>NC_072384.2:99007238-108259738 GCF_028885625.2 Pongo pygmaeus | reverse complement strand
TCCTGAACAGTTAACTCTTCAGTTAACTTTTTTGCTAGTCCAGCATACCCACAGAGCTTAGGAATTGTCATCCATGTGACCTCAACATTTGTTGGAATTGGCCCCTAAAGAAATAATTCAAACAGTGGTCTTACCTCAACTGTTTTCTAGCTAGTAAGATCACGAAAAGGCAATGTTTAAGGTATTTCAAGGCCACTTTTAAACAACATACTTTACTGAATTCTTCTTCAAGGAAGTGATGTGAGTTATTTTGCATGGCCGTGCCCCACCAAACAAACCCATTATCAGAGAACGTTTTTCTCTATGGACGCTCTTCACAGAGTCAGCAGACAAAGGCCGAGCCTAAGTGGGCACCCAGCACAGCTGCCCTTTCACCAAAGAAGTAACAGGTGATGACCTTTTTTCACACAGGGGTTGACATCTTTGAATCCACAGCTCACAGGAACACAGCGCCTCAGTGCCCACAACCGAGTCACCAGTCCCAAGCCTCAGGAGCCCAAGGAACTTGTATTCAAAGCTTCTCAGCAGCCCTGATCCCTACACCATTGTCCACCCAGGCATTAGCGGCCAGGATAACTAATTAGGAGCATTCAGATTTAACAAGCAGAAAAACAAAGCGTGACAGCTCGCCTGTGTTGTTCCATGGCCAGTGCCTGTGTCCGCTGCAGCCGGCACTGCCTTCAGAAACCCCTGAACGTAATCTGGGGCAAGACGGGAACGAGGCCTCCATTAAAACATCACTAAATCTCTGTTAGCTATTTTAGCCACGGCTCTTCCAACCAATTAATGAGCTAGGAAAGAGGACCATAAGTTATTTGGAGAACAAATTATGCCTTTTAAACAAGTGGGTTTTCAAAAAATGAATGCACAGGCTAAGATCTTGCTGGGGCGGAGAAAGGGATTGAGTGTTATTCTTTGAAGTTTTGATGGGCAGGCAGCGGAGCAAATGGAAAAGTGCTGTTTCTCAAGAGAGCAGGTGTATCTTGAGTGGGTGCTGAACAGTTCATGCCTCATGCTCCATCTCCCAGTGTGTTTCACATCGTACGGGGAGGGGAATGGGAAGGGTGACAACTGCTGCTCGGTGCCAGGACTGGAGCTGGGTCTTCTGACTCCTCACTTTCAGTCGTGATGTCTTTACTACCTGCTGAGCATAACTACTAGTTTTCTGGTGTTTTGATGATGGGGCCAGTTAGCTAAGTGGGTTAAAGCAGGTGATTAGCAAGGTGCTGGTGCAGATTGTTCTTTATGCAAGCTGACTTTTCTGTTCTGCAGACCCAGGCACTACAGCCAAATCTAATCTGATCCACAGATGATTGAAGGATCAGGGGAGCTTGGCATGGGCTGTGGCAGCAAGTGTGCGGCGCTAAGGACAAAGTCACTGCCTTTTGTGGAAGCCAGATCAGAAAGATGACTGTGTGTTGTGAGTGGTGGATAGAGAGCCCTGTTGCCTAGGTGAGAAGGAGCTCAGTTGAGATAAGGATTCCAGGAGCCAACTCGAGCCCCTCAGGTAGAGACAACAATACCGGTTGAGGCTGCAGCTGTGGAGTTGGATGGTGTTTAGTCAGTGCTGAAATCACTTTCCTGGGAGTCCCTTGGCATGCAGTCATCTGAGTGCTGTTGTTGTTGGGTTTTTGTTGTTTCCTATTTTAAAAGAGCAATCATAATACTGAAGAAGTGAGGGCCTGTTTTCAAAGAACATTTACTTAAAGATATAGAGTAAGGTTAGCGTCGGTCTTGCCAATGGTAGAAACCTATGCCACCAACAGCCATCGTGAAAGGGCCCCAGGAGTCTTTCTGGTTCTTCGTTTCTATTCAGTTTGATTCAACAAGTGTGTATTGATTGAATGCTTTCTGTGTGCCAGTCATTGAGCTAGCCACAGAGGAGGCAAAGGTGATTAAGCCACCGTTCCTTCTCTCACTGAGCTCACAGTCTGATGGGAGAGGCAGATAGGCGTTGTTGAAGTCAGCGGAGTTGAACCTAGGGTACTTGGGGAATACATCTGACCAAGTGTGTGGCAGATTGTATTTTGCAAAGATAGCTGCAACAGTATCTTCCATCCCACATGTCTTTCTTACACTGTGACTTTGATGCTCCTCCTATTCAGTAGTGGGATCTGTGTTCCTTCTCCCCGAATTTGGGCAGGTCTGTGACTATGGAAGTGATGCCATGTGATTTCCAAAGCCAAGTCATAAAAGGTGATATAGCTCTAACCTGGTGCTTTCTGGAGATGCTCACTCATGGCAACCCAGTGGCCATGTTGTAAGGAAGTCCAGATTAGCCCTCATAGAACAAACACATGAACAGGCCTCATATGGTAGTTGTTCTAGCTGGCAGCAATCATCAGCCACCAGAGAGATGAGTGAAGACAGCCCCACATGATTCCAGCTGCTAGCCTTCAAGTCTTCTCACCTAGGCTAGAGATGAGGCTGCAGATATTATGGAGCAGAAACAAACCATCTCCACAGTGTCCTTCCTGGAGTCCTGACTGACCGACAAAATGTGTGAGCCCATAATAAAATGGTTGTTTTGCACCACTAGGTTTTTGTTCGTTGGTTTTTTTTCACCATTAGGTTTTGGGGTAATTTGTTTTGCAGTAATAGTAAACAGAACATCCAGTAACTTGGCCATCAGGGAAGGCTTCCTAGAGGCTATGACTATAAGTTAAAATTTTGGCCCATAATCATGAGCCAGAGAGAGAGGACTAGGAAGAGAACTTTGAGGCCGTGGTAACCTTAAACCACTCTAATGATCTGATCTACAGTGCTTCTTCCATGGGGGCAAGCTGAAGAAAATTTTCACTACCAACTGTGACATTTCTTGACACTGTCTGCATGCTTCATGATTATTCTGATAAATTGTTTCAACAAAACATTCATAGAATGAGTAAAACGGTATCACTTCACTTCCCTCAGAAATGAAAGATTCTGGGATGTGCCTTGAGGTGCAAGAACGAGGAATTGAGTTTTAAATCTCTCCATCCCACCTGTGCACCTGAAATGTGAGCCCAACTCTGTCACCAAGCCCCTCGCTGGGTGTTTTCTCCCTATTCATTTATTCATTCAGCAAATATTTATTAAGCATGTACTATGTATCAGGAGCCATGTTACCCCTGAAATTGAAAGGGCACATTTTCTCAGAAACGGACTAGATTCTTACTGATTATGGGCAAACTCCTGCACTCTGTCTGTGTGCCAGGAACTTGTAGTCAAAGCTGCTCATGATTCTGTTCCACTTGGTGATGTCCAGTAGGATTTCATCCCTTGATGCCTTGGACTAGCCATCCCACCACACCCACAGTTGGTCTTCAAGGGACTAGAGGGATAACCAGAAGGCACTATCTATTCAGGTGTTTGAGGGCTGAGGAGGTTTCCAGCACTTCACCCAATTCAGAAATGTAACCAGGATGCATGGCAACCTCAGAAGACAGCATTGCCACATGTGTCTTAGCAGACATCATTGTCTCCATGTGATAATGGCCTGCAACTCCCTCCATATTTGGAACTTGCAGCTTTTCAACAATATTACACCCATCTTTGTGAGGAAACATTAGAAGGCTGATGGGGGCAGCTTTTCATATTGTTGTTTGGCTTTTATTTGAACTTCTGGCTAAAGCCTGGTGAACCATCAACACATTTGCTCCTGGAATTTTATTTTATTTATTTATTTTTTTGAGACAGGGTCTTACTCTGCTGGCCAGGCTGGAGTGCAGGGGCGTGATCATGGCTGGCTGCAGCTTTGACTTCCTGAGCCTGAGCAATCCTCCCATCTCAGCCTCCCAGGTAGCTGAAACCATAGGCATGCGCCACCACACTACAGCTGATTTTTTAAATGTTTTGTAGAGGTGGGGGTCTCCCTATGTTGCTCAGGCTGGCCTTGAATTCCTGGACTCAAGCAATCCTCCCACCTCAGCCACCTGCGTAGCTGGGACTACAGGCTTGCACCACCATGCCCAGCTAATTTTTATGGGGTTTTTTGGTAGAGACGGGGTTTCGCTATGTTGCCCGGGCTGATCTCGAACTCCTGGGCTCAAGTGATTTGCCCGCCTCAGCCTTCCAAAGTGCTGGGATTACAGGCGTGAGCCAGCACGCCTGGTCCATTTCATGTTTTAAAGGAGGGAATTCTGGCTCTAGAATAGAGCTATGTTGACTGGGATTCCTGCAGAGACCAGGCAAATGGCATCTGTCCCTGAAGCAGGCCGGAGGGGAGACAGGTTGTGTGGATGAACCAGAGAGAGCTTCCATATCTGAAAGGGGCAGCTGTTACTCAGTAGCCCCAGAGTTGTCTGCTCTTCCCATTTTCCAAGAGAAGCCGGAAATCTGTATTTTTATGTGAAATTTCTCAATATTTAAACACTCCGCAGGCCAAACAAAACACAGCCACCAGTTTTGACCTCTGCTTTATAATAGAGAATGCCTGCTTTTGTTCCGTCAAACTAATGAATGCTGAATTACGAGAAGGAATTTGGAGGTTAGTGTTAGATTGTGCTCCTCAAAAGGCGGCAGACCCCATCCCAAACCCTTGAGATACTAATTGACAGACTTGCACAGGCTGACAGCTGGACTCTGAAAGTGGACACACACAAGGAAACAGCCAAGCTATTCCAGGTCACTTTGCAAGGTCAGGGCAGCAATGCAAACATTAGAAAGGCTGAAGACAAAGGTCAGGTGGCAGTAAGGAAGCCCTGCATTCCCTTAAGCTGTTGGTTGATAAATCATATTCCAAAGGTATCACCAGACTCCCTCACCCTGGCATTGCTTTGTGAGGTGGAAAATTAAATAGAAATCAAAATTAAGATGGCTGTCAGGAGGTTTTAGGAGGCCAGCACGCCAGTGTGAGGTGAACATGGGATGGAGTTTCTGCCTGGAGCAAAGGTCTCCTAAGGGATGATGATATCCAACACTGGGCATTGCAGAGGTGCTGGCCGCTGCAGCGGTCACAAACTGGAGCTTTGGAGGCCGCCTATGTTCAAATGCCAACTCACCCCAGAAATACTAGGTGACCTTGGGCAAGTCACTTCTCTTTGTGCCTTAAGCACTTCATCTCTGAAGTGAGAATAATAGTACCTGCCCCCGAAGGTTGTTGTGAGGCCTTAGAGTTAGTATGCATAAAGCACTTAGAACTTTGCCTGACACTTAAGGGCTTAGGGGCTAGGCACTTTACTAGGGGTAGAGTATTGCTATTAGTGTTGCTGTGAGGTGTGGACCTTGTATAAATGGCTCCTGGGAGCTTTCTTCAGCGTCATCAAGACACTGCATCTGTGGACACTAGACCACAACCATTGCCACAAAAGCAATGCTTGCTACGTCCCAGTTTTCCCCCGCATGTTCCGTAGGGGAATCTAGGCCATAGAAACCTGCTATAGCTGCAGCTATACAGTCACCATATGGAGCAGCACCTTGGTAGGGAATGCAGAAAAGCTTCATTTCCTCTTGCCTCCACGATGATCCTAGACCAGACCTCCCCAGTGGCTCCATCGGGGAATTGCACCTGGAGAGCCCCTACCCTCTTGAGCCAAGGAACTCTCCCTAGGCCTGCACTTGAGTGAGTGGTACTACCTACCCTCTGAACTTTGCCAGTTTTTGCTCTTGCTGAGAGAGGTCTTCAGAGCTTGCACCCGAAGGTGGGTTTTGGCTTGCTGAAAAAGAGAAGCACCTTCAGCACTTGTTTCTTGCAAGAATGCATGACCTTTTGGTGGGCTATGCACAGACATCTTTTCAATTTTAACAAAAAGCAGTCTTTCGGTAAATTTTGTAGAATCCTGGAGTACACATTTTTGTGCTTAAAGAAAACCATGGAGTCCACACTCTTCCTGCAGCTGCAGAGAGAAGCTTACCAGACTGAAATGTTGGCAGAAACAAAGAGACGCCATGTTCCTTCCCACCTGCAATTATAGTTTTACTAGCTTGTAAAGCACACATAGAATTTGCAGTACATTCTTCCCTTGCAGTAGGGGAGAGGCCCTGCTGTGAATGTAATTGGCTTTCTAGCTTCCTTTAACATTGAGGTGGAAGGGAACTGGACCGAAGGGCCTTTACTCTTAGAATTAACTGATGTTGAATTGTGTTTAAATTCCATGCATCTCCCTGAATGCATTTGTTCCATTAAGTCTTAGTCAGAAGTGGAGGCACAGCTTACCTCTGAAAATATTCCAATCCCTATCATTTCTGTAAAAGCTGAGTTTCTTTCTTTTTAAAAAATGGATTTTTAACTTAACCCTGGTAGGGATTATTTTCCATCCTGTTAACCTCTGTTAAAGATGTATGGCATCTTTAGATGACAATTTCATACAGTACAGCCCATTTGGGTCACTTTTTATTCTGGCTTTGGCCTTGCAACTATATCCGTTCCCAGGAAGAGGACCACAGGCATGTATTTGGATGGAAACTGTATTACTTTACTTCTCGAGTCCTCAGTTTCTTCATTCATGAAGTAAGAGGATTACTTACCCCTTACTTACTTACTTAGAGCCCCTTCCAGCTCTAGGGCCCTTGTTCTGTGATTTTATAGAGCTCGAGAAGTGATGAAATTGTGGAAGTCTTTCTGCGTGTATCTGCTTTCTGGGGGCTCCCAGCCAGTTTGCACGAAGTATCCAGGCTTCTGGGTGCAGCAAGGAACCTGGAATGAGAGCCAGGTCGCTGAGTGTAGGCTCAGCACCTTCAGTTCTAACTGACAAATGGCTAGATTTCCATTTGCCAAAGGTCAACTATTTCAACTTTTTGTCAGGAAATAGCAGCTTTAAGCATTTTGACAAATATGATCTGAAGGACAGCTCATTAAAACAAGTTAAATATACTGATTTTATATTTTCCTTAAAGACGAATTGTTGTCTTAATACCTTACAATTCAGTGGCAGTTAAAGTAATGCCCAGTGAACAAAAGTTGGCCAATAAAAACATGCAGAAGATAATATGCCACCTAGCGGGTTTCCTTCTAAAACGCGCAGCACCAGTCAGGTTATCTGGTGAACTGTGAGTTGGCATTTGTGTTTGGGCTAACAACAGAGAGCCCATTGCAGCTGAGGTTCGCAAGAGGTGGAACTATTTAAGAACTTGGGCTATAAGGGACATTAAGGGAATGGGGCACCATAAGGGAAGCTTTGGAGCTGAACAACAAAGGATATCGGGGAAAGAGACCGTGAAAGGATTCTTGGCTAGAGCAGAGGTCAAGGGCACAGAGAGAAAGTAGGCTAGGCAATCACGGGTAATAAAACTACTGATTTGAGTTTCACCTTTTTCTCTTTTCTCTGCCTGCTGCCTGCTGGGGACAGGGACTGATCATCTGGCAGACAGGCAGATATGCTGAAAGGGCCAGGATCCTCAGCCTGTTTGCTCCATCCCTGACTTGGTATGGTGCAGTCTCACTGAAGGCAAGGGGCCTGCCTGGTTCACTCTCATTTTATAGCACTTAGCCAAGAGGAAAGAGGGAGAGATGGCCAGAAAACCCATGACCCAGGATGACAGCAACAGTTTATCCTTTAGCAAGTCACAAAATACCTCTGCTGCTTAAAATCTTTCTTTGTAAAATGAGAAGGTTGTACTAAATAATTAGATTAATAATAGCTCCCTTTTAGTATAAGCTCAAAAAATGTTACCCACTTTTATTATTGAGTGCTTACTTTAGGCCAGACCCTGTCCTAAATCTATGTGGATTATCTCATTTAATCCACACAATAGCCCTATATAATATACCTATAATAATAGGTACTATTATTATCCACATTTCACCAATGAGATTTACTGGCACAAAGTCGTCCAGCTAAAGTGGAGGAGCTGGGATTCAAACCCAAGCTGTCCTGTTCTAGCACACATCCTGTTTTGTTATGTTTTTTCAATTTTGCGTGAAGTGCTTCAAACTTATTAAAAGAAAGAAGAATGAATACTGCCAGCTGCACGATTGCTCCTGCAGTGGAAGGACTCCCTTCTTTAGAGAAATGGGCACACACTCTGAACCGCTAAATTGGACTGTTTTCTCCCAGCACTCACATTCTCTATTTCTAGAGGCAAATTGCTATCAAATCCACCTGGCAGCAAAGCAAACCCCACGCCCCAACCCCAACCACCACCATTTCTGAAACTCTACCATGTCTTTCCACTGGTTGGAAGGCAGGAATAATAGGGCAAAGAGGGGGAAAGAAAAGGGCAAATGCACCCATCATTAGCCCTGGAGTGCCAGCACCATGCATGGCAAAAAACCCAGTGCTTAGAAAGACTCTGTAGATATTGGGATTATATTGGTCAGGCCCAGCGTCCTGCCCAGTTTCCCCCAAATAGGCTGTAACCCCTAAGATTATTTACAGGTCAGTTTCAACTGGTGCCACGGTGGTCAAATATTTTATTTTGATGACCTGCAGTCATCAAAAACAGCAAGATGCTAGAACAAAGGAACTGGATAATCCACAGAATATATTACAGTCCAAAAGGGAATGCAGCCTAATTAGATATGGATTTATGATGCTGCGAATTTGCTATTTGCTTTTTTGATTATTTATTTTTAAGACCAGGACTCTGTCTGTCACCCAGGCTGGAATGCAGTGCATGATCCCAGCTCACTGCAGCCTCAACTTCCCAGGCTCAAGCAATCCTCCCACCTCAGTCTCTCATGTAGCTGAAACTACAGGTGTGCGCCACCACACCCAGCTAATTTTTTTTATTTTTAGTAGAGACAAGGTCTCGCTGTGTTTCGCAGGCTGGTCTCGAACTCCTGAACTCAAGTGATCATCCCACCTCGGCCTCCCAAAGTGCTGGGATTACAGGTGTGAGCCACTGCACCTGACCTTGCTTTTTGTTTTTGTTTTGTTTTTCAAAATTTTCAGATTAGCACATTCTGTATCTGTAGCTATGACTGACCTGTGTCAGTGTGTGGTTTTGTATTTATAGCTGGCCTGATTCCAGAAAGGACTTTTGAGGGAGAGCTTCTCTCTTTCTCTCTCTCTTTCTCTCTTGCATATGTATGTGTATGTATTTATAACTGTGACTAATTTTAATTCCTATCCCCTTCCATTGGTTTGAATTATTGACATATACACTTGTCAAAGATGAGTCTTTGCTACCCAGGATCCCGCGTGTCTGGAGTTCTGCTAGCATCCATCCCCCAGTTTATGGTTAAAAAACCCAACTTCTAAAATTGCCATCAGCCTAAAGGTTCCCTTCAGCCACGCAAAAGATAGCAAAAATCTCTGATGCAGCTGACATTTTAGGTGTGTGTATAATTTAACAAATTGTTGACCACTCAGCTTTTAGTCAGTGGTCACAGAAGGAATTAGCAGCCCTCCCCTGCTCCCCCAAAACCCAAAGAAGGAAGGGTGTTCCTTGGCTTTGGCCCAGAGGCCTGCTGGCACGCAGTGTCAAACAGCAGCACAATGGTACATTTTGGCCACAAAAGGCTTTGGGGTGGCAGAAAGGGCCAAAATAGTTGTGGCATAAGTTGGCTGGGATATTAAGTAAATCTGAGTTTAATTTAACATAGAGATAACAACGCTTTTTTTGTTTTCCAACTGGCTGCTGCTTTCTCTGTCTCCATGAGACCAAAGATTGGAGCCAGGAGTTAGTTCATGAGGGTATTCAAGTCCTTTCAAAGTGAGGCATGCGGTGGTCTTTACACAGGCTTTCACGTTTGTCTGGGCAAGATGGAGTAAGGATAAAAAGGCACATGGGTAGCTGGGGGAAGCTGAAAATGGATCTTGAGGCTTGAATTCCTTCTATGAGTTTGCTTAAGCCACATCGCCTGAGCTTAGAATAGTGAGGCAGGCAGTCTGTCTCCTTGGGATAAGGAAGGATTTGGAACTCGGCGACTGTGAGGTCTCGGCCCCTACTGTGTTTTCTGGTTTGTTTTGTTAACAGGAGCAAGTTATTCTAGTTTCTTGCTTCTGGGTTTTTCTTCAGCACACTTTAAGCAATGAGCCTCCACCCCACCGATGGCAATGGGGTGGATAGAATGGGATAATGAAAGGGGTGGCGAGAGAAGTTGATTCAGCTGCTTGGGATGAGGGAGGCAATCTTCAGACCTTGGATTTAGCTTCTGAATCTGTCAAGGGTGGAGAGGGAAGGGTTCCACAGGATTGAAATCATCTCAGCGTAGGAGAGAAGTTGAAGTCTTTCTGAGAAACTGATACGGCCAGCCGTGCTAGTTAGGAAAACCAGCTTATTGTCTCAACTGCAATTTTATTACCCATGAAATGGTTAACAGTGGAGGAGAAGCTATAGTATTTTCAAATGCAATCTGTGAAATGTAACCAATCAAAAATGATTATGATGCATTGGTATGGATGTGTATGGTAAATGGTATGCTGTGTACATTTACCACAATAAGAAAAAGAATATCATCCCCTTTACAAAAATGATTATGAGCACCACAGGAAAGTATTGGCACTGCATGACTTACGGAGTCTATTTTACAGCCTTTCCAGTATCTGTTCAGTGCTAGGTTCAATGTACTGTGATGCAGTGAGTTTGAAAAAAAGTATAAGACAAGACGCACATTCTAGGTGGGTGTGTGCTGAGAGTCCTCTGAACTGAGAGGAGAGGAATACAGTTAGGAGGAAATCAGCAGCCCCTCATACCCAGACTCTAGAAGGGCTCACCTTGAAGGGTGTCCTCAGTTTTGAGGCCAGGGAGCCCAAGAGGGTACCATTTTATGTTTCTTGCCAGGACTGTGTTATGCCTTCCCCAAATAAAATGTCACCTGAGTTACTTAGTTCTCAGGCGTGCTTGCAAGAGCCTTTAAAAGTAATCCATAAGTGAAAGATTCAGCCTTGAAAGCAAGTCTTGATCTTATCCATCCTGGACCCCAATCCTAGGAGCAGTGCCTGGGCAAGAAAAAGTGCCTCATAAATATGGGGCGAATGAATGAATCAGTTATAGGAAGAGATGGTGAGGGTAAGAATGAACTAAAAGGGGGCTATCTGTTCATTCAAACTACATTATTGCATAAGTGAGCATTTGTGAACTGAAAACCTCTTCGGTTTTTTTCTTTAGGACTGCTCAGTCCCGAGTTCAAGTAAACAATTGACTTTCAAGTAAATCTTTAAATAACCCTGGTCTATTGGTTAACTTCAGCATGGCCTCTGAAAAGCAGTTTATCATAATAGTTGTGGGCAGAGAGTCTGGAGCCAGACAGCTTGAGTTTGTATCTTGCCGGCACCCCTTACCTGCTGTGTGACCTTAAGAAATTTATTTAAACTTATGCCTCAGTTTCCTTTTCTGCAAAATGAGGACAATTAAACTACCTGCCTCACAAGGTTATGAGGTTAAGTGAGTTACAAATATGTACAGTGCTTAGAAGAGTTTGGCATATGGTGAATGCCCTATGAGGGCTGCAATTCAAAGTTCCTTAACAAGGGTCACTTGATTTACAACTGTAATGAGGCTTTATCACACCCCCGTGACCACAGATTCTTTCTCTCCATTTTTTATTCTGACCAGCAGTTAAAACTATCCCTGGATAGCAAGAACACCTTGAGTGATGTTAGAAACTATCTGAAATGTTACAAAGGGTGTTTCCTACATGAACAATTTGACATTTATTTCACATCCACCACCGCTACTAATCTTTTTTAGTTTAGGTGGCCTCAATTTTTCCATCTCTGACATGGATAACAATTTATTTCACATTACTGATAAGAAAACTAATAAAATATTTATTAAAATTTTATTGAAGTTTGTTAGCCAATAATAAAGTGTAATAAAAATGCTTTTTCAAATGGCCCAGCAAGAATTACTGATGCTGGCATTTTTAAAAAATACAGTGAAAATAGTAGTTGATTTGCTTTGGTAACCATATCCTCCAAAAGCAATACTATAAAGCTAAGTGACAATGGCCCAATAGAAGAAGCAAAAATAACAATATGTGGCCATCATGATATAGTCTGAAATTCATGCTCAGAGTTTGGTAGATGATGTTGCTGGCAACTGAGCCCTTAAATGATGGCCTTTTCTATTGTCAGCTCTTAACAGTATATTCTTGCTTTTTTGTTTTTTTGTTTTTTAAGAGCAGGTCTCTCTCTGTCACCCAGGCTGGAGGGCAGTGGTACGATCTTGGCTCACTGCAACCTCCGCCATCTGGGTTCAAACAATTCTCGTGCCTCAGCCTCCCAAGTAGCTAGGACTACAGGTGCACGCCACCACATCCAGCTAATTTCTGTATTTTTAGTAGAGATGGGGTTTCACCATGTTGGCTAGGCTGGTCTCAAACTCCTGACCTGAAGTGATCCACCCGCCTCGGCCTTCCAAAGTGCTGGGATTACAGGCGTGAGCCACCGTGCCCAGCTCTATTCTTTAGTAGTAAGTTACTAATGTATATTATTCACAGTCATGTATTTAAGGAAACCATCTCCTTTCCATAATTTGAAAATTTCTAGTAACTCCGTTTTGTTTTATTAACACACATTCTCATTTGATGTTAACTACCTGTTTTCTAGGATGCCCTATAATTTATACTCTTGATGTCACCTTGTGACAAGAATTATGAGCACTAAAGCCAATTTGCAATTTTTTAAAAATGAATGAATAGGCAGGGCACGGTGGCTCACACCTGTAATCCCAGCACTTTGGGAGGCCAAGGCAGGCAGATTGCCTGAGCTTAGGAGTTGTAAACCAGCCTGGGCAACATGGTGAAACCCCGTCTTTACTAAAAATACAAAAAATTAGCCAGGTGTGGTGGTAGGCCACTGTAATCCCAGCTACTCGGAAGGCTGAGGCAGGAGAATCACTTGAACCCGGGAGACAGAGGTTGCGGTGAGCCGAGATCGCACCACTGCACTCAAGCCTGGGCGACAGAGCGAGACTCTGTCTCAAAAAAAATAAGGGAAAATGTGTGAATGTAGAAGGGCTGGGGGTGGCAGGAGGAAGGGAGAAAGGCAACTTGGCCCAGGAATGGCATTGGAAATGGGGAGAAAGGAGAGAGCTGACTGACCCCAAGACATGTTATTTTTGCTGTGGCTTCTTGCTCCTTTCCACCCCCACCTCTTCCAGTCTGAGCTTTGAGCTTTGAGTACGCTTGAATTTTCACCACAGAACTTGGCTAGGCCTCCTAAGGGACTTTCTCTTTCCCATCTTTCCATAAATTATAGGTTTGCACAAGAGAGCAGAACAGATGATTCCCATTATCTTTTGGGTTTGGTTAGGGCTGTGTGTGTGTGTGTGTGTGTGTGTGTGTGTGTGTGTGTGTGTTGAAAAAAACCTCCTGTCTCCTCTTAAATGTGTATTCTAGTTGAGGGAGGTGGAGCTTTGTTAACATAGTGGTCTATCTACCAAAGAAGTGGTCCTCTCCTCCTCACTAAGGTGGTTTTAACCTGGTTTCCTTGACCAGGGTTGACTGCAATCATTTTCCTTGGCCTTTCAATAGGAAGTCACGGCCCCACCATAGCAGGGCCTTGTCGGGGTTGTTCACCCGCATCCCCAGCGTGTGCAACAGTGCCAAGCATACTGCAAGCTCCTCCTGAATGTATGGGGAGATTTTTCTCCCTATTTTGGTGACAAAGTGACATTTCTAGGACACTTTCTACTTTCATAAATAACCCATTCAGATCACCATAAAGTAATTGGACAGATCCAAAAAAGTTGATTTACCCCAGAACATAGAGGCCATTTATAGGTAGAGTGTGGAACTCACTAAAAACTGGAGCCACTGCTAATACTAGTTAAGTTTAGGGAGCTCCACTCCTGGGTACTCATTTTGATTTCGTACCCAGACCAGTGCAAACACAGTAACAGACAGGGAAAAAGAGTTTATTGCATTGCCCCTGACACAATAACAGACAGGGAAAAAGAGTTTATTGCATTGCCCCTGAGTTTATTCTGCTCTTTTTGGTATCCTAAAGTACTGAAGCCTCTAAGAGAAATAGGTCCTAGGGAACAGGTACAATGTGGCCTACCAAGTAAGGGGAGTAGACTGTAATTCATGTCAGAGTCTGGAACATTTTATTGCTTATAGACATAATAGAAGTAGAGTGAAGAGGCTGGCGTGGTGGCTTACGCCTGTAATCCAGCACTTTGGGAGGCCGAGGTGGGCAGATCACGAGGTCAGGAGTTCGAGACCAACCTGACCAACATGGTGAAACCCCATCTCTACTAAAAATACAAAAATTGCCTGGTTTGGTGGCAGGCGCCTGTAATCCCAGCTACTCAGGAGGCTGAGGCAGGAGAATCACTTGAACCGAGGAGGCAGAGGTTGCAGTGAGCTGAGATCGTGCCACTGCACTCTAGCCTGGGCGACAAAGCGAGATTCTGTCTCAAAGAAAAAAGAAAAAAAGAACTAGAGTGAAGGAATTATCCAAGTGTGTGTGTGTGTGTGTGTGTGTGTGTGTGTATGAAGAAAAGCAGGAAAATGCAGACAATATTCATCAAGAAAGAATAGTTTGTGTTTGATGCACAATTCAATAGAAAAGCTGAGGGTCCTGCCTGAAAAAGCAGAGCAAGCAAGGATGGTAACTTCACCCACTCAGAGGAGAAGCAGCCTAGCAATGAAGAAGTCTGTGGAGAAAAATGGAGGATCATGACATCAAAAAGGAACAGCAGGAAAAGGAACACCTTGAGATGCTGGAGGAAGGAAGAGCCAGAACTGGGTGGAGAGGAAAGGGAGGTGGTAAAGATGTTACCGAGAAGCCTGTTGCAGAGATGGAAGAAACTGTCCTACAATGAATGGACAGGGACTGAGAAAGACAGATATTTTTATAATCCAGATCTTTCTGAATGAGACCACCATCAACATAGGCCCAACATAGGGTCTAGAGATTGCCATAAATTTCCAATGTAACCTTATCTTGTAGTTCAATTAGCCAAATACGTACTTGTCCACTATCTCCTGCCCTAACCTTGACCAACTTCTACTAAATTAATGCCCTCTCTTTCTGCTTGACTGCCCTGGCAGTGCTGTTGTTCTCTGTGTACTAAATATAGTTCCAGGGACAAAAGGGATGAGACACATGAAAGGCAACAAGCTTAGATATGTTAATATATGTCTTTCTTGTTCAGGACCAACTAATCCATCTTAGGAGCCCCCTAGAACTACTGCTTTTTGATGTTAGCATATTTATTTGATTGTTTACTGATGAGTAAGTCCTCCCTTACTGTATTTCATAACATGAATTAAATTATAACATGTGTTGCCACTCTGACAATTAAATCCTATGTTAATTCTGTTGTTTACTCCAAATAGATGAGACATTGATTGCATAATTTAACAGCTAATGTATTTGGGCAGCCTTGTTTACCTAAATAGTGACTTGCAGTTAAGATCCTAAAATCCTTTCTCTGTGGTGTGATATTTTTGTGTCAAATGCATTGTGTACTATGCCCTAAAGGCAATAATATATCATTCAGACTTGCTGTTGGTCAGGTAAATGAGGCATGGAAGGAAACATGAGCAAAATAACAGTAAATTGCCTTAGATGCATTTGTAGTAAGTTATTCATTTAAATTTACATCAGCAAAAGAATTGTCATTCTTATTCCCTAGCCATATGTTCCTTCCAGAAATGTGTTGCTATATTACTGTATGCCTGATACAGTCTAACATAGGCCTAGACCAATATCCTAATTTGGTGTTTCCCAAAGTGTGGATAGTAAGAATAATAACTAACATTTTTTCAGCTCTTAATATGTGCTGTTTACTGTTCTAAGGGTTTTACATGTATATACTGTACTCGTTTGATCTTCACAATGAGCCTATGAAGTGGGTATTATTTTCCCCATTTCGTAGATGAAAACCTTAGGCACAGAAGGTAAATTACTCAGGGTCATGAGCTGGTACATGGCAAGGTCAGAATTTGAATTCAGGAAGGCTGTTTTGGCCAGTGCTCTTAATTATTATATGAGGATTCCTCTGAGTCCATGGATTGTCTACCAAGACAATATTAGTTGGTACAGATAATTGTTTTAGGCAGTTACATAGATGTGGCTTAAAATGACATTGAATTACATAATGAGAAAATTATTCCCTTCAATTCTCTCTCTGTCCTTCAGGTTAAATCAAACAAAAGTTTCATTCTGGTGCTGGTA
The DNA here is from genome assembly GCF_028885625.2 of Pongo pygmaeus. Taxonomy (NCBI): domain Eukaryota; kingdom Metazoa; phylum Chordata; class Mammalia; order Primates; family Hominidae; genus Pongo; species Pongo pygmaeus. Next base: position 108,243,743 of record NC_072384.2, on the reverse strand, counting down.
TGACTGGAACCCCTAACACCTGCTGATCTCCCTTTTCAACAGAGAGTTGGCTGCAGGCTCAGGGCCTTCCAGCATCTGTGTTAGCTTCATTTTATGGCAAGGGATACTGGCTTCCCATTTATGGTATTCCTATAAGGCTTTCATTTTAAATAAACTTTTAAACGTAAATGACTCAATTTAAATAAAGCATTAAATAAATAACACAGGTGGAATGCAGCTATGACAATACCTGTAAAGGTGTTTTCACCTTGACAGTGTTGAAAACACTGTCCTGATTCTTCTGTTTTGAAATTCACTTCTATGCAATGACTTTGGCTTTCAGTTACTTTTAATTGCTTTTAATCTATAGGTTATTTCTTTCTGCTTCTTGTTGGAATCCCCTGGGCTCATATTACAAAGATTCCCCATTTCCCTCCGTGGGCTTGGTGCTCATCTGGGATGGAGTTTTCACCAGATTTTAATAATATCACATATATTTAGTTTAAAATATTCCTGTTTTTAAAAATTATACTTTTCCACTTTTTGGGTGTTAAAATCCCCTTTTTTGTGAAATATTGGTGAAAATAGATGGTAGCTTTTGTTTTGTTTTTAGCATCTTTACTTGGCTAATTTAAAATTGGAAACTTGAAAAAATTATGCTGATCTAGAAGACAGAATATTGGGGTGCCTCTGTTCAGTTACTCTCTGCTCAGATATGATTCCTCCCAGTTGCCTAAGCATTCTTGAATATTTCAGGAAGGGTGATATGGACTCATGCTTATCTTTCTTTCTAAAGTATACTCAAGCATTTTCTTCAGGGAAATTGTTAAAAAAAGTTCCTGCTTATGAAACTCTCTTATGTCTATTCCCCTAGGTTTATCGTTTTCCTATCAGAACTGCAATCCTAATTATTAATAAAATCATTGTTAAGTATCTGAGATAACTAATTATTGTGAGCAATCAATCAGTTGGAATGCTTACACAGTACTTACTAAGATGTGTCTATTTCATATACCCTTCCAAAATGGAAAGTTCATAGCACAGTTGAGAAAAACCTAAACAGTCATTGGTTTTTGTTTTTATTTTTCTTTAATGTTACTGGGATTCAGGAGAGTAGAGAAGCTACAAAATCTTGCACATATTTAAGAAAATTTTAAAAGGCCATCATTTCTCCATCTGCTTCTTTATTTCTTGCTTTGATGAACACAGTATTTTACATAGGATTTCAGAATTGGTCTAGAAAGACATCATTTGGAGGTGCTGATAGATTTGCAAAAGGCCCAAAATGCCCCATGTCAAGCAAGCTAGAGTTAGAAGAGCAGGGCTGAAGCACAAACAAGAAGCAAAGTTCAAGAACTCCAGGAAGCTTTAAGGCAGTTTGTCAGGATATGTAATTGTCTGAGTTAGTCAGGGAAGATCTGTTAAATTCAAGGCCAACATACGCCAATAAACCCAGAGCAACAGGATCACTGCCATAGTCACTGCTCTAAGGAAGAGAGTAGAAACTAGTCAGAGCTTTCAGACCAAAACATTGCCACGCCACCGGATTGCTCCGTAGATTCAGTGGATATGACTGGCTGGTGTGGAGCTTTTATTTTACCAACTCTGCAGTGTCTGAGTGGCCCTATCCCTTACATGGCTTTCCTTGTGCCTTAAAGGATCTTCACAGACAGACATGCAGGTTCTCAGCTTTGTCTACCCAAGGAACTCAGTTTCAGCAGCACATGATGATGGCTTGTTTCTGATCTTACTCTAGGCCCTGTGTTCATATGGAGTCTTTCATGATCCACTCCAAAGGGACCTGGAGCAGGCCTATCAGACTAATATCATCTGTTCCTTTGGGAGTAGGCAGGGCCAGATTGAACTATGTGGGCGCCCAGGAAGGCTGGTCATTTGACATCCTGCACTTTGATACTCTTTAAACATATTTTCAATACATATTTAAATAGTATTCAATATATTTAGTAGGGGAAGAGAAACTGATTTTCTATTAATAAAATATAGTTACATCGTCTTTATGTTGAAAATGAAGAATGTATTACATGCTTTGATAGTAACACTACCTTTTTTACGTATTTGGAATGAGATTCCTTAATAAGCTTTTCCATAACTCTGAGCTGGGCAGGGTTAGCCATTTAGTCTCTTCAAGAGTAGGAGCAATATACATGGATATAGTTACAACGTCTTGTTCAAAATATATTTAAAAGTTAATTTTTTTTCTAATTTTTGTGTCATCAAAATGTTTCCAACTTTCATATATACCAGATCTTGTCATCTGAGACTAGAGATAGTTTTACTTCTTCCTTTCCATTCTGTAGTTTTTTTCATTTCTGTTTCTTGCATGATTGCCCTGGCTAGAACTTCCAGTAAAATACTGAATAGATGTGGTGAGAGCAGACATCGTATCTAGTTCCTGATCTTCCTAGGAAAAAAACTGAGTCTTTCACCATTAAGTGTGATGTTAACTGTGAGTTTTTCAGATGTCTTGTATCAGATAAGGAAGTTCATTTCTATTCCTAGTTTGTTGAGTGTTTTTTTTTGGGGGGTGCGGGTGGGGACAGGGTCTCGCTATGTTGCCCAGGGTGGTCTCGAACTCCTGAGCTCAAGCAATCCTCCCACCTCGGCCTCCCAAAGTGCTGCAATTACAGGCATGAGCCACCACGCCTGGCCTGTTGAGTGTTTTTATCAAAGAAGGGTATCAGATTTTGTCAAGTGCTTTTTCTGTGTCTACTGAGATGATTATATGGCTTTTGTTCTTTATTAATATGGTCTGTTACATTGTTTGATTTTCAGATGTTAAACTAACCTTGCTTTACCAGAAGAAATCCCAGTTGGTCATAGTGTGTAATTCTTTTTATATGTAGATTCATTTAGTTTGATAGTATTTTGTTGAGGATATTTGTATCTTTTTCCATCTTTTGTATAGTTATTTTCTCTAGTTTTTTGTTCCCAATTTTTACTGAATCAGTCCATTTTAACATTTATGTAATAAAACCAGTCTCCTGGACCCATGTTAGTTGACTGCTGACTCAGATGATGGTCAGCTGCCTCACTCCAGGGCTGCTTCTCTGGCTTATACTTGCACGCTACACCTTACACATGCTCACCACCAAAATGCTCAATGCTCACTATATAAAAAAATGTTTAAACACTTTCACTGCTATCTTCTTATTCTCAAGTGAGACTAGTTCACTTTTGCCAGTAATTTAAGAAATGTATGTGAAAACCTGAGCCCACTAGCACCTTATTTCCAATTATTTGGTGGTGATTTAATGCAGTTTATCAGTTTGTGTGCTGGGGCTGCCTGGGCTATACCTTAATCTAATTCTAATGGCAGGGGCTTGAGAAGAAGAACCTCACCATTGGACTCTGATGTTTTGATGCCTAGTCCCTGGTAGTCAAAACAGATCTAAGGCCACAGAAAAGAGCTATCTGAAATTCTTTCAGTTTTGCATTGCACCAGCCATGGTTTTGGAAAGTACAGTCACAAAGCAATATTCTCATCTCATCTTCCCCTTTCAGCCACTTCCTTTAGGGGGAAGGAGACAGAACACTCAGCTGAGCACATGGTACCAAAGCTTTGTCAACCAATGGTAACGTCACAGGTGTGGAGCATCCTAAGTTGAGTATGTGTAGTTCAGCCAGGCACGGTAGCTCATGCCTGTAATCTTAGCACTATGGGAGGCCAAGGTGGGCAGATCACTTCAGGTCAGGAGTTCGAGATCAGCCTGGGCAACATGGTGAAACCCTGTCTCTACTAAAATACAAAAATTAGCTGGGCATGGTGGCGGGCACCTGTAATCCCAACTACTTGGGAGGCTGAGGCACGAGAATCTCGGGAAAAAAAAATAATTAAAAAAACTGTAATTACTGGCCGAGAATGTGTAGTTCAGTATGACTGAGCTTATCGAGCTTGTATAACAGGTACTTAGACATATATGTAGTCTGCCTTTTAGTCTGAATAAACAACATCATCAGTAGTCAATGACTTTTATTATTTGATTAGACTGTAGGATTAACTAACTCCCATTGTGAAAACCCAGGCCTTTTTTTTTCTGGGGGGGAGCGGATGGAGTTTTGCTCTTGTCGCCCAGGCTGGAGTGCAATGACGCGATCTGGGCTCACTGCAACCTCTGCCTCCTGGGTTCAAGCGATTCTCCTGTCTCAGCCTCCTGGGTAACTGCGATTACAGGCACCCATGACCATGCCCGGCTAATTTTTGTATTTTTAGTAGAGATGGGGTTTCACCATGTTGGTGAGGCTGGTCTTGAACTCCTGACCTCAGGTGATCCACCTGCCTTGGCCTCCCAAAGTGCTGTGATTACAGGCGTCAGCCACCGCATCCGGCCAACCCAGGCCTTTTATAACTGTTTTCAGAGAGAGAGAGAAGAGAAAACAAGAGAACAACTCTGACCATGGTCTAAGAGCCAGGTTTCTGTCACTAAGCAATAAAGAAAAAAAGCTCAAGTAGCCCTTGCATAAGTGGGAATTTGTGGTTTCTAAAGCTGCCCATTCCCCAAACGACTAAAATATGTTACTGGCATTTGGCACTGTTTCCTATGTTTTGCTCTCCTTAAATTTCTCTTTAAAGGGGTTTGAGTTTAAAGGCAGAACCACTGAAAAATGCGATTTAATCATAGAACTGTGAAAGGCCAAGCCCAGAGTTAACCCCAGGATGCCCTGTGTTGTTTTGTTAAACCAGGACCTTGAACCAGGCTTATTCCCAAGAGGTGGTTGAAAGCCTAAGGGCAGGCAGGAGGGAGGCAAAAGAGGGAGGCAGAGGGAAGAAAACCAGTAGGCCAGACTGACCCCAGGATGGTGCCTCCAAGCAGCAAGGGCTTCCCTCCCTCACTAGGCCCAGTAGCTCCATGATTTTCACTGGAAAGAGTAGGAGAAAGGGAAGGGAAATTGAAGGAAGGGAGCCCAGAGCCAAGGAGAAGAGTAAGAAGACTCAGTGGTTGACTATCAACCATACCGCAGGCTGTCACGGGACAGAACACGGAGCTTCAAAGGGCCTTCTTGGCCCCAATTCCCATTTTTAAAATTGTTTTTTCTTGATTATAAAAGTATGCTGATTACAGAGAATTTGGGAAGCACACATAGTTATTGAATAGAAAATAACCCTCCAGGCAGCATGGCAGAGATTCAGACCTTAGCCTTTGGTAGACCTGAGTTTGAGTCCCAGCACCTCCGTTCAGTATCCTCATCTATAAAATAGGAGTAGTAAGACCCCCATCATGATGTGGTGAGGATTCAATGGGATCAATACCTTGCAGAGGCTAGCTGCCAGTGCTATAATCATTATGATGGCACCAAGGTTAACATTATCTAATGTTACACATCCAGCTTATTCTTTTCTGTGAATGTGTAGGTTTAAAGTATGGCTCATTCTTTATAGCACATCAGTTTTTATCCTGCCTTTTTAAAAACTTACTAAATAATCTTCAGAACAATTAGCTAGTTTGAATGCCTGTATAAGATTCCATTGCCATAATTAGTTTAACCTTCTCGTTTGTATTGGGTATTTAGGTTTCTAATTTTGTATTATTATAAATAATACTATTATGTATATATTTGTGCAAAACCATTTACCTTCTGACTAAGATAAATTCAGAAATTCAGAAGAGGATCTACTATATTCAGAGTGTTTCTGTATTCAGAACTACTATATTCTGAACCGTTTCAAAGTTCTGGATACAATTACCTATACCCATCAACAGTATAAGCAAGTTCTCCATATCACTGGAGCATAACTATTGTCATTAAAAAACACAAATCTTTGGTCATTTTAGAGTTTAAAAAAAAAAAAGACTTCTTATGATTGTTTGACTTTGCATATCTGTTTTTTATTTGTGAAGCTAAACTTTTTATATGTTTATTACTACATCAATTTGGGTTTTTTTTTTCTTTTAGACAGAGTCTTACTCTGTCGCCCAGGCTAGAGTGCAGTGGCACGATCTCAGCTCACTGCAACCTTTGCCCCCTAGGTTCAAGTGATTCCTGTGCCTCAGCCTCCCCAGTAGCTGGGATTATAGGCACATGCCACCACGCCCAGCTAATTTTTGTGTTTTTAGTAGAGACGGGGTTTTGCCATGTTGGCCAGGCTAGTCTCGAACTCCTGGCCTCAAGTGATCCTCCCACCTCGTCCTCCCTAAGTGCTGAGATTGCAGGCGTGAGCCACCATGCCCGGCCTGAATTGTTTGATTATATCTTTTGTCCATTTGGGAGCAGGCTAATTTTTTAGTTAAACAATTAACTTATTTTATAATCTTAAATACAAGTAAGATTGAGTGATGACAACCAAATGCTGCCAGAACTTGTCAGGAAGCAATTACAGAGCCACTTCCTGACAAGTTGAAAGACTTGTATAGATTGTACATTAATATTCACTTTTGATGTACAGCAGGAGCTGAACATGTACCAAATGTTCAAATGTTAGGATATTTTTTTTACCCTGCATAATCAACAAGAATGTTAGCTATTCCAATAATAAAATGCTTTTCACAATCAATTTAAAAATTGCCCATTATGGCCTTTCTGGCAGCCCACAGAATCCACCCTCCGTTGTCCTCTTGTTTAGAGAGCTGGCTAGCTCATTCCTCAGGAATCACCCATGTCCCAGGAGCTCGGGAATCACACATCCCCTAGAGGTTCTTCTAAAGTCCATGTGGTGCTCGAGTGGCAGCAACTTCTCCATTTGCCCTCTGTGTTTGTGCCATTAGGCCATAACCCCATCTGGTCAAAGACTTGCCATTTTGTTTGGACAAAGTTGCAATTTAAATGTTTGGATCCAGGGCTTGCAGTAGGAATGTTCCAGAAATACTTAGTTTAGCTTTTTGAATGCAAAGGTTGAATGCACTTGGAAAGGCCTGTAATAGAAATTAAGCAAGAGCACTTCTTTCTTAACAAGTGATCTGTTCAGAACTATGGATGGCAGTAGAGCAAGAGGAGGCAAACTGGTGACCAAAGTCACAAATGCCTTAGAAACTAGGTGACATTTGAGCCAGATGTGAAAGAGTGTGACTTGAGAGGAATTCGCATAGAGGAGAAAGAACCTAGCATTAAAATCAGACAGGCCTGAGGTCAAACTCCAGTTTTGATGCATATTAGCTCTCTGACCGTAAACAAGTTCTTTAATCTTTCTATGTCTCAGTTTACTTATCTGCAAAATGAGTATAATACTCATTTGGGGAAGTTACGGGGAGAATTGGAATGAAATACAGAAAGCACCCAGAACTCATACATGGTAATAGCAATAAATGGTACTTATTATCATAATAGATTTTTCAGGGAATAGGCAGGCAACACAAGAGCAGAATATGAGTACATGGTAGATAAAGACTAGAAGCAAGTGAGGAAAAAGAGGCTGTCCCTATCTTGGGGAAGACTTTATAGGGAATGCTGAGGAGTTAAACCTCATCCTCCAGGGGCGGAAGAGGCTTCAGGGGCTTTTCAATTTAAAAAAAAAAAAAAAAAAAAAAGCAGCTCTAGCAAGACACTTAAGCTCTGAGAGTCCAGCTCCCTACTCTGTACTTCCAAGCTGGGCAACCCTGGGCACATGACTTAAGCCTTCTAAGCCTCAGTTTTATCCCCTATAAATTGGTAATGACAAAAATATTGACCTCTTGGAACTATTGTGAATAACAGAAATAATAGTTTTGTTTGTTTGTTTTTGAGACAGTTTCACTCTTGTTGCCCAGGCTGGAGTGCAGTGGCACGATCTCAGCTCACCGCAACCTCCACCTCCCGGGTTCAAGCAATTCTGCTGCCTCAGCCTCCCCAGTAGCTGGGATTACAGGCATGCACCACTATGCCTGGCTAATTTTGTATTTTTAGTAGAGACGGGATTCCTCCATGTTGGTCAGGCTGGTCTCAAACTCCTGACCTCAGGTAATTCGCCCGCCTCGGCCTCCCAAAGTGCTGGGATTACAGGCGTGAGCCACTGCACCTGGCCAGAAATAATAGTTTTTTTTTAGTGCTCACTGTGTGCCTTCCAGTGTTCTAAGTGCTTTGCATGTATTATCATAAATGAGGCAATGAATTAAAAGCCTAGGACAAGGCTGGGTGCGGTCCCAACACTTTAGGAGGCCAAGGCAGGAGGATCACTTGATCCCATGAGTTCGAGACCAGCCTGGGCAATATAGGAAGACTTTATCTCCAAAAAATTTTAAAAATTAGCCGAGCATGATGGCATGTACCTGTATTCCCAGCTACTAGGGAGGCTGAGGTGGGAAGATCGTTTGAGCCCAGGAGGCAGAGATGGTTGCAGTAAGACAAGATTATGCCACTGCACTCCAGCCTGGATGACAGAGGGAGTCCCTGTCTCAAATAAATAAATGAAAGCCTAGAGCAGTGACGGGCACATATCAAACAGTCAGTCAGTGCTATGGGAATGGTGGTGATTGTTGCTGATGTCATTATTAGTATTCTTTGGTCAGATCTATATTTTGATAAGATCTTTCTGGTGATGGCATAGAGAATGGTTTGGAATGGTTGAAACTAGAGGACAGGAGAGAAGATAAGACAGTAGTAGCTTCACATACGTGTTTAAAAATTCATTGAGCTATATATTTAAGATTTGTGCACTTTACCTTATACGTGTTATACTTCAGTTTTTTAATGTAATTTTTTAAAAAGAGATAACCAACAAAACCTCTTCTCTCAGTTTACATAAGCTAGTCTACAGCTGCTTGGAGTTTCTATTAGCTGAGTTCTCTTCACTTAAGAAAACGGACTGTGAGGAACAAAGTAAAATCCTTTTTCTTCAATTAGTCACATTCATGAAGGACAGGGAGCCCAAGGAAAACTGAAACCTCTACAACTCCTACAAAATTCTGCCCCGGTGGATGGTTTCCCTCTGCTAGAGCTGCTAGTAGGAGCAAATGAATCTAGATAGGTGTCAGCTCTCCCTTCCTCTGGCCTGGTATTACAGAGAAGCTAGCTTGGGAAAGGCAGCTGATCAAGGTGGTGCAGAGAAGGACATTAGGGGCTGAGCCAGATCACAGACTGTCTGCCCTCAACCCTCAGGAAAATTGGCTGTTTCCTTTTTTAGGACTCTTTTCTATTTAGATTTTACTGAACCTCTGAACATGTCTCAGGTGGGCATGCTATTCAAAATGCTTTTCTTTTTGAAACTAATCTTATCTTTGAATGCCCTCCTATTGCAAAACCATGGTTTTCATTTCCTTCTTCGGGCCAAATCTAAGGCAGGTCGGTCAGTACATTGACTTTTCCTTGGAATGACCTCAAACTAAGTGGTAAAAAATCTTCAGATTGGGTAATATACTTCCTTGGCACAGTACTTTGAGTGGTATGAAATTATTGTGACCTCTGAATAGATGAGGAATGGACTAAAAAAATCTGATACCAGTACTGTTTCTCCTCCTTTTACTGTTCATTACAAATGTGCCTGAAGGGATGGAACCAGTAAGAGTGGGTCATTTCTGTTAGGGCAGGAGGGAAAAAGCCCTGGCGGAGCAGACCTGAATCTTGGCTGGAAGAAGGCATTTAAAACATGTGAGTGAATTCCTAATAGAAAATGGCAATATGCATCCCAACTGATTGGTTACTTAAGTCTCAGTCAAGTATTTAAAGAGATAAGATTAAGTGTCTAGAATTCAGTGTTAATCATGTAAACAAAAACCATCCTTAAATCGCCTGGTATTAGATATGGCTATTGACACTGCATAAGTCATTCTAATTGAATGGGCTGAAGCCTGAGAGACCCATAAGTAAGGGAACATTCTGATTAGACAGACAAGTCTCATGGGAAGCAAACAAGCCTGATACAGTCATGACAGATTCACTGATAGGCAATTTTCAAGAACTTTTGTGAAAATAAACATGTTATTAGGGACCAGTGAAAACACAGGTCATCTAAAACCAAAAAAATAGAGACTTTCTACATTTTTATAATGTTTATATATATGCATATGCAGTTTATGTTTGTTTACTTTTAAAGCCATGCTTTGTAGAGCTGTCATTGGGTTTTTTTTTTAACAATTTAAATATTTGTTATAAAAGTGACAATTCATATTCATTATTTAAAAATCAGCCAGGTGCAATGGCTCACACCTGTAGTCCTAGCTGCCCAAGAGGCTAAGGCAGAGGATCGCCTGAGCTTTTCAAGTCAGCCCTTTTCTCCCCTACATCCCACTACAGTGGTAGCTTTTGTTCACTGTAGCCAGTCTGTGTCCTTCCAGACAATTGTACACAATTACAAATGTTACATTTTTGTAATGGGATCAAACTATGCCAACTTTCTGTGCTTTGTCTTTTCCAGTTCACATTATACTGTGGACATTTGGGCATGTATACACATTTAGTACACATGAAGATTTACCTCATTCTTTTTACTGGCTGCATAACAGTTATACCTAAAGTAACTGAGGTATAAGCTAAGTAAGTCAAGCAAGGTTTAAACCTGTTTTGTTGTTGTTGTTGCTGTTGTTTGCTTTTTTTAAGAGACAGGGCCTCACTATGTTGCCCAGCTGGCCTCAGAATCTTAGAGTCAAAGGATGCTCCCACTTCAGCCTCCTAAGTAGCTGAGACTACAAGGTGCACACTACCCACACTACCACGCCCAGCTAAACCTAAGTTGTGTGTGTGTGTGTGTTTTTAATCTGGCCAGTGTTTCTCTTTGAGGACCTATACTGCAGTGAACACCCTCTACATTTCCCTGTACACTTGTGTAAATATCTCTGTCGTGTAAATTCATTAAAGTGAGACTGCTAGGTCAAAGGGTATGCATGCTTCACAGTTTGATAAATATTGCCAGTTGCCTTCTGAAAAGGTAGAACCAATTTAATGCTTCCATTCACTGTCTTGAGAGTGCCTGTTTTCCTGAACACACATGAATTTTCTATATTAACAATATTTTTAATCCTGGCCAATCTGATAAATAAAAAATAACTTCAGAGTGTTGTTTTAATTTGTGTTTTTTCCATGAGAAGTAAAGTTGAGCATCTTTTTAATATCATTATTGGCCATTTGTAGTTTTTCTGAATTGCCTTTTTATTAACCTCTGTTTAAGTTATAACATTGGTCTTTTCCTTATTAATTTAAGAGAGCTTTGTGTATATTAAGGAAATTGGCACTTTTTTCATATAAATAGGAAATTTTTTTTGTTTCTGTCATTTGACTTTTAAATGATATTTTATATTGAACTAATTGTTTACTTTATATATTTAGATTTATTACTCTTTTATAGCATCTAAGATTACAAAATATTTACCCCACATAAATGGGGTAAATTCTATTTTTCTAATATTCTAAATTTCTAATATTTTTCCCTAATGTTTTGTTATAGCTTTAAAAATATTTTATGGTTTTCTTTTTATATTTAAGTCTTCAGTTTATCAGAAAATATAGTTTTTAAAGGCCAGGCACGGTGGCTCATGCCTGTAATCCCATCACTTTGGGAGGCCAAGGCGGGCGGATCATGAGGTCAGGAGTTCAAGACCAGCCTGGCCAATATGGTGAAACCCCACCTCTACTAAAAATACAAAAATTAGCCGAGCATGGTGGTGTGCGCCTGTAGTCCCAGCTACTCAGAAGGCTGAGGCAGAACAATCACTTGAACTCAGGAAGCAGAGGTTGCAGTGAGCCAAGATCGTGCCACTGCACTCCAGCCTGGGCGACAGAGCAAGATTCCATCTCAAAAAAAGAAAATACAGTTTTTTTGTTTGTTTTTGAGACGGAGTTTCACTCTTGTTGCCCAGGCTGGAGTGCAAAGGCACGATCTCGGCTCACCGCAACCTCTGCCTCCCAGGTTCAAGCAATTCTCCTGCCTCAGCCTCCCAAGTAGTTGGGATTACAGGCGTGCACCATCACGCCTGGCTAATTTTGTATTTTCAGTAAAGACAGGGTTTGTCCATTTTGGTCAGGCTTGTCTCGAACTCCCAACCTCAGGTGATCCGCCCACCTCGGCCTCCCAAAGTGCTGGGATTACAGGTGTGAGCCACCATGCCCGGCCTGAAAATACAGTTTTTATGAGATGAGTTAGGGATCCAGCTTATTTGCTTTCCTTGATGGCTAACCACTTGCCCCAACATCATTTATTTAAAAGTTCATCTTCCCCACCTTTATTGTATAGCAAATTCCCATGTATTTGAATCCATATTCCGGATGTACAGGTGCCCAGGCATACAGACACTGCAGACACAACAGATAATATTCTAGAAACACAGGACATGTGAAATTGTAATCACTACTGTGTTGAAAGTTGTGGCTTCTACTTGTGGACCATGAAGCAAAGAGTAAAAATCCCCAACCATCTTAGACAATGATATACAGGCTAATAAAAGCACCTATTTCAGTGTACATGCAGGGCTTGTTTTTCCTCATCAGTGAGCCAGCAATGTATTAGATCACAACCTTCTAACCAGGGACTCACTTTAGTTTCTCGTTTAATCTCAGGAATGGCTGGTCCCATAAAAGCTGTTAAGTAATAATAATGTTGAGCCCTTATATTGTACTTTACATCCCGAAAGTGCTATCTAAACATTAACTAATTAAATGCATTGATGAAAGGAAGGGATTTGCAGAGGTTTTCAGGAAAACTGATATCTGGTTGCACACCTGTGAGGGGATGATTCCTGAAAGGCCTTACTTCCCACTTTGAATGGAGCTCAGCAGGAAGGAGAACAAAAAGCTGGTGACATTATTTCACTTTTGTTGAAAATTTCCTGGAGTATCTTCTAATTAGTCTGGTTAAACTCACCTTTTATCTAGCTCTGCAGATATTCCCTTGCAACATTCCTGGAGCTATTCAACAAGTTTCTTTTGATGTCTTCCTTGTTGGTTAATTATAAAATCGTACAATCTTCAAATTGAAAGAGGTCCTTATTGATCATCTAGTTTTGAATGACTGAATAGAATCACTTTATTTTGTAGATGAGGAAACTGAGGCATGGAGAAGTTAAGTGATTAACAAAAAAGGTCATAGAGCTTACTGGGGACATAGCTGGGAATAGAAACCAAGATTTCCAATTCCCATTTCAGATCTCAATCAGCTTCATTGAGCAATGAAATTTTCTTCCCTCTCTGTAAGCATCTGTGTTCTCTATTTTTTATTTTATTTTTTTTCTGTTTTTTTTTTATTATTATACTTTAAGTTTTAGGGTACATGTGCACAATGTGCAGGTTAGTTACATATGTATACATGTGCCATGCTGGTGTGCTGCACCCATTAACTCGTCATTTAGCATTAGGTATCTCTCCTAATGCTATCCCTCCCCCCTCCCCCCACCCCACAATAGTCCCCAGAGTGTGATGTTCCCCTTCCTGTGTCCGTGTGTTCTCATTGTTCAATTCCCATCTATGAGTGAGAACATTCAGTGTTTGGTTTTTTGTCCTTGCGATAGTTTACTGAGAATGATGATTTCCAATTTCATCCATGTCCCTACAAAGGACATGAACTCATCATTTTTTATGGCTGCATAGTATTCCATGGTGTATATGTGCCACATTTTCTTAATCCAGTCTATGATTGTTGGACATTTGGGTTGGTTCCAAGTCTTTGCTATTGTGAATAGTGCTGCAATAAACATACTCGTGCGTGTGTCTTTATAGCAGCATGATTTATAGTCCTTTGGGTATATACCCAGTAATGGGATGGCTGGGTCAAATGGTATTTCTAGTTCTAGATCCCTGAGGAATCGCCACACTGACTTCCACAATGGTTGAACTAGTTTACAGTCCCACCAACAGTGTAATAAAAGTGTTCCTATTTCTCCACATCCTTTCCAGCACCTGTTGTTTCCTGACTTTTTAATGATTGCCATTCTAACTGGTGTATTTTTTAAACTTAAAAAAAACATTGCCACAGAACCATCAAACCCAATTTTTTCTTTTTTAAATTATCACTATCATTGTTATTATTATTATTATTATTGCTTTCATCCTTCCCTACTTCTTCCCTTCTTTGCTCTCAGCCTGTTATGTCTCTCCTAACTCTTATGGTTCATTCCCCTACATGATCAGGTAATGCTACTTTTGTTTTTCCTCTGTTTCTGAAAAGCCATATTTCTTTAGTTTCTCCCACATACGTACATACAGGGAGTTGCTTTGTTTTGCTTTCTGTTTTTCTCAGCTGTAGTTGCTTCTCCTTTTAATAAAGTTACTTCTCTAGTTTTGGCAAATAGCCTAGGGTGTTTGTCTGTTTGTTTGTTTGTTTGAGACGGAGTCTCACTCTGTTGCCCAGGCTGGAGTACAATGGCGCGATCTTGGCTCACTGCAACCTCCGCCTCCCGGGTTCAAGTGATTCTCCTGCCTCAGCCTCCTGAGTAGCTGGGATTACAAGCATGCAGCACCACCCTCGGCTGATTTTTTGTATTTTTAGTAGAGACGGGGTTTCGCCATGTTGGCCAGGCTGGTCTCAAACTCCTGACCTCGGGTGATCCATCCCCCTCAGCCTCCCAAAGTGCTGGGATTACAGGCGTGAGCCACCGCACCCGGCCACCTAGGGTTTAAGTTGACGATAAATCCATTTCTGTCACAGAATTTTGTGTAACTTTAATTTATGAGTTTCCCAGTAGTTCAGCCAATAAGATACTGTTAAAGATCATCTTCATATTCAGAAAATTGCATGAGATGTGACCGTTGAAAGAATTTTTATACAAGAACTTCATATAAGGACTAGAGGTATTATTTTTTAATAAGCCAAAGGCAGATCCAGTTCAGATCAAAACTGTGGATCTAAACCTGGACTAATTTAGTCTGCACAATCCTGCTTCTGTGCAGGGACTCAGTTTTAGAAACTTCCATTTCTACGAGGTGGGTCAGTAGGCATCCAGTGACCTCAGAATTCCTGGGCTGAACCAAACCCTGGGGCTACACTCTGACCTCAGATGCCCTCAGAAAGGCCCCTTCCTTGGAGTACTGAAGGGTGCTTAAGAAAGCGAGTCAGAAGCTGTCACTAATCAGGTGGGTGATCTTAGGTAGAACTCATCACCTCTCTGGGCTCAATTTTCTCATAAGGAAGGTGAGTTAAAAAGTCTGCTTAGAACTTTTCCTCATTTACTGCTCAATGAGTCAATAATGTCAGAACTCGGGCTAAAAGGAATAGTAGAGACCTAAATCAGATTTATTTCAAACATGTAACTAATTAACTCAGAGAAGCAAAATTCTGCTGACCATTTATGAAAATTTTCTGGAATTGTCTCAATTTAAAATACTGTAGTTTATTTTCCTCATAAATAAAACACATGTACCTATATCAGATCATATAACCTGTTTTGGGCTCAGAATATTTGGACCACATTCTTGTACTTACTCTTTGCAAATGCTTCATTAAGTTCCATGGAGTTGTGGTTTGACTAAGCCACACCCCTTGAGGCACTTAGTGCAGAAAAGCTGTCTGAAGTAGACCCCATCCCATATATTTTTCTGGATAAGAAGTTTGCCTTCTTGGTTTCATCTTTGCCATTCTAGCCACTGAGAAAAATGAAATTGAAATTTTTAAAATTTTTTATTCCCTAAGACCTAGTTTCCAGCAGGGAGCAAAATGTAATTTGATAGGAGTGATGGTGGCCACTCATAAATCTACCCAACTGCATTAAACCAGATTAAACTATCACATAGTTTCCCAGCTCTAAGCAGAAATTATCACCTTTGGGAGAGGATCAGATAAGAACTAATTGGTGGCATCACAATCCACCCTCAGTAAAGTGCTTGATTAGCCAAAATTTAAGTCTTGTTAGAGTAGTCCCATAATGGATTGGGGAGGGTGAGGAGCAGCTAATTAGAAAAGAGACACTTCTGTGTTTATGTACAAACATCCCAGCATTGAGCCATGATAAGGAGCTCAAAGGTTAATTATGGGAAAATGGAGTTTTGAACAACTTTTTGAAATAGGAATATCCCATATACTTTGGTGATATTTATTTGTTTTGAGACGGAGTCTCACCCTGTCACCCAGGCTAGAGCACAGTGGCCCAATCATAGCTCATAGTTCACTGCAACCTCAAGTTCCTGGGCTCAAGGGATCCTCCCACCTCAGCCTCCTAAGTAGCTTGGACTACAGGTGCATACCACTGCAATCAGCTAATTTTTTAATTTTTTACAGGGGTAGGGATCTCACTTCATTGCCAGGCTGGTCTGGAACTCCTGGGCTCAAGTGATCCTCCCACCTTGGCCTCCGAAAGTGCTGGGATTACAGGCATCAGCCCCCACATCCAGCTTACTTTTTATTTTCTATTTTTAAGGATTGATGAGTAAGAGAAGTAAAATTTAAAACTGAGGATTCAGAATAGTCTTGTGAGGTGTGTTAGGATTTTCAAGCTTAAGCAGAATCCACAGGCTTTTTTTTCCTAGCTTCCCATGAACTCACCTGGCCAAAGCCACTAGACTTCACTCTACCCACCTATTAAATGAACTGAGAAATGACATTAGAGACAAAATGCAACCTTTCATGGTTGTCTGGCCAGGCAAATGCAACTAAATTATATGGGAAATTATTTCACAATGTGTGACAATGTTGATTCTTCCATTTCGTCCAGCCAGCCTGTTCCTAGTGAGTGGCAGGTGACCGTTCACTGTGAATTGGGTCTTTTGGTTAGACTTTCGGAGACGGAGTTGTTTGTCAAGTGCAGCAGCTCTCTTCACCAAAGCATTCCCGACAGTTGCTCCGAATCTAGATGTTACACAATGGCTAAGGAAGCTTGTTTTGGAATGGAAAGTAAATTGACAAATCAGAGGGAAGGAATTAGCCAATGCATAAGGAAATTTGATGAGAAAGAGCTTTTTCCTCTCTTTTTTCTTGCCCAGGTTACTAGTTCTCTGTCTTCCCCCAACCCCGTAAATTTTGAATTTTGTGGTGGTGCTGAGGGAGTGAAGGTAACCAACATAAAAGAATCATTTGTGCCCTTTTCCCAATCCCACAGATCTCTATTGGCTGCAGACCTTGAACATGACACTGCAATTTCCTGGTGCCACACATGAGTAATAAGCAGCTGTTTCTGAAACTGTGGTTTGGGGAAGGCAGCACTAGGTTATTTTTTAACTTAATTGTAATTTTTGATTGGTCTGCAAGAAAGTAAATCAAATAAAGTCTGTTGTCTTAGTCTGCAAGAAAGCCATAGGCCTCAAATTCCAATGCTGACCATCTTGACCAGAATAGAAGAGGGAGGCAAAATGTGTGTATCCCTGAGCTGGAAGTTCAACCAGGCAGCTTTCATGGGCTTCTTTCACACAAGAAGGGTAAGCATATTTGACATATTTGTCAGGGACTGGATGGTGGAAAGTGATATTTGGCAGTTCCTTGAGTTCTAGAAGTACCTAAAATGATGGTGAAAAGAATTTATAGACAGACTGCAAAAGTGAAAAATAGCAAAATCTGGAAGAGATATCAGCTTGATGCTACATTTTGTCCTTGTGTTACAGGGCAATAAGGTGACCTAATTTTGTTACAAATGGAAATATGTATTCTTTGAATACCCAGTTAGTATAACACCTCTGAAATAGTCATATATACACACTCCCCAAGTAAATAAATCAGACTAGTACCTTCCTTAGTACAAGACATTAAGTTTAATGGAAAACAGAAACAAACTTTCACCCTATTTTGGACATCTGCCTTTTCTCAAGGAGATAGGGCAATTTGGTATATGGAGAAAGGGGAGGAGGTTGAGTGCAGGGAAGCAAGGAAATGGGGGAAGAGCTACACATGTTTCCTTCTAATTACACTGTCATGATTTTGTTCACGTAGACATGCCCTTTGAGGGAATAAACAGAGATAACTAAACCTCATCTCAAGCCTGTTTCACTATCACTAGTCATATACCAAATGACCACCTGGTTTAACTAAAAACTACCAGCCTTCTAATGCTAAAGATGAAGTGTCCTTTTGACTTTTTGAGGGGTTGTTATAAAGTTATATTAGCCTATGACTAATTTAAGTACAAGTAGGAAAGGAGTAAGACACAATTTCCAGGTGTTGCTAAGATGTTATCTTACATAAGTGATTCAAATAAAGTTTGAGGCATGTTAAATGTCTTCCCCCTAGCATTTTGGCCTTGGCAAAATTACATATGCTTGTACAAGCCCTGTTTTCTTATTTACAGCAATATCAAAAGAAATGGATGTGACTGCTTTACATTAATTTCTACTGATCCCATCCAAACAGACGAACAACTTGATGCCTTCCTTTAAAAAAAAAAAAAAATGACATGTGGCCTTCATAGGTTTTTTCCTTCCCCTTGATGTAAATCTCAAGTGTTTAAAAGGAGGAATGAGTCTAAATCATAGAAAATCTCTATTTAGATTGGGATAAGCTAATTAGCTATTATTTATTGATCCCTTGCTGTAAGTTAGACACTATATTCGATGCTTTCAATGTATTAAATCTGATCCTTCTCTCAACCCTGCAAAGTAGATACTGTCCTAATTTTTCAGTTAAGGAAACTGAGACTCAAAAAGGTTAAGTAGCTTGCCAAAGTCTCACAGCTGGAAAGTAGATGAGCTAGAATTTGTCCTCAGATCAGCCTTGCTTTTTCCGCTCTA
The DNA here is from genome assembly GCF_028885625.2 of Pongo pygmaeus. NCBI lineage: Eukaryota > Metazoa > Chordata > Mammalia > Primates > Hominidae > Pongo > Pongo pygmaeus. Next base: position 108,225,263 of record NC_072384.2, on the reverse strand, counting down.
CCCCACTGCTTCCCAATACCCAGAGACAACTGAGTTATGATGGGGTATGGAAAGCTCCCGAAGGCCAGCCCCTCTGGGAGACTCCTAATGAGTCAACCACTATCCATTGGAAAATACCCCAGTTTCTGAGAAGCAAAAACTCTACCATGTTTAGATTTAAAAAAAAAAAAAAAAAAGCTTTGACCAGTTAAGGAAGTCATTTTGAAGTTTATTTTGTCCTAGTTGGTCCTGACTTGGTCTCAGTGATACTAGATTCCCCTGCATCAACTCTAGCCAGAGCACACTGTGTCTAGGACTTTTCCCCATGCTGAGCTCCGTTGAGGACTGTGGTCACTCTAGCAAGTCACAGCAGTTTAGGGTTGACATAGCAGAGTTCAGATGTCTGACTTTTCTCACTGTTGTGTACTTGTTGGCCAGGGCGCCTCATTTGACTTTGTCTCACCCATAGTCGTTTTCAGATCCAATGGCCCAGTGGCATTCTGGCAGCTCTTTTCTATTCTTCATTCTTGGTTGGAACCCAAAGGTAGTATGCTCCTCTGGCTTTGGTCTAACATTTGAGGCCACCCTGCCTTCCTAGTATTTGTATAATATGGCCCTAACCTTAAGCCCCTACCAAGATGGCTAGGAAGTGGGAGTCAAAGTTAAGTCTCTTGGGATGGTGGGAGGAAAGACAATTGATTTATTTTTGAGCACTTATCCAAAATAAATAAATAAATAATATATTTATAAACATAAATATATATGTGTATGTGTGTATATATGCATTTATATATGTATTATATATAAAATTATTTATATAATTTTGTGTGTGTGTGTGTGTGTGTGTCTATGTATGTATGCTTTTTCAAAAAGAACCCTAGGAGAAATCACACCTGGAGCCCACTTCTTCACAGTGATGAAACCTCTGGACCAGACACTAGGATGGCCGGATTCTGTTCCTAATGCTTCTAATAGTTGTATTCAAACACAAGATTAACCCTTCTGAATATATCTTTACCCCTGGAAAATTATAAATATAAAGTTTTCCTTTCTACAATATTAAAGGAATGTTTGTAAATTCTAAAATAAACTTCATACTATTACCTCACTTTTCTGGATAAAAAAATTCCAGCAGCTTCAGCCATTTGGAACATGGCCATGAACCTAAGCTGACAAATGGGAAGAGCAATTAATCAAGTAAATCAAGTATAAAGAAGCAAAAGGATCCCTGAATAGCTGAGCTGCCACAGAGGCCATGCACTCTTTATCCTCCTCCCTGAATCACACAGCAGAACGATTGAAAATGTTTGCAACACAAGACAACCTAAGATATGACTGCTGATAGCCAGGGGTAAAGACAGAAAAGCGTCCTTGGTTAGTCAACAAGAACTTGGGTGCCTGGAAGAAAGGGGATATTTCAAACAAGTATGAGACTGTCTTTGCCCTCAAGCAATTTATATTCTCTTAGATTTCTCCATATAAAATTGCCATTTGTATGGGTAAAAATGGTCAAATATAACCATTTTTAAATATTCAGTCTACAATTGGATAAGCAAAACAATCGTATGTTAAAAGCAAAGAGTACAAAACAGCATCAAGTTCTGTATTATATGATGTAAAAGTTAATTTCTAGGGAGAAACACAAGAGATTTATGGTGTCTGAAGTAGCCAAAGATGGCTTTCTAGCTCAAGACAGGGTAGATCTGAGCCATGAAGCCTACATGAAATTTAAGTAAGGGGTTAGGAAAAGTGAAACTCCAGATAGAGGAATGACATGGATGAAGGCACAGGAGCAAGAGCAAGCATGTTCTACATAGGGGAAAATTTGCTCACAACAGGAGGTACATGTTAAGAAATACAAAATGAGTTTGGATGGCTAATATGGAATCCACTTGCATACCAGGCAAAATGTAAGCTCCAGTTTTTGTCCAGTTCACTCTACATTGAGTGTCTGGGACATAGTAACTCAATATAATTTTATGAAATGAAAGAGTGAAGAGTTTTGATTAATGATACACTTAAGAATTCACCAGGCCCAGTGGCTCACACCTATCATCTCAGCACTTTGGGAGGCCGAGGCAGGCAGATCACACAAGCTCAGGAGTTTGAGACCAGCCTGGCCAACATGGTGAAACCCCACCTCTACTAAAAATACAAAAAATTAGCTGGGCATGGTGGCTCATGCCTGTAATCCCAGCCACTTGGGAGGCTGAGGCAGGGGAATCGCTTGAAGCTGGGAGGCAGAGGTTGCAGTGAACCTAGATCACACCACTGCACTCCAGCCTGGGTGACAGAGCAAGACTCTGTCTCAAAAATGAAGAATTCACCAAAGGTTTGAGGAAAGAGATGGTATGTGATGAAAGTGATATCTAAAACTGATTAATATGTGTGCATGATGGATCTAAGAAAAAAGACTGACATCTAGAAATAAAACTAGATTAGTTTATTAATCTAGAGAGGAGAGATAAAAGTCTAGGGTAGGATGGAAAAAAGAGACTTACAGTGAAGGCATTTAAAAGAAAATCAGCATGAACCTTGAACACTTTATGCTAAGTGAAAGAAGCCAGTCATAAAAGACCAAATATTATATGATCATATTTACATGAAAGCTCCAGAATAGGCAAATCTATAAAGACAGAAAGTATATATATATATTTTTTTTTTGAGTCGGAGTTTTTGCTCTTGTTGCCCAGGCTGGAGTGCAGTGGCACCATCTCAGCTCACTGCAACCTCTGCCTCCTGGGTTCAAGCAATTCTCCTGCCTTAGCTTCCCGAGTAGCTGAGATTATAGGCATGCACCACCATGCCCGGCTAATTTTTTTTGTATTTTTAGTAGAGATGGGGTTTCACCATGTTGGCCAGGCTGGTCATGAACTCCTGACCTCGGGTGATCCACCCATCTCAACCTCCCAAAGTGCTGGGATTACAGGCATGAGCCACTGCACCCGGACAGAAAGTAAATTATTGGTTCCTTGGGCTTGCAGGGGCATGGTAGAGGGAAAACAGAAGTGACTACTAATGGATATAGAGTTTTTTCAGAGGGTTAGTGGAATGCCCTAAAATCGATTGTGGTAATGTTTCACAACTCTGTGAATAAACTAAGAACCATTGAATTGTAGACTTTAAATAGGTGAATCACATGGTATGTGAATTATATCTCAGTATAGCTGTTATTTTAAAAGAGGGGGAATAAATGAAATGTGGTGAATGACAGGATATACGTATTTGATGGAGAAAATGAGTCCTTCACTATAAACTCCATAAGTTCCAGTTTGATTCTTACTGAAATAATAAAAATAACCATTAGTACCATTATTAATACTGTTTTAGGAGCCCTGGGTGATGCAACAAGAAATGAAACATAAACGAGATATAATACTAGAAAAACCAAAAGAATTGCCTAAAAGTAATTAGCATCAATGGAAATTCAGTAATTATTGTCATATAGTAAATGCACACAAATGTCAATATATTCTAATATACCAGCAATAGCTAATAAGAAAAATATACAAAAGTTTAACCTTAAACTAAATAATAAATGTGAGTAGCTTGCACAAGGAAATAAATTTGTATTAAGCAATGATAAGTGAAGATTTAATAAAATGGAGATATGTATCATATTGTCTTAAAGGAAGACTGAATATTATAGATACCAATCCCCAGAGCTTATTAAGGTCCCTATTTAAGAATAAATATACATTGCTAACAGTGTAAATTTGGTGAAATATTTCAAGAGCCTTCAAAATGTTCACACCCTTTCTCCAAGGAAATCTAAATAGAGAAAAAACTTTATGCACAAGATGCTCAAACTTCTCCTTTAGATCCTAGATAATAACTCTCATGTCTTCCTCAAGGTCTTCCCTTCCCAGTTTCATCAACCTTTACTCACCTGGTTTTCAGACTGTTCTCTATCCTGGTTGTTTCCCCCTCAATGGACTATAGTTTGTTAGTGCCTCTCTTTAAATGCCTCATTAAGTTTGGTTGTTTAGAGAAGAGTAAAATGAGAAAACCAAACTCAACTGAAGTGCTACCATCACAATTTAGAAATAAAACCCCATCACGCATTAAAAAGTGTTTACTGGTGGTTGGATATATGATTTGGTAGTGGCTGTTTTTTAGAAAGTATATATCATGTGTTGGTATTAGGAGCATGCCTTACTGGGGTTTATTGGAGTTAATGGTTCCTCAGAGAACATAAATAAAAGAAGGTCTATCTATGGCTTCCTAAAGGTAATGGAGAGGAAAGTGAGTTGAAGAATGGTGGGAAATGTATGCTTGACTCAAAACAGCCAGGATAATTTCTACCTCCTTTACTAAGAAAAAAACTCTACTCTTACAAAGCCTTCTGCAGTTTAATGCAAAATTATTATACATTGTTTTTTTAAATGCAAAAACGCAGCTATATACAAAGTGACAATTTGCTTGTACCAGGAGATACATATTAAGAAATAGAAAATGAGTTTGGAGAGCTAATATATATATATATATATATATATAAAAAATATAAACACAACTTTTATATATATATATAAACACAACTTTGTATATAGTTGTGTTTTTGGTTTTCTAATATATATATATATATATATATATATATATATATATATATATTTGCTTTTCTGACTTATTGCCCTCCCTAGAGTTAACCACCATTATATTTATTTATCTCTTTTTCATAGAAAAGTTATTCTTTTATTATTTTAAGGAGGTAATACATTGCCCAATATGCCAAAGCAGTAGGGAGTTAGAGGCAGCGAATGGCCAGGTTTTTTTTAAGAGCCTCATGCTGCATCTCTGAGGTCCTATCTGCCCACAGCCCACGGCTGCTTACATGAAGGCCAGGTCGGTGGACAGATGACCCAACTTGACACCCATTAACTGAGAAAGGGCTCAATCAGCAGAGGCACTGCCAGGGCCCCCAGCACGCCAGGTGGCACCCCCCGCTGCCACCACCAGCTTCCGAGGCTAGTGCCTTAGTGGCAGCCAGTGTGTCTGGCACTTGATTTTATTTCTGTGAGCCTAGAGTGGGCAGGACGTGAATAAATCCTGAGTCATAAATTAAGGTGAAAGACTTAGTAGTGTTAATACTCAGGGTGAGAAAAGACAACACTGTCTTGGAGGAGAGTGGGCTTGGAGTCTGGTGGAAGAAAGATGGAAACCCCCAGAAGGGCCTCAGCCTGCAGGCACTGCCTTGAGGCCATCAGAGGGGTTTTCACGGTTCATGATGGGGAGGGGCAAGGCAGGGTAGGCACTGGGGGGCTGCTTCATCTGGCACAGTTGAACTAGAGGTTCATTTTCCACTGATAATTGGTTTCCTAAGTCTAAGTCACCACACCTGGGGCCGAAGCAAGTCTTGCCTATGCACCAAGCATGGCCTTGGACCTCGAAGAAATGCATGGCTCAGTTCTCCAGTGTTGAAGGGGAGGGACTTTCAATTGAAGGAGATCTTTCTCCCCGTACCTCCAGCTCCTTTCCCTTGCAAACGACCAGGGTGGGAGGCAAGAGGCAAAGGCACCTCATGGTGTAACCTCACCACAGTCTTCCAGAGAAATCATCTTTGTGGGACCCAAAGCCTAGCCTTGGCTTGAAGCAGACATTTCCACACATGGGAGGGTACCCTCTCTGGCAATTGAATGGAACTACCATTATATTTATTTCTAAAACATGGATCATTCCATGATGTTTAAAAACCACTTCAGTTTTTATCTCTGGTATTATGTATAGCTTCATTTTTTACAAAAGGCATGATTACATTTTTTGTAGTCTTTTGTTTTTGTATTACCAGTCACTACTACCTACTCACCTAGACATTGTAATTTCTCTTTAGGTATGATTTATACTACATTTCCCTCAGATACTATTTTTTTCTTTTTCTTTTCTTTTTTGAGACGGGAGTTTCACTCTTGTTGCGCAGGCTGGAGTGCAATGGTGTGACCTTGGCTCACTGCAACCTCCGCCTCCCAGGTTCAAGTGATTCTCCTGCCTCAGCCTCCTGAGTAGCTGGGACTACAGGCACCTGCCACCACACCCAGCTAATTTTTTGTATTCTTAGTAGAGACAGGGTTTTGCTATGTTGGCCAGGCTAGTCTCGAACTTCTAACCTCAGGCGATCAGCCTGCCTCGGCCTCCCAAAATGCTGGGATTACAGGCGTGAGCCATAGCACCCGGCCTCCCTCAGATATTATTTTTATGTAAAATTATAATGTAACTATATTCATTTGAAAGAAACTATTTTCAGCTATTTCTAGCTATTTCCAAATTAAATGTAATCTTCAATTGTTTTCTTATGTCAAAACCAGCATGTATTTGTGTCTGCATTAATTAGAGAGAAGCAAAGGCAGATTTTATCTAGCTGGCGTGTGAAATGCTGAAGTCTTTGAAACCCATGGGTATTAATGAGAAATGATCAGCAGAACATGAGTTCCAAACTCAGGGATGTATGCAAGCCAACAGGTGAGGCCACTGTGGAAGGCGGGCAGATGCAAGACCCTGGGGCCTGGTGGGAACAGCTATCAGGCAGAGAGCAGATATCTCAGTGGAAACAGGCAGCCCCCTCACAGGGCCAGGATCATCATCATGTTGAATCCAAGCCTAGTTGCGCTAGATCATCTGATTTTTCCAAAAATCTGGGTTTTTATGTGAAATTTCCCAATTTTTAAATTACTTCATTTTAAAAATCATGAGTTAAAAAAAACCTACAGGCTGAAAATGGCCATCAGGCTGCCAAATTGCAAGCTTTTTTTACTATACTTACCAGCAGCAAAAGAAACCTATTTTTCCCCATTTACTGTATGTTCCTGGGGAAGATGGTGAAAAAACTATCTCATTAATTCATCAGAGAAAAGGTATTATTGCATTTACAACATAAACTTATGCATTCAGATTTACTCTGTATGTTTTCAGTTTACTCTGAGAAACCTACCGCACTCCTCTTATACCACACCCTAACTGTGAAGTTGGTCTATCCAAGCAGGGTTCCCCATTTGTTGGGCCTCAATCTTCTACACTACACTACAAAGCAAGAGGAATACAAAAGAAGTTTCAGCATCTTAATTTACAACCTCCAGTGGTTTAAACCAGAAAGTTCTTTTGGAGCAAAACTACTATGTCTTTTCTTCCTCAGAGTTGCTGAGAAATTATAATTAGAGGTTTTCCAGTTGTGTAAAGGAAAGGAATTCCTTTCCTTTCCTGTGTGTACAAGACTTCTGTTCTCAATAAATGTGCTTCCCTGTCCCATTTCTCTTTCTGCAGGTAATAGAGGGAAAGCTGGCTCCATTCTTGGGCAAGGTCATTAAATTTGCCACCTCACACGTGTACAGCTGCAGTCTTTGTAGCCAGAAGGGGTTCATCTGCGAAATCTGTAACAATGGAGAGATCCTCTACCCTTTTGAGGATATTTCAACAAGCAGGTACAGAATATCTTATTTCGTAAAAGAACACCCGAATGTGTAATATGCCATTTTCTTTGGCCAAATCAGGCCAACTTTTAGTCAAGTACTGTATCTCTGTCTCTTACCCTGGATCAAGTTTTCCTTGTCCTTGGAGAACATGTTTCCCCTTTTGGTTTCCTGTATTTATTTCCACCCCTTACCTCGCTACCTTTATCCAGAATGAGATAACAGAGCTGCAAAGAAACATTGCCAAACTCTGCCTTATTAGGTAACAGAGAGTGTTCAGGTTCAATTTTAGAATGAAGATTGGGAAGGAAGCATCTTAATAATTTTTTCAGAGCCAAATGATAGGCAATGAGAAACTGCAGTCTCAGAGGAAGGCCCAAACTGGACCGACCGCCAGGGGTAAAACTAGAGGTCACTGGTGAGCAGCTGCTGCCTGGCTATGTGCTTTTCTCCGCAGATGCATGCACTGCAGTGGAGCGATGAAAGTTTTAGGATCCAAAGGAGAGAAAAATGGGAGTTTATGTGGGATGATTTTTCTAACCAAAGTAATATTTGGGCATCATCACATCCATGGATTGATGGATGATTCACAAAATGATACATATTACTTTTCCTTTCATCCCAAAAGCATAATAGAAATCTACACGGTATGTGTGTGCACCGGCCTCTTTGGGCATGAATGTCATGGCTCATTTCCCACCCTGCAGGGCTCACTTATACTGTGGTTCAGAACAGAAGGTAAGGCATGTAGCCAGGGAGAGTTGAAGCATGTAGGGTAGAGCTAAGATATTGAGAGCTGACTCAGCCCTTTTAGCCTCTCCTAAAACCTAAAGACTATTTGTAAACATGCAGGAATTTGGGTTGGCCCACACACAGAAAAACAGACACATTAAACACATAGACATGCAGACATGCAGATACACACACACACACACACACACACACACACACACACACACACACACACACACACACACACACACACACACACACACACACACACACAGGCAGAGGCAGAGTTCAGCCTCCAGTTTCCTGAGCAGGTACTTAGCTTATAGAGCTTATATAGCCTAGAGATTAGCTACCTCTTAAAGGGAGGAAACTCCTCACAGCCTTTTTATGGCCAAGTGGGAGGCAGTGGGAAATTGCAGTCTCAGAGGAAGGCCCAAACTGGACGAACCACTAGGAGTAAAATTAGAAGACACTGGTGAACAGTAACTTAGCCCATAGCCTAGAGATTAGTTACCTCTAAAAAATGTACACCAGGCCGGGCGCGGTGGCTCACGCCTATAATCCCAGCACTTTGAGAGGCCGAGGCAGGTGGATCACTGAGGTCAGGGGTTCAAGACCAGCCTGGCCAACATGGTGAAAACCCCTTGTCTACTAAAGATACAAAAATTAGCCGGGCATGGTGGCAGGCACCTGTAACCCTAGCTACTCAGGAGGCTGAGGCAGGAGAATCACTTGAACCCAGGAGGCAGAGGCTATAGTAAGCTGAGATTACGCCACTGCACTCCAGCCTGGGCAACACAGCAAGACTCTGTCTAAAAAAAAAACAACAAAATGCACACCACATAAAACTTGTACACAAATGTTCATAGCAGCAGCATTCGTAATAGCTAAAAAGTAGAAACAACTTAATTGTCTATCAACTGATGAATGGATAAACAAAATGTAGTATATCCAGACAATGGAAAATTATTCAGCTAAAAAAAGAAAAAAAAGTAGCTGGGCGTGGTGGCTCACGCCTGTAATCCCAGCACTTTAGGAGGCGAAGGCAGGTGGATCACCTGAGGTTGGGAGTTCGAGACCACCCTGACCAACATGGAGAAACCCCGTCTCTACTAAAAATACAAAATTAGCTGGGTGTGGTGGCGCATGCCTGTAATCCCAGCTGCTCGGGAGGCTGAGACAGGAGAATTGCTTGAACCAGGGAGGCAGAGGTTGCAGTGAGTCAGAGGTTGCACCATTGCACTCCAGCCTGGGCAACAAGAGTGAAATTCCGTCTCAAAAAAAAAAAAGAAAGAAAAAGAAAAAACGTACTGATACATGCTGCAACATGTATTAACATTGAAAACATGCTAACGGAAAGAAGCCAGACACAAACCACATATTACATGATTCTATTTATATAAAATGTCCAAAATAGGCAAATCCATAGAGACAGAGAATACATTAGTGGTTGTCTAGGGCTTGGGGGAAGGAGGAAAAGGAGTTACTACTCATGGGTATAGGTTTCTTTTTGGGGTGATGAAAATGTTCTGGAATTAGATTGTGGTAATGGTTGCATGGTCTTATGACTACCCTAAAAATTAGTGAATTGTATACTTTAAAGGGGTGAGTTTTATGGTACGTGAATTATATTGCAATAAAATATGTTTAATGGCTGGGCGCGGTGGCTCACACCTATAATCCCAGCGCTTTGGGAGGCACAGGTGGGTGGATCACTTGATGACAAGAGTTTGAGACCAGCCTGACCAACATGGCAAACCTCGTCTCTACTAAAAATACAAAAATTAGCTGGGCGTGGTGGCAAATTCCTGTAATCCCAGCTACTCAGGAGGCTGAGGCACAGGAATCGCTTGAACCTGGAAGCAGAGGTTGCAGTGAGCAGAGATCATGCCACTCACTGCACTGCAGGCTGGGCAACTGCAAAACTGTCTCAAAAAAAAAAAAAAAATCATGTTTAGTAAAGAATTTCTAAACGCTTCTAACTGAATAAATCACATGCTGGGCCACAAAACAAGTCTCAGTTAATTTTGAGACTATACCAACTGTGTTCTCTGGCACATGGAATTAAAGATTCACAGTAGAAAAAAATATGATTAGTTAGGCGTGGTGGTGCGCACCTGTAATCCCAGCTACTTGGGAGGCTGAGGCAGGAGAATCACTTAAACCCAGGAGGCAGAGGTTGCAGTGAGCCAAGATCACACCACTGCATTCCAGCCTGGGCAACAGAGTGAGACTTCATCTCAAAAAAAAAAAAAAAAAAAAAAAAAAAAAAATATATATATATATATATATATACACACACACATACACACACACACATATATATATATGAAACCCCAAAATATTTGGAAATTAGACAATATATTTCTAAGCAACTCATGGGTCAAAGAAGGATGCACAAGGGCAATTTTAAAATATTTTGAAATGAATGAAAATGAAATATAAAATATATAAAAACAGCTAAAGTAGCACTTAGAATGAAATTTATGACTATAAATACCTGTATCAGAAAAGAAGAAAGCTCTCAAATCAATATCCTAAAATTTCACCTTAAGAAACTAGTTAAAAAAAGAGCAAACTAAATCCAAAGCAAGCAGAAGGAAGGAAAGAATAAAGATTAGAGCAGGTATCAATGAAATAGTAAACAGAAAAATCACAAGTTGAGTCTTTGAGAGATCAACAAAGTTAACAACCTTTTAGCTACCCTGATCAAGAAATTAAAAGAGAAGATACAAATTGCCAAAATCAGGAATGAAAAGAGGTACAGAAATTAAAAGAATTATAAAAGAGTATTATAAACAACGTTATACCAACAAATTAGACAAATTTAGATGAAATGGACAAATGAATAGAAAGACAAATTACCAAAACTGACTCAACAAGAAGTAGAAATATGAATAGACCTAAAACAAGTAAAGAAATTGAATTAGTAATTTTGAAATCTTCCCACAGAGAGGTCAGATGGCTTCACCAGTGAATGCTATGGAATATTGAAAGGAATAATACCAAACTTTCACTCACTACCTTTATCTCCAGAATGAGATATCCAGGGTGAGATATTCATAATGAGATACTAGAGTTGCAAAAAAAAAAATTGCCAAACTCCACCATATCAGGTAACAAAGAGTGTCCAGATTCATTTTTAGAATGAAGATTGGAGAGAAAGAATCTGCAAGGATAAGGATGGGTCAGTTCTCCAAAAAGATGTAACAATCCTTAATGTATGAATAGAGTCAAAATATGTAAGACAAAAACTGATGGAACTGAAAGAAGAGAGAGACAAGTTTACTGTTATAGTTAGAGCCTTCAACATTTCTCTGTCCCTAACTGACAGGTCCAACAGACAGAAAATCACTAAGCATATAGTTAAATTCAACAGCACTGTCAATTAACTGGATCTAATTGACATCTCTAGAATACTTCATTAAACAGCAACAAAATATACATTCTTCTCAAGGTCGCATGGAACAGTTACCAAGAGAGACCACGTTCTGGGCCATTAAAAAAAAATCTGAACAAATTTAAAAGAGTAGAAATCATGCAAAGTATGATTCTCAAACCATAATGAAATTAAACTAGAAATCAATGACAAAGATACCTGGAAAATCCCAAAATATTTGGACATTAAACAAAATACCTTGAAATAACACAAGTTGATAACTTATATCCACACAAAAGCATGCATATTGATGTTTATGGCAGCTTTATTCATAATCACTGAAAACTGGAAGCAGCCAAGATGTCCTTCAGTACCTGAAGGCATAAACTGTGGCATAGCCATACAATGGAATATTATTCAGCAACAAAAGAAGTGAGCTGTCAGGCCACAAAGAGACATGGAGGAAACCTAAACATGTATCACAAGTGAGCAAAGCCATTCTGAGAAGGCTACGTACTATACGATTCCAACTATGTAACATTTCGGAAAAGACAAAACTATACAGACAGTAAAAAGATCAGTTACAAGGATTTGGTGGCTGGGAAGGGATGACTAGGTGAAGCACAGGAGATTTGTAGGACAGTGAAACTATTCTGTATGATGCTTCCGTGGTGTATACATGACATTAAACATTTGTCAGAATCTGTGGTTTCATACATCACAGAGTGAGCCTTAACTTAAATGGCGGACTTTAGTTAATAATGATATATCAATATTGGTTCACTGATTTTATAACAAATGTATCATAGAATTGCAAAATGTTGTTAATAAAGAAAACACAACAGGTGGTGGTGGGGTGGAATATGGGAACTCTCTGCCCAATTTTTCTCTTAATCTAAAACTATTCTAAAAAATAGTCTATTATTAATAAAAATTTAAAAATTGTTCAACTGAACAGTTGACTCTAAAATCAAAGATGAACAATTTTTATAAACCTTATTGGAACAATTTTAGATTCACAGAGAAATCACAGAAATAGTACAGAGTTCCCATATACCACACACTCAGTTTCCCCTATTAATATTTTACGTTAGTATAGTTCATTTGTTACAATTAATGAACCAATATTGATACATTATTAGTAGCTAAAGTCCATAGTTTTTTCAGATTTCCTTAGTTTTCACCTAATATCCTTCTTCTGTTCCGGGATACCACATTATATTTAGTTGTCACACCTCCCTAGGCTCCTCTTGGGTGTGACAGTTTCTCAGACCTTGTTTTTGATGACCTTGACAGTTTTGAGGAGCACTGGTCAGTATTTTATAGAATATCTCTGTTGGATAGGCCTGATGTTTTTCTTATGTGTAGAGTCGGTTTTATGGGTTTGGGGAGGAAGGCCATAGAGGTAGTGCCATTTTCATCACATCATATCAAGGGAACATACGATCAACATGACATCACTGTAGTGTTTGTGTCAGGTTGCTCCACCGTGAAGTTCCTCTTCCTCCCCCTCTTTCCATGCTGTTCCCTTTGGAAGGAAGTCACTATGTGTAGCCCACACTTAAGGAGTGGGGAGTTATGTTCCATGCCCTTGGGAGCCAAGTATGAATAAAGTTATTTAGAATCCTTCCACATGGGAGATCTGTCTCTTCCTCACTTTTTTTTTTTAGTTGTTTATTTATATCAGTATGGACTTATGCATAGTTCATTTATACTTTGGGTTACAGTCCAGTACTATATTTTATTGTTCAGACTGTCCCAGCTTTGGCCATTCAAGCTCTCAGTGGGCTCCTTTGTTCCCTTGACATACCCCACCCATTATGGGATTTTTGCTGGGGGGAGTTGTTTTTGGTTTGGTTTGGTTTGGTTTGGTTTGGTTTTCAGCATTTCCTTACTTTCCGGCGCTACCAGATGCACCAGGATCATCTTACTTATTTCCTGCCCTAATCCTAGGAACAGACATGTGTCCAAGGAGCCTTGGTTTCTTTAGTTAAAGAATGACATTAGAAACTGAGATCTAGGCACTGGGTTTTGCATACGTTTTTAAAGCCCTCAGTTCCTGGACTTGTGCCTCGACTGGGGCAGAGTGCTGCCCTCTGACTGTACATCAGAATCTTTTGTGAGACTTGGCTTTTAAAACTCCAGAATCTGTATCTTCAAGGACTCCATATGATTATGAATCACCCCAGAAAAAAGAATCACTCCTCTAAGATAGCTGTGGTCATAGTTAAGATGCTGGATTCTCACCAAAATAACCACATTAGCATATCTCTAGGTTCATAGGGGCCTTTACTCAGTAGTAAAAACTATGGAGAATCCTCCTTCTTCCTTGATCAGATGCAGTTCTCTAAGCTTGTACAAATGTCTGAGTCAGAAGGAATATTGATTGACCAGGTTTCCTGGAATTCCAGGTTAACACTTTTCAGAAACCTGTTGAGCTTTCTCTCGGTGTTCAGTTTCCAGTTAAACACCAAGAGTGGTTTATACAACCCTGTGAAAAGGCAAAAAGAAACACTAATAAAAAATTTATTAAAGGAAAATTTTAGTCAGAAATACGGAGTTGCTGATTCAAAACATGTCTATAAAAATGTTTTAAATAAATAAATGTGATAAAAATAAATTTGAATAGTAAAGTTTAAAATCTCAGTGTAACTGAAATCTTTATGGATTAAGTAATATGATGTCTGGGATTGCTTCAGGATAATCTGATGATGGGGTAGGGGGATGATACAGATGAAAGAAATTTCCATATATTAATAATTGTGGCAGCTAGGTGATAGGTACACAGGGATTTGTTATATATTCTCTCTACTTTTGCATATGTTTGAAATAAAATCTGTATGTAAAAATTTTAGAAATAAGGTATTTAGTGAATTTGTTACCACATACCCTTGACCATTCTGCTGAATTTGGCATTTTTATGTCCTCAGAAATATACTTAATATCCTTTCAGGTCCCAATATCACTTGAATAGCATAATTACAGTTCAGTTAAAAAAAAAATTCAGGGCCGGGCGCGGTGGCTCATGCCTGTAATCCCAGCACTTCAGGAGGCCTAGGCAGGATCACTTGGATCACTTGAGGTCAGAAGTTCAAGACCAACCTGGCCAACATGGTGAAACCCCGTCTCTAATAAAAATACAAAAATTAGCTGGGCATGGTGGCACACACCTGTAATCCCAGCTACTCAGAAGGCTGAGCCATGAGAGTCGCTCAAACTCAGCAGGCGGAGGCTGCAGTGAACCAAGATCATGCCACTGCACTCCAGCCTGGGCAACAGAGTAAGACTTTGTCAAAAAAAAAAAAAAAAAAATTAACAAGCATGAGAACAATTTGTACTTGTTTGTTTGTTTTTTTGTTTGTTTGGCGGCTTGCTGGGTGGCCAAGGCTGGAGTACAGCTCACTGCAACCTCCACCTCCTGGGTTCAAGTGATTCTCCTGCCTCAGCCTCCTGAGTAGCTGGGATTACAGGCACCCGCCACCACACCTGGCTAATTTTTGTATTTTTAGTAGAGACAGAGTTTCATCATGTTGGCCAGGCTGGTCTGGAACTCCTGACCTCAGGTGATCCACCCACCTCAGCCTCCCAAAGTGCTGGGATTGTAGGTGTGAGCCACCACACCTGGCCCTGTACTTTTAATAAATGATTTTTTTTTTTTTTTTTTTTTTTGAGACGAAGTTTCACTCTTGTTGCCCAGGCTGGAGTGCAATGGCGTGATCTCAGCTCACTGCAACCTCTGCCTCCCAGGTTCAAGCGATTCTCCTGCCTCAGCCTCCCAAGTAGCTGGGATTACAGGCATGTGCCACCACACTTGGCTAATTTTGTATTTTTAGTAGAGACGGGGTTTCACCATGTTGGTCAGGCTGGTCTCGAACTCCTAGTGATCCACCCGCCTCGGCCTCCCAAAGTGCTGGGATTACAAACGTGATCCTGACCCGAATAAATAATTTATTGAGCATACCATGTGTGTGCATTGGGCTAGGTTCTGGAGACAACAGTGAACACAGCATGCTACTTGCTCACAGATAGATGAGTTTAGTAGGGACAGACAGGCCAGTAGGCAGTTCTATGAAAGTGTGGGAGGAGCACAGTAGAGGGGTGGACCTGGAGCTCCCAGAAGGGCTCCATCATCCACAGAAGTGATGTGCATGTTGAGTGAGAAAGAAGTTCCACAGTTTCTAAAAGTATTAGGGAGCTCTGTGTTTTTTAGGTTTGGGGTTTTTTTTTTCTTTTTTTTCCTTTTTAAATTTTAGATTCGGAGACCCATATGCAGATTTATTACAAGGATATGTGGCCTGATGCTGAGGTTTGGGTTTTCATTGATCCCGTCACCTATATAGTGAACAGGGTACCCAAAGGAAGTTTTTCAGCCTTTCCCTGCCTCCCTTCCCTCTTTTGAGTCCCCAGTGTCTGTTGTTCCCTCTGTATGAGGGAACTCTATGTTGAACTTGAGTCACTGATTTATGTTCTTCAGTACTAGAATATACTCAGTTTTAATGTGTTCATTTGATTATGACTATATAGCAAACATTCGACAACTCCTTCAGGCTTTCTTTTCCTCATTAAATTAATCATTATGCAGGAGGAAGTTTCATGACTATGTAATTTGAAAATATACCCCTAGTATTAATTTTTAGGATCCCACCTCTGACAGATATAGAGAAGGTGCTGAGATTGTAAGGGAATGGCACTAACATTTATTAGTACTAGTGCCAGCAACTTACATATCTTATCTAATTTTTCTGCCAGTCCTCTGAGGAAATAGTGTTACTTCCATTTTAATAATGAAGAAACCTAGGTTCAGAGAAGGCAATTAACTTGGCCCTAGAGATAAGGCCAAAACTTGAATCCAAATACATCTGACTCCAAAATCCATGTTTTTTCCATTATATCTTACTGCTCCTTCTGTACCTGTAGTCTTCAAAACATTTTGCCATATACCCCCTAAAATCAGTTTGAAAAAATTATGTACCTCTGTCATTAAAGAAGTCTTCTCCAAAACTGCTATTTTGAAATGTCATTATATTTGCTGCCTTGGGAGTCTTTACACTCGGAGAAGTAAGCCATGATTAGATTGGTTTGGGGGAAAGATATGCCTTTCTTCTGTAAAATGGCCAAAGTACTGTTGTGGAGACAACAACAGAGCTTCCACCTCCTGTGCATCCCTCGGCGGGTCAGGTTCAGCAAGGGGTACCTATGAAGCTGAGGATCTGCCTAAACCAGACTTCCATAGGCAAACCCCTGTTTGTTGCACCAAAGCAACCTCCCCTCCATTCAGAAGATAATGCTGACAGTTTTACCTTGAGATATTCTTTCTTCTCAAACACCTTTTTTTTTTTTTTTGAGATGGAGTTTCACTCTTGTTGCCCAGGCTGGGGTGCAATGGCGCAACCTCAGCTCACTGCAACCTCTGCCTCCTGGGTTCAAGCGATTCTCCTGACTCAGCCTCCGGTGTATCTGGGATTACAGGCACCCACCACCATGCCCCGCTAGTTTTTTTGTATTTTTGGTAGAGACTGGGTTTCATCATGTTGGCCAGGCTGGTGTCAAACTCCTAACCTCAGGTGATCCTCCCCCGCCTCGGCCTCCCAAAGTGCTGGGATTACAGGCGTGAGCCACTGCACCTAGCCTCAAACACAAATTAAATACACACCTCTCTTTAACCTAAATAGAAAAACCCTAAAGCCCAGACTGCAAGATTTTTAAATACAATAAGAATATCCTGAATTATAAAACTGCTTTACTAAAGCCTAATCCAGGATTTATCCTCCCAGAGGACTACAAGGAAAGCATAGCCTTGGGAGAGATAAACATTTTGACAAAGCAATGATAAAATTCCACGTCCTAAAAAAATAGAAATGACGAAACATGCCCTCCTTTGATTGAGAATAAGAAGGAAGGGCTCTAACCTTTTTTTTTTTTTGAGACGGAGTCTCACTCTGTCACCAGGCTGGAGTGCAGTGGCGCGATCTCAGCTCACTGCAACCTCCGCTTCCCAGGTTCAAGTAATTCTCCTGCCTCAGCCTCCCAAGTAGCTGGGATTACAGGTGCGTGCCACCACGCCCAGATAATTTTTGTATTTTTAGTAGAGATGGAGTTTCACTGTGTTGGTCAGGCTGGTCTCGATCTTGTGAACTCGTGGTCCACCTGCCTCGGCCTCCCGAAGTGCTGGGATTACAGGCGTGAGCCACCGCGCCTGGCCAGGAAGGGCTCTAACTTTTAAGAATTACAAATCAGAAGATTAGGCTGACACTGCTCTACGATTTAAGGGAAAACAATGAACATAACAGCAAAAAAGTCACATAAATCCACAAAATGACCCAGGACTTAGATTTTTTTTTTTAATCCTTAAATTGCCTCCTATGCAGCTTTCTTTCTGACATCTTTACACATCCCTAATCTTCTCTTGTTATTAAGATCCCTTTCCTAATGCTGCTAAGGAGACAATCCTGCTTTCTACATTTCTGCGGAGATGCTATTTCTGAATCTTGAAATGCTTCGAGATTACAAGTACATAAACACTTCATCTTAAAAACCCTCAGCGTGCATTTTTAACATGGGACTTAGAAAATAAACCAACTGTGATAAATCAGTTCCATCATTTCTGTCCTGTCCATTTGGCTTTCGTGAGTTTTTCATATGACATGTAAGTCATCCTTCTAGGTTTTTCACTATGAAGAACATTGTACTTAAAGACTTTGTGACCTTTATGCCACTTGGCACTGTATTTAAATGTGAGTATTCTAAAAGAAGATTCTACTGAAAACTGACGTTGGTATCCTCCATCTGGTAGGCATTTGCTATGGTTTGAATACGGTGTGTCCCCAGAAAATCTTGTTGAAGCTTGGTCCCCAGCATAGAGATGTAGGGAGGTGGTGCCTTTAAGAGGTGATCAGGTCGTTAAAATGGATTAATCTCCTTCTGACAGGAATGGATGAGTTCTGGAGGGAATGGGTTAGTTCGGTGATACGGGGTTGCTAGAAAGCGAGTTGCCTCCTGTGTTTGGTCCTTTTCCGCATGCTTGCTTCCCCTTCCACTTCCCTGCCATTTGTGACGCAGCTCGAGGCCTCACCAAAAGCTGAGCAGATGCCAGTGCCATGTTTCCTAGACCTCCCAGCCTCCAGAATCAGGAGCCAAATAAACTTTTAAAAAAATGTTTCCCTGTCTCAGGTATTCTGTTTTACCAACACGAAATGGACTAAGCGTTACATAAATACTTACTGTTTGGTTTAAGCTTGCCTAAGTATACATGCATTCATAAGAACACTGACAACGTTTTTTAAATAAACTAATTAGTTAAGGGAATATAAAATACCTCCAAAGATAGAGGAGCATAACACAAGTCTGAGGTAACACTAAAGCTTTCTATATAAGGTTGAAGCAATTGACATACCATTTAAGGTGTTTCACTGATGACAGCATAAGCCTGCCCTGGTCAGCAACATTCACTAACACCAGGGAAGGCATCAGAGGAGGTGTTCTTCCTGTGTTAGTAGGGCATCGGCAGCTCTGTGGTTACTCTTCTGAAAAGGGTTGTTTTTTAAAGCATTGGAATTCAGAGGTGTAGGCTGGACATTGCTTGCCAGTTTTTCTTTGTGCACAAGTAGTTGACCATTGCATCCCCTCTTCTAAGAAATAATGGTGGCACACAGGCATTGAACTTATTAACACCAAAATCTTACTGGCTTACCACTTGAGTTAGCATACTCTGCTACTACATCTAGTCTGTACACTTTTTTTTTTTTTTTTTTTTTTGAGACAGAGTCTTGCTCTGTGGCCCAGGCTGGAGTGCAGTGGCAGGATCTCGGCTCACTGCAAACTCCACCTCCCGGGTTCAAGCGATTCTCCAGCCTTAGCCCCCTGAGTAGCTGGGATTACAAGTGTGCACCACCATGCCCGGCTAGTTTTTGTATTTTTAGTACAGACGGGGTTTCGCCATGTTGGCCAGGCTGGTCTCGAACTCCTGGCCTCCAGTGATCCGCCCGCCTCGGCCTCCCAAAGTGCCAGGATTACAGGCATGAGCCACCACACCCAGCTAGTCTGCACACATTTAAAGAATATTTTCTACATCAGTCTTGAGAACAAACATCAGCCTCATGGAAAAGTGCATAGCAGATGAGCTTCTAAAAGGGTTTATCTGCTTTTTCATTTTTAAAATCTATTTTGTCAGGTAATCTTACCAAAAAAGGCGGCCTCCCATGAAACTTAGGCCAAGCCCCATTGCTTTCATCCATCTGGCCAGACTGCAGAAATGTCCAGCTTGTCCTGAAGAACATGGAGACTCCCCCCAGCACGCTCAATGTTTTGAATTGGTCTTTGTCATTTTGCGTTTCACTGCAATCCATACCACCCTGCTCCTGAGGACCTAAACTTGTTGGGGCATGGACTTTGTTCTTTGCCTTGGCACTTTCTTCCCTTCTTTAAGCCTCATGTACACATGAAGCTTCAAATGCCTAATTGTACTCAAACCTTATAAAGGCTTGTTTAAAAAGAAGGAACCTGCTTTATTATAAAATGTGGAACTACTTCTTCCCATAGATGATGCTGAGATGCCTAATTGTTCTCAGCACAACTTGAACAATCAGTCCATCAAGAGCCATATTTTCTGTTGCCCTGTTGCCCTCAGATTTGCCCCTGGGCACAGTGCATGGAGAAGGCTCCATGGAGGCTGAATGTGGAGATGATTTTGCCTAAAGTTGTCACTTACTTACCTGCCAAAAAAACCATCAAGCCCCAGATGTGTCAGTAACCTTACAAAGACTCTCATTTTTCTGAGGAACCAGTTGTAGTTTGTCACTTTTTGAAAGAGACTTTCATGTTAAGTGTTTAGGCAAAATTTTTTGGTGGGGAAGGGGTGGGGACGGGGGCAGGTGGAACAAAACCCCAGAGGAGAAGGGGAGAGAAGCACTGCCCAGAAGCTAGGCTTTCCCCGTGGCTTCCTATTTGCTCGGCCTTCGTTTTTGTGAGTCCTTGCACAAACAGACTAAATACCTGGATTATGCCCTCATCTGGACTCAAATACACATACATTACATACCCTTTTCTCCCTAATCAGCCTGACACATTCCTTTGTTGGTAAATGGTTCCAAAACAAACACTGTCAGGGCACCTAATTAGCAGGTTTGTGGGCTGCGCTTGGCAGTCTTGTTACATCCTGTTCAACAATAGAGAACAACAGCCTTGGCTAGGCTGGGCTTCAGGGAGGGAGCAGCTTCCCCCAATGTATATGCCATTTTTTAATGATATTTCCTTTCTGTGGCTTTTCTTGGGAAGCAGCCACTCAGTGAGTATTGCAGTGAGGTGTGGGATCCTAGAAGCAGCTAAAGGAAACTTGTGCTCCTCGGTAGCGTACCTTTTCGGAGGAGCTGTTTGTTTCTAATCGTTCTTTTCTTTCTCTGGTATTGAAGAGGAACATTTTGAGGAACTTTCTCAGTGGTTCTCTAATACCAATGGTGGAGGACCAGACTCTCGCTTGTGTTTTAGAATTATAAACTAATAGAGATAGAAGGGACTGTGGGGACCCTTTAGACATTTTGGGGGTGGGAAACTTGAAGCCCAGGCAGCTCACATGTCTTGTGCATGGCAGAGGCAGGGTGATGACTCCCCAGATGGAATTTGACCCTTCTTCAGCTCTGACTGCCCACTCTTAAATGTGTTTATTGTGTCAATGACAGTTTTCTTTAATGAAAACTCTTCAGCACAATGCTAGTTTTTCTGGATTTTAAACTTTGGTCAAAGAGTAACTTGGTAAATAACATTTCACCTTGGCCTGGTGGCTTCTGTATTCACATGTCAGAATGTTTCAGAATGTCTGCTAACATAGCTGAGACTTTTGTGAAAACCTCAGGGCTGACCTGACCCTTTATGCCATTAAGCCACTTGATAAACATGGTGCATTTATAAACACAATCATAGCTGCTGAAGCCACCATTGTGTTTTGAGGCCATTTGGTCACTTGAATAGATGGCTGTCACCTAGACACATTTCTTACCAAGCTTCTAGTTAGGTATCTGGTTAATATTGTGTTGATCATCTTAGCTTTAAGCATTTCAGACAGCTTAATTTTTTGCTGTTTAAAGAGGAAATGTTCATCATTTAACTCATTTTAGCTTTCTAACTATAAAATTAATTGATATTTATTATAGAAAATTTGAAAAGTACAGAAAATTAAAGAAAATATTCTCCATTATTTCTCCATTTTCTACACATATGTATTTTTAAATAAAGTTAGAATCATATTGAATATATAATTTTATATCCAGCATTTTTTATCACATTGTATCAGAACCAGAAAAATAGTCACATTTAATCTATAAACTTATATTAATGGGTACTTTTAAAGGAAAAAAAAATTTTTTTTTTTTTTGAGACAGGATCTGGCTCTGTCATCCAGGCTGGAATACAGTGGCACCATCTTGGCTTGCTGCAACCTCTGCCTCCCAGGCTCAAACGATCCTCTCACCTCAGCCTGCCAAGTAGCTGGGACTACAGGTGCTCTCCACCATGCCCAGATGATTTTTGTATTTTTTTGTAGAGATAGGGTTTCACCATGTTGCCCTGGAGGAAAAAAATTTTAATTGGCTCTAAAATCATTAAGATCCATCAAATAAACACAGGCAGGCCAGTCCATAAAAAGATCACTGGGCCAGGCGCAGTGGCTCACGCCTGTAATCCCAGCACTTTGGGAGGCCAAGCCTGGTGGATCATGAGGTCAGGAGTTCAAAACCAGCCTGGCCAATATGGTGAAACCCCATCTCTACTAAAAATACAAAAATTAGCCGGGTGTAGTGGCGGGTGCCTGTAATCCCAGCTACTTGGGAGGCTAAGGCAGAGAACTGCTTAAACCCAGGAGGCGGAGGTTGCAGTGAGCCAAGATCGCACCACTGCACTCCAGCCTGGGTGACAGAGCAAGTCCCCATCTCAAAAACAAAAAACAAAAAACAAAAAGATCACTGGACTAGGAACAAAGAAGTCTCAATGTCGTTCCTAGCCACTAACTTGTGTGACCTTTGACAAGCCACCACTCCACTGGACCTTCATACCAGGCATATGGCACTGTTTTAAGCTTTTATTGACAAAAGGAGTAAGATCTTTGCTTCCGCTCCATTGCTCAACATTTTGTATTTGTGTTTGATAGTTTGTCATGATGTTTTCAGTAAAGTTGGCTGATTTTTATTCTGTTTACCCAAAGGGATTTAGATACAAATCCAAATTGTAGTTCAGTCCACCATTTTGAAATAATGTAAGCTCCATGAGGAAATAGACTTTTTATATTTTGCTCACTGCTCCATCTAAGACAACACTTAGTAACTGCCCAATAAATAATTCATGAATGAATAGAGAGTTTGCTTTATTCTGTAATTTTAACTATAATCTGTAGTTATTAACATATTTTCTTTTAAATGGCTTTTAAAGTGATTTCAGGAAATTCATTATTTAAGTAGGCATTACTGAGATATGTGACTTTATTGAGTAATGGCTAACATTCTTATCATATGTTAGAGACAGATGTGTTTTACTGGGTCAATGGAGACTTTAATGTCAGGAGAGAGATGATGTAAAAAATGTGAGCTTTGCTAAGCTACTCAGATAATTTCATTTTCAAAACATCTTTTAGGTCGGTTTTTAGCATGTGCTTTTTCTTCCCCATGGGACTGTAAATAAGTAACCTGAATACACAATAGGGAAGAGAAGGAGTATTTACCTTTCCAAACAAAATGTGTTGACTTTTCAGACTGAGCAGTATGTTCTGAAATGAACTGTTCTATGCTTTAGAATTACAAAGGGTACAATAGTATCTTGGTTTTGTCAATACATGTTTGTTATTTTTAAGATATCTTTCATACAACTAATTATAGGAGTACAGATAGTAATACCTCATTAAATTTGTCTTTAAAAAAATCTTCTTTAAGTATCTAATGTATATTATCACACCTTTACTAAGCCCCTGCAGAATTCTGAATATTTAAACCACTTAACAATGCTACCTCAGGAAACATCTTCACAACTATCTACAGCTACCATTAATAATTATCTTTTCAGCTCCTGATGCTTTCAGAGCACTTAAAATAGAGAGAAAGGTGCAGCCCATGTTAACCCTCTGTACAAAATTATACCAGAGCATAGAACCTTTGTAGAGCCAGGGGGAGCCTAGCAATAGTCTGCCCATGTCTCCCACCTCCTTGAAGGCTGGAATCCCCCTCCAAACCACACCTGGAGCTACTGGAAGATTCAGCCTGCTGAATTCCAGAGCAGTACCCTTTCCGCCCTACCCTGTTGTCACAGCAGTAGCCCTGACATCTGGGGAACCCACAAACCAACCTGGGGGGTAAAGGACTCTGCCACCTACCTTTAACTAGTCTCACTTGTGGTGGTTGATGTGTAGTTGGGATCATCACCACATTTAATGGGAAGAATTTTGTAGCCTTTTGATGAGAAAACAAGGGAAGATAGCATTAAAAAGTAATTCATATGAAAAATAAATGTGTGAATTGTTGTTTTATAAAACCAATAGCATAATAGAGTACACAAATAATGAACCTGGTTCAAAGACTGCCTTGGAAATATTGGAAGCCACTAACTTGAACTGATTTAACTTAGACTGAAAGATCTAGCTTGGCACTGAGAGTTGGGAGGTTGAAGTATCTTAAGACCATTCTTTGAGAATGGAGTTAAGTTCTACTTTTTTTTTTTCTTTCTCTTTTTTTTTTTTTTTTTTGAGACAGGGTTTTACTCTGTTGCCCAGGCTTGAGTGCAGTGGCACTATCAGGGCTCACCGCAGCCTCCACCTCCCAGGCTTAGGTGACCCTCCAGCCTCAGCCTCTCAGGTAACTGGGACTACAGATGCACGCCACCATGCTTGGTTAATTTATGTGTGGAGACA
This sequence comes from Pongo pygmaeus, assembly GCF_028885625.2. Classification (NCBI taxonomy): domain Eukaryota; kingdom Metazoa; phylum Chordata; class Mammalia; order Primates; family Hominidae; genus Pongo; species Pongo pygmaeus. Next base: position 108,200,893 of record NC_072384.2, on the reverse strand, counting down.
AGATCTCAATATGTTGCTCAGACTGGTCTCCAACTCCTGGGCTCAAGCAATCCTCCTGCCCTGGCCTCCCAAATTGCTGGGATTACAGGCATGAGCCACCACTCCTGCCCCAAATTCCATGTTTTTTTCTAGAAAGTGAATCTTTGATGGTGGAGAGAAAGGAAATTTAAATGAAAAGACTGGGGGAAAAACAATTTATATCAATGATTGGAAAGAAAATCTTCAAACTCTAGATTGCAAAGAGACAAGCAAATTTCCCTTGGTAGCAGAAGACACAGGAGTCGGAGAGGGAGCGCAGCGTGGAATGAGCTCAGAGGCCTGAGGTAACAACCTCTTAGGTGGAGCGTGGTTTTCCTGCAGTGCTTGAAATAAGCACCAGCTCAGGGGCTTAGGGACAGAAATGATGTGAATGTCAAAGCAGCAAGCAAAATGACTTTTCCCTTCCTTTGGCTTCCCTGAAAGCACATTTAAGATATACTGTTTAAAAGTGAGAGCTCTAGTTAGGGGGACTTTAATACTTCCAAAGTACCTACAAGCAGTACTCAAGTCTCCTTCTCCCAGGCTAACCCCCCCCATTAGTTTGTTACCTCACTTTTTCTCAGAGAGGGGTCTGGGGAGGTGGCTCAGGCAGGCTGCTACCCAAAGACAATGAAAAGGAAAAGCCCCTAATGCGGTGGCTCAACACTTTGGGAGGCCAACACTTTGGGAGGCTGAGACAGGCAGATCACTTGAGCCTAGGAGTTTGAGACCAGCCTGGGCAACATGGCGAGACCCCATCTCTCAAAAAAATACAAAAACGAGCCAGCTATGGTGGTGTGCACCTGTAGCTTCAGCTACGCTGGTAGCTGAGGTGGGAGGGAGGATCGCTTGAGCCCAGGAGGCAGAGGTTGCAGTGAGCCGTGATCACACCACTGCACTCCAGCCTGGGTGATGGAATGAGACCCTGTCTCAATAAAACAGAAAAAGCTTAGTTCTTACTTAGCACAGCTCAATGTTTCAGCCTAAGTTAGAAGCTCACATTGGCCTCCCAATGTGACTGTTGCTCCCTTTGAGAGATTCCTTTGCTGAAATACTACTATTTAGCCTTCTCTATCATATTTCTGTCTTATGAGTGTGTGTGGTGTTGAAAAACATAAGGTTTTCAGTGACTTCTTACATATCAGCTTATGGCTTGTGTACGCAGCAGAACTATTCTTATTATTGTGACTATGGGTTCCATCCAACATTTACCAATACACAGAATGGAAACAAAAGTTCCAACGAATGTTCTCACTGAATGAAAGGGACTGCTAAAACGTGCTTTGCTGTTCAGGCCTTCCCTCCTTCTTCCCTCCTTCTTCCCTCCTTCAGTGTTAATATAGATCAGGCTGAAAGCATTAGTGCAGTATTTTTCCAAGGTAATACATGTTTGGTTCATGCAAAGTAGAGTAATTTTAATTATTAAAAGTTTACACATTATTAAACAATTGAACCATGTTTGCTAATTTTATAAACATGTGAACAATCAGTCTAATTAGTTTAACCCACCAAACTTGTACAATGCCTTTGCAGTATTTTTCCAAGGTAATACATGTTTGGTTCATGCAAAGTAGAGTAATTTTAATTATTAAAAGTTTAGACATTATTAAACAATTGAACCATGTTTGCTAATTTTATAAACATGTAAACAATCAGTCTAATTAGTTTAACCCACCAAACTTGTACAATGCCTTTATCTTTATATAAAAATGTAAAGCATCTGAGATGTTCAGAACGTCCAATATCTAAAGCCAGGATTAGTTCTTAACTGAGGTGTTTATTATACAGGTGCATCTCATTTTAAATAAACCTTATAAATAAAACTATAATATAAAGATCGGGGCAGTAAACTTCCCTAGTATATTTAATATAGAATTATATAGAATTTGACTTCTCAAGGTTTTGTGTACATGAAGGGAGACTGTTTCTATCAGATATAAAAATGTATTATAAAACAATATAATGGGAATAAGGACACAAAGATCACCAGAACAAGAGTCAAAAAGATTCAGAAAGTATGGAAATAGACCCAAGTAATATGGGAATTTAATACATGATAAAGGTGGCATAGCAAATTGGTGGAACAAAAAAAGTATTATTCCATAATAGGAATTGGGAACTAATTAGCCATTTGGAAAAAGAAAAATGATGCTGCCCATACTCCTTACATCAAGATAAATTCTAGGTGGATCAAGTATTTTAATGTGAAAATAAATAAAGCCCACAGAGTACTAGAAATGTACTAGAAAGAAACGGTGGTGAATATATATATATATATATATATATATATATATATATATATATATATATATATTTTTTTTTTTTTTTTTTTTTTTTTTTTTGAGATGGAGTCTCGCTCTGTCACCCAGGCTGGAGTGCAATGGCGTGATCTCGGCCTCCTGGGTTGAAGCGATTCTCGTGCCTCAGCCTCCCAAATAGCTGGGATCACAAGTGCACATCACCAAGCCTGGCTAATTTTTGTATTTTTAGTAGAGATGGGGTCTTGCTCTGTTGATCAGGCTGGTCTCGAACTCCTGACCTCGTGATCTGCCCACCTCGGCCTCCCAAAGTGCTGGGATTACAGGCGTGAGCCACCACGCCCAGCCTATTGTTTTTATAATATTAAAGTGTGAAAGGACTTTCTAAGCCATGGAAGCAAAATGCTTTTAAATACATAAAGAGTTGTCCAGGCATCTGTAATCCCAGCACTTTGGGAAGCCAAAGCAGGTGGATCACTTGAGGTCAGGAGTTTGAGACCTGCCTGGACAACATGGTGAAACACTGTCTTTACTAAAAATATAAAAATTAGCCAGGCATGGTGGCACACACCTGTAATCCCAGCTACCTGAGAGGCTAAGGCATGAGAATCACTTGAACCCAGGAGGCAGAGGTGGCAGTGAGCCAAGATCGCACTACTGCACTCCAGCCTGGGCGACAGAGACTCTGTCTCAAGAAAAAAAACGTAAAAAGTGTTCAATGCTTAAAATTCTATAGGTAAAGATAAACATAAACAGGAAACTTGGAGAAATAATTTCAACACATGACGAAGTATTGATTTCCTTAATATGAAAGATATATTTAAAAATTAGTAAAATATCAGTAGAAAATGGGCAGAGGACATGAACCAATTTACTGAAAGAATATGCAAATGGCCAAAAACTACATGAACAACTCCATATTACAATTAAAGCAAAATTAGATTTTAACCTATTAGTTATGAGAAAATATTAATAGATATGAAATGTAAAGCCCTATATAAAAACACTAGTTGGCCGGGCATGGTGGCTCACACCTGTTATCACAACACATGGGGAGGCCAAGGCAGAAGATCCATTGAGACCAGGAGTTTGAGACCACCCTGGGCAACATAGCAGAAACTTGTCTCTGCAAAAACAATGTTTTTTTTTTTAATTAGCCAGTCCTGGTGGCACACACTTGTAGTCCTAGCTATTAATACTTGGGAGGCTGAGGTGGGAGGATCCCTTGAGTCCAGCAGTTCGAGGCTGCAGTGAACAAGATCACACTTGCACTCCAGCCTGGGCAACAGAGCAAGACCCTGTCTCTAAAACAAAAAACAAAACCCACATTAGTTAATATCACCTCCTATTTTCATTTTGCAAAGTCCATATTTTTGTTTTAAATATATTATATGAAAAATAAGAGCCCTGCTGTCCTTAACAATGATTGACTTAGAAGTGTAGTTCTCAAACTGTTGTGTTCATCAGAATTCCCAGGAGGACTTGTTAAAACACAGATTGCTGGGCCCCAGCCCAGAGTTTATGATTCACTAAGTCTAGAGGGAGACCCAATAATTAGCCTTTATTTTATTTATTTATTTTTTTTTTTAGAGACAGGGTCTCACTCTGTTGCCCAGGCTGAGATGCAGTGGCACCATCATGGCTCACTGCAGCCTCGACCTCCCAGTCTCAAGCAATCTTCCTACCTCAGCCTCCCCAGTAGCTGGGACTGCAGGTGTGTACTACCATACCCAGCTAATTTTTTTCTATTTTTGTAGAGATGGGATCTCCCTATGTTGCCCAGGTCCTGAACTCCTGGGCAGGATCATCCTGCCTCAGCCTCTCAAAAGTGCTGGAATTATAGGTGGGAGGCACTGTGCTGGCCACTAATTAGCCTTTCTAACAAATTCTCTAGTGATGCTGGCTTGGCTGCATCACATTTGGTCCAGGGACCACACTTTCAGCACCACCAGTCTAGAATAAATTGAGTATTAGAAAATTATGGTTACCGTCTTTGAAGAGCATTGTCTTAGAGAGACAAATAGGAGAATAATCTAAAGTAATGGCAAAACACTTTAGGTCTTTTATTTAAATGCCTTTCTCCTAAATTTACATCAATAACCAGTAATTTATTCCTAAGCAACTAATCATGCTGCTCATAAAGTTAGATAGGGCTTATCTTCTAGACTTTTTGCATTTTCTAATGTACATTAGATTCATGTACATTAATGTGCATTTTCTAACGTACCCATGCTTGACTTTTTTTTCATTTTGGTTGTACTTAGTGTCTTAGTCCTTTGAGGAACTGAAATGTCATGTGTTAAATACAAGTGAGTCCCATTCAGAGTCTTAGGTGCATATCTTCCTGTTACATTATTATTTCTTTTTAAAAGGCTTACTTCAAAAACTTGGCAGGTAAATGTTTCAATTTTACATTAAGAAGGTAGACTGGTAAATCATGAGAAGTTCATATATAAACCAAGATCATTTGTTTGAATCTGCATTCACCTAATCTCATATTCACTCCCTTCATCTTAGATGTAGCAAGATAATTCTAAACACCCCTTTGGCTCTTAGGCATTTTAAACCACTTTAGGAATTTCTACAGAAAACCATTTATCTTGTTTATAGTTCTCTATGGCTACAATTATAATACAGTCTAGCTTTTTCCCAGAAATGGTAGAAATGTTTAAATCCTCCATCAGTTCCTTAATATTAAAACAGATTTTCCTAAATACCAAGATGGGTATTTGTTTCTCGAGAATTATATTAATTACCAGATGAACCTTAAAATAAAAACTTAGAACCTTAAAATAAAAACTTAGTTTCATCAAGGTCAAATCTATTATAATTTTATACACATACTTAGAATATAACTGAGAAGTTCGCTCACCATCCACAAGTTAGCAAGAAGCACTGATTAAGCATTTGCACAAAAGATGGCAGTGAGCTAATGTCCCCAGTAGGGTAGCAAAATTAACAAATGAATTAATTAACTCTTATTTACATTCTATTTTAAAGCCAAGATTTAAGTAAAGCTTTTGTCAAAGGTATTTAGCTGAACTTGGTTTACAAACTAAAAGCGCAAATGCTTTGTAGGCTGCTGTCAGGGAAAACCTCTCCTTAATTAACTCTGGGGCTTAAAGTGTAGGTAGATAAAAAGATCATTGCAGCACATACCAATTGTTCTTCCCAGATTTGGGTCTTAGCAGGTATCTGGGCATGTGTTGAGTAACTTAAAGGACCAAGTTGCTAGTAGTAGAAAAGGGGCCACATTCACATGAGAACACTGGAATCAAGTAGGCTTACTAGCTCTGGAACCAGATAAACCTCCAGTTATTATATTATATCTATTATTTTCTTACTGACTGACTTAATAAAAATGGGAAAACTTGAGGCCGGGCGCGGTGGCTCACGCCTGTAATCCCAGCACTTTGGGAGGCCGAGGCAGGCAGATCACCTGATGTTGGGAGGTTGAGACCAGCCTGACCAACATGGAGAAACCCCATCTCTACTAAAAATACAAAAAATTAGCGGGGCATGGTGGTGGGTGCCTGTAATCCCAGCTACTCGGGAGGCTGAGGCAGGAGAATCGCTTGAACCCGTGATGTGGAGGTTGCAGTGAGCTGAGATCGCACCACTGTCCTCCAGCCTGGGCGACAGAGCAAGACTTAATCTCAAAAAAAAAAAAAAAAAAATGGGAGAACCGGCCGGGCGCCATGGCTCACAGCTGTAATCCCAGCACTTTGGGAGGCCGAGGTGGGCAGATCACGAGGTCAGGAGAACAAGACCAGCCTGACTCCATCTCAAAAAAAAAAAAAAAAAAAATGGGAGAACTATTATAATTTTATTTTATTTTATTGAGATGAAGTCTCGCTCTGTCGCTCAGGCTGGAGTGCAGTGGTGCGATCTCGGCTCACTGCCACCTCTGCCTCCCAGGCTCAAGCGATTCTCCTGCCTCAGGCTCCCAAGTAGCTGGGACTACAGGCATTAGCCACCATGCCAGCTAATTTTTGTATTTTTAGTAGAAACGGGGTTTCACCGTGTTGGCCAGGCTGGTCTCGAACTCCTGACCTTAGGCAATCTGCCCGCTTCAGCCTCCCAAAGTGCTGGAATTATGGCTTAATTTAGCTGGGCACAGCTAAATTAATCCTATTAATCATATTTAATTCATTTTACCTTAGAATGTCTAGTATCCTGTGTATGTCTATAAGTACATGCATAGCATATAGGCTCACAGGGAAGCATAAACTATACATTATATTGGCTGATTTCCTATTCAAGCAAATTACAAATTGTTTGCTTATGTTTACTTACACAATAACAAAAGAAAACACCAACCCAAAACATTTAAATAACCAGGATCCAGTAACTACCCTCCTTAGCTAAGAGATTTAAGTAATCTTGGTTTTTTGGAAAAACCAGTAATAGTTAGTGGCTGTATGGGGTGCCTTGCATAGTAGCCATACACAAAACCGCACTCACATGCCTGATAACGTGCACTTATTTCTGAGCCCCACCCCATTCGTTGTGGGCTCTGCAGAGTGGAAACCAGCCAAGGCTCTGCCCTGCTGTGCAGGCCTGTCCTTTTGCTTGTCAGAGATCCAACCAAACTGAAGCCTGAATTTCAATCCAAGTGAAATATCTGAGGCCATTGCCTGAGCCAAAAATAAAAATGCAGCAGGAGAAGAACCCAACATGAACACAGCAGAAGCATTTCAGTGACTTCAACTCGGGGCAGGGGCCTTTAGCAGTTTCCTGTGACCTCCGTGTGTGCAGCTAGAATCTGGAAGGGTGCAGACAAAGCCATTGGGCCTGTCTCTAATTGGTCTCACATCATCAGCATTCCAGAACAGGAAACTGTCTGCAGCCAGGAATTCTTGCTTCTTTGCCATAATATTTGAGAAGCAAACCTTTTCCCCCTGCACATACTTAGTTCTGCTAGTTTGCAGCAGGTTCATTTTCCTAGTTTCAATAACTACAATAAGAGCATCGTGTCTGGCCTATCTCTTGGTGATGGACTATTAGATTTCTAGGGAGTGAACTTCTTCCTCACTTGCTATGGGTCAGTAAGCTAATGTTTGAGTCAAAGACTGTTCATAAAATATATAGTCTCATTCCATGGTGCTTTTTTTTTTTTTTTTTAGACAGAGTCTCTCTCAGTCACCCAAGCTGGAGTGCAGTGGCATGATCTCGGCTCACTGCAACCTCTGCTTCCTGGGTTCAAGTGATTCTCCTGCCTCAGCCTCCTAAGTAGCTGGGATTACAGGCATGCATATGATGCATTTATTGAAATTCAAAGTGAGATTTATGCTGCCCCAAGATGGGGGAGATGTTCCCCTGCTGCTATCCCAAAAAAAGGGACCAGTTCGTCAGGGCACACACAGATAATTAGGAGTGCTCCCAAGAGCATCCACAGAAGCCGAACTCTGGTCCTCCCTTCCTGGTCCCATATCTTGTGGTGTATGCAGTGTTGACATGCACCCAGTTAACTCTGGTGCAGCTGACCCAACAGTTAAAACTCAAACGTATTTCCACATAGGCTGGTAAATGGCTGTCATCTCTAGCTGGCCCTCCTCATCCCCATCCCCCAAAAAAACTTGACAACATTTAACAATTATGTTTTTTTCCCTTGGGAAGAAGAGGCACTGATGAGGATTGGGAGAAGGCTAAAAAAGGAACCCTTAATTTTTAATTGAAATTTTATTAAATAGGGGCAAACTCAGCTCCTTTTGGCCAAATTTCTGAGTCAGAGCTGTATATACTAGTTCATATAAGCTATTTCATAGCTTGATTAATCAATGCAAATAAATAAAATAAAAAGTAATGCTTTACACCTTAAGATTCATCTCATGCAGTCCCAGCTTATGAGTTTGAGACTCTCTGGGGAGGTAGCAAAGCTACGTTTCTACTCATTCACTCACAGACCTTGGAGCAAGACAATTTGGAGAGAGGAGAGTACAACCCAGAGTGGCTCCCCCGGCCCCCAAATCCTGCACAAAATCTGCAAGTTGGAAGAAACTTTAGATTAACCCAAGCTTCTCTTTTACTTCTGTGGAGAGTGAGATTTACAGATAAAGTAACTTACCCAAGACCCCTGTGACACCAAGGCCAACCTGCGCCAAGGACTCGGGGCTCCTCACTCAAGCTGAGGTCTACTCTCTGCAGTAAGCACCCCATTGAAGTAGTATTGGTCTCCTTTTTATTGCAGAAGTTGTTGAAACGGGCCGGGTGCTCTGGCTTACACCTGTAATCCCAGCACTTTGGGAGGCCAAGGCAGGCGGATCACAAGGTCAGGAGTTCGAGACCAGCCTGGCCAACATGGTGAAACCCTGTCTCTACTAAAAATACAAAAAAAAATTTAGCTGGGCGTGGTGATGGGTGCCTGTAATCCCAGCTACTTGGGAGGCTGAGGCAAGAGAATCACTTGAAACCGGAAGGCGGAGGTTGCAGTGAGCTGGGATCACGCCACTGCACTCCAGCCTGGGCAACAAGAGTGAAACTCCATCTCAAAAAAAAAAAATAAATAAGTTGTTGAAACCTAACTGCTTCACAGTTGCATAAAAGCAATTTATTTTATGAAGTAGATGTAAAACTTTTAACTTTGATTTGTTAGATGGCCCAGGTAGGACATAAAGAAGCAGAAAATAACACAGAGAAACAGCCCAGTGGTTCTTGGCCAAAGAGCAAATAAATGGGACTAAGATGCACCACCAAGATGGCTTTTAGGTAGAATTGAAAAGGCAGGCCGGGCACGGTGGCTCACGCCTGTAATCCCAGCACTTTGGGAGGCCGAGGCAGGTGGATCACCTGAAGTCAGGAGTTCGAGACCAGCCTGGCCAACATGGAGAAACCTCGTCTCTACTAAAAATACAAAATTAGCCAGGTGTGGTGGCACATGCCTGTAATCCCAGCTAGTTGGGAGGCTGAGGCAGGAGAATTGCTTGAACCCAGGAGGTGGAGGTTGTGGTGAGCCGAGATCGTGCCATTGTACTCCAGCCTCAAGAGCAAAACTCCGTCTCAAAAAAAAAAGAAAAATCAGAGTTAGTTGGTAGGGAGTGACTGAGTGATGCACAGCATTGCGTCACTGATTCTGACTTCTTAAATGATGTTCTAAATGATTTCCATTTAGGTTGGTGCAAAAGCAAGTGCGATTTTTGCCATTAGAAGTAAAAGAAACCACTGGTTAATATTAATATTAGGGTTTCAACTATTTTAATCAAATGATGTGTTTAAAATACGTACTTGTGAAAGTTAAATGAATAAGTACACTACACTGGACCTTATTGGCTGGTAAGAATGTAAGCCAGCAGGTGACACTTGCAAATTCAGTGTGGGGGTCCTGTGTAAGTATCCCTGGGTACCCCCTCTGTGATGCATTTTCCACTAGATTAGGTCAGTGGTTCTCAACAGGGATGGTTTTGCCCCGCAGAGGCATTTGGCAGTGTTTGGAGATACTGCTGGTTGTCACAACTGGGAGGAGGGGGTGACGTGGCTACTGGCATCTAGTCGAGAGAGGCCAGGGATGCTGCTACACATCCTATGATGCACAGGACACCCCCTCACATCAAAGGATTATCACCCAAAATATCAGTAGGGCCAAGGTTGAGATCCCTAGATATGAGAAAAAGTGAAGCAATGAATGTTTTCAAGAAAAAAAAAAAAACGGAAAAACCCATTGGATGACTTTGGTCAGTAACAAATGTCTCCCTGCAGTTGCCGACACTGCAAAGGGAGGACGTTGGTCTTTGTTTTCTGTGATGTACAGCAACATCCAACAAGCGGTGAAACTGCTTATTGCTGGACTAGATGACTCAGAATGAAGACACCAGCTTTCATTTGATGTATCACACAGGAACACCAAAGGGACGTTTCTCTTTCATTACCTTTTGCAATTTTCAGCAGAGATGATTACATTGGTAGATTTGCCTTATATGAAAGATGTGTTCCTGAAAAGTTGTGTGTGCTAAATCATATTTTAAATACAGTCAAGAAACTCAGTGAGTACTCAGGGGGGCCAGTGAATCTTTTTTTTTTTTTTTTTTTTGAGATGGTGTCTTGCTCTGTCGCCCAGGCTGGAGTGCAATGGTGCAATGTCAGCTCACTGCAGCCTCTGCCTCCCGGGTTCCAGCGATTCTCGTGCCTTAGCCTCATGGGTAGCTGGGATTACAGGCACACGCCACCACACCTGGCTAATTTTTGTATTTTTAGTAGAGACAGGGTTTCACCATGTTGGCCAGGCTGGTCTTGATCTCCTGACCTCAAGGTGATCCACCCACCTTGGCTTCCCAAAGTGCTGGGATTACAGGCGTGAGCCACTGCACCCGGCCCAATGAATCTTTTTTTTTTTTTGGTGGGGCGGGGTGTGCAGGGGGAGGGAGTCTCGCTCTGTTGCCAGGCTGGAGTGCAGTGGTGCAATTTCTCGGCTCTCTGCAAACTCTGACTCCCGGGTTCAAGTGATTCTCCTGCCTAGCCTCCCGAGTAGCTGGGATTACAGGCACACACCACCACACCCAGCTAATTTTTGTATTTTTAGTAGAGACGGGGTTTCACCATTTTGGCCAGGATGGTCTCAAACTCCTGACCTCAGGTGATCCACCTGCCTCAGCCTCCCAACGTGCTGGGATTACAGGCGTGAGCCACTGCACCCGGCCAATGAATCTTTTTAAAGTGAAAAAATAAAATCCTATTCTCAAAGAGGAACATACCCATATATTACATTTTTTAATGTAAATATTTATCCTGAACTTTACATTTTTATTACAGGGCTCCATAAATCTTATGTAAGAGAACAATTTCCCTTTCTCCTTCCTTTTCCTCCCCTTATTCTTTTCCTTTAAAGAGGAAAGGGTTGGGGGAGGGATTAACTATAGATTCTTGGAATTTGGAAAGTCATTGATCAGTCTATCCATACTACAGTTTAAAAGATACCTGCTGGGTTACAAATTGTTAGAAAATAGGGCTTAGTTCTATTTTGAAATCATTAATTTTTTTTTATCTCATGCTTTTTGTTCAGTTACTGACCTTTGGTTAGAAAGAGCAGGTGCGCTCAACTCTTCCATCACCCCATGGGTGTTTGCTGCACCAGAAATATCCGATAAGACCCAATCTCTTCACTCACTGGAGCCTGGTATCAGCAGAGATAAGGGAGTGGTACTGAAGGAACCCAGGGATTTTCCTCCTTATCAATCACTGCCCTGGGGCAACATCCCTAGGTGTATAAATCACTGACTAACCCAGCAGGGGAAAGGGGGCTGGAAGGAGGAAATTTATATGATAAAGCTACCATTAGTGTCACTTTAGTGATAGAAGGTTACATAGGTGTGACCAGTGGGGACAAAGCCATTGCCACTAGGAAGGAGCTGGCCCAGATGAGAGAGGCTCTAGAAGACATGGGTCTGACCTTTATCCTCACTGGAAGGAGGAGGGGGTTGGGAAGAGGAAGATGCTAGAGGTGACCGTGCCATGTCCAGGATAGCGCCTGTGTCAAGGAGACGGGTACTAGAGTCAGCTGTGAGGGGCGGCGTCACAGCCTTTGCATAGTCCTTCCACTTACAAGTATGTTTCTCATTTTAGTCTCACAGCAACCCAGTGAATAGGAAGGGGTTCACCGTGAGCAGCATTTTACAAATGAGAAAACAAAAGCACCAAGAACTTAAGTAGTAACTTGCCCACTGTCACTCAGCTACAAAGGATTTGTGGTTTGACACAGGTGTTCTGATTGGAAGCCCTGCGTTTCCCTATGCAATGGCTCCCTGCTCTCGCTGGGATGGCCAGGCCTCAGCCCGGCAGCGTGGTGCTCGGTAAGAGCCTTGGCTGGGCTGCCAGGAGCCCTGGGTTCCAGTCACAACTCTGTCTCCAACTCACTGCGTCCCCGGTAGGCAATCCCTAGCCCTCTTGGAGTCTCTTTTCTCATCTAGGCAAGGAGGGGGTTGACTAAGATGTCCTCAGGTCTCTGCAGTGACATGGGTGAAGTCAGGCTGCAATGCAGCCGCACAGAAGGCAGCAGGCAGCCTGGGGGGCACCCTGGCCGGAGCAGTCCTTGCTGTTCGCTAAGCACTTCCCACCACGGCTAGGAACTGGGAATACACTGCATCCATGATGTTACCTGAGCACCGCAGCACCCCAGGAGGTGGGTGCTATGTAGTCTCCATTTAGCTGATAAGGACACTGAAGCACAGGAAGCTCAGAAAGGCGATGTGACTTGCGTAAGGTCATTAGCCTGCTCAGACTGTCACACGGAAGACCACAGACTGGGTGGCTTAGACAACAGAAATGTGTTGCCCCCAGTTCTGGAGGCTGGAAGTTTCAGATCAAGGTCCCAACAGGGTTGGTTTCTGGAGAGGCCTCTCCTCCTGGCTTGCAGGAGTGTGTATGTCCCCACAGGGCGCTGCCTCTGAGGCATGCGGAGCTGGGGAGAGCAAGCTCCCCGTGCTCTTCTTCTAAGGACACTTATGAGCTTGGATCAGGGTCTCACCCTTATGACCTCATTTAATCTTTTTTTTTTTTTTTTTTTTTTGAGACAGTTTTGCTCTTGTCACTCAGGCTAGAGTGCAGTGGTATGATCTCTGCTCACTGCAAACCTCCACCTCCCGGGTTCAAGCAATTCTCCTGCCTCAGCCTCCCGAGTAGCTGGGATTACAGGCATGTGTCACCACACCCTACTAATTTTGTATTTTCAGTAGAGTCGGGGTTTCACCATGTTGGCCAGGCTGGTCTCGAACTCCTGACCTAGGGTGATCCGCTCACCTCGGCCTCCCAAAGTGCTGAGATTACAGGCATGAGCCACCACGCCCAGCCTACCTCATTTAATCTTGATTACCTCCTAAGCACGGTATCTCCAAATATAGTCACATTGTGGGTAAGGGGTTTAACATATGACTAACAGGGGGACACAGTTCAGTCCATAGCAGTCACACAGCCAGCAATTGATGTGAAGCTCCTTGCTGGCTGGCCTCACCACCTGTATGTTTCACTTGACCCAGAGAGCCAAGCTGGAGGTAGAGCTGCTGGGTGCAGGAAGTCCTGTCTTCCTGTGCCTCTGCTGGAATAGGTGTACACGCACACACACACATACACACACACTCTCTCTCTTTCTCCCCCCCTCCAACCCCCCCACCCCGCAACAGTGTCTCTCCATCCAAGTCACTGCCTCCTCTCCAAGGTATGAGGCTGGGTAGGAAGATCTTCCTTTCACTAAGCCCTCTGGGTCCTGAATGGTGGTGGGGTAAGTCAGTGGCAGACTAGGAGATGATGCCCCCAAGACCATCCTGCACCCGGCACTGAAACTCAAGACTCTGTGGAAAAAGCAAAAGAAGCCTGAGGCTGAGCCCTCGGGACTGGTTCCTTCGCAACCCTCTTTGAACCCAGTCCAGTTCTGGACCCTCCCTGAATGCCTGCAGGCTGAACAAAATTACACAAGTGCAGTTCCCTGGGCTCCTAGGACTTGGTACAAGTTGCCTATTACCCTCGTGGAAGGACGAAAACTCAGTCCATATCGGCAAACCACTCACTGGAGCAGTTGTGTTTGAGCTTGTCAGTTACTCATTATTAAAAGCTTTGCAGACCAAATGCAGTGGCTCACGCCTGTAATCCTAGCACTTTGGGAGGCCGAGGAGGGTGGATCACCTGAGGTCAGGAGTTCCAGACCAGCCTGGCCAACATGGCAAAACCCCGTCTCTACTAAAAATACAAAAATTAGCCAGGTGTGATGATGGGTGCCTGTAGTCCCAACTACTCGGGAGGCTGAGGTGGGAGGATCGCTTGAGCCCAGGAGGCGGAGGGTGCAGTGAGCTGAGGTCACGCCACTGCACTCCAGCCTGGGTGACAGAGTGAGACCCTATCTCCAAAAAAATAAATAAATAAAAACTTCGCTGTAAAAACAAGTTATTCAGACTCCCGTGCAGGCTTCCACCAAGCCAAACAACAAACGAGTCATCCACCTGAATGTTTCCTCTCTACATATTACAATATCTGTCATATTGTTGGAAAAATGTTTTCTTCCCCACTGTCTCCTGCTTTAATGTTCACGCTCATATTAGAAAGGTAGACTTACAAAGGTAGGAGTTTTTTCCTAATTTTTAAAAAACTCACAAGATTTCATAGACCACAGGATGTCATTCAGAAAATGAAAATGTGTCATTTTATCTTTTCAAACTGTCAAATAAAGGCAGCTAGTTAACAGAGAACCACTTAGCTCGTGTTAACTGATGCAGAACACTACCTTGCCACAGATGTAACGCTGTGGCTGTCACTGGTGTGCCGAGCGTTTTCACGAGGCACTGCCCTCTCATTTTCTGTCACTTCACCCTAGAGTCACTGCCCACTCCCTTCTCAGTGGAGAGCTTCTGGTGTTCTGTCTATTGTCACTATAACCAGAATTGCTGGGTGACTGCGGACTCCCCCCCACTCATAAGCCCTAGTTCAGATCAGAAAAGCAAAAATGTTTTTCAAGTGAAATTCAACCTTGAGCATTTTGGAAAAGCAAACAGTTCATTTCAGTGAGTCATCTCTCTTCCCACTGGCAGGGTTGTCCAGAACAGTAGATTGTGCCGCCAGCTGCACCCGAGGCCACAGGGCTTCCCATTGTGTCTTGCTGGCTTCAGTCTTGCTCATCATATCCATGGTTGACTTTTGCAGGTGTGAAAGCTGTGGAGCCGTTTTCCATTCTGAATGCAAAGAAAAGTCTGTCCCCTGCCCGAGGTGTGTTCGCCGAGAGCTGCAGAAGAAGCAGAAGTCTTTCTGGCAGAGATTGAACATGGACGAGAGTCTAGAGGAGGCTTGCACCATGTTCGAGCTGTCCTACCAGAACACCTGACTCCAGCCGACCCGAAGGCCAGGGATTCACCAATCAACAATCCATCAGCCCCAGAGCGGCTTCCTAACTAGCCAGTTAGGCCCCTTTGGAAGAAGAGTATGTCTCCTCTTCAGCTAGATATAGATATATATATTTATTTATATATACACAAATACCTATACGTCCTGTACGTATGCTCTGTGTGCATCATTGTCCAGACGATCCACAGAACCTCTGTGGCTCGAGAAACTACCAATAGCTGGATTATACTTAGCCAAGAATTTCAGCTGCTTGCTCCCAGACAAAACGTGGTGTACACAATGCTTTACAGTTCAGACTTTTTTTTTTTTTTTTCTGTCTCTCGGGACATTTTATTACCCAAGACACAAGAGGAAGCATTTCCTGCACAAAACAGTGCTTTAGGTTATTTTTGTGTTATTTATTTTTAGCCTTCACAGAGGCTGAGGTAACTGAGGCAGGCACCCATCATCATCTGTTTCATAAGACAACCTTCAAAACACAAGAGACTGCTGGGTCCTTCCAGGACCTGGTGTCCGTGGCGCTCCCGCCTCAGTTCCTCCTGCGGAGGCGGGGAATCACGTAAGCAGAGCCGATGGCTGGAAACAGGAGCCAAGCCCCCTCTGACAGAAAGCATACACCCCTCATTTATGAGGAGGGCTGGTTCTGGTTTTGAAGTTAATCTCAGAAGTTTTTTTCCTGAGAAGAGAAGAAACCTCTGCGACCAATAACTGAGTGTTGTCGGTCTGTTTGCCGGTACGAATCCCATCACCCACCTAATGATGTGATGCTCCACCTTGTTTTCCAGGCTGTACACGTGGCTTTCTTAACAGTTTTCAACGGGTGCCCATGGTTGATATTTATGATTTTTTTCATGATGCTGGCTGGAGGAAATGTCCTGGGGTGGTTGTTAAAGACATTGGCGTGTAGACTGGTAGATAAGGCTATCTGGTAAGTATATTCACAGAGAGGGTCGTTTTAGTTTCTTTTCTCAGAATCCTGTGGAGGCAGTTCCTACCTATTCATTTTAAGTGCTTTATTTCTCGTTGTTCTTCCTGCACTTTCATTTCGACCTTTGTCAATGTGACCATTCTTGCTTTCTCATTTTTTTGTTTAAAAAATCGGAGTAATGTGGAACTTCAAAATACCAACTTTGGGCTATTAAGAAAACACAAACTTACAAGTATAATTAATAAATTAGATCTAATATTATTTAAGTAAATATATATATATACACACACACATATATAATTGCCACCTTGAAGTAAAACAAAGAGTGCTAAAATAAATAATAGGAGTAAGAAAGAGAGCTGCTTTGCTATTTGGCAGGTAGCGTTCTCCCGCTGCAGTGCCCTTGGAAGAGCGCATGGCAGTCACTGTGACCAAAACAGCAGGTAGGACAGCCCTGGGACCCTGACAGCTCCCATTCCTTCCCCTTAACTCTCCCTAGAGCAAGAAAATACGTTTATAATGGAACAGTTCTCAGTAGACTTTATGAGAAGATTCTGTAGCTTTCGCGCTGAGCAGATGCCTTCTATGTCTTCATGGTTTAGTAGTTTTGCTGCTATTAGGATCAGTGGCTCACAACATACTTGGTACATTCAACCCCATTGCTCCTTTCCCCCACACGCCGCTTCCCCAAGACCCCAACTCATGATACTTCCGTCCATCTAGAGATGTGACATTTCAGACTGACTTTTGTGCAGTTAGATGTAAGCATTTTACCTCTCAACCCACACCAGTTCCTTTGGCCCCAGACCACACATTTCACCTTAATAGCTCAACACCATGCATGCATTTATTTTCTGACTATACAGTAGCCGCAACCAAGGCTTGAGAACTTGTTAAAAGGCTAGGGCCCTATTCATGAGACGCCTGACGGTGCCTTTTACCCTTAGGAAAGCAGGTTGACTTTTCCCCCACTCTAGTTAAAGAGAATGTTGCACACAAAAGAAAAAGGGTGGAAAATCTCAAACACTTGGCAACAGGCAAACAAATTTGATCATCTCCTTTCCTCCTCCTCTTGGTAAAATACAGTATTTATATTTTCCAGCCTCAGAGAAGATAGCAGAACACGATCTTTCACAAGAGAATTATAGACCTGCTTATTATAAAACAGATGTGCTCCCATGGCAAAGTGCCTTCTCCCTCCACCCCCAGCTCCCTGTCACTGTAGCTTACTTTTGCCTTCGCTGTAATTAATGTATCTGTGATTCCAACTGTCAGCGAGGCCATTCCTAGCACACTGCATTTGGAGACCTGAAGTGCAGGGCCATCTCCTCCCCTTGTAACATGTTTGCCCTGCATACAGAATTTCCTCTCCTAGCTCTCAGGCACCCAGTGTCATACCTGCCGAGAGTCAAGGGCAAAATTCTGGATCCCTGTTCAAAACATCTTTGTTTTCACCAGTCCGCATTTAGAGGGCCCTGCTAAATACGAGCAGTCCCTGTGAACTCCTAAGGAGAACTTTCCACCCACATCATTTTCTGCTTATTTTCAAAAGGGAAACAAAAAATCGACGTGTTATCACCATCAGCTACCCAGAGCTGGGTCCATGTCCAGCACTCCTGTTTCCTCTCCTTTTCGTACAACCCTGACAGCTTGGTCGGTGCCAGCCACAGGCCTATGACATTCTCTGCCACCACCACCAAAATCTGATAGGACAGAGTGGAGCCAGCTTAGGAGTTGAGTCTGCCATGAAAATTCAAAATTGCTGTTTTCAGCCCAGAATGCCTTGGCGCACATGAACGCCCTTACTGTTTTCAACTCTAACAAATTACTTGGTGCACTGTTAGGTAATTGTTCCATTGCTTAGAAACTGTCGAAACAAAAGCAAATCTGTGGATTACCACCTCTTTCAGACCAAACTAATACCTGCTTTTCCTCGTGTTCCATTTTTCATCCCATATTAAATATCTTGCACATAAAACATATGAAAAAATGGCCAATTAATCTCCTGGAGCTGGCAACTGACTCCGGGGAACCGCTTTTTGCTGAAAGGCTCATTCCCTAGTGTATCACTTGAGGAAATCCCTCCTAAAAGTGCCAGAAACTCATGTGTGAGATCGTCCAACCCTGGTGAAATGTTGGCATCTAACCCCACAGTAAAGAAGCCAGTTCCTAAAATAGACCTCATTTTGCACCGCGGCAGGAAGGCCACAAAGTACTTAAAAAGCAGTCAACTGGAATGGGAGTAGTGTTCTTTCCAGGCCCGCTTTTTCCAAAGTTAAAAGCCTCTTTATATGAAAACCATGTAAACTCTCAGCGGCCCCCTTTGCTTCACTGCCTTTTCTAGGGAGTGCATTATAGTCATTTTTACGTCTGTAGTGCTAAAGGCTCACCTGGTTAGGAGCTTTACATTGGATTCGCTGAGAGGGTCATCGGTTTTTGATTCTTCTAGAGTAGGCCTCCACCAAGAAGGGAATAAGTCTAATACTTGGGATCTGTGGTTTGCAACCCCAGTGGTATCCCTCAGACTCCTGAAAAGGGACTATGCCGTGACTTCCTTCCTGCTGCAGTGAGATCCGAGGTGTTTACACCACCCTAGTTGCCGAATGCAGCCTTTGCTCAGCTAGAATGTGTCCTTTGACGGAGCCTGGCCTCTGTTTTTGTCTCTGTGTGTTGTGTGTACACACTGAATGTGGACATCAGATAGTTCTTTTCTGTGCCTCCTCAGAGAGGCTTGGCTTCCAAACCTGGGAGTTTGTTCTCTACCCATTGGCTAAAAAAGGCCATCCATAAATTAATATATCCAGGTGGGACTAGCATGATGCCACGCACACTGAACATTTTCTGCAGAGGGGCGTTAGCAGTGAAAGTAGAGACACATTCTGGTCCTCCTTTAGAGTCAAGCCAATGCTGTTGCTCGTGTGTTTGTGTACAATTATTCATCTCCGTTGATCTGACACACTCTCTTGAAATCACTAGATTATGAAACAGATCTTCACCTCCTGATTCCAATACTGCCTGGTTTCAACACAGGGGTTATTTTATTTTTTTACTTCTCCTAGTAAATAGAGATGTGTTTAATTTTTGCCCATTTTATTTCTTGAGTTGTCTGCACTACTTCTTTTCTTACTCTGAAATAATGTGAAAATGTGAAGTTGGAGCAAGACCTTGAAAGAGCCTCCCTCCTTTGCGCGACCTGAATCGGTAGCAGCACTCTCCGTTTCCCCTGCCTCCGTGTCACTTGTTAGTGACGGGCATTAGGAGCTTCATATGTTGCACACCTTGTACCACTCTTCCGACCCTGAGTCAAGTAGAGCTGTCTGCTCGAGGTCGAATCCAGTGATGGGTGACTAAGCTCTGCTCAGTTAATGTAAACAGACAAGTGTTGATTTCTGTCATGTGGAACGGTGTTTCGACAGTTAAGTCTAGCACCCAGTAGTCTCCTTATTGGTAGACGATTCTAATTTCATTGGATTCAAAAATCTCTGACTCAAGGGTCTTTCCTTAGTGCGTTTTAATGGGTGCATGGCTGAGGGAAAATCCAAGTCATTGTTAAACTCTAGGTAAAAGACAAGAGTATGGGATACCCTCCTAAGCATGCCGGTAGTTGTCAGTTTTATTTAAAGTGGGTTCCACTTGGCCAGAATTGGTGGCTCATGCCTGTAATCCCAGCCCTTTGGGAGGCCAAGGCAGGTGGATCACTTGAGGTCAGGAGTTTGAGACCAGCCGGGCCAATATGGTGGAACCCCCTCTTTACTAAAAATACAAAAATTAGCCGAGCGTTGTGGTGGATGCCTATAATCCCAGCTACTTGGGAGACTGAGGCAGGAGAATCAATCGCTTGAACCTGGGAGGCAGAGGTTGCAGTGAGCCGAGATTGCGCCACTGCACTCCAGCCTGGGTGACAGAGCAAGACTCCGTCTCAAAAAAAAAAAAAAAAAGTAAGTTCCAAATGATCATGTTTTGTGGCACTGTCCTCATAAAGTAGCGGCTGCTGTGATGGAAGGCATTGCTAAACTCAAGTGAGACAACTGCTGTTTTGCTTTGGATTTTCCCTGTGAAAAGAGAAGCCGCTGGCTGCTCATCTTGTTAGAAAGACAAGACTTTGAATGAAGTTCCAGACGTTGAATGAAGCTGGTTGTTGCCCAGGGTAGAAGATTCAGGCACCTACGGCAACTCACAGCAACTCCTAACTCTTAGGAGGGCTCCCTCCTATTGGCCGTGAAGCTGCAAACCAGCCTCTCTCTTTTCTCTGGATCTTCCTTGCCCCTAGTTCTGAGCCCCAGCCCAGAGGCAGGCCTCATGGCTAATAAACCAGCTAGAGGACAGCTGGGGCCTGTGGCTCCTTCTCCATGTTGGCCTTCCCTTGTGTCTCTTGTCCCCGTAGGAATGCCTTATAGTACTGTCTCGCGCTTCTAGTCTAGTCTGAACCACTTGAAGCCTGCAGGACCCTTCAACTAAATCTGGATCCCTTTGCTTCTTCCCTGCTGGCCACTCTTCATATAGATGCTCTTGGAGCCTGTGCATTCCATGATGCATGTCAGAAATCTCACCTTGTTCAGCCTGGTGTGCCTTAACCTCAGGAGTAAAGGGAATCATGTTGGAAACACGTCATTAAAGTAGAATGGTACAAACATTGGCTTCTTAGTGCCATTAGCACTTTTACCAGGAAATGCAAAAGATGCAACCACATAATGTTTTCACTTTGTTTTATGCTGTTCTTCAATCGCTCTTTTTGTTTGTTTGTTTGTTTGCTTTCATTAACCAAACTCAGGGGAATGTCATGATGTCACCAAGGCCAATGGGTAGAGAAATAAAAACCAGCCATCCAGAATTGAATCTGTAAAGTCAGTGAACTTAGCCTTTCCAGGTTCCAAATTACACAAACACAAAGATTTTCTTATCCTTCACCTTTCAAAGGTTTTCTTTTTATTTTGCCACCTGTTTTCCAAATAAGAAGTGGGAAGCCTCTTAGATAAATTGTGATAAAAATGTCTCTTTGTTTGGCGTGAGCTGTCAAATTAGCTTTGTGTGTCCACTGAGCCATCAAATTAGGCTTTGGCTGCTGGAGGCCTAGGTTCTAGCTTTGGTCACCTATCAGAATCTTACTGTTACGCTGGGCATGGTGGCATGTGCCTACAGTCCCAGCTATTTGGGAGGCTGAAGTGGGTAGATTGCTTGAGCCCAGGAGCCTGTGCAATATGGTGAGACCCATCTCAAAAAACAAACAAAAAAAGAAGTAGAATCTTACTGTGAATAGCTACTAGCCTACCCTAGAAGATATATATTTTAAATCTGTTTCTTAGGAATAGTAGCTAAAAGAAGGAATGGTCAAAGGAGGGAAAGTGGCTGGCCGCAGCGGCTCACACCTGTAATCCCAGCTCTTTGGGAGGCTGGGGTGGGAGGATCACTGGAGCCCAGGAGTTCAAGACAAGTCTGGGCAAGATAGCGAGACCCTCATCCCTTTAAAAAATATATATATATATATATATATTAAAAAGTATATATATATATACTTTTTTTTTTAAGGAGAGAAAATGCTTAGGTTGCAAATGGAGAATATTGAACATGGTGATGTAAAAAACTTCTGCACAACTTGTTCTCTAGCTCCTGGGTCAGGTCTATGCCATTTTTTCTTATATCTGCTCACACAGTACAGAAATGACTAAAATTTTGGGTCTGGGCTGTTATATCATTTTGTGTTAAGTTATTTGTAGTAGCTAATGTGCTAACTTATATATGTGTTCTTTCTGTTTTTTGGATTTTATTACCTTTTGTTTTGGCATAACTTATCTATATTTTTGTTTACATTATTTTAAAAATTATTTTAAAAATATCAGTAACTGTAATAATATTAAATTGAAGTTGTATTGTTGACAATACCTCTAGTTTTTAAGGTCATCTGTCACATAATTTAAGTGCACCAGTTCCTAATGTATAAAGTTCTCTCTCTCTCTCTCTCTCTCAATAAACAATGCAGAAAATACTTTCCTTTCTCATAACAACTTGATTAAAATACTGCTCTTGAGGGGGTGGTGAAAGCCCAAGGTGAGCCCTATATATTAATTCAAAGTCAAGATTTGAGCTTTATTGAAAATGAGCCACAGCTGGGCGCACAACCTGAGGCAGGCAGATCACCTACAGTTGAGAGTTCAAGACCAGCCTGGCCAACATGGCAAAACCCCCTCTCCACTAAAAATACAAAAACTAGCCGGGCATGGCGGCGGGCACCCGTAATCCCAGCTACTCGGGGGAGGCTGAGGCAGGGAGAATTGCTTGAACCTTGGAGGCAGAGGCTGCAGTGAACTGAGATCGTGCCACTGCACTACAGCCTGGGTGACAGAGCACGACTCTGTCTCAGAAAAAAAAAAAAAAAAAAAGAGCCACTTTTAAATTATCTCTAATATCTTACAGATAGACTTTTAAAACAATTCATCAACCTACAATATTCTCATCAGCCCTTTCCATGCTTATGAAAAATGTAGTGTAACTTTTAAAAAGATGCAGATGTAGTGTCATGGGCCTTATTTGCTGAATCTAAGCATGATTGCTTTCAGTTCCAAGACAAAGCTGCCAAAGCTCATGCATGGATGTTCTCCCACCAAAGCTTTTCCCCAAGTCTTCTGGCCCTGATTCCATTTCACCATTCCTGCACTCTCCAAATTAGATGGCCAAGTGCTAGGTGGCCAGCTAGGCAAAAGCGTTGGTCCTTCCTTCAGGGACCATATTTTGGAAGCAAAGAAGGAGCAAAGAGTGGAGAGTAAAGAGAAACTGTTCCTCCTCGAGACAGCAGCTCTCTGGGAGTTGAGAAACGATCAGAAATATCTGCAGGGCCTCATGCCTGGGCTGACCCTCACCCACTCAAAAGGCCAGGGGTACAACAACTATCCACTTGGAACCTTTAGAAGGCTCCATTTAAACTCACTTTCCCAAAGGAAGACATGGAAAAGAGACTAGAAAAGGTTCTTCTGGTAAAACATTTACCAAGATGAACCCTGAGCCTTACACCCTAAGACACACCTAAACAAGTTTATGCCCGGCCCCTCTCACTCCACCCTCAGGAAATCGGCCTGGGCTCACACGCACTCTGTCCAAGAAATAACTGGACTTCATCATCACACGAAACCTGCCACAATCCACGATAAAGAGAAACGGGTTAATGTTTCACTGAACCAAACTAGACATACGATGTAGTCAGAGCCTGGATTCATAATCAGATGAATCACACAGGACAGGTTCGCTTTCTCCCAGTTGTAGGAAACTGGCAAGGCTGGATAACTCCAGGATGTTCTGACATCAAAGAGAAGATAGGCAAAAATGTGTCAGAACCGTGGAAAGAGACACTATTTTGTTCATCTGTTATCCTCAGGAGATAAGGATGATTGAATCTCCCTTAATTGTTTCCCATGTCCTGTTCTTTGATGATGGTTTAAATCCATGGTTCCTGCATTCGAAACACAGAAATAAAAGCAAAATCTCAGGGCCTCATCACAGACAATTGACTCAGAATCTCTCCGGATGGGGCTTGAGTATTTGTATTTTTTAAAAGCTCCCTGGATGACCCGATGCATTCTGGAGGTGAAGAACCACTAGTTTAAATGAAGCAAGTTGCCTTGAAATAAACATTTGTTTGCTGTATCGATGGTCCACAGTGGGAACAGTGCCAAGAGGAATTGGAAGGATGAACCGCGGTAGCTGCCCTGCAGTTAATAGCTGTTGCTTCTCTTCTTCCCAAAAGTCACAGCACTTTAGAACTTGCTTCTCATGGACTGCAGTTGTTTGCATAAAGCCTTACCTTTACACCCCCTTTATTTTCTTCCAGGGTGTGATTAGCATGTATTTATCAGTATATCTCATTGCCAGAAAGCATTAGTGAATAGAAGTGTCCATGTCACGGCTGCAGGCGACTAAGCTGGCCTAAAAAGGGAGCTCTGTACGCTCCCATTCATTTTTTCATTCCTCCCAGTTATCCTGTGATTGGTCCTCAAATGCATGTGCGAGTCTGTTCCCAGCTCAGGCCGATCCAATGAATGTGAACCTCACACTCTGGATGGTGGTTTTTAAAACAGAAAATCACACCGGGCGAGGTGGCTCATGCCTGTAATCCTAGCACTTTGGGAGGCCAAGGCAGGTGGATCACCTGAGGTCTGGAGTTCAAGACCAGCCTGGCCAACATGGTGACACCCCGTCTCTACCAAAAATACAAAAATTAGCCGGGCGTGGTGGTGTGTGCCTGTAATCCCAGCTACTCAGGAGGCTGAGGCAGGAGAATCACTTGAACTCGGGAGGCAGAGTTTTGCAGTGAGCTGAGATCGTGCCACTGAACTCCAGCCTGGGCAACAAGAGTGAAACTCCATCTCAAAAAAATTAATTAATTTAATTAAACAAAATAGAAAATCACTAGGTGCTTCTTGCCCAGAAAGGCTTAGGAAATTCAGGAAATCTTGAGCTATGTCCAGATTCATCTTGCTTCCATAGAAGAACTAAGGTTTTTGGGGGTTTTTTTTGTTTCTTTTTTTTTTTTTTTTTCAGCTTTGTCTCCCAGGCTGGAGTGTAGTGGCATGATCTTGGCTCACTGCAACCTCCACCTCCCGGGTTCAGATGATTCTCCTGCCTCAGCCTCCCGAGTAGCTGGGATTACAGGCATGAGCCACCATGCCTGGCTAATTTTATTTATTTATTTATTTTTTTGAGACAAGAGTTTTACTCTTGCTGCCCAGGCTGGAATGCAAGGGCACGATCTCCGGCTCACCGCAACCTCCGCCTCCCAGGTTCCAGCGATTCTCCTGCCTCAGCCTCCCGAGTAGCTGGGATTACAGGCATATGCCACCACACCCGGCTAATTGTGTATTTTTAGTAGAGATGGGGTTTCTCCATGTTTGTCAGGGTGGTCTCAACCTCCCAACATCAGGTGATCCGCCCGCCTTGGCCTCCCAAAGTGCTGGGATTACAGGCACCTGGCCAGCCCAGCTAATTTTTGTATTTTTAGTAGAGACGGGGTTTCACCATGTTGGCCAGGCTGGTCTCGAACTCCTGACCTCAGGTGATCCACCCACCTCAGCCTCCTGAAGTGCTGAGATTACAGGCATGAGCCACTATGCCCAGCCAGAACTAGGCTTTAAAACGAACCAGAGTTCATTCACATCCAGGCATCTGTTGAACTGATGATTTTCAACTTCAACTGCCAGCTACAGGTGAATAGATACTTAGAAAGGCAGTTCTTCCCCTTTCCTCCCTTTATGAGGTCAATAACTAATAACGAATATTCCTCATGGATGGAATACTTCGCCAGAGAGTTCAGAGTCTCCTACCAAAGATGCTGCTCTATCTCCATGCCCACAATGCTGAGCACATCAGGTGCAGCCACAGCGGCAATAACTGGATTATCAGTCTATGTAGGAAGCAAGTGCCAAAGGGCAAGGATGCAACTAGAAATGAACTTGGGTCTACTGGAGCTTTACCTGGGACTTGTTCCAAAGTAGCATCGTTGGAAACCACATTCCTCATTGAGAAAAAAGTGGTTTGCATTTATTACATTATTATATTGGATTCTGATTGGGGGAGAAGATTCCTCCCCCACAATAACAAAGGTCTCTGGTACACAATACTTAGGAAGCCTGAGACAAAACACACCTAAGAGAAAGATATAGTTTATTCTCCCTCATTTGCATCTATTCTCTTGTAGCTTGGGCAGAGAAGTCTAGCAGGAAGAAAGATTGTTCCCATAGCTGAACATATAGAGATTCTGATTTATGTGCACTGACATCCAATTTACCTGGACAATGGGGAAATTCATTATTTCTCCACCTTTATTTCATATTCCTCCATTAAGGGGTATTGATTTTAAGCAAATCAGCAAGAGTTCATGAGTTCATACAATATTTCAGATCCTGCCATACAACCTCAGGCAGCTGTTGGTCTGGGGGAAATTCCTCCAGCTTTTGTCCAGACTCTCCCAACACGGTCTGTTGTTCGGAGGCTGAAGAGCTGCTATTAGCACAGTAATTTTTCCAAATGAACACTGAGCTAAATTATCTCAAATGTATAAAGGAACATCTCTCACTGTGTTAGGGAAAATTGCCTCCCAAATTATAAGACTATACAAAGCACATATTAATTCTAGGCCCAAGGACTTCCAAATTGCCTTAGATTCTGTGCTGCATTGTAATAACACACTCTTAATAATGTCAGGCTCTGAGCATACTGCAAGGTACATGTTGTTAGGAAAATAAACCAGGGTTTTTCTCCATTAGGATCACCACATGCACACCCAAGCCCAACTACAGGTATTTTGCTCTGAGATTCAAGCCTTTTGCAGAGGAAATAAATTCCAATTGCACAGACAGGGAGTGAATTTGAATTCTAAACTGGGTCAACTGTCCCGAATGGCTTTCTCACTGCTGCCCATGAATGAGGCAACCTAGGAAGCAGCTGTGGGCAGCCGTAGTGCTCGGAAGAGATGCCTGACAGCCGATGCCTCAGGGAGTAGCTCCTGCTCACACGTGTTTAATTCCACGACAAGGGGAA
This sequence comes from Pongo pygmaeus, assembly GCF_028885625.2. Taxonomy (NCBI): domain Eukaryota; kingdom Metazoa; phylum Chordata; class Mammalia; order Primates; family Hominidae; genus Pongo; species Pongo pygmaeus. The sequence goes on along the minus strand of NC_072384.2, from coordinate 108,174,349 downwards.
ATCAGAGGCCAGACACCAGCTGATAGACTGTGCCAAATGCCAGTGCTGTGGTCAGTGTGTGTGGACAAACCCCAGAAACTAGTGCTACCAAAATTGCCAAAAAACAGTCCCCCAGGCAGCGAAACGGCTCAAATGTAATCCACACAAGGTATTTTCAATGGATATTTTCAAAAATAAGGTTTATTCAGTTTTTCACCCTGTTTTATCTACTCTTGTTTTTCTTTTTTTTCCTACTTCTCTGAGGAAATATTACAAAGCAAATCCCAGATATAATGACATTTTATCCCCTCATGCCTCAGTATGCATCTAAAAAATGTTTTTTTCTCCTGTGCAGTCACAATGCCATTACACACCTCAACAAATGAATAATAATTCCTTCCATCATCTCAGTTCCAAATCAAATGTATCTAATTGTGTCAAAAATTGTCTTTCCTAGGCCAGCACAGGTGGCTCATGCCTGTAATCCCAGCCCTTTGGGAGGCTGAGGTGGGCGGATCACCTAAGTTCAGGAGATCGAGACCAGCCTGGTCAACATGGCGAAACCCTGTCTGTACTAAAAATACAAAAATTAGCTAGGCGTGGTGGTGCGCACCTGAAATCCCAGCTACTTGGGAGGCTGAGACAGGAGAATCGCTTGAACCCAGGAGGTGGAGGCTGTAGTGAGCCAAGATTGTGCCACTGCACTCCAGCCTGGGCAACAGGGTTAGACTCTGTCTCAAACATACATACATACATACATAAATGTAGGAAAGTGAGTACCCCTCCTGAAGGCTTGATAAAATGTAAAAGGCTGTGGAGTCTCCCCAGCACCCTGCCCCCTTCTTGAAGGTAATGGCACCCCACTTTTCCCTCAGAAGGCAGTAGCCATCCCACCCTTATTCCACGTAGTCCTGGTGGCCTGTCAGCAAAGTCCTTCAGGGTGGGACCCATAGCTCAAGCTTGGCCAGCAGGAATTTGAATCTTGTGAGTGCTAAGCACATGCATTGACTACAGCCTCTGAAGAGGTTGTCCTTTGGTTTCTGCTCCATTGAAACTGCCTGAATTCTCTTCTTCCAAGACCTGATTTTTTTATTCCTTAAATTGTATGAACTGTGCAACAAATAGTCCTCTCTTTAAGTTAGCCAGACATGGTTTCTGACCCAATGGCTTTCCTGCACAGTTTCTCACTACGATTTCCTTCCCGGCTCTACGTTTTTGCAATCTCACCTAGCCTATGCACTCAATAGACACAGCAGCATGAACATTCAACAAGAGTGAGCCGCGCACGGCAGCTCACACCTTTAATCCCAGCAGTTTGGGAGGCTGTGGCGGGCAGATCACCTGAGGTGAAGAGTTCAAGACCAGCCTGACCAGCCTGACCAACATGGAGAAACCTCATCTCTACTAAAAATACAAAATTAGCCAGGCATGGTGGTGCATGCCTGTAATCCCAGCTACTTGGGATGCTAAGGCAGGAGAATCGCTTGAACCTGGGAGGCAGAGTTTGCAGTGAGCCAAGATCGTGCCATTGCACTCCAGCCTGAGCAACAAGAGCAAAACTCCGTCTAAAAAAAAAAAACAAAAGTGAAAAGAGTGAACCCTAGGCCAGGCGCGGTGCCTCACGCCTGTAATCCCAGCACTTTGGGAGGCCAAGGTGGGAGGATCACGAGGTCAGGAGATGGAGACCATCCTGGCTAACACGGTGAAACCCCGTCTCTACTAAAAATACAAAAAATTAGCCGGGTGTAGTGGCAGGCGCCTGTAGTCCCAGCTACTCAGGAGGCTGAGGCAGGAGAATGGCATGAACCAGGGAAGCGGAGCTTGCAGTGAGCGGCGATCACGCCACGGCACTCCAGTCTGGATTGCAGAGCGAGACTCCGTCTCAAAAAAGTAAAAAAGAGTGAACTCTGCCAGGGTGCACCATTCCTGGCCTCTGTATTCACAAAGCTGTAACAGGGCCAGGAAAACTTTCTTTTTTTTTTTCTTTTATGGAGAAGACATCCTTCTTCAGAAACTTGCTACATTGCTGACACAGTGACAGGGACTTAGCAAGGGTGTTAAATAACTTAACTAATTGAAAGGATCTACTCAAGAAGTAGGGTTGGTTCCTACAGAGCTGAGTGGAAAGAGAACCTCAGGATGCAAAAGTGCCTCTCTGTTCCCTGGCACCACATTGAGACCCAAGGCATCCTGAGCCAATTCCTGACCTGTCTCCAGTGCTGCCCCCACCAAAAGATTTTAGGATTCAAGTGCTCTTTATTTAGCTCTTCTATTGGATAAGTATTTGAGTTTAGAGTATTAAATATTCATGAAATGAAATTTAAAGACACAGGCTGGGTGTGGTGGATCATGCCTGGAATCCTAACACTTCCGGAGGCCAAGGGGGACAGATTGCCTGAGCTCACGAGTTCAAGACCAGCCTGGGCAATATGATGAAACCCTGTCTCTACAAAAAAAATATTTTTAGGCCAGGTGCTCATGGCTACCCCCGGAGAGGGCACACTTGAGGCTGGTCTGGGAAGGCAAGTCACTGCTTGTGAAGGAGGACATAGGCTGGAACTAGAAGGCTCTGAGACTCCAGGTGACCTTGCAGGGCTTCTCGGGCATTCTCCAGCAGGCCCTGAGCCCCAGCAGCATGATCTGGCCACCAGTTTGTTCTTATCTACCATCCAACCCCACTCCTCTTTAGGGTCATTTTGAAGGTCAGATTAGCCTCCCACATCTCCTGGACTTCTTGGGAATCTAATATACCATAAAATAAATGACAAAACCCTTACCCTGTCTGCATTGCCCCCCATTTGGAAATGTGGTTGAAATGGGGACTTCCCCACGCCTCTCAACATCCTGACCTTCAACTATCCTGTCGAGAACTTTCCCTGGAGCCTTTTCTCACCAGCTTCTCCCACTTTTCCATCGGCTTGCAGAGACCCAGGAGCGCTGGCCGTGGAAGTCAGCTCTGTTCAGGCCCCCCTTCCCACAGACTTGTGCTGGAGGGGTGTTCACCCACCCCCGCCACCAGGGGTCTAAAGCTGACTGTGGCAAAAATCTATATATTTTTTTTCCAAAATAAAGATTTTCTCCTTTGTTTTTATTATTCATTTAGAAAGCCCAGTACAAACCAGAGCCCTGCGCCCCCTCTGTGGGTCTACTCCCCCTCTCTATCAGGAACCTGGGCCTCCCGTCCTCCTCCTCCTCTCCTTTTATTTCGGTGGCTCCCTGATTGGAAAAGGCGGCCCCTTCTTCCTCCCCAGCTCCACAATTGTCACCGCCAATTAGTGCATTGTTAGGATACACAATGGCGTTACTGTAGCCAGTGGAATGGGAGGCCTTTGTGCTTCTCCAACCGGCCGTGGGGACAGTCAAGTTTCATTTAGAGACTTAAAACACAACGCCAGAAGAAAAATGCTATCAGAAAAGCCAAAAGAAAAAAAAAAAAAAAAACGGGGTGGCGGGGCGGGAGTGGGGGTGGAGGGGGGAGAAGGGGGAAAAAAGCACAAAAAAAAAAGAAAAGAAAAAAGGAGAAGGTGAAGATGAAGATGAAGGAAAAGAAAGGCAGTGGCAAGCAAACGTTGAAAGGGGAAGAAAAAAGAATCTGCTATTCAGGAGTTAGCCCGAACTCATGAAAAGACCCAAGTGGTTGCTACACACTGAAGTCCCCCTCAGAGCACAAAAAGGGGCTCCAGCTTAACAGTAATTAGTGGTCTGATTGTGCTTGGAACACTGTGTGTCTTTAGAGGATTTTTCCAACTTTTTTTTTCAGTCTTCACCAATAAAGGGGATGGGAGGAGAAAGGTAGGGGATAGGGAGGGAGGGGCCTACAAGCTATATCCCCCGCCACCCCAACAATCAGTGTGGGAGGGGTGCAATTCAGCCTTTCTCTTTGACAGGTAAATTGGATTTTATTCTCTAAAGCTTGTAACTAATTACAGAAGGTCTTTTCTCTAAGAATGTGACATACGGGTGCGTTTTAGAGTCACTGTTTTATTTGTTTCAAGTACCTTTCGAGCAGCCTAGCCCTTTTTGCAGCCCGGAAGATACCCCCAGAGGCCCAGGCCTTTCATCTAGAGCCCATGGGTAGTAGACTTTTTCTGTCAGCAAAACTTTTATGTCTAGGAGATCTTTTCCTATCCGTAAAATTAATATCCCAGTTTAAATGAGCGATTGACCTGAGAAAGCAGCCTTCTCCTCTGAGCATCTGCACAGATATCCCTTCTGCTGGAAAACACCACTTCTTTCCCGGTGTTCTCCCCTCTCTCTTCCTCCCCCTAGATCCCTACAACAATCAGATGTGGCCCCTGCTTGTTAGAGCTCCAGGTACAGGGAACGATCTGTGGGGAAGGGAGTCGCCCTGAAGTTAGGCTGATCTCATAAATGTCCAAGTTCATTCTCCCTCTCCCACTTGCCCTCACCATATCCCCACATTTCTAGAAAGTCCAGAATTACCTCACCAACTCAGACTTACAAGCATATTCATGCATTTTTCTTTAAAAATTTCTTCCAACAACCTAGCCCAGTGCAGCCCATTCACAACTTATACCTGCTTCACTCTGTTGCTTGTGTTTCTTATTTTCCCTCAAATGTGTTAACTATGCCTCCCCTTTCCCTCTCTCTGGGTCAGACCAGACTCCTATCTTTTACTTATTCATTTCTTTTTTACAAATAAGCTAATGGAGCTGGGCACGGTGACTCACACTTGTAATCCCAGCACTTTGGGAGGCCGAGGCAGGCAGATCACCTGAGGTCAGGAGTTCAAGAGCAGCCTGGCCAACAAGGTGAAACCCCGACTCTACTAAGAAGTTAAAAATTAGCTGGGCATGGTGGCGCGCGCCTGTAATCCCAGCTACTCAGTAGGCTAAGGTAGGAGAATTGCTTGAACCCAGGAGGCAGAGGTTGCAGCGAGCCACCACTGCACTCCACTGCCACTCACGCCACTGCACTCCAGCCTGGGCAACAAAGTGAGACTCCATCTCAAAAAACAAAACAAAACATAAGCTAATGGAGACGTCCGCTCCTTGCAAGGTTCAAATAAAGTCTCCCTCATCTTAGAAACAAGACAGTCGGAATTTACCCAAGATGGTCTGTCTCACTATTGCGCCTCTTCCTTTTTTTTTGAGACGGTGTTTCGCTCTTGTTGCCCAGACTGGAGTGCAATGGTGAGATCTCGGCTCACCACAACCTCCGCCTCCCGGGTTCAAGCAATTCTCCTGCCTCAGCCTCCCAAGTAGCTGAGATTACAGGCATGTGCCACCATGCCTGGCTAATTTTGTACCCAGGATGACCCATGGTTGTTCTTAGGCACTGACTCCAGCTGGGAGGGGCAGTTGGGGGTGGGGCAGCCATCCGGAAATGAGAAGACCAGAGTTCTAATCCACATCCCGTCAACAAGTGACAATGGGCAGGTAGCTCCAGTCCTGGGAGAGCCTGAGTGAGTTCATGTGTAAAAGGCTCGTTATGCACACCTTCAGGCATTGTAATGAGGATTAGGAGAGAGATTTTATCAAAAGGGAGGAGTCCTGGCACTGAATACACACTGGTTTCCCTTTTTGTCTGGTAGTGGAGGAGGGCACGTTCACTTCCTTTTCACCCGTCTTTGCTGTGTTGTGGAATTGCCCTGTGCTCTTGGCGGACACCTCATTGCACACCGGCTCCCTCACCACCACCACTCCCCGCAAAAGGGGCACGTCCCGATTCCACCAGGAAATGAAAAGTGATACTTTCTGATAATTACCCCTGGAATGTCACAAGTATCCAAGTCAGGAAATGCAAATCCAGGGGAGGGGTTATCAAAGCGACGATGATTTAGCTTCCTCTAAATACTGTATTTCCAGGGCTGGAGAGGAGAGAGGGAATTCTTTGGTTTCCCTTAGATTTACTCTGTTTTCCAAAGAGTTTTGGAAAGTCCAAAGGGTCTTGGAAAACAGAATAGGGGGATTCCTTAAAGAGTTCCTGGCAAGGGGTTTGTGGCAAGTGTGGCATCAGCCCTTCCCACTGTCCCTGCACCATAGGCCTTTGCCCTGCGTGGGCAATGGGAACCCAAAGACTCCAGGGCTTGCAAAGGAGGCACAAGAAATCTCAACAGGAGGCAGCTGGCTGCACGTACACTCTCCAAGCTGGGGCCTGGCATCAAGTTCACCGCCTACATAGCTCTCAGAGCCCCAGCGCCTCTCTGTCCCATGGAGGGTGGGACATCCTCTTGTTCTCATCCTCTCTCTCCAGACCATTCCAATCACTTCTGAGCCAGCCTTCCTGCCAGCTCCTTCCGTGCTGCCCCCAACACGGTCTTTGTAAAAATGCAAGCCTGATCTTGCCTCACCCCAGCTTAAGAATCTCTTATGGCTCTGTCACCTTCAGGACACAGCCCAAGCTCCAGAGCATGAATGGGAAAGCCTTTGATAATATGGGCCTACCTTTCTCTTTAACTTCATCTCCTGCCACCAGGATAGCTTGCTTCATGAGCACACAACCTGTGTGCTCACTGGATTTAATGCTCACCTGTCTCCATCTTGAAATTCTGAATAATTTTTGAGCAAAAGGGTCTCCACGTTTGCATTTTGCACAGGCCCTGCAAATGTGGTGGCTGGTCTTGCCACTCTCACTCCTGCTCCACATTCCTCTAACACCAAACATTTTTTTTTTTTTTTGAGATGGAGTCTTGCTTTGTCGCCAGGCTGTAGTGCAGTGGCACGATCTCGGCTCACTGCAACCTCCGACTCCCTGATTCAAGCAATTCTCCTGCCTCAGCCTCCCAAGTAGCTGGGATTATAGGCACACGCCACCACGCCCAGCTAATTTTTGTATTTTTTAGTAGAGACGGGGTTTTACCATGTTGGCCAGTATGGTCTCGATCTCCTGACCTCATGATCCGCCCAAAGTGCTGGGATTACAGGCGTGAGCCACCCCGCCCGGCCACACCAAACATCTCACTGTTCTCCAAAGTGTTCTGCAGTGTCTTCTATTTTGGACATTTCCCCCAGCCTATTAATAATTTTTTTTTTTTTTTTTTTTTTTTTGAGATGGAGTCTTGCTCTGTTGCCAGGCTAGAGTGCAGTGGCACGATCTCGGCTCACTGCAACCTCCGCCTCCTGGGTTCGAGTGATTCTCCTGCCTCAGCCTGCCAAGTAGCTGGGACTACAGGCATGTGCCACCATGCCCAGCTAATTTTTGTATTTATAGTAGAGATGGGGTTTCACCATGTTGGCCAGAATGGTCTCGATCTCTTGACCTCATGATCCGTCCGCATTGGCCTCCCAAAGTGCTGAGATTACAGGCGTGAGCCACCGCGTCCGGGCCCTGCGTATTAACAAATTTCTAGCCACTCTTTTAAACTGCTCACATATCCCTTTCTTTGAGAATCTTCCTTGATCCCTTTCTCCAAAATATCTATTGTCCCTTGGCAAATGCCCACTTTTCAGCTTATCACAGCTTATTATTATTTATTTCCTACCTCAACTTGAAGGTTATGAACTCCAAGGGACAGAAATTGTGTCTTGCACAGTACTGGGGTTTCTGATGCTTGTTGGAATAACATATAACTAAGTGCTATGTTTAAGAAATAAGTGTTAGTTGAAAGTGTCATTAAGTGTTCATTCCAATGGCCAAACCTGCACTATACATGTAGCATTGTTCATGTATACTCACTCTAGCCTCACTGGGGGTCCTGGGGCCACGGTGCAGCTCACCACTGCTGGGACCAGTTAGGCAGCCTCTGCTGAGTGGTTTGCCTTAGAATAACACTGTCCAGTAGAACATTCTGGGATGATGGAAGTGCCCTATAGCAGCTCATCCAGCACAGCAGTCACTGGTCACATGTGCTATTGAGCACTTGAAATGTAGCTAATGCAACTGAAGAAATGAATGTTTGATTTGACTTCACTTTAATTGATTTAAATTTCAGTAGCCTCGTGTGGCTAGTGGTTCTCACATTGGAGGTACCATCTTCCATGACATGACTGATCCTTGCCGTGAGCCAGGGAACAAGTCAGCTCAGAAATCTTGTTGCTTCAGAAAGACTTCTTTGCAAGTTATCAGCCTTCGAGTACCTCCTGAGGAGGATTTTCAATGAAAAGAAAAACAGTCTTTTCCATTTTCCTTGACTGATCCCGGCAACCTCTCTCCACACACATTCTGCTTGCGGACCACAGTCTGGGTAAATATGGCGTAAATATGAGACAGGACAGGGTGGTTGCAGGAGAATAGAAAATTCTAGGCAACAATTTCACATTACTAGCAAGAGGAAACTGTTGAAATAGCTGCAGAAGGTAGGGACAGCTAAGCCCCTGAGAAACCAGGGTGTGGACCGTACTGGCTAAGACCGACTGGGTCTAACATGGCACTGGGTTTGAACTCAGTTTCTCTTAGGACCTCATTATATGCTCATTAGCATACTAAATGCACACCCACCACCAGCACCAGCACGGCTCCGGGAACACCCATATTTGATGTAAAAATGGGTGCCTCCAGACTGGGCACAATGGCTCAGGTCTATAATTGCAGCACTTTGGGAGGCAGAGGTGGGCAGTTCATTTGAGGTTAGGAGTTTGAGACCAGCTTGGCCAACATGGTGAAACCCCACCTGTACTAAAAATAAAAAAAAATAGCCAGGCGTGGTGGCAGGCGCCTGTAATCCCAGCTACTGGGGAGGCTGAGACAGGAGAATCTCTTGAACCCAGGAGGCAGAGGTTGCAGTGAGCTGTGATCACACCATTACACTCGAGCCTGGGCGACAGAGCGAGACTCCGCTTCATAAAAAAAAAAAAAAAAGGGTGGCCCCACAGTTCCAAGAAATCTCCACCTTTTTCCAGAAATCTTCATGGAAAACCCATCCCTTGGTTAAAGAATCCCATAAAAATAGAAACCCTAAACCTCACTGTGAGACTTTCTTGAGTCCACCGCCCTCCCTTTCCTGAGTGTGTCCTTTTCACTTTGTGACAAATCTCTGTACTTTCACTATTTTCTGACTCATCCTTGAATTCCTTCACACCATGATTTGGGGACCTCCCCCAGCCCACCAGTATCAGATATACTTGGCCTTATTATCTGTGCAATGAGGGGAAAAGCCTTCCACACCTGGGAGGGAAATACGTGTTGGGGTCAGGTATTTCTTTTTTTTTTTTTTTGAGATGGAGTTTCACTCTTGTTGCCCAGGCTGGAGTGCAGTGGTGCCATCTCGGCTCACTGCAATCTCCGCCTCCCGGATTCAAGCGATTCTCCTACCTCAGCCTCCTAAGAAGCTGGGATTACAGGCATGTGCCACCACCCCTGGCTAATTTTGTGTTTTTAGTAGAGACGGGGTTCCACCATGTTGCAAGTTGGTTAGGCTGGTCTCGAACTCCTGACTTCAGGTGATCCGCCTACCTCAGCCTCCCAAACTGCTGGGATTACAGGCATGAGTCAACGCACCTGGCGAGGATTCCATTTTCAAGGTGCATTGCTTCTTTCAGTGAGGACTTCTGTAACTGACACAGGTAACAGAAGATTGCCTGGGGACAATTTCACAGATGAGAGCAGCTGGCTTAGAAATCACAACAAATCTCTATGGCCAAAAATCCGCAAGCAAATCACAGAAAAGCAAGTCCCCCATCAGCCTCACAATGGACTTTGGGGACTTGGGGGAAAAGGGTGGGAAGCAGGTGGGAAGGGAGGGATAAAAGACTACAAATTGGGTTCAGTGTATACTGCTCTGGTGATGGGTGCACCAAAATCTCACAAATCACCACTAAAGAACTTACTCATGTAACCAAATACCACCTGTTCCCTAAAAACCTACAGAAATAAAAAAAAAAAAATTTAATCACACACACACGAAAAAGAACATGTGGTCAGAAAAAGAAAATAAAACAAAATGATTCACAAGTTGAAAAAAGAGAAAACCCCTAAAGGATTTGAATTATAATTCTATATGCTATTTTAAATTATGATCATTAAAGGGATAAAATAGGCTGGGCGCAGGATGGCTCACGCGTGTAATCCCAGCACTTTGGGAGGCTGAGGCGAGTGGATCACATGAGCTCAGGAGTTCTAGACCAGCCTGGCCAACATGGCGAAACCCAGTCTCTACTAAAAAAAAAAAAATTAGCCGGGCGTGGTGGTGCATGCCTGTAGTCCCAGCTACTTGGGAGGCTGAGGCAGAAGAATCACTTGAACCCAAGAGGCAGAGGTTGTAATGAGCCGAGATCGTGCCACTGCACTCTAGCCTGGGTGACAGAGCAAGACTCCCTCTCAAAAAAAAAAAAAAAAAAAAAAATGCATAAAACAATTTTCAGGCCTCCAAGGAAAATGTTGGTCCTTCCCCTCATCTTCCTGCCACCACTGCCACCACTGCCACCACCATGGTCTCCAGATTCCCTAAGGCACTCTCTGTCTTCAAAGGAGATGCTAGAAAACTAGCTACACCCCATAAGTTAGGATGAGAATGACAGAAATGATACCTGAAATTGTGTGTTGGGCAAAGCGGGGTAGGGTTCCCCTTAAAGCTCTGCTGGCTGCATTTAAAAACAGATACAGGCCGGGCATGGTGGCTCTTGCCTATAATCCCAGAACTTTGAGAGGCCAAGACAGGAGAGTCTCTTGAGGCCAGGAGTTCCAGACTAGCCTGGGCAAGAAATCAAGACCTCTGACTCTACATAATAAAAATTTTAAAATGAGTCATGCATTGTAGCATGCACCTGTAGTCCCAGCTAGCCGGGAGGTTGAGACAGGAAGATCCCTGGAGCCCAATAAGTTGAGGCTGCAGTTAGCCATGATCATGCCACTGCCCTCCAGCCTGAGTGCTGGTGGGACCTTGACCCCAGTCTCATAAATAAATAAATAAATAAATAAATAAAAACAGATACACTGCATGCTTTCATCCGTTCCGGAATCATAAAATTGAGTTTGAGGGGTTTGTCCTCCTCTTTTTCCTCTTCTATGAGAACAGCTGTTCATACCAATTATTCTTAGCTGACTCTTACAGAAGCTCTGAGTGTCCACTAAAAATGTACTTTGTCAGTCAATAGTTGAGTCTAGTGATCTGCTTAGGAAGGGTTGTGTACAAAAAAAGTGTAACCCAGGTCTCTGGCCTCAAAGGGGTGACTATTTTTCTTCTGTGACAAGGAACAAAGTTTAGAGAGCAATACAAGAATGAACATAAGCCCTTATTAACCCATTTCCCATTTAGAAAACAAAAGTGCAGCTCACTGCCAGCACTCATTTAATTTTACATAAACACAATATTTGAGGCTGAAGCAAATCTGACTGACTTCAATGTAAAAATAAAATATAAATACTGATCTCAGGCCAGTGCAGTGGCTCATGCCTGTAATCCCAGCACTTTGGGAGGCCGAGGAGGATGGATCACTTGAAGTCAGGAGCTCAGGACCAGCCTTGCCAACATGGCGAAACCCCATCTCTACTAAAAAAAAAAAAAAAAAAAAAAATTAAAAAAAAATAGCCGGGCCTCCTGGTGCACACCTATAATCCCAGCTACTTGGGAGGCTGAGGCAGGAGAATAGCTTGAACCCAGGAAGCAGAGGTTGCAGTGAGCCGAGACCATGTCACTGCACTCCAGCCTGGGGTACAGAGTCAGACTCCGTCTCAAAAGAAAAAAAAAAAAAGAACTGTTCTCAGAGTTATTTCTAAGTAGAAGAAACTTCAGAATTGTCTGACTCATCAGAATTATCTATTTCAGAAAAATCAGATTCATCAAAAGAATCCGGCCAACAACCATTCCAGAATGATGTTAACATCACGCGTAGGAATGCTATGTTTTCTAGGATTTGACATTTTCAGTGATTGAGAATTACTATATTTTGTAAATGGAAATACTGTTTCTAAAAACAATGTTAAAAATAGAATGATGTCTTTTGTTTCCAAATTCAATATATTAGAGTGATGCAAAAATAATAGTAAAAGCGAGATACATTGTGGCAAAGTTATCTTGGGGGTAAATGCTGCACAAGCGCTGCCCTGCCTGTGAGTATTCTCGGGGCAAGCGGGAAAAGGGTTAAGTATGGGTTACAAACTGGTGTGGTTAGAGTTGGAAAAGGCAAAGATCTCAATGGGCTACAGTTAGGAGGCAGCTTCACGGAGGAAATAAGCAGGACCATTCCCAAGGGATGACAACCTGGAGACATGGTGCAGTCACAGAGGCTCCTTCAGCCCCAAGGCAGTCCCAGAAGTGAGAGGTGCTCTGCCAGTGAGGCTGTGGACTTTAGGGGCTCATGGACACACAGCCACCCAACCTGGGCTCCCACATCCAACCACAGGGCTCCAAGCAAAACCACAGGACCCCCTTCCTGTCTCCTTCTGCACACACACATGCTTGCAAAGTCATCCATTCCTGGCCACGGTTCTTGTTATACCCCAGATCCAGTGTCAGGGATTCCATGAGCACAGATTAGGATAATGGTGCCTTCACCAAAGGGACAGGGATGAATTCCCAGCTCACTGTCTATCACAACGGTGACCTTCAGTGTGGGACTCAGCTGTCCTGAGCCCTCCACACTGTGAAATGGGGGTGATGATACTTCACTTGCAGGATTATTATGAAGACTAAATCAGATATTAAATAATAGCTCCTTAATGGGCTGGGCGCGGTGGCTCATGCCTGTAATCCCAGCACTTTGGGAGGCCGAGCCGGGCGGATCACGAGGTCAGGAGATCAAGACCATCCTGGCTAACATGGTGAAGCCCCGTCTCTACTAAAATACAAAAAATTAGCTGGGCATGGTGGCACACGCCTGTACTCCCAGCTACTTGGGAGGCTGAGGCAGGAGAATCGCTTGAACCCGGGAGGCAGAGGTTGCAGTTGGCCAAGATTGCACCACTGCACTCCAGTCTGGGCGACAGAGCGAGACTCTGTCTCAAAAAAAAAAAAAAAAAAGCTCCTTAGTGTTCAGCAAATTATTTGGTATTAACATAGTAAGACTGTAATACATGGCAGCCATTACACCTGGAATTACCCTTCCTGAAACATTGGTAGGAAGACAAGTTAAGAACCACTGTCCTTTGCCACTGTGGTTTTTTCTAATTTATGGGTTACTTGATCACTAACTCTTCTCATTTTGACAAATCCATTTGCAGTACAGTTTCCCTGCAGTGCTTTTCAAATAGCAGAAACTTGAATTATCTACTATTTTGATAGTAGATTTTTTTTTTAACTTATTTCCTTTTTCTGAGACTGGTAGAACAGGTTAAACTTAGGGAAAACTGTGTAGAGAGTTATGAAGAACTTAACACAGTTTCTGGATTTGACTGATAGCAAATCCTAAAAAAAGAAACACAAATGAAACCATGTGTCCTCCAAAAGGAATTTAGTCATTCAGCAAACATGTATGGAGCACCTACCATAAGGCAGGCCCTATGCTATATACCGATGGCTGCCTGTTTGTGTGCTTTTGTTTTTATAATAATAAAAATTCTCGGCCAGGCATGGTGGCTCATGCCTGTAATCCCAGTACTTTGGGAGGCCAATGCAGGCGGATCAACTGAGGTCAGGAGTTCTAGACCAGCCTGGCCAACATGGTGAAACTTTGTCTCTACTAAAAATACAAAAATTAGCCAGTCCTGGTGGCGGGCACCTGTAATCTCAGCTACTTGGGAGGCTGAGACAGGAGAATCACTTGAACCCAGGAGGCAGAGGTTGCAGTGAGCCAAGATCACGCCACTGTACTCCTGCTTAGGCGACAGAGTGAGACTCCATCTCAAAAAAATAATAATAATGGCTAGGCGTGGTGGCTCATGCTTGTAATCCCAGCATTCTGGGAGGCTGAGGCGGGTGGATCACCTGAGGTCAGAAGTTCAAGACCAGCCTGGACAACAGGTAAAACCCCATCTCTACCACAAAAAAAAAAAAAATTAGCCTGGTGTGGTGGCACATGCCTGTAATCCCAGCTATTTGGGAGGCTGAGGCAGGAGAATTGCTTTAACCTGGGAGGCAGAGGCTGTAGTGAGATGAGATCATGCCACTGTCCACCCTGGGTGACAGAGCAAGACTCCTTCTCAAAAAAAATAATAATAATTCTCATCAATAAGTATTCCTTAAAGAATCAAAGAGCTCATGACAAGCACTTTCATCTGGAATGATGTGGAAACATTTTAAAATGTGTATAATTTGCCACATATACAATAGATAAAAGAAAAAATATTCAGGTTATATAAAAATTATCTACTTTGGGAGGCTGAGGCAGGCAGATCACTTGAGGCCAGGAGTTGGAGACCAGCCTGGCCAACATGGCAAAACCCCATCTCTACTAAAAATACAAAAATTAGCCTGGTGTGGTGGTGCACGCTTGTAATCCCAGCTACTCGGGAGGCTGAGGCAGGAGAATCGCTTGAACCAGGGAGGTGGAGGTTGCAGTGAGCCAAGATCAAGCCATTGCACCCCAGCCTGAGCAACAAGAGCGAAACTCCATCTAAAAAAAAAAAAGAAAATCATACCAGACATTGGGCAATTTATAGAAAACAGAACTTAAAGCTGGGCGCGGTGGCTCATGCCTGTAATCTCAGCACTGTGGGAGGCCGAGATGGGCGGATCACGAGGTCAGGAGATCGAGACCATCCTGGCTAACACGGTGAAACCCCATCTCTACTAAAATACAAAAAATTAGCCAGGCATAGTGGCAGGCGCCTGTAGTCCCAGCTACTCGGGAGGCTGAGGCAGGAGAATGGCGTGAACCCGGGAGGCAGAGCTTGCAGTGAGCCAAGATCGTGCCACTGCACTCCAGCCTGGGGGACAGAGCGAGACTCAGTCTCAAAAAACAAAAAACAAACAAACAAAAAAGAAAACAGAACTTAAATTGCCAAAAATATGTGAAAAATACAATGGAATATTTTGCAGTACATAGTTAAAAAGTTAACATAGAATTACCACATGATCCAGCAATTCCACTTCTGAGTATATACCCTAAAGAATTAAAAGCAGGGACTCAAACAGTTATTTGCACACCAGTGCTTATAGCAGCATTACTCACGCTAGCCAAAAGACAGAAATAACCCAAATGGGCTGGGCGCGGTGGCTCACGTCTGTAATCCCAGCACTTTGGGAGGCCAAGGCAGGCGGATCACCAGAGGTTGAGAGTTCGAGATCACCCTGACCAACATGGAGAAACCCCGTCTCTACTAAAAATACAAAAAAATTAGCCAGGCGTGGTGGCACATGCCTGTAATTCCAGCTACTGGGGAGGCTGAGGCAGGAGAATCGCTTGAACCCAGGAGGCAGAGGTTGCAGTGAGCCGAGATTGTGCCATTGCAGTCCAACCTGGGCAACAAGAGCAAAACTCTGTCTCAAAAAAAAAAAAAAAAAGAAATAACCCAAATGTTCATCAACAGATGAATGGATAAACAAAATATGGTGTATATATATTATGTATACGTATATGTATGTTGTGTATATATTATGCATACATATATGTATAATGTGTATACATTATACATCATATACAATTATAATATATATATTATTCAGCCTTAAAAAGGAATGAAATTTGGACATATGCCACAATAGGAATGAACCTTGAAGACATTATGCTAAACTAAGCTAGACACTAAAAAACAAATACTGTAGGTTTCCAGTTATATGAGAGTAGTCAAATTCACAGATATGTGATAGAAAGTGAGTGGTGATTGCCAGGGGTGGGGAGAGGAAATGGGGATTCCACGTTTCATGAGTACAGAGTTCAGTATGGGATGACGAAAACGTTCTGGAAGTGCTGATGACGACGGTTGCACAGCAGTGTGAATGCACTTAGCCACTGAACTATCACCTAACAATGGTTAAACGGTCAATTTAATGTTATGCTTTGTTTTATCCTACCACATTAAAAAGAAATATTTTCAAACCTGGATTCCAAAAGAACTGTCATTTTTCTTACCTTTAATTACACTTGAGGAATATTCTTTCTTCCTTCTCATCATTGAACTTCTTCCTTGTGCCTTTTCTATTAAAAATACAAGGGAGCCGGGGCTCAGTGGCTCATGCCTGTAATCTCAGCACTTTGGGAGGCTGAGGCGGGTGGATCACCTGAGGTCAAGAGTTCGAAACCAGCCTGGCCAAAATGGTGAAACACTGTCTCTACTAAAAATACAAAAAATTAGCCAGGTGTGGTGGTACATGCCTGTAATCCCAGCTACTTGGGAGGCTGAGGCAGGAGAATTGCTTGAACCTGGAAGGTGGAGGTTGCAGTGAGACGAGATTGCGCCATTGAACTCCAGCCTGGGCAACAAGAGTGAAGCTCCGTCTCAAAAAAAAAAAAAAAAAAACCAAGTGAGGCCGGGGGTGGTGACTCACACCTGTAATCCCAGCACTTTGGGAGGCTGAGGCAGGTGGATCATCTGAGGTCGGGGGGCTCGAGACCAGCCTGGCTAACATGGTGAAGCCCTGTCTCTACTAAAAATACAAAAATTAGCCTAGCGTTGTGGCGCCTGCCTGTCACCCCAGTTACTCAGGAGGCTGAGGCTGGAGAATCGCTTGAACCCGGGAGGTGGAGGTTGCAATGAGCCGAAATGGTGCCATTGCACTCCAGCCTGGGCAACAGAGCGAGACTCTGTCTCAAAAAAAAGAGAGAGAGGAGAGAAAAGGGAAGTGGGGAAAGAAGAAAAGAAAGAAAGGACCACTGCTCAAAGATGGGGCAGAAGGACACCTGAAACAGGAAGCAGAGTTGCCTTGGCATTTAAATGAAAAAACCTAAAGATCGCTAAATATCCCATGTGATGGGCAGGCAGAACTTTGCATCCTCTGGGACAAAATGGGAAGAGTTTTCCAGTTGTGGGCATCTCTCATTTCTGAATAAGAGAAAAATGGGCTAGAGAGAAGAGGGGGTGGATATGAAGAGAGGCAAACTGACAACACAGGACAGGACAGGACATCGCTTGAGTGGCGTTCAGGCCAAATAAAGAAATAAAAATAAAAACTTGCCTAATGCTTTTTTGGTTTTCCTCCTGCTTTACAAACACCAACTAATGAATTCACCTGTCTGGGACAGCAACTCTAGAGGGAGGTAAATAGTTACAGGCTCTTAGGCCCTATCTGCTAAGTAAACGAGCCACACAATGGGCTAGAAGTTCCACAGCTTGTGTGGTGAGAGGCTGCAGAAAATTAGTTAATTGCATCATGTCTGCAGCTGATAAAGCAGGTCTAGTGGGTGGCATATTTTACGGTGACACAGTTTCAGGTGGAAGCTGAAAATTCAAATCGATGCTTCTCTAAGAGATTTGAGGCTCCAGGATCTAATCCTGTTAAAACTTAGGCTCCAAATGAAGAGAAACCTGAGGAACTGGGGTTGGTGGGGGGCTGGGTGGGGGAGCAGAGCTGCCTGTTCAAGGCAGGAGCTAATGCAACCATTATCCTGGATGTTTAATTCAAAGGCAACACAGATGCATGCACAAGAACCTGTTTTGTCTCACTTTATATCCAGAGGTCCTCCGGCAATGACCCTTCCCCCATTATATGTACACTCCTCCCTTCCAATGTGCTTAATCATTTCTTTTAACTGTTTATTATAGAAAATTTCAAAGACACATATGAACTCCCCACCCCATGTACCTGTCACCAGCCTCAACAACTATCAACTCATGGTGAATCTTGTTTCATCTAAACCAGTGTTTCTCAAGCTTGAGTGTGTATCAGAATCAGCTAGGGGGAGCTTGTTAAAACACAGATCGGTGGACACCATCTCAGAATTTTTTTTTTTTTTTTTGAGATAGAGTCTTGCTCCGTCACCCAGGCTGGAGTGCAATGGCGTGATCTTGGCTCACTGCAACTTCTGCCTCCCAGGTTCAAGCGATTATCCTGCCTCAGCCTCTCCAGTAGCTGGGATTATAGGCATGTGCCACCACGCCCGGTAATATTTTTTTTCCTTCTTTTCTTTTTTTTTGAGACAGAGTCTCGCTCTGTCGCCAGGCTGGAGTGTAGTGGCACAATCTCGGCTCACTGCAACCTCTGCCTCCTGGGTTCAAGTGATTCTCTTGCCTCAGCCTCCCTAGTAGCTGGGACTACAGGCATGCACCACCACGCCCAGCTAATTTTTGTATTTTTAGTAGAAACGGGGTTTCGCCATGTTGGTCTGGCTGGTCTAGAACTCCTGACCTCAGATGATCTGCCCGCCTCGGCTTCCCAAAGTATCCGGATTACAGGCGTGAGCCACTGTGCTTAGCCCCTTCTCAGGATTTCTGATCCACTAGGTCTGAGGTGGGACCTGAGAACTTGCATTTCAGACAAGTTCCCAGGTGATGCTGATGCTGCCTTTTGGCAACCACTTTGAGAACCACTGATCTGTATGCCTAGTCACTTTTTCTTTCTGGTATTATTTTTCTCAAAGCCAATACCAGACATCACATCATTTCTTCTTAAATATTCAGTGCTGTAAAAGATAGTATACTTAGTTGGATACATTAATATGAACAAAAAAAGATAATACACTGAAAAATAATAATTCATTCATATCATTAAACATCTAATGAGTGCTCACATTTGCAAATGCTTCATCAATTACATAATTTTTTTACACTTTATTTTAATCAGAAGAAAATGTGCATACTGTGATGGAATGGTATGTCTTTAAGTCTCTTAATCTTTAACCATTAGCCCTCCTTCAAGTCTACTATTTCCTAGAAATTAATTTGTTGAAGATATTCTTTTTTTTTTTTTTTGAGACAAAGTCTCACTGTTGTCGCCCAGGCTAGAGTACAATGGTGCGATCTCAGCTCACTGCAACCTCCGCCTCCCAGGTTCAAGCGATTCTCCTGCCTCAGCCTCCAAGTACCTGGGATTACAGGTGCCTGCCACCACCCCCAGGTAATTTTTGTATTTTTAGTAGAGATGGGATTTCACCATGTTGGCCAGGCTGGTCTGGAACTCCTGACCTCAGGCGATCCGCCCGCCTCAGCCTCCCAAAGTGCTGGGATTACAGGCGTGATCCCCCACGCCCGGCCCGAAGTTATTCTTTATTATTTTTTAAGAGATACAATAGCACAGCAATAAGTTCTGGAGTCCAACTGTCTGCTTGGCTCCACCATGAGCCTTGTGACCTTGTCAAGTTAGTTGACCTCTCTAAGCACTAGGGTACTGGTCAATGTTTAACAACCAGCACCCTGCCCATCAGTAGGAGCTTGGAAAGAAATGCAAGCCCTGATCTGTACATTTGTCAATTCTTTTTTTTTTTTTTTTTTGAGACGGAGTCTCGCTCTGTCGCCCAGGCTGGAGTGCAGTGGTGCGATCTCGGCTCACTGCAAGCTCCACCTCCGGGGTTCACACCATTCTCCTGCCTCAGCCTCCCGAGTAGCTGGGACTACAGGCGCCCACCACCACGCCCGGCTAATTTTTTGTATTTTTAGTAGAGACGGGGTTTCACCGTGTTAGCCAGGATGGTCTCGATCTCCTGACCTCGTGATCCGCCCGCCTCGGCCTCCCAAAGTGCTGGGATTACAGGCGTGAGCCACCGCGCCCGGCCCCGTCAATTCCTGTGGTGTAAATACCCACACTGTTACCGGAAAGGGCCCCGATGCAGACCCCGAGAGGGTTCTTAGATCTTGCACAAGAATTTGAGGCAAATTCATAAGAGTGAAAGCAAGTTTATTAAGAAAGTAAAGGACTATAGAATGACTACTCCATAGGCAGAGCAGCCCCAAGGGCTGCTGGTTGCCCATTTTTATGGTTATTTCTTGATCATATGCTAAACAAGGGGTGGATTATTCATGAGGTTTCCAGGAAAGGGGCGGGCAATTCCTGGAACTGAGGGTTCCTCCCCTTTTTAGACCATATAGGGTAACTTCCTGACATTGCCATGGCGTTTGTGAACTGTCATGGGGTTGGTGGGAGTGTCTTTTAGCATGCTAATGTATTATAATTAGCGTATAATGAGCAGTGTGGACCACGAGAGGTCACTCTCCTGGCCATCTTGGTTTTGCTGGGTTTTTGCCGGCTTCTTTACTGCAACCTGTTTTATCAGCAAGGTCTTTATGGCCTGTATCTTGTGCTGACCTATCTCACACCGTGACTTAGAATGTCTTCACCTCCTGGGAATGCAGCCCAGTAGGTCTCAGCCTTATTTTACCCAGTGCCTATTCAAGATGGAGTCGCTCTGGTTCAAACGCTTCTGACACCACCATGACCAGTTTCAAGTTACCAGTATGATGTCGCTGAATGGAGAGTTGGGAAAAGCAGTAGACTAGCACACTATATTCCACAGAACTTCTACCATACAGATACAATAGACGTAACCTCCAAAGCACAGATACAAACACAGTCAAATAATTAGTAAGTGATGAGTTCTGTGTATTTACTACCTTTGTTCTAAACATAATTTACTTAATTATAAGCTTATGTAATAAACTTTTTATTTTTTATTTTTTAGGCAGTCTCACTCTGTTGCCCAGGCTGGAGTGCAATGGCACGATCTCGGCTCACTGCAACCTCCGCCTCCTGGGTTCAAGAAATTCTCCTGCCTCAGCCTCCCGAGTAGCTGGGATTACAGGCATGCGCCACCACATCCGGCTAATTTTTGTATTTCTAGTAGAGACGCGGTTTCACTATGTTGGTCAGGCTAGTCTTGAGCTCCCAACCTCAAGTGATCCACCCACCTCGGCCTCCCAAAGTGCTGGGATTACAGGTGTGAGCCACCGCGCCCAGCCTATTTATTTATTTTTTGAAACGAGGTCTCATTGTGTTCCCCGGGCTGATTTCAAACTTCTGGGCTCAATCAGTCCTCCCACCTCAGGCTTACCAATGGCTATGTTTAACCATTCGCTTACTAAATTCTTTTTTTTTTTTTTTTTGAGACGGAGTCTCGCTGTGTCGCCAAGGCTGGAGTGCAGCGGCACGATCTTGGCTCACTGCAAGCTCCGCCTGCCGGGTTCACGCCGTTCTCCTGCCTCAGCCTCCCAAGTAGCTGAGGCTGGGACTACAGACTCCCGCCACCATGTCCGGCTAATTTTTTGTATTTTTAGTAGAGACGGGGTTTCATCGTGTTAGCCAGGATGGTCTCGATCTCCCGACCTCGTGATCTGCCCGCCTCGGCCCCCCAAAGTGCTGGGATTACAGGCTTCAGCCACTGTGCCCGGCCACTAAATTCTTGAAGTTTAACAACCAGCTCTGGCTTCCTCACACTGCTGTCTCTAAGTCTGTGCTTTCTCACCTGTGAATTGGAAAGCACAGCAAGCAATCATGCTTAGAGGTGAGGATTAAAGAAGAGTGTGCCCTTGAGCACACAGGAAAGAGTTGGTGACTGTTCTTGGTCAAGAGGACCTCAAACAGAAAGTTACTCGCTCCCCCTGGCTGGGCCAGGAGAACAGCCATGTGGGGCTTGTAGCAACTCACTGCACACAGGGCAGCCGTTTTCAGAATTCCAGGGGGAGAAAGCAGCCAGAAAAGGGTGTGAGCTCACCCTGTAGGCCCAGGAATTGACCCTTGGGCCTGGCTTGAGAAACAAGAGCTAAGCAGTCAGGCAGCCGGCTCCACCCCTCCACTTTATACAGAGGCCACTTACACTGTTTGCTAAAATCAAGACCCTTCTTTTGAGGTAGATCAGGTTACAAGTAAGGTGATTATTGTTTCTAATGGTCTGCAAACAGCTTCTCAACTGTTAACCCCTCCAGCGTCTGGGGACACTTGGACAAGCCCTGCCTGGGCAGAGCTACTCAAGCCCCCTGAGCTCAGAGGACTGAGATATGTTCCAAGAACGGGACCGGAGTTAGTGGGGTCCCAGGCCAGCCAACAGGTTGAGGCTGAGCGCTCGGCACCCATCTTCCCCAAATAGCCTGTGACTCCCTCCTGGCAGTCTCATTCCTGGGAGTTTAAGCCAGGGACTGGAGAACTCATAGGCAGCCAAACCTTGTCTGCAGAGCAAGTAAATAAAAGAGGCAGCATCAAGTGGCACTACATCCTTTGTGCCTGTCAGACTCTGAATTCTGGGCCCCCACTGCCCATCAGTGGGAGCTTGGGCAAGTTACTAATGTTCTCTGTGCCTCAGTTTCCTCATCTATATAATGAGGATAACATGGTATCCACCCTGAGGAGTTATGGGCCAAATTATAGGCAAATGCATGGAGAGCACTTAGCAAAATACCCGGCACATAACAAGTACACAATAAATAGTAACTGCTATTACTATTATTTTAGTAATATTTTAATGCGTGTAGATATTCTTTTTTTTTGTTTCCTCGAGAGAGAGTCTTGTTCTGTCGCCCAGGCTGGAGTGCAATGGCACGATCTCAGCTCACTGCAACCTCCACCTCCTGGGTTCAAGCGATTCTCCTGTCTCAGCCTCCCAAGTAGCTGGGATTACAGGCAGGTGCCACCATGCCCAACTAGTTTTTTGTATTTTTAGTAGAGAAAGGGTTTCACCATGTAGGCAAGGCTGGTCTCGAACTCCTGACCTCAGATGATCCACTCGCCTCGGCCTCCCAAAGTGCTGGGATTACAGGCGTGAACCACCACACCCGGCTGCATGTAGATATTCTTATAGTTAATAAAATGCAAATCCATTTAGAAGCATTGCATTTAATTAATGTGCTTTTCTTTTCTGTATTTTCCCATTCAGTAGATATAAAAAGTGTCATAAAGGGCCATCTTTGAGGTGTTTAGACTTTTAAAAACAGTCCTCATTCTGGGGAAACCACTGATCTAGCCTATGAGAGATCAGCACTGTCTCCATGTACCTCAAGAGGGCTCAGGCCCATGAAAGATGACAGTATTTTGCACAGTTGAAATGGGAAAAAAAGGCCAGGCATGGTGGCTCATGCTTGTAATCCCAGCACTTTGGGAGGTTGAGATGGGTGGATCACCCGAGGTCAGGAGTTTGAGACCAGCCTGGCCAACATGGTGAAACCCCATCTCTACTAAAAATACAAAAATTAGCTGGGCATGATGGCGGGCGCCTGTAGTCCCAGCTACTCGGGAGGCTGAGGCAGGAGAATTGCTTGAACTCAGGAAGCGGAGGTTGCAGTGAGCCACGATTGTGCCACTGCACTCCAGCCTAGGCAACAGAGCGAGACTCTGTCTCAAAAAAAAGAAAAAGAAATGGAAAAAAAGACAATGGGGATTAGACAGTGTCACCTTAGATGTCAAGAAGGAAGAGGGAGGCCAGGCATGGTTGCTCATGCCTGTAATCCTAGCACTTCAGGAGGGCGAGGCAGGTGGATCACCTGAGGTCAGGAGTTCAAGACCACCCTGACCAACATGGAGAAACTCCATCTGTACTAAAAATACAAAATTAGCCGGGCATGGTGGCGCATGCCTGTAGACCTAGCTACTTGGGAGGCTGAGGCAGGAGAATCGCTTGAACCTGGGAGGTAGATATTGCAATAAGCCTAGATTGAGCCACTGCACTCCAGCCTGGGTGACCTAAAAAAAAAAAAGAAAGAAAGAAAGAAGAAGGGGCTGAGGAGATGGGAACCTGGGATGAGGTGGGGTGGAAGGGTGTGGCTCTTCAAAAGAAAAACAATTTAGAAAAATACAGTATCTTCAAAATGTTCTTTTACCCATTAGTGGCATCCACAAAATCTTTCCGAGGGCTCTAACACGGAAAAGCAGTTAATATCAAAACAGAAGAACAGGAAATTGTTGAGACTCAGAAACGGCTGTTTTCAATTTTGTTTCTTCCTCTCCCATTGCCAGTTACAGTGTGAGGTACAGGGTGAGCCCATTACACAGAATTACATTCATATATGCCCAGAAAAGGTCTCTGGAAGGTTATTGCATGAAAGAATGAATAGCAGTTAACTCAGAGATGTGAAATTTGAATATGGGGAAATAAGAATAATTTTTGCTGGCGGGGTGTGGTGGCTCACGCCTGTAATCCCAGCACTTTGGGAGGCCACGGTGGGCGGATCACTTGAGGTCTGGAGTTAGAAACCAGCATGACCAACAAGGAGAAACCCCATTTCTACTAAAAATAGAAAAGTAGCCGGGCGTGGTGGCATGTGCCTGTAATCCCAGCTACTCCGGAGGCTCAGGCAGGAGAATTGCTGGAACTCAGGAGGCGGAGTTTGTGGTGAGCTGAGATCGCGCCATTGCACTCCAGCCTGGGCAACAAGAGTGAAACTCTGTCCTCGCCCCACCAAAAAGGAATAATTTTTGCTTACTTCTTTACTTCTATATAGTTTTGCAACAGTCATGTACTACCTTCTCCCCCATCTTTCAAATATAGTTAGAACTTACGATATCCAAGTCACAGATCTTGTGTACAATTTGGTCAGTTCTAACAAATGCAAATATCCGTGTAACCTACACACCTATTAAGATATGGAACATTTTTCGCTGGGCACAGTGGCTCACACCTGTAATCCCAGTGCTTTGGGAGGCTGAGGCAGACAGATCACCTGAGGTTAGGAGTTCAAAACCAGCCTGGCCAACATGGTGAAACCCCGTCTCTACTAAAAATACAAAAAATTAGCTGGTCGTGGTGGTGGGAGCCTGTAATGCCAGCTACTCGAGAGGCTGAGGCAGGAGAATTGCTTGAACCCAGCAGGCAGAGGTTGCAGTGAGCCGAGATCGTGTCACCGCACTCCAGCCTGGGCGACAGAGAGAGACTCTGTCTCAAAAAAACAAAACAAAACCCAAAAAACAAGATATGGAACATTTTTAAGATGAACCCAAAAAACTTTCCTCATGCCCCTTTCCAAGTAATCCTCTTCTCCTTCTGTCCTCTGTGGATCTTCCTATCCTTCCAGCCCCTGCAAGCAAACATGGACCTGATTTCTAGTTTTGCATGATCTAGAACATCATGTAAGCGGAGTCATACGGCATGTACTCTTGTCTCTAGCTTCTTTCGCTCAACATAATGTCTTAAGCTTCATTCATGCGGTCATATGGATCGGTAGTTTGTTCCTTTTTTTTTTGAGATGGAGTCTTGCTCTGTCGCCCAGGCTGGAGGGCAGTGGCGCGATCTCGGCTCACTGGAACCTCTGCCTCCCAGGTTCAAGCGATCCTCCTGCCTCAGCCTCCCGAGTAGCTGGGATTATAGGCGCGGGCCACCACGTCCAGCTAATTTTTGGATTTTTAGTAGAGGTGGCGTTTCACCATGTTGGCCAGGCTGGTCTCGAACCCCTGACCTCATGATCTGCCCACCTCGGCCTCCCAAAGTGCTGGGATTACAGGCATGAGCCACCGCGCCAGGCTAGTTTGTTCTTTTTTATTGATGAGTAATAACCTGTTGCATGGATCTACCACAATTTGTGTATTCATCTGTCAGTCGACACCTGGACTGTTTTCAGTTTTTGATTATTACAAATAAAAATACAGAGAAAGGCCAGGTGCGGTGGCTCATGCCTGTAATCCCAGCACTTTGGGAGGGTGAGGCAGGCAGATCACCTGAGGTCAGGAGTTCAAGACCAGCCTGGCCAACACGGCAAAACCCTATCTCTACTAAAAATACAAAAATTAGCAGGGCATGGTGGCACACGCTTGTAATCCCAGCTACTCAGGAGGCTGAGACAGAAGAATTGCTTGAACCCAGGAGGCAGAGGTTGCAGTGAACTGAGATCGCACCACTGCACTCCAGCCTGAGCGACAGAGCAAGACTCTGTCTCAAAAAAACAAACACAGCAAAAAAAAAAAAAAAAAAAAAACATGTCTAAGTCTTTTTGAAGATAGGTGTTTTTTCTCTCTTGGGTGAATATCTAGGAGCAGAATGGCTGGATTAAAGCTGACTGTTTTCCACATTCTTCCTGTCACTCAAGACCTCAAGATTCACTGCCTGGACAAAATGGACGCAAAGAGAGTTTGGGGGAAAATATAAGCTGGAATGGGAGGCGGCAGCATTTTAGAGTAGGAGATACCAGGAACTTGGATTTGTAAGACCTCAGCCAGCCCTCGCTTCTCCTGGGACTGACTTTGTCTTTGGTGAGTCAATCATTCAGGACCCCAGTCCCCTCATGTGTAAAGAGAAGCAGTCATGCTAAAGAGCTCCAAGTAGGAGCACACATTTTCAAAGGTAGATGCCCCAGGAATGAAGCTGGGCCATTAGCCAGCTCCTTGCCCTGTCTTGGAGGTGAGAAGATGTGGTCAGTCTCCCCATCACTGAGCCCAAGTGAGGAAAATGGCATGTTCAACGTGGCTTTCTGGAGATGGCTAGGAAAGAACAAACCAGTGACTCATCTAGATCCAGGAAGTTCTGTCTTTGTTCAGCCTCCAGCTCACAGTTGAGCTGTGGGGGGGTGGAGTTGGCGGGGGAGGAGATTCCGGTCTTCTGCACCTCCTCCTGTGTAATCTGGAAAGTAAGCTTGGATTCTACTCCCGGCCCACTACTAACCAAGGGAGCTTGGACAAGCCACCTAACATCTAGGCACTTCAGGGAGCTTCCATTCAGCAACACGTATAAAGCAGTCCTATAATAAAAGAAGGAAATGTGTTATTAGAAGTGACAATGAGAAATGCTGAGAACTAAGGTTTGGGGATGTAGAGATAAGCAATTCATGAAACTCTGCAAACAGCAACTTCCCATCTCTCCCGGTTTTCTCTCTCAATATCCTTATTTCCAGTTCCCCAGTCAAATGGAACAGCTCCCCCAGCCACCCCCCACCGTGCCCAACACCCCCCGCCCGCCCCCGCCACACACACACACACACACACACACACACACACAAGTGAATGCCTGCTGGGCTCCAGGTGTTTATCTGGACTGGAATGCCCCCATCCCTGGGGGGTCAAATACTTCCTTGCCAGGTAATGGAGCTCCAGGAGGACAGGGTTGGACGCTAAGAGAGGCAGGCCTGGGCTGGAATGCTGACTCCACTTGCTAGTGGGCAGATGTGGAACTGGGAGTTACGTCATCTCATTTTCCCCAGGTACAAAGTGAGGCCAGCGTTACCTTCTTTGGAGGAGTCTTGTGAGGACTAAATTAAAAGCTAGAGTTTAGCATCATGCTAGTACATCATAGGTGCCGAAATAAACATTTGCACTGAATAAAAGTAAAGAACGATCCAAGGATGTTTTGGGGGAGCTGTGAAAATAATTTGTTTAGGGAAGTGTTAGATAAGGATCAGAGATCATGAGCTCCATGAATTTAAGGGACCCTGTCCTTCAGGTTTATCTGGCACAGTGCCTGGCATATCACTGGCACTTGATAGTACTTGTCCAATGAATTATTCCATAAGGAAGACCTTGGATAGCAAATTGTTCAATTTGCAAATCCAGTGATCGTTTTGTCTTTTTATTTAACAGTGATTACATGCTAATCTCTAGGGCAGGCTCTGAGAAAGGCACAGAAGCCAGACCCTGCCTTCTTAGGGGTGCTGCATAAAAGCCAGGTTTCATGATGTTAAGGATGAGGATTTGGCTGGGGAGTGGATAAACTGGAGCACAAGGGACACTGATGGGTGGGAGGCTAGCCGGGAGGCTTTAGCTGTGGCTGGACAGGACCAGGCAGGGCTGGGAATGTGGCCAGAGGCATTGGTTTGAGAGATAGTACCAGCGGAGAGTTCTCAACTGGTGGAGGAAGGGAGACCTCAAGACAAGTTCAGGTTTTTGTAGACAGATTTTCTAGCCATGTGCTTGGCCACTGGAGAGTAGAACCTTCCTTGCCATGGTGGTGACAAGTTGTGTCTTGGGGAGAAAGCCTCCCCTATTCCAGAAGGGCAGTGGGCTGGTGTGAAAGACCTCCACAGATGGGACTCCCAACCTTCTGGGAGTCCGTCTGATTCTGCAGAGCGGGGGGTTTCCTGATGTTCCTGGGAGATGGTAGAACATTCAACTGCCCCTTTCCCTGCTCCACCACTCTGTCCTGCTCACAACAGGATAGACTGAGATTCACACTGGACTCCAAATGTAGAGAGCACTTTTCCAGGGAAACCCCAAATGCCATAGCCTGAGGCCCAAGGCCTAGAGGCTTTCTGAAGAGGGTGGGAACTGGGCTGAGCTCAGAGGAGCTTGTTGAAATATTAAACAAGCATCTTTCACTATATCACCTCTGGGGTTTCAATTTCTGTCTCCTTAATGTGCCATTAACTGTTCCATGTATTCCATTGTATTTACTTATTTCTCTCCTCATCCCCTACACCGCTGTTGGGAGGTTTTCAGCCATCTATTCACTTAACAATTATTCATGGAGTGACAACATGCTGGAGATACAAAGGAAAACAAGAGGCCGGAGCGGTGGCTCATGCCTGTAGTCCCAACACTTTGGGAGGCCGAGACAGGCGGATCACTTGAGGTCAGGAGTTCGAGACCATCCTGGCCAACATGGCGAAACCCTGTCTCTATTAAAAATACAAAAATTAGTCGGGCATGGTGATGCGTGCCTGTAATCCCAGCTGCTGGGAGGCTGGCAGGAGAATCGCTTGAACCTGGGAGGCAGAAGTTACAGTGAGCCAAGATCTGCCACTGCACTCCAGTTTAGGCAACAGAGCAAGACTCCGTCTCCAAAAAAAAAAAAAAAAAGAGGAAAACAAGGTAGAATTTCAGCCCTCCTGCTTGGCAATTGCTAGTAAAAAGTTAAATGTCATTATAGATTTGACCCAGCAATTCAATTTACAAAAAATTTATTTTAAAGATATACTCCCATAGGTGCCAAAGCTCTTTTTTTTTTTTTTTTTTTGAGATGGGGTCTCACTCTGTTGCCCAGGCTGGAGTACAGTGGCAAGATCTCGGCTCACTGCAACCTCTGCCCCCCGATCCCGGGGGTCAGGCAATTTTCCCACCTCAGCCTCCTGAGTAGCTGGGACCACAGGGGCACACCACCACACTTGGCTAATTTTTTGTATTTTTGGTAGAGACAGAATTTCACCATGTTGCCCAGGCTGGTCTTGAACTCTTGAGCTCAAGTGATCCACCTTCCTCAGCCTCCCAAGTGCTGGGATTACAGGTGTGAGCCACTGCGCCCAGCCTAATGCTAAAACTTACATGTAAAAGGACAATCCCTGTGCCATTTTGAACAACAATCCAAAATTAGGAACAATACAGATGTCCACCAGTAGGGAACTGACAAAATAGAATATGATAAATCTAAACAATGGAATGTTATAATTGGCCCAATAAATACAAATTGATCTTTGTAGAATGGTAGGGAAAGATCTCTAAGAAAGATTATTTAGTAAAAAGTTATTTTACTACTTTTGTTTTTAAAAATAAATGTAATTGGCCAGGCATGGTGGCTCATGCCTGTAATCCCAGCACTTTGGGAGGCCGAGGCGGGTGGATCACCTGAGGTCAGGAGTTCGAGACCAGCCTGGCCAACATGAAGAAACCCCGTCTCTACTAAAAATACAA
Organism: Pongo pygmaeus; assembly: GCF_028885625.2. Lineage (NCBI taxonomy): Eukaryota > Metazoa > Chordata > Mammalia > Primates > Hominidae > Pongo > Pongo pygmaeus. The sequence goes on along the minus strand of NC_072384.2, from coordinate 108,145,194 downwards.
AAATTAGCTGGGTGTGGTGGTGCACACCTGTAGTCCCAGCTACTCGGGAGGCTGAGGCAGGAGAATCTCTTGAACCCAAGGAGGCGGAGGTTGCAGTGAGCTGAGATCGCGCCATTACATTCCAGCCTGGCCGACAAGTGAAACTAGGTCTCAAAAACAACAACAACAACAACAACAACAAAATATATATATGTGTGTGTGTGTGTGTGTGTAATTATGTGCTTACAAAGACAATCTAGTTTCTTTTTTTTTTTTTGGAGACAGAGTTTCACTCTTGTTGCCCAGGCTGGACTGCAATTGTGCTATCTCGGCTCACAGCAACCTCTGCCTCCCAGGTTCAAGCGATTCTCCTGCCTCAGCCTCCCAAGTAGCTGGGATTACAGGCATGTGCCACCACTCCTGGCTAATTTTGTATTTTTAGTAGAGACGGGGTTTCTCCATGTTGGTCAGGCTGGCCTTGAACTCCCGACCTCAGGTGATCCACCTGCCTTGGCCTCCCAAAGTGCTAGGATTACAGGCATGAGCCACTGTACCCACTGACAATCTAGATTCTACAGCTCAGCTGTCCAACAGGTGCCTATTGAACATGTGAGATGTGGATGGTCTGAATTGAAATGTGCCATGTGTATAAAATACACAGCAGATTTTGAAGACTTAGTAAAATACAAGCATGTAAAATATTTTAGTAATTTATTATTTGATTATTTTTTGATTTTGTGAGTAAATAATATTTTGGGTATATTGGGTTAAATTAAACATAACATTGAACATTAAACATAACATTGAAATTGATCTCAGCCTGGCGCGGTGGCTCACACCTGTAATCTTAGCACTTTGGGAGGCTGAGGTGGTTGGATAACCTGATGTCAGGAATTTGAGACCATCCTGGCCAACATGGTGAAACCCCATCTCTACTAAAAATACAAAAAAATTAGCCTGGCATGGTGGCATATGCCTGCAGTCCCAGCTACTCGGGAGGCTGAGGCAGGAGAATCACTTGAACCCCGGGAGGCAGAGGTTGCAGTGAACTGAGATCGTGCCATTGCACTCCATCCTGGTCAACAAGAGCAAAACTCCATCTCAAAAAAAAAAAAAGAAAGAAAGAAAGAAATTGATCTCATCTCACCTTTATTTAAACTACAAGGAAATGGAAAATTACATATGTGGTTCCCATTATGTTTCTGTTGGACCACATGGTTCTACAGCAGGGGTGGCACACTGTGGTTGCAGGGCCAAGTCAGGCTGAATCCTGTTTTTGTAAATAAAGTGTTACTGGAACACAGCCACACCTATTCGTTTAGGTGTTGTCTATGGCTGCTCACAGAGACGCTCTCCTTTGACCAAACTTGAATCAGGCTCCCCTGAGTCCTCTGCTTGGCTGAGCTGACCTTGGGCTTCCCTCCCTGTCCTTGTAGAATCTACTTGGAGCAAGATCCCACTACATCAGTTTAGTGAACATCCCCCACCCTCAATATGTTTATCACCCTGGTCTGCCTTCAACAAGAATTCTACTGAGTTTGTCTAGCAAGAAGCCCCCTTACTCCTGATGTTTCCTCTTAGTAATATTCCATCCACTGCCACCAAGCCTGCTCCTTGTCTGTAAATCTCCACTTACCCTTGCAGGAGTTAAGCCCACTGCAAGACCCCACTGTGGTGGTCCCTATTCCTATGGTGATAGTTGCCTCCTAAGTAAAGTCTCCCTTCCCATATTTAACAAGTGTTGTGAGCCAGGTCTGGTGGCTCACACCTGTAATCCCAATACTTTGAGAGGTCAAGGAGGGAGGCTCATTTGAGCCCAGGAGTTCAAAACCAGCCTGAGCAATATAATGAGAACCTGTCTCTACAAAAAATTAAAAAATTATCAGGCCATGGTAGTGCAAGCCTGTAGTCTCAACTATGATGCAGGCCGAGGTGGGAGGATTGCTTGAGTCAGGAGGCTGGGGCTGCAGTAAGCCGTGGTCATGCCACTGCACCCCAGCCTGGGTGACAGAGGAAGACTCTGTCTCAAAAAAAAAAAGTTATGAATAATTTTTCCTTAACATTGCTTTTCTGCTGTAAGGGCAAAATTGAGTGGTTGCAACAGAGATGGTGTGGCCACAAAGCCAAAAATATTAACTATCTAGCCCTTTACAGGAAAAAGCTCTCAGTGTTGCCCAACAGTGTTTAGATAATCTACAATGATTATCTTTAGAGATTGAGATTAGGGCAGATTCTTACATTTCTTTTTTTTTTTCTTTTTTTTCTTTTTTCCAGAAAGAATGTATTCTTTTTGTCAACAGGGGAGAAAAACAATTAAAAGAACTTGAAAAAAATCTGCCCTCATAGGGTGCACATTCTAACAGACGGGTAAGCAAATAAAAATCTAAAGAGTCAAGGGAAAGTAGAAGGTCACTTAGGCATTTGATATGTTAAGTAGATAATAACGGTAATAGCCAGTAATTATTGAAAGCTTAACTGGGTGTCGGACACTGTGTGCAAAGTGACATTTTAAATATTTATTTTTTTCTTCAAGATCAAAATAGCTTTATTGGCTTTTATGATTTTAAATGTAACACATGCTCATTGCAAAAATTCAGAAAATATTTTTAAAAATGAACTCCGTGTATAATTTTAATGAGATTAGTCTATAAATACTGTTTGATAACTTGCTGTTTTCACCAACAATGTATTTTGGACATCTTTCCGTGCTAGTGAATATCACTCTGTGGCTACAGATTACATCCTTGTATGAATACCTCAAACTTAATGTCTATTGTAATTTAATTTAATTAAATTAATTAAATCTTACCTCACTTAATCACAACATGCCCATTTTACAGCTGAAGAAATTGAAGCCCAGAGACATTAAGTAACTTGCTCAACTAAACAAGCCCATGCTCCTTTTTTTTTTTTGAAGCAGGGTCTTGTTCTATCACTCAGGCTGGAGTGCAGTGGCATGATCTCGGCTCACTACGGTCTCCACCTTCTGGGTTCAAGAGTGATTCTTCTGCCTCAGCCTCCCAAGTAGTTGGGATTACAGGTGCTCACCACCATGACCAGCTAATTTACAAGTCCGTGCTCTTAACCACACTACAGTATGCTGGGGAGTTAGCCTGGAGAAGTCCACAGAATCAAGGAAGGGCTTTACTATTGCTCTCCCTGCCTGCATTTTCCTAAGCAGCATTTCTGTCTATTTTCCTGAAGTAGTCTTGAGCTTGAGAAAGGCAGTTTGAGGGTTACCTGCTCTGGGATGTTCTGAGTGCTTTTAAAAAACCTTTCCATTAGGAACATAACCTGCTTATAAACTACTGTAACAATGCAGAAGCAAAAAGTGACTTTTCCATTCTGCCCCCTTCTTCTCCACGACCCTGTCCCAGACCTGGAGAATGGCCTCCCAGGCTTCATATTTAAACAATGTTAAATAATGCTTTTAGCAGAAGCAGTGCACATGACACTGTTTTTACTTGCTTTTATCACTTAACAACAGAGGATAGGCCTTTTTACATAATAGCATTCATAATCAACTTAATTTTTTTAACAGTTGCATATTATTTTAATAATCCCCCCTCTTTTTTTTTTTTTTTTTTTTGAGATGGAGTCTCACTCTGTTGCCCAGGCTGGAGTACAGTGGCATGACCTCGGCTCACTACAACATCTGTCTCCCAGGTTCAAGTGATTCTTCTGCCTCAGCCTCCCAAGCAGCTGGGACTACGAGCGTGCCACCACGCCCGGCTAATTTTTGTATTTTTAGTATAAACGGGGCTTCACCATATTGGCCAGGCTGGTCTAGAACTCCTGACGTCGTGATCTGCCTGCCTTGGCCTTCCAAAGTGCTGGGATTACAGGCGTGAGCCACTGCGTCTGGCCAATTATCCCCCTTTTAATGAAAGAATCAATCAAAATTCTAGAATTTTGAACACTAGAAAAATAACTTTTAAGAACTGCTTTTACCCTTTAGTCTTTGCTTTCAGGAAGTAGATTTATGTTTCTGATTTCTTGGTGGACACAGCCAGCGGGCTGGGTGCAGTTCTGAATCTGTGTTGGAAGACATGGCCCCCATCAGTTTTCAGTCTGTGACAATCTGGGAACAGAGAACCAGAGACGGAAGCAGAACCTGATGATCTTTGACCCTCAAGATCTTGCACAATCACAGCATTATGCACCTGCAAAACTGGAGATGATAACTGTCACGGTAATTATGACTTGCCAGGGAGGGAGGCGTGTTGTGGAATGTCAAAGTCGTGTCCAGGCAGAGTAGGCTGAGGAATGATGGCTTCATGTCTGCCTATCTTTTTCTACCTTTGCACCCACCAGCCTAGGTTGGGCCTCTTCACTTCATTCCTGGGCTTCTATCTTAGTTTCCAGGAATCTCCTAAACTGAAGACCTCCTCTGCAACAATCCACTTAGCCTAGGATGGCTAGATTACACTCCCAACACAAAGTTTTGTGCATGCTGCCTCTCACTCAAACACTTAAACAAAATTCCAGATCGTTATCTTGGCATCCAAAGCCCTCTCTAGTGTTGCCCCATCTACCCTTTTCATCTTATCACTGAGTCACTGTCTACATCTGTCTCCTTGGTCCCACCAAAGTGGACCTCTTTGACCCAACCCGCCTTGCTTATTCCAGGCTCTGCTTCTGACATAGTTTAATAGAAACGACATATATTTTAGGGTAAAAAAAAACTTAATTTTTTATCTTTCTCATATAAAGAATGTGACTTTGGACAAGCCACTTAATCTGTCTGAGCTATAATTTTCCCCTCTGAAAAAGGATCTAGTCATATATGTGTGTGTGTGTATATATATGTGTGTGTGTGTGTGTGTGTGTGTGTGTGTGTGTGTTTGCCCAGGCTGGAGTGTAGTTGAACAATCATAGCTCCTGGGCTCAAGCAATCCTCCCACCTCAGCCTCCTAAGTACCTGGGACTGCAGGTGCATGCTACCATGCCTGGCTAAGTTTTTGTAGAGACGGGATCTCCCTGTGTTGCCCAGGGGCTGATCTCAAACTCCTGGGCTCAAGCAATCCTCTCACCTCAGCCTCCCTAAGTTTGGGGATTACAGGCATGAGCCACCATGCCTGGCCTAGTATTATATATTTTGATATGAATGACAATATATGAGAAGTCTGTCTAGCCTGAGTTGGTAGCCAGCTCAGGAACCACGTGTTCACCATCTCATCCCCAGAGTCCGGAATAGTTTCTGGAGGGGATCATGTAATCAGAATGGAATGAATAAATGAATCCTATTTCATCCACTTGTCCATAAGATAGGTGATTCGTCCAAGGTCAGATATTGAGTGACCAAGACGAGCTAAAGGTAACTAAGGAGGGAGCTCAGACAGGCATCTGACTGCTAGTCAGGCCTATTGTCTCTCCACCTGACCAAACACTTCATCACTGTCCCCAGCTTTGCTTTATTCCATGGGAAGGGAAGAGCTGTCAGGAAGGTGCCTTCTAGAAGCCATTTTCAGGGTCACCCTTCTCTCACATACTCATTCATGTAGCCCACACTTTCAGGGCAATGTCTTTGATCTCTGGGGAAGTGAGACTATTTTATATCTGGGCTTCAAGACTACCTTTCAGCTTTAATCAAACATTTTCTTCAAAATTCTCCAATTCACAACTCAACAGATCTGCCCCTTTTATTTGAGTATAGTATTTTATTTTATTTATTTTTGAGACAGGGTCTCACTTTGTCACCCAGGCTGCAGTGCAGTGGCACGATCTTGGCTCCCTGCAGCCTCAGCCTCCTGGGCTCAGGCAATTCTCCCACCTCAGCCCCACAGGTAGCTGGGACTACAGGCTATAATATTTTATACTCAAAATTCCCTCTAAACTCCCTCCTACCTTCCTCATCCCTTCCTCACCTCTGCCAATGAAGTTCAAGGACTCATATTAATTTTTTGACATCCTCTGAAGCTCTTATGTTTTGAATCCGCAAGTCAGCTCTGTAACTTTATAGTAAGACCCAGAAAAGTGAAATTATTTGCCCAGGTCTACAGAGTGAGCTGAGAGCAAGGGTGAATTGTAACTCAGGTTTTCAGGCTCCAGAGCCTGTTCAGTTCACTCTCCAAGTTCCCATGGCTGCACATTTGCAAAGTGCTTTTGTTTCTAGTTGCTCAGGTAATCATCGTAAGTCTCAGAGAGCATGACCTCATTGCTATTGCTGGATAGCAAACCACCTAAAAATTCAGAGCCTTAAAACAACAATCACTTCCTACTCCAGCTCCTGCATCTGCTGTTCATTGGAAGGCTGGCTACGCAGACCTGCTAATCCTGGCTAGGTTTGCTTATGCACCTCTGGGTCAGCTGGGCTGCTCTGTTCCAGGCAGGGCTGGGCCTGGGGCAGCTTCCTTGGAGCAGCTCTGCCTGACATATCTCTCATCCTCCTGCTGGGACCGGCAGGCTAGCCCTGGCACCCTGGCATACTCTTCTCATGGAAATAGCAGAGAGACGAGGGAGCAAGTCCAATCACACAAGAACATTTTCAAGTATCTGCTTGTGTCACATCTGTAACATCCTATTGGCCAAAGCAGCTGTCACGGTCAGAATCAATGTGTAGGGAATATACCCATCTCTTGATGGAAGGAACTGCAAAGTCCCATGGCAGAGGGTACGGATATCGGGAGGGATGAAGAGTGGAGGCACTAAAGCAAACTCCCACAGCCTTCAAATATCAAGCCATCCTGCATTCAGCTCATTTTTTTTCTTGCCTCCAAGCACAAACCCGTTCTCTAAAACATGGCCTCCCCATCACATAGGTACCCCAAGCACATGAGTGTAGCAGAAATGGGCACTGAAGGTACTTCCTTGGCTGGTGACTTCAGCACAAAGGTTGCACTTTGGCCTGCTGCAGCAGGGTAAACAAAGAGTGAGGTTGACAAGCTGGCACTGGCTCGAACCTCTCAGCTCTGCATCCAGCTGCCCCCACCCTAATGGCTTTTTAGAATGTGATTCACTGCTCTAGGAAGAGAAAAGTAATTGAGAGTGTAATTTATATTGAGAAAATTGCTCTGAAAAAAAAATTAGTGAGCAACAGGCCAGACACTTTGTCTCAAAGGGAGTTTAATACCAAAAAGTCTAGGAAAGACTGAACAAAACAGGGTAAGGGTTGTGGGTAACTGGAAGAGTAGATATAAACCTGCAGATGTGAGGGGTGGGAGAGAGATCTAAAACAGAAGAAAAAATTTTTTAACAATTCTGAGAAACTCTGAAATCATCTTAGAGGAGAAATACGGACAAGCAACAAGCCTCACATTTTCTGAGATTTGTTTTCCTTCCTGGAAGTGCTCAAGAAAAGACTTAGATGTGTAACACCAAGTTTTCAGTGGAAACTTCTCCAAGAGATTTCTTTCACACACCCTACCCCTTTCACTGCCAGAATAAATATGCTAGGAGGCCAGTCACATATGACATGAAATCCAAACAAACTGAACACATTCAGAGAAACCCGAGAGAACCCACTTTTCAACTCGGATAACTGCGATCATCAGCTCTCTCTCTGGTTTAGATTATAAGCTCACTATACAGAGACTTACAATTCTATAAATAATAATATTCACTTGTGACGAATGTTAAACCAAATAATAGTAGTAACATTACTGGCCACAAAGTGGTATTTACAAAGGCCGCAGACTTGCACATCTGAGGGCGAGAACAAATAAGTCAAAGCCCCTACTTGCCCAGGGAAGCTTTACCTGGAGTTTCCCCAGCAGTATTTGGACTCTAATTTTCTCTCATTCAGTTTACGTTTATCCAAAATCTTCTTTGACCCATTTCTTCATCTGCAAAATTAGGAGGTAAAAACCACAGGATCATCAAGGTCCATTCCAGCACACATAGGTGACTGTGATTTTTCCCACCATTATGCCCACTCATTACGCTCACTCATTACGCTGTATATCGAAAGAATGAAATTGATGTGGCATTAATCTTTGCCAAAGTATTTAATAGCAGAGGTAAGTTGGCACAGATATTTAAAATAAAACCACAATAGAGTTACAGCAAGAGAAATCCCTGCAAGTGAAGCATTGCCAATTACACACTGAGTGGCCCTAGGCAAGCTACTTAATCTCTTTATGCCTAGGTTTCCTCACCTGTAAAATCGGGAAAATAAAATAACCTATTATTACTGGGTGTAGTGAGGATTGAATGAGATAATGCATGAAGCATTTAGCTAGGGGCTTGGTACATAGAAAGCACTCCATAAATCTTTTATTGCCATCTGCAAATATGATTTTGGCAAACCTCAGGATGGCAGATTTTCTTTCACTAAGAGGTGAATCTGAGAAAAGTTGTATTTTAAATATGTTGGTGTGTGGGCTTTGGGGTTTTTTAAAAAACTTTTAGGTTCATGGGGTATGTGTGCAGGTTTGTTACATGGGTAAATTGTGTGTCACTGAGGTTTGGTACATGAATTATCCCATCATGCAGAGAGTGAACATAGTACCAGAAATTAGCTGGGTGTGGTGGCAGGCACCTGTAAGCCTAGCTACTTAGGAGGCTGAGGCAGGAGAATCGCTTGAACCTGGGAGGTGGAGGTGTCAGTGAGCAGAGAATGCGCCACTGCACTCCAGCCTGGGTGACAGAGTGAGACCCTGTCTCAAAAGAAGCTCCCTGGTCTCGAACTCCCGACCTCAGGTGATCCATCCGCCTCGGCCTCCCAAAATGCTGAGATTACAGGCATGAGCCACCATGCCTGGCCTGCCTCTTGCAGAATTTAGAGACTATTTTTTTTTTTAAAGCTTGGAACAAAATCTGTGACTAATTAGAATGGAGTGTTCCACCACCTTTAAGTCACCAACTAAAATCCACTGCTCCATGTCCCAGTGCGCTCGAGGCCTTCTGGGTGACCAGCTCAAAGGAAAATTATTGTCTCAACTTAGGTCTCTGTGTGTAGGTACCCACAGAATGGAAATCGCTTTACTTGGGGAAGAACAAGAGGACAAGATGAGATAAAAAGGAAGCATGTTTAAATGGATAAAAGGAGGTACTTTTTTCCCCCACTACACACAATTGACCTGGGGAACTCACTGCAGCAGGATATTAAGATCAATGGTGAAGATTTGTGTTTTAAAGGATTAGACATTTCACATGCATATCATCAACAGTGAGGCTCAATAAGATAAAAGTACAGCGGATGAAAGTTCTCAAGCTTCAGTGTATAAGTTGATCACCAACTGGGTCAGGCAAAAAGAAAAAAGTTGTCTACCTGATTATCTAAGATGTCACGGGACGGTGGGTTTGGGGGTATTTGGGTATTCCAGTTACCACTACTGTGTAACAAACCACTCCATATTAGTGGTGTAAAACAAGAGCCATTTAATTATGCTCACAGATGCTGCAAATCAGGAAGCGGGAGAGAGCACAGTGGGGATGGCTGGTGTCTGCCCCATGCTATCTGGGGCCTCAGATGGGAAGACTTGAATGGCGGGGAGTGGCTTGAGGCTGGGAGTAGAATCATCTGGGAGCTTCTTTAGTCATGTGCCTGACACCTGGCCTGGGATGACCTGGCCCCGTCTCTACAAAGAAAACAAACATTAGCCGGGCGTGGTGGCGCATGCCTGTAGTTCCATCTACTCAGGAGGCTGGGGTGGGAGGATTGCTTGAGCCTGGGAGGTTGAGGCTATAGTTAGCCGTGGTCGTGCCACTGCACTGCAGCCTGAGAGACAGATTGAGACCCCGTCGCAAAGAAAAAAAAGAAAAAGAAAAAATGGAAAACAAAAAAAAAAGGCTGGGCACGGTGGCTCACGCCTGTAATCCCAGCACTTTGGGAGGCCGAGGCAGGTGGCTCACGAGATCAGGAGATGGAGACCATCCTGGCTAACATGGTGAAACCCCGTCTCTACTAAAAATACAAAAAATTAGCCTGGCGTGGTGGCCTGGAGTCCCAGCTACTCAGGAAGCTGAGGCGGGAGAATGGCGTGAACCCGGCAGGCGGAGCTTGCAGTGAGCTGAGGTCATGCCACTGCACTCCAGCCTGGGGACAGAGTGAGACTCCGTCTCAAAAAAAAAAAAAAAGAAAAGAAAAAGAAAAAATAGAAACAAAAGAGGGGCAGGAGGGAGCAACATGGTCAACTGGACCAACGGTGTGTTACGTCTTTGGACTTGGACTGAAGTTCCTGCCTCCACTGAAGCACATGGCTGTGAAAAGAAGGGTAGATGCCTACAAATCAAAACACAAAAAACCAACTGGGGTTCTGTTAGGAAACTGAAAGGAGAGATGACTCGGGTAGTAATCAATAGTGTTTGTAGCATGAAGCCTGGGGAAGGTTAAGGCTCTGTTTTCTTTGTGGATATCATCCAACATTCTTGTTTTTTCTCTCTTGTGCTCTTTGCTCCTTTCCTCTGTCCTTTTGCATTAGTAATGAGTTGGATAAATCAAACACTGTATCAATAAAGAAGTGGTTTAGGTAGAGTGTGTATATGAATTTAACTCATTAAAAAATACTTTGGCTGGACGTGGTGGCTTATACCCTGTAATCCCAGCACTTAGGGAGGCAGAGGTGGGAGGATAGCTTGAGCCCAGAAATTTGACACCTGCCTGGGCAATGTAGTGAGACCCTCTTCTCCACAAAAAGGGGGGAAAAAGAGAAAAAAAGGATACTTTGATTAGACATGAGTGACTAATCAGGTACAAGTTTGACTTTCAGGTACAAACCTTGACTCAGTTGCTTCTGTTACTTCTTGATAACCTGGTAATCCCCAGCTGTTCACCCCTTGTGCCAGCCTCACTCCTGGGTCTATGCCCTTTGCCTGGGCTGATTCCTCCATCCAGGAAGTCCTTCTCACTTTCTTTTTGCACACATAGTAGACACTGAGGCTTCACTCTCCTGGCCTCCTTTCTATCCTTCTAGTAGTCTAGTTGGAGAGATTGGTAACCTTGAAACTACATTTCCAAGAGCCAGGTGTGGCAGTGCGTGCCTAGAGTTTCAGCTACTGGTTTCTGGAGCATGGCTACTGTGGTGGACCCTTGAACTGAATACTCCAGGGATACCCCCCTGGCGTGTATCCCTCCAGCCCTCTCGACAATTGTGTAATCTCTGCTTGATTCTCAGCATTAAATTTTTCTCTGCTTGAAATACCTAGAGAGGCCAGGAGTAGTGGCTCATGCCTGTAATCCCGGCACTTTGGGAGGCCAAGGCAGGCTGATGGCTTGAACATAGGAGTTTGAGACCAGCCTGAGCAATGTGGCAAAACTCCATCTATACGAAAAATCAAAAATTAGCTGGGCATGGTGACACAGGCCTATAGTCCCAACTACTCAGGAGGCTGAGGTGGGAGGATAGCTTGAGTCCAGGAGGTCGAGGCTGCAGTGAGCCTTGATTGCACCACTGCACTCCAGCCTGGGTGACAGAGCAAGACCCTGTCTCAAAAAACAAAAACAAACAAACAAAAAAGAAATACCTACGGAGGTTTCTACTTCCTATACTAAACTCTGATGGACCGTCTAACTCATAGGCCAGCCTGGGTCTTCCCTGAACCACCAGGTTGTGCTAAGTGCCTTGTGTGAGCTCCCACTATGCCCCACATTGTAAGTTCTTGCCTTTTCATCTTGTGACCCTGGCACCAGTGCTTGGCTCACAGCAGGTGCAGAGTCAATGTTTAATGAACTGAAGCTCCCTCTGCCAAGATACCAGGTGGTTCTATAATCTAGTTTAAGGGGCACTCCACCTCCTGCTTGCTCTGCAAAGCCCGAAGAACATGTTGCCTCTGGACGCTTACTGGATTCAAGATGAATCTCAGGTCCTCGGCTTTTCCACACTTGAACCACCCCACCACAAGAGGCCACACCAGAATTGGAGAGTTGACCTGGTCCCCGGAAAAAGGTGCTAAGGAACAAGAAAAATTGCTTATCTCAAGATTTACCATCTGGTGGTTCTTAGGGCCCTGTACTTGATGAATGGTTGCTGCTAGGCCACAGTGAAGGCTGCAGTGGATAAGAGCATCGGCTTTGGGGCCAGGAAAACCCTCCAAGTTGGAAGGTGTGCAAGCTTCAGCAAGTCACTCAGCTTGTTTGAACCTCAGGTTTTTGTTTGTTTTCGAGACAGGGTCTCACTCTGTTGCCCAGGCTGGAGTGCAGTGCAGTGGCGTGACCATGGCTCACTGCAGCCTCAACCTCTGGGGCTCAAGTGATCCTCCCATCTCAGCCTCCTGAGCAGCTGGAACCACAGGTGCCTGCCACCACGCCCCACTAATATAAAAATAAAAACTTTTTTTTTGTAGAGCTGGAAGTCTCCCTATGTTGCCCAGGCTGGTCTCGAACTCTTGAGCTCAAGAGACCCTCCCACCTCAGCCTCCTAAAGTGCTGGGATTACAGGCATGAGCCACTCGCCCAGCCATGATTTTTCATCTATAAAATGGGAGTAATAAAATCAATCTTATAGGATTCTTAGGCATAAAAAGGTATGCATAAAATATCAAATGCTTAGTACAGTGCATGCACTTAGGAAGTGCTCGATATTTATCAGTAGCTCTTATAATGGTCATCATTGTTGTCACTTTATCACAATTCTGTTGCTTTATATAATTTTTCCTTCAGCCTAAACAGACTCGGATGCAATTAGCCTGGAATGCAGTTCTTTATACCTATTCCCGGTGTTCCATTTTACACACTGATATGAATAACCCTCTTTGCAAAAGACTCAGCTAGGCCCAAGTTTGGGGCTGTACTGAGGAAACACCAAAACCATCTATGCCAGTGGTTCTCCACCCTAGCCAAAAACAGGGTTAAGACTTAAAAACAAAACAACCACCAAAACAAACAAATAAACCAAAACACATTTTCTGTCCCTCAACCAGAGACTGATTAAACAGGGCCCAAGCTTCAGTATTTCTAAAAGCTCCCCGGGTGATTATAATGCACAGCTGAGGGCCACTGATCAGCGTGGCAAAGATTAGCCCAGTTCTTCCATTACCCTGAGGAGAAAAAGCTGCTTTTACTCTTCTATAATCTCCACCACATTGTGGGAGAAGAGAGGACTGAAGATTACTGTTGAATTATTCCACTTACAAAAGATATTCTCATTATGAACCCTGGAAAAATGGCTCATCATTTTAATCCTCTGGTTTGTGTCTCGAGGTATCTGATATGATGGGAAGAGGAGTGATCAGAGATGCTGTAGGACATGTTGGGAGCTAGTCTGGAAATACCTGTGAGGAACTTGGGTTGGCTGGTGGCTCTCTACCCTGAGCCAGCAAGTGTGCACACACATGGTTACTGATAATCAGGTGTGTGCACTTTGATCCTGGGCAAGTGACATGATCCCTGCTTTGGCACTAAATTTACCAATATCTAAGTGCCAGAGATAGCTGGTGAGAGCCTGCAGTGTGCTCAGAAATAAAGTACACCTGGAAAAAAATAGTTATTTTTTCCATTGTTAAAGTAATATACAAAAGAAAATACAGAAAACTGGAAAAACAGAATGAACCTTAGAAGAAACTAATAATAATAGCCACAACCTATGGAGACTTAGGGGCTAGACATGGTTCTAAGCTCTTTACCACATTTACCATCGGAGGTAGATAACTATTTCTAACTATTTTACAGAGAAGAAAGGGGACCTGGAGCTGTTTAGGTGACTTGCCTGAGGTTGCCTAGCTTGTAAAGGCAGAGCCAAAATTTGGACTTAGGCTTCATTTAACAGGACCTGGTCAACCTCAGAGGGAGAGTTCATCTGAATTCAAGGACTGAATGCCAGTTGCTAAAATTGAAAAAGTTAATATCAGTTGTCATTCACTCATTTATTTATTTCACAAATATTTATTGAAGGTGTCTAGATGCAACATAATATTCCAGGCTTGATTATCAAGATTTTGAATAGTATACATACAAAGGGTACCTGTTCATTCATTCCTACAGCATTGAACTCTCAAGAATCTCAACAAAATAATGCATGCATAAACAACATAAATGTAGAAAGTTTTTTTTTTTGAGGACAGAATCTTGCTCTGTCGCCCAGGCTGGAGTGCAGTGGCGCAATCTTGGCTCACTGCAACCTCTGCCTCCTGGGTCCAAGAAATTCTCCTGCTTCAGCCTCCTGAGTAGCTGGTACTACAGGCGCCCACCACCATGGCTGGCTACTTTTTTGTATTTTAGTAGAGACAGAGTTTCACCATGTTGCCCAGGCTGGTCTCAAACTCCTGAGCTCAGGCAATCTGCCTGCCTCGGCCTCCCAAAGGGCTAGGATTACAGGCATGAGCCAGTGCGCCCAGCCAAATCTAGAAAGTTTTAAAATGATGTAACTGTTCCCTGATGGCAAAAATCCAAAACCAATACTTCAAAACTTACGGAATGTCACAAGCCTGTTAGATGGAATATTTAGCATTATCCTCTGTATTTTCATCAATTAATAAACACAATTTGGACAATAATTTCAGTTGAATTTCATGAGTTTGGCCTTGTCAAATTATGTTTTGTATGGCAGTAGTGTCTTCAACTCAGAAATTTGATGTTTGGTGAATGGATGGATTAATCGATAGATGGACGGATACATGAGTGAATAAATAGACAAGGATGCTTAACAATGTTCTAAATGCTTAAACATTGCATCTTAAAAAAAATTTGGCCAGGCACAGCGGCTCACACCTGTAATCCTAGCATTTCCGGAAGCTGAGGTGGGAGGATTGCCTGAGTCCAGGAGTTCAAGACCAGCTTCAGCAACATAGTGAGACCTGGTCTCTACAAAAAGTTTTTAAAAAATTAGCTGAGCATGGTGGTGCATGCCTGTAGTCCCAGCTACTCAGAAGGCTGAGGTGGGAGGATCACTTGAGCCAAGGAGGCAGAGGTTGCAGTGAGCCAAGATCATGCCACTGCATCCTAGCCTGGGTGACAGAGTGCGACCCTGTCCCCACAACCAAAAAAAAAAAAAAAAAATTCAGTGTTTTCTAGTTTGTTGGGTAATAAAGTATGACTCAGGTGAAAATTGTGCGGTATTTTATTTTTTAATTGACAAATAACTATCGTATATATTTATGATGTACCACATGATGTTCTGACATATGTATACATTCTAGAATGGTTAAATTGAGCTAATTAACATATGCATTACCTCTACATATTTTTCATTTTTTTTGTGGTGAGAACACTTAAAATCTACTCTCAGCAATTTTCATTTACAGTATGTTGTTACTGAACTGTAATCATCACGGTGTATGAAAATTTTTATTTTGACTCTTTCCATAGACTAAATAAATAACTTCAAGCAAGTCATTAAAGTCATTAGTGCCAGTTTCTTCATCTGAGGATTAAATGAGGTCTAGCACCCTGCCTAATACATGTTAAACAGCCAGTATATTTTAAAGTGCCTTCAAAATATAGACAAAAAGCAACACAATACAAAAACATATACAATATAAAATGTCTCTCTCTCTCTCTCTCTTTTTTTTTAGAGACGAGGTCTCACTATATTGCCAAGGCTGGTCTTGAACTCCTGGGCCCTAGTGATCTTCCTGCCTCAGCTTCCCAAAGCGTTGAAATTACTGGCATGAGCCACCTTGCCCAGCTGAAATAAGTTTCTTTCCATAAAGTTTTCTGCTATCACTATTATTATTAGAGATCTCCAAGCAAAATTAAGATTTTGCTGTTGATGAAGAAAAGGTTTACAAACCAGTAGATAACATTGTTTGCTTCAGAACCGTTACTGGAAAAGGGTCCTGATTCAGACCCCAAGAGAGGGTTTTTGGATCTCGTGCAAGAAAGAATTCTGGGCGAATCCATAGAGTAAAGTGAAAACAAGTTTGGTAAGAAAGGGCGGAGCGAGGTGGCTCATGCTTGTAATCCAGCACCTTGAGAGGCCGAGGTGGGCGGATCACTTGAGGCCTGGAGTTCCAGACCAGCCTGGTGAACACAGCAAAACCCCGACTCTACTAAAAATACAAAAATTAGCAGGGTGTTGTGGTGTAGGCCTGTAATCCCAGCTTCCTGGGAGACTGAGGCACAAGAATTGCTTGAACCCAGGAGGCAGAGGTTGCAGTGAGACAAGCTCGCACCACTGCACTCCAGCCTGGGCGTCAGAGCAAGACTGTCTCAAAAAAAAAAAAAAACAGAAAGAAATAAAGAATGGCTACCCCATAGACAGAGCAGCGGCATGGGCCGCTGGTTGCGCATTTTTATGGTTATTTCTTGATCATATGCTAAACAAAGGGTGGATTATTCATGAGTTTCCGGGAAAGGGGCAGGCAATTCCCGGAACTGAGGGTTCCTCCCCCTCTTAGACCATACAGGGTAACTTCCTGACAGTTGCCATGGCATCTGTAAAATGTAAACTGCTTTGGCATTGGTGGGAGTGTCTTTTAGCATGCTAATGTATTATAATTAAGGTATAATAAGCAGTGAGGATGACCAGAGGTCACTCTCCTGGCCATCTTGGTTTTGCTGGATTTTGGCCGGCTTCTTTACTGCGCCCTGTTTTATCAGCAAGGTCTTTATGGCCTGTATCTTGTGCTGACCTCCTATCTCACCCTGTTGACTTAGAATGTCTTCACCTCCTGGGAATGCAGCCCAATAGGTCTCAGCTTTATTTTACCCAGTCCCTATCCAAGATGGAGTCGCTCTGGTTCAAATGCCTCTGACAGAACCCTGTGAAATAACACAAATATTCTGGCTAAATTCCAGTGTGAGTGATTAACATTCTCCAACTTCAAATAATTTTTATTATTAGCCAACACTTGTCCATCCCCAGTAATACACATGTTGCATAAAGAGCACAGAATGAGATGGGCCTCCCTTGGCATGTTCATAGTCTGCACATACTTTCCACTCAGGGCTTCCCTTTCTTGCTCACTGCTATGCCCACAGCTTTTCAACTCCCACTGTTTTCAACCCCGGGATGCTTCCTGACCCAGAGTGGCAAGTAATTCCAAAACACAAGAGATAAAATATGAACACCCGTAGAATTCCAGAGAAAGAAAGATGTAAGGTATATTTATTCATTTATTTAATTATGTATTTTAGAGTGGGGGGTCTTGCTGTGTTGCTCAGGCTGGTCTGCAAACTCCTGGGTTCAAGCCATCCTCCCACCTCAGCCTCCCAAAGTGTTAGGATTACAGGTGTGAGCTATGGCGCCCAGCCTTTTAAACGTTTATTAATAGTTTTGATATCTGCGAAGTGATTGATGTTTGTTCCTTTTTAACTTGGAGGCTGGGATTAATACACGTGTTCTTCATTATTGCCCATAAAGCGTTGTTGATACGCAGGAGGGGAGTGGCACTTCCGCAATTTATTCTTCCAACCAGTGCCAATGGGATCCAGGACAGGAGATCGACAGTAACTTGCGGTTGATCTGGATCTAGTCCAGTTAGTCCAGTCCCTATCCCTTCAAGTGTCCCCAGGCCCTCTTGCCTATTTTCGCCCTTTGCCCAGTGGAAGGAAAAGTTTGGGGAGAAGGAAAAAATTTAAACCCTCTTCCTAGGCGTGTGAATGTATTTCAAGTATGCTAAATACCTCAGTCTTCCAATCTAATTACAACACATAGAAAAGAGGCATTTTTAGGACATTTAAAACTTGTAGCATAATTGCGCAACTGAAGAGCGCCGCCGTGTCCCCGCCATCGGTGCGCCCTCCGACCCCCCGCGGCGCGCAAGTGCGCGGCTTAGCAGCAGGCAGCCGGGGACGGAAGGGGACGGCGAGGCCGGCGCCCTGCCCAGCACGGAGCCCTGGGTCGGTATCGCTTCTCTCTGCGGGCGACTTCGGAACTGCCTGGGATTATAAACCTCGACTAATAAAGGACTCACATCTTTCTGGGTCTTCTAAAGGCAGAAAGAAATCCATTTTCTTGTCACAACAAGATTTTGTTAAGAGATGCAAAAGTAAAGGTCGAAGCCAGGGAGGCTGCGATAGTATGGGGGGAGGGGTGGCTACGATGGTGAGTGCCGCTGACCAACTACCTGGGTTCGAATCCCAGGGTTGCCATTTGGGCGGCTACTATGTGCCAGGTGATCGGAATACGGAGGTGAACTTGCTTGCCGAAGTCTCCCTTTCTTGGGGGAACTATGATTAGCTCGGTTGCCTTGGCCAAGTCTCAGTCTCGGTTTCTTCACCTGTAGGGAGTACCTGCCTCAGAATTGTTGTAAGGAGTGAGATCTTGTCTTAAGATGTAAACAGGCCGGGCGCGGTGGCTCACACCTGTAATCCCAGCACTTTGGGAGGCCGAGGCGGGTAGATCACGGGGTCAGGAGTTCGAGAACAGCCTTACATGGTGAAACCCCGTCTCTACCAAAAATACAAAAATTAGCCGGGCGTGGTGGCGGGCGCCAGTAATCCCAGCTACTCGGGAGGCTGAGGCAGGAGAATCGCTTGAACCCGGGAGGCGGAGGTTGCAGTGAGCCGAGATCGCGCCACTGAACTCCAGCCTGGGCGACAGAACAACTCGTCTCAAAAAAAAAAAAAAAAAGGATGTAACCGATTAACACTTTGTTGGGCACACAGTAAAGGGCTCAGTAAGTATTCTCTCTTCTTTCACACAGTTCCAAGACAGCGCAGAAGGGAGACAGCCACGCCTAAGAGTGATTCCTTGAGCAGTTCTTTCAAAGAAGCACTGAACTCTGTAAGGACGCTTAGCTGCAGACAGAAAGGGCAGGGGCCCTGGGAGCAAAGGTGCATAAGCCAGGACGTTACAGGAGCGAGTCCGGCACCCAGGGCTTGGGCAGAGAACTCCGGAGGGACTTCTGGCTAGGGCTTCCCGCCCGGGTTCCCAGAGCGGCATGATTAGCATTCGCCCCGCCCCCATCGCCTCCCGGCCCGCGATTGGTCAGCGCTCCTTGGCTGCCCGCTCCGGGCGGGGCCAGAGGGCGCCGGGGGAAAGGCCAAGCCCGCGGGGCAGTGGGCGGGGACGCACGGAGAGCGTGGCGAGGCAGCCCACCAACCGCGCCCGGGCCTGAGGGGGCGGGGCCGGGGCGGGGCCTCCCGGCGGGCATTAGAAGCAGGTGACCCGGGCGGGGCGGGAGAGGGCAGCCAGCCTGCGGTCGTGAATACGCTGTGGTTGCCGCCGCGCGCGGTTCCGTGCTCGCCAGAGGTGGGCGAAAGGGTGCCAGAGCGCGGGGGAGGAGCCGAGCAGGGCACGTCCCGAGAGCGTCGCCACCGCCCCCAGGAGTCCACTGGAGCGCGGAGCCCCCTGCAGGGGAGGAGGCGAGCGGCGGGCGGGACGCGGCGGGCGGGACGCGGCGGCCGGCGCTCACCATGCAGTCCCGGCCGGGCCAGCGCCGGCTGCTCGCGGTGCTGTGAGGCGGAGGGGTCCCACGGCCCCCGCCTCCCGCCTTCCTCCCGCCCAGGTGCTGCCAGGCGCGCTCGCCCTCCGTCCGGCTCCCGGCCCCGGGGAGAACGCACGGCCTGCCCCTGCCCGGCTCCGTCTGGATCATGCGGGGGGCTCCCGAGGAGCAGAGGGCGAGTGACCGGCCTGCGCCGCCCCTGTTCTGGGGGTGCCCCCTACTCTGAGTCGCTCCCACCTGCTGCCATGTGCCGCTGCCACGGGTACCCAGCCTGTCGCTAAACTTTTCGGGCGCTAGCCCGGCTGAGTCGCGCTTCTCAGCGGAGTGACCCAGGGACGGAAGACCCAGGCTGGCTGGGGACTGTCTGCTCCTCTCGGCGGGATCCGTGGAGGTGAGAACCTTCCCTTTCTCCCTGTTCTTCTCCCGGTTCCTGTGCCCTTTTCCGGGAAGCTGAGGGTTCTGGTCTCCGGGCACTGCCTGAAGGGCCTAGCTTGGAAAGAGAGGGTGGGGGAGTCAGTAGTTTGGTTACAGGAGGCGGAGCGGGGAGGAAAGGAAAGGGGTTAACTTAAGAGATTTGGAGACGGCTCGCGGGGACCGAACCGTTGACGCCCCTCCAACAGGGAGTGGTTGCAATCTTTCTTCTCGCCCTTCTTTTTTAAAGAGTCCTTTCCCTGGAATCCGAGCCCTAACCGTCTCTCCCCAGCCCTATCCGGCGAGGAGCGGAGCGCTGCCAGAGGAGGCAGCGCCTTCCCGAAGCAGTTTATCTTTGGACGGTTTTCTTTAAAGGAAAAAGCAACCAACAGGTTGCCAGCCCCGGCGCCACACACGAGACGCCGGAGGGAGAAGCCCCGGCCCGGATTCCTCTGCCTGTGTGCGTCCCTCGCGGGCTGCTGGAGGCGAGGGGAGGGAGGGGGCGATGGCTCGGCCTGACCCATCCGCGCCGCCCTCGCTGTTGCTGCTGCTCCTGGCGCAGCTGGTGGGCCGGGCGACCGCCGCGTCCAAGGCCCCGGTGTGCCAGGAAATCACGGTGCCCATGTGCCGCGGCATCGGCTACAACCTGACGCACATGCCCAACCAGTTCAACCACGACACGCAGGACGAGGCGGGCCTGGAGGTGCACCAGTTCTGGCCGCTGGTGGAGATCCAGTGCTCGCCGGACCTGCGCTTCTTTCTATGCTCCATGTACACGCCCATCTGTCTGCCCGACTACCACAAGCCGCTGCCGCCCTGCCGCTCGGTGTGCGAGCGCGCCAAGGCCGGCTGCTCGCCGCTGATGCGCCAGTACGGCTTCGCCTGGCCCGAGCGCATGAGCTGCGACCGCCTCCCGGTGCTGGGCCGCGACGCCGAGGTCCTCTGCATGGATTACAACCGCACCGAGGCCACCACGGCGCCCCCCAGGCCTTTCCCAGCCAAGCCCACCCTTCCAGGCCCGCCAGGGGCGCCGGCCTCGGGGGGCGAATGCCCCGCTGGGGGCCCGTCCGTGTGCAAGTGTCGCGAGCCCTTCGTGCCCATTCTGAAGGAGTCACACCCGCTCTACAACAAGGTGCGGACGGGCCAGGTGCCCAACTGCGCGGTACCCTGTTACCAGCCGTCCTTCAGTGCCGACGAGCGCACGTTCGCCACCTTCTGGATAGGCCTGTGGTCGGTGCTGTGCTTCATCTCCACGTCCACCACAGTGGCCACCTTCCTCATCGACATGGAACGCTTCCGCTATCCTGAGCGCCCCATCATCTTCCTGTCAGCCTGCTACCTGTGCGTGTCGCTGGGCTTCCTAGTGCGTCTGGTCGTGGGCCATGCCAGCGTGGCCTGCAGCCGCGAGCACAACCACATCCACTATGAGACCACGGGCCCTGCACTGTGCACCATCGTCTTCCTTCTGGTCTACTTCTTCGGCATGGCCAGCTCCATCTGGTGGGTCATCCTGTCGCTCACCTGGTTCCTGGCCGCCGGCATGAAGTGGGGCAACGAGGCCATCGCGGGCTACGCGCAGTACTTCCACCTGGCTGCGTGGCTCATCCCCAGCGTCAAGTCCATCACGGCACTGGCGCTGAGCTCCGTGGACGGGGACCCAGTGGCCGGCATCTGCTACGTGGGCAACCAGAACCTGAACTCGCTGCGCGGCTTCGTGCTGGGCCCGCTGGTGCTCTACCTGCTGGTGGGCACGCTCTTCCTGCTGGCGGGCTTCGTGTCGCTCTTCCGCATCCGCAGCGTCATCAAGCAGGGCGGCACCAAGACGGACAAGCTGGAGAAACTCATGATCCGCATCGGCATCTTCACGCTGCTCTACACGGTGCCCGCCAGCATTGTGGTGGCCTGCTACCTGTACGAGCAGCACTACCGCGAGAGCTGGGAGGCGGCGCTCACCTGCGCCTGCCCGGGCCCCGACGCCGGCCAGCCGCGCGCCAAGCCCGAGTACTGGGTGCTCATGCTCAAGTACTTCATGTGCCTGGTGGTGGGCATCACGTCGGGCGTCTGGATCTGGTCGGGCAAGACGGTGGAGTCGTGGCGGCGTTTCACCAGCCGCTGCTGCTGCCGCCCGCGGCGCGGCCACAAGAGCGGGGGCGCCATGGCCGCCGGGGACTACCCCGAGGCGAGCGCCGCGCTCACAGGCAGGACCGGGCCGCCGGGCCCCGCCGCCACCTACCACAAGCAGGTGTCCCTGTCGCACGTGTAGGAGGCTGCCGCCGAGGGACCCGGCCGGAGAGCTGAGGGGAGGAGGGCGTTTTGTTTGGTAGTTTTGCCAAGGTCACTTCCGTTTACCTTCATGGTGCTGTTGCCCCCTCCCGCGGCGACTTGGAGAGAGGGAAGAGGGGCGTTTTCGAGGAAGAACCTGTCCCAGGTCTTCTCCAAGGGGCCCAGCTCACGTGTATTCTATTTTGCGTTTCTTACTGCCTTCTTTATGGGAACACTCTTTTTAATTTATATGTATTTTTCTTAATTTGTAACTTTGTTGCATTTTGGCAACAATTTACCTTTGCTTTGGGGGCTTTACAATCCTAAGGTTGGCGCTGTAATGAAGTTCCACTTGGTTCAGGTTTCTTTGAACTGTGTGGTCTCAATTGGGAAAATGTATTTCCTATACGTGTGTCTTTAAAAAAAAATGTGAACAGTGAACGTTTCGGTTGCTGTGACTGGGAAGTTGTTGGGTGTGCTTTTTCAGCCAGCTTCTCCTTCCACTGCTTAAAGTGTCCATGATTCTTTCATGTGAGCTGCAGTTTATAGCCCCAGGTCATACCTAGGAGGGGAGCATAATGTGCTTAGGGCCTCCCCAAAGTGACAAGGTTAGGGAGTGCTTAGCGATTTTGTGTTCAGCCTTTGTTTATAGAGGGAGGTTCAGTTTCTTTTCTGTAGTGCTTGTAATAATTCTCACTCCTAACAGCACCATCGTTGTGTCTTGAATAAGTTAGAGGTAGCATTATAGAGGATCTGGCATAAATATTTGCAGTAGTGAGAGCCTAAGCGATGGTGATTGGTGGAGCTTGAATTTTAGGGTGGTGAGATGGCAGCTTTGTGCCTGAGAGGTAGTGGGTGGTTCTTAGACTTCAGTGATTCCTTTTTTTTTTTTTTTTTAAAGGAACTTGTGTTATAATTTTGGTAAAAATATAAACCCACTCCCTCTGGACAGTACTTAGCGATAGTTGCTAAAGGGGGCTCCTTTTTAAATGTAAGGACTGAAATGGATATACTTCTAATAATTAAAGTAAATTTCCAACACTTATTTGCTCCACCCCCTCACCCCTCCCCCCTTTATCATGTTAAACAGCCTTTTTGCTTTTCTTATTCCTCCTCTCCTGGAGAGCTGTGATTAGAAACCACACCCACCCTTGAATGAAGTGCTTGAACTGGGGGAGGGAGGCTGGCTACCTGTGAACAAACGTTGGCCCAAATAAGGGAAAATAAGTGTCCCTGGACTTTGGACTAGTTTATAGCCAGATATTCCAAGAGCAGCAAGACGTTGCTCTCTGCCGTCTCTGAAAACAAAAGACGCATAACATGCTTGCACAACCTTTTAAAATATAGATCAGTATAGTGCTACCTCTATAGTTTAATTCTTGTTCTGAGAAAGCCTGTATATTGATGATCACACACACACACTTTGCAATAAGAGAATTTGGTTTGCTTTACTAATGTGTTTAACTATTCCTTCACTCATTATGAACGCTTATATTGATGAACACACACACAGAGGTTTCTTTGCTATTAGAAAATTCTGTTTGCTTTCCCAATCTGTTTAAGCATTCATTCATGAAGAGTGTGGGGCCATTACTGGGGAAGGGGGGGTGACAGTGCCTCAGCCAGCAAAATACCAATGACCAGGATTGGGCACTAAATTTAGGAAGCTAAAATGGCCAGAGCGATTAACATTTGAGAAAGTCCTGTCTAGGAAAACAGCTGGAGTGTAGGCATTTGTAATTCACTTATACCAAAGTTGGAAAAGTAAAATTTAAGCCTAGGTCAATTTTTACTTCATGGATGTTAAATAGACAAATGCATAGTTCCCAGGGGGAATTTAAACGCTTTACTGGTGGGAAGAAACCTAGTATTAAAGTTTTAGGACTCTCAAAAATTTCACATTTATTAAAATCCACTGCTCTTACCCAATTTATCCTCTGAATTAAAATTTCAGTGGATTCTACAAAACCTTATACAAATAGCTACAGAACTTTGTGCCTATTTTATTCCTCTATTTATTCTTCTAGGAAGAAGCCTCTTCCTAGAATCTTGAAATAGATCCCTTGACTGAATGCCAATTCCTCTCCTGTTTTTCAAATGAGAGAATCTTTTCTGATCACCTTGACCTTTTCCCTCATTTCATATGTCTTCCCAGAAAGTAGACAGACTGCTCTGCTGCCTTCAGTCACTGTGCCTCATTTGGGTTGTCCCTCCTTCTTTGTGGAGAAATCTAGAAATGATGCACAGTGTATCCAAAAGTTGTGGGATGAAGTGGATGAAAGTGATTTAACTCATTTTTAGAATTTGTTTTTTTTCGTTTTAGCAACATGCTGAACAACTAACTTACTTTAAAAATAAGCCAGTTAAAGGACGCTAAGCCCAAGTGGGGGGGCAATATTAGTCAGGATCTTTGGGGTCTAATTCCAGACCAACTTTCAGAGGCACTTCTTTGTCTCTGTTCTCACCTCTGCTGTCCCTCTCTTCCCTTATCCCCTAAGAGAGACAAAGATAAAAGCCCACCTGCATCTCTAAGTCTTACTGAGATCAGCCACTCCAGGGGAGAGAAACTGGATCTACTTACGGCCACCCCATTTCCATCCATATACTTACTTCCCCCAATTTGCATGTGATTATGGAAACAAGTCATGCTCATGAAAACAACTGTAAAATAAAAGGTTATGGAGTAGTTCAGCAACTTCTTCACAGCCAGCTTTGTGGAGCTGGGGAGGACTTAGGGCCCATTGGAGTCTCTTATGTGTACAGCTTCAGGGCTGTCCCTTTCAGTTTGATTTTAAGCAATGCCTCACTTCATAGCTTAGAGGGTGAGGATTCCATTCAGGTAGGTTGTCTAAAGGAACTAATGGGACCTCTCAGTGAATCAGCTGACCAGATTTTAGGAAATCTTTTTAATTTCTATGATTTCCCTTCTCACATTTTGAAATGGTAAAATTGACTGGAAATAATTTTTCTTGGTGCCTTATTGGTTTATCCTTGCAAACCTTTGTCATATTTTCTCACGACCATTGCCAGTGACCAAGGCCCATGTGTGTGTTGTGTGTAATTGTGCGCGTGTACAAGCTTAAATAATGTGCCGACAGCACTGTTTCAAAGTTGGTATTCATTAGGCTGTTTCCTCCTGGGCTGGAGCTGCACTAATCCTGACACCGGCTGCCAGGAGAAAACCTCATGGATCACACACCAAACCTTAATAACAGCATCCGTGACCTGCACTCTCCAGTACAGAATGGGAACCCCAGAGCTAGGAAATGTAGTTGTATATTTTAATGAACTGCTACCCCAGCCAAAGAAGCTTCTTTCACTTTTGTGCTCTACAGAAAGCCCAAGGGGGGTAGGAGGGACAAAGCTTTGAATAACTGCTTTCTAACACTAAATGTGGCCAACAGGACAGAGCACATCACACATATAGGCAGGTGTGAGGGACAGTGGCTAAGAATTGCCTGCTCCCTCTGCATGCTCTTTTTTGTTTCCAAAGTCCAATCAAGTGATCCTGGGAAAGAAATCTGTCTGGATTGGGGAGGGTGGTTCTGAAAGAACTGTCAAGACATTAAAGAAGGGTGAAGAGTAGGCAGAATATAAGTAGCTAACCTGAGTCAAGACTCTCAAAAGCTAGCAGCCTGATGACAATAGGATTTATTTCAGCCAGGATAATGTCTGTCTGTGAGTGCATCATTTTAAGACAGTATGACTTCATGTTGTTACAAACTATGTATAGTATGTATGTTTTGTGGGTTGTATATATACATAATATATATTATATATATATATGAGAGATTTGGTGACTTTTGATACGGGTTTGGTGCAGGTGAATTTATTACTGAGCCAAATGAGGCACATACCGAGTCAGTAGTTCAAGTCCAGGGCATTCGATACTTTTTATGATTTCCATATATGTATAGTGCCTATCCCATGCTGTAGTCACTGTCATGTTAAATCCAGAAGTTACACCAGAGCCAGCGATACTTTATTTGTAGACAATCAGTTTGAATCCATATGTTATTACTGGCAGATGATACATGATTACAGTTCTGAATCTGTAACACTTACAAAAGGAAACCCAGAGCAGCTTGATGAGTTTTTGTTTCTGCTTCGTTCCTGGGAGTCAGTAGAAACAGCAGTTGTATGTGGTTATGTTAGTCTCAAGATACTTAATTTGTTGACCTTACTTCAGAAAAATTTTGTATGTATTATATTTGTGGGAAGGTAAAATAATCGTTTGAGATTTTTATCAAATATGAAGATTAGTTATTTATGAAAAACAAAGAAATGTCTATTTTTCTTTGTTCCCAATTAATGTAGATAAATTTTAAAATGCATTAAAGTAATGGTAAAGACAATAAAAAGATGCTGTAGAAGTCTTTTTCTCCTCATGTTTTTATAGAGGGACACTGCTTTCTAAGAGTATTTGAGGAGATAATATGGATTCTAACTTCATAATCAGGTTTTTCAGATGTACTTAAAATATAAGCAGCAAAAAGTTTATTAGTAAGTAAAATCAAGCAAATTCCAATCACCAGAAACAGAACTAGCTAAGAAACATGTTTTACTTGAATATATTTCCTAGGTCTCACTCCTGCCGATCCTGTGATTGTCTCATGAGTCACTTGATGAAGGCAGATACGTGGAAGAACAGAGACTTTTCCTGAGATTGCGTTCTATTTTATAAACCCTCCATTTACACTGAACCAATCTGATTAGAGATGATGCTGTTTTGTGCGTCCGGTTGGAGGGCAGGAACTCCCAAAACTTTATCATCCAGCAGTTGGATCTGCAACTTGGTATTGCGCTCTAAATACAAGTCAGGGAGCCCAGAAGACAGTGAAACTGACTGAGCTGGCTCTTCCCTGTTATCTGGACAGATGCTTAGTAAGCCTGAGATACTATTGTCGGACCACCTACTGATGCTGCTTTGGCAAAATGCAGATTAGCCACCATCTACCAAACACCACCTCATTTTAATGCCTGGGATGTCAGTGTTCTCCACTAATGCTCTGAGACATAAGTATGTGGGAGAACATGGGTAATTAGCTTAAAATATTTGTAGGAGACAACATAAATCCAGTAAGAAGTTAGTTAGCAATATGAGAGTGTGTATGTAATTCAATGTCAAGGTGAGCACTAGGAGCTTTATTAGATTGATGCATAAGGTAGTTAGGAGAGGCAGACTAGAAAATATAGTTGAGTTGAATCCTAAGAGAAGAGCAACTGTACCTTACATGTCCGGGACATGGTAGTTAGCACATCTTCCCCGTGCTTTCTTGTCACTCATTTTTCCCCATTGGAAAAGGGGGCAAAGGGCAAAGTCACAAGCTGGAACAGAGAGAGGGACTGTTGGGCTTAGAAGGTTGCAGAAATAGGCTGGGCGCGGTGGCTCATGCCTGTAATCCCAGCACTCTGGGAGGCCAAGGTGGGCAGATCACCTGAAGTTGGGAGTTTGAGACCAACCTGACCAACATGGAGAAACCCTGTTTCTACTAAAATTAGCCAGGCCTGGTGGCACATGCCTGTAATCCCAGGTACTCGGGAGGCTGAGGCAGGAGAATCATTTGAACCTGGGAGTCGGAGGTTGCGGTGAGCCAAGATCACGCCATTGCACTCCAATCTGGGCAATAAGAGTGAAACTCTGTCTCAAAAAAAAAAAAAGGTGGGCCCAGGGTAATACTGGTAACAATGGTTCTTTTAGTGATTTAGTTACACAGCTCATTAGCTTGTCTATGGATGGTAACAGGGTTGAGAGGCAGAGTGGTTATGGGCATGGATTTGGGAGCAAGACTTATTAGGAATTAAAATCCCAGCTCTACCACTTATGTGCCATGTGATCCTGGACACAACCTCTGGGTATTTCAGTTTTCTCATTTGTGAAAAGGGAGACTTATATTTTAGGGTTAAAAAGATTTAAAGGATTGACTCAGATTAAGGCAAAGTTAAGGTAAGTAAAACAATGGGGAAGCCGCTGTTCAGACATGGAATGAAAGGAGATGGAGAGATTAGGTTTTCAAATTTGTATTTGCGTAAGAATCATTTGAGGTTCATGTTAAAAATGTCAGTTCCCAGATCTCAGCCCCAGGAATTGAGATTCAGTAGCTCTGGGGCGCAATAAGCTATTTTTTTAAAAAAAATAAGCTTTTAATTTTGGAATAGTTTTAGATTTACCAAAAGTTGCCAAAATCAGTTTCTGTATGCCCCTTATTCATTTCCCAGTGTTAACATTTGTTAAAACTAAGCAGTCAGTGTTGGCACATTACTATTAACTGCAGACTTCATCAGATTTTCCACTAATGTTCTTTATCTGTTCCAGGATCCAGTGCAGGACACCACACTGCCTTTAGAGAAGCTTTGTTTTTCACAGGCACTTTCAGCTGATGAGAGGCAGGTGGGTTGGGGACCACATCGTGAGAATCACTGGGACATTTAAAGAACTGGACAAAAATTGCTGCATCCCCAAACTGGGGAGATGAATGCAATTTTAAAGCAGAAGGGAATAAAGTAGTGGAGAGGGTGGATATAGAAGGTTGATTTTAGAGTTAGAGATGGAATCCTCTGCACTAGATGAGGAGGGTTACTTTAAAGAAGGCATCTAATGCCAGAGGAAATAGTAGATTTTGGAAGGTGCAGATGCCACTTAGTCCACAGCCTAGATTGAGGATACATGACTAGGGTTGTGAGCAGGTCAGGAGATCGGGTAAGTGCAGTAAGTTGGGAACAGCTGCTTTGGGGAACACAGGTGGGCTCAAATAGATGATGAAGGGGAATTACAAGAGGCCTGTTAGTCTGTGAGCTTCATGATACCTACATGTCCTGGAACCTGATGCTAATGCTTTGGCAGTGGGTCACAGTGACCAACATCAAGCATTGCCACATTGGGTCAGTGTGAGGCTGGGATGATTTTGTTGAGGGAGGGTCCTAAGGATCTTCACCTAAGAGTGAAGGAGCGGGTGGAAGACGAGGTGCGTACAACACTTGAAGCTCCTCCTTTGTCAGAGATAGTTCTCACACGGAGGAGACACAGGAGCCACCAGCTAGGGGGTCACAGGTAAACATTTGTAGAATTGAGGTTAAGACAAAGCAACAGACTTTTTTTTTTTCCCCTTAAAGTTAGCAGTCTAACTTGGGAATCTTTTGAGGTCTTTTGAAGTAGATACTACTGATAGCTCATTGAAGACCTTAGGTTCTGGGACCATTACTGAATTTTCCTAATCACATTCCAATTGCTTTGCTCCCTTACAGCAGTTACAATAATCACCAAACCTGTCCCCCTTTTTTTTTTTTTTTTTTTTTTGAGATGGAGTTTCACTCTTGCCTCAGCCTCTTGCGTAGCTGGGATTACAGGCACGTGCCACCATGCCAGGCTAATTTTTGTATTTTTAGTAGACACGGGGTTTCACCATGTTGGCCAGGCTGGTCCCGAACTCTTGACCTTAGGTGATCCACCCGCCTCAGCCTCCCAAAGTGCTAGGATTACAGGCATGAGCCACGGCGCCTGGCTAAACCTGTCCCTTTTTAAAGACTGTTAACCTGTTTTCATTGGACTCGGGATTCCTCTTAATTTCTATACAATTTCACTTTCATAGTTAGTTGTTCTTCCTGCACCCTAGATATCCTAAACCACAAACTAACACTCTTAAAATTTCACATTTAAGTGCACGTTCTCCCACTTGCCAAATAGTTTAGATGGAAATTGCCTTAGAAACCAAACACATTGCTCCTGTATACTAGGGGAGCAGGCTTCACTGAAGAAGGGCTGCTAGGTATTGCTTGCTGGCACAATGTCAGTCAGCCCCAGCCAGGTCCACCAGATGGGTAAGTAGGCAGAAATTAGACTTTAAGGTAATACAATCCTTAATCTGTTGAGAGGTGCTGGGTGTAATCTACAGATTCTGCATAGAAACTAGCACTTATCTGGGAGATTTCTCTGCCAGCTGTCAAGTGCTTTTCCAAGTAGTACTATACTCAGTAAGCCTGCTTGAGGCTGGTGTGGTGGCTCATGCCTGTAATCCCAGCACTTTGGGAGGCCGAGGCGGGCAGATCACGAGGTCAAGAGATTGAGACCATCCTGGCCAACATGGTGAAACCCTGTCTCTACTAAAAATACAAAAATTAGCTGGGTGTGGTAGCACAAGACTGTAATCCCAGCTACTTGGGAGGCTGAGGCAGGAGAATCGCTTGAACCTGGGAGACTGAGGTTGCAGTGAGCCAAGATTGCGCCACTGCACTCCAGCCTGGCAACAGAGCGAGACTCCATCTAAAAAAAGCCCCAAAAAACTCCAAAAATTAGCCGGGCAGGGTGGCACACGCCTGTTATCCCAGCTACTCAGGAGGCTGAGGCAGGAGAATCGTTTGAACCCGGGAGGTGGAGGTTGTAGTCAGCTGAGATCATGCCACTGCTTTCCAGCCTGGGTGACAGAGCAAGACTCCGTCTCAAAAAAAAAAAAAAAAAAAAAAGAAAAAAGCCTGCTTGAGAGTCCGTCATAGCTATCTTAAATGTAGTTAGGGAGAAAGGCTGGGTGATGAAATATTCTAGTTAACCTGCACACTGTAGCTAAACTAGTTCCCAGAAATACTGCAGAGCCTGAACACAGAATCAAGACTGATTTTGTTTTCTGGTTAAAATTGGCTTTGGTTTAAAAAAAAATCAAGGTATACTTAGAAATGCAGGAAAACTAGACCAAGAAATGAACCTTGAGTTGTTATAAAGCCAGGATTTAGTGCTGTTGGATTTCAATAATGTATAGACATATGGATTACATAAAGAGGAAATGTAAAATAAAGGGCCAGGACAAAATTTCTCTTTAACCAGAAACACTGAGCCCTAAGTGGTCATCTTAGGATGAAACATATGAAATTGCCAAAAGGCAACCAAAAGGCCTATAAAAATGGCAATTTGGTTCAAATATATCTTTCATTTTCTTAACTCTTCACCCCCCGACTCCTATCAAATATGTTTCAGGTATTCTGTCTTGTAATGAAGATGTGAAAGTTCAGTTCACAATATACCAAAGTTAATATTCTATTGGGGTCTGTATTATAGTAGTTAAAAAAAACCTACAAATGAAAATAAATTTGAGTCCAGGTAATCAGCCCTTTTTTAAAGTCTCATATTAGGGAACAAATCTTCCCTAGGTATAGAACTCTTGAGAAAAATGCAATAGTTACCACCCCACTAGCAACTTAGTTTCCATGCCCCATTTGTCAGAGAACCTACCGGCTTTTCAGTGACATTTATACTCTTTTCCTCAACTGACCCAATTTCCCACTTATCAAAGTCACTGTATTGCCTTCTAGAATTAAAAGTCAAAGGAAGAGAGCAGCCTTAGTGATACTTATTTTACCAACTTGTTCTTCAAGTCACAGATTCATGTCCAATGTCCCTCTCCCAAATTTTCTTTTAAACCTTTGGCCAAATATGTCAGCATTTCTGCTTATAACTGGCATATCACAGGGTGCAAACCATCTTATAAAGTGATGTATGATAGATTTTTTTCCCAAGTTAAATCAGATCTTTTATCCTAGTCGGCAACTTATCAAGACACAGTGATCAGTTAGTTTTGTTTGAGACACAGTCTCATGCTGTCGCTCAGGCTGGAGTACAGTGGTGCAATTGCGGCTCACTGCACTCTGCCTCCTGGGTTCAAGCGATTCTTGTGCCTCAGCCTCCTGAGTAGCTAGGATTACAGGCGTGTGCCACCATGTCCCGCTAACGTTTTTGTAATTTTATTTCTTTTGAGCCGGAGTTGCAGTTTCGCCCAGGCTGGAGTGCAGTGGCGCCATCTTGGCTCACTGCAACTTCTGCCTCCAGAGTTAAGGGATTCTCCTGCCTCAGCCTCCCGAGTAGCTGGGATTACAGGTGTGCATCACCACACCTGGCTTTTTTTTTTTTTTAATAGAGACGAGGTTTACCATGTTGGCCAAACTCCTGACCTCATGTGTTGGGATTATAGGCGTGAGCCACTGCACCGTCTTTTTTGTAATTTCAATAAAGACAAGGTTTCACCATGTTGGCCAGGCTGGTCTCAAACTCTTGGCCTCAAGTGATCCACCCACCTTGGGCTCCCAAAGTGCTGGGATTACAGGCGTGAGCCACTGTGCCTGACTGTGATCATTTACTTAAATATCTGACTTTAGGTAATGAAGAATTAAAGTGGATGAAAATATTGCAATGCTATCAGGATTTATTGAGAATTGCTAAAGCTGAGTGGCTAGACTCTTAGTTCTAAAGAAACCTAATAGTGACTTGGTATATTTTTAACTGAAATGTAAGCTTGAAAATAGCACGTTAAAGTCAAATTACGTGGCTTAAGACACCCTCTCAACACCAACACAAATTCTAGTTCCTGTCTTTCCATTCTCTTTCCTGTTTGTCTGAAAACCTCAAATACCTCTTGTTCTAATTCTACGCTATTCCTGTAATTCCTTTCTCTTTGATACATTTTGCTTAATTTTATATTCTAATGTGCTTGTCCCTCTCAGACACGATAACCAACTATTCAAGATGCCATCTAATGCACTATGGTATTAAGTATTGTGGCCAGTGATTTTAAGTGTAATAAATTATCTTCAGGTTGAAAAGAGCATATGCAAAAGAAATGGATCACTACATCTTAACTAGAGGCATGGATCAAATCAACTTATGGTTGGTTTGAAAATGCTTT
Source organism: Pongo pygmaeus (assembly GCF_028885625.2). Taxonomy (NCBI): domain Eukaryota; kingdom Metazoa; phylum Chordata; class Mammalia; order Primates; family Hominidae; genus Pongo; species Pongo pygmaeus. Next base: position 108,112,669 of record NC_072384.2, on the reverse strand, counting down.
AAGACATATCAGGATGGACTTTAGGCTGGGCAGAGATGTAACACTATGTGAATAGAAGTGTTACAAACACACTAGCCGTATTTTAATTAAAATAGAGTTTATTAGCTTTTAATATAAACATGAGAAATAAAAACCACATAAATTGTAGCATTCTTTTCAAAATAAAACTGCAATCAATACTTGAATCTCCAAACTCTGAATTCCATAAACAATATTTGTGTTCTTTTGAGGTGGTAGATTGTAATATTTTTATACCATTATCATTTATGTCTCTGTCCTTTAAAAATGATGGAAACTGCAGCACAATATGATGTGAAGCATTGCTATATAATAGAGGAAGTACTCCTGTCCCAGAAATGCTTTGTTTATAAGCAAGATTCTTAGGATTAGATTTGAGAAAGTAGGAGAAACAGATTTCACATAGTTGAGAACACTAACCTCTTTTTAGTATTTCAAATTTAGGTGACATTATCGGTCTAAAATTATTTGCTCCTTGCCTTTTAAAACCTGAAGTAAGAGTTCCTAAGGGTTATGTAAGTATTTCTTAAATAGCAGGACTTAATGGGACACCTACAGCTTGGTAGCATGTAGGACGATAAAACAGCTGTTCATATCACCTTCTATCAATCATTAGGGTCCAATTCCTTTTATTACATGTTAATTAACACTGCTCTTCAAAATCTTCCTTTAAAGAAACTTCGGTGATCAAAGCAGATAGAGCACAGCTCTGCAGGTAACTACTTTTAAAAAGAGGAGGGCATTTTATGGAGATACAAGGTATTCCAAAAGTTCTGTGTAATTTTAAGCTTTGATACTTGTAGAAATATAAATGCTACAAACCTTTACAAAACCTTGTCTGAACATTTTTCTTCTGCTTTTTTCTTTGAGACAGGGTCTGGATGTCGCCCAGGTTGGAGAGCAGTGACATGATCATGGCCCACTGCAGCCTTGATCTCCTGGGCTCTACTGATCCTCCCACCTTAGCCTCCAGAGTGGCTGGGACTACAGACACATGCCACCATATCCAACTATTTTTATTATTATTATTATTTTACAGACAGGGTCTCACTATGTTGCCTAGACTGGTCTTGAACTCCTGCACTCAAGCAATCCTTCCACCTCAGCCTCCCAGGGTACTGAGATTACAGGCATGAATCACTATGCCCAGCCCATTTCTTTTGCATTTAATTTTGCATTTTTCTATGAGATAGGGTCTTGATACGTTGTCCAGGTTGGAGTGTAGTAGCTATTCCTATAGGCACCATCATGGTACACTGCAGCCTCCAATAGTTGACCTCAAGCAATCCTCCAGCCTCAGCCTCCCAAGTAGCTGGGACTATAGGTGTGTACCACCACACCCAGCTTCATTTTGCAAATTTTGAATATAAAGCTTTTAATTTTTTGTTTCAGTCAATGTCTGCTATCAAGAGTGACCGAAACAAAAAATTAAAAGCTTAATATTCAGGAGACAAGTGCCAGGTGCACTTGTAGTCCCAGCTACTTGTGTGGCTGAGGCTAGAGGATGGCTTGAGACCAGGAAGTTCTAGGCTGCAGTGAGTGCACAGATTGCACCTGTGAAAAGTCACTGCACTCCAGCCTGGACAACACAGTAAGACCCCATCTCTTCAAAAACAAACAAAACAAAAAACTTTCTTCAAATGATGTTTTTTAAAGGTTTATAGCATTTACACTCATGCTGCAGTGCCTTGGAGGGCCCAAACTATATTAAAGCTTAAAACTGCTTCACTTTTTTTCATCGTCACTGAACCACCATGTTGGTTGGCATTATGAAAATATCTTTTAATACATTTATTTAACAAGAGAAAAATTATCAGAAAATGAGAAGCACCATTTATAGTTCACAAGAAATGCAACATGGACTCCAATAGAAGTAGATATCAATAACTGATACTTCCTCTGTTTATGACCCCAAACATGCTACAATGCTAAAGTAATGCTTGCAAAGAATATGAATGACAAATGTTATCCAGCAGCTTTTTGGTTTAAAATGATTGCCAATGACTAGCAGCTTCAATGGTAACAGTAGGGAGGAAGAACCCTTCAATACCTAACAATGCTGCAGTCTGCTCCTAAGTGGCTTTAGTTAGAATCCCATGTTTTAATGGTAATACTGCATTGATTTTAAAGGCATATGCAGCAAAATGCGGGGGGAGGGAGAAAAACTGGAAGAAACATAAAAGTTATATGGTTAGTGTCTTTAAAGTCTAAAAATTTAAACTATTGTTTAAAAAACCTTACATAGTTCACAGCTATCGGCCCACAGTAAGCAAATATCTGTGTGTGGGATGGGAGCCTTCACTTTGGAGTGGTTTTTGTAACTCTGTTTACATTAAAAAGGACAGAAGAGTGTTTTGTTGCATTGACAAGGTCCCATTCTTTCCTATGGAGTATAATCCTTGTTGTCCATGAGTCTCTTGAATTTGAGATCTTTCCTTTTGATGAAAACACTAATTTTGCTGGTTTTTGAGCAGGAAAGGTGATATTTCTCCAGTCTTTGTAGATGAAGGTCCCGTGACGTTATAACCCCTCATTTCTCCCTTTAAGAGAGGATGGCTTTAGAGCGCTGAATACCAATGAAGTTATCAGCACTGAAAGACCTTCTCATAGCAGCTCTACATAAGTCTTTGTCTTCACACAATCTAGAAATAGCCTAGGAAAGTCAATCAAATAGAAAACAGGTACAATTTTAAAAAGGGTTCCCACCTTTGAAAAAGCACCATTGATGAAAGCCACACATGTAGACTCCTTTAGATAGTTCACAGTTACAGCTACTTTGGCTGAGTTTTACACTGCCAGGTTCTGGGGACACTACTTCCTGCCAATTCACCAAGGTAATATCCTTTAAGGGCTACAGTTAGATTCCCAGAGAACAAAGGGGAATTTATTATATTATTAAAAAATTGGATTCCCAAATATGTCAAAGGTATTGTGATAGGCTCCTAACAGCAATAGCATCTGTTACCTGTTAACTTATTCCTTAAATATAACAAACGTACACTTGTGCAAAAAAAAAGTTTATTCAGCTATTCAGATTCTACCCAATCCTTATCAGCTATTATACACTCAAAGCACATTTTAATGAGGCAGGTGTGTGCTGGACTATACTGGAACATATGAGAGGTCTAATGACCGACGTGCCAAAAGGTGTTACTTCACGTGCACGTCAATTATGGTAGAAATATGTATTTTTTTTTTTCTTTTTTTTTTGGGACAGAGTTTCGCTCTTGTTGCCCAGGCTGGAGTGCAATGGCGTGATCTCAGCTCACTGCAACCTCTACCTCCCAGGTTCAAGCGATTCTCCTGCCTCAGCCTCCCAAGTAGCTGGGATTACAGGCATGTGCCACCATACCTGGCGGCTAATTTTTTGTATTTTTAGTAGAGACAGGGTTTCACCATGTTGGCCAGGCTGGTCTCAAACTCCTGACCTCAGGTGATCCACCTGCCTCGGCCTCCCAAAGTGCTGGGATTACAGGCATGAGCCACTGAGCCCAGCCTAGAAATACATATTATTCTGAAGTACCACCAAGGTACCACAGAAAGTGTTAGTTTAAAATATGTGTCCATTTCAGTTGTAATTCTGCTGTATACTCACCAAGAGTCATAAGCCATAAATATTACTTTGCACCATAAAGTTACCATTTCCATTAAAAACCCATGTACTTCCTACATTATTTGTTTTTTTTTGTTTTTGTTTTTGTTTTTGTTTGAGACAGGGTCTTGCTCTATCACCCAGGCTGGAGTGCAGTGGCATGATCTCGGCTCACTGCAGCCTCCGCCTCCCGGGTTCAAGCAATTCTCATACCTCAGCCTCCTGAGTAACTGGGCGTCTGCCACCACGCCCGGCTAATTTTTGTATTTTTAGTAGAGACCGGGTTTCACTATGTTGGTCAGGCTGGTCTCCAACTCCTGATCTCAAGTGATCCGCCTGCCTCGGCCTCCCAAAATGCTGGAATTACAGGTGTGAGCCACCATGCCCAGCACTTACATCCAGCATTTGAAACACCTGCATCCTATATAGTGAAGGGTATACGTCTCTTGGCTTACCCACTAATCCTTTGTCTAAAAAACTCATGGGACTGCACTGTGATATATAAACCATGACATGAATTTGCAAACAGAATAAGTAAGACAGTCAAGAGTGGCAACTGAATTATGTATGTAGATAAAATTAGGAATACAGTCACAAAGAAAAATTTTTTTTTTTCTGGAGACACAATCTCACTCCATCACCTAGGCTAGAGTGCAGTGGTGCAATCAATCTTGGCTCATTGCAACCTCCACCTCCCAGGTTTAGGCGATGCTCATGCCTCAGCTTCCCAAGTAGCTGGGATTACAGGCATGCACCCCTATGCCTGTATTTGTGTGTGTGTACTTTTTTTTTTTTTTGAGACGGAGTTTCGCTCTTGTTGCCCAGGCTAGAGTGCAATGGCACAATTTCAGCTCACCACAACCTCCGCCTCCCGGGTTCAAGCGATTCTCCTGCCTCAGCCTCCCGAGTAGCTGGGATTAGAGGCATGCGCCACCATGGCTGGCTAATTTTGTATTTTTACTAGAGACGGGGTTTCACCATGTTGGTCAGGCTGGTCTCGAACTCCCAACCTCAGGTGATCCACCCACCTCGGCCTCCCAAAGTGCTGGGATTACAGGCGTAAGCCACGGCGCCCGGCCTGTGTGTGTATTTTTAGTAGAGACAGGGTTTCACCATGTTCGCCAGACTGGTCTTGAACTCCTGACCTCAAGTGATCTGCCCACCTCAGCCTCCCAAAGTGCTGGGATTACAGACATGAGCCACAGTGCCCAGCTAAAAAAATTATTCTTGTATGGTTATGTGAAAGGGCAGAAGTTCAAAAGGAAACCTCATTAACAACAGATTAAATTTGATTTAAAATATTCTGAATTATGGTCACAGAAGAGTTAATATGTATAATTTTTAAATAATGTTGATCCTTGTATAAACCATAAAAGACACAGGAAATCTGACGCCAAAGGGCTAATAAGCTCTTCAGTGTTAGTTAATTTTAAAGCTTTCCATTTTCCTAATCACTACTTAATATGATTTAGTCACAGATGTTGGCTTTGGTGGCTGATGGAAAACCTCACTTAGTGACTTCATAGCCTTACCTCTAGGTTCTGTGCTCTTTCTTTGCTAAGAGGAGCAAATAGAAAATTCAGGTTGTTGTCATCTGCTAAGGAGCGAAGGTCAAAGTAGTATTTGGCATAAACACTGGCAGGAACATTAATATTAAACTGAAGAAGCTCCAGAAAATGCCTTTCCATTTCATTCCTGGAGGAGGAAGAACACAACAGAACCAGCACAGGACAATGTCAGTCAACTGGGCTATCTTCAAAAATATCATTCTAAGCGACTAGAATGGCTCTAAACTCTGTTTTAAAATATAGGCTACCCAGTTGTATTAACATAACTAATGTTCACACAAGGTACATTTACTTGTGGTCCTTTCTGCATCCCAGCACTCTGGAACTGGGATGAAGGTTGAAGGTTACGGCCTCTGATGCACTTGTGCTGCTGACTCGGGCCTCATTCTTCAGAGTTCCATTAGTGCAGCTGTACAATTCATACTTCACGCTCACTCACAAGGCCCCACTATAGTGATCAGATGAAAGGAATGATGTATGCTGTTTATTAGCTCTGAAGAACTTGCAGACATTTTCACCAGGCTGATAACAGGAAGGGGCTTATTGAAGTAGAGAAGCACCAACAAAAGGAGTGGGCATATCACCACGGCAACAAATGGATCCATCGAGAGCCACTGCTATTATCTCTGAGGGGGAAAAACTCTTGAGGCAACAAGGATTCATCTCAAATAAATAAATAAGCAAGCTACATTACAGGGGAAGGGAATCCCCTCCCCCTGTCCCAGCGCATGAGGCTATGTCAAAGGGCATAATGCAAGTTTCTGCTCACTTTAATATTATGAAGGTGAGAAATTGTCACTATGACAGGGTGAGGATGCTCTTTAAACTTTGGAAGGCAGAAAGATCAAAGGTGGATGTCTTGGCTAGACTAAACCCATTTTATGATATGACTTATGGTAGGTCACCGGACTTAAAAACTCAGTGTTTCTTCTGAGTTGGGAATGAAACCCTGAGGTGCTCAGTATCTACCATCCTGGTCAGAACAGAATGTAGGAGTGAGCTGAATGCAGTGGGAGAGGAAAGGGCTGGGAGTAGTAGTCGGCCACATCACCACACAGCTGCCCTTGCCAAATGCTTAAGCAAATAAACATAGAACTAGAGAAAATCTTAACCACTTTCACAGTAATCCCTATAAGGAGTTAACTGTATAAAAATGATAAATACCTAAACAACATATTTGGTTTCTTGGTTTTAAAGTTTTAATATTTTATCCACTGGCTAAGTCAACAAATGCTTGATGATCTCCTGTACGGAGAGCAGTTAATATGAGCAGAGATGTGGTTTTCTCATTTGCTGAGCTTAAAAACCCAACTGAACCTACTTCCAAAATTAATTTCCTGTTCATATGTCCACAAGCCTATAGAAATGTAAATCAGATAATGTTTTGATAATCAGCTAACCAGGACTTAATTTACTACAGCAATAAATGCACTTCACAATCCCTTTTATATTTTTTCCACTAACACATTTTAACTGTGTAGAAATATAGTACTTCATAGGATTAACACACATATTAATAGAGGTTTAATCACTGAAGAAAAGCATTATGCTTACAGAATATGCATCTTCTAGGTTTTTTGTTGTTTTTTAAATGGCTAGGTGGCTGAATAGCATACAGGCACAGCAAACCGTCTGAATAGCAGCTGCTCAGTTTAACTTATTCTTTTAAAGGGAAATATATTCTAACAGGACATGTAGATGTTAAAAATTTTTAAGAAAAACCTGATAGACACCAATTTAAAATTGTTTCAATTTAGACTCAAAATGAGACCACTACAAATAGTCAACAGCAGGGGGATGAGACAAATGTATATTAAACAGTTTGTTGAAATGCTTTCCAAAGATCATAAACAAAAGCAGCCTGTTTTGTAGCATAGCTCCTGGTGCTTCCCTGGGCATACACAAACAGCACTATTTAGAACTGGTCTTCTTGGAGCTGGCCCCTGCCACTGCTGCTCCTGAAGCTTACATCTGTAGAAACCTGCACATTTCCCTGCATGTTCTCTGATACTGTATCTTGAACTAGAGCCCCAGTCAGTTCAGTTGCAGGTTTTGAGAACATTTTAGCTGCCATCATGGTAGGACTAAGTGTTCATAATAATAAATTTTGCTTCCTTCAAGAAACCAGTTTGCAGACTGATGACAGCAGTGATCAAAGTCACTTTAGTTTCTGCAATTTCCAAAAGTACTTCCATTTGTTTCAAATTCATTTGCTGTCACACCCTTTGCTAAAACGGCTACCAGCAATATCACTAGGGCTGTTCGGTAAACAGTAAAGTGGTCAACTTCACCAAAAGCCACTTCAACAGCTACCACAATTACTGGTTCCTTTTTAGTCACAAGTATCCTCACTTCAGTTGTGAATATATGGCATGGTAATTCTGAATGACAGTCATATGGAGTAATGGGCAAAGGCAATAAAAACAAACTCTTGCCACTGCCTGTCATGACCTTGATCTTCCTCTGCTGCTCAACATCATCAAGAAGTGCTCCTTCATATTTTTCTAAATGCTACCCACAAAGCCATTCTCACTGTCTGGTGGGCACCCTAACAGCCTTTGCTGGAAATGCCTCCCTGGCTTAGCCTGCCTACCAAGCTCCAAGGCCCTTCCCTTCACGGCCGTCACAAGGCCAGCCTGGAAGGAACCCTGATGAAACTGCTGTTTCAGGGTCATATTGGTGCCATCTGTGAGGAACTCCATGACTCAGCAAGGATCCTTGCACTCTCATAGGTAACTCAAGGCCCCCAAAGTGGTGCTGTGGTTGTCCGAGTGCCCAGGGAGCCTCTCGAGTGTGGTGAGCATTGGGTGATGCCCCAGCAGTGCTTCTCAGACCGCCTGAGGGGAACGCTGGAGCTTCCTAACTCATGAGACCAATTTCTAAATACAAAAAACACTCCTAATGGGGAGGGGTCAGGGGCACAGGGATCTTCGTATCTCAAGGCTTCTGTAAAAACAGACCTTCAGATAAAACGTGGAAAGACTAGCAAAAGCAAATATACAATGTGTGACTCAGGTTGAAGCTTTGTAACTTCTCAATAGTCCAGAGGCCCTAAGACCTTAATAGTGGCCAAACAATTATTTCAAAGGCCAGACATATGCCCTTAAGGGCTGTTTATACCCTACTGGTCACATGAAAAAATATAAATGAATGAATGAATGAATGAATGAAAAAGAGAAAGGAGCTTGAACTGGCAGATAACTTTTTAAAAGCCATAAAGAGGCCAGGCGCAGTGGTTCATGCCTGTAATCCCAGCTCTTTGGGAGACGGAGGCAGGCGATCACAAGGTCAGGAGTTCAAGACCAGCCTGACCAACACAGTGAAACCTCGTCTCTACTAAAAATACAACAATTAGCCAGGCGTTGTGGCGCATGCCTGTAATCCCACTGTAATTCCAGCTACTCAGGAAGCTGAGGCAGGAGAATTGCTTGAACCTGGGAGGTGGAGCTTGCAGTGAGCCGAGACTGCGTCACTGCACTCCAGCCTAGGCAACAGAGCAAGACTCCATCTCAAAAAAAATTAAAAAATAAAATAAAATAAAGATATTTACTGTGCTATGTTGTTCTGGTAGTATACTTGTAAGATTTTTGCCAAAAACCACCCAAAAAATATTTTTCAATTTATCAAGCAGATTATTACACATCAAAACCTAACAAGTAATGATGGAAAATATGAAGTTAGTTTTTTTTTTGAGACAGAGTCTTGCTCTGTTGTGAACTGTTATACTAAAGATAGATATAGTCCTATGCCTATTTCCATTATCTGCATAATGTAACCTTTAAAAATATTCCTTAAATTGTTAACTTTATAAGAATAAGATACTAGAAAATAGTTAGAAAGTTCATCAAAACCTTACAAACTCACATGTCCTCAACTGTAATGTCCTTGAGGATCTGGCAGTAGTCCACATTCCATACAGCCTGATCGTCCCAAACCTTGGAGGCAAGAAGAATGGCTCCCAGAACAATCCTTTTCCAGTTGGTGGGACAAATGTCAATTTCAGCATAAGTTAAAAGCCTTTCTAAGTAAACCTGTAAAATAGAGCACTGGTCTTTGATTTTAGTTCAGTTTAAATGCTTTGATAAGCTTTTTTTTTTTTTTGAGACGGAGTTTCACTCTTGTTGCCCAGGCTGTAGTGCAATGGTGCGATCTCGGCTCACAGAACCTCCGCCTCCCAGGCTCAAGCGATTCTCCTGCCTCGGCCTCCCAACTAGGTGGGATTACAGGCATGCGCCACCATGCCTGGCTAATTTTTGTATTTTTAGTAGAGACGGGGTTTCTCCATTTTGGTCAGGTTGGTCTCGAACTCCTGATCTCAGGTGATCCACCCGATCCTCCCAAAGTGTTGGGATTACAGGTGTGAGCCACCGCGCCCGGCCCCGAAATGCTTTGATAAGAATTCATGACTGACAAATTTATTTTGTTTTTGACCAGAAAATAAGTGCCTTTTATTCTTATGTTCTACAGAGACTTTGCTTAGTCAGCCAAAGCAAGACACTAAATCACAGTTGTAGGTCAGATATCTCTGCTGCCTACTCTGCCCATATACATTTCCCACCCAGTCACAGGAATGATTGGACATCTCAGCAAAGAGCATCATCAAGAGAGGCACTCTTATCACCTCCACACTCATAATAGAGTTGTTCAATAAATACTGAGTGCCTACCAGGTACAATGTATCATACCTGGATGGCAGATAGTAATTTTACAGGTAGTTATATTATGCTCAAATATGTAAAACCCAAGTAATACTGAGCACATTTTTACCTTCTCCTTTTCACAGTAACTAACCCTTTGGTGGCACTAGCTTGAAGAACTGCTGGTCAAGAGAGCCACCCAGTGGCTGCTGTGCAGACCAGCATGACAGGTCTTTAGGGCTGTAAAATATTCCCCATATTCAGTGCCTTCACAAGGAACACAGATGGACAAAAGGATGTCTCTGGACCCCTGGTATTCCTCTAAACCTGCCAAGCAGTTTTTGAGACAATTTCATGAATTATTTTACATCTACCAAACATCCTTCAAAGAACTGAGCAAAGTGAACAGCTGAGTAAAGATTTCAGAGGTAAGCTGTAATTTGCTGTTACCTCAAAGGGTTCTCTGTGGAAGAGTATGTCTATATGCTGTTTGAACTCTGTATCAAGACAAAAAGAAATCTTTTTAGGCTGGAGTGCAGTGATGCAATCTTGGCTCATTGCAACCTCTGCCCCCTGGGTTCAAGGGATTCTCCTGCCTCAGCCTCCCAAGTAGCTGAGCACCCGCCAGCATGCCTGGCTAATTTTTGTATTTTTAGTAGAGATGGGGTTTCACCACGTTGGCCAGGCTGGTCTCAAACTCCGGCCTCAACTGATCTGCCCACCTCAGCCTCCCAAAGTGCTGGGATTACAGGCATGAGCCACTGCGCCAAGCCTGAAAAAAGTTCATTTTAACAGAGCTTATTTACTGTCTGAAGGTTATCAGATAGGCATATCAGATCTGGCAGTGTTCTCCAAACTCAACTGTGTTTTCAAAAAGGGGTACTGAAAATGACATGTTCTTAAGAGAGATTCTGGTCCCTTTCCCCCAAATTCTGCACTCTCAGTATCCTAAGAATGAACCTCTTTCACAGGGTTCAAATCTCAATGGGAATAATTAGACAACAGGGAAACAACATAGACAATCCCTCAACTTCCTGTTGCCTTTACGGGTAAGCTGGTGATGTGCTGATGCTCACTGATACCACTTGCCCTCCTGTGTCAGTGTAAGAGTTCTTTTCTTCCCACTAAAGCCAACTCCATCAGTGCAGTTGATCCCATTCCACTTGTGCAGAACACTGTCCCCACAACTGCGTCTTTTTGAAGGCTTTCTCCTTCTCTGCCAGAGATTTTCCCCAATGTGTTTCCTTTGTTCCCATCCCCCTCCCCACAACTCCCCGGATGTGTCCTCTCATTTGCTCAAAGCATCATGTCCTGGTGTCAGCTTCTCATGTCCCATCTCTCCTTAACCCACTCCTGTTTGTCCCTTGCTGCTGTCACTCTCCTGAGACTCCTCTTGCCAAGGTCCCCAGAGTCTTCACACTTACAAGCCAGAGCTCTTCATCCCACCGCTCCACTCCCCAAGTCTTCCCTAATATTGTACAGGGTATTTCCATTCACCTAGTTGCTGAGGCCAAACACCTACATTCAAGTTACCCCACACCAGACTGTGCACAATTCCTGCTATGTCCACCTTCACTGGTAAGCTGCTCGCTTTTGATTCTGAGCTGCCATTTGTCACTGCTCACCTGTATCACCCTCGTTGCTTCTTAACTCTCTTCTCTGCCTCTATTCTGCCAATTATGGTCTACTCTCTTCAAGTCATCAGCATAACTTCTTAAATTAAGAGCACTTCACTCCCCTGCTCAAAATCTACCCAAAGTACCCATCAAACTGGAATAAAAACTTCTTCCTGGCCAGGCGCAGTGGCTCACACTTGTAATCCCAGCACTTCGGGAGGCCAAAGTAGGCGGATCACCTGAGGTCAGGAGTTCAAGACCAGCCTGGCCAACATGGCAAAGCCCGGTCTCTACTTAAAAAAAAAAAAAAAATTAGGCGTGGTGACGGGCACTGGTAAGCCCAGGTACTTGGGAGGCTGAGGCAGGGAGAATTGCTTGAACCTGGGAGGTGGAGGTTGCAGTGAGCCAAGATTGAGCCACTGCACTCCAGCCTGGGTGACATAGCAAGACTCCACGTCTCAAAAACAAAACAAAACAAAACAAAAAAAACCTTCCTATGGCCTGCAAGCCAAAAGGCCCTATGAGTTATATGTGGCATTGCCCATGTGACCTCACCTCCTCCACTCTTTCCAACGCACTCCAACCACACTGGACACCTTGCTGCTTGTTCCTTGAACACACACACACACACACACACACACAAAATGTTCCTGTCTTGGCACTTGTCTGGCTGCCTGTAATGCCGGCACTCTTTACTTTCCTGCTTTGATCAGGTCACTGCTCAAATGTCACCTCTAGAGAGGTTCTTCCTGATCATTCTATCTGAAATAGTGAGCCCCTCCTGTCACTCTGTATCCCTTTATGCTGCTTCATCTTCTCGCTACTTACCACTACCTGAAAAAATGTCTTCCTCACTAGAACATAAGCTCATAAAGGCAAGAACTTTGTTCAATCTGCCTCTCCTCTACTCTAGCATTTGGTAGCTCACGTCTGTAATCCCAACACTCTGGCAGGATCGCCTGAGGTCAGTTCTGAGACCAGCCTGGGCAACATAGCTAGACTCTAGTTCTACTAAAAAATTAAAACAAAACAAAACAAAAACAAAAACAAAAAACAAGAATAGTGGCACAGAGTAGGCATCCAGTGAATATTTACAGAATCAGAAACTTCTTGGCAGCATTTAACACTGGGACCACAGCCTCTCTTATCTTGATCTCTGTTCTTTATTACCTTCTGGGTTTCCTCCTTCCACACCATCTGGGAGCTTGTCCCTCAAACGCTAACAGTCTTTAGAGATCTATCTTCTATCCACTTTCTTCTCTTTTTTGAAAGATGGGGGTCTTGCTATGTTGCCCAAGCTGGACTCAAAACTACTGCACTCAAGTGATCCTCCCACCTCAGCCTCCCCAGCAACAGGGACTACAGGTGTGCACTACCATGCCTAGCTTCTCCACTTTCATGCTGCAACCTTTCTCTGTATTTGAACAGCTACTATAACTCTTCATTCCTTATCTCTAAGCTCAGATTCATGCTCCAGTCCAGTACACTCAAATGATTACTGGACACTGCCACTGCTACCTCACAGGCACACAGAGCTTAAACCATCTAAGATGAACTCCCCCTCTTCCTATACAGCTTTCCCTCCTGTATCACCTGTCTCTCTACATCTGGAAGCACCACTCCTGCTTCTCTACAGTATGTGCTAAGTGTTCCAAATGGCTTACAGCTCCATGAAAAGGCCTAAGTCTGATCCAGTACCCACTGAGGGGCTTCTATTCAAGTGCACAGAAGCCTTCTCTCCTAAATTCCAGTTGGATGCTAAAGGAGTAGGTACTGACCTAAGTATTCTTTCCCTCCAGGCCATGCAGTTGACCTTCCTCTATAGGTTTGCTATGGGGAGGAGTAAAACAATCCTAACCACTTAAATAGGATTTATTATTCAATGATAAAACCTTACCATAGGAATTCTGCATGAAGGACATAAAGTTAAGGACACAGCTATAGCTTAGTAAGCTAACCAGCAAAGCCTTTGTCCAAGTATTACTGGTACCACATTGCTGGGCAACATCACGAGCAGGCACAAGAGGTAGGCAGAGATGATTAAAACCCATCATCCAAGGAACAAAGAATTTAGGGCAATAGTTCTCAATCACAACACACATCGGAAATACCTGGGGAATAAAGCCTGGGACTTGGCTTAGACCTACACTGGAATCAGTGTCTGGCTCTGAACCACATAGTTTTGTTACCACTCCCCATCACCCCCAGCCCTGCCACCATGCCTTGTATGTGTACACACTGAATGTGTACATGTGCATTGATGGGTAGGGGGAGAAACCAGAAATCTCCCGGCTGCCTTTTGTAGCAACTGTTCTGTGATGAGAAAAGTAATGGAAACATGTTCAACCATAATGATGATTAAACGCGAATGTATGTATTTACGTTTCTTTCATAGGTTCCTCTTAAAGTTCTGATGATAATTTCAGGAACCTATTTTTATTTGAAAAATAGGACCATACCCTGTGTACAAGACTAATTTCTAAAGACACTTTATAAATGAGAAATATCTTACCAAAGTTACTATTGCACATTCAGCTGTTAGCTGTGCAGCACTAAAAAGAGTACGAACAAATCTGTAAATAAATTTGTGCTCAGGATCATGCTTAAAGTATTCCTCTGGAACTTTTTCTCGCTGAAAGAAGAAAAGATGCAATGTTAGTATCCACTGAAGAAAAAAATCTTAAGTTTTTTTTTTTTGAGACTGAGTTTCACTCTTATTGCCCAGGCTGGAGTGCAATGGCATGATCTTGGCTCACTGCAACCTCTACCCCCCGCGTTCAAGCGTTCTCCTGCCTCAGCCTCCTGAGTAGCTAGGATTACAGGCACCCGCCACCACGCCCAGCTAGTTTTTGTATTTTTAGTAGAGACGGGGTTTCAACATGTTGGTCAGGCTGGTCTCAAACTCCTCACCTCAGGCAATCCACCTGCCTCGGCCTCCCAAAGTGCTGGGATTATAGGCGTGAGACACCACGCCTGGCCTAGGCACTTCTTTTTTTTTTTTTTTTTTTTTTGAGACCCAGTCTTGCTTTGTTGCCCAGGCTGGAGTGCGGTAGCACAATCTCGGCTCACTGCACCTCCGCCTCCCAGGTTCAAGTGATTCTCCTGCCTCAGCCTCCTGAGTAGCTGGGACTACAGGCGTGCACTACCATGTCCGGCTAATTTTTTGTATTTTTAACAGAGGCAGGGTTTCACCATGCTGGCCAGGCTGGTCTCAAACTCCTGACCTCATGATCTGCCCGCCTCGGCCTCCCAAAGACCTGGGATTACAGGTGTGAGCCACCATGCCCAGCCGGCCTAAGTACTCCTAAGACCAGCAGTGTTGACGTTTGAGCCCATGTACCCCTTAAAATAATTCTGGTTGAGTGACATGACTTTTAGTTTTTAAAATATAAACAATTGGATCTTAAAATATCATAATGATTCAATACTCATCACCATTTATCATTAAGGAAAAATACAGGCACAACTCAGAAAATTTTTATGTTCCTTTCCACTTTCTATCCACAGAATTCTATCAAAATGTAAACTACTTGTAGGCTCAAAAGTCTTACTAATCATATGTCAGGATTCTCTTAAATACACTTTGAAAAACTTTTTTTTTTTTTTTTTTTTTGAGATGGAGTCTCACTCTGTCGCCCAGGCTGGAGTGCAGTGGAGCAATCTTGGCTCACTGCAAGCTCCGCCTTCCGGGTTCACGCCATTCTCCTGCCTCAGCCTCCCGAGTAGCTGGGACTACAGGCGCCTGCCACCGTGCCTGGCTAATTTTTTGTATTTTTAGTAGAGATGGGGTTTCACTGTGTTAGCCAGGATGGTCTTGATCTCCTGACCTCGTGATCCGCCTGCCTTGGCCTCCCAAAGTGCTGAGATTACAGGTGTGAGCCACCACACCCGGCCTGAAAAAATATTTTTAGTTTCCTGTAACCATCAGGCTCAAAGGCTTCACTGTCCAAGACAAGCATTAGCCACGAGCGGCTATCATAAACCTGAGGAAGTGAATTTTTAAATGTTGACACCATTTTAATTGATTTAAATTGTTTTCTAATTATCTTCATAGAGATCATGTATACTTGTTAGGACTATTTATAAATATCAGCATGAAATAAACACAACTCTATGAGAGAAAAATACTACCTCAAAAAAAGTGACACTTACTGTAAGTGGATGTGATCTCTCATCAAAAATATCCAGGGATCTATTTGCATCTCTATAAAATAAGAATATGCATTGAAGAAGTTAATTCAGGAATTGTTAATATCTGAGTAAAATGTCTGCTGGGGGTGGCGGGAGATGCCTCCTGTTTGCTTTGGTGTTTGCTTCACCAAAGCAAAGAGTTGTACAAATTCTTCTCCTGCATCCCAGCCTTCAAAGGATTTCCTGACCTCTTTTTACTCAGCACATGAGGTTCTATACTGTGAAGTCTTTTCTACAATGACGATTCAGAATTGCCTTTAAGTATTGGCCCTCCCTAACAGGCAAAGGTAATAAAGTATATTTTCACTCTTCTAACCCCTCACTGGAACTCAAGAACATTTTACACAGCAGTAGTGGTGGGCAATAAAATCTTTAGAACTTTAATATTAGACTGTGAATGAGATTCAGATTTCCCAGCCTCTTCCTCTCTAGTTCTCTGTATTACATTCTTGATATGTATTTGTTTAAGTAGTTTGATGAGTTAAAAACCTTATTGCCTTTTTATTTTAAAAGAGACGAGTCTTTGATAATCTTTACAAGTTTATAAAACTAATACATTGTGCTCATTTAATAAAACCAGTGGTTCTCCAAGTGTGGTCTGTGGACTTCTGGAGACCCTCTAGAGCCTTTTCCAAGAGGTCCTTGAGGTCAAAACTGTTCTTATAAGAATACTTATTCAACCTGAGAAAGCTGATTGAAAATTTAGAAATAAAAATAATTTAAAAAAAAGAATACTAAGATATTGCTTGCTTTTTGACTGTATGACATTTGTAATGAGTGTATAACAGCAAAAGTGGGTAAACTGCTGGCTTCTCAGCATGAATCAAGGCAGTGCTACCAAATTATACTAGTAGTTATGCTACTGTTTACTGCTTCTTGCAGTTTAAGAAAAACACCTGCTTCAGTCACGAATATCCTTGCTGAAGCAGTAAAAATTAATGGTATTATTAAATCTTGACCTTTCTTTTCACTATTCTGGAGTAAGCAGAAAGTTCACATAAAGTAATTCTGCATATCGAGGTATAGTTGTGTTAAGGAAAAGTACTTGTGTTTTAATTGTGAGCTAAACAAGCCATTTTTTTTTCACAGAATATCATTTTTACTTGAAAGTACAACTATCATTCTCAAAAATGAAAGAAGTGGCCTGGTGTGGTGGCTCATGACTATAATCCCAGCACTTTGGAAGGCTGAGGCGGGTGGATCACTTGAGGTCAGGAGTTCGAGACCAGCCTGGCCAACGGGTGCAACCCCATCTCTACTAATACAAAAATTAGCCAGGCATGGTGACAGGCGCCCGCAGTCCCAGCTACTCAGGAGGCTGAGGCAGAAGAATCACTTGAACCCGGAAGGCAGAGGTTACAGTGAGCGAAGATGGCACCAGTGCACTCTAGCCTGGGCAACAGAGTGAGACTCAGTCTCAAAAGATAAATAAATAAAAAGTTTTTAAAAAATGAAGCCTGTCACTTCAAGAAAATAACACTATTTGTTGCAATGATAAAATTCAAGCTTTCAAACTAAAAATCAGGACTTGGAGAAACTTGTACCTTATTATGTGAGTTTAACAGCTTCTCAATACTTAAAGATTTTTTAATGCAATTGGTGGTGATACTAACAAAAGTGAGCTTTTGACACTGTCAAGAAATGTGAGCCAGGCTGGGCGTGGTGGCTCACGCCTGTAATCCTAGCACTTTGGGAGGCTGAGGTGTGCGGATTGCCCGAGCTCAGGAATTCGAGACCAGCCTGGGCAACATGGTGAAACTCTGTCTCTACTAAAAATACAAAAAATTAGCTGGGTATGGTGGTGTGTACTTGTAATCTCAGCTACTTGGGAGGTTGAGACAGGAGAATCGCTTGAACCCGGGAGGTGGAGGTTGCAGTGAGCTGAGACTGTACCACTGCACTCCAGCCTGGGTGATAGAATGAGACTCTGTCTCAAAAAAAAGAAAAAAGAAATGTGAACCAATATTTTCCATATAACCAATGCATAATATTAGAAAACCAAGTAAGGGGAAATGATACATTTATTGTACAAGACAGATGAGTGAGTACTAATAAAAAATTTATTGATACACAAAATTCCACTGTAACCATTTTAAGAAACTAGCACTTGTGAAGTGTTGGGTAGTATTAAAGAATACTGGCCGGGTATGGTGGCTCATGCCTGTAATCCCAGCACTTTGGGAGGCTGAGGCGGGTGGATCACCTGAGGTCAGGAGTTCAAGACCAGCCTGGTCAACATGGCAAAACTCCATCTCTACTAAAAATACAAAAATTAGCCAGGTGAGGTGGCATGCGCCTGTAACCCCACCTACTCGGGAGCCCGAGGCAGGAGAATCGCTTGAACTTGGGAAGTGGAGGTTGCAGTGAGCCGAGATCGTGCCACTGCACTCCAACCTGGGCAACAGACAAGACTTCGTCTCAAAAAAAAAACAAATAAATAAAAATAAACTAAAAAACAATACCCACAACCATCTGAAAGCTTTAAAAGTATACCTTTTACCAACTATATATTTGCATGAGGCTAGGTCATCTTCTTATCACTTCTTCAAAACAAATTACAGCTCACTACCAGGGTGCACTATTAGCCATGTAATAAACCTACACATGTACTCAATGTATCTAAAATAAAAGTTGAAATTAAAAAAAAAAAAACTAATTGCAAAGACAGAGATGAGAATCCAGCTGTTTTCTGTTAAGCTGGACACTAGAGAGTTGCAAAAATATAAATACATGACACACATTTTACTCAACTTTGTTGTTGTAAAAGAGAGTTATTTTTCATGAAAAAATATTATTTATGTTAACAATATGATTCTCAGTCAGGGGTTATATTTTTGTTGTCACAACCTGGGACAGCTGTTAAATATCCTACAATACACAGGACAGTCCCCACAACAAAGACTTATCTAGCTCAAAATATCAACAGTGCCAACGTTGAGAAACTGAAACTAAATATAGGGTTTTTTTTTTAATTCTCAATTTCAATTTCTAATGCAATAAATATCAATATAACCAACATAAACAAATACTCATTGGGATCCTCAGTAATTTAACAGCTGAAACTGTCTTGGGGACCAGAAAAACCACAAATGATTCAGTTCAATACTGTAATAGCACTCTATAGCTTATGATGTCTATAGTTATGACCTAATACTGAACTTGATATCATGCAAAGTAATTAGCTGGAATAACAAGACAGGTTTTAAAGGAGCTCACCTGTTCTTTATGTGGTAATATATTGCTAAGGTCACACTGTGAAGGAAAAAAAATTATTTTTAACAACTGATTTAAACATTTGTTAGGCCTGAAGACATTTTTTAAATGAGGGAAGGGAGGAATCCTCCTAGCAGCCCTGAAATCCTCTAGTTCAGAACAGTACCAAATGGGTACTTTCCCCTTGTTTTAGCTCCTTTCAGCAAAAATACACGAACCAAAATGCTAAGTAAGGCTGGGCGCAGTGGCTCACGCCTGTAATCCCAGCACTTTGGGAGGCCGAAGCAGGTGGATCACGAGGTCAGGAGATTGAGACCATCCTGGCTAACACGGTGAAACCCCGTCTCTACTAAAAATACAAAAAATTAGCCGGGCGTGGTGGCGGGCGCCTGTATTCCCAGCTACTCAGGAAGCTGAGGCAGGAGAATGGCGTGAACCCGGGAGGCAGAGCTTGCAGTGAGCCGAGATCGTGCCACTGCACTCCAGCCTGGGCGAAAGAGCGAGACTCTGTCTCCAAAAAAAAAAAAAACCCAGTAATATGCTGTTAAAATACATGTTTCTGTTGACTATTATAATATATAAATAATTACATATATCCCCATTTGCTCTTCTGCCCATAGAACCTTTCATCTTATACAAGTTCTACCTATTTGTATACATGCTTAAATTTAAACTATTTGGTTTTTTGGTTATTTTTATTTTTTGCTTTTTAAGCTGTTAGGCTCTGCATTTCAGTTGATTTAATTAACTATCATCTACCCACCCATTTTCCATTATTTCCCCTTAAATAAAAGTGTTTTATACCAAATAAAATCATTTATGATCAATTTTGCATCATTAGTAGAAAATTTATTAGTAAATAAGTGCACACAAAACCAATGATAGGTGTAGCTATCCTGAAATAAGCAGTGCTAACAATGCAGCATAAAACTACAAAGTGTAATATTAATGGCAAGTATTTCCACATTGGTTTAAATAAAATATTAGTGAACAGACACGACTTTTCAGATATGTTACTGTATTCCTAAATTACCCACAGATGTTGTGTATCAGGAAACAAGGAGTTGTCTTAGGTAAGTTATATGCTTCCATTTGCCCTCAGTCTCTAAACTGAGGCTCAAAATAATTGAGGGAAGGCAAATCTGAATTTTAAGTCCATACAATGTTAGCACTTTTTTAAAAAGTCTGTAACATTAGCATCTAAGATGGATACTTCTATAGTGCTTCAAACATTTTCATGTCCAAATTGATTTTAACATTACAGAATTTGAAGTTATATGCTGAAAAGGACCACGGAAACTTACATGACATTTAATCCAACACCCAGTTTACAGATATGGGAACCAAGGCTTAAAACTGACTTGCCCAAGGTCCCACCAAATAGAAGCAGTTCATCCTCCTACATTCAGTTAAGCAGTGGTTCTCAAACTTTCTGCACACTGCAATCACCTGAGGAGCTTTAAAAACTGCCTAACTTCCAACTTGAGACATTCTGATTTAATTGGCATTGGGTATGACTTGGGGCATGAGGAGTGTTTTTTGTTGTCTTTTTGTGTGTTTTGTGTTTTTTTGAGACAGAGTCTTGCTCTGTCGCCCAGGCTGGAGTAAAATGGCACAATCTCGGCTCACTGCAACCTCCGCTTCCCAGATTCAAGCTATTCTGTCTCAGCCTCCCAAGTAGCTGGGATTACAGGTGCACGCCACCACACTTGGCTAATTTTTTTGTATTTTACTAGAAACGGGGTTTCACCGTGTTGCCCAGGCTGGTCTCAAACTCCTGAGCTCAGGCAATCTACCCGCCTCGGCCTCCCGAAGTGCTAGGATTACAGGTGTGAGCCACCACGCCCAGCCTGAGGGTTGTTTTTAAAGTTCCCCTGGTGATGATTCCAATGTGCTGCAAATTTTGGGAATGACTGAGTTAGGGTCAAGATCAGAATCATCTGGGATGTGCTTGTCTGTGTAATTCTGCCTCACATGCCTTCTCCATTTTCCTAAAAGGCTTGTGACTGCCTAGAGATCAAGGGAAGGTGGAGGTGAGATGAATGTGTTTGTAGACATATATTTTGAAAAAAGTTGCATAAGTGATTCTGATATGGCTCACTCATCCCATGAGAATAATGCACTATTAAGCCATGATAAACATTTTTCAAAATCTTTCCTAAAAATCAATTTGCCATACTAGTGAAACCTTTATTTAACCAGTAGTGAAATATACCAAATGATCATTTCTAAAACTTACTGAGAACAAATTAAAATTTACTGTACTTCCAAAAGTAGACATCTAAAAATTAAGACTAAAATGGGGGGGAAAAAGCATGAAATCTATTATACTTGTTTGAGCAAGGTTAATCTTTAAAACTACTTTGAATCTTATAGAAACATCAGAACCTTTTGAATTCAAAAGAAGCCAGGGGCTCTAGCCAAAGTGGAGTGGTTTTTTAACTCAAGGATTTAGGACCCTGGCTGAATACAAACATTGAATGATTACTCAGTAGGTGCCAAAGCTCAGGACTTTAGACAGAGTCAGAGTCCAGTTTGTGCTGAAACACAATTCGATTTCAACTATTGTTTTAAGTGAGAGAGGAAAGTGACATTATTATGAGTGTAAATTTGCTGCTTTTAAAGTAGAAGTTACTGATAATTGAACTAAAAAAAAAAACTAGTACATTAGAAACAAAATTAAGTTTATAAGCTAGTTATGTTTTTAGACTAAAAAGTAAAATTAGGGATAAGGACATTAATATTCTAGTGCAGCACTTCCCAAACTGTGTTCTGAAAATCAACGCTCATAATCCAAGGAGATGTTAATAGTTTCCTGACAACCCCAATGGAGTTGTTTGCTGTTGTTGTTGGTTTTTAAATAAACTTGAAAAGTTCATCTTACGGTGTTCTGAAAGTGCATCTCAGATTGTGCCCAAGAGGTGCTCATGCACGACAGGGAAAATTTAAATGCAGATACACTATGGTGCCAGTAGAGGACAAGCTGTTCCTTCTTCCAAGAGTAGTTTGCAAAGCAGTACACATTGTTTTAGGCCTGTAACTCATAACAAACTAATGTTTCTCCAGAAACATCCAATAAAAAGCACCTCTCCTTCTCACATTATGTTCAACACTGTCTTAACATAAATGCATTAAATAAATAGCTACACTTTTCTAGGATTACTTCTTCACTAACTGGCTTTCCCTTCCACCATGCAGCCTAAGATTAAAACAGGAAATTAAAATTCATATTTAGATCCTTGAAATCAATATATAGTTGACACCAATTTCTTAAATCCATTGCTGAAAAGGACAATCAAATGGCTGAAATTACCGAGGATGGCTAGGATGCTTTTAGCATAAGGGGGTCTGTCACTCAGCCCTTGGCAGCCTAGTTGTACTCACCATTTTACTGTGGTTCTAAGATTAGGCTGGCTGACTGTGCTGTCATCTAGAAATATTGTTGAGCATGAGCTATACTTTTTAGTAAGCTGCCCTGGAGATACCTGAAGGGGAAGGGAAATAGAAGAAAATGTCACAGTAAGTTAAACCTATAAAAGTGTGGTTTTTCCTTGGTTAAAATGTCAAATGATAAAGCATTAAGATATTTCTTACACTCCATGAACTGCCTGAGTGTAGTATCATGTGCAGCTCTATGGGAAACCCAGTGGAGGCTCTCCCACAGACTGTTTGAGGAATGGGTTATGAAATGCTGCTCTTGTGGTACCTATAATCAAACCTGGCAAGCATCTGTTATGCATTCCCTGTATAAATTAATGGGAAAAGTTTACAATAAGATTTGTTTTTTTCTTGAGCAATAAAAAGCAGCTGAGATTGTCTATTATTCCTTCACTACAGTAAAATGTAATGCCTTAAATCATATTTGCGTAAGAGCATTTTATTGCAGTAAATGAAAGCCTAATACTACATTTACTAAGTTACTAATATTAAATGTATTAGTTCAGGAGACAGTATGAGAAACAAGTGTTTCACAGTCAGAGGCTTCGTCTGCCAGGGCTGCTCCATCACCCTCAGTGAGAGGGCCTGTTTTCTTATGTGGAGGAGAAAAAGTAACACTTTAATATTCCAAACAAAAAAGATGACAAAAACAACTTTAGGAATTTAACTTGCACTTCATATTTAAATAAAACTGCCATTACATTATTCAAATGAGAACCTCAGAGAACACTCTCCATTTCAAAATGTTATTAATTTCATTCTATAAGTTATTTGACAGGCATCATGGCACTTGCCTCCCTCACTCATGCTGCTCTGCCTGGACTACCTTGTTCTTCCTCCTTATCCCAATAAGCCTGACCCCATCTACCTTCTGGGATCCCTTTGCCAGCAGCCGCACCAAAAAACATTTCCCTTTTGGTACATTCACCCATCTAATTCACCACTTGTTACATGATACCAACTGCTTGTGGAGTATCCCCTCACAAGAAAGTAAGCTTCTCCAGGGAAGGAAGGACTCTTCCTCCTCTTACCTCTGGCTGCTGAGCACAGAATTGGGGACAAATTAAGGAGTTCAACAAGTGTTTGACAAATTATTTAAATCAGTTACAATTTGGAAGGTAAATGCTACTACAGACACAAATTAGCAGAATTTATCTGCAGTTGTATCAAGGAGGTGACTATGAACTTTTTGAGCCCTCTAGAAAATAAACCATCTTTAAAACACTTTAGAAGTATCCATTTATTTGGGAAGAGTGCAACAGTCAAATACTGAAACAGCCTGAACTATGTTAAGAAGGTCAGTAACCAAATCCCAGTCATTGAATAGCTGAAAGTAACAGTAGCTTTTTTTTTAAAACCACAGAATACTAATAATTTTAACACATAAAAAAAAACTAATTCAGATGAGCCTTCCTTCTTCCTATTAATATGATAGTTTTTACCACGTTGTCACACTCTCCCATCAGTATCCCACACATATACATGAAAGACAGGGCAGGGAGAAGGTCTAGTCATTGCTTTTAAAAATGCATGCATTAAAAAATTGCCAGTAGCCAATAATCAGAAATATCCATACAGTGTAACACCATTTTGTTTCAGATGTTTTTACTGCAGTCACTTAATTCTTACTAACAAAAAGTCCCAGGTATTCTATTTTTAAAAAGTATTACTATTTGAAGGACCAAATTCTCCTTCAACCTAGAAATGTTTTCAACTATATCTAAACTCATGTTTCTTAAGCTATTATATTTAATGTATATAGTTTACATTAACTGTGTATGTGTGCTAATGTATACACTTTTATTGCCTCAAGAAACACATACAGTATAAAAAATAAAAATTGACTCATTCAAATACATTCATTCAAAGTGGAAGGTGGGGCTGGGCACGGTGGCTCACACCTGTAATTCCAGCACTTTGGAAAGCCAAGGCGGGTGGATTACCTGAGGTCAGGAGTTCGAGACCAGCCAGGCCAACATGGAGAAACCCTATCTCTACTAAAAATACAAAAATTAGCCAAGTGTGGTGGTGGGCTCCCATAATCCCAACTACTTGGGAGGCTGAGGCAGGAGAATCGCTTGAACCCGAGAGGCGAAGGTTGTAGTGAGCCAAGATCGCACCACTGCACTCCAGCCTGGGTGACAGAGCAAGACTTGGTCTCAAAAACAAAAAAAAAAAAAAAAAAAGAAACCTTTCTCTGCTAATCAATATATAGCATGAGACACACCACTAACTTTCAACTATCCAAATTTTTTGTTATCAAGAGTATCCCTACATCTCTTGAGACTAGAGGGTGGCAGAATTCAGCTTCTGAGCAAAGCAATTATAGCTGGCAACAGGTAATTCCCCCATCATCTTGCTGGAAAACTCAACAATTTCCTTTATTTTAGGCTAAAGCCTTACCAGTGCTGACTTACAACCTCAAGAAACTCTACTGACAAACATAATAATATAAAATATAAATACTTTAAAAAAATCCAAACAACAAAACACTACTGAAAGTTCACAGATGTTATTTCAGGTAGTCACAAAATAGGAACAAAGAATATATCATTCATCTTCATTTAGTCTGCACAAATGACAATCTTTAACAAGAAAGGGAAGGGGTACTGAGTAGACTTAAGGTAGAATAGCAAAGATAGAAAATAATCATACTTAGTAATCTACTGAGTCACAACTGAAACCTTAAAGATAAAGTACCTGTTGAACTTCTATGCCTATCCACTGACTTTTCCCATTGTGTCTACTGCCTCTAATTTTAACCCATTTAAAATAAGAGGTAAATGCTACTACAGAATCCATCTCAAAAAAAAAAAAAAGAATTAATGACTTTTAATTAACTTAAAAATTTCTGACATTTTGTGCATTAATGAAACACCTCCATCTATGCTGCACAGTAATGGGGCAATATAGCAGGGTGCAGAGTTTGAATACAATTCCTAAGGCCTTAGTAGAAGAGTATAATATGCTTATTATAGGTATAACTAAAAAATGTCTGGATTAGTATCATTATGTTGAATTTAAACTTAGATTTACACTTTAAATAAAGGTTCTAAATTTGGCTTAAACATGGCAGATTGACCATAAATTTATTTCCTTGCCCTCCTGAAATTTCATTAGAATTAAAGACATAAAGTAAAGGTTATACACAGGAGCAGGCAACAGGATTGACAGCAGATAATTTTTCTATTTATTTTATTTTATTTATTTATGAGACAGAGTTTATAAATTTATTTATTTATTTTTGAGACAGAGTCTTGCTCTGTTGCCCAGGCTGGAGTGCAGTGGTGCAATCTTGGCTCACTGCAGCCTCCACCTCTCAGGTTCAAGCGATTCTCCTGCCTCAGCCTCCCGAGCAGCTGGGATTACAGGTGCGTACCACCACACCTGGCTAATTTTTATATTTTTAGTAGAAACGGAGTTTCAACATGTTGGCAAGGCTGGTCTTGAACTCCTGGCCTCAAGTGATCCTCCCACCTCAGCCTCCCAAAGTGCTGAGATTACAGGCATGAGCCACCGCACCCGGCCACAGCAGATGACTTTTAATAAATCTTGAAAGATGAAAAAGACAAAGGAGTGGTAACTGATATGGAAGCACAACTTTAGTGCCTACAGAGAGTGACTGGAACAGGATCAAGTTAGTTTGTCTCACAGAACCCAAGGCAGACTTCAAACTCAGAGGTACATGGCACCTTGGAAGGTAGAGTGAAACATAAAACAAAAGCCAGCAAGGTCAGTTGAAAATATGTAGGTGCAGTCCCAGGTCCATCTGTCCTCCCATCTTATAAGGAATATAGAAGGTTCTGGGCTCAGAAATAGTAGGACTGAAATCTGGGAAATGGGAAAAAAAACTACATGCTGAGAAGTGGAACTCCACCTCCCTTTTCCAACTCTGCTTCTGGAAAATGAGCAGCCATGCTTATACTCCCCAGGTAGAAAATTGGGAGATTCTTCTCTGAAGAAACTGAACAGTCTCAGAAAAGACGCACCCAGCAGGGCACAGTGGCTCACACCTGTAATCCCAGCACTTTGGGAGGCTGAGGTGGGTGAACTTGAGGCCAGGAGTATGAGACCAGCTTGGCTAATACGGCAAAACCCTGTCTCTACTAAAAAAAAAAAAAAATTAGCCGGGTGTGGTGGCACACACCTGTAATTTCAGCCACTCAAGAGACCGAGGCACAAGAATCACTTGAACCCAGGAGGAAGAGGTTGCATCTTGGCAGAGGGTGCTGAGATCACGCCACTGCACTCCAGTATGGATAACAGAATGAGTCTCTCAGAAAGAAAAGCAAAGGAAAGGACAGGACAGGAGAAAGGAAAGGGGAAAGGAAGGAGGAAAGGAAAGGAAAGGAAAGGAGAAAAAAAGAAAAGAGAAAAGACAAGACAAGACCCACCAGATAACAGACTGAGGTCTTCTAAATTAAAGGCTGGCTTGGCCTCCAATGTCCTTGCAGTAAGAATCATCAGTTAACAAAAGTCCTGCTTCCAATTAGAGAAAGCCAGGGACTATCACATGTGAGGGAAGCCTCCAACAAGAGAGAGCAAAACAATAGGAAAAAGGAATGCATGGGAGTGGTGAAAATGCAGGAGCAAATGAAAACTTTAAAAAATTCTTAAAATACCTCAAAAAGATGAAAGATTCAATAGAACGGTTAGAGCATAAAGTAAAAGAATGCCCAAGAAGTAGAACAAAAGACTAACTAGAAAATGGGAGAGTGCAGGGGGAGACAATTAAAGATCAATGCAGAAACACTGGTCTAATAAGCTCAGCATCTGAATAGTAAGAATATCAGGAAAAAGAAGGAACAAAGAAAACAAAATTATCTAGAAGACATAGTCTACAGACTTATTGGTCCCAATAAAAAGAAAAGGTCCAGGCTGGGTGCGGTGGCTCATGCCTGTAATCCCAACAATTTGGGACGCCGAGGCAGGCAGATCACAAGGTCAGGAGATCGAGACCATCCTGGCCAACATGGTGAAATCCCTTCTTTACTAAAAATACAAAAAAATTTGTCAGGCCTGGTGGCGCGCCCCTGTAGTCCCAGCTACTTGGTAGGCTGAGGCAGGAGAATCGCTTGAACTTGGGAGGTGGGGATTGCAGTGAGCTGAGATCACATCACTGCACTCAAACCTGGCAACAGAGCAAGACTCCGTCTCAAAAAAAAAAGGAAAAAAGAAAAGGTCCATAGCAAGCCATATTATGAAATTTCAGGATCTCAGGGATACAGAAGGCACTAAAAAGTTTCCGGAGACATGTAAAAACTGGTTACACGTACTGTATCACACAATGGCAACAGATTCAAGAATACTATAACGAGAACACAATAGAGAAATGTCTTCAGAACTATGAAATTTAGAGTGAACCTAGCATTTTATACTCTAGCATTTTATACTCTTATGAAATAGGAAGCTTTGGCTAGGTGCAGTGGCTCACACCTGTAATCCCCACACTTTGAAAGGCTGATGCAGGTGGATGGCTTGAGCCCAGGAGTTTGAGACCAGCCTGAGCAACAGGGCAAAACCCCATCTCTACGGAAAAATACTAAAATTAGCTGGACATAGTGGCACATGCCTGTAGTCCCAGTTACTCGGAAGGCTGAGATGGGAGGATCATTTGAGCCCAGTAGGTTAAGGATGCAGTGGGCCGAGATCACACCACTGCCCTCCAGCTTGGGCAACAGAGTGAGACCCTGTCTCAAAAAAGAGAAAAAAAGAAAAGAAAAAAAAAAAGGCCAGGTGCAGTGGCTCATGCCTGTAATCCCCGCTTTGGGAGGCCAAGGCGGGCAGATCACCTGAGGTCACGAGTTCGAGACCAGCCTGGCCAACATGGTGAAACCCCGTCTCTACTAAAAATACAAAAATTAGCTGGGCGTGATGGCAGGCGCCTGTAATACCAGCTACTTGGGAGGCTGACACAGGAGAATCGCTTGAACCCGGGAGGCGGAGGTTGCAGTGAGCTGAGATCGCACCACTGCACTCCAGCCTGGGGGACAAGAGCAAGACTTTGTCTCAAAAAAAAAAAAAAGAGAGAAAAAGAAATAGGGGAGGTTTTCAGACAGGCTAGATCTCTAAATATGTCTGTCTATGGGCCCTTCCCCAGGAAAATGTACTCCAGTACAACTAGGAAGGATAACAAGATAGAGGGAAACACAGAATCTAGGATTTAGGGGACCCAACACAAGAGGACAGTTATGTGAGATCCCAGATGACTTCAGGGAGACATCCCAGGAAAACAGGCACAGAGCAGTCTTAGGAAAAGCCCATCTATATTTGAAGAGGATGACAAAAGGCTGAGGAAAGCTGTCTCCAAGAGAAAAATGGAACAGATGTGTTTTAGTAGATGGAAATATTTTTGATAGGCATGTGGCAAATGCTACAACATTTGGGGGGAAAAATAGCTGTTAGAAAACAGCCAAATGAATATAGTCAGGAAATTAATTCCACACACACACACACAAAGACATGAAAGCAAGGAGACCAGCCAAGGGTTACTACTGCATTTGG
This sequence comes from Pongo pygmaeus, assembly GCF_028885625.2. Classification (NCBI taxonomy): domain Eukaryota; kingdom Metazoa; phylum Chordata; class Mammalia; order Primates; family Hominidae; genus Pongo; species Pongo pygmaeus. The sequence goes on along the minus strand of NC_072384.2, from coordinate 108,083,892 downwards.
CTGTGTGAGCTAGTGCAGGCTAGAAAGAGACGTGCAGACATGCTCAGATTTCAGAAATATTTAAGAGAAACAAAGGATGTATGTACAAGGAGAAGACAGTGAGAATAATATATGACTCAGCAGTGAATAATATCTGTATAACCATAACAATGTAAACATCAATTACTGATTTAATTAAAAATGTGATCTATGTGGGAGAAATAGAGGGAAGAAAATAAGGTCACGGTGGAGTGAGGAAGCTAAGCTTTCACTTGCTGTGACAGGAAGTCAACATATAGTGCTAAAAATGAACTTAGCTATTATAATTTTGTTACTTGATTTTTAAAAAGATTAAAAACTTTAGGCAAAAATATTTAAGGCAGATATTTATACCACAACCAAATTATTGAAATTTAACTTAAATGTCAGAAACCCTTAACAAATGGGTACACTAAGTCAAAGACTTTCCTGCATAAATCTGATTCTTAGAAAAATAGAAACGATTTAGAAAATCCACAAAAAGAGGCCCATACTAACAGTATTGGGTCCCCATTATATTTTTATGGAATCATGACAGACATACTTTTAATTCAACTGTTAATTTCTTAGCTTTCCAACTGTTTACTTACATGGTTTAAATGGTTGCTCTTCCTCTTTTCTCGCACTAAGAATAAAAAAAATTAGCTGATCAATTCTGATACAAATGCCACAGTATAAAAGTAGTTGCTAATCATCTGATTACCAATATACAAAATGATATAAAATTCCATTTAAAAAATAATTTCTAACAAAACTCATCATTTAAATCATCTGGCAAGATGAATCCCATAAAATAAAATCTAAAAACTTAGTTTTACTTTTTGACCTAACAGATATTCTATTACACAGAAATGAAAGAATCCCTACGTACAAAAGAAAGGGGCAAAACAAATTACGGTAAATGAGAAATTTAGCTAATTGGTTTCCCTGTTGTATATCTGAACCATCATCCAGTAGTATTTTTTAATTCTACATTTACAGGTAGCTTACTTTAATTACCAAGATCTAACACCTGACAGCCCTAAGAACCAGTTTCTGGCTAGGTGCCAATCTCTAGCTGCGCCACAATCACTACAAACATCCTGAACCACTTACTGGTCATCTACTAATATGTTACTGAAAAAATAAACGGGTCTTTACACAAGTGGAAAGTAAACTACCTTAAATTTAAATGTTAAAATGAATGTTAACCTAATTGAACATGGTATATTCAGCACATAAAATCATTTTAACAAAGGCCAGAAGAATAAAAGCTCCAAGAGGGACTTGGACCATGCTTTGTTTCCTATACTGCCTCTTCCTTTGATGCTAGACAAGTATCACAAGCACACACTGCTTACCACTGAAGAAAGAGGAGCATGGGATAGCTCTTCTTTTACTGCTTCCACACTCTGTATGTGTGAGAAGCCTATGGCTCTGAAAGAAACTGAGAAATACAACTATCCTAACCAGAAATGACCAGCTCAAGACAAAGTCCACACGAGCTTCGAAAATGCTGCTTACAACCCCCCCGCTTTGTGCTGTGCTGCATTACTTCAAATATTATAGAACCCCCACTTCTTGTATTCTTGCTGTTGAAATCAAATGAAAAACCTAGCTGTATATAGCTTTTTAGCAAATAAATTAGGATTTAACATAATTTTAAGGAAGATAAACAGGAGTACAGAAAAATACAACAGTTCTGATTCTCATCCTAAAACAAGCAGGACAAGGAGAATGTACGTAAGTTTCACTTGCTGAGGCTAACCTTCTGGGAAACACCATGGGGCATGTTTATATTTACACTACATTAGGATGGAAAAGCTAATAGCTTAAAAGTTCTCAGTAGCATAAATTTGAATGTGATAGGCTCATGTGGTTAGAGCATTGTATAAAAGGAAGCCAAAATCACAGATTCAATCCCTGTATATGAACTGATTTTTTGTTGCTGTTCAAATGAAACCAAGCTGCAGCTTAAATCCTATCATTCATCTTTAAAATGTACTCTTTTGGAGCAAGGGAAAGAGGTCAAAGAAGTATGGAGAAATAAGCATAAATCCATGATACTGGCCAGACGGCTCACGCCTGTAATCCCAGCACTTTGGGAGGCTGAGGAGGGCAGATCAGAAGGTCAGGAGTTCGAGACCAGCCTGGCCAACATGGTGAAACCCCATCTCTACTAAAAATACAAAAATTAGCCGGACATGGTGGCTCATGCCTGTAGTCCTAGCTACTTGGGAGGCTGAGGCAGGAGAATTGCTTGAACGTGGGAGATGGAGGCTGCAGTGAGCTGAGGCCCCATCATTGCACTCCAGCCTGGGCAATAAAGGCACCCCAGCCTCTCAAAAAAAAAAAAAAATCCATGTTACTAAATCATGTGGCCAATTAATTGTGTTATAAAAAGGTGGCAAAACCTGTAAATAGGTCTACATGTTATTACTAAACAATCACAACTAAAGGAAAGTATATCACATATTAAAATAAGTGAACATATGAAAAGAAAAATTTAAACTAATACATCAGTTCTTCTAAATACCTTCTATAATACATCCAATAAAACAGAAACAGTTTTCAGTCTTTTCCTTGGAAGGAAAAAACAGTATTGTCTTACCATCCGTTTGAGATTTGCTCAGGAAAATTGTGCTTGCCCTTGGATGGTCAGAAGGGTTTGACTCCAAAGCTAAATCTATAGAAGAGGAGGAAAAAGATGTGATACTTTAGGTGAGTAGAAAAGATGATTTCTGAAATACACATCCATTTTAATCACTTTTAACAGTCTTCAGGTAAGTTTTTAGTAATAAATATAAAGGAAATAAAGACAATACAGAAATACTCCTGGGGAATGCAAAATCGTAGAATCTCTCCACACATGTGGAACAAAACCAGGCTGTGTCAGAGACTTTTAATACAAAATCTGCACCTAAATAATCTGGTACAAATGTTAGATGAATCATACACATGCCCTCCTCCTTCAACTTATCAAATAGAAATATAACCACACTCTCCTCTTTGCTGCTATTACTAGCACATTTCAAGAACAATCTCAAGTAGCAAGTGATGCTGTGGCCAGTTAGCGTTAGGCACCAGCTCAATACATCAAATATGGTAAAACAAAGAGTTGTTTTTGGCAAATGTTCTTTAGACAATTAAACGGCTAATTCTAACTCCATTCAATAAGTAAACTAATTTAGTTAGCTGTGGTTTTTTGGGGGGCCATTCATCATGGCAGATTTAAGAGAACTAAATGGAAGTTCTGTGTTCTAATATACAGGAACATGTTAGAAAATGATTAACGTTTGCCCTCAATTTCTCACTTCTTCCTTCTAACAGCATGGTTAATTTGGTGTTTCATCAAGAGTACGTTTTAAAGCAAATCTTAGGGCTGTTTCTAAAAAATTTTGCCCCTATCTATGTCAAGATAAATCTGCCTGTAGTCCACCTTGCACCAAAGTTGGATAATATATTTAGGCAAGACTACAAAACAGACTCTTGAATTTTCATGAGACAAACTTTGCCATAATATGGGATAAAAATTGTCATGAGCGGAAAAAATAAAAATCTATGATATTCTTCAGCAAGGTACTTTTTTTTTTTTTTGAGATGGAGTCTCACTCTGTCACCCAGGCTGGAGTGCAGTGGCACGGTGTCGGCTCACTGCAACCTCCACCTCCAGGGTTCAAGCAATTCTCCTGCCTCAGTCTCCCAAATAGCTGGGATTACAGGTGCCTGCCACTACGCCGGCTAATTTTTGTATTTTTAGTAGAGACGGGTTTTACCATGTTGGCCAGGCTGGTCTCAAACTCCTGACCTCAGGTGATCCACCCACCTCAGCCTCCCAAGGTGCTGGGATTACAGGGGTGAGCCATTGCGCCCGGCCCAGCAAGGTCCATTTCAAGCCACTTATCTTAACCAATCTTGTAAGAAACTGGGCCAAGATCCAGAGTAACAGTTAAGGCGATATTTCCCAAAACTACATATTAATAGAATTGCTCTACTTTTAAAAAAGCGATTTAGTGGTCAAATGACAATATACTCTATCCCTGGCTCTTACAAAATCAAAATGCACATTGATATATTAAAAACTAATCAGTCTAGTAGTGATTACTGTCTAACTCAGCATTTCACAGATTTATCTACCTAGAATCCTTTTCTCTCTTCCAAGTAATTTGGTTAGAATCTTATATGAACATAATTTTGGGACTTCCTGGTTAAAATGAATTATGAATCATCCATTTTAATAGTACTGCCAGATCACTAAAAACTTACATACCTAAACCAACTGCTTTGTTCTCCATGGAAATTCCTTCACTGAACTTTTTTAAACCGCTTTTGGAGAAAACTATTCTTATGTAAAAGACCCACACAAAAATTATGTTTGAAGTTTTTCCACATCTTGAAAAGATGATGTGACAATTTTAAGCTATTTGGAAAAATAAAATCATTTGTGCCCAAAATGACAGGCAGAGACTTTCACAGCTGCCTCTACCTAAAGCTCCTTTTTTTTTTTTTTTTCCGAGACAGAGTCTCACTCTTTTGCCCAGGCTGGAGTGCAGTGGTGTAATCTTGGCTCACTGCAACCTCCACCTCCCGGGTTCAAGCAAATTGTCCTGCCTCAGCCTCCCAACTAGCTGGGATTACAGGCACGCATCACCATGCCCGGCTAATTTTTGTATTTTTAGTGGGGACTGGGTTTCACTATGCTGGCCAGGCTGGTCTCAAACTCCTGACCTTGTGATCTGCCCCCCTCGGCCTCCCAAAGTGCTGGGATTACAGGCGTGAGCCACCACACTCGGCCTCTACCTAAAGCTTCTAAAAGGATTCATGACTACTTCCTTTCAAAAAGAAAGCAAATATACTACCATTTGAATCTAAATAATAACTAATGTTTACAGAAGAAGCCATATTATGAATCAGTACCTATGTCAGGATAAAGTTTAATTAGGAATTTTCAATGGAAGTCCAGGAAAATTAAGTACCAAAATCAAAGAGAAGCAGACTTCACACACACACCTCCCCCGCCCCAAACCAAGATGTGCTACTATGTATTTAAATATAAGAAAACCAAGATGTGCTACTGTGTAAATATAAGAAATATCCAAGGCAGCTGGGCATGGTGGCTCATGCCTGTAATCCCAGTACTTTGGGAGGCCGAGGCTGGCAGATCATGAGGTCAGGAGTTTGAGACCAGCCTGACCAACCCAGTGAAACCCCATCTCTACTAAAAATACAAAAAAATCAGCCAGGCGTGATGGCGTGCGCCTCTAGTCCCAGCTGCTCAGGAAGCTGAAGCAGAAGAATCGCTTGAACCCAGGAGGCAGAGGCTGCAGTGAGCCAAGATCACGCCACTGCCCCCCAGCCTGGGCAACAGAGGAAGACTACATCTTAAAAAAAAAAAAAATCCAAGGCAACTAGGATAAAAGAAATGATAAGATATAGAGAAAAAAGCCAATTAGCCCAAGTAACAAGCTGGTACTCCCTCAACTCAGGGGTTTTAGGGTGGACATGTGACTTACAGCTGGCCAATCAATTACATTTCTCTTGGGACTTCCCAAGAACCAGAGGAGAAAGGCAGGGCTGTACTCTAGCACTGCTAGCCAGCCAGGAGCTGCCACCAGTGGCTCCCTCTGCCATCATGAAGGGTGTCTTTTCAGGAGAGATCAACAGAAGAGCAGAACTGAGACAAGTTCTGAGATCACTTAATTCCTGGGTCAAGTAATCCCTAACTGACTATGTGAATCCCTGGTTATACAGTTTTTTAAAATTTTTAACTATTTTGAGATAGATTTTTTGAACTTGCAAGTAAGAGGCCTGGTTTATCAACAATACTGATGTGATCACACTAAAGGTGGTGATAGGTAAAAGCCTCTAGCTCATTCCTTTAATATCTTACCATGAACAGAAATTTCCAAGAGTCAAAATAATGCTTCATTTGCAAATTACAAACAAATTACAAATTATAAACTCACAACCATTACTTTAAGTTGCTTTTCTTTTTGAGATGAAGTCTCGCTCTATCACCCAGGCTGGAGTGTAGTGGCCTGATCTCGGCTCACTGCAACCTCCACCTCCCAGGTTCAATTCTCCTGCCTCAGCCTCCCAAGTAGCTGGGACTCCAGGCATGTGCCAACATGCCCAGCTACCTTTTGCATTTTTAGTAGAGACGGGGTTTCACTATGTTGACCAGGCTGGTCTCGAACTCCTGACCTCATGATCTGCCTGCCTCGGCCTCCCAAAGTGCTGGGATTACAGGCGTGAGCCACTGTGCCCAGCCTTAAGTTGCTTTTCTTATGCATGTTAAAAAAAAAATAGCTCTAATCCATATACAACTTAGGTCTTATTTTACAAATGATCTCCACTCCAATGGAGAATATTTACTGTGTAATGGATAAATGATGGTCCATCAAGTGTTATTCCTATACTCTACTCAGCCAATCCCATATTGTTGGGGACTTAGGTACTTACAAAGCTCTGCTCTTAGGAGGAAAACCTTCAATTTTATGGTATTTTAAAATTATTTTAAAAATCTCCTTAGGAAAGATTTTTCACAAAAGTGGGATAATCAGACCAAAAGGTCAGATTGTTTTTACCGCTCAATATATAGTGCTCAGTTGCTTTCTAAAGGAGTTAAGGGTATATTAGGATATAATGCCACCAATTATACCAGTTTTAGCTCCTACCACAGCTTTGGATGCTTAAAAAAAATTCCTACTGATGTGAATGAGGAACATCACCATGGTGTAACTTGCATTTATTTATTTGATACAATTTGCTATATAACTTGCACTAACAATAAATACCACACATTGCTATTTTACAGAATGGACATTTAAGCCATTAGACAGTAAACGTCTGCATACACACACACACACACACACAGACACACACACACACACACACACACACACACACACACACAGAGTATCATTTCTGCACTCTCCATTAACTCTTTCCCCAAGAACCTAGGGGAGACTCTGACAAATGATACTACTCTATTCTCACTATCACAAAGGTAAGACTGCCAACTATTAAGGCATTAGGCTCCACAAACATGCACATACAAAATTTAGAGAAATGTCTGGAAAACAGAAACTCATCAATTACCATGCATCTTATACGTGAATGCCTTCAAAAATTATTTTTTAAAAAACTCCTAATAATGGGCTGAGCGTGGTGGCTCACGCCTGTAATACTAGCACTTTGGGAGGCCAAGGCGGGTGGATTGCCTGAGCTTAGGAGTTCAAGACCAGCCTGGGCAACATGGTGAAACCCCATCTCTACTAAAATACAAAAAAAAAAAAAAAATTAGCTGGGTGTGGCGGCGTGCGCCTGTAGTCCCAGCTACTCGGGAGGCTGAGGCAGGAGAATTGCTTGAGCTCAGGAGGCGGAGGTTGCAGTGAGCCGAGATGGCGCCACTGCACTCCAGCCTGGCAACAGAGCAAGACTCTGTCTCAAAACAAAAAAAAACAAAAAATTCCTAAGAATGTTTGAAACTAGGAGAAATAGTTTTTGATATCATGGTTAGGGGTTATGTCTAAAATTGTATTCTAAGACCCACCTGTTTTGTATTATCAATTTAAATTGCAACTTAATTTGAAAGCATGATAGTATGATGGGGGGCAAGTAAGACAAAAAAAAATTAAACTCAGGTCTTAATATAAACACCCCTCAGGGGAAGAAATCTATAAGATCCACTGACATTGAACACTGCTTTTCCTTGAATCTATCAGCCATCTCAATTTCACAGATGTTAATTAAAAATGTAAAAATATGGAACTTAGAATAAATGAAATGCATAATTACTAAAGGCTAAAAGTGTTAAAATTATGCAATTGTAAACTGTAAAGGAATGATTTTTCTTGTCAAAATATTAAAGGGAGAGGACAGCAACCAAGAAAGTAACTGACAGAAGCAGCATATTTCAGAGAAAGAGATTGATTTCAACATATTGATTTCAATATGTCCCAATTAAACAGGAGATATTGGCAGTTTCTGGGCCAACTGCTGGACATCTGTTTATTTAAAGGCTTACTGCATTTACTGACCTGCTCTATCATACTGCACACCGTATTAGTCTTACGGTCCATAACACAAACATTTCAAACCTCTCAATTATGATGTAAACTCTGAGATTTTATCTATGTTCACACGTTCCACCCATCAGGTAAGTCTTACCTGATGGGACTTGAGCTTCCCTGCCTCATCTGAGGTCACACAGTACACAGCCAAGCTCCAGTCTCATGCGCACTCATGCCTTGCTTCTGCCTTCCTAGCTTCTGACAATCCTAAATCTGGTTTCCAAACCACTTCTCTACCTCCTTCTACGTCAGCGTTCAGTCTTGCTTTAACTTACCTTCACTCCTCAATCTATGTTTTAGTGACTGTGACTGAGCTGTGACATTTCATATGCTATAGTATACCTTTCTCCCTTTGTGTATTTCTTAATAGCACTTAACTCCTTTTTTAGACTTTTAAGAATATTTCTGGGTGGAGTGCAGTGACTCACACCTGTAATCCCAGCACTCTGGGAGGTTGAGGCAGAAGGATCACTTGAGAACAGTTCAAGACCAGCCTGGGCAACATAGTGAGACCCTCATCTCTACAAAAATTTTTAAAAAATTAGTTGGATGTGGAGGCATATGCCTGTAGTTCCAGCTATTTGGGAGGCTGAAGTAGCAGGATAGCTTGAGCCCAGGGATTTGAGGTTACAGTGAGCTCGAACGGCACTACTGCGCTCCAGCCTGGGCGACAGGCAGAGTTGTGACCCGGTCTCATACAGAGAGAAAAAAAAAAAAGTCTGGGTTACAAGTACCTCCATTTCATTTTTCATTATCCAATGTTATTATTTTAACTCCAAAGCTTAATTAACTGAAAAAAAGGTGGAAAAAAGGCAGTATCCAAAGAAGCCCATGAGTCATTCTATAAATTATAATCCTATAGGCCATATATCTGAAATTTACATTCTTGATCTACCAAGCCTTCTTTTTTTTTGAGACGGAGTCTCACTCTACCGCCCAGGCTGGAGTGCAGTGGCGTGATCTCGGCTCACTGCAACCTCTGCCTCCTGAGTTCAAGCAATTTTTCTGCTTCAGCCTCCCAAGTAGCTGGGACTACAGGCATGTGCTACCAAGCCCAACTAATTTTTGTATTTTTATTAGAGATGGGGTTTCACCATGTTGGCCAGGATGGTCTCCATCTCCTGACCTCGTGATCCACCCGCCTCAGCCTCCCAAAGTGCTGGACTACAGGCATGAGCCACCACACCTGACCATACCAAGTCTTATCTTTTTAAACCTTGGAAAACTCTTAGTCCCAGCTACTTGGGAGGCTGAGGCAAGAGGATCACTTGAGCCCAGGAAGTGGAGGCTGCAGTGAGCTATGATCACACCACTGCACTCCAGCCTCGGCAACTGAGAAAGACCATCTCAAAAACAAAAAACAAATTAAAAAACCTTGGAAAATTCAATTTACACCTCTCAAAGCCTGTCTTCTCATATGTAAAACAAGTATAATTCTTATACTACCTAACTCAAAATATAGTGAGAATAAAATGAAATGCAAGAGCAATTGCTATAAGCCAGGCACAGTAGCTCACACCTGTAATCCCAGCATTTTGGGAGGCTGAGGTGGGCAGATCACCTGAGGTCAGGAGTTCATGACCAGCCTGGCCAAGATGGCGAAACCCCTTCTCTACTAAAAATATAAAAATTAGCTGGGCCTGGTGGCACACGCCTGTAGTCCCAGCTACTCAGGAGGCTGAGGCAGGAGAACTGCTGGAACCCAGGAGGTGGAGGTTGCAGTGAGCTGAGATCGTGCCACTGTACTCCAGCCTGGGCAACAGAACTAGACTCCATCTCAAAAAAAAAAAAAAAAAAGCTATTGCTATATACCACATAACGCACCATAAATTATAAAACAAAGTTTTCACAAATTAAAAGCAAAAGTGAACAGTTAGCATTTATTGGAAAGGCCATACCAAAATAACATCTTGAGCAAATATGCACTTTGGCTGCCCTTGAAATTAAGGGAAAAACAGTCACACACCACCACCAAGAATTCCTTTCAGTGTTGTTGTTTTAAATAAGCAAATACATATTATTTCGTACATTACTGTACTTTCTCCTCCTTGTTTTTTTCATGTAACATATCCTGGATATCTGGTATCACTCCATAGCAGTAAAGAGTTTTTTTTTTTTTTTTTTTTTTAACAGCTCCATAGTTCTCCTCTGTGTGGATATAACAGTTTATTTTACCAATTTCTTACTAGACATATTAATTATTTCCAATATTTAGCTATTGAAAATAATGCAACAAAATCTCATGCACATGTTATTTCATATTTATGGGGTATGCCTTCAGGATAAATTCCTTTAAGTAGGATTTCTGGATTAAATGCATTTGCAATGTTTGAGATTATGCCAAATTCCTCTTCAGGGAGTCAAACCACCTTGCATTTTAACCAGCAGTATACGAATGCAACTCTCTTCGCGGCCACACCAAAGAATGTATTGTCAAGTTTTTGGATCTTCTCCCAACAGAGAAATCACAGCATACTTTTCGTTTGTATTTCTCTTAAGTGTGAAACTGTGTTTAAGGATCATCTGCATTTATTTTTCTGTGACTTGTCTATTCATCACTTTGTTACCTACTTTTGCAGCTAGTCTGATCTTTTTTTTTGAGACAGTCTCACCATCACCCAGGCTGGAGGGCAGTGGAGCAATCACAGCTCACTCCAGCCTTGACTCCTGGGCTCAGGAGATTCTCCTGCCTCAGCTTCTTGAGTAGCTGGGACTATGGGTGTGTGCCACCACACCTGGCTAATTTACCTTTTGTAGAGGCAGAGTCTCAGCATGTTGTCCAGGCTAGTCCCAGCCCCCTCCTGGGCTCAAGCAATCCTCCTGCCTCTGCTTCCCAAACTGCTGGGATTATAGGCATGAGCCACCGTCTAATTTTTTTCTGAAACAATTAAAAATATTGGCTGGGCGTGGTGGCTCACACCTGTAATCCCAGCACCTTGGGAGGCCAAGGTGGGCGGATCACGAGGTTGGGAGATCGAGACCATCCTGGCTAACATGGAGAAACCCTATCTCTATTAAAAAATACAAAAAATTAGCCAGGTGTAGTGGCATGTGCTTGTAGTCCCAGCTACTCAGGAGGCTGAGGCAGGAGAATCGCTTGAACCCGGGAGCAGGAGGTTGCAGTGAGCTGAGATTGAGCCACTGTACTTCAACCTGGACAACACAGTGAGACTCCATCTCAAAAAAAAAAAAGAATTAAAAATATTTCCCAGGCTATAATCCTCCAATGGTTTCCTATCACAACTAAAGTCTATATTCTTTGCCAAGGCCCACTATACATACATGGCCTTAACCCACCATAGTCCTGGCATCCTTTTCACTTTTCTGCAGCCACCCTGTGTCTTTCTGTCCTTGGCCAAAAACAAGTTTGCTCCCATTCAAGGAACTCCAAAGTAACTTTCCGTCTGCGTGGACCCCTGGCTCTTGCCAACCATCCTCACAAGGCTCCCTTCTCACTTTAGGACTGCTCATAGGTCACGTAAGGAGAGCAGCCATCTTTCATCCCCACAACCCTCATGTAACTGTCCTCCTCCCCAATCCATGACCCTATTTGACTTTTTTCCCCAGCACCTCACCACCTAACATTCTTGATTAGTCATATATTATCTATCCCTAGCTCCCTCCAGAATGTAAGGATCAGAGTTAGGATGAGGCTCTGTCTTGTATACCACTGTTTGCCCTGAATCTGGAACACAGCCTGGCCACCTAAAGGTACTCAATAAACATCTGTTTCAGCACACCCCAAAACTAGTCAAGTTTCTCCCAGTTTTCCCACATCTTTTAAGATTTCTTCTAACGCTCTCTCTTGATTTGTCATCTAATCAAATCTTTTAAAGTGGTAAGCATCGAATCTTTTAAAGTGGTAGCTATTCAGAATTAAAGATGCAAGATAGGCTACCAAGAAACAAAAAATATTAAATGATGAATTCTAATGTCCAGGAAAAAGTCAATGCTAACTCCAATTTGGCATAAGAACATTTTTTTTTTTTTTTTTTGAGATGGAGTCTCGCTCTGTCGCCAGGCTGGAGTGCAGTGGCACGATCTTGGCTCACTGCAATCTCTGCCTCCTGGGTTCACACCATTCTCCTGCCTCAGCCTCCCGAGTAGCTGGGACTACGGGCGCCCGCCACCACGCCCAGCTAATTTTTGGTATTTTTCGTAGAGATGGGGTTTCACCGTGTTAGCCAGGATGGTCTTAATCTCCTGACCTCGTGATCCACCCGCCTCGGCCTCCCAAAGTGCTGGGATTACAGGCGTGAGCCACTGCGCCTGGCCCATAAGAACACTGAATACTAAAATATCTTAACTACAAAATGACTCAACCCATAGATTTAACTAAATTCTATAGGGAGATACAAGGCATCAGTCATCAAAACATGTTTTTATCGGTATCCTTGAAATCAAATGTAATGAGACTGTGTATGATGTTACTAGGAAAGATGCCCAATCATAAAGGATAGGTAAATAAATGATACTCCAACCATCTGATGGTACGTTAAGCAGTTACTAGAAGGCATGCGATAGAGCAGGGTGTCCTGGCATGGAAAGATATCCTGGAGCACTCTCTGGATGTCAAGCAGTGATTCAGGAATTTATGACATTATTTCACTCTTGTCTAAGTTATGAAGCAGCTCATATAGAATAATCTCATTTTTCTAAAATAAAATGTTATATTCATATGCATACCATAATCAATGACTTTTCTGTATTCTCTACGTCTTTTACATCATATTATTCAAAAAAGCAAAAAAAAAAAGGGCTTAAAATAGCTACTGGAAAGAGGAAAGATCTGTTGCTCAGAGGTTTTTCCACATTACATTGCCAATTCTTTCCCTACCTTCACCCATCAGTGGAAGAGAATAGAAAGGGTCACTTCAGAGAGTGCCTTTAGCCAGCAAATGAGCAAAGCTCCTAACGTCAGAACATAAAATGCTCTATGAAAAGTCGAGAGTACTAATAAAATTGGACAATAAGATCTTAGTATCTTATTTTGTGTTAGTGATACTACCGTCAGTTATGTTAGACATACCATTAAATAAAGGCAAGGTAGGGCCAGGCGCAGTGGCTCACGCCTGTAATCCCAGCACTTTGGGAGGCCGAAGTGGGCGGATCGCGAGGTCAGGAGATCGAGACCATTCTGGCTAACACGGTGAAACCCCACCTCTACTAAAAATACAAAAAAAATTTGCCGGGCATGGTGGCGGACGCCTGTAGTCCCAGCTACTCGGGAGGCTGAGGCAGGAGAATGGCGTGAACCCGGGAGGCGGAGCTTGCAGTGAGCCAAGATCGCACCATTGCACTCCAGCCTGGGTGACAGAGCGAGACTCTGTCTCCAAAAAAAAAAAAAAACAAAAACAGGCAAGGTAGTAGAAAATACTTTGAGTCTATCTGAAATGTTTACTAGGTTCTTAGGAGCATCTCTTTGAAATAGCTTGATGAGACAAGGTGTGGTGGCTCACGCCTGTAATCCCAGCACTTTGGGAGGTCGAGACAGGTGGATCACCTTAGGTCAGGAGTTCCAGACCAGCCTGGCCAACATGGTGAAACCATCTCTACTAAAAACACAAAAAATTAACTGGGCGTGGCGGCACACACCTGTAATCCCAGCTACTCAGGAGGCTGACGCAGGAGAATCACTTGAACCCCGGGGGCGGAGGTTACAGTAAACCGAGATCGCACCATTCCACTCCAGCCTGAGCAACAAGAGCAAAACTCTGTCTCAAAAAAAAAAAAAAAAAAGCCAGGCGCGGTGGCTCACGCCTATGATCCCAGCACTTTGGGAGGCCAAGGCAGCTGGATGGCTTGAGGTCAGGAGTTCGAGACCAGCCTGGCCAACATATCAAAACCCCGTCTCTACTAAAAATACAAAAATTAGCTGGGCATGGTGGCATGTGCCTGTAATCCCAGCTACTTGGGAGGCTGAGGCAGGAGAATCGCTTGAACACGGGAGGAACAGGCTGCACTGAACCAAGTTTGTGCCACTGTACTCCAGCCTAGGCAAGAGTGAAGCTCTGTCAAAAAAAAAAAAAAAAAAAAAAAAAGAAATAGCTTGAAGAACAAAGCCAAGCGTCACTTATATAGGATTTTTGTCTAAGTAACAAAAATAATTCTTCATTGTAGAAAAGCTAAATTTTTTGTTTGTTTGTTTTGAGACAGAGTCTTGTTCCACTGCCCAGGCTGGAGTGCAGTGGCATGATCTCAGCTCACTGCAAACTCTGTCACCCGGGTTCAAGCCATTCTCCTGCCTTAGCCTCCTGAGTAGCTGGGATTACAGGCGCCCGCCACCACGCCCAGCTAATTTTTGTATTTTTAGTAGAGACGGGGTTTCACCATGTTGGCCAGGCTGGTCTCGAACTCCTGACCTCGTGATCCGCCCACCTCAGCCTCCCAAAGTGCTGGGATTACAGGCGTGAGCCACCACGCCCAGCCAAATGTTTTACATCTAAGTAAGAATTTCTGTTTCCAGGGAGACTGATATAAAATTGTCTGAAATAAAGATATTAAAAGCAAACTTTCAATGTGTCTATACTTTATATTTGGTGTTCTGGCCATGTTTCTATGGAAACTTATGAATAATAGGCAAATGCCAAAATTGAGATTTCTATTATCACTTTATTGAATGCCACAAAAATAAATTTTGAGACAAATTGAAATAAAAATGTAACAGTCATACTAACATACAATGGTAAATTCTGTGCTTACAAATTCTCTTTTTTCAACTTTTATGATTTAGCACTCTTTATCATCATCCCATGCTTAATGCCTGGTACCTTACCTTCCCTCTTGCCAGCTTCTCCTAATATTCCTCTATCCAGGGCATTCTCAGCTTCAATTCACAGTTACCAGAACAAACTCCTTAAAATTTATCAACCTGTTTATTTGATGGGTATATTTAGGCCATTTTGTTACCTCTACTTTTATTCTTATCCACTAAAATGAATGTATAGACATAAGATGGAGCCAGGCAAGATGGCACACGCCCGTGGTCCCAGCTATTCAGGAGGCTGAGGTGGGAGGACTGCTTGAGCCCAGGCCAGGAGTTCAAGGCCAGCCTGGTCAACACAGTGAGACTCTTTCTCTTAAAAAAAAAAAAAAAAAAAAAGAAAAGAAAGAAAGAAAAGAAAAGAGATGTAAATGTTGCCTCTGAATCGTGTAAAATAAACTTTGAAAGGAACTAATCAAGACCGAAGTAAGTTCTCAAAAACAGGACTATTTTATGGGTAAAATACATGATGCATTCTGGATTTTTAAAAGTTTTTTAAGAACTGAACTTGGTATATCTCACCTCCATGTCAGTCTGAGAACTGAGAACCTTAGTTCTGTTCAGTGGCTGTCTTACGTAGTCATTCCAGATACCTAACTCTTCATTTCTTCATTAGCAACACGGGGAATATAAACAGGCCTTATTTTGGAAGGGCTAAATTAAATGTACATGAAAGTATGTATTTTCATGTACACTGGGTGAGAGCCTTATTTGGATGAGAGCCTTATTTGGGGCTCTCACCCAACACCACCCACCCATCTACTAACTGGTGTGTAAAATCACTCAGAGGCTTACCTGAAACCACTAAGAGAGCATTAAGTTTTCACAAGTACTTACATGCTTTGTGTATAAAGGTACAATCAACTAACTCACATAATATATTTGTTCATTCTTTCACAATGTTTGAATATTCCGAAAGGTGAGTACAGTAGTTCCTAGTTACAAAGGCATGTCCATCATGAAGCTTAATTATTATTTTAAAGAAATTAAGAGTCCAAGCAAAGTTTAAATATAAGAGTTCTAACACATTTCTTCTATAGTAATGAAATCTCTGGCATTTAAACGAAACAAATGAGCCCACTGGATTTAAACATCTTTAAGATACAATGTTTTTCTACTTCAAAGGAATTAGTTTTTATTCAAGAATCACGCTGTTACCCGGAATTATTTTTACCTAGACTTATCTCTTTCCAAAATTCTAGAGGCAAAAAACTAAACGTTTCCTCTCTCCTCACCCCTACCCCAACGGTTTAGAGTCTGACGAACTCCAACATTCTCATCTTTGACCAGGATTCTATTAGCAGGATTGGGAGGAAGGAAGGGGAGCCACGGAAACAAACACTTTTGAGCAGGCAGGGCCTAGCATTTTAACTTCCAAACCATTACATTATAAATTAAGTCTAAATTTATATTTTGTCTCTTTTGAAACTTCTAACCATGAACCACCCCACGTCTCTTTTAGAACAAGGAGGTAATGAAGTCTGTTCAGTCACCGGAGAATGGCTGGAGATGTATTTGTCACCGTGGGAATTTTAAAGTAATCAGAACTCCGTGGCTAAACTCCTTTGAGTTAACAACAACCACTGGGCGCGGTGGCTCACGCCTGTAATCCCAGCACTTTGGGAGGCCGAGGCGGGCGGATCAAGAAGTCTGGAGTTCGAGACCAGCCTGACCAACATGGTGAAACCCCGTCTCTACTAAAAATTCAAAAATTAGCTGGACGTGGTGGCGCACACCTGTAATCTCAGCTACTCGGGAGGCTGAGGCAGACGAATCGCTTGAAACCGAGAGGCGGAGGTTGCAGCGAGCCGAGATCGCGCCACTGCACTCCAGCCTGGGCGGGAGACAAAACGAGATTTCGTCTCAAAAAAACAACATTTCTGCACCCCTGGTAATAACCTCTCACACCCTTCACAGTCATTTTACGCCCCTCCCCCCATTTTCTTTCTTTCTGTGTTCAAATTATAGTTGGAAGGAATAAAGCAGCTTCTTTCAAGCCGACTTAACCTATTAGGAATACCATATAGTGTTTCCTATGGCAACCTCTATTTTGAGCCTAAATAAGGAATCTCCAAACATCTGGATCTAAACTGTCGCGGGCATCAGCTACCTTCACGGATGGGAGGAAGGAACAATCACACCCTTACCTGGTTCCTTCACTTAAGGTACCATCTGGATGGGTTAAGGGAGGAAATGGGATGAGTACTCCGAAGTTGAGGTATTTGAGTTTCCATTGAGAAAAGGAAAACAATATACCCCAAAAGTCTTAGCAAAGTCCCACCAAACAATGAACAGAGCTACAAACAAGAAGGGCGGCGGACTAGAGGGTCCCACGCCGGCTTGGGAGAATGGGAAGAGGGAGCAAGAACTGGGCGTTACGGTAAGAAGGAGGGAAACAAACTGGCCAGACGCAGCAGGGAAAGAATAAGGGGTGGGGACGCGAGGCAGAGCCAGCCTTCGTCCCGGAGCCCAGCCCCGGGAAAACCGGCTACCGGCAGGAAGGAGCCCGAGGCGGCGGATGCCTCCCGGGGGACTCTGGGGGAGGCGGCGGGCAGAGGTGAGCCCGAGGGCGGATGGCATCCGCCGCTTCCTTACCTTCGGGCATCTCGCGGTCGCTGATGTGCTGCAGGTGGTGGCCCTCGCCCTCTCCGAAATCCAACTCGGCAGGCTCCACAACAGCGGGCGCTACTGCCACCGCGTCCCCGGACGCCGCCTCGTAGATGTCGGACGCGCAGTACAGCTCCGCCGACCCCGCGCGCCGGCCCAGCTTGGGGCTGGCATTGGGGGACACGCAACAGGTCAGCGTGTTCCCCATGGGAAGCCTCCGCTCCTCTCCGCCGCCGCCTTCGCTCACCCCCTACTCCGCCGCCCTCAGCAGCCGCCCCCTCCCCCAACAATGGCGCGGCCGGCACCGGCAGCCCCGAGCTACGCTGGGGCTGCACCGCGCAAGCAGACACCGCCTCGCCCGCGGTTCGCCCGCCCGCCCGCCCCGTGGCCCGGCCCCGGGCAGGGCTCGGGCCTCGGCCGCACCCCCACCGCCGCGCTGCCGCCGCCTCCCTTGAGCTGACTTGTCTGCGAGGGCGGTGACCAGCCCGGCTTATTTAAAAGGGGTGGGGAACCCAACAAGCGCTGTGAGGCACAGCCACTGCCGGGAGAGAGCGCGGCTGGAGCTCCTCCTCCTTCCGCCGCCGCCTACCGACTGAAGGCCGCTTGCCCTGGCCGGTGCCTGCCAACCGGAACGCGACCTGCGGTCACCTGGTTAGGAGGAACCAATCATGCTCAGAGTTCCCCCTCCGGCGCCCGCCTCGAAGCCAGACACGTGACCCGCTGCCCCGCCCCCGCCTGGCAGCTGCCCAGCCCCTCACGCCGCTCGCCCCGACTCGGGTTTTCATTCATCGCTGGTTGCTGGGAGTTTTCCGGTCCTACTGGAAGCGCACGGGCATTTGTAACTGGAAGCTGTGTCAATGATCTCTGTAGAAAGCCGTTATTAGTAAAGAGTGCGCTCCATTAGCAACTCTTTTTCCGAGTCTGACAGCTTTCGTTTGCTCACTAAACTTGGTTACACCCAAATTGTTAACTGTTTTTGTAACTAAATGCTCCGCTCCTGTCTTCCAATGAGCGTTAGTTTTCACCTGCAACGTGATCATAGCAACCCTGGGGCCCTGGTCCTACTCTCCATAAGGAGTTGTGGCTGTGGGTCTTGAATGAGACTCGAGGACACGTCACCCTTCCACTTCCTCGTCCATAAAATAGGGACCTAACTCGTCCCTGCCAACTCTGAAATGCTGGGACTCACCAACTCCCTCTTCTTGCCTGTTTCTCTCCTCTAGGCAGGGACTTCCAGATTTCCCTTCTTGTACTAAAAACAGCACATAAAGCACGATTTTCTCACGCAAAACTGAGAACCATGCAGTGGGGTGTCACAGTCTTGATTCCATGAAGATGAATAGTTACCATTTGGCAAGTACTGTGTGCCAGACAGTGTTCCAACTGTGGTATATTTATTTAGCCCTTAAAAACAATCCCGGCAGGGCGCAGTGGCTCATGCCTGTAATCCCAACACTTTGGGAGGCTGAGGCGGGCGGATCACGAGGTCAGGAGATCCAGACCATCCTGGCTAACATGGTGAAACCCCGTCTCTACTAAAAATACAAAAAATTAGCCGGGCGTGGTGGCACGCGCCTGTAGTCCCAGCTACTCGGGAGGCTGAGGCAGGAGAATCACTTGAACCCGGGAGGCAGAGGTTGCCGTAAGGCGAGATCGCGCCATTGCACTCCAGCCTGGGCGACCTAGGCTCCGTTTCAAAAAAATAAAAAATAAAAATAAAAATAAATAAATAAATAAATTTTATATATATATATATATACACACACACACACACACACACACACAATGTCACTTCCTCCCTAAGCTTGATTTCTACGTTTATTTTCTGATCATCATGATTAGGGACCCTCACCCTGAGCAGTCACGTAAGCTTGCGGAAGTAACTTAAATTCTGCGTCCCAATTTCTTCTATAAAACCTGTAAAATGGGATTGCTTTTTTTTTTTTTTTTTTTTTTTTTGAGACAGAGTTTTGCTCTTGTTGGGCGCGGTGGCTCACGCCTGTAATCCCAGCACTTGGAGAGGCAGAGGCGGGTGAATTGCTTGAGGTCAGGAGTTCAAGACCAGCCTGACCAACATGGAGAAACCCCGTCTCTACTAAAAACACAAAAATTAGCCAGGCATGGTGGCGTCCACCCATAGTCCCAGCTACTAGGGAGGCTGAGGCAGGAGAATCTCTTGAACCTGGGAGGCAGAGGTTGCAGTGAGCCAAGATCAGGCCACTGCACACCAGCCTGGGCGACAGAGCAAGACTCCTTCTCAAAGAAAAAAAAAATTGTCTGAAACCCTAGGAATGTCATTAGATACCATTTTGGATGATTCTTGTAGACTTGAGACGATGCCTATTTTAAGGTACAAAATAATGCCTGCATTTAACAACAGACACACACAAAAATAGATATCTATGACTTTGAAAACTGAAGAATTTAAAACTTGCTAACTAGGAAGATATTGGGAAGCATTGTTATGGAAATAGATTTTAAAACATTTTGAATGAAGGGAATATTGGAGAGAATTAAGAAAAAAAAATTCTATAACAGTGGCAAGCCTGGGAGAGCAAAGGGAAGCAAGTAGGAGGAATGTGCTTTGAATTAAGCAAGAGTTTGATTCTGTGAAAGAAGCTGAGACTTTATATAGGTCCAGAGTTAACTCATATGTTCACATATCCATTCAATACCTGAGCTCTTAGCACATGTCACATACTTTTTAAGTGCTGGGGATGTTGCTTTCACCAAGATAAAAAAAGGCTCCTGTTCTTGCAAAACTTCCAGTAAGGGAGTCAACAGACAACATTGGCCATCGCCTCCACCTTCATGGCCTAGGATGGCTATTGATCTCCAGCTTTTGGGTCTTCATACCAGACAGCAGGGTGGAGGAAGGAAAAAGAAAGAAAAAATTTGGGGGCTGGGCATGGTGGCTCACGCCTGTAATCCCAGCACTTTGGGAGGTTGAGGGGGGTGGATCACCTGAGGTCAGGAGATCGAGACCAGCCTGGCCAACGTGGCGAAAACCTGTCTCCATTAAAAATACAAAAAAAAATGGCTGGACACGGTGGCTCACACCTGTAACCCCAGCACTTTGAGAGGTCCGAGGCAAGCGGATCATGAGATCAGGAGTTCAAGACTAGCCTGGCAAACATGGTCAAACCTTGTCTGTACTAAAAATACAAAAATTAGCTGGGCATGGTGGTGCCTGCCTGTAATCCCAGCTACTCGAGAGGCTGAGGCAGGAGAATTGCTTGAACCAGGACCATGGAGGCGGAGGTTGCAGTGAGCCAAGATCACACCACTGCACTCCAGCCTGGACTGCATAGCAAAACTCCGTCTCCAAAAAAAATGCAAAAAAATTAGCCGGGCATGGTGGCAGCTGTAGTCCCAGCTACTTGGGAGGCTGAGGCAGGAGAATCACTTGAACCCAGGAGGTGGAGGTTGCAGCAAGCCAAGATGGTGCCACTGCACTCCAGCCTGGGTGACAGAGTGAGACTCTGTCTCAAAAAAAAAAAAAAAAAGAGAAAAGAAAGAAAAATTTTTGGAAGGCCCACATAGCATAGTGCTTACAAATCACTGGCTTAAAGCTTAGTCACATAGCCATACCTAGCTGCAGGGAAGGCTCAAAAAAAAAAAAAAATAGTCATATAGCTGGGGTTACTAATACAAAAGGAAGAAATGGACATTGGAAGGCAACTAGCACTCTCTGCCACATTCTGTAAGGAAAAATTAAGGAAGTTTCTGTTTAAAACCAGAATAACAATAGGCCTGGCGTGGTGGCTCATGCCTGTAATCCCAGCTCTTTGGGAGGCCAAGGCGGGTGGATCACAAAGTCCAGAGTTTGAGACCAGCTTGGCCAGCATGGTGATACCCCGTCTCTATTAAAAATACAAAAAAATTAGCCGGGCATGGTGGCACATGCCTGTAGTCCCAGCTACTTGGGAGGCTGAGGCAGGAGAATTGCTTGAGCCCGGGAGGCGGAGGTTGCAATAAGCCAAGATCACACCATTGCACTCCAGCCTGGGCAACAGAGAGAGACTCCATCTCAAAAAAAAAAAAGAGACAAAGAATAATAGCAATAAAATTTCATAGCCCTTTGCAAGAGTATGTGAAAAACAAGGAATTTGTAATGATGTTTTCTTAAGCTAAGAAGACAGAAAAAGTACAGAGAGGATTAAACTATAGAATGAGACTTTAGGTTAGATGCAAGAACAATTTTATGACAGTAAAGAGATCAGGGATATACAGTTTATTGTGTGTGTGTTGTGACTAATTGGTTCCATCTCAGGTATCATAACTAGTTGTTCTAATATAATAGGATTTTGTGTGTAGGTTATATATACATTTTTTTTTCTCAGCAGAGAGTCTATAGTTATCATCATATCCTCAAAGGTAGCTCTTAACAAAAATTTTAAGAATTACTGTTATGCCTAATATGATGTGGAACAGCTCAACTTCTCTCATTCCTGATATCAAAAAATTCCAATCTGGATTTTTCAGTAAATTCGGCATACGATAGTGCTGGTACCTCTAATTTAGTAAACTGCCCTTCTTCCATTTATCTCTTCACTTATCTCTTTTCACTCCTTCTGGACTATTCCCCTGCCTTCTCTCTTCTACAGCATGTAGATTTGTTTCTGCCAAGTGAGTCAGTTGAGATGAGAAAGCTAATTTATGTGAAATGATGCTCTGAAAAAAAAAATGAGAAGGGTGTTAGTTTGCCATATCACCAGGGCAGATAATGCTCATTGGACAGGTCAGTTCTTGCCCCAAATTTTCACTGTGATTACAGTTCCAAACATCAGGGTATTTTATGAGACAAATTCTAGAAAAGGCTTGCAGTTTTAAGAGAGACTAGGAGCTTTCTTTTGCCTTCCTGGGCTCTTTACTCTTCTCCGCCTTATAAACTGGTGTATTTGCTTCCAGTTTCATTTGCCTAGGTGCTGCAAAATCTTACTCAGCCTTTTCAGCCCACTGCTAGACTTCCTCAGATCACCTCCTAGTGGGGGTGGAAGATCCTTTTTTTTTGTTTTCCAGAAGTGTCTGTTCAGGCTCCTGGTTTTCTAAAGCAAATGCCTGCTCTACTCCCAGTTCCAATGACTATAACAACATGTTGTTTGCAGTTACTTAGTTTTATAAGAGAGCTGCCACCTACACTTGCTCAGGAAATAAACTTACTACAAAATTAATCTTGGAACAACACAAGTATAAATAAATAAACTGGCCAGGTCTGGTGGCTCATGCCTGTAATCCCAGCACTTTGAGAGGCCAAGGCGGGCGGACCACCTGAGGTCAGGAGTTTGAGACCAGCCTGGCCATCATGGAGAAACCCTGTCTCTACTAAAAATACAGAAATTAGCTGGGCATGATGGTAGGCTCCTGTAATTCCAGCTGAGGCAGGAGAATCTCTTAAACCCAGGAGGCGGAGGTTTCAGTGAGCCAAGAGAGCGCCACTGCACTTTACCCTGGGTGACAGAGCGAGAATTTTTTTGTTTTTTGAGTCAGGGTTTTGCTCTTGTTGCCCAGACTGGAGTGCAATGGCAAGATCTCGGCTCACTGCAACCTCCGCCTCCCAGGTTCAAGCGATTCTCCTGCCTCAGCCTCCTGAGTAGCTGGGATTACAGGCATGTGCCACCATACCTGGCTAATTTTTTGTATTTTTGTAGTAGAGAAGGGGTTTCACCATGTTGGCCAGGCTGGTCTCGAACCCCTGACCTCAGGTGATCCACCCACCTCAGCCTCCCGAAGTGCTGGGATTATAGACGTGAGCCACTGCACCCGGCCAGCTGGAACCATTTTCTTGCAATGGCTTAACACATTCCCACCAGGTTATTCTAGTAGCCTTTTTGACAGGTACCTTCTCAAATCAAGCTGACATTAGAAAGGCAAAACTGGAGGAGGAGGAGGAATTGTGTTAAACTTGACAGCAGGGAAAAGTTTGAGGAAGTCTTTTGAACCAGATTTGTCCCCTAGAAACAAAGCTCATAGATTTTAGGACGTCATCTTTTTCTCATGATGAC
This sequence comes from Pongo pygmaeus, assembly GCF_028885625.2. Taxonomy (NCBI): domain Eukaryota; kingdom Metazoa; phylum Chordata; class Mammalia; order Primates; family Hominidae; genus Pongo; species Pongo pygmaeus. The sequence goes on along the minus strand of NC_072384.2, from coordinate 108,060,445 downwards.
TCTATTGCCCTATTGTTAAGACAACTCTATTTTTATCCTCACAGCATGCAGTCTACCCTTAAGTACCTCTAGAAATTTTCTATCAGAAGGGATTAGGACAGCAATCTGGATGGATATAGGGCCCAGGAAACTTGTCTTAAGCGATATGTTTGTATAGAAAGCACATTAAAACAAATGAACAAACAAAATACCTACTTAGATTGAATTTATTGGGAATAGGTCCTTGTCTCCTGTGCTGAGCAGACCTTGCTTCTGTAGGGTGCTTGTTTGATGAGTCTACATTGAATAATGCCACACACTACATGAGCTGTCTCTTTTCAACACACAGATGAAATAGAACACTTTTTTTTTTGGATGGAGTCTCACTCTGTCGCCCAGGCTGGAGTACAATGGGACCATCTTGGCTCATTGCAACCTCCGCCTCCTGGGTTCAAGCAATTCTCTTGCCTCAGCCTCCCGAGTAGCTGGGACTACAGGCATGTGCCACCACACCCAGCTAACTTTTTTGTACTTTTTAGTAGAGATGGGGTCTCACCATATTGGTCAGGCTCATCTCGAACTCCTGACTTCAATTGATCCGCCCACCTCTGCCTCCCAAAGTGCTGGAATTACAGGCATGAGCCACCGCACCCGGCCATGAATACTGTTATTAAAAAAAAATTCTGCCCAGCACTTTGGGAGGCCGAGGCGGGCGGATCACGAGGTCAGGAGATCGAGACCATCTTGGCTAACACGGTGAAACCCTGTCTCTACTAAAACGTACAAAAAATTAGCTGGGCGCAGTGGTGGGCGCCTGTAGTCCCAGCTACTCGGGAGGCTGAGGCAGGAGAATGGCGTGAACCTGGGAGGCGGAGCTTGCAGTGAGCCAAGATCGCGCCACTGCACTCCAGCCTGGGTGACAGAGCGAGACTCCGTCTCAAAAAAAAAAAAAAAAAAAAAAAAAAAAAAAAAAAATCTGGTTATGTAATCAATGCTTTGCTCAGGAAAGAAAAAGAAAAACTCTGAGCTCACAGGAGCAATTGAAGCCAGAGTGTCCAAACTGGACCTGTCTTGTTCTTTGCAGCCATAGTGTTAGCTTCAAGATCTAAAGAGTTGGGAACTCAGTAGCTGCCCTGCTCTGGCCATCTGATAAACCTCTATTCAGTCTTTGAGCCTCAGAGTGCCTATGAATTTCTTTGATTCCCTCAAGGCTGTGAGATTCTGCATCTTCAAAGCAATCAGTTCCTTCTCCAAATCCTTACTATAGAGCAACATTGTATTACATTGTATGCTAATTGTTTACTTGTCTGACACCCCCATTAAACTAGGAACTTGCTGAGATCAGAGCTAATTTAGTCATTTTTCAGTATCTCCCACACTAACTAGCTTGTAGCACTCTCAACAAATTTTTCCTGAATGAATGGATAAATAGATGAAAAAGTTGAATTGACAATACTAACAATCACAATTTGAGAATTGTGTGCAATGATTCCTTATTTTGTTCAGTATTTCCTATTCTGTTTTATGCCTCTGCTTCTAGTTGCTGTTCTCCTGTAGCATTTTAAAAAACAACCACCATTGTATAAAGCTCATGAGTTCGGGTCAGGAAATTAGGCAGGCCACTATAGGGACTGTTCATCCCCGCTCCAGGATGACTGGGGCCTCAGCTGGAGTGGACATAATGGTTGGACCTGGCTAAGACTGCTCACCTGGGGCCGTATGTCTGGAGTGTTAGCTCTAGCTGTCAGTGGGGTGCTTCCACTCTTCTCCAAATCACATCCCCAAGACTGAAAGTTTATGATGACTTGCAAATCAAGTGACTAGCCCATGAAGGCTGGCACATGTGGGACTGGTTGCACATTCCCTATAGCATGGTAATCTCAGAATAGTCAGACTTCTTACAGAATGCAGCTATCTAATCTCAGTGTGTTTCACTTCTCCAGGAAACATTAATCTAAAAACATGGGGCAAGTAGAAGAGGTGTGGTGAGCAACATTCCTTCAAGTGAAGGGGAAAAAAATCCCCAAATCTCAAAACCAGTTTCTTCACTATTGTGAAGTTCATCCAGGTCATCACCTTACAATGGATTATGCTAAAATTACTGTAACCAAATCTAAGTCTTTTGCACTATCTGGCATCCAGAGAACCCCATTTTTCTCCTTGCCTCTGAGTTTTTTAGGAGTTACAAAGAATGCAGTTTTCTGCAGGTGCTTTCAGAAAAAAAATTGCTATAAGTTAAGTCTATTTTGTCATGTCAACTTATATTTTCAATATATATTCAACTTACTTTTTTTGAAAACAACACACACACGCACACATTAAATCAAACTAAAAAGAGTAATAGGGGAAATTTCCTAAAATTTACACATTAAGAACATCATATTTTTCTTTTTTTTCTTTTTTTGAGACGGAGTCTCACTCACCCGCCCAGGCTAGAGTGCAGTGGCATGATCTTGGCTCACTGCAACCACCATCTCCCAGGTTCAAGCGATTCTTCCATCTCAGCCTCTCAAGTAGCAGGGATTACAGGCACCTGCAACCATGCCTGGCTACTTTTTTTTTTTTTTTTTTTTTTTTTTTGAAATGGAGTCTCGCTCTGTCACCCAGGCTGGAGTGCAGTGGCACAATCTCGGCTCACTGCAACCTTTGCCTTCCAGGTTCAAGCGATTCTCCTGCCTCAGCCTCTCGAGTAGCTGGGACTACAGGTGCGTCCCACCATGCCCGGCTAATTTTTTGTATTTTTATTTGAGACAGGGTTTCACCATGTTAGCCAGGATGGTCTGGATCTCCTGACCTCGTGATCTGCCCTCCTCGGCCTCCCAGAGTGCTGGGATTACAGGTGTGAGCCACTGCACCCGACCATAAAACAAGATTTTAAATGTGATTATTATTGCTACTTTTTTTTTTTTTTTAAGAGTCTCGCTGTGTCACCCAGGCTGGAGTGCAGTGGCACAATCTCAGCTCACTGCAACCTCTACCTCCTGGGTTCAAGCGATTCTCCTGCCTCAGCTTCCCAAGCAGCTGGGAAAACCGGCATGTGCCACCACGCCAGGCTAATTTTTTTCTATTTTTTGTAGAGACAGGGTTTCACCATATTGGTCAGGCTGGTCTCATACTCCTGACCTCAGGTGATCTGTCCGCCTTGGCCTCCCAAAGTGCTGGGATTACAGGAATGAACCATGGCACAGGCCTATCATTGCTACATTTAACTAGCAATTACCATGTGAATGTGTACTGGGTATTGCTTTACATGATTAACTAATACCCACAAAAATCCCAGGATATGTAATATGAAAGTCCCTCAGGAAACCCTCCACCAAGACCAAAGACCTGCCTAACTCCATCACAAGAATTTCCCTTCTTCCAGGAAGTGGATGGAATGAGCAGACTGTGTGCTATGGCCTGTTTTTGAAGCAAGGTATGCACAGGTCTGGGTGCCCTTCCCCAGAAGTATCAGGGGAGGAATCTGCAACATCTGTAAACTCTGCTTAGTCCTCTTTTGGGTAGAAATCATACTCTGCTGGCATTTTATGTTTCTATAAAAGAATAGGGAGAAACCTGCCCCTCAGAGTTCTCAGTGAGGTAGAAGGGCCACAATTAGGTAGCAATTATGATTAGGTATCTATATAGAGGAAAGGAACAAACAGGGTCAGAAAAATAAATATTCCCTATTGATATCCTAACAAGGCCTTGACTGAAAGCAAAACAAACACAGAATGAGCAATGCAGCTTCTGAGGCTCAAGACAATTTGGATAATTAATTATAATTAAGTAATTAATAATGATTTGGATAATTGATGGTCTGCTCCCTTCAGGCTGTGGGCTGGAAGCAGTGCTTAACTCATCCATAATGGAGCCTGAGGCAAAGGAAAAATTACAAATACTTACTGTGTCTTTACCAAAATTATTGCTATCTTGTTCATTGTAAATTTTTATATAATTTTATGTTTTAAAATATTGCATTAGCATGTTATTTATGATGAGTACCAAGTGGTTTTGGTGCCCCTTAGGTTTGGTGCCTGTGGCAAGCACCTTACTACTTACCCTAGTTCAGGCCTGTACTCAGAAGCAATGTGAACAGTATCTGGACATTGCTTGGCTTGCCCTTGAAGGGGAATAAAAGGAGAACCAAACCCTTGGACTAGTCTCTGACCCTTGGTGTCTTGATATTTCCAAATCACTGAGATCAAAAGAATAAAATTCTAGCCTGGGCCAGCAACTAGAGGCAATATGTCCTGTAAGTACAATATTACCCCATTTTACAGATGAAGAACCAGGACAATACGAGTGATAGACATGCCCGAGATGACAGATCTAGAAAGTGGCAAGTGAGGACGTGAATCCAGATGGGATGGATTGCACAGGCTATGTCCCCATCTGCTGGGCTCGGAGACATCACCCACTTGCTGTGCTTCCCACCATTCCCACTGAAAAGAAAAAGAGCGTCTTTTTTCTTTCTTAACCTAACAACCAGTTAAAAGTATGACAACATATCTTCTATTAACCATTCATAACTTCTATTGTTTTTTCTCTTACAGAATTTATATTCACTACAGAGAAATTAGAAAATACACATCAATGAGAGAAAAATAAATCAAAATCTCAAGAGCCAGCCAGGCGCGGTGGTTCACGCCTGTAATCCCGGCACTTTGGGAGGCCAAGGCAGGCAGATCACCTAAGGTCAGGAGTTCGAGACCAGCCTGGCCAACATGATGAAACTCCGTCTCTACTAAAAATACAAAAATTAGCCGGACCTGGTAGTGAGTGCCTGTAATCCCAGCCACTTGGGAAGCTGATGCAGGAGAATTGCTTGAACCTAGGATGCAGAGGTTGCAGTGAGCTGAGATTTTGCCACTGCACTCCAGCCTGGGTGACAGAGCGAGACTCTGTCTCAAAGAAAAAAAAAAGAGCCACCTGCTATTAGTAATTTGCAGCATATTTCACTAAGCTTTATTTGTTTATTTGGTTTTTTCTTTTTTTTCCAAGACAGAGTCTTCCTCTTCACCCAGACTGGAGTGAAGTGGCGCAATCTCACCTCGCTGCAACCTCCGTCTCCTGGGTTCGTGCGATTCTCCTGCCTCAGCCTCCCGAGTAGCTGGGATTACAGGCGCCTGCCACCACATCTGGCTATTTTTTTTGTATTTTTAGCAGCGATGGGGTTTAACCATGTTGGCCAGGCTCATCTTGATCAAACTCCTGACCTCATGATCTGCCCGCCTCAGCCTCCCAAAGCACTGGGATTACAGGCGTGAGCCACCGCACCCAGCCAGTTTTTTGTTTTTGTTATTGAGATGGAGTTTCGCTCTTGTTGCCCAGGCTGGAGTGCCATGGCGCAATCTTGGCTCACTGCAACCTCCGCCTCCCAGGTTCAAGTGATTCTCTTGCCTCAGCCTCCCAAGTGGCTGGGATTACATGCATGCAGCACCATGCCCAGCTAATTTTGTATTTTTAGTAGAGATGGGGTTTCACCATGTTGGTCAGGCTGGTCTTGAACTCCTGACCTCAGGTGATCCGCCCACCTCAGCCTCCCAAAGTGCTGGAATATCAGGCGTGAGCCACCATGCCCGACCTCTAAGCTTTATTTGAATACAAATAAATAATATGTACATGATTTTAAAATGAAACTACGCTACCCAGGAGGCTTTTGTAATTTGCTTTCTTCACTTTTCAATATACCTTGAACATCTTTCTCTGTCATTACTTTTTTGTGGAGTAATTTGTAATGACTTTCTATGTGTTCATCCATTCCTGAACATTTATCGAGGGCCTTTTACTGTCCAGGCAGGGAGCTAGGTACTGGAGATACATCAGTTCATAAAGAAGTTGGCGCTCTGGGGTTGACATTTAAGTAGAAGGAGACCTTCAAAAAAACTAAATAAGGCCGGGTGCAGTGGCTCATGCCTGTAATCCCAGCACTTTGCGAGGCCGAGGTGGGTGGATCACTTGAGGTCGGGAGTTCAAGACCAGCCTGACCAACATGGAGAAACCCCATCTCTACTAAAAATACAAAATTAGCTGGGTGTGGTGGCACATGCCTGTAATCCCAGCTACTCGGGAGGCTGAGGCAAGAGAATCGCTTGAACCCGGGAGGTGGAGGTTGCTGTGAGCAGAGATCACACCATTGCACTCCAGCCTGGGCAACAAGAGCAAAAGTCTGTCTCAAAAAATAAAAAAACAAGAACAAAATTAGCCGGGCATGGTGGAGCAAGCCTGTAATCCCAGCTACTTGGGAGGCTGAGGCAGGAGAATCCCTTGAACCCAGGAGGCGGAGGTTCAGTGAGCCAAGATTGCACCACTGCCCATTGCACTCAAGCCTGGGCAACAAGAGTGCAACTCTATCTCTAAAAAAAAAAAAAAAAAGAAAGAAAAAGAAAAACTAAATGAATAAATATATTCGGTTAATAAGGGCACTATTTTATAAAGAATGGTTGGGGAGTCTTCTCCAATCAATAAGCGGCTGTTATAATCTGAATTTTGCCTCCCCCTCTACCCCCCAAAATTTACATGTTGAAGTCCTAACTCCCAGTACCTCAGAATGTGACCATATTTGGAGACAGGATTTTTCAGAGGTAATACAGTTAAAATGATATCATTAGGGCAGGTCCTAATTCAGTAATGGTGTGTGGTGTCACTATAAGAAGAGGAAGTTGGCTGGGTGTGGTGGCTGATGCCTGTAATCCCAATACTTTGGGAGGCCGAGGTGGGTGGATCACGAGGTCAGGAGATCGAGACCATCCTGGCTAACACGGTGAAACCCCGTCTCTACTAAAAATACAAAAAATTAGCCAGGCGCAGTGGCAGGCGCCTGTAGTCCCAGCTACTCGGGAGGCTGAGGCAGGAGAATATCATGAACCCAGGAGGCGGAGCTTGCAGTGAGCCGAGATCCTGCCACTGCAGTGTAGCCTGGGCGACAGAGTGAAACTCTGTCTCAAAGAAAAAAAAAAAAAAGAAGAGGAAGTTTGTGCCAGGCATGGTGGCTCATGCCTGTAATCCCAGCACTTTGGGAGGCCTAGGCGGGAGAATCATGAGGTCAGGAGTTCGAGACCAGCCTGGCCAACATGGTGAAACCCTGTCTCTGCTAAAAATACAAAAAATTAGCTGGGTGTGGTGGTGGGCGCATCTAATCCTGGCTACTTGGGAGGGTGAGGGAGGAGAATTGCTTGAACCCAGGAGGCACAGGTTGCAGTGAGCCGAGATCGCACCATTGCACTCCAGCCTGGGCGACAGTGCAAGACTCTCTCTCAAAAAAAAAAAAAAGAAAAAGAAGAAGAAGAGGAAGTTTGGACATAGACATGTGGAGGGAAGGCCGTGTGAAGACACAGGGAGGGAATGGTCATCTACAAGCCAAGGAGAGAGGCTCGGAACAGATCCCTTCCTCACGGCCCTCAGAGGAACCCAATCCTGCCAGCACCTTAATGGCAGAGTTCTGGCTTCCAGAACTGTGAGAAAATAAATTTGTTTTTTAAGTCACCCATCTGTGGTACTCTGTTATGGCAGCCCAAGCAGACTAACAAAGGGTATAGAAAGCAGCCTGGATGAAGTGAGAGCGTACAAGCTCTACGGGTATTTGGGGAACAGCCCAAAAGTGGAACCCTAGAGGAAAGCCAAGGGGCCAGGTACCTGGAAGAGGGGTTGGAGGAGAATGGAAGATGTGGTTAGAAGAGGCAGCAAGGTACCACTAGGTCCTAAAGTGTCTGCAGGCCTTATAAAGGACTTTAGAGTGTATTCTGGGGGAAATGGGAAGCCACTGGAGAGCCACTGAACCTGACATATTTTATAGGGGCTCCTTGGCTCCTGCATGAAGCCCAGACTACGTATATCAAAAAGTTTGTAAGCTTCATATTAATTATTTAGCAGCACAGTTTGAAGGGTTGGGGCAAGACAGAAAGAAGCGCTTCTAAGGCATTGACCCCAAGTCCAAATCCCTCTTTGTACCCCTGCTATTCCACTTGGCCATCCTACTCCCCAATCTGATAAACTGGATAAGCCATCATTTGAAACCAGCCTGATTTTTTCATGAGTCCTCTCTGCAGGGTCATTCAGTGGGACCTCTCTTTCCCTCTTTAAAGCCAACTGGTTGCTCTTCCTTTCCCTTCCTACATCTGTTCCCTGTGCCTGTGTTTGCACACCAGGCTCCTCATCCTCAAGCCTTTCTGGCTCCCTGGTAGCAACTGCCATCTACCAGGATTCCAGCACTCATTCACTCTCCCCTCCCCAACCCCAACTCCCACATTCCTGGCTTCCCCCTAGGGAATGCAGAAATGTAACCCTCCTCTGATATCTGCAAACAAAATTTCAGGGAAGTGGACAATTTTTGCCAGTCAGGTTTGGGAGAAAAGTCATGAGTGCTCTGCCCAGTTTGGAAATGTCCATCAAGTCAGTGGTAATGGCTTTGTGGGAAATAACACAGCTCAGAGTTGGACCAAACTTTGACCAGCATGCTCCTCTTGGGAGACTTTGAGATAAGTCTCAAGACCCCTTTTATGATACTCAGGGGTCTTCTCTTACGGAAACAGCCCGCATCGATAGCTTCCTTTAAGGATGTGTGATGGTTAATATTGAGTGTCAACTTGATTGGATTGGAGGATGCAAAGTATTGTTCCTGGGTGTGTCTGTGAGGGTGTTGCCAAAGGAGATTAACATTTCAGTCAGTGGGCTGGGAGAGGCAGATGCACCCTCAATTTGGGTGGGCACCATCTAATCAGCTGCCAGCATAAAAGCAGGCACGGAAAGAGCAGACTGGCTGAGTCTTTTAGCTTCCATCTTTCTCCCGTGCTGGATGCTTCTTGCCTTTGAACATCAGACTCTGAGTCCTTCAGCTTTTGGACTCTTGGACTTACACCAGTGGTTTGCCAGGGGCTCTTGGGCTTTCGGCTACAGACTGAAGGCTGCATTACTGGCTTCCCTACTTTTGAGGTTTTGGGACTTGGAGTGGCTTCCTGGCTCCTCAGTTTGCAGACAGCCAATTATGGGACTTCACCTTGTGGTCATGTCAGTCAATTCTCCTAATAAACTCCCCTTCACATATTCATTTATCCTATTAGTCGTGTCCCTTTAGAGAACCCTGACTAATACAGGGTGTATGTACTTATTTTTGCTTCCTTCTGCTCAAAGTCTCTCTACATCCTCCCCCAAACTGCCCACCCCAAGGCCAATCGACTCCATCTACATACACTTGTCCTTCCACTCCAGGCTGCTTTTGACAGTTATTCAACAAAAATAAGGGATCAAACTCAGGGCATGTGAATTGGAAAAAATAACAATAAAAAACAAAAAATGCCATTAGTAAGAGCCCAGGTTCTTGGGCCCATTTGCTCACTTCACAACAGAGGAAAGTTGACATTAAAAAGATAGGTAGGGGCCAGATGCTGTGACTCATGCCTGTAATCCTAGCACTCATGCCTGTAATCCCAGCACTTCGGGAGTCCGAGGTGGGCGAATCATGAGGTCAGGAGATCGAGACCATCCTGGCCAACATGGTGAAACCCTGTCTCTACTAAAATATAAAAAATAAGCCAGGCATGGTGGTGCATGCCTGTAGTCCCAGCTACTCAGGAGGCTGAGGCAGGGGAATTGCTTGAATCTGGGAAGCTGAGGTTGCAGTGAGCCGAGATTGCGCCACTGCACTCCAGGCTGGCGACAGAACAAGACTCTGTCTCAAAAAAAAAAAAAAAAAAAAGATAGGTAGGGCTGGGCATGGTGGCCCACACCTGTAATGCCAGCACTTGGAGAGGCTGAGGTGGGAGGATAGCTTGAGCCCTGGAGGTCAAGGCTGCAGTAAGCAATTATCATGCCACTTCACTCCAACCTGGGCGATAGAGCAAGACTCTACCTAAAAAAAGAAAAGATAGGCAGTGGTGCCTATCTATATAAGCTGGACATTTCCAGGAGCAAACGTCTTGAGACTGAAAAGGGGACATCAGGAGGCCACTAGCTCTGGGCCTTACTATCACCAAGGGCCTCAGTGCCACCAGGTCACACCCACAGTTAAATAGAAGCACTGGCAGGTTTGAAGAAAGAAGACGGCATCGACCAACTTTAGCTCCCTGTCTCATTACTGTCTCATCTCTCATGAACTATGAACCAATATTTTAAATAAATCCCCTAATAACCCCCCAATCACTTTGGGAATATAATAATTATACTGAACTGAATGCGTGTGTGCATGTGGGTGTCGGAATTGCTTACTTGTTAAATACTGATGTTTAAAATACACGACAAATCTTGTAACCCTATTTTGGCATATCTTTTTCTTCTTCTTTTTGGTTTTTGTTTAATATGGAAGTGGACAGTGCCTCTCTTGACCTCTGGAAGGCCCTATGAAAACCTGAAACCTAGGCAAGGTGACAAAGTCTGGTCATTCAGCACTAAGGGCCGCCTCAGATTACTTCTTTACTTAGAAAAACAAAATGTTGTTGCAAAAGATTCAGAGTCACAAATATTCTTCCCGGGCCTGTCAGTTTCTGAATTCTTAGATTTTTCATTTAATTTAGCCATCAGGGAATTTCTGAGTCTAGGAATACCTAGGCAGAACCCAGACAAAATCTCGAGCATGAGCCCGTATCTTCAAGGTTGGTGAGAATCAGATATGCCTCTGGGCTGAAGTGAGCGAGGGAACTGATTTTTACCCCATGCAGTCACCTCAGGATCAGATAGAAGGTGAATGAGAGGTTGCACGTGTCTCGATGTGTATCTTACCAGATTCTCATGCTTATTTTCTTGAGCAATCCTAAATACCTTGTTTAGAATGTTTGCAAAACTATAGTTTAGTCTTTGTAACTGCCACTTCCTACCAGAAACTAGAATGCCCATATGTTCAGTATAGAAATGACAACGTAAAGCTTTTTAGCAACTCTTGTCCTCTGTAATAGTACTGTCGCCTTGAGTTTGAGGGATCATGACACTGTCTGTATGTAGTTTTAAATTCCCCAGTGATGCCAAATATATTTGTGTCAACAGATACTGTTCCAAAATACCGGAGTTCAACTTAGCTGAATACCAAGGGACTGACTCAAATTACTTTGAAGGAAATAAATATATCTTTACCGAACTCATATGACAAACTATAGAAAACTCAGAAAATTTGTATTATAAAGAGTTAGTAGTAAAGTAGGAAATTTCCAAAAAGGCTAATAAGTTTTATGCTTTAATTATATTAGTGTAGCCCTTTTCAATTCACAATTTTAGCAGCCATATGTGAAAATGCTGATTTTACTAACTAGTGATAGTATTTAATTAATTACTAATACTAAATAATTATTGTTAGAAATATAGAAAGCTGTCTTTTACTACAGAACTTTTCAATATAGTGAACTAATAATCATAGTAATAATAATCATCAAGTTAATACCTAATTTTGAGGACTTAAGATGAGCTGAGAACTCTGCTAAGCACTTTTTAAATTTTTATTTTTATTTTTTTTTTTTTTGTGGAGATAGGGTCTCACTTTATTGGCCAGGCTGGTCTCAAACTCCTGGGTTCAAGCAATCTGCCCACCTCTGTCTCCCAGGGTGTTGGAATTACAGGCGTGAGCCACCCCGCCTGGCTGTAAGTACTTTTATAGGTTGTCTCATATAAACCTCCCAACAAGCTTATGAGATAGGGGAAATAATTTTTTACTTCAGAGCCTAGGGATCATAATGGCTAAGATTTTTATTGAGAATTTACTATGTGACAGCTGCTGTTCTAGGTCCTGTATGTGGATTAATTCATTCATTCCTCACGACTACCCACGAAGCAGCGCTCTCATTATTCCCATCTTAGGGAATAAGGAAACAGAGCTGAAGTGACCCGCCCAAGGTCACATAGCTGTAAGTGACAAGCCAACGTGCTCAGGCTCTAGCAATCTGGCTCTAAGCCCAATCTTTTCCTCTCTAAATGGCTAGTCAACACTAGTTACATTTTCTTTAAGACTTTTGCGTGCTAGGAACTGTCTCAAACGATCTTCAGCTATTAAATTATTTCTCCATGAGGAGCTCATTGTTTTTCCCATTACTCAGATGAAGAAAGTAAGGTACAGGTCACTTGCCCAGAGTTTAGAGCTAGGATTCAAAATCTGGTTTTGCCTGATTCCCAGGCTCTTACTGTTTCCACCTTACTGCACAGGAAAAGTTGGTATGGCTTCTAAAGATGCATAGTGACTCCAAAGGAAAAGTATATGCATAGTGAAAATTTGATTAATCAGGCCATGAAATAGAAGAAATGCCCCACAAACACAATGTACCACATGTTAGACACAGACGCGGGAGTGGAGAGCTAGATGACACCCTTCCTTTGTCTCCTTGAATCTTCCAGGGTTCTGGCCCTAGAAAAAGATTAAAAATGGGCAGGGGAGGCTGGGCACGGTGGCTCATGCCTGTAATCTCAGCACTTTGGGAGGCCGAGGCGGGCAGATCACAAGGTCAGGAGATCGAGACCATCCTGGCTAACACGGTGAAACCCCATCTCTACTAAAAATACAAAAAATTAGCAGGGCGAGGTGGCAGGCGCCTGTAGTCCCAGTTACTTGGGAGGCTGAGGCAGGAGAATGGCGTGAACCTGGGAGGCAGGGCTTGCAGTGAGCCGAGATCGCGCCACTGCACTCCAGCCTGGGCCACAGAGCGAGACTCCATCTCAAAAAAGGACAGGGGAAGCTGCCATCTTCAGCAAACCAGACTTGGAAGACATCCACGAGTCCTGGTTGCATCCAACCCGACTCTTTATTGGGCTTGCCCAGGCTGGAAGACACAGGGTCAGAATCTATCCTCATGGTTTCTCATATTTTTAAATTATTGCCTGGGAGCAGTGGGCCATACTTACTGGGCCAGCTACTTAGGAGGCTGAGGCAGAAGGATCCCTTGAGCCCAGGAGTTAGAATCCAGCCTAGGCAACATAACAAGACCTTGTCTCTAAAAAAAATGTAAAAACATTGTTTTAGTTATTTATTTAGGCCAATAGTGTGAAAAGGCTCAAGTGGCAGGCGAGCAGTGGAAGCGCAAGAGAAACTATTCTTGCAAAGCAAAGACCAGCTTGTAGTTTTTCCTGTTATTCATTTTGCGTTTCCTCTTCCTCACCATTGAACATTGTTTAAGGGATTATTTAGGCACTAAGTTGAAGTAATTTCTATTTTCTTAAATTTCTTAGATTTCTATTTCCCCACATTACTTTTTGAAGGACACTCACAGCCTCAGATTTTTGCAGTGTACTTTCAAAAATTTGGAGATGGTTCCAGCCTAGCCTGGTGTACAAGGCAAAAGACATTTCCCCTGCAAAAAAGGTGTTTCATTTTTCTGAACTGTATACATAATTGTCACTTTTCTTTGTTTCTTCAGAAATATATCCCTTCATACAATAAACTATTGTCATTTCTTCTTTCTGAAGTCATCTCAGTCTGTTGCATTATTGAATTGGGATGCTTGAGTCCTCTGCCAGGGCTTGCTGTGAATGGCGCCCCCTGGGATTATTCAGGGCACAAACAACGATAAGCAGTGGCCCTGAGGTCAGAGCTGTATGCTAGGAGAACTGAGCACTGGAGCAGAGAACTTAGTAACAGGAACTATTGTCCTTTGATTTATCACTCCTGCTCTGTCTGTAACCTTTTGCCTTATTTCTAGTTTTAGCACTATGACATGTATTTATTTACTTATTATTTTTGGTTTTGAGATGGAGTTTCGCTCTTGTTGCCCAGGCTGGAGTGCAATGGCATGATCTTGGCTCACTGCAACCTTCGCCTCCCAGGTTCAAGTGATTCTCCTGCCTCAGTCTCCCGAGTAGCTGGGATTACAGGAGCATGCCACTACGCCTGGCTAATTTTGTATTTTTAGTAGAGATGGGGTTTCACCATGTTGGCTGGGCTGGTCTCGAACTCTTGACCTCGTGATCCGCCCGCCTCAGCCTCGGCCTCCCAAAGTGCTGGGATTACAAGCATGAGTCACCATGCCCAGCCAGCACTATGACTTTTAAATCATTTTCTCTGCTATGGCAGAATCTAAACAGACGTAAAATAGTCTATCTACCTATGTGTCTAAGACAGAATGGAAATCAACTGGCCTGTCTGAAATAAGTTCAGCTTAATTGTTTTTTAAATTTAAGTTTTCCAGGAAATTGTTGCTGTGAGTAAATTTGGTTTAGTTGATCAGAGGGTTAGTGTTTCTTTTAGTTGAAGTAAGTAATGAAGAGCTGGAGTTTGTAAACACAGCTCTGAAACGTGTATGTTTTGGTTGATTAGACATTTTGGTAAACCAATATAGTTTTTTAATGTCATTACAAAAATAGCCACCAAATACAGAATTATAACAGGAAGAAAGTCTGGGAAGGTGGTAATTTTGACTCATCTTACTGATTTGGTGCAGACATATTCTAAAGATCAAGAGAAATAAACCAACACTCCATCACCTTTGTACCCATCCAGCAAACTTGCTTTGCAAATTTTTACTTCTTTTTTTTTTTTGAGACGAAGTTTCGCTTTTGCTGCCCAGGCTGGAGTGCAATGGCGCAATCGCGGCTCACTGCAACCTCTGCCTTGCAGGCTCAAACAATTCTCCTGCCTCAGCCTCCAGAGTAGCTGGGATTACGGGCGCCCACCGTCATGTCCAACTAATTTTTTGTTGGACAAAAATTAGAGCTGGGGTTTCACCATGTTGGCCAGGCTGGTCTCGAAATCCTGACCTCAGGCGATCCACCAGCCTAAGCCTCCCAAAATGCTGGGATTACAGGCATGAGCCTCCATGCCTTGTCTGCTTTTTAAAAATTTTTATTTATTTGTTTTGCTGAGACAGAGTCCCACTCTGTCACCGAGGCTGCAGTGCAGTGGCGCAATCTCAGCTCACTGCAACCTCTGCCTCTTAAATTCAAGCGATTCTCATGCCTCAGCCTCCAGAGTAGCTGGGTTTACAGGCACACACCACCACATTCAGCTAATTTTTGTATTTTTAGTACAGACGGGGCTTCACCACGTTGACCAGGCTGGTCTCGAACTCCTGACCTCAAGTGATACACTTGCCTTGGCCTCTCAACGTGCCGGGATTATATGTGTGAGCCACCATGCCTGGCACTTTGCAAATTTTAAAATGCCCAGCAAAAGTTCTTCAATTTGGAGTTTTCTTTTTGCTGGCTTAGATCCTACAAACTGAACACAGAAAAGAGCTGAATTCACTGATGCTTCCTCTTTCCTGGCTTTTCATTTTCGAAAAACACACATAAAAATTCCAAATTATGTATGTGATGACTCTGACAATCAGAAAAACAAAACAAAGACAAATAATAAGTGTCTAGGGAAAAGTTACATGGCAATTAGTGAATGCTCAGTGAATTTTGTCGAATTGAAATAAAATACATGCATTGTAAAGATCAAGTCTTGTCCCTTGATTTTAAAAATTATAGATGTAGCCTAAGGACATAGTTAAACCCATAAACAAAGACTAATGCACAAATATTTATTGAAGAGTTATAACAATGAAAGAAAGAAAGCAATTTAAATATGCAATAATGAGAATTATTGAATAAATGGTGTATCCATGAAGAAATACCATACGTCCATTTAAACTATACTTATAGCAAGTTCTAAGGACATGGGAAAATGTGTATGATGTAGGTTAAATTTATAAAATAAAGGGTATACTAAACAATATTTCAGTGTAAGTTCAGCTTTGTTAGAAAACATTGTTCAGGGCTGGGCGCGGTGGCTCACGCCTATAATCCCAGCACTTTGGGAGGCCAAGGCAGGCGGATCACCGGAGGTCAGGAGTTCGAGATCAGCCTTACCAACATGGAGAAACCCCGTCTCTACTAAAAATACAAAATTAGCCAGGTGTGGTGGCACATGCCTATAATCCCAGCTACTCAGAAGGCTGGGGCAGGAGAATCGCTTGAACCCGGGAGGCAGAGGTTGCGGTGAGCCAAGATCATGCCACTGCACTCCAGCCTGGCGACAAAGCGAGACTCTGTCTCAAAAAAAAAAGAAAAGAAAACATTGTTCAGGAAAAAGACCCAGAAGCGACTGCTAGAATATCAATAGTGTGGCCGGGCGCAGTGGCTCACGCCTGTAATCCCAGCACTTTGGGAGGCCGAGGCGGGCAAATCACAAGGTCAGGAGATCGAGACCATCCTGGCTAACACGGTGAAACCCCGTCTCTACTAAAAATGTAAAAAATTAGCCAGGCGCGGTGGCAGGCGCCTGTAGTCCCAGCTACTTGGGAGGCTGAGGCAGGAGAATGGTGTGAACCCGGGAGGTGGAGCTTGCAGTGAGCTGAGATCTCACCACTGCACTCCAGCCTGGGTGACAGAGCAAGACTCTGTCTCAAAAAAAAAAAAAAAAAAAAAAAAAGAATATCAATAGTGTTTCTGGGTAGTGAGACTATTGGGTTTTTGGTTTTTTGGGTGGTTTTTTTTTGGTCTCTTCTATATTTCAGAATTTATCTGAAATAAAAAAGTTGTGTTATTTTGATAGTTTAAAGACGTTAAAAATTAAAAACACTTTTTTTTTTTTTTTTTTTTTTGAGACGAAGTCTTGCTCTTGTCCCCAGGCTGGAGTAAAATGGCATGGTCTTGGCTCACTGCAACCTCCGCCTCTCGGGTTCAAGCAATTCCCCTGCCTCAGCCTCTCGAGTAGCTGGGAGTACAGGCATGCAAAGTGCTGAGATTACAGGCGTGAGCCACCACGCCCAGCCCAGAAAACATTTCTAAGTTTTTTTTTGTTTTTGTTTTTTGTTTTTTTTTTTTTGAGACAGAGTTTCGCTTTTGTTGCCCAGGCTGGAGTGCAATGACACGATCTTGGCTCACTGCAACCTCCACCTCCCCGGTTCAAGCAATTCTACTGCCTCAGCCTCCCAAGTAGCTGGGATTACAGGCATGCACCACCATGCCTGGCTAATTTTGTGGTCAGGCTGGTCCAGAAAACATTTCTATGAAAAAAATTTACTGGTATAGCAGCTCAAAATCAATGAAAAATGTATGCATTTATCATCTAAGCTAAACCTGTCATATGGCTTTTAATACAATCCAACGAGAGTCACATAATCCAATGAGATAATAAAATCCAATGAGGTAATAAAATCCAATGAGAGTCACATAATTCATAATTCTTGCAGGTAATTTATTCTAAAGTATAACCAAACATTTTCAAGCTTACTTTCAATTCTCTAGTTTCAATTTGAATCCACTGTGAATCAGTGAGTTTGTAGGAGTATGTACACTTAGGTCATATTGTAACATCTCTTTTACTAAATAGCATATTACTTTTCATCTTTTCCTTTTTGTGTTGTTTGATTTGATTGCCTCTTTGTTTTCTTTTGCCGTTTCTTATTTTATCATTTACTATCTCAGTTTCTTGGGGTGCTAATTCTCCCATTTTGCTTCCTGACTCCCCTGTAGATCACTTCCTCAACATGCTCTGTAATTTTTCATTATGAGCACATTTTTAGCAAAGTGCAACTGTTCGTTAGACATTCCATGTGCCTTGAATTATAAAAGTGTCTCCAAAAAGAGATTTTGTGTTAACTTCTGTCAGGGCTCTCGCTGATATCATCCTATTCAGGGCCCACTTTTATACAAATTTCTGGGCTTGGGCCGGGCACGGTGGCTCACACCTATAATCCTGCACTTTGGGAGGCTGAGATGGGCGGATCACTTGAGGTGATCCCAGCTACTCGGGTTGCTGAGGCACGAGAATTGCTTGAGCCCAGAAGGCGGAGGTTGCAGTGAGCCGAGATTAGGCCACTGCACTCCAGCCTGGGCAACAGAGCAAGACTCTGTCTCAAAAAAAATAAAATGCCAGTCCATGGCCATTAGAACTTGTATCTGGGCACAATGCCCCCATAGGCTTCTTTGACATCATGTCACACTCTAGTTTTGAGTTCTGTCTTTTGTTCTGGTGCCCAGGTATTTCCTTTGGAAGGATTAGGCTAGTCAAGTGAAGCAGTGGGAGTGGAGAAGGAACAAAGAAATCTGTAACTCGTGGTGATCATAGTTGTAAACACCACTGCACACAGACTAGCCTATATTTTATTTATTTATTTATTTATTTTGAGATAGAGTGTCGCTCTATGGCGAGATTCTCCTGCCTCAGCCTCCCGAGTAGCTGGGATTACAGGCTCCCACTGCTGTAATTTTAGTAGAGACTGAGGTTTCACCATGTTGACCAGGCTGGTCTCGAACTCCTGACCTCAGCTGGTCCGCCCACCTCAGCCTCCCAAAGGGCTGGGATTACAGGCATGAGCCACCGCAACCAGCCCGACCAGCCTATATTTTAAACTGTTATTGCATTTGATACAGGAATCTTATTGTTTGGGGTAGGAGGAGTTCTATGGAACTCTTGTAACTTTGGAGAGGAAAGAGTTACCTCAGATGTATTTCAAGTCCTCTAGAAGTTTTCTAGATCAGAGCATCTCAGGCTATGGCAGCGCACCTGTGTGTGACAGCAACCTGGGTCTTGCTATCCATCTGAAGAGCCACAAGAGATTAACAATAGTTAGAACATCTAAATTCTCCAATTTTTCACCTTTTCAAATAAATTTAAGGCTCTTCCTGTATGATAACATGATCCTTGTTTCCTTGAATTATTTTCTTTCTTTCTTTTTCTTTTTCTTTTTTTTTTTTTTGAGATAGGGTGTCACTCTGTCGCTCAGGCTGGGGTGCAATGGCCTGATCATAGCTCACTGCTGCCTTGAATTCGTGGGCTCAAGGGATCCTCCTGCCTCAGCCTTTCTGAGTAGCACACCACCACACCCAGCTTGTTTTTAAAAGTTTTTATGGAGACAGAGTCTTGCTGTGTTGCCCAGGCTGATCTCAAACTCCTAAACTCAAGTGATCCTCCCACCTCTGCCTCCCAAAGTGCTGGGGTTACAGATGTGAGCCACCACGCCCAGCCCTTTCTCTTTCCTTCTCTTTCTTTCCTTCCATCTTTCTTTCTCTTTCTTTTCTTTTCTTTCTTTCTTTTTCTTTTTCTTTCTTTTTTTTCTTCCTTCCTTCCTTTCTTTCTCCCTGCCAACCTCCCTCCCTCTCTCCCTCCTTCCCTCCCTTCCTTCTTTCTTTTCCTTCCCCTCCCCTCCCTTCCCCTTTCCTCCCCTTCCCTCCCCTTCCCTTTCTTTCTCTCTTTATTTGAGACAAGGTCTCACTCTGTCACCGAGGCTGCACCATGCCCAGCCAAATGTTATCTTTCATGTTGAGGTGGACAAGAAAGCTAAGAGGTTACTCTAGACTGTATTCATGACCCTGTTAGTGCCATCTGAAGACACTATCAACCTCAAACCTCTATCAAATTAATTCTTAAAAAGTAAACATTGGGCCCGGCGCGATGGCTCACACCTGTAATCCCAGCACTTTGGGAGGCCAAGGCGGGCAAATTACCTGAGGTCAGGAGTTCGAGACCAGCCTGGCCAACATGGTGAAACGCCGTCTCTACTAAAAATATAAAAATTAGCTGGGCATGGTGGCACACGCCTGTAATCCCAGCTACTCAGGAGGCTGAGGCAGGAGAATTGCTTAAGCCTGGGGGCAGAGTTTGCAGTGAGCCAAGATCATGCCATTGCACTCCAGCCTAGCCAACAGAGCGAGACTCTGCCTCAAAAAAAAAAAAAAAAGTAAACTATGCTTCATAATGATAAGCAGAAAAGTAGATTTACTTCTGCGTCTTTCTCAAGATTCTTCTTATGATTAATTCCAAAGTGCATTTTCACCAAAATGAAATATAATTTGTAAAGTGTGCGCTATAATTGGCTGGTTACTATAATAGGAAACTGAACTGAACTTTTTTTTTGAGACGGAGTCTCGCTCTGTCACCCAGGCTGGAGTGCAGTGGCGCAGTGGCAGCCTCCTGAGTAGCTGGGACTACAGGCGCCCACCACCACACCCGGCTAATTTTTTATATTTTTAGTAGAGACGGGGTTTCACCGTATTAGCCAGGATGGTCTCGATCTCCTGATCTCGTGATTTGCCCGCCTCGGCCTCCCAAAGTGCTGGGATTACAGGCATGAGCCACCGCGCCCGGCCTGAACTGAACTCACCACAAGTCCTGTCCCAAGCCTATAAAAAAATCAAACCTACCTCAATGGGACATCCCTAACCTTGTGCCTCTACTCCATGCCAGGGGCCACTCTTGCTACTGAGAGCTCTAGTATTTGTAGCCACTTTGTCCTTATTGGTGGTAAAAAAATTTAAGAGGGGGGCTGGATACAAATAAGAACAACTCGGGCAATTGTTTGGTAGGGTCTGATTTTTATCTACATCACGAAAATGCATTTTCTTCAATTACATGACACCTCAAAGAGAGTAATGGGGCCAGGTGCGGTGGCTCACGCCTGTAATCTTACCACTTTGGGAGGCCGAGGGTGGCGGATCACCTGAGGTCAGGAGTTCCAGACCAGCCTGGCCAACATGATGATACCCATCTCTACTAAAAATACAAAAATTAGCTCGGTGTGGTGGCGCATGCCTATAATCCCAGCTACTCAGGAGGCTGAGGCAGGAGAATCGCTTGAACCCAGGAGGCAGAGATTGCAGTGAGCTGAGATCTTGCCACTGCACTCCAGCCTGGGTGACACAGCGAGATTCTGTCTCAAAAAAAAAAAAAAAAAAAAGAGTAATGGTAAGAAGTCTTTACCATTCTTACTAACGATAATTACCTTTTTGAAAAAAACACAAAATGTGTTCCTTGCTGTATAGGACATCAAGATTTTTATAAACTCTTGTTGTCACCTGTCACCTCACTGACTTTGAGAATCCTCTAAGGAAAACAGATAAAATTATGACTCCACTCATTTAACAGCAGAGCTGCCCAGTGCTGAAACCAGGGCTGGGGGCCCTCATGTGCCATAGAACCTACAGTATGTCCACTGGGTGAATCTGGGGATCTAGGTTAGCATCGATCTGAAACCTTCTTTGACTCCGTATCTTTCTTTTTTCTTTTTATCTGAGATGGAGTTTCGCTCTTGTTGCCCAGGCTGGAGTGCAATGGCACAATCTCGGCTCACTGCAACCTCCACCTCCTGGGTTCAAGTGATTCTCCTGCCTCAGCCTCCCGGGTAGCTGGGACTACAGGCGCGTGCCACCACGCCCAGCTAATTTTTTTTTTTTTTTGTATTTTTAGTAGAGATGGGGCTTCACTGTGTTAGCCAGAATGGTCTCGATCTGCTGACCTCAGGTGGTCCACCCACCTAGTCCTCCCAAAGTGCTGGGATTACAAGCATGAACCACTGCACCTGGTCTCTTTTTTTTCTTAACTTTTTTTTAAGAGATGGGGTTTTGCTGTGTTACCCAGGCTGATCACAAACTCCTAGCTTCAAGAAATCCTCCTGCCTCAGCTTCCCAAGAAGCTGGGATTACAGGTGCGAGCTACCGCACCTGGCTTGCTGCCATGAGTTTGATTCAGAAGTTCTCTCTAAACTTGATGGGTCTAACCTCTCACCCCAATTCCATCCATGTCTCAGCTCCACCATTGTGGAAATTCTCACACATGCCACTGCCTTACTGCCATAAATCTTCCTCCCGTTGTTCCAGAAATGCGTCTACATGGGCTTTCACATGAGCTAAGTGCACATTTATCACTTTGGCTTGTGTTGAACATTGGCCGTAATCTTCTAAGTCACAGCAGATGAACCAGTGTGATTCATGCAGGAATGGGAGGAATGACTGTGACAAATGTTTGTCTTCAGAAAGACAAACATTATTTGTAGCTCACTTGTGGTGGGAAAGTAATCTAATATGCAAAAGACATCTGAATTTATTAGGTTGGTATAGCTATAACATAACTACTAATATATGAGATTTTTCTCACAGACTGATAACAGCTTTATTGCACGTGAGTCCTTGTCATTTATTGCTTCCTAGTACTATAAAAACTGAAAATAGCATATTATTCCTTGACCAGCTGACATGAGTTTGTGATTCATTTGACCAGAAATGTGCCCTCTAACCACAGCACTTCAATTTATGGTCATAGTTGGTTTGACAATAAATTTAAAAACATAATTAGAGAGCACTTAGGAAATTGGTCTACTTACCTTGATTAGAGTTTCTAAGGTGGTTATTTATTGTGGGCCAAAACTCTACTTAAGTTTTGTAACTTTACAAAAGTTATGCAGATAAGTCAAAAGATCTAACTAAGTAGTTAAAAGGCCACAAAGTCTCTTCATATTGCTTCAGCTCTTAACAGAAGGACCTGCCTAGGGTCCTTCTCATCATGTGTGAGAATTCTCGTATGTGTGAGAATCAGGAGGCAGCAGGTACACGAAAGGGAAAATGCTGTGAGCAATGAGCCTGTGGCACAAAGATGAAAATAACCACATTGGCAACAGATAATGGACAGCGAGGAGGGATGACTGTTCCTCAGCTCTGCCCCTTTGCCTGTGCACAGAAACAGTAGTCCAGCAGCCATTCAAAGAGAACACGAGAGAAACAGATCTTCCTATTTTGAAGCCAGGAGTTTGAGACCAGGGCAACATGGCAAGACCCCATCTCTAAAAAGAAAGAAAGATCATGACTATAAAAGGAAAACTTGCATCAAGGAAGGTTGGCATATAATGTTGGTAAGAATGGTCTGGGATACACTAAAGAGGAGAGCAACAGAACTTGGCAAAAAAAAAAAAAAAACTATGAGTGGAATTATTGACTTAGTACCTAGTAGTACTGTACCTACTAGTAGCACCTTTAATACTTAGCAGTTATATTAAAACTGGTTTTAAATCCCAACACTCTTGTTTGATTTTTGGCTTTTAAAAAAAAGAAATCAAAAGGATTGGGTGAGGCCAGGATAACTGCTGTTGTGAGAAAAGCGGGAAATTTTGAGGTTTGGCGCTTATAGGTTCTTATTTAAGAATCCCATAAAAAATCCTGAGTAGATTGGCTGGGCGGGGTGGCTCACGCCTGTAATCCCAGCACTTTCGGAGGCTGAGGCGGGCAGATCACCTGAGGTCAGGAGTTCGAGACATGCCTGGCCAACATGGTGAAACCCCGTCTCTACTAAAAATACAAAAATTACCTGGGCTTGGTGGCGGCTGCCTGTAATCCCAGCTACTCGGGAGGCTGAGGCAGGAGAATTGCTTGAACCCGGGAGGCAGAGGTTGCGGTGAGCCGAGATCAGGCCACTGCACTCCAGCCTGGGCAGCAAGAGTGAAACTCGGTCTCAAAAAAAAAAAACAAAAACAAAAACAAAAAGTACAGTCAGGCTGGCATGTGGCTCACAGCTGCAGTCCCAGCACTTTGAGACTTTGGGAGGCTGAGATGGGAGAATTGCTTTAGCCCAGGGATGTCAACGCTGCAGTGAGTTGCGCCATTGTACTCCAGCTGGAGCGACAGAATGAGATCCTATCTCAAAATAAATAAATAAATAAATAAAGATTTTAAAATATGGAAAAGTACAGTCAGAGGACTAAGATTTATGTTCATATATGTCCATTGCAACATTATTTATAATATCAGAAAACTAAAAACAATAAAAATATATAACCATTCATATGGCTAAATATCTTCACTTGATGAAGGGTATGGTGTTTAAGAACGTGTAATAAACCTTAACAAAAAAACCCTAAAAAGCAAGATACTATTAAATTGTATGTACAGAATGATCTCAACTGTGTTTTAAAATAAAGAAAAAAAGATTAAAAAATATAAAAATATAAAAATTGTATCTACTTGGGGAAGACTATGTTTTTTCAGGAGAATGTATTATATATAGAAAGAATGTTTTTTGTTTTTTTTTTTAAAGTCCCATCAGTTTAATCACAATAAAAAACCCCAAAAGTGGAAAACTGAGGGGGCAGGGGAAGAGACCCCTGGGCCAAGGGCACGAGGAGCCCTGCTCATGGCACCAGGCTTGGCCGCAGGGTCCCCCGGTATTGCTGTTGCTACGAGGTCGGGGGGCAGCGATTGTCCTGTGGGAGCCACCGTTCTTCTGGGTAGGGGACCCTCACTTCTTCTGGGGTGTGCTCAGCTTCTGCATGCCCCCGGATCTTGTCCAGCAGGCCAGAGATGAAGGCCTCTGTGGGTTTGTAACAGTCAACCAGCAGCTCCTTGACCTTGGCAGCCCGGGCATCGTCACTCTCCATGTCCAGGAGCTCATCCACGTCAATCTCCAGTTCTGGGATCTCTTCCTGGCAGTCTAGACGCGCGTCAGCTGCTCCAGGATCTACTCCTCTAGGTTGAGGCGCTTCGGTAGCTCCTTGCGGTCATACTTGACGGTGACCTTCACTTGGCGCCTCACTGGGCCCTCATCGGCCGCGCCGCCCGGGCCCTCTTCTGCGGCTCCGGGGGGGCTCTGAAAGTAGACGCGTGGTCCTGGGCCGCCACTGCCCGGCCTGGGGGCCGGGACAGCCAACGCCGCGCCCCTCGCGCTGCAGCTGTCTGCCATGGCGGCCGCCGGGGCCACGTGCGCGCGTCGGGCCCCTCCCTGCGCCGCAGCCTCCAGGATGCCCGCCGGCTGGCTCGGGTTAGCTCGCCCGCTCAGCTCCGCGCGGCTCCGCGGCTAGGGCGGCGGCGGGGGAGCCCGGGGGCAGCGGCAGCATGCGGAGCCTCCGGGCCTGGCCTGGCCGCGCCCCGCCCCCTCCCCGCCGATCCGCCCGCCCTTTGTCCTCCGCGGCCGCTGGAAAGAATGTTAAGGTTCACTAGGACTAGATAGAAGAACTTGATCGTAAAATAAATACAAGTGAGGAAAGGAATTAGATGAAATAGTATGAAGTAAATAGAATTTAAGAATTCAAGGCTGGGTGCGGTGGCTCACCCCTGTAATCCCAGCACTTTGGTAGGCTGAGGCGGGTGGATCATTTGAGGTCAGGAGTTCGAGACCAGGCTGACCAACATGGAGAAACACTGTCTCTACTAAAAATAAAAATAAAAATTAGCCAGGCGTGGTGGCGCATGCCTGTAGTCCCAGCTACTCGAGAGCCTGAGGCAGGAGAATCACTTGAGCCCAGGAGGTGGAGGTTGCAGTGAGTGGAGATCATACCACTGCACTCCAGCCTGGGCAACAGAGCAAGACTCAGTCTCAAAAAACGGAATTCAGGGAAATTGGATTATCTATGTCTTTAATTTCTGACAAGTCAACTATGTTCACACAACCTGTATTTTTCATGCAATGGAGGCCTGAAATGCAAACCAATGACTTCATTTGTTGCCGATCCACAGCAACAGTGATGGACTCCAACGCTGGAGAAAAAACTGGCTGCACTGCGTTTATTAAGAGATGATAAAGAATATATTAATCCTGACTACTACTATACCCTGGACAATTCAAGGGATTTTTCCAGAGTAATATTCACAGATCAGATGCAATTTTCATTTGACATACACTGCAGAATATAACTTTTGGTGCTAGTTTCAGCAGCACATATACTAAAATTGGAATGATGCAGAGAAGATTAGCATGTCCCCTGCATAAGGATGACATGCAAATTCATGAAACGTTTCATATTTTAAAAATACCTATCAGGTACTACACTTAGTACCTGGGTAATGAAATATTCTGTACACCAAATTCTCGTGACATGAGTTTACCTATATAACAAAACCGCATAATGAGCCCCTGAACCTAAAACAAAAGTTAAAAAAGAGGAAAAAAAAGAATATAATCTTTGGTTAAAAAGTGACTTCTACCTTGATTTTAAGAAAATTTTTATCATTTAGTTTAATTCCATTCAGGGATCATAAATAAATAGTCTAATTTTTTTAAAAAAATTGAGATAGAATTTACATAGCAGCATTCACCCTTTTAAAGTATAAATTTGTTTTGTTGCTGTTGTTTGTTTGGTTGTTGTTTGTTTGTTTGAGGCAGAATCTTGCTCTGTTACCCAGGCTGGAGTGCAGTGGCATGATCTTGGCTCACTGCAACCTCCATCTCCCCAGTTCAAGTGATTCTCCTGCTTCAGCCTCCCTAGTAGCTGGGATTACAGGTGCCTGCAACCATGCCTGGCTAATTTTTGTATTTTTAGTAGAGACAGTGTTTCACCATGTTGGCAAGGCTGGTCTTGAACTCCTGACCTCAAGTGATCTGCCCGCCTCGTTCTCCCAAAGTGCTGGGATTACAGGCGTGAGCCACCACGCTTGGCCTGGAACCTCCCTTTCCAGTTTGAATTCCCTCATGTCTCCTACTCACACCTCTGTACTTCCAGCATTACCTCCTCCTTCTCCTCCAGTCTAAATCCCACGCATTTTACAAATCCCACTTCAAATCACGAGTTTTTGATAAAGCCTTCCCAGGCTATCCGACCCCTAGACACAGCTTCCCAAATCTCATTGCATATAGTAGCTGCACCTTTTGTTTGGCAAGTATTCTGCCTTTCTGGCATATATTTATGGCACATTGTAGGTGGTTGCATGTATGTTAAGTGAATGAATGAATCTCTACGTCAGATTATAAGCAAATTGAAAGTTGTGGCTTATGCTACGTTCTAATCCAGGGCTGTAGAGTGGTTGAGGAGAGATATATGGCAATGATGAAAATATTTGAAAAGCTTAGGAGCCCCAGGGAGGGAGGAGCATTTCCCAGAGTCCTCTCTGTTTCCTTAGTTTAGAGCAACACCAATTTACCTTCTGGCTATGATCAAAATGTTTTTGTCCACCAAAATTCATATATTGAAAACCTAATCCTCAAGGTGATGGATGGTATTAGCAGGTGGGCCCATTGGGAAGTGATTAGGTCATGAGAGGGGAGCCCTCATGAATGGAATTAGCGCCCTCATGAAAGAGGCCCCAGAGGGCTGCCTCTCCCCTTCTACCACGTGAGGACACGGAGAGAAGGTGTTGCTCACCAACCAGAAGGCAGGCTCTCCGTAGACACCACATCTGCTGGCATCTTGATCAAAGACTTCCCAGCCTCCAGAACCATGAAGAAACACATCGTTGTTTGTTTGTTTATTTTATTTATTTTTTTTGAGACAGAGTTTCACTCTTGTTGGCCAGGCTGGAGTGCAATGGCACGATCTCGGCTCACCGCAACCTCCACCTTCCAGGTTCAAGTGATTCTCCTGCCTCAGCCTCCCCAGTAGCTGGGATTATAGGCATGCGCCTCCATGCCTGGCTAATTTTTGTATTTTTAGTAAAGACAGGTTTCACCATGTTGGCCAGGCTGGTCTCAAACTCCTGACCTTGAGGCCTGGCACAGTGGCTCACACCTGTAATCCCAGCACTTTGGGAGGCCGGGCAGGCAGATCACCCAGTCAATGTTATAGCAGCCCAAACAGACTGAGACACTCCTGCAAAAGCATGCCAAGAGCAAAGGGCCTTTTCTTCTTTTAGGGTCAGGATCAGGGATGGCCTTTAGTAACCATTTTGCCTTGGACCTTTCCTGTCCAACTTCTCATGCTCTCTTGATTTGACACCCAGATGTATGGCCAGCAGACTCCTACAGGGCCACTAACAGCTCCTCTGCAAAGTGCTCTGGTAGCACAAAGGTGTCAGTCCTTCCTCTCAGCCACCACTGCCTACGGAGAGAGGGACAGAAGTAACAAGTGAGAAGACCCCTCATACCTTCTCTCACTCTACCTCATGATGATATTCTTCAAAATCTGTGGGCTCCTTTAGTTTGAGCATCACTAGTATATTATAATATGGTATGTTATAATACAGCATAATATAGTATAGTGTAGTGTAGTGTAGTATAGTATAGTATATTCACCAATCTATTTTTTGTTCTTTTTTTTTTTTTTTTTTTTGAGAAGGAGTCTCGCTCTGTTGCCAGGCTGGAGTACAGTGGCGTAATCCTGGCTCACTGCAGCCTCTACCTCCTGGGTTCAAGTGATTCTCCTGCCTCAGCCTCCTGAGTAGCTGAGATTACAGGCACGCGCCACCACGCCCAGCTAATTTTTGTATGTTTAGTAGAGACGGGGTTTCACCATATTGGCCAGGATGTTCTCAATCTCTTGACCTTGTGATCCACCCGCCTTGGCCTCCTAAAGTGCTGGGATTACAGGTGTGAGCCACCACGCCGGCCTTTTTTTCTTCATTTTTTTTAGGTTTTTGGAGGGGTCCAGCTTCTGTTACTCTCTCATCCCATAAGCTGGATACCACTATTTTATGTGTAATTCTATTTTTATTTATTTATTTATTTTGAGATGGCATCTTGCTCTGTCACTCAGGCTGGAGTGCAGTGGTGCGATCTCGGCTCACTGCAAACTCCGCCTCCCAGGTTCAAGCGATTCTCCTGCCTCAGCCTCCCAAGTAGCTGGGACTACAGGTGCCTGCCACCACACTAGGCTAATTTTTGTATTTTTAATAGAGTCAGGGTTTCACCATGTTGACCGGGCTGGTCTGGAATTCCTGACCTCGTGATCCGCTTGTCTCGGCCTCCCAGAGTGCTGGGATTACAGGCATGAGCCACCATGCCTGGCCTTGTGATTTGATTTTTCTAGCTAATGATAATCACTTTCTGAAAATAAGTGCTTTTGGTTTTATCTTAATATTTTGAAAAAATATCTTTACCAGAACTTTTCCCTCATCAGTGAATAGCGTTCATTGGACAGTTCTTCCTGGTCAAGGAAAAGGGAAAGGAAACTTCTGGATTACTTTTGGCCTTACGATTCTAACTACACATCCGTGAACACATCACAAAATGCTATTTGTTGTCTCACATATTTGACAGATGAGTTGAAATGCTTTTTTGTAATTCAGCAAACATTTAACATGGGAACACTGTGCTAGGCTTTTGTGAAATCTATAGCTGAATGAGAAAGTCTTGGCCTTTCTCTGTGTTTGGATGGTAAGACACAAACACAGATAACTTCACAAGAACTATTTCAGGCATCCCTTCTGACTCACCACTGGCAATAGATTGGGCCTTAGACCAAGAAAAACGAAACCCAAGATTAAAAAAAAAAAGTCCTTTCAATTTACTGGGCAACCAACCAAAACTACAGACTTTTCAGGTTTTAGATAACATTACAAAGAATCTTTCTTGATTATACATTTGCTCTTGTAGCAACGTAAAACGTTTTCTGTAATTATAGTTAAAGTGCCGGTTATGTGACTGTTTTACCGTTGGGGATAGATATGGATTTTTACTTGTGTTTAATTGCGGAAAGTGAATACATAACTCCTCTCCTCCCCAGCCCCTGCCTACCTTCAGCGGGGCGAGGGGGAATCAGGAAGGAACTAAAATACAAGGCTTTTCCTCCTATTTTACATTCAAACTTGTCTCACAGGAAATGAACAAAATAGTGATTCTCAAATGTAACATTGTACCTTCTCTGCGCTGTGGTACAAAAAGAGCTTTACAGGAATTTTTTTAAGGACAAATGTGGAACTTGGATTTTCTTTTCTTCTCTTTTCTTTTCTTTCTTTCTTTCTTTTTTTTTTTTTGAGACAGAGTCTTACTCTGTCCCTGAGGCTGGAGTGTTGTGGAGCGATCTCGGCTCACTGCAACCTCCGACTCCAGGGTTCATGCAATTCTCCTGTCTCAGCCTTCCAAGTAGCTGGGATTACAGGTGCCTGCCACCACACCTGGCTAATTTTTGTATTTTTAGTAGAGATAGGGTTTCGCCATATTGGCCAGGCTGGTCTTGAACTCCTGACCTCAAGTGATCCACCCACCTCGGCCTCCCAAAGTGTTGGGATTACAGGTGCGAGCCACCTCACGCGGCCAAGAACTTGAATTTTCATTTCCTGAAGAATAAATGCCAAACTCCTTTACATTCAAGATCTGCAAAATCTCATCCCAAATCATTTCCAGCTTTATCTATATATCCACCCTTACTCCATGTACCCAGCAATATCCTGTGAAGAATGTGGAATATTTTTATTTCCATATCTGGATTCCATCCCCTCCTTTAAAATACCCTTTTTCTTTTCTTTCCTCACAATCCTACTGCTAAAATCCTCATCTTTCAAGGCACATATTCAAAGAGGAGGCATCCATAAAGCATCCCACTCACCGTTCTCCAAACTAGTATTTCTCCTTTCCTGAATTTTAATAATTTTCTATAATTAAGAGTTATTGTGGCTGGAGCAGTAGCTCATACCTGTATTCCAGCACTTTGGGAGGCTGAGGTGGGCACATCACATGAGATCAGGAGTTCGAGACCAGCCTGGCCAACATGGTGAAACACTGTCTCTACTAAAAATACAAAAATTAGCCAGGCATGGTGATGTGCACCTGTAGTCCCAGCTACTCGGGAGGCTGAGGCAGGAGAACTGCTTAAGACCAGAAGGCAGAGGTTGCATTGACCTGAGGTCGGCCACTGTTATCCAGTCTGGGCAACAGAGCGAGACTCCATCTCAAAAAAAAAAAAAAAAAAAAAAAAAAAGAAAAAAAGTTATTGCTTTTGTAATCAGAAATAAAAACTAAATGGTTTGCCTTTGCTTTATTGGTAAATTAAAGAAAGGAATAAAAACTAAAATGTATAAAATAGCTTGTCAAATAAAAAACGAACATAACTTTTTTTTTTTTTTGAGGCTGATTCGATCTTTGCTCACTGCAACCTCCGCCTCCCAGGGTCAAGTGATTCTCCTACTTCAGCCTCCCTAGTAGCTGGGGTTATAGGCACGTGCCACCATGCCCAGCTAATTTTTGTATTTTCAGTAGAGACAGGTTTCGTCATATTGGCCAGGCTGGTCTTGAACTCCTGACCTCAGGTGATCCACCAGCCTCGGCCTCCCAAAGTGCTGGGATTACAGGTGTGAGCCACTGCACCCAGCCAAAACTTTTGCACCTTGAATATAAGCCGAAGGACACAATTGATATCTGCCTAAGAGGTGCGTCAGCCTCATTCTTTGATCAGTTTCTCCCCCCTCCCACCTTCAGCCCCTACCCTCATTCCAAACATGTAGCAATAAAAAGCTTATAAAAAGGGGAAATAAAAATGATGTAGTTGGTTCAGAATGCAAAAACATACATATCTCCATGGCACAGAAACAAACAAAAATTACACAGTGAAGAGAGCTGAATTGCAGCTGTATACCTACTTGCCTTCTGTTCTTATGTCCAGGGCTTTGGCTCCCACAGGGTAGTGAAGAGTAACAGTAGACAACATCACGCAGAGAGCTTTGAGGATGAGGACTAGCAATGGGGCTCCCTCTTGTGATGAAGCCTGACAAAAAGTTGGATACCCCATGGCTTAAAGCTATGGAAGCAGAAGTTGGGAAAGGAATTCAAGGACAGAGCCTGATGTAATGAAGGAATCAAAAGAAAAAAATACATTTTAATGGAAGATTTTTTAAAAGACAAATTAATGCATGTCATAGTCCTATAAATTTTTCTCAAATTGACATGTGGGTTTAATTTTTTGGTATTCCTGGCTTATTTTGATATTGTAAATATTGTGACAATTGTGATATTGTAAATATTGTGATATTTACAATATCAAAGTAAGGCAGGAATACCAAGAAAAAATGCTGTGTTTCTGCTTCTGAACTGAGGTCCCAGGCTGCCATGTGGAGAAGATAAAGGCAACACTGTCAGGTAGGAAAAAGTGAGCATGGAGGGAACAGGAAACAGAAAATAAAAGACTACAGCTCCTTCTGCTCAGAATAGCCTCCTGCAAAGTAAAATTCAAAACCACATTAAAATGTTTTACATAAGAAAGAATATGAATTCCACCTCCCCAGTTAAGAGTATGAATTCACTCTAGATAAAATTAGGCCTGGCATGGTGGCTCTTCTCTGTAATCTCAGCATTTTGAGAGGTCAAGGGTTTGAGACCAGCCTCGGCAACGCGGCATGACCTTGACCTTAACCTAAAAATAAAAAAATTAGCCATGTGTAGTGGCTCACTTCTGCAGTTCCAGCTACTCAGGAGGCTGAGGCGGGAGGATGGCTTGAGCCCGGGAGATTGGGGCTGCAGTGAGCCATGATGGTGCCATCGCACTCCAGCCTGGGCTGCAAAGCAAGACTGTCTCAAATAAATAAATAAATAAAATAATAATAATAATAATAATTTTGTGGAACCGCTTGATAAGGAATTGAAAATAAATGTGCTTATGATACTTAAAGAGATAAAGATATTTCCTCCATTAAAAAAGAACAAGAAAATAGGAAGCAAAAAAAAAAAAATCTATTATGGAACAAGAAATAGGTAGATCTGAAAGAGAAACAAGTAGAAATGTAAAAATAGGCATTAAAATTAAAAAATCAATTGAAAAAATGAACTCTAGGCTGGATAGCTTTGAAAAGGGGATTACTGAATTGGAGGGAAGGACTTCACACAATCATGGTCAAAGATGAGAATAACATGAGAGAAACATGAAGGAGGATTGAGGTTAGATTGTGAGGATTCCGGAAGAAAATGAAGGGAAAGTTAATTTTTACAAAAGCGTGTTACATACCAAAAGGATAAAAAAGTCAAATCATTACAGGACAATTTTAAAACATCAAGAACAACAAGAAAATCTTAAGGGCCATCAGAGATAAAAGACAGATTAGGAGCAAAGGAATGACAATTAGGAATGGCAATTAGGCAACCCTCTTCTCAACTGAGAGATTAAATGCCACAAAGAAGCCAGTGAAGTAGTGTCTTCAAGGTGCTGAGGGAAAACAGTATCTGCACTGCTGAACTACTGCAATGCGGGTGCAAAATAAAACAGTTTTTCATTCTTTTCCACAAAAATATATTTAACAAGTTTGTTATGTGAAATCAAACAATATTTTTGGCATTTTGTCAATAATTCAAACTCTTACCAACAATTCAAACTCACTGATACCTAACTAGGAGTGCTTTGTATTTTGGAAGATTCCCTAAACTAAAAATATATTCAAGGCCGGGCATGGTGGTTCACGCCTGTAATCCCAGCACTTTGGGAGGCCGAGGCGGGCAGATCACAAGGTCAGGAGTTCAAGACCAGCCTGGCCAATATGGTGAAACCCTGACTGTACTAAAAATACAAAAATTAGCTGGGTGTGGTGGCGGGCGCCTGTAGTCCCAGCTACTCTGGAGGCTGAGGCAGGAGAATCGCTTGAACCTCGGAGGTGGAGGTTACAATGAGCTGAGATCGTGCCACTGCCCTCCAGCCTGGGTGACAGAACGAGGCTCCGTCTCAAAAAAATATATATATATATATATTATATATATATATTTACAACATATGTAAATGTAACTGAAGAACTACTTCAAATAATATTGAAATTCACAGAATTCTAAAGATTTATAACCTAGAAGTATCATAAATTTGTCTGCAGTTGGCCGGGCACAGTGGCTCACGCCTGTAATCCCAGCACTCTAGGAGGCCAAGGTGGGTAGATCACGAGGTCAGGAGTTCAAGACCAGCCTGGCCAATATGGTGAAACCCCATCTCTACTAAAAATACAAAAATTAGCCGGGTATGGTGGCGGGCGCCTGTAATCCCAGCTAATTGGGAGGCTGAGGCAGAGAATTGCTTGAACCCGGGAGGCAGAGGTTGCAGTGAGCCGAGATCACACCACTGCACTCCAGCCTGGGTGACAGAGAAAAAAAAAAAAGGGTCTGCAGTCAAACATACTGTGCTAATTATGAAAAAATGCCTTAACAACTATTAAACCAAAAGGAGAATAAAATTGAGGGGAAATATGGTTTTAAAGTCCTATGAAAAACAGAAGATTAGTAATTGCGGTTTTTCCCATTAAAAGTAATGGCAAAAACCACAATTACTTTTGCACCAACCTAATAAAAAGTAATAATATAGGCCGAGCGCGGTGGCTCACGCTTGTAATCCCAGCACTTTGGGAGGCCGAGGCAGGTGGATCATGAAGTCAGGAGATCGAGACCATCCTGGCTAACACGGTGAAACCCCATTTCTACTAAAAATACAAAAAAAATTAGCTGGGCATGGTGGCGGGCGCCTGTAGTCCCAGCTACTCAGGAGGCTGAGGCAGGAGAACGGCGTGAACCCGGGAGGCGGAGCTTGCAGTGAGTGAGATTGCGCCACTGCACTCCAGCCTGGGCGACACAGCGAGACTCCGTCTCAAAAAAAAAAAAAAAAAAGTAATAATATAAAAATCGATTTAATGGCCAAAATTTCTTATTGAATCCCTGATTGTCATTTTTGGCAGCTTAACCCCATCTGTCGGAAGCTAGTGTGCTATGCTGTCAGAAATTCTCCACTCTCTCATCAGAGCCATGCCAAATGCAGTAAGAACCCTGGCTGAAAGTTAGGAAATTGATGTTAGCAACTTTGAGTGCTGCACACACCTTCCCCATAGAGGCTGAATCCTTATGCTTATATGTATCCCTGAAAGATTTAAAGGCCTGTCACCCTTTCACACCAAAAAATATCTTCTCAACGTGCTGTAAAAGGGTTCCTTACTTTGGCGGGGAGACACAACCACATACATCATATACAGAAATTTATCACAATAAGGTTCAAAATCCTATTTTATATT
The DNA here is from genome assembly GCF_028885625.2 of Pongo pygmaeus. Taxonomy (NCBI): domain Eukaryota; kingdom Metazoa; phylum Chordata; class Mammalia; order Primates; family Hominidae; genus Pongo; species Pongo pygmaeus. The sequence continues at coordinate 108,026,218 of NC_072384.2, read as the reverse complement.
TTAAACTACACTATGGTAATATTTAAACCATTCCATTCCAGGCAATATTCCACACTAGAACAGTAAATATCTTTAAAAAAAAAAACTGTTCAGGCACGGTGGCTCATGCCTGTAATCCCAGCACTTTGGGAGGTCAAGGCGGGTGGATCACAATGTCAGGAGTTCGAGACCAGCCTGGCCAACATGGTGAAACCCCATCTCTACTAAAAATACAAAAATTAGCCGGGCATGGTGGTGTGCACCTGTAATCTCAGCTACTCGGGAGGCTGAGGCAGAAGAATCACTTGAACCCGGGAGGCGGAGGTTGCAGTGAGCCGAGATTGCAACACTGCACTCCAGCCTGGGTGACAGAGTGAGACTCCATCTCGGGAAAAAGAAAAAAAAAATACTGCATATAGTCTCTGTTTCTGTTTCTGTCTCTCTTTCTCTCTCTGCAGGCTGGGGCTGACAGTCACCGAGGATGGCAGCACTGGTGTGAACAAAGAGGCTGCTTAAACTCAGTGCCTATTCTGATGGGTCAGCGCCCTGTTCTGGCTGGTGAATGCCTGTCTCTCCACCACTCCCCCACACCACAATCCTCCCATCCTCTTTCAACCTCTCCCCGCCCCTGCAGGAAGAGAGCATGCTGATTGGTCAGCTCAGTTTGATTCCAGGGTCCTGGCTGTTACATATTTTGAATAATACCTTGTACTGTAGCAGGTCTTCTTGAAAGTCGCAAGAAGAAAAGTGGCTCAGATACATTTGTACACAGAAAACAGATTTTAGCACACAAATTGACAAATTATGTCAGAAAATTTATTTAACAATTGTGAAAAAAAATTATGGGGTGAGGGTACTTAAAAGAATGTTAAACCTCCAGAGAACACTATTATGATGGGGTGGGAGGTAAAGTTATACAACAAATTATTCACGCATACTTTAATATGTCACAATGTGTTTAAGAAAAGATAAAAACAGTAAAAACTTTCGATTTGGTTAGAAAAAAGTATTTTATGGCTGGGCACGGTGGCTCAGGCCTGTAATCCCAGCATTTTGGAAGGCCAAGGCGAGTGGATCACCTAAGGTCAGGAGTTCGAGAGCAGCCTGGCTAACATGGTGAAACCCTGTCTCTGCTAAAATATAAAAATTAGCCGAGGGTGATGGTGTGTCCCTGTAATCCCAGCTATTCCAGAGGTTGAGGCATGATAATTGCTTGAACCCAGGAGGCTGAGGTTGCAGTGGGCTGAGATCATGCCACTGCACTCCAGCCTGGGTGACAGAGTGAGACCCTGTCTCCAAAAAAAAAGAGAGAAAGAAAGAAAGAAAAAAGTATTTATTAAATAATATACATGTAAAAAAATTTAAGGTCTATTGTAAAAGAATTGAATTGTATAGCCTCCAATAAGAAAAAGAAAGAAAATATAGGAAAATTTATCAAACCAATCAGTTAGTCCAGGCAAACGAGATAGGTTGTGTTAAGGCAATGATGGAGAAGAAAAAAGGAAAGCAAAAGATAATAAACAGAAAACTTCTACTGAAAGAGCTTTTAAAAATACCCATGCTCTTTGGAACACTTGTGCAGTTCGTGGGAATGTAAAATGATGCAGCTGCTATGGAAAACAGAATGGAGGTTCCTCAAAAAATTAAAAATATACTTACCATATGATCCAGCAATTCCACTTCTAGCTACATATCCAAAAGAATTGAAAGCAGGATTTCAAAGAGATATAGTATTTGCACATCCGTGTTCACAGCGGCGTTATTCACAATAGCTAAGATGTGGAAACAACCTAAATGCCCATAGATAGATGAATGGATAAAGAAAATGTGTTATGTACATACCATGAAATATTATTCAGCCTTAAACAGGAAAGATATATAGTATTTGCACACCCGTGTTCACAGCGGCATTATTCACAATAGCCAAGATGTGGAAACAACCTAAATGCCCATCGATAGATGAACTGATAAAGAAAATGTGTCATGGGGCGGCGTGGTGGCTCAGGCCTGTAATCCCAGCCAAGGCGGGTGGATCACGAGGTCAGGAGATGGAGACCATCCTGGCTAACACAGTGAAACTCCGTCTCTACTAAAAATACAAAAAAATAGCCGGGCATGGTGCCGAGCGCCTGTAGTCCCAGCTAATCAGGAGGCTGAGGCAGGAGAATGGCAAGAACCCGGAAGGCGGAGCTTGCAGTAAGTGGAGATCGCGCCACTGCACTCCAGCCTGGGCGACACAGCGAGACTCCATCTCAAAAAAAAAGAAAAAAGAAAATGTGTTATGTACATACCATGAAATATTATTCAGCCTTAAAAAGGAAGGAAATGCTGACACATGCTACAACATAGATGAGCCTTGAGGACATTATGCTATGTGACATAAGCCACAAAAGACAAATACTGTATGATTCCACTTACATGAGGCATCTAAAGTAGTCAAATTCATAGAAACAATAAGTAGAATGGTGGTTGCCAGAAGCTGATGAGAAGGGGAAGTGGGGAGTTGTTTAATGGGTGTAGATGGCGGGGCGCGGTGGCTCATGCCTGTAATCTCAGCATTTTGGGAGGCTGAGGCTGGTAGATCACGAGGTCAGGTGTTTGAGACCAGCCTGGCCAATATGGTGAAACCCCATCTCTACTAAAAATACAAAAATTAGCTGGGCATGGTGGTGAGCGCCTTAGTCTCAGCTACTTGGGAGGCTGAGGCAGGAGAATCACTTGAACCCGGGAGGCGGAGGTTGCAGTGAGCCAAGATCATGCCACTGCACTCCAGCCTGGGCAACAGAGCAAGACTCTGTCTCAAAAAAAAAAAAAAAAAAAAAAGGAACTTACCTAAGGCTGGTTGCACGGTTGCAGTGGTTCATGCCTGTAATCCCAACACTTTGAGAGGCCAAGGCGGGCGGATCACCTGAGGTCGGGAGTTTGAGACCAGCCTGACCAACTTGGAGAAACCCCATGCCTACTAAAAATACAAATTAGCTGGGCATGGTGCCGCATGCCTATAGTCCAGCTACTCGGGAGGCTGAGGCAGGAGATTTGCTTGAACCTGGGAGGCGGAGGTTGCAGTGAGCCAGAGGTTGCCGTGAGCTGAGATCACACCACAGCCTGGGGAGAGAGGGAGACTCTGTCTCAAAATAAAAAAAAATGAAAAATAATAATAAAAAAAGAAGCTTATCTAAAATAAAATCATGAATTTGAAACAAAATTTTAAAAGAAGGGTGAGAGAGAGAGTTTGGAAAGATAAATATAAAGCAAATAGAAGGCCAGGCGCGGTGGCTCACTCCTGTAATCCCAGCACTTTGGGAGGCCATGTGGGCAGATCACCTGAGGCCAAGAGTTCGAGACCAACCTGGCCAACATGGTGAAAACACTTCTCTACTAAAAATACAAATATTAGCAAGGGGTGATGGTGCACATCTGTAATCCCAGCTACTCGGGAGGCTGAGGCAGAAGAATCGCTTGAACCTGGGAGGCAGAGGTTGCAGTGGGCTGAGATAGTGCCATTGCACTCCAGCCTGGGCAACACAGTGAGACCCCATCTCAAAAAAAAAAAAAAATCCTACAGGCCCAGGCTTTGAGGGAAGCTCAGCTTCTTCACTCACTGTATGTGACAGCTGGGGCCTCACTTCTCAACTTGCAATGGACAAAGCACAGTGGAGCTTCTTAACCTGGATGGGAGAAGGGAGAAGCGAGATGGATTTGCAGATGCATCCATGTGGAGACAGCTATCTTTAAACTTATGTTGTGCCATTATAAATGAGAACAACTACAGCCTTCCCTGGGTTAGAATGGGGAAGTTGAATAATTTCAATAATTTAAAACAAAGCAGTAAGTCAAAGTCAAAGACTCCTAAAAGGATTTTAATTACTGCAAGAGTATAGAGTCCCTTCAAACAGGCTCCCTTTCTGAAAACACAGCAATACTAGCTCTGGGGAATAAATGTAATACTGATGGAAACCACAAATGATGACTGAGAATGAAAAAAAGAGCTATGTAATTTAAATAAGCATTTTCTTTTAAAATTATCTATTTTTTTAAAAGAAAGAAAAAATATTTCAAACACATTCATAGATATTTCTCTCAAGGTTCTCCCCGAAGAAAGACACCATCTCCCAGACAAGAAGAAATTATATTTTGCAAGGTTTTGAATGAGAACACGCCTCCAAATCAAACGTGTGTTGTCTTAATGATTAAAATAGTCTCTTGTTTTACAAAGGCAGGTTTGATCCTTCGATCAAATAAAGCATGTTTTGATGATTAAAATGTTTGTAAACACAGCAACAGTCAGAAAGAACACTTTCATTTGTTGAATCCATTTTTCCTCTATCTCTTCTTTCCTTTCTTCCTTGAGTTGCCCATAAGGGCCAGGCAGGTGGTGCAAAAATAGCGGAAAGTGTTAGTTGCAAGAGTAGGGATGCCGGGGGGGTGATGAACTGGAGAGCGCGGGCTCCATCTGCGACGAGAAGCCACTGGTCAGCAAGGGCCAATGGGTGCCTTGCAGGAATGCTGGCCCAGTGCTAAGAGATTATCCCATTACTCAAATAAGCCAGAATTCTTCATATTCATATGAAACCTCTCAGGTTCCAAATGGTTGCAATCCATTTAAACATTTGTTTAAACCAGGCAAGCCAACAGTGAGTGACCAGATTGCAGTCTTTGACTTAACCTGTTTAAGCTCAACTTTCTCATCTAGATCAAGGGGCTACAATACAGAAAATACTTTTTAAAAAACAATAAAAGCTGAATTCGCTGAGTCCTTACTTTGTGCTAGACAGTGTTTGAAATACTTCATAAATATTAATTCATGGCAGGATGCAGTGGCTCACGCCTGTAATCCCAGCACTTTGGGAGGCTGAGATCGAGACCATCCTGGCTAATACGGTGAAACCTCGTCTCTACTAAAAATACAAAAAATTAGCCGGGCGTGGTGGTGGGTGCCTGTAGTCCCAGCTACTCGGGAGGCTGAGGCAGGAGAATGGCGTGAACCTGGGAGGCGGAGCTTGCAGTGAGTGTCTGTCTCTCTGCCTGGGTATTTCTGTATCTTTTTTAAAGCTTTCCAGATAATTTTTTATATACACACAGACACACATACATAAAGGCTGGGCTCAGTGGCTCAGGCCTGTAATCCTAGCACTCTGGGAGGCCGAGGTGGGCCTCCCACCTTGAGCTCAGGAGTTTGAGACCAGCCTGGGCAACATGGTGAGACATTGTCTCTATAAAAAATACACACACACACAAACACACACACACACACACACACACACACACCAATTAGCTGGGCATGGTGGTGCGTCCCAGCTACTCGGGAGGCTGGGCAACAGAGTGAGACCCTGTTTCAAAAAAAAAAAAAAAATCTAGTTTTGCCCAAAGTGAGAATCTTCACAGCAAGCAACACCCTTTCCCTCCCGCTCTTCACACCCAAAACTTATCCCCTATGTCCTTCGTTTTATTGAAATAAATAATTCCTGGCAGCAGTGCTAGGCAGGCCTAAGCTAGGCTCTGTTTGGGGAATCAAGGACGAATCAGACATAGAATTGCCCTGCAGTAGTTCACTGTTGTCAGGAGAAAAAGACAAGAAATAACAGTAGCAAGAGAGAGAAAGGGGAAAGTGTCATAAGGAACACAGCTAAAGTGCTCCAGAAATTTAGAGGAGAGAGATTACTTCCAGCTGCACCCTTAATCACATACTGCCTCACATCTCTTGTATTATTGTCTTGTCTGGTTATTAATTCCTGTATTGTTAAACAATAGCAAACCAGTCACACCGAATAATTCATGGTGTTGCTTCTTCCTCCACATCCAGATCATCAGCTCCTCCAAGTCAGGATTGGAGACTCTGATAGGCACATTTCAGAGGCTAATATCTATAGGCCCCCTCTTTTTTTTTTTTTTTTTTTTTTTTTTTTTTTTTTTTTTTTGAGATGGAGTCTCGCTCTGTCAGCCAGGCTAGAATGCAGTGGTGCGATCTCGGCTCACTGCAACCTCTACCTCCTGGGTTCAAGCAATTCTCCTGGCTCAGTCTCCTGAGTAGCTGGGATTATAGGCATGCACCATCTTGCCTGGCTAATTTTTGTATTTTTAGTAGAGATGAGGTTTCACCATATTGGCCAGGCTGGTCTTGAACTCCTGAACTCAAGTGATCCACCTTCCTCAGCCTCCCACAGTGCTGGGATTATAGGTGTGAGCCACAGCGCCCAGCCTATCTATAGCCTTAAGAATACCTGCTTCAGCAGAAGAGACCACCAATAAAATGTTATGGGAATAAAGCCTGTAACAATTTAGTCCTTTATTAGCTTACTAATATTTCTTCAATGCATTCAACAAAATAGGAAATTCAAAGTGATAAATAGAAGACTGCTTTTTGGCTGGCTGCGGTGGCTCACACCTGTAATCCTAGCACTTTGGGAGGCCGAAGCGAGCGGATCACCTGAGGTCGGGAGGTCGAGAGAAAGCCTGACCAACATGGAGAAACCCTGTCTCTACTAAAAATGCAAAATTAGCCAGGTGTGGTGGTGCATGCCTGTAATCCCAGCTACTGGGGAGGCTGAGACAGGAGAATTGCGTGAACCTGGGAGGCAGAGGTTGCAGTGAGCTGAGATCGTGCCATTGCACTCCAGCCTTGGCAACGAGAGCAAAACTCCATCTCAAAAAAAAAAAAAAGAAGACTGTTTTTCCCTATAGTCACCTTTTTTTTTCTTCTAGTGGGAGAAAATGTCTTCTTATTGGTGTTTCCTGGTTCCAGTGATGGGTATCTCAGTTGGGTTTGTTCTCTCCTCCTGGCTACACAGAAATGTCAAATAAAGGTGAGAAATGTCAAATAAAGGTGACTAACTGTAATTGTAAATACACCTTGGGTGTTTAGACTGTTTTTATATAGTAATCTCAGACTCTTCTGAGAGCTCTTTTGTGTGTGCACCACCAGAGTATTGCCTTTTGGCATCATTTCCAAGTCTTTCTGAAAAACATGCTATGTTTCCTTTTTTTGTTTCTGATTTTTAAATGACAGATGGTTAGGAAATGTCTTCTTTACTCTTATAATTATTTTCCCCAGTTTTTCTCCATTAAACAGCAATTACTCTCATGCATAATCTTCCTAAGTAGTTATTTTCTAGCTCCTGAAGAGCATAATCACCATGAATGCATTCATCTTATGCACGTCATGGTTTTTCCTCAGCGTGGAACTTCTACTGAATATAATTTGTACCACAGTAACTAACATGGACACTTAAACATGTTTGGTAGTTAACTTTTTATAAGCAAACCAAATTTTTAGATGAAACATTCATCTATTTTACAAAGGGTCGTTTTCCTGGAATCTATCCAAAAGTACCTTCAAAGGGAAATTAGAAATATGACTACCATATTTTAAATATTTTCCAAGGGAGTGGTGGAGTGAGAAAAATCTTTTTCCTCTGGCTTAAATTATCTCACATTTATACCATGCTAAGCAGTTTACAAAACATGCAAATTGTCTGCTTTGTGGAGAAGTAAAACCCTTTGTAAATTTATTTCTTCATGCTAGCAATATCAAAAACAATTTAACTTACATTATGCCCAACAAATCTTATTCTTATTAATTAATTAATTTATTTATTTATTTGAGACGGAGTTTTGCTCTGTTGCCCAGGTTGGGGTGCAGTGGCGTGATCTCGGCTCACTGCAACCTCTGCCTCCTGGGTTCAAGTGATTCTCCTCCCTCAGCCTCCCGAGTAGCTGGGATTACAGGCATTGTCACCATGCCTGGCTAATTTTCCTATTTTTAATAGAGACGGGGTTTCACCATGTTGGCCAGGCTGGTCTCAAACTCCTAACCTCAGGTGATCCAACTACCTCGGCCTCCCAAAGTGCTGGAATTACAGGTGTGAGCCACAGCGCCTGACCCCCCAAAAACTTGAGATTTAACAGTTAAACATATAAATCAAGTCATAACAAAGTAGTGAAAACAGAAACAAGCAGTTATGATATCTTCAGAAGAATTATAACTTATCTAAAAGCTTGGAAACAGTAAATGAAATATCAAAAGACAAAAACAAGAGATTTGATAATTTGTGAATTGTAATACTAAAGGTGATTTTGGCAGGCCATATTATTTTACCAGAAGCCACTCATGATGAATTTAGAAGAAATTTTATTCTTGGCATTTGGCATTCAGTGATGTCTACATTTTACAAATAATCTCAAAAGCCAATGATACACAGAATTTTTTGCTTTTGTTGTTGAGTCAAAGTTTGAATTCTGTGGAACGCATGGTATCCCTGAGTCTCTCAATAAAAAGTAGGCCGGGTGCAGTGGCTCACACCTGCAATCCCAGCACATTGGGAGGCTGAGATGGATAGATCACCTGAGGTCAGGAGTTCAAGACCAGCCTGGCCAACATGGTTAAACCCCACCTTTACTAAAAATACAAAAATTAGCTGGGCATGGTGGTGCACATCTGTAATCTCAGATACTTGGGAGGCTGAGGCAGGAGAATCGCTTGAACCTGGGAGGTGGAGGTTGCAGTGAGCCAAGATCACGCCACTGTACTCCACCCTGGGTGACATAGTGAGACTCCGTCTCAAAAAAAAGTATCCTATCTGACCGCGCATCTTAGTCTGTTTCTGCTGCTATAACAAAATACCACAGACTGAGCAATTTATTTTTAAAAACCCCAGAAATCTATTTCTTACAGTTCCGAAGGCTGGGAAGTCCAAGATGAAGGCACCAGCAGGTTTGTTGCCTGGTGAGGGCCCAGTGTTTGCTTTCATGAACATTGCATCCTCAGGAGGGAGGAACACTGTGACCTCACATGGCAGAGGACAGAAGGGGAAAAGGGCTGATCACAGTTGGTTAAGATTCTTTGTAAGTCAGTCAAGCCTAATGCCACTCACAAGGGCTCCACTCTCATAACTTAATCACCTCTGGAAAGCCCCACTTCTTTTTTTTTTTTGAGACAGAGTTTCACTCTTGTCGCCCAGGCTGGAGTGCAGTGGCACCATCTCGGCTCACTGCAACCTCTGCCTCCCAGGTTCAAGCAATTCTCCTGCCTCAGCCTCCCAAGTAGCCAGGACTACAGGTGCATGACACCATGCCCAGGTAATTTTTGTATTTTAGTAGAGACGGGGTTTCACCACGTTGGCCAGGATGGTCTCCATCTTCTGACCTCGTGATCCGCCAGCCTCGGCCTCCCAAAGTGCTGGGATTATCGGCATGAGCCACTGTGCCCAGCCAGCCCCACTTCTTTACATTGTGACATTGGTGATTACGTTTCAAAACATGAGATTTAGAGGGAACATAAACCTTCAAACCGTAGTAGACTTCTAGTACCTGAATTTCAGTCACTCTCCAAAAGTCACACGTTAGTGTGTTTGGACAAAAGAAAGCATTTATTACTGTGTTTTTTCTCAAATATGGAGACTAAAAAGGTCTCACTTAGGCCTGGCACAGTGGCTCACGCCTGTAATCCCAGCACTTTGGGAGGCTGAGGCAGGAGAGTCACTTGAACCCGGGAGGCAGAGGTTGCAGTGAGCCGAGATCGTCCCACTGCACTCCATACTGGGTGACAGAGCAAAGCTCTGTCTCAAAAAAAAAAAAAAAAAAAGGTCTCACCTAGAATGCATTTCTGGAGAATAGTATTATTGCTGGAAAATTCCATAGAATGGAGATAAAAGAAAGATAAATGAGAAGTTAGTGAATTCTGGAGCTAGTCTCCAAATCAGAACTCTCTCTAATTGGTTCAGGAGAATTGCAACTTTGAATACAAATGGCAATATTCAAGAGAAATAGAAGAAAGAAAGAGGCAGAAGACCCTCTCCCAGAGTCACACACAACAACAATGACAAACAAGCTAGTGACCATATGATCTCTCCAGGCAGTATCAGCAACAGACTAAGCTAAACAATGCCCAGAGTTACTCAGCCAGGCAATGTCCATGGCTACACACCTCAGGAATGGCGACAGCAGCTCCCGGCCACCTCTGCATTCCTGTGTGCTGTCACTTCTCCTTCCTGCTTCTCCCTGAGCCTGACCCACCTCATCACCCCATGCTGGACTGCCTGGCCCTGCAGCTGGCCTCCCAGGCTCCAGTCTGCCCACTGCCAAACTGTGAAGCACCTTCCTCCGAGTTTACTCCGTAAAGTACAGGTGTGTTTGTGTCCCTCCGAACTTTAAACTACTTCAGGGAATGGCCCATTGCCTTCACCAGACTGTTCCTACTTCATAATTGTGGTTCACGCCCCTCAGGATCTAGTGTTAAGCCCCCTTTCGTGACACCCTTCTCTCTCGTGAGAGGAGTTCCCCAAGGTTCCGTCATGGAGGAGCCGGACTATTCACATCTCCACTGGGAGTTCATGATGGGGTGTTCCCCTCCCCACCTCAAGCACATCTTGATCGCTAGGGCAAAATCCACTTCCGTCAGAAAGAAAAATGACCTTGAGGGGATCGCCTTTGGGAAGCCGTCTCTCACCATGTCCCTTAGCCCACCAGCCCCTCCAACAGATCTGAGTCCTCCTTCCTGTGGACCTCACTGGTGTGCAGGGCTGATCATGTGGGCAGGCTTGTGATATTTATTTATTTAATTAATTTATTTATTTTTGAGATGGAGTTTCACCCTTGTTGCCCAGGCTGGAGTGCAATGTCACGATCTCAGCTTACTGCAACCTCTGCCTCTGGGGTTCAAGTGATTCTCCTGGCTCAGCCTTTCGAGTAGCTGGGATTACAGGCACCTGCCATCATGCCTGACTAATATTTTTTTTATATTTTTAGTAGAGACGGGGTTTCACCATGTTGTCCAGGCTGGTCTTGAACACCTGATCTCGTGATCCACCCGCCTTGGCCTCCCAAAGTGCTGAGATTACAGGAGTGAGCCACCATGCCCGGTGTGATTTTTATTTATTATCTGGCTCCCCTAGAAGACCAGAGATCCTTAAAGGCAGAGCCAATATCTTTTTTGAGACAGGGTCTCACTCTGTTTCTCGCTTAGGCTGGAGTACAGTGAGGCTCACTGCAGCCTGGAGCTCCTAGGCTCAGGTGATCCTCCCACCTCAGCTTCCTAAGTAGCTGGGACCACAGGTGTCCACCACCACACCCAGCTAATTACTTTAATTTTTTTTTGGTATCGAGGAGTTCTCAATATGTTGCCCAAGTTGGTCTTGAACTCCTCAGCTCAAGCGATCCTCCTGACTCAGCCTCCCAAAGTGCTGGGATTATAGATATGCGCCACTGTGCCCGGCCCAGAGCCAATATTGTATTCAGTTTTCAAACTCTCTTACCCAGCACGGGGACAGCCAGGTAATCTGCATCGTTGATGTCTTCTGAAGGAAGGGAGGGGAGGATGAAGAAAGTTTGGTGGGTGGGTGGACAAGCAGGCGTGAAGGAAGACACAGGACCAAGCTTCTCCTCTGCCCCTGCCCCAGCTTCCCCTGCTGCCTTGTTCTCTGTGCTCAGGATCAGAGGACTTGCCCTGGCCGCACTGGCTGCTGCACGCACATCTCTCCGGAACCCCTGTCTCAACATCCCAAAGCTAAATATCACTTAGTCCTCACAAATGGGACCCTTCCACTTCCAGATGTGGGGGCCCAAAAGGGGAGCTTAGATCCAGGGATTGCAAACTGATGGTTCAGTGCAATTTGACAGATCAAGCCTTGGATTATTGAGGAGAAAACTATCATGTATGAAGTATCTACTCCATGCAAGCCAACACACAAGGCCTGCAGACTGATCACATTTCAGTTCCTTTTCAGTCTTTTGAGAGAGGTGTTATTATCCCCACTGCTTAAATAAGGAAAGTGAGACACAGCCAGGATTCCAGCTGTTTCCTTAATGCCAAGGCCATCCTCTGATTATCACACCTCGACACCTCAAGGTTGGAGTTTTTTGAGACTTACAATAGAATAGTCCTTTTTTTTTTTTTTTTTTTTTGAGACAGAGTTTTGTTCTCATTGCCCAGCCTGGAGCACAATGGTGTGATCTCAGCTCACTGCAACCTCTGCCTCCTGGATTCAAGCGATTCTCCTGCCTCAATCTCCCAAGTAGCTGGGATTACAGGCATGCACCACCATGCCCGGCTAATTCTGTATTTTTAGTAGAGACAGGGTTTCACCATGTTGGTCAGGCTAGTTTCGAACTTCTGACCTCAAGTGATCCACCTGCCTCAGCTCCCAAAGGGCTAGGATTACAGGTGTGAGCCACCGTGCCCAGCCTGGTCCATTATTTTAATAACTATTTACTAGATATCTGCTGTATGGTTCATGGACTTAGAGGATTTTAGAGCTGGAAGGTGTCTTAGAGAACACCAAATATAATCCGCTTATTATATTATATAATATTATTTTTATTTATTTATTTATTTTTGAGACAGAGTCTCACTCTGTCGCCCAGGCTGGAGTCCAGTGATGCGATCTCGGCTCACTGCAACCTCCACCTCCTGGGTTCAAGCAATTCTCATGCCTCAGCCTTCTGAGTAGCTGGGACTAGACAAAGTTTCATTCTTGTCACCCAGGCTGGTGCAATGCTGCGATCTCAGCTCACTGCAACCTCCGCCTCCGGGGTTCAAGCAATTCTCCTCAGCCTTCTGAGTAGCTGGGATTACAGGCACCTGCCACTACACTAATTTTTGTATTTTTAGTAGAGATGGGGCACCTGCCACTACACCAATTTTAGTAGAGACAGGCACCTGCTACTACACTAACTTTTGTGTTTTTAGTAGAGACAGGGCGTGGGGCGGGGATGGGGTTCACTGTGTTGGCCAGGCTGGTCTCAAACTCCTGACCTCAGGTGATCCACCTGTCTCAGCCTCCCAAAGTGCTGGGATTACAGGCGTGAGCCACTGCACCTGGCCAAATCCCCTTACTTTATAATGAGGAAGCTGACAACTTGATGGGATCTGTAACAGTGCAGTGAGGGATCTGTAACAGTGCAGTGAACACATGTATGATATAATCATGCTCGGCAGAGATTTTTTTCTAATTGATTTTGTAATAGTATTTTTAAAAATATTAAAGCAATACAAGCTCAGTGTTAAAAAAAATGAAAAACTAAATAAAACCAGAAATTAAAAATAACCCATAATACATATTCCAAAAATGCTAACATGGTTTTAGATTTGATTTGCTTGTTCCTCATTTTAGGCCGTGCTAAGCAGATGTATTTATTAGGTGAATGGTCATATATTTATACATATACACACTTATATACATACAAAATTAGTTGCTATTATATTCTTTATAAAATATAGTGTTTTTTACTGCATATTGTGAATATTTTGTTTTATTAAAATTCTCCATAAATATTCTTTTTTTTTTTTGTATTTTTTTTTTTTTGAGACGGAGCTTCACTGTGTCACCCAGGCTGGAATGCAGTGGTGTGATCTCAGCTCACTGCAACCTCCGCCTCCTGGGTTCAAGAGATTCTCCTGCCTTGGCCTCCTTGTTAGCTGGGACTACAGGCCCACGCCACCACGCCTGACTAATTTTTGTATTTTTAGTAGAGACAGGTTTTCACCATGTTGGCCAGTCTGGTCTTGAACTCCTGACCTTAAGTGATCCCTCCACCTTGGCTTCCCAAAGTGCTGGGATTACAGGCGTAAGCCACTGCGGCCGGCCTGTATAAATATTCTTCAGTGATTAAAATAACTATAATCAGTGAGTAATACTTTCTCACTGGGTATAGAATTTTTTAATATAATTCCAAAATAAAAACTACCTGTTATCCCATCACCAAGAAATAACTATCATTAACACCTTGACTTGGCAAGGGGTGGGGCATTTCTTTTAGCTCTGTTTGTGCATATGTATATAATTGAGACAAATGGAATAGATGTTTTAAATTCTTGATACATTTTTGCCAAATTGTTTTTGAGAAAGTTTGTTCTGATTTAAATTCACAGCATCAGTGAATGAAAATGTTTATCTCATGATAGTCTCACCAACGACGTTTTTTAAATTTTTGCTAATTCGATAGTGGGAAAATGGTTGTGAATGTGAACTTATAAAAAATAAATATTGGTAGTTATGAAAATTATTGCTTCCTGCTGGGTGCGGTGGCTCACGCCTGTAATCCCAGCACTTTGGGAGGCTGAGGCCTCAATCACAAGGTCAGGAGATCGAGACCATCTTGGCTAACATGGTGAAACCCTGTCTGTACTAAAAATACAAAAAATTAGCCGGGCGTCGTGGCGGGTGCCTGTAGTCCCAGCTACTTGGGAGGCTGAAGCAGGAGAATGGCATGAACCCGGGAGGTGGAGCTTGCAGTGAGCTGAGATTGCGCCACTGCACTCCAGCATGGTGACACAGTGAGACCCATCTCAAAAAAAAAAAAAAAAAAGAAAGAAAACTATTGCTTCCTTATAATTATTTATGGAGCAAATAAAATTTAAAATTAAGCGTATAATATTAAGAAGTCTAGATATCTAAGTTCTAGTTTATATCATGCATGGCTTAAAAACAGTTTTGTAAGACTGAATTATATTAAATGGAATCAAAAGAATAAGTAAAGGCAAATCATAGAGCCTCAAGTAAGACTTCTGTAGAAGACATGAAGCCATCATCTCTCTTGTAAGCTATTTGCTAATTTGTCTGTTTATTTCCTACTGTGTTCCAAAAAGGGAACAACTAGTATTAATAGATTGATGTATATAGCACAATGCAAAGCAGTCAGATCCCGCCCACAACTAGAATTTCTCAAATATTCTACTTGGGTATATTTTGAAACCTCAACTGATTTGGAGGAATACACATGAAAGGCATAATTCCCAGAACGCTAGAATTACAAAGCAACTTCAGAAAAAGTTTAATTACTACCTTCTTAAGGCGTCCCAATGCTGCTTTATGTACTCCTCCTGTTACTTTGCACCTAAAATTTTAAAAATAAATATTTATGCCTGTAAAATTCCTAGTATGGATCGTACACCACCGTTGAACTTAATACTGTGACTGCACTGTCTGCTGAAGGAAAAGGAAATCATATTTGTGGAATATACAGTGTTTGGGTTTGGTATTTAGAGTTCCCAGGCCTGATAGGATTCCCTTTCCCTACCTGAGAGGAGGCACAGATGGTTTGTGATGTTGGTGTGTAAGGCTACCGCTGGGATCTCTAGATAAATACATGAGACAATCTGGGGAGAAGTAGAGCAACAGTATAGTGGAAATGTTTGGATTGGATTTAATAAACATTAAGACACATGGGAGAAAATGCAAAATTCTGGACTCTGTTATAGCCCGTGAATGCAATTTGATGCTGTCATTAGTGTTGCCCTCTGCAAAATGAAGTCTTTTCTGACTGAATGTATTTTCTGGTCTGGGGCCATTACTTGTCAACAATTAATGCTGTAATTGTTCTTGGGCCTTTGCGTTAAAAACGCATGATGATCTGGCTGGACATGGTGGCTCACACCTGTAATCCCAGCACTTTGGGAGGCTGAGGCAGGTGGATCACCCGAGGTCAGGAGTTCGAGACCACCAGGCCCAGCCTGGCCAACATGGTGAAACCTTGTCTCTACTAAAAATAAAAAATTAGCTGGGTATGGTGGCACCTGCCTGTAGTCCCAGCTACTCAGGAGGCTGAGGCAGGAGAATTGCTTGAACCCAGAAGGCGGAGGTTCAGTGAGCCGAGATCGTGCCACTGCACTCCAACCTGGGCGACAGAGTGAGACTCCGTCTCAAAAAAGAAAGAAAAAGCATGATGATCATGATAATGGAGGAATGGAATTAAAACTCTTTCCCTGTGTAGTCCCAGCTACTCAGGAGGCTGAGGCAGGAGAATGGTGTGAACCCAGGAGGCAGAGCTTGCGGTGAGCCGAGATCGCACCATTGCACTCCAGCCTGGGCGACAGAGCAAGACTCCGTGTCAAACAAAACAAAACAAAACAAAAAAACCTCTTTCCCTGACATTGAAGGCCTTAGATAGCAGGGATCTAACCCACGTTTAAAGCTTAATCGCTCTCCTATGCAAAACTTTGTGAGGAAAACTAGTTACTCAACATTCTATCTCCACCACTATTGCTTTATTAGTGCTCATTGCTCCTTCTGGAATGCTGCTGTTACTAAGACTGGCAGTTCTGTCAAGGATCATTTCAAATGCTACTTCCTCCGTGATACACCTCTTCTATGAACTCTCTTCTACTCTGATGAAGTTTCTTTTCTCTTTTTTTTTTTTAATTAAAGATTTTTTAAAAATAAATGTTTATTTTATGTACAAAAAAGTATCATGGTTTTTCATTGGGTAGATGCCTTGGATAATCCTTTGAAGGAAGATCATTTAGTTCAACTTAATGAAACCGATATCCTTCGCATACTGACGGAAACACTGGCTGCACATCTTGAGGCTGTATTTCCAGATCAGACCGTGCTGGTTTGAGCAAACGCGACAAGAGCGAGAACCCCGGCCAAATTTTCGCGGGTGGCTCCAGTACAGCTGTTGGTGACCCATCTTGCTCTCAGGAGTTTAACGAGGTAAAAGTAAAAAAATTTTTTTTTTTTGGAGGCAGAGTTTCGCTCTTGTCGTCCAGGCTGGAGTGCAGTAGCGCGATCTCGGCTCACCATAACCTCTGCCTCCCGGGTTCAAGCCATTCTCCTGCCTCAGCCTCCCGAGTAGCTGGGATTACAGGCATGCGCCACCACACCTGGCTAATTTTGTATTTTTAGTTGAGACAGGGTTTCTCCATGTTGATCAGGCTGGTCTCGAACTCCCAACCTCAGGTGATCCGCTCGCCTTGGCCTCCCAAAGTGATTACAGGTGTGATTACAGGCATGAGCCACTGCGCCTGGCCAAGATTTTTCTTTTTAAGATCAGTTTTAGGTTCACAGCAATACGGAGAGGAAGGTAAACAGATACCTCATATACTTGTCCCCAAAGATGCATAACCTTTACCATTATCAACATCCCGCACCAGAGGGGTGCACTCATTACAACTGATGATGCCATACGGACACATCATATCCCCCAAAGCCCATAGTTTACATTAGTGCTCTTGGTGTTATTCATCCTGCAGGTTTGCACAAATGTATAGTGAAATGTATCCACCATGACAGTATAATACAGAGTATTTTCACTGCACTAACCCCAGGCTCCAACCCTTAGCAACCACTGATATTTTTACTGTCTCCATAGTTTTGCCTTTTCCAAAATGTCATGCAGTAAGCAGCCTTTTTTTGGATCGGATTCTTTCGCTTAGTAATATGCATTTAAGTTTTCTTCATAATTTTTTTGAGACAGCCTCACTTTGTCGCCCGGACTGCAGTGCAGTGGTGCGCTCTCGGCTCGCTGCAACCTCTGCCTCCTGTTTCCCAGCAATTCTTTGCCTCAGTCTCCTGAGTAGCTGGGTTTGCAGGCATATGCCACCAAACCTGGCTAATTTTTGTATTTTTAGTAGAGATAGAGTTTCACCATGTTGCCGAGGCTGGTCTCCAATTCCTGGCCTCAAGTGATCTACCTGCCTCGGCCTCCCAAAGTGTTGAGATTACAAGTGTGAGCCACTGTTCCTGGCCCCTTCATAAATTTTTATGGCTTGAGAGCTCTTTCTTTTTTCTTTTCCTTCCCTTCCCTCCCTGCCTCCCTTCTCCCTCCCTCTCTGCCTCCTTTCCCATCTCCTCCCTGCCTCCATCCTCCCTCCCTCCTCCCCTCCCCTCCCCTCCCCTCCCCTCCACTTCCCTTCCCTTCCCTTCCCTCCCCTTCCCTTCCCTCCTTCCTTTCTTGTTTTTTTGAGGCAGGGTCTTGCTCTGTCACCCAGGCTGGAGTGCAGTGGTGTGGTCATGGCTCACTGCAGCCTCAACTTCCTGGAGTCAAGTTATCCTCCCATCTCAGCCTCCCAAGTAGCTGAGACTACAGGCGTGCGCCACCATGCCTAGCTAATTTTTAAATTTTTTGTAGAGACGAGGTCTCACTATGTTGCCCAGACTAGTCTTTTTTTTTTTTTTTTTTTTTTTTTTTTGAGACAGAGTCTGGCTCTGTCGCCCAGGCTGGAGTGCAATGACTCGATCTCAGCTCACTGTAACCTCTGCCTCTTGGGTTCAAGCAATTCTCCTGCCTCAACCTCCCGAGTAGCTGGGATTACAGGCATGCGCCACCATGCCCGGCTAATTTTGTAGTTTTAGTAGAGACGGGGTTTCTCCACGTTGGTCAGGCTGGTCTTGAACTCCCAACCTCAGGTGATCCACCCACCTCAGCCTCCCAAAGTGCTGGGATTACAGGCATGAGCCACCGCGCCCGACCCCCAGACTAGTCTTAAACTCCTGAGCTCAACTGGTTGTCCCACCTCAGCCTCCGAAAGTGCCAGGATTACAGGTGTGAGCCACCATTCCCCACCCTGGACATAAGTTTTTAACTCCTTTGGGTAGACACCAAGAAGCATGATTGCTGGGTCATATGGTAAAAGCATGTTTAGTTTTGTAAGAAACTCCCAAACAGTCTTCCAAACTAGTTGCACCATTTTTGCATTCCCACCAGCAACAGTTCTGTTGCTCTATGTCCTCACCAGCATTTGTTGTTGTCAGTGTTCTGAATTCTGGTCACTCTAATAGGTGTGAGGTGGTGTCTCACTGTTTTAATTTGCTTTCCCTTGATGACATATGATGTGGAGTATTTCTTCATATGCTTATTTGCCATCTACATCCTGTTTGGTGAGGTGTCTGTTAAGGTGTTTGGCCCATTTTTAAATCAAGTTGTTTTTTTCTTACTGTTGAGTTTTAAGAATTCTTTGGTCTGGGTGCAGTGACTCATGCCTGTAATCCCAGCACTTTGGGAGGCCGAGGTGGGTGGATCACCTGACATCAGGAGTTCAAGACTAGCCTGGCCAACATGGCGAAACCTCATCTCTACTAAAAATACAAAAATTAGCCAGGTGTGGTGACATGTGCCTGTAATCTTAGTTACTTGGGAGGCTGAGGCAGGAGAATCACTTGAACCCAGGAGGCAGAGGTTGCAGTGAGGACTCCATCTCAAAAAAAAGAAATTCTTTGTATCTTAGGTAATAATCTTAATATATCTTTCGAAGATATTTTGTCCTAGTCTGTGGCTTACCTTCTCATTCTCTTGACATATTCTTTCACAGAGCAGAAGTTTTTAATTTGAATGAAGTCCAGCTTATCTATTATTTCTTTCATGGATCATGCCCTTGATGTTGTATTTAAAAAGTCATCACCATACCTAAGGGTATCTAGGTTTTTCTCCTATATTTTCTTCTAGGAGTTTGTTTGTTTTTGGAGATGGAGTCTTGCTTTGTCACCCAGGCTGGAGTGCAGTGGTGCGATCTTGGCTCACTACAACCTCTACCTCTCAGGTTCAAGCAATTCTTCTGCCTCAGCCTCCTGAGTAGCTGGGATTACAGGCGTGCATCACCAGGCCCCGCCAATTTTTTTTTGCATTTTTAGTAGAGATGAGGTTTCGCCATGATGGCCAGGCTGTTCTCGAACTCCTGACATGAGGTGATCCAGCTGCCTCAGCCTCCCAAAGTGCTGGGATTACAGGTGTGAGCCACCTCGCCCGGCCTAGGAGTTTTATAGTTTGCATTTTACATTTAAGTATATAATCCAATTCAAGTGATTCTCCTGCCTCAGCCTCCCAAGTAGCGGGGATTACAGGCATGCACCACCATGCCCAGCTAATTTTGTATTTTTTTGTGTGTGTGTGAGACAGAGTCTCACTCTGTCGCCCAGGCTGGAGTGCGGTGGCGCTATCTCGGCTCACTGCAAGCTCCACCTCCTGGGTTCACGCCATTCTCCTGTCTCAGCCTCCCGAGTAGCTGGGACTACAGGCGCCCGCCACCATGCCTGGCTAATTTTTTTTGTATTTTTAGTAGAGATGGGGTTTCACCATGTTAGCCAGGATGGTCTTAATCTCCTGAACTCGTGATCTGCCCACCTTGGCCTCCCAAAGTGCTGGGATTACAGGCGTGAGCCACCGCACCCAGCCTAATTTTGTATTTTTAATAGAGACAGGGTTTCTCCATGTTGGTTAGGCTGGTCTCAAACTCCCGACCTCAGGTGATCTGCCCTCCTCGGCCTCCCAAAGTGCTGGGATTACAAGCATGAGCCACCGTGCCTGGTCTGAAATTTGATGTTTTATTCCTACAGAGCTAGAGCCATTTCCCTGACTATTACAACTTGGTATCCTTTTAGTGCTTGGCTCATTTCATTTCATATGGCAGGTGCTCAGAAAGTATTTATTAAAATGAACTGAAAAATCAGAGACAAACACAAAGAAAATATAAATTAGGTTATACTATTAGAACATAGTTTGAGATGTCTGATGGCACAAAAATACTCTCTGAACCCTATTTTTCATTGAGAAAAATGCATCTTCCCCCAAGTCATTTGTTTTATAGGTTAAGTGCTTACACTTTGAGATCAGTTGTCACTTGGTTCTTGGCAAAGAGAAAATAAGATGTTTTGAGAATTGATGGTCATTCTGGTTGAATACGGATGCCAAGTTTTCTTCTGGGTATAAGAGCCAGATGGCATAACTGTGAACAGGTAACAGCAGGATGAAAGCTATCCCTCTTTGATTGTCAGATACTTGGGTCAGATTTTCAGATGATACATAATTAGTGGACAGGGGCCCTTGGCCAATAGCACATCCATTCACATTTCAATTAGAGGTGCATGGTAAGGGGATGATATTATTATTGCTGGTATTATTTCTGCAGTTGAGCTAAGTACTAAAAAAGGGAGATAGTCCCAAGCCCAAAATGTCATCAGGCCAAAATGAAACTGGGTCACCAGCCCTCCAAATCAAACTTCAGGCTAATTCAATATGATTGAATGAGGTATTAGAAAGTCAGAATTTAAAGCCTGAAGAGTAAGAGATGGGAGATGATCAGAAGTGTGGAATACAGCATTTGTTTTGTGTATTAAAGTTATGCTTCAATCTCCTCTCAGAGTGCTTCTTTTTTTTAACCTCTTTCACCCACTTTATTTGTCCTACATCTCAATAAGCAAGCTTCCTGTGGAGTCATGTTTCTCTCTCCATTCAGAGACATGTTCCCATGATTTCTTTCTGCTTGGATTGTATGATTTACCTGGCTGGCCTCCTGTTCCATCAGATTGTTTCCCATAAAAATGCTGATGAACATTTATTTTTGAGAATTTTTTCCAATTTTTTTTGTTTGTTTTTTCCTTAAACAAAAAGCCAAACACAGACTTTCTCATAGCAAGTAGACTAATTACAGTTTAGACCTGTTTTGGGGGACCCATTCGTAGTCATAAAAATCAACTTACTGAGGCCAGGTGTGGTGGCTCACACCTGTAATCCCAGCACTTTGGGAGGCCGAGGCGGGTGGATCACTTGAGGTCAGGAGTTCAAGACCAGCCTTCCCAAAATGGTGAAATTCCGTCTCTACTAAAAATACCAAATTAGCCGGGTGTGGTGGTGCATGCCTGTAATCCCAGCTACTCAGGAGGCTGAGGCAGGAGAATCGCTTGAACCCGGGAGGCAGAAAATTGTGGTGAGCTGAGATCACGCCATTGCACTCCAGCCTGGGCAACAGGAGCAAAACTCCATCTCCAAAAAAACAAAAACAAAACAAAACAAAAAAAACACCAAAGAAAAGAAAATATCAAAGTGTGTTATAGGTAAATATCAGTTCATGAAACACCTATTTATGTTACCTATATGTTGTTATGTACTATGAGGCAAGAAAAAACTTTTTTCTTTTTTTTTTTTTTTTTTGAGATGGAGTCTTGCTCTTGTTGCCCAGGCTGGAGTGCTGTGGCGTGATCTTGGTTCACCACAACCTCCGCCTCCCCAGTTCAAGCGATTCTCCTGCCTCAGCCTCCTGAGCAGCTGGGATTACAGGCATGTACCACCATACCCGGCTAATTTTTGTACTTTTAGTAGACACGGGGTTTTGCCATGTTGAACAGGCTGGTCTCAAACACCTGACCTCAGGTGATTTGCCCACCTCGGCCTCTCAAAGTACCGGGATTACAGGCATGAGCCACCACGCCAGGCAAAATAAAATATTTCTTAGTGTGGGTTGCAGTAAAAAAAAAAATCCATTGATTTAGCAGATATTTTTCTGGCTATTATTAAATTAATAATTAACTATCTATTGTTGGGGTTTCTTGGGGAGGAAGAAGAAGGGAAATGTCAAGTTGTTAATATTTAGTATTGTTCCTTGAGGTAAAGGGAAGACATAGAATATAAACTTTATTCATTGTAAAACACTTTTACAATGAAAAACTTTGAAGCTTGTTTTCTAAAATAAGAATAAAATTTACAAGGAAATTATCACATTATCCTGAAGTTGTATTAACATATTAATCTGACTAATTATTAGCTTTAAAGGCTCATTTTTTAAAAACAGCTTTATAGGCCAGGCATGCTGTGGCTCATGCCTGTAATCCCAGCACTTTGGAAAGCCGAGGTGGGTGGGTCACCTGAGGTCTGGAGGTTGAGACCAGCCTGACCAATATGGCGAAACCCTGTCTCTACTAAAAATATAAAAATTAACTGGGTGCAGTGGCAGGTGCCTGAATCCCAGCTACTTGGGAGGCTGAGGCTTGAGAATCGCTTGAGCCTGGGAGGCAGAGATTGCAGTGAGCCGATATGGTGCCACTGCACTCCAGCCTGGGCGACAGAACCAGACTCCGTCTCGAAAACAAACAAATGAAAAAACAGCTTTATAGAGATGTAATTCACATACTGTAGGATTCACCCAGTTAAAGTGTACAAAAGAGTAGTTTTAGTATGCTTAGAGTTGTACAACGTCGTCAACCAAAAAAGAAATTCTGTACCCATTAGCAATGAATCTCCATTCTCCACCCCCACAACCCTAATTAACCACTATTATTTTTTCTGTCTCTATAGATTTGCTTCTTCTCGATATTTCACATAAATAGCATCATACAATACATGTAGCCACACATACACACATAAATATGGTCTTTTGTAACTGACTTCTTTCACTGAGCATAATGTTTTCAAGGTTTATCCATGTTGCAACATATACAGTACTTCATTCTTTTTATGGCTGAATAATAATTCATTATACGGATATACCAGATTTTGTTTATCCATTCACCATTTGATGGACATTTGGGTTGTTTCTACCTTTTGTTGCTATGGATAATGGTAATATAAAATTTGTGTATGTGGTTTTGTGTGGATATATATTTTCATTTCTCTTGGTAACATATCTAGGCATAGAATAGTAGGTCATATCATAACTCTATCTACAACAGTTTGAGGAACTGCCAAACTATTTTCCAATGTGGGTGCACCATCTACATTCCCACCAGCAACTTATTAGGATTCCAGTTTCTCTACATCCACTCCAACATTTATTATTATCTGTCTTTTTTATTATAGCCATCCTAGCAGGTATGAAGTGGCATCATATTATGTTTTTGATTTGCAATCTCTGTGAATTAATAATATTGAGCATTGGCTGGGCATGGTGGCTCATGCCTGTAATCCCAGCACTTTGGGAGGCTGAGGCGGGTGGATCACGAGTTCAGGAGTTCAAGACTGCCCAACATGCTGAAACCCCATCTCTACTGAAAATACAAAAATTAGCCAGGCACGAGCAGGAGCCTGTAATCCCAGCTACTCGGGAGGCTGAGGCAGGAGAACTGCTTGAACCAGAGTGGCAGAGGTTGCAGTGAGCCGACATCGAGCCACTGCACTCCAGCCTGGGCGACAGAGTGAGACTCCGTCTCAAAAATAAATAAATAAAATAAAAATAAACAAACAAAAAAACTACAATTGAGCATTGTTTCATGTGCTTATTGGCTTTTTGTATATTTTTGGAGAAATGTCTATTTAAATCCTTGTCCCATTTTTAAGTGTTTTTTTAAATTGTTGAGCTGTAAGTGTTCTTTATGTATTCTGGGTGCAATTCCCTTATCAGACAAATGACTTGTAAATATTTCCTCCTGCTGATTGTCTTTTAACTTGCTTGATGCTATCCTTTGAAGCACAAATATTTTAATTTTGATGAAGCTCAATTTTCCATTTTTTCTTTTGTCACTTGTGCTTTGGGTGTTACATCTTAAAAGGCATTGCCTAGTCCAAGGCCATGAAGATTTACTCCTGTGTTTCCTTCTAAGAATTTTATAATTTTAGCTCTTATGTTTTGGTCTTTGATCCATTTTGAGTCAATCTTTGTGTACGGTGTGAGGTAAGGGTCTGACTTCATTCTTTTGCATGTGGATACCAGTTGTCCCATCCCCATTTTCTAAAAAGACTGTTATTTCCCCATTGAATTCTCTTGGCACCTGTGTTAGGCCCTTTTTGAGTTGCTATAAAGAAATGCTTGAGACTAGGTACTTTACAAAGAGAAGAGGTTTCATTGGCACACAATTCTGCAGGCTGTACAAGCAGGGCACCAGCATCTGCTCAACTTCTGGTGAGGGCTTCAGAAGCCTTACAATCATGGTGGAAGGTGAAGGGGGAGCAGGCACATCACATGGTGAGAGCAGGAGCAAGAGAGAGAAGGGGAAATGCCACACTTTTAAACAATCCAATCTCACGTGAACTCATTCATCACCAAGGGAATGATGCTAAAACATTCATGAAAAATCTCCTCCCATGATCCAATCATCTCCCACCAGGCCCCACCCACAACACTGGGATTCCATTTCAACATGAGATTTGGTGGGGACACAGATACAAACCATATCAGCACCCTTGCTGATGCTCAGTTTACCATAAATGTAAAGGTTTATTTCTGGACTTCCAATTCTATTCTGTTGGTCTACATGTCTCTCTTTATGTCAGTTCCACACAGCCTCGGTTACTAGAGCTTTGTAGTAAGTTTTGATATTGAGGAGTGTGAATCCTCCAACTTTCTTTTTCAAGATTGGTTTGGCTATTCTAGGTCTCTTCCATTTTCTTCTGAATTTTAGAATTAACTTGCCAATTTCTCCAAAAAGTCTAGCTGGAATTTTTGATAGGTATTGCACTGAATCTGTAGATCAATTTGAGGGTATTATCATCTTAATAATAGTATATTGTGATCCACAAGCATGGAATAGCTTTCCATTTATTAGCTCTTTAATCTCTTTCAACAATACTTGTTAGCTTTCAGTGTACAAATTTTGCACTTCTTTTATTAAATTTATCCAGAAGTGTTTTATTCTTTTTGATGTGATTGTAACTAGAATTGTTTTCTTAATTTCATTTTGGATTGTATGTCACTAGTATATACAAATATAATTGACTTTTGTATATTGACCTACTATCCTGCAGCCTTGCTAAACTTGTCTATTGGTTCTAATAGATTTTGTCTTATTTTGTTTGGTGTGGATTTCTAAGGATATTCTATTTACAAGATCATGTCATTGGAAAATAGAGATAGCTTTACTTTTTCTTCCTGAATTTGGATGCCTTTTATTTCTTTTTCTTGCCCTGACTGGAACCTTTACTACAATATGAAACAGAAGTAGTGAGATCAGACATCCTTTCACTCTAAGGAGGAATGCATTCAGTCTTTGACTATTAAGTACAGTATTAGCTGTGGGTGTTTCATAGCTGCCCTGTATCAGGTGAAGAAATTCACTTCTACTTCTAGTTTGTTGTGTATTTTTTTAATCACAGAAGGGTGTTGCATTTTGTCAAATGCTTTTTATACATGTGTTGAGAGAATTATGTGGTTTCAGTCCTTTATTCTATTAATATGGCATATTATTTCAATTGATTTTTGGATGTTAAATCAACTGCGAATTCCTGTGATAAATCCCACTTCATCATGGCATATAATCCTTAAAATGTCTTTGTCTGGTTTTGGTATTAGGGCAATGATGGCCTCACAAAATGAATTGGGAAGCATTTCCTCCTGTTCGAGTTTTTGGAAGTTTGTGAATCATTGGTATTAACTCTTTAAAGAAGAATTTTGGTAGAATTCACCAGTGAAGTCATCTGGGTGTAGGCTTTTCTTTGTGAAAAGTTTTAAAATTGCTGATTCAATCTGTTTACTTTTTTTTTTTTTTTTTTGTGAGATGGAGTCTCACTCTGTTGCCCAGGTTGGAGTGCAGTGACACAATATCGGCTCACTGCAACCTCCACCTCCCGGGTTCAAGCGATTTCCAGCTAATTTTTGTATTTTTAGTACAGACAGGGTTTCACCATGTTGGCCAGGCTGGTCTCAAACTCCTGACCTCAAGTGATCCGCCCGCCTCGGCCTCCCAAAGTGCTAGGATTACAGGCATGAGCCACCGTGCCCGGCAATCTATTTACTTACTATAGGCCTATTCAGATTTCCTATTTCTTAAGCCAGTAGTTTGTGTCTTTCTAGGAATTTGTTCATTTTATCTAAGTTATCAAGTTTATTGGCATACAGTTGCTTATAGTATTCCCCTGTAATTATTATCATTTTCTTTCAAGATCTGTTTGTGGACCCTTGTAATTATTTTTATTTTTATAAGGTTGGTGGTGATATTCCCTTTTTCATTTGGGTCTTCTTTCTTTTTTTCTTGGTCAGTCTAGCCAACTATTTGTTAATTTTGTTGATCTTTTCAAAGAGCAATTTCTTGCTTCATTGATTTTCTCTGTTGGTTTTCTATTCTGTTTCATTTATTTTTTCTATGTTTGTTATCATTTTTTTTCTAAGTTTGCTATTTGTTTTTCTTTTTTCTTTTCTTTTTCTTTTTCTTTTTTTTTTTTGAGACAGAGTTTTGCTCTTGTTGCCCAGCCTGGAGTGCAATGATGCAATCTCGGCTCACCACAACTTCCGTCTCCCAGGTTCAAGTGATTCTCCTGCCTCAGCCTCCCTAGTAGCTGGGATTACAGGCATGTGACACCACGCCCGGCTAATTTTTGTATTTTTAGTAGAGACAGGATTTCTCCATGTTGGTCAGGCTGGTCTCAAACTCCCAACTTCAGGTGATCCACCCACCTTGGCCTCCCAAAGTGCTGGGATTACAGGTGTGAGCCACTGTGCCTGGCCTGCTATTTGTTTTTCATATGTCTTACGTCTTTTTTGTTTGTTTCTCTATTCTTTAATTAGTGCCATCGTGTTGAATAGATATTTTCTGGTGTATTATTTTTATTCATATATATATATTTTTAATTGAGACAGAGTTTCACTCTTTTTGTCAGGCTAGAGTACAATGGCACAATCTCAACTCACGGCAACCTCTGCCTCCCAGGTTCAAGTGATTCTCCTGCCTCAGCCTCCCAAGTAGCTGGGATTACAGGCTCCCGCCACCATGCCTGGCTAATTTTTGTATTTTTAGTAGAGACGTGGTTTCGTCATGTTGGCCAGGTTGGTCTCAAACTCCTGACCTCAGGTGATCCACCCACCTCAGCCTCCCAAAGTGCTAGGATTACAGGCATGAGCCACTGCGCTCGGCCTTTTACTATGTATGTTTTAGTTATTTCTTTTTTTAGTGATTGCTCTGGGGATTACAATTAGCATCTTAAAACAATCTAGTTTGGATTAATATTAGCTTCATTTCAATGGTATACAGAAACTTTGTAACATATATCTGTTTCCCCCATCCTTATTTGTTCTTTGTATTATAGTGCCATACAAATGACATCTTTATGATTTATATATGCATGAACACAGTTTTACAGGTGCTACTTTATGCCCTTGTCTTTTTTTTTTTGAGATGGAGTTTTGCTCTTGTTGCCCAGGCTGGAGTGCAATTGTGTGATCTCCACTCACTGCAACCTCCACCTCCCAGGTTCAAGCAATTTTTCTGCCTCAGCCTCCTGAGTACCTGGGATTACAGGCGCCCATCACCACGCCCAGCTAATTTTTGTATTTTTAGTAGAGACGGGGTTTCACCATGTTGGCCAGGCTTGTCTCAACCTCCTGACTTCAGGTGATCTGCCTGCCTCAGCCTCCCAAAGTACTGGGATTACAGGTGTGAGCCACCATGCCTGGCTGCCCTTGTCTTTTAAATTAGGTAGGAAAAGAGTTACAGACACAAACAGAAACCCATTTATAATGTTATTTATGTTTACCTTTGCAGTTTTATTTTTACCTTTACTGGTGCTCTTTATTTCTTGGATTCAATTACTGTCTAGTGTTCTTTCATGTAGCTAAAGGATTCCCTTTAGTATTTCTTACAGGGCAGGTCTACTAGAGATGATTTTTTTTAGTTTTTGTGTATCTTTGTTTATCTGAATGTCTTAATGTCTCAATTTTTGAAGGCTATTTTGCTGAATGTAGAATTCTTGTGTGATGGTCTTTGTTTCAGCACTTTGAATATGTCATTCTACTGACTTCTGGCCCCTACAGTTTCAGATGAAAAGTAAGCTGTTAATCTCTTTGAGGATCCCTTGTACATTATGTGTCATTTTTCTCTTGCTGTTCTCAAGATTCTCTCATTGTCTTGAGATAACTTGATTACTTGACTATAATGTGTTTCAGTGTGGATATCTTTGAGTTTATCCCACTTGGAGTTTATTGGGTTTCTAGGATGTGTAAATTAATATTTTCCATTAAATTTGGAAAGTTTTTGGCAATTGTTTCTTCAAATATTATTTTTGCCTCTTTTTTTTTCTCCTCCCTCTGTGGGATTCCCATTATGAATATGTTGGTTAATTTGATTGCCTTATTCAAAATTTTTATGACAGGCATAAGTACTCCTATAGGTGTACTCTTTAAGTGGAACTGCTAGGTTATGGCAGTGACATTAAGAATTTTGATAAGGCTGGGTGTGGTGGCTCATGTCGGTCATCCCAGCATGTTGGGAGGCTGAGTCAAATGGATCACTTGAGGTCAGAAGTTTGAGAACAGCCTGGCCAACATGGCAAAACCCAATCTCTACCAGAAATACAAAAATTAGCCAGGCATGCCTGTAATCCCAGGTACTAGGGAAGCTGAGGCACAAGAATTGCTTGAACCTGAGAGGCAGAGGTTGCAGTGAGCTGAGATTGCACCACTGCACTCCAGCCTGTGTTACAGAGTGAGACTCTGTCTCAAAAAAAAAAAAAAAAAAAGAAAAGAATTTTGATACACATTGTCATTTGCCTTCTCAAACGTTTAGAACAATATATCCTCATACCAACAATGTATGAGCAAGCCCATTTTTCTTAGGAAATTTTTAATTGATTACACTGAAGATGCTTTTTAAATACTAGATAAATAACTTCTTTTCAGTTGGCTAGAGTTCCTTAGATGTGACTTACTGCCTCTCAGAATCTTCCATCAATGTTGCTGTTACCTACTCCTCTAGATCCTTCTAGAATCATCCTTAAAAAACATTCATGAAGGAGGAAGAAATGATGGGTATGTTTCCCAATACTTTTTTGTCTGATCTGTTCTGTTTTGTTCCTTTTTGTGTTTCAGCATCTAACACAGAATCTGCTTCATAAAAGACACCCAGTAAATATGGATAGAAAAAATGTGTTTGAGGCCGGGCATGGTGACTCATGCCTATAATCCCAGCATTTTGGGAGGCCGAGGTGGGCAGATTGCTTGAGGTCAGGAGTTTGAGACCAGCCTGCCCAACATAGTGAAACCCCATCTCCACTAAAAATACAAAAATTAGTTGGGTATAGTGGCTCACGCTTTTAGTCCTAGCTACTCAGGAGGTTGAGGCAAGAGAATCGCTTCAACCTAGGAGGCGGAAGTTGCAGTGAGCTGAGATTGCACCACTGCACTCCAGCCTGGGTGACAGAGCAAAACTCCATCTCAAAAAAAAAAAAAAAAAAAAAGCGTTTGAATAACAAGCTTTTTTTTTTTTTTTTTTTTTTTTGAGAAGGGGTCTTGCTCTGTCACCCAGGCTGGAGTGCAGTGGTGCGATCTCGGCTCACTGCAAGCTCCGCCTCCCGGGTTTGCGCCATTCTCCTGCCTCAGCCTCCTGAGTAGCTGGAACTACAGGCGCCTGCCACCACCCCTGGTTAATTTTTAAAATATTTTTAGTAGAGACGGGGTTTCACCGTGTTCACCAGGATGGTCTCGATCTCCTGACCTCGTGATCCGCCTGCCTCAGCCTCCCAAAGTGCTGGGATTACAGGCATGAGCCACTGTGCCTGGTCGAATAACAAGCTTTTATGTATTTAAATCTTTATTCACAAATTCAATTATTTCCTTTTGAAAAGTCCTCAGAGGAGAAATTACTAAGTAGGTGGATCTGTATATTTTTTGAACCCTTGGTTGGTATTTTCAAATTGCCTCCAGAAAGGTTTGGCCATTTTCCACTCTACCAGGAATATCTGTTTTTCTACCCTGACCAACTACTGATTCGTTTAAATCTATGTAATTGCTGGTTGAAGAACAGGGCATTACAGTTTTAATGCAGATTTCTTGTAGGACAAATGATGTTGAACTTTTTTCTTCTTCCAGCCCATGCAGGCATGTTGGACTTTCTATTGTCTTTTGCCATTTTTCTCTCTTGACCAGCAAAAGCACATCACTTTGGGAGAGAGAGCTGGTCTCTCTGAATCCCAGGGGCCACAGCCTGCGGCTGCTCAGGAAATGAGAGGGCTGTTTAGGGCTTGTGACAATCCACTTGTTTCTGAGGCAGTCTCACAAGATGTCATCCTCATTGGTAATAAGAAAAGCAGCAGACGTTTAATTGTACCTTGCTTCTGGCAGGTTCTCCTTTCCCTGTACCATGACCCAGGCAATTCAGTTTATCTTTTGGGTCATAGGAACTCAAGTGTGGGCTTTTGTGATCATCATCTTCATTAATGTTGACCTTCCTCTAGGTAGGTAGACTCCAAGCTTTTTTAGTTTTGCACACACATTAGTAAACAATTTCCAAGCATGCCTTTCAAATATATGTCTATTAATGAATAAAGTCTAATACATGTATTACATAATACTAGTGTATCAAATACATATAAACCTATCACACAAAACTCTACATCTAGTATATCAAATACATATAAACCTATCACACAAAACTCTACATTTTAAAGGGTGAGATGAAAAAGATATACAAACATGGTAGTACCAACATTCCTTCTTGCTCAGTGATATTTCCTTTTGAGCACCTCACTTTTGAGTCCACTGCTCTCGTATATTTGCAGAAAAGTGGGTTGTCTCCTGTCTGAGCTTGTGAGTCATTTAAATATTTCTTAGGGTGCTAGACTTTCTCAGACACTGATCAGCTGGCTGTGTAAACCAGCACTTTCTATGGGGTTGAAAGAAGGGCACTTTAAACTACTGATCAGTAAACTGAGCCCAATGTCCTCTAATGCAAAATGTATACAATGGACAGCCAGAGAAGCAAGTAGTGCTGGCCATCTTTCTCATTCTCCTCAAGCTCCACTGCCTCAGAATTAGTAGTTAATCTTTTTATTCAAAAATTGCCATTGGGAAGACATAGTGCTCATGCTTGTAACTCCAGATCTTTGGGAGGCCCCAGCAGGAGGATTGCTTGAAGCCAGGAGTTTGAGATTAGCCTGGGCAACATAGTGAGACTCTGTCTCTATTTTTTTTTAAATTGCCATTCACATTTGAGTAAAGGAAATCAACAGCAGGAGGCTTGGCAGGACCTACCCTATGCAGTTACAGTTTGTTTCCAATTATCCAATTGAGTAAAGTAGTATATTACATCATACCGTGTGATATGGTTTGGCTGTGTCCCCACCCAAATCTCACCCCCACAGTGGGGCGTAATTAAATCATGGGGGTGATTACCTCCATACTGTTTTCATGATAGTGAGTGAGTTCTCACGAGATCTGATGGTTTTATAAGGGGCTTTTCCTGCTTTTGCTTGGCACTTCTCCTTCCTGCTGCCATGTGAAGAAGGACATGTTTGCTTCCCCTTCTGCTACGATTGTAAGTTTCCTAATGTCTCTCCAGCCTTGTGGAACTGTGAGTCAATTAAACCTCTTTCTTTTATAAATTACCCAGTCTTGGGCAGTTTATAGCAGTGTGAGACTGGACTAATATACTGTGTAAACATGTAAGGTCTCTATATGTATTAGACCATTCTTGCATTGCTAACAAGAAATACCTGAGACTGGGTAATTTACAAAGAAAACAGGTTTAACTGGCTCATGGTTCTGCAGGCTGTATAAGCATGGCACAGACATTGCTTGGCTTCTGAAGAGGCCTCAGGGAGCTTTTATTCATAGCAGAAGGTGAAGTGGGAACAGGCATTTCACATTGCAAAAGTAGGAACAAGAGAGGGGGGCAGGCAGTTGCCACACTTTAAAACAACCAGTTCTTGCAATAACTCACTATTGAGAGGACAGCACCGAAGGGATAGTGCTTAGCTATTCACTAGAAATCCACCCTTATGGGCCAGGCGTGGTGGCTCACACCTGTAATCCTAGCACTTTGGGAGGCCGAGGCAGGAGGATCACCTGAGGTCAGGAGTTCAAGACCAGCCTGGCTAAATGGTGAAACCTCGTTTCTACTAAAAATACAAAAATTACCCACTGCATGTGTGCCAGGTTCCTCTCATAAATATGTATAGCTTTTCACTCAAACTTGCTCAATACGTATGATACTGGCCCTGTGAGTCATAAAACCTAACCTGTCCTTTCAAGAGGGAGCACCTTTACTTGACACTGGGGACTTTCTCTTCACGGCTTGGAAACTGATGTGGCCAATAAAGCTCTAAAATAATAATAGTAATATGACCAGGTGCGGTGGCTCACACCTATAATCTCTGCACTTTGGGAGGCTGAGACGGGTGGATTACTTGAGGTCAGGAGTTCGAGACCAGCCTGGCCAACATGGTGAAACCGTCTCTACTAAAAATACAAAAATTAGCCAGCCATGGTGGCAGGCACCTGTAATCCCAGCTATTTGGGAGGCTGAGGCAGGAGAATCACTTGAACCTGGGAGGTGGAAGTTGCTGTGAGCCGAGATGGTAACACTGCACTCCAGCCTGGGTGAGAGAGTGAGAGCCAGTCTCAAAATAAATAAATAAATAAATAAACAAAATAATCATAATAAAAGTAACAACATACAAATAAAAGTTATGAGGGAATTTTTCACCCTCCCAAAGTTTTGGGATTACAGGCATGGGCCACTGCACTTGGCCCAGAATTTCTTCACAGAAAAATTTACTATCAAATATTTTCATGGAAGTAGTTTTCCCTGAAGAAAGAAGGAAAATCAGTTGGGTGCAGTGCCTCATCCCTGTAATCCCAGCACTCTGGGAGACCATGATGGGAAACTGCTCGAGGCAAGGAGTTTGAGACCAGCTTGAGCCACATAGCAAGACCCCATGTCTTAGAAAAAAAAAGAAAGAGGCCAGGCGCAGTGGCTCACGCCTGTAATCCCAGCACGTTGGGAGGCCGAGGCAGGCGGATCACGAGGTCAGGAGATCGAGACCATCCTGGCAAACATGGTGAAACTCCGTCTCTACTAAAAATACAAAAAAATTAGCCAGGCGTGGTGGCGGGCGCCTGTAGTCCCAGCTACTCGGGAGGCTGAGGCAAGAGAATGGCATCAACCTGGGGGGCAGAGCTTGCAGTGAGTGGAGATCACGCCACTGCACTCCAGCCTGGGCGACAGAGCAAGACTCTGTCTTAAAAAAAAAAAAAAAAAAGAAAGAAAGGAAATCCTCCAACAGATTCTAGTTGAAAACTTGGGAGCGGGGGGAGCAGGGGAAATAAGAACATCAGGACTAATGCCTACTGGTGCCATCCTGAATAACCAGGATGTATTTACCAGGGCAAAGGGCTTTGGCCCCAGACAGTTAGCTTTGAAATAGCTTTGGGCCCCAAGCCTGCCATGTACTGGCAGTGTGACCTTTGGCATTGAGATTTTTGGTCTATAAGGAAGGGATAATCATCCTGTTACCTTAGAGTTATGATATGGTTTGGATCTGTGTCCCCACCCAAATATCATGTCAAATTGTAATCCCCAGTGCTGGAGATGGGGCCTGGTGGGAAGTGATTGGATCATGCTGGAGGATTTCCCTTTCGGGGCTGTTCTTGTGATAGTGAGTTCTTGCGAGATCTGGTTGTTTAAAAGTGTGTGGCACCTCCCCCCGCCACCCACCTTCCTCCTGCTCTGGGCATGTAAGGTGCCTGCTCCCACGTTACATTCTGCCATGATTGTAAGTTTCCTGAGGCCTCTCCAGAAGCAGAAGCCACTATGCTTCCTGTACAGCCTGCAGAACCGTAAGCCAATTAAACCCCTTTTCTTTATCAATTATCCAGTCTCATCATGAGGTCAGGAGACCCAGACCAGCCTGACCAACATGGTGAAACCCCATCTCTATTAAAAATACAAAAATTAGCTAGGCGTGGTGGCATGTACTGTAATCTCAGCTACTCAAGAGGCTGAGGCAGAAGAATCGCTTGAACCTGCGAGGAGGAGGTTGCAGTGAGCCGAGATAGCGCCTCTGCACTCCAGCCTGGGCGACATAGTGAGACTCAGTCTCAAAAAAAAAAAAAAAAATTATCCAGTCTCAGGTATTTCTTTGTAGCAATGCAGGAATAGACTAATACAAGTTACATTATGTAACTCAAAGGAGAGAATGCCCACCAACCACCTTGCATGTGGTAGTTGCTCAATAAATGTTCATTCCTTTCTCACTTTTTTTTTTCTTTTTTAAGCCATGGGAATTTCCTTCAGTCCTGCTAACTTTGCCACTCTTTTTTTTGTTTTTGTTGTTGTTGTTTTTTTTTTTGAGATGGAGTCTCGCTCTGTTGCCCAGGCTGGAGTGCAGTGGCATGATCTCTGCTCACTGCAACCTCTGCCTCCCAGGTTCAAGTGATTTTCGTGCCTAAGCCTTCAGAGTAGCTGGGACTACTGGCGCCTGCCACCACGTCCAGCAAATTTTTTTGTATTTTTGGTAGAGATGGAGTTTCAGCATGTTGGCCAGGCTGGTCTTGAACTCCTGACCTAAAGTGGTCCACCCACCTCAGCCTCCCAAAGTGCTGGGATTACAGGCGTGAGCCACCAAGCCCGGCCCAAAGTTTGCCTCTTTTTTCTTTCAGCGTCGATAATGTAAAACATTTCTCCTAGGGTTACTTTAACTAGTTAAAAAAAATTCTTAAGCTTGAAACTTCTATTAGAAAAATCTATGCTTCGCTGGGCGCGGTAGCTCACGCCTGTAATCCCAGCACTTTGGGAGGCTGAGGCAGGCAGATCACAAGGTCGGGAGATCGAGACCATCCTGGCTAATACAGTGAAACCCCGTCTCTACTAAAAATACAAAAATGTAGCTGGGTGTGGTGGTGGGCGCCTGTAGTCCTAGCTACTCGGGAGGCTGAGGCAGGAGAATGGCGTGAATTCAGGAGGCGGGGCTTGCAGTGAGCCGAGACCACACCACTGCACTCCAGCCTGGGCGACAGAGCAAGACTCCGTCTCAAAAAAAAAAAAATAAAGAAAAATCTATGCTCTATTTGATCATCTCCACGTCTATCATGCAACCAAATGGGTTTATTGCTGATGAAAGTTAGTGGATAGAGGCCGGGTGTCGTGGCTTATGCCTGTAATCCCAGCACTTTGGGAGGCCGAGGCAGGCGGATTGCCTGAGCTCAGGAGTTCGAGACCAGCCTGGGCAACAGGGTGAAATCCCGTCTCTACTAAAATACAAAAAATTAGCTGGGCATGGTGGCAGGCACTTGTAAGTTGCAGCTACTTGGAAGGCTGAGGCAGGAGAATGCTTGGACCCAGGAGGCGGAAGTTGCAGTGAGCCGAGATAGTGCCACTGCACTCCAGCCTGGGCGACAGGGCGAGACTCTGTCGCAAAAAACAAAAAACAAAAAACAAAAAAAAAAAGAAAGTTAGTGGATAGAGGGACAGAGCCTTGGGTATTTCTGTAATGTGATTGGCATCAAAATTATTTTTGGCATCAGATTTTTTCCTTTTTTTAACTGTAGGTAACACTGGTGTTCTAGAAATTCACATATACTGAACATACACAAAGAAAAACCTGTCTTTAAAGAAAGCTTATCCATCCAGCTCTTTCTGTTCAAATTTTCTTTGCTCCTGATTCAGTTCTGTAAATACAGATTTATATTTAGCCACTTTTTGACTCTCCATATGTTCCTTCTAAAAACATTTCCTATTAAGGAAATTTACACAGTTGTTCTCTTAGAGAACTGCTGAGTGAACGTGACTCTATACAGGTATGTGTTAGGTTTGTCTGCTGGTGGCATCGTGACTGCTGAATCAGGAGTCAAGGAGGTCCCTGGAAGAAGGTTCTCCTGCCACACAGCTCCCCAGCTTTTCTGGAAACCTTGTTGCTGATGACTGGAAAGGGTCAAAAACGGTGTCTGTGGAGGCTGGTTTCATATCCCTGGGTGTTTAGCCTTTTCCCAGCTTCCTTCTTTGGCTAGGTGTTGCTCTGTGGTGTGGAGTGGGGACTGGACAGCCAGAGGAGCGGTCGGTCAGGTCACAGCACCACAGGGAAGAGGATGAACAGGAAGACAAAAATGAGCGCTTGTTAGCAGGAAGATGCGCCAGTGCTTGGACTCTCTGGGCAGGGCGAGCCTTGAGTTTCCAGCCCCAGCTGAGGGCCTTGGCTCCAGACCTGCCCTTCTTTTTATTTTATTTTGTTTATTTTTT
Source organism: Pongo pygmaeus (assembly GCF_028885625.2). Taxonomy (NCBI): domain Eukaryota; kingdom Metazoa; phylum Chordata; class Mammalia; order Primates; family Hominidae; genus Pongo; species Pongo pygmaeus. The sequence continues at coordinate 107,989,883 of NC_072384.2, read as the reverse complement.
TGAAATGAGGTCTTGCTCTGTTGCCCAGGCTGGAGTGCAGTGGCATGATCATAGCTCACTGCAGCCTCAACCTCCTAGGCTCAAGGGATCCTCCCACCTCAGCCTCCTGAGTGGCTGGGACTATACTCAAGCATGTGCCACAATGCTTGGCTAATTTTGTTTATATTTTGTAGAGACAATGTCTCTCTGTGTTGCCCAGGCTGGTCTCAAACTCCTGAGCTCAAACAATCCTTCCCCCTCTGCCTACCAAAGTGCTGGGATTACAGGTGGGAGCCACTGCACCTGCCCTCCGCTTCTTTAAAGGAGCCCATTCCAGCCACCCCAGAGGCCTCAGGCTGCTCCTGCTCTCTATGAAGCCCCATTCATTTGGCTGAAACAGCAGGCAAGGAGAGGGGAAAGGTTCCTTTCAGAGTCAGTGGGGCTGCCTGTGGAATCTCCACTGGCCTTTTGGAATCACTCTCTGCTTCAACTTCCTCATCTCTAAAGTGGGGTTCGCATGACCTACTTTGCATCATCACAAGTGTGCATGGCACCAGCTAGTGCTCAATGAATATGGTGGTTATACCTCAGTCACTGGCGCCTGGACCCCACTTGGTCACCTGTCTGTGCCTGGGCCCTTTCTTGTTTTCCTCAATTTAGCATCTATCTTAACAGCACATCTTGGATTCCCTTTTTTTTCGTTTTTTTTTAATTCTCTTGCCTTTGCTTTTTATTCTAGTTGATTTGCCCCAGTAGATGGTGAGTTCTCCTTTTTTCTTCCTAGAAACTTTTGTGTTTCCATGGTAGCTGAATGTTACCATATTTACTTGAGCTAAAAACCCCTTGAAAAAAAAAATCAGCATGACCATGGGGAGGACATCAGGTATTCTTTGCTTGGGATGTTAAAGAAATCTTCCGTAGCCTTCATCAACTCCAGACCAGTGAGGCCCCGGTGAGTTGAGGAGTGCTACTTCTCCTCAACGGGAGCTCTGTGAATGCCACTCCAGGCCTCTCTGCCCTGGAGCATGCATTGGCAATAAATTCCCTATGTGCGGCTCAGTCCAGATCTTTCTTCCTCTAGGAGCAGGCCTGTGGGCAGAACCTGCACTCTCCTCTGCTCCTTAATGCTATAGGAATTACATGGAAGGCCTGCCCCATTCAGTGCTGGATGAGTCACCTTAGCGTTCTTTGTAGGTCCATCTGCCTGCAGATATAAGCCTCGCCCTCCAACTTCTTCTCTCTCGGTAAATAGAGAGGATGTTTTTGCCTTCAGCTTTAGTCATTGTTTTATTTCTCAGCTTGTTTAGAACCCAGAGAAGATAAAGTGAGAGGCTGTTTACTGGTGCTCCCTCACAGACCCTGACAGTACCGTAAGTAAATGAATGAAGCTTGTGGGGACAAGACAACAAGCAGGGGAGGGGACCAAGGCACACTGAGGAGAGACCATAATGTCCAAAGGGGGAAGAGCCAGCTTGGCTCTAGCTCATTGCCATCTTGTGGGCATTTGGACCCATGTTTGCCAGATATTTCAAAATTTTCAAAGAAAGCCATTTCAAATAATTATCTCAATTTTACTATCTTGATTTTTATCTGACATCTTGCTATAGTTTGAATGTGTTCCCCCAAAAGGCATGTATTGGAAAGTTAATCCGTAATGCAACAGTGTTGGGAGGTGGGGCCTAATGGAGGTATTTAGGTCATGAGGCTCCACCCTCATGAATGGTTTAATAATGATTATAAAAGGGCTTGAGGGTGCAAGTTTGAACTCTTGCTCTCTCTCACTCCTTCTTTGTCTTTCCTTCATGGGATGACACAGCAAGAAGGTTCTCCCCAGATGCCAGCCCCTTGATCTTGGACGTTCTAGCCTCCAGAACCAGAAGTCAATAAATTTCTGCTCATTGTAAATTACTCAGTCTTAGATAATTCTTTTTTTTTTTTTTTTTTTGAGATGGAGTCTCGCCCTGTCACCCAGGCTGGAACGCAGTGGTGCGATCTCCCCTCACTGCTACCTCTGCCTCCCGGGTTCAAGTGATTCTCCTGCCCCAGCCTCCCAAGTAGCTGGGATTACAGGCGCGTGCCACTACGCCCAGCTAATTTTTGTATTTTTAGTACAGATGGGGTTTCACTATGTTGGTCAGGCTGGTCTCCAACTCTTGACCTTGTGATCTGCCCGCCTTGGCCTCCCAAAGTGCTGGGATTACAGGCGTGAGCCACTGCGCCCAGCCGATAATTCTTTTATAGCAGCACAAAATGGACTAAGATACATCTCCCTACTTTCAAATATTGACACTAAACTAAAAAACAAAACACCATGAGAACCAAGTCTGCATGGGACACACAAAACACACCTGTAGGTCAAGGCTTTCTGGAGGCTGCCAGTCGGGGACACTGCCTCCATCCTGCCCTGGATCCTCAGCACTGCATCCTCTCTGGTCACATTAGCATGTAACTCCACTCCCACTCCAGTACATACCACCAGGAAAACTTGAACTCCAAATGCCCTGTGTCACCTGGGAAGAGGCACTGCTATAAATATATGAGCTCTTGGAATTAGAAGCTAGCATTTTCACTTGACTATTTACTATTCTCCCCTTGATGTTGTCTTTTGGTTTGACTTAATTAAAATGTACCTGCTTTTCTAATTACACACAAATTAACCTATGAAGTATGAAAAGGCAAATGGCTCCATATCTTTTCTTGGAGTCATCAAAAGATAAGACAGTCAATAGCTTCTTGCCCAAACATGTACTATACCTGTGAATATTATTGAACCCTAGGTTAATGAAACACAAATAACGAAAGTAACTACAAATTCTTCAGCATCATTAACTCAAAAGTATCTAATAAGTCGAATTTGCATTTAAACACTTTTGGAGTGAGGTGGACTATAATTTGATGTGATGTATTGTAACATTCATTCATTTAACAAATAGTTGTCCAGCCATTTCCAGCTAAAAGCCACAGATGTGACTCTAAAACCCAACAGAACACAAGTCTGGAAACTTCTCCCCTAGCTGCTGCTTCTATTTTGTTGTAGAACAAGGGCATCAGGCATGGCTGCAGTTGTCCAGGAGCTGTGATCAAAAATGTGATTTCATCAGCAAAATGAAAAATCCAAATGTAGCTATTTATGCTGCATATTCCCTCAAGGTAGCGCTGAGCAGTTGTCTTGTTTTTTCTCTCTGCAGTCAGGTCTTACGGAAATACTGAGAAGCTAGAGAAGAACTTAAAAAAGATGGTGGTGAACACAGTTATACCAATACTCTGTCGCTAGTTGTCTTTCTTTGGCACCAGCTGGAGCTTTATTCCTTAAGGCTTTTTGAATATCCTTAAGCCAACTCCTTAGCTGTATGGTAGTGTCTTCAGGGCAGCCAGCCTCACCCTTGAGGGCACCCAGGGTCTGTGACTCACACAGAGAGTTGGGTAGTGATGATGCAAAAATGCCTCTCCTGCAGGGTGTAAGTTGTTAGTGGAGTTTGGGTAGTTCAAAGCTTTCATTCTTCTGTTTGACTTAATCTTAAGAGTTATCTTGTGCCACTTCCCCCTTGCTCCTGGCTGGTCAGTTGACAGTTTCTCTCTTCTGCCTGGGGGCTTTTGCAGTTTCTGTTCCCTTGCTTGAAATGCCATTCCCTTGGCTCTTCAAGTGGCTGTTTTCTTCTACTCTTTTAAATTTCCATTTAAATGTCACCTCTTCAGAGCCCTCTCCTTTCCCCAGCTCAAATGGCCTGCCCTTGTGTATTAATGGAGATAGGCTATATGCTGCAATAGTGAATACATTCCAAATGTCAGTGGCTTAACATGACAAAGATTGATTTCTTGCTCATGTCACAATCCACTGTGAGTTGAACGACTCTCCTCTAAGCAATGACTCAGGGATCCAGCTTCTCCAGTTTGCCCACCTCTGAGGGCGTGCAGATGGGGAAGAAAGGGCTTTTAGGCAGGGGCATTACGGCCCACATCATACTGGCCAGGACCCAGGCATATGGGCAAATGTCCTCAAGTTATTTCGAAGGAGGGGTGAAAAACTAGTTTTCTTCTACATTGATTTTTTTTTTTTTTTGAGATAGGGCCTCACTCTGTCACCCAGGCTAGAGTGCAGTGGTGCGATCATAGCTCACTGCAGCCTCGAATTCCTAGGCTCAAGTGATCCGGCTACCTTGACCTTCCAAATTGCTGGGATTAAAGGCGTGAGCCACCGTGCCCAGCCAGTTTTTGTTTTTTTTTCCTAATAAAAATTTTACTTTATTTTCTTTCTCCACTTTTGAAGAATAGATTAATTCACTTAATTTTCACAGCAAAGGTAAATAGTAATATAATGATCATTTTACAGATAGGACATTGAGGCTCAGAAAGGCTAGGTGACTCACCCACGGTCACCCAGCTAAGCACTGAGATTAGAATCCAGGACACCAGCCTCCAAAACCCACTTTGAACACGCTCTCTATACTGCTTTCACATTAAAGATAATAAGAAAATTGATAACGTATCAGTTGTATATTTACAGTCAGTGATAGGAAGTCAGTGTTATAAGTATTCTTATTATTTAGTCCTTGAACAACAGTAACTTAGACAAAAGATAGTTTTGCTAAGAAGGCTAAGAAGCAGTGTAGACTAGTGGTTCTCAAAATATGGTCTGCAGCTTCTGGGAAACTCTATCACCTTTCTAGAGCATCTATGAGATTGCAACTATTTTCGTAATAATACTAAGATGTTATTTGCCCTTTTCGTTCTCATTCTCCCATGAGTATACTGTGAAGTTTTCCAGGGGTTCCCTGATATGTGAGGATGTCACTGCTGTGATGTTAATCCATAATGGAGGTATGGCTGCTACCTTTACATAAAGTAACAAATAGTTTATTATTTTAAGTTTTAACTTCTTAAAACTTAACATTTCTAACACAATAAATATGAATGGTTCTTAGGAGTCCTTAATAATTTTAAGGAGTGTAATAGATCCTGAGACCAAAAAATGTGAGAACTGCTGCTGGGTTAGACAGTGCAAGGAAATGTGTTTTCTGATATCAGCTTAATCTCCAGTGTACAGCAATTAAGGATCTCAGTTAAAAAAAAAAATCTTTTAGGGTAGGCACAGTGGCTCATGCTTGTGCTTTGGGAGGCCGAGGCGGGTGGATCGCTTGAGTGTAGGAGTTCAAGACCAGCCTGGGCAACACAGTGAGACGCCATCTCTAAAAAGAAAAAAAAATCGTTAAAAATTCTGTCTCAATTTTTTTTTTTTTTTTTTGAGATGGGGTCTTGCTCTGTTGCCCAAGATGGCGTGCGAGGGTGCAATCTCGGCTCACTGCATTCTCTGCCTCCCGGGTTCAAGCAATTCTTCTACCTCAGCATCCCGAGTAGCTAGGATTACAGGGGTGCACCACCACGCCCGGCTATTCTTTGCATTTTCAGTAGAGATGCGGTTTCACCATGTTGGCCAGGCTGGTCTCGAACTCCTGACCTCAGGTGATCCACACCCCCCCCGCCTTAGCCTCCCAAAGGGCTGGGATTACAGATGTGAGTCACAGTGCCTGGCCTTCAATTTCTTTTTCCTTTTTTTTTTTTTTTGAGACGAAGTCTCACTCTGTCGCCCAGACTGGCGTGCAGTGGCGTGATCTCAGCTCACTGCAAGCTCTGCCTCCCGGGTTCATGCCATTCTCCTGCCTCAGACTCCCGAGTAGCTGGGACTACAGGCACCTGCCACCACGCCCGGCTAATTTTTTGTATTTTTAGTAGAGATGGGGTTTCACCGTGTTAGCCAGGATGGTCTCGATCTCCTGACCTCGTGATCCGCCTGCCTCGGCCTCCCAAAGTGCTGGGATTACAGGCATGAGCCACCATGCCCGGCCTCAATTTCTTTAAACTTTTTAAAGAACACTTTTAATACTACCTATATTATAACATTGAATAAAAGATTAATTTAAAACATCTCACAGTAACCTGGATTAGAATCAAGAACTCTAAAGAACTAACAGAGGAGCATTAATAATAAATTCAAAAATGTCCTCAATTTTCTCTTTTCCCTAATTCCATTCTTTCTCAAGAATATTAGGAAAATGGGTCCAATTTGTTATCAGCACAACATTCAATCACTGAGGTCTTCTGTTTATTGGAGATTAGTAGTCTAATCAATTTACCTTCATTGATTTACTCAATTAATGAGAATTGGATACAGGTGAAATTCCATGGCAAAACTCATTCGAACTGCCCTGCTGTGTGAACAAATAGCTCTCAAACTTGGCTGATGGTTGGAGGTGTTGTCCTATGTTGTTGTCATTATGGTAAACTTCAGTTTAAATAAAATCAAGTGGCCACTTTCTTCCAGTTCACTGCAATAGCTATATGTCATAATAACTTGATATTAATAATTCATGTTACCTTATATAAAAAAATTGCTATGTGGCACAAAGTAGCCCATTATCATGCATGATTAAAGGCTTGATAACAATGGATTCATTTAAATTATTCCAGCTTTTTGAAAACTTAAGATTCTAAATAGTAAATTAAAAAAACAGAGCCAGGCGCAGTGGCTCACGCCTGTAATCCCAGCACTGTGGGAGGCTGAGATGGGCGGATCACCTGAGGTCGGGAGTTCGAAACCAGCCTGACCAACTTGGAGAAACCCCGTCTCTACTAAAAATACAAAATTAGCCAGGCGTGGTGGTGCATGCCTGTAATCCCAGCTATTCGGGAGGCTGAGGCAGAAGAATCACTTGACCCCGGGAGGCAGAGGTTGCTGTGAGCTGAGATTGCGCCATTGCACTCCAGCCTGGACAACAAGAGCAAAACTCTGTCTCAAAAAAAATAATAATAAAATAAAAATAAAAATAAAAAACCAGTAAACCAGGTGAAATTATCCCATACTCTCATGGGTTAATAATGGCTAAGTGCTATTAAGTAATAACTCTGTGCAGGTGTACACATGGTGACTGGTATGTTTCAGTGCATTCACCACCACTTCCCAATACTCCAAAGATGTAGGCATTAGTATTATTCAATTTTTTTTTTTTTTTTTAGATGGAGTCTCCCTCTGTCACCAGGCTGGAGTGCAGTGGCAGGATCTCGGCTCACTGCAACCTCTGACTCCCTGGTTCAAGCGATTCTCCTGCCTCAGCCTCTTGAGTAGCTGGGATTACAGGCATATGCCGCCACACCCAGCTAATTTTTGTATTTTTAGTAGAGACAGGGTTTCACCATGTTGGCCAGGATGGTCTTGATCTCCTGACCTCATGATCTGCCCACCTCAGCCTCCCAAAGTGCTGGGATTAGAGGTGTGAGCCACTGCGCCCTGCCCTATTATTCAATTTTTTACAAAAGTGAGGAAATTGATCTTTGCAGGATTTAAACTCAGACAGTATGAGTCAATAACCCAGGCTCTCAACCACTATCCTATGCTTTTTTTTTTTTTTTTAAGACTGTACCTCACTTTGTCACCCAGGCTGGAGATCTCGGCTCACTGAAGTCTCCTCAACCTCCCAGGTTCAAGCGATCCTCCTGCTTTAGCCCCACAAGTAGCTGGGACTACAGGTGCACACCATCACACCCAGCTAATTGTTGTATATTTTTGTAGAGACAGGGTTTTGCCATGTTGCCCAGGTTGGTCTCGAACTCCTGGGCTCAAGCAATCCACCCCTCTCGGCCTTCCAAAGTGCTAGGATTACAGGCGAGAGCCCCTGTGCCCAACCTATCCTATGCTTTTAAAACAAATCCCTAACAGGTTTTTTTTTTTCTTTTTTTTAGAGATGGGGGTCTTGCTATGTTGCCAGTCTGGACTCAGACTCCTTGGGCTCAAGTGATCCTCCCACCTCAGCCTCCTGAGTAGCTGGGACTACAAGTATATGCCATCATACCCAGATCAAATTCAGAGTTTTGAAACAGAAATATTTTCATTACAATTTTATCCTCATTTGCTTGTCTTTGCTGTTTTGGTTTCCGACTATTGTGGGTTGAATTGTTCCTCCCTCTGCCCCGCTCCCCAAAAAGATACACTGAAGTCCTAAACTCCATCTCTGTGACTGTGATCTTATTTGCAAATATGCACATTTGCAGATGTAATCAGGTAAAGATGAGGTCATACAGGATTAGGGTGGACCCTAAATCCAGTGACTAGTGTCCTTCTAAGGAGAGGGAGAATGAGACACAGACACATAGGGACAGGACCGCCATGTGAAGACGGAGGCAAACTGGGGTTATGCTGATGCCAGCTAAGGAACACCTAAGGCCACCAGAAGCTACAAAAGGCAAGGAAGGATTCTGTACTGGGACCTCTGGAGGAAGCATGGCCCTGCTGACGCCTTGATTTCAGACTCCCAGCCTCCAGAACTGTGACAGAATCATTTTTTTTCCCAAGCCACCCAATTGGTGGTCCTTTTTATGGCAGCCATGGGAACTAATACAATGACTTCCTGGGCTGCGGTCCCAGATGAACCTAGAGCCCAAGAGAGACCTTAACTTTTGTATCCCTAGGGAGATGGCAATCCAATGAACATATGACCTGAGCACACTGAGCTCATAATTTAATCTGGGTTCTTGGGTTATTTTGGTGGTTAGTTTTAGAGTGAGATCATTGTGAATTGTAAAAACCATAATAATGAGACTACCTGAAAGTTTCTGGAACAAGGTAGAATATTAAGAAAAATACAGCAGGCTTTTGAATTGAATGTAATGATGATGACAGTAGGTTTTTAGGGGAGGGTGGTAGAGTGATCATCTGCAAAGGCTGGGCACTGACCAATGGGATGGCCGTGGGGGCCTGGAGACGCTCCCGCCCCACCTGGGAGGCAGCCCTCAGGCTGACAGCAGAGTGGTGTAGTGTTTTAAACTCCGGTGTGGCTGCCCAATGTGTGCTGATGCTGGCACATGGATGGGAGACTAGGTGGCCTGTCTGGAAATATTGGGGTTTGTCTCAGAGGAGGAAAGAAGGTTTCAGGGAGAAACAAGAAGACTGCTGCTATACATTAAGTATCCTAAAGTTCAGACAGACCTAGGGTGGGGGCTTATGCCTGTAATCCCAGCATTTTGGGATGCCAAGACGGGAGATCGCTTGAGGCTGCAGTGAGCTCTGATCACACCACTGCACTCCGGCCTGGGTGACAGAGCGAGACCCTGTCTCTAAAAAAAAAAAAAAAAAAAAAGTTCAGACATAACCTGAAAGATGGCAAATGATGCAAGTCCTTCTCTGGGTCCTCAGGTCAGAGGCGTCTACCCCACAGCTTGGTGGGGGAAGAGCAGAGGGAAACCCTGGGCTTCTTCCCACGGCACATCCCCCAGGGCTAGTCCTTTGAAAATTCCCATGAAGGCAGAGCCACTTTGGCCACCTGGGATTATACAAGCATCAACCACTCAGATGAAAATTATGGGCACTAGGCCGGGTGTGGTGGCTCACACCTGTAATCCCAGCACTTTAGGAGGCCAAGGCGGTGGATCACCTGAGGTCAGGAGTTCGAGACCAGCCTGGCCAACATGGTGAAACTCCGTCTCTGCTAAAAATACAAAAAACTAGCTGGGCACGGTGGTGGGTGCCTGTAATCCCAGTTACTCGGGAGGCTGAGGCAGGAGAATCGCTTCAACCTGAGAGGCGGAGGTTGCAGTGAGCTGAGATCATGCCACTGTACTCCAGCCCGGGCAACAAGAGCAAAACTGTGTTAAAAAAAAAAAAAAAAATATATATATATATATATATATATGGGCACTGAATGGGAGGAAGGAGCTACATACGTGTGGCTCTCAGGTTACAAATCCTGTTTACCAGGAAAAAGCTGGCGTAACACCCAAGAATGAAGAAGTAAGTAACAGCAAGTATTTAGTAAATGCTTATAGTCCACTAGGCACTGCTCTAAGCACTGAGTATGTGTTAACTACCTTCTCCTCTCACAACAAGCCTTGGGGGCATGGTAATATCTGCATTTTGCAGATGAGAAAGATGAGGCACAGAAATGCTAATTCATTGGTCAAGATGGTCCAGCTAGGAAAAGACACAGCCAGGAGTTACATCTAGTCCTTTGACTCCAGGCTGGTTTTCTTCATTCTTGCGCTATACACTGTGTTACTCTATCGTATGTGCTGCAGTGTTCAAGGAGTGTTTGCATACATCATGAGTTTGGTATTATTGCCAATTCCATTTTACAGTTGAGGAAATGGAGGCTCAAGGAGTTTTAGTGCCTTGCCTATGGTTGAATGGTTGGAGAATAGCAGATGTGGGACTCACGTTCAAGTCCTGCAATCTCAACCTCCCCGCTCCTTCCACTACACTGCTGTGGCTGCTGAGCAGAGGACTTGGCTTGTGTGGAGGTGGTACTCTTGAACATGTTGAATCTGAAATCACAGTAAAATGGTTAAGTAGGCAAAAGTGCAGGAAAAAAGAAAAGCAAGCCCTCTGAGAAGCTGCACTAGTCTAGGGGAAACCTAGAGGTTGAGTGGAAGTGGTGGGAGAGGAGGAAGAGGGTGAGACTGGAAACTGGTGGCCCAATGTCATGGGAAGGAATGCCGCAGACAGAAGGGCCTCTTGGGTCCAGTGCCATAAAGAAGTCTGGGGGGTCCAAGATAGTGGCAAGACCTGATGTTGGCCAGGAGTAGCTCATCTCAGTAGGGCACAGAGAGCAGAGACAGACTCCAGGCAGCTGACTGAGCAGTGCAAACCCAGAGGCAGTAAGCTTGGATCACTCTTCAAATCCTGACTGTGACGGAAGGAGCAAGACAGCATGCTGGAGAGAACGAAAAGAGTTCGAGTCTTCAGATAACAGGGGACTCTCATACACGTATAGAGGCAAAAAGGAGATGGTGGTGGCAACAAATTGAGGGGCAAGCCTCCTCAGGACTGGAGAGGGGACAGAACACCCAGGGCCATTTGTGGTGGTGGTGGTGGTGGTGGCAGGGGCAGGCAGCATCTGCCTCTTCATCCTGGAATGGACAGAAAGATGGAGCCAGAGATCATGCTTCCATTTCACAAACATGTATTGATGTTTGTGCTAGCTCAAGTCACTTGCAGACAGCAAGTGTGGTGAGGGGACTGACGTCTTTCAAATACAAGCCGTCTGTTAGGATCAGGTTGTTTGGCAAATAGGATGGAAGTCAGCCATTATCAAAACAGGTCTGAGGAGCTTATAGAATGTTTATATTCTGTTTACATCACTTCCTAAAAACAAAAAACATCCTTTTCACTGGGACTCTGGCTGTATGTATGTCACAGGCACTCCAGCGAGCTTAATCAAGAAAGGAAAATGTCTTGTCGGGTTACCCTGGGTTCCCACGGGACCTGAGAACCCAGGTGCAGCCAGGAAGGGCTCAGGACAAGAGAGGCATCGGGAAACTGGCAGCTGGCAGCTCAGCCCCAAGTTTCTGCTGGTGACTGCTCTCTGTAGAGTGGTTTCTCCATCTATACCGCACAGTGAAGATGGCCCCATACAGGCATGGCTTTATATCTCTCCTTTGCTTAAGGGACCGGCCCAGACTGAATGTATTAGGATTGTTTTTCTTCTTCAGGACACGGGGGAAAAAAAAAAAAAAAGCTGCTCAAATGACAGCTTAAGCTAATTAGGGAATTTAATGGCTCAAATAACTGAAAATTCCAGGACAGTTGGATCCAGGTGGTCAAACATCAACAGGAGGCAGCCTCTCTCTCCACCAGCGCCTTCACTGGCCACATTTGCTGCTAGTTTTGTCCTCTTGGGACCAGATGACCAATAGGACCTCTACATTTCTATCCTTCCCCAACAGGCTGGTTCTCTGAGAGTCTCAAGTCTCAGAATGGGCTCTGGTTAGGCCCAGCTTTGGTTACATGTTCACGTCTCACCTACCTGTGGCCAGGTGGAAGGAATCTGTTCATATTGGCCAGGCCTGGGACATGTGCCTGATCATGTAGTAAAGGCTGAGGATAGACCAGTCCAAACACATAACAGTATAAGCAACTGCTCTATAAAATGTGTTTTTCGGGCACAGTTCTAAGTAGATAAGTTAACTCATTTTAATCTCAGGTTATCTTTGTTGTTTACTCATACAATCATCACATTATCCCTATTTTATAGATGAGGACATTGAGACACAGGTTAATGCATTTCACCCAAGCCCTCACAGCTAATAAATTGCAGAGCTGAGTTGATGCAGAATTTACAGTCCAGAAGCTGGGCTCCTGACCATCAGCAGAAGAGAACTGCTGCTACCAGGAAAATGAAAAATAGATGTTGGGCAGGCAGTAACAACAGATGTCTGATAGTCACTCTGCATTCTTTCTGCAGAGAGAATTCTGTACCCAGCGCGGGGTTGGGTATCCACCCTGGCCTAAAAAGGGAACATGCCTGGGGGAACATAGGGATCAAGCTATGCCTAGGTAGTAGCAAGGTGACTGCTTCCACTGTGACTTTGGACATGGACTAGTTCCAGAAGACAGGAGGGACAAATGCCTAAGTGTCCTTCTACCATTATTTTGCAGTCAGGAGTCATACGATTGGGAAAAGGCCATTTCAGTCATTCAGATAAAAGTAAAAAGCACTATTTTTTTTTTTTTTTGAGACAGAGTTTCACTCTTTTTGCCTAGGCTGGAGTGCAATGGTGTGATCTTGGCTCACTGCAACCTCCGCCTACTGGGTTCAAGTGATTCTCCTGCCTCAGCCTCCCGAGTAGCTGGGATTACAGGCATGCGCCATCATGCCCGACTAATTTTGTATTTTTAGTAGAGACGGGATTTCTCCATGTTGGTCAGGCTGGTCTCGAACTCCTGACCTCAGGTGATCCATCCGCCTCGGCCTCCTAAAGTGCTAGGATTACAGGCGTGAGCCACCTCGCCCAGCCAAAGCACTATTTTATACACTGTTAACATTACGATTAAATTGCACTTCGGAATTACAAATAATGCAGAAAGTAAATCTATCTTTTTGCATATTCCTAACAAGACTGTCAGGAGAGGCCAGGCTCAGTGGCTCCCGCCTGTAATCCCAGCACTTTGGGAGGCTGAAGCAGGAGGTGGGGGGATCACTTGAGGCTAGGAGTTCAAGTCCAGCCTGGGCATCATGTCAAGACTCTCTCTATACAAAAAATAAAATTAGCCAGGTGTGGTGGCACACACCTGTAGTCCCAGCTACTTAGGAGGCTGAGTCTCAGCTACTTAGGAGTCCCAGCTACTTAGGTGGCACACACCTGAGTCCCAGCTACTTAGGAGGATCGCCTGAACCCAGGAGGTCCAGGCTGCGGTGAGCCGTGATTGCACCACTGCACTCCAGCCTGGGTGACAGAGTGAGAAGACTCTGTGTCAAACAAACAAACAAACAAAAGACTGTCAGAAATTCTTTGTTTTTTTGAGACAGGGTCTTGCTGTGTCACCCAGGATACAGTGCAGTGGTGTGACTTCAGGACTCACTGAAGCCTCCACCTCTGGGCTCACATGATCCTCCCACCTCAACCTCCCACGTAGCTGGGACTATAGGTGTGCACCACCATGCTCGACTATTTTTTTTTAAATTATTATTATTTTTTTTGAGACGGAGTCTCGCTCTGTCACCCAGGCTGGAGTGCAGTGGTGCAATCTCAGCTCACTGCAGGCTCTGCCTCCCGTGTTCACGCCATTCTTCTGCCTCAGCCTCCCGAGTAGCTGGGACTACAGGCACCCACCACCATGCCCGGCTAATTTTTAGTATTTTTAGTAGACACGGGGTTTCACCGTGTTAGCCAGGATGGTCTCTATCTTCTGACCTTGTGATCCACCCACCTCAGCCTCCCAAATGTGAGCCATCGCATCTGGCCTTTAAAAAAACTTTTTTAGACATGGGGTCTTACTATGCTGGCCAGGCTGATCTTGAACTCCTGGGCTCAAGTGATCCTCCCACCCTGGCCTCCCAAAGTGTTAGGATTACAGGCTTGAGCCACCACACTCAGCTGACTATCCTAAACAATACATAGTCTGCCACACACCAACTTGTTTTTAGGATTAAAAATGTATTTTCAAATATTCAGTGGACCACTGGCTTATTTTGATAAAAACAGAGCTCTGCTTAATGGCTACACTGCTATACGAGTTGTACATGTTCCTCAATATTCCTTTTGGTGCTTCCTGAGCCATCTGATACTGCTTAGAACATTGGGAGGACAAGACAGTTGAGAAAAAGTAAATGACACCTTCCTAGAAAACTCATAAGTAAATATAATGAGGCACATATTCCATGTTAGAGTGATGGAGAGGTGGGGAAGGTTTTGCTTTGTTTTTTGAGGTCATATGCTTGATTTCAGGAGAAAGGATGGAGAATAGGGAGAAGAAACAGAAGGGGCCCAAGGCTCCAGGCCAGGCTTCAGGGATGAGCAGTCTTGACATCTAGGGAGGTTTAGTAATTTCCCAAAGTCATCCCACTTAAAGAGTCAGAGGAAGAATTTAAATTTTCCATATTTGTCTAGCCCCAAAGCCCATACATATTCTTTCTTGTGCCCAATGCTGGTTCTCCCTGCAATAAGGGACAGAGAGAAAATAAAGTCAAGAAAGGGAGGTCTTCGATAAAGGGAAAGCTGAGAGGCAGAAACAACACCAAGTACAGGAGGAAAGGGAGAAAGGGAATACTGAGAGAGAAAGTGAGAGGACCAAAAAAGAAAACGAAAAAGGAGGTAAAAGACCCTCACTGGTGGTCTTCCAAGTTCCCTGAAGTTACCCTCGAAGCCGCAGGCCCCAGCCTTCCGATGGAAGATTAATCTGGAGGCCGGGGACGCCGCCTACAGGACGGAAGAGGCCACGAGAGGGAGGTTCAGGCCCCCGCCAGGCTCCCACCGCGGGAAGCAGGCTCGGGGCCCCCGGAGAGCTCTTAAAAATACTAGCGCTTGCTGGGCGCGGTGGCTCATGCCTGTGATCCCAGCACTTTGGGAGGCCGAGGCGGGTGGATCACCTTTAGTCATGAGTTCGAGACCAGCCTGGCCAACGTGGTGAAATCCCCGTCTCTACTAAAAATACAAAAATTAGCCAGTCGTGGTGGCGGGCGGGAGTGCCACTGCACTCCACCCTGGGCGACAAGAGTGAAACTCTGAATTAAAAAAAAAAAAAAAAAATCAGTCCTCGGGCGGTAGGGGTGGGGGAGGTGGCAGTGGTTCACACCTGTAATCCCAGCATTTTGGGAGGCCGAGATGAGCGCATCACAGGAGATCAGGAGTTCGAGGCCAGACTGGCCAACATGCTGAAACCATGTCTCTACTAAAAATACAAAAAAAGCCGGGTGTGGTGGCGGGCGCCTGTAATTCCAGCTACTTCGGAGGCTGAGGCAGGAGAACTGCTTGAACCCAGGAGGTGGAGGCTGCAGTGAGCCGAGATCGCGGCACTGTACTCCAGCCTGGCGACAGAGCAAGACTCCGTCTCAAACAAACAAACAAACAAAATCCCACAAAAATTATCTGGCGTACTGGCGCAGGCCTGTAATCCTAGCTACTCGGGAGAATGAGGCAGGAGAATCGCTTGAACCCGGAAGGCGGAGACTGCAGTGAGCCGAGTTCGCGCCCTTGCACTCCAGCCTGGGCGACAGAGAGACTCCGTCTCAAAACAAAACAAAAACAAAAACAAAAACCAAAGCAAAAAACCAAACAAAAAATCAGCCCTCGGGCCCCCTCCCATGGCCGGCTCTCGGGGCGGGGGACTGGTAAGGGAGGTTTGCCCCAGCTGGTTCTAACGAGCAGCTGCGCTGAGAGCGCAGCGGGCGGCGTGCGGAGAGGGGGCTCAGGAGGAAAAGGAAGCCTGCCCCGGGAGGATGCCGGTCCCCGCACGCTCCCACTCAAGGGGACCCACTCCAGCCGCGCGCTCTGCCAGGACCTGCGGCCAGGGTACCAGGCCCTCGGCACCTTCCACGTCCAGCGTGGGTCCTCACGGGCAGGTGCGTCTCGGCATCTGGAGGAGGGAGACTGGGGCACTGGAGTCTGCAGCGCCGCCTGGGGACGGGGCTGGAGCCCAGAGCGCGCCCAGAGCTCCGCGCTTCCGACTGCAGCCGGAGCCCGCCGTGCCCCCCGACCCACTTTAAAAACTTGGACTCCGGCGTCACGTGTTCATTTCCCTCACTGCGCTTTAGTTGAAAAGGGTTTTGTGACTTTTCCACTCGATTGCCGCCAACCGGGCTATTACGCCGCTTCTGACCCCACCGTGGAGACGCGGGGACGAGAGTGACCATGCATTATTCGGAGCGAGCTGTCTCCATCATCCGCTAACGCGCCACCTTTAAAAAACAGGCACAACCCGCAAGCGAGAAAGTCAGAGGCAGAGAGCGGCGAAGCATATGATAGAAAAGGTCGAGGGGCACATTCAGCGCCAGGTGGGTGGCTTTTCTCTCCCGCTAGGAGAGCCCGGGGCACCCCATGCTCTCCCTGCGCACCCGCGGCAGCTCGGCACCCCGATCTCACTCTTGCTCCCGCCCCCACAGCGCCTCCCTCAGCGGCCGGGGAAACGGATTAGGTCGTCCGTGTACCTTGCGGACGCACGAGGGAAAGCCCCGGTCCCCCCTCCCGCAACGTCACTCCTCCACCGCGCTACGGCCCGGCCCCGCCCCGTCCTCGCCCTGAGCTTCGGGGGCACCTGCCGGAGGCGGGGTGCCGGGAGACCGGAAATGCGTGGCTCCGGGCCGGGGCCGCCCGCCCCCGCCTCGCGGGCTCTTTAAGGCCAGCGGTTTTCGCAGCCAGCCCGGGGCGGGGAAAGCGGAGCGCGCGCCCCACGCGGGACCGCCTCCCGAGCCGTAAGTACCGGCGTGGCGGCGCCTCAGCCCGGCCTGGGCGAGCCCTGGGTGCTCCGCCGGGCAGCTCACGGCGCCCCGCATGGCCTGGGGATCCTGAGGGGCCCTGTGACCCTCCTCGCCTGGTCTCCCTCTCACCCCTGGAGGTTTGCCGCAGCTCCGGGCCCGGCGGGCAGTAAGGGCGCACTGGTTGTCCCGGGAGAGGGGTGAGTGGGGGGCAGCTATAGGGGGACTTCGGGGAGGCCTCCGAGTCTCCGCTGTCCCCGCAAGCCGCTTGGAGGCCCCCAGTGTCGCTCAGTTCCAGGGTCGGGGAGACGGAACTGCGGCGACCGTGTATTTCTGGTTTATCAAACCGCTAACACCCAGTCTAAGGGCAGGTTCGGTCCCATTGTTACCACTATTGAAGCAGCCGATGGAGGAGGGGAGGTGGGTAGCGAAACCGTAACGAAAGAACCCGGGCCGCCCGGCTGGCTGCAGCTGCAGTCCGGGCCCCCGGCTCTGGGTTGGAAGCGCCGCTTTCCGGCTGCCCTGGGGCCCTGGGCGATCACCGCCGCTTCCGCCGCTTGTGTAGTTCTGAATTCACGGAGTGGTAGCAGTGCAGTGTATAGGGTATTCTGCGGAAGTTGGAATGTTCTGGGCTTTTTTTTTTTCTTCCCCAAACACATCCGTTGACACAAATTCCGAGCCAAATCTCACTCAGATTCGGAGGAGCCATGCAAAAGAAATTGGACAAAGGCTTCCTTCACCTGTTTCTTTTTTTCTTTTGAACTTGTAAACAACCGTAAAAGCATTTGGAGTTAGTTAAGAACAGATATGTATCTTTTGGCCAGAGCGTCACCCAGGATTCTTTTGCACGGCAGGTCTGAGCAGAGGGCGGGGTGCAGGCGGAATGGCCCTCGTGCCCTATGAGGAGACCACGGAATTTGGGTTGCAGAAATTCCACAAGCCTCTTAAAACTTTTTCCTTTGCAAACCACACGATCCAGATCCGGCAGGACTGGAGACACCTGGGAGTCGCAGCAGTGGTTTGGGATGCGGTAAGTAAGCCCTGGGGCACCTCCGAAAACGTCCACATTTGCAAGACTGGCTTTTATTTTTTATTTTGTTTTTGAACAGCTTTACTGAGATATAATTCACATACCATACACTTCACCTATTTAAAGTGCACAATTCAGTGTGGTTTTAAAAATACAGTATATTCGCAGAGTAGTGCAACTATTACCGCTTCAATTTTAAAACAGTTTTACTATCACTGCCACTCTCAAACCCGTATCCTTAGTCACTCCTCTTGTCCCTCCACATAGATTACATTTTAAAGGTGTAAATGAAAGCTGAGGAAAGTTAATGACTTGCCGGGGAGGATAGGAAGGAAAGCCCCCAACTGCTTTGGACACGAGTTAGTCCTTTTTTTTTTTTTTGAGACATAGTCTCGTTCTGTTGCCCAGGCTGGAGTGCAGTGGCGCGATCCTGGCTCACTGCAGCCTCCGCTTCCTGGGTTTAAGTGATTCTCCCACCTCAGCCTCTAGAGTAGCTGGGGCTACAGGTGCGCGCCACCACAGCTGGTTAAATTTTGTATTTTTTGGTAGAGATGGGGTTTCGACATGTCGGCCAGGCTGGTCTGGAACTCCTGACCTCAAGTGATCCACCTGCCTCAGCCTCCCAAAGTGCTGGGATTACAGGCGTGAGCCACCGCGCCCGGCCGAGTTAGTCTCTTTATTTCACAGAGTATTGTAAAGTGGCAGAGCCCAAAATGAAGATTATGTGTTTTCTTTAAGTTTTCCATAGTTGTAATTGTTAAAAAATTGTAACTGCTTTTTAACTTCTTCCTCTCCCAGCCCTGTTCTGACTTGAGTCCTTAGCATCTAGCCCCACACCTAGGACTCAGTGGGAACTCAATTAATGTTGAATGCATGATTGGCATAAATACAGTTTGACAGTTTTAGCATTGTTAGGGATGTTAAACACGTAGCAATAAAAATCTCAATATATTCCAATGTAGTAATACCACTTCTAGGAATCCTGTCCAGGTAACTACATGAAAATTACTCGGGTAATAATAAAGATATAGGCCTGGTGTGGTGGCTCACACCTGTAATCCCAACAGTTTGGGAGGCTGAGGTGGGCGGATCACTTGAAGTCAGGAGTTGAAACCAGCCTAGCCAACATGGCGAAACTCCATCTCTACTGAAAATACAAAAATTAGCTGTGGTGGCGCACACCTGTAGTCCTAGCTACTCGGAAGGCTGAGGCAGGAGAATCGCTTGAACCTGGGAAGCAGAAGCTGCAGGGAGCTGGGATTGTGCCACTGCACTACATCCTGGGTGACAGAGTGAGACTACATCTCAAAAAAAAAAAAAAAAAGATGAATAATAATGAGGAATGGGAAGACTCGTAAATGCTCACCAAGAAGAGGAATTGCCAATTATACTCACAGTATGTGGCTGTGAGAAATAAATTATAGTAACAAGTTATGTTAGCTTTATAAACTTTTTTCTGTAGGGTCATAAACAAATGTTAAAACCACACATCAAGCATCCAAAACTTTGGCCAAAACTTACCTTCTGATGCCCAAAACGTATGGTGAGGGCCCCTGTGGGGTGATGACCATCAGTGACGCAGTTCAGAGACCCTTGGGCAATGTGTTGCTTTTTCCCTATGGGTGAAGTTGTGGCTTTGGTGACCTGAGTTTGGTTTAGGAACTGGGCATTCCCTTAAACAAAATCATAGAAATTGTTCATGTCAGTTCTTGCAGAATAGTTGTGTAAACTTCAAGCATAAAAGTGCTGTGACACAGTAAAAAGTTAAGCTTTCCAGGCTGGGTGTGGTAGCTCACGCCTATAATCCTAGCACTTTGGGAAGCTGAGGCAGGAGCTCAGGAGTTTAACACCAGCTTGGCCAACATGGCAAAACCTCATCTCTACCAAAAAAACTACAAAAATTAGCTGGGTGTGGTGGTGCACGCCTGTGTCCCAGTTACTGGGGGTGCTGAGGTGGGAGAATCGCTTGAGCTTGGGAGGTGGAGGTTGCAGTGAGCCGAGATTGTGCCACTGCACTCCAGCCTGGGTAACAGATGGACTGAGACTCTATCTCAAAAAAAAAAAAAAAAAAAAAATTAAGCTTTCCAGATCCAGCAGGACCCCATTTAGTGTGGGCGCCATCTCTGGGCACTGCTGTGGGACCCTGTGCTTGCTCTAAGGGGGAGGTTACCTTGCTGCACCAGCTAAGTTCCTGTATGTGTTGTTAAGCTGGGAATTGAACCTCGAAGTGGGAGAGGGGTGTGTGTAGCTGACCTGAAACCCTGCAGCTACTCAAGCACATGTTGACCTTAATCGTCATCACACTGTTTTCACTCAGGCCATCGTTCTTTCCACGTATCTGGAGATGGGAGCTGTGGAGCTCAGGGGCCGCTCTGCCGTGGAGCTGGGTGCTGGCACGGGGCTGGTGGGCATAGTGGCTGCCCTGCTGGGTGAGTGTCATGCATTGACTCCTTAGTGAGCAGAACTCATTGAGAGGTGCATTTGCTGTTTTCTTAGCGGAAAACCCTTTGTGGGTTTTCCCCTTACTGGGTTATTATCTTTTGCTTATACTTATGAGTTGTGGGCCAACTGCTGGGGCTCTTAACTCCAGTGAGGCTAACGGGCTAATTTCTCTCTCTCTAATTTCTGTCTCTCTCTCTCTCTCACACACACACACACACACACACACACACTCTGTGTTATTTATACTTCCCATGGGAGATTGCTCTGCCCCCTTCAATTCTGTGATGCCAGTAATACGATCTTAAAGTGAGTTGATTCAAGGAGAATAATCTTACCCATGGAGAGAGTTTTTTTCACATTCAGGGGCTTTCTTTCCCACACACTATCTGATTTAACCCTGTGAGGGAGATATAGCAGATAGTCTTTTCTTCATTGCTGAGGAAACTTTGCTGGTTTTTCTCTTGTAGGGAGGGCTAGCCCCCACTATAGTTTGTACCGACTTGTTATTTTTAAAATTGTATGAACAGTATACAGTTCTGACTTGATATCAATGTTTGTCATTTTAAAATTTGGTATACACACATTAATTGAGGCTTGGAGCTAGAGCATTTTTAGGCTTCATTGTTATTTTTATTATTGACTATTGACTCATTTCTATAACTTCTGACATACATAGTTCGAGCTATCTAATCATAAGGGTAGACCAGCTTTCAAGATACCATGTATAATATTTATCACTTCCATATTGTCACCTGGTGCTCTTGTTAAAATGCAGATTCTGATTTGGCAGGGCTGGACCGGGGCCTGGGAACCTGCATTTCTAACAAGCAGTAGAAATGTCAGTAGTGATGCCGACACTGCTGGTTCTCAGACCACACTTGGGTAGGAAGGATCCAGGATTCCAGAGTATTCTAAACCCATCACATTGTCTACAGATATTTGAGGACCAGCTAAAGCCCCTCTTTTGTTCTGCCTGTTTTCCAGAAACCGAATTCTTTTTCACTACTCCTTTTTCTGCTTAGCTGTTGCTTTCCAAAATTCAATAGGGAGCATGGGCAGGGGTGGTGGTTAAAAGTCTGCGTAAATTGACAGAGGTTTCCGTCCGTCTTCAACCACAGCACTTAAGTCATCGATGAAGCCCTTGCTGGTACACTGCCTTTTATTCTTTTCAGGTGAGCCTTATAACATTCCCGTGTATGTTAGGTATTATTTTTAATTTTCATTTTTCAAACAAAGCTGGGATTCTGGGAGATTAAGCTACTTTCTGAAGTCCTGATCACTGGAGATCTGGGACTCAAAACCAGGCTTGTTAGACACAGTTAGTTATTTTATTTTATTTTATTTTATTTATTTATTTTTTGAGATGGAGTCTCACTCTGTTGCCCAGGCTGGAGTGCAGTGGCATGATCTCAGCTCACTGCAACCTCCGCCTCCTGGGTTCAAGCAATTCTCCTGCCTTAGTTTCCCTAGTAGCTGGGACTACAGGCATGTGCTGCCATGCCCAGCTAATTTTTTATTTTTGGTAGAGATGGGGTTTTACCATGTTGGCCAGGCTGGTCTCGAACTCCTGACCTCAGGTGATCTGCCCACCTTGGCCTCCCAAAGTACTGGGATTACAGGAGTGAGGCACTGTGCCAAGCCTGTTTTATTTTTTTTCTGTAACACCAACTTCTCTCTCTGCTGATATAAGAGTTACTATAAGGGGAAATGAGGTTTCTTCTGTTTCCTCCTGAGAACCAGGGCTTCATGCATAACTTTCTTGGCTGGTGTATAGACATGTTAGTGTAGCAAAGTGCATAGGCTTAGTTATACTTGGTTTTGACATTTCTTTTCATTCTTACTAGTCGTGTGACCTTGGGCAAGTTGCTTAACCTTTAAACATTGATTACCCCATCTGCACATTGTGCATAATAGTAATATTTACTCCACAGTGAGGAACCAATGAGATTGTGTGTATAACATCTGCTGGCTCATTGAGTGACACAAAGGAAGTGCTCCATGAGTGTTGATTACTCTCTGAGTACTGCTTTTTCTGATCTAGCAATCTGGATCTCTGGGGTTGGGAAAGTCAGAATAAGATATTTCAGATCCCACCACAGAGTTACCATTAGCATTTTGGTATGTTTTGTTTCTCTCCATCTGTATTTTTAATCATAGTTGTAATTATGATCATATATATATAAATATATATGTCTGCGTATGTGTGTTTTGTGTATCTGTATACACACACCTATACAAATGATGTTTTCACATTATGTCATAGCATTTCTCTGCTACTGTATGATTTTCATACTCACTATTTGTAGTCGCTTCAAAGTATTAGGTTGGAGAAGTTTTGCTGTTGGAGCCTGAGGGTAAGAAAATGTTAGTCTCTTCAAAATAGAATCAGTGAGTACTAAAACAGGTAGTGATTTTGAAATGTCAGGAAGAGATTAATAATTATTCTTTTTAAAGTATATTCCCTTTTTGTAACCTTAGTCATTTATTCCTGAATTTGGGGAGAACCCACCACAAGCCTGGCAGTCCACTGTGGATGGAGCAGTAAACAGGCCAGCAGGTGTCTCTGGAAGCTTACGTTCTGAGTTTAGTGGGTAGAGGTAAAGAAAGAAGATTTAAAAAAAAAAAAAAGTGGTGCTATGTAGATGTTAATACAGGGTGATGAGACTTTCCTGTTAAAAACCAGCTGCTAATTCCTGAGTAGTTCCTGTGTTCTGAGGACTGTGCATTACACCCTTTCATTCTCACAGTCACCCTGCATGGTAAGTAGGCCTTACCTACTTATAGCGCCCTTCCAGTGGTGAAAGGGAGGCTACTTGGAGGGTAAGTAACTTGCCTGAGGTCACAAAGCTAATGGATTGTGCTTAGAATGTGAATCCAATCTGACTCTCAAACCCTCGTTCTTAGTTTGAAAATCTCCCTGGTCTTTATGCTACTTGGAACTATAGTAGTCCCCCCTCACCTGTATTCACTTTCCCCGGCTTCAGTTACCCACTGTCAGCCTTGGTCCGAAAACAGGTGACTAGAGTATGATAAGATACTTTTTAGAGAGAGAGAGAGAGACCACATTCACATACCTTTTGTTGTTGTTGTTTTTGAGACGGAGTCTCACTCTGTCACCCAGGCTGGAGTGCAGTGGTGCGATCTCAGCTCACTTCAATCTCTGCCCCGCCTCCGGGTTCAAGTGATTCTCCTGCCTCAGCCTCTCGAGTAGCTGGGATTATAGGCACCTGCCTCCGCACCAGGCTAATTTTTTTTGTATTTTTAATAGAGATGGGGTTTCACCATCTTGGCCAGGCTGGTCTTGAACTCCTGACCTTGTGATCCACCCATAACTTTTATTATGGTATAGTTATAATTATCCTGTTTTATTATTTATTGTTTTATCTCTTACTGTGCCTAATGTAGAAATTAAACTTTACCATAGGTATATACATATTGGAAAAAGCATCTTATATACAGGGTTTGTTACTATCTGTGGTTTCAGGTATCCACTGGGGGTCTTGGAACGTATCCCTTGCAGATAAGAGGGAACTGCTGTATTCATAGAATAAAAACACTCCATCTTGAAGATAGGAGGATTCTGTAAATTGAGATGGGGTCAGGGAATCTGAATTTTAAAAGCTTCCCATGTGATTTGATGCCCAGCCAAGCCTGGGGACCACTGTCTTGAAATATAATGCTCAGGAAGATACTGTCTTCGATTTTTCTGTAATTCGAGCGCAAATCTCAGTTGAACTTACGGCTTGTGTGTTTAACTGAAAGCTGGATATCTATACCTGGCTATTTCCCAGCACCTCAAATGGTATCTGTTTAAACCCAAACTCTTTTCTTTCTAAACTTGTTCTTCCTCCTTTATTCTGAGCTGGCATCGCCTTCGTAGTCACCGCCCCCACCCAACTCCTTGACTCCCGTCTACCTCCCCTAACCCTTGGAGTCCCACTGATTCTGTCTTTTAACTATTTCCTGGATCTGTCTCTCTCTGTCCACTCCCACTGCCTGGTTTGAGCTCTTATCATCTGTCACCTGCCTGCATGATCACGTCACTCTTCCACCTGGCCTATCTGCCTCTGTTTCGTCTTTTTAAACCTATTTTCTCAATAGCTGTCAGAGTGGCGCATCTAAAATGCAAAATCGATGGCATGACCTGTGCTTGAACACTTCTTTGCCTTCCCACTGCCTGCCTGCAGGCTAAATCCCAGGCGTCTTAGTAAGGCTTTGTTATCTCATCCTGCCTGACTCTACAGCCTCACTTTTTCTCAGCAAGATTGGAGTGTATGAAGTTCCTGGGACACACATCCTGCTCTGGCCTGTCCCATTTGCCTTGGATGCCCTTTCTTCACACCTTTCCCTTGGTTCATGCCTCATCTTTTAAGCGTGAAGCTCAGATTTCCCTTCCTTTGGGAATTTTTCTTTGACCTCTGCTCCTCTTGAAGAATTTCTCCTTTGTGACCTTGTGATTTCCTGTGCACACTCATGTTTCTATTATTTTTCTTCCCACACTGCATCACAACTGTGTTTATGTGTCTCTCCCGCATGAGACTTTGAGCTGTGTGTAAGGACTTTCTTCCTCATCTTTGTATCTCTAGCACATAGTATGTGCTCGAATGTTTGCATAAATAAGGTGCTATAAAACTAAAACGAAAAGTGATGACACATGTTTATACATTCTTTTCCCATTACTAATGGACAGCATACTGTGTTGTCATATTGGGTCAGTTTCCACTAGTCTTTTCTGAACTAAATACTGTCTCACCCTCCTTACCCAGCATAAATCTCACGGGCAGTCATTTCATCACCATCTTCATGTACGGTTGACACTGACTCCCTGCCTTTCCTTGCTTCAAAACAAGCCAGGTTAACTGCAGCCTTCCACTGTCCCTGGTCTGTGCCTCTGTGGCTGAGTGGGTCTGAAGGAAATGCTGCTGCTGGGTTTCACTGTATCTTTTCTTTTGAGGTGGGAGTTTCACTCTTGTCGCCCAGGCTGGAGTGCAGTGGGGCGATCTTCACTGCAACCTCTGCCTCCTGGGTTCAAGTGATTCTCCTGCCTCAGCCTCCTGAGTAGCTGGGATTACAGGCACCTGCCACCACGCCTGGCTAATTTTTTGTAATTTTAGTAGAGACAGGGTTTCATCATGTTAGCCAGGCTGGTCTCGAACTCCTGACCTCAGGTGATCCACCCGCCTTGGCCACCCAAAGTGCTGAGATTACACAGGCATGAGTCACTGCACCCAGCCGGATATTCTGTTTTTTTTAAAAAACATCTTACTGCCTATCTCTCACTTGAATGTGAGTTGTATGAGGGGAGAGGTTTCTGTTCCATGGCTGATGGTAGTCATTCAGATATGTGTGGAATTACAGGGAGTGGTCAACTGACAATAAGATCCTATTCAGACTTCTGGAATACCTACCAGGTTAGAAGTAGCCTTTGAAATGCCTGGGACAGGCATTAGAGAAGGCCTTTATCTATGAGCTGGTAAAGTGAATACTGAGGTGATGTGCAGATGACTCAGTCACTCCAATATTGCCTGCAGAGTGCTCTGTGTACTGTTAAGAGATTCAGAGATACAGTTCTAACTCAAACCTTGGAAAAGGCTGTCTGCATTTTTTTTTTTTTTTTAAAGAGATAGGGTCTTGCTCTGTTGCCCAGGCTGGAGTGCAGCGGCATGACCATGGCTCATTGCTCACATGACAAAATACCAAAAATAGGGAAAGCCTGTTTCGTGAGGTTAAAATTTTAAAAAAGAATAATAGGGCTGAGTACAGTAGCTCACACCTGTAATCCCAGCACTTTGGGAGGCCAAGACGGGTGGATTGCTTGAGCCCAGGTGTTGGAGGCCAGCCTGGACAACATGGCAAAATCCTCTCTGTATATTTGGAAAAAAAAACAAAACAATTATAGAAGAGAGAAATTGGCTATTAAGAAATCCCAGTCCACCTCTCCTTAGGCTGTTATGAAGCAGCCAATCTATATGTGTTTATGTAATACATATATAATCACTGAAAAATTACTGAATTGTATGACAGTAAGTGAAAATACTTGTTCTTTAAGTGCTAAGTTAAAGTTGTTCTTTTCTTTTCTTTCTTTTCTTTTTTTTTTTTTTTTTTTTTTTTTTAGATGGAGTCTCACTCTGTTGCCAGGCTGGAGTGCAGTGGTGTGATCTTGGCTCACTGCAACTTCCACCTTCTAGGTTCAAGCAATTTTCCTGCGTCAGCCTCCTGAGTAGCTGGGACTACAGGCACGCGCCACCATGCCCAGCTAATTTTTGTAGTTTTAGTAGAGACGGGGTTTCACCATGTTGGCCAGGATAGTCTTGATCTCTTGACCTCATGATCCACCTGCCTCAGCCTCCCAAAGTGCTGGGATTACAGGTGTGAGCCACCGCGCCTGGCCTAAAGTTGTTCTTTAAGTGCAGCCTTGACCTCCTGGGCTCCAGTGATCCTCCCACCTCAGCCTCCTGAATAGTGCTACCACGGCTGGCTAATTTTTTTAGTTTTTTGTGGAGATGGGATCTCTCTATGTTGTCAGGGCTGGTTTTGAACTCCTGGGCTCAACTGATGCTCCTGCCTCGACCTCCCAAAGTGCTTGGGTTACGGGTTGAGCTACTCGGCCTGGCTGTCTGCAATTTTTTATTTTCAGAAAAGATGAAAACTGTCACTGAAATCTGTCCATTGGGCAACACACTGTCTAGCAACGAATGGTCAAAGTGGTAGGTTCAGGCTTGTAAAACCTAACAACTTGAGCATTTTCATCAGTATCTCATACTAGGACTGTAAATGTCAAATTGAATTACTGCCCTAACTTATGTGTCAAGATAAGAAACACTGAGTATCAGCTGCCACTGAAATAGTGCTTACTGCAACTAGTCTGGAATCCTGTGGGAAGATTACCTATGAAGATTACAAACTGAAGAAGGATGCAAACGGAAAGAATTTTATGGAAGACTGAAACATAATTTTAAATTTCAGAATTTCTGGGGCCAGAAGTAAAGAGTACTACACATATTATATCTTTCCTACAACGTAGATGAGGTGGATCCGACCTGACCTTATGTGCTTGCTCCACCTTAAGGTCTTTCTTAGCCACATTGGTTCAAAAAAAAGGATCTTTTTGTCAACAACCCATAAGAAACAGTTTAATTTTCCTACACTGTGTGTAGAAACTTAGCATTAAGAACAAGCATTTTAACCTACATTAATAAAATTAAGTAATTTTTAAGCT
Organism: Pongo pygmaeus; assembly: GCF_028885625.2. NCBI lineage: Eukaryota > Metazoa > Chordata > Mammalia > Primates > Hominidae > Pongo > Pongo pygmaeus. The sequence goes on along the minus strand of NC_072384.2, from coordinate 107,962,537 downwards.
TACAATTTTTCAATAATTATATATACGTAAAACGTGTAAATTGGCTGCTTCATAACAGCCTAAGGAGAAGTGGACTGGGATTTCTTAGTAGCCAATTTATTTCTTCCATGATTCTTTTTTAAACTGTAACCTTACAAAACAGCCTTTCCCTGTTTTTGGTATCTTGTCATCTTTGCAATAATAGTCTGCTCCCAGATTTTTTTTTTTTTTTGAGACTGGGTGTTGCTCTGTTGCCCATGCACAATAACAGTTCACTGCAGCCTTGGTCCCCCACGCTCACATGATATCCCCCCTCCGCCTCCTGAGTAGCTAAGACCACAGGTGTGCACTGTGCTTAATTAAAAAAAAATTATTTGTAGAGATGGAGTCTCCCTGTGTTACCCAGGCTGGTCTTGAACTCCTGGGCTGAAGGGCTCCCACCTCAGCCTCCCTAAGTGCTGGGATTACAGGCATAAGCCACCATACCTGGCCTGCTCCCAGGTTTTTCATTCTTGGATTCCATTTTGCCCTGCGGCCAACTGACTTAAAGATAATGACCCAATGAATAAAGTATGGGCCAGCTCTGTTGGCAGAATTCAGAAGCATCAGCTGTGTCACTGGTTAATTCTACTTTTTTTTTGAGATGGAGTTTTGCTCTTCTTACCCAGGCTGGAGTGCAGTGGTGAGATCTCAGCTCACTGCAACCTCTGCCTCCCAGGTTTAAGTGATTCCCCTGCCTCAGCCTCCCGAGTAGCTGGGATTACAGGTGCCCGCCACCATGCCTGGCTAATTTTCTATTTTTAGTTGGCCATGTTGGCCAGGCTGGTCTCCAACTTCTGACCTCAGGTGATCCGCCCGCTTTGGCCTCCCAAAGTGCTGGGATTAAAGGCATGAGCCACCACACCCAGCCAATTCTGCAATTTATAGGCACAATTTTAGCAAATAGCAGGTATGTCATAGAGGCAAATCAAGAGTCACTTTTACCAGTAGTTTATGCAAAAGGAGCTGTGAGTCATTTTTCTATTGCAGCTGTCCATGAAAGGCGTGATTGATATTCTGCATATCAGATGCAATATTTAAGAGACACTCTACATTTAACTTGACCCCCTCTCTACCTAACAGAATTGTACTGATGTGCACATCACTTTTTCTTTGTTCCACATTGTAGGTGCTCATGTGACTATCACGGATCGAAAAGTAGCATTAGAATTTCTTAAATCAAACGTTCAAGCCAACTTACCTCCTCATATCCAACCCAAAACTGTTGTTAAGGAGCTGACTTGGGGACAAAATTTGGGGAGTTTTTCTCCTGGAGAATTTGACCTGATACTTGGAGCTGATATCATATATTTAGAAGAAACATTCACAGATCTTCTTCAAACACTGGAACATCTCTGTAGCAATCACTCTGTGATTCTTTTAGCATGCCGAATTCGCTATGAACGGGATAACAACTTCTTAGCAATGCTGGAGAGGCAATTTACTGTGAGAAAGGTTCACTATGATCCTGAAAAAGATGTACATATTTACGAAGCACAGAAGAGAAACCAGAAGGAGGACTTATAATTGGCTATAATTTATAAGAATGTTGTCATTGAGTGTGTCACTTAAGGTCTTAGACTGCAAATCTAACCATATTTAATGAAATGTCTTACTACAAAAAGTCTAAACCAAAGGTTCTCAGGTGAGAAAGCACATGTGCAGTTTTAAAACAAAGCAGTGCTTTGTCCCATTGCTGTGATTTTTAGTCAGACTTTACTCAGTCTGAAATCCAATTAACATTAAAGGATTAAGTGTGAGATTTTGATTTATGCTATTTCTGTATCCCATACTCCTCCCTTTTAATAAACAGTTTCCACTGATGATATGAAGGGCTGCTATAAAGATGTCTTTAAATGAGTAAGCTTTCTTTGGTAAGATTAAATCTTACAAATTATTTTTAAAACCTTCTGATATATACAATGTTTAGCCGAGTTTTCTAATTTTCTGGATGTAAAACGAAAGGTTTAACCTATACATTCCTTGAGCTGTTAGTGCTATTGAAATCTTTTGCCCTGTTTAGGTCCTAAACACTTTTAGTTGGTTGAGTAGGATATGAGCTTTTTTGGGTCTCATATCATGCTTTTTGCCTTAATTTCAGGTATGTATATATATAAATAAAGGAATTAAGTAAAAATAAAATTTCAGTTACTTTTTAAAAGCACCTGAAATCTGGCTGGGTGCGGTGGCTCATGCCTGTAATCCCACCACTTTGGGAGGCCGAGGCAGGCGGATCACCTGAGGTCAGGAGTTCAAGACCAGCCTGGCCAACATGGTGAAACCCCGTCTCTACAAAAAATACAAAAATTAGCCAGGTGTGGTGTCAGGTGCCTGTAATCCCAGCTACTCGGGAGGCTGAGGCAGAAGAATGGCTTGAATCTGGGAGGCAGAGGTTGCAGTGAGCTGAGATTGCACCATTGTACTCCAGCCTGGGGTACAAGAGCGAGACTCCGTCTCAAAAAAAAAAAAAAAAAAAAAAGCACCTGAAATCTTGAATAGGTTGTCTATTTCAAGTCAAGAGCTGAGGTTTTCCCATTCTGTTTTACCCTTGCTCAAATGTCTTAATGCAGTGCTTTCCCTGCTTCCTTAACAACGCATAGGATGACATTAAAAGTTTTAAATCTCATCCCTGCCTGGGAGGTTAGCTTCCCACATATAAGCTCCTTTTGTATTGTACTTGTAATTGCTCATTCAATGTTAGTATTGCCCCGTAGAGTGTAAGCTCCTTGAGGGCCAAGAATGCTTCTGCCTCTTCCATTGTTGCTTCCCCAGTACCTTCTGCATATTTCATAACCAAATAATGAAAAAGATATTCCATTTAAAGGGCATTGACTTTGGGTTAAATGATTGTTATATTGTTTTAGGATTATCTATGATACACTTTGACGTCTGACACACACACACATGAACTTTTCTTTTTACAATGCAAAAGTTTAAACAATAGCTTAAATTTAGACTGCAAGAATATTATAATCTCAATATGGTATTTGGTACTAGAGATAGATTTCTTTTATAAAATCTTAAAAACAGGACTTTCTCTTCCTTTTGAACCTTTATCCCAGAGGTGAAAATATCCAATATGTTGTTTTCTGCATCTATTGAAATAGCAGTTTGTTTAATAAAGATGGATTAAAAGTTGTGAGCATTCTGTGATATACGAGTTCAACACAATTCTAATACACATGAAATGGAAATATCCATAGCTTACTGAATCCATAAAATGTCAGTACTGCACCATGAATATGAAAGATTGTTTAAAATAAAGCCTGGCAGTATCACCAACACTATAATGACAAGCCAGTCCCACTTAGGTATGTTATTGGAAATGCATATATTAGAGTTCAGTTTCTGTTTTTTTTTTTTTTTTTGAGATGGAGTTTCGCTCTGTCACCCAGGCTGGAGTGCGGGGGCGCGATCTCAGCTCACTGCAAGCTCCGCCTCCCGTGTTCACGCCATTCTCCTGCCTCAGCCTCCCGAGTAGCTGGGACTACAGGTGCCTGCCACCACAGCCTGGCTAATTTTTTATATTTTTAATAGAGACGGGGTTTCACCGTGTTAGCCAGGGTGGTCTCGATCTCCTCGTGATCCACCTGCCTTGGCCTCCCAAAGTGCTGGGATTACAGGCGTGAGCCACCGCGCCCGGCAGAGTTCAGTTTCTTTAAGATCCATTAACTTTGGAGATGGATGTTAACGTGGATGGGGCAGGGTGGGTTAGAGGTGGGGAGCTTCAATAATATGCCTGGGTGATCTATCAAATGAGGTAAGCTGTTATTGGGTTGTTTTCCATTTTCATAGAACATTAAGAATCAGAAAAATTTGAAGGCAGCTTTTTTCCCTTGCTCTACAAATTAGCAGCACAGGCAAGAAAAAAAAATCATCAGAAATAGTTGGGTTGTCCAAGTGAAAATCAAGTGATTTTCTTGGCTTTGGGCTTAGAATGTTGTTGCAGGTCAGGTTTCTTGGGGAAATAGACTCAAAGATTGAGATTAGGGTGTGAAAAGTTCATATGGGAATGCTTTTTCCAAGATCAATATTCTGATCTTGGAAAGAAGACAGACTGGGAAAGAGGAAGAAATTGGGCTGGGATGTAGTCGGGGAAGTCCTCAGCTAATTCTTTAGAGTTGAGATGGTCCTGCAGTTAGGCCATATTGAGGCAGGGTGATGGTCCTTTATGACCCTGCATGGACTAGTGGATACAAGGGTCATAACCTGAGGCTGAAGACAATATTAGAGAGGGAGTCAGTTGGGAGCCATCAGCCACCAACATTCCTGGAAGCTGGGGAAATGAGTGTTTCAGGTGTGGGGTGTGTGTGTGAGAGAGAGAGGAGAGAGAGCTCGTGTATCTGGGCAGCACACCACAGTGTCCACTATGAATGTCAGTGAAGTTGGGACATATTTTTTACTTACATATTTTATCCCATAAATGTACATTTTAAGTGTGCTTGTTTTGTTCTCAAGTTAAAGATAGAAACCTAATCCAAACCTATTTTACTAAGTCTTGATTCTCACTCACATTGCCCAGTTTCTTTAAAGTTATGCAGTTAAATAATCCAGTGGGTATCACTAATTTTTCCCCCAATTAATACCAAATACTGCTGCCAAGATGCTATGTTAAAATGTATGTATGATACCAGGTTCTTGGAACCCCGCTATAAAGAATGCTGTTTTCCAAGTAGATTATCACTTAAAGGGTAGCTTGCTTTTAGTTCATGGTAGATGGCCTGGATACCATCTTCAAATAGTAGTTGATCAAAATGCTTTTATCTGTTAACTGAACACTAGATTGCAAACTCAGGGCAGAATAACATTATTTGGAATGTTTTATCTTAGCAAATACAATTTATGCTCCTAGAAGGCAAGGATGATAGCATATATCCATATATTGTTTTCTTTCTTTCTTTTTTTGAGATGGAATTTTGCTTGTTACCCAGGGTGGAGTGGAGTGCAGTGGCGTGATCTTGGCACACTGCAGCCTCTGCCTCCTGGGTTCGGGCGATTCTTCTGTCTCAGCCTCCCGAGTAGCTGGGATTACAGGCACCTGCCACCATGCCCAGCTAATTTTTTGTATTTTTAGTAGAGATGGGGTTTTAATTATGTTGGCCAGGCTGGTCTTGAACTCTTGACCTCATGACCTACCTGCCTCAGCCTCCCAAAGTGCAGGGATTACAGGTGTGAGCCACCAGGCCCGACCTTATATTCTGTATTTCAAGTGGTAACATGGTGCCCTGTTCATAAAGGGTGTTCACACTGACTCATGAAAAATACACATTCCTTTACAGATGAGTTACCATATGCCTAATTTATGTGCTTTATTTCTCCTTGCCGAAGGTATGGGAGAAATAAATTCTAAGGGATATTAAAGTATCAAGGCATATGCTGAATAACAAAATTACCATAATGTAAAAGATTCACCTCCAATAATAATACCATTTAATTGCTGTTTATGGGAAGCATTTACTGCCAATTCATTAAAAATGAACAAAAATAAAATTTTAAAGTACTTTAAAAAATCACTATATAATGTACCCCAGTACTGTTAAGTGGCCCTAGATATAGGACTTCACTTAATAGTTGGTAAAACAGACTTGTAATTTGTGTTAGTGTTAGACGAAGTCACAACCTCACTGCTCCCCAGAACCTCTACCTAGAGAGAAGTAGCTTTCTCAAGGTCTTTAACATGAATTGGTAAGTACAGTGAGTATAGAGAACCCTCCTCTGGGAAGCTGGAGACTTGTACTGTCTTAGCACTGACATAAACAGCATGACACCGGACAGTCCTTAGCTCTGTTTTACCTTAAAACTTGAAGTTTTTTTTTGAGACGGGAGCCTTGCTCTGTCGCCCAGGCTGGAGTGCAATGGCGCAATCTCGGCTCACTGCAACCTCCGCCTCCTGGGTTCAAGCGATTCTCCTGCCTCAGCTTCCCGAGTAGCTGGCATTACAGGTGCCCGCCACCATGCCTGGCTAATTTTTGTATTTTTTAGTAGAGATGAGGTTTCACAATGTTGGTCAGGCTGGTCTCCAACTCCTGAACTCAGGTGATCTGCCTGCCTCTGCCTTGGCCTCCCAAAGTGATGGGATTACAGGCGTGAGCCACCCGCACCCCGGCCCAACTTGAAGATTTAATTGTTAGCTCTTTCTGCTCTAAAATCACGTTACACCTTTCCTTCTACAACCAGAGGGGTTAAAAATTTAGTAACACTAGAAAAGATGGCATGTTGAAAACTTGTTTCTTTGCTGAGAACAGTTATTTCTGAGGATATTAGAAAGAAAACAGTATTAACAGAGATGAGAAAAGGAAAGCCTTATGAAAGTCTGTGCCACTTCTAATTTTAATTCCAGAAAAAAATGCCTAGACTGTAAAGTTTGACATAAAAATAGTAATCAACATGTTAATAAAAATTGCTTAGCAGATACCTAATAATCATTAGGAAACAATATCCAAATATGAAGAAAACCATAATTCAGAAATAACTTTTACTTCTCAGTATCCTGGAGATACAACTTGTGTAGACCTAGTTACCAACCTGTGTATATCTGTAACAGTAAAAAATTTCAAACAGCCAAATGTCCCCAAAAGAGGGTACTGGTTAAACTGTATCTGTATAATGGCAGCAGTTTATAAACCACTGTTTGTAGCTACCTTTTGTGTAAAAAAGGGAGAGGGAGGAGGAGAGAACATACATTATATTTGTGTATATATGCACAGACTGTCACCAAAAAAACACAAAAAACTACTTCTTACAGTTTGCCCTTTTCCATGTTTCTTTTTTTTTAGAAGTGTACATATTACATAAAGTAAGTTTGAAAACAATGAGGACATTATAAAGCAAAAACTTATAGGTGAAAATATTATAAGGGCCTAGTACCCAGAATATATAAGGAACTCAGAACCCAACAACAAAATTTCAATGAACAAAGGACCTGAACAGACATTTCTTCAAAGATACACAGGTGGCCAAACACAACAAAAGATGCTCCACATCATTAGTAATCAGGGAAATGCAAATCAAAACCACAATGACAGACCACACCCATGAGGATGGCTATAATTTTTAAAATGGCAAAATAAGTGTTGGTGAAGGTTTGGAGAAATTGGAACCCTCATACATCAATGGTGGAAGGTAAAACGGTACAGCTGCTGAGGGAAAGTTTGACAGTTCCTCAAAAAGTTAAATGTGCAATTTCAATATGACCCAGCAACTCCACTCCCAGGCATATACCCCAAATAATTGAAAACAGGGACTCAAATACTTGTACAGGAACATTCATAACAGCACTATGAACATTAGCCAAACAGTAGAAACAACTCAACTGGATGAATCGATAAACTTGTGGTATATATCTACAATGGCATACTTACTATAAAAAGTATACTTAGCTATAAAAAGGAATGAAGTACTGATAACATGTTACAATGGATCAACCTCAACAACACGTTAAAGAAGCTAGACCAAAAAAGTAATACACATAGTGTATAAATCTCACATGAAATACCCGGATGTAAATCCATAGAAACAGGAAGCAGATTGGTGGTTGCCAGGGACAAGGGTGGGGAGGAGAAAATGGAGAGTAATGGGGCTTTATTTTTGGAGTGATGAGAATGTTTCGGAGCTAGATAGAAGTGGTGGTTGTACACCATTGTGGATGTACTACCACTTAATTGTTCACTTAAAAAGTTAATTTTGTTACGTGAATTGCATTTTAATTAAAAACAAGGATAGCATTCAAACTCCTGGACATTATCCTTCCTTTCCATTTGATGTCAGGCCCGTGTTAGAATTCTCATCCGGTTTGGTCACTGCGCTTAAGAAAGATGCGGAGAAATTAGGACGCACAGTTAAGAGGAAGGATAACACTGATTAAGGTAGTGCTTTTCTAGGTTTCCCCTAAACAATTTAACAGATGGATAGTGGCACCACTTTCGAGATGGAAAAACCAGCGGAAGAAGATCTGGGGGAGAAGTTTTGTCTTGGGCCTGTGTTTTGCAACCTGAGTGTAAAAGACGTATGTTAAGTCTTCAGTGACGAAACACTAAAACTAGAAATGGATCAGAATTTTATCTTTGGATGTGACTTCTCAAGGATGGTCTTGTCACTTCAGTGCCTGGTCAAATGACAAGATGAGCAATCTGTTCCTGAAGGTCCAAGCACCTGAACGTGGCAGGGTGACCCCAGATTCCGATTTGCTCAGAACAATCCTGGTTCATGCCTATTGTCCCTCATGTAATTAATATCACTCTCAAAAATGTCTCATTTTGTGCAATAAATTATGTAATCGTTGTTGCAGAAAATAAATGAAATTCATTAAGCCTTCCAATACAATGGCAGGTATAGCAGGCTTGAACACATCTTGGCAGTGAAGAAACATACAAATAACGCAGCTGCTTATTTTCAGATGTCTCGTCTCAGAACTTATTTCTGAAGTTAACAGTATAGGAGATAACTTTTTTCTTACATCTTAAGCAAAGATTAACCATATCCCCTCCCCTTTCCTGCCAGCTTATATGATCACAGAGTTTTAGAATTGCAAGGGGACCTGAGAAGGTATTCTTATTGTCCTTTCAGTGAACACGTGTGTTTTATGACATCAGAGACAGCTGGTCGTATGTCTCCATTAGTCATCTCGACAGTAACATCTCCAAATCCACAAATAGGCACTGTTCAATCTTACTGAAAAACAGGTTTTGTCCTGAAAATTAGGGATCCAGTAACTGAAGACATGTTGTTGTCTGAATTAGTTTTGTTGCCTTCCAACACAAGCTTGTAATATATTGTAACTTTAAGTCCAATAAAACATGGCTTCACACACTAGCAAAAAAACCAACAAAATAGAGATCCCATCCCCAAAAAAGAGACTTACAGAGTTTTTAAAAGCATGTTTATGTGACTGCACATAAATGTTTGTGTAAAAAGAGCATTATGACAGTTGATACCACAAAGATTACAGTAAGAAAAAGCACTTTATGACAATATTTCACAAATTCACAAGGATCACTTTAATATACAAAGCAACTGCTACCATTCTGAACATAAAGCAGCTATTATGTACATAGTGTTAATAAAATGCATTGTAACTCAGTACATTTTTTTCTTTACACATAAAGCACAAAAAGATTTAAGTAAAAAAATTAAAACAGGGATGTTTCTAGAATGTAGGGAATTTTATTAGAAATGTATTTCTCTCATTATAGTTATTTATTTAGTATTCAACTCCAATAGAAACATCAGAGTTAAAAATCAATACCCTGTTTTGTGCTGACAGTTGTGGGGGAAGTCTTCTTTACCCCAATCCTCAAAAACCAAAAAGCCAAACACCTTTCTAGGAACTTCCCTGATTATTTTGCTTCTAAAGTTTCAAGTGATACATCTGGGTTAGAAATAATTCCTTTTGCAGGGAGTGGGGGAGTTACAACTGACATGTGGACAAATCAGTCAAGGACAACTTTACATGGAAAACTGCTAACTAGCACTCTTCTTTGCCACCCCTAATAAATCTATACTCAAAAAAAGTTGACAATTATTTCCCACTTTTAATATAAATAATTTTATTACATACACAAATTGGAGTGGCACTTGGATAAAAATACATCTATAAAGCATTTACCAATTCAATTTTAAAAACATAAGAAAATAAAACCTCCCAAACACAATGATAGATCATTTCACTTGGCCAACAAACATAAAATCATTATTTGCAGAGATTTTCTTCCTTCCCTACCAATTTTTAAACTATCTCAGATTTACTCTCACTTCTCTGAGATGCTCCTCAGACAAAAGCTTGGAAATGCCTTACTTCCATGGGCAAGTAATGTTAGGTCAAATGTGAATTTCCTACTCTTTGATCCTTTTCAAAGACATTTCCAAAAGATTGTTCATTTTCCTTTTACTTGCTGGTGAGAATAATTAAAAGTGTATCATGTCATACCCAGCTGGGACCTGCACCCACCGTACCAGAATGCAGACAGGTCAGTATTTTCTTTCTGTGCTAAAACTGCCTGTTTATAATATCAACTTGCATCACCGGCTTTGTTCTATTTTATTTATATATTTTTTAAATTTTTCTTTTTTTAAAAAATAAATTTCAAGCTAAAACACCTGAAATATAATCCCTCCATTCAAACGTTATCTGGTCCCTCTTAAAGTCGGTCTGCCCCCTGAGGACACATACAAAGGCTTAAGCTACATTCACTAATCAATAAGAACTTATCATAAGCAGATGAGACAGATGGAACTTCAGCACCCTGTTTATTTGAAAATTTTCCATACTGACTCAGCTTCATGATATGTTCAGCCCCTCAAAGATTAATGCCTCTCCTAGCCATTGATTCTAGAATGTCAAGGAAACCAGTTCCTAGTACATACAGTGACTGTGTAGCCAACTTAATAGTCAACATTATTACATTAAGAATATTCAAGATGTATGTAAGCCACCCAACAAAAAGTTCTAGTTGTGCTTTGTACAACTGAGTGAACTATTTATCTCACAACTCTTCACCTACAGCCTTACTATGCACACTTTACTTTCTCCTTCCTCATCTGAAATCAGTCAAATTTAGGCAGCATTTCTTTGATGTTAACAAAGCCATTAAAAATGAACATATTTCAGTATAATCATTATTACATGTGGTCTCTGTGAAGATAATTGCTTTAAAAAGTCTTGTACTATTCTAGACAAATTAATGGATATTTTGGCATACTTTGTACAGTATTAATGTTGTGATGAGGATAAAGTCTCATTAAAAATTGAAAACAAATATTATGCACTTGGGTTATTTTCCCTTCAATCTTTATCCAAGATGAAAAAGAATAAAACAAGGTTTGAGCCCGTCTTTTAATTAACTGGGCTAGTCATATCTAATTTACTGATGTTTTTCTTTTACAGCTGTTTTTAAGGCTAGCTTTTAGGTGCTAAAATATTTTAATCAATGAAAAACTTCCATTTAAAAAGTCACATGATTTGAAGAGAGGAGAAAGACTAAAAAGTTGAGAATTACTTGATGAGGGAATTTCTTAAGTTGCTAATACCCAAACTGGGTCATTTTAAAAAGTGCAAGTTACACCAAACATTTACAAAGGACAGAATGTAAATATAATCCAAATAAATATACAACTTTTCTATTAGGTCCATGAGGGAAAAAATATACCAACAGCTTTCAGGGCTACAAAGGCAACAAAAATAAAGCCTCTTGAAAACAACTGAAAAGGTATGTAACACTATTTCTAAAACCCACTTTAATTCAAGATCTTAACTTTAAGATATATTAGCCCTATTTAATCCTGCAAAATGAAGCAGCCGTGATCTTCAAAATAAACAGAGACCAATTTATGGTAATAGCTGACTGTGGCTGATCATAGAATTAAAAATTTGTTAAATATTAAAAGAAATCTAGATTGAAGTCACTTCAAGTAAGTAAAGCATCCTGGTTTAAACAAACGTATTTCTTCCTAAGCCTTTGTATGATTCCACATGTCACCCCAAAAGGTAAAAAAGATAGTAGGGATTTGTCCTGAGAGACAGAGATAAACTTCAGCCAGATGACATCTGATGGGATAGGCTGCCTGACTGGTATTGTGCTTTCAGAGACTAGCACTGCTGCTGATCTACTGTCAAAACACATTTTCTGACAAAATCCCTGCTCAAATGAAATGCCAAAATTCCTCCCCCAGGATGATTTTTGAAAAAATCCGTGGTTCCTTTAAAAAGCTATCTTCAAAATGTTCTTACCACTGTTATAGCTGCCACAGACAAAGCATAAAAACCAAATACTTTTGGGGGAGAGGCTTTCAAGTGACTAGTAACATATTTAAAAGTATCAAGCCAAAGAAAACTAATAAAAAATAAAATACTTGGAAGAAAATTAGAAGATAAAATCAATCATGAGTGCTGGAGTAATGCAGTCATAGAAACTACCAGAAGGGATGCAACAGAACACACAAAAATGTAAAATTTCATCTGACCTCAATATACTATAATACTCAGCATTCCTGACTTAAGAGCTCTCAGAGCTTTAGATTATATACTGTTTGTATATATATATATATATATATATGTACACATATATTATACAAATGCCACCCCCCCAAGAATATCTAAATGAAGAGAGCACCTATGACAATATTATGGTTGCCAATATGGTACTTGAGTTTGAAAAAGAATGAACTTAAAATTGTATCTGATAGCAATTATTTAATAATGAACACATTGGATCTAGCCCTTTCTAAGCCACTTTTCAGTTAAACACTATCAAAGCTTGAAAACTCATAAGAGTAATATATCAAAAATAAACCCCTCCCCACTTCATTTTTATTAGAGTTAATCTGTCCTATAGATAAAAGTGCCACATGGCCCTATATTTGCAAAGTGAGCAATACCAAACTTGCTATTTTCTAGGCAAATCAGTAGCATATGTACAAATTCCTATGATGACATTTTTATTCCCTTTTGGCCAATATAAAGAGAAAAACATTTATCACTGGTAATGTGGCCACATATGTTCTTGGCTACAAGGTTTTTAAAAATTATGTCATTTTCTTAATAAAGATTCTCAAAGTTTCATGCTTACAAACAAACCTCCCCACCATTCTTGCATTAAAAAAAGAAAACTGCACAAAAGATGCTTGATTTTATCTTTATAAACTGAAATCTTCAAGTTTCACCAAGGGTCTAAGACAGATTTAGCAACAGGATACATTTCTCACCTCACCATTAAGTAACTGACTTCAAAACCAGTGCAATCATCCTCAAGGTATGAAGGATAAGGTCTTTATAACTTAAAAATTCATCCAGCTCACATGAATGTGATTGCCTTAATTTATCAGGGACTAAGAGGACCACCAACTTCCCAGTAAGTAGAAAGCCTGAACTTTTGAAAAAAAGCTTTAGAAAATACAAACTGCTAAAACATCAGGCAATTTTTCATTTATAACATGACATTCAAAATGTTCAATATGACATTTTGACTCTAAATAATTCCAACTTGTGAACATATTTGTGACTTTGCTTGATTTCTGTTAAACCAGTTTTTAAAAATGACATATCCTATGCTGTTACATAATTTTTATGCTATAACTTTCCCCATTAGCTCAGCAGGACAAACATCAAACTTTATAGTTGTTTGAAAGCCTTCTTGAGAATCTGGTGGACTGTCCAAACATAAAGACTACATCACTCAATTCTTAGAATGATGCTCCTTCATAAACTCTGTTCATCCTTGAAAAAAGACAATGGTTTGTTACAAACGAAAATATACCATTTACAAATGTTAATTAAAATCTTACTTTTTAAAATGGATCCAGCAGTTAACACTTAAATCTTCATATTTTGTTGTTAAACACGCTTGACTTTCTTAAATAACTCTTAACTAAATATAAAACATTAGTTTTCTAAGTGTCTCAACTCTTTTTTAAAAGGAATTTCCTTCCCAAATGAGACATTTTTTTATTTTTATTTTTTGAGATGGAGTCGCCCAGGCTGGAGTGCAATGGTGCTATCTCGGCTCACTGCAACCTCTGCCTCCTGGGTTCAAGCAATTCTGCTGCCTCAACCTCCCGAGTAGCTGGGATTACAGGCGCCCGCCACCACGCCTGGCTAATTTTTGTATTTTCAGTAGAGATGGGGTTTCACCATGTTGACCAGGCTGGTCTTGAACTCTTGACCACAGGTGATCCACCCACCTTGGCCTCCCAAAATGCTGGGATTACAGGCGTGAGCCACTGCGCCCGGCCCCAAATGAGAAATTATAATCTAACATTATGTCAGTTTCCAATTTTTAAAATCCACCTTAGTCTTTTTTTTTTTTAAGAGTAACTGTTAGATTTATCGAGCTTAGTGAATAAAATGAGTAACAATTAAAAGTGGTATTGAAAACAATTATGATATACACAAATACAGACTGTTTTAATCAGGAATTAAAATTATAAAATGACAAAGGCTATACAGCATATTGGAAAGCTAAAGCAGAACTAATAACTACTCTTTTTACAAGAGAACAAAAAAATGTTTTGTAATGACAATCCAAATATTGCAGTACAGCAGTCATTCAAATATGTCTGAAAATAACTTTCCTTGTGCACATCTAACACTGTACTTTTTATATCCTTACAACTCCTTTCATTTAAAAAATTCACTAGAGATTCTCTGTTAAATTGTTAATATGGAAAAGATTTAAAATCAGTATTTTTCTACATGTAACATTTCATAAACAAATATATATCACTGCTTTATTTGACATCTTGAAGGCTTTCTTGGTGGTGGTATAATGTAAGTGCAATGGGCAACAGTAAATTAGAAATATCTTTTTACGTAAATGAGTGACAATATAAATATTTTTGAAGGTGAGGACAATAACATTTATTTAAAAATCTTGTTATATAACTCAAGGGATTGGTTTACTGATCAGCATTTTACTAAGAATTTAGTACTAACTAAAATATGCTTTGTACTTTTATTTACTTTGCTTTAATTTAAAATTCAAATACCATGCTTTTTCGTTCAGTTGGTTACTTCTTTTAATGTATTCAAAAATGTTGAACACATACAGAACTGAATTAAGAAGCAACAACTGCCCTATGGAAGAGCTGTATTAGTACAGAATGCTTTTAAGAACCAAGGACAAATTTAGAAGAGAACATACATAAAAAGCACTCCAAATTCATTTCTAATTCCTTCAATACCATACTAAAGTTCTTTTTTAGAGGGTATGTCTCTTAACAATTTTACATAATTCACAATGAGAATGTGAAAACATGTCAATTTGGCAATCAACACTTCTTCATTGCACCTTACTTACTTTATGCATGCGGCCCACACATTACTTCAGCTCAAGAGGCTAGGGTAATTCTGTCCCTAAGGCAATCAAGGAGCTCAGCACAAACCTTGAAATCATTTTTAAAAAGATTTTCTTTTCCTCATTTCTCCCATCAATTTACAAGTAAACAAATTATTACTTCTTGAGGAGGGTGGGGGTTGAAAAGCAGAAGTCTCTTCATGATTCCTGGCGTTGAAAATTTCTTGAGGGGAGAAGTGGAGGCAGGTGTTGGAACATTCACAGTTTAATGCAAAAGCACAAATGAATGAAATTCTGTAGTTGCTTTCAGGCAGTTTTGCGCATAGAAAAAAAGAAATGTTTAGAAAATAAAATGTTTATTTTGTCTTTCAGGTTGTGGCCAAGCCAGTCCATTTTCCACCTTAACAGGTGAAAATTTAAATCCCAAATTAATCTGATTTGTGGCAGTAAAGGTCCTTAAGTGCTTTTAGCTCCTCAATCAATGTCTTGTTTTGATTTTCAAGCACTGCCACTCTGTTTTCTAAACATTTCACATATTCTTTCTTCTTTCTACGACACTCTCGAGCTGCTTCCCTACAAGCAAAAGAGGATGGGAAAAATTATGCAAATGATTTCCACATATTTATTTTGGATTACCCTTTTTTTTCTTTTTTAAAGAAATAGCTCACAGCAACCAACATTTTAGTATATATTAAGCACTGGAAAAGATATACAGAATGACTTGGAAATTGCCTTATATTAAAATTTTAATCTGGCCAGGTGTGGCAGCTCACGCCTGTAATCTCAGCACTTTCGGGGGCCAAGGCAGGGGGATCACCTGAGGTCAGGAGTTCAAGATCAGCCTGGCCAACATGGCGAAACCCCTCTCTACTATAAACACAAAAATTAGCGGGGTGTGGCGGCACATGCCTGTAGTCCCAGCTACTTGGAAGGCTGAGCCATGGGCATCGCTTGAACCTGGGAGGCAGAGGCTGCAGTAAGCTGAGATTGCGCCACTGCACTCCAGCCTGAGTGACAAGAGTGAGACTCCGTCTCAAAGAAACAAACAAACAAAAAACAACTCCATAAACAAACAAGACCTAAATGACCACTTAAAAATTACATCTCTTACTATTAATTAAAATATTCTGCATAATTCCTGCAAAACTTGAAATTCTATCCATAACTAAGAAAACATTAAAGCTAAATTTCAATGTGTAACAATCCTTTAAATAGAAAATCTTACAAACTAATCATTTCAGGGCATTTAAAAAAATCTAACAGTCTCTTCAACAAATGGTGCTAGGAAACCTGGATATCCACATGCAAAAGAGTGAGGTTGGGCCGCACCTTATGTCATACACAAATATTAACTCAAAATAGATCAAAGACCTAACCGTAAGACCTAAAACTATAAAACTTCTAGAAGAAAGCACTCTCTGACATTGGATTTGGCAGTGATATCTTAAATACAACACCAAAAGCAGAGGTAACAAAAGCAAAAATAGACAAATAGGACTATATCAAACTAAAAAACTTCTGCACATCAAAAGACACAATAAATAGTGAAAAGGCAACCTACAGAATGAGAAGAAATATCTGCAAATCATATATCTGCTAAGGGGTTAAGATCTAGAATAGGCAAGGTGTATGGCTCACGCCTATAATCCCAGCACTTTGGGAGGCTGAGGTGGGAGAATCTCTTGAACCCATGTGTTCAAGAACACCCTGGGCAATATATTAAGACCCTGTTTCTAAAAAAATTTTTTTTTAAATTTAGCCAAGTGTGGTGGCACATTCCTGTAGTCCCAGCTGCTCAGGAAGCTGAGGTGGGAGGACTGCTTTAAGCCCAGGAGGTCTTAGGTTGCAGTGAGCCGTGATCCTGCCACCTGCATTCCAACCTGGGTGACAAACCAAGACCCTGTCTCAATTAAAAATTAGTTAGGTGGTGTGTGCCTGTAGTCTCAGCTACTCAGGAAGCTGAGGTTGGAGGCCGGGAGGTCGAGGCTGCAGTGAGCCATAATCATGCCACTATACCACAGCTTGGGAGATAGCAAGATGCTGTCTCAAAAGAAAGGGGAAAAAAAAAAATCTAGAATATACAAAGAACTTTTGAACTCAACAGCAAAATAACCCAATTTAAAAAATGGGCATAGGGACTTGAACAGAGATTTCTCCAGAGATATATAAATGGCCTATAAAAAGATGCTCAATATAGACCAGGCGCGGTGGCTCATGCCTGTAATCCCAGCACTTCGGGAGGCTGAGGCAGGTGAATCATGAGGTCAGGAGTTCGAGACCAGCCTGGCCAACATGGTGAAACTCCATCTCTATTAAAAATACAAAAATTAGCCGGGTATGGTGGCGGGTGCCTGTAGTCCCAGCTACTCAGGAGGCTGAGGCAGGAGAATCGCTTAAACCCAGGAGGCAGAGGTTGCAGTAAGCCGAGATTGCACCACGGCACTCTAGCCTGGGCAACAGAGTGAGACTCCATCTCAGAAAAAAAAAAAAAAAAAGATGCTCAACATCACTAATCATTAGGAAAATGCAAATCAAAACCACTAGATATCACCTCACAACCATTAGGATGGCTACTATCAAAAACCACCACCAGCAGAAAATACCAGTTGTTGATGAGGATGTGAGGAAACTGGAACTCTTGTGTACTGTTGGTAGGAATGTAAAATGGTGCAGCTGCTATGGAAAATAGAATGGAGGTTCCTCAAAAAATTAAGAACAAAATTTACCATATGATCCAGCAATCCCACTTTTTGCTACAGATCCAAAAGAACTGAAAACAGGGTATCAAAGAGATAACTGAAAACAGGGTATCAAAGAGATATCTGAACACTCATGTTCATTGCAGCATTATTCACAATAGCCAAGAGGTGGAAGCAGCCCAAATGTCCATCAGCAGATGAGTGGTAAGCAAAATGTGGTATATACATACAATGTAATATTAATATTATTCAGCCTTAGGAAGGCCCTCTGCATGCTAAAACGTAGATGAACCTTGAGGGCATTATGCTGACACAAGCTAGTCTCAAAAAGACAAATATTGTGTAATTTCTCTTATGAGGCATCTAAAGTCAATCAAATTCATAGAAACAGGACTTATATTAGTGGCTGCCAGGGGCTGGGGGAACGAGGAAATGGGGAGTTGTTGTTTACCAGGTATAGAGTTTCAGTTTTGCAAGATGAACAAGTTCTGGAAATCTACTGCACCACAATGTGAATGTACTTAACATGACTGAACTGTATACTTAAAACTGATTAAGATGGTAAATTTTGTTAATTTTTTTACCACAATTAAAAATAAAATTATTTTTAAAAATCTAACACAGATTAAAAATAATTAAAAATTATTCTTTAGCAAGCTGCTCAATCTAAACCAGTAAATTCTTTTTTAGCTCTGTGTGGTCAAGGGCCACAATCTTATTATAACCTTAATTTCCTGACTGTAAAAAAGACATGGTAATATTTTCTACCTCAAAAGGTTTGTGAGGGCTGGTGCGGTGGCTCACCCCTGTAATCCCAGCTCCCAGCGCTTTGGGAGGCTGAGGCAGGCAGATCACTTGAGGCCAGGAGTTTGAGACCAGCCTGGCCAACATGGCAAAACCCTGTCTCTACTAAAAATACAAAAATTAGCTGGGGATGGTGGCAGGTGCCTGTAATCCCAGCTACTTGGGAGGCTAAGGTAGGAAAATCGCTTGAACCCAGGAGGCGGAGGTTGCAGTGAGCCAAGATAGCGCCACTGCACTCCAGCCTGGGTGATAGGCGTTTCCGTCTCCAAAAAAAAAAAAAAGTTTGTGAGGATCAAATGAGTTAATATATGTAAAGCACACAATATAGTGCCTAGCATGTTGAAGATGTGTTAGCTATTATTATTTTTAGGTAACTCCAAATGGCAGTATACTGTAATTCCATTGATGTCTTCATCCTCATGTAACTATCGATTCAGAAAAAAGCAGCATTTGCTTCTATTTTTCATTTAAGAGATGGTGTCTTGCTCTGCTGCCCAGGCTGGAGTGCAGTGAGTGGCACAATGAGGGCTCACTGCAGCTTTGACCTCCCAGGCTCAAGTGATCTTCCTGCCTCAACCTCCCAAGTAGCTGGGACCATAGGCATGCACCACCATGCCCAGCTAATTTCTTTTATTATTTTTTGTAGAGAGAGTGTCTTGCTATGTTTTCCAAACAGGTCTTGAATTCCTGGGCTCAAGCTATCCTCCTGCCTCAGCCTCCCAAAGTGCTGGGATTACAGGCATGAGCCACTGCACCCGGCCTTGATACAAATTTTAAGTATGACTAATATGCTAAAGGCTCTAATAGGAACGGTGGATAACATGTAAGATCAGATGGGTTATTTCAGCAGTGGCATGGAAATTATGAAAAGGAACCAAATGGAAATGGAGATAAAGAATATGTTTGATGTTCTCATAAGTAAAACTGACACAGCTGAAGAAAGAATCAGTGAACTTGAAGACAGAACAACAAAAAGCTGTGTGACCGTCTCCAACATCCTAACATATTTGTAACTGTAATCTCAGAAGAAGAGGGAGGACAGGATGGAAAAATATTTGGAGAAAGTATATCTGAGAATTTTCTTTTTCTTTTTTTTTTTTTTTTTGAGATGGAGTCTTGCTCTGTTGCCAGGCTGGAGTGCAGTGGTGCGATCTCAACTCACTGCAACCTCTGCCTCCCAGGTTCAAGCAATTCCCTTGCCTCAGCCTCAGCTGGGACTACAGGCACGCGCCACCACGCCCGGCTAATTTTTTGTATTTTAGTAGAGACGGGGTTTCACCATGTTGGCCAGGATGTTCTCGATCTCCTGACCTCATGATCCGCCTGCCTTGGTCTCCCAAAGTGCTGGGATTACAGGCGTGAGCCACTGCACCCGGCTGAGAATTTTCTAAAATTAATGACAGACACCAAGCCACAGACACAAGAACAGTAAGATAAATATGGTGGGGATGGGGGAGGAAGGAGGGAAGGGAGGGAAAATCCCTAGGCATATTATATTTGAATTGCTGAAAATCAGAGACAGAGGAAGAAAAGGAGCATTATATACACACAAATTTCTTGTCAGAAACCATTTAAATCATAAGAAAAAAAGTGACATCTTTTTTTATTTTTTGAGATGGAGTCTTGCTCTGTTGCCAGGCTGGAGTGCAGTGATGTGATCTGGGCTACTGCAACCTCCGCCTCCTGGGTTTAAGCGATTTTCCTGCCTCAGCCTCCCGAGTAGCTGGGACTACAGGCGTGTGCCACCACGCCCAGCTCATTTTTTTGTATTTTTAGTAGAGACGGGGTTTCACCATGTTGGCCAGGATGGTCTCAAACTCCAGACCTCGTGATCTGCTTACCTCGGCCTTAAGTGACATCTGTAAAGTCTGTTACTTCAAAGAAAAAAATGATAAATCCAGAATTCTATACCCAGCAAAAATATCTTTCAATTATGATGAAATAAACTTTTTCAAACAAAACTAGAGGGAATTCATTGCCAGAAGATCTATTTTCTAAGAAATGTAAAAAAGAGTTTTTGAGGCAGAAATATAATAGATTAAAACATGGATTTATATAAGGAAATGAAGACAATTGAAAATTAAATATATAAATGTAAAATTAAAAATTTCTACTTGTGCCATAGTTTGCCAATCCCTGATCTAAACCATGCAGATCAGGTCTAAGGCATGATCTAAGATCAGATCTAAGGCATGTAGCTCAGTAAAAAAGCAAGACCTAAGTATATGCCATCTACAAGAATCCCACTTCAAATATAAACAGAGAAGAAAAAGGATGGAGAAGGATATATTATGCAAATACTAATCAAAAGGAGGCTGGGAATGGTGGTTCATGCCTGTAATCCCAGCACTTTGGGAGGCTGAGGTGAGTGGATAACTTGAGGTCAGGAGTTTGAGACCAGCCTGGCCAACATGGTGAAACCCCGTCTCTACTAAAAATACAAAAATTAGCTGGGTGTGGTGGCGCACACTTGTAATCCTAGCTATTTGGGAAGCTGAGGCACAAGAATCACTTCAATCAGGGAGGTGGAGGTTGCAGTGAGCCGAGATTGTGCCACTGCCATTGCACTCCAGCCTGGGCAACGGAGCAAGATTCTGTCTCAACAAACAAAAACAAAACAAACCAACTGGGGTAGTTTTATTAGTATCAGACAAAGACTTCTGAAGAGGGAATATTGTCAGGGATAAAGAAAGACATTATATAATAATAAAGAGGTCTATCCTCTAAGAAGACATAATTCTAAATGGAAGATGTAATTCTCATGTATGAGGCAAAAGCTAATAGAACTGAAAGGAGAAATGAACAAAGGGATGAATGCCTTAATACACTCTCCTGTCAGTGATGATAGACTAAGTAGAGTCTCAGAGATGACAGAATAAGTAGAAAATTAAAAATGATATAGTACACCTGAATGACATAATCAACTACACCTATTTGACATTGATATGATACTTGATAATTTGAGAGAATAAAAATAATACAAAGTATGTTCTTGGGCCATAAAACACCTGGGAAGATCCTCGATTATTTGGAAATTGAATATTAAACATTTCTAAGTCTATAGGTCAAACAAGAAGTCTCAAAGGAAATAAAAAAAATTTTAAACTGAATGCAAATAAAAATGACAACCCAAAATTTGTGGGACACAGCTAAACCAATGCTAAAATGGAAATTTACAGCCTTAAATACTTATGTTAGAAAAAAAGGGCTTAAATCAATTATTTATATCAAGGGTTGCCAAACTTTGCTCCCCTGCTTGTTTTTGTAAATAAAGTTTTACTGGAACACAGTCAGTATTATCCATTGCTGCTTTGGTATTACAACGGCAGAGTTGAGTAGTTGTGACAGATCATTTGGTCTGCAAAGCCTGAAATATTTACTATCTGGACCTTTACAAAAGATTTGCCAAACTGATCCAACTATTGTCTTAAGAAACTAGATACCTGCAGATGTTTTCTTAGAAACTGAAATAAGACAAAGGTATATATTAATAGGAAAAAATTTACAGTTAATGAAAAAAGAAACTAGAAAGAGAACAACTAAAAAAACCAAAGCAAGCAGGAGAAAATAATAAAGATCAGAGTACAATCAATACAATTCTAAGGAGAAAACTAATGAAACTAAGAATTTTCGTTGCTTAAAAACAATCAACAAAATTGATAAACCTTTAGCCAGACTAAAAAAAAAGGAGGGTGGCTGGGGTAGAGGTGGCGAATAGAGAAAGAGAGGAAAGACAAAAATTATCAATATTAGGAATGAAGGGGGGGGACATCCCTACTGACATCCCATACGGTAAAAGAATAATAAACTAACACCACAAACAACTCTATGGTCATGAATTTGATAACTTTGAAGAAATGGACCAATGTCTTAAAAACACAAACTTCCAAAACTCACTGAAGAAGAAATAGTCTGAATGATCTCATATCTATTAAAAAAAAAAAAAAAAAAAAAAACTTCTCAAAATAGAGAACTCCAGGCCTATGTGGGTTCACTGGCAAATTCTACCAACCATATAAGGCTTAAATAATACAAATATTATAATCTCTTCCAGAAAAAGAGAAGGGAAGGGAAGACTTCCACCTCATTTATAAGGTCAGCATTACCCTAATAACAAACTCATGACAAAGAAACTAAAATCCCGTATTAGCCATAAACGTAGACATAAAAATCCTCAACAAAATATTAGCAAATTGAATCCAGCAATGTATAAATGATACTTCATGACCAACTGGGGGTTCATCCCAGGAATGCATGCATATCTCAAAATTGGAGTATGAATGTAATTCACTCTAATAACAGACTAAATAAGAGAAACAACACAATCACCTCAGTAGATTCTGGAAAAGCATTTGACAAGATTAAACAACAATTTATGATAAAAACTCTCAGAAACTAAAAATCAAAGAGAGTTTTTAAAAAAATGTAATGAAGAGCTTTTTACAGAGACCCTACAGCTATTACATTACTTAAGGTCCCCCAAAGGTGTCCATGTACTAATCTCTGCAGTCTGTGAGTATGTTACCTTATATGGCAAAGGGGAATTAGGTTGCAGATGGAATTAAGGTTGTTAATTAGCTGACCTTAAAATAGGAAAATTATCTTGGGTTACCTGAGTGGGACCAGTTAAACCACAAGCATTCTTAAAAGTAGAAGAGGAAAGCAGAAGAAAATGTGACTGCAGAAGGGGAACAGAGATACACTATGTTGAAGATGGAGAAAGGGGGCCATGAGGCAAAAAATGTGGGTGGCCTCTAGAAGCTAGAAAGGGCAAATAAACACATTTTCACCTAGAACCTCCAGGAAGGAATGCAGTCCTGCTGACACCTTCATTTTAGCCCAGTGAGACCCAATGAAGGCCTCTGATCTTATAGAACTGGAAGACAATACATTTGTGTTGTTTAAGCCACTAAGTTTGTGGCAGTTTGTGACATGCAGCAATAGAAAACTAATACACCCCCTAAGATCAAGAATAGGGCAAAGATGTCCTCTCTCACCACTCCTATTCAACATCATAGCACAAGTCCTAGACATTGCAATAAGGAAAAAAAATTAAAAGGCATGCAGATTAGAAAGAAATAATTAAAACTGTCCATATTTGTAGGTGACATGATTATTTGTGTAGAGAATCCCAAAGAATCTACACCCCCCCCCGACAAAGCTCCTAGAACTAATAAGTAAATTTAGAATGGTCATAAGATAAAAGGTAAATATACAGAAGCCAATTTTATTTCCATATACCAGCAATGAACAATTGAATACACCATTTCAAATAGCACATGTCCCCCCACCCCCACAAAAAAAAAACCAGAAAACAATTCATACTTGGGTATAAATCCAGTAAGATATGTACAGGATCTATACGCTGAAAAATAAATTAAGATTATATTGTGTTCATGGAATCAAAAACTAAGTATTGCTAAGATGTGACTTCTTCACAATTTGATCTATAGACACAACACAATCCTAACCAAAATTCTAGCACATTTTCCGTAGACATCAACAAGCAGATTATAAAATATACATTAAAGTGCAAAGGAACCAGAATAGCCAAACAATTTTAAGAACAAAGTTGGAGGACTCACATTATCAAATTCAAGACTTATTATACAGAACTCAAGGCAACATGGTGTTGGCTAAAGGACAGACACGAAGATCAATGGAAAGATATCCAAGAAACAGACCCACACAAATATGGTCAATTAATTTTTGAAAAAAAGAGCAAGGGCAATTCAATAGAGAAAGAATAGTCTTTTCAACAAATGGTCTGGAACAAATGGATGTTCCTATATAAAAAAATGGATCTTGACACATCCTCATACCTTATACAAAAGTAAACTCAGTAAACTCAGGAGGGAATTATAGATCTAAATATAAAACTCTAACATAAAACATAACACTTTTAGAGGAAAACAAAGAAGTCTGTGTGATATTGATTTAGACAAAGGATTCTTTTTTCCCTTTTATTTTTAGTTGACATAAAATAATTGTAGACATTTATGAGATACAGTAATATTCTATGTGTATACAGTATGTAATGATAAAATTATGGTAACTAGCATATCCATCACCTCAAACTTATCATTTTGTTGGGTTGTGAACATTCAAAATCCTCACTTCTAGCTTTGTGAAAATACACAAGTTGTATTTAACCATATTCACCCTATGGTGCTACAGAACACCAGAACTCATTCTACCAACCTAGATGTAAGTTTGTGTCCATTAACCAACCTCTCCCCATGCTCCCTATCTCACCTTCCCTTCCCAGGCTCTAATACCCACAATTTTACCCTCTACTGCCATAAGCTAAAAAAATTTTTAGCTCCCACATGAGTGAGAACATGTGGTATTTATCTTTCCATGTTTGAGTTATTTTGCATAACCCATAATGTCCCCCAAGTTCATCCACATGGCCACAAATGATGAATTCTCATTCTTTTTAGTGGCTTGACAGTATGCCACTGTGTATATATACTGCAATTTTCTTTATCCATTCATATGTTGATGGATATTTAGGTTGATTCCCTATCTTAGCTACTATGAAGTGATGCAATACTGGTTTCCTTTCTTTTGAATGAATACCCAGTAGTAGGATTGCTGGATCATATAGTGGTTCTTTTATTTTTTGTGTTTTTTTCTTTTTTCTTTTTTTTTTGAGATGGAGTCTCGTTCCGTCACCCAGGCTGGAGCGCAGTGGTGCGATCTCGGCTCACTGCAAGCTCTGCCTCCTGGGTTCACGCCATTCTCCTGCCTCAGCCTCCCGAGTAGCTGGGACTACAGGCACCCGCCACCATGCCCGGCTAAATTTTTGGATTTTTAGTAAAGATTGGGTTTCACCGTGTTAGCCAGAATGGTTTTGATCTCCTGACCTCGTGATCTGCCCGCCTTGGCCTCCCAAAGTGCTGGGATTACAGGTGTGAGCCACCATGCCCGGCCCTTTTGGTTTTTTTTGAGAAACCTCCACACCATTTTCCGTAATGGCTGCATTAATGTACATTCTCATCAACATTGAGAAAATTCTAACACAAGGAGTTAGAAAGAGTTCACCTTTCTCTGCATCATCAGTGTTTGTTACTTCTTGTCTTTTTGATTATAGGCATTCTAACTAATGATACTTCCTAACACAAAGAGAAAGAGTTCACCTTTCTCTGCATCCTCATTAGTTTGTTACTTCTTGTCTTTTTGATAATAACCATTCTATCTAATGATACTTCATTGTGGTTTTAATCTGACAATTAGTAATGTTGAGCTTTTCAAATATATTTCTTGGCCATTTGTATGTCTTCTTTTGAGAAATGTCTATTCAGACCTTTTGTCCACTTTTTAATAGGTTTTTTTTGTTTTCCTGTTCGGTTGAGTTCCTTATATATCCTGGTTATCAGTCCCTTGTCAGATGAACAGTTTGTAAATATTCCTCCCATTCTGCAGGTTGTCTCTTCACTCTGTTGTTTCCTTTGCTGTTCAGAAGCTTTTTAATTTAATATTTCCACTTAACTATTTTTCTTTTTGTTGCTTGTGCTTTTGGAGTCTTAGCCACGAAGTTTTTGCCAAGTCTTATGTAAGGAAGCATTTCCCCTATGTTTTCTTCTAGTAGTCTAAGAGTTTGGGGTCTTATGTTTAAGTATTTAATCCACTTGGAGTGGATTTTTGGGTATGGTGATAGGTATCTAGTTTCATTCTCTGCACACAGATATCCAGGTTCCCCAATACCATTGACTGAAGAGAGTGTCCTTTCCCCAGTGTATGTTCTTGCCACATTTGCTGTAAATAAGTAGATTTATTCTGGGTTCTTTATTCTGTTCCACTGGTCTATGTGTTTTTATATCAATACTATGTTTTGGTTACTACAGCTTTGTAGTATATTTTGAAGTCAGGTAGTGTGATGCCTTCCATGTTGTTCGTTTAGTTCAGGAATGCTTTGGCTATTTGGGCTGTTTTTGGTTCCATAAGAATTTTTTCTTTGTCTTTGACTTTTGAGTTTGAAAATAATGTGTCTTAGAAAGGCCTTTTTGGATAAACTGTTTTAGTACATATGAGCTTCCTGTATCTGGATGTATATCTCTCTCTCAAGACATGAGAGGTCTTCAGTGATTATTTTGTTAAATAGGTTTTCTATGCCTTTTCCTATCTTTTCTCCTTGTGGCACTCCCAAAATTGAAATATTTTTTTGCTTTATGATGTCCTATGTAGGCTTTCTTCATCCTTTTTAGTGTGTGTTTGACTGGGTTATTTTAAAAGACCTCTCTCTTAAAGTTCAGAAATTCTTTCTTCTACTTGAAAGTATTTTAAGTAGAAATTCTTTCTGCTCGACTGTTTTTTATTTATTAAATTCTTCAGTTCCAGAATTTGTTTCTTAAAATATTTACCTCTTTAATTTCTCATTCAGATCATGAATTGTTTTCCTGATTTATTTGTATTGTCTATCGTGTTCTGTTGTTTCTTGCTGAGTTTTCTTAAGATCATTATTTTCAATTCCTTTTCAGGCATTTTATTGATTACCTGTTCTTTGAGATCTGTTAGTGGAAAATTATTGTGTTCCTTTGGAGGTATCATGTTTCCTTAGTATTTTATGTTTCTTGTGTCCTTATCTTGATATCTGTGCAACTGCTGCTTTCTCCAATTTTATGGACCAGCTTTTGTAGAGACAGACTTTTACTGTAGATGTAGCTGTAATGTTAGCTGGGTAGGGTGCTCTGGATTTGATTCTAGGTGGGTTCAGATGTGTTGTCTCTGTATGGTTTCTTTTACTGTCATCAATGGTGGTATCTATGATTCTCTCATGGCATCTTGATTTCTTTAGTGGCTTAGGCTTTGGTTGTCAGTGGAGGCTGTGATAAAGCTTTGCTGAGGATGGGGACATCAGGTTGGCTGGTATGTGGACACAAAGGCCTTTATGGTGGCAGCAGGCCAGGCAGGCCTCTGGGTGGCACATGTGATAGTGAGAGCGAGCTGGCCTTCATGATTCCAGACAGTGGGTGCTGGTGGGCAGGACCAACCAATCCTCAGGCACCCCAGATGATGCATGTGGACACCAATGGGCCTGTCCATAGGCTCCTAGACGTGTGTAAGTGGGCTGAGCCTATCCAGGCAGAAAATTCATAAATACAATACCACGAGCATGATGTACAAAAGGACACAACTGATAAAATGGGCCTCATCAAAATGGCAACCTTTTGCTCTGCAAAAGATAGATAATGTTAAGAGAATTAAAGAAAAAGCTGCAGACTGAAAGAAAATACTTGCTCTGACAAAGGATTTGGAAAAAAGTTCTCTGAAAACAAAAGAAAACAAACAATAGAAATGAGTAAAAGATCTAAATAGACATTTCATCAAAGAAAACATATAGATAGCAAATCACACAAAAGTCACTAATGAAGGCTGGGCACAGTAGCTCACACCTGTAATCCCAGCACTTTGGGAGGCCGAGGTGGGTGGATCATCTGAAGTCAGGAGTTCAAAACCAGCCTGGCCAACATGGCGAAACCCTGTCTCTACTAAAAATACAAAAAATCAGACGTGGTGGCAGGTGCCTGTAATCCTGACTACTCAGGGAGGCTGAGGCACGAGAATCTCTTGAACCCAGGAGGCAGAGGTTGCAGTGAGCCGAGATGGTGCCACTGCACTCCAGCCTGGGTGACAGAGAGAGACTCCGTCTCAAAAAAAAAAAAAAAAAAGTCACTAGTGAAGTGCAAGTTAAAACCATAAGATATCCATTATACCAGTTCTAGAGCTGAGGGACAAATAATAAACCTGACAATGTCAAGTTTTGGCAAGGATACAAAGCAACTGAACTCTCATACATTCCTGGTGGGAATATAAAATGGTACAGCCATTTTGGAAAACAATTGGACAGTTTATTTAAAAAGTTAAATATATAGTTAGTTACATTTCATGCAATCAGCCTACTCCTAGATATTTACTCATGTTAATGGAAAGTTCATATAAAAACCTTTATGTGTTGATAGTAACTTTATTTCTCTAAAACTGGAAATAACTGGGATGAAATTCAAAGTGAATAAACAAAGCACAGTACATCTATAAAATGGAATTATCTGGGATAAGTCCCAACTACTGATTCATGCAACAAAATCAATAAATCTTAAATGCATTTTGCTAGATGAAGGAACCAGATCTAAAAGGCTACAAATTATAATTTAAGATTCCATTTATAAGAGATTATGGAATAGGCAAAACTATAAGGGTAGAAAACAGTTCACTGGTTTTCAGGGTGTGGGGAAAGCTGACTTCAAAGGGATATAAGAGAATACTTAGTATTATATAACTGTTAGTTAACTAGTATAATTGTTCCATATGGCATTGTGGTGACAGATACATGACACTGCATCTATCAAAACCCATAAAACTATACACAGCACAAAGAGTGAACTTATGTATATGCAAATTTAAGGATAAAAACTTAGGGATGTCAGAAAATCCCAGACTGAAGATTGTGACAAATCTAACTGTACTACAATCATATGATATAACCTCATTGAAAGGGGTGGAGAAAAAAGGAGCAGAGTGAAGTAACTTTAGAAAACAGCACTTTCGCTAAATACTATTAGGCCAAAACCAAAAAGAAGTGTATATAAATACTGCACTGTAACTGGTAAAACTTGTTTCTCACAATGGTACATATTATCAATTCTTACAAGTTTTCTGTATGTATAGTAGATTTAAACAAACATATAAGCCAAGTTTCTGTTGGAGAAAGAAGTTACAAATAGGCAAAGAGAAGTCTAAAATGAGCTATGTGGTTAAAGCTTAGAGTCAGATATGTTAGTGTGTATTCCTATTTAAGTATATAGTTGTCCCTCAGTATCTGTGGGGGATTGGTCCCAGGAACTCTCATGAGTATCAAAATCCACAGATGCTCAAGTCCCTTATATAAAATGGCATTATATTTGCATATAACCTATATGCATCCCCCTATATACTTAAAATCATCTCTAGATTACTTATAATACTTAATACAATGTAAATACTATGTAAATAGTTGTTATACTAGATTACTTTTTTATTTGTATTATTTAAAAAATTGTTATATTGTTACTTTTTTTCTTGAATGTGGACTATGGAAAACAGAGCCAACTATATATAAAGATACAGAAATAAGAATGTGTGCATATATGAAGGTGTATGTGTGTGTGTGTGTATATATATATATATATATTTTTTTTTTTTTTTTTTGAGACAGAGTCTCACTCTGTCACTCAGGCTGGAGTAGTGGTGCCATCTCAGCTCACTGCAACTTCCACCTCCCAGGTTCACGCAATTCTTCTGCCTCAGCCACCTGAGTAGCTGGGATTACAGGCGTGCACCACCACCCTGGCTAAATTTTCTCTTTTTAGTAGACAGGGTTTCACCATATTGGCCACCATTTTCTAATAAAGGAACTAGAGATCATTGGAAAAACGGCTCATTCCAAGGCTAGGGAAGGGAAAACACAAGATGAGAACGTGGACAATCTTGTAGTCTCAGAAAGTAAAGATGTGCTTAAAAAGAAAAAAATGGGGCATGTCAAAAGGACACAGAAGACACTTATAAAAGATCCCAGTGGCCAAAGCTAGAACAATATGAACAACATAATAAATAACAATAGTATTGGATTATAACTCCCAAAGTATGTGTCTGTATTGATAAAATAAATAATGTGGAGAAGAAACAAATCTTGTTTATAGAATTCAGATGTTAAATATATAGAAGGGATGGAGACATACAAAATTCCCATTAGAATAGCAAATAGTAATAATTACTGTAGACAAGATTTACTGATGAATTCTAAAATTGGTGGGCAAAACTTTAAAGAGAAAAGAATATATCTGCATAGCCTCCAAGTATTTCTTCTAAAATACACCTAATTACTGTGGTGGTTTTAACATATGACCATAAATTCTTTCATATTCTCCCTTTTAGGGGGTGGAATTTAATTCTCCTCCCCTTGAATATGGGCTGGACAAAGAGAAAAATGGTAGCTCAACAGTGGAGACACCTGGACAGCACTTTAACCAAGTGATCAAAGTTAACATCCCCAGTTATGTATGTGCTCCTGGATGTGATGTTATGAGAACAGCACACTATACCTCTGTGGAATTCCTCCCCAAAACCTATTATCTCAATGTATCCATAGAAAACACTGGACAAATGCAAACTGAGGGATATTCTAAAAGAAAACAGATCACTACTCTTCAAAAGTGACAAGGCCATCAAAGACAAGCAAATAAACTTTCACAGACTGACGGAGACTATAATTAAATGCAATATGGTACCCAAACTGGATTATGTAAGTAAAAAAACTGGGGAAATAAAATGTATAATTCAGTTAATGGTATTATATCAATGTACTTTTATTTTTGATAAATGTACCCTGGTTATGTAATATACTAAGATTAGAGAAAGCTGGATGAAGAGTATCTGGAACTCTGTAGTACTATTTTTACAACTCCTTTGTAAGTTTAAAATTACTTAAAAATATATTAAAAATGTATGTTTACCTTTGTACTGGTTTGAGTAAAAAAATTGACTTTAGAATGTTAACATTTTAGATGGTGAAATTAGAAGTAATTAAATTTTTAGGTAATGTTTCTTAATTTACTTATAATGAACATGTTTTACTTGTGTAATAATAAATTTAAAAAAATTGATAATAATGTACATACTCTTTGGTAACCTGCTTTTGTCCGAGAACATCTTCCCATCTGAATAAAAATACATCTTTATTTACTCTTAATGGCTAGTTGTATATAGTTGAATGGATATATTTTAATTCATATCAAATACATTTTAATTTTTTTAGAATTTTTCAAATTTTTTTACCGTATCCATTTTCTAAGAATCTGCCTATTTATATCCCTCAACTCATTAGTCTTCTGACATTATTTGTTAAAATGTTTGCTACTTTATCTTTTACTTTGCTAAATAGGGGGTTTATAGTTTTATATGGTCAAATCCATTTAACCTTTTCCTTTGTTACTTCTGCCTTTAGGGAATCTGCTTGTAAAATCCCCCTACAATGTAAAGTTACATAAAGGCAAAGGTGATAGATTGTATTACTTTCACAATTTTTCACTCTCCACTTCCTGTAGGAAGAGTTCATTCCCACTCCACTGACTTTGGGCTTGTCCTTGCCTGTGCTGTGGCTAACAGATCACGAGTAGATGTAACGTTCACCAAAATCAAGCAAATGTTTTCAAAAGCATTGCCCCTTTCTCAAAGAGGCTGCTCTAGCCCAGGATCCTAGACCCAGATGGGCATATGAAGGAGAGCCACAGCAACTGACCCGCAGCTGCCAAAATGTAACAGAAGTGAGGAAGAAATTTTAAGACACTGAGATTCGTGGTTGTTACTGTAGCAACACAAATTAACAGAAGAGCTATCTACACTTTCTTTTAGAATGTTTACCACTTACCTTCATCTTGAAATAAATGGCAATTTGGATAGTGATGAATTTTTTGGATTACAATCTTTTCCTATCAAACTTTAGTTTAAGATAGGCTGTGTTTGATGTGCATAAGGGAAATTCATCCTAGTGAGCATGCTTAGGAGTGTGCTTTTCTTAACTTTCCCACTGAAATAGCCACACTAAAAGAGGAAACCAAATATGGAGATTCTGGGGGTGCAGCAAAACCACTGCTGGTATAAATTTCTTTTAAATCTCTTATTTTACCTTAAAAATAAGATTTATTTCTCTCAAATATTTTAGCAAAATGAACAGTCAAGGAAAGCACTCCATGTTTACCTCCTAAGGCTACACATCCCTAGCATACTGCCATGTGCTCTGGTTTGAGAGGCACAGCAGAAGACGGCTGCATACTGCAATCAGTGAAGTAGCATGTTTACAGCCTTTGGTGCCAGATATGGGTTCAAATTTCAGTTCTACTAATCTCATAAAGTGTGTGAACTTTGGCAAAATATTTGAATTTTCTGATATTTACCTTCTCCTCCTCTAAAGTGGGGATAAGCTTCTACCTCACTGTAAGTAGAATTAATAAAATAATATATACTGGAGCTTAATAAATAGCACTCGGCAGAAAGGTCAAAGCCAGAATATACAGAATTAGGAAGTATCAGCATATAAAGTAATGCCTGAAATACATGGGTATGGATGAAGGTTCAAAGGAAAAATTTGAAAAGTAGTCAGAAAACCAGGTGAAGTAAGCCAAGGAAGAGTTTAGAGTAATGAGAAGTCGAAAGTGTCAAATACTCCACAGAGTTAAAATTAAATGAAAGAAAATACTAGATTTGCCAAGTGGGAGGGAATTTGTACCTTTTTATAGACATATGAGCGGTATGCTAGTCAAAGAAGCCAGATTCCAGTGAATGGAGGCTGAAAAAGTAAAAGCAGCAGTAATTTGGTAAGGAAGGGGAAAAGGAACTACGGCAGAATCAATGGGAAGTTTCCTTTTTAAAGAGTAGGGTAACTATATCTAAGCAAAGTAATGTTATGAAAGAGTCCATGGTAAGTCAGGTAGCTTCCCTGAAGACCTCAGGCAAGCAAAGCCTGGTAGGAACTGTAGTTATGTGTGCCCTGTTCCTAACTTGTTGGTGGCAGTGGTCATAAATCTGAAAGAAAAATAAATAGAAGAAAAAGGAAATTTGGTCTGCCAGTCAACGGGGGGAAACGTTTTATTCCACAGAGCCAAACTACATAGACAATAAACAGAAGTCCTTCTGTTGTTTTTTATAATCAAAAGGATTTATTTTTTGATTCTGCTCCTATGTTTGCTTAGAACTGTTTTCTTTAGTAAGCAGTGTTGTCTTAAATATTACTATTCAGCCTTTGCTTGAGACTTCTTGATCAGACTTGCTTCTAATTTTAAGTTAAAGGTTTCCTTATAAAGATTTTTAAAAACTGAAAATATTTTAATTTTTATTTAGATTTTAATTTATATTTTAAAATATATTTGAATTATGAATGCAGCTTTTATGCTTCTCTTTAGTAAAACTTAGATACTCAAAATCACAGATGGATGGAGCACAAATAAAAGTCACTTGAGAGCTGGGCACCATAGCTCATGCCTGTAATCCCAGCACTTTGGAAGGCCGAGGAGGGTGGATCACAAGGTCAAGAGTTCGAGACCAGCCTGGCCAAAATGGTGAAATCATGTCTCTACTAATACAAAAATTAGCCAGGTGTGGTGGTAGGCGCCTATAATCCCAGCTACTCAGGAGGTTGAGGCAGGAGAATCGCTTGAACCCAGGAGGTAGAGGCTGCAGTGAGCTGAGATTGCACCATTGCACTCCTGCCCGGGTGACAGAGCAAGACTTCGTCTCGGGAGGAAAAAAAAAAGTCACTTGGTTTGTTTCCAACTCTTTTTCTAATATCCCAGAAAAATCTCTGCCATTTCTCAGAGTTTAGATATAATTTACTAACATTGTGACAGCTAAGAATATTTTAGGAACAAAAAAGCTGATCTGAGCTGTAAGTGAAATTGCACACACACACAAACCCATTTCAACAGAGCACTACAGTTACAAAGTGCTTTCAAAGGAATTCTCTTACTTGACTCTTAAAACAATACTTTGGGTGTGTGCTGGAATCCCGTTTTACAAAACTGAGGTACAGGAGGTTACTATCTTCTCCCAAAATGGAGGGATAGGGCTAGGACTTGGAAGCCCTGCTTCTTTCACTTTATCAGTGTTTGAAGTATCCTGGGATGAACAGTGAGATACTTTCACCAATTTCAAACTTTTTAAACCTTTACATACCCTTATTTTCATTTTCTTCTGTTTGTCTCGGTCACTTCTATATGAAAGTTCTAAATTAATATTTAGTAACATTTTTATTGTTTTTGATGGCAAAATCATTTACAGCAATAAAGTTACTTTCTGAGAATTGCTTTACCAGCATTTCACAGATTTTGAATGTAGTATTTTTTGAAGACTATATTTTAAGATTTTTGTCCGTAACATGGTATTCTTAGAATTAACATATTTTTGAAGAATCTTTAGGTGTTAAAATGTTATTATTTTGAGTAAAGATATTATTCATTAAAACATGAACTGGCCACCATACATTTACTTTATATCAAGTAAATTTAATATAGATAAAATTTAACACACAGTTAATATACATATATGAAACTCTTGATCTTCTTGAACAATACTATACATGAAAAGAAACCATTTTTAAATAACCTGGCTAACTGGTTGGAGTGCAAACATAGGAAAGTTGTGCACTAAATCTCCTGTGGGGAAACTGCATGAAAGAAAACTACTCCATGATCAAAGATTGACCCATAATCATATAGCTATCTTATAAGTGCAGCTTATTAAATAAAGAAAATTTAGCAAGATCCATTAATTCTGCTGGAAAAAAAAAATCCAATGCAAAGATCCTATTACCAGTAGATGTAAAGATACACATCCAGCAGAATGTGAAGACACAACCCACAACAATCTAAGTAAATGCAGTATTTGTACCTGTTCTTCATTAGACGGACCTCTCTCTTTCGTGCTGCTTCTTCAGCAGGCTGTGTAGGAAGTGCTGGGGAGGATGCCATAACAACTCCAGGGGCAATAGTGCTAGTGGGTGCTGTGCGAATCTGGTATGTTTGTACGTCTCCAGAGGCAGCTGAAAAAAAGAGTGAGCATGGTGTAAGACAGAAACACTGCAACTTGATTCAATTATGTGTATCAATCATCAATCTAAGCATGTATTTTGGAATAAAAGGGAAACAAAAAAGAAAAGATGATTCTGGCTAAAGTGTTGAAAGAATCAGCACTCTTTGTGCCACTACTAAGAAATAATTCCCAATGTAATGTATTTATTACAGTAACCTATGTCCGCTGGATCTTACGTTTTTCATTTGAATGCAGTTCTATTCTGTTAACATGCTTACCAACCTTAAGTCTAAAAGGTAAGTGGGGCACAGCTTGGATGATCTTCCTAGATAGAGTATAGTCCTCAATGTCTTCCTTTGATATTGGTAAATTCATATTAAAAAATTTCAAGTAGACTCTTGCCACGACATAAAAACGACCATGATTTTTCATAAAATAGCAAAATGAAAAAGAAAATAAAGCATTATGGTCAACTATTATAAATTTTGAATTAAAACAAAACTAAAAGTATGAAAAAGTGTATCACTTGATGCCAATTATATTATTTGAATACATATTGTTTTAATGTAAATGATAATGGCTAAATAAACTCAAGTTTTATTTTTCTAACTGATTCACCATTTGTAAAAACAAACACAATCACTATTTGTCAAACTGCTTCTAAAAACAGCGTAATATGCTCTCCTAAGAATAAGGAACCTAATGTTACTTAAAAAAATTGGAAGGTCTTTATAAAATTATTCATATTAATTATTAATATCAATTAAAATGTATGGTTTGAGTGGAAAAGATTTATATACTAAACATGTTACCATCTTCAAACTGACGTTCAGAATTCAAATTCACTGACATCCTGCTTTACAATTTTTGAGTACCTGCATGTAAAGTGAAAAGGTGTTTTACTCTCATCAATAAGCAAAATAGTATCTTTTTCAAATACTCGTTTAATAACAGAATATATTCTGTAAACATTAGGGCTCTTTAAATAAGTTATGACTCTCTCCAGTTGGTGTTTCAGGATTATTCAATTATCCATGGTGAAAGGATACAACTGTCATTACCTAACACAGGCAAAATGCATTATTATTTATAAAAATATTTTCAGAAACAAATTTATTATTATTTCCTCAATCAGCAAATTTCTAACCTGGCATTAACTATATTCTTGAAATATCCAAACGAATCCAAAAAAAAATGGTTAACTGCTATCCATAAAGATTCCTGAAATAAACAGAAAAAAAAACCTAAAAAAAAAACCAAAAAACCAAAAAAGCAACTTCTATAATTTGTCAAGAATTTAACAACTACTTTTTCTCTAAAGAGCAGCAGATTTGCATATTGGTATAAGATCTTGTGGAATATAATGTTTTCATTTGAAACAAAAACTGGGTCAAGTGCAGAGGTATCCCAACACTTTGGGAGCCCGAGAAAGGAGGATTGCTTGAGGCCCGGAGTTTAAGACTAGCCTGGGCAACACAGTGAGACCATGTCTCTAGAAAATAATAATAATAATAATAAAAACTGATGATCTCAGAAGATTTAAATTTCTTTTGGAAAAAAAAAAAAAAAGCAGAGAAACGGAATCCTGAACTTCTGAAGATTGTTTCCAGAGATTCAGTGCAACTCTTATTTTACAGATGAAAAAACAAAACAAAAACAACAACAACAAAAAACAAAACACTTTTCTGAGGCTCAGAGCAGCTGACTTTTACTCAAGGCCTCATAGCAGATCCATGCAGTAGATATAGAATCCATCTTTTCTAACTTCTGATTTCCTGGTCTTTCCTTCTAACCTATCCTGTTTCTTCTACCCCAAAAGATGTTAAAGATAGATGCAATATTTTTAAAACTGAAAATAGTTGTTTTTATGCCATGACATTTTGGTCCAATTGGAATAATGGAAGAGTTCATGGAAAATACTATCTATACTGAAGAAATGTTAACTACATTTGAATGGTGCTTTGCAATATGATACTTACTTTTTCTGTGAGTTTATAAAATTTTAGTATTTTGAAGAATTTACCACACCTGTGAATTCTGAATTCCCTTACCTTGAACAACAACTTGGTTGCTGGGCACTAAGATCTGCTGTCCATCAGTGGTCTGTGCATACTGTAGAATGGTAGTACCCGGCTGAGTGGCAGCTGCATTGGTCATGGTTAATGTTTGCAGGCCCTGTACCCCATCGGTACCATTGTTAGCCAGTTGTATTGCTCCTCCCTGGGTAATGGCAACTAAAAGCCAATGGATTTTATTGTTACAAGTTTAATACCATATAAGACTTTTAAAACATTACATCCAATGTAGAATAATTTGTAAAATAATCTAGGAGAAGTTACAGCAAATAACATCACCAAGAAGGGTCTGATATATTCAAGTAACTTGCTCCTCAGGAAACTCATATTCAACTTCTACAACAGAAATGCACTCTATGAACTGCATTCTAATTTATTATAATAAATGCCTGTTAACAATTTTTTTAAGTGGAAAAATGTTAAATTCCTTCTGAAGTTATTTGGTTCTGAAGAGGTTCCACTCTGTGATCCTTTCTTTTATTTTAGCATTAACTGCATAATATATTAATACTTGTCCCACTAGTAAATAAATTTCTGGAGAGTAGGAATTTTCTTATATACTTTCATACACTTAGCACAGTGGCAGCCATGAAATAGGCACCCAATAAATGGTTGTTTTAACATATAACTAATAAAGCAGTTCATCAGTGCATTCTATTCCCTAACTCTTTTAGAAATTCTTTAATGGTACCTAATCCGCTCAATGAAACAACTGAAATATCCTATGGAACTTAATTATCAACAGTCTGTCAAGGAATTTTAAAATCAGAGCTCAAGATCATCATTTAGAAAAAAAACTTTTACTGTCATTTCTAAATTATTTAATACATATCCAAGCATTCTCATATAGAACCCTTTGTTGTTTATGCCCTAATTAGCCACACCTGCCATTCATTTGTTAAACAATAAATCAGTCAACTTTTGCTCATACTAGTAGATATTTCACTTTATGAAAAACTAAATCACCTTTATGCTACAGTACATAGAAAAATTTAATTTAAAAATTAGATGATTTATTTGGAAAAAGCATTTTTTAGATAGGTGGCAATATCCTCTCTAGACAATTCTCCCTGTAGGGGTCAAGCTTTTCAGAAAGAGAAGGACCAAAAATCACAATATCACATATAAAACTGCAAAACTGATTTTAACTGAGTAAGAAAAAAGTAAACAATGCAGGAAAGTCAACATGTCTGATTAAGCATGTTACTGTCCATTACAAGGGAATTAGTTTGGGATCAGTTATCCACCAGCTATGGGAAATCATAACATCCTGAGCCATCTGTACATGGAAAATTGATTACTGCCCCATCAAGAAGTAAGAAGAGTTAATGGCTACAGTGTGATTAGTTCAGCAAAATGACACTTGTGAAAATTAAGATGCTGGCATATACACTGGATCTAGTTTAGCTAATCCCAGAAGTTTTACTTATCTTAGGCAGGGAGAAAAATGAGTAAGAACTATTCTAAGATTAATTTTGCATGATTACTTGAAAGAATCAGAAGGTTAACAGAAACAAATCACAATTTCTCATTTAGAGTTAATGAGTGAATTCTACTGTATTTAACATACCACTTTCTTCTTGGCTACAGAGCAGTGAACTCAAGGTGGGAAGAAGAAAGAAATAGTAAACCATATATGACAAGACTGGGTTGTAGTTTGAGTTCCATCACTGAACAGTTTTTTGTTTTCATTTTTTTCTTTTGAGACAGGGTCTTGTTCTGTCTTCCAGGCTGGAGTGCAGTGGCAAGATCACAGCTCACTGTAGCCTCCAACTGGTAGGCTCAAGTGATCCTCCTGCCTCAGCCTCCCAAGTAGCTAGCACAGGACATCAGTCCCTACTAATTTTCTAAAAACATTTTTTTGTAGAGAGTTTTGCTATGTTGCCCAGGCTGATCTTGAACTCCTGGCCTCAAGCAGTCCTCCCACTTTGGCCTCCCCAAGTGTTGGGATCACAGACGTGAGCCACTGTGCCCAGCCATCACTAAACTGTTATTTGATTCTGTTATCTGTTCTCTAAAAACAAAAGCATCTGGGTTCTAGCCACTAAGTACAATTGTTGTAAATATCAAATGAGGTCATGTATATGAAAATACTTTGGAAACTGAAGTCTAATCCTACTGAACACAGTTTTTCTCTATAATATTTACGTATATACACTTTATTATTCCAAAAAGATTTGAGATAGCTTTCAATAAAACACAATTCATTAAAACAAAAATAAAAAGATAGAAGTCGAGTAACGGATGTATCCTTAGTTATATAAAACAATTGTAGAAGAAAATCTAGACTAAGAAAAGAATACAATTAAACAGAAAGTTAGCTAAGAATCAGAGTGGCCAGAATAAAGAGGGAAACATCATGAGTCATAGTTTTATTTAGTGAAACAAAAAAATTCAAGTTCAAAATGACAGATACACATTTTCTATCTAAGAGCAGAATCACTAATAAGATTCTACTATCTGGGACACTGAACTAAGTAACAGATAAATCTAGTAACAGCATGAATTTAATAAAATAACCAATTTAAGGAAGGAGTGGAAATTCATGCCTCCACCTGGAAGGGTACTTGCGGAGGATATGCTTTAATTTGATAATTCCACTCTTTTTTTTTTTTTTGAGATGGAGTCTCACTGTCACCCAGGCAGGAATGCAGTGGCCTGATCTTGGCTCACTGCAGGCTCCACCCCCCGGGTTCACACCATTCTCCTGCCTCAGCCTCCAAAGTAGCTGGGACTACAGGTGCCCGCCACCTTGCCTGGCTAATTTTTTGTATTTTTAGTAGAGACGGGGTTTCACCATGTTAGCCAGGATGGTCGATAATTCCACTCTTAGGATATTTATATAGCACTGTTTGAAACAATAGAAATGTCCTAAATGTTCATCAGCAGGAGAATGTTTAAATAAGTGCTGTATTTACACAGTGAAACACAATGCAGCTATTAAACAAAATATATAACTATGTGTGTTTATATATCTATGGTGAATTCTGACAACAATATGTTCATTTTGTAAGTTAAGAAATATAAATGTTGCTGTATATGTATTTATTATATTGCTCTTAATGAAAATCAAGAATATAATGTTAAATCAGTTCCATCAAAGCCATGTGTGCATATACAGAGAGGACACAGGATAAAAATAATGAACAAAGCTTTAAAAATTTCAAAGTATTAATCTCTCTTTTTTTTTTTTTTTTTTTGAGACAGTATCTTGCTCTGTCACTCAGGCTGTAGTGCAGTGGTGTGATCTCAGCTCACTGCAAGCTCCGCCTCCTGGGTTCAAGCAATTCTCCTGTCTCAGCCTCCCGAGTAGCTGGGATTACAGGTGTCCGCCACCATGCCCGGCTAACTTTTGTATTTTTAGTGGAGGTAGGGTTTCACCATGTTGGGCAGGCTGGTCTTGAACTCCTGACCTCGTCGTGATCCACCACCTTGGCCTCCCAACATGCTGGGATTACAGGCGAGAGCCACGGCGCCTGGCTCAATCTCTTAAAACTAGCAATTTTCAGCTGCTGGAGGAGACGAGTGTACCAAATTAAACATCTATGGGGGCGCTGGTACTTCTCTAACCTTTATTTCCCCTTTTTAGATTCTGATAGGCCTCTTTCCTAAAGAGCATGCTTCCTAGTTCAAGTGAGAATCTCTGTAACAGTGAATCTGTTACTGACAGGAGTATGTTGTATCCCTCAGGTATGCTGAAGTAGGGGAAAAATAAAGATCATGTATCAATGTCTTCAAATATACATCTTGAATAACTAAAAGCATCTGGTATGAGACTTCAACTGATAATACACACACACGTACAGAGTTGTAGGTAAAGAGTTGTACTTTATATCTGCCACAAAGATCTTAAGAAGAAAAAACATGACTAAGCTAATTGAGCATAGTGGATAAAAAGCTTAGTCAAAAATGCCTTCCTTCTACTTAGTGTCAAAAGTTTCAGCCTTGGCAGAGTTAAAAAGTTTGCTACTTGAGAACTTGTCTTTAATACAGTTGGGAATGCAAATTAGAGTTATGCAAAACAAAGCTGAACCGGAACTAAAAAATAACATGGGGGTCAAACTTTCATGCATATTTCTTAATTTTATAAATAGGGATGGGGTCTTAAACTCCTGGATGGCTCAAGTGATCTTTCCACTTTGGCCTCCCAAAGTGCTGGGAATACAGGCATGAGCCACTGTGCCTGGCCTCAAACTTTTATGCATATTTCTGATACAGATTCCCTCAGGGATTAGGAAACTATCTCAGTAAAGAAGTTTCAATGTGTACATTTAATTTGAAACTAAGGTGGGTGGGGAAAAGGATATAAATGGGCAGCACTGGGTTTAATATATAAATCCAAATTTAAAAAATCACTGAATGAATAAAGCACTTTGAGAGGCAAAAAAAAAAAAAAAAAAGGGAAAGAGAAAAAAGTACCATTCACACAAATACCATTCAAACAAATTTTGTTTGATTTTAGATCAAACAAAATAAAATTCAAAAGTGCCTTATAACAGATTTTGGTGAAAGATAAGAAGACAGACCTAAGTGCCAGACAGAGACATCATAGAAATGAAAACTTTTAAATAATTTTGTAAGAGCAATTTTTGCTTTATGTGGGCCAAAAAGTATATT
Organism: Pongo pygmaeus; assembly: GCF_028885625.2. Taxonomy (NCBI): domain Eukaryota; kingdom Metazoa; phylum Chordata; class Mammalia; order Primates; family Hominidae; genus Pongo; species Pongo pygmaeus. The sequence continues at coordinate 107,920,975 of NC_072384.2, read as the reverse complement.
ACTATCTTTCATATGAAAAGGAATAATTGAATGTGCTGACTCAACCAAGCCACGCTTATCCCCACTTGAAACATTATTAAATACGAAGATATTAAAATGCTACTTTCAGAAGGCAAGAAAAACTATTAAAATGAATACCGAGATATATTCAAGGAATGATTTTTTTTAATCTAAAAAACTCATGTTCTCTCAACACATATGAGGCCTCAAACCTAGGGTCTCAATTAGTGGTTCAAAAACTTCAGACTTTTCATGCATCTGCACAAAACAAAAGGACATCTAAAAGGCTTATATACTTGACTAATCCTAACTAAAACTCTCTGAAGAAAAGAAAATACTACCATTACAGACCTTTGCATAGTGAAGAGTAAAGGAAATATAATAATGGCAGCAAAACTGAGAAGACTTGGCACTTATATGGTTTCTCTGAAGAGAATGCAACTATTAGCTTTTCTCTTCACTTTTTTCTCCTCACAATAGAAATAGAAATTGTCTATTACTCACTATACTGTCCACTGCTAGTTTGGTAAATTGGAGTTGGCACCGTTACAGTGGTGATGGCAGGCGCTGAAGTCTCCTCTTCAGACTTCTCTTCTTCAATCCTTGGCACTCCTGGTGCATCAGAAGATAAGTCATTCAAAATTTTCCTACAAAATTAGAAAACTAGAATAATTAAAAATATAAGTAAAGTTTACTGGCTAAATACAGTTAAAGATGAGAAAACTGACAGAAAGCTGCTAGTGCTTAGGACAGAAGGTTTTTTTTTTTTTTGAGACGGAGTCTTGCTCTGTCGCCCAGGCTGGAGTGCAGTGGTGCGATCTTGGTTCACTGCAACCTCCGCCTCCCGGGTTCAAGCAATTCTCCTGCAACAGCCTCCAGAGTAGCTGGGACTATAGGCGCCCGCCACCACGCCTGGCTAATTTTTTTGGTATTTTTAGTAGACGGGGTTTCACCATGTTGGCCAGGATGGTCTCGAACTCCTGACCTCAGGTGATCCACCCGCCTTGGCCTCCCGAAGTGCTGGGATTACAGGTGTGAGCCACCACACCCAGCCAGCAGAAGTTTAAAATATATAAATTACATGAATAAACTCTTCATCGGTCAGGGATTGATCTAGATGTCAAAAGGAACCCAAATATGTACAAAAAAAAAAAAAGATGTATTATCTTTAACCTCAATGTAAGGAAGGGTGCAATTAAGGGTAATAATAAGACTGACTACATTAAAAAAAATCTTTTGCATCTCAAAGAACACACACACAAAGTCGGAAAGTAAAAAGTCAACGATCAACTAAAGGGAAAAAAGATCAAAACCTGATTTTTAAATTCTCACTTCTCAGATTGGGAAACATAAAAAAGTGTAACAAAATCTGTTAGCAAAGTTACAAAAAAAAAAAAGAAAAAAAAAACAAAACAACAACAACAAAAAAACCACCACACTCTCATACATTGCTGCTGGGAGTATAAAATTGGCACAACCCCAATATAAGGAATTGTTGATATTTAAGGAAATACAGGTGTTCGTGCCTCAATCCCATTTCCAGGAATTCACCCCAATTCCAACAATATGAAAATAAACTTGCTTAAGATTATTCCCATTGGCACTGTTTGTAACTGCAAAATACTGGAGACATATATCCAAGGTCTAAAATCAAAAAACAAATAAAAAGGAAAAAAAACACTGGAAACAATCTATATGCCTATATACAGGCGAGTGGTTGAATAAACTATGGTACATCCAAATAATGGATACAGCATATCTTTTGTGGAAGTAAAAAAAGGGAAATAAGAAAACGGACATGTATCTGCTCATTTGTTCAAGAAAAAAAATCAGGATAGATAAACCAGAGTAATGGTTTTAGCTATTTACTGGGGATGAGTAGGAAAGAAATGAAAACGACAGAAGGAATGGGGAGGCACTACTGAGTATACCTTTTTTGTGCAATTCTGACTTTTGGTACAGTGTTAAATGTTTCACTTACTAAAAAAAAAAAATAAAGATCAACAAGGATGGGTGGAGAAACTCTAAAATGGAACCCAAAAACAAAGGAACCATACCATATTTCAAATGAATAACATAATCACACTGAAAGGTGGGAAAAAACCCCTAAAAACCCTAACCCAAGTAATTTTTGATATCTTAAATTTGTAACAAACTAGTTATAAACTCTGTCCCTTTATGCTGTTATTATCAAAAATGACATCTTCATATATCATGTGCTTATTCACATAAATTTATAGTTATTGTTCTATGCCTTTGTCTTTCCAATCACTTATGAAAAAAAGGAGTCACAAACCAAAACTATAATAATCCTGGCTTTTGTATTTACCTGTGTAATTACTTTACTAGTAGTATTTGGTTGGATTTGCTTCAGGATCAAATGTGTTATATACTAACAGGAGATATACTTCAAAGTTAAAATCTAACACTAGCTATACTTAAATTATGAATACAAATACATATAACATAAACTGGTAACATAAAATTTCTTAGACCTCAAAATCAATTTATTGCTAGTCACTTAGGATTCTTAATTTAATTGTAAGGACAGAGAAAAGGGTTAGTTTAATAGCCAAGCGGGGGGAAAAACCATCCCTTTGAAAAACAGGAATATATAAAAAATAATTTACACTAACAAGGAAGATAATTATGAGTCTGAAGTTTCTTCAACGCTGAAGTAAACTTATCAAGATTTATGGAACTGCCCTTCCTGAAGATATTTAATGTGGAGCTAATTTTTACATTAAAAAATGGTTTTGGTTCCCCTTGGAGGCAAGGCATGGACTAGGCAACATCTATAACTGAACATAAAAATTACAGTAAGCTACCGCTAAAATTAGGGGATGTTAGTAAAGCATCTCCCTGAGACAATTATTAAATTAATAGCTATCTGTTAAGTACCATGGCATAAAAAATGGTTTGCAATGTGTTACTAAGTAGATAAATAACGGAGCCTCGGAGTTGGCTTATAACTAAAAAATGCTATAACCTTATCAACTGTATTCCAAACTTTTAACAGAAAGACAGCCAGCACAGTCTACAGAAACAGAAACAGAAAAAAAAAAAAAAAAAAAAAGGACTGGTGAGAGTAACAAAGTGCTCTTCTTATTCTGTAGGATAAGCTTCCACTTTATTTGAGACAAATAACTCAAGATGAAGAAAAGTAATCTATAAGGAACTGACTTGAGCAACTAACTGGTCTTCTGACATCTCTTTATCTGCAACTACCTAAGACTTCCTCCACATCTTTGATTCTAAATATTAAATTCCATACCTGTAGGAAGGCCTCCTTGAAAGAATTTCCCTTCGCTTTTGGGAATCAGTTACACTATCCACTGACTCCTGTGAATCTTCACTTTCTGCAATAGTTGAAATCTGAAAATAAAGAAAAACTTCATATTGATAATCAAATTTAGTTCCTATAAAATTTTTATTAAACAGTCAAATACAAAAAGTCATATATAAACTTTATACATGCTTCAGTAGAAAAAAATCAGTTCTTATGGGAGACAACCAAACCAATCACTCTCCCCTTCCCTTTACTTACCCTATAAACTAAGATGAAGTTAGAGAACCTGAAATAGTTGCAGTTTAATTTTTTTTTCAGGACTCCATGTAATCAATCCTAAATGCATCAGTATTACTTACCAGTTTTTTCTTACATTTGTTGGAACAAAACTACCAACTAAAATAAGGTTTCTGATATAAGGGATAAAATGGATGGCTAAATATTTGGTCCTAAGTCTATATAGTGACTATACCAATATTATTCTTTAACTGTATAAACACTTATGAATATATTTACAGTTGTACAGTAAGACTGGCGATCCATCATCACATCCCTGACAGTTGTTCCTAGCAAGTTAGGAAAAACTCCTAACATGTTTCAAAGTTAGCATTCCATAATCACTTTAAAGTAAAAATTCAAGGTAAAGAACTATGCTTTTCTGATAAGAATACCTAGACTGAAAAGTAATGAAGATAAGTGAATAAAAATTTTACATGGGATATTAATGATAGAAACTAGAATCTACAGATGCCTATGTGCCAGGTGTTATGCTAATGCATTTACATATACTATATTACTTAATACTCACAGTAATGTAGGCGCCAGATGGGTACTATACTATTATATCCATTCCATAGATGGAAGAACTAAGGCACAAAGAAGTAACTCACCCGAGTCACAAAGCTAGGAAGTAGTGGAGCCACTGTCAATATTTAGTACCTCCATTTTAGACGTCCTTACCAGCATCAAAATCCTGGTGATTCCAGTCACAAACCAGACTGTTCTAGTCTCAAACCAGGTTTGTCAGAAGCAGCAACCAGTGGCATTTTCACACCTTTTCTAGACTAGAAGAGTTCACTTACCTAAGTATGCTTGATTGTCAAATTTATACTGCCCAAGTTTCTCTAATCAGCAGAAATGTTATGCTCTTTCCTGAACTAGGGGCACGTTATGCAGTTAGAGTAAGAATTATACTTAACCAAGACAAAAGGGTCTATGTAGGTCAGCTCCACGTCAAAACGTATGGCAATGGCAGTAAGAAAACATATTCAGAGGTACTTGAGAAATTCCAAGCGTACTCTATGTGTGGTCTGAGCCTAACAGTTCTCCCAAGTAGGCATTCATTTTACAGGGCTTTGTGATATGCATGCTCCTTTAAAAATGAAACCAGGTAAAGCTAGTAACTTGTAGTAAAATATATTTATAATGAAGTAATCTGCCCCATCCAAACACTTTAAAGTCTAAGTACAGTCTGAAAAAATCAACAGGCAACATATAATGAATTCACAAATGACAGATAAAAAGATGAGTAATGCTGAATTTAGTCTGTGATTCTCAGCAGAATAATAATGCTGTAATTACTGCCAAAGAAGCACACAGAAAAGTTTCACGTTAATCAGTAGCTGCTGTAACTAGCCCACACACGAGTCTCTGCACAAACTTTCTCACATACAGGAGATCAGGAGCTATGAAAAGGCCTAAGGAAAGGATCAGAAATTCAAGGAATAACAAGACTGAACTCAAAGTTGATAGTACTGTGACAAGTGTTGTTTCCCTTCATTAATACTCCACTCAGAATTCACTTAGCTCCTCTGCGGCTCTTTCTGTGTCCACTGCTTGACTCTCATATGCCCCATCCTTACGTGCTTCTCTTAAGGACATATAGTGATTAAGGAACACCCCCCTTCCAAGTTGGAACTCATTAAAACAACAACATTAAAACATGACATAAAAACTACCCACAGGATAGTTCTGAATTGAAACAAATTAATGTTGTTTTTAAATCTGCGTCCTTTTTTTTTTTTCTAACTCTGGATCTATGACCCTTAATGAAAAAAAAAAAAAAGGTTGCCTTTCTCTGACCTGTAAGATTTTGTCAATTCACACAGAAGGAATTAACTTATCACTATTTAGTGCTTGCAACTTTGTAAATGTAAAGAGAATTCAGACCACTGAAATAAACACAATACTTCTTCTTTGGGAATACCATCCGAAGAGAAGTAAGCCATGAAGCTAATTCCTATGGAGTCCCTATCTACCACTTAATCAATAATAAAAATACTGCCACAGAATATACCAAGCCAAGAATGAAGTTTAATGTAAACTATGGACTCTGGGTAATTATGATGTGTTAATGTAGGGTCATCAAATTATAACATAAATGTACCGGTCTAGGGGGGGATGTTAAGAACAGGGGAAGCTATCCACGGAGTTGGGGAGGGAGTATACAGGTAATCTCTGTAGCTTCCTCTCAATTTTGCTGTGAACCTAAAACTGATATTTAAAAAAAAAATCATACTGGACCCACATAACTGAGATCAATAAAAATCATGTCAAAAATCTATTTTATAAATAACAGAATAAAAACATACATATGAAAAATTATATCCCAATTATAAACATCACATATCATCATCACATTCCAATGATGGAACCCCTTCCTTTTATTCTCATCTCCTATCACTTATTAACTTCTTTCTGAATTCCTTAAATAGGTCTTTAATTTTGGCCACTTGTAAGTCAAGAAATTTTCAAAAAGCTAAACTACCACTTGTAGATATAAAGTTTTAGGTCTGTATTTCTCAACTTTGGTTTATTTAAAACCCATACTACCTGTTTATATTGGAAAGGTGGAGGACTCCATTTTGATTATTTGAAATTTTAAAATAAACTATAAAGTAACTAGAACCAATCAAAACAATGGTAATATTCGATGTTTCCTAAACCTATATATGGTCCTTTGGAAACTTAAGTACTATCCCTCGGTAGAGTTGAGACTCATGGTTTGGATATAGTTTTTTTGTTTTTTTTTTAAGAGACAGGATCTCATTCACTCACCGAGGCTGGAGTGCAGTGGTGCGATCACAGCCCACTGCAGCCTCAAACTCATGGGCTCAAGGGATCCTCCAGACTCGACCTCCTGAGTAGCTGGGATTGCAGGCATGCACTACCACTCCCATCTAATTTTTAATTTTTTTGTACAGACAGGGTCTTGCTATGTTGCCCAGGCTGGTCTTGAACTCCTGGCTTTAAGCAATCCTCCTGCCTGGGCTAGGATTATAGGCCACTGCACCTGGTCTTAGATACACTGTTTTACTCATTTGATCAAGAAGCTTACTGAAAGTCTAGATTAATGATTTTCCAACTCTTTTGATCTGTGTGTATCTCTTATAAATAAGAAAAATTTTACACAGGCATACATTTTTCTTATTCCTAAATTTTAAGTATTCGTATTATAAAACAAGAGTTCTTAAAGAGATAGGATAAGCATAGATATTAAAAATTTATACATTTCTTCCAGATAAATAATGTTATTTTTCAGGATAGTGAGAATGACATGATTTAATATGCTTCATTAAAAAATCATTTAACACTTTTATTTTTTGAGACAGAGTCTCACTCTGTCACTCAGGCTGGAGCACTGCAGCATGATTTTGGTTCACCGCAACCTCCGTCTCCAGGGTTCAAGCAATTCTTGTGCCTCAGCCTCCCCAGTAGCTGGGACTATAGGCGCCTACCACCACGCCTGGCTAATTTTTGCATTTTTAGTAGAGATGGCGTTTTGCCATGTTGGCCAGGCTGGTCTGGAACTCCTGAGCTCAAGTGATCCGCCCGCCTCAGCCTCCCAAAGTGCTGGGATTACAGGCATGAGCCACGGAGTCTGACCTCATTTAACACTTTATAACAGTCATTTAGAAGTCAGATTCTAAGCTTGGGTTTTCTGAAATGTGATTTAACAACTGCTGGCATTGAAAAAGAAAACTTCATGTAGATAACAAAACTAGGTGCATTTGAGGTATGCTTACTAAATAATCATTTTCATTTGCATCTACCAATTATGTAAGCTTTCAATGAGATTTATCTAGTTTATTATTTTCATCTCCCTGGCTCTAAGTCAGTTTATTCCATGTTAATTGGAAGGGGTTACAATTTTGTATTTTTAACAAATAAGTTCAATACCTGCTGAAACTCCGGAAGACTCCTGAACAATTTACAAAGTTCTATTCCTAGGGTTTTAAAGTACGTAGATTTGACATTTTAAAGGAGACAAATTTACGTTGTAAATTGCATCTCCAATCACTTCCCTCCTCACTTACTCTATTCCAGCCACACCCTTCTGTTATTCCTTGATATCCCAAGTATACCCTTACTTCCAAACCTTTGGATCTGCATGCCTTAGCCTCCTTCATTGCCTTCTGGTCTGTGCTGTGCTCCCTGAGCACATTACATAAAGTAGAACACCCTTCCCTCCACATCATTCTCCATCCCTTTCTCCTGGCTTTATTCATCTCTCTCGTTAATTCTCCTCACCTGACACAATTTATTTTTTCATAGTCTGTCTCTTTTCATTAAAATGTGATCTTCTTGAGAACAGAGAAGTATTATTTGCTCATTGCTGTCTTTTATAGCAACTAGAACACTGACACAGCATGTCACCAATAAACATTTGTTGTAGGAATGAATGATAATTTAAAGTAATAATCTATTCTCACATCAAGAGAACTGTACCTTGTATATTTTGGAAACTTTATTCTGGAATATTAATGAGGTCTCCCATCTAGAAGATCCTCTCCTTGTTTGATCATCTCTTTTGATATAAACTATTTCCTAGTTGTTAACACTAATCACCATTAACTGGCTAAGATAACTATTAAAATAGATACTCTATAGTTTAGGCCTTTTAAAGAAAAAAATATTATATTTGTATCTCTATTTGTAGAATCCAGGGTTCAATAAGTCCAACTTAACTTTTATAAATACACACTCTTAAATTAGAAGTACAGCTCACCTTAATGGACCTTAATGGAAAAATGTGTTCCTTAAAGATGAATACAAGCACATTAAAAAAAAAAGAATATTTCTACACTTAATGGCCATAAAATCTTCATGTCCAAATTATGTTGCCCCAGAATAATGATTAAAATCAAGAATACGATCAACAGTAACACATATTACAATAAAAAACAGTACTCTTAGCAAATTTTGTGGCTGTAACTTAAGTAATTTTTGTGTTCTTTATAGAAAGATCTTCTATAAGTGAAAAAGAGAAAGGTAGATGTGCCCAAGGCAATTTGACTTCTTAATGTCCAAACTGGGTCTGGAATCTAGGTCTCCTCACTAGCAAATCAAGTTTTCTCACTATCACCAAGAGGAGAATATGGTTAGGGAATTAGTAATGGCACAGTATGGACAATGGTAAGGTAGCACTCAATGGAATAAAAACTAAGGCAAAGGACTATTGCTCAGTCATTGTGATTTCATAGAAATATCAAGTTCTTAGATCTTTACCTGCACAACACTATCTTTTACTTGTTAACAAATGCCATTCCCAGTGTCTTACGGAAATTCATATAACTGATGATTTCACACAAAAACATTACTTCTCCTCCCCCACACTCCCACTTAAGTGTCAAAGCGAACCAAAAGCACAAAGACAGAATGAAGTAGAGGTGGGTAATAGCAGTTCAATGACTCAATAGTATAAAATGGCTGACAAATTCTACGGAGGACATTTATAGAATGCTTCCAGGACAAAGACAGCACTTCTCCCCTCTACAAATATTAATCAGTTCTGGTTACTATATGTAAAGAAAACATAACAGCGCTCACCCAGAAGAAAACAACCAGGATGGTGAAGAGGAAACAAAGTTATACCATCTAATAAATGGCTAAAGAAAAATAGTTTGTTTAGTCTGGAAATTTTCTTAAAAATAGGAAGGGTGCGGGGGATGGGGAAGAGGAAGCAGTCCAATAGAACAGGAATTAAGACTTGCTAATCTAGTTTCCGAGAATAGAACCTGTGTTTACCCGGGATCACTAGGTAAAAGTTTTAGGAAGATATATTTTGGATCATCACAGGGAAGAATATTTTAGCAATCACTCCTAATTGTAAACAGGTTACCTCAGGAGATTGAGCTTCCTTTCTCTGAAAGTGTTCAAGTAAATGCTGGACTACCATTAGGAAGAGGGGAGAAATGTTAAACAGAATTAAGCAACAGACTAAGGGCTGGGGAGGTAACAAGTATGGCCTAGACCCAGAAGATCTCTGAGGTTTTTGTTCAAGTGTTGAAATTCCATGTTTATAGAGGAAAAGGACAAAGACATAAAGAATAATTTCTCACCTTCCTTTCTAATAATAGTTCTCTCCAAATCTAGGACCTAGGACTCACCTGTGTTCCGGAGAAAAGTCTTTTTAAGTCCTTACAGGAAGACTGTGAAGCAAAAAATATGAAATGGGAGGCTGGGGTTATGGCCTACTTGAATGAACGTTCAAGTCTTTTTTTTCAATAAGCTCAATTGCAATGATCTATACTGCTCTCGATTCCCTACAGTTAAACAGAGTAGTCACCCTCAAAGGTCTACAGTGCCTTTATTACCTGTGGATCAAACCCAAAGGAAAGATCTCTCCAAAGAATTAGATAACATGCATAGTATAATTCCTGACCCTTAAGATGTACCCTCTGAATATATTATTTCAAAGTTACACACTGTAACTGAAAACCCTAAGCACAGCTGATTTTACGAATGCTTTATGTAATTTCTAAGTTCAAATAATATCTTAGGTAAGGTTATTAATTTTTGATCAAGGGTTTATTTTTTCCAATTGCAGATTTAGAAAATTAGTTACTATTTTTGCATCTCAATTTTCCTTAACTGAGGTACTTCAGTCCTACGGTTTCTCCCAAACACTTCCACTTTATCTCATGTACTTCGTTATTTTCCCCAATCAATTCTTTTTCTTCTGCAGCTTAAGAAATTAGTCATTTTCTTTTATGTTTGTTCTTCTGTATATATGTTCCTATACATAAGGTGACTATACAGATGCAGCATATTCCTATACTGTGAATAAAATAAACTGAACTAGATGTGTCCTTATTTTCATAACTAGTGAAAGGAGAGAGATATGGCTATAAACAATAGTTATTAAAATAGATGCAGAACTTTTTATACACATACCTGAACTGTTTGGACTTGTGGAGACTGAATAACTGATGGCTGGGCCGCCTGAATGACTCCATGGACTTGAACTGTCTGCCCATTGGGCAGCTGAACTAGAGTTACGGTGGGAGCAGATGATGTTGCATGAGCTGCTGGCATAGATACCTATGGTGTTGAACACAGAAAAGAATTATCATCCCAGACACTCTATGGCAGTACTCATGTTCAATATGAAATAACTTTTTAGAAGCAAAAACGTGACCTTTTTGCTAGATATGTATTTCACTGATATGAAAGTAATGACTAAATTTAATATTCTTTAAGAAAAAACACTATAAAAAACACCAAAAACTATACCCCTACCCTTTTCAGCTCTTCCCAAGTGACAAAAAATTAAAAACTATTTCCATGTTAGACCAAATATGTAATACAGACTCTCTGAACATGAGATATCACTTTATTTGTATGGCACTTTACATTTTCCCACCTGCTTTCATTTCCAATTTCTGATTTTGCTATTTGAAGAAACTGAAGACTGGGTGATAATGATCTCCATTATAAAAACAGAAATAACCGCTCAATGAGATTAAGTGTTCACCCAAGGCCAACAGATATACTATCCTTGAAGAAACATAAAATTCTAAAGAATATCATATTAAATAAGTCACATTCTAAAATCTAACTGCTCTCAAGCATAAGCAAACCTGACCTACTAAGTCTAGAACTAAGGCAGTTTTAATGAGTCAATATCCAGGTTAAAAGGGTCCTTAAATCATACATGTCTATCAGATGCTATTTATTGCTCCTATGCTTGAACACGTTCAAGGATAGGAATTTTATTTGCTAATTCAGGAAACAGTTATTGGGGACCTATGTTCCAGGAATAATGTTAGAACTGAAACTACAAAAGTGAGAAAGATGGGAGTCTCTGACCTCAAATAAATTATTGGGGGTATGTATCTGAAGGAATGGGGAAAAGAAACACAACACAATTCAGTGTAGTAATGAGGTTTGCTAAAAGAAAAATGGACACACTGAGAATTACTCTACCCAACCTAAGAGAAGGGGAGGCTATCAGGGAAGAATGTGAATTTAAAACAAAAGAAAAAAGTTCGACTTGTCATTATTACTTACAGGGAAGAGTCACAGAATTTCAAGCACAGAGTGGAGTAGTGGCAAAAGCAAAGAGAAACAGCACACATGGCAGAGTGGGATAACCAGCAGCTCAGCACCAATGGTGCACATAAGTGTGTTACTGTATGATGTATGAAGTAGGGAGAGAGAAAACAACAGAGGCAGGTGGGGCTAGATGTGCTAGTCATAAAAAGCCTGTATTATGTCACATCAGAGAAACTGCATTTTATCCTTAGGGTATTGCAGAAGCCACTGAAGGGCCTTTGAACTCCTGAATACCATGGTGATGTTTGCTTTTAGATAGATCACTTTAGGCCGGGCAAGGTGGCTCACGCCTGTAATCCCAGCACTTTGGGAGGCCGAGGTGGGTGGATCACCTGAGGTCCAGAGTTCGAGACCAGCCTGGCCAACGTGGTGAAACCCCATCTCTGCTAAAAATACAAAAAATTAGCTGGGTGTGGTGGCAGGCACCTGTAATCCCAGCTACTTGGGAGGCTGAAGCAGAACTGCTTAAACCCAGGAGGCAGAGGTTGCAGTGAGCCGAGATCGCGCCACTGCACTCCAGCCTGGGCAATAAGAACAAAACTCCATCTAAAAAAAAAAAAAATCACTTTAGTGGCAGTGTGGAAGATACATATTTCAGGGGGAAAACTGGTGGTGGGGAGACCAACGAAGAAAGCCCATGCAGTAGTTAAGGAAAGATGATGAAGGCCAAAAAGAGGGCAGTTAGTAGTAGTAGAGATGGGAACGAGGGAAGTGATTTTATGAAAATTTGGAAGCAGTCCAGAAAGGGCTTTCTGAATGGTTAAAAGAGGTGAGAGAGGAATTGCAGATGACCCACGTTTCATGTCTGAAAGAGAATTGGCAGACTGTCCTTAATTGAAAAAGAGAATGCAAGAAGTAAGGATAGGCTTTTGGGTGACTGGGGTTGTAATGGAAGATGATGAAACTAATCTGACATCTGAATTTGTAGAGATGTTTATTTTAGCAGGCAGCGAAATATGTGACTGTGAAGCCTGGGGGAAAGATCCCTATAAAGACAGTCTTTCGCATATAGGTTAAAACCAGGAGCTTCCATCTCTGGATAGTAATAAAGTCCTTACTTATTAATCACTTTCTCTCTGGCCACTATAAGTCTTGCTTAGTTTTATTTGGTTCTCAAAATGTGGTCCATGGAATAGCTTCATTAGAGTCACACAGGATACTCTGTAAAGTCAACTCTAACAGGAATCCAATCATACTTTCCCCTACACTGAAGTTTGAGAACCATAACCTTATTCAGAGTATCTCATCTCAATTCCATATAAATGCTATTCTAATATTTGAAGCAATTACTATGTTCTCTTTCCTGAGTCTTCTCTAGGGAAAATATACCTAGCTAACGCAATGAATAATCCCTTTTCTACACTAATAATTTTATATAATGGCTCCTCTCATTATAAATTTATAAAATACAGATATAAAAAACAAAATAAAAACCCTTTATATTCCTATCACCCACAGCTAATCACTTTTAATATTTTTGTTGTACACCTTCTAGATGTTAAGGCACATGTACATTCAATTTTTATTTTTATTTATTTACTTTTTGAGATGGAGTCTCGCTCTGTCACCCAGGCTGGAGTGCAGTGGTGCGGTCTCGGGTTCATGCCATTCTCCTGCCTCAGCCTCCCGAGCAGCTGGGACTACAGGAGCCCACAACCACACCCAGCTATTTTTTTTGTATTTTTAGTAGAGACGGGCTTCCCTGTGTTAGCCAGGATGGTCTCAATCTCCTGACCTCATGATCCGCCCGCCTCAGCCTCCCAATGTGTGGGATTATAGGTATGAGCCACCACACCCGGCCCATACATTCAATTTTTATAACATGCTATCTTTACTCAGCCAACCTTTCTTTCTCATAAAACCACTGAAAAACATGCTTTACCGTATCAAAAACACAAACTGTTAGAAAATGTAAGTAGGGAGAAAGGAATTCCCAGGATGACACAATACAGCCGACTCTGGGGACAACCAGACTGGACAAAATAGTGTGACTCCAGAGATAAGATGTATTAAGGGCTATCATCATAAAGAAGCCTGCTGGCATTGCATCTTCTTCTTTTTTTTTTTTTTTTTTGAGAGGGAATCTTGTTCTGTCACCCCGGCTGGAATGCAGTGGCACAATCTCAGTTCACCGCAACCTCTGCCTCCCGGACTTAAGCAATTCTCCTCCCTCAGCCTTCTAAGGTCGCTGGATTTACAGGTGTATGCCACCACGCCTGGTTAATTTTTGTATTTTTAGTAGAGATGGGGTTTCACTATGTTGGCCAGGCTGGTCTTGAACTCCCGACCTCAAGTGATTCGCTCGCCTCAGCCTCCTGAAGTGTTTGGATTACAGGCGTGAGCCACAGTGCCCAGCCTAGCATTGTGTCTTCTTCTTTCTAAAGGGCAAAATGTACAGATGAGCCCAGATTCTTATCTGTTGACCCTATATTGATGGAAGTCCTGGCTCTCTCCCCTTCAATCCTGCAGCCTGCCTTGTATGAGTACATTAAATGTATTTGGCTTTGTCTTATTCCTGAAGGCTGGAGGTAAACCCTGCTGGTCTTAGGAGAAAACACAAAACAGCTCACTCCTGCTGACTATATTCTTGCTGGAAATCCAGTATCTGGCTCACAGTATCTCAGCCAGACACCCAAGTGTGGTGAGTCCTCTATTTCCCATGATTCATTCTTGCTAGATGACTTCTCTAGGAACTTTTAAACTCTTGGAGAAACTGAAGCTACATATATCAGAGCTTCTGCTAGGATTATATTCTCCTGGGAACCTTCATCTGAAAGAGACGGTATCACACTATTACCCAGCAGGTCTGTATTTGCTATTTGTTTTTTAAGTTAACCACCTTTCTCATTCCTATCTATGTAAACAACTGTTAATAAAATAGGTGAGGAGAATGCATGCAAACAAAAACATAAGAATGAGAGAAAATATTCTTAAAGATAGGATGTTAAAGACAAAGATGAAAGAATCAGAAATTATATTTAAAATATACAGGAAACAAAAAGCTGCTATCATCCTTAAAATTTCCTTACATGTCAATTTATTTGCTTATCCTAATTTTTAGTTTAGTTATATAAACTTAGGCTTTCATATTATCTGCATTCCCACTGCTGAAAAATAAATCTGTGTCATATTAAAAAAAAAAAAAAGCAGTTGTCATACATAGCCAAGGTTTTCTTCCCTTATCTGAGAGCACCATTTACCCATAAGTTTAAAATGTAATTATTTCTGGATCATTTCACTAAAAATACTGTATTAGTGTTTAATAATACATTTTACTGTTATTGAATACTATCATTTCTAAATATACTCTAATACTAAGTAAATAGGAATTTTGATATTGTAAGAATATCTCTGCTCATTCTATGTATATCTATGTAATAACAACTAAATTCTCTTGGAAACGTATTCCTCTAGGAAGAGACACAAACTGGAATCTCTCCATGTATTTTATACCTGGGCTAATGTGGCAATCTGTGGCTGGGCTTGAACTGTCATTTGTTGGTTTTCAGCTTCTGTTACAGCTGCATCTCCACTCTGCTGGTTCTCGGCTCCAGATTCCATGGTCATTTAGTTACCTATAATAATATGGAAGAGTGTTACAAGCACCACAGTGCTTTGGGCTTTCATGATTTTAAAGGCAAATTTCAAGTTATAAATAGGATATATGTGGTGGTTAGGTTACCATATGAACTCAGAAATCTAGTTAAAATATAATGTAGCTGAATTACGGTCAAACTTGTTCAAATCTGCTGAGCTATAAAAGTTCTAGTCCCTTCAAAGAAGAAAAAAACATTTCTTCTCCCTTGGCTGTTTCTTCCCAATGGGATATTACCTTGTCTAGAAATAAAAGATTCTTCTTTTACATAAATCTCCCCTACTAACAAGGAGAGGTGCAGTGGTAGCAAAATTATAATTTTTCAAAACTATACTAATCAGGTACAGAGAGATGGCAGAAGAGTGGAAGTGAGCTAATGATGACAGAGTCTTAGATATTGGCTTCATAATACCTCCTATAAGGGTATTTCCCCCCATAAGAAGGAAAACAGCAATTGTAAGCTACTTCCAAAAGTGATTACTAGTGGTAGGACAAAATCAGCCCCTTTCAAGCCCAAACTTTTTAGAGATGAGGTCTCGCTCTGTTGCCCCGACTGTAGTACAAGTAGCGTGTTCTCACAGTTCATCTCAATCTCAATCTCAAACTCCTGGGCTCAAGTGATCCTCCCACCTCAGCCTCTGGAGTAGCTGAGAATACACGTGCATGGCACCATACCAGGTAATTTCAAGAGCCCAAGTTGTGGAATTTCAAGGTAGAAAGGTGGAATAAATGGCCACAGAGCCAAACTAGAGGTGCCAAACACTGAAAAAGTTAAAGCATTCTGATACCTCACCCCATGTATAGCATGCAACACTATACTGTACACATACATACACACACAGAGAAATACCTTTTATATTTTTTAATTGTAAAATTCTGGGTAAGACAGAAATTGATCTTACATTTGGACTCTGCTTTGCTAAGCACTTAGTATATTTGTAGGGTAATGTAACACTGGATGGCAGCAAAAGTGGAGTGGAGAGCAATTCCTACCAGCAGTAGCTACTGTAAATCAAGGTTAGAGAAATCTCTGGTAACTGGGGAAGCAATCCTGTCTAAAGGATTCAGGAAAATAGGCAACGTTTCTAGTGCCTATTATAATTCAGTGCCTCACATATTATGTGTCAAAACAAATTTGTTAATAGTGAGGGACTACCTTTAGTGATTCCACAAATAACACAAAAAGCCCACAACTTTTCCAGAATATATTTCATTTATTTTATAACTCTGAAATTGATCATCAAAACTGTCACTGATCCTTGTGATCATTACACTCCATCACAATGTATTACATACTAATACATCTTGCTATCACTCATAAGGTTCTATAAAAAGAAAGTGTTTTACAAGTGACAGTTTAAGAAATGGAAATGAAAATATCTCTGTAGAAATGAATAGTTTGGAAATACCAAAATCCACAAAACACAGATGACAAGGAAAAAGATAAACAGACTTGACTACATTATTTAAAATATTCATAAAGCCACAAGTGCACTGACCATATAATTGATAGTAATATCCAGATGTAGTTCAACAGTATTCACTGTAAAATTTTTTAATCATAGCAAAAAAACCCTGAAAACAATTATCCATCATTAAGAGAACCATTACAAAATTGTAACAATGAAAAAAAATTAATATATTGACACATTGTAAAATAGAGCCCATTTTTTAAAAAAAGTAAAACAAATTGTTGTAAAGGTTAAACACTAAACTATAAGCAGTAGCTCTGAACAGAGAAATAGAATTTTGTAGAACTGTACAGAATGACTTTCACCTTTAACTCTTTACATATTTCAGTATTTTAATATTAACTGAAGTATCTTTCTTCCCATGAGCATGGATTCAGGATTACTTGTATAATTAAAACAAACTTTAATATCAGAAGACATGTATAACATTTTAAAATAATAAACCAAAACTATACTTTAATCATGATTTTGAGATGCATACAAAGTTTTTAAAATATCAGATACTTTTTTACATGAAATTACCATTTTTGTTTAAATTTTGCCTATTTACCCTATATTTCTAAATTATAAAAAAACTTAAAAATTATCAAATAACTCTGGTTATTATCAAATAATCAAATTATCAAATAATCACTGGTGATTAACTCACTGAGTTATATTTTGCAAACTGTGGTCTTTTAAACTAAAAATAAGACATCAAATGTAGCAAACAACAACAACAAAAGTTTACCTGGGCCGGGCGCGATGGCTCACACCTGTAATCCCAGCACTTTGGGAGGCCAAAGTGGGTGGATCACCTGAGGTCAGGAGTTCAAGACCAGCCTGGTCAACATGGTGAAACCTCATCTCTACTAAAAACATGAAAACTAGCTGGGTGTGGCAGTGGGTGCCTGTAATCCCAGATACTCGGGAGGCTGAGGCAGGAGAATTGCTTGAACCCAGGAGACAGAAGTTGCAGTGAGCCAACGTGGTGCCACTGCACTCCAGCCTCGGTGTCAGAGTGACACTCCATCTCAAAAAAAAAAAAAAAAAAAAGTCTACCTGTAAGTTATCCATAATTTTCATCTTGAAGAAAATGGCATATAAACACAAAAAACTAATTTCAATAACAATAAAATAAAATAAACAAATGAATACACTCAATGACAGTAATGAGTCAAGGTATTAAGAGCAGACATTCACAGCCAGGTGTGGTGGCTCACACCTGTAATCCCAGCACTTTGGGAGGCCGAGGCAGGTGGATCACCTGATATCAGGAGTTCGAGATCAGCTTGGCCAACACGGTGAAACCCGGTCTCTACTAAAAATACAAAAAATTAGCCGGGCGTGGTGGCAGGTGCCTGTAATCCCAGCTACTTGGGAGGCTGAGGCAGGAGAATTGCTTGAACCTGGGAGGCGGAGGTTGTAGTGAGCTGAGATCGCACCACTGCACTGCAGCCTGGGTGACAGAGCAAGACTCTGTCTTACCAAAAAAAAAAAAAAAAAAAAAAAAATAGACATTCATAATTTTTTCTTCATTTTCTCCCCTTGTAAACCATCATTTTATCTAGAATGAAGATAAATACAAATGTATCATAATACCTCCTTTGTGGACAGAGTATACACAACCATTTTTGAAAGACTTTACTCCAAGCCACATTTTTAAAGCTATGCTGTCATCTGGTATGCATAGTTTTATCCTACCATTTGATTAAACACAATCTAATGCACAGATTGACCATTTCTTTCATTTTTATTTATAACACATTGAGACTACTTAATTTTTTTTGACATTTAAGGTATAGAACACCATTACAACTTTTTGTTTTAGAAAATATTACTCTATTACAATAAAATAACAAAGCCATTAGTGAATCCAGTAAATTTTAGTTACAAAGACATACTCAAAATGCTTTTCATCCTCTTCCCTCCACAACTCGATAATATTTCTTTTTAAAACAAAGTGTGATATTTCCAATGTATAGGAGACCCATTTAAACAACTGGTGTTTTATTATCATTTCATTCAAGCAGCCTACCAATCCTTTTTAGGGTAGAGGATAGCCTTATTTTTTTTTTTTTTTTTGAGACGGAGTTTTGCTCTTGTTGCCCAGGCTGGAGTGCAATGGCTCGATCTCAGCTCACTGCAACCTCCGCCTCCCAGGTTCAAGCAATCCTCCCGCCTCAGCCTCCCAAGTAGCTGAGATTACAGGAATACACCACTACGCCCGGCTAATTTTCTATTTTTAGTAGAGATGGAGTTTCCCCATGTTGAGGCTGGTCTCGAACTCCTGACCTCAGGTGATCCGCCCGCCTCCGCCTCCCAAAGTGCTGGGATTACAGGCGTGAGCCACCGTGCCCGGCCAGCCTTCTTACTTTTTATAATTTTTTATCTTAAGTAGATATCAATCACTTGGGCAACAGTATAAATATAATCTTTCATCAGAAAAAGTAGGCCTTTCCTTAAAGTGCTGGTGAGAATTATTTTGGACTTTGAAAGTTTTTGCTCTTTTTGTTTATACCCTCAGGTGTAGACAGAAGAGATGGTATAGTATCATGTGTAGAATTTTTAATTTTCCTATTTACCCAGTACCAGTCTAGCTGGCAGTGCCATAATCCAGACACATATGTGGGTTCCCAAGTGGTATGAAGGAGATTCTTAATTCACTGAACAAATGCAAAAAATAAATAATAAAATACTGAATAATGCTATAAAATAAGAAAAAGACCAGATACATATGAACTCAGAATGTGACATGAAACATCAGGCTTGGAACATCAGAAACAGAATGTATCGTAAAGTCACTTAAAATATACTATTGGCTTAATAGTCCTCTAATTCTTGTTCTTCCAATGATTCTGTTTTTAAAATTTATTTGGCATTAAGGTTTAAGATTTGGGGGTTTTTAGGATTTATCTTAAAATTAACATAAGATTAATCCTTTAGAAACTATGAGCTTATATAATAAATTTTGAAATAGTGCTATGTCTAAAAGAAACAATTTTTTAACCAATTCACAGATATACATCATTTTGCTATAATGGTCTCTGGAATTCTACCCCTTAATATAAAAAGTAAAAAGTCAAGTGATTCTGTAATATTATTCATTCAATCTTAGAAAAACAAAGAATGTTGTTCTAAGTAGGTGGGAAACACAGCCTAACACGTGATGACAAGCTGGATTTGTCACCAACTGGTATTGTCTCCAGTGGTTGTTAGACAAACTAAACTTTCTGTTTCAGTCTCTCATCTGTAAAAACAAGAGGGATGAATTAAAAAATTAAAAGATGTCTTCTTTATCTTTTTTTTGACATGGGGTCTCGCTCTGTCACCCAGGCTGGAGTGCAATGGCATGATCTCAGCTCACTGCAAGCTCTACCTCCCGGGTTCACGCCATTCTCCTGCCTCAGCCTCCTGAGTAGCTGGGACTACAGGCACCCGCCACCAGGCCCAGCTAATTTTTTATATTTTTAGTAGAGACGGGGCTTCACTGTGTTAGCCAGGATGGTCTCGATCTCCTGACCTCCTGATCCGCCCGCCTCAGCCTCCCAAAGTGCTGGGATTACAGGCGTTGAGTCACTGCGCCCAGCCGAAAAATGTCTTCTAAGTTTAAATCCTCTGATCCTAGGAGCTGAGACCATAATTACAAGGCCACATAATAAAATAACATTTATGGTAAAGGAAGTATTTCCTTTTACTATATACTAATACATATAACAAAGAATGACACATTGAGTAAGAGGTCACCTAGCCTCTTGATCCTAGGCAAATAGAGATATTCCCAACCATTTGTATAATCATGAGACTGTAATACAACCTGAGATTATTAGCAGCATTTTTTTAAAAAACTACAAGTCATACTATTACCCAATGAAGACTCTTAGTGGAGATTGTCTTTTATCTATTATGTAGCTCTGGTCATAAATGTTGTTACAGTTATTAAACAGTTAATTACAACAGTCCCTTTGCTTAACTTGTAAAGTTTTTCCTTTCCATCCTAGCCTCAAGAAATTTATCTGACTAGATTTCCCAATCGTAAAGGGCTGTAACACTTTCATACCCCTTTCCACAGTAAAAACAGTAGTAATTAAAAAGTTTAAAATGTAGTTTAGGTAAACATCTCAGCAAAGTGTCAAATGAGTGCTTCCTCAGCATTTAAAAGAAGAGACTATGTTCAGCAAGTCAGGAGAATGAGAGAATTCCAAAGAGACATTAAGGATGAATACAGTATTGATAAGTTTTGGAAGAACTTTTTCTATAAGAAAAATGGTATGAGCAAAGGGTTGAACTATAGCCCTGTATGGAAATGAGCAAGTAGTGGCTGATAAGAGACTCTGCATAGAAAACAAGGAAAAAAGATAAATGATAATAGCTACTGAGAATAAAGCAATGAACAGAATAAAAATTTTTAAAACTCTGCTTGTATGTAGCTTACATTCTAGTAAACAAGTAAAACACGCAAGTCAGATGATGGGAAGCGTGTAGAAAAATAAAGCTGGGAAGAAGTTTGGAGGTTCTCAGTATAAGGCTGACCATTGAACGCTTACTAATAAAGTAGCATTTAAATTCATCTACTCAAGACCTGCACAGAACTATACTGAATCAGGGACAAATTCTGGCACCACTGTTTCCTTAACTGACTACCTATAGCAAGTTAACAAAAATCTTCATCAAATTACAAATTAAAGCTCGTAACAGAAAGCAAGCCCATATTACCGCTTTTTCTTTCAATCGTTAAGCAAAAGGAAAGAATACATACTTTCACCTTAAAATATTTTGACCTTTAGGAAGTGTCCCAGTCCTTATAATCGTCAACATTCTAGCTCAAGTTTATGAAAAATAAACCCATCTTCCCCACAACCTAGTAAACTTTTAAAACTCCTAAATCTAGGACAATTTTGATCTCATTTAGGATCAGAGATAATATTCAAAGAAATGAGTCATGAATTTTGACTCTAAAGAAATAATACATTCATAACTAATGGAACACATGCTATGATTTAAAAAAAAAATAGAATGACCTCAACTAGAAATGAGAAAAACACATTTCCCTGCACACTAACAAGTGGGCAACTCCTCCTGAATTCTCAGCAATCAAAAATTCCAGGGATTTAAGGAAATCACATGGCAGAACTCCAAAGTCTCCAGGGTAACCACAGCAAAACGCATATTTGGGCACATGATTTTAAAACTAAATGACTATTTTGTTGTCACAGTCAGATATGTTAACTAAAAATACTCTGCATAAATATATCTAGAAGTACCTACATGTGATACATAATTATTTCTACATAGCTATGTTGTGCCTGTACTTAGTTTTTAGGGTAACTGTTTGAAAGCCTTGCTAATACATTTTTTTCTTTTTCTTTCTTTTTTTTTTTTTTGAGATGGAGTCTCGCTCTTTCGCCCAGGCTGGAGTGTGGTGGCATGATTTCAGCTCACTGCAATCCCCGCCCCCTGGGTTCAAGCAGTTCTCCTGCCTCAGCCTCCTGAGTAGCTGGGACTACAGGCGCGTGCCAATTTTTTTGTATTTTTAGTAGAGATAGGGTTTCACCGTGTTAGCCAGGATGGTCTCGATCTCCTGACCTTGTGATCTGCCTGCCTCGGGCTCCCAAAGTGTTGGGACTACAGGCGTGAGCTTGTCTAATTGTTTTGTATTTTTAGTAGAGATGGGGTTTCACCGTGTTAGCCAGGATGGTCTTGATCTCCTGACTTTGTGATCTGCCTGCCTCGGGCTCCCAAAGTGTTGGGACTACAGGCGTGAGCTTGTCTAATTGTTTTGTATTTTTAGTAGAGATGGGGTTTCACCGTGTTAGCCAGGATGGTCTTGATCTCCTGACCTTGTGATCTGCCTGCCTCGGGCTCCCAAAGTGTTGGGACTACAGGCGTGAGCCACCGCGCCCAGCCAACGCCTTGCTGATACATTCTTACATCCTTCAAATGTCTTAATTTTCTAAAGTGTTATAATGTTCAGGTGCTACACGATAGACTTTACCTTTCCAAGAATCAATAACTAGGGTGCACTGTCTACTGTTTTCCCCTACTTTTTTTCCTGCACTTTTTTTTTTTTTTTTTTAGCGGGGGAGGGTTAACCTTAAAATACTTGTCATTTATCTTCACCATATGTCCAACCCGGCAGAACTGAGATGTTATCTAATCAATACTGGAAACTTAGCAATACTCCAGGTTTCTGATGCTAATAATAGTCTATTGGTGTTAAATATAGCACACCTTCATTGAAACCAGACAGGCAAAAAAGCATATTCAAATGTCATATGCATATACATGTATGTATATACGTACACACACTCCTCAACATAGATCAACCTCAACTGAATAAACTTTAGACTAGATTGGACTGATCACACTGTAACAAAGGTTATAAATATTTTAAGGGAACAAGTCAGAGCAGACAATGTGATAAACGAAAATAAATTGGTATCTTTATCAAGCTGAGTTTTCCCTGTGCTCCTACCAAGGTCTTTCTGCTTTTAACAGAGAACAAATCCTTATTTCAGCCTCCAATCTAGATATTAGAAAGCAAGAAAAGTTATATATGAAGTTAACTCTGTGATCTGAATTTGATAAGATTTAAATTACTTATATGACAAAAATAAAAGCAAGCTTGAAAATTTGTTTACTTTTATAAACTCTGTATTAATAGTAAATACCAAAATAACCCGACTACCACCATAGTCACTAAAAAGAGGGCGATAAATAGCAAAAAGGAATCTTTTTTTGGGGGGGCGGGGGAGGCAGGCGGGGATACAGTTTTGCTCTTGTTGCCCAGGCTGGAGTGCAATGGAATGATCTCGGCTCACTGCAACATCTGCCTCCCTGGTTCAAGTGATTCTCCTGCCTCAGCCTCTCAAGTAGCTGGGATTACAGATGTGCACCACCACACCTGGCTAATTTTTGTATTTTTAGTAGAGACAGTGTTTCACCATGTTGGCCAGGCTGGTCTCAAACTCCTGACCTTAGGCAATCTACCCTCATCAGCCTCCCAAAGTGCTGGAATTACAGGTGTGAGCCACCGGGCCTGGCCCCAGGAATCTTTTCAATATTATTTAAGAAAACAAATTCTCTGATTTATTTATTGGATTTAATTCAGAGAAACTGTTTAAGTTCAATATTTTGTATTTTATTATTGCAGTTTTGTAATTACCAGGGTAACTGAATGCCATCCTTGATAAATAAATTTGTTTTTAAAAAATGCAGCATATTCTATGACAAAGATATTGTTCTTGAAGGAAGTATTCAACAGAAGTGTGTTAGAAATAATGCCAGCCAGACGCAGTGGCTCACACCTGTAATCCCTGCGCTTTGGGAGGCCTAGGCGGGCAGATTCCTTGAGGCCAGGAGTTTGCGATCTGCCTGGCCAACATGGTGAAACCCCCCTCTACTAAAAATACAAAAATTAGCTGGGCGTGGTGGCGTGCACCTGTAATCCCAGCTACTCAGGAGGCTGAAGCACAAGAATGCTTGTACCTGGGAGGTGGGGGTTGTAGTGAGTCGAGATTGCACCACTGCACTCCTTCCTGGGTGACACAGTAAATGAGACTCCACCTCAATTAAAAAAAAAAAGTCATCTGATATATAGAAACATATTGCATGGTTTGACAGCCATCTCAGAATATGTGACTAACTCTATAGCGCCTTTCAACAAGAAAACTGTAGTGCTTTCTTAAAGTTTTTTGTTTGTTTGTTTGAAATTAAGTATTTGCAAAGTTTACTTGCCTTGTTTTCCTTCAGGTAAGACTATACTCACGAATTTGAAACAAGTCTTCATGTATGTGACCACCAAGAGACAGTGTTGCTTAGCAAAGCAGCAGCCACGACTATGCATTATTTTAGATAATATTTTTATCTCATCTCTTTCCATTCCCCTTTCATTCCAAACACCCACTTAATGGGTGTTTCACAGCTTTTTACACTTTGAACACTTCGAAGAATTGATCTCACAGAAACCTCTATACGTGAAGTGTTACTAAATGGCTATTTGGAGCTCATTTTTTTAATAAAAAAGGATTGTATACTTCCTACATACAGTTACTTTGACAAAAGCAATTTTTATGTTGACTAAAGAATGAAGCTGTCTTCAAATGTTAGTTCTGCTTTGTAAACTAGCTCAATGCTGAAACTGTAAGTACCCAAAAGTTATTATGCCCCGAAGTTAAAAATGTATAGCCTACTTACATTTACTTAAGAAAATCAAAGTGATTACGTCAAAATCACTACATCCAAATGGGAGATGAATGTCCAAGTGTTTTTTAAATAAGTTTATGAAGTAACATTTGTTATTTTGAACTAAATTTTGAAATGTTATTCTTGGTGAATTATTTACAAATCGGACATGGAAGAGTGAAAATTCAGTCTTCTTGAGGTGAGACAGCACATGTTATGGGAGGAGTCATAATACAGGAATTCTGGTGTTAGCTAACTTCACAGATGGAGAACAAAAGATGTTAAGAGATTTGTAAGGAATGTTCAAGACTTCAGGGTTATAACAGATAGCCTCCCATATTATAAAAAATGAGGAGTTCTCTGTAATATTTGGGAATGGAACTATGTGGACTATTATGCAATATGCTAATTACTTTTATTACATTTTGCTTACTAGTCAAACAGCAAAGGAAAAAGCCCAAGAACTCAAAGGTACCAAGGATATACTGGACTACATTTAAAAACTGACCATAGTTAATCTTTAAAACTGACAAATGGCATGCAGGCAACAGTACATACTTTATGTACAGGCTTTGATTTGTTTTTGTTGTTTTTTGTTTTGTTTTTTTTTGATACAGGGTCTCACTCTGTCCCCCAAGCTGGAATGCAGTGAGTGGCATGATCTCAGCTCACTGCCACCTCCGCTTCCCAGGTTCAAGCAGTTTTCTTGCCTCAGTCTCCCAAGTAGCTGGGATTACAGGCACCCGCCACCACACCCGGCTAATTTTTTTATTTTTAGTAGAGATGGGGTTTCACAACGTTGGCCAGGTTGGTCTCAAACTCCTGACCTCAGGTGATCCGCCCACCTCGGCCTCTCAAAGTGCTGAGATTACAGGCATGAGCCACTGCGCCCAGCCTATTGTTGTTGTTTCTTTTTTAATCTTACGGTTCACTCTCGGTGTTGCACATTCTATGGACAAATGCGTAATGATATGTGTCCACCATTACAGTATCATACAGTGTATTTTGCTTTATGTATGGTTTTGATAAAAGACTTGATTTAAGTTCAGGCATCTTCATCTTTAATCTTGAAAGAATCAACATCAAGTCCATCCTTCCATGTAGATGTACTGTTTTTCACCAACCTGGTGGTGATTTCTGGTAAGGTCATTTTGATTACTACAATCTCACGCTATTTCTCATGTCTCAGAGGCTGGAAGTACTGTCATAGCAAAGTGTCAGAGTTAATAAAAACTCAAAGTAGAAAACCTTCCTTTTAAGCTTTGGACAATGAATCTAATTTCCTCAGTTAAAGAAAAATATGTTTGGCCAGGTGCGGTGGCTCACACCTGTAATCCCAACACTTTGGGAGGCCAAGGCGGGCAGATCACCTGAGGTCAGGAGTTCAAGACCAGCCTGGCCAACATGGAGAAACCCTGTCTCTACTAAAAAAATACAAAATTAGCCAGGCGTGGTGGCGCATGCCTGTAATCCCAGCTACTCGGGAGGCTGAGGCAGGAGAATCGTTTGAACCTAGGAGGCAGAGGTTGCAGTGAGCTGAGATTGCGCCATTGCACTCTAGCCTGGGCAGAAAGAGCGAAACTCCATCTCAAAAAAAAAAAAAAAGTCCACTTCCTTTAATCTGTACAACTCTAAAGAGGAATTGTTCTTAACCTTTACCTTTCAAATTTATGACCCTTTAATAGAGAATAACTCAAACAAATATTCTGTGCCTACTACGTAGTAACGACTACAGCATTTTCAGCAGAACTGAAAATTACTACATAGTAGTAGTCCCATACTATGGGACTATAGCATAAAACATATAAGAACCTTTCTCTGGAATTAGGCCAGGCGGAGTGGCTCACGTCTGTAATCCCAGCACTTTGGGAGGCCAAGGCGGGTGGATCACTTGAGGTCAGAAGTTTGTGACCAGCTGGCCAACACAGTGAAACCTCATCTCTACTAAAAATACAAAAATTAGCCGGGCATGGTGGCACATGCCTGGAGTCCCAGCTACTCAGGAGGCTGAGGCAGGAGAATCACTTGAACCCAGGAGACAGAGGCTGCAGTGAGCCAAGATCATGCCACTGCACTCCAGTCTGGGCAAGAGAGTGAGACTGTCTCGAACAAAACAAAATAAAAATAAAAGAACCATTCTCTGGAATGCTTCTACATTGTTGGTGGTGTTAGTTCAACCATTGTGGAAGACAGTGTGGCAATACGTCAAAAACCTAGAGGCAGAAATACCTTTTGACCCAGCAATCCCCTTACTGGATATATACCCAAAGGAATATAAATCATTCTATTATAACAATACATGCACGCATATGTTAACTGCAGCACTATTCACAACAGCAAAGACACGCAATCAACCTAAATGCCCATCAATGACAGACTAGATAAAGAAAATGTGGTACATACACACCATGAAATACTATGCAGCCATAAAGAACGAGATCATATCCTTTGCATGAACATAGATGGAGCTGGAGGCCTTTATCCTTAGCAAACTAATACAGGAACAGAAAACCAAATACCGCATGTTCTCATTTGTAATGGGAGGTACATGATGAGAACACATGGACACATTGGTGGTTGGGGTGACAACACACACTGCGGCCTGTCAGAAGGTTGGGGGTGGGAGAAGGAAGAGCATCAGGAAGAAGAGCTGGTGAATGCTGGGCTTAATACCTGGGTGATGGGATGATGTGTGCAGCAAACCACCATGGCACATGATTACCTATGTAACAAATCTGCACGTCTTGCACATGTACCCCTGAACTTAAAAGGTGGAAATAAAAAAGAACCTTTCTCTCAAGAGCTTACAGAAACTAATGAGAGATAAAATATGTACTATATATGAAAGAGCTTGAATAAATTATTATAACTAGTTTAACTATAAATTCCTTCCAAACAAGTACTTAACATCAGTAATTTAAAACCATAAACTTCTATTTGGAAATGGTAGGAATACAATGAATTGTGGAAAAAAAGAAAGAATAGCTGCCTATTTATGGTAATCTGATGCAGATCTGATTAAGAACATAATGAAATCAACGTATTTTTTCATGATCTTGGCTAGAATATTTACCCTAAGTGAGCTACTTACAAGCCTAAACTAATATTGCTTAAAAACAAAAATTTTGGCCGGGCAGTGGCTCACGCCTGTAATCCCAGCACTTTGGGAGGCTGAGGCGGGCAGATCACGAGGTCAGGAGATCGAGACCACAGTGAAACTCTGTCTCTACTAAAAATACAAAAAATTAGCCGGGCGTGGTGGCGGGCGCCTGTAGTCCCAGCTACTTGGGAGGCTGAAGCAGAAGAATGGCATGAACCCAGGAGGCGGAGCTTGCAGTGAGCCGAGATTGTGCCACTGCACTCCAGCCTGCACGACACAGCAGGACTCTGTCTCAAAAAACAAACAAACAAACAAAATTTTGGCTGGGCGCGGTGGGTCATGCCTGTGATCCCCAGCACTCTGGGAGGCTGAGGTGGGCAGATCACAAGGTCAAGAAATCGATACCATCCTGGCCAACATGGTGAAACCCTGTCTCTACTAAAAATACAAAAAAATTAGCTGGGTGTGGTGGCATGCACCTGTAGCCCCAGTTACCCGGGAGGCTGAGGCAGGAGAATCATTTGAACCCAGGAGGCGGAGGCTGCAGTGAGCCAAGATAGCACCACTGCACTCTAGCCTGGCGAGACTCCATCTCAAAAAATAATAATAATAATAATAATAACCATTAATAAAACAAAAACCCTGAAAACTTCACAGAGATAATGCAGTACTACAAGAGTGATGAAGACTACGCCTTACTTACTGTGAGTTTCTACACAGTAAATAAATCACTTAAATTCTCTACGACTCAGCTTATTTGTAAAAAATGAAGGAATGACTACTCACTCCCCCTTCATAGGTAAATGTTTCTAACTGTGAATTTCCCAAATATGGTAGAGTTTATAAGTTATAAACTACCATCACAGTCATTATAATAAATTCTCTCATAATAAATAATAAATTCTTGAATCACAGTTACAATTGGGCCTCTGTATCCAAAGATTCAGCATCTGTGGATTCAACCAACTGCAGATCAAAAATATTTGGGGGAAAAAAATCCCCAAGTCCCAAAAGTAAAGCATGAATTTGCTGCATGCTGACTCCTATGTTGAACCCATGAGAGTCAAGTGATGGGCAGGCACTGTATAAGGTATTATAAGTAATCTAGAGGTGACTTAAAGTATATGGGAGGACATTCGTCAATTACATGCAAATACTATACTACTTTATATAAGGGACTCAAGCATCCGTGGATTTGGTACCTGAGGGGGTCCTGGAACCAATTCCCCATCGATACCAAGGGACAACTGTGCTTCAAATTAAAATGTTTCACTCAAAATTATTTCTCGATTTTCATCTTTGCTTCTTTCATCTGTCACTACAAACTGAAGGATATGGACACAGAACAAAGGCAAGGCCTGAGGTAGGTGGATTATAACTCCAAATACACATTAGTAGCTTCAGTTATTTTTCATTAAGTAATGGTATCTTGTTTGCCTGGGCCTTCACAGAGATCACAGAGATATTTTTTAAATGTTTATAATAAACAAGAATTTATGATGTACACAATATAACACCAAAACACAAACAATAAAAGAAAAATTAGATGAACTGGAAATCATAAAAATTAAAAACTTTTGTGCTTCAAGAGACACCATCAAGAAAGTGAAGACAACCCACAGGAGAAAATTTTTGTAAATCATGTATCTGACAAGAGATTTGTTATCTAGAATAATAAACAACTATTACAACAAAAAGCCAACCCAATTTTAAAATGTGCAAAAGATCTGAACAGAAATTTTCCCAAAGAAGATATACAAACGGCCAAATCAGCACATGAAAAGAAGCTTGATATCATTAGTCATGAGGGAAATACAAATCAAAACCAAACTGAGCTACCTCTTTGCACTCAGTAGAATGGCTATAATTGGGAAAAAAACAACAAAAAAAAACAAAAACAAAAACCCAAAACCCCAAAAAACAGATAATAACAAGTGTTAGTGAGGATGGGGGAAAATTCGAACCCTAATACACTGATGGTGGTGCAGCAGATTGGAAAACAGCCCGGCAGTTCCTTAAATGGTTAAACACAGTTACCATAAAATTCCATTCCTGAGTATATACTCAGAGAAATGAAGGCAAGACAACATAAATGAATGTTTATGGCAGCATTATTCATAATAATCAAAAAGTCCAATGTCCGTGAACTCACAAATAAAATGTTGTATATCCATAAAATGGACTATTATTTGGCAATAAAAATGAATACTGATGCATACTACAACATGAACCTTGAAAATATTATGCTAAAGGCAGCTCATCACAATGGACATTATGCTATATGAATTCACTTATACACAATGTCCCAGAATAGGCAAACCTATAGAGACAGAAAGGTGATAGGTGGTTGCCTAGGGCTGCAGGTATGGGGAGATTAAGAGGTGATGGCTGAGAGATGTGTAGGTTTCTTTTAGGGGTAATGAAAATGTCCTAAACTGATTGTGGTAACAGATGTACAACTTTGTGAATATACTGAAAACCACTGAACTGTACACACCAAATGGGTATATTGTAGAGTATGTGAATTATATTTCAATAAAGCTGTTTAAAAAAGAATCTATGATGTCCAATTTTTAATTGTAATACATATACAGTCATGTGTCACTTGATGGTAATATGTTCTGAGAAATGCATCATTAGTTAATTTTGTTGTGAAAACAAAACCTAGATGGTATAGTCTACTATGTACCAAGGCTACATAGTATAGGCTACAAACCCATACAGCATGGTATTGTACTGAACACTGTGGGGAAATGTAACACAATGGTAAGTATTTGTTATCGAAACATATCCAAACATAGAAAAGGTACAGTAAAAATAAAAGAAATAAAATATAAAAGATAAAAAATGGTACACCTGTACAGGGTGCTTATCACAAATGGAGCTTGCAGGACTAGAAGTTGGTCTGGGTGAATCAGTGTGAGAAATGTGAAGGCCTACAACATTACTGTACACTACTGTAGACTTCATAGGCACTGTATACTTAGGCTATACTAATTTTTTTTTTTTTTTTGAGATGGAGTCTTGCTCTTGTCACCCAGGCTGGAGTGCAGTGGCGTGATCTCGGCTCACCGCATGCTCCACCTCTGGGTTCAAGCTATTCTCCTGCCTCAGCCTCCTGAGTAGCTGGGATTACGGGCGCCCACCACCACACCCGGCTAATTTTTGCACTTTTAGTAGGAACAGGGTTTTGCCATGTTGGCCAGGCTGGTCTCGAACTCCTAATCTCAGGTAATCCACCTGCCTTGGCCTCCCAAAGTGTTGGGATTACAGGCGTGAGCCACCGTGCCCGTCCAGGCTACACTAAATTTATATAAACAAAATTTTCTTTCATCAGTAATACATTAACTGTAGCTTACTGTAACTTCATATGCTTTTTAATTTTTTTAACTTGTTGACTCTTTTGTAATAACATATAGCTTAAAACACAAATACATTATACAGCTGTATAAAAATGTTTTTTCTCTAAAGGGTTTTTAAGTGAAAGCAAATTTATTAATAAAGTAAAGCAATAAAAGAATCTAAGGTTTTTCCTTTTTTTTTTTTTTTTTTAACTTTTTGAACTTTTTTGTTAAACTTTATTTTTTTGACACAGGGTCTCACTATGTCACCCAGGCTGGAGTGCAGTGGCACAGTATCAGCTCACTGCAATCTCTGCCTCCTGGGTTCTCCTGCCTCGGCCTCGTGAGTAGCAGGGATTACAGGCATGCGCCACCAAGCCCAGCTAATTAATTTTTGTATTCTCTGTAGAGACAGGGTTTTGCCATTTTGCCCAGGCTGGTTGAAACTCCTGGGCTCAAGCAACCCGCCTGCCTCAGCCTCCCAAAGTGTTAGGATTACAGGCATGAGCCACCGTTCCCAGCCACTTTTTAAAATTTTTTGTTAAAAAGACATTCACACACATGTTAGCCTAGGCCTACACAGGGTCAAGATTGTCAACATCACAGCCTTCCACCTCCACAACCTGTCCCACTGGAATGTCTTCAAGGGGCAATCACATGCATGGAGCTGTCATCTCCTATGGTAACAATGCCTTCTTCTGGAATACCTCCTGAAGGACCTATCTGAAGTTCTTAATAGGTTTGTTTACACTAGCACAGGACCACTGTTGCATATGCAATCTGTCATTCACCAAAACGTTCTTATACAGTGCGTGACCGTATATCTCTATCTACACTAAGGAGAAGGATTGGGAGTCAGGAAATCTACATTTCAGCCCAATTCATCATTGTATTCCTGTTTATATCTTACCTTCTCTTATGTGAAACTCAAAGCTCCCTGCCTCATACTCAGCATTCCTCATAATGTAGATCTATAATCTAATACTTTCTTCACCAATTTATGAGTATGTCAAGTTCACTATATGTCCATGTCTTCATTTTTTTGTCCATCCCACTGCCTAGAATACACTCCATTTTATCTGTACTTACTTAAGTTCTTTAGTATTCAACTTGAATTCTACTTCTCCCACAAAACTTTTCCTCACTAAGCCCCTTCTCTTCTGAACTCTATAGCTCTCCAAGACAGTAAAAACTCTGTCATGTATTCTAGGACATATAAATCATTCTTATACTATTTCATCATCCCTACTACACCATAAGATTCTTGAGGATAGGAGCCGTATAGTCAGGCTTTATTGCTTATATCAACTAGAACAATCTTCATTTAATACCTAGGTATTTTTATAAATACCTAACGGAATAAATTTTCTTGCGATTATTTCCCAACCATAATAAAGTCAATGGTCAATAAATCTTCACTGAATAAATGATTGATAAATGGCAATACATAAAGTCAAGGTGTTACCACTGATCACAGCAAACAATAGAGCTACTACTGATACTTATTATAAGAAAATGACTCCCCTTTAAGAGTACAAATAGGGCCGGGGGCGGTGGTTCATGCCTGTAATCGGAGGCTGAGGCGGGTAGATCACATAAGGTCAGGAGTTCGAGACCAGCTTGGCCAACATGGCGAAATCCTGTCTCTACTAAAAATAAAAAAAATAAAAAAAATAAAAAATTAGCCAGGTATGGTGGCACATGCTCGTAATCCCAGCTACTTGGGAGGCTGGGGCAGGAGAATTGCTGGAACCCAGGAGGCGGAGGTTGCAGTGAGCTGAGATTACACCACTGCATTCCAGGCTGGGAGACAGAGCGAGATTCCTCTCAAAAAAAAAGAGTACAAATAATTCAGAATAATCTGTAATTTTCACTTCAGTGGTGAGAAACAAGGTATTTCTGCGTCCCCTACTGCCAACTACTTACTTATACCAACAGGGAAAACAGCCCTCAAAAATAATGGTTATTTAACCTTGGGTAAATTACAAACATTTTTAGTTACATCTGTACTGTCATACAATTACAACCAAAAACTCACAAGTAGATAACCAGATCCTTAGAAATTCACTTAAAATTGATGAAAGAAATGTCTTCGTTTCAGAGAAGATGCAATAATCTTTGGGGAAAGACACATTCTATCATCATTGGCATAAGTCAACTTTCAGATCCACTCTACTCCTAAACTATTTTATTAATAACTTCCCTTTTAACCCTTTCTTATCTAATCAAATGTCACTTTTCTTCTTTCAGAAAAAACTCACCATCAATTCCTTAGACCTCATCCTCTCAAAACCTCGCCCCTTTTAAGATTTTTTAGAGATCCTAGAATCATCCAAGAGGAAGAAAACTGAAAGGGTGTTTTTCATCTTTGTTCACACAGCTAGTCTCACGGTAAACTCCTTTATCACCTTATTTCAACCCTAAGAAAAGGCAACTTGGCATCTGTAAGTTCATCAAGGAGTACTACTGTTTATTTTCTTTTTTAGAAGTGGAGATTATGTACCTAGCTTCAAGAATTTTTTAATACATAGTGATTTTTCATCACTGGAGATGTATAATGCATGTATTAAATTATAGGTAATTATTCATCACTGGAGAAACTGCCTTCTCATCTGTTGGAATAAAGGCCAGAATACGTTTTTCTAAGCTACCCTCTTTCTGGTAGCCTAGAAAACAAATAAGCAAACATCTGGGCAAAATATAATACAGGGTTAGCATCCCTAATAACACATCCAAAACCTGAAACTTTTTGAGCACTGACATGATGCCATGAAAAATTCCCACACCTGACCTCATGTAACAGGTCACAGTCAAAACTGTTTCATGCACAAAATTATTAAAAATTTTGTATAAAATTACCTTCAGGCTGTGTGTATAATATGTATATGCAACAAATTTCATGTTTAGACTTGGGTTCCATCCCCAAGATAGCTCATTATGTATGTATATGCAAATATTCTAAAATCTGAAAAAACCCAAAACTGGAAATACTTCTGGTCCCAAGAATTTCAGATAAAAGATTCTCAACCTGTAAAACCTATCTTCATAGGGCCTTGTCTGGCAGAGCTTAAAAAGAGAGAGAAAAAAGGCAAAACAAAAAACAACAACAAAAAACCCAGTAGATAAGGCAAGAGTGTGTATATATTAAGGGGAGTCAGACATTCTGAATGTGAAGAAAAACTAATGTCTATTCTTATTTAAGTTTTGTCTCAAAAACCTACATTTGCAGATGTGATAAAACCACACCTTCTACTTACAACTTCAGCACGCTGACCAGCATCTGGCTCTTCTATAATGAATGAACTAGCATATGTTTAATTGGCAGAGAAAAAACAACCAGGTTCACATTATCAGTTTGTTGCTTTAATGATCTTTGCCTCCACCCCAAGAGGCAATCCACTGATGATTCCATGACACTGTGGGAAATCATTTAACTCTGTTAGTCTACAGATATGTTCCAGATAAAAAACGTTCTGCCTTTACAGATTTCAATGATCTACCCCACCCCCATCCCAATATGTAAAGACAAACACTTTGTAGGCCAGGCGCAGTGGCTGAAGCTTGTAATCCCACCACTTTGGGAGGCAGAGGTGGGTGGATCACGAGGTCAAGGAGATCGAGACCATCCTGGCCAACATGGTGAAACCCTGTCTCTTTAGCTGGGCATGGTGGCGGGCGCCTGTAATCCCAGCTACCTGGGAGGCTGAGGCAGGGGAATCGCTTTAACCCGGGAGGCGGAGGTTGCAGTGAGCTGAGATCACACCACTGCACTCCAGCCCTGGCAACAGAGAAAGA
Source organism: Pongo pygmaeus (assembly GCF_028885625.2). Lineage (NCBI taxonomy): Eukaryota > Metazoa > Chordata > Mammalia > Primates > Hominidae > Pongo > Pongo pygmaeus. The sequence continues at coordinate 107,885,883 of NC_072384.2, read as the reverse complement.
CTCCATCTCAACAACAACAACAACAACAACAACAACAAAGCACTTTGTAAACATTTTAATCATTTAGCAGGTACAAATAGCACATAGTAATATTTTATTTATGAGATGGCATCTTGCTCTGTCACCCAGAGTGGAGTTCAGTGGCGTGATACTGGCTCACTGCAACCTCCGCTTCCAGGGCTCCAGCAATTCTCCTGCCTCAGCCTCCCAAGCAGCTGGGACTACAGGCGTATACAACCATACCCAGATAATTCTTCTATTTTTAGTAGAGATGGGGTTTCACCATCTTGGCCAGGCTGGTCTCAAACTCCTGGCCTCAAGTGATCCGCCCGCCTCGACCTCCCAAAGTGCCGGGATTACAGACGTTGAGCCACCATGCCTGGCCAAATAGCACATAGTAATATTTTAAATCAAATATTAGTAAAACCTCAAAACAATATTCTTACATTAAAAACTTTGGCATATATGATCAACGCATAAACACCAACTTGGGAATACAAAAAACGAAATATACCATGACAGCTTTTGTTTTTTTTTTAAGATAGAGTTTCGCTCGTCGCCCAGCCTGGCGTGCAATGGTGCGATCTCAGCTCACTGCAACCTCTGCCTTCCAGGTTCAAGTGATTATCCTGCCTCAGCCTCCTGAGTAGCTGGGATTGCAGGCACCTGTCCCCATGCCTGGCTAATTTTTGTATTTTTAGTAGAGACGGGGTTTCACCATGTTGGCCAGGCTGGTCTCGAACTCCTGAACTCAGGTGATCCACCTACCTCAGCCTCCCAAAGTGCTGGGATCACAGGCATCAGCCACCACGCCTGGCCCATGACAGCTTTACTTAATGATGTTTTTCTGGAAAGAGATTTGTGCCCTTGCTGCTATATTATTAATCACTTTCTGAGTTTAATCAACTTAAAAAAGTCATAGTGTGTACATTTTAAAGATAAATACAAACAGCATGTATATTTAAAATGTACTACAGCATTCGGGCATGGTGGCTCACGCTTGTAATTCCAGCTCTTTGGGAGGCTGAGGCAGGTGGATCACTTGAGCTCACTGAGTTCGAGACCAGCCTGAGCAACATGGCAAAACCCTGTCTCTACAAAAATAGCCGGGCCTGGTGGTGCGCGCCTGTTGTCCCACTCACTCAGGAAGCTGAAATGGGAGGATGGCTTGAGCCAGGAAACAGAGGTTGCAGTGAGCCAAGTGTGTGCCACTGCACTCCAGCCTGGGTGATAAGAGCCAAACCTTGCCTCAAAAAAATAAATAAATAAAAATAAATAAATAAATACATAAACACATAAATAAATAAAAAAGTACTGTAGCTCAATGCTGTTTCGAAAAGCTAGAGAAAAAAAAGGTAGTGAAACGTATTTTGTGCTTTGGCTGAAATACGTATTACTTGGTCCAACTGGTTGACCAAAGGTTTCCACAGGCGGAAAAAAATCATCTATGCAGTAAAGTTTATCATCTCAGCAATCATATAGGTGAATCTCACTATTTTTAAATTTAGATACAAAATATAAAACTCACATAATTACATTAAGAAATACTAGAAAATCATCAAGGTAAGTTAACAAGTATGTAAAAAATAAATGAATGCAGGGAGAAATCTAGTATAGTAATCAGCCTTACTGGGTAATAATATCCCATGAGCTGTCTGTTAAAAAAAAAAAACCAAAAAACAATGGACTATATGAAATGTTCTTTCTCATTAAGAAAGAAAGCTATAAAAACCTTTTGGGCCAAAATAATAATTGAAAGAAGTAGTCTGTTCAGAACTGTAAGAACCTCAACAAAAGAGTTAAATTCACCTTGTGAGTTAACTCTTAACCTGGCTTGCTTGCCTCCTCATGTACATTTTGATCATTTTACTAAAACTTTTAAAAACTGGAGTTAAACAGGAAATGAGGGACTTTAAATAACAATTTCCTGTCACAAACTATTTATTTTTCATTCAAATAAATAGTTTTTCATTTAAAGAAATAAAGGCAAGATGGCAGTTTCCCTTAGTTAAAAAGGTCATATAAGACCTAAGAATAAAAGCAGCTCACTAACTGGTTAATACAGTCTACTTACAGAATAAAATGCCTCCAATTGTATGTTAAAAAATGAAGAAGCTCTTTATGTGCTGATACAAAATTGCTAAGCCATATTAAGTGGTGGGGGTAAAGCATGATATAGGAGAGTGTATACCTAGTATGCTACCATTTGTACAAAAAGGGGGAGACTGTACATACATATTTGCTCGTGTTTGCATAAAACACCTCTTAAAGGACAAATAAAAAATTGCTAACACTTAGGTAACAGGGCAAGAGAATGTAGGGCATTTTGCTGTATTATATATGTTTTGAATTATAGATCATGTGAATGAATTACTTATTCAAAAAACCAAATTAGAAATATAAAAAATATACCCCTCACTTCACCAAAGGTGATCCCTTTTTCCTTTGACTGCTTTCTTTTGACACATATTTTGCCTTAGTCACTGTGTCCCCAACAGTTCCTGAGGTAGAGATAAAACAATGTAATTCATCTTTGGATTTGTTGTAGCTTCTGACCCACTGTATTACATATAGTAATAATAAATAATTTAAAAAGTAACAGGCCAGCTGGGCGTGGTGGCTCACGCCTATAATCCCAGGCATTCAAGACCAGCCTGACCAACATGGTGAAACCCTGTCTCTACTAAAAACAAAAATTAGCCGGGCGTGGTGGTGCATGCCTGTACTTCCAGCTACTAGGGAGGCTGAGGCAGGAGAATCACTTGAATCCAGGAAGCAGAGGTTGCCGTGAGCTGAGACTGCATCACTGCACACCAGCCTGGGCAACAGAGCGAGACTCCGTCTCAAAAAAAAATTAAAACAAAAGAAAAAAGCCTTGTCAACACTTGGGCACTTGACACTTGCACAATGCCTGGAACTTAGTATTACTTTATAGTTAACCCCCACAATTCTGAGGTAGTTATTCTACATTGATCAGAAAGGAAAGTGAGGTATTGAGAAGATAACTTGCCTAAGGGCCCACAGGTAGGAAGTTAAAATAAAGCTTAAGGGACTAGCTATCATTAGTTGTAGCCCTAAGGTACTTTATGTTTATCTCACAATCTTATGAAATAAGTAGTAGTATCCTAATTTTACATATAGGGAAACTGAGGCTGAGAAAGATTAACAAACTTCCTTTAGGACACAAAATTCCTTTAGGGTGGGTACAGGATAGTAGTGGCAATGCTTGGATTCAGACCTAGGCCTATGATTCCAAACCTCATGCTCTTTCAACTACCTTCTCTGTCACAGTGAGTGCTAAATAAATATTTGAATTACCATAAACTGTTGTCTCAAGTGATACTGCAGTAGAGATGAGTTTACACATGGGTAAGAAAAAAAAAATCCTGCATTTTTCCATCTTGACATCTTATTACATTCTTAAATTTAGATTTGAGTTCTATTCAATAAAGAAGCCATCAAAATTACACCACATATCAAGATATTTGCAAAACTATGTCACAAGCTGGCCGTAAACAAGTTTATGTAACTCATATCTGATAAGCTATTTATGGAATAAATGAAATTATAAATTTTGTAATATACTGTAAGCATTAGGTTAAAAATAATTTTGTTATAAAAAGGAGAATTTAAAAACAGGTGAAGAAGACACATACTTGGTTTTACTATAACCCCATAACCATACTGTACCCAAACAAACAAAACCAAATGTCTTAGAATGAGAGAGAAATAAAGCTACTTCTCTATGAAGAAACCAAAATTTCTAATAATGAGACCTAATCAAGAATATGAGTTTCAGAAAGTAGAAAAAGGTGCCATTTTTATGGATCAGGTGTCTAAGTTTCTTCAGGCTCTTTATGTGAAAAAAAAAAAAAAATTCATTCAAAACAGGTAACACTTAAGTCTTAAATTCCCAAAGAAGTGTTCTTTTAACATTCTTCAAGCAAATTCTGTCAAATAATTTATTAGCTTTCTAAATGTAGGTGTTCATGAAAAAAAAAAAAAGATTCAAGCAGATCCAGCTGTAATTTTTACCCATGGCTGGAACAGTGCAGAAGTACAATTTAGTAACACGTTCCAGGTGAATGTTCAAGTATTAATGAATATAAGTTTGAAGTTTCACCTGGAATTGCTAAGAATCACAAATTATGAATGTATAAATAATAAAATAGGCCAGGCGCGGTGGCTCACACCTGTAATCCCAGCTACTCGGGAGGCTGGGGCAGGAGAATCGCTTGAACCTGGGAGGCGGAGCTTGCAGTGAGTGAGCCGAGACCAGCCCACTGCACTGCAGCCTGGGCAATAAGGACGAAACTCCGTCTCAAATAAATAAATAAATAAAAAATTAAAATAAAAAATACAACTTAAAATATCTCTCGGGCAAGACTAAAGAAAGAACCTATCAGTAAACTTTTTTTTTTGAGATGGGATCTCGCTGTCACCAGGCTGGAGGGCAGTGGCGCAATCTCGGATCACTGCAATCTCCACCTCCTGGGTTCAAGAGATTCTCCTGCCTCAGCTACCCTAGTAGCTGGGATTACAAGCACGCGCCACGACACCCAGCTAATTTTTGTATTTTTAGTAGAGACGGGGTTTCACCATGTTAGCCAGGATGGTCTCGATCTCTTGACCTCGTGAGCCGCCTGCCTAGGCCTCCCAAAGTGCTGGGATTACAGATGTAAGCCACCACACTCGGCCATCAGTAAACAATTTTTTAAAAATCTCACAAATGAAGAGTCATCTATTCTTTCTTTTTTTTTTCCTTTGAGACGGAGTCTTGCTCTGTCGCCCAGGCTAAAGTGCAGTGGCACGATCTCAATTCACTGCAACCCCAGCCTCCCGAGTAGCTGGGATTACAGGTGCGCACCACCACACCCGGCTAATTTTTGTATTTTTAGTAGAGATGGGTGGGGTTTCATCATGTTGGCCAGGCTGGTCTTGCACTCCTGACCTCAAGTGATCCGCCCGCCTCGACCCCCCAAGTGCTGGGATTACAGGCCTCAGCCACCGCGCCCGACTTATATTCTTAACAAGAAAAAAAATTCTACTCAACTGATAGTGGCTTGCGGAACAACATAAAGGAAAAATGGTAACCTACCATTATCAATACTATAATTTTTTCAGTGTTTGGAAATAAAATCATTTCCCCAATCTTCATAGAAAACCTCCCTTTATTGCCTCTTCTTAATTAAGTTTCTTGGAAATGACAAATTGCCAAGGTGGTCTTTTAAAGAGAAGCAATACAGCAGAGCACGTTTTGGAAAAGTGACTAGGATAAAGAAAAATAAGACAGTGCTTCTGCTGCCAATCAATATTTGTTCTTAACCAGAATGTTTGTACGTATCAATCACAATGCAATCATACAGTGACAGACAAGTATTTTTAAAACAAACTTGTTCGTCTTTTGCACCACCTAAAATAACTGTTCGGGGCTTTACTTTTAAATCAGGAAATGAGCCATAAATGTAAAAGATTTCAATAGGCAGCAATCAAAAGTATCTTCTACTAAACCTTCAGAAGGTAGACGCCAGCTGAGGTTAGAATTATAACTTGAGATGGTATTACAAACTTAAATAGGTCATTCCTCACGTCCTTTAAAAATTGTCTTTTAATTTTTAATGTGTCAATGACTTTTCTGCTGTCCTCTTTTCCCAACAGGCGAAGAAAAAATACAGCTTGTGGCTTAAATTGTCAATCTCAAGACGGGGGTTACCTACTGCATGAGAGACAAATAATGGATACTTTAAAGTCTATTTTTAGAAATAGTATTAAATCAATTTCTCATTAAAGTTCACACAGAAATTCGTGGGAAATATGGTAGGGGGAGTGGGACGGCGGGTGAGGGGAGATCCAGATGACCCAAACGCGGTTGGCAAGGTTGCACCCCGCGAAATGATGTAAAACAAGAGTACATCGGCTGATACTCGTTTCAACTAAGTGTTTCAAAATGATAGACCTCAAGTGATGATTACCTTATTGAAAAGGGTTAAAACCGAAACTGTTTTCAAACACCAGCTTCCCTTTTATAAGATCCCAACAGTTTAAAAAGTTATTATAAATGTTTTTCTTAGCACCCTTTCTCCCAAAAAGCATGCATTTCCATGACTGACTTAAAAAAAAAAAAAAAAAAAGCAAAGGGGTGAGGGAGTCAAAAATTCCCCCCAAAAGCACAAGCTCTCATCTCTCAACTAAGCAACACAGGGCAGAAAGCAGCATTTCCTCAACGGTGTAGGAGCGGGGGGGAAAGGGCATGAATAAAATACAGCACGAGAGGAAACCTTGGGTTTCGAACTTTATTGCACAAAGAGTGGAGAGAAGAGTAGGTCAGACGTTGCAGCTCTTCCCCTTGCGAAGCGGGCATGGCAGACACCGAAGCCACCGGGAAGGCAGCAGGCACCTTCACCTCCTCTGCCCTCAACTGTCGCCTTCTTCCTCCTCCACCCCCCACCGGCACCTAGGCGGCTGCTGCCCCGGAGGCCCGGCCGGGTCGGGCCGGGGGCGAGGCGGGCGGCGGGGGCCGGACGAGCAAGCGGCGCGGGGGGCAGCGCCGGGCCGAGCGGGCGGCCTCCCCCGGGGCGGCTCCGGGTTCCCGGCTCCGCGCCCGGCCCGGCGGCGGCGGCGGGAACGCGGGCGCCAGCTCGCCGCGGCCGGCCGCCCGCACACACCCCCGGCCGCCGGCTCCCACCCCGCCCGCCGCCCGCCGCCCCCCGCCATGAGCGCCGCCGCTGGCTGCAGGCAGAGTCGCTGCCGCCCCGGCCGCCGCTGGCTCCAGTCCGCCGCCATTATTCTTTGTTCGCTGCGAGCGGCGGCGATGTTGTGGGGCTCGGGCGGAGGCTCCATCTTTACCGCGGCCCCTCCTGCGAGGGGAAGGCCCCAAGCGCGGGTGTCCGGCGCCTCCCCGTCCCCCCTCCGTCCCCCCGGCTCTCTCTGGCTCCTGCCTCCTCCTCCTGCTCCTCTTACCGGTGGTACAAGCTCCTCCGTCACTGCTTTCGTTCACGGCCCGGATCTCGCTGGAGTTTTATTCTCTCCCCCACGTAACACACCGCGTCAAACTACACCTCCGCCGCGTCACTCACCAACACTCCGCTTCTCCCAGCCGCCCGGGCCACAGGCAGCAGCAGCCGCCGCCGACTGAGGAGCCGCAGCCAGGGAGCCAGCCAGCGCCGCCCAGTGCCGAGTGCGCAGCGGCCGCGCACGGAAACAGCCGAGCTAGGCCCGGAGCGGCTCGAGCGGCCCCGCCCCCGCGCTGGGGACGGAACTTGCCGAAGACCTTCGGGTTTCTTCGGGCGAGGAGAAGGGGTTGCGCCGGGAGAGGGAAGGCGAAGGCGGGCTGAGCCCGGCGCCGGGAGGAGTGGTCTAAACCCCACTGCGGCTTTCGCATCGATAAAGCCGGCAGCGGAAATTTGAAGGAGGAAGCGGGGTTTGTGTGTGGCCCAGTGGGGGAATTCCCGAGGGCTGTCGGCGACTTGGTGGAAACCCCCGCGCAGGCCTGCCCCTGCGGCGGTGAGCGGCGGGCTAGAAGGCGGCTGCGGCTGCCCTGGCTCTGCTCTTGACCGCCGCCAGCCCCGGGAACTTTCCGACGCCGCCGGGAGACCGGGGACGGGCAGCCCGGGCTGGGACGCGGCCGGACCGCGGGAGCTGTGCGGGCTAGGGAAGAAGGTCTGCTGCGCCTCTGCCAACGTCCTGGGGCCTGGGGCCTGGGGCCCGGGGGCGTCGTGGGACCCCCCGTGGGGACGGGTTTTCCTTTCCGAGACTCCGCGGAGAAACCTGGCGGCCGCCGGCGGAGCATGCTTTTCCGGGGGGCGCTGGCCCCGATACTGTGGCACCTCGCGGGGCTGTGCCCGGGCCATGGCTGACGTCGACGGCCCTCGGAGGCCTCCAAGCCACAACCTGCCCGGACCGCTGGAAATACGCCCCATCCTACCTGCCCGCCTTTCTCCAGACAACATCCTATGTCGCTTTCTTTCCTCAGCCTGTTTTCTACAGCAGGGATTCGCACCCACTGCACCCTAAACCCAGCAGGGGGACTTCCGTGGCTGGAAACTACTGAATTGTTCTTTCAGAGGTCGCTCAGGACCACACCACTAGGTCCCCATTCTCCTTGGTAGTGAACTCTGCAGCCCTCTCCTTGGGGTTTCAAGTTTTTTTTTTTTTTTTTTTTTTTTAAATGAGACGGAGTCTAGCCCTTGTCGCCCAGGCTGGAGTGCAGTGGCACGATCTCGGCTCACTGCAACCTCCGCCTCCCGGTTTCGAGCGACTCTCCTGCCTCAGCCTCCCAAGTAGCTGGGATTACAGGCACCTGCCACCACACCTGGCTGATTTTTGTGTTTTTAGTAGAGACGGGGTTTCACCATGTTGGCCAGGCTGGTCTGGAACTCCTGACCTCAGGTGATCCACCCGCCTCGGCCTCCTAAAGTGGTGTGGTTACACGTGTGAGCCACCGCGTCCGGCCTCAAGTCTTAATCATTCTTTTTCTGTCCTTTAAAGGAGACGTGTCTTTAGGAAGCAGAGAGGGTTCGATTCTGGACTCCGCCCATGACTCACTTCTCTTGTAAAGAAAGAGTTGTCCTTCCTGGTACTCCAGGTACCCTACTGTTTTCTCATGGACTTTGCCCTTCACAAGTCTCCTTTCCTTCTGTTATTCTCAACCTTTCTTTCTCTACCGGCTTTTTCTTACTAGTATTTAAACATGCTTAAGTCTCTCAATTCTTTAAAAAGATTTCTCTTTTCCCTAAATTGCTCTCCAACAACTCCAGCTGTCTCTTACTCCATGGACAGTCTCTCATGTCCCACCTCCCAGCCCTCTCCAGTGTCCCAACTGCTCACCTGAAGTGGCTCTGAGTTGTCCACAGACAAGCTTCATGTCTGTAAATGCAGCTGATCATTTTCAGTCCTCATTTTACAAGCCCTCATCCCAGTATTTGACACGATTGACCACACTCGCTTCCAAATACCCTCTTCCCTCTGGTCTTAGTCCCAGGTTTCCACCCTACCTGAGTTTGCTCTTTAACAACCGGCTCCTCCTTGATCTACCTCTTACACATTGGAATCATGCTGAGCTGAACCCCTGGCCCTCTTACTGAGTCTCCCCATATACTTTCCTAGGTGGTCTTATGCTCTTCCAGCAGCATCAAATACCTTCTGTCAAAGACTCTTCAATCCATAACTCAAGCTTAGATCTTGCTCTGGAATCCTACATTCATAGTTCCAACATACTGCCTTTGGTACACTTTCATTTGGATGACTTAGGGCATTTCAAACTCAACCTGTATATCATAATTCCTTCAAAATGCTCCTCCCATAGTCCCTGGTTCAGTAAAGGGTACCTTAACATCTACCCAGTTCATGCCAGAAACCTAGCACACCTCCAACACACAGCAGAATCGCCTACATCTGTCTGCTCCCTGGAAAATTGGGTTTGTGACTTCTCTCTGTTCCCATGACCATTTTTTCATTCCCATTCTAGTCTAAACCACTGTCGCCTCTTGCTTGAAGTCCCACAGTAACCCATTCAGGTCCTCCAAAACTGCTCTTGCCTCGTTCCAATACATTTGCCATACTGCTGCCAGAATAATTTTTTAAATATAAATCTGATCATTGACCTGCTTAAATTCCCCCAGTGGCCTCCCTTTGCTTACCACACATTGTCTAAGCTCCATTATCTGGACTTGGCTTTCTCTCCGGCCTCTCCATCTGTCCCCCTAGCTGCCTGCACTCCTGCCATAGTATTTTAATTTTTTCCAGGCTCTCCTCTTTTTATTCCCTACTGTAGGCTCTCACTTCAGGGCATTTACGCATGCCTTTCCCTTCCCCTGGAATTCTTTTCTCTCACCCATTCCTCCTACCTAACTGTAATTTATCACTTTCTTTTCCAATTCCTACTTCTCATTATTTGTTTAGTGTCCATGTAATTGTGCAGGTAGGGACCACATCTGTCTTGTTCACCACCAGCTTTTCCTCTCCCTAGCAACAGCACAATGTCTAGAACATAGTGGTACTTGTTAAGTATTTATCGAATAAATAGTGAATTTCTGAGTGGTCCCGGGCAAAGTTTTCTCAACATTTGAGTTCAAATCCTGGCTCTCAGTGAGTTCAGGTTGCCGTAGTAAAGTACCATATAGACTGGTGGCTTATAAACAACAGAAATTTATTTCTCATAGCTCTGGAGGCTGGATGTCTGAAATCAGGCTGCCAACATGGTCAGGTTCTGGTGAAGGCCCTCTTCGGGGTTGTAGTTGGCTGTTTTTTCCCTTTATCTCACAATGTAGAAAGAGAACAAGAGCTCTCGGGTTCCTTTTATAAGGCACTAATCCCATTCACAAGGGGTTTACCTCCCAAAGGCCTCATCTCCTAATACCATCACGTTGTGGGTGAAGATTTCAAAATATGAATTTGCAGGAGATGGGGGTGGGGATGAATTCATTGCACTGGCTCAGCCACTTATTAGCTAATGACTTTGGGCAAATCGTTCACTCTTGTGCCTCAGTTTCCCCATCTGTAAAATAAACATGATAATAGCACCTACCTCATAGTGTTATTGTAATGATTACATGACATAATACATGTGAATTATACTTGGAACAATGTTTGTACTTGGAACAATGTTAGGAAAAATGTTGCTTATTACTAGCTTTTACTTGGATAGCTTATCCTTGTGTCAAATATGTTTTCAAAATTGAGTTCATCTTCCTGCTCTTCTTACCGTGGCTCTATACATGATATCAAAACTTTGGAATCATTTACTCATAACCTGTAATTATCACCCACCAAATATGATGAGTTTTTATTTAAAAATGTCCTCATATTCATTCTTCCTTTTTATATACACTAACCTTCATTTAGACTCTATTATCATTGATTATTTTGCTAACTTCCTAGGTGTCTTCTAACTGGAGGCTAGCTTTCACTATTCACTTGGGCCCTTACTGTCAGACCAGTGGGCCTCAAACAATTATTAAAACATGTATTCTTCTTGACTTCTGCTCTAATGACCTCCTTTCCCACCTAACTTTGTTCATTCATTTATTCAATCATCCATTCATTCCAATGCAAGTTATTTTACTACTAACATTTTGGGTATACTCCAGATTTTCAACCTCTCTACTTTGACATTTCTCTCTTGGGTATTCTCTCTTCGGATATACTCTAGCATTTTCAACCTCACTATCTGACATTTCTACTTTCAGCGTCCAAGTTTTGTCTCTGGGATTTGGAAGCCATCTCCATTTTAAAAGAAATTTTTTCCAGGATCAGGCTCTCACTGTGTTGCTCAGGTTGAAGTGCAGTGGCTGTACACAGGAGCGGTCATTGCATGTGACAGCCCCGTACTCCTGGGCTCAAGCGACTCTCTTGCCCTCAGCCTCCTGAGTAGCTGGGACTACAGGTGATCCCCCATTTTTGACTCAGTTTTCCAATTGCAAAATGTGATCAATATCGGGGAGATGAAAGAGGAGCGCACATGGGTGTAACTTGATAGAGTATAAGAAAAGTATCTTGAAAGAGGTCCAGAATAGGGGGAAGGTCCCATAAGATGATTATAAAAGGCTTCAAAGAGAAAGTAGTATTTGAGAGCTTTTCTATAGTCACAACTTCCTCTTCCTGTTATTTTTTGCTCGTTTCTGCTGTCGAATATAATTTTCACCCTCGCCATGAGCTCAAGTTCCATGAACCCTGTCTGCCCTAGTTCATCACCTCCTGTGATTTGCTTTCCTACCTAACCCCAAGACCATGGTGACCTATTTCATTTATTCTAAAAATATCTGTGGAGCACCTCCTTTGTGCCAGGCATTCTTCTAGAGACTGGGGAAATTATGAACAAAACAGATTGTCTTTCCTCTCAGATGTCCTAACATTTTCAACCTCTCTACTTGGGAGGTAAACCCCTTGTGAATGGGATTAGTGCCTTAAAGCAAGGACGGAGATATATTATGGGTTTCTTTCTTATTTGGTAAGATTTCCTATAGCCTTAATATAATAGATATCAATAAATAAATACTTCTGGGTGAGGAATTAATTGAAATCCTCAGTATCCCTGTATTTATAATGGCTAAAAAAATGTGAATGACCCAAATGTCCCCATTACTGAATAGATAACCACTTAATTTGTTTTTGTCTCTTTTATATACGTGTACCCCTCTTAACTCTTATAACTATACTTATTCATTTCATGTACACTTACACATATTCTTTATTGAACCATGAACTCTCTAAAGGCAAAGTTGTGCTTTGTTGAACTTGTATCCTAGTAACTGTCATGTAATAGTAGTTGCTCAGCAGTGTCTGTTGAATGAAAGAGTGAATGAATGGTAACAGTTTCTCCAGCACTGGCCAAGGGAGTGTGCTCTACCTTGCTGATTCAAGCATCAGATCTACTCAGAAATTCTTCCCCTGCTGAGAAGATGGGGATGCTGAGACTCGTCACAGTTGAAATCAATGTGAAAGGAGCTATTATCAATGCTCACTAAGTAATCTTGTGGGTTTATTTTATTATTTATTATTTATTTGTTTAGTATTTTTGAGACAAGATCTCACTCTGTTGCTCAGGCTGGAGTGCACTGGTGCCATCATGGCTCACTGCAGCCTCTATCTCCTGGCTGAAGCAATCCTCCCACCTCAGCCTCCTGAGTAGCTGGGATGACAGGCACACACCATCATGTCCAGCTAATATTTTTAAATTTATTTTTTGTAGAGACGGGTCTCCCTGTGTTGCTCAGGGTTGTCTTAAACTCCTGGGCTCAAGCAGTCCTCCCACCTCAGCCTCCCAAAGTGCTATGATTACAGGCATGAGCCTACCACACCCAGCTGTGATTTTAATTTGACTTTCCAGACAGAAAAGAAAGCACTATTCTCTTCACAACTATTTCTGGTCTGTTTACCAGTTACATTTCCCCCATGCAAATTAATGTATTGTATCTTAAAATTGATTTAAAAAACCAGAAAAAAAACAAAAAAAGTTTTGGCTTTTACTTCCTCTTCCAGTTACTGTCCCATTTTTTTTTTGTTCTCCTTTACCGTAAAATCCTTGAAAGAGTTCTATATTCACTGCCCGAATTCCTTTTCTCCTGTTTTCTATTAAAACTATTTTAACTACCTCTTGCCCCCAGCATTCCACTGAAATTACTCTCCAATTACTGTTACTTTGTTAGTTAATCCAATAGCCGGTTCTCTGTCTCTATCCTTGACCTATCAGCATTTGCCATAGTTGATTACTCCCTCCTCCCTGTAACACATTCTCCACTTAGTTTATAGGACACTTCAGTCTCCTGGTTTTAGTCCTACACTACTGGTCACTGTTCTCAAACTCCTGCTCATGAGCTCTTAATATTGGAGTGTCCCAGGCCTCTGCCTTGGAATTTTTTTCTTCTGTTCCTACCCCCTTTTCTGTAGTGCTCTCATTCAGTCTTATGTCTTTAAATGTAAATATGCTCACAACTCTCAAGTCTTAAATCCAAACTTGTATTCCAAGTACCTCAGCATCTTTACTTGTATATTTAATAGACCTCTTCATTTGCTCATATCCAAAACAAAACTCAGCATACCCCTTCCCCTCAAAAACTTTACCTACAACCTTCTTTATCTCAGTTATTGGCAACTCCATCATTTGATTGCTGAGGCCAACTCAGCAACTCTTTTATATCCCACATTCAGTTTGTCATCAAAGCCTGTTGCTCTCTCTTCAAAATATATGACCACTCTCCCCAACTCCACTGATAGCAGCTTGGTCCAAACTACTGTCATCATTGACTAGAATTTTGTATTAGCTACCCTTAACATTCATTCTATTCTCAACACAGCAGCCAGAGTGATACCTTTAAAATATAGAGCAGACCATATTAAGACTGTTCAAAACTTTCTACAAGCTTCCTATCTCACTCAGAGTAAAAGCACATATTTTTACAATTAGTCCCTGTACACACCTTTACCTCTCTGGTCTTAATTCCTGCTGTTATTCCCCTCCATTCTCTGTTCAGTCACGTTGGCGGCCTCCTTACTGTTTCTCAAATACTTTGAACACACTTTCTCCTAAGAGACTTTGCCCTTGCTGTTTCCTCTGCTCTGAATGCTTCTCCCAGATACCCATGTCTTCCTTGACTCCTCACGTCTTTGCTCAAATGCTCCTGTTTCTGTGAGGCCTTTCGTTACTACTCCGGTGGAAATTGATCACCGAACAACTCATCTCTTTGCTCTTTTGCTCTCCCTATTTTCCTTTACTACTTATTTTTCTCCATTGCACATATCACTTTCTCTGTGCTATATATTAACTTATTTATTGTGTTTATTGTCTGCCCCCTCTAGGGCAGGGACTTTTGTCCCTTTTTTTTTCACTGCTGTATACTTAACATCTAGAAGAGTGCCTGGTACACAACTGGCACTCAAATATTTGTTGAATGAATGCAATTGAAATTTTGGATGTAATCTCCTGGATTAGCATAAGCAGGTCTTTCTTAGACCGATCACCTGTAGGTGCATCTATAAATATTGAGCTTCTGTATTACAGCCTGAATCATGGTGGCTCCACCAAGCTAACAGCTTCTTGTGGTGCCCAGTTTCTATGTGGCTACACTCTGCCATTTCTGTCTGGGTTCCTTATAACCTGAAAGAGAGAAAGACCTCTTTGAAGCCTTCTGGTTTTCCCATGTCACAGAGTCAGAACTGGAGAACTGATCAGCAAGATTCTGGTAGCTTGTAATTAGCATTTCAAGGGCCAAATGGTAGGATACTAGTGCTGCTGCATGTTCCATCTTCTCTGCAACTGAAAGCAATACCATGTAAACAAAGTCAGGTGGTCTCTTATTATCTTACAAATTGCAAAAAGTCCAGTGGCTGGCACTAAAACCAATAACAGTAACAAGCAAAGATTTATTGGCTGGGTATGGTGGCTCAAGCCTGTAATCTCAGCACTTTGGGAGGCTGAGGCGGCCAGATCATGAGGTCAAGAGTTTGAGACCAGCCTGGCCAACATGGTGAAACCTCGTCTCTACTGAAAATACAAAAATTAGCTGGGCATGGTGTCACGTGCTTGCAGTCCCCAGGTACTTGGGAGGCTGAGGCAGGAGGATTGCTTCAACCCGGGAGGTGGAGGTTACACTGAGCCGAGATCGTACCACTGCACTCCAGCCTGGGCGACAGAGTGAGACTCTGTCTCAGGAAAAAAAAAAAAAAAAAAAAGAGATGTATTGAGTGCTTGCTTTGTGCTGGCACTGTTCTAAACACCTTTTGATATATTACCTAATTTAATCCTCACAACAACCCAGTGAGGGAAATATTAATATTAGCAACATTTTATAGATGAGTAAACTGAAACCAGAGAAGAAATGTGTCTGTGGTCTTAGAGCCAGTGAGTGTCGGAGTCAGAATGTGAACCCAGGCACGTTCTGACAGGCTTTAGAGCCTGAACTCCTAACCATTGTATTCCACTGCCTGCTTACAGAATGAAAAGGGGAGAAGAACTTTACCTTGAAACGAAAGCAAAATAACTATGACTCCAACACGGTAATTCTGTCATTCTAAAAGCACCTTCGTAACCAAGCACTTTCTTCTGGCATCAACCCTGTTGCTATTTCATGCATAATACAAGATTTAGGCTGACTGGCCTCCAAGGTACCTTGTCACTCTTCCTAGCCAAAGGAGTGGGCTCCTCGAAACACTCTGTCAAACCCTTCCCCTGTATCTTTGCTTCACTAGCTCCTGCTCTTTAGCTGAGCTCTTAAGGGTGTGTCATTAACTGTTGAGAGCTGCACATAACTCCCCAACACCAACCACCCTAGTCTGGTTTAGGTCCCTGGACTCTACGTTTTTATTTCCATCAAAGCACCTATCATACTTGTCATTGTTTGGTTAATTGTCTATTTCCCTGCTGGACTAATCTCTGTGAAGACAGAGATTGTGTCTGCCTTATTCATTGCTGTACCCTTAATACCTATCATGGTGTTTGGCATGTTGGAGGAGTTTGATAAAATTTTTTTGAATGTTCCATCCGGACTTGGTAAAAAAAAAATTTGAATGAATTTAAGTGATATTTCTATAGCCTATCTGCAATTATATCCAGGTATTAAGGTGAATTTTCTTGTGGCTAGGCTAGCCTACTTTTTTAGAAATGGAAGAGATGATTTTCTTTCAATCTGCCTTCTAGCTGTTGGGTGTTCGTGTTATGGTATCACTGCCAGTGCCAAAATGCTAAGTTTTCAATTAGTGCCACTGTCCGCTTCAGATACAGCTGACATTCAACTGCTGTGTGATGGATGTTTTCCTAGGGTCTTTTACATATATGTGCTAATTTAAAGTCAGATAACTTCTCTGGGTTTCAGGTTCCTCAGCTATAGAACCAAGTTACCTAACTGACTTCCACAAGATCAAACTTGTAAGTTTGAGACTTGGGGTCTGAATTTAGAACTTCTAATTCTAACTTTAGCTTTTTTGTTCATATATGATGTTGCCTTCCTATTCCCAAGAATCCTATTGATTCTTCTCTACTAGTCCACAGGTAGCACCAGATTACTAAGTAACCTGCACATTTCATAATCTTGTCATATGCATTTCCTTTAAAAAAACTTTCCCCCCTTTCATTTTTTTCTTTTTTCTACATTTATTTTCTTCCCATTCCTATTCTGCCTGCTTTCCAAAACAGTGACAGAGTTTATGAAAACATTTCTGAGGCCTGTTCTAGCTTCTTTTCTTTTCTTTTTTTCTTTTTTTTGAGATAGAGTCTCGCTGTCACCCAGGCTGGAGTGCCATACGTGATCTCTGCTCACTGTAACCTCTACCCCCCCAGGTTCAAATGATTCTCCTGCCTCAGCCTCCAGAGTAGCTGGGACTACAGGCATGCACCACCACACCCAGCTAATTTTTGCATTTTTAGTAGAGATGGGGTTTTGCCATGTTGGCCAGGCTGGTCTTGAACTCCTGACCTCAGGTGATCTGCCTGCCTCGGCCTCCCAAAGTGCTGGGATTACAGGCTTGAGCCACCGTGCCTGGCCCTGTTCTAGTTTCATATGTGGATTGAGGACTTTAGTGAGATTTGATTATTTCTGTGCTGTTATTATATCTATATCAGAAGTAGATGTGAGAAGAGTCTCAAAGATTGGAACCCATGGCACATACTATTTGGGTTCCTGATTAAACAAGATGATTGAACAATGCTTTTTACTCTTCTCTTTCCTGATACCCTACAGTAAGGAATAAGAAAAGTATAAAACCGGCCAGTGCAGTGGCTAACACCTGTAATCCCAGCACTTTGGGAGGCCAAGGTGGGTGGATCACCTGAGGTCAGGAGTTCAAGACCAGCCTGGGCAACATGCTGAAACCCCATCTCTACTAAAAATACAAAAATTAACCGGATGTGGTGGTGCATGCCTGTAATCGCAGCTACTTGTGAGGCTGAGGCAGGAGAATCGCTTGAACCTAGGAGGCGGAGGTTGCAGTGAGCTGAGATTGTGCCACTGCACTCCAGCCTGGTTGACAGAGCAAGGCTCTGTCTCAAAAAAAAAAAAAAAAAAAAAAAAGAGAAAAGTATAAAACCTTATGTAGAACAATGCTCTCTCCCCCAAGATGTCCATGTCCTGATTCTTGGAACCTATGAATATGTTTTCTCTTATGGCAAAAGGGACTTTGCAGATTTGATTAAGTGAAGGAGTTTCAGATGAGGAGATTAATTTGGAGGTTTTGGGTGGGCCTAATGTGATTACAAATATCCTTATAGGGAAAGAGGGAGGAAGGAGAGTTAGGATTTGCTCCACTGCTGGCTTTGAAGAAGGAAGACGAGGCCATGAGCCAAAGAATGCAAACAACCTCTGGGAGCTAGAAAAGTCAAAGAAACAGATTCTCCCCTAGAGTTTTCAGGAGGAATGCAGCCCTGCTGACACCTTGATTTTAGCCCACTGAGACTGATTTTGTACTTCAGCCCTCCATAACTGTAAGATTATAAATTTGTGTTGTTTTAAGCCATTAAGTTTGTGGTAATTTGTTACAGCAGCGATAAGAAATTAATATAACCTTCTAAGGACAAAAAAGGCAGGAAAGGAGGTAATAGAAATTGAGAGAACTCAACATATGTTTGGAAGATGAAAAGTGGATGGAAGAAAGGTAACTGACTTGGCAGAGTAAAGGGAGCTGATACCTAAGTGCCTGCAAAAGGAATCGGAGGCTATACTTTTTCATTCCATTTGCAGAAGCTAGGAAAAAAGTAGAAAGGGAGGCCTACGGAACATTTAGCTAAACATTTAAAAGGTATATAGGCTGCTAAAAAATTGCTCACTAAAATATATCCAAGTTCTGTTATGCACACAGAGCTTTCCTTCATCATTTTAGTGCATTCTTAAATATGACTGGAAAATCAGAGGTTAGCATACGCTTAAAGAAAGTGTTCAGCATGAAAGAGATACGTCAGCAAACCATCTAACCAACTGACCAAACAAACAGAAAATCTGATGTGTTTGAATGTATTGAGATGAGATTTGAACAAGTGGTAGATAGTTTTGAATTAGTGATATCTTCTTAGAAAACTAATGAAAAGAACAATACACTTATTAACTGCAGGGAAAACAAAGAGTTGGGTAGGAGAAGAAAAGTAATCATAGTTTATATTTGGCTCAAATGTGACTAAAATACAAGGTTCTAATAATATAAATACTGATTATTAATTTAACTAAAATAATGATACACGGTGAAAGGTGAATGTATGTGGTGGGTATGCAGAGAGGGAGGAGCCTTTTATTTCCATAATGAAGTCAATAAATAATGTCTAAAGCAGAAATATCACATTGTCACAATTAAAACATTTTATTTAGAGATATGGTAGTCAATTCCAAAGAATCAGCTAGAAGAATTTACAGTGGCTGTCTTTGGGGAAGGGTAAATATTCAGTGAGAGGGCTGTTGACTCTTCAAACTATGAACATATGTAACTTTGAAAAGGCTAAATTATTTTTTTAAAAAAAGGACTAAAAGATGATCTTAAAGAGAAAAATGATAGGAGATATTTTCCTAGATTAGAAACACATGAACATTAAGATTGAAAGAGGTATTTAAATCTCTTGAAAAGGACCTGTGACCATGACATTTTGGAATAACAGTTATTTTTTTAAAAACACATACAACCTTGTAGGTGGGGATTAAGGGTTACATACAAAGGATTAGGAGTGAGATTGGCCTTGGACTTCTCAACAGCATCATTGAAGCTAGAAAATAATGTATCAATGCTTTCTAATTCTGAGAGAAAATTATACCAAATCCAGTATTCTGTTGTTTTCAGACTACTAGGTCATTGCCTGTTATGAATACTTTCTCAGGAAGCTACTAGAATACCAAATGAGGGAGTAATCCAAAAAAGAAGAGCCAGGAACAAGGATATATCTGTCAGCTTAGGCTATGATGCAGTAACAAATAACACCAAACTCTCCATGGTTTACATCATAGGTTTATGGGATGCAGGCTAATGGAGCATGCTCTATCTGGGACTGCTAGTCTTATGACAGAGGGAGAAGACAGCGATGGTAAGTCTGCCCTTTAAGCTTTCACCTGGAATTGATGTATCACTGGCTAATCCAAATCACCTGGTCACCTCTGAGTTTAACAGGGCAAGGATCTAAAATCCTTCTATTACAGCATGTCTATAAGGCTGACATCACAAATCATGGCCAAGACTCATATCAATGGGATGAAGAAGTAGAATCCACCCCAATGCAGGAATAGCAAATATTTTGAACAATAATACAACCTATTTCAAAAGGAACCTTCGTATAGAAGGGAGCAAAAAGAATGCTCAGGACAACATGTGTGCAACGGTCTCAGAAGCAACAACTTGGGAATGAGAAGGATAGGTAAGAGAGCCCCGAGAGGAAGGTCAGGTTGGAAGGTGGGTGGGTGACATCTGTTGCTTTTCTGACAGATTTGGTTATTAGATAGCTGCCTCTGGGTGGGCACTAGAAGATACAGAGAGATGGGGTAGGAGACTGCTGTTTTCTCATCAGCTTTTTTTGTATGAAGTGTTTTTAAAAACTATGCAATGTAATAATATACATTTAAACTATTTTTTAAGTGGATAGAAATTTACTTTCTCTGATATGTCAGTGTGTGTGTGTGCATCTGTGCTGTGTATATGTTCTGTGTTTGTGTATATGTGTGTGACGAATTGTCAAACTATAGTTAGGGATAGTTTGTTACTGTCTGCAGCAAGGTAAGTGTAGGCATTGAGAGTAAGAATTTATAAACTTGAATAGTAATTTGACAGAATATTTTATGTCTATTGAAATCAATAATATAAACTTTTTGGGCTTATATTTTGTATTCTTGGCTTTAAACATTTTACTTTTCTAGTAATTCATTTTTACTGTATTTTACAAATTGGTCTGCAGTAGATTGGAAATTTTAAAAAATTGGTCCATCTTTACACAGTTTAGAAACACTGGTTTAAGGTATAAAGGTAAGATTATAGGATAAAAATATTTGAGAATTGTTATGCTAGAACAATCAGCAAATCACCAATGCTACATTTTCTGACCATCCTTCCTCCTCCACAATTATGAGAATTTACGTGGAAGAAACAGAAGCGTATTGAAGTCAGCACTCCCTGTCTTTCCATAATTAAGCCTCCTCTTCCTCCATCTTGCCCTCTCAACAACCTCCTCTTCCTCCATCTTGCCCTCTCAATAAAGCACCTGGAAAGAACCCAAAGAAAATAGTGGTATTTTCCAACAGGCCATGGGAAAACAGCATTAGCAACCCTGAGAAGGTGGAGACACTTAACTTTGTGAGAACAACAAGATCACTTTTTTGTACTTCTGTCCAAATTCTGCATTTTTGACTGTACTACTTCCATACCAGTGAGTGTTAATAGTCAAATATCTAAAGCATTAGTAGTAATAATGCAAAATGATAGGGATTCTCATGCCTTTTTAACTGATTCATTGGGTTCTTGCTTCTTTTCCTTTAGACTTTATGCCCATGCTACCTGATGCTAAAAGAAAGCAAAGAAAATGTCCACAGCAAATGTCTTTTGGGGCTTAAAAACTGATGCTTTACTGGGGATAAAGTAAAATAAATTTATCATAGGATGTATTTTTAGGAGCACAAGCGAACAGTTCTTGTTAAGAATAGTGACATTTCTTTCAATATGTAAGTAAAAGAGATATCAGTAATTCTACCCATCCTAAAGCTGAAGTTCACGTGCATCTTGATAAAGCGCTTCTGTTCTCTGTGTTAGTTGTGGTTCAGTCATGAGTGTTGTCTTGGTAATACTGGAAAACAGAACACAGAAGACTCATGCCCTAACAGGAATCGTTACTACCTAAACTCAGTTACAGGATACAGTGGTTCATGCCCAAGGAGCGTCCCATCTCTGCATAGTAAAAGGTTGTCATGACATGGTTAGGAGTTACAGTGTTTCTAAAATTAACCTTATCAGAGTATCTGACTTGTGTGTTCAGATACTTGATCAGTGGTTGTCTTCCCACCCCTGCCCCAATCAAACACACACACACAACACATTTACATTAATAACATCCAAAGAAGGGCTGGGTCTATTTTCAAAAGCTCCTCCCAGCAAGACTTTTATTCTCTCTCCACCCTCCCCACTTCTTCGAGGATTTAGAAACAGGTTTCTCGTCTGGGTGTGTACATATGATGGGGAAGGGGAGAATGAATCTTTTTTTGTTGTTGTTGTTTTTGTTTATTTGCAACTTTAAGTTTGTTTCCTTTGACAATAAGGCTGTGAAGAATTATGTCTCTTTTCAGGATTCCCCCCCAGTTTATTAAAGTATAGTTGACAAATAAAAATTGTGTATGTGTCAGGGCATGGTGGCTCATGCCTGTAATCCCAGCACTTTGGGAGCTTGAAGCAGGAGGATCACTTGAGCCCAGGAGTTCGAGACCAGCCTGGGCAACATAATGAGACCCTGTCGCTACAAAAAATAAAATTACTTTAACTAGGCATGGTGGCATGTGCCTATAGTCCCAACTACTCAGGAGGCTGAGGTGGAAGGATCACTTGAGCCCAGGAGTTGGAGGCTGCTGTGAACTATGATCATGCCACTGTACTCCAGCCTGAGTGACAGATCCAGGCCTTGTCTTTAAAAAGACAAAAAAAAATTACCAAAAAAAATTGTATGTATTTATAGTACATACAATGTGATGTTTTAATATATGTAAACATTATGGAATGATTTAATCAAGCTAATTAACATATCTATCACCTCATATTCTTTTTTGTGGTGAGAACATTTAAGATCTACTCTCTTAGCAATTGTCAAGTACATAATACATTATTCTTAACTATAGTCACCATGCTGTATCATAGGTCTCCAGAACTGAGAATAAATCTTTTAATCTGTGTACATCCCTGGGCAGCAAATGAGAATAAGAACCCTTAAAAAATTCAATGTCATGATTGCTAGTGTTCTTTTTCTGTGTAAACTTTTCTTAGCAAGGAATCTCTTCCTGTTAACTAAATTCTTAACTATTTGACATACTTTTTAAAAAAGTCTTGTCAAAAATGACAATGATTTATTGTACATGTTTGTTTTTCTTCCAGGAATATCTTCTTGCTAACAGAACTTAGAGGAAGGCACATATGCCTGTGCCTCCCCTGCACAAGCAGATTTTCATATCATTAGGGTTTATGCATTTATAGATCAGGAAACATGTCTATTCTATCCTAATCCATGAGTTGGAGCAGATACATTTACAGTTCTGAGATCCTTTTAAGATTAGAGGCCTCTTAGTACCTATATTCTCAAACTATGAATGAGAATTATAAAGAGTGAAGTGGAATTGAATTAGCTAGAATTTGTTGTGCTCACAGTCCTGGCTCTTGCCAGTATAATTTCTTAATCAAAGTCCACAATCTCCTTAACTAGGCTTCTTCCAGGACGAACTACATTCTTTTTGTCCCTCTCTTCCCCCAGTACAATTACCCAGTGCAAATTCATGGACCGAGTCTGCAGATGTTATTGTCTAATATGTTACTGTCTGATACTCTGTAAGTGTTACTAATGTCTTTCCATGGCACAGTCCTAAATAGTTTTCGTAACTGTGGTTTTGAGCCTATGCTTTTGTCATTATGTGTCAGAGTTTCTTGCACATTTTCCAGGAAGCTGCAACTGAATCATTTTCAGGACTTTTATATAACCTAGTCTATCATCTGTAGTCCAAGATTAAGCAAATACTGCATGCTCTTGTGGCCTAAGTGATACAAGATGCGAAAGGGTTATAACCAAACACTCCTAAGTAGCTTGCTGAAGCCCAGGAATGCTTACTGGAATTATCCACAATATGTGACATAGCCAAAGGAGTTTAAAAAACACCCTCTCTTCTTTTCCTTAGGGCTTGTCCTAAGTTGTCCCTTCCTTGTCAGAGCTTGCTACAGACACAGAGGCTGAGCACTTGTCATGTGTTATGAATTATATTACGCATTCAGATATTTGTCTAACCCATTAGACTTTAAGTGTCCCAATCCTCTTAATCCCGACTTCTCCTTCTTTGCCTGAATTTTGACCTTAACAGAGAGAACCAAACTTAGCATTCTAAACACAAGACAGAGGAAACTAGAATTCGAAGTCTACATGGAACAGAGATATAGGCCACACTTGGGATAATATATGGAGCAGGTATGAAAGGCCTGTGCTAAAGATTTTGTTTTTAAAATTCTTAAAGGTGAGGAATTATTAAATAAGAGGCTAATGACCTTTTTCCAAGAAAAAACATTGCAAAGTATGAAAATCTTATGGGACATACAGAAAGTATAAATTTACTTTGCTATTTTGAGCTTTTGCTGAAGAGGAAAATAATGGCAACTACTTCATAGGACTGTTGTGAGGATGAAATGAAAAGATCCAAACATATCACTTTGCACTGTCCCTGGCACATTGAAAATGATTAGTATTGGATATTACTATCATATTTCATTGCATCTGATTAAAATGTCATTTTTTGTATCACCAATAAAAATTAATTTCCAATTAAACTGATGCAATGATTTATCACCAAATTATTTTATATTTATTGAATAAATATTAGACTTATTTAGACAGGTTTTTAAAATCATATTATTGTGCCATAGATATAAAGGCAAATGTAAACAAATCTGTAAACATAACATTTCAGGTATTTCTAGGATTTTTTCATGATCAGAGTCTAATTCTTCAGGATCACTTTTCAACTCAGAGACATTGATTTCTGTGTTTTTTTCCTCAAAATATTGTCTGTGATATCAAGTATTGAAAGTGAGAAATGCAACATTTCTAAAATGTTCCTCTCTGCTGAATCCCAGATTTTCTTTCAAACTACTATGCCCACTCTCCTTCTGTTTGCTCCGTCTTACTAGAACATGTCAATGGAAGGTTTTTAGAAAATGACCAGGTTTATATTCTTTTCTGAATTCCTGCTCTTTGGATCCTAACTTGTTTCTTTCATAGTCTCCCTGCTTTGTTCATGATAACTCCGTTGCAGTAGTTGCTTAGATCAAAATCCCAGGAGTTATCCTTGGGATCTCTCTGTCTCTTACATACCACATCTAATCTACCAAGTTTCTATATAGAGAATTTGCCCTCCTTTACTGCTACTGTTCTGGCCTGAGGCATCATCATCTCTCACCTGTAATTACCTCTTAACAGGTTTTTCTGCTTCTGTCTTGGCCCCACTACAATTCTATTCTCAGTATAGTGGCCAGAGCAAATCTTACAAAACTAAGTCAGATAATGTCTCTCCTCTACTCAAAACTCAGCTCTCCCAGCTCCCCATTTCGCTCAGAGTAAAAGCCAAAGTCTTTGTAATGGCTACAGGTCTGACAAAATTAGTGCTCCCTGCTTCACCTCTCTCCCTCTCTTCCTTGCCTCTGGTGCCCTTTGCTCAAGACTCACTGGTATCACAGTTTCTCAATCTCATCATCATGCTCCTGCTGGAGGGATCTTTGCTTTAGCGCTTCCCTTTGCCTGGAATCCTCCTCCTCCAGGATCTACAGAGTTAACTTCCTCACCTCCATCAAGATTTTGATGAAATCTCATGTTCTCACTGAAGCCTACCATGGCCACCCTATTTTAGACTGCAACCTGAATCTCTTCTGTGCTCCAGTCCATCCCATTCCCCGTAATCCACTCCACGGTTTCTTTTTCCCATAGCACTTATCAGTATAACATACTACAACATTTATTTATGTATTGTAGTTTATTATCTATCTTTCCTTAGAGGGGTAGGCATCTTTGATTTGTTCAGTAATGATTCCTAAGTGCCTAGAACCGTGTCTCATTGGCATTCATTCAATACTTGTTGAGTTTTACTGAATTGTGATAAAACCTATGAGCAATGTCAGCACAAGGTGCTATGGGAGTATATAGAAATGACCCCACACAGATCAGGTTAAGAAACACTGTGAAGGAGTTGGCCTCCCTTGAACTTTCCTTTTTTGGAGATGAAGTCTTGCTATGTTGCCCAGGCTGGGGTACAGTGGCTGTTCACAGGTGTGATCATAGCATACGACAGCCTTGAACTCCTGGCCTCAAGCAATCCTCCCCACCTTAGCCTCCCAAGTAGGTGAGACTACAGGCACACCTCAGCTCTCGGCAGAACTTTTTTTTTTTTTTTTTTTTGAGATGGATTCTCGCTCTGTTGCCCAGGCTGGAATGCAGTGGTGTGATCTTGGCTCATTGCAAGCTCTGTCTCCCGGGTTCATGCCATTCTCCTACCTCAGCCTCCTGAGTAACTGGGACTACAGATGCCTGCCACAACGCCCAGCTAATTTTTTGTAGTTTTAGTAGAGACAGGGTTTCACTGTGTTAGCCAGGATGGTCTCGATCTCCTGACCTCGTGATCCACCTGCCTCGGCCTCCCAAAGTGCTGGGATTACAGGTGTGAGCCACCGCACCCGGCCTCTCTGCAGAACTTTTAAGGATAAATAGAGTGAGGCAGATGAAGGACCCACAAGAAGCAATGAAATCATAGATGCAAAGTGCTCCATTGGTGTCTTAGTCGGCTTGAACTGCTATGACAAAATACCATAGACTGGGTGGTTTAAATGACAAACATTTATTTCTCATAGTTCTGGAAGCTGGGAAGTCCAAGATCAAGGCATCTCTATCTGTGGGTGAACACCCACTTCCTGGCTTGCAGATGGCCATCTTCTCATCTTCTTGTCATATCCTCACATGGTGGAGAGAGACCTAGAGACATCTCTGGGATCTCTTATAAGAGCACTAACCCATTCATGAAAGCTCTACCCTTGTGATTTAATCACCTCCCAAAGCCCCACCTCCTAATATCATCACATTGTGGATGAGGATTTCAATATATGAATTTTATGAGATCACAAACATTTGGTCCATTGTACTTGGGTATTGTTTCAGGTGGCTATTTGGATTGATTATTACCAGTTGATTCCAGTTCAGAGTATAGAAATCAAACCTCATGGGTAATGCACTTTGTAGAATATTTCTTCAGCAAAGCTTATTTCTGCCTGAATTGTACCATGTTATCATAGTGAGCACTCATAACATTTCATAGTCAAATTGCATTGGCTAGGAGTTTCAGTCTGACCAGCCAAGGTGCCAAATCTTTGTTTTGGTCAACAGGGTAGCCAATAATAAAAACACTAAGCCAAAATCATAGTTAAGGTTTACAGTGAATATCTTTGGAAAGTAATGCAATGACTTAGAGATTTTTCTCATTTGAGATGTTCTTTTACCAGGGATATATTCGGAGATAGAGCCTTCACTATAAGTACAAGACACAAACCCACTCTTGAATCAGCTTTGTAACATATGATGTATGATTTATGTGTTCTTAACACTATGTGCCATCTGGTGGCTTCATATTTAAGTAATTTTTCTTGATAATTAGATATCAAGCTTAGTTGTCTCTACCTGTTAGAGAAATATATGTGTTGTCAATATGTAAATATAACACATTTCAGAACAGAAAATTCTTGAAAATGTTTGCTTGTGCCCTTTAAATTTTAGTGGGCTGATACAAAGCCTCCTTGCTCTCCCAATTTTAACTCTGCTCATAGAATTGCCTAAACTCAGTCCCTTACTGGCACACAATAAGCGATACACATTATTTTAAATAATTGAATCAAATAGATTTTGATCCAGAAGAAACATATAGCGTAAGCCTAAAGGACTTTAGGGAACATAACTTAATGTACATTTTGGATCTGTAAAATAGGGCTCATCGTAGTTATCTATCTCAGTATCTATGAGAATTAATACATGCAATATGAGTTGATATATGTAACAGTCTTTGGCACACGTCTTTTATTAATAGACTTTATTTTTAAGGAAAGTTTTTTTTTTTCTTTTTTTTGAGATGGAGTCTCGCTCTGTCATCCAGGCTGGAGCAGCGGCAAGATCTCAGCTCACTGCAACCTCCACCTCCCAGGTTCAAGTGATTCTCCTGCCTTAGCCTCCGGAGTAGCTGGGATTATAGGCACCTGCCACCACGCCTGGCTAATTTTTGTATTTTTGGTAGAGACGGGGTTTCACCATGTTGCCCAGGCTGGTCTTGAACTCCTGACCTCCAGTGATCCACCCACCCCGGCCTCCCAAAGTGCTGGGATTACAGGTGTGAGCCACTGCACCCAGCCCTAAGGAAAGTTTTGGACTTGCAGAAAAAGCAAGCAGATAATATAGAGAGTTCCCATGTAACCTCCCCACCCCACCCTACACAAAGTTTCCTCTATTGCTGACATCTGACATTAGTATGGTACATTTGTTATAATTAATGAACCAATATTGATAGAGTATTGTTTTGAACTAAAGTCCATAGTTTATTGAGAGTTTCTTAGTTTTTGCCTAGTGTCCTTTTCTGTTCCAGAATCCATCCAGGATACTGTGTTATATTTAGTTGTCATGTCTCCTTAGGCTCCCTTGGCTGTGTCAGTTTCTCAGACTTTCCTGTTTCTGATGACCTTGACAGTTTGAGGAGGACTGGTCAGGTATATTGTAGGTTGCTCCTGTATTGGAATTTGTCTTTGGCACATTTTAAAGCTTCTAAAAGTGTTTGTTACTGATATTATTGCTTCATATTCAGATTAAATGTGGAACAGAGCTAGGATGTGGGCAGGGGATAGTTTTGTTGAAAATTTAGTATTTAAAAGAAAGATTTATTTTGAAGCATAGTCAATTTATCAGTGCTAAAAAACTGGACAAAATTTGGTTTGCCTACATCCATCCTTCCGTCTTCCATTCAGTAAATATTGTGAGGATAGTGTGTATTAGATGCTGGGGATTCAATAATAAACAAAATGTAACTGTTTTCATAGAGCTTCCAGACCAATAGGAAGAGAGTTAAACAACTAAAGAAATAATCTACAAGATAACTTGTGATAATAAAGAAAATATTCTTATATTAAAGAACATCTTAGTAGGTGAGGGGAAAGGGGACTAACTTTATTAAGATCGTGCATTAGGATATTATAGAGATAGAAAACAGAATAACAGGCTTAAACATGGTAGAAATTTTCTGTTCAGGAAATCAGGGAGTCAGTTCAGAGCTAATATGGCAGCTCCACAGTGCCAGGGTCCCATACCCCTTCCACTTTATTGCTCTGCTGTGCATGGATTAATTTCTCAGCATCATCTCTTGTCTAAGACTGTTTCTGGGGCTCCAGCTATCACATCTGAATTCCAGCCATCACGAAGCAGAAGGAGTCAGAGAAGATAACTCCCCTTTTCCCATTTCTATTTACTTTTTGCTGTTTTGACGGAACTTTTTATTTTACTTTTTGTTGTTTCTGTTTTGACAGAATTCAGTCAAGTGGCCTTATGCAGCCACCTTACTTAGTCTCTTTGTCCTGGTGGCCATGTATACCAGCTAAACATCAGAGGTTTTATTGCTATACTGGTTCTCAAACTATGGCATGCATCGGAATCACCGGCAAGACTTGTTGAAATACAGATGACTGGCCCTCATCCCCAGAGTTTTTCATTCAGTAGGAGAGTAAGAATTTGCATTTCTAACAAGTATCTATGTGATGCTGATAATGCTGGTCCAGGACCACATTTTGAGACCCATTGCCGTAAAAAGGGAGCATGGCCAGGTACAGTGGCTCACACCTGTAATCGCAGCACTTTGGGAGGCTGAGGTGGGAGGATGACTTGAGCCCAGGAGTTTGAGACCAGCCTAGGCAACATAGCAAGACCCCATCTCTACAAATAATAATTTAAAAAAATTATCATGTACCTGTGGTCCCAGCTACTCAGGAGGCTGAGGCAGGAGGATCACCTGAGCTCAGGAGGCTGAGGCTGCAGTAAGCCTTGATTACACTAACACACTCCAGTGACAGAGTAAGACCCTCAGGTGACAGAGTAAGACCCTGTTAAAAAAGATGAAAGAAAAGAAAAAAAAAAGCAAACATGGATATTGAGGGAACACTCTCTGATTTGGACCATGATATGGACTTTGATCATTTACATTTTTTGTACTGAGACAGACTATGCTTTCTTTTTTTTTCTTTTTTTAGACGGAGTTTCACTCTTGCTGCCCAGGCTGGAGTGCAGTGGCGCAATCTTGGCTTATTGCAACCTCCGTCCCCTGGGTTCAAGCGATTGTCCTGTCTCAGCCTCCCGAGTAGCTGGGATTACAGGCACCTGCCACCACACTCGGCTAATTTTTGTATTATTATTATTTTTTTTAGTAGAGAAGGGGTTTCATCGTGTTGGCCAGGCTGGTCTCGAACTCCTGACCTCGTGATCCACTGCCTCGGCTTCCCAAAGTGCTGGGAGTACAGGCATGAGCCACCGTGCCCAGCAAGACAGACTATGCTTTCTTAGATCAGGTATCTCGTCTTTGAGATGTCTGTTCTGGGTAGCTTTACACAATTTAGTCATATTTGTATAAGGTCTGTGTTTTAGTGTTATGTAACAAACCACCTCAAAGCAAAGTAGCTTAAAGCAGTCATTTGCTTATGATTCTGTGGATCTGCAATTTGAGCAGGACTCAGTGGAGAAGTCTGGCCTCTGCTCTTCATGTGCTGGCTGGCCTTGACTGGTAGAAGGGTCCAATATGGCCTTCCTCACATGTCTAGAGCTGGCTGTCAACTGGGGCACCTCGGTGTTCTTCTAGGTGACTCTCTAGCAGTACAGCAGTATACCCTGGACTTTCTTACATGGAGGCTTAGAGCTCCAAGGGGGCAAGATAGAGGTTCTAAAGCTTTAGAAAGCCTAAGCCTAGCAATTACACTGAGTCTTTTCTGCTAGAATCTCTTGGTCGAAACGAATAATGAAACCAGCCCAGATTCAAGAGGAGAGGAAGCGGACTTCATCTATTGATGGGAGGAGTGGCAAAGTCACAGCAAAAAAGAGCATGCAGTGGGGAGGGATTATTATAGCTATCTCTGCAACAGACTGCCACAGTCAGAAATGAGAATGCCAGTATTACAGTAGGAACCTCATATAATTGTCATGTGGACATAGACCTATCATGTATTGGATTTTATCCCTATCAGGACCAAAGTATGATTTGGATAAAACACTTCCAAAATATTTTGGTTTACTAATAGAAGTGTGACAAGATCAAACAGGGTTTTAGAAAGGTTTGTTGGTTATTGAAAAAATGTTTCCATTTCTTCACTGATAAAAAAGTTCAAAAATGAGGACAAGTTGAAAATAAGTTCATGAATATTTTTCCGCTGGTCTTCTTTAAATACATGAGTATTTTGATTGAAAGTTGATGTCAACTTTTGAAAGTCAGCATTTAAAAAATCATGTTATACCTATGCAATGTGAATTTCCACATAAAAGAGGTCATGTTTGTAGTCTGTTTTTATATGTGGTATAATTTAGGATATGAGAAAGAGACTCTTCTTTCCCTCCCCCATCCAATGAAATTTTTACCAGTGCCTGAAATATTACCAGGAGTGATTCACTATTTGTTTCAAGCATTGCTCACTTTCACTGGATTTTAACATAGCAAATATTTCTTGGAAGGAAAGGACAGGAAGTAGCATAGTGGTATGAATAATTTAGAGAAGCATTCTTTCTGAGGTTCCTGGGTGTCTTTGGAGGAAGGCGGTTCTGAAAGGCAGGAGGTGGGTGTGGTGGAGCAGGGGAGGATGAAGAACGTGGGATAGAGGTACTGAGCCCACATTTCTCTACCTCACATAGCCTGCTGCTTAGGAGGCATGATTAGGCTGATGTGATTCTGAACCTACTTTTTATTTTGGATAGAACATATTGTACCTATAATATGCTATTCATGCTCTCTTTGTGTTTTTTCCTAAACACTTTTCCACAAAGAGTATTTATTTACCCTTAAAATTTTATCTCCAGTAATGTGCTTTAGGGCCTTTCTCTTATAATAACTTTTAGCTTTTGTGATTTTCCTTTGGAACTAAATATCCCTTTGAGCCTGTCCTTTTCATCTTGTTTTCCAAGGTCTAAGACACAGTCCTGGCATTCTAGGGGCCTCTGAAATTGCTGGTCCACTGTGGGAAAATCCTGACTTGGGCAGAGTCGGTGTTGTTTTGTTTGCCAGGTGTTGAATAGACTGCAGAGTGAAGCTGCCTCACAGCCTGTGTTTTCCTGGTTTGAATAGCGAGCTTAGTTACTTCATTGACTTTCTTAAGGGTACCCGGTTCCTCCTTTTAATTTATGCCTTTACCCAGTGAAAACTAAATCCAACTAGAAACCCCTCATAATTTTATTCTAGGGAGTTGCTTTTGTTTGAGGAGCTAATAAAGTTACAGGACTATGATTTTATTATTCCCACAGAAAGCAAAAAGCAAGAGCCTGTTCTGTGGTTCAGATGAAAAGCTCTGTGACTAACAGGATTCTTTCTTCCTTTCTTTCTTTTCTCGGGTTCCATTTCTCTCATTAGCTGCCAGGTCGTTTCACGACAGTTCTCCCAGCTGAAGTGATTTATCACGTAGAGTGAAGGAGAAGTGGGAACCGTCTCGTTTCTTTTTCCCCCCTGACAGTGGGGCTTCTCCTCCTGCCGTCAGGGCAGGCCAACAGCCCATTGCTTTGGTGGTATGGGCTGAGGAAAGGAAGCTTGACTTGTAACTATTGCGGTTCTGCAGAAGGCCCTGGCATGTAGGGCAGCGAGCCAGTGGCTGCAGTCTGCCTCCTGGTGCTCCCTCCTAAAGCCAAAGGCTCTTGGAAGAAAAGACTTAGTTTTGCAGCCAAACTAGAGGTGGAGGTCCTTCTGCGGTAGTCATGGTAATCTACTCAGTATAGATTTTATAGTTAAGCAGAGGCTGCCATAAAGAAAACTGGAGCCAGAGCTGGACGGACATTTGCCTCTTGAAAGGCTCTGCCTATGGCTCCTCCTCCACCCCCAGCTGGCTGATAGGATCCCCAGGAATATCCACAGGCTGTTGAAGTCTCCTCGGTGTTAGTGTCCCATCCTGTCTTCCTTAGTGACTCTTTTCTCCCCAACCATTTCATATCAGCAAGCACCTTTTTTTTTAAACTTTTAAGTTCAGAGGTAATAGGTTACATAGGTAAGCTGCAGGTTTGTTACACAGGTAAACTTGTCTCATTTCATCATCCAGGTATTAATCCTATTAGGTATTTTTTCTGATCCTCTCCCTCCTCCCACCCTCCACCCTCTGATAGGCCCCAGTGTGTGTTATTCCCCTCTGTGTGTCCATGTGTTCTTATCATTTAGCTTCCACTTATAAGTGAGAACATGAGGTATTTGCAGTGTGACAAATCCAATAGTAGCTTACAGTTATGACAACAGCTGAAGAAGCTGGTGATAAAGGCATCTCTTGTCTTGATGTCAGTCAGAGGTCTACCTGAAAAATAAGTGAGCCATAGACAGTGAATAAATCAAACAAGTGCAAATTTGGTAACAAGATGGACAAATAAGTTGTCAATAAGTGGAGAACAAATGTAATACAATTCCTGGTATTCTCTTGGAGAAACCTTTGCTTATGAGTCCTCTAGCTTTCAGCCTCTGTGCCTGGGCTCCATCTATATGTCTAGATTCATCCCAGTTACTGAGCCAGTTATGACAAATAGGGAATATGTCAGTATACCAGAAAAGTATAATCCAGAAAAGAGAAACCCTGCTGAGCATTTGAAACAGGGGGAATATGCAGGGAACTGGTTATACAGGAGACAGAAGAGCTGAGAAGCCAAACAATGGAAGGTGAGATAATCCAAAGAATTGCGATAGCAGAAAACCAGTACCACTTCTAAACTGGAGGTCAACAGGGAGGAGGTCGTATTTTTATTTTATTTTATTTTTTTAACCAAAGAGGAGGCACTAGGGTCATCTCTTGGAAGCTGGAGCCAGAGAAGAGATGCTGAGATACTGCCCAAGGCAGAGAGGGAAGAGGAAAAATATCCTGGGAAATACAGCTTCCAGTGGTCAGTCTTCTGGGACCTAGAGAACAGCAGCAGAGCGTGAGGACTGGCCCAGGCAGGAAGCCCCATGCAGTGTGTGCATAGGAGGGAGGGAGCTCAGAATCGAGTCTTGCTGGAGGTGGACCTTGTGTCCACAGTTCTAGAGATGACCACTGCCTGCTGTGAAATCTACCAGTGGCAGCACCTTCTGTCATCACGAGGTCTTGTAGGGTGTGGTAGTTAAGAGAACTGTATCGTTCTTGATAGACATGTGGGTCCCATGGACATAAGCATTTATTCAAAACTAAATGAACTATAATATTTAAATTATACCTTGATAAAATATGTATTAAAATAAACACACAAAAAGCATCAGGCTCTGGAGTCACACTGTCTGTGTTTGCTCCTTATGAGCTGTTATGGACTGGATTGTGTCTTCCTCAAATTCATATGTTGTTGAAGCCTCAGCCCACAATATGACTATATTTAAAGATAGGGCCTTTAAGGAGGTAATTACAGTTAAATGGGGTTCCTAAGGGTGGGACCCTAATCTGACAGGGCTGGTGTTTTTGTAAGAAGAGGAAGAGAAACCAGTGATCTCGTTCCATGAGTGCACAGGGAAGAGGCCACGTGAGGACATAGAAGAAGGTGGCCATCTGCAAGCTGAGAATAGAGGCCTTGCCAGGAACTAACCCTGCCAGCACCTCGATCTTAGATTTTGAACCTCCAGAATGTCAAGAAAATCTATTTCTGTTGTTTAAGCCACCCGGTCTGTGTATTCTGTTATGGCATCTGGAGCTGACTGATATATGAGCTATGTGACTTTGAGCAAAACACATATATTCTGTCTACCTTAGTTTCTTTATCTGAAAAATGGAGATGATAAAAGTTCCCTCCTCATGGGGTTTTTGGCAGAATTCAGTGAAATATAGTTTAAAGCACTTGGCATGTAGACATGTAGTAAGTATGCCATGTAGCTTTTACTATTCATAAGCCTGAATTTTTACCTCAGTGTCCCTGCCCAGAATCTGGGTCTTCCCTGTAAGTGGATGCTGCCTCCCAATTCTCTAGCCCCACACAGGATTTTGCCAGTCCCCTCTCTTGCTATTCCTGGCACACTCCACCTTTCATTTCGGGTTCTGCTAGCACCACTCAGAACTGTCACCTGCTTTCCTTTTAGCTGTTTGCACTCCACTTGCCAACGTCATCTCCACCCTGAGATTGTCATGTCCTTATGATTACGTGCTTTGACCTATCTACCAAGTGGCTCATGGCTGAGCCAGCCTCTGTATCCATTTCCCATAACCCCATTCTCTCAGGTCCTGGTTCCATCCCATCAGCTTGTGTGCGTAGAATGGTCCCCCATATTTTCTGCCTCCTTTAGCATTTAGCCTTTTTATACAAACCCATTGACCTGTGGCAACTCTAGATTTTTCTCTCTAGAAGTGTATTGGGCTGGAAAGGGGCAAGTGGATACGCTTGTTTTGAAGCTGCAGTTGCAGAGCAAGATTGCTGGTTTAGGTTTTGTTTTTAAACTTACGTCATAGGCTTACTTAGGTTGGATTTTAGGAGAAATTATCTGTGCATGTGGGGCCATGGTCACAGGCCAATTGGATACAACTTCCCAGCATCAGTCCTTCACTCAGCAAATTGTTACTGGTTTTATGTGGGCATTGGGACCTGTGGTTGTCTACCTGAGGTTTGTTGGGTGGTTTGCAAGCAGTGGTTGTCAAGTTTGCAGTGATTCCCTGTGTGTATTTTCCGTTACTGTATACCTCAAACTTAACAGCATCAAATAACACACATTTATTATCTCAGAGTTTCTGTAGTTTTTAGACTTTTAAAATTGCAAAATGATACAAGCTCATTATAACAAGTTTAAACATTGAGAAGTTTACAAAGTACAAATGATACATATGTCCTCCTTACTCCCCTCCATTCTGACTCTCCCCAGAAATAACTACTGTCGACTGTTAAGTGTATCCATTCCGATTTTTTTCTATGCTTAGATGAAGACACATTCACACTCATGTACCCACTTTTTTCCCCACTTTTTTTTTTAAAAAAAAC
This sequence comes from Pongo pygmaeus, assembly GCF_028885625.2. Taxonomy (NCBI): domain Eukaryota; kingdom Metazoa; phylum Chordata; class Mammalia; order Primates; family Hominidae; genus Pongo; species Pongo pygmaeus. The sequence continues at coordinate 107,850,539 of NC_072384.2, read as the reverse complement.
AAAACAAAACAAGAATGGCTCATACTTAAATTAGGCAGGACTCTTGTTTGCAAGTGATAGAAATGCTGTGTGAAATATCTTAGGCAAAAAGAGGAATTCACTGCCAGAAGAATTTAAATCACAGGACTCTCTCTCTCTTTTTTTCTCTGCTTCTGTCAGATCAGCATTGTCCACAAGCTAGAACTGTGGTCACCAGGAGCTGCCTGGCTTACACCCTCAGGCTTCTGCATATGGAGAGCTTGTTCCTCTGCCTTCTTTTCTACATAAAATATTCCCAAGGAGGTCTTCAATTGGCCTCATGTATCATGGGCTGGGTGCAGTGGCTCATGCCTGTAATCCCAGCACTTTGGAAGGCCGAGGCGGGCAGATGAGCTGAGGTCGGGAGATTGAGACCATCCTGGCTAACATGGTGAAACCCCATCTCTACTAAAAATACAAAAAATTAGCGGACGTGGTGGCACATGCCTATAATCCCAGATACTCAGGAGGCTGAGGCAGGAGAATCGCTTGAATCCGGGGCGCGGAGGTTGTGGTGAGCTGAGATCCTGCCATTGCACTCCAGCCTGGACAACAAGAACGAAACTCCATCTCAAAGAAAAAAAAAAGTACCTTTGCTGCAAGTAACAGAAAACCCAATTAAGAGTGATTTAAACAATAGGGGCTTATTCTTTTCACAGAACTAGATACTAGAGGTAGGTGGTCATTATGTGGCTCGGTTGTGCCTGCATTCTGGGCCAGCTTCTCTGAAGCTCTCTAGGTCTTGCCCCCTGGTTGCCACATGGATAAGGCAACTCTAAACACCACGCCCTCCCTTAACAGTGTCTTTCTTTTTTTCTTTTTTTGTTTTGTTTTCTGAGACAGGGTCTCGTTCTGTTGTTCAGGCTGGAGTGCAGTGATGCAATCACAGCTCACTACAGCCTCAACTTCCTGGATCAAGTGATCTTCCTGTCTTGGCCTCCCTAGTTGCTGAGACTATAAGTGCACACCACCATGCCCAGGTAATTAAAAACATTTTTTTAGTAGAGACTAGGTCTTGCTATCTTGCCCAGGCTGGTCTTGAACTCCTGGGTTAAAGTGATCCTCTCAAAGTGCTGGGATTATAGGCATGAGCCACCAGGCCTGGCCAGCAATGTCTTTCTTAACATGGCTTCTCTCAAAAGCAAATTCTGAGACAAAAGCTTGAATGCACTGACTTGGGGAGGTGACTGCAGGGCGTAGGAGCAGGGATCAGGGCGGGGAGTGGGTAAAGCAGGGAAAGAGGGGCGGCTAATAGAAAGGTTCATTACTGAGCTGGATAGTGCCATGAGTAACTGGTGCTAGATTTTGCTGGGACCTCCTGGGGGGCCTTGTGCAATGCATCTCAGAACTGTCAACCTGGGGGATCAAAGAGGGAAGCATTTTTCTGTCAATACTCACTCCTCTAACTAAACAATATAAGAAGGAACATAATTTTCACTTAGTGTTTATAAATATGTAGTATACATAGTTCATAGCTGCATAGTATTTTGTTATACAAGTGAGCCTATTATTTTGTTAATGGACATTTAATTCACAGCCCTGGTTTTTATCAAGTTGCTATAAACATCGAAAGGGGCATGACTTTGGTGAGGGGGTCAATACCAGGACTGAGGACTCCTATTTTATCTCATTTCAAGACTTTGGCTGGGTGAAGTGGCTAATTCCTATAATCCCAGCATTTTGGGAGGCTGAGGTGGAAGGATCACTTGAGTCCAGAAGTTCAAGACCAGCCTAGGCAACATAGCAAGCTCTTGTCTCTAGAAATTATTTAAAACTTAGCTGGGCATGGTGGTGTGCACCTGTGGTCTCAGCTACTTGGGAGGCTGAACTGGGAGGTTGCTTGAGTCTGAGAAGTCGAGGCTGCAGTGAGCCAAAATTGTGCCACTGGACTCCAGCCTGGACAACAGAGTGAGACCACCATCTCAAAAAAAAAAAAAAAAAAAGACTTTGGCACATTAAAAAATATAGCAATATTTCATCTTGCTAAAACAATTATTTCACACTAACCTATTCAGAACAAAAATAGAGAAGAGGTAAAAATAGCTTCTAAGTAGCCAAATAGATAACAGACAGTCATGCATTCCAGATGGAATGGACAGTCCTGCCTGCAGCGTCACTCTGGTTTTGTCTTAAATCTCATACACTTCACTTGTAAGTATCTTGTATCTTTATTAGGATCTCACTTTACCTCATTTTACTTACAAGTTTAACTAGATTGGTATCCTAGTTACTATTTCCACAGCAAAGGAGAAGAGGAAGGAAACTGTTAAAGGAAGTCACACTGACAAAACCAAAATTTAAAAAGTGACCACTGACAGCCACAGAGGAGGCAAAAACAAAACAAAATAAAACAACAGCAGCAAAAACCTTTTAAAAATGACATAAATATGCAAAGAAGATTGGCATTCTATCTACTCTACAGAACCGTAAAAAACTCTGAGGTTCACAGCCAGAAAGAATGGTTAAAATTGCACTCAGAGTACTCTTTAAGAGGCAAGGAAATGAATAATTTATTCCATGCTATTATATCTTTTCATGCAGTATTGACTCGATGTGATTATTCTTTTTCTGTAATATATTTTAGAGAGATTTCCCAATAAGTAGGTTTAAAATGATGAAAAAAGCTGATTCTCGCTTGAACCCAGGAGGCGGAGGTTGAACTGAGCTGAGATTGCTGCATTGCACTCCAGCCTAGGCAACAAGTGTGAAACTCCATCTCAACAAAAAAAAAAAAAAAAAAAGTTGATTCTCAAAGCTCTGGGGAACTTCACTTTCCAAACAACCATTTTCCATGGAGTTTTAGCCAAGAAATTTCCTCCAGCAAGACAGGTGGGGAGCCATGGGGAATGGCTTTTCTGCCCCTCTGCACAAGGGGGCGATGTCTACCAGCCTCTTCCTCGAATTTAGGCCAGTGGTGCCCAGTCTCAGGAGGGCACTTTGACAATCACCCCCAAGTCCTTGCATGGTGATGGCTTCTATTGGGGAGGCAAATGTGGAGTCTTTTCTCTCCCTTCCTAGAAATTTTTAGACATGTTAGAGGTGAGCTAGAATGCAAAGGGTAAGAAAATAATCCTTTTTCAGGAAGAAAGGAATTTGGGAACTTCTTCTACAAAAACTATAAATAACACACGTGCCATTCATGCCTTGTGTAGTTTGTTTTATTATTAGTAAGCAGTAATATCCCAGCAGTGACATCAGCTAACCAGAATATTACTTTGTGTGTGTGTGTGTTCACTTACGTGTGTGCAAGTGCTTGAATTTAGCTAATAGTGTGGGACAGGTCCTTTTTTTGGCCTTGTTCGAGCATCTTGTAGTCCATGCACCAATCCTTATATCTCTAGTGTTATTACTGTTATTAACTCTATCACTCCATTGTGTCCATTCACTGTCTTTTCTTCTTCTATTTGTCCTTTTTCTTTGTTTTACGTCTTGTGATAGACACAATAATGACCCCCAAAAGGTGTCCGTGTCCTCACAACCAGAGCCTGTAAATGTTATGTTACATGGCAAGGGGAATTAAGGTTGCAGATAGAATTAAAATTGTTTATCAGCTGGCCTTAAAATAAGAAGATTATCCTGAGTCCTTAAGTGGATAAAGTAGAGGCAAAAGAGTTAGAAACAGAGAAATAGCATTGTGAGAAAGAACTGCTACCGATGAATTTGAAGATGGAACAAAGTCCCAAGCCAAAGAATGTGGCAGCTGCTAGATGCTGGAAAAGGCAGGAAAACAGACTGTCCCCTAGAAGCTCTAGGAAAGAACACAGCTCTGCTGACACCATGGGTTTAGCTCAGTGAGACCTATTTAGAACTAACCTCTAGAACTGTAAGACAACACATCTGTATTGTTTTAAGCCACTAAATTTGTAGTAATTTGTTATACCAGCAATAGGAAAGTAATACACATGCTTATAAATTGCATTTAAGAAGTATTTGCCAGCTGGGTGCAGTGGCTGATGCCTGTAATCCCAGCACTTTAGGAGGTTAAGGCGGGTGGATCACCTGAGTTCAGGAGTTCGAGACTAGCCTGGCCAACATGGTGAAACCCTGTCTCTACTAAAAATACAAAAATTAGCTGGGTGTGGTGGTGGGCGCCTGTAATCCCAGCTACTTGGGAGGCTGAAGCAGGAGAATCACTTGAACCGGGGAGGTGGAGGTTGTAGTGAGCTGAGATCACGCCACTGCCCTCTAGCCTGGGCGACAGAGTGACTCTGTCTCAGAAAAAAAAAAAAAAAAGAAGTATTTGCCGCCAGATGTGGTGGCTGATGTCTGTAATCACAGCACTTTGGGAGGCCGAGGCTGGTGGATCACTTGAGGCCAGGAGTTCGAGACCAGCCTGGCCAACATGATGAAACCCCCATCTCTACTAAAAATTACACAATAATTAGCTGGACGTGGTGGCACATGCCTGTACTCCCAGCTGCTCGGGAGGCTGAGACACGAGAATCTGTTTGAACCCGGGAGGTGAAGGTTGCATTGAGCTGAGATCATGCCACCGCACTCCAGGCTGGTCAACAGAGTGAGTCTCTATCTCAAAAAAAAAAAAAAAAAAAAGTATTTACTTTGCTTAACATTGTGCATGGGGGAAAATACAAAAGTAAATGTTGTGACACCTTCTCACAAGCTGTTGATATTTCAGAAGATGAAATAGGATTTTATTTCTGTTATGCCATTAGCTATCGTGTGATGCTCATAGTTGCCTAGGTAAATACTAATTCATCTAGTCATCTACATTTATTGATTGCCTTCTCTGTGCCAGGCATTGTGCATACAAAGATAAGCAAGATATAATGATGAACAAGATATAGTTACTTAATATAAACCAAGAAAATTCTTCATGTCCACTACCACCAAGTCAGCTTTTCCTGCAGTCTTTTCCCAATCACCCAATTCCTTAAACTCCAAATCTACAAAATAGAGCTGAGGTTTTCAACCAGTGGTGTATGTGAGTGTCATTGCTATGGTGGGCATTATGTGGCAGATAAAAATACAATACCTGGATCTGTCAAAGTAAAATTGTGAAATGTTCAGAATGAAATCACAATGAAAGTAGTATATATTAAAACTGTGGAAAGCAGCCAAAGTGGTATCTGAATAAATATGGAGCCAGTCTCTTTTGTTGTTAATTTATTATTGTATCATATCGTAATCAGACAACATGGTATCACCCATATGAAATCAAACATTTTTTAACTTGCTGAGATTTCTTTTGTGGCTTGTTTTTTTTCTAAAATTTTCTCACTCTCTAAAGCAAGGTAAAGAATTATGTAAGGAGCTTTTTTACAAAAAGATCTATAGCAGTAGTCTGCCAGAAAAAAAATCTCAACAAGTTAAAAAATGTTTGATTTCATATAGGTGATATGTTGTTTGATTATGATGTAATACAATAATAAATTAACAACAAAAGAGAGTGGCTCCATATCTGTACATTTGGAGACTAACAAAGCACATCCCTATGTAATTCTCTGGATAAAGAGACAGTCAAAATAAAATTGTGAAATATTCAGAATGAAACCACAATGAAAGTAGTATATATCAAAACTGTGGAAAGCAGCCAAAGAGGTATCCAGAAGGAAATTTATAGGCTTGATCTTTTATTAGAAAATGAGAAAGATTCAAAATAAAGTACTCAACTCAAGATAGAAAAGGAACAACAAAAATAAATCCCAAAGAGTAAATGAGTTTACAGCAGATTAAAGATAAAAGCAAAATTAATGAAGCAAAACAACCTTCATAGAATTGGTTAATAAAACCAAAAGTTTGTTTCTTGAAAAAGATGAAAAAAGCAAATAAACTTTGGTTGTGATAAACATACAGTATTAGCATTAGTAGTAGTAGCAGTAAGGAAGCATGTATATAATGCTCTGTGTCAGAGACATTCTTTACCCACCAGAGATGTGTGTGCATCCATACCTTTCCAGTCACTCTTGGTTGAGTTCGATGCTGGTGATTGAGCTACAAGAGGAGTGACACGTGCCATATCTGAACCAAACCATTTACAAACCTGTGTGCAATCCTTCAGCTCCTGTCTTTCTCTGCAGCTATGATTTGGAAAGCCATATGCTGAGACAGTGAAACCATTGGATGGATGTCTCCTGGTTTATTGAGTTCCCAAAGAGAGGACAGATGCTAGGGACTTGCCCAATTGCCATAGCACTCCGTGTGAGCAAGAAATTCAACTTTGTTAAGTCACTGGCTTTTTTTTTTTTTTTTTTTTTGTGAGATGGAGTCTTGCTTTGTCGCCCAGGTTGGAGTGCAATGGCACGATCTCGGCTCACTGCAACCTCCGCCTCCCAGGTTCAAGCGATTCTCCTGCCTCAGCCTCCTGAATTGCTGGGACTACAGGCATGTGCCACCATGGCCAGCTAATTTTTGTATTTTTAGTAGAGTCGAGGTTTCACCATGTTGCCAGGCTGGTCTCAAACTCCTGGCCTCAAGTGATCCACTTTGGGATGCCTCGGCCTCCCAAAGGGCTGAGATTATAGGCGTGAGACCCCCCACTGGCCCTCACTGGCCCGTGTTTTAATGTAGCATAGCCTCTCTTATCCTGATTAATTCATATTTTGTAAAATGTGTTCTTTCGAGAGTACCTCTCAGTTATTAGATAAATACCTATAACTTACCAATTTAATTTTAAAGTTAAAGTGTAGGGAGAGAGTAGAAAAGGAAAGATAAGCCGAGCTCTTCAAAGTTCATTATTTTTCCTGTTTGTTGACAGGCAAACGTACTAAAGTCCCAATCAGTTACAAAGACCTAATAGGCCACGTTGTGTGCATCCACAAATACATATATACCTGCAAGTCTGTAGAAAAAAAAGAGTTTCCAGCCACCTCTTGTATTGTTTTCTGTTTAAAACATTTTTCTTAATTTGTTAATTCACTGTCACTTTAGAAAGATAGTAAGACGAAAGCATCAGCTCTTTCTAATCTCTTACTTCAATAAACTATCATTGTGCTTTATCACAATTCACTCATTACAGCATATTTCCATCAAAATAAGAGAATGAAAATAAAACAAAACCAATGTCTGTGCATCAAATTACCTGTAACTGAATTTGACCTGATTCTGATGCTAATTCTCATATTAAGAATGCAGTAGAGCAAGCCATTTATTAATATTTATTGAAATGCTAGTTCCATGATATTCACACAGGAGTGGTTTAAAGTGTTAGTCATATTTCCAAAATTTACAAAATATTAAGCATGCAGTGGTTAAATGCATAGAGTCAACTTGCCTGAGTTCATATCCCAACTCCATCACCTTAACAGCTAGGTGACTAGCTACGATTTAACCTACTTGAGCCTCAGTTTTCTCTTATGTAAAATTGGAATAACAATAGTAACTACCTCAAGAGGTTATGATGGGGATTACAAGTGTTACTGTATGTAAACTGCTCAATTAACATTGTTGTGGCTGTTGTTGGTGATCATGATGATGTTCAAGATTAAACAGGTTTGAGAGTGGCCCCAGAGCTGTCACTGGCGCGCAGCTTTGCCTCTATCTGTGTGTCTTTGAGCAACTTACTGTCACTCATCTTCAGTTTTCCTGTGTACAGATGCAGATAATTATAGTTATCTGATAGACTTCCAGAGAGATTAGAATATTACAAATAGTGGTAGTGCAGAAATGAGTATACAAAGCACTTAATAAAAACAATTATTATGAAAATTGAATATTGGAAAACTACTGTTTAGTTTACCTATATAGCACAAGTATCCAAAATAATATTCTCTGTTATCATGCTCTTCCACTTCTTCCTGTGCCGTCGACATTGCTATTATTATCTCCTGAACTACAGGTCAAATTCTAATACCAAGAATTCTAATATATTACCCAATATTCTTTTGTGTTTGTATTTTTAATGCCTAGATTTCATGAGGTTTCAATCTAGAAACTTGAAAATCTTTTTGTTGCTGTTGTACAGATTTTACTTGCCCATGTTGGATTTAACTCAGCGTCTACATGTTTGCTTTTTCTTCTTCCTCTTTTCTTCCTCCTCCCCTCACTCCGTCCTTCTGATCCTCCTTCCCTTGCTTCCTTCATCTCTTCCTTCTTTATAGTTAGGTATGCCTCCAAACTGTGCTCCAGGAAACTCTCCATGGCATAAAGGACTAGGTCTGTTTTGTGGAAGAACAGCTTTGAGAATGTAGCACCTTGTTTTGGCTTCCAAATGCCCATCTAAGTGATTATCTATCTACTCTGCCACACAGAGGCTACCATTGTTCCATTATTGCTTTCATTCTCATTTTTGCCTAAACTTCACATTCTCCAAATGCACTGAATATTAATTTCAGATTGCAATCATTTGATCATTTTAAACTCATGCTTCTTTCTTAAATGCTACTGTAAACTTATTATCTCCAGATTTTCTATTGATTACTAATTTGAAGTCCTTAAAGAGAATGCCAAAGAATTAAAATTCGATGTAGCCTGGCAAAAATACCACAAGAGTATAAAGTTATTCCAGGGAAAGCAAACCATTTCTTCCTTGAATTCTAGGGCTATATTCATTTGTTTGTTTGGCACTAAGCTGCAGGGGAAATGGAATTATCTAGATTGTCTTCAATAAAGAGGATTCTTACTTTCTGAAAATGTTAAAGCACATGTACTGTTTTAGGACTTGAGTATATTATTCATATTTTATTTCTAAAGAAGAAAAAGTACCAATGAATATTAACAGTGATTGTGTGGAACTTATCTCTTCTCTGAAGAGAGGAGGGTGATTGTGAGGTTTGGGGAGATTAGGAAGAGAATCACCTCTCCAGGCATGCTTGGCAAGGCTCTTAGATGAGAAAGTGTGGGAGAAAGGAGTACCATGAACTTGATAGATCTGTGGTCAGCCTCCTTGGCTCTTCTGGGGAGTAGGGGCACAGTTTTACATATTCATTTTGAGGGGGACAAGATGACATAATGGTTAAGAGAACAGGCCCTGGAGGCAGACATAGCTGTCTTGAAAAGCTAGCTCTATCATTTACTAGTTGCTTGAGCTTGTATAAATAACTTAACTTTGCCACACTTTGGTTCCTTCATCTGTTAAATAGGGACAGTAATGACAGCTTTCCTCCTCCAGGGCTGTTGTGAGGACTGAGTGACAGAATGCATGGAAAGCATTTAGCACAGTTCCAGGCACATGATAAACTCAGTAAATGTTTAGTAATGTTATGGTTGTATTAACATGATTCTTATTTTACTATTATTGAATTCTAGAATTTAATAATTCAGTTTAGTTATGGAATTAGAGGGTTTTTTTTCCTCTAATCCATCATGTGGTTCTGGCTTTAAAATTAGAAGGGCTTATTTCTTCTCATGCATTTTTAAAATGTTTGCTAAAATATATTAAGGGCAAATCTTCCTCTTCTCTTCCTCCCCTCTCTTTTTCTTGTCCATTTAAATGCATTAAAACTGCCTGTCTAATGTGGGTCTTACTATATGCCATATAGACATCAGCGCGAAGTGGTCACTTGCTCCTGCCATTGGAGATACGGATTTGGACACAGTGGAGCCCTGTTGAATGAGACAGTGTTCTAGGACTCTCAGGGGCTTTGCTGCTTGGGTTTGAAGGACTTGGTGCTCTCATTCTCACTAGGGGTGATTTCCTTTTTGTAGCCTGGGGGTTATTATGGGGCTGTTTTGGTCTGGTGTCTGGGGACATCTCTAGACATCTGTGTTGGTTTCTGGGCAGCTTTTCCTCTTTGGTTAATGAGGCTGCTGTATGTGAGAGGAGCATATCTCAATCCCTCCCTGGCCTTTGTCAGCTGCATGGATGCTGGGAGAAGTGAATGTCAGCCTCTGGCTGAAACTGAGAGGTGACAAGGGAACAGAAGCCTGCCAACAGACAGGGGCAAGGTCAGTACTGAAACTGCAGGGCTGAAATCCAAATGTGTGCCCAGGATCCTGTTGGCTTAAATGATCTGTGATTGCTTCCTCACTTCAGTGATGTTTTTTGAATATATCTTTTACTTACAGAGCGCTTTTATATACATCAACTTGCATAATCTTTACAACAGTCCAGTCACAGGGGCAGGGGAGGTCTCACCCTTGTTTTACGGAGAAGAAAATGGAGGCTTTTCTCAATAAATTTTCCTAATAAGTGTCAACCCATTTTCAAACTCTCGGTCCCACTGTCTAGAATGTTTTCTTGGCTGGACTGACCTTATTTCTAGGTAAAGACCATGGCTTGAGGCCCAGTGGGACAACCTGCAGGCACCAGACAACTTCTACTTTTCTGCATGATTTTCTGAGATTCCATCATTTTAACCAATTATTCTTCTGCTTTAGCCAGTACCTCTCTAAGTTCTCTCTTAAAAATGCAAAGAATCCCTAGGAGGGGTAGGTAAGTCATCAATGGTAAGTCAGTTTGTCACATTAAATACTCTCTTGACAGCCCGCTGAGATCAGGGCAGTTAGGGTTGGAATTGATGGCAGATGGGGAGAGAAACCTCTGGAGTTTGATGCACTGTCTGAGAAGGGCAAGTTGAGGGGGGTGCACTGGTTTTCTATTGCTGTGTAACAAATTACCACAATCTTAGTGGCTTAAAACAACACCCATTTATTATCATACAACTGCTGTGGGCTTGACTTACCTGGATCCTCTGCTCAGGGTCTCACAAGGCTGAGATCAAAATGCTGGCTGGGCTGCATTCCTTTCAGGAACTTGGGATCCTCTTCCAGGCTCACATGGTTGTTGGCAGAATTCAGTTCCTTTGGGTTGTGGGACTGAGGCCTACATCTCCTAGAGGCCACCTGTTTCCCTGCCATGCAGCCTTCTCCATAGGCAGTTCACACCATAGCCACTTGCTTTTTCAGTCTCTAAGATGGAGTGTTATATGGTGTGATATAATTGTGGGAGTGGCATTTTGAGATTTCACTTGAAAATCTCAATCTTTAGGCAAAGCTGGGTGCACATTCTCATGGGAAACAGCTGGTAGGAGCTGAGTAGTGGCTGCTGCCTTGGGAAGGGAAGGATTCTTGGTTTTCCAAAGTCTCTGCCTTCCGCTGGTGCTGCTTGTGCCTGCTACCCAGCCTACTTCAATCGTTGGCTGTGCCCATTTTTCTGTTGGTGGCATTTGAGTTTATGACAGGGGATTATATGCTTGAAGGAACCTGAAGAAGTGTATGACTCCAGGAAATGGAATAAAAATGCTCTGATTGAGGAAAGGGAGTAGGCAGAGGTAAATATGGATCCACACCCTCTCATTTGTCTCATTTTAACATAAAAGAAGGTGGGACTGCACAGATCCAGGTTCTATTCCTGGCTCTTCACTCACATGTGTGGACTTGAGCCTGTACTTTAATCTCTCTGAACCTCAGTTTCCTCATCTGGGATGCTGCCCTTTCCCCAGAGTTTCTGATTCAAATAGTCTTGGGTTGGGATTAGAAATCTGTAATTTTGACAAAGGCCCATGGTGACATTTAATGGTCAGGCAAGTTTGGATACAAAGTCCATTCATAGTTGCATGGATTTTGGATACAAAGTCCATTCATAGTTGCATGGATTTTGGATACAAAGTCCATTCAAAGCAGCATCACCATGTCTGGCTAATTTTTATATTTTTAGTAGAGATGGGGTTTGCCATGTTGGCCAGGCTGGTCTCGAACTCTTGACCTCAAGTGAGCTGCCTGCCTCAGCCTCCCAAAGTGCTGGGATTACAGGCATGAGCCACCGCGCCTGGCCTTAGGCACCTGTGTCCGTTCATGCCACTCTCCTGACCAGTGATTTTTCTCCTGCCTGCACATTAGAACACCAGATAGATGCCCAGGTCCCACATCTGATGTTAGAACTTGGAGGCAGGGGCAGGGGCAGAGGAGGCTTTGGAAAAGAATCTCTCCCAGCGGATCCTAATATGCAGCTGGGGTTAACCACTGCTTTATAGACAGGCTGAACATTAGCCAGCAGCTATGGGCTTAGGAAATAAAGGCCAGCTCCTGGGGAATGGCATTGACAATTTGGGCTCATCTGACAGGCAAGGATTCCGGAAAAGATTTCAGTTCCGGCAGGAATATTCTCAGGGAAAAAATATTAAGAAGTTGAGAGTCTAGGAAACTGAGTCAGAAACCAAACCATATAGACTGGTCCATCACAGCAGGGCAGGGGAAGTGTGTATGTAGTACTTTGGGTCCCCCTGCCACCACCAACACCCCCTTCCCAGCCACCCGCAGCTGGCTTCCTACATCGATAAAGCCGTGCTATTCAGGGCTGTTCAGGTCCTGAGCAGGCTGCAGCTGCCTGCTGGGTCACTGCAGGGGTTGACAATTTGCGTCTTATCTCTCAAAATAGTTTGTAAGCTACTGGTGGGGCAGAGCCACTCAGCCCAGTAGAATGCAGGGGCCGGTAAATGTTGGTTGAATGAATGAATGAGAGGTGAGCATTCAGCCTTGCTGTGAACATTTGCCTGAGTCTGATGCGTGGGGCCACTTCGATGCACTCTCTCACTCTCGACCTCCCTGAGAACACAGAAGTTAACGTCTGTCTCTAAACACTCTCTACCAAACTGAGTTCAATCTATAGACAGATGATAGTTAATGAGAGGCCCAATTTATAGAAAATCTTTTATTTCCAGCCAAAAGCAAGTCGAGTGCCTATAACATCTTGGTTTAAAATGCAAAGCGATCATTTTTCTTTTCTTTCCTTTTTTGAGACAGGTCTTGCTGTGTCACCCAGGCTGGAGTGCAGTGATGCAATCATACTCCATACTCACTGCTGCTTCAAGCTCCTGGGTTCAAGGATCCTCCCATTTTAGCCTCTCAAGTAGCTAGGACTACAGGCACATGTCAATTTTCTTAAATTTTTTTTTTTTTTGTAGAGATGGGGATCTTGCTATGTTGCCCAGGCTAGTCTTGAACTTCTGGCCTCAAGCAATCCTCCTGCCTTGGCCTCCCAAAATGTTAGGACTACAAATGTGAGCCACTGTGCCAATCATTTTTCATTGACAAGAAAAATCATTTTGGTTTTGGAATTTCAAATTCTGGAACACATTTTCCCAGCCAAGGGAAATTTTTAGTAACTTATAGGAGTGGAAGCCTTATTGTAGGCAAACTTGGATTTTAATATTACACTATCATGTTTGAAAGTAGAAGAGAATTTTAAGTAGTCTAATAAAAATGATGATTATTATAAAGCTTTGTGGTTAAAAGGACATGAGATTTATCAAATTGTGCAATTTAATATTGCATCGTCTATTGTTTGTCATTCATGCCTCAAGAAATCTGTAAAAATGAAAGGACATGAGGCAAAGAAGGACACACATGCTTCGTGAAGTCCTGCTTGGGGTAGGACTTCACTTCTCCTATAAGGACAACTGCTAATATACAGTTTGGTCAATTAATTCACATATTTTGGGTCCTATCTCTTTGTAATACGCAACATTGGTTTGGTTTGATAACTCAAGAAAGCCTCTAAATATTTCACAGCTGACAGTCCTGATGAAAACTTAACTCATAGCAAAGTTGTTTTTTATTTATGGGCTTCTAGGGGCATCCATGGTGCTCCACAAAGCATGGGAAAGACAAGTTTATGCTCTGGGCCTTCTGTGAGTGCTTAGCATTTAGATAGCAGTGACAGTTACGAGCATGAGTGGCTTTGTGAGTTATTTGGAATGATAGCCTCCTGGTAGGAATGACAGGCAGTCCTCCCTCAGGAAAGATGATTATACTGGGTACGGTCATATGGTCACCAGTCACAGCATTGGGAGTCACTTTTTTAGAAGTAATGATAAGCATTTAAGGGACAGAAGGACTGGGGAGGGTAGCAGGGAAAAATAAAGGCATTCAAAATGAGGAAAGCAGCATGACCCAGGCACAAAGGTGCTGTATCTGGTGTGTTCGTACGACATATTTTGGGGACAGAATTCAACAAGGCTGAGTAGCGGGGTGGACCCAAAAGGTGAAGGATCTGGACAGGCAGACCTCGGCATTCCAGCAAATGGAAAACAGAAGGTTTTATATTGAAGGTGTTTGAATAATGATTTTTTTGGAATGATTACCATACACAGGTAATTATAGAAGTGCTCCTACATTGACTCAAAGCAACTCTGTGATGTAAACACTATTTTTAGTATCACGTTATAGATGAGGAAATGGGGCACAGTAAAGTGGCAGAGATAGGATTTGAACCCAGTCTGTTCAGTCCAAGAGCAAATACACTTAATTACTAGGCTGCCTAGTATTCCTTAACACAATAAGTGGTATTTAAGGATGGGTAAATCTGGTGGTGATGCGCAGGGTTGATGAGAAGGAAAAAAGTGTGGGTTTGGGAAATCCAGTTAGGAGGCTGTAGCAATAATTATAGGCATTCCAGAAACCATTCTTATCTTTGCTTCCTGCAAATGGAATGGATTTCATCCATTCCCACTATACCTGTGCTAAATCCAGTCTCCACCATCTTCTAATTCTTCCCTTGCCCGTCTCCACTCCCTTTACAATGTGCAGTAAGAGGGCCTTTGTAGAGAACAAACCTGATTATGTTGCCCCCTTGATTAAACCCTTCGTGTAAGATCCATACTCTTGGGTTACAAGATTTTTCATGAGCTGGTTCTTGCTTTTCTCTCCAGCCCCATGACTAGGCATCGGTGTCCTTGAGACAGAGTCTCACTCTGTTGCTCAGGCTGGAGTGCTCGGCTCACTGCAACCTTCGCCTCCTGAGGTTCAAGCGATTTTCGTGCCTCAACCTCCTGAGTAGCTGGGACTGCAGGTGTGAGGCACCATGCCTGGCTAATTTTTGTATTTTTAGTAGAGACGGGGTTTTGCCGTGTTGCCCAGGCTGGTCTTGAACTCCTGACCTCAAGTGATCTGCCCTCCTTGGCCTCCCAAAGTGCTGGGATTACAAGTGTGAGCCACCATGCCCAGCCTTAGGCACCTGTGTCCTGTCATGCCACTCTGCTGACCAGTGATTTTTCTCCTGGCTGCATGTTAGAACACCAGATAGATGCCCAGGTCCCATCTCTGATGTCAGAACTTGGGGACAGGGACAGGGGCAGAGGAAGCTTTGGTAAAGAATCTCCCCAACAGATCCTAATAGCAGCCAGGGATAGCCAATGCTTAATAGGCTGAACCCCACGTTCTGGAGCGACCTGCTCTCTTCCCTCTCTGGGCCTATGCTGTTCTTTCTGCCTAGAGCACATTTTCCCTCATCCTGTTTCACCTGGTTGACTCCTACGCAGTCTTTGGATCTTATTTATCACTACCTCCCTAGTGCCTAGAAGAGTGCACATGGTAGACTTTCAATAAATATCACCCAGGATTAGTTAAATGACTGAATAATGCCCCCCACAACCCAGGATGTCCACATCCTAATCCCCAGAATCGGTGAATATGTTACCTAACATGGCAAAAGGGACTTTGCAAATGTGTTCAAGTTAAGGATCTTGAGATGAGCAAATACCTTGGATTGTCCAGGTGGGACCCATGTAATCACAAGGGTTCTTATAAGAGGGAGGTATTGCACTGGAGGGAGGGAGGAGATTTAAGGACAGACACAGATATCAGGGAGGGAATGCTGGCCGGGTGCCGTGGCTCATGTCTATAATCCCAGCACTTTGGGAGGCTGAGGCAGGAGGATCACTGGAGTCCAGGAGTTCAAGACCAGCCTGGGCAACATGGCGAAACCCCATCTCCACAAAAAAAAAAAAAAAAAAAAAAAAAAATACAAAAAGTACCAGTAGTGGTGCCTGTAGTCCCAGCCTCTAGGGAGGCTGAGATGGGAGTATTGCTTGAGCCTGGGGAGTGGAGGTTGCAGCGAGTCAAGATTGTGCCACTGCATTCTGGCCTAAGTGACAGAGTGAGACCCTGTCTCAAAAACAAAACAAAACAAAAAACAAAGTGAGAGAGGCAATGCTATGCTATTGGCTTTGAAGCTAGAGGAAGGAGCCATGAACCAAAAGAATGTAGGTAATCTCTAGAAACCAGAAAAGCAAGGACACAGATTGTCCTCTAGAGTTTCCAGAGAAAGCACGGCCCTGCCAACAACCTTGATTTTGGCCCAGTGAAGTCCACTTCAGACTTCTGACCTCTAGAGCTGTCAGATAATAAATCTATAGCGGTAAATATTGTTTTAAATAACTAAGTTTCTGTAGGCCATTGAAAACCACCTATGAAAAAGTGTAATAAATAACTAAGTTTCTGGTAATTTCCTACAGCACCGATAGGAAACAAATACATGTGCCATATCTGAGAAGCTTTTCTTCATCACCTCTTCCCCCAGGGGCAAGTTAAGTGCCTCTCATGCTCACTCCCTTACACTCTGATGTTTCTTTTCTGTGCCTCAGTTTTTCCATGTGTAAGACAAGTACTTACTTCACTGGATTCAGATGAGGATTAAATGAGTTAATATCCATGAAGTATTTAAAATAGTCACTTTCCCATAGTAAGTGCCCAATAAATGTCATTATTACCCCATCACTGCCCACTTATCACACCATTGTATTTGCCGAATGAAGTAAGTGAGTGGGAATAGAGATTGAGGAGTATGATTAATACTTCCGCCTGTCTCGTGGGCCTGATCCTGGAAGAAAGGGATCTACCTTTTTCCAGGGCCTCAGCAATCGTTCCTTCTAGAACCTGACTACCAAATATTTTCCCCCTTTGTTTTGCCCTTTTGGAGGGCCTGTTTCCTGGATTTCCTCTTGCACATCCCCCTTGGCTCCCTGCTCTATTGCCTGGAAGCCTGGGGACTCGCCATGCTTACTGGCGGCTGCAGCTCCAGGAACCCAGCGTCCAAACCTTGAGTCCCTCTGCTGCTTTCAGAAGGGAATGTAGATCATTTCAAGAAAAAAGGAGAGGGATGAGTCAAAGAAGCGTAGAGGGCTTCAAGCTGGCTGACTCAGAGAATGACTAAGAGAAGAAAACTGGAGAGGATGGGAAGACAGTAGCTGGGATGGCTTCCCTTGCTTGCTGTGTGTCCCTGGCACTCTATCCAGCTGCCCCAAGCCTCAGCTTACTCTCCTTCAAGTGGGGCTGATCACGGCACCTGCTTACAAGAGTATCATAAGGGTTAAAGGAAAAGTGACCCTTGAGCACTTAGCACAATGCCCCATCTGCACACAGCACCCTCTAAGTGTCAGCTGGCATTCATTTGAGTAGGAATGATGAGAAAAGGGTATGACCTGTAACAGCAATTTTCCAACTTTTTGGCCTCATAAGGTCTCCTTTATACTCTTAAAATATTATTGAGGACCCCAAAGAGCTGTTGCTTATGTGTATATCTAGTAATATTTACCACATAAGAAATTGAAATATTTAAAAGTATTTATTAATTCTTATAAGAACAGTAATAGAGCCATTATATGTTAACATATGATTTAAAAATAAAACATAGTTAATTCTTCCAAAACAAAAATAATTCTGGTGGCATTGCTTTACATTTTTGCAAATCTCCTCACTGTCTGGCTTAATAAAAGATAGCCGGATCCTCATATCTGCTTCTGTACTCAGTCTGTTGTAGTATCACATGTCACAAGTCAGATAGCCTCTGGAAAACTCCACCGTACACTTGTGAAAGAATGAGAGTTAAAAAGGCAAATGACATCTTGGTATTATTATGAAATAGTTTTGACCTCAGTGACTACCTGTATAGATCTCAGAGGTCCCCAGAACACACTTTGAGAACCACTGACCTATAAGATCTTTTTGAAAAAATGTTTTCGCCGGGTGTGGTGGCTCATACCTGTAATCCCAGCACTTTGGGAGGCCGAGGTGGGCGGATCACAAGGTCAGGAGATCGAGACTATCCCGGCTAACACGGTGAAACCCCATCTCTACTAAAAATACAAAAAATTAGCCGGGCGTGGTGGCAGGCGCCTGTAGTCCCAGCTACTCTGGAGGCTGAGGCAGGAGAATGGCGTGAACCCGGGAGGCGGAGCTTGCAGTGAGCCGAGATCGTGCCTCTGCACTCCAGCCTGGATGACAGAGCAAGACTCTGTCTCAAAAAAAAAAAAAAAGAAAAAAAGAAAAAATGTTTTCAATCTGTGTATATAGACCATGATAAAAATGACATTAAATATTACCTCCATCACATGGGCAAAAATAGAAAATTTGACAAAGATGTGAAAAGTGTTTCTGAGATTATGAAACACTGGAGCTCTGAACCTCTGTTAGTAGGAGTATAAATTGTATAAATTGGTTTGATTACTTTATTAAATGTTACTAAATTTCTCTTTAGAGTTAAAAATGCTCATATTCTATCATCCACTTATTCTGTTCCTTAGGAGAATTAAGAAACAAATTATGATATAGTTACATAATTGATGACCACAATTGAAGACTATAATGCGTGGTAATAGTAGTAGAATGCCAATGAATAGAAACATATAATTCACATAATAGAATGCTACAACTAAAAATGAATTAACTAGAGCCATGTAAACATGAATACATCTCAAAAACAATGCTGAGCAAACAGTAAGAGAGTCAAGTTCTGTGTACCATTTATTTTATTTTTAAAAAATTATTATTAATATTATTATTATTCTTGAGACAGAGTTTCACTCTGTCACCCAGGCTGGAGTGCAGTGATATGATCTCGGCTCTCCTCCTCCCAGGTTCAAGCAATTCTTTTGCTTCAGCCTCCCAAGTAGCTGGGACTACAGGTGTGTACCACCACGCCTGGCTAATTTTTGTATTTTTAGTAGAGACGGGTTTTCACCATGTTGACCAGGCTAGCCTTGAACTCCTGGCCTCAAGTGATCCTCTCACCTCGGCCTCCCAAAGTACCGAGATTATAGGCATGAGCCACTGTGCCTGGCCAGTGTACCATTTATGTGAAGTTTGAAAACATGCAAAGCAAAAATAGATGTTGTTAATGAGCACATACATATGTAGTGAAAGTATATAGTCATGCATGGAATGAGAAACACCACATTGAGGACAATGGTTACCCGTGAAGAATGAGATAATGAAATCAGGGAGGGGTCTTGGACGGCCTTAACTATATTTGTAATGTTTTATTTATCTACTTTAAAAATTTGAATTAGAAAAACCTAAAGTTCTGCTTAAGCTGGGCAAAAGAATATGGCAAGAAAAAAAGTCCAATAAAAATGACAATGACAAAAAAAATTAAAACTCTCTGCATAAAGCCTTTGGACAATGACCCCCAACCCTTTGCTCATGTTGGCTATATGGACAGTGCCCGGTTATGAGGAAGTGGGTTTCAGTTGTTCATTGGTGATTGATTGCAGGGTGCTTACCATGGATTTTCCCACAGCAACAGTTAAACACATTGCCTAAGTGCCTAGACTAGACCCATCTGCCCAGCTCACAGAAACCTATTAACTTTACAACCTGCCTAACCAATGGTAAGAGATCAGCAGGGTTGAGAGGAAGTTGACAGGGAAATTTGTTCTGACTTAGAGAGCCAGGAACATATCCTCTCTCTGGCAGACCTGGCCTTATCCTTCCTCTACCTTCCTTTCCAGCCACGTATTGGGATAGGAGATTCTTATATTCCTGAACCAATCGAGGTTGGCTAGGGTAGAAACCCTCTCCAATAGGACAGGTCTGAGGTAGGTGAATGGTAGTGGAATTCGGGATCAGGAGATATAGAGATATGGGAGGGGCCAAATCTGCCAGCACAAATCCCTGAGTTGGAATAACTTTTTTTTTTTTTTAGACAGAGTCTTGCTCTGTCACCCAGGTGATCTCAGCTCACTGCAACCTTCACCTCTAGGGTTCAAGGATTCTTGTGACTCAGCCTCCCGAGTAGCTGGGATTACAGGCGCATGCCACCATGCCCAGATAATTTTTGTATTTTTTGTAGAGATGGGGTTTCACTATGTTTCCCAGGCTGGTCTTGAACTCCTGACCTCAAGTGATCTGCCTGCCTCGGCCTCCAAAAGTGCTGGGATTATAGGTGTGAACCACCCCACCTGGCCAAGTTGAAATAACTCTTGATTCTCAATCTGCTTTGGAGTCATCCCTCACTGATTTTCTGCTAAGACTTCTTTTACTTCCTCATTTACTGCTACATGGTTTCTAACCTGACTTGCCTCTTCTGTTCCACTGTGGAAAAAGCCACTGTGCCACGGAGCCTCCTGGAGCCTGCCACACAGTAGACACTCAGTTACTGGTGACTCCGTAATTTTCTTCTAGATGGGGCTGAGGGTTTGGTTGGAAAGAAAGATTTGAAGATGTGTTTATATACATTTTACACAAGATGGAAGCAACATTAGTTGTCCCTCCCTACCAGTCTCAACAAGTGTTAGCTCTCCTCCCCCACTTCCACTCTTCTCAGTGTCTGAAGTGATCACTCAGCTTGGGGATTTGGCAAAGAAGGCAAAGACTAAAAATAAAAAGCAAAAGGAGAGTTAAGAATTTCAAGCATTCTCTAAGAGCCTCCATTAACTGTTGGTTCTGATATTCATTGAAACGTAGGTCCAGCTCATTAAAAGTACCTTTGAATTATATTACAAGTTTTTTTTAAAACAATAGTAACATATTTAAAAAGACTGCCTATCATTGGGCATTCCTTTTCAGCTCTTGTTACAATATGTTTCAACAGCTATAGATTATAGGCACATATACTTTTTATCTTCTTATTCTCTGTGCTCCTACCTAGTTGTCACGCTTGTTTTTTAATGCCTGGCAATATTCTGTCAGTGGCTATTAATGGAGTAGGGAACATATGTTCTGGAGTTCTAACTCAGGAAGAACATCAAGACCTCAGAGGGTTGATTCAATAATTAAAGGTCACAATAGATGTAGCATATTTACAATAGTATGTAGACAGCATAAAGGCTGACTAAATGTTGGCTGTTATCTATAACCACATCAACTCAATTAACTTCATCTTTCTTCTTTACAATGTAAGAGTAACTTTTGGTGGGGAGCGTGTAGGGTGAGGGCAAGAGTAGGGTCTCTGGGATGAGGCACTTGGAGAGGTGCCAGGGTCATTTAGTAATGTTACAGCAGATATTTTTTAAGCACTGCCTGTTTTTTTTTGGGTTTTTTTTTTTTTTTCGCCAGTTTAGCACCAGACACTGAGCAAGCCTCCTGGTCCTTGAAGACAGAAAAAATGAATGACATTTTCTGCTCTCAAGTTGCTCAGTGTGTAGTCAGGAAGATGGGAAATGAGGAAACCGCACGTGGGAAGAATGTTCATCCCAGGAGGTCAGGGAGGAGCTAGACCCACACTGGGCTGATGCCCACACTGAACTGAGTAGCGTTCCTCCTAGGAACTGGTCAACTTTTTAGGCAATGACACTAGAAAAAATGCCTAGAAGCCAGATCATGAAGCAGGTTGTACGCAGTCATAAGGAGGGCCCCTCCCCCTGCCCTCAACAGGTGATTCGAGAAGTTACAAAGCATGGAGGGACAGAAGAAATGAGTGACGAAGGTTGACTCTGTATTCCTCTCTCATATTTGTTTCCATCTCTACCACCCCTGCAGATTGGGGCCTCCATAGCACAAGGGTTATAGCTGGGGAAGAGGAGGAAAGAGGAGATAAAGGAGAAAGAAATTCTAGATAGTGACAGTGGAGAGGAAAGGGGAGTTTTAGGAGCCCACTGGCTGGTGCAGTCATTTGTATTTAACAGATGTATGTAATTTAAGCTTCTAAAAGCCAGAGACTGCCCTAGAAAATAAATTTCCCATGCTCTGCAGCAATTCATCAGTACCAAACTTCATCTCCTAGTTATTTATGAGTTTGCATAACTTGAGTAAGTGCCAGGCAAGTTTTTCTGAGTTTGATTCTTCATTTAGTATGTTTATTTTTGAATATTTTCTAAAGTAACTTTTAACCAAGTTAAAAGTTAGATCCTCACACTGAAAGGTGAAGAGTATTAATGTTTGGGAGTAAATGAAACAGTTATTCCAATAACTCCCAATCTGAAACAAACTTTTCTCTCAATTATGAGGCAATTAAGCAAAGTGAGGTGGTGTTTTGACGTGAGATATATGAATAACTGAGACTGTAAAGCTAGCAGATGGCATATCAACATATCAAGTTTGTGAGGTAGTTCTGTGAAGTGAAAAAATATGTACAGTTCCAAAAAATATTGAGGTTGACCTAAATACGTTTGCTTATGCTATATGAGTACAAGGCTAACTATGCAACGTTGTTTAAGTGATGACTAGGATACTATTTAAACATCTGAGAGAACAAGTTGATTCCTTTAGCAATTTTTTTTGAGCAGTCATTTTAATAAGTGCCTTAGAAGTTATATGAAGACTTGATTTCAACTCTAAGAATAAACTACATAATGTTTCAAATCTAATATTATCTAGAAGATCCCAGATGTCATGATACAGTTTAGTTTTGGAACAAGAAATAGTAATTAAAATCAACTAGAAAGTCTAGTGGGAGATCATTCAAAAACTTCATATGAGAGAAACTTTTAAGAGGCAAATAATATGAACAGTGATTTCATCAAAAAGGTGTAAAAAATAAACAGATGGGGACCTTGAAGAAAAAAATGTTATAAAATATCTAATGTTTTTCTTTCAAATAATTTCCAAAAATAATCAAACCTGTAAGAGTTATATAATGTGTAATTAGTAATTATTGTATCTCCTTGAGGTTCTTTCCCCTTTAAAAATATCTCTGCCTGTGGCCGTATATACAGAATTAGAAGAATTATACTGGCTTCTCAAAACCAGTAAGGGGCGAGGGAGGACAGACCAGATAAGCAGTCATCAGCAATTGTGGTTACATTCAGCTGCATGGGAGAGAAACTTGGCTTCCTAGGCTTATACGAGGAAGGTGGATATTTTCCTCATGTGACATGAACCCAGAGCAGGGCAGTCCAGGGCAGGTGCTGGTACCTATGAAGGTCACTGAGAACCTGGGCTCCTTCCTGCTTCTCCACAGTCATCCTGGCTAGAAACTCAGCCATGTGTTTATGCTCCAGGCAAGAAGTAGAAGGATGAGAGGCAGAGACCTGCAGAGCTGGTGCCTTTTTCAAAAGCTTTCCTGGAAGCTCCACCCTGTGATTTTTTGCTTACATTTAATCAGCCAGCACTAATTCCATGGTCTCCTCTAACCATCAGGGAATAATCCAGGTCAGGGCAGGGTTTTTAAACCGAGTGCCTTGCCACCCCAAATGGATTTGAGTTCTCTTGATAAGAAAAAAAGGGAGAGTACTTTTATTTTTGATTTTAAAGGTATTTATGTTATCCTGTTTGCCATCAAAAGGAAGTCAGGATTAATCTATTTCTGTTAGGATCTTTCATTTCCTGCTGTATATTGTAGTACGTGGTAGACATTCAACAAATGTGGTTGATTGATGAATGGATTCATTTAACCAGTAATTATCAAGCATACTACATGTCAATGTTCTATGATATTTAAAAAGAAATATATATTCCTATCCTTGAGGGATTTATAGTTGCAATTTCAGACATTCATATATATGAAATGATTAGAGAACAATCCAACTGATAAAAAGAGCACAATTCTTCATCTGTGTTTTGCTTTCTATTGTTCATGCTATTATTGTACTGCTACACTGGATTTGGTTCCAGGACTATTTTCATCAAATTATGTGGTTAAATATGCCCAGTGGTGCAGAAAAACAGTGGAGGCATTAGATACTTGGGTTTTCATAGCATCAGGGTTGTGGATGGTCATACAGCTTTTGTGCTTCTCATTTTCTCTCTATAAAACGTGCCATAGCAATGGCCATCCAGCATAGGCATTGGATAGACAAGGGGAGATGAAGACAATTAGGAGCATGCCTGGGCTCTGAAGTCAGGCTTCCTGGATTCCTCTTCCAGGTCTGCCGTTTGCTAGCGTAACCAAGGGTGTGTGTCCCACTTTCCCCATCCGACAAGTGGGGTGATGACTGTACAAACTACAGGGGCTGATGTGAAGCTTGTGCTAACATATGAAAAGTATTTAGAAAGAGCTTGGCACATAGTAAACACTCAATAAAAGTTAGCTACTATTATGTAGTATTTTCCAATGGTTTATTTAGAAGCAAAATAGTATCAGTCTAGAAGTCCAGGCTTGTTTTTCTCCCAAACATGTTTTCACAAGTGCTTCCATGGTCTCCTTCTCCTTTTCTTCTTCCTCTTCCTCTAAAAACATATTTTGCTGTCTCTGCTTGGTCATCTTTCACTGGGCCAGAGAAAGAATCCCTGAGGGTTGGACAAGGGGAGCAGCTGAGTTGGTGGGAGAAGGGAGAACCCAGCAGGTTGAATGCCTCGAACCACTGTGATGAGTTCTTGAGCTGGGTGCCAATCAAAGTGAAGCAGTGGGGCTTGCCAGGAGAGATGTTAATTTCAGCGGTCACACGTGTCCCTGTCTGGACTCTCCCTAGGACTCTTGACCCTACCCTGCAGTGGTTTGAAATGGATTTTATTAGGCTTTCATTACATTCTCATATCATTTTTTTCACTTGGTATCTAAGCTACACGAGAGCTAGTGTAGTGCTTTCTCCTTGGCTAATACTCTACCCAGACCTCTCCTGAATGTCCAGCTCTCTCTCTGCTTCACCAAATCTAGAGTGAGGTCAGGGGCTCAGAGACTCAACTCAACTCAACTTGTTAATGAAGCGATGAGGCTATTTTGTCCCTTTCTTAAATTTCTTTCTAAAGCATAATTATAAATAGGATACTCTGTGACCTATGGGTCAAAAAGGGAACAATCAGGCAAATGATTTTTGATTATAATATCTATTATGAACACATTAATAATGAATGTCAAGGATTTGGCTCAAAGACAATAAAAGCAAAGGCACCACATGTATGCTCTCTTTCTCCCTTTCTACAGTACTGATTTCATAACTTATCTTTAGGTAGAGTGGAAATTAGATTTCAAAAAGTGAGTAAAAATTTTCACCCGAAAACGTAATTTGTTAATTTTTATCTTGAACAACTCCTTGACTGATGAAACTCCATTTTGTCTTACACTATTTGCAAACAAAAAAGAAACAATAATCCACACTAATAAGCCCATCTGAGAATGCCTTTAAAACCCCTTTATTTGCCTAATTGGGGAAATTTTCTGGAATGATTGTCAACGGAAAACAGTTACAGCATTTGTGTCTAAATATATCTTCTTGCTTTTGTTTTACTTCCACCTGAGTGTTTTTAAAATTCTTATGTAGAGTTGATCTTCCTTTGTTAAGGATACTAGTTTTCAGAATAAGTTTTTTTTTTTTTAAGAAAATCGTTTAAAACATTTATACTACCCTAAGCTTCCACAGTTCTTGTTAAGCGTATTTTTCTCTTTGAATTTCAAGGGAGTGATGTCTTGTTGGCATGTTTGATGTTGTGGATGTGGGTTTCACTTTATTTGAGCAAAGCATTTAGAAAGCTCCAAGAATTTCTCTCATCTTCCTGGGTTGAGGGAAATGTAAACAGTGACAAACAGTTCTTCAGACTCTCCCTGATTTTTTTTCTCGTGCTGTTACTTTCCACAAAGTTCAAACACATGGGCTTTTAAGAGATAATAATCTTATTTGACAGTAAGCAATAGCTATTATGACAAAGATTAGTCAATATTTTGTGAAATACCAAATTATCAAGTAGTTTGGATCTGCTAGACCCCTCCCATTTCAATCATTATGCATGAAGTTGATGACCTTCATCCTTGTGACCCCACAAAAATCTTTATGACACTTATGTGTGAACTTAGAGTATTTTTCTACTCAGCCGCAGTGCTGCTAACTCTTTGTTTGGGACGGAGGAGCTGCCTGTGCATTATAGGCTATTTAACAGCATCCATGGCCTCTCCCTATTAGATGCTAGTAGGACCCCTTCCTCCAGTGTGACAATAAACGGTGTATTCTGACATGGCCAAATGTCCCTGGGGAGCAGTATTGCCTCCCATTGCTGTGGGGACCTCAGCCATCAACCTATGATGGGTAAAGGAAAAGATATTTTTCTTCTCCTACAGTTAAAAACAAAAATTAGAAAATCCCTGGGAAATATTTTTATATCACCAGCAAATATCCTGACTAGTCAAAGTGAGGCTTGCCATCAAAAGGAAGTCAGGATTCATCTATTTCTATTATGACCTTTCATTTCCTGCTGCATATTATAGTACATAGTAGACATTCAACAAATGCCTTTGCCTCCCATTGAGAACCACTGTCTTACAGCAATCTTCAGTCCAGGAGTATAGTGACAGTTTTTCACTACAATGAACAAAATTACTAGAGGCTGTTAGGAGTTAGAAACCCCAGATTGCTGATGGGGCAACATAGGCACAGAAGTTTACACATGCCCAATCTGTCATAAGAGAAGGAGGCCGAGTCCCACTTCCCGTAGTGCTTGGATCAGTCTGCCTGATAGTGCTTGCTTGATAATTACCGGTTAAATGAATCCATCCATCAGTCAACCACATTTGTTGAATGTCTACTATGTACTATAATATGCAGCAGGAAATGAAAGGTCATAATAGAAATAGATGAATCCTGACTTCCTTTTGATGGCAAGCCTCACTTTGACTAGTCAGGATATTTGCTGGTGATATAAAAATATTTCCCAGGGATTTTCTAATTTTTATGTTTTTAACTGTAGGAGAAGAAAAATATATTTTCCTTTACCCATCGTAGGTTGATGGCTGAGGTCCCCACAGCAAAAGACAGATTAACAAAAGTATACAAATGTATTTAATTTAAATTTTATGTGACATGAGAGCCCTCATAAAGAAATGAAGACCCCCAAGAAATGGGTAAACGTGAGTATTTTCATGCTAGGTTTGATGAACAGTGAAGAGTCATGGAGAAATACGATAGGGCGAAAAGGGTGTGATCTAATGGTAAGGCACTGGGGGAAATTTAGCAAGACCTGATTGTTCAGATTCTTTTCTATGACCCTAGGTCTTCAGAGATAAGGATGTTTTTTTTTTCCTTCAGGCATAGGGAGAACACCTCTCACCTGAAGCTGTTAGCACCTGCTTCAGAGAAGGGTAGCGGTATGATGAGAGTGGACTTGCTGCTTCTATCATTCTTCTCAAATTCTTTCAGCTGAAAATATTCTGGGATAGTCTGTCCTGAACCCCATATCATAACTTAGACATATATTAAGTATATAAAAAAATTTTAAGTAATGCTTGCAGTAGCAATCAGTAATCAATCAAGTCCATTAAAAATAAAAATTGTGGCTGGGCCTGGTGGCTCATGCCTGTAATCCCAGCACTTTGGGAGGTCGAGGTGGGTGGATCACCTGAAGTCAGGAGTTCAAGACCAGCCTGGCCAACCTGGCGAAACCCCGTCTCTACTAAAAATACAAAAATTAGCTGGGCGTGGTGGCACGCACCTGTAATCCCAGCTACTTGGGAGGCTGAGGCAGGAGAATTGCTTGAACCTGGGAGGTGGAGGTTGCAGTGAGCTGAGATTGTGCCATTGCACTCCAGCCTGGGTGACAGAGCCAGACATTGTCTCCAGAAAAAAAAAAAAAAAAGAAAATAAAATTGTAAGGAGTTTTATTTCCTTTCTCCCAACCTCGGTCTTTTAAAAAGTTATTATTTGTTATATAAGATATGATTATATAGCAATAGCTTCCTTTTTCATAAGGTCCCCTTTGAATAACTCTTTCATATTTACTGTATATCAAATGCTGCATCATCTAATGCTATCTTGGTCTTTCTAGCATACATTTCTTTTGTAGACTCTGAATACTTAACACATGTCTTCTGATTTATGATTATTTTTAAAAATCTTGGTGAGGTAGGAGGAACAAGCATCATTGTCTCTTATTTATGGAGTATTAAAAGGTAAAGAGGGTTTAAATGGATTACTTAATGCCACAGACTTTATCCAGGAAAAAGGTTTGAGTAGGATCCTAGGTTTTCTGCTTCCTAATTCAATGTGCTTTCCATTAGCCTGTTTTAATCATTTTAAATGTAGATTTATATAAAAACTTCCTTTACAAAAACTTCAGGTGCTTTAGAGATAACCTGTAATTCAAATAATGCCTAAAACCCTTGCGGGATGTTGTAATGATGACAGGATAAAGTGGAAGAAAAGTGTATGGGAAATGAAAAGGAATACATCAGAATTAGTGCTCATAAATTTTGTCCCCTGCGCAAGTGCTATTTAAATTTGCTGAGCTTTGTGGATGTTAAAGAATAAATATGTGCCTCACAATTCTCAGAGACAGAACCAAAAAGGATGTAACTTAAAGGTCTACAGAATGCAGACAACTAGTGAAAACCAGTGAGATGAGCTGGGTTCATGTCAGGGAGGGGTAGGGATGATGGCAAACAATAGTGATGTGCTCTCTCTAAAGGGGCAGTCACTCGTCAGTTCCAGTGGAAGGATGGGCCCAGTCACTCCAAGTCCTCTGACTTTACTGAGAAACCCAAAATTGGATTTTTATGTAAAATATTTTGATTAAAAGAACAAACAATGCAGGCCACATTAGTATGTGTGCAAGTGACGTATGCCCCACAGGCCTCAGTCCACTCTTGGCATATTTGATTTTTGACTTTTAACTATTTTCAGATTTAGAGTTCCACTAAGAATAACAGTTGATCTGTCAGGTGGAAAGGTTCCTTTCACTTGCAAATATTCCTGAAGATGGGCCTTGAAGGTAGCTTGATTTCTTTTTCATTCTTTCTTTCTCTTTCTTTCTTTCTTTGTTTCTTTCTTTCCTTCCCTCTTTCTTCCTTCCTTTCTTTTTCTTTCTTTCTTTCTCTCTCTTTCTTTCTTTTTCTCTCTCTCTCTGTCTTCCTTCCTTCCTTCCTTCTTTTCTTTTCTTTCTTTTGAGACAGAGTCTTGCTCTGTCACCCAGGCTGCAGTGTAGTGGCGTGATTTCTGCTCACTGCAACCTCCACCCACCAGGTTCAAACAGTTCTCCTGCCTCAGCCTCCCCAGTAGCTGGGATTACAGGCATGCACCACCATACCCGGCTAATTTTTGTATTTTTGGTAGAGATGAGGTTTTACCATGTTGGCCAGGCTGGTCTCGAACTCCTGATGTCAGATGATCCACTGGCCTTGGCCTCCCAAAGTGCTAGGATTACAGGCGTGAGCCACCAAGCCCGGCCAATTCCTTTCTTTTTACAAAAGTACTCCCCAACCTTATTTCTATAAAAGGCATTTCCTCTGCTTAGGACTGCTGTCTACCCACTGTTCACATCACAGCTCCTGTGTAGGTGTGTCCTCTCACAGCACGGGGGCTCGTGACACAGGCATGCAGGCAGCAGGCTTCTGTTCTGTGGTTCGGGAGTTGTCACTCAGGTCCAAGAAAACTGCTTTGCAGCGTCTACCCTTGGCATGGTAACTCTTATTGATAGCCTCCTCTTGGTCTGTCATTTCTCTGTAATTCCTGCCCTGCAGGAAACCAGAAAGTGATTTTCTATGCACAATCATGAACCATGTTTTTACCTAAAAATATATTTATGAACTGATCTCTTGTTTCCTCCAAATATTAAACCCTTTTCCTTAGAATGGAAGAGGACAGTCATTTCTGTAAGATCATGTTCAGATTAGAGACACAAACATTTTCTGTCCTAGAGTTCTTCGAAGTTTACTGTCATGAGAAAACATTTCTTCCCTGAAGAATTGAATTCTGAAAGTTCAGGAGCCCAGTAGCATCATAATTTTTTTCCATTCATTTCTTCCAGTGCCCTATAAAACAATCGCAAAAATAATATAAACTCGATCCCAAATTACATATGAAATATGCAAAGGTGTTGTGCTATGTAAGTAATGTACTTATTATCACATATGCGATGCAAATGGATGCAACATTTTACAGAATACTTCGGGAAAATAGAGAACGTAAAAATGTTCTGATTTTAAACACAAAATAATTCTATTCAGAAGTTAGCCACGAGAGGGCAGCATTGTCTACACAAACAGAATGGCGACTACATTTGAACCTCAGACATTTTCGTGAGGCTGTTTCACCATTTGGTTTCAAACACAGGGAATGATCATAGAAACAGCATCATTGATGCTTAAATTCACAGTTTTTAAAATAAAAAATCTAATCTCTTGGTCTACGCAACCATTAGGACAAGGCTAAATGTCGTGGAACAATGACACATATTTTTCTTATATTTCTCTGTCTTTTCCAGCATGTCTTCTTCACGCTCTACGCTCCGTTTCTGTAGTTTATTTATCTTGAAAAAAAAAAAAAATCACCCGACTATTATTATGATTCTGGCCACATGAATCCCAGTGAGCATCAATTTCTTTATCTACGGAACTTTTTTTCCCCCGGAGTCTTGCTCTGTCGCCCAGGCTGGAGTGCAGTGGTGCGATCTTGGCTCACTGCAACCTCCGCCTCCACGGTTCAAGTGATTCTCCTGCCTCAGCCTCCTGAGTAGCTGGGATTACAGGCGCCCGCCACCATGCCCAACTAATTTTTGTATTTTTAGTAGAGACGAGGTTTCACCGTGTTGGCCAGGATGGTCTCGATCTCTTGGCCTCGTGATCCACCTGCCTCGGCCTTCTGAAGTGCTGGGATTACAGGCGTGAGCCACCGCGCCCGGCCATCTACAGAACTCGTAAGCAGTCTAGGGTAGTGAATAGAAACGGGGCCCCAGCTGTGAGCAGGGGCGGCTTCTGCCACTCCGAGATTTGCTTTTCCTCATCGATGAACTGAAGGTAATAACAGCATCTGCCTCTCACTGTGCTGTTGTGAGGATGCACTTTGTAATGGATTTCATAAGGTGCCTGGCACATAGAAAGTGCTCAGTAAACATTGCGGTAACAGTGGTGGACTCTTTTTTTTTTTTTTTTTTAATTGAATGAGTTGTCAACATTTAAAAATCTGGAGAGCTCACATAAAAATCCTCACTGATCAGTTTTGTCCACATATGTTACTTGCCCGGCTTCTGTGGGCACGCGGGTTGTGGTCCCTCCTGAGCCCTTCCATCTCCCGCCATTTGTTTATTGCCTTCAGATGATGATAAAAAAACTGCACCATGGCCAGCAAGAACAGCTGTAGGAAGGAAGACTTCAGATTTTTTCTCCAAGTTGCAGAAGATGATTGTGCTCAGTCCTAACAACTCTCTGTAGATTCTTTTATCTGAGCAATCCAAAGCCCTTAGCACTGCAGTTTAATCTAATTTGTTTCTTTTGTCAGATTTCATTTTGAGGCTGAAGGCTTTGAGAGACTAGCAGAGAGCATTTCCTATGGGAAATTTGGTTTCATTCATTCCTAGGTGGCAGGTTGGGGGGTCAGGATTGTCAAACTGGGGAGGACATCTGATGCCTGATGGTAGAACAAAAAGCCACCAGGGACAGGCTTAGGACAGTTCCACTGTGACATCCTTTTTCCTTTTTTCCCCTTCACTTCCTCAGCTCCCCTACCCCATGTGTTAAATGGGTTTTCTTATTTTTAATCTTAAAGGAAAAGAATTTGTGTTTATAAAATAAGATTTAAAAGGTTATTTCCTCCTCACAGTGGGAATCCAGGGAGATAACTTGGCAGCCCCCAGGAGCTCAGGGAGGAACTCAGCAGTCCTCTCATCTGTCTTACAGAACCGTGCTAAGTTACCAAAGGAAACCACCGCTCATTTATCTAAACCCTTTGCAGTTAAATGCTCAGAGATGAATGCGCTTGTTGCAACTGCTCTCAGGGTGGCAGCAGACACTCAGAATGGTGTTTCGATTTAACTTATTGCATTTCAGCTCATTGAAAAGCAGAGCACATCGAAGGGCCTCTGCGAGAACACTTTTCAGACTATAAATCAGGGCTGGAGGAGATGTTTAATTAAATCAGTCCTGAGGTCACAGGAAGGAAAAGCAAACCTCTCCCTCCCAGACTTGACCTGGTTCACGTAGCATGGCAGCTGGAGAACTTGGAAATGTGTTAGTAGGACTAATGTAAATATACCAGAATAAAGCACTTCCCTGCCAGACTACGAAGCAAGAAATCGGATCTAGAGACAGACAATGGCTCTGACCTTCCAGTTTAATTCTGTATGCAAGAAACACACAGATGAAGATGGCCGGAGAGGCCGAATTGCTACATTTCAGATTGCAGTGCAAAGGATAGACTTTCTTAAAAGAACTTATTTCCAAAGAATTCTGTTATTTGCGAGCAGGGACTTGGGAAGCCCTGAGTCAGTCCTGGATCAGAACTGAGTGTTTGAAGGGGTGAATCATGAACTAAAACCCAACAGTTCATGAAGGAGGAAACCTAGTTAGAATTTGGGATCCTAGACAGGACACTAGCCAGGTGTCATCTGCAACAAAGGAAAGCGTGGCCAACCCAGCATGGCCCACACTGGAAGGCTCCACATAAACCTATTGGTCTCACTTGCTGAATTCTCTCTCAGGTTCATGGGCTTGTATGATGAATGTTCATGCAACATCTCTCAACAGCCTTCTCTTCCCATCCTTCCCAAATTTAAAGATAGGATCACGTGACAGAAAGAAAAAGAGCAGAATGTAAATGTGAAATCATAGCATTTGAAGGTGTGATCTTGGTTTTTAGCTAGAAGACGAGGAAGCTGAAGAAGTAACTAATTCAGGCCGGGCATGGTGGCTCACGCCTGTAATCCTAGCACTTTGGGAGGCTGAAGTGAGCAGATCTCTTGAGCCCATGAGTTCGAGACCAGCCTGGGCAACATGGCGAAACCCTGTCTCTACAAAAATACAAAAATTAGCCGGGAGCAGTGGTGCACTCCTGTATTCCTAACTACTTGGGAGGCTGAGGCAGGAGGTTGGCTTGAACCTGGCAGGTGGAGTTGCAGTGAGCTGAGATCACACCAGATCTGCACTCTAGCCTGGGCAATAGAGCCAGACCTTGTCTCCTTAAGATAATAATAATAATAATGATAATAATAATAAAAGTAATTAATTCAGTCCAGCCAGTCAGCATAGGGAGCTAGCACGTTGGTCATAATTGCATGGCCCAGTCTGGAGAACATAGGTTCCTGTGATGAACATCATGATGTGAAACAAATGAGTCAGTGCCTTGGAATCATTACCCACTCCCCTTGCATCTCTAATCATACATTGATTATGCTTATTTTTCATTCATAATTTTGCATGACTCCTTATTTCCCATGATACATCCATATCAGTCCTATTACCCCTTTGGATCTATTTGTTTGCTGGATCAATTCTCGTTAAGATTTTAGTTTCACAGTTGTGGGAGGAGGGCAGGAGAGTTGTCGGGGAGGCATTTATTCACTTCTCTTGGTATCTGAGCAGGTAGACACAAAAACCTCTCCCCACGCCGTTTTTTCCTTATTTCTTCCTCTTGGATACTTTCTTGGTTTCCACTGTCTCCTCCTGTTTTCCTCTCCCTTCCAAACTGCAAAGAGGACCTGAAGGATGAGATCAGGGTTTGTGGTAGAGGTCAAGCGTCTGCCTCACCTTAGGTAGCTGCCCCTTATCCCTCTTCCTGTTCTAATGATCAGCAAAGGAATGAGCAGATGAGGGATCAGAAGAAGAGAAATAAGGACAGCAAAGCCAAAAGGTCCTGCAGGACAGGGGGTCTGGAGGCAGAAACTTGAGATCCGATGCTGAGATGGATGAGATGTTTGACTTGGGCAGTCATTCACCTCTCTGGGTCTCAGTTATCACAGCTGTAGAATCAGAGGAACAGACTGGATGTGCTCTAAGCCTGGCTCTGGGGTTCTACGAGTCTATGAACTAGGAAACAGCAGTTTACAATTTGAAAACGCTGCAGGATGCTTGTAAAGTTAATTTACAAAAAAAAAAAAAATAGCAACAACAACAAAACTCTTCCTGTGATATATGTATTTATACCCCATCACTGATACCATTATGTATGAATAACTTATTAGAACCAATCAAAAAAAGAAAAGAAAAAGCACCAAAGGGCAGAATGATGAAGTTGGCGATGATGCCACCAGGCTCATTCTGGTAAGTGAGTGATTTGTTTATTTCCTCTGTACTTGGGGTTGCCACTAAATCTGGGCTGGAGAAACCAGTAAATATTTTTAATGTGACAAGAAAATCAAAGCATTCAGTGCCTTGCACATTGTTGTTACTACAAGTTTTATTTCTTCTTTTATTATTGGCCATAACCTTTTGAGCCTGATCTGGTACAAGAGCCCTGTGCAATCCCAAAAAAGGTGAGAGGCCGGGTGTAGCCATCTCTGTGTGCTGGGCCATCTGCTAGTAATTCATGAGACAATGGCCAGGGCCCTTCTGATAACAGTGCATGGAACCGATTTGTTACACAATTCAAAGATATTTATTTTTATTCTGGTCTTACCATATATATCTTAGCCTAATCATGCAGAGGGGTTCAAAACCTCTTTAGACCAATACACATTTGCACCGTTTACATTCTGCATCTTGATCTGCCCACTAGCAAGTTTATTATCTTCTCTCCAGTGCATCAAGTAAAGGAAACACACACACACACACAGACACACACACACACATACCCTCAAACCATCTGCTCATCCTTGTGAAAACCTAATAAAAGTAACAGCAAAGAGAGGCAGGGTTTATTCAATTTTGTTTAGACCTGGGCAACATTAATTTCCTTGTCTCAAGACAGCCTATATCAGAGAAGGATTTGATAAAACTCAGGAAGGACAGAAGCAGGACTGGTGAGGTTCACTTAATGACTCCTTGTGGCACAGAGACAGTTAAACTTAAAAAAAAAATGAAATGCAATCCTGGCTCATGTTACCCATTAGCTGGGTATATTGACCAAACTTATAGTCAGATAATGCAAACAATAACAAAGTTATTGATTGAGGAGATGTCAGGCAAATAGGTACTTATCATGATGCTGCTGATAAGCTCTGGATTTCCCTCCTGTGGCAGCGACAGAGGCCTATTGATTTTGCAGTTGGTCATCTGTGGCTTCCAGCTGACATGGGATCTGCAGGCTGATTCTATATGCAGGAGCTGCACTCATAGCAGGACGCCGCAATTACCTAAGAGAATGCCACCCAGCTCTGGCCATGGGGAAAGGAAGGGTTGAGTCCACATCAAGAAGAGGCACCTGCAAGCAAAACCTGGCAGTGCCACTAGGTCACAGAACGCTTTGGGGCTGTCTCCTCCTGAGGGTGCATTTCTTTCCCCTATGACTGGAAGATACACACAAGATCAGGTCCTTAAGCAGCTGGCATTAGCGCTGAGCTTTGAGCTGACCAGTAGGGGTGCAGAAGACAGATGAGACCCGCAGACCCTCCCCACTGAACACCAAATGTATCACCTCCGCAGCACATCTGCTCCCCAAACCTGGGCCTTCCAGTTGGCAGGGAAATCTGGCCAGACATATTATTATTGCTTCTCCCAGCATGTGATCAGCCTGAGGCATTCATGGTTGATTGTCTAAATTTTAGATGTGAACCAGCAAAACGCCATCTCTCTTAGCACTTTTAATATTAGCCAATTACATGGCCGTGGAGGAGATATAATAATACTCATTATTTTTTGGATAGCCTTGCAAGAAAAGGATGCTTGATGTCTGCCAAACAGACCCGGGCAATTGTTTGACATTCGAGCATGCGAGGGAGAGGGAAGCTGGTGGGGTGTGGAGGATGAGAGGAGTCGGGGGTTATTTATTTCTTACTTTCCCATAGATAATTCTGGAGGTGACTTGCAGGCCTCATAAGTGAAGGGGCAAAACATTTTGTGTTCATTGTTGACAGTTCTTCTTCATGCAAAATGATGTCAAAGGGTATGTGATATTTAACCAAAGATCATACCCTAGGTAGGAAGAAGAATTCCATCTATTCATTCGTTCCAGCCATCATTCATTCAGCGGACATCTTTGAAGGATCTGCTGTGTGCTGGCATGGTGCATGCACAGAGCTGGCTAGAGCAGGTGGACGAGGCAGCCCTATCCTGCCCTTCTGTTGGTTTCCATCTGATGAGGGGAGAGCAGGGTGGAGGCAGTCTGTTCGCAAACATGCATAGCTACCCCTGGCTCTATTTTTGGAAATTTTCCTGCTCTTGTAAATAAGCGTGGACCTCTTTTGGAGGCCTAGGATTACTCTGTGGGAAAACTGCTGTTGGTCCTTGTGGTGTTCTGGTATCTATACAGTTCTAGGCTCATAGCTCTCATAGCCCTTGTTCCAGTCTTTTGTTAGAATGCTGGGTGTATTAGGCCTCAGGGGCAGGGCTCTGACTTTCTCCTGCCCTCCTTTCACCTGCCCCAAGGCAGGACTCTACCCTTCTTCTGCCTTCCTGACTGTGAGTCTTAAGATACTCCCATGAGAGGGTCTCACCCTATACTCTGGGGGAAGAAACACTGACGTCACAAAGCTTCCATAAATACCTAAGAGGACAGGCTTCAAGGAGCTTCCGGATAGCTGAACACGTGGAGGTTCCTGGAGGAGGGTGCCTAGGGAGGGCATGGAAGCTCCACACCCCTTCCCCCATACCTCGCCCTACGCTTCTCTTCATCTGTACCCTTTGCAATATCCTTTATAATAAACCAGTAAACATAAGTGTTTCCATGAGTTCTGTGAGCTGCTCCAGCAGATTAATTGAACCCAAAGAGGGGATCGCGGGAACCTCAACTAAGAAGTTCCGGAGGCTCAGACTTGCACCTGGTGTGTGTGTGTGTGTGTGTGTGTGTGTGTGTGTGTGTGTCTTGGCAGAGGGGGCAGTTTTGGGGACTGAACTCCCAAGCTGTGGGATCTGACACGAATAGATAGCGTTGGAACTGAATTAGAGGACACCCAGCTGGTGTCCCCTGCTTGGTGATAGGGAGAAACCCTCACACATTTGGGCACAGAAATCTTCCGTGTTGATTGCTGTGGTGTGAGAGCAGAGGGAAACGGTTAGGGAGTGCTCTCTACACAGTCCTAAAGCCGCCACTTTCTGATCTGGGGTGTCCAGCAATACAGATGTTGTTTTCTGTTTTTGAGACAACATCTTGTTGCTGTTTTGTTTTCTTTTTTGAGTTGTCTTTCAGAACTCATTTTTAATATCCTCAGTCCTTTGAGGGTGAGTTGAATTTGACTTTTAGAAACAGTGAAACGTCATCTGGCCTTACATCTGGTGAACATGGTGGGGATGAATCATCACCATCTTTCTTCAGTTGTTGTTAAAAATGTGTGACTATAAAGTAATGCGATGGATTTTTTTGTTTTGTTTTGGGAGGGGTGGTGGTGGGATAAGGCTCCTGAAGGCATTCTAAAAGTGATCACAGAGGAGGGCTTCTGAAGCCTTTTAAACAATGGCAGCATCTTTGTTACAGAAAAGCAGGACAGAGGAGAGAACACAGGCTCAGAGGTCTAAGCTGGGGCTTCTCACTTTGACACCTTCACATCCTTGCTGTGTAACATTAGAGCAGTTACTTAGCCCACTGTAAGCCTCAAGCTGATCATTTGCACAATGAAGCTAATTTGATCCACTACATAGAGTTATCATGAGGATTCAATAACATAAAATAACTAATGGCAAAGCATTGGGTTCAGTGCCTGACACATGGTAGTTGTTATTATCAATAATACATGAAGAGCTTCCCAAAAGGAATGTGTGTGTTTGTGTGTGTGTATATATATATATATATATATTTTTTTTTTTTTTTTTTTTGAGACAGAGACTTGCTCTATTGCCCAGGCTGGAGTGCAGTGATGCGATCTTGGCTCACTGCAACCTCGATCTCCTGGGCTCAAGTGATTCTTCTGCCTCAGCCTCACGAGTAGTTGGGATTACAAGTGCCTGCCACCACGCCTGGCTAATTCCAAAAGGAATAATTTGAAGGGAACGAATAATTTTTTTGGAACTATAATTTCCAACCTGTTTACAAAGTATATCTACACGATGTTTTGCATCGCTGACTTCTGTGCTAGGCATTATCCATCGGCTGCCCCAGATCTGCCCTCTGTTCTTCTGCCCTTGCTCTGTGTTCTGTGTGGACTCTATGGGGCAGATTTTAATTTCCTAGAATTCACACTAGGGTGGCTCTGCCGAGTGGTCGGAGAGTGGTTGGTTGGAGTGTTTACTTACCCAGCTTGCTTTGCCAGAGGATGGAGTTCTCTCCTGGGGCCACAGCTCTCAAGTTCTAGCCTCTCTCTGGCAGCCATGGCTCTGCTCCCTTTCTGCCTTCTCCCCTAGACTTGGCAGCAGCACTGCTGTTGCTAGCCCCAGGGTGCTTCACCATCCTTATTGCTTTATTTTAGCTCTACCCATATCCACAAATAGACTCCTCCCTGAAGTTTCCTCAATTAACATGTCTGGATCCCTGACTGATAGACCCAGTTACTGTACAGTCAGTCCTCTAGTGTTGATCTATTTCTTTATAAGATAAAAATGGTTTGATTGGCCAGGCACATTGGCTTATACCTGTAATCCCAGCACTTTGAGGGGCTGAAACGGGAGAATCGCTTGAGCTCGGGAGTTTGAGACCAGCCTGGGCAACATAGTGAGATGACGTCTCTAATAAAAATAAAAAAAAATTAGCTAGGTATAGTGGCATGCTTTTGTAGTCCCAGCTACTCGGGAGGCTGAGGCAGTGGGATCTGGGAGATCGAGGCTGCAGTGAGCTGTGATCACACCATGGCACTCCTTCCTGAGTGACAGGAGTCAGACCCTGTCTCAAAATTAAGTAAATAAAATAAAAATAAAGGATTTGACTGTATTGATTGTGTCTGGAAAGAGAATAGGATCTTAGAAATTTGGAGCCATGCAGAAAACAGAACTTACAGAGAAACTGAGAACAGGCTTCAGAAATGCATACACTGGCACTCAGAGTTTGCTTTCCGGGCAAATTGTGGGGTTTTGCTGTTTCTTTTTTCCTCCTGTAATGTTACACATGTCTTCATGTTAAGTGCCTGCATTGTCAGAGGAGCACTCAGAATAAGTAATGCTACTCAGTGAGTCACAAATGGAATCCATGTCAGGCAGTGTCATGAAATGGATCTATAACTGGCTTTTTGTCCCTCAATTTGAGATGATCTAATTCAATTTCTGTGATTTATAGCTTGAGAGAAGACACTTTCTGTCCTCCTCCCAAACTTTTGTTCTGTTTCTCTCTTACTCCCAAATTTCCTGGGATCTGAAGGAAATTCATTTCTGTTTTTTTAATTTTTTAATTTTTTTTTTGAGACAGTCTTGCTGTATCGTCAGGCTGGAGTGCAGTGGTGTGATCTCGGCTCACTGCAACCTCTGCTTCCCAGATTCAAG
This sequence comes from Pongo pygmaeus, assembly GCF_028885625.2. Lineage (NCBI taxonomy): Eukaryota > Metazoa > Chordata > Mammalia > Primates > Hominidae > Pongo > Pongo pygmaeus. The sequence goes on along the minus strand of NC_072384.2, from coordinate 107,811,559 downwards.
CGATTTTCCTGCCTCAGCCTCTTGAGTAGCTGGGACTACAGGCATGCGTCACCATGCCCAGCTAATTTTTTTGTATTTTTAGTAGAGATAGGGTTTCACCATGTTGGCCAGGATGGTCTCGATCTCCTGACCTTGTGATCTGCCCGCCTCGGCCTCCCGAAGTGCTGGGATTACAGGCGTGAGCCACCAATGCGTCTGGCCGGAAATTCATTTCTAAAGGCAAACCTGAGCCCATCTCCATGGCCCAGTGATAATTATAATTACTTTGCTTTATCATTGCTTTGAACACAGGAGATATGAAGTATCATGGAAGCCAATCTGTGTGTCTGATATTAAGAGGAAATTTCTTTTGCAGGAAAATCAAATTATTTTTTCTTTTTCTTCTTTTTTTTTTTGAGACGGAGCCTTGCTCTGTCGCCCAGGCTAGAGTGCAGTGATCTGGACTCACTGAAACCTCCACCTCCCAAGTTCAAGTGATTCTCCTGCCTCAGCCTCCCAAGTAACTGAGATTACAGGCACCCACCACTGTGCCCAGCTTATTTTTGTATTTTTAGTAGAGACGGGGTTTCACCATCTTGGCTAGGCTGGTCTCGAACTCCTGACCTCATGATCCACCTGCCTCGGCCTCCCAAAGTGCTGGGATTATAGGCATGAGCCACCATGCCTGGCCTTTTTTTTTTTTTTTTTTTTTTTTTTTTTTTGAGACGGAGTCTTGCTCTTTCACCCAGGCTGGAGTGCAGTGGTGCAATCTTGGCTCCCTGCAACCTCCGCCTCCCAAGTTCAAGTGATTCTCCTGCCTTAGCCTCCCTAGTAGCTGGGACTACAGGCGTCCACCACCACGCCTGGCTAACTTTTGTATTTTTAGTAGAGACGGGGTTTTACCATATTGGCCGGGCTGGTCTCGAACTCCTGACCTTGTGGTCTGCCCGCCTCAGCCTCCCAAAGTGCTGGGATTACAGGTGTGAGCCACCGTGCCTGGCCAATCAAATGATTTTTGGAGACATTGGCTATGCAAAACAGGAGAACTGTGTTAAAATAACTGGTCTAATTGCCAACATGAGCTGCTATTTTAAAAATGGGTGTAGTGCTCAAGTAGCTACTGTCATGGATACTGTCCAACCTAATTCCTTCTACCAGGCTGCTGCAACATCTTCAGAAGCGTCTCCAGCTGCTGGGAGTGTTGGCTGCTAACATCACACAATTTCCCTTTCTCCAAAGAATTGCCCCCATCAACAGGAGGCTCTTTGCAGGAAGTTACTGCCCTCTGTTCTCAGCCTCTAGTGACTGACATGAAGAGAACTGAAGGCAAAGCTCAAGTTCTGCCCCTCTGCAGAGGCCTCCCTTCCTCCACCCTATTCCCACCTCTTCCCCTGCTTCCCTCACCCCCTCACAGCGGTTTTTGTCTCTATTTTCTGATGAGTATGTCCTCAATAAATCATGTGCTCCTTAATTCCTGTCAAGAGTTCTAATTCTAGGGAACCCGGGCCTTCTCTCTATTTTGTGGCTGAAGAAGTGTTAAGTGTGAAAGGTAGAGAGAGAAAGGGGCAGCTCCTCTGTCTGCTTGGCAGTGGATCCACCCATGGCTGCTTCTCCGAATGCTCTCGGAATAAATAGATGGCATTTTGATGACTGCATCTGAGGCGTCTGTGGACATCATCAGTTGTTTGAGGTCTAACTTTCACCAGTTGTGAGAAGACTTTAAATATTCTGACCCGAAACTGCTTCAGGAGAGCGAATGTCACCCAAATTCTTGAGTCCCAGAATATGTTTGCCATTTGTTCTGCTGAAAGCCAGGTCGTTCGTCTTGGAGTCTTTGGTGTTCGTCGTAGTTATTTTTGATAACTTGGAAACACAGTCTTTGTCTATCTAGAAACCTCTTGGTATTCCTCATGGGCAGTGTCTTTTTTGCCAGGTCAAGTCCCTCATCATGCAGAAACCACATTTCTAAACAATTTCTGAGGGACAGTCCTCCTCCTTGGCCACTCCAGGCTGCCCTGAATCCCTCTGACTGTGTTAGTCTGTTCTTGCATTGCTATAAGGCGATACCCAAGACTGGGTAATTTATAAAGAAAAGCGGTTTATTTTGGCTTGTGGTTCTGCAGCCTGTACAGGAAGTGTGGTGCTGGCATCTGCTTCTGGCGAGGGCCTCAGGAACCTCCCAATCATGCCAGAAGATGAAGGAGGAGCAGGCGTGTCACATGGCGAGAGTGGGAGTAAGAGAGAGTGAAGGGGGAGGTCCCACACTTTTTTTTTTGAGATGGATTCTCCCTCTGTCGCCAGGCTGAAGTGCAGTGTCGTGATCTCTGCTCCCTGCAACCTCCGACTCCCTGATTCAAGCAATTCTCCTGCCTCAGCCTCCCAAGTAGCTGGGATTACAGGCACGTGCCACCACGCCCGCTAATTTTTGTGCTTTTAGTAGAGACGGGGTTTCACCATGTTGGCCAGGCTGGTCTCTCTCTCCTGACCTGGTGATCTGCCGTCCTCCGCCTCCCAAAGTGCTGGGATTACAGGCGTGAGCCAGTGCACCCAGCCCAGACTCTCATGAACTGAGAGATTTCACGTGAACAGATTTCACGTGAACTAACTGAGAGAGAACTCACTTATCATCAAGGGGATGGTGCCAAACCATTCATCAGGAATCCACCCCCATGATCCAGTCACCTCCCACCAGGCCCTACCTCCAACTCTGGAGATCACATTTCAACATGAGATTTGGTGAGGACAAACATCCAAACCATATCACTGACCTTCATTCATTATAATTCCACACAGCTACATTCAATCACATTTAAGGCATCTATAGACTTTCTTCATTTTTTTAAATGTATGTATAACGTATATAAAGGGCTTCCATCTTTATGGTGCCCTTGATGGCTTTTTACATATGCATTTGCCTTGGAAACCACTATCCAGATTAAGATCTAGAACATTTTCAGCACCTCCTGCCCTTTCTCAGTCCATTATCCTCTACCCGCCGGTAAGAGGAAACCACTACTCTGACTTCTAGTAACAGATTAGTTGCACCTGGTTTTTTTTTTTTTTTTTTTTTTTTTGAGATGGAGTCTTGCTCTGTCACTCAGGCTAGAGTACAGTGACACCATCTCGGCTCACTGCAACCTGCACCTCCCAGTTTCAAGTGATCCTTCTGCCTCAACCTTCCGAGTAGTTGGAACTACAGGCGTGCACCACCACACCCGGCTAATTTTTTGTAATTTTTAGTAGAGACAGGGTTTCACCATGTTGGCCAGGCTGGTCTCGAACTCCTGACCTCAAGTGCTCCACCTGCCTCGGCCTCCCAAAGTGCTGGGATTACAGGCATGAGCCACAGCGCCTGGCCTAGTTGCACCTGTTCTTGAACTTCATATAAATGGAACCACACAGCATGTATTCCTCTGTATCTGGCCTCTTTTGCTCATTGTTATGCCTGTGAGATTCATCTATTGTTTACCTCTTTATACAATAGCATTTCTTGTTATATGTTTTTGCCTTATTATTGTGTGTGTTTTTGCCCTCTTCCTTTTTACCTTGAATACTTGTTAATGTATAGGCTGTGTCTTTTATATATTTTATATTTTAGCCTACTATGGATAATAAAAATATTACACGGGTGACCACTGACTATATTCCAGTTCATATGGTTACTTAGTGAAAGCGAGCTTTTGTCTTCTCTCCCTGGTTGTGTTGCGTGTGTAGCTGAAATAGTTGTATCTGGGGCTGAAGCATGTTTTTCTATAATAATAACAGCTATAGATATTTATAGGACCTTTATAACAGGGATTCAGAGTGACTTTCATTTTCTTTTAGAGTTTGGCAGGAAAGGCATTGAGGTCCTTTTGCCCATGGGTAAGTTAAGATGCTCTGAGGATAAGCCGCTGACCAGAATATTAGTGGCAAAACTGAAGGTGTAATTTAGTTTTAGCTCATTCTCTCTCTTGGTCTCATTCCCCAGGTGCCCACATCTCTGGCAAGGGCTTTAGGATTATTCTCATGAGAGAAGAACCACAACTATTAGGAGAAGTTTAAAGTTTTGGAATACTGTTATTATATGAGTTCATAGTATGCTGTTGTTTCATTCTATATGTGTGAGGGTTAATGGTGTGTCTTTAATGTATTTTGTTGTCTACCTTTTGTGACTTTTTATAGGTATTACTTTCACATAAACCAGATGTGGGGAGTTACAAATTTATTCACATAAGGAGAGGTACACATTGATACCTTTCCACATTAAAAATGCAAATGTTTTTAGTTTCTGAGGAGCTCAATATACTAGGGCCCACAATTCCAGAAAGGCCACAGAACTGGCCATGTTCTTACCATTATTATTTTGTGGGGGTGGGGGGGGCAGAAACTGTCTTTTTTGTTTTCTTTGGGAATGCATTTCTGATTTATAATAGAAATGAGTGGGAAAACCGGATTCATTTGATTAAAAAATGGAAGTGATTCCCAACTTGGCCAGATCATATTTGAAGTCTTTTATAACATGCAAATACTTTATGTATTATTCACAAATACATGCAGTCGTAAATATTCCATCTAATTAATGTACAATAGGCACTTTTCATATGAAGAGTTTAAAGACATGGCTGCTAGAGACGAGTATGAACATATTTTGAGAGAATTTGTAAAACAGTTTAAAATCTAATCCGTCTTCACCTTGCTTGTCTCAAGTTTGAATTTTGTTTTTATTCTCGTTTGATTTGTGGTTTGTTGATATATTGAAGCCTCTTGCTATTATCAGCATTTCATTGCTTCTTTATAAATGGATTAAAATGGAAATTTCTCCCAATTTCTAGTCTTTTGTGTTTTTTTTGGTTTAATTGTTTTTTGTTTATTTTTTAAATCAATTCAAATTCATGACTGGGATAATTGTAAATTTTTTCTTAACTTCTAGGGTAATTTAACAAGAAACTTTAAGAATAAAAATATGTATTAATGGCAATTAATCTGTCAGTTTTGAGATCTGCTTAACTGCTTTTGATTCCTCAAGCTTGTAGGGGTGAAATGTATAATGAATGCCCTTCCTTACCCCTCGTAAGAGTCATGGCCTGCACTCCTACAACAAAAGGCAGGTTAACAAGAGAAAAGCGTAACAAATTTATTTAAAGTTTTACATTACATAGGAGCCTCAGAAGTGAAGACCAAAGACTCAGGAAAAACGATCTATTTGTATGCTTATGTTTGATGAAGAATGGACAGCCATATAGAAATGTGTTGGACAAAAAGGGTACGATTGAATGATAGTAGACTGCAGGGGAAAACCCAGCAAGGCCTGTCTGTTCAGAGTCTTCTTGGCCTCTCTGTGTAGCATTCTTTCCTCCTGGGTGTGGGACAGGACCCCTCTGGAATGAGGGTCTTCGAGGAAGAAGGGCAAAGGGAGAGAATGACCTTTCTAGGTTTTATGGCTTGCTTTGGCGGATAGGGGTTCTAGTTTCTATGGCCCACCTTGGGGAAGAGAAATTTTGGTTTCTATGCCTCACTTCAGGGGAGAAAGAGGGGTGAGAGACAGGAGGGCGGGGAAAAGGTCATAGAGATCATGCTTCTGAGGCTTTCTAATATTTTCTAGTTCAAAGTACTCAGCGTGCCAAAGTGCCATACTTTGAGATTTCATTTTCTGAGCCCCAGTAGTCCCCTGTCTGAAACTTCCTCAAGAAGTTTCACATCCAGAAATTGGTTTGGTAGATTGTCTCATTAGCTATTGAACCAGACCTCTCAGTCCTAAGCTCAGTCGAGTTAAACAGTTAGCAGTTGTCTCACTTCAGGCAGAGGTGTTGCAAATGGGCTTCCACTAAAGTTAGGCACTAATGCAGTGCAAACAATCAGATATGTAACAAGAGGCATTTCTATGGAAACAATAATAACAACAAAAATAAGTGTAATGGTTAGAACAAACTATAAACTCAGTTTTTAATTCCAGAGGGCAGCCAGTCAAGATTTCTAGATGCTGGACTTAAAGCATCTCCGGCTGGAGCAGGGGCAGGCAGTGATAATCTGACAGATTTTCCTTGTTTGCAGAAGTTTGCTTCAGGTGTTCCAGTGAGCTTTCTGAGTAGTCCATATAGCAGCAGGCCCGAAGGTTATCTCTACATAGCTGTTGTAGTGATTTCTCTGAAGTCTGTATCAAGCCATCTAATTTCACCTTGCAGGGCTTCAGAAAAAGGGGTGCTTTAATTTTTAGTGATTCCAAGCCAGAAGATGGGAGAAAAATTGGAAATATTCGTTTGGAGAGTCATAGCCAGATACTGGAGGAAACTAGAGAAATTCAGGATCCAGCGCAGATTTCAGGTGGATAACAAACTCTCAAAAACAATGAGCTAGCATCTAATACTGGGTGCACTATACTTTTCTTCTGAAACAAAATTTTTCTCTCTATAGTCACCTTCATCTCTATCAAAGAAATCAAAGTAAAACTAATTTGTTTGCAAAATAAATTTAGTCTCATTAAACTTGACCTGATTATTTATACAAGTTCAGCAAGAGTAGTGATTGGCCACATAGGCTGTCTTTAAATTTGCTTTGCTGGAACGTTTTATAGGGAATCTCAGATTAGACATTGAAAAGCCTCTTGAGGCCAGGAGGCCAAGCTAAAGATTCACCATTAAAATTCACCTGAAGTGGCTGGGCGTGGTGGCTCACACCTGTAATCTCAGCGCTTTGGGAGGCTGAGGCGGGTGGATCACGAGGTCAGGAGTTTGAGACCAGCCTGGCCAACATGGTGAAACCCCATCTCCACTAAAAATACAAAAATTAGCTGGGCGTGGTGGCGGGTGCCTGTAATCCCAGCTACTCGGGAGGCTGAGGCAGGAGAATCGCTTGAACCTGGGAGGCAGAGGTTGCAGTGAGCTGAGACTGTACCATTGCGCTCCAGCCTGGGGGACAAGAGCGAAACTTCATCTCAAAAAAAAAAAAAAAAGAAAAAAAAAATTCACCTGAAGTACTTCTATATTTTGCTGAATTCCTCTCTGCTTTAGGTCCCCAAAATATCCTGAGGTTCCTGGTCCTGCCAGGAGGTGACATTCTTTACCTACCTCTAAGGCAGCCATGTGAACGATGCTTTCAAAGTACCAGGCCAGTTTATCCAAGCGGGGGCTTTATTGGCTCCATAAAGTCAACCTTAGTTCTTTAAAGTTGTCTGTCATGTTTGAAAATAGAATATTCCAGTCAACGCCTTGGTAAGGTAACATAACCAGTATTTCCAATTGTGTGCTGTTACAAGGAGAACAGATTTTTATTAAACTAGTATAGATAATTATATTGCCATAAAAATAAGAATACTCACAAATAGTTTCTGAATCCTAGCAGGATCAGGTAGGAAGAAAAAGTAATTGTTCCAATTCTGTTCACAAAAGTATATGCTACCAGATCTCTGCAAGCTCTAGAAAGCTTAAGAGAAATAGTTTCTTTAAATCTGTAAAAGGAAACATTTACAATAAGAACCAAATTTCAAATTTAAAAATTGCAAATTAAAAGTCATGAAAACATTACCTTCATCAGTTCAGTTTCATGTAATTAATTCTTGATCTGCTTGATCTTGCTTGGCAGTTGCATGAAGCCATTCATTTCTTCATTAGAGTTCTGAAAATTCTCACACAGTCCAATGGTATGATCTTATGGTTATTAGAAACCTGTATTCAAGGGTATTTGTCAAAGTCTTTTCTATGAATCTTTTCGAAGAAAAGCAGTTTTGGACTATCACTGATTGCAAATACTTTTAGAGAAAAATCAAAACAGTAATGGCCTGTAGATGACAAAGACTTAATATGGCCATGGTTAAAAATCTGATGAGAGTTCATTACGATCAGCAGTTGACAAGGAAATTTAGTTATTTCTGTGGATACAACATTTTAACATAATTGCCAGAATTGTTACTGATAACGTTAGACTTTTAAAAATCTCACACATTTTCATATCAATAATACGCTCCTAAGTATAACTCTAGGTTTAGCATTAGTCGTTATTTGACCACATTTACTATATAATTTAATGCATCAAATATATGTAAGCCCAATTATTTTAATATCTTTCTTTTACAAGGTGAGAAAAACACATATTTTGTAGCTTTCAAGAGGCCTAACTGGTAAATCTCAAAGTAAGTTCAAGGTCAAAAAGACTTAATTTAGAATTTGATTTTGGGAAGTATGTCAAAATGTCAAAAGGTTTAAAAAAATTAAATATGATATTGGCTATCTAATTAAAGTGACAGTTTTAAATAGAAAAACAATTTTCTATTTTTTTAACATTTTTTTAGAGACAGGGTCTCACTCTGTCACCCAGGCTGGAGTGTAGTGGCACAAGCATAGCTCACTGCAGCCTCAAACTCCTGGCTTAAAGCAATCCTCTCACCTTGGCCTCCTGAGTAGCTGGGACTACAGGCATGCGCCACTGCACCTGGCTCATTTATTTTTGTTTTTATTTTTGTAGAGATGGAGTTTTACAGTATTTCCCAGGCTGGTCTTGAACTCCTGGCCTAAAGCAGTCCTCCTGCCTTGTCCTCCCAAAGCACTGGGATTACAGGTGAGCCGCTGCACCTGGCCAACAACAAAAGATTTTAAAGGCAAATACAAAAGGTTGCATAGTTGTGAATAAAATGTAATCAAAGACCTAATAAAATATAGCATGAAGCCCAAAAATGATCTTGATAAAACACAAAATCTTTGTTTTCTAGGTCAGTTACTGAAAAGGAGAAGAAAAAACCCTTCACATTCTCAGACCAGTACTTCTAGAAAACTTTGTTATTTTAACAGAGAAGACCAAATTCCACTTTTGCATTAGTGTACTATTAATACTAAAGCTAATTTTAAATAAAATATTTTAATAAATCCATCCAATGTTAGTTTTGATCACAAAAGATAACATTTGCATAAATCATTTAAAACTTAAATCATTCAGCCTTTTTAAAAAACAAAAATGTGTCATTTACATAACTTTCCTATCAAATGCATCTTATTTCTAAGCAAAGAAAGTTTTCCCTCATGTTTTCTGGCAGTTTAATTACATATGTTAATTATAATGTTTAACTCTTAGTAATCTTATTTCTTTTTTTTTTTTTTTTTTTTTTTGAGACTGAGTCTTGCACTGTCGCCTGGGCTGGTGTGCAGTGGCGTGATCTTAGCTCGCTGCAACCTCCCCCTCCCAGGTTCAAGTGATTCTCCTGCCTCAGCCTCCCAAGTAGCTAGGACTGCAGGCGTGTGCCACCACGCCTGGTTAATTTTTGTATTTTTAGTAGAGACGGGGTTTTAGTATGTTGGCCAGGCTGGTCTCGAACTCCTGACCTTGTGATCGGCCTGCCTTGGCCTCCCAAAGTGCTGGGATTACAGGCGTGAGCCACCATGCCTGGCCAGTAACCTTAATTTCTAGTGAAAACTAGCAAGCATTATAAACTCTCTTATAACAGCGTTCATCATTTCATAATTTCTAGAAGCAATTTTTCATGTTTTTAAACAAACTTCAATCTATTTAGCTTCTCTGTACTATATAAAAACAAGATGCCAAAGTACATAAACTTGTGCCTAGCAATTAGTGTTTCAATATTTTTAACTAACTTAGAAATGACCCAGATATTTAATAAGTGTCTATTACTTAATTTCATTTTAAGGTTTCAAGTTACCAAAAAGATTTTGAAATTATTTTTAACTAGACATATTTTCTAAAACATAATTGTTATTGAAAAACTTTGCTTATAAACTGTTGTCCTACTTATATTCATCTAATTCACTCATTCTTTTTTTTTAAGTTTCAAGTTTTAATTTTTGTGGGTATGTAGGTGTCTATATTTATGGGACACATTAGATACTTTGATATAGGCATGCAATCCGTAATAATTACATCATGTAAAATGGGATAGCTTTCCCCTCAAGCATTTATCCTTTATGTTACAATCCAATTATGCTTTTAGTTATTTAAAAATGTACAATTAAATTATTATTGACTGCAGTCACCCTGTTATCAAATACTAGGTCTTATTAATTTTTTCTAACTTTTTTTGTACCCATTAACTCTCCCCACTTCCCTACATGCTCCCTTCCCAACCTCTGGTAATCATCCTTGTACTCTCTATCTCCAAGAGTTCAACAATCGTTTTAATTTTTTTTTTTTTTTTTTTTGAGACGGACTCTTGCTCTGTTGCCCAGGCTGGAGTGTAGTGGCACAATCTCGGCTCACTGCAACCTCCGCCTCCTGGGTTCACACCATTCTCCTGCCTCAGCCTCCCGAGTAGCTGGGACTACAGGCGCCTGCCACCACGCCCGGCTAATTTTTTGTATTTTTAGTAGAGACGGGATTTCACCATGTTAGCCAGGATGGTCTCGATCTCCCGACCTTGTGATCCACCCACCTCGGCCTCCCAGAGTGCTGAGATTACAGGTGTGAGCCACCAGCACCTGGCCAATCATTTTAATTTTTAGCTCCCACAAATAAGCGAGAACATGAGTTTGTCTTTCTGTGCCTGGCTTATTTCACTTAATACAATGAGTCCCAGTTCCATCCATGTTGTTGCAGATAACGGGATTTCATTCTTTTTTATGGCTGAATAGTACTCTATCATGTAAACGTACCACATTTTCTTTATCCATTCATCTGTTGAGGGACACTTAGGTTGCTTCCAAATCTTGGCTATTGTGAACAGTGCTGCAATAAACATGGGAGTGCAGATATCTCTTAGATATCCTGATTTCCTTCCTTTTGGGTATATACCTAGCAGTGGGATTGCCTGATTGTATGGTAGCTTTGTTTTTACTTTTGTGAGAAACCTCCAAACTGTTTTCCATAGTGGTTGTACTAATTTATACTCCCACCAAAAACATACAAGGGCTCCGTTTTCCCCAAATCCTCTCCAGCATTTGTTATTCCCTGTCTTTTGGATAAAAGCCAGTTTAACTGGAGTGAGATGATACCTAATTGTAATTTTGATTTGCATATTCCTGATGATCCATGATGTTGAGCCATTTTCATATGCCTGTTTGCCATTTGTATGTCTTCTTCTGGGAAATGTTTATTCAAATTTTTTTCCCGGCCAGGCGCAGTGGCTCACCCCTGTAATTCCAGCACTTTGGGAGGCCAAGGTGGGCGGATCACCTGAGGTCGGGGGTTCGAGACCAGCCTGACCAACGTGGAGAAACCCCGTCTCTACTAAAAATACAAAATTAGCCAGGCATGGTGGCATATGCCTGTAACCCCAGCTACTCGGGAGGCTGAGGCAGGAGAATCTCTTGAACCCAGGAGGCGGAGGTTGCAGTGAGTTGAAATGGTGCCATTGCACTCCAGCCTGGGCAACAAGAACGAAACTCCATCTTAAAAAAAAAATTTTTTTTTTTTGGCCAATTAAAAATACGTATTCATTTAGTTTTTGAGACAGGATCTCACTCTGTCACCCAGGCTGGTGTGCAGTGGCACAAACACAGCTCACTATAGTCTTGACCTCCCAGACTCAAGTGATCCTTCTGTCTCAGCCTTCCGTGTAACTGGGACCACAGGAGTGTGCCCCCATGCTTGGCTATTCTTTTTTTATTTTTTTTTAGAGACTAGGTCTCACTTTGTTGTGCAGGCTGGTCTCACACTCCTGGGCTCAAGCAATCCTCCTGCCTTGGCCTCCCAAAGTGCTGTGATTACAGATGTGAGCCACCATGCCCAGCCTTGCCCATTTCTTAACTGGATTGTTAAATTTTTGCCTATATAGCTGTTTGAGCTCCTTATATATCTTAGTTATCAATCCATTGTCAGATGGGTAGTTTGCAAATATTTTATCCCATTCTGTTGGCTGTTTTTTCACTTTGTTGAGTGTTTTCTTTGCTGTGCAGAAGCTATTTAAGTTGATGTGGTCCCATTTGTCCGTTTTTGCTTTGGTTGTGTGTGCTTGTGGGGTGTTACTCTTAGATTTACCCTTTTGAGGCTATTTTCTAGATCTTGTAGGCATGCTTCATTCTTTTTTATTATTTTTGTCTTTTGTCTCCTCTGTGCATTTTCGTGTAGGCTGTCTTCAAGCTTACTAATTCTTTCTTTTATTTGATCATTTCTGTTGGTAAGATACTCTGATGCTTTCTTCAGTATGTCAATTGCATTTTTCAACTCTAGAATTTCTGCTTGGTTCTTTTAAATTATGTCAATCTCTTTGTTAAGTTTATGTGATAGAATTATGAATTCATTCTCTGTGTTATCTTGAATTTCTTTGAGTTTCCTAGAAGCAGCTATTTTGAATGCTGTGTCTGAAAGGTCACATATCTCTTTCTCCAGGATTGGTCCCAGCACCTTATGTAGTTCACCTTATTTAGTTCATTTGGTAACTCACTCATTCTTTTTTTTTTTTAATAAGTAAGTGCTTTTATTTTATTTTTTGATTTTTTTTTGAGACGGAATCTTGCTCTGTCGTCCAGGCTGGAGTGCAGTGGTGCAATCTCGGCTCACTGCAACCTCTGCCTCCTGGGTTCACATCATTCTCCTGCCTCAGCCTCCCGAGTAGCTGGGACTACAGGTGCCCGCCACCTCGCCCAGCTAATTTTTTGTATTTTTAGTAGAGACGGGGTTTCACCATGTTAGCCAGGATGGTCTCGATCTCCTGACCTTGTGATCTGCTAGCCTTGGCCTCCCAGAGTGCTGGGATTACAGGCGTGAGCCACCGCGCCCAGCCGGTAACTCATTCATTCTTAACAATTATACGTGAACTGTTCATGACAATTTTATGAGACATCAAACAAAGCTAACCTCTGTCTCAAGTTGTTTTTGTTGTTGACAAATCAGGCAAGCACAACAAATATCATAGAAGCAAAGAAACAAGAAAGTTAAACATGGTTCTTTCCTCTTTTTTTTCTCCATGACTGATGTGCATCAACCAATTCAGGAATTCATTTTTACTGTGTATTCTGTTTGAAGGTTGCATTTATAATTTTATGACCTTAACCATCTAGCAGAGACAATACACCTGTCTGGCCAGCAAACCCAGGCAAAAATATATGTCTGTATTATATTTAATGACATAAACATACAGATAGAAGCAGATCTTACATCTTTTACTCTAAAACTTTTAGCCTTGCACCAAGTCTGATAATTCAAGACTCACTAGCTAGACCTGATAAATGATACAAGTTAAGATTATCTGCCCAGATGGCTAAAGCTTTTTTTTTTTTTTTTTTGAGATGGAGTCTAGCTCTGTCATCCAGGCTGGAGTGCAGTGGCGCAATCTCGGCTCACTGCAACCACCGCCTCCCAGGTTCAAGTGATTCTCCTGCCTCAGCCTCCCTAGTAGCTAGGTCTACAGGTGTGTGCCACCACGCCCGGCTAATTTTTTGTGTTTTTAGTAGAGACGGGGTTTCACTGTGTTAGCCAGGTTGGTCTCGATCGCCTGACATCATGATCGGCCCGCCCTGGCCTCCCAAAGTGCTGGGATTACAGGTGTGAGCCCCACGCTTGGCCTGGCTAAAGCTTTTTTACTAGTTTTTTTGTGGAAAAGACTTTTAAGATTTTTTTATTTGACCAATTTCTAAACAGTTCATTTTTTTTCTTCTTGATGACAGTCATCTCCCTGAAATTTGTACAAGAGATCCTCTGTATCTATGGATTCTGCTTCTGTGGATTCAACCGATCAGGAATTGAAAATATTGTTTTAAAGAGCACACATCTCTACTGAACATGGACAGACATTTTTCTTGTCATTTTTCTCTAAACAATATAGTATAACAACTACTTACATAGCATTTACCTTATATTAGGTATTGTAAGTAATCTAGAGATGATTTTAAGAATATGGGAAGATGTGCATAGGTTATATGAAACTGCTATCTTATTTTATATCAGGGACTTGAGCATCCATGGATTTTGGTATTTGTGGGAGGTACTAGAACAAATCCTCTGTGGATATCAAAGGACAACAGTATTTCCAAATGGTAATGATCAAATTCTAGAGAAGAAAGGGTAGAAAATTTATATCTCAAAGGCACAGAGAAAGAATGCAAGTTTTTCCAAGGAGTTTGAGGTGTGTCAGTTAGGTGACACATAGAGGAGGACTCAAAAGGATTCTGAGGCAACATAAAATTATAGGAATTCACTACAGGATTCTACAAGGATGTACATAGATAGTCCTAGGAGAAGGTCCAGAAGCCTACCTAAAGTTTGACTATAGAAACTGAAATTTTTCTTACCTTTGGTGTTTCCTGTTAGTAATTTTTCATCCACTGACCACTAAATGGAGGAGGTAAGGATTTAAAGGAGAATAAATCAAGGATTCAAGAGAACTGGATGGCAGATTGTAAGTGCCAAAGGGAGGAAGGAGGAACAGAAGCAAATGGAAAGAAGTCTTACAGGAGATAGTTTGGGGAGGTCTCAAGTTTCCCAAAAAGGTACATGAATTTCCACATTATCCTCAGTGAAAATCGTGCCAACAAGAAAAAAAAATGTGGACAGAGGGACTGACCATATAGTTAGCAGGGGTTCAGTAAGAGCGGTTTCAGTAGACTGAGACGTTCCCATGATAGAAGCAGGATCCAATAGACAGAACAACAGAGGGGACTTAACAAGAATTGTAGCCTGAATATCAGCTTCCTATTAAGCTAACTTCTGACCATAGAGCTCTTAAAAAAAAATTATTTCAAATATCTTATTATTTCAGCAAGGGTAAATAGCAAATATGCCTGGCCTTTTTTCTTCTTCATTTTCTTTCTTTTAAACTGAAAGTATCTACCAAGAGATTCAGAACCAAAGCCAGTAAGTGTTTTTGGATTTATTGGACAGGACACACTATGAGGAATCAGAATGAACAGGCCTTGCTAAGTTTCTTTCAGAACTTTAGTTCATATTCTTTTGTCCTGTCATGTTTTTGCATGACTTTTCACTCTTTATCAAACCTGGTATAAAAACACTTCAGCTTAATCGTTTCTTTGGGTCTTCATTTTCTGATGAAGTCCCCTGTGTCATGTAAAACTTACATTAAATAATGTGTATACTTTTCTCTTGTTAATCTGTCTTTTGTTAGCCTAATTTATAGAGTCCTACCTGGAGAACCTAAGATGGATAAAGAGACAAAGAGGTTTTTTTTCCCCTATCCTACAGTACATATTAAAATCCAGGTAATTATGTTCTTTTTCGTTTCTGAAAAAAGCTCAAAATGCCATATAAGTGCTTAGTCCAGGAAGGAAAAACTTTATAATCTACTTTGTTCATGAGATGCTGTAACAATAAGCAGAACGTCTGTTCTGGAAGCATCTGTTATATCAATTACATGGCAAATTTCAAGTTCTAGAATGAATGAATTTGTAAGTGGTGAGAATTTTTGATAACCAAGAGAAGACAGGATCTAGAGAAGAGAGCAGGTAATGAGCTGAGAATACGTAAGCATGATCTTGATGGTGTCTGTGTTTTATTGCAGCCTAGAAATTAGGCGCTTTTACATGCAATATATTTTTTTTCCCCACAAAATGGTTCCCAAATAAACAGTTAAAGTGGTTTTAGGTGATTAAAGCAATATAGAAGATTAGTTTTGTTATGTATAATCACCTTTGCTTCTCCTTTATTGATGAAAAGAGCTTTTCTCAGTAGGTTGTGTTATCTATTTTAGATATTGCCTGATCTTGTTTTTTAAATGTAAATCAGCTTTTTAATCTTTTTTTATGTAAATTTGATAGCCAGTCCCAGCAATTATTCTGCTTTGTTGTAGCTCCCTCTTTAGAGCTGTCTCTATTTTATGTTTAATTGTCCTAATTGTCCAAATTTGAATAAACCTGGAGAACAGCAATGGAGATCATTACTTGTTTTTAAATTTACAAAAAGGTTTAAGCACTCCTTCCTGAACTTCTCTTTAATTCTTTACACTGTTAATTATGATCTGGGAGATTGTCCCTGGAGCTGCTACTCCAAATTATAGGTTTGTTTATTCTTGTGTTACTACTTTATATCAGACTTCTCTTTCTATGAACGTGATAAAAAACTCATCAGAGAAAATTTGTTAAGTTCACTTTTTAATCAGTCAGGATTTTAGTAAGGGGGTATTTAGGTGAAGAGGTGTATTAGGTAGTTTTAGAGGTTGGAGCAAGTAACTGCAGTCCTGGCAGGGGAATTCATCCATTTCATCTCTCTATTCCTCCATCTACTTACCTATGTATCAATGTATCAATTTTTGGAGGGCTTGAACTGGATGACATATCAATTCAATGGGATTATATTCTGACTTAATAATTTTTAGAAAATAGTAGATTAGATTCTAGGTCAAAACGGTCTGAATTTTGAAGTTGATTTAGCTCATAATTAAATTTGAAAAACCAAATACAGGAGAAAACCCAAGAAGGTCTTATCTCAGTTTATTGAGGTTCTTTATAGTTTTTGGGTTTTATGCTTTGGTTCAAATCAAGGCCTTGGTCAGGAGGCAGGGCACTTGATTTAGCAGTTGAGCATGAGGCTCAATTATATCTAGTACGTCTATGTCCAGTGCATCTATGTCTGGTACAATGTCTCTAGCTAGAAATTTTTTTTCTATCATCATGCTGAGAAGCCATCTTTAATTCATTCACAGGTTCACTAAACAGCTAGGGATATTTGGAATGAACAGAATGCATGTTAATTTCTGGTCAATCTGACGTGCTAGATTGGATGTGCTCAGTTATCAGTGAGAGAAATACTTTGTATAATATAGGAAGTCACATATAGATACGCAGATAACTAACTTCACTGATTTTTGTGGCCACACCCATTCAGGACTGCCTAAAGAGATTGAACCTGGTGATGACCTTAGACAAGTCTCTACAACTCTCTGAGGTTAATTTCCCCATCTATGAGGTCAGGAATAGGAATAATTCTCAGGGGCATAATATAAGGAGAACAGACAAGCATCAGTGTTTTAAAGAAGCTCCATTATCATACACAAGGTCAGATCAAATGAAAATGAAATGTTCTCTTATAGCATCTCTGAGTTTCAGCAAGTGAATTCTAGTCATGCTTTGTATTCACAGACAGGAAATGTCTATTCAGAAGGAATGAATAATAGATAACTACTTTCTTTGCTTTACACCTAGTTATAATTCTACAACTAACATAATATTAAATGAGTTCCCTTCCTCCCAGTGATGTTTCATATTCTGGTTACATACTGTAACCTTAAAACTCAACAGCATGAAAAATCAAACAGCTGGGGAAAATGTATCTTTAATTTTCCCACCAATTTACCACCCCCTGCCCTCTTGCTCCAGATTATCTGCCCAATTCTTAGATAAATGGTGTATTCTAAGTCCCTCTACCCTCATAAAGATGATGGACCCCAGCCAATCTTAGCACCAGTTTCTCAGATCCAGTTTTTATTTGCTGGGTTTTAAAACTAAGGTTTACTTTCACAGTGGTGTGTTAAATACCTCATTTGCTGACTCATACCTCAAATAAAGCTAACAAAATTTTTTTTTGTAATTGCATGTAAGTGTTCATTTTTGGTGTTAAGTAATTCATGAGTAGTAATTTATGTTTAGTAAGAAGTAGTAATAACTCTTAACCTGGCTCATAAGAATTGTAAACTATGTTATTATATATGATATATTACCAGTAAGAAGAAAGGGAATTAGGGTGAAAGAATGACATAATTTTGACCTGGAAGAAATCATGGACAAAATCTTATTAACTGTTCATTGAAGCAGTGAGGGAACAACAGGTCTGGAGGAGAAATGACTTGTTCAAGGTCACACAGCTGGCTAGCTTCAGAGTTGGCCCTAAAACTCACAGTTTTTGGCGTCTGGTCCAACACACTTTACATCACAACATGCAGCCTCTTAGTTTGTTGGTTTTGGGTCAGAAATATAATTAACACAGGGCAGGAAGCCTAGATTATGAAAGAGTTGGAGGAGAATCTAATGAAAACCAAGCTTTTCTGAAAGTCCTGGGCAGTTGACCTGTTCTATGATATATTCATGGTGTCCACCTGAAATTGGAATTTGGCAAGTGGCTCCTCTTTCCTCTTTGACCTCCTAGTTCTCTTCCTAGACTAGTGATTTAAGAGCTTACAGAGAGTGCACAACTTCTAGAAGAGTGAGAAAAGGAATATAATAATAAATAGCAGTAAACAAAAAAGTACAGAGAAAAAAAAGAGAAGAAAGTAGTACAGTAATAAAAGTACAATTTAAACAATTCTGATGTGAGATGATGAAGCAGTGGACGGGGAATACCCATTCCAGAAGTTGAGCTGTGATAAAGAGAGAAAAGTAGGATGTGGTGTCTAATGATAATAAAAAATAATGGCAGCTTGAAAACCAAGATGGTGTAACTACAAAAGGAGCAGGGTTTAGGGTTCTGATGCAGACCCATTATCCACACAGACGACATGGGCTGCAACCAAGTCACAGGAGATTGTAAATCAACCCCATACCCACACAGATCCTATTTAAGTGCACACACACATATAATACATACATGCGTGTATATATATGTTGTAGGACTTTCCCCTTGGTTCAGCTAAAAGCCGGGTTCTTGTCACACAACCTTGAAAGATTAGCCTCGTAGATGCTTTGAAGGGTGAGAAGGGCAGGGTTTACTGGGTGAAAAGGAAAAGAAGGGAAACAGGGACTCTCAGCAAAGCGAGAGTTTTGCTAGCAGGCTTCCCGCCTCACAGATTGATTTCCAGGTACGACCCCAGAACAGGAGAGGCCAGGCTCCTCCCCGCTGCAAACAGCAGGAACTTCCCGAGGCTCCACCCCAGTGTGCGCTTCTCCCAGTGCGCAGGCTGGTTGGAGGTTCTCCAGTGACCCCTTTATACTTGGCTGTCTCCTATATACATATATGTACATAGGTTTGGTTCCCATACCATAGTGTGGGAGTCTTTAGTTACCTGTATAATAACCACTGATAAAGAACATCTCCAGGAATTGTTTGAGATGCCTAATGGAACTCCTTAACAATTACAATAAAGATTCCAAGAGAGGTAGCTAGGTAAGTTGCACCTCTTACAGAATGGCTTATTCCGCATTACCCTTTGTTCAGACCTGCTTAGTAATCACCAGTGTGCTCTCACAAGGTCCTGGGCTACTGGCTCTTCTGTCTTGATAGACACTCTTGGAAAGCTTATGTGCTTATGTTGTATCAGTTAGTATCTGTAAAAATTATCTTCCAATATTCTTCTTTGATACTGATTTTCTGGGGAGGGGACCATGATGAGAATGTTATATGGGTCTGATGACTCAGTCATTCAGAGGATGACCTCATTTGAGCCACCATATGAAACTCAGAAAACTGGATGTGTTAAGTACTCTAAAACATGATCATTCTTTTGGTTATTGGTTAATATTTGGTTACCAAATCCAGTTGACACCAATGTATAAATCAGAATGCCATCATTTAAATATATGTGTTTAATTATCTTAATATATTTATATTTTTATAGTTTAAAATTATTTATAGTTTAAAATAGTAACAGTTTATAGTTTAAAATATAAACATAAATTATGTTTATACTTTAATTAGTATATTAACATATGTTTAATATATACTTAGATTTCTATTGACCCGATTATATGCATCCTCCATCCTAGGAAGCATCTTTCCGATATCAAGTTACCTGAGAAGTGAGTTTTAATCAGAATGCTACTTGGTGAGCATAGAGTAAAAATTGCCCTGGGAGAGTGTTTTATAGAAACTCTAGAAAAACCCAGGGAAATATGCCCACTCCACAATTGTATATACTGTTTTAATAACCAGGTAATGGAATCCCCAAACACATTTTTTTTTTTTTAACTGTTAAAAGCATGAGTTGTTTTGGAACAGAGAGAGTGATGAGGAGCAGAATTGATAAGCTGTATGGGATAGGCAGAATCGCCCTTGAAAGACATCCAAGCCCTCATCCCTGGAACCTGTGAGTATGTTACTTTGCATATCACAGTGAACTTTGCAGAGGTAATTAAGGTCTTGGACATGTATTATCCGAGTGGGTCCAGTCTACTCACACAAGCCCTTCAAAGCAGAATTTTTTCTGCTTTGAAGTCATAGAGATGCAGTGGCATAGGAAGCAGGAGAGGGAATCAGAGAGATTGCAAGTGTGAGAAGGGTTTGAAGTGCTGTTGCTTGCTCTGAGATGTGGGGGGCCACCGGCAAGGACTGAAGATGTCTTTGGGAGCTAAGGGCAATCCCTTGCTGACAGCCAGCAAAAGAAAGCAGGAACCTCAGTCCTACAACTCCAAGAACAAAATGTTGCCAACAACCTGAATTTGGAAGCAGATTCTTCCCCAGAGCCTCCAAAAAAGAATGTGGCTCTGCTAACACCCTAATTTGGCCTTATGGAACCTGGAGCAGAGGAACTAATTGAGCCAAGATCTGCCCAGAATTCTGACCCATGGATATGGCAAGATAATAAACGACTGTTGTGTTAAGCCTTTATATTTGTGGTAACTTGTTTCTGTAGTAATAAAAAATCAAAATGCTGTATTAATATGTTCAAGTTCAGTGTAAGAAAATAATCTCGGGGCGGGGGTGGGGGGAAACCACAGTTGTGCATGTGCCCACCTCCCTTTCCCCCAAACAGAATGCAGGAGACAAGGACAGTGAAACACCAGATAGGTCGTTCAAGTACCAACTGTTATCTGTAAGATATAATGAAAAGTAAACATCTGGTTCTTTGCATAATTTTGATCAAAGGAGCATAATATGGGTTGTGCACATTTGGAGGAAAACCAACTGCATTAGGATTTTCATCAGGGAAGAACTGTACCGGTGTCAAATAGGGGTCTGGGACACTGAGCCACTACTCCACACTTCACATTATTGTGATCGAGGAGAAAGATTGCACACCTAACTTGGGTGAGGGAGTGAGCAGTCATCGAGCACCCAATAGAAGGCTTCCTCAGTTGACATACTGGGTGGAAAATATGATGGAATCAAAAGAAAGAGGAAAGAGAGGAGGGCTTTCCTGTGGGCCCTCTTTTTATGCTCATCACTCACCTGCAGTTGACACACGTCTGCTGACTGCTGCTCAGGCCGGTGTTCCTGTAGTGCTCTTATCATGGGTTAGTTTTATTTATACTTTATTTATTTTTTGTTTATTTATTTATTTTTTGAGATGGAGTCTTTCTCTGTCACCCAGGCTGGAGTGAAGTGGCACAATCTCAGCTCACTATAGCCTCTGCCTCCTGGGTTCAAGCAATTCTCCTGCCTCAGCCTTCCAAGTAGCTGAGACTGCAGGTGTGCACTACCATGCCCAGCTAATTTTTGTATTTTTAGTAGAGATGGGGTTTCACCATCTTGGCCAGGGTGGTCTTGAACTTGTGACCTCAGGTGATCTGCCTGCCTGGGCCTCCCAAAGTGCTGGCATTACAAGTGTGAGCCACTGTGCCCGGCCTATTTATACATTATAAGAGCTCCTTTCAGAGTTCTAGGGAACTTGAGTATGGCATCCATATAGCTTTATAATGGAATTGTGCTGTTCCTGGTCACCTAGTATCTTTTCTTCTGGTAATAACACCCTGACTGTTTGGGAGAGGAATCATTCTCCTCTCCCACCTCCCCACATATTTTTTGTTTGAACCACTCCTGACCCCTCCTTGTGGATGTGGGGTTGGGCATATATGATCCAGGGCTGGCTCATCCATATGTATTTTTATCTCTTGCCATAGGAATTTGTTTGCAGATGTGGGAAAACAAAAACAAAAACAAAACAGTTCAAAGAGCACCAGGATTTTTCTGGGACTATTGCAATGGTGGTACTCTTTTTCCAATGGCATTGCTAAATTTGTAGGATGAATGCTCAGATCACTGGTGATCCTCTTGCCATTTATGTGACAAGGGCCTCTCTGGGAGTGAAGTCAGCACAGACAAAGCAGAACTGAGAAAATGAGATGAAACAACTACTTGACACCATTGTCTGACCATCTAGATCCAGCTGAGTCTCTGGATTTTACCCTGGACTTTTTCAGTGCCTTGGTTTAAACTAACTAGAAATGGGTTTTTCTCCCAAGACCTGGAAAGATTCCTGACAAACCTACTTCAGTTAGCATGTCAATGCTGATGACTTGCAAGTCTCATTACCTCTGTAATAATTCATTTGCAGTTACCTTTAGAGCATTGACACTGGAGACAACTTCTGACACCAAGACTTGAATGTGTTTAAAACTTAGCTGGGCCAGGTGCGGTGGCTCACGCCTGTAATCTCAGCACTTTGGGAGGCTGAGGGAAGTGGATCACCTGAGGTCAGGAGTTTGAGACCAGCCTGGCCAACATGGCAAAACCCTGCCTCTACTAAAAATACAAAAATTAACTGGGCATGGTGGCAGGTGCCTGTAATACCAGCTACTTGGGAGGCTGAGGCAGGAGAATCACTTGAACCTGGGAGGCAGAGGTTGCAATGAGCTGAGATCGTCCCACTGTCCTCCAGCATGGGTGACAGAGCAAGACTCCATCTCAAAAATAAATAAATAAATAAAAACTGAGTTTATGATGGTCTTCTCTTTACTCTTCTTCCTATCATTGGTTATGCCCCCTCCTCTCATGCCCCTTGACCGTTCCTCTCTTTCTATTAGGTTTGGAGATATTGTAATGGAGCCTTTTTTGGCGAGTAAGCATTTCTTCACCCCCTTCTTCTGTTACAGCCTCTCCCACTTCCTTTGGGCATCCTCTCTCACAATCTATGTCGGTTGGGTTGCTCTTCCACCCACAATTGGTGCATCACTCTGCTGGTGACTATAATTGGGCCAGAGATGGACACATGATCCAGGCTGGTTTTTTTCACTTGTAATCTAAATAGTCCTAACAACAATAGTCCTAAATAATCCTAACAACTGAAGTTTCTGCCATGTCTTCCTCTGCCCATCTCTAAGCAGCCTGCTCTATTCTCAGGTCCTGCAGTCTTGGGAGTTATTTTCTATTTTGTTTTTTCCTTTTCATATAAATTAAGAACAATTGTCCTAATTATGTAACTATATATGTAAGAAATAAATGTTGAAATGTAGAAAATATAAACAGGTGTAGAGGAGATTTCTTTTCTCACCCCCTGCTAGGTTCACAGCTAGGGTTCTTATAATAAAGGCAGATTAATAAGGGAAAAGCGTAGACATTTATTTAATAGAAGTTTTACATCACATAGGAGCCTTCAGAAATAAAGATCCAAAGAGACAGGGAAACCCATGTATTTTTATGTTAAGTTTAAGGAAGAAAAGAATAGTCATGGAAAAGTATGATTAGACAAGGAGGCTATGAGCTAATGGTAATAAACTGGGGAGACTTAGCAAGGCCTGTTTGTTCAGATTCTTCCCTGTCTCTTCAGCGATAAAGATGTTCCTTTCTTCCAGGTATAGGGTGGAAAGAAGGTTTTATGATCTATTTCAGGGAAAGTTCAGCGAGGTGTTTTTTTTGTTTGTTTGTTTTTTTTTTTTTTTTTGGCAGAGTTTCGCTCTTGCTGCCCAGGCTGGAGTGCAATGGTGTGATCTTGGCTCACTGCAACCTCTGCCTCCCAGGTTCAAGTGATTCTCCTGCCTCAGCCTCCCAAGTAGCTGGGATTACAGGCATGCGCCACCACACCCCAGTTAATTTTTTTTGTATTTTTAGTAGAGATGAGTTTTCACCATGTTGGCCAGGCTGGTTTTGAACTCCTGACCTCAGGTGATCTGTCCACCTCGGCCTCCCAAAGTGCTGGAATTACAGGCGTGAGTTACCACACCTGGCCTCAGCTAGGTTTTATAGCCTACTTTAGGGGAGAAGAGGCAATGTCAAGGTGAGAATGACCTTCCTGCTTCTGCTGTTTTCTCAAATGCCAAGGTACCATATTTTGGGGTAGCATATACTGAACTTCAGCACAGGTATACAACAGAAATATGATTCACTCCTCCTAAGGGTTCATGTAATTAGATTAGGGCCACCTGGATAACCATGTCTATAACCTTAATTACATCTGCAAAGTCCACTGTGATATGCAAAGTAACATATTTCACAGATTCCAGGGATGAGGGCTTGGACATCTTTGGAGGGCGATTCTGCCTATCCCATACAGCTTATCAATTTTGCTTCTCATCACTCTCTCTGTTCCAAAACAACTCATGCTTTTAATGGTAAAAGGCTACTGTATTTGGGGATTCCATTATCTGGTCATTAGAACAGCATATACAGTTGTGGAGTAGGCATATTTCACTGGGTTTTTTTAGAGTTTCTATAAAACACTCTTCCAGGGCAATTTTTACTGTATGATTCTGATTAAAATTCAAGTAGCATTCTGATTAAAATTCATGTCTCAGGGAACTTGATGTCAGGAAGGTACTAGGAAAGAGAATGCAAATAATTGAGTTGATAGATATTAAAAATATATATCAAATATAAGTGTAAGTTAATATACTAATTATAGTATAAATATAAAATCTAAATTATAAATATATAAATTGGCCAAGCGTGGTCGCTCACGCCTATTATCCCAGCATTTTCAGAGGCCAAGTTGGGAGGATCACTTGAAGCCAGGAGTTTGAGACCAGCCTGGGCAACAAGGCTAAATCCCGTCTCTACAAAAAATTTAAAAAATTAGCCAGGCATGATGGTATGTGCCGATAGTTCCAGCTACTAAGGAGGCTGAGGTGGGAAGATCACTTGAGCCTGGAGGTCGAGGTTGCAGTGAGCCATGATTGTGCCACTGCACTCCAGCCTGAGCAACAGAGCAGGACCCTGTCTCAAAAAAAAAAAAAAAAAAAAAAAAAAAAGGCCGGGCGCGGTGGCTCATGCCTGTAATCCCAGCACTTTGGGAGGCCGAGACGGGCAGATCATGAGGTCAGGAGATCGAGACTATCCTGACTAACACGGTGAAACCCTGTCTCTACTAAAAATACAAAAACTTAGCCGAGTGTGGTGCAGGCGCCTGTAGTACCAGCTACTCAGGAGGCTGAGGCAGGAGAATGGCGTGAACCCGGGAGGTGGAGCTTGCAGTGAGCCAAGATCATGCCACTGCACTCCAGCCTGGGTGACAGAGCAAGACTCCATCTCAAAAAAAAAAAAAAAATATATATATATATATATAATCTATTATCTATAATCTATAAATATCATTACATAATACATAATTACTATAATCTATAATTAGGCCATTGGCCTAATACACTGACATTTTTGTTTATTTCCTTTAAGTTAGTTTATATATTCATTTATTTACTCAATGTTATTTCAGTTTATTCGTATCTGATAACATTCAGGTCTAGTGGTTGATCAGTTCATTAGAATTTTCAGTTGAAACAGAAATTATAAAAAATGATAAATGCAGTTAGATGATATATAAATTACAATCCTTTAGTTATCTTTTGACATAGGGCTGAGGCCTTTTCTTTGAGCATGGGTCTGCTGTGTAAAGTCTACATTATCTTTCTTGCATTAAATACACACATAACATTCTAATTCTCAATTTTAATCTATTTAAAGTGGAGGGAATTCACAATAGCAAAGACATGGAATCAACCCAAATGCCCATCAATGATAGACTGGATGAAGAAAATGTGGTACATATACACCATGGAATACTATGCAGCCATAAAAGGGAATGAGATCATGTCCTTTGCAGGGACATGGATAAAGCTGGGAACCATTATCCTTAGCAAACTAATACAGGAACAGAAAACCAAATACTGTATTTCTCACTCATAAGTGGGAGCTGAACAATGAGAACACATGGACACAGGGAGGAAAACAACATTCACTGGGGCCTGTCAGGGGTAAGGGGAGGGAGAGAATCAGGAAAACAGCTAATGCATTCTGGGCTTAATACTTAGGTGATGGGTTGATAAGTGCAGCAAACCACCATGGCACACATTTACTTATGCAACAAACCTGCACATCCTGCACATGTACTCTGAAACTTAAAACAAAAATAGAGTGAGAACATAGAATGATTTGCAAAGCAGTTTGAGTAAAAAATTCTAGAATTTTATTTATTTTGCCCCCAAATTTCACAGTTGTCCACATATAATTGACAGCATATCTCCCAATAACTCACCTTTATTGAGTCCAAGGATTCAAACAAGTTTTTATAAAAGCAACTCTTTTCACATTGACATTTCCTTTGTTTTCATAATTGATTAAATTATAACAAAAATGAATGGCGTTGACAGTTTTGGGAAAGTAACTGATTTTAGGTAAACTCAGAAGAGTTCAATTTATAGAAGTAGAATCACAGTCTCTTAGAGATGAGTTTCCTGACAAGTTCATTCATTCATCCATTATTTATGTATTTGCTGACTACTATATGCCAGGCACTGCTTTGGGACCCGGGTATACAGAAATGAATAGAAGTGGCAAAACCCATTGTGTCCTTGAGCTTCCGTTTGGCACTAACATGCACTATGCTGGAACATCAGCTGTACATATTACAGAGGGAATAATAGCATTAGTTAATGAAATGAGTTGTTCAGTTGAAAAGACCTTCTATTGTACTTCCCCGTTTTTTTAAACCTCCTGCTAAACTTGAGATAATTTGAAACCCTCAGGAGTTATATCTAATGCTAAATGACGAGTTAATGGGTGCAGCACACCAACATGGCACATGTATACATATGTAACAAACCTGCACGTTGTGCACATGTACCCTAAAACTTAAAGTATAATAATAATTAAAAAAAAAAAAAAAGAAAAGAAACCCTCTTTCTCCTTTATGCCTTACGTCTTATCTATTGTCAACTTCTCCCAGATTCTTTTCTGCAATATCTCTTGGCAAATTACAGCAAGAGTTAACCTTGTGGATCTCTACCTCAACTATTAATATTTTCCTTTTCCAATGCATCTCATGAGTAGATTCTAAAATCACAATCCTTGGAAAGCATTTTCACCATTACGCTCCCAAAGACAGGGCTGGTTTCATGGTCATGTGACCTGTGCCTTGCCACAGGGCCCTGTGCTCAGAAAAGAACAATGCTTGGTTTAATACTGTCTTGTCCCTGTCTTGAAATTTTTAACAATTTTTGAACAAGGGCCCCCACATTTTTGTTTTGCTTTGGGTCCTACAAACTATGTAGCTGGTCTGTCAAAAGAACCTACAGTAGATCCTTATTTTTTGACTCTATTGAATCTAAACTCTGCCTAGCCTCAAAAGTGAATGTCCACCTTCCTAACTAGATAACCTTTTATTTTAACCTTTCCTTGATGGAGGAAAGCCTTGTTCAGGGCTAGCTAGATCTGCTGCCCTTGCATAAAATCGACCCACTTCTGTCACTGTGTTGTGGCTTAAACAGCTCTCTCTCTGATGGAAATGGATCCTGTCTTTTCTCTGCTCCAACCTAACTCTCTAAAACCCAGAACTCATTTCTTTCTAACCTAACTTTGTTTCCTGCCAGCATTTATGTAATTATGAATTTAAGTTTCTAATAAAATAATAATAGTTACTCCTCACTTTGTGTTTACTGTGGGAGACGTCTCCTTGGCATGGAACTAAATGCTTTGTATTCATTATCTCATACAGATATATAGTTTTAGAGGTGGGGCCTCATTCTGTTGTCCAGGCTGTAGTGCAGTGGCACAGTCATAGCTCTCTGCAGCCTGTAAGCCCCAGGTTCAAGCGATCCTCCCTCATCAGCCTCTTGAGTATTTGAGACTACAGGTGCATGCCACCAATTCCGGCTAATACTTTAATTTTTTGTAGAGGCAGGGTCTCTTTATGTTGCCTAGGCTGGTCTCGAACTCCTGGCTCAAGCAATCCTCCTGTCTTGGCCTCCCAAATTGCTGGGATTACAGGCATTCGCCACTGTGGCGGGCCCCTTATCTCATCTTTATACGGAGTTCTGTATTTTCTCTTCAGTTTTGGGCATGCTTATTCAGTACAGCCTGACTCTCCATGTAGAAGTCAGTGTTCCGAGCCTGAGGGTCATGTCTTCCTCATTCATTTGTGCTCTCTTGGCACTGTGCACATGGTGTTTGGTGTAGTGCCAGGGCTCTGTGCCTGTTGCCAATTGACAGACAAAATATTAATAAAAGCTGAAAGTATAAAGTATTGCACTTCTTTCATCTACTGATTTTTGCAGCTAGCAGCACAACAGGAAGACTTTGCTGGCCTGAGGACTTTGAACACTGGTCTGCACCATAACTTGAAGTAATTGTTCTTGTGATTGAAACTAACAACTATATAATGCCTGCTAGGCATAATGCCAGGACATGATTTGATTTCTGGTTAAATCTGCAGCTAAGTTGATTTTGCAGAATGTACCCACATGTGCTCAGGCAGTACGAATGCCGTCCCGCCCTCCGTTCACTCTCAAAAGTACACTTGTCCAGAGAGTTGGATGTCCCTCACTTGTTGGAATATTTGACCCTATGCATTTAAGTCTGAAGCTTCTAAGGCTAATTAGAAAAAATTGTTGTTGATGAGCTTCTGCGAAATGTAAAATGCCATGTTCAGATGCCTTTAGGACATCCATTAAAACAGCCAGAAATGGGGCCATGGTATTTATCAAGTCAAGGGAGACTCATGCTTAATAACAGTGACTTGTTTTATGCCATTAAGAAATGAGCAGACCTGTCAGGAGAATGTTCAACATAAGGTAATGTCAAACTTGCTGGAATAACTTACTCACTGCAGGGCTCCCATCTGTGAAGTCGCTGGGGAGGTGGCTGCCTCCATGTGATTCCTCAGATTTGTCAGTTAAATTAGATGCCCAAAGGCAAAACCAACTGACAGGGGCATTATGGGACACTCCTGGAGGATTCAGAATCCATAATCCCACGAGTAGGTCCCATTCACAATCCTGTTCATGCTGATACTAGGGGTCATGTCAGATTCTAAGAAAGTAAGTGATAAGAAAGAAAGCCAGCAGGCCAGCCCCCTCAAGGCTGTCAGTAGCAATATGGTTAATGTATAGTTTGTGTGTGGAGAGAAGGAAATGGCTTTATTTTTTAATTTAATATTATTTTTTTAGTAGGAAAGTCTCAGAATATTCTCTTGAGAGAAAAAGTCACAAGTTTTTTGAAATTGAATGTTTTGGCCTACACCAAGTCAGGCTACTGTTAGGGGAATTATATTTATGGGATGCTGACCAAAATGTTTTTAGTGTTTCTCCATGACATACCAACCTACCAACCTGAGGGTAAAAATAGGGTACAATAGCAAAAACACAGCAAGTCTCTGTTTTGACCTCCTTCAGCAACTGTAAGAAAGGCAACCATTTTATTGATTCTAGTTTATTTTACTCCCTCTTTTTTCCTTGCCCTCCTTTCACTTGCCCCTACCATTCCCTACTAGAGGGCCTTCAGAAGACCATGGGTATGGGGTAAGGATATTTTGAGTAAGAGAATGTAAAAGGTATACAAAGGCACTACTAAAACCCACTTCCTCTCCTCCCAACAATACTGATCTAAAGTCCTTGGACCAAGTTGGTAGATCTCAATTTTTTCCTTCTCTTAGGGTAAGTTACTTTCCAGGAAGTTATTTGAACCTTAATGAAAACAGACTCCTGGCAAATCTACTCCCTTAGCCCCCAGATCTGGCTCATAGAGTGAACACAGAATCAACTGAGAAAGCTCAGCTCCCTTCATGTCAGGGTAACTGTTGTCACAGTGACCTCAAGATTTAAGTGTCAGGTGGTGAGAGCCAAAGACTAACTAGATCATGATGACTGTTTTGCTTTAGGTGCCTCAGAAGCAGACTCTGGTACAATGAATCAAATGGAAGTAGTATATTTGAGAGGTGACTCCAAGACACACTGATAGTGGAGTATGGAAATGAGACAGGGAACAAAAACAAGCTGCTGAAATTTGCATTATTAGCAAGCCAGTCATCACTTTAGGCAATTTGAGCTTGTTCTGCCCAGGAACTCTGGGAGAGAGTGTAAAACATGTCTCAGAGTTATTCCAACTGGGAGGTGAGAAATCTGGGGTATTTATCAACCAAATCCCATCTGTCATTACTGGAAGGTTGCTTCCAGGGCATAGACACCCTAGCACTTCCAGCTTGCCCTGTAGGAGGGCTGACCTGTCTCTTGTAGCCAGAAAACATAAGCAGAGACTGGTAGGTATTCACAGTTAGCACTTTTTGATGTATATAGAGAAGGGATATGGACAGGGTGCTGACCAAGCCTGCTATAGCAAGAATGGGAGACGGAGTAATTAATGATCAGGTTCAGCAGAAAAGCCATCTTTTGGTGGTTTTCCTATCAGTGCATTAACAAAGTTCACCTCAGTCAAAGGAAAATGGAGAGACAGGCAAGTAAAAACTTTAGAATGCTTAGGCTATTTAATTTCTGCAAGGTAACTAATAGTCACTTGGTATTGGGTAGGTGTGCAAGAAGTTATAGCAAGAAAAGAAAAATTTGACCAACAGATAGGCTCAAAGAAATCTGATTGTACAATACACTTTGAAATTATTCATTGTGAACTTAATCTCTTTGTACAAGCCCAGGAGTCTTTTAGCTAATTCCTTTCCCAATGAAGGAGCCAATCAATGTTCTTTCAGGGGAGAAAATTACTAGAGAGCCTAGTATGTGTTTTGATGCCCTAATGAGGCACTATGAATTACCCAACCCAAACCAATTAAGTCTCAGCCTGGATAGAGGGCTACTGAGGAGATGAGGACACAGCATGCATTTAGGGCAGAATTAACTGCTTCCATAGCCTGGAAATATGCTTGGGGAGGAGCCAAACCTTATAGGCACTCTGCTGTTCTTAAAGCTGGCAGCTGAAACATGATCCAGCCCAACGTTAGCTTTTGACGCTTTTGCTTCTTTGGCTTTAAATTTAAAAAATGTCTATAAAACATGAAATATGTTTTGAACATTACATAAGGCTATTAAGAGGGGGTGAATCATGAAAACATGGTATGTCAGAGACAATAAAGTAAGTGAAATGAACTGCTGTTGACTAGCTGCTTGACCTTGGGCCAGTCGCTCAGTCCTTTCTTGTCAATCAAATAGAAAATTATAGCCCAATAATGTGGTTTTGGATTGCAGCTCAATAAGCAAGCTCTAATCTCTTGGTTACGCCTTACTGTACCATGGGAAACCAAGCACTTATTTTCATTTTAATGTGATCTCTTTCAGTGGAGTGTGACTTTCTTAAGCACCCAGCACAATGCCCTGCTTGCCTTAGAAACTCAGGAGCTATGTGTTGAATAAGTGTGGAATGAATAGTGGAGGAAGTTCTTTAGAATAATATGGAGCAGCTAGAAATATGCAAATAAATACACCATCAATGCAAATAACTTTTTCATCAGAGAAGAAAATGATGAATATTGAATTTTTACACTACCAGTGTACATTAGTGGGGTAGAGGAAATGTGGCAGGAGAATTGTCACTGGTGAGAAGGTGTGTAGGGTAGTGACTAATACATGGGCTTTGGAGTTAAGCTGCCCGGGGCTGGAATCTTGGCTCTGCTTCTTACTAGCTAAGTATTCTTGTGCAAATTACCTAACTTCTCTGGGCTTCAGTTTCTTCTTCTGGACCTTGTAGGTCCAGACAAGGATCTTATAGCCATGCAACATCTGGAAAGTCTTGAGAAACAGTCTATTGCTTAGAAGAGCTTAGTATAAGCTGATCATGGAAAAACACAAAGTCCAGAGTGAGGTATGAGACTTCTTCACTGGGTTGCCTTTCAGCCCTACTGTGTCAGCCTTTGATGGGTTTCCAAGCAGACTTTTTGTTTCCTGATTTCTTTTTTTTTCTGCCTCTATGATTTCCCTACCCTGTCCTAGCTCCATTTTCCTGGCACTAGACTTGGCCAAGGTTGAAACTCTTGTACCTTTCTCCATCTTTAGAGGGTGGTGATGGCGGATCATTGGAATAGATGGTGGGTCCTCAGGTCCTCCATGGTATAGGCATGGGTATTCCAGATTCTTCAGAGTAGAGCATCCACAGGACAAACTTATTGAGTTTCCTGTAACATCACCTTGAGCAACTAACTGAAGTCATCTGCTGGGTGAAGATGGAAAGGAACAAGGGGCATGGAGAGAACAGCCCATTTTCTGCCATACTATAATAAGGCAGTATAGGTCATATGTCTTTCTAGTACTTGCCACATAGTAGATGCTCTAGACATACTGGCTATGTCCAGTCTTCATGGTATTAGATTAGATAGTGATCAAGGGACTTTCCTTACCTCCACTTCCTTCACCTCTTTAAGCTTGTGCTTTGAACATTCACACCATCCAGAGTTGCGAGCAGGTCTCCAAATCTGGTTGGGACAGCAAGGAGGATGGATAAAAATTCCATCATTTGGGTCAGCACCAACCCTGGGCAAAGGTCCTTGATCCATGGATGGGATTCACATCCATCAGCCTCCAAGTGGAGTTTGAGATCTTGTCGAGGTCTGTTACATGGTCAATGGCTGTGAGCACCTTCCTCTGGAGGAAGTCCTTCCTTTTCCTCACCACGACCAAGGAAATAATCAATAACCCTTGTCCCAGAAATCCTGGGATCCTCTCTGCTCTCAGGTCACTTTGAATAAAGGCTATCTGTAGAAAGGCTTTTGAAAAATATATATTTTATCTTCTATTATGAAATAATTAACTGTTCAGTGTACTCTTTGTTTATGTATTTCAAAAATTTAAGCAGTACAAGCATCCTAAAGCAAATCTAGTCCAACTCCTCTTCACTTTAAAGAGGAGAAACTGTAAACTGGCCTGCTGCAAATCTTCCCTATCTTTTTTTTTCTCCTTCTAGTATTTCTAGTCGCCAAGAGTTTTGTTTGTTTGTGGGGAAATCTAAAAATTATATGCCTGTAGACTATTTTGTACAGACTGATGTTTAAAAAAATTCCTTAGGATAAAACAAATTTCACAATAGAAGTTATTTAGCTGCTTGGTGAGGTGGTGACATGGCATAATGCTTCATATTTTTTATTTTTATTTATTTTTTTACACCCATGTAATAGCAAAAAGACACAATGACACGGAGAGCCATAAAGCCAAACAACTCTCCCATTTCATTTTACAGCACAAGGTGGAGAAAGGCACAATTTGGTATCCTGACCATTTTTATAGGGGTTTGGAGACAGGTTAGACACATCTGAAATATGTCCTTCAATTCTGAGAACTCTTTCAGGCATTCCTGCTGAAGGATGTTCCTTGGAGAAATACTCTTATAAATACAGGATGTTTTCATTACTGCATGTGGTTGATTCAGCCTGTTGGCTACATGACATTGAGGAGAAGTGCCTGAGAAACGACTTCATATAGACCGCGTGCAAACAGTCCCTAGAGCTCCCCGGATTAGAATTACTCTAGTGGGAGCATTTGGAAATGAATGTTCATATATCACTGAGGTCTTTAAAAAAAGGTTTAAGGTTCTGTAGGCTGTCTCCCTTAGTGCTGTGAAATGATGGAATGATAGCCTGTATGGAGACGAATTTCTGCCTATGAAAATTTTCACTTGTCCTCATTGAGGAAAGCTATAAAATCAATACTTCAGATAGCAAAACCAAAACCAAAACCAAAACAAACAATGACAACACAACACCCACAAGACACAAGGATGTAGCAGAAGGATTTACTGGGGCACAAATAGTAACTACAGGAGCACATAGTGTAGGTTCAATTTCAGTGTTTCCTTCAGAAAGTTATAGCCACAGGCCCATGGAGTGAAAGCTGGGCCTTTAACATTTATGTTATTTTAAATAATAACATTTCATGTTTATGTTGCTCTTTATAGTTTACAAGTATTTTTACTTCATTTATTTGAGCCTCAAAATCACCTTGGAAGGTGGGTGAGATTTTTATACACGGTGAACCTGAAGATCAGGAAGATGAAGAGACCTGCCCAAGGTCACACAGCTAACAGGCCTCTTGATCTTCCAGCTCCCAATTTGATGCTCTTGCCACCACTCTGCACTGACAAATAAAATACTGCTTCTCAGTTTCTGTAATATTGCCAGTGTTATAAAAATATCATAACCCCCACTTCCCTGATCAAAAATTAACTACTCTTCATTGAATAGAGATTTTACAGCGTGAAAGACTGAAGAATATAGCACTTTTGATGCAGGTAGGTAAGGAATGGACTTAGAGATGCATCATTCAGAGGGATGTTGAATTGGTAATGAAACATGCAATTTTGTAGTGCTTATTGCAAAAATATAGAAAATAATGAGCAGGTTGGAGAAAGCAGAATTGTGAATTGAGAAAATTATTTACTATAGTTAGATTAATCTGTGGGCAGGATAAAATTTATGAACAAGGGCAACCTTTGCCTGCCAAGACAAGGGTAATACAATCTAGTGTGCAGAATAAAGCTAATTACCATCAGGAAGGAGTCTTTTTTTCTCTCTCGTCTTGTTTGCCCTGGGTATTATAGAAATATCTATCTCTTTTCTTCCAACACCCTAAACAATTTTGGGAACCATTGTGTCAGAGAAGTCTAAGAAGACACAAATACAAATAAGTTTATGGAAGAATTGGATTCTAGCTTGATATAGATAGTTCATTATCTATGAACATGTTTGTCCTTTTAAAGAGAATGTATGTGAAACTGTAGATTGAAGGGTGATTTCTGGGTATTTCACAGACACAAAAACCAACCAATTGTAAAAAACAAACTGATAACCGAGTGAAAAATACCACTAACTCATTATAATAAGTAGTTAAAAGAGCCCAGTGATGGCCTTCCAGGCGCTAGACCCTTCATCCATATCTTCACTGACTTTCTTTCTGTATGTTTGATCTACTTGTCCTTGATTTTCCTGCCTACCGCCTGATCATCCTAATTTTAGGGTCCAGAACAACTTCTCACTGAACACCCTTCAAGGCAGCTTCCTAATGTTTCTTTTGAATTTTTTTTTTTTTTTTTGAGATGGAATCTCACTTTGTTGCCCAGCTTGGAGTGCAGTGGTGCAATCTCGGCTCACTGCAACCTCTGCCTCCTGGGTTCAAGCGATTCTCCTGCCTCAGCCTCCCAAGTAACTGGAACTACAGGCATGCGCCACCAAGCCTGGCTAATTTTTGTATTTTTAAAGTAGATACAGGGTTTCACTATGTTGGCCAGGCTGCTCTCGAACTCCTGACCTCAGGTGATCCGCTTGCCTCGCCTCCCAAAGGGCTGGGATTACAGGCATGAGTCACTGTGCCTGGCCTCTTTTTAAATTTTTTGAAAAGTTAAAAAATGTACAGGAAATACAAAAGATATTCTAACAGACACCTGTGTTCCTTCCACCGAAAATAAATGCTAACATTAGTTACAAAGCAAATGTAACCAATAATTTATTTAAATTTACTTCCAACTCATAAACGTCCTTAAATCATGATAACCAAAAAAAGTGGTGAATTTATCAGGTACGAACAGTCTGGATCTAAGAATATGCGTATTTAAGACCAAAATTGAAAACATGAATACTGGTTTAGCACAATAAAATTTTACTAGTTCAGATTAATTTGGGGAAAGGACTGAATTAGTGAAACTCTAAATCATACCACATTTTGTAAAGAAGTGCAGATGTGAAGTTTAATAACTTAACAGAAACATATAACTACAAGAAAGTCAGCAAAATTCCCTAATACCCAATTTTTGATGTGTGTACTAGCTGGTCTAAGTAAATGGATTCAGAAGTATTCCGAGTACAGTACTTGGAAACAGCAAGCCTTTGGTTAACATTTACTGAATGAATGCATATTGTGTGCCAGGCCCTGCCTGCACTCGGCACTGGATATATAAAAGCATGTAAGTTCCCAGCTTTTAATGGACAAGGGTTCTGTCTAGGAAAAAAGACACATGGATAGGCATTTACAAGTCACTGGTTCATAAAACTATAGAGATAGAGACAAGTTCCATTTTTAAAAAATGCACGAGGAGTTTTCTTTTTTGAGATGGAATTTTGCTCTTGTTGCCCAGGCTGGAATGCAATGGCACGATCTTGGCTCACTGTAACCTCCACCTCCTGGGTTCAAGTGATTCTCCTCCCTCAGCCTCCCTAGTAGCTGGAATTACAGGTGCCCGCCACCACACCCAGCTAATTTTTTGTGTTTTTAGTAGAGACGGGGTTTCACTATGTTGGACTGGATGGTCTTGAACTCCTGACCTCAGGTGATCCACCCACCTCAACCTCCCAAAGTGCTGGGATTATAGACATGAGCCACTGTGCCCGGCCGAACAATGAGTTTTCTTTCTTTCTTTTTTTTTTCTTTTCCTGAGACAGAGTCCTACTCTGTTGCCCAGGCTGGAGTGCAGTGGCGCAATCTTGGCTCACTGCAACCTGTGCCTTCTGGGTTTAAGTAATGCTCCTGTCTCAGCCTCCTGAGTGGCTGGGACTACAGGCGTGTGCACCATGCCTGGCTAATTTTTGTATTTTTAGTAGAGGCAGGATTTTGCCATGTTGGCCAGGCTGGTCTCAAACTTCTGACCTCAGGTGATCCACCCGCCTTAGCCACCCAAAGTTCTGAGATTACAGGCGTGAGCCACCATGCCCAGCCACACAATGAGTTTTCTTAAGCAGCTTTCATAAAATTATGTTTATATTACTCATTTACATGATAAATCTTTTATGTCTCATAATGTCCTGACAAAATTATAAATTTCAAATCAGTAGAGTATAACATAACAATGATTTACTGTAGAACAATAAAAAAGAATGTGTTTGTCCATCTTCCCACATTAAAGTGTTTGAGGGGACTCGTATGCCCATATAGCCAGCATTTAATAAATATTAGGTAATACTAAGGGATAGCAAAAGGGACAGGGTATTTGCATTTTAAAATAGCTATATTAGATACAAATTTTTTCTATTATACGTGCTTTAAATCAGAAAATTACATTCCCTCCCCACTGCCTGTAACCCATGCCTCCACACCGAGTTGAGCATCCTATACCTTCCTTTTCTCCTAATGGTAGTGGAATTGGCTGTTTTAAGCAGATGGGATATTGCCACATTAGTATTTCAGAGTAGTCATAAATCTTACATCTCTACAGTATTTTACCATTATTAATACTGCTAGTAATAATTGCTTCCTACCACAAGCTAGGAACTTTGCTGGCTTGAAAGACATGCTCTTTATGAAAGCCCCTAATTTTAACTAAAATCATTCAGATTTTATCAATAAGGAAAATAAGGTTCAGAGAGGGTAAGTAACTTATCCAAAGTCACAGAGCCAGTAAGAAAGTGGCAGTGCTAAAAGTAAAATTTGGGTCTTCTCAATATCTAAACTCTGTCTGCAATTCACAGAACACATTAATGTGGCAAGCACTTTCATGTAATTACCTTACTTAATTCTTAACAACTCTATTAGGTACTTCAACTCTTTTTTATTATTTTTTAAAATGAAGTTTCAGAGAAGTTAAGTGACTTGCTCAAAGCACCTCGTTATTAAATATTAAAGCCTTCAAGTCCAGGATTTTTTCTACCAGACCACAGGCTATTTCTTATGATAACATTAATATTATCTGAAATATATCAAATGCCCAGAGTAATGTCCTCAGTATTTTTCAAATGTAGAAAATGCTTTCTGGCTTATCAAAAGGTAATAACATGGGCTAGAATTAGTGAAAATATTCCTAACAAACAGAGAGAGGAGCTTCAGTTAGATTAAAAAAGTAAAAAGTTTTTTCAACATAACAGCATTCTTGAGATATAATTCACATACTGCATAATTCACCTATTTGAAGTGTACAATTCCATGATTTTTAGTGTATTTACAGAGTTGTGCAATCATCACCACCAGCAATTTAAGAATATTTTTATCATCCCAACAAGAAGCCTCATACTCATTAGCAGTTACTTCTCATTTCTCCCGCTCAACCTCTCCAGCCTTAGCAACTATTAATCTACTCCCTGTTTATATGGATCTATCTATTCTGGATATTTTATACACATGGAATCATACAATATGTGGTCTTTTGTGACTGACTTTTTCATTTAGCATAATATTCTCTTTCCTTTTTTTCTTTTTCTTTTTCTCTTTTTTGAGACGGAGTTTCGCTCTCGTTACCCAGGCTGGAGTGCAAGGGCGTGATCTCTGTTCACCGCAACCTCTGCCTCCCAGGTTCAAGTGATTCTCCTGCCTCAGTCTCCCTAGTAGCTGGGATTGTAGGCATGTGCCACCACGCCCAGCTAATTTTGTATTTTTAGTAGAGACGGGGTTTCTCCATGTTGGTCAGGCTGGTCTTGAACTCCTGGCCTCAGGTGATCTGCCTGCCTCGGCCTCCCAAAGTGCTGGGATTACAGGCATGAGCCACTGCGCCTGGCCTTTTTTTTGAGGCAGGCTCTCGCTCCATACCCCAGGCTCTAGTGCCATGGTGCTGTCTCAGCTCACTGCAGCCTCTGCCTCCTGGGCTCAAGTGATCCTCCCATCTCAGACTCCCAAATGGCCCAGCTAATTTTTTGTATTTTTAAAAAAGAGAGACAGGGTTTTACCATGTTGCCCAGGTTGGTCTTGAACTCCTGAGATCAAGCAATTCATCTGCCTCGGCCTCCCAAAGTGTTGAGATTACAGGTGTGAACCACCGCACCTGGCCAGCATAATGTTTTCAAGTTTCATTTATGTTATATCATGTATCAGTACTTCATCTCATTTTATGAAGGAGTAATTCTATGATATGGATATATTACATTTCATATATTTATTTACCATAGTTGGTGGACATTTGGGTTGTTCTACTTTTTGGCTATTATGAATAATGCAGTTATGAACATTCACATGCAAGTTTTGTGCGTGGGTATAGATTTCATTTCTCTTGGTGTATACCTAGGAGTAAAATTGCTGAGTCATATGGTAACTCTAATCTTTTTAGTACTTGCTGGGCTCTTCTTTCAAAGCAGCTGCACTATTTCATATTTCCATCAGCAGTGTATGAGGGTTGCAATTTCTCCATAACCTGGCCATCACTTGATACTATCCTTTTGATTCTAGCCATCTTAGTGGGTATGAAGTGGTATCTTATTGTAATTTTGATTTGTACTTCCCTGATTGTGTTGCATACCTTTTCATGTGTTTATTGTGTATCTTCTTTGGAGAAATGTCTATTCAAATCCTTTGCCCATTTTTAAATTGGGCTATATATCTTTATTATTATTAATTATTTTCCACATCTTACCTGGATCTTTTTATTATTGAGTTGTATGAATTCTTTATACATTCTAGATACAAGTCCCTTATCAGGTACATGGTTTGCTAACATTTTCTCCCATTCTGTGGGCTGTCTTTTCACTTTCTTGGTAGTGTTCTTTGCAGCATAACATCTTGATGAAGTCCAATTTATCTGTTTTTTTTATTTTGGTGCTTTTGCTTTTTGTGTTGTATCTGACAAACTATGGCCTAATCCAAGGTCATGAAGGTTTATGTTTACATTTTCTTCCAAAAGTTTTATAGTTTTAGAACTTACGTTTAGGCCTTGAATCCCCTTTGAATTAATTTTCGTATATGATGTGAGGTAGGGAGTCCAATGATCTTTTGCCTGTGGTTGTCCAGTTATCTTAGTACCATTTGTTGAAAATACTATTGAATGGTCTAGGCACCCTTGTTGAAAATCAATTGACCAAGTACATAGGTTTATTTCTGGACTCTAAATTCTATTGCATTGACCTACCCTTATGCCAGTACTGCATTGTCCTGTTTATTATAGCTTTATAGTAAGTTTTGACATTGCAAAGTGTGAGGCCTCCTACTTTGCTTTTTTCTTCTTCAAGATTGTTTTGGTTTTCTGGATCTCTTGAATTTCCATATGAATTTTAGGATAAACTTGTCAATTTCTGCAAAAAGGCCAATTGGAATTTTGAGAAACCAAATTTGAAAAATTTGTTTAATTAAAAAATTTTACTACTCTGTTATTTTAATTTGTTTGTTTTAAAATAAAAGCTATAAATGCTAAAGAAAACATTTAAATACCCGGTAGTTTTACAGCACTACAAAAACCCATTCATCCATTAATGAACTTTGGTAACATGGACACAAGGTTGATCACTCCCTTC
The DNA here is from genome assembly GCF_028885625.2 of Pongo pygmaeus. Taxonomy (NCBI): domain Eukaryota; kingdom Metazoa; phylum Chordata; class Mammalia; order Primates; family Hominidae; genus Pongo; species Pongo pygmaeus. The sequence goes on along the minus strand of NC_072384.2, from coordinate 107,771,793 downwards.
TGATTAGATACGCCTTCTGAAGAAGTCACTGGGCTTCTCTTCTTTATTAATCTATTAAAAATTGAGATAAATTGAATTACATTAAGAACTAGTTACAATTAGAAGAGTGAAAAGGCAAGCCACAGAATTTGTAATATATGCATTTGTTAAAGGATTTGTATTCAGAATAATAAATTGTAACAAATCAGTAAGAAAAACAGACCACCCAATAGAAAAATGGGCAAAAGACTTAAGCAAGCAATTGACAAAAGAGGACATATACATTTTTCCCATCTGTAGGCTGAAAAATATCCCTCCACCCAAGGCTAGATCTACTTTTTAATCCCTAGGACCCATGAATATTATATGGCCAAAGAATACATATTATATGACAAAATATGTGATTAAGGTAAAGGATCTTGAAATGAGAAACTTATCCTAGATTATCTGGATGAGTCCAATATGCAATTATATCCTAGATTATCTGGATGAGTGCTTATGTAGAGAGAGACAGAGGGAGTTTTGATACAGACACACACAGGAAAGGGAACATGAAGACAGACAGAGATTGGAATGATGTAGGCACAAGCCATGGGATCCCAGCAGTCACCGGGAGCTGGAAGAGTCAAGAAATAGATTCTGCTCTAGGCCTCCAGAGGGAATATATCTTTACTGACACCTTGATTTTGGATTTCTGGCCTCCAGAACTGTGAGAAAATACATTTATGTTGTCTTAAGCCACTAAGCTTATGGCAATTTGTTACAGCAGCCATAGTAAACTAATAAACCACCATTTATTAATTATCAGGGATAAGCAAATTAAAAGCACAATGTGATATCACTACCCACCCCCTAGAAAGCTGAAAGGAAAAAGACAGATGATTTTAAGTGTTGATGAGGCTATGAAGTTACTGGAACACCTAAATGTTCCTGGTGGAGTGTATGTTACAGCCACTTTGCTAAAAACTCTTTGGGTTTCTTCTAAAGCTGAGTATATGCCATTCCATTTATACCTAAGAGAAATGTATACTTTCACCAAAAATCACAAACATAAATGTTCATAACAACACTGTTCATAATAGCTCCAAGTTGGAAACAACTCAAATATTCATCAATAATATGACACATAAATACATGGTAGTGTATTCATGTTATAGAATACTATAAATAATGAGAATGAAAAACTACAGCTTCACACAGCAACATGGATTAACCTCACAAACATAATAGTGATGAAAGAAGCCAGACACAAAGAGTATATACAGTATGTTTCCATTTAGATAGAATTTCAGAAATAGGCAGAACTAATCCATCATACTGGATGTCAGGATAGTAGTTACCCTTTAAGAGGGGTAATGGCTAGGAAGGAGTATAAGGGATTAGACTTTAATTAAAGTTTATTTTAATAAAAGGGAATGAAGTTAATAAAATCTTTCCTAATCATAGGGTTGTACCTCATTCAGTTATTTATTTATTTAGCAGATATTTATTGAGCTTCTATTATTTTCCAGGAACTCTTCCGGTGCTAGGGTTACAGCAATAAACAAGATAAAGTTTCTGTTGTCATAGAGTTGACATTGTAGTGGTTCCCTTTCCAAATACTGGGGTATACTGTCACCTTGTTAGCCCCTAATGACTTACGACACATGACATTCACACCCTTGGGTGGTCCTCACCCACACACCCACACTGATTCTGGATTCGGCTATGTGACCTGCTTTAACCAATGGGATGTTAGCAGGGGTGATGCAAACAGAAGCTTGAAAAGTGCTTACACATTGGGGCGTTAGCTCTTAGAATGCTCCTTTTTGGAAGCCAGCTGCTGCGCTGTAAAAAAGCTTGAACTTGATAGCTGAATGTTAAAAAACCACATGGAGGATGTGCCTGGAGGGTGAGTCCATCTTGAGTGCTTCAGCCTCAACCAAGCTCCCAGCTCAGTGCAACCACATGGGTGACCTCAGCTACACCATGTGGGGCAGGAAGATCACTCAGCTGAGCCCAGTCAACCCACAGACTTGTGAGAAGTGATAAAGTATAGTTTTTTTTCTGAACCACTAAGTTTGGGGTGATTTGTTACATAGCATTAGATAACTGAAACAAATAAATGGATGAGTAAATAAATAAGGAATATAATTTCAGAGTATGATTTGGGCTATAAAATATTAAATGGGGTAATGGTATAAAGAATGACTTAGGCTGGGCATGGTGGCTCATGCCTGTAATCCCAACACACTGGGAAGCTAAGGTGAGAAGATCACTTGAGCCCAGGAGTTTGAGACTAGCCTAGGCAATGTAGGGAGACCCTGTCTCTCTTCTTTCTCTCTGTCTCTCTCTCTCTGTCTCTCTCTCTCTCTCTGTCTCTCTCTCTCTCTCTGTCTCGCTCTCTCTCTCTCTCTCTCACACACACACACACACACACACACACACTCACACAGCCCAGCGTGGTGGCATGCACCTGTGGTTCTAGCTACTCAAGGGGCTGAGATGGGAGGATCACTTGAACCTGGAAGGTTGAGGCTGCAGTGAGCCGTGACTGTGCCATTGCACTCCAACCTGGGCAAGAAAACAACACCCTGTCTCAACAAAAACAACCACAACAAAAAAGAATGACTGAGGGGAGATTTCAGAGAGTGATGTGGACACAGTTTGAAGACTTTAAAGTCACATGTACTTGTAAGGTATTGGTAGGGCGCTCTATACAGAAACTAGGGAATTAAGTTTCTTATTGAGACTGTCAGGTACTGTGGGAAATCAACAACAGAGGAAAAACACTAGAGTTGGAGTTAGAAGAGCTGAATTGGAATTAAGACTCTGCTTTTGATCTTGGGCAAAGTGCTGGTCCTTTGTGAGCCTGAGTTTCCTCATCTCTAATATAGTCGTCTTGTTTACTCTCCAGTATTGCTGGGGATGTTATACTTGGTAATGTATGAGAAAATACTCCAAAGTTTTAAAATGTTATTTAAGGGAAAGGCATTTCTGGCTGGGTGCGCTGGCTCACACCAGTAATCATAGTACTTTGGGAGGTTGAGGTAGGAGGATCACTTTAGCCCAGGAATTTGAGACCAGCCTGGGCAACATGGTGAAACCTCATCTCTACAAAAAATACAAAAATTAGCCAGCTGTGGTGGCATGTGCCTGTAATCCCAGCTACTTGGGAGGCTGAGGTGGGGAGATCACTTAAGCCTGAGATGTCGAGGCTGCAGTGAGCCGTGTTCATGCCATTGCACTCCAACTTGGGTGACAGAGCAAGACCTTGTTTAAAAAAAAGAAAAGAAAAGAAAAGAAAAGCATTTTCATGAAAACAAAGATATTTTGACCACCCATTCAGTTTCTGTCTGAGTTTTCTGCTCCGTCCACAAGATGATACATTTAAAACCAATGAAATAGATGTTATCTGCCATAACCATAGTCTGTCTGCACATGCTACTGGTCTGGTCTATGTTACACATGAGCCTTTTAAATATATTTAGCATCTACTGGGACCATGGTTGGTCAGTTTTGAATCATCCTTGAAGTTGTCACTGAAAGCTGATATTTTTTATTTTGACAATGAAGAAAAACACCAATGAATAGCCTTATTAGTGTAAAAAGTCACACAACCAAGAGCTTCTATCCCATTAGGAAAAAAACTCAACATCTGTGATGCCACATTGATAAATACTGCATGTGCAAAGGGTACCTGACTTTAACAGTAAATTCCTTTATGCAAAAATTGATTTGCTTTTAAATTTTAATTTATTCTTTTTACTTCTATAGATCCTGGTTAGGCACCCTGCCCTCCCAACCCCACTTCCCTTCTCTTTTACAAATAATGTAAATTTGTGTGAGAAATGCATCATTCTCTAAACTAAACAGCAAAAAGAGAAACAAAATGCAGAAAATAGGAGGTAAGGAGAAATAAAAGGGAAAAAATAACAAATTGGTCATTAAAAGGATGCACGGGATAAAAGGGAGGGAGGCAAGACGAGCATCGACTCTATTGGGCTTCGGTGCAGATGTAAGTATAAAATGCTCCACAAGTCCTGTAATTGAGAAAATCTATCAAATGTCCTGACAGCTGCTCAGGCATTTCCAGAAGCGATAAAACTTGAATTTATTTCACTCCTAGAAAAGGGGCAGTATCACCTTCTGGCGGCTTTAATGAAATGCCATAAAATTTGAGGAAAAACTGTGTTGTAAAGTCATAAAAAGGTAGTCGGAAGTGGATTGTTGAAAATGCTGCGCAGGGCCGGGGATTGGTGTGTCTGAAGAGTGGCCGAAGGGGACCAGAGGCCTCTTGGCGTGGTCGGGAGTGCAGCACGCGGGCTTCACGTGGGGTTCTGACCCCTGCAGCGCTGAGTGCCAGGTCAATGGGGAATGAAATGGCTTTATCGCTCTCTGACTTTTCACACGCAAAACCGGGACTAATAAGCCCTTTTCGGGGCTCATCACCCCATTTGTGCTTTGAGGAGGTTGCCAGCAGGAGTACGCTCACCTGCATTTTTTTGGATAGAAATAATGTAGTACATTGTGATGGACGGTCCCCAAGCATAAGGTCACCTTTCCGAGCTGCAGACCTGGATAGGCGAACCCATACGTATGGGTTCTCAGGACAGGATTTAGAACCAACACAAGCAGACACCCCTATTCTGCTTTGGAATCTGATTATTCAGAGCGTGCCCCACACTTAACCTCCCAGTTCCCTCTGGCCTTGTTTTACCATCTGACATTATGTCCACGGGTCTGCGTTTTCTCCTGGATGATGAGCAACTGCAAGGGCCGGGGTTGTCTGTAAGTTCCTTTTCACCCCTTTGGCACTTTGTCTCACACTTTGCACACCGCAGGAGCTTGTTAGATGTTTCCAAGGGGAATAAAAGGTCTTGGGAGCTTCAGGTTGTCGGTAATATCTTCATTTTTTCAGCCACTTCTGTGGTTGAATAACTACCCTTGGTATCATCTATGGAAGAACAAGCTAAATTCATTTAAGATTATTGTACAGGGAGCAGTTACATAGTATTTTACTTTATATTTTCTAAGTTTGATATTTTAATAAAGTCATATTAGATCCGTATAAAGAAATCAGTTTCAAAGATAAGTAAACAGAGGCCTTGAGTCTTACAGTGAATTTTCTTGGCCAGTCCAGCTTTCTGCAAATATTATGAAGTTAAATTTAAACACTGAGAACAAGGGCCCTAAAATAAGAGAATTTATAAGTGATTCTAAGTGGTAACAGCTGTAAGAAAAATTTTAGTAAAGACTTCTTGAGAATGTCCTACTCAAAATAGATAAATAAATAAAATTAAAAAAAATAATGCTCTTGGGATAGTGCAAAGATGTGAGAGGATCAATGAGATTAATGCAGACAAAGAAGATAAAAATGGATTGGGAAGTTTGAAAATGGGAATGGGTATTTTTTTCCTTGATGAACTGATGACCTTGAACCTGGTACATAAAGGGAGTTTCCACAGTCTGGATTTGACCCAAACCATAGGCTAAAGGAATCTCAGTAAGAATGTCAATCTTTGGAAAATCTTCTGAACACTGTTGTTGAGTTATGACTGTCACTTGAGCAGTGTCTTCAATGGAATAGGGTATAAATTTCCCTGAGGCAAGAAGAGCAAGTGCCTGGAAGCCAACAAAGTTTAGTGATCATCCTTTCAATTTTTGGTGCTCAAGTCCTTTGTCAGCTTCAGAACGGGGAAGTCAGCTATTAAATTAGAGATGAAATAATGCCAGAGTCCAGATGTGGCTGCCTCACACTCCTGACTTTAGCCAGATGTGCCAAAGCCGTGGCATTCATTATGATTAGAGTGACGGTGGAAGGAAAGCGTCATGACACGCCCAGTGAAATCTTGATTCCTGGCTCCTTCAAGCAGGGAGACTCTCTTCCAAGTACAGCGTCGCTGTTCAAGGGGCAGGGGATAAGAGTAAAGCCTCTTCAAAAGTCCTGTAAAGGAGGGTTACATTTCATTTTTATGGATAATTGATCCTAGTTCTAGCTTTCAATGGTCTTTATTAGGTCATTTAAAAAGCTCTTTGCACAGACACGTTTAAACAGCCACCCCTTGTCCTTCAGTATCCTGACTCCTTGGTGTAGAATATGTCCTTGCCAAATTACTTGCTATTTTGGGGAAAAGCCTTCCACTTTCCTCCCAGCTCCCTTCACTCACTTTTGGGCACCAATTGGTGTGGGAACCATGCTGAGGGCACCATGGAAGTATCTTGGATCTCAGCGAGTTTTTAATGGAACTTGAGGAGCTAACTGAAGCACATGGTGGTAGTGGTGGGGCCTGGGCATGCTGAACTAAAGTCCTATTGCAGCTTAAGGGCACTTGGATATCCTGGTCCAAGCATGAGTTGGTCTCCAGGGTGATAAAGAGGTCACAGATAATCACTGTTCCACCTATTAGAATCTATAACTCACCCGTCTTTCACAATTGGAGATGAGACTGCAGATAACCGAAAGGGCATAAGAGCCCGGCAGCTGGTGATTGGACCTGTGTAAAATGAGTGTGTGCTTTCCATCATTTCCTTTGCAGCCTGCAGTCCATGTAGCTGTAACTGCTTCTGTTAGGTGTGAGTTGAGCTGTTGTCAGGACATGATTGGGAAGGAGTGAGCTGTGTCCTGTGTGTAGTTTAAGGGTCATATTTATCAGAAATGATTTTACTTAGAGCTATAAACCATCCTCTGAGAATTCTTGGCTCAGACAGTGACGTCTTTGTTGAATGAAATGATAGTAACTACCTGGATTGAAGGTCCCTCCTCATATGAACTAAAAAGAAATGGACAATGACAGCAAAGAAGATCACATATAGGTTCTAGGTGTTTTATGCTGACCAAACATGATTGGTCATCCAGACAACATGGTGCTTTTTATTAGGGCAAGAATGTTAGGATTATTTGGAAAGAATCTTTGGGACATTCTAAGATTTTAATTGATATTCTATTACTGATACAGATGACACATTACTCTCCAAAATAGTTTCTACCAATATTCTTTACCTTGACAGTGTGAAAAAGCATCAATTATGTTATTCTTTCTAAAAAGTTGAGAGGGAGTGAGGGAGTGAGGGAGAGAGAGAGACACACACACACACAGAGAGAGAGGGATGGCAGTAAGAATCACGAACAATTTTAGTTCATTCGGAAGTTGAGGAGACTTATTTTTCAAATGTATTCTCTCAAATACAGAGTCATATAACAGATACTCTCAACTCCCAAGCTCCTTCCATCTGTAATTCAATTTTCTTCTAAACGTGATGCTGACATCTGTTGCAATGCAGATACATACTCAAGTACCTGCAATTTCTCTGTCAAGCTCAGTGTCATGTTAAAGACGGTGAACTTGGCAGGAATGGGGCGCAGACACCACCACCACAGGGCTGCAGGCAGAAAGAAATTTAACGTCTCTTTCATGGTTCTGATACCTCAGCATCTTTTCCTCTCTGACATGAGGCTCTCATTAAAGGTTTTCAAGGGAACATAAAGTGTTTGTTTAATAGTGCAGTTAATTGTTTAGCTTCACTTCTGGAGCCACCTCAAATCAGCACACGCTAAGACTTAGCAGGGAGGCAGAGATTGCATCTTCAGATTCTTCCTGACAGGGTGGATTAGATAAATTACCATGTAATTCTCTAAAGTATCTTTAAAAAAAAAAAAGCACTGCATGCTGCATTTTAAGTTGCTTATCTTTGTCCTCCTTACTTTTTGATCCCCTTTCTCCAGCATGACTATAAATCAAGACCATTTGACGCATGGATTGATCTCAATCATTCCATCATTAATTTATTCATTAAATAAATATTTGTTGTGTCCCTGTTCTGTGATAGTATTGTGCCAAGTGCTGGGGATAGAAAGGTTGATATGACATGGAATTCATCTTTAGGGAATGTCAGTAGTGTTTTGTTTTAGAACAAGTATTGAGTCTTACCTAGGCTCCAAAAGTTGAATGAAGATAGAGTTTTATGTCAAAAAAAAAAGGCTCTGATAAGAATGCAAACCTATTATTGGTTAAATAGTCTCCCTATTATTGGTTAAATAGTCTTCCTTTACCAGGGACATGTTTTTGCTGCTTCATAGGAAGGTAGGTATCTTTGCTATCTACCAACCAATTTGGAGCTGCCGGAAATGGGGAGAATGGAATATTCCTTCTGACCCTGACTGTCTCTCCCACTGCAGAAAATCAGCTGATATCTGAAATATGACACTTGATTATCTGTGTTACTTCTTTAGGTAGCTTTGCTGGGACTATGATAGAATCATGAAATCATCCAGGCCTTTAAAAAGGTTCATCACAACATTTAATCTGGACATCATTTCTAGCAATTACCACCATTTCAGTTTCATACAACACCATGAAAGGGCTCAGCTGGCAGTGTGAATATGTGGTTTTTGTTATTCTGCACTGACTCAGGGATGAGTTTAGCTATGACAGCTAGCCCAGCTATGACGGGCAATAGAGGGGCGGAGCATGGGCTGTGGTCATCAAGCTGCTTGGAGGTGGGTCTGGTGTAAAAGATAGATAAAGGAGAGTTTGAATTACTCATCACAATTTCTTGGAAATTTTTCTTTAAGATATTGCAAACTGTTGGTCCTGGAGTGAACCTGGTTCACTGATGTGTTATATTGGGCCTGCAATATGTTAAAATTTTTCTTTTTTTAATTGATTGCCAGCACTTAAAAGCTGGGAGATTTCACATTAAAATTTTTTCCTCTATCTAAAAGTGGGAACATCTAGTAACACGGGACCTACATTGCCACATGGCAAAGGTGAGCCAGAGCTGAATTCCAATTACCCCCGGATGGGACACGCAGTTTTCATGTAACTGCATTCGCCACTGCTCTATATTGTCTTATACTCAGCCTCCATTATTCAGTTACCTTCCTGGTCCCCTGGTCTGTATGAATCAATTAAGCAAAAAGTATTTTCAGTCAGTTAGTTAGTCAAGTAAGTTTTTATTGGGACACTTCTCTACTTTTGTGGACTTGTTAGGTACTGTGGGAGGGACAAGAATATTTTTGCCCACAGGAGAAAGAAGATAGTGACATGTGCAACAAATAGAGACAGGCCTGGAACAGAACACAAGTCCGTGTAAGAATTCACGGAAAAGAATTCCATTGACGTTCTTGGTCATTAGGCTTCTGAATTTTACTACTTTTATTTCCCAGAAAAAGAGAAAAAACCATTTCTTTCATGAAAAGGAAGTTCTTAGGGAGTTAAGAATGTAGATATTTAACACATCTAAGTACATAAAGCATTTGTACTCTAATCACATTTTCAAGAAAATCTTTTTGTTATGCAGAATAAGAACACAAGCCCAGGCCACAAGTATCACACCTGGGAGAATATAAAAAGAAGTGATGCTGAATAGACTACAGAGATTTGGAAGAAGGATTAACAATACTAGTTCTATTCTGAAACTCTTTGGGGGCCCCATAAAGAAAGTCTAATGCTTAAAAGAAATTGTAATTGTTGAGAAAGACCTGGGCAATGTTTTAAACTTCTAGGCTTACTTTCATATCAACTGTCTGGCTAGACTTGTGGTCTGGGTTTGCTTTATGAGAGAAGGGATGGCATAGAAAGCTGGAAAGGTCAAGGTCTTATTGGCATTAAATAAGGAAGAGTTGGCTACTTTCCCTTGGAGCAAACTCATAGTCCATTAGGTCACCAGTTTGCTTATATTTGAAAACAAACTAGTCACCATGGCTGGACAAGCCATTGCCAATGGCTAGGAGACTGTAGTCTCTCACATGATTTAGTACATACAGGTCTATGCCCGAAATGCCATGCTTCTGGTAGTGAATGTTGAGCAATGAAGACATAGAGCAACTAGAAATACCAGACAGGTCTTTGTTTGAGACTCAATAAAAGTTAACATTAATTGACCACTTACTATGTCTCAGACACAGTGCTACCTGCCTTATATGTTTTATTTAATTCTTATAAGAATATTAGGAGGGTAAGTTTAACTAATATTCTCTTTTACAGATAAAAAACTGAGGCAGAGAGGTTAAGTAATTTGTCCAAGGTCACCAGCTAGCAAGAGGCACCAATGCGAGCTAAGCCGAAGCAGTTGATGCCAGTGTCCATGACTCCTGTTCACTTTGCCTTGATTTTTCACTGTATGAATTATCAGCTCTCAAACTTTTCCTCTTTAGAAGAAACTGGATAATTTAAACACTCTGGTAAACCCATGAGTTTGCAAGAAACTTCCAATACTGAGCAAAGGACTCCAGTCATTTAATTTGTTCCTACTTCTGTACTTCTAGCCACTGCTAGAGAAAATCACAAAATCAGGACCAACAGTTTCACTCTAAAGATCATGTAAGCTAAGAAAGGGCCTCTAGAGCTGCTGAGCAATACTTGCATTCACAGAGTCCAAGACAACAACTATTTCAGACATGCCATTGTCTTAAACTCTAGCTCCAACTCAACCCCTCTAGGATTAAAGACCTTGGCAGATGAACTTTGTTTTAATTCACTGAGGAAATAAGACCCATCTAACACGAGCCAGCCTCTCCTTTCTTGCTAGAATGTCCTTGTATGTGCACTTCATCTTTACTTTTTCCCTCTTAGGGGGAGAAAAGATCTCATCTTTCTTTTTAAAGACAAACCCTACACTTGTGCCTACCAACCCCTTCCCTCTGCTGCTTCCAGGCCCAGGTTATCGAGTTACTTTTGGTGTTTCTTGTACCTGGAATCTTTCTCCCCTCTCCACGGACCCTTCCAGGGAGGCATGAAAGTCGGGTTGCCTAGACTAGGAGCACAGCCTCTGGATTAGCCTGCCTGACCACATGCCCATTTATTAAATGCTACCTCTTACCTGCTCTGTGACCTTGGGCAATTTACTTAACTTCCCAAGGACTTCAATGAAAATGATTATGAAGCCTCATACGGTTGGGAGGATTAAATGAGATAATCTATGTTGAGAAACATCCAGATACTTGATCTGTTTTCCCTTGGTGCCAACTTTCCTCACTCTCTCTCCTAAGTAGCTTACATTCATGATCATCATTTCAGCCACTCTCTAGTCAATGACGCACCTGCCTGCCCAGTGTCCTTTGGTTTTAACCAACTGTCTTCCCCACACTGAAGTGGGCTGCTGGACCATAGCTAGTGAATATTTATCATTTTCATCCCTCACTGAATCATCCTCACAGCCCTACATTCTTTCCAGCCTTCCAGGAAAAGCCAATGGCTTTTTCTCCCATTTCAGAGATTCACATTATTATCACCTTAAAAAAAATCATTTTCTTGTCAGCTCTTGCTATGCTCTCAATTTCCTTTTTTTAAAATAAAAATTTTTTTTTTGACAAAGTCTTGCACTGGTGCTCCGGCTGGAGTGCCGTGTTGCAGTCATAGCTCACTGTAACCTAGAACTCCTGGGCTCAAGCAACCCTCCTATCTCAGCCTCCTGAGTAGCTGGGACTACAAGTGTATGCCACCATGCCTTGCTGGTTCTTAATTTTTTTGTAGAGAGGAGGTCTCACTATGTTGCCCAGGCTGGTCTCTAACTCCTGGCTTCAAGTGATCCCCCCACCTCCACCTCCTAAAGTGCTGGGATTACTGGGGTGGGCCACCATGCCCAGCTTCTCAATTTTATTTGAGACAGAAATCTCAGTAATACTAAAGAATCTTGATAGAACAGCAGAGTGGCTATGAAGTCAAACTACCTGGGTTCAAATCTCAGCATTGCCTCTTGCTATCTGTGTAACCTTGGGCAAGTGTTTTAATCTCTCTGCCTTAGTTTCTCATCTACCTTGTAGGGTTTTCATGAGGTTTAAAATGAGTTACTATGAGTGAAGTGCTTGGAGAGTGCGTGTTATGATTAAGCACTCAGGTAAGTGTTATTAATACTTAGTTTTTGGGCCGGGCGTGGTGGCTCACGCCAGTAATCCCATTACTTTGGGAGGCTGAGGCAGGTGGATCACTTGAGGTCAGGAGTTTGAGAACAGCCTAATCAACATGGTGAAACCCCGTCTCTACCAAAAATACAAAAATTAGCCAGGCGTGGCTTATATTTGTAATCCCAGCTACTCAAGAGGCTGAGACAGGAGAATCGCTTGAACCTGGGAGGTGGAGTTTGCAGTGAGCTAAGATGGCTCCACTACAATCCAGGCTGGGTGACAGAGCAGGACTCAGTCTCAAAAACAAAAAGAAAACAAAACAAAACAAAAAACCCACCAACTTATTTTTTGGTTGGTGTAAAAGTCATTTTGGTTTTTCCATTACTTTTAAAATGGCAAAAACCGCAATGACTTTTGCACCAACCTAATATTATGAGAATTAGCATTTGGGTTCTTCTCTCTTGTTTTGTATCTGTAGATAAAACAAATGCACAGAATTACATCACATCATCACCATCAGAGTCACAGGAATCTGGAACCAGAAATCTGATTTTCAGGAGTTACAGTGAAAGGAAGCAGAGATCATCATCAAGAGACCCTGTTTAAGAGATAAGAAAGTACTAGGTTATCATAGTTTAAAATTCAGAATAATAAAGGGCTAGAGCATTGCCTTATTCCCAGCCGCTATGGCTCGGGAATCTTGATGAAGTCCAAGGATTCTCCCTGGTTTGATTTAAAGTCCTCTTGGTATTCCAATTTGATTGGTTCTGTTATAACTCTGATTAAGGCAATCTGCCTCTTAAGGGAGATTGGGAGCACAAGCGCAGAGCATACTAAAGCTTAAAGGGCCCTTGGGTATCCCTAGTCTAACTCCTCAGTTTCTGCAGGTGAGGAGAGCACACCGTCATCTTGTGAGCTGGTACCCCCATTCAGAAAACAGCAGGGTTCCAGACCCCCCCTGGGGAGCTAGGTTCAGAGAGACATGTGCTGTGTGTAGACTCATTTTGTGCATTTCCTGTCTGGTTATTGTGCTCTCCATCGAAGTTACTGACTCGGCTTAACCATGCTTAGTTTGCAAGACCTTTCAGGGAAATCAGAGCACGAGATGCAGTCACTGCAAGTTGTCACACATGATTAAGGAGCTGGAGGGAGTGATTTATGTGGAAAGATTAAAATGCCTAAATATGTATGGCCGGGTGCTGCCCTGATTGAATGGGGCATCAGGTATTTGAAAACTGCCCTGTGGGAAGGCTGCAGTCTTTAATAGGAGTAAGACTGCTTTAAAAGATTAGAAGAGTGATACAGGTGGCAGAAATGGGATGATATTAAAACAGGGTACTACATCCCAGTGGAGCTGAAAAGACCAGATTTAGACAGGAAATTATCCAACAGCATTTATTTTTACACTAGCTTTCTCTGGAATTTTCTACATCCAGAACTTGATGTTCTGTGCAATCAGATACACAGTTCTCAGTAGCCCTTTGGAGTTCCCCACTTCTGGGGGTCCCTTTGCTGCCTTTCATTATCCTTCCACTAAGATCCCCCACTATCTTTCTCCAGCTGCCCTTTGCTCTTCAAGCCCTCACTGTCCTCCTCCCACCACTCCCAATCAATGGAGCCCTGATTTCAAGTGAGGACTGTGAAGCTAGAGGTAATTGGGTAGATAAACTATTTCCTATTAAACTACCTGCCAGATAATTAACGACTCTCCAAGTAACACTGACCAAACCCTTAGTGAGTGTTGAGACATTTCAACATTGTGTGTGTGTTTGTATTTGAGTGTATAAAGAGAGGAAGGCATGGACGTGGGATCGTTGACCAATCATAGTGGTTCGAGGAAGACTTCTTAAGGAAGTAATATTTAAGGCAAAAGCTGAAGGATTAGCCTGAGTTAGCAGGTCAGGAGGATGGGAGGGAAGAGGTGTATCTTAGGCAGCTCAGGTTTCTATAGCAATATACCACAGACTGTGTGACTTAAACAACAGAAATTGATGGCTTACAGTTCTGGGGTCTGAGAAGTCCAAGATCAAAGTGTCAGCTGATTGGATTCCTTCGGAGGGCCCTCTTCCTGGCTTGCAAATGGCTGCCTTCTCACGGTGGCCTCACATGGTAGAGACAGAGAGAGAGAGTGCTAGTATTTTTTCCACTTCCTGTAAGGGCACTCATCCCATTATGGGGGCTCCACCTTCATGGCTTCATCTAAATCTAATTACCTCCCAAAGACCCAACCTCCTAACCTTGGCCTGTCTGGGCTTTCTGCATGCCTTCTTCACTAAGCTGAATCATTTCTAGCTTTGGATTTAAATTGAGAGACAGGGGATTCTTCCTCTCGTGTGAACACTTAGAGGTCACTGTAGGGTTATTATTTGGTCTAATTTCAAGATTTATGTGTGTCAGGGAATAGGAAGGCCTGAGGAGAGGAAAAGAGATGGAGGAAGGGCTGGTCGGTGGAGCAGTCAGAACACACACAATATTTATTGATTAAGTTTGCCATCTTGTAAGGCGTGGTTCATGGCACCCTAAAACAATTACAATAGATAACAACAAAGATCACTGATCACCAATCTCATAACGGATATAATAATCATGAAAAAGTTTGAAATATTGTGAAAATTACCAAAATGTGTGACACAGAGACAAGAAGTGAGCACATGCTATTGGAAAAATGGTGCTGATAGACTTGCTCGATTGTAAGGTTGCCACAAACTTTCAGTTTATATAAAACAATATCTGCGAAGCATAATCCTCTTTTCTGAAGAGCAAGTCAAAGATAATGTGTCTGTGCTTCTTCCCTGCTCCAGTGACCTTGCTATGGCACTCTAGGCTCTTCATAGTCTTCTCCTGACCCTATCCTAATGAAACTTGTCTACATTCTTGCGGCTCCCAGATCCTACCATATGCTTAAATAGCCTTTTCTTTGGTTCCTGGATTATCCCCCAACTGTTTGGGTTTCTCTGCTGTGCTCTTGACTTTTCTGCTAAGACCCACCTTAAAAATCACCTTCTCTAGGAAGCCCTCTGTGATGGAGTTAAAGGCATCTTTCTTTATAGCACTGTAGTTTCTTGTGTTTATTTAGCACATATTTCAGTATTATACTTATTTGAGTTTATGTTGCCCCTTCTAGTTGCTCAGGAGTGTGTATGCTTAGCTAATATTTGTTGAGTGAATGAACAAATGATAGCATATATATGCATATAGCATATATATATAAACACTCATGGATTAACAATAAACCGGAGATTAGATAGTATAATATTTTGCAATTTCTATTTTGTTGAGCAATTGACATGGATTAACAATAAACCGGAGATTAGATAGTATAATATTTTGCAATTTCTATTTTGTTGAGCAATTGAAAAAACATGCATACATTAAATCACTCAGCTCCATGTAGTATAACTGATTTTTTAATGTGTAAATTGCAGGTGTCTCTCCTTCAAAATAATTTCCTTAAATGTGATAAAATTTATTTTTTGGCTCATATCTGTTAGGTTATTATAGTGTTTTAAAATATCTGGCTTAGATCACTTGAAATTCTTAAATTATACTTTAGGCAGCTATTAGCATAATAATATTATCTATTAATAGCAAATTCTAGAGGAGTAATGTTACCTGCAATTTACATGAATCAGAAAACTTGGTGTGATTAGTAGCATCACAACAAACCCAGCACGACTATTGTAATGACTATGCTTCCCGTCACTGTAATTATCTCCTAAAACTTTTATTGGGAACATTGATTACCATTTGCTCAGTCATTCACTTTGAGAAAATGGAATGATGAACAAGTGCCAGGAGTGAAATGGTAGCTGTGCAGGGCCTGTGGAAAATACACGTGGGATGGTTTCAAAGCAAACCACTTGTATTGGCCAGGAGAACTGTGTGACCTTTCTGGGTTCAAAATAAATGATGGATTCCATATTTCTTTCAATTACCAAGAATTGCAGTGAAGATGAATGAGAGATGGTGATTTTCTAAGGGAAAATGTGGAATGATAATTTGTATTTGAAGAATATTAGGCAAAAAATGAAATGTCTCACTCCTCCTCTCCCCAAGCTGTGCATCATTTCTATTCCCACAGTTGAAGGAAGGCAGGGATTCTGTTTGCTCATTATTGCTTGAATCTGTTCACTTCTCGCCATTGCCATGCCAAGTCTGTAAGCCAGGCCACCACCATCTCTCCCCTGGGCTACTTCAACTGCCTTAAAACTGGTCTCTCCACCACTAACTGTACTTCTCCTAAATTCATTCTCTCTACTGCAGCCAAAGTGCTTTTTCTAAACAGCAGATCGGATCATGTCACGCCTCTGCTTAAAGGACTTCTCTGACTCCCCAAATCTTTATCATGGCCAAGTATGGGTCAGATAGCAAAAGGACTTGTAGGCCATGATCAGACTGTCCTGAAATTGCCTCTTGACTTGTCTATTTCTGCCACTGTTCTGTGAATTCGATGAGAGCAGAGACTACATCTGTCCTTCTCATCTTGTATCCTTAGCACTTAACATGGAGAGCTGACAGCCAGAGAGGCTAAGAGAGGGAGCCATTCTGTTTTCCAATTCTGCTTTTTGCTGCCTTTAATTCAGGTCAAAGGCAAAAAGTGTTCATTTGGCCTCAGTATCTATTTCTAGCCATTGCTCTAAACTTTCCCTAGACAGGTATATTTTCTTTCTGGAAGATGTCTCAAAGAACAGAATTAAAAGTGAGATCTGGTTCTAATCAGGTTGTTCTGAGTACAGAAAATGTTAAGGGTGGGTTAAGATGTTTAGTCTGTTTCTCCCAGAGCCAAGTGGGAAGAACTAGAGGCTGATAGAACAGAACTGCAGGGCACATGTGAGTGTGTGTGTGTGTGTGTGTGTGTGGGTGTCTAGGAGTACTGTGCTGCCAAACACTAGATGGGTTAGCTTTGTTAGAAATTTAATGCCTATGAGTTCTTCTGATAAAGCAGTTGCTGAGCTCTGCCTTTTCCTCTCTCTCTCTTTTTTTTTTTTTTTTGCCAGAGAATGACCTATGTATGTCAAAATGCTTTGCTTCAGAAAGGGAAAAGTAGCAAATCCTAGAAGGTTACTCTTAGATGTTTGATCACTACTGTAGCCCAGATTTTAGGACTAAAAAAGATTTTTTAGTCTTTTTGAATGTGGCTGTATGTGTGTGTGTATGTGATTGGCATTGGACCAAACCAATTTAGAAGAATGTAGCTTATATCAAATACATGAAATTATAGAGTATGACAAAGGTAACCCAGAATGTGCAGTTACAGGTAGGGTGTAGACATCTTGAGTCTTTTTCCATTTATTAAAATAATTTTCTGTAATATATTATTTTATTTTTTTCAGTGCCCCCACATCTCCCATTGAGACTTCTTGGAAGGGTTGGTAAACAAACTTTGCTGGCTCCTTTAGGTCTATCAGACTAAAAGATAATTGTGGAAATGTTCTCCTGCCATTGCTTAACCCTGTACGATGCCACAGGCACCTGGCACAGCTTAGATCCCTTTGTCTAACAAATGGGTAATGTGTTTAAACAAGCCTGGTGGATTCCTGCCAGGATGCAGACAGACTAAGAAGCAAAATAAATCTAAAAGATGCCTCTTTCACTTCCTCCCTGCCCTTCCCAATGCTGCGTCCATGTAGTCAAATGCAGAGGGTTAGCAAACACCAAGCAAGTTGGCTTACTGATAAACCACAAAACAAACACGTATCATTTGCGTTTCTTCTTGAAAATAATCAGGTGTTGAGAGCCAGCCTTGAGTTGCTGGAAGGAGCTTCAATGATTGTTTGTCACCCAAACAACTGCTTTCTTCTCCAGTTTTCCATTTTGGCTTTCGGTTTTGTCTTGCTCCTTTAAGTAAAACAGCTGACTTGACTTGTCTGTGACTTCTGGAAATAATTTAATTCTTTCACAGGGGCTAAGTAACTGGAGAGCAGCATGGGAGAATCTGCTCTGATGCACCCCGCACTCACTCACACACAGACAGACATTCAGGCTCATCTTCCCTGCTCTCTGTGGCTTGGAGAGAGAGGTTTGGGGAATCTGTGTGTGTTATTTGCCTTTTTAATATTCCAACCCATCTTAGAGGTCACAGTTACAAATCTCAACAAGTGGTGTGGAAAAGTAAAGTTCTGTATGATCAAGAGGCCATGTGGATTTTTGAAGTTGAGAAACAGTGTGTTAGAGAGAAGTGGAGTCTTTCAGTGTTCTAGCGAGCCTGTGCTTGGTTGAGGAGGAAAAACTGTCTTGGTTGAGGAGGAAAAACTGTGTCTTGGTTGAGGAGGAAGTCAGAAAGGGAAAGAAACTAACATTAATCGAATACTCAATTAATGTCAGTACACGTGAAGTGAATTAGCATATTTAATTCTCACAATAAAGCTGCTATCTCTTTTACAGATGAGGAAGAGGAACATTAGAGACAATAATTTGCTCAAGTTCACCTACATGATAAGAGACAGGACTTCAACCTAGATTTCTCTGATGTCAAGTAACACTCCAATTAAATCGTTTTAAATAATTGGGGAAAAAAGCCTAGCATCCTCTACTTTTGCTGTGAATCATGGAGTTGCTCTTCCAAACCTTATCACAGCAGTGTCTTTTTCTCTTGCTGTCTGGCCTGCTTTTGAAAGCCTCATCATTTCTTGGTAGCTTCGGGGAATGTTCTTTGCATACTGCAGGCCTTGCTTCCTTTTGGAGAGGTGTGTGTGGCGCCACCACCCGTGCCTTTATACAGAATTAGGAAGGAGCTCTGTATTTGTATTCGTTTTTTTTTTTTTTTTAATTACAATTGAAAGGGTAAGGATGTGGGATGATTTTTCAAGCTCACCATACTTTTCCATCCATTCAGAATTAGCTTGTATATTTATTTATATCAAGTCATTAACCAACATGCGTTTATGGAGGCCTCTCCATGGGCAAACCGTAAGTACTTGGGAGATACAGTCTTATGAGCTGATTTGTGTCACCTGCAACTATATATGTTGAAGTCCTAACCCCTGTACCTCAGAATGTGACTGTACTGGAGTTAGGGCCTTTAACGAAGCAATTAAGGTAAAATGAAGTCATATGAGTGGACCCTAATCCAGCGTGACTGGGGTCCTTATTAAAAGAGAATACCAGGATACAGATAGTTGTGCACAGAGAGAGGAAAGATCATGTGAGTTCACAGAGAGAAGGTGGTCATCTACAAGCCAAGGAGAGAGGCCCCAGAAGAAACCAAACATGCTGACACTTCGGTCTTGGCCTTCTAGCCTCTTAAACTGTGAGAAAATAAATTCTTGTTGTTTAAGCCACTCAGTCTGTGGTGTTCTATAATGGCAGCCTGAGCACATGAATACATTGATGAAGACTCTAGCTATAGTTAGGATTCATGAGTTTAACAATCTAGTTGGGGAGATAGATGAGATATATGTCTATCTCTATATCTCTTTACATATCTATATCTATATCTGCATATATGTCATTGACTATAAAATTAAGGCAGTAAGAAAGCTTTTCAGGATTTCAAACCCTTGCTAATTGAGAAAGTGGGTAAATACAACCAGAAGATTTTTTAGAAGCCTTGAAATTGAACATGTTCTTTTTAGACCTGATAAGACTTGCTTTTTAGCTTTCATGAGGACAGATAAGAGTTATTCTTTTAAAAACTCCTCTAGTGTACACCAGTAGGCTGAACAGGAAGGAGTTGGCAAGGCCTTTTCTGATGTTTATTGGAGCAGCCGTAGAAATAATTTTGTACCTTGGATTCTGTGATTTATTTCCATTATGGATGAATTTGAAATTTATTTTAAGGCTTTCAAAACTGGGAGTGCTGTGGTCTCAGGACTATTTTTTTATTAAAACATTGTCTTCTTCACTGTTGGCTGCATTTCAGGTGCTGGCTGAATCCTGCACAGTGGGTAGGATGGAATTGGGTTCCAATTCTATTTGGCTGAACTTGATACTTGACTTTACTGACTCAATTTTGGCATCTTTAAAATGAAGAAGGTTGATAAGTACCCTGTTATCTCTGAAGACTGGGCACAATCACGCTGGAAAAGGAATTTGAACCCTTGAATAAAGATGCTTTGAACACAAGTTGTTATTTATTTATATCAATGTATTTTATAGGTTAACACTGTGGACAGGACGAAAATCTTACATATACTTTTGGCTCAAGACTGACTTCCAAAGAACCAAATAAACATGGTAGACAAGAAGGCTGGTAAGATCTAGTGCTTCAGAAGTGGCATGAACACCTTGCTATCTCCATGAACTAGAATTGCCACCTTTTTCTCACAGAATCTTATTCTTGAAAGACAAATTGCATTTTTTGCTCCTATTCCGTAACCAAATATCCTCTTTCCTGCTCCCTTCCCGCTCTCTCCTTCCCGCAAGCTTGTTAATTCTCTGTTTCAATGGGAGCTTCCAAGAGAAATTGAATGAATCATTCAGCAAGGAGAAGACACTGACCATCTAGAGTCTTCGATATTGATTTAGAATCCACTTTAATATGGTCTAAATAATGGCTAAACAATAAACAAGGAAAAGATGGTGGAGAGAACGAGAAGAGTGGCTTATCCAGTAAAGCCCATGGAAACAAACCAGAATGTAAGTGCACGCTGAGCTCAGGGCCTGAGGGACAGATAAAACACTTCAAACTAGTTTTTGGCCTCCAGGAGTTTCGAGTCTGTTGGGGAGAAAAGGCATGGTAACAGTTTATGAGACACAATGAGATGATTTATGGCTGTCACCAGAGCATCACTTCCCTTTCATCTCCAGAATATGGAGCACTTTTTTTGCTGATTCCCAAGGGGACCTGGAAACTCATATGCAGTCTCTCTTCATGTCTAGGAAAGCATGCTGGTAACAGAGGGACACCTTGTCTGGGTGAGGGGAGCCACAATTGTGCTCATCTCCTGTGGATGCTACCTCTAACAGCATGACCTATTGCAGTGGACTCTTCTCCTGTTCAATTCACAGCCGTCTCCAGCACCAGAAATGAGTCCTCCAGTGCTTGGCCATGATGGGTTCAGATTCTTGATCTGAGTCCTGACCTCTTTTCTGTCCCTGCTCCTCCAAAAGGAAATCTCATAGATCTTTAGAGCACACAATTTATTACATCCCTGTTCCCAGAAAGGGATGATGATGATTACTATTTTGAGAACTATTTTAAGGTGACTTTCTCTCACATCTTTTGTTAAAAGGGGAAGAAAAAACAGCTAAGCAAACTAAAACACAGGGATGTCAATTATCAAGTAAGCAAAGAAATATGTGCTGAGCAGCAACAAAATGATAAACATTTTCATATTCCTGATTTTATTTAATTTCCACAATAAAGCCCACAAAGTAGCTATTCTTCTTCTCATTTTATTGAACAGAAAGCTGAGGCTCACAGGAGTTAAATATCTTGCTCAAAGTTACATATTTAATACAGCCAATATTGCATCTATTTTCTGTTTAAGGATGGTGCTCCTTCTAACGCACTACAGTTGCTCCTGAATCAAAAGAGGACGCACTTCCATTGGGTTGGAATGTTCCGCATGCAGGTTTATGAGGAGGAGTTATTTGAACTGGTTCTTGACTGAATTACAGGGTTTGGCTAGATGGTGGAAGAAGACAAGTTTATTCCTGGACTGGAGGGATTAGCATGACTGAAGCCACAGGTTGGAAAATGCAAGGTGTATTTGGACAACTGTGTGTAGACTGTTTTGGCTGGAGAAGAGGGCTCATTCCTGTTACAAAATGGCACCCAGCCAAAGAGACGAGAACAATGAAGATTGCTTCTGCCATTGTTGCGATTTGGGATTTTCAGGCACCTCTGTTAAATGAGGACAAACAGTGCTGACCTTCTCTCGTGGGCAGGCTGGGATTCTGAATCATCAGTGACTGAGAAGTGGTGTGCTCCATTATCTGAGGCATGATATTATATCCACCAGCTATTTTGTTTATGCAGTTGGATTTCTGCTCCGTTGAAATGATTCTCTCAGTGTGAGCTCAATAACAAGGGGCATGATGGTAGTTTTTCTGTGTTGCCAGAAACTAGGTCTGAATTTCTTCCAGCGCCTCCTGCTCTAAAGCACCTCTTATGATTAACCTTTTGTGGAGTAACTAGGACATCTGTGTGGGATGAGATGTACTTTGGTCAGACTTCAGATTTTAGTTGTTCAGCAAGAGGATAATTAATTATAAGAGCTGAATCTGAACAGAAGATTGTTGGAGGAAGTCCAAATGAAGCAAAACATCTAATTATCAATGAACAGGAAGTTTTTTTTTAGTTGTCGTTATTGTGGGAGTGAATAAAATACTTAACGCAATATAAATAAGAGGTAGTAACAACTTAAGATGCCTGCTTTGAGTGTACACTTCATGTAAAAAATTTGGGATATTTGTTTATTTGGAGACAAAGTACAATGAACTAACCATAACTAGACAAATTGGAAACAGAGGCCAAGTTAGTGTCTGAAATAAATATTGCCCTTTGAGATAATTGTGTTGCCTTTAACAAAGGTATATCTAGAACATCTGGCTATTGCCACTGACAAATAACAATAAACATCTCTTGTCTAGAGAACAAGGTTAGATTAAGATGCAAAGTAAGAAATAAAATACAGGAGGCTAAAAACAGTGCAAAATCAATTTCTTTAACATAAATGGTTACTGTGATAGAGATGGTTTCCCAGTGCTTAGCTTTCTGAAGTGAATCACCTCCAGTATTTAGCCCACATCTCCCTGATACAAATTTTCTACGAAATCCCAGAGGCTGACACAGTCAGAGATTCTAGCTTGACTTGCTTGACTATGGTGACAGGGTAGGTTAGTGGCTAGTGTGAGAAATTTCCACTGTCAAACAAAATGATCCTACATTCACTAATAACTTCTTCAGAAGTACTGCGCTATCTATTTAATGAGAGAATATGATTGCAGCTCATGTTTATAGATATCAACACACTTCCATTGGCATGATGATGGTATGTCCTTTCTTGCTTATTTCTCCTGCCACTAATGTAATAGCTTTCATTCCTTTCTTTCTCTCTACCTCATGGCTTCTGCTGTCAGTACTTACAGCCTATTCTTTGTGTTGGGTCTCTTGCATTTCTGCACATCTTGTGATTAGGGGCATTGACAACTTTTGTTTTGGGCTATCTTTTCATGGGTGTTTACATGGCAAATGGACTTGGAAGATAGTAATAGGGTCACTCTCCAGAGTGAAAGATGGCTTTACTTTCTGTTTCATATAATAAAGATAATGTCTCTTTTGGGGCAAAGATAGGGCAAGTTTGCTAGCAATTCATTATAAAAGATTTAGGTTTTCTAGGTTCAAGGTTCCTCGAGCGTGATGCAAATCTACTATTAGGCTACTCTGGCATTGCTATAAAGAAATGCCTGAGACTGGGTAATTTATAAAGAAAAGAGGCTTAATTGGCTCACAGTTCTGTAGGTTGTATAGGAAGCATGGCACCGGCATCTGCTTGGCTTCTGGTGAGGCCTTAGGAAGCTTACAATCATGGCAGAAGGCAAAGGGGGAGCCCATGTATCACGTGGTGAGAGTGGGAGCAAGAGAGAGAGAGAGTGCAGGGGAGGTGCCACATGCTGTTAAACAGCAAGATCTCATGAGGGACAGCACTAAGTCATGAGGGATCTGCCCTGCATGACCCAAATACCTCCCATCAGGCCCCATCTCCACAAGGGGGATTACGTCTCAACATGAGATTTGGAGGGGACATCCAAACTATATCACCTACTACATTGCATGGCTGTTCGTGTCACACCTTTGGAAGTTAGAGGGGTGGGGGACAAGAGAAATTGAGGCAAATATGAAGCTTATGCTCGCTGAGCTGTGAGTAATAAGTCCTTTGTTTCTTACACAGGTGTCTTGTGTTTTTTGCCAGCATCCATTAAAGCATGGCTAACTAAATTGTTAGCTTGCAAGGAAGGTTAGATCTCTTCACTATTTTTGACTTGTATGTCTTATAGTCCAACACCCTATAGGATCCGACAGAATCAGGTAGTCATCATCCAAAATAGAAAATCCTGGTAGCACTAAGCTCTTATGTTAGGCCATTTTATAGGCCAGTCCATAGATTGCTGCCTTTGGATCAGGTCCTCCTTCTTGGACCAGTCATCTGTGGTTAAGTTTTTAAGGTCACTGTGTTCAAATATTTGGGCCCATGAATGAGGAACTCATTAAAAGGGGGCTGTAGGAAAACCCTTTGAGGTTATCAGAAGCAGACATGGAAACTTTTGCCTTTCATAGACTTTTCTGTGCTTTCTGAGATTTTTGCCAACAGCAATGAGTGTATGTCTTCTACAACTCATCAGTTTTCGCCTAAACAGGAAGCCTTTGATAAACCTTCTGTTTCTAATACTGGATATCTGAATGAATGCTTGGGTTTGCTGTCATGCTTCTCTTAGCATTTATTTCTCCATTGGAAGAACAGCCATGAGGTTGACTGGGACTACCCCCACTGCCAGGTTCAGGTATGTACCCTCATTGGCTTAAATCAATCAGCAAAATTCCTTCCCTTCTGTCATGGTGATTGATGCAGAGGTAAATGTCAATGGCTTATGACTTTAGGCCATTGCTTGGGAAGCTTGATTTTTCTGAATAATCTGGCATGAGAATGTGAACCCTAAACTATAGCTTCCATTTTGTCTTCAAGAGGGAAGCTAGCCTAAAGTTAAAGGTGGCACTTAAAAAAAGGAAGATCCAAGAGAATATAAAAAATTGGAGCCAGAGCCCTAATCAAACTGTCTCCAAAGTCTACATAATTTCTGGGCTTTCAGTTGTATGAGCCAATAAATTAACCTTATTGTTAATGCCTGTTTGAGTTGGGTTTTCTATTACTTACCACCAAAATCATCCTGAGTGATACATTTACCAGTTTTCTTGAAATCTGAGATCACTCATGGGTTAATGTTCTGAGATTATAGAGGCGATGCAGACATCTTTGTGAAGTTAGGTCAGTGCATTTTGAGCCTGGAGCATGTCACTGCTCTTTTTCCAGCACCTGGCACATAGTATGTGCTCCTACACATTTGTGGGATGAATCAATACATACTGCCTGTTGCTCCCCAGAATTTATCTGTTATGTTCCTGACTTTGGTCATGCTTCAAAAATTTCTGCTCTTTCCACCAACAGTGGCTACCCATATCATCTCAGGCTCCACATTCTCCCGGGATGGGTTTTCACAGCAGCCAAGCCATACTACTTAATCAAAAGTTATAATTTTGGTTTGAACTGTTCCGTGGTTCATTATCATCTACAGCTCACATCTTATGTAAAAGGACAGAGTAACTAGTTTTGCTTCAGTACAATGTTTTCTTTTTTTTTTTTTAACTTTCTTTTCTTAAAATTAATTTTAATTTTAATTTTAAGTTCTGGGGTACATGTGCAGGATGTGCAGGCTTGTTACGTAGGTAAACGTGTGCAATGGTGGTTTGCTGCACCTATCAACTCATCATCTAGGTATTAAGCCCAGCATACATTGGCTGTTTTTCCCAATGCTCTCCCTCCCCCAACCCCACCCCATGACAGGCCCCAGTGTGTGCCATTTCCTTCCCTGTGTCCATGTGTTCTCATTGTGCAGCTCTCACTTATAAGTGAGAACATGTGGTGTTTGGTTTTCTGTTCCTGCGTTAGCTTGCTGAGGATAATGCCTTCCAGCTCCAACCATGTCCCTGCAGAGGACATGATCTCATTCCTTTTTATGGCTGCATAGTATTCCATGGTGTATATGAGGTACAATGTTATTTTCTTCAGAAAATAATCAGACCTAGAGTTGTGTTTTAGATCTCAGCACTGCCCGATTTAAGTACAAAATAATAATAATTATAATTATAACATCTTTATAAGTGAAAACTTCCAGATAAAAAAAATCAAGACACAGATGACCTTTCCCAATGTACAGGTTACTCTTCCATCTGTTTTAAGTGGAAGGACTAACAGGAATCACACCCAAAGTGAGAGAATAATTAGAATAACAAGGTTAGAACCGCCTTGCTAACCATGGCCAAGGCTGTGCTAAAATGACGAAGAATCCTGGTCAGACCACAAGTTAATACTCCCAGCTCGCCAGGCCACATGCTTGCTGATACCAAGATTTTCTAGTGGATGTGGGAAACAGTTGAAATTGGAATATCTGGGTCAGCACAACTTAATGTGCACTATGACAAAAATCTAACTTGAGCAGCCTTCCCCAGTGTTCAGAGTTCTCTTCCTCTCGTTCAAATGCTTTGGTACACCCCAAACATGAGACAATTTCTCCTAATGTCCTCTATGAACAGGAAATTCACAAGTGGCAACAAGTAAGTAGCAGAGTTATTATGCAAAGACCAACCATCTAGGAATAAGGCAGAAAGCCTTCTCTCCTCAAATGGGGCACTATTTATACCACTCAACTCACCCATGCACCTCGGAATGTCTTTCTGGAGTCTTAAAGGTAGTTCATAGAGAAACCCAGATTAACTGATTGACTTAAAGCTAAGCTAGACTTTAAAGCCATATGTCACTGGGGAGAACAAAGGGCCTGCTGACATTTCAAACAAAGGGTCTCTGTTCTGCTCAAATTTGAATTCAAAGAAATCCTTTTGCCAACTAAATTCTCCATAATTTCTCTAATTGGGTTGCATTTCAATCTTTATTATTTCATTAACGTAGCTTTAGGTACACTTATTTTCCTAAAGTCCAGGTTATTTCTAATTCATTCTCTATTTAGAAGTCCAAAATATCACCATCAGTTTCCCTGAAGCATCCTGACTGGTTAAGATTATCAACGGACTCTTCTGGCTAGAAAAAAAAAAAAAATCCTGTTAACCATTTCCGCATGGTATCCTTCCCAGCAGTAAAATTTGCAGCAAAGCTACTTGATTTCTTAGGCACTCATTTTTTTTTCTATAATGAGACTGCCAACAGATGCCCATATAATGGAAATCTCCATTGACTACCATGGATCATCTCTAGCTGAGCTTTGTAATCTGCATCAAGAAAGCATTTTCAATATCCTCTGTCTTTCTGGATGGTCTGTTTCCCCTTTTGTCATTTATACAAATCCTCTTCACCATGCTTCCATCACCATGTGTGTGCATTTCTGTACTGCAGTATATCCTCTTACCCTTATTACAGCAGTTGATTGTATGTACTTTGCTTTATTATTCTTTTCTCTAGTGTTTTTTTTTCTTCTAAGCATGGATTTATTTCATCCAGCTGGTTCCAAGAATAGGAGCCATATCTTCTAATTCTTCTTATGCCTCTAAATACTACTTAGCACATTGAAGATGCCTAATAAATATGCTTCCCTAGTAATATCAGCTTTCTGGTCTTAGTTTCATTTGCATTAATTTGCTTTCCCTTAAAAAAATTCCTCAAATTTATTTGTTAAATTAATATGTAAATTGTTTAGAAAACATTCTCGGGCCTCTTATAAACTCATTTCACCTAGTTACAGATACACTGTATCTGGATTTTGACTGGAAAGGAATCTCGGATGTATGAGCTGTGACATGACTATATTCCTATCTTAACTCAGCATCTCACCGGTGGCTTTTCATTACTACAACTCTAACTGGTTTATTAAGGGTGGAGTTTAACTAAGAAACAACTTTTATCCGTCTTCCACGCCTGGCCTTAATTATTATACTTGATCAGATTTCCCTTCTTTGCCTCCTTGGTGACAACTTGCACAAACCACACAGTCTTTCAGTCAATTTCAAAGTGTTAACAAACAGGCTCATTTTCAAGTATAAAATAAAATAGCACAACCCAATCTAATGTAAAAACTTAAATCTTCCATCTAATGGAAGCTCCTTCCCTAAAACACCTGCTTCTCCACCTTGTCCCAGGGTCTCTCAGAGGAAATGTGACTCCTCAGGGCTGTAAACAGGCAATGAAGCATGGCCTGATTCCCTTTTTTGGTTCTCCACTTGACTCTTTCATTCTCAGCCCCCCCACTCAGCAGGCTGCTCTCAGACTCTTACAGAGTTGGGCTGTCAAAAAGGGAGGAGGGGTAGACGGTGACCGAGTTTCTAATTTGGCTGCTACTCGTACAACGGTGTCAGAGTTCCCTGTGTGGCAAATGCCCCATTGCTGAATTTCTTTAGATGGTGTATTTTGTAGGTAATTGGGGACCCTCCCCACCAGACCCCCCCCCACACAGGGGACTCTGTCCTGCATAGGGGAGTGTGTTCTCTGGCTGACCTCTTGTGACACCCTCTCAGTTCTTTGCTCCATTCATATACTCCACTGAACTTTCCTTTGCTGGGGGGTCCCTGATCCTGATTCCTGTCAAGAGGTCCCTAGAATGGGTACCCCTAGTGGCATCACATGGCTCAGAAAATCTTCATCCTGCCTTGGGCTGATAGAGGTGCAGCTGACTCACTCTATCGTCTTTTCAGCTCATTTATTCTCCAGGGGCAGTTATTATCTTGGAGGACAGTCCAGGTTCTCTCAAGAACTCTTTCTTGCTCCGTCTCCTAAGATCATTTCCTAGTGGACTAAGATGCTGGTATCTCCAGTGCAAGGGGTTGTGTTGAAGCCCCTTCCACTTGGCTGGGAGGGTTTGCAGGGAATTGGGGGAGGCAGACCACCCTCTTTTCCTTTTCCATGGAGATGGAGACTGGAAAACCCACTCCCATGAATTTCTCTGAAGAATCTTCTCTCTTGTGTGCAGCAGGCTGTGAATGATGGGCTAAGGTTCCCAGACCAGTTCGGGCCACTTCTTACCTCGCTAGTCCTGCAGGGAGGGTCTTTGAAATATGGGACATGTAACTCTTCTGGTTTTAGCCTTGGAGATGTCAGATGAAGTCTCAGTTAACACCATGTCATGATATGAAAACAATTTGTGGCACTAAATGTTTCATGTTTCCTTAATGAAAAATAAAGTATAAGTGCACACATTCCTTCAATGTTTATTCCAGATTCTTCTGCATGCTTCTTATAGGTGAAGCAAGGCATTTCCAAAGCCCAGATGTTTATTCTTTTCTTATTCTAATATCATACCTTTTACCACCAAATTCAAAACATACGATTACAAAATTAGATAGGTAAATATTAGAGTGTAGACTTGTTGAATAATATTTGAGTTCAGTATTCTTTGTGTTGACACCTCTTTCGGTTGAACAGTTAATATTTGCATTGAAGTATTCTTTAGTTAAGAAAACCTGCTATAAAGAGAAGCATATTGTGTGCATTTCTTGGCTTTAGCGATTCTGATTTCTCATGTTTTTGAGATATCTTAATGCTGAGAATTGGATTAACTGCACAGAGTTTCATATCAGGTGAACTGCTCAGGTTTGTGACCTTGGACAAGGCATTTTTATATGGGACTTGGCTGTATCATTTTTAAATTGAGAAGATTTCACTGGGTAATCTTTAAAGTCCTTCAAGCCTCAAATAGTTTGCCACATTTGGTTAATATACATTCATGTTGGTGTGAGTTGAAAAGGAAGCTTAAAAAATGGTAACTGATTTTTAAAATATATCTGATTCAATATTTGCACTGACAATGGTGTTGTTAGACACAGAACTTCATCATTCACAAATTCATCATACAATTCATTCAGCCTTTAATTTTATTATTTAATGTTGCTATACTTTTAGTAATGAAAAGCTAATGATCAGTGACTTTAATTATGTGCATGTTCTAATACTAGTATTCTCTCTTCACTGGTTGTAAAAGAAGTTACTAGATGTTTCTCTTAGGCTATATATATGTGTATGTGTTTACATATATATATTTGCACAACCACTAGATAATAGATTAAGGTTTCTCATGAACAGTGAGGATAACACCACCAAAACTAAACTCAGAATATCTCCCTTGAGTCTGCTCCTAAGGCTTTCCTACCAGATGAAATGACACCAAGCCACAAACCAGGAGTCTATGACTCTTTTCTTTCCCTCACCTTTGACATCCAATCAGCTAGAAAATCCTTGACTCAGCTTTCAAAGTTGATCTCAGATTACTTCATTCCTCTCCACCTCCTCTGTTTCACCAATCTGCCAGTCCTTCCCTGGATTAAGGCAGAAACCGCTTCAGTGTTCTCTCAGCTTCTTTTGCCCCTAGGCTCTGCATAGCAACCACAGTGGTCTTTCAACACCTAAACCACTTCACTTTCCTCCTCTCCCTAAAACCTTCCAGTGGCATTTGCTTGCACTTAGAATAAAATCCAAGTTCCTTATTATGGCATCTTAGTTAAGGTGATACTGGCTGTGGTGGTGAATACAACTCAAATGTTCAGTGCTTCCTTCACACATGAAAACATATCCCTGGCTCAGGTAATAGTTTGGTGCACGTGTTCCTGGTTTTGAGCAATTTTCCTCCACATGGTGATTCAGGGACCCAGGTTTTTTCTTCTTGTGCTCCTGTCGTCTGCTATGGCCTCAGAGCCTTCTACATCCAGCTGGCAGATGCAGGAAGAGAGAATGGAAAAGGCACACCCATTTTTTAACTGCTGTGACATTAATATGACCCCATTACAGCAACTCACATTCCACAGATGAGAACTGGTCATGATAACCTACAGGCCACATTTGGCAGGCTTCCAAATTACCCCCCACCCCGGGGGAGGTCTTATGATTCATGGAGTATATCCTGTCCTGAGTGAAGAATCTTATTGTGAGTTCCTCAAACTGTTAACACACTGATTAATACGTATCCTACTAACAGTGAAAAGGATGCTGATGTGTTTCTGAATCACGAAGTTTTGCTGATTTGTTTCTGAATCATGAAGTTTTACTGATTGTCTTGCACGTAGCACATTTTAGCCTGTATGATGTCATCTGCAGCCAATGATTGTAACCCCTGTATTGTAGCCTCCACTGAACAGGACAACTCTGGTATAAGGAGTCCTCCTCCCTTCTTCTAAACTTTCCCATAAAAGCCTTCCAGCTTGTAGCAGCCTCTTGCACACACACAACTTTGTTGGCTTGTCTTCCCGGGGGGACCCTCACAAATTATTTCTGTCTCAACAGCCTTAATTTCAGTTAAGAGTCACATGAACTTCCCTAGAAGCTAGTAGGGGGAGCGAGAAATGTAGTCTCTGTCAGGGAGATGCTTTCTAGGCAGTGAAAAGCGCTATGGAGGGCAGTCTGAATCCTTGGTGGCCAGCCAGCTAGCCATCCTGCTACACATGGTCTTCCAGGCCCCCCATGACTTGCCCTTGCCCTCCTTTCTAACCTCCTCGCATCCCCTTTCCCTGGCTATGGTCCAGCCACACTGGCCTCCTTCCTTCTCTAACCTCAGACTCATCCTTGACTTAGGACTTTTGTGTTCTCTCCCTTCTGCCTGGAAAGTTATTGTTCCCAGACCTTTGCCTGGGTATTTCTCTTTAAAACTCAAGCCTCAGTTCAGATGCCATCCCCTCAGGAGCCCCTTCCTGACTCTGCGATATAGACACATCACCAGGTTTAGTTGTCTTTACAACATGAATCAACTATCTGGAATTATCTGTGCTTTTTAACTCGGTTATTGTCTACTTTTCACCTACTCGCCATCTGTGTAATGTAAACTCCATGCCTGACTGTCTTGCTCTCTGCTGTCTATATGTCCAGCACACAAAACCTGACTGGCACATATATGTCACTAAATACATATTTATTAAATGAATGGATAAAATCTTTTGGTCCTGGGTTCATATCAATGAAGAAGAGTTGGTATAGGAACGCCGGTGCCACTCTACATTTTCAATCACTAAGGTTCAGTTGTGCTGATCAGTCATTCAACCAGTAAAATCAACCATTTCTTCTGCATTAAATCCTCATTGTACCATCCTGGAAGAACCTGGTGCTATATCTTAATCTAGTCAACCAACTAACCAACCAATCTATATCCTGTTAGAAATCCTTCTGTGCAAATTATTTAAAAATGTACTTAAGTCTTTTGGAATTTTTTAAATAGTCTTTTCCTGACTAAATGTGAATCTGCGTTACAAGTGGTACATTTTGCTTGCAAGTAATTCTTTTTGCCACTAATAACACTACCGGGGAATACAAGTAAACCAATGCAAAGCAGTTCTAATGCCTGCTCCACCAGCCAGTTTAAAAGCTGCTAATGGAACTTGAGGCATTAGAGTTTTGTGTGTGCTCAGAATTTCAGAATGACTTCTTAATTCCTTTTCCTTATTATTTCCAGGGTAGAAATTCAAAGCCCTTTTGAATTCTTGTTGATGAAATTACTGGCAAAAATATGGAGTTTTATGAGCATATATTTTATTCTACTGCGAGGCAACATTAGACAGTGAAACAAATATTTGTTTCAAAGCCAAAAGTCCTGAGTTTGAATTTTTTGGGTCTGCCATTTGTCAGCTGTGTGACCTTGGGCAGGTTGTTAATTTTTTTCTGTGCATCATCAGTTTCTCAATCCATACAAAAACAGTGATAATCCTCACAGGGCCTTCGTGAGGAATAAATATGAGTGTTTAGCTTAAAGCCGACACTTAGTAGGTGCTCAAACGATGTCAGTTTTTCTCCTTTACAGTGTTCTTTACTCCATTTAGCCCAAAGTTCTTTAGAAGACAAGGTCTGAAAGAGCAAAAGTTTTAAAAAATATAGAACACTTTAACATAAAATTTCTCATACATGCTCAGGGTTGAATTAGAAATGTTGGGGGTCATTTCTTTCTGTCTTGCTTATGTATCTAATAAGTTATAAGTCATGTTGAGTCTACTCCTGAATTATTCCTGGAGACCATCCACTTATCTCTGGATACTATACCTCCTTTTTCAGTAGGATAACTCCCAACTGGTCTCTTCAGCACCTTCTTTTCAACTCTATCCTCTATATTGTTACTGTTAGTTTTCTAAAATACTGATACAAACATATTACTTTCCTTCTTGTGGCTCAGAGCCTTCAGTTGCCCATAGGTTAAAATTTGTCTGTGTAAATTCTTAGCACAGTTTAGCTCTAAATAATTTCATTAGCCAAATTTTCTTCCTTCCTATTCTCACTCACCCTACATTCTTGTTATACTGACCTTTTCATTATTCCCCACTCTGTCTTCTGTGAGCCTTTCTGCCTTGAAAAGCAGTTTATTTTCTATCTAGAATATTCTACCTTCTCTTCTTTGCCTGGTTAACTCCTACTCATCCTTCAGGATCCAGGTCATATATCACTTCTTCAGCTCTGTTGTGCATGTGGACCATGGCAATGTCTGTGCTCTACCACTGTGTCTACTGCTGGAGTCCAGGCTTGTCTGGGTGACTCCTAAGGACTGAGGTGGGGATGGGTGGCCCCTTCTGCTGACAACCCAGTAATGGCACATAAGCATTCCGTAAAATTTAAAACATTATTAAATTCATTTTATATTATATTGCTTAATAAAGCAATTCATGTATTTCAGATTTGGAATCTGAAATAGAATTCAAATCAAAATATATAATATTAAGATGCTAAAAGAAATCACATTTAGCAGTAAGAGATCTGCAAGTTCAGTCAAGGAAAAATAACAAACCATTTTCAAAAGCAACTTACTCAACAATAAAATTTGATCAAGGGTACAACATTAAAATCAGATACTGCTGTGTATGATAATTATAAAGTATATAAAATTGTAGCCTGTGATGAAAACCTCACGTGAAAGGCAGATAAAAGAATAAGGCTTAAGTCGATGATATTGCATTTCCTGATAATAAAAGTATAGCATCTATTACAAATGTGGTCTGCAAACTTAAAAAAAATTAGTTATTAATTGATCTGCATGGAGAGAATGTTGCTTTTTACTGCTTTAGTCTGTCTGCCAAAAATCAGTCAACAAACAGTTTCAGGGTGTTCTCTATGCTTTGGGCACTGTGCTAGGCATTGTGGAGATTATAAAGAAGTGTAAAAAGGTGGTTCCTGGCCTCAAGGGGCTTTCAATCTATTTCTTGTTCAGCTTAGCTTCATCTCAGATTCCCTCTCCTAACCTTGTACTCAAGGGTTTGGTTAATGAGTGCCATTCTCTATCCACACCCTTTTTCTAAATCCAGTATCAGCACTTGCATTCTTTCACATTTCACATCAGCTTGTCAAGTCCCACTCCAGTTAGGAGCACTCTGGCCTGCATCTGTCCCTCTTCCACAAGAGGTGCAATTAACTGGTTAATAAAGCCCCCATCTTGCCCCAGAGCTTTCACCACTGTTTATGAGTTAAGGCCCCTCATTTATATTTAATTACCTTCACCTCTATCACCCTAAATCTTTCTCTACATACTCATGTTTCTGGAAAGAAATGAATCTTAATCCCATCTTCAGTTCTCATCTAGAAAGAGCTTTGTTTTCTTCTCCTTTTTTCTCCAGAAGACTCTCGAACTCCAAAATTACTCAGGGGAGGTGCTGTGTTACAAGTTAAGCTCTTTGACCTGAGTTTTCACTAAGATCTTATCAGGAGAGAGGATGAATGAAACATAGGGTAGGTGGACAGAGGTAATTTAAGAACTTGGAGTGGGGTAGAAGCTCCTGAAGGCACGAAGTAGCAGTTCGCAGAAGAGGTGGGAGAGAGGAATAGTGATATGCTGTTTAGTTTACAGTTTTCTCTAAAGTCTAGTCTTGAGTATTGAAATGGCTCCTCTCTTTAGGGTCTAGTTTCATGAACTCTGCTGCTAGACATTTTTTTCCAGTGAATATTTATTACCCCAACTGTAATCCTTCATTTAACATAATATAAAAATTGTGGAAAAAGAGAGCAATTAGTAATAAATCATCATCTCATCCATTAGCAGTAAATAATACCACTTTGTCAAAGTCAATCATCAAGCAGTCAGCTAGAGGTGATTATGTGGGCTACCCAAGTGGAATCAGTCCAAAAACAAACCGCAGCTCCCTTTTATTATCCTAATTATGCCTTAATATGATGCCATCTTTTTCTCCCATAAACTTGAACAATAAAAGGGTAACAATGGAAATTGACAGGATAAGTGAGCAAGGAAAGGTAGCCTGAGATATGTCCCAGCCCTGCCACTTATCAACCTCTCTAATTTCTGATGCTGAAAAAAGCTCTAAGACTCAAGGAGGGAGTTGAATGGAACAGGGAAACTCTTGGTGTGTTGTATGTACCATTATATGGCATAATCTTTTGCTGTGAGACTATTAATCAAATCAGAATACAGGCAGTTCTCACTTTCCATGGTACCATGTCAACTGAATTGTGTGCGTAGCAGAACTGTGTCATCATTTTACATGGTTCAGTGGCAACCGAGATTGTTACCATGGAATTGTGCAAAAGAGAGGACACAGTGCCGATATGCGCACACAATTCAGTTAACATAGAACCGTGCAAAGTGAGAACTGCTTGTAGTCTGTGTAAAATAGCCCTTTACCCCAAACCTGTATTAACTTGAATTTTATCAGACTCTTTGGAAGCAGTGGCATTGATGGATAAATAAATGCAAAAGGTTTCTATGACATCCTAATCTGTTACCTAGGATGAAAGATGCACATCAGCTGGATTGAGTGGATCCATGATAGGAAGATGAGACTTCTGTGCTGGAGAAGGTGAGAGAAGTATAGGGTAGGGGCTTAAAGGAGTTTAAAGACCAGAGTTAGTTGGAGAAACCAGGTTGAAGGCTAGAGAAAGAATACTGGTATGGTGATTAATATGAAAGGTCCAGCTAAGGAAAATTAGGGCATTCTCCAGAACCAGGAGAAGGCCAGTTAAAGATCTGTTGGGTTAAAGTCTGGGGAATCCTTCCTGAATTAGCTGCTCAGGTGATGGTGCTGTTGGGATTGCAACCTGTTGTGGATACCTCCATAGAGGATTTGCACAGCCTAAAACACCCTCAACTGGTCCAACCAGCCACAATGGTTTGACCCGTGGGGACACTGCTGACAAGGTGACTCTGCTCCCTGGGCACATGGAATTGTCCAAGGGTATTCCCCTAACCTGAGCTGGACCAGAGTCCTTTCCCTGTAGATTTGGAATTGAGAATGATTGAAAACAGTCAGATTCCTATGTGGGAGCTGGATCATTGAAAGCTTCCTTGCTGTGTGGTGGGTGTTTCTTCTCTGCCATGTACACCAAAGACGCAGAGCATGCCTTTTAGCTTTCTTCTTTGGTCTCTGTGACATGCAGATGGAAGCAGAGATAAGAGATGAAGAGATGCTCTTGAATGTTCTTCTGCTTCCTGAATCCACTCTCTTTTGAGGCCAAGATGTGCCCGTCTTGAGTTTCTGTAAGACATTCATGTACACTATGTTAAACTCAACTTTTTGATTTAAACTTGCCTGAATACATTTCTGTTACTTGCAAGTAAGTAATTACAACATATGATAGGAGTCTAAAGGGCATAGGATAGATAGAATGGGAATTAATGAGATCTTGATTGGGAGGAAAAGCAGTTTAGATGAACAAAAAAAAAAAATTACTGTGATCCCCATTCCAAGGTCTGAGTCTGGGAGAGTGGCTTGTGGTCAGAAGGTTCACAAAAACCTTCAGTGAATAGAAATAGTCTTCAATGATCCAAGCTTATGCCATGTTGAATGATGTGAGATTTATTTATGATGGGCCTCAGCTGTACATAGTCGGTACCCTGTAATTCAAAAACCCCACCAAACGAGGTCTAAGATCTTCTGGTCCTTATTCTTGAGTTTCATGTCCAGCCATTTTCTGCCTCACATCCTTTGCACCAGCCAACCTCCAGCTGAACTTCTTTCAGGTCTTTTAATAGACCATGCGGTTCACAGCCCCTGTGCCTCCCACATAATATTCCTCCTGCCTGGAAGTCCTGTTTCTTCTCACTTTTCTACCTGGTGGTCTGTGAGATGTCCTTCCAGGCAACTCTTTTCTATATACCTTCCCTGAACCCTCAACGCAGAGTAGATCTTTTCATCCTTTATTTCACATACTGTCTTGTCTACTTGTTTATACGTTTTCCAGACAGACTCATAGTTCCTTCAGGGCAGACAGTATGTCTTAATCATTTTTATTTCCTCTATGTGAGCACAGTTCCTGGACCATATTATGTGCTCAATAAATATCTATTGACCCGACTTAATGAACCCCCTCAGGTTAGAACACAGATGAAGATCGTGCATGAATTGCATCAGTGTGCTGATGTAGACTTGCTGAGGAAGGTAGACCTCTAGCAATCCGGAGATGAGAAACAGTGGTAACTCTTCAGGCATGGCTGTTTTGAAGAGAACAGCTTCTCTCTATCTGATTTTAAAAAACCTCTTCCAGGTTATGGAAGTAAAATGTCACTCGGGTAAAAGTCAGAACATAGGCTGTAGGAACTGTCTTTTTGGGGGATGCTCTGAAAATAAGCCATCTAATCACACAGACACAGACAGCCCAGGATTGGAAACAGGATTTTGCTGATGCCTATTAAGCTGCAATGTCTACATCTGAATCTCTAGTCATGACTTCTGAGTATCATTACCACATTTTTAATTGCTGAATGGACATTGCCATCTTGAGTGTTTCCATAACTTCTGACTTAAAGAGTGTAAAACTAACTCATCAGAATACCTTCTACCCCAACTCCTTCTCTAGCCTCATTAAGGTGTCATCATTCGCTCATTCACCCAGTCTTAAATGCTGCAATTTTTTCTTGTAGCATCTGATTAACCTGAATCTTTTCTTTCTCCTATTGTGATGTCTTTTAATCCGTTCCCCCTCTCCAGTTTTACTGTCACCATCCTCCTTCATTCTTGGACTTTTACAATAATGCTAAAGTCTCCTAGCCTGAAGACATTTCACTCTACAATCTATCCTATATGCCACCACAACTAAATTAGCCTTCTGTTCTCCTCATGTCAGTCTCTTGATAAAAATACTCGAAGCATCTAGTACAGTGTCATACAAAAAAGTTAATTAAAATTATAAACTTTATTGCAAGTGGGAATTCTGTCCATAATATAGAGCATATGAATTGCTGCCATGCCTATATTATTATAAAAACATTATTTTATAGATTGTTAATACATTGCGCTATAAAAAAGGTTTTTTCAGTATTCTATGACCCTATGAGGTGGAAGCTGTATGAAGAGAAAAATAGTAATCATTCATATTGAATGGACCAAGCAAGATACTTACAATGCAATTTGTTCTATTCCAATGTATCTATTTATTCCATATATATTTATTGAGTATTTACTGTGTGCATGGTGGTAGGCTCTTGGGAGTGTTGAGGAGAGAAATATTTGGGTGAGGGGAGAAAAAGGAGAATGAGACCCAGTCCCTGTCCCCCTACAGCTTATTGTCTTCTGGTCTTATCTTTTCTACTGGATCAGGAACTATAAGACAGAAGACAATGTCAGGATGATTGGCAGTTTGATAGGTGGATATGGTGGCAGCATGAATGTGGGTGGAGTAGGTCGGTTGAAGTTGGGGTGACAGAAGGATCAGCTTGCCTAGAAGTGTGGCATGAGCAAAGGTTTATTTATCATTCATGATCTCAAGAAAAAGTCAAGGCCATCAAACTTGACTTGGGTTTTCTATTTATATTAACTGCAATAGTGATTCTGCATGAGAAGCTGTAAGTTGGCTGTGATGACACTGTCGGTTTTTTGGGAAATTTTTAAACTCTTGTAATCCCACTGCCTTAAAGGCTCAGATGACATAATAACATGCCTATTAGCTTGGTCTGGGCTTCCTCTGAAAGCAGAGCCTAAGATGTGAGTACAAGTAATTTATTTAGGCAATGATCTCAGAAAACAGAAGTGAGGGAATGGGGGAACAAGACAAGAATGGAGGAAAAACCCGATAAAAGATCATTCCTGGGTTGTTTAACACTGAGACAATTGGGGCTCCATCTCTCTGGGAGACCCTCTGAGGAAACTTGTAGGCCATCTCTCAAAATTGTGCCTAGAAGGGAGACATTTATGAGCCAACTTTGTCCTCCTTTGGAAGAGAGTACAGTGCCCTGCACTTCCAGAGCGTCCTGCTGCTCTGGCAGAGAGAGCATCGTTGGCCAAGGCAGAAAATTGGAGATATGTCACTGGACCCTAATGACTTGCATAGGAATTGTTAACCCAGGCTGGAACTTGAGGCAGCTGAGGACATATGGCTGGATGCAAAAGTTGCTTACCATGCCTGTGTGTCTCACCTGGAGTGTGTATACCTCTTTGGAAATGAGGCAGAGTGTCCAGAGTAATTAAAGAGAGCTAATAAACATGGACTACCTTCCTGAAACCACCATTTTTATCCACAGATTTTTTTGGGGGTTAAAAAGCCTCCACATTATTTATATATAAGAACAAATATGCATATACTCTAGACTAAAATGTTAACTATGCAAAAAAATTTAAGCCAAAAACCAAGACTTCAAAGAAATGCTGCTTCAGACTGGCCTCAAAGATGCCTGTATTTTATTTTTATGTTCACTCCCTATGATGGTTAGTTTATGCCAACTTGGCTAGGAGATAGCAACTAGTTACACAGTAAACACTACTCTAGATGTTGTTGTGAAGGTCTTTTGTAGATGTGGCTAATATCTATAATCTGTTGACTTTAAGTGAAGGAGATTATGTTCAATAATATGGGTGGGCTTCATCCAGTCAGTTGAAAGGCCTTCAGAACAACAGTGAGGTTTCCTGAGGAAGAAGAAACTCCACCTCAAGATTACAGCATCAGCTTCTGCCTGAGAGTTCCAGCCTGCTGGCCTGCTCTACAGACTTCTGACTCACCAGTCCTCACAACCACAGAAGCCAATTCCTTGAAATAAATCTGTGTTTATATGTGTGTGCATATATATAGTATATATGTATATGTGAGTATATGTGATATATATGTATATATACTCATATATGTGCATATTTGTATATATATAATCTTCATACATTGGTTCTGTGTCTTTGGTAGAATCCGGACTGATATACAGTCATACCTCAGTATCCATGGGGTATCAGTTCCAGGAACACCCGAACCCCATGGAATGCTCAGGTCCCTTATATAAGATGGCATAGTATTTGTGTATACCCTATGCATATCTTCCCATATACTTTAAACCATCTCTAGGTTCCTTATAATACCTAATAAAATGTAAATGCTATGTAATAGTTGTTAATACCATATTGTTTAGACAAGAAATACAATGTATAAATGTATCATGTGTATACATTTATACAATTATATGTTTATTTATACAATGTACAACTATTTACATAGCATCTATACAATGTATAAATAAATGTATAAATGCTATGTAAATAGTTGTTATACCATATCGTTTAGGGAATAATGATAAGAAAAGGAATTCCCATATTTTTCTTTTCTGCATATTTTTTATCTATGGTTGGTTGAATCTATGGATGCTGAGCCCACAGATACAGAGGGCCAACTGTAATTCTCTTCTGTTATTAGATGAGCTTGGTAGAAATGTTTGGAAGGTACCAAGGAATGTTCTTTCTTTATATTTCTCAAAGCACTGCTGAGGAAGGGAAATAGGATCTGTCTCTTGTTTTGTTGTGCCCAGCATGCTTTTTCTTTCTCCTTTTTTCTTTTAATAAAATTCCTTGTTCTTGCGGAGATTCTTGGCCCTGCACTTTTTGGTTGTTGTTGTTGTTCTTTTGTTTTTTTAATTGGTGCATAATAGATATACATAGTTTGGGGATACATGTGATAATTTAATATATTCATATAATTTGAAAGATCAAATCAGTGTACTTGAGATATCCATTACCTTAAACATTTGTCTTTTCTTGATGCTAGAAACATTTGAATTACTCCCTTCTATGTATTTTGAAATGTACAATAAATTATTGTAAGGTATAATCACCCTGCTGATCTATTGAACACTAGATCTTATTTTTTCTATCAAACTGTGTATTTGAACCCCTTAATCAACTTCTCTTCATCCCCCTCACCCCTACCCTTCCCAGCCTGTGGTAACCACTAATCTACTCTATCTTTATGAGATCAACTTTTTAAGCTTCCTCATTAGTGAGAATGTGGAATATTTGTCTTTCTGTGCTTGGCTTACTTCACTTTACAAGTGACTTCCAGTTCTATTCATGTTGCTATAAAAATAAGATTTAGTTCTTTTTTATGTCTAAATACTGTTCAATTGTGTATACATACACCACATTTTCTTTATCTTTTTATCGATTGATGTTTTGGCTATTGCAAATAGAGCTGCATTGAAGGTGCAGATATCTCTTTGATATATTGTTTTCCTTTCTTTTGTATATATACCCAGTAATGGAATTGCTGGACCATATGTAGTTCCATTTTTAGTTTTTAAGGAAGCTCTGTACTGTTCTCCAGAGTGGCTGCACCAGTTAACATTCCCACCAACAGGTACAAGAGTTCCCTTCTCTCTACATCCTTGCCAGCATCTTTATTGCCTCTCTCTCTCTCTTTTTAAAGCCATTTTAACTGGGGTGAGATGAGATGATATTTCATTGTGGTTTTGATTTGCATTTCTCTGATGATTAGTGATGTTGAGCATTTTTTCATATACCTGTTGGCCATTTGTATGTCATCTTTTGAGAAATGCCTATTCAGATCTTATGCCCATTTTAAAATTGGATCTTTTTTTTTTTTGTTATTGAGTTGTTCAAGCTCCTCACGTATTCTGGTTATTAATTCCTTGTCAAGTGGGTGGTTTGCAAATATTTTGTCCCATTCTGTGGGTTGTCTCTTTACTTTTTTGATTGTTTCCTTTGCTGTGCAGCAGCTTTTTAGCTTGATGTGATCCAATTTGTCTATTTTTTATTTGATTGTCTGTGCTTTTAAGGTCTTACACAAAAAATCTTTGCCTAGACCAATGTCTGGGAGCATTTACCCAACGTTTTCTTTTAGTAGTTTCATAGTTTCAGTTCTTAGATAAGTCTTTAGTCTATTTTGATTTTATTTTTGTGTATGATGAGAGGTAGGATATCATTTCATTCCTCTGTATATGGATACCCAGTTTTCCCCACACCATTTATTGAAGAGACTGTCTTTTCCCCAATTTATTTTCTTGGTACTTTGGCAAAAACCAGTTGGCTGTAAATATGTGGATTTGTTTTTGAGTTCCTTATTTTGTTCCATTGATCAATGTGTCTGTATTTATGCCAGCATCATACTGTTTTGGTTACTATAGCTTTGTAATATATTTTGAAGTCAGGTAGCATAATACCTCCAGCTTTGTTATTTTTGCTCAGGATTGCTTTGGTTATTCTGGGTCTCTTGTGGTTCCATACAAATTTTAGATTTTATTCTATTTCTGTGAATAATGTCATTAGTATTTTGATAAGGATTGCATTTGATCTGTAAATTGTTTTGGGTAGTATGGTCATTTTAACAATACTAATTCTTCTAATCCAGGAATATGGAATATCTTTCCATTGCTTTGTGTCTTCTTCAGTTTCTTTCATCAGTATTTTATAGCTTTCCTTGTATAGATCTTTCACTTCTTTGGTTAAATTGATTTCTAGGTATTTTATGTTCTTTGTAGCTATCGTAAATGGGATTGCTTTATTTATTTCTTTCTCAGATTGTTCGCTTTTGGTATATATAAATGCTACTGATATTGGATGTTGATTTTGTATCCTGCAACTGTACTGAATTTATTTATTAGTTATAACAGTTTTTTTTGTGGAGTCTTTAGATTTTTCTAAGTGGATGCTCCTGTCATCTGTGAAGAAGACTAATTTGACTTTTTCCTTTCCAGTTTGGAAGCCTATTTCTTTCTTTGGGCTAATTGCTCTGGCCAGGACTTCTAGTATAATAATAAATGAAAATGACATTCTTTTTATTACAGATTTTAGAGAAAAGTCCTTCAATTTTTTCCCCGTTCAGTATGATGTTAGCTGTTGGTTTGTCATATACGGCCTTTATTATTTTGTGGTATGTTCCTTCTAAACCCATTTTATGAGGGTCTTTTTTTTTAATCATAAAGAGATGTTGAATTTTATCAAATGCTTTTTTGGCATCTATGGAAATAATCATATAATTTTTGTTCTTAGTTCTGTTAATGCGATGTACCATGTTTATTGATTTGCTTATGTTGAACTATCCTTGCATGCCTGGGATGAATTCTACTTGATTATGGCGAATGATTTTTTTTCTTTTTTTGAGACAGAGTCCTGCTGTGACACCCAGGCTGCAGTGCAGTGGCACAATCTCAGCTCACTGCAAGCTCCACCTCCTGAGTTCAAGTGATCCTCCCACCTCAGCCTCCCAAGTAGCTGGGATTACAGGTGTGTGCTACCACACCCAGTTAATTTTTGTGTTTTTAGTAGAGGCAAGGTTTCACCGTGTTAGCCAGGCTGCTCTTGAACTCCTGGCCTCAAGTGATCCTCCCACCTCAGCCTCCCAAAGTGCTGGGATTACAGGCATAAGCCACCATGCCTGGTCGTGAGTGATCTTTTTAATGTGTTGTTGAGTTCAGTTTGCTAGTATTTTGTTGAGGATTTTTGCATGTATGTAAATCAGTTTTGTACTTTCAGACAATTTCTTATGGCTCATTAATGTCCATTTCTTTCTGATTGAAGAAACCCCTTTAAGATTTCTTGTAGGACAGGTCTGGTGTTGATAAAATCCCTCAGCTTTTGTTTGTCTTGGAAAGTTGTTAGTTTTCCTTCATGTTTGAAGGATATTTTTGCCAGATATACTATTCTAGGGTAAAAGTTTTTTTCCTTCAGCACTTTAAATATGTCATGCCACCCTCTCCTGGCCTATAAGGTCAGGCTTTTCCACTGAAAAGTCTGCTGCCAGATATATTGGAGCTCCATTTTATGTTGTTTCTTTTCTCTTGCTGCTTTTAGGATACTTTCTTTATCCTTGACCTTTGGGAGTTTGATTATTAAATGCCTTGAGGTAGTCTTCTTTGGGTTAAATCTGCTTGAAGTTCTATAACCTTCTCGTGATTCGTGTTGTTATCTTTCTCTAGGCTTGGGAATTTTTCTTATTTTCACTTTGAATAAACTTTCTATCCTCATTTCTTTCTCTACCTCTTCTTTAAGGCCAATAACTCTTAGATTTGTTTTTTTGAGACTATTTCTGGATCCCATAGGCATGCTTCCTTGTTTCTTCTTATTTTTTCTTTTGTCTTCTCTGACTGTATATTTTCAAACAGCCTTTCTTCAAGCTCACTAATTCTTTCTTCTGCTTGATTGATTCTGCTTTTAAAAGACTCTAATGCAGAGGGAGGGGCCAAGATGGCTAAATAGGTCTGCAGCTCCCAACGAGACCAATGCAGAAGGCTAGTGATTTCTGCATTTTCAACTGAGGTACCCAGTTCATCTCACTGGGACTGCTTACGCAGTGGGTGTAGCCACGGAGGGTGAGCAGAAGCAGGGTGGGGTGTTGCCTCACCCAGGAAGTGCAAGGAGCCAGGTACCTCCCTCCCCAAACTAAGGGAAGCTGTGAGGGACTGTGCTACCTGGCTGGGTTACTCTGCTTTTCCCACGGTTTTTGCAATCTGTAGATCAGGAGATCCCCTCGTGTGCCTACACCACCAGGGCCCTGGGTTTCAAGCACAAAACTGGGCAGCTGTGTGGGCAGACACTGAGCTAGCTGCAGGAGTATTTTTTCATACCCCAGTAGTGCCTGGAACCCCAGCAAGACAGAGCTGTCCACTCCCCTGGAAAGGGGGCTGAAGCCAGGGAGCCAGGTGGTCTCACTCAGCAGGTCCAACTCCCATGGAGCCCAGCAAGCTAAGAACCACTGGCTTGAAATTCTTGTTGCCAGCACAGCAGTCTGAAGTCAACCTGGGATGATTAAACTTGATGGGGGAAGGGACTTCTGCCATTACTGAGGCTTTAGTAGGTGGTTTTCCCTGACAGTGCTAAGGA
Organism: Pongo pygmaeus; assembly: GCF_028885625.2. Classification (NCBI taxonomy): domain Eukaryota; kingdom Metazoa; phylum Chordata; class Mammalia; order Primates; family Hominidae; genus Pongo; species Pongo pygmaeus. The sequence continues at coordinate 107,727,331 of NC_072384.2, read as the reverse complement.
GGCTGGGAGGTCTGGGTTGGGCGTGACAAAGTGGCTATGACCAGACTGCTTCTCTAGATTCCTCCTCACTGGGCAGGGCATCTCTGAAAGAAAGGTAACAGCCCCAGTCAGGGGCTTACAAACAAAACCCCCATCTCTCTGGGACAGAGCACCTGGGGGAAGGGGCAGCTGTGGGTGCAGCTTCAGCAGATTTTATTGTTCCTGCCTGTTGGCTCTGAAGAGACCAGCTGATCCTGACAAGGGGGATTCTTCCAGCACAGCGCACCAGCTCTGCTAAGGGACAGACTGCCTTCTCAAGTGGATCCCTGACCCCTGTTCCTCCTCACTGGGAGAGACCTCCCAACAGGGGTTGACAGACACCTCATACAGGAGAACTCTGGCTGGCATCAGTCCAGTGCCTCTCTGGGATGAAGCTTCCAGAAGAAGGAGCAGGCAGTAATCTTTGCTGTTCTGCAGCATCCACTGGGGATACCCAGGCAAACATAGTCTGGAGTGGACCCCCAGAAAACTGCAGCAGACCTGTAGAAAAGGGGCCTGACTATTAGAAGAAAAACTAACAAACAGAAAGCAACAACATCAACATCAACATAAAGGACTCCCACACAAAAACCCCATCCAAAGGTCATCAGCCTCAAAGATCAAAGGTAGATAAATCCATGAAGATGAAGAAAAACCAGTGCAAAAATGCTGAAATTTCCAAAAACCAGAATGCCTCTTCTCCTCCAGAGGATCAGAACTCCTCTCCAACAAGGACACACAACTGGATGGAGAATGAGATTGATGAATTGACAGAAGTAATAACAAACTCCTCTGAGCTAAAGGAGCAAGTTCTAACCCAATGCAAGGAAGCTAAGAGCCTTGATAAAAGGTTACAGGAACTGCTACTAGAATAACCAGTTTAGAGAGGAACATAAATGACCTGATAGAGCTGAAAAACACAGCAGAAGAACTTCGTGAAGCATACCCAAGTATCTATAATCAATCAAGCAGAAGAAATGATATCAGAGATTGAAGATCAACTTACTGAAATAAGGCATGAAGACAAGATTAGAGAAAAAAAATGAAAAGGAATGAACAAAGCCTCCAAGAAATATGGGACTATGTGAAAAGACCAAACCTACGATTGATTGGTGTACCTGAAAGTGATGGGGAGAATGGAACCAAGTTGGAAAACATACTTCAGGATGTTATTTAGAACTTCCTCAACCTAGAAAGACAGGCCAACATTCAAATTCAGGAAATACAGAGAACACCACAAAGATACTCCTCGAGAAGAGCAACCTCAAGACACATAATCATCAGATTCTCCAAGGTTGAAATGAAGGAAAAAATGTTAAGGGCAGCCAGAAAGAAAGGTCAGGTTACCTACAAAGGGAAGCCCATCAGACTAACAGTGGATCTCTCTGCAGAAACCCTATAAGCCAGAAGACAGTGGGGACCAACATTCGACATTCTTAAAGAAAAGTATGTTCAACCCAGAATTTCATATCCAGCCAAACTAAGCTTCATAAGCGAAGGAGAAATAAAATCCTTTACAGACAAACAAATGCTGAGGGATTTTGTCACCACCAGGCTTGCCTTACAAGAGCTCCTGAAGGAAGCACTAAATATAAAAAGACAAAATTGGTTTCAGCCACTGCAAAAACACACCAAAATATAAAGACCAATGACACTGTAAAGAAACTGCATCAACTAATGTGCAAAATAACCAGGTGGCATCATGATGACAGGATCAAATTCACACATAACAATATTAACCTTAAATGTAAATGGGCTAAATGCCCCAATTAAAAGACACAGACTGGCAAATTGGATAAAGAGTCAAAACTCATCAGTGTGCTGTATTCAGGAGACCCATGTCATGTGTAAAGACACACATAGGCTCAAAATGAAGGCATGGAGGAATATTTACCAAGCAAATTGAAAGGAAGGAAAGGCAATGGTTTCAATCATACTCTCTGATAAAACAGACTTTAAACAGAGACACAATAAAAAAAGAAAATTTCAGGCCTATATGCCTGATGAACATCAGTGTGAAAATCCCCAGTAAAATACTGGCAAACTGAATCCAGCAGCACATCAAAAAGCTTATCCACCAGAAGCAAGTCAGCTTTATCCTGGAATGCAAGGATGGTTCAACATATGCAAATCAATAAACATAATCCATCACATAAACAGAACCAATGACAAAAACCACGATTATCTCAATAGACGCAGAAAAGGCCTTCAATAAAAATTCAACACCCCTTCATGCTAAAAACACTCAATAAACTAGATATTGATGGAACATATCTGAAAATAATAAGAGCTATTTATGACAAGCCCACAGCCAATATCATGTTGGATAGGTGGAAGCTGGAAGCATTCCCTTTGAAAACCGGCACAAGACAAGGATGCCCTCTTTCACCACCCCTATTCAACGTAGTACTGGAAGTTCTGGCCAGGGCAGTTAGGCAAGAGAAAGAAATGAAGGGTATTCAAATAGGAAGAGAGGAAGTCAAATTGTCTCTCTTTGCAGACGATGTGATTGTATATTTAGAAAACCCCATCATCTCCGCCCAAAAACTCCTTAAGCTGATAAGCAACTTCAGCAAAGTTGCAGGATGCAAAATCAATGTGCAAGAATCACAAGCATTCCTATGCACCAACAATAGACAAGCAGAGAGCCAACTCATGAGTGAACTCCCTTTCACAATTGCTACAGAGAGAATGAAATACTTAGGAATATAACTTACAAGGGAAGTGAAGGACCTCTACAAGGAGAACTACAAACCACTGCTCAAGGAAATAAGAGAAGGCATAAACAAATGGAAAAATATTCCATGCTCATGGATAGGAAGAATCAATATCATGAAAATGGCCATACTGCCCAGAGTAATTTATAGATTCAATGCTATTCCCATCAAGCTACCAGTGACTTTCTTCACAGAATTAGAAAAAACTACTTTAAATTTTATATAGAACCAAAAAAGAGCCCATATAGCCAAGACAATCCTAAGCAAAAAGAACAAAGCTGGAGGCATCATGTTTCCTGACTTCAAACTATACTACAAGGCTACAGTAACCAAAACAGCTTAGTAGTAGCACCAAAACAGATATGTGGACCAATGGAACAGAACAGATACCTCAGAAATAACACCACACATGTACAACCATCTGATCTTTGACAAACCTGACAAAAACAAGCAATAGGGAAAGGATTCTCTATTTAATAAATGGAGCTGGGAAAACTGGCTAGCCATATGCAGAAAACAGAAACTGGACCCCTTCCTTACACCTTATACAAAAATTAACTCAAGATGATTGAAGACTTAAATGTAAAACCCAAAACCATAAAAACCTTCGAAGAAAACATAAGCAATACCATTCAGGACATAGGAATGGGCAAAGATTTCATGACTAAAACACCAAAAGCAATTGCAACAAAAGCCCAAATTGACAAATGGGATCTAATCAAACTAAAGAGCTTCTGCACAGCAAAAGAAACTGTCATCAGAGTGAACAGGCAACCTACAGAATGGTAGAAAATTTTTGCAAGCTACCCATCTGACAAAGCACTAACATCCAGAACCTATGAGGAATTTAAACAAATTTACAAGGAAAAAAAAAACCATCAAAAAATGAGCAAAGGATATGAACAGACACTTTCCAAAAGAAGACAGTTATGTGGCCAAGAAACATATGAAAAAAAGCTCATCATCACTGGTCATTAGAGAAATGCATATCAAAACCACAATGAGATACCATCTCATGCCAGTTAGAATGGCGATCATTAAAAAGTCAGGAAACAACAGATGCCGGCAAGGCTATGGAGAAATAGGAACACTTTTACACTGTTGGTGGGAGTGTAAATTAGTTCAATCATTGTGGAAGACAGTGTGGTGATTACTCAAGGATCTAGAACTGGAAATACCATTTGACCCAGCAATCCCATTACTGGGTGTGTACCCAAAAAATTATAAATCATTCTACTATAAAGATACATGCACATGTATGTTTATTGCAGCAGTGTTTACAATAGCAAAGTCTTGGAACCAACCCAAATGCCCATCAATGATAGACTGGATAAAGAAAATGCGGCACATATATACCATAGAATACTATGCAGCCATAAAAAAAGAACGAGTTCATGTCCTTTGCAGGGACATGGGTAAAGCCAGAAGCCATCATTCTCAGCAAACTAACACAGGAACAGAAAGCCAAACACCACATGTTCTCACTCATAAGTGGGAGTTGAACAATGAGAACACATGGGCACAGGGAGGGGAACATCACCCACTGGGGCCCGTCGGGGGGTGGGGGGCAAGGGGAGGGAGGGCATTAGGACAAATACCTGATGCATGCATGGCTTAAAACCTAGATGATGTGTTGATAGGTGCAGGAAACCACCATGGCACATATATAACTATGTAACAAACCTGCACGTTCTACACATGTATCTCAGAACTTAAAGTAAAAGAAATAAAAAAGACTCTAATGCATTCTTCCATGTGCCAATTGTATTTTTCAGCTCCAGAATTTCTGCTTGATTCTTTTTAATTGTTTCAATCTCTTTGTTAAGTTTATTTGATAGAATGCTGAATTCCTTCTCTGTGTTATCTTGAATTTCTTTGAGTTTCCTCAAAACAGCCATTTTGGATTCTCTGTCTGTAAGGTCGCACATCTCTCCTTCTCCAGAATTCTTCTTGGTACCTTATTTAGTTATTTGGTGAGGTCATATTTTCCTGGATGGTCTTGATACTTGTAGATGTTCATCTGTGCCTGGGCATTGAAGAGTTTGGTATTATTGTAGCCTTCACTGTCTGGGCTTGTTTGTACTCATCCTTCTTGGGAAGTCCTATTCAAAAGGATTTGGGTGTTATAGTCTAAGCTGTATCTGCTTTAGGGGGTATCCCAAGCCCAGTAACACTGTGGTTCTTGCAGACTCAGAGAGGTACCACCTTGGCGGTCTTAGGTAAGGTCTGGAAGAATTCTCTGGATTATCAGGCAGAGACTTGTTTTCTTCCCTTACTTTCTTCCAAACAAATGGAGTCTCTCTCTGTGCTGAGCCACCTGGAGCTGGGAGTGGAATGACACAAGCCCCTCTGGGACCACGGCCACTTAGACTACACTGGGTCAGACCTGAAGCCAGCATAGCAATGAGTCTTTTCCAAGGCCTACGGTAACACTCCCTGGCTACTGTCTGTCTTCACTCAAGGCCCTGGGGTTCTACAATCAGCAGGTGGCAAAACCAGTCAGGCCTATGTCCTTCCCTTCAGGGCAATGAATTCCTCCAGGTCCTGGGCAGGTCCAGAGGTGACATCCAGGAGCCAGAGATTAGAGTAAAAAACCTTAAATGTCTACCTGGTGTTCTATTATACTGTGGTTGACCTGGCACTCAAATCACAAGATGCAGTCCTTCACACTCTTTCCTATGCTTTCCGAGGGCAGAGGAGCCTTACCTCATGGCCAGTGCTACCACAGTCCCATGGGAAGTACTGCCAGACTGCCACTGATGTTCCTTTAAGGCCCAAGGGCTCTTCAGTCAGCCTGTGGTAAATCCTGTCTGGCCTGGGACTCATCCTTCAGGCAGTGGCCTCCCCAGGAACCAGGGCAGGTCCAGAAATGCCATCCAAGAGCCAAATCCTGGAATCAGGGACCTCAAGAGCCTGCTTAGTGCTCTGTCTTCCTGTGGCTGAGCTGATACCTAAGGTGCAAGACAAACTCCCCTTTACTTTTCCCTCCACTTTTCTTAAGCAGTCTTGCCTTGTAGCCACCACAGCTGGGAATGTGTTGCATCTCAGCTGAAGCCAGCAAATCTCAGAGTTTCATCCAAGGCCCTCAGTACCTGGGTATCTCTGCTGGTTATTCAGGGCCCAAGATTTCTTCAGTTAGCAGGTAGTGAATCCTGTCATGACTAGGTCTTTCCCTTCAAGGCAGCGGTTTCCCTGTGTCCCAGGGTGTGTCTAGAAATGTCATCTGGGGCTAGGGCCTGGAAAGGGGCCTCATGACTCTGACTGGTACCCTATCCTGATGTGGCTGAGCTGCTATCCAAGATGCAAGACAAAGTTCTCCCTGCTCTCCCCGCTTCTCTCTTCAAGTGGAAGGAAGGGGTCTCTTTTGGAGCCACGAGCTGTGCAGCATAGGGTTAGGTGAGGGCTGATTCTAGCACTCTTTTAGCTGCCCCAGCTGGTGTCTCAGTAGGTCATATGCCCCCGAGTCCACTGACTCTGGGCCCAGTTCAGCACTAGAAGTCACTTAGGAGTTTCAGTCCTTGTGGCCTAGACTGCCTTTCGAGTTTATTTAGAACTCCAGAGTACTTTAGCCCATGGTGGTGAGGCTTGTGAGAACTCAAGTTCTGACCACTGGGATTGGTGATTCCCCTCTGGCTAGGGCTGGTTTAAATGCCCCCTCCATGGGCAGGCATCAGCTGCATTTGGTCCTATTTTACTTTCTGCTAGAACAGCACAGCACTAAGTTCAGTGCTTCACAGTGTTTCTGGGCACTCCTTCTCCCCAGTGCACAGAAATGCTCTCTGCACCATGCTTCCATGGTTGGGGGTTGTCGGAAAGGGGTGGTGTTGGCAATCAGTTGGCAAAGACTGATTTTCCTACCTCTTCGGTGCCTCTTTCAGCAATATAAAGTTAAAACCAGGTACTGCAAGTACTCACCTGATTTTTGGTTCTTATGAAAGTGCTTTTCTTTTGTGTGTGTGCATAGATAGTTGTTAAATTGGTGTCCTCGTGGAGGAGACAGTCAGTGGAGCCTTCTATTCTTCCATCTTGTGCCACCTCCCTCATGTATGTGCATTAGTAGTATTGGCCTGTAGTTTTATTTTTTGTTGTGTCTTTGTCCCGTTTTGGTATTAAGGCAGTGCTTGCTTTGTAGAATGAGTTTGGATGTTCCTCTTCAATTTTTTTTGAAAGGGTTAGAGTAGAATTGGTATTAGTCCTTTAAATGTTTGGCAGAATTCATCTGTGAAGAAATTAGGCCCTGGGAGACTTTTTATTATGGCTTCAATCTCATTACTCATTATTGGTTTGTTGAGGTTTTCTATTTCTTCAAGGCTCAGTCTTGGGAGGTAGTATGTATCCAGAAATTTATCAACTTCTAGGTTTTTTAATTTGTTGGCATATAGTTGTTCATTATAGTCTCTAATGATTCTATGTATTTCTGTGTTCTCAGTTGTTATGTCTTCTTTTTATTTCTGATTTTATTTGAGTCTTTTCTCTTTTTTAGTCTAAGTAAAGGTTTGTTGATTTTATTTTTTCAAAAAACCAATTTTTCATTTCATTGATCTTCTCTATTTTTTAAAATCTCAATTTTATTTATTTCTGCTCTGATCTCTATTATTTCTTTCCTTCTCCTAATTTTGGGTTTGGTTTGTTCTTGCTTTTCTAATTCCTTGAGGTGCATCATTAGGTTTTTTTATCTAAAGTCTTTCTAATTTTTTGATATAGGCATTTGTTACTATAAACTTTCCTGTTAATACTACTTTTGCTGTGTGTCCTATAGATTTTGGCATGTTGTATTTCTATTTTCATTTGTTTCAGAAATTTTTTTAATAGCCTTTTAAACTTCTTCTTTGACCCATTGCTTGTTCTGGAGCATGTTTTTAAAATTTCTATATGTTTATGTATTTTCTGAGGTTCTTCTTGTTATTGATTTCTGGTTTTATTTCCTTGTGGTAGGAAGAGATACTTGATATGATTCCCACTTTTTTGAATTTGTTCAGACTTGTTTTGTGGCCTAATATATGGTCTACTCTGGAGAATGTTCTATATGTGATGAAAAGAATGAGTATTCTGCAGCAGTTGGGTGAAATGCTTTATAAATGTCAGTTATGCCTATTAGGTCCAGTGTGAAGTTTAACTCTGATATTTCTTTGTTGATTTTCTGTCTGAATGATCTGCCCATTACTGAGTGGGTGTTAAAGTCCCCTACTATTATTATATTGCAGTATGTCTCTCCCTTTAGATCTATTAATGTTTGCTTTATATACTTGGGACCTGTGGTTTTGGGTGCATACATATTTAGAATTGTTATATCCTCTTGTTGAATTGACCTCTTTATCATTATATAGTGAACTTCTGTGTCTCTTTTTACAGTCTTTGATTCATAGTCTATTTTATCTAAGTATAGCTACTCCTGCCCTTTTTTGGTTTACAGTTGCATGGAATATCCTTCCCACCCCTTTTCTTTCAGTCTATTTGTGTCTTTGTAGGTGAAGTGGGTTTCTTGTAGGCAGCATACAATTGGATCTTGTTTCTTTATTCATTCAACCACTCTATGCTTTTTAATTGTTGGAGAATTGATCCATTTACATTCAGTGTTGTTACTGATGAGTAAAGACTTAGTACTGCCATTTTATTGTTTGTTTTCTGTTTGTTTTATAACTCCTCTCTTTCTTTCTTCCTTTATACTGTCTTCCTTTGTGGTTACATGACTATCTCTGGCAGTATGTTTTAATTTGTTGCTTTTATTTTTAGAGATTCTATTATAGGTTTTTGCATTGTAGTTACCATAATGGCCCTGTACTTCGAATGAGATTGACTGACTCACTTCAGGAGTAGGCACTTGACCCACTCTAGCCAATCAAAAGAACACATTTTCTAGGCCACAGTGATTGGTTTAGGAATGGGAATGTGACTTAAGCTGGGCCAATAAGATTTCCCTTGGTATTTTTGCTTCAACTCTCAGGAAAGTGGCAGTTTATTGTATGGAATTTGCCATCTGAAAGGGCAATGTAAAGCTGGAGCCATGGACAAGGCCATCTCCTCTCCTTGTTACAGACCCCGCCTGAGAATAAAACCAGCAAACAGGAAAAGAGGCAGATTCCTGATGACATCATTTCAACCTTAGAATCTAGCTGTACCCTAAATTTTTGTTACATGTCCCAGGAAAATCATCCCTGACTCTTTTTTAATTAGTTTAAGATGGTTTGAGCTGTGTTTTCTGAAACTTGTAACCAAGTTTTGACTAACAGGGAAATTGAGCAGGAAAGCCATGCAGTGGTAGAAGAGGTTACCATTATAGAGGGGGGCTGAAAACAAGGAAAAAACTGTTGTGTCAGAAGACATAAGAAAGATATTATAGCGTGAAACATAGGACACTGAAATAATTCCTCAATAGGGAAGTGGTTTTGCTCTTAGTGAGGCGATCAAATCATAAGACAGCAGCTAAAGGCAACTTCCTAGGGATTCAATTGCAATTTGAAGAATGCAGGTAGAAATTTTTTCACCAAAATATAAAAAGATATTAAAATAGTTTTTACATGTAAGTAATTTAATTGAATAGTGTGAGTTGTTTTTAGGACCAGAGCATATGATAAATCCCATAGTTAATTTTTGAAAATCTTGTTATTGAGGATATTGATAAAAGCAACATCAATTCTTGATCAGGTTGATCCATCCCTATTTTAGATACTAGGTGGACCCAATGGCCATTTCTTTAACACTTAGATTCTGATTGGTGAAGAGTTATGCTTTCATTGACAAGTGAAAGGAGCAGCTCTGAACTAGCATGGTAGACAGGTAGGTGAACTAGCATTTACTGCACAATAGCATGAATTAAGTACTATCTTAGAGGTAGGTGCAAGAACATTAAGAACAAAAAGCAGGGATATCTAGATCAGAGTGGGAGTTTTGGAAAGGTTCCTGGGAGATAAGGCTTGAACTGCTGTTGTAGGATGAGAAAGAGTTAATTAGAGATGGGGTGGGAGGATGAGGACATCCCAGACATCAAAAGTACAGAAACATGAAAAATGTTAAGTAGCTCAGGATGGTAGAAATAAAATGTACCTGTGGAAGAGGTGGGAAATGATGGTAGGAAGATAGGCAGAGGGCAACCACTAGGGAATTTGTGTGTTAAGCTTCAGAATTTGAACTCTGAACTGAAATTTATGGGGTACCACTGAAGAATTTTTAAACAGGATATTGATCATTTATTTAAATTCTCTAAGGCATAGACATATATTTTAAAAGCCATAATCACAGTTGAGGTTAGTCATAATTGCATGGAAAATAAGGAAATGAGCAATTGCTCTGATCTGTAGGGTGTTATAGGGAAAGCCTTGACTATCTATGAGGCTCTGATCAACAGGGCTTCCAAGGAGTGACTGGGTCATTGTTCTCATGGGGCTTCACCAAACGCCTTGAGCAGAAAGACAGCACTTTGAGAGAAGGAGGCTTTGTACCAGAGGGTGGTTACTGATTCAAATTCATGTATGTTGAGTCCCAGCTGGGGCCTTGACATTGATCTTCTGTACTCCTGGATCTGAAATAAATTCAGAAATACAGTTCTTTGGAATGAAAGCAAAAATAAGGGTGGGAAAGAAAGGCGAAATACAGAAAAGAATTAGCCTTACTTTAGTGAGAAATTCCCAGCAGGGCATTCTTTTAAGTAGCATGTACTCTGTTCTATTCCATTAATTTTAAAAGGAGGACCACTAGAAATGACTTATCTGAGTAACCCAAAAGATTCAGATCAGCTAGTCAACTAATGGGACCCAGGTCACCTTTTACATGAATGATGCATGAGTAGATGATAGATACAAAGAGCTTTACTAAGTCTGCCGATGTTTAGTGTCTAAGAAATTGAAGGGTTTCAGTCAAATGAATAAAGATTCTTTCAATATAGTGATTTCCTGTGTTTTGGGAGATTAACTAGTGTATGCTTCTGCTAGCAGTTTATTTTTCTGCTCTGACAAAGAGAAAAAAATTAAAGAAAAAGAAATGTTGTTATGTACACATTAGAAAGATGGCGGATTTATAGAACTGCACTATTTTACTGTTTCTGAACAACCCTTTTTTAATGGAAAAGAGACCTGTGACCTCATTTGCATTTCAAATATTCCTGGAGTGGAATGGTGAAGATCAATGAATTGATTGTCAGAGAAACAGCATGAGTGACAAATTTCTTAGTAAAGAAAAAAGAGACACAAAGAAGAAGGATAGTGAGGTCTTCTTAATTTAGGAGTAATGGAACAAAAAGGTCTCAGTTCTATTCTTCTCATTTTTCTAAAATTTGAATAATCTTAGAGGATAAAATAAAAATGCTGACCTGAAAGTGTGGTTAAATATTTTCTCAGTGTATAATTATGTGGCACTTGAATATGTCCCAACATATATTTTAGTGGTGGGCTCTAGTTTCCCTTGTCTGGGGATATTTTGAGAGGCAATGCAATGTAATAGAAAGTGGATTACATTTGGAAGCAGAAAGCCACTTTTCTAGAAAGCCAGGCCTCAAATATTTAAGGCCAGAGATTGCACTTCTTTTCAGAAGGGTTAATAGTAGAAACATTTATTATATTCAGAGGACATTGCACTCCATTGTCTCCAACAAAATAATCACTTTAGCACATAATTGTCCCAAATCTAATCCTTAGCAGTCATCAACCAGGTTAGGGTATTTTGAATAGCATCGCATGTTTAATGCTAGTTGTCCTGAGTATGTGGGGCTGCAGCAAGTTAAGCACAGCTCCTTTTTATGAGCCTTCTCCAATTCAAGGTGAAGGTCTGGTCTGTGCACTTCCCTTCAGTTTGCTACATCTTGTTAACTAGTTTGGACAAAAAGAGACTTAGATAAGGAGATGAAGATCTACCTTGATTCATGGGCATGTCTGATGGTTCAGCAGGTTGGGCAGTGACTTGGCAAGAACAAAGGTAGAGATTGTTGACCTAGAGGTTTGGGGACTAGCTATCTGTTTAGAAATCTCAGAATGAGCCCAGTGTTAGAGAATTTGTGTATCCTATGTGGATGCTCATTGTAGTGGGTTGATTTGTGTCTTCCTCCCAAAAAATACATCTAAGTCCTAACCTCTGGTACCTGTGAATGTGATCTTATTTGGAAAGAGGGTCTTAATAGATGTAATTAAGTTAAGGATTTCAAGACGAGGTCATCCTGGATTTAGGGCAGATCCTTAATCCAATGACTGGTGTTCTTGTAAGAGAAAAGAGAAGGAGATTTGAGACACAGAGCTACACGGGGAGAAGGCCACGTGAAGACAGAGGCAGACGTTGGAGTCAGGCTGCCATAAGCCAAGAAGCAGCTGGAGCCACTAGAAGCCAGAAGAGTGAAGGAAGAATATTCCCTTGGAACTTTTGGAGAAAGTGTGGCCATGCCAACACCTTGATTTCAGACTTTTCCTCCACAATCTCCAGAACTGCAAGAGAATACATTTCTGTTATTTTAAGCCACCAAATTTGAGATAATTGGTTATAACAGCCCTGGGGAAAAAACCTACTCATGAAAACAAACCCTTACTGGAGACTCCAATTACTACCTCATGCCAAAAGGGGTGAAAAGGCCAAAGCGGGGGCTACAGTGTTGCTGGGTTGAATGACAGACATGGAGAAGAACTATATATTCCAGAGAATGCCTCATACTTTTTTTTGTGAGCACTGAGGGAAGAACAGGGACATGGAACTACTGAGTCCCCAGCTGTTCTAGAGGGGCTGTCTCTTGATGGGGAATGGGAACAGTGGAGATGGCACTGTATCAGCAGGGGAGCACAAGAGACAAAAAAGCCACGTTTCAGGTGGTGTATGTGTGTGTGTGTGTGTGTGTGTGTGTGCCTGCATGCATATGTATGTGTAGAGATTTGACAGAGTAAGAGGCTCTGGAGAAGTTATCAATACCTAGAGAGAAAAGGATATGGGGATTTTTAAAAAGTGTTTTTGTGGATAGGTGTGGTGGCTTGTGCCTGTAATCCTAGTACTTTGGGAGGCCAAGGTGGGTGGATTACTTGAGGTTAGGAGTTCAAGACTAGCCTGGCCAACATGGTGAAACCCTGTATCTACAAAAAATACAAAAATTAGCCAGGCGTGGTGGCAGGCACCTGTAGTCCCAGCTACTTGGGAGTCTGAGGCAGAGAATTGCTTGAACCCGGGAGGCAGAGGTTGCAGTGAGCTGAGATTGTACCACTGCACTCCAGCCTGGGTGACAGAGTGAGACTCTGTCTCAAAAACTAAATAAATAAATAAAGTGTTTTTGTGAGTCATACATTTAATTTTCTCTAATACTCTTCAAAAGATAAAAGCAATTTGGATTGCTTTTTTTAAAATGAACTTTATTTTTTAGAACAGTTTTAGATTTACAAGATAATTGAGAAGATGGTAGAGGGTTTCCATATCCCTGTGGTTGGTTTCCCCTATTATTAACATCTTACATTAGTATGATACATTTGCTATAATTAATAAACCAATGTTTACATTATTATTAATGAAATCCCATAGTTTATTCAGATTTTTAAATTTTTTACATAAAGTCTTTTTCCTGCTCTAGGCTCCTGTGTTAGCCTGTTTTGCATTGCTATAAAGAAATACCTAAGACTGGGCAATTTATAAAGAAAAGAGGTTTATTTGGCCGACAGTCCTTCAGGCTGTACAAGGATGGCACCAGCATCTGCCTGGCTTCTGGTGAGGCCTTGGGGAGCTTTCACTCATGGGGGAAGGCAAAAGGAGGAGCCAGTGTGTCACAGGGCAAGAGAGAGGGGAGAAGGTTCCAAACTCTAACAATCAGATCTCGTGGTAACTCATTACCACAGGGAGGGCACCAAGCCATTCAGGAGGGATCCACCCGCATGACCCAAACACCACCTATAGGCCCCAGCTCCAACACTAGGGATCACATTTTAACATGAGATTTGGAGGGGACAAACATTCAAACGATATCAGATCCCATCCAGGATACCCCATAACATTTAGTTATAATATGTCTTTAGACTCCTTTTGGCTGTGGTGGTTTTTTAAGCTTTCCTTTGATGATCTTAATAGTTTTGAGGAGTACGGGTCAGGTATTTTGTAGGATGTTCCTTTATTGGAATTTGCCTGATGTTTTTCTTATGACTAAACTAGGGTTCTAGGTTTTGAGGAGGAAGACCACAGAGGTAAAGTGCTATTTTTTGTTACATCATATCAAGGCTACAGATGACTGCCCTTTAAAGTCACTTGTTTCTTGAACTTTTCTTTTCTTTAATGGAGCTCTATGCAACAACTGGGCCTGAGGAACCACGGGATTTATTCTGGTTACAATGAACATAGAAGAAATACCTTGTCATTAAAAAAAATCAACAAGCATTACAGAAATATTATATATTGCTTTTAATGAAGACTGTCACAGTATATAAAGACTGCTATTGAGCATCTATATTACATTTCCTAGCTTGAGCTCTCTCTCCTTCCCTGGGCTCTGTTAGAGTTTGGAAAATGCTTTTGTGTATGTAAAGTTTTGATACCAATAATAAATTTGTGAGACAGATAAACCACGTATTATTGCCCTGGTTTTATAGGAGAGGGTCAAGGATTCTAAGTAACTTGCCCAAGATGACACAACAAGTGAATGATGAGGATAGAATTCCGCACAAGGCCTGCTAGCTGCAAGTTATTACCCCAGTGTATTAGTTTGCCAGGGCTGGTGTAACGAAGTACTGTATGGCACAAACTGAGTGGCTTAAACAATAAACAGTTATTGTTTCACCAGTCTGGAGGCTAAAAGTCCGAGATCAAGGTATCAGCAGGGCCATGCTCCCTCTAAGGTGCTGGGGAAGGATGTGTTCCAGACCTCTCTCCCAGCTTCTGGGAGTTCCTTGGCTTCTGGCAGCACAATTGCCATCTTCACGTGGTGCTCTCCCTGTGTGCATGTCTATTTCCTGCGTTTCTGATGTTAATTGTTGAGCTGCGCTGCCTCTCTGAGTGTCCCTTATTTCTTTTATTAGCACCTCGCTGTTTGGTTTCCACCAGACGTCTAGCGCAGAGTTTGGAGGCACCCTGATTTCAGAATCTCAAGATTGCACCTCCTGTGAGTGGGAAGAGTTTCTCCCCTGCATTTAGTGTTCTGTAAAGGTGCAGATGCTCCAAACAGCCCTGCTGACCAACTTCCTTTTAAAATGCCAGAGCCATTAAGTACAGTGATTTGTTCTACTTGAGAAGGGTGGGTTGCAGTCAGCAGGAGTAAAAGCCTGCCACTTGTTGGTCTAAAAACGTGTGTAGCAGCTACAAATAACCCTTTGGATTAATGGAATCAACAGTCTTTAGGTCTCCAGATGTAAAGAGGCCTTTTATTAGACATGCATTCATTTATTCAACAAGCCCTGGTGGCGGTTTGAGTTGAGCTAATGCTGATTTGAGGCTGATGTCCTTCCTCTTAAGGCTATCTTCAATAATTATTCTGTTATTGACACATCACTGACCCAGGCATGACTAATGGTTTAGTATTACTGAGAGATGCAGCTAAAGGTCAACTAAAAGGGGACGTGCCGGGAGTCGCGCTGACATTTCTACTGTACAACGGTGGAGCAAGTGGAGATTTTAAGGGGGTAGACCCCACTCAGTATTTACAGCCGTCTTGAGTGCCATTACAGTGCTGCGTAATCGAATTTCTCCCTTTTCTGAAATCTTTGTTCCGCTTATTAATTAAGTGAAATGACACAACAGGGTGAGCACTGGAGGTCTGTGGCACACTTAGGTGCATTGTTAGGATGGCGGCACGGGCTTGATTACAGTCAGCGTGCACAGTAGCACGTTACTTATTGGGCAATAACACAGACCCAGGAGTGTCTTTGTAAGAGTTGAGAGAGGCATTTTCAGATACAGAAAAAAAAATGTTTTTAATGAAATTTAGAAAATGGGGTCAGAGTATGATTTATCGACTATATCATTCCCTCCAGCATCTGCAAAGATAGAAAGAAGCCAGGGAGGAAGAACGAATTTAGAGCTCTAGGGTATTTCTCATTAGCTACATCCCCCTTTTTCATGTCCACCTATAACCCTATGTCAATGCATCAACTATTTTTCTAGGCAAGGTTTACTATCATCTCCTCAAGATGCCTTTTTATTTTAAATACTGAAGGGCTTGCCTGTCAAAGACTCTGGTCAATTGCTTTTTGCTGTTGTCAGTTTTCCAACGTGTAAAATGGGCAGGCGAGTCCTTGAGGCAGTACTGCCTCACAGAGAACTCGGGTGAGGCAATGGGCCCAAAACTCTTTGTGTTCTGTGCTTGAAGACTTGCTGGAAAACATTAAAGTAATCCATAATCACAGGTCCACGCCATGCCCATTAAAATGATACAACACATGTTTCCTGAATGCAGACAGGAATCTGAGTGGGACTTTTCTATTTGTTCTCTGTGGTGGACGCGGAGATGTGCTGCTTAATCGTCTTTCAGGACTTAGGTCTGACTTACCCAGCCACTGGTCTGCAGGCAGATGGCTCACAGCATTCAGTTCCTTTCAGGGATGTCTCAGATGAGGAGAGCAGCCTTGAACAGGTCACAGCCCCTTCCTGGGCAGCTGCATCCAATGACTGGCTGATGAAGGGTTAGAGAGGCCTGGCTCTCTCCCCACCTGGAATAGCATTGAGAGGTCAGTCCATCTTCAGAATTCCCCAGTGGGCCAGTGAGATGTCCACTGAAACTTCATTGTAGCCCAGCTTTCTCCCTCTGCCTAGTCTTACCCACTTCCTTTCCTTCCCCTTCCCTTCCCTTCTCTCCCCTCCCCTCCTCTCCTGTCCCCTCTTCTCCCCTTTCTTTTCCTAAGAGTTAAATCCTAACAGCACTCCCTAAAAATGTTCTGCACACTAATCTGTGTCTCAGAATCAGCTTCCTGAAAACCCAAGCTGCAACATTCATAAAATTGTATATGTATCATGTACTAGGCTCCAAATACAGAAGAGATTTGAGGACCGACTGGATGGGGTGGCAAAGACAATAGGCTCCTCATTGATGAGAGAACTCTGGTTTGTGATTAGAGCTGTTATGTGGAGTTTGCAGGCTGGAACATAGCTGCTCACAGCCCCCTGCTTTAATCTGGGATCTCATGGCCACAGCCCCCTCAGAGCAAAACTCCTTTCAATTCTCTCCCCTTGAAGGCTGAACCATGCTGGGCCTGGTTTACTAGAACCATGACTGTATTCCACAGCAGATGTTAATGAAGAATGGGCACATGAAGTGGAGAGTACTTTCTGATTGGCTAGTGCATTTTGAAGAGAACATTGAATCTATTAAAATGTGCAATTGGGAAACAGAGCCTATGATGCCAACTACATATTTTTTGTGACCTTTGTTTAAAGGGTTTCATTCAGTTCTCTAGTAAGTGAGGGGAACAGTTCCAACAGTGCCGTCTATTTATTTTCTTCCCCGGTTTTCCCTTTTTCAGAGCAGACGACATGATGCAGACCTTTCCTACGTCCCAGATCTGTGTTTATTTGCTCCTGCCATTTGCTTGGCTCTATTGTTAAAAGAAGAGAATATGGGAAAAAGAAAAGTTATGCTCCTTAGAGTCTTTTCTAATTAACTGTTTGAAAGAGACTTTAAAAAATGCCTAAGTGTGAGGTTATTTGTATGCCTAATTTCGTTTTTATGTTACACTTACTTTGAAGTGTAATTTACCAAGGCTTAACACTTGTATTCTTTCAGGGGCATTACAAAGAGCATTGCACATTTATTACAACCCTTTAAATGGCTGTGTTTTATTTCCATATGCTTTTAAATGGTTATTGAGTGGATTTGGTGCTCTTCCTGTAGTTAAAGTGCATTTTTTTATTGTACATAAATGGTAAATAATTGATACCTGCCATATGCTTCTCTCCCTTTCTGAGCTCCCCTTTCCCTTTCTCCTCTTCATTCTCTTCCCTTCTGTGTTCCTATTGGTTTATGCTCTTATTGTGCTCGCCATCCTTTCCTCTCCTCTCTGCAGGTTTCCACTGCTTTCAACGCCATTTTCCTTGCCTCTCAATGTGCTCATTTGAGAAAGAATTTTCACATGGATTCTGAAGACCATTGCATTATCCTTTGGGGGTGAAGTGGGGAGGGTAAGGGCAAACAGCTTTATTAGGTTATTCCTGAATCAAGAATTTTAAATAAGAGAGTGGTTTCAGAGAATGTTTTTTAGAAATTATTCTTTTCTTCAGATTGCCGAATTGATATTGGACTAATTCTTGTTGGCTGTCTCTTTTTCTCTGGCCAGTGAGAGCCTCTAGAAGCCTGAAATTAAGGACGATGTGGCCAAGTGTCTGAGAGCATTCTTAGCAGGCAGCTTCTCAAGCCCAGCAGTTTTAAAAGATCTCTCATTAGGGAAATGAGAAGAAATTTTGCAAGAGAAAATTTAAAGAATGTTCAGTCTTTGATAAACTTGTTTTCAGGAAATTCCTACTATATTAAGGACACAGAACTATAGAAATTTTAGATTTCTTTGCTTTTAAGTCTAAAGAAGGCAACAATTAAAAGCCATTTATAGATGTTGCAACCCACTAACACTAGAATAGTTTTCCTTTTTGAGACAAGAAGGAGTTGAAAATTCATATGGAAATGCAAGGGACCCAGAATAACCCAAACAATCTTGAAAAAGAACAAAGTTAGAGGACTCACACTTTCCAATTTCAAAACTTACTACAAAGTAACAGTTATCAGGACAGTGTGGTTCTGGGACAAAGATAGGCATATTGATCAATGGAACAGAAATGAGAATCCAGAAATAAACCTACATGTCTATGGTAAATTGGTTTTCAACAAAGGTACCAAGTTCATTAAAAGGAGAAAGAATGGTCTATTCAACAAATCATGCTGGTGTAACTGGATAGCCACATGCAAAAGAATGAAGTTGGATTACAACTTTAAACGATATACAAAAATTAACTCTAAACGAATTGAAGACCTAATGGTAAGAGCAAAACTACAAAACTCTTAGGTGAAAACATAGGGGTGAATCTTTGTGACCTTAGATTTGGCAATGGATTCTTAGATATGACACCAAAAGCACAAACAGAAGGAAACAAATAGATAAACTGGACTTCTCTAGCATTAAAAACTTCCCTTCTTCAAAGAATACAAGAAAGTAAAAAAGACTGACAGAAAGGGAGAAGAAAATGTTCAAATCATATATTTGATAAGAGACTTATATCTAGAGTATTAATGCTTACAGCTCAATACTAGATAACCAGACATTAAAATGGGCAAAGGATTTGAATAGAAATCTCTCTAAAAAAGATATATAAAAGTCCGACAAGCACAAGAAATGACGCACAACACATTATTAGCCATTGGGGAAATGTAAATGAAAACCAAAATGAGATACACTTCATACCCACTCTAATTAAAAAACAAAAAATAACAAGTGTTGGCAAGGGTATGGAGAAATTGGAATCCTTATGCACTGCTGGTGGGAATGTAAAATGATGCAGCCATTTTGGAAAACAGTCTGGTTGTTCCTTAAAAGGCTAAACACAGAGTTACCGTACAACCCAGTAATTCCACCCCCCGCCAGTATCTACTCAAGAGAAATGAAAACATCTGTTTGCACAAACACCTGCACATAAAATGTTCCTAGCAGCATTATCCATAATAACTAACAGGTAGAAACAAACCAAATGTCCATCAACTGATGAATTAATAAATAAAATGTAGTATATCCATACACTGGAATATTATTTGGCTATAAAAGGTGTGAAGTACTGATACATGCTAGAGCATAAATGAACTTTGAAAACATCATGCTAAGTGAAAGAAGCCAGCCACAAATGTTCATATACTGCGAGATTCTATTTATATGAAATATCCAGAATTGGTAGAAAGTAGAGACGTAGAACTTGAGAGGCTGAGGTGGGTGGATTACTTGAGGTCAGGAGTTCAAGACAAGCCTGGCCTACATGGCAACACCCCATCTCTACTGAAAATACAAAAATTAGCCGGGCATGATGGTAGGTGCCTGGAATCCCAGCTACTCAGGAGGCTGAGGTGGGAGAATTGCTTGAACCCAGGAGGCAGAGGTTGCAGTGAGCCAAGATCAGCTCTCGTGACAGAGTAAGACTTGGTCCCCCTGTAAAAGAAAGTAGAGACATAGAGATAGAAAGTAAATTAGTGATTGCTTAATGCTGAGGGAGAATGGGGAGATTAGGGAGCGATAGGAAAAGGATATAGGGTGTCTTTCTGGGGTGATAAAATGTTCTAAAATTGCTTGTGGTGATGGTTTCACAACTCTATGAATATACTAAAAGCTGTTGAGCAGTGTACTTTAAATGGTTGAATTGAGCGGTGTGTGAATTATATTTCAATAAAGCTGTAACCAAAAAAAATCTCCAATGATTAAAAAAAGAGGAGCTGGAATATTTTGAAGTCATGGAAGTATATCTTTACCCGAAAGCAAAGCTACCACTTCTTTTGAGTAGTAACTTCCAAAGTTCAAGGAACACTTGGTGCAAGTAAACAATTATTCCTGCTTTACAGATGCAGCACTCCAGACTCACAGGGTTAAGTGACTTGCCCAAAACTAAACAGATAATTGGTGGTAGCTATGGGGAACCTAGGTTTCCATCTCAGTCTCTTAGTACAGGGCGCTGTTGTTATACCAGCTCTTCTCCATGTTTCCTTCTCAGAGTCCTCTGGAGGCAGCAGAAATAGGAAACTATGCTGCCTTTGCTTGTTTTCTTATATTTTTGTTATGAACTAACCTAACACACAATTCTCAAGTCCTTTTTGGTAGGTAACAAGAACCTCTGATGAAGTTTGTGGTGGGTGTGGGTTAGCTATTGCCTCACAACCTTCCTATCAGGTTATCATGAAAGCAGATCTCAGGCCAAATTCTGCCACACACGTGAACATTCACGAAGCAGTCATGTAAGCAGGCACAAAACAGCTCCGATAATCTGCTCTGCAAACATAATGGCATCCTAGGCTTCCGTCCTTTTGGGTGCATGCATCCCTGCTTGCATGAAAATCCACTTGTGGACATGAAGATATTCCAGAGGCAGGATTCTGTTCCAACTGCAGTTCAGGCAAGCAGAGATCCTCCTGGCTAATGGCTGGACATGGGGCCATTCAGAAAACAAGCTCTGCGCATCATCTCAGAAGAGATCGTCCATAGGCCTGGCTAGATTCTGATACCCTCTTTAAGCACGGGTGGGGAGAGTGTCTTAAATATTTTAGCATATTTTATATATATATATATATATATATATATATATATATATATATATCTTGAACACAGTTTTACCAACAAAGCCCATTTCTAACATTCTTGAACCTCAGAATCCACTGCTATAAAATAGGGTATTTAAGGAGTAGATTAAATATGTGAAAAATCCTGTAATATGCCAATTAGAAAGTCATGAATTTATTGAATAAGTAGCCCCTTTTAATAGTTCTAAAATTCACTATGCTAATTAACAAAATATTGGGTGCTGATTGAAATATAGAAAGAAGCAGCATTTTTTAGTAGCTGCTTCTAGAGGCGTCCATTCTGATATCTTGCCAACAGAGCACCCCAGAAGTATGGGTTTTCCATTAAAGTGACTGACTTCTCCTGGAGTGGAAGCCTAGACTAGCATATAAGCATATCTGACAGACTAGGCTGAAATCTTTCCAATTAAATTGCAGACATATTAATAAATATGCAACAAAACTCCAAGCAATGTACTAAAGCTGTCACTTGCTTTACGTATTTTAATTACATATTGTGATGCTTATAGCCTCAGGCTTGTTACAAATGATAATTTTTTCAAATCAAATAAAGAGAAAATATAAGAAGAAGGGGGGGACGAGAGTAGAAAGAAAACAAACAGCGACAGAAATAAATAGAAACTGAGGAAGAAACAGAGTGGTAGATTTGGCAATCAGGCTCTGAGCGAGACACACAGAGAGAACGAGAAATTAGGACCAAAATAGTCGTGCGTCCTCAGGTCGCTCATTTTTCTAATTTCCATACAATCCCTTCAAGGACCTCCTTTCTACTGGCGAAGAGTAACAGGTCTGTCTCCACAAAACTATCCCCAGGCAGGCTGGAGGGATCACTGAAGTTCAACAGAGATGTATGCTGAGAGAATAACCTTAAGCCGACTCTCCCTTCCTGGGTCTGGGAGGCTGATGTTGTGCTGTTGGTGCGGTGGGAAGCATCCTCCACAGGACAGGCCCGGAAAGCTGCAGCGACACAACATCTGGGGGCAGATCCGGTGGCCCTTTTCATGGGGTGGAGCAGATGGCTGTCTGTGGGCAATGATGTGAGGGGGCTAGCCAAGGCCCTTCTTACTTCACTATTTCTGCTCATTGCCTGTCTTGGCTTTGCCACCTAGGGTTATGTGATGTTGGACAAATTACCAAACCTTTCTGGACCTCAGATTCTAATTTTACATAAAATGAGGTATATTGAGGACTACAGTCATAGTTGTAGGTTCCAGGACCCCCACAGATACCAAAATCCATGGATGCCCACGTCCCTTGTATAAAATGGTGTAGTATTTGCCTGTAACCTACATGCATCCCCCCGTCTACTTTAAATCATCTCCAGATTGCTTATAATACTGAATATAATGTAAATGCTATGTAAATAGTTGTTATACAGTATTGTTTTAAATTTGTAATTTTTATTGTTTTTTAAATTTTGTTTAATTTTTTGGAATATTTTCAATCCATGGTTGAGTCTGAAGATGCAAACCCGTAGATATGAGGAGCCAACTGTAATGCCATAACTATATGAAGACTCCTGTAAACACTTCTTTCATTTTTTACTTTTTCTTTAATTCTGGTTTTTTTTTTTTTTTGGTAACAGTTTTTTTTTTTTTTCAATACGGGTACCTTGTTAAAATGTCAGTAGCCCTGGGAGAGGTACATATGGACAGTTTTTCTCAAATACCCATCAAAGCACCCCTAATGGAGGAGGAAAACAAACATTTTGACCCCCTGAGATCTAGGCAAGGAGTGGGAAGCTCTTGCCTCAAGCTCAAAATGTATTTGCAGTTTTAAGTTTTATTTTAAAAGTCCATGAATTTTGCGTTTTACTACAAGTTTGCATTTTACTCTAGTTTGTAATGCTCCAAAAATAGTGCCATTTCCTCTTCTATTGGCACTCCAGGAAAATGTACCATGGGTTTTCTTGTGCTTCTTGTCCTCCTGCATGTCACCTTGTACTCCTCAGAGTCTGTAATCCCTGCTTGAGTAGAGTGAACTTACCTTATCAGCTAATGTGTTGTGTTGACAAATAAAGCAACGAGGGAAATGGGATACCCAAAGGTGACTCCAGTTTTGTCTTGGGCCCATTGGGCCTGGTATTATACCCAGACTATTCTAAATCTCTGGATGGAAACCATGCTGATTTCATTTCCAGACAGAGGCAAAAAGATGATAAGAGAAGAAGTGGCTTAGAGAACTAATAGTTTTTTGATGTTCTCAGCCTCCTGAAAATTTGATTTTAGACTTGAGGTCTTCTTGGCCACGTGAAGAAGGCTGAGGGGTTCCAGTCCTCTCAACGATCATCTTTACTAAATTCAATTATCCTGAGCTTATCAGAGAGGGCCAGAACTTGGGATTGGTACTTGAACCTGAAGTATCCTTTCAGGTAATATTTATGGTTTTGGGGCCCCTGAAGTTCTCAAGGACCTCTTGTTCCAAGATATAAGCATTACTTTAAGATGGTTATGCCAAGTGAGAAGACATCATCTCATCTTCTGGGGACATTAAATTCATGATCCTGCTGTCACGAAAAGGTACTAAGAGGTTAAACATTTATTGGAAGAGGATCTTTTTAGAGTCATCTCTCAACAAGTTGTCTTATGCTGCACAGATTGTCTCAATCATTACTAACAGATGCATCTGCAGCAAAAGACAATTTTGCAAGCCCAGGCAGAAAAGAACTCTTGCTTTTCTGAAATCTTTCCCCTGGCTCATATTAAAACTAGCCAGGAGAAGAGACATAGCAAACTTTATTAGGGACGGTTCCCTGGAGGGGAAAATAATGGGGATAATGAGACAAATATTCTTAAGGCATCCAGGGGGCTTCTGAAATAAGCAGACTCTGGTCCACTGAAATCGCTGTTGGAGAAATGGTTTTGCTATGCACAGTTTTACACAATGTGTTCTGTTATGTTACATTCCAAATATATTTGAAATTATCTAAAGGGGAGCTAGTCACGTTTAAAAGCATCATCGCCAGAAGTAGCCAACTGAATAACAACATAGATCACCCTTACTGATATAGATGGGGTAACACAATTGTTTCCTTTGTGAGTAAAATTCACCTGGGCCTCAGAAATGGCCAGAGTGAGCACTGCTCACATTTGGAGCCAGAACAGACTGCAAGGATAGGGATTTAGGGGAGTCAAGAAAGGAGAGTTCTCATTTCTGCCTCAAGCCTGGTTCTCTTTAAGAAGTTAGAGTGTGGGCTTGGGGAAAATGTGATGAGACAGCAATTCTGTTTGGGAAGTTTGGGAACCGCCCCATTGTAAAGTCCAGAGATGAAGAAAGGAACTTTCATTTATTCCAAGTGACACTGCAGAGTCTTGTTTAGCTTATCTTTCCTAGGGCACTGTCACTAGCCATGAACACAGATCATATAATGGGAAGGTGTGGGAGAATGTTCTGTGTACCAACCAGAGAGACCTCATGTCTCTCTGCTGGCCATCTTCCTACATGCCAGGCCCTACGGGAATATAAAGTTGAGTAAATCTGCACACAAATGACATGGGAGGAGCTCCCAGTCTTTTGTAAAAGATTTATGTAGCGGCATTATATAGTGGTTAGAAGCACATATGGGGCATGATAGTGTAGTGTTTAAGCTCATAGGCTTCTAAAGTTAGACTGCCTGAGTTTATACTCTAGAATGTCTCCACTAATTAGCATCTCAAGTTCACTGAGTCTCAATTTTACCATTTGTAAAATGGGAATAGTAGTTGGACTGGCTATAGGATTTTTTTGACCATAAATGATCTGACAAATGTATAGTGCCTGATCCATAGTAAGCATTCAATAAGTGAGGCTATTATTATTTATAGAAAATCTATAGTAGATCATTGACATTCCCGAAGGAAATGTGTATAGGGAGACCTTTTGTAATCCCTTGAGAATAATGCCATAACATAGCCATGGAAGCAAAATTTTAGAAGAGGCAACTAAGCCTCAGTAAGAAATTTTGATTGTACAAACCAACCAACCTTCTTCCCTAGAAAACGCAACATTAGAATGAGTTCTCAGCAAATGACAAATTGCTTCTTGACATGGACTTTTGGAGTTAGATGGGTCTAGTGCAAATTAGGGCCATTAAATTCCTGAGAATGTAGAAGGTCCTTAAGAGTAAAGTCATCACAGAGAAATGCAATTTGCTAGGGGAGCAACGGGGTGGGATGCACCCAACAAACTGTCTTGTGACAAACTTGGAAATTCCAGCTTTGCCTAAGTTCCTAGGTGAGAAGGTAGTTGTCTGGGGCTTCAGGAGCTGCACTGGGGTTACGAGTTGTTGGCTGACCCAAACCTAAGGTGTATGTTGCGGGGTGGTGGGCAGGGAGAGAGAGAGAGAGAGAGAGAAGGAGAAAGTGGGAGGGAGAGAGGCAAAGTGAGTGGGCATTTTGATGGTGGGCCTGTGGACTTCTTGGTCAACAGGGAGATAACTCATAAGGATGTTGAGCCAATTCAGACAAACTCTACTACAGATTCAATCACAGACTGTATGGAATAGCCTCCTTAGCTCTTATTATTCATCTGAAAATTTCAGATAGCCGCCTAGAGTAGGACAGTGAAGCCACATTTTTGTGAGGCTGAATTAGACTGTTAGACTGTCTGGCATTCTATGATGCTCTGTAGACACTTCCCGTTCTTCTGAGAGAGGTGTTTATGCTCTGTCTGATTTTGAATGACCATAACTGGACACTTTTACATAACCCTGACATTGAAGGGTAGAGCAAGTTCAAGGCAAAGTGGAACTCCATACCCAGTTGGCCTTCAGTGAACTAGCCTACGTTTTCTGCATAATTTTCTCCCATCTACTGAGAGCTCCCTTTCTTTTAAAGGGCTTGACACCCTTTTCTATCTTCATCCTTTTCTCCATCAGTCTCTGCTTCAGCAAAATATTTGATATTAGTCATTTATATTTCATGTGAATTTAAGCCAACACATTACTTCCCCCAGAAGTAATTTTCCCTTATCCTCAAATATGAACTCATCTTATATCTGGCTTTGACTTGGCTCTTATGTTCGTTGAGCCATGAAAACAACTTCAGGGAGGACATTGTAGGTTTTAGTGTGGTACAACATGGGACTTTGGTAGCAGGAGTTTTGATTCACAGGTCATACTTTGATCAAAGAAAGTTGTCTGTACCAGGAGAAAAAACATGCTTGTAAGTAAATCAAGAAAGGACCTCTATACCAAACTGGATTTAAAAGCAAATGAAGGAGAATAGGGAAAAAGTTGAGGAGATGGAAGAGAAGAAGAAGAAAAAAATAAAAAACAAAAAGTGGAAGAGAAGTAGAGAAACAATGACCACTTTCTCCTGGCAACTAAGAACAAAGAGCCCAAGGGACAATTCCCAGGCAAGGGCCCTGCAGAGGCTAGAGCTGACTGGTGCAGGCAGGGGCTCAGGGAATGGCACTGATTGCACGACCCCTTTCTCTTTTCCTTTGCTTTACAAATCTTTGCCTTATAAAATGACTTCAAAAGCAACTACCAGTTTCCTCATTTTCTTTTTTTTTTTTTTACTCATATGTTGTTCAAATCACACATATACAAATGAACAGTAAGAACAACAACATGCACACACACACACACACACACACACTCACAAACACACAATTTTAGGAATTTTCTATGACTTTCCAGCCTTGTTTGATTGTTTTCCATTCTGCTCTTTACGTAGTTGTTTCTCTGCTGATTGATTTATTTGAAGATTTTAAAGGTCAAAGTTTAGTTTATTATTACCTTTAAAAATGTATGTTAAAAAATAGAACAAAGAATATCCTGAAGAACTAGCTAGGTGCTGTGCAAAGCCCAGAAGTTGTTCCAATTTCTACTTACAGGATTTAAAATCTTGCTTTTGAACAGAGATAAAACTAGAGGGAGAAAAGGAGAAAAGAACACCATCAAAGCAAAGAAAAAGGAGGCTGAAGTGTCCAAAAGCGTCGTGTTAGCTTTTTTTTTTCAATAGATTAAAATAATCCAAATAACCTCTGAAACACAGCAACTTTATATATAGGGTGTGTTGAAAATGATGTATCAGCTTATAACTGTTTTTCTTAAAAAATAGCTCTTTTTGTATGTATAATGTCAAACCAATGATATTGTTGATGAGTGGGAATGTGTAGCTTGAGGAAACTTGGTACCTGAGTTACAGGTTAAAATGTAAAACTTTATGAAATAATGGCTTGTATGAAATAATGGCCTGATTCAGATTAGGCTATTGTGGCAAAAACATCCCTGCAATATAAATCACAGTTTCCAATCAAGCTGTCCAATGAATGATTTCACTTTCTGCTGTGTGCCACTGCTTGAAGGGCAGAAAGGATTGGGGTTCTCCCTGAAAAATGTGGGTCCCCAGGGATCTCTCTGTCTGCCACTCTCTCATACTATATTAGTGGTATCTTCTCTTCTTCTCAGCACTAGAATCCAACACGTCTTTTTAAAAAAAGACGTATGACTATATTTTGTTAGAGACTGTGGGAATGAAAACTGTATAACAACAGTAGTCATGTGTTGCATGTTTCATATGCTCCAAGCACAGTACCCGGAGCTGTACATTCATACTTCATTATCCCTGAACCTCACAAGTCAGCCAGCTTCTTTAGCAATGCTTCCAATCCGTGGAAGAGAAAGCCTTCCTGTTTAGGCTCCAGGCTCATCTTTTTTCCTATTAGCAAGGTCCTTTCTATATATTGGTGAAGGCATTCACTCATGGTCAAGCTGACAGTGGGGTTGGTAGTGTGGGAGACAGGGACTTTAACACCCTCGGAGCCTCAGAGTGTTAGAATCCTGCAAGCAGGATTGGTGTTAGCCCTCATTGTGTTAGACTTCTGCAAGCAGAGGCAGGAAGCAGATCTGGGTCATGTGACTGCCTCCCCAAACAATGCAATCCACCTGCAGATGGTGCTGAGCAGTTTCTGTCTTAAAGTTGAGCCCTGCTCTCTTATGTTTGAGCTCTCTGTCTGGAGAACAAATGGAGAACATCAAAGTTTTTCTGTTTTTGCCATGTCGTGACGTGACTTGTGTTTGAATGTCCTCACTCACTTTTTCATCCTGGGCCGTGTGCCACTCGCTGGCCCCTTGTAAGTAGAACTTTAAGGTGGTGCCTGGAATGATCGTGGGTTTTTAGTTTGAAATTCAGTGGCCTGTATTTGAACCTCAGCTTGACCACTTATCAATCATGTGACTCTGTGCAGCTCACTTCTGTGAGTCTCAGGAGCCTCCTTCGAAAAATGAGGATTAAACAAGGCATATAACATTATGCAAAACACTTAGTGTAAGGCCAGGCACAGTGGCTCATGCCTGTCATCCCAGCACTTTGGGAGGCTGAGGCAGGTGGATCACCTTAGGTCAGGAGTTTTAGACCATCCTGGCCAACATAGTGAAACCCGGTCTCTACTAAAAACACAAAAAGTAGCTGGGCATGGTGGTACGCGCCTGTAATCCCAGCTACTTAAGTGGCTGAGGCAGGAGAATTGCTTGAACCCGGGAGGTGGAGGTTGTAGTAATCCAAGATCGCACCACTGCACTCCAGCCTGGGTGACACAGTGAGACTCTGTCTCAAAAACAAAACAAAACAAAAAACAAAACAACACTTAATGTAGTGCCTGGCACTTAGCAAGCATTCGGGAAAAGTTACTCATAATTGTTATTCTGATCATTAGCCTGAGAGCCTGTATGTAGCCTGTAGTACATGGGCTACATGCTTTTGAATGCAGATTACTAGCTTTGTCAATCACGTAGGAAATACACTGTGTAAGGAATATTTTCCTTTTGTAGCTGCACAGATGTGACAGTCTTGCCCTTTGTTTATCTTTTGTTTCTTATACTATTTAAGGCTCTCTTAAGGTATAAGTTATTAGGCAATTATACACACACACACACACACACACACACACACACGAATAAATAAATGAGGCTGGCATGGTGGCTCACACCTGTAATCCCAGCACTTTGGGAGGCTGAGGCAGGCAGATCACTTGAGGCCAGGAGTTCAAGACCAGCCTGGACAACATGGCAAAACCCCATCTGTACTACAAATACAAAAATTAGCTGGGCATGATAGAGCGTACCTGTAATCCCAGCTACCCGGGAGGCTGAAGCACGAGAATCGCTTGAACCCAGGAGGTAGAGGTTCCAGTGAGCCAAGATCACACCACTGCACTCGAGCCTGGATGTAAGTGAAACTCCATCTTAAAGAAAAAACAACCACAACAAAAACAAAGAAACAAACCCCAAATAAATTAGTAAAATACATGTAAATATACAATAAAATGTTATATATTTATAGTAAATATATACAACTGCTATCATACTTACATTAGAATATGATATTTTATGAAGCATATCCATTGTTTTTTGATCTCATCAAACATACTACAGAAATTATAGGTTGATTAGTATCTTTCTTTGGGCACAAAAGTGGTAAACAATGTGGCACTGGGGCCTTGAAAATGTTACCCCAAAGTACTTTGAACTGCAGGAGATTGGGAGGGCCTCAGAAGTAAGAAGGTCACTGTGACCTTACCCTGCCTTTCTGTGTGAAGCATGGTCATAAAAGAATTCTCCAACCTACCTTGCTTGAAAGTAGGACATAAGGCCCTCCTCCCAGGGTGACCTGCCCCATACTCAGGGAGAAGGTATGCTACATAGAGGCCAAGAAGAATCTGAGCAAACGGGCCTTGCTGGGTTCCCTTCTCAGTTGATTACCAGTAGGTCAGATCTTTCTAACCATGTTTCTCCATAACTATCTACTTCCTTCATCAGACTTAGTGTACAAGTACAAATTTTCCTGGGTCTTCAGGTCTTCATTTCTGAAGGCTCCTGTGTCAAGTAAAACTTTGCTAAATAAATTTGTTGTGCTTTTTTCTTGCTAACTTGTCTTCTGTCATAGGACTGTTGGCCATGACTCTTGTGATGGGTGAGGAAAAGATGTTACCCTTTCTTCCTTATAGTGGTAAAGTGAGTAATTTGCATTCAGAAGCATGCCATATACCATGCTACATATGTGTGTGTGTATGTATATGTATATGTATATATATATTTGGTCACATTAAATCAAGAAAATTAAAAAGTAATTTAGTCTAAACTTTCTTAGAAATAAGTTGACTATTCATTTTTGGTGTCATGAACATTGCAGAAAACCTAGTTTACTAGTTAATGCGGTTAATACAATTATTTCTGAGATTCTCCCATGTCTAGAGGAGTGGCTTCCTCCTGAAAATTTGCCATTTTGTCATATGAGTGCTTTGATTCAGTCAATTATGAGAACTTTGTCTTTTGATAAAGCAATTTAAACATGGATTTGTTATATGGAAGGAAGAACTTTCTCTAAATTCTCTTCCTGAGGAAGTTGATCCTTTGAACATGGTATTATTTTTCCCTCAAAGGATTATTTCCTGAATAAGGAAATTTAGTTTTTCACAAAGAACCTCTAAATTTGTTGAAAACTGTTTTTTTTTTTTTTTTATTATACTTCAAGTTCTGGGATACATGTGCAGAACGTGCAGGTTTGTTACATAGGTATGCATGTGCCATGGTGGTTGGCTGCACCCGTCAACCTGTCATCTACATTAGGTAATTCTCCTAATGCTATCCCTCCGCTTGCCCCCACCCCCCGACAGGCCCCGGTGTGTGATGTTCCCCTCCCTGTGACCATATGTTCTTATTGTTCAACTCCCACTTATGAGTGAGAACATGTGGTGTTTGTTTTTCTGTTTCTGTGTTAGTTTGCTGAGAATGATGGTTTCCAGCTTCATGCATGTCCCTGCAAAGGACATGAACTCATCCTTTTTTATGGCTGCATGTTATTCCATGGTGTATATGTGCCACATTTTCTTGATCCAGTCTATCACTGCTGGGCATTTGGGTTGGTTCCAAGTCTTTGCTATTGTGAATAGTGCCACAATAAACATACGTGTGCATATGTCTTTATAGTAGAATGATTTATAATCCTTTGGGTATATACCCGGTAATGGGATTGCTGGGTCAAATGGTATTTCTAGTTCTAGATCTAGATCCTTGAGGAATCGCCACACTGTCTTCCACAATGGTTGAACTAATTTACACTCCCACCAACGGTGTAAAAGCATTCCTATTTCTCCGTATCTTCTCCAGCATCTGTTGCTTCCTGACTTTTTAATGATCGCCATTCTAACTGTCATGAGACGGTATGTCATTGTGGTTTTGATTTGTATTTCTCTAATGACGAGTGATGATGAGCTTTTTTTCATATGTTTGTTGGCCGCATAAATGTCTTCTTTTGGAAAGTGTCTGTTCATATCCTTTGCCTGCTTTTTGATGGAGTTGTTTGTTTTTTTCTTGTAAATTTGTTTAAGTTCCTTGTAGCCGTTTGTCAGATGGATGGCTTGCAAAAATTTTCTCCCATTCTATAGGTTGCCTGTTCACTCTGATGATAGTTTCTTTTGCTGTGCAGAAGCTCTTTAGTTTGATTAGATCCCATTTGTCAATTTTGGCTTTTGTTGCCATTGCTTTTGGTGTTTTAGTCATAAAGTCCTTGCCCATGCCTATGTTCTGAATGCTATTGCCTAGGTTTTCTTCTAGGATTTTTATGGTTTTAGGTCTTGTGTTTAAATCTTTAATCCATCTTGAGTTAATTTTTGTATAAGGTGTAAGGAAGGGGTCCAATTTCAGTTTTCTGCATATGACTAGCCAGTTTTCCCAACACCATTTATTAAATAGGGAATCCTTTCCCCATTTCTTGTTTTTGTCAGGTTTGTCAAAGATCAGATTGTTGTACATGTGTGGTGTTATTTCTGAGGCCTCTGTTCTGTTCCATTGGTCTATATATCTGTTTTGGTACCAGGACCAAGCTGTTTTGGTTACTGTAGCCTTGTAGTGTAGTTTGAAGCCAGGTAGTGTGATGTTTCCAGCTTTATTCTTTTTGCTTAGGATTGTCTTGGCTATATGGGCTCTTTTTTGGTTCCATATGAAATTTAAGGTAGTTTTTTCTAATTCTGTGATGAAAGTTAATAGTAGCTTGATGGGAATAGCATTGAATCTATAAATTACTTTGGGCAGTATGGCCATTTTCACGTTATTGATTCTTCCTATCCATGAGCATGGAATGTTTTTCCATTTGTTGGTGCCCTCTCTTATTTCCTTAAGCAGTGGTTTGTAGTTCTCCTTGAAGAGGTCTTTCACATCCCTTATAAGTTGTATTTCTAGGTATTTTATTCTCTTTGCAGCAGTTGTGAATGGGAGTTCACTCATGATTTGGCTGTCCATTTGTCTATTATTGGTGTATAGGAATGCTTGGGATTTTTGCACATTAATTTTGTATCCTGAGACTTTGCTGAAGTTGCTTATCAGCTTAAGGAATTTTTGGGCTGAGACGAGGGGGTTTTCTAAATATAAATCATGTCATTTGCAAACAGAGACAATTTGACTTTCTCTCTTCCTATTTGAATACCCTTTATTTCTTTCTCTTGCCTGATTGCCTGGCCAGAACTTCCAATACTATGTTGAATAGGAGCGGTGAGAGAGGACAACCTTGTCTTCTGCTACTTTCCAAAAGGAATGGTTCCAGCTTTTGCCCATTCAGCATGATATTGGCTGTGGGTTTGTCATAAATAGCTCTTATTATTTTGAGATACATTCCATCAATACCTAGTTTATTGAGCGTTTTTAGCATGAAGTGGTGTTGAATTTTATCAAAGGCTTTTCTGCATCTATTGAGATAATCATGTGGTTTTTGTCATTGGTTCTGTTTATGTGATGGATTATGTTTATCGATTTGCACGTGTTGAACCATCCTTGCATCCCAGGGATGAAGCCGACTTTATCCTGGTGGATTAATGTGCTGCTGGATTCAGTTTGCCATAATTTTATTGAGGATTTTTGCATTGATGTTCATCAAGGATATTGGCCTGAAATTTTCTTTTTTGTGTGTGTGTCTCTGCCAGGTTTCGGTATCAAGATAATCCTGGCCTCATAAAATGAGTTAGGGAGGATTCTTCCTTTTTCTACTGTTTGGAATAGTTTTAGAAGGAATGGTACCAGCTCCTGTTTGTATCTCTGGTAGAATTTGGCTATGAATCTGTCTGGTCCTGGGCTTTTTTTGGTTGGTAGGCTATTAATTATCGCCTCAATTTTAGAACTTGCTGTTGGTCTATTCAGGGATTCGACTTCTTCCTGGTTTAGTCTTGGGACAGTGTATGTGTCCAGCAATTTATCCATTTCTTCTAGATTGTCTAGTTTATTTGCATAGAGGTGTTTATAGTACTCTCTGATGGTAGTTTGTATTTCTGTGAGATCAGTGTTGATATCCCCTTTATCATTTTTTATCGTGCCTATTTGATTCTTCTCTCTTTTCTTCTTTATTAGTCTAGCTAGTGGTCTATCTATTTTGTTAATCTTTTCCAAAAACCAGCTCCTGGATTCATTGATTTTTTGAATTTTTTTTGTGTGTCTCTATCTCCTTCAGTTCTGCTCTGATCTTAGTTATTTCTTGTCTTCCGCTAGCTTTTGAATTTGTTTGCTCTTGCTTCTCTAGTTCTTTTAATTGTGATGTTAGGGTGCCAATTTTAGATCTTTCTCACTTTCTCCTATGGGCATTTAGTGCTATAGATTTTCCTGTAAACACTGCTTTAGCTGTGTCCCAGAGATTCCAGTGTGTTGTGTCTTTGTTCTCATTGGTTTCAAAGAACTCATTATTTCTGCCTTAATTTCATTATTTACCCAGTAGTCATTCAGGAGCAATTTGTTCAGTTTCCATGTAGTTTTGCAGTTTTGAGTGTGTTTCTAAATCCTCAGTTCTAATTTGATTGCCCTGTGGTCTGAGAGACTGTTATGATTTCTGTTCTTTTACATTTGCTGAGGAGTGTTTTACTTCCAATTATGTGTTCAATTTTAGAATAAGTGCGATGTAGTGCTGAGAAGAATGTATATTCTGTTGATTTGGGGTGGAGAGTTCTGTAGATGTCTATTAGGTCTGCTTGGTCCAGAGCTGAGTTCAAGTACTGAATATCCTTGTTAATTTTCTGTCTCGTTGATCTGTTTAATATTGACAGTGGGGTGTTAAAGTCTCCCACCATTATTGTGTGGGAGTCTAAGTCTCTTTGTAGGTCTCTAAGAACTTGCTTTATGAATCTGGGTGGTG
Source organism: Pongo pygmaeus (assembly GCF_028885625.2). Lineage (NCBI taxonomy): Eukaryota > Metazoa > Chordata > Mammalia > Primates > Hominidae > Pongo > Pongo pygmaeus. The sequence goes on along the minus strand of NC_072384.2, from coordinate 107,693,306 downwards.
CTTCTGTATTGGGTGCATATATATTTAGGATAGTTAGTCCTTCTTGTTAAATTGATCCCTTTACCATTATGTAATGCCCTTCTTTGTCTTTTTTTATGTTTGTTGGTTTAAAGTCTGTTTTACCAGAGTCTAGGATTGCAATCCCTGCTTTTCTTTTTGCTTTCCATTTGCTTGGTAAATCTTCCTCCATCCCTTTATTTTGAGCCTATGTATATCTATGCATGTGAGATGGGTCTTCTGAATACAGCACATGATGGGTCTTGACTCTTTATCCAATTTGCCAGTCTGTATCTTTTAATTGGGGCATTTAGACTGTTTACGTTTAAGGTTAATATTGTTATGTGTGAATTTGGTCCTGTCATTATGATGCTAGCTGGTTATTTTGCCCATAAGCTGATGCAGTTACTTCATAGTGTCAATGGTCTTTACATTTTGGTATGTTTTTGTAGTGGCTGGTACCGGTTTTTCTTTTCCATATTTAGTGCTTCCTTTAGGAGCTCTTGTAAGGCAGGCCTGGTGATGACAAAATCCCTCAGCATTTGCTTGTCTGTAAAGGATTTTATTTCTCCTTCACTTATGAAATTTAGTTTGGCTGGATATGAAATTGTGGGTTGAAAATTCTTTTCTTTAAGATTGTTGAATGTTGGCCCTTATTCTCTTTCTGGCCTGTAGTTTTTCTGCAGAGAGATCTGCTGTTAGTCTGGTGGGCTTCCCTTTGTGGGTAACCCAACGTTTCTCTCTGGCTGCCCTTAACATTTTTTCCTTCATTTCAACCTTTGTGAATCTGACGATTATGTGTCTTGGGGTTGCTCTTCTCAAGGAGTATCTTTGTGGTGTTCTCTGCATTTCCTGAATTTGAATGTTGGCCTGTCTTGCTAGGTTGGGGAAGTTCTCCTGGATAATATCCTGAAGTGTGTTTTCCAACTTGGTTCCATTCTGCCATCACTTTCAGGTACACCAATCAAATGTAGGTTTGGTCTCTTCACATAGTCCTATATTTCTTGGAGGCTTTTTTCGTTCCTTTTCACTCTTTTTTCTCTAATCTTGCCTTCACGCTTTATTTCATTAAGTTGATCTTCAATGTCTGACATCCTTTCTTCTGCTTAATTCATTCAGCTATTGATACTTGTGTATGCTGCATGAAGTTCTTGTGCTGTGTTTTTCAGCTCCATCAGGTCAGTTATGTTCTTCTCGAGACTGGTTATTCTAGTTAGCAGTTCCTGTAACATTTTGCCAAGGTTCTTAGCTTCCTTGCATTGGGTTAGAAGATGCTCCTTTAGCTTGGAGGAGTTTGTTATTACCCTCCTTCTGAAGCCTACTTGAGTCAATTCATCAATCTCATTATCCGTCCAGTTTTGTTCCCTTGCTAGCGAGGAGTTATGATCCTTTGGAGGAGAAGAAGCATTCTGGTTTTTGGAATTTTCAGCCCTTTTGCACTGTTTTTTCCTAATCTTTGTGGATTTGTGTACCTTTGGTCTTTGATGTTGGTGACCTTTGGGTGGGGTTTTTGCGTGGTCGTCCTTTTTGCTGATGTTGATACTATTGCTTTCTGTGTGTTGGTTTTCCTTCTAACAGTCAGGCCTCTCTTCTGCAGGTCTGCTGGAGTTTGCTGGAGGTCCACTCCAGCCCCTGTTTGCCTTGGTATCCATCCCCAGCGGAGGCTGCAGAACAGCAAAGATTGCTATCTGTTCCTTCCTCTGGGAAGCTTCCTCTCAGAGGGGAATGCGCCAGATGCCAGCTGGAGCTCTCCTGTATGTGATGTCTGTCGACCCCTGCTGGGAGGTGTCTCCCAGTCAGGAGGCAGGGGTGTCAGGGACCCACTTGAGGAGGCAGTCTGTTCCTCAGTAGAGCTTGAGCACTGTGTTGGGAGATCCATGGAGCTGGCAGGCAGGAACGTTTAAGTCTGTTGAAGCTGTGCCCACAGCCACCCCTTCCCCCAGGTGCTCTGTTCCAGGGAGATGGGAGTTTTATCCAAAAGCCCCTGACTGGGGCTGCTGCATTTCTTTCACAGATGCCCTGTCCAGAAAGGAGGAATGTAGAGAGGCAGTCCGGCTATGGGGGCTTTCCCAAGCTGTGGTGGGCTCCGCCCAGTTCGAACTTCATGGTGGCTTACTGTGAGGGGCAAATCACCTACTCACGACTCAGTAATGGCGGATGCCCCTTCCCCACCAAGCTCGAGCATCCCAGGTTGACTTCAGATTGCTGTGCTGGCAGTGAGAATTTCCAGCCAGTGGATCTTAGCTTGTTGTGCTCCTTGGAGGTGGGATCTGCTGAGCAAGACTGCTCGGCTCCCTGGCTTTAGCCCCTTTACAGGTGAATGAATGGTTCTGTCTCACTGGCATTCCAGGCACCACTGGGGTATGAAAAAAAACTGCAGCTAGCTCGGTGTCTGCCCAAATGGCCACTCAGCTTTGTGCTTGAAATCCCGGGTCCTGGTGGTGTAGGCACTGGAGGAAATCTGGTCTGTGGGTTGCGAAGACAGTGGGAAAAGCATAGTATCTGGGCTGGATAGCTCCATCCCTCATGGCACAGTGCCTCACAGCTTCCCTTGGCTAGGCGAGGGAGTTCCCCGACCCCTTGCACTTCCTGGGTGACGGAACACCCACCCTGCTTCGGCTCCCTCTGTGGGACGCACCCGCTGTCTAACCAGTCCCAGTGAGATAAGCCGGGTACCTCAGTTGGAAATGCAGAAATCACCCCCCTTCTGCATTGGTCTCGCTGGGAGCTGCAGACCGGAGCTGTTCCTATTCGACCATCTTGCCCGGGAAAATCTGAAAACTGTTTTTAATAATCTGTTTCATTTCCTGTGTCAAATATCAGTGTAGAAACATATTTTTTGAGTATCATAGTTAATCCATGGGCCATGAAATACAATACATCAAGTGCTGAGTCAGCAAGAGGTGTTCTCACTCACTGGCAGAGGTGTGTTTTTACTTGTTTGAATAAACTTTTGAAAAGTAACAAATCATATAAGAATTTTAAAACTAAAAAATGGAAAGTTATTTTTTTTTGAGACGGAGTCTCACTGTGTTATCCAGGCTGGAGTGCAGTGGCACCATCTCAGCTCACTGCAACTTCTGCCTCTCAGGTTCAAGTGATTCTCCTGCCTCAGCTTCCTGGGTAGCTGGGACCACAGGCATGCACCACCATGCTGGGCCAGTTTTTGTATTTGTAGTAGAGACAGGCTTTCACCATGTTGGCCAGGCTGATCTCGAACTCCCGGCCTCAAACGATCCACCTGCCTCAGCCTCCCAAAGTGTTGGGATTATAGGCATGAGCCATCTTGGCACACCGAAAGTTTGTTAATGACATTCTATATGAGCTTGCACTTTACATTACAATCTGGAATTTTTCTTGAGCATGTCTATTATTTTTATGTAAACCATCAAACAGACCTCCTTACAGCAATTACAAGCTGGTTAGCATTTTTCTTTGGGCACAAAAGTGGAAGCTGTTGCTCTGTGGGCCCAGATGAAGAACAGGGTCTGAGGCTTGGACAGGAAAGTGCAAGTTGTACCTAGACAATGCTTTATGATGTGTCTTGCTTCAAGCTGAAACTTAGAAAGCCTTAGAAATGTGAGCTTCTTAGTCCTCATGGCTTCCTATTATTCTACCAGCTTTTTATTTTGAAAAATGTTGAACCTATAAAAGAATTGAAATGATTATAGAATCCTGCTATGCTTTACTAGATTCAATAATTGTTTTAGCATTTTGCCACTTTGTGTTCCCCCTACCCCCACCAGGCACACACACACACATCCATGTCCCACACTCTGGATTTGTGTGGATTTTCCCTGCATGATAAGATTCAGGCTAAACATTTTTGGCAAGACTGCAACACAGCAGAGATTGAAAAGCATTTAGAGTAGAAAGGAATGTGGACAATTGCCCTCTCCTGTGTAAGTGAAGAACTTGGGCAGAGTCCTTCCTCAGATCAGGGGACAGGGTAACAGTTGCACATTTGGGGAGGGACATAGAGTGACTTAAGGAGCTAGTGGGTGTGCAGGGTGATATAGAAAGATGGTGGCTTCTGCCAAGTTGCGCATTTAAGTATTTAAATATTCTCGAGGCTAATACACTTATGTATCATTGGTTTGCAAAACTCTCCCCTGCTGTCTACATTTCCAAGGCAAAATCTATGATGATGATGTTCCTTTCATATCTGCTCACAATTCCTTTCAAAAATTTGTTGACCTTCCAAAAGTTTGTTTTTCACGTCAGTGATATTTTTTATCATCATTTATATCAGGTTTGACTTAAATAAAAAGGTTTGTGGTTTAGGGTAAGGACAGGGAGGGAATCACTATATGATTTGCCCCATGTCTTGTACTTATTAAAGTCAGCCCCAAACTTGTTTTTATTTTTCATTTGAAAACCATGATTCTCTGTGGTGAAAGGGGCAGAGGAATACTTAGGAGGGAAAATGTTGAGAAGGAGTCCCCAAATTGGCATCCGAAGAAACCATGATGGAAATCCTGCAAGAGGAGATGAAGCAACTAGAAGGATGAGGTCAAATGCTTGAAGTCCTGGAGTTTCCAGGAAAGGCTGTAAACAATAGATTGTTTGCCTTAAAATATGACTAAAAAAAGTAAGTGACCAAAAAAAAAAATGGTAAATTCAGAACACTTCCTAGAATTATCTAATAGTTATTAATTTTTTAAGTAAATATTTTAAAATAAATAAATGTTTATTTATTTATTTTTCTGTGTCCTGGGGCACATTACCTCTGTGGCAAAGATGTCAGAAAACTGATTTTAAAAAATACTGGCCAAGACTTGTAAACAACAATGGCAAACAGCTATCCAGAAGTCCTGGAAGAATGGGGGTTCTGGGGCCCACCCAGGCTCTAGCTGGAGTCCCCAAGCCAGATGATGGAAAGCAGTGGTAGCTATCGGGCTTTTTCCCTCTAGGTGGTTCTACAGGCCTTAGAATCTCTCTCTGACAGGTAGTGGAGGCTGCAGAACAGGACAGCAACACAATAGTGAACTCCGGGCAAAGACTGAGTTTCCTAACTTTCTGCTCTTGTCAGTGGCTTCTTGAAGGTCAGGGCTGAGTTCACAGAAAAAGTGGCACAATGGCAGTAAAATAATTATTGCTATAATTTCCATTCCTATCTTTCTTTACCTTCCATTGGCAGGTGGCTCATGCTTAAGTGCTCAAAAAGTTCAGCCCCAAGATGCCCGGGCAGCTGTTGGCATGTGAAATGAGCTATGCCCCTCGGAACACCATCCTTATCAGTAGCTGTGCTAAAGCAACATCTGCCCCCACAAAAAGTCAAGGGCAAAGGTCATCTGGCATTCCAAGGGAACTCTCCGCAGCAGGGAGCCTTCTAATTGGCTGGTATTGATCGGTAAATTGTGTCCCTGCTGTGATTAATTCCAGCCCCCCCACAAACTCCCACAGCATGAGCGTGATAGGTCAAGGTTTGGGGCCTCTAAGCATCCTTTACAAATGGACCTCAGGTCCTTAAAGGTACCAGTGAAGGATTGCAGCTTGTTAACTCTCCCTGGCTGCTAGTGCTAACCCAGGAAGCCGGTTTCATTCAGTTTCCTTGCTATCGCTAATAGCAGCTTAATGGGATGCTAATGTGAGGAACAGACGTTATCTGATGGCTTGTGCGATTTATGATGGATTTATTGCCACTCTGTGTTCCCTTGGTGTTCAGTGCATCTTTTCCTCATCCATCCCTGTTATTGGCTTTAGCAAATGGTTTCATAATTAATTAATTTTTTTTTCCTGAAGGGGGTTAAATTATTTTTGCCCTGCTGCTTTTCCTCCATATTTAATTCCCAGTGGGCGACTCTTCTCTGTGTGCCTACCAAAGAGGGAATATACTAACTCACAGCTGTTCTCTCCATGGCCTCCTCTCTGCCTCGTCTTTCCTGCCAGCTAATGTCTACTCATCTTTCTAGAATAGTGGTTCTCAGGCTTCACTCTTCACTGGAGTTACCTGGGTGACTTTTTAAAATACTTAGACCTGGGCCCTATTCCCAGAGACTCAGATTTAATTGTTCTGGGGTGCTGCCTGAGTATTGGATGTTAGAAAAGCTACTTCTAACGTGCATAGTTGAGGACCACTGAAGTAAAATTCTAGACCATGCTGAATGCTACCTACCCCATGGTGCTTGCTTTTTCCATGTCTCCCAGTGGGCACGATCTCCCGTTCCTTGTAATACAAATAACACTCCATGCGCCCTTGGAATCCACGTAATACTTCACACATTTCCATTGGCAGCCACCTTACGGTTCGCCTATTTGTGAACTTGTCTCATTGCCACTATCAGACTGTGAGCTACTTTGGGCAGGGACAGTGTCCAAACCATCTTGGTGCCATTTCAGTGCCTTGTGCATAGCAGGAATCCAGTAAGTATTTATTGACCTGAGTTTTCTACCAATGACAATACTTCTTGGGAAGTGTGCTACCAGCCCCCAGTCCTGAATCCTATCAGGCAACAGGAATGGATTCTATTTTAGGGCCCCAAAGACAGATTTTTCCTGCCAGTGTGTCCCTGCTACCTTCTACCATCCCCTCTCACCAGGGTGACCACATGTCCTGGTTTGCTGGGGACAGTCACTGCTTATGCCTTTTGTCCACTGTTATTATGAATAGCACCTTCTTTCACTCTCAAAGGTGTCCCAGTTTGGATGACAAATTATAGGGTTCCTCTACTCACCCTCCTCCTCCAGGTCTCTTTCCTCAAGTCAGCCTAGAAAAGAAAGACTGCTTCAGAACCCATATCTTCTTTATGAACTAAGCTTAAATAAGCTTAGAAAGATCTGTACTAATACTACATGATTTTTTAATTCCGTGTATAAAAAATTATGAAAACTGGTAGAACTAATCTATATTGTTAGAAGTCAGGAAAGGAGTTTTCTTTAGAGGAAGAATGCCTGGAATGGGGCACGTGGGGCTGGTTCTGGGATGCTGTAGGGGTTCTGTTTCTTCATCTGAGTGTTGGTTTCACAGGTGTGTTCATTTTATGAAACTTCATCACACGTAACATTTATGCGCTTTTCTATATGTATGTTATACTTTCATAGTTTTTTTTAAAGAGGGCTAAATTATAATCAGTACAGAACTGCAAAAGTCAATGTTTATTCTTATTAATGAATATAACTGTTCTGATTGGCAAATTCATGTCAACACCAGCAAAGTGCTACAATGCACAGAACACCCAAGAAATCTTGTGTTTGTCTTCTTGGAGACATATATTATTACTGTTTTATTAAGAATGTTATTTTTTATTAGGAAAATGTATGTTGTCAGTTAAAAAATATAGTACAGTCTTGTTTATTATATAATTCTTCCAACAATTCTGTGAACTAGGTGAGTGTTTTCTCATATTACAGATGAGAAAGCTGTCACAGAGGTTTTGGAAATGGGCTGAGTTTATATGGACTGAACTTACCCAGAGTAGGTTGTAGAATTGCCAGGGTATTCAGCTGTCTCAATGACAGAATCAGGTTAAATATGTGGCTGATCTTATTGATTGGGCAGAAATCAACTAAGAGAGCTTAAAACAAAACAAAATTAAACTACGACTAGAAAATAAACAGTCAATTTTGTGGCTTTAAATAGAAAAGACCAGAATGTCAATAGCTGAATTGAGATTAGGACCAACAGTTTCTGAGTTTCCAGAAAGCATTATCAAAGTCTAGGCACCATGAGGGACTCAGTCCCAAATTGAGAGAATTTTCCAAGGGTTTGACATGAACCCTGCCTTGTTTGAGCCCAGTTCTCCAAGCCCAGAGCGGGGGTTCTCCAGGATGGAATCCTCTTAGAGACTCCTCGGAGACTGTCCCCATCTCCTTCCCATTCTAGCCCTCTCTGTATGACCAAGAGAGAATTGTTTTCCCTTTTAGGCGGAGCTAACATGGGCAAATGAAACAAATTAGTTTTCATTACTGCAGATAATACATAAATCTTGTGGTGAAATAAATCATATAATATGTAATAATGGACTGAAAAAATACAGCTCAAAACAGACAAAGCTGGGTAAAAACAGAAACCATCAAAAGTAGAGAAAGTCAGAGAACTATCCAGTCAAGCAATAAAGCAACAACATCTGAGAGGCCTCATGTACTGTCCTGAAGTGACTTTCAGCTACTCACGCTGTGTTAACTGTTGATGAAATGTCATTGAGCTTAAAATAAAATAAGTTTGTAGTCCTAGATAACACTCTGCAAGAGCAAATAATATTAGGCCACTATACACCGATATATAAAGAAATAACTCATAGCAATGTACCAATATGTCAAGATTTTTCACAGGAGGGAGTATGAAAACTAGCTGGATGGTGTCAGGCTCGTTTAAAAGCTCATTTGCTCCCCTTAGTCACTGTCCTTTCACCTTTACATGGCATCTCTCCTGGTTCTTGTCGAAGTGGTTGTCAGAGCACCAGCTCAATAGTGCTGGTCCGTCAGCAGGGATGTGTTAAATGTAAAGATGGCAGAGTTCCCCACGGAAAGCTACTGCAGACTCTGGAGCCAGCTGAAGTCATGGGGCGTCAAGTGACAATGAGACTATGTCATCAAATGACATGTATCCCTGAGGTGCCCAATGAACTTTACACAGTTTTTTTTTTTTTTCCTATTGTGTTATTGTGACATCTTGCTAAAAAAAAGAGAAGAAAGAGGACAGACATTTCTATCCCACAGAAAGGAAAGCTTGGACTCAAGGAAGTTGCCCAAATTGCTCTAGATGACTTTATTTTTTGGGATTTCCTGGTTTCCATAAACAGCCACCCATCTGCCTACCCTCCTTCTCCCACTCACTTCTGACCACAACCGCACCCTGCTCTGTGTTAGGGGGAGCGGATTTGATGTCTTGGAGGCGAGGGGTGTGTCTGAGGTGAGTGGGCATGTCCATACCTCCCTATTTTGTTAAATGATTGCAACAGAGATCACCCACATACTCCCAGCCTGGTTCAGTGCAATACATGTCTAGTTCATTAGATGCAGCCTGTTCAGGCCTCTTCTACCTGCTGAGACTTCACACCCCTAAAATCCAGTTAACACCTCTGAGTCACAGGAGGCTGCCCTATCAGAAGACTACACACTTTCCAGCTTCCCAGCTTGGGAGTCACAAGGCCTGAGTTCAGATTTCAGCTCTGCCACTTACTGAGGTGAATACTTGTATCCATCTTAATGTCAGGTGGTCATGTTGAGTAACCTCTGATTTCTTATCTAAAGGGTTTTTTTTTTTTAGGAAAATTGAATGGAAAAACTATCTTAAATTGCTTAGTACAGGAGTTATTAATGTATAGTCTGCCTGCTGCCTGTTTATGGAAATAAAGTTTTATTGGAACACAGCTGTGCCCATTCATCTAAGGCTAGCATTTATGTTTATTGTTGACAGCTGCTTTTTCGCTACAATGTCAGAGATGAGTGGTTGTCCCACATAGTAGGTCTGCACTATGTATGAGTTGCTTACTCCTTTTCTTCTTTCTGTTTGTCCTTACTCTAAACTGTATGCTCCTAATTAGTTGCTCTCTAATTATCCAACCCCTCCCCAGAAACAGACTGACTATACTTTCTTTTAACAGTAATTTGCTGGAGAGTTTCAATTTCACTTTGGGCACTGCTACGTCTTAGTGACAATAAGTAATTCATCTGGGGTGGATGGGGGTGATAGGGTGGGGGTGGGGGTGGGAAGAGGTGAATAGGAAGCACTGTAGCTTCGTACTTTGTGAGTGGACTCAGTGAGGGACAACCACAGACACAGACCCTAGTTCAATGTCATATCTCTATGTTTCATCAAACAACTGCAGGATTTTGTTTATTTATTGTTAGCAGGAGTACATGGTGTAAGGGCAAGTTGAAACATTTTTTCCCCTAATTTCAGTATTGTTAAAAAAAGCATATTCTCCAAGGTATTGTGAGATCGATGTAGTGAAAAGAGGCCTGGTAAGAGAAGTCAGAAAATCTAGGTTCAAGTCTGGGTTTATCTTAGCTTTATTATGTTGGTCAAGCCACTTCTGAGTGTCAGTTTCTTCAGAACTAAGACTGAGGGTAATAATGTGACTTGATTCCTAGCATGATTCTGAAGCATAAAAGATAATGCAGGTGGAAAACTTTGTAAACTATGAGGGCATCTATAAAATGTGACACATATGTATATAACAGGGTCTGTTTCAGAGGATTTCATTATTTTCTTTTTATTTATATTTTTATATTTACATCAAACACAGTTTCAGTTTTTACAATAGGTTCTGATATCTGATGAGGCTGATCCCTAAGAATATTTGTATTTTGCTAGTTTTCCTGTTTATAGTTTTGAATGTTTTTAATAAGATAAGCACTAAGCTTAGCAATTCGTCAATGTTCATTCTAATGACCTTTAAGAAACGCCCCGTTGGATCTTTAGACAGAATTATTTTAGTAAGTTTGAGGAGCCTTGGTATCTTTATGTTGAATTTTTCCATCTAATAAAAATGTAACTCTTCCTCTTAATTATTAAAAATATACCCCCCAATCAAGGTTTTAAAACTTTTAATACATTTCTTATTGAGTTTATAAGTATTTTATATTTGTTGCTATTTGAATAGCTTTTCTTTTGCTTTATATTATCTATCTGGTTATTGCCAGTATATAGAAATACTGTTGCTTTTTAGGTATGTATCTTATTCCAAGCCACTTTATGACTCCTTTTTAAAATTAAGAAAACTTTTAGTTAATTCTTTTGATTTTTTCAGATTTATACTTGTGTGATTTTCATGTACTTTAGTACCTTAGTTCACAAAAATTTATTCCTTTTGTGTTTATAACTTACTGCATTAACCAGAGAATCTAAAGTGATAATGATCCTAGCTGATAGTCCCAGCTGCTCGGGAGGCTGAGGCACGAGAATCGCTTGAGCCTGGAAGACAGAGGTTGCAGTGAGCCAAGATTGTGCCACTGCACTCCAGCCTGGGCGACAGAGTGAGACTCTGTCTCAAAAAAACCCCAAAAAACAAACAAACAAAAACCAAAAACAGTGATAATCATACTAAAGGACATTCTTTGTGTTTGTTTCTGATTTTCAATGTTTACCAATTAATTATAATCTTTATTTACTTTAAGCCAAGAGCATCTTTATCACATTGAAGGAGCATCCTTCTATTCCTATTGAAATGTTTACTCTATAATTAGGAAAAGGTGTTGATTTTATCAGATGTGGTATCTATGAAATTATACCATTGGCTAATTATTGTTGAATTAGTGAATACTCAGTGGATTATTTTCTCCTTGGAAATCAATCTCTGTGGTCAGCTGACTGGCTCTGCTAACAGTTACAGATGTGTAAACGGTGCCTTTACCAGTTCAAACATTTCAGGACCAAACTTTTTGCACAAGAAAGTGGTCCAGTGCCAGAAGCAAGGGTTGCAGGAGTAGGAATCCCCCCGAGTTTCTCTCCTTGGACACATTGTCCAAAGTTGGCCGCTTTGAACAATCCTTTAAGGTAAGGACAATGGACATGGCAGTTGTTAACACTATGAAGAAAAGACAGTAGAGGAAGGAGCATGGAATATGGGAACAAAAATCAGCTGGCTGCTCAAGAAATGTGAAATTAGAAAGTAGAGAAAGGTGGTGTCTTTGTATGTGCTCCTCCCCTCCCCTCAGCCAGGCCTAACAACACCTCAGCCGCACCCCTCCAACCCACTGACTCCCCCTCGGAGCCAGCTCATGCCTTTGGGCTTAAGACTGGGAGTGGAATTTCAATGCCATGGAACTCGCATTTTAAAATGCCACGCTCAAAAATATCGCCTGAAATGTAGGCAAATGAACTGCTAACATCAGTGTCTATACCGGGCTCTTGCTGGCACTCTGGCCGCGTGTATGACCTTTCAACACGGTATTTTAAAAAATGAGCAGCACTTTCCTCTTCCCCTGGCAGCTCAGAACAGCCCTGTTTCCTTTCCTATAAACAAGTCATATCTCTGGGAATTTCTAAAGCTGAATATTGTCTGCTAAGAAGACATGACTCACGCCATTTCCTGGCAGTTCTCGCAAACTCAAGAACACCTCTTGAGGAAAGAATCCCAGACAAGAGTGGCCACAGAGAGCCTCGGATGCCTTCATTTCAAACACAGGAAGCTGAGAGACAAAGGAAAACACTAGCAATCGTCCCTGGCCTCGGCATTCCCCTCTTCTGGACTGAGTTCCTATTGTGGCTGTCAGAGCAGCCAGGGGACGCCCACTGGGAAACTCGTCTGGGCCGGTCTTCAGGCCTTTAGTCACTCACCCACCCCCTCCATTTGGAAACTCACCTAGCTCAGCTTCCTCCTAATTCTCGGGGTAGAGGTTCTCTGAGGCGGGATTCCCCAAGGAAATTACCAGGAGTTCACGCACACTGGAGCCGTGGGGCTTGCTAGCTGCTTTTAGCAAAAACTCTGTGGCCAAAAAAAATCTCCTTTCTGCACATTCTCTTCCCAGCATGTCCTCTCCTCCTCCATCCGCTGGCCTTGTCTCTCTAAGTCCCCTCTTCAGTGCCATGTCATTTTCCTCGTATTTGCTAAATAGTCTAGAAACAAAAGAAAAAGTGTTTTACTTGGCTTCTCCCAGCTCAGCCATATAAAAACCTCTGTGTGTATGTGTGTGCCTCTGTGTGTTTATGTGATGTGTATGTCTCTATGTGTTTGTGTGTCAAGCATATGGGAACAATAACGAAAGGGGGTTGATTGAAGAGATTGGATGAGAAAAGTTGGAAAAGTTCTGGGTAATCAAGATGTTGCTTCAGTTATACCTACTTCTTGCCTTCAGTTGTACCTACTTTTTGCCTTCTCATTAATGAAGCATCAAAGGATTGATTTGCATATGGCTCTGCAAATGCACTGCGGTGGGAAGGTTTAATTCCTGTTGGTCTATAGCATGCCCTGATATTGGTCTCATTAGAACCAGAACCCTGGAAGCTGGAAGTATCCATAAGGGCATGATCCAGAGACAATAGTGACTAACATGTATAAAGCATGATGTATGTGTCAGGCACGATGGTATGTACTTCATATGCGTTTTCTCATGTGTCGCTAGTAAGGAAGCGGGACTGGAGAAGTTAAGTAAATTGTACAAGATTTTTAAAAAGTCATGGCAAAGCTGGAATTTAGACCCGTATCTATTTGGAAACCACAATCTGGTTCTTAGTCACTGCGCCATAGAGCTACCCTAAGAGAGTAAGATGGGATAGGAAGGGAAGGAAAGAAAGACAAGGAAGAAGCAGAGGACAAGTATGTGATTACTACACTGATATAATTGAATGATGTCATTTCTCCCTCAACTCTCTAGGATGACCAGCTTATCCAGGTTTGCCTGAGATCTTCTTGGTTTTAGTACGGAAACTCTCACAGCCAAGGAACTCCCTCAGTCTTGGGAAAACCTGGACAGTTGGTCATTCCATTGCTTACCATCTGGAAAATCTGCTACAGATCGTGTGGATTGTTAGAAGATAAAACCCATCCACTTATGACCTGAAGAACCTGGGTTATTGGGGGATACAGCTGAAATCCATGTCATGGATAGCTGTGCATTATATATATGTTGTTTGTATGCCTCTCACAGAGTTCTTGAAATTCTGAGTCCATAAAAGACATGTAATAGTTGTTGACTTGATTTATAAAGAGCAAGATAGATTATGAGTAAACATCTGTGAGATGAGCACAATTGCAAGTAACAGGACTTTAGGTAAAACCTAATCCATGAACAGTAAAGATTTTTTTCAATGTAAAGTTGTTTTCTACATGAATGTGCAATTTCTTTCAACAACACTGTGTGATACATTTTGACTAGATTTTTTTTATGTTAGAGTCTAGGAATATTCACTTTGTATCAGTGCTGTGCTCCTGAATGGTTCTATGAAAAATAAGTGGATTTTTATAAATCATATTTTCTGTGTATTAGGGATGTGAATTCTTTTCCAGAGCCAATATGGCCCCTCACCTGTTTGGTTTTGCAAATGTCAGTTTTAGATATACAGTCAAGACGCTAGCTGCAAGTGGAAAATACCTATGCCAAACACTTGAGGAGCAATAAAGAGTACTACTTTATTGGTGGATCTGGTTCGGCCCTGATATAGGTTTAATCTTCAACAAAAAAACTTCTTATTTTCTCTGGAAATAGAACTGACTTTCTCTCCTCCTATGTCTGTCTCTTTCACCGTAATCTGAAAACTCCCCTACACAAGCATCTACTTCCTCTTAAGCTTATAAAGTTTCTTAATGCCTCATCTTTCTGATGTAATGTGTTTGGGTTTTGTTTTCTTTTAGAGTTTTCGAAGAACTCCAGGAAGTGGCTGCAGAGCAAAGTAGGATCCTGATACTGGTAAGGAGGCTTCTGCAGTAATGGTCTAGGGGTGACCAAAGTAGTATTGATTACAAGCGAACCTTGAAATATGATCAACCTACAGCTCAGTTCAGCTCAGCTCTCTCCAGTTCCTCCATGGGAGCTTTGTTCTTCCATTTGAAGGGAGTAATTAAGACTGCAGACACCCTCCACAGTAGAAAATATTTGGTTTCCAGTCACATCAATTAAAAAGAAAAATTTGGGACAACCTGTCCCCTCCTCCCAGTTTGTCAAAGGCAAAGGGGAAACCTTGGGATATTTGTGTGTAATAGACACTGCTCGAGACTGAGCAGTCACTCATGTCTCTTAAGGGCCCTTCCTTGCCTCCCTTTCCCCAAACATTCATATATTTGCTTTAAAGACCCCTTCAATTTAAGTCCGGCTGACCCAAGCTGGGGAAGGTTATCTTTCTTTTTTACCTCTCCTTCAGGTGAGAAACAAGGCTGACAAATTTATGGATTTTGGTTATTTCTTTAATAAATTACTCCCTGGGATGTGATTCCAGGAAAAAGATGCTTTAGGGGATAAATGTTTTAGAGAAAGTGGTGACTAGGCAGAATTATGCATTGTGGTGAGAGATACTCCACACTACACGTTAGGCACTTCTAGGAGACTAGACATTGTCAGAGAAATACCCACAGAAGTGTACATGTGTTGGTAAAATGTCTTCCATGGACATTATAGTCATACATCACCTAATGATGGGAATACGTTCTGAGAAATGCATCATTAGGCGATTTCATCTCTGTGCGAACATTAGAATGCACTTACACAAACCTACATGGTACAGCCTACAACACACCTAGGCTGTGTCATCTAGCTAATTGCTCCTAGGCTGGTTACAAATCTGTGCAGTATGTTACTGTACTGAACATTGTAGGCAATTGTAACACAATAGTAAGTATTTGTGTATCTAAACACAGAGAAGGTACAGTAAAACATGGTATTATAATCACACCCGGTCTATCATTGACGTAAACAGCATTATGCAGTGCATGACTATACTTTAGGATAAAGAGAGAAACACTTTTTTTTCTCCACCATTCCTGCTTGTTTAGTGTTTCAAACAGAACAAATAGTGCTGAAACAACCTGGAGAACTTGTCAGTCATTTTTGAGTATCTAAAATATTTTTTAGGAGAACAATTCCCGCCACTTCTTTTTATGACATTCTTTATGTCTCTTGAGGGAACAGGAAACAATGCCTTTGAGTATTTCATAGGGTGTGGAAGGAGAAAGGAGTCTTTCTGATGTGATACAATTCCTCATTTTTCGAGATGAGGAAACTGAGGCCCAGAAAAGTAAAGGAAGTCACCATAGATCCTACAGTGCGTTTGCACGCATGACCCAGGCCAAAGCTCAGTTTCCCTTTTTGGTGCTCTATAATTACATGGGAGTTACCTTCAGATGATGTGTTTCAAGCCCTGGAACCACATGCATCAGCCCCTCCCTCTCCCTGTGCTATAGCTCATTGCTCACCTGTGCTTTGTTCTGTGCTGGCCCCAATATAGTTGGTTCGCCAAGCTGCCCCTGGGCTCCTCGGAGAGCGTTAGTCACGAGCTCCTGTCTCAAGGGTCCTGATTCATTTCTAGACGTGATTGCATCAGTGTGCATGCGTGTCCTTTGTGAGAGATATGAGTCCATGTTGCATGTGTGGGAGTTTGCCAGAATTACAACCTTCTGCCCCTTCCTTGCCATGGCTAAAAAATAAAGCAAAGAAGAAAGAGACATCCACTTGGGGCTTTTTACAGACTAGAGGTCCTGTTTTCTTAAAGGTTGTAAATGCTGCTGTAGGAAATGTTAAGAATTAAAATCATGATTACATTAGGCATCTGCTTTGCTTTCCGGTGATCCTAACTAGCATTTGGAGTTAGTGAATAAAGTGAAGACGGCATTTTAACTGTCTCCTTGCAAAAGTGGCTGGGCAAGGATACTCAGGCTTGTTGGGAAAGTGCATAGAGATCTCAAGATAAAAGGTTTTACTTGAGGGAAAGGTTATTGTTATTATTTTGAACTTTCAGAGTGGTTTCCTTTTTGCATATTTATGATATTAATATAATCTTAATAGAAGGCTTAATGTGCAAGTTGCTAAGCACATTGCCCAATGGAAAAAAATAAATTATACAACTACTGCAATGATAAGGCAGTTTTCTACTACATTTAATTATCTCTTTCTCAAATGGAGAGACTGCAGAAATCTTAAAAGCATACTGGAAAAGTTTCAATAATAAAATAGTTTAATTTTAAGATTTATGTTTCAGGTAAATACCAAATGATAAAGGCCTTTACAAAATATAAAACAAAATAAAGTGAGATTAAAAATTTTCATGATTGTTTGATATCTCTTACTACTGGAGAAACTGGATGTTGAAATGGACAAGACTGAAAACAAACAGATATATTCTTCAAAACAGTGTGTGAAAGAAGCAAAGGATTTGGAGCTCTTTAGTGAAATAAATCTGAATTTGGCCTAAACCTATTTTAGCACTAGGCTTTGATGTAGTTTTGCACTATACATAACTTAAATGGAAAAGTGTGGGCACCATTCTTCTTAAATAGTTGAAACTGTGGCTTTGGCCCTGTAGATCATGTTTTATCAATTCATAAGAAACAGAGATGAGACCCACTGTGTTATTGGATTGAGGTATATTGTATAAGCGGTTTCCTGCTATGTAAGTCAGTTTCTTAACAACCATGTGAATTGATTCAGCTACATATTTACAATCTCCAGCTTTTGCAAGGTCCTCATGGCAGCCCATATCCTATGCTTCTTTATTCCAAGAGAATGTTAAAAATTTTCACTGTTCTCACTCTGAACAACCTTACATTTGGCTCATGATATTACTTTCTAATTCACAGAAAGAAGTATAGCCTGTCAGGGAGGAACTCCCTCAATTTCTCCCTTCCCACCCCAGAAACAGTGACAGCCATACTCCTCCTTTCTTCCTTCTTTCCCTTCAAAATCCTCCTGTGTCCAGATGTGGCCCCTCCACCTGTGCTATGGGCTACATCACTCCCACTCCCATCTCTTCAGGAGGTTTGCTCTTTGTATTCAGTGTTTTCAATCACTCTTTTATTGCTTTCTTGTTCTCAGCACATAAACATACTTAATTCTCTCCCATCTTAAAAATATTTATATGCATTTTCCTTAACCTAGGGTATCCTAGCTACTATCAAGTCTCCTCTCCACATACACACAGCATAGTTTATACTTATTACTTCTACTCCCTTATCTTTCATTTATTACTCAATTTAGTCCCATCTTACTTCCACCCCTGCCACTCCCCAGGAAATGCTCTCACCAAGGCCATCCAGCATCTTGTAAACTCTAAGTTCAACAGCCTTTTGTTAGGCTTTAGATGGCTTGACTTTAAGGTAAATGCTTCAGTCATCTTTGACTCCTCCCTTTCTCTCACTTCCCACATCTGGTCCCACAGCAAATTTTGTCAGCTTTACTTTGAAAATCTGTCTGGAGTTTAACTACTTCTCACCATCCCACTGCCACCTGGTCCAAGTTACTATCATTCTTGCCTGAATTACTGCAATGGTTTCTTAACTTGTCTCACTGCTTCTGCCCTCACCCTCCTCCACCCCGTTATCAACCCACAACCAAAGTTGAGGGCTTAAATTAGATAATGCTATTTCCTCTCCTAACACCCTCCAATAACTTCCCATCTCAGAGTAAAAGCTAAAGTTCTAACTATAACGCACAGGGTTCTACATGATCCTCCCCTTCTGCCTGTTTGCATCTTCTATTATTCCTCTACTTCCCCAGAGCCAGGACTAGCTCAAGGCCAGAGAGATGCCTAGGGTGCGAGATGAAAGAATTAAGAAGGTGCTTACTCTCAGGGGTCGGCTGCACTATCAACAACTTCTTAAAATTGCTCTTCTTGACGTTCTCCTTTGCTTGCTTCTGTTGCCTGGTTTTCCTTCAGCAACTTTGACTTTCTCCTTAATGCCACACCTCCCACCCTCACCTGAGCAGCATGGTATAGTCATGGTATTGTTAGATTTTTTGCAGTGCAGATGCAGAGTTAGATTGCTTGAGTTCACCTTTTGCTTCTAGAACCATGTGGCCACAGATAAATTATTTAAACTTTCTAAGCCTCAATTTCCCCATTTGCAAAATTTTAATCATACTGCCTACCCCATAGTGTTGGTATGAAATTTAAGTAAGTTTAAATTGAATCACATAAGCATTTAGTGCAATACTAAGCACATAGTAAATGTATAATAAATATTATAATTAGTAATTATTTTAGTAGTATTAATATTACTCTTGTACCTGTCCCCTTAAAGCCCAACATCCTCTCTGTTAAGCCATTTGAGTTTTTCCAGAACAACTGCAAAATAAGAATTCCTGGTACATAAGTGAGTAATTTTGTCTCTAAAAGGTAGAGAAGAGAATAGCATATTTTACATTTCCTTTTTTTGTGGGAAAAATGTTACAGATCACACTTTTGTCAAGAAGCCAAAGAACAAAGTTGATTAAAACATTATGCCTGGAAATAAAGGGGAGCAGGACATCAGCAAAATTCTTTTTATCCATTCACACATTGAAGACATGTAAGATCAATGACACACAAAATGGAAGAGAAATCTTAATCACATGTGTGAAGACTAGCAGGTATTTTTTTCCTGTGCACATCAACGGGCTGTATTGTGGCATATACATGAAAGGGTGAAATGCTTGATGTCTTTAGGTTATATTTTCCTAAAACTCCATGCTACTAGGAGAGAGGATTTTGTGTAATTAACAATTATTTCAGGAGTCATACTGTGAGATGCAGTGTTAGGATGGATACTGGGGGAGCACTAGCTGTGGGTTCAGCAAGGAGCTAGAAGATCCTTCTGCCTGGAATACTCTGTCTCCTGATTTTATAATGACCATCTCCTTCTTGCCACTAAGGTGCCAGTTCCCTAATCAATCAGAGTCAGAACTCTCCGTCTCATTTCTCTGTTTTGTTTTTTCTCAGACCTTATTGCCCTGAAATTATTTTGTTTACTTTTTGCTTTCTTGTTTACCCTCTGTCTCCTTTCTCCATGAATATAAGTTCCATGAGAACATGAGACTTCTTTGTCCCTAGAATCTGCAATAGTGCCTGGCTCTTGAAGACGTACGTCAATGTTTGCTGAATAAAATAAGTCATACTTGGATACCAAAGCACTCATAACTTTATTCCCAGAGAATAACTGGTGATTGACAATATGCTTCCTTAACTTGATTGTGTTGAAAGAAATAGTTAAAATTGTGAATATGACAAAGCCACAGCCAGATGTTGTGATTTCAAGACACTGTGAAAAAAAATATTTGTTTACCCTATAAAGGTCCACAGGATACCAAGCAGAAGGTCTCATACAAGTGTTGAAATGAGGGAGGAAGTGGAATCAGTTTTTTAAAAATTAATGAAGTAATACAAACAAGCACCCAGAGAGAACAACGCAGTGAACATCCATAGATGCAGCTTCATCAGGCTTCCATGTAGCTTCACCAAGAGTTTATGCGCCATAAGTACCCTCAGGCTTTTAAAAAGTGTTATAATATTTCAGAATCAGTTAAAGGACCCTATAAATTCCTCCCAGATCCTATTTTCTTTCCTCCTCTTTCAGAATTTACCACTATACCAGAGAGTTAGAGCTCGCTAAAAAATCTAAGTTGGGGTTGTATGAAATTTTGGCCAGAGAAATATGAATTGAAACCACTTTTGGATCAAGGCATTCAGAGCAAGGGTGGTCACCCCCCTCCTTCTCTGATGTGGTGCATCTTGCAGGCCATGTGCCCCAAATGTCCAGATACAAGCGCCACTTGACTCATATCACACTCACATCACATGAGGAATATGTCTTTATAAGCCAGTGGGAGTTTGGGATGTGGTTATTGACACTCCATAGCCTATTCTATCCTGAGTAACATAGACATAACTGCTCGTTTGGGTGTTTATTATTTACTGTTTTAATAACATTGCTGCATATATATGATGTACAGATAATATGCAGGTTATTGTAATGTTTTAAAATATGCTATAAGTGGTATGATACACTAATATAGTTGTGTAACTCTTCCCCTCAACATGAATTTTTTGGGATTTATCCATGTTGGTACTTTTAGGCTTAAGTTCATTTAGTGAAAATTTATTATAGTTCATTCATTCATTCTCCTGTTGATGGACATTTAGGCTGTTTGTTTTTTTTCTGTCATAAACGGCACTGAAATGAATAGTTCATGTCTCCTCCTGCATGTGGTAGGAGTTCCTGCAGAGTTTATATCTAGAAGAGGAATTGCTGAATTCAAGGGTAGGTGCAGCTTCAATTTTACCAGGTATTATGAAATTGCTTCCTAAAGTTGTATTAAAAAAACCTTGCCATTTTTCTTTAATGTCGTATAATTCCAGCAAACATAATTTCTATGATTTCAAGTAGCTTTTTCAAATTATGTATCTTCAGTGGTATATATTCAGTATCTTGAATAGATCAAACCAAGTCCATCAGGGTAAAAAAAACCCTACATGGATTTTAATGTTAAAGATGAGCGTTCAGATATGCTGTTTTTTTTGTTTTTTGTTTTTTGTTTTTTTTTTTGAGACGGAGTCTCGCTCTTTCGCCCAGGCTGGAGTGCAGTGGAGCGATCTCGGCTCACTGCAACCTCCACCTCCCGGGTTCACGCTATTCTCCTGCCTCAGCCTCCCGAGTAGCTGGGACTACAGGCGCCTGCCACCACGCCTGGCTAATTTTTTGTATTTTTAGTAGAGACGGGGTTTCACCATGTTAACCAGATGGTCTCAATCTCCTGACCTCGTGATCCACCCGCCTCGACCTCCCAAAGTGCTGGGATTACAGGTGTGAGTCAGATATTCTTTAGCAGACTAAATTGTGGTGCAACTGGCTTAATTATGGAGGTTTTTACTCTTTTCCAACAGGTAATTTTCTTGGCTTGTTGGAAAAATAACTTGATATATCATTGCACATATTTCAAAACCACATGCAAAAGAGTACAAGAAAATAATAACAAATGCTTTCAAGAGGTAAATGCAACCAAAAAGAGGCTTAAGAATTTATTTCCCATTAGCTGTAGTTCAAACATTCAAACGTTCCACTTTTGAGAGTGATATGCCTGTCAGTCTAGCATCTGGCAGAACACTGTTGGTATCTCTCAGCAAGATAACTCTCCAAAGTTATCTTGAACCTATGATTGTTCAGAGTCTACAGAACTACCTGAAAAGCCATCAGTTATCAGCTGCTATTCCCAACAACCTGTAATTGTGAGTTAGTTAAGATTTTCTTTTCTTTTTTTCTTTTCTCTTCTTTTCTTTTCTTTTCTTTTCTTAGACCAGATCTTGCTCTGTTGCTCAGGCTGGAGTTCAGTGGTACGATCTAGGCTCACTGCAACCTCTGCCTCCTGGGTTTGAGTGATTTTCGTGCCTTAGCCTCCCAAGTAGCTGGGACCACAGGTGTACACCATCATGCCTGGCTAATTTATGTGTTTTTTTTAGAAACGGGATTTTGCCATGTTGGCCAGGCTAGTCTCGAACTCCTGGCCTCAAGTGATCTGCCCACCTTGGCCTCCCCAACTGCTGGGATTACAGGTGTGAGCTACCATGCCCTGCCAGGATTTTCTTTCTCTTTTTCTTTTTTCTTTTTTTTTTTTTTGAGATAGAGTCTTGCTCTGTAGTCCAGGCTGGAGTGCAATGGCGCTATCTCAGCTCACTGCAACCTCTGCCTCCCAGGTTCAAGTGATTCTCCTGTCTCAGCTTACAGGCGCATCGCACCACGCCTGGCTAATTTTTGTATTTTTAGTAGAGACGGGGTTTCACCATGTTGGTCAGGCTGGTCTCAAACTCCTGACCTCAGGTGATCCGCCTGCCTTGGCCTCCCAAAGTGCTGGGATTACAGACTTGAGCCACTGCGCCTGGCCAGATTTTCTTTATTGAACAAAAGAGTAAGATGCAAAACTAGACCTATTCTAAAGATGCAAACAATATCATCTCTTCCATGGATATGAAACAATTATTTGTATTGCTGTTAACGTAAGATAGTATGTTTAATTTTAGTATTTTGAATATTTTTCATGAATTTTCTAAGCCTAAATTTGTTGTCTACATGTATGCTGGGCATATCTTTAAGAATTTAAGAAATTCAACCCAAATGACAGGTTCTGTCACAGGGATCATCAATGCCTGTGGCTTCAACTGCCCCTCTTGCAGTCATGCCAACTGAATCAAATCTCTGGACACCTCCAGACCAGATCTCTGTGCTGATCCCATTCCTAAATATCCAACATGATACCTGACAGCTTTACCCAGCTACAGCCAACTCTTCAGATTCAGCAAGTCCAAAGTTGATCTCATCATTTTTCACTCCAGTTCATTTTCCTTCTTCAGGCAGTGCTTAGATAACAGTATCACCATCTATCTAGTCACTGACTCAGACATTTTAAGTCATCTTCCTCCTCACATGTCACTTCCTTTTGAAACTATCCCCCTCACTCCATCTACTATCATTGCTGGCTCTGATTCAGGCCTTCATTGTCTTCTGCCTGGACTATCACAGTAGTCTCATATTTATTATCCCTGTCTCCATTCTGGTCCCTGCCAGTCATCCATACTTCTTCCACAAAGAAATTTTAATAAATGCAAATGCCATTTACTAATACTGCTTACTATTCTTTTATGGCTACCTGTTTCTTTGCAGGTAAAGACTTTTTTTTTTTTAACCAGGTCTTACATAATCTGATATTTGCAGACATCTCATTTCCTAACAGTTTTTAGCTGGACAAGAACACAGGATGCATATGAAATGTCTTGTAATTTCCTAAGTCCATCTTGCCTTCTCAGCTACCTTGCCTTTGCACATGCTCCTCCTTCCAGCCAGAAGATGGTCTGTTCATCCAGGGCCTGTGCAAATGTCATCTTCTTGGTTGCTCCCTTAGTGCTCTCTGCACACTTCAAGCATTACACATTCACTGCCTCTGCTAGGCTGGGAGAGCTCCTAGAAAGAGGGATTGAAATTGTATTCATGTCAATCATGCAGTTTGTGCATGGCAGCTCAGACCTGCTACAGATGGGAGACCGGCAGTTAATGAAGGGGGTGTGGTCAGCTTTCTTCTTCCTTTCTACTCTTCCCCTCCCACATTGCTAACCTGGCTTTCTGACCCTTCAAGCACTGAAGCCAAGGCAGGGCTTAGAAAATCTTTAATGTATTTTCTTTCTCTTCTGGACCTTTTTTTTTTTTTTTTTTTTTTTTGAGACGGAGTCTTGCTCTGTTGCCCAGGCTGGAGTGGTGCAGTGGTGTGATCTCAGCTCACTGCAACCTCTGCCTCTCGGGTTCAAACAATTCTTCTGCCTCAGCCTCCTGAGTAGCTGGGACTACAGGCACACATCACCACACCTGGATAATTTTTGTACTTTTAGTAGAGACGGGGTTTTGCCGTAATGGCCAGGCTGGTCTTGAACTCCTGACCTCAAGTGATCCACTCGCCTCAGCCTCCCAAAGTGTTGGGATTACAGGCATGAGCCACTGTGCCTGGCCTCTCTTCTGGACACTTTTGTGGCTTCTTTGAAGACATTGCTGATACTCTTGCCTGGAGTTTCCTCAACCCAAGTGAATGGATCTCTATTGTGGTGGTGCGCAGGAGCTCTCATCCTGCCCCAATTGCCTGGCCATGATAGAAATCCCAAGCCAGTCTTTTTCCCCTACTCACTCAACCCACATTTGGATGAGCTTGGAAAGCCTGCCCTGCTGCCCTCAGAATGCCTCACTACACAAGTAATGGAGCGTTTTATACCTCGTTGGTGTAGGTCTGGTATCTGTTTTGACATCTGAGCCAGATTTTCAACGAAGGTCCATTCTGCAGAAGAAGGGGTTTATAATAACTGGTGCCGCAAACAGGATAACCACAATATTTATTGTGTCTGATATTAGTATAGTCACTCCATTTCTCTTGTGGTTGCTGTTTGTATATCTGTTTTGTGTATCTTTTTCCATCCTTTCACCTTCAACCTATTTGTATCTTTCGATCTAAAATTTGTCTCCCATAAACAGCATATAGTTGTATCTTGTCATGTAAAAAATCCAATCTGATATCTCTTTCTTTTGATTGGATTGTTTAATCTAGTCACACTTAATGTTATCACTGGTATGGTTGGATGTACATCTGTCATTTGTAATTTTTATTTTCTGTGTTTCATGTTCATGTCTTTTTTTTTTCCCTATTTCTCCTTTATGTTTCCTTTTGAAAAATAGACTTCATTTCTAGGATTTTTTGGATTTACAGAAAAATTGAGAAGATAGCAGGGGGTCATGTATATCTTGTCCCCAGTTCCCTCTATTATTAACATTTTGCATTGGTATTGACAATTGTCACAATGAAAGAACCAGTACAGAAACATTAGTATTCACTAAATTCCATAGTTTATTCAGATTTCGTTAGTTTTTGAAAAAAAGGTGGCAAAATGTATACAACATAAAATTTACGATTTTATCCATTTTTAAGTGTAAAGTTCGGTGACATTAGTACATTCACATTGCTGTGCAGCCATCACCACCGTTCATCTCCAGAACGTTTTCATCTTCCCGGTAAACACTGTACCTATTAAATACTAAGTCCTCATTCTCTCTTCCTTCAGTTCCTGGCAATCACCATTCTCTTTTCTGTCTCTATGAATCTGACTGCTTAGCTACCTCATGTAAGTGGAATCATATAACATTTGTCTTTTTGCGTATGGCTTATTTCACTTTGTGTCATGCTATCAAGGTTCATGTATGTTATTGCATGTGTCAGAACTCCCTTTCAAAGACAGAATCATATTCTATTGTATGTATGTACCACATTTTGTTTATCCATTCATCTGTCAATGGACATTTGGGTTGTTTCCCCATTTTGGCTATTGTGAATAATGCTGCTATGAATGTGGACATGCAAACGTCTGTTTGAGTTCCTCATTTCAGCTCTTTTGAGTATACACCCCATATTTCCTTAGTTTTTATTTAATGTCTTTTTTTGTTCCGAGATCTGATTTATGATACATTACATTTAGTTTGCCTGTCTCCTTAGGCTCCCCTTGGCTGTGACAATTTCTGATTTTTCTCGTTTTTGATAACCTTGATGGTTTCCAGATCAAGGAGTACCAGTCAGGTATTTTATAGGATGCTCTTCTATTGAAATTTGCCTAATGTTTTTCTCACACTCAGAGTGGTGTTACAGGGGTTTAAGGGAAAACCATAGATGTCAAATGTCATTTTCATCACATCGTATGAAGGGCAGATAGTATCAACATGATTTGTCACTGTTATTTACCTTGATCACTTGGCTGAGATAGTGTTTGTCAGGTTTCTCCACTATTAAGTTACCCCTCTTCCATGGTACTCTTTGGAAGAAAGTCATTATGAACAGTCTGTATTTAAGGATTGGGGTTTTATGGTCCTTTCATTAAAGGAAGAGTATCTACATAAATCATCTAAAATTCTCCTACCAGGAGATTTGGCTCTTCTCCCCCATTTATTTCTTTATTCAGTCATTGTTTTATATTAGTATGGACCCATGAATATTTATTTTATACTGTGGGTTATAATCTAATACTATTTTGTTCATTTTTTTTGCTCAAATTATTCCAGCTTTGGCCACCGGGAGCTCTTTCAGTTGGCTTCTGTGTCCCTTTGACAAACCCCTATCAATGTAGGGGTTTTGTTTGCTTTTAGCACTTCCTTACTTTCTGGCACTGTAAGATGCTCCAGGTTTATCTTCTATTTTCTGCCCAAATGCTAGTTTCAGTCATTTCTTCAAGAGACCCTGTTTCCTTTTATTGGAGGATGGTATTTGAAACCAAGGTCTGGGAAATGTGTGCTCACAACTGCTGTTTCTTTGCAGGTATCACAATTTTGTGTTGAAACTGGACACTGTAATAATATTTTACAGCAGCCCTGGACACTGACTCCCTTCCTTCCCAACCCCCAGGACTGGTGGTGTTTGTTGTATGTTTTGTCATTTGTTTATTTGTTTAATGATTTGACTGAACTAATCCTGTGATGTCTGTTTCTACCACAGTGTGCAACCTCTGACGTCCATGCTTAGGTATTTTCCCCCTTGTTTTTATCTTTTAGCCTGGCTACCTAGGGGCTGCACCTGGGTCTGGGTCCATATAAGCCACTCGTTGGCCAAAGGTGGTACTTAAGCCCCCTTAGCCTGTTAGATTTTTACTCTTTATCTTTGGATGTGTGTGTGACTTATAGGCTGCCTTAATAATTCAGAGAATTTATGTTTATTTTCCCCATATTCAGCCATGGACTAGTAGCTTGGAGTTTCTTTCTCTGATTGCTCCCAAGAGGGCTTAGTCTTGGGCATGCCATATCATTCAGTTTGCCTAGGGTGAGTGTGATTTTATTTTTAAGCCTGGCTTCCTAGGAGTCACCCTGGGTCATGAAGGCTCATTATTCAAGCCAGTGTTTGGTCAGAGGTTGTGTTTAAGCCCCTTGTACCTGGGAGGATCCTACCTTGTGTTGACTGTGATCCCAGGAGGGCTTTTCCTGGCTGCTCTTTGTCCGATTCTGTCTATTAAACTTCTAAATGCTCTGCTGTTTTGCTTGTATCCTGGAGCTACTGGCTTCTTCTTAATTATTCTCCACCAAGATTTCCCTTGTTTTCGACAACATCCTTAGGCATGGAGTTCTCCATTCTCTGTTCCAAATAGCCCCTTCAGGCAGAGCTGCAGAGCTGTACATCCTTGGGGTCACCACATCCCCTGGGCAGTACCCTGTGCCACTGCACCAGAGCTAGGGGTTAGACTCCAGTTCTGTGAGCCATCTGGGGAAGCAGGTGGGAGGGAGTGCCTGACCCTGGTTTTCTCAGCCTGTCCTTTCTAACATAGAACTTCTCCTATGGGTGAGTTGGGGCAAGGGTGATCAGAGCCCCAGGATTCTCAGTGAGCTACAATTTTGTAGGACTGGGGAAAGGAGCCCTGTCCTCTAGGGCCAAGCCTGCCTTGAATAGAGCTTCTGCAACACCATACTGGAAGGAAGAGAATCAGTAACTCGACTGGCAACATGCCCCTCCCAGGGTGAAACCATAGCCCTAGACCATGTGCTGTGGGGAGAGGAAGTCCCTATTTTCTTGGCTGTTCATGGTCAGGGTACAGTTTCTGTGACATGGAATTGAGTGGATGGGGAGGAGGGTTAAAGGAGTAGGTCATGGCTAAAATGCCACACACTTGCCATTTTTATAAAACTTGGTAGATTATGTTAAATGAATATTTTTCCATTTGTCCAATGTTCTTAGGACAATTTCCAGAAACTTTAAATGGTGTATTTTGATTTTTATAATTATCACCAGTTAAATCGTTTTGCTGGGGAGAGGTTTCACCAGAAGTCCTACTTGTCCAATCTTTTTTTTTTTTTTTTTTTTTTTTTTTGAGATGGAGTCTCGCTCTGTTACCCAGGCTGGAGTGCAGTGGCACAATCTCGGCTCACTGCAAGCTCTGCCTCCCGGGTTCACACCATTCTCCTGCCTCAGCCTGCCAAGTAGCTGGGACTACAGCCACCTGCCACCATGCCTGGCTAATTATAAATATTTTTAGTAGAGACGGGTTTCACCATGTTAGCCAGGATGGTGTCAATCTCCTGACCTCATGATCTGCCAACCTCGGCCTCCCAAAGTGCTAGGATTACAGGCGTGAGCCACCACGCCCGGCTGCCCCCATCCAATCTTAATACCCTTTTACATCATTATGATCTCTACCATGAATATTGGAGACAGTCTTCTGAGATATTAAGGTTGCTGTTGCCACAGATTGCTTGGTGGGGAGTTGAAGTTTGAGAACCAATGAGAATGTAAGGTCATTTTTGAGGATTAAGAAAAGAACTGGCATGGTCATTAGTGGGGAAGAGGTGCAGGAAATGGGTTTCATTTTCATCTGCGGCCTCTGAGTGTAATTCAGGTAGATGATTATTACTCCGGTCTTCTTACTACATTCGTTCTAGTGTTCTGGCGATCTTGATATTAGCCATCTGATGTTTCCTTAGGCATGTGAGTTGATATCAGCAGCAAATAACATCTGTTCACTGTGAGGAGAGAGAATGCACTTTAATTGCAGTGGGAGGAATTTGGGCTAAATGTCAGTAGATAGTCACTGATCATAAATGTCAGCCCAAGAGGCCTTTTTCAAGTATAAATCAGATCATGCCACTCTCCTGATTCCAGACCCCCAATAACTGCCCAATGCAATTAGAGTCAAGTTCACTCTTCTAGCCAAGACCTACATTTCATTTCACTCTGTCACTGACCATGCTCCAGTCACTTGGGCTTGCTTTCTGCCCTTTGAGCCCAACAGGCTTGTGGCTGCCCTGCGAGCTTTGCATTTGCTGGTTCTTCTATCTGGAATGCCCTTGCCCAGCTCTGTATGTGGTTAACTCTGAGGAACGATCTCAACTCCAAGGTCACTCCTTGGAGAGGCCTTTCTGGACCACGATATCTGAGGTAGGTTCTTCACACCCCCAGGCTTCAGTGTTTTGTGTTTATTATTGAGATGCCTCTATTCCCCACTAGAATGTAACATCCATGAAACAGGAATCTTTATTTTCAGTGCTGTCTGCTCTGTTCTAGGTACTTAAAACACTGCTTGTCATCCAGTGAGAATGTAATAAATCCAAAGCACAAAAGAGTGAAAACATGACATGGAATGAATGTGCACAGTTTTCTTTTTAGGTTTTAAAGGAAAGAATAAAATACTATCACTGTGAGGTATCTCAGAAGCAGGGGTCTAGATGAGATTATATGATGATGTCTTGCAATGTGGTAATTCATTTTCCTAGTAGAATAATTCTTTGTAGAAGTTGGCAGACTAAAGTGTTTTTCAGGGGAGTAAATCCTCCAAATAAAAACAGTCCAAAATATAGTCAGTTCAGGTCCTGTTTTTAGTTCTACTTTGACCCCTGATTATGAACAATTTCATGTACGTTTTTACTATCTTCTGGTTATGACACCCAGGAAGAGGCACAATATGAGTAACACAATGGTCAATCTCATATATTTGTGATTGCAACAATAACTTTGAAGGTTATGACTCGTAGAAGACACAGAAGCTCCAAACAACGCTGGCTTTGCCAATTTAAACAAATCCTCGTTGCTCTCTATTTCATAATCAAATAAATGTCCCTTCTTCTACCACAATGATTAAACTATGTATTTGGTTCCAAGAGGTGTTTTCTTTGTCAGTTATTGTACTGAGGAATTTTATCATCTTGAATTTAGAAACTAATCTTCTTATGAGAAACACAGGAAGATGACCCCAGTTTTAACAGGTCTAGGACTTGGAAGTCTGCATTATGGAAGGGTATGGAAACGTGACATTTGATCATGGGAGGTGAGAGAGAATGTTAGAGGTTCAGTCTGGTAAATAATGGACTAGATACACTGTATGCATAAAATATTGTGTACTTCATCTGTTTGCTCATCAAACGCATAGCAAAAACTACATGTGTGAAAGTTGTCAGAGTCAAAATGGAGTCACTAATGTTAAGAAAACCCTGACAAACAGAGCCAAGGAAGGCCATGAAGAGAGGGGTCTCATACTTGTATGTTTTATAACAAAAAAGACTCTACAAAACCCACAACCTTGCACAAAGGCCATCACAACCTTGTGCAAAAAATATTTCCCCAAGGACATCTGCCCAGCCACTGCCTGACCAACTTCAGGGTAGCATCACCCTGTTATTGATCTTTGTAGACAAGGATAATTATTTCAAAACACTTATGTACTCCTCCTCATTTTTTCCTTTAAAACCCTTTCTCTTTCTTTACTTCCCTTAATACACACGTAATTTACTATGCTATGTGTAATTCCCATTGCAATCAATGCTTTATTCCCAAGTTTAAAGGTCTTTCCTTGTAGAGAGCCTTTCTCTGTTTGTTATTTATGTTGACACATGTAAAGAGTAATTATTGCATATTTCCTTTGATGCGATGACCAAGAGTGCAGAGAAAGCACACAGTGCACTGAACACGGCTTAGAAGCCAGGTTTTAAGACTGGCTTTATTTTTCCTTCACCCTCCAGCCCTCAATTCATGAAGTAGAAACGTGGGTTCCAAGTGCCCAAATTGTTAATAATTTCAGAACTTCACATTAAAAAATTCACATTTCAAAAGTTCTTTATTATGAAAAATTTCAAACATACACAATAGCTGAAAAGATAGTACAATTATTTACCCATGTAGTAACCACTTAGATTCAGGAATAGCTAATATTTTACTAACCATTTGGATGTAATACTTCAGATTTAAATACTTCAATATGCATCTTCTAAAAATAAGAGCCTTTTAGTGACCTGCAGTTTGGAGGGTGAGGAGAGCACCATCCCAGCCACAGCCCTGTTGCCATGGAGCTGCAGACCCAGACAGCCTCAGACTGGGGCTGGGGATGCTGGGGACACTGGTGCTGGGACATGGTTCATATATTTTCTCTTTAATCTTGGGCATTTTGTTTCTGTTTCTGAGAACATAACTTGAAACACTACAGAACCAGTAATTATATAAAAAATATATCTGTGAACACGCTACAGTTTTATGTACATTCACAATGTATTTCTGCTGCCTTTTAGATAATTTATTTCGCAACACATTATTGCACAGTTGTAAATAACTTAGGCACTGTAATAGCACTTTCAGTTATGTGTAAAGACATATATGAATTTAAAAAATAAAAAGAACATTCTTTAGTATAGTCACTTCTAGGATCATTAACAGTAATTCTCTAATATCATCCAATAAACTCAAATTTCCCCAATTATCCCCAAAGTATCTTTTATACCTGTTATTTTTCAAACCAAGATTCATTAAGGTCATGCATTCCATTCAGTGTTTCTAGTCACTTTTAATCTGGAATAGACCCTGCCCTCTCTCTCTCTCTTTTTTTTCTTTTCTCACAACATCGTGTTTTTTGAGAGACTAGGCCAGCTATTTTGTAGAACATCCCATATTCTAGATGTTTCTTGTTTTACTGGGTCATAGCATTTTTCTTTATCCCTTAGGCTTGGTCCAATTTAGGTTGAACATCCTTCAAAAGTGATGCTGTACACTCATATTGCATCACATTAGGAGGTATATAATGTTAGAATGCTCTACTATTAATGATGCTGATTTTTAATTTGTTTAATTTCAGTGCTCCCATAAGAAAAAAGTTAGTATTTTGGATAGTACAGAGCTATTTGGTACTAAAATTAAGGTGATTTGCAGTGTGCAAAATAGTTACAGACAACAGTTTGCAGGAATAGTCTAAAATGATGACTCATTATTCATTAGTCTGCCATTGAGGGGAGAGACACAGCTGAATGTTAAAGGGGCTTAAGAAATAGTTAAGGTCAGATTACCTCTCCCCAGGAGGATAAGATGATTCCCATATGGCCCAGATCCTGGTAGGTAGTTTGAGAACACAGGTTTGAGGCCTGGGTGACGGTATGTAAAAGGTTTAAGAGGCTTAAGATGGTGTCGGTGAAGCTCAGCCACCAGCCCCCACTGCTTCTTCCCTAAATTTTAGGAAACCCTCCAGGCTATTAGGCAAATAGTTATACAGCTCAAGTGGAAATTCTAGCCCTACTGCTTGTGCCACTTTTATTTCAAGTGCAACGACTACACATTTATCTATTTGATTTGAAAAATTGGTCCCTGCTTTAAAAAGCCTCTGGGCACAGGAACAGTAAAATTATTCAATAAAATACTTAAATCAATTGATACCACCATGTTTAAAAACACAGTCTATCACCAAGGGACAGAAAATGCCATGCCTAGTGTGAGATTCTTTTTGGCTACACAAATTTTAAAAGGCAGGTTTTACACTGGATTTTAAACATATGTAAGCCTGGGTCTGGTTGAACTAGTGAAGACAGATGGCATGATTGAAGAGACACCCTTCTCCTGATTTGGATGGGCAGGTGGGTGGCTAGCAGCACAGTTGAAATTATCATCCAGGCTAACCTGCATCCCTTGTTCACTATGCACTAGGCACTCTTGCTAGGCTAAAAGACTTATAATCCCGACATCATTTAATTATCACAACAAACCTGTGAGGTAGGTATGACTGTTATCCCCATTTTACAGGAGAAAAACACAAAGGCGCAAACAGAGGCACAAAAAGGTCAAGCCAGCTGTCTAATGTCACACTAGCTGGTTTATGATAAACCTGGGATTTGAACCCACGCACTTTGGTTCTAGAGCCTGTGCTTTTGCTTTTAATTTTTGCATTTCCATTCTAAACTGACTACAGTCAATCATTTGGTAACATATTTAATGAATTATATACATGATATGTTTATGTTTGTGTATGTATCTTACTATGTGCCTGGCATTTTATTCAGCTGAGCTCTGGAATGCAATCAAAGTCCAGAACACATGTGGCTCCTCAGTTCAGGCTGACCCCAATTCAAGTTGACCCCAATTCAGGTTGACCCCTAATTGTATGGGTCTTGGATTTGTAGATAAAACCTGATGAAGGGGCCACATGTCAACAAGTTATGTAATTGCTGATAGAGGCATTTCAGGCTGGGAAATCTTTTCATTCTGACCATTACATGGGCTCTGTGCTATTAACATTTAATGACATGTTGGAGGTGCGTTAAAATTTATCACTGTGTAGACGATATAAGAATGGGCCCATAGAAGCTGATGTTATAAAAGCAGACTGATGGAGGGAGAATCAAAAGATAAGGAGGTAACTTGAAAAGTATCTTCCATATGGATTGCTCATATTAGCTGCATTCTCTCAAGGATAGAAACTAAATCCAGCAAGCAAAAAACCCCACTTTAACAGAATCCATTTAGAGATCCTATTTTGGATATAAGGATTTTTTATGAGGAGATGAAGTGGCTTATTTCAGAGAGGTACTGTTTCAACAATAACGGTGGAAACAAGGAAGGCTTCATTTGTGCAGTCTAGTTGAAAGCTCATCAAACTTATACAAGTGCAGAGACTATGAGACAGAAAGACAGTTGCATTTCAAAGAAGACCAATAAAACAACATCACTTTTCATTGTTTGCGGCTTTACAGTTGATAAACCGCTTTCTCATGCTGTATCAAATCTATCTTGCGTGCATCCTCTCTTCCTTATGGGATTCTCTCATCTGCATGACAGTCTCTCATCCTTCCCTGCCCCCTGCTTGCGCTGAAGTTGCTTGTTCTGAAGTAGCTGTCACTTTTGAAGCCAGAGGGTTTTGGGTGGGGCTTCAGGGTTTCACCACTCGTGGTCAATCTGGAGACTCCGTCTCTTCCAGACACTCCCAGGCTTGGGTGAAATGTCATACTAAAGGACAGAGGAG
Source organism: Pongo pygmaeus (assembly GCF_028885625.2). Lineage (NCBI taxonomy): Eukaryota > Metazoa > Chordata > Mammalia > Primates > Hominidae > Pongo > Pongo pygmaeus. The sequence goes on along the minus strand of NC_072384.2, from coordinate 107,659,699 downwards.
TTGATTTCAGGGGAGACTGGGGAGACATGGGTAAGGATAAGGCAATATGGAAGTGTGGGGCGGTAAAATCTCCAATGGGTGAATATTGACCAGTGTTCTGTTCTCTCGATACATTGCTTCAGGGTAGAGTTTCTCCATGTGAGATGTCCTGTGTGGTCCAATGGATGCCCTTGTCAAGTGACCAATGTGTCCCTTTGTGGCTTCACATGAAGCAGTAGTCAATGTAGGAGCTCACCCATATTTTATTTCTTCTCATTCTTTCTGTTTTTTCTTTCCCTTTTCCCTCATTCCCAATGCCTAGGGATTGTACCTCCTACTTAAAGCACCAGCACTTGATCCCTGCCTCAGGCTCTGTTTTCTAGGACATTGAGTCTATACATATTTTATTTCAAACTCTTGCCAACATTTTGACTCAGGCAGGTATTTTTATTGTTGTTGTTATTGATCATACTTTAGAGAAGAAAAAGCTAAGGCCCAGAGAGTTTAAGCGACTAGCCCAAGATTACGTTCATTCGTTCATTACTTCATTTATTTAGCAGACATTTTTCAAACACGTTCTGTGTGCCAGGCACTGTTCTATGTGCTGGTGGTGACTAAGAGAGACAAGGTTATGCCTTCATGAAACTTAAATATGAATTGGTGGGGACAGATGGTACATAAGCAAATACATCAATCAACAAATTAAGGCAGTGGTAAATTATATTATTCTATTCTATACAACAGAGTTTTGTGTTAGAAGGTGGAGGGAAGGCAAGGAGAGCTAATTTATAATGTGATCAGGAAAAGCATTTCTGAAGAGGTGACACATGAGCTGACGCCAGGGCTAGGTTAGAACTTCTAGAGGCTCTAAAAACTCATAGTTCCCCATTCCAGCTTATGTATTGTAATTCGAATAGAAACAGTACCACGTTGTGTAATGAAGTCCAACATAGAAGGTGCTTGGTAAATATCTGCTAAATGAATGAATTAATGAACAAATGACAGATTCTTATTTTCCCCATGATGACTACTTGGATTTTAAAAATACATATCAAATTTCAAATTCTCCTCTAAACCCCTCAAAAAAACCTTTTTCTGGGAGAGGGTTCCCTATTGAGTAATGCAGTATTTGTTAAGGGTCAAATGATTGGCAGATTACAGACACTTTTAGGACATTGTAGGTAGAGGGAACAGCATGTACAAAGACAATGAAGTATGAACCAGGCTGAGTGACATAAAGGAACAGAAAGATAGGCTGATGTGTCTGGGGAGTAGCAAGTGAGAGGGAGAGACGTGTGAGATGGGGTAAGAGATGGCAAAAGCCAGATGATACAGTCTTGAATTCCATGATAAGGGGTTATGATTTTATTTTAAGGGCAATAGGGAGCCATAGTAAGATTTTTAGCAGGTGAGTGACGTGATTAAAGCGATTGCTAAGTGGTAATTCTAAGTCTAGAACTCAAACCTCTGACTCCTGGACCTAAGTACCTCTATACTAAGCAGGTGTCAGAATTGGAACTAGGGGCTAAAGTCTGAGGCTCCCACTCCTGTGATAGAGTGAAGCCTAGCTTCATAGTTGTGTCTTGTAATACGAGGCCTTCAGATGATGCAACAATATGTCTCCAACTATACCCTGTTTCCTGGCAATAGATAGTATGAGACAGACACATGAAAGCACGTCTGCTCAATCTGGCCTTTGTTATTCCATCTATAGACTGGGACTGATGTAACCTCTCACCCATATAGGGAGGTGGTGGAGTGGTGACTCACAGGTCATCAGGACAGGAAGCATGTGATGTTGGGACTGCAGAGAATCACCAGTGGTTCTCATCAGTCTGAATACCCCAGTCGTCAGAACAGCAGCGTCTGTCCTGCCATTAAAGAAGTGAACATTATGGAGAAAGTGCTTCATCCAGTGTAAGAGGGCTGTGTGGTTATGTGCAGTAACAAGGGAAAGGCCAGCAGGAGTCTCATGGTTTTAAACATCATCCAGAAAAATGGCAGGGTAAGACTGGTAACCACCATCTGATGAGTAAAGTTTTATTTTGTTATTGTTTGTTGCTTTTGCCTGAAAAGGATGGAGGATTTTCTTAAATGGGACACCATTGCGAAGAATTCTGAGATTCTCAATAAATGGGCACATCAGTGCATATGTCGGGGGTCACTATTCTGAGGAGGATTCAGGACTTATCCATAGGCTTGAATCTTTTCTCTCCCTTTCCCTCCCAACTTCCATTTTCTTAAAAGAGAACTCCGGTCTGGAGACACAAGCTCCTGTTTTCTCAGGGATGCCTCTCTCCAGGGAGGAGAGTGGAACCAGGCAGTCCTTGAGGCCTTTGGTAATTCATGCACCTTGTGCTTTTGCACCGTAAGTGCACGAATTCCCAACACTGACACAGCCATCCCCTTAACTCCCTAGCCTGTCCCCCAGAGCAGCTGTGCTTTCTTCTGGCTCTGCAGATATCAATTCCTAAATAGGATGCCTTGAGGACATCAGAGAGACTGCCTCCTCCAGCTGATCACTATGTGACATTTTGATGTTATTAATGTGTGTTCATCTGCTCCCTTCCTTCTCCCAAAAGGAGATGGGGAGAGAAACATTATTGAATAGAAATGCGGGGACCCACGGAGTGAGCATGCAGGAGGGGGAAGGGAGAGAGGAAATTTAAACCGGAGAGAGGTTGATGGAGCTGAGGGACGTGGAGAGGACTCCAAGGGGAGTGAGTAAACGACAGTTTGTGTATCACAAATCACACCTTCTCTCGAGTCCAACTGTTTCACCATCCTGCCCCCACCAGCCTGGCGCCTCTTAGCAATTCCCCGGCTGTCAGCTCTCTACCTGCCTGGCTCTGGCTGCTCTGCTCAGAGCTGCTCCCATGGGCCTCCCTGGCTTGTCAGTGGGCTGCGTCAGCATCACGCCACACTGTCTCCCGTTGGCCCGGTGATCAACGCCTGACGGGCCGGCTCTCTCTCCCCTCTCAGCTGGGGCCAATGGGAGTCAGGGGAAGGTTTTGGTTACAAACGAAAATAAAATAAGTCATACTCCTGCACTCAGGAGTCTGGGAAGAATGTCTTCATGGCCTCGTAAATCTTTCCTTTTAAATCTGTCCTTCTCCTTCTAGATGCCCCTCCCACCTGCCCTCCACCCTGACCCCCTTGGGCTGCCCCTTACAGTGCAGGGAATACAAAATGAGAGGCTTAGATTTAGATTTGGTGTTGGTAATAGCACCTCCTACAAAGGCATTCGAACTGTGTGTGTATGTGTGTGTGTGTGTGTGTGCGCGCGGGCGCACATGCACAGAAGCCAGCAAGATAGAATTCATGACAGTGTTATACTGATCCCACCCTGACTCATGGTCTTCTGACTTTTGCAACAAGTCACCCAGCCCCCTCCCAGGTTACCCCTCGACCCTGTCTTCCTACCCCAAAGCTCTCAGTTTATTTATTTCTTCCCATTACAGGGAAGCTTAAATGTGGGGATTAAATGCACTACCCTATTTTAAGATGCCTGGAAGTTTTTCTTAAAATCCATATCTATATCTCTCTTTATTGGACATTTAATTAAAGTTCATTCACTTGAATCTTCTGCTTAAGACATTGTCCTCTTTTTCAAAACATATACCTTAAGGTAGGGGGTGTTATTAATCTCGTACCTTGAATGTGAATAAAAGTGCTTGAAAATTGGACCTCAGAGGGTCAGGAGAGATGGCCAGAACTCCTGAAGACCCCTTGGTTGTGGGGAGCAGGGGTGCATGCTAGAGAAAGTCTAGGGCGCTTTGCTGGATTGCCTAGGGTTGCCCAGGAGCTTTCCTAAGCATGATTCGTCTTGGTCATCAGGTGGGTGTCCTCTGAGCAGATGCAGTGGTGGCATGAGGAGACAACCATGGGCACAGGGGCCCAAGAGTTAGAGCAGAGCATTGAGAAATTAATGCTCAGTGCATGAGAGGCCCCCAAAGTGGTCAATTTTTTCTTGAAAAGTCTTCATTTTAGACCAGGGTGGGCAACCTTCCTTGGCCACTCCTCCCACACTCCCTTCCTTGCCTCCCTCCAATGCACACTGCATGAAGAGAGTGGGAGTTTGCCCTCTATTGACTGTGTCCAGAGGGGGTCATCTGGCCAGTGTCCTGGGCTGTTAAGGGGTCCAGGTGCTTGGTGTGCTACCTGAGGTTAAGAAGAAAGAAGATGTGAAAAGATTAGATTTTTGGAAATGTTGCCCAACTTCTGCCAGATGGGAACACTGAAGGCGCTGCATGGCCATGGGCTTTCCTCTGAGAAATGCCAAGATGGAGCCATGTTGGCTCAGAAGGACAGACAGGCAAGATGTCTGCTGCCATTTAATCATTGTCTAGGAAGATTTCACAGTGTTCAGAGCCACACACATTTTTATCTCTTTGATCTCTTTCTAACTGCTTCCTCTGCATGGTTGCCATGCTGAGGCAGTGGTGAAGTTTTTATAGACTGTACTTTTGGTGGGTGGAGTAGCTTCCAGATTGGGTTGCAGTACAAGATGCAGAAGACTTCATCACAGAGCCTCTGCATAGAGGTGGATTTGCCATGAAGCTAGTGCATTTTAAGCTTCAGGGCCCTTCACTTGCATGGGCTCTGTCCATGGCTCTGAAGCTGGCCAAGGAATAATTACACTGAAGGATACATTTTGCCCTTGGAAGGAAAGACTCCAGGAAGAGATCTAGGTAGGCTCTGTTTGACCAAGAAATTCCAGGGTCCTGTGTACTTGGAGTGAGATCAAGAAGTAGGGGGCATGGGCTTTGAGCAGACATGTCTCCTAGCCCTACAGATTTCTTGCCCTGTACAGAGAGACACCAAGGGCAGAGGAGCAGAATGTATTCCTGTGAAGTGCAGGTTCCCTCTTGCCTGGGTGGTTCTGACGGTATCCCAATACAATGTCTGAGATTAGGAGTATGTGGGTATACAGGGAATAACAATATTTCAAATAGAGCCAGAAGTTAGCTTTTGGAAAATTATTCCACATCTTATACTTCATATATATAAAAGAAATTTGATAAGTTCCCCCAGATTTGACAACTATCCTAATAGTTTACACGAGAATGACTTCTGGAACTAAAAAAAATAAAAAACTTTTTCTAATCTATCAATAATAAAAGGTGAATTTTGGTCAATAATGTTAGAGGAAAGACTGAATTGCTTTTGAATTTTTCCTATAGGAAAGAATTTACAAAATCCTTGTCATGGGAAGAAGTTACTAAAGAGCATGCAGCAAAGATTGTAGAGGAACAAGTATTATAGGCATGTGAGGAAGTTAATTAATAAAAACATTACTTTTTTGTATTTGTGATGTATGTGATATTTGCCCACCTTATTATTTTATATTTAGAGACAGTGTCTCGCTGTTTTGCCCAGGTTGGAGTGCAGTGGTGCCATCATAGCTCAATGCAGCCTCAAACTCCTGGGCTCAAGTGATCTTCCTGCCTCAGCCTCCTGAATAGCTGGGACTACAGGTGCAAGCCACCATGCCCAACTCATGTCCACTTAAAAAATTAATTGCATTTTATTTCCTCATTCTAAATAAATATTCTCTTTTTGTACCCAATTTATATTTTTAGCTTAGCATTGTTTTTCCTCAGAGAAGCTTCAAAGTTGTATAAACTTCAAGTCCCACAAAACCTGTCCCTGCCCCGACACTCTGATCCTTTTTGGGTAATAGTATTCAATGGCCTTCATTTCCTAGCCTGGCAATGAGAGAAAATTTTTGTAATGACTTCGTATCCTCAGCAGATTGGGTCACATAGGCTGAGCCCAAGTTTAAAAATGTTTATGAGACCTGGGATGTTTAACAAACTTGCAAAGCTCCATGATCTTGAATAAGTCACTCAACATTGTAGATTTTAGATTCTTCATCTGTGAAGTAAGAGGGTCAACAAAATGTATTCTAGTTGGCTCTCTGCCACGAATATCTTATGCTTTTTCCACTGAAACAGAATCTGGCATTGGTAATCAGTGGTGGAGGAATACCCCAATATAAACTGAGAACTGTAGGTATCAGTTATCATCCATACTGACAACTAGATGCCCAGATTATGTCTTTTCTAAGCAGCATCCAGTCCCACAACTTCTTCCCATATTTTACTTCAATATAGGTGCAGCTTACAATTTACGTGACGTACATGCTTCTGTAGAGTCATATTTTTCTGATTTAGAATACGTAATGAAGGTACTAGGGAGGCATTTAAGAAAAAAAAAAATCTACCGTGAATTTCTTATTGGCAAATGTAAGAAAATATGACCTTAAAAAGCATTATTCAAGTGGGTTCCATCTACACAAAGATATTCACGTCACTCATGTAATTTCTTAAAATTCATATGTTCAGACTCATGGAATGTGAAGTCTCATTAGTGTCAGGCAAAAGTGACAACTAGGAAGGCCGGTTAGATCTTAGAATGGGGACAACGAGTAAAGGTGGAGAGATTTGAGGTCTGGAAGTTGAATGTGTGGGTTGAAAAGGGCTTGCTTGTACCAAAATGTCTGGGTGATGCCAAACTGAATGGGGGCTCTTGGAATGTGTCTCAGATGCCACACTTACTCCTACTTTGGCTACAAGACCTTCTGGCATCAGAAATATGGCCAAGACATTTCCACACATTATTATACATGGATCTGCTTTTACATATTGTGTATAATATGTTCAAGAACTCATAAGTATTCATTTATGCCTCTAACTGGAAAAACCTTGCAGCGATGAGGCTAACAGGCTTCTGCCTGAGGGAGTTGAGATCTCCCAGCTCTAACAAACAAATAAACTTATCTGACTCTTTGCCATTGTTCAACAGACATTTCTGCCTTTTTTTCTGACTGTCTGTGTGCACTCCCCTCCCTCATCTTAAAATGGCCACTAGCTGGTTGCGTATGTAATTCTGAAGCAGTAATGGCTCCAAGTACTTATTTATTAATTCTCTCTGCTGTCTCTGTGTCACTGTCTCACTGGGTCAATAGTCTTGGGATGGGAAGTGCTAACCGGAAGCTGAGGCCATCTCCTCCTTCCCCTTGCAGAACAGCAGGGGCTCCCTGGAGTGTGGCTAACACCTGTGCGTTTACCATTTCTCTTTTGTTCCTATTTCCATGTTCCTCCATCAGGCTGAGGCAGACCCTGATCGTAAGGTTGGACTTAAGGATGGAGGACTTAGATCTTGATTTTTTTTTCTTTCATGCCTGTGGAAAGTTTCATTTTAATATGAGGAAAGAATCTGTTATTTTTAGCTTGCATTCTTTTGCCTAGACAAAGTCGTTTAGACATTAAGCCCATAGATCTAGAGAAAGACTGATTTCCTCAGTTCCAATATTTCCTATCTGTGTGTCCTTGGGCAAGTCATGGAACCTTGCTGAACTATAATTTCACAATTTAGAAAATGGGGATTTAAAATGTGCCTTCCTGTAGAGTTGTGTCATTAGATGGCATAAGGCATGTCAAGTGCTTAGCATGGCTCCTACAGGTACACAGTGAATGCTCAGTGAGGGTCAGCCAAGATTACTGTTTCTTATGTCTCCTCTACACTTTATACCCCCGGGTTGGTTTTCTTCTGACTCGAGTTTTTGCAGGAGGGGTGAGAGATCGGCTTAGATCTCTATGATTAGCCCTTTGGCTTTGTATTGTGATTTTTTCTTTTTCTTTTTCTTTCTTCCTTTTTAAGTTCTCTCTCTTCTGGACCACTGTCTTCCTCATCTCCTCCCTTCTCATACAGACTCACCTTGATTGTGAGTTTCTCAGGGGCCAGGAGAGATGATTTTTGTCCTCCTACCCCAGCCTCCGACTTAGGACACAATTTGTAGTTAATGCCCGATAAAATGCCTAAGTGATTTCTCTTCTATATTCTGATCAGATTCTCGTCTTGCTATTTTTATTAGAGTCCTACATTCTGAACATTTGCTTGTTTTGGCAATGAAATCTTATGTTTATAAGATATTCCTGTAAGGCTGTGTCCTCAAAAAACATTTCACAAAGTATGTATGCCTTTCAGGACACTAGTCCGGTGGGAATTACCAGGAGAAAAGGTGTCTATGGTCATCTCTATCTGCTCTTGTGCTTTGTGAGAAATGGACACTTGTAAATAATTATCTGGTGAGGAGAAAATGACAATCTACGTGACCTGGAGCAGGTGCTGAGGCTCCTGTGCCTTCTTTGCTCCTTTTCTGCACTGACAACCCATCTGACACCCGACATCCTGGCCTAGCCCCCTCCATCAGTCAGCCAGACCCCTTCCTCCTTTCCAGCTGCTCTTCTCTAACCTCCTAAATGTTTGCAGCCAAGGCTCAACTTTGGCCACCAGGATTAGGTGACAGCCTCTGCCACGCCTTTTTTTTTTTTTTTTTTTTTTTTTTTACTACTTCCTCCCTCTGTTTTAAATGATGTCCAGCAGTGTAATCCATCTCCTCCCTGCCGTTTCCAGCAGCATTCACCCCAACAAGTTTTCATTGGCCCCTCCACAAAGGAGGCTCGTGGTCATCTATAGCTAACTCCTAAAAATAAGAGGAGTTGGGAAACACTGAGCTAGGGTAGAGATTCCTTTCCTTGAAATTTAAATAAACATTTTATTTTAGAGGTAGCTTTAGATTTATAGAAAAGTTGCAATAATAATACCGAGAGTTCCTGCATACCCCTCGCCCAGTTTCCGTGTTGTTACCATCTTACCTCACTGGGGGCACGTTTGTCACAAGTAAAGATGCCTCACTGGTACATTATTATTGACTAAACTCCACCTTTTATGCAGGAGTCATTAGTTTTTCCCAAATGCCTCTTTCCTGTTACAGGATTCCATCCAAGACACCACATGACATTTGGGCATGATGTTTTCTTAGCCTCTTCTGGTTTGTGACAGTTTCTCTGACCTTTCTTGTTTTGGATGACTTTGAGTTTTAAAAAATACTGGTCAGACATTTTGTAGAATGCCGTTGAATTTTCAACAATAATTTTATTGATATATAATTCACATACCATAGAATTCATGCATTTAAATTGTACAATTCAGTGGTTTTTGGTACATTCACAGATGTGTGCAACCATTACCACTGTCAATTTTAGGATAATTTTTTCACCTCAGAAAGAAACCCTCTACCCTTTAGCTATCACCCTCCCCTACTCCTCATTCCTCCCAGCCCTAAGCAACCACTAATTTACTTTCTTTGTAAATTTGCCTACTCTGGACATTTCATATAAATGGACTCATATAATATGTGGCCTTTTGTGACTAGCTTCTTGCATTTAACATGGTGTTTTCAAAGTTCATTCACATTGTAGTATGTATCAATACTTCCTTTCTTTTTGTGGCCTAATAATATTCCATTGTATACATATACTACGTTTTATTTATCCATTCGTCAGTTGATGGATGTATGGGCTGTTTCTACCTTTTGGCTATTATGAATAACACTGCTATAAACATTTATGTACAAGTTTTTGTATGGACATACATTTTCATTTTTCTTAGGTATATACCTAAGAATAAAATTGCTGGATTATATGACAAACTATGTTTAACAATTTTAGGAAGAGTCAGACTGTTTTCCAAAGCAGCAGTACCATTTTACATTCCCACCAGCAGTGTATGAGGGTTCTGGTTTCTTTATCTCCTCACCAATACTTGTTATTATCTAACTTTTTGATTTTAGCCATCTTGGTGTGTGGTGACATCTGGTAGCTTTGATTTGCATTTACCTGGTGCAAATGCAAATTTGCATCTTTTCATGTGTTTGTTGGCCATTTGTGTATCTTCTCTGGAGAACATTTATTCAAATCCTTTGCACATTGTAAAACCGAGTTGCCTTTTTATTAAGGAGTTGGAAGGCTTCTTATATATTTTGTATACAGTTTCCTTATATATGATTTGTAAATATTTTCTCCCATACTGTGGGTTGTCTTTTCATTGTGTTGATAGTGTTCTTTAAAGCAAAGAAGTTTTAAATTTTGATGAAATCCAACTTACCTATTTTTTCTTTTGTTGATCATGCTTTTGGTGTGGTATCTAAGAATACATTGTCAAATCTGAGGTCAGGTAGATTTACCCCTATATTTTCTTCTATAAGTCTTATAAATTTAGCTTTTATACTTAGGTTTTGATCCATTTTGAGTTAACTTTTAAGGTAAGGGTCCTGTTTCATCCTTTTGCCTGTAGCTATGCATTTGTTCCAGCACTATTTGTTAAAAATATTATTTTTTTCCAATTGTATTGTCTTAGCATTGTAGAAAGACAGTTGAGACACATGGGTTTACTTCTGGACAGTCAGTGCTAATCCATTGGTGTACATGTTTATTTGTAACTGTATGTCAGCATCATACTGTCTTGATTACTGTTGTTTTGTAGTAAGTTTTGAAATTGGTGAGTGTGTATCCTCCAACTTACTCTTTTTAGGATGAATTTAGTGATTCTGACTCCTTCCAATTTCATATGAATTTTAGGATTGCCTTGCAAGTTTCTACAAAAAAGCCAATTGGGATTCTGATAGGGATTTTGTTGAATCTGTAGCTTAGTTTGGGGAGTATTACCAACTTAACAATATTAAATCCTTCAATTCATCAAAGTGGAATGTTTTTCTGTTTTATGTAGATCTTCTTTAATTTCTTACAACAGTATTTTATAGTTTTCAGTATATAAGTTTTGTACTCCTTTCATTAAATTTATTCCTACATATTTTATTATTTTTGATGCTATTTTAAGTGGAATTGTTTTTTTTATTTCACTTTTGGATAGTTTGTTGCAAGTGTATAGAAATACAGTTGATTTTTGAATGTTGGCTTTGTATCTTACAACATTACAGAACTTGTTTGTTCTAGTAGTTTTTTTCATGGATTCCTTAGGATTTTCTATAATACGAGTTCATGTCATCTGTGAATAGATATAGTCTTATTTATTCTTTTCCAGTCTGGGTGCATTTTATTTATTTTTCTCACCTAGTTGCTTTGATTACAACCTCTAGTTCAATATTGAATAGAAGTGGCAAGAGCAGACAACATTGTCTTTTTCCTAATCTTAGGAGAAAGTATGTAGACATTCACTATTAAGTATTAATATGATGTTAGCTGTGGGTTTTTGTAGGTTCCCTTTACCAGGTGGAGGAAGTTTCCTTCCGTTCCTAGTCTGTCAAATATTTTTTATCATGAAAGCATGCTGAATTTTGTCAAATTTTTTTTTGACAAAAAAAGACCATATGGTTTTTGTTTTTGTTTTCAATAAGGTGCATTGTTTTTATTGATTTTTGGATGCTAAACTAATCTTGTATTCCTAGGATAAATGCTACTTAGTCATGCCCTATATATATTTTTTCTTTTTTTGAGACAGTCTCACTGTGTCACCCAGGCTGGAGTGCAGTGGCACCATTTCAGCTCACTGCAACCTCCGCCTCCCAGATTGAAGCAATTCTCCCGCCTCAGCCTCCTGAGTAGCTGGAATTATAAGTGCGCACCACCGTGCCAGGCTAATTTTTGTATTTTTAGTAGAGACGGGGTTTTGTCATGTTGCCTAGGCTGGTCTTGAACTCCTGGACTCAAGCAATCCACCCACCTCGGCCTCCCAAAGTGCTGGGATTACAGGCGTACAATTCTTTTTATATATTGCTGGATTCAGTTTGCTAGTATTTTGTTGAAATTTTAAATCCATATTCATAAGAGATATTGGTCTGTAGTTTTCTTTTTTTGTGTGATACCTTTGTCTGGTTTTGGCATCAGGGTAATCCTGGCCTCACAGAATGGATTAGGAAGTGTTCCTCTTCTATTGTCTGGAAGAGTTGTGAAGAATTGGTATTAATCTTTAAATGTGTCATAAAAATCACCAGTGAAGCCATCTGAGCCTGAGCTTTTCTTTATGGGTAGTTTTTTGGTCACCGATTCAATCTTTTTACTTGTTATTGGTCTATTAAGATTGTTTGTTTGTTCTTCAGTTGGTTTCCTTTTTGGAGTTTGTCTATTTCGTCTAGGTTGTCCAGTTTATTGGCATATATTTGTTTATAGTATTATTTGATAACTCTTTTTATTTCTGTATGGTTGGTAGTAATGTCCCCTCTTTCATTTCTGATTATAATAATTTGAGTGTTCTCTCCTGTTTTCTTGACAAAGCTAAAGGTTTGTCCATTTTGTTGTGTTCCAAGAAGCAGATTTTGGTTTTATTGATTTTTCTTTATTATTTTTCTCATTCTCTCTCATTAATTTTTCCTCTGATCTTTATTATTTCCTTTCTTCTGTTCTCTTTGGGCATGAAAATTTGCTTTTCTTTTCAGTGCCAAAAGGTGAAAAGTTAGGTTATTGATTTGAGTCCTTCTCCTTTTTCAAGTATCTAAAGCTATAAATTTCCCTGTGAACACTGCTTTAGCTATATTTCATGATTTTGCTATGTTTTCATTTTCATTTATCTGAAAGTCTTCCTTAATTTACCTTTTGATTTTATCTTTCACCCACTGGTTTTTTAGGAGTATGTTATTTAATTTCCAATTATTTCAGAGTTTCCAAAATTTCTTCTGTTATTAATTTCTATACTTCATTCCATCATATTTGGAGGACATAGTTTGGACTATGCTTATTTCTCTAACTCTGTTGAGGTTTGTTTTATGGACTAGCTTATGTTCTATCCTGGAGAATGTGCCTTAAGCACTTGAAAATCATCTATAGTCTGCTGATTTGGGGTGGAGTTATTCATAGATGTCTGTTAGGTCTATTTGGTTTATAGTGTTGTTGAAATGTTGGTCTTCTGCCTAGTCTTTTAAATCCATTATTTAAAGTGGGGTACTTAAGTCTCTTATTATTATCATTGAATTTCTCCTTTTATTATTGTCTCTTTTTATTGTTCATTTTCCCCTTCATTTCTGTCAGTTTTTGCTCCTTTTGTTTTGCTGCTCTCTTGTTAAGTATATGTATGTTCCTAATTGTTATATTTTCCTCATAGATTGCTCCTTTTATCATTATAAAATGTTCTTCTCTATCTCTAGTAACTTTTTTCCTTTTAAAGTCTGTCTTGCCTGATATTAGTATAGCCACTCCAGCTGTCTTGTGGTTACTGTTTCATAATATTTTTTCATCCTTTTACATTCAATATATTTTAATCTTTGAATCTTAAATATGTCTCCTATAGATAGCATAGAGTTGGACTTTTCTAGTGTGACAATCTCTGACATTTAATTGGGGTGTGTAATCCATTCACATTTAAGATTAATATTAATATAGTTATCTGCTGTTTTTTGTTTTCTGTCTCATGCCTTTTTCATTCTTCTATTCCTCTTTTAGTGCTTTTATTAGCATTAAGTAAATATTTTCTAATATACCCCTTAAATTTATTTAATAATTTAAAAAAATCATTGGTCAGAGACTTTAAGGTTTTTTTTTTCTAATAGGTTTTTATTTTGTAAGGTAGTTTTAAGTCTACAGCAAAATTGTGCCAAAAGTAAAAGAGTTCACATTTAACCTGTCTTTTACCACCATAATTTCCACTATTATTAATATCTTGCATTTCTAGGGGACATTAATTACAACTTATGAATCAATATTGATAATAATTAGTAACTAAAGTCTATAGTTTATATTAGCATTTACTCTGTGTTGTATTGTTCTGTGCGTTTTAATAAATGCATAATGTCATGTAGCCAGCTTTACTGATTTTTGTATTTTCATTTTTTGAGTTATTTCCTTACTGGTTGCCCTAGGGACCATATACATATTAACTTATCAGAAATAGCTTCAGATTTATATTAAGTTAATCCCCATGAAATATTGAAATGTTACTCCTTTATAATTGTATTCCTTTTCCCCCTTTGGTATTATTATCATACATATTACATTTATAAATGTTACAATCCCAATAATACATTGTTATATTTGTTTACTTTATGTCTTTTAAAAAAGCTAACAGAAGAAAGGAGAACAAGTATATATTTATAACTTTTGTTATATTCATCTTCTTATTCATCATTTCTGTTTCTCTTCATTTGTTCCTGTGGATTCCAGTTACCATCTGGAGTCATTTCCTTTGCCCAATAAGCTTTTTTCCCATCTACCTTCTTTGTGCCATTGTGGGTAAATATATTACTTTTCTGCATGTTATAGGCCCAACAATACATTATGTGCATATTGTTTTAGACAATTGTGTTTTAAATCAGTTAAAGAAGAAAGAACCAGAACTATGCATCTCTAATGTCTTTTATAATTACATAATTACTTTTTCCAGTGCTTTTTATTTTCTAATGTGGATTTGAGTTACTGTCTGGAGTCACTTGCTTTCAGCCTAAAGAACTTCCTTTAATACTCCTTATAAGGCAGATTGGCTAGCAACAGATTCTCTCAGGTTTTGTTTATTCTTTATTTTACCTTCATTTTTGAAAGGCAGTCTTGCTGGTTGTAGGATTCCTGGTTATTTGAACACTTTAAATGTTATCCCACTGCCTTCAGGCCTCCATTGTTTCTGTTAAGAACACACCTGTTAACCTAATATGGGTTTCCTTGTGAGTAATGTGTCTTTTTTTTTTTTTTCCTACTGCTTTCAAGATTTTCTCCTTGTCTTCAGCTTTCAACATTTTTACCATCTATTTGTGGATCTCTCTGTGTCTGTCCTACTTGGAGATCGTTGAGCTTTCTGAATAGGTAGATTAATATTTTTCAGACATTATTATTATTATTTTGAGACGGGGTCTCACTCTGTCACCCAGGCTGGAGTACAGTGGTGCAATTACAGCTCACTGCAGCCTCAACCTCTAGGACTCAGGCATTCCCCCTACCTCAGCCTCCCATGTAGCTGGGACCACAGGCATGTGCCACCATACCCAGCTTATTTTTTTGTATTTTGTAGAGATGGGTTTCACTATGTTGCTGAGGCTGGTCTTGAACTCCTGGCCTCAAATGATCCTCCTGCTTTGACCTCCCAAAGTGCTGGGATTACAGGCGTGAGCCATAGCACCTGGCTTTTATTTTTTCAAATATCTTTTCTGCTTTTCCTCTCCTCTCTTTGTAGTCTCATTATACACATTTAGTACGATTAATGGCATTCTACATATCTCTGATGCTTAGTTCATTTTTCATTATTTTTTCCCTGCTGTTCTTCAGATTGCATAAACTCTATCAATATAGCTTTGAGCTTGCTGTTTCTTTCTCCTGCCAGTTCACATCTGTGGCTGAGTCCCTCTAGTGAAATGTTCATTTTAGTTATTGTGTTTATAAACTCCAGAATTTCCATTTGGTTCTTTTTTTAAAAAAAAAAATAGAATGTCTATCTTTTAATTGATATTCACCATTTGATGCAAAATTGTCATCATACCTATCTTTCTTTCTCTTTTTTTAGAGACAGAGTCTAACTCTGTCACCCAGGCTGGAGTGTACTGGCACAATCATACAATCATAGCTCACGGTAACCTTGAACTCCTATGCTAAAGCAATTTTCCTACCTCAGCCTCCTAAGTAGTTAGGACTCCAAGTGCATGCCACTAAGCCCAGCAAATTTTAATTTTTTCTTTTTTTTGAGACAGGGTCTCACTATGTTGCCTAGGCTGGTCTCTAACTCATTTCCTCCAGCAGTCCTCCTTCTCCGGCCTCCCAAAGTGTTAGGATTATAGACATGAGCTGCTGAACCAAGCACCTACTTTTATTTCTTTAACAATGGTTTCCTTTAGTTTTTATGAGCGTGTTTATAATTGCCACTTTGAAACCTGTTTCTGTTAAACTGACATTTGATCACGCTCATAGTCAATTTTTGTTGCCACCTCCCCCCTCCTTACCCCAGTATACAGGTCATATTTTATTATATTATTATTACTGTACTTTATTATTTCTTTGCATGTATCTTTTTTGTTGTTAGAAACTGTATATTTTGGATAATATACTGTAACAACCCTAAGTGCCAGCCTCTCCGGGGATTTTTATTATTTGCTTGTTTACTTCTTTAATGATTGATTGAATTACTTTAGTAAAATCTATTTCTCCTTCCCGTCTCATCCCTCTGGCAGTGTGAAGTCTCTGATGTTGCTCTTCAGGGGTGTAATGTTAGATATGCCCACAGTCACCTGCAATGATAGTGGTTTTAACTGGGCTTACTTTGACTGTTTTTCTCTTTCCTTGACCAGACACAACTTTAAACTTTATTAATTTCCAGCTTGATTTCTCTGTTTTCAACAATGCCCCAGGCAAAAATTGATTCACAGTCTAATCCAATCAGATTTGGGCTCCTTTGAAGGAAAAGTTCTGAAGCCAGATATTTGCAATTTGTTCTTACCTCAGGAAGGTAAGATGTCTCTTTCTTCATGTCTTTCCAGCAAACTAGCTGTCCTACAGCTTTGAATGTCCAGCGACTCTCAATCAACTTCAAATTGCCTTACATCACAACTGCCACTGCTTTTGAGAGCACCTTTAGGCTTGTACTCTTTCACACACTGTTGAAATAAAGTCAGTTCCTTTGGGGAGAGATCTGGAGCTCTCTGTTCTATGACCTGCTTCTTCCCTCAAACAAAATCTGTGATCCAGGTTCTGGTGTTGGGGGCAGGGATCACAGTGTGTTTTCCTCTGAGTGACATTCTTGCTTTAGAAGCTGAGTGCTTAGTGGATGAGAAGGGTGCAGCACCAGGCTGCCGCTTTTGGCATGGAATCCCAGTGTTACAAGCCAAGATAAGCACAACTGGGGCCCTAGTATTCTCATAGCAGCATCCCCAAGATAGGGCCTCGGTATTCTCATAGCTGCGGGGGCTAATGGGCAGAAGAAGGGAACCCTCACCTTTTGGCCACACTCACCCAAAACTTAGCCTCAGCGACAGAAAGCTGGGGTAAAGATGAGAAATACCAAATGCCCTACTCCTCCCAGGAAAATAGCCCTCAGACTGGTAGCAGGAGGGAGAAGAAGCCCTGTGTTTTCAGCTGCAGTTTGGAGTGAAATCTCCACCTTCCTGAGCTGGGAGAGGGGAGGAAGTATGTTGGTCTTGGTTCAAATATTGTTAACACTTGTACTTTTTAGTTTTAGTAGATTTTCAAGAATAAATGTTTCTTCATTTACTATATTTTGGTAAGGCTATTTGCAGAGACCTTAAATTATTGTTTTCAAAAATAATTTTTTACCAGTTTCACTGAGAAGTGAATCTGCAGAGCTCCTCATGCTCAGTGAAACTTCCCAATGATAGGGTAGGAATTCTTAATAGAAAGTGGGTAGGAGGAGAGCATATCAAAATCCCATGTTCAGAAACATGGAGAGTGGTGGATGAACTTTGGGTATCAGTGGTAGTGGGACATCTCCCATGAGTGTGATGGGATGAAAAAAAGGCAAAAAATGACTGGGGTTCTTTCCTACAGTTAGGAAGTTACTTGTAGGGATAAATGGATATGCTGTCTACACAGAAAACTCCCATAGATTCCAAGTAGATAAAGAATATAGTTTTATAGTTAATTTAAAGTAATGTAGGCCAGGCACAGTGGCTCATGCCTGGAATCCCAGCACTTTGGGAGGCCGAGGTGGGTGGATCACTTGAGGCCAGGAGTTTGAGACCAGCCTGGCAACATGGTGAAACCGTATCTGTACTAAAAAATATAAAAAATTAGGCTGGAGTGAGCTGAGTTTGTGCCACTGCACTTCAGCCTTGGCGACAGAGCAAGACTCCACCTCAGAAAAAAAAAAAAAAGAGAAATGTAGATAAATTTACAAGAAAAAAAAAACCATTAAAAAGTGGGCAAAATACATGAACAGAGACTTCTCAAAAGAAGACATTCATGTGGCCAACAAACTTGGAAAAAAGCTCAACATTACTGATCATTAGAGAAATGCAAGTCAAAACCACGATGAGATGCCATCTCACGCCAGCCAGAATAGCGATTATTAAAAAGTCAAGAAACAACAGATGCTGACAAGACTGCGGAGAAAAAGGAACACTTTTACACTGTTGATGGGAATGTAAATTAGTTCAAGGATTGTGGAGACAGTGTGGCAATTCCTCAAAGATCTGGAAGCAGAAATATCATTTGACCCAGCAATCCCATTGCAGGTTATATACCCAAAGGGATATACATCTTTCTATTATAAAGATACATGCATGCGTATGTTCATTGCAGCACTATTTACAATGGCGAAGACATGGAATCAACCCAAAGGCCCATCAGTGATAGACTGGATAAAGAAAATGTGGTACATATACCCCATGGAATACTGTGCAGCCATAACAAGGAACAAGATCATGTCTTTTGCAGGGACATGGATGCAGCTGGAAGCTGTATCCTCAGAAAACGAACGCAGGAACAGAAAACCAAACGCTGCATGTTCTCACTTGTAAGAGGAAACTGAATGATGAGAGCACATGGACACATTGCGGGGAACAACACCTACTGGGGCTTGTTAGGGGGTGGGGGAAGGGGAGAGAGAGAGCATCAGGAAGAATAGCTAATGGATGCTGGGCTTAATACCTAGGTGACGGGTTGATCTGTGCAGGAAACCACCATGGCACACATTTACCTGTGTAACAAACCTGCACATTCTGCACATGTACCCCAGAACTTAAAATAAAAGTTGAATAAAAACAAAGACTTGAAAGCAAAAATAAATAAATAAATTAACGTAGGGAATTAAGAACATAGTAGTCAAATTGCCTGGGTTTGCTTTTTGGTTTCGTCTTTTATTAGCTGTTTGACCTTATGTGAGTACTTAGCCTTTCTGTGCCTCTGTAAAATGGGAATAAATGTCAACCACTAGGCAGGTTATGCAGGCTTTTGAGTTTTGCTGGATGGATAAATGAAATTATCTAATGATAAACATGAAATATCAGTTTCAAATAAAGAATTAATAATGCATTCAATTATGATCGGTGTAGTTAAGTGTTTCTGGGGTGATTCAGAAAGCACTTAAGCATTTTTCAGTAACCAAGCATCATGCCTCTGAGAGGAAGAGGTGAGGGAGATGGACTGAATCCAACCTGGCCTGATGACATCCCCTGCAAGTGAATTTTGTGATGAACTATGAAAATTTGTTTAGCTTGCTTGCCATTTTTCTCTTTTCTAAAACAAGAGTGCCAAATGTATAAAGAAAAAAAGTCTATTGTTTGGATAATTTGTGTGTGGAGTTTTATTGTGTTACAAACACAACAGGTGTCACAGCATTTCCTGAGGGGTTGGATTAGATGAGCCATAAGGCTGCCTGGTATCCTTAGAGTGTGTGGTACTTTGTATCAGCATCATCAATACGTTTTCCTCCAAAGTATCACTCATTGTACTGCCAAGAAGCAGCCCCATGGAGCCACTTTAGTGAAGTAAAGCTTACTCTTAGTCCTTCTGTGATCATTATAAATTCATCATTTCCAGCTGCTCCTGAATGCGTTTCTACCTTTCTTCTTTGTGCTTTACAAATTGTGTAGCTTGGGGGGTGGAAAGGGGATAACTTTAGTAGGGAAGCTATTGCCAAAAACATAAAATGAAAGAACCACTCTTCTTTCTTTCAAATCTGCCATCTCAGAGGATTTCTTTTATTTTATTTTTTCTGTTAAATTACATCTCCTAATTAGGTCATGCCACTGGAGGTGACCTACATTTCATAAGCCAACAAGCAACACCAGAGAGGCAGCGAAATGGGTGAGAGAGAAAGAAAGATGGTTTCAAAATGGCTTCAAACGCAGCTTTTCTCAAATATTTCATTGTGAGAGAAGTTTTCATAAGCTGAATTTTGAAATAAGAGATACATTTGTTGGTTGAATGCAATATTCTGAAAGCTTATCTAACGGGATATACTGTGCTTATTCATTCATTCACACATGTTCACCAGGCACATGGTATATGTCTACACACACATATATATGTGTATTTGTGTGTGTATGTGTGTGTGTACATATGCAAAGAGACACAAGAAATGACCCCTGCCCTTGAGGAGTTTGTAATCTGGTTGAGAAGTCAAGATCTTCCCAAGAAGGGTTAGGAAATGGGAGACAGTATATTATAATAGAGGTCGTACCATTTATCTATTGCTGCAGAAAAAATACTCCATAACCCTCTATTGTCTTAAAACAACAGACATTTATTATCTTCCATAGTTTTTGTGGGTCTGGAATCCAGGAGTGGCTTAGGTGGTGGTTCTGGTTCAAGATCTCTTACAAAGTTGCAGTGTCAAGATCTTAGCTAGACTTGAGTCATCTTAGCTAGGTGTAAGTCATCTGAAGGCTTGACGAGGATTGAAGAAGCCACTTTCAGGTTGGTTCACTTATATAAATGGGAGTTCATGGTGGCTATTATCAGGAGTTCTCCATTCCTTACCAGGTGGACTTCTCCACAGGGTGTCCTGAATGTTCTAAGTATATGTCTTCTCCAAGAGTGAATGGTCCAAGCGAGCAAGGCAGAAGCTGCAATGTCCTTTATGACTCACACTTAGAAATAATGCATCATTTTCGTAATATACTATCGGTGACATGGGTGAGTCCTATCAGTGTGAAAGGGGGTATACAAAAGGACTAATACCATGAGGTAGGAATAACTGGGGGCCACGTGAGAGGATGTCTACCATAGGTGTCAAGTGAAATGCTTAGAATTTAGGAGCTGTAGAAGTCAAGAAGTAAGAGAGAGAACTTTGGGTAGGAGTGTTGTATTAGTTTCCTCGGGCTGTCACAAGCAATTACCCCATACAAGATGGATTAAAACAAATAACATTTATTTTCTCACAGTTCTGGAGGATAGAAGTCCAAAATCAAGCTTTTGCAGGGTTCCTCCTGAAGACTTTAGCAAGGAATCTTTGCTTGTCTCTTTCCTAGATTTTGGTGGTTGCTGGCCACTCTTGGCATTCCTTGGCTTACAGACGTATTACTCCCATCTCTGTGTCTGTCTTCACACGATGTTTCTCTTGTTGGTCTTCACATGGCTTTCTTATAAGGACACAAGTCATTGGATTTAGTGTCCACCCTAATCCAGTATCATCTCATGTTAATTTAACTAATTACATTTACAAAGACCCTAATTTCCAAACGAGTTACCAGGAGATAGAACTCAACATATCTTTTTGGGGAGCTCAATTCAACCCACAAGTGGTCAGGAAAAGAGGGCATGAGGAAACAGAATTGGAGCTTCAAGTAGGGTTAAGATGTGGATGGAGAAAGAATAATACTCTAGTTGATGAGATGTGATCGCAAAGGAAGGAGGAGAAGAAGCAAAGGAAGTTGAGGAACCATGAGTTCTATTCAACAAAATTAGACACAAGAGGGTAAGCCTGATTGGAGAAGAGAAGTGATAGGACTTCAGTTTGAAGTTACGTTATGAATATATTGTGAAAGATCTTAAAAGACATGCTAAGGAGTTTGGATTTTACTCTTCAGTCAATGGTGAAATCACTCAAGTTTCTCTCTCTCTCTCTTGCTCCTTCTTCTCTTTCGAAAGCCCAGAACTACATTTGTTTATTTTAATTATATTAATTGAAGTATAAATCACATACAGCAAAGTACACAATTCTCAGTAAACTTTTACTTACACGTACATATGCACACATACACACATAAGTAAATACCTCTGGATTAAACAACAATTCTGACATTTCAGAAGGTACGCTTTGTGTCTCTACCCGGTCAATATTACCCCCTAGAAATCACTGTTCTCACATCTATCACCGTAGAGTAGCCTGCTGTTAAACTCCATATAAATGGAACATATTGTATGTACTATTATACGTTTAGTTCCTTTTGCTCATCATTGTCCGTGAGTTATCCACATTGTTGTTTCGTGTAGTGGTTAATTGGTGCTTTTTAGTGCTATATAGTAACCCATTGTATGAACACATCACATTTTATTTATCCTTTCTACTGTTGATAAACACACTTAAGACTTTTTGATGTATGAAACAGCTTGATGAAAAGAGGAACTGTTCCTGGCATGAAGTGTTAGATAAATGAATGAATAATCTCCAGGTGGATTGAATTGGTAGAAAAGGGTTTCTAAAACTTTAGGGTATACAAATATCACATGGGGAGAGCCTGTTAAAAATTTAGATTCTGGAATGCCAACCTCAGCTATGGCTTCTCCAAGGGTGAATGGTCTGGAGCCTGAGAATTCTGCACTTCTAACAAGCTCTCTTTGTGATTTTGTTGGAGGTGATCTTTGGCCACCTTTTGAGAAACATTGAGAAAGAACTTGAATTTAGGAGACAGGAATTAAATAGTGTGTTAATGATTGCCTGAACTGGGATTTTGCCCTGGGAAAGGAAAGAAGGTGATGGACATGAGATGAAAAAGACAAAAAAAAGACTTGAAGGCATTGTTGATAGACTGTCAGTGAGGAGTGAGGGAGAGAGATGAGTCTAAAATGACGCTGAGGTGTCACACCTGGATGACTACACATTGGTGACATCATTTGGGTTCAGCACAGCTCTGTTGTTTGGGAAAATGATGTAGGCCTGTGCCAGTAATTGGATGATAATTGAGGAAGATGCACTGATGTCACTATTATTTCTGATCAGACTGCTGCCATCTTGATGAGCTTAATAGTTGTCAAGGTCATAAAACTACAATTCTGAGAGGTACCCCAAAGTTCCTCTAGCTTTCTTTCTGCTGCTTATCAAACTAGCCGAGGAAGAACATTAAGGGTAACTCTGCTCTGGTGTGTTTGGGCAGACCCCAAGACCTCTTTTGATATTAGAGATAGTTCCAAGGATTTCTGTAGCTTAAAAACTCAAAGATTTAAAAATCTTGTTCAAATGCAGGTAAAACATATCTGGTTGTTCTTTAATGATCTTGCTTTTCCCTTCAGGTATTTCTCAGAGTCACTGGTTACATGCATTCCTTCACACACAGGGAAGTGGAGAGCCCTCTACTCTTACTTACCAGTCTTTTCTTCTCCAGGATACAGGAAGCCAGTTCCATTAGTATTTCTATATAGATCCAATTTCCCAAACCTTTAGTCATTTTTTGTGCCTCTCATCTGGAAATATGTGATTACATGCTTGACTAAGAGAAGCGTTTGTTTTCTTGATACTGTGTTGGCATTGCTGGAAGTGCTGAAGGGCTTCAATCTACAGGTGTCGTTGCTCACTTTCACCGCAGATGTGTGCCCTAAAAATGTGAATATAAATCACTCTTTTGGGGTGAAATCAAATGGCACTTTCCCCTTTCTTTAAATTTCAATCTCAGCAATGCTTTCACTTTATTTCTCACTGGCCTTCTGGGAGCTCTAACTTCTAACCTTTTACTGTAAAGTATGCTCTTCTTTCTAAACTGTCAATGGTCATAACTGTCCTTCCAACCCCCCATAATAAAATTTATCTTTATTATGATTTGGCATTGATCACTCTTTTAAAAACTGGATTTACCGAATTGGGAATTTTAAAAGTCTCTTTTTAAGTCATGGAAAGGGAAAATACCAGAGGGTCAATAATCCTGGGAGGATCCCGGGTAGCAGCTAGAGGCCCCTAATTCACAATGAAAGAGAGTAAGAGACTTCACCTCTCCTTGACTCAGGAGATTCACATGCTCCACCCCACCTCTTGCAGACAGCAGGACTCAGTCACCATGGCTGAGCTGGGCGGGGCTTACCCCTGGAGATGGGAAGGGAGGGCACAGCAAGCAAGACTGGCCTTCCTGTTCAGTTACTTAAGCTTGTGAAAAGCAGTAGACAGCAATTATTTATCCTGCTCTTCTGAGCATTTGATGAATGATGAGGGCAATTGCTGTGGGCAAAGTATTTGCAGCCCAGAGAGGTTAAATGATTAGCTGAAGATGATGTTGCAAGTAAGTGAAAGGGTTAGAAGAAGAACCAAAGATTATACAGATCCAGGATTTTTCCCCAAGAGACTAGAGGGTCTTGATTATGGTGAATGACGTCAGGCTTGAGAAAGATGTTTGTCACTGGGGCAATATGGATCCATGCCCAGAGAAGCAGGAAAATCCTGTTTTCCCTCACAACCATCAACCTGCTTTGCATCGACTTGGAGAGAGCATTACATATCAATTTTTCAGGAGGGTAAGGTAATTTACTTAAGGCTATAAAGGGACAGCAGAGCCAGAGTCGAGAATGATGTTCTGTTCTCCCTCTTGTTCCTGCTGAATGACAGGGTATTTATCTATTGTCTTTTTTGGTTGTCAGTATTTATTTTGGTTGTTTCCCTAATCTCACTTGGAGCATTGAGCTTTGTTTCCCCATTTATGAACTTCCCTGTCTTGTTTACCGAGAAGGTTCTGGGCTTCAAGCAGAGCAATGGTCTGGGTGAGGAAGGCGGAGCCCCGTATTCCCCAAATGGAATCACACATCATTAGCTTTGGTGTATTTCTTGAAGAAAGTTCAAACCAAATGAAAGCCTTCGTTTCTTAATTTTGGCAGGAGAACTGTAATATTACTTTTACAATATCCTCTCAAATCTGGGTGATGCTCAGAGGAAGTTTGTAGAATTCACTCTTTCCCCACCAGGTTATTTTGCCAAAAGCTAACATGGTCTCTTCTAGGGAGTGAGGCTGTCTACACTTCTGGCAAATAGTTCATCTAATTAGAACCATGGGAAACCCCTCTGGGGAATCCCTGGCTGTGTGTGACTAGGCTATGGCTAATCTGAATAAACACACACTAGGGGATATTTGTCTTGTAGAGGCCACAGGCTTCCCCCTGTGCCGCCCCCCCCCCCCTTTTTTTTTTTGGAATGAGAAGTTTTTGTTTACTGCAATGGTCTGAGAAGATGAGGGTTTTTCTTACAATCTCAAGTCCCTATTCCTTTGACTGTCTGAAAACTTCTGGGAGCTCTGCTCCCTTGCATAGGGCATGGGGGAGAGTTCAAACGCTGCACAGCACTTTAGGCTAACCATGCCTGCGGGGGAGCTCACTATCTTAGTGATCTTTTTAAATTTTTATTTTATTTTCTTTTTTAGAGTAGCACGATCATAGTCAACTGCAGCCTCAAACTCCTGGGCTCAAGCAGTCCTCCCGTCTCAGCCTCCTGAGTAGCTGGAATTCCAGACATGAGCCACTGCTGCCAGCTTATTTTTATTTTTTAAGTAGCTTCTTATTGAAGTATAGTTAACGTATAGAAAGTGCATGTATCATAAGTATATAGCTAGATGAATTTTCCGAAAGTGAGACTAGACTGTGTAAGCAGTCTAAACATGAAGAAATAGAAGACATCAGGACCCCAGAAGACCCCTTGGGGTGCCTCCTGTTCACTACTTCTCTCTTCAAAAGGTGACAACTATCCCGAATTCCAACATCATAGATTAATGAAAATGTTTAGAAATGAAACAATACATCATGTTTCTCGCATGTCTGGCTTCTTTTGCTCAACATTATGGTTTTGACATTTATCCATGTTGCAAGGATCGTAATAGTTCATTCCCTGTCATTGCTCTTAGTATTATTCCGTTGTATGTAGGTAGCACGACTTCTTTATCAGTTTCACTGCTGATGGACATTTGGGTGGCTTTTTCTTCTTTGGATTTTAGCTCTCTTTTGACGTGTCTCTGCCCTGTGTACACACAGTGTACACAAGCTGTCACGTAAATGTATGCCTAGGTGTGATCTTATTCTCTGCAGAGATATAGCTGCCAGAGATGATCAATTTTGGGGCTCAGGCCTGATTTCAAATATACTTATTGTTCCATGAGTATACTTCAGCTTATCAAATAAGTTATGCCAAGTTTCAGTTTGGAGAAAATGGTTTCTGCAGATATAAGACAAGTAAATATGTTTCTTACAAAAACCCGTTCTTCATATAGAACTATGTTGATTCCTTGTGACTTTCAGCTATGCATTAAGTATGTATGTTTCGAAAAAACTTAAATTACGTATAAAACCAATCCAGGTTATTCATATACAATTTGAGTATAGCTTACTTTTACATGGATAACATAGGGAACGTTTTTACCCAAATTATACTTCTTACCCACTTTAGTTGGAACCCCCTTGCTAAAGTATACTCTCTTTATTATACATTATTTTATAAGACTAACCATTTACTTAAAAAATGAAAGCAAAATGTTTTTGGAACAGGCATGGCTAGATATAATGTATATGACTTGTGTTGTATGTTTATCTACCATGGGATTTTTACCTTTCATATTTTTAGCCATTAGAGATGAAAAAATGGTTTGTCTTTCTTCTTGGTATATCTATAAACCAACATATTAAAGTCAGTTTTACTGGATTAATAACTAACTTTCTCTGACCTGGTTCAACTTCTAAAAAGTCCTCAGTTATATTATCCAGAACTACATAAGCAACTGTGATAAATTACCCTATATGCCACTGGGAGATGAACATAACTCTTTCTAGGATAAAATGGGGCAGGCAACAAAATTACTAAGAATGCTCTCCCCTCAAACAGTACAAGTACTTTTTAATGCATTCAAAACATGTGAACAAATATTTGGAACATACTTCTGAGTATTTTTTTTAGTACAAACATTGTTTACAATAGTCACCAATGAACTACTAATGCAGTAATTAATTTACTATGCAGCTCTAGTTGGGAACATGGCTTGAAATTGTAAAAATGTCTTGTAAAGAATGATTTAATTTAACGATTTAACGTCGAGTATTATCCCTTTTAAACTCAAATTTATGGAAAACCCTTCTGTGCTGTCACCACGTGCCTCACATAATAATTTAGTGAGGAGAGGAGCCACATCAGGGGAGACAAATGCTTTCACTCCAGCATGGGAAGGTAAAGGGAACCCACCTTGCTTTGTTGCTGGTCTCCCCTGATTTTCTTCAAGTAGCCCTTTTAAGGGGTTACTTGGGGGTTAGAGACTCTCACCAACCTGTCCCCCCACTACACCTAGTAGAAACAGAAAATGTGATGGGAGAAATGCAGGCACATGTGGCATTTACCTTCCTTCCCAGGGATAGGGCCCAGACAGCATCGAGGGTAAAGGTTACTTTTGAGTGTGTGTTTTTATTGGTGCCCATGACCAGCTCTTGTGCTAAATATTCAGGCAGAAAAATCCCGATGACTTCCATTTTCTTGGACTAGCTAAATAACTGGCCACATGTAGCCTGAGTTCCCTCCACTGCTGATCATGACCTTGGATAAGTCACGTAGCTGATCTAAATCTGGAAAGGGGGATGACCACATCTTCCTCATTGCCTTGTGAAGCTCAAACAAAAATAATAGCATTGGAAAGCTCTTTATGAGTAAAGCACTCTCATGTTTACTATTGTTGAGGGAAAAATAGATTTTTTTCCCCCCAGTCTGAATTGTGCCAACCCTTCTGGCTCACTCACTGCAGGTCCTGCATTCAGTTTGTGGAGTGTGGATTTTGCCTGTTTGTATTCTGATATTCTGCCTGTTTTGGAATGGAAGCTTTCTTTTGTGCAATGATTGTGGTTTTCTGTGGATTATACAGAGTTCTGATCCAAGCATAGTAGAAAAGCTTCATGTGTTTTAAAAAATAAACAATAACAAAAAATTACTATTTTAATGAGCCAACACATGGTCTTTATGTGCCAAGTATGGACTGAGCTTTGTAAGATTTCTTTTTTTTTCCTTAGAATCAACAGCAACATAAGAGATATACTTAATGATTTTGCTTCTATAAAGTGTAACAGGAAATTCACCTGGCCTCCAGCCAAAGGATGTACATAGTTAGGTGCAAATTAAGATTAAAATGGTTAGTCTGTGTCTGATCCCATTCTGGTTCTTCCCCCTGGCTGCAAATAGGTACAAGGAGAAGGAGTTGTCACAGTGTTTTTTCCCCAGGGTCTCCATGTGATCCATGTGATTCCAGCTGATTCTCCCCGGATGACTTGCCCAGCAATGCAGCAATGCTTAGAGATTTCTCACCAGGCCAGAAGAATCTACATGCACCTGGAAGCACATGCTTTCAGCTTGGGCATAAATGATTGGCTCCAGAATGTGTCTGTGGTTTGCTGGTCACCCTTGAGTCCCAGCAAGAGCAGGGTGCCTCATACATCATACAAGGCTACATGGTGCGTCTTCCAGGAGGGTGGGCAAACTGCTTAACTACTCAATTTGCTCATTTTTAAAATGGGGTTATAATATTACCCATCTTGGTGGGTTGTTTGGAGCATTCAGTGAGATAATGCTTACAAAGCAATTAGTGCAGGGCCTGGCTAAGGTTAGCTTTTAAAATTGTTGTGTGTCTCCCATCTCCACCTGCGAAGGAGGCTGTACCTCACAGTTTCAATGCCTGGTCAAGTAGTACAAGCCTCTTTCCCAAAGCTGCAGAGGCTGGATCCCATTGGGGAGCTACGATAGAGAGACAAGCACCCTACGAAGATTGCAGGATTCCTGCCCTTCTCTTATTTCTGCTCTTCCAGCCTTATCTCTCATCTCCATTAGCAAATTTACTTTCTAAAACCAGTAGCCCTATCCTTTAAAGGGATTACTTGGTGAATCGTTTAAGAACAAACAATGACAAGTATAATCATTATAGCAATAACTCTTGGTTGGCCTGGATTGGTTTCTTCCTTGCACACATGACAAGGGAGACAGAGTGAAAGAGAAAGGGCAAATTTTTGCATTAGCTTTCCCTGTGAGGGGAGTTAGGGACCCTTTCCGAGTTGAAAAGAGCAATGCTGCTTGGTCCTGGGTGAGACACAATGTGACAGTAACATGCCCCCAAATTCATAAACACTGGAGGGAGTTGACAGCTGGTATTTTTAAAGGAGCTGATTTGGTGGCTAATTTTATTTATCTTGCTTCCTTTGCCAAGATCAGCTGCTTCTTTGCCCTGTGCCATTAAGTCCCAGGAGGTCCATAGGCAGCAATTTACAAATCTATTCCTTTCCGTGGCGAAGGTTCTTTCTACCGCCATGGGTTTTTCATAGAGAAAATAGAAAATCTAGAAGCCATATAACCAGAGTGATCTTTAATGTTTCATCAAAAGCTGTCCTATATGGGTATTTATTTATATTTAGCCCAGAGTGAAAGGTCCCAGGAGGCTGCAGCCTGAGCAGATTTGGTTCAATATCTGCAAAGGAATTTAAATAAGCTTACCAATAAAGAAATCTTCCTACAAGAGGAAAAAAAAAGTGGAACTTGATTCTGATTGACCTTGAGACAAAGACAGCCTGGAAACCATTCAGTAGTCAATAACAGAGCCATGCAGCCTGTAGACATATCTTTGTGAGTGTGCTTATGTGTAAATTGGGCCAGAAGTGGAGGGAGGGAAGCAACATCTTCACGCAGTCTCCATGGTTGCATTAGACTGAAAAAAAAGGAATTGATGTTTTGTTATAAAGCTGAATGTTAAAAATTAGCATTCCTAAAATTTCTGACAATCTGGCTTAAATAAAATAATAACAGATGTATGTGAAAGTGATATTGCTAGAGATTAACAGTTGTATAATGGATATCCTGCTGTACAACATTTATGAATAATGCATCATTATCTATCATCTTTAAATCTATCCAGGATTAACAGCTTTGCAGATTATTTAGCCTCCAAGATTTAATGGATAAAATCAATACATATATGTTTTGATAATCGATGACAATTAATTCATTAAAAATAAACACCTAGCCAACCTCAGTTAAATGCTCAGGAGGTGTCCTTATTCTCTAATTGTGTTGGTTTGTTTGCCATGCTAGCAATTTGGGATGATATCTTTACAATCCATGTCAATGTTGAAAAAAAAGAGAGAGAGAGAATGTTCTCCAGATCCAAGCAAGAAACAAACAAACAAACAAACAAACAACCCAAGACATCTTCTCCAGGAGTTTCAACCTAAAAAACCAGAGCTTTCTATTGCCCTTGGGATTTTGCTGCTGCATCTCCTGACACTAGGGGCTGGAAAATGATTGGTTTCCTTTGATAAAAAGTTCTTCAGGAAAAGAACAGCTTAGTCAGAGGAGGCCACCAGGCTGTGTGCCCCAGCAATGCAGCCTTGGGCAGGGTTGAAGAGGAGAAAGAGGAAGAAAAGCCACTGCCTCTGCAGCACCCACAGTGGGAAAGCAGTGGGCCTGGAAAAGGCGACAAATTGCTCATGTTACATTTAGAATGGTCACTATTCTTCCCCATTTTGACATGGATGTCACTGTAGAAAGAGATTTTTAGCTTAGATTACTGATAGTTGTGGGAGTGAGGAGAGATTCCCCCATCCCAAATTCTGTAGTAGAATTGTTTATTCTTGAGTTCATCTTCTCAAGGTGACACTAGACCCTAATTTCAGACAGTTGCTATATCTTTCCTCTCCCTCCACCTTTCTCTCCCTTTCACTTTCTTTTTCTCTGTAATGCTGAGCTTTTGGCAAAGATACCAAACAGACAATCCATTTGCAGCCAAAAGTTTATGTGTATGTTGATTGTTTCTGATGAGTGGATGGAAACCTCAGCTTCTCAGTGCCCTTGAGCAATAAGGGCTGAACAAGTTCTGTGTTTCCACATCACATATCATCTCAATAGCTAATTCTTAGGTTGCAGAATATTGTTATAATATGAAATTCTGGGGTTGTAGCTCAATTCACTCTCCTTAGTAAACTACTGCACACACAGATCTGATTGTGTCACAGCTTTTTGTTTAAACCAATAGCTGGTTTCACAGGGGTTAGGAGCTGTGTTTGAGAAATGTGTTTTGCATCGATTAAAATTTCTTAAAGGACACACCGCAATTGAATGACAGGCTATTTTTAAATTATTTACAAGCTCGACATTTTACTCAAAGCAAATTGTCAACTAAATCTAGTTATCATTTTATCTGCTGGACCCATTCCCCCTGAGCATACCAGCCATGAAAAAGATTATCTTCTCAATTTATTGCTTTAGCAATTCAGTAGACATCTTCTTGGCAACCCCCTCCTAGTACTAAATGATGATAGAAAGGCATTGATGAGTTTGGGGGGCATTTGTTTCCAGAATTTCCCTAAACACAATTTTTCAATTGCATTATGAATGAAGGCCATGATATGAGAGCTTTTTTCTGGATCTAATTTCCACTATAATCACTCTCCTATGGAAAAATCAGAGATTATTTTTCCACTTACATTTTCCCCATGCTACTAATGATATAAATTGACACAATTTCTTTTGGTACTTCTCTAACCATGTACATATTGCTATTGTATTGTCATGAATGCAGTTCCAAGCTCTTTTCCATGTCACTGCTTATACCCGTCAATTCCCTCTGTCATGGGGACATTCTTCCCATTGACCTTTGCTTGGCTCTGTCCTCATTATCACTCAGATCTTAGTCCAAGTAACAACTCCTCTGGGGGCTTCCTGGACCACCTTATCCTATGTTACTTACTTCCCCCAGTACCATTCCAGTAGTTATCTATTACATGTTACCTACTTTATGTCACTTACTACCATCTAAAATACTCTTACTTATTAACCCTACATGATTCTGGTTTGTTTTTCTCAGCAAAAGGTAAGCTCCATGAAAGAAGGGATCTCATTTTTTGGTTTACTACTCTTTCCCAGTGCCTAGCACGGTGCCTGGGATATAGTAGACAATAAATATTTGCCACACAAGTGTATGAACAGGTACAAAATTGCAATCAGGAAACCTAGCTACATTTCTGTCTGTATTTTTGGTTTTCTGCACGACGCTAGACTTTCTATTTAACCCAGTTGATTTTCTACAAACCCATAAAATTCTAGATTTCAGGACCAAAAGATATCTGTAAGGTTAGATAGTCATTCTGTTGATGAGAAACTGGAACACAGAGAGGTCAAATCACCCAATGAGTGGTAAACGTGAGTTTTAATTCCAGCCCTCCAGTTTTCTTAGAACAGTGGTTTTCAACTGGGCAATTTCCTCCCTCCTCCTCCCCCCACCACCAGGGACATTTGACAATGTTTAGAGACATTTTTGGATGTCACAACTTGGGGAAAGGGTGTGTGTTACTGGCTTCTAGTGAGTAAGAGTCAGAGCTGCTGCAAAACATCTTATAGTGCATGGGGCAATGCCCCACAACGAAGAATTACCCAGCCAAAAATGCCAGTAGTGCCAAGGTTTAGAAAGCCTGACTTCGAGCTATAAACAGCAATAATGAGACTTCTCCCTTCTGTTTGAGAATCAATGAGAAAAGGTCCATAAAACTTGAGTTTTTCAGGATTTTGTAGTACAGAATCATTGATTGGCATTTTTTGCAACAAAAAAATTTTAATTCTTAAAATAAAAGTGCTTTATTATTTGTTGATTATAGAAATAATATATGCTTGTTGTAAAAGAATTCAGATCAAAAGAAATATATTAAAAAGGAAGAGAAAATCATCCATAATCCTACCCCTTGGACATAAACATATGAGGATGTTGGTGTGTATTTTTCAAGACTTTTTTTTATAAATACATACATACACCTACATACATTTTGACAAAACTAGAATATCGAATTTATATATACTCTTGTAATGTGCTTTGTTCACTTAACAATATTTTATTGACACATTATAACTCTATAAATAAAAAGCTAATTATAATTTCTAATGGTTTTATATTATTCTGATGTATGGTTGATGCGAAATATGTTTTACCATTCACCTACTGATGAGTATTTATGTTGTTTCTGATATTTTAATATTACAAAATACGGGTCAGTGAATATCCTTGTTTATTCCTTCTTGTTCATTCTCAATTCCTTCCTTAGGATAAATGACTGAGTGGGATTGCTGGGGCAAAGGAAATGTGATACATGTTGTCAAGTGTATGCCCAATTACTAATTGGAACCAAATAATTAGAAATCTCAGTGTGCTGGAATTCTCTGTCACCCCACTTTCAGATGAGAAATGCAATTTGCAAAGCAAAATATAGTGAGGCATGATTTTTTTTCTTTATGCCCTAGTATTAGAACAAATGTATTCTCACCTCCTCCACTCATTTAAATTTGATTCAAGAAAAAATTATTAAGGAGGAACGAAAGGACATTCACCAAGTCCTACTGTGCATTATTCACTATATGTTAGGAATTTGTATTCTTCCAACAACCTGAGGGGTAGGCTGTCTCTTCCTGTTCATAGATGGGGAAACTGAGAATTAGACACTCTCACTGAATATCACAAACATGACACCTGGTAGAATCAGAATTTGAATGTGGTTCTTGCCTCTAAGAAGTTTAGAGCCTACTGTAAGGCAAAATGTGCCAGGGACACTTACCATATTAATGTCAGGTATGATGAGATTGATGTTCAAATTATGACCCTGAGGATTTTAAGATTTTAAACCTGTAAAGAAATAGTCAGTGAGGTTCAGGATATTGTACTTACCAAAGCAGGAAAGTTGATTAATGTATATTTGAAAGTACTTTCAATAACTAAGATTGAAAAATGCAGAGATGTCTGATCTCTCTCTAGTAATCAAAAAATTTAATCAGTTAATTGAGTTTGTACTTGATACATTCCTTTTTTCAAAAGACCCCAGGATATTTGCCTATCATCAGCATGTAAGATATATGGCCCCAGTCAATAACTATGCCATAGATACAATTTCTTTTAGAAAGCTGGGAAGCCAAGAATATTAGAGAGCTCTCTTGTCTACTCATTTTCTTATGTCCTTTTATTCCCCCTCATTAGAATTCTTAAGTCTTCTCAAGCCTGTGTACTCTGGTTAAGCTATGTTAGAGTCTCCAAAAGGAGTAAAAATGGGCAGGGCCCAGGCAAAGAGAGATCAGACAGCTAGTTTCAGAATGAGATTTGCAAGATGGGAGAAAACCCATGGGGTGGAAATATCTTTCCATTGGCCTTTGTGGTTTGAAATGCTCTTCAGCACTCCACTTCTGAGTAATTCATTAAGAAAATACTCAAAGATGTACAAGTGTATTTATTGCTGTACTGTTTTAGACAGTGAACAATCAGAAACAGAGTAAATGATCATCACTAAGAGATAAACATAAACTATGATACGTACATACTGTGGAATAATACACAGCAGTTAAAAGAATCTATTGTGGATAGGTGTTTTTTGTTATATATATGTATTGTGAATATTTTTTGTGGCTTGCCTTTTCACTCTCTCTCTCTCTTTTTGAGATGGAGTCTTGCTCTGTCACCAGGCTGGAGTGCAGTGGCACAATCTCGGCTCACTGCAACCTCCACCTCCTGGGTTCAAGCAATTCTCCTGCCTCAGTTTCCCGATTAGCTGGGATTACAGGCACGTACTACCACATCTGGCTAATTTTGTATTTTTAGTAGAGATGGGGTTTTGCCATGTTGGCCAGGCTGGTCTTGAACTCCTGACCTCAGGTGATCTGCCCACCTCGGCCTCCCAAAGTGCTGGGATTACGGGTATGAGCAACCACACCCAGCCCAATACCACCTATCTTTATAAACATATATACAAATGCATATGTATCTCTGGAAAGGATATCAGGTGTTACCATATGTTGGCTTTCTAAAATTGAAGACATTTAACTTGACTCTATTATCACAATTCTGTTGGCATCAGTTTGGCAATCGAATTGGAGATCAGATCATTAGGTGGATTAAAGTTTACTCAGAGGGTCTCAGCAAAAGGGGCAATTAGGTGCTCCTGTTTTTCTAACACTTAAATAGAGCTGTTGACCAAGAGTTGAAAGGTGTTTGAGTACCAGTTGACCATGAATAATCCTAAACCCTGTGCAAACTGCTTTAACACTAGCTGTCAACTTTAAGAAAAAATATCACTCAAAAGCAAGTATTCAAAAGGGCATCTATTAAGAGAACCAACCATATTCCAAAAAATTTTATAAATAAGTAGAGAAAAGTTGGCTGGGCACAGTGGCTCACACCTGTAATCCCGGCACTTTGGGAGACTGAGGTGGGCGGATCACATGAGGCCAGCCTGGCCAACATGGCGAAACCCCATCTCTACTAAAAATACAAAATTTAGCTGGGTGTGATGGCACATGTCTGCCTCAGGAGGCTGAGGCAGGAGAAGTGCTTGAACCTGGGAAGTGGAGGTTGCAGTGAATGGAGATCATGCCACTGCACTCCAGCCTCGGCAACAGAGCGAGACTCTGCTTCAAAAAAAAAAAAAAAAAAAGTAAAGTTAATCATTTTATTTTTCAGGTAATTTGAGACTAGACAATAAATATGAGGGCCAACATGTATATTTGAGAACTGCCTAAATCTCTGCTGTTTCCTCTATCGATAAGATATAGGAAATGAAGCCACAGAAGTCAGAACAATGAATTGTCCTACTGAAATCTCCTGGGAATCACAGGGAAAGCCATTGTGGGATTCCTCGCAGTTATATGGGCTCTATAATTAAGTTTTGGGGAGTCTGGGGGCTGAATTTAGCAGCAGAGGAGAGAAGGGATCCAGGAACATTAGGAGGAGTCCTTTAATATTGGGGTGGAGGGAAATCAAAGGGACTTTAGCACATCTGGAATTTCATTTGTTTGATTTCTGGAAGAGAGTGTAGCTAGTGGTGCTACGTGTATAATAAAAAAAAAAGCCCTCCATTAGTGTAAAGGCCAGAGTTGATTCCCTAACCTTGGATGGTAGAGGCCCTCTTTTTAAATGTTTGCATTGTACTGGAGTAAGGGTAATCTTGTGTTATTATGGAACCAGAGAACCGTGAAAGGTGGAAGGGCCTTAGAGCTCATGATTTTAGTGGCTCTCAGCACAAGATGTCTATAAGATTCACCTGAAGGACTTTTATAATGTTGAAACCAAATCAGTGGGGTGAGACTCAGACATTTGTGTTTTTCAAATGCCCCCAGTGGATTCTGATACCTGGTGTGGGATGAGAACCACTGATCTATTCGGTCCATTGATTTTCATCTCTTTAAGCCTCCGTGGCCTACCTCAGATGCTTCAATAGAGCTGTGCCACTTTATTCTGCTGTACAGCCTTATTTGAAGAAATAGTTCTACTTCTAAAGGCTAAACTCTGGAGAACCCCTGATTTAGTCTAATGAGCTTCCAGCCATTCCTCTTTCTTCACCTGGATATATTGGTCAGATTGGTCATTTGGTGGTAATCCCATAAAGAGACTGAAATGTGAAACAGCTGTCTCAGATTGTCTCTTCAGAGCAGATGCTGAGCCCAAGTTTCCAAAGCAAGATGCTCATCAGATCAACACCTGAGAAGGGAAGAAAACAAAACCAGGATTGGGGAAGGGAGAAAGCTGACCTGTGATACGAGCCTGAAAAGGCCTTGGCCAAGCTGATCGGGAGTGCTAGAGTGAATATTGCCCATCCACCTGGTTTCCCTGTGGGCATCTCCCTCAGTCAAGGGTTGTGGGCTATCCCGGGAAGAGTGTGACCTCAGGTGGAGAATGTCTCTCTGCAGCCAGGACGCAGCCTGAAATAGCTGAAGGGAAGAGTGTGACCTCAGGTGGAGAATGTCTCTGCAGCCAGGGCAGGGCCTGAAATAGCTGAAGGCTGGAGGAGGTCCACTACCTGCACTCCCACATCAAGTCATTCCTTGAAAAGGAAGCTGGACGCAGCTCTGGGGTCTATATTGCAGGTATGCCGATTTGGGAAGGGGGAATGTAGGGAATGCCTGTGAACTGGTAATCCACAATTCAAAAAGAGAAAGGGGTTCAGGGAGGCAGGAGGGAGGGAATTTTAAGCATCAGGTGGGGTTAGATAACTTCGCAGAGGATACTATTATGTCTTGACTTTTGTCTGTTACCTCTGTCTCACGCCATGGACTAACTTTAGTACAAAGGAACTTTAATTGTTGCAAATCAGATTCAGCATGCATTTATTGAGCGCCTAGTATATGCCACCTTCTGTGCTAGATATTTTCGTGTATGGTCCTACATGCCTATACTCTCATCTTAATTAGTTTGTAATGAAAATTACCCTTTGCATGATTTTCTTTTGATTTTTCAACTTGCTTGTTTGTTTAAAAACTAAATGTAGAGGACATCATTTTCTGAACTGAAAACAGTGGAATCCCTAGAATCTTGCTACTAATGTGGCAAATAAGTTCTCATTGTGTTTAAAAGATTCATTGTTATCATCACTTTAATTATACTTGTAAAATAAATCTTTATGAGCAGGAATGCCTTTAGCTATGTTCTTAATTTTAAGAGACAGTGCACAGCCCTTTTATGGTGGTTTTGTAGATTAGATCTAGAGCAGTGAACTAATACTGAGTTAACTATCACAAGATTGGTTGTTTATATCAACGTTCTGCAACAAACATAGAACAAGTCAACACAGGCTGTTTTCTACTAAAACTCACAAGGTTCAGTAACAAATTCCTGTAATGCACTTTAAAATATTTCATTTTCCATAAAGAACACTTATAGTTTCAAGGTTATATTATAAGACAAAAGTTCTTAGAACGATTAAAATACACTTTTAATGTCATAAGAAATCTCTTTGCCATAAGAAGCAGGCTTAGAAGCTCAACTTTAAGATATAAACAAGGGATTAATTCAACTTAAATGTTGTTAACTGGTATGTAAATATTCAGTAATAATTTTCTTAACTATCTATTAGGGAAATTTCTAACAGAAAGATTTGTCTACTCAAACAACCAGTGTTGACTGTCTCCTGAGAGTTCAAAGTTTCTCATTAATCTGCTCACTGAAGCTTGTAACTCCTGGCTTCAGTTATAATTTCAAGCCAGAGGTATGTTAAAAGAATATGGAGCCTATTAAATTCTGTTGTCACGTTAACTAGACTTTAGGTTTGAATAAGTTATCTGTATTCTCATTTTGGCCCAAACGTGGACATCTAGAACTGGCCCTCTGGCAGTTACCCTAGGCAGGGGCAGTTCCTAGCAAAAGATTGTGCATGGGCTTGCACCCCCAAAGCCGACCGGCACTGTGTGTTTCTGATCAGCCCGTGTAAAGTGAGGGTCAGGAACAGAGCTGTACAGAGGGTGGCTCCCTGTCTTTGAAGGAGCTACACTGGACCACTCTACTCCTATAGCTTCCAAATTATACACAGTAGAAGGAAGGGAGACTTGGGCATCAGGGATACTATCTTTTGCTCATGAATGAAGGCCAGTGAAGGGAGGCAGGTGGAGACAAGATCACAGTGTGACTTTCGTGGGCCCTACACACTGTGGCTGCTGTTGCCAATGGCTACATTGGCCATGCATGGAGATGCTGTTCAGATGCAGTCTCAAAGGTTCTGAGTTCCAAGTCCCCAGTTGTACAAATTCAAAATAATAGGGGCAGTGCCAACTACTCTAGTTGACAGTGAATCTGGCCCCTTCAGTTTCTGCTGGGAGAAAAAAACAAACAAACAGCTAAGAGATCATCATCAGGGACACAGGTGAAGAGTTATATCTGGTGGAATAGTCCATCATCAGAGTAGCTGTTTGAAAATATTATTTTCATAATTAAGGGGGGAGGGGAGTGGATAGGTTCAAGGGATCCAGCATTTTGGAGAACCTACTACTTTAGGCAATTGGAAGACCCCAGAGATGCAGAGCCCCTTCTTAAGGGGCTGAAATTGGTGCTCCCCCACCACTCACTTCCCTCTACCAAAATCTCTTCAGGGTAAGGCCCTCAAGTTCTCCACTTCCCATTCACATCCTATCACTAAAATACCCTGCGGCTGGCCCTTTAACATCTGTTGCGACACTATGGCTGAATATACAAAATACAGCATGAGAAGCCTCCTTAGGACCGTGTGGAATCTATTTAATTTGAGATGGTTTGTCTGTGGGAGGAATAAAAACACAACAAGCCATAGAAAATAACTACTTCATCACATCTTATAATTTACTCCACCAGGAGGTTGGAAGTATGCCTCCAAATTGCCCTAGTGCAATTTTTGTGGATTTGGTGGCTCATACTAGTAAAACTAAAGTCAGTGGAAAATTTCCACATGTGAGAATTATAGTATTAGATCCTTTAAAACAACAACATGTGCACACACAGCCCCCGACATTTCTGAGTGTCTGGAAATCCTGATCATGACTCTGAAAAGCAGGAAGTCAGGATCTATTGCATCAGTTGTGTTGGAAAGCACTTATGCAGTGTGTTTTTTAATACTAAAAAATTGTTTGGTTAGACTTAACATGCTCAGTCTCATTTCCTGAGAGGATTTCTTCTTAATTGCTACTGTGAAAAAGTTCTGCTTTACACCATTCACAATAGTAAAGACATGAAATCAACCCAGGTACCTAATCAATGGTGGATTGGATAAAGAAAATGTGGTACATATACCATGGAATACTATGCAGCCATGAAAAACAATGGAATCATGTTTTTGCAGCAACATGGGTGCTGCCAGAGGCCATTGTCCTAGGCAAATTAAAGCAGAAGCAGAAAGCCAAATACTGCATGTTCTCACTTATAAGTGGGAGATAAACATTGGATACAGAGGGACACAAAGATGGGAAAAACAGAGGGACACAAAGATGGGAAGATTCCAAAAGGAAGGAGGGAGGGAGGAGGGAAAGGACTGAAAAACTACCCATTGGGTACTATGTTTGCTACTTGGGCAGTGGGACCATTAGAAGCCCAAACCTCAGCATCATGCAATATACCCATGTAACAAATCTGCACATGTACCCCTGGGTCTAAAGTAAAAAATTAAAGTAAAAGTCCTTCTTTAAATCATAAAGTAA
Organism: Pongo pygmaeus; assembly: GCF_028885625.2. Lineage (NCBI taxonomy): Eukaryota > Metazoa > Chordata > Mammalia > Primates > Hominidae > Pongo > Pongo pygmaeus. The sequence continues at coordinate 107,620,387 of NC_072384.2, read as the reverse complement.
TATATAGGGGTTGATGGATTGGATTTTTTTTAAGTTAGGTAAACAGATAGTGTAGATAGAATGTGGTAGTAACCTGTTGCTGGTTTTCATAAAACAGTTAATGGGAAAGAATCAATCAGTCTTTCTCTCTCTTTTTTTGTTCCTTCTTCTCTCTCCCTTACTTCTTTCTTTGTTGCTTAAACAATCATAGCTAAGACTATGAGTTTGCAAGAGCCACTGCCTTTAGATTTTCTATTTATTCTTGCTCTCAGATGGCAACTGTATAAATCTTGTTCTGACCTAAAATATCTTGAAATCTGGGAACAGGGACTGGGTTGAAAACTAGAAAGGTGCTAATTTTCACTGTTTGACCCTGGTGTTCTGATCATCTCAGTGCTACCACACATGGGCTAATGCCTTCCCTTAACAGTTCCCCTGGCTTGGAATTGCTTTCCTTACTCAGACCTGCTCCTATCATGTAGGCCATTTTCTTCCTTCAAAATCTACAGTTTCTATGCTATAGGAACCAAAGTGCAGATAGAAAGAGGTAAAAATGGAGAATTATAGGTTAGAGCTCGGGCTGGGCTTTGGGAAAGGGGTGATGAGTCAGTGGAGGGCTTTGGAACAGAGTTACCATCAATCCAAGCCACAGTTTTATGGGGGAGGATAGGGGAGAGACTGGTGGTGCTGGAAGAATCCCAGTTCAAACTGGGCCGATCAGTTCATGGAGATTCCTTAGCAGAAGATGCCATGCAGCAATGTCAGTAGATACCAGGGGTGCTTGACAGGAGTCTCCTCATGTGAACCCTACACCCAAACCATCTGCAAATCCTATTGGCTCTACTGCCCAAATGTATTTAAAACCTGATATCCTCACCACCTCTGCCACAAACACCTGGGCCAAGCCACCATCCTCTATTACTTGGATTATTACCTACCTGGCTTCCTTGCTTCTGCTTGGGCCTCCCCCACTCCTCAGTATCTCAATCCAGCAGCCAGAGCAATCCTATCAAGACTTAATGGCTGAAGGTAAAAGCTCAGATCCTTCCTAGGGCCTCCGGCGTCCTACATGGGTCTGTCCTTCCCCTCTTCCCTCTTCATCATGTCCTCCTCCTCCGTCACTCCCTTGGTCCTTATGTGATGGTCCACCGACTGCTTTCTCCTTCATCCCAGGCACACTCCCACCTCAGAGCCTTGCTCCTCCCTCTGGCTGGAGCACCTTCCCTCCAGGTAGCTGCATGGGCCTCTCTGCCAATTCCTTCAGATCTCTGCTCAAAGGTCTCCTTCCTGTGGAATCTTCCCCAACCACACCTTTAAACCTTGCACTCTCAGCTTTGCCCTACTCTATCCCTCTCTCCTGCCTTTTCTCCATAGCGCTTACTACTGAGGTATTTACTTCTTTGGCTTATTTTCTGTCTCTACTCAGCAGAAGCTGAAGCACATTTGCTTTCTAATGTATCCTCGGAGTATAGAACAGTGCCTGGCATGTAGTAAGCACTTAATAAATGTTTCTTGAATAAATAAGTGAATAAAGTGGTAAATTAAACAGGACCCTAGTAACGACAAGGGGAATAGAATGGAGCTCAGAATGTTCACCAAGAGTCAATGGGACAGTCAGGGTCCTGATTTCTGGAGCTGAGGCTGTGCTGTTAGGAAAGCAAAGGCAGATACACTATTGTCTATATTTATCTGGTGCTCGTAGTGGAGCCATCAGGCACAGGGTGCTATCAGTTTGTCAGAGAATGGTCAGTACCTATGGTCAAATAGGTTCAACCCAGCCAGAGGCTGCCACTTCAGGACCCAAGCCTTCTGTGAACCTCTGTAACAACCACTGTCTTATTCATTCATTCACTCATCCATCTGTCCATCCATCAACACATCCACCCATTCATTCAATCTTACAACAGTTATTTACCCAATGTCTTTTCAAACCCAGGTTTTCACTGCTTGGATTTTCTGAACATCATTCCTACCAAATTCTATGTCCCTGTGAGCAGGAATTTCTGTGTCTTCAAATTCTCCCATACCTTAATATGTCTTGAATGAATGAACCTTGGACAAGAGGTTTCACTTGATTATGCCTTATTTTGTTTCTTTATAGTCAAAGCAAAAGAACAATGAAAATGGATACATTAATAGATCAAAAGTCTCAGAATTTTTAGGTTAGAATCCAAATCTCCAACTAGTGCTGAATACTCTCGCAGTGCTACCCATATGTCTCTGCTAACCTCTCATGATCAATTCCTTTGGTTTAGAGCCTTGATAAATCCCAGGCTGACTCTTAACACTGGAAAAGGGGCTTCATTCCTGACTATTTATTCCATTAATTGCTAGGTTATTTTAGTCCATTCATCTCACTGACTTTATTTCTCTTTCTTGTTCCATGTTCTTCTTGAGTTTAAATAACTGTAGCCATTTCACATAATAAGGTTTTTAAAATGGGTATGTTGGTGCTCCTCCAAGCAGATTTTAATTCTTGACTGCCTGTCTTAGTCAGCTTGGGCTGCTGTAAGAAAATATCGTAGACTGGGTGGCTTAAGCAACAGAAATTTATTTTCCCACAGTTCTGGATGTCGGAAGCCCAAGTTCAGGGTGCCAGCATGGTAAGTTCTTGATGATGGTTGTCTTCCCTGACTTGTAGATGGCGGTCTTCTTCCTGTGTGCTCATATGGCCTTTCCTCAGTGTGTGGGCTGAGAAAAAGAGAGGAGGAGAGAGAGAGAGAGAGAGAGAGAGAGAGATTTCTTCATCCTCTTACAAGGCCACTAATCCTGTTGGATTAGACTCCACCTTTACAACCTCATTTAACCTTAATTACCTTCTAAATAGCTTATCTCCAAATACAGCCACATAGAGCTTCAACATATGAATACTGGTAGGTAGGCACTATTCATTCCATAACACTGCCCTATTTTAAGATGCCCATTATACACAGTAGCAAGTATTAATGGGGTTAATTTCATTGCAACTTTAATTTGATCATAACTCCATGCTGTGTTTATGCCCAATCTTTATATTTTCTTCCTCACTTAGCATGCATTTCAAGTCACCACTTAAACCCACTTCGGAAGAGTGATTTATAGATTAGTCCTACTTTTGCCCCAGTTGTCAAGTTTTTACTTTACTCAAAATCTGGTTTCTTTTATTTTTGTTGAAAAGCAGGTCAGTATAGAATCTGCTGTCCCTATTAAACATTTTGTACATATTGTCCGGCTCTGTCTTCTTGATCTTATCTACAGTTGCACAGATACAAGCGCAGGATTGCTCTTGCTCTCTCTCTCTCTCTCTCTCAATCTTTCCCCTCACGTGGCTGCTTTCTTCTAATCATTTAGGTTTCTGTTTAGAAGCTGCAGAGAGGTCTTGACCAAACACTATCTATGGAAGTCAGTCTTCTCACATCACTTGTTTTTTCTGACACCTAAGACTGTTGCTGTTTTGCAGATGGAGAAACTGAGGCTAGAGAACGTAAGGAATTTGTTCATGGTTATTCAATTTCTGAGTAAAAAAGAGAAGGCCTGAGAGGTGGGATGGGGCTCAAAGGAGTCTGGAGGTAAACCAGCCATCCCTCATAAAAAGCAAGACAGCGTGTTATTAGGCTTTTCTCTTTTCAAGGTATTTTCAAAGTTGTCGTCTCTCCCTTCTTTTCTGTCTTGACCTCCTTGACAAAATCTGTCTGGCAGAGTGATAGGATAAGTATGTGGAGGGTGGTGGGGCATTTGGCCAGGTGTAGGTTGCCAGATTTAGCAAATAAAAATGCAGAAGCACAGCTAAAATTTGAATTTCAGATAAACAAATTTTTCTTAGAATAAGTATGTCCGCATGCAACATTTGGGACATACTTATGCTAAAACATTATTTGTGTTTCATCTGAAATTCAAATTCAGCTGGACATCCTGTATTTTATCGGGCACCTTTAGCCAGATAGCTATACTACAGCATGTGTCCTCTGGGTAAAGGTTACAAGCCTCGCGTGATGGTGAGTATGCTTAAAAAAGAAAAGAAACAATAAAGTCACATTGAACTTCATTGTTTTATTTACTTTAGTGACTTTTGACGTTCTTTGACAATAAAAACAGCACCATAAATATACCAAATTAAATATGTATTTTACTTTGGAAATTCTGACTTACACTAATCTTTATCAGCCCAGTTCTTCTGAAATTTTATGAATTCACAGCACTTAATATCTAGCCCAAAGTAACTAGAAAACAGCATGGCTTCCTCGTTCATCCTGAAATCACCTTAGGGATAACCTGGACAAGCTATTTAATCTCTCTTTTTACCTCAGTTCCTTCATCAGCAAAATGGAGATGCTAGCGCCCATCTCATCTGGGTATTGTGAGGAGTAATTGAGAAAATGTATATGCAAGTGGCTGGTCCAGTACTTGCCAGGTAGTGGACATTCAAAATATCAGCTTCCTTTCTCTTGCCTTACTCCTCCATTTCTGAGAATGGACAGCATCACTTTTTAGACCATTGCAAAATATTAGGTTAAATAAGTAACACAGATTTGTCTCAAAGAAACATTGGTTCTTACTACTTACTGATACACAGGTACCAGCTGAGCCACATCCTTTTTATAACCCCTAATGATGATTAATCAATTGATTGAATCACTCATTCAACAAGTATTTATTGAGCACCTAACATATGCTAGGCACACGGTTTTCTGGGAGTTGGGGATACATGGTAAACAGAGCAAACTTGCCATTTTTCCTTGAGAATTGCTTATATGATAGTGGGGGCAGGGGCGATAGTAAACAAATTATCACAAGCAAAGATACTATATTATGTGGAGCAACCAATTAGGGCAACTGTTGTGAAACTGAGTATTGAATTTTGTTATGTGGAGATCATTGGTGACCTTAATAATAACTTTTTGTTCCCTGAAGATTGTTCAAGGGAATGGGAGGAGGAGGAAGTTGAGAAAGTTGAAGACTCTGTTAAAAAGGGGAGCAGGAAGATTAGTGGCAACTGAAAGGGGATATGGAGTTAAAAACCTTTTCTTTTTTTTTTTGTTTTTGAGACAGGGTTTCGCTCTTGTCGCCCAGGCTGGAGTGCAGTGGCATGATCTCGGCTCACCTAAACCTCCATCTCTCGGTTTCAAGTGATTCTCCTACCTCAGCCTCCAGAGTACCTGGGAGTACAAGTGCGCACCACCACGCGCAGCTAATTTTTGTATTTTTAGTAGAGATGGGGTTTCACCATATTGGCCAAGATGTTCTCGATCTCCTGACCTTGTGATCCGCCCGCCTCAGCCTCCCAAAGTGCTGGGATTACAGGCGTGAGCCACCGCACCCGGCGCTTTTTGGTTTGTAAATTTTTTATTTATTTATATTTTTTCAGAGACACTGTCTCTCTCTGTTGCCCAGGATGGAGTGCAGTGGTGCCATCACAGCTCACACAGCCTGGACCTCCCAGCCTCAAGCAATCCTCCCACCTCAGCCTCCTGAGTACTTGGGACTATAGGTACACACCACCATGCCTGGCTAATTTTTGTATTTTTAAAAAATTTTATAGAGACAGGGTCTTGCTATGTTGCCCAGGCTGGTTTGAAATTCCTGGCCTCAAGTGATCCTTCGGCTTTGGCCTCTCAAAGTGCTGGGATTACAGGCAGGAGCCACTGTACCCGGCTGTTTTTTTATTTTTTTATTTTTTTGTTACAACATGCTTGTAAGCTGAAGGGAATGGCTAAGTGGAGGGAAATTGATAACACAGCAGGCAGAGGACAACTCCAGGAATGAGTGCTTGACAAGGCAGTGGAGGAAGAGGTTCCACTGGATGAGAGAAGGGCTTGCCTTGGACTGCAGTGGGGAGGGTTTACTTTCTGTAGTAAGAGGGGAGGGTAACTATGTGAGGCTGCGGGTACGTTGGGAGCTTGCTCAGTTTGGCAATGGGAAAATGTAGAAGTTCTTTACTGTCTCAGTGAAATAAGTTATAAAGTATTATCTTTCACTTCTCTTATCAATAATTATTGATTATTGATAAGCTGAAAATAGCAAAAATAACTATTGACAAGAAATTTAGCTTCCTCGTTGATATCAGGCTCTCACTGAGCACCCCCAAATGCTCTTGGATATATACCATTGTCTCCCTACTCCCACTTTGGGGAGTGAGAGTCTGATTTAATTTATTCACCGACAGCTCTTTTCAGCTCACCAGGCTGATGTGCTGGTGTTTTGCTGTTTTTACCCATCATGTGTTTCTGTCCATTGAGATAAACTTCTTCCAGAAGAAGCTGCCTATCTTGACAAGTCTGTTTTGAGTCTGTGCTCCACTGCACAGCCAGACCTGAAAGTGACAGGAACTGACAAACTCTCTGAACTTGTCCCACTGGATTTGTCTAATGGGCCTTTCCCTGACATAGATGAAAAAGTCATTGACAGAAGCAGACCATTTACCATGAACCTGAGTAGAGGTATAAGCAGCGACAGATAAAATAGGGCTTGAAAAAAAGCTGGGATCTTCACTTTGAAATGCGAAGCTGAAATGGATGGGTATTGGGTTTTGCAGCCCCAGGTCACCGGCTGACCAGTAAGAATGCCGAGCTCCTGTTCTCTATTGCTCTCCCTGCACTGCACTGCAGAGAAGCTGCTAAGTGGTGACTTGGGGGTCAGGGGTGGCTTTCAGCATCCCCTCTAGGCCTGAGGGCTGAGTTCTCTTTCCAAAGAGAAAAAAGTGCTATTTGAAATTTCGTGGCCAATTTAGAAATTCTAGTTTGTTGGCAGAATTCACACTGAAGGAAGTTTTCCAAACAGAAGAGTCACATCTTAGGAGTGGTATTTTTAGGTTCTATAATCAACACCTAACGTGAACATCATATAAACTCAGAATTACCCTTGAAAAGCCCTTACATCACCCTTAAAACATATATCCCTGTGTTCTAATTTTCATTCACAGTGAAATTTGAAAATCATTGCGCTGGATTAAAGGAACAAAAACAGGAAGGAAATGTATGTGCAGATGTCTGGCCTCAAACCGTTCTGCCTTTAAGGCAGATACCAAATCCCCAGCTTTGAGAGAGCACTGAGGGGAGAACGCAAAACATCCTTGTTGGGCCACAGGGTTTACTTTATTCCCCTTGAATCTTAAGCCTTGACAACTTTTACAGATGGTAAAGGATGTGTTCGTCATCGTGATGACTAATTGAAATAGCGGCAATGCATCAGGTCCAGGTTAGGGGTAAAGTGAAATGATATCTTTAAGAAGAAGCTGTAGATAAGTCAGTGGGTATGTAAAGGTAGGATCCAGGTCTCCTCTACAAGGAGTAAGTTGGCTGAATGAAGAGCTAAAATTGCTTGATTAAAGTAGTAAAGCAACTAATTTCTGAAATACTTAGGGAAAAGGTAAAACGCAGCCCAGCATAGGAGGATCCTATGCGAAAAGATAGCTGATAATTAGTTTTCAAAAGGGAACAGAAGGACCTCTCCAGTGTCTGCCAACACTGGAGTCTGAAAACTAGCACTTTGAGGAGAGAGAGATGGTAGAAGAGAAAAGGCTTTGAGGAGGAATAGAGCCTGAGCAACATGGCGGGCCACAGACAAGAGAGGGGCCAGCCATGGGCTCTCCATGATATGGTAGTGCTGATGTTCTTGGGGAACAGAGATGTCAGGCCTTGACTTTTGTTTTCCTTTTCTGGCTTTGGAAATTCCCTCATGATCTTCTCGAGGCTTGGGTAGAGTCAGTTACCTAGAAACATCCCTAGGGAGTAGGAAACTATGCAAGGGGTCAGAATCCAAGCTGGAATGGAAAAATGAGGAGAGTTGGGTCAACCCTCCCAGGACCACTCTTCCCCAAAGAGTAGAAACAACAGTGTATTAAATGGTTGTTGCAGGTCCAAGGACGTGATCAGCGGCAAAACCATCAGAAGAATTCAAGGTGGAACAGAGATAGGAAATTAGGAGCTAGGCAATGTGGAGGACACGGCTGCAGGAACCAATGGAACGGTAGACTGAAATGAAAGTCCTTTCTCCTAAATATGCTGGAGTCAGAGTTGCTGACTCAGATGGCTACAGGTGCCAGCCAACAGCATGAATAGTTGGAGAGGCTTAGTATAAGCTTCGTGCTAGGCTCCTTCTACTACAGTTAAACATCATACCCACTAAGTTACTTTGGCTTAAACATCATACCTACTAAGTTACTTTGGCTTTTTTTTTTTTTTTTTTTTTTTTTTTTTTTGAGACGGAGTCTTGCTCTGTCGCCCAGGCTGGAGTGCAGTGGCGCAATCTTGGCTCACTGCAAGCTCCGCCTCCTGGGTTCATGCCATTCTCCTGCCTCAGCCTCCCGAGTAGCTGGGACTACAGGTGCCCGCCACCATGCCCGGCTAATTTTTTGTATTTTTAGTAGAGATGGGGTTTCACTGTGTTAGCCAGGATGGTCTCGATCTCCCGACCTCGTGATCCTCCAGCCTCGGCCTTCCAAAGTGCTGGGATTACAGGCGTGAGCCACCGCGCCCGGCGTACTTTGGCTTTTAAAACACTGTGGGGATGTGTTGAACAGTAAAACAAAATAACTTTTTGGGTTTCATATTACCCCAGGCTCCCAGACTGCAGCCTCTGAACTGGGGAAGGTAACCCTCTAAAGGAGAAGTGTGATTCTGCAATCATGTGGATGGAGCTTATGCCTGTTTGTGTTTTCAACACGGAGTCCTTGGAACTAGCACTGCATGTTCACCCTGCCAAGGGAAATTTACAACTGAGGGCCTTTGGATCCTATCCAGAGTAGCATCTCCATCTGCCCCACTGGATACAGCTCAGTCTTTGGTCATTGCAGAGATCTTTTCCATTTACTGAGTGTTCTGGGGCTTTAAAGGGAATGTGCACTCATTCTTCTGCCAGCATTTCTTGGTTTGCCACCACTGAGGCTAGCTCATCTCTGTCTTGGTCTAGGTTCTCCTGAAAACACAGCCTCAGTCAAGAACTGAATGCAGGTGGTTTATTTGGGAGGTGACCCTAGGAAGCAAAAGTGAGGGCATGGGAAACTGAGGCAGGGGAGGAGGAAAAACTAACACACAGGTGCATGGAGCTCTCTGCCGTAGGCACACAGAGTGGGGGTGGAGTATCGATCCATTGACTCTCAGTGGTTGGAGACAGGAGGAAAATGACTTAATTTCTCTGGCTGTCTGCGTTTTCCCTGTGTGAAGCTCCCAGAGCTTCAGAGAAGCCCTGAGGGGGCAAAACAGAGAACTTTAGCAGCAAGCTTGGGATAGGTGTTGGCAGTGTGGATCTGACTTTAGGGAAGTGGCACCGTGCAGGGCATCAAGAGTAACTGCTACAGTCTATAATATGAAAGATCCATCCAGGAAGGACCCATCCATCCTGGGAGTGCCACAGTCTGGGTGCTGCTGCCCTGACCTGAGCTTGGCTTCCTTACCTCTCTTCTGCCCATTCTTTGGACAGTGGGAAAATTGCTCTATGACATCAGCCCAAGGATGCCTCTTCTGTCTACACTGTTCTTTTCCTCCCTGGCTTTCCTAACACTCACACTCATGGGTTTCCATGTGTGAGCAGTAACTGCAAAACTTAATTCCCTTCTCTTTCCTCCTTTACCTTCTGTCTTTTTTTTTTTTTTTCCTTTTCATAGAGAATGGGGGTCTCACTATATTGTCCAGGCAGATCTTGAACTCCTGGGCTCAATCTATCCTCCAGCCTCTGCCTCCCTAAAAGCTGGGATTACAGGCATGAGCCACCGTGCCTGACTTCCTCCTTTACCTTCTAATGGCCTTTCCTTTTCCTTTTCTCTGCCTTACAAAACATGGTTGTCTCTGACATTCAAGTCCCTAAGGCTCCAATCTTCTTCCTCCCCACATCCCCAGGGATATAATTTGGTCCCCACTTTCAGCTCTCACAGCTATGTCACTGCCTCCATCTGAACATCTCCAGGTAGGGTTTTCTCTCCATTTCTGGCTCTATGTTTATCCTTACCCATCTCAAAATTACCTGGCTATTATGATGCTAATTCAACTTTGAGAACCTCCCTTTAAGTGTGAAATCTCCACAGTGAGTTGGATCCTTCTTTTTTGGTTATCTTTCATTCAGCCCAGATCAATATGTCTAAAAGTGACATTTTAGACATACTGACCCCAGCCCATGCCTTTCTCATGCTTGCCAATGTCTTCTCTGCCCTAAAAAAAGAAAAGAAAACATTCTAACTATCCAACCTATATGAATGCTACTGTCCATTCATGTCTACATGTGTTCAAATCTGGTACCACATTTAATTCCTCAGTGTCTTTGATGGTGGCAGTCTACCTGGTATTCATAGGCCACGGTGTGGAGTCAGAAAGAGTCAGATCATGAGGTGCATGGCCAAGCTCACTAGAGTCTCAATATACAGGGGCATTGTAAGTCAGAATGCCAATACTAGAAGGATCACTAACAATTGGCTTAAACAACTGATCACATTAAGATAAAGAAACTGAAGCCCAGAGAGATACAGAGCTTTGACAAAGGACACAGGGCCAGTTCATACCAGAGTAGGGCCTGGAGTGACCATGTTCTGTCTTCCTTCCCAGAGCCCTTTCTACAATAACATAATTAAACAAGGAGCCTGCGTCAGGGACTTTTTGAGATGGAGTTTCACTCTTTTTGCCCAGGCTGGAGTGCAATGGCACTGTCTTGGCTCAATGCAACCTCTGCCTCCAGGGTTCAAGTGATTCTCCTGCCTCAGCCTCCCAAGTAGCTGGGATTACAGGCGTGCACCATCATGCTCAGCTAATTTTGTATTTTTAGTAGAAATGGGGTTTCACCATGTTGGCCAGGCTGTTCTTGAATTTCTGACCTCAGGTGATCTGCCCACCTCAGCCTCCCAAAGTGCTTAAATTACAAGCATGAGCCACCACGCTGGGCTACGTCAGGGACTTTTTACGTGCAAGCAGAGGGTACCGAGCTCAAGCTAGCTCAAACAATAAAGGGAAGTTATTTCATATAAATGAAAAGTTTAGAGGTATCTGGCTTCAGGTGACATTTGAACCAGAAGCTTAAATATGTCAACAAGGACAGGTGGATGGAATGCCTGGTTAACCTCACCTAGACCACGTGAGCCCCAGGATCATATGAGAAATTCAAATAGAAATAAGGGATATTGGAAAAGGGAAATGAACACAATAGATGCTTAACAGGGGCTGACAAAAAAAATCACGACAATATCCAAAAGGGGACAAAGGTATGTGATCTGAAGTCCGAATGATCCCAGTCATAGCTGGACTATGTCCACTTGAGTACAATTGGAATGGAGATCTTGTTTTGGGGTTGAAGCCAGAGGGAGCTCTGGGACTTTTTGTTTGAAAACTGCCCCTGGATAATTCATACCTGTGCCCTGAACATTCTTCCTATCTGTTCGGAGGGCAGGGCTACATTCTTGGGATGGCCTGGGTCTCCCACCGGAAAGCCCAGTGTGCTGGACAGTTCTGCTATTTTAAGAGCATGTGAGAAGGAGAGGGAGCTGAGACAGCTGCCCAGCTAGGAAGAAGGTCTAGGAGCCAGACCTTCCCTGTGGACAGCCGTCTTCCTTTGAAAGCTGGTCAGTGGTCAGGACCCTGGTCCCTGTCCTCCGTTCCTCACAGTTGGTAGACTCAAAGCTCTGCTTATTCTTCTGCACAGATGCTGTCTCTTCCTCTACCCACCCGTCTCTGCCTCTCCTCGCCATACCTCAGCTCCCGTGTGAATTGCCTTGTGCCTGGGCCGTGGCAAGGGTCTATAAGCTTGCCTCCCAAGCTTGCTCCCCACCTGCCCCAGCACATCCTGTGCCCTGTGCTAGGGAACTCACCTCTGACAACAGTTTTGGCATAATATAATTCTCCCACTCCAAGCCCCAATCCAAATTCAAATGTCACCTCCTCTGAGACCCGTTCACTGCAGTGATCATTCCCACTCTGAACCCCAATGGCACGGAATGTCCATCCTGCCCAGTTGGAACTGATCAGGTTTTCCTGCTTTCCATTGTTAGAGTTGCAAGCATCTTTGGTCTCTTTACTCTGAGGATGTGATCCTGGAGGACAGAGATTTACATGTCTAACTATGACTCAGTGTACAGCTCTATACCCCATACGTAGTAGATAAACAAATAATATTAATTCCTTGAGGTTAGCCTCTTGGCTTCAAATCTTGGCCAATTAAAACTTTCTTATTGTCATATCCTTAAATCTCTAGAAATGTAGGTTTGAATTTTGAAATAGGAAGAAGATAAATGGAAGATATTTTCCCTCCCCTTTCTTGCAATTAATTTTCCTTGTCTGCTTGAGTATATACCAGCATTGATATCTACCTCTGACTCAATTTACCAGAAGGTGCTCTAAAAACCTAACCAATGTGCATCCCTAAAATTCAAATGGGCATATGGTTCAAAACACCAAATTTGTCATGTCTCCAGCATGTTGGGCTCAGAGGAGTATTTCAAAAAACAAAACACACACACTCAACATGGGTTTAGGGCCAGGAAATTTTAAATGAGAGTTTTTAAAGCATCAAAAATATCACAGGTGTGTTCTTTCTTGATGCTTACCCATTTAACTATTCTGTAGTTATGGGACCAAACTTCATCCCATGAGCTCAGCATTCCTGTTCTTGAAAAGGGCTATGTAGGGCTGGATGGATAGTTAGGACTTACCTGAGCAGGAATAAGTTTTCAATGGTACAGGCAGATGCTTTGGGAATCAGGAAGCGACCTGCTCCTCCTTGAAATGACTCTGGGCTGGGGCAATGGTGACACTGCCACCTCATGGGATCTGGGGTTACCTGGTGGAGGAAAGACGCAGGATGAAGAGAACCAGGTATAATCCTGCCACTTGGAGTTTTTCCTACAACTTGGGCTGGTCAAATGCTGAATCTCAGTTTATGTTCAAAATAAATGAAACCTCATTCTATTACCAAAATAAACTGCTCAGATGTGATGTTGATAATGAGACAGCCAGACAGAAGCTGCCTTCATGCCAAAACAAGCGAATCAGGTGGTAGGAATAAATGAACAAAGGGCAAGGCATTGTCACTGCCCCTTTCCTTCAGCAGTAGAAAGACGCACTAGAAAATTCATACTTAAAGAAAAAGACCTTTTTTTCTGTTGTTACAACCTGAAACACCATGGAATTATTTGATAGAGCCTTTTTTGGAGAGAGGGTGTGGGCAGACATGGTAAGGGCAGATCCTGTGTCTTTCTGTGTCAGGGGCAGTATTTGTGTTTGCCAAAATGTTTATGCAGACACAGAGAGGAGGGGACTAAGTTATTTGGCCCTGTGACACCAAAAAATTATAATTGTTGTTATGGAATGAATTGTGTTATGTGTTAAAGTCCTAACTCCCTGCACCTCAAGATGTGGTTGCATTTAGAAATAGGGTCTTTAAAGAGGGAAAATGAAATGAGCTCATATGGGTGGGCCCTAATCCATGATGTCCATGATGTCTGGTGTCCTTGTAAGAAGAAGTTAGGATGTAGACAGACACAGAGGGAAGACCTGTGAAGATGTCACAGGAAGGTGATCATCTGCAAGCCAAAGAGAGATGCCCTTAGAAGAAACCACCCCTGCTGACATCATCTTGGGCTTCTAGCTTCCAGAACTGTGAGATAATACATTTCTATTGTTTAAGCCACCCAATCTGTGGTCTTTGCAATCCTAGCAAACCATAATTGTTAAACAGGAGCAGAGGGAGGCAGACTTACTATGGAGAAACACAATATCGGGGCAGCACTGTGTTTTATTGTGAATGAATAAAAGAAATAATCCATTCATTTCTTCAGCGCATACTTTATTTCTGATCTTTAGAGGGTGGCATGTAGCAGCTGGGAGAGGCTCTCCCTTTCATTGTCCCCAGCAGAGAATAGGAAACATGCTGTGTGGGCTTAAAAACTTCTGGCCACCAGCCACTGGCACCCTGTCTCTGGGAAGCAAGGATAAATCTGGTGATCCACTGATCACTGAGCACTTAACAATGATCACTGGAATGAAATAACTATTATCTTTTCATATTTCCACCAGACTTAACCTTGCAGGGTCAATATCATTCCTGAGCTTTAAGTTCTCAGCTTGTATATAACCTTGGATGAAACCGTGAATGTTCAATCTGGATAAAATAATTAATGTCTTTTTATTGCCCCTTGTAGAAACACACAAGGTCCTTGTTGGCCTCATGCATGGAGTATGGACAAGTAGCTCTTTACTTAGCTGGTCTTACAAGCTGCTTTGCAAGTGTCTCTGGCAGGTGGTGCAGTGCATGGGGGAGGGCCCGCAGTCTGTCCCTGGAGGCTCAGCTGAGTATCTCTGGCTAAAGCATCATCTCAAAGGCTTGAGAAGCCTAAGCTCCAGCCCCCACCCCTTCTTGAGCTGATTTCTCCCTCCTGACTCATGTCTGCTGCCTCATTTGAGTTACTGTGCAAATGTTTAGCCAAGAAGCCATACCAGGCCGAGTGCCTATTTATGACCACCTCAGGAGTTTACAGCCCAGGCACTGAGGCAGCATTCCATGCCTAGCCTCTGGTCAAATAAGGACAAAGTGAACCACGCCTTCCCTTCTTGGCAGTGAAGCAGGGGCAGTTAGAATGCTGTGTGCTGGGTGCAAAAGCCTCCCCCGGGCGGGGCCAATTCTTTCCTAGCTTCCCAATGACCTTGCAGTTGTAGGACCATAAATTAGAAGAAAAGAGTGTAGAATATTTGTGACATGACTCAGGATGCTGGGGGAGAAGAGGGCTGCTTGTTTGGTTCCCTTTCTGGGCTTCTGTAGGAAGTGGATTATGAATTCTCATTGGTCTAAGAGAAAAAGCACTTTTGCCATTGTGCATGTCCTGTTTGTCAGCAGGGAGCCTCGTAGAGAAAAACCCTCGAAGAAGGGCACGTAACAATGCAGTCTGAGACACACACATGTGTGCACACACATATGCACACATGCCCAAAAAACAACCCAAAGGAATGCAGACACAGCTACCATCCTGGGAGAACGACCATGGCAGACACCAGCCTCAACATGAGGATTTGGAAATAAAGGTGGCTGGGGTAGGGTTTCTTGTTTTAAGAGACTGAAAGTGTGCTTGCAATCAACCAAAAAATTGAATTTGTTCTCTGCAAGCCTTCCCTCTTAGCCTTGTCAGGGAACACAAAACCTCCCCAGACTCAGCTCCTGGCCAGGAGGAGTTGCAATCCGATGTGGTGGTGGTGGGCTGGGGAGGTGTACAATTACACATAAAAGCGTTCATTGACAATTCAAGACCAGAAGAATAGCAGGGATAGTCAGCACTGTGGGCAGGGTCTGGTGACGAGATGGGTCAGACTCTTCCAGAAATTCTGATGTTTTGCTGCTCTGTTTGCTTAACAGGTGATAACCTACTGTCTAAGCAGCTAGACCTCCTGTGTGCAAACCCCCAGGGAGCAGGGTGTCTGGTGGAAATAGTGTCAGCCATGACTGTGCCATCCGCTAGCCCTTTCCCGGAGCTCCAGTTCTCTGTAGAATGGGCCTCATGCTACCAGCTCTGTGTACCTGAGGGGGTGGCTAAAAGGAGAAAGCTAACAAAATAAGGGGCAGCATGGTGCTTGGCACACCATAAGTGTTTTACAAGGCATTGGAAGGTGAGAAGGTAAACGATCTTCTGTGTCCTCACAGAGGACCCTATACAATAGCACTCAGCAAATATTTGCATGATCGTGATGGTGTGGGCTTTAAATAAATCCCCCCAGGGTGGGGAGGGAGGATGCTTCTTCATAAGATAAATATTTATAGCTACAGTGAAAGAGCAGAAGGAAAAGGAAATAGGCCATGGGGCTCCCTAGGCTTCCCAGAAATATCTCCGTATCTCTTGGTCCTTTCTTTTGGAGGCGTTTCTTTATGTTCTATCCTCTCCACCCACTGCCCTTCTACCTGCTGCACCCACTCTCTTGTCTTTGGGAAAGTTCTTTCTCCCACTCTCCTTTCTCAGCTGTTCCCAGGGGTCTGAGAGTCCCCACTCCCGCCCAGCTTGGTAAGGTGAAAAAGACTTCTTCTGGGGGAGCTGCTCCCCTACACTTTTTAATCAGCTTCCATCCGGTGCTGTTGGTTTCAGAACACACATGCTTTCTCACTGACACACGCGCTTTCACAGCTTGGATAACAAGGCTCTGCCTCCCGCCCTTCCCACCCTCAGCACTGCCTGCTCTCCCCTTCCCCCTGCCACATGCACAGGGTCTTTCTAGAGAACGGCTTTCAGGACCACTAGGGAAGTCCCATGTGTCCTTAGAGGCAGTTGAGAGGCCACATAGCTTGCATGTAGCTCAGCCCCTGGCAGGCAGTGTGGCTGCCATGTAAATTGCTTGCGTATATGTCAGGGGATACATTTGTAAATAACCTTTTTTTAGGGGAGGAGGGTAGAAAGATGAGGAAACAAAGGACAAATGCAGGAAGGTGTTCAGCTCAGGACCACACTTCTTCATTGTTCATTTCCAAATGAGATGGCATAGCTCTGTTAGTCCATAGGGGCTGTGTCTGGCATGAGTCAGCAACCAGTACAATCTACTGCCAGTTGATTAAATTAGCATTTGTTATAAGCCAGAAAGGGAGGGAGGGATGTTGTGTGCAGAGATAGATGGAGAATGAAGAAAATCTTCTTCATGCCTTTTGAATTATTTATGGCCTGGAACTTTACATGCTACAGCCTAACCGGACTTGATAGAGAGAGGCTGGGAAGAACTCTCTCTTCCCTTAAAGTCACAGAGCACATGCTTGGGTCCTTGGGAGGACAGGAGCATGCTAAGAATGATGGACTATAGTGGAAAAAGTGGAGCTCTCTTCATTTTATTATGACCTTGAAAACAGGACTGTTGCATAGAAATCCTGCTGCCATTAGGCACAGGAAGACAGATTTCTTAGCAACCTTTTGAGCGACGGACGTGAATGTGTGAACGCATTTCACTTTGATTTTGCCGAGTGGTAACATGGGATGACTGTCAGATCAGTGGACAAAGGATAGGTCTCTTCGATCTTCGCCTCTGGCTTTCAGCCAGATGGGAGAGAAACAAAAGACTCCAAAGCTGCTGCTCTCCTTCCCCCACCCTCTCCCTCCTCCCTCCTTTTCTCTCCTCCTGCCTTCACCGCCTTGGATGGAGTCTACTAACTACTAACTGCTCTTACATTTTGGGAAATCTTGTCTAATTGTTCAGGGTGTAAAAATGCAGTGATTTTATCTCAGAAAGGGGCTCTTCCTTTTGGGAGATGTGTGAATCCAGAAGAGAGCAATCTCCATGCTGGGGTGTCTGCCGCAGGGAGTTGGGCAGTGTGTGGATGTGAGTGTGCAAGACACCCAGTGTGCTCCGGCTGGGTACCAGGGCGGCCTGGTGGACATCTTTTGTTCTTGGCTCTTCTGACTGCCGGGAGCAGCAGGATAGCCCACATGCCTGCCCAAAGGAGCTGCCGCTGTTCATCATCGAGATCTGAGGCTTTTGTCTGTGAGCCCCAGTGAAGAGGTAAACTGTTGGTGTCCTGCTATCGACTCATAGTCTGCCTCCAAAATAGCTTCAGGATAGCGCTCCTGCTTTTCAGCTGAACTGCTGCCTGTGGACCACCTTGTTATCCAAGGTTCTCACTGAATGGAAGCCGTCCAGAGGCATGTGGCTCTATCCCGAGAGATACAAGAAGAAAGGAGTAAGGGAAGAGTGGCCGAATGAGGGAAAGACAAAAGCAGCCTGGCAGATGACAGGGACTAGAGTCAGACAAAGAACTGGGATGTGTGCTTTGGCAAAAAAGCAGGCAGGGCAGTCATTTCCTTGCTTCATCACTGCTAGCTCAATTTACCCATTTTATATACATATAAAATAAACTGTGTCCAAGACTGACCCTGTAGCAAGAACTTGAAATGAGTCATTTCTTCCAATCATTAGTATAAGTCCTACGTTTTTACTAATGCATAAATGAAACCAAGCAGGTGGTGTCTGTTGCAGTCCTGGGAGATACAAATGAGTAAAGGATGAAGACTTACAGATTGACGATGGAAAACAGGATCACAATGTTGAACTTGAGTGTGGGGTTTCCCCAACACCAAGAGGGGATCCATGTACCCCAGGCCATGGGGAAGGGTTTGATTCCTACAGCTCAGATACCATGTTCTGCCCACTTCTCCCTTAGCTATGCAAAGAAGGAAATTGAGGTCATTTTCATAATTTAGGCAAAACTTCCCTTTCCACTTGAATTACTGAGATATTTCGGGCAAACGCAGATTTCAAAAAGAAATTAAATAGCAAAATTTGAGTTTGGGAACTCATTAACAAGCAGTGAGACTTCCTGTATTGCATCAATTATAAACAATTTGGAGGAAAGAGAGGTTGCTTTTTTTCCTTTTAAAGAAATTATCTGGAAAATTACCCAGGTCTTTGCTTCCTCTTTTTAGATGAGATCTGGACAGGCTGAGTTAAAGACAGTCACCTCATTAGGATGGGTTTAGATGATAAAACCAGGAGAAGAAACCAAGAAGCCCAAACTGCCCTCTGGATTTCCTCCAACTAGCCTTGCCTCTGACGAGTCAGTTCATCTCTCTGCACTAGTATCTTACCACCCCCACCCCACACACTGAAATGGAGCCAACTTGCTTTGCCACTTTTCTACTTCATAGGAATGCTCTAAAAATTAATATTCACTGTGAAACTAGGAAAGCCACAGAGGAATGATCCTATCTCAATATGAAGCATTATCAGTTTTGTTGTGCCTGCCACTCTCAGTTGGCATTGATATATTGTTCAGAATCTCTCTAAAAATCTCCATTCTTTTTCTGACCCCAGTGACCACTAATTATGGAAAACAATATACTGGACTATATTCAAGAAAGAAATATTTTGCCTGTTCATCAACTCAGCCAATAGGGTTTAAAGTGACTCTGATCATGTTAAGTGGCTCAACGAATGTACTGTATAAGCTATGTACTATTGAAGGAGCTTTAGCTGCTGCAAATCTTATCCTTCCTCCCTCCAGGTTTTCTTTCGTGTTGAAATTGGTATGGAGACGTGGATGGAGATTTGAGTCTTAGGAATTTGGGAAGGTGAGTCATGCTGAGAAGCTATGTGACTTTACTCACTAAATATTTCTAGAATGTCTCCTCACCCTTCCATCCCTAGTCCTCCATCTAAGTCAGGCTCTTATTATCTCTTGCCTGGATGTTTGAAGCAGTCTTGGGACTGGTCCTCTGGACTCCAGTCTTATCCGTTAAGCAACTCTCCCCACTGCTGTTGAGTCTATCCAGAAAGCAGGCTTTATCACATTGGTGCTGCCATTGCCCAGAAAATATAGTCCAAGCTCTCCAGACGGAGGGACTTACATGTCCTGTTAACATCTTAGCTCCCTGTGTCTCTAGCTTCAGCTCCCTCCAGTCCCTGCCTTACAGATTTGTATTCAACACCAGCAAACTGCATATGCTTCCCCTACGTAGACTGCGCTACTTTTTGCCTTTGGATCTTTGCTTGTGCTGTTTCCTCCGCCCACAATCTCAAAGCAAGCAGACAGAGCAAACAATGGAGCATCAATAGCTCCTCATTCATCCTCGGGGTCATGTGACACATACGTTGTCTCCTTTCTCCCCTCCTGTGTATTTCTCCAGGGTGGTGGTCTCCTCTCCTGAATTCTCACCCCTGTGGTACCCTGGGCAAGTCTATCATTAAGCTGATATGTAAGGTTCTATGGATGTTTATACATGCTTGTCCACCCACTAAACAGTGAACTCTCTGGAGAGAGATAACTCTCCTCTGGATCTTGAGCAATATCTGGTTCAGGAAGGAGTCCAATATATCGTGAAATACATGCTTCTTAAACAGCTTCCATGTGTAAGGCAACTATGTGCTTGGTGTTTGGGGAATGTTTCTAATACTAAGTTGTTCAAAGAGAAAAACTGTCTAATAAGTATGTCAATGTATACTTGAGTGAATTCTTTATTTTTCTTTGAATGAATGATCCAGATTTATGCAAATAATTAGTTGGGGGGAACCCTATGTCAACAGCAGGCCATCTGGCAGTGTGATGTCATGGCAGGTTGCTTCTCTTTGCTGCCACCATCCAGGAGCCTGGGGCTTTCTTGCAGCTATGGCCTTGAGTGTAGAGATGCACCCGCCCCCCTTCTCTGGAGTTCTCTGCCTTGTATTCTGTTGCCATGGGAACAACCCACTTTCATTCTGGACTTGCTGCATGGGAGAGGGGAACCCTTTACTACAATGGTATAAACGATGAGGATTATTTAAAAAATAAGTTGACAAGGTTAATCATCGCCACATGATACTAGTGCCACAGTTTCTGATTTTGTGAGACTATAGTTTGTTAGGTGTTTCTGGCAGTACTGAAAATAGATTAGCTGGAAGAATAGAAGATTTGATATACCCTTTGTTTAAATGTCTAACTGCCTCTGTGCCTGTGGTGATTCTATTTTTAATGCAAAAAATATTTTTATTCTCTTGAAGTATATGCAAAACCTGTTTTCAGTCAATCCAGTGTACCAAAGAAGGGAATACAATTTCTAGAAGGAAGGCTGAATGATCTTGCAAGGTGCGGAAGGCTGGGATAAACAAAGATACTAACACCTGTCTAGGACTATGACAAATCTGCTCAAATCTGTTAAGAGATTATGTGGAAACATAGTAATGTGTCATTTAGTTACTTTTTTGGAAGAGAGTCAGTTAAAAAAAAGAGAGAAATGGCTTGCAGACTTGCTTTTTAAACACCTTTATATATTCAGGTGACCAAGTGCAGATATATACTGCAGGAGCCTAGTTTATTGTTCAGTGACTACAGAAGTCTAACAGAGACATTCCACATGCTCTAAGCAGGATGTTTTCATCTGGCTCTGTGAGCCTTGCCTCCTCGTAGCTCAACATCTCTCCCTTTTTTCCAGAGAGATCAGGATTCTCTTTCTAGGTGGAATGAGCTCCCCCTTGGACCTAGGCTGAGTTCCTTCTGTCTCTTTACCCAGGCAGCGTCTCTCTCTCCTAGTTTCCAGCTTTTACCCTCAACACAGATTGAGGACTCTGGTTTATTTGAGACGCAGATGTCTGCTGAGTGTCACCATGCAATGGCGTGGTCCCCTGTCCCTTGCCTCCTCCTGATGCCTGGGTTCCCCTTTCATCAGATATACCTTGCAACACAGGCCCATTTGTCTTCTCTTGGAGGAGCAGACAAGATTCTCATTTATTCACTCACTATCCGCTATTACCATCTCACAGAGGCACACAGCATGTGTGAGTATCGTTACACCAGGGACGTCATGTGTGGGGGCACAGGCCACAGAGGGGTAGGGATTTGATTGGCAGGCTTATATGTGACAGAATTAATCAGTAGATAGTTTTTCTGCAAAAACAAAGATGATCCTATGCTTACCAGGCATCACTCGCTGCAGCTGTCTTGGGCCTGGCCCTGCATGGTCGGGGGTTGTTCATTTTTAGTTCCTGTGACTCAACATGTAGCCATACCCGATTGGACTGGAGTGGGGGGCACCTCATGGGCTGATCCAGTAGGATTTTGTCGACTGGGATTCTGTACTAAGAAATCTCAATGAGCTAATGAGCAATGGGAGGTTGGAACAGTCACAGTGGGCCATATCCAGGCTGAGAAGCTAGCAGTAAGTAGAAGCTACACAGAGCATAAAGAGAGAAAAAGTAAGTCAGTGACCAAAACAGAACAGAGCCGACACACACAAAAGGGGAAATGGAAATGCTGAGAGGGAGAGAGGGAGGTGGAGGAAAGGTAGACATGTGGAAGGAGGGAGAGAGGAAGAGGGAGAATGGTGGGAAGATGGAGGGCAACAGGGAGAATCCCTAATCTACTTCAGTTCCATTCAGATTCCCCTGGGGTAGCTGACTCGTACTTTAAGGAGCGTTCCTTGACACCAGCCATTGATTCAAATCCCAGCTCATCACTTACTAGCTGTGTAACCTTGGGCAAAGGCACTTAACCTCTCTGTACCTTAGTTTCCTCATCTGTAGAATGGGGATCAGTACAGTATCTGCCTCTTAGGGATATGGTGAGGAACAAACAAGTTAATACACATAAAGCCCTTACAAAAACATCTGGCTCAGCTTGGTGCACCATGGCTCACAACTATAATCCCAGCAGTTTGGGAGGCCGAGGCGGGTCACTTGAGCCCAGGAGTTCAAGACCAGCCTGGGCAACATGGTGAGACTCCATCTCTACAAAAATTTTTTTTAAATTAGCTGAGCATAGCTAATTAAAGGGAAGCTGAGTCAGGAGGATTGCTCGAGCCCAGGAGGTGGAGGCTGCAGTGAGTCATGATCATGTCACTGTACTCCAGCCTGGGCAGTAGAGTGAAACCCTGTCTCTCTCTCTCTCACACACACACACACACACACACACACACACACACACACACATATACACACATACACACAACAAACAAACAAAAAAACACCTGGCACACTACATAAGCGTGGTCTATTTTTACTACTGAAGTTCTTGGTTTCAATAGAATCTCTCTCTTACTACCTCATATAAATCCTGATAATAGCCCCCACCCCCAACCCCAGTTTAAACTGAGTACATTTGTGGGTATCTGTTCCTTATGATCAAAACCAGCTTAACCAGAATACTTCAAGAATACTTCCTAAATTTTTGAAAGTAAAAAAAAGTCATATTTTCTTTTGAATTTTATAAAGTTAGGATAAAAAGAGAAACCAAGCATGTGCCTTGTGGGAACAGAAATGAGTAGAGTAAAAGAAGAGACTTTCCAAATGTGTACATTGTCAAAACAAGTTATCACTAATTTGGGCAAACAGGGTGGGGCAGCTTCACCTTGCCTTTCCCCAGGGCTACTTCCTGGGGCTGAATGCTGCATAGGCAATGTTTTCCTTTATGGAAGGTTCTTCTCACTGCTTCTGTATTGAACGTGTGGAATTGAGGTTTTGCTTCCCTCAGATGTGTTCTGTTTCATTTATTCCCTGAGGCTTGAGGTCTTCTCTCCATTTCTTGGCAAATGTGGGATTTCTGCATCACCCACCACTCCCCAGCAGTACTCACCCCATGTAATTTTGTTGCAAGTGTTTACAAGCATTGGCAACAAAGTTCCATGTTGAAATACCAAGAATAAAGCCCATGGAGATGGCCCACAGTGGTTAACATTGTCCCAGAAAGCAATTTTGTCTTTTGGAAGACCTGTGGTTGCCTTCCTGACACACTGACTGTAGGAGTTGGCCAGGGCTGTCTAGCAAAAGTTCCACAGACTGGGCAGCTTAAACAACTGGAATGTATCATCTCACAGTTCTGGAGGCTAGAAGTCTGAGATCAAGGTGACAGAAGGATTGGTTCCTTCTGAGGGCTGTGAGGATGAGACAGTCCTGTGCTTCTCTCCTGGCTTCTAGTAGTTTGCAGGCAATCTTTGACTTCCTTGGATACTGCTCCACCACTCTGATCTCTGCCTTCATTTTCACACCATGTTCTCCCTGTGTATGTGTCTCTGTCCAAATTTCCTCTTTCCTTAAGGACATCTATCATAGGAGATTAGGACACACCCTGATAGCCTCATCTTCATTTGATCACCTCTGTAATGACCCTATCTCCAAAAAGGGTGCATTCTAAGGTACTGGGAGTTAGAACTTCAGCATATCTTAACTGAGGGGAGAGGAGGATACAGTTTAACCCAATAACACTGACATATTTGAGAATTGAGTACCAAAATGACTTTTGGGGTTGCCAGTTTGGTGACGGAGCTTAAAGCTGTTTGCTGATAATGGAATATTTGCGAAGTAAGTCCAGTGGCTATAAAAATTGTGAATCATACCCTCATTGCTTACCATTCTCTAGGCTTTTGTATTTTCACACTTTCTTGGTTTTTATTCTGTACTGGTCTCTGTCAGGATTCTCTGCTGGACCTCTAATGTGCACCTTCGCAGTGTTCACTATCTCAGTGTGTAATGGCACCTCCATCATTCCATGGCTCAAGTCAAATCCTACGAATCCTTCTTGATCCCTTGCTTTCCTCAGCTCCCTCCTATGTGCAATCCAGCTTTAAATCCTGCTGGCTCTTACTCGAAGATATATATACAGTCATGCATTGCTTAATGCTGGAGACATGTTCTGAGAAATGCACTGTTAGGTGATTTAGTTGTATGTACGTCATAGAGTGTACTAACACAAACCTAGATGGTGTAGCCTACTACACACCTAGGCTATATGGTATACAGCCTATGGCTCCTTGGCTACAACCTGTATGGCATGTCACTGTACTGAATGAATGCTGTAGGCAAATGTAACACAACAGTAAGTATTTGAGTATTTAAACACAGAAAAGGTACGGTAAAAATACGGTATAAAAGATAAAAAATGGTATACCTTTAAAAGATAAAAGATACCATGAATGAAGCTTGCAGGACTGGAAGTTGCTCTGGGTGAGTCAGTGAGTGAGTGAGTGGTGAGCGAAGGTGAGGGCCTAGAACATTACTGTAGACTACTGTAGACTTTATAAGTACTGTACCCTTAGGCTATACTAAATTTATTTTTAAAATTTCTTTCTTCAAAAATAAATTAGCTTGCTTACAGTGACTTTTAACATTTATTAACTTTTTAATTTGTAAAAACTCTATTGCTCCTTTGTAATAACACTTAATTTAAAACACAAACACTTATACAGCTGTGCAAAAGTATTTTCTTTCTTTATATGCTTATTCTATAACCTTCTTTATTCTTTTGTATTTTTATTTTTAAACTTTTTTTGTGAAAAACTACAACACAAGCACACATTAGCATAGGTCTACACAGGGTCAGGATCATCAATATCACTGTCTTCCACCTCCACACCGTATCCCACTGAAAGGTCTTCAGGGGCAATAACATGCATGGAGTTGTCATCTCCTGTGATAGCAATGCCTTCTTTAGAATACCTCCTGAATGACCTGCCTGAGACTGTTTTACAGTTAACTATATTTATTAAATAAGTAGAGGGAGTACTCTCTAAAATAACGATAAAAGTATAGTATGGTAAATGCATAAACCAGTAACATAGTCATTTGTTATCATTATCAAGTGTCATGTACTGTACATAATCCTATGTGCTATACTTTTATAGGACTGGCAGCATAGTAGGTTTGTGTACACCAGTATCACCACATACATGCGTGTATGCATTGCCCTGCAATGTTCCAGCAGCTACGAGGTCACTAGGTGATGGGAATTTTTCAGCTGCATTATCATCTCATGGTACCACTATCATATATGTAGTTCAGCATTGATCGAATGTCATTATGTCCCCCATGACGGTACCTGGCACCTCCTCACCTCTCACCGTCTCTGTGGCTACCGTGGCAGGCCAGGCCACCCTGGACAATTGCTATAACCTCCTAAATGGTCTCCTTTTACCACTCTTGTTATCCAGTACTATCCCTCCTGGTGCTGTTCAAAATAATGTAAATCAGCTCTTGTTCCCCCTCCCCACTTTGCTTTAAATTCTCCAAAGGCTCTTCATTGCCCTGAGAATCAAACACAAGCTCTTTACTCTAGCCAACATGACCTACAATGACCAGGCCTCTGCCTACTTCCTGCTACTCCTCATATAAAACCCTCCAAGCCCATTTTCTACCTACTTTAGGGCTCACACTAGCTGGGCTCTCTTTTCAGAAAACTATTCTTTCAGATGTTCCATTGGCTTCACTCCTTGTCATTCAGGTCTCAGCTCAAATTTTGCCTGTCCAGAGTTGCCCTCTGATTATGCAACATAAAGCAGACTCTCCCATTCTCCCTGTATTTCCTATCATATCTTCCTGATTACTTATCATTCTGTCACTCATCACGGGCCATGGTCACTGTCTTCTCCTCCCACTAGACCAGACCCTGCGTAACACTGGGTACGTTGTCCTGCTTGTGCAGTTTGTATCCTCAAGGCCTAAAACGGTGTCTTGCACAATTGGAGCATCAGTGAATGCTTGGTTGTTGGATGAATGAATGAAGAATTCATGGACAAAACATGAAAAGAACTTGCAGTTAGAATATATACTATAAGTCAGACATGGTTCAAGGCTTTGTTACTAGGGTTTCTTTTGATCCTCAAGAAATTCCTTAAGGTAGGTATTGCCCCCATTTTAAACAAGGAAATTGAGGCTCTGAGAGATTAATAAGGAGACTGATCCAATAGCTCATAAGTTGTTGAACTGAAGTTGTACCTGATCTCCGTATACTTTCTCCTATGACACAAGCTGGGGGTGACAAGCACATAAGATAATACATTCAATTCTTTAGAAGTAAGAGTGTAAGCAAGTTACTGGAAGTACTGAAAACAATGTTATTTAGTTCTGGATCAACTAGGGAAGATACCGTTTTAGACTTAATCTTCCTGTAACAGGAGAAATTAATTAAAGATTGAAGATTTCCATAGTAGATGGCATGTTCAGAGCAGGTGATCTGAAATAGAAGAAAATTTGAATTTTAATGAAAAAAGTTATCAAAAGGAAAAAAACTGGAATATTTTTATTACCCTGTTATGGGATTCAGCACCAAGAGGCACATTTCAAGTCAGGAGTCAGAGTGTGTACAGAGATGCTCTGTACCTCGCATGGTGCCACCTGGGCATGGGACTATGGAGGAACTGAAAAATATTTGTTGAATGAGTGAATGGAGAGAATTAAAGTATAAGTCTATGTAGACATCCCTTCTCTCTTCCCATGTTGTCTTTACTATTAGCAGAGGTGGGGACTGGCGACTTCATGTGGCTAGATGGCTGGAAACCAGGCAAAAGACTTCCCACCAGATGCATGGGCAAGCCCTGGTGCTTAAAGTGTGTGGAAACGCCCCCACCCTTTCCTGGTTCTTACTCGCTCACCTACATGCACATTCATTCCCCTTATGCCTGTGAAGGAGCAAGACTCAACACGTTACTTTGAAAAGATTGCCAACTCTTTCCTATTATCCTCTAATGGCCCTGCATCAGTCTTTTGTTGGTTGTAGTTACATTTGGGGAGAGCATGATTTAATCCATGATATATTGCATTCTTGGTGATAATGAACTATAAAGAATGGGGTCCTATTGTAATTTATTTCAATAAATTTCAAATTACTATCTAGAAGTACTAGGAATAATCTCATGAATAAAAGAAATAAAAAAGGAATTTATGGGATCTTTACATTCCCTAAGGAAATAATTCAAATACCAAAAGAAGAAACTAAATTTAGGTAATAGAAAATCAAGGTGTTTAAAGGAGAGCTGTTGTTTTACAATATCTGAAATAATTACTTGGGATGCAATAAAAAGTGGTAAGGGTGTCTGCTTACAGAGACCCAGTGTCACGAACCAACACAAGCATTAATGGAGAAAATTATCCAGGTCAAAACAAATGAGGTCATTCAATTTACAAAGGACATAAAAGACAATGGAAAAGATCCTTTATGTACCCAGCAGAAACACCAGGGGAAGCTCTACCTCTTGATTAGATGTAAAGATGGCAGGACAGATTAACACCGAAAGACACATTTCAATGGGAAGCTGTGTTCACTTTGGGATCCTAGAGCAGGTTTCCCAGGCCACAGACTGCAGTGGAGATTTGCTTACAGGTGACTGGGGGCAGGGAGTTCTCTGGGGAACAATACCTGTTGGGGAGTGACGGCAGCAGGACTAGGCGGAGGGGAAAGTAAACTGCGATGCAGCTGCAGCAGAGGCCTCAGCACCCCACCAGGAGCTGCAGAGCTGGGATGGTTTTCCAAGAGATCCTGAATTCAGGCAAGATGGGTACAACCTTTGTACCACACTATGGACTAATCACTTGGAATGTGTGCTGCCCCCAGGGTGGGGGCACATCCTAGAGCAAGGTGGCTTTTTTCAGCAATGCCTGGGGAGGGACTCAGCTGTGAGCCGTCAACAGCTAACACTTCTGGCAGATGGGGGGCTGCGTGGCTCAGTCCTGAAGAGGGGGTGGGAGTTAGGCCATGCATCTCTGTGTCTATTCTGCTGGAACCAGCACCAGGATCCTGAAAGAAAGAAGACGGTAGAATGTTGCTTAGTGTAATCTATTTTTAAATGTGATGCTCAGTTGACCTTCAGCTCTTCCCTGAGCCACTACAATAGCCTTCCTATAGCTCTCTCCACTTCCACCCCTGGCTCCCTTCAGACTGATGATGAAACAATCTGAAAACATAAATCTAGTCCTGCCATACCCCTGCCTCATACCCTTCAATGATTTCCCATCTCACATGGGATAAAAACCCAGCTCTTTGACATGCTTTTAAAGCAGGGTTACCTGATAACTTATCGTGCAAACCAGGACACTTTTGAGAGTGAGAGGAGGCCCTATCCATAATTGTACAAGGACAAAGGTCTAAACCAGGACTATTCTTGGCAAATTGGGATGTATGTTCACCCTACCTACAAGGCATCTGAGAATATGGCCACCTTTCACCCGTGTTTCAGCCTCTTCCCAATGTCCACTCCCCTTTGCCTTCCATTAGATCCTGGAGCAAATTAATCTCTTTCTCACCCCAGGGCCTTTACTTTTGTCACTTCCTTCCTCCTCTACTTCTCCCTCCTTTATTCTTCAGGTCACAGCTTAAAATGTTTCTATTTGGAGAGTTCTCCCCAACTAGTCTCCATTGTGGTGCCGATTTATTCTATCCATAGTCCTAGCTACTATCTGAAATTACAATCACTAGATTTTAAGCCCCAAAAGGACAAGAATCTGCTGTCTAATCAGTGTGTCCCCAGGGATTAGCTAATGTCCTTCCATAGGTTTGGTATCAATATGTACAAAGTGAATGAATGAGGAGCTTAGGAAACTGTTCTGAAACAAAAATGTGTGTGTGTGTGTGTGTATGTGTGTTTGTCAATGAAATGCCCAAGACCACCACCAAAAGACAAACACATCACCTATATCAGAAATTATACAGGTGGCCGCTCACCCTCAAAAAGGTGGACATAGAGAAATGCAAAACATTAAGCAGTCAATTTGCAAACACCTAGAGGATCACAGGCTGCTGGATAACAACCAGCAGTTTAGTGATGAGGAGATACTGTCAGAACAATCTAATTTCCTTTTAAGACAGAGAGACCTTCATCAAAAGCGTTTATTAAGTGTCTGTCCGCAAACAGTCAGGAGGAGTCCATTGGAGGTGGAGAGGCTTGTGTTCAGCTGTGAAGCATCAGATTTAATATGTGTCTTGACTTCAACCAAAATCTGATTTTGCTTCTGTGATAATTTCCTTCCACAGGCCAAGCAGAATTGTTACCAAGTTAAGCTCAGTATAATTACCAAAGCCTTTAATTGAAAAAAAAAAACCATTATTATGATTAAAGGATGGTATTTGCTCAGGTTAAATGAGGTTAAATTTTCAGGGCTCTGCCTTGTAACACCTAACCATGTCCCAGAAAACAGAATTGTACTCAGATGAGCAAGTGAGTGGTTTTAGATTCCTGTGGAATGGTTACCAAATGCCCTCTTTTGAGAGAGGGTTCAGATGAAATCCTGAAAGTGAAACTTTTGATACTGATTCATGCACAAACATCCTGGTGAGCATTGTAGACTAACTGAAATGCCTTTTTAGGGGTCAAAAAGTCACATGCATCTTCCCTGATGCCACTGCCAGGTATTATAAACTTGACTTTTACAGAGACGATATTTTGGGTCAAGTTGACACAAACCCCTCCTGTCACCCAGCCATACAGACCCTGCAGATGTGTGAATTGAATACAAAGCAATTAGGAGATTCCACAACAATAAACACTTACAAAAATCTTAAAGGTGAGATCGAGGGAGATGAGACCATTGGATGTAGTGAAGGTTAAGCTTGTCCCAACTGTAGGGATGGCACAGGTACCAAAGAGCAGCTCGCCAGCCCACAAGTGAGATATCTACAGCTGAGAAGTCAGCTGCAGTCCAGGGATCTGGCCCTAGCCGTAGCATACTGTCCTATAAAGACCCCGAAGAGCAAGATAGGACCCCAACCCAGAGAAACTGGAGTTTGGGGAATGTTAAAAAAAAATGCCTCACATCTGTCCACAGGGGATAAGGTAGTGGCAGCCTGGACACGGGCACCAGCACTGATGGTAGGAAGGCAAATGGGATTCAACATTGCTCCATGTACCCAATGTTTGTTAAGAATGTATTTGTGGCTAGGTAATATCCTAGGTGATGGGATACAGCATGAACCAGACAGACACCATCTTTGCCCTCACGGAGCTTATGGTTTCCAGAGAATTTAGATATTGATGAACCTGATGGGTCATTATATTTCTGGGCCTGCAGAGAGAGTCATGGAGTTTGGGGAATAACTGAACCAATGGGAACAAGGATTAAGTAGGGGCAGGGGTTGGTATTAACTAATCCCAGCTATCTAGAGTAGAGGCCTGTAAGACAGAGTCCAGATAATAACTTTACAATCCACTTTAGGTTCTGTGATTCATTATTGCCCTAAGGAAGGCAAAATGCGTTTGAATGTTTGCCAGATTCAATGATTGCAGCAAAATCCTTGTCCCCCATATCTGCCAGGAGCATTTAACACAATGGACCACGGCCTCCTTCTTGCCCATTCTCCTCTCTTGGTCTTGGAGACCTCCACATCTGTCTCTCACTTTACTGGCAGTTTCTTCTTCATCTCCTTTGCTGGTTCATTCTCAACTGCCCAACCCATAAATGTTGGAATGTCCAGGTCTTTGTCCTGGGCTCTTGTCACTCCTAATTGCTGTCCTCCAGTGACCTCATCCAGTCTAAGATTTATGCCAGTGACATCCAACCTGTTCCTCCAGTGCTGACCCCTTCCCAAAACACCAGGCCTGCTCCTTGTCCTAACAGGCACCACAGACTTGAATGTCCAGTCCCTAAACCTGCTCCTCTATGAGTTTCTTGCATTTCAATTCATTCAGTTACTGGACCAAGATCTAGGGGTTACCCTGATTCCTCTCTCTCCTTTGACTCCCACATCCAATTCATCCCAAGTCCTGTCACTTCTTCTTCCAAAACATATTTGATCTCTTAATCTCCATTGCTATAAACCTGGCTGAGTCTGCATTATCAGAGGAGCTTCCTAACTGATTCAGTTCCTCCACGTCTTCCCCTTAATAACCACTCTGTGCCCATCAGCCAGAGAAATCCATTTAAACATTAATCAGATATGTTACTCTCCTATTTTAAAAGTGATAATAGCTTGCTCAGTGCATTTAGCATAAAGTCCAAATTCTTTACGTTGGCTTAAACGCCCTGCCTGTTCTCTCCATTCCCTCCCCGCATCCCCTTTCTCACTCTGCTTTAGGCACAGTCTTCTTTCTGTTTTTTCAGACACCATAGTCCAACCTTGAGGCCTTGGCATTTGCAATTCCCTCTGCTTGGAGTGCTCTTCTCCGATTTTTACATGGCCCAGTCTACACTGACATTCAGATCTGTCTAAATGTTTCTTCAGTGTGGCTTCCCTGGCCACCAGACCAGTAATGCACGGTTATTCTTTATCATACAATCTTTTAAATGGTCTATATGTTGCTTACTAATGCTGACATTGTTATTATTTGCATGCTTATTTATTTATTTGTGGTTTGTCTTCATCCTTTAGAATGTAAACTCTAGGAGGGGCAGAGATATTGTATCCACAGAGCCTGGAACAATCCTGGTTATGTATATGGCAGGAGTCTAGTCAATCTGTGAAATAAAGTATCTGAATGCCCAACGGCTAGTATTACACCAACCTGTCATGAGTAAGTGTATCAGTCAGGTATTGCTGTGTAGCAAGTCACCCCAAAACTCAGTAACTGAAAACAACAGGCATTTATTATTGCTCACTAGCCTATTGACTTGGGCCAGGTTTGGGTGATTTTGGCTTGGCTTGCTCGTGCATCTGTGGTCAGCTGGCAGGATGGCTGAGGGCTGCTTGGTCTAGGAAGACTTCACTCATATGTCAGGCAGATGTTTGACAAACAGTGATGGTGACAGGATGACTGGGCCATATGTCTCTGTCATCCAGTAGTGTGAGCTTGTTTGCAGGGTAATCATGGGGTCTGAGAGAGAGAGGGCAGAAGTGCCCAAAACCTGTTGAGGCTGAGGCTCAGAACTGGCACATCATCCCTTATACCGTATTCTGTTGGTCAAAGTGAGTTCCAAGGCAGGCTTAGATGTAAGGGATGGGGAAATAGACTCTACTTATTTATGGGTACAAATGCAAAGTCACATTGCAAAGGTGTGGCCTCAGGAAGGGGCAAAGGGCTGAGGGTATTTTTGCAATTAATCAACCATATTAAGGATGGCAATAAAAGTGGTGACTTTTCATTGCCACATTCTCCTTCCCAGACCAAGGCATAAAGGGCATGTACAGGCCCAGAAGTACCTTTTCCTCCACAGGAAAAGGGCTGGCCACGAGATACAGTGTGTTCTTGGTTGCACAGCTGTGGTGACTGGGGAATCGGGGGACCTGGTCCCTGCATGCACCACTGCTGGAGAACTGTGTGGACTCATCTGTGGCCAATGAAAGCCACAGAATCCCCAGTCCTTCCTGATACTCACTCACAAAGAGCCAGCACATGACTGAACATATGTATGTGTGTGTGCACGGTGGGGCCTAACACAGGTGCTAATACCCCTGTTGAACATCCCCCAGAGAAGGCAGCAAACACCAGGCCTTCTTTTAGCACCAGATGGCTCCCATTTTGCAAGTATCTGGTAGAAAACAAGGATAAATCAAAGTTCCAAAGTTCTCTCCCTTCCTCTCTCCCTCCTCCCAACCTCCCTCTCTCTCTTAGAAATGGGGTCTCACTCTATTGTCCAGGCTGGAGTGCAGTGGCACTATCACAGCTCACTGCAAACTCAGTCTCTCCCGGGCTCAAGTGATCCTTCCACCTCAGCCTCCCGAGTAGCTGGGACTACAGGTGTGCACCACTATACTCAGTTAATTTTTTATCTGTCTCCTCTTTGAATAGAGCTCAAGTGATTCGAATGAAAAGACCTTGGCACAGACCTGTTAAGGAAGCTCCATATAAAGTGAAGAAAACAACATGCTCAGCCATGTCCTTGCCTTCTGCGCACGGTAGTGCATTCACTGCCTGAGAATTCAAGGCTAAAACAAAAAGAGGAGCTTTTGTTCCAACAGATAAGTACTTACCTTTTTCAAAAAATGCATAAGCTGTCCTGGGTGTTTAGCAGTTATTCGCACAGCTTTCCAAAGACTCACAGCATTTAAAAGCTAACCCTACAGACATTCAACAGCTTCTTCCAGGTCCCACCACAGTGGAAAAGAACTCCGGTGTCCTGGCTCCCTGTCCAGCTCTTCTCTCTCCCCTTCCAGCTGCCATTTCAGCTTTAAGAAGTTCATTCTCCACATTCAGATGCAGGCAAATGCGTTTGACTTGAGCATATTGATTTCAGGCAGGTGAGAGTGGATGTAGTGATTCAGCTTGACAAATATTTAGATCAGTTAAGTGTCCTTTAGAAGCACTTGAACTCAGTGTTTCCTTTCCCCGACCATTTCACTCCACAACCTACCTCCCCAGCATCAAATATGCAAATTCTTTCTAAATTTCTTGTACTGAAAAAATACTTCTAGGCCCTAGCTACATGATATCTCCACTGGGAGCCCTGTCCTTTCCATGCCCTGAGAAAACCGGATCTAAAGCAGATTTAAATGACTCAGCAGTAGGACTCAGGTCTCTGTCTCTGCCTGCTAACTTGGGGAGTGCTCCAGCCTTAGGGGCTCTCTTGCAGTCTAACATAGGAAAGAAATTATCGATGGCTCCATTCCCCAGCATTTGAGACTTTTCTTCCCACAGACACATTCCTGAGGACACCAGTCATGGGTAAAGAACTCCACTGGGGTCAGCGTTGGATCCCACTAGGCAGTTTAGGACTTGTAAGTAGAGTAGTGTGGACTTGGTGTTCCCAGAGCCTCTCACTCATGATTCATGGCTCTCCACCCCAAGCATCGGAACTTGCCCAACTTCACCACAGAAGGAAACAGACTGTAAGCTTGGAGGGCCAGGGAGGAAACCAGAGGCATGTGTGGGAGGGTTAGAAACATGAAAAGATATTTACAGTAAGGTTCGCTTGTCATCCTCTTGGACTGGGGGTGCATAGAGTACAATAAGACCCCATGTGAGTATGTTAGATGATAAGGCTCAGGTTGGATGGGTGTGTAGAGTAAAGGCTTTGCATCACCTTTGCCAGGGTGAGGGGAGTCTATGGATAGCACAGGGGACCTTGATGATGGGGTGAGGGAGCCCATGTGGACATAGTGGTCACCAACTACTTCCTAGTTCTCTACATGGGAGAAAGAGCCCTTCTCTGTAATCATGGAAGCTCAAGTTCTTGATGGTTCAGAGGTTAGGGACCTCTGATTACTAGGACAGAGCAGAATAGCAGGGCTGGTCCTGGTAGATCAGACATCTCATGACATCCTTTAAAAGGGACTAGAATATTCAGAACTCTGGTGTAACTAAATCATCCTCAAGCTTTACCAGCAGGTGAGCAAGATCCCATTGTATTTGGTACTCACACCCCCCCAATTCTGTAAAAGTTTGCCAACTTTCCCCTCCATCCCCCACACCCTTTCACGAAAAGATATGCCTAAGAGTTCCCAAGAGGCATCTAACATAGGCCTGCATGTCAGCCCACTCTTCTGGGCTGAGCTGCTGCACTGTTGCTGGCCTTGATGGCTGAACCTGATCCCTGTCGTGGCACCCACCACTCTTTCTCAAGCCTTGATACCTTGGCAGGCTTTGGCAAAAAGAGGAGAGCTGTTCTTCCTCGGCATTGTGTTCACTTAGCAGGGGTCCCACAGCAGGGTTGCTTGGACCCCAGAGTATTGTAGGGCTTAATAAGACCAGCCCTTTCATCTCACACGCTCTATCCTTTCTCTCACTGGTGCACCCACGTCAGGTGTCTGAGTGGGGAGTGCTCGAATATCTGCCACCAGCTTGAGTCAGAACCCCAACTTCCCTCAGCTTTTCAGGGTCTGTTACTGAGTCTGGTCCACACTCCAGGGTCTTTTCCTCACGGTCTGGTCTTTTTCAGGTGCCCACCTTTCCTCCCTGCAAACTGCCTTGAGTTGCCTCCCCTTCTCCCTTCCTTCCTGGTCTGTCAGAGGCATCTTGTCTGGGTGCATATTTGAACCCCATCAGTAGACAGAAAACATGTATTTCCTTGAGGGCCCCTCAGACCCCAGGTACAAACATTGAAGTAAATAACAGCAGGGATGGGGGTTCTGCCTCGCTTCACCTGCCAGCCATGTGCAGACCTTGTTTCTGTCCAACTGAGACTTTAGCGAGTGCTTCATTCTGGTTTGTGAATGGCTTCCCAGTGTCTGTCACTGTGTTCACAGGGCCACCGGGGTTGGCTGAGTCAGAATACCAGCCACGTGGCATGTCCCATGGGGCAAGAGCTGTGCTGCCCATGGGAGCCCAAAGAAGGAGCACACTGAGGACCAACACCAGGTAGGCCTTGCCCAAACAGGAGTCTAAAGAAGTTGACCAAAAGAGGGTTGCAGATCTAGTAGTTTAGAAGTGGTGCCAAGATAAGGTCAGATTCCGAGTGTATTTAGATCAACTAAATGGTGTTTGAGGGTGGCTGTCCTAACCACCTGCAATTGTTCACTACTCACCTGTACAGGTCAGATTGTGTCTGCCAGGCAGATGGACCAGGCTGGCTTGAAGGACCAGGGCAGATTACATACCCCAGACAGGTGTTATACAGTGGTTAAAGTTCCTCCTTGTGTTTAAAGGATTATTTACAAAATGTAAAAAGACCCAAAGACTTTAATTCCTTCATAATGTTGGGATTAAAATCTCAACTAACAGTAGTCTAACTGGATTGGAAATGGGGAATTTCCTATAGAAATTTGGTTCTTTTGAATTCCAGCTGCATATACAGTAGATTTTTTCCCCCTATAAATGAAAGTGTATGGCAATCTGGGTATTCTCTTATTCAAGTAAAGATAGTAGTAAACTAAATATTTTTTAGTGGGAGGATTGCTTTATATTCTGCTTTTTCTGCTGTTGTTCACTAGGGCTTCTAATACAAATGTAGTATCACCCTCAGCTCTTCTCATAATACCTGTTGTGTGTGATGATGTGGGTGCTTAGGGGAACACGATAGGGGATCTCTTGTATTTCAGGGGATGCAGGCATGAGTGGATGGCCCAAGGTCAAATAATGAACTGAAGTTCATTATCTCTGTTTCCAGCTCTGCAGATGAGCAATATCATCACAACTAACCAATCGATTAATTATTCATTCAGTCATTTAATGAGAAGCTACTGTGTACCCATCCCTTTCCTTGGCCTTCTGGACAATTAGACGTGGTGCCTGTCTTCAAATTGCTCACACACCAGTTGGAGACACAAAAGTTACATGCAGTAAGCAACAATCCCTAAATGCTCAACAGCTCACCAAGCCTGAATGGAGAGGAAGAGACCTTCGTGTGGCCTGGAGTGAAAGAGCAGCTTTAGGAAGGAGTGGCATAAAAGAGAGAACTTAATCCAGCAGTTTTTCTTCCTCTATGCCCAGATGGTATTACATGTGTTACTGGCCAGTGTTGGGTACCAATGGCACTGATGTGGTCACTAAGGGACCCTTGGTACCAGGGCTGGGACAAGGGTGGGGAAAGCAAGACATCTAGGCCCTTCAAGAATGAGCACCTCCCTAAATGATGTGCCTAGGTTGTCCCTCCCTGGCCTCTACCTAGTCCCAGTATGCTTTCTCTGCCTCTCTCTATTTCATTCTCTAGCTCCATCTTCTTTTTATTAGTGTTATTTTTTCTCCCGCCTGGTTGTTTTTCTCCATTCTTTCTCTTCTGTTTTTTTTTTTTTCTTTTCCTTTTTACTAGTCTACTTCTAGTACTCTTCCAGTGCCCCTCCATGATCCATTCCAGATGTTGCTGTATTCTTATGTAGACTGGTGCTAGAGGTCATGGGGTGGATGTAAACAATGTCTGCAACCTGCCTTAGCATTGTTATTTTTAATCTTGTGATAACAATAGTACTGACACATATTACAAGTCATGTCTTTGGATCTAGTTTCTGAGAAAGCCCAAGTTCTTTTTATGAAAGAACACCCATGTAAAGGAATGAGATGATCTAAGTTACATGAAGAAATTAACTGCAACAAAATGAGATTAATACATTTGATATTCTTGGCCAACTAATGCTTCTAAACATCTTCCCTTCAGAGCATAAGCTCCTTGCTCATCTTATTCTCCACAGACCCCTCTCCATTGGATCTCTAGCACCTAGAATAGAGCTGGGTATACGTGATGAGGTGCTTAATACGTGTTTGTCAAATTGAATGTCAAATTTTAGGAGTTTAAAGAGTGTTTTCAAATGGGGAGAAGCCGAGACACAAATAATCTCAGGAATGGGGTGAAATTATTTAACCAATTGGAGATGAAATTCGAAATGGAAATTATGACATGACTCAACATCCTCAAGCCCTGAAATAATAATTAGCACATAAAGTTGGTCTGTTATGGACTTTGTGTTGTGCTCCCCGCAAAATTGGTATGTTGAAATCCTAACCCCCAATGTGATGGCATTGGGAGGTGGAGCCTTTGGGAGGTCATTAGGTCACAAGACTGGGGCCTCATGAATGGGATTAGTGCCCTCATATGAAGGATCAGGAGAGAGCTTGCTTTTCCTTTTTCTGTTCTCTACTTTGTGAGGATACAGAGAGAAGACAGCTGTCTGCAAACCAGAAAGAGGGTCCTCATTGCACTTCATATCTGCCAATGGATCCTTGCTCTTGAACCTCCCAACCTGCAGAATCATGAGAAACAAACATTGTGTAAGCCACCCAGTCTACAGTAATTTGTTCTAGCAGACCGAGCTGACTGAGATATGGTCTCATCACGTCACCACTTTTAACCTTAGTCTTTCTATCTGTAAAGTAAGTGAGTTAGAGAAATCATTCTAGAAGATGTTTCTGCTTTAAAAAAAGTTCTTTTATTTCCTTTCCAATGTGAAGTTTGGGTGATCCCATTGTAAATGACTACATTTGATTTTCGTTTTGAATTTATTGTCTTTCTTCCCACTTTTCATCTCAGGTACTTAGTGCTGGTACATGCTTTTGATCACAGCCTCAGAAAATAGAACAGTGTGTGGCATTGGGAGTTTGGGCCTTTGCTTAGGAGCTTTGAAAACAGAAGTAATTTTCTTGTCTGCACGTTCACAGTTTAAGCCTAAGTTCTTTAAGTTTTAGTCTGTATTAGTATTGGTTTCAAACATTTAATGTATGGATTATTCCTTTGGTTCCTGTATTCCTGCTTTCATAGGCATATTGACTTGTTAAATAATGAAAATTAACTGAACTGTAGCCTAAGAATCAGAATCTTCAGAGCTAAAAGGAAAAATGTAGAGTTTGGTCACATCCCCACCCTGCTTTCTTCTGGGACCCTCGGGGTAAGGTAGCTGGTATTTGGTTGACATGGTCCAGGTATTGAATAGATGTCCATGCTTTCCTTTTCTTAAGAATGAGGAAGTTGTCTTCAGATGCTGAAGTCGGAGTCTATATAAATAGCTGGGATATTACATCTGAGCAACCTTGGAGGAACAGTGTTCACCCTGCCTTTAGTTTTCTGCTAATGTTATCCAACATTCTTTCCCAATTTGGTCTCCTTCTTCCTCTCCATTTTGGCAGTTCCACTGGCCTTCTTTTCTAATCTAGAAATGGTGATAGGGATGGTGGCTGCAAACACCAGAGAGGAGTTGGCGGAGGGGGTAGGGGTGGTGGGGGGAGGCTATTCTTTGACGAGGAATAAAACAGAAGCCTAACTGTAAGGCCATCAGTTCACCCTCTGAGTGTGAGCAGCAGATGATAGCTTCAGATTATCTGGGAAGACAGTCACCTTTTAGAGCAGGAGTTGCAAACTGGCAGACCAGCAGTGAAATTTAGCCACAAACGTAATTGTTTAGCCAGCAAAGTGTTTGGAATATATTTTACAAAGGTCCACAGGTATTACCACCCCTAATGTCTTGTTCTGGACCTGACACACACTCATACAAATTGCTTGTCCCTTTGTGGGGAGTTTTCTTTTACAATCTGGAGTCTGATCTCAGATAAAACTTCTTCTCCTACCAAAAGAAGATCCACACCAACTCATCATCAGCTCACTTTTTTTCCATCTTTAGTTTAGGCCATATCAAAAACATTGATAACCATCTCTGTAGACAGTAACTGCAAAAATTGCAAAAATTAATATCCAGATTCACTATTAGAAATCGGCTGACTCCATGTTTTAGAGCCTCTTGTTCAACTTTTCTCTGCCGTGCTAGACACGTGACAAGCTAAACTCTCTCTGTGTTGGTCTTCACTGTGCTGAGCTCTGTTGGAAGCCTCTGGGAGCTCAGTGTGCAAAGGAGATAAGCCACGAGCATGATGCTTGTTTAATGGTTCTCTCTGCAGTGTCCTTGTTTTCTGAGCTCCTTCTTTCTTGCCCATTTCCTTGGCCTTTTATCATAAATTCCCTGTGTTATTTATATACCACTCTTGGCAGGATGGCCCACTGTATTCCTTCATTAGCTTGGTTTTATAAGGGAAAGGACACTAGGTGTCTTAGTCTGTTTGGGCTGCTATAAAAATACCTTAGACTGTGTCATTTATAAACAGAAATTTCTTGATCACAGAATTTTCTTGCTTCTGGAGGCTGGGAGGCCCAAGATCAAAGCACCAACAGATTTGGTGTCTG
The DNA here is from genome assembly GCF_028885625.2 of Pongo pygmaeus. NCBI lineage: Eukaryota > Metazoa > Chordata > Mammalia > Primates > Hominidae > Pongo > Pongo pygmaeus. The sequence goes on along the minus strand of NC_072384.2, from coordinate 107,580,857 downwards.
GTAAGGTCTCATTCTCTGCTTCATAGATGGCACCTTCTTGCTGCGTCTTCACATGGCAAAAGGGGCAAACAAGCTCCCTCAGGCTTCTTTTACAAAGTTACTTAATACCGCTCATAAAGGTGGAGCCCTTGTGACCTAATTATCTCCTAAAAGTCCCCACCTCTTAACCCTACTTCACGGAAGATTAGTTTTTAACTTGTGAATTTTGGAGGGACACAAACATTCAGCCTGCAATACCAGAGTACTATTTGATGTTTTCTCTCTGTCAGCATTTTGATACTCACATATACTGGAGCAACACTTTTTTTTTTTTTTTTGAGACAGAGTCTCTCTCTGTCACCCAGGCTGGAGTGCAGTGGCACAATCTTGGCTCACTGCAACCTCTGCCTCCCAGGTTCAAGTGATTCTCCTGCCTCAGCCTCCTGAGTAGCTGGGATTACAGGCATGCACCACCACAGTGTGCCCAGTTAATTTGTTGTATATTTAGTAGAGATGAGGTTTCACCATGTTAGCCAGACTGGTCTTGAACTCCTGGCCTCAAGTGATCTGCCCACCTCAGCCTCTCAAAGTGCTGGGATTACAGGCGTGAGCCACCTCACCTGACCAAGCATCACATTTTAATAATTTCATGTAGCACCCTTTGGCCAAGCAGCTGTTCTCTCTTTCTGGACCCTACTTCATCACCTTACAGAATTCCATGGTGTCAAACGTCTCTGATGTCAGAGATTTGCCTACCCCAAAGAGCATTTTCTCCTCTTCACTTCTGTGTAAGAATCTGGGAACCCCAAACACTTGGAAGGTTAAAGGGAAAGCCATGTGATTATCTCTAGGACAGCACAGAAGCGAGTCCTACTGGGCGGACTGGGTAGGGGGTTGGGTTTTAAGACCTCTTCAGTCTTTTCTAGCTTTTCTTTCTTTTTTTTTTTTTTTTTAATTTAATGCAATAAGTTCATTGGGAAGTGTTCTCAGGGTCAACATTGTTGAGGGAGTAAGTAAAGCAGGACTGAGCATAGGGAGATGTTGGACTGTGATGCAGCATGGCATTTTTTGTTTGTTTGTTTTGTTTTGTTTTTTTCCCATGTCTTAAAGGGGCACTCTGGAGCTGGAATGGATTTTCAGAGATGTCCTCAATCAGGGCAAGGGGACTAGGTCTTTATAACCCACACAGACCAGTAAGTCAATGCAGGATTCCCTCAGGAAAGGGGGGTGTGACTTCAATCATATTTCAGTTCTTAGATTCTGCACATGTTAAAGGATGTGTTTGGCTGTTTGTATAAAGCAATCTGCATATATATCCAAAGTCCTCAGAATCTAATGCCTCACTAAGGTATTCTATGATTATTGCCTTGAAAATATTGTCTGTGAGTGATGTGGGTAACCACAATTATTAGTAACAGAGTATTTGCTTCAGCTAGAAGGAAGGGGACAAAGAAAAACATAGCATGCCAGGAGGCAAGACTGGATACCAGAGAGGATGACAGAGGGGGTGCGTATGGAGAAGGAGACCTCACCCTCCAATTAACTTCTCAGAATGGAATCTGCTCAATGTCTGCCTTGGGCATGAAGCAAGCCTTGTTTTATCTTTAGCTTCTGCTAGAGGAGTCTGAGTATTTTCTCAGCTTACCTTTTCCAATATCTCAGGCTGTTCACTCTGGGTGCCTCACTTGAGGATTTGACCTTTTCTCCTTCTTTGTGATGGTTGTTTTGAGTTTACAAGGAATCAAATATTTTGTGGGCATCCTGGGGTTTGACTGTTCAGGGAGGAGCCAGAGACAGTACAAAGCCAGTTTCCCACTTTTCAGGCTCACTGAGTGATTTGCAGAATGGAGGGGGCTTCTAACACATGGAGTGTGAATCGTGTGCATAAGCAACTTGAAACCCAGGCAACCTTCAGCTCAGGGTTTCCTGTGAATCAGCTGGGTTTTCTGGCATAGCAGTGAGCAAATGACATTAATGAGGTAGGCATAAGATGATGCCAAAGGGGCTCGTCCATTCAGTAGGAGTTGGGCATAGCAGTGGTGGAGAAACAATAAATGAGGGGGCTGTTTTATCCCCTCCCCCTTCTTTTTTTTTCTTTTTTTTTTTTTTTACAGTAGTAACATTTTGGCTGATTAGAGTACTTTTCATGGTTCTGGGAGGGAAGTGCCTTTTGTACTACACACTAGAATGTCAGTTCTCATTACTGAACCCTGGCTGTTCAAATGCTATCTGAATTCTCCCCAAGGCCTCCTTGGGGAGGCTGTAGGCAGAAATTTCAAGGAGCTTATGCCAATTATTTTCTTTCTATCTACATATTGATGGCTCACCCACAGTAATCATGTGAGTCAGGTGCTATGAGCACAATTTCCTTTATTTCATTCATGACTTTTAAGACAGATAAGTTTTTTTTTTTTTAACACTTTTTCCCCTTAGCCTCTGAACCGCTGTTTGTGTTGTCTCCTTGAGAATTACATGGCAGATCAGAGGGAGAAGTGACCCAGATTTTTTTGGGGGGTGGGGATGAGAGATAATTATTTGGGCATTATTTCTGTTAATACCTGAGTTAGTCAAGGACATATAACATAAACATATCCTGAGGCCTCAGTGGTGGGAGCAGGTGTCAAACTCTGGACTGCATTGCTTAAAAAGTCTATAATTTAGTCATTTTGCTGTAAGTTACAGATTTTACTCTGGCAACTCACAAGGGAAAAGAGGAGTTAATTGAAGGATATGTAGTAGTCATTTAGCAAAAGCCAATGCTGAAAATCAAGTATCAGAAAGTACTGGAACTAGAGAATTTAAGTAGCAGGAAGTAATAGACACTCTCTTTAGGGAAGTACCAGTGTTTCACGTCATCTTCAATTTCTTTCCTTTTCCTGTTCAAGGTTAAAATTCCTATGTGAATCTGACTGACCCAGCTTGGGCTTCATTCCAACCTCTTGGCTAGATAAGAGTGTGGAGCCTTAACTGATGGTCCCTTTGACTGCTCGCCACAAGGGAAGATCCAAAGTGTGGCAGAGAGTGACCAGGTTCCAGACAGGCAAAATCAGCAGATGTCCATTCGCAAGCCAAAAGAGCTCCAGATGCCCTAGAAAGGGACATTGGTGCCCCAACCTTACACTGTTCCTTGTTGTTAGTGCAAAGTGGCAGGACAGCCTCTGGGTCCCTTTCCCCAGTGCTCCGGAATGGACTCCATGTTGCCCCCTTTGGAAGAAAGATGAATTACAGTTATCCTTCTTGGTAAAGTGATCACAAAAACCAATCCAGTTTAGCAGATTCAATGCCAATTTGAGAGGAGAGGCTAGGGCACAGGGTTGGCAAAGACTCTATCTCCCCAGGCTTCAGAGATTTGTCTTGAGTGGCTGTGAATGCTGAAAGGGAAGGCGATGATTCTCTAAAACCCTTGTTCTCAGGCCCTCTGATGGCCGCCATTCCTTCAACTGCTCAGATAGGCTCCTATCAAGTCCTAGCAGGCCTCATGTGTATTATTTATTTGATTTTTTAGAAATTGTGTCATTTGCTTTTAAGGAGCCTCTGGGAATGAGCACAATTAAGCATAGATTAAAATGTCTGAAAGACTAAAAACCACCATAGCGATACAGTGAAACGAACACAAGAAGCTTAGAAACAGCCTCACATTGTCATTCCATCACAGAATCCCCATTTAGAATGAAACCTAAAAATCAAGCCTTACTGGAGATGATCAAACTGAGATTTCAGCTTTTGGACTTTTACCGTGATTCTAACGATTTGGAAAGATTAATGTGGGACATAGGTCATCTATACCATCAATGGAGGCACAAAGGGCATCAGTCAGATTTGAAGGAGGAGCAGATGAAGGAGGAAAGACAGAAGAGAAAGGAAGAGGAGGAGAGAAGGAAGAAAAGAAGTAGCGGGTGGAAAAAGAGGAGGAGAAGGACTCTCTGAAACTCCTTAAAAAAAAAACACTGCAGGGGATTCTGGTGCCCACCAATGTCTAGAATTTTGCTACGAGCCAAGTAATGTTCTGGGTGAGACAAACAAACTGTCAAGTGCAGAGACATTAAACAAACAATTAAGATATTTATATAGAGTGATAACTTCTATGAAGGAAATTGTGACTGGGACAGAGTTGCTGGGTGGCTACTCAAAGTTGGGTGCTCAGGGGACTTCTCTCTGACAAGATGAAGTCAGTGGAGAGAAGAAAGCAGCCTTGGGAAGACTGGGGAGGAATTTTCCAGTAGAAGGAGTAGTGATTGCAGGGGCCAGGAAATGAGGCAGGATGACGTCCAGGTTGGCCTTTCCTGGAGCATCTGGGGAAAGGAGCAGGAGATAAGTAAGTCAGGTGAGTAGCAGTGGGGTAGGCAGGGCCAACACTGAGAAGAGGAAGTCATTTCACACCCTTTCTGGGGGTCTGCTTTTAGGTAACTCTATCAGTTAGGTGCTTTGAGCTGCAAGTAACAGAATCCTAACTGGTGGTAGACTAATCACATAAATTAATTTTTAAAAATCTAACAATAAGTCTGGAAGTCAGCAGTTCCAGGGTTGGTGGAGCAGCTCAATGACATCAAGTTCCTGGGACTTTTCACATTTTTATCCTTAATATCTCAGAGGTGATTTCCCTCATAATTTTGAGAAAGATGCTTCAACTCTAAACTCTGTGTCCTCATGTGGCAGTGGGGCAAACAGAAAAGAGGATGCAAAAAACGTGTTCCTTGTAGTGCTCTTTCCTTTTATCCAAGAGGAAAATCATCCCCTGCTGTCCCCCAGCAGATTTCCTCTTAACACCTCTCTGCACAGACTGACTGTGTGCGCACCCCAGACTGGGAGCGTCTAGGAGGGGGTGAGCTCAGGGAAGGCCCTATCTGTGCCCAGCATGGGCAGCTGTCCACAGGGGTTATTTGAGAAATGTTTGCCCACATTATCTTAGGAAACTAATGAAGTAACTCAAGTAGGGAGGATGTTCTGGAGGAGGCTGTTGTTTCGGGTTCACTTGGAGGAACAGGGCCAGAGTGGTCTTGGCTGGGGTTTGCTGGAGTGGGAGGAGGGGGCTGCTGGCATGCTGTGGAGGACACAGCCCACCAAGCTGTTCTTGGAGTGTAAGATGGAGCAGAGGGGAGGGCGAGCTGAGGGTAACAGGTGCAGGCTCTGGAGAGACTCCATGGGTGCAGGGCAACTCATTAGCCTTGTGCTGTCCTGGGCTTCATCATCTATAAAATAGGAGTGACAGTAGGGCCTGTTTCAAAGGGTCTTATGACAAATACACATTTTATACATGTAAGAGCACACACAGCAGTAGTGGCATAAAGCAACCAGTCAATAAAGGCTGGCTATTATTTTATTGTTCTTCTGTACCATCCACCTCTTCCTATGTCAGATTATTCCACAGTTTGTTACAGATTTTACACTTTCTTTACAGATCACGAAGAATCTTCATGTGTGCCAATTCACTGGCCATTTGGTCTCTCTACCCTCTTGATGATGTCTGTGGTCATAGCATGAGAAATCCCTTGGTGCTACCAGACCCATAGGGGGTAGAAGTCTCACAGGAGCCTTTGTGAAGGCCCAGCCCTGTTCCTTTTAAGGGACAGCTCACCCAAGGGGAGTGTTTTGAGAGTTTGGATGAGAGTGGTCTTGGAGGTGCCTCAGAACCGGGAATGGCAGCAGCAGCTTCTTTGAAGCTCATGAGGTCAGGGTGTTCTTGGCATTGCCTCAGTTTCTTCTCACTGTGCCTGGGGGACTGGGGAGAGGGGAGAGGTGATGAGAGGAGAAGCACAACCTTTTGATTTCTTTCCTTGCTGCGGAGAAGCTTTCACTCCCTCCGGAGTCTGGGCATCTGTGGGAGAGCTGGACTGTTTTATAGCAAAGATTTTTTTTCCCCCTTCTCTTTTTTTCTTTTCCCATCAACACTTGTCAGGGATTCAAGGCAAAAAGCCTGGCAAAGGCCTGGGCTTCTGCACCAGCGCAGGCAAAAGATGGGTCTAAACAGGGAACAGAGCGAGGCATTGTTCCAACACTGCAGAGTGGGGAAAGTAGGTCAGGAAGAAAATGCAGGTTTGACAGAGCTGGGAATTGAACTTGTCACCTCAGAGCCCATTGGTGTAGGAAGTGAACAGCCAGCAAGGGACCAGGGAGGAACTGAAGTCTGCTGCCCGGGCAGGGGCAGACACACGCTGTGAAAAGCCGCCTGCATGACGGTCACTGCCCCCTTCCGCGTCATGGCCGAGCTGCCATCTTCACCCTCCCCCCACCCCATACCCTGGGAAACTACACCAAGTGATCATTCTAGACAGCAAGAGCAGCTGAGACTCTCTCTGGAGAGAATGCCAGCCGGCAGCTTCCCAGCCACCAGCTGCATTTGCGGGACTGGGATTTGAGACAACCACCCCCGCCCCCCCGCCCCGCCCCCTCGCCCGCCCAGAGAGGAGGCTCTAATTACAATCAACATCACCTTCTAGGAAACTTCTTGCGTGAATGGCTACTAGCAGAGAAAAGCTTTCTCCTCATCACCCTCCTGGTTAGTACCGTGGCTAGGGGTGCCAGACGTACCCGAGCCTTGGTAACTCTCCCACTTTCTGAGTCCAGGCACTGAGCGATTTCGAATGAAGGGTGCTTTTTACAACGCTAAGGAAGTTTCAGATTGGAAGCAGCTCCAAATTCTTTGCTCTGATAGAAGCCTCCTCCTCCTCCTCGCAGGTCTCAAACATGCTTCAGTAGCAACAAGAGAGACTTTGAATTGGTCATTTCAGGCCTGCCTGCCACACCTTGGATACCAAGAAATGAAAGTTTATTAGACACTCCTTCATTGAGTACTTTCAACATACACTTGAATCTGAAAGATATGCATAGCCACAAAGACCACAAACTTCTGTGCCTACCACTTCCCCCTGGTCTTTATTCTGTAATTAGTGACTTGTTTTCCCTCTTTGTGAAATGGGGATAGCATTGGGAATAACACCACCTCTTTGTAATGGAAAGGTTATCTAATTGGATGCAAAGACTCAAACTCCATTTCTGCTTAGTTCACTTACCAAAATTTGTCACCTCCAGATTCCTCAGCTATAAAATGAGGACAGAGTGTCATATAGAGCAGACTTGTAAGGATTCAACCACAGATAAATGAGTCTGATATGTGGAAGCACTTTTCCCAGGCCTGGCACCTACAGGAAGCTGAATCCAATCCAGGAAGCTGCTCCCTTCCTTCCTCCTTGTTGATAATGCTGAAAGAATTTCTGGTGGGAGTATTTGGGAATAGATATACTCAGGGCTGGCTCTAAATAAACAAGCAAACAAACAAAGGGAGCAGAGAATAGGATCTGTCTGGTCACCTTGTCTTACACATGTGGCTATTTAAATAAAAATTAATTAAAATTCAATAAAAATGCAGATTCTCAGTTATGTAGCTAAAAGTTAATCATTCAATGGCCACATGTGAGTAGTGGCTCTCATACTGGACAACACAGAGACAGACCATTTCCATCATTCCAGAAAGTTCTATGGGACAGTGCTGAGAGCATTCTTACAGAAATGAGCCTTGCCGTACCAATGAGCACAAGCTTCTTAAAGCAAAACCCAGATTTCCTTTCACCTCAGAGTGCATCGTCTTCTTTTAAAGACGTTGCCTTTAAGACACACAGTATTTATTTCATAGCCTAACCAAGAAAACCACACTATGTACCCAGGCATGTTCATATCCCCCTTTCAGCTGGTCTTGTACATGTGTCTTCTGACCGGCTTCTACTCCCCCTGCCAAGCGGGTCGGGGGAAGACCCTGCAAAAACAATGTGGGTGCAAATTGGGCTTTCCTGTTTCATAGACCTTGCTCCCCTGGATGGCTTTGTGCCTAACATAAAGGGAGAAAGATACCACCACATTCTGTAATTGTATTGTGGAATATGAGATGACTTTAAAACAGATAAGAGTGCCTACTCTGCCTGCCTTCCAAGAGCTGGGTCAGAAAAGAGTTTTTATTTTCTTGGTGCAATGAAGGAGGCAGTTTTTATTATTGGGGGTAATATAAGGAAATTGGGAAAAAGACTTTTTAAAGAAAAATGAGTGTTGTGAAAAGGAAAAGAGGGACATTTCCTAAATCCCGAGTCCCCTTATCCTCTGGCCAGCAATATTAGTGAAAGGACATCTCTGGTTATTTTACACGGGTGTGGCTAAAGCCCCAAGCACTGGGCACTGTGGGCTTCCACATGACACCCCTTCCTGCAGGGCAGTGAGCTCACACTTACTCAATCACTCTCGCTTTCTGTGATTCAAATAGAGCAGAAGTTTCCAGGAGGGATTAAAATGCACACCTGAATGACTCCAGCCCACTCCAGCCCAGAGAGAAGCAAAATCAGTGTGATGGGGGCGGGGAGGCATGAAATAAGTCAAGGTTAATTCAGCATGTGAGGAAAGTTTGAATTATTCATTTTCTGACCCTGTACCAGGTACTTTTTACTGCGGTCTGCTATAGTCTCTTTGGGGGCAGAGTAGTCACACATGTGTCTCAGCCATCTTTTAAACACATGCTTTGTCTTTTAGTTTTAAGCAAAGGGTTGCGAACATAGGACTCTGGTGCCAACAGCAGCCTGGGAGATGCCTTTTAGGAGCACCCAAAATGTGGCACAGCTGAGAGGAGGGAGGGAGAGCCACTTAGCACTTCCATCCCATTTAGGCTAAGTGATTGGGCAGGAGGAGAGGAAAGATGAAAAGCAAGAAGTGAGAAAAGCATCTAAGGGTTTGGAGGAGGGCAGGAAGGAGGGGGGAGTTTCATAGAAGAGGCGTGATTTGGTTTCCTTAAGTCATCAGAGCTCTTTCTTTGTCTTTAAATGACATTTCCAATTGGAAATCATCTGAACAAGAGAAAAAGAGACAAAGCTCTATTGATTTAAAGAGGCAGGAAACATCATAGAAAGATTCTAGTATATATTAAGAGAAATCAGAACTGTGGACCTTGGCTGGGTTGTTCTTGTATATTAGAGGCTATTTCTCGCCTCTCTTCCCACTGTGAAGTGAGTATCACAAAATATGCCAAGCAGTTTCTGGATCTCAGGCTGCTTTGGCTGGCATTTTATTTAGCTTGTGACATTCTTGGCTGTTCTTATTCTGGTGGGCATCAACACTGCCCAAATCTGTTGGATTGAAATTCATGTTCAGACTACTCCTTTGTTCTAATAACTATTCCATGGCCGTCATCCCTGACCAGGTTGAAATAGTGGAGTGTGTATATTCCAGTGCTGCATCTCTGCATCTGTGAGGGTGGAAGCCTCACAAAGAGTTATGGCCATGTTTACAGCAGGTTGCCATGCAAGGCTAGTGGTAAACCTTTCAGATGCAGGAACTGAGATGTATCCATGCATAAAATGTGCTTGGCAGTTCTAGAATGTAACCTTATGTTTCTGGTTGAATCAAACTCAGAAGCCATTTAAAGTACAGGTCACAGCCGGGTGCGGTGGCTCATGCATTTAATCTCAGCACTTTGGGAGGCCAAGATGGGTGGATCACGAGGTCAGGAGATCGAGACCATCCTGGCCAACATGGTGAAACCCTGTCTCTACTAAAAATACAAAAATTAGCCAGGCATGGTGGTGTGTGCCTGTAGTCCCAGCTACTTGGGAGGCTGAGGCAGGAGAATCGCTTGAACCTGGGAGGCGGAGCTTGCAGTGAGCCTAGATAGCGCCACTGCACTCCAGCCTGGGGACAGAGCAAGACTCTGTCTCAAAAAAAAAAAAGGAGAGGTCACAAATTCAAATACCTACAGAGGCCCAGGTAGATAGGTAGATGTCAATGACTGAAGTAAATGAGTGAAGTGGGATGGGAGTAAGGTAATGGGAAGCGGTAGGGATGGCGGCTAAGTGGAGAGCATACAGCCAGTTCAAGAGAAAAACTAGAATTTAGCTTCAGCAGATTGGTGTCACGCAGGGCTGGGTTTTTGAGATAATCTAGAAATGCATATTTTTGTGAAATCTTTTAATTTTTTAAAATATTGGCCCAACGTAGATGGTCTGGCCAGGCAAAAAGCAGCCATGAGCCAGATTCGACCAGTGGGACACCAGTCTACAAACCATGATTTGGAAACCTCTCTCACAAGGCTGGTTCTAATGCAGTGATTTGCAAAAGTAATCAGTTTCATGGCTCCCATGATCCTGAAATGCCCCCTTAATGGCACTAGTATCAAACAAGGCCAAGGGGCTGAGACTGTAAGCTCCTTTCATGTGCAGCCATTTTGCTAAGTGGCTCTTACCAGCTATAGGCTGTAGAGTTCCTCACCCTGTTCCAAGCATGGTCTGGTCCTTCTTGGGGATTGGAAATTGTGCTCTCACTCCTCTTCCAGCTAATTGCTTTAATGCATCCTGAATGTATCTAGGCTGCCGCCCCTAACCACTGGGTCATCATTTATTCACAGGCCTGAAGTCCCTTAAGCAGCCTCCTGCTGGCCCTCACGCGGCAGGGGATTAATGTAGTCTGGTTGGTGAGTCAAAAAGAAAGATGACATCATTTTCATGTCAGGAATGAGGATGTGTGTTTGTGTATGTATGGGTTATAGAGTGCAAAGACAGGAAAACCGAGGCTACTTCTTTTATAAGGTAGCACAATAGCCCCCTCCCTCTTTGTCTTTTGCTTTCAATCCAATCTGGCTTCTCCCAAGTGAGTTATTAATATGGGACACAGCCTGACTTCTTCCCTTCTGTCTCCTCATATAAATCCAACTAATTAATTTACTTTAACAAGAGGAATCTTTTTCTATCTCTTTCCATCTTCGTCATTCAAGCTCAGTTTCTCTGAATTCAAATCCAAGATACACAGCTACTTCAATAATTACACTTTGAACTTTATCTCAGTGTGCAAAGAGGCTCAGTGTGCAAAGATCTCTTATTTTGCGTCATCAGATCAACTGTCTTAAGCTAAGGGAAAAGGAAGTCTTAAGTAAAAGGGTTATTAAATGAGAAGAAGGATTAGACAGGGCAGGTAAAGACCAGACTCATATTCTGTCTGGTTCAATTAATGAAGGGAAAATGGAAAGAATACTGCATGTACTGCAAACTGGACAACCTAAAGATATTTACACATTCTTTTTTTAAAGCTCCACTACATTGAGTTCATTCAATACCACAGAATGGTGGCATCAGAGTGCCTCCTCCTGAACAATTACTTCATTAAATCTTGTGTCTTCTTTTAATATATGAATGGAAAACTCCACCAAAATATGCCATTTGTTGCCAGTTAGCCCAATTAGAAACCTCCCCACCCTTCCAAAAAGAAAGCTGAAGCAAACAGGGCTGTGTTGGTTTCAGGGATGCTCTCTCGTAAAACAGTGTCTGCATGCCACAAGCTGAAGGAAAGGTTGATCCTGCAGAGGAAATTCAGGTCAGAACTGACAAAGGTGAGATACGGGAAATGCAAGAATAAACTAGAGATCTCCTTGTGTTCCTCCCAGCTGCAGGAAGGCGTGGGAATGATTCCCCATGTGAGTGAGCACTGGTGGAACTTCCCAGATCATTGCTTAGAGCTCCTTTAATTCTTTCCTTGGTGCTGCAAGGGATTTTTCTTTTTTTGTGGAAAGTGTCAATGCTTGTCTTTCAAAAGCACCACCCCCACACCTGCCACCCCCCAAGAAAAAGTAAAAAGAGGATTTGCAAAACCAAGTGCCATGCTGCCCATTTGCACACCCAAGCAGAGAGGAGTCAGGAACTGCTAATGAACGTACCAACTGTGTATGGAAAATCAGCCAAGCTCAGGCTTTGGGCTTTCATTTCTCTGCTGAGATCCTGACTCTAGACCGCCTGTGAGAAACATGAGCGTGGCTTCAACCACAATGTGAACAGAGAGCAAGACTAACAAAGGTGAGGTTCTCCTGGAATATGAGTTAAAAATGAGCACTGTCTTGGAGCAAGCCAATTGTATCCCATTATTATTTCCTGACTTGGTATGGTAACATCTTAAAATACAAGCAAAACTACCTACTTCTTATTAGGACCTACGACCTTTTAAATCTTGCTTTCCAAGATTTAAGAACTGGCAAGTATGGTTACTTTTTAGAATATGTTTCCTATTCTTTCCTCACTTCCTCTTGCCTCCCTCCCTTCTTTCCCTTTTTCCTCCCTTCTTCTTAATACAATAAACTACCTAGCTGTTTTTGACTGAAATGGATCAAAATCCGGATGAGTGCAATCTTGAGTATGTCTAGAGACATGTGCATCTAGAGTATGTCTAGAGACAAGCTGCACCCTTTGTGTAGCTTTTCTGCACTTTCATGTCTATCATAATAATAATAGCTACTATTTATTGAGCATTCAGTGTGCACCGAGCATTGTGCTATGAGCTCTGCATGTATTACCGCATTTAATTCAATTATTAAAACTGAAGAAAAGTGGAACATCTCCTTTCTGTATTGCAGTAATTCTTCATTAATAGATTCCTTCATAGATATGCCACTATACCTAGCCCAAGCCCAGATGATGACTACTGTCAAGGATAAGGTTGTTTCAATGTGTAAATATTATTTGTATTCTAGGGGCAAGTGGGAGATGTCGTCTTCAAAGCAGTAAATCTGTGCTCACTTTCTGGAAGTTTGCTCTCAAGGGACTTGAATGTCTTAAAGTGAATTAAATTATTTGCTTCCAAAGCTTGGTCTTGGGCAAGCTATTCAATCTCTTGTGTGTGAATTTCCTCAACTTTAAAATGAGACTTAATGGGTATATATGAGGGATTTAGAACAGTACATGGCATATTAATTGCTCAGTGAATGTTAGCTATTATCATTGTCATTGTTAAATTATCACAACACTCTGAAGAAGGCATTATCATCCCCATTTTACAGATGAGGAAACTGAGGCAAAAAGAATTCAATAACTTGCCCAAGGTCACATAGCAGTCAGTGAGGGAGGTGATGATTCTCACCCTAGGTTACTCTCAGTTCAGAATCTACAAGTAAAATATGATTTTACCTCTCACTATAGAAAGTGGTATGTGGCCATGGCTGTATAGAAACTTCTTTCTCCTATAGGAAACCTGAGCTATAAAGTAGACATAAAATGTCCTGAAGACTGGAAACGTGTCACATGAGAAGCATTTTCGATCCCTCTGGTAGAGAAGGAGTGCTTAATTACCATGTGCCACTGCTGTTAACCTTTGCAAATAAGTCTAATTATCACAGATTAATGAACAGAGCTTAGGCACATCTAAAGGGGCTTTGCTGAGGGGTTTTCATTTCTGCATTTCATTATCTCCATAAACGCTGTTGTTCCCCATGCACATGGTTATGGGACTTTTATTATTTTTTTAGCTGTGCTCTGTGAAATATCAACAACAGAGCCTGCGAAATAGCTCAGGGCAGGGATCGCTTTCCAGGAAATCTTTAGGAAGCCTGTAAGTTGGGTGGCTGCTGCTTCACTGTTTACTGATGAATCATGCCACATTGGTTTATAGGGAATAAAGCCTTAGACAGTCGCCAAGGAAACAGGCTGAGATTTTGGAAATATCTGAAACCACGGAGAAATTTCCAGAAAAAAATCAATGTCTTAGTCAAGACTGAGGTTAACCTTATCTGCATCAAGGTGAGTAAGAACAATGCAAATATAGCTTAAAAGATCCATTCCTGTCTGTACCATGACTTAAAACCATACATACCATGTTGTGATTCTCAGAAAATGTTCTCTATGAATAGAAACCATGTTTGCTATACTCATCCTGGAAAGTGGCCATCATGCTGGTCCTTAGAGCAGGCTGTGCCTGGGAGCCATCTTTGAATATCCTGTGAGCTCAGAGGGAGAGACATACCTCTAGTGAGGATCCTGGAAACCTCCGTGTGACATTGTGGCAAGAGAGCAAGCTGGTAGTTTGCAAAGGGCTGCCGCCATTCAGAGGCTGGGACCTCAGGAAGATCTTTGGCACAATCTACTAGACACATTTCATTAATAAATGATTAGATTTGCAAATCTTGTCAGTAGAGATTGCTATCACAGAATTAATGAAATAAATAATGAAACATTTCCAGTGTTTCTGGCTGGCTTTCAGAGCAGAGTAGATCTCTGCCTTTGTTGCAATTTGTGGCTGTCTCTTTGATCAACTCCTGGGGAGTTCAAGGAATGATTTTCCTGCTTCCAACACACGCCTTCGGCTTTCAGGTTTGCCTTTTTTTTTTTTTAACTTGACTTTTCATATCATTTTGAGCTTCAAACACAAAGGTTCCCCAGGATAATTTCAGATAAAGAAACCCAACAGAGTGAATAATCTGCAGTAAAGAAAATCTGAATTGTACTTTGAGAAACAACCCATTTGACGCTGGGTTAGGGAAGGGGTACGGGAGGGATTTTGCTCACAAACGAACACAAAAAACGTTCATGATTTTATTCGAATGTCTCCATTCTGCACAGCCTAAAGCTGAGAGCATTTCCTGATCCAGAAGCAAACCAAGATGCCACCCAGTGTGGATTACCCAGCAGGCAGACAAAGCATATGTTCAGGACATTAGCGATGCCGGGTGGCTGACATTTCTTTTGTTCAAAAAGAAGAAACAAGATTTTTCATATCTCAAAAAAAAGTGTCAAAATAGTCATGGAGAAATCAGAATGTTGTTGGAGAAATAAAAGCTCATTTTCTGGCTTAGTATTATTTTAATTTGAATTACTATCAGGCACAAGAGGGAATGGAGCCCTAACATCTGTTCACTGTATGGGGCTTCTGAAACTCTTCATTTGCCTGGTAATACATGAAATTTCTTCCTTGACCCATTCTAGTCATAAGGCAATGTGGCCATTATCTGTAAGCCTGACATTTTGGGTAATCTTTCAGAGGAAAGCATAATATTAACAATATAAATAGATTTTCGGTTCTCTCCCTCCGCATCCCCACACAGTATGTGAATAGGCACACACACCATTTCTTGGAAATCAGTGAGTCCAAAAGTCGCAGTCCTGATTGCTTGTGGACTTGACTTCTTAGGAGCTACCATTATGCTTATTGGGCAAGTTGCAATGGAGCCAAGTTCAAATCCATCCATTTAAAAAATCCAATTAAAAATGTACCTTTGAGTATCTTTATCCTTTCTAATTTCATCCCGTGATACAGCAATTCTACAGGCAAAACACTTCAGGCTTTGTCTCTTTACATGGTTTAGATTATTTCTTTGGGAATAAGATACTTTCCCAGTAGAAAAAGAATTGAAAAAGCAGTTAATTGTTAAGTTGAGGAAATAAAATTAATGCTACAATTACAAGGATCAGAACAAAACAAACAATAAAAACTCCCCTTTAGGTTTGAAGAGGGGTCGTCAGGATCTGTCTACAAGGGGGTAAATATTCTTGCACTGTAGTTTTATGATACATTTTTTTACCTATCTCCCAGAATTAACTACTTCTCTAATGGGAGTTTAAACATTTGATTGGTTCTACTCTCCGAGATGAGAATTAGACTTTATTGTTATCAAATTATTACTCTATTTTATTGATTCTAAATTGCACAATTTTTTCCACATTCTGTCAATTCTGAAATCATGAGGCATATCAAAATCACCATCAGCCAAGCAGCAGTCATGTTGTACCACACATGGACGTTGAAACTTTCAGAATGGGAGCCAGCTACTGCAAAGGAAAACTGTAGGCAATGGAAGCAGGGCGTCACCAATGCTCTTAATGGCACAGAGCATGATGTTGGGTGGAAAAATGTGGATGTTGATGGCAATGAGTCAGATAAACTGTACAAACCATGACATGCATAGCAAACTAAATATAAGGGGTTTTGATACCAGCTGGTTCAGACTAATATGTTCCAAGATAAGACCACTGACTTCTCATTACAAATTTCAACCTATCTCTGCCCAGCTCTCACTTACTACTAAGTTGGTGCAAAAGTAATCGGGGTTTTTGCAATAATTGCAAAAACCCCGATTACTTTTGCACCGACTTAATAATTTCTGCCCCAGATCACCTTGTGACGACCCCAACACCTCATGGAACATGAGTAGTACCTTTCCCTGACTCGCCTTTTGAGAATACTGAAACTCTTAAGGTGGTGCTTTCTTTTGCTCAGCAAGTTTAATAAACCCAGTTTTTCTGTGATCAGCAGTTTTCCCTGGTGGTTTTGGTACAGAGCTTTGATACCTCAAAAAAAAAAAAAAAATCAGTAGAATCAGGCTCTAATTCTAACAAGTTTTAGGAATAAATTATTTAACTGATATTTCTTTTTTAATGTATACACAAGAATAATATATGATTAAAAAATATATATGTAGTAAGTTTAAAAGAACTTTCACCAAAGCATAAAATAAGAAACTGCCAGTAAGAAAGCATTGTGTTATAGTTGATTGGCATAAATTTTTCTTAGTGATACATAAAATAATGATGTATCATACAATCGATAGCATTTTATATTTACTAAAATACAGTAATAATGGCTAGCTAACTTTTTTCTGGACATTAATGATGAGCCATGCACTGTGCTAAATGCTTTACCTGAGCTGACTGATTTAGTTCTCAAAGCATTGTGAGGAGGTAAGTCCTATTGTTACCCTCATTTTGTAGAAGTATAAACTAAGTGTGGAGTGTTGCCTTACATTACACACTAATGAATGGTGGAAGAGTTAGGGTTTGGATCTGGGTATTCTGACTCTGATAGGATAGGAGGAAAGAAATTCCATCTGTGGCACTATTTTCTTAAAACCAGCAGAAAGCATTAATTCGAATGACAGTATTTGTACAAGGCATGCACTAAATGTTGGAATTGGGCTTTTAAGGGTAATATATTTACCAGTTCTTTGGTGTTCATGGCAGTGAAGTTGTTTCTCTTGGGTATTTAAGAAAAGATGCATTCTGAACTTAAAATATTTGCCAGCTTGTTTCTTCCAAAAGAGAGTCCCTAGGTGTTCAAAGCCATACATCAGGGTTAAAAAACAAGCAACCAAATAAAAACAAACCCAGCACTTGGGTCATCCATTTAAGTCACTGCTTGACAGCTGTTCTGGGAATGGCTGTTGCCACGGGTTACTGCAGGGCACTCAGCATCTCAGCCTTACCCATCACATCCAGCCTGGGCTCCCATCTCTCTGAAGAGATGACCCTTCCTTCCTTGATTCCTTTTCACACTCCACCCCCACATTTGTGGTTCATATTAGATTTTTTTTTCCTTTTCAAGAGAAACAAAGTAATAAATATGCTAAAAATTCCCTAGATGTTGCATAAGGTATTATCTGCCTTTGATTCCTTTGTTGCCTCCTATTTTTCCTCATAGATCACAGCATCAGCACCACTTTTTCTATAAGTGTCAACACACATTCCAACCTGTGGCCTTCCACAGGTGGGGTCACAATTGGGCATTGTCAAACAATGAGTGTAGCAATATAAACATCAAGCAATTAACATGTTCTTAATTGGATTTTTCAGATAGTAGCCATCACAGTGTATTTTCAGGACTTTCATTGTTTTTGTTCTTGTTTTTCTTTCTAAAATCTTTCCCTCTTATCTAACCAATGCATTTTCATATTCTTTTTGGCCAATAAATTTGACTAAGGTGCACTGATTTTCCTTCTACCACCTGCTTCCCTTTCTTCACACACTGAGAAGTTCAGAAATCCATTAAGACCTCACTTCACCCCCATCCTTATGTTTTAGGAAAGGGGGTGACTAAGGGATAGCATCTCACTTAGGTAGTGTTATTTATTAGAAACATACATGCAAAATACAAGCATTACATATCATCTATAATGCTAGTTTTATTGAACATTTCTGATTCTCAAAATCTTCAAAATCATGAAATGTACTTGTCGCCTATTATACTTTTCAAAAAAGATTATTTGTGGAAAGCATTTTGAGATTCTTGTAAGAAATGTAGCATATTATTATTCCTTTGTTTCAGGTGTTGGATAATGTTTAAGAATTATAGCTTCCGCTGATACTCTGAGTCAAATCAAATCTTGTCAAATCCACTGTTGGTTTTCTGACATTTTATAAAAGGAATTTGTTCCTCATTACACTTCTTTTTCCTTTGCCTTTTCTTTCCATCACCTGCTCCCCAACCATTACTTTCTAGTCAGCACATGCCCCTTTTCTATGGTTTGCTTATAGATTATTAAGAAAAAAGATGTAAACTCACAGGGAGGATTAAGGTAGGCACAGCTGGTGTCAACAAAAACAGAGAGAGATGAAAGAGTATTGAGCGTGTCTGAATGGACAGCCCGTGGGGCTCTCTTGTGACCCATCCTTGACCTTTACCCTCCCAAACCGTGCCCAAGGCAAGTAAACAGCTTTTCAAAAGAGACTACCTTCTGGGACTCTTCATACATTTTCATTTTAATTTCTTTGCAAAATGGGCAAAAATAAATGTGCTTATGAAGGGAAATGCTACTGACAAAAGTTGAATTTGAAATGACATAGAGTCACTGTGTTACCTATCACATCAAGGGTTCTAAATTGCTAATCAGTTTATCCCAAATGAAAAGAAAAGAAAATGTCTCCAATGAGTGTTTTAAACTTCTCTGCATCATTTAAAATGGTTACATGAGCCTTTGAAAATATTGCCTTGAGGCATTATGGTTGACTTAATTTCTTCTTTGTATTTTAAGGATGATCTGTTATGAGCATGTATTACTTCTATAGTCAAAAAAGAGACTTTTAACAAAAGTGAAATTATTGCATAAATGTTTTAAATATGAAAATACCACCAGTGAGTTATTTTTATAAATGACTGGGATAAAGAAAGCAGCTTCTTAAAGTTGAACTATGTAAGAATGTAGATAAACTGTCATATGCCCAAGAATTATTTTCTGATATAAAAGATGGATTAAAGATAGACTTAAATTTTTCTTCACTACATGGTTAGTATTATATCCCAAACTGAATAACTCTTCTTTTGTATATCTCTCAGCCCAAATAGAGAAAAGAAAATTTTCTATCTGTACCTGTGGTTTGCAAGTTAGAAGCCATTTTTGGAATTAGTCATATTCAGCTGCATGAGAAGAAACACAAGACCCCAAAATAATTTGACCTATAAAATCTCAGTCTCTACTTGATAACAACTGGGACTTCTGGAACTGCACAGAACAGAATGACGTGTGGGCAGAAAGCTGTCATCAGCCCTTCATCTCATTTTCAGTGGGGTTTTTTTTTTTTTTTGGTCTGACAGTACCACTTTCTTTATTTAAGATACCAGTTTATCTTTAATTAAGACAAATATTGGAAATATGGGTAAGATAATTAAAAATAGTTTTCAAAGTCAACACAGAGATGAGGAAAACAGTCCTACTCTCTGGTTGTGTGAAAATGACTTCAGACAATCATTTTATTTAGTAAATACATATTGAAAGAGAAGATCTACCCAAACAAAACAATATAATTTCAGTTAAAGCAAACTGCTGAAAAATCTAATACAGATATGTGTTGTAAGTGCTAGTTACACGACATCCCAAATATCCAGCTTTTTACAGGCTTGCAAATCAAATTGCTTTATGGTTAGAGGAGCATTTAATACAGTGTGACCAGTTTAAAGTTAACATTTTGTATTCAGAATGATTAATTACACCATATTGTATTTCAATTACTACAAGATACTTCTCTATAATAAACGATGGCAATAATATTCACATTAAGTCAATAAAAAGCATCTTCAAAGTGTGATGTATAAGTGCCATTATTATAGTATAAGTTGATCACATCATACAATGAATTATCAACAGTGTAACAGGAAATCTCTACACCAAAGCATATATTTTCATCTCTGTGTACAGGGATTTTGGCAGATCCCTGTGCATTAGTATTAATAGGAGTCAAGTAAAAATCCTCACATGCATTAGCTAGAGAACTGCTCCTTCTTCTCCCAGCCTAACTACACTTCACTTGCCCCAAACTGCATTTTAGCAGGTTCAGTATGAAAAACCACCTTATTTCCCAGGGCACCAAAGTCCAGAGGGAAATAAATGTGGCAAGTGATGTAACTATGTTCTGGAAAACCAACGCTTGAGGAAAACAAATGCCAAAGAATATTATTTATTTCCCAAAAGGGTCTGTCTACTTGAGAGAGGGAGTTTGGGCACCTGGAACTTGGAGAAGTTTCTGGATGATAAATCCTCAAGGAATCACTGCCGTTTAAATGGTTCTGAATGGTTCCTGGTTACAGTTGCCTTCTTTATGTACTCACTGAGCTCCTTGGACTGTCTCCTTGACACCCTTGCTTCTGTAATCCTCACAACTGTAACCAGGAACCATTCAGAACCATTTAAACAGTACTCACTCTTTAGCTCCCATTTATAAGTGAGAACATGTGGTATTTGATTTTCTGTTCCTGTGTTAACTTGCTGAGGATTATGGCCTCCAGCTACACCCAAGTTGCTGCAAAGGACATAATTTCATTCTTCTTTATGGCTGCATAGTATTCCATGAATTATGTATGTACAACATTTTCTTTAACAAGTCCACCATTGATGGGCACCTAGGTTGATCCCCCATCTTTGCTACTGTAAATAGTGCTGCAATAAATATAAGAGTATATGTGTCTTTTTGATAGAACAATTTATTTTCTTTTGGATATATACTCAGCAATGGGATTGCTGGGCCAAATGGTAGTTCTGTTTTAAGTTCTTTGAGAAATCTCCAAACTGCTTTCTACAGTGGCTGAACTAATTTACATTCCCACCAACACTTATAAGCATTCCCTTTTTTCTGCAGCCTCCCAGCATCTGTTTTTATTTTATTTTATTTTTTTTTATTTTTGTAGAGACAGGATCTTACTATGTTGCCCAGGCTGATCTCAAACTCCTGGTTTCAAGCCATCCTCCCACCTCAGCCTCCCAAAGTGGTGGGATTACAGCCTGCACCTGGCCTGGTGTTTTTTGACATGTTTAGGATAGCCATTCTGACTGGTGTGAAATGATATCTCATTGTGGTTTTGATTTACATTTCTCTGATGATCAGCAATGTTGAGCATTTTTTCATGTTTCTTGGCCACTTGTATGTCTTCTTTTGAGAAATATCTGCTCAAGTCTTTTGCCCATTTTTTAAATGGGGTTCTTGACTTTGTCAATGCATAGTTTGCATATATTTCCTCCCATTCTGTAAGTTGTCTGTTTACTCTGTTAATAGTTTCTTTTGCTGTGCAGAAGCTCTTTAGTTTAATTAGGTCCCACTTGTCAATTTTTATTTTCATTGCAATTACTTTTAAGGACTTTGTCATATATTATTTCCCAAGGCCAATGTCCAGAGTGGTGTCTCCTAGGTTTTCTTCTAGGATTCATGTAGTTTAAGGTCTTAGATTTAAATCTTTAGCTCATTTTCAGTTCATTTTTGTATATGGTGAAAGGTAGGGGTACAAAAACTTCATTCTTCTGCATATGGCTAGCCAGATATCCCAGCACCATTTATTGAATAGGTGATCTTTTACTCATTGTTTATTTTTGTCGACTTTGTCAAAGATCAGATGGCTATAGGTGTGCAGCTTTATTTCTGGGTTCTCTATTCTCTGCCATTGGTCTATGTGTCTGTTTTTGTACCAATACGATACTGTTTTGGTTACTGTAGCCTTATAGTGTAGTTTGAAGTCAGGTAATGTGGTGTCTCTGGCTTTGTTCTTTTTGCTTAGGATTGTTTTGGCTATTTGGACTCTTTTTTTGTTTCCATATGAATTTTAGAATAGTTTTTTTATAATTCTGTGAAAAACGTTGCTGGTAGCTTGATAGGAATAGCATTGAATCTGTAGATTGCTTTGGGAAGTATGGCCATTTTAATGATATTGATTCTTCTAATCCATGAGCATGGAATGTTATTCCATTTGTTGTATGATGTCACCTATAATTTCTTCCAGCAGTATTTTGCAGTTCTACTAGTAGAGATCTTTCACCTCTTTAGTTATATATGTTCCTAGGTATTGAAACTTTACTGAAGTCATTGATTAGTTCCAGGAGCTTTTTGGTGGAGTCTTTAGGGTCTTCTAGGTATAGAATCATATTGTCAATAAAGAGAGGTAGTTCTTCTTTACCTATTTTGATGGCTTTTATTTCTTTCTCTTGCCTGATTATTCTGGCAAGAACTTCCAGTACTGTGTAGAATAGGAGTGGTGAGAGTGGGCATCCTTGTCTTGTTCCATTTCTCAAGGGAAATCCTTCCAGTTTTGGCCTGTTCAGTATGATGTTGGCTCTGGAATTTTCTTAGTGGCTGTTATTATTTTGAGGTATGTTACTTCAATGCCTACTTTCTTGAAGGTTTTTATCATGAAAGGATATTGGATTTTATAAAAAGCTTTTTCCACATTTATTGAGATGATCATGTGATTTTTGTTTTGAATTATGTTTATGTGGTGAATCACATTTGTTGATTTGTGTATGTTGAACCAAGCTTGTATCCTAGGAATGAAGCCTACCTGATCAAGGTGAATTGACTTTTTGATGCACTGCTGGATTCAGTTTGCTAGTATTTTGTTGAGGATTTTTGCATATGTTCATCTGAGATATTGGCTTGTAGTTTTCTTTTTTCATTGTGTCTTTGCCAAGTTTTGGTATCAGGGTGATGCTGGCTTCATAGAATGAGTTAGGGAAGAGTCCTTCCTCCTTGATTTTTTGGAATAGTTACAGTAGAATTGGTACCAGCTTTTCTTTGTATCACTGGTAGAATTTGGCTGTGGAGCCATCTGGTCTGGGGGTTTTTTTTTTTATTTGGTTGATCAGTTTTTTAATTATTGGTTCAATTTTGGAACTCGATATTGGTCTGCTCAGGGTTTTGATTTCTTCCTGATTCAATCTTAGGAGACTATGTTTCTAGGAATTTATCCATTTTCTCTAGCTGTTCTAGCTTGTGTGCACAGAGGTGTTCATAATTGTCTTTGTGGATCTTTTGTATTTCTGTGGGATTGGTTGTAATGTCACCTTTGTCATTTGTGATTGTGCTTATTTGGATTGTCTGTCTTTTTTTTTTTTTGTAATCTAGCTAGTGGTCTATCAATCTTGTTTATCCTTTCAAAGTACAAACTTTTGGTTTCATTGATTCTTTGTATGGCCAAATCCTACACCTTCCTATAGTTGTGGTTTGCAGGTTATAATCAAGTTATCAGATGACTGTGAGAAAGCTGTTAACCTCCAGGGGTCTTAGTTTCCTCATTTCATAGTAGAGATGATGCCTGTTGTCCAAGGTTTAATCAAACAGGTATGTGGAGGCCCTCACACAGTGCCTGGCACTTCATAAGTCTTTTCTTAGTCCATAGTCCCTCATTTGTAATTCTAAAATGCCCCAAATTTGAAATAACAAAATTGTTTCATTTGTTTGTAAGTTGGTGTCAAAACTTATTCAGTGGCAAAGCCTGACTTGAACCAATGAGAAGCTATTTAATGGGTCTAACTCCACTTAGCATAATTTGCTGCAGAGATATTAATGCATTAAGACAAATTTAATTAGTGTACTTAAAGTCCCAAAATTCTGAATTCTAAAACATATCTAGGGCAGAGGGGTCCAGAGAAGGGGCTTTAAACCATTGATAATGATGATGATCGTGAAGATGGTAATGAAGATGGTGATAATCCCAAAACCTTTGCCTGTCATTAGCTTGCTCCTTTCTTCTGGTTATGGTACTTAGTTCTTGATATTTGGCATCTGTTTCTCCCCGTGACCACCCCGTATCGTGACACAGTTTCTGAGAGCCACCTGACATTTTCTCCCAGTTTCCGGTACTGACCTGCCTATACACCCATGGTTTTGATTTTGTTCACCCTCTGGTACTCTGGGCTCAACCATTAATGGCTTCTGGGAATGAGAAACTTGACTTTATACTTGTCAAATGAATCAGGACCAACACTTTGTGGTTCAATTTGGCTGGGAGAAACAGTTGGCTGGCTTGGTAAGGATGGAAGGACACTGAGGGTGAGGACAATTTATCTCCTTGTGAAGTAGAATCCATTCACACACTGGCACCTTATTTATTTCTTATGATTGTTTGTATATAAAACAGCTCTATTCAAACAGCAGGCTTTGTGGTATGAATTCCATGGTCAGAAACAGGAATGCTGTGGGAGACCTATGGATGTTATCTGGGATGGGTTCCCTCCTCTGAATCCCTCCACAGGTGGGTGGTCTATGGCCCCTTGGTCTCTGCCCCATGAGATGAGGATTCTATCTCCATCCATTGACATATAACTGTAGCCCAAAGAACCCTTTCCCTCTTTCCAGGTACCTGCCTCAGGCATCTGGGGGAAGAACCCTCCTCTGCACTAAATAAAAGCCTCTATCTAAGATACCATTGGCTTCACTTCAGCTACTACCAAGCCAGCATCAGGGGCGCTGTTTTCTCATTCCTTTCTGGGTCCAAGCTCTCATTATTTAAAAGTCACCATCTTCTAAAAGTTATCAGTCTAGGTGTCATTTAAGATGTGTACATTTTGGACTGCATCCAAAAGAAAGTAGTTACTGAAGAATGAAAAGGCTTTCTTCTGAGGCAATTTCACTCATAAGGTGGTTCCTTGGCTTGGAACCAAAGAACATCCTCAATTACAAAAATAAAACATTAAAACATATACATGAAATGAGTTTAAGTTTGGCAGTATGTGATTTGTAACATAAATGACATAGGAAATAGGTATAAACTACAGGGTTTGGTGGAGAACGGGGTGTAGTTCAGGTTGAAGTGTCAAGAAGACATTTCTAAAGGGTGCTAGGTTTGACATAGGCCTTACAATGTGTGTATGTCTAGATGATGGAGATGAAGTGGAAAATAATATGAACTGTGACAGTGATGAAATGGTAAATTTCACTGCTATCACTCTAACACAGTTCTTTAAATCTAAAAACTGAATTATTGCAATCATCAGTTTATTGGAAAGTATATAAGGAGAGGACAAATCCTTATATCCTGCCATAAGCCTTTCGTTGGTAGTGCGGGGAGGATTCCTATCAAGGAGCAGTGTTGGGGGAGGTAGGTTGGGATGGTAACTTAGGGTCTGATAGTAAAAGGCCTTGAATAAGAGGCCAGGGATTTTGGTATTTGTCTTATACACTGGAGACCTAGTGTATGTTTGGGGACAGAAGATACTCTTATAGTTGCTTTACTTTAGTAAGAGAAACTTGAAAGAGGTATAGAGTGAAGTAAAGAGGAAAGAAATTTATTATGAAAAACAGTTTAAAAATTATGGCACTTGACGTGCATTATCTTGATTATTATAACATCCTAGAGGTAGTTACTTATTGTTATCTCTATTTTTCAGATGAGGCTTGGAAGTATTAAGTAATTTGTCCAAGGTCACATAGCTAGCACATATCCGGTCCAGAACTTAAACCTAGATTTGTTTGCAGCTAGAGTTGAATTTTTGTCTACTTTCTGGGCTGGGCATGGTGACTTATGCCTGTAATTTCAGCACTTTGGGAGGCCAAGGCAGGAGGATTTCTTGAGGCCAGGAGTTTGAGATGAGCCTGGCCAACATGGCAAGACCCTATCTCTATAAAAATAATTCTCCTTATATACTTTCTGATAAATTGATGATTGCAGTAATTCCATTTTTAGATTTAAAGAACTCTGTTAGGATGAAAGCAGTGGAAATGGAAATGGAGGTTGGATGTGAGAGATATTGTCACAGACCTAGTGACTGAGTGTGAGCAAAAAAGCAAGGACAAGTCAAAGATCTGGTTTTTTAACTTCGAGGCTGGATGTCAAAGGAGAATTATGGCAACATCAGTTGAGAAAGAAATTTAGAAGAAAACTCTGTTTTGGAGAGGAGATTATGAATTATTAATGAAGCTACAATCAACACTGGCCTTCAGCTCTTTATCCTTTCTTTCTCCTCTATCTTATCCCCACTATCTCTCCCCTTCATTACCAGCATCTACGAAAGGCTGTAAGATGCCCTATTCTAAGTCTTGTAAGATAAAATTTATATAATGTACAAGAGGCTGAGGTGAGTGCAGGGCTGAAAAGGGGGAATTAGTATTTAATGACAATCCTTAATTGTATTTCTCCTCAGTCCTTGGGATTCATTGCAATCAGATTTCACTGTAACAATACTATTATGCTTACTTTGCACCACTATCCCAGTCACGGCATTGGGCCCATGGTGCAGTTACAAAACCAAATCACAGTAGGCATTTAAAATTAATGATCTTTTCGCTGTATGGCAACGATATCAATTGTAAGGCACAGACTGAATACCATCTTGTGGTTTCTATAAGGGGAAAATTAGTGGCACTTGGATTCATGAAAGGCTTATGGCAGGCCTGGGCCCTGTGGTGGCACTAATATAGCCATCACTGGAATGCCAAGAGGTGGCCTGCTGTGTTAACAACTGTTATTTTGTGCCAAACTCACACAACTGAAAGTTTATGGGCCAATAAAAAAAAGATGCTGCTCTTCTCCTTTGGTTATGAGATGCAAGAGCTAGCACTTTGGAAAGCAAGCTACCTTGTTTCATGCTAACATATGCCTGTCAAAGTGTGCAGTTTCTGTGGTGAAAGGCATATTGTAAACATGTTCTTGTTGGCATTTCTTTGTCTAGTTGGTGAGCCTTGCTGGAATATTGTGCTTGGATTTGAGTACTGGGCCAGCCAGGGAAACTGACTTAGGATGGAGTAGCTTTAACATTTCAGTCAGGATGGTGGTTTGTATGGGGACAAAGGTGACTTTGAAGGGCAGAATGGAGCAGATCAAAATGCCTGAGCTCTGGGTCAGAAAGACCAGGCTCTGCCACTTAGCAGTTATTTAATTTGGTACAAGTCACATAGCTTGTCTGAGCCTGCACTGCCCTATCAGTACAATGGAGTTAATGCCATTTATTTTGAAGGGTTATTTAAAAGATCAGAAACAATGTGTACAAGGTGCCTTGAAATTGCAGTAAGAACACATTTATTGAGTTCTTATTATCTTCCAGACTACATGTTAAGCAGCTTACATGCATTATATAATTTGATTCTTATAATTGCCCAGTGAGGTAAGTAGTATTTTTATTCCCTATTTTACAGATTAAAACACTGAGTGTTGGAGAAGAAATTTGCTAAAGTTATTTCTCCAGTTAGTAAGTGAAGAAATATAGACTTGAACCCTAATCTGCTGACTCTGAATCCTGTATTATTAAAAAACTAAGTTATAGGTGTTAGACATGTCTGTGATTTAGGTTCTGCCTTGCACTGTATAATTCTAGTATGATGAGTTTTCAGTACATCTCATCTATAACCTTTTTCATGTATGGTTAGTTGCATTTTTGTCATACTCTAAAACTACAGGTCCATGAACTCAGATATTTATTATTTATGTAGGCACAGTTATTCAGAAGAGAAAGGAGTTTAATACTTAGAGAAGTGGGAATGGGTATTGTGATTACTCTTTTTTTTTTTTTTTTACTTTTCAAAACCACAAACTCATTATGTATCTTATGGCAATTACTAGAAGCTCTACATTTGGATTAGCTGTCTGGAAAATGGAAAATGCAAATAATGGCCTCATTTAGGAAATGTATCAAGGAATCAATTGAATACAAACAGTCCTGCTAATCTCCCTTGTGGAGCTATTCTGGTGCTAACACAGTGATCCTGAGGTGTTGAATATCATTATACAACCAATGGCAAACAAAACACAAGGCATCTTTAATATTAAGCATACCCCCATCAGAGAGGAAATGTACCCTCCTTTCAGTATGAGTATTCCTAGAATGCTCCATGGTTTTGCACAGTGATTGTCCACTCTTGTTCCTAGTGATTATTTATAGGAAACATGGGTAACCCTAAGAATTTAGTTTTCCATGAAAATGCACTCTAATGTTTAAATGTCTGCAGTTCTGAATTAGCAAATCTTAGACTCTAGTGGCTTCTTCAGAGTAGTTAATCAGGTAGCTGCAGTAAAGATGGATTCTTTATTTATAAATGCCTCCCAATATCCAAAGTTCTAGAACATTTTCTTAAAGGAATTCAGGTGCTTTTTCTGACTCCTTTTGTGGCACTAGACATTGTCTTTATGCTTCATGGCAACCCTAGGGAATAGGCACTATTTTTTTTTTTTTCTTGAGGCAGAGTCTCGGTCTGTTGCCCAGGCTGGAGTGCAATGGCATCATCTTGGCTCACTGCAACCTCCGCCTCCCGGGTTCAAGCAATTCACCTGCCTCAGCCTTCCAAGTATTCCAGGGATTACAGGCGACTGCCACCATGCCCACCTAATTTTTGGCACTATTTTTATCCCCATGTTATAGATGAGAAAATGTTCAGAAAAAGTAAGAGCACTCAGCATGCACTAAAACTGGAATTCAAACTTCGTCTTATAATTTCAAAGCACAAGCTACAGAGTTCTACAGCCTCTCTTAAAGGCCTTCATTTTTTCAGCCTCAGCCAAGTACTAACTCTACTATCAGGCAGTGGGATACTTCCTGGGAGACAGGGTGCAATGATTATTGAGCAAAGCATTAAGATTGAGTTGGGGCTCTGGGGCCTCTCTGGGTTTAAATCCTGATTCTGCTATAGAGCTGTGTAATCTAGGGCAGATGACTTAATCTGTGTATCATTCTTATGAGAAAATATTTAATATGGTTGGTGTAGAGATTAAATGGCTTAAAACTTAAATCACACAAAGGAATGTAGGACATCTTCCAAAAGAGTAGGTATATAGTAGGTACTCAAGAAGTATTTATAAATGATTAAATTAATGAATGCATATGAAAATTGCAAGAGATTATTATCTAGTTCTTGGGACCAAGTAAGATTTAGATTTTGTTAGCTAAGTCCTCCTTTAATCAGCATCATTTGGCGTCAAAATGCAAAGACTAAGAGCATCATGTAATTTAGGAGCTAGGAGGCATCTGTAATATCCTCTCCTCTACCTCACTGTGAGTGAAGAGAGTGAGATTCCTAGAGGTTAGGTGACATCGTGTGAAGTAACTCAGTGAGTTGACAAACAATATTAGGGTTTAACTCATTTACTTCTCAAAGACTTTATAAGCTTGGGTGGAACTATCACAGGGGTGATTTGAACTCAATAATTTTTTTTATAAAACTGTCTTTTTATACTTTTCCATGGAAGGAGGGAAACAGTGGAAAAGGAAGGAACATTTCCTTTTTGAAGCTGTGAGTTCATGTGAAATGAAATCTCCATAATGTTTGTGATATAAAACTGCATTTCAGCTCTGGTTCCTGGCTTTGGACATGGGTTGGGATCCAAACTCTGTCACTGGTAAGCTGTGTGAAGTTGGGCAAGCCATTTAACCTCTCTGAGCCTAAGCATATCTCACTCATGAGATTAATAATCATACAGACTCAAAGAGTGGTCATGAGGAGGATTAACTGAGATGGTGTTATCCAAGCACTTATCACGGGACCTGTCACAGAGTAAACTCTAAGTAGGTAGTAGCTGTTATTGTGGATCATGTTAATCTTTTCTATGGAATGTCTCACTTAATTTTCTATTTTTATTTGTGAGGTTGCCCTACTTTGCATAGTTTCCAGCTTTGTTAAATACTCTCTCAAATTGCTCACTAGCCCTTATCTGGTTCTATATCAGATCTAGACCTTCTCACCTGTTTTAAAGCTTCACTTTGTGTCTCCTACTCTTTCCCTCAGGACTCCTCTCAAAGTGCGCTTTTCCATCCAGTCTACCTCTGCTCTGTCCGTGGTCCTGACTTCTTGGGTTCATATTATCGGGTCCCTGTCTTTTAGCCTATCCAAATCTTCCTTATGCCTTAATGCCTTTCAAGGCACAGCTGAAGTTTGAGCTCTTTCAAGAAATCTTCTCTGATTATCCCGGTCCTTACTGAGTTACTATTCTGAGGTTCTGAGTGTGCTTTAAAACCTGTTGGGATGGTGCCTGATTTGCACTGCAACTGGGGCTTATCAACTGTGACTGAAAGTGAATTGCTATGAAACTATCAATGCAATGTTATATGTGGGGAGTGCATCTAATCAAGAATGCATGAAATATATAATTCTAATACCAACATATTATATTGGTACGATGATACATGAGTAAATTATATAGAGTAATTATAAATATATGCATTAATTTCTAAAAAACAGACACAGATGAATACCTGACATCAATTTGCTAAAAGGAGACCAATGTATTTAAAAAGATACCTTTTTCTTACCAATGTATTTATGCAAGTGTGCAAAAATGCACAAAGATGTTATGGTAGCATATTTAAGATATCAAAATATTGAAAACACTCCAAGTATATATCAATAAGACTTGAAGTTATGGTATATCCATACACAAAATACCATGTAGTTATTGAAGAGAACAAAATGGATCTATATGTATTGACGAGGAAAGATGCCCTTGATGCATTATGTATAAGAAGTAAGCTGCAGAGTAGGTTATGTGACTTAATTTTGTAAAATAAACATGTATTTCAAATATATTTTATGTTCCTCTATGGATGGAAAACAGCTAGATACATGCTAAATTGTTGAAAGTGCTTATCTCTGAGGAGTTACATATTGAAGATGGATTAGGTAATTAGAATAATCATTATTATGTCTTTTGAGTATCTATACAATAAATAAAATCTATCTCTTCTATATCATAATTTTAGACCAAAGCAAACAATTATAATATGTATTTAAAACTTTAAACAATACCTTGTGCTTGCTTTCCCACACTCTTAAGATTTGAAAAAAAAAAAAAGTAAAATGTATAACTGAAAGAACTGCTTTTTTCCCAGTGTAAATTTTCTCTCAGCAATAAATGTAATTCATAGGCCTTCCTTTGACCTTAGAGCTGCATTTGACATTATTCTTCTCAAAACCAATAGTCAGTATCCCCAAATTTCAGAGATCCAGTAAGGATGTTATGGGAGATGATATTTTAAAAATATGTCACATCTTACATGGCTTTTGCACTGACCAGTCTGGATGGATGCTGGCTGGTATGCTGGACTGGGGCACCCTGGCAGAATATCAACTCTGGCTTTGGCTTTGTGAATTGGCAGAAGGCAGGCTCTTAAATCTGTTCTTCACTTTTGTTGTGTTTTGCTTGATTTCTCTCTTTTCCTATCTGTCTTTTCCTACCCAACCCTAAAGGGGCCATTATGAAGACAATTCACATGGCAGGACAGAAGAGATAGTCATTATCTATGTGCTTTGTTCAGGAAGATGGAAGGTGTGATAGGGAGTTAGGATGGTGCAGTAGAAAGAGAATGGGCTTTGGAGCAGACAGATCTGGGTTTGAGGCCTGGCTGGGTCATTTCCTGGTTGTATTACCTAGGCAAGACAAGTAAATCTCTCTGAGCTTCTATTTCTTCAAGTATAAAATGATGCTAATCTCTATCTCTTGTGGCTGTTGTTAAGATAAAATGAGGTCACTTGTCAAGTGTCTGGGGCATAAGTATTTGCAAATGTTAATAATCACCTATCTCTCTCCTACTTCCCAATTTTTCTTTCTAGATGCCCTTGACTTATTCTAGAATGTAAGATTCAAGCCTTTTCAGCATCTGCTGATGAATGCACTCTTTCCTCTCCTTGTACTGAGTTATTGCCCATTGCCAAGTCATATACCCATTGTGTCACTGAATTAAAACAATGATATGTGAAGAATAGGTGTTATTAGACATCTTTAAATGCACAATCATCAAGTAACACAGAACACAGGGTACACCAACCTAGCAATTTAGCCCATAATTACATGGGAGTTCATGTGGGTCAGTTTCACCTTTTTTTAACTCTATTAGAAACTCCTTAAGGGCAGAAGCCAATTATTCTCTGACAAATACAACAATCCATTGTACAATTATGAGTATATTTACCAAATACTTATTGACTGATTGACTGGTTCATGGGTGGCAGAGCCTCTTTATTGTGGACAAAGGAGCTTTCAAACTGGTCAACAGGGCTTGATAAGGAATAAAGTCCAAATCTGGCTGTGGGAGCTGGATTACACTTCATAAACAAATGCATCTGCACCAACATCATTGCAGATTGAATAAAATATTTTATCTGTAGGTATTCTTCATTTTCTCATTGGCTTTTTAGTGGCTCATTTGTATAATGGAGATGCTGTGAGGCAAGCTTCTATAGCCTGAGAGCACAGGCAAACATCCCTGAGCTCAGGAAAGTACCTGGACAGGCCAGAAAGCAGGAGGGAAAGCCTTGGTGAAGGCAATTGAGAAACCTCCTGGCGAGACATTGTCTGCAGATCACTGGCCCGATATCACATAAAGGCCCCATCTGAGCCATTACAGCCTATTGTGTCAATGTGTTTTCTGGGAGGCTGTCATCCATAGATCACAGTTGGCAGGGAAGGTAATGCCTCCACGGGAACTGTTACTATTTCCCATTGGTGAATTCTATTAGAGGTCCATGGGTTACTGCCACAGGAGTTCATATTAACTCGGTCAAAGGGATGGTGATTGATTCTGTGGAATTTTGTGAATACACACAAAATACATTTCATACTGTCATCTGAGTTTTGTATTGCACTTCCATGATCCGTGCTACATGGTAAATCCAATATCATCTACTCGAATTGTTACAGAGAAAAAAAAAATTTGCCATGCCATTTTAAGGCTAAAATACCTGCCCATTTCCTTTCTTCTCCAGTCACAAAAGATTTAGACCTAACTATAAAACATTGACTTCTCTTCTAACTTAACAACTCAGTCTGATGGGAAGGGCATTTATTGAATGTCCACTGTGTATAAAGAAACAGCAGTGGGACCTACAGGACGATACCAAAAACTTAATACATTAGGTTTGTACCTCCAAGTTTATAATATAGTTAGACAGAAAACACTCATAAAATGATTAAAGAATATAATTATAAAATAACAGGAAGTACCAAATTAATACACAGGTGTGCCACTTAGTGCAATAGCTGTGTTCTTGAAAAGATGAGTGAGGGCTGAATCTTGTGAAGCACTGAAAAAATTAGCTATTTATAGAGTAAATAGTGATTCCTTGTATAGTCTAATTTGTTGATATTAAAGATTCTAAATTTTGTGAACATTCTTTCCCTTTAAGTGGGTTATATACTTTGGGCTACTGGAAAAATAACAAGTTGAGTGGTAACCATAGAAAGTTTTCTAGATTAATTGAATTTTGGATGAGATGCTGAAAGTGAAAGGAATTGGTAGTGATTTCAGTGAGGACCAATCTTCCCACAAGCTCATAGAATCAGGTCTCCATTTTCTTCCTGAAAGGGTGCTGCTCAACATAGACAGAGCTGATGCAAAGACATTTATGTGATTTGCAGATGGAGTTTTGTCACTGGTATGTGAGTCCTTTATTTTACATGCCTTTCTGAACTGCATTCTGACATAGCCTGCATTCTACAGCTCTATAGCCTGAGACTTTCTGTGTACAGATAGATGCTTGGTGGTCCTCTGATACTGTGTCTGAACTCCTGGAGGAGAAGCAGGTACTCTCAGGGCATCCAGGGTTACTGTGGCCAATGGCACATGAGTGGAAGAGCCCAAGGGTCTTGTTCATTGTGGCAATTCTGTTGTCCCTGTGAGTCCTCTCTGAATGTCTTCAAAATGGCAGATAATGCTGGGACGTTTACTAGACTGAGGTCTCCATTCTGAAGATGGTGTAACAATCTAGACAGACAAATTTCTGTCTAATTCCTTCCTAAAATCCCTTAAGATGTCCCTTGAATTTATAGCTCCTTTTAGTTCCCATAGTTCCCTGCTTGTTTGAGTTCTCTTTGTCAGATAAATTGATTAATAGATGATAGATGGATGGATGGATAGCTAGCTAGCTAGAGATAGCAGCAGCCTCTCAGATGATTGTTCTAATTTTCATCTCTCTTTGGTCCAATCCATTCTAAAACCAGCAGATAATTCGACTGTGTGCAAGCACAGAGACTGTCATGTTACTCCTCTGATCAAGAATTACCTATTGTTTCAAATAGGTCATTCAGGTAAACATTTTTCACTCTAAGACCAGGTGCCTCACAAAGTCCCTCTCACTGCAACCGAACCCCTCTTTCAATCTCTTTTATCACCAGCATTTCTCCTTCCTTTGTACTCTCTGCTATCTCCTAAGAAAAAGCCATTCATTCTGCTTCTGTGGTTTTCCACGAGATACCCCAATGCTCAAAAGGCCCACTCAACGAAGAGCTCCAGGGACTCATCCAAGCCACATCCTGCAAAGCATAGCTTCAAATTGATCTTTTCTAGGATATGTTCCTTAATGCATCATTCTTTCTTTCTTCACATTTTTAATGTCACCCTTACAGTTTATTCTTTTGTCAGTATAGAACTCGTTCATCTAATCATACATAAAGTGTTTTACATCTGGGTTTTGTTCTTCAATTATATTGCAAGGTCTTAGTAACAGGGGCCATTTTTCTATTTCTTTTACCTGTTCCTGTGCCCACTCCACCCCTGACAGCAACCAGAATACAGTATTGTTATTGAACCTGAAAGTAGTTACAGGCAACCACCAATTAATCACGAATATTTTCTAAAATATTTTAAGTTGACGTTTTAGATTTGGAACTGTTTCCTTAGGAACAAAATTTAAAATGGTGCTTAAGCTCCTTGTCAAGACTTCAAATGTCTATTTGCTTATACTATAGCATTAGTCCCATTAAGTTAATATTATTGTTGTATTATTCCTAATAATGCTGTAAGTAGCTTATTCATTCAGATTTTATGTATTGTGGACTTTTCCTGAGCCAACACAGGGTGTATGGTGGTGAAATATGGACCCTCTTTAGGAAATACGTGCTGTAGAGGTAAATTACAGCAAGCAGGGATAGGAAGTAACGCAATGATCACAGAAGGCTTCCGTGAGGAGGTGACATTTATACTGACTTTAAAATATGGGAAAGAATCATTCGGGCGGAATGGAAGAGCACCAGACAGAAGTAACCAAGTGTGAAAAAGTCCTAAGATAGAAAATAACTTGCCATGCTCAAGAGCCTAGAAGGCTAGTGTGGCATAAACATGAAAGTAAAGAGAGATGGTGGCAAGAACTAAGATTTGAGAAGAGGCAAATACCAGGTCACACAGGACTTTGGCCTCTGAGAGGAGTCCAGATTTAATTTAAAGGTGATGGGAAGCCATTGAGACTTTTTTTTTTTTTTTGAGATGGAGTCTTGCTTTGTCACTACAGGCATGCACCACCACACCGGGCTACTTTTTGTATTTTTATTAGAGATGGGGTTTCACCATGTTGGCCAGGATGGTCTCGATCTCTTGACCTTGTGATTCACCTGCCTCAGCCTCCCAAAGTGCTGGGATTACAGGTGTGAGCCACCATGCTGGGCCACCATTGAGACTGTTAAGTACAGTTGTAGTTTTTTAGATCATAAATTGAATATGATTGAAAGAACTAGCTGGACATGTAGACCAGTTGTTTCCATGGGACAGTGGTTTCCACAGAGTGGCAAGGAGAGATTATAGATAATTGAAGAATGTTTGTGCAAAACAATCCCAGACATGGCAAGAATGGAGCCCAATATCCAAACCCCCATTGTGGGAAGCCAGGTTGGCCAAATGATTGGATATTGGTTCTGCAGAGCTGAGAAGGAATAGAAGATAGCTATCTCAGGCAAGACTGAAAGCTGAGAACCTGAGCAGAGAAACAATTTCAGCTAGAAAGTTGCAGGGAAAGCTGAGGTTCAAGCCCCGGAAAGACTAAATCTCCACAAGTTCTGAAGTCAGAGGGCCAGGGTCACATGGCTTAGAGCTGAGAGTGGGGCAAGAATAGGTCAGCAATGAAGAGCCCCTGGGAGCTTCCGGCTTCCTTTGGTGGTGGTGGGGTAGGGGTGGATTGGCAGGTATGTGGTGTGGGAGAACCTGCCTGCTACCTCCTGAAAGCAGTGGCAGGGAATCCAGTGACAAGAGGCTTGCTTTCACTTTCTCAGCCTCAAAGAACTAGAATGCTCCATTGACATAGGCAACCCTGAAGTCCAGAGCAAGTGATAATTTATAATAGGGATTATTAGAGTATCTACCTGATAAAGGAGCTTAGCTCTATGAGCGTAAGGGCCAGATCTGTCTGGTCCACCACTATATTCCCAGAATCTAGCAGGCTGCCTTGCACCCAGCTTCTAATCAATACATAGCTGCTAACTGAATAAGGTTGTTGAGAAATTTAAATGAAATAATATAAGGAAAGGGCTTAGCCAAAATTGAATCCCACATATTGAAAGGCTGGCTTAAGGATACTAACAAATTAGTAAACAGATCTAATTTGAAACCCTACATACATATCTCAATAAGTGGCAACATTTTAGCTATAGTGTGATAAATGTATTCCTGGGGAAAAAAAAAAACCCAAAACATTGTGTTCTGCAAAAGCCTATGCCAAAAATAACAGTGCTTTTGGGAAAAATAAGATTGAGACAGACTAATTAACACTGAGGCAACACTGCAAATACAGCATCAATAAAAACAATATTTTAATTAAATTCTAGTAGTTTAGAAATCAAAGTCATATTAATTTCTTACTAAATATATACTGTAGTACATATAAAACTTAAAATGAAGGTAGCTTGATTAAAGGGATGTTTAAAAAATAACAGATTATGTCTGCAGATTATTGAGACAAGGCCAAAATGCACAAAGATTGGGGGGAAACTGTAAATAATCACTTCTAAGACGGAACAGAATGAATAGGACAATACTGTATTCCCCTGTGGTTTGCTGCATCGAGCTGGGCTAATGTACTTTGCATCCAGCAGCCATTACTACAAGACACAAAACACTAATGTGCTGGCAAAAAAAACTGTGCAAACCAGTGTGTCATTTATGTTCTATTAACATCTTTCTCTTGTTTACCAATCATAGATGAGCTATTTCACATTCTAGAAACATGTTTAGAAGGCTGGGCACGGTGGCTCACGCCTGTAATCCCAGCACTTTGGGAGGCCTAGGCGGGTGGATCACCTAAGGTCAGGAGTTCGAGATTAGCCTGGCCAACATGGCGAAACCCT
Source organism: Pongo pygmaeus (assembly GCF_028885625.2). Lineage (NCBI taxonomy): Eukaryota > Metazoa > Chordata > Mammalia > Primates > Hominidae > Pongo > Pongo pygmaeus. Next base: position 107,544,098 of record NC_072384.2, on the reverse strand, counting down.
GTCTCTACTAAAAATACAAAAATTAGCTGGGTGTGGTGGCGTGCACCTATAATCCCAGTTACTCAGGAGGCTGAGGCAGGACAATGGCTTGACCCTGGGAGAGGGAGTCGGAGGCGGAGGTTGCAGTGAGCCAAAATTGCACTACTGCACTCCAGCATGGGCAATAAGCGCGAGACTCTGTCTCAAAAAAAAAAAAAAAAAAAAAATCCCAGGAGACTGGATTTACAAATTATCCCTCTTTAATATTCAGGGGGTTTACACTGAAGCAGGCCCATGATGGCTTGCCATGTCTTTTATAAGGCCTCTGAAGTATTTTTTAAAATTTTGAGTTGGTGTGTCCAAACATTTAAACATTCAGAAATGTTATCATGTGCTGCTCCTTATTCCTATGTGGCAGTAATTCAGTGACCTGGTAGTGGTTGTTTGCCTCACATTCACATGGTCACTCTATTCATTTATGTTACTTGCATGGTCCTGGAGGTATCAGGATTGGCAAGACTGGTTATACTTTTCATTCTCCAGGGCTGGGCTCTCATGTATATGTATTTTAAGTTGGTTGTTTGCAATTTAGGGAATGCCTGCATTTTATTTATATCCACTATCCTTTTGTGGCCTTCTTATTACCCCAAAATGCATAATCTTTAATTTAAAAGTGACCCAGATCCATACTAAACAGGTCACAGGTAAGTGAGATAAATGAATCCCAGGAATAGAAAAAGAAATAATGAGTTTTATGGGCAAATCAAACATTACCTTCCTAATTATCACAGTTAGATGCTTAAGGAAGATCTGTTGATCACCTTTGGGTAGTGAGTATTTTAGTGCATTCTTTTAAATTTAATTTTATGTGATTGCTGTGGTTCTCGTGGAAGAACAAGTGTATATAACATCAGTGTAATTTTATTAGCTGCCTCCTACATAATTGCTTTAAAATAAGTTAATTATTTATTGCTATACCTTGAGGTTCTATTATTATTAACATAAACAGGATATAAAACCTTTAATTTTTTATGTCACAGCTACCTAATTATTATTTTTACTATCAATCTTGTTATTGAGATAAAATCAGTACACATTTACATATTTGGCTTTTATTCCTCAAACAAGATGATGGATACCTCTCTGTATTAATCTAGAAAATAAAGCTGGTACTAGGATACTCCCTGATGTAATCTTATGTCTAAAAAGTTTTGCTTTGGAATTTGGCATTTCTTCACATCTAATTTCCATAGTATGTAACCCCCTCAACCCATCCCCAGGAGAGTGAATAATTAAGAGCTCTGCTTCCGTGTTTGACTGTGGAGGGGTTTGTATGATGTTTAAGAACAGAATATAAACCCTCATAGAGTATATATTCCTTAAGTTGAATTTGATGTATGTGTGTTCACTGCATCAGACTCACCCAGTCTTGTTCCAACAATGATTGACAGCCTTGATTGAACACCAGTAAGCTAAAGGCAGATTGTTCAAAGAATGGCCACCATTCTCTATGAGGATGATAATGTTCTATAGAAGATATAAAATCCACAACCTTAGTTATGAATTTGTCAAACAAAGAGTTGAAATGGATAGATTATACAAATATAAATGAATGAAATAGTAATGTAATAGGTGATTTTCTCCTTACGATTTGATTTTGTTAAAAGGTTATTGACAAGAATCATGAGCAATTTTCTAGCATGAGGTAAGTTATTGAATTATAACTGAATTTTAAAAGTCATTGTTAATTTAATTTCCTACTGGACCTGGAAGCTCAACTTACTGTTCCTTTCAGCATTACTGCTAATTAGCTGTGTTTTCAAAGTCAGAAAAATTCAATGCATTTTTTCCCTATTTCCTCTATCACTCAAATGTTATGTAGATACTTTTTTAAAACAATAGATTTTAATTGTTGATTCTGTAGTCAGTCAAAGACCTTATGATTTTCCACATCATTGTCTTTCTGACATCATAGTGTATTTCTTTGGAAAAGGAAGTGTAATAGAAGATCAACTGTATTTCCCAGAAAAGAATATCTCTCACCTTCTAAGCGTTATCTACTGCTACATCTATTGCTGTTGCTGTCTCAAACTATTCTTTACAAATGTTTCTTTTCTTAGCTTTTATCTCTTGGTTCTTTAAGTCAGTACAAAACTACTTTGCACAAATTTAAATTCTCCCAAATAAACACTTATTTTACATTTTAATGCTCTCCGTTGTAATGATTTCTAACAAGGATTTCTATTTTCACCTTTGGAAAAGATGGAATATTCATGATTATGAGAAAAGTTATTGAATAGATACATAAATTTTCTCTATTACCTGCAAACATATTTTTAAATCACTTTTTAGGAATTTCCACTTAGGAAGGAAGTCTGTGAGTGTGCATGATATGCTGCTTGCTACTTTGAGCCTTCGTGGCTCCACAGACACAGCAGATATTGTCAGTGACAGTGAAGGAACAATAATAAGTCCACAGTCCTCCTTTCCCTCTTTGGAAAGAGCACTAGATTGGGAGTTAGGAGAGCTCTCCTGACCTTTACAATATAAATATATAGTCCTCCATCTCTTATCCAAATAGTGTGAGACCACTTAAGAATACTAAAACAATAATAAAGCCATAAAAAAAAGTCATAAGCCAGGACAAATGAAATGAGAACCAGAAATGTGCCAAGCCCAGGATCAACATAGTGGCTGTTGTTGAGCTTCAAGTAAGAATGACAAGGCTTATATTCCTTTGGGTATATACCCAGTAATGGGATTGCTGGGTACAATGATATTTCTGTCTTTAGGTCTTTGAGGAATCACAACACTGTCTTCTACAATATTTGAACTAATTTACACTCCCACCAACAATGTATAAGCGTTCCTTTTTCTCTACAACCTCACCAGCATCTGTTATTTTTTAACTTTTTAATAATAGCCATTCTGACTGGTGTGAGATGATATCTCGTTGTGGTTTTGATTTTCATTTCTCTAATGATCAGTGATGAGCTTTTTTGCATATGTGTGTTGGCTGCATATATGTCTTCTTTTGAGAAGTGTCTGTTCATGTCCTTTGCCACTTAGACGCATGCATGCGTATGTTCACTGCAGCACTGTTCACAATAGCAAAGACATGGAGTCAATCCAAATACCCATCAATGATAGACTGGATAAAGAAAATGTGAAATATATATACCATAGAATACTATGCAGCCATAAAAAATGAAATCATGTCCTTTGTAGGAACATAAATGGAGCTGGAGCCCATTATCCTTAGAAATTAATGCAGGAACAGAAACCCAAATACCACATCTTCTCACTTATAAGTGGGAGCTAAATGAAGAGAAGACATAGACACACAGAGGGGAACAACAAACACTGAGGCTTGTTGGAGGGTGGAGGGTGGGAGGAGGAAGACAATCAGGAAAAATAACTAATGAATACTAGGCTTAATACCTGGGTGATGAAATAATCTGTACAACAACCCCCATGACACATGCTTACCTATGTAACAAACCTGCAAATCCTGCACATGTACCCCTGAACTTAAAATAAAAGTTAAAAAAAAAAAGCACAAGGTCAAGTCCAGTCTCTGTCCCTAACATGTTGGTGAATTTGAGTAAGACACTTCATTTCTCTGGGCTGTGATATCTTCAGCTGGAAAGTTCAGGGACTGAATCACTAGATTTCTGAAATATCATCCAGCTTTAAAATCTCAAGTTCCTGTGACTTGGGACTTTTATAATTTATTCAGCTAAATATAAACATTGGTTTTAGGGCTGAGGTAGCGTCTTGAAAGTCTAACCAGTTATCTTGCAGATGGGGGTACCTTTGATCATGAAATAGACAGTGCAGGAGAGGTGGGGATGTGTAACCTGTCTCTACTTGGCGGGAGTGTGGGAGGGACATCAAAGCTGGCCACATTTTCATTTCCATAGGGACAACATATGCAGTTAACCCCCAGAGAACTATATCTTTTGTTTTGCTCTGATCTACAAAGTCTTTCAACATTGGAGGCAAACAACTTTTCAGATTTATTTATTCATTCCCTTAGATGTAAATATCTGACTTTTTTTTAAAAGGAAAATTACTTTATAGTTTTTGTACTCTCGACTCTCTCTCTCTCTGTATATATATATTTACATGGCTAAGATACTTTGAATACAGAAGAGTAAAGGCAGGAAGTAAAAACAAAGCAAGCAAACAAAAACCACACTGTATCCCCACAACCCAGTCGTAATCATTGACTGCCCAGAAAAAGCTGCTTTAAGAGAGATTAGATAACTAGAAATGTTTTTATTATACTAGGTAATGTCACACTGCTTTAAACAATAAGAGTGGATTTTAATTTAACTCAAACTTAATACAAAGAAAAATAAGTTGAAATAAAACAAAAGAAATTGCCTGGCTTAAAATAAGTGCTTGCTTCCACGTATCTGTTGCCGGGAGAAGACGCTTGCCTTAATTTATCCTACATATCTGTCTTCACTTACAATGACAAAGAGACTAAAATCTTTAATGTGCTCAACTAATTCTCATCACCCTATTATTTTCTTCTATTGTGATGTTTAATTGCAACATATGACCATACCTTAGAGTATAATTCCAGGTAAACTTGAGTATTTGAAACAATGATACCATGGCCATAGGGACTGCCTAGTCAACAGAAAAGAAAAAAAGACCATATGTTTCTGCTTCATGTATGATCCACAGGGAGTTTCTAAAGAGATGATATTGTGGCCCTGAGTATAAGCAGTGCATGGCACATGCTCCTTTGCACACACAAGATTACTTGCTTTTTAAAACTGGAGAGGCAGGATGATCAAATACATGTGTTTGAGGAAGCCCAAGGATCTGCCTCCATTCCCACACCCTATTTAATAATTCAGCGATTTCCAAAGCAGAATGGTAACACAAGATAATCCACGAGAGGAAAATGAATTTTAAACTCATCCTTACAAAGTCACTATTTTTGGTGTATGCTTTATAATGTCCATGCTGCATTATGCAGTAGTACAAGTATACCATTTACAAAGAAATGAGTAAAGATGCACTTTGAGGGTGTGTGCTTAAAATGTTCTTAGAGGGAAGAGTGCCCAGGCAAGACTGAGAACCCCTGCATTAAATGGTGATGCAGAGCCTGACGGGATTTTTCTCTGTGCCTTTGTCTTTCCGTTTGTAAACTGAAGCTCCTGTCCCCTCTCTTTCTGTTGCCTCCCTTCCAGGGAAGTTAGGAGATCCAGAGAAAACAGTGTTGCCCTAAAGAGCAAAAATTCCATAAACATTATGCATTAATTAGGATAATGTAATTCAGACTTTAAAAATGATTTTTTAGCACTTATTTTACTTCCTATGTTAATGGTCTCCATCTCCTTTGTTTAATTCATGTTTGTGGGCATACTCCCAAATATATATTCTAAATTAAATTAAGAAGCCAAAAAAAAAAAAGTCTAGGAGGGGGCTTTTCACTACACACCTGACAGATTCATTTTAAATCCTCGTGTCTTAATATATGGCTGAAGGGACATAACATAAATGGGCTCTGAATTTCTCCCATGTAGCTCATTTACAAGAGTACCTTGGCTTGCTGAGAATTTGCCTCTTGTGGCCATTAGAACACTTATTAGAATATTAGTTATTAACACAGAAAGTGTGTTTGCATGTGTGTGCATGCACTGACAGGAATGAAGCTCTCTAGCTACTTATTGTTGGGGCTAATTTAGATTGCAACATGTTGCACCTGGATTAAAAAATAGCTAAATCCAAGAACGGATTTAGATGAGACTCAGGGGTAGAGGGCTGATCGGCTGACAAGGGCAGAAGTGGAGGGAGTCGCGTTGCCCGATGTACCTTGGGTTCCTGAGATTTAGAGATCCAATCATGTCATAAATCCAGGCAGCAGAGCTCTTTCTGCCTTACATTGCAGCTGCATTACTCTGCTGGGGCTGGCATAAGAAAGTACCACAGACTGGGTGGCTTAAACAACAGAATTGTATTAGTCTGCGTTCCAGGTGTTGGTGGGGTTGGTTTTTTCTGAGCCTTCTCTCCTTCTTGTAGATGGTCACCTTCTCCCTGTTTCTTCGCCTGATCTTCCGTCTGTGTGTGTGTCCTAATCTCTTATTAGGACACCAGTCACATTGAATTAGGGCCCACCCTAATAACCTCATTTTAACTTAGTTACCTCTTTTAAAACTCTATCCCCAAATATAGTCACATTCTGAGGCATTAGGGGGTTAGGACTTCGACATACAAATTTTGTTGTGGGGGGACATGAGTACAATTCAAGCCATAAATAGGGCGTTCCCCAAGGTGATGAATGCATAGCCATCCTAACAGCATTTCAGCTAAGTGTCAGATAAATTCACATTGGACAGTAGCTTCCTTTGGCCTCGACTATCTTTATACACTATTGTGAAATGCTTTATTGTGTAGCTGTTAAATAACATTTGTTGCTTTCCATGACAGAGGTGGCTATATTCCAGAAATGAATGAAGTGTTTCCTGTGCCTTTTCAGTAATGAAGGAAGGAGAGGGAAGAAAATTGGTGATATTAGTACTGTCAATTACCATTATAAGATATTCAGGAGTGCAAGTTTTAATCCCATTTGTAGGTCTCATTTACATGGAAAAAATTTGATTTATACATTAACATAAATTTAGTTTATTTTCCTCCTGATTCAATCCCACCTGAAGGGACTTGAACTTGAACCCTTCAGCATATACAGAAGAGGGTCAAAATACAATTGGTTTGCTAAGCTGTCACACAGATTCCCTTGCTAACATTTGCAGTATTTTTCTTGGCTGACCAAGCACTTTTCTTCCTGGAAAGTAAATAGAAAACAGCTGTCTATGAAATGGGTCAGAGCAAATATATTTGGTCAGGTGCAGGATAAATAGCTCATAGACTGACTAAAATAGTCCTAAACAAAACAAAACAAATCTCTAAGCCACACAGACCCAACGCGAAGGCTTTCAAAGGCAAAAAACAAACAAAACAAAAAATCTAATGTATTTGTGACTCATTCATATTTCTATTAAATGTGTGTTTCCTAAAGCTTTATTTTCACAACTAGAGCTCACCAAAGCACCAATCAACCAACCCAAAACTCTAAGCCTGGAAGAATTCTTATAAACTATGCTATTCCCTGGTGCCCTAAACCCCATGGTGGTCTAGAGACTCTGGAACCTTCAAAATCTCAGAGGACATAATTGAATGATTACTGCCTCAACAGACAGGAGGAGAGTATGACAGGTTGATAACCAAGTCTGATATTTCAGATAATAATCAGTATTCTTTTAATGACCAGAAAAGATTTGGAGGAAATATATGGACAGAATGTGTGGAGAAACAAAACATTCAACTTGCAAAAGAAAAAAAACAAAAAACAAAATCTATCACTTCCACCAAAAATGAAATAATTCTCCATTTGTGTTTCAAAGACAATGAGACATTTAATCCAGTAGATATCAACTTTTAAGGACCTTTGTTTTTTTCCCCCATTTTATTTTAATTGTATCAGTCCCTTAGCAAAACCCACTATCATTATAGATGTCAACTGGGATCATAGAATTCTGGAGTTCAGTGGGAACTTGGAGATTTTCCTTCCTTCCATGATATTGCTGTATATTGGCTTTCCCTCCACCCCTACATAGTTCTCAGTCTTCTGGGCAGGCTCTTCTTTCCCTGTCCATCCTTAGATATTGATAATTCAGTCCTTCATGTTCTCACTCTTCCCAGGTGATCTTAGTCACTCCCATGGCTTCAGCTGCTATCCTTGTGCTGATGAATCCTCATGTTACCAAGCACAAGGAGCTCGCTGCATGATAAACTAGAAGCCAAAATTATGGTACCAGATTTGTGAGAAAAGAAAAGTTTCTACCACAGGTCAACCAATAAGGAGATAGGAGTCCAGCCTCAAATCTGTCTTGTGCTGGTTTAAGGCAGTATGTTTAGTAGAAAAGGTCTCGGGGTGTATTCTAGGATTCATGAGTGATTTTTGGAAGGAAGGGGGAGGTTTGGAAAGTCCTGGGGCATGTGCAGTTATCTCTTTACGCTACCTCATGCGTTGCATGTGCAAATTTGGGGGGAGTTAGTATGAAACATGCAATGGAAATTTGGGCTGCAACATCAGCAAGCTTGTTCTGTGCACAGTACATTTGGCCATATTGGTTTCAACCGAATTTCAGTCAGTTTTTAAAATTTCATAAATGGAAGAAGTTTCAGCGTTTCAACAAGTTGTTTCTTTTCTTATCTGCCATCCCTCAAACTCAAAAATTTCTGTTAGTTAGTTGGTTTCTTTAACTCTCTGGGGCATGGTTTCACCAATGCCTATCTTTCTTCTGAACTACAACCCATCAGTCCAGCTCTTTACTGTCCATCTCTACCTTGACACTGTTGAACTAGTTTATATCCAAAACTGAACATCCCAGACTGACATTTTCATTCTTCGTAACTGTGCTAGCCAAGATAACACTTGTCTTGGTAGCCACTTCCTAACTGTGGTAGCCAAGATGACATCCCTGTCTCTTGGTATTTATGCCCTTGTGTACCCCTTCCCATATTAGATGGGGCTGATCAGTGTAACCAAAAGAACATTGTGGAAATGATGAAGCATGTCTTCTGAGGCTTGTTCATAAAGACATTGTGGCTTCTTTCTTGCTCTTTCTTGCAGCATTTGCTCTAGGGGAAGCCTGCAGCTATGTCATGACGACCCTCAACAGCCCTATGCAGAGGTCTATGTGGCATGAAAGATGCCTTCTGCCAACAACCAGCCCCAACTTGCCAAGCACGTGAACAAGCTAAACTGAAAGCAGATCTTCAGCCCCAATCAAGCCTTCAGATGACAGCAACCTCAGCCAATATACTGACTATAACCTCATAAAAGACCCTGAACCAGAACCATCTAACTAAGCCACTCTCAAACTCTACCCCACATAAACTGTGAAATAATATATGTTTATTGTTATTTTGGGCCACTAAGTTTAGGGGTAATTTGTTATGCAGCAATTATATAACCAATATTCCAACTAAAGCTGAAGTGCCTCCTGCATTTCCTCCCTCAGTGGCCTACACTACAATCCAAGTTCAGGAAAAAATGAGAACCTTATTTAAGGTAGTGGCAATAAATGAATGGATTAACTGGACATTTAAAAAGTATTTGATAGAACTTGGTGATAGGAGGTGGGGCAGTTAGGGACTAGCAGGAATTTAGGATGAGAGGCGCATTCAGTTGGGCTTATGTTTTACTGAGGTCGATTCCAAAAGGAAGGAAAGAAAAATCCAGCCAAATAACCTTTAATGGACTAAGTCTTCTTTCATAAGTCGGTTTGCACAACTTCTTCACAGGAATCAGATTTTAAATATCATAACTGAAGAGAAAAAAACAGTAAGAGGAGGTTACCTTTATGGTGGAATGACACTAATCTTTCATGCTTTCAAATTTCTTGAAATTTCCTTCGTATGCATTATCTTATTTGCTGTTCACAATAAAACTGTGTATTGGCTAAGCCACTGCCTCAGCGTCCCGAGTAGCTGGGATTACAGGCGCCTGCCACCGCGTCCGGCTAATTTTTTGTATTTTTAGTAGAGATGGAGTTTCACCGTGTTGGCCAGGCTGGTCTCAAACTCCTGACCTCAGGTGATCCACCTGCCTCAGCCTCCCAAAGTGCTGGGATTACAGGTGTGAGCCACCACACCCAGCAAAATTGTTTTGTTTCTAAAGGTACAAGAACAGGTACAGTTTCAGCTGTGATTCAGCCCTTAACAAAGTCACCAGGATCCATTTCTTGGCTCTGCTTCATTGCTTCTCGTAGGCTGGCTCATTCTCAGGCTGTATGTGATATGGTTCAGTGGCTTTAGGCTCCAAGCATGACAACACCCAACATTCTGATGGAGCTAGAGCAAGTCTCTTCAGGCAGCGTCTAGGAAAGTTCTGAAATTCACTCTGATTGGCTACCCATCTCTGAATCAACCACATAACCCAAGGAAATAGGAACTGCTGATGAGTCAGGGTCGGTTCACATGCTTCATACCTGGAGCTGAGAAGACATCAACTCCATCCTGAAGCTCATGGGCTGTGACTAGAGCAGATGGAGTTCTCAGAGGAAAGTCAGAGTACAGTTACCAAAGCAAGCAGTTACAGATGCTAGATGACCAAAATCCAATAACTGCCCAGTAAAAATATTATACTAAAATCTAGGAACATGTGGCTGATGGACAGTCATTACCAGGAAAAAAAAGTTGTTAGGTCTAAATGTAAAAATTGAGGCAAAGAAAGTGCCCGAGCTAGAATTAGAACCCTGACTACGTGAGTATTAGATCGGTTAGTGCCACTTCTACCCTACCGCCGCTGAGGCGGGAGGTGAACCGTCTCTCAGGTTGCAGACAGTGGATGGTTTCCCTCCCTCTATCTTCTCATTTCATGGCGGAGCTGAATCATCCTATGTTCTACATGCTGACAGTGGAAAGTTATGACCATACCCATATCCCGTTGTCTCTGAGTCTCCTGTGGTGCAGAGATCCCTGAGACTTGTAGAACAGAACCTGAGTGGAAAGTGGGAGGGGGATTAGGGGTGGTTCCCACGAATCAAGCAGCAACCTGGAGACAAGGAACACCTCCAACCTCAGCAGTGGATCAGAACGGCTGACTGAGCAATGGACATACTGTGCATCTTTCATTAGTGCTGAGACCAACTTTTAGCTTGGAGTCCCATGAAAGGGAAACTTAGCCCTAACACCACAGCAAGGAGCACAGTGTCAAGTGGGGACATTGCAGCACAGTTGCTGCAAAGACTCTGAAGTGCTATGGGAAGGGATATTTCCTAGGAGGGGTTAAAGGGATTCTCCTTAAGAAGGGGGCGGGGGGAATCTGAGTAAGAGGTGGGGGAAAGCAGCCAAAGCATGATACTTAGTCATAGCATCACAAGAATTCGACTCAGATTTCCTACAAGGTTGTCCTAAAATGCCCTGGCTCAGGTGGGTCAGCTTTGAAAGCACCCAGATTATCCTGTTTTCTGTCCTATGTTTAAAGGCAATTTGAAAGAAAGACCCCTAATTTGGAAACATGTGCTAAGGCTAAATCACTTTTTCAACTGAAAATTCTTTTTTATGTATTATTACACTCCATTTTCTGTCTTGTTTTTGTTGTTGTTGTTGTTTGTTTCTTTTTTCTTTTTCTTTTTCTTTTTTTTTTTTTTTTTGAGACAGAGTCTTGCTCTGTCCCCAGGCTAGAGTGTAGTGGCGCGATCTAGGCTCACTGCAGCCTTTGTCTCCCAGGTTCAAGCAATTCTCTTGCCTCAGCCTCCTGAGTAGCTGGGATTACAGGCGCCCACCACCATGCCCAGCGAATTTTTGTATTTTTAGTAGACATGGGGTTTCGTCATGTTGGCCAGGCTGCTCTTGAACTCCTGACCTCAGGTGATCTGCCTCCCTTGGCCTCCCAAAGTGCTGGGATTACAGGCATGAGCCACCGCACCCCGGCCCATTTCCTGAATTTCAGGGGGAGTGAATTAATTCTAATATAGAGAGTGGGTAAAAGGACCAATTTTTTCATGACTATTTGACCTCATATCATCTTGCTTTGCAATGCCCTGGTTTTTACATCTATAAATCAGAAATGATAAGCAACCTGCTTTATAGGAATGCAATGAAGATAAGGAGATACAATATAAAAATATATACTGAGTCAGAGAGACAGATAACACTATTTAAACCAGTGTATTCTTATAATCCTCATTATTACTAAGAATGATGTTATAGTTATGATAAAAAGTCAACATGCAGAAAGAAGAGAATAAAGTAATTTCTATCTTGGGCCAAGATGTACACTGTAGACATGAATTTTTAAAAGGTGAGTGGTTAACACTTAGCATTTGATTCTGCGCTTGTTATAAGTGAGCAACTGAGAATTTCTATCTTTTGGAGTGTGTGTGTGTGTGTGTGTGTGTGTTATACAGGGAGCAAGCATTATTTTGCATTTGAGGTCAAAACTGGAGAAATCAGGGAGACATCAAGTTTTGTTCATTAACTTTCATACCTTTCTAACAATAGCCCCCAGATTAAACCAATCTTCTACTGTCAAATTTGGGGACATTTTCTTTAGTGGATGGTCATAAATCTTGAGGGGAATATTGCTCACTTCTTTTAAGAATTAATGGTGATTCCTAGGTGGGAGTATGGAGTCATGTATCATACCCTGAAGCATTATGTTTTTCCCAGCAGAGATGCTCAATAGAAGTCTGGAAGCTTTTGTGGCTGCCAGCAATTTCATGGTTACCGTCCGAAGTAGAAAGGGCACATCATCAAATTCTTCCTTCTAATGCAATTTTGCCTTCCTGGAATTTGTAATATTTTTCTTATATGGATAGGGAATATTTTTTTGAGAGTGCACAGTCATGTTAAAGTAAATACCCTGGAGAAATACTTTCAATTAAAATTCAGAAGTTTTAAAATCCAGGCTAGAAAGGATTTCCCTGACCTACAAAACCTAATAAGATTTTTTTTCTTTCCATTTTCTCCCTCCTCATACCCCCTAAGTGTGTGGAGCTGTCCTGCTTTCTTACCTGGTGGCCCCATTTAGCTCTGCCTTCTAGACATTTAAGTCAGAAAATGGCTTTAAAGAATGTTTTGAGAAAACTTGACATACTGATCTACTCTCAACTCAATGATTTTTTTTTTTTTTGAGTGGAAAAGAGAAAGAAACCACAGAAGCAAAGCAATAACAAAATATTTTAGTCAAGTAAGAAAAATTTGACCAGGAGATACAGAGATAGTATTTGTGGTGATCAAGGGAGTTAATACCAGAAAAGTTTAGAAAGCAGAGATTTTGAGGCCTGAAGGGAGGGGAGTCAAACAGGCAGCAAGTCGACCTGGAGCAAGACAGTCTTATGTTACAGAGTGGCCCTCTCCTCTGTGGGGCCTGCGCCTGGCATTTCATCTCTCTTGGTTGGGTTATGAATGCCTAGGTTGCAGAATTTCTTAGTGAGTTTTGCACATTATATATGCAACACACCTATGCAATATGAGTACAGTGCCTCAAACCTAGGTACTCAGTTGTTTAGAGTTACCATTGTAAAATATTAAATGCCTGGGTATGAAAGAATGAAAATCTCTTCCTCTCTCAATGTGTTATCAGGATTATGGCTTTAAAAAATAGCTGTTCAACTAAAACTAATGAAAACTTCCAGGTTAGAACCTAGAAGCAGACATACAACAACTAAAATGAGTGCAAGAGGATAATGGTGTCCATTAGAGATTATTCTTACTCAGAGGCAGGGCTAGGACTAGGGAGAGGCAAGAGAAGTGTCCAGGGTGAACACTTAAGAGGCACCCAGCTTCAGGGCCTGCAGGCACTAAGCCTGAGCTTGCACAACACTGAGAGTGCGACTCCCTGCCCTACCCTAGGCCCTGTCCTGTTCAAAGGACATCCTACCTGGCTCATTGGCAGGATATCTTGCCCTGTCCCCAGTGGTTTCTTTCACACTCACAATATCTGGAGACAAAACAGCCACCGTTGTCAGACTTCTTTGACTTTCCAAACAAACTCCAGAAAGATCATTACAGGCAGGACCCAGCATAGGAAGGGAAACAGAGGTGCATTTAAAGCAATAAAATTTAACTGCAGAGATGATTTCATGTTCAATCATCAAAGTACACAGAGGGACTTGCTAAAATGTCCACCGTTGAGGGTAACAAGTCATGACCTCATTCTCTCTCACACTAGCCTTAGTATATATAAATGCTAAGATTAGCAAACAGGATCTTTTTTATTGGCTTTTCAAGAACAACATTGGGGCCTGGAAGACACGAGTCACCTTCAAAAACAAGCAACAATAGGAAGCTTGAAGCTGTTGGTGCACAGCTTTCAACATACATACTTTTTAAAAAATAATTTCAACTTAAAAATTTTAGATTTAGGAGGTACATGTGTGGGTTTGTTACATGGGTATATTGCATGATGCTGAGATTTGGGGTATGATTGATCCCATCACCCAGGTACTGAGCATAGTTGCCAATTGGTGGTTTTTTTTAACCCTTGTTCTGCTTCCCTCCTCTCCATTCTAGTAGTCCCTAGTGACTATTGTTGCCATCTTTAGTCTATGAGTAGCCAATGTTTGGCTCCCCCTTATAAGTGACAACATGTGGTATTTGGTTTTCTGTTCCTGCATTAACTTGCTTAGGATAATGGCCTCCAGCAGCATCTATGTTGTTGCAAAAGACATAATTGCATTCTTTTTATGGCTGTATAGTATTTCACAGTGAACATATTTTTCTTAGACATTGTTTTCAAAACATTTCATTGCTTGATTTGCTCAACTCAATTCTCCATCTAAATCATTTGTAAACATAGCCTGATAATTACTTTGGATTAATTGGTATTATTTGATAAAATCATACAAAGCTAGATTTTTGAGAATGGTAATATGTTAGGAATGTGTTTGGCTATGAGTAACAGAAAACCCAACTACATGACTTTTAGCATAGGGGTTTATTTTTCTTATGTAACAAGATATCCAGACTCGGGCAGTTTCTGGTATAGGTTCAGTTCCTTAGTTCTCTGGGTCATTCTCTCATAATAATGACATGGCTGGGTAGCTCCAACTACTGAGGCAGTATATAAGGCAGAGAGAAGGAGGGGCAGTGGAAGGAAGGCACACCATGGTTGTCCCCTTTTACAAAGAAAGCAAAAGCTTCCCCAGCAACCCATACCAGCCCCCCTCATTATGGGTTGAGTTTTGTCCTCTCCAAAACCAGATATGTTTTTCCCAACCTCCAGTACCTCCGAATCAGCATAGTTTTTGTTCTTTGCGAATCTGAACTTACTTGGAGATAGGTCTTTACAGAGGTAATCAAATTAAAAGGGGGTCATTAGGGTGGACCCTAACCCGATATAAAAAAGGGAAATGTGGACACAGAGACATGCATACTAGGAGAGAGCCATGTGAACGGGAAGCATGCATCTACAAGCCAGGGAGAGAGGCCTGGAATAGATCCTTCCCTCAGAGCCCTCAGAAAGCACCAGTCTTACAAACAACTTGATTTCAGACTTCTAGCCTCCAGAACTATGGGACAATACATTGCCTTTCCGGAAGCCACCCAGGTTTTGGTACTTTGCAATGGCAGCCCTAGAAAACTAATGCATACTGGAAGACTTGTTTTCATATGTTATTAGCCAGAACTGTACCCCTGGCATCCCTAACTACAAGGGAGGCCGGGCAAGTATATATTTAACTGAACATATTTCAATCAGAGCATTAGGATTCTGGTAGCAAAGAAAAACAGGGGGAGAAGGGCATAAATAATCAAGAGCATTTTCCACCAGAGAGAAAATGCTTGCACTTAATGAGTGGCCATAGGATGGGTAGCTCTCCCTCCAACACTAATCAGATTTGAAGTAACAGCACGTTGGAGATAAAGTTAGGCAGTGGAAAGAGTGCAAGGGGTGTGGGGCTAGCACTCACTTTGCCACAACTTCCTACGTGGTTTCACACAAGTTGCTTTAACCTCCAAGCCTCAGCTTTTTTATCTGATAAATGGGAATAATAATCTATGCTCTTAGCATTTGAATAGAGCTTTTTTTTTTTTTTTTTTTTTTTTCAGACGGAGTCTCACTCTGTCACCAGGCTGGAGTGCAGTGGCGCGATCTCGGCTCACGGCAACCTCCACCTCCTGGGTTCAAGCGATCCTCCTGCCTCCGCCTCCCGAGTAGCTGAGATTACAGGCACGCATCACCATACCCAGCTAATTTTTGAATTTTTAGTAGAGATGGGATTTCATCATGTTAGCCACGACAGTCTCGGTCTCTTGACCTTGTGATCTGCCTGCCTTGGCCTCTCAAAGTGCTGGGATTATAGGTGTGAGCCACCGTGCCCAGCCAATTTTTATTATTTATTTTTTTTTGAGATAGAGTCTCACTTTGTTGCCTAGGCTGGAGTGCAGTGGCATAGTCTCAGCTCACTGCAACCTCCGCCTCCCAGGTTCAAGTGATTCTCCTGCCTCAGCCTCACGAGTAGCTGGGACTATAGGTGCCTGCCACCACGCCCAGCTAATTTTTGTATTTTTAGTAGAGACGGGGTTTCACTATATTGGCCAGGCTGGTCTCGAACTCCTGACCTGGTGATCCTCCTGCCTTGGCTTCCCAAAGTGCCGGGATTACAGGAGGGCAGTTTTTAAAAGGGTTTATCATTCTAGTGTTGTCTTTCTACATTGCCCTCTGAGATCTGATGGGGTAAAGCAAAGGATACCAACTAAGCTTGCGGGCTTTGGAGTCACCTCACCTGTTCCTATCACTTAGATGTTGTGTGGTCCAGGACCAGTTACTTAACGTCTCTGTGCCACAGTTTTCTTATATGTGTATAATAGGTATATGATTAGTAGCTAATTGAGACAGTTGTGAGCATGAAATAATATATGTAAAGCATTCAGACAGTGCCTGGCACATAGCAAACTTTATACATGTTAGCTGTTCTTATCAGGCCTATCCAATTTATAGGTGATATGGAATCGAGAAAAAGAGCAAATGTTTTAGACCATAAAATCAAGAATGTAAAAAAGATTTTGACAGAAAGGAAATGAGCCAAATATAAACAGATGAAGTTTAATAAGTACACATAAAGGTCCTGTCTTGGGGTAAAACAGCAAGAATGAGGGAGGCCTATTTTTATAGTAGCGCATGTTAAAAAATGACTGATAGGTTTTTAGTTTATTATAAATTTCATATAAGTTAACCATGAGATGCACTTACAAAACAAAATTAGATTTAGGTTGCCTTGATAGAAATACAGTATTGGAAACAAAGGAAAATAGAACCCAACTCTGCCTCTGCACTGGTTGGACCACACTTGAAATGATAGATTTCCTTCTAGTATTCCTCACAGCAGCCACTGAAAAGTGATAATTGCCTTCACGTTCTTTAAGGGCTGGTATATGAAAAAGAAAAGATGTATTTTGGGGATGCTACAGAAAACAGAACATCCCCAATATGAATAAATTAGAGGTCTGCTGGACTACAGCTCAGTCTTAGAAAGAGATGACTATGAGACACCTGGAAATGGAATGGCCTCCTTCAGGTGGGTTGCGTGGGGGCCCCTGCTCACCTGAATGCTTAAGCCATAGCTGGCAGGATAATTCCTGGTGAAGCATGTTGCCAAGCAGACCAACAAGTAGTCACCCCTACTGCTTTGAGGAAGGGGTAGGTACTCACACAGAAGTCACATGTTGGTGGCCCATTGGCCAAATTTGGTCTGCTGTTGTGTAGTTTTTGTTCTTTGTGAAATATTTTTTTTCTTGTATATCTGGATTCCTTATCAAAATTTAAAAATCAGGCGATTTCACAAAAAAAAAAAATTCTTTTTTTTTTTTTTTTTTTTTTTTGCTTTCTTTGAAAGATAAGATGATCTAGCAGCACATGGTGGATCTGTATTGTCACAGATGGCTGGAGTTGAGCAGTAGCCATCTCCTTTAAATGGAATGTGCCTTCTCCAATTATCCAACGTCCTTACCTGGCCCACCTTACTCATTGAGGTTACCTGTCTGGTTCATAAGAATTTGAGTTTGTGATTCACATGCCAGTCTCTAGGGGCTTCCTTTACCCAGAGGGTCTAGACATTTCCTTAGTTTTGTCCTGCAAACATTAGGAGAAATTAGTTAAATCTGTGGAAGGGTGGGTAAAATTCAGATACATGTAGAGACTGGAGATGTGTTACAGAATAACTGCAAGTTTTAGAAAACACTGACATAGCAAATGTTTAAAGCTAAGTGTACATTAAGAAGCAAAAAACATTAAAAAATTTTATTTGAATTTTGGTTGCAATCTACATGTTCTAAATATATATGGTTCTTGCTGATATCTCCCTAATCTTTGAACCCGTTCCATTCTTCATAAGTCATCATGGATCCTTGCATTGTATTTATTGATGGATGGATGGACAAATGGATAGAAATCATGCAGGAAGGATGGAGAACATAGAGAAAAATGTAACCAAATGAGTACTACTGTTTCTTTCTATGATATATGATCATGTAATAAGTGTGTATTAAGTATTCTGTGTCAAGCATTGTGCCAGGTTTTAGGGGATGCAAAAAAGGAGTAAAAAACACAGACATGTTCTGAGGACCTTATTATTTTTGCCCTTATCGTTAGTTTCAGCTTAAAAGTTAGGACTCTAAAATTTGAAATCCAGGCTCATTGGGTTCAAATCCAGGCCGTACTCCTTCTGTGCTCTGTAATTTTGAGCAATTTACTTAACCGCTTAATAAAATAAGGATGATGCCAATAATATCTATTTCCTGATGTTGTTTGGAGGATTAAATGAGAGAATCATGTAAGAGCATTTAGTA
This sequence comes from Pongo pygmaeus, assembly GCF_028885625.2. Lineage (NCBI taxonomy): Eukaryota > Metazoa > Chordata > Mammalia > Primates > Hominidae > Pongo > Pongo pygmaeus. The sequence goes on along the minus strand of NC_072384.2, from coordinate 107,525,798 downwards.
CAGCACTCAGCGCTTAGTGAGCATTCAATAAATTATTCTAAACTAGCTTCATTCAAATACCTGCAGAAGGAACATCAAAATGAGAAAAGAAGGTTCATTTGTGTGGACACACACACACACACACACACACACCTTCACTCAAAACTGGTCTTACTTTCACACTTCTCTTCCCTTTCCTCCTTCTGCCCTTTATCTGCTGCCTCCTCCTTCTCTTTTCTCTATGACTTCAAAGTTAATTTTTTTAACAATTTATCATAAACTTTTTAAACATATAGCAACATTGAAAATTTTTTCCAGTAAATAACCATAAATAGGTGAGATTCTGTGCTCTAGAGGCATTGATTCACACTAAGCAAAGTTACAAGGAGCTAGAATAACAATGTGTATCTATTATATTTCTTTCTCCCTTATCCTCTGGTATTTGACTTCTGTCTTTTATTTAATACTATTTTTTTTGTATTGTAGTTCCTGTATTTTATTGTATTTGTTCACACTTCCTCTCTGGAATAGAAGAAATAAGAAACAAGTATGTAAATAAATAAAAATAGATACTATGTGTTTACAAAGGGAAATCTCATATAAGTCAGTTCATTCAAAAGAGGAAATCACAGATCAGAAGGTTGCTATGGTAAAGACAAATCAAAAAGGGGAAATTCTACGTTGTCAAATACTTAGTAAAACTACTAAAGTAGATCTGTTTCCATTCTAAATTATTTTTAAAGGTCACTTAGGACAACAGTTACCCCAGGGCAGTGTGGAAGAAAGTTATATTTAACCAGTCCTTACTCTTTAGCTTTCCTTTGGCTAATGCTGTTACTAGTTCACAAAAAGGCCTGTTATTGTATCACCTTTTGAAATGTTACAATATTCAAGATTATAGTTTCCCTTAAAATGTGATAAATGCAACAGTAACTGTTTCTTAATAGATTGAGAAGTGCCTTAAATTCTGAAAAATATATTACTCTAAATCCCTCTGTAAAGTGGGTTCTTTGAGAACATCTCATATACTTTGGGCAGATTTTGGTAATAGTAATTATGAAAATTTTTCTACGTGCCTTAGAACTTCTATATTCTTTCAAGCACTTTTGATATCATTTGAGCTAATATCATCTGCTCCTGTTTAGGCCAAGCTGACAGAATCTAGCACAAACAATATGGTGTCCAAAGAATACTATAGAAAGCAATATTATTTTAAAATTTTATTAAAGATATTTTGTATGTTCTTTAATAAATTGTTTTTTAAAATAATAGTTTTGAACATGTAGAAAGGACAAAACAAAAGAGGATTGCTTTAACATGAATATTCCTCAAAGGTTGAAAATTGATATCACAGAAAAGGAAAGGATTGGGGCTTATATGTGGCACAAGGAGAGCTGGGTGGAATTTCCCATTTGGACAAATTGGGTAAGAGGAGTAAGCCTCTCTGAGTTATGCTACCTTTTGGTCTTCATCAAATGAGATTGCACTGGCTTCCCAAATAATGACCAAAGGGAGGCAGAGCAGCTAAGGGCATACCTTCCACGATGCCCAGTTTGGGAGAAGCCAAAATGAAATGACACAGTATAAAGCATGACCACATTTGCTTCAAACAATCTTTAAGCATTGCAAAGCGGAAGGAGAAGAGAGGAGAATTGTGAAGCATTCTGAGGGGGGCATTGAAGCATTATTTCTCTCATTTAGATGGCACAAATGGAGGAATTTTTTTTTTTTTTGAGATGGAGTCTCACTCTGTCGCCCAGGCTGGAATACACTGGTGCGATCTCGGCTCACTGCAAGCTCCGCCTCCCGGGTTCATGCCATTCTCCTGCCTCAGCCTCCGGAGCAGCTGGGACTACAGGCGCCCGCCACCACGCCCGGCTAATTTTTTTGCATTTTTAGTAGAGACGGGGTTTCACCACGTCAGCCAGGATGGTCTCGATCTCCTGATCTCGTGATCTGCCTGCCTCGGCCTCCCAAAGTGCTGGGACTACAGGCGTGAGCCACCGCGGCCGGCCGAAATGGAGGATTTTAAAGCATGTGATAACTTACTCCTGAGGAGACCAGGGACAGCATTAAAAACTATGGCTCAGCTGAGTTTTCAAAGCACTCAAGTAAGCATCCTTCTGGTAAAGAAAATTTAGTCAGATTCAAATGAGAAACTAGTCAGAAAAAAAAAAAACAAAACCTGCTTCTGACATTATTAATTTTTCAAACTATCTAGATCTATCATATACATAAAAACTCATCATTGAGCACTTGTGGAATAGGTATCTCTCACTTAAAGGAATGGTCATTGTCAGCAAAGTTTGCAGTACAGAGACTTTCCATCAAATCAATCTTATTCTCCCATTGATTTCGATTACAAAATCCAAGATGCATTCTGCTGTTAAATCCCATTAACTGCATGCCAAGCCCTTTGGAAATGGCACTTTTAAAAGAAAAATGATAATATTCTGATAAAACATTGACAGTGATATTTAACATATTAATAATTACACTGTGTTGTATTCAACATGTCACAACAAAAAATGCTCAGGATGAAACACAACACTATCTTACAAATTGTGCCTCACATGCCACAAAAGCTAAGAATCTCTAAAACATTAGCAACTTGATTTCTCACTGGCTTCACAGCTATCTGGGCATTTGTGTCATTGCACAGCAAAATTAATTCTTTTTACTATTTTTAAAATTTTTTCTCATTTCCTACTGGCTTCTTTTCCAAAATCTTTGTCTAGAGACCCCTGAATAGCTTGTGATGCTATTCTTAGATGGGGAAAATCATCCAATCAGGTTCAATCATAGCAGCTTATCCTAGTGCTTGCTGGGATCTCCCTACCATTGGAGGAACTGGGCATCTCCTGAAAGCAATGTTGCAAAAGGAAGCAGTAGATCTGATGAAGGTTGGACTAGACACTTCAAATGCCTTGTCTAACTTCTGAGACACAGTACTACTCTCTCAGAAATTGATACTGGTAATATGTCTGTGTTTACCATTTTATTTTCAACCTAAGTCCTTTGCATAATATATATTAAATGACTGAATGGTTTACATAATATATGTTGAATGACTGATTGAATTCAAATGATGATTTTGTTCTTCACAGAGGATACTGATACTTTAGGTGCTGATAGCTCAAGCTAGAAAAGTGACTACTGATATTTATCTCCACAGGAATCATGTAACACGGGTCATAATGACATTCAAAGTCCAACATTCTAAGGTTGGACAGAGCATTCTTGACAGTGAACTTTTGCTGGACTTGTGAATTCCTTACCTTTATCATGATGGTAGGTGAATTTTTGTTAAGCAATAGATCACTTGAGTTAGAAGGAAGCAGCAAATTGTCTCCTGGGTCACACGCCCATAACTCACAATCTACCAGGCCCCTCTTTTATCCATTTTGTATGACCCACTGCAATGTAAGATGTAACATTCAGGGTTGGCTTTGGCATTTTATTTAAAAATAAATGTTTTGTTAAACTATAATATACCCACAGAATTCTAAAAGCTAGTGGCAAGATTGGGATGTCTTCTGAAGAAGATAATAAGAGTTCTTGGTTAATTCACTGAGACCATTTTTTAAAGCCTATCATGTCTAGAAATCTCAATATGTTAGTGTCTTAAAATTAAACAAACCTAGGAAGTCAGACCCATGCTAATTAAACTCACAAAAAACACACATATTAACTAAAATGTCTTTGGATGTTTGACATTGACAATAGCAATAGTACTGCCACAGTGACCAGGCTCCTGTGGTTGTAACCAGTACCTTTTCTCCTGTAGGCAGAACAAGTGGGAAGTCAAATTATGGGCAGAAAGTGAGCACAGAATGAAGACAGAGAGACGTATTTTCAAGAAATATTTTTATCCAGGACACTAGAGGCCTGATGAGACTACCATTTCATTTTTCTCAGTTATGAAACAGCTCTCACAAGTGGCCACATACATGTTCTCATGTTCTTCCAAATTCAAACCATGTTTCTCAGGCAGTCTTGTTTACCAACCTCCGCCTCTCTGACACTCATGTTTTCTACGACACAACCCAAGTTCACACTTTCCTCCACGGTAGTAAGATTGTGAAGGGAAGAAAAAGTCAGTACACAAAAATATTTATTAATGATAGGGCCACTTATAAATTAGTCCCCCACTCAAACATCCCTTCTTAACAATCTTCTCTCCTGCTCTCATAGTAGCAAACATTTACAATACAATGCAATATATTCGATTATACTGCAAAGTAAAATTGCAAATCGTGCCAAAAGTGTTAGATTTTATGATGTCAATGAAAGTAAGGTTGATAAGGCCACTGGCAAATAGAGATTTGTAGAGTTTAACAAGTGAAGGTAAAAATCAACAGGGAGGGTGACTATATTGCTGCTTCAGAAGAGAATACTTTGAATACAAAAAACCAATAGAGACCCTTGGGGAAACTGATGAAGCTCTCTAACATTTTTACAAAATGACCCTCTTTTTGATTATCTTGTAAAAGTCAAATATGAAATAAGGCATATTGTAAGCTGTGATGGGGAGAAAAAGTAATAACTTTTCCTCCCTTATCACAAGGTTTATGGCTGACACTCCTATAACAAAAGACAGTTTAACAAGAGAAAAATATCACAAATCTATTTAATCAAAGTTTTACATGACACGGGAGGCTTCAAAAATAAAGACACAAAGACCCAGGGAAAACTGTATTTTAATGCTTAGGTGTGATGAAGGATGAACAGTTGCGTTGAAGTAGGATTGAATAAAAAGGAGGTATGGCCTAAAGTTAATAAACTGGAAACTTAACAAGGCCTGTTTGTTCAGATTCTCTTTGGCCTCTAGGGAGGGGCAGAACACCTGTCACATGAAGGTCTTCAGGGCAAAAGGGAGGAGGTCAGAGAGTGACCTTCTTAGGTTTTATGGCTTGCTTTGAGGGAGAGAAATTTCAGTTTCTATGATCTGTTTCAGGAAAGAAAATAGGAGTAGGGGAAGGTCAGAGAGAAATTCCTGCTTTAGTGGCTCTCCCAATCTCCTTTGGCTCAAAATACTCAGCATGTCAAGGTGCCATACATATTGGGGTATTGTGTTCTGGGCCCCAACCGGTGCTTTACATTTTGTAGAAAAATTAAACCAACAATAACTTTCTTGATTTATTCATTTTACAATTAGCACATAGTTATACTAACAAGGTACATATTGTTAAATACAGGCATACTTTGAAAATATTGCTGAGTTTGGTTACAGCCCACTGCAATAAAGCAAATAAAGTGGGTCATGCAAGTTTTTTGTTTCCCAGTGCATATGAGTTATATTTACCCTATACTCTAGTAAGTGTGCAATAGCATTGTGTCTAAGAAAAAACAATGTACATACCTTAATTTTAAAATATTTTGCTACTAAAAATTGGTAACTATCATCTGAGCCTTCAGCAAGTCATAATCTTTTTCCTGGTAGAAGGTCTTTCCTCAATGTCAATGGCTGCTGACTGATCAGAGTGGGTTGCTGAAGGCTGGAGGGGCTGTGGCAATTTCTTAGAAAAAGACAACAATAAATTTTGTCACATTGATGCTTCCTTTCATGACAGGTTTCTCTGTAGCATGCAATGCTGTTTGATAGCATGTTACCAAAAGTACACCTTCTTTCAAAATTAAGAGTCAATCCTCTCAAACCCTGTGATTGCCTTATCAACTCATTTTATGTATAATAATATTCTAAATAGTTTGTCATTTCAACAATGTTCATAGCATCTTCACCAGAAGCAGATTCCATCTCAGAAAAGAACTCTCGTTGCTAATCCATAAGAAGCAACTCCTCATTCATGTAAGTTTTATCATGAGATTGCAGCATTTTTGTCACCTCTTTGGGCTCTACTTCTAGTTCTTCTGCTGTTCTTACTATATCTGCAGTTACTTTCTCCACTGAAGTCTTGAACCCCTCAAAGTCACCCAGAAGGGTTGGGATCAACTTCTTCTAAACTCCTGTTAATGTTGATATTCTGACCTCTTCCACAAATGAATCACAAATGTTCTTAATAGCATCTAGTATGGTGAATTCTTTTCATAACGTTGTTAATTTACTTTGCCCAGATCCATCAGAAAATCACTATCTATGGCAATTATAGTCTTATGAAATGTATTTCCTTAATAATAAGATTTAAAAGCTGAAATTATTCCTTGATCCACAGGCTGCATAATGGATGTTGTGTTAGCAGGCATGACAACATGTACAACTCCTTATATATCTCCATTAGAACTCTCGGATGGCCAGGTGCATTGTCAATGAGCAGTAACATTTTGAAAGGAATCTTTTTTCCTAAAGAGTAGGTCTCAACAGTGAGCTTAAAATATTCAGTAAACCATCATATAAATAGATATGCTGTCATCCAGGCTTTGTTCTTCTATTTATAGGTAGAGCAGATTTAGTATAATTCTTAAAGGCCCTACAACTTTCAAAATGGTAAATGAGCATTGTCTTCAACTTAAAGGAACCAGGTGCATTAGATCCTAACAAGAGAATCAACCTGTCCTTTGAAATTTTGAAGCCAGACATTGCTTTCTTCCTCTAGCTATGAAAGTCCTAGAGAACATCTTCTTTCAATGGAAGGCTGCATCATCTACCCTTATCAATGATTTTAGCTCAGTCTTTTGGATAATTTGCTGCATCTTCTACATTAGTACTTGCTCCTTCCCTTGTACTTTAATGTTATGGAGATGACTTTTTCCCTTAAACCTCATAAATCGACTTCTGCTATCTTCCAACTTTTCTTCTGCAACTTCCTCATCTCTCTCATCCTTCATAACATTGAAGAGTCAGGGTTTTGCTCTGGATTAGGTTTTAGCTTAAAAGAATGTTGTTGCTGGTTTGATCTTCCATCCACACCACTAAAACCTTCTCCATATCAGCAATAAAGCTGTTTTGCTGTCTTATCATCTGTGTGTTTATTGGAGTAGCATTTTTAATTTCCTTCAATAACTTTTTCTTTCCATTCACAGAGTGACCAACTGTTTGGTGTAAAGGCCTAGCTTTTGGTCTATCTCAGTTTTTGATATACCTTCTTCACTAAGCTTATGTCTAGATTTTGATTTAAAGAGATATGTCACTCTTCCTTTCACTTGCACACTTAGAGGCCATAGTGGGGATATTAATTGGCCTAATTTCATTATTGTTGTGTCTTAAGGAATAGGGAGGCCTGAGGAGAGGAGGGGAAGAGCCAGTTGGTGGAGTAATTAGCATGCACACACACACTAGTTACTAAGTTCTATGTCTTATTTGGGCACAGTTCATGGTGCCTTAAAACAATTACAATGGTAAAACCGAAATAACTGACCACAGATCACCATATCAGATATAATAACAAAAAAAGTTTGAACTATTGTGAGGATTACCAAAATGTTACATAGAGACACAAAGTGGGTACATGTTGTTGGGAAAATTGTGCTGTTAAGACTTGTTCCAAGCAGGGTTGCCACAAACCTTCAATTTATATAAAAAAGCAGTATCTGCAAGGCATAATAAAGCTATGCACAATAAAATGAGGTATGCCCATATAGGACAGAATAAATGTATTTTAATAACATTGAGTTTTATTTTCAAATAAAGTCTTAAGCAAACCTTTCTTCACTGATTGGTCTGAAATTTGGTCCCAGTTTTAAGTAGATTTACTTTGAGGAGTACTAATCACACTGGGATAATAAAGACTTCCTATACTAATGAAGCAAAACTTTACTGGTGGAAACAGCCTGATGCCTTTAATGTGTGTATTCACATATTAAATTTTTACTATTTTATTCTTAAAATATCCTCATTTATTTCTAAGCTCTCCCGGGTGGGGGGATAATTTATTATTTACTCTAGGGTGTTTCCTATAGGATCACTTCCAAAGAGTGACATTATTAGAAGTAAAATGAATACCTCCCAAGGCAATACTTGCGGAGAAGACAGATTTTGGAGTCAATTTAGAGGCAGACCTGTATTCTAATCTGCTTTTACCCACTTACTAGACACATGGTAATGAGCAAATTACATGCACTCTCTAAACTTTAGTATCTTCATCTATAAAAATGGAGCACTAATAGTTCCCTCACAGGATTGTGGAGATCAGAGGTATGTGTAAAATGCTAGGTACAAAGAAGGTAATCAGTAAGTGGTAGTTACAACAGTGCAGTTTATTTTGGTTTGCTGAACTGCCAAAGTTCTCTTGTGATCTTAATTTGTTGATTACTTTGTACATTTGGATACCTTGCATGTGTTTTGCAATGTGAATCTTGGGTCTCTAGGCTATAAAAAGTAGCTAAATATAACTAATATTGAAAATGTGCCTTTCAGAATGCCTTGCTGCATAAATCTCTTAAAATGAATCTAAAATATTCTACAAAGCTTGGAGCAAAGATCATAATCAGGTTTGCAGTATTTGCTTTGTAAAATTTTGGTTGAGTCCTTTTGCACGTCAGACGGCTGATAGTTACGTAGGAAAAGTCTCAATGGAAGCCCCCTCCTCCGGCCCCACCCAAGCAATTTTTGTAAACACACACTGACTTAAAGCTGAGGAACCCCATTTTTCATCATACAAAGCTCAGTACAGAACAGTGTGGGGAGTCAGATGCTCTTAGATTTGAACCCCTGCTTGACCACTTCCAGGTTGTGAGACCTTGACCAACTTAGTATTTCCAAGCCTGGGTATCTTCATCCATAAAGTTGGGGATTATAAAAGTACATACCTTGGGGCTGTCCTTAAGATTAAACGAGACATTGCATATAAAATGTTTATGCACATACGGCACATTTGAAGTGCTTAATAAATGGGAACTATGATTTGTAAAATCTTCAAACTCACGTTAACCGATATGTCCTATTTTATTCAAAAATGATTATAATGTAACACACACAAAATAAGTTCACTTGAGTCTCAAGTACCAAATTATATGGTTGGTCTTGCCTCACCTTTTGCCTCTAGTTTTCTATACACAAGTTCCTTTCCTTCCCCTATTATTCATGAACATGTTTTTTGCCCTAGTGTTTCTCAATGGTTCCTGCCCATCCCCCCAGTTGAAATAGCATGGGGGTCAGGGGTGAGCATGGAGAAGGGGAGACCTTGTAACAAACTAGCAAGGGGTTTCTACCTTTCCTCTATCTCCAAGATTCTATTAATAGTATATTCTCCTAAGGGTCCTATTAGTTTACATAGCTCAATGGGGGAGACAATGATAAGCTAATCTTTAGTATTCACCTAATAGTGTCAGATACTATGCTAGGTGAGTTACCAAAGATATTTTGACTCTTCGTAACAACTAGACAACGCGGATCCCACTATTTCTGTTTCTGAGATGGGTAGATACAAGTTCTGACCCAGTAATTCGCTCAAAGTCATGCAGCTAGTTAGCTGGCAGCGTCCCTGCACATCTAATTGCAGATGCATCTGGATCTACATTAGAGTAAATGTTCCAATTATACTCATACAATGAATGCTATGAATCTGGCCAACAGAATTCCAGACACTAACAAGTAAATAAATCAGGCTTTCCTCAATCCCAGTAATTCATGTTTAATATTCCTTGGCAAATACTGAATTTCAATCTGTGCTTGTTTCATAGAGTAGAATCTTTCAAATGTTGTGTTATCGAGTCCTACATAGTCAAAGGGAGGGGAAACACAAGGAGGGTGATTAAGGTGAAGCGTTTCTTCCATTACTGGTAGAACGAAGTTTCTCATCTCTTAAGCACCGAATTCTGCAATCATTCCAAAAGTGGAAGCTCAGCTCACAGCGCATTTTGGGGAAGCTTAAACCACACTAACCATTTAAGGTCAAGCAAACAATTGGCCAACCCTAACGTGTATTGTGCAGGGTTTTCATCTCAGATGTAACAGATCTCTCTATGTCTACATCCCAACTCCAGAAAACGAGAAATCGAGTTCCTCCTCTAACCATCGCAGCTCTGAAGACACCTCGCTGGAGACCCCATGGTGAGCCTCATCACGTAAAGGCCCCCTCGCAAGCTGCCGGTTCCAGCTTGCGCCCCACGTCTACCTAGGCTCCCTCTAGCCTCTTTAACGCACAGTCGAGCAACAGGCCCCTTACAATCAACTCTAGCCGCCGGACTCCCGACCAGGTCTCTCGCTCGGGGTCAGAAGCAGGAGCGGGAGGGCGGCGGCGGCCGCCGGGCCCGCGGGGCGGGGCGGGGACTGTGCGCAAGCGGGGGGCGGGCGCAGGCCGCGGTCTCGCTCCGCTCGCCTTTGTTCTCTCCCATTGTGTGGCACTTCCTCCTCAGGCGCTTCTTCTCTGCACCCTGGCAGCCTGTGGGGAGTTCGGGAAGGGGCCCTGGATGCCTTTTCTGCTTGTTTTTGAGTACGTGAGGACCTCCCCGGCACCGCCTCGCGCGGGTCCCTGCCCCGTGCCCAGGCGGAGGCGGGGTGGCCAGCGTCCTTCCTTCCCGCTCCGCGCCCTCGGCGGCTTCCCCGCGGCCCCCTGCGCCGCGCCCCCTCCAGGAGGCGTCCTGACCCCTCACTCCGGACTTTCACCTCCCGACCGCCAGCCTCAGGGCCGCCGCGGCGACGCGCGACCCCTTCCCTCTGAGGGGCGCGGGCTCCGGCAGTGGAGGGTCGACCCTCGTGGAGGGTCGGAGGCCGGCGACCAGCCCGCGCCCAGCCGACCCGGCGTCCCGGGAGCTGGCGCGAGTGTCGCCACGACCCTGCCCGTCCCTTGCGCTCCCGCTCCCCGGCCGCCGGGCGGTCGCCTCAGCCCCCTTATATAGCCCTCTAAAAATAGCTCGCCTCGCACCGCCTTGTAAGGCAGCAGGGAGATCCGCAGCGCGCCAATCCGCGCCCGCCGCCAGGGCCAAGCCCCGCCCCAGGCCCTGCTCCGGGCTCCCCATTGGTCCTCAGTGACTTCATGAGCCCCCTGTTTACCTTACATGGTCACACGCGGCCTAATGGACGCCCTCCTCCGAGATCCCACGGCTGCGCGGAGAACCGAGCGGAGGGAGGGAGTTTCGGGAGGGGGAAGAGCAGGAGGAGGAGAAAAGGGAGGGGGAAGACTACAAACTAGCAAGGATGGGGTGGGGGGTGGGGAGGGAAGGGAAGGTGGGGGGAAGAGAAGCGATCGCGAGAGAAAAAAATGCAACCTCCCAAAATAAAGAGCAAAGATTGCATTAGGAGCGAACAGCGCTGCAGAAATAGATGGCAGCTTCGTGTCAGTGAGTTTGCATCCCCCTTCCTGATCCACGAGCTGGAGTGATTAGAGCCCTGGAAGGGAATTGTTACTCCCGTGGAGAAGTCCCCTTTTCCTGGCAGTCGTCTGCACTGTACACGCTGGATGCCTCTCTCCATCCACCCCACTCACTCGCTCCTCTCTCACCTCCTCTCTCCCTCTCCTGCATTGATTTTTTTTTTTCCTTTTTAGTTGACTGAAACAAAACAAAACAAAAGGGCCACTGGATGTCTGCCTTCTTGGGGGGTGAGCCAGACAGACTGACAAACAAACAGCCCCAACTGTGTTCGGGGGAGGGTTTCGCCTCCCGTTTTGCCCGGCAGCAGCAGCATGGACGTGTTGGCTAGTTATAGTATATTCCAGGAGCTACAACTTGTCCACGACACCGGCTACTTCTCAGCTTTACCATCCCTGGAGGAGACCTGGCAGCAGGTGAATGATTTAAATTACTTGTGTAAATCGTGTGGTGGCGGCGGAGACGCAGGGGCTGCGTTGGTGTGGGCTCTGGGTTGAAATTTTTGTTTGTTTGTTTGATTTTTTTTTTCTTCCTTTTTGGCTGTCTGTTGTTGAAAATGTTTTCTGAAACAGTCATCTGCGCTTACCTCTCCACCCACCCCTAACCTCGTAGTGTGCCGAGCTGAGCAGCCGGTCCGAGCTGCCTGCGTTTCAGTCGCCAACACACATCCCTGCGTACACGTTGTCGGGTTTGCTGTCCCCTGTCAGAGACCTGCCGAACTTCTGGGGTTCGGAGGAGCCGGGTAGGAAGGTGGTTTGGGGTGTTAGGAGCGATTGCTGACAGGGACCACGTTCTCGCATGCATGAGCTCTACCCACTTGATACCTGAAATCAGGTTCATCTATTTCAACTGGTGCTTATGACCATCGGATGGGGGGCGGGGGAGGGTGGGCAGGAGCAAAGCGGAGTGTTTTTCAGTAATTAGCGAGTGTCAATAAAGAATAGGAGCTTCATTTTGAGATTAGAAGGTAGGCAAAAGAGAGAAGAGCCCAGTGACAAAAGATACTCAAGGAGGACGGGAAGATGTAGCTGAGGCTGACAATGAATTGTAGGTTTTCCCAGTGTGATGCCTCCAGAAAGAGAACACCCTCTATGCGTGTCCTTGTTTCTCTTTTTTGTTTAGGGTCCTTCTCTAGTTAGGCAGCACAACCTCGGACAAAAGCTGATGTGTGCTTCCATGCCTCTGACTTTGTCTTAGAGGACTAGTTAAGAAACTCCTAGGATGCTGAAGGGCACCGATGCCAAGTTGGCTAGCCGTCCCAGGGAGGATGAAGCGGGGCTGGTGACAAGTTCGCTGGGCTTTGTGAAGTGGAATAAAGAAAGTGCTGGTCAGTGGAAAGTGCTGGCTCTGCTGCGGAAACAGTGTTTTTTTCCAGCAGCGATTAGGAGCTGCTGAGGGGACATTCTGCAGGAAAGATGGTGGGTGGGGGCGGGGAGACACGGGTATTTAAAAATTCTACAGTGTGCACCGTGGAAAGTCCAAGAAGACAGTCCGGATTTGCACATAGGAAGTGTGAACTTGTACAGTCCGTCCTGGAGAAACCCGCTTGCCCTTGGGGGGAGAGCTGTGAGAGGCTTGGTGTGTGGCTGCTCGTGTAACTTCTTCGCTTAGTGACAGCAGCTTGTTAAGGCTAATGAACGGCTGAATTTCCTCTGCCGGGATCCAAAGCAGGATTTGCCAGCTTGAGGCTGAGGTGTATGTAACAGTCTCTGCTTTAGCAAAAGAGGTTTGGCTTTTGGTATAAGAAGCTGAGTGGCAAAGCGGATCCTTTAACTGTACCATTGTTGCTAGTTCACTTCTGGTCAGAGGCTGTGAGTTTTCCTCCAGGTATTGGCCTCTGGTGTCTGTGTGTCCACACATGCATTCTTGTCCAAGGACGCTAGCAGATGCTTGACTCTGTCTCTCTGTAAACACATACACAGTTCACATATTTTTAGTATAAAGTCTTTCTTCAATGCATGCTTTTCCTTATCCTTAACGAGAGTGTATCTCATGAAGGGTCTCACTGGATCTTTTTTTTCCTTTTATTTCCAATGCTAATTAAACCAAAATGTTGCCTGAATTTCATTTTCTGAAATAGCCTTCATTTCACACTGTCAGCCCACTGGTATGGAATCGGTTGCATATTAACAACTGTCTAGACAGGTTAGAGAAGGGAATCTGTTGATTTAGTCAGCCTGCCCAAGGCAGCCCTTGTTTGTGACTGTTAAGCAGTGTTAGAAGGAAGAAAGTTGGCTTTATTTGTTAGAACGTTCCCTACTGATGAATCATGCAACTTTGTTTTGGTTCAAGTTTTCAGAGTAGTAAAGCCAGATTTGGAGGAAGGTCTCTTCACAGGAAACCTGCTTTTCTAGATCTGGCTAGACCATCCAGGACAAACTCTAGATCTGCAAAGAAACATCATTGGTTTGACAATTAGAGGATGTATTATATCTATTGTTTCCTAAGAAGCCATCTCTGCTTTTCCTTCTCCCCTCCTCCCCCTGCTCCTCTGCCTCCTCCCCATTCAGGGAAGCTCTAGTTTAGTTTCTACAGGCAAAGGATTTTTCACCCCTCGGAACCCCCTCATTTCTTGCCTTAACCCTCTCCAACTGCCAGCCACTCTCACCTTAAAACCCTTAGCCAACTTATTCAGCGGCGTGCTTATAGCCAACGCTGATGCATAGCTTGTGGGGAAGCACTGATAAACAATATATCACTCCGGTGAGCTTTATGCTCTGGACTCCGTAATCACAACTGCTCTATATAAAGGCGACTAGGACCATAGGTTTACACTGATGACAAAACCTTTAACCTCTATCCCTTCCTTCTTCCCCCTCCCAAAACCGTCTTGCTGCTTCTGAGTATAAGGGGTGGTGATGGTGATATGCAACCGTTAGTTCCAAATCAACTATCAGATAATGAAATTTTGAGACTCTTTTGCTCAAAACAGCTCAACAAGGTTTCTGCAAAGAACCCCAGACAGGAAGAAGTTTCTTTATGCTCTGGGGTAATCAGATTTTAGAGGTCAAATGAGGAGTAATTATTAGATGTTCTTCTTAAAGTGAACAATGTACCTGGGCTCGTGGAGATGAGCAAAATGTGGTGATTCTGATAATCTGACTTGGTTTCTAGAGAAAGAGTGGCTTCGATGATAAACTCAAGAACATTTTTACATTTGAAAATTGAAGATAAACGATTTGGGGATTTTATTTTAAACTTAGGATATGGGATAATTGTCCTGCCTAATAGTCAGTGAGCCTGTGACAAAGTCACTGACTGTGACAGGGCTACCTCCTGTCACGGAGATCCTCGTTTTGACATTGGATTTTCTGGCAATGATGCCTTAGCCACATAGCTCCAAGTCTGAAAATAATCGTTGCTGGTATAATTCTAAAATCCAAATGGACATCACGCATTAACAGCTCTCCATTCCTGGGCTCTGACTGCATACTTAAGCACTCGGCCCAAGTAACATCATCTTTCTGCCTGTCATATAACTGTAAATTACACTGTGCTTATGTGGTCTATTATTTTATAGAATTCAGCTGACGCGCAATTCTTAAGACTGCCAGCCTTAAGCGCTTTGAAACTTGTAGGAAAATTTCCAAGAGCTGTCTGAGCAAAAGTAGGAAAAGGTCAAGGGTAGGACAGAAACCAGAGTTTCTTATGGGGTACCACTTGATTATGGGTAAAGGGAAACTCATTCATGACTTTTTTTGCCAATAGAAATCATGATCTTTTTTTTTTTTTTTTTTTTTTTTAGACACACTGCTGACTTGGAAAATAAAAAGAATTTGATACAATACTTTTATTTTCTTCTAGAATATACAAAGACTTTTAGAACTTTTATATGTTTTATCTCTAGTCTGCTATTTCATGAGTGCAGGTCAAGCAGTGATGATCTAAGTCTTATTTGGACTTAGCTTTGCATCGTGTCATTGAGGAGCATCGCATGTTTGCTTGAAAAGTCTTATGGAATTATGTTTGTTGTTAATGCTGATTCATAATTAGCAGATGGGGTCAGTTTCAGGCCTCTCTTTGCTCGGAGAAAATTTTCCACTGCTACTGGAAACAAATAAATAAATCATAGAACATTCTTCTCTCCTCCCCCATTCCCCTATTGTTTTAAACTAATGGCATACTTGGCTACTGTAAGGACTAAAGTGTCCCCATAACACTGCAATTTCATCTTGGTTTCAGGCACCCTGAAACACTTTTTATGAGGGCCTTTGGTATAAGGCATCTCTAGAGGAAAACCTGCAGAAATGGTTGCATTCCAAGAACAGCCTCATGGTACCAGGGATGGGATTTGGTCTGTGAGCCACATTGCTTCTCCTTTTATGTGAAGATCTTGCCTTTGCACTTCCTTCTGCAGGCCTGGGCCGCCAGGTGCTATATCAGCCAGGAAAACAAAGCAAACTGTAGGGTCTGTCCATCCGCAGGTTTGCCTCGGTCCCCAGTTCGCAGAAAACCTTGTCATGAATTAGAATTTCTTGGCAACAGCACCACCCAGGGAAATTTGTAGACACAAAGGATCCTTGCTAGCCACACTGAAAGGATAAAATAACTGGTTTTTTTTTATGTGATTTGTGTGTTCTTTAGTTACTGTAAATCTGTTTCTTTATTTGAAACAGCAGCTTGGTAGATGAAATAAAAATATAACTGCCCATTACCCAGAATTTATCTTTATGAAGATGCAATCACTAAATAGATGTAACTCTACAAATGAAAGCACATGTGACTGCAATCAATCACACACTTAGCCTTTCTTTAATAGATTCATTTCCATGTTCCTTTAATAGACACATCTTTGTGTAGATTTAGGGGCTTCAAACATTATCATTCAGTCTACCTGTTTGCAGTTTGGTATTTTAAAGTGGGCAAACATTATAATGCAGTTATTTTTTACTACATCAGTCCTTAGTAGGGGGAAAAGAAAGTCACTATTCTTTGTTCTCCATGAACTTCCCACCCCCACTCCTTACCCTGAGGAGAATAGAATGTTGGAGTCCTATCCATTTAAAAGGCAGAGCAGAAGATGCAAGATGACAGCCTTGCCCTGAAATGATTTATGTATGGGTATGTCAGAGACCTTAAGCATCCAAATGTGGGCTGCTTCTTTCTGCCAGCCCATTCTAAACATAAATGCCAGTGGGGGCTGATTTGCCTCTCTACTTAAATGGAGATAGTTCAGAGAGGGTCCTAATGGGGCCTTTAATAGCCGTTCTTTTATGAATCTTCACATTCTACTCTCTTCAGAGAATTCTTGTGTTTTAACTTTTTGAGTACAAGAAGACATTACAGTCTTCTTTAATTGCTCTCTGTGCCTATTGAGGAAAGAAGAATACAATTTCCTCTGGCCAGTCCCATCTGGCTCAAGTTGATAGGATAGCTGGTCTGATTCCAGACGGGGTCGGTGGATGCCCTTTATCTTTTCATTTTATAGTATTGTGCAATGGGCTGTTAATTATCTTTGCTGGACCCCACGACTAGCAAATGCAGAAAATGGCTCTGTGATTCCAGTTCACTCGATATATCAGTTAGCATATGTGTTAGAATTGCGATTTGCTGAAAGTTTAGGACAGCTCCCCAACTTAACTTGAATGGTGCCAGAGGGTGAGGGGCAGAGATTTCCTCCGTCCAGAAGTCCCTTTGTTCTCCCAAATCAACTGACTGCTTGCTTAGCATAAACGATTGGGTAGGGGGTGGAATGTTTTAACCCCAAAATGCCAAATCTTACCAAGTACAGTGATTAGAAAACTCAACTACTAATGGTGTTAAAGTTGGTGAAACAGATTATAGTGTCTAATTATTCATGTTACATGTAACATTGACAAGTTGAAAAACACTCCTCTCTGTTATATTGTATACTCATTGTAGAATATACATATCCTTATTCTATCTAAAATTCCCCAAATAAACAAAATGTTGCCATTACTGGGACATGCTTTTACCTAAGATTGTTCGTGATTTTGCTCTGCCCCACCTTGCCCAGATTAGTTCCTACTAATTGGCAGAATTATTTCTACCACCCTACATCCCTTTAGTTTTCCTTCTCGGGGTATTTGGTGTGACCCTAAGAACTTGGTCCTGTTTAAATGAATCATGTCCATCCCCCCTCCATTCAAGCAGTACCACATGCTTGATATATAAATGTTACAGCTGAGCATTTGCAATAGCCTTGAGATCTGAGTCTAGTATCAGCCCAAATGAGGTGGGAGTGACTTCTGATTGTTCAGGGGGATACCATTCCTCATTGAGCTGGTAGATGGACCTAGTCACAGCTTGTGGGATTTTTGTTGTTTATATTCAAGTATAGAAAATATTCCACAGTAAATACTTCATTCTTTAAGCCCTTTTTATGTGCATAATACTGTATTTGGGCAATGCAAAATTGAATTGGATATAGATTCTGCCCTCTAGGAGCTTGACTCTAGTAAGGCAGAGAAAGCATGTTCAAAATTAAGTTAAACAGAATAGAGCATGAGTGCCAGAAAGAAGGGAAGAAAGAAACATTCAGTTCTGTGTTGGAACACTGACCTGTGCCTATCTGTATTACCCACATTGTTCCAACCTTGTTTATAAAACATGCTTGAGATTTACTAAGTTCTGTTGTGAAAAAGCTTTCAGCTAATGGCATGTTGTGGGCTGGATACTTTTAGGGCAGATGAGTATACAATGTGAATACACATGTCCATAATGGCCAGGAAACAGTGCCCATGTCTGTGCCATTCGGAAATGATTAGAGGTAATTAAAATAATTAACGTAGAGCCATATGCGATATCTATTTTTGAATGTGGGTGTATTGACATTTGCTGAGGGTCATTTTGAAAGTCAGGTTCTCAGCCTTATATCAAAGCGATGAACATAGAATCTCAGAATTTCAAATCTTGAAAGGGTCTTGGTTTCCTCAACTCTAAAATACTGGGTTGAACTAAGTGATTGTTACAGCCGGATGAGGCATTGCACTCTCCAAGGTCGCACAGCTTATTAACACTGATGGTTTCAGGGCCCAGGACTCTCAGATGCCCAGACCAGTTTACTTGCTTTCTGTCACCTGAATATACCTTGACTCACTTCTGATTCTTTTCTCTTTCTTTTTTGCCTTCAAAGGAGGCAAGAAAATTGCCTTTTTACTTTTAAGAATACTGGTACATGGAATTTTGGGATTGGCTAGGTTCTAGACCAAGTTATCGAATATTTTGGAGAATGCTTACTTGTGTAATTTGATTCTTTTTCCACTTTTAATGTGTGGTAAATTGGAAAATATACACTGTACCGAAAAAATAGCCCCCAATTATAACTCGAGTCTTATAAAAATTATTGTCATTTAAATAATAACAAATGGAGTGAGAGTATGAAGGGTATGCAGTGGGGCATATATGGTAGGGCGTTGGATGGAATATAGAGCTAGATGGAAGTAGAAAGCAACAAACGTGAAATTGCTTTGTTTCTGACACCTCACCAACAAAGAGAGTGCCCGAAACTTTACCAGCAACCCATGTACCAGTTTATGAAAATCTTTTGAAATGTTTTTAAATTCTTGAGAGGGTTGTAATAAGCAGTAGTGAAGAAACTCAACCTCTGAGAGGTTTTTCAAAAAGTCTTTTGAGGTCTGATGGATGAAGTAGGCCTAATTTTTACCATTGTCCCTAATGAGGAGAGGAAAATGGAAGGCTCACTTGACTTTTTTGCCCCAGTTTTTACCCAGTTACTTTTTGCCCTTCCCTACCTCCTTGAATTGGTAGTTACGATGGTGAAAGTTCTCTCCCGGAATGTGTCTCGCAGGTCTCTTTCACCTCTAACATCTTAGAGGTTAAAATCTCCTTCCCAGTTCAGGGCTTCTTCATCTCCTCACAGCTATACTCTACATCTCCACCTCCAGATATCTCCCTGGGTTTCAGGCCCTCATTTTTTTTCTAACCAGAAATAAGCAACAAGCAAGATGGGCTTTGGGGTTATTCTACCGTCACTTCAGCTGAATATGTCCTAAACCCCTAACTCATCAACTTCTTCCATGGACTGCTTCCTTTTTCCTGGCTTCCCTATTTCTTTTAATAATGTGATTATTCGTCTCATGATCTAGGTTTGACATTCTAGTCATTGTAACTCCTTTCTTTTTCTTGAATCTAATAAAAAATTAGATGAAAAGATCTAATTAGCGGAAGTCTAAAATTAGTTGAAAAATCCCATTGAATTGGCTTCTGAGGTGCTTTAGCATCAGCCTGTCATGGATGGCACCCTTGGCCATTGCCTTGCCACAATCCCTGTCACCTCCCTGGAC
This sequence comes from Pongo pygmaeus, assembly GCF_028885625.2. Classification (NCBI taxonomy): domain Eukaryota; kingdom Metazoa; phylum Chordata; class Mammalia; order Primates; family Hominidae; genus Pongo; species Pongo pygmaeus. Next base: position 107,506,344 of record NC_072384.2, on the reverse strand, counting down.
TTGCCTTTCTGCCACCATCACCCCAGGTGGCCTGCTTTCAAACTCTTCATGGCTCCCTCTTATACATAGCATGAGGCCAAACTTCCAAGAGTCAGGGTGTTCCAAGACTGGGTCTACATAATATTTGCAAGTTTCCCTCCTTTTCACGTGTAGTAAATGCCATCCAAATTAAGTGACTATGCTTTTCCTGCTTCTGTCTTTATTTTTGTTGTTTCCTTTAGCCTTTTTCCTCTTCCTCCCTCTCCCCTTCCTGATTTTCTTTGTCCAAGTTCCACCCATCCCTTAACTTTCAAATGGGTGCCAAACTCCCTCCCTTGCTACCAGCCAACTGTAACTGCTATGATTTCCATACTCTTGTGCAGAACTTTTTACTTCCTCGTGATGCTTTGCAGTTTTGAGTTATAATAAAGCTTTTCTTTTTTTTTTTTCTTTTCTGTTGTGTCATTTATGCTTTAAGTTAAGTTAAATTTAAGTTTATGCTTTAAGGAGTTGGTGCCTTGGGTATAGTTTTGGTAGTCAACTTTTAATGTATCACCTGCTTCTTAGAAAGCTTTACACACTGTGGGCATTTGATAGTTATTTGAGGAGCATGTTATGACTATGACTTAAGATTTGACTATGCCTTTCTCAGTGGTTCTCAGTCATGGCTGCACCCCAGACCAATAAAATCAGTATCTCTTTAGGAAGGACCCAGGCATCAGTGTTTGTAAAGCTTTCAGGCAATTCCAGTATGCAGCCAAGGCATTGAGCCATTGGTGTATAGAGGGTTTAATGGTATATCAGAGTTGGGGTTACCTACTTCTTATATTGAAATATTTAATGACTTGTGTAATTTGGAATCCACACGACCAGAGGTTTATAGTAAAACAGGATCATGCTGGTGGATGTGCTTCATCTGGCACTTTTGTTAATAGCAGCTGCCCAAGTGTTGTTTCATCCTTCTTGCTTTGCTTTCCCTCACCCTAAAGTGTCTAAGGCAGTCTGTTTGGCTCACATTTCCTGTGACCCATCAGGAGTTTGCTTAACCTGGTCAAATTCCATATTTGGAAACTTTGTGGTGTTGGGCTTTAAACTCCAGCCTTGCTGGATTTCAAATAGTTCATTCTCAGTAGGCCGTTGGCCATGATTTTCCACTCACCTCAGCCTGCTCCATGGTTTGAAAGGGCTGGATGCATGCATGTACATCTGTTGGATGATGCTGGAGAGGCATTAGGTAGCAGCTCTCCATTTTCTTACTGACCAACCACAGTGTTTGGAAGTAGACTCTGTTTATAAAGAATTTCAAAGGATCCATCTTTCTAGTAAGAGGAGCAAAAATAAACTGTGGAAGAATTGCTGCTGAGGACATTCAGGCAAGGAGGCTGCCTTCACACCCATAGAAGGCTTAGCTCCTGTGGTAATGACTGTGGGCGTGTGGTGATCTTCACAAAGAAGCCTTAGAAACGCCTCTTTTTCAAACTGTGATGTTTGCAAAATTGTATGTCCTGTAGCTACATCCTTTCATCTGTAAACTGTCTTTGATGGGGGTATGGTTGGCAAGAGAGAACATCAGGAGAGGAGCTCAGGGTTGAAGGATGCCTTTTGGAAAGCTCAGCCCAGCTGTGAAAACGGCAATTAGCCGTGGAGCAATTGCTCTGCAAGGGAGTGCCCACCTGCTCTTGACCCCGTTCTCACATTCACCTTCCAGAGCCGAGTTAGCAGGAATTCAATGGAGTGGTCATAACATTGGTGCTTATTTTTGGAGAGGCGGCAAATTTGTTCAGCATACAAAGGAGTGGAAATAGATTCTTTCCACCCCAACACCCCCTGCCTTTTGAGCTTTTAGCCTTTGTTCATATGGGCACTTACAGACCATGTTAGTGAAGTGCAGCTTCTGACTGTGGTGTTGAAGGATGTCTTCTGTGAGGCCCTATGCAGAACTGATTCCCCTGAGAGTGATAAGATGCTGCTCAAGGTCAGACCTGAGTCGACTTCATTTCTTCCAAGATTGTTCAGCCCTAATTTGTACATTCTCCTCCCCTTCTCAAGGTTCTTGCTTTTCTTTAATACGGATCAAGAGATGGTTTCCTCTGTGATGGGGCTTTTCATGTTTGCATATGAGAATCTAACAAACATCTGTGTTGAGCTTTTGTTCTGAAGGGCTCAGGGTGTTTTGCTCCTGGTCTTTTGTCATTGGCACATTCTTTCTGTAACTAGGGAGCAGACAGATATTACAGAATTTCCCATTCAGGGGTGAGAAAATTGGGGCACAGGAAGCTTAAGCAAGTTGTCTTACTGTGGCTGCAAAGCAAATGAGTTGCAAAAAACCATTGGTGGAATAAATTTTCTCTTCCCTCTTTGCAAGTGGCTAATCTTCCTGTCATAAAAATTACCATCGTAGTACTGTCTCATATGTATCAGACACTTCCTAAAGATGATCTCATTTGAGCACCTGTATCCATCATTTCAATGAATGCTCACAACAGCTCTATGAAATGCATATTCTATTTATCCCCATTTTACAGATGGAAAAGCTGAGATTTGAGGTATTGAATGGCTTGCTTAAAATCATACAACTTGGAAGTATTTGAGCTGGGATCCAAGCCTCAGCAGGGCCCAGCACTCTTAATTGTTACGTCTATACTGACTGCCGTTTAGGTAGGAGACATTAGGGCAGAAGCCAAAGGTCGTGACCTGGCAATCAGTGGCCCAGTATGGATTCCGGTAGTTCATTGGTCTCTCTTCCTTCTGGGCTTTGGTTTTCTTATCTGTAAAAGGACTGGACTGTGCGAGGCACTTTTTAAGGTCACGGTGTTTCATAGTAGACAAATTACATGAAGGCTTTGAAATCAAGCAGAGGTGGAACCTTGAGAAAGTCACTTAACATCTCTGAGTCTCGTTCGTCATTTGTGGAGTTCTTAATTCCTGATAAGAATCAGCTCTCTGACCTAGTGTCTGGCACATAACATCCACTCAACAAACGCTCTTTCCTGCCCCATTTTCCTCTCAATAATAATACACAGAGGCACAGTGCTCTTTCTCTCAGTGGTGTCTTTCGTGTCTTGAAGATCCCATTGAGCCTGGAATGCCCAAGAGACAATAAATGATGGAAGGGAGGGGAAAGCAGAATGCTGGGCATTGGATATGGTATACCTTTATCCATCCACAAGAGAAACTTTCATTAAGTAATTTGTGCTTGGAACTGGGGGAGGACTAGCAATACCCGTTGTCCCCGGAAACTGGGCCTAGTTTGACATCCTTGGAATTTGCTTGGCTTGTTCATGCAAATGTCCAATCTCTTCCCCTTTCTTTCTGTCCAGTCTGACTTATGACTTACGTATCTTATGTTTTTCTAGCATGCAGTTATTTTTTTTAAGAGCCAGAATTAGGCATATATAACATAATACAGTGCTGGTTACTACACCTGCCATTTCTGCCTTGCCTGATGACTGAGCTTACTGCAGCTTATGAGAGTGAATCAGGTTTTATGAGATCTATAAATATCTCAGATCAGATTTTTATTTCATTTTCCCCCTTCAAATAAGACATAATGGAAGCCCTCACATACATAAGGAATATTCTTTCTGTGATAAAGTAGGGTGATTTTGAATTGGCCTCTGAAAAGCAATAATTTGATGTGGTTGTTCCTGTTGGGAGTTTTATGGGGGAGGGGAAGAATCATGCATATGCTGCTATAAAACTCAAAAGATTATATCTTCATATTTAAGGTTTAGCCTAGCACCTATGGAGAGATTTATTTCAGAGATGCCAGCCCTGTGTGAAGGCTGCATTCTCTCCTTCTGTAGATTATATATTTGTGTTTTCTTAGCTACAGAGAAACCAGGAAAGGAAAGTCCCATTGGCTAGCAGGAGATGGGCTCCCCAAAGGAACTTTTCAGTTCTTTGTCTAGTCTCTTTCCAGCTGCCCCAAGGGAGGATGTTCTCATCTTTCTCTCTACTTCATGATTTTCCTGCAAAGATTTTCCACTACTTGATATATCTCACTGAGGTTTTTTTTTTTCCCCGGAATTACACTTAAAAAAAAAAAAAGATTCTTAATAGCCAGTACTAGGAATGGAAGTTATTTTTCTCACTTTGCTCTTTGAGAAGCATCTAGAAGGAAACTTGAACACCTAACTTTAAAAAATATATTACAAAATAAATCATGACACAATCATTGTAAGTGCCTCACTTTACCTGTCTATAAAATCGGCTCTATTTGCCATGTCTTACTCAGGGCAGTAAATTTAACTATAAATTTAACTATTGTTTTTGAGAAATAAAATGTCTGACTCTGAACCGTTCATTGTTGTTGTTTTTTCTTTTTTAGTACGACCTCTATTTCTTCCCCCAGTTCTCACTAGCTTTGTGTTTAACTAGATGATAATTTAATTTGTTCTTAAAAGAATAAACCATGTGAACTGAGTATACCTGAACCAAAGGTGTGCGGAGGAGTTTGGCTTAATGTCATTTTTATTTTTGCTGTTGTTTAACATCATCTCAGTGTGTAACATAATCCTAGCGCTTTGGCTTTGCTGTGTACACTCGCTGCTCTGTGGTTATCATCAAATGATGTGACTTCTCTAGTCCTCAGTTTCCTCATGTGAACAGTGTAGGTAGATTTAGGGAACAGTGCGATAATCAGACATACAAACAGTAAGCTCCTAGACTGAACTGGCTTGAAGATGTGTTTTATTTGGCCAGCATGCATATTTCAATTCCTTTTAATTTGAATGCTTTTAGACAGATCGTGCACTCTTCAATTAACCCTGTCCCCACCATGTCCACCTCGCTTAATTTCTGATCTCTGGCCCAGTGAGCATGCATTTGGGCTTGTGACTAGCATCTCTTTAAGGCACCTTCCGCTCCAAAATGTTCTGATTTGGGGACAAGCTTTATTTATCAATCATAGTCTCAAACTGGCTTGCTTTCTGCTCTCACCCAGAACCATTTTCATTTCCTTTTAGATTTCTCTGCCTTGTTGAGTGTCTTTGTTTGGAATTCTATTTTATAAAGCAATTTCCAAATCGCATCTCACTTTTTTCTAGTCATTCAGGTTCTGTTGTAGATCATCGAAATCTGGGATGGAAAAGACCATCTGGTTCACCACTCCCCCTGCCTGGGCTTAGCAGTTGCTCTAGAGCATGTTCATTCCTTATTGGTATTTGTAACATTTTCCAATTTGGAAACTGACTCTGATTTTCCTGAGCATGCAGCCTCTTGGTCTAAGTGGGAGTAAAATGAGACAATACCAAACAATTTTTTTTTTTCCCATCAGACAGCCCTCATTAACAAAAAAGCCTGCTATTGTCACAGTTTCTTTTGCCACTCCTAGAGACCCAGCTGGTCAGTTGTAGAAACTCCGTGTGTGTGTGTGCACGCATGTGTGTGTGTGTGTGTGTGTAAGAAAAACATGTAACCAGTTCTTAGTTTTCTTAGGCTGACATAGAAGCATGTTGTAGAGAATTCCATTAACCACTGTAACTGCTTATTTTTTTGTGGAAGTGGATTTTATATGACTTGTTTCACTGAGGAAGTGATGCTTTTTGTGTGAAAAAGTCCAGGGTATTATAATAAAGTACTTTCCTGAGAATCAAGTAATGTGTTTTCTTCCTACCCTTGGCACTCAAATACTGCCAGCAAGGCACTTGGCTTTCCTTTTCTAATGCTTTTAGGATGCTATTCTACATTAGCGGTGTTTTAAAAAAGTGTATTCTTTTATATTGGCTTCCTTATATTACTAAGGATATCATTTAGGTTGACCAGATGGTGATTTTTAGGGTCATTCTTTTCCTGATTAAAAAAAGCCATTTAAAAAAATTACTTGCTGCTGGGTGTTCCTCCATTTTTCCAATCTCCGATTACTTTTTTTTTCTTTTTAAAAAATTTTGAGTGCCAAATAAAGGCCCAAGGTTATTACTATTTTTTTTGTGTGTAAAATTTTTCAAAACCAATGACTATTTAACTGTGTGAATTAGCTACTATTAAAATATTTCTGAAAAAATATTTCTAAAAAGGAAGAGAGAGAAAAAGAAAGGGAAAGGCAGACATTATGTGGTCATAGAATGTCCTTGCACAGTTTTCCCTGCAAAAGAGAACCAGAATGCAAACCAGTTGTCCTCCTACCCAAGATGCGCCTGCCTTTTTCCTCCAGCTTTTGCACCCAGGAGCTCTTTTTTATGCCCCATATTTATAGAGACTAGGACTTCACAAATATCAGAACTTGAGGAGTATTAGACATCTCTTTCCAGTCCCTCCCCCCTGCCCTCCTCAATTTGCAGATAACTGGCCTGAGCTTCAGAGATCATTATTTAAGTCCAAGCCAGTATTGGGCCCTCAAGAATTGTGAGCCTCCTTGCAATATTTTAAACATATTCACATGTTAACACAAGGCATGGTGCAGCATGGCTGAGGGAACTGCTTCTCGAAGGGTGGGGCTGAGTTCCACAGGGCTTCATAAGCACAGTGTTGATAACACAGAATTACCTCGGGAGGCAGTTTTATTCCCATTGCTGTTTTCTTTCAGTCCTTTTAACTCAAGGAGACAGTCAGCTTTGAGGTGCCGTGTCTTTAACGTCTCTCTAAGGCTTGGTAAACTCTCCTCACCCTTCCTTTTCACCCTCCCTCCGTCCCTTCCTTTCTTCCTTTCTTCCTTTTTTTTTTTTTTTTAAAAAAAAAAAAAAAAAAAGAACAGGTCTTACACTCAGAGCTTTTGACAGGCAAACATACAGTTGAAAGTTTGTAATACTGTTTTGATTTTGTTGTTTTTAATTTTATGATTATCTTCTATTAATGAACATTTGCAGGAAAAGAATTTAAAACACATGCAGCCTTAATATATAATGCCTTAGTGAGGCAATTAAAAATGAAAATAATAGGGGAATGATTGTACAGATGGAATGCTGATTTGGTAAAAATCTGTGAAGGTGAAATGAAATTGAAGTTTGAAAAATACTGGTGTCGTGGAAAATTCAAGGGATTTGGCATCAGAAAACCTGGAATTTAGTCCTGACTTTATCAGTATAAAACAAAGCAAATTATTAAATTATATTTCCCATATGAAGTGCAGGGCTTATAATAGTAGGATTGCTCTAATCAAATGCTATATGGTTGTGAGAGTGCTTTGTAAACTGTTACATGCTGTATGGTATAATTGTTTTCGATTCTGCAGTGGGGGAGGCTTTTGTTTCAAGCCTTAAACTATTACTTCTTGTTGGCTTTCTTCCTCTTTATGATTTCTATTCAGTTTTCTGAGCAGGAACTTAGTGACTTTTTATTTGTTCCAATGGGGCTGTTACTTGTGCCTTAAATGTGGTACTTTGAAAAATTTACTTCTGGTTGTCTAAATGGGGACGTAAAACTTTGTAATTTATTTTGTGTGTATTCATGTGTGTTTGCTTTAAGCTAAATTTTGCAAAGTAAACATAGTCTGTGGAATACAGTATTGTATAACTATTGGATAGATATAATATGCTTCTCTTTATTTTTTAAAATACATTCTTAACAATTATATTTTACCACACTCATGAAACAATCATGTGCATTTGTATATGTGTGTATGTGTGTGTGGTTGTGGGGGAGGGTGGTGGCAGTATTCAGGGATGAAGGAAGTCTGGGTTTTGGGTAAAACTGAGAATTCTGGGGACTATTTGCTTCTGAAAGTAGACGTCTGTGTGGCTACAGTGACTCATTAACAATACACTGTCACATGTTGTTAGATAATAAGAAGATTGGGACTTACCTGGATAGGAAGTCCTGGACTTACCTATATGTCTAGTTCCATGGAAACCTCCTAGTTTATGGCACACTGGGGTCAGAATGACAGAGCAGTATGTTGCTCTTGGAGATGTAGACTCTTGTCCTAGCCCAGGATAAAGTTGGTAGAAGGTTACTGCAGCTTGGAAGGAAGGTTGAACTCAGACCTGAGGACCACATTGACTGTGTTGGCCAAGCCCCTGTGAACTCTTCAAATGAATATGTTGAGATGTACATCCTGCTTAAGACAGGTGCCATACTGACAAGGATTGGGGAGCCCAGGTGTCAGGTACAAAGCTGCACTATCATACTGCCTTACCTAGAGTACTGGTTGAAATGAAGGCGTATCTGCAGCTCTGTCTGTGAGAGGCTCTCCCGATGTCTTCCTGTTGCCAGTAACTGTGGCAGGAGTGCCTTATCAACAGTGGACAGCGCCACCGCTGAGCAGAGTGTGAGCACAGGAGTCAGCCGGGATGGATCATCAGAGATTTCTTGGACTACTAACAGTGCTGCCAGTAGAGCAGATACGGGCAAGCCTGGGATATGGGCCCAGGAGGCCCCTTTCTCTATGTTAGTCTGGCACCCCTGCTGAACCTCAGCAGCGATAAGTGCTAGAAAAATGTATGGCTAGTCTAGAAGACAAAGTCAGAGCCTCCTGGAGAGAGAGTGACAGCTCTGAGTGGGGGTGTTGCTTTTAACAGATTTTTAATTTTTTCTCCTCAGAAAATTATTGAAGATTATCTCCAAAAAGAAAACACACCAGTTTCTTATTATTGACTATGAAATCAACATGACTGGGTGGGACTGGGGAAAAGACAGATTTATCAGTCCCTAAGAGCTGATGGAAACTGCATCCTTTAGGTAGAACACAGAGTTGGGTGTAAGGAGACATTCCTTTGTTTTCGTTGTCTTGAACAAAAGTAAGGACAGTAGACGACACGGGTAATGACTGGGTATATCATATATTAAGGGCACCAAGAATTTAGGGAATGGGGAATCAGGTGAGGGTGGAGGGGTGATAGGAGATCCCTGCCCCCAAAGCAGACGTTGGCAAAGGAAAAGTCAGGGAGCAGGAGTCATAAAGATGGCCCCTGGGAGTCAGCCTGGTAATGTCAGTGAGTGAGGCAGGCACAGTATAAGCTTAGCACTAGAGAGTGGTGGGAACTGTGGTGACATAGAAAGTATAGACCCTATCTGAAGGGGCAGTTGCCATTCAGCTCCAGCCAAATACTGCTTAAGAGAGTTGCAGAACCTGTTGCCAGATCTTTCGGTTTTTCAAGAGAAGCTAGAAATCTGAATTTTTATTTGGAGTCCCCTGATTTAAAAAAAAATGGGCAAAATGAAAATATTATATATGTCAAAAAACCATTGTGGGCTGGATCTGATCACTAGGCTACCAGGATTTTTGCTCGTTACTATCTTTTTGGGTTGAGTAGCTTTGTCTTTATACATCCATTCAAAGCAAAAGCTTGCATGTAGAATGACCATGGGAAGCAGTACTGCACGGTGGCTTGGGAGGAGCCTCTCTTGCTGTGCCTGACTGGGTAGACCCTAGGTCAAGTCGAGTGGGTCCCTGAAGCTCACAGCTTCCATTTGCCCTGGCCCCAGACTTCCATGAGTAAGTGAAGGTGAAGAGGGACAGGAATGTCAGCCTGTCAACCAACCTCTGTAGGGATTTGTTGGGACATACCTTTTGCTCAGACTTTCACATGAGAAATTAAATTCTGGGATCAGGAATGTGACAAAACACTTGAGTATGCAGCTGGATTTTTGCCACCAGTATGATTTGCAGGGAAGTGTTGCCATAAAATGCTTGAGATCATGAATTGGACAGACTCCCCATCTGGAGAGCCATACCTTTCTCTGTGAAATTAAATATTTATGTACTTCTAAGGTTTAGGTTTGATTTTTAAAAAGCGGATAGAAGCTTAACTATTTAAAAAAATGCTTCAGATCAAGTGGTAACATTCCAGGTTCACTACAGTTAGCTTTATTGGAAAACATGGTTTTGTCTTTTAAAGAAAATCAAACACATCCTAAAACATTTCAAGAACTGGCTGATGTTACGACTTTGGCCAGCAGAACCCATCGAAGCCACCATTAGTATCCAGCATATCGTGTTATACAGGAGCTTCGCCAGCTTCTCCCAATGGCGCCATCTCATGTAGCTGTCCTAAGACATATCTTATTTTGAGGCACTTTCTCAGAGGGAATTGGGTGGGTGTGGTCGTAAGAACACCTAGAAAAGAGGCGTGAAACCTTTATGGGGCCAGGGGATCCATGGCAGAGGGTGGAGTGGGGGATAGAAGCCTTCAGACTCCTCCGCCCCAGCCACTCTGCACCTGGGGCCTTTCAGCTGTTAAAATGAAAAGCCAATTATCTTCTGTAAATGAGGAAAAAAAGAAGGAATAAAAGTGTCCATTATGTATGCTGATATGCATAACACTTCAAATAAAAGGATATATAAGCACTTGACAAATTGAGGGAGAAGGAGGGGAGAGTGCTGGGGGCAAAGAAAGGCAGATTTTTACTTTTTATACCTTTTCTGTTCTGTTTCAATGTTTTTGACCTTCATATATGATCACTGCTTTTAATTTTTTTAAGAGCAATTTGGGTGATGGAATGGTGGACCACTTATATTATCCTGTGTTTCTGTTTTTTGAAATTTTATTTGTTAACTGAAAAAACAGCAGGCATCTTAAGAGGACCAATAATTTGGACCACTAACCACTGTCTATAATTATAGTACAATTGCTGTTCTTTTAATGGGAGCAACAAATTTGCCACACTTCACCCCTCTCTTAACCTATTTGAGAAGATAGGTATAGGAACCAGACAGAGGTCAAATATCAGCTTTATTATTAATGAAACTGGATTTATACCCAATTGGCAAGTGCAGTCTCAATTTAGCTTCCCTATACTTCCCTGTGCCCAACCCCTTCTAGCCCATGGGCTGACTTATACCATGGGGAAGTTTATGTTGCATAGAATAGCAGGTTGCCAGGAATCTCCGTGCCCTACCTGTCCTATATGGGCATCAGTGGGGCATTCATGTTCTGGCCGCAAGCTGCTTCCCCCATGGAAGAGGGCAGAGTAAAGCCCTCCAGGAAAGAGGCCGGATGAGAGACAAACGGGCCATGCACTGTTTTCTCTTTCTTCTGTTTTTCTGTTTTTTTTTTTCTTCTTTTTGTTTTTTCTTCCAATGCTACCACTTTCTCTCTTGAGCAGGAATAAGTAAAAGGAAGAAAGGAAGTCCAGAAGCCTTACTTCCAGGATATCCTGGAAGATACTTACTTGTGGGAGTGGAGACCCCCAAGGGAAACACAGGACAACAGAAAGGGTCCCCTAAGGAGAAAGGAGACTGAGAGAAGGGAATATTCCAGAGGAGGTAAAGGGGAGGGTCCCATAAAGCAAGAGAAAGGGGTCTGGTGCAGAAAGCAAGACAGGAAGCAGCAGTGAAAGCTTTACATTGGTCTGACTCAGGGGAAGGGCGCAAGGCCATATTGTTCCAGGACTTGGTACTTGAAGAGCACAGGCCAGAAAGTGACTGGGAGTCGTCACGGGAGGGGAGTTATCTAAGATATGCTTAATTCTAGTGTGTCTTGAATTCCCCCAAAGTAACCTGCAAGAGAAAATGGAGAGAATGTGAGGAATATAGATGGTAGCTTCAATGGAAGGAAAGGTGATATATATGAAGAGATGAGAACAGGAGAATTTCAAAAACACCCTGGCTGCATAGAGGGCTTTGTCCTTTATGTATTCACCTGTCCACTTGCCTGTTGGTCACTTTATATCAGAATGTTATAAACCATTGCAACTCTTGAGAAGGAAGTAGAGAATGCTTAATTTCATTGCTGTAATTTATTTCTCTTTGGTGATTTTTTTGGTTCTCTTTCTTTAGTTCATTCACTTAATTTCTCCACCCTTCTCCTTCCTTTCCTCATTCCTTATCTCTTTCTTCCTTTCCTGGGGTCCTTCCGTGTGCCACGCACTGTGCTAGGTGCTGAGGATGCAGTGGTGAACCTGACATTGCCCATGCTCTTGTGGAGCTTAAAGTCTGGAGGTGGACCTGAAAGATAAATAGGCACAGAAGTTTAGATTGTGATTGGGAAATAAGGGAAAGATTAGGGTGCCAGGAAAGAATACTCCTTAGTGACATTCACAGTCACATCTGACATAATCAAGGAATATTTCTACTCATCTTCCCAAAAATGTTCTTCTCAAAACTTTTTCCTGAAAGTTTACAGTTACCACTCAAAAGGAATCTAAAATGGAACAGACATTGAGAACACTTACAACTTTCAGACACCTGTATTTCGTTTATGATTAGTCTCTTTTTGGGTTTGATAACTTCCCATCCATGTATCTACCTGTAATTTTCATCTTGCTAAGCAAAAAGTTGTCATACTTTATATAGTAGGTATATTGCTAGTGTTGAATAAATGTATTATTGTTTAAAGGTTCACTAAAAGAAACTCTCAACTTCTTTCTTAGTTTATTTGTAGTATTTCTTCCATTGGAAAAAAATGACTGAAGTAAAAAATAGGAAAAGTTATTGGGTCTTTCCATGTTACATATTAAATCATGTCAAATAAGAGATTTTGACTGAGTCTGCCAGTAAGGCCTTAATGGTACGTTACTGCACAGTATTTCCTAACAAAGTCAGTATACATGTAAGCGGCAAGTAGTTATGGTCATCAGTGGTGGCAATTTGTTTTTACAATATAGATATTATGAGAGTTCCATTCTTTAAGTTCTGCTCCAGAACTGACTGGTAAGTTGTCACTGTCCCTGTTGACAGATGTGAATAATAACAATAAATACTTCAGGCTGCATTTGTCTGATTCTGGCCTGGTATGTGGCTAAAGGGGAAAAAAACCTTTCTGGGAAGTGTGATGCTTCTTTAACAGCAAATGGACTGAATTGATGCAAGTCTGATGTGCAACAGGGGGTACTTAACCTTCTATCTAGAATGAAACGCCAGAATTGGAGAAGCTGAAGCTAACCACGACTTCATAAAGATAAGACATTTACTTGATCTGCATGACTGGAGGAAGGATTTGGGGATTAAGATGTGTTTGAAAACTTAGTTGGTTTACTTTTAATGTCAGCAGATTTGCTGCCCTGAAATGACAGATATGGAAGCTGCTTGGGGATGGTGGCAGGATGACCAAAAGACCCGCGCAGATCTTCAAAGAAAGGGGAAGACTGAGCCGACCTGTGTTCACTGGGTGTCATGGGAGTTGGTGATAGAGGCTGTTGGTGATAGAGGCTGTTGGCTTGGGTCATATGACCTATGAGAGGGAAACAGTGACCCAGCTGGGTAGGAGTCCTAGGCAAATCAGAAGGAACACAAGGATAGGGTTGGTGGTGTCATTTTCATGAAGTAGAGCTATTATTTCGTTCTGGTGAAAAAATTTACAAGTGTTCATTTGGGTACTTGTCGGTAACCCAAGAAAACAGAGTGAAAAATGATTGACAGTGGATGCTTTAAAATCTGTGACTGCAGATGAAGGAGCATCCCATTTGTATGACACATTTAAAACTTCTGCCTTAGGTTAGTCCCTTGACATGACTTTTCACTTGCTGGCATTTTGGAAGTCTATGCCAAATGACAGCTCTCTGCCACCCAGCCTTTGCTCAGTCTAGCTATGCTTTTTTTTTTTTTTCCCCCACTGTGACAACTCCTAGACCCAGGGCCAGGGTTTTTACGGGAGCCTCTCTACATTGCGTTCATCTGTTGCGCTTACACAGCAGTTGCCTCCCTTGAGTTAAGACTCTAATGAAGCATCCTTTCCCCTGAAGCCAGCCTGCCCCTCCCCTGGCCTCCCTCTCTTATGATATTGCAGAGTTAATAATGCTGCTCTATTGGTTTTGTGAGCCTCTCAGTCACAGGGGGTATGTGTGGGGGATGGGCCCCAAGCTGGAAGTGTGCCTCCTCTAACTCTCTTTCCGGCCCTGAAGCTTTTGTTTTGAATCTGGAAGCTTCAGACCAGGGCTGGATTTCCAAAGGTCAAATGTGCCTGCACATTTTGTCCTTAATGAGTGAGCCTTGCCCTGGAGCCCTCGCTGAAGGCGCTTGCGTTGAATCTGAGTAGTAGCCACAGAAGCAGTAGCTCCGTAGCCAAATCCATTTGCCTGACATGCCACCCTTGAGAGAGCCTCCACGAGCCACTGAGGGTTACTGGCCAGGAGAATGTGGTCATAAATGCATGTCTACAGGAATGGGTGAGGTTTCCTCTTTGCTTAGAAAGCCAGAAAAACATCAACAGAGAGAGGCTACAAAAGCAGGAAAACATACCCAGGCCCCGAACCTTCAGTTCCCTCAACCGACAAAATATTTGAGGGTTTTAATTAAAAACATTTTAACTTTTTTTTTTTTTTTGGTAAATGGAGGGTTTTTTTTTATGTCTTCCTTTTGTTCCTCTTCCTCGTTTTCTTGTCCTCCTCCTTCTCCTTTTACTTTAAACTTTACGTGTGAAGATCAACTGATCTCTGAGGAACTGACGTTTCTTTTCTTTGATGATGAGAATTTCCTAACTCATTGTTGATCTTTTTGCTTCAGCTACCAGGCAAATCAGAGATGAGTTTAATTCTGTGCTTAATCCAGTGGCATTGTATTTTAGCTAAGATTTTTTTTTTGGTAGTATTTATTTCCATCTTTTTGGATTTTGTCCTCATTTTGATTTGTTAAGTTTTTGTTGTTGTGTTGTTTTTTAACTTGGGAGTAACAATCTGAAAAAGAAAATGCATTGAATGATTTCTTTGACATTTAGGTTCAGGAATATCACTGGGCAACATTAATATGGCTACTGGGTTTCACTAATATCTTTTGAGCTCTTTAATCTTTCCCTGAGTTATCACTGAAGATCTGGAGAAACAGTTACTGCCTTTTAGAAGTGCGTTGGCAAAGCTTAACCCAGAGCAAACCACCAATGTAATTGTCAGCCAAAAATAGAAGACATTTTTTAGGCCCAAGGGGGTGCATTTCTTGCTGCTCCGTAATGTGTACCACATTCATCAGAACCCTAGACTGCTCATCCTTTTCCAGACACACAGTGGGGCTTTCACCTCTCTACACCCTTGCTCACACTGTGTGCACTTTTTAGAATGTCATTGCTCCCTTTCTCCACTTGGCACAAGTTCACTCATTTGCCAAGGTCTGTTTCAAATGTGACTTCTTCACAAGGCCTTCACTGACCTCTGCAGGGAGAGTGAGTGGGTTCCTTCTCTGTGTTGCCATACCACTTTATTCAGCCTAGTTCTTAGTCGCATGTGCTGTGTTATCTGGAATTGCATGTATTTCTATCCCTCTCTTCCTATGATACCATGAGCACCTTGTAGGCAGATATTGAGCTCTAGAATCCCTTGAAGTCTCCAGCACAATGTCCTATATAAAGTGGAAGCTCAGTAAATAATTGTTGAATTAATTTGAAAGAAGTACAAGATAATAGACCCTGTCTGAAAGGCCATCAGAGTTCAAACAGGTGTCACCTGTTTATCTTAGCAGAGCTTTTTCTCCCCAGGCATTATCTTATTGGGCAAAATCTACCAATCTCCCAGTCACCTCAATGAAGAGCATGCAATGAAAAATAATAGTAGCTCCTAATCAAGACTTAAAAAAAATTAATTGAAGAAGTATTTATTGAGCAGCTATTGATTATGCCCAAAAGAAGTTTAAAGCTTGGTGCCAGACCTCAAGGCTCATTGAATTTGTCAGAGCTCTTGCCTCTTCCTGCTTCACATTTCGTGGTGCCTTCTCTACAGATCTCTCATTCTTGTGACAAGATTCTTATTGAGAGCAGGGATTCCAGCCGAGTACTGCGGGGCAGGAGGAGCTGAGCAGGGCCGAATGAAAGTGCAGCTCATCATTATTTCCTTCAGCTGGGTCTCTCCTCAAATAAGGAATTTTTTAGGGAAATTCTGTGGGACATGAGGCTCAAGGTTCTCCAGCTGGTAACTACCCTAAGAGACAGTTATACCATAATTTGGATCCACAGGGAAGAAAGAACTGCCCAAATATGCCTCTGTTTTTTTCTTTTGCCTCTGCTTTCATTTGGAACAGAAGGCTCAAACTGGCAGCTGTGGGCCCTTTGCTTGTCTCACGCACTCTAACTTTTTAATATTAGTTGCCAACGTTGAAACAATTGGGGACATTCCACATAAAACCCAAAAGATTTGGGCTTCCTTTAAAAACACTTGCCAACTCTGGACCTCTGTTTTCTACATGATATCGATGAGCTGGTGCTGTGTACCATCTTCCCCTTTTAGATGGCATGTGCTATCCAGTTTACCACAGTCCCCACCCCTCACTATTGTCATATTCCTTGACTGTTTCACTAATGTATGTTATGCTCCTGGTCCCTGAATGTGTTTGAGTTTGATTCCTAACCTAGATTTGTGGGAAGATGTGTTACCTTTTAGAGGAAAGCATCCTCAGAAATAGCATCTACCTACTGCAGCACCCTAAGGACAAGTATGTGGTCTTGTATCATGGGACCTTGTCTAGGAGACTGAGCAGAAACTGCAGTCCAGAGTCTGAAATTGAGATACCTGGAGCATGGCACTGCTATAAGCAGAGGGATCAGACTAGGGAATTCCATTTTCCTCGTACCCTGGTTCCCTAAACAAATAAGATTTGGTCATGAGAAATATATTCACAGAGGATTTTCATACCATTGGGAAGGATATATATATATATATATATATATATATATAGTCCATTTTATATATCTCTATATATATACTAATACTTTTGGTTTCTTGATAAAGAACCCAGAGACTGAAGTTGAGATGACTTGAGGAAACACATAGAACTAATTATGTAGAAGGAGCTGGTAGAAGTCATCCTGACTTTTGTTTGTGTTCTCTCCATGACTCCACATTGTCTTTTATTTTACATACTTATAAAAAGTCTCAAAGTTGAAGGATTTGGTGTCCAAGACTGGTCAGGTACCCCTTACAATGAGATACTTAATTGCCTGCTTTTAACAGAGATGGTCTTCCACCACCATACATTTCTGAATCACAGTAGTCTTCCTCACCCACTGGCCCACCCTTCTTTTTAGTCTGTTACTAACAGGTGATTATAGACACAACTACTTTAATGTTTAGGCTCCATGTAGGGAGCAGGGCCAAGCGTAAATTGTGCCCTTGAGGTGATCTGCTTCCCAGAGTTTGATGATCCTCTTGGTTAGAGGTGTGTTACTGATGGGAGCAGCTACTGGCATCCAAGATTTTTATACAAGAATGAGATGCTTACTGTTCATCTGTTTTCCGTTGCTCCTATTTTTCCTCCTCTTGTTGCTTCTATTTCTTACATGCTTTTTTTTCCTCACTGCATTTTCTGTTTTGAACAAAAGGGATGGGTGATAGATAATACTGGTGTTGGAAAATGCATTAGTCTCTAAAGACTGGGAGAAAAATGTCGACTTATTTAGTCTAATTTGTATTTTCATATTTATTGAAATTAGAAAATGGTTTTTAAAATGTTGGATAGCAGGTTCAAATCCTCCCTTTAAAAATTACATAAATTTGAGTTTCTGTGTATTTGGTATTAAATAACCAAAATATGGTCTTCAATAAATTGTGTTTATAAGTTTTCTCAATTCAAATCTTAAAAAAACAGTCCGGGCACAGTGTCTCAACGCCTGTAATCCCAGCACTTTGGGAGGCCGAGGTGGGCGGATCATGAGGTCAAGAGATTGAGACCATCCTGGCCAACATGGTGAAACCCCATCTCTACTAAAAATACAAAAATTAACTGGGTGTGATGGCGGGCACCTGTAGTCCCAGTTGTTCGGAAGGCTGAGGCAGGAGAATCGCTTGAACCTGGGAGGCAGAGGTTGCAGTGAGCTGAGATCGTGCCACTGCACTCCAGCCTGGTGACTGAGCAAGACTCTTGTCTCAAAAAAGAAAAAAAAGATCTTAAAAAATGATTCTAATTCTGTTTTCCTCTCAATGACTACACTTGATGTTGACAGGTTGAAATGTCTGAAATCCCATTTGCTTTTAACAATTCAACCAAGACATGCAATGACCAGAGAGAACTCGGAAATTGCATAATTAAGGGTGTTGTCAAAACCAAGACTACTTGCCCCAGTCTCACTAGGAGAGATTACTTAGAGAAATGTAGTTGAAAAGCTTATGAAATGAAGTTTGGGATCTGGTGGTTTCCAACTTGAGAAGATCCAAAATCTTCATCAGGAATCCTTATTTTTACAAGGTACCAAGAGATAATGGTTTATTGGATTTTTAGAATGTTTTAAGATCCTTGGTGGAAAGTTCAGGGTTGGACCAGAAAAAAAACCTAATTGTTAGTGGCCAAGAAACTTTTTGTTCTGTTTCTGGTCTTTTTGGTAGTATGGTTACAGAACAGTGAAAAACTCAGTTTTCTTTATCAAGTTAGGTTCCCCATAAATAGGATGGGGATTTTAATCTTTGCTGCCTATTACAGTCTCACAGGGGTACTCCAAGGTTACAGGATTACCAGATAAATATTGATAAGCATTTTCAGATGCTTTTCACAAAAGAATTCTCTGTAAAAGAAAAAAGAAATGTATGTCATTTCATATGGAATGGATTGGAAAAATCCCAGTTTCACCTGGGAGTTAGAGCTGTTACAATTTTGTTCCTGTTTCTATCAGCCTGTTTTCTAGAGAAAATGGACAGTTTCTACAGGTCTCTGATTCAGTACATCGTGGTCTGAAAGCTCAGGGTGTGCTTTTAAAATAGTGAGGATAAAGCATCCCCTACCTTAGCAAAAATGATCCTTTCATTCACATAGTTGTTAGCAAATCCTGATAGTGTAGGCGCCATTTTCATTTTCTTTTCCAAAAAAGCACACGCAAGGAAGAACTCAAGTTATTGAAGATGAAGCCAAATAAATGACCAAATTTCGTGGCAATCGCAGACACAGACACAAACATCAACATATCTCCTTAATTAAGGCAGCAGCTCTGCTGGGGCCTACATTCCAGGATTCTCAGCAGAGAAAACATGTTTTCTTTATAGAGGAGTTTTATTAGCAGCAATGTTCCGGTATGTGGTTCAGGTTAATTAATGATGTAGTCACACTGGTGTCTTGCCATGAGTTTTATTCTAGTAAGTAGGGCACTAGGAAATTGTATTGGCATATCTTGTCATGCCAAAAAAGAATTCTTAATTTGGACCATTAAAATACATTTCCATGGGATCTGTCAACAAGAATTCTTAATGTGGATACTGCCTTAGACTAAGAATGAACTCACCGTTAACTGTAAGTAGCAGATGCAATGGTTTCAATGAATATATGCTGTTCTTAAATATTTTTTTGGCTGAGATGATTGAGACCTCAAAGACCCAGACCACCCACAAGCTCTGGTGGAGCTGACCTTCATTGTATGAGAAGATTTGTACCAAGGACCACCTTTTTCCCGTGAGAGTTTTTATTAATTTTAAATCATGATGGTGTTTTAAAACTTAATTTGTGTTGTGCATATGTAGCAACCTTCCTTGGAGGTTGAAACAACAAAGCAACTGGATTGGAAATTAGATTTTCCCCCTTATGCTGCTAATGTAGTTCTTGCTCCACTGGGATTTCCCCTTTGCATGGGCTGATGATTTCTTTGAAACTATATGGAAATTGGTTCAGACAGGAACAAAGGGGAGAGGGGATGGCAGTGATGATTCAAATTAGTGTCTCTTCTTCAATGAGAGTCTGGTGTGCCTGAAAGTGCATGTCATTTGGTATCAGTCAAGCCACCTAAGGTTAAGTGAGGTGCGAGAGCTACTGGAATCCAAACTTCAGGGTCTCAGCCCTTGATTTTTTCCCTGTCATGTTGGGTTGAATTGTTAATTTGAAATCTGCAGCATTGCAATGGGGTTCAGAATTGGGCTAAGCACAATTTTACTTTTCTTTACATGATGGAACATCAACTCTTCCCCTCTCCCTCATCTTTCCCCAGCCAGGATGGGAAAGATTCCTATTGCCTGACATAATGAATAAGAGAAAGAATAGCTTTGTGACTCTGGGGACAACGAAAGATTTAGAGAGAAAGGCATCCAAAATACATTAAAGAGAATCTACACTTCATTGACAGTGGCACA
This sequence comes from Pongo pygmaeus, assembly GCF_028885625.2. NCBI lineage: Eukaryota > Metazoa > Chordata > Mammalia > Primates > Hominidae > Pongo > Pongo pygmaeus. The sequence continues at coordinate 107,486,523 of NC_072384.2, read as the reverse complement.
CTATGCACACGTGCATGCACACACACACTCACACTCATAGGAACCCTGTACTGCTTATATTCCATATTTCCATCCTCCAGTCTTGCCTAGTTCAAACTCCATACCCTCTTAATTGGATTTTGGCTCACTTCCAGGTTCAGTGTCCGAGGGTTCTGTATCTGTGAAATAATAATCCTGAAATAAATAGCACTTCTCAGTAGAGATACCTTTTCATGTAACATTCTTAAAGGGAGCGGAAGGGAAGGAAAAGCTTCTGTGTTTAGGAATTTATGGCAAAGATACCAGGATGGGCCCACATAGGAATTTTGAAGGACCTCACCTGTGTAAGTGGCATGTGGGGCTTACAGAAAACAAGAGTCCTCGCCAACTGCTAGGTTTGAATGGACCTCTTCATTTAAGGACCTTTCATGTAAGGACTGATAGAAGTGGGGCTGCTAATGTCAGGGAACGAATTCCTGTGACCCTCAAGTGCTTCGGAGACCGGTGGCTGGAGTTGCCTTTCTCAGGGAGATCCTGTTAGGTGACAGAAATGGGAATAAAGTGGGCTGAGCCTCTCTCTTTGATCTGTTCCCCGAGGATACCAGTTAATAAGCAGTCATCATGCAGGTGAGGAGAGGGGAGGGATGGGTTTTGTTCATGTTAGTGAATGCATGATGCAATATGGACTGCCGAGGAGAAAAGCCCTCTTTGTGTCTATTTGAAATGGGCAGCCACAAGCACCCACAACTGACCTCTCCACCCTGAAAAGAGGCTCCGTTTGGCTTCTGTCTGATGAGTACGAATCAGCAAGTGCCTTCTCAGTGTAAAAACTCGAACTGAGGAGAAATGATGAGGGAGCCTTTTGACCTAATAAGGTGAGCATTTTAGGATAGATTTTCTGGCTGGAGACACCAGCTCACGTGTTCCCTGGAATTCCAGGATTGATTAGTGGCTTCATTGGTTCACTGATTGATTCAACTAGTATGTTTTGGATGTCTTTTCCAGGTACTGTGCTGGGTGCTGGGGATTCACTGGTACATACACTAAATCCCTGTTCTCCTGAAACTTCCATGCTAGTAGGGAAAGATAAATGATAAACATGCAAGCAAATAATTTAGACCTTTCCAGGACTTGGTAAGTACTAAAAAGCAAATAAAATGAGGTAGTATGATGAAGAATGAATGGGCTGTTTGGGCTAGTTTCTCTAGGCAGGTCAAAGAAGGATTCTCTGAGTAGGTGACAATGAAGCTAAGACATAATCGATGAAAAGGAAACAGGTGTGCAGTGACCTGGGGAGTCTGCGTTCTGGGATGCAGACAGAGTTACTAGGGCTCTGAGAGAGGGATGAACTGGGGGCATTTGTGCAAGAAGTGTCGTGTCGGAAGGGGAGAAGCAGAGGAGTAGGGAAGAGTAAGGTGAGATCATGTAGGGTCTGGTTTGCTGTGGTAAGGAACTGAGAGTGACAACAGGCCACTGAAGGATTATCAGCAAGAAGTTTGAGCCAGAAGGAGTCTTTGAGAGTGTGGTTCATCCATTTTTTCAGGGAAGGAAGTGAATTCCCTACTCAGATTCAGTAGTTTGCTGGGAAGGGCAGGGGTGGTGTGGGAAAGGCAGGCACTGAACCTGATTCCCGGGCCGGAGTTCTTTTCACCAATAAAAAATGACAGTTGAAAATAGCGTTTTGTTCACTCATCTTAATTGCTTCTCTTCCTGGTGGTTTCTGGAGGCCAGAGGAGAAAAGAGGAAGTGGCAGAAGGAGAGGGCCTTCTCCAGGGCAAGGAGACAGCTTTTACTTCCAACACAGGTGCATACTCTCAGGGCTACCCTGTGAAGCTAAATTGGCCTCTCTGTTTAGAAATCCGAATCTGTCCCAGACAGTAAGCATTTAAATTTTTTTTTTCCCAAATGAAAAACGTTAGAGACAAGTAAATAGCACCTATAGTTAAATCTGAAAATACTGATGTGTTCTACCAGAAATGTTGGTAATAAACACATGCACACTGCTTCTGATGTTCCTTTGGTGAAGAAGGAAGAATTTCTGGCTTTCGTGATACTCTTGAATCTCTTCTTACCCAGGATTGTGATCACTGTTGACTTTCACTTTGTTTGAGAGTTGATTCAATTACTCATTCATTCATTCATTTATTTGACAAATGCTTGAGGCAGGCTGCAAGTCAGGCACAGGTCTGGTATCTTTGAGGAGTCACATTCTCGTGAAGTTTACATTTTAGATGCTGTGAGGCTTGTATCCATGGTGAAGCAGGAAATTAAACCTTCATAGCATCCTGTAAACATGGATTATTGAGTGTCTTAGGGCTTTTAATAAAGGCCATGAGGTCCCTGTCAGAGGAGGGTTCAAAGACCACTTTCTTCCAGGTTCTCCAAACTTTTTTTTTTTTTAACCGCTCAATGACGGCAGAGCTATCTATCAGTTCCTCTGAACTTGTTCTGAATGAGCTTTTCTCACTGTTCAGTCTTTGCTCTCCTATTACTGTTTCGCTTCATCATAGAATTCCGGATTAGTGGGCCCCTGGAAGTTCAGCTGGTAGATGAGAAAACTGAGCCCATTGAAGTTAAAGTCACCCAGCTAGTCAGGGTTGATCTTCCCAACTCAGAGTCCCCTGCTTACTTAAACTTTTATATCCAACAGGTTTACTTCCCCTGGAAACTTATTTGGTATTTTTTATTTTCCATCTTCATGCCCTCGATAGGTTTCTTTATGTCTGTTTGGAAGTGTAATGAAAAATAACACTAGTTATTGAATAGCTACAACATACAGTGTGTGCATGCCAGGCCCTTCCAAGTACTTGGCATGTGTCAATTAATTGAACTCTCACAATGTTCCTGCGTTGTAGGTACTACTATTACCCCATTTTACAGGTGAGGAAACTGAGGCACAGAGGGGTTAACTTCTCCCAGGGGGATTACGCTAGTAAGTAGTGTAACCTGATATTGGACCCAGGCAGTCTGGCTCCAGGGCCAATGCTTGGGTCCCTGTTCTTCTGCCTCTCAGTATGCGAATGGCCGGTCTGTTTCTTTAACCGGAGTGAGTGGCACTTGGCACACCCACACAGCCACCTTAAACATTGTGGGAAATCAAGTCCAAGTATCTCAAGTAACAGTACAACAATCCATATCAGGAAAAACAGCTTAGGGCTTGACTTCATTATGTTTTTGGCTGCCATTTTATGCATTCTGAGTAGAAGAAACATTCCTGCTAGCGCCCCCACCTTGTCTTTAACATTCCACAGTGGAAGTTCCTCAAAGCCCTCCGTTTTGAAAGCATCCTCTATGATTACCAGCCACTAAATTGCATCTGCCACTGAGGGCCCAGTGGGCTTTGAACCTGTTATTCTTGGGAAATTCAAGCTGCGAGGGAGACAGAGAACGTTGTACACGTGTGCAGCTGTGCTTTGGAGTACAAGAAGTAATCGTATATGTGTCTGTGTGTTTTTTATGGGGGTAGGGGAAGGGTATATTAATTAACCCAACTGAGAAGGAGATGACTGTGTTCCAGGAAGGAGCCAATGAAATGAGTTTGCTTTAAAAAAAAAAAAAAAAAAAAAATCCCAGTAGCCTGAGTCAGCCTGTGCAAGTGATTTGGGAGAGGAAGGGGAGATGATGTAACTGGTTCGGCATGTTCCCATCTTGGCCACTGAGTGTAAAGGGGCCCAGGGAGTTTGAGGAGGGTGTGTGAGTGTGTGTGCAAAGTTAACAGGAGCGGGTGGGGGTGCATAAGAGTGGGCTGTAAAACAGGATTAATAATCCCTTGTCAGACCTTTCCCTGTTACTGTGTTTTTCAGTAATTTTGGTTTGAATGAGGGCTCTCTAGCCAATTAATGTTTATTTGTTTCCTTTGGCAAGATCCATTGGGGGGAGGAATGAGATTGGTGAGTTTAACATTTTTGTTTTGTTGTTGCATTTTGGAAGAAGAGGCGAGTAATGTGAGTTTGGGTTTTCAATGATGGCTCCCCCCTCCCCCTCTTAAGAGGCAGGAGGCAAGACATGGCCAGCTGGTGCCTTGAACTGACACAGGTGCAGAGGCTGTAGGGGGTGGGGAGCCAAGAATAATTACAGGTTTCTGAAGCATCAGGCCCTGCCTGACACAAGCGCTCGTCAAGAAAACTGCTCTTTATGGAAAATTAATGGGAAGCTGAAAAAGCGACAGGGCCATTGTTGTTCTTGGGAAGCCATCACTCCTCTGAAAAGAGGCCTCCTCCCACATCCTTGGGCTCTTGACGAACTGGTTAGAGTCCTCTCCTTTCAGAGCAGGGACCGACTGGTTGCCATTGTCATGGGACGTGATGGGTTTTTCCCATTGGAGCGTCTCTCCTGCATTTTCTCATTCTTAAATCTCACTTTCAGTGCAGATCTAGCCCTTTGCACTTCCCAGTAGTATGGGTAGGATTATTTTTTATTGACTCTTTAAGGTGTGAATTTCATTTTGTCCGTGGAAGTGTAATGACCAAAGCAGGGCCATCTAATGCAACTTGCTTTCAATCTGTATGTAACAAATGGGATTTCCACCAGTGTGTGCCAACCTGAATAGGGGCCTGGTTGGGAGATGAGGGCATAGGAGATGAGGGGATAGCATACAGGAGCGTCTTCTAGGCCCCAGCTCTGCATGAGCGGTGTTGTCTTTTGACTATTCAGAAGCTGTAGTTTAGTTATAGTCCAGTGGCCAAGTAATAGTGAGCAATTCTTCTTAAGGGCTCTCTGCGACTGTGGGTAGAGGCCAGGCCAATAGACTCCCAGTCAGTATGTCCTGCAGAGTAACATCTGGAAAAAAAACTCTAAACCAAGTTAGAGAAGCCTCTCTGTGCATGGGCCATCATATCGCTAATAGTCGCATTGAATTTTGAGGATCACAGACATAATGAATGAGGAAAATGCATTTCCAAGTTGTTGGAAGTGTAGGGGAACCCAGTGCCTTCATTCAAGGGGTGTGAGGCCTGGTCCACAGCTACCAGCTCTGCCCAGGTTATGTGACTTTAAAGCTCACTTTGATGGTTAATTTAGAGTTGAGTTGTTCTGGGAATTTCTTTTATGCACTGCAACTAAGGAATCCTTGGAAGATGAAAGGGGTATTTGAGGCTGCTTTGCATCACGTGCCTGGGGAAAGTAATTTCAAAGACATCACCCTCTCCCCAGGCCTTTAATCTTGTCTCCTTTCTTCCCCTCCAACGTCCTCACCACCCACCTCCCCAAGGAAACATATACAAACAAATATTTTCTTTGTTTGTTGAAAATAGGAGAAGGGAAACATGGAAGAGGTTTTGATAGAAATTTTTCAACTTTCATGTGTGTTTAGATTTAAATTAGTTTTCACAGCATTGTCTCTCAAAATTTACAAATTACCAGAGGGAAATATGTAACTTGGTTTCAGCTCTAGCAACCAGTAGATGTGAGAAACAGTCAAAAGCAATGCAGTCTTAACATTTGTTGTAGTCCCCTGGTTATTTCATGGAGTTCAGCAATCCTGACAGTAATGTGTAATGCTATTGTACCTCTGGGGTGTGCTATTGATGTGGGTTTTCTTTTAACCTAATAGCTAAAAAAAATGCAGTAAGATTTTCACTTATACTGTCTACTTGATTATCCACATTTTCTAGACAAAATTCATTCTCTCCTAATATTTCCTGGTCATGAAAGTCAAGAAAAAGTGAACATATGCTTAATATCTTGTTAGGAATCCCTGTCTAGGTCTCCCAAGGTGGATTCTTGCACTGGTTCATGCATCCTTTCTGCCACGAGGTAGATTCAGTGTTACCATCTTCTTCCTCAAGCCTGTTTACAATGTTGAAACCCAGGAAGGCAGGCAACAAGGTTCAGATGCTTGGCATCTGAGATTCTCTCATGGACTTCCTGAGTTTATTAAGCATAGTACATTTTTTTCCTCCACCTCCAACTCCTGTCAAAAATGTACCAGATCTCCCTGGCCATGCTTCCAACATCTTTTCCTGTCTTTCAATTCTGACTTAATTTTGAAAGCCTAGGAATGTGTCAGAATCATTACATCATATCATTCTTTGAAGAGAGAGTCACAAAGTTCCCATCAATATGAGTCCTTGCAATCCAGATTTTCAAGTTGGTTTCTGGAGTCAGAGAATCTGCCTTTTTTGCTAAAAAGTGATATGTAAACATGTCTAGTAAGTTAGAAAAGAATGAGTATTTTAGAGGGTGGCTTGAAGAAAGAAGCCCACATTTCCCTCCTAACAGTAGCTTGTTTTGTGTCACTCTGAATTTCCATTCTGGGATGTTTGAAGATTTCAAAGCACAAAAAAGCTAATTGAACTTTGAGACCCTCCCAGGAGAAAGGCAAGGGGTTTGTTTCTCTCTTTCTTTACTTCAAACTCTTTGGGGACTGTGACACCATGGTTAATAGCATGTGACAAAAACCACACAATAAATGTCAGAAAGGGGCTCCCATGGGCAGCCAAGTGCAGTTTACCTGCTTGTGCAATTACTTAGGTGAACATTCTTTCTGGGAACCAAAGTCTGTCCCTTCCTCACCAGAAGCATCATCCTCCTCACCACCATCATCATCATCCTTCAGATCCAGATCTGATCTCAGAGGAAGCATGACTTTGCAAGTTTCCACACGGTGGAAAGCTGCACTTTCCCATGCTTTTATGTCTACATTCTGTCCCCAATTTGTTTAATCTCTTTGTACTTTTAACTCTTGGCCCTTTTAGGCGAGATAGGTGGAATGATTGAGATTAAGGGCAGCTGGCTAAAGGACCACAAATGACTGAAAATTGATAAGAAACATTGAGTGTAGTTGGTGGCCTTTTATTTCATTGACTCTGTACCAGAAAAAGTCATTAGAAAATTGCAATTTCTTTATTTCTTTACATTTGTTTTACTTACTAACTTGAGTATACATGGATCCAGAGACTCCCAATAATTACCCAAAGTGGTATAGTTATTGGGTATTAACAAAAATATTGCACCAATGGTTTTGTCTTATGTTCAAATTAAAAGACACAGAAATAAAAACTAGAACCTTTTATGTTCCAGATAATTTGTTTGAAAAGTGATGGTATTGAAGAGGTTGGACTACAGTCTGCCCCAACTAAACATGGTTATAGTTATAGTGGTTGCAATGGATGGGAGTTGTGAGACGATTCTAGCTCATTTTTTCAGAAAGTTCTAGCTCTTACAACTCTCCATCACTTCAAACACTTAGACATATCTGCCATATGAGAAAACAGAGGTACAGGTTTAGCTCTAATCACTTAACTTTACTGTTTAGGAACATATGGTATAAGAAATATCATTGCTTTTAAAATCATGATCTTAATAAACCAGACATCCCACCAATCTGTGGACTCTAAGATTCATTTTGGAAATACTGTTTAATTGTCCGGGGTTGAAGAGGAGTGTCTTTCAACACTTGACAGTCAGCGTATTTTCTTGACTCCATTTTTTTCTAGATTGGGCTCCCTGAAGGGGATAGACTTTATGTTGAACTTTCAATGAAAGAATGATGAGTGGGAGGGAAGGTGAAAGGAAGATTGTTTCGAGCATATGGGCATGGGAAAGTAAGGACAAGAAAAATAGGTGAAGGAAACCCTTTAGGTAAGGGTTGTAGGGGAAATAGTCAGTGTGACAGGAGATGTGTGCAGTCCTAACTGGCAAGTTCCACGTAATTGATGATGAGATAAAGACAGGTTAAACAGAAGCCATTTGGTAACCTTCGCACCATGCCCATATATGACCAAATGTCTTATATTGTTCTCGAGGCTGTGAAAGTAACTACCTCTTGCCAGCAGCAGAGAGCTTTTGATAAACTTAATATGTGCCACAAAACTTGAATTATCCTGTTTTCTTTCAACTTCTGTCTCTGGAAACTTCTGCCTCTGAGCAACAAAAATGAATAATGATAATAGTGGATTATAATCCATAGAATAAAATAAAAATGAATTCATACTGATACAAACAAATGATTGGATAAATAAACAAATGGAGAGGAAAAGTCAGGTCCTCCTTGTAGGAAAATTATCATAGATATAGTAGGCAGTAATAGGTTTAAAGTCTATTATTTTTTAACTAGGTCTTGGATTATTACTTTTAATAAGCGTGTTGCAACAAGTGAGAATGCTATGAAAAGCATGAAGAGAGTATTAAAAAAGGTTTCAAGATGAGCATTTCAATACGAATTTCAGGTGATATTTATTAGGAAGCTAGGAGAAGCCATGCATTTCAAAGTTGAGATATCAAGAGAATCTTCACAAAGCTCATCTGTGACTCATCAATATAGAGGAAAATCGCTTTGCACTCGGGAACATTTTCTTCCCATTGCTGACTGTAATGAATTTTTTAGGGGTTGGGGGTTGATCCAGTGGCTCAAGCCTTAAGTTGTATGGTTAGATCAGGCTGAGGGAAGCCTTGTACCTCCAAGGTGAGTGCCAGACAGGCATAATTTATGTCATTAAACTGACATCCGCTGACTCAGATTTGGAGTTTGCTGGCAAGAGTATCATTTGAACAGAGTAAATCTCTGGTTCTGGTGGAAAACCATTTGAACTCTATATCCAGATTTACAGTTTAGGGACACTTTTAGCCTGCTGATAGTCTTCGTCTCTCTCTCTCTGTTTTTTGAAGTTAGTTTAGACTTACAGAAATGTTGCAAAAACCGTACATAGAGTTACCAAATATTGTTTGTCCAGCTTCCCCTAATGTTAGGCAACCATAGTTCAATTATAAGAACCAGGAAATTATCATTGATACAATACCATTAACTAATCTAAACACTTCCTTTGAATTACATTATTTTTTTCCACCAGTCCTTTTACTGGTTCAGGATCCAGGCCAGGATCCATTGCATTTAGTTGCCATATCTCCTCATTCTCCTCCAGTCTGTGACAACTTCTCAGTCTTTCTTTGTTCTTTGTGACCCAACACTTAAAAAATAACTGGCTGTTTCCTTTGTTAGAATAGTCCTCAATTTAAATTTGTCTATTTTCTCATGATTAGATTGAGGTTATCCATTTTGACAGGAATATCATAGAATAATATTGTATCCTTGTCAGCTTATCGTATCAGGGGTACATGTGATCAATATTACTTGTTCCTTGTGCTGCTAACTTTGATCATATGGCTAAGGTGGTTTCTTCCAGGTTTCTCCACTGTAGAGTTATTATATTTTGTCTTTGTAATTAACAAATATTTTGTTCGGTGGATACTTTGAAACTAGGCAGATACCTTGTTTCTCATCATACATCTTTCTACTAGTTTTAGCATCCATTGGTAATTCTTACTTGTAATCATTATTACTTTACTGTTTGCCTAATGGTGATTTTCTATTTCCATCGTTCCTTCTGTGTTTTTGAATCATAATTTTACTGTAATGAGGAGCTGACCCTTTCCTTCCATCTTTTAATTTATTCAGTCATTTATTTATATCAGTATGGATTCAGGGATATTTATTTTATGAATTATAACCTATTATTATTCATTTGGCCATTGAGAGCTCCTTTAAGTTGGCTTCTGAGTCTTTCTGACATGACTTCATCACTTTATGAGCACTTCCTTATCTTTTGGTACCACAATGATATTCTAGGCCCAACTTTTATTTTCATTGTTCCAGCCCTTCCAACAACTATTTCTCTAGGGAGTCCTGGTTTCCTTTATTGGATAATGATATTTAGAAACCAAGATTCTTGGGCTAAGTGTGCTCATTGCTCCTGGGGTTATCTTTGCCTGTAGCTTCTTTCAGTGGATGGAGTTAGGAAATATATGTATGTGTACTCACACATGCATATACACATTTATTTCTCTATATATGTATGTGTGTGTATATTAAAATCCATGAGGAAATACTAATACCTCAATTCCCATCAAACATCATTGGCATTTTTTTTTTTTGACACGGAATCTTGCTCTGTCACCCAGGCTGGAGTGCAGTGGTGCAATCTTGGCTCACTGCAACCTCCACCTCCCGGGTTCAAGTGATTCTTCTGCCTCAGCCTCCCGAGTAGCTGGGATTACAGGTGCCCACCACCACACCTGGCTAATTTTTTGTATTTTTAGTAGAGATGGGGTTTCATCATATTGGCCAGAGTGGTTTCAAACTCCTGACCTCAATTGATCCATCTGCCTCGACCTCCCAAAGTGTTAGGATTACAGGCGTGAGCCACTGCACCCGGCCTGTCATGGACATTTCTCATGAGAGTTCTCATAATCATTTACAAACAATGTTGGAAGTAAATGTTCTCGTTGGCTTGGAAATAATCTAATATTAGAATCCTCCTCATCCTTAACATTTTAATCTCCATACTCCTGATGAGAAAAGTCTTTAACCCCCTCACTGGGGTTTCCAATTGACAAAATCTTCTCTTCTACCTTAACTTCATCTCCAGCAGATATAAGAAGTATATTTCCTAAGACAGCAATCATTTCCTAATGATTTGACAGGACTGTCCAGCACATCCCGATGGGTACTTATGCTTCTTCAATTTTCAGGAGGAATAAGAATGCCCTGTATTAGGATTGCAAGTTATAGCCACTCTGAAGTGGTCCAGATTTTTCCACATTTTAGTGATCAGATGTCTCTCATCTTTAGATCATAAATATGACTCATGTGCTCCTGCAATTCACACCAGGGCATACTGGATAAGTTACTTAATCCCCCCAGAAGAGTGTGTAAATGTATTTAGAATATCTCAGCCCTGCAGAACTCTGAATATGAAGAGATCTGAGCCTTCTAATAATCACAATATCTTAGTGACTTTTCAGTCTTTGAGCTGGATAGTATGTAAAGAAATGGCATACAAAAACTCTTTTCACAGGCAGTGATGATTGAGTATGTGAAAGTCATTGTAGAGGAGGCAGGGAACTACCTCAAGGACATCTGATACCCCATAAGTCAGCTGATTTTTTTTTTTGGTAGAAACAGGGTCTCGCTGTCTTGCCCAGAGGGCTGGAGTGCAGTGGTACGACCATAGCTCACTGCAACCTTGAACTCCTGGGCTTAAGTGATTCTCCCGCCTCAGCCATCTGAGTAGCTGGGATAATAGGCACAAGCCACTGCGCCCGGCTAATTTTCTTTTAGTTTTTGTGGAGACAGGTCTTGTGTTGCCCAGGCATACTGATTTTTACCTAAAACATATCTGTATCTCAAAGATCTGGTACTGCTCTTTGGGTAAAGCTCAAGCAGCATTGCAATTGTATTGCCAGAGATATGTATTAGTGGTCATTTCTAAAATTGCCCCCTCAGCATGGTACAGGGTAGGGTTTCAAAGATGGCTTTTGAAGAGTGGAAGAGGTAGAATGATCAAAGTAATAGTATAAAGTGGGCTTTGTCTTTGACAGACATTATGTACCTGTTAGGTGCCAGGCACTGTGCTTGGTAGGTGATGATTCAGAAAGGGAAGAAGAAATTTAAGGGAGGTTTCAGGAGTAGAATCTTATAATTCAGAAGTGAATTGAATGGAGCCAAGACTGAGGGCTTCAATATTGGAGAGATGTAAGTGATAATTTCTAGCAATGAGATGGAATAAGGAAGGGGAAATTTTTGAGAAGTGGAGTTCAGAAAAGAAGCGAGTGAGGATAATTCATATTTCTAGACCTGAGAAGGTCATCATACTGGTTTCTAACGTAGAGTGGTAGGAAGCTACTGAGTCAGAGCTATTGTTTAATCAATAAGTAAAACAGAATCAAAACTTACTTTTTCACTAAGCCTTCCTTGATTAATACTACATTAATAGAGTATAGAATTAGGTGTCCACTCAGCCCCTAAGAACTAATCAACACATTTTATACTATTTTTTGGTATCACATTTCTATGTGAATTTATGTAATTTTTAGCTTGTGGTTGTTTATTCTATACCTGCATCATGTGGACCTACTGCTATATCTTCTCCCTCTACCACATACAAAGCCTTGTACCTTGCTGTGAGCACAGTAGTTGAATGAACACTTGTGACATAAGTATTGAATGAAGACTGGAACCATTCATTAGTTCTTACCATTGAAAATCAACAGTGAGACCCAAAGCTGATTCATAGTTAAAAATCTGATTTTCTTATTCAGTAATGCAGAGGTTTACCAGAAGTGTGATTAAAAACCAGTCTTTTGAAATGTCACCAAAATAAAATCCTTGACAGATAACAACACTACTAGGTATATCATTAAAATATATTCTTAATAGAATAAACGCCTAGAATCAGAACATCAGTTGAAAACATAGGAGCTTTACGGGGGCAGTAAATTTGGAGCTAGTCACATTTTAAATTTGCCATCAGTGGGTCTTTGTTGAATCCAGAAGATAGAGCAAATTGAGCTGATAGTGCAAGTTAGCAACATAGTTTTATACAAGATTCTGGAATTGTAGGATTTTTGAGTGAGGGGGGCTTTAGAACAAACTTCTTAAATATCGACTTTTGCCATGAAAGCACTCCCCCATCTTACAAAAACTTAAGAGTGCCATGGATGAAGATTTGTTGAAACTAAACTTTTTTGTTCTTCTCCCCTGTTTCTTTATCAGGTGAAAATTTTATGTTGAAATATATTGGGTCCTATCTTTAAGTGGTCTAAATAGCTATGTTTGAATTTATTTTTATCATGTAGTCAGAGATGCTAAACCATTGAAATGGGATTTATGCCCCTTGCCACAAAGTATATAGCATTGTATTTTAAATGACTTGCTATAAACAACAAGGGTTTTGTCTTGTACCTCAAAAGTTTTATGGTAGACATTCTTTAGAACAGTATTCTTTCCTGCTGGTTATGGAATCCATCCCCAAGGCAGGGCTTGCTGTTGTTTGATTGTTACTGAGGTCACCTCTTAGTTTGAGTGAACATGGCTTGTTCTTCAGAGCAAGTGGGAAAACTGACTTACTTGTGTGATGTGCTCAAGTCTGTTGTGAATAATGAAGTTGGACTCTGGGAAGTCTTGTCTTAGTATGAAAACCTTATCTGTTTCTATTTGCTTCTTGCTTGCATGATAATTTCTAGAGGGGAAATTGGAGCATCTTACCTGCTGAATTGGATTGAGGGGCAAGAGATCATCATTTGATGTTCTCTGGAATCTCGAAGGTATGAGATAGTCCTTCTGGGGCTCTTGTTCTCCTTCAGCTAGAGTAATTGAAATCATCTGATGTGACCCTTACGAACCTTTCAGAGGTATTCAGAGAATAAATAACAAGGTCAGACCTTCTACTAAAGCATTTCTGATACAAGCCATGAAACCATTGTCTCCGCACCTTCCCCCTCTGCCTGTCAACGTGTGGCCTCATGGTGTTCTGTGCCTCTGATGGCTGTTTCCCTCCCTCCTTCTTCCTCTTGCAGACATGCCTTGAATTGGAACGCTACCTACAGACGGAGCCCAGGAGGATCTCAGAGACCTTTGGTGAGGACTTGGACTGTTTCCTCCACGCTTCCCCTCCCCCGTGCATTGAGGAAAGCTTCCGTCGCTTAGACCCCCTGCTGCTCCCGGTGGAAGCGGCCATCTGTGAGAAGAGCTCAGCAGTGGACATCTTGCTCTCTCGGGACAAGTTGCTATCTGAGACCTGCCTCAGCCTCCAGCCGGCCAGCTCTTCTCTAGACAGCTACACAGCCGTCAACCAGGCCCAGCTCAACGCAGTGACCTCATTAACTCCCCCATCGTCCCCTGAGCTCAGCCGCCATCTGGTCAAAACCTCACAAACTCTCTCTGCCGTGGACGGCACGGTGACGTTGAAACTGGTGGCCAAGAAGGCTGCTCTCAGCTCCGTAAAGGTGGGAGGGGTCGCAACAGCTGCAGCAGCCGTGACGGCTGCGGGGGCCGTTAAGAGTGGACAGAGCGACAGTGACCAAGGAGGGCTAGGGGCTGAAGCATGTCCCGAAAACAAGAAGAGGGTTCACCGCTGTCAGTTTAACGGGTGCCGGAAAGTTTATACAAAAAGCTCCCACTTAAAGGCCCACCAGAGGACTCACACAGGTAGTGGTACAAGTTGGCCGCACGTGGTTTCTTCTCCTTTTCCCTCCTGTAGCCTCGTCATGTGGGAGGGCTCCTCTTTGTTCTGAGGAGTGGCACCCCTGCTGATGAGGAGGTGATAGACAGGCGGGAGGCCCCAGGTAGGGACAAAGAATGACTCCCTTGTTACCTTAAGATCTCAAGATGTCCCAAGCACAGGACATGGGTTTGTCCCTACAGTGCCAACCACAGCATAGAATCATACAATACTGAGGATGGCTGAAGGGGGCCCTGGCAGTGACTCATAGCTGTTTGTGACACAGACACTTGTCACTTTCCTGACACTTTGCATTGTTTTGTGAGTGTAGCTCCACAGTTTTGATCAACACTGGGAGCTGAGGATGCATTTGAAAGCATTCACAGTTAAACAGGGTAGCTGGGGTGTCCCTATTCACTCTTTTCCCAGCATCTTGATTTTTCATCAAAGTCACCAACAGCAGGAGGGTTTCAGAGTTCATTAGATGTGATCATTCTATAATTAATTGGCATCTCCTCTTTTGCATTGTTCTCTGGCGCGTGCTTTATGGAGAGATGGCAGAATTGCTTTTTAATGAGCTTGTTACTGAGAAGTTGCTAAAGTGATTACATTGCTATGTGTGTGGCAAGAGCGGGTGGGGGAGGGATGGGGATTGTGTATTTTACTCAGGGCATCCTAGTAGCCCAGGAAGAGACAGCATCCCTAAGTTCCAGTCATACTGATCTTTTGAGCAATGGGATAATTTGGAAAAGTGGGGTTTACACAGAAAAGCGTGAAACTCTTATTTTCCTTGGAACTGGTCTTTGTTCTCTGCTTTGAGATTGGAGCTTAGGGGTGGTGTCTCTTCCTGGGCTACTAGGATGCTAGTAGCAATTACTGTGATTGGTGGTTTTTAAGTGAGTCTCCAACAGTGGACCTGTATGGTTTTTGCATACTGTTTGTACACTGCGAGCTGAATAGGGAAAATCCCCAAAGGTGTAAGTGGAAGTATAAAAGCGTTCTTAGAGAGAAATCAGTGATAGCATATGAGCTAGGAAAAGTGTTTGGTGCTCTGGGGGGCCTTCTGGGCTGTGCCGCCAAAGAAGTGTGCAGGGGAGAGATTGTTGGCTGGAAAATCACAACAACCTGGGCTTTAGTTCTAACTCTGCCACTATCCAGCTCTGTGACCTTGAGCCTGTTCCTTTACCTCACCAGGCCTCATTTTCCACATCTGTTGAACAATCTGGCTCTTAAGGCCCCTTTCAATTCTAGTGTTCTGGAGGTCCATGAACTGTTTTTGTGTAGTAGAGAAGAACTTTCCTGAAGTTCGAATATATAATATATGACAGAGGAAATCAATGTTATGAACCTTAGAGTTATTCCCATGGGAGGATGAAGACTGACATTACTTCCTTGCACACCAGGACTTGGGCCTGTACTGCTCTAATTCTGAACTTAATTTCCTGTGTGGCTCTTGCTTAGTTCATGGGACAGTCTCCTAACATAATGTTTATATCCCGTGG
The DNA here is from genome assembly GCF_028885625.2 of Pongo pygmaeus. NCBI lineage: Eukaryota > Metazoa > Chordata > Mammalia > Primates > Hominidae > Pongo > Pongo pygmaeus. Next base: position 107,471,105 of record NC_072384.2, on the reverse strand, counting down.
CTCAGGCATAGAGACCCACTCATGGTTTCCCATCAGAATTTGGGTTCCAGTTCACCACTCCACATACACACACCAAGGCTAATGCTTCATGCTATTGTCAGTTCTTGCTTCCTTGGTATTGTTCTGAAGGTAGTTTTTATTGATATTTCTTTCTTTCTAAAGTCAATGAGTAAAGTAATGGCGAGACATTGGAAAGACATTGCAGTGCTCCCAGGCTGGAGTGCATGACTCATCTCCTGGCCCCTCCAGGAAACCAGAGAAGGCAGAAAAGGGCAAGAATGTTGTGTTGTCTTTGGGCTGTGGAGTTCATGATTATGGACACTTTCTGAATTATTGGCACTAAGGGCACATCCTGCTTAGCATGGAGGCTGGACAGCTCTGGGAAAGCAGAGATTCTTTTTAGGGAGTCCAGAGCATTTTTTTCTTCTTTCTTATCCTCTCTTTCCAACAGATGTCAGAAGGGTGACTGTTAGGGTTGATACATTATTTGGTGCTTGGTTTTTTTGAGCATTGTCTACTCAGAGTGATTACCAAGGTGGAGCTCATTATGTTACCTGGCACCTGCAACTACTTGCTTCATGTTGGACTAAAGTGGAAAGACTCCTATTGGGAATTCACTCAGGGAGGCACCAGGCATTGTTAGAAAAGCGGTATTGCAGAGCAGTTAAGAGCTGAGCCTTGTGATCAGGTGGACTTGGGTTTATGTCCTCGCACTGTCGCTTCCTAGATTTATGACCTCAGTTTCCTCATTTCTAAAGTAGGGACAATTGTGTCTACCTCCTAGATTGTTTTGAATATTAAATGAGCAGATACTTGTAAAATACTTCTTAAAAAAAAAAACAAAATACCTGATAGATAGTAAGAACTCATTACAGATAGTAGTGGGGTTGATTGTAGCTATTACTGTTATTGTTGATATTAGTGATGACTGAGTGAAAAAACAGCTTTGTAAACCAGAAACAAGCCAGTTAGCCAAAGTTAAATACCGCAAAACGGCGAGAAGCTTTTTCCCTCTCGCTCCCGGTGGTTGATCAATGGATGTGGGGTGATGACACCTGTGGACACAAGTTGTGGAAGATAAACCAGACATGCAAGCACTGGCCCATAGAAGTTGGCAATAAGGCAGAAAGATCATGGCTTTCCTCTCACAACATAGAAAGCAGTTACCTTGCATCCACAGAAGCATTTTGCCTGTAAAACCTTCCTCAGAGACATGCACGGAAAGTACGTGCTACAAGAAAGAGAAACAGATAAAAGGGGAGGTAGAGACGGGTGGAGGGTGGGGAGAATGTGAATTAATTTGGATTAAATGGATGAGAATCAGAAGTATTTATTTGGAATTGGTGTGAATTGGAGCACATGGGGAACTGAAAACAAAGGTGATAATTTATGTGGCGTAGATGAACTAAGAATAATGAAAACAGCATGAAGGATGGAATCAAATTAAGTGCAAACATATAAAGGAAATGGACTGGTAAAAGCTCGAGGGCAAAGGTGTATGGAGATGGGAATTCAGGTTGGGAAAGAGGCTGCTGATACAAGGACTGGAGTTGGGAGAGCTGCTGACCAAATGTGGAAATGAAGATTTTTTTAAAATGGGCTCTGGTTGGATTCAGGCAAGCTATTTTAACCCAGGACTCACTTTAATTCAGTCAAAATATTTCTTATCTTCCAACTGGGGAGGTGTTTTGGGACAGGAAAAAGAGGGAGATAAGAATACCATCCCAGAGAAAGAAGTATTTGCATTTTGTTCTCTAGAGTTGCAGATATATGGTATATCTCTTCTATATGGTAATACATTGCAAAGGAGATACAGTGAAGAAATGAAGTAAAATGAAATGTGTGTGTCTTCCTCTCATATGCATAAAGGAAGACAATACATGTTGGTAACATGGATTTGCTTGCATTGAAGAATTTTTAAGGTGTTATTCATTTAATCTTTATATAGACAGAATTTACTGAGCTGAAAAAGATACGCATTTTTTTTCCTTTTGTGGCTGTTTTTTGAGGATGCTGAATCCTTCAAAATTTTTGCCCTGGAGGATATTAGGCAATGAGGTGATTTTTTTATTTACTATTTTTTAAGGTAGCAGATGTTCACATTGGTAGCTAGGGCACAAACGCAGGTTGTCCAAGGAAGTAAAGTTAGAGATGGGGGTACTGAGCTGGAGGTGCAGGATGATGAGGCGAGGAATGGGACAAAGGGAATATTATGAAGTAGCAGGATTTAGTGAAAGGAAGCATATAAAAATGGATATAAGGGCCAAGCGCGGTAGCTCACGCCTGTAATCCTAGCACTTTGGGAGGCTGAGGCGGGTGGATCACCTGATGTCAGGAGTTCAAGACCAGCCTGACCAACACCCGTCTCTACTGAAAATACAAAAATTAGCTTGGCGTGTGGCGCGTGCCTGTAGTCCCAGCTACTCAGGAGGCTGAGGCAGGAGAATCGCTTGACCCCGGGAGGCGGAGGTTGCAGTGAGCCGAGATTGCATCACTGCACTCCAGCCTGGGTGACAGAGCGAGACACCATCTCAAAACAATAAAAACTTAGAAAAATGGACATATGGTTTATTCACTGGGAAGAGCACCTAGTGTTGGCATGAGCGTAAAAATGTTCTTAGCAGCCAAGTCATTGCAGACCTGTCTCTCCTACTCTGTTTTCTGGTCTTCATATATTTTTCTTTCTCACACATTCTACCATTATGATCATAGTTGTATTCATCTTCTTGAGTCAGCTAAATAATCCTTATATTTTGATGAAAGGTAACCTTCACTTCCAATGTTAAAAAAAAAACAACTATGCTCATTTTCAGCAAAAATCAATTTTTAAAAAATCTTAATAGTTTCTACGTAAAAAAAGAAGGAAGTATTTTCTACATTTCTTCTTAATTACTTCTGAGAAGAGATAAAAACCTTTCATTGAAATGCTGCTTTGTGCTAAGTGAACAGACTTTTCAAATTTGAAAATCCATATAAAGGCACGACCACATTTATGTTATTATGAGTGAGTCATATTGGTAAAGTCAGGACAACGGCCAGTCATTAGATCTTTGATTCTTGGTCGCAGTGAAGGGAGATGTGAAGAAGCCATGTTCTCTGAATGTGCTGCTTGGAGGACTCTCTCTATAAACTGAAGTTGCTGTCACCTAAACCATGGGTGGTGATAAGCATTCTCTAGATTTTGTACCGAACAGTATAACAGGATGCTTTTCAGGTGGAAAAGTAATACAAGTGTGCAATTTGCTTAGCATTTTACATTTGCTTTGGGGCCCATCTTATTGAATCAGAAAGTGGCACAATCTCTAAGTTTAATCAGAATTTAGGGAAATAGTTTATTTTCAAATGAAAAGATGGCTAAAAATACTACAAACAAAAAGACCAGTGTAGCATTCAAAAGGCAAACAGAAGTGTTATGTCACACCTGTAATGAAAGGCCTTTAAAATTTGAAATACAGTTTATTTTACTTATTCAACAAATACATATAAAGCACTTGCTATGTCCCAGACATTGTTCTAAATGTTTTACAGATATTAACCCTTTTAATCCTTATACTAACCCAATGACATAGGTACCATCTTATTTTATAGATGAGGAAAATGAGACCCAGAGAAGTAATTTGCCCAGCGTCACACAGCTCATCATAGATGGTTGGGCAAGGATTTGCACCAAACAGTATTGCTCCAGTTGGAGCTCTCTTAACTTTCGAGCTTACTAATGAAGGGGAAACAAGTCAAATGAATTTTTTAAAAGTAACCCGTTATTAAGAGGAAATTAAAGACGTATAGTTTAAATGCAAATGGACAATGAAAACTAAATATCCTCTCTAAATAGGTGAGAATTAGGAGGGTCCTTAAACATACTGCCTCATCAGGTGACTGAGAAGCAGTACAAGGAAATTACAAAGAAATGGTCTTCCATTTCCAGGACTGTTATTGTTACTGATTAAGCTACTATTTTATGGTTGTTACTATTTTCATTTTTTTTAATGTTAGTGTTAAAGAGAGACATGCCAGTCTCAGTTCACGCATTAAAATGACAAATGTTAATATTCTGTCCCTATCAAACAAGAAAGGTCAGTATTATCACAACATGGGAGAAACTGAGGACCAAAAAAAAAAAGAAAAGTAACTTGGTTCAGGCTATACAACTCCCTATTGTTAGAAATTAAATTGGACCCATGTCTCCTGACCTGTGGGCTTACATCCTACTCAGTAGATTGTTTTGGTTCTTATTTACTGTATGTGTTTTTCAGTCTTTCTGCGAACACATATTAAGTGCCCATAGATGTCAGGCACTGTACCATGGAGCAACCAGCAAAGGAGAACAGGGTGGTCCATTTGGGAAGGAGTGCTGAAGTGTGGTGATGGGGCAGTAAATGAAAGCAGGGGCTTGCATCAGCAGTCAGAGGCAGCATGGAAGATTTGGAGATAACAAGTCGCTTCTCTCCTTCTGGACAGAGTGTTTATTGATGCTGTTCATCTTTTTAAATGATGTCAATGTGATAATATAGTAATTTATATAAATAGAAGCCCTAATTCAAGGTCAGGCATATCAGCAGGATAAAATTAAATACCTCAGTGTGGAACTGTAGGGGGTTCATCGACCACTTTCAACCTCCTAGTGCCATAGATAAGAATTCTTTGAATTTATACAATAGCAACTGAAATGGGGCAATTTTAAGACATTAAAGGGCCTTTAATATGCCAAGACACATGGCTGCTAATGAAGTTTATCCATGTGTTGAGGCAGAAACTCATTAAACCCTGATTATGGGATGGAAACAAGAATAAGGGTTAAATGTTCAGTTCACAAGGTGGAGAGAGCTGAATAGGAGGGTTTGATAATTTGGATTTAGCATATTCAAGAGCTTAAGAGAAGTTTGAAAAGAAAGGGTATGAAATGAGATGGTGAAAAACAATCGCTGGGAGAATTTTCTGATTCAGTAAAATCTTAAAACTTTACCACATGATAATTTAGCAATGTGATAACTCCTAACATTTATGAAGATAAATTAATGTAAACATATATTGGGAAGCATGGCTTAAACTCAGCATATACACAGCAAGCACATTTATTTTATCATTATACTATGATAATAAATATAGGCTTTGTGGGATGCCTATTCCAGATGTCCTTTTAATGGATAATTGATAGTCACAAAGCAAATAAGTATGCTAAAATAAGAATGGAGGAGAAAGAAAAACATGAAATTAATGAGTATTTCATCATAAACAATATTTTTGAACACCCACTGTATATACACTAGTCCCTCTATTATTGCCGAGGACCTCGCTTTTTGACACAAAAGCCTGAAATATGGTTTCATAAAATCATTATATTTGGAACTTGATCTCAGAAGAGAATATAGCTTGGATGGGGGATGTGGGGGAACTGGGAGGAAGGAGAAGAGAAAAGAGGAATCTCATTTCAGAAAAGGCAGTGAAAGTAATAGAATTTTATAAATTCTAAGGTTTCAAGGGTGGGCGAGTTCTGTTTGATAGAGAAGAAAAGAAGAGGGTCATGAGAAGTCTGTGTAAATGAAAAAATGACATTGAGAAGGCCAAGTGTAAACTTTCAGAAAAACTGTTCCTTTTAATAAATCGATAATGTACAGAGGCTGTTTCTATTATAATATAAGTGTTAATTACCATCATGATCATGGTTATCCTGTACATATAATATAGGAAGGTTCAAGGAAAGCTATGTGGAGCTTTGTAAAGAGTGAAGGCTAAGATGACGTTATAAGAATTGATGGTAGGCAGGAATTTTCTATGTTTCCTGAAGTTGAAATAATAATGTAGTAATTGTGTTTGAATTAGAAAAAAATGGAGTTTAAGAAACTCATGTGTTAATTTTTTTAAACAAGTTTGTTTTGAATGATCCTCTTTTTAAAAAAGTTAAAATATAAGGACAGATGAAAAATAATTGTAAGATGACCTGTCTTTCTTTGAAAAATATTCAGCGTGAATATAGTAGAAATTACAGTTGAAACCTTGATAACGGATCATCAGGAAACAAACTTTCATTATAAGGAAATTAGTTCTGATGAGTAAATGCAGCTGTTTGGGAATCTGGTCCACCAGGGGCAGAATGTGTCAGGTGACACTAAGCTCTGCTGCACGACTCTGGTACTGAATGGAGAACGCCTAACCCTTTCCAGGCAGGCAGTTTCTGTTTGTCTTCACCCTGATGGAGGCAAACTGGATAGCCCTGGCCAAACTTGTTTTCTAAAATATGGGGTTTTTTTCTTCTGCATTCCCCACCTAAGTACCTAATATCTGATCCCTTCCTGTACTCTGTTACTTTCTGCCCTGCAGCTTTCCTCTATCCTTCACAGCAGAAAGGATCTGGTAGCAATACACTGTAGATTGTTGTGGTTGGTACACTGTAGACTGTTGTGGTCGGTGGATTATACATCCATCCACCGGTGTATAACACTTTAATCTTCTATTATTAGTTTTTTAACCTTCAATTAGGGGAAACTTAATAGAATTTCAGTAGTCTGTAAACAGGTAGGGAGACATGATGGGGGAGTGTTGGGAACTGGGATGGCATTCCCCCACTTCATTCCAGCACCGTCCCATCTACCCCTCCTCTGCTACTGGATTTTCTACATTTTCTAAAAGTGGCTTCCTTTCAACAATGTGTTAATGTATTGACATGACGTTATTAAGCTAAATGTTGGTCGAGGCAAGATCACTTAAAATAATTAAAAGTTGGTGACTTTTTAATGTGTTGGTTATTCAGCCAACCACTGATGGAGTTACTTCTCATTCCTGCTATGTCCCCATGTTCAGTCACCAATGGGTGGTGATATAATGGAGGTGAAAGCACTTCAATTATTTAAGGATGTCTGCAATGAGAATAAGCTTAGCATGCTTTGTTCCATATTTCTGTTCACCCTACCTTCTCCTTCAACATGTACGTTTATGGAGCTAGGTGAGCTGGGGACTGACACGGGATTGGACCCCATAATCTTGTAGGGGAGGAAAGATCAGAATGCCCCATTGCTGGTTCCTTATGGAGCCTCAGTCCAGCTTTGTCCTAAACCAAGCTTACTTAGCATACCCCCTTTTTTTTTTTTTTTTTTGCAACTGACGTCTTTTTTTTCTTCCCTTCAAAAGTTATCTGCATTCATGTAAGACCCCTTTTATTTTGTTTGCAAAATAAAATACATTTACAGATTAAAACTCCTTTTATATTCCAAACTACTCATCTGGTATTATAAAACATATACTTAGGCTTATTTTGTTGTTTCTGCTTTTAAAATGTATCCCGTTTCCATTACTATAACGTGTATGGAATTCAGTAAAGTGGTACATATTGTTTTCAGGCAAATAATATAAAAAGATGTTTTAATCCCAACTTTGTTGGGCCATCATAGTTTTATCTGTTTCACTAGGTGAGCTAAAAATGGTAAAAGCTATCAATCATTTTGTTGCAGGCAGGAAACCAGAAGCCATCCTTAGTTGAGAAAGAACTTGACCTCCATGGTAGAGTATTGCCTAGTTAGGTGTCTTAGGGTATCGAATACCTTTCTCTGGAGACCTTGCTATTTTCCTAGCAGGGATGTTTTGTAATAAGGACTATAGTTTGTTCTAATATTGAAGCCAATGTTAAATGAGAGTGATTCTAGGAGTCTAGCAGATGCCCTAAAAAATGCAGAATTCTATCTGTGTCCTAGTGAATAGAACCAAGAAAAAGCTTGACTCTGGTACATATTCGAGTGTAGAAGAGCACCAAGATATGGTAGGAAATATTTTAGAATAACTGTGCAGTAGTCCTGTTTAAAAGGTTTCTGTCTTCATTTCGTGTGTTTATGTAGTTTAATGTCATCTCATGGAATTTGTTGCTTGGTTATGAACTTATAACATGGTGTTTGGAATCCCCTTACTATGGGATATGCAACATCCTTCACCTGTACTGAACTTCTGTTGCAGAAAGGAAATAATGATCCCTCATATTGAATTCTCAATTGGTCATGAGCCTGTTTAAACTAGTATTGGTATTTTAAAAAGAGCAACAAAAGATACATCCCCCTTCCTTGATATAGGTAATAAGACATTTTATGTTCCTAGTGTTCAGGAGAGAATGTGAGAAAATCAATATGAATAAATTCAAGTACACAGAGGATTCACCGTATTTGAAAATGTAATGTGTGGCAAAATGACGGTATGTATTAAATTTTTTTGTTGCACTTGCATGTAAATATTAGCGTTTAGAAAAGGTATCATAGGCTACTTAAAAATTTGGGCAGAGGGCAATTTGCTAGCTTTTTGTTTTTTTCATTCTTTGTTGTTATTTAGTGTATCAAGGCTTACAACTAAACTGAATTTGAAACTAAATACTGTCATTACAGAAGATTTTTCCTGAGTTCTTCCAATTTCTCTGGGGATAAAATAATGGTCGCTGGAAGCAGTGGAGAAACAGTAATTAGGGCAAATAGTAATACTGTGCATGATTGAGGAAAATGTGAGAAGGGGAGGGGGAAAATGCAACAGACAGACTTGTACATCTTGTTACTAGGAAACCACATCAGCATTAAATACAGTGTGCTAATTGGCTATCCTGTTTCTTCTGGGTACCAGCCTGGGCCTGCTACACAGCTGTTTCTGCTCTTTCTGGTTGCTAGGTAACTGCATCATTTCCCCCCCCCCCCCCCACCCCCACCCCACTTTGTATTCTGGAGGGTAATTGGCTACTTCTGCTCCTGGTGTTGCTGCTGGGTACCAGTCTGGGCCTGCTGCTCTGCTGTTTTCCAGAGGGATTTAGTCAGAGGGGAGAGGAGGAAAAGGGAGAGGAAGATATGCTGGCAATTAATGGAGCATAAGTGCAAATTCTACACAATGTCTGGCACCTGCGGCCCCTCATCCTGCCTTCTCAACTAAATCCTTTAGCTATGGAAACACATTAAAGTCTTGAAGTCTTTCTTTCTCGGCATACTTTATAAATATAGTTTAAAGGAAACAAGACATTTGAAGACATAACTTAAATGACAGCTTTGGTCTTCTTCAGAAAAAAAAAATTGGCAAAATATTACATACCTATATTTTGATATGAGTGGTAATAGAATTTGTGCAGATATTAAAAATACTTTATAACAAGACAGCATCTTTAACATCTTAAGGATAGTGCCACCTTATTTCTTAAATGGACCAAATTATTCTGTAGCCATTCTTCTTGATATCAGAGTATAAAGTAGGAAATAGAATGGACTAAACGCATTATGGGATTTTCCTGATTGTTTTATTATGGAGGAGTAAAGGGAGGCTTGTAGACCCTTGACTCTCCTATTATGGGTTTTATTCCTTTGATATGCACAGCACATGCCCTGGTGCTTTTCATTGGGACATTGCATTTACGTGGCAATAACACATTTTGCACCATAGCTGCTTTCCTGATGGCAAATGAACAAATGTGATGCAAAATCTAAAATCAATTTTGTGATTTAAAAAACAAGTAAAAAGGTAATTACTTTATATATTGTTGTCCTCTCTTGTTGAAGTAGAAGTTTACATTTCATCATTATTGAAATTCTCACTGGAAGTGTGACAAGGAAGATTCTTTAGAAGTGAAGTGATGCTCCAAGGAGATTTCACTTTAAATTGTTGAGAAAGTGTATGTAAATTGGGGCCTCTTGAAGAGGCAGCTTTATTCCCCTGGGAAGGAGCTGTTTTATTGAGAAAACTCAGAGCATGTTGTGTGACTGTGCAGAGAAATAGTTAGCAAAGGCAACTCTTATTTGACACTAATGGCTGTTACTGGTTTCCCATACTAATGAGATCCACCATACCCTATCACAATTGAAGCAGGAGGAGGCCTAGGCTGAGGTACAAGCCCTTCCACCATAAGATAAATTCAGGCTTTATGGAATCATTTCTACTTAAAGTACCCTTAACATAGGCAGAAGGCCTCCAGCCAGGCTAGGTGATCGCGAGAAGATTTCAGTGTTAACACCTATCTAAAGGAAACCAGCTAGCCGTTAGTCGTGCTCAAATTGCAAAAGAAAATCTTGTTACCAAAGAAAAACTTACAGAGAGGGTATAATATTATTTCTGCTATCTTGATTAAAAGGACCAGTTGTTAATCACTCAAAAGCATTTGCCCATTAAATGAATTAGCCATTTACTTATGAAGAACCATCAGAAGTCAGAATATCCCTTTGTCACTTGACAAGTTTTATATTCTGACTTTGAGAGGGGGGTGGTTTTGTTTGAGTATTTCATCTTTGTTGACCGCAGACTGTCAGAATAACAACTTTGCAAGTATATTATGGATTGTCCCTATTTGACTTAAGCAGGATACAGATTGAAAAGTTCAGAAAAGTCTGGGGAGTTTGTCTTACCCAGCCCTCTTCACCGGTTGATTGGATGTGGTTATACAGCCTCACTGTGGCTCTGGCAAGACCCTGGAAACCCAGGGCAGGGGTCTTTGAAGGCTGAAGGTGGTCATGGTTACTAACCTAGTGATGAATGAACATCAGTGCATACTTCCGAGCTTCCTCTCATTGTACTCTTCTGGGAGAGCAGATCTTTTTTCTTTTGATGTCTCCATGTTTAAAGCAATAGAGTTCAGGCATACAAGCAAGCATGCTTTGGGGAGTGAAGAAAGGAGGTATTCCATGGAGCTCCTTCAACCCCTGGTTCTCCTCAGTCCTGAAAACCTGCTTTGCTAATTCTCATGGCCATACAAAACTGCTACCTTTGACATCAAGCAAACCGGTTGACAAAATTGGAAAGGACGAATCTGATGGCTGCTAATCCCCCAGCAGGGCTGCTGCTAAGCCATAATATGTTTTTGTGTGAATTAGAAAAAGGTACCCTTTGCATGGGGCAGCTTCCCTGTGCTTGAGGAGCAGAGCCAGATTCAGCCCCTCTCAGCCTGTAGCTGGACACCCTGTGCTCAAAACCTTATGTGGCCTGTGCACACTGGGAGAGCATTCCACACAGATGGGCCTTCCCTGAACTTTTAAGAACTTCTGAGGCTAAGAAGGGCATAGCAGGAATGGGAGAGTCACACAGTGGTTCAAGGAGGGTATTGGGACATCCTATCAATGTCTGAAAAGGCCATTATGTGTGACAGCAAATCTTTTGGTCCAGCCACTCTCCCAAAATGTGAGATCATTAGTTGCCTAATGTGGTGGTTCTCAACCAAGGGAGATTTTGTCCCTCAGGGAACATTTAGCAATGTCTGGAGACATTTTTCATGGTCATATCTGGGGTTGGGGGTATGCTACTGGCATCTGGGAAGTAGAGGGAGGGATACTGCAAAGTATCCTACAATGCCCAGGACAACTTCCGCAGTAAAGGATCATGTGGGCCCAAGGGTCAACAGTGCCAAAGTTGAGAAACCCTGGCCTAATGCAACCTTAGCTGTCTTCTTCTCTGTAGGTTGCTCTGAACCACTTGCAAAACATTTCCTAATCCTTTTAAGATGACCTACCCACCAGGTGTTGCCTTCTTCCCTTTTATGATCTTTAACAATATTGACTAAATGGAAATATTGCATTATTTATTATTTCTGTTAGGATTTAGATGATGTGCTGCTTTTCCCCTTATGGTAAGAAAGAAATCTCCCTACCTCCACTAAATGCTTAAACTTCTAGATTGAAGATTCGTGATTGTGACTCTTCCTGAGCCTCATGCCCTCCCCTTTTGCAGAAGGCTCCTGACCTGTAATAATTTGAGATTTTGCTGAGGCAGAGGTTTGATCACATCAGCTGCCAGGCTGGTACGTGGGAGGGAGGTGCTTTGCCAGGAAATGGGCCTAGCTGACCACGCGCTGAAGAGCCACACCGTAATATGGTATTGTCATTCTCCCCCTGGGTACAGTGGCCTTGCTGAGATGTAACAGTTGCTTCCTTGTTACCAAAAAGAAGATTAACTGTTAGTGAAGAAATAAGAGTGACGTGTTTTCCGTGGGAAAATAAAACTTTTATTGGGAAAACTGTATATTGTGCTGGTATTTGCTACCTCAGTACATTTCCTACTATTCACTGTTCTGGTTCGCACCAGCACCATGAAGAGCATACTGGAAGCTTTTTGAGTTCTTAGGGAGAAAGGTGCTATTTCAGGTAAAAGGATTTAAATTGCCTTATCTAATGGACACATACTTTATGTCTGCATTTTGTCAGGAGCTGTGAATTATGCATTGGCCCTTTCAGCTACATTCACATGCATAGAAAATAACATTGTCAGACGTGTCATCCCCAGATACAATGGACAATATGCTATTATAATTGTATGGCATTGTCCTTGCTGTTTGGAGATAATACTGCTGACTTTATTCCTCTCATACATGTGAATGTGGCTGTAGGGAGTACGTGACACCTGTGGCTTTTACATGTATTAGCTTATCCCTTGCCACTTGAAGAGATTGCCATTAGTGAGCTGGCCTTGTGGGGTCATGCTAAGTGCCATGTTTTGGATCACAGTTGTTATCGGACCTTAGTTTTAGACCCAGTAGGGAATTAGTAATCTTATCTTGATGACCTGAAGATGCAGTGGGTTACTTAGTCAGCTTCCCAGAGCAGATGTGCTAAAGAAAGGGTAAGCTGAGGCATTCCTACTCAGATCAGCTTTGGGAGTAAGAAGGCAATTGGGTACCAAGCCTGGGAATGGCTGCTTCTATGTTAGTGCATTACCCAGGTAAGCGATAATAATATCACTCGTATTGATCTTTACAGTTGCCAAGTGTTTCACATACATCCTTCCATTTAACCTTCACTTACCCATGGGGTAAGTCTTCTCATTATACCCATTGTACAAATAAGGGAACTGAGGCTCAAAGAATCATTTTTCAAAGATTTCACTGCTGAACCATCACAGAGCCTGCCCTACTCTGTTTTTCCTTTAGAGATCAGTTATTTCTTTTGGGGGCCTAAGTTGAAACAATATAAATGAATTCAGTTTTGTTTGTGGTTCAGAAAAATAAATGGCTTACTATTTGTTGTTGTTTTACTTGTTCGGTATAACTACTAATTCAGAATAGCTAAGAGAACTAGTGATTATCTTGTATATTCCTACATTCTGTCTATTTTGGTTGAACTTAAGAATCCTTGATCTTAGTTGGTTTTCCCCTATTTTAAGAAATAAAGCTGGTTTTGAAGATGCAAACAAATGCAAGGTATTGATTCTTGAAGTGATATCTCAGTACTACTGCATTTGCATATTTTAGATAATTCTTGATGAGAAATAGCAAATAGAAACTTTTCTCTGAACCCCTTGAAAGAATGCATCTTAGCAATCCTCTTTATTACTAAGCTGGAAAACCCAAATGGAGATGCCTTAAAGAATTCAAAGGAATCTATGGATGGGTAGATCTTAGTATGTGAGTTGTATGCTCCTCTCAGTTACACCAGAGCTTTGCTAGGTAAGGTTGAAGAAATGATTTCTGTGCCTTTATTTTTGTTTGTATGATAAGTGTGGAATTCAGGATAGTTTTATTTTATCTTTGTTTTTGCCCAGTTGAGGATATTTATAATGGGTTAGAAGTCTTAAGAATAAAAACCCTTGGTAAATACAGGAATTGTAAATCTATTCATGGGCAAAGATCCCAAACTCAGGTTATGATTTTGCTTGATATGTGCAGCAGTCTCTCCTCTGAATTCAGAAAAGCACACAGTGAAGAAGAATAGCTGCTTTCTAGCATTCTGCCAAAAGGATCTACAGGAACCTCAGAGTGATGGGCACTTATATCCAGAGATCTGAGGAAAGAAAAGGTATTAACACCAAAAGACAAATTCCTGGAAGGCTGAAGGAATAACACACATTACCCCTGAGGGCTCCACTCTTTTGAGGATTGTTTGTCTGTAGATATTTTTGTGTGTGATCCTGTGTTCCTGTACATCTTTGTATTTTCAAACTTCCCCTTTTTATTTCATTCTACCTGCCATGGAAATAACCTTAATAAATCGTTAGAATTGGCGGGGCCCCCAACCCAATTTGATAATAGCCTTTTCCTTGCTGTTAATTGGCTCGTAAGCATTTAGAATGCTTTCAAACCCACCTGTGTATCTTTCTCCCCCCTCTCATGGTTAGATGTTAAAGTTTTTGTTTTTGTTTTTGTTTTTGTGGTTTTCCTGGTGTGCATCTTATCCAAAAAGAATAGTTAATGAGCAAAGCCAGAAAGAATCCTTTGCAGCTAGGGAAAACTTTTCATACATCCTTCCCACTCCTGTCATCGTATGAACTACAAGGACCATAGGTACAAAGCTTGTGGGATCAATTACCACAAGCTCACCGTTAAGCATTTTTTAAAAAATCTGTTGCGAGAAGAGTAAAGCAATAATTAAAATTAACTGAACAGCTTTTGCTCTATTGAGGCGTTAAATCTTTGTGTAAACACAATCACATTGTGCAAACATAGGTCTTTTTAGGTGGGTGATTTAGACAGCGAACCCACTGAAGTTTTGAGGTCTCTGGGTCAAGGGCCCGTTTTGACACAGTTTGAGAGGTCACCTGCTCATTTGTGTCTGTGTTCTGCTGCAGAGAGAACTGTGAGCTGGTATGGTTCCTTGCCCACTGCAGCACAAAGAAGAGCCGGCTGGCATTTGGCAGATAGCGGTCTGTGACGATGGGGAAGGAAATTGCACACAAAGCAAGACGGCTGCACACAGGAGCCGGTGGGGAGTGCTTAGGAACCTCTGGGGCCCAGGCAATGATGCGGCTTGAAGGTGGAGAAAACAGCAGTTATAAAATATAAATGTGTTTATTATTACACTGGGCCTATGCTATATAATTTTACACACACTCATATTTCTGATTTACAGCCGCAGCTCCATATGGAGGAGAAGCTTGCTAATTTACCCAAATTGATAGGGATGCCGCTGAAGATGATCAGATTGGTAGGAGCAGTAGCTGAGAAAAAGTGGCTCCTAAAACAAAAAAGATTGGGGTGGGGGAACTGCTGTGTCAGAGGCCCTTTGTTCATTTATTTTGATAAGTAGAGCTTGGCTTTAATTATTCATGATAATGCTTGCCCTGGAAGGAGCAGGCCTCCGATGCCACAGCAGCTGTGGGGTGCTGTTTGGTTCTCTGTGCAGTTAACACCAAAACAACCCGCCTAGCCTTTCTTGAGATTTGTCATGCTTTCACCTGTGAGAGGTGAGATGCCCTGAAGTTTTGTTTACACCTGATATCCTTTCCTAGGGGGCAGGTATTGACGTGGCTGGAGTGGAAGAGAAAGCCTGAATGATAACAGCCATTTCATGAAATCCTTACAAGGTAGGTGGTGATTTTCCCATCTTAGGCACGAGAACGTGGAAGCCTAGAAGATCCCAAGAGTAGACACGCCCAGCTTATAAGTGACCAAGCTGGCTTTTGAGTCTGGGTCTGACTCCAAAGCCTGTCCCCTGCAGCATTATGCTGGCATTTCCTAGAGAAAAGGCCAAGAAAGGGACAGTGGAGCAGACCCCACCCTTCTTCCACCCCAGTCCATCCCACTCTCTGTGCTTTCAGCCTATTTCCCGGTCTTAGCATCCATTACCATCATTTCCGACAGCTTTCCAAAGTGTTTCTTGACTTGGCAAAATCTTGAGGCACTTCTTCTGGGAGCTCTTCAGAAGGAAAGCACTTTGGAACAGCATGCACGAGTTCCAAAGTCCCCAGAGCATGTATGATTCATGCCTCTTGCAGGGGAACTTCATGGAGAAAGGTTGTTGTGACCCTAGGATACTTGATTGACCATTTTTTTTCATAGATGCATAAATACCAGACGATGAATGGTGAATGGCCCATCCAATCAGCTCATAGCAAAACCCTGGGAGGCATTCCTGATAGATGTCCTTTCAATCAATTTTTTTTTCATCTCATGGGCACTGCTTTCTAAATATGTTTTACATTTGTTTGCTTTTCTCCATCTCTACTGCAATAAGCAGAGTCATTTGTGTTTCAGGCACTATCTTCTTTCTCCTGGGCGGTTGTAGAACCTCCTAGAAGTTATAGAACTCTCCCCATATTGGCTCATTGCCTTTGGCAGCCCATTTTCCATTTTGTAGCCAGAGTAATGTTTTAAAGTTCAATTCTGATCATGTTATGCCTCCGTTTAAAAGCTCACAATGGCTGCCATTGTTCTTAAAGTACAAATTCTTGAACATGATCTCTTAAGACCACTTTCCAATAGAAATGTAATGTGAGCCACATATATAATTTTATATTTTCTAGCATGCACATTTAAAAAGTAATTAATCATACTAATTAGTTCTAATACTGTATTTTATTTAGCTCAATATATCCAAAACATTCTCATTTCAACATGTAAATAATTGATAAACAATTATTAATGAGCTATTTTACATTTCTTTATCTCTTTCTTCTATTGGAAAGCCTTCAAAATCTGGTGCATATTTTACACTTACAGCACATTCAGTTCAGAGTGCTCACATTTTGGGTACTCAGTAGCCACCTGTGCTAGGGTCTAGGAGACTGAATCATGCAGGTCTGTTTAAGTCCTTTCACAGTCTGGCCACTGCCTGTTCTCTCAGTACCTGCAGAGCACACAAACTGATACTCTTCTTTGATCAGCTTCTTGGTGAGGTGTGGGAGAGAATGTAGCAGAGGGATGAGAGGACCTCACCCCTGCTAATGAACTGGAGGAAACAGCCCAACATGGAGCCATCCACGTTCTACCCTTCTTTAGGGCTTTCTGGCACAGCAAATAGGATGGACTGTGATGGAAGAAGGGTGGGGTCTTTTGCTTCTGTGTCCCTTTCTTGGCTTCTAGAAAACCCCAGCATGATGCTGCAGGAGAACAGGCTTTGGAGTCAGACCCAGACTTAAAAGTCAGCTCAGCCACTTATTAGCTGGGTGTCTATCCCTGGGCTTCCATGTTCCCCTCCCTAAGATGGAAACGTCACCACCTACCTTGCAAGCCTTCTGTGAAATAGCACAGGTAAAGTACCATTGGGCTGCCTGATACGTAAAGAACATGCCAGGAACAGTGATGTTATTACCTGGTGTTTCTCCTTCACTCCAGCCCAGTCAGTACCTACCCCTCAGAAAGGGGCAGCAGGTAGAAATGAAGCTTCAGCTCATCTCACACTGAGGTGCGGGTTAAGAATGAAATCCTTGCTTTGCTGTTGGCCTTGGGGGTTTCCATTTTTGGTTTATGTAGAACTTAAGTGACACAGATTTTTTTGAGAAGGTGACGGAATGAAATGAAAATGCTGGTAAAGTTAATATGAGGTATTCTCTGAAAAAAAATTTTTCTACCCACACTAAGGTCTAGTAGTCAGTAGTACCATTCTGTGAGCTGAAAATGAGACCATGGGTTCTAGGGGAGGGCAGATGAGTTGTAGTTCGCACTCCTGGCTTCCTGTCTCAGTAGATTCGATTCCTTTGCTTATTCATTTTTAAAAAGTTAGAACAGCTGTTATATAGGTGCATCTAAATAGTTCTGACATTCTTTCCAGTTGAAACATTTGTTTTATCAGAAAATATTTCCAAAGGGAATATGAGCATTGATTCCACTTTAATTGTTGCTGCTTATATAAAAGGCAGAGTGAGGTAGTGGTTAAGCATGTGAATTCTGAAGGTAAGATGGCCTGAGTTTCAATCTTGACTGTACCACATATAAGTTGGGTGAACTTGGGGAACAGCTGTATTTCTCCAACCCTCTGTTTCCTCGTCTAGAAAATGGGGAGGGATAATAGCATTAGGGCTATTGAGAGAATTAGAGGACAGAATATACATAAAGCCCTTAGGTTCTGTAGTGCCCAGCATATAGTGAGGGCCCAGTAAATACTAGCCAACAGCTAATTTTACTTGGATTTAAAAAACCCTATCACCCATTGAAGGTGAGTGGAATTGGACCACAAGTCTTGGCTGATGTTGATTATTTGAGGTGTTTTCTCTACAGAGATGCATGTATTATCTAGTTTGTTCACGTATAACATTTTGTACCTTTCCCCTACACTTAGTTTTCTACTATATGTATATCTACACGAGGAAGGAAAATATAGACATTTCATCAGAGATTGATTCTGCCACTCATATATTCATATATCTAATAGAAAAAGCCAAATGTATCTTAGCAGATGAGATACGAGATGTAGTAAGATATGCACCATATTTTAGTAGTATATGGGCTTTGGGCAGTTTCTCTCCATGTGGTATTGGGTTTGTACTGTTTGGTTAAAACCCTTTGGCTTTCTACTCAATGCCACATTTAAGTTGAGGAGTTGGGGCTTGAGGTCTTATCTTTGATGGTTGAAGGAAACACCAGCCTCTGGAGGTGGTCTGCTCCTAACATCTCAAACTGAGCTCTAACCATCTTAGCTAGAGTCAGGTGATTGCAGGCTCTTTATTCACCAGAAAGGTATATTCAGGCACTGAGTGTTAATATGACCCACGTTGCATAAAGAAGGATTTTGGGATAAAATATTTTAATAATTACCCTGCCTGTGTGGTGCTTTGCAGCATATGAAGCATCTGCACAGAAATCATCTCTCTTCACATTTCACAATAATCCTGTGAGGGCTGTGCCAAAGAAGGGATTAGCTCTATTTTGCGGAGGAGGAAAGTGAGACTTAAAGAGTAGGTAACTTTCCTGAGGGCACATCGTAAGTGGTAACAGCTAGGACTAGAGCACAGGTCTCCTGATGGTGAGTTGTGTGTGTGTGTCTGTTTTCCAGTAAACTGTACTTGTACACATGGGGCAACATCTCCAGAACTCTGACAACCTTTCTGGAGAAAAGAAGTGAGATTTCCTTTGTTCGTGTATGTTGTGCTTTGAATTAATTAGATCCTAAATGAAGCTTTTGTGACAAAGACCCAAGCTAACAGGAGCTTAAAGATGTAAGATTTCTTTTTCTCTTTAATATAAAGTCTGCACTGAGAACTGTCAGAAGCCCAAACTCCTTTTGTTCTGTTGGTCACCCATCCCTAGGGTTTCCATTCCTGAGGTATTGCTCAGGTGCCTGCAATTCAAGATGGCTGCCACCAGGCCTGCTTTCCAGGAATCTAGTTTTCATGCAGATATTTCGAAAGTGAAAAGGGGAGGGGATGTCCCTACTTTTAAAAGTACAGCTTGATTGGCCATGATGGCTCACACTTGTAATCCCAGCAGTTTGGGAGGCCGAGACAGGTGGCTCACCTGAGGTCAGGAGTTTGAGACCAGCCTGGTCAACATAATGAAACCCTGTCTCTACTAAAAATATAAAAATTAGCTGGGTGTGGTGGCAGGCACCTGTAATCCCAGCTACTCAGGAGGCTGAGGCAAGAGAATCACTTGAACCAGGGAGGGGAGGTTGCAGTGAGCTGAGATTGCGCCACTGCACTCCAACCTGGGTGACAGAGCGAGACTCTGTCTCAAAAATAAATAAATAAAAGTACAGCTTGACATTGCACTTGTCACTTCCACTTACGTCTCATCAGCCAGAACTTGGTCATATGTCAACAAGCAATTGCAAAGGAGTTTGGAAATACAGTCTTTATTCTGGGTGGCCATAAGCTCAACAAAAACCTAGGGATACTTTTACCTAGGGATAAGGGGAGAATGAATATAGAGGACAACTGGCAGTTGCTGCTATGCTTTTAGTCTTAATAATCCTTTTCAAAAAGCCTTTAATGCAGACATTTTAACAGAAAACTCTTGAGTTCTGAAATTCTAAATGTATGAAATGATAAGGGTAACATCCTAGTACATCGTAGTTTGTGGTACATTGCAAGATCAAAATAATTGCATGAAAACTAGGTTTCTGTGGAATGGCTTAAGTTCTGAATGGAAACATAATTTACATTTTGCATTTCATGAGAATATTACATTACTGGAGTAATATGAAGTGACTGGGAAATTAATAACTTAAGCACAAAAGCATATGGAGTCAAATTAACTGCATCTTAATATTTCTTGCACCTCTTTTTCCCCCTTCCGAAATATAAAGTCACATTACATTGACATTTTCCTCCCAGAATGCCTTCATTCTTCAGTAGAAGAATGAAGAGAAAGTATTTTGTAGCTGTGAGTTTAGTACAGACAAAAATTAAGGCTGTTTGAGGTTAGAGGTATATAGGATGACAGATTGTGTGGGGGTGTTTCTACATATGTGGGTGTCAATATGTTTGTGCTGAGTTGTTTGCAGATTGGGGGGGAGGGCAGGGTGTGTGTGTGTGTGTGTGTGTGTGTGTGTGTGAATGTGAATGTAGATTTCACGGGTGGTTTCAGTCATTGTGTTTTCTTCCTAATGATTCCTGTTAGGGAGCAGCAGAAAGAAGATGTAGGAAGATCTAGGTAACTGCTTAAAAGGAAGGTTTGGAGATGGACCAGTAGTATATGGGTATGTTCATTCAGCCAGGTTAATTGAGGGTCTTTGACATGTGTCCAGCATTCTAAGTCTTGGGAATAATAAGGTGAATAAGCCTGGCCTCTGCCCTTAAAGGGACCGTTTGGTTTTGTGGAGCTACATAGAATGTAAACAATTTACTCAAACAATATGATAGTCTCTTCTACAGGAAGTTAGGCGAGTCAGAGAAAGGAGTGCCCAACTCTATCAGAGTCCATCTAGAGCCACTTCCCACAGGATATGCTTTGGAAGTACTAGGACCACACATTGTGCCAGGCCCTGAGGACACAACTATGCACAGATGTGGGGTCTGGCCTCAAGGGAGTCAGTCTCTTGAGGGGATAGTTTGTCATCAAGGTTCCTCAGGATTTGGCATTACCACCTCTTCAGTCCATTCTTGAGGGTCCTCCTCACATACTTACCCTTGACCTCAGGATGATAAACCACTGTCTCTTGTCTCTGGGCCTTTGTGCATGCTGTTCCTTCTCCAGGAAATACTTATTGCCCTTGTCCTTGGTGTCCTTCAAATTTCAGGGGGGCTGATCGTCTCTGGGACACCTGCTCTAATAGTCTTACCAAGTCTTAGGGATTTTCTGTTTCACATGTCCACATTACACATGTGTATCAAACATACTGAGTCTCATGTTCTTTGTATGTATGCATGGTGCTTTCCTAACTGGGAGCTGCTCTAACGTGAAGAGCCTTCCCATTTAGCTTTAATCTCTAGCAGTGTCATTGGTTGGCATATATTTGAACCAACAATTAATGCTGGTTGAATCTAACTTGTCACACTGAAGAGACTATTTCTTTCATTGCCAGTGAGTTAGACCAGAAGTCTAAGTATTTGACTTTTCCTGTTTACCCGTGGACAGAGATGAAGTGTTTCGGAGATAATGCATGTTAGGGTTTATGAATCTGGAAGGTAAGGTGGTAACAAAGCTTTTCGTGCTGTTGGATTTTGATGGTCTGATGTCTCAGTTAGCAAACGTTGTATTGAGTGCATGTTACAGTGTGTCTGAGCCTGTGCTAGACTTTGTGCGTGATTACAAAGAGGCCAGTGAGAAAGCATCTAGCCCAGTGCCTGGACATACACTAGATACTTAATCAGCGTTTATTCCACTGGGGGTATAAGGTGTCCTTGTTTTAAAAGCACTTTTCATTTAATGTGTGTGGGGAGAAGCAGGGCAAGGGATCAAGGCATAAAAAGATAAATATCTACAGGAAATAGTAAATAACTGGCCAAAGAGTGAAAACTTAGATAAGGGTATAGTTTTCTGAGGAGGAGAAATCCTTGCGGATGGGGTGACATGTGGAGAATAGGCACATTCTGAGCAGGGGACATCCCAGCAAGTGAGAAAGGCTTGGGCGGGAGTTGGGGAGCGGGGGCTGTCTAGGGATGTTGGAGACTAGAGGGTTATGTAAGAAGTGATGGGTGATAAGGTAGAAAAATAAGTGACATGGTTTTGTGTACATCTTTTCCTGAGTACATAGGCAGTGGTATGTGAAGAGCATCTGTCCTAGATTATTATGTGTCAAAACAACAAACAAATGAAAATTTTCTTTTGGGGTTACTCTTAGACTTTATATTTGAGTAAGGTACATATTTGGGTTGCTTTAGCTAATGGGGAAAGTTAGTCTCTAAAAAAATGTTTAATCATCTTGGAAGAGAATTATGTACACATATTGATGTTTTAAATCTTCACTGATATTTGCCTCTAAAAAGCTATAGAAAACTGGATTAATATCTATTCAACATGAATGGTAGCTGGCCCAGGGAGGGCCCTTCTCTCCATGATCTGGATATAAATTATCTAATTTGGGCTCTTCTTTTTTTGAGACATGGGTCTCGCTCTGTCACCCAGGCTAGAGTGCAGTGGTGCAACCACAGCTTATTGCTTACTGCAGCCTCGGCCTCCCCTGCTCAAGTGATCCTCTCACCTCAGTCTCTCAAGTAGCTGGGACTACAGGTGTGCACCACCATGCCCAGCTAATTTTTTAATTTTTTGTAGAGACAGGGACCTACCACATTGCCTGGGCTGGTCTCAAACTCCTGGGCTCAGGTGATTTGCCTGCTGTGGCCTCCCAAAGTGCTGGGATTACAGGTGTGAGCCACCACATCTGATCTCATTTGGACTTCTTGAAGATTGATAAAATTGCCTTTATTTTTTTAAGTTTAGAGAAAATCACCATATGAACTAGTGATATGCTTAAGCTACTTCTCTACCATCTGTATTTATATCATCAAGGAATATCAATTTTTGTTATCATTAACTTAATTAAAACAAATTTAGGATGCTGAGGCCACTTACTTTATAGCTTCCAGAAGCAGATCTTAGGTGGTTTTTGGATTGTCCTCTTTTATGGTTTTTTTTTTAATACCATTGATCTATCTCTTTTCATATATATATATATGTATATGTGTATATGTGTGTATATGTGTGTATGTGTGTATATATGTGTATATGTATATATGTGTATATATGTGTGTATGTGTGTATATGTGTGTATATGTGTATATATGTGTGTATATGTGTATATATGTGTGTATATATGTGTATGTGTGTATATATGTGTATATGTGTATGTGTGTGTATATATGTGTATATGTGTGTGTATATATATGTGTATACGTGTGTATCTATATGTGTATATGTGTGTATATGTGTGTATATGTGTATATATATGTGTGTATATATGTGTGTATATATGTGTATATATGTGTGTATGTGTGTGTGTATATATGTGTGTGTATATGTGTGTGTATATATGTGTATATATGTGTGTGTATATATATACACACACACATATGTCTCACATATGTAGCAGAAAGTTAACTTTTATCCAAATAATAAATGATTTAGGTGTATATTTTCTAAATTTTTGGTTAGCAAAAAAGCAAAATTTAGTGTATCCAGGGAAGTAAATTAGACATTGTCAACTAATGTGATACGTACCAATGGGTGACCGCCATGGGTCCCTGATCTGATAAGGCCTAGTTTAGTCTCCCCTCCCCACCTGTCCTGGCCCTCCATGTCCCTGCATTTTCTGTAGTTCACAGACACACAGTCCTCTCACCTGCCTTCAGGCTTTCCAAAAGCCTCCCCAGTAGGGTGTCATGCAGACCTACCCTCCCTCAAAGCTGTGTGCTCTCCGATTATCTTTTTCTTCCTACCCACCCTCCTTGCAAGAAAAATGAATTCCTTGGCTATATTCGCTAGGAGTTGTACACCTTTTGCCAACCTCTGGAATTGACTGCATTTTTAGGGGAAGTTTCCTTTTCTATGTTGGTTTACTTCTACAGGGTGTACTTCTGATTTAGTGGTATCACTTTCAGAGTGATGCCTTGATATTACCCATGCTTGGAACATGTTGTTTGGAGTAAAAGTGAATTTTTTTCTCTTCATTCTGAAAATCTTTTAAGGTGATTCAAAAATTAATAGTTTGGGAATAGACACAGTGGCTCATAACTGTAACCCTAGTGCTTTGGGAGGCTGAGGTGGGAGGATCACATCAGGCCAGGAGTTCAAGACCGGCCTGTGCAGCATTGGGAGGCATCATCTCTACAAAAAAAAAAAAAATTAGCCAGGTGTGGTGGCACCAGAGCCTGTAGTCCCAGCTACTTTGGGAGGCTACTTTGGGAGGCTGAACTCAGGAGTTCAAAGTTGCAGTGAGTTGTGATTGCACCCCTGCACTCCAGTCTGGGCAACAGAGTGAGACTCTGTCTCTAAGGAAAATAATAATAATAATAATAGCTTGGTTATTGTAGTAAGAGTCTGTTCCTGTATATGTCCTCTGCCGTATGGTGATCTTTACATTTGAAAACAAAAAGCAAAGGTTGATCAAAGGTGAGTTTAAAATTAACGTTTTTTAATAATCAAATTTCTATTTAATACATCAAATTGAATTGTGAGAACTTGACCTACGGAGTGATAACATTGCTGCTAAATGGAAAAAAAAATGTTCTACAAATGAGTTTCAAACAGATTCACCTGGTGTAGTTGTCATCTTGAAAGGGAAAGATTAATGTTTTAATAACATTTTTCTTCAAATTTAGTATATACCTAGCTTTTAACTTTATTGTAACTGGTAATCACCAAAATATATTTAAATTTCCAAGATGACATTAAGTTTTATTTGGATTTAACTCCAAAAAAGCTAACAAAAATAATTTTTGAAGTTAACCTTGAAAAACAAAAAGAATAAAAACAAAGTAAAATGGAAAAAAAAGGCAAGCAAATTAAACTTGTTGCTTAAAAAAAATAATAAATGTAGTTTCCCAAATGATCATGCTTACCTGTTTCAAAACTTGAGAACATACAGCTTCAGGTATAAGTGTTGTTGAGGTCTAAATTCTTAAGTGAGTTTACAGTCTTTTGAAAATTATAGTAATATCTAAACAGTTATGAGTTTTTGTTTTGCCTTGTGTCGGGGTGGTGGGGAGCAGTGGTGTTTGTTGGCTAAACCTCACTCAGCCCACTAGAAACTACTAGAATACTGCATACATTTTTAATTAAATAAAAAATAATTTTATGGCATTCCTTGGGTTATGAGAAACATGGTACAGTATTTGAAAACACATGTATTGGAATAACAAATTACACATTGCAAAAATTCTTTAATTTTCAACAGCTAAATTTATTTCAGCATCTTGGTTAGTAACTAATTTTCATGACCAACACAGTCTTCCTCCAACATTTCAAACAAATTCACCAAGAATCTAACACTTTGTCTCAAAAGAAACATTTTAGGAAAAGTTAACAGTTGTTAAAAACGGCACATGACCCCAAAGGATTTCTTTAGTCCTGTGTATTTCCATGGCTGTGCTCCACGAGGCAGGCTGGGCTCCAGTTTGAGTCTTATAGAGAAGCCCTGTGCCTTTGCCCTGGACATACAGGTGACAAAGGTCTCTTTTTCCACATCTCTCTCTGGCTTCCTGTGTGTCTGTAAACTCCCTGTTGATATCACCACTATGAATAGCAACTTTAATAACAAACACTGTTAACACTTTTTATTCATTTGGGACTGTGTAACTGACCAGTCACTTTCAGATACTAGGTTCCATGAAATCTTCATGACTACAGGGAAGTGGGACAGTTTTTTTTTTTTTAATTCCTTCCTCACACAGTTAAGAGCCATAAGTCCCCAAAGAAGTTATTAAATACCTTTACAAGGCCACATTGCTATTATGTGGCAGAGCCAGAACTAGAATGATCTATTTTTTGATGCTGAGTTCATTTTATTTCCCCACTACAGCAGTGGTTCTTGAGGTGTGGTCTCTGGACCAGCAGCATCAGCATCATCTGGGAATTTGTTAGAAATGCAAATTCTTGGGCCCTCCCCTTGTGAATCAGACCTACTGAATCAGAACCTCTCAGGGTGGGGTTCACTAACCTGTGTTTTAAACAAGCCTTTAGGGAATTCTAATAAGTTTGAGAACCACTGTGCTAGAGGACTGCTTATGAAAAGAGAGATGGATATAGGGGATGAGAACAATTTAAAGAGAAATATTATTTTGTGTTTCTTAATGGCACTTTTATGGGTCCTATATGTAAATAAGAGTGTTATCTGAGCATCTACTAAGTATAAAGTTTGTGCTAGCCACTGTGGATAAAGTGGAGAACAAGTCAAATGCGGCCCCTGCCCTCACAAAGTTTACATCCTGGCCAGTGAGAGAGGCTCCAAACGTTCTGTTAAGTTTGGGGGTGGGGTGGGGATCAGAGAAAAAGGCTTCTTTGAGCCTTTTTGTTTAATGACTGTTTCTTAAAAGCACCAAGCTGCTTCTGCTCCCAGGGCCTTGGTATGTGCTGCTTTTTAAACCTGCAGAGCTTTCTTCCCGCTGCACCTGATTAACTCCTCCTTCGTATCTCGGCTTAAATGTCATTTCTTCAGATTCCTGAACCCATGCACAGAGATGCTAAAAACAGATTCTGATACACAAGGTCTGAGATGGGAACTCGGAATCTGCATTTTTAATAAGTGCCTCAGGTGATCCTGATGCAGCAACAGGGAGGAGATCCCTCGAAACAGAGAAGGGCTGCTGTTGCATTTGGTGAGGCATTCAGGGTCTTGTACACAGCAAGGTTGATAGTAATGAGAATAAAAGCCAGGGGTGGGGAGGAGAGATTCCACAAAGGTGGAGTACTTGGACTTGTTTACTGAGTCCTTCCTCCCCTAGCTTTCTCACAGTTAAAAATAACTCTAAGATTTTGAGCCTGGGAGAGTGCTTCTACCATGGGTTGGAATGTAGAAATGGAAACACTGGGATTCTAGGCTATGGGCTGGACATGGAGAAAAATACGGGAAGGATGAGCCTTTAAGCTTGAGTCGATGGGGTTTCTACATAGAAAATATATTTTAAACCAGTGCTGTCCAAAATAGAAATATATGCAAGCCACATATGTAATTTTAAATTTTCTAGTAATCTCATTTTTTAAAAAGTTAAATAAAAGGTAAAATTAATTTTAATATGTTTTACCTAAATTAATATATCTAAAATATAATCATTTCAACATAAAATCAATATTTAAAGTTATTAGTGAGAAATATTTTACATTCTTTTTTAATACTAATTCTTTGAGATCCAGTGTGTATCGTATGTTTCCAGGATATCTCATGATAAATTTTCAATGGTGAAAGTTAAATGCAGTTCTGCCAAAATAAGAGTGTGAAATATTTTTACACTGCTTCTGTTTTTTAATCTTAATTTTAATTAAGGTTAAATTAAAAGTTCAGTTTTTTAGTTACCTCAGCAACATTTCAAGAGCTCATTGCCATGTGTGGCTAGTGGTTACTATATTGGACACAAACACAATTGTTGTCAGCAATTGCAGTAGTCAGTCAAAATCTTTTCTCACCTCTCTCCGTATTCTGAAGTAGGAGCTGTACCTCGTTGAGGATATGGTTTAAATTTTGGGTTATAGATTTTTGAACAAACATTTTAAGGTGGTGAGGAGTAAACCTAACCCAGGCCCAGTTATTGTTTTTTAGCTGTTTTAAGAATAAAAACAGGCCGGGCGCGGTGGCTCACGCCTGTAATGCCAGCACTTTGGGAGGCCGAGGTGGGTGGATAACGAGGTCAGGAAATCGAGACCATCCTGGCTAACATGGTGAAACCCCGTCTCTACTAAAAATACAAAAAAATTAGCTGGGCATGGTGGCGGGCGCCTGTAGTCCCAGCTACTCGGGAGGCTGAGGCAGGAGAATGGCGTTAACCCAGGAGGCGGAGCTTGCAGTGAGCCGAGATTGCACCACTGCACTCCAGCCTGAGCAACAGAGCGAGACTCCGTCTCAAAAAAAAAAAAAAAAAGAATAAAAACAAATAGGGCAAATGTTTGCATGCTCTGTAAAGTGACTGGTGCACTATGTAAACTCAGGTACTTGGACCTCGCCTTTGGGTAAGCAAGTAATGGATGAATGAAAAAGCCACATGGATCATCAATGAGTACCTTTTAATTTATGTAGTAGCTATTATAAATGTTTTGGGAATTCTATAAAAGAATTTTTATTTTCCATCAATCAGATACGCAAAAAGCCTTGAAAAAAAATATTTGAGA
Organism: Pongo pygmaeus; assembly: GCF_028885625.2. Lineage (NCBI taxonomy): Eukaryota > Metazoa > Chordata > Mammalia > Primates > Hominidae > Pongo > Pongo pygmaeus. The sequence continues at coordinate 107,443,270 of NC_072384.2, read as the reverse complement.
CCCAGCTGGAATCTAAGAGGGGCTCTGAGACAATTTTCCAAAGCAGATTCAGTGACTTAGCATAGGTATTTTTCAGTTGCATCACCTACACATTGAGAAGACATTGACAAGCTATGGAGTGAAGTTTACCGGTTACTCTGTTTCCAGTGCTGAGAAAGCTCAGTGACCTTTCTCTACAATGCTTTTATTCTCCAGCTTGCTTAAATTCTCAAGTGCCACTGAGTGTGATGTGAAAGCAATTGATGGGTCTTTGCTGATTTCTTCTAGATGTACTAGGCAGCAATATTAACTCATTGCAAAGTATTCCTCTTTCCCGGTTTTCTTTTCCATTTCCTGATCTGCAGAGTTTCCAAATTCTTAATCCAAGTCCTCAAGAGACTAGGACCTTGACATACCTAAATGTCTAGAACCACATTAAAAATAAATAAATAAATAAAAGGAAACAGGTAAAATTAGTCTTAACAGAAATCTAGGCAGGTCAAAATCCTAATCTCTTTAGAACTTGGATTAAGAATTTGAAATTTTGCGGATCAGGAAATGAACGCAGAACATTTGTATCAGTGAGTTTATTTTCAACAGATTTTAAACCTTGAGTGCAAAATTCTGCCACGTGTTCATATTTTATGCTACACTCTCTATCTTAAAGGCAAATTTACAGCACAGTTCATTTGACATATCACTTATGCTGTCTCAAATACATCTTCAGAGATAAACATTACAAATCAGTTTCATAAAATGACGCACTTTGCTTCCCAGAGGGGATATTGCTCAGGAGGCTAGGTTCCTATGTGTGAGATTAGGTTATAGGAAGTTTTCAGGATCCTCATCTTTTAGGCTGTGGAAGATAGGGAAGAAGTAGAAGTGATATTTGATGGTAAAGGAAAACTTACCACATTTTAGTCCTTGTAAAAGAAGGATGTCAGATTTAAGCAATCAAGCAAACATTTCCACTATTAAACCAGTTTAATACCTAGAAAGTGAGGGATTGGAAATCACACAGGCTGTTCTGCTGCTTAGGTGTACTCAGGTTTTTGTTGCAAATCAGGATGCTTTGTTAAATTCACTTAATGTATTGGACAGGATTGAGCCAAGCACTGCTTTTGTGCTGTTGGTGTCAGCGCAAAATGGATGTCTGCATGAAGCTTATGCTCTGGTGAGGGAAACACACTATAATACACTGCAACAATATGCAATTTCATTTCAAATAATTAAGTGCTATGGAGAAAGTGACAGAATCTGTTGTTTTACAGAGGATAGCGAAGGAAGTTCTCTAAGAGGAGGAGACATTCAGGCAGAGACCAGAATGAAGTGAGAGAGCAAGAGTGTTCCAGGCAGAGCAAGGAGCCAGTGCAAAGGCCTCGAGGTGGGAGCCTGCAGGCAGGGCAGCAATGTGGTGAATCGGGGAGGGGAGCGTAGGAGATGATATTGGAGAGGTAGCCAGGAGCCAGATCATGTAGGCTGTACTGTAGAGCCTTGCCTGGCTTTTGACTTTTTTTCTGAGAATGATAGAAAGCCATTGGAACATTTACACTTTAATTTCATCTTAACCTTTTTTGGGTGAATGTCTTTGGCAGTCTGGCAAAACCTGTGGAACCCTTTGCAGAATAATGTTTTTAAATGCATAAAATCCAGTGGATGTCAAAGAGACCATTTATATGGAAATATATAGACTAAGGCCCCCTGTAAGAGTCACTCATGCTCTGATTTACATTTTCAAAGGATTGCTTTGACTGTTATAAGTAGAATAGACTGTAGGAGCCATGAATGGAAGCCCTAAGACCAGTGAGATGGTGGGGCTGAGACCAAAGCTATTTTTATTTATCCTACAGGGCAGTGGCCAGAAGTAGGGTTGTGCAACACAGTCTTTTTGAAGGCAAGAAGAAATATGTATGACTTCTATTCATATTTAATTTATTCTCATTTTTAATTGGTCTATTGAATATATATTTTATAATATCCTAATAGGACATTAGTACATCTGTATGATTCATGAATAAGCCTACATATATCATAGATGCATGCTCAAAAAGTATTTATGGCAGTGTTTTTTGATCAGTCAATTCTGATGATCACGATATAGGGAGAGCGACCCTGTAAGAAACTAACAAAATGCCACACTAGTTTAGACCACATTTCATTTCAGATGAATTTTGTGGGAGAATGCAAGTTCTTGACATGATTTAACCTCTCTAAATGTCAGTCCTGTTTCTCAAGCACCCTTACCTCTCCTTACGAGCCCTCATCTGGCTATAAATCTGTTTTCACCTGATGAGACTTACTCTCACCTCTGAGGTGGCATATACTCCCCCAGGGAAACAAGTATCCTAGGGTTGTTGCCAGACAGAGAAAATGGTTCTTGATATTCACGCTGACATTTGGGAGGTCCTGAGGGTGTCCTCTGACTCCAGCATTGTGAGCTGTGGGGACACAGCCTCACTGCCTCACTCACCCTCTGGGTGGTGTCCTTGCCTTCACTCACATGCCCTTCCTGGACTGGAGTCCTGGGTTTTTAAGTCTCTCTTCCATCTACCTGTCTGACATAGACCACTCTTGAGCATTTTTGTTCACTCTAGAGGTGCAGTGAGCTGAACAGTGTGCATCATTCCAAGTGCGATACAGCATAGTGTTGTGCAAGGGCATGACAGTTTCTGTTTTATACCCAGGAGAAGTATCTGGAGTGGAGGAAGGAGAGAAGGGAAAGTGAAAGAAGGGAGAGTGAAAGAGAAGAGCTGATTTTGCATGAAACCTGCTCCGGTACCACTGATGTGCAGTTCTCCCCTCTCTCATAAAGAAAGCCTTTCTTTTTTTCTTTTATAAAGGAAGAAATTCAGCCTTTGATGAAATGAGCAGAAATCTTCACGTAGGCTTTTAAGGATGAAAACAAATGTATCATGGCTACAGGTATGTCCACCCCCCAAGATCAAGCTGTGACTGTTGGTGTTTAGGGAGATGCAGTCTTGGCCATGCTGAAAATACTGACAGAAGAATTTCCCTGACCTGCCTTTCCAGTAGGAATTGGTTTATAGAGGTGGGTATAGAACCTGGAAACAAGGCCAGTCTAACGCCACAATTCCTGTGCCCTAAATATAAAGTCATATTCCCAATTCTTTATATATATTTTTTCTGCTTCTCTGATTTCTGAGTTCTGCCTTCAGGCACTGCTTCTTCATTGGGCGTTCTTGATTATTTTAATTTTTTTATTAGTATTTGCAGGAATGGCAACTTGTCAGTAAACTAGCCAGATGGTGGAAAAATAGCTTGATAAATCACTATAATAGTAACATGGCTAAAATATCAGGGCACAAAGGAGCCTGTCCTCAGTATTATTCTGAGTAGTGTTTGCCGCAAGCAGGAAACAATGTCAGGTGATAAGATTCAGAGCTAAGTCAAGCTATCTGCAGTTTCTCAATAGTGGACACAGCCACGAGGACACTGAAATAGCTCCTGGGTTGGAGAGTTGGTTTGTACTGGGAAGTAACTAAGAGTCTTATCATTTTCTGGAAAAGAACTATATCCTTGATATTATTTGTCAAAATGAAACTAGTTAAAGGAATTCAGCAAGGGGAAAAGCAAACAGTTTGAAATGGGAAAAAATATCCAAAGACGTCCACTTCAGTCTTCTTCATTTTATCTGCCCTTCCTGTGTCCTTCAGAATGTGGTTGCCTGTGATAGACAAGTCAGTTCGATTTTGGGATTGATTCTGGAGACTAGATGTCTCTGCTTGTTGCTGTAGAATTTCATGGAATTTCCTAGGTGCCTCATTGCATTTGAAGTGTGTTTGGTCCCCAAGGTTCCAGGAACCTCCAGTTTTAACTACATTTGAAGGCCTTCATGGGTGGAGGGCATTTTGAATTTCCAAAGTCTTAGGTGCCTCATTCTCCTTTTTTTGTTTGTGCCAGATTTCCCCTTGAGATAACAGAGCCTAGTGGGTGATCAGCAGCATTAAATACATGATGCTAACACGTCTCTCCTGCAGGGTGCTGGGGTCTCTTACTTCCCCTTCTGTGTCCTACTCATTCAGAGCAGTCCTAAAGAACACTCCCTGTTTTGGATTCATTCTCCATCAATATGTTGAGAAAATACTTAAAACGTAAAAGACTCTCTGTTTCTAATATTTCAGGTACCCAGAATGTCTGTAGACTTGGCTTTCAGGAGCCATGAGCTCTGAAGGCTTTTATTGACAGCGATTTCACGGCCTGTCTTCCTAGTAACCTCTGTGAACACAGGCAGAGGAAAGGGAGTTGAGACAGGAACTGAATACTGACTGCATGCAAGGCTGAACAAACGTTTCTTACGCACAACTGATTGAAACCTCACTATAAACATGGATTTATTAATAAGCTCACCCTCGTTTAACAGACAGATACACCGAGTTCTAGAGTCTGGAATGAAAGCAGCAAGGTCCCAAGTATGCTGACTCCAAAGTTTATGTGTCACCTCCACTCAGCTACCTTTTCTTCAGCCAGCACATCTTTTCTAAACTTTTGGCTTAAAGGAGCCAGAAGGTGAACTTTTAACACTGCTCAGTGATTCATCCTCTTTTTTTCCTGGTTTCCAAAACTGAATGGGTTTCCTCCTGTGCCTCCAGCCCTCCTTCATGTCCTCTTGGTTCCCTTTAAAAGAAATGCCCGTGTTTCTCGTTCTCCTTCTCTTTGGGTCTTACAGAGCAGTGGCTCACTAGGGCACCAATTTAATGAAATAAAATTTTCAAGCATGTTTGGTTTGATTCTAGGTGATACAAATAAAGAATTGTGAATGCTTTGTAGTCAGGTTTAAAGGGAAGGGGAAAGGTGGAAAGAAGAAAGTAGGTCAAGTATAGTACCTGGTAATGTCTCCTTCAGGGCTGCCTAGTAAAGATTTAGCTTTTAAAACTGGGGAAATAATGGGACACCATAGTATTTTGGCACCTAGGTATACTGAAATTTTGAGTTTGGCGGTTTTTAATGTTTATTAGTTATGTGACTCTTACATATGCCAGGCATTGTTCTAATTAATATATAATATGCATGTGTATTGATTTATCTTCTCTAAACCCTTTGAGGTACCTATTATTATTATCTCTAAGAAAACAGAGACTCACAGAGGTTTGTTAACCTGCCCAAGGTCAGACAATTAAGGACAGAACTAGAAGCTGAGCCCAAGAAGTTTGGCTTCAAAGCTCTTAACCACATACTAACCTGCCTCTCTGTGACAGGGCTCAGTAACTCAGCTTCATGATTTCACAGGTTTCCAAAGATTATTTTTCTTTTTAATTAGAACCAGTCCACCACACAGTTGGAAGGGTAAATATTTGTCATGTTTGGTGACAGACGTGATGAGTTAAAAAAAAGGTCTAAGGCAAAGTCATGTACTTTCTCTTACATATTCTTCCATCTGTATTTACTGTGTGAAAAGGTCACTTGAGCACAAGTGTTTGAATTTCATGCTTATAAGCAGCTTCCCTGTGGCTAAAACCTTGCTCTCCAAATTGATTTTAAAAATATTTTACAATAATGTATATTATTCTCTAATAAGAACACTCTGCAGTTGTTAAGCTATGAGCTTCCTAACTCAGACTTTTGTGATAGTATTTTCCATAAATGCCAGGGATTGTCAAGTGATTTTTGTTTTACTCTCCAATTGTAGACGTTTCTCCTCATTGTCCATCCATCACATTTACTGGAAGGAACGGTGGCTCTGGGAGACCTAAGCTGTTTGCTTTGTCAGTCAGCTACCTGGCTGTAGCTTGTGGTAGGAGGGAAGGGGAGGGAGAAGACTAAAAAGCCTGAAATGGCAAATGACTGTAGGTTCTGGAGAAAAATAGAATTAGAAGCATTTGTGGTTCAGATGAAAATAGCACATTTCCTTGCTGCCTGGACTGTGGGGGTGAAAGTGCTCCGGGGAATAGAAAATAAATAAAAATTGATCCTTCACCAGTCAAAGGAAATGCTCTGACTCTGGGAACTAAAATGACAGCTCCAGATTTGAGGATCTGGTGAAACCACTTTTGAAGGTTAACAAAAAAGAAAACAAAAAACAAAACACCAGGAGACTTGGAAAAAAAACCCAAAAGACACTGGTATACTATGTTAGGAAATCTAGTCTTTCAGGAATGAGTTAAACAGCCCTTTCCCAAGCCTGACCAGCAGGCAGCACAGGCTGGTTGGGTGTAATCCCTTTTGTTCCTGCTGCTGACCACGGTCCTTCCATCTCTTCTTGCAGGTGAGAAGCCTTATAAGTGCTCATGGGAGGGATGTGAGTGGCGTTTTGCACGAAGCGATGAGCTCACGAGGCACTACAGGAAACACACAGGTGCAAAGCCCTTCAAATGCAACCACTGCGACAGGTAAAGAGAAGTAGAAGTTGATGGGCTAGGGAGGAGAGATGGGGAAGTGGGTTGGAGGGTGAGCAGCACCCGTGTGCTTGGACTTATCACAGGTCTGACTCACAGACACTTGGACCTGGGAATGCCTTTTACTTCTCCATGGAGAGGACCAGTGAGAAGAGGGGGTGCCCTCTTGCGTGAAATCAAGAGGTGGTGTGAATTCTTGGTTCAGTTACACAAGCATTTACTGAACACTAGCTTTAAGCCAGAAATGGTGTTAGTCACTGGGTATCAACAAGATGTGACAGATAACTTCAGTATAATATGAAAAGTAGTGAGACAGAGAATGGTCACCTGTAGGGACTTCTGATCTTTGTATCAATGTCAGTACCACTTTCCCTCATCTATAGTAATAAGAAAGAGTAGAAAGCTTGCTTAATGGAAGGAAGGTTAGGGTTCCTATCACTATAAGGCTTTTCTCTGAACCATTATTGGAAATGAATTGTACTGAACAGAGTTCCCATTCTTTGGGGGCCCAGATCATTCTTTCTTCCTTGAAAATAGGTACAAGGGTGCCAAAAATGACGAGGTTTTGAGAACTCCTCCTGTAATTCAATTTTAAGCCTTCTGCATTTGATAGTAGAAGAAAGAGCACGTAGCAACAGATACTACCGAAGTAATAGTATCTGACAGCCCTGGCATTATCAACCAATAAACCCCAAAATGGAGACTCTGCAGGCCAAGGTGAAGGCAGGATTAGGTTTAGACATAATCAAATAATGGGCTTGCATCTGAGCGTGTTATCCTTCTAATCCTATTTCTGTGTTTAAAAGGAAGCTTAAGAAAATTAACCATCTTTTTAATGCAATACTAAAGGTCTCGGTTATGATGAGAAAAATGCTTCTAATACGATAAAAGCCCCTGAAAGCCTCAGGGTTCCCCAGCTTGCAGGATGGCAGCAGGGGCCTGGCTTTTCTTGGGAGGAAATGGGATTGCTTTTGCATCCTGCCTCCCCCAGTCCCTGTGTCCCACACCTCCCCCTCACCAGGGCTTCCTCTGTAGTAGTGTTTAGTGAATAGGGAAGGGGTGTCCAGACTGGTCACGTTGGCTTAGTGCTCCCTTAGGATGCTTATAAAGGAGCAGTTATGTTTTTCTTCCTTTTTTTTTCCATCTTCCTGGGAAGCTATTTTCCTCTTATCTTCATTCTCTAAGTACTAAATAAAGACCCCATGCGTCCTGGAGCCCAGAGATAACCTCCCACCCCAGGGCTGAGGAAGTGTACTTCATTGTCTCCCATTCCCTTGGAACTCTGTTCTGCTACCCAAGAAGACAAGTTATTGTTAAATTTCCATCCATTACCTAGAAGTCCTCCTGTATTTACATGAATCAGCAGCTGTCTTCTACAGAGTATGCTCCAGGAGAGTTTCTCCTTATTCCCCATCTTCCTTCTATTTCCATCTCAAGTTTCTCTGCTTTGTGCCTCTCTCACTCTGCTAATAAAGAAGCCCTGCAGATGGTGACTCTCTGTCCGTAGTCTTTTGAAGGAGAGTGTTCTGTTACATCAACTGGGACCAAGATGAATTCTTTGCGAGTGGTCAGAGTGTGATGGTAGCGTGTACACACAAGTTGCCCAGCTCTGAAGGGTGTGGAGGCCGTTACTTGGAGATTGTGAGCATTATGGGTAGCCGTAATTATTGTATGTGGACAAAGAGTTCTTATGGGGAAATTGCCAAAGTTAGTATTCCACTCTTCAAATCAACTGACTTATTGATTTACAACCTTCCAGCAGTTGATATATTTGGATTTAATCTGGTCTTTTGTATGATTTACGTGGAGAAATATTCCAAACCGATTGGTTATTTCACTGAAAGAGATGTCAGAGATGGGTGATTTGGTTAGTCTTTTGCTTTGTTTTCTTCTTTAAAATACACTACAGTTTCTGGAGCTAGAAATTTGCTGAGCAGATGGTACAGATTCTGCAACATGGTATTTGTGGGAGATTGAGTGGATCAGCGTCCTGCGACACAGGCCAATAGTGCATTTTTGACAACATCAGAAATGAGAGTTTGTATTCCCATTAGTGTCTCATGACAGGCAGCACCTTGGCGTTTCAATTGCAGTGACTGTGCTAAGAATAGCCAGGTCTGGGAGGCGACATGGGGAATTGGAGTGGTCCCAAAGCAGATGAAAGGAAAGCCTGGAGTGACCGGGAGTTGGCATTCCTTAGAAGATGTTTGCCTTCAGAAACAGAGGGCATCTGTAGGCCTTGGCAGGACATGGCATCCTATTGGTACCGCAGTGTATATGAGTGCACCACCTCTTGTCTCTTAAAATTTGAACAATTATACTGCCCTATTTAGAAGTTAAATAGGGTTTAGACTTCCTTTCCTTAAGCATGTACCAAGTCTAACGTATGCTTTTATTTTGCCTATAGGGTAGTTTTAAAAAATTCATGACGTTTTTGGTTTGTTTTTTTTTTTTTTTTTTTGGCCAACATTTAAAATCGTTAAATGTCACACAAAAAAGTTTGTATTTCTGGCTTTGTCTGGAAAAATCAGATCTGGCCACAGTGGGCTCACATTCCCATGTGGCTGTAATTGGATGTAGCTGAAGAGCAATCATTACCCATTTGCCATAGCCATGTGATGACTATGTTTCCACTGTTCCCACCACTCCCTATGGCTCCACAACTCAAAGGCAAGCCATTGGTTGCTAAGTATTGTCCCGCTTTCTGTTGTTTCTTCTTACAAGAAGAGCTATACTTCTTTGTATCCATGCCTTATCGGAAGTGGAAACAGATAGCCCAAGAGTGCTGTGTTTCTTACACTTGACCCACAGCACATACTTTATCTGCCTGGCCTTGCAGACACTGGGTTTTGTGACTTCTGGCTTCATGTTTGGGTTAGGAAAAAAGCACAGTAGTAGTGCCATTTCTTCACCATCTGACTGGACAGTGCAGCCCCCCTGAGTGACCAGTGACTAGAGGGATAAGTGGTTTTTCAGCCCACAGAGTTGGAGGCTGCTGATGGTGGTAGATAGGGCTCAGTTTCCATCAGTGGTAACATGCAGGCCCTCATTCTACCGACTGACTCAGTGCAGTTATAATCCAGGGAGACAGCTACTAGCGTCGTACATTCCAGTTCTTGGGCAGTTTAGAGGGTGCATTTTGATCTTTATGTCAGCCCACTTATAAGTGGTAAGAAATACCAGCCCGTATCTTAGCCTCTTGGTCACCTAGGAGATTGCTATTGACTTAATCCCTATGTGACGTTAGTGTACCTTTTTTTTTTTCATTTGAGACAGTCTGGCTTTGTTGCCCAGGCTGGAGTGCAGTGGTGCGATCTCGGCTCACTGCAACCTCTGCCTCTGGGGTTCAGAAGATTCTCCTGCCTCAGCCTCCCAAGAAGCTGGGATTACAGGTACCTGCCACCACGCCTGGCTACTTTTGTATTTTTAGTAAAGACAGAGTTTTGCCATGTTGGTCAGGCTGGTCTTGAACTCCTGACCTCAAGTGATCCACCCACCTCGGCCTCCCAAAGTGCTGGGATTACAGGCGCGAGCCACCACACCTGGCCTAGTGTGCCTTTTTCATAAACAAGAGAAATGACTGTGGGGTTGACTAGTTCTCCATTATGTACAAATTTCAATAATTAAGGACCTTCTTATTTAAGGTCACCTGGCTGCTGTAAAGTTATAAATACCCTCTAGGGGTATATTACCCTTAAAATTATTTGATTCTGCACTTCTAGATGCCAAGTTTATCTATTACCTTTTACTATTCCTATGTGGAATTCAGTAGGTATAAATTAGTAAGTATAAGTTAATCATGACTAAGTACCTTGCTGGAGTATTGAATTTAAATAAAAGCCTCAATAGTAAGGGACCTGGTCTAATCCTAAGCATCATACATTTTTTTGGAATTTGAACAAATAATGATGCTCATTTGATTCAGTAGGGGTGCAGTTACATTTCCTACCATGTTAAAGGTTTGGTTTACTTTTTTCCACTTTTTTTCCCCTGAATTTGAAGGATAAAGGGAGATGCTTATACGTATATTGCTAAATACCCAGTAATTGGTAAAGGCAGAAATAAAGCCGAACACATACATTACTGAATGGTTCTTTCAAATAAAGTTCTGTATCAAGAATACTAATTTCCGGAGAGTTCCCAGGATATAGAAAGTAAGGAAAGGGGTTTCCCACTGCCAGGCCCTCTCTTCACTCCTTACCATCTCAAATCCCTGCATTCCTCTTGGACAGGCAGGCTTCTGGGTGTCTGTGTTGTTGCTTCTCACAGGTGCATCCTCCTCAGGCCTGACCAGCTTAACCTCAGGATTAATTTTCTAGTTGCTGCCTTGACCACTTGCCACAAAGTTAGTATCATGTTCATTTACTTTTCAAGTTTATGGTCTTACAGTTCTGTAGGTTAGAAACTTCTAGGTTAGAAGTCCAACATAGGTCTCACTGGGCTAAACTCAAGGTTTTTGCAGAGCTGCATTTTTGTTCTGGAGGCTCTAGGGGAATATCCATTTCCTTTCCTTTTCCAACTTCTAGAAGCTGCCCACATTCCTTGGCTCATGATGCCATTCCTGCATCATTAAAGCTGTTGAGTCCTTCTCGTGCTGACATCTCTCTGGTTCTCTCTATCAATTCCTTCTCCCACTTTTAAGAACCGTTGTGATGGCATTGAGCCCAACCAGACAATCCAGAATAATCTCCCTGTTTAATGTCAGCTGATTCATAAGTTAATTCCATCCACAACTTTAATTCTTTATCATGTAACCAAACATAGTCCTAGTGTCTGGGCATGAAATGTAGACATTTTGGAGGGAGCATTATTCTGCCTACCAGAAGCTCCTTAAATTGACAGCCCAGTTCTCTCTTCTTCTCAGTGTGGTTAAGCAGATGTGACTAAGAGTGTGGGCTCTGGCGTCAGACTGCCTGTGTTCAAATCCTCTTTCTGATGAATATTTCATCTGGTAGTGGGAATAAGAATGGTACCTTCTTTATAGGGATCTTATAAGGATGTTACATTTAAAAAAGAAACACCTACAAACAGAATGTCCCAACTTGGATCTTCTTTCTCCAGGTTGTTGGGATAAAAGAAGGAGGGAAAGAGAGAAAGAGAAGGAAGAAAGAAGGCAGGGAGAGGAAGGGAGGGAGAGAGGGAAAGAGAACAGGCAGTGGACAATACTGAGTTGTACCCTCAGGACATGAGTTATGCCAGTTAGATGCTAAATTCCCTGCAGGCTATATTGATTTTTCTTTGTACGAGTGACATGGAGTACTAGTTTTTAAAGAAAACTTAGTGACACTGTTTTATAGCAAAGCAAACACCCTTTAGGGGCATCTCTAAGGGATTATCTAAATATCTTCCTCATACAAAGTCAGGGCTGGAAGTAAGTGGGTATAATTGGAATTGTTATTATGCAGCATGTTATTGGATTAGATTGTTTTCTGTTGTACTTTTCACATTTTTATGTGGTTTTCGTTTTACCCTTGTCCCATTTCACTTCATTCCCTTGGAGTTCTATCCTACACATGTACCTATTTAAGGAATGGACACAAACAGGGGGTGTGGAGAATGTTTGCGGTCAAGGGAAAGGGTGGATATTTTTTGTTTGTTTTAAGAATGAACAAACAGGGAAATCCTGCCCTGAACAGGAAACCCTGCTAACCTGAACAGTGTAGCTTGCTAACATTCTGACAGGAGTTTTGGACTGTAGGGGTGTCTCAGGCTTCAGGGAGCCTGGGAACTTTCTCATAGGTTAGAAAGCAGCTAGTTTCAGGCAAGTGATCCAGGGGGAAAGCATACACTCAGAGCTCAGAATGACTGCTGTCATGTAGGCTGACTTCACTGGGATTTCATTCAGAACCTGAGATTGAAGCCTGCAGGGATTTGGAAACACCCATACGGTCAGGTTTCTGCATGTTATAGACTGCAGTTAGCCTCCCAGGGTATTTATGTGCTCAGGTAACTAAGAAGAACAGAATTAGATTTGTCTTTAGGCTTTGTTGGATCCAGCTTCTCTGATATTATCATCAGGACTCTTTCTATCCTCCAGAACCCCTTTTTCTGTTGACTTCATTCTCAAGCCAACTCTTTCCCACAATGGCAGTATAGACACCAGTCACTCCAGGATCCCAGTGGAAAGAGAGCTTCTCTCTTCCAATAATTTCAGCAGATGTCCCAGGGCTGGTTCTCATTGGCCTTTACAGGTCACATGGCTGTTGCTTAGCAGAGTACTATGGCCACAACTTCAGCCTCACACAAATGAGAATGCAGAAGGGTTGCTACCCAAGAGAATATCAAATAGCTGGTGTTAGAGGAAAGAGGAAAGAAGATGACCACTGGATCCACTCTGACATGAAGAAGGCACTCAGTTATGGGCCTTAGGTTCCAAGAAACACCTTAGCCTCAGTTTCCTTCACCCTCCTCCTTTCTGCCCCCAACACACACACACAAAGGGTGAGAATACTTACCATGGAGGGTTGGTGAGGATGGCGTGATATTGGGAAAGCCCTTAGCGTAGTGCCTACATATCGTAACATACTCAATAACTGTGAGCACCCTTCTTCATCCTTTTTTTTTTTTTTTGACTTGAATATAGAGTGTCTGATAAGCCTGTAAGTAGTATCACAAGCAGTATTTCTAGGCTTTCATTGTAAAGTTTAGGATTGAAATCTGGGTGTTGAAATTTCAAAGTTCCACCCTTTGATGATATAGACTAATTATTCTTTATTATATTTACAGTATGCAGGCATGACACAGATTTCAAAAGCACTTTCCCATTCTTCTTTAATAATCACAATTATGATCATAACAGTTAACATGCACTGAGATCCTACAATGTGCCAGTCGGTATTCTAAGTACCTTGCATAGATCATCTCATTTAATCCTCACAACCCACCTATGAGGTAAATGCTATAATTATCCCCACTCTACTGAGGAGGAATTAAAGTACAGAGAGGTTAATGTGCTCAGAGTCACACAGCTATTGGAAGAGATGGGATTTAAACCCAAGCATTTTGCCCCTTAAACTTACCTTCCCAACACATGGCCCTGTTTCTCAATGCATGTGCACTGTCTCTGTTTAAAGTAAGGGAAATCATTTCCTAAGGAGTGATACAAGTCAAGCTGTTTGCTGGGAGTTCTCTAATATCCTTGTTGTTTATATCTCCTAGGTGTTTTTCCAGGTCTGACCATCTTGCCCTCCACATGAAGAGACATATCTAAAAAACCGAAAGGCCAGAGTTGCCATGGCATCGGCTAGTGTCTAAAGGAAACGCCATGAGGCAGGGGGCTGGACTTCAGGCGGGGACCCATTGCCTCGCAGAAGAAAGTTCTCACTTATAAACCTCTGTACACACACACACATATACACACACTCACAGACCCACACACATACACACTGTCATGCACTCAACTATATTTAAAATATATACGTCTATTCTTTATGCCTTGCCCTAGCCAGATGGAAGAAGATGAAGAAGGAAACCAGGTGAACTCAGCAAGGCAGACTGGCTGCTTACTTCAGCACTATTGGAATTATTTCCCGCTGTTGCCAATGGAAATCAAAGAAAATGGATGTGACGTCTGTGCAGGTGGACGGCAGTCCGAGGGGCTTATTTAACTTGCTTCTGAGTGCAACTTGATAGGAGAATCCAGCATCTTAAAGTTGCATATGTGTAGCACTAATGTTTCTTTTTAAATAGTTGGGGGAAAATGACCTAGAAAACCAAATTGCAGTTTGGTAGCCAAAATTAACTCTTGGTTTATCTGTCCTTTGTGTGTGAAAAGTCCTACTATTCCGTGCGTCAGACTTCCTCACAGAACTGTTGACTGGTTTTGGTTCTTAGTACTATTGAGATATTTCGCGTCGATCCCAACGGCCTTAGCGGCGGCAGACTGGAATAACACCTTACACCTTTCTGGCCTGCATTTCTGTAGACTTCACTCTCAAGGGAGGAGTTTTCTTTTCTTACTTTTTGACTTTTGCACACCATATGCACTAGGGATTCTGGAAACTTCTAGCATGACTGCAAAGTGGCCAAGAGAATAAAGTCCTTGATGATAAATCACAGTATATCCCTTGAGCCTCACCTTATTGCCAGTGCTAGATTTTTTCTTTTTAATCTCTCCGTTTTTGCTAACGAAAACTTGAAAAGCTTATTTGGAAGCTTAAATGTTTTATCTTTTCTCCATGGACTAAACCTCTCCAGGACTCTCTCGGCACCTGGATGTCCAGCTCTCGAAGCAGCCAATCAGATGGGACATCACAGTTCTCTCATCCTCCTTGAGGCATGATGACCTCAGCTCATAGTGATCAACCGTTGTGCTGTGTGTCATTGCTACCCCATAACCAGTTACAGCATAGATGTCGCTAGTCTCAGAGGGCAGCTGCGTATTTAATTTAACTCTGGTTTATGACCTGACAAAAAGCCAAAAATATCACTCTTTCCAGGAGTGGGGAAAACTGAGGATGCCTCCCAAGTCTAGTGGCTTCACAAAAGATCATCCTATCTTCTCTGTCATGCCCACTGAGCTCCTATTCCCCTACTTGTTACAATACACAATTTAAAACGCCATTGTGGGAGTGAAGGGTTGACATTTAAGGAAAAGGTTGAGGTGTTTCTCTCATGGGCTGTCTAAAAGGAGAGACACGTTTCTTTCTTTCTTTTTTTTTGGCTAGGCCCACCGTGACTTGTGACCTAGAACCCCCAGGATTAACAGAGGCCTCACATTTACTCTGCAAGCTGACTCCAAAGGAGTCTACAGTCCTTACTTGTCATACTACACACACACATCCAATAGTGGTCTCTGTCTACCCGCATTCCTAGCTAGCTGGCACTGGCCTCAACTCCAAAGACTGCCTTTAGGACCATCAAATGGCCTATGCAAGCAAGCGGGGTGGTTATTAGGACAGATTGTATATTTTGTATATTCTGGGACCATCCCTTCAAGACACGTCTATAAAACAAAAATGGCGCTTGGTCCACACACGGTTGCTGCTCCCTCCTACCAGCTGGCTCCCCTCCTGTCCTCCTTTGACTGTTTGACTCATTGACTGTTAAAATGCCACCCCATACATATTTGGGATGCAAAACTGAAGTCAAAAGGAAACAATAATATAAGAAACACAAACACATATATGACAGCAACCTTCAAGATCTGGGTTTTCAGCTTTCTGCAACCTTTGTTTTCACTGAAATGTTGAAACTACTCGTCTGAGGGCAAAGGAACCTCCTCACAAATGCTGTAGCTGCCAATTGGACACTTGGGGCATTTCGAGGTCTGGCCCTAAGAATTTACTTTCTCCTTTTCCTTTTTTCTATTTAGACCAAAAAAAAAAAACAAAAAACAAACAAACAAAAAAAAAACAAAAAAAACACAAAATAATACAAAACGAAAAAAAAATAAAAGAACACCCATTAACACACACACGCACACACACACAAAATCTGTCCATTTGCCGGAGGCAACTGTATGTATGTTAGTTGGAGGGTATTAAAAAAAAAATCAGTTTTATTCCAAAGATTTAAAACTAGACATGACTTAAAAACAATTTCTGGAGCACTGCTTGCTGACAATCTCGTAGTTCTCTTCTGCATTTGAGTGCATTTTGTGGCCAGTCCATCAGGGCGTACCATGGGATTATATTTGAATGTGTGGTGCATCCTTCCTGGATGAAGGATGTGTGAGGGACCTTGAACCTCAGCTGTATTAAACTGTAGCGCCTCCAGTCAGTGCACTAGATGAAACTTTTAGACACCCTGAATTCTGTTGGTTCCTTTCTTTTCCTTTATGTAGCAGCCTCCAGCATGAATGCACGCACACGCCAGTGATGGCATTAAGCCATGGCCACCACGATTTGCAAATGTTCTCTCCCAAGCTGGAGCTGCTCTTGCCTCTCGAAATGCTATTATTAAGGGTTTATAATACTTAATTTAATTTTCGAACTGACCAATGCAAGGCTCTATTAAAAAGAAAGTTTAAAAAATGCAAAAGAGTTATCATTGCTTGTTTGCTCCCTATTGTCATCTGTGGTCTCATTTGAATGTGGCAGAACAAAGGCCCTTTGGTCCTCACCACTGTCTGAAATGTTCAGTAATTTCTCTCTCTTTTGTATCAGTGAGGTCCTTTGTAATCTGCTCCTGACCTTTCTTGGAGCAGGGTGCATTGAAACTCAATGGTGGTGCTTGCTTGCTTCAGAGTCATTTGTTGACTGTGAGAATTGGCCTAAGAATTTGGTGGGTGCTAAGTGGATGGCTTTGAAACTGTTCTTCTTTAGCCCAGTTGACACCCATGAATGATGACCAGTCCTGATCATTTTGGAAATGGATGTGTAATAAAATGTCCATCACCTCTGCAGTGGCAGAGATGGTTACTAAGAGCCTCTAGAGCGAGCAGGTTTTCCAAGAAGTAACCTGAAGACATTTTGCTCCCAAGAAGGACTGGTTATTTAAAAACAGTGCATTAATGGACATTTGAAACACATCAAACCCCTTTCTCATTTCAATTGTTATCTCCTAACACTCCAGGGGATCCCAAATTTGAAAGGAAAAACCCGGCCTGGTGTTTCTGGTGGTGTCCTAACAAGCACGCTTTTATCCAGGGTTCAGAGTTGGACATGTAGAAAAAGAGTTTCTAAGCCACTGACAATATTTTTTTTTTTGGAATTTCAAATTATACTTCTTTCTCCTGCCACATGACTGTAAGTCATAGACATGGAAACCTGAAATTATAATGCTGCTCCTAGCTACTGGCCTCCTGCCCCACCCATGGTTAATGGCTCAGCTCAATGCCTGGTGGTAATGAGTATTATGTCCAGAAAAAGAGATGTTCAGATTCCATGACAAAGCTGCATTTTTGTAAAAATATTGGAGACCCCAAAATGAACTTCATGCTGACCATTTCGTCCTCTCTGTGTGCTTTCCCTTGCAAAGCCCTTCAAATATCCTCTTCTCTCGACGCCATCTCCTCTCCACCTGCACCTCTTGTGCCCTTTGTACATCTTTGATTGCCTGATGATAACAGGGTAAAAGGACAGCCAACCTCATGCCTGATTAGCAGAACCGAATCCTAGTTTTAAAAAATCTTCTCTGGCTTCAGAGAAGATTTTATAAGGACTTTTGTTTGGGATAAGCTTTCCAGATTATCCATGTCTATTTGCATCAAAGGGGAAAGAAATGGGGCTTTTGGATGGCTCTTCCAGTGCATTCGGAACATTGCCTCTTGCCTTTATTCCTGCATTTTATGGCAAAGCCAAAAGAAAGAAACTCAAGTTGCAAGAACAAAACCCAGTGACCAGTTTTGATGGTTCAAAATGATTTCCTTTATGGAAGTCACTTCATAAAAGGTTAAATAAAAAGTGGGAAGTGCTTTTGTCTTCTCTTTTGCATGAGTTGCTTTTAGGAGCAGGAAGAAGGTAGGCAAAGTAAGATAAAGATGCAACACATTTAACTACAAAAATCAGGTTCATTTTTTAGTTTATTAGAATTTTTTTGAAATCTTAAGAGGGCCAGCATTTCTGGCTACAATTTTGCACCCAGAACATTGCCAAAATGAAGATTCAGTAAATAGAACCTGATTGAAATTTACTCCTGGAAGCTTTCCTTTGCATTTTCGGGAAGTGGCCGCCTGCCAAGCGCAAGAGTTGGGGGGCAGGAGGGGAGGACTCAAATTCTGGGTGTCTGGATTAAATTTCGGTGAACATGGTGATATCTCAGTTTGAAAACTAGAGGGCCTATCCTGAGTATACATTAATGACTCTTTGATGGCCTACTTTCCTCAGTGAGGATCTTTGGGAATACTTGAGATGGAACAACAGAAATGTGTGAAAGGAAGCAGAAACTTCTTGTAAATAACGTGACCTCCCATGACGAACTGCCTGAGGCTTCAGGGTTTTTTCTTGCTTTTAACACTCTTAAATCTCCTCTGTTGGTTCCTAATAGATCCCAGAAAAGGGAAAAATAAAGCTGCAGTTAACTTTCTTATGTGCATCCTTCCAATATAGTACTGTATTCTTCAGGTGTTTTGCATTTAACATAAAAGTCCTCGGGAAACAGGTGTCAAAAACAGAGAGAGAAATCCTGGGCCATCACTTCACAAATATCCCAAACAAGATATTCTTTTCAAACAGGGCTCCCTCTCCGTGGTCACGAGGGAAGGTTGATAATGTTCTTTGTTGGGGACTGTTTATACAATTTTTTTTCAACTGTGAGCTTTGGAATCGTAACTTGCTGTGAGTCCAGCTTCTGTCTACTGCCATAAGATGGACCCCACGTCAGCATAATGAGGGTGGTATATATGCTCGCACCTAGACACGCGCATATGTACCTGTCGTACCTTCACGGAAGGAAAACAGGCTACTGACGTTTCGGAGGAGTAGCCACCAGTGCCTAATATCTTTTGGGGGGGATGGATGCTTATAATTGCCAGTATATTGAAACCACACTGGGAGTTCCACACAGCGGGGAGGGGTTGGGGGTGGGCAGAGGGGACATTTTAAACCTAGGCCTTTGGACTGGAAGCAGAATGATTTCTGCAAACCTAGGTCCTGAAGGCTTTGGGGCTTATTGGCTGGTTCTCAACCTTTTTGTTTTTTCTTCCCAGCATGCATTTCCTGTCTAAACCCAGACTTAGTTTAATTTCCTTATCTTTCACTTCTGCTTCATTCCAGGGAGGAAAAATACACCTGTTAATGGCCAAGATCTCCTTGCTAACACAGAGGCAAAAATAAATGTCTAATGTTTTTGAAGCCTCCCCTTCCTTTCCACAAGCCCCCACCCGCCCCCGCGTCAAGCTCCTTCTCCCACTTCCTACTCCCACGCAACTTCCCAGCCACTGAAACTTTTCTTTCAAATCTCTATTATCCTCTTAACAGTTGCTTGAATAAATTTATTTTTGCACTATACATTTTCTTTTTGCCAGATGTGTCTAACAAGTGTGTTTGGAGAGACCTACTCCCAGCCCCGTCTCCTTCCCCGCCTCCCCCCGTCACATTCTCTCAGGCCTTCTCTGGTATTTATAATATATCACAGAAGTACCCAGTCTTATAGCCCTCGGTTATGCCTTTTTTTGACATTTTATTTTTTTTAAGCTTTTTATATATATATATAAATATATTACTTTGTCAAGTTTTTTTGCTGTACAAAAGTCTTAAGATTTAAAACTATTATTTGTATTATATGATGGTGGTATGTTAATGTTACAAAATTATTAATGAAGAAAAAATTTATTTTTGTTACTGGTCTGTTTCATAATTCTTTTTTAAATTGGTATATTGTAAGATATCTATGCAAAAAATGTTATGTGACGCATTTTTATTTAAGAATGTAATATGTGTAATAAACAGTAGAATGTGTTTGGCCTTGGAATGCTTTACTGTATTTCTCCTTAGCTTGTTTCACTGGGGAAAAAAATCTTCGAAAGACACAAGTGGGTACTTACATACTTCGTGAAAGTTTTCTTTCTTGGAGAAAGGGAAAGCAAAAGGTTGTATTAGGTTATCTTCCTTTGGGAAGTTGTGTGTATGTGTGCGTATGTGTGTATTTTATAGTTTCATTGAGGCAGCTCAATGCCCAAATAAGAAGGGTCACTGAGTTTATTTCTTCAAGGGGAAAAAGGGAGCCAATTGTTGGAGATTATGAAAAGCAATATTTTAGAATGATAGAGATTACAAGATGTTATTTGTTTAGGGGGTTGGGAGAGGGTTATTGAAAGCAGTTTATTTGGTGAGAGAAGGAGGCAGTTTGTTCTGGGATGGGGTTTAATAGGAACCTATTGGGAAAGGATCTTTGAAGCAGTTTGTGAAGGAAGGAGGAAGGGGAAAGATCAGAGGGAATAATTTAGGTGAGGGGTAGGGGGCAGTAAAATGACAGGAGATGGTTGGAGTGGGGAGGAAATGGGTAACTGGAAGCCAGGAAATCCAGCTGGCTGTAGAGCGTACAAAATACTAGAAGGAAATACAAGCAGCTTCAGACCCAGAGAAGAGAGGGAGATGAAAGCCCCAGGGAAAATTCTCAGAACTGAAAAGAAAAGTACTAAAATCTCTGCCACACACGACTTCCAGGAAAGAGCATCACCAGTAAGGAGGAAGGTAGAGAACCCAGCTGGTGGTGTCGCCTCAGCATCCCGAGCTCAGCGATTCCCCAAGAGAAGTGGTGTCATTCACAGGAAACAACAGTAAAACACATTTGTCACATGGGACACAGCACTAGTCCAGCTTTCTTTGCATTCTTTGGACTTACAGAAGTGGATACGGTGGTGAATAACCTCTATCCCTAATCAAATGAATCTGACAAGAAACTTTCCAATAAATGTTTACTTTAGAAACCGTGGCTAGTGTGACTGAATTTGCTGCATGGATACAGACATTTCTCATGTCCCTGAACAGGAAACAGGTGTCAGGAGTGTGACAGCGGGTTTGGAAGGGAAGCTGAGTGATCAAGTTCTTGCTCTCATAAAACTCAAGGTGAAGAGAACAGTAGGTGCTGCAGGGGCCGGGAAAATGGTTTTGAAGTGTTAAGCATCAGCTGCCGCATCTCCCGAACAGGCAAGTGAGCTGGGCAACACGGCAGCCCAAAGCTGACTGACAAGAAACCACACGATGTAGTGGGGAAAACACAGCCCCTGGAGTCTGAAGACCTGCCTCGTACTCCCTGTGTCTTCAGCAGCTCTGGGACTAGATGAGTAATTTAATTCTGATAACCAAAATCATTTACCTGGAAATTTCTCTGAGTGAGGAAGGATAAGATAGCTTGGCAATATTACCTACAAGAAGGCTTATTATTCCACTTCCCTGACTTACAAAAAGATATCAAATTGAACATTTTAGGTGAAGCACAAATTGCACTGTACTGAAATGTTCAGACAAGAGGGTGGTAAGTCTAATCTATCTGCCATAAGGAAATGAGATGGTTTACATAAGTGAATATGCTAAAAGACTTAAGCTTACATATTTAGAAATGAAATTTTTGCTTAAGACTGGTCTAAATATATATATTGCCCACTTTACAACCTTTTTGAGCATCCATTTTTACAATATAATATAAATTCAGGGATGACTCCAGACTGCGGGGTTGCTTGCCCTGGCACGAAATGGCTCTATACTTTATATTGGGTGATTCTACTTTCTTTTCTGTGTTCTCCCTATTTAGAAGTTGCAAGTCCTTTGTGTGTCATCTTCTAGAAATATTTATCTCCTAGTCAACTAGACGATCAAATAGGCAAGCTTGGTAACAAGAATTCTTAAGTGCAGAAACAGCTATAATTTGAATCCAACAGGCAGTAGTCTGAAAGTGTAACCTGCATGTCATAGGGGGAAGAAGGTGCGTACCAGCTATAATCTGCGGTTGTATATGGAGCTGGGAATGCTGGGGTAATGGAAAGAAGTCTCATAAAAAGCAGAGTTCAGTGGAATTGATAAATAATGTATTATTTGTAGCTCGTTTTCCACTTACAGGTTTAGAAGAGGAGATGGTTAAAACTTTTAACTAAAATAAGATTTTGAGGTCACTGGCAGGTGATGGTTTTCTGTTTTATCCATGAGCCAATTCCTAATTCCTTCTCCAACATTAAATATTTTATCTGAGATTTTAAAAACTATCAATAGTGACTGGCTTCAACTTAACCTATTAACTTTTTTGCCTGATCATGATATAGCTATACATACAACAACACTATATTTAAAAGTGAGGAAGTGATGACAAAGTTACAGGAGGGTGGAAGAACAAAATTTATGTTTGTTTTATAAACATTTACTTATGTTTATGAAATTTTTCATTTTACATACACTGCATTTGAGTTGTCCAATAAGACTGCGTACACTGAATAGGTATTATTCATCACCGTGACCATTTGCTCTCACAAATGGTAAAACTGGGGGCACAGAAAGACAAATATTGCATTATTTCACTTATATGCAGAATCTAAAAAAGTTGAACTCATAGAAGCAGAGAGTAGAATCATGGTTACCAGGGGCTTTGAAGTGAGGAGGGGTTGGGGAGATGTTGGTCAAAGGATATAAAATTTCAGTTCTACAGGAGGAATACAGGGATCTATTGTACAACATGGTAACTATAATTACTAGAAATGTATTTGTGCAAAAATCACGAAGAGAATAAATTTTAAATTGTTCTCACCACAAAAATGGTAAGTATATGAGGTAATGCATATGTTAATTATGGCTTGACTGAGCCCTTCCACAATGTATACACATTTTAAAACAGGTTGTTTACAATAAATATATATGATTTTCATTTGTCAATTAAAAACATAATTCAAAAAACAAGTAGAGAAACTGGGGTTCAAAGAGAGTAAGTGACTTGATCAAGGCCCAGGGAACACGGTAAGTGGCAGACTTTTCTCTATACCTCACTGCTTCAGGGTGAGGAGTCAGCTCGATGCTTATGTACATGATGTCTCCAGACATAGTATCACGATTGACATCATTTCCCCATTTCCACCTCACTAGACACAGAAGGTAACCCGTAATATCAATAGCATCACCACATGCTACCATGGGAGGCAATCTTGGCAATCTCCTTCAATGTCACCATTCTACTTGAATCAACTGAGGTTCAGAGAGGTTCCAACTTGTCCAGGGTCGTATAGTACGTCCTTTGCAGAACAGGAGTAAATCCAGGGCTATTGATATGCAGTGATGCTCTCCTGGACTTGGCAGTGTTTCTTAAACTTCAGTTACTTGAGCACAGTCTTCAAGATTCTTTTATTATCCTTGCACTATTCATTACTTCTTTAATAGTTTTTTAAATTGACACACTTTTTAAAACCCAAATACCTGTTTTAGCTTTGTTCTCGGCAAAAATATACCCAAAACTACTGGTCTGATAAGCTATTTTTCCTTTAAATAAAAATGAAAATAAATAACTCAAAATTAAAGTACACATCTTTGTGTTACATAAAAGCCCTCAGTTACTACTGGTGGTATTTAAGACGCACTGTTCTGTGCCATTCTCTAAAATCTATGCTGTACGGTTTCTCTTTAGCTAATTATTTAGTCCATATGATGCTCCTCGGAGCACATTTCAAATTGAATCGAAAACTAAGTGCATGTGAAAATTTAATAAAGACTGATTTGATGACTGGGAAGTTACTTAAGGATGCAGAGATCCCCTAAGAGGAAAAAGATAGTGTGGCCTGTGAGTGGAGTGAATGCATATACTCTGCCTCGTTTTCCCCTGCTTGGAACACCCATTGCCTCAGGTACAGGCACTTTCGGTGGGTGCGCTCGTGGCCACGTCCTGCCATTGTTCTGGGGATGGAGCCCTGAGCATTAGATCTTGACTGTTCCAAGGAAGTCTTAGCCTTTCCCCAGGTTTCCCAATCAACAGTCAATGCCCAGAAACTAATGCATGCTGTGAGGCACAGCTTCAAAATGTGCTCACCTTTGTGGCACAGTTCTGAGACGCCCAGGCCACTGCCTATACATGCACATGAACACACAACTCAGCCCCCCAAATATTTTTCCAATCAGCTCCCAAACACTTGATATTCTACTATTAAATATTTATTGTTTTAGCCTAAGAGTTTCCTTATTTTTAAATTACAACTAATCAGGAACACATCATTCTTTATGCCCTATCTATCATATGGACCTTGAAGTTAATGCGTTTATTCCATCCATTCATATGAAAAGTTTTTAAGTGCAAGGAAGATGAGAGGTAGGGAGATAATGGATAGAAAAAAAATAGAAGCAAGTGCCCAATTTGGGGATTCAGGAGGTGGGAAGTGTAAGTAATCAGGCAGGCAGTTTTTTGCCCATCACTGCAGAACTCCAGGATAGTCATGCCATTTCATAAAGGAACTGAAGCAATATTTTCTGACAGGCACAGTCTCCTACATGACCAAAATGAGAGTCTACAGGAACCTGGGTCTGCAGGGCTTATCATAGCAAAGAGCTACCAGCAAGTGGGCAGCTTCTCGTTAGATAATAATGGCAATTACACATCCCTACTTGCTGGCCTTGCTTCTGTTCTTTAAATCAACAACTTTCAGCATCCTTATTTTGCTGTGAGCAGAAAGTCAACAGTCCTTTACAAAAACGAGGATGTGTTTGAGTCACTGGGGGGTATATTTAAAGGATCATCATTTGTGAACTCTGACATCAGAACCTAAGCAATGATGAAATGATGACACACTTTTTGCAGCTCGACAACATTCTGTTCTTGGGGTTAAGTTTGCAGACTGGTCTGAGAAGTACATGAACTAGGATTATATGATTGCTAGTCAAAGCACCCAGACTATTAGAAATTTTAAAACTCTGATCTTATTTACATGCTTTGGTGAACTCATGGAAACAAAGACCGAAAGATTTACCACTGGAAACCTTAAGTGAACTGATGCTGTCTCAAACTTGTAAAAAATTATTTTCTCTCTTTCCTTAGAAATATCTAACTATACTCCAATGCACATATAGTACATGATGACAATATTAATGAGTGGCCAAAATGTAAATCTTGTCTTTGATGCTGAGAGCTGGTGACACCTTTCTGTTCCCAATCTTGGTTTCTTTGTTTTCATTTTTCTTCCCATTTATTCTCTTTTCCTGTTTTGCCTTTCTCTCTCCTCTCTACCTTCTGATATCTGCAAAAAAAAAAAAAAAAAAAAAAAAATCACAGTGAAAAACCATCTCCCAAGCCCATATTGGGCTTCCTTCTCCAGTGTCACCCCAATGACATGGCCCCATCTCCCCTAGGTCATCCTTCTTCCTCCTCCCCTCTTCCTCTGTACCTTTATAAAGTCATTATCTCCCAGTTTGAGGGTGTTCATTTTTCAGCCTAATTTAGAATGGTGCTACCAAGAGAATGATTTGGGTTGTTTTGCTGATCCCCCTAGGGAGAATTAGAAACAGGAAACTGCAGGCTAACATGGAGGATTCCAACACATGTCTATTTGTTAAACACTGTGATATGCCAGACAGTAGGTCAGCACAGGAATGCATGTGGTATAAGGTGTGTCAATCACATACTTACAAATTTGAATGTTTCTCAATAAGACACATGAGCAATAAAAAATTATAATAATAAAATAGCTATCTTATGAATCTTAGAGAGTTAGGATTGTAAAATACCAAATATAAACCTTCTCCCTTAGTTCCAGTCCTTTCCATTACAATAAAGGTGGGCTTCGATTTACACAACATAATTATTTTCCAAACAGAAATGGACTTCTATTTAAATGCATGCAGAAACCCACTATATGCAATGTTTCTTAAGGTGTGGGCCAAGACCACCTGCATCAGAATCATCAAGGGTGTTTTTAAAAAAATTCAATTTTCTGAGTTTCACCCCAAACCTGAATCATACCCTCTGCAGGGTGGGGCTTGGACATCTGCATTTTAACAGGCTCTCTCAGGGTCATCCCAGACCACCTCAGTCTCAGAAACACTTTGGGAGAGGGATCATTCTGTGAAGCAAAGCAAAGCAACATTACAAAGAAAATAAGCCTTCTCTACTTCTCTGAAAAATATGGATTTTTAAACATCTGTACTTACGATTTGCTTAAAGTATGGTGTGTCTGTTCATTGGACTGCATATGTTTGGGATCTGTCACAAAGAAAACTGCCCTACCACCAGTCACTATGGGGTGACTTCCAAGAAGGCAGCTGTTCAGGTAAAGTTCCAGGAACCCACTCTTGAAAGTGTACTGAAATCGACTATCCCTGGGTCTTTTCCCAGAAAAGACATCTATGGTGGTAACTCTTTGGGGATAGTAGTTTGTATTTGGTTGGATTTGATTCAGTCCTCTTATATGGACTTGGCATCTCATGCCCTTTGCTGAGATAATCTCTGGCCCAGGCCCCAAACCGAGCATAGAAATATCTGTTACTGGCCAGGCGCAGTGGCTCATATCTGTAATCCCAGTAATTTGGGAGGCCAAGGCGGGCGGATCACTTGAGACCAGGAGTTTGAGACCAGCCTGGCCAACATGGCAAAACCCCATCTCTATGAAAAATACACAAATTAACTGGGTGTGGTAGCGCACGCCTGTAATCCCAGCTACTCAGGAGGCTGAGGCAGGAGAATCGCTTGAACCTGGGAGGCAGAAGTTGCAGTGAGCCAAGATCGCACCACTGTACTCTAGCCTGGGAGACAGAGCGAGTCCCTGTCTCAAAAAAAAAAAAAAAAAAAAAAAAAAAGAGAAAAGGGAAAGAAAAGAAAAAGAAGAGAAATACCTGTTACCAAGACTGAAGAACTTGCCTGCTTTAAAGATGTAAGACTACAGTCTGTGTCTTACCCTTGGCTTCTCAGAAGCCATTGGCACCCTCTACGTTGCAAGTCCTCTTCGTTTTTTAAAACTTTGCCTTCTTCCTCACTGCCATTTTTTGCCACTGAGGCTCAGCTTTTAAGCAGCAGCTCCCTGGGACTAAGAGCTTGAGGACCCCGAGAGAGAGAGAGAGAGAGAGCTTGAAGACCCCATATGAGTCTGTTGTCTGTCAACAAAGCATTTTGAGCTAAGCCCAGTTGTATGTCCAGATTTTTTTAATCAACAAAATTGGAGGAAGGAATACATGTCACAGTTTGCAAAAATGGGCTTTTGTGTATTCTGAGAAAGTTATTCTAAGAATAGGCCTGTGGAAGACCTAGCAGGGAAAAATATGAGCAAAAGAGGAATTCTCAAAACGCCTGTGAAATCTCTTCCTGAGAATGCTCAGAGACAGATCCCTGCTTATCTCCTTCCTCTGACCTGCAGCACCCCAGAGATAATGTGATTGGCTCATGGAACAGGAAGGGAATTGCCATAAATCTGAGCTAATTTGGAAAGGGAAGGATGGAGCAGATACGAAGCAATCAATAGAACGATGTCTTGTTTTGTGGTAAATGTTTACTGGCTCTGTTGCTGGAATGTAATCCTGCTGCATCAGAACATGGGCTATTAGAGGTGAAATGAGTTCACGTAACATCCTCCCTGTATAGTTGGTATGCATCATTCCTCTGAGTACCAGAGTCCATGGTCTCATGATTCCGACTAGAGAAAAGGTTTTGGATGATTCTCTACATCATCTTTACATTTATTATTTCATGATCCCTAAGAAAAAGAAAAATGACCAATTTCTCCTTCCTTAGCCCACATTTGCAGGATGGGCTGTATAAATGCCACTTAACATTTCCTTCCACTCTTGAAAGTGCAAACAAGAAGAGGAAACCACAATGAGAACAGCAACTAAATTGTTCCTTCCCTGACTAAGCTAGAGGAGGGATCCATTGCTCTGCTGCTGAGAGGAGAAGGAGGCGAAGCATGTGTCTCCTTGTCATGGAAAGGAGAGGGTATTAAAAATGCTTTGACGGAAAAGCAAGTGCAGTAATTGATTGTTAATGACTGCACAGCCCTAAATGTCTGGAATTTGGTTTAGATTCAATGTAATTTGACATTTGCCAACCATTATTAAATCCCTTTGATGCTTTCCCTGTGCTGTGCTGATGAGCAGCTGATTGGCTCTTGGGGACAGAAAATGTGAATGGTTGGGCACCAAGTCAACGGGGTGTCTGGAAGACAGCCAATTCACCCACACCCCTCAGCCTCCCCAGGCTCGCTGCTGTGGCATTCTCCATGCCTCTGTCTTCTTGGGTCCCCTTTCCTGTTTCTGCCAGCTCTATTCTCTTCTATCCTCATTCTCAAAATTGCATTCCTTTTCCAGCAGCAGTTCACTTTAAAAGCAAAATGTATCCTCTGCTCTATTGGCTGCTCCAACTCAGACGTCAACATCTCCTTGCAAAGAACAAAAATGTACTACAATTGTATCAAGGTAAAAAGATTAATAGAAAAGATGTAGAGGGATTATATGAAACCCTGTTGGAAAAATCATCACTGTGGGAATTTGAGAGTTATCAGGCCTCTCCCTCTCTCTCAATTCATTTCTCCTTTTCTTTATATATATTCTCTTCCTTCCACAAATGAACTTCCTTGCCTCCTCACCCATTGCATATGGCCTAATGTCACTTCTATCATAGCTGCCTCTAAACTTCCTTAGTCCCAGGCTCTACAGAACCTGTTACCTGGCTCCCCACTGACACGGTCTCTGGGTCCCAATTCCAATTTCCCATGAGAAAGAATTTAATTGGCCAGGCTCCCAGGTGGCTGAATTGGCTGTTGCTCTGGGACAAGGCCAAGGCACATGGGTTTATCCTTCCAGAACCAAGGCTGAACCATAGGCAAGAAGGAAAAGATGGGCAGCTCAGGTGTGCTTCCTCAGTGCAATGCAAGAGCCTTCCTATTTATTTTGGGGTCAACTCTCTCAGAATATTCAACACAGCCTTGCAAATAGTTCTATTTTGTGTGTTCATAATTTACAGTGTATGCCAACTCTTGCATTGACCCACTCACTTTTCCAGAACTACCAATTGTTCCTCATCCATACTTCTGCTGCATCTTCTTGCAAAAGTCTTAAGGGGTAAAAAATTCAGAGCACTTTTCAAGACAGTGAATCAAGAGAGAATCAAGAGGAGAACCAAGAGGAAAATCAAGAGGAAAGCAGCATAATGAAGAAAAAAACCCACATTATTCCATTAGAGTGAGGACAAAGATGAGTTTTCTTATTGCCAGGTGTGAGGCAACATGGTGTACAGGCAGAAATGATGGTGGATGAGGAGTCAGGAAGCATTGTCCTAGCTCTAGCTGTGCCTCTGGTGAGCTTTGTGACCTGAGGCACATTGCTTAGCCTTTCTGGGCCCCATTCTTTCTTTCCTAAAAGATAAAAAGAATGGATTAAATGAATTTTAAAGTTCTATTCATAAATTCTGAGATAATATAATCTCAAGAAATATTTGACGTAAAAATTACGGAACAGCAAAATAATTTGAATGGTCCCAGAGAACTGTTTATCTTTTCCATTGTTCTTTTCATTCATTCAACAAATATTTATTACGACTGTTTTACATGCTGGCAATCTCTGTGCTAGGCTCTGAGTACACAAATGACAACAGATACAATCTTCCACAGAATGCACAATTGAGCACATGAAGGAAAATCTTCATCATCTACATTGTACTATCTCCAGGGTAAGCCTTCCTTTTACATTTAATGCTGTTTTCTCCTACAAAACTGATGACATGTGGCTTCTTTTTTTCTTGCCCTAAGTGACTGCAGACTTCAGTCTCCTGGGGAAGCCCTTGGAAACCCTAACACCCTAACTGCTGCAGAGAAACATGGACATGGCTGGAGAGAGACGCTGGGCTTCTTTGCCATATCCTTCTGTGTCAGATCTTTCCAACAGGACTTCCTCTTCTGGTTTAGAATAACTTCCAAAAACATCAGAAGCCCTATATTGCAAGATAAATGTAAAAACATGGTGAAGCACAACCAGACACTAACTATGAATTATCCGCCATGTTTTCCGTCCAAGCTGTATTAGCTCCTGGAGATGATTTTAAGAATTACACGATTTAATGCATGGAGAATGAGGGGAGTCAGGCCTGGCACATGTAACATGCTTGATAAGTGCTGGCTGTCATTATCTTTACTAACAGAAATTCTCATCATTCTGGGGGTGGGGGTTTCTGGATCTGAAGGTAATCATGGTTCTTGGAGAAATGCGCACACTGCTCACGCTCAGCCCGAAGCTTGGACTGTGGCCTCAGCTTCGGGGTTCAGGACAAGAAAGACAGTGGTGGGGATCTCCATTTGTGGCACTTGGCCTCTCTCTTTCCCCTCCTCTTCTGCAGCCCCCCAAGTGCCGTGTCCCCCACTCCACACAGAGCCAAGATGCCCCTTAACGGGGGATCCTCAGCGAGCCTGGGGCACGTGTTTCCCAGGTTCCATCCTGCTCTTTGTCTGGAGACTTCATCCTTGAAAAGCTAATCAATGCATTCTCAGAAAACAGAACCCCGGTGGGAATGTTTGCCATTTTCTTTGCTAAGTGTTATTTTTTCCATATTAGAGGTCTGATTTCCTGCAATTCTTGGAGAGCACTGGGAGGAAGAAGGGTGAGGAAATTGGGCCAGCGGCGCAGTGATTAAGCACCCGCTCATTTCTGTGCCCTTTCCTTCCCTACGGCAACAAAGAGCATTTAGGCCTCCCTGCCTCAGTTATTTTGGTATAGAGAGAACAATGGCATTGTTCATGTATTCTAGATGGTCTGAGCAGAAGATTCAGCTCTTTCCCCTCGGTTCTGTCACTCACCAGCCGTGTGACTTTCCGGGGGCATCGCCTCCCTGGGCCAGTTTCTTCAGCCGTTTAAAGGAGACAACACTTGCTTTTTCAATGACTTGGATTTCCTTCAAAATAAAATGTCAGGAAAGTCTAACATACTATTATTATAATAAAAGACTTCTGTCTTGGGAAATAGCACTCAGTGCGTGGTGAAGAAAAGTTTAGAGAGAAGCTGAGAGAAAAGGGAAATCGGTACCGAAGAGTGTTTCAGAAGAATATTCTGAGCCATTCTTCCACCCGTCCCCCATCTCTCTCTAAGGGGACCTTTATATTCGTTGTCACAAACCAATCACGGGTGGTAGTACTTCTAGTACTATAATAGTAAAGCTGATTGGGTTGATTCGACTCGGTTATTTAGATTTTTAATAACAGCTCTAACAGGCATAAAATAAAGAGAAAACAATTTATCAAAGTAATTACTAGCAAAGTTAGTACAATAATGGTGAACTATTAATAGTGAAAGCTATACCCATTTTGGTTGTTATGTTACAGGTCTCCAAGATCTTTAACATCTTACCTCATTTAAGAGTCATAATAAATCTGTGAGGTCAGGAGGGTAGATTTTCTCTAAGCCCAACTCCCTATCTTATCTGTTCTTTGTTTTTTGAGTGAGGAAACTGAAGCCCAGGGAGGTTCAGTCCCAGCAGTCCTAAGCTATAAGGCTAAGGTCAAAACATCACTCTCCTGTCCATTCTCTTTCTCACCCACTGTGTGCTACCAGCATTTCATTAAGCAATTTTTACCCTACTGTCATGGGATGTCCAAATATTTGGTTCACTTAATAGATGCTTATATTTATAATTGAGTTATAAATATCCTGAAGGTTTTTTCAGAGGGTAACTTGAAATATATTTTTTAAGACCATTTTTAAAGCTAAAAACACAACTACATTTTTGTATTTGGTCATTTATAAGGTCAGGCATTTCTGTTTAGTATTGTAAAAACTGTATGACACAGAAATTGGGATTAGGATTAATTAATTTACTAATTTAACTAGTGAGTAGACAATGAGCTAAAGATTGTGCCAAACACTAGGGATTCCAAAGATGCACAAGGCAATTTCTATTAGTTAGAACTGAACATTTATGTTTACTTATTTTTGGTGGTGACAAAAACTCGAAGTGGTCTATGCACAATGGGGAGTTCATTATAAGGACTCTAGGGTATAATTTATTATAGGGATACTAGGGTGTCTTTGTGCAAACCCTAGCAGTGAAACATGACTTCTAGAACAGGGGGTTCAAGAGCTCAGGACCCTCCATCTGAGCTCTGTTCCCCTCAGTCCATTTATTTCATTCTTCTATTTCTAAAGACTTCCATTGATTTTGCCCTTATTGTCAGAAAACAGGGCTACCAATTGCTCTGAAATTTCTTGCTTCAAAACCAGAGAGACTAAATTCCTTTTCTCAGTTCCAATTCCAGAATTCCCAAGGAAAGCCACCGATTAGCCCTGGACCAGGAGCTCACCAGATGACTCTGCCCTGTGGAGTGTCATTCTCTGCTTCTGTCAGGTGCCTACCTCCAACCCATCAGCAGGGGCAAGGTGTGGGGTCACACTGGACTAGGATGGTGGACCCTATGATAACCACATGGGTGTAGGTGAACAGGAGCTGTTACTGGAAGGTGGATGTGGGGAAGACAATCCCATGAACACTGGACAGTCCCTACCCTCCTGAAGCTCCCAATCTAGTGATCTATAAACAGATGACACTATAGTGTTAACATAAGCTGGATTCGAGAAGTATATCACATTATTCAAAAAACACAGAAAAAGGAACAATTACTCTGCTTAGAGGGAGGAGTCAGGGAGGCTGTATAGGGAAAGTGAGGTTCAACCTGAGTCTTGAAATAGAACAAGAAAATCATCAGTGAGGAAAGGGCATAGCGGGTAGAAGGAACTGTGTGTCTGGAAGCTCAAAGGCATGGAATCCCAGCATGAATAAGTGAAAGAATAAGGCTGGGAAAGAAAACAGAACTCTCTATCCCTTTGTACTTGTGACCCATCCACTTTCCCCATCCTTTAAGGAGCAAATGAGGTCCTAAAATAACAGAAACATGTTTCATGGAACCATTGGCTTTTCAGAGCATTTTTATGAATTCATTAGTTTCACACAATTTTGTCTTATGATGTGGAATTTCCGATTCCCTATGATGTAGGTAGTACGCACTCTTTTTTTTTTTTCATTTTATTGATAAGAAAAGAAATTTTTAAAAGGTTGTGACTTGGCTGTCATTAGTTTAGGGTTAGAACTGGAACTAGAACCCAGGTTTGTTTGTTTGTTTTTTTTTTTTGAGATGGAGTTCTTGCTCTGTTGCCCAGGCTGGAGTGCAGTGGCGCGATCTCGGCTCACTGCAGCCTCTGTCTCCTAAGTTCAAGCAATTCTTCTGCCTCAACCTCCCGAGTAGCTGGGACTACAGGCATGCTCCACCATGCCCAGCTAATTTTTGTATTTTTAGTAGAAATGGGGTTTCACCATATTGGCCAGGCTGGTCTTGAACTCCTCACCTCGTGATGTGCCTGCCTCGGCCTGCCAAAGTTTTGGGATTACAGGCATGAGCCACTGTGCCTGTCTGAACCCAGGTTTTTAATATACAACTCATTTCTTTCAACTCCCTCCTCCAGGTTTTCCTTTAATGCCAATTTAAGGGATCACATCTGTGTCACTAATAATTCAGTCTGTTACGAAAAACCACTTGGATGGTCCCAAAATAAGTTGTATATATTTTACTTTGGTCAGCTATTTAAAAAATCTTCTAAAACATCCATTAGAGAAAATTATCTAAAAGAAGGGATTCTTGTCATCTGGAATGGGAGGGAAGGGGGACAAAAATGCCGTTTCAAGAACTAGCTTATTCCTATGATTCTTTTGTTATAACAAGTACGTGCAGGTTTAAGTGAGTCACATAATGTGTAAAATGAATGGGTGATAATTTTTTCACCTTACAAAAGGATTGCCTGCTTGCTTTGTAAGCCACATGAAGACAGGGAATGTATCACATTTTTGAAGAGCTAGAATTTCTCCAGTGTGGTCTGCTGTTCCTGGTACATTGTAAGTGCTCAATAAATGTTTGATGAACAAGCACAAGGAATTTTTTTAAAAAATAAGGTCACAATATAGATCTTTGATTAAAAGCAAGAGTCAGATATGCTTGGGATCGATTTTTGACTGTACCACCTTCTAAATGTGAAGCAATTGGCAAATTATTATCTAAGCCTCTGTCTCCTTAGCTGTAATATGGAAATAATAATGGTACTTAGTCTCAGTGTTGTTTATTTGTTGAATAAATATTCATTAGGTAAATATTTATTGGGCATCTACTAAGCTAATATGCACTGTTCAAAGTTAAAGGGCATATATTTCAGAAAGCAGAGGTGACAGGGTTCCTAGACAATAAATAAGGAAAAAAAATCTGTGAACAAGTTAATTAAAATTGTGATGCAGTGCTGCAAAGGAAATAAACGGGGTAATGCAGACTTGACAGTGAACATGGGAGCACTTGAGACAGAACGATCAGAAAAGGCTTCCCTAAGGAGGTGACATCTGAACTGAGATCTGAGGAGAGGAGAATGAGCATCAAGGGTAGAGTTTTCTGGGCAGAGGAAGCAAAAGCAAAGCCCAGGGAGGAGACAGGAGTGCAGAGCTGGAGGACAGAGAGGAGGCTGCTGGGGACTGAGCACACAGAACAAATGGGTACTTGGTGGAAGAGAGGCTGGAGAGTGGCCAAATCATGGAGTGCCTTGTAGGGCAAGATGAGGGATTGCTCTAAGAGCAATAAGGTGCCACTGAGGGATTTAAACAGAGGAGTGGCCTTATCTGATTTACATTTTTAAGCAAACACTCTGTCTCAGTAAAGAGCATCAGCATCCATCAAAGTGATTATGTGAAAAACTTGAGTCCCTCTTGGTTCCTCAGTTCCCTCTCCCCACCATCAGCAAACTCGGCGAAACTGCTCTCTAAAATATACCCTAAGCATCTTAATTTTTCTCCACCTCTACTAAAATCACTTCCATTTGAGCTACCATCTCTTGTCTAGGCTATCTGCGATGCTACCTTAGACTCTGTAAGTTTGAGAACTTATTAGATTTTCAAAGCGGGAAGTGAAGTAGGCAGTTGGACATTTAAGACTAAAGCTCAGGCTGGATTACATAAGATAACACATATAAAATACCTGGCAAAGCACCTGGCTTCTAGAATGTTCTTAATATACGTGGTCTTTTTTTTTTTTTTTTGGTAACACCCATTCTCTCAGTGCATTTTGACATGATAAAAAGATCAAGGGATTTAGAGCAGAAGATTTGGGTTCATGTCTTAATTTAAAAGAAACATGGCTTTGGACAAGTCCTAATTTCCCTGAGCCACTATTTCCTCGTCTGTGAAATGAAGAATGCTGAACACTTGTTCTTCCTATTATGCAGGGCTCTTGTGGGCTTC
Organism: Pongo pygmaeus; assembly: GCF_028885625.2. Taxonomy (NCBI): domain Eukaryota; kingdom Metazoa; phylum Chordata; class Mammalia; order Primates; family Hominidae; genus Pongo; species Pongo pygmaeus. The sequence goes on along the minus strand of NC_072384.2, from coordinate 107,408,357 downwards.
AAATAGGATGATAGATGTTAAAATGCTTTGTAAGCTGAAAAGCAACTTTTCATGAGCGGTCAACTGTATGAAATTATATGTAATTCACTTTCCCTGTGTATGTGACCTCTCAGATTCCTATACTGTAAGGAAACATTATAAGATACATTTCTTTATGGGGCACTGGGGTCTTTAGCTTACAGGAGTCCCAGATTCTTTTTTTTTTTTTTTTTTTTGAGACGGGGTCTCTGTGTCACCCAAGCTGGAGTGCAGTGGTGCAATCTCGGCTTACTGCTACCTCTACCTCCTGGGCTCAAGAGATTCTCCTGCTTCAGCCTCCTGAGTAGCTGGGACTACAGGCACCCACCACCATGCCCAGCTAGGGAGCCCCAGATTCTTGAATCTCAGCCTTATATGGCCCAAACCAGCACTGTCCAAAAGACCATTCTGCTAAAATGGAAACATTGTATGTCTGCACTGTCCAATAGGGCAGCAACTAGCCATTGTAGATACTGAGAACTTGAAATATGGCTAGTGTGACTAATAAATATTACTTTTTATTTTTAAATTTTAATTAATTTAAACATAAATTCCCAGGTATGGCTAATGGCTATTGTATTGAAGAGTACAAGTCCAAATGCTCTAGTTTCTTGGGTCCTTATCCATAAAACAAGAACCCAGTAAAATCTTTTCTAGTTCTATCTATGCTTCTACATGTACAGTTTAGAAATAGATAAGCCAATTTGGATAGAATAAGGGTTGAATCCTGAGTCGCTTTTTTTTTTAAACTCTCAAGTTTAATATAACACTAGACTTTTTTTTAAATTTGATATCTTATTTATTTATCAACAAGAGGGAAGACTTCAAAACAATGGCAACACAGTCTTAAGTAAAAGGTAATCCTGGAAGATGAACTATTTAAGAAACACATTCTCCTGGGAGTTATATTTGGGTATCAAGTAGATTACTTGTTGCAAAATGAATATCCTTCATTTCTCATCAAGAAAGATCACTAGAGAAAAAATATTTAGAATTGAATAAATAAACGAATGGCTGCCATGGGGATTGTTTATATGATGCTGTCAGTTGTGAGGTCACTGGGGCTTCCATGATGAAGCTGGCACTAATTTTGTCTCTTTATGTAAGAATTGTGTTCCTAAACTGAGTATTTAGAACCTAAGGTGCAAGCTAATTTTTTAAAATAGACAGAAATGGAAAGAAACGTGATTGAATTGTTTGGGGAAAAAGTGGGAACTCAGAAGAAAGGAGCCCCAAGACAATTGAAAGGACTAAAGACGAGAGATGGAGAAAAGTAAGAAAATCTTCTGAAAGGAAGAAATGAATACGGTACTGAAATCAAGAAGACAGAGAGAAAACAGATTGGGGTAGGCGGCATGAGGATAAGAGAAGAAATTCCAGATTCATTTGTGAAAGACACCAGGAGCTAAGCTTATCTGTGGGGGAAAAAAGGAGCAAAAATGAGGAAGACCAGAAAAAAAATTGCTTTGGAAAGAACGATAGTGACAAGGTAGTGAGGACATGGAGGAGAGACAGCTGTCATCTCATTTAATTAAAAAATTATTAATGGAACAGACGGGATAACCACACTGATCCTTTACAGATAAGATGCTACTATAAAATTTCAGATAATAGCAGTGGAAGGCTGAAAAGTTATTGAGAGCAAAAGTGGTAAGAATGCTAATTTAATTGATAATAACATTATACTTAGCACAATGCTTAGGAATTTAAAAATCACACATTAAATACATTTAAATGACTATGGTTATCATCTAATTATGGTTGTTTAAATAATGTAATATAATTAAATGCTTTTTTTTTCTTTTTTTAAAAAAAGCCCTAGTACTTTTAAATGATCACTCTCACATTCTGAATTCTCCTTTTGAGCATTTAATGTTCAACACTGCAGTCCTGGTGGAGGTACTATTATCCTGACAGCCACACCTTTCCAAACATATGAGGTTGTTGGGTTAGAAGAAGATAAATATCAAACTTAGCTTCAGAGTGCCTTGTCATTATTCTCCATCCCTTATTCTTCCATTATCAGAATAGGTAGCTTCTGTCCTCAATTACTTTGTCTCTTTCCTCTCTGTTCCCTCACCAAGCAGGGTTCCCTAACATGTCTCCTTGCCCTCATCTTAAGACAGCGTGGCATAAATCCTGCTGAGCTAAACTTGAAATAGGTCATCCAGGAGCTCAGCTATGAAAGTGTACTTCACAAAAAGATGTCTGAGTTTGGGAATTGGAAGCCAAGAACCATAGACTTGCGGCTGTGACCACATTGCTGACGATGGTCGGAGGTGAGAAAGGCAACCCTTTGCTTTCCTGACTCTTTTATGGGCAGTCAGTCCTGGAATTTTTCTTACTTCGAGTAACAGCCTCACAGTGGGTGGAAAGAAAAAGACAAAGCAACTCACTTATTTAAAAATACCTTTATTTTTCCTGATAATACATGAGTGTTGTAAATTGTTTAGAAAAAAAATACAGAAAAAGTTAGAGCTCTGATAACCCTACCCAGAGACAATCACAATCAAGAATTTGATGCATCTGTTTCCAGAAATCAACATATATACTAACATAAATGTGATATTATCTATGGACTGTTGTATAGGATTCTTTTTTAACTTCATGTGCAGTGGCCATATTTCACATCAATATGCCATACTTCATTGAATCAAAAATACATGTGATTGTAAGATTATGTGCCCATTAAGAAGGAAAAAAATTGCTTCTGATTATAAGCGGCAGATTCCTTTGACTATAAGACACATCCTTATTTCAGAGATGCTAAAAGAATAAAAAAGCATCTTATAAACGACGAAAGACAGTATTAAAAACGTACCTTCACCTTTTTGACAGCTGCATAATATTGCATTGTATGGCCATATCGTAAATTACTTAACAATTCCCCAGTATTGCACATTAGTGTTGTTTCCAATATTTTCATGAATTTCCTTAATGTATATCTTTGCACACTTGTTAGGTTAACTTCCTCAGTCTGAATTCCTAGAAGTAGAATTGATGGATTGCATGTTAATTCGCTCAATGTAGCCATTCTACAATGTATACACATTTCAAAACAACATGTTGTACAAGATAGATATATACAAATTTTGTCAATTTAAAATTAATTAATTAATTAAAAGAATTGTACTGATTATTTCATCACCCAGGAATTAAGCCTAGTACCCATGAGTTATTTTTCCTGATCCTCTCCCTCTTCCCACCCTCCACCCTCTAATAGGTCCCAGTGTGTGTTGTTCCCCGCTATGTGTCCATGTGTTCTCATCATTTAGCTCCCACTTATAAGTGAGAGCCTCTGGTATTTGCTTTTCTGTTCCTTAGTTAGTTTGCTAAGGATAACAGACTCCAGCTCCATCCATGTTCCTGCAAAGGACAGCCCCATGACATGAGTTCACCTATATGACAAACTGGCACATGTAACTCTGAACTTAAAATAAAAGTTGAAAAAAATTACAATGAATTATAACTTTCCTTTGCTAAAAAATGTAAAAGAGTTGATGAATTAAATAAGTGTGTAAATCTTGTTTACACCAGATGATACTGGTTTGCATTCCGACCAGTTTTGTATCAGAGTGCATAGTTCCTCAGGCTCTCAGCAATTGTCATACTATTAATATCAACTTATGCCTAAACTGGACCTCAAATAAGAAAAGTCCAAAGCTATACACTTCATTTGTCACTCAATATTATTCTTGTCTTTTGTCTTGGCATTTCTCATATTCAAGAGACTTCAGGAATTTGACATGATGATGTCCGTAGATGATTCCCTAATAATCGACAAAGCCCAGATCTGTTTACTTGTACAGAGCTACCTTTAACAACAGGGGTGTATGTGATGATCTACATTATTACTTATTATCTTTCTGACAGTTAGCAACAAAGCCTAAACAAAGATCATGAATGTTTGGATGTGACTTAATATTAATAGCACCAGGAACTAGAAGTTAGGTTTTAGGCTACTTTCCTGAAATCTTGTTTATTTTATCTGAAATCCCTGAACCCACACTGTGTACTAGGTTGTAGAAACACAAAGATGGGCAGCTTAACAATTCTGTCCTGGGAACCTACAGTCCAATGGGGGAGATGAGATACACTCATATATAAAGTTATAGAACAATGGAAGACAAGATCATCAATTTCATAAGACAGGATATTATTTAGTGTCAAATGCGCAGACATTAAGCCCAGAATTTGAATGAAATCTGGAGTTACAATGCCCTACCCTCTGAGAGGCACCAAGCCCAGTGCTAATGTGCCGTGACCCTCTGGGAAGCACAAAGATGACACATGGTCAATCCCTTTATAAGCAGCATCTGTGTCCTGTACCGTCCCTCAGGAGTCTGCGGCACGTCAACAAATGCTCAGTCTTTTCCTGGAGCACCAGAGGCACAGCTGTACCAGTGTCCTCTGTGTCCTGGAGGGGAGGAGCAGGACCATTTGACTCCAGATCCTCTTTGGGAAGAGTGCCCCTAGGGCAAGACCCACAGTCCTAGGATACAGAGAGTGCACAACTGAGGGGCTGGTATGCTAAGAAAGTGCTAATTCATCGATCCCATTTCTATGCCCAGTGGCATAGGAACTAAAGTCCCATCCATAAAGCAATCTTCCCGGTTAATCAGCAATTTAAGTTTTGGGACATGTGCCTCCCACACCAAATTTCAAGAGGGGGAGAGGGAGCATGGGGAGAAAGGGGGTGGGTGAGAGAACGTTGGCTTTTTTTTTTTTTTAATTTTTTCCGAAGCCAGATGCACATGGTTTTTAGGAGGCACCACATCGTGGTCCTGCTTCAGGGCTCTGATTTAATAAGGATGGCAAGAAATAAATGATTCACTTGCTGATATTAAGAGAGTGCAAATGCACCTGCCCCAGGCCCTTCAAGTCAGGGCATATGTTTGTAAACGACATGCAGGCTGTGAACCTGTGGGTGGAGCCCCAGGTGGGGAGGCTGGACAGACAACTGGACCATGTCAGTGGATCTTAATCAGAACTGTGGACCAGAAAATCCAAGGATGTTTCAGAATAGATGCAGGTCCTAGCTACACTCCAGATCTCTTGAATCAGAATCTTGGGGTGGGCAGGGCATTGTTTTTCCAGAAATTCCACCGATGAATCAGACATGTTCCTTTGGTTAAGAATCACTAAACTAGCTAATCTCTAGCCAGAACTCTCATCTGTCAAGAGAGGGTAGGCAACCTCATTTCTGATGTATTAGGACTTTCATGTAATTGAAAAATGAAGAAAAGTCAAAATGGGGCTTAAAAATCATTTAAATAGGTAAGCACATTTTGAATCCCATAACCTGTGTTTACATTTAACCTAATAACACTGAATATAAGATTGCAATACAATTTAATCTCACAAGATAATTAAAAGATTTATGAACAATATTAATGCTTAGGAAACCATAGGCAGTGTGATCCGAAAGTGGAACACAAGTTTAAGTTTGTGTGATGAATGGCTTCTTTCAGTCCTGTCAGGGTATCTCTGAGACTGAAGATACCATCTCATTTGGTGAAATAATTAAAGTATAAATTTGACCCTCTTCATTAATGGAAAGCCGAGGCCCCATGGTCATCCTGCCTCCTCTTCTCATCCCCCTCCCAGGTATCCCTGCCATGGAAGTTCTGGACTTCAGTGTAAATGATCAAAGACCCCTTTGCTCTAATGTTTGCAATAACGTTTCTGGGCTGACTACATAATCCCCAGGGGAGAATTGTTAATAATAATATTGATAAGAGCTGCTAACATTTGCTGAGGTCTTACTGTGTTTAAGGCTCTATGTTAGGGGAAGAAAATAGATTTTCTTTCTATCCCAGGGGTCCACGTCCCTGAGAGTTTACAATTCAAGAGATGCAGTGTGTTTTCCAGAACAGGCTCTGTAGTAATTATGTTAAAAGTGTAAAACAGGTTTTTCTTTTCTACTCTTTCAGACAGTGTATTGACTTTCCCATAATTATATATCATCTCTTTCTAGGGTACTGAAGCACCATTCAGGCCCCAAGTCAATGACACCGAACATAGTCTTAAGATTTGGTGACCAGAAGTACATAGAACTGGAGAGGTAAGACTCTAGACAAAAGTGAACAGGTGCTTCAAAATAAACTGAGAACAAAAGGGTGAGGGGAGATCTTGCAAGTATGCAGCCTGCAGGGAGAATCTGGTCCTCATGGGCCAGGTTTTTGCCATCTGCTCCTAGGCCAGGCACCTTAACCTCTTCCCACTTTCTCTACCCTTATTGGAGTCAAAGCAGTTATGTTCTCCTTCAATGAAGGAGAACCCCTCTACGAAAGGGTCCCTCTGTTGACAGCGATGTATCCCTAACTCAGGCCCTTCATACTATTACTTCCCAAATTCTCTACCAGAGACTTTCACATTCCTTATTCCTTCTCCATCTTGCAGCTTCATTCAGTAGAATGAAGACCCTCAAGACCCTCCAGACTCAAGGTGAGAACAGCCTTTTCTTTACTCTGCGACTTCCCCTAGGTAATCAAGACGTAGCTTTTAATGATCTACTGCAATATGACAGCTTCCACATACTGGTCAAGTCACCAGTGTACAATTTGGTTTCTATTTCCACTGTGCTCTGATGCCACCACTGGCCCTGATGCCACTTCTGGTCCCAGCAGTGTCACATTCCCTGACCATACCCAAGCCCCCTTCCTCCTGGGCCTTGCCCCAGGATTTGGGACACTCAGTTTCTGGTTCCTCAGTGTCCACCATTTTGGTTTCCTCAGACCACTCCTCTTCCCTTGCAGCATCTGCTCTTCCTGATCTTTGAATATAGTGATTTTTAGAGATTCTGCCCATGTGTTCCCTCTATCCCCTCCATCTTGTTAACCTCACTTACTCCCATTTTAAACAAATGACCTCATCTCTATTCGTCATGTCCCCAGCCTGGTTCTAAACTCTGAACTAGCTTTTCCACCTTCCTTTGAGACATCTTCAACTGAATATTTTTGAAACTTCACATTCTACTTCCTAAAACTAAATTGATCAGTGTTCTCGATTTTGTTTTAGGGTGATTTGGGTTTGCCAAAACCCAAACCATCTTTTTCTCCTAAATTTCCTATTTCCATTCATTTCTTGATCTATAGACATCTCTTGGTCTAGAAATAGCTCAAGGTAGTTCCAGGGGGCAGGGATGAGGGGAAGGTGGGCTCTGCTCTCACTGATTCAGGGATCAGGGTGAGGGGAGCTTCTGTCATCTTCAGTGCATGGCTTCTGAGGAAGTCCCAAGCATTGACATCCAGATGGCAAGAGGAGAACGGGCACTGAGAATCCTGTGTGGAGATTTACACAGGCCAGGCCTGGGAGTGGCACACATCATTTTGTTCACATTTCATTGGCTAGAACTTGGTCACATGGTGTAATTACCAAGGAGGCTGGGTAATATCTGACTGTGTGTCCCGGAGAAGACGGGTTTTAGTGAGTAGTTAGCTGTCTCTCATTCTCCCTGTAACCTGTGTTCAAAGACTTAAAGGTGGTGTCCTGTACTCCTCCTGATCTCCTTCCCTTTTCCAGTTTGTCACCAGCTCCTGTTGTTATTTCCTCTACAATACCACTCATCACATCCAGCCTCTGTTTTCTATCCTATGTGTCATGCCATCTTAGCCCAGGCCCTCATGAGCTCTAACTGGACAACTATAATGGCCTTTAAATTCCAACTCTTTCTCCCGTCTAATCTCTCATTCATTCCACCAATGTTAACAATGGGCACCATGTTAACAACTAGAAGCAAATGAAGAAATGGATAGACCTTGACCCTGCATTTTTAATCTTGCACAGAAAATTGGTTAAAAAAAATGGCTGCTACAAAAAAATTAGCTGGGCATACAGGCACTCACCTATAGTCTCAGCTACTCGGGAGGCTGAGGCAGGAGAATCACTTGAACCTATGAGATGACGCCACTGCACTCCAGCCTGGGTGACAGAGCGAGACTCTGTCTCAAAAAAAAAAAAAAAAAAAAAAAAAAAAAAAAAAAAGGCTGCTATCACATGAAGTTGTTATTACCGCTAATGGGGAAGTGCAGGGTACAAGAGGAACATGTGGGAAGGCCCCAAACTCCTTATTTTTTCATGTAAGCAGGACACATCTCCTTCACTGTTCATTGTTCCCTGGCCTGCCATTCTGTTTTATTTTTATTACAGTCCTTAACATCATCTGAAATTATCATATATATTTATGTTTATTTGATGATTCTGTGTCTTGTCCCACCAGAATGGGAACTCCACCAAGAGCAGAGACTGTGACTCACTTGTCAGCAGCAGATTCACTGGGTTGAACAGTGCTGACACATAGTAGAAAGGGATCTAGGGGCCAGGCACAGTGGCTCACGTCTGTAATCCCAGCATCTGGGGAGGCCGAGGTGGGTGGATCACCTGAGGTCAGGAGTTCAAGACCAGCCTGGCCAACATGGTGAAACCCTGTATCTACTAAAAATAGAAAAATTAGCCACGCATGGTGGCAGGTACCTGTAATCCCAGCTACCTGGGAGGCTGACAGGGGAAAATCACTTGAACCCGGGAGGTGGAGGTTGCAGTGAGCCAAGATTGCGCTACTGCACTCCAGCCTGGGAACAGAGAGAGACTCTGTCTCAAAAGAAAAAAAAAAGGAAAGGGATCTAGTCTGGGGGTTCAGATTAGGTTTCTGGAAGAAATGATCTGTAGCATGAAGATGGAAAGATGCACGCAAGCTAACTAGGTTGGTGGTGGGAGGGAGGGAGGAATCACCATTCAAAGCCAGGAGGAGAGAGAACATGGCTGAAATTCAGTGTTGGGGAGAGGGAGAGTTGAAGCTAGACCTTGCTTGTAAACTAGGTGTGTAGTTTTAAATTTTCTCCTGAAACCAATGAGGAGTCACATTAGGATCCAATTAGAGTTTTAGACCCCTCTAGTGCTCTTTGTAGAATAAACGGCAGGGCTGAGGGCTGGGGAACCTGTGAGAACGCAGGGAAGACAGCCTGGTAGCATGAGTCAGAACAGGTCTGGTGCCTTCCAGATCAACTTTTCAAAACTATTAGCTCAGATGATATCATCCCCTCAAAGAAAAGTGTCCCAGTGGTGACTGTAGCAAAACGTTGGATGATTACTACATTTTTCCACTTACATTTTATCTTTCCTAGTTCAAGTCCTGCCTCCTCCTAGAGGCTTTCCATGATTCCCCCTACTCTAAACTGCTGCAGAATTTTATATTTATATAATTCATTTGTCATGAATGCACTGTCCTATAATTTTTGTAACCTTTGCAGTTATGCCCAGCGTTCCCCCAATAGATTTCTAGCATCTTCAAAAACTGACTTTTGTTTGTTATTTTATAAAAGTGTGCTTGTAGAAATGTAATTTGAACAAACTAATTCATGCTAGAGCGTTTGTCACTGATTATGACAACTACCCCCATGATATAGGAATCTCAAAAGAGGAAAAAGGGAAAAAGAGTTCTTTAGGAAAAGAGAAATGTTTAGCCCCATCTTTCTGAGAACATATCTTCTTAGGATGTTACAAAGTACAAATATGGCCCATTGCTTCACCCCAATGCTACAGACAAATCGTAGTGAGATTTCTGGCACCCTTGGGGAGAGACTTTTAAGTGAAAGAAGATGATGATACCCTACATTGCCTCCATGGATATCCTAAAGTCAAGCGCACTAGCACCTTCCTGAAGATCAGTAGCTCCTTCTTTCCTCTGGAACATTCAAATGTTGACAATCACGTACTCCAGCAGGTGGAAGTGGATTTAGAAAACGTGTGATCCTTTGTCTGGGTCTTTGACTGACAGTCTCACAGAGCAGGGTGGCAGGAAAATATATTTTAATTCCAGGTGATATTGGAGAGCCGCCCAATTGTGAAAAGGAGATTTTCTCTTAAATGCAGCCTTTCTCTTCCTATTTCCATCCTCCAAAATCCAGACCATCAAGGCCAGACTTGCAATTCAGAGAAAGAAGAGCACCAGAGGGCCCAGTGGGGTTTTTATTTCTGAAGTGTTTGTGCTGCAAGAGGTCAAAGGGGGTAGGGAATTGTGTTTGGAGGAAGCAGAGTAATTGTCACCTGGGAAGCCAGTTATTCACAAACTCTAGGAAGTAAAAATGAAAAAGCCCTTTTATATCAACCCGTGTCTCCCCTTGTCAGGGCAGAATTTGCCAGTGATAATTGCTGCTGAGGTGAACATTTCAATGTTAAGACATCGTTTATTCCCCTTTCCTTTGTCTTTCAGACCATCCTTACATGTCTTCCATTTTCTCAATCTGCTATTTCTCATTTTCTTTTTAATAATAATTAAACTAGCAGGTACTTATCTTTTGCAGGACTTACCTTTGCATTTGTTTTGCTTTTTGTGTGTCACACCACCATTGTAGTAACATGAAAATACCTCTTTTTCATAAAAACTGCATTTTTAATAGCTCTTATGATTGCAGTGTTAAATCATTGCATCATTTGCTGGTTTGGGGTGTAAAAAGATGTTGTGTGCATGTGTCTTCTCAAGGGCTAACACACACGGACTATTCACCAGTTTGTGCAAGAAGGTAAACGAGAATATCTTTCTTTTTTTCCCTTCACATAGTCAAATTGAAAACATATTAGACACAGAGATCTAAACGTGGATTTAATTGGAAGTTTCACTAAATCTCCTGCTTTTTTGAAATTCGAAAATAGCTTTTTGTGCACTCAAAATAAAATAAAAAGGGAGCTAAACAAACAGTATCAGTGTTGTTTAGACGCAAGCAATAATTGACTAATCTGCTAGTATTCTTAATTCCTTCCCATTGCCACCTCTTTGGGAGGCATATTGAAGGCAAACAGCTAGAAAAAGAAAACGGGAAAATCAAAAGATTTTCATCAACCACAAACTGGGGAAGCTGCCCCTGGATCATAGAAAGTTGACCGTTCTTATTTCTGAAGACACCCTTGGGCTGAAGGACCAACTATGTTTTGCACGCTTCAAAGCAAGCTGTGGGCTTGCAGGTTCTTGCTTATGTCTATCTCCTGGAGGCCACGGTGGCATGTTAATACACTGCGTGACCATTTTGGACTTTGTACTTGGAAGACTGTCATTTCTTTTGCTCAAAACCAGATCCTGAGAGGAACATGAACTTGATCCATGCCATAAATCAAGTTCTAATACAGGGTGAGAGTCTTAACCCCTCTCTTCCCAGCTCCACCTCCTGTGGAGCTCCTCTGCATGCTTCCAATACTATTGAAATGATTCAGAGAGCTGAAACTGGGCTGTTATTTTTATCACTCAGTCCCAAAGGTAAAATGTTTAGCTAATTTGGTTCTGACCCCCGCCCCCCAACCCCATATTTAGACATGGAAGGAGAAAGGCTAAGAAAAGAATCTGTAGGCATATCAGTCTGAAAACAAAGCTTAGGGAAAAAATGGAGCGAGAAAGGAGGGGAAAAACCAGCAGAAAGGATGGAGCATGTATCTAGACAATCTCCCTTTGTTTGCAGAAGGCTCCCCTCCTCCTCTTAAGACTGTTCCTTCCTTCACTCTTATTAATTTTTCTCTGCAGCTTATTTCTTAGCCCTTGGGTAAGAAAAGATCAGAGCCTGAGCACACCTGCTCCAGAGGCTGCAATTCTCAGCATCCCAGGCCTGCAGGGAGCTCAGAGAACGAGAGGCCTGCAGGTATCTGCAGGCGCCCAGCCTGTCCTCCCTGGGTACAAGGCGGTTTTCTCATCCCTCACGAGCACCCTGTCACACATTAATAGTTGTCCTCGGCCAGGTGCGGTGTAATCCCAGCACTTTGGGAGGCTGAGGTGGGCAGATCACGAGGTCAGGGAATCGAGACCATCCTGGCTAACACCGTGAAACCCCGTCTCTACTAAAAATACAAAAAATTAGCCGGGCGCGGTGGCGGGGGCCTGTAGTCCCAGCTACTCGGTACTCGGGAGGCTGAGGCAGGAGAATGGCGTGAACCCGGGAGGCGGAGCTTGCAGTGAGGCGAGATCGCGCCACTGCACTCCAGCCTGGGCGACAGAGCCAGACTCCGTCTCAAAAAAAAAAAAAAAAAAAAAGTTGTCCTCAACTCTGGACATTTCTTTTTTCCCTTGTATCCTTAAGACATGGAAAATATCCACTTTAATGCCTCTAAGCAGAGGAAGTAACCCCTGAAGGTTAAGGTAGAGAGTGGACAACGCTATTGAAAGGCACGTTGCTTGGACTCCTCGGTGATCACACTCAGGAGTTACTGTGCCTTACAATATGAAGTTGGTTGTTATCAAAATGTTCAGAGCCAGTATGACCAGTGGGTTAAAAACTAGGGGCATGAAATGAACATATTTCCTAAACAATGTTTTGACACTTCTTATCTGTCTTACCATGGTCAAGTTACTTAAACTCTCTCAGCCTCAGTCTCCTTATCTGTAAAATGAGCATGATAACAATAATACTTACTTCGAATGTTTTGAGAGCATTAGGTAAGCTAATGTGAGTAACATGCTTAGCATAACATGGGCTGTATGTAAGGACATCAAAAGCTATGGCTGAGTAGGGAGAAGTGCTACTGTTATTGTTTTGCCCTTATTATTAATTTTAATTATTAGTGAGATGACCTGAAATCTGAACGATGGCTTAATCTGCATCTGTAACGGTGTCCAAAGAAGATTCCCAAAAACAAACAGAATGGGCTGTGATAGAATCAAATGAGGAAAACAGTAACTCCTCTAAGTATTTTAAACAGAGGGAATTAAATACACGACCTAATTATGCAGGCGACAGAAGAGATGAGAAACCAAACAGGAAATGGTGAAGCAACTCATAGATTAACAATAGCAGGAAGCTGCTGCCACCCTTAGGACTGAAGAATCACAGGGAAAATGTGATGTTACAGAAGCCAGACACCAGGGACTAGTTGGTAGGAGCTGGAACCTCAGAGAAAGAGGCTGCAGGAGGGCAGCTTAAACCATAGAGAAGATAAAATCACTACTGTGAACTGTGACCTGAAGAAGAAAGAGAGAACTTACGCTGGGTTCTCCCTTCCTCCTGCCCTTTGGTGCCTCCCATTGACTGAACCTAGCCAGAAGCCTGTTGACAAAGAAGCCTAGGGAACAAATTGCAGAGCCATCAATGTGTACAGACTCAACAGAGATGGATTTCAACCTTGAAGAAGAATGAACTCTTCATGCCTATGAGATTGAATAAAGAACTACTTGATACATTCAAGAGGAACCATTTAGATTCAGGGTTTCAGCATTTAGCTGGAAGGTGTAGAGATCCAGAAGTTCAAAGCCAGGTGATTATTTTGTTATAAAGGTACTTGAGTGTAAAATTATAAGAAGCATGAAAAGAAGTGCTGACAATCCTATACCTTTTGGGAAGCTGCCTCTTCTTCTTCTTCTTCTTCTTCTTCTTTTCTTATACCTCTTCTTCTTCTTCTCCTCCTTCTTCTTCTTCTGCTGCTGCTCCTTTCTCCTCCTCCTCCTCCTTCTTCTTCCCTTCTATTCTCGTTTTTCATCTAGAGAGTTCTTATCCACAATCATTTTAATAACTCACCAAAAAGCTCCATTATTATTTATTGATGCCAGTTGTGTAAGTTATGGACAAAACCACTATTATCCATGGTGAGAGAAAATGGCTTAGCCATCATGGAAGGCCAACAGTGATTCTTGGCATGTTAAATGGTACAAAGGGGTGAGAAAAAATGTGATGTCTTTGCTTTCTGCAGAGTTTCTTTCAAGCTGAGGAATGTCCTTTTGAAAATAAGTCAATCCTAAGTATGAGAGAGATAGAATCAATCTGATACATACTGTAAATGTTCAACAGCACCTTGGCTTCATTTCTCTGTCCTAGACCATAACACTTGTTTCTTATAAAGTGCTGGGCTCTGGCTCTCTTCCCAGTACAGAATGGGCTCCCTAGCCATTTCATTACCAGAAATTACAATGATCATCTGCCTAACTGGGAATACCATTATCTGAAACACAATTAGAAATAAACTGAAAGTCTAGGTGGCCTAGTGATGACTAATCAGAAATATCACTGCCTAGCACGTCATATCAGATTATATTTTCAGGATCATCACAGATTTTCCTCGTTTTCAGAAGCTCCTCAATTGCCATTAACATGGCTGGAAGGAGTGAAGCAGTTTATCAATATCTTCAACTTAGATATCAAGAAATTAAAACACTTCTGTTTCTGGGGTCATCAGAAACAAAGACCCTGGTCACAAAATGTCTTCGAAACCCCTATGTATATAACAGTGATTTGGTCTATTCTGATTCTAAGTCTGGAATTCTCGCCCAGTGGGAGTGGGAGGAAAGTAACTCTGAAAACAGGTCTGCTCGGGGCTAGAATAGCACACACTAATTTAATGAGGCAGCAGGGCGCATGCTCCAAGGGAAGCTAGCTACAGGAATTTTCCCAGAAGACAGAAAGCACTGGAACATGGCTCTATTTGCAACTGGAAATGAGTGTAGGAAAAATCACCTCCATATGAGTAATGGGGACCTCGCCTCAGGTCACCGATTCCTCCAAGGCAAAGTCCCTTCTCTCTAAGGCAAAAACAAACAAACCTAAAAAGGAACTGTGAGCTTGTTTTGCCACAAAGGAAGAGAATGTTCCAAAGTCTGTTATATGTGTTTATCGTTGAAATAATGTAGCCACATGACAATGGATCTTTTGGTCAAAACTTGGTTCAGATTAACCCGAGATGCTGAGGAACCCGTGGTCAGACAGGAAAGCCAGCGGCCATATCTAAGGTAGTCCAGGAGAGAAGGATTAAGAATCTTGATAGCAGGAGCCCACGCCTCTCTAGATTCTCTTTTTCAGGGCTCATCAGAAGAGGTGACAATAACACTGTGTAGCGGTCGCCAGTAGCAGCATCCAGTGGGGGAGATATCCGGAGCTGCCTAAGGACAGCCACGATGGCTGGTGAGTGAAGCCATCCCTGTGACCAAAGCAAGGGTAAAGAATAATACAATGAAGATTTAGTTTGTATCGGCACTCTCTGTGCATTAAATATAAGAGACACGTCCCCAAATGAATTGCAGTCTTTTCGACAATGATGCTCTAGGAAAAAGAGCAAATATTGACACTTCAATAATGTTTGCCCAGCAATCAGTAAGCTGTATACAGCACTCAGGGTATCTATGTTACTGGAATCAATTAGGAAAAGGGAGAATTGATATCCGTCAATGAGAAATATATGGTAACTGCTGACATTACAGATAACATGGCCTCTGCAAATCATTTCTGAAGTCCTAGGCTTGCCGACACTGTCATTGGTGCTTAGAGAATCTGTCTGAGAACATAGCCCTAACTTCAGCTGTGCTGTTCACTGTGCTTACCAGACTCTCTCCTCCAATATGCAGTTTCCATCCCACACAACTAACTATTCCTAGTCATTCATTCATTCGTTCATTGATTCAGCAAATTTGTTGAGAACCTACCTTGTGCTAGCACTATTTTAGGACAGAGTTCCTGGTTGGAAGGGGTGGAGAGGGAAGGATGTAAACAATGAAAAAGTACATAGTAAGTGATATATTGTGTGGAAATGAATAAGTCATTTGAAGATTTGGGTAAAGAGGATTCCCTCCAGGGGATCAACTGCAAAGGCCCTGAGGTATCTATCAACTGCCTTATCTTGACACTGCTGGTGTGTTTTGTTGATCTTTGGTCTCTGGTTGCTTCTTAGACTGTTTGCTCCCTCCTTCCTTCTTTTCTTCCTCCCCACCTTCTTCCTTCTCTTCTCTCTTTTATTTTATTATTTCTTAAGATATACTGTCAGAGTCTTTTAAGGAAGTTGATGGCCATGAAGACCCTACACCATAAAGACTTATCTTCCTATTAGATCTGTGTTGCTGTTATTATTCAGATGGCTCTCTCACCAAATAGATTTTTGCTTCCTTGAAGATAAGGATAGACTCAAGTTTCTTAGACTTTTATGGATTTCCCAAAGTATCCAGTATAATGAGGGGCAGATAGGAGAGGCTCAGCATAATGAAAGTTGGCTCAGTCTGAAATGCTATAAGCTGGAGAAGCTTATTGATGCAAATGTGCCCACCAAAGATACTTTTTAGATTGGACTATATGTTCTTGATTGCTCTCCTTTTGTTTGTTATATATATTTGATCTATCTCTAGGGAACTAACATTATTTAAAGTACTCTGGGGAAGAAAGTCCTAGATGTCGTTGATGGTTTTTGTTTTGCTGCCTTCGGAGTATCAGTTCCTATCCTGTGAAGTTAACTATTAATGTCTATTGATAAAAGCAGTCCAGTAACGACAGTTTTTATGTGAAACTAGGTATGTACAGTGTAATCAGGCTGGATAAAGTTGAAAGATAAGGCTCATTAACTTCTCTTAATAGAAGGTGATTCCAAAGAGCCAACTAATGATTTATATAGGTTTGGGGAAAGCCCGAAACCTTAACTTTTGGAGCCAATGAAAATTTTATTTTCTCACTGCACCTCTTTTGAGAGAGGAAAGATGTCATGCCCCTGGATGAGATGGGGTGGTGGGGAAGGTTTAACATAAATTCTCAGCCTGTGTATTTTAGGATCACAGCTTTGGCACCCAACCTACAACCAATGTAGATGAAGAGGGTTTTTACAGCAGTGGGCTGGTGCCATAGTGATAGGATGGTTGCTAAGGATGTCATTATCACTCTGATTGCAGGAATCAGAGTGATTGAGTTAATTGGCATGACCTCATTCTGGTCCTCAGGGCCTACCTGTTCACAAATTATAAAGGAGACAAAAAGTTGATCTTTTTATAGTGTCAGGAGGCAGCACCTGTTAACATTTAACATAACATTTGAAACCAGCTATAATACACATTATTTATCTACCTGTTATCTTTTTCTCACATTGTGCCCTCCTTCTCTCTACTACATAGAAATAAGACATGCCCTTCTTTAATTTTTTTTTCATTGCTCTATTTTTCTCCATTCCCTCTAGAGGAAGGGGATTTTTTTTTGTCTGAAAATCAGCCATTAAACTGAAGAAGGCTCAAGGAAATGAACTGAAATGTCTCATAGGAAGAAAAATAGCACTATGAAGATGAAAAAAAGCCCAGGATAATGGAGATTGATCACTCGATCTATCTATGGCCTCAAATAAAACTGATTGAATTTAACATGTTAGGTTACAGTTAAAAAGCTTAGTTGCTTCAGTTGGGGTAATATAGTTTCAGATTTTCATAGGGAGCCATTTATTTATTTTTGCATTTGTGAGTCATTTAGTCATTCCCTTGTGAGTGAGAATACATTTATTTTCCTACTCCCTGCTGTTAGGCGTTCTATTAATACCACACTAGTTGAAATAAATGGAGCAGTAGAAACTGTTTGGTGGTGAATTTGTTTTTCAGATTTTTTTTGTTACTGCTATTTTGGTAAGTCGGCTTTCCAACCCCTCCAGTGGTTTAAATAGAGTATTAACTTCTCACCGTTTCTCTTCTCTTGCTTGGTATTTAATTGTTGCTTTTGTTTCAATATTGACAATTTCAACACCACCTGAAGGTGTATAATCCAAGAAATCTAACAGAGGATGTCTGGTAAAATATTCCCAATCAAGCACCAGGATTGTCAAAAAATTATGGACAAAGTGACAGTTTTCTTAAACATCAGTTTTCTCTCCACCTGTTTGTGCTCTACTCAAAAGGAAAATCCAACCAAATGAAGAGAGGAATTGTTCCTACATGTTATCAAGAAGTACTAGCATGGGTCATGTTTTCCAGAATTCTAAAAGGGGATTTTCAGATGTACTTTATTGTGCTGGAACACAATAAGATTTGCTCATGCGCCTTTGCACTAAAGCTGAGCAAAATACAACGTCCTTGTTATTCGGGACAGCTAATTACTGTCAGTAATTGTTGTTTGTAATGAACGCCACGCGGGATAAAGCAGGGTGGGGGTGGGGGCTGGGGGGAGGGTCCGTTTAGGTTTTGAGCCACATTCAGCCCACTGAGGCTGATTTAACCCAGCCGAAGGAGGGCTCCTATGGGGACACGTCCAGAAAAGCCCCAAAGGGGGATTGGAGGAAAGCACGTGGATCCACACTCTTTCCAGCACCGGCAAAGGTCAGGCAATAATCGAATCACTCTTCCTCGGCTTTCATTTCATCAACTGCACTGATGAGGATGGGGGAAGGGGTATGAAGGAAGGGGGCGGTAGGAAGTGGTCCATCCCTCCTCCTAAGGAGGGGGAGCAGGCTGGACAAGGACATTCCATTCTATTTGCTACTTTCACAGAAGCCTTGGGAAAGAACAAAGAAAGAATGAAAAGGAGACAGACATGCTGGGCACGCGCATTCACAAATACACGTGCACACGCTCACACACACCCCCATTTGCAATAGGGAGTCAATAAGAGCAGAGATAATTTATGCTGACGCTTCAAACAGCAACCTAGAAGTATAAAGTGGGGAGGGGAAAAATCCATCGCATTTCTAAGTGTTTGGCTGCCCTCTAAGACCTCAAGTTGTACCTATGCCTGAAACAGGTAGAAACACAGTATCACCTGAAAGTGTCAAATGGGGAAACCGAGGCTCAGAAAAACCAAGTGGATCCTCTCAAAAACACAGAACAAATATTCAAGGAAGTGGCGACTAAATCTCAAGTCTGTGTCACGAGCTGGTGTTCCTGAGACCACAGGGCCCCGCGCAGATGGCGTTAGTTAAAAGCAGCACATTGGAGGAAGCACTAGAGATCCGGAGCCCACACGGTTCCCTGCAGTCTACTTCATAAGGAGACTTCACGTCTTGGCGAGGATCTTGGACTGTCTCTGATTTCTTTCACTTGTTTTATAAAACCAATAAAGGCAAGTCATTGAAATGTTTTACTGGCAGTTCTGGGTGTATTCTAATTGTCCTGTAGTTGGAATTCCCGTTATTGCCAGGGAGAAAGCAACCACTCCAATTCCTTAAGGATTACTTAGAGGGTAGATTTACGGGGAGGAAACAGGAATGGGGTTAAGGCACAACTTCCTAAAGTCATTTTCTCTGATTTGGGGGTGGGTGGGGGGGCGGGTAGAGGGTAGCTTTTGCCACTAATTTCCTGCCTGCACATTCTTAAAAATTTTCACCATTTCCTCCACCACTCCCATTTTCATCAACATATTTGAAATCCTCGAGGATCACTTTTCAGAGCCTATCTCGTCTAGAGGTGAACCATCACCTCTAACGCTAAGGCAAGTCCCAATCACATTCTGCCCCTGTCCAAGCTGGCTGCTGGCTGGGAGAACCAGTTCTAGTGTTTGCCCCATCCCAGCCTCTACCAAGGTTAGTTAATGAAATTGAAAAGCAACTCGCTGCGGGCCACGGTGACTTTGCATTTTGCTGGAGACAATAAGGGTGGTGTTTGCTGGCTGTGTCTCTCACAAGCAAATGTCACTGAATGTGTTTAGAAGGAGCATGCTTAGTTGGACACTGTCATGCTGTAGGAGACAAAATCAACTGAAAAAGGAAGAAAGAGTGTAGAAGAGTTTTATGTCTTAGTGTGAAGGGTCTGGACTTTGGTCTAGGTTAAAATCTCACCTACAGTAGATTTTGAATCTCAGTCAAGTTATTTAACCTCTTTTGTGCCTCAGTTTCTTTATCTGTAAGAAAAAAAGACTAGTAACTAATTTACAAGTTTATTATGAGGATTCAGTTATACTATGTGTATGAAGCATTTAGCATAGTTAGGAACATAATTAGTACTTGACAAACTTTCGTTTATAACAAGCCTTGCTCCCTAGGCGTTCCTGTAGCTGAGTTGCCCTTCCAGCTGTTTATTTTGTAGAACTTAAGTAATACCTTATAGTTAAAGTCATCATAGGGAAAGGAGGGACCTAAACTTTTTTGACTTTATATTTTGCTATTGATGTTTTTTCTAAATATTAATACCACTCATTAAGGCAGTTAGAGAGAATGAATGTTGCAAAATGAAATTTTATACTATAAAGTCTTCCAAATGTTGAATTTCCCATTCTTTTTAATCTTATGGTTTAGTAAATTAAATACAATACCATTGAGTGATGGGTTTGCCATTATTAACTAGAGATTGTCAAGTGTCCATCTAGTCCCCGCTATTTGTAATGTTTTGGCAGCTTTGTGGTCAAAACAGGCAAACTCCGTTTTGGTGGGGTGTGGAAACATCCAGTCTCATGGTTAGACATGGCTCCTTTAACTGCAGGAAGCTAGAGTACATTGGAGGCATTGCAGCCTGCTTGTCTGGGCAGGTGTTTTAGGCACCGTCCAGCTGCTGAGATGTGAAGCAAGTCCATTCCAGCTGGCAGGCAGCAGGTGACAGCCCAATCACTTCCTGCCATTGGAGGAGTTAATACAGAGCGTCATAAGATGACACCATGAGGGAGTGAGCACAGGGGTAGACAGTTCAAAGCGTTCAGACATCCTGGCAGGTGAATAGCATCAGGGATGTCTTAGGGAGACAGAAGGGTCATAGACACCACACTCCCTCCCTTGACTATGGTGGAAGGGTGCAGAGAGAGTCTGATTCAGGCCCTGGTTCTCTAGCAAGCCATTAAGACAAGGCTTCAGGCTTTCGGTTAGAAAGCCAGCTGTCAGGACTGGAGGGCAGGCAGGGACCTGATCTTAATGGCAACAGCAGAAACAATAATAGGCACCCTAGGAACTTGACAGCAATCCCTAAGCTTTAGTAGGTTAAGTCAACGAATCCTCACCACAAGCTTATGAGCTGGGTATGATTATCAATATGCCCATTTTTCAGAGAAGGAAACTGAGGCTTAGAGAGAAACTTGCCCAAAGACACACAGCAAATAGCAGAGTTGGGATCAAACACAGGCAGTTGAACTCCAGCGTCCACTCTCAGCCGCTGTGTCCAATGGCCTCTCAAAGCAGATACTCCTTAGAGGGTTATAGAGTCCCAGAAACTTGGCCGGGGACCAAGCCTGCAGGTGAGTGCTGAGAGGCCCCAGCTACCGGGAAAGAGGTATGCAGGGAAAATCTAGGCTAGGCCTGACACTGTGTCACAGTGTCCCTTGGAGGAAAGCATCTCAGCTCTTCTCAATAAATGGCAGTTTGTGTTCCATTCAGGAGTTTCTTCTGTTCTAATTCAGATCTAGGAATTTTGGCTCAGTCCTAACCCAGAGATCCCTCAGGAAACCAGAGAATTTCTGGCACTACTCTGTAGAATTTAAGCAGACTCAAAGATTCAGCTGCCATGTGGTCAGATTATAGTGGAGCTCAAGGCAGAAAGTGAGGCGTATTTGTCTGCATACCAATGTACAAATCTTTTTCTTTGAAAAGAGAACTTGGATTGATTGAGGTTCTACAACATGCTTTACACAAGGAATTGCTTTTAATATTTACAATATATTCGTTTCTAAGGCTACTGTCTGTAACAAAGTACCACAAACGGTGTGGTAATTGATTGTTGTACAATTGTACAATTCTGGAAACTGGAAGTCTGGAATGAAGATGATGGCAGGGCCGTGCAATCTCTGGAAACTCCAGAGGAAGGGTCCTCCCATTCCCCTTCCTACATTCTTGTGGTTTGCCAGCAGTCCTGGACTTCTTTGGCTTATAGAGTCATTATTTCAATCTTCTGTCTTCGCCTGGTATTCTCTCTGTCTCTTCACACCATCTTCCTCCTGTGTGTGTCTGTGTCCAAATTTCCTCTTTTTATAAGGACTCCAGTCATATTGGATCAGGGCCCATCCCAATGACCTCATCTTCATGTGACTGTATTTGCAAAGATCTTATTTACAACTAAGGTCACATTCTGAGGTACTGGGGTTAGGACTTTAGTGCCAGGGGGCAAAATTCAACCCATAATATACAAAAGCCTTATTCAATTAGTACCCCCTCCTCACTTTTACAGACAAGGAAAAGGAGGCTCAAGTTCACTCAGATAGTAAGTGGTGGAGTACAAGAATCAAACCAAGTCTAATTCAAAGGTCTGTATTCTTCCTGTCCACATGATACTGCCTTCTCAGGATAGTAAGTAGTTTCTTTGGCTCTTTAAATGACACAAGGTACTTTTTAAGAGCCACTGTGTTTGCTTACTGCACGTCTCAGTCTTGCTAATGACTTGGAAGGTCCAGTGCTCATTCAATGCCAGTGCTTTTAACAAGCCTCTCCTACTTGCTACTGCAGAAACATAATGAATACCCCATGTTATGAAGAGGCGTCATAGATGAATATGTGCCGGGTACTTCTAAGGGTAGATGTTACATCCCAAGAGCTGTACACTGCTCAGGAGAGTTTCTCATATTGTATAAACTGCAGATGTCATATGATATGTCTTACTCTAGAAAGGTTTATTTGCTGTACAAAGAATCAGAAACTTGGAGAGGTCATCCCATATTGGCATCTGATTCCTGGAAATGAAGTGTGTGGCCTGGAGCTATTTATTTAACCCCTCAACCTCACCATCTGGGACCTGGAGGTAATGATGCCCCTGTCTTTGGAGGCAACATTTGAGTGACTTCAAAAATGTCCTGGAAGTCTCTGGCAAAAGGAAATGCTACATTGACAGCAAAACATTTTACCGAAAATAATTGGAATTTGTAGATTATCATTCTTAGGGATCGCAAATTTCTTATGGCTGATCTCCATTCCCAAGCCTCAGGAATTGGAAGAATTGACCTGGAATGTTGCCAAAAGTTAAATCCTCCATGATCTTCTTCTTCTAACTGTTCTGTTTTCTGTTAGAATCACAATTGGAGTTCTCCCTGAAAATGGAACACTAGGTCAAGGGGGATGTTTGGGATCATTAGTTCCCATCAATCGTCTGGGAGTGAATGTGCGTTTGCATGAAATTTTTCTTTAGAATTTCCTCTTTGATAAAATGTATGCAGCATCCAGTCTCAGAGATAGATTCCCCTAGTCTCCCTGCCTCATTCAAGTTGTTTAATTATATTGTTTTTACTATCCCTTACTGTCTGACTTTTGGATACCCATATAATTATCAGATTAGCTCCTATGTAAAAATCCTTGTTTTTGGTTTTCCTTCCAATATGCTAAATATATGTCTAGTGGCACAGAGCTGGCACTAGTACATTAAGCAACCCAGCATAGAGTAGAGCTAGATGCAAAAGGCTCACATCTCACTTTATTTTTTAAATTTTATTTTTATTTTGTTGAGGCAGAGTCTGACTCTGTCACCCAGGCTGGAGACTCACTGCAGCCTCAAATTCCTGGGCTCAGGTGATCCTCCCACCTCTGCCTCCTGAGTAGCTGGAACTCCAGGTACAGGCCACCATGCCTAACTAATTTTTTAAAAATTATTTTTTTTGTAGAAACAAGGCCTTGCTTGCTATGTTGCCCAGGCTGGTCTTGAATTCCTGGCTTCAAGCCATCTGCTCTCCTCAGCCTCCCAAAGTGCTGGGACTATAGGTGGGAGTCACTGTGCTTGGCCGTGTCTTACTTTATATTAGAACTCCAGAGCATTAGACACTCTTGCCGATGTTGGAGCTCTGCTAGGAAGAGAATCACATCACAGCACTATTTTGCAGCATGGTTTCCACTTATCTTTATTAATAAGTTGCATATTTACAGGTTCCAAATAAGAGAGAAATGCATTCCCATTATATTAATGTTTCCTGTAATGAGTAGGAAGACGGCTCATTAAAATTATCTGAGGTGGCACCTTTGACACTCAGTCTGACTTTCTGCTTGCTTATGCTTCAAGTCCTTCTTGATGTCTCTATTTGTTAAAAAAAAAAAAAAAAGAGAGAGAGAGAGATTCGGAGCTGGCTGACTCCTGTAGGAATGCTTTCAGACTGTTCATTTCCTGGCAATCAGCTATTTGGTCAGAAATGTGTAGTTATTTGATAAGTGTTTAGTCCTTAAATGATGGTCACTGCATGTGAACAAAGAGAAAACAATTTAACTTAAACAAATGCCATTATTCACTCACTCATCTGCAGCAAACTTGTATCAAAACCAATAGAAAATCTCTCTAGATGAGCACCGTCCCACCGCTATGTGTAAATGAATGATTGACCAAAAGAATCTACAAATTGCCTTGTTTTCTTCAATTTTCATGTGTTTTCTGATGCTGGACTTCATCAGAAACTTGAAAACATAGTTTCTGATCACAGCGCTTTTTAAAGAAATAGAGAGAATTGTTTGAGAGACTCAATTGCTGTTTGTCTATTAGCATTGGTATATGGAGTTGAGACAATTCATTGAACACTATCATCCTTGCAAAGCCCTATTTTATTTTGGTTTGTTACCCCTTTTGTGTCCATCTCCAATCATCCACTGCAACACTTTCATCAGCACCTTCTCAAGTGTGTTTTACAGATCCTTCTAAACCACCTTCCATGTTTATTTGGTATATTGGTGTTTACCTACAAATATGTATAGTGTCATTTATGTATTTTTTAAAGTTCTGTAGATGGTAATGTGCTATGAATCTCATTTTCTTTCTCATTTTTATCTAACATAGTATTTTTGAGATCTCTATATACTTCCTCTATATAAATCTAGTTCATTGCTTCCGAATCCTGCAGATTTTTCCAATACATGCATACACCATTTCTGACCCCTGCATGTAATGCACTTTACTTATTCATTTCCTTAGGGGATATCTATGGGTTACCCAGATTCTCTAGTGGATACTCAGATTGCTCCCAACTTTATGGTACCATAAATAATGCTGCAATAATCTTATATGAGCATGTTTCCTTGTGGATCTGAGCAAGAGAGTCTCTAGAGTGTGTACCTAGGAAGGGAATTTTTGAGTTCTATTATACCCATACTTTATTTCACTAAGTACTTCTCAGGTTGTGATACAGAATGTTTCTACCAATTTATAATTCACCACCAGTAAGGACAAAACTTCCTGATATTCTTGCCAGCACTTTCTAATTTTTGCCAATCTAATGAGTGCAAAATCATATCTCATTTTGTTAAAAAAAGCCCCAAAATTTGTATGTCTGATTACTAATGAAGATGTATATCATTCATATACACAATAGCTATTTCAATTTTCCTATCTGTCAATTGCCTGTTGATGTGCTTTGCCCATTTTTAAAAAAAAATTTTGTTTCCTGTCCTTTTCTTGCTTGTTTGCAAAGTTTCTTGTATGTTCTAGATATCAATTCCACGTTGCTTTGCAAAGATCTCGTTCCAATAATTTGCTGATTTTTCTATGGATAAATGGAAGTTTTAAGTTTAAGTGTGGTCATTTCACCATTTTTTTTTCTATTAGCTGATTTCCATTAATGGCCTCTATGTAAAATCCATGTGTGATTTTCCTTCTGGTATGCTAAATGTACAACAAACAGCAAAGAGCTGACTTTGGTACATTAAGCAGCTCAGAATAGAGCCAAAGTGGGCCTCATCTCACTTTATATTAGAACTCCAAAACTTTATATATTCTTGACCATATTGCAGCATTGCTTACAACGGAAGCATATTATAGCTCTATTTAACAGTACGGGATCACTTATCTTTATCAAACAACAACAACAACAAACCCAACACACTTACAAGTTCCAAATAAGAGAGTAATACATTTTCTTTGTGCTCTTCCTTCCTATAATGAGTATGACAATAACTAACTGAAATCATTTGCAATGCCACCTCTGATACTCAGCCTGAACTTCCTACTCACTTACCATTCCCTTCTGTTCCTAGTGTGGTTTAGTGTTTTGGTTTGGTTTTTTGGGCCTTCAGTGTACGGAATTTATTTATCATATTCCTCAGTTTATGCCTTATTGTTATTTGTCCATGCAAGTCTCCTCTTTATTTCTTATTTTATGAATGTATGAATATATTTATATGCACACATATAATAACATAAATCTATCTACCTACCTACCTACATACCTATCTATCTACTTTGGCACCATTATGGTAGATGGAATTACTGATTCCAAATATTTAGCCTACCTGTATTATTATTATATATCTATATCCTTGCCATAGCCAGGAGGAATATTCCTCCTGGTGGGTGGAACATTTTTCCTGACAATGGACTTTGGGCTTGGCTGAATAACTTGCTTTGGTTAACAGGATATTAGTCCCATTGCATTAGCATGGTTAGGCTTGCCCACTTGAGCACCTGCTCTTCATCACAAGAAAAGCATAACTTGTTAGAGACTAATCTAAGAATGGTGAGAAACATATGGAACATACCTGGACCCAACCTTTAGCCTGTAACCAAGTTCCTAGCCTGGATAAGTCAACTCCAAACTGACCTTCAGATGGTGTGAAATAAATGTTTATTTTGTGAACCAGTGAAATTCTATTAACTGTTATGCAGTATTGCTGTAACAATAGCTAACTAATGCATCTTTCATCCTTCATTCCTTCTGCCTTTTTTCTTCTACTTGCATATCTCATTTTATTCTCATAACACTACCATAGGTTAATGTGCTTTATGTGTATCTTTTTAACTCAAAATCGTCTTGAAATATATGTATCTTTGTGTGTGCATAACTTTTTAATTTTTGTAAATAATATTATATATCTTGTTTCCAACTTTTTTCACCAAGCATATGTGTATTGATTCATTTCTAATTGACATAATACTTATGTATATTAATGGGGTACAATGTAATGTTTTGTAATTCTTTGCTTCCAACTGCTAAATAATACTCCATATTGTGTCTCCATCACATTTTTCCTATCCACTCCCACAGTGATAAATACCCAAGTTACCTATAAATCCCTGCTCCCTTAACCCATGTTGCAATGAACATTGTCATACATGTCACTTTACAGACCCCAAGGATGATTTCCAGGATACATATCCAGAGTGGAATTGCTACCTTACAGGACATATGCCTAGTTAATAATACTCAATAGTGAAAAACTGCCCTATAGCCTGCCTTTGCTTCAGCAGTGCCTGAAAGTCCCAGTGTCCCTGTATCCCCACATCCTCTTTGATACTTGGTATTATCCAACTGTCTATTTTTTTGGTCAATCTAATTGTTTTAATTTGTATTTCACTGATTACCAATGAGTTTAAACATCCTGATACATGCTTGTTAACTTTCTACATTTCCTCTTTTGTAAAATTGCCTTGCCCATTTTATCTATTGGAGTTATATTTTCCTTATCCATTTTTAGATCTTTGTATATTTAAAAAAATCCCTTGTTGGTTTAGATGCCACAAATATCTTCTTCATCTTGGTAGATATCTATTAATGTGTGATGCCCTTTATTGAAGTAAAATTCTTAATTTCAGTGTAAATTAGTTCTTTTTTTGGCCTGATGATTTATGCTTTTCAAGTTTTGTTTAAGAAGTCATTTCCTGCCCTGTCACAAAAATACTACCTTACATTTTGTAATTTTAACTTAATTGCTTCACCAGTCACATTTAGATATTTTTTCAAGTTTCTAAAATTTTCTAAATTATAAATGTAAGTACTGAACTTTATCAAACAATGTTTTGCATCTGGGATGATCAGGTAATTATTACATCTATGTTCATTCATGAAACTGACCTATAAATGTCTTCATTATATTGTAATAAATCAGTACTGATTCTATTAAATCCATTTTTATTTTAAATAAACACATAATAACTGTACATATTAATGGGGTAGAGAGAGATATTTCAATACACTTATACAATGTGTAATGATACAATCAGGGTCAATAGCATATTTATCACTTTAAATATTTACCATTTTCTGTGTTGGGAACATTCAAAATCCTCTCTTCTAGCTATTTGAAAATATACCATAAATTATTGTTAACTAGTCACCCTGTAGTGCTTTAGAACACTAGAACACTTTCCTCTTATCTAGCTGCAATTTTGTATTCATTAAACAACCTCTTCCTATCTCCCTCTCCCCTTTACACTGCCTATCCCCTAATAACCACTATTTCACTTTCCACTTCTATGAGCCCAACTTTTTTGGATTCAACACATAAGGGAGAACACACAATATTTTTCTTTCTTTGTCTGACTTACTTCACTGAAAATTATGTCCTTCAGGCTCATCCATGTTGTCATAAATGATGGGATTTCATTTTTATGGTTCAGTAGTATTCCATTGTGTATATATACCACATTTTCTTTATCCATTCATCAGTTAGTGGACATTTAGGTTGATTCCACATCTTGGCTATTGTGACTAGTGCTGCAATAAACATGAGAATGTAGATACCTTTTCAACATACTTATTTTCTTTCCTTTGAACAAATAGTAGTGGGATTGCTGGATCATATGATAGTTCTATTTTTAGTTTTTTAAGGAATCTCCATACTGTTTTCCATAATGATTGTAATAATTTACATTCCCACCAATAGTACATAAGAGATCATTTTTCTCTGTGTCCTTGCCAGCATTTGTTTTTTATTTTATTTTATTTTTGTCTTTTTGATAATAGCCATTCCAACTGGGACGAGGTGATATCTCATTGTGGTTTTAATTTGCATTTCTCTAATGATTAGTAATGTTGAGTATTTTTTCATATACTTGGCCATTTGTATGTCTTTTTATTTTTTGAGACAGAGTCTCACTCTGTTGCCAGGCTGGAGTGCAGCAGTGTGATCTCGGCTCACTGCAACCTCCACCTCCCGGGTTCAAGTGATGCTCTTGCCTCAGCCTCCCAAGTAGCTGGGACTACAGGTGCATGCCACCACACCCAGCTAATTTCTGTATTTTTAGTAGAGGCAGGATTTCACCATGTTGACCAGGATGGTCTCCATCTCTTGACCTCATGATCCACCCGCCTTGGCCTCTCAAAGTGCTGGTATTACAGGCGTGAGCCACCACTCCAGGCCTGTATGTCTTTTTTAAAGAAATGCCTATTCAGATCCTTTGTCCACTTTAAAGTTAGATTATTCATTGTTTTGTTGTTGTTGTTGTCATTTTTTTTTTTCCTGTTGAGTTGTTTGAGTTCCTTATATATTCTAGATATTAATCACCTGTATGTATAGTTTGCAAATATTTTCTTCCATTCTACAGATTGTCCCTTTACTACGTTGGTTGTTTCATTTATTGTGCAAAGTTTTTTAGTTTGGTATAATACTATTTTAGATATTTGAGAGATTCCCCTATTTTTGCTTTTGCTGCCTGTGCTTTTGGGGTATAAAATATTTTCCCAGACCAATGTCCTCAAGCATTTCCCCTGTTTTTTTTCCTAGTAGTTTTCTAGTTTGGGATCTTACACTTAAATCTTTTAAGTCTAGTTTGAGTTGATTTTTGTATATGGTGAGATACATGAGCCTAGTTTAATTCTTCTCCATATGGATATCCAGTTTTTCCAGCACCATTTATTGAAGAGGCTTACATTTTCCCAAGATATATTCCTGGAACCTTTGTTGAAAATCAGTTGTCTATAAATAAATGAATTTATTTCTTTGTGTTCTATTCTGTTCCATTGGTCCATGTGTCTATTTTTATACCAGTACCATCTTGTTTTAATTACAGTAGGTTTGTAATATATTTTGAAGTCAGGTGGTATGATACCTCCAAGTTTGTTCTTTTTGTTTAGAATTATCTACTTGAGATCTTTTGCACACATTTTGGGATTGTTTTTTCCATTTTGGTAAAGAATGCCATTGGTATTTTGATAAGGATTGCATTTAATCTGTAGATTGCTTTTGGTAATATGGTCATTTTAACAATATTAATTCTTTTTTTTTTTTTTTTTTGAGATGGAGTTTCACTCTTATTGCCCAGGCTGGAGTGCAATGGCATGATCTCGGGTCACCGCAACCTCTGCCTCCTGGGTTCAAGTGATTCTCCTTCCTCAGCCTCCCGAGTAGCTGGGATTACAGGCATGCGCCTGGCTAATTTTGCATTTTTAGTAGACATGGGGTTTCTCCATGTTGGTCAGTCTGGTCTTGAACTCCTAACCTCAGGTGTACCACCTGCCTTGGCTTTCCAAAGTGCTGGGATTACAGGCATGAGCCACCATGCCCGGCCCAATATTAAATCTTTCAATCATGAACATTAGGTTTTTTTCTTTCCATTTTTTTGTGTGTCCCTTTCCATTTCTTTCATCAGTGTTTTGTAGTTTTCATTGTAGAAATCTTTCACCTGCTTGGTTAAATGTATTCCTATATGGGTTTTTTTGTAGCTATTGTAAATGGAATCATTTTCTTGATTTTTTTTCTTAGCTAGCTTGTTATTGGTGCTTAGAAATGATAGTGATTTTTGTATGTTGATTCTGTATCCTGAAATTTTATTGAATTCATATATCAGTTCTAAGGGGTTTTTGGCAGAGCCTTTAGGTTTCACTATATCATTTTATCTGCAGAAAAGGATAATTTGACTCCCTCTTTTCCAAACTGGTTATTATTTTCTCTTGCCTGATTGCTCAGGCAAGGGCTTCTGGTACCATGTTGAATAAGAGTGGTGAAAGTGGGCACCCTTGTCTTATTGTACGTTTTTTTTTTTTTGCTTTTTTTTGTATTTTTTTTTTTTTTTTTTGAGACAGGGTCTTGCTCTGTCACCTGGGCTGGAGTGCGGTGTCATGAGCATGGTTCACTGCAGCCTTGACCTCCTGGGCTTGAGCAATCCTCCTGCCTCATCCACCTGAGCAGCTGGGACTACAGGTATATGACACCATGCCCTGATAATTTTTAAAATTTTTTTGTAGAGACAACGTCTCACTGTGTTGCTCAGGCTGGTCTCAAACTCCTGAGCTCAAGTGATCCTCTCACCACGACCTCCCAAAGTGCTAGGATTACAGGCATAAGCCACCATACCCAGCCCTTGTTCCAATTCCTAAAGTCAAAGCTTTCGGCTTTTCTCCATTCAGTATGGTGTTAGCTGTGGATTTGTCATATATTGCTTTTATTGTGTTGAGGCACACTACTTTTATAACTAATTTATTGAGAGTTTTTATCAGGAAGAGATATTGAATTTTATCAAATGCTTTTTCTGCATCTGTTGAGGTAATCATATGGCTTTTGTCCTTCATTCTATTAATATTAATTTGATATATCATGTTTATTGATGATGTACATATGTTGAACAATTCATGCGTTCCTGGGAGAAACAACACTTGATCATGTTGTATATTTTTGATGTACTGTAGGATTTGGTTTGGTAGTACTATGTTAAGAATTTTTGCATCTGTGTTCATCTGGGATATTGGTCTGTACTTTTTTTATTGTTGTTGTGTCCTTGTCTTGTTTGGTATCAGGGTAGTGTAAGATGAGTTTCAAAGAATTTGCTTCTCTTCGATTTTTTGGAATAATTTGAGACGAATTTATGTTAGTGTTTTTGTTGTTTGTTTTTGTCATTGTTGTTGTTTTGGTAAGTTTGGTAGAATTCAACAGTGAAGCCAGCTGGTCCTGCCTTTTTTGTATGTGTGTTGAGAGGCTGTTTATTACTGATTCAATCTTGTTATCCATTGTTCCTCTGTTCAGGTTTTCTATTTCTTCCAAGTTCAATCTTGATAGGTTTTATATGTCTAGTAATTGATCAATTTCCTCTAGGTTTCCTAATTTGTTGGTGTATAGTTGTTTATAAAAGTCTTTAATGATCCTTTGTATTTCTGTGGTATCAGTTTTAATGTCTCCTTTTTTGCTTCTGATTTTATCTATCTGGGATTTCTTTTTTATGTCTTAGTCTAGCTAATGGTTTGTTGATTTTATCTTAAAAAATTGTCATTTTGTTGATCTTTTGTATTACTTTTTCATTCTCTATTTCATTTAGTTCTTTTCTAATCTCTACTATTTCTTTCCTCATACTGATTTTGGGTTCTATTTGCTCTTGCTTTTTTAATTCCTTGAGGTGCATCATTAGGTTGTTAATTTGAAATTGTCTTACTTTTTTGATGTAAACATTTATTTTTATAAACTTCCCTCTCAGTACTGCTTTTGCTGTATTTAATAGGTTTTGGTATGTTGTATTTCTATTTTCACTTGTTTCAATAAATTTTGTAGTATCTTTAATTTCTTCACTGACCTTTAATTTCTTCATTGGCTGTTCAGGAGTAGGTTGTTTAATTTACATTTGGTGGTACAGTTTCCAAAGTTCCTTCTGTTATTCACTTCTGGTTTCATTCCATTGTGACCTGAAAAGATGCTTGATATGATTTCAATTTCTAAAAATTTGTTGAGACTGATTTTATGGCCTAACATATAGTCTATCTTAGTGTTTCATGTACCAGTGAGAAGAATGTGAATTCTGAAACTATTGTATAAAATATTCTGTAAAAGCCTGTCAGGTCCACTTGGACTATAGTGCTGTTTAAGTCCAAAGTTTCTTTGTTGATTTTCTGTGTAGACGATCTGTCCAATGCTGACAGTGAAATGCTGAGAGTTGAAATTCCAACCTATTTTTTTTAAGGTCTGTCTCTGCCTTTAGCTCTAATAATATTTGTTTTATATATCTGTGTGTGCTGGTGTTGGGTGCATATATATTTATAATTGTTATATCCTCTTCCTGAGTTAATTCCTTTATCATTATGTAATGATTTTCTTGGTCTCTTTGGGGGTTTTATAATTTCAAGTCTATTTTATCTGATAAAAGTATGGCTACTTTTGCTCACTTTTAGTTTCCATTTGTGTGTACTATCTTTTCCATCCCTTCGCTTTCAGTTTGTGTGTGTTCTTTACAGGTGAGGTAAATCTCTTTTAGGCAGCAAATAGTTGGGTCTTTTTTTAAAAAAAATCCAGTCAGCCAGTCTGTATCTTTTGATTTGGGAATTTAAATCATTTACATGCAAGTTGTTATTGATAAGGGGGAACTTAATTCTTGTCAATTTATTGTTTTCTAGCCTTTGTCCCTTTCTTCCTCTCTTGTTTATCTTTTCAGTTTGGTAGTTTTCTTTAGTAATAACATTTGATTCCTCTCTATTTCCCATTTGTATATCTCTTCTACCTGTGGGATTTATACTTTCACATGTTTTCATGATGGTCGATATCATCCTTTCATGTCCAGATGTAGAACTTCCTCAAGCATTACTTGTAGGGCCAGTCTAGTGGTGATTAATTCCTTCACTTTTTGCTTGTCTTGGAAAGACTTTATTTGTCCTTCATCTCTGAAGGATAGGTTTGCTGGGCATAGAATTCTTGACTAGCCATATTTTTCTTACAGCACTTTGAATATATAAAACTCATTCTCTTCTGGACTATCATGGAAATCAGCTGTTAGTATGATGAAGTTTCCCTTCTATGTGACTTGATGCTTTTTCTCTTGCTGTTTGTAGAAATGTCTCTTTATCTTTGACCTTTGACAGTTTGATTATAATGTGCCTCTGAGAGGACATTTTTGAGTTGAATTTATTTGGGGATCTTTGAGCTTTTTGTATCTGGATGTCCATATCCCAAGACTTGGAAAGTTTTCAGCTATTAGTTCATTAAACAGGTTTTCTATGCTATTTCCCATCTTTCTCTCCTTTTGAAACTCAGTGATGTTCAACGTGTCCTGTAGACTTTCTTACTTTCTTTATTCTTTTTTATTCCTTTTTTCTTTTTTTTTTTGGTCTGACCAGGTATTTCAAAAGACCTGTTTTCAAGTTCAGAAATTCATTCTTCTGCTTGATCTAGTCTATTATTAAAGCTTTTCATTTTATTTTTTATTTCACTCATTAAATTCTTCAGTTCCAAGATTTCTATTTGGTTCTATTTTATGATATCTATCTCCTATCTTTTTGTTGAATTTGTAATTCAGATGATGAATTGTTTTTCTGATTTCATTGAATTTCCTTTCTGTGTTCTCTCACATTTCACTGAGTTTTTAAAATATTTTTATTGTAAATTTTTTTTTCAGACATTTTGGAGATTTTCTTGTCTTTGGGGACTGTTACTGGAGAATTATTGTTTTACTTTGAAGGTGTCATGTTTCCTTGCTTTTTTGTATTTCTTACATCTCTACATTAATATCTGCACATCTTGTGGAACAGCCATTTCTTCCAATTTTATGGAGTAGCTTTCATAGAAAAAGACTTTTTCCTGTGGGTGTATTGTATCCTGTAGTTTTGGTTGGATAGTGTACTTTGCCTTTGGTTGTGGATGGCACAGTAGTGTAGTCTCCACAGGATTTCTTTGGTTTTAATCAATGTCAGCATGTCTGTGAGTACCTCAGTGGCCTAGGCTGTGGTAGAGGCTGTGGCATGGCTTTGCTGGAGAAGGGGATGCCAAATGGGTTGGTCCTTTGGCCCCAGGGGGCCACACTCAGGTGCACAGCAGCTCTGCTACTGGAGAGGGCCACTCCTCAGGCCTCTGGAGGACACATGTGGATGCTCAGTGGTTCTGCTGCTGAAGGGGATAAGATTGTTAGCAGCAGCAGTAGGTCCCAGACAGGCCAGTCCCCAAGTCCCTAGGGGCACATGAAGACCCATGACAGGTCTGCTTTGGAGGAGGCAGGACTGCCAGCAGTGGCAACAGGCCCTTTTCTTGCTAGTCCTTGGGTCCCTGGAGGGAGCACTAGCTCCACCACTGGGGTGCAGGGTCACAGGCAATGGTGGTGTCAGGCCCCAGGTAGGCAGCACTTGAGCTCTGGGGAGCACATGCATTGGCTTCCTCTGTCCTAGAGGCAGCATCCTCACTGTAGTATTGTATGTAGTATGCAATGTGGGAAGTGCCAGAGTCATGGCTGCACTGCTGGATCGAGCTAGCATTGTGACATGGCAGCCCTTTGGATGAATGTAGTGGGATGTTGGTGGGGTCCCAGGATGTGGAGATACAGGACCTATTGGACTCTAGGACATGATGCACTCTTATGTTGGCTTCACTCTTAAAATGATAATGTGCTGCCATTTTGAGGAGAACCTATTATAAAATCCCTCTTTGGAATAATGCAATTGTGGGAACCCAAGACAGCTTTCCATACAAGTCTCAAGGACTGCAAGGGCTGTGGGTCTCTCCTTTAGCTTGGATTGCAGGTTTTCATGCGCGTCTGTGTAAAGAGACCACCAAACAGGTGTGTGAGCAACATGGCTGTTTATTTCACCTGGGTGCAGGCGGGCTGAGTCCGAAAAGAGAGTCAGCGAAGGGAGATAGGGGTGGGGCCGTTTTATAGGATTTGGGTAGATAAAGGAAAATTACAGTCAAAGGGGGTTGTTCTCTGGCGGGCAGAGTGGAGGTCACAGGGTGCTCAGTAGGGGAGCTTTTGAGCCAGGATGAGCCAGGAGAAGGAATTTCACAAAACAATGTCATCAGTTAAGGCAGGAACAGGCCATTTTCACTTCTTTTGTGGTGGAATGTCATCAGTTAAGGCAGGAACTGGCCATCTGGATGTGTATGTGCAGGTCACAGGGGATATGATGGTTCAGCTTGGGCTCAGAGGCCTGACATTCCTGTCTTCTTATATTAATAAGAAAAATAAAACGAAATAGTGGTAAAGTGTTGGGACAGTGAAAATTTTTGGGGGTGGTATGGAGAGATAATGGGTGATGTTTCTCAGGGCTGCTTTGAGCGGGATTAGCGGTGGCGTGGGAACCTAGAGTGGGAGAGATTAAGCTGAAGGAAGATTTTGTGGTAAGGGGTGATATTGTGGGGTTGGTAGAAGAAATATTTGTCATTTAGAATTATTGGTGATGGCCTGGATACAGTTTTGTATGAATTGAAAAACTAAATGGAATAAGAGAAGGAGAAAAATAGGTATTAAAGGACTAAGAATTGGGAGGACCTAGGACATCTAATTAGAGCGTGCCTAAGGAGGTTCAGCATAGCCTTGCCAGTAAAGATTATTTATTTACTTTAAGAGTTAAGAGTGGCAGTTTGGGGATAGCACCAGGAGATATCAGCTGTGATGACTTGGAGAAACAGTGTAAACTGGCAGTGTAAACAAGAGCAGGGCATGTATGAGTAGTAGAGAATGGTGAATAGGAGTATGACTTGACAGAAGATAGTAGGGATGACAAGTTTTTTGGGGCACAGTCTAAGTTGGTCTGGTGTCTGGAATAAGAGTGGGGCCTAATAAAAAGGAGCGTCTATACAGGAGCTTAAATGGGCTGTACCTTGTAGCATTCCGAGGACAGGCCTGAATTCTGAGAAGCGAAAGTGGTAAAAGTATTGTCCAGTCCTTTTTAAGTTGGTGGCTGAGCTTGGTGAGGTGTGTTTTTAATAGACCATTTGTCTGTCACTGAATACTAAGAGCCTGAAAAAATGCTTGGCTGATTTGACTAATAAAGGCTGGTCCATTATCAGACTGTATAGAGGTGAGAAGGCTAAACTGAGGATTTATGGCTGACAGAAGGGAAGAAGTGATGGCAGTGGCCTTCTCAGACCCTGTAGGAAAGGCCTCTACTTATCTAGTGAAAGTGTCTACCTAGACTAAGAGGTATTTTAGTTATCTGACTTGGGGCATGTTGAGTAAAGCTAATTTGCCAGTCCTGGATGGGGGCAAATCCTCAAGCTTGATGTGTAGGGAAGGGAGGGGGCCTGAATAATCCTTGAGAAGTAGTAGAATAGCAGATGGAACACTGAGAAGTTATTTCCTTGAGGATAGACTTCTACGATGGAAAGGAAATGAGAGGTTTTAAGAGGCAGGCTAGTGGCTTGTACGATAGCATAGCCTGTCTTTGCTGGTGTGTGGCGATTAGGCCTGGTGGAACTGCCATCAATAAACCAAGTGTGAGCAGGGTGAGAAACAGGGAAGAAGGAAATGTGGGGAAACGGGGTGAACGTCAGGTGGATCAGAGAGATACAGTCATGAGGGTCAGGTGTGGTATCTGGAATAATGTGGGAGGCCGGATTGAAGTCTGGGCCAGGAACAGTGGTAATTGTGGGAGACTCAACAAAGAGTGAGTACAGCTGAAGGAGCCGGGAAGCAGAAAGTATATGCGTCAGGTGTGAGGAAGAAAATAGATTTTGGAAATTTTGACAGCTGTAGAGAGTGAGTTGAGCATAGTTTGTGATTTTAAGGGCCTCTAAAAGTATTAGGGCGGCAGCAGCCACTGCACGGAGACATAATGGCCAGCTTAAAACAGTAAGGTCAAGTTGTTTGGACAAAAAGGCTACAGGACGCAATCCTGGTCCTTGTGTAAGAATTCTGACTGCACAGCCCTGCACTTCAGCTGTGTGTAATGAAAAGGGTTGGGATGAGTCAGGGAGAGCTAGAGTGGGGGCAGTCTCTAAAGCTGTCTTCAAAGAACAGAAAGAGGAGTGGGGAAAAGATTTAGGATCTATGGGGTCAGCTAGGTTTCCTTTTGTGAGTTTATGTAATGGTCTTGTTAGGATGGCAAAACCAGGTATCCAAAGGCTAGGAACCATGCCTAGGAAGGAAAGGAGTTGTTGTTTTGTAGAAGGGGTTGGGGTTTGAGAGATTAGTCGGACACGATCAGAAGGGAGAGCACATGTGTTTTTATGAAGAATTATGCCAAGGTAGGTAAAGGAGGGAGAAGAAATTTGAGCTTTGGAGGGGGATACCTGATATCCTTTGGAGAATAAATGCTGAAGGAGCAGAAGGGTGTCTTGTTGAGAAGATTCAAAGGAGGGGCTACAAAGAAGAAGGTCATCAGTATATTGAATAAGGTGAGAAGCGGAGGGGTGGAAAGAAAGTAAATCATGAGACAGAGCTTGGCTGAAGTAACGAGGGCTGTCCCTGAAACTTTGCGGCAGCACAGCCCAGGTAAGCTGCTGGGACTGATGGGTGTCAGGGTCAGTCCAGGTGAAAGCAAAGAGAGGCTGGGACGAGGGGTGCAGGGGAATAGTGAAAAAAGCATCTTTAAGATCAAGAACGGAATAGTGAGTTGTGGAGGAAGGTATTGAGGACAAAAGAGTGTACAGGTTGGGCACTACAGGGTGGATAGGCAAAATAATTTGGTTGATAAGGCACAGATCCTGAATTAACCTGTAAGTCTTGTCTGGTTTAGGACAGGTAAAATGGGGGAATGGTAAGGAGAGTTTATAAGCTTTAAAAGGCCATGCTGTAACAGGTGAGTGATAACAGGCTTTAATCCTTTCAAAGCGTGCTGTGGGATGGGATATTGGCATTGAGCGGGGTAAGAGTGATTAGGTTTTAATGGGATGGTAAGGGGTGCATGATCGATCGCTAAGGAGGGAGTAGAGGTGTCTTATACTTGTGGGTTAAGATGGGGAGATGCAAGGGGAGGATGTGAAGGAGGCTTTGAACTGGGGGAAAAGGTGGCCATGAGGTGTGGCTGTAGCCCAGGAATAGTCAGGGAAGCAGATAATTTAGTTAAAGTGTCTCGGCCTAATAAGGGAACTAGGCAGGTGGGGATAACTAAAAAGGAGTGCTTAAAAGAGCATTGTCTAAGTTGACACCAGAGTTGGGGAGTTTTAAGAGGTTTAGAAGCCTGGCCGTCAATATGCACAACAGTTATGGAAGCAAGGGAAACAGGCCCTTGAAAATAAAGTAATGTGGAGTGAGTAGCCTCTGTATTGATTAAGAAGGGGACGGACTTACCCTCCACTGTGAGAGTTACTTAGAGTGTCTGTGATGGTCCTATAGGCTTCCGAGGTGATTGGGCAGTGTCAGTCTTCAGCTGCTAAGCGGAGAAGATCTGGGAAGGAGTCAGTCAGAGAGCCTTCGGCGAGAGTTCCAGGGGCTCTGGGAGTGGCTGCCAGGTGAGTTGAACAGTCTGATTTCCAGTGGGGTCCCACACGTGTCCAGTGGGACATGGCTTAGGAGGAATCCTGGGCTGTGGGCATTCCTCAGCCAGTGGCCAGATGTCCAGCACTTGTAGCAAGCTCCTGGTGGAGGAGGTTCTGGAGGAACCCCTGGCAGCTGTGGTTCAGGCATTTGGAGTTATTGTGTGCTGGAGATGTGGCTGGAGTTTGTCTCACAGTGGAGGCAAAGAATTGCAACTCAGAAATATGTTGCTACTTGGCTGCCTCTACTCTATTATTGTACACCTTGAAGGTGAGGTTAATTAAGTCCTGTTGTGGGGTTTGAGGGCCGGAATTTAATTTTTGGAGTTTTATTTAATGTCGGGAGCAGATTGGGTAATAAAACGTATATTGGGAATAAGATGGCCTTTTGAACTTTTAGGGTCTAGGGCTGTAAAGCATCTCAGGGTTGCTGCTGAACGAGCCACGAACTGGGCTGGGTTTTTCATATTTGATGAAAGAGCCTAAATGCTCACTGATTTGGGAGAGGTCTGATAAAGAAAAAGAAGCATTAACCTTGACTATGCCTTTAGCTTCAGCCACCTTTTTAAGAGGAAATTGCTGAGCAGGTGGGGGAGGGCTACTCGTGGAATGAAACTATAAACTGGACCAGGTGTGAGGACGGGAGGTGATAAAAGGATTATAGGGTGGAGGAGCGGAGGCTGAGAAAGAACTGGGACCTAGCTCAGCCCGGTGAGGAGGGGAGAGGTCAGATGGGTCTGTAGAAAAGGAAGATTAGAAAGACTCAGTGACACTTGGGGTTGGGACTGAGGGGACAGGCGGGAGGGAAAGAAGGAAGATTTGGGACTAGTTGCATTGGGAACAGAGACTAGGCGGGGACTGATGTGTAAAAGAATGCCTGGACATCAGGCATCTCAGACCACTTGCCTATTTTTCGACAAAAATTATTTAGGTCTTGTAGGATGGAGAAATTGAAAGTGCCGTTTTCTGGCCATTTAGAACCACTGTCGAGTTTGTATTGGGGTCAAGCAGCATTGTAGAAGAAAATAAGGCATTTAGGTTTTAGGTCAGGCGAGAGTTGAAGAAGTTTTACATTCTTAAGAACACAGGCTAAGGGAGAAGGAGGAGGAATGGAGGGTGGAAGGTTGCCTATAGTGAAGGAGGCAAGTTTAAAGAAAAGGGAGAGTAGAGACACGGAGGGAAGCATTTCGGGGGTTCTTACCCTCCAGAAAAGTGGGAAAGGGGTTGGGGCACAGAGATACGAGGTTGGGGCGTGGAAATAAGGGATCAGGGCGCAGAGATATAAGAGGCTGGGGCACGGAAATAAGGGATTGGGGAGCAGAGATATAAGAGGTCAGAGCGCGGAAATAAGGGATGGGGCACAGAGATAAGAGGTTGGGGTACTTGCCCCTCCTCCAGAAAAGTGGGACTTGCCGCTAAGGGTGAAGGAGAAGGGGTTGAGGGGTTCTTGCCTCTCCCCCAGAAAAGCAGAGAAGGGGTAGAGACATGGAGAGAAGGGGTTGGGGTACTTGCCCCTCCCCCAGTAAAGCGGGACTTGCCACTAAGGGTGAAGGACCAAGGCAGGTGTCCCTGCGTGGTCTGACACCTCTGAAACGTGGGTGAATAATCAGAGAGGCATCCCTGCAATGATTAAACACCAAGGGAAGGCTGCCTTCCCAGTCTGTGACTGGCGCCGGAGTTTTGGGTCCATGGATAAAATGTGTCTCCTTTGTCTCTACCAGAAAATGAAAGGAATTGAAATTAAGAGAAGGGAGAGATTGAAGAGTGGAAAGGAGAAAGTGGTTGAGGGATAGTGAGAGAGGTTGGAGAAGAGAGAAAGAAGAGGCCGCTTACCGGATTTGAAATTCGTGAGATGTTCCTTGGGCTGGTGGGTCTGGGGACCTGAGGTCGTAGATGGATCTTTTTCATGGAGCAAAGAGCAGGAGGACAGGGTATTGATCTCCCAAGGGAGGTCCCCCGATCTGAGTCACGGCACCAAATTTCATGTGCATCTGTGTGAAGAGACCACTAAACAGGCTTTGTGTGAGCAACATGGCTGTTTATTTCACCTGAGTGCAGGCGGGCTGAGTCCGAAAAGAGAGTCAGCAAAGGGAGATAGGGGTGGGGCTGTTTTATAAGATTTGGGTAGATAAAGGAAAATTACAATCAAAGGGGGTTGTTCTCTGGCGGGCAGAGTGGGGGTCACAGGGTGCTCAGTAGGGGAGCTTTTGAGCCAGGATGAGCCAGGAGAAGGAATTTCACAAAACAATGTCATCAGTTAAGGCAGGAACAGGCCATTTTCACTTCTTTTGTGGTGGAATGTCATCAGTTAAGGCAGGAACCGGCCATCTGGATGTGTACGTGCAGGTCACAGGGGATATGATGGCTTAGCTTGGGCTCAGAGGCCTGACACAGGTAACTGTGGTGGAAATGTGGATGGCAGGGATCTTCCACTTACATTTCCCCTCACAGTGTGATCCTCTCTTGGCTCTGAGTCAATCTGAGCTGGTGCTTTGCTTTCCTCTCTATGCTGCCATCCTGAGTCTCTGTGCTTCAGACGGTCTTCATCACTTTTTTGCTGAATTCCAGTGTTCTCCCCCAGACACTCTATTGAACATGTGATTGCCTGTTTGTTGTTCTAATTGTTCTTCCTGGAGGAGGTGAGTGCTGAGTGCTTCTAGCCAGCCATCTTGATGACATCTCTTCTCAATTAAATTATTATTCAATTTTGATATTAAGGATATACTGGCCTCATGAAGTGAATTGGGCAGTGTTATGGGTTGAATTATGTCTCTCCAAAATTCATGTTACCTTCTTAACCCTCAGTACCTCAGAATGTTACCTTATTTGGAGGTAGGATATTTACAGAGATAATTGAGATAAAGTGAGGACCCTAATCCAGTATGACTGGTGTTCTTATAAAAAGTGGAAATTTAGACTTGAAGACAGAGAGAACACCATGTGAACATAAAGATGGTCATCTACAAGCAGAGAGAGAGACCTGGAACACATCCTTCCTCACAGTCTTCAGAAAGAACCAATCCTGCCAACACCTTGTTTTTGGACTTCTAGCCTCCAGAACTGTGAGACAATAAATTTCTCTTCTTAAGCCACCTGGTGTGTGGTACTTTGTTAGAGCAGCCCTAAGAAATGCATGCAATCGGCTTTCCATTTTTCTGTTTTTGAGCTCAATGTATATATAATAGAAATTATTCAAAAGCAAGCATTTAATATATTATCAGCATATATTTTCTTTCTTGCATAATTTTTTGTTTTTGTTGACATTCATAATTGTTTTTGCTTTTCTACTTGCTTAGTTTTGTAGACACCAAATACCAATTCATCCCTGAAATTTCTGTCACCAGCATGTCTCTTCACAATCATTTAAATATCAAATATTCTAAGAATTTATTGTCTTGAAAGCATTTCTCTCACAGCCTTTGACCTTTTCCTCTAACATGGACTGGTTTCTCCCTAGGTCTGCCACATGACAATCATTCTAGGATCTCTTCCCCCCATTACCTAAAGAATTTCTTTGGCCTCTCTCCCATGATGGAATCCCTGTTTCCTGAATCACATGTCTTTTTCTTTCTTAGTTGACTGTTTTTCGTGGAACACATATAGCAGTAGCACAGAACAAAGGGTACAAAGGATATATATTTTTTATTCAATTATGGGAAATTCATCACCATTACATTTAAAAATACTTTCTTCTCTTCATCTGGAAACTGATTTCTCTCCTTTTGTGACTCATAATTGATGGAGTCTGTTACTTCTATTTCTATCTTCTATATTACTTAATTTTTACCTTTTTTCTTCCAACTCTTACCCTTTCTAGTTCCTGTTAGGGGACCCCTTGTATATAATGTTAGCTTACTAATTTTTACTTTAGCTATGTTCATTCACTTGCTATTTAATCTACCCATTGGGTTCCTGATATTTTGAACTATAACATGTATCTAACTTTGGATGTTTTGTTTCCCAGTCCCAATAATCTACTGAGCTCCATTATTGCCCTTAGGTAAGGCCACCTCAGACTGGCACCGGCCTGCCTTGAGGCAGCAGTAGATGGACAGAAATATGCCCCCAAGATAATGTGGATGAAAGAAAGCCATCCTTGAGTTATTCCCTTTTCTTTGGTTTCTGACCTTCTTCCTTCCAAGGCTGTTCTTCTTACTACTTTTGGTCTCCCCAAGGGCTACTTGCAGTTAACGGTAAATTATTAAGGCTCTGTGTTCCTTCCACCTTGTGACGTCTCCTGTAGCATCTCCAAGGTTAAGTTGTAGTAGAGTGGAGACAGCCAAT
Source organism: Pongo pygmaeus (assembly GCF_028885625.2). NCBI lineage: Eukaryota > Metazoa > Chordata > Mammalia > Primates > Hominidae > Pongo > Pongo pygmaeus. Next base: position 107,365,673 of record NC_072384.2, on the reverse strand, counting down.
AATCTGTGTTAACTCACTATCTTGCCCAGACTGTCAAGCCCAGATCACCATTTCTTATTTTAATTCCAGGACCCTTATTAAGTAATTCAATCTCATTAAGCTTTTTTCTTCCCCATGTGTAAATTGAGAGTAATAATACTTGTTCTCAAGTTTAAAGGAACCTTGGGAAAACTAAAATCAAAGATTGAGAATTATGACATTTCTTCACTGTACTTAGAAGTGGTTCTAATTATAAAAATTTCAAGAATCTATTGTCTTGATGTCAAAATATTGGAGAAACAGGCTTTATTCTGGCTCTTGGTCTCACTTTTGTATCAGGAGAGGAGATCGTGACCTAGGGGATGTGCCATGGGAGATATGTCAGTTATGGCCTAGGCTTCAGGGACAGATGGACCTAGGTTTGATTCACGGATCTGCCATTTACTACTACAACAGTCACCTTTGTATCTCCAAGGCCTAGCACAGTTCCTGACACATGGTAAATCTCCAATAAGTGTATATTAAACAAAAAAGATTATTTAGCATCTTCAAACCTCAGTTTTCTTCTCTTAAAAATGGTAATAATAAATTCCTACGTAATGCTTGGCGAAGAGTATGTGTTCAATAAATATTAGTTCTCTTTCTTGTCTTTCCCTTCATGTGGTTTCAGCCATGATGTTACTTAAGTAGCTCATTATGTGAGCAGCCAAAGAAAGTTGTGCTAACTTGCTCTTATTCAATGCTCAGAACAGAAGAGGCAGGACGATCATCTCCAGCTGTTATACTCATGTAATAATTTCCTGAAGAGTAAATTATGAATGAACCCAAATTACAAAATGCAACTCAGAGTCTGCATCAGGTTAGAAGATACATTAAAGCTAATGAAATACCTAATTTGAAAGCAGATTTTGGAATCTGCAAAGCTAAGGAATTGGCATGATCTGAAACAGAATTCAAAATTTATTTAATTCACGATTTCTCAATGTTGCCTTTTGAAGGGATGCTGATAAAAAATGTCAGATGGAGGCTGGGCTCAGTGGCTCACACCTGTGATCCCAGCATTTTGGGAGGCCGAGGTGGGTGGATCACCTGAGGTCAGGAGTTCAAGACTAGCCTGGCCAACATGGTGAAACCCTGTCTCTACTAAAAATACAAAAATTAGCTGGGCGTGGTGGTGGGTGCCTGTAGTCCCAGCTACTCAGGGACTACAGGAGAAGTGCTTGAACCCAGGAGGCGGAGGTTGCATGAGCCAAGATTGCACCACTGCACTCCTGCCTGGGCGTGACAGAGCGAGTGAGACTCAGTCTCCAAAAAAAAAAAAAAAAAAAGTCAGATGGAAATCTGACCTAATCTTATTTTTCAGTTAACTGATTTATATTGTTTATTTTTTATATCAGAATTGGCTTGGATACCAAGACTTTCCATTCAGGGTACAGAATTCAAAAAGGCAAATACTAGAGAAGCTTAAGTTTTGACTTCTTCTTCAAGAGACTTGGTAGTTAATTGAGAGATTTCATTATAATATTTCTCTTTCCTCCCACAGATGCTTTTAAAACAATACAAAGGAGAAATAAGATCAAAGCCTGAGCTGTTTAAGACAAGTCATCCACATCCCTGGTCCAGTTAGGCTTTGATTTTCACATCATTGCTTCCAGCTAATTGTACTATTTTCAGAAAGACAGTGTAGCAGCATACTTGTTTGCAAGCAAAAGGAATGGATTATGGTTAACTTACATGAAATGAGAATTTATAAAGGATGGAGAGAAGTATGATTTAGGAGGACTCACAGAATTAAAGGGAAAACTGAGGAATAGGACTGACTGAGGAAAATAAAGGAAGCAAATTGTTTTAGAATTCTCAGTTTTGGCCAGGTGCGACGGCTTAAGCCTGTAATCCCAGCACTTTGGGAGGCCGAGGCTGGTGAATCACCTGAGATGGGGAGTTCGAGACCAGAATGACCAACAGGGAGAAACCCCGTCTCTACTAAAAATACAAAAAATTAGCTGGGCATGGTGGCGCATGCCTGTAATCCCAGCTATCTGGGAGGCTGAGGCAGGAGAATCGGTTGAACTCAGAAGGCGGAGTTTGTGGTGAGCCGAAATCACGCCATTGCACTCCAGCCTGGGCAACAAGAGCAAAACTTTGTCTCAAAAAAAAAAAAATAATAATTACCAGTTTCAAGATTTACCTAACTATCTCACCAGGCTCTGATGCTAAGATGGGCAAGTGCCACTCTCAAGATATATAGGACGGAGGCTCCTTTGACATAGTGAGGTTTATAAAACTGTCTTTGCAAAAGTTATAACTGAGAAAATTATGACAGTGAAAGACATCTGACATAACTGACTCCACCTTGCTTCTAACCTCCAAGTTGTCCTTGTTCATTCCTGGGCATAGGCTGAACTAACTTTGGGAGGAAACTAGTTTATAGTTTAACTTTGAAACAAAGACAATAACAGCCCTTTCCCAAAACAAACCCCCTTCCTGCCTGGGGACTAGACTGCCTTTACAGGACTAACAAGTTAGCTACAAGATTAGAAAATATGGTTTAGGAGTCATGCAGCTGGAGGCTGCAAAATTCTGAACCTCCCCAGATTGCTCCTGGGGATAACATCACTATTGTAAAATCTAAGATCAGTGCTTGAGATATTTTGCAGATCCTGTACTCATGGTTCAGCTGGTACCATGCAGAACAATAAACTAGCTCATCTAGTCTTGTGACCCCTACCCAGGAAATGACTCAGTGCAAAAGACAGCTTCCACTCCCTATAATTTCATCTCTGACCCAATTAATCAGTACTCCCCATTTTCCAACCCCTTGTGCACCAAATTATCCTTAAAACCCTGATCCCCGAGTTTTGGGGGAGATTCATTTGAGCAATAATAAAACTCTGGTCTCCCATACAACTGCTCTGTACGAGCTGCATTTCTCTACTGAAATTCCCCTGTCTTGATAAATTGGCTCTTCCTAGGCCGGGCTCAAGGAGAGCCTGTTGGGTGTTACACTTCTACCACTTATCAAGGGGATGGGGAGGAGCCTTCATTTATAATCCTACTCAGACTACACACCTTGTAGAAGATACATGTCCCCTAAAGGGAATTGGGTTTCTGTTACTGAAAGAAGGGAGGATGGATTCTGTATAATAATAATAAAAGAACAATTATCCACTATACATCATTCCCAAATGCATTTTAAAGTGGAAGTATTTTATTTTACTTGTTTTATTTTTATTTATTTTTGAGACAGTCTCATTCTGTTGCCTAGGCTGGAGGGCAGTGGTGCTATGTCAGCTCACTGCAACCTCTGCCTCCCAGGTTCAAGGAATTCTTTTGCCTCAACCTCCTGAGTAGTTGGGATTACAGGTGCCTGCCATGACACCCAGCTAATTTTTGTATTTTTAGTAGAGACGAGCTTTCATCATATTGGTCAGGCTGGTCTCAAACTCCTGATCTCAAGTGATCCACTAGCCTTGGCCTCCCAAAATGCTGGGATTACAGGCGTGAGCCACTGCACCTGGCCAAAGCAAGGGTATTTTAAATCAAAAAGCCTCTTAATGAGCTCATGACTAAGTTTAAAAGTCAAATGTCAACAAGTCATGACTTAAAATTAGTGTTCTCTTATTCGAATTATTGGGACTAATTTGAAGAAATGCATAGTTTTTGTAGATTAGATTAAAAATAGGAGTGATGGCCAGGCGTGGTGGCTCACGCCTGTAATCCCAGCACTTTGGGACGCCAAGGTGGGCAGATTACCTGAGGTCAGGAGTTTGAGACCAGCCTGGCCAACATGGTGAAACCCTGTCTCTACTAAAAATACAAAAATTAGCCGGGTGTCGTGGCACATGCTTGTAATCCCAGCTACTCAGGAGGCTGAGGCAGGAGAATCACTTGAGCCCAGGAGGCGGAGGTTGCAGTGAGCCAAGATCATGCCACTGCACTCCAGCCTGGGTGACAGAGTGAGACTCTGTCTCAAAAAAAAAAATCAAAAAAAAAAAAAAAAATAGGAGTGATTTCTCTGAAGAACAGTATCAGGTAGAGAGAAAAGATAGTAGTTGTAATGGTGAACAAGTTGGCCTTCTGGGCTTCCCTACTAACCTATTTTATAATCAACACTGAGTAATTCAATTTACCGGCTTGCGAATCATTAAAAAATAAATAAATAAAGGGGCTTGCAAAAAATCTGCCTGGCTGGTAAAATGTGCTTGGCTGTCATCCACATTTGCCAATATTCCTCTTGATCCCTATGGCTTCGTGGACAAAGTTAGAACATACAAATTTTTAGATATGTAGCAAGCATACTCAAGCATCTCTCCAACATGTCTTCCTGAGACCTAGGTCCCCTACCAACACACACACAAAACAAACAGAAACGTTGAGGTGTAGGGAGAAGGAGGTGATTGCTTTCTCATGAGTCTTGACATATTTTTGTTCCACCCACAGCAGGTGGCAGGAGGTGATTTTTGCAAATAAGTTAACCTTTGTGCTCTTCAGGGTCAATAATACTTTCTCATTTTACTGGGGAATTTGAATTATTGACTAGCTTGTGACTTTATTCCCTAGAAGGTGAATTAGAGGGATTAATGTTTTGGAGTTGTGTTTAAGAAAAAAAAACACAATAATTCACTTATATCTTTATACCAAATAGTATTTTGCTAGTATTATTTTATTAGTCCTGGCAGCTTTTTGCAGAATGGGACAGTGATCAAAATTTCTACTAATATCACTATCTAGTGAGGCACAGGGAAGGTAAGTGGCTTTCAACATCACAGAGCAAACTGGTTTCAACCCATTCATAGAATCTTCTAGCACAAGCTGGCCCAGGATAGGACACATCAAGTGTCCTCTGGTTCAGCATCTACTTTCTCATGATAGCTAATTGCTAAGACCATGGGTGCCAATCTTAGCTTCCAAATCAAGTGCATGCCAACTTTTTAGGCCTATTTTAACTAATTGTGCCTTTAAAATCAAACTTATTTAGAACACTCTGAAAAGGAGATAATACATGATCAGATATTTCAGTACTTTTTTGAGAGCTTTGAAACCTATTTAACTCAAGAAAAAAATATTTTGGAAGGCCATATTTGAATTCTTCATTAAAACAAACAGCAGCAACAACCAAATACCTCTGCAAGCTGAAAAAATCCTGGTGACGCAGAATAAAAAGTGGGAGGCTTGGAATTCTAAATGAAAAATTCCAGCTCTGTCTCTTGCTAGTTGTGGACAAATTACATATTTCCTCTTAAAGCTTCACTTTTCTCATCTATAAAATGAGGAAAAAATATATTGCAGGTTTTGCAGTGAAAATGAAATAATGTTAATGTATGCAAAGGACTTGCAAACTTTCCTGTATACAATTTGAATTCAACAAACAACAGCTATTAGAAAAGAGAATGCAAACCTTGCTTACAGACTAAAATGACCTGGGACTTAATATCTGTTTGCTCTTTTACAGGAAGTAGATCTTCAAGTTCTTTTTCTTTTTGTGAAGAGGAAATGGGTTCAAAATAAATCTCTGGTTCTTCCTACACTCTAAGAAAACCCCCCGGGAAAGGGGGGTTTTTCCCCTTCTTTCCAAGGTCAGATTATTTTCCTTTTCCCCCCCAAACCCCTCCCCCTATACCTACTTCTCTTTTATAGATATAAAAATTTTGTTACTTTATAACTTTTCTCTATAGTATGTGTGTTATGCCTTCTTTCCTCCCATGAAAGAAAGATAGTTGATTTGATGATGGTTTTCATTCACTAAAGAAAGTGCTAAGTCAAACAGCTAGAGGGTCTGAAAAGGTGACACTCCTCCTATCAGAATAGCCAATGGCTAATAACCATCACTCCAAATTTAGGTATAGATTATTATTATTATTGAGCGTATTGCACCTTGGCTGTTTGCCCAACATGTCCTTGCTAACTCAGGGTCACAAAAAAGAGTAATTCTCTGCCACAACTCAATAAGACATGAGATCTGCATGATTAAAATGACCTTAGCATTTGGAATCCTGAAATAATGGCACTCCAAATTAAATTAAAAATGGGTTAGATTGCTTTCAGTGAATAATTGCCATTACCGCACATCATTCTTCTTGCTCCCCTCCAAAGTCTTTATTGATTTCATTGTTGCTCAGATGCTGAAGATATCTGTCCTATTGTTTGGAGGAATTTAAGATCCTTAGGAGGACTTAGCAAATTAATGGTGGGAGGCTGAAGGAACAAAGAAAATGAGGTGGTACACACACACACATACACACACACACACACACACACACTGAAGAGAGGTTGTTGTAGTGGTAGACACTTTCTTTGATAAAGCCAGAGCAGAATTCTTTGTTCAGTCATCCCTTTCTGGGTGAATGTGCTTAGTCAAGACATCAGGTCACGGGCCCTTGGACAGCTCCCAGTCATTTGCCCATCAGTGACTGCAGTGCCCACACAGACCACTTTCATAATTAAATTCCAAAAATTCCTGTTCTGAATCACCCAATAATTGACTACATTTGTATTTGGAAGCCTTTGCTGATGAGAATAAAGCGGCATGCAATAATGCTTTCAGTTTCACCATGGTTTTATTACCTTATTGGACCACTAGGGACCTACTACATTCCCAGGGGGACACTTTTCTATTTAATTAACCTGCAGACATTTAGCCTAAACAGCAATAAATAATAGACAAATACTCCCCTTCCCCCTATTTGTCTCTTATGGAGAATTACTACTACTAATAACAAAATAATTGAAATCCAAAATAAAACCACACAGCCAGGGAGGTGGGTAGATGATGGGGAGGGTAGACAGAGAAGCTTCAGATGGCTAATTGGGGACAAGTATATACTAGGTATGGTGAAATAATGTTTTCTTTTGCTTTAAGCTACTAACTTGGGGGCACAGAAGAGAGGGTATTAGCTACTTTCATAGGGAGGATTTCAGGAGTTCCAGGAAGGGACCCTGCCAGGCACAGCCTCCTTCTAACCAGCACACTGAGCCTTTAACCAGAAACAAAGCCATTCTTTCTATTGTTGCATAGAAGGCCTGGAATGTGAAGTCCCCCCAGGCACATGAAGGAGGGGATGATGTAAACTTAACAATGAGAGACAAAGGACTGATGTCACATCCTCTCCTGAGAGCTGATTTTTGATGATGAAAAGAGGAAAGAAAGTCTTGGACTTTGAAGAGGCATGGGGAAGAAAATGGTCTAGCATTTTTTCATACTTTACAATTTTACCTAGTACTGTTTTGCTTGTAAAACATCAACCCTTCATCCTCTGAAAGGAAGGCTACAAATACATGGATATGTATTAAGCATTTATTGTATGCTAGGTTATTTCCCACACAGTATCTCAGAACACTACTGCAAGATGGGATTCCTAATCCCCTTTTGCTGAAGAAGAAATTGAGGCCAGGATGCATAAATTAACTTATCCAAGATCAATTGGCCTCTAAATGGCAGAACAAGGATTGGAATCAAGGTCAGCCTGATTCCAAAACTCAGATGCTTTTTACTCCTACCATGATAGCTCATAATAGAGCCTGATCTGAACTTTGGAGATGATTATTTTCAAAATGCAAACCAAGTCAAAAATTTGTCATTGGCCTTGGAATATTTTGGTGAAAGGAGTCAGAAGGATTAAATTCATTTTTATACATGTGACTGAAAAACGATATGCACGGACCAACCCAAGTTTCTACTGCAAAGCAAAAAGTATTACTTTTAATGGCAAAAACTGCAATTACTTTTGTAACAACCTAATAAGGATTTAGTGGATCTGGATAATATGACCAGCTGCCTATCTGACCTCTCCTTTTTGGTTTCCCTTAGGCACTTAAACTCAATCTGTACACAACTGAAATCATCGTCTTTTATCAGCCCATTACCCGTTCGCCTTTCCTGTTCTAATTTATTGCCTGTTGTATTTTTTTTCTTATTTAATGAGCACTGACATTCGTCTTTAGTCACTCAAGACAGGAACCTAGAAGTACTTCTACTTTTCTCCCTCTACTGTACTGCCCTACTCTGCTCACCATGGCTAATCAGTCCTATTGTATATACTATCAAACTTTCTAGCACTTTTCCTCTTCTCCATTACCAATGTCAACTCCTTGGTTGATATCCTGGTCATTTCGCCACTGTATTCGTGCTATAATAAACTAAACTGAACTGGCCACCGCATTTCACCCTCCCATGCTTCCCTATTCATATTCAAATTGATGACAGGTTGGTTTTCTCTAAAACTTAAAAGGGATGAATGAATGAATGACAAAACAAAAATGAGCAATTTAGAATGAAATCTACTCTCAAGTACAAATAGTATAATAGCAACAAATCAGCTAGAAAAAAATACAAGCTGTGTATACTCCTTTAAATTGAGGTAAAATATACACACAGATATAAATCTTAACTATAAATTTCAGTGAGTTTTCTGAAAATATACACCAAGGTAAATAATACTCCAATCAAGATATAGAACATTTCCATTATACTGGAAATTTCCTTATGCCTTTCCCTAATGACTAATGATTTTGAGCACTTTTCCACATGTGTATTGGCTATTTATATATCTGCTTTTGTGAATTATCTGTTCATGTTTTTCACCTATTTTTAAATTTGGTTATCTTTGACTTGTGGATTTATAGAAATTTTGCTGTTGTTGTTGTTGTTTATAAATTATGGGCGATAATTTTTCAGATACAATTAATATGATTATATTTTCCCAGACTTGCCTTTTCACTTACTTAATTGTGTTTTTTGAGGAGAAAAATCTGAATTTGATGGCTACCATATTGCCAATTATTTTCTTTTATGATCAGTGCTTTTGAGTCTTGTCTAAATTTTTGCCAACACCTGGATTCAGTGTTTCTCTTCTATTTTCTTCTAGAAAACTGTGTAATTTAAGCCCTTTTGTTTAGGTCTAAAGGCCATTTTAACTTAATTTTGTGGAGGATAAGAGGTAAGGGTCACAGTTTATTTTTCTTCCCTATATATAGCCGGCACCATTTGTTGAAAAGATTTTCTTTCCCTATTGAATTGCCTTGGTGCCTTTGTTGAAAATCAGTTGATTTTATATGTGTCTATTTCTAAATTCTGCTCTGCTCTAGTGACCTATTTGTCTATCCTGATACCAATTCCATACTGTTGATTATTATACCTTCATAGTGAGTTTGGAAAACAATACACTTATTCCAACTCTTCCAAAATTATTTTGGCTATTTTAAAACATTTTTCAAATAATTAAAAAAAGAAAAGTCAGTTGAGATTTTAATTGATGTTGTGTAGAATCTTTAAATTTCTTTCGGGAGAATTGACATCTTAACAATAGAGATTTTTCCAATCCATGAACATGGTGTATTTCTTCATTTTCAAAAGTTTTATTAATTTTCTTATAGGTAGAAGTCTTGCAGATCTTTAATTAGATTTATTATTACATTTTTAAATGTGATTTAAAATATTTATTTAAAAATTTTTACTTTTTGTTGCTAGTATATGGAAATGTACCTAGAATATTATACATTGTCATGTGAATATGTGAATATACGTAGTTTTGCTTTTCTTTCTTTCTAGTCACTATGCCCTTTATTTCTTTTTCTTGCCTTAAGACTTCTAGTTCAATTTGAATAGAAGTGGTGAGAATTTGCATTGCTTCCAATATTAGAGAAAAGGTCCAGCGATTCACCTCTGAGTATGATAGTAGCTTTGGCCCTTTTGTAGATGCCATTTATCAGGTTGAAAAAATTTCACTTGTATTTTTAGTTTACTGAAAGCTTTTATCATGAATGAGTGTTCAATTCTGTCAAATATTTTACTGCCTCTATTAAGATGAGCATATAGTTATTCTGTATTTTCCTGTTAATGTGGTGAATTATGTTGATTGATTCTTAAAAATATTAAACCTGCCTTATATACCTGCACTAAACCTTACTTGGCCATGATGTATTATTCATTTTAGGTTCCACAGAATTTAATTTGCTCACATTTTATTAAGAAGGTTTGTAACTATATTCATTAGAGATACTAGTCTACAATTCTCTGTACTTGTAATTAATGTTCTTTGACAGGTTTTTGTGTCAGGGATGTGTTGGCATCATAAAATGAGCTGAGAAGTATTTACTCCTATAAACATCTTTATTACTCTCTGTTGCCTTAGAAAGATGTCTTTTATACATTTTTCTGTTTGCTTTTTTGTGACTCTAAGGTCTAGTGTTTCCCTAACCATCTGAGAAGCTTATTAAAACAAAAATTGATGAGACCTTTAGCCAGAGCTCCTAATTTGGTAAGTCCAAGTAGAGGCCAATAATTTTCATTTTGAACAAGTTCTCAGGTGATGCTGACATTTGGTCTGTGAGCCACACTTTGAAAACCACTTTTCTGGGCATTAAAACATGCATTTTTAATTCATCATAGTGCACTTAGAGTTGATTTTCTACCAGTTCACATAAAATGTATGAATATTACAATATTAAAATTTTATTTAATTACTATCTTTTATTGCCATATATTGTTGTCATATGTGTGTGTATAGATAATGTATCTAAGTAATAAAAAATACGATTTTATTATTTTTCTTTTAAAAAGTGAATTGTTATTCAGCAAAACAAATAGAGAAAAAATACATATTTTACATTTAATCCTATATTTACCATTTTAGATTCTCTTCCTTTCTTCCTAAAGATCCAAATTTCTAACTGATATTATTTTATTCAAATTGAAAAGCTACCTTTAGCATTTCTTGTAGTGCCCACATGCTGGAGTTCTCTCAACTTTCATCTACCTGAAAATGTTTTATTTCACCCTAATTTTTAAAGAACATTTTCACTGCATATACACTTCTGGTGGAGAGTTGTTCTTACTGTTTTTTAGCACTTTAAAGTGTCATTACATTGTCTTTTTACCTCAATTGTTTCCAAGGATAAATCAGCCATTTTTTTCCATTTTATTATTCTCTTGTAAGATGTCTTCTTTTTTCCTCTGGTTCCTTTAAATTTTTTTTTTATATATTTGGTTTCAGTAGTTTGCTGTGATCTATCTATGTGATTTTTTAAAAAAAGTTTTGCTTGATGTATTAGTCAGAGTTCTACAGAGAAACAGAACCAACAAGAGGCAGATATAGATGTAGAGATAGAGATAGATAGATATAGATAGACAGACATAGATGTATAGATATATTTATTATGAAAATTGGCTCACACAACTATAGAGGCTCAGAAGTCTTATGATCTGCCATCTGCAAGCTAGAGAACCAGAAAGGCTGGTGGTGTAATTCAGTCCAAATCTGAGACCTCAGAACCAGAGGGCCAGGTGATGTAATTCCCAGTTCAAGCCCAGAGATGTGATATCCAGGAGTGGTGATGTCCAAGGGCAGGAGCAAATGAACGTTTCAGCTGAAAAAGAAAACAAATCCTCCCTTCTTCCACCTTTTTTGTTCTATTAAGGCCCTCAATTGGATGATGTCTATCCTCATTGGTAACAATGATCTTCTTTACTCAGTTTATTGATTCAAATGCTAATCTCTTCCAAAACATTCTCACAGACACACCCAGAAACAATGTTTTACCAGCTATCTGAGCATCCCTTAGCCCTGTTAAGTTTACACATAAAATTTACTATTATTCTTGAGTTTGTCAAGTTTCTTAGATGTATATATTGATATTTTTCTCCAAATTGAGTAAACTTTTGCCAAAAATTATTCATGTATATCTTCATTTATTTTTCTGCCCTATTCTCTCTCTTCTTTTTTGGATCTCCACTTACACATGTTATTGTATGTTAGACCATATCATATTGCCCTACTAATTAATAAATCTGTGTTCTTCTTTCTCCTCTGCTTTTCAGATTCGATAATTTCTCTTGATCTAGCTTCGTGTTCATTCACTCTTTCTTCTGTAGTCTCCAACGTGCTGTTAAGTCTATCCAGTGAATTTTTCATTTTAGATATAGTACTTTTCAGTTGCAGAAATGTATTCTTTTTTTTATAGTTTCCATTCCTGGATTGAGATTTCCTATCTGTTCAATTACAGTGACAATCTTTTCCTTTAAGCCTTTGGACTCATTTACAATAGCTTTTTTTCATGTTCTTTTCTGTCTTGGCTAGGCATATTATTGCTTTCATTCTTTATTATGGGTCACATTTTTCTGCCTCTTCAAATGTCTATTAATTTTGTGTTGTATAATGGACCTTGTGGATGATATGTTGTAGGAATCTGAATTGTTTCATCTTCTTTTAAAGAATGTTTAGTTTTGTTCTGGGAAGCAGTTAAATAACTATAGAAGTTTTTAGGTTTAATTATTTTTAGGGCAATTCTATAGTGATTTTGACCTTAATCTTGAGCTGTGGTTCTTTTTCTATTAGGTTGGTGCAAAAGTAATTGTGGTTTTTGCCATTACTTTCAATGGCATTACTTTCATTACATTCTTTTTTTTTTGGCATAACTTTCATTACTTTCTCTTCATTCTCTTCATTCTGGATGTGCTAGGACTCCAGTGTTTCTCAGTACGGCACAACTTCCTATTTCTCCATTCAGCTCTCAGCCCCACAGCAGCTGTTCTCTACTAGACCTTGTTGGTCTTGTCCTGAAAAAATCTCAGTGCATTCTTCAGCCACAGGCCAATAGTGAATTCTCACACAGACTTCTGAGACATCTGCTTTTGGAGGTGTCTCTTTTCTGGTACTCTGCCCTGCAAATTCCAGTTACTTCTGCAGCCTGGAATCTTATTTTCTGCCTTTTCAACTTAGCAAGATTGTTGCTCCACTTGGGCCCCAGTTTTCTACGTTGTGGAAGGAAAGTGCTTCCCCAGCAGAAAGCTATGGAAACCTTGTTTGTTTCCCTTCTCTCAGGAATCATAATCTTTCACTACCTGTTGTTCAGTGCTGGAAAACAGATGCCTCGTATATTTTGACCATATTTATACTTGTTTATGGTGGGAAGGATGATTCATTACTAGTTATTCCCTAATGATTGGGAGCAGAAGTATGAAAATCATTTGTACCTTTAAGATATTATGATGAACCACAATGGGTTTGATAAAAACAATGCATTAGGACCTGAAGTCTGTCTCACTGCCACCCTCATCCCCCCCAATCATCTGAAGATTCTGAGCTCTGATTATTGCTGGGTGTTCCAATGTGGCTAAGACTGTGGGGATAAGACAGACTCCAATGGTATTTTAAATTTTTTGAACAAGTTGCCATCAATTAAAAATTTGAGAAGTTTCACATAAAAATTCAGAGTTTTTACTTTTTTTGTAAAATGGAAAGATAAGATGGCGCTCAATGAGCATGGAAATAGTAGTCTGAAGCAGTATAGCAGTTTCCTTCCTTAGACAGGGTATGTATTTTCTGGTCTGCCCACAGTCCCATGCCAGTTCATTTTACTCAATCATGTTGCCTGTCTGAACCCTGTAGCTATTTGTATGTGTGACCTCAGCATGTGGGCAGAAAATTTTACACATAGATGGTGTCTTAGTCCATTTTGTGTTGCCATAAAGGAAAACTTGAGGCTGGGTAATTTGTAAAGAAAGAGGTTTAGGCCAGGCGCGGTGGCTCACGCCTGTAATCCCAGCACTTTGGGAGGCTGAGGCGGGTGGACCACAAGGTCAGGAGATTGAGACCATCCTGGCTAACACAGTGAAACCCCGTTTCTACTAAAAATGCAAAAAAAAAATTTGCTGGGCGTGGTGGCCGGTGCCTGTAGTCCCAGCTACTCGGGAGGCTGAGGCAGGAGAATAGTGTGAACCCAGGAGGCAGAGCTTGCAGTGAGCCGATATCATGCCACTGCACTCCAGCCTGGGTGACAGAGCGAGACTCCGTCTCAAAAAAAAAAAAAAAAAAAAAGAAGTTTATTTGGCTCACAGTTCTGCAGACTGTAGAAGAAGCATAGTACTGGCATCTGTATCTGGTGAGGACTTCAGGCTACTTCCACTCACGGCAGAAGGTGAGGGGAGCCTATGTGTGCAGAAATCACATTGTGGGAGAGGAAGCAAGACAGAGAGAGAGAGACAGAGAGAGACAGAGAGGTATCAGACTCTTTTTAAACAACCAGCTCTCAAAGGAACAAATATTCATGAGGAAATTCAAACATGATTCAGACACCTCCCATTAGGCCCCACCTCCAACACTGGGGATCAAATTTCAACATGAGTCTTAGAGGAGACAAACATTCAAACCATAGCTGGAAGAATGCTCACAATGTCCAAAATGATATACTCCATCACTGCCACGTTCCCCATGATAACTTTATTGCACGAAAGCACTCAGTTTTCCTAAGCTCCTTCTGGGGATGTACTATCTCAGTAAGGAAATGAAATAAAGGAACATGGAGTAGAGCTATGGCATGGAGTTAAATTTGACCAGTGTACCCTGGTCTTCATGCAGGTGGCAGTTCATTAGTAAGTGGTCAGAGGCCAGCCATGCTGTCTGCTCCCATTCTGATTCTGAGGTTGAGATGTGTTTATACTTTTCAGCCAACAAATCTTGCTCTTCTTTAAAACTTTCTCGGGTATTACTTTCCTGGAAATTCAGTTGGCCCAGCTCTGAATTGTATACCCATAGTTTTACTTGAAAACTCAAAGAAATGATAAACCATATGTGTTTTGCTTATTGCTTATGCAATAGGGAAATTGGTCTTGGTGTCTTATAATCAAAACTTTGCTTTTAAAAAATTTATTCTGTATGTTTGCATGTGTGTTTGAAGGGATAATGATATTAATTAACATGTTTTATTACTAGGCACTCTGCTAAGCATTTTATATGAGAGGTTTTTTTTTAATCTTCAACAACAATCCTGTGAAGTAGGAATGAACGTTATTCTCTTTTTACAGATCAGAAAGGGAAGTGCAGAGAGGTTAAATACCTTGCCTGAGATCAAATGGCAAATAAATAGTGAAGCTGGAATTTCAAATATCTGAATTAAAAATACCTGAACCAAGTACTAACCAGTTTGTGCCCTCTGACACTCTAACAGTCCTGAGCAGCAGTGCCAAAGTCTGCTACAGACTGCACCACTCCCTCCTCCCCAGTCCCCCCACCACTATAATAGGCCCTCAGGTTGCACAATCCAGAGGTATCTTTCATACCTGGAGTTGTGCAGCCTGGAGGCCCTGCTCACTCAAGTATTCTTTATGAAAAGGAACTTCTTAAAGTACATGCCTTTTTAGAGTAGACATCAGCAAAACATGCAGAATGAACCACAAAATGTCACAGTGAAATGTGCAAATGACATGGGAAGTGAATATCATCCGCTGTGCTCTTCTCTGTATATTGACCTTACATCTGTTAGGCTCAGAAAGCAGGAAGAACTAGGGCTTGAAAGAAAACCCCATTAGTGTTCTCAGGGCCAAAAAGCCCTGGAAAGGATTGGCTGCAGAGACCAGGTAAACTTCGATGAATGTTGTTCCTTCTCACACAAGGTGATAAAACATTAAAGCTGGAAGGGGCCTAGGAAGATATTTTTCTCTAGCTCTCTCATTTTACAGATAGGTAGATTGAAGGCCAAAGATAGGATCTGATTCACCAGCTACCAAGTTGGTGATGGCAGAGTTGAGACTTCCAGTCCAGCCCAGGTCTTTTAACTCTCCAATATAGTGCTCTGTGCATAGCACTAGGGTGATTTGGCTGGGAAGAACTTAAGGTCTGCTCAGAAGATGACCCCACTCCATCTTCTGGCTGAAGAATAAGGGAGGAGCAATGCATACAAAAAGGAGGAACCAGCAGTGGGAGAACAGTGATGATTCAATCACGAGCCAAAATACCAAGTTATTAAAAATAGAGCTAACTTTTTCCCTTCTATTACCACCCAAACTTTCATAGACCTCTCCAAGCTGTCTTTAGGAATTGGAAGTCAAGAGAAACAGGATGCTATTTTATTTTATTGGTTACCTCTCGTACTAATCCGATGATTAGTGATAGGAAGCAGAGAAATTAACATTGTGGGGATCCTGAGGAGGACCCACTGTCTGGTCTGTATAACATTTCATTTCAGTACTTTGACATGACACCTGCCGCTGGAAGCTCTTTTATGTGTAGTGAAGTGAAGAAAATGGGTTTGCAAAGGTGAACTGATTTTCCTAAGGTTGTAGAGTTACTGATTTCAGAGGTGAGACCTAGAACTTCTAAGCATTTTGTGATTCTTTCCGTGGATATGCAATCATACATCATACATATTATATATATACACATTTAAGGGAGACATCAGTGTGGGGAGGCAAATTTTGAGTGGTGGACAGAACTGGGTTATTGTACCCATGGACAAATACAGGCTCACTAGCTGTGTGACTATGACCAGCCACTAAAATTTCCCTGGCTTTAATGTTCTCATCTGCAAAATAATAACATAAATATCTGCCTCATGGGACTAATATAAGAATTAAGTGGTTATCCTTACATTAAATAAAATGATTTGCATGTAGCAAATGTTCAAGAAATGTTATGAGTTGTTCTCTACATTGATAATCAAAATATTGAAGAGTAACAAAAATAAAAGATCTATAATTGGTTAAGCATAATCAAGATATCAACAGAAATACCTAACCATGACTGTAGTATGCCTTCTGATCAGACTTCTCTCTGGAATAATTATTTGTTTGCTTCCTTTTTTGATTTTTCAGATATTCCAATTGGCATACAATAGATAGAATATAGCTCTTTAATCTTTCCCAACCTCTCTGTTTATCTAGAATTAGAAATCCTTTGGGTAAAACTTTGCCTACACTAATTTTGATATGCTAAGTTAGTATGTGTATGGTTCTAAAGGGAACAGTTGAAAAGAATAAAGATTATAGATAGGACTTTATTCTAAGGGTACAGAGTTTATGTCAGCCATGATCTTAAGTTTTAGACTTGGGACTTAGAGATCAAACATAAATTCTACTTAAGAATAAGGATATCTCTTATGGCTTGCAACCACAGAAATGATCATAAGTGAAAGAATTTAATACATCGCCAAGAATGGATATGATGAATTGGAACCAAATTTGTAGTAGAAGACCTTTTGGTATGTCTTCCCAGCCCCTTTCCTGGGAACTGTTCACCTACCCAAATGGGTGGACTCTTGTAGCTATTTCTGTACTGACCAACAGTTACTTTACTGGTCATAGCTGATTGGAGCAGAGATGGACACCTGCCCCAACCTGGGCCAATTAGATTCTCTGTTAGGAGTCTGGACCTAGTATGGTCATCAGTTACTTGGGGGTCTTGATGCCAGGAAGCAGTGTGATGCTAGGGCTGGACAGAGATGTCTCACCATGTGCAAAAGGTGTGAAAAGAGAGAAAAATAAAGTAGGCACATGGAGGGAAGTAGAAGCAAGGAGCCCTAGTGCCACAGAAAGATTTGCAATAGCTCCCTTGGTCCCTATTGATTCTCCAGGCTCTGATTTCTTCTTTCCTAGAGATGAAGGGTTGTTGAGTTCTGTGTGATACACATGGATCCTTCCAACAAATTCTCACTTTCACACATTGGAGTCTGTTACTTGTATCAAAGATCTCTTTAATGAGACAGGGTCTATGTTGATTTAGTGGTCAAGGTTATTATTCAGCCACTCTGTATTAGAAATGTCTTATTGTGAAGGATGAGTTCCTTATGCAGCCATACAAGGAAGCAGGGCCTCGGCCAGAACAGAGCTACAACAATCTCTTTACTTAAGTTCACCCACTGTGTATTTCTGTTTTTCCCTCCATGTACATGTATTCTCCCCAATTAAACTAGAATCTTCTTCTGGAAGATGACTCTCCCCGCTCATCTTGTCATCCCCTGTAGCACCTGCACTGTGATGTTATTGAATTTGCTGATGGTGTTTATGTAAAAAGAAATTTTTAAAAAACCTCAACTTTCTGCTTCAATAATTTTCCATTTGGACAAAACTTCTTTTGCTTCAATTTAGGAAATAATCACATTTCTTTCTCTTGTTGTTGTAACCAATCTCTCTTCGCAGCTTTGTGTCAATGAGGAGATAGGTTTATTTAGCCAGTAATTTCCACTGCAGAAAATCTTGGGCCCAGATTGCCCTGCAAAAGCAATATGTTCTGTTTTATTTTTATATTACATTATATTTATTTTAATTGCATTCTCCATCTGGTCAAAGATGGCATTAGGCACCGTAAACGGAGAAAAGAAACAAAGAGATATCTAACTATGATAATAACTGGGACTATTATATTTAAAAATCATCTAGGGGCACCACAACCTCCAGGCATGAGGCAAATTCCGCAGCCCTCATAAGAGAGAGCTCTAGAAGGGCTGCGGAGAGGAAGAAAAATGGACCAGATCGTGACTCGCCGTGTCCCCTGTGCAGCCCTCCGTGGACTCTTGTACCTAGCCCAGGCCTGGAATCAGTTCTAGGACAGCATAGGGCACAGTATGAAATGATACATGTAAATCCTAAGCTATCTGGAGCACTTTTACGATTTCCAAAGTGGTTGCAGAAGGACATTAATGCACAGTTTCAATCAAATGTTTTATTAATAAACTTTCAAAGAGACCCCCACGGGAGAGGTCATTTTCTTCTCATTTCAGGAGATGTTTCTGCAAAGCTCTGCTAACAATTGGAGGTCTTCCAAATGAAGCTGATGTTATTTCAATGGCTTAGTATACCAGAAACCAGATCCTAAAATCAGATGCCTGCAGTGGAAGGCTAGGCACTCAGCATTCAGGCCAGGATGCTTTATGAAGGGTTATCGGGGATGCTGAATCGTCTGTTCCGGCTTTTAAATCTGAACAAATTATGAGACTTAAGAGGAGAGTTTACACATGAAAGTTTGCCAAAAACAAGTGGGTGGTGACATTCCCCGACTGTAATCTATTCCTCCTCCCACTCGCTGCAGTCTATCACTTAGGATAGTTTATGTTTCAAAAAACAAAAACCCATTTGAAACTAGCTTAAGCAAATAATGGAATTTGTTGGTTCACATACTGACGGCTTCAAGGTATTTGGCTTCAGGTATGGTTTGAGGCAGAGATTCACTATATTCTTAGGGGCGCCATGGATTTGAGAGACTTTCATCCACTTTGGGTGTCAGATCTTTTCTTCAGGTTGGTCCCAGGCTGAGGTTCCAGAAATAGTTGTATGTCTCCAAACATCACATCCTTTCCCCACGCCGATCAGAAGATGAGAAACATCTTTCCTTAGTCTTTACCAAGAGCTAGGAAGCATTTTCCCCTTGGAACTTCAAAGTTTCCCTGCATTTTATTGGTTCAAATTAGATTGTATTCTCATCTCAAAGGTAATTGCGAGGCCTGGGAAGGGGTAGATGGACTTTGCAGATCAGCTTGCGTCAATCAGAACTCACCCCTGGAGCAAAGTCAGATCACTCCTACTGGAAGTGGGGCTTTTTCCCGAAGGAAATCTGGGGTGCTGTCATCATGAAAGTGGGGGGAATGGACATGGGCAATAAAATCCCAGGTACCCACTGCAATATGCAGAACCATGATGGGCACCACCACCCACCCCTGCCCTAATGGGCTTCATATAACGGCTTCTACTCTTGATACTAATTTCAACATATTTTACAGAATAATAAAAAATACATATAACAACAAAGGGTAAAAAAGGACCACTGGGATTCATGAGGTGCTTTTTGTCCTAAGCAGTCTGAGAGGACCTGTCCCTGAAGTGGCCTGCTGGAAGAAGGAAGATGATGGAATAGGTAGGATGAAGAAAGCTGTGGTAGGCAGGGCGGGCACCCCACCCTCATCCCTTTCATCAGGCTGCGGGGCCCTTCCCCAGCCGCTAGAGGGCTGCTGGGGAGTTGCTAGTAACTGACCGCACTGCCTTGCCCACCTCCCTCCCTGTCCCCCAGTCAGTTGCTGACAGACAAGGCACAAAAATCCAGCCCCCTGTCCTCGAGCTGGGGCTGATCTGTGGTGCATTTGTCTTCTGATCCTCCTGGGCCTCAAGCCAAGTCTAACCTGAAACCACCTCCTGGCTCAACCCTTTCCCTTCCTTTTGGTCCTCTCACTCCCGTACAGCCATTTCCTGAAGAGCACCCCCTCCATAAATCAGATCACCTGAATCTCTACCTCAGGCTCTGGTTCTAGAGAACCTGGCTTTAAACAGAGGCTACTTGGGATAGAGAAAGAAAAACCAAAACAAAAGCTAACAAATAAATGGAATAGAAGACAGAGCCTTGGTTCAAGGTGGGTTTGATGAGTAATGGGTTATAAGATTCAGAAGGTGCTTCAATTAATTAGGACTCAGTGGTTTCCCAGTAATAGACAGTCCTCTGAAGTGACTGAATGCAAAAAGATGATGTATTTCAAGAATAAGGGTGCAGGCTGGGCACAGTGGCTCATACCTATAATCCCAGCACTTTGGAAGGCTGAGACAGGTGGATCACTTAAAGTTGGGAGTTCAAGACCATCCTGGCCAACACAGGAAAACCCCGCCTGTACGAAAAATACAAAAATTAGCTGGGTGTGGTGGTGCACACCTGTAATCCCAGTTACTCGGGAGGCTGAGGCACAAGAATCGCTTGAACCCAGGAGGTGGAGGTTACAGTGAGCCAAGATCATGCCACTGCACTCTGACCTGGACAACAGAGTAAGACTCTGTAAAAAAAAAAAAAAAAAAAAAAAAAAGAATTAGGTTGCCACAGAGGATCTAGGGGCTGCAGGTCAGCCGCAGTAGAAGGCCACCCACATTCTGCTCCTTTCTGTCCCTCTGCACCTGCTTCACTGTTTTCTTCTCTGCCCACCAGGCCCTGTGGAGGAAAGCACAGTCATGATACAGCTCTGAATATTTCACTCTCTTCCACCTGGGAGATTGGACTGGACTCCATTGTCCCAATTTTTGGTTCCAGTAGAAGGAATTTTTATTGGTCCTGTGTCAAGTTAGCCCTGGACCAATCAATCTTAGCCAGTATAGGGTAAACATACCTGAGGGCAGTGGCTTAAGCACATCCTTAGAATGACCCTGGATGGCAGACGCATCTGAAGGTGTGCTCCAAGCTAGGGAACTTGAGACTGGGCAACATGGAGATTGTTCTTTGTCTATAAGAAACATCAGAGCCCCAGACCCATCCCCTGGAACGCAAGCTTTATGGAGATTGAGGCCCTGAGTTTTGGGTTAAATCAAGGTTGCCAGGTGGAGGTCATTTAGGGGAGGGTGTTAAGTGAAAATGCTATGTAAACTGCATGTTGTTTTCAAGTGGTTGCCACTGGGCCATATGGATATCTTGTCCAGAACCCCTGGGCTAAAGGTAAGGCAGATGTCCTGTCCAGCTCAACCACTGCCATTGGACTCTCTCCTCTATATGTAAGCCTCTAATGAAACCCTATGTCTTGTTTGCTGGTTCTAGGTCTCTTCTTTGGCCTCTTGAACCTGGTGCCTTCCTCACTGAGGTAAATAGAAGTTTGGCACAGCAGCCAGGAGCAAAGGTTTGGGGCGGATGTAGCATTGTACAAACACACCCCAGAAGCCTACTCTTGTGGCCGCATGAAAGAGAAGAGATGGTTCTCCAAGAAAGGCCACTGGCAGATAACATTATGGATGCTCACTATACTAGTGAAAGTAACATGCCCCAAGGGGATGTCACTTTATGAATTCTACCACGCTGAAAGTGATTTCTATCTTTGCCCTAGTCAAAACAATTATTAATGATGAGGGCAGCATACTGATTAGATTCAGAGGACACTTCAAACTGGGAGAAATAGCTAATATGTTAGGTGACAGAAAAAGGACACTGAAAGTTTGGTAGACTTTCCTAGTGCCCAAAACAATAATATTACATATAATGGGATAAAGACTCTTTAATTAGGTTAACAATCGACTTGGCAATAACAGCATGGAAGAGCGCTGACTTGACAATGATTAGTTTTTAAAAATCTAAGAATTTTAGTTGACCATGAGCTGGTTGTGGCATGACTTGGCTTTAAATAAAAGATTTGCCATCTCAGGCTGCATTTACAAGTACAGTATCCAGATCAGATCAGAGTAGGGAGCAGGCAATGTGGGAGAAGGTGGCTCCTTCTGTGCTCTGTGCTTGTTAGATCAAAGGTGTGTTCAGCCCTAGGTGTCATATTAAAGGCCTCAGAAATCTGAACGCAGGAGTAGAGGAATGCATATTTATTTAGCACCTACTAATTACTAGATACTACAGAGAGATTTTAAAACACAGTCCCCAGGTTAGATGAGTTGTCTAGAAATTCAATTTTATGAAAACTGAAACTGAGAATGTTTTTCTGAGAGGAGAGAAGACCTCTAGAAGGAACAGGATAGCTGTGTTCAGATATATGATGTTGTCATGTGGAGGAAAGACTAAGACTGGTCCATGCTGTTCAAGAAGGTAAAAGAAGCACACCAAATGTCTAATAGAGAGAAGCTAAGGCAGATTTATGCTGAATAAGAAAGAGTTTGCTAGCAATTAGAGATGTTCTGTGTGATGAAACTGGTTTGTTACCAAGTGATGAGTCTATGCTGCCTCTGGAAGTGTCCAAGAAGAGAAAGAAGGTTAACAACCATCATACTAGCTTGCTATATGCCAGTTTCCATGATCCGTGCTTTATATCTCAAATCCTCACAATAATCTGGCAAGGCAGAAAAAAATACTGCTCCTATTTTACAAATCAGGGACCTGAGGTCTAGAGGGGTTACATCACCTGCTTGGTATCTCATTACTTGTAAGTGGCACAGCCTGAATTCAAACCCATGTCTGTGTAGTTTCAAAGTAGGGATATAGCCAAGTGAATTCCTGCCTTAGAAGGTGTATTAGTCTCTTCTCATGCTGCTAATAAAGACATACCCGAGACTGGGTAATTTATAAAGGAAAGAGGCTTAATGACTCATAGTTCTATGTGGCTGGGGAGGCCTCCCAATCGTGGTAGAAGGTGAGGAGGGGCAAAGTCATGTCTTACATGGTGGCAGGAAAGACAGTGCGTGCAGGGGAACTGCCCTTTATACAACCATCACACCTCGTGAGACTTATTCACTATCATGAGAACAGCACGGGAAAGACCCGCCTCCATGATTAAGTTACCTCCTACTAGGTCCCTCCCACCACACGTGGGAATTGTGGGAGCTACAATTCAAGATGAGATTTGGGTGGGGACCCACAGCCAAACTGTATCAGAAGGAGGTTGGAGAAGACAAATATTAAGGATTAGTATACTAATTTTACTAGTTTACTGAGCCTCAGTTTCTGCCCAGTAAAGTCCATGATCTCTGTATGGGTACAGCGTACCCATAATTCTAAGTATTTTTTTGGAAGAACAAACAAGATATTCTTCTTCTCTGAGGTCAGAGTAAAAGAAAATAGATATATCAGTAAGGATCTGCTAAACTGCAGTAATAAACAATCCCTAAATCTCAGCGGCTTAACCCAATACCTTCTGCAGGGATTGGCAGGGGAGTCTTCCCACCATAGTCAGGGAGCCTGGCTGATGCAGGCTTTATCTCACCATGTGCTTACCTGATCACAGCAGCTGCAGAAAGAAAGCATCACAAACTATGCACTGGCTCTTCTGCCTGGAAGTGATGCACAACCCTTCCACTCACATTTCTTTGGACAACACCTGGTCACACCTAACTTCAAAGAAGTTGAAGAAGTACAATCATATCATGAGACCAGAGGTAGAAAGTCATATGGATTTGAGACTACACTAGTGATTTCCACAATCACATTTTGATAACAGTCAATATTGAGTTGATATTTAAATTATAACCATGATCATTAAGAATTTTTGAAGGAAATATTGGTGGAAAGATAGTGTGGAATGCATGCCCTGAAAATGTGGGGAATAACAAATTAGATCTCATGATACCAAATCTTCAGAAGCGAGTCACGTTAGTGGTTTCCATTCTTTGTCGTGGAATGTCCCAGACACTTTTATAATGGGTAAGGGGTGTGTCTCCAGGCTCCTTTTCTTTTCTGTCCTCAGCTTTGTTCATCTGTTTTATTTGGTGTGTGGGGTGCATGTTTGCGTGTGTGTGTTTTTTGTTTTGATGAATTTTTGTTTCTCAGCACCCATTCCTCTCTTCTAACAGCTCCCAAATTTCCATGTGAAGAATTACACCCTTCATATTGTATAAAGCCTCAAGATGTCCTGACTACCAGCCACACAGGCTATTGGTTTCTATGAGAAGCTCTCACCACCTAGGTACAGCCAAACACGTGACCTCAGCTTAATCAGACTCTCTCCCCTTACAGTTTGACCCTCACACCAGCAACTACAATGGCAAAAGAAAAGGTGAAAGTTCATTCATTCCCACTTTGGTTGTGCAGTATTAAATTATTTTTCAAAATATGGCTTGATGTTTGAGCCCCAATCTAAGGAATCGAGCATTTGCCTGATGGTCAAATATCTGAATCCAGATAGTTCCTATTGACTATGTGGCATGAATGTTATATCATTAGCCATATTTAAACTCAAAAATATCAGCCATGAAGATTGAGGAGATGGTGCCAGGATGATACAAATTATTCATGGTAAATGGTGTCACTGTTGTGCAGAAAGGGCACAACCCTAAAAAGCATCTCATTCAAAGTTAGTAAGTGTGTGAGACAATGTTCTTTCTCTTCATCACAGAGAGAATTACCTGTGTATTCAAAGCCTCATGCTTACATCCTCCCTTCAATCAGGTGCAAGCATTAGTATCTTTCAAGTGAATTTCCTTATGCTTTAGTTAGCTCATTAATTTCTCTTGCCTACAACCAAATAACCCTAAGTGTATAAAGATTTATCAAGGTACGTTTTTGTTTTCTTGCTTGTTTTTTTTGCAAAGAGTTCCATGCTAAAATATTAAAGTTTGGACCAAATGATTTTAGATATTGCTCCTAGTCTTATGCTTTTAAGCTTAAAAAGCAACAGAAGAAAATGCGTTTTGCAGATCTGGCAGCTGACTCAATGCAAATGTTACCACCAACGGGAACCACAAAGAAACCTAGGTCAGTAATATGATCATGTAAAAGATGTCTCAATATCTTTCCCACCAATCTTCCTGCACTGACCTGTGAAATTTAACTCTTTCTTAATATTTCTTAAATGACATTTTTCTTAAATGTTTCTAAACATTTAGAAGCTGCAGGCTTGCTGCACGTTCTGGAGCTGTGTGATACGGGTTTTTCCTTGTAAACCTCACTGTATACTTCTCTCTGTGATGAAGAATAGGAACATTATCTCCTACACTTACTGACTTTGAATGAGGTGCTTTTTAGGGCTGCGCCCTTTCTGCACAACAATGACACCATTTTCCATGAATAATTTGTATCATCCTGGTACCACCTTTACAATCTTCATGGCTGATATTTCTGAGTTTAAATATGGCTAATGATATAACATTCCTACCCGACTGTAGGAAATACCTGGATTTAGATATTTTGGCATCAGGCAAATGCTTGATTCCTTAGATTGGGACTCAAACGAAAAGCTATCTTTGGAAAACAATTGAATGCAGGAATCATAAACATCATAATGAGCTGAGGGTAGACCATGCATTCCTCTCACTAGAGTGGGTAATTGGTATCTCATTAGGACTGATTGCATGTCTTAGAGTTCTAGCTGTATGCTCTGTTTGGGATTCCTGTTATTGTACAGGTTGCAAAGAGTTAACATGCATTTTCTCTGTGATCTATCCAATGTCTACTTATTTTGTTTATAGGACCTTGCTGCCTCACCATAATGTTTATAGGTTTTCTTGATGATTTCATTGCCTCTAGGGAATGTACTGCATCTCACGTCTTGCACGTTACTCTTCTGTGGGAATCTGAACATTCTGTGTCTTGCACTGCCCAGAGGAGTCTACATTCCACTCCTGCCTTCTGCTGAGTCCCCATGCTGAAAGCCCACCTGCTTCAGGAATTCTCCAGCCTTCCCCTTTTTGCTCCACTCACTTGATTATTGATGAGCTTTCTCGAGCTGCCACCACCCCATTAAATAACCCAGTTCTGCACTTGGTGAGTGGTTTCCCACTCTCTGCAAAACAGGCACTTCTCCCTACTTGTCCAGAAAGCAGTGTGGTCGCTGCTAGGAAGGCCTGGCCTCTTGGCAGAGGGCCATAGGAAGAACATCACCCCAGCGCTGAAAACCAATTTTTTGGTGTGTAAATGTTTTGTTTGTTTGTCTGCTTTGTTTTTTAGCTTTAAAAACATCACTTGGCCATGGGAAAGGCAGGTACATTTTGAGTGCTATCAGCATGGCATGGAAACACTACTTCTGTGCATTCTCAACATGGATCACTCTTAGAATTAGGTAAGAGAGCTGAATAAAGAGAGTTTTGCAGAAGAAAGGATTTGCGGAGAATACAGAACAAAGTTCCAGTGCAAGAGGGTTGAGGAAATCAGAAAGCAACTAATTTTCTAAATTAAAGGGAAACCACATACAGACTCTGGATGAGTTCAAAGGCATTTAAAGGCTGGGCTTTTTTTCTTTAAGTATCATTTTCATTTGCACAGATTTCCTAAGCAATCCACCTGGCTGACTTTACTGTTCTCTCATCCATATGGACGTCTCTGGCTAAGTCCAAGGAGCTATAAACAAAAAAATACAAATCAGAACTGTGTAAACAGGAAGTCAGGCTCCCAAGCGAGAAACGTGTCTAGTAAATGATGTGACAATACTAAGGAGTCATTGTAGTACTCCTTGCTCTGATCTTATCCAGCTCTTTCATTTCTGTAAACGTGCCTGCGTGAACCAGCACCCCAGCCAACAGCCTATTGCAGGGGAAAGACACCTGCCTAGCCTCCCTCTTATTCCTCCATCGCTTAGTCTGTCCCGAGATGTCATTGTCAGGCATTTGGAATTACAGAGTCAATCTGCCCCGCCTGTGGTGGACTCTGTGTGAATACGTCTCGTATGTGTGTTTCACACGCACGATCTGGTCAACAGCCAGTGTTTTTTTTCTCCTCCCTCCTCCCATCACCATCATCCACACGTGGCCATTCCCCTCACTGCCTGGTATCTGGGGCCAACCTTACCTCTCAGGGGAGAGACTGATTTGCTTTGCTCTTCACCCTGAACAAGGAGACCTTTCATTTAAAAAGGGAAGATGCTTTATTTCCCTGTGAATTAGAATAATGAAATATTTCTTGTAAACCTGGGAATTAAAATGCAGACAATATGAGTCCTTCAGTTACTTTTATTGGTCTTCAGAGGTGAACCTGGGAGCAGTTGTAAATATGCATCAGGGTATCTCCTGGTCTGATGGTATTGAAACTCCACTCACAGCAATGCTAAGTGTCGCTGCCAGATTTGTCTCCAAGAGCTCCCTCTCATTTCTCCCCACCCTCTACCTCACTTCCAGCTCCCTACCCTGGTTACAGTGACTTTGAAACTAGTAAGAAGCATTTTGAGGTGACACTCGAGTAGCTGTGTGGTCTGGAATGCATTATAATGTTATGTCTCAATTACAATATTCTTTGGTTGATACACAAGGCTGGCACAGCCAAGATCCAGCCTTAGGGCGCACTGCCACCTCCTGGAAAACCCTCTGTGTGCGGCGCCTGCTATCATCCTTCCTCCAATGCCACCAACCAGAAAACAAGCACTTGTTCATGGCCTTCTGTCTTTAGAATCCAAGGTCTGGGCACACCTAGCCATCTTCTCCTGTCCCTTCAAATTGGAATGTACTAATTCCTGAAGGAAGTGAAAATGTGTTGCATTGTCTTTTTTTTTTTTCTTTTTTTGGAGACACAGCCTCGCTTTGTCACCCAGACTGGAGTGCAGTGGCATGATCTCGGCTCATTACAACCTCCACCTCCTGGGTTCAAGCAATTCTACTGCTTCAGCCTCCCGAGTAGCTGAGATTACAGGCATGCGCCACCACACCTGGCTCATTTTTTATATTTTTTGTAGAGACAGGGTTTCACCATGTTGGCCAGGCTAGTCTCCAATTCCGGACCACAAGTGAACTGCCCGCCTCAGCCTCCCAAAGAGCTGGGATTACAGGCATGAGCCACCGTGCTCGACTGCATTGTCATCTTAATTACAAACAAGTAACTAGGTTGGGGAAGCCACTGGTGCAGAGATCTGTGATCATTACTCCCACCTTCTGCTCCTGAGGCTGGTAACAGATGCTGCTTACTGTAAATGAGTGCCTGGCACCAGTAGGACCCTGCCCTCGGGATCTCTGGAAGAAGTGCCAACGTTATTTACACCATTATGCCCAGTGTTCCATTATTGGAACGCTAAGCATGTAGAAGTTATTTATATCCCACTGCTCAAGGTCATTGCCAAGGTCTGATCGCAAAAATTCAAAGAATGGCAACCTCAGGCATAAATGGGTTAAGGACTGGACCAAGGACTTGGAGCAGAAGTCACATGCACAGGCAGAGTGTTGCAGTGGAGGAAGCCCTGAGTTCTTTGGCCCTATTGCTATGTGGTGATTGTTTGAGATTCCACCTTACCAGCATGTTGAGACGTCTAATGAGAAATTTTCAGAAAACACCAAAGACACAGAAAAGCACCTATAGGTTTCCGTTTAGACTCACAGCGAATGAAGACCAGCACACACAACTGTGTCTTCGAGGCACACCCTGCTGACTAGAGGAGGCTAGCTGTCAGGTTTTGGCTAGAAAAGCAAAAATACATTTGGGGAGATATCAGCCTCATCATCATGAAAAAGAATGGGATAACAGATTTCTCTATCAACAGCTTTCCTTTAAAATAACAAAAATATAATTATCAGGCAAATAAGAACATATTCTCATTAACTGAATTGATTGATTTCAGTTAATTACCTGAATTGCTTAAATTCAACTAGTATCCCTCTGAGTCAGTAGTTCTTATCTTTTGAAAGGGGGGTTACAGACTCTTTGAAAAATATTTTTAAAATGTGAAAATGTCTGTATGCTTCTTCCAGAAAAATGTATACACATTTTTTCTATTATTTAATAATGTCTGTGAAACCCCATCACCACTGCCAAAGTGATCTTAACAGCACTTAATTAAAAATGCCTCTTGTAGCTAGCTTTCTTTGCAAGCCTGGGTTCAAGTTTTGGGCATCCTGGTAAATTTGGGGAGAAAGGAGGGGCCACAGGAATATTTGCAATAAGCAGATCCCTGGGTTGGGCACCTACAAGAAATGGCCAAGGATATTTCCACTTCTCTTCTGTTCCCTGGCCTCACACTGAAAGTAGATTTAAATGTTCATCGTTTGAAAATCCTGGACCTTCAGAGACACACATCTGTAAAGCTCAGATAACACCTAGCTTCAGCCCAGCCTCCAGGAAAACAAAGCTGAATCAGGGTTCTGCCACAGCACCTGTTTGGACACGCTCTCTGTATTTACCCCTAGAGAAAACCCTAATGAAAGTGATTTGGGAACATAGGCTTCTTTGTGGCAGGAGCATCAGACACCACATTTTCTGACGGTATCATTAGTATTAATAGTCTTAACTCCTAATATTTACTAAGCACTTACATTGTGATTAGAGTAAGTGGTCTAGGGTGGACAAGTCACTCTGTCGTGGAAAATCATCATTCAAAGCACTTTACAAACATTAACCTACTTAATCTCCCCAACAGCAGTGTAAGGTAGGACCTCTTATCCGCATTTTATCAATGAGGCAGTTGAGACACAAACATGTTCTGTGACTTGCCCCAGGTACACAGCCATGAAGTGAATGGGCGGAGCTTTGCCTGGGCAATATGGCTTCAGAGTTTTTGCTGTTAACACTTCCCTACAGTGTCTCTCACTTACCTGAATCCTGGGAATGGTTCATGAAAACAGATTCCTGAAGATTTTGTGTAAGGGCACAGACACATGGTTGCTACAATTAAGTAGACACTGTGAGTAGAATGGACTTTGGCTTTGCTCTGGGGAATGCTGAACCTAATTTTGAATGTATGCCCAGCACATAGTTGAGAAATAAATGATTTTACCTTCTTTTTGAGAATATGACACTTAGAATCTGCTAGGGTGAACTCTGAGACTTGTAGAAAGGCCCTGTGCTTTTTCTGGGATGGGGTAAGCTGTTGCTTTTTTTTTTTTCTTGAGATGGAGGTTTGGCTCTTGTTGCCCAAGCTGGAGTGCAATGGTGCAATCTCGGCTCACTGCAACATTTGCCTCCCAGGTTCAAGCGATTCCTTCCTCAGCCTCCCAAGTAGCTGGGATTACAGGCACTTGCCACCAAGCCCAGCTAGTTTTTTGTATTTTTAGTAGAAACAGGATTTCACCATGTTAGCCAGTCTGGTCTTAAACTCCTGACCTCAGGTGATCCACCCACCTCGTCTTCCCGAAGTGTTGGGATTACAGGCGTGAGCCACCACATTCAGCCAGTTGTTGCTTTTTAACTGACCAGCGTCTACTCACTCTTCTTCCAACATAAGCGGCCTGATTTTATTTCCCATCTCAACCTATGTGGTTTGGGAAGCTGGTCTATGAGTGAACATGTGACCTGGGCTGGGACAACAGCATATTCCAACTTCTTGACTCATGGAGGCCCATTCAGTCCCTCTTTGGGAATTGTATTGGAACCACTACAAAAGAGAAACACTTTTTTTCCAGGGTTGTGGAGAGCATAGGATCCAGGACTAGAACTGCAGGGGATGGGTGGAAGGACAATAAGAGCAGGGGTTGCATTTTGCTCCCACATGGAAAGAGCCTGCTTCAATAAAACCAACAGAAAAAGATCTGATGCAAAATTAAAATATGGAAACTCATTAAACTCTGATAACATCTTTGGAATCCCTGGATTCTTTTATTCTTGAACTCCCTTCAGATCTTTTAGTTATATGAACCAATAAATTTGGGAACAGGAGCTAACATCAGATGCTTGACTTTCTGAGAAATAAAGAGCCAGAGACAACCAGGTTATTTATTTTCTTTCTTTCTTTCTTTTTTTTTTTTTTTGAGACATAGTCTGGCTCTGTTGCCCAGGCTGGAGTGCAGTGGTGCAATCTTGGCTCACTGCAAGCTCTGCCTCCCAGGTTCACGCCATTCTCCTTCCTCAGCCTCCTGTGTAGCTGGGACTACAGGCGCCCACCACCACACCTGGCTAATTTTTTGTATTTTTAGTAGCGACGGGCTTTCACTGTGTTAGCCAGGGTGGTCTCGATCTCCTGACCTCGTGATCCGCCTGCCTCGGCCTCCCAAAGTGCTGGGATTACAGGTATGAGCCACCGCACCCGGCCGGTTATTTCTTGACTATGATTTAATTCCAGCCTCTTCTTCCCCACTCTGAGGGAGGGCATGTTCAGGTTTAGTCCCTTCTCCATTGCTTCTGCTGCAAACCCCTGATTCTCAACACTCCTCCCCAACTACCCCAACCTGCCTCGTAAAAGATGTTGAGATTATTTTTAATTACAAATGCATAATTAACTGGTATATCAATGGCTATTATCAGGATCTCAAATTAAAGATTGTGTCTTGCACAGAGTGCAGATCATTTAAGCTATCAGACTACTTCCAAGTTTTTCTCACATTCTAAGAAAACTAATGAACACTTCCCTAGCCCGCTCCCACGCCCACCCCACAGGGGCTGAGTTAATGGCTCTTCTCCGTTAGTTGCTTGCACGTGGTCTTCATTTTAGTACTTATCATTTTGTGAGGTGTTTGTTTACTTTTCTGTATTTTGAACTAGACTCTAAGATCCTTAAGGGCAGAAACTTTTGTCTTTCTTTTGTATTTTACTTCTTTTCACTCAAAAACTAAATCAAGATACCTCTGCTTACCTAGTGGCAACCTTTCCTAATTATGAGCCAAATGCTCTAGTGAGTTCCCCAGAGAAACAGCATCAACATTGCCTGGGAACTTGTTAGATATGAAGATTCTCCACATTCCCACCTTCTGTCCCACTACTGAATCAGAAACTCTGATGGGGAGATGGAACCCACTAGCTCAGGTTTTAACAAGCCTTCCAGATGATTTTGATGCCCACTAACATTGGAGAGTCACTACTCTAGCTTCTTGCCACTTGATGTGCAGTGGTCTGAGGACCAGCAATATCAGCATCACCTGGGAGCTTGTTAAACATGCAGACTCTCGTGCTCTACCACTGATCTATTGATGTGGACAAGAATCTGTGTTTTAACAAGCTTTCCAGGTGATGTCTGTACTCTAAAGCTGTGCTACCTAAATTTTCAAGAGCATCAAATTACCTTGGGATTTTGTTAAACGCAAGTTCTGATGTTGAAAAATTTGAATTTTGAGCAAGCTTTCATCTAAAACTAATGCTATTGGCCCATGGACCACAATTTGAGTAGTAAGTGCTTCAGGTCTGCAGTGAAATTGGGGGACAGGGAGTATCTTTAGACCCATTACCCAGCCTTCCCAAATCAGACAGAGCAGTTCTGTTTTTATCTGAGTTGTATTTTATGCTTCAAGGTAAATTTTTATTTGAAATAAGAATTCTCCTGCACAACAAATCTTTGAAGCAACAGCCTTTGAGAAAATAGTCAACCTTTAAAGTGATAGACTGGCAAACCTAATTATAAAGTAAATGTCATAGGGTGAATTAGCGTATGTGTAAGAGGAAACCGATGGAGATTATAGTTTTTAATTTTTTAAAAGCTTTTTCAAGTTTCCATATTGAATGAGGTTTGAAATATGAGATTGAAATGAAGGTTGCATGTGACTCAACACCTGACTGTAAGATTGAAAACTAACCCTGAATTTCAACTGACACCTCAGCGTGACAATTCTGCATTTCCTATTTCCTATCTGAAAACACATGGCTCCTCATTTTTCCATTCTGCTTCCCTTCTGGCTTCTGTAGGTCTATAAGTCAATTTTCAGCATTATTATACTTTCTCAGGCAGGGATGAAGCAAAGATGATTGAAGACAAGTTCTCATGATCTTATAATACTTGGATCCTTCTGAATAACCTCTCTGATTTCTGTCCCTTTGTGGGGAAAGAATGGAAATTTCTGTGGCCACCAACTCAACTTAGTTGTTATTCAATTCATGTGTGTATGAAACCACCTTTGCAAAAATCATAAGAGTGAGAAAATTATGACAGTGAAAGGGATTTCATCTAACCAACTCCATCTTGCCTTTAACTTCTGAAATGCCCTTTGGTCATTCCTGGGCATAGGCCAAGCTAACTTCGGGAAAAATTTAGTTTATAGTTTAAATGATAATAGCCCTTCCCCAGACTAAACCACCTTTGTAAAAGTAATCGAAGTCCACCATATTAGGAGGATGATTTATGCTAAGACGTAAGCCTGGTTAGATTACCAGCCATTATTTTGAAGATCGTAAGATTTTCAACTTCCCCAATGACTTCTGTAAATAACACCTCTATTGTAAAACTTAAGATTGGCCCTTTGAGATGTCTTTTCAGGCTTTTGCATTTCTGATGATGCCTCACCTGAACTAGTGACTCCTCTGTGGCCCCCACCCAGAAGTAGACTCAGCACGTGGGGGCCATTTTCCATACCCCTATGATTGCATGCCCAACCAATCAGCATTCCCCCTGTCCTAGGCTCCTGCCTCCCAAACTATCCTTGTAAAACTCTAGCCTCCAAATTTTCAGGGCAGCTGCTTTGAGTAATAATAAAACTCCCATTTCCCATTTAGCCAGCTCTATGTATATTAAGCTCTTTCTCTATCGTAATTCCCCTGTCTTGGTAAATGAGCTCTATCTAGGCAGGGGGCAAAATGAACCCATTGGGTGGTGTCATGCCCAGTATAATATTTTCTGAACTGTTTTTCCTGACTTCTTCCCTCTAATTATTTCATCTTAGATCATCCTTCCAGAGTAATCTTTACTCTTTACTCCCTGTGCCTCTTTACTCCTTTACTACTTCTGGTAGCACTCCCCACAGTCTATAGGGAGAATGTTTAGACTCTGGTCTGGCATTCAGGCTCTTTAACCACCTGATCCTAACCTGACTTTACACTTCACCTTCTCAAGATCCTCTATCTAGTCAACTGGGTTTTTGTGGGTTCAAACTCATAGTGGGAAGACACGTTACTCCTTGCCTTCTTTGTGTCTCTGTGGTTGCTTTTGCACCATCTATGTAAATAAAAAGGACACTGTTCATCTTTTATTGGAAGCATCATTTTGGAGCTGAGTTTCAAAAATGTTTTTCTTTTTTTTAAATCCTCAGCAAAAACAGAATAAGAGCTCTGTAGGAAAGGAACATGTTGGCAGGATAAGACTTAATACACTCACCATTAAAGCTCTTTGGAGCTTTATTTTTTAATTATTTTAAATGAATAAATCCTGAGACAGAAATAAAAGTCCTTTTTCAAAGTAGCTGAGAAAAGACTATGCAGTCTTGATTACAGTAGAGTGGAAAACTATAATAAGTGACTATTATTTTCTCATAAAGTCTTATCATAACACCAAATACTTTAAAATTTACAAGTCCATAAAGACTAATCTTTTTTTTACTGTGCCTTCAACAAGAGGTTCAACTAAAAATGCATGTTATCCTGAAATAAAAGTCTTATCTGGAATAAGACTCTTCATGTTCTAGAATGAGAAAATATTCAAAATAGAAATATTTCTGTTCATACAACATTTGTAATCTCCAGGCATATTCTGAATATTGAATAACAGTAATACTTGTATTAAAGGTTATTTTAGGAAATTAAAAACTTATGATGTTTTGGTAATAATTCCAAAACACTGACAATTACATTGGGTTCCCTAGAGGCAGGTCCAGATGTGAGGAGTCATGCATAAGTGATTTATTAAGGAGGTTCTCCCAAAATAAACCAGTAAGGGAGTGAGGAAGCAAGACAAAGAAAGGGAGGAAGCCAAGCAAGGGCGCAACCTCAAGGCAAGTTCTTTGGAGAGTAACTTTCACCTTATCCCACACTATCTCTGGAACTAGTTACACTTCCCACTGTAAGAGAACTGGGCTTTCACACCCCTGGACTCATCCATTACCCTCTAAGCAGAGACTGGGGGTTTCTGGTGGTGGATGTATTAAATCAAGCTTAGCCTAAAGCTGCTTTCTTACATATTTTAAGTTCATCCTAAAGGTTTCTCTGTATATAGTGAGCTATAACCTAAATGGAGGTATAAACAGACTGTAACCTACTCTTGTGCCAATCACAGAGTTTTGGCCAATCAAAGGGGGCCAACTGTTCAAACTGTGTTCAAATAAGGCAAATGACATGCTGTAACCAATCTGACTGTTTCTGTACCTCACTTTGGGTTTTCTATATGTCACTTTCCTTTTTCTGTCTATAAATCTTTTTCCACCATGTGACTTTGCCAGAGTCTCTCTGAGCCTACTCTAGCTCAGGAGTCTGCCTGATTCGTGAATCATTCCTTGCTCACTTAAAATCTGTTAACTTTAATCTGACTAAAGATTTTCTTCTAACAGGTGTCACTGTCACACACTTCTAACTCTCTGTGGCTGCAGGCAAAGTACATGCAGTAGCTCAAGGGTAGCCACTGGAAAAAGTCACATGAGTATGAGCCATTGGAGGCAAAAACACATCAAAGATGGAGAGGGATGCAGGAGAAGGTATCTGAAGGAGTTTTGGCAAAGCACTGGCAGTATCCATTAGAGAGTACTTCTGACATCCTAAAACTGGAAAATTCCTATTCCAATAAAACTAATCAATCATTAAGAACAGTGTTATCAGCCGGGTGCAGTGGCTCACACCTGTAATCCCAGCACTTTGGGAGGCTGAGGTAGGAGGATTGCTTGAGGCCAGGCGTTCAAGACCAGCCTGGGCAACATATCTGTCTCTACAAAAAAATTAAAAATTAGCCACATGTGGTGGTGTGCACCTACAGTCACAGCTACTCAGGAGGCTGAGGATGGAGGATCACTTGAGCCCAAGAGTGTGAGGCTGCAGCAGGCTATGACTGTGCTACTGCACTCTGGCCTGGGGCAATAGAGTGAGATCCTGTCTCTAAACACAAACAAACAAACAAACAAACAAAGTGTACCCATGGATGGGCATATTCTTAACCTCTCTGTCTCAGTTTCTTCATCAAATAAATAAAATATCTAACTCAAGATTCTTATGAGTATTGTCAGAGGTGTGTGAACCAGAGCAACTCCATCTTGAATAAGGTCTGAGTAAAATAAGGCTGAGACCTACTGGGCTGCATTCCCAGAAGGTTAAGGCATTCTAAGTCACAGGATGAGATAGGAGGTCTGCACAAGATACAGGTCATAAAGACCTTGCTGATAAAACAGATTGCAGTAAAGAAGCCAGCCAGAACCCACCAAAACCAAGATGGCGACGAGAGTGACCACTGGTCATCCTCACTGCTGTACTCCCACCAGCGCCATGACAGTTTATAAATGCCATAGCAACATCAGGAAGTTACCCTATATGGTCTAAAAAGGGGAGGCATGAATAATCCACCCCTTGTTTAGCATATCATCAAGAAATAACCATAAAAATGGGCAACCAGCAGTCTTTGGGGCTGCTCTGTCTATGGAGTAGCCATTCTTTCGTTCCTTCACTTTCTTAATAAACTTGCTTTCACTTTACTCTATGGACTTGCCCTAAATTCTTTCTTGCGTGAGATCCAGGAACCCTCTGTTGGGTTCTGGATTGGGACTTTCTGGTAACATCTTCACACAAGATAATACACATAAAATATTTCAATCACTGCACATCATAAAATAAATTAATAATTATTAATAGGTTTTTTAAAAAACTCTGTATTTAGTACTGCAATTTTATGTTCTTGGGCAGTGGGCTTCTCTTAGTGACATAATAAATTTATACCAGATTCAAATGATATACATAAGATATGAATAATACTGGGGTGCTGTAAAGAATATATTTTAGTAACATATCAGGAGACTGATAAACTGCATAAGGAAGAGAAATAGGAGCTTGGTCATACATAGTGAAAACAAAAATATAACTCACTTTGACAGTGCTGTAAAAAAAAAAAAAAACCCTAGAGCTAGAAGCTTGTGTATCACCTGCATTTATTATTTTGCATCATTTTAAACTCTAAATTCACCTGTAAGTCAAGAAGATCTAGATCCTTTGTAGGAATAGTTATGGAAAAAGCACTGATAGAATTTGGTGGAAAGACAGAAATAGTAACAGAAAAGGCAGAATAGTCAAACTTCCTAAAAATAAAAAAGGAGGCATTACAAAAATACTTTGATTAGCACTGAGAGAATCTTAAATTGAACCATGTAAAATCACCAATACTTGAAATTTATTGACCCACAAAAGCAGCAATTTCATAGGATTCAACCTGACACATAAAATCTGCTGGGAGACAGTCCTTTAGAGCCTCTTTTTCTCCTGCACATCTTCCTGGCTGGGCCAAGGATGCAAGGCCCTGACCACTTTTACCCGGGCCATTTCTCAGTTTTATTTGCAGTAAGCAAGCAACCTTAAGTGATGGGGACGTGTCTTCTGGGATAAGATCAGGCTTGCTTATTGCTTGCTGTAGAAGCAGTTAATTCCAAAGCTTAGTGTTTCTCTCAGTTGCACAACTCGCTGCATGTGCACGTGGCATCTGGGCTCTTTGCATCATCCTCTTGACACTTGGGAGAAGGAAGAATCCCTGTAAATATGCTGATGCTCGTGCTGCTTCATGTGCTTTGGGAAATAGTGTCCTTTGACTCTGACTGGGAGTTTCATGCCTTCTACTAATATACATGAAGCATTAACAAACTAACTTCTTAGCTTTAAAGTAGGATGAAATCAAACCCCAGACCTAACCAAACTACAAACAGGATACTCTCAAGATTGCATTAGTAGCATCAGCTGTGAAGTTTTCCCAGCCGAATATCATTTTCCACCATGAAGTTGAAAACATTCTTAGAAAAATCAGTGTGGTCATTCACCATCTTTCTATCCCTGTTCTTAGGATTCTTTCACAGGAAGTAAAAAACTTCCAGAAGCAGTAAAAAATGTGTCATGTTTCCCAGTATCCTATTCCCCCAGAGACAGGTGAAGCCCCTCAAGGAAGCTATGATCACATCCTGAAATCCGGAAAAATCCATGTGGGAGGTTTCAGGCAAGCTGATTGATTAACTGAGTTTCTCTCTATTCTCTTCTGACTTTATTTGCCCATGAGCTCCATCTCTAGACATGAATTAAACTTTGTAGATCAGAGCTCCCATAGTACTCAGAGGTCCGAATTATTTTTAAAATAGCCTTGGAGATAAAACCCAAGCTAGACGAACACTGATAACCAGTGTCTCTAAGTACAGCTCCCCTGCTTTCTTCTTGAATATAGCATTGGGTGGTCACACTAGTTTTCTTCCCTTCTAGGCTGACCGTTGATAAAACCAAACCATTTCCTCCTGACAATGCCACAATTGTGGAGTTGGCATTTTTATGTAAATAGCAGTTCCCTGATTCATTAAACCCTATTGCCTCTGACATTTTCCTTTCTGACCCTGATCAGCCACACACTAGCAAAATGTGAAGATATAAAGACGACAAAGAAAGGCAATAAAAGGGTTACAACCAAGAAGTGTATTGTGACCATGACCAACAAGGAAATTTGGCAATGGGTGACTGAACACCCAGTGATGCCCTGTCAGCTGGTCACAACTACATTTATTCGAAGCCTGACAACTGCTTAGCACCATTTCAAGGTGTCACATAGAGATACATAGGAAATGACAGTCATGGCTGCTACTTTAACAGCACTCACAGTTTAATAGATGAGATAGCACAATTAAATGCCTAGATATCCGTACACATACAATGTGGGCCTTCCTCTCCTCTCTACTGACTTTTCATTTCATAGTATGTGTCACAAACTGCAATATTTAGTTTATTTATTTGTGTTCTTGCTTATTGTACTCCCCTAGAGCTGGGATTCACCTGGTATGAAACAGCGTGTCCATTCCAATTATTTATGGCTGCTAGTCCTGATTTCACCCACTGGAATATAAATTTCAAATAGACAGGGACTATGTCTATCTTATTCACCACTGTAACCCCAGAACCTATCAAAATGCACCTAGTAGATCCTTAATTTTTTTTAATGAATAAATAAGTAAATAAAACCAGCAACAGTCATCAAGAGAGATTGTATAACTTATCCTCTGAATGCTGCTACTAACTCACTAACACAAAATTAAGAAAGCAAGAACCTGGTTCAAAAGCATAAGCAAAATTTTTGAAGAATACAGATGAGAAAAAAATCCCCAGACCCCCAGGCAGAAGACCTATTCCTACTTCATTTTCCTTAGTGAATGTTGAGATCATAAATCACAAAAATTAGTAGAACACAAAAGGCCCCATCAGAATCTCACTGTGTGACTTTTAGTTAGATTTCAAGAGCAGTGGGGTTCCACTGGAACTCACAGTCTTCTCCACGTTTAAAGCTGAATAGGATAATAGCCATCTAGTTGAGTTGCCTCGAATTGTAGCTGAGCTACCGACTATGAAGCTAAGCCAGTGAAGCCCAAGGGTGTGATATAAACACCAGATAGAGTCATTTCACTGATGGCCCCAATTCTTCACTCACCACCTTCTGTTCTGCTCCACCCCTTGATGCAGAGCTCAGCCATGTGACTTCCTTTGGCAAATGGGATGTTAGCAAATAGGATGCAAGCAGAGGTTTGAAAAGCGCCTGCACATTGAGACTTGCTCTGCTGCTTTTGCTCCTTGGCAAAAGCTCCTTGGCAAAAGCTTGGCAAAAGCTCCTCTGCTGCTTTTGCTCCATGGCCATGAGTGCATGGTACTAACGTGCTGGACGAGAAGATACATGGAGCACAGCCCCCGTTCCTCATTGCAGCTGAGGCTATCCTATACTAGTAGGATAGTATAGGATACTATACAGTATCCAACCCCCAGAGTGAGTTCATCCGAGATCTACCAGTTGCCCTGAAACTGACCATGGATGCCTAAGTGAGCACAACCAAGATCACTGCATCATGACCTGTAGATTTGCACCACTTGGTTTCAGAGAGGTTTGGTTTGCAGCATTATTGTAGCGATAACTAACTAATACCTAACCAATTCCTCGTATAAAGGAATAAAGCTCAACTCACAGAAAAACAAATGTTAAAACGCAGACATGATTTTTCCTTATTGAAATAGGATGTATTTTTAGTTAAATTATTTGGTTTCTTTGCAACCATAGCACACCGTTCCTCCAGCCACACTCATGCCACTGGGGTTGAACGGCCCGGGCGGAATGCACTTAGAGAAGAGACATGCAGGACACCAGCAGGCCCAGCAGCATAGTGGCAGATGTCACCCTTCCAGCACTGTCTGAGTGCCAGTGTTTCGCATACATATCATCCAGGACCGACAGCACAGCCTCCATGGTCTCCTCACAGGTGGGCTGGATCTGAGCTTCTGGCAGAACAAACCCGTATGTTCCATTGTCCCTCAGCTCAAACGTATATGAGAAGGGAATCCCAATGTCTCGGGCCCAGTCTCTTGAAGACCCTGATGAGGCATCTACAGGTGAAAACATGAAGGCAGAGGTAGAAGTTGTACTTTGAAAGAACGGATTTCTATAGCCATTTCAGGAACTAAAGGTTCACTTAGTAAAATAAAGAAGCTCTTTTAGATCAGGGTCTCAGAAATAGCTGTCTTCTCTTTCTTCTTGGTTGTAAGCCCCTGCAGGGCGGGAACCACGTCTTATTCAGTATCTCTGTCCCCCATCATACCTGGCACTGTGTCTGGCACATAGGGAGGTTTGGCTAAAGTTTCGTAGCTGAGTCACTGACTTGGCAACCTAATATTGCCTGGCAAGAGTGAACTGAGTCATTTAAAGAAAGGAACAGAAACAAAATGACCCACAAGGAAAATATTATACGAGTATTTAGAGGGGGGCTCATGGAAGGTGGAGAAGGT
This sequence comes from Pongo pygmaeus, assembly GCF_028885625.2. Lineage (NCBI taxonomy): Eukaryota > Metazoa > Chordata > Mammalia > Primates > Hominidae > Pongo > Pongo pygmaeus. The sequence continues at coordinate 107,325,072 of NC_072384.2, read as the reverse complement.
GGAGATTGGGGTTGGGAGAAACAGTGCACTCTCCTTTCAACTAAATTCTTGTCTTTAGATTTTTTCTCCAGGGCTTTCTTAGCCTGATGGGTCCTCTGGGAACTGAATTGACTGCCCAAAGGTCAGTGGACAATGTCCTTCCTGTTAACTCTTGTGCCTTCTAGCTTGCCAGCTCTTTTTAACTGAAGCCAGGGGAAGTTCTGGTCTGAGCCAGCGCATTAATTCTTTTTCTTTTAGTTCATACCTTATCCCTAAAGAGTATAATTCTGGATTTGTACAGACTCCCTTTTATCCTTGGTCATTTTGATTTGTACAACTCCCTGTTGATCCCAGGAACTCTTCTGTTCCTCTCCCGCCTATCTCGCCATCCAGAGTCCACTGACTTCTTTTGTGCCTTAGATACTATTGAAGAGGCAAAAAAAGATACTTACATAAAATATCTGCACTCGATCCAACTCTATAATTGGTTCCATACTTTGCTTTCAATGCATTTGCTGCCTTCTGTCCAACTTGAATCTGTAGGTGGGAAATGCAGAGACAGATATCTGGTGTTTAAAATAAATCCAACAATCCAACCGTTTGGTGTTTTGTCCAGATTCATCTCCAGAGTTTTAGGCCACCTTTCCAACTTCCCATTGGACGTCTACATCTAGGTAGCCTGCTGGTACCTCAGATTCAACACACTTAATCCAGTTTCACCATCTCTCCCACTGATAAGACTGCTCTGACTTTCATATTTCTGGGCTTGCATTCTCTTCCAAGCACACATGTAGAATTCTGCAGGCATCTCTGATATTCCCTCTCTAAAACAGTTGCCAAGTTGCATTTCCAGTGCCATCATTCTATGTCAGACTCTACCTCTGAAATTGTCTGTTGCATCTTCTAATAGATTTCTCTCACCAATCCTTCTTTCAAGTGATCCCACCTGGCTTCCAGATGAAATCTGGTAGCATACAGCTATGATCATGATCCTGTGGAAAAGTCTTCAAGAGCTCCTGGTTGCTCACTGAATTAAGTACAAACTTCTCAGCCTAGTTTTTGAGATCCTCTCCAATATGACTCTAACCCACCTTCCCAAAACCATATTTTGTCATCCCTCCTAGATGATAGTCAAAAACTCATTTTCCTACCATTCCTCAGCCTTACCCTACATTCCTCAGCCTCTATCTTTCCTCAGGATATTTCCTCCACATGGGACCCCTACCTCTTATCTCTGCCTGCTGAAATTCTGCCCAGCCTCAAAGGACTTTTTCAAATGCCAGCTTCTCCAAGAGGTCTTACCTGATCCCTCCAACTGGATTCTCTCTCTCCCCACTTTGAATCCCCATAGCCCTTTCTTCATTCCTCTCTCTGACCTGCCTCTTCTTTTTCCTTATAGTGTTTATCTCATTATATATATATAGCATTTCAGAGCTGGAAGTCATACCTGTCCCCACACCTACCACCACTTCACCTCCGCAGCCCCTTTCCAGAAATCAGAGTCAATAACTGAGGCCCAAGTCTACTGGCTGGGCTTATTGACCTTCTGATGCATGTCACCTAGGTTTGTTGACAGACGCTCTAGGTATTCCCCAGCCTAAACATGTGTGTTCCACCGTCGGATGGAATATCCCACTGCTTCCCCTGACAGTCTCCCTCCCTGCCTGGACTGTGATCTGCCATAGCTTTACCTCTCAGGGCTTCCTGACTGCACTCCAGCTGCACCAGCTCCCCGGATGCCTGACTAGGAACAGGTCTCATTTTAGATTCTCCTTCTCCCAGCTCTGTATTGTCCAGCTGAACCCTAAGATGTTGCAGAGTAGTGCTTGTCTAGAGAGGGAACTGGCCCAGTGAAATTCAAAAGGAACAACATTTCTGTTGGCAAAAAGGCAATAAGGAAGTTGGGGGGATCATACTGGACGATTGTGGGCAGTGTTCTTAAGGCACTTGGGGCTTTCAGTGTATGAGTAAGATCAAAGAAAAAACACTCTGTCAAACATACTTGCAAGTCACTTGCTTTCTCTCCACTCAGTACTAAGAATGCCATCTTTGGCCATTCACCTTCTCCCTCACTCCCTAAAAAAGGATTCTGAGTCTGCCTCAGTTCCTGGGTTTGTGTTATCCAGAATTGAGATAATGGGTAGGAGAGGCTAAAAAAGCTGGTTTAATCATTTACACTGGGAGGCGGTACAAGAACGGTCTGCTGGAGAGAGAAATTCTGGTAAGGAAATGAGAGTGAGGGGTGGGCAGGATTCAGGGTAGCTGCTGTATGTGATGAAGTTGAGAGAAGAGGCCTGGGAAAAGCGTTGTGATTTACCAACCACACTCCCTTCTGAAGTTCTTTAAGAGTCTCTAGCAGAGATACGAATTGCTTTTAATTATTTTTAATTTCCATGTGTGTGTGTGTTTTTTTTTTTTAAATGGAACTCCACGCTAACTGGTCCATGTGGGGCCTTATCTTTCATTGGGATATATGCATTAGACCCAGACTACACTTGCCATTCCAATGGTTCCTCACTTTTTTTTTTTATTTCCTGCAGCTTGCCCTAGACAACAAATTTTTTTTTCTCATTGCCAGCTATCATTTATTTTATCCGATATCATTCCCTTTCCTCGAATCCTGGCTGTGGGGTAGGAAACAGTCTTTCCAGTTTACCCTCCTTTGTTGATAAAATAACTTTTGAGTTCTATTTTAATAATTCCATGAGGAATTACTATGGGGAAGCAGAGAGGAGTAAGAGGTAGACATGAGAGGCATTCAGTTGTGATCCTCAGCTTAGCGATTTGGGCGTTTCTGAGAAGATAAAATGGAAATCCCCTAGACTTCTGAATTCAACTTCTGTCTCTGGAGGTGGAACTCCTGATTGTACTTCTCTCTCCTTCTGACACTACGTTGCAAGGCTATAATAGAGCCAATTTCTCTGCTGCTCTTTTTTCTCAGCTTATAGGTACTTCCTAATAAAAATAATAAAAACTCATTTGCCAATAGTACATAATATACATTTCTAAGAATCTCTGGCCTGCTTAACAACTCCTTCTCTGGGCCCAGAGAATTTCCTGTAAGCATATATTCACAGGCAGGCCCACAGAATGGTTGAATAAAGCTCTGGCCTAGTAGAGGTGGGGGCAACAGAGCTTGGGATGGAGTACAGAGGTTGATACAAAGAGAGTTCAAATGGAAAGAATGTAAGCATGTAAAACATTAGAATTCTTATAGCTATTCTAATTTCCAGAGCAGTTTAGAAAGAGGCTATATATAGTTATGTTTCTCCTACATAGTGATTGCCAAGCTGTCTATCATGCAGTATAATATTTACCATGATTTCTATAAACTTTTGGTTTTTGTAAATAATAGAGATTAATTACTAGTCTCTGCTGCTTGTAAATAGTACTAGAAATGGAAATCTCCTTGGAGCAGTTGGCTTGATTCTGTGTCTTTGTGCACTCTATCAAAGCTTGCCCCCAAGAACCTAAAAACACCGCTAAGTAGCTTCAATGAGGTAGACATGTGGTAGTAAAATATTCACAGTCTTTTTATTGAAAAGGCTTGGAGATGACTGTTTATGTGAACTCTTCAGCACCTGAGACTGTAAGAGATACAGAATTGAAGCCATCTTTCTCAATTTGATTTACTGGTTTCTGTATATAGTGCTATGGAGTTGCCAGTTATTCCCTTCTTAGAGTTACTGTCCAGCAGTGGTGGTGCCATTGCCTCAGGTCCCTCCTGCTGTCTTGCTCCTTCTAGCCTCTGGCTACAGCACAGGGCTCTAACCAGACAGCCAATCAGCACTACAAGACCCTCCAACCTTTGAATACAAACTTTGCAAAATGGTCACAGAGTATCTGTTTTCCTGAACCAATTAGAGAATGAAGTAGCCAAGAAAAATACTGGACTATACTAGCCTCCTTTTTCTGTTGGTGGAAGATCCCTTTCCATCAAAGATCTCTAATTACCTGTCTTTGGAGATTCATTTGTGTTTGTCACAGATCCCTTTAAGCAGAAAGTAGGAATCTACAACAAATATCCCTGAAACTGGGAAAAAGGAGCATTCTGGGCTTCTTGACTGAAATATCTGATTCTGTAGATTTCTTTATTGAAGAAATAGAACTTCCAGGGCTCACAAATGAGAAGGAAATAGTGCATAGTTGACTGGGAATCTAGCTGATAATGACTCCTAGAAGTTGCACATCCTTTCTGAGCAGAGAGAGGCAGTGCGAGGTAGTGGGATGATGAATGTGGCCTCTGGAATCTGAAGACATGAGTTCTAGCCTGGGCCCCACCACTTCCTATTTATAGAGTTCTGATGATAAAGTTAATTCAGAGTTTCAATTTCTATACTCCAAACTGAATGTAATATATTATCATGAGGGTCAAAGTAGATAACAGCTATAAATCTCTCTGTAAATTGTAAAGATCTAGGCAGATGTTAGTTATTTCCACGTTACAAAATGATCATATAGTGCAAGTGTTCCTGGACCAAGAAAAGAAAGAATAATTGCAAGAAAGGTACTTGAGTATTGTTGGACATTTTTGACTGTTGGGAGAAGGGCTCCTTCCAACAAAGGTCTATAGTGGTTTTTCTCTTAGTATTCAGGCCTTGTGTCTTCTGGGTTGTGCTCCAGAGGGAGATGTGCAAAAGGTGTAACCTAACCAATAGGTCATCGGGCCTCTGTGATATTAAGAACAGAGAAAGCTTAGCCCCACTTCTTCTCAGCATTTGCGTATAAAGAGGAGCATGTTTAAAAAAATAAAAAGATAAACAGAAAATAACAAGTGTGGGCAAGAACGTGGAGAAACCCTTACATACTGTTGGTGGGAATATCAAATGGAGCAGCCTCTATTAAAAACAGTATGGTGGTTCCCCAAAAAATTAAAAATAGAATTGCCATGTAATCCAGCAATTACATTTTGGATATGAATCAAAAAAATTGAAAGCAGAGTCTTAAGAGAGAAATGCACACCCATATCCATAGCAGCATTGTTCATAGTAGCCAAAAGGTGGAAGCAACCCAAGTGTGTCCATTGACAGATAAGTGGATGGGATGAACAAAATGTAGTATATACACACAATGGAATATTATTTGGCTTTACAAAGGAAGAAAATTCGGATACACCCTACAACATGGGGAAACTTGGGATAATATGCTTAGTGAAAGCCAAATAAAAAGACAAATACTGCATGATTCCCTTATATGAGGTATCTAGAGTGGTCAGATTCATAGAAATAGACAGTAGAGTGATGGTTATGAGGGACTCGTGTAGAAAGAAATGGAAAGTTGTTTAATGGGCATAGTTTCAATTATGCAAGATGAAGAAGTTCCGGTGATTGGCTGCATAACAATGTGAATATACTTAACACTACTAAACTGTATACTTTAACAATGGTTAAGACAGTAAATTTTATGTTTATTTTACCACAATTAAATGGAAAAAAATTAAAAATAAAAGGAAAACAAACATTACAATTTGCGATTCTAAATTTACCCTCTCTATGACTTGTGTCTGTTGTCCTCTGGTTCACAAAAGGGCAAAGAGCCCAGTCCTTCTCAGTAATTCTGCCCAACAGTGCTTGGGTAAACACAGCTTCAGAGAAGGACCTGGATAAGACAAACACAGTTTCCCTGCTCCAGCTTGCATTTCGCTGGCACTTCCCCTTACAAATAATCCTAGGCAAATACTGAAGGAAGAGTTTAGAAGAAAATAGAGCATTGTGTTTAGCAAAGAAGAGAGCAGATATTATTTAGCCATGTTATTTTAGATATGCCATATTCCACTAACAGCTGGCAAGTTCTTGAAAGCACAGTTCAAAAGCTGTAATTGCTGAACGGAGCTTCAAGAGAATTTACAGAAATGAAAGTGCATTCCTGCAGATTATTAACATAATCATCTCATTTATATTATAGATGAATACCTAAGATGTCTCCCAACTTGACACTTTATGAAACAGGTAGTTAATTAATGTAGGTAAAGCAGTATTTAACCCGAAGCCTTCCCAGCAGGCGTCTGGCAAGGTGCAAAAGCAGGAAAAAGAATATAGGGATAAGCAGAGAGAACAAAAGGGTGGCTGGAGCCAAAATCTTGGAAATGGAAATCAGAAAAAGGAAGGCAGAGGTCTTGCTGAGGTTTTTCTGGAGGCCTTGGTGCTGTGGACTCACCATTTCTGGGTGGTTACTTGATTTATTTTTGGTGTAGCCGTAAGGTGTGAGAATTAACTGCCCATAAGAGTGCATGGTCAGGAAGCACAAAATATCATCCTTCTTGCTCTCTACAAAGCTGGCAACAGCTTTAGTCTCTGGTTCAGACACTGGCCCTGTCCCACAGAATGTTTGATCTTGGCAGTTTCTAGATGCACCAATACCTAGAATATGGAAGAAACCACAAAGAAGGCTGCATGATCTCAGTTTGGAAATGACCAATGGCAAGGAGTCATCCATACTCAGGGCCTCTGTGAGTAGAATCAGCGCTTGCCCTTGGTTGTCTGAGTTAGTCCTGGTGAAATTAGTCAACTTGGATAGTCACTGAAGTATAACCATTCTAGAAGGAACTCAGAAGAGTAGAAAGGGATAACGTTAGGATTTAGAAACAAACTCCATGCTTCCATGGCCCGGGAAAGGGGACACAAAATGAAATGGCATTTTAGTATACTTGGTTTTTTTCTTGAGACAGAGTCTTGCTCTGTTGCCCAGGCTAGAGTGCAGTGGTGCGATCTCTGCTCACTGCAAGCTCCGCCTCCTGGGTTCATGCCATTCTCCTGCCTCAGCCTCCCGAGTAGCTGGGACTCCAGGCATCCGCCACCAAGCCTGGCTAATTTTTTTTTTTTTTTTTTTTTTTGTATTTTTAGTGGAGATGGGATTTCACCGTGTTAGCCAGGATGGTCTCAATCTCCTGACCTTGTGATTCGCCCACTCGGCCTCCCCAAAGTGCTGGGATTACAGGCATGAGCCACCGTGCCCGGCCAGTATACTTTTAGTTAAACCTGTGGTGGGCCCTGAAACAAATGGCTGGAAAGCATTTCTTGGGTTCCTGGGTAAGGTTCTGACATTGTCTTTTTGATTGAAGTCTCTCCTTCATGTCTTACTAGCTTGAGTCTCATTAGAGCTATTTAGCAAGGACATAAGTAGTCTGTAATCCTCATTAATAATAATAAGAATGATCAGCTGAGCACCTCCTATCTGCTAGGTACTGTGCCCAACACTTCCTATGTAGCATCCCATTTAATCCCCACAACAACCTACTGATAAGGTAGGGCTACTGTGACCCACATTTTACGTAAAAGAAAACTAAAGCAGAGAGATGAAGCAATTTTTTCAAGACCACACAGCTGCCAAGTCTCAATTTTAACCCTTCCCATCTGGTTAATGGCAACGTTCTCAGCCATTCGTCCTTCTTTATTTGCTTTCAATTCACTGGGCATATTGAGATTTGGAAACATGAAAATGCCATAAGGAGAGAAAAATGTTTGCTTTGTTTACTGCCTGCCCCCTGCTATGAAATAATCTGCAAGGATAAGTCTCTGATTTTTCTTTTCTTTATGATAATTCATATATTTAAAAACAAAGGGATGGATTTGAAATATATTCACACTGGTCTAGGTCTACTTTGTTCTTGTTTCGCCAGCTTCACTTGGAGTCCTGTACTTGAATGCTGATAGCTCTATGTAGATAATATTATCCTGTTAGAGGGAATAAAACTCATTAGGAAGCCCAGAAGCTGTACCATATTAGATGTTTATTTTCAAAAATCATACATTTAGTAATTCACCTCTTTTCTTACTTTTCAGCTTTATTTATTTGTTCATAATTCATCTACTAAGCATGTACTTACTACACCAAGATGCATTGAAATTTCGATTGAGATCCGTCCCAAAACATGTGCCATTATTATGGGGTGAACGGGATTTCCTCCAAAGACGATCCTGTAGCAGAGGAACATAGGGATGTTGCTGTTCTAAGGTTTCATAAATCACAGTGTTAGTGATGATAGGTGGTCCTTGAACATGAAAAATGTTTCCTAGGATTATCTGGAAGAACTTCCCTTTAACATTAGGCAGCTTGTGTGTGTAATTTTTAGTCTTACAGAGGGGCTAGCAGCCCCCAATACTAGGAACATCTGTACAACCAAAAGTATACATACATGTAAACAATTAAATTGGAGGAAGTAGTTTGGCCTTTTCCTCATGAACAGATTAGCAGTGTCTGTGGACGTGATCTGCTTACTCAGGGAACGTTTGCTTTGGAGTCATTTTTTACATCCAAGTGATACAGGATGAAAGGGAAATAGCCTGACAGATGGAAAAAGGCCGTTCCAGGTGTGTCAGAGATGGTCTCTGCACATTTCTGGAAGCTGAAGACTGATGAGTGGAGATGGGAATAAAGACAAGTGTCATCAGACAAGCTCAGAGGGAGGACTTGATTCATACATCAGGCCAGAAAGGCTGTTCCAGAGAAAGGGGACCCTGAAGTCCTTAGGGGAGCAATGGAAAAGGGGAGACAATGCATACTCTCTAGAAATAGGGGCTCTTATTTGAGGAGTGATAGACTTTAGGAACATTTTAAAGACAGTTTTCTGCTGCATAAAAAGACTTTTTGTGGTGTTTGCCCCATGTGAATGATTGCATTGAAAAATGTAGGCTGGTTTTGTGTTTATACATTATTCATTGCCTTCATGCTTCTAGAACTGATTTGACATGGATGCAAGTTGGTACATGAATTTTTATCAATATAATCCTAATTGGGTGGCAGGCAATCCACAGACATTAAGAAGATGGAAGAGGAGAGTAAAAAATAAAGAAAAATCCTGTAATGGACTTCAACTCTAAAAAGGCCTTAGGCTTCCTCAGGCCTAGACTTAATGTAGATGGTTTGATTAAAAATGTTAAGCTGATTTTTATCCCAAATGGGGTTCCTTTCTTTACATAGGTATAAAATATTTTTAGAGCTGGAATGGCTAACATTGGAAAAATTAACCTGAATTGAGCTTTAGTTCATGAACACATCCCAAGACCAAACATGGTGTACTCACAGTTGTCCAAGTATAGATATAACCATCTATGTTAAGAACTGGGAGGACATAGAAGTCCAGGTTCCTAAGGAGCTTGTGTATCCTTGAGTTGTCTTTATAGTTTTGTAGGATCTGGAAATTTAAGAAAGAAATGTTCAGAATTATTTTGAGAAGAGATCTTTTCTCTCTTAATTTTCTACCAATTTCAGCTTAATTATAAGAGGTGACTGCACATCACACCTCCACCCTCCAGCCCCCAAGCCCTCCTCCGTGTCTTATTACAGTAGTTGTTCCCAAACTTTATCACACATCAGAATCACTGAGGGACCTGTTAAGACACAGATTGCTGGCCTCTACTCTCCCTTACCCCATTCACCTCCTGCCATCCCTGTCTCCACACATTTCTAATTCACTAGGTTTGAAATGGAGCCGAAGACTTTGTATTTCTAGTAAGTTTGCAGTTGGTATTGATACTGTTGATCTTGGGACAACACTCTGAAAACTACTCTTTATGAGTTTCTCTGTGTTTGGGTTTCTGAAAAAACTGACCAAGAAAGTATTCTATATTACTTTTAAAGATTTCTTATTCCCTCAAGGGAGGATTATAAGTAATACACAAAAATTCACTGTGCTGGGTATTTTCCATATGCTAAATCTCTTAATCCACACTACAGACCCATGAAGCAGTCATTTCCTACTCTTTTTACAGATGAAAAACTAGAAAACTGGATGGGCATGGTGGCTCACGCCTGTAATCCCAGCACTTTGGGAGGCTGAGGCGGGTGGATCACCTGAGGTCGTGGGTTCTAGACCAGCCTGACCAACATGGAGAAACCCCATCTCTACTAAAAATACAAAATTAGCTGGGCATGGTGGTGCCTGCTTGTAATCCCAACTACTCAAGAGGCTGAGGCAGGAGAATCGCTTGAACCCAGGAGGCGGAGGTTGCGGTGAGCTGAGATCATGCCATTACACTCCAGCCTGGGCAACAAGAGCAAAACTCTGTCTAAAAAAAAAAAAACACTAGAAAATTTGCCAAATACTATTAGAAAGAGGCACAGCCAGGATTCAAACTCATCTCTGACTCCATTGACATATGTTCTTCTACATTTAGATATGTTTACCCTCCAATAAAAATTATTTTGGATGCACTAGAAAGAGATCAGAATATTAATTCAGTTTTCAGTGAAGTTACTCATTAATTTTATTTCACTTGAGGTGAAGGATTAGCACAGTAAAGAGTTGCATCACTAACATGTGAAAGAAGCGTGGTTTGTAAGCAGCCAAGAAGTGACAGGTATTTTATGGGGGTGAGTTACCAGTATGAGGAAGCTAAAGACCCTTACTTCTTTGATGAACCATTGGCAAAAAGCAGGAGCAATCCATTCTCTGGCATGAATTCCACAGTCCATCCAAATGATCTTTTTGGGATTACCAGATGGTTGGCTGATCTGGAAAAGACATCCATGCCCCATTACCAAACAATTGCTGATTATTGTAAGCCACTGCGCAAAGTTATGAGATTTTTAATTCCCCTAGAGGTTCCTTTTTCACTCCACTCTGTGGTTTCAAGAGGGAGGCAAGGATGCTAATGAGACACCCATCAATATGATTCTTTCCTCTGCTACCCTTGTTCTCCTGCCAGTTACATTGATGGTTGTTCTCAGGACTGCGCACTGGCTCCCCGTGATACCCACCCAAAGAATGATCTTCCCTATACCTTAAATTACTCCCTAACTATAGATAGAGGCATAACCCCTAATCCACAAGCTAAAAGGCTAAATATGGATAAACCTTATAAAACCTTTGCACTTAGAGTTCACTTAGAGTGGTGAAGTGCACAAGAGGTAATATTCAAGAATCATAGGTCTTTAAAATGAATCCCAGTCTCCACTCAAAATTCTTGAAATTTCAAATGGATTCAATTAGACAAATTCCCCTTCCCCTCAGAGACTCCCTGACTCCCTGCCAGCCCAATCTTCTTTCCTTCTCCCCATTTGCTATTCTTGTACATCAGTGCAGCCTCACTCTAAGGAAGATTCCCCTCTTTCAGAGCGGTGGGTGGGTGGGAATTAATCTGCTAATTGTGGATTTTCTTTGGTGGAGAAGAGGCTGTTAACACTCCCATGCTTGGAACAGTCACATCTGTTTTGGATTTGTAAATAGCCTAGACCAGGGCTATTTGTTGAAAACTATTGGAAGCCGAGGTGACGAAGGCCTCCTTCCTCTCTATAAGAAACTTACAAAATGAGATAAATACATGGCTGGATCTATCATATTCAAGGAATCTTCTCCTTTTAGCCTCATCTATTTTTCAAATTGTCAGGACAATTCCTAATCCACCTCTTACCTTAATGTTGTCTTTTTTTTTTTTGAGACAGAGTCTCGCTCTGTCACCCAGGCTGGAGTGCTGTGGCGCGATCTCGGCTCACCGCAACCTCCACCTCCTGGGTTCAAGCAATTCTTCTGCCTCAGCCTCCCAAGTAGCTGGGACTACAGGCACATGCCACCACGCCCAGCTAATTTTTTTATTTTTAGTAGAGACGGGGTTTTACCATGTTAGCTAGGATGGTCTCGATCTCCTGATCTCGTGATCCACCCGTGTCAGCCTCCCGAAGTGCTGGGATTACAGGCATGAGCCACCGCACCCGCCAATGTCCTCTTATAATTAGCCTTTTTATGAGTACATGTATGCTACTTACATGTTTATCTTTATCAACTCTTTATTATGTGCAACTCTTTATTATGTTCTCTTCTTTTTAACATGCCCTAGGCAGAGGATATTTAGATGTCTTTTTGGCTGCTTTAGCGTAGACTTGGATGGCCTATGGAAAATCAGGTAGGCAGGTGCCCCATGCTTAATATATCAACCAGTTGCTCACATAATCCCTGGGTAAATTCCATTTCAGAGCCAATAATTTTTTAAGAGTTGTAGTTAACTCTCAAATTTACGGCTGTACTTTGTAAATTAACACACCTACACTAAGTAGTAAGAGGGCAGTAAACTAAGTAATGCTGGTTCTTAATGCCATATTACTTTAGTAGTCGTTCTTGATTAAAGAGTGGTCCTGGAACAGTGGTATCAGCATCACCTAGGAACTTGTTAGAAATGCACTGGGGTACCGCCTCTCAGCCTTTTGGCTATGATCAAGTGTAAAAATGCACTCTGGTTCTGAAACTTGAGTGTGTATCAGAATCACCTGGAAGAAGCCTTGTTAAAATAGGCTGTTGGGCTCCAGCCTCCGAGTTTCTGACTTAGTAGACCTTTGCAGGGACCTGAGAGTGTGCATTTGTAACAAGCCCTCAGATGGTGATGCTGCTGCTGCTGCTGCTGCTACTGATGATGATGATGATTTAAGTGCTGCCCTTTGAACACCACTGGTCTGGTGCAGAGATTGTCAACTCTGGCTACACATTAGGATCACCTAGAGAGTGTTCGAAGTATGCCTGGTCCCATCCTGAAACAATTGGGTCAAAATCTCTAACCAAATTAGGTGGGGTGTAGGCATAAGGATTATTGGCAGCTCCCAGGTGATTTTAATGTGCAGCCTGAATTGAAAATCACTGGTGCAGAACCAGGAACCCAGGGGTCCTGGCCCTGTGGAAAAACGGCTTTTTGGTCCCAAATACTTTTAGTCATGTCGCATGCAAAAGGGGTAGGGGATGCTGGAGACCTGGTTATCCCCCTGGCTGTGCTGACATCTGGCTGTGTGGCCTTTCACAAGTCACCTCACTTCTCTGGATCTTTGTTCCCTTAACCATAAAAGGAAGAAGCTAAAAATGAAGACTATCTGTGGTTTTTAAACATTTTTCTTTTTTATAAAAAGAACATTTTAAAATTTAAAAATATAAACAAAGTAACAACTTAAAATACAGGTGAGAAGTGAACTAGCTCTGGTTGAAGCATGAGTGGACATTGTCCACTTCTGGGCCCTGCTGTTTTTCAGCCCTACCCCCATGGTTCCACTCAATTCTCCCAAATTCTCTTTACTCCTGAACTTGATTTCACCCAGATAATTAAGGCAAGAGCATCTATGAGTTTTGAACTTTAAGAGCCCAATTTGGGGTGGAAAAAGCAAAGTGATTTCGTATAGCCTCTTTTCCACATTTCTGATTAGAGTCCCTGAATAGTAAACACATACCCTCAGATTGGATAATTCTCCTGGTAAGGTAATTCTCAGCCTTCTCACTCACCTTCAAATAATACATGGGGTTGGTCTCATAGGTCACTCCTAGGAAATGCTGTGTCACCACCTCCTTGTACTTCTCACTGATCTCGCTCATCCACTGATAGATCTGAAACAGCAAGGGAGGACTGTGGCTATCAGTAGGAAGATTGTTTGCATGTCTCTGATTAAGATAACTCCTTCTTTCACTGACACATTGAACTCTTATCTTTGCTCTAGATTGCAACAGCTGTGTGGTAAAAGAAACAGAAAACTGAAGCTCCCATCTTTCCCTTTCTTTAACAATCTATTCTGTCACCAAGTCTTAGGTTCTACTACTGCACTTTACAAATAAGTTATTAAGAATTAACAGTTTGAATAACCCACCAGTAACACTTCGGAAATATTGTATAACAGCACATCCTTCAATTGACCACCAGCCTTAGTTTTCATGTGGCACACAATCATGCCAGAAATTTCAGGTGAGGCTTATTTTGTGAGATTTTCTTCCATCTTTACAGATCCCAGTGATATCTTTTAGCTGAAGTCCATGTGATATGGTTTGGCTGGGTCTCTACCCAAATCTCATCTTGAATTCTATAATCCCCACAAGTCATGGGAGGGACCCTGTGGGAGGTAATTGAATCATGGGGGTGGGCTTTTCCCGTGCTGTTCTCATGATAGTGAATAAGTCTCACAAGATCTGATGGATTTAGAAGGTGCTACCCCCAACCCCTTTCACTCTGCACTTCTCCTTGCTGCCGCCATGTGAAGAAGGACTTGTTTCCCCTTCTACCATGATTGTAAGTTTCCTGAGGCCTCCCCAGCCCTGCTGAACTGTGAGTCAATTAAATCTCTTTCCTTTATGAATTACCCAGTCTTGGGTATGTCTTCATAGCATTGTGAAAATGCACAGTATATTGGTACTAGTAGAGTAGGGTGCTTCTATAAGGATACCTGAAAATGTGGACACGACTTTGGAACTGGGTAAAAGGCAGAGGTTGGAACAATTTGAAGCGTCCAGTAGAAGACAGGAAAATGTGGAAAAGTTTGGAACTCCCTAGAGACTTGTTGAATGGCTTTGACCAAAATACTGATAGTGATATGGACAATAAAGTCCAGGCTGAGGTGGTCTCAGATGGAGATGAGGAACTTGCTGAGAACTGAAGCAAAGGTGACTCTTGTTATGCTTTAGCAAAGAGACTGGAGGCATTTTATCCCTGCTCTAGAGATCTGTGGAACTTTGAACTTGAGAGAAATAGTTTAGGGTATCTGGAGGAAGAAATTTCTAAGGAGCAAAGTGTTCAAGAGGTGACAGAGCATAAAGGTTTGGAAAATTTGCAGCCTGACAATGTGATAGAAAAGAAAAACTAATTTTCTGGGGAGAAATTCAAGCCTGATGCAGAAATTTGCACAAGTAATGAGGAGTCAATTGTTAATCACCAAGACAATGGGAAAATGTCTCCAGGGCATGTGAGAGACCTTCACAGCAGCCCCTCCCATCACAGGCCTGGAGGCCTAGGAGGAAAAATTGGTTTCATGGGCTGGATTCAGGGCCCCCCTGTTCTGTGCAGCATAGGAACTTGGTGCTCTGTGTCCTAGCTGCTCCAGCCATGGCTAAACAGGACCAAGGTACAGCTCAGGCCATGGCTTCAGAGGGTGAAAGCTCAAAGCCTTGGCAGCTTCCCCATGGTGTTGAGCCTGCAGGTGCACAGAAGTCAAGAACTGAGGTTTGGGAACCGCCACCTAGATTTCAGATGATGTATGTAAATGCTTGGATGTCCAGGCAGAAGTGTGATGCAAGGGCAGAGCCCTCATGAAGAACCTCATGAAGAACTTCATGAAGAGCTGCTAGGGCAGTTCAGAAAGGAAATGTGGGGTTGGAACTCCACATAGAGTCCCCACTGGGGCACTGCCTAGTAGAGCTGTGAGAAGAAGGTCACCATCCTCCAGATCCCAGAATTGTAGATCCACTGACAGCTTGCACTGTGCATCTGGAAAAACTGCAGACACTCAATGCCAGCCTATGAAAGCAGCCAGGAGTGGGGCTGTACCTTGCAAAGGCACAGGGACAGAATGTCCAAGGTTGTAGGAGCCCACCTCTTGCATCAGCATGACCTGGATATGAGACATGGAGTCAAGGGAGATTATTTTGGAGCTTTAAGATTTAATTACTGCTCTATTGGATTTTGGACTTGCTTGGGGCCTGTGGCCCCTTTGTTTTGGCCAATTTTTTTTGCATTTGCAATGGATGTATTTACCCAATGCCTGTACCCCCATTGTATCTAGGAAGTAACTAACTTGCTTTTGATTTTACAGGCTCATAGGTGGAAGGGGCTTGCCTCATCTCAGATGAGACTTTCAACTGTGGACTTTTGAGTTAATGCTGAAATGAGTTAAGACTTTGGGGGACTGTTGGGAAGGCATGATTGGTTTTGAAATGTGATGACATGAGATTTGGGAAGGGCCAGCAGTGGAATATATGGTTTGGTTGTGTCCCCTCTCAAAACTCTTCATGAATTGTAGTTTCTATAGTCCCCATATGTCATGGGAGGAAGCTGGTGGGAGGTAATTGAATCATGGGGTGGGAGACAAGTTTTCCTGAGCTGTTCTCATGATAGTGAATAAGTCTCAGGAGACCTGATGGTTTTACAAAGGGCAGTTCCCTTGCACACACTCTCTTGCCTGCTGTCATGTCAGACATAGCTTTGCTCCTCCTTCACATTCCACCATGATTGTGAGGCCTCCCCAGCCATGTGGAATTATGAGTCCATTAAACCTCTTTCCTTTATAAATTACCCAGTCTCGGGTATGTCCTTATTACAGCATGAGAACAGACTAATACACCATGGTTCCAAGATTAGAGAAGACCTGAGTATGGCCTTCTCACATGTTCTCACATGCCAACAGAAGTTTGTGTATCAAGTCCTAAGCTAGTTGTTTTGATTCAATTGAGTAGACCTGAAGAGCAGCTGATTTAATTACAAGTCTTATGTTGTGCTACAAAGAGTGTTATACCTTGGTCTGGAAGTCCATAACTTGGGGTTCCATAACAATGAATGCAATAAGAAAATTCACAAACATAAGACATATTCAGACAATCATCAGCATTTCACACCTCTTACAATTAATTTCTATATAGTTGATGTCTCTGACAACAACCAAGAGTTATAGTAAATAATAGTTAATTGGCTGGGCATGGTGGCTCACGGCTGTAATCCCAGCACTTTGGGAGGCCAAGGTGGGTGGATCAAGAGGTCAGGAGATCAAGACCAACCTGGCCAAGATGGTGAAACCCTGTCTGTACTAAAAATACAAAAAAATTAGCTGGGTGTGGTGGCGAGTGCCTGTAATCTCAGCTACTCAGGAGGCTGAGGCAGAGAGTTGCTTGAACCCAGGAGGTGGAGGTTGCAGTGAGCCGAGATCACCCACTGCACTCCAGCCTGGGCAACAGAGCAAGACTCTGTCTCAAAAAAAAAAAAAAAGTTGAGGGATAACAAATATCCTATTTGAAAATTGTTATATCTCAATTGACATTCATTTTAGCATGGGCTAGGTATAGATAAAATGTATTATAACAGTAGGAATACTTACTCAAGTGAGGGTATTTTCATTTCAGTCTATTCACTGAAAAGAATAACAGCTTACCACATGGGTAGTTGTGTTTATATCTGTGATAAGACTAGGTGAGATGCAGATGCCTTAAGTCTTGAGAGAGCTACAAATAGCAGCCAGTAGCAGCAACAAATATTCTTTATTTATTGCTTGTTCAGTACATAGTAGTAGTGTTTATTTCATTTACTCTCACAACAATGCTACAAGATAGATACTACTATTTCTGTTTCACAGATGAGGAAGCTGAGGATTAAAAAGTATAAGTGTCTTTGTGAAAGTCACACTGCCAGCAAGTGGTCAAGCCATGTGTGAACACATCTCTGATACCAGGTCATAAAGTGTCCATGGGCCATACTGGACCTTTACAAAATTGTAGAGCTTTCAGTACTTTGGGGTGACTGCTATATAAGAAAGTGTAAATCTTTTCTTGTACTTGTTGAAAAAAAGTCTGGAAAATATGAATATATTCCCAAATGCTGAGAGAATAAATTGGTAACGGTCATTTGAAGGGCAAATTGTGCATTTATATAAAAATGTAGACGTGTGTATTCTTTGACCCAACAACTCTATTTTTAGAAATTTATACCTCAGAAAAGATTTGCATAATGTCACATACATACACACATACACACACATACATAAGTAGAAGCTAAGTTTTCACTGTATCCAATTTTGGAAACCACCAAACTTATCTTAACAGCAATACAAATATTTCTTTTTTTGGGGGGGAAGCTACAATTCAGTTTATTCTCATATAAATTGTAAAACATTAAATAATATTCTGACCTTTCCAGTTTTACTGTATGGAGATTACAGAGGGTGTAGTTGTAAGGTATAATTTACATGGTCTTCTCTATTTATACTGAAAAGGTACATGCAAGATATTTTTTTTTTGTTCCATCCCTTTTTTTTTTTTAATTGTACTTTAAGTTCTAGGATACATGTGCACAACATGCAGGTTTGTTACATAGGTATACATGTGCCATGTTCGTTTGCTTCACCCATCAACTTGTCATTCACATTAGGTATTTCTCCTAATGCTATCCCTCCCCCAGTCCCCCACTCCACCCACAACTGGCCCTGGTGTGTGATGTTCCCCCTCTCTGTGACCATGTGTTCTCACTATTCAACTCCCACTTATGGGTGAGAACATGCAGTGTTTGGTTTTCTGTCCTTGTGATAGCATGATTAGAATGATGGTTTCCAGCTTCATCCACGTCCCTGCAAATGACATGAACTCATCCTTTTTTATGGCTGCATAGTATTCCATGGTATATACATGCCACATTTTCTTAATTCAATCTATCATTGATGGACATTTGGGTTGGTTCCAAGTCTGCTATTGTGAATAGTGCCGCAATAAACATATGTGTGCATGTGTCTTTATCATAGACTTATTTATAATCCTTTGGGTATATGCCCAGTAATGGGATTGCTGGGTCAAATAGTATTTCTAGTTCTAGATCCTTGAGGAATCGCCACACTGTCTTCCACAATGGTTGAACTAATTTACACTCCTACCAACAGTGTAAAACTGTTTCTATTTCTCCACATCCTCTCCAACATCTGTTGTTTTCTGACTTTTTAATGATCGCCATTCTAACTGGTGTGAGATGGTATCTCATTGTTGTTTTGATTTGCATTTCTCTGATGACCAGTGATGATGAGCGTTTTTGCACATGTCTGTTGGCTTCATAATTGTCTTCTTTTGAGAGGTGTCTGTTCATATCCTTGCCCACTTTTTGATGGGGTTGTTTATTTTTTCTTGTAAATTTGTTTGAGTTCTTTGTAGATTCTGGATATTAGCCCTTTGTCAGATGGATAGATTATAAAAATTTTCAAAAAGTTTTCCTCTCTTAAGAACTACTGCATGTGTCCTGTAAATCCTACAATAAATACATTTTCAGCTAAATATGATTCAATCAGAAGGCTTCTCCACCTCACACCCATATAAACAGCAATGCTGCCCAGCTTAAACTTGCTAAGAACTTGACAAACAAAAATAAGAGTTAATTCTGGTTCATGTTCACAGCAGCAAAACTGGCTCATTGGGATGTTCTTGTCCATTTTCTTTTTGTTATTAATTTTTTAAAGTTTCATATCACCAGCTTTTACAGCTTCAATGGTGGTGGTGGGTGGGGAGATGTTCAGGAATCCCTTGAACTCAATGTATTGGCAGATCTTAACACCACATTTCCAGCCCCTCTAATGCATGGATATTACTAGTGAACCATTCTTTGCCCATCCTAAAGTAGGTTGTGACAACCACCAACCTCCTGCCATGTGTCCTTCCTTACCTCTCCCATGGGGTGGTATATGTTATAGGAATACGTCTCCAGGCTCCATGAACTCACTGACTTGTCCACAATCTCTTGTCTGTGTTGGGCTAAGGATCTGCAAAAGGAAGAAAGTAAGAGGAAAAGCAGTGATGAAACTGGGATATCCTGAGGGTTGGTGGGTTGTTGAAAAAGGTAGTAGAATCAGTGTGCACAGGATTTGGAGGACAAAGGCCTGTGTTGGAATCTTTGGCTCCATGACTTACTAATTGTGAGACCTTGGGCAGCCACTGAGCTACTCTGAGCCGAAGTTTCTTCATCTGTAGAGTGAGAACAATTATTCCAACCTTGCAGGGAGGCCAGGATAATTCAATAAAATGTTGTAGATAAAAATACTTTAAAATTTGTATATGAAACAATAACTAAGATTTATTGAAGTGAAACTTATGAGACATGCGCTGTTCTAAGCAATTTAAATCTCTTTACTGCTCTCTAAAACTCTGAGATAGGTACTGTTATTATCTCCATTTCAGAGATGAAGAAACTGAATCACAGGGAAAGTGTTATTAGGGATTTAAACCCTGACAGTCTGACTGAAGACCTTGCAATATTAACCACTGTACTGCATATAATGGTGAGAACTAATCTTTTTTTTTTGCAATGGTTTATCTTTTTAAAAATAAACTTTATTATTTAGCACACTTTTAGGTTCACATAAAAATTAAGCAGAAAATGCAGATAGTTCCCATTTACCCGCTGTTCTCACACACGCAAAATCTTCCCCGCTATAGACATCCCACACCACAGTGGTACATTGGTTAGAATCAATGAACTTACTTTGACACATCATTGTCACCCAAAGTCCATTGTTTATAGTAGGGCTCACTCTTCATACATTGAGTGGATTCTGACAAATGTTTGGTGACACATATTTACCATTATAGTGTAATACTGAATTGTTTTGTTTTGTTTTGTTTTTGAAACAAGGTCTCAGTTTGTCACCCAAGCTGGACTGCAATGGTATGATTATAGCTTACTGCAGCCTTGGGCTCTGGGCTCAGAATATCCTCCTACCTCAGCCTCTCAATTAATTGGCACTACAGGTCCAAGCCACTATACTCCACTAATTTTTAATTTTTGTAGAGACAAGGTCTCACTGTGTTGCTCAGGCTGTTCTCAAACACCCGGCCTCAAGCAATCCTCCTGCCTCAGCCTCCCAAAGTGCTGGGATTATAAGTGTGAGCCACTGAGCCAGGCACAAAATAGTTTTAATGCCTTAGAAATCCTCTGCATTCTTCCAATTTATCCCTCCCTTTCCCTAACCCCTGGCAACTACTGCTCTGTTTACTTCTCCATAGTTTTGTCTTTTCAGAATGTAACATAGTTGGACTCATACAGTAGGCAGCCTTTTCAGATTGACTTCTTTCACTGAATAGTATGCATTTAAGTTTCCTCCATGTCTTGGCATGGCTTAATAAGCTAATTTCTTTATTAGCACTGTGTAATATTCCATTGTCTGGATATACCACAGTTTATTTACCCTTACTCATCTACTGAAGAACACCTTGGTTGCTTCCAAGATATGGCAATTATGAATAAAGCTGCTATAATCATCCCTGTACAGGTTTTTATGTTGACATGTTTTCAATTCATTTGGATAAATACTAAAGAGTGCAATAGTTGGATAATATGGTAAGAGTTTGTTTAGTTTTATAAGAAATTGCCAAACTGTCTTCCAAAGTGGCTGTACCATTTTGAATTCTCACCAGCAATGAATGAGAGTTCCTGTTGCTCCACATCCTTGTCAGCATTTAGTGTTGTCAGTGTTTTGGATTTTGGCCATTCTAATAGGTGTGTAGTATTATCTTCTTGTTTTATGAACAAGTATTATTATCTCGTTTTAATTTGTGATTCCCTAGTGACATATGATGTGGAATATCTTTTTTATGTTTACTTGCTATCTCTATATTTTCTTTGGTGAGGTGTCTGTTCAAGTCTTTTGCCAATTTTTTAATCAAGTTATTCCTTTTCTTGTTGTTGAGTTTTAAGAGTTGTTTATATATTTTGGATAACAGTCCTTTGTCAGATGTGTGTTTTGCAAATATACTCTGTCAGTTTATGGCTTGTCTTTTTGTTTCTTAACATTGTCTTTTGCAAAGTAGAAGTTTCCAATTTTAGTGAAGTCTAGCTTATCAATTCTTACTTTCATGGATTGTGTCATGTGTGTTGTATCCAAAAACTCATCACCATACCCAAAGTCATCTAGGTTTTCTCTTATGTTATCTTCTAGAGTTTCATAGTTTTGCATTTTCTATTCAGGTCTATGATACATTTTGAGTTAATATTTGTGAAGGTGCAATGTCTATGTCTAGATTCACTTATTTTGCATTTGGATGTCTAGTTGTTCCAGCACTATTTGCTGAAAAGACTATTTTGTTCCTTCGTCAAAGATCTTGTTATGTAGGTTTATTTATGGGATCCCTGTTTTCTCCCTTTGATTTATTTGTTAATTTTATTGCCAATAACACCTGTCTTGATTACTGTAGCTTTATATTAAGTCTTGAGGTTGGGAACTGTCAGTCCTTTGACTTTGTTCTTCTCTTTCAATATTGAGTTGAATATTTTGGATCTTTCACTTTTCCATAAAAACTTTAGAATCAGTTTGTCAATAACCACAAAATAATTTGCTATCAAGTTGGGAAGAACTGACATCTTAACAATATTCAGTCTTCCTGTCTATGAACATGGACTTTCCATTTATTTAGTTCTTCTTTGATCTCTTTCATTAGAGTTTTTTAGTTTTCCTCATATAGATCTTGTACAAATTTTGTTAGAATTATACCTAAGTATTTTATTGTGAGGGGTGCTAATGTAAATGGTTACTTGTTTTTAATTTCATATTTTACTTGTCCATTGATGTTACATAGGAAATCAATTGACTTTCTAATATTAACTTTGTATCCTGCAACTTTGCTATAATTGCTTATTCCAGGAGACTTTCTTGTTGATTCTTTCTGATTTCTACATTGATAATCATGTCATCTTCAAACAAAGACAGTATTATTTCTTTCTTTCCAATCTGTATACTTTTTATTTTATTTTCTTGTCTTATTACATTAGCTAGGACTTTCAGTATAACGTTGAAAAAGAGTGCTGAGAGAACATCCTTGCCTTGACCTTAGTAGGAAAACTTCTAGTTTCTCATCATTAAGTATAATGTTAACTAGATTTTTTGGAGATGTTTATCAAGTTGAGGAAGTTCCCTACTACCTTTTTAATCACAAATGGGTGTTAGATTTTGTCAAATGCTTTTTCTACATCTATTTATATAATCATGTTATGTTTTTTCTTCAGCCTGTGGGTAGAACAGATAGTATTAATTGATTTTTGAATGTTGAACCAGCTTTGCATACCTGGGACAAATTCCACTTGGTTGTGGTGTCTAATTCTTTTTATACATTGTCTAATTTGATTTGCTACTATTTCATTGAAGATATTTCTATCTGTGTTCATGAGAGATATTGGTCTGTAATTTTCTTTTAATTCTTTGATTTTGGCATTAAGATAATACTGATCTCATAAAATGAGTTAGGAAGCATTCTCTCTGCTTCTATTTCTAGAAGAGATTGCAGAGAATTGGTATAATTTCTTCCTTAAATATTTGGCAGAATTCACCAGTGTACCTATCTTGGCCTGGTGCTTTCTGTTTTAGAAGATTATTAACTATCTTTTTTTTTTAATTTAAAAAAATTTTTAAAAAATGTTTATTTATTTATTTTGAGTCGGAGTTTTGCTCTTGTTGCCCAGGCTGGGGTGCAATGGCGTGATCTCGGCTCACTGCAACCTCCGCCTCCCAAGTTCAAGCACTCCTCCTGCCTCAGCCTCCTGAGTAGCTGGGATTACAGGCATGTGCCACCATGCCTGGCTAATTAACTATCTATTCAATTTTTTAATAGATATGGGCTTATTCCAAATGTCTATTTATGCTTTATTTTTTAACAAACAGCTTAATAAAGCTACTCAGTGCCTCTTCTTTGCCAGATATTGTGCTCACACCTAAGAGAAACATTCATGCAGAGTATATAATTTTATTCTCACTACAACTCTGTAAATTGTTTTTCTCCATATGTTACAAATGAGGAAACTGAGACCAAGAGAAATTAGGTAATTTGCAAAAAGTCACAGAGCTAGTAAGTCATACAGCTAATATTCTATCTGTAAGCCACACCAACGTTTGTTGAATGACTGAGTTTCCTAGTTTAAATGCCCTATATAAGCAAGAAATGGGGTTATATTTTTATTGTCAGGGCATATTAAGTGGTAATTCATTTACCCAGCAAATATGTACAGAATGACTACTATGTTAATGGCATTGGAGTATAAACTTTTGGAGCTGCTGGGGTACAAACTTTTGTATAGTGATACTGAGTTGCAATGAAGTATGTTAGAGATCTAATTAGCTAACATTTCTATGACTTTTACCTATTCTTCTACATTTTCTTGAGCATTCAAAAAATGCTCAAAATAGTATTGTATCTTCTCTTTCTCTAAGTCTTCATTTCTTTATTTGTAAAATGGGAATAATAATAGTACCTTCCCAAAGGATTTTTATGAGGATTAAATAAGATAATCTGTGCTTAACAATAAGCACAATTTCGGACACATTGTCAATTCCTAGTAAGTGTTAAAATAAAATTCAAAACAAAGCAAAAGCCCTATTTTGCTGCACGATATTAAAAATAAAAATTGTACAAAGAATAATTTAGCCATCCAACTAGTATTATCCTCAAACAATGCCAAACTACAAAATGTTTTGATAGAATTAATTAAAACTCAAGTTCCAGTCATATCTATGTAAGTCCTAATTTTATTTTTTTTTTGGTTCACTTAGCGTCATGTACCACATTAAGCTACTCGAATGGAAATCAATTTCTCCACACAATTCCACTACTTTAAACTTAGAGTTAGATTTATTATTATTAATCGTTAGTAATATTAATAATAATTTTAACAGAAGCTCTTTGTTCTCAAAATTAAAGATGTTTTATTACATTGTTAAATGAAGTTTGCCCTATTAGCTTGTCCAAATGAAAAGACAATCTCAATGTCTTCATGAGATAGGATTGTCTAAATAATTGGTTAAAACAATAAAAATGAATTTTAAAAGAAGATTAAAAGAAATAAATGTTATTTACATTGTAATAGTTGAGAAACGATCATCTTCATGTTATTCACAAATCTATTTCTAATATTTACCATTCATTTGATTTTTTAATAAACAAGGGTGCTTCGGAGTGAGAAATTTTAATATAAAAATATATACTGGTGAAAGTAATATGTTGAGGCTGATTGCTTTACAAAAGATGATCATTATGTAAAGAAAATACATGTATTTTATAGTGTATTTAAAAGTCATAAAAATTCATTCTTAACATACATTTTCAGGAACACATTTCATGTCTTCATAAACTAATCAGTAAATATGTATATTTTATACTAACAATACAATAGTTAACCCTTACTGAGCACTATATGCTAGGCACTGGTCAAAGCACTTTATATTACTATCTTATTTAAGTCACTCAACCACCCAGTGGGTATATACTCTTACTACTCTATGCAAAAGTAGTAATAGGTAGTAGTAATTGAAAAGAAGGTTTATTTCTTGCAGAATTAAAAATCTACTTAAGACAATAAGACATAAACACATCAAAAGCAAAAAAACTTAGTCATTAAATAACAAGGCATGAGGTATGATAAGCTAGTGCCTGATTAACTATCAATTAAATGGTGCACAAACTGTTTTAAGGTCAGGAGAGGGAGAATTCCAAACTCAAGCATAGCCAATAATAACAACCAATATTTTACTAGCAATTATGTATGCTAGAAATTGTTCTAAAAACTTGATATCTATATCATGTCTGTCCATCTATCTATCATCTATCTATCATCTATCTATGTATCTATCTATCTATCATCTATCTATCTATCTGTCTATCTATCTTCATTTGATTGTAACAATAATTCTTAAGGTAAATACTATTATCCCAGTTTTTTTTTTCCTGAAGACTTTGTTATGTAGGCTTAACTATTCTTTTATGACATCCTAGAAAATAAGGATGAAGTATTAATTAGTCCACTTTTAGGGGCTAAAAAATCATCCAAATTGTCTACCTCTGATTGGGACTACAAAGATAATAAAAATAAGTATTATAAAGTCACTGAAAAATCATTTTAACCCTTTCTCAGAATGGAAAGAGGAGAGGGAATGAAGCAAATGAAGAGGATATTCTTTTAACTCCCCCCAACCCCCCACTCCCTGTCTCTCATTCCTCACACTGGCTGTTTGGCCCATCCTGTCCTGCCAGGAAATGAGATTATTGACAATGCTTCCCCAACAGTATTGAGAACAAGGAAGCTGGCTGTTCTTCCCTCCTTCACATAGTTTAGCAAATGTTTGGGTTTTTCCTTATCACAGGTATCTACTCAGTGGTCTAGGAAAGGGAGTACACTGAAAAGTGGGGTTTGCACCTGGTGAATTCCTGTTTCAACTGCGCTGGGATTCCCTGGCAATGCCATAACACTGAGGGGAATAAATTAAATAAAGATAACCTAACACCCTCAGGCATTTGCCTTACTCTTGGCTACAATGTCTACAAAATGTGTGAGTCTGTTACTTCCTAAGCCCAGCATTGAACAACTGGGTCCATTTCATATGCAAAAAAAGTGAATGGTCTTGGATTTAAATGAAAGCCCCGATATTAAAAATGCTTATTACTTGTATATGAAACTGAAACACAATACGTAAACCTCAGAAACTCGAATACTTTGTTCAAATGAATGCTTAAACCATATACTTACAAAAGGCTATTCTCTGTTTCTAGGTAATTTCTTAGGTGATGCATAATACATGTAGAGAGGGGAGGAAAAAGCTGGCTAATCTCCCAAATTATCACCAGTCTCATCTCACTGATCAAATGAAAAGATTATTGTACTTTGTGTATTCTTTTTGAACAGGAATTCATAAAATGTTTAATAGAGAAAATGATCCTTTGGGGTACATTATTAATAAAGTCTGCAGATCAAAGATGATGGTCTGATAGCATTTTGACTGGAATGTATAAAGAGGCAAAAAAATCCTAATGAATATTGAGGCAAATTTTGTATTTTAAATACTTGGTGAAGAAATAGTTACATGAATATTTCATGATAGTTCTGTATTTTCAAACTTTATTTTTCTGCTTACAAAATTAACATATGCGTAACATGGAAAACGTAGAAAGTATGGAGAGGTAAAAAAGGAGGAGAAAAATAGAAAAGAGAAGGAAGAATTATCAATAATTCCACCTCCCTGAGTAAACTACTACTGATATTTTGGCATATTTCCTTCCAGACTTTTATCTGTGCATTTATTTTTCTTAAATGCATGCAGATTATATCTATATATAATTTTGTATTTGTTTCTTTGTATTCTGTATTCTACCAAAGACATTTCCTCAAACCAACGAAAACTCTTTAATGGTTGCACACTATTTGACAGTAAGTATATGTTACATAGTATCATTTATTTAAATATTTTTTTCTATGCTGGATATTAAAGCTATGTGGCTTTTTGTTTTTATACTATTGTAAATAATTCTAGAGATAATACCTTATTGTGTAAATCTTTGTTCTTATTTTTTATTGTTTCCTTGAGCTACATTCCAAGAATCAGTAGATCAAAGAGGATGAACATTTTCAAGCCATTTGATTGATATTGCTAAATCCCAAATGATTATACAGAGTTACACTTTTTCAGGATGTACGCAATATATAACATATGGGAGATTACCTCCCTAAAGGCTCAGGAGAAATATTACAAAGCTTGTAATCTTTATTAATTTTAAATTTTCTAGACTATTATCACATGTAGTGAATAAAGATTATCAAAAATTGCAGCTAACATATGTTTTGAGTTGGCGAGAGTTACATACAAGTGACCATTATTTTTTATATCAATAACTAATAATTTAAATAAAAGCGGCCAATAAAGACAAGCACGGTCAAGTGCAGTCATGAGGAACCATCCAATGGAAGCTGTCTCATCTGAGTCCCACTGCCTGAGCCTAGTCACTTCAATAATTTAACCTGGGCTTGGAATCTGATTTTTTAAATAAAAGTTTTATGTCATGTTCATTGTACGATATTTGCAAAATGAATAATAGTTGAGGGAAGGGAAAAAATATCACCAACCAAAGATAACAATTACCATTTTAGTACATATTTTTATTTTATTTTTTAAAGTACTCCATTAGATTTATATACAGCCTCTTTCCTTTAGCATAAAACATACATTTTCCTATGCCATTAAAAAGTTTTATACTTATTTTTCTATTGTATGAATCATATCCCATTGTCCTATATCACATATCAGCATTTACATAACCTGACACAGACATTCAAGTTGTTTCCAAATATTGGAATATATATATTACAAATAAAGTTGCATCCCAGAGCTGCAGAAAACTCTTTCAGACTTTAGTTTATTTCCTCAGTATAGATGTCCAGAGGCAGGAACACTAGGCCAAAAGATTTATGTTTTAAGGCTCTTGATATTTTTAAGCAGCATAATTTTTTTTTGTATTTCCTGTAAAATATGTAAGAGTCTTCATTTCCAATTTATGGATGAGGAAGGAAAATAAATGCCCTATGTATATGAAACCAAGTAAACTAATGGAAAAATGAGACAGAGATATTCAAACAGGTTTTTGATATTACAGAGGTGCTGGACTCTGTAAGTATCTGAAATTGAACTGTCTATAAAGATAAGGACCAAGCTGAGGTCAGACAATTATTGTGGGACAAAAATTGGAGTGAGTTTCTATGTTATGTGAGAGCAAGTTCATTGCAAGGTTTCTTTAACCATGAAGCAAAAGAGGAAATACCAATTATAACCACATATACTTCATGAGATATGCTAAATGAGCAAAATAATGATTTGCATATGAACAAGGGAAAAACACACTTTATATGGAAACTATACACACACACATACACACTCACAGATTTCAATAGAATGTATTTAGAGAACTTATGATTCATTAAGAATAGGGAGAGACCACAAAAATGGGCAAATGACATTAATGGGCAATTTATAAAATGATAAAATTAGTAATAAGCAAGACAAAATATTTACTCTTATAAATCAGCAAAATACAAAGGAAGTCAACAATGTGTATTTTTTACTTGTCAATTTGCCAAACACTTAAAAAGTGCTTTCATACACTGTTATTGGAAGTGTAGACTGATGTAATCTTTCTAGAGGGTAATTGGGCAATGTGTAGCAAGAACCTTACATTTTCCTCAGTTACTGACCCAGTAATTCCACTTCTTAGAGAAATAATCAAAGATTTGCAAAAAGCAAAAAAAAAAAAAAAAAAATATGTAGCTGGTTGCTCATCACGGCATTATTTGTAAAAATGAAAGAGCAGGAATTGACTAAATGACAGAATATTATTAGCAATTTCAACTATGTTTTAAATAAATTGCTAATGCCATAGGAAAATTTCTGTAATACAATTTAACTGAAATATTTCAGAAATAGTGCTGCATACATAATCAGGTAGCTATCTGAAAACATTAATAGTACTTATCTCTAGGTGAAATTATTTGGTCATTTTAACATTTTTCTTAATAATTAGGATAATGTGATTTACCAATTGACATACTATGAAAATGAGGGATATAGAATTTGTATTACAATTTTCTTTTTCCAATCACAAAACATGACATGTCTCTTGGTATATCTCATGCATTGTGTTAGGAAATGTTTGCTAGATATTTATTCATTTATTCAAGGATTATTAGAGGATTATGATTATTCAGTGATAAATTTCAGTGGTCTTTATTATTCTCGTCTCACGGTGGTATATATGAGTAGTAAGGAAGGAGAAGCCAGCTGCACTGGTCTTAAAAAGAAACCATTCAATTTAGACAATCTAAATCATAATAATCAGTCCCTCTTCCCACTTTACACTCACCTATCATATCCCAGCCCTCCAGGAACCAGCATCCCCAAAAGATAAAGGGTTTCAAGCAGAGGCTTCATTCTGCCACACAGTAAGTTAGAAAATTCTGGGCCTCTCTGGCAGTAGATCAAGTGTCCTTGAGAATGAATGCATCAAGACTGTGGCTCCCACAATCAAGATGAGATAAGTCAGTTAGTGGATGTCTCAGCAGAAAGAGACTCGGGCAATTGCTTTATTAACTCTCTCATGTCCTCAAACACATTTTCCAAGGGGGGAAATGCTGTACCATTTGATATTTCATTTCTTCTCTAAAACCAAATTTATGTGAGCTCTCAACTTCACCAGATCCTGAAATAAATTTCCTCCCTATGTAAAGTTACCTCGGAGTATTTCTAGTAACCCCCATAACTCGTACTCAGGAGCAATCATTCCTGCTCTTCCCCTCACACAGGTTGGATGGGAATAGTAGGCTAGTCTTTGTGAATCATGAGCCTGTTCATGAGACCAGAAAGAACACTCTGCTCTGGTCAAAATGGACATGGTCGTTATTCAGAATCTCCACTTCCTCCTTCAATCTAAGGCTTTGATTGGGGTCAAATGCCTTCTCTTTTTCTGATGAACCACATCACCAGCTTCTTAAACAAATCCAGATCTCTTCAAATCTGAGCAGTGAAGACAGTTTCAATCTTTTCCCATGTGGATTTTACCTCACGCCCCTCTTACATGAAGGAGTCTGTCAGATACTCCACCATGTTTTCAGACATAGCCAAGTTATGCTTGAGTCTCATTGACCAGTAAAATTAAAGACTCATGTTAAGACCACTGCTAATAGTCTAACTGGGCAAGGCAAACTTTAGTGCAGAGCAGGTAGAGTATTTAAATGGAGTCCTTGGCATTTAGGGACCCAGTTTAAATCTTCTGCCCTGTATTCATGTATTCATTCTACAAAAATCTCATGAGTACCACTGTATACCAAGACACTATGCTAGATACTTAAGATACAAGGGTGAACAAGGCAGAGTCCCTTCTTTTATGGAACTCATAGTAGAGCTGAGAGAAAAATAAACAAATATACAAACAAATATTACAGTTTCAAGTAAAGAGAATGCAGTTAAAAAAATAGAGGAGATAAGCGCTCCCATGCTGTCTCCAGGCATGCCATCCACCCAGTCCCTCCATGTGTTTAGCAACCCAGAGGCTCTCCAAACTCTGTTCCCTTGTGTTTTTATGAAGATTTCATTACATAGGTATGGTTGATCATATCATTGGTTATTGGTGATTAAATAAATCTCTAGTCCCTCTTTCCTCCCCAGAGATGGGAGGGGATTACTGTAAGTTCCAACTTTCTAATCATATGGCTGATTCTCCTGGCAACCAGCCGCCATCCTTAGAAACTTTCCAAAAGTTACCTGTTCACTTAAACTTAGACATAGTCAAAAGGGACGTCATGAATAACAAAAATGGCCCTTTTACCTTTATTGATCTTATCACAGAGGAAATTGCAAGGGTTTTAGGAGCTCTGTGTCAGGAACCAGGGACAAAGACAAAATATGTATTTCCTATTGTATCACAATATCACGATGGTGTTTAAAGCCACTGGGCTAGAGGAGTTCATCTAGGGCGTGGGTATAGACAGAGAAAGACAAAGACTGAGACCTGGGCTGACCTAACTTGTAGAGGACTTGGTAGAAGAGAAGAATCCAGCGAGGGAATTGTGAAGAACAGCCAATGAGGTAGTTAAAAAATGGGTGACTATTGTGTCCCAGAAGCCAAATGAGGAAAGCATTAAAAACAAAAAAAATGGGAGTTACCCACTGGTCAAACGAGGACGAAGAAATAACCAATCATAACCAGCAGGATAGAGGCTCCCGGAGACCTTGAAAAGAGCAATTTCAGTAGATACGTGGTGGGGACAAACGCCTGCCTGGAGCTGGTTAAAGAAGGAAAGGGAAGTGAGAAAGTGGAGGCGGTGAGTATAGAAAACTCAGCATAGCTTGCCTACGATAACGGCACCTTAAAGAAAACTGCATTGTTAGCATTTTGCATCCTTCCCTTGGGATTTAGTTAATTCAAAAATCTTAAATTTGAATTTTGCTGTTCAGAATGAGGGGTAAAATGCAACACCCATGCCACTCTCTTCCTCACCCAAGTGAGGGGACTGGCAGGAACCTTGGTAGTACTAATTTTGGAGCAAGGGTTCTAATGGTGCTGTCAGTTCCACAGAAAGAGAGGGGGACCTGGAAGTTAAGGGTGTCTTCTTTCCATACTCTTGCTAATTGGAATGGGTTGACATGGATTCATAGCAGAGGGACGTATGGGTAGTCTAAATAAAAAGAAAGACTACAAAAGGCTTCCCCTGCTACTGATATGTAGTTCCATACAGTTATTCTGAAACAAAAGAATATAAATAAAAGTTTAAAAACACATAAAAATGTAGTCAAATAATACATACAAATTGTTATTAAAAACCTGCAAATAATTTTTTAAATGTGTTGTGAGGACATTTGGTATTACTACACAGGATTTTCTTAACTGTCACTGATAATTGGATTTTCCTCAATCCCCACATCCAATTTCACTGTAATATGTGGTCTCCTGCCAACTCCCCTGGCCAAAGATTATCTTTCTGTAACCTTATGGAATGCAAGCAGTAACCCAGGGAACTCAGGGCCAATGAAGTGGAACCACGGGCTCCTCACTAACAAGGGTGAATTATTATCACATCTTTCCTGGTGATTAGATTATTTCTTATCGTTGTGTTTTATAGCTTTCTAGTTAGTCATCTCCACACAATTTATTCACAATAATAGTGTTTTATTATTGCTGTTTTATAGTTCCTATAACAGTAAAATTTATTCTCAACTCTATTATTACAATATTCAACTACTAATGGAATTCTTATTTTTATTTGATTGTTTTAAAGCCATAACAATAAAATTTACTCCCAAAAATATTACTGCAAGTTTTATGCTCTTTAAACTACTTGATGGAATGCCTGCAAACACATGTGGTCCTTTAAGCCACATGAGAGAAAGCCTGCCAACACATAAACATTGTTCTAGGGGAAAAAAGGGGGAGAATTGGTTTCAGTCATGGTGAAACTCGCATTCTTTGATAGAGTAAGTAATGGGATGAAAGACATGAAAGGACCTTAGAGATAGCTGATTTCAAAGAGAATTATATTCTAATTGGTAGAATTATTTGTTTAAAAAATCAACCTCTTTTTATTACCTGCCAAGCCCTACACATTTCCACCGACTTCATCCTCCAAAATAATGTGCTCTCAAAAGGCCCATGATTTCTCTGGGCTCAAAATTGCATGGCTTGTTGCCACATTAGTTGGATAGAGGCTGCTATGAAATATTATTACCAAAAGCCAGGGTCATGTTGAAGGTGAACAGCTTCAATGACTTAAGAACTGGAAGGCACACAGCCAAGTCAGCTCACTACCTCTGCTGCTTGTCAGTTGCTCTCATTGACCCTGAACCCAAGGACATTGCAATAAACTTCATCACTTGCTTGGTGTGCATTGTTTGTGCCTGGAACACTGAATCAAAGGGACTATAACATGAATTACGGTCCGCCTAGTGGAGCAAAGTACCAGTGGGGTTCAAATAATTCATATATCAGACTGGCAGCAATTAAGGTGTGGTTAAGGGCTTGGTCTCAGATGGATAATACATTGACTTATGGTTGCAAGGAGAGCTGGAGGCAGGTTGGGTGGAGATATAAGCTGGTTGACACTCAGAACTTACAGCCTTACTAGCAGAAGAGGCAAAATCTAGATTTGATTTCTGAGGCAGCACCAAGGAGAGGTTCTTCTGACAGAAGCTTCAGCAGATTGCTGCCATCATCTAAAGCAAGAAATGAGCAGATGGATGGATGGATGGATGGATGGATGGATGGATGGGTGGATGGATGGATGGATACATGGGTCCACAGATGCATGGATGCATGGATGAATCTGTATCTATGCTCTAGTCAGATGGCATAAATCCACTGACTAGATGTAGCCTCTCACATACACAGGTAGGGACTTAGCTTTGCTGCGACCATCTTCTTTCCTTTGCCCAGCTGTGGAAGTGTGCAAGTCAGCTCTACCTTCAAGAAAGAAACCGCTGTCAATTTCTGGCTATGAGTAGCTTCAGAATCTGACTCTGTATTCACGCTGGGACTATGTGTTACCTGGACATCCTCTAACCAATGACTGAGCACAGAATTGGCATAAGTGCTCACCATTGAACCAATGCAAGGTGCCTCTAGGAGCAAACTTCTTGTGGCTGTACCACAGTCTGAGGCCCTTTCTGGCCAATCTTCCTTTCCTCCCTCTATCTTTTCACAGGTGTCAGATCTGGGTGTAAGGCTCTCCTTGCTTTCTCTTGATTTTTCTCCCCTTTATCTTTCACAAAAATTATGCCCCTAAAATCTCTTCTACTTTCAGCTCCATCTTGGTATCTGCTTTTCAGATGATCCAGCCAATACACCAGCCAGATCCCAGAAAACATGAAAATAAATGAATGTAATTGATCTTGAGTTATGTGGATCTTTCTGAAACTTTGTGGATAATTAAATTCAGAAACAAAACTGAAGTTTGGAAGTAACAGGGATAATCCTACATGGCTAGGCCTTAACAGGCTTGTGACACACAGCCAGAAAGCTACAGAAAATTACATGGTAGCTTAGTAACATTCCTTACCAGTTGGCTTTTTGAAAAAAGTGTTTTCTCCTTCATTGCTTGCTCACCCTGGCCAACGTGTGGCAGGCGCAGGGTCCTCAGCCTTTCCGTGAAGAAAATCAATGTTGCTCTTTCCCACGTGCTGATGTATTTTCTATTTGGATCATCTGGGGAGGGAAGAGGAGCAAAGACTAAATGTATGCTCTCAAGTGCTAAGAGTAGAGGTGGAGGGTGAGGAAATGGAGGAGGTTTTAAAGAGGAGTTGGATTTCCACCAGAAATCCCAGCAATCTGCAGGGCATGAGGTGGGGATAGAACTGAGGTAGGGTAGGGCCATCAGCTTGGGAATTAGCCACCGGATAATTTTCCATCTCTTTCTCAGCTGGACAGTATTTCATTTTGCATCAACTACCAACTACTTTTCAAAGAGAATGCTTGCAAACCATCACCCTGAATCATCATCCTGAAAAACTTGATCAAGAGGGTTATTATTCTGAGGCTCTGCTTCCATCCATTGCTCAGGTACTTAAAGGAAAGACAACCCAATTAGGACAGGTTTCCTTTCCTTATCTGCATTTTGCCCCAGGTTGTTGTCCTATGTCTTCTCATTTCTGCTTAATATATTCAGCAAGGTCATCACAGATCATTGCCTTCCTTGTCAGAGTCTCAGTGCAACCTTAGATGGGCTGGGTGCAGAGTAATGAGTTAGAATTCAGAAGCCTTAGGTTCTGAATCATGTTCCTCCATTTCTCAACCACGCAATTTTCAGCAAATCTCACTTGTCTTCTATTGTAAAAAAAGAAAAAAAAATTATACCTGTTCTGCCTTCCTCTCAGGTTGTGGAGCACATTAACTGAAGTAGTGTATGGAAAAACCCTCTGAAGACTGTGATGCCATCAAAATGTATGGTATAATTATCATTGACACTAATAACAATGATGTGTGACTAGATTACAGTGCTATGCAGGATTACTCTAACATAAGACCACACAATACCAAAGAGAAAAACCAAACTCCCCAAAGAGCATAATATCAAGCTGGTTTTTTTTTTCTTTTACTGTGAAATATCTTAATGTAAAGTTCATCAGAGGATTTTCCTAAAAAAGGGGGGTGGGTGAAGCTTCTCAGCTTTATATATATTGAAAAAACAGATTTCTGAAATGCATTTCTGAAATACAGCATCTGTTTAAAATAAGCTATATCTTAGCTTCTAAAACCAACCGTATATAATCTACATAATCCTAGCTCTCTGTTTATAAAATAATAACATTTTCCAGCATAATTGGCTTTTAAAATAAAATATACATAATTTAATGCAATTTGTATATTCCTATTCCTGAGGGTTTACCCCATATCTCTAAAATAATTTCTATAAAAGGATAGACATGAAATTTCTACTTTATTTTATAAATTGAGATTAATTTTACACTCAGAGAAGTAATTGCTACTAAAATTATTTTGGGGTTTAATAAACCCAAATATTGTATATTCAGAAGTCTAATTCCACATTTATACACTGAGACCTCCCAGATTTCACAAAATTTCTAGTTATTACCATTCCTGGAAATAATATTGTCAGTGGAGGGTGTCCTTTACCTTAACTTTCCTATCTCCTTCTTGCTTCTATTATCATTTTCTTAACTCCTTAGAAGGATGCCATGCTGTTCTGCAGGGAAGTCTTTTAAAAATTAAAGTGACAGAGTTATAAAAAAAAGGGTATAGAATTATTACTATGTCCAAGATACTGTACTTTAATGTACAAACACCCTTTATGTAGCAGGATCAATTAATAACCCCAATTACAGAAAAGGAGACTGAGTAGCAGAGAGATCTTCATTGACCATGCTATTTGTTGTGGTCTAAATGTCTGTGTCCTCCCCCAGTTCATTTGTGGAAACTTAATCCCCAGTGCAGTTGTGTGGTGGCGGAGTGGGGGCGCATCTGGGAGGTGATTAGGTTATGAGGGTGGAGCCCTCATGGATGGGGATTCATGCTTTTATAAAAGAAGCCCAAGAGAGCTTGTTTGCACCTTCCTCCATGTGAGAATGTCCATGTGAGGATGCTGCAAGAAGGCACCAGCTGTAAAGCAAAGCCCTCACCAAACACCGAATCTGCTTGTGCCGTTCTTGGACTTCCCAGCCTCTGGAAGTGTGAGCCATACATTTCTGTTGTTTATAACTTTGTTATAGTAGCCTGAACAGACTAAGATATTTTTGTTATCATAGCCCAAACAGACTAAGACACTATCTAAAACCTAATATCTAAAATTAAATTAAATGTGGGCTCAAGACCAGCCACATCATTATGACCCCAGGAACTGTTAGAAAGGTAGAATCTCAGCCTCCATTTTAACAAGATCCCCAGGTGATTCACATTTTAAAATCTTTGTACTCATTTGTTTATTGTGGGTCCTGTTTCTTAGAATGATGGTTTGCAGCTTTATCCATGTCCCTGCAAAGGACATGTTCTTTTTTATGGCTGCATAGTATTCCATGGTGTGTATGTACCACATTTTCTTTATCCAGTCTATCATTGATGGACCTTTAGGTTGATTCCATGTCTTTACTATTGTGAATAGTGCTGCAGTGAACCTATGTGTGCATGTATATTTAAGATAGAATGATTTATATTCCTTTGGGTATATACCCAGTAATGGGATTGCTGGGTCAAATGGTATTTCTAATTCTAAATCTTTGAGGAATTGTCCTACTCTTCTTCACAATGGTTGAACTAATTTACATTCCCATCAACGGTGTAAAAGCATTCCTATTTCTCTGCAACCTTGCCAGCATTTGTTGTTTCTTGACCTTTTAATAATTGCCATTCTGACTGGCGTGAGATGGTATCTCATTGTGGTTTTGATTTTCATTTCTCTAATCATCAGTGATGTTGAGCTATTTTTCATATGTTTGTTGGCTGCATGTCTTTTTTTGAGAAGTGTCTGTTCATATACTTTGCCTACATTTTAATGGGGTTGTTTGTTTTCTTCTTGTAAATTTGCTTATGTTCCTTGTAGATTCTGGATATTAGCCCTTTGTCAGATGAATAGATTGCAAAAAACTTATCCGACTCTGTAAGTTGTCTGTTCACTCTGATGATAGTTTCATTTGCTGTGCAGAAGCTCTTTAGTTTAATTAGATCCCATTTGTCAATTTTTGCTTTCATTGCAATTGCTTTTGGCAATTTCTTCATAAAATCTTTGCCCATGCCTATGTTCTGAATGGTATTGCCTAGATTTTCTTCTAGGGTTTTTATACTTTTGGGTTATATGTTTAAGTCTTTAATCCATCTTGAGTTAATTTCTGTATAAGGTGTAAGGAAGGGATCCAGTTTCAATTTTCTGCATATAGCTAGCCAGCTCTCCCAGCACCATTTATTAAGTAGAGAATCCTATTCCCATTGCTTGTTTTTGTTGGGTTTGTTGAACATCAGATGGTTGTAGATGTGCAGTTTTATTTCTGAGTTCTCTATCTGTTCCATTTGTCTATGTGCCTGTTTTTGTACCAGTACCATGCTGTTTTGGTTACTGTGGCCTTGTAGTATAATTTGAAGTTGGGTAGTGTGATGCCTCCAGCATTTTTTTTTTTTTTTTTTGCTTAGGATTGCCTTGGCTATGTGAGTTCTTTTTCGGTTCCATATAACTTTTAAAATACTTTTTTTCTTTTTTTTGAGATGGAGTCTCGCTCTGTCACCCAGACTGGAGTGCAGTGGCACAATCTCAGCTCACTGCAAGCTCCACCTCCCAGGTTCACGCCATTCTCCTGCCTCAGCCTCCAAGTAGCTGGGACTACAGGCACCTGCCACCCATGCCTGGCTAATTTTTTGTATTTTTAGTAGAGATGGGGTTTCACCATGTTAGCCAGGATGGTCTTGATCTCCTGACCTTGTGATCCACCCCCCTCGGCCTCCCAAAGTGCTGGGATTACATGTGTGAGCTGCCATGCCCGGCCAGTTTCTTTCTAATTCTGTGAAGAATATCAATGATAGTTTAATGGGAATAGTACTGAATCTATAAATTGCTTTGGGCACTATGGCCATTTTCATGATATTAATTCTTCCTATCCATGAGCATGGAATGTTTTTCCATCTGCTTGTGCCCTCTTTGATTTCCTTGAGCAGTGCTTTATAGTTCTTCTTGAAGAGGTCCTTCACTTCTTTTGTTAACTGTATTCCTAGATATTTTATTCTTCTTGTGGCAATTGTGAATGGGAGTTCATTCATGATTTGGGTTTCTGCTTGTCTGTTGTTGGTGTATAGGAAT
This sequence comes from Pongo pygmaeus, assembly GCF_028885625.2. Classification (NCBI taxonomy): domain Eukaryota; kingdom Metazoa; phylum Chordata; class Mammalia; order Primates; family Hominidae; genus Pongo; species Pongo pygmaeus. The sequence goes on along the minus strand of NC_072384.2, from coordinate 107,287,093 downwards.
GCTTGTGATTTCTGCACATTAATTTTGTATCCTGAGACTTTGCTAAAGTTGATTACCAGCTTAAGAAACTTTTGGGCTGAAATGATGGGGTTTTCTAGATATAGGATTACGCCATCTGCAAAGAAGACACTTTGACTTCCTCTCTTCCTATTTGAATATACTTTCTTTCTTTCTTTTGCCTAGTTGCCCTGGTCACAGCTTCCAACACTATGTTGAATAGGAGTGGTGAGAGAGGGAATCCTTGTCTTGTGCCAGTTTTTACATGGAATGCTTTCAGGTTTTGCCCATTCAGTATGATATTGGCTGTGGGTTTGTCATAAATGGCTCTTATTATTTTGAGATACATTCCTTCAATATCTAGTTTACTGAGAGTTTTTAACATGAAGGGATGTTGAATTTTATCAAAGGCCTTTTCTCCGTGTATTGAGATAATCGTGTGGTTTTTGTCTTTAGTTCTGTTTATGTGATGAATTATGTTTATTGATTTGTGTATGTTGAACCAGCCTTGCATCCCAGGGATGAAGCCAACTTGATCGTGGTTGATAAATGTTTTGATGTGCTGCTAGATTTGGTTTGCCAGTATTTTATTGAGGATTTTTGCACCAATATTCAAAAGAGATATTGGCCTGAAGTTTTTTTGTTGTTGTTGTATCTCTGGCAGGTTTTGGTATCAGGATGATTCTGGCCTCGTAAAAAGAGTTAGGGAGGAATCCTTCAATTGTTTAGAATAGTTTCGGAAGAAACAGTACAAGCTCCTCTTTGTACCTCTGGTAGAATTCAACTGTAAATCCATCTGGACCTGGACTCTTTTTTTTTGTTGGTAGGCTATTTATTACTGCCTCAATTTCAGAATTTGTTATTGGTCTATACAGGGATTCAGTCTTGGGAGGGTGTATGTGTCCAGGAATTCATCCATTTCTTCTAGATTTTCCAGTTTATTCACATAGATGTGTTTATAGTATTATCTGATGGTTGTTTATATTTCTGTGGGGTCAGTAGTGTTATCCCCCTTATCATTTCTGATTGTGTTTATTTGAATCTTCTCTATTTTCTTCGTTATTAGTCTCACTAGTGGTCTGTCCATTTTACTGATTTTTTTCGAAAAACCAGCTCCTGGACTCGTTGATTTTTTGAAGAGTTTTTTGTGTCTCTGTCTCCTTTAGTTCTGCTCTGAGGTTAGTTATTTCTTGTCTTCTGCTAGCTCTGGGATTTGTTTGCTCTTCGTTCTCTAGTTCTTTTAGCTGTGATCTTAGGGTGTTGATTTGAGATCTTTCTATATTTTTGATGTGGGCATTTAGTGCTATAAATTTCCCTCTTAACACTGCTTTAGCTGCATCCCAGAGATTCTGATACATTGTCTCTTTGTTCTCGTTGGTTTCAAAGAACTTCTTAATTTCTGCCTTAATTTTATTATTTACCCAGGAGTCATTCAGGAGCAGGCTGTTCAATTTCCATGTAGTTGTGCAGTTTGGGGTGGGCTTTTTAATCTTGAGTTCTAATTTGATTGCACTGTGGTCTGAGAGACTGTTTGTTATTATTTCAGTTCTTTTGCATTTGCTGAGGAGTGCTTTACTTCCAATTATGTGATCAATTTTAGAGTAAGTGTCATGTGGTGCTGAAAAAAATGTATATTATATTGTTTTGGGGTGAAGAGTTCTGTAGATATCTATCAGGTCCACTTGGTCTAGAGCTGAGTTCAAATCCTGAATATCTTTGTTAATTTTCTGTCTTGATGATCTGTGTAATACTGACAGTAGGGTATTAAAGTCTTCCACTATTATTTTGTGGGGGTCTAAGTCTCTTTGTAGGTCTCTAAGAACTTGTTTTGTGAATCTGGGTACTCCTGTATTGAGTACATATATATTTAGGATAGTTAGCTCTTCTTGATGAATTGAACCCTTTAGCATTATGTAATGCCCTTGTCTTTTTTTGACCTTTGTTGGTTTAAAGTCTATTTTGTCAGAAACTAGGATTGCAACCCCTTCTTTTTTCTGCTTTCCATTTGCTTGGCAAATTTTCGTACATCCCTTTATTTTGAGTCTATGTGCGTCTTTGCACATGAGATGTGACTCTTGAATACAGCACCATTATGGGTCTTGTCTTTGTATCCAGCTTGCCATTCTGTGCTCTTAGTTGGAGCATTTAGTCCATTTACATTTAAGGTTAATATTGTTATGTGTGAATTTGATCCTGTCATCATGATGCTGACTGGTTAATTTTGCAGACTTGTTAATGTAGTTGCTTCATAGTGTCACTAGTCTGTGTAGTTCAATGTGTTTTTGTAGTGATTTTCCTATCCATGTTTAGTGCTTCTTTCAGGAGCTCTTGCAAGGCAGGCCTGGTGGTGACAAAATCCCTCAGCATTTGCTTGTCTGCAGAAAATTTTATTTCTCCTTTGCTTATGAAGCTTAGTTTGGTCAGATATGAAATTCTGGGTTGGAATTTCTTTTCTTCAAGAATATTGAATATTGGCCCCCAGTGTCTTCTGGCTTGTAGGGTTTCTGCTGAGAGGTCAGCTGTTAGTCTGATGGGCTTCCCTTTGTAGGTGACCTGGCCTTTCTCTCTGGCTGCCCTTAACATTTTTTCCTTCATTTTGACCTTGGAGAATCTGAGGATTATCTGTCTTGGGGTAGATCTTTTCATGGAGTATCTTACTGGGGTTCTCTGGATTTCCCAAATTTGAGTATTGGCCTGTCTTGCTAGGTTGGGGAGTTTCTCCTGGATGATATCCTGCAGTGTGTTTTCCAACTTGGTTCCATTCTCCCCATCTCTTTCAGCTACTCCAGTTAGTCATAGGTTTGGTCTTTTCACATAGTCCCATAGGTCCTGGAGGTTTTGTTCTTTCCATTTCATTCTTTTTTCTCTAATCTTGTCTGCCTGCCTTATTTCAGGAAGATAGTCTTCAAGCTCTGATACTCTCTCTTTCGCTTGGTCAATTCAGCTATCGATAGTTGTCTTTGCATCACAAAGTTCTCGTTCTGTGTTTTTCAGCTCCATCATGTCATTCTCTAAACTGGTTATTCCAGTTAACAGCTCCTGTAATCTTTTATCATTGTTCTTAGCTTCTTTGAATTGGGTTAGAACATAATCCTTTAGCTCAGCAAAATTTGTTATTACCCACTTTCTGAAGCCTACTTTTATCAGTTCATCCATCTCAGCTTCAGCCCTATTCTGTGCCCTTGCTGGAGAAGTGTTGTGATCATTTGGAGGAGAAGAGGCTTTCTGGCTTTTGGAATTTTCAGCGTTTTTGCGTTGGTTTTTGCTCATCTTCATGGATTTATCTACCTTTGATCTTTGAGGCTGATGACCTTTGGATGGAGTTTTTGTGTTGGGGGTCTTTTTTGTTGATGTTGTTGTTGGTTTCTGTTTGTCAGTTTTTCTTCTAAGAGTCAGGCCCCTCTTCTGCAGGTCTGCTGCAGTTTGCTGGGGGTCCACTCCAGATCCTGTTCACCTGGGTTATCACCAGTGGAGGCTGCAGAACAGCAAAGATTGCAGCCTGCTCCTTCCTCTGGAAGCTTTGCCCCAGAGGGGCACTGGCCTGATGTCAGCTGGAGCTCTCCTGTATGAGGTGTCTGTTGACCCCTGTTGGGAGGTCTCACCCAGTCAGGAGGTACAGGATCAGGGACTCGCTTGAGGAGGCAGTCTGTCCCTTAGCAGAGCTGGTGTGCTGTCCTGGGAGAATCCCTCTTGTCAGGATCAGCTGAAGAGCTGGTGCACTGTGCTGGGAGAATCCCCCTTGTCAGGATTAGCCACTCTCAAAGGATCATTTTTTAATATAAAATCAAGACTCTCATATACAATGAACATGGGTCAAAGACTTTATCTAATGCATTAATTAATGAGATCCAGTAAGATGTTACAATCAGTTCAAAAGAGAATTCAGAGAATCACATATATACATAGGTAATACAAAATGTTAAAATAAATTTACAAATACCTACAAAATTAGTCCATTGCATTCCACCGAACATCGTTCACTTGCATTTTTATGGAAAAGAATCATTTGAATTATCAGTCATTTTCTACAATGTGGAGAGTTGAAAAATAGATCAAAGGCAATGAAAGACAGAGATAACCACAAACAATGCTCTAGACAATGTCTAGGTTTTCCATAGTAGATGCCCCATAATCTTTGTGGTGCTTTGCACATTTTTTCCTGACGGCACTCAGTGTTTTCGAGGTATAGCAACAGATTATTGTTGGGATAGATAGAACGGCTAGATGAAAACCACGTAAGAAGTCGCACTTAGGAATTTGAGTGAGATTAGTTCAGCTAATTGCATCCTCAAATACCTGCAGCCACAGTGAAGCCAAAATCCAAGCTTTATGTGGGGTAGCCCGACTCCAGAGATGTCTATACACATTTTTCTGATGAGGAGGTCAAATTTCCAATGTTACTTGGAAAGGTGTTGCTTTAATTGTTAAGCTGGCTAAGCTGGGAAAGAGGAAGAAAATGCACCAAGAAACTCATTCAAGTCTGAAAGATAAGGAAGGGGCTCTAATATTCTAATTGAGTGTTCCTCAGCTGCTTGCATATACAATACCTCATTTAAATTTCCTATCAACCCTGAAAGATCGTTACTTTTATCCCTGTTTTTCCTACAAGGAAGCTGCAATTTCAAAGGGTAATGGGATTTTCCCAACTGAGGGAAGGAATTTGAACCATACCCGTCTTTTCAAGGTCCATACTCTTATAGTTTAATTTTGCAGGTTAGGTTAGTTCATTTATCTGTCATTTTTAGGAGCCTCCAAAACTTTCTTATGGAAGCTATAGTTGTCACTGAAAAACAATTACATGTCAATGCAGTCTAGGTTTATTCTAGGAGATTCAGCAGCAACTTGAAATTTCATTTTTAGTCACTAATTTCACTAATATTTTAAAAATTGCTTTGTAGATATCTGAATGTTTCTCACATCTACCTTTAACTTCTCGCATTTTTTATTAAGCTGAGATATTTAAAATACAATCACTTCCCACAGGCACTTTACAGTTGTAGAAAAAAAGGTGCTATAAAGTACCAAAAACTTGGAATGTACAGTTATTATCATGAAGACGCTGAAGTTGAGAGTCTCAGTTGAAGATCTGTGTGTTTACTTATTTCTAAGAATCTGTGACTAGTGCATCAAGCTACAATTACACGGTGCGGGGAGCATAGTCTCTCAACTTTCTTTGGGAAGCAATGCAATTGAGCCCCTTCGGTGATGAATAAGTAGACTCCACTCCCAACACTACTGTTAAACTCAAGTGTTACTCTTAAGTCTTTTTAAACCAAGTACCCAAGCCTGAGGAAATATTTCAGTTTCTCTTCTGAACTTTGCTCATGAGTTTTTCCTAATAATCACTGTGCTGCTAATAATTTGTATTCAGCTTGTTTAACACTTAACATCTTCACATCATCTACACTTTCCTGCTGTACTTTGCAGCTGTGCAGGATCTTTTCATATTGAAATATCACAGCCCACTTAATATTTCTCCCTGCAATGTGACACTAGGGTAGGGACAACCTGGCTAGGTACATGGATTTTTAAAATTGGTAATGATAAAATAAATATGACCCAGTTGGTTCTTAAGGACCAACACACATGGATTTTACAATAACTTAGCTGTCTAAAACCCATTTAGTCAATAATTTCATTCTAAAATGTACTATTAGTGGTCTAATGTTAGTCACTGACCACTTCTGATCAATGTACAAATATTTGGGGTATATTTCCTTAGGATGTATGCTTTGCAAAGTAGAATTAACAGGTCTACCATTACTTTATTTTTTAAAAAATAGAAATAATCAGTGAATTGTAATTCCAGTCATCTTCCAATAGTCTGGTAATTTAGCTGCATCCACTTCTTCCCTGCTCTAATCTGTTCTCCACCCTGATCCCAGAGAAAGCTTTCCAAATCTCAACTTTGCTCATACCCTTCTATGACTTCCCATTGCCTAGGGTTAATATAATCTCCTTCTAATTCCCCACAGAGACCACATGGCTTGGCCCCTTATAACACCACCGTGGTCTAGATGAAATAATCACTGTCCCCTTCATACCTCAACTCACTCATCCATTTATCAAGGAGACCCTTCCTGGCCCCCTCCTACTCTTAATTGGGTCACATATTTCAATTATATGGTCTCCTACTAAAACTAACCAAGAGCATTGTACGGCACTAATTAATGTGATCATTTGGTTATTGTCTGTTTTTGACATTAGATTCTAAGCTTCATGAGGGTAGGAATCTGCCTCTTTCTGTTTACCACTGCATTCCCAATGCCTAGCACAGTGTCAAGTCCAGAAGAGGCACTCAATAATTGCTGGGTGAATTAACAACAGAATGAACAGTCACCAGTTAAATACAAAAATTGCAGTTTCTTCTTAGTCCCTATAGTTTTATCTATTTATTTTCTAGTTTGTTTTGTCTAGGCTTTTCTGATTTTGCTTTATTTTGTAGCTGGTTTCACAAAATTGCATCAGAAAGAAAACGAGGAGGTATGAACTAAACAGGTACCAAGACCTTCAAAGAATGTTTTCACATGATCTCATTTAGTCCTTGTAATCTGTGAGGTAGGTATTATTTCTCTCTCTTTTTTTTTGAGATGGAGTCTCGCTCTGTCACCTAGGCTGGAGTGCAGTGGTGTGATCTCGGCTCACTACAAGCTCTGCCTCCTGGGTTCACACCATTCTCCTGCCTCAGCCTCCTGAGTAGCTGGGACTACAGGTGCCGGCCACCATGCCCAGCTAATTTTTTGTATTTTTTTTTTTTTTTTAGTAGAGACGGGGTTTCACCGTGTTAGCCAGGATGCTCTCAATCTCCTGACCTTGTGATTTGCCACCTCGGCCTCCCAAAGTGCTCGGATTACAGGCGTGAGCCACCGCACCCCGCCTATTGCTCTCATTTTACAGAGGTGAAATTGAGTCATAGAAATGTTATACAAAGTTATACTACTAAGACGTGGTAGAGCCAGAGTATGAATCGAGGCTTGCCTTTGGCTGCTGAACTTGGAGCTGGGGATCTTGCTTGGTCTGCAGGCTGGGTAGTCATAGTCATCTACCCATCATCTTAGCAAGGCTTTGAGCCTCCAGTTTTCTCTTCTACAAAATGAGGACTAGAAGCCCATATTAATGTATATTTCTTTAATCACTAGTAATAATAGGAAGACTTCCACTATGACCTACTATGAATGTGTGATGACCTACTGTGATGACCTTCTATTTGTTGTGTAACCTACTATCTGTCTCCCTTATCAATTAGCAAGGAGCGGTAGATTACAAAAATGGGTACAAGTCTGCCCCTTCCCTGATTCCACACACTGTAGCGGTGCTCTCTTGCACCGACTCTGAGATTGGCACTGTGACTTGTTTGGTTCATGGAATAGTATCCAATGTGACACAAGCAGAGGCATGAAAAAGCACATATGTACTGGGGTTTGCCCTCAGGCTGTGCTTATGCCACATAGGAACAAGCATGGACTAGAGTTTCAGATGATGAGAGCAAGTTTCCCCATTGCACTAGCCAATAGCTGGCCACATTTTAGAGGCAGAAACACCTAACTGACCCCAGAGGCCTGAAGAAGCCAGCACAGATCAGAAGGATCACTGAGTCCAGCTCATGGATTCATGTGCCAAATAAATGCTTGTCATTTAAACCATGACATTTTGAGTACTGATTTCATATGTATGTTATTTATTTTTTTATTTGTAAAGACTGAAAACAACAAAAACATCTAAAACCACAGTTTCTGGGAGAACGACTTGTTCTTACCCATCTGGTACCTCTCTTTGGACTACACCTTGGCTCCCATTGGCCTTGCATTTAAGAGCAGGGTCTCTGAAGGTATCCTTGTTGATGACAGTTTTTGTCCAAGGGAATATCCACAGAGCATCTTGTGGGCATGAAGTGATTGTGATTATAAACTTTCACAAAAAACTTGATCCTTGACCTCTTGAAGATTTTCTTCTTACCCAAGGCAGTTGTCCTTCTGTCTCCTCCACAGTTCTGCTTTCTTCTGTAGTCACTTATGTCATTCTAATCCTTCTCTACCCGACTGCAAACTGCTTGACAGCAGGAACAATATATATTTTCCATTTGTTCAGTGTCTTTCACAGAGTATATGTTCAGTACCTATTTGTTAGAATGATGTGAAGTTCAATTATCCCAGAAAAAATTAGTTCTTAATGCAGTCTTCCTGAACCTGTGAGTGTTCCCCACTTATTTGAAAACTTATGGAGTGTTCAAATCTGTGCAGATCTTCTCTTGCTTCCCTGCCTGGTATTATCTAAATAGAATATCTGCAAAACGGAAAGCAGAAGTCTTTAGTAGCTCAAAAAAAGACCATAAAACAGACATGTAAATTTAACTGACTGACATGTCAGTAGAAATAGGTTTTAGTTACCAGTAAAATAAAGAACTCAAGACTTGGAGACTGTTTCCAGGTTTGTGCCAGCCAGCTGGGCAGTACCCCCATGTGCTCGGTTCAGGGTCCACAAAGATGACTTGGGTATGGTCTGTGCTTTGAAAACCAGGGTAATAATAGTGACCAAAAGCTATGATAGTTGCAAAGTTTAACCACATGATTATGCAAATTTCATTTTATCTACTTTGAAGAAAAATTATCTGTACAAATTTAATGTCAATATTGTGGTTTAGAAGTAAAGTTCTAATATCTGTTTTCTTCTCTCACTCACAAATCTATTTTCAACTAGAATCTATTTGTTGTTTAAATGCTTTTCCCCTCCTTACCCTTGATGATGGGAGGTTCCCACTGGATCGTGAGGAATTCACTGAAAAGTAGAGCTTAGAGACCAGGAGACATTTGGACTGCCAAGGTCATATCCCAGCCCTGCTTCAACCCTCATTTTTCTCATAAGCACTCCGCTCCCATGGCCTCACCCCAAACCTTTCCTTCATCTGGATGTTTGCCACCTCTCAAATCCTACTCAACCCAGCCCTCATGGTGCACTGTGTCAGCAAGACTCTCGCCAGCACCCTTAACATCTTCACCCTGTGCCATGTCCACCCTGCAAACCTTCTAACCACCTTGGATCATTTACACCATCTACCTCCTTTGCTTCTCTACCTAGGCTTCTGAGAGCAATAGAAGAATCTCATGATGACCACAGTGCTAATGCTTATTCAGCCAGTATTTATTGAGCATCCACTGTGCACTGGAAACAGCAGAACTACTCAGAGCAATACACAGAAAATAAGAGGTAGGTTCTCTTCCTTCTCAGAGCATATAGTCTGATGGGGTGGGGTGGTGGGGTGGAGTTCAACAGTTACCCCATAGTGTGATAAGCATAATCAGGATGGTAGAGCAGAGTGCCCTGGAAGCCCAAAGGAGGGCTTCTAAATCAGAGACTTAGGAGGACAGAGAAATCTTTGCCACTTCAAATTCATAGCCTTCAACTTCACCGGGATCCTTGTCACCATTCAGCAATCCTTTCTTTGTCTAGTCAGCTCCACCTCAATTCCCCCAATGGATGGTCAAATTTCATTGCTCTCAAGAGCTCCACCCATTCTGAACTTACTCATCTCTCAGCAGATGACACAGCCTCTGACTGTATTGAGGAAGTCGAACGCATATTTAAAAATCCACCTTTACTTCAACTCCTCCCCTCCTGACTTAGAAGAGAAGGTGCCCTGCTTTTGACCCTATCTCTCTACCATCACCCCCCAATTCATCTTGAGATCAGGACCCTGACAAATTGGTTTATTTTCTTCCTTGCTTATATTTCCTTAGATTCAAGCTCTTCCTCCTAACTATTCAACCCCCAGCTAATAAACATATATAAACCTCTCTTATACAAAGGTAAACTATAAATAAATAGAAGAACCCAAATATTTTCAGGTTTCACAGGCTTCCAGATTAAATCTAAATTGTAACCGGGTAAAAAAAAAAATTACCAGTTTACAAATGTTCTCTAGCATCTTGCAGATAATTCTAACCTAACCTCCACCCACTCCTGCCTCCAGGTATGCCTAGGATTCCCAAAGGAAAGGGAGGTCTCACACGTGTCCATGAAAAAGCTGTCTTCATTTGTTGCTGAGCTGCTTTGCTACTGACCTGCCTTTCCCAGCCCACCCTTAGCTCACCCATGTTAAGGTTCCAACACACACCACTAGAGAGCTACTGGCACCGCTGCCTCCAGCTCAGCAGCCTCTGAAGATTCCAGCTGAGTCAGCAATATGCCTAAGTGCTGGCCTTATCCTCAGCTGAGGTAGGGTTTCAAGCTAGCATGCAGAATCTGCTGATGGCTGTGGCCACCAGTGTTCTCAATGTGATGGTACTAGCATCTACTGATCTGCACCCTTGTGGTGCCTGGACAAGTGGGATTTGCAGACAGAAGGGAAGGTAATGATTCCTGTCACTTTGCCTTAATCTTCATTAGAAGACCAACAACAAGCATGCCCTCAACAGGCCTGATACCTTGCCACAGGGGGCTCTGTGCAGTTATTTTCTATGTGAACAATACACCCCAAACACAACTCCGTGTTTCTCTCTCTCAGGGGCTGTCCTGTCTAATAATCTAGTCTCTGCTTACCCGCCTCAAACTAAACCCCACCTGACAGACATGTCTAGCTATGTCCGAACCTCCATCATGGATACAGCTCAAGGTTTTCCAGGAAGATCCTCAGCATCCTATGAATCCCAGCAGTTTAGGAGGCTGAGGCAGACAGATCATTTGAGGTCAGGAGTTTGAGACCCGCCTGGCCAACATGGTGAAACCCCATCTCTAATAAAAAAACAAAAATTAGCCATACGTGGTGGTTTGCACTTGTAATCCCAGCTACTTGGGAGGCTGAGGCAGGAGAATCACTTGAAGCTGAGAGATGGAGGTTGCAGTGAGCCAAGATCGCACCACTGCACTCCAACCTGGGTGACAGAGTGAGACTCCATCTCAAAAAAAAAAAAAAAAGAACAGGCCTTGAATGGGTGTCAACTGATTACCTGGGGGGAAGAAGGATGTTGCAAGTCAGTATAATAGGCTTATGCAAATCATGCAATAGCCATGACCCTGCTACAAAAAATGAAACATCATTTCTCAGTCTTGCAGCTCATACTAGCTCTTCTCCTCACATTTGCCCTTCACAGCCAAGCCCCTTGCTTGAAAGTCAGCTATAATCTTTATTTCCTTGCTGTACACTCATTTTTAAATTTAATATTATCTTCTTTTAAAATATAGTTGTATATTCACTTGGTTTAAAATTCACAAAGTACAAAAAGCTATTCCTGGCTACCAAATGTCCCTCCTCAGATGCAACCAGTTTCCTGTGTATCCTATCAGAGATGTCTTATTAAACACAAGCAAAAGCCTTTTTAAAAATAGCAATACCATCCTGTATGTACACACCACACTCTTCCTTTTTTCCCTTAACACTATAGGGATCATTTTATATCAACAGATGAAGAGCATCCTCGTCCTTTTGGGGTGGGGGGAGCTGCGGAATATTCTCTTGCATAGTTGTACCATAAGTTATTTAACTAGTCCCATATTGCTGAACTTTAGGTTGTTTTTAATTTTTTGTGGTTGCAAATATAGCTGGATTCTTTTTTTGAGATGGACCTACATAGTTCATGGATTTTTTTTTTAATGCAATTTCCATTGAGACACAAAGATGTTACATTCCAAAGTAAGGTGGAACATCATATAATTTCTAAAGATGAAAAACCAATTTTGTGACTCTTAAGTTTCTCACTTATAGAGTCTAGAGATGGGGTGGGAGTTGGAGGTTAGGAAGCATTATGGAGAGTAGATTCTATAGGTTTTGAATCCTATCTCCCTATGATGGAGCACTGGACATTCTTAATCTGCATTTCATGACTAAGGAAAAGGCTTCAAGATGATTGCCCAGGGAATTTCATATGTGGTCCCTAGAAGTGGGGGATAACGTATTAAATCCACCTAGAAAAGCTAAAGGGTAAGGGATATCTGGCTAGTTGCTTGGAGGGTAAAGAGAGGTAGCTGCAGGGGAGCCTGTGCTCTCAGAGTTGATTAGGACAAAGTATGTATAAGTATTTCCTTGGGACTACATGAGGACCCCAAGCAAGGGCAGTGTGAAATGTCTTGGGTTTTGTTTAAGAGGAATACTTGGGAGAAAAAAGTCTCAGCAGAACTGAGGCTGAAGTCACTAGCAGATGCACAGATGCATAAGGGCTGAGGAAGCATAAAAGGCCAGTTGTCATAGAGATGGATGTATCTTCATGAAGGGAATGTCAGGTGAGAGATTCCCTGGCAGTAGGGGGAGAGAGATCTAGGTCTTTAAGAAACCATGAAAGATCTCAAAAAGGAGGTGGGTTAAGAAAAATAAAATCTACCACAGCCAGAATAGGTGTTGGTCAATTAGGTATTTCCTGCTTCCTTGCTTCTTCCCATTCCCAATATTCCCCCCTAGAGGGATCTGGAAGCAGATTAGGAAGACAGGAGGACAGAGAAAAGCACCGGAGGGGCGAGAGGGGAGCCAGTGTTGCCCTCCTCCCTCAATGCCGGTGTTCAGCCTGCAATAGGCTGGACCTGAGAAAAGAGAGAAAGTTAAATGAAACTTAAAGTATTTATGATGGTATTGGAGCAAACATTTGAACAGCTGACAATAAGACCTTTTTATTAAACTGAAAATGATTAGAAAAGCCATGGGGCTTATATTGACTTTCATTGAGGGACTGAGTTCCACAAATAAATTGAGAGAGACGTCGGGGGGTACTTCTACTTTTTTTAAAGGTGTGGAAAGTCACAAGATACTGTTGCTTTCATCTTAGCAACAAGGACACTCAGAAGAAGTTATGAAATCATAGTTGTGGATTTTTTTTTATTTTTTAAATCTGTCAGAGAGCTGAGGATACAAAGAAACCTAAATGAATTAAGTCACAAGCCCTTTCAAGGAGAAAAGAGATGCATGGTTGTGTTCATTCCTGGCAGAGTGGTGAGAGAAGGAAAATTTGATGTAGATAGGGGTTATGGGAAAACCATGCAAATCAAACTTTTAATGGTCACATGTAGACTGACATAGTAAATTTGAAATCCAAGGGTCTCTAATCACAGAGCAAGTCTACACCAATTTAGGAACTCTTTCCCACAGTCCTTCACTAAGTTCATTGGGTTAATACTTAGAAGACTGAGGACAGAGCAGAAGTGAGAACAATTCACCTCTGAAGGTCTGCAGGGAAGAATGAGGAGCAGCTGAAATGGTAAATATGCTAGATATATATATATATATATAGAGAGAGAGAGAGAGAGAGAGACAGAGAGAGAGAGAGAGAGAGAGAGATTGTCTAAAGCAAAAGGTAGCAATGTGTTTTGGGCCTTATAGCAAATGTAGAAGTAAAATTTATAACCACCAGAGGACAAAGGGTAAGATGGGAGCTGAAAAGCCTCTTTATATCATTGTAGGATTCTTTATACTGTGTGTAATATAATTAAATATTGTTGAAAGTAGACTGTGTTAAGGATGCATATTATAATATCTAAAGCAAACATTCAAAAAAATACAACTAAAAAGTCAATTGAGGAGAGGAGGAGAAAAATTTAAATAAAAAATCATACTCAATCACCCAACAAAAGTCATCAAAGAGGGAACAAAAAAATCCAAAGAGTAAATAGAAGAATCAGAAACCACAGCAACATGGCAGACTTAGACCCCACCATACCATTAATTATATTAATTTTAAATTAACTAAATACTTCCTTAAAAGTCAAAATTACTAGGTACGATTAAAAATTTAAGACCCAACTCTATGCTGTTTGCAAGAAATCTACTTTAAATATAAAGACAGGTGAAAAGTTAAAATGTACTATAAGATAAAACATATATAGGATAAAATATGCAAATACTAAGAAGAGCTGTGTGGCTACAGTAATATCAGATAAAGTAGATTTCAAGATCAATAATGTTACCAGAATTAAACAGGGACCTTACTTAATGATAAAACGTTTAAGTCTTCAAGAAGACATCACAATTCTCTAAATGTGCATGTGCCTGATAACAGAGTTTCAAATACGTGGAGCAAAAGCTAAGAGAATAAAAGGAAGAAATAGAAAAATCCACAAAGTTGTAAATTTTAACACCCATCTTTCAGTAATAGACAAAACAAATAGACCAAATCAATAAGAATATAGAAGGTGTGAAAACTGCTATTAGCCCCATTACTATTTGATATTTTAGAAAAATACCCAACACTTACATCCAAAAGATACATTCTTTTCAAAGGCACAAGGAACATTTGCTAGGGTAGATGTATAGCATATGTCCTCTGTCCAAAATAATATTAAATTAGCAATTGTTCATCATAAGACATCTCAAAAATCTTCAAATATTTGGAAAGTTAGCTACACATGTCTAAATAACCCCTGGGTAAAATAAGAATTTAAAAGGCAATTAGAAAGTATTCTCAACTGAATGATATTGAAAATCCAACATATCAAAATTTGGAGATGCATTAAAGCAATTTTAGGGGCAATTTATTACTATAAATGCCTATATTAGAAAATAAGAATGCCATAATCAAATTAATAATCTAAGTTTTCCAATTAAGCTAGAACAAGAAGAGAAAATTAAACCCAAGATAAATACAAGAAAGGAAATATTAGAGCAGAAATTAATGAAATAAAACAGAGACAAAAATAGAGAAAGCTAAGTCAAAAGATGTCAATTAAAAAAATAAAATTGGTGACCGGGCATGGTGACTCATGCCTGTAATCTCAGCACTTTGGGAGGCCAAGATGGGCAGATCATTTGAGGTCAGGAGTTCGAGACCAACCTGGCCAACATGGTGAAATCCCATCTCTACTGAAAATACAAAAATTAGCCAGGTATGGTGGCACATGTCTGTAATCCCAGCTACTGGGGAGACTGAGGCAGAAGAATCACTTGAACCCAGGAGGTGGAGGTTGCAATGAGCCAAGATCTTACCACTGCACTCCGGCCTGGGCAACGGAGTGAGACTCTTGTCTCAAAAATAATAATAATTAAAAAATTAAAAACTAATAAAATTGATAAACCTCTAGCAAGACTGATGAAAGGACTCACATGCACACAGAGAGAAAGAGAGAGAGAGAGAAAAAAAACTCAATCAACAACAATATAAATGAAAACAGCAACTTCACTACAGAGCTGTAGTCATTTAAAAGAGAATAAAGCATATGATAATCAACCTATGCCAATTGTCAGGAACTGTGAAGGATCTTAAATTGTCAAGAACGATGATGATTTCACTCTATTTGCAAGCTTACAAGTTAGCCTGCCAGACTTATGTATGTTGGCAGAAGATATGAGACTCCTGGGTCACAGACTAAGGCCTTTATTACTCATGGCACAGCAAGCCACATGAGCTTCATGCTTGAGTCAGTTCCTCTTTAATCCTCTCTTCCATAGGGTGACACAAGCAGTTCAGATGAGTGTTGTGCACACAGCTGGTTTGTGTCAGAGCTAAGAAATCTCAAGGCTTAGATAAGAAGCTGTAAGTAAACCTGCCTGAAATTTGCCCCAGAAGGAGACATTATCTTTATTTTACTGGACAGCAAACAAACCTGCCTTCTACTCTAGAAAGAGAAACTATTTGTGTCTTTCTAGAGTACTCTCCATAGAAACATCTTGAAAAGATAGTCTGAAACAAAAGCTGTTGGTGTCTTGGCTCAAGATGCACAGAAATACAACAGACCCATGGAGAATTGTCTCCCAATACCAATTGGTGAATTGGACAGGCTCCTTGAAGAAAAACAACTTATGAAAACTGACACAAAAGATATAAGGTTATAAGGTTAAATAACTCAATAGCTAGTAAATTGAATTTGCAATCAAAACATTCCTACAAAGAAATTTCAAATTTTGGGGGTTTATTTAATCAAAAATAGAAGAAAACTCTTTCAGAAAATAGGAGTAAAAATTGTCCATTTTTTATGATGCTAGCATAAACCCAATAACAATACTTAACAAATTTTTTTTTTTTTTTTTTTTTTTTTTTTTTTTAGACAGGGTTTTGCTCTTGTTGCCCAGGCTGGAGTGCAATGGTGAGATCTCGGCATAGACCAACATCCCATATGAACATAGATTCAAATAAACAATTTTTTAATTTTTAATTTTGAGGGTACATAGTAAGTGTAGATATTTGCGGGGTACATGAGATGTTTTGGTACAGGCTTGCAGTGCATAAAAATCACATCATGGAGAATGGGGTCTCCATTCCCTCAAGCATTTATCCTTTGTGACAAACAATTCAATTACACTCTCTTAGTTATCTTTAAATGTACAAATAAATTATTATTGACTATAGTCACCCTGTTGTGCTATCACATAGTAGGTCTTATTCATTCTTTCTAACTATTTTTTGTACTCATGAACAATCCCCACCTCCTCCTCACCTCCAGCTATCTTTTCCAGCCTCTGATAACCATCCTTCTACTCTCTATGTCCATGAGTTCAATTGTTTTGATTTGTAGATCTCACAAATAAGTGAGAACGTGCAATGTTTATCTTTCTGTGCCTGGCTTATTTCACTTAACATAATGATCTCCAGTTCCATCCATGTAGTTGCAAAGGGCAGAATCTCATTCTTTTTTATGGCTGAATAGTACTCACTTATTTCACTTAACATAATGATCTCCAGTTCCATCCACGTTGTTGCAAAGGGCAGAATCTCATTCTTTTTTATGGCTGAATAGTACTCCATTGTGTATATACCACATTTTCTTTACCCACTTATCTGCTAATGAACATTTAGGTTGTTTCCAAATCTTGGCTATTGTGAATAGTGCTGCAACAAACGTGGGAGTGCAAATATCTCTTGGATATACTGAGTTTTTTTCTTTTGGGCATATGTCCCACAGGGGGATTGCTGGATCCTATGGTAGTTCTATTTTTAGTTTCTTGAGGAACATCCAAACTGTACTCCACAGTGGTTATACTAAATAAACTTTTTAAAAATTAGCAAGTTGAATACAGAAATACCTAAAGAGCATGACCAAGTTCGTTTTATTCCCAGAATATAAAGTTAGTTTATTATTTGAAAAATCAACCAGCAATTGGCAATAACAGAATAATTTAAAAATATGAATATCTGAATAAATGCAAAAAAAGTATTTGACAAAATTCCATGTCTATTCATGATAAAAATTCTCAGCAAATGAGGAATAGAAGGGCACTTTTTCAATGTGATAAAGATCATATATGGAAAACCAATAGCTAATATTATATATCACAAAATGATAGATACATTTCCTCTATGATATGGGAAAATGTACACTCTTATCACTTCTATTAAACATTGTACTGCAATCTAGTCTAGTGAAATAAGAAAAGAGAAAAGCAAAAAGTTTGGAGGGGAAAATGTAAAACTGTCACTATATGCAAACTACAGGATTGCATGCATGGTTGTGCATTTAAAACACTCATTATAATTTACCAAAAACTACTAGAACTGACAAGTGAATTTGCAAGGTATTATGATACATGTTCAATGTGCAAATCTACTGTATTTCTATATACTATCACTAAGCAATTGGAAAATGAAATTATTTTAAAATGCTATTTATAATAGCATTTTAAAACTAAATAACTGGAAATTAAACTAAAGGAAGACATACAGGACCTACATATTGAAAATTACCAAAGATTGCTGAAAAAAATTAAAGAAAACACAAATACATTGGGAGATATATGACTTACACATTGAAAATTACAAAAGATTGCTGAAAAATATTAAAGAAAACACAAATACATTGGGAGATACACATGGCATTCATTAATTGAATAGTTTAATATTAAGATGTTCATTCTCCCCAAATTTATCCATAGATTTAATATACAAACAAATTTAGCAAAGTTAGTTGAAGACATTTAAGCTGATCCTAACAATTTTCTGAAAATGCTAATGATCTACAAGAGCAAAAGCAATTTTGGAAATGAACAAGTTCAATAATTTGGAGGATTTACACTACACAATAGCAACAATTATTATAAAACTATAGTCATCAAGACTGTTTGATATTGCCATAAGAATTGATAAATAAATTAATAAAACATAATATAGACTAGAGGTATTGACTCACACAATTGACTTTTGACCAAGGCACCAAGTCAATTCAAGGTCTTTCAAGAAATGGTGGGAGAGAAACTAGATATCCATATGGAAAAATAAAACAAGGAATCTTGTCATGAGTTCTATACTTCATCATCCCTACATCCCTCCAACCCACTCGTACCCCATTCATTTGACCCCTCCTCCTGCCCTGTGACTCATTTTCTTTTTTGCTAGCATGTTGGTGGCAGCTAATGGCTCACAACTGAGTACCTGTCTCCCCAGGAATTGTTCTGCCCAACCAATATCACAATCTCTCCCTGGTGGCAGCCCAAATCTCATAACTGGTTGATGCAGAGGTTCAAATGCCCAGCTCTCTTGCATCATTTGGAATTATGCTAAGGAGCTAAACAAAATATCAAGCTCCCCATAGGATTCACTGAGGCCCCTGTTGCACACAGGCCCACAGTTCCTCTGCCCAATTCTGCTTTCTTCATCCCTCAAGAGTATTTTAGCTGTGAATACTCCTGCATGTAAGTCTGTTTCATGGATAACTCAATCTATAACAAACTTGACCCTTACCCCACTCCCTACTCAAAGAAATAATCTGAGATGGATTACTTGGACCTTGCGTGAAAGTTGGTAGTAAACAGGCAGTGGTTGCCATGGGCCTTGGATGAGACCCAGTGCTGTGCTGGCTTTGTGTCTGACCCAGCATAGTCCTATTGGTGGTGGGCACAGGGTTGCTTGTGTCACCCCCTCCCCCACCTCCAGACTTCTCAGCATGGAAAGAGGGACTCTGATTTTTTGCGCTAGAGTAAGGGAAGAGAACAAGAGTCTCAGCTTGGTAATTCAGAGAATTCTCCCAGATCTTACCCAAGGCACCTCTATGATTCTACAAGAGTCATAATATTACTGGGCTTGGGGTATCTCCTAATGCAGATACAGCTACAGTGACCAAAGATTTAGGTCATAGCAGTCAATTCCCTTTGAATACTTGGAAAACCTTCCCAAGAAGGATGGGTATACAAACAAGGCCAGATTGTGAAGAACACAATAAATACCTAATTCTTCAATGCCTACACATTGACAAGGATCCACAAGCATCAAGACCATCCAGGAAAACATGA
Source organism: Pongo pygmaeus (assembly GCF_028885625.2). Classification (NCBI taxonomy): domain Eukaryota; kingdom Metazoa; phylum Chordata; class Mammalia; order Primates; family Hominidae; genus Pongo; species Pongo pygmaeus. Next base: position 107,267,964 of record NC_072384.2, on the reverse strand, counting down.
CATCACCAAATAAATTAAATAAGGCACCAATGACCAATCCTGGAGAAATCTTTCTGACAGAGAATTCAAAATAGCTGTCTTAGGCAACCTACAGAATGGGATAAAAGTTTTGCAATCTACCCATCTGACAAAGGGCTAATATACAGAATCTATAAAGAACTCAAACAAATTTACAAGAAAAAATAAACAATCCCATCAAAAAGCGGGCAAAGGACATAAGCAGATGCTTCTCAAAAGAATGCATTTATGCAGTCAACAGACACATGAAAAAATGCTCATCATCACTGGCCGTCAGAGAAATGCAAATCAAAACCATAATGAGATACCATCTCACACCAGTTAGAATGGCTATCATTAAAAAGTCAGGAAACTATAGGTGCTGGAGAGAATGTGGAGAAATAGGAACACTTTTACACTGTTGGTGGGACTGTAAACTAGTTCAACCATTGTGGAAGACAGTGTGGCGATTCCTCAAGGATCTAGAACTAGAAATACCATTTGACCCAGCCATCCCATTACTGGGTATATACCCAAAGGATTATAAATCATGCTGCTATAAAGACACATGCACACGTATGTTTATTGTGGCACTATTCACAATAGCAGACTTGGAACCAACCCAAATGTCTAACAATGATAGATTGAATTAAGAAAATGTGGCACATATACACCATGGAATACTATGCAGCCATAAAAAAGGATGAATGGTTCATGTCCTTTGTTGGGACATGGATGAAGCTGGAAACCATCATTCTGAGCAAACTATCACAAGGACAGAAAACCAAACACCGAATGTTCTCACTCATAGGTGGGAATTGAACAATGAGAACATACGGACACAGGATGGGGAACATCACACACCGGGGCCTGTTGTGGGGTGGGGGGAGGGGAGAGGGATAGCATTAGGAGATATACCTAATGTAAATGACGAGTTAATGGGTGCAGCACATCAACATGGCACATGTATACCTATGTAACAAACCTGCACATTGTGCACATGTACCCTAGAACTTAAAGTATAATAATAAAGATAAAATATAAATAGCTGTCTTGAGGAAGCTCAGTGAAATTCAAGACAACACAGAGAAGGAATTCAGAATCCTATTAGATAAATTTAACAGAGAAATTGAAATAATTTTTAAAAATGAAGCAGAAATTTTGGAGCTGAAAAATTCAATTGACATACTAAAGAATGCATCAGAGTCTTTCAACAGTAGAATTGATCAAGCAGAAGAAAAAATTAGTGAGCATGAAGATGGTGTATTTGAAAATATACAGTCCAAGAAGACAAAAAAGAATAAAGAATAAAAAAGAATACAGCACACCTACAAGATTTAGAAAATAGCCTAGCTATTGGCCTCATAGAGGAGGTAGACGGAGAGATCAGGGCAGAAAATTTCTTCAAAGGGATAATAACAAAGAACTTTCCAAACCTCGAGAAACATATCAATATTCAAGTAAGAGAGTTATAGAAGAACATCAAGCAGATTTAACCCAAAGACGACTATCTCAAGGCATTTAATAATCAAACTCCCAAAGGTCGAGGATAAAGAAAGAATCTTAAAAGAAGGCAGTAAGAGAAAAGAAACAAATAACATACAAATGAGCTCCAACACACCTTGCAGCAGGCTTCTCAGGGAAACCTTACATGCCAGGAGAAAGTGACATAACATATTTAAAGTGTTGAAGGAAAAAACTTTCATCCTAGAATAGTGTATCCAGTAAAAATAGACTTCAAACATGAAAGAGAAATAAAGAATTTCCCAGGCAAACAAAAAGCTGAGGGAGCTCATTAACACCAGACATGTGCTATAAGAAATGCTAAAGGGAGTTCTTCATTCTGAAAGAAAAGGGAGCAATAAGAAATTATCTGAAGGTACAAAACTCACAAACACAAAATATTATGACACTGCAATTGTAGTGTGTAAACTACTCATATCTTGTGTAGAAAGACTAAAAGATAAACCTATAAAAAATAATAACTACAACAACTTTTCAAGACATAGCACAATAATATATAAATAAAACAATAAAAAGTTAAAAGGGGGAATAAAATAAAATGCAGTGTTATTAGTTATCTCTTTGCTTGTTCGTTAATTTTTTTTTTTTTTTTTTTTACAATTAGTGTTGTCATCACTTTAACATAATGGGTTATGAGATGTTACTTGCAAGCTTAATGGTAACCTCAAATAAAAAAACCTAAGACAGATACACAAAAAATGAAAAAACAAGAAATTAAAATATGCCACCAGAGAAAACCACCTTCACACAAAGGAAGACAGAAAGGAAAGAAGGAAGGAAGAGAAGACCACAAAACAACCAGAAAGCAAATAGCAAAATGACAGAAGGAAGTCCTTACTTATCAACAATAACATTTAATGTAAATGAGCTAAACTCCCCAAGAAAAAAACATAAAGTAGCTGAATGGATAAAAATAAAAAAAACAAGACCCAGCTATCTGTTTTGTTTGTTTGTTTGTTTTGGAGACGAGTCTCGCTAAGTCACCCAGGCTGGAGTGCAGTGGCGCGATCTCGGCTCACTGCAAGCTCCACCTCTCAGGTTCACGCCATTCTCCTGCCTCAGCCTCCTGAGTAGCTGGGACTACAGGCACCCGCCACCATGCCTGGCTAATTTTTTTGTATTTTTAGTAGAGCTTTCACCGTGTTAGCCAGGATGGTCTCAATCTCCTGACCTTGTGATCTGCCCGCCTTGGCCTCCCAAAGTCCTGGGATTACAGGTGTGAGCCACCGTGCCCAGCCCCAGCTATCTGTTTTTTACAGGAAACATACTTCACCTATGAAGACATAAATAAACTGAAAATAAATGGATGGAAAAAGATATTCCATGCAAATGGAAACCAAAAGAGAGCAGGAGTAGCTATACTTACATCAGATAAAATAAATTTCAAGACAAAAACTATAAAAAGAGACAAAGAGAGTCATTATATAATGATAAAGGGATCAATTCAGCAAGAGGATGTAATAATTGTAAGTATATGTGCACCCAACACCGGAGCACCTAGATATATCAAGCAAATATTATTAGAGTGAAAGAGAGAGATGGACCCCAATACAATAATAGCTGATGACTTTAACACCTCACTTTCAGCATTGGAAAGATCATCTAGACAGAAATCAACAAAGAAACATCAGACTTAATGTGTACTACAAAACAAGTGGACCTAATAGATATTTACAGAATATTTCATCCAATGACTGCAGAATATACATTCTTCTCCTTATCATATAGCTCATTCTCAAGGAGACCATATGTCAGGCCACAAAACAAATCTTAAAAGTTTCAAAAAAGAAAAAATGAAACCATAATAAGTATCTTCTCTGACTACAATGGAATAAAACTAGAAATCAATAACAAGAGGAACTTTGGAAACTATACAAACATATGGAACTTAAACAATATGCTCCTAATGACCAGTGGGTCAATGAAGAAATTAAGAAGGAAGTTAAAAAATGTCTTGAAATAAATGAAAATGAAAACGCAACATACCAAAACCTATGGGGTACAGCAAAAGCAGTACTAAGAGGAAAGTTTATAGCAATAAGCACCTAGATCAAAAGAGTAGAAAAACTTCAAATAAACAACTTATTGATGTAGCTTAAAGAACTAGAGCAAACCAGTCCAAAATTAGCATAAGAAAAGAAATAATACAAATCAGAACAGAAATAAATGACATTGAAATAAAAAATACAAAACAAAAATGAAACAAAAAGTTCGTTTTCTGAAAAGTTAAACAAAATTTGAGAGAAGACTCAAATAAAATCAGAGATAAAAAGGGAGCTGTTACGACTGATACCACAGAAATTCAAAGGACCATTAGAGGCTAATATAAGCAACTATATGCCAATAAATTGGAAAACCTACAAGAAATGGAGAAACTCCTAGACACATACAACCTATCAAGATTGAACCATCACAAAATCCAAAGCCTGAATAGACTAATAACAAGTAATGAGATTGAAGCTGTACTAAAAAGTCTCCCAGCAAAGAAAAGCTCAGGGCTCAATGGCTTTGCTGCTGAATTTTACCAAACATTTAAAGAAGAACTAATACCAGTTCTACTCAAACTACTCCAAAAAAATAGAGGAGGGAACACTGCCAAACTTATTCTATGAGGACAGTGTCACCCTCCAAAACCAGACAAAGACACATTGAAAAATAAAAAGAAAACTAAAGGCCAATATCCCTGTTGAATATTGATGCAAAAATTCTCAACAAAATAGAAGCAAACAATTCAACAACACATGAAAACAACATTCATCATAATCAAGTGGGCTTTATCTCAGGGATGCAAAGATAGTTCAATATACACAAATAAATCAATGTGATACATCAAATCAACAGAATAAAGGCAAAAACCATATGATCATTTCAACTGGTGCTGAAAAAGCATTTGATAAAATTCAACATTCCTTCATGATAAAAGCCCCCCAAAAACTGGATATAGAAGGAACACACCTCAACATGATAAAAAACCATATACAACAGATCCATAGCTAGTATCATACTGAATGGGGAAAAACTGAAAGCCTTTCCTCTAAGATCTGGACCAAGACAAGGATGCCCACTTCTACCACTGTTATTCGACATAGTACTGGAACTCCTAACTAGAGCAATCTGAGAAGAGAAAGAAATAAAGGGCATCCAGACTGGAAAAGAAGAAGTCAAATTTTGCTTGTTTTCAGATGATATGGTCTTATTTTTGGAAAAAACTGAAGAGTCCCCTGAAAATCTATTAGAATGGATAAACAAATTCAGTAAAGTCACAGGACACAAAATCAACATACAAAAATCAGTAACATTTCTATGTGCCAACAGTGAACAATTAGAAAAAAGAAATCAAGAAAGTAATCCCATTGATAGTAGCTACAAATAAAATAAGATACCTAGAAATAAACTTAACTAAAGAAGTGAAAGAGCTCTACAATGAAAATGTAAAACGTAATGCAAGAAATTTAAGAGGACACCAAAAAAAAAAAAAAAAAAGGAAAGATATTCCATGGTCATGGATTGGAAGAATCAATATTGTTAAAAGGGCTATACTACCTAAAGCAATCTACAGAATCGATGCAATTCCTATCAAAATACCAATGACATTCTTCACAGAAATAGAAAAGGTAATGCTGGCCCTCCTCCCAAGATGGCCAAATAGGAACAGCTCCAGTCTACAGCTCCCAATGAGATCGACATAGAAGACGGATGATTTCTGCATTTCCAACTGAAGTACCTGGTTCGTCTCACTGGGACTGGTTGGACAGTGGGTGCAGCCCACGGAGGGCAAGCCAAAGCAGGGCAGGGCGTTGCCTCACCCGGGAAGTGCAAGGGGTAGGGGGATTTTCCTTTCCTAGCCAAGGGAAGCCATGAGTGACTGTACCTGGAGGAGCAGTACACTCCTGCCCAAATACTGTGTTTTTCCCATGGTCTTCACAACTGGCAAACCAGGAGATCCCCTCCCATGCCTGGCTCGGCAGGTACCAGGCCCATGGAGCCTTGCTCACTGATAGTGCAGCAGTCTGAGATCGACCTGCGATGCTGGAGCTTGGCAGGGGGAGGGGTGGCCGCCAATGCTGAGGCTTGAGTAGGCGGTTCTATGCTCACAGTGTAAACAAAGCAGCAGGGAAGCTCTATCTGGGTGGAGCCCACCGCAGCTCAGCAAGGCCTACTGCCTCTGTAGATTCCACCTCTGGGGGCAGGACATACCTGAACAAGAGGCAGCAGACAGCTTCTACAGACTTAAACATCCTTGCCTGACAGCTCTGAAGAGAGCAGTGCTTCTCCCAGTACAGCATTCAAACTCTGATAACAGACAGACTGCCTCCTAAAGTGGGTCCCTGACCCCCGTGTAGCCTGACTGGGAGACACCTCCCAGTAGGGGCCGACAGACACCTCCCAGTAGGGCCTGACAGACACCTCATAGGTGGCTGCCCCTCTGAGACAAAGCTTCCAGAGTATCAGGCAGCAATATTTGCTGTTCTGCAGCATCCGCTGGTGATACCCAGGGTCTGGAGTGGACCTCCAGCAAACTCCAACAGATCTGCAGCTGAGGGGCCTGTATGTTAGAAGGAAAGCTAACAAACAGAAAAGAATAGCATCAATATCAACAAAAAGGACATCCACACCAAAACCCCATCCTTAGGTCACCAACATCAAAGACCAAAGGTAGATAAAACCACAAAGATGGGGAGAAACCAGAGCAGAAAGGCTGAAAATTCCAAAAACCAGAATGCCTCTTCTCCTCCAAAGGAACACAACTCCTCACCAGCAAGGGAACAAAACTGAATGGAGAATGAGTTTGACAAACTGACAGAAGTAGGCTTCAGAAGGTCGGTAATAACAAACTTCTCCAAGCTAAAGGAGCATATTCTAATCCATTGCAAGGAAGCCAAAAACCTTGAAAAAAGTTAGACGAATGGCTAACTAGAATAACCAGTGTAGAGAAGAGCTTAAATGACCTGATGAGCTGAAAACCACAGTATGAGAACTTCGTGAACCATACACAAGTTTCAGTAGCCAATTTGATCAAGGAGAAGAAAGGATATCAGTGATTGAAGATCAAATAAATGAAATAAAGTGAGATGACAAGAATAGAGATAAAAGAGTAAAAAGAAATGAACAAAGCCTCCAAGAAATATGGGACTATGTGAAAAGATCAAATCTACATTTGACTGGTGTACCTGAAAGTGACGGGAAGAATGGAACCAAGTACCTGAAAGTGACGGGAAGAATGGAACCAAGTGAGAAAACAGTCTTCAGGATATTATCCAGAAGAACTTCCCCAACCTAGCAAGGCAGGCCGACATTCAAATTCAGGAAATACAGAGAACACCATAAACATACTCCTCGAGAAGAGCAACCCCAAGACATAATTGTCAGATTCACCAAAGTTGAAATGAAGAAAAAATGTTAAGGGCAGCCAGAAAGAAAGGTCGGGTTACTCACAAAGGGAAGCCCATCAGACTAACAGCGGATCCCTCTCGGCAGAAACCCACAAGCCAGAAGGGAGTGGGGGCCAATATTCAACATTCTTAAAGAAAAGAATTTTCAACCCAGAATTTCATATCCAGACAAACTAAGCCTCATAAGTAAAGGAGAAATAAAATCCTTTACAGACAAGCAAATGCTGAGAGATTTTATCACTGCCAGGCCTGCCTTACAAGAGCTCCTGAAGGAAGCATTAAATATGGATAGGAACAACTGATACCAGCCACTGCAAAAACATACCAAATTATAAAGACCACTGACACTATGAAGAAACTGCATTAATTAATGGGTGAAATAATCAGCTAGCATCATGATGACAGCAAAAAATTCACACATAACAATGTTAACCTTAAATGTAAATGGGCTAAATGCCCCAATTAAAAGACACAGAATGGCAAATTGGATACAGTCAAGACCCATTGGTGTGCTGTATTCAGGAGACCCATCTCACATGCAAAGATACACATAGGTTCAAAATAAAGGGATGGAGGAAGATCTACCAAGCAAATGGAAAGCAAAAAAAAAGTGGGAGTTGCAATCCTGGTCTCTGATAAAACGGACTTTAAACCAACAAAGATCAAAAGAGACAAAGAAGGCCATTACATAATGGTAAAGGGATCAATTCAACAAGAAGAGCTAACTACCCTAAATATATATGCACCCTATCCGGGAGCACCCAGATTCATAAAGCAAGTTCTTAGAGACCTACAAAGAGACTTAGACTCCCACACAATAATAATGGGAGACTTTAACATCCCACTGTCCAGATCAATGAGACAGAAAATTAACAAGGATATCCAGGACTTGAACTCAACTCTGGACCAAGCGGACCTAATAGACATCTACAGAACTCTCCACCCCAAATCAACAGAATATACATTCTTCTCAGCACCACATCGCACTTATTCTAAAACTGACCACATAATTGGAAGTAAAACACTCCTCAGCAAATGTAAAAGAACAGAAATCACAACAAACTCTCTCTCAGACCACAGTGCAATCAAATTAGTACTCGGAATTAAGAATCTTACTCAAAACTGCACAACTACATGGAAATTGAACAACTTGCTCCTGAATGACTACTGAGTAAATAACGAAATGAAGGCAGAAATAAAGATGTTCTTTGAAACCAATGAGAACAGAGACACAACATATCAGAATCTCTGGGACACATTTAAAGCAGTGTGTAGAGGGAAAAAGATAGCACTAAATGCCCACAAGAGAAAGCAGGAGAGATCTAAAATCGACACCCTAACATCATAATTAAAAGAACTAGAGAAGCAAGAGCAAACAAATTCAAAAGCTAGCAGAAGGCAAGAAATAACTAAGATCAGAGCATAACTGAAGGAGATAGAGACACAAAAAACCCATCAAAAAATCAATGAATCCAGGAGCTGGTTTTTTTTTTTTAAAAAAAAGATCAACAAAATAGATAGACTGCTAGCAAGAAGAAAAGAGAGAAGAATCAAATAGCTGTAATAAAAAATGATAAAGGGGATATCACCATCATTCCCACAGAAATACAAACTACCATCAGAGAATACTATAAACACCTCTACACAAATAAACTAGAAAATCTAGAAGAAATGGATAAATTACTGGACACATACACCCTCCCAAGACTAAAACAGTAAGAAGTTGAATCCCTGAATAGACCAATAACAGGTTCTGAAACTGAGGCAATAATTAATAGCCTACCAACCAAAAAAAGTCCATGACCAGATGGATTCACAGCCGAATTCTACCAGAGCTACAAAGAGGAGCTGGTACCATTCCTTCTGAAACTATTCCAGTCAAGAGAAAAAGAGGAAATCCTCCTTAGTTCATTTTATGAGGCCAGCATCATCCTGATACCAAAGCCTGGTGGAGACACAACAAAAAAAGAGAATTTTAGGCAAATATCCTGATGAACTTAGATGTGAAAATCCTTGATAAAATACTGGCAAACCAAATCCAGCAGCACATCAAAAAGCTTATCTACAATTTTCAAGTTGGCTTCATCCCTGAGATGCAAGGCTGGTTCAATATACGCAAATCAATAAATGTAATCCATCACATAAACAGAACCAATGACAAAAACCACATGATTATCTCAATAGATGCAGAAAAGGCCTTTGACAAAATTCAACAGCCTTTCATGCTAAAAACTCTCAATAAACTAGGTGTCAATGGAACGTATCTCAACATAATAAGAGCTCTTTATGACAAACCCACAGCCAATATCATACTGAATGGGCAAAAACTGGAAGCATTCCCTTTGAAAACTGGCACAAGACAAGGATGCCCTCTCTCACCACTCCTATTCAACATAGTATTGGAAGTTCTCGCCAGGGCAATCAGGCAAGAGAAAGCAATAATGGGTATTCAAATAGGAAAAGAGGAAGTCAAATTGTCTCTGTTTGCAGATGACATAATTGTATATTTAGAAAACCCCATCGTCTCAGCCCCAAATCACCTTAAGCTAATAAGCAACTTCAGCAAAGTCTCACGATACAAAATCAATGTGCAAAAATCACAAGCATTCCTATATACCAATAACAGACAAACAGAGAGCCAAATCATGAGTGAACTCCCATTGACAACTGCTACTAACAGAGTAAAATACCTAGGAATACAACTTACAAGGGATGTTAAAGACCTCTTCAAGGAGAACTACAAAGCACTGCTCAAGGAAATAAGAGAGGACATAAACAAATGGAAAAACATTCCATGCTCATGGGTAGGAAGAATCAATATCATGAAAATGGCCTTACTGCCCAAAGTAATTTATAGATTCAGTGCTATCCTCATCAAGCTGCCAATGAATTTCGTCACAGAATTGGAAAAAAACTTCTTTAAACTTCATTTGGAACCAAAAAAGAGCCTGCATAGCCAAGACAATCCTGGGCAAGAAGAACAAAGCTGGAGGCATCACACTACCTGACTTCAAACTATACTACAAGGCCACAGTAACCAAAACAGCATGGTACTGGTACCAAAACATAGATATAGACCAATGGAACAGAATGGAGGCCTCAGAAATAACACCACACATCTACCACCATCTGATCTTTGACAAACCTGACACACACAAGCAATGGGGAAAATATTCCCTATTTAATAAATGGTGTTGGGAAAACTGGCTAGCCATATGCAGAAAACTGAAACTGGACCCCTTCCTTACACCTTATACAAAAATCAACTCAAGATGGATCAAAGTCTTAAACATAAGACCTAGGACCATAAAAATCCCAGAAGAAAACCTGGGCAATACCATTCAGGACATAGGCATGGGCAAAGACTTCATGTCTAAAACACAAAAAGCAATGGCAACAAAAGCCAAATTTTACAAATGAGATTTAATTAAACTAAAGAATTTCTGCACAGCAAAAGAAACTATCATCAGAGTGAACAGGCAACCTACAGAATGGGAGAAAAATGTTGCAATCTATCCATCTGACAAAGGGCTAATATCAAGAATCTACAAAGAACTTACACAAATTTACAAGAAAAAGCAAACAACCCCAACAAAAAATGTGCAAAGGATATGAACAGACACTTCTCAAAAGAAGACATTTATGCAGCCAACAGACATATGAAAAAAATGCTCTTCATCACTGGTCATTAGAGAAATGCAAATTAAAACCACAATGAGATACTATCTCACACCAGTTAGAACGGCAATCATGAAAAAGTCAGGAAACGACAGATGCTGGAGAGGTTGTGGAAAAATAGGAATGCTTTTACACTGTTGGTGGGAGTGTAAATTAGTTCAACCATTGTGGAAGACAGTGTGGCGATTCCTCAAGGATCTAGAACTAGAAATACCATTTGGCCCAGCAATCTCATTACTGGGCATGTACCCAAAGGATTATAAATCATGATGCTATAAAGATACATGCACACGTATGTTTATTGTGGCACTATTCACAATAGCAAAAACTTGGAACCAACCCAAGTGTCTATCAGTGATAGACTGGATTAAGAAAATGTGGCACATATACACCATGGAATGCTATGCAGCCATTAAAAAGACGAGTTCATGCCCTTTGCAAGGACATGGAAGAAACTGGAAACCATCATTCTCAGCAAACTATCATGAGATCAGAAAACCAAACACTGCATGTTCTCACTCTTAAGTGGGAGTTGAACAATGAGAACACATGGACACAGGGAGGGGAACATCACAGACTGGGGCCTGTAGGGGGTGGGGATCTAGGGGAAGGATAACATTAGGAGAAATACCTAATGTAGGTTACGGGTTGATGGGTGCAGCAAACCACCATGTCGTGTGTATACCTGTATAACAAAACTGCACGTTCTGCACATGTAGCCTAGAACTTAAAGTATAATAATAATAAAAAAAGAAAAGGTAATGTTAAGGTTTATATGGAATCAAAAAAGAGTCAGAATAGACAAAGCCAACCTGAGCAAAAAGAACAAAACTGGAAGAATCACATTACCTAACTTCAAATTATACAACAGAGCTATAACAACCCAAACAGCATCATACTGGCATAGAAACAGGCACACAGACCAACGAAACAGCATAAAGAACCCAGAAATAAATTTACACATCTACAGTGAACTCATTTTTGACAAAGGTGCCAAGAACATACAATGGTGAAATCACAGTCTTTTCAATAAATATTGCTGGGAAAACTGATATCCATATGCAGAAGAATGAAACTAGACCCCTATCACTCACTGTATACAAAGTCAAATCAAAATGGATTAAAGACTTAAATCTAAAGCCTCAAACAATGAAACTAGTAAAAGAAAATATTGGAGAAACTCTCTAGGACATTGGTCTGGGCAAAGGCTTTTTGAGTAATACCCCTAAAGCACAGGCAACCAAAGCAAAAATGGACAAGTGAGATCACATCAAATTAAATAGTTTCTGCACAGTAATGGAAGCAATCAGCAAAGTGAAGAGACAACTCACAGAATGGGAGAAAATATTTTCAAACTATCCATCTGGCCAGGGATTAATAACCAAAATATATAAGAAGCTCAATTCTATAGGAAAAAAACTAATAATCCAATTTAAAAATGGGCAAAAGATCTGAATAGATACTTCTCAAAAGACATGCAAATGGCAAAAGTGTGTATGAAAAGGTCCTCAACATCACTGATCATCAGAGAAATGCAAATCAAAACTACAATGAGATATCATCTCACCCCAATTAAAACGGCTTTTATTCAAAGACAAGCAATGACAAATGCTGGTGATGCTGTGGAGAAAAGGGAACCCTCATATACAGTTGGTGAGAATGAAAATTAGTATAGCCACTATGGAGAACAGTATGAAAGTTCCTCAAAAAACCAAAGATAGAACTAACATGTGATCCAGCAATTCCACTATTGGATATTTATCCAAAAGAAGTGAAATCAAAAAAGACATCTGCACTCCCATGTTTATTGCAGCACTATTCCCAATAGCCAAGATTTGCAAGTAACTTAGGTGTCCATCAACAGATGAACAGATAAAGAAAATGTGGTACATATAAACAATGGAGAACTATTCAGCCATATAAAAGAATGAGATCCTGTCATTTGCAACAACATGGACGGAACTGGAGGACATTGTGTTAAATGAAATAAACCAGGCACAGAAAGACAAATATCACATGTTCTCACTTATTTGTAGGATCTAAAAATTAAAACAATTGAACCCATGGAGATAGAGAGTAGAATGATGGTTACCAGAGGCTGGGAAGGGTAGTGGGGTATGGGGAGGATGGAGATGGTTAAGAAGTATAAAAATATAGTTAGCCAGAATAAATAAGATCTAGTATTTGATAGCACAACAGGGTGACTACAGTCAACAATATCACACATTTTAAAACAACTAAAAGAGTATAATTAGAATGTTTGTAACACAAGAAACGATAAATGCTTGAGGTGATGGATACCTCATTTACCCTGATGTGACTTTTATGTACTGCAAGCCTGTATCAAAACATTTCATGTACCCCATAAATGTATACACCTACTGTGTACCCATACATTTTTTAATTATTAAAAAAAAAAAGAAAATGAAAGACAAGTCACAAACCGGGAAAAAGAAAAAATCTTACGAGGCACAATACATGTGAAAAAAGAACTCATATTCACAAATACAAAATACTCTTTACAAATAAACAAGATAAAGACCAATGACTCGATTACAAATGAACAAAAGACTTAAACAGAAATAAATTTATGTAAAGCCAATAAGAACACAAAAAAAGGTGCTTAACATGATTGTCATGGAAATGCAAATTAAAGGCACAAAGTAACATGGTTTTGCAATTACTTAGAATGTGTAAAATTTTAAAAGTTTGACAATATAAGGCAAGGATATGGAACACCTGGACCCATCATATATTGTTGATGGAATGTAAAATTCCATAAAAACTTCAAAAAAACTGTTTCTGGTCTCTTATAAAGTTAAACATATATCTACCCTATGTCTCAATAATTCTAGTCCTAGGTAAGAAATGAAAGTATATATCCACACACAAAAAAACTTGTACAATAATGTTCCTAGAAGCTTTGATCATATTAGCCAAAAACTGGAGACAATCCACATATCTGTCAACAGAAGAACATATAAACAAATTGTGTTATATCCATTCATTGGAGTAGTCCTCAGCAATTAAAAAAAATGAACAAAATTAAAAGGTCCCAAAAACATGTCAAACAAGAAAAGCCAGACACAAAATAATCATGGTGTTTGATTCCATGTAAATGAAATTTAAGAAGAATAAAATAGATCTGTGGTGATATAAATCAGAAAATAATTGCGTCTAATAGATTATAATGGAGCATGATGAAATTTCTATTGCAGTTGGAATGTTCTCAAGTATTTTTACTTGCAGGATTTTAGAAAGGGTTTAGAACAGATATGGGGGGAAAGAAACCCCACAAGGTTACCAAGGTTAAATTTAGCATTTTTTAAGATGAGATAGATAGCAATTTCCTCACACAGTTGTATCTTCAAGGTCATCACACATCTGCCAAATTTAGTATTGTAAAAATCAGGAATTACTTTTTCCTAAAGAGTCAGCAACTTAGTAGAAAGGATTCAAGGTTTTATTTATTTTGAAGACTAGTGTTAAAGAGTGTCCCTTTATTGTTTTCCCTTTGTTTTGTTTTTATCTCAGGATGCAAAGTGCTTGTTTTTGTTTTCTGGGTTTCTTTTTCACTGTGATATATGAATATGTTAGTCATTTGGTAGTAAGACAAGGTATTGCCTTTGCTTTCTCAAAATGAAAGACTCTATTCCAACACCAGAGATTCTTAGGAACATCAAGGTTATTGTTGTCATTGTATTTTGCTGTTATACCATATGCCTTACTCTTAATAAGTAAAAGTCCTTCCTATGGTCACTAGGAGATCAGGAAGGAATATAATAAATCTTATTTTAATTGTATTAGTCTTCTCACAGGCTTCCTTTTGTGGTTTTCTGCCAGAAGCAGTAAGTACTGTTGCCCCCAAAGAAGCATTTGGAGATGTGTAGGAGCATTTTTTTGTTGTCATAGTGACGGAGTAGCACTACTAGAATTTTATAGTTGGAGACCAGAGACACTACATATCCTATAATGTATGGGATAGTCCTGAATGATGAAGGATTGTACCAACCAAATGCCAGTAGCACTCTGCCTTCATCCATCAGGATAGCCATAACAAAATACCATAGACTGGGTGGCATAAAAAATGGTAATTTATTTTCTCACAGTTCTAGAGCCTTAAAGTCCAAAGTCAAGGTTCTGGCACAATTCAGTTTCAGGTGAGGACTCTTTTCCTGGCTTGCTAATGGCGTTCTTCTCACTATATTTTCATGTGGTAGAGAGAGAGATAGATCTCTAGTGTCTCTTCTTGTAAAGACATTCATCCTATCTGATTAGGGTCCCAGCTTTTTGACCACATTTAACCTTGTTCTAAAATACTGTCACATTGAGGGTTAGGGCTTCAATATACGAATGTTAGGGGGAACACAGTTCAGGCCATAGGACATCCCTATTGAGAACAGTAGAGGTTAATCTGTTCCAGTTTAGGATTATACCAAAAGATTAACACTAACATAGTCAACTGATAAGGTTTGGCTCGGTGTCCCCGCCCAAATCTCATCTTAAATTGTAATCCCCATCATCTCCATGTGTCCAGGGAGGGACTTGGTGGGAGGTGATTTTGTCATGGGGGTGGTTTCTCCCATGCTGTTCTCGTGATAGTGAGTCAGTTTTCATGAGATCTGATGCTTTTATGTGTTTGATAGTTCCTCCTTCACACTCATGCTGTCTCTTGCCTGCTGCCAGGTAAAACGTGCCTGCTTCCCTTCTGCCATGATTGTAAGTTTCCTGAGGCCTCCCCAGCCATGTGGAACTGTGAGTCAATTAAACCTCTTTTGTTTATAAATTACCCAGTCTCAGGCAGTTCTTTATAGCAGTGTGAGAACAGACTAATACATCGACCATTGTGGAAAGAAGATTGGCAATTTCTCCAAGAACTCAAAGCAGAATTATCATTTGACCTAGGAATCCCATTATTGGATATATACCCAAAGGAATAAAAATTGTTCTACCATGAAGACACATACACATGTATAGCACACATATATAGCAACACTATTCACAATAGCAAATACACAGAATTAACCTAGCTGCCCATTATGGCAAACTGGATAAAGAAAATGTGGTATATACACACCATGGAATACTACAAAACCATAAGAAAGAACATGTCCTTTGCAGATCATGTCCTTTGCAGCAACATGGATGGAGCTGGAGCCTATTACCCAAGTGAACTAACACAGGAACAGAAAATCAAATACCACATGTTCTCACTTACAAGTGGAAGCTAAACATTGAGTACACATGGACACAAAGGACAGACACTGTGGCCTTGAGAGTGGAGGGAAGGAAGAAAGTTAGTATCGAAAAACTACCTATCAGGGCCAGGCATGGTGGCTCAAACCTGTAATCTTGGCACTTTGGGAGGCTGAGGCGGGTGGATGTCTTGAGGTCAGGAGTTCGAGACCAGCTTGGTCAACATGGTGAAACCTTGTCTCTACTAAAAATACAAAAATTAGCTGGGTGTGATGACATGCATCTGCAATCCCAGCTACTTGGGAGGCTGAGGTGGGAGGTTGGCTTAAGCCTGGGAGGCAGAGATTGCAGTGAGCTGAGATCATGCCATTGCACTCTAGCCTGGGTGACACAGTGAGACCCTGTCTCAAAAAAAAAAAAAAAAAAAAAAAACAACAACAACAACAACAACAACAACAACAAACTACCTATCATGTACTATGCTTATTTCCTGGATGACAAAATAATCTGTATACTTAATCCCCATGACAGGCAATTTACCTATATAACAAACCTGCACATGTACTCCCGAACCTAAAAGTTTAAAAAACAGCAAAAGCTAATATTACTTCCTTAGGAAAAATGAAAATAATGCCTTTGTGATAAATCTAAACTTCTGATCATGGCATTCAAGACCTTTTAAATCCCATCACCAGACTATTTTTCCAGTCTTACTTCTAACCAGTTCCCCAAATTACTCACTATTTCCCTAACTCCATTCTCACTTTCAGGACCTTTTGCCTTCACCCATGTTATTCCTTCACCCTGGAATGCACTTCTCTTTTCAGTCTGCCTAAGAATATCTACTCATCCTTAGAAGGCATACTTTCCAGGACCTCCTCTTTGCAATTTTTTTTCTCACCACCAACACCACTATCAGAATCAATTCATTTCTTCTTTGGATTGTGTTGAAATTACTTACAGCCTGTCTACTCTGACAGTTTCATCTTCATATCTCTAGCATCTAACAATCCGAGGCATATGCTCAACAAATATTTCTTGAGTTGCATTAAAATTTAATTAATGTCCATTGTGACGTCATTTTTTTTTATTTTTATGTTTTTAAGACAAAATCTCATGCTGTCACCCATGCTGAAGTACAGTGGCACAATCATGGCTCACTGTAGCCTTGATCACTCAGGCTCAAGGGGTCCTCCCATCTCAGCCTCCTGAGTGCCTGGGACTACAGGTGCATGCCACCATGTCCAGCTAATTTTTTTTTTAATTTGTAATTGTTTTGTAGAGATGGGGTCTCACTGTGTTGCCCAGGTTGGGGCTTCCTGTTATAGAAAATTACGATTTAGCACCAACATCACCCCATTTCTTCCTTCCCTATTCTCCTGATATTACTATATCAAAACTTTCATAAAGTAATTGTTCATTGTTTACTTTATAACTATACATGTTTAGTAATGGATAATTATATTTTATTTCTTGTTTATTTTATTGTTTTTACTATAAGATATTATCTCTAATTCATAGTTGGTTCTTGCCTTTGACAAGCATATCATGTTCCTCAAACATCCCCATCACCAACATTTCAACAATGCTGGTAAAACCTCTCTAATACAAATTTTGACTTCTAAACCTACAATGATCATTTTCTGGAGGATGAAATTTTTAACATCCCGTATATCTGTATGTGAAACAAAGAGGCTAAATTTATTGCTTCCTAAGTAATGGAGAGCTACTCTTATAAATCTATCTCTCTGAACAGACCAAGACTTGCTATCATAAAGGGTTTTAGGAACAGGGAGCTCAGGGGTTGGCAGATTTTCTGAAGCAAGAGTGTTTAGGGATTGGCTGACTTTCAGCTGTGTGGTTTAAGGATGAGCTGAATTTCAGAAGCAGTTCCTGGAGTGATACTGTAGTTGATTGGCTGACCTTCAAGAGCATGACACTATCAACAATCGATTAGATGGGGATACTACTTGTTCTGTGGTTAGTTGTTTACTACTTTGGACTGGGGCAAAAGGCAGTCTTTTGATCCTCCTTTTCAAATTAGGAGGCAACACCTTTTCAGTTGGGGCATACATCAGAATCAGCTAGTGTCTTTTAAAACATGGACTGCTGGGCATCACCCCAAACTTTATTATTCAGTAGGTCTTGAGTTTCACCCAAGAATGTTCATATCTAACCAGTTTCCAGTGATGCAGGTGCTGCTGATGTTGGAACCACACTTTGAGAACCTCTGAGTTAGAGAATGGAAATTCACAAGGGTAAATGGTAATAGAGTTGTCCAGGCTTAAAGAGCCCTTTGGTGGTGGTAATCTATAAGATGAACTGGGCTATAGTTGGATAGAGGAATGCAAACAGTCATTACACAAGGACAAAGGCTAACCATGGAATTTTTTTCAGGGGCTCATGGATGGCAGGGCTTCGGAACTATTGGTGTGGAATATCTGCCAGAAAGCCATAAAACATTTTGCTCACCTCCTTCTGAAAAATGCATGCATGCCTTTCATTTCTAAATTGTCAGCTAGACAAAAGAGGTCACTTTACCTTATGTTTTTCCTTTTTGTAAACATATAATACATAAATGAAATAGGATTTTAATCTCTCCTTCCTTATCAATGTTGCATACATAAATTTTACCATTGCTAATTAGCACATCCATTCAAGGTGGTACATCCTTTATACATCTGAGCAAGCAATTTAATCCCTTAAGAAAAGGAAAATCCTCGGGGGAGAAAATGTGCAGCATCAGTTCCTAACACATGAAAGATGCATGTTGAAAAATTAAGGTCCGTGCCCAAATGTGCAATATATTTTTTGTCTTAAATCCATTCCAGCACAAGAAATATGGTTTCAACTAGATTAAAGATTTTTCTTCTCTTAAGAAATGTGATAGTTGCCAACTAGTGATGGAGTTTCCAGAATTCTTCTCCCGATGCTTAACAGATGAATTTATTGGATGGAAAAGTAAGAGCAAATCTGAGCTTCTCTGGAAGTATGCCCAAACTCAGCAACAGTGATATCAATAAGTGTCATGTGGAGGCATGTATAAAATATAGGAAAAGAGGGAAGTAAACACAAAACTACTGAAAAGGCAGCAAAGTCGAGCATATCTAACCTTGATGGAGCATTGGAGTCAGGGTGTGAGCCTTACCAATCCATCAGCATTGCTCGGTGGCTCATCGGGCTACATAAGGAATGAAGGTGTCCTCACTGAAGTAATGAATGCTCAGGAACACAGCATGGCAGCCTTCCAGTTCTCTACAAAGATTATGACAGCTCCAGCCCTCCCCAGTATAGATCTTCCCTACAAAGTGTTACAGACTACCCATTTTTGGAAGCACCAATAACTTCCAAGAGAAGTTCCCCAAAAGTCCAAGACTGTACATATCTTCATTTTGAAATGATAGCATCTTTCTTAATGGTGGGAGAATGCAAGGAATTGGGCACAGAAATTCATTCTTCTCCATGTTTGTAATACCAAGCCACTGATAGTTGGTGGCTCTTCCAAAGTTCTCTATGCTAATTTCTTATGCAAATCACTTATCAAGGGTACAGACTTTCAGCCAGAATAGTATTCATTTTAACAGTATTTTATTTTCAGGTTTTTTTTTTTCCATGGTGACTGAGGAAACACTATCTAGGTAGGACGTATTCTTTTAAGTTTCTCCAATAAGTCCCACGGACAATTCCAGAAGGCTCATGATGGCACAGAATTTCTGTGCACATACAACTTATGTACTTTCTTCTCACTGAGGGATATGCTAGACCAGTGTGACTTTGTTGATTCAACATGCACGCTTGTGCACCCACCCTGTGCTGGACACTGTCCCTTTACTGAGCTTCCTATGTGGGCTGAGTCTTCAGTCACCTACAAGTGTGGTCTCCTGATTTCCTACTGGCTTCTTAAACTTGACATTACACAATTTGAATTCCATTCCTTTGGTTCAAAACCAATAGGGGCTTTGTTCCTTGTGAAAAATACAAACCATCTTGAACAAGTAACATGGTCATTTACTCTTTTTTGTTATTTAACCCAGGAATGTGAATGCTTTCCAAGAAATAGACTTTGGTTGGGGGAAGCTAGAAAGCCCAAGATCGAAAGGGAGGGGAGAAAGGCAGGCAGCATCAAACATGGGAACACTTAAGCTTCATTTCACTTCTATCCTACTCAGGACCTCAGCCCTGGTGTTCCATTTTCTGTGCATTTTCCAAATGTCTAGCTTTGCTTGTCAAAATGTGGTCCCTTAGCAAATACTATCAAAATCACCTGGGAGCACTGGTCTAGACAGACAGGATGCAAAATAAAACAGACAAGTTGAAAATCTACAAGGGATTAACTCTCACCATTACCACCCCATAAAGCATAGCACCTTATTGGTACCTATATTAAATATTTGTAGTCGAATGCCTATGTGCCAGTCACTGTGCCAGGTACAGTGGAATAAAACACACATGTGACTCCCTCAGAGTTTACATTTTAGTTATGGAGACAGATGTGGAAAGAAGTCATTTCGTTATTTTGTAATGAGTGCAATAAAAAACAAGAATATGCCTCTATAGCAGGACATAGTTGGGGCGCCTAACCTAGTTAAGGGAGGGCTGTGAGGGAAGACAAGTAGGAATGAGGCAGGAGGAAGGAGTTTAAGGTTGAAAGTGGGAATATTACTTGCAGCGGAGGCAATAACACATATGAAGTTCTGGAGTGAGAGCAGGCCATGCCTCAACCCATGTGGAATGTAGCTACTGTAGTCACAGACAGATGTGTAGAACCTGATGACCATAATGAACCCACTTTTCAAAAAATATGCTTACCTTATAATTTTGAGGTCTCCAAGGAGAAATTGAAAGCTATTTTCTTAGGTTGGAGGGAAGATTGTTACCTTTCTGTTCTCTAACCCACACTACTTTCCAGTTTACTTGAACATCTAAAAGGTCTTTCGCTTTTCTAATGGAAGCTAATCTGTATTTCCAGAAAACTGTAATAAAAACCCAGCTGACCTCTGCCAGCCTGGCCCCAATCATGGACTGCACTTTCCTCCTGTATTTCCTCTTCTTTCTGGCAGTGAGTATCTTCCCCAAAGATGAAGCAGAACCTTATTAGGTAAAAGTAATCTATAAAACAAAATTTCTCCTGGTATTAGTCAGAATCCAGTTAGGAGACAGCAATCTCACTGTTTATTTCAAAAGAGAGAATTTAATATTAATTAAATATTAAATCTGTAGAAGCCGTTGGTAATGGAGGAGAGATGACCACATTCACTAGCCAAAGCGTCTGGACCCCAGCTCCCACCCAAACAAGTCTCCCCACTCTGCTCATGGTTTGAGCTAAAGGGAATCTTATTATTATTATTATTTGAAGACAGAGTCTCTCACTCTGTCGCCCAGGCTGGAGTGCAGTGGCACAATCTCAGCTCACTGTAACCTCTGCCTTCCAGGTTCTAGGGATTCTCATGCCTTAGCCTCCCAAGAGTAGCTGGGATACAGGCATGCGCTACCACGCCCAGCTAATTTTTTCCAATTTTTAGTTGAGACGGGGTTTCATCATGTTGGCCAGGCTGGTCTCGAACTCCTGACCTCAAGTGATCCGCGTGCCTCGGCATCCCAAAGTGCTGGGATTGCAAGCATCAGCCACCATGTCTGGCCTAAAGGGAATCTTAGAGGTTTCATTTAATGGTTTAATTTTAAATTCGAGAAAATCGAAGTTGCAAAACATAAAATGATTTTCTCAAGGCACAAGGTTAGCTAATAAGATGTTTAAGTAAGCCAGATAGACACAAACTAAGGGAGAGTCCATGACAGGCAGGAGGGGATGCATGGGATGCTGGGAGAGAAAATAGTAGGACCAGGGAAAGAATAGCTTAAAGAACAGAGTAGGACTGTATTTGAGCAGTGATTAAAGAGCTCAATTTTCTTCAACAGCCATATCGTGCCTCTTCATAATTCTTCTCTTCTTGAGTTGTAGAATTACAACTCAATTCACTAAATAAAAATCTTTCAGTGTATGTTGATACAGTAATACGGACTGAGAATCCACTATGTTCGGTAGCACCTAACACAAAGCAAGAGAGACAGGCTGGCCTCCTCTATCGGGAACGAGATAGGGTCATCATGGTGGCTCCTCCACTATCTAGAGATGTGGTCTCACCTTGGGCAAGTCGTCTTGCCTCCCTGTGCCTGTTGTTTTCCCCTCTATAGCATGTAGCTAACTCCGCGAGCCCCATCCCTCTCATAGAATTGCCGCTAGAATCGCGTTGAGCATGATATGGCTTTTAACTCTTCTATCTCTTAGGATTGATGTGAGAATACCTAAGGAGAAAAAAATGAGTTATGAAAATATAGATAATTGTTGTTTTATATATATTTAATTTTAATAATCAGGAAATAAAAGGAAATAGCATGGCCTTATTGGAGTTTGAGATGGTAATCACTCCCCCTCTTTTCTCTGAGCCCCAAACTAGCTAATAGATACAGGGATTTTAAAAAAATCTGTATAGTGCTACCAAAACCATATTGAAGAACCTTGGACTTGAGGCCAATATAGGCATCCTAATACTTTTTCTTCATTTGCCTCCGCCACACACACACACAAGGACATCGGACATGCAGAGCAGATACTCACTCCACTTGCTGCATAGAGGACCTGGGGCTGCCTCATTCTTTTTGAGTGCAGAGACAAAGCAAATGATGCCACAAGTACATGTAGCCTTTTAAGCATTGACCCCCTGCCCCAATAGCAGACCACTGAATGCCTGATCCTCACCATCACACCAAACAGATAAATGCCACTCTTCTTTTGCAGAAAGTGGTCAGAAAAAGGAAAAGCACTTTTTCCTCTTACTTCAGACAGGTTGGAATTTCTATTTTGTTGGCCAAGAAGAATAAGAAGTGAGAGAGAGAAGATCTCCCTCCCACCCTACAAGGATGTCTTGCCAGTGACTCTAGTCACAAGAAGGATATGGCTGCAGGCTGGCAGGGTGCTGCTTTTAACCGTGCCCACTGTGGCTGCCTGGACAAGACACCAGAATGAACAGTGGAGTAGAGGCAACGGAAATAATGTGGGTGCCTGCCTGAGCCTGGACTGCCCAAGAAAAGTTAGGGTGTGAAAGTCAAGAGGGAAAAGACCAGTTGATCAAACAGTAGATGTCTAGAGACTCCGTCATTTCCTATATGGTTAACTCGAAGTTAGGGTTTGGAAATAAAGTCTTTTTTAAAAAACTTTTGATAGATAAAGAAGGCAGATCTTCACAATATTGAGGAGGAAGCAGCTGCATATTTTGGCAACCATTTAGAGGAAAAGAGTGAATACATGAAATATTGCTGCAAGAATATAAAGGAGGAATCTAAATAGACAGCCAAGAAAAAAAGTGAAGAGTAGAGAACAGTAAATTTAGGAGATCTCCATATGACGTGGTTTCTCAAAGATGGTGTATAAAAAAATAACAGCCAGGGAGCGAGGAGAGATGGATAGAAGCAAAAGGCTTGGAACAGTGAGCACCAAACTGAGGAAAAACTTTCCTGAGACACTTAAAAGATAATCAGAGAAACAGACTAAAGACTCAGAAAGGGCAGTTTGTCTGGAGCTAGAAATGGAAAGAATCACAAGCAGACGCCTCCTACTATGTCAGACTCTTAATGGACCGAGAAATCTGCTGCGCTAATAGCTCTGAACCAATTGCTTTGCATGAGATTCTGGGCTAGTCCAAATGACTTTGCCAAACTTCAATTTCCCATTTTAAACACAGAACAAATAATCATTTCAAAGTGTGTGTAGCATTAGAGCTATCAAGTTGACTCATTGGAAAGAAGCCAAGGAGTTTTTATCCTCAAGAGTTTTCTGATACAATTCAGAGATAGGCTTGATTGGCCACTTCTGTAACGCGCCTTTCCCTCTCTGCCCCTCTCACCTTCAGAGTGTGCTTTGCCTCATCTCCTTGCTCATTCCTTTGGAGAACGCTGAGCCACCACTTCACTGTCTTCCCTGTTTGGCATATCCACCAACAGACCCGACATGGCCACAGAGGATTAACTGTTGATATAAATTTAAGAGTTCCTTTGACTTTAGGTGACTCTCTGTTCTTAAGCTAGCTACTTCTCTTACTTGGATAAAAGATGTGCTATTTGTGAATAATCAAATGGTAGATTTTGCTGAAAGCAACCCTAAAAACTGTCATTGGGATCTGAAATTAAAATAAAGTCAAAGCCCAGCTGATAAAAGCAGCAGTCATCAAAGGGTGTTACTAACTCTGAACTATCACTGAGTAAGGGATCATTTAGTCAAGATTTAAATATCTGAATTTCTAAATGATACCATTTGGAATAGATCTTTTTCTGCTAGTCAGCCAAGTGAAGGAATAAAGAGAAAGTTGATGAAAACATTCTTGACCACCTGTTGGAAGGAATGGAAGGAAACTAAAATTAAGTGGGACTGTTTTAAAGACCATAAACTTTGCTGGCTGATTTTATACTTTAATCTCATTATGACATCGGTATCACTGTCTGCATTTTAAAGGTACAAAAACCTATATTCTGAGGTTGAGTCACTCATTCACAGTCACACAACTGTTAAGTGGCAAGCCCAGAATGCCCCAAACTGAAAGCTTTAATACAAAAATACAGTACAAAGCAAGCATGCCCACTTTTACCACTTCTATTCAATAATACTAAAAGTACTAACAAAAGCAATTAGACAAGAGAAAGAAGTAATAGACATCTAGATCAAAAAGGAAGAAGTAAAATTACCTCTATTTGCAGATATGATCCTACATTAAAAAACCCCAAAGATTCTACATACACACAGGAAAAACTAGTAGAACTAATAAATGAATTCAGTAAAGTTGCAGGATACAAAGTCAACATATAAAAATTAATAGCATTTTATATACCAATGAAAACCTAACTAAAATAGAAATTAAGAAAGCAATCCTATTTATGATAGCATCAAAAAATGCTTAGGAATAAATTTAACCGAGGAATTAAAAGCTTTGTACACTGAAAACTATAAAACACTGATGAAAGAAATTGAAGGAAAGAATAATAATAGAAAGATTTCCTATGCTCATGGATCAGAAGAAATAATATTGTTAAAATGTTCATACTACCCAAAGCAATATTATGTGGATTCAACTTAATCCCTATAAAAATCCCAATGGCATTCTTCACGGAAATAGAGAAAACAATCCTGAAATTTGTATGGAAACATAAAGGACCTTGAATAGTTAAAACAATTCTGAGAAAGGAGAACAAAGTTGGAGGCATCACATTTCCTGATTTAAAGTGATATTACAAAGTGATAGTAGTTAAAACAGTATACTAGTGGAATAAAAACAGACACATACAGCAGTGGAACAGAATACAGAGCCCAGAAATAAATCCAAACGTTTATGGTCAACTAATTTTTGATAAGCGTACCAACAAGGCACAATGGGGAAAGAGTAGTCTCTTTAAGAAATGGTACTAGGAAAAATGGATTTTCACAAGTAAAAAAATGAAATTAGGCTCTAATACCATATACAAAAATCACTTCAACATAGATAAAAGACCTAAATGTAAGACTGGAAACCATAAAACTCCTAGAAGAGAACATGGGGAAAAGCTCCTGGGCATTGGCTTTGGCAATGTTTTTTAGGTACCACATGAAAAGCTCAGGTCACAGAAGCAAAAATAAATAAATGGGAATCTAGCAAAATAAAAATCTTCTGCATAGCAAAGGAAACAATGATCAAAATGAAGAAATGGCCCATGGATTGAGAAAAAACACTTGCAAATCATATGTCTGATAAGCTGTTAACATTCAAATTTATAAAGAACACATACAACAAATAATCTTATTTTTTAAATGGGCAAAAGACCTGAATAGACATTTCTCCAAAGAAATAAACATTGCCTACAGGTATATGAAAGGGTGTTCAACACCATCAATCATCAGGGAAATGCAAATCGAAGCCACTATGAGATACCACCTCACACTCATTAGGATGGCTATTAACAAAAAGTCAAAAGACAACAAATGTTAGTGAGGGTATGGTGAAAAAGGAACTCGTACTCTGTTGGTAAAAATGTAGATTGGTAGAGCCATTATGAAAAACAGTATGTGATTTCTAAAGAAATTGACAATAAAACTACCATATGACCTAGTAATCCTTCTTCTGGGCACATCCAAAGGAAATAAAACTAGCATCTCATAAAGATATTTGCACTCTCATGATCATTGCAGCATTATTCACAGTAGCCGAGATATGGAAACATCCTGCCTGTCAACTGATGAATGGATAAAGAAACTGTGACTGATACACACACATGCACACACACACACACGGGAATATTATTCAGCCCAAAAAACCCCAAGATCTTGCCATTTGGCACAATGTGGATGAACCTGAAGGACATTATGTTAAGTGAAATCAGCCAGACCAAAAAAAGGAAAACATTGCATCATCTCACTTATATGTGGAATCCTAAAACAAAAACAAATATACAGAAGTAGAGAACAAAACAGTGGTTGCAGGGGAGAAAGAAATGGGGAGATTGTAGGTCACAGGACAAAGTGGCAGATATGTAGGATGACTAAGTCTAGAGAGCTAATGTACAACATGAGGACTATAGGTAATAAAATGGTGCTGTATTTGGGATTCATGCAAAATGAGTTGATTTTAGCAAAAAAAAAAAAAAAAAGGTGACAACTACATGAGATGATGAATACATTCATATTGTAACCTTATTTTACTGTCTATATGTATCCCATAACATTGTGTTGTTGTATACCTTAAATAAGCAAAATAAAATTATTAAATAAATAATATATATATATCAATTAAAATAGACTAAAACATATTCAGTTAGCAGTGACCATAGTTTTAAGTATCGCTGTTGCTCACATTCTCCTCACTAAGAATAATCATTGGACCAGGCGTGGTGACTCACGCCTGTAATCCCAGCACTTTGGGAGGCCGAGGCTGGTGAATCACCTGAGGTCAGGAGTTCAAGACCAGCTTGGGCAACATGGGGAAACCCTGTCTCTACTAAAAATACAAAAATTAGCCAGGTGTGGTAGCATGGTACCGTGGTGGCGTGCGCCTGCAATCCCAGCTACTCAGGAGGCTGAGGCACGAGAATTGCTTGAATCTGAGAGGCAGAGGTTGCAGTGAAGTGAGATTACAACATTGCACTCCAGCCTGGGTGACAGAGTGAGACTCCGTCTCAAAAAAAAAAAAAAAAAGTAATAATAATGATAATGACAATAATGTCTCTTGACGTTTATTGAATGATACTTTATGTAGACATCCTACCAACCATATTACCTGGATGTCTGATTTTTGTTTTCATTTCCACCCTGTAATGCTGGCTTATTTGATACCTCTATTTAACAAATAAAGATACTGAATGAAGCTTAGATTTAATGACTTGAACATAGTCACATAGCTAGTAAGTGGTCAAGTGGGGTTCTACCATCGAAGGTCAGATTTTGGTCTTTAACCTTAGCATCTATAAACAAAGACATACTTTTATAATGTTATCAGCCAACACTTATTACAGGGGCAAGTGATTTGAAGCATATTTCCTGTGGTAAAAATATTCTCAACATGGCTGATTTTTAGCTATCAATGTGAAATCACTGGCTTACAGTGCAGCTGAACATTTAATAATCAGTGCTTGTGATCCTGTACTGACCAGCTATATACAACATCAGACATGTACTTTGAGTATTAGGGAAGTTTGCTTAATAATTCCATATGTTAGAAAGGCTGAAATGCTCACCTAATATGTCTCAGAGTCACAAGGTTAGAGTTGGGTAACGTTGGTGTGAACTAACCTGGTTAATTTTGGAGTAAAACCGGTACTTGAACTCAGGGTCTTGAACAATGAGAGACACTTAGGGAGGCAGAAAGGCATCCCAGGTGCAGAGTCATGAGCAAATAGGGGGTGTTTGGGAGACAGTGAGATTAGACTGGCCCAGAGTAGTTTGGGATGAAGATTCTAGAAAGGAGTTCATTTGACAGAGGAACATCTCATTTAAGGTCTTAAATGGGTGGGGGACGGAAGCTGAGGTCTTCAGCTTCCTTGGGTTGGACTGTGGAGGAGGCAGTGGTACCCATCCAGAGGGCAGCACCTCTGGGCACTGGCATTTTACGTTTTTCTGTAGATCACTCCAGGTGTTCAGATTTGTAACTTCACTTTCAATTAAAATCCTCATTCCAGTGGAGTTGTTTTGTATGCAAATATGAATGATATATATTTGAAATTAACTTGAATCAATTTTTTTTTGAGACAGTCTCGCTCTGTCGCTCTGTTGCCCAGGCTGGAGGGCAGTGGCACGATCTCGGCTCACTGCAAGCTCCGCTTCCCAGGTTCACGCCATTCTCCTGCCTCAGCCTCCGGAGTAGCTGGGACTATAGGCATCCACCACCATGCCCAGCTAATTTTTTGTATTTTTAGTAGAGACGGGGTTTCACCACGTTAGCCAGGATGGTCTCTATCTCCCAACCTCGTGATCTGCCTGCCTCCCAAAGTGCTGGGATTACATGCATGAACCACCGTGCCCAGCTGAATCAAAAAATTTTAAAAGACTTTCAGTGCCCCAAATTTGAAATAAAATAAACTCACTTTCACTTCATTTTTCAAATGTTAGTCCTTAGTAATCTAAGGACTAAACAAAAATGCTCAAAAACAAAATAGTTTCTGTTATTTCATGTTCTTGTCTGGAATTCTGTTGCATACATAGAGATGAAAACCCCCAAAGTGGAACCTAAGCTCAGCAGCCTTAGCAGTATTTTGCAAGAAATGAGGGATTTCAAACACCACTTGAGATCTTCATTCCCAGAGGAAAAGGACCCCTCATAACAGTGCGTCATGCTGCTCTAAGGCACCCTTGTTGGGTGAAGCTGCCACTCTGATATGCAATTCCAGCCCAGTTCAGCTGCTTTCTGGAAGGATTATTGTCCATAGATACAGCTGGAGATGAAGATGGAGCTGAAACGAAGTCCCACTTTGTTTTTCTGGGTCATTTTCTGTGTCAGAGAAACTGATCTTAACATATTTTGCACTAGCAACATAATAGGAGACACTCAATTCACAATCAGCCCAGGAGAAAATGTCCCCCCTCTCTTGCAGTTGCAAATCCTTCGCCCAAATGCAGGCATGTAAATAACTAGAGTAACTAGAGTCAAACTCAGAGCCTCAAGGGAGGGAATTCATAAACACTGTGCAAAGTGGTTTATAAATGTCATGTTATTATTTCTTAAAATGGGTTAGGCAGGTGTTTATCCATGCTTTTTTATAGAACAAAATGATTTTGCATTCTCAAGTCCTTCTCCCATAGACTGGAAATGGTTACAGGCTGTCTCCAAAGGAGAAAATGAATGCATAGGATTGCATCCCATGTCAGAGCTGGAAGGGGCCTCAGCATTCAGCTTGCCCAGCCGGCTCATTGTGCTGAGGCCAGGAGAGCCGAAGTGACTTGCCTCGGGTCACGTCGTGGACGCATTACTAGATGCACTCAGCCTGAAACCCAGCGACCTGCTCTCAATCCAGCATGATTTTTGTAACACCCCAGGGGAAGGAATGTTAATTTAGGCAAGCAAGTGACAGTGTCATGTAGCCACCTGGAATGCTAAATCTAAGTCAATAATGCCACTATATTTTGAAAACGTAAATATAGAGGTTAGTACACAAACAATACAGATTGATCTTTTAAAGAAAATAAAAATATAGATAAGAAAACTAATGAATGGAAAATGAAATAATCATCTTACCACCCAGAGAGAGTCACTAATTGAAGCTTGGTATCTGCATCTCTGAATATTTCTATCCTTACCTGTGCTTATAAATGGATTCTTACACACCTGAGACCACACAATACACACTATTTAATAACCAGCTTTGCAGCATATTTCGAACCTCTTTTCAAGGGGATGTATCTTCATCTATGTTATTTTTTTGTGACTGAGCAGCATTCCATAGCATGATTGCTCCATGATTTATTAAGCCAGATCCCTAATGTGAAACCTCCATGTTCTTTTGACTTTTCACCACTAGAAGCAACAGGGACGTGGTGTGATCACTAAATGGGCTCAGCCTCTTTCCCGTTGTGCTTCCTTAGAGCTATATCAACAAGGACTTTTCTAACCTCTCCGAGCCATTTTTTCAGCTAGCAATCATTCCTCCCTCACAGGGTCATTTGGTATCTTAAGGCAGGAAACTTAGGAAGTGCTCAACATAGGTTAGTTTCTTTAGTTATTACTTAGTTATATATTTTGTTATTATTAACTTATCCACAAAAAATCTGTATTGCTAAATTTTAGGGTACATCCCTATTTCCTAGGAATGTCTTAGAAATTGTATTATTAAATCATAAAATATGTATGCATTTTTCACATTAATTGCTAAGTTGCCCCCTTAAAACACTGTGCCAAGTCATTTTCCCATGAAAAGAAACAAGAGGGCTCATTTCCTCACACATTCTGCACACTGGCATTATAATTTTTTTTATGATCTTTGCTAAATTTAGTTGTTAAAAAGATATGTCATTATTGTTTTAATTTTATTTCTCTGTGTTTTGGAGACATTAAAACGTTTTGACCATTTACATTTCTTCTTCCTTTTTATTTTTTTGACTTGTCTCTGACACAATTTGATCTCTCTGGAATTGGTCATGAAGTTCACTTAGCAGCTGCTTTAGCTGTTTGGGTCAAGGGGGAAGAAATAGCCCAAAGACTATAAGCATCCTGAGGGCAGGAACTTGGACTGTTTTCCTCATTGTGATCACTCTCTATAATGGTTGCTTGTGAAATGTATCCAGTAGGCATTGGTGGAATGGCTAACCGAACACATGAATAGATGGATGAATGATGGGTGCGGGACCATAAGAATGGTTTCCTACAGTAGTCCTGCAGCAATTGCCATGACATAGATCTCCAGTTTGCCCAGTGTTCTCTTCATTCCATTTAAAGAAAGATACCTAGACAGGAACCACATGGATGGTGAAACTCTCACTACTAGAAACTCCACCCCATTGCAAAGGTTTTCTTGGTATTCAAGCACACAGGCAGCTCAGATTTATAGATAAAGGGTTAGAGGAGGAGAGCCTGAGTAAGCAATAAGTGTTCATCAAATAAATGAAATTATCTTTAATTTTAATTGATAAATCTATATCATGCACCAACCAGGCAAAGAAACGAGGCTGTAGAGGAAGCAAGTCTGTTAGGAACATAGAGGGAGGAGCAGTGTGTGGTGCTGTCCCTGTCCTCAAGTTCCTTCAGGCCTTTCAGATGCTACAGGAGCCAGGCAGGTAAGTAATTGTGGTAATGCAGCCAAGTAAGGGAGCACGACCTTGATTTAAAGGGGACAGTCACTCCTTAGCTCTAGACAAGTGCTGCCTTACCAAGAACATGGGTCTAGAGTTGTCAGACTCGGAAATGTTATGTGAAATCTCCTGACTGGATGTTGGTTCAGTTTTTCAAAACATTGTGTTGGGCAAACAAAAGGTTAGATCTGGCCCATGGGGGTAGTTCATAACCAGGAAGCTGATGGCTCAAAAAAAATAAAGCAGCCAACCAGCACATGAGCATGAGGAGGACAGGTGGTAAAATGCAGGGGATGCTAGGGAGGAAGTAGTGATCGCAGGGTGAGGCAGTTGCAGACAGAAGTAAGGCATGAGCTCAGTGGTAAGGCAATGTTTGGATAGGTTGAAAGGATGAAGAAAACATTGAATGAATTCCTCAGTCTTTAAAAACCTACGACCAACAAAGAAATGGTGTGCAGAGCATGGAGGCAGAGTCAGGACAAGGCACATGAAGCAAGTGGTTAAATAATCCATTGTGAATACTAGGACCTGGTGAATTCAGCAAGACATTAGAGAGCTACAGTTTGGTACAAATAGCAAGCCCAAGTCTCAGGAGACAGAGAGTCCTGTCCAACCTCCTCAGCATCACGGATGCAGCTCTTACCCTTGTTCCCCTGAAAGTTACTCACTATACCTCCAATTTTGGACATCCATCAATAGGTGTGGTGTGGTACCCTCAATTAGCCTCACAAAAATCAGAAGACTCACAAGCCTTACATTGCAGAATTTGTGCTGGCAGATTCCCATGCTACCATTTTCCAAACTGCTTCCCATCCTCTTTCTCTTTAAACAGAGACTCATGTATGATGTTATATTTTTCTGTTTGAAAATGCTCCAGCTGAACACTCGCATGGTTACCATGGCAACTATCAGGTAGCATCGTCTTGTGCCTGAAGCTGAGACTGCCAGCAAGAAAGCCAATACAGTAGTATATTGTTTCTTCCTGGATTAATCTTTTAAACTGTAGCCTATAGTGTTCCCATAATATATTTGATCAGAAGCTTGAGTGGTTTATTGAATTTAACGTGCCATGGCTCTTCTTTGACTGAGCAATCCATTCAGTAGCAAGCCTTTATTTTGAATTTTCTCCTTTGCAATGATAAAGTGCAGTGCCTACTTTAGGGTATGTTTTGTGATTTCTAAGATTCTAAGAAAGAAAATGGTTTTATACATACAAACAGACTCTGTCTTTTTAATCTCACATTAGTTGAAGAATTATTCATCTTATTTTGACTGGATTCAGGTGGGCTGTTTGCCAAACATCTGATTTCTAGATAGTGAATACATCATCAGAAGAGAGGTAATATATTTCTGTGCCTGGCAAACACTACAAGGAGGCGAGAAGTAAAAGCCAGCTGGTTCAGCCATACAGTGGCTATGAATTCCAAGTCCTGTGTAATGTCCCCCTCCACCTATGTCCTAATAGAGTGTCCATGCCTCCCAGCCTCTCTGAGTGAGGTGGGAAGTGAAGAAGGCAGAGGATAGAGGCAAAATTACTGCATAAATGGAATAAACACAGTGGGCCAGCATGGATGGAAGTGTTCTTTCTTTAGGGTCAATAAACTGACAAGCTCAATTGTTTCAGAAAATTTCAGAGTAGACTGGGGACCAGAGGAGAATAGGGCATTTTTTTTTGAGATGGAGTTTCACTCTTGTTGCCTAGGCTGGAGTGCAATGAATGGCATTCCACCATCTCGGCTCACTGCAACCTCCGCCTCCTGGATTCCAGTGATTCTCCTGCCTCAGCCTCCTGAGTAGCTGGGATTACAGGTATGCGCCACCACACCCGGCTAATTTTGTATTTTTAGTAGAGATGGAATTTCGCCATGTTGGTCAGGCTAGTCTTGAACTCCCGACCTCAGGTGATCTGCCCACCTCAGCCCCGCAAAGTGCTGGGGATTACAGGCATGAGCCTCTGCGCCTGTCCAAGAACAGGGCATTTTATTAAGAGTTGTTATACTTGTGCTTGGACCTTTAAATGTTTGAAAGGAAGGTAGGTAAACACTGGAATCCCTCGAGGCTATGCTTTTTTGAGTGTGGAACTATTCAGGACAGGACTGGACCACGTGGGTAAAGGTTTGATATGCAATAGAATTTTTTAAATAGAATTTTTTCTAACAATTTATTGATATATCAAACTATTAACTAATTATAAAATATTTAAGCTTATGCTTTTCATTCAATGGATGTAAGCTGGAAACCTCCCCTGCTTTGATTTTTTTAAGATCAGTCCTTAGGCACACATAGTCTCATCATTGGCCCAAGAATGAACTTTTTCTGGTAATTGACTTAAGATTATTATTATTAAAAGTAATAATGTTATCATTACTTTTTAATAATTTAATGAACACCCATAAACTCATCATCTTTTATTCACAACTTGGTGTCTTGTGGGAGGCACAAATGTGAAGGAAATGGATCATTCCTTTCAAGAATCTTGTGGAAGGCTGATAATGGCTCTTAGAACTGGGGAATTTATAAAGAAAGGGAATTTATTACGTGCAGTTCTGGAGGCTGAGAAGTCCAGTGTTGAGGGCGTCACATCTGATGAGGGCCTTCTTGCTCATGGAGACTCAGTGCAGAATCCCAAGGCAGTACAGGGTGACACATGGCAAGGGGGTAAGGAGACTGAGCTTGCTGGCTCAGGTCTCTCTTCCCCTTCTTATAAAGCCACAAGTTCCCCTTCTTATAAAGCCACAAGTTCCACTTCCATGATGACCTACTAATCTATTAACCTATTAATTCATGAATGCATTAATCCATGGGGATTCATGGGCTCTGCCCTCATGACACAATCACCTATTAAAGGCCCTACCTCTCAACATTGTCACATTGGGGATTAAGTTTCAACACAGGTTTCAAAGGGGACAAACATTTGAACCATAGCAGTAGAATAATGAGCAGCTGGAATGGCAGCAGCTCTCACTAGCACTTACTGAACATCTCTGTGCTCAGCATTCTACATGCAATATTTTTTAATTCCCCCAAATAATACCATCAAACAGGTATTACAATTATCGGCACTTTATAAATAAGGAAATTGAGGCTTAATGTGTTAGAAAAATTCCCCCAAATTGTGCATGTAATTAGTGATCATTCAAGAGATGTAAGTAACTAAGTATTAAAAAGATCACGGTTCACCCTCTACCTCACCTTTTATATAATTTAAGAAATACACACACACACACATGCTGAACTCTAAAGTCCAGATCATTCATACATGCTAAAATTAAAATACCTTCTTTCTAGATTTTTCTAATAGAAAAATTCTGCATAATTGAACTTTCAGCTTTCTGTATCCTTGTGGCCTTTGCTTTATGAGTACTGTAAGCCATACATCGTTTGCCTAATGAGAAAACTGCGATATGTGCCTGACGCAACATATTTTACACAAGAATGTATAAAATATATTCAGGAAACAGGGAGTAGAGCAGTTTTGTGATGCACAGATGTTTGCATCAGAGGGACATGGGGGGAAAAAACCCAGAACTTTCATTCAAGCCAGATTGTGAAGAACACTGAAAATCCAATCTAAGGGGTCTGAACTTGATCCTGTAGTTAGAAGTTGGTGGAGTAAGTAAGAAAAGATAACCAGACTAGTAATTAAGTAATTAAACTAGTATTGAGAGTTTGGGGTGCAGATAGTGGCAGATTACAGGGACTCAAGGAAAAACTAGGCAGCGTGGAAATGGAAGCAGACGGGATAAGGCCCTCATTGGAGGTGCCTGGCAGTGGAAGAAAGGAGACAAGCGGAATGGTAGCTGGGATGGGCAGCAGCAGGTCAAATCAAGCTCTTCTCCATAGGAGGGACCTGGCAGATGTGGGGCAAAAGAAGATGGGAAATAAAGCTAGTAACATTTAACAGCCTCAGGGTGAAAGCAGAAGCTGTGCCTAGATTAAAAAGCAAATGGATTACACTGAGTTCAGTAATTCTCAAAGAGTGTTCTAGGAGGTTCTGTAGTATGCACATGTCCTTTGGGGAGACTAAAGTCTAATTTCAGAGAAACAAATGCTGTGACAATGTCTGTTCTTTAGTTTCTCCATGAGTCAACACCTTCATTCACAAAATATTTCAGTAATATTTAAAGTACTGAGAACAGGAAGTATGTGTTTCCTTCTCACCCTGGCCCAACTCTGGCTCCTGGGATGCCCAGCACAGAGGTTGTGTTTAATCAAGGTGAGCTAAAAGAATGAATGGTGACTAATGGCCTGACTCTGCCACCTAGGAGTTTGATGATCTTGAGCAAGTCACCTAAGTCTGTTTCTTGGTCTGTGAAGGGTAATAAAATCCAATTCACAGGATTCTTGTGAATTACCGGGTAATGAATGTAAAGCATATAGCTGACACATAATACATAAAGGTCCTATTGAGACAATGGCTTATTTCAAATTTTGGGGTACATGTGCAGGATGTGCAGGTTTGTTACATAGGTAAACGAGACAATGTTTTGAGAAGTCTGTAGCAGAGTATTTAGGACAAAAACTGCGAGTCAGTCATGTTTGACTTCGAGTCCATTTCAGCTGCTTATAATCTACATGACCTTGGGCAATTTATGTAGCCTCCCTAAAACTAGTCTTTCATCTATGAATTGTGGCTAATAATATTTACATTTTTAGGGATGTCATGAAGAGTAAATGAGATAATATATGTAGGGCTGACTGTTCTCTCCTTTTAAATTAATATACAAATTTAAATGAATATTCATTCTACTTTTAAATGGAAAAATAAAATTGAAATCTCCAATAAAAATTGTCTGGATATGTTCTCTTATTTTTTAAAATTAACATTGCTTTGATTTCTTCTGTACTTTTCCAAGTTCAAAAAATAAATAGTGATACACTGACAAATTTACTGTCACCTCTTTTCTAGATTTAAAAAAAAAAAAAAGCATTTTCTACTTCTCTGTTCTGAACGGGGCAGAACTTTACAAATTAACATGTAAACATAATAACATACAACTCCATAATGTTCTTTATTCTAGTCTCTCTCTGGTTGGTTTCAATTCTTCAAGGTATATAAAACTAAAAAGTTTCACACTTTCTATACCCCAGATGATGTGAGACAAATGGGAAGGATAGCAAAAAAGATTTGAGAAGATTTTAGAATGTAGATTCTCACAGTTCACACCGCCTCTGAGTGCCAGTCCATAATATCACTTCTAGATGATTACTGAAGACATGAACATGAAGAGATAACAATTAGATATGACACTTCAGGGTCTAAAATCCCATGAGATTCTGCTTAAAAACGGTCCATGTGGAAACTTTCAAAACCTGAAATTAGTTTGAATATATTAGAAACTCTTGTCACACACACTAATAACAGACAAATGAACTTGACACCAGCCCCTGGAGATAGTTAAAAGAAGTATTATGGTCCAATGCGCTCGGTAGCAAATTGGGAATATCTGTGTGTTCTAACTCTACTCCATACACATGCGTCATGCAAAATGATTGGGTGTTCATGAGACTAAGAAATGATTAAAACAAGGTCCCTGGCATATAGGGGCTCAAGGGCCAATGAAGAAGGCAGATATTTAACATAAGTGTTATAATAGACAGAAGGATGATGGGTTATGGGAGTACACTGTTTATGGAGAATGAAACTCTTAAACTGGATTGACAGATTTAGCAAAACCTATAGTAATTTGGTTCTTAATTCACTAGCTATAGATTGAGAGACAGTCCATGGAAGCCAATCTTTAGCTAAATATTAATCTCTTCAAATTTCACATTCTTTCTTTTTAAGACTTCCATCTCTTCTGCCTCTGATTGGCAATTGAGGTTATGATGCTATAATGCATTGAAAAATCTATCGGAAGATAGATTTGAAAGATAAATCCATTGAAAAAATTCTTAAAGACAGCCCATTGTTTATTTGATCTGCACTGTACCAAGATATTAATTTGAGTAGTGAATTGTTGCTATATTTGTTTCTAATTTGGTTGGTAGGTACACTAGTTACAAAATAAGTGAATTCTGAAACGGCAAAAGGCTGCAAGAAAATAAATCTATCAAGCATTATAAGATTGATGGTATTGAAAAGAAGGAAAGAGTCAGTTAAATGGAAATTTCAAAGATGTTAGTACCTTAACATCGTAAAATTCAAGGTTTAGATGTATCCTGAAAGCCTCTGAACTGAAAAGCTCAAGAGCTGGTTCTAGTTCTGCCTCTGACTTTATCGAGGTCTGGACAAGCCATCGTCCTTGGTGTCAGTTTCCTAAGCCTATAAAATGAGGGCTTTGTATGAATTAGAACTCTTTTGGACATAAGTGAAAGAAATCCAGTTTAAACTAGCTTACTTTTAAAAAGGGGTTTTGTTGATTTTTTTAATAACTGAAAAGGGTATATCAACTTCAGGCATGGCTGGATCTTGGTGCTTTAAGTGACATCATCAGAACACTATTGCTCTTCATCTACTGGACTCTGCTTTTTATTGTGTTGGCTGCATCCTCAGGCACATTCTCCCACTACAATAAGATTCTTCCTCACATTGCCAGGTTTACAACCCAAAAAGAGTTTGTCCTTCACCATAATTCCAGAAGAAGTTCAGAATTTTCATTGGACTCAGGCTGACTTCAGTCACATCCCAAAAACACCCACTGTGTAATGGCAAACACAGTGTTTCAATTGGCCAGACCGAGGTAAAATAATCTTCTCTGGAACCAAAGGTGGAGTCAGAACAAAGAGTGAGGAGAGACTGATTTGCAAAGGAAAACCAAGAGCTACAGAATAGAGGGGAAATGGATTTTGGAAGCCCTGAAAAAACAGGTAATCACTATAGAGTGAAACACATTGTCTATAAGGCCCTTTCCAACCCCTGTATGTCTAAAGTTGTCTCTTGAATTCTTTCCTTTATTACATAAGGAAATTGTTACCAAGAAAGACCAGTCATTTGCCCAAGTCTTACAGCAAGTTAAGGACAGAAACAGAACCTTGGTTTCTTAATTTGCAATCCTGTGCTCTTCATCTATTCAAGGGTTCTATCTCCAGGGATCACAATGGACTCAACAAAAAATGGTTCCTAAACTGTGAATCCTACCATTTCAGACAAGTTTCATAAAAAAGACTATTTTCCTTATTTCTCCTGAAGATGACATGAGGAACCTCTGATAACCTCTGCATTGCCTAATTTGGTTGGCTGACTCTTCTTTGAATATGCTACACATGACATCTGTTTCCAGTCCAGCTGAAGATGCTTTGAGTTCTCATTTTTAATGTCTAAGAAGAACACACTCATGGTTACCATAGCAACTGTCTAGAGGTGACTCCTTATGTGTGGAGATGAGGATGCCAACGACAATGTTGTTTCTTTTTCTTGATCTAGACTAGCCCTGTGGGTGGGGCCCACGGCCTGGGTGATTTTCTTTTTTAAGCTTTTCAGATGATAATGTGCAGCCCTGGGATAGCCCTGTAAATTCTTATTAAGACAGATTTGACTGACAGTTCAAATAGTTCATGCAATTCCATACCCCCTGTTTCACTTCAGAACTTCCCGTAGCACATACCTGGTAACTTATTTTAAATTGCATCTTTTTTTTTTTTTTTCTCTTCTCAAATGATCTTGTCCATTCTGGCACATCATGTGATTGCTGGCTTTTCAAGGTGCAAACTCATGAATATTCTTAATGAGAACTGTGGTTTCTCAATCTCTTTCAAATTGGGCTATGTTGGAACTTAATTGCAGCTAGGGACCGGGAACATCTGGCAGGTCTAACAGCCATGATCTGTGCTTCTGAATAAGCCATATGAATTACCAGCAGAGTGGCACGTCACCATAATTGCTGATATGCTGTGGAGATGTGGAGGAAGAAGGAAGCAAAGCAAATGACCTTTCAATTAAGTTTTCCAAAAGGTTTAGATGATTAACAGGATACAGGCAAAGTTTACTCTTCAACTGAAAGCATAAGCAACAACATAAAACAGGCACACCTGCCATCCAAATAATTTAGAGATGGTGAAAAGAAACATCCCATTTTTTTACATTAGCAGGCTGTCCAATGTTTGGCAGCTCTTTCCCAGATGATTTTATTTTCCTTCCTTCATTAGTAGGAAGCTCAAAATCAGTTCTATTCAATTTCATATTATGGACTTGATTTATGTCAAAACATTGTACTGGTTATGACCTATGCAGTGATAGTCTTCAAGGGAATGTGGCTTGATATTTAAAATGTAGCCTTTGGAAACTGAGTGGAAAGTATTTAGTAGAGAAATCCTGTCTTATTTTTGAGACTTTAATAGAATAAATTTAAATTTAAATCTTCATAATTGAAAATCATGTGGAGTGTTTTGGTAAACAATAATGGAGGATTTACTCAGTAAATATTTATGGAGCATACACTATTTGCAAACTCTTTAGGTAGGTGCTCTAAGGAATATAAAGATGAACGTTCCTAGGATGTTTGCAATCTGCTAGAAGAGATGAGAGAGGCGTTAATAACTAGAATGCTAGGCAATATTTGATAAAGTATGATAGGAGTTAAAGTACTAAGAGTTTGAACTTGGCAGGGGCAAGGTAAAAGGATCCGTAGGAGCAAAATTTCATAAGGAACAAATGGAAAAGCAAGGGTTGAAGGTGAAACTCATCAAGTGTCTACAGAGTGAGAAGCAGGTTACAGATTTTTTTTAAGCACTATCAAATTTAATTCTTGAAAGAATCCTATGAGATTATTCTCAATTTACAGATGAATAGACTGGAAATCAAAGATGTTAAATAATTTCTCCATGATCACTCAGCCAGTTACTAGTGGCACTGGAATTTAATATGCACATTCAGGGGAAAGTGACCAGCACAGTTCGGTTTATTTATAAGGAGGTTTGGAAAAGGAGGCTGGAATGTAGTCAATCAAGGGAAGATCACACAGGGCTGGAATGCCAGGCTGATCAATTCAAAGTCAACTCCATAGGTAATAGGACTCGTTCACGGTCTAACCTAAAACAGCCAGGGAACCCATTCCCCAAGAGCTCTGAGTGAAGCCAAATGCCACAGCCTATGCCTGTTAAAAGCTCTCCCCATATTTTCCATGCTTTCTTGCATTTCTTTCCTCTCATTTCCCAACATCTCCATGCTCCTGCACCTTGCACATCTATGTAGATACCATGGACAAGTGAACCCCAGGTGTCCACAGAAATCCACCAGCTTCCAGTATGTTATGAGTTTGGGAACTTTTTTTTTTTTTTTTTTTAGGCAGAGTTTCACTCTTGTCACCCAAGCTGGAGTGCAATGGCACCATCGCAACCTCCACCTCCCAGGTTCAAGTGATTCTCCTGCCTCAGCCTCCAGAAGTAGCTGGGATTACAGGCGCCCGCCACCACGCCCAGCTAATTATTATTATTTTTTTTTTTTTGTATTTTTAGTTGAGATGGGGTTTCACCATGTTGGCCAGGCTGGTCTTGAACTCCTGACCTCAGGGTAATCCACCCGCCTCGGCCTCCCAAAGTGCTGGGATTACAAGCGTGAGCCACTGCGCCCAGCTGAGTTTGGGAACTTTTCTAAAGATGAGTGGAAGCCATGGGGCAAGATTACATCAAGGATTGAGATGTCTTCTGCCATCGCTTAGACCTATTCCTCTATCCCTGAGTTTGGTTTTTCTCCTCTCTTCCCTTCTGACACAGACAAGAAGTTGTTCTTATTTGTCCCTAGCAGGGCAGCTCTACCCATGCACTTAGGTGGATCCTTGTGTTGCTTCATTTTCTCTCCCAATACCTTGAGATATTTCTTTTAAATAAATGTATGGTTTTCCTTGGGAGGACTTCTAGTAGGACAGATATAGGATTGGCAAGAGCCTGCTGGCCATTGCCCTTGTGCAGCATGAGCCAATAAGGACTTTCCCAAAATGTTGGCAGTAAGGCTGGAAGAATAAAGGATGGGCATGAGACAGTGGAATGAATAAACTATTTTTTGAATGATGGGAAGGAGAATTTTTCTATTTTGCAGATTCCTTTGTACCATGAAAACTATCGAACTTTTTAAAAATAAGGTCTATGGTATTTTTTTTCTTCCTGGTCAAAAAGCTTTCATTCTATCTAAGTTTGGGGTATAAGGCAGTATTCTCTCCAGTTATAAAATAGAATGTCAGCAGGTGGCCTCAGAAAAGAATTTTCCTAACATGCTCTATACTTTTATCAAGGAAATTTTTCATGCCACTAGAGTTTTTTAAAGTCATGATTTAGTTTCCAGATACTTAAACCTTTGTTTCCATTCAGTTTGCTTTGAAAAGCAGCAGATTAGCTAGAGCACAAGATTGTCTATGATCAGCTGAGCGGCAGAGATCACTGACACAGCGAGAGGGCAGAGAAGACGAGTCATTTGTCTTTTCAGCAGGCACACACAAATGATCCTTTCCTGCCATATGTTCCAGAGAATTCTTTTCCTTCCCTTCAGGTACTTGACCCCCTATTGGATAGAGGCATTGATCAAAGTTGAAGCTGTAGAGTGACAGAATAGCTTTAGTTTTCAGTAAATCAAATCCTAAAAAAGAATTAAAAGTACAATTATTGATATTAAATTCCTACTCTCAAGTCTCTGGCTTATGTGAACATGGAGATGTTGCTTAACTCTCCTGTACTTTTGGCTTCTTTTTAAAAATATATACAACCCAAAAATTCTACAATGAGATAGAAATTTTTTTATGACTTCTACTGACCTTAGAGATGGAACCTCTTAAGTAAAGGATGGTAATTTGAAATAAAGCTCCTTGTGTCTATTTCCAAAGAATTATGACTTGGAAGGTTCATGTGAGGTGAAGGAGAACAAGAAGAAATAGACATCAAGTTGAGATGCCGTGCCAAACATCTGGAAGAGGGAATGAGAGCATTATGGGAAAACAGATGGAGGGAAGCTTGGCCAGACAAAATTAAAGGCAACGCCGCTCAGCATCTGATTAGCTAAGAGAATTCTATTTAAAAGGAAAGTATCTATAAAACCTGTACTTTAAATATTCTCTTGACAGGAGAACACTTTAAAAAATTAGGGCTCTTATCAGGCCTTGAGGTTTACTTTGAAGGTTTTAATTTACTAATTACTGAGTACATTGTTGCTTTTTTCTTTTTATTAGAAATAAGTCTCTAATTGATAACCAAAAGGCTTATAAAGACCTATACTAAAAATTATTTCTATGCTATTTTAATTAGCCTACTGAAATTCCATTTGAAAAATTAGGGTCCAAATCAAGCATTTGTTGATGTGAGTTAATTATCTGTGTTTGTCAAGAGATGCTGATAAGGCCTCTTTGGGAATTGGCTTTACCTCTGTAAGAAAGAGCTTACTCTGGTGTATGAACATTTTATCCATTAGCTATACTGAGCACAGGGCTGAAGACTCACAAGCTTTGGAAAGGTACAATAAAATTTTTAAGATCTGATCTTAAAAAATTTATTAAGTCCAAAAAAAAATTAAACTCTAAAATGGACATTGATAATAATATCAAGAATATATAAGAATATTAAAAGCAAAGTTATAAAGATGTTTTCACATTTTTACACCAAAATACTGTATTGTATTTGATGTGACAAATGTGATATTAGCCCTCTAAAATCAAGATGCCCAGGTAGTAAAATAGCCTTGCCAGAGTGTGGAAAAGCATCCTTTTGAGACAGCATGCACATTCTTCTGCTATACATTCCTTTTATAGCTCAAATTTCCCCAAGTCCCTCAGCCTCTTGGGGCCACTCTTTCCTTTACTATTCAAATAAAATAATTGAGTCCCCAATTCATGAACTGGGAGGTGTAGAGCATTCGCCTAATGATTCTGCGGTATTCCCTGGAGGTCTATTGATGTTCTAATATCCTCTTGCCAAGACTTTCTGCTTCTTCTGAAGTTTTGATCCTTGCTTACTTTCCCACCTCCTGTAGTTGCTCTCTCTCTCCTCTCCCTGCTGTGTCCAGCCACCCTTCTCCTCCATGCTTCCATAATTCACCACCAATTAAAAGCCATTGTGTATGATGGGCTTTATTTGAATGTTTGGGATTAATGAAGAGGGACTAGCACTGCATGATATAATAAACAACTGAAAAGTGCACACAAGAGAATACTATACTCACAGTTCCTCCACCACCACCACCGCCTGCCCCCCGTTCCCCTCAACCAGGGGAAACTGCTTACTAGAACTTTCTGGTCTTGGCCTCTGGCCTGCCACCATGTTGCTGTGGCACACTGTACCTATCCAGATTCCCATTTGCCAATTCTCCTTTTCTCCCAGCTCCAAGAGCCCCCTGCCTACTAGAAAATAAGTGAGCTTTTCTGTTACAGACTACCTAACTCATCACACTTGGTGCTTTCTTTTGCATTCTGAATTATGCCCATTATTGGACTCTTCTAGCAAGGACATATTTGCCCTTAATTAAATTTTGCCACATCTTTAAAAATGTGGAAGCTGCTACATAATTTTCCTTTTTGTTTCTGAATAGCAATCTTTCCCTTCCTATAACACTTCCTCATGTGGGTCAAAATGACAAATGGCATATGCTTCAAAATGACTTATTTTCCTTGAATAATTTTTTTTTTTTTTTTTTTTTGCTAAGGCTTTGGAAAAAAGAGTCCTTGGAGATGCAAATCCTTCACTACCTGATCAAAGAGACAGAGCACTAAAGACCATAGGACCCAGCTTTTGCTTCCGTAGATGAACATAGTTCAACTCAAAATCTTGATTGAGTCCAGAGTAGGGAATTCAGGAGTGGATTATGCAGTGGAGAGGATCATGCAGTGGAGAGGAACATCAGAAGAAGAATTAAATAGAGACAAACATGGGACTGAGAAGCCAACGATGGCCCCCCCAGGGAAAAGGAAATATGTGAGTTGAGCTTTGAGAGAGAAGGAGATCATTTCCCAGGAATGCTAAGGAACCATTTTCTTCCATTTCATTTTACTCTGGACATCTTGACTGAAAATGTAGCCAAAAAAGTCCATTTTGTCTCAATGATGTAGTTTAAAGGACAAAACTGCACTGTTGATTTACTCCACTATTAATGAAGAAAATGCTCAGTTACTTTCACCAAATTTGCTAAACTATCAGTGGGCTCGAGGTAATTTTTTATTCTGACATGAGCTCAGTGCATGATTTTTCCCCATTTAGC
Source organism: Pongo pygmaeus (assembly GCF_028885625.2). Classification (NCBI taxonomy): domain Eukaryota; kingdom Metazoa; phylum Chordata; class Mammalia; order Primates; family Hominidae; genus Pongo; species Pongo pygmaeus. The sequence goes on along the minus strand of NC_072384.2, from coordinate 107,223,767 downwards.
AAACAATGGTCATTTATAACCTATGATTTTTAGTCCATTTTCTGTTGCTTCCTTAGAACTAGGTAGTTTATTTTTAAATATAATTTATTTCTTCTAGTTACGGAAGCTGAGAAGTCCAAGGCTGAGGGAGTTGTATCTGGTGAGGGCCTTCTTGCTGGTGGGGACACTCTGTAGAGTCCTGAGGTAGAAAAGGGCATCACATGTTAAGGAGGCTGAGTGTGCTAGTTCAGGTTTCTCTTCATCTGCTTATAAAGCCACTGGTTCCAAATGTAAATTAGTTCAACCATTGTGGACTGATAGTGTGGTGATTCCTCAAGGATCTAGAACCAGAAATACCATTTGTGTCAGGCCTCTGAGCCCAAGCCAAGCCATTGCATCCCCTGTGACTTGCACTTATATGCCCAGATGGCCTGAAGTAACTGAAGAATCACAAAAGAAGTGAATATGCCCTGCCCCGCCTTAACTGATGACATTCCACCACAAAAGAAGTGTAAATGGCCGGTCCTTGCCTTAACTGATGACATTACCTTGTGAAAGTCCTTTTCCTGGCTCATCCTGGCTCAAAAATCTCCCGCACTGAGCACCTTTCGACCCCCACTCCTGCCCGCCAGAGAACAAAGCCCCTTTGACTGTAATTTTCCTTTACCTGCCCAAATCCTATAAAACAGCCCCACCCTTATCTCCCTTTGCTGACTCTCTTTTCGGACTCAGCCCGCCTGCACCCAGGTGAAATAAACAGCCCTGTTGCTCACACAAAGCCTGTTTGGTGGTCTCTTCACACAGATGCGCATGAAATTTGGTGCCGTGACTCAGATCGGGGGACCTCCCTTGGAAGATCAATCCCCTGTCCTCCTGCTCTTTGCTCCATGAAAAAGATCCACCTACGACCTCAGGTCCTCAGACCCACCAGCCCAAGGAACATCTCACCAATTTCAAATCCGGTAAGCGGCCTCTTCTTTCTCTCTTCTCCAACCTCTCTCACTGTCCCTCAACCACTTTCTCCTTTCCACTCTTCAATCTCTCCCTTCTCTTAATTTCAATTCCTTTCATTTTCTGGGAGAGACAAAGAAGACACATTTTATCCGTGGACCCAAAACTCCGGCGCTGGTCACGGATTGGGAAGGCAGCCTTCCCTTGGTGTTTAATCACGGCAGGGACGCCTCTCTGATTATTCACTCACGTTTCAAAGGTGTCAGACTAAGCACGGACACCTGCCTTGGTCCTTCACCCTTAGCGGCAAGTCCTGCTTTTCTGGGGAAGGGGCAAGTACCCCAACCCCTTCTCTCCTTGTCTCTACCCCTTCTCTGCTTTTCTGGGGGAGGGGCAAGTACCCCTCAACCCCTTCTCCTTCACCCTTAGCAGCAAGTCCCGCTTTTCTGGGGGAGGGGCAAGTACCCCTCAACCCCTTCTCCTTCACCCTTAGCAGCAAGTCCCGCTTTTCTAGAGGAGGGGCAAGTACCCCAACCTCATATCTCTGTGCCCCAATCTCTTATTTCTGCACCCCAACCTCGTATCTCTGTGCCCCAATCCCTTATTTCTGCACCCCAACCTCTTATATCTCTGCACCCCAATCCCTTATTTCTGTGCCCCAACCTCTTATCTCTGTGCCCCAATCCCTTATTTCCATGCCCCGACCCCTTATTTCTGTGCCACATCCCTTATTTCCATTCCCCTACCTCTTATCTCTGTGCCCCAACCCCTTTTCCCACTTTTCTGGAAGGTAAGAACCCCCAAACTCCTTCCCTCCGTGTCTCTACTCTCTCTTTTCTCTAGGCTTGCTTCCTTCACTATGGGCAACCTTCCACCCTCCATTCCTCCTTCTACTCCCTTAGCCTGTGTTCTCAAAAACTTAAAACCTCTTCAACTCACACCTGACCTCAAACCTAAATGCCTTATTTTCTTCTGCGATGCCGCTTGACCCCAACACAAACTCGACAGTAGTTCCAAATATCCAGAAAATGGCACTTTCAATTTTTCCATCCTGCAAGATCTAAATAATTCTTGTCGTAAAATAGGCAAACGGTCTGAGGTGCCTGACGTCCAGGCATTCTTTTACACATCCGTCCCTTCCTAGTCTCTGTGCTCAGTGCAACTCGTCCCAAATCTTCCTCCTTTCCCTCCCGCCTGTCCCCTCAGTCCCAACCCCAAGCGTCGCTGAGTCTTTCTAATCTTCCTTTTCTACAGACCCATCTGACCTCTCCCTTCCTCCCAGGCTGCTCCTCGCCAGGCTGAGCTAGGTCCCAATTCTTCCTCAGCCTCTGCTCCTCCACCCTATAATCTTTTTATCACATCCCCTCCTCACACCTGGTCCGGCTTACAGTTTCGTTCCGTGACTAGCCCTCCCCCTCCTGCCCAGCAATTTACTCTTAAAAAGGTGGCTGGAGCTAAAGGCATAGTCAAGGTTAATGCTCCTTTTTCTTTATCCCAAATCAGATAGCGTTTAGGCTCTTTTTCATCAAATATAAAAATCCAGCCCAGTTCATGACTTGTTTGGCAGCAACCCTGAGACACTTTACAGCCCTAGACCCTAAAAGGTCAAAAGGCCATCTTATTCTCAAAATACATTTTATTACCCAATCTGCTCCCGAAATTAAATAAAACTCCAAAAATTAAATTCCAGCCCTCAAACCCCACAACAGGATTTAATTAACCTCGCCTTCAAGGTGTACAATAATAGAAAAAAGTTGCAATTCCTTGCCTTCACTGTGAGACAAACCCCAGCCACATCTCCAGCACACAAGAACTTCCAAACACCTGAACCGCAGCAGCCAGGCGTTCCTCCAGAACCTCGTCCCACAGGAGCTTGCTATGTGTGCCGGAAATCTGGCCACTGGGCCAAGGAATGCCCGCAGCCCAGGATTTCTCCTAAGCCGCGTCCCATCTGTGTGAGACCCCACTGAAAATCGGACTGTTCAACTCACCTGGCAGCCACTCCCAGAGCCCCTGGGACTCTGGCCCAAGGCTCTCTGACTGACTCCTTCCCAGATCTTCTCGGCTTAGCGGCTGAAGACTGACACTGCCTGATCACCTCGGAAGCCCCCAGACCATCACGGACGCTGAGCTTCGGGTAACTCTCACAGTGGAAGGTAAGCCCGTCCCCTTCTTAATCAATACGGAGGTTACCCACTCCACATTACCTTCTTTTCAAGGGCCTGTTTCCCTTGCCTCTATAACTGTTGTGGGTATTGACAGCCAGGCTTCTAAACCTCTTAAGACTCCCCAACTCTGGTGCCAACTTAGACAATACTCTTTTAAGCACTCCTTTTTAGTTATCTCCACCTGCCCAGTTCCCTTATTAGGCTGAGACACTTTAACTAAATTATCTGCTTCCCTGACTATTCCTGGACTACAGCTATATCTCATTGCCGCCCTTCTTCCCAATCCAAAGCCTCCTTTGCGTCCTCCTCTTGTATTCCCCCACCTTAACCCACAAGTATAAGATACCTCTACTCCCTCCTTGGCGACTGATCATGCACCCCTTACCATCTCATTAAAACCTAATCACCCTTACCCCACTCAACGCCAATATCCCATCCCGCAGCACGCTTTAAAAAGATTAAAGCCTGTTATCACTCGCCTGCTACAGCATGGCCTTTTAAAGCCTATAAATTCTCCTTACAATTCCCCCATTTTACCTGTCCTAAAACCAGACAAGCTTTACAAGTTAGTTCAGGATCTGCGCCTCATTAACCAAATTGTTTTGCCTATCCACCCCGTGGTGCCAAACCCATGTACTCTCCTATCCTCAACACCTCCCTCAACAACCCATTATTCTCTTCTAGATCTCAAACATGCTTTCTTTACTATTCCTTTGCACCCTTCATCCCAGCCTCTCTTTACTTTCAGTTGGACTGACCCTGACACCCATCAAGCTCAGCAAATTACCTAGACTGTACTGCCGCAAAGCTTCACAGACAGCCCCCATTACTTCAATCAATCCCAAATTTCTTCCTCATCTGTTACCTATCTCAGCATAATTCTCATAAAAACACACGTGCTCTCCCTGCCAATCGTGTCTGACTGATCTCTCAAACCCCAGCACCTAGTACAAAACAACAACTCCTTTCCTTCCTAGTCATGGTTAGCTTGGTCAGAATTCTTACACAAGAGCCAGGACCACACCCTGTAGCCTTACTGTCCAAACAACTTGACCTTACTGTTTTAGCCTAGCCCTCATGTCTGCGTGCAGCGGCTGCCGCTGCTTTAATACTTTTAGAGGCCCTCAAAATCACAAACTATGCTCAACTCACTCTCTATAGTTCTCATAACTTCCAAAATCTATTTTCTTCCTCATACCTGACGCATATACTTTCTGCTTCCTGGCTCCTTCAGCTATACTCACTCTTTGTTGAGTCTCCCACAGTTACCATTGTTCCTGGCCCAGACTTCAATCCGGCCTCCCACATTATTCCTGATACCACACCTGACCCCCATGACTGTATCTCTCTGATCCACCTGACATTCACCCCATTTCCCCAGATTTCCTTCTTTCCTGTTCCTCACCCTGATCACACTTGATTTATTGATGGCAGCTCCACCAGGCCTAATTGCCACACACCAGCAAAGGCAGGTTATGCTATAGTACAAGCCACTAGCCCGCCTCTTAGAACCTCTCATTACCTTTCCATCGTGGAAATCTATCCTCAAGGAAATAACTTCTCAGTGTTCCATCTGCTATTCTACTATTCCTCAGGGATAATTCAGGCCCCCTCCCTTCCCTACACATCAAGCTCGAGGATTTGACCCACCCAGGACTGGCAAATTAGCTTTACTCAACATGCCCTGAGTCAGATAACTAAAATACCTCTTAGTCTAGGTAGATACTTTCACTGGATAGGTAGAGGCCTTTCCTACATGGTTTGAGAAGGCCACCGCAGTCATTTCTTCCCTTCTGTCAGACATAATTCCTCAGTTTAGCCTTCCCACCTCAATACAGTCTGATAACAGTCCAGCCTTTATTAGTCAAATCAGCCAAGCAGTTTTTCAGGCTCTTAGTATTCAATGAAACCTTTATATCCCTTACGGTCCTCCATCTTCAAGAATGGACTAAAGGTCTTTTAAAAACACACCTCACCAAGCTCAGCCACCAACTTAAAAAGGACTGGACAATACTTTTACCACTTTCCCTTCTAAGAATTCAGGCCTGTCCTCGGAATGCTACAGGGTACAGCCCATTTAAGCTCCTGTATAGACGCTCCTTTTTATTAGGCCCCAGTCTCATTCCAGACACCAGACCAACTTAGACTGTGCCCCCAAAAAAACTTGTCATCCCTACTATCTTCTGTCTAGTCATACCCCTATTCACTATTCTCAACTACTCATACATGCCCTGCTGTTGTTTACACTGCCGGTTTACACTGTTTCTCCAAGCCATCACAGCTGATATCTCCTGGTGCTATCCCCAAACTGCCACTCTTAACTCTTGAAGTAAATAAATAATCTTTGCTGGCAGGACTATGCTAAATCTCCTTAGGCACTCTCTAATCAGATATCCTGAGTCGTCCCAATTCTTAGACCTTTTATACTTGTTTTTCTCCTTCTGTTATTCCATTTAGTTTCTCAATTCATCCAAAACCGTATCCAGGCCATCACCAATCATTCTATATGACAAATGTTTCTTCTAACATCCCCACAATATCATGCCTTACCACAAGACCTCCCTTCAGCTTAATCTCTCCCACTCTAGGTTCCCACACCACCCCTAATCCCACTTGAAGCAGCCCTGAGAAACATTGCCTATTCTCTCTCCATACCACCCCCCAAAAATTTTCACCGCACCAACACTTCAACACTATTTTGTTTTATTTTTCTTATTAATATAAGAAGGCAGGAATGTCAGGCCTCTGAGCCCAAGCCAAGCCATCGCATCCCCTGTGACCTGCATGTATATGCCCAGATGGCCTGAAGTAACTGAAGAATCACAAAAGAAGTGAATATGCCCTGCCCCGCCTTAACTGATGACATTCCACCACAAAAGAAGTGTAAATGGCCAGTCCTTGCCTTAACTGATGACATTACCTTGTGAAAGTCCTTTTCCTGGCTCATCCTGGCTCAAAAATCTCCCCCACTGAGCACCTTGTGACCCCCACTCCTGCCCGCCAGAGAACAAACCCCCTTTGACTGTAATTTTCCTTTACCTACCCAAATCCTATAAAATGGCCTCACCCTTATCTCCCTTCACTGACTCTCTTTTCGGACTCAGCCCGCCTGCACCCAGGTGAAATAAACAGCCCTGTTGCTCACACAAAGCCTGTTTGGTGGTCTCTTCACACGGACGCGCATGAAAATTTGACCCAGCAATCCCATTACTGGGTATATACCCAAAGAAATATAAATCATTCTATGATAAAGATACATGCACGTGTATGTTTATTGCAGCACTATTCACAATAGCAAAGACATGGAATCAACCCGAATGCCCATCTATGATAGAGGGGATAAAGAAAATGTGGTACCTATACACCGTGGAATACTATGCAGCCATAAAAAGGAATGAGATCATGTTCTTTGCAGGGACATGGATGAAGCTGAAAGTCATTATCCTGAGCAAACTAACAAAGGAACAGAAAACCAAATACTGCATGCTCTCACCCATAAGTGGCAGCTGAACAGTGAGAACACATGGACACAGAGAGGGGAACAACATACACCAAGGCTTATTGGGGGGGTGGGGGGAGGGAGGACGTCAGGATAAATAGCTAATGCATGCAGGGCTTAATCCCTGGGTGATGGGTTGATAGGTGAAGCAAACCACCATGGCACACATTTACCTATGTAACAAACCTGCACATTCTGCACATGTATCCCAGAACTTAAAATAAGCAACCGGTCCCTCTCTTGTGATAACCCATTAATCCATCAACCCATTAATTCATTAGTCCATGAATGGATTAATCAATTTATAAGCCAAAGCCCTCAGGACCCAATCACCTCTTAAAGGCCCCACCTCTCAATACTACCACATTGGGGCTTAAATTTCAACATGAGTTTTGGAGGGGACAAATATTCAACCCATAGCACACAGTAAGACACTGCATCTTTGGCTGAGTGAGGGATGACACTGATGCAGAAGAAGACCTGCAAAGCAATCTAGTAAATGGCATAATGTGGGTGGACAGAGAAAGCCATGGACACAGAGGGTGAACAGCTCTCACGGGGGTGTTATAGATGGCTCTAAGAGAAAGTGACTTCTGAGCTCCTTCTCAAAGGCTGAGTGGGAAATCAGCAGGTAAGAGGAGAAGAAGAGCAATGAAGTGAAAGGAGGGAGAACATGCAAGGGCAGAAGGAACAATAAGAGGCCTGGAGTTCTAGCCCCATGGGCAGTGCTGAAGAAGAGAATGGAGAAGCGGGCCATGGGCTTGAGGATGCTCACGTTCAAAACAGGTTCTATCAGATCCTGTGGTTGCCACTGACAGGACGGGGACTGGTCAAGGTCAAGGGGGCAAAAGATGTGAGACAGGCTGAGAGGGCAGGACTCTGCCTGCACCCAACCCGACTTTCACAGAGCAGGGCTGCTTGAGAATGTCTTACCTATTGAGATTCCATATTACATTTTACTTTTGGGATAGAAAAGAAACTGAAGATTTTTTTAAAGCAGATGACAATGAAAAGCAGGAAATGACAATTGCAGACTTGTGGTTTAGAAAAACAACTCCAGCATCAGTTAGAAAGTGGATTGGAAGTCATGAAAACCAATAAGGTGCTTACTGCAAGAGAAGATAAAGCATGACATAGGTTAGAAACAAAATGTAGCCATCACAAGATGTTCAAATATACTTTAGGGCATTTTGTAAGGTAGACAAGTTCAGTGATCTCAGATTTTGTTGGGTGAAAGGGGAGAAATGAATAGTACATAAAGCTACTGATTTCACTTAGACCCTGCACCCCTTACCATAGCAGGAGGGGTGATACAGTTAGTAACAAAAGTGGCTGTCAGCTGGTTAAGCAGATCCATTTAGGACTGTCATCATGTCCCTGTCTTCTTTATTGGTGGAATTCAGCTGACAGTTGGTAATGGTGGGGGTCAGCAATGGGAGGACTTGGGTGGAAACAACAAAAAGGTGTCAAACAAAGATTTGGAATTACAAAAGCGTTTTGTCAGTTCTCTGCCTCAGATGCAAGCAAGGGTCTCCATGCATAACCAGAAGATCGCCTGCTCTGGGGTGTGGCCCCCCCGGTCTATTTGAGGCCTCCTGGAGTTCACCCAAGTAGGGGCTAGAGGCTTCCTCCTCCCTGCTCTGTTTGCACGAAGTGGCTCCCCACAGCCTCTCCCACAGTTGCGCTTCTTCTCCCACAGTCCTTTGGCCCTGCTAAGGCGGCTTCCTTCCCCTCCCTTCCCTAAGTTCCACCCCCAACCCCAGACAATGTGATCCATCCTCTCTCCACACAGTCTGTTAAAGACTCTGAGCCCAAGGTGTATTAGTCTGTTTTCACACTGCTGATAAAGACATACTCGAAACTGAGTAATTTATAGAGAAAAATAATTTTAATGGGCTCACAGTTCCATGTGGCTAGGGAGGTCCCACAATCATGGCAGAAGGCAAAAGGCACGTCTTACATGGCAGCAGGCCAGAGAGAATGAGAGCCAAGCAAAAAGAGAAACCCCACAATATCACAAAAGAGATATTGTGAGACTTATTCACTACCATAAGAACAGTATGAGGGGAACTGCTCCCCATGATTCAATTATTTCTCACTGGGTCCCTCCCACAACACATGGAAATTATGGGAGTAATTTGAGATGAGATTTGGGTGGGGACACAGCCACAGCATATTACAAGGGTTAACATGGAAAAGGAAGGAGAGACCCTTATTGTGGCCAATGCTAAGGTTAGAAAATGTAAAATATAATCTGCAAATCTTTGAGAACTACAAAGACTGAATTTGTGCTAGCCAGTCTCCTGTAGCTTCTAATGCCAAGAGTGTTGCTTCCCCAACTTCTGTTGTGTTCCCAGATGGAGATGGAAAAATAATGCATACATATATACACACAGTTTCCCTATTTCCTTAACTTTGAGAGGATCCTAGTTCTCTCAAAGAGAGAAGAGCTGGTACACCCTTTCTACCACATTTACAAACATTGTTTCTAACTTAAATAAATGAGTTACATAATTAAGTGCAAAATATTAGATTTTTTAAATTCACATGCACATTAGCAAGTAAAACCTAAAATAAAACAAAAGAAACCATGACCCAGAGCACCACTGCAGGAGATTTAGGGAAGGGCAGGAAGCATTTTTGCCCATCCCCAGGGATGAGCATTTTAGCTGCTGTGTCTTCTTCATTGGAAAAAAAGGAAACCTAGAGGTAGTCGTTGGGCAAAGGAAGTAGGGAGAGGCACTTTGTTAACTCTAGATTTTTCTACATTGAAGCCTAGAGTCACCATTTCTTTTTCAATAAATTCTACTCCATACTTCAAACTCTCTCACATTCTCTGTAAATCTTCCCCCTTTTTACATTAATCCATAATGATTTACTGCTCTCTGAACAACCATTACTGTGAAGTGGTTAAGATCAGAGGGCCTTGGGATCAGTCAGGTTTGAGTGTGAATTCTCGTTCTGATATAAATTTATTGAGTGAACACTGGCAAGTTATTTAACTTCTCTGAGCCTCAGGGTCATAAAATTTAATATTTATAGGTCATTGACTCTATGTCAGGCACTGTTTTAAGCACTATACTTACATTATCTCATTTAATATAAACTCTATAAGGTAAGTTCCACAGTGATTATCCTTATTTTATAGACAAGGAAATGGAAACAGAGAGAGGGGCATCTGCGCTCAAAGGGTCACCTGGCTGGTAGCAGACGCTGGCACAATGACTCAATGTCTAGGAAGGAATATTCTCTCTCTGCAGTAGGGAATGCCAACAGACACCAGGGACCAGGACCTTGCAGTCTGATTCCATAGCCTGGCACCAACCACTGCACTTCACTGCCTCCCCACACCTGTGTACTGAGGCTGTGGGTTATGGTTGGAATTCAAAAGAGCTAAGGATATAAAGTTCTTAGCATGGTATCTAGAATTTAGCAAGCACTGCATAAATGGAAATGATTTTTATTAAGAGTGACTATTTAGATTTTATTAGTACCCACTTATCACTTAGATGCTAACTTGTATTATTAACTCTATCTCTGTCCTATCTTCTTAGCATACAGTAGTATCCCTGAGAGAAGGAGCCAGGTCTCTTCTCTAAATCCCCATAACACAATACTGGAAACCATGTGCTGATGTATATGGATTACAGATAATTCTAGACTGAGGCAGTGTCTGTTGCTGTTTTTTCCCCCAGTTTAATCCAAAGAAATCAGCATTATGGCAGAGTATGTGTTTATACACATTCTTGTCTTGTGTCTTCATAATATGCACTGGCTTGAAAACACATATGAGTCATGGGCCCTGCCATAAACCAGAGATATCCAGAGAGGGAAAGAAATAAAATAAGAAGGAAGGAGGGAGAGAGGGAGGGAAGAAGTGAAGGAGAAAAAAAGAAAGGAAAAGAAATTCTGTCTCCTTTTCAAGAATTTTGAAGCATCCTTAAGACAAGTAGTGACATTCCTCTGTTTGATGACATTCCTCTATTTGTCCCAAACCCTAACTTCCAAGGGTGATTGCAAGTTGCGTCAACCACCATGCGGGGAAAACTTTTATCCCTTGTAAAAATCAGGCAAAATCAAATATGTGACAGGTCATGAAATTCCCATCCTGCTCCAACAGAGTCAGTGTTGCTACCTTAGGAATCAGGAATGTAAGTCCTTTGCAAAGTTGTCAAGGAGGTTTCTATTTTTGGCCCTCAGTCTGTTGCAGCAGCAATGAGAAAAAGCAGGCCAGAAGAACACAAAAAATAGTTGAGGGCATCTGTAATATCTGTGAAAGGGACACGGGAGGCACTTGCATATGTCAGATGGAGAGGAAAATTGGAAACAAAAGGAAAATCTGGAGGCAGATGATTTAACATTCATTTATGCATTCATTCAACAAATATTTGCTGAGTGCCTACTTGATGCAAACTCTAGCACAGGGTGAGCTTATGGAGGGTATAAATATTAAAGAGGCCCAGCTCCTGCCCTTACCTTACAGTCAAGTGGGGTAGGTAGAGCATACACATATTTTTTATTTAGTGGTGTCATGTAAACATTTGAGGTGGGACTCTGTGAGCTAACAGGCTGTACTAGCCATGCTCTTGAGAGTGAAGACACAAACCAACCTGGCCTGCAGCATCATCTGCCAGCACGAGGCACCACATTCCTGCTTTACCGTAAACCAACAGCACCAGGTCCTGTGCCGCGGGCCCAGACTCAGGCAGCGCAGTTATGGGAGCCTCTCACCTTCAGGGGTAGCAATGGCTCCATGATTTACACTGAAAAACCTGCATTCAGTGGCAGAGGCTTCCATACTCCAAGATAGGTGGCTTCAGAATTTCGGGGAAGTGGTGTTCTGTGGTGGTCAACACAAAGGCTTTGGAAGCACAGTCATGGGTTTGCTTCTCAACCTTGCCTTTCGGTTCCTTGAAAAATGAACCTCTGTTTCCTCCTCTGTAAAATGTCAGTTGAGATTCTCTGAAATAATATTGCAAAGTGCCCATTACAAAGTGCCCAAAAGACAGACATTAAAGTTGTCACAGTCATCTTGTGGTCAAAGAGCCCAGCACTACTATCCCAGGTCCTAGTCCTGCAGCTGACTCCAATCTTCTTTCTGTCTTGTGTGATGCTAGGTTAACTATTTCATTGTTCTATTATTCTCCTTTTTTAAATTGTTGTGGTAAAATAGACATAACATAAATTTTACCATTTTACCATTTTTAAGTTCATTAAGTACATTTACATTGCTGTACAACCATCACTACCATCCCTCTTCAGAACTTTTACATTTTCCCAAACTGAAACTGTGCCCATTCATCAATTCCCCATTTTTCCCTCTCTCAGCCTGCAGCAACCACCATTCTACTTTCTGTCTCTAAGAATCTGACTTCTCTGGGTTCTCATTGAAGTGGATTCATGCAATATTTGTCTCTTTGTACCGGTCTTATTTCACTTGGATAATGTCTCCAAGGTTCATCTATGTTGTAACACGTATCGTAATTCCATTACTTTTTAAAGCTAAATAATATTTCATTATACGTATATATCATATTTTGTTTACCCATTCACCTGATGGGCATTTGGGTTATTTCCACCTTTTGGCTATTGTGAATAATGCTGTCGGAACATGGGTGTAGAAATATCTGTTCAGCTCTTTCTCACTTAAAAAAAAAAGTCTTAAAAATATTAATACTGTAACTTCTTATCCGTCTGTGTGACAATATAAGAATTGATAAAGTAATTCTTTAAAGTATCTGTAGTCATGGTAGGGAAGCTAATTAATTTTGGTCCTATAGTTTTTCCACAAATCTTTGTTACCAAAAAGTAAGCACCCTTACAACCGACATGTCTTATCCATACGGGTTGGCTATGTTTAAAACTAAATTATTAAATGTACAAACATTAGAAAATATACTATTGTTGAACTTTTAAAAACCATTCTATGTTTCCTATAAGGAAATAGGGCATATATAGAAACCTTATACTTTGATGTAACCATAGAGAACAGGGATTGGCTAATAATAGCCCATAGGCCAAAATCCAGCCCACCACTGGTATTTACAACCTGCAAACTAAGAAGGTATTTTACACATTTTGAATGGTTGAAAAAAATAATGAGAACAATACTTCACGATACATGAAAATTGTACTAAATTCAAATTTCAGCACGTGTAAATAAAGCTTTTTTGGAACCCAGCCATGCCAATTCATTTTTATATTGTCTATGGCTGCTTTCAAGCTACAATGGCAGAGCTGAGTAGTTGTTACAGAGACCATATGGCCCACAAACCCTATGTATTTATGATCTGGCTCTTTATAAGAAAAAAATGTGCAACTGCTGATATAAATCATTGATCTAATCTCACTTCATAATTTGCGGTGGAGAAAACTAGGGCCCAGTTTTCTGAAGTGTCACGTCACACCAGAGATTATGAATCTAAGAGTGGCCAAAAGCAATTCAGCTGTCCTGAGTCCCCACCTTGCGTCCCTAGACCAGGTTCCAGTGTATTCCTGGGATACAGCAAAGCAGCTTATCTTACAGCTATAGATCACAGACCGAAGTCACCATTTGTTCATGTTAATAATGAAGAAAGTCTGGTGCTGTTAATTTCCTCTGCTGGAAATAAAGAGATATATGTTTACTTTGGGAGGGCCTCTGGCAGGGTTGTATTGGTTCATATCTCTATGTGCTGACCTTTGCCTATAATTTCTTAAGAATGGTGTCATATGATGAAACACTCCTCTGTTGCTTTCAGGATAGAGTCTAAAACAGCCGTCCCCAACCTTTTGGCACCAGGGACTAGTTTCGTGGAAGATCATTTTTCCATGGACTGGGGTAAGGAGTGATTTTGGGATGATTCAAGTGCATTACATTTATTGTGCACTTTATTCCTATTATCATTACATTGTAATATGTAATGAAATAATTACACAACTCACCATAATGTAGACTTGGTGGGAACCCTGAGCTTGTTTTCCTACAACTAGGCAGTCCCATCTGGGGGTGATGGGAGACAGTGACAGATTATCAGGCATTAGATTCTCACAAGGAGCACACAACCTTAGATCCCTCGCATGCGCAGCTCACAGTAGGATTTTTGTTCCTGTGAGAATCTAATGATGCCACTGATCTAACAGGAGGCAGAGCTTAGGCAGTAATGCAAGTGATGGGGAGTGGCTGTAAATACAGATGAAGCTTCACTCACTCGCCCCCTGCTCCCCACTCACCTCCTGCTGTGCTGCCCAGTTCCTAACAAGCCACTGACGGGTACCAGGGAGCACCCCTGATCTAAATGACTTAATATGTCATAAGGCTTTTCTTGACATGGCCCCAACTCACCTCCTCAGTTTTCTCTCCCCATCCTTCCCTTCCTCCCTTCTCTCTTTGTCCTCCACACTCACAGGAATGTCACAGACTCTCAGGACCCCTTGCAGACACATCTCACCTCTCAGTCTTTGTTCATGTTGTGCCTCCACTAGGAAAACATTTCATCTTCTCATCTATCTAACAAAGTCCCTTTCATCCTCCTAAATGCCTTTTGCTTTGTGTGGCCTCACCAATTCTACCACAGGCAGAAGTAATAACTCCCTACTCTGCACACTTTGGACAGACTGTCAACCATCTCAGTTATGAATCTGTATTAGTGTTTTCTGTTTACATTTCTATCTTGCCGCTAGATGTTGGACAGAAGGAAGCCTGGAAGGAAAGAAAGAAATTCAACTGAATAATAGATCTTTAGCCACCACTAGCCTTGTTATATATCATGATGTATAACTTCTGCACAAGTTTCACTGAACTGTAACACGGAGGTCAAAGAGAACAGAAGACAAATGTAAAATTGTAGACAGAGTGAGAGAAATTTCATTCCTTTTTTTTCTTTCTCTCAATTAAAGACTCAAGAAACATTTACTGAACATCTACCATGGCATCAGAAACAAAGAATAATAAAACCACTTTCTTGACCTCCAAGAGCTAAGGGTCTCAAAAAGGCAAATTTGGGCCTAAACTGAAAAAAAGGGATCATCCACTAAAACAGTGTTTTTAAAACTCAGGGTCACAATTCATTAACGAGTGTGAAATTCATTTAGTGGGTAATAGCTACCATTATTTACAAATATCATAGAATACAAGAGAAGCTACGGAATGCAAGATACACAGTGTAAGTATTGTTTCATAAAGCATTTTTAATGTTATGTATGTGTAGTTTGTGTGTGTGTGTCCTGGATTGTAATGAAAAATGTATTTATCACTGTGGATTATAGTCAAATCATTTGAAAAACATTGTATTACAACATTTGAATTTAATATAAGAATAGAGAAGTTACTGTTTATAAATTTTAGATCAAAAGGGATGGTCCATAGATATATCCACAGCTCTTAATTCAGAGAAACATGACTCAATGCTACTTGTATGGTTTTGAAAACATGTCCAAAAATGTTTTGACATTGTTTCCACTGAGAATTAGGATCTATGTTCCTTTTCCTTAAATCTGGGTGGGTTCTGTGACTGCTTTCACCTATGGCGTACCATGGAGATGACACAGTGGGACTTTCAAGGCTAGGTCATAAAAGGTGATAGAGCTTCCACCTTGTTTGGTGGATTCTTGGGCCATCATGTAATTCAACTACTTAGAGTTCTCTAAGCCAGAATGGGCACAGGCAGGCCCTTCTATTGGCAGTCCCACTTGAGCCAAGTTCTCTAGCCATCTCCAACAACATATGAGTGAAGCCATCTGGGGCCCTTCAAACCAGTCATTCTTCAGCCACATGCTGCCAAGTGAACCCATTAATGCCATATGGAACATAAGAATCACCCAGCCAAACACTGCCCAAATTCCTGACCAATAAAATGTTGAAATGTAATAAAAACTGTTTTTGTTTTAAGCCACAAAGTAGCAGTCGTTTGTTGCAAAGCAATATATGCCCAGAACACCCTATAAGAGAGTTTTTAAGCTTATGGGCACAATCTGTGAATGGGACATGAAGTCAGCTTACTAGATAATGACCAGAATTTGTTTTAACTAATGAAATAGGAAAGAATAAAATAAAAAATACCAGAATACATGGTACACAGCAAAGGTATTGTTGTAAGACACATTTCCAGTTATATATACATATGTATGTGTGCCTTGGGTTCCAATGTAGTTTTCACTGTGAATTGTAATCAAAATCATTTAAGAAACATTGTATTAAAACATGTAAATTTATCATGAGAATATACAGGAAATTGTTTATAAAGATTAGCAGACAATATATCAAAGGGGAAGGTCTATAGACATTTCCCAAGCTTTTAATTCACAGAGACATGAATCAATGCCATTTGCTCATCATAATTCGTAGAAGCTTGTACTATCTCCATGTGTTCTTATAGCAATTTTTGCCATAATGTTTAGATATGGTAACTAGAATATCTGAGTCATAGTGCTTTACATTAATATGTATAAAACATTATGTTTTGAAAATAAAATATTTTCTAGTGTTTATTCTGACAGGGCATTCTAAAAACTAGAATAATGAACTCAGAGCCTCATATTTATTGGTTCCTTCCCAATAACAAATTCTTGACCGGATTGAATTTCACATTTGAATTCTCTTCACTCTTGTTGGACTGATAAGACTTCAATGTCGATGCTTATCAACTCAACTAATAAAAAGCTTCCTAAAGATGTGATGGCACACATATGAGACTACAGAGAGTTTATTTTTTGGTGTGAATTAAAGATTTGTGTCTTATTGTTTTATAATAAGTTACTATAACAACTTTAAGGGAAAGCCAAGCAGCATGTTCAATAGGCTGGATCATTTCTGCCACCATTTCATTATCATCCTGTTGATTTTCTTTCTCTTCCCTAGCATGCACTGGGCAGAGGGACAATAGAATTTCCACCAGGTGACCTTTGGAATAGCATTGCATAGTTTAGCATTCCTGAAATTTTCTCTAAAGATAATTGTAGAAGTCAAAAAACTGGCTTTCTATCAGAAAATCTGGGTCCAAGTCTTTATTTCTCTCATTGACTGTGATTTTCATCAAGTCAATCTCTCTTTGGGCTATTACCTTACTGGTAAAACAGTAATAGCAATTCACACCTTTCAGGGTTTTTTTTTTTTTTTGAGAGAGAAATTATGTGATATTTTTCAAAGTTGGGCATGCCATTTAGTAGTATGACACTTGGAGGGTATTTCAACCCAAACATAACCCAGCAGATGCTCATCAGGTACCTTTGAAGCCACACTGTGTTGCGCAGCAATGAATAGAACAGGCACCGTCCCCACCCTTGCAGAGCTCATATCCAACTCTGAGAGAGAGGGTAAAGAAATAAATATATCAGTAAAATTGTACTGAGTGCTACAAAGCAGGGGTCCCCAACCCCCAGGCTGTGGACTGGTACCAGTCTGTGGCCTGTTTGAAACTGGGCCACACAGCAGGAGGTGAGCAGCAGGGGCAAGCATTACCACCTGAGCTCCACCTCCTGCCAGGTCAGCAGCAGCATTAGATTCTCATAGGAGCACAAACCCTACTGTGAACTGCATATGTGAGGGAGCTAGGCTGCACGCTCCACACGAGAATCTAATGCTTGATGATCTAGGGTGGAACAATTTCATCCCCAAACCAACCCCCCCCACTCCCTCATCCATGGAAAAATTGTCTTCCATGAAACTGGTCCCTGGTGTCAAAAAGGTTGGGGACCGCTGCTATAAAGGAATTAACAAGTTGTCCAGAGAGAGAAAACGCCTCTGAGGAGGTAGCATGTAAGCTTTAGTTCCCACAGACTGAAGCCAATGATTAAAAAGTAATCAAAGCCAGACTCCAAAGAGACCCAGAAACATTCTACTCCTGGGACAGGTGAGGTGTTTGATATCCTCATCTAGGCCACATACAGAGGAAGGGTGTGTACAACACACTTGACCTTTCTAGTGGGACCTGGGGGAAGGGAGATGTATTTAAAACCCTGAAACTTCATGCAGCATGCCACCCATGCATGACATTATTTAGGAATCATGTGTGAAGAAGGATTGTATACATATTCTGTAATAAAGATATTGAGAGTACTGCATCTGGTTTCCTGGGGCAACCCCAAGCCATACCTCTGAGACCATGGCACAAGACTTTGCAGCTTCATTCCTTCATTCCATAAACCTTTATTTTGGGCCACACACTATACATGCCCTGGCACAGAGCTAGTCCCTGGAGACAGATAAAGGCACAGTCCCTGTCTTCTGGAGGCTGAGATCCTAGCCCTGAATGCACAAGTAAACAGAAACACCCTGTGGAACACATCACAATGTAATGGAAGAAGTCAGTTCCAAGTGTGATCAAGGAGGGGAGTCACTCAAGCTAGTGGGGACTGAAGTTGGAGAGAGGCTTCCAGACCAGACACACTATAACAGTACAAGGCATGAGACAGCACACCTGGTCAGTACATTACAGGTGGTTCCATACAGATGAAGCAGGACCTCTGCATTTTGGAAAACAAAGCAGAAAAATGGGCTGGTGGAGGAGGCTGAAGAGATGGGCCTCCAATTTCCTTCTAAGGATCTGAGATTATTCCCTAAAGGTTATGAATTACTAATAAATGAGTTTTAAAATTTTTTTTTGTAGAGATAGGGTCTCGCTTTGTTGCTCAGGCTGGTCTCAAACTTGTAGTTTCATATGATCCTCCCGCCTTGGTCTCCTAAAGTGTTGGGATTACGGGCATGAGCCACTGTACCCAGCCTAATAAGTGGTTTTAAACAGGTAAGTGATGCATCTCTTTTGCACCTCTGAGAAAATGTTACCACATTTTATATTTAATTTTTAGAATTTTACATACCCAAAAATGTATAAATCATAAGCTCAATGAATTAAAAATTATATTTTAGGGGAGATTTTGCTATTCTATAGTAATTTACAGTCAGATGGCTGCTTTCTCATATTTTGGTACAACAGGTGTTCATTTCTTTCCCTGAAGGCAAATTTATACTAAAGTTTCAACTAAAAATGAAGACATTATTCTGGCCTAAACAATGACAGAACAGTGTTAAATTATAACAAGTTGTACATCCGAGGGCTGTAAAAGCATTCCAGTAAGCAAGGAGGAATTTCCATTCCTAGGTGGGGTGTGGGTGTGGGTTCACTTTGGCAAGGGGCTCGGGGCACTCTGTGTAATGAGTGTGGGTAGGAAGGTATTTCAGGACATGTATAGAAGGGAGGTCATCAAGGCAGAGAAGCCCAGAAGAGGCAGGCTTGAAACGGATTACCTTGAGGACTCGGCACCTCTCTGGAAACCCAGCCCTCTTTGCTTCCATTCATTCTACTTCCCAGCAGCAGAAGTTAATGGACTCGACCAGGTTGGGGACCCCGTGTTGCTTTGCCTTGGCCTCTGCCTCTTCCGCCATCACCAAGCAACCCATTTTGCTCTGGGTATTTTTCCACTGCCTTTTAGGTTTGCCAATAAGTTCTGCTCACTTCTGACTCTAATTCATAACCTCGCTGTCATGGCTCCTGCAGCCTCATGATGTTTCTCTGCACATAAGCCTCGAGTCCTGTTACCATCTGCTACTGCCGCTGCTGCAAAAGACAGCGTCTGATGGGAGTGGTTTGTTCACTATCATTAACCTTGCTAGGCAGAGCCCTGTGCCGGGCCACCTAGCTAACTGCAGGCCGGCCTGCATTCTGGCCACCCTGGTGTCTCTCCTGGCCCAACAGCTGGGCCAGAGCAACAGGATAGGTGAGGCAGAATACAGAGTTCCCCTACACGGAAAAAGACATGGGCTGCTCCCTAGACAGAGACCGTGAGCTTGAAGCTTTTCCTCCAAGTTGGGAATTGAGGCAGACACTATATTCATTTGTTTGCTACAATGGCAACCACCTACTTTAAAGGAGTTCTATAGCAGCTCTAGAGCCCAAAAAACACAGTGGGCTCTGTGGGAAGTCAGTGTAGACCAGAGGACTGCTTCAAAGGAAGGAGTAGAATCAATCTCATTACTGAACTTTAGCCCCTTTACAAGGCTTTGTCCACACAGCATCCCGAGTGATCCTTTTAAACAATGTGAATTGGATCATGTTTCTCCCCTGTGCAAAGCTCTCTCACGGTACTCTGAACACAAACTACCCTCCCCCACAGGGCCAATAGGTACTGCCTGATCAGACCCCTGCCTCCTGTTCAAGGTCAGCCTGGAGTTCTTTCCCACTCTCCCTCCAAGCTTTAGCCATACTCACCTTCCTTCTGTTACTCAAACACTATAGCTCTTTCCTCAGCTCAGCTTATTGGCACTTGCTGTTCCTACCGCCTAGAACTCTCATCCTCCAGCTCCCATGCGATTGGACTTCTTCTTATCCTTTAAGCCTCATCCTTGAATGTCATTTTCCCAAAGAGATCTGCCCTGGCCTACCAAATCAGAAACTCTGGAGATAGGCCCAGCACACACTGAAATTGGAGAACCACCAGCCAAGAGAGCATATGGAAAGAATGACAGTATCAGCCAAGGAGATTCTGAGTTCTAAGGGACTTATGCATCACTGCAGATTTATTCAGATAAATAACCTGTGTGTATATTTATGCATTGTTTAAGGGATAAGAGCTATAAAGAAAATAGAATAAAGCAAGGACTAGTGATGATAGTGTGCCATGAACCTGAAGGTTCACAAAATTTCATTCATCTATTCATTCAACGGGGCAGTGGCAACAGCCAGGTGTAACTGGGATTGGGTACTCGGGGAAGGCAGCCTTCATTCCTGAATCTGCCTTGAGTTGGCATGTGAATCAGAGGTACCAGAGGATCTGGGGGAAGGGGGTTCAGGCAATGTCCTTGAAGCAGAAAAGAGTTTGGTGTGTTTGAAAAACAAAAAGGAGAGCAGCGTGCTTAGAGCACAGGAGCCAGGCACGGGTGAGGAGAGAAAGATGAGTGCACAGAGCTAGGCACAGTCTAGAGAACAGGCCTGGCCATGGTGAACGGTTTGGATTTCGATCCTTTGCCACGGGCAGTCCCCAGAGTATTTTAAGCAGCCAGGTGACATGAAGGAATTCTCAGTTTTGCAAATTCACTTTGAGTGCTGCGTGGAAAACGGATCATGAGGGAAGGAGTGTAACTGAGAATCATGTAATATACTTTGGAGACTTGCAGCATGCCCAGCACTGCATCAAACCCTTTACAAGCATTAACTCACCGGATTCTATAACACCCCATGATGTAGATACTACTACTCACCCTGCTTTATGAGTGAGACAACTGAGGCACAGAAAGGTCAGTAACATTTCTTAGGTCACACAGTTGATAAGTAGGAGCCAGGATTTAAATCCAGGCAGCATGAATTCAGAGGCTGAGTTCATAACCACCATGCTAAAATAGGCATACTCTTCCTGCCTCCCCATGACAAAGGACAGCTTTGAGCTTAAAATAGTGTGCTCTAGTAAAGTGCTTTGAATATTAAGCAGGGTACTGTGTGAATTTAACAATGCCATTATATAGTATAAATATAACTCATTAAATAACGTATCATGAATTGGCTCCTAATCTTCCGTATATTGTGGTTAAAAGCAACTAACATTTGCAGCAAGGAAAACAATTAGCACATTCATTAAGTAGAGTCCTGCTTACACTTCACGCATTAACTTTAATCATCTATGAAATGTGTGAACTAAGCTAACCTGTCACCACCGGAGTCATTAGTGCCTGTCAGTAAATGATAATGTTTTAATTTTTTTTTTTTTTTTTTTTTTCTGAGATGTAGTCTCACCCTAGCACCCAGGCTGGAGTGCAGTGCTGCGATCTCGGCTCACTGCAACCTCTGTCTCCCAGGTTCAAGCGATTCTCCTGCCTCAGCCTCCCGAGTAGCTGGGATTACAGGCATGCACCACCATGCCCAGCTAATTTTTGTATTTTTAGTAGAGACGGGGTTTCACCATATTGGCCAGGCTGGTCTCAAACTCCTGACCTCATGATCCACCTGCCTCGGCGTCCCGAAGTGCTGGGATTACAGGCGTGAGCCACTGTACCCAGCCAATGCTTTAATTTTTAGGGTATGTTTTAATTTTATAGACTAACAACAACTTAGTCACTTTTTCCCCTAATGGTACATATGATCAAGATATTGAATATTATTTAAGCTAAAGACGTATTATTCTTCACAACAGCATCATAAACTAGACCCTAATTAATAGTTGCATTTATTTTCCTTCACTTTCCCAAATTTTATAACTCCCATTTGGCTTTTAATCAGCAATACACATTCTGAAATGGAACATATGGCTATTTCTCATTTGGTATTGTTCCTCTGTATGTCAACACAGAGAACTCCATGTTTCACACTGGATAACAAGGAACATTTAGAAGAGTGGTTCTTAATCTTTTGGGGTATCACAGACAACTTTGAGAACCCGAGCATAGTATGGCTCTTCTCCCCTGCCCCCCAAAAAATGTATGTATGTCTACACAATTTAAAGACGGTCAGAAAACTCCGATGTGCGTCCTGTGGTCACTACAAATCCCAGGTTAAGAAATTGCATTTTAATTTAATTTGGCTATTTAGAAGCAACTATTGTTTACTTTTCTAGTTAGTGATAAAACCTCTGCTTTAAAGAGGAATGCTGGCTAATACAGAAGGAAGAGTAGAAGTAGAAAACTCACCAATGGGAAAAGTTTAATATGGACTTGATATTGGATGGTTTTTGGAATATCATTAATACTTTCTTAGGTATATAATAGCATTGTGTTTACATAGAAAAATGTCATTTTTAGGAGATGCATGTTAAAGTATTTAAGGATGAAGGGTCATAACAATGCAACTTATGTTGAAAAGGTTCAACAAAATAGATGATTGATAAATACTAGAATAGGAGAGAGATGAAGTACATAGGGGAAAATACTAATACCTTAAATGGTTTCTTAGGTAGTGGGTATATGGTTTCTATTTTACTGTTCTTGCAAATTGTCTTACTGTTTGAAAATTGCTATAATAAGTATTTGGAGGGGAAATATCCTTGTTTTTGATCATTTGAGGTATTGGGCAAGAAAGCATTAATGTAATTTTGAGGTCTAGTGGGGAAAAGTAGGGTTCACATGGATATTCTAAAATAGAAGATGATGTTAGAAGATTTTAATGGAAAAGAAGCTTCAGTGTTGTTCTAGAAATAAGATTAGGGAAGAAGTCAATAAAAAGGGAATACTTCAAGTGAGAATCATGAATTATCCCAACCCACATTAATTCAAGTAAACTGAAAATTCTTTACAGATTTAGTTGATTTAATCTTTTCTATGTGTAGCTATAGCTATTAACCATTATCACTAGATTATATATTTCTTGAAGAATCTTGTTAAAAATATAGATCTGGTTAATAGTATTTGAGGATATACCAGTCAAGGCAGATGGATTGATGTAGAATGAGGCCCACTCACTGCAAACACAGAATTACTGCATGAAAATAATTTTAATGCATTGCCAGCATATATAAGAAAAATTGAATAAGTTTAAATATATAAGAAAAATTGAATAAGTTTTGGTGGGGTGGGGTTACTAAATATTGTAAAGATATCAATTCTCTCCAAATCTATAGATTCGATGTAATTCCAGTTAAAATCTTAACCAGATTTTTTATAAATCTTGATAAGCTAATTCTAAAATTTGTACTGAAGACCAAGACTGCCAAAAATAGAAACAAAAACTTCTACATAATGAGGAGAAAAAAATTGGGTGACTCATCCTAGCAGATACTAAGCCCCATTTACAAAAATAGCATAATAGCATGATATTGGTGTGGGGTAAATAAATAAACCAATAAAACAAAATGGAGTCCAGAAACTGGCCCACACACATATATGTAAAATTAACATGCGACAGAAGGGATTTTGCATATTACTAAGAGAAAAATGGACTTTTGAAGAAATAGTGCTTGGACAATTGGCTAGGTATATTGAAAATATAGAACTAGATCCCTTAAGATATAACCAAAAATATATTTCCATTCAGGTTAAAGTTTCAGATAGAACTTTTCTTTATAGTCTTAGGTTAGAAAATAATTTTCTTCAATACGACTTTTAAAGAACCAAAAAAAGAAAATACTGACATTATGTAACAGGTGAAAACAATCCACCAATTGGTAGATGATATTTGCAATTCAAATAATAAACAGAGGATTAGTATGCAGAATATTTAGAAGCTCCTAAAAGAAAACAAGACCAATAACTTCATGGGCAAAAGACATAAATACAGCTATGCAGGAGGCTGAGGTGGGAGAATTACCTGAGTCCAGGAGTTCAAGACCAGCCTGAACAACATAGCAAGATCCTATTTCTAAAATAAAAAAGTTTAAAAATTATTTGGAGGTGGTGGCATGGGCCTGTAATCCTAGCTACTCAGGAGTCTGAGGGAGGAGAATTGCTTGAGGCGAGGAGTTAGAGGCTGCAGTGAGCTATGATCACACCACTGCACTCCAGCCTGTGTGACAGAGGGAAACCCCATCTCTAAAAAAATTAAAATAATAAATAAATAAGGCATAAGCAAGCATTTCACTGAAAAATAAACACAAATAGCTGATAAAAATATAAAATGTTGCCCCCTTACTATAAATTTAGAAAATGCACGTAAAAATCACAAAAAGATACCATTTAGACTCACCAGATCGACAGAAATTATAAAGACACAGAGTCCCATGGATGTGGAACATCAGGAACAGTTACGCACAGCTGACAAAAATGTATATTAGCTCATCTGCATTTTCTAATAAAGTAGAAAATGCATATACTCTGTAGCCCAGCAGTTTAATTCCAAGCACATACCATGAGGAAAAGCTTTTCCATGTGCACCAAAAGGTGCATGCAACAATGTACATAATAACGCCGTTCATAATAGAAAACTGGAAACAACCTAAATAATCAACATGACACTAAATAAAGTATGTTAAATTCACCCAATGGAATGCTATACAACTGTGAAAAATGAATGAATCAATCGAACTACAGCTTCACACTTCAACATACATGGATCCTGTAAACATGGTATGCAGTAGGATGCCATTTTATAAAGTATACAGACATGCAAAACTCAACCATATATTTTTTAGGGATGCATGCATATGGAGACAAATTATAAAGAAATGCAAAGGAATGATAAACTCAAAAATCAGTATAGTGGCAACTTCTATGGTTAAATGAATTTTCAATTTAATTTTTTAAGCCAGATTGTGAGATATGGTATTTATTTTATTGTTATTCGAAATCACTTCATATCAGGGTTCTCAAACTCAAATAAATATTTGCTGTGGGTGGCAACTGAGGCCAGGAGCCTGAGGCTGCAGTGAGCTTAGCTCACACCACTGCACTCCAGCCTGTACAACAGAAGGAGACCCCATCTCTAAAAAATAATTAAAATAAAAAATAAATAAGTAAGACATAAGCAAGCAATTGTGCAATTGTGGGATGGTCAGCAGTACCCTGGCCTCTACCAACTGAATGACAGTAGCACCATCCTCCCAGTTGTGACATCCAAAACTGGCCACAGGCATTGCCAAATGTACCCCAGGAGACAAAAATCACCCCCAATTAAGAACCACTGCCCTACACACATATCTTTCATATATATTCTTTTGCTATGTATGAAATTACATTTTTAATCATTTAAAAAAATTTAAAGCTTTCATGATCTAACTCATACAACTAGCTTATTGACTAAATCAGACTTGATAGGACAGGCAGAAATATTCTATTCTTTCTCCATTGTTTCTTCAACTCACTATGTGAACTTGATCATCTTTTCCTGTCTCTAAATGATACCTCAGACAGGTCCTATGGCTTTTTCAATGTACAAAAAATGGTACTTTAATATGGTTAAACCTAATAAATGGAGGAGATATATCATGCTTTTGGATAGAAGACTCAGAATGATGAAGATGTCATTTTTTCTCAACTTAAAGCACTGATTTAATAAAATTCTAATCATAGTCTCAGCAGCAATTTTGTTAACCTTGATAATTATTCAAAAATCCATTTGGAAAGATAGAAAGACAAAAAAAGACAAGAAAGAGAAGGAGGATAGAGACTTGCCCTATTAGAAAGCAAGACTTTATACAAAGCCAAAATAATTAAGATAATGCAGTAATGGTATTTGGATAGACAAATGAACCAGTGGAAGAAAATAGACAGCCCACAGTCAGAACCGTAGAGTATTCATCAAGGTAAGCCACAGTAACACATTAGTCCTGACATCTCAGAGGTTTAGCACTTCGGAGTTAACTTCTTACTCACACAGGACCTGCTGTTAGTACAGATGACCATAAGGTGATGTGACAATCCAAGTAGCTCTATCTTGTGTGGGCTCCCTCATCCCAACATACACTCTTCATGCTTTCCAACACAGGAGAAGAGGAAAACTGAAAGATAGAACAAGGATGTTTCACAGTCTTGTCCCAGAATCACACACATCATTTCTGCTCACAAGTCATTGGCCATTTCTAGGTACATGGTCCTGGTGAAGAGCTGAGAAGTCTTTGGGATATCCAGGAAGACAGAATAGCCAGATATTGGTGAGCACTAGTAATGTCCTCCTTATATGAGAGCTTGATATATGAAAGAGATGACATTACAGATCATTAAGAAAAGACTGGGTATTCAAAAACTGGTAATGGTTCATTATTTTTCATATAGAAAAAAGCATTAAATTAAATTCTTAACTCCCAGTATGGTCAAACATTCCAAACGGATTAAGTATTTAAATAAGAAATACAAAATTTTAATATTTTTAGTAGAAATTAGAGGTTACAATCTCCGCTAAATCTTAGAAGAAAAGATTTCTTTAACAAGACAAAAACACCAATTACAAAGGAAAGGTTTGATTAATTTGACTACAAACAAAAGAGAGCTTAATGTTTAAAAATAAAACATACACTTGAAGAAGATGTTGGCATTATATAACAACAACAGCAGATTGTATTTGAAAACTTAAATAGCTCCCTCAAATGAATAACAAAAAGAGAATTTAAAAATACAAAAAAATGGACATATGAATAGGTAATTTCACTTCCAGTTACAAAGATGTTTATTGAAACTTTGTTAGTAGTAGAGAAAAATTAGAAACAATTAAAATGCTTGAGAATAGAGAAATGGATAGACGGATATATTGTGGTATGTCTCAAACAATGGAATTACAAACCAGAGTTAAACAAGACTTATTTAACCAGGCAAAAAGCACATGATCAAGATGCACTTGTATTGATGTGGATAGAAATTAGAAAACATAACGTTTAATAAAAAAGCAGGTTGCAGAATATGTATAGGAATGATGCTATTTATGTATATTTTTATTCCATATGCTGTTTATGCATACACATGCTTGAAGTCAAATATAAAATCATGGAAAGGAAGGATATACATCAACTTTGGGATAAGAGTTGCTCTTGAGGAGAGAGAAAAATGAGCTTAGGAAAGTCCTTCCTGGATTCCCTATTCAATAAATTGTGCTGGGATAACTGGCTAGCTATATGCAGAAGATTGAAACTGGACCCCTTCTTCACACCATATACAAAAACTAACTCAAGATGGATTAAGACTTAAATGTAAAATGCAAAACTATGAAAACCCCGGAAGACAACCTAGGTAATACCATTCAGGACACAGGCATGGGCAAAGATTTCATGATGAAAATGTCAAAAGCAATCACAACAAAAGCAAAAAATGACAAATGGGATCTTAAACTTAAGAGCTTCTGCGCAGCAAAAGAAACTATCAATGGAGTAAACAGACAACCTACAAAATGGGAGAAAATATTCGCAAATTATGCATCAGACAACAGTCTAATATCCGGCATCTATAAGGAACTTAAACAAAATCTACAAGAAAAAAATAAACAGCCCTATTAAAAAGTGGGCAAAGACACGAACAGACATTTTTCAAAAGACATACATGCAGACGACAAGCATACGAAGAAAAGGCTCAACATCATTGACCATTAGAGAAATGCAAATCAAAACCAAGATGAGATACCATCTCATACCATAAAGAATGGCTATTATTACAAAGTCAAAAAATAACAGAATAAGAGATGCTGGCAAGGTTGCAGAGAAAAGGGAATGTTTATGACTGTTGGTGGGAGGGTAAATCACTTTCCACAGCCATTGTGGAAAGCAGTGTGGTAATTTCTCAAAGAGCTAAAAACAGAACTACCATTATATACCCAAAGGAACAGAAATCATTCTACTGTAGATACATGCACGCATATGTTCATTGCAGCACTACTCACAATAGCAAACACATGGAATCAACCTAAACACCCACCAATAGTAGGCTGGATAAACAAAATATGGTACATATACACCATGGAATACTATGCAGCCCTAAAAAAGAATGAGATCATGTCCTTTGCAGGAACATGGATGGAACAGGAGGCCATCATCCTAAGCGAAGTAGCACAGAAATAGAAAACCAAATACCACATGTTCTCACTTATAAGTGGGAGTTAAATGATGAGAACACATGGACACAAAGAAGGGAACAACAGACACTGAAGATTACTTGAGGGTGGAGGGTAGATGGAGGGAGAGAATCACAAAAAATAACTCTTGGGTACTAGGCTTAGTACCTGAGTAATGAAATAATCTGCACAACAAACCCCCATGACACGTGTTTACCTAAATAACACACCTGCATATGTACCCCTGAACCTAAAATAAAAATTCAAAAAAAAAAAAAGAAAAGAAAAGTCCAGCTTAACTTTACCTAGAGTGTTTTGTTCTTCCCACTGTCCCCAGTCCCCACCCCAAGATCTGAAGCAAATGTGGCAAAATATTAGCAATTATTAAATCTTAGTGGTTAGTAACTATGTTTATTTTATATCGTTCTTTATACTTTTCTAATGTGAAATAAAAGGAAGCAGAAAGTACTAGAAGATCTGATTTATTAAAATCTATAAGCTTCTGTCTGATCAAATCAGAGATCCTAAATTAAGACTAATGTGCAGCCACTATATTTATCAGTAACATAATCTATGGGAGATAGATCTCCCAAACCAAATTGGGAGTTAAGAAGCTGACTTTACTCCTCTTAGAGCAGGTCTTAGTTTTCTCATTGGCTTCCTTTTATGGATACAGCAAACATTGCATTGTTTGTAAGAACAGATTCTGCCTGGGCACTAGAAACCTTCAGAGGTGCATTTATGTTTGCAGGTCACTGGAATACAATTCCATCCAGAGGAGCAATAATTTAAATAAAGTACCCTGATGACCTATGCAGAGTAAGCAATCTCACAAATAGCCCTATTTTATGGTTACTAATATGCGCGGGTCATCTTACTGGTAATATGGTGTTTTAAATTCTGAGAGAAAAAATAATGATAAAATACTATTTGACATACTTTTTTTTTTATTTTTGGAGATCAATGGCATTTTAATAGCTGCCATCATTCTGGCCACACTATAAAGTCATCCATATATCATTTCTGTTTATGAGGCTCTCCGGACATCTGTTTCTTGCATTAGGTAATTAGTTTAGACCAAGTTATGGTGAATGACATATACTCAGTTGACCATCTGCCTCCATAATACAGCTCACTTTCAAGAGCCATGCTCTTGTTCTGTCATGCCATCAGTATTCACTGCATAGATATATGGCCCAAAGTTCCACTTCCACTCACTGATCATTTGTATCTTAACTCTTTCCAATAAGATTTACAGGGCAGACCCACAACTAACACAAGAGAGATTTCGTTTTAGAGAGATTTAGTAGATGTGATCAAATCCCTTTAAAGACAGACTAGCCAAATGGTTGCAAATGGATGTTTTTATACGTAATGTGGTTTTCCTAAATCAACAAATCTTATTTTCCATTATACATCACCATAACTATGACATCTAACAGCGCCGCTCTAAAACAATTCTGAAGTGTCATGGCCAATATTTGGCATTTCTTCTTGGGAAAAACAATTGTTTTCAGGATAATGCAGTGACACCAGCTTTGAAATCATCTTGAATGTCTTGTTATTCTCAAAACTGCCTCACAAGTCCTAGTATAGCACATGGCTCCTTGTTCTATAAACCTTGTAAAAGTGGATTTCATATTATTCACAAGGGGTTATTTTGTTGAGAAAGATCAAAAAGGAGGGGAGGAAGGAAGGAATGAGGGGGCAAGGCAGTCTTATTACTGTTTTCTAGAAGATTTGAGCTATAGAATGAAGTGTGTGTGTGTATCATAACATTCAAAAGTCACTTCATGGTGGCATTGTTCCAATTTTCAATTGCCAAATTGCTGTTCCTACCTTACTGAGAAGTATACATGAATAATTCATCTGAATCTTCATTTGTCTATATTTTCTAAATTTCTTACAATGAGCTTGTATTAATTCTATAAGCAGAAGAAAGAAGCATTTTAAATGAAAAAAATGCTTTAAGGTTTGCCATAATATTGTGATTTCATCATTTAATGTTATTTCCTCCTTATCTAGTTCTACTACTCACAAATATGAAATGTGGTGGTAACTGGGAATTACTTTATCTCTAACACTTTACTGTGAATTTGAGCTAAGTATGTAATACTGGCTACAAAATTATTATTTTGTCCCTGTTGTTACTAGGAGACTACAACACTCAACTGGCAAATGTTAACAAGTAGCAAAGCAAATGTAAACACCATTTGCTTTACTGATATTTTAATAGGTTTCCCTTGCTGTAAGGTCTCTTGATACCATAACATGATATATATGCAAATATCGTTTAAATTGTTGAATAAAAATACAATGTAAGTGGATCAATAATTACATCCCTACAAATTTAATACACTAGGAGACTCAGCTAAAACAAAGAATGCAACAGAAAAATGTGATTTTATCTGCCAGATTAGACCAGCCTAAATAGATATACAAAGATGTTTCAAAGGTCAGCAACCACAGAATTACACACATATGTAAGTGTGTCATATTTTTTTTCTTCAAGGCCCTATTCAAATTGTACCTCTCCCCTGAGGTTTTTCCTGCTTTTTCTGGAATGGTCTCTCCATGGTTTTTTCCATATTTTCTCCATTTTTATCATAACATTTACTCCTATCTCATACTGTATTGTTCCATTCCTGAGGCACATAATTACACACATTTTAACATTTCTGAAATTGAGATGCATCCTATAATTTATAAGTATATTTAATGTGGTATTGTTCTCCTTCCTTCTTTCCCTTCTGCACCCTAAATCAGTGGCCGGATTAACAATTGATCAAGCTGTGAATAGCCTTGCAATCCGCCTACCTGGAAGACAGGTAACACACCTGCTGATGTTTGTATTCTCTAAGAAGATGGACCAGAGTGCTTTCAGAATAGAGACCTGGGGGAACTGCAATTAATGACCACAGGCTCTCTTAGACTGAGAAAAGAGAATACTTTTAAAGAAATGATCACCATCAGGAGACATTTTTGGATTTGTATAACCAAAATGTCATCTAATGATTTCTCCTTCATCTTTCCACATTTATATTAGCATTCTAAGTCTTAATCTCAGACAGCTCTATGATATTTGTCCTTATAGCAACAAACAGATCAGACTTTGTATGTTTTCTGTAAGTGACTCAAAGTTCAAAGCCCTAACTTGCTTTTCTTTCTGTAATGGACATTGTGTTGGGCCATCCAAATATCTCCTCCCTTTCAGGACTAAGACGCTCATTTTCCCAGCTCCTGGGAGTATTGGTAGCTGACAGCTCATAATTGAGTCCTGCTGCACAGATTGTTCTCTGCTAAACCTAAGCTCATCACCTACCTGGGAGCAGCCCCCAGTGAATGACTGGTCAGGTATATAAAGGCTGGGCCCCTTGCCCCAATTGGGGATGATGATACAGAGTGGCCACAGCTGCAGAGCAAACAATGGAATGGGCTGAGGTCTCGGTTGTGAATGCCTCACAGACCAGTTTCTTCCTCTATCCACTTTTGCTTTCTTCTCTTTCCCACAAAGGTTGATTCAAAGATTACCACCTCCCAGGGAACTTGATCTGCAGCAGGTAGGGTGTTAGGAGTGCTCAAAACAATGGCTCACAAATAAAATGTTGGAGCTGGATCACCCATGAGCCAGACAGCAATAATGATGGCTGTCACCAATGGCAGTTAGATGCCAGCGTGAGGGAAGACTTTCACTGATGGTGAGCCAGCACCATATACTAGTGAAATGAAATGTTTAGCAGGTCCAATGTATGAGGCATTTGAGAAACATGGAGGAAATAGGCATCATATGGGTAATTCATCAATAATTTAGATTGAGTGCAAAAGCCAAAGGCGGCTTTGCAGCGTCATCAAGTGACTCTCATTTCCTGCCACTGCAAGCAGACAAAATTGATGATCAAGCCCAAGATTTATAAGAATAAGAGTTGCATCACTCCCAATACCTCAAGATTCCTGGCAGGTCTATATACCCAGGTCAAGACCCTGATTAGGAAGGAACGGAACCTTGAGATATGAAATGGAAATTCTCGCGTTGATGCATTTAATCTGAGTCCCCAGATTTTTCTGAATCTTCTGCAGAAGTGGCCTCCTCTTTCTTTTCAATGTCCCGCTTGATGGACTACAAGGCAGAAGGACTTTTCTCTTGCTAGACAAGACAGATTCCACTCAGGATCTGCCCTGATCACCCACCTTCTGACCACTAAAACAGTAATTAGGTTTAACTTACATAACAAAATTTGGCCTAAGAAGTGCTGGATATGCTAAGCAAGGAAGGACTGGCAGGTCACAGGAGCTATAGAACCCATACAACATGGATCAACAGAGGCAAGGAGAACATGTATGGGGCTGAATTCTAAGGATTGAGGGAGTGGGTGGAACATAAAAGTGGATAAGGAGAATTTATAGATATGAGAGTAGAGTAGGACTCAATTAACCCTTGGCAAGAACCCAGTTAGATGGTGATAATATGCTACCAGGAGCATCCTTAATAGCTTACAGAAAGCAATGGCCCACACTAAGTAGTATAGAAATACTGTGGCACAGGTGACAGGAAAGATTTAAAGCATCAGAAGAGTGGCAATCATGGGTGTAGCCGATAAAGCTGAAAAAGCCACCAGATGACTTTGATCCACAAGAGGGCCCAGAAAGCGTTCTATTAACAAACCCATAAGGAATGGCCCAGTGCAAGGGGCAGCAGCATCACTGGGAAGCTCAGTGTTGAGCAACTTCTGTAGTTCATGGTTGACAATAGGAGATGCTATTATAGAATTGAGCTCCCTGGCAGCAACGTAGATCACTGGATCCCAACATAATACAGATGTGGGAGGGGAGAATTTGGACATCAGGGACAAGGTAGATGCAATTATTGACCAATGAACAGCAAGGGCAGTGTGGTTGCTAAGAAGGACAAACCCTTAGAAAGACATGGAGATGCTTAAAAGAATAAGGCATCCCTATGGATGACAGAGAGTCATAGGGGTTATAGCTCATCCCACTAAACTTCTAAGTTCATCCCAGGAAAAGAGGGCCACCAGAATCTCAAATGGGCTGCTCCCCAAACATATATGAAGCAAGTCAATCTGAATGGGTCAAGGGGTGGACTGTAGTGTATGCTGCCTTGTGCCATCCAGACTCTACTTTCCAGCACTGAAGGTCTCATTTCCCCAGCTGCTAAGAGTATCAGCAACAGACAGCTCATGATGAGTCCCTCTTTAGAGATTCCCTCCATTGAAGAAGGCCACGCCCTCCAAGATTGTGTTCCCCTCCAGTGACTGGTCAAGGAGGAAATACAAAGTCCCGTCTCCCTTACCCTAATTCAGACAAATATGCAGAGCTATTCCAAAGTTCTTCTTGGAATTGACCAAAGTCCTTTTCAATGATTGCTTCACAGCCTGACCTTTTCCTCTGCCATATTTTTTTTCCTTCACTCCTTACAGGTGTTGATCGCAAGAGTGCCCCCAATCAACTTTCTGTGAGCAAATCTCTGTTTCATGGAGAACCTGGCCTGCAACATGACACCTCTTACCACATTTTACATCAGCAGTTTCTAAATGTGTGCTGTGGACTTGCTGTAGCAGATATGTTTGGAGAAAAAAATTCATATTTCTCATGTTCACCCCATACCTACAAAACCATAATCTCCATGAATGGGTCCCAAGGATGTGTATTTTTTCAAAGCTCTTCCTCCACTGCTGAATCTAGTGTATAGCTTGATGTAGAAACCACTTCTATACCAAAGGCTCAGCCTCAAATCAGCCTACAGCTTCTATCTTGCTCCATCTTCATTCCAGCCACCAATAGAGTGGAGAAGCAATAAAAATGTCAAAAGTAGGTAAATAAAATGTGAACCAGTATATAAAAGTTCTTCTGAGCAACTGGTATGTTTTTGGCTATTGGCAACTAATCCCACTTCCTCTTTTATCCAAGAAGCTCAAAACAAACTTTGTGGCCAACCTCTGGCTTTCAAATAGAACTTCGTCATTTCTTCTGCCAAACGTTAACCTCACCCCTGGCTGCCTCTCATTTTTGCAATCCAATTTTCCTTTCACCCGAATTTCTTCATCTATTTCTTGTTTTTTTTTATATTTCTCATATTTCTGTAGGCAGCCTCAAACCCATGTTTTGTTACTGTGGGGAACAAGTGGGGAATCAATTAAATGAAGGAGAAAGAGGAAGGAAAAATAAAGGGAAAGAGGAAAAAATGATCCTGTCAGTCCTAGGAGAAATGGAAGCAGGAGTGTGGATGTACAGGATTCAAATTATTCCAGAATACAGATTATCATGAGTTGCTTGTATAACACCATTATTTTAAAATGAGAACTCACCACTGAGCATTTTTAAAAATATCAGATAGTTAAATTTGTAAGATCCATACTAAGGTGAAAGGGAGAGAAGGAGTAGGAGGATGAATTTGGCCATGGTTCGTTTGTGCCCTGTTGCCCTAAGTGAAGTTTCTGGTTTCAGTGTTTGTCCTCAGGCATTGCAGTTTTTGTCCTCCTGCCTGGCATTGGTCCTTTAGACCCAGAGTACTCACAACAACTGTACACAAGGCAGTCAATGGGGAACGGAAGGTGTCGGGGGCAGGGATAGAGGATATGTTTAGAAATCATTCTCACCTTGTCTATAGAGTGATCTTTATTATAATTTCAGATCTTTAAATTCCCTTCTGATTCTGTCCTTTCTCTACCCAGTAGCCCCTGTGTGTTTTATATTAAAAATCTGTGTCATGGGAGGGAAAGTGAAAAGCTTTCTCTGGAACCAATCTGGAATGGAAACCTAATAATGTTTTTTTCAGGCTGGATAAATGTCTTAAACGAAAGTGCCAAAAAGGCTGACATTGCATCCCTGATTACAAGCTTTTTCTCTCCTTCTGTAGTTGGTAATTATTAGGAAGAATGAAGCTATGGTTTCCAAATATATCTGAAATTTAGAAATACAGCTTGCACATATTGGACTTCATTTTTTCCTTTCTGGAAGGTAAATGATAATGATTAATAGCAATTCCACCTGTGGGACTCCTGGGCCACTTGGCCCCCTAATGAAAAATGAGAAAATAAAATCAAGCTAAAATGCATTTGTCTTCATTTCAAGAGTATGTGTTATTCACCTCTATTTATTTAATGGTGTGTTCTGCCTATCAGTCTTTCCAACATTCTTATGCCTCCCAGAGGACATGCAAAGGCCCTGCTACATTCCAGGGCTTGCCCCTGGACTAAGCTTGCCATACAGCCTAGCTTCCCACCGTCAGGTGCCTTTTGGTACTTTAGGAACATCTGCTTTACAGGGAGCAGCAGGTTTGAGCCAGTTGGCCCATACCAGAATATGGGGAGAATCTCAAGGGTTCTTGCTTAAGCCCACAAAGGCCCTTGACTATATATAAGGGCTACCCTAGTCTGGGGCTAGAGGTCCATATGTGCTTATAAGAGCTGAGAAATCTAAAGCCAGAGGGCTCTTAAAACAGGGGATAAGCTCCTCTCTTGAGTGCAAATGACTTTTGAGAAAATTGCCCAGTATTTGCCTGTCTTATCTGGAGCACAGAGATGGCCTCACATGTGTACGGCACGTTATTATTTATCATGAACTTTACAATATTATTCATGCCATCTAATGATAGACCCATAAAGGTGGCAGAACTGGTGTTATCATTTTCTTTACACAACCACCTCCCTTGCCTCAGCCCCAGATATTTATGTCTCTTGGTCTATGGCATTTATGAATTTAAGTTTAGAATATACAAAAGAATTCATTTCATTCATCAGAAAGAATTCATTCCATTAGTAGAGCTGCTAAAATGTCATCGTCACATCCCTTTGCACAGGATGATCATTTCTAGGCCTCAGCCTCCTTAGCCTTAAAAATAAGGGATTAGTTGTTTCCAATTATTGGCTATTGTGAATAATGCTGTAATAAACACAGTAGGGCAGATATCTGTTGAAGATGCTGATGTGGTGAGGTAATAGATATGTTAGCTTGATTGTGGTCATTATTTCACAATGTATATGTACATCAAAACATCAAGTTGTATACCTTAAATACATACAATTTTAATGTGTCAATTACACCACAATAAAGCTAGAGGGGAAAGTAAGGGGTTGGAATTGTAGGATTGCTTAGCATCCACCTAGCCCTAATACTCTATTTGCTTAGAAAAAGGCCTAACCATAGTGCAGATCTTGGGCCATTGACAGCAGAAAGCACATGACCATAACAGGAATTAGGTGGGGGAAATTCCCCCATAAACACAGAAAAGCAGGATTAACTGGACAGGTGATAACCTGTACAGGAAAATAAGCACCACAGAGAAGAGGGACAGCATGTGGTCAGACTGTTAATGATGCCACACATACCTTCTGGGTTGGGTGATACATCCATGAAACTTGGAACAGTGATGGATTCAATCAGAGACATTCGAATACATAGGGAGGGCAACAGTGAATCCAACTTCAAGACAACTAAAGCAGATTATCCATTTCAAGATTGAACAGGCATCCACACAGGAGAAGATCTGTTACTGATAATAAGATCTGGCTTCTTCTCCTTCCTCTTCTCCTTTTCCTTCTCTTTCTCCTCCCCCTCTCCCTCTCCCCCCTCCTCCTTCTTCTTCTCCCCCTCCTCCTCCTTCTCTTTTTCTTCTTCTTCCTCTTCTTCTTTTAAGAGAGAGCATCTCACTCTGTCATCTAGACTGGAGGGCAGTAGTGTAATCATGGCTCACTGCCACCTCAAACTCCTGGGCTCCAGTCATCCTCCCACCTCAGCTTCCCAAATAGCAGGGATTACAGGCATGTGCCATGATGCCCAGCTAATTTTTAAAAAAATTTTTTTGTAGAGAAGGGGTCTCACTTTGTTGCCCAGGCTGACAATCTGGCTTCTTTGACAATGGTGGGAAATTCCATTTTTTTTTCATTTACTTTGCTGGCCTCCCTTCTCAGCCTCTTTGCAGACTCCTCCTCCTCTATTATAATCTCTAAGTATAGCTGTATCCCAGGGCTCAGTCCCAGGGCTTTGTCTCTTCTCTACCTTCCATCTATCCATATGTCATATCATCTAGGCTCATGACTTTAGCATCTCTATGCTGAAGATTCCTGTATTTACATCTTTAGACCTCACTGCTGCACTGAGCTTCAGATTCATATCCAATGGCTGATTGCGCATCTCAAACATACTACGATTAAAATAGACTCATGCTCTCCTGTCTTTCCCCCAACCCCACTAACATAAATCTCCCTCCTTACACATTCTTAAAATCTCAGTAAATGGCTCCACCTTCCACCATTTATTTGAGCCCCAAATCTAGGCATCATTCATAATTCTCTTTCCTTTTTCCTTCCATCTTCACCATCACTTTATTCTATAAATCCTGATGGCTTCTGCCCATTAACATATTCATCCACTTTTCTCTGTCTCCACTGCAACTATAATCCAAATTACCATCATCTCCTATCTAGACCACTGTAATGGTAGTTACAGTAGCTCTAGTTTCCAGACCCATTATCCAACCTGTAGGTGTAGATATTTGAACCTACTTAAGTCAACCTGATTCTCTCTCCCAGGAGTCTGAAATTTTTTGTGTAGATAAGAACACTTTAAAGATCCACCCTTGGCCGGGCGCAGTGGCTCACACCTGTAATCCCAGAACTTTGGGAGGCCGAGGCAGGCGGATCATGAGGTCAGGAGATCGAGACCATCCTGGCTAACACAGTGAAACCCCATCTCTACTAAAAATACAAAAAATTAGCCAGGTATGGTGGTGGGCACCTGTAGTCCCAGCTACTTGGGAGGCTGAGGCAGAAGAACGGTGTGAACCCGGGAGGCGGAGCTTGCAGTGAGCCGAGATCATGCCACTGCACTCCAGCCTCGGTGACAGAGCGAGATTCCATCTCAAAGAAAAAAAAAAAAAAAAAGATCCACCCTCTTAATTACTTTTTAAGTATGTAATACAGCATTATTAGCTATAGGCACTACACTGTACCGTGGACCTCTAGAATTTAATCATCTTGCATAACTGAAACTTTGTACCCTTAAAGAAATCTGAATGTTAATCAAGGAAACACATAGAAATTCCCCTCCAGCATATCTTAATTTTAGGAAGCTAGCAGGAACTGAGCCATTTCAAGGTTAGCACCAGGTGGAGTCAATCCAAGGTTTCCTGACCTTAAGATCCTAGAGCTTTCTTGGGTATTGTTTCTCCAAGATTTTGTCATTCAGCTCTCCCTTTAAATTGGCGAGCTACCCAGTATCTCCCCCTAGGGAAGGGTATAGTGAAAAGTTTCCCTTGGGGACCTCTGAAGAATCCACAAAATGAGCCCTAGTTGGATGTTTGCCATGACAGATGACACAAAAGCCTGACTGGTACATCCACAGTCCTGATATTGGTAGACAGTGACTTTTCTATTTTATTCACTATTATCTCCTTAGTGCTTAGGATAATACCTCCCTAATACTACAATACATTAACAACAACAAAAAAAGATTGTTAAATGAATTAATGAATGTTAGCCAGGCAAAGAAGGAGGGAAGAGAAAGATTTCCAGACAGAAGTGTCATGTTGAGATGAGAGAGAATGGTATGTTCAAGAAACTGAAAGGAGATCAATTTGGGTGTGGCCTAGATTGCTGGGGTGGTGGTGGGGAAAGGGGTTAAAGATAAGGCAGGAGAGATAATCAATGGTCAGATTATGAACAACTCTATGCCAGGTAAAAGTTTAAACTTCCTGGAGAAGGAAAAGGGGACATCTTTTTAAAAATTTAAGCAGGAAAGAAAATGATAAAATTTGCATTTAGAAAGGTCATTCTGGCTGCAATGCAGAGATCTGGGCTGGGAGAGAAGATGAACTGAAAATAGGGAAACCAGTCAGAATCTGTTGAAGTAATGTAGACAATAGACTTTGGTGGCTAGCCTAGGGCAGCATTAATGTGCTGCAGTGTTTTGAGAAGAAATTTTAAAAGGGAAAATCATGGTGATGGGAAACTTGCAGGTAGGGATGATGTCCTCATTTCTGGCTTGTCTGCCAGACGCCATTCACTAAACTAAGGAATGTGGGGGAATAAGCAGGTGTCAAATGAATGGTGATGAGTTGAGTTCTGGACAGGAAGAGTTTAGGACATGCAGGTGTGGAGGTCCAGGAAGCATCTGGAAATATCATTCTGGAGCTAAGGAGAGATAAATGAGCTAGAGATGTGGATTCTATAGTCATCAGTATAACAATATAACTGAAAACATGGAAGAAAGAGGGCCCAGGACAAAACCTTGGGGGACACCAGCACTTAAGATCAGGTGGAAGATAAGAGATAAGAGACACAGGAATAATTTGGAAGCAAAGAAAATAGAATATTTCACGAATGAAAGAGCAGTCAAAAGCTGCTCTGAAATCAAGTGAGTAAAGGACCTCAAGTTTGCATTGGGTTTAGCAAGAGGGATAAATCGTGAGGACTTGTTGAAAATAATTTCAATGAAGGGAATAGAAGGCGGTCAATGGGTGAGGTCCAAAGGGACAGGAAAAAGTCAAGAAGCGAGGACATCAACTCTTCTTAGGAGTTTGTCTTTATAGGGGCGAGGGAGAAGTCAATTTCTGGAGAGGAATTTGGTCTTGAGGAAGATTTTTGTACATTTAATCTGCAAGCATGTTAGCATCTTTAAACAGAGAAAGGAAGAAACCAAAAGGGAAAAGAGGGTAATAAATAGAAGATGGGACAGAAAGTGAAAACGATTCTAAGTATTGCAAGCCAACTCCTTATATTTCCCCATCAACTGTCTCTCCTATTTCCCACAGTAACTATTTTGAAGTTTTCTGCTCCCCAAAAGTATTGGACTCCCCACCCCCTCTCACTACCCACTGAAGATAGCTCCTCCTCCCTCTCAGAGTATGCAGAAGCCATCAGTCAGGGGCGTCCTGGACTTTGTATATCCATGCCCATCTTTTCCTCCTTTTGTTCTCATACACTGAAGGAAGTTTCTCAACTCCTATTTAGAGATACTGTCCCACTTCTCTTTTCCATCCATTCCCATACAGCTCACACAGCCTCTTCTTTGTGCCAGTGTGTCATAGGCCCTGGAAACACAAAGGGGAAAAGACAGAGTTCTTCGCCTCAAGGAGTTCAAGGTTTATTGGAGAGAAAAATAGGTAACCATACTACAAAAAAAAAAAATAGGCAACCATACTACAAGATGGATAAGTGAAATAAAATATTGTTAGTGCTGTCAGGTGTGGTGTCTTGTGCCTATAATCCCAGCACTTTTGGAGGCCGAGGCTGGAGGATCACTTGAGCCCAGGAGTTGGAGACGAGCCTGAGCAACATAGTGAGACCTGGTCTCTACAAAACAAAACAAACAACAACAAAAAACAATTAGCTGGGTATGATGATGCATGCCTGTAATCCCAGATACTCAGGAGGCTGAGGTGGGAGGATCGCTTGAGCCCAGAAGGTCAAGGCTGCAGTGAGCCATGATCCAGCCAGCCACTGCACTCCAGCCTGGGCGACAGGGCAAGACCCTGTCTCCAAAATATCTTTATATTTATTCTATTTATATTTATGTTGTTACTGCTGTGCTCAAAGTGTGAAGAGTCCTGAATGACCCCACATGTCTCCTTTGGGCTCTCAAATAGTAAATCCTAGGTGTATCCTAAACATCCAAAGACTAGGCCCTTTCAATTCACCAGCCCCAACCCATCCAAAAGCACCATGGTAGTCCTAGGAAAGATAATTTTAATATTGCAGAAGAAAACAAAACTCAGAATCTTCTGAGATGCATTGGACCTCACAGAAACAAAACTTTCTATAATATTTTGAAATACAAATGTACTCAATATATTTTCCTTCAGTGTTAAACATACAAAGCCTCCCATTTCATTTCAAGTGTCGTCATTATTTATTTCTTGGTAGCAAATCTCAATTGCCAGGTTCCAAGGACAGAGCTGTGGAACAACACAAGAAAATCCCCAGCATACAAGCTGGAGCCGATCCGACTTGATAATTGATTGGCTTAGTGGTGAGGAAGATGCCCAGATTCTTGGCTTAGGCCAGAAGACAGGAGAAGGAGTGGCATTAATACTTGAATATGCAAGTAGGAAGGTAAGTATGATAGACAAAGTAATTACCACCATGTTGAGTCTGCTACATTAAGAGTGAAGTGTATTCATGTATGAATAACTTAAATGTATGAAATATTCAAACTATGTCAGTTTAAACATGACATTTGAAATATATAGCTTCCAATGGTTTCTTCCTTAGTAATAAATAGTCACCATCTGGGCATCATCAATAAGATATAGGGACACCTTCCCAAACACCCAAGAAATGAAATTTGAGAAAGAGAGCAGTCACTAAAGCAAACTAAAAGGACCGTGCGGCAGAGACTGCTATATGCCTCTCAATATCATTTTCTTTAACTTCCTTTTAGTACTAGAAAACTTTGAGTTTTAGCTGGAGACACAGCCATCTAGCTAGAGACTTTATTGTCCAGGATCCCTTGCAGGTAGGCCAATGGGACGAGCAGCTTCTGGGTTATATCATTAAAAGAAAGCTGGTTGCCCTTAATTTTCTCTTTTCCTCTTCCCTTGGGTTGGAAAGAGGATGTGATGCTTATGACTTGACTTTGACCCTGCAGCTGAGGACAATAGTCTGGGAAGGGAAAGCAACAAGTTCAGAGAAACTCAAGATGGCCAGTGGAGCAGAATCCTCTTCCCACCCTGGACCTCTGCTCATCCCCACCTCTGAACTGTTATGTGAAAGAAAAGTAAATTTCTAGCTTACGTGTGCCATGGTATGTTTGGGTCTCTTTGTTAAAGCAGCCTAGTCTGATCTTGACTAATAGAAACTGGTTCTAGATAACTGTCTCCAAAAGAGGAAGCCCTGCTGGTTTCTACCACAACCAGCTGAAGATAACCACATATCCTAGTGGAACCCAGTGATCTTCATAACCTAGAGAAAATCACCAGCCCTCTGGAAATGGTCACATCTTCCTTGCTTTCCTATTTACCCTCCCTACCCAACAAGAGTCTATGGAAAGCAACTGCGACAAGGACAGCAGTAGCATGACATACACAGAGCACAATGGATTTGTGTGTTTCTAATTACATCCAATGTCATTGAAGCAGTTCAGTATTTTTCATCAAGGTATTTAAGGGAGAAAAAGAAGCAGGAATTGAAGGTAAAGGTACACTTCACCTCTCGCAGCTACATTCCATCAGTCCCTCAATACAGACAACAATCTAGCAGTGAGGGATTTTATAGGCAAAGCTTATACAGAACAATGACTTTTAA
The DNA here is from genome assembly GCF_028885625.2 of Pongo pygmaeus. Taxonomy (NCBI): domain Eukaryota; kingdom Metazoa; phylum Chordata; class Mammalia; order Primates; family Hominidae; genus Pongo; species Pongo pygmaeus. Next base: position 107,181,547 of record NC_072384.2, on the reverse strand, counting down.
AAGCCCACCCCTTGTGTACACTAACTTGACAGCAATATGCCACTATTTGTTCTAAGAACTATTAGCACTGTGCTCCCACACATGGAAATTGTTCGCTATTTTTCCTAGTGACGTCTTCCACATTTTTTCTATTATCCACTGAATGTTATACTAAATTCATATTAGAATATAGTTTTTTTTTCTGAAAAAGAAGCTCCTATATTGCTAAACTGGTACACCAAAACATTTTCATTTTTTATAAGAGTTAGGATTTGTTGTTGATTGTAAACCCAATAAACAAGCATCCCTTTATTACCTCATTGACAGTTGCACAATATCTCTACCCTTGTACCAGTTGAGTTTTATGGAAACTATTTCAACAGAGTAGACATTTATCATCACAGGAGAAACTCCCATTTAGACATTAACTACCTTAGCTGTACTAAAAACTCATTTTCCACAGATGTCCAGCTATGATTTACTTGTTTTTAATCAGGAAATAAATAAGATCTGGTAATAGCTTCCTGTGGCAAGGGGTACCCTTTACTATACCGCAGGAAATAGATACCAACCAGTCAGAGAACAGCCACAGGGCTTGCCCTTCTTACCAATAAAATTGGATTTTCACTGAGCCAACTGCTATCAAGCTAATTTTTAAACAGGACACAGACATTTAGGATACTTATAAGAAACACCAAATATACAATCTATGAGATTTTCAAATGTGCATTGATACATATTCAAGTATTAGTGCCACTCCTTCTCCTGTCTTCTGGCCTAAGCCAAGAATCTGGGCATCTTCCTCACCACTAAGCCAATCAATTATCAAGTCGTTTTGGTTCCAACTTGCATTATCTTCTGAATTTGTCTACCTTTTATATTTCCAATATTGCATGCTACAGTAGTCACCATTATCTTGTACCTGGTTCACTGAAACAACAAACTCCCATCCACCCCGTTTTTTCTCTGCATTGCCATCCCAGTGATCTTTTGAAAATGGACACAGGAAGGGGAACATCACACACCGGGGCCTGCTGTGGGGTGGGGGGAGGGGGGAGGGATAGCATTAGGAGATATATCTAATGTAAATGACGAGTTAATGGGTGCAGCACACCAACATGGCACATGTATACATATGTAACAAACCTGCACGTTGTGCACATGTACCCTAGAACTTAAAGTATCATAAAATATATATATATATATATATATATGTAAAAGAAAACGGAAGCTCATTCCTTTTGGGAAAGACTGGAATGTGTAAGTGTGGTTTTAAAAGTCTGCATGATCTGCTCCCCTGCCTAGTTTTTTGGCCTGAAGTAGTACTTCCATCTACTCCCTATCCTGACCTCTGACAGGATGTTCTGTTTATTTATAAAGCACTTACAGTTCCCTCAAATAGAACAAGTTCACTTTGCCTCTGCCTTCGCAATCACTGTTTCTTTTGCCCATAACACCCTTCCCCCACCCTCTCCACTCCCTTCCACCTTTCCTTTAGCTGCTTTGCTTCGGTTTTCAGCATTCACATCACCTTCCTAATGAAGACATCTGTGGTTTTTTCAAGACTAGACTAGGTCCCCTTCCTGTATTGTTCCCAGGCATCTAAGTGAATGCTCAATAAACTTTATCGATAACAGCATTCCTAATATTATCTAGTTAATCTTATGGGATCTTGTTCAAAAGATTCCCGGGGGGTTGTGCTCAGGCATGGTTATTACTCTGATTTTCAGTTCTGATACACACAATGCCAGCCCATTGAACTTGATGATCTCACTAATATTGCCAGGGGCATCAGTTAGAAACTGCAATAAGCTGCTAGTATCAGAGAACAGAACTAATAGAGGCTTAGACAAAAGAGAAGCTTATTGCTCTCTCACAGAAAGGAAAGTCCAAAGATGGGCAGTTCAGGGCTGGTGCTGCAGCACACAAAGTCATCGGGGGCTGCAGCTCCAACATCTTTAGCGTGTGACTTCCATTCTCAAAGCTGCAAATTTCTCACCTTCATTCTAGATGAGAAAAAGGGATAGAGTAAGGGGATTCGTCTTGATGCCTTGCTTACTGCCTTGAGTTTACATCACATTGGCCACCCATACATGCAAGAAATATTGTGGAATGTAGTCTTTTAGTTGAGCACTCTGGCACCCCAAATAACATCTTTCTAAGAAAGAAGGGGAAAGTGAATACTCCATAGAAAACTACCAGTTTATTCCATGGTCAGTCTAGTTTCATAATTCATTCTTTAAGAAAATAATTACCCTGTTTTATAAATTCAAACTTTATGTAATCTAATAAACAATAAATTGTTAAGAAAGAAGAGTCACAGCAAAGACTTTTAAAACAACACATTTCGGATATGAAAGAGGTATTAGACAATTCAAATCACCTGTGATCTTTCAGGAACACATCTCTTGTGTATAGAGAGGGACATCCTCATACAAATACCTCGCTTATTCACTCATGTGTTATCCACAGTGAACTATTATTAATGGGTAACGTTGCAGGTCCCACCTTATTTGCTCCTCATCTTGTACAGCAGGATTATCATCCCCACTTTGTAGATGAGAACACTGAGCAAGAAGAGGTTAAGTAACTTAGGTCGAAGAACATTGCTGGTGACAGCATCAGCATGAAAGCCAGGTCTGTGTGACATTCTCTTTACTCTGTCATAGAACCTCCCTACATAGCCCACTCTCCCGACTCCTAACAAGAACTAATGATTCTGTCACTCCAAGAATAGCATTTCCAGAGTGACACCCATGAACTGAGCCCATGCTGGCCTGTCCTTAGTGGAAATTATTGGCCACTTTATTGTGCTTAAGCATATGATGGGCAACCGAATTAGGTGACTCAGGGTATTAAAGCTGGAAGGGTCTGTATAGGTCATTCAGCATCACTCTACTCATTTTTGAGGTGAGAACATTAAAACTGGCCAGAGTCACACCAGTGAGTTGCACTGCTAAGGACTGAACATGGGGCTCAGGGCTCTCATTATTTCTAGGTGCTCTTCCTCTGCAGCACCTCTCAGTTTTCTCTTTCCAAATCTTTTCAAAATCCAGCTTAAATTCCATTGTGTTCTTACAGCATTCCATGATTTTCCAAATGAGAATTAGTCATTCTTTGCTCTCCGCTTACATTATACTTTAAACCTCTGTTTTAGCACTTCATTCCTTCTGCTTTATATTAATTTTGTATGTTGGTCACCCTTTCTAGACTATAAACCTGTTAAGAACTTATTTTTGTATAACCTTCAAGTATCTAGTTCATTGTTTTGTCCATACTAGGTATTCAACATGTACTTATTGAATGAATAATGATTTAACAATATTTTAGCATTTCTTTAATTCAAATGTTTCCATCAAAAGTTATCTCTCTCTAGGCTGGAAAATAAGCAAAACTGTGACTGTGCTGATTTCTCTGTATTTGTTCTTTTCATATTGTGCTATTTTGGTTTGTTTCCCTATTTGAAGCATCCTCCAGTAGAATGCAAGATCTGCATAAACAAACTTATTTACGTTTGCCCCTGCCATCCCTAAGGCTCAGCATTGTTTCTGATACAGAGCCAGTACCCAAACACCCAATAAATGATAAACAAGTGAATGAATCGTCTCTTCCATTTCACAGACACTCAAGGTTTTTGTAGTTTCGATCCAAGTCTTTCAGAAACATGAACTCGCCAGAGATAAATACCTCAAAACAGCCATTGCATTCTTCCAAAGAAATCATTGTGGGATGTGTGAGAGCATCAAGTTGGCAGATACACAACATGTCTTAGGAAAAATGGGAGTGTGACTGTCAAGGAGAAAAGATGAGAACAAGAGTCTGAAGCTGTATCATTAACTGTTCCCACAATAATGCTGACTATCAACCAACCACAACACTTCAAAGGCATACAATGATAAGCAGTCCTTACTCATGCCTCTGGGATGGTTGATTAGGCAGCTCTGCTGATCTTGGCTGGGTTGAATGGATGGATCTTCTGGCCTCGGTTGGACAATATCACATGTTTAGGAAGATGTATTGATGTATAGAGGTCAGCTGATTATTAGCCAATATAGGATACTCTTGGCTGGAATGACTGTGCTAATTCATCTCTTTTCCAAGTGTCTCTAATCACCCAACAGACTAGCACAGATAGTCTTATGTTGATGAAGAAGGTAAGAGTGATAACAAGCCCGATTTTGCAAATACTTTAAAGCCTTTGCTTGACCAATGACTTGCTTTTCGACATGTCATTGGCCAAAGCAAGTCTTACAGTTGAGACCAGAGTCAGAAATGGAAGAGCACTATAAAGTTATGAAGCAAAGATGGAGAGGCAAATAATTGGAGACATTTTTGCAAATCTATCACAAGGGCAAAGATTGAAATTACTTGCTTAAAATCTTTTGCTCCTAGTTCATACTAGTAGGCTTAATAAATATTTGTTGAACAGATACACAGATTAATGGATGTATAGATGTCTGGATGAATTAATGAAGCTAGTTTACAGAGCTCTTCACAGAGACAGGTCATCAATAACTCAACTAGTATCTTGATGATGCTGGCAGGAAAACGTTTGTCCATAGATATCCATAAGATCTTACAAAAACAGAAACAAGAATGGAATTACGGGGCCCATCAAGCAGCTCTGGGGATGGGTTTTCAAGAATCCTTCTAAGAGGAATATGAGGTTTTTCCAAGGTGTCCACCTTCTTTACCTATCACAAACCTTCCTGCACAATTAAGCTGAGTTTTTCATCACAGTGGTATTAAGGACATTCTAATATCTCCAATCCTTGTTTTCTTTACCAAACAAAAACAGGGCATCAGAGAAGTATTTTTGTTCTCAAAGTCAAGCTCTTATTGCAAGAGCAGCAACACTAACAGCCTCCAGAATCATAGGTAGCCTCTGAAAAGGCCACGCAACATTTTCTGAAGCTTTCAGGCAGATATCTGCACAGGAACTAAAACTGGAGAAGAAAATTCTCTATTGGTGATTAGACTGCAATAGAAAATTATAAACTTAAATTCAGAACTGTGATAGCCTCCTCTATACTCCCTTTCTCTAAACCCAAGGGCAGTAATTAGCATTCTGGTATAATAGATTTAATAAAAAATTAGTTTATTCAGGTGGAAGGGCTGGGATGGCAAGATTTGACTATTGTACTTAAAGGAAACAGGGAAAAATGACACACATGTTTCAAGAAATAAAACCAAGAGCTTTGTGAGTCATATATGATAAGCAAATGGTAGCTATCAATTATCAATACTATTTCATGTTTTAGATTGCTCTGAAGGACATGAAAAGTCAGATATGTATTCGCAATAATAACTAACATTTATTGACTTAGTATATGCCAGGTTGTATACTAAGGACTATTTATTATCTCATTTAACCCACAAACCACCGTATAAGATGGTATTTTTCAAATGTTTACATTTTTTCCTACACATTTTACAGAGGAAAGAGCTTATTCTACTAAGAGTTGGGTGACCATGCATTCTGGTTTGGCCAAGAGAGTCCTGATTTATACATGTTATCCTGGCATAATTATTAATGACACCACTATTCACTCTCAAAAGTATCCTAGTTTGGGTGATTATTATGCTTACCTTGGTTAAGAGGTTTGTCCACATAGCTTGTAAATGGCAGAGCCAGGGAGAGCTGGGTCAGTCTAACACCAGAGCTAGCAACTTCACCTCACTGAAACCCTCACTGTCTTAGCAGTTCAGCCATAATGATGACTGACTCAAGTCTATTCCTCTGGTATCTGCCAGCTTATGTCTGGAAACTGACTTAAGATTTGGAGATGCTCAAGTGTATTAAGACTAGGAAATAAAACTTCAGTAAATTCAGGTTGTATTTCAAAAACGCTGGAAAAAAAACCTGAATTGCGCAAAAACCTGGAAAAAAAAAGGAGAGAGAGATGCTATTCAAAGCAAAGTCTCTGAAATTATTGGACAGAATTTAAAACAATCATTTTACATACTTAAATATCAACTTATTTATTTAACTGCTACTGCATTTATTGAATTTACACACTCAAGAGTCCACGATTCCATCCCTGTTCTCAAATAAAAGGAACAACTTCACAGTTGATATATCCTTGCTCTTTTCCATTTATTTTACTAACAGTAAATAGCAACATTTATCTCCTTTTATGCAACAGAAAGGATAGCTTATATTTCCAAAGAGGGTCAATTTGGGTAAAAGGGAAGTCAACAAAAACATAAATTCCTTCTTTCACATTCCTCCCTTCTCCCAGCAGTAGGAAATATATACATCAGCAGCATAGAAATGAAAAGGACCTAAGGATGAAAACTGTAGGGATAATGCAAATAGGATTTCTTATATTTACTAATTCTGAGTAGATTTCTTGAGAAAAGAGACAATCATCTGGGTTCTTTAGCTTGTATTAGCTGTTCTTTCCTATTGCTTAAGACTAGGAATTCAAGCACATTCTCCTTAAGCAAATCAAATCGCAAAAAAAAAAAAAAAATGAACTTAGAGAGGTGGTTGTTTGCTCTTATAAAAGAATCACCATTAAATTATTTTGATAAAATATATTGACTAAATCAAAGGAGGGAGAAATAACTAGCCAAGAAAAATGATAATAATTGAAGGCATAGCAAATTATAAGAACAGAGATTTTAAAAGATTCATGGGGGAAAAAGCAATTTGAATAAACACATAGATGAGAAAGAAGAGGACAAGTAGAAATAAAGCCTTCTTATGGACTAATTAGAGAGTGTGGTGGTGACATTAAGACACTGTTCCCCCAAACTAGAATATACTGAGTGAAGTCAGAGAACCTGTAACTCATAGGGGATAAATCCATTTTAGACAGTGAAAAACAGATGTTTTCAGTTGCTCGATTGCCCTGGAGAGAACTATGGAAGCAATAATGTACACCCCACCTAGGAGACAGTTCTACTGAGTCCAAGGAGAATTTAAAGATAGAGATAGGAAATTCACTGACTCATAAGGGAAGGAAGGAATTGGGTGGCCCTCAGCCATCTGCCTAACATTACCCAGAACCACACCTAAACCATCCCAAGCAGATGAGACCTCCAGAGATGTAGCTCCATGATCTCCTCTGGTCACCGTGTTCCGAGGTGGAACATTGGCCAGAATGTTTTCCTTCTTACTACCCGACAGTCATGTGCGGATTATTCTCTCTCATTCTGTTTGCTGTGGAAAGAACAGCAGGCATGTCTCTGGTCGTCTTACTTTCTTATGGGGTCTGACAGGCACTGGCATTACTCTCCAGTGTCAAGATACCATTCCTGGATGCACATTATCAGGAGCTCCCGTTGCCATCTCTAGGTTTATTCATCTGAGTCCTTTAAGGCTTTCCTCCTGAAGGGGAATTCCTGGGCTTTAGGAATTAGTGCATTTTGAGAAAATATATATATATATTTTTTTTTGGAGTGCAGTGGCACCATCTCAGCTCACTACAAGCTCCGCCTCCTGGGTTCATACCATTCTCCTGCCTCAGCCTCCCGAGTAGCTGGGACTACAGGCGCCCACCACCACGTCCGGCTATTTTTGTTTTTGTATTTTTAGTAGAGATGGGGTTTCACCATGTTAGCCAGGATGGTCTCGATCTCCTGACCTCGTGATCTGCCCGCCTCGGCCTCCCAAAGTGCTGGGATTACAGGCGTCAGCCACCGTGCCTGGCCGAGAAAATAATTTTTAAAAGTTAACACGAATGAAATAAAGCCTCTCATAATTAAAAACACATTAAGACAAGACACTTGAAATGAAAGTTCATCCCAGTGGTGGCTCTCCAGGTATGGGGTCCAACTAGGGAGCCACCCAAATCTGTTAGAGTTCGATTGTCAGACAACAGAGACGCAGCAAAGAACTCCAGGCAGGCCAACATTTGATTAAGGTGGCTGTGGATTTTGAGAGCTTTTTCTGTTGTCTCAAATCCTGTTTTGAGCACCCTTTTTGGTAGAGTAACGACTAGTTTTACTAATCCTATACATAATACTAGTAATGATAATGATAGAAAATTCCATAGTTACCATTTATTTGTGCTTACTGTGTATGGTTGGCAGAATAATGACATCCTCCTTCACCCTAAAGATATCCTAATTCTCAGGAACTATAAATATGTTACATTACATGGCAAGAGGAACTGAGGTTGCAGATGGAATTTGGTGGCTAATCAACTGGAAGCTTTCCTGCTAAGATAAGGAACAAGGCAAAGATGTGCCCTCTCACCACTGCTTTTCAACTTTGTACATTTGTCCTACATAACGCACTAAGACAAGAAAAGGAAATATGCCGATTGGGAAGGAAGAAATAAAACCATTTTCATTGGCAGATGACATGACTGTCTATGTAGAAAATCTGCAAGAATCAACATAAAAAATCCTGGTACTAATAAACTATTATAGCAAGGTTGCAGGACACAAGGTTAATAAAAGCCAATCACTCTTTTATATACCAGCAATGAATAATGGAATTTGACATTAAAAACATTGTATCATTTACATTAGAACCCCCAAAATCAAATACTTAGGCATAAATCCAAAAAAATGTGTATAAGATCTATAAGAGGAAAACTTTGATAAAGATATCAAAGAAGAACTAAATAAATGGACAGATATTCTGTATTCATGGATAGGAAGACTCAATATTAACAAGATGTCAATCCTTTCCAAACTGATCTATAGATTCAGCATAATCCCAATAAAAATCCCATCAAGTTATTTTGTAGCTAGTAACAAACTAAATTTTAAAGTTTATATGGAGAGGCAAAAGACCCATAAGATTACAGGTGGAATTAAGGCTGCTAAACTGACTTTAAAATAGGGAGATTATCTTCTATTATCAGAATGGGCACAATGTAACCCACAAGGATCCTTAAAAGTGGAAGAGGGAGGCAGAAAGTCAGTAGCAGAGTGAAGGGATATGAAAGACACTCACTCCACTGGCCGCTGCCAGCCTTGAAGACAGTGGAAGGGGCCATAAGCCGAGGAATGCAGGCAGCCTCTAGCAGCTAAAAAAGGCAAAAAACCTGATTATCTTAGAGATACCAGAAACGAAGACAGCCCTGCCCACACCTTAATTTTAGCCCAGTTAGACCCATTTTTGACTTCTGACCTCCAGCACTATGAGACAATTACGATGTGTTGTTGTGAGCCACTAAATTTGTTACAACAACAATAGGAAACTAATACACTGTGCCAAATTTTGAGCTACACGGTTCATGTCCCATTAGTTCTAATTCTTACAAACACTGCAAGAAAGGTATAAGCATCCGGTTTATACAAATGGAGACACTGAGGCCTCAGATGGTAAATGACTTGCCCAAGACCTTAGTTAGTAAAATGCAAAGCTAGAGTGTAAGTCCAGGCTTGTTGGACTCCAAAGCCCATTTCTCTTCTTCTGCATTCAAAACTAACCCATGAGGTGTCAAACCCTGAACAACTTTTGCTCCATGTCCAGATATGTACTGCTCCACCTCAGCCGTTAGACTCACTCCCTAGAAGCTGAAGGAAAAAAAGAAAAATCCAATTACCATTTAAAAATAGCTCCCTATCTAAATGGCCAAATGAAAGTTTTATTTTAGACTAATTGGTCCAACTGGCTCTGTTTGATACTTCACTTATTCAATATATAGGATTCTTCTGGGGAAAAACATAGAGGGGCCAAGGGGTGACTTGTGAATGCAAGCTAAAAGCTTGGCTGAAAGCACTTTGAATCAATAAGCAAGCCAATGCTTTGGTCTGGGAAATTTACTAGAGTCGGGTTTGAAATGCATTTTTGTTTTTGCTTTTATAATTAATTACTGTTGCTAATGCTTTTTGTTATTATTTTTAAAATTAATTGCCAAGCACCGATAGTAGCCAGCAACTTTTCACACATTGCCTAAACATACTGAGGTAAAAAATCAGAATCATAACTAGAGTGCATGTTTATGGATTACTAAAATGCTCACATAAGAATTACACACTAATTCAACTACAATAAAAAAAATTACACTTGAAGAGCTTATTATATACTATTCCTTCCCCTTCTGAGAAACATTTGAGCAGAAGCCTAGCATGGTTACCATAGCAACTATAATGCAAAATTGGCAGTAACTTTATGAATTGCAAATTCCTCTAAGGGTGTTGGGGATTTTTTTTCTACTTCCATTTTTAACCATCTCATATGCATTATTCCAGCAATATGTTAAACAAGGTTTTTGGGAACTCATGCATCACTTCAAAACAAGCTATGTTTTAAACCTTCAAATTTCATTATTCTCACAACAGCAGACTTACCAGGAAACACCCAATTTACTGTCTTTTAAATTGTCCATTGCTTTTATTAATAACTGAGTTCTTAACACGCTGGATCACTTTTTCTGAAGAGAATCCAGGTAGTCAAATAAATGAAATCACTATATTCTTTACCATCATCTGCCCTAGAATCTCTCTGAGAATGGAGAAAGGGGATAGTCCTAGTTAAAAAACAAAACAAACAAAAAACAAAAAACAAAAAACACACACACACACAAAACAAAAAACAAAACCACCCTTGTAATTTCACAATCTGTTTCTCCTAAGTAATATCAGTTGGCATTTTGCATCAAAACTTTAATCAAACAAATGGTCAATCTTCATTGTTTTCCTTTCTCAGTCCCATTTTCTCTTCTACATGCTCATGAGCATGAAAATGACCCAAAGAAACAACTTGAGTAACTAGGGAGTTAGTCCCAGGATGAATTGTTTGCTTGGGTAGTTCAGAGACCGGCAAAGGTAGCCAAAACTATTGTGCTATACCACATATGCACGTCTAAATGCGTGTAATTGAGAGATGAGGTTACTCATATAATCATAAATGGTTCATGTCTTATCATTGCCAATTTCCTGGCTCTCTGACTTTGAGCAAGTCATTTGTGAGCTTTAGCTTCCTCATCTATAAAACAAGAACTTAAATTTTTGCCCAGTTCATTTCATAAGCCTGTTATAAGAATCACATGAGATGGTATGTTTGAATATTACCATGTCCTTTTAAAATACTGCTATCAATGCTTCTCAATTTTTATTTTAGATATTCAATACTAAGAATCTCCAAAATACGAAGATTCTTTATTTTCAGAATCCAGGATCAAGAAGAAAGGTGCTAATTCACGGATTGGGTATCTCAGGGCTAGAAATAAAGGTAAGTACAAAAATGTCAAAATTAAATTTTGTTATATAAAGATCTAAATTATTGCCTCTGGTCAGTTTCCCATTTGGCAGACCTATTTGTTTGCAAAACATTAACACAGAAAATGACTGCAAACCAAGCACATCTCTCAGACAAGTGTCCATCCAGATTCTTAACGAGTTCAGGGAGCATTTTGTGGAGACAAACAAGTCTATTGGCTTGTTTCTTTTTTTTATTTTTAACTTTCATTTTTGGTTAGGGGGTACATTTTCTGTCCTGTTTCACAGCAACTTCCTGAGGTCAAAGGAACATTAGTTGTTTTCCTGCCCTTGAACAATAGCCTTCAAAAAGGATGTAAGTATGGCCTAAACCTTTGATGGACATAAATTATGATATGCAACATAATCAGAGAAATATGGTGAAGAAGGATTAAAAGATGAGAACTCTGCTTGGCTTCTGAGGACTTTGTTTATTCATACACTCCATCATTTGTTCACTCAGCATTTACTGACAGCCAACTATACGCTGCTTCAGTAAAGAAAGCGAAGAATCAGACACATATTTACTCCTGAAGAGTTCCCCAGTTTACTGGGGGAAGATACAGCCCTTCTTCCTATCCCTCACTGCATCTAAGGGTCACAGGAACACAGAAATGGCAAAGACTAACCACAAATGGGGCAGGAACAGGTGAGGAGAGAGAACTCAGGAAAGTGTTGTTCAATCTACACTCATACAGGAGAATCTTTCCAGGTGAAGAGGTGGCAGGGATTTCTCAGAGTACAAAGCATGTGAAAAGGCTCTGAAAGATGAAATCTGAATGCTGGGGAAGACCTCTGAGTAGCTGGAGCACAGAATGCCAAAGATGGAGAATAATGACCAAGGAATTTAAAAAGTGGGTCAGGCCCAACTGGACAGTATGTGCATAAAAAATGAGGAGTCTCATGCCTGTAATCCCAGCACTTTGGGAGGCCGAGGTGGGTGGATCACCTGAGGTCAGGAGTTCGAGACCAGCCTGACCAACATGGAGAAACCCCGTCTCTACTAAAAATACAAAATTAGTCGGGCATGGTAGTGCATGACTGTAATCCCAGCTACTCGGGAGGCTGAGGCAGGAGAATCTCTTGAACCCAGGAGGCAGAGGTTGCAGTGAGCCGAGATCACACCATTGCACTCCAGCCTGGACAACAAGAGCAAAAGAAACTCTGTCTAAAAAAAAAAAAAAAAAAAAGGAGTCCTGAATTGTTTAAATAAGGGAGAAGAATAACATTGATAACATTGTCAGATCTGGGCTTTTGGCAGAACCTTTTTATGGGTAGCAGAGACGACCAAAACAAGTACAAGTAGTCAATCAAAAGTCACCGATATGTCCAACAAGAGAGCCTGCTCTCCCCAGGACAGAGCTAAAGCCCAGTGGCCTCACAGGCACGAGTGTCTGGGAGCACTGCAGGAAGGAAGTCAGAATCCACTGGACTCCACAACTTCCTGATGAGTGAGACAAATTTTGGAAAACTGTCAGCATTCTCTCAGAAGGTGAGCACACAGATTGCAGAGTATTTCTACCTTTCCAAGCTTGGCAATAATACAAAAATGTGGTCGATTCTCTTCACTCCGAGTAACTCACACCAGATGTTGATGCCCTTAGACTCTTTAACAGCTACAGTTCCCCAAATCATTTCTATCCAGAGGTCAGGCATACGGAGCTCATTAAATTCCATACAGCAACATCGTAACCGTGTGAAACTTTTTGTTTGCAGTGCAATTTAATGTTGAATTTGATTTATAAGGCACTGCACATTCTTAGTCCTAGGATGACAGCATACCCTTCTACAAGCTTAAGTCATGGTTCGGGGCAAGGGGGAAGGCCTTTGACCAGATGTTGGAATTGGAAATCTGGGCTTATGCTAAGCATTTGCGAAGAAGGGAGAGCAGCACATCTTAGAGAAGGTCTATCCCAACTTGACTGTTACATCACTGAGGAAACCAAGACCTAGAGAATTTCTTTTCCTTTTTCTTTTTTTTTTTGAGACAGGGTCTCCCTCTCTTGCCCAGGCTGGAGTGCAGTGGTGCGATCATGGCTCGCTACAGCTTCAACTTCTCAGGCTTGAGCAATCCTCCTACCTCAGCCACCTGAGTAGCTGGGATTACAGATGTATGCCACCATGTCCACCTAATTTTTGTACTTTTTTTGTAGAGACAGGGTTTCACGATGTTGTCCAGGCTGGTCTCGAACTCTTGGGCTCAAGCAATCTGCCCACCTCTCAAAGTGCTGGAATAACAGGCATCCTAGAGAATTTAAATGACAGAGGCAGTGGCTGGAACCCAGGTCTGATTCTCAGCGCAATGGCCCTCCTTCTCTCTCCCTTGCCTCTCTACTATTCAAAATACAAAAATGAAGAGAAAATGGGCCTTTCTTATTCATGTGGAAATTCATTCCAACTTGATAGAAAGGTACCCATGTAAAATGTATTGTTACCTTCATATCCTACCATATAAATAAGAGAAAATCAATAAAGCATTTGTTTGAAAATGACTTGCTTTCTGTTTGGTTGGTACAAAGTTATGTCATATATGATATATGGCTCTGGAATCAAATCTAAAAATTTAAATTACTTGCTCAAAGCCACGTGGCTGGTAAGTCTAAGTCTGAATTTTTTTCATCTATAAAGTGGGCATTAATAATACTTACCCCAAAGTTGAAGTGTTTCATTTAATCAACCTTTGAGGAAAATACTTAAAAGATAGTGGCTATTGTTTTATTTTATGTGGTATCTGTCAGTTTGGGCTTCAAATACTCTTCCTGGGAGACGTGCCGTACACTTATTCCCATGATGCTGTCATTGTTCAAAATATTTGGATGCACTTTTCTTCTGGAACTGCCTTCTGAGTTAGTTCTTATCTGAAGAGAAAAACTAACTCTTCATGCCTATATTTAATCAAAAAGAATGTAACTTAGTTTTATCAACTTCATTCACCAAAGCTAGCTGGGAGGTACTTTTAACCATTTGTTTAAACCAAAGCCAGATACAAAAGATGAAGATTTGCCATGATTGAGAATTTGCCCACAAAATTTTGCTTCCTTAAGTGAAGGGGATACATATTTTACTTGCTGGACCGAGCTCAGAAACCTTGGGAAAGTCATAAGCCACAGAACCAAACCCTGTTCCAGAGCTGAGAAGGTGGAAAACGGGTGTGTGGATGACTCAAGGTCAGCCCTTGGGAAGCTGGAATTCTCTGGAACTTCTGAGAAAGAAAGACAGCCTCTCAGAAACAATTACATGGGAATTTTCACAAGCTGGGAAGATCCCTGTAGCTCTAACCAGTATTTGTTCTCATTCTGTGGGAGGAATGGACGGAAAAATAAGTCTTTGAGAGCCCTAAGCTCCTGAACTTGAATGCAAAGCAGGCTTTGGAAGTCAGAAGAGCACTGGGCCACTCCTATCTCGTCCTTGTTCAGGATAAATGTATCGCCTATACCATGCCTTTCCCCCAACACACACCACACACTCACACACACACACACATACCCCACTAAAGAATAGACTTCCTGCCTCTGTGCTCTACCAGAAACTTTCAGCATCTAGGGTTAGCATCTTGCCTTCCATTTGCACCTCAAACATTTCATTCTTCATGTTGTTATCATTACCACCCTATCATTACACTGCTGGTTAATCATGATTAAAACAATAAACAAAGAAATAATTTTTCCCTGGTGAGCATAAATAATTGCAGATGAATACATCTTGTTCGGGCCCATGTAACATTATATGCTATTACAGACAGTATGAGAGGATGTTTTATTGTAAGAGATAATTTTTTCTAATTGTAATGTTTACTCCCTTCAGATTCTAACCTCCTTCTGAAGGCCCAACAAAGTCACCTAGAGGGAGTTTGCAGCTCTTGCCTGCAGTTTAGGGAAAAGTGGCTTTTCTACTTGGTAATAACTCTAAAGTGAAAATGTGAAACCAAGTGGAAGAGGCCAGGGGGTGCTTTTTCTACCAGATGTTAAAAGAAAAAGAACGCACAGGATCTAAACTCTAGAGTGAGCCTCACTGCTGGGGGTGACAGAGCAAGAAGAAATCCAGGGGTTCATTTAACTTGGAAGGCTCTTACTAGGGGACACTAGTTTATTGAACGGGCTGGGTCAGTAGCTCCAGCAGGCTGGAAACAGCTCCATCTTCTTCCCTCCCTTGCCCATTACACTGGCTCTGCCAGCTCTCCCTTCCCACCTCAGAGAGGCCATCTCCAGCATATGCCAGAGTATTTGTGGTTACACCTGGCTATTAGAAGAGCCTCATTTTAAGGTATTAAAAAGCTCATCACCTGATCTATTCTCAAAATATTCAACTCTCACCCAATCTAAGATTCCTTCCTTTCTTCCAGCTCAGTAATGAGCAGCAGGGGGAGGAGACTGTGGAATCTTCTTTTGCTGTTTTCCCCCCTTGTTCTGTTTTCTGCAACTCCTGCCCCGCTCACTGTGCTGCCTCTGGCATTTCCAGGGCCAGGTGGGGAGGAGGGACTAGAGGTAAATGGGTCTATTCACTGGTGACCTTGCAGTCTGTGAGGATGCCCTTTGTGTGCTCGATGCCCAAGTGCTGGCTCCTTCTCACATGAGTGACTTTTGTGGGTTAAGAGACACCCCTACTCCCACCTCTCTTTCCACGGCGTGTCTTTCTTACACCACAGCGTTCCCTGACCTGACCCCCACAAGGCACTCTCAGACTGACTGTGAAGACCCCATACAGCCTCTTTCTGCTGAGATTTCTGAGCTTTGGCAGGACGTCCTCTAGGACAGGTGCCTTTCAGGATGACTCAAGCCTGCTAGTTTCTTCAGCATTCGTTTAATCCACAGGAAATATTATGCATCCATGCCATCCCTTCTCCCCTGCAAAACTTGGAAGCCAAAAGCCCTCTTACAGCCACCTGTTTTTGCTCTGCCATCAGAAGCAGCTCCAGGCAGCCTTCTGCCTTTGGGCTTTTCCAGGCTAGAGTCAGGCGTCTATCTCCAGTCACCTTCCCACACCTCCTACTCTCACCTCGCACTCCTACCCCCGACCAATGTTTGAAGGGTCTACATCAAGCTCTCAAAGGAACTTGGAGTCCAGGCTTCTGGGTGTCACTTCATGAGTTGTGCCTCTACCCCACTGAGTGAACAAATCTAAGCCACCAAACATACCCTGTGGGATTGGGGTTATGCCCCCACCCTTCCTCTCCATACACTGGGCCCCATGCATAGCAGGTGGCTCTGTTAAAGATTACTGACCATTTTTCTCTTGAGACTATTGTAGCTTTTACAGCGCTAAAAATTTTAAGCATAACACCCTTCTCTACCATCATCTTAGGCAATTTACAGAGATAAATTTATGATTTTGCATCTATAGCACATGAAGTATGGATTTTTAAAGATTCATTAGAATATATAATTCTCACATAAAAACATTTATACTCATAAACAGTATTTCCATAAAGATGATCCCATTAGATATAAAGTTTATCTCTGATGAATTAAAGTTAATCCTGAAAATCTTGTCAACCACACATAATATATGGTACCTAATGTATCTGATACATTCTGAAATAGATAAGTGGATGAAATATTTTTAAAGCACCACATCTAGTAAGGCAGCAGAGAATTAGAAATGGATTTTATTTCTTATTCTTCAATATAGTAATTGGTGACCTTGAGAAATGCCATTTAACCTTTTCATGTCTCAATTTTCTCATCTATAAATAGACACAATCATCACAAAGACCTGCTGTGAGCAATAGATGAGATAATCTTGAGAGCTCTAAAGCTCTACATATAACAGAAAGGCATTATTGGGATAAGGGCAGAGGACCTGCAGCTCTGCTGTTGCCTTGAGCAATTTCCATGATTCTGTGACTCACTTTTACTACCTGCAAAATAGACACTGGAAGGCGTCTCTCCAGTTTTCCTTAGAAGGCAGAGTCTGTATAAGAGAAAAAAGCTGATTTCAGGGTCCAGCAGATTTAATTAGCTGTACAACCATGGGCCAACTCTCCAGTGTTAAAGAGGATAATGATGACTACCTCACAGGGTTGTTGTGAGAATCAAATGTCTTAAAGGAGAACAGTGCTTAGTAAATAGCTAACAGTGCTCAGCCTGTACAATTGTTAGAATCAATATTGGGTTTCCACTGAAAATTACCATGGGGTTACCTTGCCGTTTACTGCCTAGGTCCAGTCATTTCTGAATAAGATTAGTTGCTATGGTTACCTTCCCAAAACACCACAGTTGAAAACGTGTTGGGAGATGGGAATTGATGGTAGGAGGCTTTAGTGGAGGACACAAAGCAACTTCAGCCACTGAGACATTTTAATACATGCAAACTCCTTCCCTTGGAAACCTAAGTCACATTTTGCCAAATGGAAATGAACTCAGGAAGTGGAGTTTCAGAAGTTCTGCATTTGGCCAGGCTCCTTCCCCCATCACCAGGCCCTCAAGGACAGGTGCATTATGGCCCTGAACCAGCTCCAGAGCATCTCAGTTTCTTCCCCCAGGATCTGGCAGTTGGAAAGATGTTGGTTGCCAGGCAGAATTCATCAGATTCACTTCCCAGATGCTATCGCTTCTGATGCCGAAAGAAAAATAGGTTGCCCAGCAATTGAGGCTGGAAAGGACAGGTGTAGCTGAGAAATGCACAGTGTTGCACAGAAAACAATAATGGGTTATTTTTGTTAAAATTCATTAGCATGCATATTTGTATATTCCAGGGGTCCTCACATCCTGCAAACATACTTAGTCTCTGGAGGGACTAGCACTAACATCCCCGGTTAAAGTGTCCCCCACAGGAGTGTTATAAATGGTATTTGATCTGTCAGAATCAGTCACAGCTCCAACAGCTCTCAGCAAATGAATACAAGTTGGCCTGACCCTGCTTCCTGTTTCCAACTAAAGCAAACCAAAGACCTGAAGGGGCCTCACAGGCAAGAGTATTGTGCACCCGCTCCTAGTGAAAAGACTCTTTTCTGCCTGGTCTTTTCCCAGACATCCCAGGGAGCTGTCCTGCTCTTATTTGAAATTCAAACCAGAGGGAAGTCACCTCCGCAAATACCAAGTGTCCGGTCTGCACTTCCATGATGATTCAGCACCACCTAGGGGCCATTGTCATTCATTTCTTGCCATATTCATTTATTGCCACAATAGAACTCCTTTTTAAGTATTGCAGCCGCACCCGCCACCGCCGCCTCGCCACCGCCATCCACATAAGAAAAGTACAGAAGCTTCTCTACATACATTTTTCAAGACTCGGTTCCAGATCTACTTTAGCTGGAAACTCTGGTCCACTAGCTTAGCACACAAGGATCACTGCTGAGGAGTGTGGTTCACATTTACAATACACCACGGGGACTTTGCTTTATTATTATAAGAACTACTATAAGCATCTACTACATGACAAGGCATATATAGTTATTTCTAATGTATACAAAAGTCCTTCAAATTGGGTATTAATCCATTCTACAGATGAAGAAACTAAGGCTCTGAGAAGTTAAGTGATTTATCCAGATCCCAAACTAGGGTTGACTTACTCTTTTCACTGTAAAATGCTGTCTCTCTAATCTTACTGTGCATAGAGCCAACATGACAGTGAGGCTGCTCATTTTAATGATTCTAAAGCAGAACATTCAAATAAATCTTGTCCTTCAAAGAAGTCACTTTGGAGCCTATTCTGTCATGCCAATAGCTAATGCTCATAACAATTGAGTCTCTGCTATAGGAACTGCCTTCAGCGCTATTTGTGAGCTGCACAACCTAATCTCATTACCTTAGAAGCATGTTATATGTTTGAAAAAAGTATGGTAGATACCATTGGAGGAGTGAAGGATGTGCCATCCCAAAATTTGTATGTTGATTATTTCTAATGGAAAACAATGGAGAAATTCTAGTTTCAGAAAGGAAGAGCTGATCTATCTCTTCCTGTATGGAGCAAGGGATAAAGAATCCTCCGGGATGGATATTCTTCTAAGGCCCCGAGATTTATCCATACCAGGATGAGAAAATAGCCCTTATCACCAGAGACTTGGAGGCTGCAATGAACCCGAATAAACAAACTTACAAACAAAATAACCTTTATCTTCCACTTGCTTTACAACCCCTCATATATCTCCTGTGACTCCCCTAGAAAATTTTACTGTCCTAGCCACATTGTCTTTCTCCTGCTGTTTCTTCTTAAATTTATCATTCTTTGTCTAAAAAGTATAAGAATATCTTACTTTGGCCACTTCTTCAGACTTCACTATCTTGTGAAGATCCCCATGTAAAACTAGTAAAATTTATACATTTTTCTCTTGTTAATCTGCCTGCTGTCAATTTAGCTTCTACATCCAGCTGACCAGCCCACTAAGAGCTAACAGAAGGGTTGGAGCTGATCTCTGGTTCCCTGGTACCATGCTGTTCAAGCAGTGTAATCTCCCAGGTCCCTCCTCAGTAAATTTTGATTCAGTATCACTGGGACAGGCCCAGCAGTTTGCGGTTTTGTCAAGTACATGTGACTGTAATCACCAGGAAAGCTTGAGTAACACGGGTGTGATGATACAAGCATGAGCTCTGGGGTCAGAAGTGTCAGGCCTCTGAGCCCAAGCCAAGCCATCGCATCCCCTGTGACTTGCACGTATATGCCCAGATGGCCTGAAGTAACTAAAGAATCACAAAAGAAGTGAATATGCCCTGCCCCACCTTAACTGATGACATTCCACCACAAAAGAAGTGTAAATGGCTGGTCCTTGCCTTAACTGATGACATTACCTTGTGAAAGTCCTTTTCCTGGCTCGTCCTGGCTCAAAAAGCTCCCCCACTGAGCACCTTGTGACCCCCACTCCTGCCCGCCAGAGAACAAACCCCCTTTGACTGTAATTTTCCTTTACCTACCCAAATCTTATAAAACGGCCCCACCCTTATCTCCCTTTGCTGACTCTCTGTTCGGACTCAGCCCGCCTGCACCCAGGTGAAATAAACAGCCATGTTGCTCAGACAAAGCCTGTTTGGTGGTCTCTTCACACGGACGCGCATGAAATATGGTGCCGTGACTCGGATCGGGGGACCTCCCTTGGGAGATCAATCCCCCGTCCTCCTTCTCTTTGCTCCATGAGAAAGATCCACCTACGACCTCAGGTCCTCAGATCTACCAGCCCAAGAAACATCTCACCAATTTCAAATCTGGTAAGTGGCCTCTTCTTACTCTCTTCTCCAACCTCCCTCACTATCCCTCAACCTCTTTCTCCTTTCAATCTTGGTGCTACACTTCAATCTCTCCCTTCTCTTAATTTCAATTCCTTTCATTTTCTGGTAGAGACAAAGGAGACACGTTTTATCTGTGGACCCAAAACTCCGGCACCAGTCACGGACTGTGAAGCCAGCCTTCCCTTGGTGTTTAACCATTGCAGGGACGCCTCTCCGCTTATTCACCCACATTTCAAGGGTGTCACACCACGCAGGGACGCCTGCCTTGGTCCCTCACCCTTAGCGGCAAGTACTGCTTTTCTGGGGAAGGGGCAAGTACCCCAACCCCTTCTCTCCTTGTCTCTACCCCTTCTCTGCTTTTCTGGGAGAGGGGCAAGTACCCCTCAACCCCTCCTCCTTCACCCTTAGCAGCAAGTCCCGCTTTTCTAGGGGGCAAGAACCCACAATCCCTTATTTCTGTGCCCCGACCTCTTATCTCTGTGCCCAATCCCTTATTTCCACGCCCCAACCTCTTATATCTCTGTGCCCCAATCCCTTATTTCTGCACCCCAACCTCTTATCTCTGTGCCCCAATCCCTTATTTCCATGCCCCAACCCTTTCTCTGCTTTTCTGGAGGGCAAGAAACCCCCATCCCTTCTCCGTGTCTCTACTCTTTTCTCTAGGCTTGCCTCCTTCACTATGGGCAAGCTTCCACCTTCCATTCCTCCTTCTTCTCCCTTAGCCTGTATTCTTAAGAACTTAAAACCTCTTCAACTCTCACCTGACCTAAAATCTAAGTGTCTTATTTTCTTCTGCAATGCCGCTTGACCCCAATACAAACTCGACAGTAGTTCCAAATAGCCAGAACACGGCACTTTCAATTTTTCCATCCTACAAGATCTAAATAATTCTTGTCGTAAAATAGGCAAACGGTCTGAGGTGCCTGACGTCCAGGCATTCTTTTACACATCAGTCCCTTCCTAGTCTCTGTGCCCAGTGCAACTCGTCCCAAATCTTCCTTCTTTCCCTCCCGCCTGTCCTCTCAGTCCCAACCCCAAGTGTTGCTGAGTCTTTCTAATCTTCCTTTTCTACAGACCCATCTGACCTCTCCCCTCCTCGCCAGGCTGAGCTAGGTCCCAATTCTTCCTCAGCCTCCACTCCTCCACCCTATAATCTTTTTATCGCCTCCCCTCCTCACACCTGGTCTGGCTTACAGCTTCGTTCCGTGACTAGCCCTCCCCCACCTGCCCAGTAATTTACTCTTAAAAAGGTGGCTGGAGCCAAAGGCATAGTCAAGGTTAATGCTCCTTTTTCTTTATCCCAAATCAGAAACGTTTAGGCTCTTTTTCATCAAATATAAAAACCCAGCCCAGTTCATGGCTCATTTGGCAGCAACCCTGAGACACTTTTACAGCCCTAGACCCTAAAAGGTTAAAAGGCCATCTTATTCTCAATATACATTTTATTACCCAATCTGCTCCCGACATTAAATAAAACTCCAAAAATTGGAATCTGGCCCTCAAACCCCACAACAGGACTTAATTAACCTCACCTTCAAGGTGTACAGTAATAAAAAAAAAGTTGCAATTCCTTGCCTCCACTGTGAGACAAACCCCAACCATATCTCCAGCACACAAGAACTTCCAAACACCTGAACCGCAGCGGACAGGCGTTCCTCCAGAGCCACCTCCCCCAGGAGCTTGCTACAAGTGCCAGAAACCTGACCACCAGGCCAAGGAATGCCTGCAGCCCAGGATTCCTCCTAAGCCGTGTCCCATCTGTGCGGGACCCCACTGGAAATTCGACTGTTCAACTGACCTGGCAGCCACTCCCAGAGCCCCTGGAACTCTGGCCCAAGGCTCTCTGACTGACTCCTTCTTGGCTTAGCAGCTAAAGACTGACGCTGCCCGATCGCCTCAGAAGCCCCTAAACCATCACGGACGCCGAGCTTCGGCTAACTCTCACAGTGGAGGGTAAGTCAGTCCCCCTCTTAATCAATATGGAGGCTACCCACTCCACATTACCTTCTTTTCAAGGGCCTGTTTCCCTTGCCTCCATAACTGTTGTGGGTATTGACAGCCAGGCTTCTAAACCTCTTAAAACTCCCCAACTCTGGTGCCAACTTGGACAGCACTCTTTTATGCACTCTTTTTTAGTTATCCCCACCTGCCCAGTTCCCTTATTAGGCCGAGATATTTTAACCAAATTATCTGCTTCCCTGACTATTCCTGGACTACAGCCACATCTCATTGCCACCCTTCTTCCCAACCCAAAGCCTCCTTCACGTCTTCCTCTCATATCCCCCCACCTTAACCCACAAGTATGGGACATCTCTACTCCTTCCCTGGCAACCGATCACATGCCCATTACCATCCCATTAAAACCTAATCACCCTCACCCCGCTCAACGCCAATATCCCATCCCACAGCACGCTTTAAAAGGATTAAAGCCTGTTATCGCTCGCCTGCTACAGCATGGGCTTCTAAAGCCTATAAACTCTCCTTACCATTCCCCGTTTTACCTGTCCTAAAACCAGACAAGCCTTACAAGTTAGTTCAGAATCTGCACCTTATCAACCAAATTGTTTTGCCTATCCACCCTGTGGTGCCAAACCCATATACTCTCCTGTCATCAATACCTCCCTCTACAACCCATTATTCTGTTCTGGATCTCAAACGTGCTTTCTTTACTATTCCTTTGCACCCTTCATCCCAGCCTCTTTGCTTTCACTTAGACTGACCCTGACACCCATCAGGCTCAGCAAATTACCTGGGCTGTACTGCCGCAAAGCTTCACAGACAGACCCCATTACTTCAGTCAAGCCCAAATTTCATCCTCATCTGTTACCTATCTCGGCATAATTCTCACAAAAACACACGTGCTCTCCCTGCTGATCATGTCCGATTAAGCTTCCAAACCTCAATCCCTTACAAAACAACTCCTTTCCTTCCTAGGCATGGTTAGTGCGGTCAGAATTCTTACACGAGCCAGGACCACACCGTGTAGCCTTTCTGTCCAAACAACTTGACCTTACTGTTTTAGCCTAGCCCTCATGTCTGCATGCAGCAGCTGCCGCTGCTTTAATACTGTTAGAGGCCCTAAAAATCACAAACTATGCTCAACTCACTCTCTACATTTCTCATAACTTCCAAAATCTATTTTCTTCCTCATACCTAACGCATATACTTTCTGCTTCCCGGCTCCTTCAGCTATACTCACTCTTTGTTGAGTCTCCCACAATTACCATTGTTCCTGGCCCAGACTTCAATCCGGCCTCCCACATTATTCCTGATACCACACCTGACCCCCATGACTGTATCTTTCTGATCCACCTGACATTCACCCCATTTCCCTACATTTCCTTCTTCCCTGTTTCTCACCCTGATCACGCTTGATTTATTGATGGCAGCTCCACCAGGCCTAATCGCCACACACCAGCAAAGGCAGGCTATGCTATAGCACAAGCCACTAGCCCGCCTCCTAGAACCTCTCATTTCCTTTCCATCGTGGAAATCTATCCTCAAGGAAATAACTTCTCAGTGTTCCATCTGCTATTCTACCACTCCTCAGAGATTATTCAGGCCCCCTCCCTTCCCTATACATCAAGCTCGAGGATTTGCCCCCACCCAGGACTGGCAAATTAGCTTTACTCAACATGCCCCAAGTCAGATAACTAAAATACCTCTTAGTCTAAGTAGACACTTTCACTAGATAAGTAGAGGCCTTTCCTACAGGGTCTGAGAAGGCCACCGCAGTCATTTCTTCCCTTCTGTCAGACATAATTCCTCAGTTTAGCCTTCCCACCTCTATACAGTCTGATGACAGACGAGCCTTTATTAGTCAAATCAGCCAAGCAGTTTTTCAGGCTCTTAGTATTCAGTGACAGACTAATGGTCTATTAAAAACACACCTCACCCAGCTCAGCCACCAACTTAAAAAGGACTGGACAATACTTTTACCACTTTCGCTTCTCAGAATTCAGGCCTGTCCTCGGAATGCTACAAGGTACAGCCCATTTAAGCTCCTGTATAGACGCTCCTTTTTATTAGGCCCCACTCTCATTCCAGACACCAGACCAACTTAGACTGTGCCCCCAAAAAAACTTGTCATCCCTACTATTTTCTGTCTAGTCATACTCCTATTCTCCGTTCTCAACTACTCATACATACCCTGCTCTTGTTTACACTGACAGTTTACACTGTTTCTCCAAGCCATCACAGCTGGTATCTCCTCGTGCTATCCCCAAACCGCCACTCTTAACTCTTGAAGTAAATAAATAATCTTTGCTGGCAGGACTATGCTGAATCTCCTTAGGCACTCTCTAATCAGATGTCCTAGGTCCTCCCAATTCTTAGACCTTTTATACCTATTTTTCTCCTTCTCTTATTCCATTTAGTTTTTCAATTAATACAAAACCGTATCCAGGCCATCACCAATAATTCTAAATGACAAATGTTTCTTCTACCAACCCCACAATATCACCCCTTTCCACAAAATCTTCCTTCAGCTTAATCTCTTCCACTCTAGGTTCCCACGCTGCCCCTAATCCCACTTGAAGCAGCCCTGAGAAACATCGTCCATTCTCTCTCCATACCACCCTCCAAAAATTTTCGCCGCCCCAACACTTCAACATTATTTTGTTTTATTTTTCTCATTAATATAAGAAGGCAGGAATGTCAGGCCTCTGAGCCCAAGCCAAGCCATCATATCCCCTGTGACTTGCACGTATATGCCCAGATGGCCTGAAGTAACTGAAGTATCACAAAAGAAGTGAAAATGCCCTGCCCCGCCTTAACTGATGACATTCCACCATAAAAGAAGTGTAAATGGCCGGTCCTTGCCTTAAGTGATGATATTACCTTATGAAAGTCCTTTTCTTGGCTCATCCTGGCTCAAAAAGCTCCCCAACTGAGCATCTTGCGACCCCCCACTCCTGCCCACCAGAGAACAAACCCCCTTTGACTGTAATTTTCCTTTACCTACCCAAATCCTATAAAACGGCCTCACCCTTATCTCCCTTCACTGACTCTCATTTTGGACTCAGCCCACCTGCACACAGGTGAAATAAACAGCCATGTTGCTCACACAAAGCCTGTTTGGTGGTCTCTTCACACGAACGCACATGAAAAGAAGGACTTGGGTGCAGATCTGGCTCTGCCTTTTTTCTAGTTGTGCACCCCTAGGAAAGGCAGTTAAGGCCCTGAGTATCAGTTTATTCATCTATAAAATGAATATTAGTAATCATTAATAACCACCAAACAGAGGTGTGAAGACTGAGTGATATAATGGGTGTGAAATGCTAGCACAGTGCCTGGCACATAGTAGGCACTTAATACATGGTCATTACTATTGTTAACTTAATCACCCACTCAGCTTAATGAATTTGCCCTATGTGACTTTTTGTTATTTCTAAAAATTAAATCCACAGTGAAAGGATATGAGGATACATAAAATATACTATTATAACATATATTATACTTCATTAAAAAGTAAACAAAGATCCTTAGGAAAAATGATAGATGATAGATAGCTAGATAGGTAAACTTTAGGATAGGAAAATGTTCTAGAAATGAAAAACCAAACACTTAAAACAGTTTAACACTCAGGAGAATAACAAGTTTCTAGAAATACACACACACACACACACACACACACACACACAGATACAAAAGGTAGAAACAATCCAAAGGCCCATCTGCAGATAAACAAAATGTGGTATATACATACAATAGAATATAATTCCATCTTTAAAAGGAAGGAAATTCTTTTTTTTTTCTTTGAGACAGGGTATCACTCTTTCCCCAGGCTGGAGCACAGTGGCATGATCATGGCTCACTGCAGACTCAATCTCCTGGGCTCAAGCCTTTTTAATTTTCTTGCAGAGTTGGGGGTCTTGCAATGTTACCCAGGCTGGTCTTCAACTCTCGGCCTCAAGTGATCTTTCCATCTTGGCCTCCCGAAGTGCCCAGGCGAAGGAAATACTGCCAGATGCCATGACACAGATGAGCCAGAAAACACTATGCTAAGTGAAAGAAGCCAGTCAGTAAAGGATAATACTGAGCAATTCCACTCTATAAGGTGTCTAGAGTAGTAAAATTCATAGAGACAGAAAGTAAATGGTGGTTGCCAGGCACTGGGGGAAAGGGGAAATGGGAGTTACTGTTGTGTCAGTATTTCCGTTTTGCAAGTTGAAAAGATTCTGGAGCTGGAGGGTAGTGACTGTTACATAACAATGTGAATGTACTCACTGCCACTGAACTGTACATTTAAAAACGGTTAAGATGGTAAATATTATGTTGTGTATTTTATCACAATTTTAAAAAAATTTAAGAAAATCAAGATGATATCAAATCACAGTTAAATATGAGTTTCAGAAATAGCTTGTTCGGTTTGTGTTGCTACAAAGAGCCCCACGTGAGTGAAATACATCTAAGTGTACAGAGTACCTCCTTTGGAAAAATGAGCAAGTAAATTCACATGTAATTTTGCATCTGTATTTTCAAACAATGTGACCGCACTGCCTTAGTTGCCTGTTTGTCTTTCAAGCTATTCATTTACAAGATCACTCAAGAAATGTTACTCAGCTAAATGGGAGGCTATGACTGGAAAACCTGTTCTGCCTTAACCCCGGCCTGGGGGATGCTTTGATAAATGGCTGTGGTGCATGGAACACTCTAAGGAAAACACTGAGGAGTGTTATCATCCTCTCTTAAGGCACTGTGGTCTGTGCAGAGCTCTGCCCTGGGGCAGCTGGGCAAAGAGCAGGTGCATCCAAGGCTTGGCCTGTGGCCTGGATGATGTGGAACCCCCGTTACAATAGCCTGCAACAGCACAGGAGCAGTGGCTGTGGGGGGAACTTCATCTGAACCCAAGCTGGTGAACGGGGCTTTGCCCCTCTGTTTTATTTATCTTTAATTGATTTTCTTTAACACTAGGTTTTCTTCAGGCCTCATATTTAATAAGATGGAGTATTTTTCTGATGAGTATAAGCAACATCTGAGCACTTCAAAGGTTCTCGAATAGAATAGCATTGGCTCTTTGTCTAATTTGATTTAAAAGTTATGACAAGGTGAAAGCTCTATTTATGTATTTAATACATTTCATGTCTTTATTTATTTATTTATTTATTTTTTGAGACGGAGTCTTGCTCACCCAGGCTGGAGTGCAGTGGTGTGATCTCGGCTCACTGCAAGCTCCACCTCCCAGGTTCACACCATTCTCCTGCCTTAGCCTCCCAAGTAGCTGGGACTACAGGCACCCGCCACCACGCCCGGCTAATTTTTTGTATTTTTAGTAGAGACGGGGTTTCACCATGTTAGCCAGGATGGTCTCAATCTCCTGACCTCGTGATCCACCCGCCTCGGCCTCCCAAAGTGCTGGGATTACAGGTGTGAGCCACCATGCCCGGCCTATTCTGCATTTTTTAAGCAAGCAAGCAAGCAAGGAGGGAGGGAGGGAGTTGGATTGCCTGAAATAATTGGGTGAAAGTTTGATGCTATCTTCCCTTCCCTCTTCAGGATTATATGGCACCTGGTGTAAAGAGATTGCCTGAGAGGAGCCTGGCTGAGCTGTAGTGAAAGCATGGGGAAGTGTGGTGAAAACTGGGTGCAAGGAGAACAAGTGGAAAATAAAGGCAGGTGTGTTGGTTTCTCCCTTCCTCTGCCTCGGAAGCTTTACTGCTGCCTAGAGAAAACTGCTCAGGGTGGGGTGACATGTAAAACCAGCCAGCAGTATACACAGGTGTTCCTAGTGGGTCTTAACAACATTAAGTGTCTGTAACCCTGAGTGACATTCTTTTTAAATATTTTTTTTCTTTTTTGAGACATGGTCTCACTCTGTTGTCCAGGTTGGAGTGCGGTGGCACGATCTTGGCCCACTGCAGCTTCCACCTCCTAGGCTCAGGCGATCCTCCCACCCCAGCTTTCTGAGTAGTTGGGACCACAGGTGCATGCCACCACACCCAGTTAATTTTTGTATTTTTTGTACAGGTGGGGTTTTGCCATGTTGCCAGGCTGGTCTCAAACTCCTGGGCTCAAACGATCCTCTTGCCTTGGCTTCCCAAAGTGCTGGGATTACAGGTGTGAGCCACTGTGCCTGGCCCTGAGGGAAATTCTTTAAAAGCAAAATTCACAAACTTTTAAAGCAAAGTATCCAATTTTTATTGATTCTATAACATATATATGTGCATATATTGTAGTATCTTTATCAATCAGGATTTACTTGCTCATAACAGAAACCACTGTAACCTAGTTTAGACACAATGTGCTTTTGTTAGTTTCTGGCCATGCACAGAAGCCTCCTGCTTACAAGATGAATGGAAGGGCTGAAGGAGCAGCCTTTAGTCTGACTTCCAGGAATGACTCTCAGAACACCATCACAGAACTGGCTGTCCAGAAGAGATGCTATCTCTGCTTATAGCCTGGAAGCTGGAAAGTCATGAAGATGCTGCCCACTGCTGGCTCCAGAGCCACATTATTTTAGCCACAATCCCCACCAGCAAAATGGATGCTCTTTGTCCTGCCACACCACACCCTGGGGTCTCTGTTATTGCTCTCCTAGAAAAATAAAATGCTCTGTGGCTGTTTGTTGGCAGAAACATTATCTCCATCTCATTTGGCCTTCCCAGTTTCAAGTAGGTACATCCGCATGGAGGAAGCTAAGTCACATATGGAATTCAAGCTGAAAGGGACTCTGGGAAATGTAGTCTTCAGCTTTTTTTGGATCCACCAGTGAGTCACGGCACACCTGTGTGCACAAATGGGTTACAGGTGTGTTAAGAGATAGCCGTCTTGGACCGGGCGTGGTGGCTCACACCTATAATCCCAGCACTTTGGAAGGCCAAAGGCAGGCGGATCACAAGGTCAGGAGATCGAGACCATCCTGGCTAACATGGTGAAACCCCGTTTCTGCTAAAAATACAAAAATTAGCCGGGCATGGAGGTGGGCACCTGTAGTCCCAGCTACTCGGGAGGCTGAGGCAGGAGAATGGCTTGAACCCGGGAGGCGGAGCTTGCAGTGAGCTGAGATCATGCCACTGCACTCCAGCCTGGGCGACAGAGCATGACTCCATCTCAAAAAAAAAAAAAAAAAAGAGAGAGAGATAGCCATCTCCTGCCTTCTGGGCAGCCACTGCCCTCCTGGCCAGCAAGCTCCACACCTAGGTCTCCCTAGAAGTCAGCCCAAAACAGGGTGGAGTCCGATGGTCCACCTCTCAGGCCCTGTGAATAAAGAGTATGAGAGAGATCTGTCCTTTGCTGCCCGGCTGTGATGTGCTGTGTGAAGACAAGGCTGTGTCACGTCACCTCACCAGCTACCTAAGTGGCTTGCTGCTGAGTGAGCCACTGACCATCATAACTGCTGGGTAATTTCATGGAAAAGTGCAGTCAGTTGGGATTTGAGGAATGCCAGCTCCTCGTAGGTAGTTCCAAGTAGATGCCCCAAATCTCTATCTTACAAAAACTTCTATTTGCTTAGAGATGTCCAAGCCAGTTGCAGGGTGACTACCCTCACAACACATGACATTCTATAAATTGGAATGTCACTGTTATTTGGAAATACTTGATATGAATAGTTCAAGTGCATTTGAGGTCCATGTGTATTATTACAAAAAAAATACCATCACATTTTGTCAATGACAAGAGTTGTTAGGCTATTCAGAAATTTTCAATTTCTGAATGTTTTTTAAAAGTTCTAAACTGTTTAATCAGCTTTGTGTAAAGAAAGTTTCTATTCAGTGGTAACTACTGAGAATTTGGAGAGCTGAATAAAATGTCTCAATCAAGAATTGAGCTGGGCACAGTAGCCTGTACCTATAATCAGTCCTATCTACTTGAGAAGCTGAGGCAGGAGGATCCCTTGAGCCCAGGAGTTTGAAGCTAGCCTGGGTAACACAGCAGGGCCCCATCTTTAAAAAACTAAAAATTAAAATTAAAAAATAATAAAAAAGAATTGCATGTAGCCATTTCAAGAATACAATTTTATATCTTATAGTTATATCTAGAGCAAGATCAACCTTTTTATTAGGGAGTCTGAAAAAAAATATTTGGATATCTCACACAAAATGAGCATTTAGTATCTTTCCTAATATTTTTTCTATGTGTGCCATAGATCAGTGGTTTTTTAGGGGACAGAGAAAAAAGCAAAGACAGGAACCTTTTAGAGGTGATAGATATATTCATTATCTTGATTGTGGTTTCACAGATGTGTGTGTGTGTCTATGTGCATCAAAACTGACCTAATTGTACACTTTAAATATATGCAGTTTACTGTATGTCAATTATACTATAATAAAGCTATTTTTTAAATTATGGGAGAAGAAAACCCCACAAAGTACATTCCAGAAAGGTATTAATTTACAGTCTACCAACAGCTTATGCAAGTGCTTGCCTCATTATACCTTCGTCAGCACTGTAATTCTTAAAAGAAAAAAAAAAATGCTAATTTGAAAGGCAAAACCATCTCTTCTGTTTGAATGTGCATGTCTTTACAAGCAGACTGAACTTTTTTCATGTTCATCAGCTCTTTGCCCGTTTTTCTTTCATTGACACAAAGCAATGAAGAATGCTAACACTAGAATGCTAGTAAAAGAGGGATGCCTTTTTATCTGCCAGGTTAACTAGTACAAACTGAAAATTACTACCCTAAAAGGTGGTCATAAATATTCACACATTTGCCAAATCCTTTGAAGAGGAGTCATAATTAGACACGCAAAACTGATGCACACTCAACATTTAAAGACAAAACCTTAGTTTCTTTAATAACAGAATATTTGCATCTTGTTCTGAAGCTTATAAGGTTAAATCACTTGGCCAAGTATACAAAACTAGAGGTTGTTCAATCTGGAACCAGAAGCCTGATCTCCTGGGACACAAGCTGAAGAGCAGGTGAGGATGAAATGATGTGGAACCAATGGCATAGCTGAGACTTCAGGAAAGGAAATTCTTTGAGCCTTATCTTCCTTGTCCATAAAATGAGGGAAGTAACAATTAAATAATCACTAAATTTCCTTTCAGCTCTAACCTTTTCTAAATGCAAGCTGGATAAATTGATACAACCTGGCAGCTGTTGTCATATTGCTATGGTTTTTGTATTTTTTTTTTTTTTTTTTTTTTTTTTGAGACAGTCTCGCTCTGTCGTCAGGCTGGAGTGCAGCAGGACCATCTTGGCTCACTGCAATTTTCACCTCCCGGGTTCAAGCGATTCCCCTGCCTCAGCCTCCCCAGTAGCTGGGATTATAGGCACGCACCACCATGCCCGGCTAATTTTTTGTATTTTAATAGAGACAGGGTTTCACCATGTTGGCCAGGATTGTCTTGATCTCCTGACCTCGTGATCAGCCCACCTCGGCCTCCCAAAGTGCTGGGGTGACAGGCATGAGCCACCATGCCCAGCCCAGTTTTTGTATTTTCTTATAAGCCCATGTCAGCTCACATTCAAACTCTAGCCCTCCCCTACTCTGTGTAGCCTTGGGCAAATACCTATCCTGATTTTAGAGATGAGGAAATGAAGACACAGAAAGAATCATAATAGCAGCTACACCTCAAAGGGTTCAGATCATGAAAAGGCAGCACAGAAATGAATACTTAGCAGTGCCCGGCACATACTAAGATGTCTAGTAATTGCATGTCTATGTGCTTGGGGGTAGAATAACACCAACTTGCATGGAACCCACACTGTAAGTTCCACAAGAGACCATGCCTATTCATCACTACATCCCCAGCGAGCCAAATACCAGGTAGACAGGCATATTGAACAAAATAGTTGAATTTGGACAAATATTTGAACAAAGAATGAACACACATAATCGAAAAAATAGCCCTCAGGTCTGACTCACAACACAATTCAGCTATATATTTAATTTAAAAGACTTCATGAAATTGTGGGTGGGGTAAGGGGGAAAAAAGAAAGAGAAAGGAAGGACCCCAACAACAGCAAGACTCCTTACCATCTACATATTATCTCATCTGTGTTTCTCTTATTATAACCCATGAAATATCTCTCCCTGCAGTGCTTATTACAAATACAAATACCATCCTCACTCATTTTCAACAGCTACCTCACTAATTCTTACACACTTGACAACTTTAGAACCTTGTCCAATTATTATTTGGCCAATGCTTGAAAATGATTTAAAGGCATAACCCCAAGTCTTAGAACAGCTTAGAGCAGGAGTATAAATATTCAGATTCCAAACACAAGGACTACTACCCACATCAACCTGCCTGTGACCCCTCACAACTAAGAAACCAGTTTTTAATAGATCAAAGATGAAAAGGTGAAACGTACAGCTCACAAATCAAACATCTGGACACTAGAGGGAATAGGTGTGGTTGGAAAAATAACCCTTCTGGAATTTTCTCAGCATATTTTAAAATGGCAGTAACAACATTTCTTCCATTCCTAAAATTAATCTTAATAGTGAACTGAGGTAACATTTTTTGTCTTAGCAGATAGCTTAATTCCATTGACAACTGAATTGTCATCTTTATTAGAGTTATTTTTACAAATGCATGTCTCCTAATATGAAATGGTTGATTTTCACTTTATTATGTGCTTTGCACATTTACAGCAGCAACAGGAAGAGCTTCTACTGAATAGATTTTAGTCTTCAAAAATGTGACTGCATCTTCCATCTCTAGTTTGTCCATCTCCCAGTTATTGACCTTACCAAAGAAAGAGGAAAATAATCAGTTTGTGAGACGATACTAACATAAGAGCTAGTTTAGAGATCCAAACATAGTAAAGTAACATGAGGACAATAGCTTTTTGAAAGCAAATGTGACCTTATAACTACTCATATTTTAAAGGCATGATAAGACTACATGCTAAGGTTTAAGAAAGCTTTAACTGTGAAAATTATACAAATTTTAAAGGTCCTTTAAATGGTGCAAAAATTGCTTTCTTGAGAAAATCTTCCTTAGAATATATATAATCAGCAATATAAAATACAAAGTCTTAAATAGTAGCCCACTAAGAGAAAGGAGTCATCTTAATCTCAATAGTCCACACGTAATCCATTTCCAATACTAAAGTATAATCATAGAAGACGTGGAATGTTTACATCTTACATTATGCGCAGGACCAAATGAGTGGCATTTAGATAGATTCCAACAGCAACATATATATAAATGTATTTGTAAGGTTCCTACTACCTAGAAACATCAGAAGAGGCTGTTCAAAAGAAGCTGTGGGGTACAAAATAAAATTGAAGCGTAAGAGGGAAGAGAAAGAC
The DNA here is from genome assembly GCF_028885625.2 of Pongo pygmaeus. Taxonomy (NCBI): domain Eukaryota; kingdom Metazoa; phylum Chordata; class Mammalia; order Primates; family Hominidae; genus Pongo; species Pongo pygmaeus. The sequence continues at coordinate 107,148,030 of NC_072384.2, read as the reverse complement.
CTATCCTCTTAAAACCATCCAGCCTTTTCTGGCAACAGACATCCTGTAACAGCTTCACACAGGCCATGAAAACAAAGCTTTAACATCTTTCCTTCCCTTGTTCAAGATAACCTGGAAATTAAATATGGTTTTGTGTATCTTAAATATGAAAATATATTATTTGCATTCTTCTTCTTAGCAAAAAAGGATTAAAGCTGACCAGAACAACATCTGTAAAAGCTCTAGTAATGACAGTAATCAGCTGAGCAGAGAACCCAAATTGTGTACTAGCAATGTTCTTTTTCAAAGAAAACAGTAACTGAAGCACTCATTCCAATCATGCTGACAATTCCTCTAGTCCTAGTAACCAGTCTCAACCACAAGATTCCTGGCAGCCGTTAGAATGTACATCAGTAATTAAAGAATATTTCATTTGCATTTTTTTCTTACCAAGATCACACGAAAACCCATTGCATTCAAATGCCGCATTTTCATAGCAAGGAATCCTCTGGGGTGGCTTGAACCCAAACAATAAGCAGATCTAGAAACACATAGCACAGCTACTCTGAAAACAAAAATAAACAAAACAAGAACAGTTATTGATATTACCATTTAGTCTTGCTGCATTCCTGTTCTCTGGAGATTTCCAAGTTGAGCTCTCCACTGACCACAATCCTTGATATTTCTGTCTTAGTCCTTCACTTCTTCTACTTGGCCTCGGCAGATATTCCACTATACAAGGCTACTTTATAAATCAAAAATATACAACACTATATACAGTTACCTCTCAGTTCCCTTTAAGGATGGCTACATTTTTGAAGAGGAAAATTTTCAGATATGAAAGCACCAATTTTAAGGGTTTTCTGTGTAGTGCTGATTTCTGATCTGAGTATAATTATTTATTCTACCAGTAGTAGTAACGGTGTAAATAATACCAAATAGTAAATGCTCTTCTTGCACATATTATCTCCCAGAGAAAGCAGCATTTAAAAAACAGAAATAGGAGTTTAAATACAAGAAAGAAAACACCAAGAGAAAGGCAAGACTGTTAAAATCTGTAAATATAACAAAAACGTGGAAGGTGTAATTTGTTTTTTCATTGTTCCTGGCACTTTGGAAATACTAAGTTTACTGGGAGAAAAAAAGAAAAAAAAAGACATTTATATCCTTACTGCCTTCACCTATACTCTGGCTGTTATAAGACAAATTTTATGTTTTTAAAGGAATGCTCACATTCTTTACTTCTCATGACTTTATGCTGAGAACAACTGTTATTTTATTATGCTAGAATAGCGGAGTACCTGAAAAAGAAAATTGATCTTGGAATGAGGTCAGAGAGAAAGCCTCTTCTGAGGGGAGATGGGTAGCACTGATAGGAAAGACAGCGGTTGAAAAGATGGCCAAGAAATAAGCTAGATGCATTCAGAAAGAGGTGAAAGTCACAGAACTGTGTGTGAATGAAGAGGGATGGGCAGATAAGAGTTTGGATCCCTACAGATTTTTTTGTATGTTTGTATCATATATATGTGTGTGTGTGTGTGTCCAGTGGAGTTAACAGGAGATACAAGTTCCTTGGCAGCAGGATCCATGTAGCAGAGCCTTTACATAAAGGATAACTGACCCACGGGTGTGTGCAATGATGGCATGATCTTATGCATCTACTGAAGAGGCAGGATGTTCTCTCATGGTATAGCATCATATTTCTCCCCAGAGACACTCTATTTGTAATGTGTGAGCCAAGGAAACAACTTAGGATTAGCTTCAATGTGCTCTAACCCATACAAATACAGTTTAATTAAAAAACTACGGTTTCTCTACCTCTGGAAAAGTCTTGGTGGTAGAGCAAAATATTTATTGGGTATTTGATTTTTGTAGAAGCCTCAAGTCTTTATTCTTTATGATCACTATTATATTATCTCATCCAAAGTTTACACTGCATTGATAGTTTCAATTATATTATATTGTTTTATTGAACTATAGCTTCAAAACCTAATTTTAAAAAAATGTCTGTCTCATTAAATGACCCAACTGTAGTCCATTGTATTCAACCATAATGTCCACATTTACACTTTCTAAGGAGTACATTGATGGATGACAAGTCTCTTGGTGTGATGCAGGCTCCATACAAACATCAAGTCTTAGATTTACTACTGCTATTTAATATCAAGTCTTTTAGAATTAGGATTTTAATTCAGAAAGCCCAGCAAATGAAATATATGTAAGCAACCTTTGAATATCTGTAGCAGAAGTTGTATCCACATCAGAAAGTGGTAGCACTTGATTCCTGTTAGTGTCCATTCTGATTTCAAAATCTGAAAGGAAAGAATTGATATTAATTTTCCAACATTGCTCCAAGTGACTTTCTTTTTCTTTTCTTTTCCTTTTTTTTTGAGATGTGGTCTCGCTCTGTCATCCAGGGTGGAGTGCCGTAGTGTGATCTCAGCTCCCTGCAGCAACTTCCCAGGTTCAAGCAATCCTTCCACCCCTCCTTGAGGAGCTGGGACTATGGGGGCATGCCATCACGCCCATCTAAGTTTCGTATTTTTTTGGTACAGATAGGATTTTACTATGTTGGTCAGGCTGGTCTTGAATTCCTGAGCTCCAGTGATCCGCCTGCTTCGGCCTCTCCACATGCTAGGATTACAGGCATGTGCCACCGTGACCAGCCCCAAGTGATTTTCTGTTTCAAAATGTTTAATAGTACTACCAATAATGATAATAGCAGTAGCTAAAATATATTGAGAGCTAACCATGTGTCAGATACTAGTCTTGGGATTTTAGACACATAAAAATGTGTAGAATTTCATTTATTGGTCACAAGAATTTTATGAGGCAAGAATCAGGCCAGTCCCAGAGGCAATGCTGCACTACACTAAACGGCTGCCGCAAATACCTATTTTTTTGTCAGAAAAAAAGGAAAATAAATACAATAAAATGAAAGGAAATCATATAATGTCCCATACCAATATGATAGTTGTGTGGCAAGTGCACATCCTTTGAGAAGTGTCCTTCACCTCCCAGAAGGCTGCTCAGCACCTCTGCCACCTTTGCGTTTGGATGTGACGGTGGCAGCTCCCGCGGCAGCTGTGGGAGTGACAAGGCTATGTCCTTCAGATAGACAGTATCATCAAGTTTTAGACAAGTATCCAACATATGCAGCTTGTAAACATTCTTCATGTCATCTAAAAGATAAAAAAGAGAGTATATCATTAAGAAGAAATAAATGCAACATCAAAAAACTGTATTAATATATATTTAGTAATAGATATACAATAATAAATATATATACAAATGCACTTGTATTTCTAATTCTCTCTTTCTTATCACAAGGACTCTCTCTGTGTCTCCCTGGTTTCCACAGGGTCTAAATCAAAGCCCTGCACTTGATAATGTTTTAAGGCTTCAAATATCTTTAGAGGTCATTTAGTCTAAACTCCTCAATTTATAGATAAGGAAATGCCCAGGAATGTTAAAAATCCTCGTAATTAAGGCAAAGTTGGAACCAGAATCCAGGTTTTCAAGGTTCAAGGCTGTTTCTCCATTATTACACTGCCTGAAAAATCAGCATGTGGTATTACTGACTGACTCTCTACAACTCAACTTTGGGATTTTATAACATTTATTTATTTATGTTTTAATTCCGAACTACTCTATTCTCAGACACATCCTCAAATTTTGTACATCTACCTGGATATTGCTTTGCCTTATTTAATATTAAAGACTAAAAGTCACAGTTAATTTGGTTCCAAGAGTAAATGAACTAATTAATTTGGTGGCTATTTGGTTTCTTGATCTAACAGGTGTTCCCTCATCACAGGCAAGGAGTGATCAAGTGTTTACAGCTGCAAAAGTTGACTTAGGTTGGCTTCAAATGTGATAAGTAAGGATTAGGAATTAAAACAGCTCTGATCAAAGCATAAAGAACAACCTGAACAGTTAGCCTTTGTATAGAAGGACAGAGTGTAAATAAAAGGAATAATGATGCATTCCTTATTTTTTTCTACCTGTAGGACTTGTCATTAAAGAAGGGTCTGTAGGTTTGCTGCTTTGAAACACTATCCTTTGACTTCACCATTATCAGCCCTTTCCACAGCAACACCTGCTCTGCAAATTTCAACTAACGCTGCTCCAACTAAGACCCCATTCAGAGTCATATGGTAGCTAGTGGTAGTGCAGAATGCAGAATTGTGACCAATTCTGCACTAACATCCTACCTGATGTCAGCAGCTCACTGATGACGTCTTTTTGCAGAAGCTGATTAAAAGGAGCCAGGGGAAAGTAATTCATCAAGCAAAATGAATATACTGCATGCAATAAGTTTTCAGAAGAAATAGTGTGAAGATAACCAGTCAGAGCACTAGCCATAACTTCCAGGAACTGTCTGGGGAACAAAGAAAAGTCAGTTTCCCAACATATACAGAAGGCCAATATCTTTAACGATTCCAAAGAAAAGAGATAAGAAAATCAGGCTTGCAAGTAAGTATCCACACATCGTTCTGGACAGTTGGTTATCTCATAATAAGTGTATACATTCAATAAATGTTGGCTATTGCTGTATGTCTTGCACGAGACAAACATTTTATAGACTTTAACTCATTTAACTCACACTAAAAAACTCTATGGGCATTACTATTATTCTCCTCATTTAAAAAAATGGGTAAACAGGCTTAGAGGTTGAGTAACTTGTCTAAGAACACACAGACAAGGAAGTAGCAAAGGCAGTATTAGAACATAAGGTGTCAGGCTCCAGAACCTTTTCATAATTATGCTAGATTTTCTATAACGCCTGGACCACCACTACAGTTTTATAACCAACTAAAATTATCTAGTTATCAATACTATGGGTTAAAAGAACTGCAAGCCTAATCCTACCACCCAGAGCTAACGTTACACAGTATAACGTGGTTAAGCACAAACGAAGACAGAAAAGATCAAAATCAGGGGCAGTCGCTTGCCCAGAGTGACACCACTAATAAATGGTAGATATCCTTTGAACACACGTCAATCTGACTCTCAGGGCATATGATACATATAGTTATATAAGAAAAGAAATACATGCAAAGTACTGTGATCTCACAGAGGAAAGAAAATAAACAGAAGCTTTTGGGAGGAGAATTTGAGTAAGTGGGAAAGATGGAATAAGGGAAGAAGATTTGAGCAGAGCCCTGAAAGCGCATGCTACTTGCCTGATAGTGAATAACTGGTGAGATGAAGGTACAGAGGAGTATTTCTTAACAGCCAGGGCAAATATGCCTGGACACAAGCCCTTGTTAACAATAAGACTGAAATCAACTGAGAGGTCCATGGGTAGGGGAAGAAGTGTTGGGGAGGATAAAGGGCTGTGATAAGGCCAGGAAAACTACAGGAATTATGATGAAATGGGAGGAATATAACAGATCATACACACAACAGCAAGGCAGCACTTCTGAAATTAGTAACTGATTGCTTTTGGAACATGCAGTGGGATGTGGGGGCAGGGGATGGTGTGGACAAGGAAGCTGGGAGCCTGGGTAATGATCCCCCCTCTGGTCTTCTCTTGAGCCACTCCTCACCCTGTACCTCATGCTTCAGCAGCCCAAACTGCGTGCTGTTCCCTGCACGTGCTCTGCTGTTTCTTTCCTCCAGGTCTTGCATATAGAGGGCCTTTCACTTGGAATGTTCTTTCCTGCTTATCTTTCCATGGTAAACCCCCATCTCTCCAACTTTTAAGATCAGCTCAGATACCAACCCCTCCAGGCAACATTGCCTGATATCCCCTGACCCTCCTCTTCACCAGGCTGGCATCCTGATATATCCCTCCTCTATTTCCAAATATCCTAGATGATATGGTTTGGCTGTGTCCCCACCCAAATCTCATTTTGAATTGTAGCTCCTGTAATTCCCTTGTGTTGTGAGGGACCCAGTGGTAGACAGCTGAATCATGGGGGTGGTTTCCCCCATACTCTTCTTGTGGTAGTCAGTAAGTCTCACGAGATCTGATAGTTTTATAAGGAGAAACCCCTTTTGCTTGGCTCTCTCTCTTGTCTGCTGCCCTGTGAGATGTGCCTTTCATCTTCCGCCATGATTGTGGGCCTCCCCAGCCATGTGGAACTGTGAGTCCATTAAACCTCTTTCTTTTGTAAATTGCCCAGTCTCGGGTATGTCTTTATCAGCTGCACGAAAACAGACTAATACGCTAGATCACTCGAATTTTCATGCTATATTTAACTGCCAATTTACATATCTACCTTACCCATTACACAGAATCCTCTGGCAACAAGGACTGTCTTGTTCATCTTTCTCCTAAGTGTCCAGGTGCTTGGCAAATGCTGACTAAACAAACAAATAAACTTTGATGAGGAAGACAGGAGGAGGAGCTTGTCATTGGAAAAGGATGAGTCAAGAAAAATAGCTGACTTCCAGAATTACTGAACTTGAGACACTTCTGGGATGTGCAGTGACCATATGCAACCCACAGAGACTCAGGTCTGGAGTTAAGGAGCACACTAATGACCACAGATGCAAATGTGGGATTAGCCATAAGGTGGTAAATACAGATCAAGAAGAGAAGAAACCAAAGGACCAAAACAACAGAGCTTAAACGTTACATATTTGTTCCTTGGGTTCAAAGCCCAGCAAGATACTCTGGATTTAACACACCCTCTCCCCCATGGGCCATCATAAATGAAATAATGATTAATGTATAGCATGTGGATATACAATAAGCCAGAATTCCTATCACTCTCCTATCTAACCATCTCTTCTAGTCAACTCTCTTCCCAAATACTTTGAGTTATTCTGCTTCCAAAACCTTTGCTACTCCAGATAAGTTGCCATCTTCCTTTCTCCTTCCTCCATAAAGCACTTACTTGGTGCCTACCATGTACTGCCTTCCTCTGGATATACAAGAGAGTCGTTTTCATAAATGGTCTAGGAAGAACAGGGAATACAAACTTCTTTTTTTATAGCCTTCAAAATACCAAACCCAGGCAACTGTACATTCATGGGCATTCAGGAAATGGTGACTAATTAATCTTGCTATATCTGCCATATTGCCCCTACTTCTCCTTTGGAGAAATGTTGAGGTGTGAGGCTTAGAATTAGGTAAGGGTTTCTCAATCTGAGCACTACTAACATCTGGGGCTGGATAATTCCTTATGGTGAGGGGCTATCTTATGCATAGTAGGATGTTAGCGGCACCCCTGGCCTCTATCCACTAGAGGCCAGTAGTAGCACAGACCTCCCTCCTGTTGTGAAAACTAAAAACCATCTCCATATGTTGCCAAATGTCCCCTGGGAGGCAAAATCATCCCCGTTTGAAAACCACTAGGTTAAATGAAAGCAGAATAGACAGACAAAAAGACAACATTCATGATTCTCCTCCTGTACTAATTCTACTACTGCCATTTTATTAAATGTCCTCCTAGCCTTTGTTACCTTTGTTATCCCCCCTCTATTTCCAACATAACAATTTTGTGGGAACAAGTTATCTCTCAGGTTGCCTAGAGTCACCTGAACAACTCTTACCCACCCAGTACTTACTCTCTTAATCCCTCTGGGGCTGTTTCTGGAGTTTTAATTACCACTTAGCTTGATATTATTTGTCTAGAAAGTACAAGGCATCAATGGGAGCCAGCCTCAGAAGAAAATCAAGCCAGGGGAGTAAAGGAAGATTGAATTTGGGAGATATTTTTCGACCTTTATTAAACGTCTACTCTTTCGCAGGTCCTGTACGAAGTTCAGAAAAACAGGCAGCTGGGTCGGACTCTGGAGAGCTTACCAACTGAGGAGCAGAGACAGACTTACTGACACAACAAATGATGTGACACAACTTGTCATGTCTTACCCAATCTCTGGTGCAGCCTTGTTGTCAAGGCTGCACCAGAGATTGGGTAAGACATGACAAGCACAGGGACCCTGATGGGGACAATTAGGGAAGACACAGGAAATGCAGTATAGCTGAGTCTGTCCATTCAGTGGACAGTACAGTGGGAAGCTGCTTTTTAGTTGGCCTGACACCACTTAATTGATTAACTGCCCTTAAGGGATGGGCATTTGACCCAAACTCAGTCAATCAGATGTTCTCTTTTAGAAACCTAAATCTGGAGGGAAAACTAAAAGGACAGCAAGCAGCTGGAGTCAAGTCATTTGATGGCAAACAGATGGCCTGTGCATCTTGCCACTGAGACCTTCACAACTGCCCTAGTTTGTTCCCCCAAGGCCTCTGTGACCTACACTCTAATTTTTTTCAAATCTAAATATTACTATGTGCTGGGCATTGTTATAAGAACTTGACATAGATTAACTCATTTAATCCTAATAACCCAATGAGATTAGACATAGCTCATCTCCCTTTTAATAAGTGAATAAACTGAGGCACAGATAAGTAATTTGCCAAAAGTAATTTGGCAAATTAAGTGAATAATAAGTGAATAAACTTATTATTAAAATAATAAGTGAATAAGTGAATAATAAGTGAATAAACTGAGGCACAATAAGTAATTTGTTAGCTGCTAACAAATGGCAATGCTGAAACTCAAATCTAAGCAAGCTAGCTCTAGAGTCCATGCTTTTAATCACTGTTTTAACAAATGACATTTTATATGCTTTTCTGATTTTTAATGAACCCTGACTGATCCAAAGAGTAAGAAAAGATGTTCTGGGTAGAAAGCAGAGGTATGAAAGAAGCTGGCACATTTGAGGAATTACTGTATTTAATAGTAGAAATGCATGGCTGTGGTTAAAATGAAAAGAATAGAAAGCAGTAGCTTGAGACCAAATGAATAGTTAAGGTCAAAACTGAACTAGAATAAGAAGGTCCAGTTCTCACAGCTTCTCAGAAACACTGATTTAACAAGGACATATAGACAAAAATACCTTTATGAAAAGTCCAGAAACCAATTAAGATATTGTCGTACTCCAGACAAGAACAAAACCAAGAAGAGTTGCACTGAAACAGGCAAGAAGAACATTTTACCCAGGTCAGCCCCTCCCCAAAGCCGGCACAGCTCAGCACCAAGGAGATCACCTTGGCCTAGGACTTCTCCGTTGGAGGGAGAGAGTAGAGTGTGCATCCAACATCCGGCTTTTCACTGCACTGCCCTAGGGGCTGATTTCTGTCTAAACTCACATGGAATACTAACAAAACCAGCAGGGTTCAGATGCCTGAGAGCAGTTAAGAACAAACAAAAAGGGGTGGACAGCTTCCTGCACTCAGCACAGCTCTGAGAGATTGAGAGAAGGTACACAACCTGAGGACTCAGCCTCAGGAGGAAATGAGAGGAGTGGAGCATGCTTCAACATCCTAGCCTTTTGGTGAGCTGTCTAAGGAGCTGGTTTCTGTCTCACCTCACAAGGAGAGCGGACGAAACCAGCATAGTTTGAATGCCCAGGAGCAGTTAAGAAGGAAAAAAAGGGGTCAGTGGCTTGCAGCACACAGCACAACTCAAGGCTTCTCTACAGTGAAGGAGAGAAAGGAGTGGAGCATTTATGTCCCTGACTGTAGTACAGCAGTCAGACACCAGAGGGAGCAAGATATTCCCTGATACTGAAAAAAAAAAAAAAGAAAGAAATTAAAAAAAAGAAACCAGTAAATCCCTCTACTTAGAACTCCATAAACACATTCAGGCCAGGCATGGTGGCTCATGCCTGTAATCCCAGCACTTTGGGAGGCCGAGGTGGGTGGATCACCTGAGGTCAGGAGTTGGAGACCAGCCTGGCCAAAATGGTGAAACCCCATCTCTACTAAAACTACAAAAATTAGCTGGGCATGGTGGCAGGTACCTGTAATCCCACCTACTTGGGAGGCTGAGACAGGAGAATCGCTTGAACCCAGGAGGCAGAGGTTGCAGTAAGCCAAGATCGCGCCACTGCACTCCAGCCTGGGCAACAAAGATCAAAACTCCGTCTCAAAAAAAAAAAAAATTCATAGAAAAAGCTTAACGGGCACCCAGAATCTCTAGCTAAGCTGATTAATAAGAGTCTTTCCCTGTCAAAGCCAGTCAAAGCCAGTTTGTAAAAACAGGCAGAGGAGACTGTTTCTTTAATTGTGCAGATACCAATGCAAAGCTACAAGGAAGAAAAAGCATCAGGGAAATGTAACACAAAGTACCACAATAAATGTCCAGTAATCAACATTAAACAGATGAAGATCTATGAACTGCCCAACAAAGAACTAAAAATAATTGTCTTATAAGAACACAGAAAAGTAAATGAAATTAGGAAAATGATATATGAGCAAAATAAGTATCAACAAAGAAATGATAAACTATGGAAAGAACTAAACAGCCATTCTGGAGCTAAAGAATATAATAACTGAACTGAAAAATTGACTAGAGGACCATACCAGCATACTTCAGCAAGCAAAAGAGAATCGGAGAACTTGAAGCAGGTCATGTGAAATTACCCAGTCCAAAAAGAAAAAAGAACAAAGAAAGAAGAGTTAAGAAAGCCTAAAACACTTACAGGACACCAACAAGCAAACCAATGTGCACACTATGGGTGTCTCAGGAGAAGAAAAAAAGGAGCTGAAAGCTTATTTAAGGAAATAGTGGCTGAAAACTTCACAAATCTAGAAAGAGTAATGGACATCCAGATTCATAAAGCTCAAAGGACCCCAAATAAGATGAATCCAAAGAAATATACATTACGATACATCATAATCAAACTGTCAAAATTCAAAAACAAAAAGAACTTTAAAAGCAACTCATATCTCCCACAAGGATGAAACGCAACTTTTCATGTACAAGGGAGCCCCCATCAGACTAGCAGTGAACTTCTTAGCAGAAACTTTGCAGGCCAGAGAAGGGACTGGGATAATGTATTCAAAGTGCTGAAAGAAAAATTGCCAACCAATAATCCTATATACTTGGCAAAACCATCCTTCAAAAATGTAGATCAAGACTCCCACACAAATGAAAGCCAAGGAAAATTGTCATTACTAGTCTTTTCTTACACTAAATGCTAAAGACAGGTGAAATGAAAAAACACAAAACATCAATGTGAAAACACAGGAAAGTATAAAACTCACTAGTAAAGGTAAATACATAAACAAATATAGGATATGGTAATACTGTAATAGTGGTGTGCTTTAGTTCTAGTATAAATGTTAAAAAAACTATCAAGAATAACTGTAACTATAAAAATTTGCTAATGGATATACAATATAAAAAGATGTAAACTGTCACATCAATAACAAATTATGGGGAGACAAGTGTACAGCTTTTGTATGCAATGGAAGTTAAGTTGTTTTCAGCTTAAAACAGACTGTTAAAACAATAAGATGTTTTATGTAAGACCCATGGTAACCACAAATGAAACACCTTTAGAGACTACACAAAAAAAAAGAAAGGAATTGAAACATCTCACAAAAGAATCAACAAGTCACAAAGGAAGATAACAAGAAAGGAAAAGATAGAAGAAAAAACTGTAAGACAGAAAACAAAATGGCAATAGTAAGTCCTTCTCTATCAATAATTACTCTAAACATTAAGTGGATTAAACTCCCTGATATGGTTTGGCTCTGTATCCCCACCCAAATCTCATCTCAAATTTTAATCCCCATGTATTGAGGGAGAGACCTGTTGGAAGGTGATTGGATCATGGAGGCAGTTTCCTCCATGCTGTTCTCATAATAGTGAGGGAGTTCTCACAAGAGCTGATGGCTTAAAGTGTAGCACTTCCTCGCCCTTTCTCTTGCTCTCTTCTGTTACCTTGTGAAGGTGACTGCTTCCCCTTTGCCTTCTGCCATAATTGTAAGTCTCCTGAGGCCTCCCCAGTCATGTGGAACTGTTGGTCAATTAAACCTCTTTTCTTTATAAATTACACAGTCTTAGGTGGTATAGCAACGTGAGAATAGACTAATACATTCCCCAGTTAAAAGACACAAAATGGCTGAATGGATTAAAAAAAAAGACCAAACTATAACTTGTCTACAAGATACTCGCTTTAGATTTAAGGACATACACATAGTTTGATAGTGAAGAAACGGATAAAGACATTCCATGCAAATGGTAACCAAGAGAGAGCAGAGGTAGCCATACTTATATCAGACAAAATACACTTTAAGTTAAAAATTGTCACAAGGACAAACAAGGTCATTACATAATGATAAAAGGGCCAATTCATCAGGAAGATGTAACAGATCTGAAGGCAGAAATAGATGATACAATAATAGTAGGAGACTTCAATAACCCCACTTTCAATAATTTATAGAGCATCCAGACCAAAATCAGTAAGAAAACAAAGGACTTGAAGAACACTATAGATCAGTGGTCCCCAACCTTTTTGGCACTGGTTTCATGAAAGACAATTTTTCCAGACTGGGGATGGGGGGGTGTTTCATAAGGCATTAGATTCTCATAAGGAGCACGCAACCTACAGCCTTCACATGCACAGTTCACAATAGGGTTCATGCTCCTATGAGAACCTAATGCCATGGCTGATCTGACAGAGCTCAGGCAATAATGTTCATCTGCCACTCACCTCCTGCTGTGCGGCCCAGTTCCTAACAGGCCACGGACTGGTACCAGTCCATGGCCTGGGGGCTGGGGACCCCTGCTACAGATGAAATGGATATAACAAACACATACAGAACATTCCAGCCAACAGCACCAGAACACATATTTTCCTCAAGTGCACATAGATCATTTGCAAGGACAGACTATATGTTAGGTCACAAAACAAGTCATAACAGATTTAGGAAAACTGAAATCAGACCAAGTATCCTTTCGGATCACAAAGAAATACAATCAGAAATCAACAGAGGGAAAACTAGAAAATTCACAAATATGTGGAAATTAAACAACACACTCTTGAACAACCAATGGGTTAAAGAAGAAATCAAAAGGGAAAGTAGAAAATATTTCAAGACAAATAAAATTGAAACCACAACATACCCAAAATTATGGGATGCAGAAAAAGCAGTACTAACAAGAAAACTTATAGCAATAAACACCTATCTTAAAAAAAAAGAAAGCTATCAAACAAAAAAACTAAATTTACACCTCAAAGAACTGAAATAAGACAAATAAACCAGGCCCAAAGTTAGCAGAAGGAAATAATGAAGATTAGAACAGAAATAAATAAAATAGACAATAAAAAGTAGAAAAAACCAACAAAACGAAGACTTGGTTTTATGAAAACATGAACAAAATTGACAAACCTTTAGACTGACAAAAAAAGAAAGAAGACTCAAATAAATAAGAGACGAATAAGACATTATAACTAGAAATAAAAACCAATGCCACAGAAATAAGAAAGGCTCATAAGAGACTGTCATGAACAACTGTATGCCAACAAATTGGATAATCAAGAAAAAATGAATAAATTCCTAGAAAAATACAACCTACCAAGACTGAATCATAAAGAAATAGAAAATCTAAACAAACCAATAATGAATAAGGAAATTTAATCAGTAATCAAAAACTTCCCAACAATGAAAAAGGCCAGGACTAGATGGCTTCATTGCTGAATTCTACCAAACATTGTGAGAAGAATTAACAATACTTCTAATGTGCTTAAACTTTTCCAAACACCTGAAGACAGAGAACTCATTTTATGAGGCCAGCATTACCCTGATACCAAAGCCAGACACATGCATTATGACACAAGAAAGCTACAGGCCAATATCCCTGATGAACACAGATGTAAAAACTCTCAACAAAATATTAGCATTAGAAGGATCATACACCATGAATAAAACGGGATTTATCCCTGGGATGCAAAGATGGTTCAGTATATGCAAGTCAATTAATGAGATACACCACATTAACAGAATAAAGGAGAAAAATCATATGATCATCTAATTAGATGCAGAAAAACCATCTGATGAAATTCAACCTTTATGATAAGGGCTCTCAATAAATTAGGTATAGAAGAAATGTGCCTCACCATAAGTAAGACCATATATGAAAAACCATAGCTAACATCATATTCGATGATGAAAACCAAATATTTTCTTCTAAGACCAGGAACAAGACAAGGATGCCTACTCTCATCACTTCTATTCAACAAGGTACTGGAAATCTTAGCCAGAGTAATTATGCAAATAAAAGAAAAAGAAAGAAAAACAACCAAATCAGAAAGGAGGCAGTAAAAATATCTGCTGTGTTCCTATACACTTATAACAAACTATCCAAAAAGGAAATTGGGAAAACAATCTTGTTTATAATAGTATCAAAAAGCATAAAATACTTAGGAATAAACTTAATCAAGGAAGTGAAAGACTTGTATATTGAAAACTACAAAAAAATTGAAAGAAATTAAAGACATAAATAAATGGAAGGACAGTCTGCACTCATGGATTGAAAGACTTAATCCTGTTAAAATGTCCATACTAACCCAGGCAGTCTACAGATTCAGTGCAATCGTTATCAAAATCCCAATGGCATTTTTTTACAGAAATAGAAAAAAAAACTTAAAATTCATATAGGACCACAAAGGAATCTGAACCACCAAAGCAATTTTGAAAAAGAACAGAGCTAGAAGTATCACACTTCCTGATTTCAAAATATATTACAAAGCTACAGTAATTAAAACAGTACGGTACTGGCATAAAAAAGACAAAGCTGCCAAGACTACACATAGTAAAAGAATATGCTCTTCAACAAAAGGTGTTGGGAAAACTGGATATCCACATGCAAAAGAATGAAATTGGAACCTTATTTTATAACATACACAAAAATCAACTCAAAATGGATTAAAGATTTAAACATAAGACCTAAAACTATAAAATTCCTAAAAGAAAATGTGTAGGAGAAGCCTCATGGCATTGGCTTAGTTAGGCAATGATTTTTTTTATATGATACCAAAAGTGCAAGCAACAAAAGCAAATACAGACAAGGAGAACTATATCAAACTAAAAAGCTGCACAGCAAAGGAAACAGTCAACAAAGTGAAAAAGCAACCTACAAAATGGGAGAAAATATTTGCAAACCATACATATGATAAGGAGTTATTATCCAAAATATATAAGGAATTCCTGTAACTCATATATTTATGCTTATTGCTATAAGTTTATATAAAACTTAATGCTTTAAGTTTTCTTGTTAGTTATTGCTTTTTCTGCATCCCATAATATATATAATATATATATTTGTAGTATGTTTACATATTATAACACACTGTAACTGAATAGCAAAAATAATAATATGATTTGAAAATAGGCAAAGGACTTAAATATTTCTCCAAAGAAGACATACAAACGGCCAACAGGTATGTGAAAACATGGTCAACATCACTAATCATCAGGGAAATGCAAATCAAAACCACAATGAGATATCACTTTACACCTGTTAGGATGGCCATTATTAAAAAAACAAAACAAAACAAAATCTAACAAGTGTTAGAGAAGATGTGGAGAAATTGGAACCCTTGCACAATGTTGATAGGAATACAGAATGGTGCATGGAAAACAGTATGAAGCTTCCTTGAAAAATGTAAAAGTAGAACTACTACCTAGTAAAGAAAAGCCCGGGACCAAACTGCTTCACTGCTGAATTCTACCAAACATTTAAGGAAGAACTAATACTAATCCTACTCAAACTATTCCAAAAAGCAGAGAAGGAGGGAATACTTCCAAACTCATTCTACAAGTCCAGTATTACCCTGATACCAAAATCAGACAAAGACACATCAAAAAGAAAAAAAAAAAACAAGCAAACAAAAAAACTACAGCACAGTATCTCTGATGAAGACTGATGCAAAAATCCTCAAAAAAAAACATACTAGCAAACCAAATTCAACAATACATTAGAAAGATTATTCATTATGACCAAGTGGGATTTATCCCTGGGATGCCAGGATGGTTCAACATATGCAAATCAATCAATATGATACATCATATCAACAGAATAAAGGATAAAAACCATATGATCATTTCAACTGATGCTAAAAAAAAAAAAAAGGCATTTGGTAAAAGTAGAACCCTTGGTAAAAGCAGAATCCCTGTATGATCCAGGGATCTCACTTGTGGATATATTTCAATTCATAAGAATTGAAATGAGAATCTCAAAGAGACATCTGCACTCCCATGTTAAGTGCAGCATTGTTTGCAATAGCCAAGATAGGGAAACAACCTAAACATCCATCAGCAGATGAATGGATAAAGAAAATGTGATATATACATATAATGGAATATTGTTCAGCCTTAGAAGGAAATCTCACCACATGCTACAACATGGATCAACTTGAAGGGCATTATGCTAACTGAAATAAGCTAGTCACAGAAGGACAAATACCGCATGACTCCACTTATATAAAGTATCTAAAAAGGTCAGTCATAGAAACAGAGACTACAATGTTGGTTGTCAGGGGTGAGGAAAGGGGGAAATAGGGGAGTTGCTATTCAACAGGTATAAAGTTTCAGTTATGCAAGATGATTAAGTTCTAGAGATCCACTGTACAATAGTTAACTATATCGTTAATAATAAAGTCAGCAATATTGTACTGCACACTTTAAAATTTACTAAATGTTCTAACCACAATAAAAAAAGTCAAATTTTTTAAAAGACAGATTTCTCCATTTTTTAATACAGTTAAAATGAACTATGAACTTAGGAGCTGCGAGGATAAGCTGGGAGGGTTTGAAATCAAACTCCTATAATGAATTAACTAATATATTATAAAGAACAAAGAAACAAACAAGACAAAGGGCAGCAAATATAAAATAAAATTTTGTTTAACTTTATAAATGAGTAAGGAACACTATGTTTTATTTATTGGCATGGATGATGACTATGGGTGTGTTCACTTGTAATAATTCATTAAGCTTATGATTTATAACCTTTTTTGTAAGTTATATGGCAATAAAACAGGTAAAAAAAGAAACAAGTACATACTCTTTGTTCTGGCATTTGTAGACATGATTGAGAGAAGAATAAGTATGAAGAGTAGATAGAATGTTTTTCATGTTTAGGGATTCAGGATCCTCTACTATTCTCTTCATAAACAGGTCCATTAAACCAACAGGTCGAAAGCCAAGGTTTTCAAATAAAATGAGGATAAAAAGAACCTTAAAAAGAGAAAATTGAGGGAAAACTCTTTAATAATTACAGTATGCTAATAGTAATTTTTTAGATCTCAAAAAATCTAAGCAGCAATTCAACTGTCCTGATCAACAGAATATACCCTGAAACAGAATATTTCCCTGAAAAGGAACAATTATCTTTCCCTCACAAAATCTGTTCTATTAATTCTTGAATTGGTTATCAATAAGCAATCTTTTTTAAGCTGAGAACCAGGGCATACAATGATTTCTACGTTTCCATCTGATTTAAAAATAAATCTCTTCCTACATGTTTTTCATACAACATATCTGAAAATTACTTTTAAATGTGCCTTTTCTGAAGGTTTTCAAAATGACCAACTCAATCTTGAACTTCTCGCATTCCCAAACTTAAATACTTCCTAGATTCTAACATGTAAGACATAACCCCAAAATTTCCATATTTAATATTAATACCTATAAGTGAAAATGGAACTGAAACATTATGATTAAAATAAACTTTCAAGTTCACCTCCAATTTCCTTCTCAATCTTTCTTACTTAGGATTATTCTCTCTTTCCATAACCAATTTCCACAGTAAACTCAATATTTACCTTACTCTCCAAAATAAACTGAACCTAGAGATCTAACAGTTATCACCTATTTCATTGCAAAAAGAAGTTTTTACCAGGTGCTTCATTAAATGTTTATATTCTTAACACAGCTCCTGATTTTAAAGGCTTTTACTCTGGATAAAACAATGGACGTGACCGTTAAGTAGTGACATTTTATTCTTCAAAAACCACAAGCCTGTCACATCACTCATCTTTATTATTTGAAATCTAACAAGAACAAAGTATAAACACGGAAATCATGCTAAATATCTAACAAAAGTACCATACAACCCTTTTTTTTTTTTTTTTGAGACAGAGTTTTGATCTTTATTGCCCAGGCTGGAGCACAGTGGCACGATCTCAGCTTACTGCAACCTCCACCTCCCAGGTTCAAATGGTCCTCCTGCCTCAGCCCCCCTAGTAGCTGGGATTACAGGGACACGTCACCATGCCCGGCTAATTTTTGTATTTTTAGTAGAGATGGGGTTTCACCATGTTGGCCAGGCTGGTCTCGAACTCCTGACCTCAGGTGATCCACCCACCTTGGCCTCCCAAAGTGCTGGGATTACAGGCATGAGCCACTGCGCCCGGCCCATACAACCCTTTTAAAACCAAACAGAAGAGCAAATTTTTGTTTCAAATAGAAAGATGACCAAAAGATAGAATAGTATACAGATGGTGCTTGACTTATGGTGGGGTATATCCCAACAAACTCACCATAAATTGAAAATATTTTAAGTCAAAATGCATTTAATACATCCAACTTACTGAACGTTATAGCTTAGCCTAGCCTACCTTAAACATGCTTAGAACACTTACATTCACCTATAGTTGGGCAAAATGAGTTAACAAAAAGCCTATATTATAATAAAAGTGTTGAATATCTCAAGTAATTTATTGAATACAATATGCATTGTTTAGCCTCATGACTGCGCAGCTGATTGGGAGCTGCGACTTTCTGCCACTGCCCAGCATGAAAAGAGAGTATCATACAACATATCACTAACCCAGCAAAACACCAAAATTCAAAATTCAAAGTATGGTTTCTACTGAATGCGTATTGCTTTTGCAACATCAAACAGTCAAAAAATATTAAGTCAAGCCATCCTAAGTTGGGGACTATTCATATTAGCAAGTAGCCCCCAGACAGGAATAATAAGGAGCTAATTTTTCAAAAGTCAATTCAGCATTGGAATATTTTGGTATCTTAACTACTATAAAGGTGAGAGAGAAATACTTAAAATGCTAAATGAATTAGTATGTGTTTTAAAAGTTTGTGAGGCTTATTCTAAATTGTTAATGTACTCACTTTTCTGAACTTCCAGATGTCAAAAGTTGCAGCCACATAATCTGCAAGTCCCTTGAAGAGATCCAAATTATGGTATTGGAGGTCTTTGCAGGACTGCAATATGTTGATCATTATTCTTAAAGGACACCCATGGATATTATCTTGAAGAATGAGTTAAATAAACACACAAAAATTACCAGATTGTTTTGAATACAACATGCTTTATTCTTTTTTCATATAAAAGCAAAGTTTTTAAAACAAAACAAAAATAGTCTAAAACAGAAGCTCAGGTATTACAAATGATGAAAGAAAAATTCCTCTTACCTAGGACCACCTTACTGCATTCATCCAGGAGTGTAAGAGATCGGTGATTCATGGCAGCTAGTACCTCAAACATGTGCTGGCTATTCAAAACAGAAAATCTGTCTAATTCCCTCAAGGCTTTCATCTAAAGAAAAACAAACTTTAATTTAATTTACTATCTGTGACGAAATAAATTAAACTTTTATTTTTATTGAGACAGGGTCTTGTGCTGTCACCCAGGTTGGAGCCTCAACCTCCCAGGCTCAAGTGATCCTCCTGCCTCAGCCTCCCATGTAGCTGGGACTACAGGCATGCACCACCTACAGGCATGTACCACCACGCCTGGCTAATTCTTTGATTTTTTTTTTTTTTTTTTTTGCAGACAGGGTCTTGCTCAGTTACCCACGCTGGTCTCAAACTCCTGGGATCAAGAGATCTCCCTGCCCTTGACATCCCAAAGTGCTGGAATTACAGGTGTGAGCCACCATGTCTGGCCTAAACATTTATTTTTAAATAAAAAGGATGAAGTTTGGGTAATATGACCCAGACAAATAGATAAATAAATATACATGTATATATATACAGATAAATAAATATAAGGGTATTTCTATTCATTCACTTTAGCGAAGCTAAATCTAAAAGCCTAGCAATGCCCTCCTAGAAAACTGACTTCAGGCAGTGATAGCAGGTTATAAGAAATAATTTTTTCAAATCTCATCCACTAGAGAAAATTCATGTATTTACCTCCAGTTTCCTCTTAAGAGCAATCGGTGCATCTTTTCCAATACACTTCATCACAACTTGTAATGTGAAGACATCTTCTATTTTCCAAACTTGCTGATCAACTAGTATTCTATTATCAAACACAATAAATATTAAAATCATAGAATCTTCAAAGCGGAAGAAAAATCTTAAAATTCCATTTGGTCCAGCCCCTTCTTACAGGCAAGGATTATGAAGCCCAGAGAAATGATCTACCTGCTCGAGAGAGTTAAAGATCGAGACCCAATCTATTAATAGTGCTATTTTCTCTCACATTATTGTGCTGTCTTTACTAAAGAACAAATTATGTCAGGACATTATAGTAACATATCCTATGCATAGTCAATGTCAAAGGGAGTTAAGTTTTACTCTCACTAATCTATGACATTAGATCATTTATATCAATTTTATAAATTCCTTTTCAAGCTGGGTCAGTGTCAACCCTCACATAGTCTCTGAATAACTATTCTGAATTAAATATACATATCAATTCTTTCCTACCCCACATCAGTACTATTTTTTTTTTTGAGACAGAGTCTTGCTCTGTTGCCCAGGCTGGAGTGCAGTTGCGCAATCTCAGCTCACTGCAAGCTCCGCCTCCCAGGTTCACACCATTCTCCTGCCTCAGCCTCCCAAGTAGCTGGGACTACAGGCACCCGCCACCACACTCAGCTAATTTTTGTATTGTTCGTAGAGACGGGGTTTCACCACGGTCTCAATCTCCTGACCTCGTGATCCACCCGCCTCGGCCTCCCAAAGTGCTGGGATTACAGGCATGAGCCACTGCGCCTGGCCAGTACTATGTTTTAAAATAAATTAATTTAATTTCAATGTTACTCACATCTTTGTTATTATGGACCCTAAGAGAATTATTTCCAGCCTATGTCATTCAGAGTCAGGATTTTAAGCTTAATAAGGCATGAAAGATTGTAACTACCAACAAAGACTCCCCAACTCCTCCTCCCCTCAAGAAAGGAGTTTAGTTTTCATCTCAATTTTTTTATTCCAGCTATATGAGGAACAAAGAAAACCACATGAAGAAAGCATAAGAGAGTTCTCACCTGAATCCCATTTGTAGAACATGAACATTCTTGCATGGCTCCATTGCCTCTAAAACAGTTGACAAAACTGAAAGGCATGTCTCATCACACTCATTGATACGTTCCTATTGAAATACAATTACAAAAACACTACAGGTGATGAGCCCATAGTAAACTATCTTACCCAAGCAAAACCACTTAACTGATGTGCTGAATAAAACGACTGAGTATCAAACCAACAATTCCTACAGTCAGTCCACAATAAACAGCATCTTTGGGAAATAAAAAGTCATACTTACTGAATTTTCCAGCTGACTGATACACATCCTTTTATGCATCAACACTTTTCTACCTTCACTATTATCACTGAAAACACATTTGATATTTATTACATTCCACTGCTTCTGAAATAACTTTTATTAAACATTATTTTTACCTCTTTTTGGAACTCAAGGTCATTACAAAGCCAAAAACAGTTAAAGTGCAGGAATATAAGAACTACTGAAGTACAGGAGGTAACTAGCCCATCTCTAAAGATCCTTACATGGTTGTGCCCTTACAATTTCCCTAGATCCTTTCCTGGGTATCAAGCTGAAACTTTACTTGTGAATCTTCTGATTCACATCTCCTGCCACACTCTACCACTGCTATCTGGGTCTCAAAGGAAGCCTACACCCCACAGATTCTTCTTTCAGGTCCCTTTACTTAGGGTACTAAGTTTGATGCCAGAAACAGTGGGCATAATTTGGAAAGTGAATAGTAACAACACAGCTTAACTAGTAGTACTCTACAGTTTAATCACAACTAGTCTATACACCTCACAAAAACTCACATCTGAGGAAACTTAGCCTGAAGAGAGAGATGCTCTTTTGATAAAATTACATAACCAATGAATCACAAAGCCTTAAGTCAGAACCAGGTAATAATAAGAAATGGTTATGGTTAGAAGAAAAGGTTTCTTTCCTATGAAAGGGTTTCCTTAACAATTTTACAGCATTCCATCAATATCTACTATGAAAGAAAAGACCACTTGTCTATGTGTTTGAAGGGCAAATTCATTGATGGCACACTGTCCTTTCACCTCTAAAATGTCTTTACATTATTCCAACAGGTCAGTGAGACATCATCATCCATACAGATGTTTTGACTACAAAAATCTACTACTCATACCTCACCAACACAGATGTCATCCCGATGCGAATATCTGTCCAAAATCTAGTAAGAGCATCACTGACCAGGTAAGGTGATTTATTAGTCACTTTTAAATAACTACATAGGAACTAATACACAGCCTACAAATAAACAGGGATATTCTGTGGTTTAAACAAATACACACACACACACTACATAAAAATTAGTTATTCCTTAAGGACATATAGAAATCACAGTAATGTAAAAAGTTAAAAACTTTCCCATAGCTATGAACCCAATTATTGAATTCTATAGGAAGACAGGATATATGCCAGATTATCCCCAAGAAATTCCTTTTAAAAAATTATTATTATTATTTTCAGACAAGGTCTGGCTCCGTCACCCAGGCTGGAGTGCAGTGGCACGATCATGGCTCATGGCAGCTTCGACCTCCCAGGCTCAAGTGATATTCCCACCTCAGCCTCCCAAGTAGCTGGGACCACAGGTGAGTACATCACACCCAGCTAATTTTTGTATTTTTTGTAGAGGTGCAGTCTCCCTTTGTTGCCCAGGCTGGTCTCAAACTCCTGGGCTCAAGAGATCCTCCTGCCTTGGCCTCCCAAAACGCTGGGATTACAGGTGTGAGCCACCACACCTGGCTAAAAAATTACTTCATTGAGTTTATACGTCAGAAGTGTACACTCTTAAAACATAAATGATTAACAAGGTAATCCTTCCTTCCTTACATTTGGCACCATTTCAGTGACATTAAACAGGATACTGACATTCTTGCTTTAGACTAAAAATGGCTCCCTCCATCCAATTTTAACCTTCTTCCAATCCATTTTCCACTCATTCAGTGATCTAAAATACAAATTTGAGCACGTCAACCCATTGCTTAAAATTCTTCAACGGATTCCCATTGCCTACAGGATAAATGCATACTCCTTAGCTAGCTGTAAGAGGCTCTTTATGATTTGGTTTCTATTTTTCTAGCCTCTTGTTCTGCCCCTAAGCCTCTTGCCCCTCACTCCTCTCCTTTGATCACCATGTACAAAACTTGTTCCCACCCACTCAAACATACAACTCCATCATTCTGTGTTTCAGCTACACCAAACTACTTTCAGCTCTTCAAATATGCCAAACTTTTCCTCTGGGAACGGTAGGGCATGCAATCCTCTCTACTTGAAACACCATCCCCTTCACTATCATTCTGCTCATCAGTTTAGGCATCATCCACTGGGCCTGAATCCCAATTCTACCATGGACTAAATTCTCTTCCTTCCCCTTCCCTTCTCTCCTTCTTCAACTACCCAGCCTTTCTTTGTATATCTTGCATCTCTCCTCATTTTAGCTTCTTCACCACTACTCAACCCTGGGGATGGTAAATGGGGAAGGCTTTCATAAATTTCCATAGCAAAAGGAAGAAAATAACTAGCTAACTTAAGGCCTCTAAATCACATAATATATATGCAGAAATAAATATAAAGGAAACTACCATTCCATTTGATAGTCTCTTTTAAGGAGGCTACATATCTATATTCCTTCATTGTTTCAAAGTATTCTAAACCAAGTAAGTGCATGTTTAAATCTCCTTTTTATTTTACCTGGGTCACCCTCAGCAAAGTCTGTACCAAAATAGTGTTCTGAGGGATTCCAAGCTTCACCATGGAATAAAGACTGAACAGTAGGTACTTATACTGCATGATCTTGGCTTCTCTCATCATATGTTCACAGAGCTGATTAAATGCAGGGTGGCTAAACATCAGTCGTTTTTCAAAGCGCTTCTGGTCATCAGACAGTCTTTTGGCAATTGTCCACATTGCTGTGAAATAGTTGCTACTAGGAAATGTAGGCGCTTTTGAAAATGCATCTAACACATCACTCAGGGAATTACATTCCTGAGACAGTTTTCTACTGCTGATACGGTTTGGTTTTGTTTCCTTGGTAAGAACATCTTCATTGGAGACTTCATGATTAAGGTTTACTTTCTTCAATCCATCATCAGATTTATCAACAGGGACAAGAGACTGCTTTGAGTCAAAAAACAGTCTTCTAGCATAAAGTAGTCTTTCAATTCTACGGGCTGTTAGAGTGCTTATGCCCTTTGTTTGAAAGCCAACATCTGATTTAAAAATGAATGCATCCTGAAAGAGATATCTAATGATATCAGTTGATCGCATTCTGTTATGAAAGTTATTTAAAATGTTCCAGTTTGAATGAACTATTTTTGGTTTGCAAAGTCCCAAACGATATAGCCTCATAGTTCTGCTTGTTGGAACTAATGTACTGAATTGTCTAAGGTTCCAGAAAAAGGAGCCTGCTTTGTTATTCATTTTGCTCTCCACTGAAACACTTCCAAATGGCTTCAAAGTTGTCAATATGAAACCAACGTCACTTCTACTAGTGAAAAAGAACACGTGCTGTGGTTTTCCTGCAGGGGAAGAAGTAATGAAAAGAATAAAAATTAAAACCAAACTTTTACTTAAAGAAATGAAATGCATTTAACAGAAGAGAAAATGGGGAACCTATGGAGCCATTAAACATTTACATAAAACAGTAAAAGTTTTTTTTACCAATATGGGCTCCCTTCAATCTACCACAATGTGTCTGGTTTCAAAGAAGCCAGGTCACTTTGGAAGCAGTCATCGTATTAATGAGATTTTTCTGGTGCAAAAGCGTTCCATAAAGCTTTCTCTGTAGGAGAGATTTTTGTTGGCATTGTTATGGAAATGTCCTCGGTGAAAATTAGGGGATTAACATTGATAGATCATTTTCTTTTTTCTTCTCTGGTTTTTTTTTTTTTTTTTTTGAGACAAAGCCTTGCTGTGTCGCCCAGGCTGGAGTGCAGTGGCGCGATCTTGGCTCACTGCAACCTCCACCTCCCAGGTTCAAGCAATTCTCCTGTCTCAGCCTCCCAAGTAGCTGGGATTACCGGCGTGTGCCACCACGCCCGGCTAATTTTTGTATTTTTTGTAAAGACGGAGTTTCACCATGTTGGCCAGGCTGGTCCTGAACTCCTGACCTCAGGTAATCCACCCGCCTCGGCCTCCCAAAATGCTGGAATTACAGCCGTGAGTCACCGCGCCCGGCTGATAGATCATTTTCAACATTACGATTTAGCAACGGCCGAACCCAGACCATCAGGAATAGGGACCTGGGCAGGTAGAACGGCTCAGTGGAAGAAGCAGAAAACGAAAGCGATGTCTGCATGTGGCCTGCGTTTAAGAGGAAGATCTTACACAACCAGCCAGCCTCACCAGACCCCAGAACCAACTTCAAGAGCCTGTCCTTCCGCAGCTGGGCCGCCCAGCATTAACCCACCTCCTTTAAACTTAATTCCAGGACAACTCGTGAGACTTTTCTCCTCGAAGTAAAAAGTCTAGGATGTGATACGGGAAGCCGCTAAGCCCAAGCTCGTCCTCCACTCACCTTAGAGCACAAGGCCGTGGCTACGTACAGGAGCGGCCATGACAGCTTTCCCGAGAAGCTGCGCTTCTCACGAGATCTTACGGATTCCCTCAAAGATCAAAAAGCATACGTTCGCGGCTGTAGCTGAAGGACTTACTTGAAGAAAGTTTACCGAGGAGAATGACTCGTTTCCCTGGATACAGGGGTGAGGATCGGGGATACCACAGAGCTTATAAGGGCGATGTTTGATCGTGTATCGCAACGTAACCCATTCAGGTCCTAACTTTAAACACCTAACCTCTGCTGGGCGCCAGACTTTGTAGTGCGCCTGCGCCTTGCCCTTGGCTGCCTGGTTGCCAGGAAACCGCGAAGCCGCGGTCCCTGCCTCCGAGTCTCTCTCGACCATGGCCAAATTCGTCATCGCGGGTGAGTGATCCCCGCGTCCGCCCGCAGATTGCTCAAAACGCCGACAACAGCTCACCTCCCATGGCCGCTTGGCTTGGCAGCCTCTATACGGACCGCTCCATGCTTTGCTATGGATTTATTCAAAGTTATTTACTGGACCGTGACGGTGCGCCAAGCACTGTGGGACATTGGGGATGCAATGGAGGGAAACATATCCCTGCCTTCGAGGAGCTTTCAGTCTCATGGGGCACAGAACATGTAGTTTTGATACGGTGTGATTAACGCAATGAAGGAGACCTGCACAGGCCTCTGGGAGCGTAGACTCCTAATCTGGGTTTGGGGGATGAGGGAGAGGTGGACACAAGGAACTGGCTGGGGAAGGTATTCCAGGAGCTGAGTTGTGAAGATGTGAGCTGAGGAGGCTATTCCAGATAAAAGCAGAGAGGCAGGAAGCTTCCTGGCCTAACAGAAGATCTGGATATGTGGCGCGTGACAGGACCTGGGGCTAGAGCAGGAGCAGGAGCCAGGTCCTTGCATTTCATGTACGTCAAGCAAAGGTGTTTGAACTGTATCCTGAAAGCAATGAGGAATTATAGAAAAGTTTTAAGCAGGAGAACAGTCTTAATGAGTTTGCATTTTAGGAAGCCTGTCTTGGCAGCAACGGAGAGAATGATTGAAAGTGCTGGTTGACAGCAAGGACTCAACTGAGAAGGCTTTTATTACAACAATCCTTGGTACCTACCTCCTCTCCTCATAAAGTTTCTTAAAAGCGTAGACTGCTCTTCCATCTCCAGTTCTGCCTTCCAATCAATCTTGGAAGAAGGCTTCTACTTCTGCTTCCTGACAGAAACTGCTGTCATCAAAGTCACCACTGACTTTTATAGAAGCTGTTTAGTCTTTGACTTATTTGATCTCTTTGATGCATTGAACACAATTGACATCTACCATCCACAGAAGATTTTTTTTTTTTTTTGAGACAGGCTCTCACTTTGTCACCCAGGCTGGATTGCAGTGGTGCAATCATGGCTTACAGCAGCTTTGACCTCCTGGGCTCAAGCGATCCTCCCACCTCAGCCTCCCAAGTAGCTGGGACTACAGGCATGCACCAGCATGCCCAGCTAATTTTTGTATTTTTGTAGAGATGGGGTTTTGTCATGTTGCCCACGCTGGTTGAACTCCTACGCTCAAGCAATTTGCCCACCTTGACCTCCCAAAGTGCCAAGATTACAGGCATGCGCCACCACACCTGTCCCAGAAGAATATTTTTGAACACTGACTAACCGTATGGTGGGAAGTCAGTGGAAAACACACTTACAGAGAATGTTGCATGTATGACATTGACAGGGCAGGGTTCTATAGGAACGATAGCAGGGGACCTTACTTAACCAGGTAAGGACTTCCCAGAGGGAGAGATTTTAAGCAGATACCTGAAAGATAATAATGAGTTACCTAACAGAGAAGAGGTAGAAAGGAGGGGAGCAATTTAGGCATGGGTAACTGGGAGTGGGGTTAGAGCAAGGAGAACTAGTTTGGTGATAATTGAGAATATAAAATAAGCATAAAATTGAAATAAGTTTATTAGGACTGAAGCAAATAGTACAAGGAAGAGAATTTCATAAGGTGAGGCTAGAGTTAAGATAATGTAGATTCTTTTGAGCCACATTCAGTAGTTTAGACTTTATCCAGAGTACATGAAAGGTTTTTGGAAGGGGAGGAGGGCCTAATCAAATTTGAATTTTATCTGAATGTTACGGCTATAGTGTGGGAGAAAAAGACTGGATACCAAGAAACCAGTTAGGAGACTAGTGCTATAGTCCAGGAGGGAGTTGATTGTGACCTGGCCTAGAGTGGCAAACAATGGAGATGGAGAGAAGTGAATGGATTGGAGAGATATTAGGGAGGCAGAATCTATAGAACTGGATGTCTAATTGACTGGAGGAGGGCAGATAAGGGAGAAAAAGGAGTTAAACATTGTTCCCAAGCAGAGGTTTGAATAATTGCAGAGATTAGGAGTCACTGAAAGAAAAAAAAAAAGTGGATGAGTAGGCTTAATACTCTGGATACTCTTACTACTCTTAGATAATTAGGGAGATGGACATAAAAAATATAAGTGACTAAGCACATTTCGTAGAGGAATGGTGACAAAATACATCATAGACCTTCTGAGTGCCTATGAGACATTTTGAAGGAGATGGGAAAATACAGGACGGTGTAGGCATCTAGATAAGTAGATAGATCTGAGCTGGAAATATAGATTGCTACTTGAAGCCAAGGGAATGAAGCAGATTGGCCAAAAAGAATATGTAAGTTATAAAGACAAGATGCTTCTCAGAATGATACCTTTTAATGGGTTGATAAAGGAATGGAAACCTACAAAGGATAGAAAGGAGTGACCATAGAAGTAGGAGAACTGGGAGAATGCCCCCACTATAGCAGTGTTTCAAAAGCTTGGAAGGGGGCAGTAGTGGCAAATGCTGCCAAGGCTCAACAAGAAAAGGATCGGAAAGTATCTGTTGGATTTAGTGGCATGGAAGTCTTCAGTGACCTTCAAGAGAATTGTGGGGTCTGCTACATTGCAGTGGATGAGGAATAAATGGAAGTGAAGAACTGAGGATGGCAAGTATAGGGAACTCTTTCAAGATATTTTGATCAAAAAGGACATATGAAAGGCAATAGCTAGAGAGGGAGATGAGTTTTTTGTCTCTTAGGACAGGAGAAACATAATGTAATGAGTATATTTAAATATGACAGAAAGGGACTATTAGAAACAGACACAAGACTCTAGAAAGAAAGGATAATTAACTAAGCAAGGTTCCTATGAAGGCAGATGAGGATGGGATTCAGAGCATAAGTGGTGGGATTAGATTAGACAGGAGGTAGGACTCCTCTTCCATTGAAATGAAGAAAGGAGGAAAGGATGAGTCCAAATGCAGACAGGCATGTAGATGTGATGGACGAGGTTGGAGATTTTCCAAACTAATGCCATTTTGTTTTGTTTGGATTGGTTTTTGTAAAGTAAAAAGCAAAATTGTCTGTTGTGTTCTGATAATGCAGAGGAATGTTGGGGAGAAGGAAAAGATTTGGAGGAAGAGGAAAAAGTCTGGAATAGTAATTGTGGAGAACAGAAGACAGTGCTGATAAGGGAAACAGAGGGATCTCCATGCAGGGTTGAGGGCCAGTTAAAGCTGGTGACCATGAATTTTAAAGGTGCCCTCCGCTTGGTTCTACAATGTTTCTGTAATGGTGGCTAGCAGGTAGGACCCAGCTACAGAAAAGGCAAGTAATTGAGTTCATCCAGGATAAGGAGCTTTTATCAGGCTCATTTCCCAAAAGGACAGTGGAGAAAGATAATTTAAGACATGGACCAGAAAGTGGTTTGAAGAGATGAACCACAGATTTGAACTAGACAGGGTGGCTGACAGAGAGGGGTAGCTTCAGACAGGTTGGTAACTTAGGAGTTAAGTTATCTTAACTGAGGAAGAATGCTACAGAGAGGGCTCTTCATTTTGCCCCATTCCCCCTTGCTCTATCAGATGCCCAGTTCCATCTGGTGTCGAGGCTTTAACTTCCTGAGTGTTGATGGCTACAAATTGTGTGTCTGAAACCCTTACATGGCACCTGCACCCCATATATATATATATGTATATATGTATGTATACATATATACATATATATTATATTATATATGTATACATATACATATATATTATATTATATATGTATACATATACATATGCATATATATATATATCTCCAGCTACTTGCTGATCATATCCACTTAGACATACTACAAATACCTCCAACTGCACTTGACTAAAGTTAAATTTCTCATTCATGATTTTTCTCTAGTTAAGGTCAGCATCATCTGCCCAAGCCAGAAAATAGAAGTTATCCCAGATTCTTCTTTCCCACCCCCACAACTTCCTGACACACATCAAATCCAAAAGTGATTTTACCACCACTCCTCACTTCAAACTTTAGCTTTTGGTGGCCATTAATGAGTAGTTCATTATCAGTACTAATTCATGCTGAATTAGTAGTAGTTAGCAGCCTCCTAGAGGAAGTGAGGTCTAGCATATTACTAGAAGAGAATAAATATTCAGTAGGGATTTTTTTCTTTCCACATTTTGTTACTTAAGATTCTGACCTCCTATGAAGTTTATTTTATTTGTATTAATCTAATAAACAT
The DNA here is from genome assembly GCF_028885625.2 of Pongo pygmaeus. Classification (NCBI taxonomy): domain Eukaryota; kingdom Metazoa; phylum Chordata; class Mammalia; order Primates; family Hominidae; genus Pongo; species Pongo pygmaeus. Next base: position 107,117,945 of record NC_072384.2, on the reverse strand, counting down.
CAGAAGTTTATGTAATAGAAGTTTATACTGCAACTTTATATTATCAGATTATATCATAACTATGACTAATTCTGTAATTACATAGCAAATACTTAGAACTACATAATAATTTCTGCATGATGAAAGAAAACATTGCTAATTTGAACTCTTTTAGGTAGAGCAGATTGTCCATATTATGCTAAAACGGAACTTGTGGCAGACTATTTACAAAAGAATCTTCCTGATTTTCGGATACATAAAATCACACAACGTCCTGAGGTTTGGGAGGTAAGAAGCCTTTATAGTTTGTTGAACTCACTCATGCACAAAATGTGTTTTAATTTGATTAAATATTAACTGGTGTATTAGATTGGCTTCTAGTAATGACTGTTCATGTGCTAGTGATATTTGAATACTAGTAAAACAAGTCCCTACTTACCAGTCTCAAAATAATATTTATTTTTTTTTTCCTAATACCTAGTAGAACAAATGAGACCCTAATCAATAAGTAGAATAAGTTTGACTGCACCCCCTGAAGCATCCAGGTAGCTTACATTGCACTTGTTAACTTTTCATTCTCCTTGGTATTGATTTCCAATGACTTATTTGGGATACCCTTCTTTAGGACTGTTTCCCCAGAAACAGACTTTGAGATGTAGATTTTGGTGAAGGGGCTTTACTGGGAAGTGGTCTTGGGAACAGCATCCTGAAACGGAATGAGGGCGGCGGGATTGGGTAAAGGGAGAAGTTGAACTTTGACATAGCTGCAACAGAGGGCTCAGCAGATCCCACAGTGAACTCTTGATGGCCTTTCAGAATTATTCCAAACTGAGGCAAGGTAGCTGAGCTTTTATGCTCCCTCCTCAACCAGCCATAGGATATCAGCTGCCCCTGGGAAGGAACTTAACCTTAGGCAAGGCAATTTGCTTTGGCTGAAGTCAATTCCTAGAGAGAGAATGGAGTCAGACTTTAAGTTATCAACCTCTAATACACCAGGTGCCTGGGAGGGTAAGTGCCTCATTTGTGAAGGGGGAACCTGGAGTGTACGTGACAGCACTGGCTACAGTCCACCTGTTGTGCCTTTTGGATCCACATGCTCCCTATAATCAGTTCACACCATCTTGGAACAGCTCCTCCAGGATTCTGGTTGCCATCTTTCCCTGGGTAAACTTGATAAGAGAAAGGATAGTCAAATGAACTATAGTCTCCACCGCTCATAGTTTCAGGGCCAAACTGACACTCATCCCCTCTTTTCTCTCCCTCTCTTCTCTACCACCCATTATAGATTTCCCTCACTCTCTGCTGGTCTGGTCTTCAGCTAAGTTATCTCATCTGCTGGATTGGTAGTGCTTCTGTCACAATAAATGTTCTCTGGTTGGCACTGTCCACTGGCCTCTATTATTTCAGGATTTTATCATCTCAATTGCCAGGGAGTTCAAGTGTGTAGCAGCATGTCCTTTAACAGCCTTGGCTACAATCATATGAAAAAATGCTCAGCGTTACAGGTTATTAGAGAAATGCAAATCAAAACCACAACGAGATTCCATCTCATACCGGTCACAATGACTATTATTTAAAAGTCAAAAAATAACAGATGCTGGCGAGGTTGTGGAGAAAAAGGAACACTTATACGCTATTGGTGGAAGCATAGAAAGATAGAAATAACATTCAACCCAGAAATCCCATTACTGTGTATATATCCCCAAAAATATAAATCATTCTTTTATAAAGACACATGCACACATATGTTCATTGCAACACTAGTCACAATAGCAAAGACATGGAATCAACCTAAATGCCTATCAATGATAGACTGGAGAAAGAAAATGTGGTACATATACATCATGAAATACTACACAGCCATGAAAAGGAATGAGATTATGTCCTTTGCAGGGACATGGATGGAGCTGGAGATCATTATCCTTAGCAAAGTAATACAGGAACAGAAAACCAAATACCACCTATTCTCACTTAGAAGTGGGGGCTAAATGATAAGAACACGTGGACACAGGGAGGGAAACAACACACACTGGGGCCTATTGGAGGGTGGAGGGTGGGAGGAGGGAGAGGATCACGAGAAATAACTAATGGGCACTAGGCTGAATACCTGGGTGATGAAATAATTTGTGAAACAAACCCCCATGACACAAATTTACCTATGTAACAAAACTGCACTTGTACCCCTGAACTTAAAATAGAAGTTTAAAAAAAGAAAAAAAAAAACAGCCAGCCTTGGCCTAGAACAGACAGCCACACTGGGCTCCTCAGTGACACCAGGAACCCTCTCACCAGTGCATTCCTTATCACTTAGGTGCATGTCGTATCCTCCAGTCCCTTCCAGAGAACATGGTTGAATGGTGGGCTTTCTGGCCTTCCATAGTACCACGTTCACTAGTCTTTTTTTTTTTTTTTTTTTTTTTTTTGAGATGGAGTTTCGCCCTTGTCGCCCAGGCTAGAGTGCAATGGTGCAATCTCAGCTCACTGCAACCTCCGCCTCCCAGGTTCAAGCAATTCTCCTGCCTCAGCCTCCTGAGTAGCTGGGATTATAGGCACCCATCACCACGCCCGGCTAAATTTTGTATTTTTAGTAGAGATGGAGTTTCACCATGTTGACCAGGCTTGTCTCGAACTCCTGACCTCAGATGTTCCCCCCGCCTCGGCCTCCCAAAGTGCTGGGATGACAGGCGTGAGCCACCACACCTGGCATCACTAGTCTTTTGATCCATTCTTCTACTGTCTTCCACGAAGTCTGGCATTTCTATTTTATTTAATTACTTTCTCCAAGTTTCTAAGAGCCAGTCTGGCAACATGTTGTCCCTGTCTTCTGAGGTCCTTGCCAGGGTATACACTCTTGAATTGCAGAAAAGTGATTCATACTAATAAATTCTCCCTTGTCTAACTTCATGTTCCACTCTTGATTCAGCACTGTAAGGGTCCAGTCCCGTACGTGCCCTCGCAGCTCCTGCTGGGACATTAACATGCTTTGCAGGGTGCAGAAGGTTTTTTTGGGGTAATGTCTCTTTCCTTCATGGGCCCAGTACTTCACTGGTCTGGCTATGCTGTGGCTAGAGGGACCATGTTGGAATCCTCATAGCAGCACTGTTTGCTTTAAGTGAGATAAAGGCAGGCAGACCTTCAATATCAGCAAGGAAATTAGTTTCCAGGATTTTATTGGTAAGGTGGCCTCATTACCCATGCCTCCAATGACATGGTTTTTAAGACTGCTGCCATGTACTTTGCTGATAAAAATGTTTCTGTTTGACTCTACTCAGATCTTGTCGTTGGAAGGCCTAGCCTATATAAATCAGATAATGATAATTTAAATTTTTTCTGATAAATATTATCGGAAATCTCCAAATAACTTTTAGCTTATTAATTTAGTCTGAACTACATAAACCACACTCACAGATTTTTAAAAAAGTATCAAATTTTATATGCCCCTAAGACTGGAAATATTGCATGTGTAAAAGAATAAGGGCAAAACTAGTTGAATGTTTTAAAAAATCAGTTGAGTTGGAACATGTGACCTCTCTTTAAGCTAAACACTTGGATTCCAGGTCTCCTCAGCAAAAAGAGCAACTTTCAGTACCTTTATTTGGTCAATTAATTTGAAGAATATGCTTTCTTATCTAATTAATCTGTTACTAACATCACTATTTTCTATATATACATTTTACTCCTTAAAGATATCTAAATTATATTATGTGTATGTAGTGACATTAAAAGCAACCTAGTATTTTAAGGTTTGAATTCTAAAGTATTAAATTGAATTCCCAGGCAGATTTAATATATGACTTCGCTTGGAATATCATTCAACAGGATTGGCTAAAAGATGTGTGTGAAAAGAATAAGTGGAGTCACAAGAATTCCCCTATCATCTGGAGAGAGCTGTTGGATCGTGGAGGAAAGGGTTTGCTTTTGGGAGGATATAATGAGTTCCTGGAGCATGCCCAGGTATATAAGTTAAGTTATCTGTTCTAACAGTGATAATTCTCTTACATTATTTTATTTTTCAAATATCTTGCTTTCTGAGACATTCTCTCATGTCTCTTTTTATCGTATTTTGACTTTAAACAAAAACTTTCCATTATAGCCAATTTCAACTAGTTATCTATTCTCTGATATTGACTTTTTCTCTCCTAATATTTAGCTTTACTATGATGTCACCTCTAGCATGACGACTGAGCTGATGATGGTAATTGCTCAAGAGAACCTGGAGGCACATATAGAAGAAGAGCAGGAGGAAGAAGCCCTGAAAACTTGCATCAACCCCTTGCAGGTCTGGATCACCAGGTGGGACAGTCAAATCCCAGGATTCATGAGATTTACTTTTTATATTTAGAAAGGACAATGAGATGGGATTAATTTCATGATGGAAGAATACCTGAATGTCAGGTTTGAAATTTGTGTGTATGTATACTTATACGTATACACATATACATATGCCTGTGTGTGTGTGTGTGTTTGTATCCTCCATATAACTCATAAATGAGTTTTATGTTTTACAGACACAAACACAGACACTTGGTCTAAAAACAACTTCTATAGCATGGCTGCTTTGCAGAAGCTCACCCTCTCTGACTGTTGCTCTCTCCCTCTTTCCCACTTACTAGAGCTTTCTTTGGCTTTTCTCTATGCACCCACTCCCTCTCTGTAACCCCACTCCCCTCGCCTTGCTCCCTTTTGCTTTTCTCCTCCTCATGTGTGCTCCACTTTGCTCCCAGTCTGGGCACACGCAGTCTTTGTTGTCATACTCTCTCTCTTTCTTTCTCTGCACTGTCTCTCTGTCTCTTTTGCTCTCTCTCTCCCTCCCCTTCTCCTTTCCTCACCCCTCAGTTTGTCTTTTGCATTTTCCTGCTTATACGTGCGTGTGTTTCCTAATATATACTCATTTTTAAAATTGTTATTATGAAATATTTTAAATACAGAAAGGAATTGAGAATGATGTAATAAACATCCATGATCCTGTCACCCAGATTTAATAACTATCACATCTTCTTTAGATGTTTCAAAGGATTTAATCAGTACAGATACTGTTGAAACCCCCATTATACACCTCCCCAAACCCACTGTGAATACCAGAAATGCCCGGATGCGTTTCTGAACTTCCCGTGGTGGGCATTACAGTTCACAGCTGATAGTCACAGCTGTAGACAACTGCAGAATTGTGGCTACAGATACACCTTACATAGCCTATGTTGATCCCGCCATCTTTATAAGGGTTTTTCTGTGTAAGAATTTGGAAAAGATAGCCCTTTCCAAAAAAAAAAAAAAAAAGTCATTATTGTGTAGATGAGGTTGTATTTTTTAAAAAAGAGCTATGGCTAACTGAAACTTACATCTTTATCTTTTTAGGAGGAAATATAAATACGTAATTACAGTAATATAATAGTTTTTTTATTTTGATTTCTGCATAGGTGGAATTCTGTTTTCTTTGAAAAACCTAATAAACAGGTATATTTCTTATTTGGGGACTGATTTCAGATGGCCAGAGCAAGGGATTGGTAGTGAGAAGTTTTTGTTCTACATTTGACTTCTAGCCTTAGAATGTCAGTGCAGCTATGTGTGTGCTTATTTAAAAATTAAACCACCCTATTGATGCACATGCAGAAATATCTATTAAGAATAAAGGCTTAAAAGGGACAAAGGATGTAACTATTCACAATGCGGCTTTGCATTTTTATCAGTGCCTCTGCTCCTGCCTGCTACAACCTAATTCCCATATTGACGAGTGGCGAAGTGTTTGGGATGCATACAGAAATTAGCATAACTCTATTTGACAACAAGCAGGCGGAAGAATATCTCAAAAGCCTTGTGGTGGAGACCCAAGACCTGGCGTCTCCCGTCCTGCGTAGTGTCTCCATCTGCACGAAGGTGGAGGAGGCCTTCCGCCAGGCCCACGTCATTGTGGTGCTGGACGACAGCACCGACAAGGAGGTGTTCACTCTGGAGGACTGCCTCCGAAGCAGGGTGCCTCTCTGCAGGCTCTACGGGTACCTGATAGAGAAAAATGCTCACGAGTCCGTCAGAGTCATCGTGGGCGGGAGAACCTTTGTAAACCTGAAGACAGTTTTACTCATGAGATATGCCCCACGCATTGCACACAACATTATTGCTGTGGCGCTGGGGGTGGAAGGTGAAGCGAAAGCCGTACTGGCCAGAAAACTGAAGACAGCTCCTTCATGTGAGTGAATGTCTCTTTATGTTTTTGTTTTTATTTTGAAACAACATGATTTCAAAGCAGCTGGGAAAAACACTGTCCCCTCTAGGAACATTCTGAGTATCTGGAATAGGAAGTATAAAACAGACATAAAGAACTTATTGTGTGATTTGACTACTGTGCAAACATTTTTTTTTTTTTACTGGCTTTTGTGTCTGGCTTTTTCCATCATTATAAAAATCAATAAATATTTAATAAGATACAATTTATATTATTCAGGTAATAATATGACACATCGTATTCCATTTTTCCCATGATAATAGTCAATTAAGGTAACCAGTGTTTTTAAAAAAATCAAAGCTATGTGCAAGTGGCTCTGCCCTACTTCCCACCTGTATGACCTTGAGCCGTCATTTAGTCTTTCGGTGCGTCAGTTTCCTCATCTGTAATATGAGGACGTTAAAAGTGCCTGTCTCCTAGAATTGATGTGGGGATTCAGTGAGATGTATTCCTAAAGTGCTAAGAAGAGTGTATGGCACATAATAAACATTTCCAAGGATGTTAAGCTTATCAATAGGATTATGATATCTGATCAGTTTCTGCTCCTATTAATCTTTGAATGGTAAGTATCAGAATCATATGAAGATGAGAAGATGGGACTAGATCAGAAAATGGATTGTTGTATTTGAAAAGGGAGATAATATTGGACATATTTTAGCTACTTTTGCCCTTAGATGGAGCAGGTGCAACAGTGTCCATTGAGAAGGGAAGGAGATGACAGGCATTCTCTCAAGCAAAATTGGAAAGACAATGAAATGTGAGCCTAGAATGTTCCCAGTCAGGACAATTAGGCGTCAGTGAACCCCTAACATTATAGCCAGAGCTGTATTTTCTTTTTTGTTACAATGACACTGTAAATCATAATTTCCGGTATTCTTGCATACATATCTTTAGTATTTTATCCCCACAGTCACTACAACACTCAACCAAATTGATGCTAAAATTATTCAGAAGGAAATGAAAACTTTTTTCTATTTTATCTCTGTCATCAACCTTATAATTATATGTGTAGACAGTGATTTATCACAGAAAGTCTATGATACACTACTGAAAAGTATCAAGAAGAATCTAAAACAAGGTGTATGTGTGGGTGGGGTGTGGGGTTGAGGGGGATTGGGGGCTTTTAGCCAGAAAGCTGCTGTCTTGTGGGTCTGCTGGTGCCATGTCTCTAAGCTCCACTCTAGTCAAATCCAATAAGCATGTGAGAAGCAGAAAAAAGAAAAATGGAGGAAAGTTGGTAAAAGGAAAAAGGCATTAGAAGGACAGAGTCCAAGTAGAATTGTCAGTGAGGCAGAAAGGAGACAGCCAGCAATGACCAAAGTTGAGCAAAACATCATGAAAGAGAAAAACCACCAAGGAAATGATTCAGGGATTATTCTAGATGCCAAGAGGGTGGCAAACCTTTTCAGAAAAGCAAGATTCATGATAACCCCTAAGTTCAGTTCATAAATCACTATTTATCAGACCATGTGTATTGGCTCGTCAGGACTCCTTCTGTTCCAAAAAAGTCAACTCAAAGTGACTGAAGTCATCTGGTACCATGGCTCACGCCTGTAATTCCAGCTACTTGGGAGGCTGAGGCAGGAGGATCACTTGAGCCCAGGAGTTTGAGGCTGCAAGTGAGCCATGAGGCTGCAGTGAGCCTGGCCAACAGAGCAAAACCTTGACTCAAAAAAATACAAAAAGTGATTGAAGTCAGGTAGAGAACTTTTTTACCCACATAACTGAAAACCACAGGAGGTAGTTCTTATTTCAGACATAGCTGGATGCTGGGGCTCAAACAGTGGTGCCAGGACATACCTGTGCTCTCTCTGATGGCCTATCCCTCTGCTCTGCTCTCTGTTTTGGTCTCCTTCTCAGTTCAGCCTTAAAAGGTGGCAGAATGGTCACTGGCATCCCAGACTCACATGCTTGTAGTTTACGTACCCCAGGAGAATGAGGGCTTTCTTTCCCAATTGTTTGTGCAAAAAAGGAGTACAAACTCATCGTCCAGGCTTGGACCACATGCCCATCTCTAAATCAATCATAATGGCCAGGGGCAGGGGTTGGGTGGGTGGAATCTGCATCTAATGCCTATAGGTGGACCTAAGGCGTGAGGACAGTCCCACCCAACAGATAGGGACTGACACTGGAGAAGGAGTAGTTATTCAAAGAAAAATCAGGATGCTCTTAATGAAAAAAAAAAAAAAAAGAAGAAGAAGGAGGGGGAATTCATGCCAAGAGGGAAGAAAGCAGATGTCCACTATCATTTTCTGTAGCATAATTTAGGATGTTTAGAGCTATCAAGGACCTCAAAGCTGATAAGAAAAATGAAACCCAGCATGATTAAAAGCCTTCTTTAGGATGTAGGAAGGAAGCCTACCATATGCTTACCGGGCCGAAGAATTATTTTCCCCATGTGGGATCCTATGAGCTCCAAACCCTGACTCCCACCCTCCCCTCCCTCCTGCAACGTGCAGCTGAGGGACCCGGGAGCACATCACTAACTCCCCTGAGAATTGGGTGGTGGAGGGGGAACTAGCTATTCCTACTGCATGAATCATACTGATGGGGGCGGGAATCTCACAGGACAAAAGTAGACAGTGACGGTGGGCTACCGAAAATCTGTTTCCCGCTCTCTTCTGCTAGCCTCTCTCTACTATAGAGGCTCAAACAATCATCCCTTTTCTTAGCTTCATTGCAACTAGGAGTGTTTGAGTGATATAGTCTATTTGGGGTCCCCTGGGAAGAATATTTCACTTTTTGAAAAGAGAAAAGGCAAAAGAGGAAGCTTCTACCCCATCCTTTTCCCTATTGCTTGCCCTTGAACACAACTGTGTTAGGGTAATACTTGAACACAACTGTGTGAGAGAGGGTGATAGTTGGAGCTGCTGCAGCCATTTTATGATCATGAGGGGAAGGCCAAGAGAATCACATCTCTGAGCTGCTGAACCAGCACATGTCACTGCCTACCATGAATTACCTGAGAAAAGTAGTCCTTCTAGTTAAGACAAGTCAGTAGGATGTTCTGTTAGTTGAAGACAAAAGCAATCTTATACAGGAGAAGAGGGAAGAAGTTAATCTCCACAGTAAGGAGTGGTGTGGACTTAAAAGTGATTAAGTTTTTAGGCAAATAAATAAGTTAAATAAGTAAATAAAGTTATTTATTTAAAGTTTTCATACAACATTCCTAGACAATTAACAATGATAAAATCATATTGAATGGCAATGCCTATTTCTCTCTAACCACTATGGTCTTATTTTACTTCTTAGTGTGTATCACTTTGTATAATAGTTGTTTTCTCATCCACTTCCCACCACCCCTAGAATGTTGTAAGGATTTAGGCTGATTTGTTTTCTTCTAAACCTAGTACCTAGAGGTGTCTCACACATAGAATAGAATTCATAACTATTTGTTGACTAAGATGTTGCCCAGGGTCCTCTTACAATATCCTGATTTTGCCAGAGATGAAACCCATCAGAAAGTTAAATGATTTGCCCTAATTTCTGTTCTAGTCTAGAACAAGAACTCCTTGTGAAAAACCAAAGCATATTAAAAAGTCCTTTCTCCCTCACCTCTCTTGACCTCTCACTCACTCTCTCTCCACCTCTCTCTCTCTCAATGGCAAGCAAAGTCAGGACAAACACCAGTGAAATAATTTTCAGTAGCAGTTTCTTTCAAGGAACATTTCATTATTTCTTTAATTTAATTATACACCATACCATTCATAGAACATTATTAGGGACTGCCAAACTATGACAGTTAGGGAGGTGATCCACACAATTTGCACAATTTTAGGAATCATAAACTTAGATTCATTTTGTAGCAAAAGGACCAATCCTAAAACAAACATGCATGCAAACAAAAAATAGGCTTCAGGTAATTTTTTATATTAATATACATTATTATTATTTTTCTAAACTTTCTATTCTTCACAGACATTAAAGACGTGATCATTTGGGGTAACATCAGTGGAAATAATTACGTTGATCTGAGAAAAACAAGGGTGTACAGATATGAGAGTGCCATTTGGGGACCTCTTCATTATTCCCGCCCTGTTTTAAACTTGATTTTTGACAGGTACAGTATATTTTTAAGTGAAGCATACTGACAATGTTAAAATAAATGTTTAATGGTTGTGATCTTTTAAATCATCTTATAAATCTTTGTACAAAAATAACTTGCATTATTCACACTCATATTTGTTCATGCTGTCTACTGAAGAAACAGAAAATTCCACAGAATATCAACTAGGTAAGTGATTTGATTTTGAAATTATGAATTTTTATATTTCAGATCCTTCAGTAGCTCATATATTCAAGTAAGGTTATCTCTAAAGCAAGCATGTGTAAGGGAATCTTACTTCGTGTAAAGACAGAGCTATCTATCCAGGTTGAAATTAATTGAAACGTTTTCAAGAAAGGAATTAAGATGATGAGCAGGCACAGGCCAGGCTGGGCATTCTGTGGCAGGAGGCCGCAGCAAGAGGTGGTGAGGAACACAGTCCTAGGACCAAGCCACCCAGGCTGGGATTCTTACTTAGCCACTTAGTAGCTGTGTGACTTTAGAGAAGCTGCTTAGCCTCTCTGTAACTCAGTTTTTCATCTGCAAAGTAGAAATGGTAACATGATAAGGGTCCTCCCTATAGGGTCTTGGGGAAGATGAAATGGATTACTCCCAATAAAGGACTTAGAGCTGTGTCTGTACAATAAGCACTAGCAATTATGATGAGGCAGAGGAGAAGCAGGAAGGAGTACCTCTGAAGCATTTTTTCTAAACTTTGCAGCACTTTCCCAGTTGCAGCATTTTCTTTCCATTGCCCCTTGCTTTCCTTTTCTTCCTCAGACCATAGGAGCTTCACCCCTGCCTAGGGATGATGTGTCCCGAGTTCACTGTTTTGAAGCATGATTCCTCTGCATTTGCTGCGTGGGCAGGACCAGTGTTGCATAGAGCTGTGTCGTGCAGGGTTAGCAGAAGCTAACCAGCTGGACTATTCTCTGAATTTAGACTTCAGATCATAAAAACACAATTATTTTCCTAATTCTCAATGTGAATCCAGCTTGAGCACCCCAATCCAAAAATCAGAAATCTGAAATGCACCAAAAACTGAAACTTTTTGAGCACCAACATGATGCCACAAGTGGAAAATTCTACATTCGGCACCTTTGCTTTCTGATGGTTTAATTTACACAATCTTTGCTTTGTGCACAAAATTATTAAATATGTTGCATAAAATTACCTTCAGGCTATGTGTATAAGGTGTATGTGAAACATAAATGAAATTGTGTTTAGACCTGAGTTCCATCCGCATGATATTTCACTGTGTATATGCAAGTATTCCAAAATCTGAAACACTCTGGTCCTAAGCATTTAGGCTAAGGGATACGCAACCTGTAATTCAGTGTTTTATGAAATTATTTTGTTTAATGTGTAGGATACTACTGGTTCCAAGGTAGTGTCTACACAGGATCAATTCTATGTAATGAAAATAATGGTTCTTGCCATTTTCAGCCACATTTCTGTGTTCCATATTTATAGTATGATATTTTTAGTTTGACATCTTGGGACTCATTTCTACTACATTTCACTATTTTTCAATTGACTTTTTATGGGGATTGAAGACACTTGAGGAAAGACACTAGAAATAAAGTCATATTTCTATTTTGACTGTGGATTAGGTTTCTGATACTTAGTTCCGTGGAGCCAGGGAACATCCTTTTTCTCTTTAATTCCTCTCTCCATTGTAAAATTGTTTCTTTCTTTCCTTACAGTGAGTGGGTAAAAAGAGAATTTGTGGCAATTCTTAAAAACTTGACCACCACAGGAAGACAATTTGGAGGCATTTTGGCTGCACACAGTATAGCCACTACATTGAAATACTGGTACCATGGCTCACCGCCTGGGGAGATTATATCTTTAGGAATATTGAGTGAAGGTAAATCTGGGTTTTTCATGTCTTATAAAATCTTAAAACCTCTATCTATGCCTCGTGCTCCTAATTCTGTGTCCCCACCCATCTAGCTCTTAACATGGTCCATAAGCTGCCTGGACTTTTACAATTTCGTAATCATTCATTCATTCAAAAAGTCAACAATATTTTGTATGGATGCGTTGGAAATACACATAGGAGTTAAGACCTGGCCTCTGCCTTCAGGAAACCTACAGTGGAATAAACAAGAGCCAGATACATAAACAAAATCATGTTGTTAGGTTTTCCTAGCAAGAGATAAAGGGAAAGCAAGGTCAATTCTAGGCAGGAAGCAGGTGGAGCCAGGACAGGCTTTATAAAGAAGGCAACACTGCAGTAAGCCTAAAGTATAAGGAGTGTTGACCTGGAAGACAAGTGTGGAAAGAATGCTGGGCACAGGAAACCATACGAGCACAGACACAAAGGCAGGATAGAGAGAGGCACTTCAGGACCCAGATCTCAGGGTACCAGGCAGTGCTGGGGATGTGGAAAGGTTGCTGTCCATCCACAAATACTGCATATAAACTTTTACAGCCCTAATGTTTTAATCCGCTAAAAATTATGCAGAAGAATTCTACATTTTTGTTTGTTTGCTTGAGATGGAGTCTTGCTGTGACGCTCAGGCTGGGGTGCAATGGCACCATCTCAGCCCACTGCAACCCCTGCCTTCCGGGTTCAAGTGATTCTCCTGCCCCAGCCTCCCGAGCAGCTGGGACCACAGGCGCACGCTGCTATGCCCAGCTAATTTTTGTATTTTTAGTAGAGACGGGGTTTCACCATGTTGGCCAGGATGGTCTCGATCTCCTGACCTTGTGATCTTCCGCCTCGGCCTCCCAAAGTGCTGGGATTACAGGCATGAGCCACTGCACCCGGCTGACTTCTACCATTTTTACAAAACAGGAAAGAGAATAGCTGCTGTTCTGTCATCTGTAAGGTCTATCTGAAGCATCTCTTCCCTTTGGGTTCTACTTTCTCCCTTAGCAAGCTAATTCACTCCCAGAGCTGCAGACCTGGACCTCTCTGCCGAGCTCTAGCTACTGAAACATTGTCACCTGGATGTCATGTCATCACTTCCATCCAACATATACCAGACTGAATGTACTGTCATCCTTCCCAGTCAGTTCCATCTCTTGTATTCTTTATGTTATAAGTAGAACCACCATCTTCCCTATTGTTTCAGTGATGCCAGTGCAGGTTAAGGAAATCTCCCAAATCCCTCATGTCAGAATTCATCTCTGTCTCTCCTCTGTATCCTCACATAGCATTTTGTTCGCCTATCATGGAGAATATTATAGTGTGCCTGTTTTTGATAGTACGATTCGTTGCATTGTCCCCTTCCTTGTGGCACCCTGAGGGCAAAGGCTTTTTCTGGGCCACCTCTTTGCTTCTTCACGGGAGAAGCATTTTATATGGTAGACAATCAATCTTGTTCAATTGAAGTTAAGGTGCATGAACATTGCCGTAGTGTGAATTCAAATCAGCAAATTATCTCCTTAGGGAAACAGGCACTTAAAACCTTACCTTTATTTGTAGAAAGAAAGTTTAATTAATCTCTGTAGGAATTATATTCAAAAATAAACAGTGCAGTACTTGGGGGAGGAGGGTAAATGATCATTGTCTGTCTCTCTGAAACCATACCAAATAGGTAAACCCACAGACCTTATCTGCCCATAAGGCTAGCTCTTCACAGATTAAACAAAATACAGCATTACTTGAGGACCTGGGAAGCCCTCTAAGGAAAAGTCTTTTAGATCTTGGTTTCTTGAATGTCCTCAATGTTTTCTTTGTTGTTGTTGTTGTTGTTTGTTTTTGTTTTTGTTTTTGTTTTCCCTGGTGACATTTTTGTTGTCTAGAATGGCAGAAATAATTTTCTTATGTGATGGAGGCACCAGAAACGGGGACAATTTTGTCTGAATGGTGCTCAGTTAGTAATAAATATGGTCAATCTTTTTATTTAGAGCACATCCAAATATAAGTATTTCTGTATATCTTAAAGAAATTAAATGTGTTATTAAATGAAGGATGGCTTCTGCTTAAGATATAGAAATATGTAAAGGAAATCATCCCACATGAAGCAAACACACACCAAAACACATGGCAAACTGGAGGCTGCAAAGGAATAACCAAATTTCCTGCCTCCCCTCCTTTCCATTCCCAGTTCTTCATACTCTGGCTGTGTGAGTGCCATAGCAGGTGAGAAGAGTGGAAGGCCAGATGGACAAATGACTTAAGCTCATGGGCTGCATAGGGGTCCAGGGAAAAGCCATGCAGACAGACAAAAAGAATACAGACAGGGTTCAAAAGAGAAAGACTACATTAGCCTCTGGATGTCAGATAAATACAGATGGCAGAATTGTTAGAACTTGGATAGTCGCTCAGTCAATCCTTCTAGAGGGACTGTTTCAGTCCTCTTTGGAGAAGGATTCCGAGAAATTTAATTCCATCATTATCATTAAAAATCCTATACTATGTCTGTCCTTTTCTACAGTGCTTAACAGAAAAGGTGCATGTTTCTAAGTTCTGCTGCATTGCTTTGCTTTGTGTTTGCTCACTGCAGGCCAGTTTGGTATTCCTAAAGGGATCGTCTTTTCTATGCCTGTGAAATTTGAGAATGGAACTTGGGTGGTTCTTACAGATCTCAAAGATATTGAAATAAGTGAACAAATAATGACCAGAATGACAAGTGATCTAATTCAGGTAATATCAGAATAGGTGCAAGAGGACTGACCTTGATAATGACCTTAAACTGATTCCCCTAGGCCAAGGCATACATTGGTTTTTCTATGGATTCAATTTTTTTTTAATTCCTAAAAACAATGAGATAATAAAAGTTTGAAAAAAATCAATGAAGGAACACTACTCATTTAGTTACACAATTTCTGGTATGTTAAAAATAGTTGTTTATTATTTAAAAATGAAGAATCAAAGTGTTTTTCTATTAAAGAATAGTTAAGTTGCCAGGTGCAGTGGCTCACGCCTGTAATACTTTGGGAGGTCGAGGTGGGTGGATCACCTAAGGTCGGGAGTTTGAGACCAGCTGACCAACATGGAGAAACCCTGTCTCTATTAAAAACACAAAAGCTAGCTGGGCATGGTGGCACATGCCTGTAATCCCAGCTACTCGGGAGGCTGAGGCAGGAGAATCGCTTGAACCAAGAAGAGAGAGGTTGTGGTGAGCTGAGATTGCACCACTGCACTCCAGCCTGGGCAACAAGAGCGAAACTCCATCTCAAAAAAAAAAAAAAAAAAAAGAATTAAGTTAGGAATTGTGGTAATTTAATTCTGTGATTATAAAATTTCAACAGGAGAAACTTGTTGCACTTGGAGACAAGATACATTTTCAGCCATACCAATCAGGTAAGCTCTTAGATGTGATGTTTTATTGGACTGCTATTAAAAGAGTATTAAAATGTTTGTTATAACTGTATCACTGTTAATATGAATAACTCTCATTTATATTTTATCATTTCTAAGCTAAATTAATGACAAAATAAACTGTTAAGTTCAATGTGTCCTTTGAAATAAAACATCTCATAAGAATGTTAAAGAAAACACAACTTATGAACACTATGATCTTATAAATGTTGTAGGTATCATATTTATTAATTTCCTAGGACTACCATAACAAATTACCACAAATTGGATGGCTTAAAAACAACAGAAATTTACTTGTTCACAGTTCAGGAGACTAGAAGACCTGATGTGAGGTATCAGCAGGGCCACACTCTGAAGGCTTGAGAAAGAATTCCTTCTTGCTTTTTCTAGCTTTGGGTTGCACTGCTTGCATTCCTGGCTTGTTGCTGCATCACTCCAACCCCTGCTTCCCTCTTTACATGTCCATCTTTCCTCTGTGTGTGTCTGTGTTTCCAAATCTCTCTTTCTCTCTCTTTATAAGGATACCAGTCATTGCATTCAGGACCTGCCCTAAACCAGTCTGAACCCATCTTAAATTGATTATATCCACCAAGACTCCATTTCCCATAAGATCACATTCATAGGTACCAGGCGTTAGGACTTCAACATATTTTTTTTGTTGTTTTTTGTTTGTTTGTTTGTTTGTTTTAGACAGAGTCTTGCTCTGTTGCCCAGACTGAAGTGCAGTGGTGCCATCTCAGCTCACCACATCCCCCGCCTCCCAGGTACAAGCAATTCTCCTGTCTCGGCCTTCTGAGTAGCTGGAACTACAGGTGCACACCACCATGCCCGGCTAATTTTCGTATTTTTAGTAGAGACGAGGTTTCACTCTGTTGGCCAGGCTGGTCTCGAACTGCTGACCTCGTGATCCACCCACCTTGGCCTCCCAAAGTGCTGAGATTACAGGCATGAGCCACCACGCCTGGCCAACTTCAACATATCTTTTTGGAAACACAATTCAACCCACAACACCAGATTTATTTTTGGATAACTTTATTAAAAGCCAACAAATTTCAATAAGCATATTTTTCTTATTGGTATTTTCTCCACTCATAAGAAATAGGGGAGGGCTGACATCTTTTCTTTGCCTTAAAGATGATCTCATCTTAGGTATGGATATATACATGTAGAAATAAATCAATTTATTTATGCAAAGTTTATTTATGCAAATTTAGTCAAGTGTCTTTTGGAGCTCAATATTCCTTCCTTCTGCTAATGTGTGTGCAGTACCAACTATAAGCCCATGCTAGGAGCTGGAAATACAGAGGTGAATGAGATAGACCTGATCTTGCCATCTGGGAACCTGCAGTCCATCAAGGGGCTGGCCACACATTATATAGACGACTGCAATTGTGGTGCGTGGGAGGAGTAAATGCTAGCTGCTGTGCTGTCAGAGCTTATGCCTGAGGATAGAAGGGAAGAACCTGAAGCAGGAAAGTACATATCAACTTGTTTGGAAAAACTGTGGAAAAGCTCATGTGGCCAAAGCCAGAAGAGATGGAGCTGAGAGATACAGCCATGAGGAGTAGATGTGAGAGCTACAGAAGATTTCTAGATGGAGAGAACCTGGTCAGGTGTGGGATTAGTTTGGAAAACATCCTGGAATAAGGCAAGGCTGTTTGCAGAAAGACTGGTATTGGGGGGGGGGGGGCGTACAGCCAAGACCAGAGGCAGTAGAAATTTGAGAGATATTTAGGAGGTGGAATTATCAAGACTTGCTGATGAATCTGATTGGCTTTGGTGAATCCCAAAGTTCTTCTGGCTGAGCAACTGGGCAGATTTACTTTTGATAAGGGGAAAATGGTAAAAGAATGAGAGAGAGAGAGAAAATATGAGAATGTGGGAGGGGTGTGTGTGTGTGTGGGTGTGGGTGTGTGTGTGCATGCATGCCTGTGGATGGAAGAGGAAGAAGCATGGTGCCAGAGTAGATAAAGCGTGAGTTTCATTTCTTACATTTTGATTCTGAAATACCTGTGTGATATCTAAAATGGAAATGTCACATGAAGAACTGCATACTTCCTGGAGCTCAGAAAGATCTGGACTACAGTTGCCAAATGGGGAGTTGTTGTCTCATAAACAGAAATGAAGCTATCTGTATAATGGAGATTGTCTAGAGAGAAGGTAAGAGAAGAAAGCCTGGAGGAACTTAGCCTGTCATGGTTAAGTAGAACAGGAGCAACTGACAGAGGACCATGAAAAAGGGGTGGTCAGAGAGTCAGGATAAGTCCCTGAAATCTGATGATGTAAGAGACCTGAAGGCAGAGGATGTTTCAAGAACAAGGACTGGTCTACACTGTCAGATGCTACTGGTGTGTCAGATAAAATGATACCTGAAAAATACCCAATGGATGTATGCAAACGTCATTTGTGACTTTGATGAGACCAATTTTGTGCAATGGAGAGGGCAGAAATGAGACCAGAGTAGAAAGGAAGGACCCTAGCTTTAGGGGCCAGAGTGTCACTCTGGAGCTGGTGTGCTCAGTGCTGTGGGCCAGAGGAATGTGCCATGTACCATGACAGCAGTGGGAAGGGCCCCATCAGGACTCTGGTATGATAGAAGGGCTTTTGGGAGGAGGTGACATCGCAACTGAGTTATGAAAGGAAGAAAGGCCAACAGTCAGGGGCATGGTAGGGGTAAATGGGAGAGTTGTTCAATTCAGAGAAAGCAATGTATTCAAAGATAAAGACGAAAGAAAGAACTTTTGAAGAACTGCCAATTTGCTTTATCTGGAAAATAGAGTTTGAGAAATGTCAGGAGGCCAGAAGGTAAGTAGAGGCCTTATTAAAACCAGTGAAGGATTTTAGGCAGAAGAGGGGTAGGAGCAGCTTCTAATTTAAAATGATCACTGTCTGCAATGGGAAGAATGAATTGGAGGGGGAGAGACAAGAAGCAGGAAGACCAGCTCTGTTGCAGGTAAAGAAATGATGAGGACCTTAAGCAAGCAGTGGCTGTGGGGATATAGGGAAAGAGCTATATTTGCAAGAGATACAATTGGCAGAACTTGACCAATCTGAGATTGAGGATAAGAGAGCGCTCAAGAGAGTCGAGAATGCCCCTGATGTTTTCAACATCTCAACACATGGTGGTGGTGTTATCTGAGGCAGAACTTCCCAAACAGTGGGCCACAAATGAATTGAGTGTGTAGAACTCTTGATCTCCTCAGTCCTGGGGGCAGAATCTGGGGCAGCTGGAGTCCCCAAGCTGGTTGCCTCTCTTGTCCTTGTCACTTATTATGTGTGCTGAGTCATGAAAATGGGAAGATGCAGTTAATGTAATGAATACAGGAACAGACTTTCAAGAGGCATCTAAGTGAAAGTTCTGGTGGGTAACAGACACATATCTCTGGAGCCCAGGAGAGAGCTCTAGGCTGGACATGAGGACACAGAGTTGTCAGCAACTGATAGTAATGAGAAGAAACTGATAACCATAGTGACCTCCTGGAGGAGGACCTGAGTGGTGGGGGAGGGAAGACTTCTGCAGTTCAGGGTCTCTTGTGCGTCTTGAATTTTGTTCCATGTGCATGGTATACATATCCAAAAACACAAAGAGATGGATAGATATCTGGATGGTTGGATGTTAAAGTTTAACTACTATTAGAGAGAAGAGGGTGAAGATAGAGGGGGAGTGAGCAGAAGGTTCTCTGCTCGAGTAGAACTCAAGTGCCAGAGCACAGGGTCAGCTCCAAACTGAAAGTGTCTCTGCTGCTGAGGCTGGAGGGAAGGGGAGAAGGTGATGGATGCAGATGCAAGTCAGTGTGTGGAACGGAGGAATAAGGAACGAAACAGGCAGCGGGACCAGGTCCTGAGGCCCAAAGACTCAGGGAAAGGCTGGGCTTCTAAGGAAGGACATGAAGATTTGAAATACAAGCATGTGCGCATAACGACATTTTGGTCAATGGCAGATGGCATGATACCACAGTGGTCCTGTCGCAAGCCGAAAGAGTGAGGGTCGTGATCAACTCAGCATACCACTGGAGGCTATATGAGTAAACAGCAAACTGTTCTCATAAATGCAGAATGCTGGCAAACTGACAAACTGCATCTGCCGCCCAGAAGGAATGCTGAGGGCAGTCATGCCCCAAGTGCAGTGTTTCTTGTGATTAGGCACACCTGTAGCCTGTTAGCAATAGGAATGTGAACCTGTGATCAGTCAAGCGGCTGACCAACCATTAGCTCCTCCCTCCTCTTTCTACCCAATAAATACAAAGGGCTGTAGAAGCTCAGAGCTGCCTTTGCTCACTGGAAGCAAGGAGCCCCCTTCTTCTTCCCCACCCCCTCTTTTTCTTTAAAACAAGTCCTTTTTTCTTTGTCTTCATTTCTACATTTGTCTTCCTTCGTTCAGTCTGGTAGTAACTGGCAAACTGTGGCATGGTCCCATAACATAATGGAGTTGAGCAATTCCTTTTGCCTAGTGACCTCCTGGTAATCCTGACCCTGTGTAGGCCTAGGCTAATAATGTATGTGTTTGTGTCTTTGTTTTTAACAAAAAAATTTGAAAAGAAAAAAGTAATTTTTAAAAATAGAAAAAAGCTTATAAAAGGACATAAAGGATCTAAAGAAAAAGGATATAAAGAAGAAATATTTTTGTATAGCTGTACGAGGTGTTTGTGTTTTAAGTGAAGTGCTAATACAAAAGAGTTAGTTTTTAAAAACATAAAAGCTTATAAAGTAAAAATATACAGTAAGCTAAGGTTAATTTATTATTGAAGAAAGAAAAAGTTTTTAAAATAAATTCAGTATAGCCTAAGTGCATGGTGTTTATCAGTCTGCAGTAGTCTACAATAATGTCCTAGGCCTTCACATTCACTCGTCACTCACTCACTGACTCACCCAGAGCAACTTCCAGTCCCTCAAGCTTCATTCATGGTAAGTGCCCTATACAGTTGTACCATTTTTTAATCTTTTATGCTGTTTTCTTTTCCTGTACCTTTTCTATATTTAGACATGTTTAAATACACAAATACCATTATGGTTACAATTGCCTACAGTATTCAGTACAGTAACCTGCAGTGCAGGTTTGTAGCCTAGGTGTATAGTAGCCTATACTATCTAGGTTTGTGTAAGTACATTCTCTCATGTTCACGCAATAACAAAATTACCTAGCGATGCATTTCTCAGAATGTCTCTCCCATTATTAAGTGACACATTACTGCAACTGTTAAGGGGAAGGGAGAGACACAACACAGAAAAAAATATAATTTTTTTCAGAGCTAAGGGCTCAGTGGAAGTTAGGGACCATTAATTTGTAGTGCCTGTGATGTACGATTGTGTGATTCCTTGCAAAGGTGCTCAGCTGCCTGGTTGCAGGAGCAGAAACCTAGATGCATGATTGTAGTAAACCCCAAAATATTAGAGTATACTGCCACCCCCTGCTGTTAGAATAAATGCAGTTTAGAGTAAAAATAACACCACAATGTATTCCAACAAAATTTTGAGTTTTTCCATGTTGACTTTATTTGGAGTAGCAAATTATTTCCAAAAAGTTTTTATTTTTCTCACATTTGTACACGTGCTTTACTGGTGCCTTAGATAGGTGCTAAGGCGACTTTGGTTATCCACATTGAACATGATAATGGAAAATGAGTCCAGTTCACTTAGCGTTTGGGAACGAAGAAGGTGAGGCAAAGAAATTGAAGGCCATTGCAAGAAAGCAGATGAAGTGATAGACTATGGGGGTCTAGACTGGATAAGGAAGGAAGTAATAAATAGAAATAAAATAAAAAAGTCCAAACAAAGGGGATATTGAAACTATTTGACAACCAGTATGGGTACAGATCCCAACCAATTAAAATAGTTGCTGCCTTTCAGAATGGACTAACTGATCAAAATAAACTGCAGGGGACAGAGTGGGTGCCATTGGTCCAGACCAGAGAGGGTTGAGTGAGGTGAAAGTACAGGAAGCTGGGGAGGAAGGACAGAGAGAGGGTGGGGTTTGGGAATTCAAAGGCGGTTCTGGCTGATGGCCAAGTCACCAGGAGTGAGCCAAACCAAAGCCCAGAGGAGGCAGGAAGGTGGAGGTGCAGGCACAGAGGGATATGTAGAAGTCCAATCGGCCGTTGATTTTAACTCAGATTCTTTTATTCTCAGAATTTAGAGGCCCTCTGTGTTGCTTCCTGCACTAGGCAGAATAGAGCTTCAAATTCCTTTCACGGGAGTGGGCTACAAAGCAGTCATTCTAAAATTGACTCCATTGACTTGTAGTTAGTCCTAGCTGTCCCATATATACTTGCATTATAGACAGTTTTGTGACAGAAAAAAAAAGACTTGATTTTATGCTGTGTTTTTATTAACAAAGGTCAAGGGGTTTCTGTGTGTGTGTGTGTGTGTGTGTGTGTGTGTGTGTGTGTGTGTGTGTGTTCGGTTGGTCTTAACTCTGTCACCTTTGGCTCTTGTCCCCGCAAAGAAACACTCTTTGAGATATTCCAAAATCAGAGAATCTCACAGTGTGGAGGTCTCTGCTTACTAACATATCAATGAGATTATTCTTGTGTGAGGCTTGTTTAATCTCTTCAATTAATGCAATACTTAATTTCCTGATTTCAGAAACTGAACTACGTAAAAAAGATAAAAGGATCTCCTTACTCATCACAGATGACAGCCAGGAAGAACAGGTCTCAGATGGTAGGTACACTTACACTCAATTTTTTAAACTGCCCTTTTTATTCAAGAGTTAACACTACATTGCAAAGAAAGAAGTTTGATCACCCACCAACCATAAAGTGGGAGTTAAGTCATCCTATATTCAAAAAATAAGATTATATTTAAAATCTGTTTAAGTCTTCGGAGAAAATTACCAGATAGTCACTGTGCACCTTCTATCTGCTGGTCACTGTGAGAGACACTGGGGGCACAATAAGGAAGTGATGGCCCCACTCACTGGGGAAAGGAGCCATGAGAATATGAAAAGGTAAATGCCAAGACACACAGTGAATTAAATGGCTTAAAAAAACAAGGCAAGACAGGTCAAAAGGAAGAAAAGTACTTAATAAGTAGTCTAAAAACTCACATGAAAAGGAGAAAGCCTTGTATAAAGGAGAAAATTTAATTACATCTTGAAATCTAGTTGGGACATAAGATGGCTAAAGAAAAATGGGCATTTCTTCAGAAACTGAGCTAGTTCAGTCATAGAATATGAAAAATGTCTGGAGATCTTCTGTACAACAATGTACATGTCTTCCGAATACAATGTCTTCTGGATGCGTATAGGATAGATGAGGCTGGAAAGGTAGGTAGGGGCCACCTGTTGTCTAGCTGAGTGGTTAGTTAGCAGTATGACTAGTGGATGGTGGATGATGGGACTGTTGATGAAAAGAGTCAAACTCTGTGGGATATTTTGAGAGATTTATTCCAAGCCAAATATGAGTGACCATGGCCCATGGTACAGCCCTCAGGAGGTCCTGAGAACATATGTCCAAGATAGTCGGGGTACAGCTTGGTTTTATATATTTTAGGAAGGCATGAGACATCAATCAAATACGTTTAAGAAATACACTGGTTTCGTTCAGAAAGGCGGGACAAGTCAAAGGGTGTGGTGGGGGCCTCCAGGCTATAGACAAATTTAAACATTTTCTGGCAGACAATTGGTGAAGTTTGTCTAAAGACCTGGGATTGGTAGAAAGGAATGTTTAGGTTAAAATAAAGGATTGTGGAGATGAAGTTTTATTGTGCAGAGGAAGCTGTCAGATAGCCAACTTCAGAGAGAGCAGGTTATAATTTGTTTCTTATCAAGGGTGCCTGGCTCTTCATTGATTATCTCCTGGTTCTGGGGGGGAAGGAAGGAAAACAAAAGGGAGAGGAGATTCTCTATAGAATGTGGATTTTTCCCGCAAGACATTTTGCAGGGCAATTTCAAGGCATGGCAAGGAAATATATTTTGGGGTAAAACATTTTGATTTTCTTCCTTGTTATGGCAGAGTCAGATTGGAAAGTAAGTCACGATATACAGGGTTAAATAAAACACATCTGGTGAGAATTTATGGTTTATAGGGCATGACTCTCCAGACCCCTTAGAAAGGAATTTGGGTGGCTGAGCACGGTGGCTTACGCCTGTAATCCCAGCACTTTGGGAGGCGAAGGCAGGCAGGTCACCTGAGGTCGGGAGTTTTAGACCAGCCTGATCAACATGGAGAAACCCCGTCATACAAAAAAATTAGCTGGGTGTGGTGGCACATGCCTGTAATCCCAGCTACTCAGGAGGCTGAGGCAGGAGAATCACTTGAACCTGGGAAGCGGAGGTTGTGGTGAGCCAAGATCACACCATTGCACTCCAGCCTGTGCAACAAGAGCAAAACTCTGTCTCAAAAAAAAAAAAAAAAAAAGAAAAGAAAAGAAAGGAATTAGGGCAAAATAAAAAAATCAGAGCTTAGTTCTCAGGACAAAGCACAAAATAGATGGAGTCAGGCTTAGAGAATTAATCCAGCTGTAACATGAGCCCTATAGAGGATTATCAACAGCCCAAATCACTGTTCTGACAAGCATGGTGAACTCAGTCCCACCTAGACAGTGTCTCTCTAGATATCTGAGTGGCAGCACTATTATTGCATTGGCCCAACTGGTGTTAAGCAACACTTAAGATCTGAGGGCACCAAGCCCCTTGTGAGAACTGAGGGAAACTGTAAGATCTGTCATGAAGGAGATGGCAGCTTTCCACGGTGGAGGAAGAGAAGCCAAATTGTAGAGTGTGTATTCCTGAGACTACTCACATCAGAACAGTTTAAGTTGCTAATTACAGTTTCAGGTTCTTAGACCTCTACCTGAATAAATCATAAGCTTATGCAGATTAAAGTACTTTAGTTGTGATAAAAGAGAGAAAATGAGGTTGATTTAAGGTTGTTTTGCAGACCATTTGTTGAATAAGCATAGAATCAAATATAACCAATTACAGTGTTTTCCATATTTTGAGAAACATTTCCATAAGCTTAGGTGGATTGTAAAAAACATATAGTGATTAATAAAATCAATTTAATCACTAGCATTTTTTTCACTGAAATAGAATGAAATTGATAAGAAAACAGTAAGGAGACCAGATTTTTTTCCCCAATGAACTAGAATAGAATAGAAAGAAAAAGGCAAGTAGGAAAAACAAGAAAAGGGTAAGTAGGACTAGATTAGTTTATTAGTCAGGGTTCCCTAGAGGGATAGAACTAATAGTATATATATATATATATATATATATATATATATAAAATATTCATATTAACTATAATTATATATTAAATATATAATATTTATTATACATTATATATTTATAATATATATTATATAAATATTATATATAATATGTATTTATATATTAAAATATATATTTTTATAATTATATATAAATTATTGTAATTATATATAATTATATATAAATTATTGTAATTATATATAATTATATATTAATATATTTATATATAAATATATTTATATTATATATAATATATTTATATATAATATATTATATTTATATAAATATATTTATATATAAATAGATATATTTATATTTATATATAGATATATTGATATTTATATATAGATATATTGATATTTATATATAGATATATTGATATTTATATATAGATATATTGATATTTATATATAGATATATTGATAATTATATATTTTATATACATATATGTTTATATATTATATATTTATATATTATATATTTATATATTTTATATTTATTATTAAATATAAATATATAATATTTATATGTATATGTTATATATAATATATTTATAATATATATAATATATAATATATGATATATAATATTATATTATACATAATATATATTATATATAATATATTATATATAATATAATATTATATATTTATATTATATGTATAATATATAATATATTATGTATTTTTATATATTTTTATATAATATATAATAATATATAAAATTATATATTATATATAATATATATTTATAAATATATATTATATATTATATATGATGTATTATATAACCAATAATATATTTTATATATTATATATGATGTATTATATAAACAATAATATATTTTATATATTTTATAAAATATTTATATATTATATAATATATAAAAATACATCATATATAAATATATATTTTATGTATATATATATAAAGGGGAGTTTATTAAGTAATAACTTACATGATCAAAAGTTCCCACAGTAGGCTGTCTGCAAGCTTGTGGAGCAAGGAGAGCCAGACCAAGTCTCAAAATTGAAGAATTTGGAGTCCAGTGTTTGAGGGCAGGAAGCATCCAGCATGGAAGAGAGATGTAGGCTGGGAGGCTAGGCAATTCTCACCTTTTCACATTTTTCTTCCTGCTTTATATTTGCTGGCAGCTGGTTAGATTGTGCCCACCAGATTAAGGGTGTGTCTGCCTTCCCCAGCCTACTGACTCAAAGGTTAATCTCCTTTGGCAACACCCTCACAGACACCCAGGATCAATACTTTGCATCCTTCAATCCCATCAAGTTGACACTCAGTATTAATCATCACAAATTCAGCCCTTGTCAACTTGAACCCATGCACATCTCCTGAGATCATACATAATCTTCAAATAAAGACAATAATAAGATCGTAATTATGCCTAACATAATACAACTATCCTTCATACAACCGGAAACGCACTAATTTCCAACCCAAATACTACTACAGAAAGTTAACAATACTTAAATGCTAATGTGAAGTCAATAAATCTTATTTCACATGATAAAGGAAAAGGAAATAAAATGAAGATATTTTCTTAGTACAAGTGTATACATGCACAAACATGTTTTTAACAAAAGAAGAAGGAAACACTCATGACAGTTACAGTCCTCATTTCTGCAGCTGGTCATGTGGTTGCAGCTGGTATTCATGACTATCTTCTACTATCCATTCTGTATTCTCTTTGCCTTCAGCAAGCACCTCAGCAGGTCATGGTTTTTTCCATGGTGGAGTGACCCAAGCCTTCATTCCTGAGGGGTCTGGACCATTTGTAGTCCTGCCTGAATTGGGCTATTATAGTTTCCCACTGACCTTTATCACAGGGCATAGTAATACTAAGATAGGCCCTAATGAATTATACTCTTCCTCACCTCCATTATGGAATAGTAAACTGATTTCATCTTGATAGTCTGGGTCAGTCACCCCAGCCAGCACTGTAACTCCCTTCTTAGCCTGTTGACTGAAAGGTAGGAGGAGCCCAAAGTGTCCAGGTGGCAATCTTAATTTCCAGTTTAATGGGATTTTTGTGTCTCCTGGTGGCAGCGTTCTTCCCTCTGGAACTAAGACCTCTAGGCCAGCAAAACATAATGTCACAGGAACAGGAAGCAAAAATGTTGCTAGTGGATCACTAGAGGTGATGGTGAGTGGTGCCACTTCCACTTCCACCCCTTGATTCCTAGACCTGTGATTCCTGGCTATGGGTGAAACAGTATCATATATTGGACACTGATTGAGAGCATACATGGCCTTCTGGAGAACTTTGCCCCAGCCCTGCAAAGTATTGTCACCTAGTTGGCATTGTAACTGTGACTTCAAAAGGCCATTCCACCATTCTATCAATCCAGCTGCTTCAGGATGATGGGGAACATGGTAAGACCTGTGAATTCCATGGGCCTAAGCCCACTGCCCCACTTCTTTAGCTGTAAAGTGAGTGCCTTGGTCAGAGGCAATGCTGTGTGGAATACCATGCCAGTGGATAAGGCATTCCATGAGTCCATGGATGGTAGTCATGGCAGAAGCATTGTGTGCAGGATAGGCAAACCTATATCTGGTGTAAGTGTCTGTTCCAGTGAAGACAAACCTCTGCCCTTTCCATGATGGAAGAGGTCCAGTATAATCAACCTGCCACCAGGTAACCGACTGATCACCCCGAGGAATGGTGCCATATCGAGGACTCAGTGTTGGTCTCTGCTGCTGGCAAATGGGGCATTCAGCAGTGGCTGTAGCCACATCAGCCTTGGTGAGTGGAAGTCCTTGTTGCTGAGCGCATGTGTAACCTCCATCCCTGCCACCATGGCCACTTTGTTCATGGGCCTATTGGGCAATGACAGGAGTGGCTGGGGAATAAGGCTGAGTGGTGTCCACAGAACAGGTCATCCTATCCACCTGATTATTAAAATCCTTCTCTGCTAAGGTCACCCGTTGGTGAGCACTCACATGGGATGCAAATATCTTCAGTTTTTCACCACTCAAAGAGGTCCATCCACATACCTCTTCCCCAAATTTCTTTGTCACCAATTTTCCAATCATGCTTCTTCCAAGTCCTTGACCATCCAGCCAAACCATTGGCTACAGCCCATGAATCAGTATATAATTGCACATCTGGCCATTTCTCCTTCCATACAAAGTGCACAATCAGGTACACTGCTCGAAGTTCTGCCCGCTGGGAAGATTTCTCTTCACTGCTGTCCTTCAGGGATTTCCTAGAAAGGGGCTGTAGTGCTGCAGCTGTCCACTTTCGGGTGGTGCCTGCATATCATGCAGAGCCATCTGTGAACCAGGCCCTAGCCTTTTCTTCCTCTGTCACCTGATCATAGGGAACTCCCATGAGGCCATCTATACAGGCTGGGGAAGAGAAGGCAGGGTGGCAGCAGTGGAGACCACGGGCATTTGAGCCACTTCCTCATGTAACTTACTTGTGCTTCCAGGACGTGCTTGAGCCCAATCACATATACACCACTTCCATTTGATGATGGAATGCTGCTGCGCATGGCCCATTTTATGGCTAGATGGGTCAGAAAGCACTCAGTTCATGACAGGCAATTCAGGTCACATGATGACTTGATAAGCCATAGTCAAACGTTCAGTTTCCACCAAAGCCCAGTAACAGGCCAAGAGCTGTCTCTCAAAAGGGCAGTAGTTATCTACAGAAGATGGCAGGGCCTTGCTCCAAAATCCTAGAGGCCTCTGCTGTGATTCACCTATGGGGGCCTGCCAAAGGCTCCAAACAGCATTCCTATCTATCACTGACACCTCAAGCACCATTGCATCTGCTGGGTCATACGGCCCAAGTGGGAGAGCAGCTTGTACAGCAGCCTGGACCTGTTGCAGAGCCTTCTCCTGTTCTGGACTCCACTCAAAACTGGCAGCCAGCCTTTCAGGTCACTCAATAAATGGGTGGAAGTAACACACCCAAATGAGGAATGTGTTGCCTCCAAAATCCAAATAGGCCCACTAGGCATTATGCTTCTTTCTTGGTTGTAGGAGGGGCCAAATGCAGCAACTTATCCTTCACCTTAGAAGGAATATCTCCACAGGCCCCACACCACTGGACCCCTAGAAATTTTACTGAAGTAGAAAGTCCCTGAATTTTAGTCAAATTTATTTCCTATCTTCTGGCATGTAAATGTCTCACCAATAAGTCCAGTGTTTGCTACTTCTTGCTCAGTGGATCCAGTCAGCATAATGTCATCAGTGTAATGAACCAGTGCAATATCTTGTGGAAGTGAAAAGCAATCAAGGTCGCTCCAAATGAGATTATGACACAAAGCCTGAGAGGTGATATACCTCTGAGGTAGGACAATAAATGTACATTGCTGGACTTGCCAACTGAAGGCAAATTCCTTCAGGTGGGCCTTATGGACAGGAATGGAGAAAAAGGCATTTGCCGAATCAATGGCTGCATACCAGGTACCAGGAGATGTGTTAATTTGCTCAAGCAATGAGCATCTGGTACATCTGGTACAGCAGCTGCAACTGGAGTCACCACTTAGTTAAGCTTACGATAATCTACAGTCATTCTCCAAGATCCATCTGTCTTCTGCACAGACCAAATTGGAGAGTTGAACGGGGATGTGGTGGGAATCACCACCCCTGCGTCTTTCAGGTCCTTGATAGTGGTACTAATTTCTGCGAAACCTCCAGGGATACGAAATTGTTTTTGATTTACTATTTTTCTAGGTAGAGGAAGCCCTGATGGCTTCCATTTGGCCTTTTCCATCATAATAGCCCTCACCCTACCAGTCAGGGAGCCAATGTGGGGGTTCTGCCAGCTGCTAAGTTTGTCTATGCCAATTATGCATTCTGGCACTGGGGAAATGACCACAGGATGAGTCCAGAGACCCACTGGACCCTCTGTAAGTCAGACCTGAGCTAAAATTCCGTTAATTACCTGACCTCCATAAGCCCCTACTTTAACTGGAAGACCACAATTATGTTTTGGGTGCCCTGGAATCAATGTCAGCTCAGAGCCAGTGTCCAGAAGTCCTTGAAATGTCTGATTATATCCCTTTCCCCATTGCAC
The DNA here is from genome assembly GCF_028885625.2 of Pongo pygmaeus. Taxonomy (NCBI): domain Eukaryota; kingdom Metazoa; phylum Chordata; class Mammalia; order Primates; family Hominidae; genus Pongo; species Pongo pygmaeus. The sequence goes on along the minus strand of NC_072384.2, from coordinate 107,088,171 downwards.
AGTTACTCTGGTAAATGGCCAGAGGTCCCCTTGGGGAAAGTTGGGAGAAAGATTCACTGCATAAATTGTCAGTAATGTAGTAGGGTCCTTCCTCAAGGGGGCTTGGTCTCCCCTTCATTCAAGGGATTCAGGGTCTGTAAACTGGCTCAAATCTGGAAATTGATTGAAGGGCCACAATTCTCTGTTTTATAATTCAAATGCGTCTTTTATCCATTCAACCTAGAAGTTTTTTCCTTATATATATTAAGTAGGAATGCAGTAGGCTTCCTGTCAATTTCACTTCTAGGAACACCATGATTAATTAGCCAATGCCAGAGCTCTACACAAGTCAGACTATTCTGTTTGCTGCTTTGTCTCTGCTGTCCATTATGGCAGTTATGCCCACCTTGCCTTTTTTTTTTTTTTTTTTTTTTTTTTTTGAGACAGAGTCTCGCTCTGTCGCCCAGGCTGGAGTGCAGTGGTGTGATCTCGGCTCACTGCAAGCTCCACCTCCTGGGTTCACTCCATTCTCCTGCCTCAGCCTCCCGAGTAGCTGAGACCACAGGTGCCTGCCACCATGCCCAGCTAATTTTTTGTATTTTTAGTACAGATGGGGTTTCACCGCGTTAGCCAGGATGGTCACAATCTCCTGACCTCGTGATCCGCCCACCTCGGGCTCCCAAAGTGCTGGAATTACAGGCGTGAGCCACTGCACCTGGCCCCACCTTGCCTTTGATGGTTGGTTAAGTGCCACCACTTGGCCCCTGCCACCTTGGGATCCAGTTATTCCCAGTGTATTTAAGTTTTGTAGTTGAGTGACTGTGGTTCCCACTGTTAGATCTGACACACAGAGAAGAGCAATTACAGGGCTCTTCAAAGATGCAGGTGCTACCCTCACAAATCTGTTTCACAAGGCATTGGTCAAGGGTATATCTTCTGGACCCTCCCAGCTGGGATGAGTAGGTCTAAAGTGACTAATCCACTCCACCATCCCAATCTCCCTAAGCCTTTGGATCCCTTCCATTAAACCAAGGGAGATCAGGCATTTCCAGCTCACTCACAGTGGGCCATCTTTTAATCCATATTTCAGCTAACCAAGCAAATAAACTATTAGAACCTTTTTTAACTTCCCGAGCTGTAACATTAAATGCAGAGTCCCTACTTAGTAGGCCCAAGTCAATAAATTCAGCCTGATCCAACTCTATGTTCCTTCAACTATTTATCCCATACCCTTAATATCCATTCCCATACCTGTTCTCCAGATTTCTGTTTATATAAATTAGAGACATCGGCTGGGCGTGGTGGCTCACGCCTATAATCCCAGCACTTTGGGAGGCCGAGGTGGGCAGATCACAAAGTCAGGAGATTGAGACCATCCTGGCTAACATGGTGAAACCCCATCTCTACTAAAAATATAAAAACAAAATTAGCCAGGCATGGTGGCAGGCGCCTGTAGTCCCAGCTACTTGGGAGGCTGAGGCAGGAGAATGGCGTGAACCCAGGAGGCGGAGCTTGAGCCAAGATCACACCACTGCACTCCAGCCTGGGTGACAGAATGAGACTCTGTCTCAAAAAAAAAAAAAAAAAGAAAGAAAGAAAAAGAGACATCAAGCAGCTCTTTTTGAGTGTAGCACACTTCTTCATGGGTCATACTCTCAACCTCACCTCTAGAGGCCCACCGAGACTTTAGTCTAGTTATAGGTCTAGAAGCAAACAAGGGTGTTAGGGGTGGCTACTAAGGAGAATCAACATTATTTTTCCTGGCAACTGACTCAGGGGAGGCCATCACTCTTGCCTCAGGCAGCACAGGGTTTATCCCCTCAGACAAAGGTGGAAAGGCTGATGACAGCATGGGTCAGGGAGGGGATGTTGCCACTACTGGGTATGGGGAAGCTGTTCCTTCCGGCAAAAAAGGTTCATCAGAGTTTACAAACTCAGTGTCCCCAGCTTCATCAGGGTTCTCCCACACGTCTCCATTCCAAGTTGCAGCATCCCATTCTCTTCCAATTAATGCCCTCACTTTAACAGGAGACACCTGGCAATGCTGCACATACACTTTTCGTTGCAGTTCAGCCACTCACATAATAAGAGCTTGTGTCTGTTTTTCCATAATTTCAGCTCTTTCTCTACAGGAGATAAGACTCACTCAGGGCAATCTTTGCAGATTTGAGGCTCAGTATCTGCTTCTGAAGCCAGGAGACAGAATCTCTGAGTTCATCATTTTCTTTCATCACTTTGTCCACTGAACTTAGGAGCAGCTAACCAGCTTCATTATGTTCCTTTGTTCACCACATATGGTCAAAGGTATTATGTATAGAGTCACTAAACTCCCTGCCTCTCCTGGGCAGTGAATCAGGAGTGTCAAATGCATTTATTTTGCATAACTCATTAAACAGTTCATGCCAAGGACTATCAGTGTTCTCCGTACTATTAAAAGTAGAGTCCTTAGGTCCTTAGCATTTGGAGGTCGAATCATACTAAGCAGCCAACTCCAGAAACCCGAAAACCAACAAAATAACTCCATCCTTAATATTTCGTTTCTCCAGAACCACTCCTGGTACCAAAATCTGTATAGTCAAGGTTCCGTAGAGGGACAGAACTAATAGGATACTTATGAATAAATAAAGGGGAATTTATTAAGTATTAAGTTACATGATCACAAGTTCCCACAATGGGCTGTCTGCAAGCTTGAGGAGCAAGGAGAGCCAGTCCGAGTCTCAAAATTGAAAAACTTGGAGTCCAGTGTTTGAGGGCAGGAAGCATCCAGCATGGGAGAAAAATGTAGGCTGGGAGGCTAGGCAGTTCTCACCTTTTCACATTTTTCTTCCTCCTTTATATTTGCTGGCAGCTGATTAGATTGTGCCCACCAGATTAAGGGTGGGTCTGTCTTCCCCAGCCCACTGACTCAAATGTTAATCTCCTTTGGCAACACCCTCACAGACACACCCAGGATCAATACTTTGCATCCTTCAATCCAATCAAATTGGCACTTGGTATTAACCATCACAATTAGAAAAAGATAGGTATTATTTCATGTAATTTTTTGTTTCATTAATATGTACACAAATGTGCACATTGGACTATAATGTAAAATGTGCCTTTTATTGTGGGTCATAGGCACTGAAGTTTGAAAAACATTGACTTAGAACATCTCATGACCTAGTTAGGTTGTTGGTTATATTCTAAATCCAGCATGTTTTATTTAATTTTGATTTCAGGACATAAAGATCTGGTCCCTGATGAAGAAAAAAATCTAGTTATGTCAGATGGTAAGTCAGTGGGGTTATAAACAATGTCTATATTGCTAATAGTCATGACTCATATTGTCCAGTTGTTAGAGAATAATGTTATGGTCTAGCGACCAAAGCAAGTTTTAAATAACTGCTTCTTTTCATATGCTTCACAAACACTTTGAAATGGGCATAAAAATGTCAACTTTTTTTAAAAAAGCACTAAAACTGCTTCCTTGTCATATTCACCTCAAACTCTCCCAAAATACTCTAACTTCAACTCCAGTCCCTTGTATCTCTTGCTTCTCGCCTTTCCCTTTTCTTCTCAATTCTTTATTATGAAGCCCAAAATAACCAATAGGGCAAGACAGCATCTTCCTCAGAACACAGGTCAGAGGAAGAGACTGAGAGAGCCAAGTTAGAATTCTCCTTAACAGGGAAAATCTGGGAATTTTTGTCTCATTATGTGTATATATATCTCATCATATATATGATTTATAATGTATTACATAAATACACATACATATATATGCTGTTGACCTTGAACAGCATGGGTTTGAACTGTGCAGGTCCACTTATGCAGATTTTCTTCCACCTCTGCCATCCCTAAGACAGCAAGACCAACGCCTCCTCTTCCTCCTGCTCCTTCCCAGCCTAGTCAACATAAAGAAAATGAGGATTAAATGGATTTAAGTGGAAATGATCCATTTCCACTTAATGGATAGTAAATATATTTTATCTTCCTTATGATTTTCTTAATAACATTTTCTTTTCTCTAGCTTACTTTATAGTTAGAATGCAGTATGTGATACATATAACATACAAAATATATGTTAATCAACTGTTATCAGCAAGACTTCTGGTCAACAGTGGGCTATTAGTTAAGTTTTGGGGGAGTCGAAAGTTACGTGTAGATTACTGATCACACAGAGGAATGGTGTCCCTAACCTCCACATTGTTCACGGGTCAACTGTATACATATAATGTGAGTGCTTGCAAATATTTATGTAGAGAATTGTATTTTTTCTAAAGCTGCCTATACAAACCGTATATCAAAAAAATAATAATGTAGTCTGTTTCCATTTTTACGGCTTCATATGAAACTATCTATTTAGAAGGAAGCTAGCAATCATTGAGAAGTTGGCCCAGTGGTTTATGGGGGCCAGAGAAGGAGGCTTCATAGGGATGTTGGTAGAAAGATGCTATACTGAGCAGTTGACTGAACATCTGCTTGTTCATATTGTCCACTCAGGACATGGATAAGTCATCATCAATGGTTGAGACTTTATATAACAGTGGTCTAGCATCTTGTAACTCCTAGGAGAGCAATGCATTCAGAGAAACCTCAGAGTGGAAGGAACAAGATAGAAGAAAATGGAAATAACTGCAAAAATTATTGCGCTTTACATACTAAAAACTATTCTTTTAACTCTATTTGCAGCAGCAGATTTTCCAAATCAAATTCCTCAAACCACCTTTGAAAAGCCACAGTCTTGAGTTCCTAAATGGTAGGTGGTAGACAAAACATTAACTAGTATTTTCTTATTCTACAAGTGGAACTGGGTAATAGAGGATCAAGTTTCCTTGCAATACTATTCTTGTCAAACCCTCCCCACTTCCCACCTTCCCCAGGGACCCAGCCTTGGTTGCTTACTCTCCTGGATCCCAGCTTCCCACTTTTTTTTTTTAAGACGGGGTCTGCTCTGTTGCCCAGGCTGAAGTGCAGTGGTGCGGTTACAGCTCACTGCAACCTCAGCCTCCTAGATTTGTGATCCTCTGAACTCAGCCCCTCAAGTAGCTGGGACCACAGGCATGCATCACCACACCCAACTAATTTTTAATTTTTTTTGTAGATCTAGGGTCTCACAATGTTGCCCAGGCTGGTCTCAAACTCCTGGGCCCAAGTAACCATCCACTTTGGCCTTCCAAAGTGCTAGAATTACAGGCGTGAGCCACTGTGCCTGGCCTGCTTCCCACTTTTGCAACCGAATCCTTAAATCCTTCATTAAATCCTTCCCTCAAGATGAATAAGTAAGGAAATTGACACAAGTAATCTGCATGTCCAGATTTCCCAAGTATATAACTGAGTTGAAAACAAAGCTGATGTAGATTTCTTTGTGGTTGACCAATCAGGATATTCACCCAAGCCCCCACCCTTTTATTTAAATGTCCAATAAAATGAACAAAATTTCATGCACCTTTCATTCTGAAATGTATGGTATGATGGACTTAGGAATGGGGCTAATCAGGGGGAATTAGAATTGGTGCGTAGAGGAGCAGCAAAGCCAAGAGCAGAAATGGAGCTGACCACATAGCTGCATACATGATTTGGAATGAAAAGCAAGGTGCCAGGAGAGAGCACATAAAAATAGCTTGCGGCCAGGGAAGAGGCCACAATCAGTTTTGCTATATGAAAATACGTAACTATGATCTCATGGCTTTATTTCCCGATAGAATCGCTCTCACACATGCACTTTCTCAGCTATTGAATCGTGAATACAGGAATCCAGCAAACAAAAAAGCTAATAATAACATATGCTACTAACATATTTTGGAAATAGTTATGTCTTTTCATTCTTTTCGTTTTACAGACTTTGAAGGCAAAACCGTGGAATCCTAACAGATCAAATTGGATGAAATATATAATTTCTTGGTAGCATAATAAACATAGAATTTATATGAATGTCTATATTTAAGGAAGAATAATTTGAAAGATTTATGTCAGTCTTAGATAATACTATGCAAGGCAATTAAATCACTGTGACAGCACAGAGGTCAGAGTTCAGTCATTTTGCATTACTTGTATCCACTCATGTTTGTTTCATAATAATTGCATTTTCTTAGAACTATTTTGGTGTCAAATGCTATTTTTTATACTACATTAAAATAGAGTTGTCAGTCATTGCACCTGCCCATACATCTTCTGAGAGAACCTGCTTCCTTCCACCAGCCATACCTAAGACCTGCACCTAAGTGGCCATGTTTGCTCAAATGTCCTCATAACCTTGGCCTCAACTAATTAGGCCAAACAGATGTACTTCACTCAAGGAGAACCAATCATATTTTCTCTCTCTCTCTCTCTCTCTCAAAAAATAATTGAACTGAGACCAGTGAGTAAGTTGGTGTCTGGGTCAGGTTAATGGTGGTGAACTATGTGCCTGTGAGCTCTTCAGAGCTGGTTGGGTTCACCACCATCATAAGACCTGCCTCTGTACCATTTTTCCTCGGGTGTGCTTTGTATAAAGGTCTGTACAATAAATCACACTTTTTTAAAGCTTAGATTGAATAGGTTTCTGCTCCTTGACAACAGATATGGCCTGAATAAAATGAATTTTGAAAGAAAAGCATAATATTTTTACTATATAATTGCGTGGTTTAAGTAAAAATTACAGTCTTTTATTAAAGCGGTAATAGCCAAACCAGTATGCTCAGATATTTTCCGGCTAATAAGGCCCTTTACCAATGCCAATTAGGAACTTTTGAAAGCCCAGGAGTCATGTGAAAAACTGCTGATATCTGTGCTTTCTCTGTATGTTTAATAGCTCTTAAGATACAAATTACTTTCTGAAAATTCAGGGAAATTGTAGGTGCATCTTCTGCATTGCTTCTGCACCATCATAATGCAATGGGTAATTTCAAACCCATGACTGACTTTTGCTTGTTTCCAAAGTCAGCACTTCATTTGATGTTATTATGAAGAAAGCTTAATATCTGTGTTAAGGACATTGATTTTGTGCCCTAATCCTACCAATACCATTGCCTGACCTTGTGGGGTCCTCAACCCAAGGAATGTTAACACAGAGAACAAGAGCTGTATGGGAAATCAAATGGTGCTTTACACAGAGCTGGGCACATGGCGGTTGCCCCTCAACATACAGGGCTTCTTATGATAAAACTAAGTGAGATTAGAAACTGTGATTCAGACCAAGAAGCCCAAGCTAAATTTCCCGCTCCATACCCCTTGAATCTGTTTTGTGTGACTCACTTATTACCCATAACCAGACAGAAAAGCTAGAACAAAGAACACAACCATGAACACATCACCTTTCAAAGTAGTGGCCCTGCCCCTTAGTGATTTTCTTCCCATGAGTGTCAAGTTGTGAACAATGAGATAATGAGCTTCTTCTCCAGTTGGTGGACATCTAGGAAAGGGCTAGAGGAGACATAGACAGAGTTTTGTCCCCTTTTGGGACATATTCATCCCCATCCCCAGGAATCTGTACTTCCAGCATGAATATGAACTGCCATATGTTTGGACCACCATAGGATGACAAGAATCCTCTAGAATAGACTCCTATAGGAGAATAGAATGGATTGATTTTAATCACCATATCTACTACCACACATTTGTCCCAAACTAATATATGGAATTACACTGGGAGGAAAGTGTTAAGTGTTTGCTATTTATTTAGAAATAATTACGATGCCACTTCAAAAGTATTTTTCAGGGTGATGTCGTTTGGCTTTCTGTCCCTACCCAAATTTCATCTTGTAGCTCCCATAATTCCCACGTGTTGTGGGAGGGACCCAGCAGGAGATAAATGAATCATGGGGGTGGGTCTTTTCCATGCTGTTCTCACAATAGTGAATAAGTCTCACAAGATCTGATGGCTTTAAAAATGGGAGTTTGCCTGCACAACCCCTCTCTTTGCCTGCCGCCATCCACATAAGATGTGACTTGTTCCTCCTTGCCATCCACCATGATTGAGAGGCCTCCCCACCCTGTGGAACTGTGAGTCCATTAAACCTCTTTCTTTTGTAAATTGCCCAGCCTCGGGTATGTCTTTATCAGCAGCACGAAAATGGACTAATACACAGGGAGTTTTTTTTTTTTCTTTATTTTTTCGACTGATGCACTAGTTCTCATGGTAGCCTGTTACATATAATAGACCAACTTGGGAAATCTCAAGTCTGAATTTTCCCATTAAAAGTAACTTTAATGTGAGGTTATTATAAGTAGTTTCTCTGTGTTGTTAAAGCTATCATGGTAAAGCCATGAGGGAGGACTATTCTGTAGAAAAATTAGAGTATTGTTTGGAGAAAGGCATTATGTGTATAAAGTAATTAATTGGTCACTGGAATATGAGTTAAGTGTCTATAAATCTTTGTAACTATAGCAAGCACTATTAGTTGCCCTCCCTACAGCCCTGCTTAATTCTTGTGACCAACAGAACTCCGATTTTGTTGGGATGGTTGATGGGCCCAATAAATAGTGAGATATCTAATTTAGTCCCATTTGCCAGTGATTGGCCTAGGGGTAGGCATACAGCCCAATTTTGGACACTGATACATAAGTCTTCTGGAGGCCTGCATGAGACAGAGAGAATAAATGGTATGTAAGGAGAAAGCACTTTGGCTCCCACCTACTTCCTTCCTGCTTAAAATGCTGTCCTACTGGGATGTAATGCTCACAGCTTCAGCAACCATTTTGTAGCCATGAGAAGAGACATCACCAGCATAGGAGGGTAGCAGTAAAGAAAGACAGAAAAAGCCTGGTGCCTAATCCTGAGGCCTCGATGGCTTCAAAGAGCCTCTGAACCAACCCTGGATCAACCCCAGAATTTCTGTCTAATAAACAATAAATAACTCTATGTTTTAAGTGCATGTTATTGATGGGTTCTATTACTTATAGACAATGGCTGCATACTTAAATATGTGGCTATATATACTTATAGCTAACAGCTATTTAACTTACTAGAGAAATATCTTTCAATTTTTCATTTTAAGGGAATTAATAAGAAATATATTTAGATCATTTGTTTTTTAGAGACAAGTTCTCGCTCTGTACCCAGCCTAGAGTGAAGAGGCACAATTATGGCTCAGTACAACCTAGAATTCCTGGGCTCAAGCGATCTTCCCACCTCAGCCTCTCAAGTAGCTGGGACTACAGGAACATGCCACCACACCCAGCTAATTTTTTATTTTATTTTTATTTTTGTAGAGATGGGGTCTTGCTATGTTACCCAGGCTGGTCTTGAACTTCTGGACTCAAGTGATCCTCCTGCTTCAGCCTCCTGAGTAGCTGGGACTACAAGCATGAACAACCACACTCAGCCCCTAGACAAACTGACTTTTCTGACTCAGCTAGGCTCAAAATCTGTACTGACTGTTATATTTGTTATATCTTCCCTAATTCCAGTCAGTAAATGCCACCAACTTACTTCAATTCCAGACCATGATTTTCGACATTAGCATGGATCAGAATCACTTGTTAAAATAGATTGCTGAGGGCCAGGCATGGTGGCTCATGCCTGTTATCCCAGCTCTTTGGGAGGCCGAGGTGGGCAGATCACTTGAAGTCAGGAGTTTGAGACCAGCCTGGCCAACATGGTGAAACCCCATCTCCACTAAAAATACAAAAATTAGCCAGGCATGGTGGCATCTGCCTGTGGTCCTAGCTACTCCAGAGGTTGAGGCTGGAGAATCGCTTGAACCCAGAAAGCAGAGGCTGCAGTGAGCCAAGATCGTGCCACTGCACTCTAGCCTGGATGACAGAGCAAGACTCTGTCTCAAAAAACAAACAAACAAAAAAACCAACAAAAAAAATTGCTGGGGACCATCTCCAGAGTTTGTGACTCAGTAAGTCTTAGGTAGGGCCTGAGAATTTGCATGTCTAACAAGTTCCCAGGTGATGCTGATGCTACTGATCTGGGGACCATACTTTGACAACCACTGCCCTACACTATGTCCTCAAACTTCATCTCACTGATGCCTTGATAGATCTTACACAGTGATGTGGCCTTTCCTCTCTTGGCCGAACCATTGCTTATTTCTTTTTATTTCAGGGAGGTGAACATTATGAGACTCCAAGAGACAGAAATAGGATAAAGAGCTATTCCTCCATCTACACACTACCAGATGTAACTGTGAAGTAATGTGTAACTTCCATTTGCTCCTTTGCTGGCCGTAAAACTAACATCTTTAACTCTAAAACGGTCCTGGCTCAGAGCTGAAAGCTTACTCGGTCTGCAGAGGACACAGAAAGGTCACCCAAGCTTGCAGCTGAGTTTCTGGAAGCAAACTGGTGACTCTCCCAACAGTGAGCAGCTGTTCTACCCCTCATATTAATTTCTTCTGGGCAGAAAAAGTGAGCCCACAGAGCTATCTAATCACAAGTCTCTCAGTTTATTGGTACAAAGAAGCATGATTTCTAAACAGAGAAGCCATAGCAAAGGTTTTGCAGAGTCCTGGCAGTCTCCTCCTTTGTAGGTGTGCTACCCATCTCTGGGAAAGCAGCCACAAACCCTAGTGTGTCTTGCTGAAGATCAACACACATAAGTCATACTTAAACAATGCCGTTAAAATTAAGTTGTCATCTATGGCCCCTAAAATTACCACCATGTTTGCAAAATGCCATGATGAGCCCTCAGTCCTCATGCTGACTTGACCTATCAGTAGCATTTGACATATGTCTTAGTCCCTTCGTGCTGCTATAACAAAGGACCATTGACCAGTAGCTTAGAAACAACAGAGATTTATTTATCACCATTCTGGGAATTCTTGATTATTTATCACCATTCTTGATCTGAGACTGGGAAGTCCAAGATCAAGGTGCCAGCAAATTCAGTGTTACATAAGAACACATTTCTTGGTTCATAGACAGCACCTTTTCACTGTGTCTCCACATGGTGGAAGGGGCTAGGCAGCTCTCAGATGCATCTTTTATAAGGACACTAATCCTATTCATGAGGCTTCTACCCTCATGACCTAATCACCTCCCAAAGGCCCCACCTCCTGAAGCCTGCTATGGTTTGGACGTTCATCCCAACTAAACCTTATGTTAAAATTTGGTCCTAATGTTGGATGTGGAGCCTAATAAGTGTTTGGGTCATAGGGGTGGATCCCTCATGAATAGACTAATGCCCTCCCTTGGGGTGAGTGAGTTCCCTTGCTCTTAGTTCCTGCAAGAGCTGATTGTTGAAAATTGTCTGGCACCTCCCCACTTCTCTTGCTTCCTCTCTCACCATGTGACCTTTACATATGCCAGCCCCCTTTTGCCTTCCACCATGAGTAGAAGCTGCCTGGGGCCCTCACCAGATGTCCAATCTTGAACCTTCCAGCCAGCAGAATTGTGAGCCAAATAAACCTCTTTTCTTTATAAACTACCTAGCCTCAGGTATTCCTTTACAGCAACACAAAGCTAACTAAGACAGCATCACATTGGGTATTAGTTTTTGAAATATTAATTTGGATAGCGGGAGCAAATATTCAGCCCATAACAACATAATCATTTCCTTGTCTCTGATACACTTACTTCACCTGCTTTTTAGGGCATGAGACTTTCATGGTTTTCTTCCTACTTCATCCCCATGAAGTGCTTTACTATTTCTCAGTCTCCTTTGCCGATTTATCCTCTTATACCCTTATAATATTGGAGTACACCAGGGATCTGTTGTTGATTGCCATCTGTAGCTACTCATGACCCCATCCAGTCCGATGACTCTATATTCCATCTATATACAAGTAATCCCCTAATTTATATCTCCAGACCAGTCACCTCTTCCAAACTTAAGATTCCCCTATCCTACTTGCAATTTGCACTTAAATTGCTAATAGGCAAATGAATTAACATGTTTCAAACTTACCTCTTAATTCCTATATCTCCCACCTGCTCCTCAATCTCAAACAAAATCTCAATAAAGAGGAATTTTATCTTCCCATTCACTCAAACCAAAATTCTTGGAGTCATCCTTACCTTCTTTTTCTTTTACACTCTACGCTCAATCACAGGAAGTCCTGATAGCTCTACCTTCAAAATAGTCTTCTGGATTTACCAGAAGCCAAATTTCACCATTACTCTCTGGGTCCAACCCTCTACTGTCTTCTGGATTATCATAGAGCCTCTTAAGTAGTCTCCCTTCTTTATCCTTGAAATCTTACAGACTATTCTTAGAATAGTAGCTATTGTGGTTTGTATATTTGATTGAACTCTCTAAATGTCATGTTGAAATTTTATCCCCAATATAGGTTCCAACAGGAGGTATTGGGTCATGAGAGTGGATCCCTCATTAATTGCTTTGTGCCATCCTCACAATGAATGAGTCTCACTCTGTTAGTTTCCACGAGAGCTGATTGTGGACAAGCATCCTGGACTTCCCTCTTCACTCTCTTGCTTCGTTTCTCATTGTGTGATCTGCATAGGCCAGCTTCCCTTCACCTTCTGCCATGAATAGAAGTTTCCTGAGACGCTCATCAGAAACAGATGTTGGCACCATGCTTCTTGTACAGCCAGCAGAACTATGAGCCAAATAAACTTATTTTCTTTATAAATTATCCAGCCTCAGGTATTCCCTTACGGAAACACAAATGGACTGAAATAGTAGCCAAAGTGATGCCTTCTTTTAAAATGTAAATCAGGTGTAAGGAAGGGGTCCAGTTTCAGTTTTCTGCATATGGCTAGCCAGTTTTCCCAGCACCATTTATTAAATAGGGGATCCTTTCCCCATTGCTTGTTTTTGCCAGGTTTGACAAAGATCAGATGGTTGTAGACGTGTGGTGTTATTTCTGTTCAGTTGGTCTGTATCTCTGTTTTGGTACCAGTACCATGCTGTTTTGGTTACTGTAGACTTGTAGTATAATTTGAAGTAAGGTAGCGTGATGCCTACAGCTTTGTTCTTTTTACTTAGGATTGTCTTGGCTATATTGGCTCTTCTTTGGTTCCATATGAAATGTAAAGTAATTTTTTTTCTAATTCTGTGAAGAAAGTCAATGGTAGTTTGATGGAAACAGCATTGAATCTATCAATTACTTTGGGCAGTATGGCCATTTTCACATTTATTCTTCCTACCCATGAGTATGGAATGTTTTTCCATTTGTTTGTGTCCTCTCTTATTTCCTTGAGCAGTGGTTTGTAGTTCTCCCTGAAGAGTCCTTCATGTCCCTTGTAAGCTGTATTCCTAGGTGTTTTATTCTCTTTGTAGCAATTGTGAATGGGAGTTCATTCATTGTTTGGCTCTCTGCTTGTCTATTGTTGGTATATAAGAATGTTTGTGATTTTTGCACACTGATTTTGTATCCTGAGACTTTGCTGAAGTTGCTTATCAGCTTAAGGAGTTTTGGGTCTGAGATGATGGGGTTTTCTAGATATAGGCTCATGTTATCTGCAAACAGAGACAGTTTGACTTCCTCTCTTCCTATTTGAATACCCTTTATTTCTTTCTCTTGCCTGATTGCCCTGGCCAGAACTTCCAATACTATGTTGAACAGGAGTGGTGAGAGGGGGCATCCTTAACTTGTGCCGGTTTCCAAAGGGAATGTTTCCAGCTTTTGCCCATTCAGTATGATATTGGCTATGGGTTTGTCATAAATAGCTCTTATTATTTTGAGATGTGTTTCATCAATACCTAGTTTATTGAGAGATTTTAACATGAAGGGATGTTGAATTTTATTGAAGGTGTTTTCTGCATCTATTGAGATAATCATGTGGTTTTTGTCATTGGTTCTGTTTATGTGATGGATTACATTTACTGATTTGCAGATGTTGAACCAGTCTCACATCCCAGGGAATGCATGTGGGGCTTAAAACCTAAATGACGGGTTGATAGGTACAGAAAACCACCATGGCACATGTATACCTATATAACAAACCTGCACATTCTCTGCTTGTATGCCAGAACTTAAAGTAAAATAAAAAATACATATGGGAAAGAAGATTATCCTCTGGGGATTAAACTGCAGTCATCACATACAAAATGGATTGGAAGAGAGATATACAAAAAATAAAAAAGAATTTTCTTTTCACTTCCAAGAATAGAATAGTAATTAATTATATTTTGAGGGTGAAATGACGAGTCATCTTAAAGTAACAGAATGGATCCCAGTCTTCAGTTAATAGCTAACCTTGACTATAAATTAATTTAAAGTTTTGGTACATTTAAAAAAGGAATCATCAATCAAAAAGGGATTGTGTCAACCATGGAAAAAATGAAAATCACAAAAGTTGGTGATATTCATCCAAATAGTTTCCAACAGAATAAGAGCTTTATATAATACACTATACATAGTATAACCCCTTTGGTAAGAATATCTCTACAGAAAGGATAGATGAATCTGATGATTTTTAACTTTTACCATTAAACATTCACTTTATCAAAACAAACAAACAAAAATGTGAATCAGATTGTAGCTCAATTATGTTTAAGAGCTCATAGAGGCTCTCCACTACAGAATAAAAGCCAAAGTCCTTATGATGGCCTGAAAGGCCACATGGTCTGTTCCCACCCTCACCTTTTCATCTCTCTGATCTCCTCTCCTACTACTATTTTTCATGTTTATACCACTCTGCTCTTGCCACATAAGCCTCCTGGCTGTACCTTATATCTGCCAGGCACACTCTGACCTCAGAGCCTTGCACTAGCCATTTCCTCTACATGGAACACTCTTTCATTAAATATGTGACCAACGCTTCACTTCCTACAAGCCTTTGCTCAGATTTCACCTTTTTAATAATGCCTATACATACCATGCTGTTTAGCACTGCTATCTGCCACTCTCAGCAATCTCAGCCCCCTTTATCCTGCTCTACTTTTTGTTGTATTCCGCAGTGCTTACAATCTCACGTTATTATTGTTCATGTATTATATTTTTGCCCATTGTCCTTCTAACACACTAAAAATAAAGTTCTATAGTAGTAATACTCATCTGTTTTGTGGTGTTTTCTAAGCACCTAGAATAATGCCTAGCACACAGTTTTGAGCAATACATACTTTGGATCCCTCTCTTCTAAATTCCAACAATGCTCATTCTTTTTTTTTCCTTAATCCCCTGGGCACCCACCCCTGAGTACCATTCACTGGCCGATCCCTGGAGTTCCACCCTGCCCTGTTCCTGAGTGCCCTCTGTGTGTGCCTCCCCCACCATGCCCTCTGGGTGCCAGTCCTTAGCCCACCATTTTGGATGTCCATCCCCTCCCACTCTGGGTGTCAGCAGCCTGGGTGCACTTCCCTGCCAGCATGAATGGGTTGTCCATCAGGCTGATAGCACCTTAGTAAAATTCACCACCGTCATTTATTCTTCACCTCTGCAGGATTAGAAGTGTAGTTTGCAGCTACCATTAAAGTCCCTCAGATAACCAAGCCAACAATACTAATGATAGAACAAGAATGACAGCTTACCATTCTTAGACTTAAAATAGAAGTACCAAAGTTACCAGATGTCCACAGCTCTAAAAGTGCATTAACTTCCTGCACAAGCTACATGGAAGCACAAATTATAATCAGAAGGCTCAGAGTCAGAACAAGAAATATTTACATGATTTGTGTATCTGATGGTCTTCGATGCTAATTAACTTGCATCTTCACAATGGAGCCATATCCAATGTCGACTGCTAGAGATCACAGGCAAGGCACTCTCCCTGCACAGTGCTAACCAGCCTTTCCTGATTCATTTATTCAACACATTTGTTGGGTGCTTATGATGAGTCATGTAGTGTGGGAGGCAGGCACTGAGCATACAGGGACAAATAAGACAAAATACAAAATAGCTCTTGTTCCTGCTTTTGAGGAGTTTGCTTTCTAGTGAAGAAGACAAATATTAAGCCAATAAACATATAACGAAGCAAGATGACCACAGGCTGTGCTGACAGCTATGACTAAAACAGAGTGATGCGATAAAGCTATTCCAGATAGGGTTGTCATGGAAGAGCTCAGTGGAGCCTAAGGATGAATGTGAGGCAGTCATGAGATGAGCTGGAGGAAGCTTTCCAAGCAGGGGTAGCAGCAAGTGCAAAGGCCCAGTGTAGGGGGTAAGAGAGGAGATGGGTTAGTTTTTAAAAACAGAAAGAAGCTAGCCAGTATAAGTGCAAGAGAGGTATGGGATATATTTGGAGAAAAAGGCAGGTCTTGGAAGTTTTCACAAAATCTTGGTAGGTAATTTGGATTTTAAAGGCACTAGCAAGTATGTTCTGAAGAAAAATTTAGAGGAATGTAAGAATAGATGGTAGGATACCATTTAGGAGGCCATTATGAGCGTTCATGCAAGAGATGCTAGTGGCTTAGACTAGGAAGATGGTAATAAGGATGAGAAGTGGAAAAATTGAGTTATATTCTGGAGGGATATATCTCACTCATAGGATTTTTTTTTTTTTTTTGAGACAGAATGTCACCTCTGTTGCCCAGGCTGGAGTGCAGTGGCATGGTCTAGGTTCACTACAACCTCCGCCTCACAGGCTCAAGCCATCCTCTCACCTCAGCCTCCCAAGAAGGAGTAGCGGAGACAACAAGTGCACACCACCACACCTGCCTAATTTTTGTATTTTTAGTAGAGACAGGCTTTCACCATATTGCCCAGGCTGGTCTCAAACTCCTGATCTGAAGCGATCCACCTGCCTCACTCTCCCAAAGTGCTGGGATTACAAGTGTGAGCAACTGTGCCCAGCCGCATTCATGGGATTTTAAGTTGGAATGAATATAGCGAGGAGAGTAAATAAAAAGGAGAAATCAAAGATTAACTGGTTTTAGTTTGAACAACCAGCTGGATGATGGTGCCGTTTCCTAAAATGTGGATAGACAGCAGCACAGATTTGTGGATAGAATAGAAAATCAGGGGCATGTCAATCTTAATATCTAAGTGGAAGTACTAAGTTATCGATGAGTCTGCAGTTCAGAGAAGAGAGCAGGGCTAGAGTCATCAATTTGTGAATCACTAGCTTAAAGGTGGTAAGGGACCTAGGCACTATGCAACATGTGTAGGAAGGGAAGGGTAAGGAAGGAAGCCCAAGACCCATTCTGAAGGCACTCCCATATTTAAGGGCCAGATCTACAAGGAGAGGCCAACAAAGAAGACTCAAGACAACCTTCTGTTGGAAGAGAGCCTGTAGAGTGATATAACAGAGGCCAAGAGACAGTGTTTGGAAAAGGAAAGTTTTAAAAGATAAGCTAAACATTGAGCAAATGAACAAATGTATCAATGTTTTTGGAAGCCAGGATAATCAAGACTGGGGAAGGGTAAAACAGATTTGGGAAGGGGGAAGGGAAGGAAGAACCCTGTGGTTTTGGATTGCTAGATTGGAATTGAAGATATCATGATGAACTTATGAAAAGGCCTAGAAAACAGTGGCATCCCCATAGCAGTGAACACATTTAGCACCTAAATTTTGAGTTCTAAAACCACTCCCTACTGAAAGGAACCAACCCTTTTTGAATAAATGATTGGTTCTAGCACTGGGGCAGGGAACATATGTGATAAATCTGCAATATCTTGTTGACCCAGAAAATGAGACAATGCTTAAAAAAAAAAAAGAATGGATGTGATGTGTGATGTGTGTAAAGGAAGGACACAGACATCAGCTTGCAGGGACACCAACTTAATTAAGTATACACAGGTAATGTCACATGGTAATTAGATAAACAGTAGCACCCCCATAGCAGTGAACCTCCTCGGATGTGATACAATAAGAAGGACAAAGAATTTCTTCTGGTATCCTTGCTCCCCAGAAATGTATAAATTGAAAAATAATCGTGGGGAAACAACATACAAACTCGATTGGAGAAATTTTCTACAGAATAATTGACCTATACTATTCAAAAATGTCAATGTCACAATAAACAAGAAAAGGCTGAGGAAGTGTTCCAAATTATAGAGTACTAAAGAAATATGACAACTAAAGGCAATGTGTGATGCTGGATTGGATCTTGGATCAGGAAACAAAATGCTATAAAGGACATTATTTGCAAAATTTAAATACTGTCTGTTAGGTAATAGCATTGTATCAATGTTAAATTTCTTGATTTAAAAAATGATACAGTAGCTATGTAAGGAAATCATCTTTAAAAAATACCGGCTGAACTATTTAAGAGTAAAAAGCCAAAATGTCTGCAACTTACTCTTAAATGGTTCAGAATAAAATCATGATGTGTGTGTGTATTTGAACAAACATTTTTACAATAACAATTAGTGATTCTCGAAGAAGGGCATATGAGAGGTTTTTTTCTTACTATTCTTCCACCTTTTATGTATTTTGAAATGGCAAAATAAAGTTTAGTAAGAAAAAGCTAAGATAAAGGTAGAAAGATGTACTTTGGACTTAGCAATATGGAAGTCATTGATGAATTTGATATACAGTTTTAAGAGCTTCAGCCATGAAATCATAGCCTCTGGTAGCTTTCTACCTAAATATTTTTAAATTTCTCTCAAATTATGAGTTAAATCTTTCTTTTATATTTTCCAACTGGATTGTTTTTATAATTTTTATGTGTTTCACCTGTTCTGCAAACTGGCAAAAGTCATGAAATAAGAAACAGAAGATGTAAAACAATTGGAAAAAGGTAAAGTTAAATCTCCATGACATCAGTCTAGACAATGACTTTTTGGATCAGACCCCAAGAGCACAGACAACAAAAGCAAAAATAGGCAAATGAGATTACCTCAACTAAAATGCTTCTGCATAGCAAAGGAAACAATCAAGAGAATGAAGAGACAACTTACAGAATGGGAGAAAATATTTGCAAACCACATCTCTAATGAGGGGTGAATATTCAGAATATATAAGACATGCAAACAACTAAATAGGAAGAAAACAAATAATCTGATTTTAAAATGGGTGAAAGACCAGAATCAAAATTTCTCAGAAGACGACAACAAACGGCCAGCAGGTTTATGAAAAAAATGTTCACTATCATGAATCCCCAGGGATATGCTAATTACTACCACAATGAGATATCACCTCAGACCTGTTAGAATGGCTATATCAAAAAGACAAAAAGTAATAAGTGTTGGCGAGGAGGTGGAGAAAAGGGAATCCTTTCACGCTGTTGGTGAGAAGGTAAATTAATACAGCCATTAATGGGAAACAACATGGAGGTTCCTCAAAAAATTAAAAATAGAATTATCATATGAACCAGCAATCCCACTACTGGGTATATATCCAAAGGAAATGAATCATTATATCAGAGATATCTGTCCTTCATGTTTACTGCAGCAGTATTCACAATAGCCAAGACAGGAGTAAACCTCAGTGTCCATCAAAGGGTGAATAGGTAAAGGAAATGTGGTGTATATACACAATGGAATACTAGTCAGTCTTCAAAAAGAAAAAAAAATCTGTCATTTGCAACAACATGGATGAGCCTAGAGGACATTACATTAAGTGAAATAAGCCAGGCACAAAAAGACAAATATTTGCATGATCTCACTTATATGTGGAATCTTAAAAAAGTTGAACTCATAAAAGTAGCCACTAGACTGATGGTTACCAGGGGCTGAGAGAGGAGGGTGGTTGGGAAGATGTTGGTCAAAGGATACAAAAATTTCTGTAAGACAGGAGGAATAACTTGGAGAGATCTATTGTACAATATGGCAACTATAGTTTATAACAATGTATTGTGTTCCTGGACATTGCTAAGAGAGTAGATTTTAAGTGTTCTCACCCCAAAAGTGAGTATGTGAGGTAATACATGCTAATTAGATAAATTTACTCATCCCACAATGTATATATATATTTCAGAATATCCCATTGGCACAGTGGCTCACACCTGTAATCCCAGCAACTTGGGAGGTCGAGGACTGAGGATTGCTTGAGGCCAGGAGTACAAGACCAGCCTGGGCAACATAGGAAGACCCTGCCTCCACAAAAATAAAACATAAAAAAATAGCCAGACATGTGACATGCACCTGTTAGTCCTAGCTACTTGGGAGGCTGAGGCAAGAGGATCCCTTGAGCCCAAGAGTTCGAGGCTGCAATGAGCTATAATCATACCACTGCACTCCAGTCTGGGCAACGGAGCAAGACCTTGTCTCTAAATAAATAAATAAAACATCATATACATAATAAGCATATACCATTTTTTGTTAATTTAAATAGTTAATTAATAATAATACCAGATGTCTTCATAACAGCTACTGAAATTATCACTTGATTTCGTTTACTGGACCTATTAATAGTTACGTTATCAATTCCACATACCAAGCATCTTTGTAGCTCTAGAATAAAACCTACACAGTTATGGTAAATTATTCTTTTAATATATGGTTTCTAGGTTCTTTATTTAGGATTTTCTCATTGGTATTTATAAATTACACTGGCCCATATGTTTTTATGTGAGAGTATGTGTGGGATAGAGAGAAACATATGATTGCTTTGTCATTTTTGGCATTCAGTGTTTTGTTGGCTTTATAAAATACATTTGGTAACCTTGTAGGTCTTCTAACCATTCCCAAAGTATAAAAATCTTTTGTTTTTTAAAGCTTTGAAAACTTTACCCATAAAATGATCTGGGCTCAGAATGTAATATTTTAAGGTCATTTGTTCTATCTTCCTTGGTACAGGTTTTCTATTTTTTTCTGGAGTCAACTTTAGTAACTTAATTTTTTCTCTGAGATTATTCATCATGTATGTAAATACATGTAAATCCTCTTTCTTTCTTGGGAGTTATAGTCTTCAAATGTATGTGTAAGGAGCCATCAGAGAGAGAGTGAACAGAAAGAGTGCCTATACACAAGAAGGGGTGGCCGCCCAGGTTCTGGCTTGTGTGAAACATTTATGTCCCAACCAGGGCAAATTGTGATTGTGTGGAAAGATTGCACCTTCTTCCTACCTGCTTTCTCAAGGTAAAGACAGAGTCAATTACCAATTATGATTTATAGAAACTACTGCCTTGCTAGCAAAAAATGCCACCTCATCAGTTATTTATGGTATTGTAAGATCATAAATTTGATTTATAACCCAAAACATTTATAGGAAGAAAAAACTGGTTTTGATTTATAACCCAAAACATTTTATGGAAAGAAAAGGAAAAGTCTTAATATGACTATATGAACTCGAGCCAGGGGGCTGCAACAGTAACTACAAAGTTCCAGTTGACAGAAGTAAGTGAAACCAAAACAGTCCTCAGATCTTTTCTCTAAGCCTGTCTGAAATCCAGCCATGCTAAGAGCTTAGGACTATCAATTGTCCATTTGCTTAGATTACTTTCCAACATACCCGGGTTCATTCTTAGGTACTTAAACATTTGTCTATTTAGTTGTGTTATTTTGACTGAAACTTCAGACAATTCTTTTTTTTGGCACCAACATCCTTGTTCCACAGAATCAGTCAATGCCAGAGATGTCTGATGAAATCTAAAAATGTCAGCACTCAGAAAAATGTTCAAACCTCCTTCTATTGCTGATATCTCAGACACTATGATGTGTCACAATGCAGATATAATGTAATATAAAACTTCTAAATACAATTTCAGCTTTGAGTCTGCAGTACTCAAACAGATACAGATTTCGTGTGCGATAGATTTACTTTCTTCCTAGATTTTTGTCTCATCTGTTCCCAGAAAATCAGTCATTTATCTAGACAAAGACCCATGATAGATTATTTTCTCCTTCACTTGATTCCATTCTTGCCCCATAACTTATCAATTTTTATTTTTTAAATGTCTCAAGTTTCAGTTTTTAAGAAACCAATAGTGTGATACTAATATGTTTCAAAAACAAAATAATAAATTAGCTATCATTGGATGTCATACTAACTTTTCAAAGCTGATTTTATTATGGGACATTCTAGAGTGAATCTGTGCCCACTTACCAGAGTTGTTTGAAGTGTATCTGTTGGGACCTGAAAACTCAGATATTTCAGCTCTCCAGGTGCTGCTCATGAAGTAAAACACCTACGCTTGGAGTTCAAACATTTTTTAAAGACATGTTAAAATTGATTCCTATATTAGTTCGTTTTCATACCCCAGACTGGGTAATTTATAAAGGAAAGAGGTTTAATGAACTCACAGTTCCACATGGCTGGAGAGGCCTCACAATCATGGCGGAAGGCAATGGAAGTGGAAAGTCACATCTTACATGGTGGCAGGCAGGAGAGCTTGTGCAGGGAAACTCCCATTTATAAAACCATCAGATCACATGAGACTTATTCACTACCCTGAGAACAGTATGGGGGAAACAGCCCCCATGATTCAATTATCTCCACCCAGCCCTGCCCTTGACACATGGGGATTATTACAATTCAAGGTGAGATTTGGGTGGGGACACAGCCAAACTATATCAGCCCCCTACCTTTTCAACAGCTTGAAGTCATTAATGGTAAAGTTGTAATACATTTGGTTCATGTGACATCATTTTTAAAAAATCCTAATAGGATTAGAACAAATTCATTTTTAGTCTAAACTTCTTTAGAAATAAGACATTTTCCGATTATACTTAATTTTAGGAGGAAATGTACATTCATAACAAATTATTATTATCCTTTTCAAGACCTGCATCATATTTAATGCCTTTTAAAAATGTGTAACCACATCTCTGTGTTTATAAAAGAATAAAATGACTTCGGTTCCACTCCTAGGTCACTCCTATCTGAGTTGGTTTGGAAGGTGGCGGTTATGTGGGACATGGAGCGCTTCTGACTGCTTGCTGCTCTCTGTGATATGCCCTGCTCTCAATAGCACCCAGAAGTTTTACCTGCCTCTCCCACCTGTGAAACTGATATGAAAATGGCCCTTTGAAACAAGAGATGTGGGAGCAGCCTTAAATTATTCAGGATCTTTATTATTAATGAATGTGCTTCTGTGAGCCCTTAAAAATAGTGCAGCCTCAAAGATTACTATTTTGCATGCAATTGCTAGACAACCAGAACAAGAAATCAACTCTACACAGGAATGCTACATCTGGAAACCTGATTTTACTCAGCTTCTGTCTTCCAGAACTGCTGAGTCATTTTTACGGAGGTTCGACTAGAATGCTTCTCTGCGGAAACTAAGAAAGGTAAGGACTTGGCGTGGAGGCAGATAGATCATATCTTCAGCTGTCTTGTTGACTGGCCGGGAGGCTGGACTCTTCTAGGCCTACCTAGGAACTTCAGGAATTTCTACACCAAGAAGAGTTCTAAACTGATTTCACATGCTACAACTTTTCTTAAAAATCTTATTTGAATATATATGGAAACTTGCTAGGTTTTGGGAAGTCTTAGATTACCACTATTATTATTATTATTATTATTATTATTATTATTATTATTATTATTATTGAGGCAGAGTCTTGCTCTGTCACCCAGGCTGGAGTGCAGTGTCACATCTCGGCTCACTGCAACCTCTGCCTCAGGTTTCAAGCAATTCTCCTGCCTCAGCCTCCTGAGTAACTGGGATTACAGTTATCCACCACCACGCCTGGCTAATGTTTGCATTTTTAGTAGAGATGGGGTTTCACCATGTTGGCCAGGCTGGTCTCAAACTCCTGACCTCAGGTGATCTGCCTCCTTCAGCCATCCAAAGTGCTGGATTACAGGCATGAAAGCCACTGTGTCTGGCCGCTGTTATATTTTTAAAGAATGAATGTAATCAGATTTTTCTTTAATTTTGCTTTCTGTAAAATGTTATTTATCTGCCCAAATAACTTGTGCTCTAATTCATTCATTCATTAGAAGGAAGGTAAAGTATTATTTAAATTTAATTATCATATAACTTTTTAAAAACAGTTTTAAACTACCCATGATAACACAGGTAGTTATGTAGCCATGTTACATCTTTTTCTGAGAACGAATAAAGCTTTTCTTATACCATAACCCATTCTTTTTGCTGAAAATGAATATATATATATATAAAAAATATACTAGACACACACAGAGACTTCAAAATTTCATGGAAAAATGGAATTAAAAGATAAAAATAAAAACAAATTTATTTCTCAGCATAAGCCTTATCAAGTTCAAGACACTTTTGTAAGTGATAATACCAGCCATTTAGTCCATCCTTAAAGAACCGAGGGTCCTGAGAATTTAACTATGTCAGTGCAGTCCTTTTGACATTCTTAACTGAAGAAAACTAGGTGCCCTTTAAAGATTTTTTAAGATTAGGAAACAAAAAGAAAAGAGAAAGAGCCAAATCAGAATTGTAAGGTGGATACCTCATGATTTCTCTTCAAATCACTTGCAAAATTGTCCTTATGTGATGAGAAGAATGAGCAGAAGCAGTGTCATGGAGGACTCACTGGTGATGCTGTCCTGGGTGTTTTTCTGCTAATGCTTTGGCTAACTTTCTCAAAATGCTCTCATGATAAGCAGATATTATTGCTCTTTTGGCCCATCAACAAGCAAAATACCTGGAACATCCTAAAAATTGTTGCCAGAACCTTTTCTCTTGATAGGTCTGCTTTTGCTTTGACTGGACCACTTCCATCTCTTGGTAGCCATTGCTTTGATTGTACTTTGTCTTCAGGATTATACTGGCAAAGTCATGTTTCATCTCTTGTTACAATTCTGCAAAGAAAGCCTTCAGAATCTTGGTCCCACATGTTTAAAATTTCCATTGACTCTGCTCTTATCTGCAGCTGATCTACGTGCAATGGTTTTGGCACCCTTCTAGTAGAAAGCTAGCGCAACTTCAATTTTTCAGTTAGAATTGTGTAAGCTCAATCAGTTGAGCTATCTATGGAGTTGGCTATTGTTTCTTCTGTTAATTGTTTGTCCTCTTAAATTACAGCATTCACATTTCTTTAAAGAAAAAACTTCATTTTTTTCTTGCAAACTGATGTGGATGGTTTACTGCTGTGGGTTTCATCTTTCACATCATCTCATCCCTTCCTTCTCAAAATGAGTTATCTCTCTGTGAACTACTGATTTCTTTTTTTAAAATTTAATTTTATTTTAAGTACTGGGATGCATGTGTAGGACGTGCAGGTTTGTTACACAGGTAAACGTGTGCCATGGTGGTTTGCTGCACCTATCAGCCCATCACCCGGGTATTAAGCCCTACATGCATTAGCTATTTATTCTGATGCTCTTCCTCTTCCTGCACACCCAAGAGGCCCCAGTGTGTGTTGTTCCCCTCCCTGCATCCATGTGTTCTCACTGTTCAGCTCCCATTTACAAGTGAAAACATGCAGTCTTTGGTTTTCTGTTCCTGTATTAGTACGCTGAGGATAATGGCTTACAGCTCCACCCATGTCCCTGCAAAGGACATGATCTTGTTCCTTTATATGGCTGCATAGTATTCCATGGTGTAAACTACTGATTTATTTGGGGCATTGTCCCCATAAACTTTTTGTAAAGCATCAATGATTTTACTATTTTACCACCCAAGTTTTACCATAAATTTGACATTTGTTCTTGCTTCCATTTTAGCAGAATTCACGTTGCTCTTAAGAGCTATTTTCAGACTGATATCTTATCCTTCTTAACGCTTCAAACTAAATCCTGTTCAGACATGCTTCAACAATCTAGTGTGAGTTTATTTTGGTACAAAAAAAATTTTGAAATCCTTGCCTATTTTTTTCAAAATATACATTTTCCACAAACCTCTCATGTGTGTGTGGTTTGAATAATAGTTGCAACATGAAACAATTAACAAAGGTAGCTAATTGACTACTCTTTTAAAAATAAACTAATTATTAACAGAATCCTATGTGTACATATACATACATGTATGTATATATGCATATATATGACAAGTTGATAGCTTTTGTTAGAAATTTAATATGTAGAATGATTTAGCATAGTGTTATTAGAAATTTAAGTATTGAGAGTTTCAAATTTTGTTCTTAAAGTTCAAGTAAATTGATATCATCTTAAAGTAAGAATACAGTCCACTCTTAAAATTATAATGCCTCAAAGGCTCTAAGTCATCATGGTATTAGTTTCAGGAGCTGTTCTCAGTTTTCTGAGAAGCGTGGTCAGTATCAGGAGCCTCTACTTCTATGTTTCTCCTTGTTTTTTTCCTCCCAAGATATTTCAGTCTCCTTGAACACCTTGCAGTCACTTTCCACAGGTAAAATGATTTGTTTAGTTGCCTTTTTGTTCCCGTGGCCTCATTCGTCTGCTGCAAAATCTTCTGCTTAAAATACTGGTTCATTTCTAGTTACAGGGACCCACTTGCCATCTGTCATTCCAGGAAATTTGTGAAACGGATCCAGATAAACAAGGTGAGTGTTATTGTCAAGTTTCTGAGCATAGTTTGTAAACAGAAAAATTAGGCACAGATGTTATATTTTCAGACCTCTGATTTGAAGAAGAATAAACATTTGGCAAATTTCTGGCTGAAAAAGAAACTGTTATTTGATTAAAGTGGCTTTCTCTCTCTTCTAAACAGAAATCCACCATGTACTGAAGAGTATCTGTGGTCTGTTGTCTCGAAAGCACCAAAAATAATCTAACAAAAGACTTGATGTCAACATAATTACATTTGAATTGCTATTCAAATACACAGAAACTATTACCTTAGTTTTATGTATATTCATAGTTAACTATTAAAATGAAATTATCATATATATTTTAATGTCATGGGTAAGTTCACAGTACTGTGTGGTTCAAGTTGGGAGAAAGGTCTCACAGTTGTCATTATATGAAAATTTTATAAGTGGATATGGAGAAACTAGTTCCCCTTTCTTCTGACATCGCTGAATGCCAAGTTAGCCCCAGAACTGATCTGTGGGATTTCTATTGCTAGATCTATTTGGAGCCTTACTCCCCTAACCGAAATCTACATTGTTATCTTACTTGTTTTATATGAAATTCTGTATGATCCCTAGTTGTTTATCTAAAACAACATTATAAATGATTCCAATACCTTTGGGTTTTCCAAATTTGGTCTCTCATATTAATACGCTTTACACAAAGCAGTAGGTAATCCATTCAACTCTCAATTTTCTTCTTTCTCAATTTTCTAAGGCAGTGTGTCTCAAAATTAGCATGCATCAGAATCACCCAAAAGGTTTGTTAATATGCTGAAAAGTTTGTGATTCCGTGGGTCTGGGAAGAGTCCAGGAATGTGCATTTCTAACAGGTTCCCAGGTGACCTGATGCTGCTGGCTTGGGACCGTACTCTGAGGACCACTGGCCTAAAGCATCTATTTTGGATCATCGAACTAGATGATGGACATTTGAAAGAATTGTATTATATCCACCTTAGTATCTGTGAAAAATAAATATATTGATGTAGCTGAGCAAAAACAAGAATCCTGGTCAAAAGATATTTCTCAATCATATTGCTTCCATGAAGAAGAACACATGTAGCTTGTGTTACTATTTCTTTAAGCATCTCAAACTGCTTTGTTCATAGCTTTGGGCGTGATACATTTGGTAGTTTCTTCCTTTCTTGGGTTTGTTTTGTGTGCGTGTGTGGTGGTTTTGTTGTTTTTTTTTTTTTTTTTTTTGCATCATCAGAAAAAAAATGTAAAAGCCTTGAGGAAGTGGGTCTGGTGTTGGCTCACCTGGGCTCCTCACTCATTTTCCATGTTGCACTGTATCACAGCTTGCCGTGTTATGCAGCATAACTTCATCAGATGACGCTGTAAAGCATAACTTGACAGGAGAGTGATGGCCAGATGGTAGAGCAGCTACAGAGTTGCTCCTCCACCAAGAGCAGCATCTGGGAACTTGCAGAGCCCCTTGTCTGCTGATTCTGTGTATCTGCTTAGTGCATCTGAGAGGAACCAGGGCACAAACAGTGGCCAATTTCCAGAGGAAAGAAATGTTGGGCATTACACTATTGTAAATTATTTCCACCTTATTATGCCTACTCTCAATTTGTTTTTTTTTCTCCAGACATAGGACAGAGGAGTTTCTGACATCTCCCATTCTCTAACATTGGCGTCTTATCTGAAAACTAAGCATTTTTAAAGCCAAAGGAAATGGTGAATAACAAAAGATTTAGAGCGAATTGTAGTTTTTTATATATATATATATATATATATATGTTTGTACCTCTTGAAAAAGAAAGGAAAACATGTAGAGGGTTTTTAAACAACCTCTCTTGTTTGGGCGACAATGTTTAGGCACAGCCCACTTCACCTGAGGTAGATGTCTTTAATTCATGATCATATGCTGACTGTTGGATCAATGTACATTCAGAGAGAGGCCTCTGGCATGCTCTCACTACTTTGGGACAGCTCTGGCCTGGGACGGCTCTGGCCTGGTTCAGCACTGTAATCCCCTTTGTGGCTCCGCACAGTGCCTGGCATTCAGTATCTTATGTGTAACAGCTAGTACTTTACCCCATAACACTCAAGGGCAAGAAACATCATTTCCTAAATCAAAATCAAGTCACTGTACCTTGATATGAAATTTAGGCTGAGTTCACTTTCTTTCTTTCTTTTTGTTTTGTTTTTTGAGATGGAGTCTCACTCTGCCACCAGGCTGGAGTGCAGTAGCGCAATCTTGGCTCACTGCAACCTCCAACTCCCGGGTTTAAGCGATTCTTCTGCCTCAGCCTCCTGAGTAGCTGAGATTACAGGCACGCACCACCACACCCAGCTAATTTTTGTATTTTTAGTAGAGGCGGGGTTTCACCATGTTGGCCAGAATGGTCTTTATCTCCTGACCTCGTTATCCACCTGCCTTGGCCTCCCAAAGTGCTGGGATTACAGGCGTGAGCCACTGCACCCGGCCACCACAGCCACTTTCTAAACTGATACTTGTTCCAACTTGCCTACAGCCCCCTTGAACTCCTATGGTTCTCCCACCTCCTCTCTGCCTTTCTAGCCCCAAGAACTTTTCCCCAGCTAACCTCTTTGAATTATTCCAAATTCTTTTTGGTAATTATGCATTATTAACCTTTGGGAATTGATTTTACAGAGAGTGTTTAAGGGGAAAGGGTTAAACATTCTCCCCTACCCCACCCTACTTTGGAGGAAGATGCTGAGTAGACATCTCTTCTCCCAAAGCTGAAAGAAAGATGCTTCTGCCTGCACCCATATTTCTTCCCAAGGAGACACAATTATCTCCCACACTTCCCTTCCCAGCGAGCAACAAGACAACACTGGCCCTGATATATACAGGTGGCTGGCGGGCTCCCTGTGCTGGATAAGGACGCATCTGAGAGTGGCCGTCCCTAAGTCATCTCTCCTCCCCCTCGCCTCTGGGGAGGAATCTCAATGAGGAAGGCAAAGCCCAAGGAGTCTGGGAAATCCTGGACAGGCACCCAGCTTCTCCATCCATCCAAACCTAGGACCCAGGGCTTGACAGTCCCTCCCCCAAAAAGTAGGATCAGGACCCAGAAGGACCTAATAGCTCCTGCCTGTTCCCTGATTCCCACTTGTTTCTACCTACCTCATTCCTGACCTCCCATTCCAGCCACAGTGAGCAGCTCAGCATCTTATCCATCCTCCATGCCTTTGCCCAGTCTGTGTTCTCTGCCTGGAATGCTGCTTAGTAACTTAGACATCTGTTCCTTCAACATGCACTAAGTAGCTACGTTAGCCCTACTAATAAAACGCTGAATAAGACGAGAAAAAAAAAAAAAAGAAATTTAGGCTGAGTTAAGTTTGGGAGGGAACTATCCCTGGGAGACAAACAGAAAGCTCTAAGGCTGCTACCTTGAACAACTAACTGGTCAAGGCCATGATTGAAGTCCATTGTGACCACCACTTGTGATGCTCTCTGCCTTTGGCTTTGGATTCCACTTGAAGACGTGGGACTCCATGTCAAGACTGGACACAGAAGTCCTCGTCATGCCTGTGGCTGGTCTCCCTGGCTACACCATGCAGCCATTCCCCCACTCAGGGGTCTGTTAGGAAGGGCAGCCCTGGAAACACCTCCTAAACCCAATCTTAGTCAGACATCTCCCAACTTCTTGCCCAGGCATCAGCCTCTCTCCACCTCCAGTAAAATTCCAGATTAATTCTTTCATGGGCCTGTCCATCTTTTCATATGAAGGCCTGAGTGGAGGTGACTTCAAGAGTGGTCCTTACGCAGTGGCTCATGCCTGTAATCCCAGCACTTTGGAAGGCCAAGGCGGGTGGACCATGAAGTCAGGAGATCGAGACCATCCTGGCTAACACGGTGAAACGCTGTCTCTACTAAAAATACAAAAAATTAGCTGGGCGTGGTGGTGTGTGCCTGTAATCCCAGCTACTCGAGAGGCTGAGGCAGGAGATTGGCATGAACCTGGGAGGTGGAGCTTGCAGTGAGCCGAGATCGCGCCACTGCACTCCAGCCTGGGTGATAGAGTGAGACTCCATCTCAAAAAAAAAAAAAAAAAGAAAGAAAAAAGAGCGGCCCTTAAACACAGAGACACTGTTAGATCTCCCAGAGGAGTGAAAACAGCTTAGACTTACAGGATGAACACAGAAACATTGCCTTTCCATTCTTTAAATTCTCCCCTTGCTGCAAGAACAAGACAAAAATGAATGTCACCACAAATTACCTTGCCACATATGTTTGAATCAAGGAAATACACCAAGCAGTTCCTTGTTTCATTTTTGCTCAGGGCCTATTCCAAGGCTGGAGACTCAGCTGTGTTTCTAGTCACAAAACTCCCCAGCACACACTGCTAATTCCTCATTGCCTGAGTTTTATGTTAATCGGCTGACATTACATTTGAAAGTAGTTTCATTTTCCTCAAGACTTCTTCCTCTGGGCACCATAAATAGAAGTAAGTCTTGGCCTCAGAGCTTGCTTGTGTGTGAGAATCCTTGCCTCAGAATGAGCGTTTCTGGGTGGAAACTCTAATTGCAATTTGTTATCACCGGAAATACTAGAGATGCACCGCTGCTTGGCAGTTCTTCCCAAAGTTTGTGACTGATTTCCTCTTTTACCCTTCACTATAACTGTGCAAATCTTCACTATTCCTCAAGTTTTCTACCCCACCACATCCTCCTAACTCTAAATGTGTGAACATGCCCTCAACTTTACAAAGAAAACAGAAGCTCTCAGACACGGCCATTCCCCCAGCCCATCATCTCCTTTTATGCTTCCTCTCAGGGAATGAGAGATGGCTTCTTACCAAAGCTAATTCCTTCACCTGTGCATTTTCCTCCCTCTGTCTACCACAGCGATGGGAGCAGTTAACAATACTTCAGCGATTGTGGCAGAAAACTTACCTCAAAAAGGCTGTGTTACCTTATAAAATTAATAACCCAATCAAGAGATCTACTGTACAGTATGGTGACTATAGTTAATAACAATGTATTATATTCTTGAAAATTGCCAAGAGAATAGATTTTAAATATTCTTACCACAAAAAATAAATGTGACATAATATATATGTTAATTAGCTTGATGTAGCCATTCCACGAGATACACATATTTTGAAACATGCTGTGCATGATAAATATATACAATATTTATTTGTCAATTAAAACAAATGAAAATAAGTTGAATAACCAAAGGAAGGACTAGCTTTCCTGGGCTGGGACATTGTCACCAGGAAGCGGTTTCTCTCCATCTCTAAGTTCATCTCTGCTCACCCTTGTGTGTTGATTTCATTCTCAAGCTACACAACCTGACAAGAGAGTGATTTCTGCTCCAATCTACAATTCCAAATTCAAGTCGAGAAAAAAAAGTCTGCTTCCCTGATAACTTGAACCAAGAGTCCTTGAACCCAGATTCATTGGAACATTACTTGCCTGACTTTGGTATGTGCCCACCTCTGGGGAGGGCGATGGTGTTCTCACTGATGGGCTGGGCCTGGGCCACATGCCCCCATGGAAATGGGAGAGTTGCAGTTGACACTATTGGGATTTCATGGACTCAGATTCGGGGAGGTGGTTCACCTGGAGAAAGAAAAATGGATGCTGGGTGGCTAAGGGAACATGTGCCCTCTGAGAGGGACTTTGCTATATCATATACTACCTGGATCCCCTACTTCCTGAGTCCTCAACCCCACTCTGTCTCTCCTGGCTCCTCCTCCCTGACCCGTACATTCTGGAATCTCTCCTGCCTTTGAAAACCAATTTCGATTTTATGTGTTGTTCTAGCTGTGGCTCTCTTGTCTTCCCTTCATGTTATAAGATCTTGAAAAAGTTGTCTGGTTGTATGTTTTCTCCTCACCTTACACTCAGTGCTCTATCCTCTGCAATTTGATTTTACCCCCATGACTCCACTGAAACTACTGTCACAAAGACCTTCAATAATCAAACTAGTCATAAAAAGCAGAAGCAATAAATTCCCTTTATACCAGTAGTTTTCAAACTTTCGTTTGCATCAGATTTACCCCTGGGGGCTGCTAAGACTCAGGTTATCCCTTAGATTCTCACCCCTAGATTCTGGCGTTGGAGACTTCTTAGAGTTTTGTTAGAAATTGTTTTTCTCCCAAGTTCCCAGGCGATGTTGCTGCTGCAGTTGGTTCAGGGACCATACTTTAAGGTCCACCGGTTTATACCAACAATAATCAGTTAGAACAGGCCATTTTAACTGCCTAAAATAAACTAAGCTATTAATGTGTATGATCTTATATAGCTTTATTGAATAACATTAAAGATAATATGACTAAATGGGGAGATCTACTCTATAGTTATTTTTTCTAGATATGAAGACTGATTATTTCAGTCTTAAGCAACAGAAAGCTCTGTTGTAATGTTGTTATAGTCTCTTAAATTAAATAAAAATCAAATTTGGAGCATCAATGGAAAAAATTTAAAATTGTGGGTCCTTAAGAAAGGTAAGAGAATTGAACAATGAGAACACATGGACACAGGAAGGGGAACATCACACACTGGGGCCTGTTGTGGGGTGGGGGGAGGGGGGAGGGATAGCATTGGGAGATATACCTAATGTTAAACGACGAGTTAATGGGTACAGCACACCAACATGGCACATGTATACATATGTAACTAACCTGCACATTGTGCACATGTACCCTAAAATTTAAGGTATAATTAAAAAAAAAAAAGAAAAGTAAAAAAAAAACAAACAACAACAACATAAAAAAGAAAGGTAAGAGAAACAATTTAGGAAGTATATTGCCTACATTTTCTTATTTAAAATGTGCAAATACCCTTTGAGGAATGTGTTATAATGCCCATTTATCTGAAGAAGAAACTGAAGATCAAAACTAACTACTTTTAAGGAAAAAGGAAGGAACAGAACTAAGTATAGCTGGCTCCAGAGCTCTCTCCTCTCCCCTACACTGTGAAATGTAGAGTGCTCAGGAATGCTCACTATTATTGTACTGCTATTGTTGGTGGTAACTCTCAAAAGAAGGTATATTAATAATTCTTTTTTCTGATTATAAAAATAGCATATACTTTTTATAGAAAATTTAGATAATATTGAGTAGAGAGAAAATAACCGTGAACACTAATAATTCAAGCACTCAGAGATGTCCACTGTTAACAGTTTGGTGGATGGTACTAGAAGTTAAGCTCCACAAGGGTGGCCATCTTTATCTGTCTAGTTGAATGCTGTATTTTAAGGGCCTAGAATCATGCCAGGGCCATATACTAAGGGCTCAATAAATATTGGCTAAATGCATGAGTAGATGGATAGCTTTGGAGTCTTTTTCATTTATGCATAAATACATGTGTCCACATATAACTAGAATATATTTGCAAACTTGAATTTATATTCTACATGTAGTTTTTTTATCCTGTTTGTTTCAAAGGCCATTGACTTTATATAAAAAGTGGACAGATTGATGGAATATTCCATCACTTTTTGGTGGGCTGAGAAGGTGAACTAGGTTCACCTGTAGCCCTAGAATAATGTAAGTCTATTTTTATTTGTTTACAGAAAAAAAAAAAAGAACTCTAAACCTTAATTTCCTCACCTGCAAAATAAAGTAAGCTTACATGATCTCTAGGATTTCCTTCCATGATGTGGGATTTATATAATGAGACAGTACTTTATTCATAATATTTTATGTTTTCTTTACAGATGCTCTTAATAGTATTGAGAATTCCATTTATAGAACAGCCTTCAAATTACGATCAGTGCAAACTCTGTGCCAGTGTAAGTATAGGCTCTCCTGAAATATTTGAAATAATCTGAGCTTGATGTGCGATGTGAAATTCATAGAGAAAACAAACACTCCCCCCATGCAGCTGACTGCTGGATTCTGGAAGTCTGGACTTGTGCATTTAGCCCATTTGTGACAGAGAAGATGGAGGATGGGAAAACATCACACGCATGCAACCCATGTGTAGTTTTGCTGATGAGCAATAGAAATAATTGTGCATGAGGATTTTTAATTTTTTTAATATTTTCTCCACTTGGCTTCTTCTAGAAAATGTTTTTGGTTTCCTTTTCAGGATACCAATATGGACACAAAATAAAATTACAAAAAAAAAGTATTTTCAAAACTGCACTTGTAGATTTAAGCATAAAAATATAAAGTTCCATCTACCACATAAGATTTGCATTTTCAAGTTGTACCTGTAATCTATATATGAACATGCAAAAGTAGGTACAAATGAATAAATAACTCATGGACCATGAATTTTAAAACTATCTCAAGAATTCCCTGAGAACTGCCCCTTTTGCATTAAATTTATATCTGATTGAATGTATGGTTTTCTTTTCTTTTCTCCTACTGTTATGTAGGCAAAATAAGGTAAAATGTTTTTACTAAAACATGTATCCTGTGAAAATTTTCCAAGGTGAAAAATAAACCGCGTCTGAGCTATGAAAAACATCAGGCATTCAGCATATCTAAAGTCATTGATTTCTCACAGCATGAAAGAAAAATCACTTCATGTAAAATGATTTCTGAAATTTATCATATCAGACCTAAGAGAAGTTATGTTATATATATGACATTTCTACTGGAGGCTGACATTTTAAAATATTTTTCCTCCTGCCTAAAAAGTTATATAGGGCAGTGGTTTTCAAATTGGGCGTCACAAAATATATGTGAATGTGGGGTAGGGCACAAAAGAGTTAGCCAGGCGGGAAGAGGAGTTGCAAGCAAGGTGGGAAGATTCAAAGACCACATCCTCAGCAGGAACAACTCCATTCTTCTCTATTTTCCATACCGTGTTTGCGTGTGTGTGTGTATAAGTTGGGGTCTCACTCTGTCACCTAGGCTGGAGTGCAGTGGAGGGATCTCAGCTCACTGCAACCTCTGCCTCCCAGGCTCAAGCCATCCTTCCACCTCAACCTCCCGAGTAGCTGGGTCCACAGGTGTGAGCCACTACACCCTGCCAATTTTTTGTATTTTTAGTAGAGACAGGGTTTCGCCATGTTGCCCAGGCTGGTCTTGAATTCCTGAGCTCAACTGATCTGTCCACGTTGGCCTCCCAAAGTGCTGGGATTACAGGCATCAGCCACCGCGCCTGGCCTCATACTGTGTTTCTGTATCAGGTTCCTTTGAAGAAGAAATTTTTGGTTTTAAAAACAGTTTTATGTAGATTACTGCTCTAGATAAAGAAACTCACTTATAACTATTATTTATTATTCCAGGAACAAACAAAAAGCTAAAAATTTACCCCCAGTTATGCTATTTTCCTGGAGAATTTCTCCCATTAGAGAAAGTTAGCAGCAATTGTTCACATGTCCCGGTCATGAATGCCTGAGTATGTACCGTAGTGTAATCTGAGGATGCACAGTTTTCAACTTTTTGTTATCTCTGGCATCAGAAACAGTGAATATAAATAATACTCATGGGAAATATTAACAATACACAAAATCAGTGGTTGAAAAATGTTACCTAGAAAAGATATCCAAACAAAAATTTAAAAACAGAAAATCCCAAACACTGAGATAAAGCATAACATGAGCTCCAAATAGGAAGATCTGGGACACATCCCTGTATAAATCTTGTGGTGAGATTAATAGACACCACTATTATCTGGTTTGGTGTAATATAGAACTCTCAGCAGGAGATGAAATCGGCCTGTGTTCAGAATGCCTGGCTGAGGTGACAGGTTTTAATGATAAAAGAGTTTACAGCCTTCACCACCTGCAGCCAGGTTTTTATTTAAGTCACATTCTGAAACTTGTTCCTCTGTTCCTTAGACTCTCCTCTTAAAAGCAATATCAGAGAACAAATAAAAATTTTTATTATACTTGCTAGATTCCTTATCTGAGGTTGATTTACGAAGTAGAGAGAAACCCAGGGTTTTATGGTTTCACAGGCTGAAGCGTTTTAAATGCCAGGAGCTCTTGGCGCTCTTGACATCCCCACCTCTAAGATGGTGCAAGTGGCTGTTTATTAATTTTGTCTGTCATCCTCTCTCTGCAAGAAGCTACGGGGTTAGCTCTATTACATTCTTGTTTCTATTCATTGCCTTGTAAAAATTTTAGGAGAAGGCGGTTAAAAAATATTCAGTATAAGAAATAAACCATTATTTTTTGTAAGCAGCTCTAGTTTTATTAAGTGCCTTCTCTAGATAATAATACTGACGGAACCAAGGTTATTAAAAGTGGTATTACTGAGTTGCGGAATTCTCAGACTCTTTAGCCTAAAGATCTTTATAGAAGAGTAACTGCTCTTTTATGAAGATCACTGCTTTGTATTTAACTATGGCAATTGCTTTTTAACACACCATATTGCTTGTGAAGCTGGGCTGCAGACAAGAAAAACTATATTTGAACAGGAAAGGTAAATTTATTCAATCCACTTAATGAAGAGTATAAAAATGTTTTCCCTAACTTTTTACCACAGTGTCATAACTTTCTTGGAAAGTGTATTTTTCATTTCTCACTTCCCTTTTTAACTTCTTTCTATAAAACAACATCCTAGAAACTGTACTGGTAATAATGTTACAACTATGCTTTACTAACAGATGCACCTTTCCAAAATCAAATGAATCGCTAGAATAGTAACGCCTGAATTATACACAAGGAACATATGTCCAAATAGTAGTCATATTTCATTCCCCTTAAAAGAAAATAGCAACCATAAAAAGTCTTAATTATAAAACACCCAATGACATTTGCTTCATTTGAAGCCTTTTGTTCCCATCAGAAAATAAGGCTCAATTCTTCATTTGCTTCCTACAGTGGACTTGATTGACAGCTCCCTGATACAGCAGGTTCTACTGCGTCCAAGTTTGTGGGAAGCTCGCAAGCGCTCCCTTTCTGTGCAGCAGCTTTCTCAGGCACTCCAAGAGCTGTTTCAGAAGGCCAGGGAGGAAAACCCAGGACAGGTGCATCCCAGAGCTCCGGAACTCACTCTGAGCCTTCTCACGACAATGTACAACAGGTGAGGGTGTGGACGTCGCACTGTGACCTCAAAGGCAATGTTTAGTTGCCAGTGGTCATTTACCATTTGGTGCTGGCTAATATTTGCTTGAGGTTTGGTATATAAGAAGCCTTCTTTGTTTGTTTTTCACAAATTTATTCCTCAGGAGTAGAACAAAGGAGTAAATGCCCATCGGCTTTAGGAATATAAATGACCCATGGATAGCAAAAAGAGGGGGAGAATTCCACATTATTCTTTCCTTCAGACAAATTCATTCCTACTCTAGAGAAGCATACACACCTTTTGCTAGGGCGTTTACACTTCTATATATACATGTGAAAAGCGACACTTAGTTCTTGTTAACTGCTAGCTTCTTTGCTGATTTCTTTGTAAACCATTATCAATTTTTTTTTTTTTTTTTTTTTTTTTTTTTTTAGCTAGAATAAGATGGAAAATCCTGTGCATGGATGGGTAACCTATAAACCAGTGTAGACCATGTCAAAGGGCTGATTGCATATGCTCTGAAGTCAATAGTTCTGCTAGTGTGTGGTAGGGGTGGGTGTGTTTTTTGAGCTGTAAGGTTTCAATTCCTCTGCCCCCTCCTCAATTTGGTTTACCTTATGTATCCTTGACTCAGTAGACTTCATCCTTTAGAATAAACTTTTCAAAAATCATAGTGAATTCAAAACATTTGGAAAGTAGATGAAAAAAGTAAAGAAGAAGAAATACATTATTACCCATCAGCCTGCCTCCCAGAGGCAAGCACCATTTTAACCACTGGGCAAATTCCTTACGGTTATTTTCTTTTCTAGTTTTTTTTTTTTTAATTTTTTTTAACTGCCCAAACAATATATACATACATTCTCAAGTTATTTTTTCATTTCAGCTTCCTTAAACATTAAGCTTTTGACTGTCATTTCTATTATCTGTGCCTGTCTCTAACAATTCCCCTGCCTTCGATGAATTGTTTAGAAGGTTTGTAAACTAGACAGCAAGTGGGCAAGGATGATTAGGCTCTGAGTGAGGGCCTGTGAACTAGATTTTTTTTTTTGCATAAATATTTGTTCCTGTGCCTGCCTTTTGGTCCTTCCTTACCTCTGTCGCTTGGTTTCCAGGCAACTGAGGCCCGAGGAAGTGATGCTACCTGCTCCATGAAAACAGGGTTTATCCCTGCATCCCTGGTGCCTGGTACAGTGCTTAGCACAGAGGAGGCATCCAATACATATTTTGGAGTGAATGCAGGAACAAATAAATGACTGGTGAAATATGTTAATTCAATGCTCTGTTCTGCTAAATTCTAGGTATAGGTAAGAGGCCACAAAAAGTTAGAACTTATAGCACCATGTCAGAAATGCCCATTAATAGTTATGGTTTTTATCATCCATGACACCAAAGGTAACCCTGGCCTTCCCATTCTTGTCTCTGTATTTTATTACTGTGCAGCACAGGAACAGGTTTTCTCCAGCTTATGCCTGTGGCCGCTGCCCTAATAACCCTCTCAGGAGACAGCCCTCTTACAAAATACCGAGGTAACATGCAGAGGACTATGGGTGTCCTAAAGTGCAGTGAGCCCCAAATCCCCAACCTGTTATCCTATACCCCTGCCACAAGGCCTTCTTCAGCATGTACTCAGCGTGACTTGTGTGTTTGTTGAAGAAAAATATTTACTACTTGAGGAATTTGGAATTTTTTAAAATCTACACTTCCTAATTACTTGTTTCTTGGTTGTTCTTGATATTTATTTGTTTAGGGATTACCTAGACACCCGTAATTATTATCGGTTCGAAGCCTGGGAGGATCCTCACATTTCTGTTTACCAACCTCGTGATCTTCATCTTAGATGCACTGAATGATCAAGGCGTTGAAATGTGAATGGATTTCCATTAGTTATCAAATTATGGTTATTACAAAAATCATAGTGACCGGGCGTGGTGGCTCATGCCTGTAATCCCAGCACTTTGGGAGGTCGAGGTGGGCAGATCACCTGAGGTTGGGAGTTTGAGACCAGCCTGACCAACATGGAGAAACCCTATCTCTACTAAAAATACAAAAAATTAGCCGGGTGTGGTGGCACATGCCTGTAATCCCAGCTACTCTGAAGGCTGAGGCAAGAGAATCGCTTGAATCCGGGAGGTGGAGGTTGCGGTGAGCCGAGATTGTGCCATTGCACTCTAATCTGAAGCAAAACTCCGTTTCAAAAAAAAAAAATAGTTTTGGAGGCCTTCAAAATAGCGAGCCAATAATCAAGAACATAACTTTCCCTTCTCTTTCCTTTCATAGCCACAAAGAGACTGTTACTTCAAAGCAAGCACTCTTCAAAGATACATTGCAAGTATTCAATTTAAAGATTGTTCCTCCTACATGTCTAGCTCTTTTTCAGCTCTATGCAGAAAATAGCAGGGGAGGCTATGATTCTGGGCCACGCATGACTCGAAGGGTTTTGAGAAAACTACTAACAGATCTACAGCAGGTAAATCCCTAATACTTAAGAACTGTACATTTGTTTCAGTTAATTAGCCACATTTATTATTAAAGAATCTGATGTCTCCAGTGTCAAGTCTATCTTTTTATATAACTCCATGCAAGCTCTCTCCTCCATAGCCATTGCTGTTACTTGAATATAACTTAACTTATAAGGTTATGAGTAGAAGGTTATGAATTATACTCATACTCATGAGGCTAAAGCTAATGTGGTCTATAGATAAGAATTATTTGCATTGCCGTAAGTTTGCTACAAGTTAACGTTACTCTCTATAGAGTTGTAAAATAGCTTAGCAAAGACAATGATGTATCTCTCTATAGGTACAGATAATCACCACTGAAAACATATCCAATAGTCTCTTTTGCTTATTCCAAAGTATTTAATTTTTCCTTACACCCCTATACCTTTTTCACTCCTACATATTAAAATTTGTGCCTGACATGCACCAGGTTCTCCATGCCTGACTTCTGCATTTCTATCTACCCACAAGGCCATTGCCTATCCTTTCACTTAAGAAACTACTCCTCTTTCAATATCTCTCAATTATTTGTCACCTCCTTGCTCAAAGCTTCTTTGACTTCCTATGCATAACTTTGTTGCAGCACTTGTCAAATTATGGTAGATGCTTCCCTACTGGACTATTTCATTTTTATATCTCCAGTGACTTGAACAGTGCCTGATACTAAAAGACATCAAAAAAATGCTTAAAGAATGCATAGATGGAGTGCCATGTCGAGTACTCAAAATTATTTCCATCATTTCCTGTTCTTTAAGAATGTGTACATTTGATTTGGTTTTTATTCTTACTAGGCAAGGGAATTTAACCTCCTTAAAGATGTTTTTTAAATGTTAAAATTATGTAAATTGATGTGACTGAGCAAGAACTTCTGCAAAAGGATTAAACAGGCTCTGGATTGTCTTGCGTGTAGGTGCTTTTGTCCTGTTGTACCCTTACCCTTGTTTTGAAGGATGTCTCCATTCTTCCAGCTCCTTCAAAATCCCCATGCTAGATATTTTGGACTGTAATGACTTAGGAACTTTCTGTCATTTTTCTCTTGGGTCTGGACCAAGGATTCTGAACTGAGGATAGTCATGCATGATGGGAGCAGGGGCAGGATAAGGAGGAAGATAATAAAAATCTCTAGGACAGGGAGTATAGATTGGAAAAACCTATTCAAAATTATCTTTGCTTTGATTTGGTTTTAATATTAATATTTTGTGTTCATGATGATGACAATAATTAATATTTAACTTAAATTCCAAACATCATTTATTTATTTCTTAAATGGAGCAATGATTTTTTTTTTCATTTACAAGGTAGAATATCAGGCATAGATACTTCTGAGCTGCCCTGGTAGTTGCAGCAGCCACATAGATCCCACCACCAAATGTTCTGCTGATTCTAAGGCATTTCTCAGGGAGCCATCATAAGTTGCAGGCTCACTTCCACCCATCCCATATCACAAGACTCGAGCAGGTGGGGGCCTGGGAGGGCTGAACAATCTGTCCGCCCATTTGTGCAATCAGACTGCTGAGACTAGAGTGCTTAGAAGCGGATGTGATGAAAGGGGATGGGCTGAGGGACATTTTCCTTCTAGAGAATTCTTTGTGCTCTCCTGACTACTTGGTCCAACAGGCTCTAAAAATCTGCCCTTGTTTCAGGCTCAATTGAGGTCAATGAGCGGCTGAACTAGAAGCTCCCTCAGCACTCCGCCCCTACCTGCACCCCAGGCATTAGTATGCCCCTGAGAAGGTCTTAGGAAGCCGGAGATTTGCACAGAAATTATCATCCCATTGACTGCTATTACAGACTCAGAAATGAATTCTCAGAGAAAATTCCAGGCCCTACCACATGATTCAAATCCTCCCCTAAGCATCATAATTATCATTTCAAGTGGTGTCTGCCTGTGCCGGTGTACCATCTAGCCATGTTTAATTCTTCCTAGAACACCTGCAAGAAATTAGTCACGTGGGCCATTCATCCACAGAATCTTTATGCACATCCTTATAAGCAAAAATGTAGGTTGAAAACCCACTACAGAAGTGAATTTTCTTTGTACTAATGTTAGAATCACAGAGCTGGTGAGAGTCATCCTATGTTACCCACCCACCTTATTTTACAAATGAAGTAAAACTCCTTTCCCAGGGCTCAAGGACATCAGAGGAGGGTGAATGTTGAATCAACAACACAGTCTAAATAAGTGGCCCAGTTCGTTCATCAGCACTCACAAGCCAAACGATGGGTAATGAGTTACGCTTTCAGACAAAGGCTAAATAACATAGGGAGTAGTTACTTACATTCGACTGGCGACAGGATTATTATCAATTTAAAGTACAAGCCATCTTGTCACTATTACACAAATGTTTGTTGACTTCTGCCTGGCTAATTGTCAGCAAAGAGGTTCTGAGTGCCACTTTCCTGATTAGAAGAACATTTATTCGAGTTGATGGACTCAGCAGGAAGGTCTCTGAGATTACTTCTGAGCTTGCAGGCAATGCCTGCTGACAGCCTGTGCTGTAGAAGACATCAGATGTGAAATTAGGACCCGTGACCAAATGGGAATAAATGGAGGTGACAGGTACATGTATCTGTGCATATAGATGATGTCAGAGCCGAGTCCCTGGCCATCTTGGCAGTCACAAAAGGTTCTTAGTGCCTTAATTGAACGCCTTATGGTGACTGTGGCTGAAAGTTGGAAACCACTGAGTGTGGTGGCACAGATTGAGCCATTGAAATATATGTAAGGTCGGGCTGTGACAAAGCTTCATGGAAACTCCTCAAGAAAGAGTAAGAGTCCTGGAGTGAGACCCCAATTCTGCTGCTAACTTGCTTTTTTGACCTTGAGCAAAATATCAAATCTCAATTACTCTTCACTTTATTTTTTGAAAACTATTTAATTGATAATCAGAAACTATATATTCAAAGTGTACAACATCATGTTTTGAGATAGATATACACTGCATAATGATTATCACAATCAAATTAATTAACCCATCTGTCACCATCATCATTACCATCTCGTGGGGGTGGGGGGTTTGAAGACACTTCAAACCTGCTCTTGTATCAATTTGCAAGGAAACAATACAGCACTATCACTAGTAGCCATGCTGCAATTAGATCCCTAGAATTTAGTCATCTTTTAACTGAAAGTTTCTACCTTTTAATCAACATCGTCTCATTTATCCCTGTCCTCAGCCCCTGGCATCCACTATTCTTCTGTTTCTATGAATTCAATGTTTTTAGATTCCACATGTAAGTGTGATTATGCAGTATTTATCTTTCTGTGCTTGGCTTCTTTCATTTAGCATGTTGTCCTCTAGGTTCATTCATGTTGCCGCAAATGACAGGATTCCCTTCTTTCCTAAGGCTGAGTACTATTCCGTTGTATGTTACATACCACATTTTTTATTCCATTCATCTGTCAATGAACAGTTAGATCGTTCCAGAAACTTGGCTATTATGAAGAGTGCTACAGTGAACATGGGAGTGCAGATGTCTCTTTGACAAACTGATTTCCTTTCCTTTCATCCCTTGCTTTAAACAAGGGTAGTTAATTACCACCCTACCTCAGAAATTGGCATTTCTTAAAATGATATGATACGAAAGTGTTTGGAAACGTTTTTCTCAAAGCCACTCTAGGCTTGTCCAAAGGTAGTGAGTTATCTCAGTAGATTGTTTACAGTCAGTTACAGATTGAACTTCTTGATCTACTCTTTCCGGCTTCTCACTACTGCACTTGACTAGTCTTAAAAATATGTATATATACAATAGCAAAGACTTGGAACCAACCCAAATCCCCATCAGTGATAGACTGGATAAAGAAAATGTGGCACATAAACACCATGGAGTACTATGCAGCCATAAAAAACATGAGTTCATGTCCTTTGCAGGGACATGGATGAAGCTGGAAACCATCATTCTCATCAAACTAACACAGGAACAGAAAACCAAATACTGCATGTTCTCACTCATAAGTGGTAGTTGAACAATGAGAACACGTGGACACAGGGAGGGGAACATCATACACGGGGGCCTGTCAGGGGGTGGGGTAAAGGGAAGGGAGAGCATTAGGACAAATACCTAATGCATGCAGGGCTTAAAACCTAGATGACAGGTTGATAAGTGCAGCAAACCACCATGGCACATGTATACCTATGTAACAAACCTGCATGTTCTGCACATGTGTCCCAGAACTTAAAGTAAAAAAAAAGTATACATATTTTAAAACTCTAAATTTTAAGACAGTGTTATTGTGATCTTCATTTCGTGGGTGAACAAAGGCAAAGAAAGGTTAAAATAATTTGGAATCACAAGAAAATAAAACAGAAGGAAGCAGTTTATCACCCCACTGGCAGACTTCCTTCCCTTCCCCTCCTCCCTCCTCTCCTTCCCACTTGCTTACTCATTGTCTTAACGCAAACATTGCACAAAACCCACACATTGCTTTGTTCTCTTGGATCGAGACAGTTCACCTGGTCTCTAATACCAAATACCTGTGACTACACGGCTGTGGGCACCAACTCTCAGCCCTGCTGCTCCCAGAGACGACATATTTCTCCACTTTCTAACAGCTAAGATGAGGTTGTCTCTTGCAGATCCCAACTGTCGTGGGAGAGAGTCGTGCTCTGTGCCCTGTGGAAAGTGCCACTCGCAGCTGTTTCCAAGGGGTGAGTGCCTTGCAAACGTCCCTGGAGTTGGGGACAGACACGGTGTATTGGGATAGTT
Organism: Pongo pygmaeus; assembly: GCF_028885625.2. NCBI lineage: Eukaryota > Metazoa > Chordata > Mammalia > Primates > Hominidae > Pongo > Pongo pygmaeus. The sequence goes on along the minus strand of NC_072384.2, from coordinate 107,043,993 downwards.
TGCTGACTGATTTACGTTATAGACCTATTATTACTCCACACAGCATCTCAGATAACTGAATTTAGGAGGTAGTCTCACCTCCAGCTTTTCCTATGATAAACTTCTTCAGCAGAGCTGACAGAATTAGAGTCAGAAAAGAAAATGAAAACATCAAGTCATGCCTAAAAACACATCTTAGGGTGCCATTGTTTTTCAGGTGTTGAGCCCAGCAATCAAAGAAGAGAAATTCCTGTCTTGGGTCCAATCTGAGCCTGCCATCCTCCTGTGGCTCCCGACCTGCCGCCGGTTATCAGCTGCTGAAAGGGTCACTCACCCTGCTCGGTGCACCGTCTGCAGGACTTTCCCAATCACGGGACTCAGGTACAGTCATCAGCAGCATTTCTTGGATTATCATTCTCCATATGGTTCTACAGTTGGAGCTGCATCCCTTCAGATTCTTTTTGGGGTCCTCCTTACACATCTGAAATTCAGTTGACTTTTTTGGCTCAATGATTTCCTGGCAAGAGGCATCCTGGTTGATAATAAATTGTCTTTTATCTTCTATAATGGATGAAATATTAAATTCTTCCACTGACGCATAATGTGACTAATAGACATTTTTCTTCCTCTAAGAGGAATACATTTTGTCTTTTTTTTGTTTGTTTTTTTGTTTGTTTTTAGAGACAGGGTCTCTGTCACCCAGGCTGGAGTGCACTAGCACTATCATAGCTCACTGCAGCTTCAAACCCCTAAGCTCAAGTCATCCTTGCAGCTCAGCCTCCTGGGTAGCTGGGAGTACAGGCACATGCCACCATGCCCAGCTAATTTTCTATTTTTTGTAGAGATGGGAACTTATTGTATTGCCCACACTGGTCTCCATCTCCTGATCTTAAGTGATCCTCCTGCCTCAGCCTCCCAAAGCATTGGGTTACAAGTGTGAGCCACTGCACCTGGCCTGTCTTTTGTTCCAAAGAAACCTTTTAAATTTTGGAGCCATCCATCATCATCATCATCCTAACAACACTACTTTTGTTAAGTGTTAGACAAATGCCAAGCTGAGCAGTTCACATGGGTCATTTCATTTAACATGTGTTGTAAGCCTATACAAAGGGTTGTATTCTTATCCCCTATTTGCAGAGAAGTTAAATAACCTACATGATTAGCAAGCCGCAGAGGCTGACAGCCTAAATCCAGAGTCCCTGCTTTGCAGCCATGATGCTCTGCTGCCTCCCTGTGCAGACAACTGCAAATGAGCATCAGACTCACAGAGATCATCAGCATTCGTGAGAGCAACTCGGGCCTGATCTTCTGTCCACCTGGAGCAAAAAGCAGATTTGAGAGCTAGATTTGGAGGTGGGAGATTCAAATATTTCCATAGCTTTGAGGCTAACAGTCAAAATCCCATCCTAGAGAAAGAGTGTTATAGGTCTCCCATAAATAAAACCATAGGAAAGTAAAATTGGAGTTATCATTAAAGCTTGGGAGAAGAGAAAGAAACCACCAGGTGTAGGCCAGGCATGGAAGATGCCATTATTCACGATAAGTGAACAGGGGCTGGAGATGTGGGAAGACTAAAACTCTGGGACATCAGGTAGCTAAATACAAGGCAAAACTGAGGGTTCCCGGAAGGAGAAGGGGACAAGAGGCCTCAGGCCTCAGCTCCTGCTTACTTTGTTCCCCTTCCCTTCCCATGCTTCCTGACCCTAGCTAACCCAGAACTGAAATATGCTCCCCATGGAGGTAAAATAGGTCTGCGTGGTACACCAAAAAACTGGAGATCCTGTTTTAATTTTGCCGAGAAAATGAATTGGGTTTGCAGAGAATTTGCAGGACACAGTGAAACTTCATTCATGAAAATTCTGCAAGGAACTGAACTTTAAACAATAAAACATATAAATGAACGGGACTGTTGGAAACCAAGCAAGCAGGAACAAGGAAATCTTCATACTACAATGAAAAATAAATTATTTGTATTGGACAATGGGGAAATCTGAATATGATTTACCATGTTATGAGTACATTATAATCATTTAACCAATAAGCAAGTATCAGTTAAGGAGTTACTGCAAGTCCTGCCCTAGGTCGAGTACAGGATTAACTTTGCAATTACATAAAACACAACTTTTACATTGAAATATTTTTTCAAAATTATTATATATAACATAAAGCAGATACTATTTCTATTCTACAGATGACAAAAATTGAGTCTCAAAGAGTTTGAGTGACTTACTTAAGTCGCCCCTAAAAATGGCAAAGGCAGATGCCGAGAAATGCTATACTTCAAATATCTGTTGAGAATGAAAACAGAATTTCTTTAAAATGCCTCCATGTAAACCGTCTTTCCTCTTATACATCCAAGGCAATAAACAGGTGTCCCATATACAAAGAGCTAGGAGACCTGGGCAAGGTGTTTAACTTCTCTGGACCTCAGTTTGGGGTTTTTGTTTTTTGTTTTGTTTTGTTTTTAGTAAAATTCAGCAGGGTAGATCAAATGATGCCTGAGACTTCTTTAGCTCTAAACTTCAGATTCTGTTAAAAATTGCCTGGATATATTGTAATCCTAACTTTAAACTGTGTTTTGGGATCTCAAAAAACTCAACCAGTAGCTTTGATTAAGCCATGTTAGAGGACATGTATTTGCAGATCTGCAGGTAGCAGGAAGAGGACAAAGATTTGGCCTTCTAAAGAAAGAGAAGGTGCAAAGACCATAGAGTGGCCTTAATCCAAGACAAAAATTCTAGAAGGACATGTCAGCATTTTTGCTCTGTGATAGCCATGGAAGGTTGAAATGAAATTGGGAGAAAACCTGGGTTCTATATTGGTAAAAACATCAAAAACAGGCCAATCTCATTACCCACACAATAACCATTCTCATATACCTGTAGGTAGTTTCAGAACACAGAGGAACAAATTTAAGGATAGAGCAGCATATTATCCTAGATAAGTTAATCACGGCCATCTAGTTAATGCTTGATAAAGCAGCCAGCGTGGATGGCTCATCAAATAATCCTTATAAAAATAATCCTTATAAAAATCCTTAAAAAAATCCTTATAAAAAAATCCTTATAAAAATAGTTTATTATGTTGTACACTTCATTGAAAAAGTGAATGTCTTCCCATTTATGTATGTTGAACAACTTTTAAAGTTTTCTAAAAATTTTGCAAGGCCAGGAGGATAGGGTTTACTAGCTCCATTTTTCCTTAGTTGAAGAAACTAAGTCATTTATCCAACTTCATTCAACTAATGTTCATTGAAAAACCTACCATGTACCAGGCATTCTCCTAAACTTAAGTGAGCTTAAGTTTCCAATTCAACTATTAGTACTACTATAAGTAGTACTATATATGGTGGTATGTGAATTCAAACTCAAGCCTCCTGCCTTGAGGAGTGGTGGTCTATTCTAGAATAGTGTGGTCTATTCTAGTGGTTAAAATGGCAGGCTATCAATTCAGATAGTAAGCTGGGACTCAAAATCTTCTACTACTTTCTAAGTAGTTGTGTAACTTTGTGCAAGTTACTTAAACTCTCTTTAATTCAGTTTCCTCATCTGCAAAATGAGGGTAATTGTAAGAATACCTGAAAGAATTTCCATGGGGATTAACTGGGTCAACACATGTATACTGCCTGCACATAGAACATGCACAAAAATGCTAGCTGCTATTATATCATCCCACATTATTTATTAATATCCTGCCACGGGAAGTACAGCAGTAAACAAGGGTAGCTGAGGGGCGATCTCAAGGTATTTACATTCTCTTACTCTGCCTCTAAACGACTTTGATCAGACCATCAGACCTTCTGCCATCTGGCCTCAGAAGCTTTCCAAGGTTTTTTCCTGCTGTTATTCAGGGCAGTTAGCAGGTCTGATAGATTTAATGTCCTCTAAACCCTTCTTACTCATCCCAGTCTTCATTACCTTATTCCTCCTCTTCTTTCTACTTGGGATTTCCTTTGCTTTAATCTCCAGCCCAGCCTTCCATGTATAGCATGAGCCTCACTTCCCAGACCACACCAGCCCATAGGGCTCTCCCTCTGCCTCCCTGCTATACCCCTCTTCTCCATGCCTTTCACTTGGCACTTAATCACACATCACCTAATTCTGGAAGTTATTACTTCAACCTTCCGTGTCAAAGTTTTGCCACAAGATATGAAATTGAAGAGCACTGGAATCTTATCATATTTCTTTTTTGTAACCTTTAAGAGAGGGGTTGAAAACCCAAATGCTTAAAAGGCAAGGCAAGTGGTATACATGAAGGAAATAGGACAGGTAGGGACTATAGCTAGCTCAGAACTCTATGTCCAGTCTAAAAGGAGTAGCTGCTGCCTGGTTCTCACCAACTGTCACCATATGAGGACAGAGTTTTATACCACATACACTGCAATTAGAGAAGAGAATTTACATATCAGGGGAAAAAATGTATAGCTCCCTGTTATTTTATAGACAAACAACACAGTCCCACTCAAATATCCTTAAAAGTTACTAACTGATGATTGCTAGGTCTTACTAGCTCCCCACTAACATCACAATAGTTTCCTGAGTATTATGGGACACCCCTCCTAACCAGAGTGTCTCGAGACTCTCTCCTCTCCTTCTGACCACAGATGGATTTAAGGCTGTCATTTCTCATAAAGAAAAAAATCTCCAATGTTGATGGGTCAAGAAACTTGGCTGTGGTGAGGAATTCCCCTCCTCTACTTTATATCTTTCCTACATACAGACTTCTATAAAATGACGAGTGCTTATTTTTAAATTTGTTATCTATGGCTTAATTTTCCCCAACACCATGCAGGAATACAGGCCCAATATTATCATATCCTGCAAAAGTTTAAGACGAGCCAAAATTTGATTTTATTGAAATCTATTTTTTAAATTAGCTATTAAATTCAAAGTATTCGAGCGCATTGTGCAGCTGCACAAAATGCTGCTGCAGATTTAAGGGTTTATCCTAAAGGTTATAGCACACAGCACCCTGCATATAGAAGGCACTTCGTATTTTGGGAAATAAATCAGACTTCTGTACACTAGCGTATATGGCATTAATATAATGCCATTTGAAAATACTATCATATGAAGATGTATTTGAGTAAATAAATGCATTAGAGTCATTTAATAATCCTATAGTTTGGGAGAAACTTTACACTGATTTGGCAGCTCAGACATCTTCTGTATATTTTGGGTTGCTCATTCTCCACCTGGATATTCTTTTTTTTTTTTTTTCTCTCATCTACTAGTGATGTAAGCTGTGCTTCTATTTTAATTGGCAGATACCGCTGTCTGAAGTGTCTCAACTTTGACATCTGCCAGATGTGTTTCTTATCTGGTCTTCACAGCAAGTCCCATCAGAAGTCTCATCCTGTCATTGAGCACTGTGTTCAGGTAACATTTAATGTCACATACCAAACTATTCATTAATCAATTCAGTATAAGCTATAGCCATGAAAAAAACTTTCCCTCCAGTGAAACCACAGATTCTACTCCTGTCATACATTGCAATATTTAAGACTAAGCAAGTGGCAAACTCCACCTTGAATATCTCCCAATATAAGTATGCTTTCTTCACATTATACGTCTCAGTGAAAGTTTCTGGGCACAAGAAAAGGCCAGAGTTCAGTCTGAAGTAATTGATCAGATACTCTGGAATAGAAAATGTCAGTGAAGAGTTACAGGGAGCAGCGCTGGAAATAGGTACAGATGGAAAAGAGAAGGGCTCTGATATGGCAAAAATGATGCAGCAAGACTTCTAGTTACTAACATATTTTTGGAGAATTTTTCTTTTTTAACATGTCTTTTCCTGAACCCTAAATTTCAAATATTTCTTCTTTAGGAAAAAAGAAAGATTATTATCTCAATGTTGACTGAAAAAGTATACAACTAAAACTTCACAGCTGCCTTTCAAATTTTTTAAAAAATTATAAATACCTAGCAAATTAATTCAGTTCTTTGTAAGAAGAGAAATACCATAGTACATTTTAGCAAAAAGCGTTCTATTTTTTCCCAGAAAGAACATTTTCTTTTCATTACTAAATTCCAGTGACTAAGTTTCTTCACACAGATGGCAACCTCCTCAAATACCACAATAGCGAAGGATGTTGATTAATTAATTTTGCCAAGGATAGTTTTCCCTCCTTCTCTCCTTTACATGAATGGCCTGCAAAGGTCAAGTGCCTGAATCTTGCCAAATAATTTCCAGTGGGCATTGCCTTACCCAGGTCCTCAGGTTCACAGGCCTAGGATTTACCTTCCTAGTTCTAAGTTTTGGATTTGTTTATGTTAGAGTGACACCATGTGGCCACTTTGTTATTACGCTTTAAATTTCAAGTGCTGAAACCCTTGAAATGAGACATTTCATTCCTTCTTTGCTTCCTTTTGGTAGAGGTTCTTAACTTGGGGTGAATAAATGGATTTTGGGTGGCCTGTGAGTCCACTGAAATTGTATACAGAATGGAATGTGTGAGTATTTCGCTGGAAATAAATCCGTGAGTTATCATCCAATTCTCAAAGGCATCCACAACACTAAATGTGAGCAACCACAGACTTAGTCCTCTTTGATGCCCTCCTCTAGGTGTAGAATGCCAAATGACGGGGTTACTCTAAGGAAGAGGACTTATTGAGGGGGTTTGGGGTGTTTAATTTGGAGACTTATGCTATTTCTATGAGAATGTGAAGAAATTCGGGACAAGAAGGAGGTAAGATTATTTTTCTGAGGACTTAAGAGAAATAATTCCAAAAACTTTCATGGTGGCCAGTCCATCCAAGTAAGGAAAGAAGACCACATGTAGACTGATCTGACGCTTTTTAAAAATGTTGGCCCTTTCAGCAGATGTCAGCAATGCAGAATACAAAACTTCTCTTCAGGACCCTCAGAAACAACCTTCTTCAGGGGCGCTGTAGGAAGAAAGAAGCAGCGAGAAGGCAGCAGCTGCTGGACCAGGTGAATCCAAAGGGTGTGCCTCACCATGCGCAGGCCAGGTGAGTGGCTGTGAGGATCAGCTGATCCCACAGAGCAGCCGCCAAGGGCCCTGGGTGTTACGGTAACCAGTCAGCAATCTTTCTAATGCTGAAGATCCTAGACAAGGCAGGAGGAGGGGTGAGGGATGGACTTCAGATATTTTTTTCCTCTAAAAAGGGCCTTTAATTTCAAAGTAGAACTAAGAGGCCACAACACCTTTTGGTGACCCATCCAGATGTTTAGAGTTATTTCTACAACTGAAACCATCAGAAAGACAAAGAAGATTTTTAATATTAGAATATTTGAATAACTTTGTTATATTCCTAGTTTTTGCTGGTTTGCTTTTGGAAGCCTAATTCAGAATTAATACTTTATTTAAAAAAAAAGGAAAAGAAAGACACTCAGCATACCACCACTCACAGATGAGTGCTATTCACATTTTAGTGTGAAACAGAGATTAACCAAAACAGGGATTATGCTATAGATACAATTTTTCATTCTTAGTTCCCAAAACATCTTTTAATGGCCTTACTCTCTTCCTTATAAGAAAATGCCACAATTCACAAGCAATACATTATTGAACATTTGGCTATTTCCAAATGTTGCCCCCCAAAATTCTAGAGTCAACATCTCTATGCATGCATTTATCTAAATATTTTTATATTTTTATTAAGGGAAAACTCATTCAATGAAAATCATTGAATAAAAAATTGCGTACTTGGTTAATCCTCAAAATTCAGAATGCCAAATTGTGCTCCAGAGGGGCACAGCCTGCCACTTCCAGTATATGCATCACATACCTGATCACCAACCTAAAGATGACCTTTAAAAGGTTTTTGTGACCTTCATTTTTGAAGTAGCCACTTCTTTGTAATTTAAAATAGCAGAAGATAAAGGAGAGAAACACTTTTTTTTTTTTTTTTTAGAGACAAGGTCTCACTCTCTCACCCAGGCTGGAGTGCAGTGGCACGATCATAGCTGACTGCAACCTTGGATTTTGGGACTTCAGCGATTTTCCCACCTCAGCCTCCCAGGCACACACCACCATGCTCGCTGAATTTTTATATTTGTGTTTTATAGAGATGGGGTCTCACTATGTTACTCACGGGGGTTCTTAAATTCCTGGCCTCAAGTGACTTTCCCACCTCAGCCTCCCAAAGTGTTGAGATTACAGGCACGAGCCACCATGCCCAGCCTCATCACTTTTGAGAAAAAGAAATATTTATTCACTCCATTTTGCCTACTGGGAATATAAGAATAGATTAGTTTAAATCAGATTGGTATTCATTTGTTAATTTCTTTTATAATTCTCTAATCTTTTCTCAGACATCCAGCAGCAAATCTCCATCTCAATCCCAGACCCCTATTTCTGTGGTCATTTTGTTGCTTTAAAGTTTGTTGTATTTTAAAATATGTTTTTATGGCTCTTTAAAGGATAAAGTACACAATGACCTCACCATTAGATGCTATCTATTATTCCTATGTCACATTTACCTATCAGATTGTTAATCAATATAAGATTAGAGAATTTGGATATCATCTTGATGTATATCTTTAATATTGCACATAGAATTTAAATTTAAAAATAAAAACAAATATATCAGTTTCCAGTTTATCTTTATTCTTAAAGCCAGCTATTTTCACCTTTCATTAGGAAAGTAATTATAAAATGTTAATCATCTAGATATATTGGATACTTGAGATCTTGCCTAAATTTCTGTATTCCCATAGTCACATCACAAAGACCTATACTTTTTTTTTTTTTTTTTTTTTTTTTGAGATGGAGTCTTGCTGCGATGCTCAGGCTGGAGTGCAGTGGCACCATCTCGGCTCACTGCAACCTCTGCCTTCCGAGTTCAAGCAATTCTCCTGCCTCAGCCTCCTGAGCAGCTGGGATTACAGGCACCTGCCACCACACCTGACTAATTTTTGTATTTTTAGTGGAGACGGGGTTTCACCATATTAGCCAGGCTGGTCTTGATCTCCTGACCTCAAGTGATCTGCCCATCGCGACCTCCCAAATTGCTGGGACTGCAGGTGTGAGCCACCATGCCCGGCCTCCATACTCTTATTTGAATTTCTTTTGGCTACTGAAGCCGGACTGATCTTTTACACATTTTTGACACAAACATGACAGCACTTCTCACCCACTCATCCCTTCCAAACCCTCATGCCTTCCTTAAATCAAATTGCTCCATCGTTTTCCCATTGTTTTTAGGCTAAAAATGAGAAGTTGTAACGTGACTTAGTCTTGGTCCTTTTGGTCCACCACCTTAATCTCTCCAGCTTCATTCCTCCTCCACAGTCTCTGTGTTCCAGCCCTGATTCTGCCTCACATATGACTAAGCCAGCTCTATCTAAAGGATTTGTCTAGTTTGTAACTACACATTTATTTATCTAACTATCTGATTAATGTCTGCCTCCTCATTTGGCTAAAAGCTCCATCAAGGAATCTGATTTCACTCCCTCTTGCAACTCCAACGCTTGGCTCATAAAGTCATACAAACAATTCCATCAGCAAATCTTGTTGGTTGTACCATCAAAATAGATTTGAACTCTGAGTGAGTCTCGTTATTTCTACTGCCACCACCTCAGTGGTCCCTTTCTCTCACGTTGTCACACGACCTCCTAACTGGTTCCCCTGCTTCCTCCTTAGCCTCCCCATGGTCTACTCCTGGTGCCACAGGCCCTTTTCAAATTTTGGCCAGATCATGTCACTCCTCTGCGCAAACTTTTTTGTGGCCTTCCCTCTTCCAAGAAAGTCATAGTCCTCCCAGTGGCCTTTAGCCTGGCCCTATAACCCCTGTTTCCCACCAGCTCTTGGCCCGCCTCTGCACCTCCCCTGACTTGTTCTGCTTCAGCCTCACAGCTCTCCTTGCTGCTCCGTGAATACACCAGGCATGCTGCCACCTCGGGGGATTGGCAACCCTAGATCACCTCCCTGCGTGGCTTGACTGCTCACCTCCCAAAGACCCGCCGAGGTCTTTGCTCAGATGTAGGCTCATCCTGAAGGCCTTTCCTGACAACCATTTACCATTCAACCACTGTCCTCACTCTGGCACTCCCAGTTATCCTTGCTGGCTCTGTTTTTCTTCAAAGCACTTAATCACCCTCTGACATCCTATCTCTTATTTATTATTTATTGCTGTGTCCCTCTCTATAATGTAAGCTCTATGAGGGGAGGAATGTCCATTGTTTCCAGTTGTATTGCCAGAATCTATAATAATGTCTGAATATGATAAATCCTCAATAAATATTTGTTGAATGACAGACTGACTGATTGACTGACTGAATGAATAATAAAATGTATAGCGCATGATGGAGGGATTGATGGATGGGTAGATAAGGTGAACCATGAACTGTTTTAGAATGTAGCTGGAAAGAATCAAGGAGCATTGGAACAAGGTAATGAAGTTTGACTGAATCTGGAACAGAGACAGAAGCCTTGCCCTCAACTAACCACATGTGTGGCCATGAGGAAGTCACTTCACTTTTCTATGATTCAGTTTCTTTACCTGTTAACTGGGATAACCTCTCCTCTCTACTCCCAGAGTAGTATTTCTGGAGGTGAGATGAGGAAAGGGAATTGCAAGGGCTGTACAAAGCCAGGGTTCTCTAAATGTCAATGTGTTGTACTCTGTCCACCCCAAGTACAGTAGAGTTGTTCCCCAAAATAACATTCTTATGTAATAATTTTCAGTGTACCCTAGACTTTGATGAGTTCAGAAATTCTGATTTGTGACTCATCTAGGAGAAAAGAATGTGTAATATTACTAAATCACAATGTAATAATAGTAAAAAACACATCTTTGATATCTATTATGTTGGCACACTAGCACTGACCATCTTCTAAGAGATTAATGGTTATTGCCAAGTGATAATATTGAATTCGTTCAATGATTCAGCAAACTATCTGCATGGTAATAAGCCTTCTCCCTTTTGATGTGGTTTTATTTCCTTTACATATGATAGTTTGCACTGAGAATACTTTCATTTACAAAACCAGAATTGAAAGTTAGGTGCCAAATATCATCACTCTTATTAAATATTTCAGGAAGTTCTTGAAAACATAGTTAAAAAGAAAATTAAACTGCAGAAAAATAACAGAATTACTTCTCTTTGTAGCTAATTTAATTGTGAATTACTAAGAAACCCCAAGTAACTAGCAAACATTACTAGAATTAATAGGCTTCAAATGACGGTGGAAAAATAAAATAAACATATACAAAATTCTTCACTCTACTAGCAATAACCAGCTATAAATTTTATAAAAATCTCATTAAAAATACATGTAAAAATTATTTTTAAAAGAAACTACAAAAAAGTTTGACAAAAAAGATACAAGACCCAAATAAAATTATAATATTTTATTGAGTACAGAAAACAAGTCCTGAACAAAAGGAAAAAATGCCAAATTTCTAAATGAGAAGACTAGCATAAGAATGTGCCTGCTCCAAAAATTAATAGTTGATTTTTGTTATTCACAGATTCAATACTTTCAAATTTGCCTATTTGCAAAAATTTATTTGTAACCCTAAAATGAACACTCCTGGTGCTTTTTCAGTATTTGCAGACATGAGCAGAGTGGCAAAAAAAATTTGAGTTGCCTGATGCACTTGTTCCCAGCTGAGGTCAAACCAGATAGTGCTCTGTGTTACTGTTTCAGCCCTAATTCTATAAGCAAGTGTCCTTTTCATGTCTATTTCGTGTCTATTTCATGTCATTTTTTTTAATATTTGTGCTTTTTGTTGGTGATTTTACTTTGGCAAATGGCCCCAAAGCACGGTACTGAATTGCTGTCTAGTGTTCCCAAGCACAGCAAGGCTACAATGTGCCTTGATGAAAAAATACACGTGTTAAATAAGCTTCATTCAGGTATGATTTATATTGCTGTTGACCATGAGTTTAATGCTAATGAATCAACAATATATATTTAAAAAGCATCTTTATACAGAAATGCATAAAACAAGGTTGTGCATTGATTGGTTGACAAAAATGTTGTGGCCAGAGGCTTGCAGGAACCTAACCCTGTATTTTCTCTAGGAACAATGGGTTCAGTATTTCCTAATTCACTGTTCATGGTAGCCTTATAGAGCATAATCTACTGTATTTAAATTTAATGCATTTCCAGATAGAATCACAAGGTTTTCTAAATAGGATAAAATAATTTTGAAGGTATGTTGGAAGAATAGTTGTACAAGAATAGTAAAATTATGAGACTGAAGAATAGTGAGAAGGGACATTAATATCTGAAGAACAGATGTTAATACAACAGATATTAACACTTACTATAAAACTACTATGACCAAATAACATAGTATAAAACGGGAATGAACATGTAGATCTAAGGATGAGAATACAAAATATAATAATTGATCTAAGCATATATGGGAACGTAATATGTGATAAAGGTGATATTTCAATTCATGGAAAAATAATGCATAATTGGCTATCCATCTGAAAGGAAAATTGGCCCTTATTTTGCCCCATATACTAAAATAAATTCCAAATTGATTGGAATTTAAATGTAAAAAGAACTTAAAATAAATATTAGAAAAAAGCAGAAAATCTCCTAAGAAAGAAAGAAAAACAAAAAATCATGAAGGAATAGACAGATATATATGACAGCGTGCAATTTTAAACATTTTGTTATGGTAAATGATACTATACACAAAATTAAAAACAAGCCTTAGACTTAGAAAAATATTTTCAGTAATAAGATAAATGATGCTATAAAAAGGGTCCCTGAAAAATTGATAAGAAAAACTTGATATGAGGTCAGAAGTGTTGGCTGCTGTGGAGAATTCAAAACAGGGACCTCCCTGGACATCAAGATGGAAGAGCAAATAGTTTCTCATGCTGGAGAAATGCTCTCCAGTGTGGTGGTCATATCTTGTAAGGATTCAGTCCCACGTCGAGTAGTGTCTTTGACAATGGAAGGAATTGCAGTCCCCCAGCTCAGTGCCAAAAGTGTGGGCGGGTTTGAAGCTTTTTATAATTCCATTAAACCTATCCAGATTATCAACAGTGCCATAGAAAGGATGAAGCCAGGGAAATTTCTCCATGGCAAAACAAATTTATTTCGCATTTCTTCTGTATGTGAGGGGTAACAAAGTTCTGTATGAGACTTATTATCAGACATTCAGTATACACTACACTGTGGCATGAGGCAGTCTCTGTTGACCAAGGACTTGACAAAGGCCGGTGAATTTACCATCCACTCTGCTCCTCAGGAGGGGAAGTTGACTCCAAGTCCTGTGGACTTCACAGATTACACCTGCAACCTTACAGAATATCAAAGAGAGAGCCTTGCTCCCCAGATTTCTCATTCGAGAACACCCCAGCTCAATGAACTGTGTCATCATGCAGCTGCTTACAGGAGAGCTGGTGGTGAAAAGGCATGGGGCTGCAGCTGGTGCACATGGAGACCTGTGGGTGTGCAAAAAGCTGTGCCCATGATGCCACAGAGATTCCTTATATTCAGATGCCCATGGGGACATTTGTAGGGGCCTCTCTGTCCCTATATACACGGTCTTCTCCAGGCTGTTTACCTGCCCTATGCTGAAAACCAACTTCAAAGTGGAATCTGAGGCCACCATCAACATGCGTCTTCATGCTAACCACCTGGTCGCAGAGAACTTCCCATTGCAGCTCTGCAGGACTCAGCCCAGGAGGAGGGAAGCACAGAAAACAGGGGTGGCCTTGTGGATATCCTGCTGGTTATCTTTCATGGGGAACTAAAGCCAGCAGTATATACTTGTTTTTGTGATTATTCTGTATCAGAAATGAAATGGACTCCTTAAATTACAATTATTTTTCCTCCTCATTTCCTCAAGGCTTTTACTTCCAACGGGCACCTTTAATCATATCTTTTCTTTGAAATTCAACAGAATTTCTTAATGCTATTTGCAAGATCATTTCACAGAAAACGTTTCCTATGACCTACCTGTTCTTGTACCAAAAAAGGCACAGAAAACCTGTTGTGACAGCCACTGGAGCTGTGCTGGAAAGATCATGGGGGCAAAAGGAAACTTCTCTCTGACTCGCTAATAATGAAAGTAGCTGAGCACTCCCCACAGCAAAGGGTCTGTGGCCAGGTGGCATTGCTTATGAAGTTTGTAGATACCCTCCAAGGAAGAATGCAAAGTGGCATCCACTGGAAATGCGTAGCTTTTTTTTTTCCACACTCTATTTCTGTAGTTCTTTTTATAACACTTTTCAATATAACTTCAAAATTTTTAGGGAACTGAGAAAAAAGCTTCCCTTGCTCTTATAGGAGTAAGGGGATTTGGCTGGTGCTGGAGTGTTTTATAGGAGTAAGGGGATTTGGCTGGTGCTGGAGTGTTTCTGAACTCTCAAGAACTGTCATAAGAACTCATGCTGCCATATTCCGGGAATATATTTAAATGCAAAGTTATGTAAGGGGAAAAAAATGAATGTTTGCTCCTTTTGTTATTGGGAGGGTTCTGAATGGCAGGAGCCCCGTGCCCAGGGTGGGTTGGTGAAGGCTCCTCTCCCCAGGGTGGTGCCAGGAAAATGTCCTTGACTTGATGAACTTGGCCTGTCCCTCACCCGCCTGAGGGACCTGTTTTATCCAGGGTTTTTTGACCTGAAGCCAGTGTTTCCTCAGTCTCCCTTTGTGGTTCAAAGTCAATGGTGAGTCTGTTGCAAAACATTTCTTCCTTCAAACCCTATCATTGTTTTCTTGGTCCACAATTAACAGGTTCTCAAAAATAAGCTATGTGACCAGGTGAAGTGGCTCATGCCCATAATCCCAGCACTTTGGGAGGCAGAAATGGGAGGATTGCTTGACCCCAGGAGTTCGAGACCAGCCTGGGCAACATAGAGAGATCCTGTCTCTACAGAAAAAATTAAAAATTATCCGCACATGGTGGTGCATGCCTGTGGCTCCCGCTATTCAGGTGGCTGAGATGGGAGGATCACTTGAGCCCGGTAGGTCGAGGCTACAGTGAGCCGTGATTGCACTGCTGCACTCACTCCAGCCTGGGTGAAAATGTTTCAAAATAATAATAAATAAATAAATAAATAGGCCATGTTACTTTGCACACTAATTGCCCTTTTTTCATAGTTGCCCTTCTGTGCAAGCCTGGGCAAGGCAGGCTCAGGCTGAAGGCCTCCCAGGCTGTATTTCCACTGTCCTGTAACAGTGTTTGGTGATCTGTAATGCTCCCTACATTACATGCCTTCAATGCTGAGGGTAAATAAACCTGATTTAGGCGCTGCTTTATCTTAGGACTTCACCAATTAAACTGATAAAACTTATTATCTGAGTCATTTGCAAGTTGCTTCTTAGAAAATACATTTCTGGTTTATAAATCTTTTATGCTCATGTGACATTAATAACTATCTGTATTTGATGATGTGTTCAAACTGAGTAGCAGAAAATAAAGAGGTCATACTTTCTAAGAAAAAAAAAACTCAAGAAGAAAAAGAAAATGGGGAAGAAGAGGTGGGTGAAGAGGAAAATACACAAAATATAGAAATAGGCAATCACAGAAGAAGAGTTCCAAATGGCCCTTAGACACCCAAAAAGATGCTCAATCTCTCTATTGGTTAGGAAAAAGGCAAATAGGCCAGGCTTATGCTTGTGATCCCAGAACTTTGGGAGGCTGAAGGTTCTGCCTCCCAAAGTTAAGGAGGATGACTTGAGGTCAGGAATTTGATACCAGCATGGGCAACATAGGGAGACCCCATCTCTACAAATAATTTTAAAATTAGCTGGGTGTGGTGGCGTGCACCTGCGGCCTCAGCTACTTGGGAGGCTGAGGTAGGAGGATCGCTGGAGTCCAGGGGTTCAATGCTGCAGTGAGCCATGATAGTGCCACTGCACTCCAGCCTGGGTGACAGAGCAAGACCCTGTCTCAAAGAGAAAAAAAGAAAAAAGAAAAATGCAACAATGACATAGCATCATTTTACTTATTGAAAAGACGAAGATTAAAATGAATGGCAACATCCTTTGCTGGTGAGGATGGAAGAACATAGAAGCTCTTGAAATCTGGTAGAAGTACAAATGGCTACAGAATTTTCAGAAAATACACTGAAAAATATTTATTCAATAAGTTTATTGAATGTTGTTCTAGGCATTTGGGCTACATCAATGAAGAAAAAGAGACAAGGATTTCTGCTCTCTTGGAGCTTGCATCCTAGTGAGGACCAGACAAATGAAAAGGTATATAAAGGAATTATATAATATGTTAAAATATTTAAGTATTAAAGTTTAAAAAAAGGAGAGGCAGATAAGAAAAATAAAGACTTGGAGAGTTGGCAGCAAATTTAAATATGGTGGTTATAGTGGGCCTCAGTGAGAGGTGACATTTGATCAAAGTTTTGAAGGAAGTAAGGGAGTAAGTCATGCAGACATCTGAGAAAAGGACACTGCAAACTGAGGAGACAGCCAGCTCCAAGTGGGAGCATGCTTGGTATTAGGTTGGTGCAAAAGTAATTGCGGTTTTTGCCATTAATTTTAATGGATTCAAAAAACAGCAAGGGGACCAGCATGATTGAGTGGGATGAGGAAGGAGAGTAATAAGAGAAGAAATAAGGCAGGGCGCGGTGGCTCACGCCTGTAATCCCAGCACTTCAGGAGGCCAAGGTGGGCAAATCACATGGGACCAGGAGTTGGATACCAGCATGGCCAACATGGTAAAACTGTGTCTCTACTAAAAATACAAAAATTAGCCAGGCATGGTGGCATGTACCGGTAATCCCAGCTACTTGGGAGGCTGAGGCAGGAGAATCACTTGAACCCGGGAGGCAGAGGTTGCAGTGAGCCAAGATAGAGCCACTGCACTCCAGCCTGGGTGACAGAGCGAGACTCCATCTCAAAAAAAAAAAAAAAGAAAAAGAAAAAGAAAAAAGAAGAGGTGAGGAAGTGGGGGCAGATGGAACGCCAATGTAAGGACCTGGGCTTTTACTCTGGGGAAACATTGGAGGATTGTTAGTAGAGAATCTAACTGAGGCTTCAAAACTCTCAGTCTGGTTGCTATGTTGAGAATAGACTAAAGAGAGCCAAGAGTTAGAAGCAAGGTTATATAAACATTTTCCTAAATTTTTTCCAATATTTCTATTGCAAATTTTAACTTAAAATTTCAATCAGTTTGGAATTTATTTTAGCAAGGGTCTAGCT
This sequence comes from Pongo pygmaeus, assembly GCF_028885625.2. Lineage (NCBI taxonomy): Eukaryota > Metazoa > Chordata > Mammalia > Primates > Hominidae > Pongo > Pongo pygmaeus. The sequence continues at coordinate 107,026,916 of NC_072384.2, read as the reverse complement.
TTACTTTTTGTCCTGGTGTAGGGGATTATGTGATCTTTTAGCCAATTATGTGATCTTTTTCCCACTTAGTTAAAATGCCAGCTTTCTCACATATTGGCTTTCCTTGTACACTTGGGTTAATAGAACTTATATTCTCATCCTTAGATCTATGTGTCTATTCTTGCATTTGCACTAAATTATATTGTCATGGTGGTTCTATAGTAAGTAGAAGAATAAGATTGCCATCAACCAAGATGGGGAGGCTACAGGTGGAGAAGGTTTGTGGGGGATATCAGGAGTCTAGTTTGGGACACATTAAAATTGGGAAGTCTCTGAGATGTCCACAGGGAGATATTGATCAAGCAGTTGACTATTCATAGCTGGAACTTGGAAAAAAGGGTCTGTACTGGAGATACAAATTTGGGGGTTGTTGGCATGTTAATGGTTTTTAAAGCCATGAGGTTATATGAGATCATCAAAGAGAGAGTGTAGAAGGGAAAGAGAAGAGGATCAAGGACTGAGCCCTGTGACACTCCATTTACAAAGCTGCAGAAAAGAAGAAAAACCAGCAAGGGAGACTGAGAAAGAGGAAAGAATGGAGAGGGAAGAAAACCAAGAAAGTGAGGAATCCTGGAAGACAGGTGAAGAAAGTGTTCAAGGACAAGGGCATGGTGTTCTACTGTCAAATGCTGCTGCTAGGTCAAATAACAATTGACCTTTTACCCTTGAAAAGTCAATGAATCCAGGAACTGGATTAATTTGAAAAAAATTAACAAAATAGATAGACCACTGGCTAGACTAATAAAGAAGAAAAGAAAGAAGAATCAAAAGACACAATAAGAGATGAGAAAGGGAATACACTACCAACCCTACTGAAATACAATCTACCATCAGAGAATACTATAAACACCTCTAGGCAAATAAACTAGAAAATCTAGAAAAAAATGGAAAAATTCCTAGACACACATACCCTTCCCAAGACTAAACCAGGAAGAAGTCGAAACCCTAAGTAGACCAATAACAAGTTCTGAAATTGAGGCAGTAAGTAATAGCCTACCAACCAAAAAAAGTCCAGGACCAGACAGATTCACAGCCAAATTCTACCAGAGGCACAAAGAGGAGCTGGTACCATTCCTTCTGAAACTATTCCAAACTATTGAAAAGCAGGGACTCCTCCTTAACTTATTTTATGAGGCCAGCATCATCCTGATACCCAAACCTGGCAGAGACATAACAAAAAAAGAAAACTTCAGGCCAATATCCCTGATGAATATCAATGCAAAAATCCTCAATAAAATACTGGCAAACTGAATCCAGCAGCACATCGAAAAGCTTATCCACCACAATCAAGTTGGCTTCATCCCTGGGATGCAAGGCTGGTTCAACATACACAAAGCAATAAACATAATCCATCACATAAACAGAGCCACTGACAAAAACCACATGATCATCTCAACAGATGCAGAAAAGGCCTTCAATAAAATTCAACATCCCTTCATGTTAAAAACTCTCAATAAACTCGGTATTGATGGAACGTATCTCAAAATAATAAGAGCTATTTATGACAAACCCACAGACAATATCATACTGAACGGGCAAAAGCTGGAAGCATTCTCTTTGAAAACTGGCACAAGACAAGGATGCCCTCTCTTACCATTCCTATTCCACGTAGTATTAGAAGTTCTGGCCAGCTCAATCAGGCAAGAGAAAGAAATAAAGGATATTCAAATAGGAAGAGAGGAAGTCAAATTGTCTCTGTCTGCAGATGACATGAATTCTTTATTTAGAGAGCCCCATCGTCACAGCCCAAAAACTCCTTAAGCTGATAAGCAACCTCAGCAAAGTCTCATGATGCAAAATCAATGTGCAAAAATCAAAGTATTTCTATACAACAACAATAGACAAGCAGAGAGCCAAATCATGAATGAACTTCCATTCACAATTACTACAAAGCGAATAAAATACCTAGGAATACAGCTAACAAGGGATGTGAAGGACCTCTTCAAGGAGAACTATAAGCCACTGCTCAAGGAAATAAGAGAGGACACAAATGGTAAAATATTCCATCCTCATGAATAGAAGAACCAATATCGTGAAAATAGCCATACTGCCCAAAGTAATTTATAGATTCAAAGCTATTTCCATCAAACTACTATTGACATTCTTCACATAATTAGAAAAAACTACTTTAAATTTCATATGGAACCAAAAAAGAGCCTGTATACCCATTTGTTTGAGGGAATGAATTCATAGAAAGAAAAATTGATAAACTGGTGCAACAGGGGAGAATTATTGGAGCAATGTCATTCAGCAAAGAGGGGGTGGGATACACATGTAGAAGGATTCACTTTAGAAGAGTATATTTATTAGACATTAAGATATACGCAAGATTTGGCCCTTGGAGTACAGGACAATAAGCCAGAAACAACTTAAGTGTCCCTTCGTAGAAAAGCGGTGGAATATGTATGATTACGAACATTCTGCAGAACATAATGAATCCACGTAAAAGAACAAGTTTTAGCTGCTATCTACTATACTGGAAGGAATTCACCATCAGGCATCAGAGAGAAAAGCAAGTAGCGGAATAATGTGTCTGGAATGACTTCCTTGTTTTTTAAAAAACAGATTTAAAATATATATTGATGTTTGTAAATATCTGAGTACAGAAAATGATGTGTGTATGATATGGTTCGGCTGTCTCCCCACCCAAATCCCATCCTGAATTGTAGCTCCCATAATCCCCATGTGTTGTGGGAGGGACCTGGTGGGAGGTAATTGAATCATGGGGGCAGGTTTTTCCCATGCTGTTCTCATAATAGTGAGTAAGTCTCATAAGATCTGACAGTTTTATAAAGGGCGGTTTCCCTGCACACACTCTCTTGCCTGCTGCCGTGTAAGACGTACTTTTGTTCCTCTGTTGCCTTCTGCCATGATTATGAGGCCTCCCCAGCCATGCGGAACTGTGAGTCCATTAAACTTCTTTTTCTTTATAAATTACCCCATCTTGGGTATTTCTTCACAGCAGTATGAAAATTGACTAACACAGTGTATGACAAACCATGCTGGCACTCTGATCTCAGACTTTCAGCCTCTAGAACTGTGAGAAAATAAATGCCAGTTGCTTACACCACCCAGTCTGTTTACAGCATCCTGAGCAAATGAAGACAGAGCAGAACAATACCAAGATATGAAAATGATCTCAGATGGGGTAGGAATCGAGCGTGTCATTCAGAAGGTTTGTTACAAAGAAATTGTGGGTCACCCTATTCTTCTACCCCAAAATGCACACCCCTGGTATAATTAAGTATATCACAGAATAATCGTGTCTTTCCCTATGTTCTCATTGTGTCTTGTAGAAAGCATAATGTTATGTTTAAAATGATTGTATATTTATCTGTTCTTTAGATGTGAATTATCTGGGATCACGAGTTCTCTGCTTTTTTGTTTTATATCTGCCATAACTTGAGATGATGTTTAAAAATAGTTTTTGAATAAAGGAATGAAACCAGATGGAATTATATAACAGAATATACCTGACCTTAAACTAGTCTGATATATTATATGTTCTTTCAGATTTGACGTGATAAACACATACCTGCATTTATAACTCCTAATGTCTGACTTGGACAAGATGACCTGGGGGATTTTCTGCTGTCACCCCTGAATTCTTTGCATTCTCATTTCTAGATTGTCAAGGAGGAGGGAAAATTGAATTTTTATTTCTATTATTGGCTACTTGACTCTCTGTCAACAATATTGTCTGAAAAGAACACAGAGAGAAAAGTTGGCCTACTTTATTGCTATTGTGGGGGTGGGTGAGTAAAACCTTTAATATCTGAAGTACATTTTCTAAAAAAGCTTTCCTCAATGTCATACCTGATAATTAAAAGTTGCTACAACTTTCTTAATAAAACTCGGTAATAGCGTCTCCATTCAGTACAAGAGTTCTGAAGGAACAGCGGATGTAAGGCCAACTGGACCAATGGAAACAGCAGCCACAGGTGCCTCCAAGCCTACACCTGTACCTGAAAGAATATCTCGGGGTCAACAAACTGCGGACAGCAACCCATGTTACCAGGTGAGTCCAAAACGGAAAGAACTGCTACTAAAGCACAAATAATCTGGACCATTTTGTAGTGGGTTCAGTGAAGCATTCCTTAGTTTATGGATTCTTTTTAAGATGTTCAAATGACCAAGGAAAAATCTAAAACCTTCTTTTATTGAATAACTTTTTATCTCAAATCACAAAGTGCTATACATTTATTATAGAAAGTTTCAAAAAGTCAAAAGAGAACAAAGAACAAAATTAAAATGGCAAATAATCCATTATTACCCCACTGTCAATATTTTGGTATACTTCCTTTTCTATAAACATTTTAAAATTAGCTTAGACTATATTGTAAAATTTATTCATTATATAGTTCTCTATAGTTAGATTATGAGCATTTTCCATTGTCATTATAATTCTTCAAAAAAATCTTAATGGTTATATAATTTTTATTTAAATAAGCATAATATCATTTAACTCCACTGTTGTTGATATTTGGATTATTTCTAATTTTTGCCATAATTTAAAACTTCACTATTAAAATTCTTCTACATTGTTCTTTGTAAACAGATCTCCAATTATTTCCTTAGGATACATTTCTAAACTGAATTACAAGAATGAAAAGTACAAACATTTTTAAGGCTCTTCAGGCTTATTGCAAAATTGCCTTTTAGAAAGGAATACCAAGTTAGGCTTCTAGTGAATGTAGCACCTTTCTCACAAGATCCTTGCTAATATTGACTATTGCCTTGTTTTAATTTTTGATAATTTTATCACTGGAATATATTTAATTTGCTTTAATTTGCATTTCTCTGACTCAGAGTGAAATGAAGTTTTTCCCCACATAATGTACAAGGCAATTGAATTGTATTTTTTCCTCTATCAGCACCTGCTGCCATTTTTACTGATGAATCAGTTTGATTTACCAATGTATTTAAACTTTTTATATTTTGACTAGGGAAATCTTTCTTCCTAGTTATTTCCTTTTAGTCTTATTGATAATGTGACTTCCTACATATAAACTTTCAATTCTTATAAAAGCATTAGTCTTTTTTTTTTTCGAGATGGAGTCTCTCTCTGTCACCCAGGCTGGAGCACAGGGGCACTATCTCGGCTCACTGCAACCTCCACTTCCCGGGTTCAAGCGATTATCCTGCCTCAGCCTCTCAAGTAGCTGGGATTCCAGGCGCCCGCATCACGCAGAGCTAATTTTTGTATATTTAGTAGAGACGGGGTTTCACCACGTTGGCCAAGCTGGTCTTGAACTCCTGACCTTACGTGATCTGCCCGCCTCAGTCTCCCAAAGTGCTGGGATTACAGGTGTGAGCCACCATGCTTAGCCTAAAAACATTATCAGTCTCTTTCTTTTTCTTTGTAATTTCTTACACAGTTTTATGCTGGGAAAAATTTATCCATTGAGAAATCAAATGACTCTAGTTGTATTTTATTTTAACATGATTTGATTATCTTGACACATAGCTTTTAAATCTATCTGGTTTTTATTCTGATGCATAATCAGAGGTAAGATAAGAGAGTCCCCTATTCCTTTATTTTTGAATAAATCCTTTCCTTTTTAATTTTTGTGATGGTTCCTGTAGTATATACCAAAAATTTTATCATTTTAGAATGTGTTTTAATGCTATCTATTCAGCTCAATTGCTTTTCATCTTATTTTTACATAAGAACAGCATTATTTGAATTATTCTAGCCTTCTGATAGCCATTAACATAAAGATAGTTTTCCCTTTTTATTTCATTTTGTTAACCAATTTACTGAGATACAATTGACATGCAACAGTTGTACATGCTTGGGTGCAGTGGCTCACACCTGTAATCCCAACACCTTGCGAGGCTGAAGCAGGCAGATCGCTTGAGCTCAGGAGTTCGAGACCGGTTTGGCCAATGTGGTGAAACCCCATCTCTACTAAAAATACGAAAAGTTAGCCAGGCGTGGTGGCACACGCCTGTAATCCCAGCTACTCGGGAGGTTGAGGCATGAGAATTGCTTGAACCTGGGAGGCGGAGGCTGTAGTAAGCCTAGATCGCACCACTTGCACTCCAGCCTGGGTGACAGAGCGAGTCCCTGTCATAATAAATAAATATGTAAATACCATTTAATCAGTTTTTTTTTAAGAAAAAGCAAGCTGTACATATTTAATGTATACCACTTGATGAGTTTGGGGATAAAGATGCACCTGTGAAACCACCACCATTAAAGCCATAAACATACCCATCACCTCCTAAAGTTTCCTCCCTTTATAATTATTATAATTAATTTGTACGTGTGGTAAGAACACTACAAGATCTAATCTCTCAGCAAATTTTAAGTATACAATATACAGTGCTGTTAACTATAGGCACTGCTGTTTAGTACACCTCCAGAACTTGCTTATCTTGCATAACTGAAACTTTATACCTATTAACCATTTTCCCCCTTTTTATTTTTATATTTTTACATATTAACTATTATAACACAATTATTCTTTTTTAAAAATTTTAAATTCTGGGATATATGTACTGAACGTGCAGATATACATGTGCCATGGTGGTTTGCTGCACCTATCAACCCATCATCTAGGTTTTAAGCCCCGCATGCGTTAACTATTTGTCCTAATACTCTCCCTCCCCTAGCCCCTGACCCCCCCAACAGGCCCTGGTATGTCATGTTCCCCTCCCTGTGTCCATGTGTTCTCATTGTTCAACTCCCACTTATGAGTGAGAACATGCAGTGTTTGGTTTTCTGTTCCTGCGTTAGTTTGCTGAGGAGGATGGTTTCCAGCTTCATCTATGTCCCTGCAAAGGACATGAACTCATTCTTTTTTATGACTGCATAGTATTCCATGGTGTATATGTGCCACATTTTCTATATCCAGTCTATCACTGATGGGCATTTGGGTTGGTTCCAAGTCTTTGCTAATGTGAATAGTGCTGCATTAAACCTATGTGTGCATGTGTCTTTATAGTAGAATGATTTATAATCCTTTGGGTTTATACCCAGTAATGGGATTGCTGGGTCAAATGGTATTTCTGGTTCTTGATCCTTGAGGAATTGCCACATTGACTTTCACAATGGTTGAACTAATTTACACTCCCACCAAATGTGAAAGCATTCCTATTTCTCCACGACCTCACCAGCATCTGTTGTTTCCAGACATTTTAATGATCATCTTTCTAACTGGCTTGAGATGGTATCTCATTGTGGTTTTGATTTGCATTTCTCTAATGACCAGTGATGATGAGCTATTTTTCATGTTTGTTGGCCACATAAATGTCTTCTTTTGAGAAGTGTCTGTTCATATCCCTTGCCCACTTTTTGATGGGGTTGTATAACACAATTATTCTTCTCAAAGAATCTTGAAATCATTTCTAAGGTGCCAAAATTAATCCTATTAGTATTTTGGTTAGCTTTGCATTAAACCTATATGTTGATGTGGCAACATCTTTTATCTTTGTGATATTTAGGTTTCTCTATTTTTTCAAGTGTTTTTCTGTCTCTCAGTAAAATGTTATATATAGCTGATTTCCTGTCATATTGTGATAATATTGTGAGTAGGGGCTCTTCCCACTGTATTTTTTCTTAATTATTGATCATGATATTTTGGAAAGCTATGGCTTTTTGAATAGTTACCCTGCAAAGAGAAACTTTTCTGAATGAACTGTTTTAGAAACTCAAATACTGGCTTATTTTGAACATCTTGCTTCTAGGTAGACAATCACACAATCTGAAAAAAAATATATATTTAAATATATTTAAAGATCAACATATAAAATATAAATATATATTTAAATATATACATACATATACATACATATATATGTTTATATACATATATACATATATATTTAAATACACTTAAATACAAAAATACATATATATTTAAATATTAAATATATATTTAATATATTTTTATTATACGTTATTATATTATAATAATGTGTAATAAATATATTTATATTACACATTATATAATGTGTATATATAATATACACATTAAATATATATGTGTATATATAATATACACATTAAATATATATGTGTATATATAATATACACATTAAATATATATGTGTATATATAATATACACATTAAATATATATGTGTATATATAATATACACATTAAATATATATGTGTATATATAATATACACATTAAATATATATGTGTATATATAATATACACATTAAATATATATGTGTATATATAATATACACATTAAATATATATGTGTATATATAATATGCACATTAAATATATATGTGTATATATAATATGCACATTAAATATATATGTGTATATATAATATGCACATTAAATATATATGTGTATATATAATATGCACATTAAATATATATGTGTATATATAATATGCACATTAAATATATATGTGTATATATAATATGCACATTAAATATATATGTGTATATATAATATGCACATTAAATATATATGTGTATATATATTTCTTTTCTCCTCCAATATTTAAACCTCTCATTTCTATTTCAGGTCTTTATTCCTGAAAGACTCCACATCTTTCAGAGCAATGATAGATAATTCAAGAGATAATGGCACAACTATTTTTAATGAGAGTAGATTTAGTGGGGGCATTTCTCTAGTGCTTTTCCTTTAGATATTACAGTTTTAATTGTTGGCTTGAGATGGTTTTTAATGTGGAGGAAGTGTTTTTCTTGTCCTCGTTTTTAAAACTTTTTTGGGGGAGGTGTTTCGATTTACTTATTTAAAATCTGTTTTCAGTACCAACTGAAATTTTCAAACATTTTTTTCTTATTGGAAGTATTTCATTAATAGAGTACCTAATAGTAAACATTTCTGGCATTGCTGCAACTAAAATCTACACTTGTTTGTAGATTATTCTTTAAATGTCCTTTAAATTTTGTTTTCTATTTAGAATTGCAACATTCATGAATCAGAATATCTCCCCACTCCACCTTACCTGCATCAGTTTTGAGAATTTGAGTTTTTATGGCTACATTGAACAACTGAGTCATATTTCATCTTTTCTTGTGTTTGAAATAATTTATCTAACATAGGAACTATTTATTTCTTTAACAATTGCTAATATTCAAGAGTAAAGCCCTGGGCACTGGAGGCTTTATAATAGTTTCATAAATTTTTTATTTGTTCAAACTTAATAGTCTCTTCATGCTTTCTTCAACTTTGATAATTTAATTTTCTTGAAGGAATTATCTACTTTATCAAGATTTTCAAAATAATTAGTTAAGAAAAATATTTTAAGTGTATCATTTTATTTATTTTTCAAATCTTCAAATTTCTATTTTAATTCAACTCAAATATGCTCAACTTTTACTCCCAGAAATCAAGTCATTTTTTTTCTTAAGGATCATTTTTGTTTCTAAATATCTGCTAAGAAAATCTATAATATCCTCAAAATACACAACTACTGGTCAGCCTTTGGTCTATTTAATATGCCCAATTGCATAATTTCTCTGGAAGAGTAGAGTAGACCAGATAATTTGGATGTTTGTAAGGATAAAAGTCTATTGTAAGTTGTCTATCCAGGTAAGAACTATAAATTAATTGCAACAGTAGTGTGCTGGTGTACGCAATTATAGTATAAATTATATGGCTTCTTTGTGACATGTATTAGAAGACTCAACAGTGATGTCCTTAAGAAGACATAAAGCCTATTCTCATTTACATATGGCTGAGCAACATGAATTTTCCTTAATCTGTTATCCCAAAAGAATGGGCAATTCTAACCACAACAATATGTGCTACCTCTGATATGCAACCAATGAACTGTGTTGTTTACCACGTTAGCAGACAAAGTTCAGCTTCGAGGGGACCATTTCTAAGATAGGTTGCATTCAACCCTGACATCTTTAAACTACTACAGTGTCCATAGATATGAAGTCTCTGCCCAAGACTTCTGATTATAACTTACAGATAAGGCTTCTTTCTGCCCATAGGGCCTTAACTTGCCAACTCAGTATCATAAGATCTTAGGTTATTTTAAAAAATCGGAGAACCGGCCAGGCGTGATGGCTCATGCCTGTAACCCCAACACTTTAGGAGGCCGAGGTGGGCAGATCACGAAGTCAGGAGTTCGAGACCAGCCTGGCCAATGTGGTGAAACCCCGTCTCTACTAAAAATACAAAAATTAGCTGGGTGTGGTGGCGCGTGCCTGTAATCCCAGCTACTCAAGAGGCTGAGGCAGGAGAATCGCTTGAATCCAGAAGGAGGAGGTTGCAGTGAGCCAAGATTGTGCCATTGCACTCCAGCCTAGGTGACAGAGCAAGACTCCATCTCAAAAATAAAAAAGTAAAAAATAGGAGAACCAATGCATGCATATGTCAGTAAAATGTTCAGAAATTTTAAAAAGGGAAGAGATAAGAAAGAAATATTCTCACTTATAAGTGGGAGCTTGGGAGCTAAATGATGAGAACACATGGTCGCATAGAGGGGAACAACACACACTGGGGCCTACCGGAGGGCAGAGGGTGGGAGGAGGGAGAGGATCAGGAAAATAACTAGTGGATACTAAGCTTAATACCTGGGTGATGAAATAATCTGTACAGCAACCCCCATGACACACATTTACCTATGTAACAAACCTGCGCATCCTGTACATGTACCCCTGAACTCAAAATGCAAGTTTTTTTAAAAAAGAAAAATAAGATCGGGGAGAGAACTTTAAAAATTCCAGTGAAGTTTTTTCATCAAAGAGATTAGAAATGCTATCTTTTTTTAAGTGTACATCCTGCAAATACTTTAGCATGTTTTCAATCAGCTGTTTATTTGCCCTCACATGTGTAACTCCACTTGTAAGCTTTCCTGCAATCATAATCAGTACAGTCTGAGCTTAAGAAAGGTTTTCAGAATATGGTCATCTGTAACAGAGAAAAACTGTAGTTTCCATATTGCAATTAAGTGTGAGTGGAGAGTAAGTCTTGTGACCATCCAGTGACAAGTGGCCACCTGTGTGTGATGTTTTATCGGGCCTGTCTGCATTTTACTCATCAGCTCATATAGACTGGGACACCTGGAGACACCCCTCATGGGACACCTGCCAAGACACAGGCATCATGCTAGAGTGTGCGACAGAGAGCTGGACCGATGTATGAGGACAAATAAGGAGCTGCTCTATTTCCTGCTTCAAACAAATGAGGAAGGAAAAACATTTCACAATGCAGGCTTTTCTTCACTGTAACATCCATTTGTTCTGAGGGAGGAAATTTAAAAGCTGTTTTGCTCCTTTATTTCACTTTTCTTTTATTTCCCTCTCACCTTCATTATTAAAGTTGCTACATCCTATCTTAGGTATATAACATATCTTTATTAAAAAATGCACTTCATAGAAATAAGACATGAATCTGTTTGACTTATAAGAAGTTAAAATATTATAAGTAAATCTAAGGTCCTTTTCAACCATAATTCTCAACCCAAGTCCAGTCCCTAATTCCCCAGAGGTAACCTGTTTGAAGTATATCTTTGCAGATATTTTTCTATGCATTTTCAAGTGTGTGTGTGTGTGTGTGTGTATGTGTGTGTGTGCATGCACCTGCCCAAAGGGGCAAATGGATAGTGTCTATTAAACTTAAAACCCAAGAACCTTGCACATGTGCACAAGGAGGCACATACAGCTATATTTACTGCAGCATTGCTTTTCATTTTGAAATATTGGAAACAGCTTATGCTTTCATTGAGAATGACTAAATAAAACATAGTATCTATTCTATGGATATACCACCATTTGCACTAACCTGAAATGCTTCTCAATTGCAGAAAAATATGTACCACATAATACTGGTGCAAGAAATTCTTTTAAAGATTTTCTTCATATTAATAATATACATTAAATCACTGAATTATTTTATTTGAGAATTTTAAGGTTTTTCATTGTTCTCCCTAAGTGTCAGAACACATAAATAAGTTTATAGCATATGTATACACTCTTCTTACTCTATCTCCACCATATATAGAGACTGAATAGAGGTAGAAAATGGCTTATGAGAGTACAGTCATTTTACAAAGCCATGATATTCTGCAATTATTATTTAAATTGTAATTATTTAAAAAATAATGTAAAGTTCGCTGATTCAAAGACTATGCTATGCATGTGGAAGCTGTTTAAGTATTTGAATGAAGAGGCAATGGCACATTTCTCTCAAAGGGGCTGCAAAGGGCACACACCAACCAGAGAATGTGACTTTAAGTCTGTATATAGTTCAGTTTCTTCTTCCTGCTACTGCCCTTTTGCTTTTTCAGGCTGTTCCTGTGGAACAATGTTCCTAAAATGGCCAGCCCCTCTTCAGATCATTTGCAGGGATGGGAGAAGGCTGCAGATTGTAGCCACAGCTGTTTATAAATGGAGTGTAGTGAAATCCAATCTTTCATTCAGACGTGTGGGAGCCAAGGGCTGGAACATGGTGCCCCAGGAGCCTGGGCCAGACTGGGTCAGGTCAGAACTTGCCCTGGGGTTGCAGTTCAGGGCGCAGAGTGTGATGTAAGAGACAAGGTTTGGTGGGGAAATCCTAAGTGACAGCCAAGTTGACCATTATTCATTCAAAACACTTGGTGGATTTGAAAAGAAATGATGACTTTAGTGCACATGCAGGTAGCAAGCAAAGGAAAGACAAGAAAGTAAAAGTTAAAGGTGGATGGTAGAAGTAAGAGACTTCCTAAGCCAAGGGAAAGAAAGTGACTCAACTGCTTCTTGTAGATGCCTTTGGGGAAGAAGATATTCAGGGTAGAAACTTAACTTGAGCAAAAGACTATTGTGACGTTATTTCTAAAACCTAAAACTGTTTTAACTTCTTTTGGGAAATTGGATACGCAGCTGTACTTTGAGCATGTAAACATCTGCATCATCATACATGAATGTAAACCCAAACAGCAGCCACTTTTTGAAATAGATTGAATTTCTTTGAAAAACATCATTATCATGTTCTTATATGGATTTTTAGGAATGTGGGTTAAATTCAAACCAAAAACTTCTTTTCTTATTTCTTCCTTCTCTAGACCATGGTCAGCACTAGGAATGAACTGCCGAGGACTCAGGAATCCATCAATGCTCTCCATAGGGAAAGAAGGTAGGAGACACATGAGTATGTGAAAATACCGACCACAGAGAGAAATCCATAGCATTTCCTTTGCTTTTAGAGAAAAATTGTCTACAAAAATTTTACCTTTTTTTTTTTTTAATTTGGGAGAAATTTTTAAGCCAAGAAATCCTGTGATTCCAATATGAAAGTAAAGGGGAGCTTTGACTCTATTTGAGTAGTTAAGCATAACAAAAATCACCAGGCTAAGTAAGTTTTGACTTTCAATTGCCTGATTTTATTCCTTGGAATTTGGTTAAGCACTTTTAACCAAATTCTTGTGAAGTATTTAACCAAATACTTGTGAAGTATTGATTCTTGTGTGTATCTTGTGTTATGTATGTGTTTTACCTTCTTCTAAAGAAATCGGTACTTGTTATCCAACAGCATCTAACTTTCTACTAGGTTTATTAGGCTGAATGGAAACTGTCTATCATCTTCTTATTGTGTCTTAAGGGACTAATCATTTCTTGAGCTCCTAGCTCCTGCTGTTATTCCTTTAGAAGACAGAATTCCTGGCTCCCCAGTAAGAAGTTTCCCCTGAGGGAAGACCTTTGTTTTCAGGCACAATACTTAATATCCAGTAGATGTCCAATAAACTAGCAATTCTATGTATATATGTATGAAGAGCTATGCTTCCTAATCTAAATGTACAGAAGAAATAAAACATTTTCTAAATTCTGTGATAACTCATGAAAAGGAGTTCAAGAAACACTTTTAAAGTATCAAAATAATTTAAATATTAAAAGTAGTTTTCATCTTTTTCATGGAATAAGAAACAGAAATTAGAAAACATTTTTAAAGCAGTAAAGCACTAGAAAGGCTATATTAAAATTGAAAATGTAGAAATAAAAGCTAATTTTAAAATTTAGTTTTTTCAACTTAATTCTTAAAATCGTTATTTATTTAAAATGAATTATTTTAAACCAAATATTCCCTCTGATATAATCCATGTCTACTATTTACACCATTTGTATCCTACTAAAGTATTTATCACTACAAAGTGTACCAAAGTGTAAGGCTGATTATTGAATGAAATATAACATGAAGCTCCATCTTTGTTCCTGTCTGCACCATCATTTTTATCAATAATTTGGATGAAACTGTAGAGAGCCCAATTCTCAAATGTGTGTGTGACATGATACCAAAACCGCTAGGTAATAAACTGAATTACAATCTTGGATCGCTGAGATTTAATAGACTGGAACAGTGAGGCTGTTAATAAAGACCAAATTTTAAGGGATTAATGGAAAGTCCCACAATTGCAGGCCCATGTGCACAAGTAGTGTGAAAAAGACCTGTGATATATATGGTAGTTAACTGCAAGTTCAGTGATAGTCAATTATGTCACTGATTATTTTAAAAGCAACAGTCTCAGACACATTAACAGAAAGAGTACTATTCAATTACTAGTTATCTATTATTAATCTACACTGTGCTAGGTAAATTTATTAGTCCAATCTCACACTGCTATGAAGAAATACCTGAGACTGGGTAATTTATAAAGCAAAGAGATTTAACTGACTCACAGTTCCACATTGCTGGGGAGGCCTCAGGAAACTTACAATCATGGTGGAAGGCAAAGGAGAAACAGACACCTTCTTCTCAGGGTGGCAGGATGGAGTGAGGACAAGCGGGGGAAATGCCAGATGCTTATAAAACCATCAGATCTCGTGAGACTCACTCACTATCATGAGAACAGCATGGGGAAAACAGCGCCCATGATTTAATTACCTCCACCTGGTCCTGCCCTTGACAAGTGGGGATTATGGGCATTCATTAAAGATGAAATTTGAATGGGGACACAGCCAAACCATATCAGTAATGGACAAATTAAATAACATTTCACTGCTTTGGGCATGATTAGCTTGCCTAGGGAGTATTTGTGTTTCATTTGAACAGTTAATACATGGGAGATTCAAGCTGCTTAGCCCCCACCAGAAAGCAGGAATACATATAAAGATATAAAAGTATAGAAAGGCAGATTTCAGGTCATTTGAAAGGAATAATTTCTCAGATAACCTCAACTGTTTGTTATGAGTAGATAATTGCCTGGAAAGTCCTGGGCTCCCAGTTGCTGGAAATATTGGCCCCAGGTGATTTGTATTTACTAGAAACAACCCATAAGCATCTCTTCTTCAAAAAGAAGCAGAAGAAGAAAAGAACTGGATTTCTGACAGAGTCATACCTTCTTTCACCTGGATTGTGGAAGGATAGGGATGTATGTCTTCTAGTTGTCCAGACCTGGTGGATGGGCCAGAGTGGAGGAAGCAGACATGGGTGGTGGACAACATGAAGAAAAGAGAGAGCCTGACATCGTTAGTGGTCATAATAAGCACAACATTTTGGATCCAGAGAACACTGTCCAGACAGGCTGTCTGAGAATGTTTTTTTGTTGTTGGCTGTGTAAAATCCCTGGGCTGACTCCTTTCTGAGAAACCCATCATAAAGATATACCTGAAACTCCAATTATGAACAAGGATTTTAGAGTCAGACTCCTGTTTCACATGTGTGTGACTGTCTGGAAGTTAGAGGGCTATCTTTCAGAGATGCCTACTTTGCATGGGAGCCCAAACTAAATTTCAAGGCCTCCCCAAGCTCTATGCAATTAGGAATTTCACAGGTTCTAACACTGAGAACTGTTGCATTTCATACCAGACAGCCGATTTCCACAAATTCCACAAATATGCTAACAGCAGTGATCAAATAAAATTACTTTAGACAATTTTAATTGTAAACCTACTATATGACAGGAACTATTTTAGGCCTGATCCAAAAGACATGGCAACACACACAAACACACATATGCAAAGTTGCCAGAATAAATAGACAATAAGCAAGTAAGGAGTAGAGTAGGTAATATGTAAGTAAAATAATAAGTAAAGCCTGTAGTCTGTCACAGTGTATGGCTGTCTAGAAGTTTGAAGGCTGGACTCTTCAGGCTCTGTAGTAATTAGACATGGCAGAATGCCACAGAGACAAATAAAGAAGGGAAGAGTTTGGCCATGCTGGAGGAGAGGTTGGGGTTGTCGTTTGTGTATTCAAGTAGGGCAGTCAGAGAATGCCTCACTGAAAAGGCGCCTTGAGAGCAAAGACTTGAAGGAGGTTGGGGAGGGAACTGAGCAATGGGAACTGAGCAATGACCTGGGGAAGAAACAGCGTCCAGGCAGAGGGAGCAGAAGAGCAGACTCTAAGTGGGGAACAGGCCTGGGGTGTTCAAAGAGGAGCAAGGAGCTCCATATGGCCACAGGGCAGTGAATAAGCCAGAAAGCAAGAGATGAGGTCAGAGAGGGAAGGGGGATCTGTGCCATCTTTGTGGGGCTTGTCCACCTCTGTAAGGACTTTCGTTTACTCTAAATGAAGAGGGAGCCCCTGGAGGGTTCTGAGCAGAAGAGAAACATAGCCTGCCTTTTGTTTTAAAGAATTGCCCTGATTACCTTGACTACTTTGTTCATATTTTTTTAGAGACAGGGTCTTGCTCTGTCAGCCAGGCTGGAGAGCAGTGGTGCAGTTATAGCTCACTGTAACCTCTAACTCCTGGGCTCAAGTGATCCTCTTGCCTCAGCCTTCTAAGTAGCTGTGACTACAGGTGCCACCACACTCAGCTAATTTGTGTGTGTGTGTGTGTGTGTGTGTGTGTGTGTGTAGATGAGGTCTTGCTATGTTGCCCAGGCTGGTCTTAATTTCCTGGCCTCAAGGGATACCCCAACTTGGCCTCCTAAAGCACTAAGATAACACACACACACACCCCCATGAGTGAGTGCACCCAGCTTCTTGGTTCATTCTTAAACCAATGAACAACTAGACAAAAAGAGAAGCCAAAGCAGACCTACAATCCATGAACTGCAATATTCTTCCTCCCCTGTGTTCCTGGTCAGGTGTTGGGTGTTTAGCCATGAGGAGTGTACTACCATTCTGAATGGAGTATTTCTAGACAAAAGGATAATGTATAAAGTCAATATTCCTATTTAAGTAGCCAGTAGAGGGAAGCTGTCAAAAGTAATCTGTAATATGCCTGGTGAGTTTTCTGAAATACTTCTAAAGCCAGTGGAATGCTTAGTGGAATCATATCCATAATACACACAAAGGCAGCTGCACATGGTGAACAAACAGTGTCAACAATATTGATCAATGTGAGATAACAGTTGAGGCACAGGGTTTTCCAATAGCCAGGCATGGTGGTGTGCACCTGTAATCCCAGCTACTCAGGAGGCTGAGGCAGGAGAATCACTTGAACCCAAGAGGCAGAGGTTGCAGTGAACCAAGATCGCGCCACTGCATTCTCCAGCCTAGGTGACAGAGCGAGGCTCCGTCTCAACAAAAAACACAGTTGAGACACAGGGTTTTCCAGCATCTTTTCCCACAAAAAGGACTGGAATACATCTTACCAGGGCTCTAATTAGTGTACTGGCCTCTTGCCCTTCCAAACCACTCAAATCTGTTCTCTTTTCAGGCCCCTTAAAAAGCAGTTAAACCAATACAAAGACAAGTTGCAAGCTATATACACCTCCCAGGAAGAAAGAAGTTGTCGATTTGAAACAAGGATTCACAAACTCAAAACCAACCAGGATAGTCTATGGACCAAGCTACAACAGATGAGATGGGACCTACAGGTATAAAATGTGAGAGACACTGGCCATCTGGACTGCCTGGAAGTCTAACCTTGAGTCCTTCAGCCAAGGGAGGAGCTTCCCACCTTACTTTGATCAGCCTCTTCCCTTGCCTCTTCTCCCCGTACCCTGACCTCCCATTTCCTCATCCAGGCTATATCCTATCCCTCCATGAAGGTAGTGCCATTGAAAAACAACAGGATCTGTAATATTTATAAACAATAGACTTTGGGGCAAAGTGATTCTTTATCGCATCGGTTTTTTAACCTCTTGATCTCAGGATCCCTGTACATTCTTAAAAATATTTGAGAAACCCGAGGGGATTTTGGTGGTTATATCTGTTTGCATCAGTATCTGTTGTTATAGATATAACCACAGAAACAAAATGAAAATGAATTAATGAAAATTCAACTAATAATAAAATTAAATTAAATAAATAATAAAATTACTGAAAATTAAAACTGAGTTGTTAAATAAATTAAATAAGTAATAAAATTAATGCAAATTAAAACTGAGAAGTTAAAATGTATTCACCAACTAAAACATAAAAATAATAAACCCATTAAATATACAGATAACATTTTTAAACAATATGTTTTTCTAAAAACCTTAGAAGAGTGGCATTGCTTTATATTTTCCACAAATCTCTTTAAATACCTGGCTTAATAAAAGACAGCTGAATTTTTGTAACCACTTCAGCAATCAATCAGCTGCAATGTGTTTCGGTTGAAGTATCTGAAGAAATCAGGCCTCACACAGACTTGCAGTTGAAAAAGAGAGAAGTGTATTAATAGCTTTTCAGATACCGAGGCATACTTCTCTTTAATACTACACCAAAACATGATATATGACAGCTTCTTAAAGGAGGCTTTAATCTGAAACCATATTTATGTCACACTGTTTCATTAAAATCCAGTGTTCTTACATGGTCTTTAAGTGAATCTCTTAGCCATGCATGATTGTGTAACATTATACATTGGTCATTTGGAAAATACTGGTTCGCTGAGCTATGCTGAATATCCTAATGCTCATCCATTTTATTATACAGGGTCAAAAAAATTCACGTTCATTAATGTCACTACCAATGTAATTACAAAATTGCCTAAGAATTGGAAAGCTATCAAGCTCATAGTGGTAGGATGAAAGTTTTCCAAAATTCTAAGTTTTGATTGAAAGCCTGTTTTTTATGTATGTAAGTATACATTTTAGACAGGGTCTTGCTCTGTCATCCAGGCTGGAGTACAGCAGCAGGATCATAGCTCACTGCAGCCTCGAACTCCTGGGGCTCAAGCAATCCTCCCGCCTCAACCTCGTGGCTAGCTAGGATCTCAGGCTCATGCCAGCATACCCAGCTAATTTTTATTTTTATTTTTTGTAGAATGGGGGGTCTCACTATTTTGTCCAGACTGGTCTTGAACTCCTGGCCTCACGCAATCCTCTCACCTCTACCTCCCAAAGTGCTGGGATTACAGACGTGAGCCACTGCGCCCGGCCTTAACTGTTATAACTGACAGCAAATACCGTTAATTGTTTTCCTTGCAGTGACATTCTCGCTTTGTTCATTTTTGAGAAACTGTTTGACAGATACCCAAGTCTGAATAACCATAGTCTGTCAGTCTTTCTTTGACACAAGAGGCAATGCTTTTGTATTTCAGTACACATCAGAAGTGTCTTATGCACACTTCCCACTTCATCACACATAATATTTAAAAGACATGTGTTTGTATTTTTAAAACTAAGAACTTTTTCTATTCCATCAAAGGTGTTCTTAAGCAGAACTGGCTTTTTTTTTTTTTCACTGCTAGTGTATGAGGGTGAAGAATACCCTGATTATTAGCACTATTTGGTGATGCTGCCTTGATTCACACTAAAGCACCAACAGCTTTACTTACTGATTTTGCATCATCAGTGCACATGTCAATACAATAAACAAATAACATCTAAGTATCCTTATGAACATAATTTTGACATCACAAACCCTAGAAGGGTCTTGGGGATCTCCTAGGGTCTGTGGGCCACACAATGAGAACTGTGCTTCAAGCAGAGCACATCCCTGAATTTTCTCCCTGTGGCTGTGAAACCCTTCACAACACACCTACCAGAAAGACTATTATAAAATGCTTTCTTATAATAATTTTTATCTGTCAATTCAACATATGCTTATGTTTTCAGAAATTCCTTATGGTATTTTTAGAACCTGGGCTTCTTAGAACCCAGGATTTTCCTAAATTTCTTGTAATTATTCCCTCTGTTATTTTAGAATCTGAGCTGTTCCAACTCTTGTAGAGAGTTTTAGGTTGACATAGAATTAGCAGAATAAATTAAAATTAATAGTAATGATAATATATTTACAGAGGAGAAAGAAAAGTCTTGCATTAGAATGTTCTGTTGGAATGTTGAAATGTAATGCATTTATGAAAAAGTAAGTTAAATGTTAATTTCTTCATAAATAAAGTTTTGTTTCCCCAGGCAAGGTTGCAGCCACCTGGTCCTTCATCTTCTTCCTTTCAAAATGTGGGGAACAAGGTTGATCATTCTTCAACTGAAAAGGTTCCAAAGGGAGGGGATTATTTGCAGATCAAGAATGCCACTGAAGATGCTTCAAGATGGGAACATCTTCTTAACCTTGATGCAGTTGACAGAAGTCACAGAAGTCACACAAATGCAGAGCATGCTCTGCGAAATCCAGAATCACCAGAGACCACTTTGCACAGTACCAGGGCACAAAGCCAAACACAAAAGATGCCGAAGAAAGTCATTAGCACCCTACCCAGTTATCAGGAGGGACTGAAGCAGGACACCCCCAAAATGGTTCCTGCTGAAATGAGCAGTCCTGCTCTGGCAGCTGTGGAAAAGAAAGAGGCAGGTAACATCAAGGAGAGAAAGGACAAGCTGGAGGAAGAGGAACTGCAAGAACTATTGTCAAAACTTATGGATGCCTTCAATCTAGAAACGCCATCAGGTAAGGTTTTCACAATCCATAGACATCGTGATGGCCAAGGATTCAAGCTGCCTTTTTAAAAACTTGATTTTATAACAGCCCAACAGCTCCAGTTCATCTAGCACGTAGCAGCGCTCTGAGTCTATTGATTATCAGTAGCATCTGTGAACTTGATTTTTAGGATTACCTAATTCACAGGGCTGTTGTGAGTATTAAAGGTGATAAACCATGTAAGACTTCAGTATAGAACCTGGCATACAGTGAGCATTCAGTAAATGCTTATTATTTTGTTATCGCAAAATATTGTTATTATTATCAGTATCCCTAAATCATATATACCTGGGCAGCCTATGTCACCATTTAAAAATTGTGATAATATTGTAACTCTCTTTCTAGAAGAGAATTGATTACAGTTTCTATGTTATAAGTAGTATCATCATTATTATCTTCTTCATAAGCTATGATTCATTGCTAAATTCTGAAGGCTTTAGAAAAGATCCTTCTTTACTGTAGTTACTGCTTCTGTTTTGGAGTGCCATTGTCTTATTTCTCATTAGGGTATTTTGTTATCTTAACATATATAGAGAGAGATCCTTCTCAGTTTACAATGGTGTTACATCTGATAAACCCAATGTAAGTTGAAAATATTGTTAGGTAGAAAATGCATTCAGTATACCTAACCTACCAAACATTATGGCTTAACCTAGCCTACCTTAAATGTGCTCACAACACTTACATTAGCCTACAGTTGGGCAAAATCATCAAACACAAAGCCTACTTTATAATAAAGTGTTGAACATATCATGTAAGTCATTAAATATAATACACTGTGGAGTACACTACTGATCATTTACCCTTGTGATTATGTGGCTGACTGGGAGCTGTGGCTCACTGCTGCTGCCCGACTTCACAAGATACCACATATTGCTAGCCTGGGAAACGATCAAAATTCAAAATTTGAAGTATTATTTCCTACTAAACACATATCACTTTTGCACCATCATAAAATTTAAAAAATGGTAAGTCAATCCATCATAAGTCAGGAACTGTTTATACACACACATACACAGTTGATTCTTGAACAATGCAGGGATTAGGGGTGCTGGACCCCTGCACAGTTGAAAATTTGCATGTAACTTTTACTCCCCAAAACTTTATTAATAGCCTACTGTTGACTGGAAGCCTTACCAATTAACATAAACGGTTGATTAATACACATTTTGTATGTCATATGTATTATATACTGCTATAATAAAGCTAGAAAAAAGAAAATGTTTTCCAAATCATAGAAAGGTAAATATATTTAAGTGAAAGTGGATCTTTATAAAGGTCTTCATCCTCATTATTTTCATGTTGAGTAGGCTGAGGAGAAGAAAAGGGAGGAAGAGGGGTTGGTCTTGCTGTCCCAGGAGTGGCAGAGGCAGAAGAAAATTCACATATAAGTGGATTTGAACCCATAGAGTTCAAACCTGTATTGTTCAAGGGTCAACTGTATATACATTTCTTTCTAAGAAAGCCTAAGGTGTCTTATGTTGGAGTGATCATCTACAGACTTGTGATAAAATGAAGAATAAAATACTCATGTGTTTTTGCATCAGAGGAGGCCTCCTCAAAATAATATTGGCGTATTAGTTTGCTGGGGCTGCTATAACACAGTAACACAGATTCAGTGGCTTAAACGAAGAACCAAAATATATTTTCTCACAGTCCCGCAGGCCAGAAGTCCAAGATCAGGGTGTCGGCAGTGTTGGTTTCTGCTGAGACTTCTCTCCTGGGCTTGCAAATGGCCGTCTTCCCCCATGCCTTTATATGGCCTTCCTTCTATGTGTGTCTATGTCCAAATGTTTTCTTTTTATAAGGACACCAGTTATATTGGATTAGGGCTCATCCTAGGGACCTCATTTTAACTTAATTATCTCTTTAAAGACCCTGTCTCCAAATATAGTCACATTCTGAGGCACTGGGGGTTAGTCAGGCCTTCAATATATAAATTTGGGATAGGAGGGGGGCACATTTCAGCCCATAAGTGTTGGAGGGCTATAAATTGAGTACATAATAATGTCAGCTTTGCATAGAACTTGGTAGAACCAAGTCAATAAACTAATTATTCGGCGATTCTAAAATACTCTACAGTAAATTGAGTTGGAGTTACAATCTTTGTATTAACAAAAACAAGTTCAGAAAGATGCCAGAAGTATGCTCAAAAGGCAAGGGATGGGAACTCCTTGTGCTGATTCTTAAGCTGACGCAAAATTCCACCCACTGCATTTCCATCTAAACATTTTTGGGGTCATGATGAGTATTCAAAGCGAAGTCAATATCCACTTGACCTTTTTAGGAAAATTTCACCAAAAGTTTGGACTTTATAGAAAAGTTTTTTAGTCTTTAGCGTATTAATGTTGTTTTTATTTTTTATTTTTGTTTCTCTAAATGAGCTGGAGAAAGCTGATAATTTCTAAAATGTTGTGTTGGGTCAGCCCTCACAGACGTAGTAGCTTTATTGCACATTTTAGATTGTTCGTAGGCTAGGTCTACTACACATATTTGGAAGGCAGTATCCCAATACTTGTGCAGTTTAATACTTAAAGCTAAAAGATTCATTCATATTTCAAGTGACCTTATCAAGATATATATATACATGCATTATATCATTAAAAGGAAAATTATAAAAAAGTGAAGTATACTTCTAAATTCAGTTGATGCAATAATGTATAAATATACAATTAGCATTATCAAATCTTGTAGAAAATATTTTAAAAAGTCTCAAAATATTTACTTAATGCTTTCACTCACAATCTCAATAGAACCATTGAGATGTTTCTGCAGGAAGTATGCCTTATTATATAAATGTGCTTATGATATGAGCAGAATGGTACACATCTTTTTTATTATAGTATTCTATACTTTGCAAGTATAGAAAAAAATAAAATTTCTTGAATAGTAATACGACAAATACTAATTGTTGAGATTTAAAATTTCACTTTCACTTCTTTTATATTAGTCTTATTTCCTTAAGTCATTTAAACATGAGACACTCTTTAATCTTCGTGGCTACTGTTTTGCATTATATATCACTCCTCACCCAATTATTTCTAATTATGTTTATATCATTATTCAATTTGATATTGAATATGAATGATCCTATACTTACCAAAAGTATACCAAACTTAATCAGAGCCAGAACTATGATAATCACATGGATGAAGATGTCGAAAGTGAAACAAGCAAAATCAAAGTATTTTCGTTTACCTCTATCTCTATCATGGATGCATCAGATAACAGCAAGAAGTTTCTAATCACACTACTGATCCAGTTGTTGTTGTTTTTTTTTTTTTTTGAGAATTGTTGGGCCGGGCGTGGTGGCTCACGCCTGTAATCCCAGCACTTTGGGAGACCGAGGTGGGCAGATCACGAGGTCAGGAGATCGAGACCATCCTGGCTAACACGGTGAAACCCCGTCTCTACTAAAAAATACAAAAAAATTAGCCGGGCGCGGTGGCTGGAGCCTGTAGTCCCAGCTACTCGGGAAGCTGAGGCAGGAGAATGGCATGAACCCAGGAGGCGGAGCTTGCAGTGAGCTGAGATCACACCCCTGCACTCCAGCCTGGGTGACAGAGTGAGACTTCGTCTCAAAAAAAAAAAAAAAAAGGAGACTGTGAGAGCTTAATGGAAAAGAGAAAATTGTGTAGAAGTTCCACAAACCTCTTTAAATTCCAAACTTGGATTGAAAATCAGTAGTGAATAATTTGCATAAAAATTGCAGTAAAAAATAAATTTGGAAAAGTGTCAGCTGTTTCTTGCCTCTGCTGTGGCAAAAACAAACAAACAAACAAACAAACAGAAAAACCTCTTGTTTTACTGTATTATTAAACTATTTTTTTCATTTGATAGTAAAATTTCTTGCATATATCTACTAAGTTATTTTTCTAGCTTCTTTTTCCATCCTTTTGTACTATTCATTTGCCACTATAGGTTTCACTGATGAGGAGTCAAGACAGTGGAGTAGAGTGATGATATTAGGAGGGCATGATTTGAGAACAAAGATGGTATCTTGGACTAGCATGAAAACACTTACCATAGCTTTTCCAAAAGGCCCAATGCAAAGCAAGCAGGAAAATAAAACCCATATCCCAGCTTCTCACTTTGCAGGGGGAAAACAATTGGACCATTCATTCAACTTTCTAACTCTTCTGGGGGCTGTCCAAGGGACTGGGCTTCTGTCTAACCTGTCTCAAATTACTGACAAAACCCATCATATTCTAGATGCCTGAGAGATGCTTAAAAACAAAAGGCAGCTGGGACTAGTATGAACGTTTGAAGAGCCCCTGAGAATCTCTTACCAGGCTGATTGCTAAGGGTCTTCTGTCTGAGGCCAGTCTTGAAGACTAAGAGAGATAGTTATTTTTTCTATTGCACAGATACCAAAATAAAGAGTAAAGAAGAAGAAGTAATAGAGAAACATAGTCCAACAAAGAAGTAAGAGCTCCAAAATGGACCCTTATGAAATAGTAATATTTGAATTACCTGACAGAGAATTCAAATTAACCATCGTAAAAATGCTCAATGAGCCAGGAGAACAATACATGAACGAAATGAGAATTTCAACAAAGAGATAGAGAAATTTTTTAAAGAACCAAACAATAGTCTTGGAGCTGAAGAATATAATAACTGAACTAAAAATTTCCATAAAAATATTCAACAGCAGACTAGGTCAAGCAGAAAAATCAGCAAACCCAAAGACAGATCATTTGAAATTATCCTATGAGAAGGGAAAAAAGAAGAAAGAGTGATGAACATTTAAGGGACACATAGGATGCTATTAAGCTGACCAATATTTGTAATATGGGAGTTGTAGAAGCAGAGGAGAAAGAAAGGGTCAGAAAGCTTATTCAAATAAACAAGGGCAAAAACTTCTCAAATTTGGGAAAGAAAATGGACATCCAGATCCAAGAATCCTAACAGACCCTGAATTAGATGAACTGAAAGACTTCAACACTGAGACACATTATAATCAAATTGTCAAAAGTCAAACACAAAAGAGAATTTTGAAAGTGGCAAGAGAAAAGTGACTTATCATGTAGAAAGAAACCCTTATAAGATTATAACAGTTTTTGCATCAGAAACCTTATAGAAATAGGATAATATATTCAAAGTGCTGAAGAAGAAATGAACTATCAATCGAAAATACTATATCCAACAACTCATTAGTAAAGGTAAATATATACAGGCAAATACAGAACACTATAAAATGAAAATAGTGGTATTTAAATAATTTTAATTTTAATATAAAAAAGACTCAAGTATTAAAAATAACATTAAAATATGTTAATGAATATACAATACAAAAATATGTAAATTGTGATGTCAGTAACAGAATGTGGGCTGGATGTGGTGGCTCACATCTGTAATCCCAGCACTTTGAGATGCGGAGTCAGGGAACTGCTTGAAGCTAGTAGTTTCAACAAGTAGTTACTAGCTTGAAGCTAGTAGTATGCCTGAGCAACATACTGAGACCACATCTTTACCAAAAAATTTTTGTAAAGATGTGTGGTGTGGTGATGCATGCCTGTAGTCATATCTACTCAGGAGGCTGAGGAGGGAGGGTCACTTGAGCCTTGGTGTTTGAGGTTACAATGAGCTAATCACACCACTGCACTCCATTCTGGGCAAGACAACAAGATCCCTTCTCTAAAATGAAAACAACAACGAAACAATGAACAAAATAAAAATAAACAAACCAAAAAGAAAAGTGTATGGGGATGGCTGGGTGAGATGTCTCACGACTATAATCCCAGTACTTTGGGAAGCCAAGGTGGGTGGATCACCTGAGATTGGGAGTTCAAGACCAGCCTGACCAACATGTAGAAACCCCGTCTCTACTAAAACTACAAAATTAGCTGGGCATATTGGCATGCACCTGTAATCCCAGTTACTTAGGAGACTGAGGCAGGAGAATCACTTGAACCCGGGAGGCGGAGGTTGCGGTGAGCCAAGATTATGCCATTGCACTCCAGCCTGGGCAACAAGAGTGAAACTCTGTTTCAAAAAAAAAAAAAAAGACTATTTAGCAAAGTGTATGGGAACTAAAAGTGAAAACTTTTTGAATGCAATTGAAGTGAAGTTATTATCAGCCAAAATAGGCTGTTATTACTATAAGAGGTTTTATATAAGCCTCATAGTAAGTGCAAATATAATAGCTGTCAAAGATGTACAAAAGAAAAAAATGAAATAATATATTTTTTAAAAAGACAGCAAACTAGAAGAATAGGGGCAATACAACTAAAAGACAGACAGAAAGAAACTCTCAAAATGGCAAAATTGTCCTCCCCATCAATAATTATTAAATATAAATGGATTAAAGCCTCCAATCAAAAGATATACATACAGTTGCTGAATGGATTGAAGAAAAAGACCCAACTATATGCTGTCTGCAAAAGACTCACTTCAGATTTAAGGACGCAAAGGCTGAAAATGAAAGCATGGAAAAAGATATGTTATGTTAATGGTATTCAAAAATAGCAGGGGTGGCTATAGTTATATGAGACAAAATAGACTTTAGGTCAAAAACTCACGCAAATGACAAAGAAGTCATTATAAAATGATAAAAGGGTCAATTTACCCAGAAGATACTATAATTTTTATAATATATACACCAAACATCAGAGCACCTAAATATATAAAGCAATTATTGACAAAACTGAAGGGAGAAATAGACAGTGATAGAATAATAGTAGGGGACTTCAATAACCCACTTTCAATAATGATTAGAACCTCCAGACAGAAAATCAATAAGGAAATGGTAGACTTGAACAACACAGTAACCAAATAGGCCTGAGAGACATATAAAGACTATTTCACCCAATAGTGCAGAATATACATTCTTCTCCAGCAAACATGGAACATTTTCTGGGATAGATCATACATTAATGCACAAAACAAGTCTTAACAAATTTAAGAAGATTGAAATCATACCAAATATCTCTTCCAACCACGGTGAAATAAAACTAGAAATTAATAACAGGAGGAAAACTAAAAAATGTATAGAGATGTTAAACTACACAACACATTCTTGAACAACCAATGGGTCAAAGAAGAAATCAATGGCCAGGTGTGGTGGCTCATGCCTATAATCCTAGTGCTTTGGGAGGCTGAGGTGGGAGGACCAATAGAGGCCAAGAGTTTGAGACCAGCCTGAGCAACTTGTCAAGACCCTATCTCTACAAAAACAAACAAACAAAAAAAAATTTAAATTAGCTGGATGTGTTGGTACATGCCTGCAGTCCCAGCTACCTAAGAGGCTGAAGCAAGAGGATGGCTTGAGCCTGGAAGATCAAGGCTTCAGTGAGCTGTGATTGCACCACTGCACTCTAGCCTGGGTGACAAAGCAAAACCCTATCTCAAAGAAAAAAAATTTAGCTGGGCATGGTGACACATGCCTATAATCCTAGCTACTCAAGGGACTGAGACAAGAGAATCATTTGAGCCCAGGAGTTCAAAGTTACAGTGAACTATGATCACACCACTGCACTCCAGCCTGGGCAACAGAGCAAGACTCTGTCTCAAAAAAAAAAAAAAAATCACACAATCATCACAATAGATATAGGAAAAAAGCATTTTACAGAATTCAATACACTCTCATGAGAAACTCTCAACAAACTAGGAACAGAAAGAAATTATTAAAGTCCAAATAAGAAAAACCCACAGCTAACATCATATTCCTTTTTCTTAAAGGTGAAAAGCTGAAGTTTTTTTCTTTAAGATCAGGAACAAAGCAAGGATGCCTATTTTCACTACATCTATTCAACATAGTACTGGAAGTCCTAGCCAGAGTAATTAGACAAGAAAAAGAAAGAAGAGGCATCCCAATCAGAAAGGAACAAGTGAAACGATCTCTATTTGCGTATGCCATGATCTTATATGTACGAGAGCATGGTTAAGGGTGGGGAGCAGGAGGTTTATTCCTGTTCCTTTTCTCCCCATCTAGAACCATCACTCAAAAGTATTAAGTAATCAGAAAATAAAACTTCAAATTTAGCAAATTCTAAGGAAATGACCAAGCTCAGGAGAGCACTTTATTTGTATCTCGTTTGTTTATAAGGTAATCTCAAATGTTGCCTGGGAATCCTAGAAGTGTTTACTGGAATAGTAATGGATACAGAGTTGACCCTTGAACAATGTAAAAGTTAGGGGCACTGACCCTCCATGCTGCCAAAAATCAGCATATAACTTTTGACTCCTCTAAAACTTAACTACTAATAGCCTACTGTTGAACAGAAGGCTTACCAGTTGAACAGAAGCCTTACCAGCAAAATAAACAGTTGATTGACAAATATTTTGTATGTTATTTGTATCATATATTGCATTCTTACAAAAAGTAAGCTAGAAAAAAGAAAATGTTATTAAGGGAATCATAAGGAAAAGAAAATATATTTACTATTCATTAACTGGAAGTAGATCATCATAAAGATCTTCATCCTCATCATCTTCACGTTGAGTAGGCTGAAAAGAAGGAGTTAGAGGAGGGGTTGCTCTTGCTTTCTCAGGTGTGGCAGAGGTAGAAGAAAATCCATGAATTAGTTGGCTCACACAGCTCAAATTCGTGTTGTCCGAGGATTAACTATATTCATTGCTTCATAGATAGATAGATAGATAGACAGATAGATAGATAGATATACAGATATACACAGAAGTAACTAATGGGAAAAGATAGATTTCCAGCATTTAAGCTCCATGAAGGCAGAAAAAAAGTCTAGTTGGTTCATCATTCAATCACTAATTCATTCATTCAACAAATATTAATCAAGCATTTGCCGTGTGCCAAGCACTGTGCTTGGCACTGGGCATTTATTTTGAAGTGGGGTATGTTTCTATTTTTAAAACATTCTGGCATTGCATGGAGAGTGACTTAGAGAAAGGCAAGGGGTGAGCAAAGAGACCAGGTAAAAGCCTACTGTAGTCTAGCCAAGAGATGACGATGTTGCCCTGAATGGGTGGTGATACACTTACTGCAATGGGGAAAGCTGGGAAAACTGTTATGCGGTTGGCAAATCAAGAGTTCTGTTTTGAACATATTGTGAATTGCCTGAGAGACATCCAAATGAAGACATCACAGAGGCAATCAACATGTACAATCTAGAGCTCAAGGGAAAGGTCTTAGTACAGAGTAGCTATTCAATACATATTGGCTTGCTTAATTAATTGTTGTAAATAAGATATGGGCTCAGTATTCCAGTTGCCCAGAAGAATGAACATAGACTAAAAAACCTAATACTTTTTCATTTCTACATCTATCATTCTTGTAGTCTACTCTCACATCCCTTGTTTATTAGAAGACGAGATAGACTTTTAATTACATTTAAGTGAATTATTTTGTCATTGTGATTTTCTCTGGACTGCCAGTTTCACAAGTGTTCCATCTAACATCTCATTAGGTCTCTGCCTATGTGCTATATTAATTCAGTCCTTACATTTATTTAATTCCAAGTATATGCCAAGCAACATGCTAGGTGCTAGGAGCATATTTTTGGCTATTTTTAATATTTCAAGAGACTAAAACTGAAAAAGAAAACAATGAATAACAGTAAGAAAAATTACAGTATGTGAGACTGATTACGGCTTGCCTATTTATTTATTGCTATATTTTAAGTTTTTACCACCGTGGCCTGAGAAACAATGTCTTAAAATAAGTTTGCCTCTGGACAAGGTTTGTTAGTCAGAAAATAAAATATTATTTAGTCAAGGTCCTCTGGAGCGGTATTGGAGTGATAAGTGGGATAGAAAATGCATGAACCCTCTAGCCTTATGTTCAACAAAAAACAGCACAGATGGACCCACAATATAAATTACATAGCTAAAAAGTAAACAACTAACAAAATAAATCTCCCCACGTTTTCATTTCCTGTGATCTTATTTTTATTAATTACACAAATAATGTAATACTGCATGTTTATTGTAAATTAAAATGCAAAGTGCACAGATTTTTTAAAAAATGAATTCATCATCATGCTCTTCTCTCTCTCCCACCTGTTTTTCAGAGATAACCACTATTAACAGCTTAGTGAGTTTCCTTCAAACTGTTTTCTATGCACATATGTATGTCTTTACTTTTTCAACATAAGTTAGATCATACTATGCTTTTGCTTTCTTCGCTTGTTCAATACCTTAGACATTGAGCAATGTCATTTTTAAAACGCTGCATAATATCCCAGGGTAAAAATGCACTATAATTTATTTATTGGTATATAATTAAGTTGCTTCCAATTTTTATCACAAAAAATACTTTGGTGTGTATCCTTATAACATATATCTTTATGCGCAAATATAAATATGTTTGTAAGATCAATTCCTAAAACCAGAACTCTTTAAGTTAAAGATTATGCATATCAAAATTTTAATTGATACCTGCCAAGTCGTATATCTTTCTACACCACAATTCCTATTATGACAGATCATAGGGGACACTCAAACCATTAATCAGGTAACTATAGAGCACTGGTTCTCAAAATGCAGTGTCTGGACTAGCCGCATCAGTATCACCTGGGAACTTAACAATAAATATAAATGCTCAGGCTCCATCCCACCTGAACAGAATCTGAACTCTGTAGGTGAGGTCCAGAAATCTGTTTTCACAATCTCCAGGTGATTTTTATATACAACAGAATTTTGGAGCCACTGCTCAATAGTGGGCTTTCTGGCTACTCCGATTTGTGCAAGGAGCCGTGGGAAAGTGCTTCTTAAGAACTTATGCCTGACTGAATTCGTAGTAATGATCATGGTAAATAATAGCCATCTTATTTGCTAGCTAACTTAAGGACATTGTCCTTGAGAACTGACGAAAAATGGATTCTGTTTCTTCTCCATGTGAGAGCTTTATCAAGATCTTCATGAGAACCTACAGGTATGTTTCTCTAAAAACTCTCCTGTTTGTTGATTTCAGGCCCGGAGTCTTCAGTAAACATGGACCTGTATAGTGGAGCTCAGCGAGTGTGCAGGGCCTTCTCTGCCCTTGTTGATCAAATTGTCTTGCCCAATTTGAAGTGAAATGGAGTCCAGGCTCAAAGGCCTCTTGGTGTGATGACAAAATGCAGTTGCACAACTGTATTAAAAGAATTAAGACTTCTACCTTTCTTTTAATAGTTTGGTGTGAACTATGAAGAAAACATGTTTTGTTTTTTGATCTCTCTCCCTACTTATGTATCTTAGTTCTGCAGTTCAGAGTGAAGGCTGGGGGTTAGGGGGGTGAGTAGAGGATGAAGAAGGAAGGAAGAAATGGCAGAGTCAGATCTCTGCTGAAGGGCCTTTCTTACTGTGAATACCTCCGGAGTAACATTCAAGTGTGTGACCTACATGGATGCATGCAACTGTCTTCCTCAAGTATCATGTAAATTACTGAATTGATGGCCTAATTTTCTATCTTGATGCTTCTGCTGGAGAATAGGCTTAGCAAAGAACTAACTACATACATACACACACACACACACACACACACACACACACACACACACACACAATTGAGTGCATGTAAAACTGGTAACATCTGAATAAATTTGGATTATACCACTGTCAGTTTCCCAGTTGTAATATTGTACCATAGTTATGCAAGATGTTCCCATTGGGGAAACTAGATGAAGGGCATACAGATGTCTCTGTATTATTTCTTATAGCTGTATATGAATCAAGTATCTCAAAATAAAACATTTAATATATGAATGTTTGTTGCTAAAATCTCCACATCCAAGAAGTTTCACCAAAGCATCTGTGTGCCTCCTTTCTCTGTTATGTTGGATTAGGTTATAGATGCTTAACTTACTAATGCCCAAAGTAATAGGTAACCTTTTTTGACTGTTAGAGCACTTAGCTTTTAAGCACTTTCTATGTGCTGACTCATTTAATCCTCGCAAGAAACCTAGGTAGTACGTTTCTCATTTTATGAGGAAACTGAGGCACAAAGAGGTTTAGTAACTTGTCCAAAGTTGATTTGGCCACTTCTTGATGAAGCTGGGATTTGAACTCAGCTTCTAAGCCTATACTCTAACTACTACTCTGTAATTCCTTTCAATAAATATTGTGGTGATTTCAATGTTTTTGTCTATTATCTTGAGATGCAGGCCATGTTACAGTCAGAGAGGCTGTGGATTTTTATATGATCTGTAATTCCTTGAACTGTTTACAGAGTGAAATAATGTCCCATTGGATGGGATTAGGACTAGGTTATCCCTGTTCCATCTCATCCTCATAGTTTTCAATCTGCTTTTCAGCCTATCATAAACTTTTGGTTTTAGTTTTGTTGCTTAGCATAGTTACTCTTCTTTTTACTTCATCCCAGTTTGTTCCTTACACTTTTGGTAAGCTTCATCAGCAAGCTGCAGTCCTTGGGCCAAATTTGCCTTTCTCCCTGTTTTGAACAGGCTATGAGCTAAGTGTGGTTATTATATCTTTTTAAAACATTGAAAAAGTCCAAAGAAAAATATTTTGTGGCACCTGAAAAGTTTATGAACTCTGATTTCCGTGTCCATAAACAGAGTTTTATTGGAACACAACCATATTCATTCAGTTATGTATTGTGATAACTGCTTTTGTTCTGCCGAGGCAGAATTGATTAGTTACAGCAGAGACTGGATGGCCCAGAAAGCCTATAATATTTACTATCAGACTCTACAGAAAAAGATTGCCAATCCCTGTTGTGGAGTACCAAGGTGAGGGAAGAACAAAGGGCAGACTCTTCTGCAAGCTCATTCTCCAAGTGTAGTTTCTCTTTGATGATTTACAAGAGATAGTGAATTTACATGATGGTTTTGAAGAATATGATGAAAAACATTAGAAAAAGCATCATCAATGCAAAATCACGAGCCTATATGTTGAAAAAGTAGTCAAAGGATGGCAGCTTTTCAATAAAATACTAATTTTCCCAATGAGCCAAAAGCTGAGGCTGGGCCTTCTCCCCCACCTCTTTCCCCAAGCTTCCTTTTCTTGTTGCGAAGACTCAGCTAATCCTCAAATGAAACTGTTTTCTGATAATAACCCTTTAGATGCAATTTCTAGTTTAAGGAGGGCCCTAATCCTTCAATGAAAAGATTTACTGAGGCTTCCTTTGGACCTGAAAAAAGCAAGGGAATTGCTAACATATCTGAAATTCAAACTGGCTGTCAATCCTATGTATTGGTTATAATAGAATGATTGGAGAGTTGGGAATAATTAGAGATAAAAATAGCATTGTGTCCCTAACTCAAATACATTTGCTAATTGGACTTCCCTGCTATAAACCTTGTTCAGGCCTGGTCATTTTTCAGGAAAATAATTATTTATGGGTTCTTCTCTTATAATGCTGTTCCTTTTATTTTGTTTTTCAATGCAAAGTGTAACCACTTATAGAGTTATAATATTTAATCAAATAACAAATATGCTTATTGGGAAATAATTTGTACCTATTTACACTTAAACATTATTTTATCAGAGTTTGGATGTCATTAGTGGTAACATTAAATATTGAAATAAAGAGACTCCAATAACATTACCTGGGGTCCAGAGCTTTTATTAATTTTGTTTTCATTAGAAGAATGCTTTATTTGCCAGTTTTTTGTTTTGTTTTACTTTTTGCTTCATTCAGTATTCAAAAATATGCTGTCAAACAAGATTCAGATATCATAGATTGTCAGTAACTAGTAATTCCTAAATATAGTCCCTTATGTGCCTGTGCATAAGCAATCCAGTGGTTAAAGTCTTGGAAGCCATGCAGTGTATTCAAGTTAAATGTATGGCACACTAGTTTATTAACATGTCAAGCATCCCAAAATGAACTATTAAATGAATACAAAGAATCCTCAAGTCATCTCTGGAAGTTATTTAACTCCTTTAGACTGTGGGATAGACTGGCAGTAATGTCACCATTTGAAGAAACATGCTAGCAGCCTAAAATAAATAAATAAATAATAGAAAGCAGCTTTAAATAAGTATACTGAGAGAATTTGGGTTCATATTTATCTCTGGGCATTCCCACCATTTAAAATAAATAAATAAATAATCAATAGTTAAGAAAAATGTTATATATATGTATATTTAATTCCAAGGCATGAATTAGCTCCGAGTTCAATTTATTTTCTTTTTATTTCCAGGTTCACTTTTCCAATGACACTAGACCCACTCCTACGCACATGCATGCTTATCAAATCTTCAATCAACTCTTTCTTCTTTAGGAAGGAGGTCCTTAGGAGCTGAGAATATGTACCTGAAAGTAGAAAAGCGGAACTTCATAAGATCACCAAATTAGTTTCAGGTTAATTAAATATCAATAAATTATTTTTAAAAGGCAGGTTTGATGTTTCTGCCACTCCAGTATCAAGATTCTCTATAAATTGATTTCAGAGGAATATATGTAAGTGTGTATTTGTGCAAAGTCTTGTGTCCTATGCAGTTTAGCTATATAATCTAAAACAAATACATTATAATAAATACATTTTTGTCAATTAATAGGCATTAAAATATTTGCCTGATTTGAAAAAAGTGAAAAATAGTCATTATATATTTTTTATATAGAAATATGAAGAAAAAAATGTAAACCACTCAAAATGTAACCTCTTAGAGATAACCATAGTTTTGTATATGTACACTTTATACTATAACTTATTTAACCACTACCCTATCATGGGACATTTAGATTATTTCCAGGTTTCCTGTTACTATACATAATATTGCAATGAATAGCCTTGGATTGCATCATTGGCTGCAGCTCTAAATGTTTCTTAACAGTAGATTTCTAGGTGGGTAATTGCTGAGTATGTGGCTTAGAAAATTTCTTGGAGTGGGTGAAGTAGAAAATCAAGCATTTGAGAGTCTATTTATGTTTCTGAACCATTGTTTTCTCTTGTGGTTAGTGTTTAAAATATAAGCACTATGAGCATTGGCCAGCTAGTGAGACACCAGCTGCAAACACCATCAGATTACAAATCTAAATTTTAATTTTCTCATTGCAGAGAAAAACAAAGACTCACTATTTTTCTAGAACATACAAAATGCCAGGCTCAGGAAGGCGGGCTTTTTGTCCCTCCCAGTGGCAGAGCAAGGTTTGTTGAAGGAGGAGGCCATCATTTTTGACACAAAGAAGAATGTACTTCAAAATTTCTTCATTCGCATTGAAGCCTTTACTAACTCATGAGTTACTCTCAATTCTGTTATTTTCTATTTGGGAGTCATCAGTATA
Organism: Pongo pygmaeus; assembly: GCF_028885625.2. Classification (NCBI taxonomy): domain Eukaryota; kingdom Metazoa; phylum Chordata; class Mammalia; order Primates; family Hominidae; genus Pongo; species Pongo pygmaeus. Next base: position 106,991,059 of record NC_072384.2, on the reverse strand, counting down.
CTCTTTCCCTAACACACTGTCTGTGTGTGTGTGTGTGTGTGTGTGTGTGTGTGTGTGTGTCTGTGTGTCTCTCTCACCCTTTCTCTCTTTCTCCCTTGACATAACCCATCAAAATTTAGTGGTTAACTGGTTAACTCTGGTTACATCCTCTTCATACCTTCTCTTGGATACTTCAACCTTCAGCTATTAGCCCATGCCTTTCTAGACTAAATAACAATGATCTTTAGAGGCTTTTCTCATAATGACATCTCTAGCCCTTTTATTTCTGAACCTCATCTGTTCCTGCTAATCATTGTTATAAACAGCCATGGTGTCCAGATCATCATCCAGCTCAGTCGACTGTCCTTGGGGTGAAGCTCTTCCAGGTTCTTCTCATAGTTAAATAAGTGCCTTTCATATGTTTCTTTTTTTATAGAATCACAGTACATTGGAACAGAAAAGATGAGACTTTGTGTGTCATCTACTTTCCATACATTTCTTTTTCAGTTGAAAGAACTGATGGCTAAATTAGTTAGTTAACTTGCTCATGGTTATGCAGTTATCTGATATTTTTTTGTTTTCATATGTTGACTCAGTATTAACAAATATGCTATATTAACATGCAAAATTACATAGGAATTTTATGTTTTTAACAAAGTATGATTCATAGTAAGATTTATCAAGTGCATTTACACTATTTGATTTGAAGACATCAGAATAACAAGAACCTTTTTGCATATTACGTAGACACTTATTTTAGTTCTTCTTGTCTTCTGACTTGATGATGTGATTTCCTTGAGAACTATGGAGACAAGCACTGCTTCACCTTCACTCCCGTCCCAACCTAACAACATATTATCCCCAAGGGACAAAAGAAAAAAAATATTGGAGGATCCATGCAGGTACATTCAGAGCCCAGTTGAACCACTAGAGATTTAATCAAGCCTCTTGAGATGAAATCTCAATGTTCCTGTAACTATTTAACTGTTGGACATGGTATTTCCTTGACCCAAGACCCTCTTTGACTGTGATTATACAAACCAAATGGAAAGTCTTGTTTCTTGGTCTGCAAACAATTTTTTGTGTCAAACATTAAAATAATCTCAATAAAGTGAAACGCTCACTCCTGCTATTTGGCTACTTGCATACCAACTCCCTAAAGTTTGCAGACCAGCTGAATCACCAACAACTCCGTAGCAAGACGAAGGAAATGACTTCCAAAGCTGAAGCTGTCTTGGAGAAAAGCTTTATAAAATAAGTGTATATATAACTTTTTGTGTTCAGCTGAATACAAATAATATTTTCATTTATTCAGTAGACATTTCTTTGAGTTATTCAAAGTGAGTGCAAGATAGAAAAAGATATTGCTGGTGATTTGAGTAAGACAGCTAAATATGATTTTTTTTTTTTTTTTAAGACAGAGTCTTGCTCTGTCACCCAGTCTGGAGTGCAGTGGTGCGATCTCGGCTCACTGCAAGCTCCGCCTCCCGGGTTCACACCATTCTCCTGCCTCAGCCTCCCGAGTAGCTGGGACTACAGGTGCCCGCCACCACGTCTGGCTAATTTTTTTGTATTTTTAGTAGAGACGGGGTTTCACCATGTTAGCCAGGATGGTCTTGATCTCCTGACCTCGTGTTCCGCCTGCCTCGGCCTCCCCAAGTGCTGGGATTACATGTGTGAGCCACCACACCTGGCCAATATGATTTTTAAAATATGGAAGAAAAGTCCCTACAGACCATCCTCAGCAGTATAGAATAAAACAAAACCATGGTCCGTACTGGTGCTGATGCCTGGGCAGCCTCTGTTCAAAATATTTTAAAAATATGGGTAACCAACATTTAAAAATATTCATTTGGTATTTCTACTTTAGTAGCAAGGCTGCTGAAAGAATATTTCCTCTAAAAATGAAATTGGTTTGAGTTACAATAACACTTACCAAAATAATAAACTTATCTGTAAATAATGGCCATGAATTATCTGGGTTTTTTGGATTAGCAAATCATGAGGATTTTTAATTACTAAGGTTAAAACAAACTAGATATATAAAGGCTCTAAAATATCTTGGGAAAGGGTAGCACTAGAACTACCACTGTTAATTGCTATTTTAATATGGAGGTTACAGGAATACGTAACAATTCTAACACTAAAATGTACAAATGTAAAAATTAGTTATGCCCCTGTTTTCTACTGTTGTATATATAATTCTAAAGAGTTATTGCCACTCAAACAGCCCTTGATAAAAGGTTTCAATGCTCATTGGTTGAAATGACATCAAAAAAGGATAAAAATAATATGTATAGGGTTCAGGCATCTCTCCGCTTACTCACAGAGGCTTACTCAACCTCATTCTAATTCTATAAGGGACTTTTTTTCTGTACCCTCAGATGAGACTATTTGAATATAGTATTTACTTCAATGAAAAACTCTAAATTTGTAGCAAGTTCCAACTTACTAAAAATTAATTACTCAGATTGCTGCAAGTTAATTACTTATTTGAGATTCATTCAAAAAGCAACATGAAGTGAATCTACATGCCAGCTGACTTTTTTACTCTTTATTTCTTCAACTGAATACCTCTCAAAGCGCCTCTCTATTTACATGAAAGCAATATTTATTTTCAGTTTAACAAGGGCAAGAGTTTGTGTGCTGCAAATGTTTCCTAAGCTTATATTCAAATCTTCTCAATTCCACGGCAAGTAAAAACCAGGTTATGGCTGCCAGTGTTCACGCTAATAGCAAAAAATAATGTTGATCTTGGGGGATCTGTTTATACTTTTATGTTGTATTTTGGGAATCATGCTTTTTGTCTTTTCTTTCTGACTCTTCCTTGCTGCTGTTCACAGGAAGTATGAGGATGAGGACAATATGTTGATATAAACAGCTACTGTGCAATGCAAAACGAAGTACTATCTATCTTTCTATCAGTTGTGTGCTCTTGGGGTTCACCTCTTGAGCGGAATATATATGACATTGGATTCCCCTAATGCCATTTCCCTCTTCCTCACAATTCAGCACATTCATACTTGATTGACCCTTTCAAAAGACATGGGAGCTGGGGTTGACCACCTTGTTTACTCCTTGTGTGCTGTGGCTGCGCTGCTGAGATTTTCTCTTCCTCTCCAACCAATTGCCTCCTTCCTAAGCCATGGTTCCTAGAGAGCACACAGTCCACATAGATGTCCCAGAAGAGTTGGGCCAGATCCCAAAACAGTGCTCCATGCTTCAAGTTCTCAGATGACTTCAGGTAGATCATAAAATCCCAGAAGCCCGAAACAGTGTTGGAAATGCGAGGCTTCCACATTTCCAGGAGAAGCACTGAGGAGGATTCCCAGCACTGAGGATCAGCTTGGTTAAGAGCCAGCAAGTCTGTCTGGCTATGGCAGAAGAAAGGAGATACACAGCACATTCCCACAATGAGCAGGGAGCAGGTGAAGCTCAAGGGGCGGTGGATCCCTCCTCTGTTCCCAGGATCAGCCATGGCCCTAAAACTGCACAGGATGGAAATATTTCTTATCAGTTCCCGCTTGTGCTCCGCTCAGTAAAGAAAATAAGTATGCCCTTAATAACCTTAATTCCAGCAAAGGAAACACATTGTCACAAAGTAGGGAAATCTTAGCCAAGCTCCCATATCACAAGTTCCATTCTATCTAAAATGACTCATTGCCAGGCCAGGGAGTGAACATAAATCCAAGATAGTTAGTCCAAGACATATTCACTCCTAAGGTGTGTTCCTTTACAAGATGAATAAATTAATCTGCTAATCTGTTTTTCTCTGGTACAGAAGAATGTAGTCTAAAAGAATATGAAGTGAACATTTAAAATTTTGCTGCATGGCTTTAACTATTCCATAATATCTTAGTGAAATCTGGCTCACCTAATCTAGGACTCATATATAATTAAGAATTTAAATATATTTAACCTTTAGATGCATTCCTGTTCACAGTGACTTTTAATTTAAAAAAAATACATCAGAATGGTCAAATGTTATAGTAAAATTAACACAAGACAATGTGCTAAAAGTATGGATGAATATATGTGGAGACAAAGAGACATATATTCAACCAGTTAGAGTAGAATCAATAAGCATTTTACAAATACCAAAAATGTTCTGCAATTCTGATATAACTTTCATAAAGATAATGTTTTATAATTTCTCTAGTCTTGCTATGAATCTCAAGGATTTTTTTTTAATGTGACTCTCATTCAACTTTTCTGACTTTCAATGTCTGTTGCCATAAAATTGAGGCATCCACATACCACTTTGAAATTGTTCTTTTGCTACCACTTCGAACAAGTGCAATGATAAATGATGCTCTTAAAATAATAATAACCTAAATGTTCACTTTTTGCCAGAAAAAAGTGTACATATTCCTTCACAGACCATACAAAATGTATATCACATTTAAACAGCTCTAACATAAAGAAAAAATAGGAAGGGCACATACAGCTCACTTTCACGTTTGTATTATATTTCCAAACCTTTTAGATGTTAGTATCATGAAAGCAAGCAAAATACAGCTTATGGGAATACTCTTATATTGGAATATTTAATGATAACACCATAAGATGGATAATCTGTCTCTTCTGAACAGCAGTAGGACATGTTTAGGTACTGCTAAATAAATATTTCAGAAAGTGTCTTTGAACATGCATGTTCCTATATTGAAGAAGCATGTTAGAGATACAAGATTATTCAAAAACTATTTCCTCTATCTTTCATATCATGTATGCATTATCTCTACTTGAAATCATATTTATTGTGTCCCTTTCCGAACTAAAATATCGAGGTACCTTGAAGGGTGGTTTTTCTAAAGGACAAGTCTAAGCTAAGTTTTCAGAGGGCAGGACTCTGTCCAAGGTACAGAGTTATCCGGGACTCCCTGTCTGCTGGCGCCACGGCGCTCAAATTGGCTCCTTTAGGTCCCCTTCTAAATTTTAGGAGAGGCTTCCCAGACCCTGCAAAGGTGTTTCTCTGAGTTCCTTGAACCTGGAGTCCTCCGTGCACCCCGCTACGAGCCCCGCGCTGAGTCTCGGCCCCGCACTTGATTCCGCAGCCTCACCCTCCGCAGGGAGGAGCTGCCAGGGACCCACTCTGTCCTTTGGGCCACACTCACCTCCTGACTCGGCGGCTCTACTCCCAGATGGCACAAGGGCTTCCCTCCGCACTCACCCGCCTGGCCCCTTCCGGGTTCCCTCGAACGCGTGGAGAGAGTTCCCTCGAGTACGCGGAAGGGAAACGCTCAGGCTGCTCCCGAGCGAGTGACTGTCCCCAGCTTCCGCGTCCTGGAGGCTACCGTGCCTCTACTTAAGCAGTGGGAGTGCTCGGCGCCTCTCCAAGTCTACGTCAAAGCTCCTGGAAACTGCCGCCACCTCTCGCCTCCAAGTCCATCTCCCGCACCCTCCTCTTCTCTCCCTCCCCGGAGAATTTCGGTTCAGGAACAACAGGCTTGGCCACACACACTCTCATTGGCCCTGACCCGCACCCACTCTGCACCTGCCGGAGTTGAGCCTCGGTGCCGCTGGGCTTCCCGCTCCCACCTTGCGGGGGCGTGCCGATGCGGCGGGAACTGCAAAGTTAGGGCCCAGCTCCGCGCTGGTCCAGGGGACAGCAGGGGTTCCCGCTCACCACACGGGCCTCGTCGGAGAATAAAAGGGTGTGAGGGAAGACTGTGGACTCTTGGGGTCGGAGGAGAGACATGAGCTCCCTCTCGACACTCTGCAAGGGCTCAGAGGAAATAAGGCGCCTCCTCGAGATATTCCAGGTGTGAATTTCTCCTGCCTGCCTGTAGCCCTGGACTGAAAGGAGAAAAACACCCCCGAGGGCAGAGATGAGGAAAGGGACTTGGCCCTGCTGGAAGCTCCCCCTGACTGGCGCCAGGACACCCCGTTGTTTCCAGACCCTGGCCTGGGTCACTTAGGAGACTGGGTTGCTGCTGGCATCGCTTTGGTCAGCCCCTCAACCCAACAACCCCGCTCCAGATTTCACAGCAGGGTTTCTGCTTTCCAAGAAAAAAAAAAAAGCTCCTGGGATTCCCTTTGATTCTAACCTCACAGCTAGTTACTATTCCGTCCCAGATGAGAGCCCTGTCACTGCTCCAGTGCTCCTCTGAACATAAGTGCCCATCTTAACTGAAACACACCCAGCCAAGGGGCCTGAGGCAAAGGTCTTCCCTTTGCAAGTGTTTCCACGTTTTGCCCCTTCCCTGAAAATTCCTTCAGCCCCTGAAAACCACTTGTAGTCTCCACTAACTGAAGGCTTTTGTGCCAGCTCAATAGTATCCATGGTTACCTTCCGAGGGGCACAAGGCTTTGTGGGAAAATTTGCCGAAGCCACAGAGAACCAGCCCCCTCCCCAAGGTACCATTAAATAGGAGGTCTGAAGAGGAGTTCTGGGGAATTCTGAGCTATTCCTACTGCTCGGAAATGATGGAGTGTACTTCAGTTTCTCCATGTGTGAGCTGTATCTAATGTCTGCTTCTATTCACCCCATATGGCTATGGAAAAAGATCAAGGGTGAAGTCTTGGACTTGCTTCCTGAACTTTGAGGAGCTCATGCCTTTGGAGAAAACATACTTCAGGACATCATCCAGGAGAAGTTCCCCAACCTAACAAGACAGGGCAACATTTAAACTCAGGAAATCCAGACAACTCCAGTAAGATACTCTGTGACAAGATCAACCCCAAGACACAGATGATTATGTGTCTTGGGGTTGATCGAGAAAGCATTTTGAGGTGACTGGTGAATGTCTGGAAAAACGAGTTGTACAGTGTATCCTAAAGCCAAAGGATCAGGAGTGCAGTTTCAGGGGTAGAAGACAGTACAAGCAAAGGCAGGGAGGGAGGAAGTGCTTATTGCAGTTCATGCTTCTGGGAGCGAAGTCAAAGAAAGGACTGTAGAGAGGGAAGGCCGAACAGAACAGAGAGGTAAAGATGTGTCCCCTGGTTTGGTACATGTCAATAGTTACATTACTGTTGAAAACATTCATATATAAATATGCAGTGCTTACTTTATTTTCAAGTGCCTATGTGTTAGGCACTATTTTACATGCTGTGTATACGGAAGGAACAAAACAAAGTCCTTGGACGCATGTAGCTTACATGCTAGTTGAGTCTGGAGTGGTGGTGAAAAAAAATTTATTTATATTTTAATTTTAAAATTATATCTATACACATATATACGTATATATGTATATATGTGCACACACATATATATGATTTATGCTTCTAGTTTCTATGTTGAATGGTGAGTTTACAGCTATCTATCAAAAACAAACACACAACTAGCTAATTAAATAAACAAGTGGTGCCATGCATGAGTCAATAAAGTTTATCTGTCATTCTGAAGCCCAAGAAAAAATATATGAGTAATGTGTCAGATGTGATAAGAAAAACAAACGGTCAGCCATGTGCAGTGGTTCATGCCTGTAATCCCAGCAGTTTGGGAGGCCGAGACAGGTGGATCACCTGAGGTTGGGAGTTCAAGACCAGCCTGGCCAACATGGTAAAACCCCATCTGTACTAAAAAAAAATACAAATACATACACAAAAATTAGCTTGGTGTGGTGGCACGCGCTTGTACTCCCAGCAACTCAGGAGGCTAAGGCAGGAGGATCGCTTGAACCCAGTAGGCGGAGGTTGCAGTGAGCTGAGATCACGCCACTGCACTCCAGCCTGGATTACAAAACGAGTCTCTGTGAAAAAAACAAAGGGTCATCAACAAAAAGTAAAGCAGGGAAAAGGATGATGGAGAAGAGCTATTTTATATAGAGAAGCCCTTCCTGATAAGAAGATATTTGAGCAAAGACCCAAAAAAGTGAGAGGGTGAGTCATACATAGTAAAAGAATGCTTCAGGCTGGGAGTGGGGAAAACAAGTCTGATGGCCTTGGAACAAGTGTGGTGTGAGAAGGGTGTTTTTGAGGCATAGTGGCAGGACATGAGGTCAGAGAAGTGACCAAAAATCCATGTTGGTTGCTCAGTAGAGAACAGACCAGAGGGGAGCAAGGGATGAGGCAGGGAGCTCAGTTAGGAGCTGTTGCAATCAAGGTGGGATAAGATGGTGGAATAGATAAGGGTGGCAGCAGTGGAGAGGGTGAAAGTGGTCAGATTCTGAATATATTTTGATGGCAGAAGGGACAAGACTTGTTGATGGACTGGATATAAGGTCCAACAGAGAGAGAGAGAGAGAAGTGAAGATGACACCCAGTGTTGGGGAGTAAGTAACTGGAAATTTGAATTACCATCAGCTGAAAGGAGAAATGGTTTGAGGAATAGGTTTAGGAAAGGGAAATAAGAATCTGGTTTTAAATATGTTGAGTGTGAGATGACTGACATCCAAATGGAAATTCCAAGTAGGTAGGGAAGAAGGGGGAACTTAAGATAAATATTTGGGATACAGTGCTCAGGAAAGAGGTCCAGATTTGGGATTTTGTCAACATGTAGGCAATATTTTGAACCATCAGAGAAAAGTGTGGAAAGTGGCTACAACAGTAGCCTTCGGATAGAACCTGGAAAATGTCAGTATTGGAGTGATTAAGAAACAAAGAGATAGGAGGAATCAGGAGAGTGTGCTGCCTTGGAAGCCAGTAAGGTAGGGCTTTTCACATAAAGAAGAAATCAACCATATCACACAAACTCAGCAAAGGCAGTCAATAAAATGAAGACAAAAAAATTCCATTGGATCTAAAAAACAGCAGGTCACTGAGAAACTTGTTAAGGGCAATTTCAACTAAATGTTAAGGGAGGAGAAATTGTGGTGGGCTGAAGCAGATATGGAAGGTGAGAAAATGAAGACAGTGCCTGTGGAGCATTCTCCATGAAGTTCAAATAAGAGGGAGAAAGACTGGAGTGGAAGGTTAGGAGTTGGGCCTTGACCATGTTTACAGGCTGAGGGAGAGACACTCATAGAGAGAGAAGTGTTGCAGATTAGGAGAGAAGGATGACTAGTAACCTCAGAGGGAACAATAAGCAACAGGGGTAAGAGGATAAGGACGAGCCAGACTGTAACACAAGGGCAGAACACTTGCCCTTGAAAACAGAGGGAGAAAGGGAGGCTGTCTGTTGATGTAGATATGTCTACAGGTAGTGTGGTGGGTAGGGGAGGCAGAAGTTAAGAGATATGTGACCAATGGTCTCATTTTCTCAATGAAGTAAGATGCACAGTGATCCACAAAAAAAGTGAGTGAGGGTAGGTGTTAAGTAGGAAGCTTAAAAAAAGCAGAAAAGCTGTGAATAATCCTTGAAGGAAAGAAGAGAGAGGAGAGAGGAGAGAGGAGATAGACTAAAGAACAGTACTCAAATCCCAGGTAAAGTTTGCATCAATTTGTCATAAACATTTTGCATGCTTGTATGGCTTTTATGAGGTAAAATAACATAATAGTGAAGACTATCATGCTATGGATCCCTCACTTGTTATATGTCATTCATTCTTAGATGCAATTTTTTGCACATTTAACACCACTGAAATCAGGATGTATCTGTCAACTGATGGCACCCTGTAATTAGAATTGCAGCATTTTCTTTTAGTTTTCTTTTTTTTTTAAATAATGAGATGTCTACAATTTGATATAATCAAGTGCTTATGATTTGATATAATGCTTTGGGCACGTTAGTTAATCTTTGTGAAACAGATTTCTTGCCTGTAAAATGGGCAGAAATGTTCCTCATGGTTAGTAAGGATAAAATGAGATCATATACAGAAAACACTTAGAATGGTGCTAAATGTAGCAAGACTTGACAAATATTAGTTATTTTTTTTCCTTCTGCAATGCTCATCTGACTGAATGTAGTAGAAAAGAATAGTCATTATGCCACCGATTAAAGGAATCAAGGGTGTAAGCAGGTTAGAAAAAGGAGTAGAAAAATGAAAGACTGGGAGGAAAGCAGGGGAACTGGAAGTCTCATTGAAGGCAGAGAAAACAGGTATAAGTGGAGTAAGGAGAAGGGATACTGAAAGGCAGGAGAGGGAGATTCATGATTCAGATTTCAGAGGTGGAGATTTTCCCATTTTTGTGCTCTGAATCCTAAGCACAACCACTGAAATAAGTGGCTAAGATGAAGTGATAAAGGCCACTGTAATTGAGCTCCACCTTTCTTATAAGTCTGAAAAAAATGAATTGAAATGGTCATCCTGTTTCATAGAAGCTGAAGGTGTGTGACATCACCACCCTAATCAGATGGCCTAGAGCAGCTCTTGACAATGGGAATAAAAATTATTTTAAAAGATAATTTTTATGTCTAGCTGGTATCTGCTCATATGCTTTTTTTTTCTTTTCAATATAACAGTCATGTGTTGCATAAGGATGATATTTCAGTCAACAACAAACTGCATATAAGACGGTGGTCCCATAAAATTATAATCTATATTTTTTACTGTACCTTTTCTGTGTTTAGATGCACAAATACTTACCATTGTGTTACAATTGCCTACAGTATTCAACGTAGTAACATCCTGTACAAGTCTGTAGCCTAAGAGCAATAGGCGATACTCTATAGCCTAAGTGTGTAGTAGGCTATACAATCGAGATTGGTATAAGTACCCTCTATGATGTTCCCACAACGACGAAATCGCCTTATGATGCTTTTCTCAGAAAGTATCCCCAAAGTTAAGTAATGCATGACAGTAATTACTTGGGACAGGAAGTTTTGACCTTCAGTATACTTTTATACTGCCACTCTGGAATGTAATGCCCTGATTAAACATTTTTCATAAATATAAGTTATCAACTTGCACTTGTAAATTAAGTAATCATCTTATTGAATTTTTAACTGTTGTGGGGTGGGGGGAGGGGGGAGGGATAGCATTAGGAGATATACCTAATGCTAAATGGCGAGTTAATGGGTGCAGCACACCAGCATGGCACATGTATACATATGTAACTAACCTGCACATTGTGCACATGTACCCTAAAACTTAAATAATAATAATAATAATAATAGAATAAGAACCTAACCACTACATACTCTCTTGTAACATATATTTCTATTTCTTGGTTATCAGGGCAACTTGGCAAGATTCTTGGGAAGGGGAATTTATGTGGGGTTTTTTGTTTGTTTGTTCTTGGTGGTTTTTTTTTTTTCTTTTTTTGAGACGGAGTTTTGCTCTTGCTGCCCAGGCTGGAGTGCAATGGCACAATCTTGGCTCACTGCAACCTCTGCCTCCCAGGTTCAAGCAATTCTCTGCCTCAGCCTCCCAAGTAGCTGGGATTACAGGCACCTGCCACCACATCCGGCTATTTTTTTTTTTTTTTTTTGGATTTTTTAGTAGAGATGGGGTTTCACCATCTTCACCAGGCTGGTCTTTAACTCCTGACCTCGTGATCCACCCGCCTCGGCCTCCCAAAGTGCTGGGATTACAGACCTGAGCCACCACGTCCGGCCGAATATGTTTTTTAATCGTGATCCCCACTCTCAGCTTGATAATTGCAAGAGGAAAATGACATTCCAATTCCTGCATTTAGATAAAAAGAAAGCCACCACCAAGCCATTTGACTGAAACACTCTATATTCTGTTGAACACATAAGGATGCTCAGTTTGATGTCTTATCTTTGTGGTTTCATTTTCACAGATTAGACTTTCTGTAGCAAAGGCTAACATTTGGACAGCACCTACATTTTACAAAACATCATTTTCATATACATGGTCTCAGGTGATGTCAAAGAAAACACCATTTTTTTTCCTCCCTATTTCCCATTAAGGGATTTTCATTGGGTCACTTAGTTGATTAAGAGTGATGGTTCTTTTTCTGAAACTTAGGTTGATTCACTGTCATTTATCTGTCCTAAATAATGTGCATTGTCTGTCACTCTCTATTAACTTTACCATATAGTCTATCCTTATTCCTCTACTTGCCCCCCAATATGAACTAAGGAGCATAGGGCAGTCTCAACTGCAGAGAAAATAATTTTAACAATTTTCATCTGAACTCAGTTCATCACATCATCATTCTGACTTGTTAAAAAATATTCAGAAAACCAATGGTCATTTAAAATTACATGATGCTAAATAACTGGTTTGACTGGCATTTGTCACCCAAAGAGTTTTTTCAGCTTTGTGGAGTTGCAGCCTAGGGCTAAAGGATGACTAGTTGAAAAGTAAATTACAATTAGCTGAAGGTGCCCTATGGGTAGATTTTCTGATTTTTGCCACTTGAAGCAATTCTCAAAGACATTAAAAAGAACTTCTGATTAGTTTTAATGAAATTCGAGAGCAATTATATAGGTAGTTTGCATCTTCAGCAGTGCATTAATTTGCAAATGATGGGGACAACCTTTAAGAATAGGGTGCTTCTTTAACATTTAGGATCACATAGTAAAAATAATTATTTTTCTCTCATTCTTTTGTGCTTTTCCATCATTTGGAAATGGCAATAAACAAGGACAATTTCCTGGAATGCTCATTGGGGTAAGTGGATGAGTCATTCTTAAAGTGTCATCAAATTTATACGGACAAGTTGCAGTGAAGTAGTCAGATGATATTGGACATTGATTCCAAAATGTGTGAAAAAGGAAAGTTACTTGGGGATACAGGAATAGTTCATTCATATTTTTTCTGCTTGTCCAGCTGAAGATACTGTAGTTGTAATAATAGATGTAGTAGTGTTTTTTCCCCCAGGGTACTTATCAAGATACTTGCATTCTTTGACCATTCTTTCAAGCAGGTTTCAAAACCCACAGGGATTCCTTAGGGTTTGTCAAGAGTTGGGTTTTTCTTTTGCAATTATCCCAGCAGTTCAAGAGTGACTATTACAGATACCGACTTTCAGAATTGTCCTATCTTTTGTCCTACTGATTTCCAAAAAAGACTACAATATAATGAATTTGTTTTCAATTTGGTTTATATACCAAGGCAACAATGACAAAGGTCTAAGATTTTAGAATTGTAAGTTTCCTTATCCTAAGCCTTCAATTATGATGGAATAGAAAAAACAAAACAAAAACCAAACCAAAACAAACCATAAAATTTCTACTTCAACATATAGGAAGCAGGAGGATTCACAAAGCTTGGGGTCCAAAGACAGTCATGGACTTTTGCCAAGCTGAAAACATCTGTGAAAAATGAGGATATAGACCTATATGTTGAATGCATAAAACATCTTACAGTTTGAGCAGGGCTTCTGGGATGAGGAGCTTTCCTTGACTCATGTATGTCTAAGGGAGTTGGTTCTTCTGTGCACTGTTACCATATAATTTTTTCATACTTGCATTATTTGCTTAGCGTATTCTAATTGTTATACATGCCTATCTGTCTCTCCTCACCTTCCCACTGCTACTTAAACTAGACTATGAGCTCCTTCAGAGTGGGAGTCATGTCTAACCATTCTCAGCCTTAGAGCCCAAAACATGTATGATAATGTCCTATTCAATGTTGGTTGAATTTACATATGAGAATTGCCCCTTTTTGAATCTGAGGCTGGAGATGTGAGTGTCATTAATTAACTTTGGTGAATTTTCTTTCACATGTCTAGACAGTGAAGTAAAAATGTCAGTCAACTAATTTAGTTTTTTTTCTTTATCCAGTGCCCAAAATGTTAATTACACTTTTGCTGAATGAGGATACTGCTTTGTTGTGATTAGGAACACATTTTCTAAAATGAAGTTTCTGATTGAAAGACTATCATCCGAAAAGTAGATGTCAGGTATAAAAGTATAAAACCATTTTTCTCTGAGGAAAAATAAATTCATATCCAATGATAAGATTTTAAATTTCTGTCATTAGAAAATTAGAAATATTCAAAATCTAGTTTGAGATCATTTTTGTAACCTGGTGCATCAGCTAGGAATGCATTAGGCTGTAAGTAACAGAAAAACCGACTACATGTGGCTGCTGATGTTAGTTCAGTGGCCCAAGGATATTAGTCCTACATTTCCATAATTTTCTTGACCTTTCTTAAACCCGTAGGTTGGTTGCCACAGCTCCAGACATAAAATCTATATGTCAGGCAGGAAGCAAGTGGAAGGATTTCTCCAGCCCAGCCACATCTGCCCCCCTTTAAGGAAGAAAGTAAAAGCATTTCAAAATTAACCCTCGACAGTGGACACAGGCTTGAAATTCAAGAACTATAACTAAATCACATGGTAATTAAGAGAGGCAAACAAGTTTAGGCAAGAAGACCTTCAGCGGGAGAAAGTAAAGTACTTTGTCCAAGGAGCTGAGAATGGCTTTCTTTGGAGACAGCAAGTTTAATACAAGGTAATGTGAGCTGATGGGAAACCATGCATTGAATAAATTCAAGCTTAACCCTAAATTGCGATAATTTCTTTTCTGCCTATCTTTTTATTTTCTTAGGTCTTGACTTATTCTCTTAAAAATGGAAGTTTATTATTACTCATCAAACATTATTTATTTGAGAAATAGAAGATGCTGGTAAGAATGCAATGATGGTCCCATAAACTATTTGGGACTGCATCTGAAAGTCTATCATTTCTAGGACTTTAAGCAGATCATTTCATCTATCGTATGCATCATTGTTCTCTGTAAATTGAGTGGGTCCAATTAGGTAATCTCAGATTTTTTTCTTGCTTTATCAGTTTATTATTCTATGATTTGGGACACTAATCTATTAATTCAATAAATGTCTAGAAATCCTAGTGTTTAGCAAATTATTAAAATTAAGAACTAGAGTGGTAAGATCACTGTAGAAAAGAGTTAAACATTGATATATCTCATGAGAAGCAATTACACTCCTTGATATAAATGAGAGAGAAATTCTTACACTTGTACACTAAGAAATATGCACAAGAACATTCACAGAGACACTATTCATATGGAAAATACAGGGAAGAACTCAAATGCTCAAAGAGTAGGAAATTAATAAATTGTGGTATATTTACACAACAGACTATTTCACAGCAGTTAAAATGAATGAAGTACAGCTAGTTGGAACACCACGGATAGATTATAGAAATATAATATCAAGAAGGAAAACATAAGTCCCCAAAGATTATATACAGAATGTCAATACCCTTTTTATAAAGTTATGACAACTAAAACTTAATAACACATTTATTAAGAATAATAAAAATTATGTTTAAAAAGTATGTTTTCAACAATAAAACCATTGTTACCAGAATCAAGGTACTAATTACATTAGGGGAGAGGAGGCCAAGAACATGATAGAGGAGTTTAACATAGGCAATATTAGTTACTGTCAATGTTCTAATTATCATTTTGAGTGACAGACTCATGGATATTTATGATTTTAAATAAGTATGTAAGTATATAAATACATACATGCATATGAAAGGCCAATGGACTAATGATAGGGTATATCAAAATATAGGGTATATCAAAATATAGGGTATATCAATGATAGGGATTATGATTAAACCCATTCTGTGCACCTATATTTCAAGTAAAAGAAATAGAAGTCCATATTGCCCATGGAACCTCTTTATTCTCAGCTAATGTTCTTCATTCCTCATGTAAAACAGATGGTGCAAACATTAATTCACCAAAAATGGTAGAATTCTCTTGGTTATTTAGGATGTCTTCTATTAAAGAACCTAGTTCATTTAACTCATGTTAATAAAACAAGCAGGGAAACCACAAATATATCACACACTGTCCTGAACTCTAGTTGGGATGCCAACAGGGAGGACAACAGTCACTGTCTATTTTCTGTGACACCAGTCTCACCGCTGCGCCTTCACCGAAGTGAGGTCAGGACAGTGAGATGTGAGGGGTCATCCATAGCATCTTTCTGAGCAAAGAGAAGATTGTTGAGATGACCAAATATTTGCTATTTCAAACCACATTCTCTACTGGGCGCCATCAAAGATCATCAAGATATGTTTTAAACCACTGATGAATCCACAAGCTAATGGAGAACACAGCAGACAAGAGTAGACAAAGTACAAGGCACTAAAATATAATGACAGACATGGACAAACCAAAGCAATTCACTTGTTTAATATTACACGAGCGCACGCACACACACACATCTGTCATGGACATAAAGGAATATATCAATGGATAAAGTTAGCAAAGTCTTTGCTCTCCAGGAACCTCCATTTCTCCTGGAGAAGACTAACAATATTTAAATGAACAAATAGATCAACAAGATAATTTAAAACAGCACAAGTGAAACAAAGACAATAAAAGCATGTATTATGATAGAGATCAAGGAGAAAAACATTGCGTTAAGAGCACAAACAACTTCAGTCCTCCTAACTTTTGAAGATCTTCAATCCATGCTGGCTTTGAAATTGTATCAATGCTCATTTGAACAAAATCACAACTCCTTATGTTTATAAAATGGATCATCCAAATTGAATTTTGTATTATTCAAATTCAAGTGTCATTAGGCATGCACATCTGAAACCACTGAAACCTAAACAAAGTGTATGTGGAGAGCTTAAACCTCTTCACCATTCAGCCACTCTGCAATCAGGCTCCTGTTTAGTACCTCCCCTTCCTTGAAAACCTTCAGGATGACTGGTGCCCCCAGCTCTCCTGCAGTAACTAGCAGCTACTGAAGAAGAGTCCATTTCCTTCAACAGGACCATGCTTCTTGCATGTCTGAGGGTTATATCCTAAGATAATTTAAATGTATGTGTATATCCATAAGCACAGATTTTTAAAGGCAAGTTACGTATTCAAAGATATAATATATATTCAAATACTCATACAAATAATCTCCATTCTATCTGTGTATCCTATATTGAGACTAAGTTTCATACCTAATGCACATCTTGAAGTAGCCATCCATACATCACTCTGATTTAATAAGCATGCAGAGCCAGGCACGGTGGCTCATACCTGTAATCCCAGCATTTTGGAAGACTAAGGTGTGTGGATCACTGGAGGTCAAGGGTTCGAGACCAGCCTGGCCAACATGGTGAAACCCCAACTCTTCTAAGAATACAAAACTTAGCCACGCATGATGGTGGGCACCTGTAATCCCAGCTACTCCGGAGGCTGTGGCAGGAGAACCGCTTGAACCTCGGAGGCAGAGGCTGCAGTGAGCTGAGACTGTGCCACTGCACTCCAGCCTGGGCGAGACTCTGTCTCAAATAATAATAATAATGATAATAATCATGCAGAAAACTTCTAGACTCTAACAGAGTTGTGACATCAACCAAGGTGCTGATTAAGTTTTAGTGAGAAGTTTATAATTTCCTATATATCTTCCGCTGATACATGAGTTTGTAATTTTTTTCAACTCATAGACCTGATCTAGAGTTACTCTCAGAAAATTGACCACCTTTGCTCTCAAACACGACACCTGCCCTTGATATACAGCATAGCTTATCTTCCCCAGTAGAAAAAGAACATTTTGGAACAAGTTTCTTGACTTTAGTCAACACTTCTCCCTCACTGGGTAACAAGTACAAGTGATGGAACTGTTCATGAGCTCTATTACACAATCATTGCATCGATCCCTTTCAGGACCAGAAGGGTACCATGCAATAAGCCACACTAGAAGCATTTGCTTTAGGCATTTCATAAAACCCAGCAGTGTTTGTGATGGCTTGTTGGTGCTGGTTGTGAAGACTGTTGAACGCTTATCTTTTCCAATTATAAACATTTCAGATGTAAAAGTCTAGAATATGGGAGGAAATTAAAACAGCAAACAGAGTTAAAGCCATGCTCATCTGCTAATAGATCCCAGCCCCCTTTCTCTGGTCATTTTTGAAAAGTCATATTTACTGACTGAGGTGTGACCCCTCCCCGCCATTTCTAAATCACTGTAGTTTAAGCACACTCTGTAGAGACCCACAGTCCCTGGCAGCTTTCCAGATACCACACTTTTTCTCCCTTTCTCTAAAATTGTTCCCAGGACAAGGGTCAGCCCCACAACACATTCTATAGAACAACCTTTCTCACATTGAATAGTAGGCATGAAAGCATCCACAGGCCCCCATATCTGGAGGCAGGAAGAGTATTATGAGGGGATGGGATTATTCTTTCAGGATGCTTCCAGGACTTAATTTTTCCATGGTGGAAAGTATCGCTTGTTTTCAAAAGCAAGATTTCACCATTATTTTTAGCTGTAGCTCACATTTTTTGTAAGGAGTTCTGTTTTAGATATTGATCATTTTTTGTACAAGCAATTCAAAATTTATCTTTATCTTTCACTATCATAAAAGTAAATACATGCAAGACTTGGTAACCAAACTAGTCGCAAAGCTACTTAGCTAACTATCAAAACATTGCAGACAAGTCAGCCAGAGAGATTATCTATGTTACAAAGTATTTGTAATAGTCCACTAATACAAGTAATATGTGACTTGTGGATATATCAGTTGTTTGCCTTTCTGCATAACTTGAAATTGTATACATGTAGTCAAAGGACTTCCTTCAAAGATGTTCATCTGTAATTCATTCATCTGAAAAAGCAAAAAGCTTTTTATTCCATATCGGCAGCTACCCACTAGGTATATATGTTGAGAACAAAGCAAAAATTGACTGAATTGACTACATTTTCCTCCTTTCATCGGATTATTTGGTTCTATATAAATATGTGAATACAAGGCCTCATATTTTTTAACTTTAATAAAGAAAGAAATATTTATTTATTTCTAACCACAACAAATTAAATGTGGCTCCAGGCAACACATTGCCAAGAAAGGAGAGGTTATACAACTTTCTGAGAACTTGATGAATAACAACTAGAGCCATTTTGGTTACCTGTACCCATTCCTTCCTACTTGGATTGCCTCCTTTCATTTCGTATGCTCAGCTCACACTTCTCAAAATACTAAATGCTTGATGAAATGTCTTAAGCATCTCACCTCTTTTTTGTATGACACTGAGCATATAATTTGGAGACTTGAGAAAAATCACAACTTTCTTTGTGTTCTATCTGTGATGACCTTCTGCTCTTTTGTCATAGTGGCCCAGGAATAAGGTTTTTCTGTGGAAAGCTGTTAGGAAGTTATTGATAAACAGCTACTCTGCAGATAAATCAAAATCGGTTTCTAATAAGTATAGGAGTGTAATGCTTATCTCTTGTTCCTGGAAGACCAAAAATCTTGCAATTTCAGCTTCAGCCTCAAGAAAGTACAATTCTGGTTGTAGTAATGAAAGTAAATGTTTCTTTTTTAAAATCATTCTTTTGCAACACAGAGATATTATCAAACACTTCTTTAAGTGTGGACATCCTAGTTTCCCTCAAAAGTGTTTTAGGTATCCTATTAACGTTCCCATGTCTTTGGTAGCTGGGTTGTGTGTTATCCATTATTGAGTCCCCATCAACTGGAATCACGGCTGCAATGAGAAGAGCTGATTCATACTTTCTTCATCAATTCTGTTCTTGGAACCAACAAGACTCAGTTCTGCTCTCAGTAATCTTTTAGCACAAAGTGCCCATCTCATGGAAATAATGGTCTCTCAGGTCATTTATTCTATATTTTTTCTCAGTCTCTTCAGTCCCCTCTCTTCACCTCTCCCTTTCTTTCCCTTTCTATGCTACTTCCCCTGGAAATTGCCTCAAGTTTTTCTGGTTTAAATTATTTTATAGCATAAATTATTATGGCTTAAATTATGACTTAAACTTTTGAATCTTACATGATTCTCAAGTAAATATTTCTGTGCTAGCCTCTCTGATGAGTTCCATATTCTCCTTTCAATAGCCTGTTGGACATCTTCACCTAGATTCCCTTTAGCCCTTCAACTCCAACAGATCAAAATGGAATACATCTTTGCTCCCTAAATCGGGATCTCTTCCATAAAGTCACTATCAGTCCAATCACCAGATGTCAAACCTGGACTTTATTTTTTACTCTTCCCTGCCTCTTGCTTCCCAAAATCAATGCATAGTTCTGTTGATTCTACTCGTGTGATCTTTCCCTTCTTCATTTTGCATTGCCAGAGCCCTGTGTCAGGTGTTCATTATCTTGGACCTGTGGTATGGCCTCGGCATCCTAACTGTTTGGCACCTCTTGCCTCTCTTATCCACAGTCCATCTTACATATGACTGCCAGATAGCTTCCATTACTCTGATCCGCAGAAGCTTGCTCACAACTGCCTGCAGAACCAAGTCCACATTACTGTTCAGGATCTCTACAACCTTACTCAAAGGTACAATAGCTCACTCCTCACTTCCTTCCCTCCCCCTTTATACACTATGTGGTGATAAAAACAAACTGGTGATTGTGACAGATGGAGTTTCACAGGAAGCAGTCTCTGGGGCAGAGATTAGCAGGCACAATGTTGATTTGGAGTGCTTTTCTACAGCTGTGGAAAAGAAGGAAGGAGGCAGGATTGGGTGAAGGGAGATGAATTTCCATGCAAGAAATTTGTTGGCAAAGGAATAGCTTTTGGAGCTGGGATGTCTTTTCACAGATATCCTGAGTTGGGGTAAGAGGGCTTGGCCTTGAGACCCCCATGTTGATAGTCACTGGGTGCAGTCTACTTTGAGGAAGGCAGTTTTCTTCAACAGAGGCATTCCCTAAAGGGCCAACTGCAGATGCCCATCTTTCCCTGATACTCCCAATGGATAGAGAAATAAACACCATATAACCCCTTTATTCCTCGAAAGTGGGCCTGAGGAATAAGCCCATCATGGCACCTATCCATTTACCCCCATCCACTGCCACAATCTCACATTGGGACTTTTCTTTAAGCTCAGTGGCAGGCTGCTATCTGTCTCTCAATGCCCCTTTCTAAACTCTTTTCTTTAGGAATACTCCTTTCTCCCCATTACATTTTCTAGCCTCTCTGCACTAGATGTGCTTATGTTACTAAGTTTTAAGCAATCCATGTGATAAAAAGTGATATTCTCAACTGCCAGATTGGTATCCAGAGGAACTGGTAGGCCTCCTGTGTCTCCTCTTTTCCCTCCTGATTCCTGGAAGGCAGACAGGGTGATGGGAGCTGGAACAGCTCATTCGTTCCATGAGGTGAAGGCTGGTGTAAAGGATTTCACTGCAAGAAGCCAGCAGGTGTGTGGGGCCTCCCTACCAGCTCTGGACTGCTCATCATGGGGAGGAAATCTTCACTCTTCTTCAAGCCTCTGGTATTTTGGTCACTGTTACATCAGCTAAATTTGCGTATCCTACCTAGCTCAAGTTGCAACATTTTTCTCTACATTTCCGTATACCTATAGTTTACCAATTGTTCAAATGCTACCTTCTCCATAGAATTTCTTTGCTCTCCTCCCTACACCCCTAGAGTGGGGATGTCGAGATGGTTCCTCTGTTGATTTTTCATAATTATTTATGTGTATTTTCCTTACCAAGAGTGACACTTTCATCATAAATGAAATTCTTTCCCTATTCCTTAGCCCTTTTACCAAGCTGTAATGTCTGGTAGGACATCTGGGCATAACATTTTCTGACCCACCGTGTGCAGCAAAGAGTCTTTTACTTGGTGGATATCTTTCCTACTTGTTGACTGAATGAAGATCTTTCTAATATGAGATTCGAAGTGGCATTCCTGTGACTTTTCACTCATCAGTTTTGTAACAGAAAACTGTTTCACTCATCAGAGGTATCAGAAAAATCCCGTTTCTTCTCACAATGACCCCTAGAGACATTTCAAACTGCTTAACATATTCCCTCTCAGGTGGAGTGGCCTACGAATAAATTTTCAGCCTTCCCTTGGGTCTTGTGCACACACACCCACTCTCTCTTGTTCTAACAAAAGGCTAGAATTTACATTTAGAGAGTTAAGGTTTTCCAAAACAGATCTCCTGGTGGTGACAATAAATAATGGTTCCAGCAGCACTCCTAGTAGAATCAGCTCATAAAAGTAGGCAGCAAGAGATTCTCTCTGAGGATCTACTGCTCCTCCCCTACTGCTCATGTTTTGGTGTCGTAAGTGCCATTTTCCATGTTCTCTTGGGTCCAGAAAAGGATTCAAACTCGGACTGCCGGTGGCATGATTATAACCCTGGCACTTACTAGAACGGTGATTTCAAAAAAGGTGCTAAACCTCTCCAGTTGTGAATTTTTTCAACTATAATTGGCTATAACACGGTGGTGTGCTCTGTAGTCCCAGCTACTCAGGAAGCTGAGGTGGCGGGATCCCTTGAGCCCAGGAGTTTGAGGCTGCAGTGAGCTATGATCATGCCACTGCACTGAAGCCTGGGTGCCAGAGTAAGACCCTGTCTCAATAAATTAAATAAATAAATAAATAAATAAATAAATAAAATGGGAATAAAAAAAGGGCAATAAAGTGACGTAATTAGAGGATGGGCTCTGGAGCCTAAAATACCTGGGATTTCATCCCAGCTCTACCGCTAACTGGAGCTCCCATGTTCTCTGTAGAGAGCTTTTTAAAGCTCTCTAGAAAGCTTTAAAAAGATCAGGAAAGGCTTCACGAAGGAGGTAGTACATATTTGAAGTGACACTTGGGGATGCATAGGAATTTGACTGGGCTGTGGTGGGCAAGAGCAGTCTTCCTAGTAGTATAAACAGGTTAAGCCAAAAACCAAGAGGCTAGAAAGTACTTCTTTGCCCTAAGGATACTGTCCCATCCTCTTTTGAAGCCAGTAGAACATGGCACATGGCATGCGCGTGCACACACACACACACACACACGAGCAGGGGAGTCAACACAAATCCTCTGCAAGAACCACTGGCTGCCTACTTTGTAGGCTGCTTTTGTGTTCATGGGAAAAACCAAGAAAATGATGAGTTCAAGAAATTTACAGATTATTAATGGAGATTATAAAGTGGTGATGATATCTATTTCAATTTTCTTCTTTAATTTTTTCTGTTTTTCACATTTTCTCCAATAAACATGTAGGATTTCATAATTGTCAGAAAACAACAACAATAATTAAAAATAAAAAATAAACAGTTGTTCTTTCCTGCTGGATTTTTCAGCTTCTGTATTTCTTTGCTCAGGAATCCTTTATTTCCCTGGATCCAGTATATTATGTGGGGCCTCTGGATTAGTTAGATCAACTGATTCATCCCTATCTCCAATTATCCTTGAGAATCAAAGACAGAGAGGAACACCATTTTAAGATTTATGCAGACCTAGTCAGGTACTTCTGGTTGCCAGGTAGCAGGCAACCAAAATCAACCACAGCATTTTCTCTAATCACTGGCTCAGGATCCAGGCAGCCACTACACTGCCTTAGTGAACATCGAGACAATGAGCAACGTAGGAATGCTCGTCAATTTGAGGAATGAGCCTCAATTTGCCAACACAGGTTTAGTTCATCTCCCATAAATGAGCATATCTGAGTAAGCTTAGTTATTACACAAAGCACCACCATAAGAAACTATCTTTAGGCAGGCTCTCTTTGATACTCTGTGGCTTTCAGTGACTGCTTCCTATCCACACAAAACAATAGTTAAGTCAACACTGTAAGTGGCAATTCATGAGAACGTCTGCCTGAGCCTTCACACGGCACCCTGCAACCCTGACTGGAAGCAAGGCCATGTCTGCATACTCACTGGAGCTATCAGCTGATTTCAGAGGGCAGACATAAAAATGTCCTATTATCTTACGTAGAAGCTACCCCGCTAGGTGCCAGTAGACCCAATCCTATGTGAAGACAGGTTCTGTTTTCACCATCTTGATCCACAGTGTTTAAAAAATATGAATGTGTTTTACAATTTTTTAAAAGGAAATTTCATATAAAAGCCTGGATTTCTGGCTTCTCTAGAAAAATAAATGGAATGGGCAATGACTGGCCCACTTTTCCTCATAGTGACAATTGTCTGGAGCTGAGTTGAGACTGCTCCCTTCAGGACAAGGTGTATGGTCTCCAACTCAGCTCAGCCTCCCTCAACCCTTGTCTCCTCCATTGCCCTGTTCGGCTCATTTTGGTAACTGACTGGCTCCTGTAGACTTTAGCATTTATGACCTTTGATTTGTAGCCACTTCACCTATATAGGAAAAGCAGCTTAAAGCTACTGCATACAATCCATTTGCTATCTCTACAGGAGTTACAATGGCTCTACAAGGCTGTGTCTGTTGCAGGAACACAGAGGCCTCCCTGATGTCATTTATAATCCAAGTTACCTTTTTCTGTCCTTACCCTGAGTTATGGGCCTAAAGAAGCAAGAACCTCTGCTGCAACCTCATTTACCTCCTGAAGACTGGAAGCTATTTAAAGCTCCAAAGAGATCTGAAGAACTCTTCACATACTCTTGATCATTCAGAGAGATTTTGTTTTGTTTTGCCTTGTTTTTGTAGGACCAATTGCTTTACTGGGCGAATTTGGCTTTCAATGATCATCACAGTCAGATGAATGTTCTCCTAAGGGTGGACTCCATGGGGCCACAAGTACAGTCTTTAACAATCACAACAGGACACGTGTGTGTGCACACGCAATCAACTGCTAAGGGAGCATCAGCAGGAAATCTGTTTTCATGTGAAGAAGAATCAAGGCATTTCATTTCTCTCCAGAAGTCATATACATGGCCAAAAACTTGTTCTAGTCAAGGAGTCAGAGCTGTGGATGGGCTTCTGAAAAGATTGAGGAATGATAACCTTCTCTCCAAAGCTTAGCAGATAGACAAATGCTAACTTTGGTTCACCAGAAGCTCAACTATACTTAGAAAATGATGTTGACCCCTAATTAGTGGAAGGATATACTAAATGATGCTTTAAAAGCTTTTATTGTTCTTCTTACCCACCCCCTCACTCCAGACTGAGATTAGCTAGGAATTTTTATGCTAAGAAAATATTAGAGGTTCACAGGCCAGGTCAAGAAGCCCTCTTTGTCATTACTGACAGTCTCAAGCACTTAAGACTGATCCATCATGAGCACATCGGTGGAAAACTGTCTAAAAATATAAGGTTTTAACAGAGATCATAATCTTCACACAAACAAAAGACACTCAGAGATCTGGTGAGGACCATTCTGAGCATTACGGGTTGTTGTGCTTGCAAAGCATTTATGAACGGATTCCCCTAGTCCCACCGCCAAAACGAGCAAGCCCTGGTTAAATCTCACAATAAGGGATCATAGTATTAGGCCCAAATGCACAGGCACAGCCTCTTGCTCAACTGCCACCTCTTCTGTGAAACTCTCCTTGACCCCAAGATCAGAGACAAAGCCTTGCTCTTCTCTTCTTCTGAAGCACCTTATGTTTGTGTTTATTATGGCACTTGCCACATAGCATTGCACGTTGCATCTTGCTCTCAAGATTGAACTCATCATGTGTCCTTGGAGCCTGACTACTGTAGGATTCTTACACATCAAGAGGCTGTAGAAAGGTAGGAAGGAAAGAAAGGAGAGAACAGAGGAGGGAGGAAACTGAGGCTGAATGGATGGGACATTTAGCTCTACTTACCCAAGGGTCTGGGTGCCTCCTCCTGGGTCTTGCACTTGTTGCTTCCTGTGCCTTGAGTACGTTTCCCATTTTATTAGACTGGTGAATTCTTGTCTTGTTTCAATATAGTTCAAAACTCACTTCTTTTGGAAAGGCTTCTGCATCCCTCTCCCACCTGCCCATCAGTGCTCTTCTTTTTACTCCCAGCACAAGAGTAGCTTTGTTTACTCATCAACTTGGGTCTAGAATTTTTTTTTTTTAAACATGTCTCTTCCTGCTAAATTGTGAGCAACTTTAAGCCAATAATTTACTTTTGTTCCTTCAGTTCCTAGGAGTTCCTGGCATAGCATAGAGACATAATAAATATGCTGAATGAATAAATAAGTGAGTGGAACTCCCTAACCTTTGCACATTAAACTAAAGGGCACCTATTTTACATTTTAAAAGTTACTTGGGAATTCCAGCATAAGCATATGGATTATCTACTTATTCACATCAAATTTTAACTCTAGGTTTGCTGCTCTATTATCTAGGGAGTTTCTGGGTCACCTTTCTCAACCAGTTACCAAGGAAGCATGGAGTAGAACTCCTTTCAACGTCATCTTCAAGAACAGAATGACTTAAAGGAAAACACACGCAAAAACAAATCATTCATTTAAAGTCAAATATAAACAACACTCAAATACTCTAATAAGCTTTCTAATTTTAAGTATAATATTCATGTTATTTTAAAATGTTTCTATATTTATTACATGAAATGACATGGAAACAAATGAATTATGGGTAATGGACGTAACATTTAAATAAGATTGTTGGGCCTTGAGTACAAGAGGTTCCTCCAGGGGACCTTTAAGGTGACTACAAGAGGATGAGTCAATGAGGCTACAAAAAGAAACAGGTTTGAGATCATGAGAGGTGGGCAGGAGTTTACGTTGTGTTATTAAGTTTGAGCCTTAACTTACAGGAAATGAAAAGCCCTGCAATGCTTTCATCAATGTGGTCAGATTAGCAACTGTGTGTCAGTGCAGTCGATATATGTGAGATACATGTGTCTGTTAAGGCCAAACCAAGGCATGGCAATGGGATGGAGAGGAGACATATTGAAGACATTCATGAAGAAGGGATATAATTTGGTGACCAATTCCATGGGAGCTGTGAAGAAATGCCTTCCTTAGAATGTTTTTTATAATACAATTTATATAACCAGATTTCCTTCTACTTTCTTTGTTGCTTGATTACAAATTTGGTACCAGGTCCAAAGTGTGGATGTTATTACCAGCCATCCACTCTTAAAACTCAGAAGGGAGATACTAAAAAAAAAAATCTCTAAGCGATCCTAAGGTAGGGTTTTTTTCTGATTTATAAGAAGCAAAAAATTCCAATGAATCCAATAAAACTGAATCCTAATCAGGCATATATTTATCATTAATCAGAGATTTTATTTTGTGCCATTGACTGCTTAAATTTTCAGTGAGCCTTTGGATCCATGCTAAAACTCTGATGATATCAGGCACATGGCCATTTAATGAGCACTACAAGAGGACACAGAAAAGGGGGTTTAAAAAAATAAAGCATCAAGCTACAACATTCTACGTTAACGAAAGTTTTAATACACATTTGACTTAAAGATGCATACAATGACTACTGAATCTCCATTCATAGGCAGCCAACAAGATACGAATGAATTTATTAATTTCAAACAAAATTTCAGGTAGTGCACTTAAAAAATTACAAAGCACTTAAAAATGGAAATTAACAATGGAAGCAACAATGACTGTAAAACATGATGGGATAACTTTAAAGAAAGGGTTCAAGTATTGTTTGTAAAGTTCTTCAGACACTAGTCTTTGAAAAGTTTGTGCGTTTCCCATCTTTGCATAGTAAAAAACAAAAACCACACACACCACTTGGTAAAACTCCACTGCTCTATGTGATTCATGTTTCATAACATGCACTTATGTGTACTGCTCAGTTATCTAGTAGGAGTAGCTCTAATTCAATGGGCTCATGCACTATCCCAGATGAGCAATGAAGTTAGCGCACGTCTCCTCATCCGGGTGTCATTAATTAATGCAGCAAAAGTAGAGCAGGTGAAATGGGAACTTGATCATCACTTAACACTAACTCTTGTTGGGTAACATTAAACAGTGATACACTTGTGCTGTGAGCTCAAATTAATAAAAAAGAATCTCCAGCCACAAAAATTAGCAAATGAATGGCATGTGCAAAACAAAATACAGCAAAGAGTTTGAAACTACATAACCTAATACCATCAAAAATAATTACATTCCATTTTTACGATTGATATGGTTGCATTAACTTTCATATTCATACACACATAGCTTAAAGCTTGTGTATTTTACATATACACAAATAATTTAACATTGGAGCATAGGTTCAATTACCTATGAAATTGCCAGTGTAACAAAAAGTTACACTGACATTTGCCATATGTACATAATATTTGGGGACCACTGTGGTCTGATTTAAAACATAACATCGCACATTTACAATGTTGTTTGTGAAATGCTTAAAAGTTAACAATAGAGATTTAATTTGTTTTGTAACCACCATGATTTTGTTTCTGTGAAGTCACCATGGTGGCTCTGGAATCTTAGTGAAATGTGTATGGTGTACTTCACAGCAGCTTAGTATCTACTAGAGAGTAGGACCCAGCAACAAGGAAACACTAAGCAATGCAGCAACAGGAAAAGATACCAAGTAATCTGAGTTTCCTCCAAGCTTCCTCCGAGCTGAAAGAGCCATTGCCACTGACTAGAGGGATGCTACCTGTGTCCTATGAAGCCAGGAGTAAGGCTGAGAGGCCTTGTAGATAGCCCTGTTATTACAGTATAAACGTACAGCTAGTCCTAGAGAAAGCCTGCCTACCTGCGTAGCACCTATTACTCACAAAGCAACAACATGATAAGATGTTTGGTGATGGTCTATTGTAGAATATAGAAATTAAAGTTTCTGCTCTATGTTTGTGGTACTTCCCCAGTTAAACACACCTCAGGGGGAAAAAACCCCACTGTGTTAAGCAG
This sequence comes from Pongo pygmaeus, assembly GCF_028885625.2. Classification (NCBI taxonomy): domain Eukaryota; kingdom Metazoa; phylum Chordata; class Mammalia; order Primates; family Hominidae; genus Pongo; species Pongo pygmaeus. The sequence goes on along the minus strand of NC_072384.2, from coordinate 106,962,859 downwards.
TGCATTTTTAGGACATAATACTTTCCAAAATCAAAGTTGTAAGACTGATAACATGAATCTTGCTGAAAAGGGACCAGGAGCTAAACCTAGCAATGGATTTGGTGTCATGAAGAAGTGATGAGTAAAACTGCATGTTCTTTTCCTAAAAAAAAGGGGGGGGGCATTAGAGAAGTAGGGGCTCTTTGGGACAGTCTTTACTAAAGCCCATCTATAGATGGATGCTCACTGAAGTGATCACGTACAGGTTTGTACATTAAAACAAAGCCGGGACCAAATTTCTTCAGCTTATTTACTCAACATGTGACAGAAGCTATCTTGACCATATTTAGAAGAAATAAATCAGTAAAAGTGAAGGAAACTCAGAGGGACTTGGAAAGCCCAGATTACATCTGCATCTGGCCGGAGGGAGAAGAACAATGTGGATTTGTACATAGCAGAATCCCACTATAATCCAGTGCAACGGTCCACTGATCAGTAAAATGCCAGAGGTCAAACAAGGTTTCTTGAAAGCACAGCACAGCATAAAAGCCTATTTTAACACTGCGGATACAAAGGTAACTGCTCCTTCTATTCCCATTACCACTTTTCCAATAGGGTTCTACCATATATATTTTGAGGCAGGAAAATAAGCATGGATAAAATATTGACACTAACAAATACAAATAAAATGGAAAGCTTAATTTTTTCCAAGCTTTTAACATTTAAAATTTTTTTTTTATTTAAGGCTTTAAGTTTATCCTCCTTTCACATTAAAGACAGGGAAAGAAAATTGTCAAAACCAAAAACCAAAATCATGAGCTTGGCACTTTTGTGATTAATCTGAAAGGGTGTCTACTTTCTTACATTATATACATAGGTTTATAATGACATCAAAAAATTTTCGAGACTTAGTACATATATTCCATTTACATAATTTTGTGTCTTTGATATGGGTTATTTTGTTGTTTATGTCCCCCCCTTTTGTTTATTTTTGGTTTAACGCACACCAACTTTAAACTGCACTTGTTTTGTGCCCAAACTCCCTGCATCTGTGGCTATATCTGTCTTTTTAAGCAAGCCCAAGAGTCATTGTATAACACGTTACAAGAGAGAAGGACAGAGACAGAGAAAGAGAGACAAGAAACAAAAAAGATGGGGAGCAAAAAATCAACTCAAGTTTACAGAGAACCTTTACAAGGAAAATTATCTCAATACAGACAAGTGAAAATGATGTGTCAAAATCTCTTATTTCCATATTTACATTTATAAAGATCTATACAATAGCATCATTGTTCAAATTCCAGCTCCCATTTCCAAAGGATGCTCAGTCCAGGAGAAAACACAATGGGGAAAGTGAATCAACAAGAGCAAAGTCCGTGGAGTTCTGCCCTGGCCTGGTCTCCACAATGGGGAGTGGGGATTATAGAGGGTGGGAGGTGGGGGGTAAGAAGTGGGGCTCCGAGAGGATGGGGTGTGGGGCCGTGTTTAAGTGAAGAGGCCCAGGCAGCTTCTTTGTGTTCATCTGTCATCTTCACCTTAGGAATTCTGTTGCAGGTTTTGCTGAGAATTGGCTTGCTAGCTTGTTGTATATATGCCATGCAGTTTTTACCCTTTCGAAAATTAGATCTTCATGCCACTGGAGTTTGTCATCGGTAGTAAAGAAAAAAAAATCATGCCAAATCATTTAGAAGATATTAAGTGCCAGCAGGCTGAGGGAAAAAAAATCATTTACTATTTTTTTAATGATTCCTTTATTGCATTTAATTTGTGTGTGTGTGTTGTTCCTTCGTCCATTAGGGAAAAAAAAGATTCTGGAACAGTTCTTTTTATAGCATGGTCTTTTGCCCCCTCCCCCGTTTACTGACAGGTGGTGAAAGGTGTTCTTTGACATTATTTCCAAAAGAGACAGTTTTCTTTTACCCCATCCTTGTCACCCCAACTTAAGCTCCGTAGCCATTACCACCCAAAGGTTTTGTTTACAAACTTAATAGTTCCAGTAACACTGCTGCAAGTATGTCATACCCAGACTCCAACAGCGCAAGGTGGTGTCCATCCAGCGCAGCTGATTCAGATGGGGCCTTGCTGAGTAGGATCGAACCTTCTCTTCTTGACATTTCTTCCAGAGTGCGTCAAAAGAAGATGCAAGCAGAGGGGGAAAATCCACAATATTAATCAGATGATGATGAGAGAATGGTGATGATAATGACAATAATGCTAGTTCCAGAGCAAAGTAATTAACTCACATGGAGGCAGTCTCCAAAATAACTTGAAATTGAAAGACAGAACAGCTAATGTTTTTGAATGTCTTCACAACATACCCCCTAGAGTATGTCCTTTGGTGAAGACCAAACGAAACTTTGAGTTGTTCATGTTAAATCACAGGAAGACTCTGCAGCCCAATTTGTCTCTTATTTCAGAAATAATCACACTGCTAATTCATTAGGTGAAAATTATTACAGGAAGGCCTCTTCCATGAAGCGGTCTATTGGGAGAACTAAGAAAAATGGAAAGTCTCATAGCTACTTCCCTTCAGGCTTATAGCAGTTCTATAGCAGTGAACTGACCTTTACCAAGGTGGCAAAAAAGCCTTGCTCTATTCAGTTATCTTGCTGCCTTTGGTGTGTGAGCTCTTACCCCACTATAGAACAAGCATTTTTCATATCTAGAAAGTTGAAAAACAGAGTGCACAGTAAGACAGTACACTCAAAGGAGAGTGGACACAGGTTCAGGTTAGTTAAGCAAATGCAGAATTTAGCTTAGTTAAAAATCGGCAAGTTAAAATGCTTTGCTCACAGTGTCCAGTCTCCTAAAAAGTGGCTCCTATGTTTAAAGAGAAAAGAAAGAACCAGCAAGACACTACAAGGCAACAATAAGAGTTGGTTGCAACCTCCGCATGGTCTGGCTTTATGTGGGGCATCAAGCAAGGGGCTCATGCATTTAGTCTGCATACTGGGCGGGTGCAACGCTGCTGCCACCGAGGCATCATGCAAAACTGGAGACTGAGGAGTCCCCAAAGCCCTCACTCCCCTGCCCACTGACTCAGGGCCAGCTGGATACCCTTACAGGCCCTATGTATCAAAGCCATTGCAATATATTCCTCCTCCCCCACAAGTAATTAAAAATGAAAACAACACCAAAGCTCAAAATAGGTATAAAGGCATCCTGCAAAGTTCTTATTTTTCCCAAGATGGTCACTTTGATGCTTCTCTTTTGAAATATCAACATAAAAGTCTTTAAAGAAAACTTGTCTTTTCTTTTTAAAAGTTTACATTAAAACGTCTTCATGAGTGACCTAAGTGTGTGACTCATTGGCCTAGCAGGTAACCATTGCAGCCAACATCTATCTGCAACAATGCTGTTTACTTTTCTTCATCATTCCCACCCAGCCCTCTTTTAAGTCAACATTCTTGAAAGCGGGCACTGCTGATGCTGCCCAAGAAACCAATGTGAGACCAAAAGGCAAGTATCCCATAATGCATCCTCCACCAAGTTAGTTTGCTGCAGAGCACAGGGTCTCCATCTGCCACCTATGTTCATATCCCTGGAAGGTAGGGGTTTAAGGAGCCATACTCTGTGAGTCAGGGAGGAAAAACAGAGACTGCCTGACCTTGTGGAATGACCCTGAAGGACAAGAGGCCCCAATCTTGTGAGCTATGTATTGCTAGAACTCAAGATAAATGTTAAACTAAATTTCCTCAGTAAATCCAAATGTAGAGGAAAGGGCAAACCAAGCTAGCACTGTGCATGTAAATGACTATATTGCTCACATCTAAATTCCTTTATTCAAATTCGGGAATGACCGATAAGTAGCCATGTCCAAGGTCATAACAGCAATGCAGTCCACTATTAAATGGAGACAGGAAATTCCATTTTGGCCTGGCACACAGACAACCGCTGGTGTCCAAAAGCTTGTGCTCTTTTTAAAAGTTGGTTTTTGAAGCTTAGGTTGCACCTTTTTACAGAAATATTGCTCTACAGGATCACTGGGTTCCCAGGTCAGACCGAGAGGCCGGGCTATCCTGTAGAACTGTATGTTTCTGGATGAAAATGGGCTCTGAACACCAATGGGGCATTCCGGGACCTTAGCTCTTCCACTGATGTCCCAGCAGGGTGAAAGTGAGCTCCTCTACAAGGGAGGCGACACCGCGATGAGGACAGAGATGAACACTCCTGAGGCAAGCAGACTGTGAAGGTGCCTCACACATAAATTGTAAAACCACCATGGCCACTGCATGTTGAGAACGGTCTGAATTTTCTCTATGAAAAAAATATTCTTTCAGTTCAATTTTAATGTGAAAGTACAACTACTGTGGGCAGGTCCTTGCTGTCTTTCTTCCACAACGGTTTCCTCTGAATACCGTCTGCTCACTAGGATTCTGAAGGTAATTAACTTTCTCATAACCTGTAAGGTATTTCTGGATCATTATAAAACACTAGCACAATCCATAAAGCATACATTGTCACAGCTTTCATCAATTTTTACTACTTCTGAAATAATCTGGACTTTTGTCTACAATATACATTATACACATAAACATCTACACAAAATTAAAGCAAGACTCTTTGTGTAACAATAACCATCTCAGAGCTGTAAAGCCTTTAGTTCTTCTTTCAAGGGCATATATTTATCCATGGTTAGCACATTCTTATCATTCTATGCTGAGTCACCCCCTGACGAAGTGTCCCTAGCCCAACCCCTCCTAGGCCACCATACACTGAGCTCACTTCCCTGGGGTGCTGGGGCAGGGAAATGCACCGATCTTCCTGGCCAGCCTGGCACCATGAAAGAGAAAGTGCCTAACCCAGGAGTCCCAGGCATTAAGGGAATTAGGCTTCTCATTTTGGACTGGGATACAGTCATGGAATCCAAAAAAGCAGCAGTCTGGTTATCCTCCTCGTGGAAAGACTAGCCAAATTTAATTCAATTTCCTAATTCTATAAAAATTAAAAGGCTCCCACAAAAAACGGTGTTTACTCTTTTGAGAAAATATAACTAGCAATATTAAGTTCCTTTCAAATTTTATCTGACTTGACATTCGGATAACTCTATCTTTTTTTTGAGACAGAGTTTTGCTCTTGTTGCCCAGGCTGGAGTGCAATGGCGCGGTCTTGGCTCGCTGCAACCTCCATCTCCTGGGTTCAAGGGATTCTGTCTCTGCCTCCCGAGTAGCTGGGATTACAGGTGTGCACCACCACACCCAGTTAATTTTTGTATTTTTAGTAGAGACAGGGTTTCAAAATGTTGGCCAGGCTGGTCTCGAACTCCTGTCCTCAGGCAATCTGTCCACCTCAGCCTCCCAAAGTGCTGGGATTACAGGCATGAGCCACATGCCCAGCTTCAGATAACTCTTAACTTTGCTGGTAATAGTCTAGATATAGCTCTTTTTCATTTTGTGTGAGCACATAAACAGCCTTTTCTTTAACATGTCCAATAAAATGGAACGTAGGCCAGACAGAATCTCTTAAATCCAGAGTCAGGCTCAGAAGAGCTTTTAACACAACTTCTCAGAGAGAAAGAACCACGTATGATAATTACACAGGCTTATTAATATTAAATTAACACTTTTAATGTAAGGAGTAGCTATGCCAGGCCAGTATGGCCACTGTTGAAATCCTCTTTGCTACTGAATCCCATGGACAGGGCAAGCAGTGGGAGAGTAAGACGTGGTGATGAGGTTCCACAGACTGAGGTGTTACAGTATCATTGGAAGAGCTCAGTGTTCATCCTGTAGTCCTTTTGATTTCAATTTCCAACAAACCATGTCACTATTACCTTCATTTCTTTTCCTACCATCACCTAGAATTTCTCTTTTCCTACCACCATCACCTACTAATGTGCGTGTAAATGACTTTGCTCACGTCTAAAACTCTACATTCAAATTTAGGGAATATCAGATAAATAGCAATGCCTAAGGCGCTGAAGGCAATCCTGTTCACTTTTAAATGGAGATATGAAATTCTCTTTTCATATACTTTTCACCTTTCCTAAGCTTTAGGGAAGATGCTTCTAAAATGGTCCTGCTTTTTCTAATGTCCAGTAAAAGCAACAGCTCTAACAGTCGAATCAAGCAGTATTATTATTTAATGTTCGGTAGGTGTCATGAGTCTCCATGAGTCAACTAGGACCGAGGTTTGCAATCCTCTGCACCACAGCTCATAACTTTATTCTTGTGTGTGGGTGATGGGGAAGAACAGGAGCATGGGATGAATGAAAATAAATGCAGATATAGAAGTAGAGCAAATTGGTGTGCCACATGCCTATGTTCATTTTCCACAGGATTTCATAGAGAAATTCCTAAGACCCTCAATACCCGGGACTCTACAGACTAATCATACCCTTAGTAACCTCATACTTCTGGAGTATGAAGTTAAGCAAAGTTGGCTGGGTGCAGGGGCTCACACCTGTAATCCCAACACTTTGGGAGGCCGAGTCTGGCAGATCACCTGAGGTCGGGAGTTCCAGACCTGCCTGGCCAACATGGAGAAACCCCATCTCTACTAAAAATACAAAATTAGCTGGGCGTGGTGGTGCATGCCTGTAATCCCAGCTGCTCAGGACGCTGAGGCAGGAGAATCGCCTGAACCCGGGAGGCGGAGGTTGCGGTAAACTGAGATCATGCCACTGCACTCCAGCCTGGGCAATAAAAGCGAAACTCTGTCTCAAAAAAAAAAAAGAAAAAGAAAAAGAAATTAAGCAAAGTTACTACCCACAACATTACACAATATGTCAGAATATTTTTTAAAAATCTACCAAATAAAACATTTAAAAATTCTTCAGGAAATCCACAACCTTGCTTGTGGAAGTCTTGCTTGCATTAACCAAAGCGGTCTGACTCAACTACTCTACTAAAAGGAAGTATATAATTTAAATCAGTATTATTTTTAGATTATAATAATCTTGATACATCTTCACACACACAAATGTGCACACATTCACACACACATGCACACATTTTCATGTTTTTTACCACCTATTTCAGAGGAAATAATAGTTTAAGGAAAGAACTTTAAAGAATGGCAGACAAGGTCAGGGCTTAGAGCATAGCTGTATTTCTCATTTATACTTGGGCAGATCACGTATAGTATGATACTTCTACATCTAAAGTACTCACTAGTACACCTAAAGAAATGTGACATTACGAAAACATAGTATTGTCCCTGAGCAGTTACTGTATTTTCCTTTAATCAAAAAGTTGACATGCCCTCAAATTGTTCAGGTTACCTTATCAACTTTTCTTCTAGAAATAAAAACCTGGTATCAGGAGGGATTGATTCCCAATAGCAGTATTTAGAAAAATCTTTTGTACAAACTATTTTCAACTTCTGATTCTAAAGGAATCTCTTTTTAAACATTTACATTGAACTCAAACCCAAAGGCTTTCAGTTCAAAGAGCAAATAATTATACTTACGAATTATCTCCAGACTAGTAATCTCCAGAACTGTCCAAGTGGTGGGAAAATCTAAACATTATCATTCAGCACCAAAAGCCTTTTATTACAAGGTAGAATAAAAGGTGTTATTTAAAGCTAAACACAAACCACACAGCTACTACTAAAATCTAAAGCAAATTAAGATCCTCATGTAGCAACCAATAGTCACCCAGGAGTAGCACATTCTCCAAATTTAAATTCCTAAAGTTACATGTTCTGGAATTATTCTTAGTCTTCATCGTTTTCTTTGCTTCAGAGCATGAAATACTTCACCCTATTGTGTGTCTTTCTACACAGTTCTCCCTGAAAGTAATTATTAGACTTACAGGGCACAGGAAGGGGCTTTGACTTAGCTCAGCAGTACAGGTCCCTACACAGCAACAACCAGGCAGCAGTCAGCACAGGCTGTTTCTCATCTCACTAAGTGCTGATACCCCACCTTTCGTTTTCTGCTCTTGTGATAACAAGATCTCTCTCTCTCTCAGATATAAAGAATCTTTACAGGGCCTAATCCACTTATATACACAGTGATAAAGGCTTTTCCATTTTTCCCCAAAGAAACATGCAATTCAAGCTGTGAGCTAGGCCAGGCCACTGTTTTGAGGTCCTGCTACAGAATAGTGTGCTCTTCTCTCCAAACAGTGCAATGATAAATTTGGCATTGCATATGGCTAGACGGCAAAGATGTGTAATAGACTGTTTTCCAGGCCTTCGAAACCGGGATTTCTTAATGCCGAATGAGGCATAAGCCTGGGCTTGATCCAGATTTATTTTTCTTGAGGCATACTAATGAAAAAGTTCAAGGAAGCATTATAAAATAATGAGTATGGCAGTACTATAATGTTCAATGACTTTTTTGTAGCAGTGGAACACTAAGAAAAGTTTTGCTTGAATTAGGTCCACCCAAACGAAAACGTATTTCTTACTAGATGCCACATGCGTGACTCACTATGTGGGCAATATTTTATTAATACCAAAACAATAAATTTAAATATGAATTGTCCATTTTATGAGTGTGTTTTTGAAAACACACTGATGCCAAAACTATTTTACTAAACAAGTTCAACTCTATAAATATACCGAGAGAAAAGACGTATAATTTTATAATACTATTTCAAGTTAAAGGCACTCAAAAACTGTAGGCTTACTCATTAAATCTTAATATGATAATAAATTAGCAGAAAATGTTGAATGCATTTAAATCATCTTTGGTTTCTTTAATCAGCTTCTAAAAATAATACTTTAGCTGGCTGAAACATATTGAATTCAAAATCCCAAATATAAAACATATAAAGTTTATAATTCAGGCAGTTATTCAGATAGTTCAGGGCAAAAGCTTCCTCTTTTGAGTAACCAGATGGAGGCAAAGTGGGTTTTGAATTTGGGTAATGGTCTTATTTCCCACTTAAATTTGTTTCTGTAAATCTGGCTGAAACTTATCACAGGAGGCACAGGAGGGCTTACCTACAAATCATAATCATCAACCCACTATAGCACGAAAAGGTATAAAAAGCAATTATCCAATGATTCTGGAGTGTAGAAGTATCCAGCCTGGATAAATCAGGTTTAAAAATTTTGATTACAATTCAAGTTTATTTGTGAATACCCAGTGTGTCTAAACAATCTTAGTTCAGTAAGCAGCGTGCAATCCAAACTAAAAGGTCACTATGAAAACACACCAGGCCTACCTGTCAGGTCAATATTTAGTCCTTGATTAGAAAATACTAAGTGTCACAAAGCCACATTTTTCAAATTCTGATTTAAAACCAATTCAGTTGGTTGAGGATTATACAAATACTTTTTAAATCTGTTTTTATTAAACTATAAAGCTTTTCAAATCACAAAGCTACATATACTATGTTACATGTGAAAAATACAAGTAATGATTGCATGATTACTTAGGTTGTGAAAATTTCAAAATATCAGTGGACTACAAACAAGTTTTAAACAGATACAAGCAATTTACATCCACTTATTTCCAACTACATGGTTTCCTCGATTTCCTATGTAGAAATGAATGTATCTCAGAGTGCCTGCTCTTACAAGCTGGACTGTCTTCTACTGAAGAACTTCTTTGTTCTCCTTAAAAATCAGTGTATATGAATTCCTTCTACATTTCCACTTGCCTGAAAATGACAGTTGAGGGTCTGTGTTTCTTCATTTCTAACTCATTTCTGAATAAAAAGACTTATTTTTGCAGTTTGACTGACAGAACCTAAGCTCTTGTAGCAGGAACTCAAAACTTGGTTATGTAAGCAGAAAAGAGAAGTGCCAGAGCCACTGAGAAGAAGACATGCGGCATTGCTTACTTAAATCCCCAGCCTGTGCCCCCAAGGACAATAGCTGCTACCAGGATGGCACCAGCGATGGAGCCTATTATGAGATTGGTGGCACTAGGACCTGTGACAAAGGATCATGGGAAGAGAGTCATATGAACCAACCACTTTCGTTACCACAAGGGAAAGGCAGTTAAGCAGTTTCAGGAAGTAAATATCCTGTGTAAAAGATGGCTAAACACTTAAATTGCCTTTATTTACTTAGCTTAATTGCACTTTAGATGCTATGGTGAGCGTTGCTTGGATTTATATGCCTTTAAATCTAAAGTTTCTGCACCATTGACAATTAAGTTCCATTAAATTCACCTTTCACAGAATTTGAAGCAAATAGGCCCCACTTGCTGTCTTTACACATCCTTCTTCTCTTCCCCTTTCCAAGTATCATGTATCAAATAAGTAAAAGCAGATAGAGAACACCATCGCATTCAGATTAGCTCCATCCGACTGACAAATGGGGGCATGGAGGAAAGGAAACACATTCTGCTACAATGCCCTTCCAAAAAGCACCTAAAAGTGGACTGAATGCTAACTTTTTAATTCCCTACTTGGAGACAGTTAAAATTTAGCAGTCAGAAGGAAGTCATCAATACAGATCTGACTTTTGAAGCCTTGCTCTCAAAGATACCCTTCTTCACGATCCTTACAGTGGTAAAGACCAAAATGGGGTTCCAAAGGCAAGATATAAGGAAGCATAAATCTCATTTGGGTAATTTTGGGGAAACAGTAAAAAGATTCCTTAGATTCAACTGAGAATAGCTTTAAAGTTCCCATTGTTACTAACAGAACTTTGAGGCTTAGAGATATAAAAAAGCAGAGAGCCAAAGGACAGTAAGAAAGAAAAGACAAGGTGGCATTTCTATCAATTGCTAAGGATAAGAGCTAATCCATATTCTAGTAACTCCTGTCCACTCACTCACTCCTCTCCTTAAGCTTAGCATTTTAAAATCTAAGCAAGGTTAAACCCAGTATAATAATTACTTTACATATCCCATCCTTCAGGATGCTAATATGCAGGTACAGTGTCCCCTAACAACAAAATACTTTCAGTCCTATCTATCCCTGCTCCAGGAATCACAAAGCCAATGTTGCTAGTTTCTCTAAAATCCTTGAGTTTTGTGTATACATTCATTTCTGTGTAAAAAATTCTCTTTTCTGCTCACATCAGTGCCCTCAACTGTGTACATAAATGGATATCACTTTTGGCAGCACACAAATTGCATGCATAACGTGTTTTTATTCGGAGACCATCCAGGGCTTGATGGGCAGGTAGAGGACATCTGCAATACAGTCTCGGGGTGCAGGTCTCTTCAGGCTCCTGGGCTTGTGACATGCTCTTAAGACTAACCACTGACTGTCTAGAGAACGAATCTCAGTTGCCTTTAGAGATACACTAATAATAATAATAATGAGAGCCATAAAAATAGTTTAGCTACCGTATTGTGCACTTACTACATGCTGGACACAGTACTGAACACTTGACATACAGTATCTCATTTGATCTTTACAAAAATCATATGAGGTGGGAACTATGACTATCCTTGTTTAACGGATGAGGAAACAGGCTTCTAGAAGCTTGTGAGTGACCGCGGCAAGATGTGAACACAGATTTGTCTGACTGAAACATATCCTATAAGTCAAGGGTCAGCAAACTAGAGCCCACAGACCAAATCTAGCCCCACTGTCTGTTCTTGCAAAAAAGTTTTATTGGAACACAGCCATGCGCATTCATTTACATATTGTTTATGGCTGCTTTCATGCTAAGACAGCATTGTTGAGAAGTTGTGATAGACAACCCCGTAGGCTGAAAGCTAAAACTATTTACCATCTTGCCCTTTACAGAAAGTTTGCTAACTTCTGTATTAGAGAAACTTTATTCCATTTACATGTATTTCCTCCCCACATTTCAACAGAGAATCAAATTTCAAAACAAATATTCAAAAAATATATAACCATGTACATACTCTATGCTTTGGATATGATTTGTACTTCATCAGCTTCAGAAAACATAGGCTAGGATTAGAATCAATACATAACTCATGAAAAATGATTCCTGACTTATAAACTAAGGAGTAGAAATTAAAAAAAAAAAACTGCCCATGGAATTCTTAGTGACTGAATGAACATTACTCTATCAGTTAAACTAAGAAATGTGAAGACAATCTATATTGTACTACATTATTTTTTTAAAAACTATATTTCTTGAGCAATTATGCTAAAACTTGGAATTTGATGGGAAAAAAATCAGTAAGCTAAGACAACTAGTGCTCATAAACCAGGAATAATAACAAATCTATCTTTAGAAAAAATACATATACACTTACACAGACTTACCTGTCACAATTAGAAATAGTCACAAACGAACAAAACTGGAAATGATTGATGAAAACAAATGCTGGTAACAAGACTATGTTTTACAAGAAAGGCATCTTTGATTTTACCTATCTCTAAGACTTAAATGAAGGATTATTAAAATTCATCCTTTCAATTAGTACATTTATGGACACCAAAGTTACAGCCAATGTATAATGTTAAAAAATGCATTTGGGATGATTTTCAGAAAACTACCATTTGTCAAGGAGGAATCTCACATAAATGCATGCATGGAGCTGGCCCTGAAAAAGGAATGTTTCTTCTGTATATAATCCAGTCAACAGATCCAAGGGGAAATTTTACAGGACAAAGTTTTTGTCTCTAAATATTTTTATCCCTCTTATGGTCTTTGTTTTCTAATACAAAAGGAGAAACAAAATCTCTTTTCTAGTATTTCTAGCTTCCCCTGTGCTAACCAGCTTCATAGTCCATAGAGATGAGATGTGAGTTGGAAGATCTAAGTCTGGTCAAAGTCCTTGAATCCAGGAGAAAGAAGGCTCATGTCATCTTCAACACAAGGTGTGAACTATGAACCTGCTTCCCTCTTAATGCTATTTTGGTCCCCGGGTCTCCCAATTCCAGTATGTAAGAGGAGCACCCATTTGTTCTAACCAATGGGACTATAGAAAAACATATCTGATATTCACAATAAGCCCATGATTTGGGATGGGTGAGTCAAAGATATCTAGTGATTCCTGAAGATACTAGTAATTCATTCCTGGGCCACTTTGAAGTGTTACCACCATCACAGTAGACAGAAAAGACTGTGTAAAGGGTTATGTCTGCCATTCTTAAATATTCTTTTTCTAATTAGAGAGAGAAGAAAAAAATCACGATAATATTTTAATCTACAGATTAGCAATCTCAGGAAGCAGTGTGCCCTGGAGAACTGACAGCTATTCTGAGGATGTGGATCAAGTACAGAGTACCCTAAATCAAAGCATCAGGAGAACTGTCTTTCTGTGACAGCTTAATGGGCAAGTGGCACACAATATATTTATTTACACCCTGGCTACTTTTAAGACCAACCCACCAGGTGATTTGCAGCTGTTCAGTTATGGTTATACAGGTTTGGATTAAATATTTTTTCATTCTTAATGCTCCTTGCTTCCAAATATTTATGTGGACTTCAATTTTGAATTATTAACCTATTTTATAGGAAAAATAGGAAGGCAGTATGCTAAATATCTTTTGTTAAAAAAATTAAGCTGCAGCCTCCTATATCATTCTAAATAAATGAAGAAAACATTAGTAGCTATCATTTTTATTACCTTTAAAAGGTGCTATAACTGTTGATAATTCCTAGTTATATATGTAAATTTATTTGACTGGCACAGATTAACTTTATTACAAGAATCCTAAGAAAACACACATATAAAAGCATTTTTGCCAATAAATGGTTTTAAAAAAAGTCTGTATTTTAAAATTACTTTTACAAAGTGGAGGAGCAATGGAAGTGTTGGGACTATTGCCTTAATTGTGAAGGTATCAGAAGCACACCCAGTGTTATGTTATGCCCCACATTGGTCCAGACAGGAGAAGGTTCTTCATGACACAAGAAAACCACAGGACACAAGCAACATCCAAGTCACACCACAAGGTGCACTACCACAGGAAACACGGTCAACAGGACGAGACATGGAGTCAGGTACAGGCATCGCCTCACACACCAGGCACCACACAGAAACACTCTGAAACTGGCAAGGATGCTTACTCTATTCCCCACCCTGTGCCTCCAAAAATCACCCCCAGGGCCAGAATGGTGCCAGCCACGGCCCCTATTAGCCTGCTTGTGGCCATATTCACTGTGTGGAGGGAAAACGGAGATTTTTTAACAAAGGAAATTACACACTAATTTCACTAACATACAAAATAATCTATTCAGGACATGCTTTGAAAGTTGGCTAAATATTGAATTTGTTTGCTATAAGATGTGAAATTAAGATCTACATACACATTGAAAATATTTGAGGATAACTGAATTTACCTTCAAACTCTGCACACCCTACTTTTAAAAAACATAATTATCTTATACATAAACACATAAATAATTCAATTTGTTATAGTTCCTACCAGATGTGAGGTAAAATTAAAAAGTAATTTAAATTGCATAACAGCAAATCTGTATTTTAATTACAAAAGTAATGAACCATTAGTAATTGTTTATAAAATTCTCAAACTGTAAAATATGCCTAAGAAGCTATATCTTTTCAAAATTCAGAATATATCATTCAGTTTTGTGAAGATCCTTAGAAATTCAAGACAGAATAGCTTTAAAAGTAAATACATGTTTACCTGGGAAGTTATTGAAAAGTATATTTCAAATAAGTCTTCAATGTTTGGATTTCTGTCATAGTATTTAGACATTTTGCTTTTTGTTTATTAATAGTCTCAAGTGGATAAACTATGCAGTGATAGAAAGTTAGGGTCTTTGGGAAACCGTATTAATTGCTTCAGACCACCAAGTGGTAGATGACTACCAGAGTGAGAATCTGAATAACTTTATGTCACTGCTTTTCCTATTTTCCTATCCTGGAAAATGGGCCTGGAACGAGTGGAGGTCCCCAAGGTTCCCTCTACAAAGGCAAAATGAAGTTTGGTGTTAAAGTAGGAAGACACATTGTTTGCAGTTGTGTGTCTGTGCCTGTGTGTACACAAGTGTGTAGACATACATACACTTTATTTCATATTTCTGTAGGAATCAAAAGGACTGGCTTCAAATCACCTTTCCCATGAAAACAGAGATTAGCTTCAACAAGGCTGCCCTCAACATGTATTGTGTGCTCTGAGACAGTGAAACAAAATAAAGATCCACGACTCAAAGCCACCATTTTTTAAGGCTTACAATCAGGCTCACTGACATTTTTAGCTAAATATTCTCCCAGAGGAAGAGAGAGAATCTTGGACTTCTAACCCTGTTAAGCAACTGTATACTGCTTCATCTTATCACAAGATAATAATGTGAGGGAGAAATTTTAGTTTTATCATTGACTAAGCACAACCTGGTTTCTTAAAAAACAAACAAACAAAAAGATGAAGACACAACAGAGAACAGAAAAGTCCTCTGAGAGTGTTGAAGGCTAAGGGAAGAAGACCAACACAGAAGGTGGCAGCAATGTTTCTCCACTATGACAATACATTAGAACTCAAAACCACCTGAACTACACCGATTTTCAAGTTATGGAGGCAAATACTGGGATTGAAAGGTATTCAAAATATGAAGCCTCATTTTTAAAAAGACCTTAGAAAACCCTTGCTTTCAGAATACTAAATTAACTGATATACATTATTTTATAACTTTTTCTTCTTTTTTTTTTTTTTTGAGATGGAGTCTTGCTCTGTCGTCCAGGCTGGAGTGCAGTGGCACGATCTCAGCTCACTGCAACCTCTGCCTCCCAGGTTCAAGCAATTCTTCTGCCTCAGCCTCCCAAGTAGCTGGGACTATAGGTGCGCACCACCACGCCCGGCTAAGTTTTGTATTTTTAGTTAGAGACAGGGTTTCACCATATTGGCCAGGCTGGTCTCGAATTCCTGACCTCGTGGTCTGCCCGCCTTGGCCTCCCAAAGTGCTGGGATTACAGGCATGAGGCCGCCGTGCCTGGCCACAGCTTTTTTTTTTTTTTTTTTTTGCTTAAGTTTCAGGCATTGGTTCTCAGAGCTGCAATACATGACAGTCCTATGACTTCTGCAATTTTTATATAAGCCACATATGCTAAATAATAGAAAAAAACCCTGTCCCATAAATTATGATACTAAATGAGTGTTAATTTTTTAGAAATTGTAAGAACTATATGAAAGATAAATAAAAATAATTTAAAAAGACTTTTGTCTTTGCTATGGATGAAATTTCTCACTGCAGAAACAAGACAAAATCATGTAGGTGTTAGAAATACAACTGGAGGACAAGACATTTCTACAGAGGCTTCAAGTGGGTATTCAAGATGAACAGATATAGTCTGTAATCTCCAATGAGAAAGAATAATTATCTCTACATTATTAGCTGGTAAGTACTCTTAACGCTAAAGCAAGTTAAAGGTGGGAAAAAAAGCTTTTTCAAAAGCATCCCTACCCTCCCTGTTCTCTCTCCCTCCCATTACTTTGAGTGACACAGTATCCTGCAAATACATGTAAAGTGCCATTTGATTCTTTGTCATTGTACTGAACATGGTTGTCTCTTAAAGATATGAAGATTTTCTTTTTGTCGATCCTGCTTTGCTTTTGTTCTCTTCCTTTAGAGAGTGCTGAACTTTGTTTTGGCAAGTAGGAACTTGTGCATCACCTCGACATAAATTAACTGAGTAGCTCACAGGTGGGTGGATTTTTACAGGGGACATATTTGAAAATGAAGGTTGCAGCTGCTTTTCATAGCTACAAAGAATCTATCATCTCATTGAAAAAAATTCTACTTCTATACTAATTTATCTATTCTGTAATTTATTCATTAATTCATTCATTACCTACTAAATACCTTTTTTTTGTTGTTCAAGGAACTATGCTGGGCACACGATGATATATCTTATTTTCCTTCCATCCTACCAAACCTGGAGATGGAACTCTTAAAGCTCCTAGCTGACAACACAATCCTTGTATTAGGAACTTAACTTTGCTCCTTAACTCTTTGATACACTTATTTTTCAGTATAATGTGTTTGTGGAATCTGTTTATTACCTAGCAGAATGTTTTCACTTTTGTTTACTTGCTTATTTCCATTACTTGTTGGTTTATTATTATTTTCAGTCTTGGTCCCTGCTGTCTAGGTTTACTTGTGCTAAAAGACAGAATTTTTGGTAAGTATAAAATATCAAAAACTATAAATTTTCTCCTTTTCTTAAGATTTTCTATTTTATATGTAGAATTCCTTTATAGACATGTCATACTTCAGACATTTTGAAAATGTGCTGTTTTGAAACTGAGTGGGTTTTTTTTCCTTATTTTTAGAGAGTTTCTCAAATAAGAAGGTGCATTATTTCCACCATGTGATTCCAAAGGGGGTTATAATCCTGTATCTTTTGATACTTCACAGGCAGGAGGCATCAAAGTCATCATTTGTATTCCATGGACCAAAGTGCTTTCTTCAGGGATTTATTATTCCACTACAATTCAAGACAAGAAAAGTAAATACTAAATAAACTCTTTATATACTAGTATATAATATTGGTATGCAGCTCCATATTTCAATGCATTATACATACAATCAGATCTCCTTACTCTTTTCCATAAAAGAAAAAAACAAGTTCATTTTTAGATACATGGACAAATGTCTAAAAGGATGCAAAATAAATGATTTCATGTAAGAATATATTTCAGTTTATGCTGTCAATGAAAATAGAGTTTTTCTGAACTGAAACAAAATAAATTCACAGTTATTAAAAAATTTTTAAACTTGATATATCCTTGGGTTATTGATAATGCCATTGTTATTTGAGAAAAATATCCAGGTAGCACATAATTATACATGAGCATAATCATATATGATAAGGACAACTTCTCATATCTAATCATCTAAACTATAAAATCAAAGATTTGTGCACTGACAAAGACAGTCACCAAAAGGATATGTCGCAAATGGTAAATGTAAACACTAAATACTCCTCAAGGTTAATACCTCAGAAAATAAGACTTCAAAACTATTGTTTTAAAAATACTAAATGCTAATAATATAATACCTTCATTTCTTATCTAATTCCATAAAAAGCACCATTGAAAAGTAATGGATCAGCTAATAAGCTTGATTACTATCTGGTTATTGCTTCGCTTTCTACTTACTATTGTGCTATGAGAAATAGCAGAATAACTTAATATTCAGCTTTTTTTTTTTTTTTTTCGAGAAGGGTCTTACTCTCTTGCTCAGGCTGGAGTGCAGTGGTGTGATCTTGGCTCACTGTAACCTCTGCCTCATGGGATTAGGTGATCCTCCCACTTCAGCCTCCCAAGTAGCTGGGACTACGGGCACATGCCACCACAACTGGCTAATTTTTTTATTTTTTTGTATAGACAGGGTTTTTCCATGTTGCTCAGGCTGGTCCGGAACTCCTGGGCTCAAGCAATTCACCCACCCCAGCTTCCTAAACTGTTGGGATCACAGGCGTGAGCCACTGTGCCTAGTCTCACTATTCGACTTCAAAACAGGAGTATGGAATAACAGAAAAAAGCATTTGGCTCAAGATAAGGTGATTATGTTATATTATTGGCTCTGCCACTCACTCTTTGTTAACCCTGAAAACTAACTTAGTTTCTTCATTTGTAAAACAAGGGGTCTAGACTGAATTCTTTCTAAGGCCCCTTTTATTTCTGATTTGATGAGTGTGGTTGTGATGAAAAGGCCTGACCAAAGCTTCCCAGGAATAATAGCTGCCCGTACATATCACTGAAAACATTAGCTATGTCCCAGTTTCTCTTCCTTCTTACGATGGTGATGTAAACTATCAAATGAGAAAAGTTCCACTGTATTTTATAGTAAGCACCTTGAGAATGTGTCTACATACAGACAATAATTGGGGTACTTGATGTGGGTCTCCCTGTAAACAGGAGAGAATTCTAGGTCTTTTAAACAGAGTTAAAATACATTCTGTCCTTGTAGAACAAAGCAAAATAATTTTCTATAATGATTTCAGTGGAAACAAGTTGAGAGGACTAGGCTTAAAAAATACAAAAAATTAAAACTAAAATTAAGAAAGGGTTTTTGCATGTGAAATGAACAACAACGTAGAAAAAATAAATAAAGTAAGGTGACAGAAATCTTTTTAAAAAAATCCTTGCTCACATGGTTTGGCTTTGAGATCTTATTTCTTGTCTTTCAATAGTTTGGTTTGAGAAGTTGGTGTGAATAATCTAGCATGCCTTAAATTATGGGTCCATAGGGGACAACTGTAGCAAGTACAGGGTGACTACAGTGGCAATGCTTTCAGGTATGCTTTCAGTCCCCACACAGGAGAGGTTGAATTTCCTATTCTTCCAGGAACTTACAGTTAAAATAAAAATAATACCCAAAACACATCAGTTCATTTCTGACATTCTCAAATCAGTGAAGATGGAGTCATAGAATTTGCCTTCATTTTTACTAATTTGGTCTTGATCCAAAGGGCAGTTGGGTACAATTTATCTTTTATGCCCATGTTCATGATTTTTAAAAAGGCCATATTTTCATTATGTTTCTTGAATTTTTTTCTCTATATAATGGAAGCACATTGAAATTAAATAAAACTAAGTATTTTTAATACTCTTGCTGCACCTATACAGAAAACTTTCATCTATGGATATGATTGGCCACTGTGGGTGGTGCGCATTATAAATGGCAAGCATTTGGGGAGGGCCCAAACACTGTGCTCAATCAGGCAGGTGCCAACCAAACCAGCTGGATCATGAGAAAAAAGACACAACATGCAGTTTTTTTTTTTTTTTTCCTGAGACAGTGTCTCACTCTGTCACCCAGGTTGGAGTGCAGTGTCGCGATCTTGGCTCACTGCAAGCTCCACCTCCCAGGTTCACGCCATTCTCCTGCCTCAGCCTCCCGAGTAGCTGGGACTACAGGCACCCGCCACCACGCCTGACTAATTTTTGGTATTTTTAGTAGAGACGAGGCTTCACTGTGTTAGCCAGGATGGTCTTGATCTCCTGACCTCATGATCCACCCGCCTTGGCCTCCCAAAGTGCTGGGATTACAGGCGTGAGCCACCACGCCCGGCCACAACATGCACTTTTTGAGAAAAATCTTAGTGTCTCACACACTGCTGAGCCTACAGTCAATAAAACACTGATTGTTTTAATAACTTGAGTCCATTACCTATTACTCTTTGGCAAGGCAACAAAACAAATGAATATGGATAAACTGAAAAGTGGCACTAGCATGCACCATCTCATTTCCTTTACATATTTCAAAAGAGAAGAGTGTAATATTTATGGAGTGTCTGTGTGCCAAGCATACATTATCTTTTAAATAGTAGACAGTCAATAAATATTTGCTAACTGAATAAAAAGAAAAGCACATAATTTCTCACTTGGAATCTTCTTTTAACCTGACAATCAAAAACAAAACAATAAACTCTACAACAAAGTTTTAAAATTTTTTTGTTTCTGTTTTACCAGTATATTAACAGATTTTTTTAATAGAGGTTAAAAAGATATAGATAGCTATTACGGATAAAAGCTGTTATTTACTTGTACTAAAATTGCTTGATTTTTCTGGAAATGTAAATATTTATAAAAATAAGTAGGTCATTTATTTCATTTAATGACTTATTTTCAATTTAATCAAAATGATTAGAGATTCATAAGGTTTTTAATAATTTTAGAACCAATAGATACCTTTACAATGACTCCATTGTCTTCATTAAAAATGAAAAAAGAAAAATGCAACAGGAAAGAAGCATACCAGAATGCTTAACTCTCTTTTTTTTTTTTTTCTTAAGATGGAATCTCACTCTGTTACCCAGGCTGGAGTACAGTGGCACGATCTCGGCTTACTGCAACCTCCACCTCCTGGGTTCAAGCGATTATCCTACCTCAGCCTCCCTAGTATCTCGGACTACAGGCATGCACCACCACGCCTGGCTAATTTTTGTATTTTTAGTAGAGATGGGGTTTCACCATGTTGGCCAGGCTGGTCTCAAACTCCTGACCCCAGGTGATCCGCCTCCCTGGGCCTCCCAAAGTGCTGGGATAACAGGTGTAAGCCACCGTGCCCGGCCTCTTTTTTGGGGGATGAGTAGGTGGCTCAGTGTCTCACTCTATCACCCAGGCTGGAGTACAGTGGCAAGATCTTGGCTCACTGCAACCTCTGTCTCCTGGGTTCAAGCAATTCTCGTGCCTCAGCCTCCCAAGTAGCTGGGATTACAGGCACGTGCCATCATGTCTGGCTAATTTTTGTATTTTTAGTAGAGATGGGGTTTCACCATGTTGGCCAGGCTGGTCTTGAACTCCTGACCTCAGGTGATCCACCTGCCCTTGGCCTCCCAAAGTCCTGGGATTACAGGCGCGAACCACTGCGCCAGGCCCAATAAGGCTTATCTTGAGCACCTCTGAGTTTTAATATTTTCTGTATTTTCAAATTTTTCTACAATAAGTATGTATTACTTGAAGGATCAAAAAAGTTATTTTTTTTAAAGATAGTGTGGGATACTACCACATTAAACGGAGACAGCAAAGCAAAACAAAACAAAAGGCAGCTGTGAGTACTCTTTCTCTAGAATGTGACTTTCTTTACTTAATGCCTCCAAAGATTTTTAGGCATGGGTGGGTGAAGGAACAAGGAATAGATATTATAGAACCAGACAATTAATAATCCCCTACTCTACTTAATGAAAAAAGGTAGAGTCTAAGTAAATTTAGCTCTGCTCATCCGTTGAGGCATCTTTATACATCACTTGAGGAAACAGCATCTAGATCTTAAAAAAAAAAAATCACAGACACACTGTGGAGAGAAAATTTGGAAAGAATGAACCTTGGCTTCTCTTGTTAGAGCTTAAATCTTCTCTAAATCTAACTTCAGAAGGTGGATCCAAGAATTTTTTGTTCTAGTTTTAAAGTAACAAAAGACTAAGTGTAAAAGTGGAATACGTTCCCTTTTAGAAATAGAAGAAGAAGAACAGAAATAGACTGTGAGGGTGTGATTATGATTCTTACAGAATTTTAATATCATGGGCATATTAAGCAAATGCATAAAATGTGTTTTAACACACCCACTATTACTGAACAATTCACATGCGCCTGAATCAGCCTAAATCTCTTCAGGAATTGAGGACTACAGAGCTTCATCTGCATCTGAAATCATCTTTTCCCATATAAACTATAGTGAAGTTCAGAGAGTTTCAATAAACTTTCATCCAAAACTAAGCTGATCAAAACGGTACTAATCCTATATGCATTTTCCTACCTGTCAGAGAAAAGCATGGCAGTTACTTACAAAAAAACTGTTAGCAGCACCATGATAAAGAAGCTGATGTACAACATCATCCCTGTATATAAAAACTGGTTCTAGTATTTCCTTGGTTTCTCAGGTACAATGTAACAGATGCTGTAGTAAGCCTGTTTGTGACTGATGGGTTTTCTAGATCTTTGAAAATTGTATGAGGGGTTGAGAATCGGGAGAATAATGAAAAAGGATTACCATACTCCTGATAACACAGACTACATTATAAGATGATGTAAGAGGCTGGGCGCGGTAGCTCACACCTGTAATCCCAGCCAAGGTGGGTGGATTACAAGGTCATGAGTTCAAGACCAGCCTGGCCAAGATGGTGAAACCCCATCTCCACTAAAAATACAAAAATTAGCCAGGCACAGTGGCAGGTGCCTATAATCCCAGCTACTCAGGAGGCTGAGGCAGGAGAATCTCTTGAACCCAGGCAGCAGAGGTTATGATGAGCCAAGATCACACCGCTGCACTCCAGCCTGGGTGACAGAGTCAGACTCTGTCTCAAAAAAAAAAAAAAAAAGATGATGTAAGAGGGGCGGGCACAGTGGTTCACACCTATAATCCCAGAACTTTGAGAGGCCAAGGCGGGAGGATCACTTGAGGCCAGGAGTACAAGACCAGCCTGGGCAACATAGCAACACCTTGTCTCTACAAAAAATAAAAAATTAGCCGGGCATGGTGGCAAGATTCTTGGGCCTTGGAGTTTGAGGCTTCAGTGAGCCATGATTGTGCCACTATACTCTTACCTGGGTGACAGAGCAAGATCTTGTCTCAAAACAAAACAAACAAACAAACAAAAAAAAAGATGATATAATGAATGGGAAGAGAACAAGAGTCTGAGATCAGGCACTTGGGACTTAGGTCCTGATCCTGGCCTTGCCTCTCACTACCTGGGTGACTACAGTAAGTTACCTGACCTCAGGGTCTGGGCCTTCTCATCTGCGAAAATAGAGAGTGGTCCTAGGTGGCCCCTGAGTCTCTTTCTAATCCCAAAATTCTAATTTCTCTCCTCTTAATGACTGATTAAAACAAAAGTCCAGATCTCTCACATTTTCTTTGAAGAATGAAAGTTCTGTGAAGAATTCCAACTCCTTCCTAGTCAAAAGAATGTTCAAAAAGAGCTTGTAAGGTGACAACTTCCTTCTGAAGAGATTCCAACATTGAAAAGTAACCAGAGCCTCATGTCAGCCAAAAAGATTTGATCTATTAGAAAAATGGCATAGCTTAGACGAACTGCAAAATAATTTGTGACTATGGAAAGAGAATAAGGTTTAAAGAGAAAAAGAATACTGTATTAAAGAAAATGTGTAAATTTACTTCTTCCCAATCTCAGTTCTAGACTAAGAAGTAATTCAAACACATTTTAAAAATATGATATACCAGAATCCTTAATTTGGCAGTAACATAAATTATATACTTTAAAGGCAAAAAGAGATATTCTTATGTGTCTCCTCTTAAGTCAATTAGAATGTTATATTGGTGCATTGGAACAGTGTCAATGAATTCAGTATTCCATGAATTAAAACCAAAATCACACAAACCCTTGGGTCCTTCATCCTTGGGAGGGTGAAGGTTCCTAACTGGATCCCGGATACTGCAATCTGTCCCTGCCCAGGTGAAATCACAAATGCAGGTGGCTTCATTACTACACACCTGTGAAGAAAAAGGAACAGATATGGCATTTTCACTGTATTTTGTAGAATAATGGTGATAAATGAAAAGAGACATGGGGGCAAGGAGGAAGCTTTAAAAGCTACTTGAAATTTCTTTTTAAAGTTTCCCATGGTTTTGATCACTAGACATGTAATAATGCATAGATCAAATTGTGTAACATTTTTTCCCATTAATTAAAGAAAAACAGTAAAAGGAAGAAATTCTTCAATTATTTATCTTATTATTTATTATTATTCTTAAATTAAATTGAATTATTCATGTTATTCTTAAATTAAATTGAATCATGATATTACTTAAGTATACAAATGTCCGATAAGATACTTTTTTCTACTTTGTTCAGAAGTAGCTGTTTCTAGGAACACACTTTAAAAACATATACACTTAATTCAATAAATTAATAGACAGTGGGCTCAAAAGCACTGCTGGAGATAAAAGGCCAGGAGACATAAATCACCAATGCCTTGTATGACCTCACCGTTACCATGTCCAACACCAAACTCACTTGGTGGCACTTTGCCTACCCAACAAGCATTCCCCCCACACCACTAGTCCCTGGTAACCCTCTTTTCTCAGTCAGCCAAGCTGAGGACCCCAGAGTGATCTCTGTCTCCTCCCTGTTTCTCTGGGGACCCACCGGCATGCTGGAATGGAACTGTAATCTAGAGGAAATAAATAACAATCGGCCAACTAGAGACAGGAGTGTTTAAACCCTTATCTCCCTGAGAAATACATTCAGAGATGATAAAATCAAACAAGGAAGCTTTTTAATCTGAAATATTCTAATACCATGATTGTGATTAACAAAGCTGAATTTGGCCTTTTTTTGTTGTTGTTGTTGTTGTTGTTGAGATGCAGTCTCACTCTGTCGCCAGGCTGGAGTGCAGTGGCTCGATCTCGGCTCACTGCAACCTCCGCCTCCTGGGTTCAAGTGATTCTTCTGCCAAAGCCTCCTGAGTAGCTGGGACTACAGGTGCCCACCACCATGCCCAGCTATTTTTTGCATTTTTAGTAGAGATGGTGTTTCACCATGTTGGCTAAGAGAATGGCTGAAATGAAAGTCCAGCCACTGTGACCATGCCAGACCATGAAGGTTCCAGCTGTCACATTGATACCTACTTACCCCATGGCCCGAACAGACTTTACCCTTGGAATCGAGTGGACAGCTGCTCATATTTAGGGCTTGAATTTGTAGGCACTTCCGATCTAAACACATCATAGACGGGCCACATGGTGTTCCATCTTCTACATAGCCCACATCCGTATCATCATCTAAAACTACATGAGCACCACTAAAACAAGAAAGATATCCATATAACTATTCGCACCACACTTAGAACATCAACATGAATGAGGCTTGCTCTTCACGAAACTGAAGAGGCTGTCAGTGGATGTGGATTTCTCCTAGCATTTTCTTACTCCTCTTCTTCTTCTCCTTTCCCTACCTTTCCTTAATAAAAGAGCATGTAAAAGAAACTCTCTTTCATTATCATTATTACAATACACATCAACAAGAAAAATGTCATTTGCACAAAGTATATTCTAAATCTTCACTTGTTTTCAAGACCCAACATTAAGACTAAAGGAGAAGTATCTGTATGAGAACAAAAGAAGCAAATATATCATTAGCTCTCCAAGGCTTTCGGATGTAGCATGGTAGAAAAAAGCAGATGATGAACAAAAACAGCAAATAAAAAATATTTTGAAAAGTATTATTCTTACTTCAGAAGATCTGATTATCCATAATTGAAAAAAATAAACAAATCAGTTATTTTCTATTGATATTTACAGACACGTCTAGCTTAATGATGGGGATAACATTCTAAGAAATGTGTCATTAGTCAATTTTGTCTTTGTGCAAATGTCATAGAATGAGCTTACACAAACTTGGATGGTATAGCCTACTATACAGCTACACTGCTAGATGGTCTAGTCTATTGATCCTGGGCTACACTTCTGTATAGCATGTTACTGTACTGCATACTGTGGGCAATTATAACACAATGGTAAGTACTTGCCTATCTAAACGTATCTAAACACAGAAAAGGGGCAGTATGACTTTTCTATGTTTAGATACGTTTAGATAGGCAAGTACTTACCATTGTGTAAACAATTTCAGTCAATGACAGACCACACATATGACAGTGGTTTCATAAGATTATTTCATGTGTTTTAGTGCCTACTTCTAAAATTTCAAAGTTAGGAATAATTTGAATTTGAATGATAATGCTATAGTCACTAATAGAATATCTTGCTGAATATTTAACAAATATGCTAGTTTAGTATATACAACAATATAATTTAACAAGGCTATTTTATCTAAAGGCATGAAAACACACATTCAAATAAAGCTTGTATACATCAAAGTAACTAGCTTTAGAGACTACAAATTTATTCCAGGAGGGATCTTACTAAGACCCTGTTAGAATTGTCTTCAGAGCCATTTAAAAGCCAGAAAAAAAAGTAACCATTTGACCAAGACAGCATTAGCCAATTTAGTACACAATGAACTTACTAAAATTACTTTTGGATAATCCCAAATCTTATATTACCTCACTTAAGGTGAAGATATGATACTCTAAGGATACTAAAAGTAAAAGTTTGCAGACGCTGAAGGCAATTCTGCAGGGAGAAGGCCAAAAGTGTTTTGAGCAACAACAATACCATTAAGTAAGAGAATAGTATCTTCGAATTATGACTACTTTGAAGGGAACAATACCTATTTGGAATATAATGTGACTCCCTGGCTAAACAAAAACAAGCCTCATATCTACATACCTTGTACTCACAGACAACTGGATATCAAATGTTTGCTTATAGGTATACATACTATTTTAATAAATATTTTCTATATGTGATTAGGTATTTGTTAAGCCATCTTCCAAACCAGACATATACTTCATAAACTATAGCTTAAATTCTTTTTCTTTTCAGTCACAAAATAAATACACACACACTGTTCAAATAGTGGCATACTCTGATGCTTAAAACTTTAATAATGGGTTAGAATGAACACCATAATTCTACTCTTAAAATTATGATGACAAAGAAGGCCATATTACTACTAACTAGGATAATTTTGAGGAAATGTAAGCTGCAAGTCAATATACAACTTTGTTTTTTTTTAAATGACTGTCAATATGAAAGGTGATAATAAAATCTAAATTAACTTTCCTCTTGTAAAAACTAGAAAAATCTCTGATTTCTGATTTTTTTGAAATTTCATTTTGTGAAATTTGTAATTCTCATGGCTTATTAGGTCTTCCAACATTTAATATTTTACCTGCAGTCAATCACCCGGCCTTGATGGTAGAAGGAAGTTGGAATGATCTCACCCTGAAGTTGACCAATACGTGGAGCTCGAGTAAGATTGGTACAGAGTAAGAATCCACAGAACACATCACTGAACATGTGTAAAGAAAACAAAGAGACCAGACAGGAGGAATCAAGCTCAAAAAATCAAAACGATTCGGTCCACATTGATTCAAATTTTTAAAATATTATCTTTCTTTCTAAACAAAAACATTTGATCATATGTCATTGGTAGGTGATAACCCCCTCCTTCTTTGCTAAGACGATCACAGTTTTGTTTGGAACAGCAAAGTGCCCAGCCCTGAAAGGTGGATCATGACTGGTACTCCCATTCTCGACGCCCACTTTCCTATCCATTCCCCCTTCTCGTCTTCCTAGAGTTAAAAATGGCCCCTGGGCTGTGAAGACGTGAGGAAAAGCTGGCTAGGGAGTGGCTGGGAGGATTTTGTTTTCTGGATAAAAGGTTAGAGACTCACAGGGAGAAGACCTTTTGCTCCTATCCCTACTTCCTACCTTTGAATGTGTAGCTTTTGTATCCAATTTACAATCATGAGTTCACAAAGCATAAGGACAAAAAGTCAACATGCTAAGGGTTACAGGATGGAGGGGCAGAAATTATCTGGGTCTTTGGTGACCTTGTTAAATTCATGCACCATAAGGACCTCTACCTCCAGTCTATCTGTTAAGTAAACAATGACTCCTAAAAAATGGGCAAAGAATTGAAGTGGCACATCACAAAAAAAGGAAATCCATGTCCAACAAATGTACAAAAGTGTGCTAAATTCCACTTGTAACCTGGGGAAATGCAAATTAAAACCATGCTAATATAGCAGGTCACACCCACCAGAACAGATAAAAGCAAAAAGTCTGATAATACCAAGTGTTGGTGAAATATTGTACAACAAAATTCTTATATACATAATACTGATGGTAGAATTTACTAGTTCAGTCATTTCAGAAAACAGTCTGACATTATTTGGTAACAATGATAAGATCCCCTACGACTTAGCAAATTTTCTACTTATGTACAGGCCTTACAGAAAGAGGTACAAATGTGCACTAGGTTACTATACAAGAATATTCATAGCAGCATGGTTCCTAACAGCCAAAAAATGAAAACAATCTAAATGTTCATCAACACAGAATGGAGAACTAAAGTATAGTATATTCATTCATTTGTGCATTTATAAAAGTGAAACAAATAAATAATAAAAATGAACAACAGACAGCTATACACACCACAGAAAACTCTTAAAATGCTGGACTTGAGAAGCAAAATACAAAATAACACATGAAGCATTAGGGATGAAAACTTAGGCAGTAAAACTCTAAAGAAAAGCAAGAAAGTGACTGCCACAAAAGTCAGGATGAAGGTATCTGCACTATTTCTGGGATGCTGCAATGTTTTATTTCTTGACCCATGTAGGAGTGACAATGGAGTTCACTTCATAATTATTTGGTAAAATGTATATTTATTTGTTATTTATTTTTATGTTTATACATTTCACAATTTAAAAAAAAAATAGAGATGAGGTCTCACTATGTTGTCCAGACGGGTCTTGAACTCCTGGACTCAAGCGATCCACTCGCCTCAGCCTCCCTAAGTGCTGGGATTACAGGCATGAGCCATCGTGTCTGGCCATATATTTCATGATTTTTTCAAGTTTCAAACACATTAATTTCCCTTAACTTATTGGGGATTGGATATTCTATTACCAGATACTCAAAAGCTATATTTTACAATAATCTAATCCAATGCCTCTCAAACTTTTTGAGGTCATGAGACAGAGAGATAATCAGATTCTCTAGGACATGGAGTGAATGAATAAAGCTAATTAAATTCAAGATGTCCAATCCCATGGATTTTGACTACTTTAGGCTCCCCTTGCTCCTATCCCCTGACACCTCAAGGACTGAGGATCAACACCTTGCAACATCTGTGCTTCACTCATGAGACATCAGATAAGAAGCTCTGTTCTCTATTATTTTGGTTTAATTTTTTAAAAATTATAGTCAAAGATTTGTTGCCTACTATGGCCTCATCCATCATCAAAGACTAAATGGAATTGCAAAGTTTTGTAAAATATAGCAGAGATCATTAACTGAGAATAAAGCTTCCCTTAAATTCTTGCTCTGCTTCAAAATTAGGAGAATTTTCATTGCTTTAGAAGGAAAAGGAAAGAGGTTTGGGCTATTACTTAATGATTCCATTGTTCCACAGTAATTCAATTAACCTTAATAACCTAATTAATGAGAATTCTAACTTTCCTCAACTAATCAAATAAATATCAAGCTGATGTGGTGGCTCACGCCCGTAATCCCAGCACTTTGAGAGGCTGAGGAGGGCGGATCACTTGAGGCCAGGAGTTCGAGACCAGCCTGGCCAACATGGTGAAACCCTCTCTCTACTAAAAATACAAAAAGTAGCTGGGCGTGGTGGCAGATGCCTGTAATCCCAGCTACTTAGGAGGCTGAGGCACGAGAATCATTTGAACCCAGGAGGTGGAGGTCGCAGTGAGCCGAGATCATGCCACTGTACTCCAGCCTGGGTGATAGAGCGAGACCCAGTCTCAAAAAAAAAAAGAAAGGAAGAAAGGAATATCAATGTGCTCTGAAAGCATCTCATTTCCTGAGTAAAGATGCCATTAATATGTACTAACTAGATGCTTTTTGGAAGGGAAAAAAAATCTCTGGTGTAGATATTAGATATCTGATTAAATCAAATGTTACTACACTTGTGAAATGATAAAAAAATACAGTAAGATTTCACTTTGGTTGCAAAAATATATACGGTCTATATAGTTTGCATTTAAACTACATGTATACTACTACATTCATAGGCCATATAGTCTAGTAAAAGTAGAAAATTAAAAGCTAGTATTAATTTGCAATGCTCTGGCAAAGTATCTCGTCAGAACAAAAATGAAGTAAAATGTGGCACCTGAGAAATTTTCTGAATTTTGCGGAAATGGCATGAATCTGTAGCATAGTAACAGTTTAATCTATAGCCATTTGCCTCTAGATATAATAATATCTATTAAAAATAAATACTTTAAATTTTGCAATGGTGAACACTTAGAAAAAAAAATCATTAGCATTTATTTTGTGCTCATTTTGCACTTGTATAAGAAGGGCTTCCAAGTCCAGTGATTATGCCCTTAGAGCTGACCACTCACTGTTTGCTGCACTGAATCCACCGGTCTCCATCCTTCCCGCAGTTTCCCTTCTCAGTGCCTTCTGTATTCAGCTTTTCATAGCAGAACTTGTCAGACCCTGCAGCCTCTTTTGGAGATAGGCAAGAGAAGAAAATTAATTTTCATTTTCTTTGTTATCCATAACCAGTAGTGTGCCAATAAGT
Organism: Pongo pygmaeus; assembly: GCF_028885625.2. Taxonomy (NCBI): domain Eukaryota; kingdom Metazoa; phylum Chordata; class Mammalia; order Primates; family Hominidae; genus Pongo; species Pongo pygmaeus. The sequence goes on along the minus strand of NC_072384.2, from coordinate 106,932,489 downwards.
GTTTAACACCCGATTCTCCAGAACAAGGAAAAAGAACATCCTGATTTGTACCATTTGCAAGTTTCCATGGTATAAATTCTCCATGGCTGATTTCACACTCAATGTGATGTCCATGGGCTTGCAAAATTCCCAAAAATTTAACAATTGGCTCTTGCAAGCTAATACAAAAAAGCTCCAAAACAACACTGTTTTTAGCCTGAGAAACAAATTTCTTTCCAATCCTTGTTGATGAGTTTGAGGATGGAAGGTGTGAATGATTATCAGCAGGAATTGGTGAAGTGACTGACACACAGGAAACTAACATTCTTAATCTTGTTTTATATCAATATTAGGAGATAATTATAAAGTCGTAGCCTATTGAGATTTTATGTTGGCACCTGAGTTTTGATAGTTAAACCTTTCAAAATACAAATATGTCTATTATCTTTTCTCTGTCAAAACTAAAGCACTAAATGTAAATCAGTCAAATAAATGATATTTGCCAAACTCTAAAATCACTCATGCCAGAGCCCTGTTCTCATTCTGTGTGCTTTCTTTTCCTTTGGGGTGAACCCAGCCTTGGCTAGAAAGGCAGACTCATTTCTCATTCTTCCCCCCGTCTGGCCCTCATGAACTGATATTATTGGAGAGGCACTGTAAATGTCAGGAAGAGGATATGCACATGAACTTTTACGGAATGTACTAAGAATCACAGCCATGTACCTGTCTGCATCTCAGGAAGTACATGCATCTCTTCACTTTGAAGTAAGACAGTAAATGATAAAATTTTAAAAATAAGTCTGGTATTTTCCTGGGGTAAAAACCAGAAAGCTAAGTTGTGTGTGTGTTAATGGAAAAAAAGGGGGTCAAATGTTAAAACCAAGGTACAAAATAAATCACACAAGTGGCTGGATAATCACACTGTACTCAACCCAATCTTTGCAAATGAATGCAACACCCCTTCTCTGAGAGCCACAGCCACTAAATGGCACTGCTCAGTTCTGACAAGTACCCAACTTAAGCAGTTGTTTTCTATAGTTTTTGTGACTAAGATTCACAGTTCTCTTTATTCTTATCCTTTCTAGATTTTTTTTAAAACATCACTCCAAGCTGTGCATCTCTTTCAGCAAGACTGGCAGAGAAGAACACTATTAAGAGAAAATGGTATGTGTAACCGCCAAGCAAGGAGATGCGACCTACTTGTTCCCCAGATGTACTGACACTGGTTGTCTCTGGTCTTGCACTCGCCATTGTAGCAGCGGCCCTGGGGACAGGAGCACACATGTGAGGCACACAGAGTCAATTTGTCTTCCCCAATGTTTTTACTACAATGTCTCCTTCTGGTTCACTTGGATAAAGTTTTTTCATTTCATACCCTAATATTTTTATAGTGACCAATAAGAATCACAAACATCTCAAGAATAACAGTTAAAAATTTAAAACTCTAAACAGAACTCACTGCACAGCTCTCTAAATGTAAACTAAACATCTACAAATTGAAATTTTACAGCAAACAAAAATTGGTACATTTCTGTGAGAGACACCAAAATGATTTTTAGCTTCTTTTGTGTATGGATGGTCAGAAGACATCAAATCTGCATTTGACATCATGATACTCACCTGTAGGTTATAATATGGCTTCAGGGAAAAAAAAACTCATGACAGATTGTCATATTTTCTTTCTCACACCAGGTAGGCTGAAATTACTGAAAGATGGTCACAACTCAATAAATGAGACTCCCAGTTCTTCAGCCATTACATTCTTTTTTTTTCTCTTAATCTGGACAATTTGTCACCAGAGGTAAATATATTTAATATTTGGCATAACATGAAGCAACTCTAAATTAGAATCCCACTATAATAATTTACTTGAGTAAAATTCCCTTCAAAGTTATATTAATATTTATCAAAAAAGGAAAAAAAACTTTCCAATGAATCCTTTTTAAATTACACTTAAAATTTATAGCCCAGCATACCTGATTTTGATTGCATGCATATCCGTCTTGCTTATGAAGATTTGGTGGGCACTGCAAAATATTATCTTTTTAGTTAATATTCAGCATGCTAGGTACCTTCAGATAATGTACATACTATATATAATGCAAGCATGGTGGATATATATAACTAGAAACATTGAGAAAAACACATGCAACTCCTTAAATAGGTTATTAATTCAAATTATTTATCCTATTATTGGTAAAATGAGTAAGTAAGGGCCACATAGTGCATGCATTTTATATGTTTCCTCTGTTTATGGTGAGATGGACCAGAATAACAAGTCACATTCACTTGCCTACAGAGTTAAAAGTAGAAGAGATTAAAATGAACAATGAAGGAAATGAATCAGCTTGGTACATAGGAAGGGACACATTCAAGAAACTAATTTACAAGAACTTGCTCAGCTCTCTGAAAATGTCAAATCTGCATTTGACATCATGACATTTTACCTATAGGCTACTTTAGTGAAACAGAAGAAATACTGTGCCTTTCAACGCAAAGTAAGTGCTATATCTCCATTATATTAATAGTTCTGACCTCTTCAAACTGCAGACATGTTACTAGAACAGTCTGTGATGTGATGGTTATTTCTTTTTATAGGTCTATTTATCAAATCATTTTTAAAGAAATACTTCATTTCCCCCCAAAGTTACTCTCTGTACATTTTATTGACTACATTTAAGAGAATGTAAAAAGGTCAAGTCAAAGGCTCTGCTACAGTGTTTAAAACAAATACAAAAAGAAAAAAATATGCAGGCATGGCAAATAAATAAGAAACAGCAGTGTGCACTGAGGTCCTCCCTCAGTCTTCACCTTCTCAGTAAATGATGTTCCATCCTTCCAACTGTTCAAGCCAAAGGCCATAGTCATCTTCTATTCCCCTCCTCTCTCACTCTTCCTCCATCTAGTCTGTCCATAAATCCTGCTAGTTCTATCTTCAAAATATAATTCCAATCTGACCCCTTTTCTCCACCTCCACCGCTCACACCCTGTCCAAGCCACCACCACCTCTCACCCGGATTACTGTAATAGCCTCCCACCTGAGTCCCTTGCTTCTATCCTAATCACCTTAGAGTTTACATTGCTATCAGAGTAATCTCTTTAAAAAGGTAAATACCAAATCACATCGATCTTCTGTTTCCCAGCTTACTCAATGACCTTCCAAGCTCAACATGATCTGCTCCTATACTCTCTCATCCCGTCATCTCTGTGACATCATTTTCTGTTCACCCATGGCTGATGTGACATGCCAGTCATGCTGCCACCCACAGCCTTTGCCTTTGCTTTCCCGTTGTCGCTCCAGATTTCTGCATGGCTCATTCCCTCACCTTTGTTAGAGTTTTGCTCAAATATCATCACCCCAAAGAGGCCTTTATAGAACCTATGCTCTTCAAAGCTGCAGCCCCTCCAATGCTGGCACTCTCTGGGGCTGTGCCAATTTAGGATAAGGGCTTTAAGGGCTTTTTATTTATTTATTTATTTTTAGAGAAGTCTACAAGTTTTTTTTGTTTTTTTTTTTTCTTCTCCAAAGCACTTATCAGCAACTGACAATTCATAAGTTTTACTTACTTGTTTGTTCATTGTTGCCCCATCATAATGTGAGCTCCATGCAAGCAGGATTTTATGTTTTGTTCCTTACTGACGCCCTAGTACCTACAACAACACCAGGCATGTGGCAGGTGTGCAAGTACTGTGAGCTGACAGAGAAAATAAATGAATGACTCAATAACCAGATACGACTATGTTATTCTATGCTGCACATACTGAGCCATTTACCAAGTTCACCACAGAAACATAACAGAACTAATTTAGCATTCCTAAGAAGCAGTAATTTCCCAACAAACATTCCAAGGCAAATGCTTTGCTTCTATACCTTTCTAAAGAATAACTGACTCTCATACAAGTTTCATTTGCCACAGCGTTTCAATCTGGTGAGTATTCAAAGGATCAGCACTAAAAAGCAGAAATACACAACTACACAAAAGCAGAAATCCCTGTGGTTTCTTTAATCCATCCAGAGCCACTCAAAATGCAATCATTTTCTCATTAATCAACTATCATTAATTATTCACTCACTCTAAAACTAATGCAACCAGTGATGGGGATCATGGCAGACAGGAGGCAGGACTAGATTGCAGCTCTGGACAGAGCAGCATGCGGAGGCCTGCACTGTGAATTTTAGCTCCAGATGGACTGCAAGAACAAACCAGCAATCCCAAGAGGACCTACAGACCCTCTGAAGGAAGCAGACTGCTCCTGCAGGACCCAGGAGACACCCAAATACTGTGAGTGCCCCAACTGTGGAAGTGGGAACGCACACCCCCGCTGGAGAAGCTGAAGGTCCGTTTGCAGGAAAAATTTCCGACTTTATCTGGAACTGAGTCAAGCTAGAGAGCCGAGCAAAATACAGGGGTAGAGGAAGCAGTAGAAAGGCCCTGAGAGTTCACTGGGTCCCCGAGCAGCCCACTCCTGCCTAGCACCATAGAGATCCATTGGGAGGGTGGCCAGAGGAGCAGGGGGTAAAACTCCACAGGGAGAAGGAATTCTCTACCTGAAATTTGTAACAATTTGAACTGGGCAAGAAGCTTCCTGGTCATAACTTGGGGGAGGGCACCAATCGGGCGTGCAGACTTCACAGGCCAGGGAAGAACTAAAGCCCTTTTTTCTTGAAGCTGGGACCATCGGGTGGGGACAGGACTACGCATGTCTGAGCTCAGACTCTCCTTGGGCGGGTCTTGCTGTGGTTGCTGTGGGGGATGGGGGTGAGACTCCCAGGTCTCTACCTAGGAGGATTATGGCTGCCTCTGCTGAGTCATGCAGGTTGTCAGGAAAGTGGGGGAAAGCCAGGAGTCACAGGCCTCACCCAGCTCCCACACAAACTGAAGAGCTGATTATAGTGGAAGACAAAGGGGATATAATCTTGGGAGTTCTAGGGCCCTGCCCACTGCCAGTCCCTCTCCACACTACTACAGCTGATGCTTTCTGGAAAGCACGACCTTGTGGCAGGAGGCCAACCAGCACAAAAATAGATCATTACACCACCAAAGCTAAGGATTCTCATGGAGTCCATTACACCCTCTGCCACCTCCATCAGAACAGGCACTGGTATCCACAGCTGAGAGACTCGCAGACGGTTCACATCATAGAACTCTGTGCAGACAACCCCCAGTACCAGCCTGGAGCCGGGTAGACTCACTGGATGGCTAGACACAGAAGGGAGACAACAATCACTGTGGTTCAGCTCACAGAAAGCCATACCCATAGGAAAAGGGGGAGAGTACTATGTCAAGGGAACACCCGTGGGACAAAAGAATCTGAACAACAGCCTTCACCCCTAGACCTTCCCTCTGACAGAGCCTACCCAAATGAGAAGGAACCAAAAAAACCAACTCTGGTAATATGACAAAACAAGGCTCTTCAACACCCCCCAAAAATCACACTAGTTTACCAGCAAGGGATCCAAACCAAGAAGAAATCCCTGATTTACCTGAAAAAGAATTTCAGGAGGTTAGTTATTAAGCTAATCAGGGAGAGACCAGAGAAAGGCAAAGCCCAAAGCAAGGAAATCCAAAAAATGATTGAAGAAGTGAAGGGAGAAATATTCATGGAAATAGTAGCTTAAAGAAAAAACAATCAAAAATTCAGGAAACTTTGGACACATTTTTAGAAATGTGAAATGCTCTGGAAAGTCTCAGCAATAAAAATGAACAAGTAGAAGAAAGAAATTAAGAGTTCGAAGACAAAGTCTTCAAATTAACCCCATCCAACAAAGAAAAAGAAAAAAGAATAAGAAAATATGAACAAAGCCTCCAAGAAGTCTGGGATTATGTTAAACAATCAAACCAAAGAATAATTGGTGTACCTGAGGAAGAGAATTCTTTTTTTTTTTTCTTTTTTTTTGAGACGGAGTCTCGCTCTTTCGCCCAGACGAGAGTGCAGTGGCGCTATCTCGGCTCACTGCAACCTCCGCCTCCCAGGTTCATGCCATTCTCCTGCCTCAGCCTCCCAAGTAGCTGGGACTACAGGCGCCCGTCACTACACCCGGCTAATTTGTTGTATTTTTAGTAGAGATGGGGTTTCACCGTGTTAGCCAGGATGGTGTCTATCTCTTGACCTCGTGATCTGCACGCCTCGGCCTCCCAAAGTGCTGGGATTACAGGCATGAGCCACCATGCCTGGCTGGAAGAAGAGAATTCTAAAAGCTTAGAAAACATATTCGAGGGAATAATTGAGGCAAACTTCCTTGGCCTTGTGAGAGACCTAGACATGCAAACACAAGAAACACAAAGAACACCTGAGAAACTCATCACAAAAAGATCACCTAGGCACACTGTCATCAGGTTATCCAGAGTTAAGACAAAGGAAAGAATCTTAAGAGCTGTGAGACAGAAGAACTAGGTAAACTATAAAGGAAAACCTATCATATTAACAGCAGATTTCTCAGCAGAAACTCTACAAGCTAAAAGAGATTGGGGACCTATCTTCAGCCTCCTCAAACAAAACAGTTATCAGCCAAGAATTTTGTATTCAGCAAAACTAAGCATCATATATGAAAGAAAGATACAATCGTTTTCAGACAAACAAATGCTGAGAGAATTTTCCACTACCAAACCACCACTACAAGAACTGCTAAAAGGAGCTCTAAATCTTGAAACAAATCCTGGAAACACATCAAAATAGAACCTCTTTAAAGAATAAATCACACAGGATCTATAAAACAAAAATACAAGTTAGAAAGCAAAAACAAAAAAACAAAACCAAAGCACACAGGCAACAAAGAGCATGATGAAAGCAATGGTACCTCACATTTCAACACTAACATTGAATGAAATGGCCTAAATGTTCCACTTAAAAGATACAGAAGCACAGAATGGATAAGAACTCACCAACCATCTGCTGCCTCCAGGAGACTCACCTGACACATAAACACTCACATAAACTTAAAGTAAAGGGGTGGAAAAGGCATTCCAAGCAAATGGACACCAAAAGCAAGCAGGAGTAGCTATTCTTATATCAGACAAAACAAACTTTAAAGCAACGGTGGTTAAAAGAGACAAAGAGGGACAGTATATAATGGTAAAAGGCCTTGTCCAACAGGAAAATATCACAATCCTAAACATATATGCACCTAACACTGGAACTCCCACATTTATCAAACAATTACTAATAGACCTAAGAAATGTTGGCTGGGCATGGTGGCTCACGCCTGTAATCCCAGCACTTTGGAAGGCCAAGGCGGGCGGGTCACCTGAGGTCAGGAGTTCGAGACCAGCCTGACCAACATAGTGAAACTCTGTCTCTACTAAAAATACAAAAATTAGCCGGGCATGGTGGCACCTGCCTGTAATCCCAGCTACTTGGGAGGCTGAGGCAGGAGAATCACTTGAACCTGGGAGGCAGAAGTTGCAGTGAGCTGAGATCGCACCATTGCACTCCAGCCTGGGCAACAAGAGCGAAACTCCGTCTCAAAAAGAAAGGAAGAAAGGAAGGAAGGAAGGAAGGAAAAGAAAGGACATAGACAGCAACACAATAATAGTGGGGGACTTCAATACTCCACTGACAGCACTAGACAGGTCATGAAGACAGAAAGTCAACAAAGAAACAATAGATTTACACTAAACCTTGGAACAAATGGACTTAACAGATATATACAGAACATTTCATCCAACAACTGCAGAATACACATTCTATTCAACAGTGCATGGAACTTTCTCCAAGATAGACCATATGATAGGCCATAAAACAAGCCTCAATAAATTTAAGAAAACTGAAATTACATCAAGCAGTCTCTCAGATCACAGTGGAATAAAACTGGAAATCGACTCCAAAAGGAACCTTCAAAACCATGCAAATACATGGAAATTAAATAACCTGCTGAATGAGCATTGGGTCAAAAACAAAACCAAGATGGAAATTAAAACATTCTTTGAACTGAATGACAATGATGCCACAACCTATCAAAACCTCTGGGATATAGCAAAGGCGGTGCTAACAGGAAAGTTCATAGCCCTAAATACCTACATCAAAAGGTCTGAAAGAGCACAGACAGACAATCTAAGGTCATACCTCAAGGAACTAGACAAACAAGAACAAACCAAACCTAAACCCAGCAGAAGAAAGACAACAGCCAAGATCAGTGCAGAACTAAATGAAATTGAAACAACAACAACAACAACAACAAAATACATAAGACAAATGAAACAAAAAGCTGGTTCTTTGAAAAGATAAATAAAATTGATAGACCACTAGCAAGATTAACCAAGAAAAGAAGAGAGAAAATCCAAAAAAACCTCACTAAGAAATGAAACAGGAGATATTACAACTGACACCACTGAAATACAAAAGATCATTCGAGCTACTATGAACACCTTTACACATATACACTAGAAAACCTAGAAGGGATGGATAAATTCCTGGAAAAATAAAACCCTCCTAGCTTAAATCAGGAAGAACTGGATACCCTGAACAGACCAATAACAAGTAGTGAGATTGAAATGATAATTTAAAAATTACCAGCCAAAAAAGGTCTAGGACCAGACGGATTTACAGCAGAATTCTACCAGACATTCAAAGAAGAATTGGTACCAATCCTTTTGACACTATTCCACAAGATAGAGAAAGAAGGAATCCTCCCTAATTCATTCTATGAAGCCAGCATCAACCTAATACCAAAACCAGGAAAGGACATTACCAAAAAAGAAAACCACACACCGATATCCTTGATGAACACAGATGCTAAAATCCTTAGCAAAATGCTAGCTAACTGAATCCAACAACATATGAAAAAGATAATCCACCATGATCAAGTGGGTTTCATACCAGGGATGCAGGAATGGTTTAACATATGCAAGTCAATAAATGCAATACACCACATAAACAGAATTAAAAACAAAAATCACATGATCATCTCAATAGGTGCAGAAAAAGCATTTGACAAAATCCAGCATCCCTTTATGATTAAAACTCGCAGCAAAATCGGCATACAAGGGACATACCTCAATGTAATAAAAGCCATCTATGACAAACCCACAGCCAGCATAATACTGAATGGGGAAAAGTTGAAAGCATTCCCTCTGAGAACTGGAACAAGACAAGGATGCCCACTCTCACCACTCCTCTTCAACATAGTACTGAAAGTCCTAGTCAGAGCAATCAGACAAGAGAAAGAAAGAAAGGGCATCCAAGTCGGTAAAGAGGAAGTCAGACTGTCACTGTTTGCTGATGATATGATTGTTTACCTTGAAAACCCTAAGGACTCCTCTAGAAAGCTCCAAGAACTGAAAAAAGAATTCAGCAAAGTTTCCAGATACAAGATTAATGTAAACAAATCAGTAGCTCTTCTATACACCAACAGCAATCAAGCAGAGAATCAAATCAAGAACTCAACCCCTTTTACAATAGCTGCAAAAAAAAAAAAAATACTTAGGAATATACCTAACAAAGGGTCAAAAAACCTCTATACTAAAACACTGCTGAAAGAAATCATGGATGACACAAACAAATGGAAACACATCCCATGCTCACAGATGGGTAGAATCAATATTTGAAGATGAGCATACTGCCAAAAGCAATCTACAAATTCAACACAATCCCCATCAGAATACCACCATCATTCTTCACAGAATTAGAAAAAACAATTCTAAAATTAATATGGAACCAAGAAAGAGCCCACATAGCCAAAGCAAGACTAAACAAAAAGAACAAATCTGGAGGCATTGCATTACCTGATTTCAAACTATACTGTAAGGCCATAGTCACCAAAACAGCGTAGCACTGGTATAAAAATAGGCATATAGACCAATGGCATCTAGAACCCAGAAATAAACCCAAATACTTACAGCCAACTGATCTTTGACAAAGAAAACAAAACATAAAGTGGGGAAAAGGACACTCTTTTCAATAAATGGTGCTGGGATAAATGGCTAGCCACATGTAGGAGAATGAAACTGGATCCTCATGTCTCACCTTATAGAAAAATCAACTCAAGATGGATTAAGGACTTAAACCTAAGACCTGAAACTATAAAAATTCTAGAAGAAAACACTGCAAAACCCTTCTACACATTGGCTTATAGGCAAGGATTTCATGACCAAGAACCCAAAAGGAAATGCAATAAAAACAAAGATAAATAGTTGGGACCTAATTAAACTAAAGAACTTTGCCATGGCAAAAGGAAAAGTCAGCAGAGTAAACAGACAACCCAAAGAATGGGAGAAAATCTTCACAATCTATGCATCTAACAAAGAAATAATATCCAGAATCTACAATGAACTCAAACAAATCAGTAAGAAAAAAAACAATCCCATCAAAAAGTGGGCTAAGGATAGACAATCCTCTAAAGAAGATATACAAATGGCCAACAAACATATGAAAAGATGCTCAACATCACTAATGATCAGGGAAATGCAAATCAAAACCACAATGCAATACCACCTTACTCCTGCAAGAATGGCCATAATAAAAAAATAAAAAAACAGTAGACATTGGCGTGGATGCAGTGAACAGGGAACGCTTCTACACTGCTGTTGGGAACGTAAACTAGTACCGCCACTATGGAAAACAGTGTGGAGATTCCTTATAGAGCTAAAAATAGATCTACTATTTGATCCAGGAATCCCACTACTGGGTATCTACCCAGAGGAAAAGACGTCATTATTCAAAAAAGATACTTGCACACACATGTTTATAGGAGCACAATTCACAACTGCGAAATCATGGAACCACCCCAAATGACCAGCAACCAACCTAAATGCCCATCAATCAATGAGTGGATAAAGAAACTGTAGTGTGTGTGTATGTATATATACACATATATATATATGACGGAATACTACATAGTCATAAAAAGGAATGGATTTACAGCATTTGCAGTGACCTGGATGAGAGTGGAGACTATTATTCTAAGTGATGTCACTCAGGAATGGAAAACCAAGCATCATATGTTCTCACTGATATGTGGGAGCTAAGTAATGATGCAAAGACATAATAATGATACAATGGACTTTGGGGACTTGGGGGGAATTGGGGAGGGGGTGAGGGATAAAAGACTACAAATATGGCACAGTATATACTGCTCGGGTGATGGATGCACCAAAATCTCACAAATCACCACTAAAGAACCTACTCATGTAACCAAATACCACCTGTACCCCAATAACTTATGGAAAAATAAATAAATAGATTTGTAATGTTAAAAAATAAATAAAACTAACACAACCACAGTCAACAGCAATGCAAAAGCAATATTGCTATTAGAATAAGCACATCAGGATCTAAAATTAATTTATCAGATTTTACTTTTGTGATGTTTCAGTTAGAAAAAAACCTTGTAAAATTCTTCACTAATGAAAAAAAAATGCCCTTATTCTAAATTGTAATAGCCACATGTGAGATTTCTAATCTATTTGGTTTTAGTTTAGGCTAATAAAAGACAGTTGCTTATCATGGGAATGTTTAACGAGGGAAATTAGGGAACGTCCTATGTTCTCTGGGGACATTTAAAACAGGAGAACCATAAATCTGTGCACTTTATTCTGCTTATGAGCAGAGCATTGGATTCAGTCTCTAAATGTCATTCCAGAACCTTCCTTGTACATTATGCTATACAGGATGGTTCACTTGAGGCAGGCAGGCTTCAATAGTGCAACAGTATTTAGAAGTGTTTATTTTAAATTATGTTATACTACCCACTTAAGATGACATATTTCATAGCACTAACAAAAAACTTTTCTCCTATTTCTCCTGTCTTTTAAATATCTGTATTACATCCACCAGTATTGTTTGTCAAGGATTTCTCTTGATTACGTAAGTATTGTTTATTCTATTATAAATTGTAAGTTTAATAAGTAGCTCTGAGGCATCAGTAAATGTTAATATAAAAATTAAGAAAAACATATTATGAGGTAAAAGAGATAAAGTCATAATGTTGCCTGTAAATACTGATTCTCAGAGTTGTAGAGATTCCATTTTCTTAATTATTAGTAGTATTAATTAAATTCAAGGCTCATTATTTCTTAAGGAGAAAAAGAAGAATTTTGGGGGTTTTAACTCCCTCTACTTCTATTTTAGGTTCATCCTGATCATGCTAGAAAAATATTAGCAAAAATATTCTATTCTAATATGCTACTGAGAAATTAATTTAACAGTATAATTTTCAGCTTAGACACATGCTATAAAAAGAAAAAATGTTTTACTTAGACAATAGAATATTAGGTTAAACAAAGAGTTCTCATCATAAAAGTCTTATCTCTAGTAAATTCTATGGCACTTAAAGAGTTAAAGATTGAAATGAAAAAACTATACTTCTAAAAGGGCTGAATACACAGAACTAAAACCATATATGGTAAATATAAAAATAGTAGTATTCTACAAAGCTAAAAATATGACTCTGAAACAGTGTATCAGGATTGTCAATACAGTTGTCATTAAACACAGAACCTTCAATTCTCATATTTTGTCATTATATTACAGAAAATTGCAAAAAAAACCTATTTATATATTGAAATGTAAGAAACAGATATGCATAAAAATCATGAAAACATGGCCTGAACATATTTCACTGTACCATTTATTTAAGAGGGTCCATTTGAATTGAGTTTCAAATAATATATATCAACACCTTTACAAAAATGTTAATTAGGAACCCTTCTTTCTCTCTCCTCATTTTTTCTTCTGGTTAAGGAACTCAGTGTAACCCCAGCTCCCCTACTCCTTACTCACTTCCATCATTGGGAGGTGGAGTGACTGACCAATGATAAGCTTGGGAAGAAGAACTAGGCATTCCGCCTCAGTTCTGCCATTCTTTTAGAAGCAAGCCTACCCACATAAACCATGCATTTTCCATTGCTCCCCCATGCCATACATTGTCCTTCTGGACCCAATTTTGTCAGTAACCTGTTGCTACAGCCTGAACTGGGATCTTAAAGATAACTTTTAGCCCTCACATTAAGCTACAGCCTTCAACTTGGCCATTTTCAATAATAAAAGTGATATTTTGACTGCCAAGTGTACTCTATTGGGAGCCTCTTGGAAAGCACAAAGCCTAGCAACAGGTAACCCCCACTTTTAGGAGCTTGTCCTGAGGAGCTAACCCTGAACAAGAAACACTCTTTTAAAAATGCACAAAGATGTTCACTTCTATACTACTAATAATAAACTGCCAAAATCTAAATACCCACATTGGGTATAAATCAACTGATAAATCCACATGACACACTCTCACACAATCATGAAAAGAATTACCTATAAAAACTGTGTAACAGTATGGGGAAGTGCTTTTAAAATAATGTCAGAATTAAAATGAAGGTAGAATGAAATCTAAAATTCTTTCCATGGCCTGCATGTCCCTACCTGCCCTGATTCTTGGCTTCCTTTTTGAAATGTTTCTACTATTCTCCAGCTATCCTTGCTTTCATTCCATTTCATGGAGAAGTTAAGCTTCTGTACTATTTACTGATGAGTTCCTTCTTATTTGTGTCTCTGCTTCCATGCCATGTCCTCCAGGAAGAAATATTTGATCACCCTATCTATCACATCCTACCCTATACTCTTTCCACTTTGCCTTATTTTATGCTTTGTACTTACCAACGTCTGATATTTTTGTTTATTTACTTGCCTTTCTATACCCAGCAGAATGTAGGTTCCACAAGAGGAAGGCCATGTCCCAGCATTTAGAGCAGTGCTTAATACAGTAGGCCCTCAACAAATACTCATTTGAATGACAAATAAAGACATAATATGTATAAATTAAACACATAAAATAATAGGTAAGTTAAAAACATAAACATTATGTAAAGAAGGAATTTTAGAGGGCAGTATTAATTATGTGGCAATAATTTTAATGGGAAGAAGATCATGCCAGACCACACAGGCCACGAAGCCAGGGCTACATGTGTGGGACAGACACGGCAATGGAGAATTAAGAAAGGTGGACTTCTGCTCCCAATCCCACTTTAGCCAGAGTAGTGCTGCTTACTCCTTATTTTCTACATTGGGCATCCATCCAAATCTTGTCTAATAAATAGTTTCATGGCTTTAAAATGTTTGAAAACAGCACATTAGTGCTTCATCAATGTGAGCGTACTGTTTAAGATGTAAGGACCAGAAAAGAAAAATCAATTAGTTGGGTATAAACCATATAAAGAGAACTAATTATGAAGGAGAAATTAGGAAGAAAAAAAGATTTAGGCCCCTCCTCCCCCCCCCCAAAAAAAGGAAAACCACACCAAACTTTCCTAAAATAAAGGTACGGTAAAGAGCTAGAAATAACCAGAAAACTAAGCAAAATAAAACATAAAACAAAGCATATTCACATGTGCAATCTATACTGAAAGCTTTAAAATATGTACAGGTCGAGCCAGGTTGAGTGAGCTTCCCTAATCCAAAAATCCAAGATCAGAAATCCTCCAAAATCTGAAACTTTTTGAGCATTGACATGATGACGAAGATGACGTTAACACTGCAGAAGTGCCTATGGACATATGGTGAAAGTGTGTGACGGGCTTCGTGAAGAACGAGAGCCAGTGTGCATTCATAACAAGAAATCATGCCAGTTTATATTAGGTTGGTGCAAAAGTTAATTATTGATTTTGCCATCAAAAGCAATGGCAAAAACCGCAATTACTTTTGCACCAACCTAATAAAATCAAAGAGAGACTTCTAAGCAAAAACTCTGTTAATGAGGCAGATGACTCTGGAGGAAACATTTTAAAAAGCCATCCAGCAGAATGCCCCCTTATCCATAGAGGACCCACTTCCTGGTCCCTCCACTGCTTCTGATGTTTCTTAAAAAAAAAAAAAAGTAAAATACATCCTACAGTAACCTTTTCAAAGCTTTAAAACACAGCATCATAAGTGGTGACTGAAAGCCTGCCATTTTCATTGTTGCTGTTTTTCAACAGCTGATATAGTTGTCTGGGTGATGTTACTGTGCTGCTTGGTGAACACATTATTTTTTCAATGTCTTAATGGTACGTCCAATTTTTTTTTTTTCTGTTAAGTAATTAGGTGTCAATAAGTACAGGAAAATAATTGCCTATTGGTAGCATACAGATTCAGAGTCAGGAATGATGGTGATGCCAAACAACCACTGATTGTCCACACGGGTAGCTGAGATAGTGATATCTTTGCTTTCTGAGGGTTCAATGGTTCAATGTACACAAACTTTGTTTAATGCACAAAATTACTTAAAATATTACATAAAATTACCTTCAAGCGATGTGTATAAAGCGTATATGAAACATCCATGACTTTCATGTTCAGACTTGAGTCCTATCCCCAAGATATCTCATTATGAATATGCAAGTATTCCAAAATCCAAAAAATCTTAACTCTGAAACACTTCTGGCCCCAAGCATTGTGGTAAAGAATACTCAACCTGTACTTACAAGTAAAACGTATTACCGAAAACTCAGTGCGCCATACCTGGCCAGAGTCTCCAGTACAATATTCAGTAATATCACACTCGTTCACAGCATCCCGGCATTCATACCCTCGTGGCTGAAACTGCAAATCAAAATTCAATATTAAGAGTTAAGATTACTCAATATTTCAGAGTTATTATAACATTCTTAGACTCACCAACAATGCCTATACTCTCGCATAACTAACACCAAACTCTTTTTAAGAATTAGCAAGACAGAATATCCTATTGCAGAATAGAAATGAGGCCCAGATGCTACCCTCTATACTAAAGATGAATCATCAACCAAAGATTTAAATGTTCAGATTTCAAAACCCACTGTCTCAGAGTACTATTTTCAGAAAACAATGTGATAGAAATCACCTAAAGAAGAAATTCTGGTTCGGTTTAAGACAAAACAGCAAAACACTATAATATAAACACTTAAGATCTCTCTGAAGAATTCACATATATACCCAACCTTCATTGAATTACCTATTAGCATAGATATTAAACTTTCTTTTGCTAAACACAGACAATCAAATTTTAATAAATTCATATGAATTATCTTTAGTAATGCCAGGGAATGCCTTTTGTATACAAAGCATTTTATTTGAGGAGGGGGTGGGTAAAAGGTGAAGGAAAGAGCCCATTCCCCTCAAGCAATTTATAATCTGGTTGTACATGAAGCAAGGAGAAATAAGCTAGAAACTTCTAAATACCATAATGCATAATACTCCTAATATTGAAAAAAATCATAAAATTATGTAATTCTATGGTTATAAGGAATATTAGAGGTTATATATATGAGAAAAGGGAAGATTAAAATGACTTTTCAAAAATAACTGGTGATCTCTGTAGATGGAAGACTGTGTATGTCCACACACACACAAATCATGTATATACACATATGAGTGTGCATTCATATGTTACTTTCCTATCTCACTTTCTTGCCTTTACAGGGGATTTTAAAAGCCCAATGGGAAAATATGAGCACTAGCTTTTATGTTCAGGTCTAAAATAAATTACGATAAGTTTTGAAGAAAAATGTTATAAGTAGGTCATATTATTAAAAAGACCACAGAAATTGTCCCTCCTCTATTCAACAATTTAATTTGGATTTCATCTATGTTAGTAGGGCAACTCTTTTGGAAGCAGTTTAGGTATATTTTCCTAATGAGGCATTGGAGGATAAGACGGTTGGTAGTGAATAATAGTAGAGATAAATGTTGCGGCCCACAGAATTTGAGATTTATCAATTCTAGAAAACTGCCAGGCTAATATGTACACTGTATCCAAGAAATTTGTGACAAGCTATACAAATGCTTAGTGTACACACTGAGATATCTGGCTAATCTGTCAATTAAAAGAAAGATGAAACTGTCAGAAAACTCACAAGACATGAGGTACTGTTACAGCAGGGCCCGTCGCTGCAGTGAGCCCCGTTGGAGAGGGAACATTTCTTACAGCACAATCCATAGCATTCCTAGAGAAAACACTTCACGTGAGTAAGCAAAGAGCCTTACCTGCTGTTCATTCATATTCTCTCCACACGTGGCATGCATTTTCCAAATGAGAACATTTATACAACAGTAAGCAAATATTCTGGGAAAGAATTAATTACTTTAAACAAGGATAGATTCCTTCCTGCCATACTTCTCAGCAAAGTAAGATCTTCTGTAAAAGGACTTCAATAGCAAAAAGAAAGCTTAATTTTTTTTTCCTTTTTCTTTTTTTGAGACAGAGTCTTGCTCTTTTGCCCAGGCCGGACTGCAGTGGCACTATCTCGGCTCACTGCAACCTCCGCCTCCCGGGTTCACACCATTCTCCTGCCTCAGCCTCTCAAGTAGCTGGGACTACAGGCGCCCACCACCGTGCCCGGCTAATTTTTTGTATTTTTAGTAAAGACGGGGTTTCACCGTGTTAGCCAGGATGGTCTCTATCTCCTGACCCTGTGATCCGCCCGCCTCGGCCTCCCAAAGTGCTAGGATTACAGGCATGAGCCACCACGCCCAGCCGAGAAAGCTTAATTTTTTAGCAGGCAATTCTCTTCCAATTAGCTCCACTACATTCTAATACCCAATCTATTTTATAAAGATAAAAATAATAGGCAACATGGAAAGAATGTTTTATGATTTGGTAAAACTTATCTGAGATGAATATGAGCTATAAATTTTTAAGAGGTAGGGAATTTAATTAGAAGAATCCATTAGGTTTGCTCAGACAAGGCCATAAAGACATGACTAATTCTAACGGGTCTGAGCTGAATTAAGCACTAATCAGAGAGATGAGAAAGAAAGGCAGTAAGACCACAATCAATGTGCTGGCCTCTCATGAATGCTATACCTGTTTGCACCAAGTAAGATCTGTGCTGTAAGTATAGAAGGTTTCTTATACCTACCACATGAAAACCACAATCACACTCCTCCCCAGCTTCCACATATCCATTTCCACATTCCGTGGGCTCAAATAGCTAAAGAGATTAGGGAGAGAAGGGAAAAATGTTTCAATTTATCACAGAAAATCAGCACATCAACCGGGCCACATACAATGGCCGTATAATCAGCTATCATGTGATATTCTTCTATGATCTGTTGTTGCGGCATCTTATAAATGATGACTGTATGGGAAATACTGTTCACTTATTAATAGCACTTAAAAATATATCTGAAATGGGGCAATATCTCTTGGGGGATTCTCTGGCCGTGGGCTCCACAGGTGAACTCTAGCATTAGAGTTACTTTTTATGGAGATAAGCTGTCAAGAGGAATAGATCACTTTTCATATTTGCTAATGGAGCTAAAATGCATTGCTAATAACACTCACAGATATCTAATTTGCTAACTTGTCTCAAGACAGCTGAGAAGCCATAAAAACTGTCAAAAAGATAAATATGCTTCAGTCATAGCCAAATGTGATATGTACAATCAAGTAAATGCAAGTAAACTTGGGGGAAAAAATGTTGCTAGAAATCCAAGCCCATCATTCTCACTGAAAAGAAATCTCAAGTGTCTGAAAGCATAAGACACATGTATGGATATATAGAAATCTCTCAGTCATTCCTAGGGCTATAGAAGAGTACAATTTCTTGAATCATCTAGTCTACTGGTGCCATGAACTTGCTTGCCAGATAAACTATATTATAGAGCAACTGTAAAGGTAGTTGACTGTTAATGAGAAACATGCCTACTTCCCATTCCAGGGGCACTGGGGAAGGGGGCAGGATTTCTCTGGGCATAATCACTACACCTTAAATGAAGGCTGGAGCAGCACACTCCAACCCAAATGCTCTGAGCCCTGAATATGAGAGGGAGAAACTGACTCCATCCCCAGCAGCTGAACATACCTCAAGGAAGCGTTGCCTTCCACTAAATTCACCTGAGAAACAACTGATCCTCCTTCCACTTCCAGGAAGGCAAAACTATTACGAAAAGCAAAGGTTTCCAGGCTACTTGGGTGGGACTCCCCCTGTGGAAAAGTCCTATGAGTAAAATCAACATTGCACCTCTCTGTGTTATTTTGATCAGGAGGCAGGAGAAACTGGAAAAGGGAAGGGCTGACTAGAACATGGCCTGTACTTTATACCAGGCTCCCACTTCTTTCCTTCTTAGGACTCTGCCTCCATCCTGAGATGGGTCACTATCTCCAACCGTGTGGAAAACATGGCAGTGGGGAAGATTCCTAAAGCACAGAAAATATGCACACATATAATGTAAAAATAATACACACACAACACATGCATATACATACATTCAAAACGCTTGGGGGAAAAAGTCACTTCTTTGATACATACATATAAACTATTCCACTGGAATCCATACTTGTTTATTAACCATTGTACTACATAGTTTAAAAAGACATAATTCCATATTTACTTTTTAAAAATAGATGATTTATAGTTATTTTTATTTCATTTCCAAGTTATTAGAATAATTTTCTCCTAACTCATAGACAATTTCAGAAATCCACTGACGGATCCTTATGCATATGCTAGAAACCTTAACCTTTCTAAACAAGTGAGAGTTGTTTCCTCAGGCATGATGCTTATAATTAGCTCCTAAGCTACAAGGTGGGTAAGATTAGCCATGTACATTGCAATTCAAAAATGCCAGCAGCTCACATTAGTTCATTATTACTTATTTCACCCATTTTGAACACTTTGAAGCTTTTGGATTTCTGTTGCATTGAGATTAACGTTATGAAAGGCAGGCAACTGACTTTAACGATGCAAGGTCACTTTGAAAGTCCTGTTTCTTTTTCCACAGCCATACTAAGATTCTACACAGATGTCAGGCATCAAGCTACCATCTCCTGACTATGTAGTGTCACTTAATTATGGGTTTAGGAATAAATTTTCCTGTCAGTTACCACATTAGTTACTGATTTAAAAAAAAAAAAGGTTAACATTATTTTGCTGCTCTCTCAATTTGCACAGTATTAAACATTTTGCATAGCAATGAGCTATATTTGACTCATGAAGTAGTATTTTAAAAAGAAATACGAAATTTGCCATGTTAGAATTTCCATACCATCTGCTAATTAGCATTGATCCTATCTTTTGCCTGCTGAGCAACTTCATTTCCAAACATGCTACTGCAGGTCTACAGCCCCGATTTATGCAAAAGCTTTGAAGCTGGTGAGTTTGAGACTTTCAGCTTTGGTGAAGTTTAAAGAAGTACGATGCATTTACCATATTCTATGTAATAGTCTTGAGGGGCCTGGGACACACCCTATAATCAGTTAATATTTCTGCAACAAGACTTATGAATATTTACCTTATGAGGTATAAATATTTTCAGTTTAGGACAAGTTTTACTGTCAAATGTGTTTTCCACAAACATAAAAAACACTTCTGAAAATTTTCAGTTTTCTGAATTAAGAATATGTGAATAAGGGATTGTGACACTATATACACAGTTTGATGAGATGCCAATTGACAATGTGGCCCTCTCCAGGTAAAGAGACAACGCATTAT
Organism: Pongo pygmaeus; assembly: GCF_028885625.2. Classification (NCBI taxonomy): domain Eukaryota; kingdom Metazoa; phylum Chordata; class Mammalia; order Primates; family Hominidae; genus Pongo; species Pongo pygmaeus. The sequence continues at coordinate 106,912,138 of NC_072384.2, read as the reverse complement.
AAACACATATGTGTATTTATGGTATCCATAAATACCTTGGGTGATTTTTTGGCTCGCTGATATTCATAAGGAACTAATGTCCCAGGAGGACAAACCACTCAAAAAAAAAAAAAAAAAAAGTCAAGAAATTAGGCCCCGACATGGTTTGGTTCTGTGTCCCCACCCAAATCTCATCTTGAGTTCTAATCTCCACTGTTGAGGGAGGGACCTACCTGGTGGGAGGTGAATCATGGGGGCGGTTTCCCCATACAGTCCCCATGACAGTGAGTGAGTCTCACTAGAGCTGATGGTTTTAAATTGTGGCACTTCCTCGCACTCTTTCTCTCTCTCCTGTCACCTTGTGAAGAAGATGCCTGCTTCCCCTTTACCTTCTACCATGATTGTAAGTTTCCTGAGGCCTCCCTAGCCATGTGGAAATGTAAGTCAATTAAAACTCTTTTGTCTATAAATTACCCAGTCTGAGGTAGTATCTTTATAGCAGTGTGAAAATGGACTAATACTTGTCCCTAGAAAGAATGTCAAGGAGAAATGGAATCTTTATCAGAGAAATTAGTTAAAATAATATTTTATCTTAATTTAACCCATCATCTCTTAGCAGCAGGGTAAAAATCTTAACATGAAAATCTCAAAGATATTTTAATTGAAGGATTGTTTGCTTTTTGGAAGGAAGGATTTGGGAGTTCTAGCTAGCACTGAAACACCAGAGACTGAGAATGCTGAATCTATGGTTTTGTCATTCATTTAAACAGGACTCAATCTTTAACATGATAAGGACTTCTATAACTAAATATTAATCTGATTGACAAGAAACCTGCTTTCCAAGACAGGCATCTGATATCCAGCACTGTTCCACTGTAAAACACTGGAGAAATAATATACTTTCTTAGTATGCTTTCTAAGTTACTAACCTTTGTTGGCCTGTTGAAAAGGCAGGCTCCACCTCCTCTCTGTAAAAAGTCTCTATACTCCAAAATGCTGCACTTTGAAAATTTTCGAGAATGGGACACCCTGAGGAAACAAAGAATCAACTATGTAAATAATTTACCAAAAGCAATCATCAGAGAAGAAAATTAAAACCCCTAAATTAGAACAAAATGTTCACTTTGAATCCAAATGAATCTATACAAATTTTGACAAGGGACTTATGTTCAAATTACCACTTAAGTACATGTGGTGGAGTTTGCAGAGATGGAATTTCAAAGAAAATCAAAGATTTGGGGGCTATGTTACAACCTCCTCAGCAGTCAAGCCCTTTTGTGACCAGGCTTAAAATGTTTTTTAAAAAGGTCATTACAAAACCTCTTCAAATAGGCTGTATTTTAAAGTTTGTTAATATTTATTTGCTACATCTCATTAAAGTCAAGCATTTTTTTTTTGCCTCTGTTTTCTGAATAAAAGGAGCTCATGAACATATTAGATTTTACACTGGAGGACAGAGTTGCGAGGGCCAGTATATTAAAGACTATATCATGCAGGCCAACAATGCATTCAGGTAAACAAGGAAACCCTAAAGAGCTGTGTTAGATCATATATGTATATGCACATATGTTTTTAGTATGTGTATGCACAGTGACAATAGAATTGGGGTACACTCCCATGAATAATGGCTCTTTATTCTCAATTTCAAATACTATTTGGTGATATTCATTATTAATCAGGAATAGAAAATGAGCATCTCTGTGAATTACTTAATCAAATATAATACCTCTATGTCAGAACACAGGGGAATATTATATACATGGTTAGTTAAACTGAATCACACACACACACCCCTATTCCTCAGGAATACAGTGTGTGATTGTAACAGTGCTTGACTTGCGAGTGACAAGCCACTTATTCTAGGAAGTAATTCAATAATTTTATGCATTCTGATGTATGAAGGTAGTTTACAGAAGTAGGTAAAACCTGCCACTGCTGATAGGAACCTCTTAGAAAAACTATATAGAAATGTATTCTTGAGAAAATATATGTTAACTTTAAAACATTTTCTTATATCTCATTTAAAACATTTTATATATTTTATTATATAAAATATATTAAAGATGTTTATTATATGTTATATATATTATGAAGAGTCATTGTAAAAACTTCAGAGATTAATTTAGAAGACAGAAGACATCTCCCTATAGAACCAATATTATAGGTGTTACCTTCTTACAGTAGTCCTCAGAAAAGCCTGGTTAAGCCATAAATTACTAAGCTATGGAGTAATAGGGAACCGTGGAAGCTAAGGGTTTCACGTTTTAAACTCTATTTCTAGAAATGCGTTCTAAAGTAGCAGGGATAATGGCCTACTGTGCAAACCTTCAAGCCCACACTCCTCCCCAGGAGTTGGACTCCTAGGAGGGCTGGTGGAAGAAAACAAAGGGGCTCTGTCCAAGTAGGTCAGGGCCTCTGGCAACCAGGGCTTAGAGGGACGGAGGTAGGACCAGAAATGGTTGGTGTGTTGAGCAGGTGTCTGGCATGGCAAAGAAAGCAAAAGAGGCACATGGGTGAGGAAACCTCTCCCCTCTGCTAGGAGTGGGTTATGGCTTAGGGGGCCTGGAGGCAGTGGCTCCCATGAGGCAGGGGTCCCTGTGAAAGAGGGCAATATTTCCAGGCCTTGGTTCACTGAAGCAACAGCAGCTCTGGGGAAGCTGTTCTAGTTCCCAAAGTATTCACAAAAGAAAAGTGAGGGAATGTTCAAATGTCTATCACTAGAACACTACCTGATTTAGATACAATAAGTCTGTCTTAATTTTAAAAAAGCTTTACTGATTTATAAACGGTAAAGTATAATTTTTATTACCGTAAACATATATATTTACGAGTTCCTTAAAATGTAAATTGATGACTAAATTGATTTTCACTAACTGCTTCAGGTAGATAACCAGCTTTTAATCTAAGTGTACTAAAAAATTAATGCCTCCACTAAACTTAGAAGCCTTTAATCATGTGCTTCCTTTAAGGGTTAATAAGAAGTAGAAGGTAATACATTTTACTTTTATCACCAACCTTAAATAAAAAATTAAAATATAAAGTAAATTAGCTCTTTCAGTTTAAAAATATCAGACAATTAATTATTCATTTTATATTGTGCTTAGCCTAAAAGACCAATACCCGAGAGACCTTGTTTCTAATTCTACACAGCAATTTTAGCAAAAGGCATATATCAAATGCACGCATAATGAAAATTTACCCTGTTTCCTCCATGATGCAACCACCCCAGGATTCTGTGCAGTCACATTCTGGTCCAATAAAACAATAAAAGCAACAGAAGAAAAAGGAAACAAAGAAAGTCACATATTTATTTGGTATTATAACTCCTACAATAATTCTTTATTACCAACCCCATGTCAGTCAAATAGACATGGTATGTGAAGTCTTACAGAACAAAATTTCTTTTAAATCAGTATTTCCTTATCCTTTCCAGAATTATAGGTTACTTCCTAAGAAAACAGCTGGCAAGAAATAAAATTGTGCCTCTCTTCATTATTTTTGTAACTCTGACAACTCAATTCGGTTCCTGGTTCCAATGTTTAGTGAAAAGTACCCTGGTCTACAAATTGGAAAGCCTGAGTTCTAGTCCAAGTTCTGTCATATGAGAGAGTCCCATAGGCAAGTAACTTAGCATTTCCTGGGTCTCAGTGTTTCTACCTCTAAATGGGAATAACACCTTTTGTCTATCTCCCAGAGTGGTTGTGGGGTTCACACTAGACGGTGTACCTGTGTGCTCTCTGTGAATTATAAAGCTCTGTTGCACAAACACAACAGATCATCACTGAAGTTCTCTAACAGAGAATGCTCGAAGTTAAAGAAGAGAATTCAATTTGTTAGAGTTGAAGTGAGGATAAACAAGAGACTTGAATGAACACTATGCTAAAAGGTTTAGTAAAAGAGAGCAATCTAAAACAGAAGTGTACATAATCACTTAAAAACAATTATAACTTAACTTTGGTACCAGAGACTGACATATTGATATTGTGATGGGCTCTTCTTTTCATTAATTTTTTCCTATTTCTCTTTTCTATACCTCTGTCTCTCTCTATCGATATATTGATGTATATATATAGAGAGAGGTATACATCTATCTATATATACCTATATATAGAGAGAGAAGTATATGCAAAGATAGACTTCCAAATGGATTTTTTAAACTCAAAGTTTAGAACCAATGAAATAGCTACCTAAACAAACAAGTCACAAAGAAATAAAGAATTTTAGGCCAGGCGCAGTGGCTCACACCTGTAATCCCCGCACTATGGGAGGCCGAGGCGGGCAGATCATGAGGTCAGGAAATCGAGACCATACATGGTGAAACCCTGTCTCTACTAAAAATACAAAAAAATTAGCCGGGTGTGGTGGTGGGCACCTATAGTCCCGGCTACTCGGGAGGCTGAGGCAGGAGAATGGCGTGAACCCAGGAGGTGGAGGTTGCAGTGAGCTGAGATCGCGCCACTGCACTCCAGCCTGGGAGACAGAGTGAGACTCCATCTCAAAAAAAAAAAAAAAAAAAAAAAGAAAAAAAAGAAGAATTTTAGGAAGGAGGGAACTACGGCAGACATTAGTAATGAAGTCTACTTCTCACCCTATTCCATCATGCAACTCAGTAACACCTCTCAGCTGACTCTAGCACTGGCCTCTTCCCAGATCCAAGATTTCTAAACAAGGGCATAAACCTGGTCATACACCTTTCTTGTTTTAAGGTGTTTATGCCAGATAGTGAAACTCTAAACACTTCCTTTAATGTGTACTAGGTGTTTCCTGGGAAAGCAAACACTCTGAGCAAGATAATCAATGGAAGTTTGCGGAGGTTTGTGAAATGCCATCAGACACTTGTGATGACTATCTTAATGTACCCATAAAGGGAATTGAGAAGCCTGTGTAAATATAATTTGTTTCAATTTTCCACAATATTATGCATTAATGAAAAAAAGAATATAGAGAATGATATTAAGGTAGATTTTTTCTTTTCTTCTCTACGGAGGTTGGGGTGGTGAGACCTTTACTCCCAGTGTCTCATATTTTCAAAAAATAGGAAGGCACTTTCACCTAATTTCTAGTTAAGTGAATAATATGAGTGAACACACTGGTCTCTCTCTCCACAGGATTGCATTAGGTTGTTGCCCGCTGCCATAAAAATGTATTAAAAATTATATTTTACCACTGTGTTTGTATAAAGATAAATACAATCTGGGTTGAATTTCATTCTGATTTTAAAAGAAATTAACATTTTTCATGGACCCTTCAGATTACTGTGAGCCTCAGACCCTTTGCCCACTAGAAAATTAGCCCTGTCTTTCTATCTACCTCTCACCTGATTAACGAAAAAATGACGCCTAACAGTCACTGGCTATGTTTTTTACTGATGGGATGTGTGGCCCTATTTGTTCTCCTTTTTGGACCTGCCTGGGCCACTAGAGGAGAATGCTATCCTCAACCTGTTCCCATGCTTAAAAGGCCCTGGGGCAGAGTCTTCCCTTGCAAAGCCTTTTTCTCCAACTTTTCTGATGAGACTAGGTGGGTAAATTTCATTAGAGTTTAAAGATGAGCTCTCTTTGACTCTAGATCTAAGCTATTTCCCAATCCAACTGTGATCTTACTAAGCTTGTGATGGAGCTTAATCTAGCACCTTGTGCGTCTGCTCAGCTGCTAGAACCCTGAGTGTGAGAGTATTCCCTGCCCCCATCCCCACGTTCTACAGTGTGAGAAAGAGCTGACTCATTCGCGGAGAAACTGGGTATGATTTTATGGATTTTGAAAGGGAAATTTTTACAACCTAAACAGATTAAAAATTACCTTAAGTTGCTTATTTTCTAAATATTTTAGAGGAAGGAGATATACTACAATTAAACTATAATAACTGGAATGAAAAATATTTATTTATTGACTGGACATGCATTATACAGACAGAATGGCACATGAAAGTGAGTAAGAAGGTCAGTGTACATACTTGGCTTTCTGCTAGAAGGTTCCCATTGGATTCCAAGGTTTTGAGCCAGGCTCTGCGATAATACTTGTGCCACTGCCATTGGAAGACCATACTGTTTTTCAGAGTTGAAAGTGTGTGGGAGACATTTGAGAGAGTGCACAAAGCTAGTTATTATTTCTTAATTGTTACCACAAATCTTCTCAGTTCCCTAAGTAGAGCCTGTCAGTATCTTAAGATGGCATATGCTACTTCTCACCTCCTTTTTACAACTGGGCCCAAGAAGCAGAAAGCCCCTCTTACTATGTGATATCTCTCAGAATTTGAAGCTCTCACATTGAAACATAAAATACAAGTCACAGAAGGCTGTGCTCCAATTCAACTTATACCAAACTAAGAATAAATTCAACTTACTAAAATATGTCAAGAGAGGTACCCACTAAATGGGCTACTAGGATAACCTGGTATAATATACTCCAATATTATTCCAGGCTAATTGTAGGCTATTGAGATAACCTGGTATAATATATTTCAGTATTGACAAGAGTTTAGATATAATTGGTTATGCTTTTTGGGTGCTGTTACGAATTAAGAATTTCCTTTAAAAAACTGAAAGTATTAAAATCCGAACAATGAGATTAAGGAAATAGGTGTTTGAGTTCATTCTACAGATAGGTAGGTAGAAGGCATGAAAATGAAAATATATACATAGGGAGAAAAAAACATAGAGTACTGATATCAGAAATCCTTTGATTTTAATGAGTTAAATTTAACAGAGACAGAGGAGCATTATAACAAAAAAAAGTCAGGGAAGGATTAATAAGCTTATAAAAGCTTAACATCTTATCTATAGAGGCCTAAAAGTCTCTAGGCCAATCTTCAGCTGCATTTGCCTGATATATATGAAAAACTGTCATTATGACACCAAAATATGTCACTATGAACCAAAAGGACCACGTTGGGTTCTATTTATTAATAACATAAGCCACTCATGCTACATTTGCCATGTCATTCTAAACAAGCACAAGAAAGGATGTAAACTGGGCCATAGGGAAAAAAGAGAACAGACGCAAAGATGAGACTCTAATTGGTAAAATTTACCTCATTCACACCAACTCCTCTTGTGCGAGAACAGACACCTCCAAAGTAACTCAGACTGCTTCTCTTATAGTGAAATGTCACCCGCCTTAAGAAAAAGCAGTGCTATCAGAAAACCAACGTGGTGGACCATCATTTCATACTCTCCCAAAATATGTCTACCCTCCTACATGGAACACCCCCAAACCATCCTCCTCCAAGAAATCAAAAACTGTATTTCAACTACCTTAAAATTTATGACATAATTACCTTTAAATTTGTTATGTTACATAATTTCAATTGAGCAAGCACCAAGTACCTACTAAGCAACATGTACTAGCACAGGAATTGAAAACACCAAGATAAACAGACACAGCTCTTGACTTTTTTCTAGTAGAGAATATCTAGCAGTGATGAAAAAGAATTAATATTGCTGATTATTAAAAATTGCTGATTAAAGACTGAAAAAACAGGAAGTCAAGGGTAACGGTGGGAGGAAAGGAAGGAGTGGTTTGGTTGGTTTGATTCCAGGACAGAACCTTAGAGGACTATCTGAAAACAGCTTTGCCATGACTGGGGAAGAGAATAGCTTATTATATTAAAAAGAAAGTATAGAACCCTTTTTCCTTAGTAATAGAAACTCAACTGAATGGTTCATCTAAAAGGACTACATTTGCTAGCCTCTCTTGTAGCTAGGTGTGGCCCATGTGACTAACACTAGCAAATGATTTGTTCATGAAACAGACATGTGCAAGCTTTCAGGAAACCTGCTTTACAGCAGTCAGCTCAGCTGGAAGGAGTACCCTTTTGCCCTTCTCCCCACATGTCATGCCCGCTGCCAGTAATGAAGGCTGGAGGGCCAGCAGGCATCCTAGATTGTGAGTTGACCTTGAGGATGGAAGTTATGGGCTCTAAGGGTAGACATTATGACTACAGAACCATCAGCATCCCAGCACGGGATATCGTAACTCCATGCTTCTTATCTAACAGACAAAGGAACCCACAGCAATCTTGTTCAAGTCACTATTTTCTGATATTTAACTTAACTGAACCAAAAAAGGGATAAGGATTAATGTCAGACCAAAGACTACACTAAAGGCTGAAATGAGTACATACGAGATGAGGTGCACAGCATCAGCATGCTGCTTAATGCGCTGCCGGTATTTTGAGAACTCATGGAGCATCTGCACAGGGTTGGTGGTGATGTCAATCTGATCCTTCTCAGTCCAGGTCTCTACAGCCACCAGGACAACCCTGGTGTTGAGCTGCTCCTTGTAAATCTGAGGGTATACAACAGGACAGGTGCAGGAGGAAAACACTGGGTCAAACATGCACAATCAGTGAGTCAGAGTCAGTGGAAGGACAGGAAGGGGGAGGTGAGAGGAGAACACGGGGTCATAATTAGCCCATTATAGAGAATCTTCTTATCCTTTCTTTTTTCCAAGAGCAAAAATAAAGAAAAAACAATCACACAATTTGGTTTCAACTCTCCTATAGGGTTATTTCAATCCCAGAGCAATACATTCACTGTCCTAGGGAGAGACAGTAAGGATTCTAAATACAGGACATAAATTTAAAACATCGTTCAGTAAAATCACCCTTTCAACTCTCATAGCAGGTAACAGGCTGGAGCCTGATATACCAGTTCTGAGTAACTGCAGTGCAACAATTTATTCCTGCTGGATTGGAACGGATCACTAAATCTCCAGATAAGCACCAAACAATATAGCTGGCTTGCCCTTGGAGGTCATATTATATGAAAAGTAAAATAACACTGGGAGAGAGAGAGACTCAAGGATCTGAGGCTAAAAAAGAGCAGATCCCTATCACTCATCTCATCCTCACCACAGGGTGGCATCACCCACAATATATAAATTGTTCCCTTTCTGCTCTCTCTCTGCTTTTGGCCTAGGAGCTAAACAATTCACACAATTAAGCAACTTCAATGAAGGCTGTCATTTTGCCCTGTTTTCAAACTAATTAAGTAAACAATGGGCTGGGTGAGGTAGCTCATGCCTGTAATCCCAGCACTTTGGGAGGCCGAGGCGGGCGGATCATGAGGTCAGGAGATCAAGACCATCCTGGCTAACACGGTGAAACCCCGTCTCTACTAAAAATACAAAAAATTAGCTGGGTGTGGTGGTGGGCGCCTGTAGTGCCTGCTACTCAGGAGGCTGAGGCAGCAGAATGGCGTGAACCTGGCAGGTGGAGCTTGCAGTGAGCCGAGATCGTGCCACTGCACTCCAGCCTGGGCGACAGAGCAAGACTCTGTCTCAAAGAAAAAAAAAAAAACAACCAATGGATGATCTTTGAACACACTGAAGAAGGGGAACACCATTATGCCTAAATCAAATTGAAGCTATTATATAATGACTTTACAACAAAAACAAGTTAAATGTAATGTCTTTTAAAAATTAGTGGTCAGCTTCAGAACCTTATGTGGTAACCCAAAATAAAAATTACACTTTGCATGATGTAACTCTATTCAATCATGTTGAAATGACTAATTCAGAGACGCTACCAAGTAAACAGCTTTTGCAGGGGAAAAGATGTGGTTAAGATTCTCTTTTCCATATTCACTTGTGGTTTTCCTCTGAGAAGATAGACAAGAGCTGAAATTAAAGAAAATTAATAAACCAGGTGTAAATTGGCTCTGAGGTGCAATCCTAACTCTATATGAGATACTCGACGCACATCCACTCATGTTATAGTTTTGTGCAGCTGTGCCCACCAGGTATATGACATACGTATGTTATGAGTATTTACATGACTGGAGGTTTGTGGACTGCTTAAAAGGCAGAAAAGAAGGCAGCTCTTTGGAGTAAATAAGTATCATTTAGATATTTGGCAACTTATAAAAAATGGTGGGGTTTTTTTCCCATTTAAGAGGGAACACACAATAAAATACCAGATAAAAATATGTTTAGCTGAGCAAAATAGCACTTTATATTACAACATATGAAGTAGTAGTCTATATTTAATTTCTGACTAGTCAACTGAATTATTCATTGGAACATAATGTATAATGTTCATATCTATAGAGTTCTAACCTAAGGCAGGAAAAAGGCAGAAAATCTTAAGCATTTTCTGTAATTCACAAAATAAGTGAGGAAAACATATCAATATTAAAGATTTGTACAGTTAGAAGTCTTTGTAAGGAGATATATATTTTATTCTTCCAAACTAGTTTTATTTGGGGACTGCACTTATTTCCATCATCTAGAAATCAAGTGTGAAATATCACACCAATGGGAACACTAAGAAAATATATTTGTGTCCTTAAAAAAATTTTTTTTGGTATTACCTATATTCTCCAAACATACTCTGCTTCAATCCATTTTTTCTTCTCTGTTACCACCATATATTTAAGAAAATCCCAGTTGTTTCTTTAAAAAGTCTCATTTGCCAGTATAATAACAAATAGATTTTGGTAGCTATTTCTCCATTGTTTTTGTCCTCCATAGACTGGGGGCAATAACGTATAGACCCAACTTAGAAGCAACACTAATGTATCTTTGGGATTCCGGGAATAACTCAGTCATCTGAAACTCTCAGAGCACTACTCTGTGAAGCGGACCATCCTATAATTCCTTAGCCAGATGAGCTTCAGGATTGTATTTTTAAATTTGTTCAAGAAATACCTAAAGTACAAGTAAGCAAATAGAGATAAAGCATTCCATCTTGGCACACAAATTCAAGAAAACCAGGATACTTACAGAATCCACAAGGTTGACCACGGACTTTGCATAGTTGTTGGTATGTGCATGAGAAGAGCGATGCTTCTTATACTAGGGGGGAAATACATACCAGTCACTGCCAAATCATAAGTGAATAATAAATTTCAAAATGCTGTAAAAGCAGAAATATCTTAGCAATAGTAGAAATACGGATTTAAAAATAAGCAGAAATATCTCAGCAATAGTAGAAATACGGATTTAAAAATATATAATTTAGTTTGTGGTATACTGGATTTGGTGGTGTTATTTCTCTGTTAGGTGGCAAAACTCTGACTATCTAAAACATGATGTTAGCTGGGCAGCATGGCTCACAACTGTAATCCCAACACTGGCAGGTGGAGGCTGGATGACTGCTTGAGGCCAGGGATTTGAGACCGGCCTAAGCAACACAGTGAGATCCTGTCTTTACAAAATTTTTTTCAAAAAAAAAACAAAAAAACCTACGATGTTCTGAATAATAGTAAGGGCCTATAGAAATCAATATGAGAAGCTTTATACCTAAAAAGTAAGTTTTAAATTTAGTCTTAATGTCTACAAATTCAATCCTTTTGTTTTCATTGAAATGACATTTTGTAGCTTATACAAAAGGCTTAACCCACTTGTCTCACTTTAAATTCAAGGCCACACACAGATCAAGAAAATGTCTTTGTCAGTGCTTTAGATACTGCCCATGATATGGACAGCATTTGCCAGGCATTTAGTGTATCCTTTCAGAGGAATGCCTCCTCCAAATGAAGCCATTTGCTTTTGACTGCTCAAAGTCAAAACAAAGAGAAGACAAAAAGTAAAAATGAAGTGTGCTGAGAGTTTATGATTGTTTATGTTTATTTAAGAAATAAAGAAAAGTAAATTAATAGAGTAATTCTACAATGACATCTGGAGGGCTACGTTTTTAGCAAGGAGTAGTACACTTTGCTTAATATGTCTTCAAGAGGACATGTGAAAACTGAAGTCTACCATAGGAAGATCATGCCCTCTACTGGTCCATGAGGCTATTATTTCTACAACACTAAGGAAAAAAAAAACCTACTTAAAACCACAGACTCAGTTTTGCACAAGTCTTTGAAATTTACCTTGAATTATAATTATGAAAATAATGCATCTTTCATAAAGATTAAAAATATTTCTACATTAGAAAATTCTTTTATTTGTCCTTTGCCCATTCGCACCCTATATATAACTTTTGTCAGATTCCCTTCATTTCATTCAATCTCTGTGACTATGTTTTTAAAACAAAGAATATATATCTCAATGTTTACATATCTAATGTTTATTTTTTATAACAACGAAAACACTGATTACCCATAATAAATGCTAAATAAATTAATATTCTGCTATTATTATAGTATTTATGAATACATAACTGTTGGTAGAATATTAGTATTACTGTTCATGTTATTACTACTACTGTACATCATAATCTGACCCAAATTGTCTGTATTTGTGTTCTTTTAAAGTAAACTGTAACGTGTGCATATAACTGGGTCATAAAACACCCTATTAATCTAAAATTATTCAGGCATTATAACACATTTTGTAAACTTGGCATAAAGAAGTTTCTATAGATAGCTCAGCATTTTAAGTTGCCTAACAAATTCCACAAGCTGAAAATTTTCCAAGATACACTTAAGAGTAAAAGGAAAAATATTAACATTAAGTTCCTCTGGGGTGATGAAAATGTTCTAGCTCCACTGAATTGTGGATTCAAAGAAAAAACATTAGCTGATACCTATTCTTCTAATGCAGTGGTGTTACACACCTATTAAGATGAATTTTAGTTTGCTTCTGAGTATTAATTTGTTATTTTATTGAGATTTCTTTTTATAGCGTAATGATCACAGAAAACATGACAAGTTTTAAAACATTTCAAGTTTTAAAAATTAATAAAATGAGGTATTTTAAAAGTCTATCAAAATGTAATGTTTTAAATTTATTTCATATTTGTAATTTTCAATCCTCTGATTTTCTTTTTAGAAAAATTATTTTGCCTGTCATTGGTAAGTAAATTAGAGAGTGCCAAGAATGGAAACAGAGATACCTGTTGGGAAGCTACTTCAATAGTCCAGGTAAGACATAATGGAGGCTAAACAACTGTAGAGAGAAGTGAATTCAAGAACCACTATGAGAGTAGAGCTCCCACGACTGGATGATGTATAGGACGTGGAAGGTGAGGAAAGAGAAGAATTAAAAGATAACTCCTAGGTTTTGAACTTGAACTTGAATGGATGGGGGATTGTGGTGCCACTTAAAATAATAAGAGAGATTAGAAGAAGAGAAGTTTAGGACTAGGGAACTAAGAGTTCTGATTCAGAAGTTCTATTCAAATCGATACTGAAGTAGAGATATCAAATAGGCAGTTCTGTGTATGAGCACAGAACTTAAAGGGCTAGAGCTAAAAGGAGGGAGTAACGAGTTTAAAGTCATGATCCCACTTAAAGACTTGAGACTGGAAGTTGTTACTTAGGTAGAGAGTATACAAAGAGAAGACAGCCCTGAACCAAGCCCTGGGGCACTCACATAATTCGAGAGGTCAGATTTTAAAGACTAGGAAGAAATAGCCAGTGAGGTGAGAGAGCTACTGTGTCATAGAAGCCAAGAGATGAAATAAAATTTTCAAAAAAAGAGGGTAATCAACTGTGTCCAATACTGCTGAGAGAGTAAGACAAGGACAGAACAATGACCACTAGATTTGTTAACTTGAAGTGCCATTTAATTGGACACCTAGGGTTTAGTAGAAACTGTGTTTCTCCTGAAACAAATATTTGCTCCCCACAACTCTATGAGGTGGGTTTTATTATCCCCAAATAACTTACTCAAGATCACACAGCTAGAATTTAAATCCTTCTAGTCTCTAGGTTGAGGGAGGAGGTAAGCTGGTTCAGTTAACAATTCCTATTAAATAGTTTATATATATTCCTAACAAATCATGATTATTAATGAGAACTCAAAATTTGTTAGGTGTATATAAAATATAGTGGTTTTTAAGTAAGGAAAACCAAGTGAGGTTTAAATTGAAAAATATTTAAATTATCCTTACATATTTACATTTATTGACGCATAGTTAAGAATGTAGCAAAAAACGTAAGCAAAACATTTGCTTTTCATGCACTTCATGCACTTTAAAAATCTCAACCAATTTTCTATTAGAATAAGGTTTTTAATATTTATTTTTAACTTAAGCAGCTCAAAGACATGTTTGCAGACTCTTATCAAGGCTATAATTGGCTTGCAAATGAGGTTCCACCAGCCAGGTACTAAGATACTTTTTACCAAATTGAGGGATTTTTCTTTTCTAATGGAAAGCCACTGATAATGTGATACCTATTCAAAATAAGATATCTGCATTTTTTTCAGGCAGCCAATGTTAAATCACTCTGAATTAAAGGGATAAGCTTGAATGCAAATGTAGGCAGAATGTTTCTATTTCCTGCATGAATTAGAACTAATTGTGCATATAAAGAAAAATATGCATCACCATTTATAATAAAACTTACTTTCACATTTCTGATCAGTTTAAAACAATCTTTATTTAAACTGGTTGCTTTTCCTTCCTGAACACACACAATCCTTAAGAAAACTGTCTTTTGAAAAAAAATAAGATTAGAATTTGGTTTTTCAACCCGAAGGTGAGAATTATCAAAATAACTATTCTGGATCATATAGTATAAAGATTGTAAGACGAGTACTCTCAGTGAGATGATTATCCTAAAGCCCAGCAGCAAATCCCCAAATATTCAGAAATAAATGTATTAATTATTCTAGTTCAGTTTGACTTTCAACATGTGAATTTAAGTACTTTGATCCAGTAAGTTCTGATATAGTACTGAAGTGGCAATCAAATTTAAAAACAACCTTCATCTCATAGAAAGCATACCTCAAAAAAATTTTTTCAGCTCTCAAAAAAAAATTCTTATAAAATGACATATGTATTTGGGACTATTATGGATTAGAAAGTAACTCTGTCTTAAAGCAAAAGGAATATATTTAGTTCTATTAGCCAAGAAGTACTATTTCTTTAAATAGTAGAAATCTTAGGCAATTTCTATTTTAGGCATTATTACCACTCAAAAATAAAAGCTTTCCTCTTTTTTGAGAAGGAGTCTCACTCTGTCACCCAGGCTGGAGTGCAGTGGTGCAATCTTGGCTCAGTGCAACCTCCACCTCCTGGGTTCAAGCAATTCTCCTGTCTCAGCCTCCCGAGTAGCTGAGATTACAGGTAAACGCCACCACCTCCGGCTAATTTTTTATTTTTTTATATATATATATATATATATATATATTTTTTTTTTTTTTAGTAGAGATGGGGTTTCACCATGTTGGCCAGGCTGGTCTCGAACTCCTGACCTCAAGTGATCCACCCGCCTTGGACTCCCAAAGTGCTGCGATTATAGGCGTGAGCCACCACACGCGGCCTTTTTTTTCCTTTTTAAACATCTATTCCCTCTAAATTTATCAGTACAAATTACAATTCTTTTTTCTTGTTTCAAAAACCAATGACCATATCATACCTACTTCTCACCCATTTTAATAATAGTTAATAATAGGCCAGGCATGGTGGTTCACGCCAGCAATTCCAGCACTTTCGGAGGTTGAAGCAGACAGATCACTTGAGTCCAGGAGCTCAACACCAGCCTAGGCAATATGGCGAAACTCAGTTTCTACAAAAAAAAAAATACGAAAAATAGCCAGGCATGGTCATATGCACCTATAGTCCCAGCTACTCAGGAGGCTGAAATGGGAGGATCACTTGAGCTGGGGAGGCGCAGGTTGCGCTGAGATGAGATTGGACCACTGTACTCCAGCCTGGGTGACAGAGTGAGAACCTATCTCAAAATAATAACGATAATAATAATAATACTAACAACAATAATAAAATGAATTATCAAAATTTACCCTTAAAAGATTTGATAGCCTAAATAAGGAACTTTATCACAGAACATGTGACACAGTGTGTAGAAATTTTCTACATATAAATAATATTTTAAGAAGTGTGCTATTTTATTATTCATAAGAATAAGGTTATTTAAATGTTTACCATTGAGAAGGGTTAAAAAACAAATTCAAAAAATATGTTCTTTTAACAATTACCAAAAAACTATAACTGTTTAATTGTAATTAACACTTAGTAGTAACTGTTTCCTATTTTGCACAGTTACTGAGATTTGCTCTTTTGATTGATAGCTTCATGTACTTTCCTGATATATTATGGTAGAACAAGAGATTTGGAATTGCAAGTAAAGGTTTGAGAACAGATTCTATAGATTAATAGCTATTTGAGAATGCACTTTGTGCATTCAAAGACATTGTATATATCTTAATTATTATTTCCACTACTCTAGAAGTATTTATATAATGGATGTTGAAAAAAGCTTAGGCTTCAAAAGCCATAATTTCACAACATGCTACAATGCTCAAGATTGAGAATCAGCTGGGAAAAAAAATCTCAATGTTCCAATCAACAAAAATAATTCAGATAAAAAAACTATCGTGGGGTTTCAAGCAAATTAAAGTCCTTCAGAAACTCATATTTTAGCCTTTACTGTCTAAAATGACTGCCTACACATCTGGCTTTCCTTTCCACCAAAAAGGACCTCTCTTAAATTATATGTGTTCTGATAAATTTTGCTTCTTACTAACATCTCAAGCAATATATTTAAAGGCAACTGGAACAGAAAATAAATGTGCATACAAAAGTAAGAGGTAGTCTATTAAAAAACTTTATATTCAACACAATTAAACTGGTAGTTAATGGAAAACATCCATTAAAGTAGAAACTTAAAAGTTTAAATAGAAATTAAGTCACTTTTTTAAAAATTTCTAGTTTCAAGGCCTTCTCTGAGTAGGGTCGGCGAATTAGAATTTCACATCATTTTAGCATGAAGCACAACCTTATCATATCATGTACTAATCTAATTTTGGTTTCCTTAAAGTAAAACAAAGACTTAAAGATAATTCCAAAGCAATTTCAATTTTTGTTCCAATCTTTCATAAGTTTGTCACCAATACCTGATTTCTACGCAGTTTTTAAAAGATTCTCATCTATATAAAGTCTTTTCAGAAGTGCAACTTTGTTTTGATAAAACAAGTACCTTTTGCCTTAGAGTATACAACTTTTAAAGTTCAATCACATAACTACAACAGAGATTACAACTGGCCTAAACAGTCTGGGGAGTGTGGCAGTGGTTGCTGGAGCCAGCTCCCATCAGATCCTGAGAGCCAACTAGATACATCCTCTCCTAACTCCTCATCAGTGATCTCACTTTGATAGCTTGAAATCAGCTACGGTGGCAATATTTACACCACAGATATCAGCAAACATTATAAATCAAGAGAGCTAGGTGTTAAAATTTACCAGCACACCACTAGTATTGGATGTACTAGTATATAGCCTACTGTCCAAGACTCTTCTGGGTTTCAGGCAAGTAATTTTATAAAGGAAATGGTTAAGTATAGTTAACAGAGTTTCTACTGTATCTTCAAGAGGGGAAAATGAGGAACAATGAATGTTTTTCGTATATCTTTTAAGTGTTACTGAAATGACATATTCAATCACATTTTACTTCCACAGAAGTTAACACGAGATTATTCATCTTTCCAATATTTAAAGACCATAAGTCATCAAAGATATTCACTTTAGATAAACCTTTATTTTATATGTTTGCCTCCTACAATTGTATCTACCATAAGCATAATTAACTAGCAAGAAAAAATAACATATTAGCAGGACAGAAGCATGGAATAAAATTAGAAAGCAGTGACCAAATACATAGATGAAGAAAGGTAGAGAATAAGAATTTTAAATGAAGACAAAAGATGACAGATAGCTAAATCTATTAATTATAATTATTAAACGTAAGGAAAGTTTAGAGTTGTGAAAATTCTATAAAACTCAGAGTCTCCAAACACCAACAAATAAATCAAGTCACTTAATATGTCTGAATATCTTGGGGTTAATAAGTAAAAAATAATGATTAACTATAAAGTAAAATGTATTCTTTCTTAAGTAAGCTATCTGGTCTAAAACCCACTGACTCTGTATTCTTACCGTTTTGTGATCATTAACAATCATAAGTTCCAAATATTTCATTTCTTCAAATATACCACGTGATGGCTACGGAAAATAAAAATATATGGTCAGAATGGTGATTGACGTAAAATCTCTCTAGTGCTCACTGTTAAGTTGTAGATAAGACTTTGAATTTCAGAACAACTCTCTGCTGCCTACTTTATAAACATCTTAGAAGAAAGTTGGTCAGGCAAATTTTAAAAAGTGATCATA
This sequence comes from Pongo pygmaeus, assembly GCF_028885625.2. NCBI lineage: Eukaryota > Metazoa > Chordata > Mammalia > Primates > Hominidae > Pongo > Pongo pygmaeus. The sequence goes on along the minus strand of NC_072384.2, from coordinate 106,894,137 downwards.
AAATATGGGTACATATTCAAGTATTTAGAAAATAACTATATTTTATTATTATTAAGGTACTTACTTATCAACATAGAAAACAGTCCATGTTGTTGTATATGGTTTTTATATGTAAAAATAGTCTAGAGAAAAATTATAGCATAATTATGTTAAAATAAATAAATCTCAATTTCACATTAAAATGTGATAAAATATTCATATTTACTGAAAACGTCAATGAAAATCTATGTAAAACTCATTTAATAAGAATAGCATAAGTTATAATTACCTCCAGGTATATCTGATACAGATATCAATGTAGTTAAATAGAAACATTAACTCACTGGAGTGAAATTCTAAAAATAATATGCTAATTCTTAACTGCTCAATTTCTCAAAGGAACAAATATTGGCAATTATTACAGTCTAAAGTCTTCTAAATTAACTAGATAATCCTTTAAGAGTAAGTATTTTAGCCTTCATTTGGACTTTTATTTCTTTTTCATAGTTGGAAAATTATAATAGTGGCTCTTTTTTCTTTATGTACATAGTCATTGATCACTTTATATTTGATGAGGTGGACTGTAGTGAAAGAACAGCAGCCATTGTAAAACGTATTATTACCAACCACATCTTTATGAATGAGCTAAAAGAGATCTAATAATAATTTATATAATATATAATAAATGTATCCATAATTATCATAGAGTTTCATAAAAGGGAGGACAATTTAAACTGGAACTAAGTTTTTGATGGCTGGTGGTCTATTTTTTTCACAAAAAAATACACTCAGCAAAACATTATCTAAAATGTGCAGTTTCTACTATAATTACTCATTAAGTTATCTAGCAAATTACCATGTAATGTATAAGCTGTGGAATTAATTCTCAGTTACATAGCATTCACCATGTAATTACTAAACAGTCTCCATCATTACAGCTTTCTAGCCTATTATGAAAAGACCAGAAACATAATTTCAATTACAAAGCCCCTATACATTTATCAATGCATGTGAAGTATATAACAGTAGTTGATTATACAATTATATGATTTTTATGTAGAAACTGTTATATTGCTAATAGTCAAATAAATTCATTGTGTTCTGAAAAACATACAGCTTTAAAGTTTGGTGTAACAGAGTTTTTAATCTGAAAGTAATATAAATAAGCATGATTAGCCAACATTTCAAAACCTAACTCCTCTCTCTAGATTTTTTATTAACAGAAATGTTTTATATGACGCTATATAAGCCATATAGAAAGAAAAGTCTGCTGTACTTTAAATAGAAAATAAAACGCACTGCAATTATCGTTAGAAAACAGAGCTAAAATAACACATTCTTTAGATGACATCAGGGTTCAGAGACTACCATAATCAGTTTGAATCACTAACAGAAAGAGATCAATAAAAAGCAGTGTGTTAAGGCTCAAATCACAGGGTTTTTTGTTTATTGTTTTCATTTTTAAACAACAGTCCCCAAAATCTAAACTGTTTTAGGTACACTTAGATACTATGGGGTGATAGGCACATGACTTCATTGAGTAAAATAGGCCCACCCAAGGCTCAATGCCACACTCACATTCACTGCTCTCTTCCTTCTTTTCAACCACTGTAATTCAGATAGAAAGGGCCACTGGTCACCTCTTTCCATAGCTGCGGAAAGGAAAAATTAGTATCAAAATTTTATGCTTATTTCAACGGGAGTATGTTTTAAAATATTACACGAAGAAACAGTGGCACTGATAATATATGTCAGACTAAGGTGAAAAAAAAGCACACTGATCATTATATATTTCACACTCTCATGACCACAAAGATAGTTCAAATGTAATTTTGTCCCAAACATCAAGAAAACATAATGTTCAAGATTCATTAGAAGATGCATATTTGACATACAACCACTTGACAATATCTGAAAATTTGAGAGAGTTCTACTATGTCTAATTCATTTTAGCATTCAAAATAATGTATGGCATTAGCTTTTGCATAAATTATTAAAGATTTTTGGCAGTAATATACAGAAATAAAATCACATGCCCCAACAATCCAAACGAAGCTTCTGCCAACATTAGCACACTTAAGATGTGTCTGGAGCAGAGCATGAGAGGGAGGCAATCCAAGCTGGCTCAAGAGCAGCAAACTGCCAGGAAAATTTCAGGATGAACCTCTCTGTAAATCACTCTACTAAATTTGACCACACTTTCTGGTTCCCAAGGCAGCTTTACTCAAAGGCTTCATGTTTTAGTCTTTGCATTGGAAATGACTCTCCATGCCTCTTTACATGAGAGCCACCATTCATTCCAGTGCTGATCCACAATGTTCACCCCAGATATCAGACCAATTCCACTTCCAACAAGCCTGCATATCTACTGAGCTCCACCAAGTAACAGCTCATACTACATAAAATATAATCGCTATTTTTAGTTAAAACTTACTGAGATTCTTCATTTGCTTAGAATACTGTCCTGCCAAGGTTTTCTGGATTATATGTGGTCGACCTGTGCTTTTCTGAAACAAAACAATTGTAGGCAATTTAGAAAGCAAGATGTGAACAAGCCTCTATGAAACTAGAACTTTCTCTAATGTCCTTCCTAAAATGGGAATATTTATATGTCAGTTTTTTAGCTATCAAAAGTGAAAAGTATATGTCTTATTGAACTCTTAATTTTAAATAAAAGTATCATCTAATTGCCCCAGTTTAGATAAAAATATAGTGTTATTGGTTACTCTTAAATCTTAGCTTTCTTCAAAGCTATAAATGGGAAATTCACAAGAAACACAAAAAGTCAATAATCATGTAAATATGCCGAATGCTTTCATATTCCTTCAACATGCATTTTTTTTTATGAAGCACCAACTTTTGCCATAAAACTGATGAAGTTTTAAAAATTACGATATCCATAGTTAATTACCATTGCAAGGCCAAAAGCACTGTCACACCTTGCTGGCAAGAGGAAACTGGTAGCATAGTTTGAGAGAGAAATTTAGTAAGGTATATCAACAAACGTGAAGACATTTACATTTTTTGCCCTAGAAATTATGCTTTTAGGAATGTCTATTACCATTATTCTTATTCCTATTAGCTTCCATTACTGAGTGCATAGTATGTACCAGGTACTGTTAATGTACACATTACTTAATTTAGTCCAGACAAAGACCCCATATAGTGCATGGTTTATCCCCATTTTACAAATAAAGATATTGAGGCTCAGGGAGATACAACATTGTCTTAAAATTATCTTATAAAATAATGATCCAATTTATTTTTTAAAATATATGGGACTATGTCATTGAAAACTGGAAGAACATATTCTGAAACATGACAAGAAGTTATCTTTGGGGAACAGGATAATGGAAAATTACTATTTAAGTATTTGTTTTGCTTTTCCAAATTTTCTATATTAGTTTTATAATCAGAAAAAGTTATAAAAAAGAAACTTCTTAATAGGTTACATAAAACTTATAACAGTTTGGCTATTCATTTATTACTTGAGAGATAACATGAATTCTCATTAGAAATATCCCATGCATATTACTTGACTTATCGCAAAGCATACTAAAATCAATAATAACAAATTAAACATCAAAATATCTAAAAGTAATTACAGTAAGCTCTAAATTCTGGTAAAAGGTGAAAAGATAGTAATGAAATTAACAATGGGATCAGCAACACAATTTAAAAAACTGACTAATTTAAAGTTTAAAGCACTATTCCTTTCCTCTACCCATAGTGTGGATAAGGACAAATCATTACATAACCAAAAGGTAGGCAACAGGAAGGAAGGCAAAGAGAAGGCAATTTGCACGTAACAATCAGGCCCTGAATAATATGATCATAAGTAAACAATGCAAAACCAACACTTTAAACATTATAACAATAGTTTATATTTATAAATCCTTATGACAGTTTAATAGACATTGTCACCTACATTTATTAATTCATCAAATCTACAAAATCACCCTACTGTGAATGCATTAAAAAATTATCTCATTTTATACATTTAAAAAACTCTAAGGCTTAAATAGTTATTATTTGGGAATCTGTGTTTTGTTCTTTGTGGATTTTGTTAGGGTACCAGGGCCATTAATCAAAGCCAGAAATCAAAGTCAGAGTTTTTGCTGAATGAGTCAAATAATTTTGCTGTACACACATTATCTTTCCTTACTGGAGTGAGAAAAATAACATTTTACTTAATCAAAATGTCTTTATCTAAGTGGGCTGTCTTCATTACCTGATAATTTTTATAGTTACTAGTTGAAAATGACAGAGGTTTATTCAAACACCAACCCTTTAAAACTTTTCTGCATCAACTTTGAAATTTACCCCATATTCACACACACATTGCCATAACCAAGACAATAAAAGTTTGTCTGTTCAGCTTTCATTATCAGTAGCCTATTTGACTGTTAGCTGTTTCAAAATTAATTAATTAATTTATTTATTTATTGAGATGGAGTCTCACTCTGTCACCCAGGCTGGAGTGCAATGGTGCAATCTTGGCTCGCTGTAACCTCCGCCTCCCAGGTTCAAGCGATTCTTCTGCCTCAGCCTCCCCACTAGCTGGGATTACAGGCTCCCGTCACCACGCCCAGCTAATTTTTGTATTTTTAGTGGAGACAGGGTTTCACCATATTGGCGGGGCTGGTCTCAAACTCCTGACCTCGTGATCTGCCCGCCTCAGCCTCCCAAAGTGCTAGGATTATAGGCGTGAGCTACCACGCCCAGCCCAATTTTATCTAAATTTGAAATCCCTAAAGATGAAAGATGTTTTCTGTTCCCCATCAAATAATTGCAATATTCTAACTCTATCACTCACAAAATATTATTTTCCTGCTACAGTTCTTTTCACTGATCTGACTTCTGTACTGTTACCTCTCAGTGCTTTAATCTCCTCCCATTCTCCCCCTTGTTCACTCCTTTCCAACCCTGTCAGGTTCCTCAAAGTTCCTCGAACACCCTAGGCACACTCCTGCCTCAAGGCCTTTGTATTTGCTCATCTTCTAGAATGTTCTTCCAACTCTCTAATTTCCTTAAGTTCTTCATTCACCACTTGTCTTCTCTTGGTGGACTTCCCAGAACTGTGTATGTATAAAAAATTTAACTCCATCCTGGCTAACACGGTGAAACCCCGTCTCTACTAAAAATACAAAAAATTAGCTGGGTGCGGTGGCAGGCACCTGTAGTCCCAGCTACTTGGGAGGCTGAGGCAGGAGAACGGCGTGAACCCAGCAGGTGGAGCTTGCAGTGAGCCGAGATAGTGCCACTGCACTCCAGCCTGGGCGAAAGAGCGAGACTATCTCAAAAAAAAAAAAAAAAAAAAATTTAACTCTCCATTCTCCTGGCTTCACTTTTTCTCCTTACCATGTATCACTATCTAACATACCACATATAATTACTTATTCATTCTGTGTATCCCTATCTGCCTCTGTAGACTGTAAGCCCCATTTGGCTCAATCTCTGTCTATTTTGTCACCAAAGTACACCCAGAACCTAAAATAATACCCAGCTTGTAGTAAGCCCTCAATACAATATTTACTGAATATATGTCAAATTTTAAATTTGATTGCATTCTATTAGCAAGCAACACTATTAGAGCATGTGATTTCTTGTCTAAATCACTGGTTTGTGCATGACTCTAAACATTATTTTCTTCCCTATCTGTAAAGAAAACTAAGTATTCTATAATATAATCATAGTTCAGCCCACAGATTTCCCCAATAAAGCTTTTCAGGTTCATAAAAGTTAAGTACATTCTTATAGTCACACAATTGTCTAAAGATGACAGTAAGAATGAAAGCTATTTTTTTCTAATTTCAATAGGTTTTTGGGGAACAGGTGGTGTTGGGTTACATGAATAAGTTCTTTAGTGGTGATTTCTGAGATTTTGGTGCACCCATCACCCAAGTAGTGTACACTGTACCCAATGTGTTTTATCACTCACCACCTTCCACTTTCCCCTGAGCCCCCAAAGTCCAATGTATCATTCTTATGCCTTTGCATCCTCATAGCTTAGCTCCCACATATGATTGAGAACATACAATGTTTGGTTTTCCACTCCTGAGTTACTTCACTTACAGTAATAGTCTCCAATTCCATCCAGGTTGCTGTGAATGCCATTATTTCATTCCTTTTCATGGCTGAGTAGTATTCCATGCTGTGTGTGTGTGTGTGTATGTGTGTGTGTGTGTGTATCACATTTTATTTATCTATTGCTGATTGATGGACATTTAGGCTGGTTCCATATTTTTGCAATTGCAAATTGTGCTGCTATAAATGTGTATGTGCAAGTATCTTTTTCGTGTAATGACTTCTATGTAAGCTAGTTTAAAGTAAGGAGGCTGGCTAATACAAAACAAAATATCCTCTCTGCTCTTTTCATAGACTGGGAAGGACTAGGATTTGCTTCAGAAAACCTATGTTTGACGTCTTTTACTATCCTTTACGGGTACGTGGGCCTGGCACGTGCAACTTAAACTTCAAAACTCAGGGTACTACTCTAAGTTTGAAATAAGGTAACATGTACAAAGGCACTTAGAAATCTACATTCTTTTCTCTTTTCTTCTCAAAGACAAAGTTGCTGGAGGAGTAGAACGCCATCAGGCAACTGATGGCACAGACTCACCTCATCATGAACCAGCTCCAGTGGCTCTATCATATACACGAAGGTATCATCTTCAAACATGCCACTAGCACAAAAGAAACCACACAAAGGAGGGAATAAACAAACACAGGAAATGGCAAGAAATAGCAAGTGAGCTTCATTATTGTGTCTTCAAAATAAAGAGTATAACTGAACAAATCCCTTTACACTGTCACAAGTTGAATTCACATATCTGCATGGAGTCCCAGTGTGGCCCCAGCACTCTATTAGGCAGCATGGAGGCTATAAAAATTATAAAAGAATACATCAAATGCATGCGAATTATACCTGATATAACTGATGTTTGAAATTCAACAGACAGATTAGAAAATTACTCTGGGATAGGACTATTCACTCAGAGGCAGTCTCTAAAGTAATTATTCCAGAACCATGTACAACTATACAAATTTCTAATTATGCAAATTCAATATCATCTGTAAGAAAACAGATTCTTTATATATGAGAATAATCTAAAGCCATCTGGTTCTGAAGAAGCAAACAGTGGTATCTTTATGCTTATAAATTCTGAACTGCCATCAAGCAGTATGACTCTATGTCATACAAATTACATTTAATTTTCAGGGACATAAGGTTTTTTATAAAAGGGCGAAAAGTTTCAAGATTCTTTGTCATCACATGGCCAAAACTAAGTCTTTATATGAGGTGCTACTGTGTCCAGGTCTAAAAGGTGCCGACACATGGTTTTGATAGAGCCCACCCCTAGGTCAATGTGCGAACTCCTCTCTTTGTCACCCCACCCTTGCCTGGCTAACTCCAACTTACTGTTAGGTCTAAGTTTCTTAGATCTAAGGCCTACCGACTCTCAAGCCTAGCTGTAGGTCTAACTGATATGTCCTCTGGAATATGCCACTGGGAAACCTTCCTGGACTAGGTTTTGCCACTCCACAAGCATCTGTCCTTCCCCTTTACAGCTCTTAACACAATGGTAATTAAACATTCATCTATGTAATCATTTGGTTAATCTCTGAATCTCCTGCAAACACTAAGTGTTCAAGAGGACAGGGACATTGCCCTCCTTGTGCACCACTCCATATGCAGTCCCTAACACAGCACTGGCACAGAAGAGTCACTAAAATATATATATTCATAAAAGGGAAACTGGAAAGGGTCAATGAATAAAATGCCAAAGAGATTCCCACTTACTGAAGTCCATTGCAGGTTGACAGAGCTACCTTGGAGTCTTTGATGCCTCTGATGCTTCCATGGTAGTAACAGTGCTCTCCACCCTGGAAAGCAGAAGGTTACATTGATTGGTTGTATTTTATGCATTATGATTAATTATTTGGGTGCTTCCATAAAGCAAAAAGAAATGCAAGGATGGGCATATATGTGCACTGTATTAATAACCCTAGAAACTCCTCCTATATAAAGTTGCAAATAAGACTAGGCAATTTTTCAACTTTTTTATAACAAGCATGTGTGTATTAAATTGAATGAAGGAGAAAAGCCTTTAAAAAACAACGACACCAAGGTAATTAATAATACATTTCTTAAGTATGTATTATAGGAGTACAGGTACTTTTCAGATGTTGTTATAGAATAAGGACTTCCACTTGACTGAAGAGAGACTCCAAAAGTTTGTTTATAATCATTTTGGATGGAAAATTATACAATCTTGTTTTCTTACCTTTAAAAATTAACTTTAAAAACATTTTAGAAGCAATATATGAATGTAGTTTTCAAAGTCAAATAATAACTACAAGTTTTATTTTTAAAAAAACACAGCAGTTTCCTTTGTCCCTCTTTCCCCTCCACCTCCAAGACAACCATTTTTAATGTTTTAACCTGTTTCTTCTGGTGTTTGGCTATATATTTTTGAATGTTTATACTTTTATGTTCTGACTAATTCCATTTTAGAAATTATCTACCTAATATAGGATCTTGAAAACCTCTCTCACCCCCAATACATTCTAATTCATATCACCAGTTTTAGTTAAATCTATATTCATTGTTTATGTGTACACAAATATTGTTCACAGCTCTGCCACTATAATTATTGTATTTTCTTTCTTGCTCCATTTTTATTTATTTATTTTTTTTTTAGAATTTTTGCTCCTTTGTTGTACTGGGTACTCTGTGACCCTTTTTTTTTGTTTTTTTTTCTTGGAGATGGAGTCTTATTCTGTTGCCCAGGCTGGAGTGCAATGGCGTGATCTCAGCTCACTACAACCTCCGCCTCCCGGGTTCAAGAGATTCTCCTGCCTCAGCCTCCCGCTGTGACACCTTTTAATCAAGAAAACTATGCACTTCAGTTCTGGGCAGCTTTTTAAAATAAATAATAATAATATTTATAAATAATATTTATAAAAGAATTTTATAATAATAAAAATAATAATTTTTATTATTTATAAAATATAGCTGAGAATTCTCTCCTATCCATTTTTCTCCATACATGAGCTCCTACCAGACTAGGGAAGTCCCCGACTTCCTATCTGGTTATCTGGCTCCACAGGGCAGGCAGTAAATTGGGGACTTAACCACTCTAAATCTACTTTCAACCAATTTTTCTTTTTTCAGATGCTTTTATTTCTGCCTTTCTGGGATAAGTGACATAGTTGACTTGTTTCTTCTTGGTTTCCCCCCAAACGAACTTAGCAGAGCATGAAAAGCTCAAAGCTAAGAGTCACCCCTCATCCACTTTCCATCTCCTGAAATTTTATGGCTACGTCTCATCTGCTTGTTTTCTCTTCTCCTGTCTTTGTATTGGTGGATTCACATCCTTTTTTATCCCCTAACGGTTATTTAGGTGGGTTATCGGGAGAAAACAGAGATAAATATATATTTATACAGTCAGGGATTGGTTCTAGAACTCCTACATATTCCCAAATCTGCACATACTCAAGTCTCACAGTCGGCCCCGTGGAAACCACATACATGGAAAGTCAGCCTTCTATATGCACAGGTTTTGCATCCCACAAATACTGTGTTTGGTTGAAAAAAGTCTACATATAAGTGGACCCATGGTGCAGTTCAAGGACGTGTGTGTGTGTGTGCGCGCGTGCGTGCGTGCGTGTGTGTGTACAGTGAAGGGCTGCTTTTCTTTTATTTTTTTTTTTAAAGACAGTCTCACTCTGTTGCCCAGGCTGGAGTGCAGTGGCATGATCTCAGCTCACTGCAACCTCTACCTCCCAGGTTCAAGCAATTCTTGTGCTTCAGCCTCCCGAGTAGCTGGGATTACAGGCATGCACCATCGTGCCTGGCCTTGAATCACTGTATTTTTTGAAACTTAAATGAGACTTCAGGCAACATCCAATCTCTGATGTTTATCATCATAAGAAAGTTTTAATAGCTAAATTGTGTAGTTATATTAAGCATTATAAGCAATTTGGTAGCTTCCAATTTAATATTAGTACTAGCGCTATTAGAGGATTTTCTGATTTTTTTATTACTAAATTAATACCAAGTTTTTGAAAAGTACTATGGAAGAATATTATTTGGTAACACTTCAGACCACTTCAAAGTAAGATCTTGAGTTATCTCATATAAAATAAATCCTGAGAGAGAAAGAGCAATCCATCTTGGGTGCCAAGCATAACAGTAGTGGGCCAGTACAGGGAGCCCACTTCTAGAGGGCACTGGCAATCATGACTTTGGACAGTCAGCTCCAGGGGTGCCTTCCACCCAGGGATCTGGCCATCTTCAACAACCATTACCTCACAGTGACTGCTGTCTGCATGTACCCATATGGGGACAGAAACAAAGTGCAAAAGGCTCTTCTAAAAATAACAAAAGGACAAACTGATTCCCACATCTTCAGGTTCTCAAGTCCATGTTTCTTTCTCCAGTTAGGAAGACCTCAGACAATTAAAGAGGGCTGGCCCTGACCACCTAGGAGTGGGTCACAGACCTGTGACTTGACAAACGGCAGCAGGGACAACCAAAAAGGGCTCGATTCAGCCCATGACAAAAGTCTCTGTGCACCCATACAGACATCAGCATTTTCGGATCCAAAACTGTCAGTTAATTAAATTCAACAGAAATGGAGCATCTGATAAGTGGAAGTTATTGGCTAGTCACAGGAAATTAAAAATCCTAGTATGCTCCCTACCTTTCTCAGCCTGCTACTTGCACACAGCTGAACACTCCACAAGCCAGATCATGCTCAAATAATAACTCTTCTCCACAAGGTTTCCAAGCTCAGAATCCCATTGGAACCTATCAGGCTTCCTCTTCGTATACTGACACATTGAAGCCATGTCCATCTTTTAAAATACTTCCTAACCAGAAATGGCTGGGGATAATAACTTTGTGACTCTAGTGATAACAACTTGAAGGGGAAAAAAATATCCAGTTCTCTGGTATTATTAATCTAATAACAGGAACTGGACAGGCATCATGGCTCATGCCTGTAATCCTAGCACTTTGGGAGGCCAAGGAGGGAGGATTGCTTAAGCCCAGGAGGAGTTTGAGACCAGCCTGGGCAATGTAGAAAGACCCTGCCTCTATAAAAAATAATAATGATAATAATAATAATAGTAATAACAACAGGAACTGTTTGATTCTACTCATTTTAGTGGAAATAGAACCAATAGTTTCAATTTGGTTTTTAAAAGCACCCCACCTTTGTGTCTGTTTAATTATTCCATCTGCATGGTAAAGTTCCATCAGCCAGTTCTTTATTGCTTATGAAACTCCCAAAAACCTGGACATTGATAGTGACCATACACTGATATTTTCAATCTATTCCTGCAGGTCTGGATAAACATTTGAAAAGAAACTACACAGCCCTTAACTAGAAAATGTGTATATTATGATATCTAGGTTCTGAATATAATAATAAAAACTACTGACACTATACTCAAATGATTATTCTATATACATATCTTTAAATTCTTCAAGCTTATCAACTACTAGGATATGCTAAACTATTTTAAAAATCAGTGAGCTGATAACAAAATGAGAAATAGAAAAAAGATATCTATAATGGGACATGTATACCTGATTTTGAGTACTGCAGAATAAGGAAATAAAAAATAATAATTTTGGAGAATTGGGGAACTTGAGATCCCAACACACAAATTATTAAATAATTTGTTTAATTATTTACCTTCATTAAATTTAATGGGGAAAATGTTCTTGCAGTAGTTTAATAAAGTATTAGAACAGTTTGGCTGTACCAATGCTATGTAAAGTTTTAATAGTTCATATAAATTATACTATTCAAACTTAAAATAGCTTTGTGAGGACTAGTGTCATCTGCTATCTTGATTTCTTGGGGCATTTTTTAACCCCATGCTCCTTTCATATTCTATAATGTACCCCGAATGTTGCCAGGAAGGTCAATATTTTGAATGATTAATAATAATTTCAACTTTATACTCAAAATTCAAATAACTGATAATCCTGGATCTAATTTAAGTGATTTAGTGTGGATAGTTTTGTTTTCCTTGTTATTGCTTAAATTGTTTATTATTTATGCAGTGGTAAGAAACTTTTTTAAAAACTGGCTATTAATTCAAAGACTAGGGAAAAAATTCTACACACAAGTAAAAGAGTCATTTTTAGTACAGGAGTGGAAATACAAACTTTAAGTTATCTAACTCTTTGGTTAGAAACAATACAAACACGAATTTTTAAACCCAATTATGGAAAGCTGAGAGGCAGTAAAAAAGAAGGGAAAATAGAATTAAAAAATAGTCTGAAAACTTCATTAAAATATTACTAAAAGAAGAGGGAATGAGAAAAATAAAGGAAAGGAAGCAGAAAGAAGTGGGGAAACACTCAGAAAAGGGAAGACAGGCAGACCCGTGTGTCTGAAAATACCCCTGACTCCAATACAGCACCTCGGCCAGACTCTGATTGACTTCTGCAGGGCCCACCCTCCCTTACTCATACACTGGACAGGGTCTTCAGAATACACACTCCTCCAATCTCCTCCACTCTGCATCAACCCTACCCCCCAGCCAGGAGCCATGCGCACAGAGACCTACTCCACCGGATCACAATCCATGCTCTCCTGCTGCCAAAAAGCCTTCACTCTTAGAAGCGAGCTTGAGCTGAGCTGTGATGATGATTTGATAAGGAAAGCACAAAGAACATTCTAAAAGGGTGATGTGGTTATACTGATAAAGAAAAGAATAAAGGTGAGAAGAGAACACAGGACCCACAAGGGCAGGGATCTTTATCTGTTTGGTTCACTGATACATATCTAGTACCTAGAACAGGAACTATGACCTCAACAAGGTCACAGTACAAGGTAAATCAATATTTTTTCTGCTTTTTTGTTTTTTAAAAGTTGTATATATCAGGCCGGGCACAGTGGCTCATGCCTGTAATCCCAGCACTTTGGGAGGCTGAGGTGGGTGGATCACTTGAGGTCAGGAGTTCAAGACCAGCCTGGCCAACACGGTGACACCCTGTCTCTACTAAAAATACAAAAATTAGCCAAGCGTGGTGGCACATGCCTGTAATCCCAGCTACTTGGGAGGCTGAGACAGGAGAATCACTGGAACCCAGGAAACAGAGGTTGCAGTGAGCTAAGATTGCACCACTGCACTCCAGCCTGAACGACAGAGCCAGACACTGTCTCAAAAAAAAAAAAAAGTTGTGTATATCTAAAATATACAACATGATATTTTGATATACATAGTGAAATTATTACTATAGTCAATCAAATTAACATGTCTTATTTCTACCTCACAGTTACCTTTTGTGTAAGTGTGTGGCGTGACCACCTAAAATCTACTCCCTCAGCAAATTCCCATCATACAATATGACTGACCATAGCCCTCATGCTATCCATTCCATCTTTAGACTTAGAGCCTATATAACTGCAACTTTGTACCATCTGACCTACATCTCTCCAACCCACCACCCCACTCCCACCCCTCCACCTCCTGCCCCTGGTAACCACTGTTCTGTTTCTGTTAGGTTGGTGCAAAAGTATTTGTGGTTTTTGACATTACTTTCAATGGCGAACACCGCAATTGCTTTTGCACCAACATAAATACACATTCGACTTTTTTAGATTCTACATATAAGTGAGGTCACAGAGTATTTTTCTTTCTGTGTTTGGCTTATTTCAACACACACACACACACACACACACACACGCACACGCAATGGAATAGCATTCGGCCTTAAAAAAGGAGATCCTGGCATTTGCCAAATATGGGTGGACCTGAAGGACATTATGCTATACAGTAAAACCATGTTTCTTTAATGAATGAACAGGAATGGCTTATTCATGAGCATATGTGACAAGACCAATCCTAAAGGATTCTTGTTTGATGAAGACGGTGGGTAAATAAACTCTTATTCCCCACCTGGGTTTTTTATTGTTGTTGTTGTTTAGATATAATTCAGAAATCATAAAGTTTACCTTTTTAAGTATAAAATTCAGTGTTTTTCTTCGCATATTCACAGAGTTGTATAACTATCCCCACTATCTAGTTCCAGAATAGTCTCCTCACCTCAGAAAAAAGTCCTGTACCCATTAGCAATCAGTTCCCATTTCTCCTCCCCTCCACTCCACCAGGCCCTAGCAATCATGAACCTACTTTCAGTTCCTACGAATTTGCCTATTCTGGACATGTCAAATAAACAGAATCATATCATATGTGACCCTTCGTGTATGGCTTATTTTACTTAGCATAATGTTTACAAGATTTATCTTTGGTGTAGTATGTATTAGTACTTCATTCCTTTTATGACTGAATAGTAATTCCACTATGTGAATATGCCATATTTCCTTTATTCCTTCATCAATTGAAGGACATTTAGAGTGTTTCCACCTTTTGGCTATTATGAATAATGCTATGAACATTTATGTACAAGTTTCTTTGTGGACATATGTATTTAATTCACTTGAGTATATGCCTAGGAGTAGAACTGCTGGGTGATATGGTAACTCTTTGTTGAACTTTTTGAGGAACTGCCAAACTGTTCCACCAAGCAGCCACACAACATTTTACATTCCCACAAGCTGTGTATGAGGGTTCCGATCTCTCCACAATCTCGACAGCATTTGTTATTGTCCATCATTTTCATTATAGCCATCCTCATGGGTACGAATTGGTGCCCACCCAAGTTTAAAACTAAATGAGAGAGTGACATAGAATTGAAACATCAAAATGTCACCTTCATTTATTATAGAGCTATACTGGAGGAGAGGATTAGTTGAGAATCTAATAGGCCTGCTAATGCTGCACCCAGGAGTTAGCTAGCCTTACCCACCCAGGCAGAGACAATGTGGGACAACCTAACCCCAGCCACATACACACATGGGGGTGGCCACAGTACAATTCAGAGAAGAGAAAGGTGGAAAGAATGTGCTCTTCCTGTAGGAAGGTAGATCCTACAAAAAAAAAAAAAAAGGGAGGGAGGAACTGGCTGCACAGACATACTTTCCCAGCAGTCAAGCCACTCTTCCTTCCCTGAGCACGAATGAGCAAGGGAATAGGAAGAAGCCAGGGTGAGGAAATAGACCTAGGAAAAGACACCTTCCCCACCTAATAATGATAGTAATAAGGTAGAGGGAAGTTGGGATAGAGGCACTTCATCTATTTATTCATCATGACTGCTGATGTAAGCAGAAGAGAAATCAAAGTATTAGTAAGCACTTACACATATGTATTAGCAGCTCACCAAAAAAGACTTAATCGAAATATGTTAATTTTGAAAAGTACTTTCATAGTGTTATGTTGATGCTTATTATTTTATAAGAACTGAAATGCTACAAATTAACTTATTTAAATAGGCTCATCAGCAAAGTTGGTCAACAAATATATAGTACTTGAAATACGCTAAGAGGGTGGATCTTAAATGTTCTCACTACAAAAAAAAAGATAACTATGTGAGGTGATGGGTGTGTTCATTAGCTTGAGTGTGGTGACCATTTCACAATGTATAAACATATCAACATGATGTTTTGAATAATACATACAATTCCTATATATACAATTTAAGTTACATACCTTAAATATATGTAATTTCTATTTTTCAATTATATCTCATTAAAACTAGGGACAAAAAAGGAAACTAGTCACAAAGGCCCACCTATTACGTGATTTCATTTATGTCCGGAATAGGCAAATCTATTGAGATAGGAAGTATTAATAGATTAGTGGTTACCTATGGTTGGTAAAAGAGAGACTGGGGAACAACTGTTAACAGGTGGTGTGGTTTCTTTATGCAGTGATGAAAATATTCTAAAATTAGATTATGTTGATGGATGCACAATTCTGTAGATATACTAAAAACAATTATATGCTTTATGATATATGTTATATCCCAATAAATTTGTTTAAATAAAATAAGAAAAGTAAATAAATTACTTTTTAAAGTTGTAAAAAAATCAACAAAATAGTTTTATTATATATTATGTGCAAAGCACTGGTAGGAACTTAAACAAAAGCTATTGCTCCATCAAGTGCAGAACAAAAGTTCTTCCTTATTCATGGACTGATACCTAGCATTCATATTACACGCTTCTTTTTGACCTCTCCAGCTCCTATATTTGCTTCACATGGAAAGAAGCACTTTTAACCCACGTCCATGCAATAAAAGTAAAAGCCAAGACATTAATCTTTTCTTAGTGAGAAGTAAGAATGAGAGAGGGGCTTGTTAGTGGTGAAATGGGAAAACCTAGACAACTCTCTTTTCAAAGTATGGTTGCAACTAATTCCTGGGATGTTGTCAATATCCACATTCATATTTAACTTCATAGCCAAATAGACTGTTCTTTAGTTATGTGGAAAATATTGTGTGCCTACGTGTGTGTGTACAATGTGTGCATGTACTTTTCTCTAAACAATTTGAGATCTTTGAGCCGGGCGCGGTGGCTCAGGCCTATAATCCTAGCACTTTGGGAGTCTGAGGTGGGTGGATCACTAGGTCAGCAGTTCGAGACCAGCCTGACCAACATGGTGAAACCCCGTCTCTACTAAAAATACAAAAAAATTATTTGGACACGGTGGCAGGTGCCTGTAATCCCAGCGACTTGGGAGGCTGAGGCAGGAGAATCGCTTGAAACCAGAAGGCGGAGGTTGCAGTGAGCCGAGATTGCGCCACTGCTCTCTAGCCTGGGCAGTAAGAGCAAAACTTCATCTCAAAAAAATAAAAATAAAAAAACAATTTGAGATCTTTAGGGGAAAAAAGGCTGCATTATGTGAAAATAAGTTTAACCTAGCCGTTCTTACATATTAATTTCCTTTTCTGGTACTCTGTACAAAGATTTTCTGAAGCAGCATAAAAGACAATCTTCATGAAGTTTATTTACAAATGCTTTAAAAAAATATATACGTAATGGTGGTGGGAATATGAATTTATACAAACTTTCAGAAAGAAAAATTGTTAATATATATGAAGAGTGTTAAAAAATTGTACCAACTCTTTGACCCAGAAAATTCCTTTCTCAGAATTAATTCTGAAGCAATTATAAGGGATGTATTCAAAATGTATCTGGAAGGCCTTCCCTTGAAGTTATTCGTAAAGTGAAAGATTGGAAAGAGTCAAAACGTCTATCACCATGGCATTTTTAAACAAATTATAACAAACGAATTAGAAATAATATTATGAAGTTTTTAAAAATTAAAGGTTTAGAAGATTACTTAATATATGCTAAAATATTTAAAATTTTGCTACATTTTAAAAATCTTGATATAAAATAGTGTGCACCATATCATCTTGGGTTTTTCTGATGTACATAAATACAGACACATAAAAAACAGACTGTTAGTTCATTATCTATGAAGCACGTAAGTTTGGGTAAATGAGCTGTTTGAAGAAAATCGGTCATGAAAGAGAGAAAAGCAGTGAACACAAAAACAGACTGCAGTGAACACAATTTCTTTTGCTAGAGTTGAAATACCCTTTGTTTTAAGTTTTAGTTACAACTGATATCAGATCTGGAGTGTCTAATATTAATGATAAGGTCTCCTTTCGGGACCTCAAATGACCTCTGGAGGCCAATTAGGTATTCTGTTTCTTTAAAAAAAAAAAAAAAAAAAAGTAACTAAGTGCCTTAGTGAGCAGTCTGGATCAGGTTTCTGTGTCCTGCAAATGTGGCTCATTTGCTGAGTCTATAAAGTTCCCTGCAATCTTGTCTACTCCAGGCTCATGATTCAGCATCCGCAGTGCTCAGGGCCCTGGCACAGCTGACAGAAGCTTCAGTTTGTACAAATGCCAGGAAGCTTGTTCCCGCACTTGATTTAGCTTTTCTGCTCACTTTCCACAGCACTAACTTTTAGGGAGACTCAACAACCCCCAAATGCAACCTAAGGCAAGAACTGACAACTAATAAGAATGACACATGTAAGTTCTTAATCTGTGGCACAAAACTCAAAGGCTGGAAAACACGTCCAATTACAAATTGAAACGTTATAAATCCTGAGACATGCCAGGGCCTCCTGAGCAGTATTTATAATGAAGGACACCTATAAATATTTGCTGAGAAGCCATCAGACTGAAAATCCCAGTTACCTATACGGCACAAGTCCACATATGGGAAAGGTGCCACTTTTATGTTGACATGTGTTAGCAATCTAGGAAAAAAACAAACAACAAATCCAGTGATGTTTCCCCACTTTGTTTCCTTTCCGGTGCCCCCAGTAACTGGGACACTGGAGACACTGCTCAGGTTCAGTGGCACTTGTTGACTCCCTAAAAGTCAGAGTTTCTTTCTGTAGCCATTCTGGGGATCTTCACCCTGACTGATGGAGGTCACTGTTTCTTACATATAAATCATCTCTCTCTCTCTCTTGCTTTAATCCAAATCCACTTGCTCTTTATTAATCCTCCCTGAAGACAAGAAAGTTCATCTCCAAATGAAGGAATCAGATACCCAAGTACCCTCATATTCAATGTTCCGTGGCCTTAAGCAGGCTTATTTGCCCTCTCTCTGCCTTAATTTCTTCCACAGTACAGCAGGAATAATAACATCAACATCAACCTCATAGAATTGTTACGAAGGTTAGAGAAAAAGTACTACCTAAATCTCACTTCCCCAACCTGTCCTCTGCCCTCCTTGGGCAGCAAAGTCATTTGCACTGAAGAATCATTCTAACAGCCCATCCAGTCTTCTAATCCAGATTCGATGGCCATGAGCCTCATCCTTCTTTACTAAGTACTTCTAGGTGCTGATATGGAACTGTATAGCTCTTTATACTATCACAAAAGGTACTGCATGTATAATCAAAACAATAAACATTTTTTGTCCTGAATACCTAATGTTACCTCAAACATTTGTATATTTTAATAAATTTCTCCTCACTAAAAATAGTATCATTGTAAAAGAGCACAGGTGATTTTACTGAGACAGACGACAAAACAACACAGTGTGCACTGATCAACTCTACGATAAGCACACTTATACTAGAGAACTTGCCAACGCCGGTAACCGTACCTTAGAGTACTGTGGTTTCCCATTTTCGTAGTGAATCTCCACATAATCAGAAGACAACAAACCACTACAAAGGAAAGAAAATAGAGTGATTTCTGCATCTAAGACACTTGGAGGTTTAAAAACAATCGGCTCAATAAATGAACATGAGGGGCATGCAAACCAGAAATAGCTGCAGTCCATGGTTAGTACAGAAACAAAAACAGGTTATCATCAAGAGTCTCACAAAGTATCCAGGAATAAATTACTCCCCAATCTGTGAAAAAAAAAAAAAAAAAAGACAAGACACAGACAATCTAACAGTGAACTCTTTTTTTTTTTTTTTGAGACTGAGTCTCGCCCTGTCGCCCAGGCTGGAGTGCAGTGGCGCGATCTCGGCTCACTGCAAGCTCCGCCTCCCGGACGGTGAACTCTTTTTATTCACATTATTCAGGATCTGATTGATATGTTAATTAATACAGAACAAACCAAAAGGCAAGTAACACGAGGAGACAGATCCTATAAAAATTCCACAATTATGCCCTGAACAGTTGGAATGTCATAAAATGTAATCACCAAGGAAGAGTATAAAGCAAAGGTCAGCAAGCGTTTTCTATAAAGGCCAGGGAGTAGATATTTTAGGTTTTGTGGGCCATGCAGTCTTCACTACAACTACTCAGCTCAGCCATGATATTGCAAAAGCAGCCACGGGCAATACGTAAACAAATGAGCATGGCTGTATTCCAATAAAACTGTATGGACACTGAAATTGGAATTTCACATAATTTTTATGTGTTATAGAATATTATCCTTCTTTTGATTTTTTTCAACCATTAAAAAATATATAAAACAAGGCCGGGCATGGTGGCTCATGCCTGTAATCCCAGCACTCTCGAAGGCCGAGGCGGGTGGATCACAACGTCAAGAGATCGAGACCATCCTGGCTAATATGGTGAAACCCCATCTCTACTAAAAATACAAAAATTAGCTGCGCATGGTGGCGCACGCCTGTAATTGCAGCTACGCAGGAGGGTGAGGCGGGAGAATCGCTTGAACTCAGGAGGTAGAGGTTGCAGTGAGCCGAGATCATGCCACTGCACTCCATCCTGAGTGACAGAGTGAGACTCCATCTCAAAAAAAAAATGTATATATATATATATATACACACACACATATATAAACATTCTTAACTTGCAGACTGTACAAGTTAAAAATGGCCAGAGATTGCTTATGTGCAATAGTTTGCCAATGCCTGGGATAAAAGAAAGGGTAAGGGGTAAGGCACAGTGGCTCACACTTGTAATCTCAGCATTTTGGAAGGCCAAGGCAAAGAATTGTTTGAGGCCAGGAGTTTGAGAACTAGCCTGGCAACATAGCAAGACTCCCATCTCCAAAATATTTAAAACATTAGCCAGGTGTGGTGGCTTCACCTGTGGTCCCAACTACTAGGGAGCCTGAGGTAGAAGGATTGCTTGAGCCCAGAAGATCGAGGCTGCAGTGAGCTATGATTGCACCACTGCACTCTAGCCTGGGTGACAGAGTGAGACCCTGTCTCAAAAGAAAGAAAAAGAAATTTAAAATAAATAAATAAATAACAAAGGTTAAGAAAGTCATTGAAGTCAAATAGTGTTTAAAACCTATTTAAAACCCCTTATTAGTGTTGTGACCCTGGGCAAGTTCCCCAACTTGTATGTCAAATGGAGATGGTCAAGAATGTGAATCTCATAGAGCATTGTGAGGATTAAAGGAAACCATGAATATGCAGTACTTAACTCAGACTATGCAGTACTGGGCTAAGAAATGCAGTACTTAGCCTAGTACTTATTCAGTACAGAGTACTGAGTATGCTGATTAGGTACACATAAATTGGCATTGTGGCGGTCACTATTTTTATTTTAACTCAACTTCTTAAAACATATTTCTCCCTATACAATGTGGAAATACAAAATATGTGCCTCCTGAAGAGCACTGGATTATTAGGGCATCTAGGTTCTTGTTTGGGCTCTATCACTAGGAATAATGACAAGTGATAACTCACATTTGCTGACCACTTACTATGGCACAGGTACTGTTATAAGGACTATAATGGTATTAACTCATTTAATCCTAATGGGAACTGAAGGACAAGAGTAGGTCCCACTCTAAGCCAGCTGTATGCTCTAAACTTGGGTCTTTATTTCTTCTTATGCAAAAATGCAGGGCTAAAGCAGAAGATTCCTCAGCTCATGCCCTATTCTGCTATTCTGATTTTCTATAATTTTGCCTCATAGTAGGTTTTCTTGTTAGGAAACCGTGACACTACTTCTTTAGCTGAAAAATGGGAGGACTCAATGATTTTGCATCATTTTGAGAGCTGCATCTGATGCATTCTAAAAATAATCCAGTGAAGAGGGCTGGAAAGGGGTGCTGAGCACCAGTCAATAGAGTAACTGGGGGCCTCCTGGGTATGTCCTGTGTGTGCTGAAGGACAACCTTTCCAACACAGAAAGGAACCCAATGCTTAAACTTTAGACATGTTTCCCATTAAAATCACAAACCAAATGTGTACTGAAGGATAATTCTACACTTGAAACTAAATTGTGGTATGTCTACTCATTCCTTTTTAAAAATCTCAGATAGTAAAAGTAATGACAATTACTGAACTCTGTATACATGGGGAATATCTCACAGGGTGCAGAAACTTCTTTCACTGCTAGTTAATTAAGTTGGCTGCCAGCACTGTGATATACATAGATGAAGCTGGTGATGGTATTATTCTTCTGTGGAAAGCTTCTGCAACACCAGGAGGCAGAGAGGTCTCCCTAACTACATTCCAACTGTGTCTCTCTACAGGTAATTTACTATTTTCAACATTTTCAACCACACAATCATTGGAGCATGTCTAAGAGTTGGAAACAACGTTATTTTAATTTTGCCTGTAATTACAAGGGCATTCTAACCATGAATTCCCAAATCTGATAAAGGTCACTTTAATTATCCCATTTCCCTCTTTTTAAGGGTCTCTTCTTCTCAAGAACATACCTGTTTCTAGTATCTCTGGCATTTTAGAATCTTAAAGAATAAAAACAGCTACTTTTCAGGAGGTCTATGGCAAATACTGAGAGAAATACACCACCATATGCCCCTCCTCACCACGCCAGTCCACCCTTCTACTTCCTATAAATAGCACACATCCCCATTTACTCCATCCTTTCCTTCTGTCTGACCACAGCCAGCCTCCCTTGAAACTAATTCTTCCACTCATCACAGTATCCCTAGCACCTGGCATAATGCCTAATGCATAGTAGGCCCTTAATCAATATCTGTTGAGTGAGCAAACATCTACCAACACCTGCTATATGGGCTTGGAAACAGGGTGAAAAATGCAACTCTCAAATTGAAACTAAGCAAAATCAGCACAAATGTGCAAGAATGATCACCTCACTCAAAAATATTATTTTGTAATCTCCTTGAGAGTGAATTACATCAACTGAAATGTAACCTAATTAATTATAAAAGTCTTGAAATAATATTGAAATGTAATTTTTGATGATGGACAAGAAACACTAAAAAGGGAGAAGGGAATAGTTAATTGTGCAGTGGTGTCTCCAGCCCCACCCAGCCGGGAAGGAACCGGTAATCTATGTCTCCACATGCCTGAAGACGAGTTGTCCTTTCCTCCACCTCTGCTTTCTGTAGTCCTAATACAATTTCCTGTTGGAAACAGAATGTTCTGAAATGCTAATAACTCATCTATTTAGCAATTGTGGACCCAAACATAAACTGGCATTTTACTTTGTTGATCAGCCAATTGGATGTTTGGTTCTGAGATGCTAATAACTTGTGGGCAAACTCTGAACACCCTAAATTCTAAAATAAACATCTTTTTTCAATCACTGAAGCTACAGAAAAGCTGTATTCTGTGGCTACTCCCATGCTTCTCATGCAGGTTATCTGTTGAAAGAGGAGTGACCTTTATAAGTAAATGGATAAATGTAGGATGGAAGTCCAAAGCCAGTGAAAGAAAGTGGAAGAACTAGAACAATGAAACTCTTGAACCCACACACTCTGCACCTTCATGGTGAATCTGCACCACTAAAGTAGTGAAAACTCTGGGAACTCTAGAATCAGAGTAAATATGATTTTACTCAAAATATGAAGAACATGTAAGAGCAGGAGAATATAAAACTATTGAAACATGACAAATGAGCCAAGAACCAGGTCAATGAAGGGAACTGTGGCAGAAATAATGCTGTGTGTCCACCAAATGCTATTTCATTTTCCCCTTCCTGGCATCCTGATAAGACCACATTTTGCAGGTTCTGCAGCAGTTAGGTTAGGGCCAAGACAATGGATTATGGCTAAATGAGAGATGAAGGAAGTGATGTCTGCCCCTCTAGTGTGACCACTAAAATCCCTGCAGGATTATCTAAGCCCTCTCTTCCATGGCAACCCTGGAAGCCACATGCTCCAGATGGCATAACAGAAATATGAATGCAGCCTAGACCCTTTCATCATGATTTGGAGAAGAACTGTCTAAAAGAGCTGCTCAACTTGCACTAGATCACAGTGTGGGGAAGAGATAACATTTTACGGTGCTGAAGTCTCAGATTTCATGTTTGTCACTGAAACATTGTCTAAACTGTCCTAATTTCAGGATTTATCACAAATATCTTCTAGAAATCTATGTTCAAAGAATTTCACAATCATCAGCAAATATACAAGCAGAGCTGCTATTATATTTAGGAATTGGAAATTCACAAAAAGAGATTTACCTCAGGAAGGTTTTGTATGTATGTGTATAGACGTGTGTGTGTGTGTGTGTGTGTGTGTGTGTGTGTATTTGTTGGAACCCTTGAATATGAGATTCATGTTTCTAATGTAAGTAGACACATAAACAGCCATGTGGTCAAAACTCCCAAAAGTTTATATCTTCCATTACAAGGAAGTTCCATATGGAGAAGCCAAGGATTCTAATAATCGGAAAAGTTAGGTACCAAGATTCCCTAGTACCTAGGAAAGCTATTAACCAAGAAGAGTAGATTCCAGTTTTTTTGAAAAATAACTTGAACCCCTTACTTTAAACAAAGAACCAGCCAGGCGTGGTGGCTCATGCCTATAATCTCAGCATTTTGGGAGACTGAGGCAGGCAGATCACAGGGTCAGAAGTTTGAGACCAGCCTGGCCAACATGCTGAAACCCCATCTGTACTAAAAATACAAAAATTAGCCAGATGTGGTGGTGCGTGTCTGTAATCCCAGCTACTCAGGAGGCTGAGGCAGGAGAATTGCTTGAACCCGTGAGGCAGAGGTTGCAGTGAGCTGAGATTGTGCCACTGCATTCCAGCCTGAGCAACAGAGCAAGACTCTGTCTCAGAATAAAACAAAACAAACAAACAAACAAAAGTATGCTTCTCTTTGGAGTAATTCTGGTCAGAAAAGTTTAAGGGCAGGCTGATCAAAGAAAACAATTGTTCAGAACAAGACAACGTGGCTAACTGGGCCTTGGGCTATGAGGAAGACTACTAGAAAAGATACACATTGGACCACAAAGGAAATCATTTTTTCTACATGACTTAAAATCATTTACTTCATTGTAAAAAGTGGTTAAACTACCGGTTTCTGGAAGTCCTTTCTAGTTCTAAAATCTGTATTCTCTGAAATTTTGTATTAAGCACTCAGTTTATTTCTAACTAGGAAATTGAGTGAGTTGCTGAGAACAACCTTGTCTGAAGGAACCTAGAGACCCACACAGCATTTCTTCACCAGCAGAACTAGGTAAAAAAAAGTCTAGATGAATAGTAGCAAGCACCAAGGCCTAACAACTGGATGGCCATATAATTTATCATCCAAATTAGGGCATTTCTGGAAATGAAAAGAGGCATATTAATAATTGTGCCAGGACAACAGACATACATAAACCAGGAAGGGCTATCCTGGGAAAACTGGGGCATATGGTCACCCTACCTAAAGGCCAAATTTAAGGTATACACATCGAGTTCTATATGGAAGGTCAGGTTGGTCTACAAGGTGGAAAATACTCAAAAGCTGAGATTCTAGTAAGCAAGCAGTCTGTGAGTATGTCTTCTCCTCCAGTTGCTTTTGGGTTCCGTCATCATGTTTCACATGGCCACTGACACAGTTTGGCTGCATCCCCACCCAAATCTCATCTTGAATTGTAGCTCCCATAATTCTCACGTGTTGTGGGAGGGACCCAGTGGGAGATCACTGAATCATGGGAGGCAGTTTCCCTGATACTGTTCTCATGGTAGTGAATAAGTCTCACAAGATCTGATGTCTTATAAGGGGAAACCCCTTTCACTTGGCTCGCATTCTCTCGTCTGCTACCATGTAAGACGTACCTTTCGCCTTCCACCATGATTGTGAAGCCTCCCCAGCCAGGTGGAACTGTGAATCCATTAAACCTCTTTTTCTTTATAAATTACCCAGTCTTGGGTATGTCTTTATCAGCAGAGTGAAAACGGACTAATACAGCCACTGTTTTGGGAAAGCCTTGAGTAGGTGCCTTAGGCTCTCTCAGTGCATAACATCAGTAGGCGGATCTGGGCAAGAGGAGTCAGCAGTGTAAATTGTGGGAGTCAGGAAGCTATGAGATCACATTCACTGCAAGACACTGAACTTGTCAGGAGGTGACTAGCCATGCACCTTGCCATACATCTTTGTTCCTAAGTAAACAGTAGCACAAATACCCTAATTCAATTCTCAGTAGTAAAACATGTAAGTTACTTCCATATGTGTTCAAATTGGGACTGGAACAGAAGTTAAACAAACAGTAGAAAAATTAAATGATATCTAGAAAAGGAGTACCACAAATGCCCATATTTCTCATGCAAAGTCAGTCATCTGATTATCTGCTGCTTGAAAGTGCTTAACTTCTCAGTATTGGGAATCCTAATCACACCTAAATGAGCCCTGACATTCATCCAAGAAGTCTCCTACCACCCCTTCCTTCCAGGTCCACATTTCATTCATTTAATGACAACCAATGCTGTCATTGTGGAGACTCTCAACTTCATGGAGCCTCGAGCGTAGTGACATTGTTATGCCCAAGGCTCCATGAAGCCACAGTGAAGCACCGTGCCCGCTCCCTCTTTCCATTAGAAGCTTCTCTCTTTTGTCCTTTTATACACATAAGATATTTTAAATTCACTAGATAATTACTGTAAGTGGTAAGGCAGACACAAAATTTAAACTCAATACATGCATATAAACATAAGCTTGTATCCTACAATTATGCTTGCTCTTACATTGCTTTTCTTTTTGTAACAGAAGACTTTAAAAGTATAACAATTTTTCAACCATTACTTTTCTAAAGTTTTAAAAAAATTACTCATACCACCTAAAATAGTATTTATACCAAAAGTTGTTTCAGCTAAAAAATGTATACTCCTTTGAGTGTAAACAATACAGTAAGACTTTTAAGCTACGTTAAAAGATCGAGGACATGGAGAGGCTGGGATTTAAGCATGTAGCAATGATATATTAAGTGAGTGAAAATAATTATAGGTTGCATAGAAGCTTTGTGTTAAGCTAGACAAAGATG
This sequence comes from Pongo pygmaeus, assembly GCF_028885625.2. NCBI lineage: Eukaryota > Metazoa > Chordata > Mammalia > Primates > Hominidae > Pongo > Pongo pygmaeus. The sequence goes on along the minus strand of NC_072384.2, from coordinate 106,867,636 downwards.
GCATGCCAGGCAAGGGCTGGTAAGTGTGGGCACATTTCATAGGAACAGAACTGCAGGCAGAGAATGTTCCTAGCATGAATAGGGTATAGAGGTTTTTCTTTGGGGTAACAAGAGAAATTTAATGAGCTCCTAAACCATATGAGAGATTGCAGTGGAAATGTAAATGTGTAGGTACTCCTGCATTTCAGGTAATGGTCCCATTAACCATAATAAAGTTTAGAAAACCCTGGTATAACGAGGACGAGAAACATAGGCAGGCCTGCAAGCTAATTGTAGAGTGGAGAAAGGAAGAGTTAGGAGACTTGAAGCGATATAAAAGCTGAGAACCCTCACTCAGCTGGCTTGATCAGCTGATAAAAGCCAGTGAGAGTTCCCTTCTGAGGAGGGTGGTATCAGAAGAAAAATCTTTAAATAAAAAATGAAAGATGTTTCATTTCTTCCCCTTAACTTAAAGCCCAACCATATGAAGTGGATAACACATTTCTAGTTGTGGCTACCAGTGTCTCTCCAAGTTTCCAGTAATTTTGAGATTCCTTTATGACAGAATCATGGTTACTTTCACAATTTAGTTTTACCCCCGTATGTCATAAAACCAAAAAAAAAAAATTAAACACAAGGAAAACTGGATCCAAATAAAAAAGGCGTATCTTCTGCACATAGTTACACATCACTGAAATGCTACGATGAACAAATTTCAAAGCTAATAATGAATATAGTTGGTGAATATTGCTAACCCAGCTTCTTTTCTGATACATCCAATATTTATTAACATAACTATAAAGCAAGCATCACACATAAAGAAATTGCAGAGAACAGAAGAGGATCCATGATCAGCCTTGCCTTCTGGTAACCTTGTACAGAAGAAACTACTCTCTTCCAAGTCCAGTTTTTGCCACATTCTAGGAAAAGAACTCTTTTATTTTTTTACTTTTTTCATTTTTTATTCTATACAGAAAAACTGCACATCTGTTTATATGGTGTTCTATTTTTCCTAGGTATATATAAAATAGCCAAAAGAATAAAAAAGAAACCAATAGAAAAACTATCAGAAATAATAACAGTTAAGTAAGGTGGCTGGTTACAAGATAAATATGCAAAAACAAAATACATTTCTACATGTACAGCCAACAAAAAACATCTAAAAATAATCTAGGAGGAAAAGTTTCTACTAACAACAACAAATTTTATATGTGTACAAATATAGTTGTATTTATATATGTATAATGTACACAGAGATATATGTATATGAATATACATACATATATATTTACATACATATATATAACCTATGAATAAACTTGGATTTAAATAAACATGAAGAAATATGTATACAACATGCAACTCATGAAAAAAAGAAAACAAGGAATATTCATGGTGATCAATCATATACCAACCTACAGCTGCACTAGCAATAAAATACCTGTGAATTAAAATAATGAAAGCGATCGTTTTCCCCCATTACTTTAGAAAATAAAAATGAATCACAGTAGCCACTGCTGGCAAGGATGTAGGAAAACTGGTATGCAGAGGGCAATTTGGCAATAGGTATCAAAAGCCCTGAAAGCATGTTCACCCTATAATCCACAAGTTCCACTCATAAGGGTTTCCTGAGGAAATGACTAGACAAAAAACAATACATGCATGATGTAGGTGAGAGCAGCTTTCTAGCGCTTTTACAGACACTTAGAAAGATGTTCACAACATCATTCAATGAAAAGAAAAATAAAAGAATACTATGCTTGGCAACTTTTTAGAAGTATGTTTATATATATACATTCACATATAGAAAAATATCTGAAAAGGTGTATACCAAATATAGCAGTGAGCTACTGTTTCCTGAAGAATTTTCAATAGTTTTTATTTTCTTTCTTTTGCTTAACTGTATTACCTAAAATTTTTACAATGAATGTATACTGCCATTTTAAGAAGAAACCACAATACAAGCTATATTTTTAAAGGAAAAGAAGCATAGCTCCTTTAATAAGGGAATTATTTAATTAAGGACTAATTTCACGTCCAGGAAACACCAGGAACCACAGACATTCACAATACCACCACCTACCATGCAGGGAGCAGCAGCTGGCCAGGCTTTCCCTACATCCCCTAAACTCAATGAGACAGATGTTCCCTGAACATCAGCTGGTGGGAGTAGGTAGACAAAAAGAGAAACAAAATGCCTCTCACCGTCAAGGTGATTATAATCTCATTGCTAAAATAAGCCAAAGCAGCAGTTAGCCTACTACCATAAATAACAAAGCATCAAGCAGCCCTCAAGGAGAAAATTAGTTTCAATTAATATGATCAGGGAACCCTTTAGTGAAGAAGCAGGGCTTAGGCAGTCTCTATGATACAATTTGGACAGGGAAATACAGGCAGGAAAGAGAAGATCCTATAGACAAGGACTACTGTGTACAAATCCATGAAACAGGAAAAGGCAAAGAGGCCTATTCAGGGAAAAGCTAAAAGTCCAGTTGAGCTGGGGCATCACTGATATGGGGCAATAGTGTTGAAAAGGTGGGTTTAGAAACAGTGACCCACAGGCTTAAGCAAGGGGTAGGACTTTCAAAGGAAAGAGATCTCTAGAACCAGAACTCAGAACCTGGAAGGCTATTTATAAAGGCTGAAAGCAAGCAGAAGCTGCAAAGACTTCAGGACCTGGGAAGGGCTGAACACAGATAAGATTCTCTTACTGGGTCAATTAGAGCCATCAGCAAAGTAATTAATGTTAGCAGCAGGAGAGAACGGCAAGAGACCAGCAAAGACATTAAGGAGCAGCCTCTCCACATATGAAAACCTGTGGCTTTAACTGTCCTCCACTCATTCAATTAACAGCCGAAGATACTGAGTGAGAGAAAAAAATAAGAAGAGAATTAAAGAAATGATTAACAAAGATAAAGGTTTTTACCTAAATGTTGCCATTTCTTCAAATTCTTTCACTGTAAATTATAGATGTTTGTCCTAAAATTTTTATTATGCAAATGCTAATGTGTACTTTGTAATTTTACACTGTTTTAATAAAGGAAGAATAAGATTTTTGTAGAACTACTACTATTGTCTTCTGTGTGCTCTCTTCCTCTCTTTTTGTCCTACCTAGGAGAAGCCCAACTCTTGATTTCTCCTGCACCACCACAACCTGAGCCTGGAATATATCTACTGGCTGAACTGAGACAGGGGGCCTCTGTAGAGCAAATACCCAAGAGACAGACTGAGGGCACGTCTGCACAACCCTGTAAAGTAAAAGGCATTTGAAGTTGTCACCCTTGATTTCTCTACTATACAGAAGACAATATTCTGTGCAATCATGGTACCCTTCACACATATAACACAGGAATGTTTAGAGATGATCATCTTGGTCCTTTTTATTTTTTATTTTTTTGAGGCAGGCTCTTGCTCTGTTACCCAGGCTAGAAGGCGGTAGAAATATCATGACTCACAGCAGCCTCAGCCTCCCAGGTTCAAGCAATTTTCCCACCTTGGCCTGCCAAGTAGCTGGGGACCACAGGTACGTGCCACCATGAGTGGCTCATCTTTATTTTTTTGTAGAGATGGAGTCTCACTATCTTCCCCAGGCTGGTCTCCAACTCCTGGGCTCAAGCAATCCTCCCTTCTTGGCTTCCCAAAGTGCTGGTATTAGAAGCATGAGCCACCTTGCCAGGCTGGTTCTTCCTAAACAGTAGATATGTTTAAGTAATTGTCACAATGTAGCAATTAGAAACATACTTCTACAGTAATCTCAAACCATTATGGTAGATAAGAACACAACCTAGCAAGAAGAGGAAGAGAACAGAGAATTTGTAATGCTTTCTTCATGTGGGTACAAAACTATTATCATACAAAATGGCACCTATTTTTTTAAATTACCATTTAGAAAAACGACCTTCAAATAAGCCCACCTTCTGAGCACATTTCATGGCATCACAAAAATTGTTCACTGGGACTTCGATTGTTTAAAAAAAAGTCATGATTTACCTAAAGCACAACTAATTTCTCTAACAAACAGAATTTTCATTCTTCTAAATTATGTACCATTTTAAAATAATAACAAGCTAAGATACCTCTGAAAATTACAGAATATATGGGAAAAACTGTCAGTCATTTGTAGCTTCTTTGGAAAGGATAATTCTTCCAACTGGTGTGGACTTTCAGATTCAGTGTCATTTATGAGAGTGCTAACCGGCCCTTTTTCACTGTGCTGTCATATCCTGTCACAGGCGAATGCCTGCACTAAACAAGCACCCAGGAGCTGACTATCTCTGAGATCTCAGAGAAGTAACTAACATTGTTACACTAGTCTTTTCCCTTACAAAAACTAAGAATGTTGAATTATAGGGTCTCTAAGGAAACTTCTAAGTCTAAAAGAGTGAATATGAGTATGATTGTCATCACCTCCTACCCTAAATATATACCTATGCTAAACTGGAAGTTGAGGACTATTAACACACACATCTATTTGATATTTTCATCTATTTGATACATGCTTTGTCAAATAATCAGCTATTGCATACTGGGATGACTTCAGGCCCATCTTTTTCAGAAGGTGCTGAAAGAACAGTTCCATTCGTATTGCCTATACACTGTAAAGAGCTGCTGAAATTTTCTTCTATTCTACATATTTCTATGTACCTCAACTAAAAGACTGTACCCCAATTACCAAGATGTAAAGTGATACGCTCTTTCTACAGATTAGATTGATAACAAAATTCCTTTACATAGAAATTAATCTGAGAGCTAATGATCAAGATCTGCTAAAGCCACAGTTGCATTAACACCAAGCTATTTAAGTGGTCTGTTGAAAATCAGATAACACAATTAGAAAACCATCACTTAATTGTAATTAAAACAAATAAAAAAAAAACTGAGAGTCATGCTAACATGTTTTTAATCATAAAAGACACTAAAAAACAAATATAGTGAAAATGTAAGTACTCATCCAGCAAAATCTTATAATAAGCAAATTTGATGACAATTGATGTCACTTTGAAAGACATGTATAAAACAGAGATTAGAGGTGCATAATTTAATCTACTCCAGGCTAATTATAGTCTAGACATTTTGCATAATACTAAAACTGAATTTTTATCTTTTAACTATTATTAACTACACTCGATTCTCTAAATATATGTCTTGAAATCATTTTAAATAATTATAAGCACACACATTCCTTCTATCCTAATTAAATATAATGTGCCAGTAATAAAATCCAGTGGTAGTAGAAAAATGCAGAACAACAGATCTATAAATCAGAGCTTTAAGACAATTTGTAAAAATGAGCATTTTTCCTGCAGCCAGACAACTTTCATTAAATGGTCTTAAATTTTCAGTCCATGTAGACTATCTTACTCACATTCACAAAGTGCCTTGCAGTGTTTGAATCAAAAGCAAAACCTTTGTAAGATTCCAGAAGCAGCCAAATCCCAAAGAGACTGACACAGAAAAAAAGAGAAACTATTCTATTTAGGTCTTTCAGAGGGACTATTTTTAATTTAATCTTAAAACCAGACATTTTTAGAACCCTGGTAGAAATGCTAGCATTAACTGTATATGGTCCATTATGGTGAATTTACTATCAGTATCAGTTCCAGAAACCAGAATGGTTAGGACTAGAGAAGATAGGAGAAAAGTCCTAAATGAACTGATGCACATCCAGGAAAGCCACACCAAGGTTGGTAACTCATGACAGGGGTAGAAAAATGAAGTGGCCACTCCAGGAAAAATCCAGAAGCCTGTGGTCTAGTAGAGTCAAAATTCTGGGTCAAGAGAAATGCCTATAAAGGCTAGAGATCATACCAGCCTGTGGACACTAGATAAGCAAACAAGACTCTCCAAAATAACCATCCCATAAAAAGCAAAGGCACCACATTGCATCCACAGTTCTTGGTATAGCTGCCTACACAGAGTAGGCATTCTAACGTTTGTTGATGAAGAGTCAACAAGTCAAGCAGCTCAGAAAAAAACAAGATGGCACATCATACTCAAGACAGGAATCCACAGGAACCTGAGGGTCCTAGAGGCAGGGCTTAGCCCCCAGGTAAGCAATGAGGGGTCTGAGGTAGCACACGGCAGTAGCAGCAAGAAAACTTTGAGACTCGGGCTACTTTCTGTCTCTATCTTTTGTAGATAAGTATCTGTGAAGGCAAAAGTCAATCCCAGGCAGTCAGCCCATGAAGACTGGGAATGTGTGGCTGAAAGAACAAAGGATGAGAGCAGACATGATTGCAAGATTACTTCAGGAACAGTCCTCTTTAGTATATTTCAAACAGAGCTTTACAAAGAAAGTGCATACGTGTGTTTAGGTGTATGTGTTGTGTGTACAAGCGTGATTTTTTTATTTTAGCAAGCTATAACAAATAGTAAGACAACAAAATGCTGCTGGTATATGTCCACGAAGATCAGGAGGAAATGAGGTCAGAAGAAGTTGTCTGCCCTCAAACTGCTAGGCCAAAATAGAAAATTTCCAATTATTCCTTATCAAACAAGGGTAGGTTGGGTGCCAGCTCACTGAATATTTGCATTATATGTACGTGAACTTTTCTTTTTACACTAGTTCTAATTTCAGTGACATAGCATGAATAGCCAAAATCCTTCAAGAGTGAATGTCTGTGCCCTCCCAAAATTCATATATTGAGGCCCTAACCCCCAATGTGATGGTACTAGGAGACGGGGCTTTTAGGAGGTAATTAGGTTTAGATGAGGGCAAAGGGGTGAAGTCCTTGTGATAAATTAGTACTCTTTTTTAAGAAGAGACCAAAGAACTTTGTCTCTCCCTCTCTCTCTCTACCATATGAAGACACAGCAAGAAGGTGGCTTGTCTGTAAGCCAGGAAGAGGGTCTTTGCCAGCAACTAAATCTCAAGGTGCCTTGATCTTAGACTTCCTAGCCTCCAAAACTGTGAGAAATAAATGTTGTTTAAGCTTCCCAGTTGACGAAATTTTGCTATAGCAGCCTGAGCAGACTAAGACAAGCATTAATTCTCTCCTCAATCCTAAACAAATTATTCTTTTGTGGAATGTTAGAAAAAAAATGCGTCTACATTATCTTTATTTTTTTCCTGAAAATTCTATTGTTACAATTTTTTAGCACTACTTGGTTTTTTCTTTCTTTTTTTTTTTTAATAAAAATGCCCAAATCTTCCATGTAAGCTTCAGGATGAGAGGTTACCTTGGGTAGGAGTTGGGGTGGGGGAACGTGACTGAGAGGAACACAGAGAGCTTCTGAGACACAAGCAATGTTCTATTTCTCAACCTGGATGGTGGGTATATACAAATGTCCATTTTATTACTTTAAACTGGGTGAATAGATTTTCTACTCCTTTATGTGTACATTTCATAATTTTCATAAATTAGAGGAAAAGAAACCCAAAATGTTTACAGATAATAGAAACAGAAGAGCCCAGCCCAATTCTGACATTAAAAATTTTGAGTATGAGACAAATTGAGCCAAAAACAGACCCAGGAAAAAGCCTCTGGAATTAGAAAGCTGTCACTACTAAGACCAGAACAGGAAAAAAAAAAACTCTAAAGAACATGTGGGAGGTGAAAAGCACAGAGAGAACAAAAGGCAACTTTCTCCTTCTCTAAAAATAGCAAGCCTATTAGGCCACTTTTAGACTCCAGTGTTCACATAGGAGTCCATTTCTATTAAAAGAGTAAAACTTAGAAAGGAAAAAGAAGTTCTTGGAGGATGCCAAAGCATGGAAAAGTTCAAAAATTTCACGAAATAATAGACCAGACAGGATTTGAACTATATCTGACTTTATTACCAAAATAGTGAACTATCAGACCAGAGAGCTGTAGGAGCAGAAGACTAAAGGGTAAGACAAACCAAATCCTTCCCCACACTGTTTTTTTCTATGGAAGGACACAGAGGAGCAAAGACTGTGTGTGGTGCAACATGGAGCAAATCTCATGGAGCAAATCTCATGGAGCGTGCCACCACAACAAAGCTGGTTTTAAAATAAAATGGCAAGGGAAATTATCCCGTGCCCTTCCCTGGAAGAATGTGCCAACTTATATTTGATTTTTAAAAAACAGATCTTGCTTTCAATCACCAAAACTGCCATGGCTGGAAAATATCAATCTCAGTTGTTTCAATGATCACTAGAAAACACATTTCTGAGTTCATAATGACAATAAATGTCTTCCTTTTCTGACTCCCATATTCTCCTACTGTATTAAGAGATGTCTGTACACAGGAAGGTGAAATTCATGGATGATAACACCAACATTGAATCTAAAGAAAAGCAAGACCTATGATCACGACTATACTGAAATACAGGCATACCTTGGGGATACTGCAGGATCTGTTTCAGACTACCACAATAAAGCAAGTATCACAATAAAGCAAGTTACACAAATTTTTGGTTTCCCAGTGTACATAAAAGGTAGGTTTACACTATACTGTACTGTAGTCTATTATGCGTGTAATAGCATTATATCTAAAAATACTTTATTGCTAAAAAATGCTAACGATCACCTGAGCCCTTCAGCAAGTTGTAATCTTTTTGCTGGTGGAGGATCTTGTCTTGATGTTGATGGCTGCTGAACTGAGTGATCAGTGGTTGATGAAGGCTAGAGTGGCTGTGCCAATTTATTGAAATAAGACAACAATGAAGCTTGTCTCATTGATTGACTCTTCATGAAAGATTTCTCTGTAGCATGTGATGCTGTGTGACAGCATTCTACCCACAGCAGAACTTCTTTCAAAATTGGAGTCAATCCTCTCAAACTCTGCCCAACCACATTTATGTAATATTCTAAATCCTTTGCTGTCATTTCAACAATGTTCACAGCAACTTCACCAGAAGTAGATTCCATCTCATGAAACCACTTAAGTAACTCTTCATCCATTCAAGTCTTATCATGAGATTGCAGCAGTTCAGTCACATCTTCAGGCTCCACTTCTAGTTCTTCCTCTCTTAGTATTTCTACCACATCTGCAGTGACTTCCTCCACTGAACTCTTGAACCCCTCAAAGTCATCCATGAGGGTTGAAATCAACTTACTCCAAACTCCTGTAAATGTTTATATTTTCACCTCCTTCCATTAATTACGAATGTTCTTAATGGAATCCAGAATGGTGAATCCTTTCCAGAAGGTTTTCTATTTACTTTGCCCAGACCCATTAGAGTAATCACGATCTATGGCAACTATCACCTTACAAAATGTAATACAAAAAGTATTTCTGAAATAATAAGACTTGAAAGTTGAAATTACTCCTTGATTCATGGGCTTCAGAATGGATGTTGTGTTATCAGGCATAAAAACAACATTAATCTCGTACATCTCCATCAGCACTCTTGGGTGGCCAGGTGCATTGTCAATGAGCAGTAATACTTTAAAAAGGAATCTTTTTTTGTCCTGTGCCATAGGTCTCAACAGTGTGCTTAAAATATTCAGTAAACCATATTGTAAACAGATGTGCTGTTACCCAGGCTTTGTTGTTCCATTTATGGAGCACAGGCAGAATAGATTTCGCATAATTCTTAAGGGCTGTAGGATTTTCAGAATGCTAAATGAGCACTGGCTTCAACCTAAAGTCACAAGCTGCATTATCACCAAACAAGAGTCAGCCTGTTCTTTGCAGCCTTGAAGCCAGGTTTTGACTTCTCCTCTCTAGTTATGAAAGTCCTAGATGGAGTCTTCTTCCAATAGGAAGGCTGTTTCATCTACATTGAAAATCTGGGGAGGAGCCAAGATGGCCGAATGGGAACAGCTCCTGTCTACAGCTCACAGCGGGAGCGACGCAGAAGACGGGTGATTTCTGCATTTCCATCTGAGGTACCAGGTTCATCTCACTAGGGACTGCCAGACAGTGGGCGCAGGTCAGTGGGTGACTGCACCGTGCGCAAGCCGAAGAAGGGCGAGGCATTGCCTCACTCGGGAAGCGCGAGGGGTCAGGGAGTTCCCTTTCCTGGTCAAAGAAAGGGGTGACAGACGGAACCTGGAAAATTGGGTCACTCCCACCCGAATACTGCGCTTTTCCGATGCGCTTAAAAAACGGCGCACCAGGAGATTACACCCTGCACCTGGCTCAGAGGGTCCTATGCCCACGGAGTCTCGCTGATTGCTAGCACAGCAGTCTGAGATCAAACTGCAAGGCGGCAGCGAGGCTGCGGGAGGGGCGCCCGCCATTGCCCAGGCTTGCTTAGGTAAACAAAGCAGCCCAGAAGCTCAAACTGGGTGGAGTCCACCACAGCTCAAGGAGGCCTGCCTGCCTCTGTAGGCTCCACCTCTGGCGGCAGGGCACAGACAAACAAAAAGACAGCAGTAACCTCTGCAGACTTAAATGTCCCTGTCTGACAGCTTTGAAGAGAGCAGTGGTTCTCCCAGCACGCAGCTGGAGATCTGAGAACAGGCAGACTGCCTCCTCAAGTGGGTCCCTGACCCCGACCCCCAAGCAGCCTAACTGGGAGGCACCCCCCAGCAGGGGCAGACTAACATCTCACACGGCCAGGTACTCCAACAGACCTGCAGCTGGGTGTCCTGTCTGTTAGAAGGAAAACTAACAAACAGAAAGGACATCCACACCAAAAACCCATCTGTACATCACCATCATCAAAGAGCAAAAGTAGATAAAACCACAAAGATGGGGAAAAAACAGAGCAGAAAAACTGGAAACTCTAAAAAGCAGAGCGCCTCTCCTCCTCCAAAGGAACGCAGTTCCTCACCAGCAACGGAACAAAGCTGGACGGAGAATGACTTTGACGAGCTGAGAGAAGAAGGCTTCAGACGATCAAATTACTCCGAGCTACGGGAGGATATTCAAACCAAAGGCAAAGAAGTTGAAAACTTTGAAAAAAATTTAGAAGAATGTATAACTAGAATAACCAATACAGAGAAGTGCTTAAAGGAGCTGATGGAGCTGAAAACCAAGGCTCGAGAACTATGTGAAGAATGCAGAAGCCTCAGAAGCCGATGCGATCAAATGGAAGAAAGGGTATCAGCCATGGAAGATGAAATGAATGAAATGAAGCGAGAAGCGAAGTTTAGAGAAAAAAGAATAAAAAGAAACGAGCAAAGCCTCCAAGAAATATGTGACTATGTGAAAAGACCAAATCTACGTCTGATTGGTGTACCTGAAAGTGACGGGGAGAATGGAACCAAGTTGGAAAACACTCTGCAGGATATTATCCAGGAGAACTTCCCCAATCTAGCAAGGCAGGCCAATATTCAGATTCAGGAAATACAGAGAACGCCACAAAGATACTCCTCGAGAAGAGCAACTCTAAGACACATAATTGTCAGATTCACCGAAGTTGAAATGGAGGAAAAAATGTTAAGGGCAGCCAGAGAGAAAGGTCGGGTTACCCTCAAAGGGAAGCCCATCGGACTAACAGCGGATCTCTCAGCAGAAACTCTACAAGCCAGAAGAGAGTGGGGGCCAATATTCAACATTCTTAAAGAAAAGAATTTTTAACCCAGAATTTCATAGCCAGCCAAACTAAGTTTCATAAGTGAAGGAGAAATAAAATACTTTACAGACAAACAAATGCTGAGAGATTTTGTCACCACCAGGCCTGCCCTAAAAGAGCTCCTAAAGGAAGCACTAAACATGGAAAGGCACAACCAGTACCAGCTGCTTCAAAATCATGCCAAAATGTAAAGACCATCGAGACTAGGAAGAGACTGCATCAACTAACGAGCAAAATAACTAGCTAACATCATAATGACAGGATCAAATTCACACATAACAATATTAACTTTAAATGTAAATGGACTAAATGCTCCAATTAAAAGACACAGACTGGCAAATTGGATAAAGAGTCAAGACCCATCAGTGTGCTGTATTCAGGAAACCCATCTCACGTGCAGAGACACACATAGGCTCAAAATAAAAGGATGGAGGAAGATCTACCAAGCAAATGGAAAGCAAAAAAAGGCAGAGGTTGCAATCCTAGTCTCTGATAAAATAGACTTTAAACCAACAAAGATCAAAAGAGACAAAGAAGGCCATTACATAATGGTAAAGGGATCAATTCAACAAGAAGAGCTAACTATCCTAAATATATACGCACCCAATACAGGAGCACCCAGATTCATAAAGCAAGTCCTGAGTGACCTACACAGTGACTTAGACTCCCACACATTAATAATGGGAGACTTTAACACCCCACTGTCAACATTAGACAGATCAACGAGACAGAAAGTCAACAAGGATACCCAGGAATTGAACTCAGCTCTGCACCAAGCGGGCCTAATAGACATCTACAGAACTCTCCACCCCAAATCAACAGAATATACATTCTTTTCAGCACCACACCACACCTATTCCAAAATTGACCACATACTTGGAAGTCAAGCTCTCCTCAGCAAATGTAAAAGAACAGAAATTATAACAAACTATCTCTCAGATCACAGTGCAATTAAGCTAGAACTCAGGATTAAGAATCTCACTCAAAACCGCTCAACTACGTGGAAACTGAACAACCTGCTCCTGAATGACTACTGGGTACATAACGAAATGAAAGCAGAAATAAAGATGTTCTTTGAAACCAACGAGAACCAAGACACAACATACCAGAATCTCTGGGATGCATTCAAAGCAGTGTGTAGAGGGAAATTTATAGCACTAAATGCCCACAAGAGAAAGCAGGAAAGATCCAAAATTGACACCCTAACATCACAATTAAAAGCAAGAGCAAACACATTCAAAAGCTAGCAGAAGGCAAGAAATAACTAAAATCAGAGCAGAACTGAAGGAGATAGAGACACAAAAAACCCTTCAAAAAATTCATGAATCCAGGAGCTGGTTTTTTGAAAGGATCAACAAAATTGATAGACCGCTAGCAAGACTAATAAAGAAAAAAAGAGAGAAGAATCAAATAGATGCAATAAAAAATGATAAAGGGGATACCACCACCGATCCCACAGAAATACAAACTACCATCAGAGAATATTACAAACACCTCTATGCAAATAAACTAGAAAATCTAGAAGAAATGGATAAATTCCTCGACACATACACTCTCCCAAGACTAAACCAGGAAGAAGTTGAATCTCTGAATAGACCAATAACAGGAGCTGAAATTGTGGCAATAATCAATAGCTTACCAACCAAAAAGAGTCCAGGACCAGATGGATTCACAGCCAAATTCTACCAGAGGTACAAGGAGGAACTGGTACGATTCCTTCTGAAACTATTCCAATCAATAGAAAAGGAGGGAATCCTCCCTAACTCATTTTATGAGGCCAGCATCATCCTGATACCAAAGCCTGGCAGAGACACAACCAAAAAAGAGAATTTTAGACCAATACCCTTGATGAACATTGATGCAAAAATCCTCAATAAAATACTGGCAAACTAAACCCAGCAGCACATCAAAAAGCTTATCCACCATGATCAAGTGGGCTTCATCCCTGGGATGCAAGGCTGGTTCAATATACGCAAATCAATAAATGTAATCCAGCATATAAACAGAACCAAAGACAAAAACCACATGATTATCTCAATAGATGCAGAAAACGCCTTTGACAAAATTCAACAACCCTTCATGCTAAAAATTAGGTATTGATGGGACGTATCTCAAAATAATAAGAGCTATCTATGACAAACCCGCAGCCAATATCATACTGAATGGACAGAAACTGTAAGCATTCCCTTTGAAAACTGGCACAAGACAGGGATGCCCTCTCTCACCACTCCTATTCAACATAGTGTTGGAAGTTCTGGCCACGGCAATTAGACAGGAGAAGGAAATAAAGGGTATTCAATTAGGAAAAGAGGAAGTCAAATTGTCCCTGTTTGCAGACGACATGATGGTATATCTAGAAAACCCCATTGTCTCAGGCCAAAATCTCCTTAAGCTGATAAGCAACTTCAGCAAAGTCTCAGGATACAAAATCAATGTGCAAAAATCAAAAGCATTCTTATACACCAACAACAGACAGAGAGCCAAATCATGAGTGAACTCCCATTCACAATTGCTTCAAAGAGAATAAAATACCTAGGAATCCAACTTACAAGGGACGTGAAGGACCTCTTCAAGGAGAACTACAAACCACTGCTCAAGGAAATAAAAAAGGATACAAACAAATGGAAGAACATTCCATGCTCATGGGTAGGAAGAATCAATATCGTGAAAATGGCCATACTGCCCAAGGTAATTTACAGATTCAAAGCCATCTCCATCAAGCTACCAATGACTTTCTTCACAGAATTGGAAAAAACTACTTTAAAGTTCATATGGAACCAAAAAAGAGCCCGCATCACCAAGTCAATCCTAAGCCAAAAGAACAAAGCTGGAGGCATCATGCTACCTGACTTCAAACTATACTACAAGGCTACAGTAACAAAAACAGCATGGTACTGGTACCAAAACAGAGATATAGATCAATGGAACAGAACAGAGCCCTCAGAAATAACGCCGCATATCTACAACTATCTGATCTTTGACAAACCTGAGAAAAACAGCAATGGGGAAAGGATTCCCTATTTAATGGTGCTGGGAAAACTGGCTAGCCATATGTAGAAAGCTGAAACTGGATCCCTTCCTTACACCTTATGCAAAAATCAATTCAAGATGAATTAAAGACTTAAACGTTAGACCTAAAACCATAAAAACCCTAAAAGAAAACCTAGGCATTACCATTCAGGACATAGGCATGGGCAAGGACTTCATGTCTAAAACACCAAAAGCAATGGGAACAAAAGCCAAAATTGACAAATGGGATCTAATTAAACTCAAGAGCTTCTGCACAGCAAAAGAAACTACCATCAGAGTGAACAGGCAACCTACAAAATGGGAGAAAATTTTCGCAACCTACTCATCTGACAAAGGGCTGATATCCAGAATCTACAATGAACTCCAACAAATTTACAAGAAACAAACAAACAACCCCATCAAAAAGTGGGCGAAGGACATGAACAGACACTTCTCAAAAGAAGACATTTACGCAGCCAAAAAACACATGAAAAAATGCTCACCATCACTGGCCATCAGAGAAATGCAAATCAAAACCACAATGAGATACCATCTCACACCAGTTAGAATGGCAATCATTAAAAAATCAGGAAACAACAGGTGCTGGAGAGGATGTGGAGAAATAGGAACACTTTTACACTGTTGGTGGGACTGTAAACTAGTTCAACCACTGTGGAAGTCGGTGTGGCGATTCCTCAGGGATCTAGAACTAGAAATACCATTTGACCCAGCCATCCCATTACTGGGTATATAACCAAAGGACTGTAAATCATGCTGCTATAAAGACACATGCACACGTATGTTTATTGCGGCACTATTCACAATAGCAAAGACTTGGAACCAACCCAAATGTCCAACAATGATAGACTGGATTAAGAAAATGTGGCACATATACACCATGGAATACTATGCAGCCATAAAAAATGATGAGTTCATGTCCTTTGTAGGGACATGGATGAAATTGGAAATCATCATTCTCAGTAAACTATCGCAAGAACAAAAAACCAAACACCGCATATTCTCACACATAGGTGGGAATTGAACAATGAGAACACATGGACACAGGAAGGGGAACATCACACTCTGGGGACTGTTGTGGGGTGGGGGGAGGGGGGAGGGATAGCATTGGGAGATATCCCTAAAGTATAATAATAATTAAAAAAAAAAAAGAAAAAAGAAAATCTGTTGTTTAGTGTAGCCACTTTTATTAATTATCTTAGCTAGATGTTCTGGATAACTTGCTAAAGCTTCTATATTAGCACTTGCTGCTTTACCTTGTACTTTTATGTTATGGAAACAGCTTCTTTCCTTAAATCTCATGAACCAAATTCTGCTAGCTTCAAACTTTTCTTTTGCAGCTTTTTCATCTCTCTCTGTCTTCATAAAATTGAGGAGAGATATGCTCTGGATTCGGCTTTCACTTAATGGAATGTTTTGGCTGGTTTGATCTTCTATCCAGAACATTAAAACTTTCTCCATATCAGCAACAAGGCTGTTTCACTTTCTTATCATTCCTGTGTTCACTGGAATAGCACATTTAATTTCCTTCAGAAACTTTTCCTTTGCATTCACAACTTGGCTAACTGGCTCAAGAGGCCTCGGTTTCAGCCTGTCTCAGCTTTCAACATGCCTTGAAACTATGCTTAATAATTCCTAGCTTTTAATTTCAAGTAAGAGACATGTGACTCTTCCTTTCACTTAAACACTCAGAGGACAGTATAAGGTTGTTAATTGACCTAATTTCAAAATTGTTGTGTTTCATGGAATAGGGAGGCCAGGGAGGGAGAGAGAAGGGGAGTGGCCAGTTGGTGGAGAAGGCAGGACATACACATTTATCCATAAAGTTCACTGGATTCTATGGGTACAGTCTGTGGCACCCCCAAAACAATCATAATAGTAACATCAAACATCACTGATCACAGATCACCATAATAATTTAAATAATAATGAAAAAGTCTGAAATACTGTGAGAATTACCAAAATATGACACAGACAGTGAAGTGAGCATGTGCTGTTGGAAAAATGGTGCAAATAGACTTGCTCAATGCACGGCTCCCAAAAACCTTCAACTTGTTAGAAGCACAATATCTGCAAAGCACAATTAAGTGAAGAACATAAAACTAGGTATATCTGTGCACTCATGTTATATAGTTCAAGGCACTTCCAGATGCTTTTTGCTCAAAAAAATAAAGTCTTTTTCAGAGTTTCTATTTTTTCATCAAAGACAATACATTACATTGTTAGACTATTTAGAACATCCAATAATTCTAAAAAGGGTTATTCTAGGAATGTCTTCACATGCATGCTCAGAGGGTCAGATCAGTATTATAAATTGTTCTATTTTTATACAAAAGTTTTTAAATCTTGAGGCCATGTAACAGCACTCAATAGCCTTTTCAGCTGATTACAGCATCTAAAACCAGAGGACATTTTTGAAATAGCTAGCAATTTAAATACCCACACTAAACTGCAATTTAAAATCAGAAATGATGAGTGAAGTAATAGCATAATGAGGCTTTTTTCCTTTTTTCTGTGTCTCATGCCTGATCATTCTTACAATTCTTAACTAGAGAAGAATTTGAATTTGTTCGTCCTTTAAGAGGCTATTAAGCAGCTTGTTTAGAAAATTGGAAGTAATTCTAATTTTTAAACTAATAATCTCATGAAATAAGCATGTGGATATCAGTTCTCTTTATCTCTTTTATGTGAATTCTAAGCATTACACCATTTCCTATAGTTACCTACATTTCACCACATATGTCATTGAAACTACCTTCTAAATATTCCAAATCCCAGTCATCTCCACCTAGTGTTGAATAACTCAGTGAATGTTCCTAGTTAACAGAACCTCATTGTTACTTTGTCATCCAAGGCCACTGACACTGTAACATACCTAGGGAAATATGTAACAGTCAAAACACTTCCACGGAATGAAAATGTTTCCTTCCCTCTCATTTTCTGTCTTAGACTATCATTAATTTTTCCTTATTTGGATTCCTTGCACAGATAAGTTTCTCATAAATAGCAACAAAGGAATAAAAAAAGAGGAATAAAAAATTACTACACATTCCCTATAGAAAGAAATTAGTCCAATTTCAAGCCGCTAAAAACTACAAAGCTAAATACTGAGAAGTCTAAGCCAACACATGCACCCGCAGAATTTCAACAGGTCAGAGGACCCTCCAGAGGTGAAGTGAAGAAATGTGAAAGTTCAAACGCCTGCTTGCCACACAGAGCTCCAAGGAGGTTCTGCTATGAGCTCCACTGACCTGATCATGGCCCTAGGGAGGGATGCACCCCTCCAAGGCAGAGAACAACAGACTGGTGAAGAGTGATCAAAACAACAAACTCCAAACAAGCTGTGGAACACTGGCTCACTCTTCCCTCCCTGTCCCTACTGGCTCACCTCCCCACACTCTGCTTCAGCAAATAGCTGTCCCCATGCATGGAAGAATCATAATGAGAAAGAGGAGAACACAGATAACCAGGAAGAAAAGAAAGAAGGAAAGTAGCAAAGCACAGGGGAGATGAAGGATATGCATCATAAGAAAACAGAGGAAATGTTCAAATACTCTGATCTCAAAGAAATTATAGAAAGAACCTCTTTGGTAAAAGGACTTCAAACAGACATCATAAAAGAACATGAAAAGGCAGCTGGCAAAGCTCAGGAGAGAAAAAAAAAATGAAAGAAAAAATAAATAGTACAAGGGTGCAACCCAAATTAGAAAAAGGAAAAACAATGAAAATACAGCCAGGAATCAATGATAAAATGGTATAGGGATGATGGACAAAAAAGATAAAAGATACACTTTGTTGGTAGGTACTCCTAAATAAAACACATGGAAGAGAAAAAATAGGTAAAAATATAACAGAACAGAACTTTCCTAAAATCAAGAAAGACTTGAATTTGCAGCTCAAAAAAATATACCATGTTCCTGGAAAAACTGGTAAAACAATGAACATAAATAGTGTTAGTACACCTGGAAGTTACTGATAAAGAAAAATCATATGACCATCTGAGGCTGAAAAAGCGAGCTCTCTAAAAGGAAAAACTAGGTGGCCTCACACTCACCGAGAAAATCTCCAGCTTAAGCTGAGCCATTTCTATAAAGTCCCAGGGAAAGTATGATTCAAAATTTCATGTCCAGCCAAGTTATTCTTCAAACATTTTCCAACTGTTGAAGAACTCATGAAATACAACACTCAAAAGTCTTTCTCAAACAATCTGCTTTTTAATTAATTCCAATCAAGCAAAACATAAATAATCCAGGAAGTATGGAGAAACCACGCTAAAAAGACCCATGATGGGCTCAGTTATTTTAAGTAAAGAATTGGTATTTATTGCGGTTACTAAACAAAATGCAAATTTAATAAATCTTGGCAATGTAAAAGGAATATTATAACAGGTGAGAATGAAGAAAAGTGAAAGAAGTCTTAGTATATAAATTTCTTCTCTTCTTAAATATACAATCTGAGGCATTTCTTTTTAAACGACTCCGTACAAAGTTCTTCATAACTTTAGTAGGATTTTTTTAGCAAGTAATATGTTTTGTTATAAAGAAATACAGTATTTGTCTGATCTTCACCAATTCCTTTCATTTCATTTTTCTTTTAAATTTAATATTTATTAAGCCCCAAAAGAAGGTGCTCATAATTAGAATCACGGACCATGAGTTCCTCCATGTATAATTCCTCCTAATGTGATTTCATGCACAGTATATGCACTTCATAACTATGATGCATAATTAGAAAGCAAAAACTAGAAAGGAACTACAGAGACCAAGTCTAGGAAATAAGTCTCAATTCAAGACTAACTGCAGTCAACTGGGTCTGACAATCTACAAAACTATGTTGATAAAGATTCTGAGCTCAAGTCTGGGATCCAAAGGAAAGACTCCTACAACTATTAGGTAATGTCAAAGCCATGGGCTCAGGAGGAGAGAAGGAATCACTCATGCATCACACAGCCACTACTGATACTTGTCTTTATTACATAAAACTTATTACCATAGTTTATTTTTTGTTATATAATTTTAACTATGAAAATAATACAAGCTCATTACAATGTCAAAAATACAGAGGTAAAGAAAATACAGGCTGGGCGCAGTGGCTCACACCTGTAATCCCAGCGCTTTGGGAGGCCAAGGCCGGCGGATCACCTGAGGTCAGGAGTTTGAGACGAGCCTGACCAACATGGTGAAATCCCATCTCCACTAAAAATACAAAAATTAGCTGGGCGTGGTGGTGCACGCCTATAGTCACAGCTACTCGAGAGGCTGAGGCAGGAGAATCGCTAGAACTCAGGAGGCACAGGTTGCAGTGAGCCAAGATCAAGCCACTGCACTCCAGCCTGGATGACAGAGCAAGACTCCATCTCCAAAAGAAAAAAAGAAAATACAAACAATCTCCCCCTGAAAAATAAATTTAATATTGTATTCAAATTTTGTTAAATTTAATCATTTATATTTAAAATATCATTATAGAATAATCTCATATGTGTAAACTATCAAGCCTTCTATCAGTATACATAGAGTTCTCCAAATTAAGTTTAACAATATTAATAATGGTTACTTCTGAATACGAATCTGGTTTTCACCTTTTCTTTGTATTCTTTTTGTATCGACTTGACATTTTATAATGAGCAGTGTTACTTTTCCAAAAACATTATCTCTTTACAAAAAAACTGCTTTTGATTTAACAGCTATTCTTCTATGTCTCAAAAGTACAAAGACTTCTGACAATGAAAAAGAAACTAATATAAACATCTATTGCTATCTTCTTTTTGTATGATGGTTTGGTGACAACAGGTCTCTAACTTCACTATTGAGGATGAACAAGTAACTTGGGATATTCATTGCTTCATCATGACAAGCTGCCATTTTAATGAATCCTTGGTTTTGGACTAAACTTTGCCAGCGATCTCAGAGAGAAAAGTTGAGAAAATTATTCATAGAGTTACCAAGGTGCATTTGTTACAAGTCTTAGATTGTTGATGACTTCTCAGAAATAAGACAAGGTCTTTACTACTCAAATACAAAATGCCTATTTCAGCACCTGGAACTTAGTAGGTACCTCAATGCATGCTATGTTTGGCTTAATTAGGTGATATTTGAAAAGCAGGGGGCTTTACTAAGCCCCTTCCTTTTCTTTTTCTTTTTTTTTTTTTTTTTTTGGAGACAGAGTCTCAGTCTCAGTCCAGGCTGGAGTGCAGTGGCATGATCTTGGCTCACTGCAGCCTCTGCTTCCCAGGTTCAAGTGATTCTCCTGCCTCAGCCTCTCGGGTAGCTGCGACTACAGGCGCAAGCCACCATGCCCGGCTAATTTTTGTATTGTTAGTAGAGACGGGGTTTCCCCATGTTGGCCAGGCTGGTCTCAAACTCCTGACCTCAGGTGATCTGCCGGCCTCTGCCTCCCAAAGTGCTGGGATTACAGGTGTGAGCCACCATGCCCAGCCTAGCCTTTTCTAAGACCTGTTAGTAAAGTGATAAAAAGTGAACTAGGCGGCTGGGCGCAGTGGCTCACGCCTGTAATCCCAGCACTTTGGGAGGCCAAGGCGGGCGGATCACAAAGTCAGGAGATCAAGACCATCCTGGCTAGTACGGTGAAACCTTGTCTCTACTAAAAATACAAAAAATTAGCCAGGCGTGGTGGCGGACGCCTGTAGTCCCAGCTACTCAGGAGGCTGAGGCAGCAGAATGGCGCAAACCTGGGAGGTGGAGCTTGCAGTGAGCCGAGATCGTGCCACTGCACTCCAGTCTGTGCGACAGAGCAAGACTCCATCTCAAAAAAAAAAAAAAGTGAACTAGGTAATTTATTTATAAAGCGGAAACACTCTTTGTCTCTTCTTCATTTCATTATACCCTTACCTCCACTGGAAGACAGACCTAGAGATGAGGGAAGCCCAAGCAGGCTGCACAGGATCATTGGTCTGCAGATCTGTGCTCTGTAATCACCATCAAATACCAGCCTATAAATTTATGGGCTAAAATAAAGTCTATCAGGAAATAAAAGACTCCTGGAAAGCTTAAAGACACCTATAAACTTGCAAGTTTGCATTTTTATATCAGTGAGACCAAACAAAAGTATTAGACTATGGCTTAAAAATACACAACAGTGGACATTCAGACAAAATCTCATTAAGAAAAGTACATTAAGCACCTGGGGAAAAGCCATACAATAAATCCTACTGTATTAGGATTTATTGTACTTATTTATTGTACTTTCTCGCATTGCTATAAAGAAATACCTGAGCCTGAGTAATTTATAAAGAAAAGGGGCTTAATTGGTTCACAGTTCTGTAGGCTATACAGGAAGCATGGTGGCATCTGCTCAGCTTCTGGGAAGGCCTCAAAAAACTTACAATCACAGTGGAAGGTGAAGGTGTGGGGCCGCCATTTCACATGGCCAGAGCAGGAGGAAGAGGATGCAAGGGGGGCAGTGCTGCATACTTAAAAACAACCAGATTTCATTAGAACTCAACTCACTATTGTGAGGACAGTACCTAGGGGGATACAGTGCTAACCCATGCATGAGAAGTCTGCCCCATGCTCCAATCACCTCCCACCAGGCCCCACCTCCACCACTGGGGATTACAATTCGACATGACATTCGGTGGGGCCACAGATCCAAACCATATCACCTACCATGCAAGCATCTGACTGCAACTTATCATATGGGATGTCATGGTTTTATCAATGGTCAAATTTTAAATATACTTTCTTTTTTTTTTTTTTCTTTTATTATTATTATTATTATTATTATTATTATACTTTAGGTTTTATGGTACATGTGCCCAATGTGCAGGTAAGTTACATATGTATACATGTGCCATGCTGGTGCGCTGCACCCACCAACTCGTCATCTAGCATTAGGTATATCTCCCAATGCTATCCCTCCTCCCTCCCCCCAACCCACAACAGTCCCCGAAGTGTGATGTTCCCCTTCCTGTGTCCATGTGTTCTCACTGTTCAATTCCCACCTCTGAGTGAGAATATGTGGTGTTTGGTTTTTTGTTCTTGCGATAGTTTACTGAGAATGATGAATATACCTTCTTATAGTTAAAAAAAATAGCCCTGCATTTATATCTCACTATGTGAATACTGAAAAGCAAGAGTCCTTAAATAGATGTGAATCTCCTTTTATTGAAAGGTAAGGTACAATCCAATCCCATAACATTTTTCAGATCCTCTGAGCACCTTTTTCCATTTTTAAAAATGATTTCAGCCATCCCACTCTTTTTCACTTATACAGGTTTATCTAACAATTAATTTTGACAAATACCTGCTGTTTCATGTCAAAATGCAAGTATGATTGATCGGAAAACAAGATTTTTCTCATTTTACTTAGACAAAACTAAGGGATATGACTACACACCTGCTTAAAGAATTAGATTGTTTTGTGAACAGCAGAGAAGTTAAGACAAAAATGCAAATGATGAGAAAGCATGATGGGCTTTACCCTTCAGAGAGCAAACATCCATAAAAATAAACAGACTAGACCTGCAATCTAAAAGGTAAAATCCAAATGAAGGTACTCTGTTTACCTCAATATGCAAATGTAGATTTCAAGCTATAACTGATGAAATGTTTCAAAGAGTAAAAACCAAACAGTGGGAATCTAGGAACGTTAAGGTCCATGACAGCCTGTAGTGTGAGTAGGGGACAAGGCCAGGAGAAAGACCCCTAAACTGAAGTTTTCTTCTGCCTAGCGAAACATCAGCCACTTGGTGAACTTATGAGAGCAAAGGCTTAGCCCACTACATTTCACTTTTCAGCTGAAGTTACTATTTTTTGCATCCCTATTCTGCTTTGCTTCTACTTTATTTTCCTACCATCCTACAGGGTCCAGGGTCAGCATGTGGTAATGAATCCCCACCCATAAGCCTTTTCCTCTGCAAAAGTTGCTTAAATATGACAAAGAATAACCGTGTAGAAAGATACCACCCTTTGTTTGCAGAAATTGTTGTGGTGAGGCAAAAAACAAAAGGCTTGTCTACAGTCTTGGTAAGAAATTTCATGAAATCTGGTAGCCTCTATGAGGCATATGTTAATTTAACAGGAAATAAATTATTTTGTCTTGTCTGAGAACTCTAGACTTTAAATCTAACCCTTCTTAATGTGATGATCCATTCTATAAAGTGTCAACACACAACTAAAAAAGGCTGGACCTTCCCAAGAACCAATGTAAATCTGTGTCACCCACAAAAATCCCACATTCTCTCTCCAAGGAAAAGGAGAAAGCCCGGTGAAAATCTGGATATCCTTTGCACTTGCAGCTAGATGGGGGTGCCTCTTTAGACAGCCGGTGGAGATCCAGAGCCAGAATGCAGATCAAATCAACTAGATGTACAACTTAACATTCAAGATGTAACTCCTCCATGCCTCAGTTTCATCATCTGCAAACGGGGATAATAATAGTAATATGGTTTCAGTCTGTGTCCCTGCCCAAATCTCATGTAATCCCCAATGTTGAAGGTAGGGCCTTGTGGAAAGTGATTGGATCATGAGGGGGGATTCACTCTTTAGTGCTGTTTTCATGACAGTGAGTGAGTTATCACAAAATCTGGTTGTTTAAAAGTGTGTGGCACCTCCCCCTTCTCTCTCTTCCTCTTACTCTGGTCATGTAAGACGTGCCTGCTTCCCCTCACCTTCCGCTATGACTGTAACTTTCCTGAGGCCTCCCCAGCCATGCTTCCTGTAGAGCCTGCAAAACCAAGAGCCAGTTAAACCTCTTTTCTCCATAAACCCTTCCCCAGTTTCAGGAATTTGTTTATAGCCATGTGAGAACAAACTAATACAAATGGTAACTATCTCCCCGGTTGCTGTGAGAACAAAATGAGTTAGTTCATATAAGGCACTTTGGACACTATAACACACACTGGAAATGTGTAGATTATTAGTGATTAAGTTGATTAGTAGTGTTATTTTGCTTGGATTCCAGGCCCTGCTAACTTTGAGCTAAAATTTTTATACTTTTGCTGACAATTCTGGAGGTGAAAACCAAATCTAAACTACCATTTTAGAAGCTTTAGTTTGCAAATACATACCTCCTGGCAAATTCTATAGCTAGTAGGTTTGATAGCCCCTTCTTCCCCTGTAGGCCACTTGGCTCTTACCAAAGTCAGGAGAGGAAGTCTTATAGCAATCAAATCTGGTACTGATGACCTCAAAACACATTCTCAGTCCCAGAATCTTCATTAATGTTTTGACATACTTATTCTTCTTTTTACTTAATCTTTACTGTTTAAATATTCTGAAATATTTAGGTACAGAGGGTACATTTAATAATTCCACATACATAATTTATAGCTTACACACATAAGAGCCCTATAGGCAATACTTTCCCTATCAGTAAAGGAGAATGACAAGAGCTATGGGCTGAAAGTCCAAGTCCTGGGTTCTAGGGCTCAACACATCCCAAGGGGACCCTGGACAAAAGTGTCCACTACTAAATTTCCGGGTCTTCGTCTGTAGATGGTGGAATTCGGTGCAAACTCTGTAACTCTACAAAGTATGTGTCAAATTAATAGCTACATTTCTAAAGTTATTTTGCTAAAAATTGAAACAAAGCCCTTTGTTTTCCAGATTTCAGATTCATGATACTCTTAAGTACCTGGAACATGGCCACCATCTAGGATACAAAGTTGAGTCTTCAAAAGCACTATTTTCAAGGCAGGGCATCTCTTACACTTGGCCAGAGAAGACCTCAAGTCTTTATTCAAGGTTACTAACCCATGACTTACATAAAATGCTACTAATTTTGGTTATTTCTTATTCTGGCTCTAACACATTAAAAAGGAACAAATTTGTTAAGAGCTGGGCTGATACAACAGGTTCACTCAGGGCAAATATGATAACCTATATAACAAGAAAACAGTCACAAAGCCTATCATATTGCCGGTTAAACAGGCAAAACAATAATTTTGCATATTAAAAATTAAAATTACATCTAATATATTCTATCCAAGAAAAAATGTATTTAACATATTATAGAGGATTTTTAAATGGCACCTTTTTTGAAAGTTGTATTAAAGATATATAAAGGTTATATCAAGAAACAGATCATGAATATATCAAGGAATATATCAAAGATATACCAAGGATATATAAAAGTTATATCAAGGAATAAATTTGAGTTACCTGGAAAACCCACTTAATGTGTAAAACTCCATTCCCAGAAACCTGTATAAACGAGGCTTTACAATATAAGACCTTTCAAAATAGTCCTTTATAGGTTTTAGGTGATGGGGAAAAAATTAGGTCAAAATTTACATAGTTGCAGCACAGACAACTGTGTTAGTGAAGCCATGATAACTCTGAGTGGTTTTTAAGTAAAACCTTACTATATTTTCAATCAAATGCTTCCATGAATAGCAAAATAGGAAATAACAGACTGTTCACAAATCCTTACAGCAGCCATCAAAAAGGCCAAAATCAGAATTGACTTATGACAGAATATTTGCAGAAGAAACTGATTATTACTGGTCATGTAATAGAAAGTATACTTTGCCAAAGGAATGAAACACCCGTTAAATGCCTATTATACATGCCAGTCCCTTCACATACTGCACCTCAATTAGCCCTTCCATCAATCTCAGTTTTCAGTTTCATAAACTGAGGCTCAGAGTGGTCTCACGATTTCCCCCGTGGCAGAATCGGAATATAAGTCAAAATATTTAGCTATAAATCTAAAACATCTACCATACCACACTATTAATTCACTCATTATACAAACATTGACTGACCCTCTACCTTGTGTCAGGCCTAGTTTTAGGAGCTGATAGGCAATGTATTTCTTTTTCCTTCATCCTTTTCTCACCTCATTATCTCCTCTCCTTTAACTTTCAGACAAGTACCTTCTTGTCTACTGTAAGAAATCATCCATTCAAACGTGTACTCTTATTCCACGTGTACTAAGGTTTCTTTGGGTACATGGTATGACACTTAGCTTTAAATAAATATGAATCTAATCCTGTAAATATGCTCCTCCTTTTTAATTATGCTAACTTTTCAAATTACCACCATGACAACATTGGACAACACAGTGGAGGAGAAGAGCAAAACTCCATTCCCCTAAGGATCACAGTGGCCTGACCAAATTAACGCAGTCCCAAAGGAACTAATTTATACTAAAGGAGATGCTGCTTCACTTCATAAGGTTTAATCTTACATTTCTGAAATCATTAATCAGTAAAAATAAGCAATTAGCTTCCCAACATACAGAGAGTAACTATGCCTAGGGAAAAAAAGTCATTTAGTTCACCAAAAACAAATATGAGATTTGAACACTCTAGTGAACATCATGCTTTGCTCAAGAGGAGATCAGTGCAGCCCTTCTGGAGGACGATCCTGAAGTACTTCATCAAATTAAGTACACACTGGCCCAATAAACCAGCAACACAACCACAAGCCATATTATAACGTACATGTATAAATCAGGATGGATAGAGCCCATTGGCCTATACAGCCAATGTATATGTATATGTATAAATGGGCTCTATCCATCCTGATTTATACATATACATTATAATATGGCTTGTGGTTGTGGAGAGCCATGAGAAATCTACATATCTCCCCCTGGGGGATGAAGCAGTTAGAGACACAATATAGGGTACTCTACCACAGTTAGATATAAAAATTTACACAGGTTTACAGACAGACCTTTAAACATTGTATTGAGTAGAGATCTATAGCATAACACTATTTTTATTAAATAAAATTACATGCCCACAAACTGTAATTTTTAAGAACACCTATAATAAAAAGATCATGTAAAACACATCAGGTTGGTTGCCTCATTAGGATATGGGCAGGGAAAATAAGATGGGGACTGGAGATAGATAAAGATAATGAAAACATTAAACACTACTGGGGCTTTGCTCAGATCAATGATCTAACATGACATAAATGAGAAAGACAATTAACAATAGCCCTCTGTACCTGAAGTTCATTGGAAACCCAAGGAGTATCACTTAGAATCACCAAAACATACGATTTACAAGTGTTTGACTTCTTTTCTACAGTTCTTCAAAGTCGATGGAAAAATACCAATTTTTGGCCAACATTTGTATTACATATGAAAGAAGCAATAAGCTGCATGTCATAATTACAAAACAAAAAACAAACAAAAAACTCTTTTAAATCCATAAACACAGAAGAAAAGTTTCTGCTGGCTCACAGGTAACACAGGAGAAAATAACTACAGTTATTTATAAAATGTTTTTAGGTAAAATCATCAAAAGGTGACCTTTTTTGAACAAAGACTATGGCCAAAGAGCCAGTTTAAACAGCATGCCCTGTTTTCAATCGGATTTGGAAGATAGATGTGTTAAGAATAACAAAAGATAACAATAATCACAAAATTGTGGAATTGCATACTGATGGTTTCTAAATCATTTTTTATACACCACCATCATTCCCCAAATCAAGGCAAAGGAAGTTAGTGCATTTTTGACATTATTCTTCCCAATGCAACCAGATACAAATTAATTTTGGGCATCAAATTTAATTTTTACAATAAACTAATATTATCTGTAAAGAAGACACTAAAAACATATTTGTGTTACTGCATTTCAATTCTAACCAGAAGGCTAAAATATTTTATTATATTTCTATGAAATTTTAGAAATAAAACTAAATTATATTTAACACATTGGTTTTATATTTAATAATGGGTAGGTATTAACTTCTCTCTTAACAGACAGTATTAACTTCAATTCATTTGTAAAACATATTGAGACAGCAAAAATCTGGCAAAATTCAACCTGAGATTGCTATCACCTTGCAGAAAGTTCTTATAGACTCAAAATATCCCTTTTCAGACTATAAAAATCTCCTACTGTTTAATAGTACTGGACACTGGCAGGAAGAAACTATAAATAGCTTCTTATGTGCTTAAAATATAGTATTTTTCATGCCTTAGAAAAGTTCTTTTTATAATTTTCCACTCTTTTCTTGGAAAATGATCTGTATTCTTATTTTATATTCTAGGTAAACACATACGAACAGAACTTTGGCTGTTATCTTTGGGACAACAGCAATGTCAGGAACCAATTTCCAGGAGGTGCTGACAACTGAATGAAGTAGCCTAATGCTCAGTCTCCATGAGTGAGTTGCTTTAAGTGCAAAAACTGAAACCAGGGGATAAAACATTACAGAATGACACGAAAAAAAAAGTACTTGATAGCAGTCAGCATAGTTTAAGAATCAGCTACCTAAGTCTGGAAGTGTTCAGGAATACACCAGAAGAGCTCTCAATGGGGATAAGAAGAGATTCGAAAATCAGCTAAGGAGTTAGATTGCAGGACGTTTAAAGATTCATCTAACCCCAACATGTCATGATAAAAAGGATCTCATTTTTAAAAAGCTACAAGTTGTTCTTGGAAACAGGAAACAAATACACAACATACATGTAATCATTTTCACTGAGGTATCACAATCAAAGCTCTTTTCAATTCAGTAACATTACACACTTAACTAAGTCAAAAAAAAAAAAGTGAGTGGCTCACCTCTTAGCCTTCTTCAATATATTGACTTTAAACACAGAAAAACACTGAAATCCAACTTTCAAGAAAGAGGTTGAACTATGCTTTCTTCAACAGTAAGAAAACTGTATCTTCTACTAAAAAAATAAATAATTAAAAGCATGAGGTTGTGACACTCAAAGCCCTACTAGAGGTGGCAGATGAGAGAGGGTGATTCATCAACAGTGGATAAAAATGCTGGCAGGAAAGTATCTCCCAGCTAACCACGGATCCCTCGCACAAGTGGAAGCGGACGGCAGTAGATACAGCTCAAAGACACACACTCTCAGGTTCCTGGAGGTCCCTTGATGCCAAGGGCAGAGGAAGGACAAGACTAACCCTCAGGATTGTGCACAAAGGAGAGGAGATGGGCATGCATGCTTCTCTGTGAAAGGTATTACCTATAGAGCTAGCAGTCAAATTATACTAAGAAAAACATTTTGATTACAGACCCTGTATCATTCACCACTGAGATAGAGATAAATCTTACTAATATGCAAGGTTTTGTTTTCCTCATAAAAGCTACTTTTGAGCACCCATTTTTCATGAACATAATATCCATTATCATGGCTAACGACCTGCATGCTGGTGCTACACACATGTGGAGTAATATCTAAGGAATTGTGTTATTTTTGTACTTTGAGAGTCATATAATTTAATCATTACTTACCAGGAAGTTGCCTTCAAAGAAAGAGACAAAAATACTGGTTTTCTTTTGCTTCCTATATGGTGTGGCTACCATGACAATAGATCTAATGCAACAATGAGTACGAGATCTTCTACACTGATACTAGTATCTGATCAACACAACAAGGCATTAAGCTAGCCTTATATTCTAGGCCTTATAGGAAGAATTTTCTGCATAAAAAATAACCAGCAAAAATAAATTTTCAAACAAGTCATGCAATATTTTAATAATAAAAAACTACTTCCAAACAGCATATCTTGAGGAGAGAGAAACTTAAAACAAGAAAAATGTAGTACAGGTGTTGTTCACGGTGCTGGGTGCAGTAACAGTTTGATTCCTGTAATCCACCAACCTGAAAACCTTGTCTCAAACTGCTTTTATGGAAAATACCTCACAGTGTCTTAAGGTTTGCTCATTTTTTCATAGTCCACTGAATCAAATGCATACAAAGAACCCAGGAATTCAAAGCTGCATGAAAATAGACATATTATTTACTTCTAAAAGCCCTGTTGTCACTAGATGTTCACATTCAGACATGAGAACATTAGTGATTTCACAGCAACATGGTTAATTAAACCTCTCAAAGGAGTAAGATCACATGTACATTTTTTTTTTTATTATTATTATACTTTAAGTTTTAGGGTACATGTGCACAACGTGCAGGTTTGTTACATATGTATACATGTGCCATGTTGGTGTGCTGCACCCATTAACTCGTCATTTAGCATTAGCTATATCTCCTAATGCTATCCCTCCCCCCTCTCCCCACCCCACAACAGTCCCCAGTGTGTGATGTTCTCCTTCCTGTGTCCATGTGTTCTCATTGTTCAATTCCCAACTATGAGTGAGAACATGCGATGTTTGGTTTTTTGTCCTTGCAATAGTTTGCTGAGAATGATGGTTTCCAGCTTCATCCATGTCCCTACAAAGGACATGAACTCATCATTTTTTATGGCTGCATAGTATTCTATGGTGTATATGTGCCAC
Source organism: Pongo pygmaeus (assembly GCF_028885625.2). Taxonomy (NCBI): domain Eukaryota; kingdom Metazoa; phylum Chordata; class Mammalia; order Primates; family Hominidae; genus Pongo; species Pongo pygmaeus. The sequence goes on along the minus strand of NC_072384.2, from coordinate 106,837,021 downwards.
ATTTTCTTAATCCAGTCTATCATTGTTGGACATTGTATGCCACGATAAACATACGTGTGCATGCGTCTTTATAGCAGCATGATTTACAATCCTTTGGGTATATACCCAGTAATGGGATGGCTGGGTCAAATGGTATTTCTAGTTCTAGATCCCTGAGGAATCGCCACACCGACTTCCACAATGGTTGAACTAGTTTACAGTCCCACCAACAGTGTAAAAGTGTTCCTATTTCTCCACATCCTCTCCAGTGCCTGTTGTTTCCTGACTTTTTAATGATCGCCATTCTAACTGGTGTGAGATGGTATCTCATTGTGGTTTTGATTTGCATTTCTCTGATGGCCAGTGATGGTGAGCATTTTTTCATGTTTTTTGGCTGCATAAATGTCTTCTTTTGAGAAGTGTGTGTTCATACCCTTCGCCCACTTTTTGATGGGGTTGTTTTTTTCTTGTAAATTTGTTTGAGTTCATTGTAGATTCTGGATATTAGCCCTTTGACAGATGAGTAGGTTGCGAAAATTTTCTCCCATTTTGTAGGTTGCCTGTTCACTCTGATGGTGGTTTCTTTTGCTGTGCAGAAGCTCTTGAGTTTAATTAGATCCCATTTGTCAATTTTGGCTTTTGTTGCCATTGCTTTTGGTGTTTTAGACATGAAGTCCTTGCCCATGCCTGTGTCCTGAATAGTACTGCCTAGGTTTTCTTCTAGGGTTTTTATGGTTTTAGGTCTAACATGTAAGTCTTTAATCCATCTTGAATTAATTTTTGTATAAGGTGTAAGGAAGGGATCCAGTTTCAGCTTTCTACATATGGCTAGCCAGTTTTCCCAGCACCATTTATTAAATAGGGAATCCTTTCCCCATTTTTTCTTTTTGTCAGGTTTGTCAAAGATCAGATAGTTGTAGATATGCAGCACTATTTCTGAGGGCTCTGTTCTGTTCCATGGGTCTATATCTCTGTTTTGGTACCAGTACCATGCTGTTTTGGTTACTGTAGCCTTGTAGTATAGTTTGAAGTCAGGTAGCGCGATGCCTCCAGCTTTGTTCTTTTGGCTTAGGATTGACTTGGCGATGCGGGCTCTTTTTTGGTGCCATATGAACTTTAAAGTGGTTTTTTCTAATTCTGTGAAGAAAGTCATTGGTAGCTTGATGGGGATGGCATTGAATCTATAAATTACCTTGGGCAGGATGGCCATTTTCACGATATTGATTCTTCCTACCCATGAGCATGGAGTGTTCTTCCATTTGTTTGTATCCTCTTTTATTTCATTGAGCAGTGGTTTGTAGTGCTTCTTGAAGAGGTCCTTCACATCCTTTGTAAGTTGGATTCCTAGGTATTTTATTCTCTTTGAAGCAATTGTGAATGGGAGTTCACTCATGATTTGGCTCTCTGTCTGTCTGTTATTGGTTATAAGAATGCTTGTGACTTTTGCACATTGATTTTGTATCCTGAGACTTTGCTGAAGTTGCTTATCAGCTTAAGGAGATTTTGGGCTGAGATGATGGGGTTTTCTAGATATACAATCATGTCATCTGCAAACAGGGACAAGTTGACTTCCTCTATTCCTAATTGAATGCTCTTTATTCCTTTCTCCTGCCTGACTGCCCTGGCCAGAACTTCCAACACTATGTTGAATAGGAGTGGTGAGAGAGGGCATCCCTGTCTTGTGCCAGTTTTCAAAGGGAATACTTCCAGTTTTTGTCCATTCAGTATGATATTGGCTGTGGGTTTGTCATAGATAGCTCTTATTATTTTGAGATACGTCCCATCGATACCTAATTTATTGAGAGTTTGTAGCATGAAAGGCTGTTGAATTTTGTCAAAGGCGTTTTCTGCATCTATTGAGATAATCATGTGGTTTTTGTCTTTGGTTCTGTTTATATGCTGGATTACGTTTATTGATTTTCATATGTTGAACCAGCCTTGCATCCCAGGGATGAAGCCCACTTGATCATGGTGGATAAGCTTTTTGATGTGCTGCTGGATTCAGTTTGCCAGCATTTTATTGAGGATTTTTGCATCAATGTTCATCAAGGATATTGGTCTAAAATTCTCTTTTTTGGTTGTGTCTCTGCCAGGCTTTGGTATCAGGATGATGCTGGCCTCATAAAATGAGTTAGGGAGGATTCCCTCTTCTTCTATTGATTAGAATAGTTTCAGAAGGAATGGTACCAGTTTCTCCTTGTACCTCTGGTAGAATTCGGCTGTGAACCCATCTGGTCCTGGACTTTTTTTGGTTGGTAAGCTATTAATTATTGCCTCAATTTCAGAGCCTGTTATTGGTCTATTCAGAGATTCGACTTCTTCCTGGTTTAGTCTTGGGAGAGTGTATGTGTCGAGGAATGTATCCATTTCTTCTAGATTTTCTAGTTTATTTGCGTAGAGGTGTTTATAGTACTGTCTGATGGTAGTCTGTATTTCTGTGGGATCGGTGGTGATATACCCTTTGTCATTTTTTATTGCATCTATTTGATTCTTCTCTCTTTTCTTCTTTATTAGTCTTGCTAGCGGTCTATCAATTTGATTGATCTTTTCAAAAAACCAGCTCCTGGATTCATTGATTTTTTGAAGGGATTTTTGTGTCTCTTATTTCCTTCAGTTCTGCTCTGATCTTAGTTATTTCTTGCCTTCTGCTAGCTTTTGAATGTGTTTGCTCTTGCTTCTCTAGTTCTTTTAATTGTGATGTTAGGATGTCAATTTTAGATCTTTCCTGCTTTCTCTTGTGGGCATTTAGTGCTATAAATTTCCCTCTACACACTGCTTTGAATGTGTCCCAGAGATTCTGCTATGTTGTGTCTTTGTTCTCATTGGTTTCAAAGAACATCTTTATTTCTGCCTTCATTTTGTTATGTACCCAGTACTCATTTCAGGAGCAGGTTGTTCAGTTTCCATGTAGTTGAACGGTTTTGAGTGAGTTTCTTAATCCTGAGTTCTAGTTTGATTGCACTGTGGTCTGAGAGACAGTTTGTTATAATTTCTGTTCTTTTACATTTGCTGAGGAGTGCTTTGCTTCCAACTATGTGGTCAATTTTGGAATAGGTATGGTGTGGTGCTAAAAAGAATGTATATTCTGTTGATTTGGGGTGGAGAGTTCTGTAGATGTCTATTAGGCCCGCTTGGTGCAGAGCTGAGTTCAATTCCTGGATATCCTTGTTAACTTTCTGTCTCGTTGATCCGTCTAATATTGACAGTGGGGTGTTAAAGTCTCCCATTATTATTGTGTCGGAGTCTAAGTCTCTTTGTAGGTCACTCAGGACTTGCTTTATGAATCTGGGTGCTCCTGTATTGGGTGCATATATATTTAGGATAGTTAGCTCTTCTTGTTGAATTGATCCCTTTACCATTATGTAATGGCCTTCTTTGTCTCTTTTTATCTTTGTTGGTTTAAAGTCTGTTTTAACCGAGACTAGGATTGCAACCCCTACCTTTCTTTGTTTTCCATTTGCTTGGTAGATCTTCTTCCATCCCTTTATTTTGAGCCTATGTGTGTCTCTGCACGTGAGATGGGTTTCCTGAATACAGCACACTGATGGGTCTTGACTCTTTATCCAATTTGCCAGTCTGTGTCTTTTAATTGGAGCATTTAGCCCATTTACATTTAAAGTTAGTATTGTTACGTGTGAATTTGATCTGTCATTATGATGTTAGCTGCTTATTTTGCTCGTTAGTTGATGCAGTTTCTTCCTAGCCTTGATGGTCTTTATAATTTGGCATGTTTTTGCAGTGGCTGGTACTGGTTGTTCCTTTCCAAGTTTAGTGCTTCCTTCAGGAGCTCTTTTAGGGCAGGCCTGGTGGTGACAAAATCTCTCAGCATTTGCTTGTCTGTAAAGGATTTTATTTCTCCTTCACTCATGAAGCTTAGTTTGGTTGGATATGAAATTCTGGGTTGAAAATTCTTTTCTTTAAGAATGTTGAATATTGGCCCCCACTCTCTTCTGGCTTGCAGAGTTTCTGCCGAGAGATCCGCTGTTAGTCTGATGGGCTTCCCTTTGTGGGTAACCTGACGTTTCTCTCTGGCTGCCCTTAACATTTTTTCCTTCATTTCAACTTTGGTGAAATCTGACAATTATGTGTCTTAGAGTTGCTCTTCTTGAGGAGTATCTTTGTGGCGTTCCCTGTATTTCCTGAATTTGAATGTTGGCCTGCCTTGCTAGATTGGGGAAGTTCTCCTGGATAATATCCTGCAGAGTGTTTTCCAACTTGGTTCCATTCTCCCTGTCACTTTCAGGTACACCAATTAGACGAAGATTTGGTCTTTTCACATAGTCCCATATTTATTGGAGGCTTTGTTCGTTTCTTTTTATTCTTTTTTATCTAAACTTCTCTTCACACTTCATTTCATTCATTTCATCTTCCATCACTGATACCCTTTCTTCCAGTTGATCGCATCAGTTACTGAGGCTTGTGCATTTGTCACATAGTTCTCGTGCCATGGTTTTCACATGTACATTTTTAACCTCAGCTAAAATATCAGTAGTACTCATTTTTGCAGCTTATAAAACTTCTGGCTGTTAAAGCTGTGTCAGGTTGAGATACCACTGGGAAAAAAGATGCAAAATAGCTAAGCTGTATCAACAATCCATCACTTCCATTTATCCAGTAAACATTTGATATCAACCATTGAATGACCAGCTAAAATAAATGGATGCTCAAAAAGTTATTGTCCCTCACCACACCCAAAAGTACTGGAACTACTCACCCTCAAATTAGTCATCCTTCAAAACAGCTCAACCATCTCCTCCTCTGTGTAGCTTTCCCTGATCCCACCCTAAACTGTGGGCTCCTTAAACGAACTGCATCTTATTCTTGTTTCCCTATGAGCTAGCATAGTGCACAGGGAGGGCAAATGCTAGCAATCATATAAAGAAACCTTTTACCACTGAACAGCTTTAAAGAGCAAACTTTTTTTAGGGTCAAGTATTAGCTCAGTCCTTAATGAATAAATACGAACAGTAATAAGGAAGAGCCTCAGACTCTAGCAAGTTTCTAAGAATCCCTTGGTTGGTCAAAGGGTTTCAGTTTCCATTATGCAAAATCAGTAAGTTCAGGGGATGTAATGTGCAGTATGGTGACTATAATTAATTATACTGTATAGTATAATTGAAATTTGCAAAGGGAGATCTTACATATTCTCAGCACAAAAACAGAAAAAAGATAACCATCTGAGGTGATGGATATGTTAATTAGCTTGAGCATGGTGATCATTTCACAATGTATACAAAAATTAAAACATCACCTTGTATACCTTAAATATGTATAATTTTTATCTGTCCATTATCTTCAGTAAAGATGGGAGGGTGACATTTAAGAAAAACAAGAAATCCTGGAGATTTGCAAGAGATATAGTCTGTTCTTATGCTGTGAGATCCTTCTGGTCACATGTAGTTTAGTCTGATTTATTGGATGTGTGAACTTACTTGGGCAAAAAAGAAAGGAGGAAGAAATGAAATGTGCACTCTACAATGTGTTAGAGATTTCCACCTTCTTATTTGAAAGATATTCCTGTAAAATGGACAAATATATTTGTAATTATATTAAAGGACGTGAAACTTTTTGTAGAAATTGTTTCATTTAAAAAGCCAATGTAGGGTAGGCGTGGTGGCTCACGCCTGTAATCCCAGCACTTGGGAGGCCGAGGCAGGTGGATCACCTGAGGTCAGGAGTTCGAGACCAGCCTGGCCAACATGGTGAAACCCTGTCTCTACTAAAAATACAAAAATTAGCTGGGCGTGGTGGCAGATGCCTGTAATCCCATCTACCTGGGAGGCTGAGGCAGGAGAATTCGTTGAACCTGGGAGATGGAGGTTGCAGTGAGCCGAGATCGCGCCACTGCACTCCAGCCTGGGTGACAAGAGTGAAACTCCGTCTCAAAAAAATAAATAAATAAAAAGCCAATACAGATTATTTTGTTTTTAAACACAATCTAAATATTATATTAAGGCTCATGGATATCATCATGGAAGAAGAATTAGAACTAACTTGTTAAAGAGAGTACTTTTATAAACAGCCCATAATAAACCATAGTTAGGATTCTTATTTGGGTATTCTAATTTACAATTAATTTTAAAAGATTAGAAGAAATGACTCTAGATGATGAGATTCTAGTGTATGAATCATCCAAAAAATGGTTCTAAAATAACACAATTCTCACTGGCAACACATGACCATCAAGAGTCTTAATGAGCCAGCTCATGTGATGTCAAGCCCTTACTTTATATAAATCTATGGAGAATCAAGAGGAAAATTTAATAAGTTATTGTTTAGGGCTAGATTTCTGCAATGAATAGTAGTATTCAAAATAAAGCAAGGTTAAGACACAAATGATATAAAGTTTTTTATTTCTCTAAGGTTCACCTTTGTAGAGCTTTTCAAACACATTTTTAGTCAGACTTCTTTATCACTGAAAAACGTCTGCTATGGTTTGAATGTATAGGTCCCTCCAAAATTCATGTGGAAATTTAAACCCCACCTATGAAGAGGTGGGGTCTTTGCAGGGTGATTAGGCCATGAGGGCTCTGCCTTTATCAATGAGATTAATGAGATTAATGAGATCATCAATAAGATTAATGCCCTTACAATGAAGGCTTTGGAGAATTGCCTGGCCCTTCCATATGGCTCTTCTGCCATGTGAGGACACAGCAACAAGGCACAATCTTGCAAGCAGAGATCCCTCACCAGATATCAATGCTTGGTCTTGGATTTCCCAGCCTCCAGAACCATCAGAAGTAAATTTCTATTGTTTATATATTGCCCAGTCCATGGCATTTTGTTATAGCAGCACAAACAAATTAGATAATGTCTCAACTCTCCAAGGCTTTGACAATGGGCATTCCTAGGTCTGTTCTTGGCTGTTACTTACTAGCTGTGTGGTTCTGTTCACCTCTAAAAGCCTCCATTTTCTCTCACTCCATTGTGAGTGAACTTCACTCCATGAAGTCCCAAGTTTCTTGCTTACCTTCAGGCCTCCACACTCTCTCCCCCTTCAAACCTTTTCTGACCACCTCTTAAACATGCTTTAGGCCTGAGTTGAGACATTTAGCTCCATAAACATTTACCTCACTATCCATTTCTACCTCTAATCTGGGTTAGGTACCCCTCGTATGTGGGATAAAAACATCCTGTACTTTCCCCACCACAGTACTTCTCAGATTGTCATTAAATGCTTACAGATTTGTCTTTCCTCCTCCATTGTTCTATAAGCTTCATGAGGGAAGGACTTCTCCAGGCAAACTCTGACAGTGCCTGGCACTTAGCAGGCACTCAATAAACATTTGTGAAATAAAAGTGTTCAGAATCATTCATGAACGGCTTCTGTCAATGGAAATCTATCCACCAACTCAGGTTAGAAAGAACTTTATGCACTTGGCTAACACAGAGAGTCAATATGAGAAACCCATTTAAGAAACACTTCTGGTTATTTGCAAAACCACGGTTGCACACATTAACCGTTATGCTATTGAATGTCCTACTACGTCAGGCGTCAAGGGATAAATTCCTCTTTGACAAGGAAACATTTTTATCTCGACAGATAAAATTCTTGTATCAGATAATGAAAATTACACAACCCACTATCTTACCTTTCTCATGTAACTGTCAGAAAAGTAAGATCTCATTTCAGTAACTACTGTAATAAACTTATCTCAGACGCTTGGTCACATCTAATTCTCTGTGCTTTTCAATTTTTTGTCACAATTAACTTCTGCTGGAATTTTTATACATTATTTGCCTTTGTCTTCAAAAGACCAAGAAGTGCTCTGAAAAAATGAGTCAAGTTCAGGTTTTATTTGCCCACATTCTGCATTGGGGTGGATACCCACAAAGGGTCTCCTTTTATCCACCAGTCAAGAAATAGTCTCCTGACTCACTAGAGATGTCTTTTATATCCTAGATAAGATAAACAGTATAATATGATCCATCAACAATTAAATTTTTTTGATTTTGCTAGAAATTCTTAGTTGCCATACTTTTTATTCTCCTGCTAAAGACTGTAGCCACAGGGTCCTCTTTTCTGGGCAATCGCAGTTTTCTCATCTCCCAGAACCTAGAAAATCTAAATCTGGCTCCTGTGGCCCTCCTCATTTCTCTAGCCTGGTGCTTAATCTCCCTGGGTCCCAGTCACTCACAGTAATTATTGTCAATAGGCAAGCAGGGGTAGGGGCAGGCAGAAGGCAAACATCCATTGAATTTCACCACCCGAGAGTTATGCTAGATTTTGTTCGTCTATGAAAATCAAGAATCAGTATATAAGTATCAATGGTTTGGTTGTGATTTTATTTTTAATAATCTTGTTATTACGTTTAATTGTGCAAGTCATTCTCAAACCATTTTGAAAGTACGTTGCATAGCACCCTAAATAAATAGAACCAGAATCTACTAAAACTTAGACAATATTTCTTTTATTGTATATGTTTTCAAGATTTTCTGGACCTGATCTACCAGCATAAAGATGAGTCATCAAAAGCAAATGATAATATCCAAGGCATTCAATACAGGTTGACTCAAACCAGAAATGTCTGATCACCCTGATCAGAGAAAATATGGCAACAAAAAGAGTTACCTGGCACTCTAGAATTAAAATGTTTAGAACTAGACAGGAAAAGGTGGCTTCAGGAGAGAAAAATCCATAGCAACTCATTCCTACCAGCACTAGAAAGCTTAGAATACTATCAGGCCTCTAGGACATATAAAATGCAATATTCAACTACATCATATTGCACACAGCACAGCAGCAATCAATATTTACAGCAACTTTGGGGATACCTGCCTCTTAAGATTCTTTATCATCACACAGTTTTTCAAAACTACCAAAACAGTTCCAATCATCCTAAAGTACCCAAATGCAAAAGAAACCACAATCTCTCAAAACAGCACTTGAAAATCATAGTATAAGGGACAAACAGTTTTACCCATTAACAAGCAGCACTTAATGCTGAATGTCTCACTGCAATAGGTAAGCAGTAAGTGAATTAGAATGGTGTATTAGTTTGCTAAGGATGCCACAAAGTACCACAAACTGGTAGCTTAACCAACAGAAATGTATTTCCTCACAGTTCAAAAGGCTAGAAGTCCAAGACCAAGGTGTCAGCAGGGCTGGTTTCATTCGAGGGGCTCTCACCTTGGCTTGCAGACAGCCGCCGTCCATCTCACTGTGTCTTCACATGGTCTTTCCTCCAACACACTAGTGTCTGTGTCCAAACTTTCTCTTTTCATGACAATAGTAATATTAAATTAAGGGCCACCCAAAAGATTTCATTTTAACTTAATTACCTTTTTAAAGACTTTATTCCAAATATAGTTACATTCTTAGGTACTAGGGGTTAGAACTTCAACGTACGAATGCGGAGGGGGAGACACACAGAGCATAACAGATGGTTCTACTCAACAAACAGCATTATTTTCAATCCTATTTGGGACCTTCTGTGTTTTCCTTATATGGTTACAAATTGACCAAAATAGTTCCACTCTTTTTCTCACTTAATGTGAACAGATATGCAATCATCAGAATTAGGTTCAGCTCACTTGCAAATTGGTAGTCCAGTGCTGTGACCACAGCAGCCATGGTGAAGGAGACTCCAAGCAAACAGCCCATGCTGGAGTCCCTGCATGTGACTGAATCTCGCCAGGCCACATGTTACTCAGCAGTAAAATGGGGATAATAACATCTTTCTCACAGGGTTATCAAAGGAACTTAAATAGGAGACTATGGGTACACATAGGGCTTGGCACAGTCTATCACCATAATAGAAAGCCTTCCTTCTGAAGATCTCTTGAAACTGGGAAGTAAATATTTAACCTTCGAGTTAGCATCATCATAAACCCCGAGACTCCTGAAATGGAAAGCAATGTTCACATCATCTCCTCTAATTCCTTCGGACTAAGGCCCAGAGTGTGTGACCAGCTCTCTGAAGCAGAGCTGAGATTGGAAGTCTTGACTCCAAATTCCTAAGGCCGGTGCCTTCCCTGATTCCCTCTCTCAGATGTGTAAGAGAAATGTCAGCAGTGAGCATGATGGGCTGCTAGTTGGAGAGAAAAAGGCCAGCAATGACACAAAAGGCCTGCCAATCTGGATTCAGGAATCACAAAAACTTAGAAACCAAGACGTAAGACAGCAACACCACAGCTCAGGCTGGTGTAGGTCAAGGTGCCTCAAGCTGTCCCCAGCCACAGCTCCTGACTCCTGTCCTGGTCTTACTCGACCACAAGATAAAAATGAGGCAGGAGGCCTGTTTCTTCTCCACATGTTCCTTCTTACAACCATATTTAAGTTCAATCTCCAAATTTTTTCAGCAGAGCTGAAAAAAAACATTTAGCCAAATAAAGCTGAATATCCCCCTTAGGATCCAGGGACTCCCAACAGTCAGTTTGCCTTCTGTTCGCAGCTTGGTAATTCAAGTTCTTTAAGAGAGGGGGCCTCACCAGTCCTGACTCAGCCCAGGAGTTTGGTGCTTTTGGGCTCCCACACCTCTGCCTGCCACTTCCTGTGGAGTCTGCATCTTTCTCCTTCCCACACCTTTCAAAGTCTAAAGCACCTGCTATGGGCTCCACCGGGCCCTGCCACTATGCCCTTGGCATTCACTTCCACACACTGAAGGCAGCTGACTGGAACTGCCTGAGACCCTGGGCCTGAGGGCTTTGTACTCTACCCAGGAGGAGGTAGTAAAGAGTTACTGCCCCAAGAAACAGACTTCAGCCAACAACAGCCTGGCAGTTGGTGGACAAAACTCCAGCTCCCTGCCTCTAGGTGGGATAACTCTCTGGCATGAGTCCACAGACTCCCAGAGCTCTCAGTGAGAATCCCAGCTGCCCAGAGGAGTAAACAGCTTGAGAACTCACCCTTTCCTAGCTCCTTCCTCCTTGTCTCAGGGTCTGCTACCAGGGGACCCAAAACCAAGGCAGCCTCCTGTAGGAGTCCCATGGAATCCCACCTTCCCCAGAAAACCTTCCCTCATCACCAAGATCTCTCAAGTCACTTTCTATCATGTTTTAACACTATTCATATACACTGTAATCTCATTTCTCTACCACAGGCTCTTGAAGACGAGAAATTCTTTCACATTCTCTACCACAGGCTCTTGAAGACGAGAAATTCTTTCACACGGCTCTGAATTCCCCCGTGTTGCTCAGCACAGTGTCTTACACAAACGAGAAGCTCAATAAATGTTTGTTGACTGAATGAAGAATGAATTAACCACGTCAGTCAGCAAGAAGGTTGGGCTCTGTATTTAAGCTAACTGAAACTATATCAGTGTGGCTGTCTGCTTCTTTCCAAAGCGCAGCGTGAACTGCTTTTAACGAGCAAATTACTGCATGCATGTATTTCTTTAAATCAGCATTTTCTAGATATTCATCTTAAATCAAACACCTCTGATTCCCAGAAAATCAGAATAAAGATTTTTTTCCTAAATCCAAAACTAACTTACTCTCCAAGTTTTGGGTCTACTCCTCAGTTTTGGGAGTCAGCCACCCAATGTGGATGTCTTACATCGATTTCACCCAGAGTTCTCCCTGGGCATCATTCAAGATGAATGTACAAAGACGCGTCACATCCCCACACTCTCTTGCTGGAGTAGTGTTCTGTTAAGAAGGAACATAATGCTGCCTTTTTAACCAAGAAGGCATTACCCTTAATGCATCCTAAGAATTCTTTCCTCTCTGTATCAGGCTGGGGCTAAAAGAAGCACAGGGATTTCACTTCACAATAAACAGGACAGCATGCTGAGGACCTGGTGTTCACCTCGGACCAGTCAGATGGCCTGGAAACTTAAATACCCACATATATGCAATAGCCTGCAAGTCGCGTCATGTTCTTTAATGGATGTCCAGTAAGCAGCTCTGGGAAAACTGGACAAGTACCAAGTGTCTCGCGAGCATGCTTTCAACTCAATGGAAGTATGTTATCTGAATTCCCAGTGCTCACTACCTTGAGCACTTATCAACCCAGGGCCTGCCAAATTGTCTCCATTTTTTTTCTTCAGCCTACTTTGGAGAGACAAAAGTTTACATAGTGGACCCCTCCCTTCTCACTGAAGTCAGAAAAAGACTGACTGAAGCCAAAGGGAAGACAAGCAGCATTTCTTATGACCTGAGCTGCTCTCACCAGATCATAAGTTCCACGAGATCAATGCCTTTTCTCCTCAATGCAGAATCCCCCAACATCTCAGTGCAGTGACTGCCTCACGGAGGTAATAATAATTCATTGTCAACAAACATCTGTAAGCACCACACGTTATCTCATCTAATCCTTGCAACAACCTACAGCTTCGGAAGGAAACTAAAGCTTAAGAAGCTTAGAATATATCCAAATAATGGTATATTACTCAACTACAACATGGATGAACCTCAAAACATTATGCTAAGTAAAAGAGGTCAGTCACAAAAGGCTGCACATTGTATGAAATGTCTAGAATACACGAATGCATGGAGACAGAATGTAGATTAGTAGTCACCAGGGGCCTAAGGGAGAAGGGAATGGGGAGTGACTGCTAATGGGTACAGGGTTTCTTGGGGGTGATGAAAATGTTCTAGAATTAGATTGTGGTGATAACTGCAAAATCTTGTGAATATAATTTTAAAACACTGAATGGTAAACTTTAGAAAAGTGAGTTTTATGATAGGTGATGGTGGTCGTGGTGGAGGTGGTAGAAGAGGAGGAGGAGGAGGAGGAAAAGGAGAAAGAGGAGGAAGAGGAAAAATGAAGAAAAGGAAGAAGTTAAGAAGCTTGCCCAAGATCAAAGAGTTACCCATGCTTTCAACCATTATGCCGCCCTAATCATGGTTATTCTCAGTAAACATTTGCTGAAAACACCAGCAAATATAATTATGGGTAATATAGGCTTTGGCATAATTCTAATCACACACAGAGAAGAGACAATCAATCCTCAGACCTTCTGAGACTTCCAAGGACTGATAAACATTAACAATTGTTGCTCTAACATCAATCATACTTCAATAAAGTGGATAGTAAAAATCAAAATTAAAAATACCTAAAATGCTTGTTTGACATTAAAAAAAAAAAAAAAAGGAAAGACAAGAAACGTTACCCTAGTGATCTTTTCAAAATCTTCTGTAACCTGGAATAACAGCTATTTTAGAGGAAACACTAAACAAAATTTTAAAAGAGGAGAACCCCGAGAGGAGTGTAATTAAAGGACCTCTAAGGCCATACATAACTAGGACCTTTGGGGCTAAATAAAATAGAAATCTGACCGTGTCTCTTCCATGCTTACTGCCATCCAATGGCTTCTGACCCACACTCCTCACCATGGACTACAGTCCTTCATCGCCTGGCTGCACAGCTGCTTCCTCTCTGATTTCGTCTCCTCGTTCTCCCACTATCCCCTGCCCTGCACTGCATAATGGCCTCTGCCCTTCTTGAACATCCCACATCCTCCTTAGCTCTGGCTGTCTTGCTGTCCCAGCTGTGCAGAACCCCCAGCCTTCCAGCAACGTGTTGTGGCTCCTCTTTGACAACTAGGGCTCAGCTCAGATTCCCTCCTCAGATAGGCCTTCTTGCTTCTTCTGACCATCTAAATCATGCTGGACACCCTACTTCCAGTCCCTCTCCATCCCATATATCTTTATATGGTGGTCCACTGTTTGCCTCCTCCTCTGGAATGAAGCTTTAAAAGGGAAGGTACAAGTCTTGTCTATCTTATTCTCAGCAACATCAGCACCTATAACAGCCAGAGGCACATAGCAGATGCTCACTCAACATTTGCTGAACAAATGAATAAAACACACAGCACTACCATGAGATGCCTCCACAAGCCAGATGTAAACCAGGCTCTCCTCTCAGGAACTCCTGTCAGGTTAGTCCTCACAAGCTGGGCTTCTGGGCCTGGTGAGGTCACTAACCCTGAAGATTCTATGGTCACCACCTGGATTAACTTATGGTAACACCTTTATGTGCTCATTCCTCCACACTCTGAGCCCACATACTTACCAGACACCTTTCCCTCCTTTGATAACTTAACACCTCTGCCTGTAATGTGGCAATGATCATCCTATAGTGGAAGTGAGGTCCCTCTTTCCTCAGAAGCTCTTTTGGGTCCTCTATTACTGACTTAAACATTCTCTTGACTCTCTACCTTTATTCTAACACATATCAAACTTTTTGGTTAATCCCAGACAGAAGTCATCTAAACTAGAGCCCATCCCCACAACGCATCTCATGTTCTAACACAGTTCCCTCATTTCCAGTTCATCATGCCAGCCTTGCACACTCAGGTTGCACTCAGAAAGCTCAGGACAGCATGGGGGATGTATTACATTAGTCCATTCTCATGCTGCTCATAAAGACATACCTGAGACTGGGTAATTTATAAAGAAAAAAAGCTTTAATGGACTCATAGTTCCATATGGCTGGGGATGCCTTATAATTATGGCAGAAGGTGAAGGAGGAGCAAAGGCATGTCTTACATGGTGGCAGGCAAGAGAGCATGTGCAGGGTAACTGACCTTTATAAAACCATCAGATCTCGTGAGACTTATTCATTATCACAAGAACAGCAGGGGAAAAATTCACCCCCATGATTCAGTTACCTCCCACCGGGGCCCTCCCATGACACATGGGGATTATGAAAGCTACAATTCAAAATAAGATTTGGGTAGGGACACAGCCAAACCATATCAGGGGAGATAGCACATGAGTGCAGCTCTCATGGTCTCTCTCTCACTGCAGTTAGTTTTCCCTTCAGAGACCTCCATTTCATAGCCTCCCCAGTTCATAGCCTCCTCTTGACCTCATCTCCCTTCTAACCCAGACTGGATCCTGATACTTAACTACGCAAGTTATTCATGAGTATTCAAAGAGCTTTGCCTACACTGTTCTTCTGTGCTACCACAGAGACTGAGCCCTGGGTCCACACTACAGTCTGCCTCCTTCATTCACACTCTGCAGTGACAAAGCACTCCAATTTTTAAAAATAATAAAAATAAAATACAAAAAACATCACCAGAAAGAAATACACAAAGACTAACACACAGCACATGATTTCTAATGAAGGTTGCTCAAAAATTCTTGCATTTGACCTTGATGGGCTTCCTCATTCTTCCCAGCGATTTTGTTATTTTCCTCAAGCCCCAACCCAACCTCCCTCTCCATCCCAACCCCTACAGTAGATAACTTCAGAAATGTGTTTCTTCAACTCCATCCCCTCACCTGCAAGTCAATCTCCACCTGCACACACCCTACAGCTTCACACCAGTGCAGGACAACCTGTCTTTACTGGTTCAAAACTAAGTTCTGCCCTTGGGCTTTGATCTCATTCCCTTCAGTCTCTACCCAGCTCTTGCCCAATAGATTATCTCCTCTCTCTTTTCTGCATCTTCAACCTCCCACTCTTATCAGCTCCGTCTCTCAGTCTACCAAACTTGCTCTGTTAACTTGCTCTGTCAACTTGCTCTGTCATCATTAAAAAGCCCTGCCTTGATCCCAATGTCTTCTGCTCTCTTTTCTTCTCATCCAAACCTCTTCAATGGATATTTGCTGCCTCCACATCAACTCCTCTCATTCACTCCCAGCCTATTGTAACCTGGTTTCTGTCCCCTCTCATTTCCCCCACCCATAGTTTCATTGAAACTGCTGCTTTCCAACCACTGGTGACTGCTCAAATGGCAAATCCAAAGGGC
Organism: Pongo pygmaeus; assembly: GCF_028885625.2. Classification (NCBI taxonomy): domain Eukaryota; kingdom Metazoa; phylum Chordata; class Mammalia; order Primates; family Hominidae; genus Pongo; species Pongo pygmaeus. The sequence continues at coordinate 106,821,398 of NC_072384.2, read as the reverse complement.
AAATTTTGCCTCTTACCTCATTAGATTATTCTACAGCATGTGCCAGTAGATGACTCTACTGCAGATGACACTGTAAATCACACCTTCCTATTTTGAAACTCTGTTTAATCATTCTCCTGATTGTCCTATTTCTCCAATCACTCCTTCTCAATTTCCTTCATGGGTTCCTCCTTTTCTCCCTTCCTCTTACCTGTCTTCTCAGCTTCTCTCTCCTTACTCTACCTACCCTCCCTGGGTAACCTCATTCACAGCCATGTTGGTCATTAACATTTATATAAAAATACCTACCAAGTCTGCTATCTCTAGCTCCCATCTCTACCCTGAGGTTATATCCAGCTACCTCCTAGACATGGCCACATGTATGTCCCAAAGCCCCTCAAATTTATCATGTCTCTTCTGATGCCACATTCCCTTCCCTTCACCATTTAATCTGTTTGTTCCCTGGTACTGCCCATTTTAGCTAGACATCACCCTCAAACCAACCAACCAATCGAGGTACCTCTGTCGGCTTTAACTATCCTCTCTGCCTTGTTATCCACATGGAGAAATCCTAATAATTTTTGTCAACTGCAGATTTATTGAAAGTATTCCCTCCCCATGCCTCTTAGCACTTCCTGAGAACAGGACCTCTGTTTATTCCCCTGACTTGATTTTTCAGTCTAGGGGATAATGGCCCAGCACTGACACGTGAAATACCAGAACTTCCATGAGCTGAGCTGTCCCTAGGCTTACCTCTCCCAACTCATCTTCCTCGTCTCAACCTTGTCATTTACGAGGAAGGTCAACAAAAGGCTCACGCTCCCCTAACATGCCATACTGCAACGTGGCCTTGCCTCTTCAGAAATACTATCTCACATGCCTAGAACACACTTCAAGATTTAGCTCAAGCATCACCCTTCCCAAGACGCCTTTTCACACTCCTCCAGCCCGAGAGCTGCCGCTCCTTGGTGCTACCATAACATTCCATTTTAACCTCCAGCATATTTCATATTCTTCTAAAATTACGTACTTGTCTATCAACCTTCCCCCAAGCAGACTCTAAATTCCTCAAGTCAGGGACTGCTCATAATAGGTGCTCAACCTGATTCCTTTGCATGCTAAATGTTACAGATAACTTCTGGCACATTTCCAGACCTCTAAGTACCCTGGCCATCCCATATGACCCTTTCTCTGCCATGTACTGACTGACTAGGAGGCTCTGCTATGGCTGAGATATTTCATTGCTCAAAACACACAGCAGTGTTGGTTGCGATCATCTCATTACAGTTTGAAATGATGGTCTCCACCACAGTAAGAGTTAAAGGAATTGAGGACTTACACTAAAATTAGCTCTATCTTGCCATTCAACATAGTGTAAGATTTGGCAAGACAAGTCCCTTAGGCAGGCAAACTGCTGACACAGCATGGTGAAACGGAACTCAACCAAAGAGGAAAACCTGCAATACCTTTACATAGGCAATTCTGAGTTCTGCTGATTCATTCTGACTTAAAGCTGCAATAACACTTGGTAAAGAACACCCAAGCTGACTTTGCATTTTTTTCTGCAGAGCTCACAGAATTTGGCATACAAAAAATTTAATAGTTGTTCTTTATGATCCTTTGCAATTTTTCAAATATTGGTTGTGGTCACTTACATTATAGTGTTTGATAGCATTAACAGGTATTTTTCTTGCAAAGATGCAATCCTGATCAAAATACTGACAAAAGCTTAAAATACTGACTATAATTTCTGTAACTCAAGAAAACCATATAGAAAATCTCTTTCACCAAAGAAAGGCTCAGTGCTAGATCTATTTGAGGCTGAAGAGCCTTAGTTAAGTCAACAGCTCTTGTTCACACTTTGTACAAAGACATCTGTACAACTGATTCCAACTTAGGAAACAGCATTTAAATATCAACAAACACATGCTCAGAGACAATCGGGTAAATTTTCATCAGGACCAAAATTTCTAAGAAACCATATTAGAGCAAATTATAAAGCAAAGAATCTTCTTAAAATAGGTATTTGCAAATCATCACTTACTCTGTTCTTCCCACAGAAGTCATGTGAATTGCATTATAAAGAGTAAATGGAAGAAATTTCTAGACTGTAGTCAAATTATACTTGAATCAGTAAATTTATCATGCTTCTTATATATAGTGATGATTATAGTTAACATTTAATTAACTGGATTACTTCAAATATTTATTCCATTTAAAATTATAATATGTAAGTGCTGTGTTTGAGATGCTTAACATGTTAAATATCTTCTATTTCGGAAAAAAAAAAACATAATTCACCGTTCAGAATTTTATACTTTACGTGCTCTATAGTAATCTGCTAGAAAATAGTTGTTAAACAACAGACATTATTTTGACTAAAGCAATATTATAAAAACAAAGCTTTATTGCACCTGCTTCTTAAGAGGATTATGTCTAAATACTCACTTGTTCAGTATGAGGTCAAGAATGAATTTGGAGCCGAAGGCTTCAATCTGGAAGCTTGCCTGGGCCAGATGGACAGCCTATGGATTCAAAAAGACAGAAGAACCTTAACTTACTTTCCTGTCTTTAAGACAGATTATTATCAAGAATGATATTTAAGAGGAATAACTTTTATGTATCAGTTCATTTCCTTATGTATCTTCATATAGCAATTCATTTCTTTAGGAGACTAGGTACAATACCATGGTTTTGCTAGGAAAATCTAAATATTTGGGTGGCAAAGAGCTAATAAGACAACCCATCCTTGAAAACGAACCCACTAAGATAAAAACCAGCAGCATATTCTGCTGGACTTACAAAGTGACCATGATGAATTATGCAAAAGTCTGACTAATTAAAGCTTGATTTCAGCCCGTTTTGTGCATAAAGCTAACCAATTCTTTCTGCACACCTAAGTGAAAAATCATGTCAGTGCTCTGCTCTTCAGCAGGAATTAGAACTTTCTCTGGAACGTTCTCTAAATGATGTATCAGCAGAATATGACAGTAAAATGGGAGAGTACAACCTTCTAACTTCAGAAAGCACTTAGAATCTGGCCTTTTGTGAATACTGAGAGCTTATGTCCCCCTTTAAAAGTCATATGTTTACAAATATTGTCATTATTTTGTCTTAATTCAAAATACAAAGATAATTCCATCTAAACATGAATCCTATTTACTAGGTGTTAAAGATTATTATAGCTCACAGAGGCATCTTGAATATTGCAAATTAACAAATCAATGAAGTTTTGTCAAAGTATTAGCTAACATAAAACTCTCCTTTGTCACACTATCAGGAAAAAAAAAAAAAAAGAACAAGGCTAAATGAAACACCTACACTGCACTTCCTTGACTCACAAACGTCCTTCCTCCAAAATTGCATTCCTAAGGCACAGTGGGTGCTGCAAATCATCTGTGAAGTGCTCCATGCATGGTAACCGGACACCAGCATGAACACACCAGGCATCTCTCTCCCAGTACTTTCTATTCCCACCTTCCCCCCAATACTACCCCATGCTCCTCTTTGCCTTCCCTGTATTTTTGATGATTGAAACTCTCCCCATCCTTTAAAGGCGTCCCACCTGCAGTGCTTTTCACGAAGTCTTCCTTCACACATTCTTCACGCTCAGGGCTTTGGAAGCACTTTATTTGTTCCTCCGTCTCTCCCTTTCCCATCCCTCCCCTGGGTGGTAAGCTCCACAACACGTATCACAGGGGTCTTGCAAACAGGTCTAGATTAATGACTCTTCCCCAGCATATCTGACCTTCCAAGTAATTCCCAAATATTCATTGTCAAGATCTTTTTGCCATACCAAACCCAGAAAACACTATAAATAAACCATGACTTATACTTTCAGTCAAGCACACTGCCAAATCAGATAGTCACTCAATAATAATCCATAAAATGTAAAAAGGAAATTAACAAATATTAAATTTTAAATACAGAACAATGAGAAACGAGGCTCCTAAATCCTTAATGCCATAGGATGCCACGTCAAATTCCGAACAACCTTCTAGAACAGGGTCACCATACTTGTGGGCTTCCTGTATCCATACAACTATGAGTGAGAGAGAGAGAGAGAGAGAAACTTCTGTCAAGTGTGGTCTCTGTTATCCACAAGAGAACCTCTATTCAATACAAATATCCACTAGTCTTTAAATTCATTCTGTACCTTGAAGCATTAGTTTTTGCATAAAGATATTTATATTGATGAATAATTTGTACAAGGAGAGATTTTTCGGCTCTAGATCCAAAAAGCTTTAAGTATGTAAAATTTACTTTCTAAGAATAAGATAAATCCTTAAGTATAGTTTCTCTTAAGAATATTATACTGTAGAGATGAGTTCATTAGTGGCACCCTGGTCTAAAAGAGCTGATAAATATACCTCCTTGAACATCTTTATAAACGCTAAGAAAAACTTGACAGAGACTCAGTAAAAGGCTTATTTTATAGCAAATAAGCGATGCGACAAGTACAAACACTGACAACACTCTGTTGCAAAATAAGGTAATCTGGTGGTAAATGTAGTACCTTCATTTTATAGAATTGTAGGAGTTATACAATTTGATAATTGCTAAAATAGGTTTATACCAAGTCAATGTGACTAGCTTCAGCTTAACAGAATTTAATCAAAGAGCTAGTAAATCATAGGTTTTCCTTTTGCTTTTGCATTCAATCATTCCACACAAACATATTAAGTCGTGCTTTGCATATAAAGATAGCTGGGACACAGCTTCCGCCCTCAAAGAAGTGATGGTCTCCAGAGAGGCAGGTAGAACTGTCAGCCTCAGCTTGTCTAATGGGCCACAGGGACCATGGCTGAACCCCATCCAGGCACAGAGAGGTGCAGAAAGGATCCACTGACAAGGTGCTATTTGAACAACAACTCAAAAGATGAATAAGAATCCACGTGTCAGAGAAAGAAAAGACACTCAAGGCATGGAGGAAAACATTTATAAAAATCGAGTCAAAATGAATGTGAGAAAAATAAGCTTTTTAAATTTTTTAAAAAATGAATATGGCCTGTAGGAAAATGGTTTTCAGATGAAATGTCAAACAATGAATCTGAAAAGGTGGGATGGAGATTGGCAGGCTTCACGTGACATGATCAGTGACATTTATGATAGCAAACAAGAACATGTGGCCAAGACAATGAGCCTTCCCCTAAATGGCCATTCCCTCAAACTCACTCAGCACCATTTCTGGCACACGCCATCATCATCATCATCATCATCATCATTATGATTCAAACATCTTAACAGATTACTCTCCAGAACTGAAGCAATTTATCATGCCAGCAACAAGATATCTGTTTATCCATAGGAAAAAAAAAGAATCTGATTTTATTACCTTTATCAGTAAGAATGTTTTAATATTTTAATTCTAAGAGGAAGCACATTTTCTATAAAATGATTTAAGATTTCCTCACCATATTCATCTTCTTTGTGAATATATCAAATGGAATTAGTTTCATCTAATACATTTATATCCATTTTAAGTCATTTAAATATATTGATGTATGTTATTTTTCTTACATTCTGTTTCTCTTTCCATTGCTATACATTCTGCAAGTGCTTACAGTACAGATTCTTCTCTATACCAAAATAAATACCTGACAAGTGCTACTTTTCCCTATCATTTTATTTCTGCCCTGTCTTAGACACAATTAAAATAGTGTTTAACTTCTGGATGCTATGCATTCCATTTCAATTTGTCACTTTTTCTTTAACAAAATATTATACAGTTTTTATATATGCCCATTTTAAATATGTTTTCAAATCATGTAAAGTGAGTCCTCATTATTTATAAATGTTGTTATATTATTTTTATATATATATATATATATATATTTTTTTTTTTTTTTTTTTACAGAATATTGGCTTGCTTCTTCCAAATGGTAGAAAAGTTAGAAGAATGGCTGGGATGAGTACAAAGTCTTATAATATACAGCCATATCATTTTTGGTTGATTTAACAGATTTTAGAGATAATGAACTGACCAGCATCACTGAAATCCACTAAAAATACAAAGACTACCTACAGTATTGTTCTTCTTTTACAAAGGAACTATACAGTCAGGTTTAGAAATGTGTTCAGTAATACAACACCAGATCCTAGGAATGCTTCAGAGAAGAGTTCATGAACCACATATTAGGTCATAATCAGTTATTTTCTCTTTCGGGATATCTGTTAAACAGCCTTGCTTTTATAAGGACACTCACTATAATAGCACTGTGGAAGAATGCAGGGTTTTATAGCCAAAGAACATCATTTCACAACAAGAATGAGCCTGTCCCTGGGCTCAGAATTACCACCCTGAAGGACTGAGAACAGCTGCTGCCTAACCACTTTAGTATTTTTCTTTTAACTCAGAATCTGGCACAGGGAAATTACAGGAGCTCTAAAAACAAAAACAATTAAACTCAATTATATACACAAACCTCCTTCACTGGAGAACAGTTTACACATATTAGCAATGTGCTTTTGTTTTTATTTTTTCTTTCTAGTGGATGGCATCTAATGGTATATTAAATAACTTTAAGAAAGCTGTTGGGTTCTTCAGCTAAGACTTGTTTCGCACCTTATGATCAAGCAATGTTATGACATTAAGCAATCATACATGCTCAACTCTGTGTAGGGTATATTAAATAGGCTCAAGAGACACCATTATGTTTTCTTGGGACTTATATTCTAGAATAGCTAATATAGACATAAAAACAAGAAGAAAAGTAACTCTATATCTAATCATAAAAATAAAAGGCAGCCATTTGCAGGATATACATGTTTTCATGCAACTATGTTTCACACATAATAGGTGTTCAAACAGTATTCTTCACTACTTGGCAAGAATTTGTGAGTTCTGTAGAGCATACCCGTAACTGGAACTGAAAATGGGAAATAACATTTTCCCAGAATTCAAAAAATATTATAAGGCTGAATTTCTACTAAATTGTAAAATTTAGTAGAAATTGAGCAACTTGGGTAACTGGGTGCCGACACTATGGATCATCACATCTTCTAAGACATATATTTCACCTTAGTATGCTCTAAACCAGTGGTCCCCAACCTTTTTGGCACCAGAGTCCACTTTCACGGAAGATAATTTTTCCACGGATGGGGTGGAGTGGGGGATGGTTTCAGGATGAAACTGCTCCACTTCAGATCATCAGGCATTAGATTCTCATAAGGAGTATGCAACCTAGATCCATTGCAGGTGCAGTTCACAGTAGGGATCGTGCTCCTATGAGAATCTAATGCCACTGCTGATCTGACAGGAGGTGGAATTCAGGCAGCAATGCTCACTCACCCGCCACTCACCTCCTGCTGTGTGGCCCAGTTCCTAACTGGCCCCAGCCTGATATCACTGTGACCTGGAAGTTGGGGACCCCTGCTCTAAACTATAGGTGGTGTGACAAACATAACAGAATTTGGAAGTGGTTTCCTGATCTTAAGATATACTCAGTTTATTTAGGGAGATATTCATTTAGGTAATGAAGGAAACATGCCCAAACTGGAATATCAATAGACAAGAAAATGTTTTACAAACAGAGGTAAGAAGCCCTTTAGGGTATCAAGCAGGCCTAAGCAAACACCAGTGGAATGATTCACATTCAACTTCGTAAAGAAGAGAGCTACAGGTCTGGGCTTCAGGAAAGAGGGCATTAGAGAGAGCAAAAGGCAGTAAGCAGATGCCTGTCTTCTCTGTTTATTCTAACATAGAAAAAACAATGTTTATTCTATGTCTGTTAAAACTCTGCATATAGCATCTACATTGTATACATGTGACAGGTGTGTGAGTGTGTGTGTGTAACCATAACCTTTTCAGGAAGTGTTTTATTTCCTTTATCTTGTTGAATATGGTTCTTTTCCTTACCTTTACAGTTTTTCAATAGACCCTTCAAGAGTTTCTACTCTATTATCTTCAAATATGGTGGAGAAAGGTCATAGAATATAAAACATCACCTTTTTTGATATTCAGGACATTTTATAATGTTTCAGAGAAGGCAGATTTGAAAATTCACCAACTAACAAGATGGGAGGAGGAAAATTTGCTAATTTGATGCTAGAGGGACCCTGCCTTTGTCATCATGGGTTGAGCTGCTGAGGACAAGAGTCCACTCCAACAGGAAGACTTTCATCAGCATGGCTGTTTGGTATGTTTTTCTTTTCATATGAAAACAGTAGGCACAGAATCCAGCATCCCAGATAATTAAATATCAATGAGAATAAAATGTCAACTTTAAATTGAAATAAGTTTGAGGAAAAGAAGTCACTTCTTTTCAATCACAGAGGTTTTTCTAAAGAGGACTAGTTTGGACCTATCCTGTAGCTGGAAAAACATAAAAGTCCAGCTTGTGGATCTTTTTCTGTATAATGCAAAAATCCAAATATGTAAATATATCTTAAAAGTTTTGAAGGCCAAAAGAAAATATCAGCAGACCATTTTAAATTGTAATTTTGTTCTAATCTCTCATTCTAAATTGATACATTGGACATTCTAAATTGATACATTGCACAGGTTTGTGTTATGATAAAAATAATAATGCCTCATATTTCTTACATTTTAATCATCTCAAAGTACTGTCATGTCTATCTAGAACACAGCACCCCATGCAATTGGTAGAGCAGACATTTTTATTACCCTTTTACAGAAGACAAACTTTTTTAAAGGGCACAGAGAGACTAACTGATGTCATTATCCAAGGTCATACATCAAAGGAAGAAATATGAGGTGTTAGTTTTAGTTAAATGACAAAAAAGTGCCATACTTATGCCAGAAGTCCTTACATCTGCAAGCCTCAATGTTTTCTGGTCAGTAAAATACAAATAATAATAGCTTAACAACATGATGTGTGCGAGGATTAAATAATACAATAACGCAACTGACGGCCAGTCGCAGTGGCTCATGCCTGTAATCCTAACACTTTGAGAGGCTAAGGCAAGAGGATCGCTTGAAGCCAGGAGTTCAAGACCAGGCTGGGCAACATGGTGAAACCCTGTCTCTATGAAAAATACAAAAATTAGCCAGGCATGGTGGTGCATGCCTCTAGTCCCAGCTACTCAGGAGGCTGGGGCAGGAGAATCACCTGAGCCCAGGTGTTTGAGGCTGCAGTTAGCCAAGATCATGCCACTGCACTTCAGTCTGGGTGACAGAACGAGACCCAGTCTCAAAGAAAATAGCAATAATAATAATGTGACCAATGTAGCTCAGCCACAGTGAAAATGCTCAGTCATTTAGGAAGGAGACAGTAAAGTAGGAAAAAGAGAAAAAATAATATAGTCATTTTGGAAGGGTATCAATCAACCCCACTCTAAAATTCCCTCCCAGGATAGTTAGCCACCATCTAGCAAATTCCAATGTGCATTTATACTCAGCAAAATTTGCAAATTTTGTATCTTTATTGCTAATTACCATTATGTATTATGCTTTGACCTTGTTCAAGTTGTCATGTCTTCAAAATAATATGAATCATTTTCCTGAGAAGTGAAACAGCTGCAAATGCTACATGAAGGCAGTTCTGCAAATTAGGGTAATTTGCTGAACATTCTTGCCACGATGCATTTAAACAGGTAGTTTGAAGGAGAAAAATATTATCATGTTTTCTTCTACCATGTTCCAATTGATAGTATTATGGGCTAACCATCAACAATTTGTATTAAATACCTACCTTATGTAAGATACTAGAGCAGATTAGTATAGGAGAGTTAGTTTTGTTTTTCTGGGGGTTTTTTTGTTTTGTTTTTTTTTTTTGAGACAGGGTCTCGCTCTGTTGCCCAAGTTGGCGTGCAGTGGTGCAATCACAACTCAGTGCAGCCTTGACTTCCTAGCTGAAGCACTCCTCCCACCTCAGCCTCCCAAATAGCTGGGACCACAGGCACATGCCACTGCTCTCAGCTAATATTTTTATTTATTTTTTCGTAGAGATGGGGTCACACCATGCTGTCCAGGCTGGTCACAAATTCCTAGGCTCAACAATTCACCCCCTTGATCTCCTAAAAAGTACTGGGATTATAGGTGTGAGCTACCATGCTTGGCCGAGAATTAAAAAGATTCTATCTATCAAAAAGATTATAATCTATCAAAAAGATTATAATATGGTTAAGGAAATAAAATGAGAAACTGCAAAGAGTGAAAAATATAATATGTCAATTAAATAAGAATCGTTATTGTTATTATTATTATTATTTTAGGGATGGGTCTCACTGTGTTGCCCCAGCTGGTCTCGAACTCCTGGCCTCAAGCAATCCTCCCATCTTAGCCACCCAAAATGCTGAGATTACAGGTATAAGCCACTCTACCTTGCATAAATATTATTTGTAAAGATACCACATACAATATAAGCATGATTAATTACCGAATTTGGAGTAAGGGCAACAAGTGCATTTGAATTTGTGGAGTGAGTCTGCTGGGTGCTGGAGAGAGCTGAGAATGGCTTATGAGTAAGACTTTCTCCGCATTTAAAGAAAGAATTCAGACAGCTCTTCTAGGATTTATTTAATAGAATGAAATTATAAAGTGTTAATAAGTATTTGCTAACAAATAAATGCTTAAGAAACATGCTTTTAAAGTAAAACACAGGATGCCTTCCATTCTGGAGTGTTATACTGCAATGTGGATTGTGCTGTGAGTTAAACATGACAGTTTATCATAAAATAAAGCATTTCACAAGAATGACAAGTAGGGGGAAAACATACATGCCCGACAAATGCCCGAAAACATACATGCCCGAAAATGTTAATCAATCTATCTTTTGGCCTTAAATTAGGAAGCTTAAGTCATACCCTTTGAAGGCTATTACAGAAACAAGACCAAAGCATCAACAAAGCACACTCTTCTCACAACCCACGATGAACATCTCCCACTTAAAGGAAGCAGATCACTGTGTGACCTTTTTCTCTGTGCCAACCTAGCCGAAAAAGATGGAACTTCTACTCTAAAAGACATCTAGCCAATATTCGATTATGCGATCTGATGGTACAGAAAAAAGGAAAGCTTGGATTTATGGATTTGTGAATTTTAACTTCTGACCAAATCTTATATACAAGAGCTCTTTTCTAAATAAATCAATTTTAAAGAGATTCCAAATGCATCTTCCTCTCTTTTCTTATGTACCTCAGTTTGAGGTACTCTTTTTTTTTTTTTTTTCCTGAGATGGAGTCTTGCTTTGTCATCCAGGCTGGAGCACAGTGACATGATCTCAGCACCGCAACCTCCGCCTCCTGGGTTCAAGCGATTCTCGTGCCTCAGCCTCCCAAGTAGCTGGGACTACAGGTGTGCACCAATACACCCAGCTAATTTTTGTTTTTTTTTAGTAAAGACAGGGTTTCACCATATTGGCCAGGCTAGTCTTGAACCCCTGACCTCAAGTGATCCACCCGCCTCAGCCTCCCAAGATACTGGGATTACAGGCATGAGCCACTTCGCCCAGCCGAAGTACTCTTAAATATACAAAAGATGGATGCTGAAGAGAAAGAGGAAGTAGGCACTGATAATCCAAATACATATTTCAGTGAATCACATTAGCCACACTAAATATTTCTTTTTAAAATTCTTCATGGCCAGCCAAAGAAGAGAAGCTACATTAATCTTATGGTGGGTGTGGGGGAGGTCAAACTAAGATTTTCCCTAGTGATTATTTAGCAACCCTGGAGGACTCTGTAATAATACACTTTCACTGACAAAGCATCCTTTGACATGTATATGAAACATCTTCTATACGTTTACCATTAGTGATTAATGTTTGCTGGATATTAAACTGGCAATGCCAACTAAGGAGAAAGACTGAATTACAAGCCTTTGGAGCACTTGCTATTTAAAATGGGTAAAGCAGCACAAGTATCACTACAGCAGTATTATTTCACTTTCATATATTTTTTGAAAGATGAGTAAAAATACAACTATGACAACAGTTACCATGGAAGCGGTTTCTTTCGGCTGCCTTCCTGAATAGTAACATTTAATGTGGTGCATTAATCTAGTAGCTGAGGTGTGATTCACCTTGTTCGTTTTCCTCGTCAATTCCTACATCACCAAACTGCACAACTCCAAGGAACACTTCTCTCTCTGCTAACACTTGTGTCATAAAGCAAGAACATATTTTGTCTTTCTAGCCAGAATTACTGAACACCCACTAAATAATTTAAATAAAAGAATGGAAATAAAATATAAGTTTTGGAAAGCAAGACACCAAGCACCATGCTTAGTGTCTGTGACTCATTACATGGCAGTTTTTTAAATTTGCTTATATAATGTGAATACTATTCTAAAAGAAAAAAAAAGCCTCATGTGAGGCAACCCTCCTTAAGGAGTCCTACTTCCCTAGTCTGCCTACTCTGGTCCTTGGAATTTTGACTATAACAGTCCAGTGGACTCATGTCAATGCAAATATCAATCCAAGGCAATAGAAGGTTCTTTAACTTGAGTCTTTATGATGACTACATAAGGATTCATTAAGAATGAGAAATCCTGAAATACAAAATGAAAATTATGGTACAGTAATTATACAGTTCATTTGAGCATTGTTATATCTAGCAAACCATAAATGATATAGAGTAGATTCAAATATTAACCTCCAATTCTCCCTCACTAATAAATTACTGAAAACATGTAATCAAAGAAGGCTGAGCAGACCTGTCCAGGCCAGAGCTCTCTTCTCTTGAAATACCTCGATTCACTGACCCTTGTTGGTAGGTTTCATACTGTTCCTACCCAGTGATTTGTGTTGGGATCTCTATACCAGAGCTGATATTTCCATTTGCAGAATTTTTCAGGCTCTGCTTATGAGACTGCTCAAAGTTCATGTTAAATATACAGCTGTTTGACAATGATATTCCTAAGTGGTCTTTGCTTTCCTTGACTACCCTCAGCAAGTTGCACATTACTGGGGCAGAGATACCTTTTATCTACAGAGAACTACAGCTACAGATTAGGAAAAGTTCGGTGTTCTCTGGTCCTCAGCCATGTCTGGCTCTGTCCTTTGCACTGAATTCTGACCTTATCTCTGACTATGGATGGGTTGTATTCTACCCCTTTGGATGAAAAGAGTAACTTTCAAATTGGGAGTCATGCCAAAAATGGATTTCTCCATTTTACAAAATGCAGGTGCCAGTAGACTTCCTAAGAAACATGATTAAGGCCCGTTCCTCGATATAGAGGCCCACAATTGTCCTGTTTCACAATTTTACTCAAAACAAATATGTGTACTACACATACTTTACCCAAAGCTAGATGTAGAAAAGCTAATATTGATATGTGACCTCATGTTCTCTAATATCGAACTTCCACAGAGCTTGGAAACGATCAACCACTCAACCTGTATTTGCACAATTTTTAAAACTAACATTTAGAATATTGACCACTATGCAGAATCTCCTATTTTCATATGCAAATGATAGGTCTCACCACATCCATGTAATGTTTTAGGCCTATTAAAACTCCATTTTTTTTTCTAAATGTGAACCTAGAAATTACATGGAGCCTTGAAGACATATAGAAATAAAAATAGAATATATCTATTGTGTATCTGAGGAATATATCTATTCCCTCAGATAATATATTACCTTTTTGGCTTCTACATCATACATGAAATCATTTACTCATTAAGAAAATAATCATGTGTGTCTACCACATTTCAAGCAGAAGCCCTGGCCTTCCAGGGTTTACATTTTAGGGTGTGTGTTTTGTGGGGGATGGCTAATACAACCAACAATATAAAGTAAGTTACATAGTGATGAGTGATATAGGTAAAAAGATTAAAGTAGACAAGAGTCAAAATAAGTTAGGGAGTTTGTAGAACAAAGAGGTGACAGTTTTAAATAGGATGGTCAAAGAAGGAGTCTTTGAAGAGGTGATATTTGAGCAAAAACTAGGTGAAGGTGCAAGTCATGTAAATACCTAAGGAAAGAGAATCCCAGGCAGAGGGAACAGCTAGTTGTAGAAACCCCGAGGCAGGGGCACACTTGGTCTATTCAAAGAATAGCAATAAAAAGGCCAGTGTGCCATCAGAGAAATGCCAATCAAAACCACAATGAGATACCATCTCACACCAGTTAGAATGGCAATCATTAAAAAGTCAGGAAACAACAGGTGCTGGAGAGGATGTGGAGAAATAGGAACACTTTTACACTGTTGGTGGGACTGTAAACTAGTTCAACCATTGTGGAAGTCGGTGTGGCGATTCCTCAGGGATCTAAAACTAGAAATACCATTTGACCCAGCCATCCCATTACTGGGTATATACCCAAAGGACTATAAATCATGCTGCTATAAAGACACAAGCACACGTATGTCTATTGCGGCACTATTCACAATAGCAAAGACTTGGAACCAACCCAAATGTCCAACAATGATAGACTGGATTAAGAAAATGTGGCACATATACACCATGGAATACTATGCAGCCATAAAAAATGATGAGTTCATGTCCTTTGTAGGGACATGGATGAAATTGGAAATCATCATTCTCAGTAAACTATCGCAAGAACAAAAAACCAAACACCGCATATTCTCACTCATAGGTGGGAATTGAACAATGAGAACACATGGACACAGGAAGGGGAACATCACACTCTGGGGACTGTTGTGGGGTGGGGGGAAGGAGGAGGGATAGCTTTAGGAGATACACCTAATGCTAAATGACGAGTTAATGGGTGCAGCACACCAGCATGGCACATGTATACATATGTAACTAACCTGCACATTGTGCACATGTACCCTAAAACTTAAAGTATAATAATAATAATTAAAAAAAGAACAAGCAATGAATGAATTTACAAAAAAAATAAATAAATAAATAAAAAATAAAAAGGCCAGTGTGTGTCAAGTGGAGGGAGACTAGAGGAGTTGTGCAGGCAATAGTCACAGAACCAATGAGGGGTCAATTGTGTAGCACCTTGTGGGCCACTGTAAGAACTTTGTCTTTTATTCTGAATGAAATAGTAATTTGAGTAATTTGCTGAGAATTTTGAGTGAGGAATGATATGATCAGGTTTCCATTTTTTTAAATTCACTGGAAGCTGTTGTGTGGACTATGCACTAAAGTGGTCAGGGGGCAAGGGAGAAGCAGAGTGGCCTTAAGAGACTTTTGCAATAATAATTCAGGTAGGAGGTGATAGGGGTTTGACTTGGGAAATAACAGTGGAGTTGATGAGACTTGGTCAGATTCTGGGAAGACAGTGAAGGCAAAGTCAATAGGACTCACTTACAGATTAGACATGGATTATAATGAAATAGAGGAGACAAGAAAACTCTAAAATGTCTGGCCTGAGTAACCAGAAGGAGCAAGCAATTTATTAAGATGGGGAAAAATTGCAAGAGAAGGAGGTGGTGGCAGGAATTTAGGACTCTGAATCCAAGTTTGTTATGCACATTACGTACCCAAGTGGAGTTGTGAATAGGTAGTTAGATATAAAGAATAAATCCTTTAAACTATGATATGATTTGGACCTGTGCCCCACCCAAATCTCATGTTCAATTGTAATCCCCAATGTTGGAGGTGGGGTCTAGTAGGTGGTGATCATGAGGATTTGATCATGAGGATGGTTTCTCATGGTTTTAACACCATCCCCCTTGGAGCTGTCATTACAGTAGTGAGTTGTCATGAGATTTGGTTGTTTAAAAGTGTGTGGCACCTCGTCCCCTCTCTCTTCCTCCTGTTCTGGCCATGTGAATGCCTGCTCCCACTTTGCCTTCCACCATGGGTAAAAGCTCCCCGAGGCTTCCCCAGAAGCAGATGCTGTCATGGTTCCTGTACAGCCTACAGAACCATGAGCCAATTAAACCTCTTTTCTTTATCAATTAACCAGTCTCAGGTATTTTTTTTATTGTAATGTGAGAATGGACTAACACAGAAAATTGGTACCAAGAGTGAGGTACTGCTATAAAGATACCTGAAAATATGGAAGCAGCCATGGAACTGGGTAACAGGCAGAGGCTGGAAGAGTTTGGAGGGCTCAGAAGAAGACAGAAGATGGGGGGAACATTTGGAACTTCCTAGAGACTAGTTGAATGATTATGACCAAAGTGCTCATAGTGACATGAACAGAGATGGCCAGGCTGATGAGGTCTCAGATGGAGAAGAGGAACTTATTGGGAACTATAGCAAAGGTCACTTTTATTATACCTTGGCTGGACTGTGCCCCTGCCTTAGGGATCCATGGAACTTTGAACTTGAGAGAGATGATTTAGGATATCTAGTAGAAGAAATTTCTAAGCAGTGGTGTTCAAGATGTGGCTGCTTCAAACAATCTATGCTCATATGCATGAGTCAAGAAATGAACTGAAACTAGAACTTATGTTTAAAAGAGAGGCAGAACATAAAAGTTTGGAAAATTTGCAGCCTGGCCATGTGGTGAAAAAAGAAAAGCCCATTTTCAGAAGAAGAATTCAAGGAGACTGAAGAAATTTGCATAAGTAAAAAGGAGTCAAGTGCTGATAGCCAAGACAATGGGAAAAAAGCCTTCAAGGCATTTTAGAGACTCTCACAGCAGACCATTACAGGCCCAGAGGTCTAGGAGCGAAGAATTGATTCACTGGCCAAGCCCAGGGCCCTGCTGTCTGCCTCAGGACACTGCTCCCTGCTTCCCAGGCACTCTAGCTCTGGCCAGTCATGGTTAAAAGAGGCCCAGGTACAGCTCAGGCTGCTGCTTAAGAGGGTGGAAGCCATGAACCTTGGCAGCTTCCATGTGGCATTAAGCCTGCAGGTGTACAGAGTATAAGAGTTGAGGCTTGGGAACCTCTGCCTAGACTTCAAGAGGATATATGGAAAAGCCTGGATGTGCAAGCAGAAGCTTGCTTCAGGGGCGGAGCCCTCATGGAGAACCTCTACTAGGGAAGTGCACAGGGGAAATGTCGGGTTGAGCCCCCACACGGAATCCCCACTGGAGTACTGCCTAGTTGAGCTGTGAGAAGGGGTCACCATCCTGAAGACCTCAAAATGGTACATCCACCAGCAGCTTGCACCCTGTGCCTCTAAAAGCCACAGGCACTCAATGCCAGCCCTTAAAAGCAGCCTTGGGGGCTGAACTCTGCAAAGCCACAGGGGCAGGGCTGCCAAGGCCTTGGGAGCCACACCTCACAACAGTGTGCCCTGGATGTGAAACATGGAGTCAAAGAAGATTATTTTGTAACTTTAAGGTTTAATGACTGCTCAGGTGAGTTTCAGACTTGCATGGGGCCTATAAGCCCCTTTCTTTTGGCCGATTTCTCCCTTTTGGAATGGGAGTATTTACCAAATGCCTGTACCTCTATTGTAATTTGGAAGTAACTAACTTGGTTTTGATTTTATAGGTGCATAGGCAGAAGGGATAGCGTTATCTCAGAAAAGACTTTGGACTTCTGAGTTAATGCTGGAATGAGTTAAGATTCTGGGGGACTGTTCAGAAGGCATGATTGGATTTTGCAATGTGAAAAGGACACAAGATTTGGGAGGGGCCAGGGTAGAATTTTATGATTTGGATCTGTGTCCCCACCCAAATCTCATGTTCATTTATAATCCCAGTGTTGGAGGTGTGGACTGCTGGGAGGTGATTTGATCATGCAAGCGGTTTTCCATGGTTTAACAATATTCCTACTGGAGTTGTTGTTACAACAGTGAGTTCTCATGAGAGCTGGTTGTTTAAGAGTGTGTCACACTATTCCCCCATCTCGGTCCTACTCCTGCCATGTAAGACACCTGCTCCCACTTTGCCTTCCACCATGAGTAAAAGTTTCCTGAGGCCTCCCCAGAAGCAGATGCTGCCATGCCTCCTGTACAGCCTGCAGAGCCATCCCCCTTGGAGCTGTCATTGCGGTAGTGAGTTGTCATGAGATTTAGTTGTTTAAAAGTGTGGAGAGCCAAAAGCCAATTAAACCTCTTTTCTTTACACATTACCCAGTCTCAGGTATCTCTTTATAGCAATTTGAGAACAGACTAATGCACTAATTAAAGATATATCCTTTAATGTTTACTGAGTGAATAAATTTCGTAGTAATGGACAAGTGAGTAAACGAGAGGCATATGAATGAGTAAATAAATAAGGGCATATTAGGGATAAAAAAAATTCTAGTAAATGAATAAAGAAGGGTATATAATTCTGTGGATAACTTACTGTCTGATAGCGCTAGAGTTTAAATGAGAAACCTAAGATAACAGAGAAAAAATTGTAAAGCAATTTTGTAGAAGTCAATTGTAGAAGTTTTTTTACAATTGTAGAAGTCAATTGTAAAGCAACATACTAATAGGGTTTTAAAAACAACATTTTTAATTTTTAATTAGGACAGTGTCACTTTGAAAACCAAGAGATATTATGCACTATAAACTTTCCAAAAAGAATTCAAGTCCAAGAGCGTCATTTTCGTATGCCTTATACATACATGTTAAAATTTCAAAAGAATGATCAGTAAATGAAGACACAGCTCTCTAACAAACCACACGGATCACATGCATGAATGTATACATATTAAACATTCCTAAGAAACAACATAATGTTTATCTTTGATTTTCTGAAAGTCCATTTCCATATTCTGGAAGTCATGATATCTCTACTGCTTCTAATATTTCAAACATGTCACTACTTTTAGGCATACGTCATCATATACATTGTCATATACAATATCTCATTTTAGGAATTTTTAAAGGCATAAACTTATTTATTTTTATTTACTAACTATATCTCCCATCTTAGAGACCTCATTTTAAGTCACAGAAATTAAGATATATCCCACATCCTACTAAATAATGTAGGTTTCTCAAAATCTCTTACCAATTTCATAATTAAAGTTTATATTGTGAAATTCAGGAACAAAAAGATTCTGAAGCATTATATAAATCACTTCATTCCTGCATCTGTTCTCCGGGCTGCTACTTAAGTCACCAAATGAGAGCAAGAAGACTTTTCTTGAATTTTTAAAAAATTCACAATGCTTCAAAATATTGTAATAGTGCCAAAGAATAAAAAACAAACAGAGCAATTTTTACAATTTTATATTATTTCAATTACAGTTATTTCAGATGATGTTTTTAATTACCTGAAATAAGCAAATAACTATATCTGGGCAATATTCAGTTAGCCATAATTAGAGAAAACATAATGTTATTAATACTTGATTAAGAGCTCAAAATAAAAGCTACTTACGGTACATTAATTTTTTCCAAAAGTAGAGGACTATAATAAATTTAACACTTTTATCTTGGCAAAAAGAAAATTTTTAAATCCATTTAAATGAAGACTTCAAGCAAACTCTTTTTTTTCTGCTTCCTATTCCAGTGAATACTAAATTATCCAATTTCCCACAAAATAAAAATTATAGAATCTGCAAGAACGCAGGCCAGACGCAGTGGCTCACACCTATAATCTCAATTCTTTGGGAGGCTGAGGCCAGGAGATGAATTAAGGCAAGGAGTTTGAGGCCAGCCTGGGCAACACAGTAAGACCTTGTCTCTACAAAAAGTAGAAAAAAATAGCTAGGCATGGTGGTGCCAGGCTATAGTCCTAGCTACACAGGAGGCTGAGGATTGCTTAAGCCCAAAAGTTGGAGGCTACAGCAAGCAATGATCACACCACTGCACTCCAGCCTGGGTAAAAGAGCAAAAACCCATCTCTAAGAAAAACAAAGAAAGAAAATGTTGTAGTACTTAGGGCAGAAAAAAACTAAGCTGGCTGGTTCATTGAGCAACTAGATGCAATGCAGGAAACAGTGCTGAGTGACAGAAAGATAACAGTTGCCATATTCCTAACTGATAAGTTTACAAGTTCTATTGCAGGGTTTCTCTACCTCAGCACTATTGACATGTTAGGCTAGATACTTCTTTGATTTTAGGGGACTGTCCTGTGCCCTGTGGTACATTTGGCAGCATCACTAGCCTCCACCCACTAGATTCCAGTAGCCTCCCCCGCCCAGTTCTGACAACCAAAAATATCTCCAGACACTGCCAAATGTCCTATGGGGGAGCGTTGGCAGCGGGGAGCAAACTGGTTGAGAACCCCTGCTCTCTATGTACAGAAGATGTATGTATACATTCCTCTAGATGTGTTGCCTCAACATATCAAAATTCAACTTTTGTTTCTTTTTATTGTTATTATTATTTTTTTTCTTGAGACAGTCTCACTCTGTCACCCAGGCTGGAGTGCAGTAGCGCATTCTCGGCTTACGGCAACCTCAGCCTCCTGGGTTCAAGTGATTATCCTGCCTCGGCCTCCCGAGTAGATGGGACTACAGGCACGTGCCACCATGCCCGGCTAATTTTTGTATTTTTAATAGGGACGGGGTTTCGCCATGTTGGCCAGGCTGGTCTCAAACTCCTGACCTCAGGTGATCCACCCGTCTCGCCCTCCCAAAGTGCTGGGATTACAGGCGTCAGCCACCATGCCCAGTCAAAATTCAACTTTATTTTCAAAGCTTATTTTCAGCTGCCACCAAGGCCCTTGAAACAAAACAGCAAGAAGTAACTGATGCAAACAAAAATGGGAAGTTTTGTTCTTTCAACAGTTAAATATAATCCAACTGAAAAGAACTAGATTTTTAAAAATATATAGCCATAGAAGCCTTCCCTCCAAATTAAACTACAGGTTTAAATCTGTCAAATGAGCTCATATGTATCCTTCAAAAAATAATAATGGAAGAAATATTGCAACTATCTACAGAGTCCAGAAATTTGATCTTCGAAAAAGCTGCTTAATATTGCTTTCTTTCTCCCAAAGTGGCAGCTTCATATTGTCTCTTGAAATGTCATTTGATGACTCAAAAGAAACAACTATAATTTAGACAGCAAGCAATGAGAGGGAATAGGTCTCTATGTAGCCTCTGACAGAAATTACTAAGCTGTTTTTCCACAATTCACATAATACAGTCCCTCCATGGGTGAAACCCCCAGGTCTCTACCTACCATTTACCTGGTGAAGTCTCCCACATTTCCATCTCATCCTGACCTTCCCCTGATCCCGGCGACGAGATCATTAACATATGCACACAGATGACCAACAGTCCTCCTGAGCTGAACAGGCTCAGTTTCCTGTCATCCTCCTAAACCTTCCTTCTCGGCCCCACATTGGGACATAGCAGCACTATTCCCCAGGATAAAGCATAGTAGTCATATTTGACTGCTGGATTATTTCCTGCTGCTACCCTAACAAATTTCCCTGGATGTCAGGGCTTAAAACAACACAAATTATCATCTTACACTTCTGGAGGTCAAAAGTCCAAAATCAAAGTCAGAGTTTAAAGTTAAGGTGTTGGCAGGGCTGGCTCCATCTGGAGGTTCTAGGGAAGAGCCTGTTTCCTAATCTTTTCCACTTTCTAAAGGCTGTCTGTATTCCTTGGCTTGTGGGCCTTTCCTCGCATCACTCAAACCTCTGTTTCCAACATTACATCTCCTTCTCTCTGACTGTATCAGGGCCCTTGTGATTACACTGGGCCCACCCAGATAATCCAGGATATGCTCCCATCTCAATAGCCTCAATTTAGTCATATCTACAAAGTGTCTTCTGCCATGTAAGATAACATATTCATGGGTGTTGGAGTTTAGGATGTGGACATCTTTAGGGGAATCTGTCTACTATAACTCCTCTCCTCTTCTAGCCTACAATAATCCAAAATGTATCCCAAATCTACTTGCATCCCTGCGATTCCTCTGCTCATCACCCAGTGCAGTCCACACCATCACTGCCTGGACAAATGCAAACCCCTCCCAACTGGTCTCCCTGCAGCCACTCTTGCCCCATCCTGTCCATCTTCCAGAGAGCTGCCATAATTATCTTATTAAAATATAAATCAGGTAATGTTACTTCCTTGTTTAAAACCCATCAGTGGCTTCCTGATGAAACCACAACAAAATCTGTATAGACTCTTCATCCTCTGGCCCCTTCTTAACTTTAAAAAAAAATAACAGAGCAGGAAATATGCAATTTTTCCCTCACAAAATGTCTCTCCATCCCTCACCGTCAACCTTCTGAGGCTTTGTATGCCAAGCAGGAGCTCCCGGCAAATCCTTAAATGGGGGTACTTGGGTTCCAGCTGTTCTTGCTGAGTCTCCAAGTTTACTTTTCTCCCCAGGGGCAGAAGACAACAACTGAACACAGAATTCTAACCCTAAGTCCCGCTGCTCCAAGTCCTTTTCAAATGTAAAATGACCACAGCAAATTCATAATAAGTAAGGAATAAAAATCGAAGTGGTCGGGCGAAAAGGGGAAGAACACCATAGTGTGATACAGTCTTTGCCTTTCAGAGCAGGCAGACAAAAGATAGTACTTAGGTTGAAGGATCTAAAAATAGGGTAGAGATAAATTATTTAACATTGTGAGAACTAAAAACAGAAATGTAACAGCCTTTGGGGCGTGCTGGGAGAGAAATTTTCACTTTTCATATTATATTTTTATGAACTCTGAATTCTTAGACCGTGTAAGTAAATATACCAGAGTAACCACTAATTTTATACGACATATTTACACTAATTTTACAGGTGTAAGTGTGCATGTGTATGCAAATTGGTCATCAGTTTTTCACCTCCAGTAACATTCCTTTGTTCTAGGCTCCCAGCACTCCTGTTTAGAATTCCCAGACCAGAGACTGTCTTTGTTTCTGGACTTCCTGGTTATAAATCAGGACTTTCTGGACTTCCTAGTGATAAATCAAGGAGGCAGTGTGATCCCCCCAGCAGCCTCTCTGCTGACCACTGTTCCTCAGCCCCTCTCCTCTGCTTCTATTTTGCAAAAGCTCTTTTGTCCCTGAATCATCTCACACCAGCCACTCCGGAAGCCAGCTACTCTTTTCATTTTCAAGCAATAAATGTCCTCACCTCATAATTCCTACTCTCCATCTAACATGCCCAAATCTCAGGAGGCAGCTTGTCCACAAATACAACCATGACTTGGAATAACGAACAATCCCTAATTCAATGGTCCATACCCTCATTTCATGTCCTCTAATAAATACCCAAATGCCTTTTATCGGAGGATATTTCAAAGAATTTTAGAGCCATAAGGGATTCTAGAGAACAAACACATCCACATCAAAATCACCTGAGACTTATAAAAATGCAAACCACCAGACCCCATACAGACCTACAAACTCAAAATCTTTTCAACAACTTCCCCAAGTGGTTCCAACTCACACTAAAGTTTGAGATTCCCAAATCTATTTCAACCTCCTTATTTTTAAAATTAGGAAATTTAAATCTACAGATATAAGTGTCTTACCCAAAACTGGCTATCTATTGCACAGCCAGTCAATTATTCTACTCATAGTCTGGTCTCCCTTTTAAAGAAACTTATGAGATAAAATATGCAAAAACAGATAGAAGGAAACTACCTCAGGCCAGACGCGATGGCTCATGCCTGTAATCACGCACTTTGGGAGGCTGAGGCAGGTGGGTCACTTGAGGTCAGGAGTTCAAGACCAGCCTGACCAACATGGTGAAACCCCATCTCTTCTAAAAATACAAAAATTAGCCAGGTGTGGTGGTGGGGGCCTGTCATCCCAGCTACTCAGGAGACTGAGGCAGGAGAATCACTTGAACCAAGGAGGCGGATGTTGCAGTAAGCCGAGATCGCTCCACTGCACTCCAGCCTGGGCAACAGAGGGAGACTCCGTCTCAAAAAACAAAAAAAGAAGAAAAAGAATGAAAGAAATTAAAGAAGACACAAACAAATGGGAAAACATTCACAAGGGAAAGGATGGTCTTTTCAACAAATGGTGTTGGGAAAACTAGACATCCACATGCAAAAAATTAAAATAAAGTTGGTCCCTAACCTACACCATTTAAAAATTAACTCAAAATGGACCAAAGTCCTAAACATAAGAGCTAAAATGACTAAACTCAGCAGGAAACAGAGGGGAAAACCTTCATAACATAGGATTTGGCAATGATTTCTTGAATATAACACCAAATGCACAGGCAACAAAATAAATAACAGATAAATCGGACTGCATCAAAATTTAAAACTTTTGTGCATCAAAGGACTCTATCCACAGAATGAAAAGCCAACCCATAGAATGGGAGAAAATATTTGTAAATCATGTATCTGGTAAGGGATTGATATCCAGAGTACATAAAGAACTCCTACAACTCAGCAGCAACAACCAAAAAAAACACAAACAACTAGATTAGTAAATGAGCAAAGAATTGAATAGACACTTCTCCAAATAAAATGTAAAAATGGCCAATAAACACATGAAAAGATGTTCAACATCACTAATCATTAGGGAAATGCAAAAATACCACTTCATACTCATTAGAGTGGCTAATATTTTTTAAAAAATAAATAACAGAAAATAACCAGTGCTGGTAAGGATGTGGAGAATTGGAACCCTTGTGCATCATCGGTGAGATTATAAAATGGTGCAACCATCATGGAAAATGCTATAGAGGTTCCTCCAAAAATTAAAAATAGAATTATAAGCACCCAACTTTTTATATCTCATTAGTCTTTCTAGGGCATGTGTTTAAATACACAAACATAAAGAGCACTTCCTGCCAACCAACTATAACAACTAACAGTAGCCTAATTTTCTTCAGTGACCACATTATGACTGGAGGTGGGGAAAAAAAAAAAAAAGTCATTCTGAGTAGATGGGAAATCCCTGGAGGTTGAGCCAAGAGTGAAATGATCCAATCAGAATTTAAAAAGGATCATTCTGCCTGATATGTGTGAAACGGAGGAGAACCAGAGTGACAGGAGAGGGACAAAATCAGGGAGAAAAGAAGAAGATACTCTAATGGTGCATGTGAGAGATAGTGGGTTAGACCAGGTTGGCAGCAAAGAAGAAGTGGCTGGATCTCTGGATAGTTTTTTAAGGGAACACAAAACTTGATGGCTTGGCATGATGTTTG
Organism: Pongo pygmaeus; assembly: GCF_028885625.2. Classification (NCBI taxonomy): domain Eukaryota; kingdom Metazoa; phylum Chordata; class Mammalia; order Primates; family Hominidae; genus Pongo; species Pongo pygmaeus. The sequence continues at coordinate 106,796,628 of NC_072384.2, read as the reverse complement.
AGAGGAGGAGAAGGCAAAAGGTTTTTGGCCTAAGCAACTGGAAGGTGATGTTCCATTTAACCAGACGGGAAGGATCTGGGAGGGACGGGCTAGGGTAGAAGATAGTACAATCAAGAGTTCCATTTTGGGTATGTTAAGCTTGAGTTGCCTATAAGACATCCAAGTGGAGATATAGGTTAAATAGTTGGATATGTAGGTCTGTGTATCAAGGAAGAGATTATGCTTTCTGTGAAAGAACAAAGATTCTCAAACGATTACATCACAAACAAGTGCTTCATACAAATAAGTTAATAAATGTTTAACACATTACGGTGTGAAAATATAAGGGAAGTCCAAGAACTCTGAAAAACTAAATGGAAAAACAAATTTAAGATCTGATGGCAGACAAGATAATTCATAAATATACTATTTGGGTAATAATCCTAAAATGCATTAGTAGGTCTTAAAAGGATTAACATCCCAAATAAAAGAATAAATAAGGATATAATTATAGTTCATTAGAAGGGCAAAGAATAATAATTAACCATTTCAAAAAACTGTTTAACAAACCACTGCAAAGCCAAAAATAATAAGACGGCATCATCTCAGTATCACGCTAGTTCTGAAGAGAACAAGCACAGTGCTTATGCAGCCCAACGGTGATAAATGCTTCTAACTACAGTCTAAACGTTCTGCAGAGATGAAACTCCATTACATTACACAGGGCTGTCCACAGTAATTACCAAGTTTACTAACTCTCATAATTTTAGCCATAATTTATAAGAAGAGGGGAATCAGTGTATTAACTCTTCTTGGTTAAGACTGTTAAGACGCAAAAACCAAAATCTTACCTCCTTGTCATAACATATTCAATTGTCCTAGTGTCCAAATAAAAACAGAATTTATGTCTGACATTTATACCCTGTTAAATTTCTTCTGGGTTGGGAGGTCTATGTCCTATTCTATTTGTCATGGTTTTATAATTGTTCCACTTCATTCCAAAGCCAGAAAACTACCAAAGGCAGATGAAAGTATTTCTTAGGTTTGGTTTCGTTTGGTGAGTTGGGGAAAAGAGAGGAGAGGTGGGTGGATGTCTAATTGGAATACATCTTGGGGAAATTATCATCTGAACGTGTGCTATTTATAGTATGAGTATTTGGGGCTATACCATATCCATCTTGACAGTTAGCTCCAAGAAGCAAATGGTACACCTTGACAACCCACTAAAATGCCTAATATCCAAGCCTGACTTAGAGTGCCCTGATTACAGGCAAAGGTTTATGGAAAACTTCTTTACACCCCTACAGTACAACTGCCTCGATGTGGTCCAGGGCTTGCAGCCTCTGAGACATCATGTGCATCCTCATGTAGTCTCTCCTTCTTAGGTGTTCACTTACGTCTGAGGTAGACCAATCAAGCTCATCTGCAGCCATACAACCAGGAAGACCCTGAGAATCACCCCTCGCCACAACTGTCTCACAATTACCCTTAAATCTCCTTTCTTTTTTAATGAAAGAAATACTTTATTCATGAAAGAGCAGTTCACAACTTGGATTCCCTAAGCCTCTGGTCAGTCATTAATCAGTAACATTTCCCATGTACCTCCTGTATGCCAGGCACTGTGCAAACCACTTTACATGGGGGATGCCATGTAGGCCAGCCACAGTCTCTGGGATGGGCACTATTATTATGTCCATGTGATTGATAAGGAAGCTGGGGCTTAGAGGGGCTAAGTAACTTGTCCAGTTCCAGATAATTGGTAACAGCTGATCTGTCAGACCTCCAGAAACCTGACCTCCAACCATTCTTCCTCCAGAAAAGAGAAGTCAAAGGAATTTCTGACATTCTATACAGCCTAGCAGCACAATCATATTTATCCCGCAAATAAATGGCTACACTGGATCGTTAAAATGCCAATTTCCTTGCTTTGCACCAAAATATGATGTCAGTGTAGAAACACTGGCTATACTGCATTTCACATGCTGACAAAAAGTTTAAATTGGGTGTATATCATTTCCTTAATTAGTAAAAAATAAAGGGTATATTAACCAGTTCTAATTAAATGCAGTTTATTTTGAAGACCTACTTCTTCAAGCAGCATACTTCTATATTAGAAAATATTTTTCAAAACAAAAAGAAAATCTACCTCTAGAATGGTACGAATGTCTGACATATTATTTGGAAACACCAAACATGACCACTTTGTTCCATATACAAGAAAGAAGGAAAAACTGCTAGAGGAAAATGAAAATTAAAGAAGGAAAGGTAAGCAGATAAGCAAAATATTCTAAAAATGCTAGTAGTTTAAACAAGGTTATTTATCTGGAGTACTCATTTAGGGAAGAAAAAAAAAAAGATGAGAAAACCAGCTGGTCATAGAGGAAGGCCAAGGGAGGTGTGTACACATGCATATAGTTCAGCTGCAGTTAGTTCACAGGTCTTTATCATCAAGAAGAAAGGTGTCTACAAAGGACAGAAACTTCCCTATTCAACCCACAGATGTGTGAAAAAAAGAAACAGAGACTGGAAGTCTATAAACCACAGTCCTGGTTGTTTCGGTCACGCTAATAATTCTTAAGACCTACAGCAAACTGACCTGACTTGTTTGGGCTTTTGACTCATTCTCTGGTTGCATTTCCTCATCCAGAACACAGAAATAATAATCATTTTTGCAGTTATGCTGCGAGGACCATGTGAGATTATAGATATGAAAGTGCCTCAATAAAACCGTTCAGGTTCCATAGAAAGGCAATATATTATATTTATTACCAATGCATTGGAGAATTGAGCTGAAGTTGATTTCATGCATTCTACTTACCTGAAAACATAAAAAGCAAGGATAAACATGGGGAGAGAGGACTCTCTTAAGCATTGATTGATTCACATTGTTAATGGAGCCCATCTGCAATACAGCTATTATAGTATATGGTATTAGCAGGCCTGCTTACAATTAAAAGACAGCACAAAGCACCCGATTAAGTGATCCAGACTACAACTTGATGCAGTAAATTATTAAATAACCACACTAAGGGAAAGGAGGTTCTAAAACAGGCACTGGAATTCAACAGATACACAAAAACCTCTATCTCCATGGCTCTGGAATGTTCTTTATGATGTCTCTAGCTGTGCTTGGATTTGACTACTTCTAAATTTAATCTTTAGCCCCACTGAGGGCAAAAAGAAGTGGTCCAGGAATATGTGACTACCTTGTTCTCACTACCATCTAAGATTTTTTTTAAATGTGGCAGGATGACTCCCTCACTGCCATGCAGATAAGCAAAAGTGAGTGTGCCCAGCTATATAATTACAGATCAAAGCTCAAGAGCAACATAGTCACTGCTCCAAGGTTTACATGATTGGCTCTGTGCCTGCATGCAAATATCATGTTGAATTGTAATCTCCAGTGTTGAGGGAGGGACCTGGTGGGAAGTGACTGGATCATGGGGATGGATTTCCCCCATCCTGCTCTGATAGTCACGAGTCCAGGGTTGATATGATTTGGCTCTATGTCCCTACGCAAATCTCATGTTGAATTGTAATTCCCAGTTTTAGAGGAGGGTCCTGGTGGGAGGTGATTGGATCTCGGGGGTGGATTTCCCTCATGCTGTTCTCATGAGAGTGAGTGAGTTCTCATGAAAGTGAGTGAGTTCTCATGAGAGCTGATGGTTTAAGTGTGTGGCACCTCCCCACTTGCTTGCTCTCTCTCTCCTGCTCCACCATGGTAAGGTGTGTATGCTTCCCCTTTGCCTTCTGCCATGATAAGTTTCCTAAGACCTCCCAGTCATGCTTCCTGTATAGCTTATGGAACTGTGAGTCAATTAAACTTCTTTTCTTCATAAATTACCTAGTCTCAGGTAGTTCTTTATAGCAGTGTGAGAACGAACTAATACAGAAAATTCGTACCAGGAGTGGAACATTGTTATAAAGAAACTGGAAAATGTGGAAGCGCCTTTGGAACTGGGTAACAGGCAGAGGTTGGAACAGTTTGGAGGGCTCAGAAGAAGACAGGAAAATGTGGGAAAGTCTGGAACTTCATACAGACCTGTTGAATGATTTTAACCAAAATGCTGATAGTGATATGGACAGCAAAGTCCAGGCTGAGGTGATCTGAAATGGAAATGAGGAACTTATTGGGAACTGGAGCAAAGATCACTCTTGCTATGCTTTAGCAAAGAGTCTGGAGGCACTGTGCCCTGCTCCAGAGATCTGTGGAACACTGAAATTGAGAGATGATTTAGGGTATCTTGTGGAAGAAATTTCAAAGCAGCAAAGCATTCAAGATGTGGCCTGGCTGCTTCTAAAAGTATGTGCCCATATGCGTGAATGAAGAGATGGTCTGAAACTGGAACTTATATTTAAAAGAGAAGCAGAGCATAAACGTTTGGAAAATTTGCAGCCTGACCATGTGGCAGAAAACACAAACCAATTTTCTCAGGAGAAATTCAAGCCTGCTGCAGAAGCTTGCCTAAGAGGAGGTGAATGGAATTGCCTCCAAGGCATTTCAGAGACCTTCATGGCAGGGAAAAATGGTTTCTTGGGCCAGACCTGGGCCCCATTGCTCTGTGCAGCCTCAGGACATGGTACCCTGCATCCATCTATTCCAGCTCCAGCCATGGCTAGAAAGAGCCAAGGTATAGCTCAAGCTCTTATTTCAGAGGGTCCAAGCCCCAAGCCTTGGTGGCTTCCACGTGGTATTGGGCCCACATGTATGCAGAAGGTAAAAGTCAAGGCTTGAGAACTTCTGCCTAGATTTCAGAGGATGTACGAAACACCTGGCTATCCAGGCAGAAATCTGCTGCAGGGGCAGAGCCCCCATGGAGAACCTCTATGAGGGCAGTGCAGAGGGGAAATGTTTGGTTGGAGCTTCCATACATAGTCCCCACTGGGGCACTGCCTACTGGAGCTGTGAGAAGAGGGTCACTGCCCTCTAGACCTCGGAATGGTAGATCCATCAACAGCTTGCACCGTGCACCTAGAAAAGCCACGGGCACTCAATGCCAGCCCATGAAAGCAGCCACAGAGGCTGTTCCCTGCAGAGCCATAAAGGCAGAGGTGCCCAAGGCTGTGGAAGCCCACCCCCTGCATCAGTGTGCCCTGGATATAAGACATTTATGTGATGTGAGAAAGGCAATTATTTCAGAGCTTTAAGATTTAGTGACTGTCCTGCTAGGTTTCGGAGATGCGTGGAGCCTGTAGCCCCTTTATTTTGGCCAATGTATCCCTTTTGGAATGGGAGCATTTACCCACGGCCTGTACCCTCACTGTATCTTGGAAGTAACTAACTTGTTTTTTTATTTTACAGACTCATAGGTAGAAGGGACTTGCCTTGTCTCAGATGAGACTCTGGACTTGAACTTTTGAGTTAACACTGGAATTAGTTAAGACTTTGGGGGAACTGTTGGAAGGTATGATTGGTTTTGAAATGCGAGAAGAACAGGAGATTTGGGATGGGCTGGGGTGGAATGTTACAGTTTGGTTCTGTGTCCCCACCCACATCTCACGTTGAATTGTAATCCTTAGTGTTGGGGTAGGGACCTGGTGGGAGGTGACTGGATCATGGGGACAGATTCCCCCATGCTGTTCTCATGACAGTGAGTTCTCACGAGGGCTGATGGTTTAAAAGTGTACGGCACTTCTCTCTCTCTCTCTCTCTCTTTCCTGCTATGCCATGGTAAGACTTGCTTGCTTCCCCTTCACCTTCCACCATGACTGTAAGTTTCCTGAGACCTCCTAGCCATGCTTCCAGTATGACCTGTGGAACTATGTGTTAATTAAACTTCTTTTCTTCATAAATTATCCAGTCTCAGGTAGTTCTTTATAGCAGTGTGAGAATGGACTAATACAAAGGTTCTATTTACACTTTGGTTCACCGGTTTGTTTGAACTTAACTACTCTGTAATTAGTGTCTATCAGCAGAGAAGACTTGTTTGAATTTCCGTCCTTTTCATTTCTAAATAAAAGGCTTAGAGAACACTTAGATCTTAAGGTAGATCTTGGTAACAAACATCTTTCACAATACACAGGGCTTGAATTTATCAATGTGTAATGTTCCAGATGAGGAAATTAGCCTCTCTCTATTCTTTAGCCAGACAGGACACCCATATAACAAAACTTTATCTGAAACATTGTGCTAATTCACAGGTTCACATCTGTCCCAGGCTGGGGTGCCCTGTGATGGAGAATGAACCTCTCATGTCACTTTATAGAAAGCAAAAGTTTTATTCAAATTGGCCATGAATTAACATGATTGTTTTTAATTTCTCATTATTCTGAGTAAAACATAACTGGATCTAGCCTTTTTATAATAGCATTTCTACCATTAAATTTAATTAAAATCATACTGAATTTATACAAATTCTAAATACAAAGACTCCCTTGTAAAATTGAAAATTCACTCAGTAGATTCTGAATGAATGAATTATATGAATGAATGAGTCTTTCATAAGGTTAAAGGGTGCCCATATCAATTGTGAACTGAATACTTGGTATGAATAAAGCCTTATAATTGTATACATTCTTGAAAGGAATAAAATATTTTCATTTAGAAGACTGATATTCTACAAGCAATTAATTACTCATATCTTAAAGATGGAGATGACATGATGTTCTGAAGCAGGAATTTAACAGAATTTGGACTTGAAAGTCTAAGAACACATTCCTGATAGATTCGGTTCTTGCCACTGGTCACAGGGGTTTTCTATAACTAGCCCCAGGGTTTGGACAGAAATGAATAGAATCATCCAAAATTATATCCTGCTATGGACTGACCTTTGGGTAAACAGGCCTGGAAAAATGCTGAAAGGAGAAGAGAACAGCAAATGTATGGTGTAAGAAGGAAAGCAGCAGTTCTTCTCAAGAGAATTTTACATCCTCTCCCTGGCTCCAAGAGGAAAATTCATCTAGTTGAAATTATGCTTGTTGAATGTGGATAAAGGGAGTCACATGACGAAATAAGTGTTCCATAAAGATTAATCTGTCAGCAGTGGGACTGATGGATTGACAGAGAGAGAGACCAGAGGCAATGACAAGAACACAATGCAGAGAAGGGGGGAGGGATGGAGTCATGGGAGACACGTCAAGACTTAATCAGCGACTATTTATAGGCAGGAGAGAGAGGAGTCAAAGATGACTCCCAAGGTTCACTCTTAGATAGCTGGGAAAACAGAGGGGCATGGCTGAGAACGATGAGGAAGGCAGGAAGGAGAGCTCTCTTCCTGCATGATTTACCTTCACACTGGGCATCGCAATTGGGCAAATGCTCCTGGGTTATTTTTTCTTTTTAATTTTTTTAATTTATTGTAGACACGGGTTCTTGCTACGTTGCCTGAGTTGCTCTGAAACTCCTAGCCTTAAGTGATCCTCCCACCTCAGCCTCCCAAAATGCCTGGATGACAGGTGTGAGCCACTGCACCTGGCCTCCTGGGTTATTTTTTCACCAACTGTAAAGAGAAGGACAGTGGTCCACCCTGTTAACAAAGCCTGAGAATAAGTGAAGACAGAATGACACTAATAGCTACATAGTTAGCAGGAATGAGTCAACCCGTGAGCAGAAAGCATTATTTAGGGACACACACTGAAGCAAGACTTTCAACAGCACAGCTCAGCTGTAGGCTGCTGGAAAGCACAGTAGCAGTTGGACCAAACCAGGATGAAATGTCCAAAAATGGTCTAGACTTTATGGAAAAGAATAATCAAAGACAAGGGTCCAAACTCAAATGCCCAAAGGGACCAGAAATGCAGAAGGGTTAGTGTTAGCAACAAAGAATGAGGGCACTGCAGTAAACAGCATGTGTCATCCTATCTAAAGAGGAGCCACGTCTTACCTGTAGGTGGGTTACTCCCTAGGTGAATTACTCCCATCCAGGGCCGTAAGCCCAATCTTCTGATTCTTCAAGAGAAATCATCACACCCACCACTCTCTACCATATTATGCCTTTTTATCTTCTGCAAGCACTTGTCAATATCTAAAATCTTCGTGTGGTTGTCATTGCTGCTCTGGACATGTTTATGGTCTGTCTCTTCCTACTAGAAGTAAAGCTCGCTGGGGAGCCACATAATTGGCACTCATCTATGCTCAATCAATAGGCGCTCATCTCTTGACTTCCGAGGACTTACAATTTGATATAGAATAAATCCAGACCCCTTGTGTCTTCACAGTCTTCACAACCTTCCACCTTCACTTCCTGCCACTCCCAATACACCCTACCTCTCTTCAGCATGAGCTCTGCAAAGGGAAGACCTGGGTTCAAATCCTGGCTCTCTCTGCCATTTACTAGCTATTTGTCTTTACTGAAGATACTAACTATAAATCTCAACTGCTACGTCTATAAATGCCTATGTCACTGGATTCTTAGAGGAACTAAGTAGGATATTTAAAAATTGATTACAAATGTTACACTAGGCCAGGCACAGTGGTTTATGCCTGTAATCCCAGAACTTTGGGAGGCCAAAGTGGGCGGATCACCTGAGGTCAGGAGTTCAAGACCAACCTGGCCAACATGGTGAAACCCCATCTCTACTTGAAACACAAAAATTACCTGGGTGTGGTGGCACACACCTGTAGTCCTAGCTACATGGGAGGCTGAAGTGGGAGAACTGCTTGAACCCGAGAGGCAGAGACTGCAGTGAGCCAAGGTCGTGCCATTGCACTACAGCTTGGGCAACAGAGTGAGACCCTGTCTTTGAAGTTTCTTACACTTGAGTTTCCCCTTCTTGCACTCACCACCCAAATAACCTGCTACTACCCAAGCAAGTCAGGCCTTTGCACCTGGAGCCTCTCCTCTGCCGATTCTGTGGATCTTCCTTTCTCCACCTTCTGCACAAACTTAACTCCTAATTGCTCTTTAGGGCCAGCTCAATTGCTTCTTCCTCTATGAGGTTTTCTTTGACTTCCCTAGGCAACGATTATTCTCTCCTTTGGATGCCTACAGCCTTCTGTTCCTTCCATTAGTAACTGCACTAACATAAACCACACATCAGCGGCTACCTTGATTCTGACACTCCACCAGTGAGCAAAGGTAGGGACAAAGTGTTAGTCTTCTTCGTTTTCCCCAGAGTCTAGCACAGCGCCTGATTCAAAAGGAGTATTCAATAAATGTTTGCTGAATCAAACAAAACTGAACACCTACTATGTGTAAATCTGATTTATTGGAAACTATTTGAGTAGAAAGACACATCTTGCTCCACCATAAAAATAACAAAAACTACCAGCTCTTATCACATTAATGATGGGTAGCAGTGAGAGACATTATCTAAGAATTGTTGATATAGGTATTTTTGCTACTTTAGGTAGTGTAAGCATATAGTTAGTGTGACTTATGCAGTGCTACAAACTCAAGACCAAAATTATCTCTCCTACTGATATGGCACAGTGCCAAAAATACTTAAGAGTATTTTGAGGGTCCTTTTGAATTTTAGTTTTATTATAACATGAATTCCATGGGAACCCCTATACTCTAACATATAAGTGTTCAATCATCAATTCATTCCATAGAAGGCCTACTACATGCCAAGCATTACAAGTAAAATCATTACAAGCCTGAATTCTATATATTACAATTTTGTAATGACTGCTTAGGAAGACCTGGAAAACTTGGGAAGGCTGTTTAGATAAAGGCAGCTCTTTAGATAAAGTCTAGGCTTGCTAAAGAAACTTCCAAAAGGGAAATCTTTTCCCCATGTTCCACAGTATAAAACTTTGTATTGATTTTTAAATCAATTCCTAATAATAAAGGTCATAAAAATATATGTTCCAGAATTGTAAAAACGTGTGCTAACATCTCATGGCAGAGACAGGTGGGAGTCTTCATCCTAAGTTCCTCTTTCTGTTGTCCCATACCAACAACAATGGAACAACTGGTTTCTGAAAAGTCAAGAAATGTGGAACCAGTCCTGTTCTAAAATAGAGAAGGAAACAAAATTAATCACCAAGATCTAAATTCACTTAAACTTCTCTCTCTTCTCTCTTCAACCTGGGGTGGTAGGTAGTACAGAAAGCAAAAGACTGAGCCACACACAGGTCAACTAAAGTCAGCTTTCCCCAAGGTCCAGTGCTACGCATCGTGCATCTCCACAATCCCTTCCCAACCAGAAGAGAAGAGAATCCTGAGGGAGCATGATATAGGACAAGTAGTTTTTTAGGGGGGTTTTTTGTTTGTTTGTTTGTTTGTTTTTTGAGACAGAGTCTCATTCTGCAGCCCAGGGTGGAGTGCAGTGATGCTCACCGCAACCTCCGCCTCCCGGGATCAAGCGATTCTCATGCCTCAGTCTCCGAAGTAGCTGGGATTACAGGTGCACACCACTGCGCCCGGCTAATTTTTGTATTTTTTTTAGTAGAGATGGGGTTTCACCATATTGACCAGGCTGGTCTCAAACTCCTGACCTCAGGTGATCCATCTGCCTCGGCCTCTCAGAGTGCTGGGATTATAGGCATGAGCCACTACGCCCAGCAGGACAAGTAGTTTTTGACTAAAGTTTCAGGAAAAGCTTCCTTAACTTTCCTAGGAACAGACCACATAGGATTATCTCAGAATGAATGAATGAATCTAAAGTGTTTCTCCTGCTTTTAAAATGTATGGTCCATTTTATTAATATATTGCATTAATTGTTAATAAAATGCTTATATTTAGTAATCATACAATTCCATTTACGCCCATAAAAGTCTCTACAAGTGAAAAAGATCGATCTTGATAACAAAGTAAGAGATATAAGAAAAAAGCAATGTTTTTTCCTTCTCTAGTCTCACACAACACTTAACTCAACACTTCTGACATCTGATGTATGGGAGGGTTTTCCCCACACACCAAGTAATTCTGCAGATTCTCCACCACATACCACCTCGGTGTCCTCCAATTCAATTCTGACACTTAGCCTGGAAACAGCGTCAGATCCACTGGTTGAAGGCCTAGTCCCCCAAGCCTACAGATGCCCACTTCAGATGCCAATCTCAAGCCCCAGATGGAGGTCTGTGCTCTTGACAGATCAGCTATAAATTGGGGTAGCCACAATCCCCTTAAATTAATTTGCTAGAGCAGTTCACAGAACTCAGGAAATACTTTACTTACTCTTACCATTTACATAACAGATATTACAAAGAATACAGATGAACAGCCAGATGGAAGAGACACATAGGGAGAGGATCTTCAATGCCCTCCCCAGGAACTCCACCCTCCAAGAAGTTCCGCATGTTCAGCTATCCAAAAGTTTCCAGAACCCAGTCTTTTGGGTGTTTATGGATGCTTCCTTACATAGGCATGATTGATTAAATCACTGGCTATTGGTGATCAACTCAACCTTCCGCCTCTCTCTTTGGGGTTGTGGGGTACAAATCCCAAACCTCTAATAATGTGCTGGTCTTTCTGGTGACCAGCTCCCATCCTGAAGCTATTTAGGGACCCCCAGCCACCCATCATCTCATTGGCATATGAAAGACACTCATCACTCTGGAGATTCCAAGGGTCTTCGAAGCTGTGTACCAGGAAACAGGATAATTACCAAATACATTTCACAATATCACACAAAGCAAAATTAAATTTTTCCATTTCAGACCCTAATACTGCTACACGGCAGGAATCTGACTTCCTAGCTAGTAAGAAAGAATTTATAATAAATCATCAGAAAATAAAATTGTCTTTAAAAAATCTTGAATGTGAGTAAGCACCAAAAATCAAGGAATACAGCATTTGGATCCAAGGTGTCAAAACTCCCTGCCTGCTCTAGACTACCTTGGTTTATGCCTACTATCCTGGCATAATTATTAGGAGTGTCCACTTCTACTTTAAAAAATGGCACAGTTTGGACAACTGGTTATACATCACTCTATGCAGATAAAAAAGATTTTTCAACATTCTTTGACAAAGAAACATTAAGGCATTCAGAAACATTAGCATGCAAAGAGGTGGTTTGCACAATCTGCTTTTACACTCACCAATTCTGGAAGAGTTAATAAACATGTTAACTTCCACAGCTATAAAGCAATAAAGATTGATCAACATTGAACATTTATGAAATTTCTTCAGATATAAATGTGGAGCTTGGCCTTGCAACCTATATTTGGGAATTTCCATTTCCACCTCTACCCCCAGTCTAGGGATCCATGAGAAAGGCACAGTGATTCAGCATTTCTAAGGCTTTCATTAAAATGTGCTTCAGTGCAATGAAATCAGGGGAGGGAAAAAAAGGTACATAACACAGATATTAAAATAAAAACTTCTTTACATAAAAGCAGAAATGAAATTCTATACTTTCTTACTGAAACATTTCTAAAGCAGCAGAACTGGCAAGTGTCTCTCATCACTGTTATTAAGCAAGTCATCCTAAGATACAGCAGAAAGCAGATGGAACACTTTTTATCAACTACTTCAAGGGATGCTTAAAAACAGAAGTAAAAGGGAGATCACAGAACACAAAGGGTAATTTCAGGGCACCCACCAAACAGCAACACTGTCTATACCTGTACAGGAGCACTTTTAGAATCTTGCTTATCTCATTTTCCTGTCTCCTGGAGGATAGATCATGTCTTTTCATCCTTTTAACCTTTATCTCTTATCTTTGAATACTTAGCACGCTGTTTGCATATGAGAAAGGTGCAACAAATGTTTATAGAGTTAAACTAATAAGAAAAATGCTTTCAAATATGATTTCTGTAGAAACATTCTTTTTAAAGTACAGTATAAAAGGAACCCAACTACAATTGAGGGTAGGGGGGAGGATGAGACAGAATCATTCCAAGGGCAAGCAGGTGATCCACAGTGAGAAGTCTATTCCTCTAGGTAAGCAGTGGGTACAGGTTTAACAAACCTTATTATCATGGAAGTCAGGTATATTACAGTCAAACCACGTCCCACCAAAGAAAACAGCCACATAAGGTTAAACTATAAGGCAAGCATTAGTCATAGCCTCAAACATCTGAGTTATTAAAAAGTTCCACTGAAATTTCAAGTCTCTGCTAAGGAGGGCTTGAGCATTCTTTGAAACAGGCTTTGAGGCAGCTGTTTTTCCTTCCTCCAGCACCCTAAGCAAAGGTGCTGGAGTTTGAGAACTAACCACTTAACTCTAAAAGGTCCCATTCATAAGGAAAGCTATAAAAGCCTCAATGCATTTTATCAAAAGGGCCTTGGATTTCTCTTCTTTAAAGACAACACCCATTTCTCCTATCAATAAGACAAATGAGTTAGACGTAACCTATTAGTCACCCCATTAAGTTATATAGGAGCTTATGGAGAAAAGGGTTGGCTGAGAACAGAGACACATTTATGTCATGGTGGGTAGCAGCCACTTCAAAATAATGTGAAAGAAAGTTCACCTCTCCAGTAATCTTCAAGGTGAAGGAAGCACTTTCTCAGAGACCTAACTTGTAAAAAATAGTAAAAATTAAACATTCGGGTCACCTGAATTTTATATTAGCTGCTTTACAACATAGGAAAATCACCCAAAAGCCTTAAATTTCTAGCTCCCCATTTGTAAAATGGGGATAAATACTGTTACCACTCACCTATATTTTAGAAAACTAATAAAAACAATGACATTAACTGCAGATACTTTCTTAAATTCTAGATGTTTAGACAGTTAACTGTTAATGGTTGTTCTCACCTGAACAAGTACAGGTCAAAATGAAACATTTAACATACAGACTCTATTTTCTGCTCCCGATAAACGACAGAGGAACCGATAATCCATTCTGTAAATCTGCTCGGGGTTCAAAATAATATTAATTCAAGTAAAGAATAGTACGCAGGGAAAAAGATCCCTTAAACTCTTTGGATATTAAACATATTTGTCTTCTACTGATACCTTGGTAAATATCAGTCCCACTTTCTGAACTAACCTGAAAGTAAAGCAACTGCTCATAATCAATGCAGAGTAGGTACTGAAGGATTATGCCAACCAAAATTGGTCTTCATATTATGCAAATAATTTGTGTCTAGTCACCATAACCTTCTTAAATGTCAAATTGTTTATCTATTGAAAATACAACAGAAAAATTTTTTTCCCCCTACTGATCAATTAAAGAAACAAAGAGACTGTTTAAACACTCAATTTCTAAGTGGAAAGACTGATGGAGACACTGCAGCCAAACAGCTTCTTGAAGCAACCTTGTATGTGCAGACTAAAAGCAGTTTTTATATCATGGGAGGCAGTTTCATATCAAGGCAGAATACTGCACCCTTACATAAAGACTCACAGAAACAAGTCAGAATCATAAACACATTCACTTAACTACTGTTCAATGCCCAATGTACCTGAAAGATACATGGATATCATTTCAGGTATCAGAAAATTCTAGTTTCAGTTTAGTCAGAGAAGAGAAACAACAGTCTTATCCCAGTAGATCCCAAGTTAATTCCTTCCAGTTTCTCCCTTGTCATAATATTAATTGCTTTCTTAATAAAATGCTGCAGCAAAATTTGTGAACTCAGATTCTGGCAGAAAATCAAATCAAAGGAAAACTTCATGATAGTTACTTTTGCATAGCCAGCCTCCTGCCTACCTTATTATGTTTTTGCTGGTGTCTTGCCTTTGTGTCAAGAACGTGATAAGGGCTTTCCGAGTCTTGGTTGATGTAATATATGAGTCTTGAAGGCAGTGTGATTTCTTTCTGCATTGCATTGCTGTAACTGATATTACTGCTGCTATTCTGTTGCAATGTATTGTCTTCATCTGCCAGGACTCCCAAATTTTTTTCTGCAGTTTCATTCCAATGCGGAGCTGGTGGAGGTAGAGGGGTGGGGGAGCAGAAAACACAAACATACACAAACACACACATATTTACCCCATAAATACATAAGCACTAAAATGCATTTTTCCTTTAATTGTAAACACAAAGTTTTCTATTTATAAGCAGTTAAGAAGTAGAGCCACAGTAAAGCAAGTTATTTCAACAATAAAATGGCCTGGAGAAGTTAATAAATAGCCAATAAGGCTTACACAACTGTGCACTATTTATTTGGATTTATGTCTTATATATACATTTCTAGTCAGACTCAAATCTATACTTCTAAGTGTTGGGGGGAGGGGGTAGAATGAACTTGAGGGAAGAAAAGTCATTAAATGAACATGTTCAGGGGTCCTGCCCCCGATCTCCACCCCTTCTCTGAGTCCACAGAAGCACAACTCTACTCTGCCTAGTGGCATCCCATCCGAGAGCTAAGAACGCTCCTAAGATAACTTGAGTACTGAATTTACGGATATCGAATATTAATTGACTCTTTTAACAAAATGGACAATTCCCTTCTCTTTTAACTTTAAGATGAGCAAACATACTTTGCCATGTAGGGATACAGATGCTGGCAGCTTCCCAATTTCTTTTTATTTTCCTGACAAAGCCAGCTTTCTGCTTTCAGTGCCTTCCAATCATCAATATATTGAAGATGGTATTATATTAATTGTTCATTATAATGACAAGCACTTTGAGAAATCAGAACCAAAGGTCGTGCATGAAGTATGTCCTCAGCACCTTAATTCTTTAGTCCCAGAAGTGTGCCTCCCCCACCTTAATTCCAACCGCACTGAATATGCCGGATAGGAAATTTGAGGAAACAGCCCATTGCCACTATTATCACTACATCCTCCCCGCATTCACATTAAGGCTCCACCACGCAAGTAGCAACTTGCTCCCTCGCTGTATTTCCCATCCACTGGTTTCCCCTCCGCAAGTTGCACAGAGATCGCTGAGGGACCCAAGATCCACTAAACACCTCCCAGTGGAACCAACAAGAATTGGAATGGGTTTTTAGCGAATGCAACAGAAATGGACTTCCAAAAGTGAACTGGGATGAATGGGGGTTTGGGAACGAGAAGGGTGGAAAGACAGGCAGGGAGAGAAGGAAAGGCCGAGCCGGGGACAAGCCCGGAGCACACGGACCCGCGCGCCCTTCGCTTTCCTCTGCAGGGCCCCGCGGGAAAGCCAACGCAAAGGGCACGGGGCCATACCCACCGCTGGGCGCAGCAGCCCCCCAGGCGCGGGGCCGGGACGAGGCGGCGAGCGGAGGCAGCAGGAGAAGGACGAGGAGCAGGCGGCAGGGCGGCGTGCGGGCCGGGGCGCTGGCAGGCACCGAGCCGGCGGGGCCGCGTTGGGGGCCGCAGGAAGCGCCGGCAAGGCTGCAGCCCGCCAGGGGCGGCCGCCGGGAGCTGCTGCCGGGCGGCTTCATGGCTCATAGCTCCCGGGCGCCGCTCCGTGTGGCCGGCGAGAGCGCCGGGCTAGCTGCGGGGCGGCTGCGGGCGGAGCCGGTCACGCCGGCTCGGCGCGCATGGTGCCGCGGCGGGCAGGGGGCTCCGGGCTAGGGGCGCGGGGCTCGGGGTTCAGGGCTGGGCGGCGCCCCCTTTCCCGGTTCGCCTAGCCTCGCAGCCACTCCCGGGGCGGGACGCAGAGGAGTCCAGGGGTCCTCGCCGCTCCGCCAACTTGGAGCCTCCCCAGCGGCTACTCCCTCCCCCGGCGGGCGCGGCCGCTTTAGCGACTGCGGGGGCTGCCGCCGGGCCTGAGGATGCTGAGGCGGCGCGCGAGAGCGAGCGGCGCGGGGACGCGCGGAGCGGGCGTGCGCCCCGCCCCCCGAGAGCGCGCCCGAGCGGGGCTTCGGGTGCTGATGCTGCTGCTGGATGCTGTGCTGCTGCTGTTGCCTGGCCCGGAACGCACTGCGCATGCTTTGTTGGGGGGCGGGGAAGGGGGTAAAGCAGCAGAGTGATGCAGCAGCCCAAGCAGCATCGGAGGTGACGGGTGGTACCTCAAAAGATGGGGGCGGTAGAGGGGGAGCTGGCAGTCACGGATAAGCCAGAAGAAAGAGAGTGCGGGGCCTTCCAGGCCAGAGACAGGGATGATCAGGAGAAAACAACCAGCCACCTGCCTTTTCCACTACCCCAGACTTCACATACCCCCTCCTATTCCAACCCCTTCCTGCTCTGGATAAACTAAGGCCACGCATTTCCTTCTTAATCCCTTATTTATTTGCTTCCTGCATGTAAATATAAAGGATTGCAGCCGGGGAGGTAAAAATAGCGCGGCTCCTCATTCAGCTTGCCAGCAGCGGGTGGGACTGCGGCTGAGAAGCGCGTTTGCGCCGCAGGCTGGCGCGGAGTGGCAGGAATTCCCCGCGCAGGGGCGCTCCGCCCCGGCCTGTGTCCTCCCTGCGGGTGCCTGGGGTCTTTGAGGAAAGCACAAGAAGCCGGACGGTGTTTGCTCAAAAGTTGGGAAAGTATAACTGGGCATATTCGGGAAGGACTTCGACATTCTGGCGGGGAAGCAATACAGAGATTGGAAACCGAGTGTGTGGCAGCTATCCTGGGAAATCCGTTGTTTGTCAACCACGGGGGTGGGCACACATTTAGGAGGACACATTTCTATTTTTGAGATCCAGTCCTGACTTCCGCAGAGGAAAGGGGAAGTTTTCTCTCGTTGCTGTAAAAAATGTAAATCTCTGACTTCGGTGGGTTCGCAGCCACTAAATCTGATGGCTTCAGATAAGAGTCTGTGGCATATTTCTGCCCCCAAACTCTCATAATGCAAGCATTCATTTATTCACCCTCCCAATGACAATCTGAGTGATAACAATGTTGTCTTACTCCGACATCCACGGGGTGAGGGCTGGGGTGGAGAATTCCATAATTAAAAGAAGGAATGTGGGTATAGAAGTGCCATGGCCATGACAGAACTCAGTGTTAGCCATCTTCTCCACTCACACTTAACAAAGAGAAAAGAAGACGACATATACGCGCGCACACACACACATTACAAAACTGTTAGGTAAATACTGAGATAACTTCCTTTCTATGTTGAGCTAGGATATTATTATCACATATTTATTCCTGTAAATTTGTAATTGATGCTACCTCCCCCATGTGAGGGCAACAACAGTTTTCCCTTCTGCACACCATTGTGTCCCTAGGACCTCACACAGTGTCCGAGGCACAGAGAAATCACTTGGAAAATATGTACTAAATGAATAAAGAAATGGGTGGTACACACAAGCAGAAGTCACACTTGGGGCAGGCTAGTGAACACCCTAGCCCCCCCTGGAGTGCCCACTGCCGACCAATGTTCTTAGGGTTGTCTCCCTCAAGTCAAGTATGCTCTGGCTAGGTTTTCTGAATTTATGTTTGACACAATATGCGTCCTGAAAAAGGGCCTGACAGAAAGCAAGCCAGAAAGGAGATGTACGAGCAATGAGAAGGGAGAGGGAAATGAAAGGTGCAAAGCACCCAGACACAAGTTACTTGAAAGGCATCTCTTGCAATTGAGTGATAACCTCTTAAAGTCTGTTCTGATAAATAAACCTACCAGCCAACCTGGACTGACCAAACACACCCACCAGTTACAACACATCATTTCACGCACTTGGGGTATGGAATGAGATTCAATATAGTTTCTTTTTTTTTTTTTTTTTTTTGAGATGGTGTCTTGCTGTGTCACCCAAGCTGGAATGCAGTAGTGCGATCTCAGCTCACTGCAACGTCTGCCTCCCAGGTTCAAGCGATTCTCCTGCCTCAGCCTCCCAAGTAGCTGGGATTAGCTGGGATTACAGGCACGTGCCACCACACCCGGCTAATTTTTGTATTTTTAGTAGAGACAGGGTTTCACTATGTTGGCCAGGCTGTTCTCAAACTCCTGACCTCAGCTGATCCACCCACCTCAGCTTCCCAAAGTGCTGAGATTACAGGCATGATCCACCGCACCCGGCCTCAATATAGTTTCTAATAAGGAGTTGGGGTATTTACAAAAAGGGATGTTGTCTTATGTACTATAATCAAAAGACTGCATTTATTTACAGAACTTTAATGGTTACAGACATTGCTAGAGTCAAGATAAGGTATCAGTAAATGAAATAATGAGTCAGAGAAAGAGTACATTACTTAGAAAAAATGTACTGGAAGTTTAGTCTTTAAGCCATATATTTAAGGGAAGGTTAAGAACAGAATCAAATATTAACTGATTAAATAATTTAACTGGTCAACTTGGTAGAGTTAGTAATATTCTTATTAGGTAGTTCAGAATTTTGGGAGGCCGAAGCGGGCGAATCACGAGGTCAGGAGATCGAGACCATGATGAAACACCGTCTCTACTAAAAATACAAAAAATTAGCTGGGCGTGGTGGCAGACGCCTGTAGTCCCAGCTACTCAGAGAGGCTGAGGCAGGAGAATGGCGTGAACCCAGGAGGCGGAGCTTGCAGTGAGCCGAGATCACACCACTGCACTCCAGCCTGGGCGACAGAGCGAGACTCCGTCTCAAAAAACAAACAAACAGAATTTTTATTGTTATAGAGTTTACTTGTAAATATTACCCTCTGTGCTTTCATAAGATTTAGTGACTTGCTTAATCACTTACCACCTACTGCTTTGCTCTGTATTTGTGTATGTGCACATCATCTTTCTTCCATCAAAAAATACTGAGAGCAAGGCTGTATCTTGGTCGTCTCCGACTCCAGAGCCTAGTATAGTACCTGGAATCAAATCAATATTCATAGAGGGGCACTCACAGGTAGGAAAGGGAGGGAATCAGCAAGCTGGACTGGAATAAAGAAATATACCAGAAGCTTGAGTGCTATAATGGCCCTGGTTACAAATGTGTGTTGGATCCTAAGGCCATCAGAGGATCATTGGAGTGATCTAGTCAAAGTGGCAGAAATGGAGAAATGCTGCAGTCGTAGGTGAAGGCAGGTGGCCAGAAGGTCCATGGGAAGGAAATTACACCAGGCAATATGGACCCTAGGTAAGCACCATGAAGGGTGCATGTGAGCAATACCCAGGAAGGGTCGTCATACTGTTCACAAAAATGGTCCATTGGTCTGGTGAGGGAGGAGATCAGAAGGTCTCTATTTGCCAAAATCTGTTTCCAGTGGTAGAACTGGACCCACTTTGCAACCAGTGAGAAGACTGGGTCTGGATAGGAGCAAGCAAAGGACAGAAATAGAAATATTAGATGTGGCAGGCCTTGGCCTCAAGAGGGCTGAGATGCTAGGGGAGAAAGTAGAAGAAGGGGATGACAGAAGAGAGGTCCAGAGGGTAAAATAAGTAAAAAAAGCAGGGGAAGGTAGCAAAGCAGACTTACAAGAGCAGTTGGAATGGAATAAGCATTTGCCCAAAAAATCAAGGTCAAAGAAGGTGTGCAGCAAATTAGTGGACGGTGCTGATACTAAGAGAGATCTGGGGAGTGAGAGCAAGAGCATGAACAAGCCTCAAACAGCAGCTCTGGCTCAAGAGCAGCTTATACCCAGGAGCTCGCTGGGACAGCCTGTGTTACAGAGCCAGCTAGAGAAGGTTTCTCAGCCTCCTTTTAGAATAGCTGTGAAGACTGATTTTACCAGCGGAAGTGGATACTTCAAAGGAGAAAAGACAATGCATTTCTTCATGAAAGTAAAAAGCGAGTGTGCTTCATTATTGGTACTTGCCACGTGGTTCAGGAGTCAGCAAACATTTTCTGTACAAGGCCAGATAATAAACATTTTGGGCTTTGTGGGCCATATGGTCTCTGCTGCATTTTTTTTTTTCTTTACAAACCTCTAAGAATGTGAAAACCATGCAGCCTACAGGACCTGGTTTGTCAGCTAGCCATTTTTAAATCTCTCTCTCTCTCTCTACATATATATATATATATATATATATATATATAAAAGTGTATATATATATATGTATAAGTGTATATATATAAAAATGTATATATACATACATTTACCTTAAATATATATACCTTATAATATATACTCTATATATATACCTTAAATATATATATGTAAGGTTAAATTTTTTTCATCAACTGTATTATGTCTTATGCATATAAGCAGAAAAAGGGAAGGAAGCATGTGCCACAATATAGAGGGCTCTAATTCTAGAAAAGATTGCTCTCCATTGTAACTTAGATATTTGTTTAATTAGTAAGTAGTCACCAAATTCTCAAAAGATGTTCATCATTTGAAGGGATTCCTTAGGAAAGAAGTATTTCTCCTTTTGAAGCCAATTCTCAGATGTAGATAATGGGAGAAAAGTCAGAAATCATTCACCAAAAAAAAAAATACAGATGTCAAAAAGATTCTAGACATTTCTTTTGTTTTTCCAAGCTATACTTTCTTGTGAGTAGGGGATGCTGAATGGATGCTACAGCCATGAGTGGTCAGAGAATGGAGTAACACATGCACTTTAGTCCTTCCCAGAGCCTGTCACCATCTGGGATCTGCCTGTGTTCCTCAAACTCAATCCTGTAGAGCGGCCACGCAGCAGGGAATACACACTCCTGACACAGAGCCACACCCCATGTCACAGGCAACCTTCAAGTTCATGAAAATAAGTCTGCAAGTCTTCAGGTCTGTGTTAATTACACCACTGCTCATTCTGAAGACCAGGACAAAGTGGGACAATTTCAAAAGTCACTGTGTGACTAATTTCAACATGACTGGGAAAAGAAAAAGTATTCAATACCAAAAGAGCAATGGCAACGGACATTTCTAGGGGAGTAGTGGAACAGACAAAAATGTGTTACAATGTCGAGCATGAAAATATCCGAAGAAAGGTAACCACAGAAGAAACCTAAAATTGAGTTCTTAAAGGAAATTATGTTAAACGGAGTTTAATTAGGAATTCAGATAGTATAAGATAAATTTGAAAACAGTTGATTTTCCGCCACTCTAAAACATTAGGCTTGTTTATCCAACAGTTTTGTGTGTTTACAAGCTGGGCACAAAGGGGTACACGAGCATGTCATGGTGATTCGTGGTGATAATATGTGCTGTGCAAAACTTGGAAGAATTGTGTTTATTAGGAAAAATCACTGAGTCAACACGTAATCATTAAGTCCTCACTGGGTCACAGAGCAGCACTAGGAGTTTCTACAGAGGTAAATTACCACGTCCTACTGGGGGTGGGAGTGGGGGCTAAACTATAGCAGCTGAATTTCATATGAAAAGGTTAGAACCCCAGCAAACAGAATTAATATGCTAATGTAATCCCTTCCACTTGCATAATAGCAATGGCTAAGTCCTTTAACAATGCCTGCTTTAATTATTACTGTGCACTTACACACTGCAAAGTGCTTTTGTCTATATTATTTTATGTGATCCTCAACATTGGGACACAGAGAGGGCAGTTACTGTTATTGTTTTTAGGAGCTCCAGCTTAGAGGTAAGAGTGCTGAGACTCACAGCTCTTTGCAGGGATCCTCAATCCCTGCACATTCAAATCACCTAGAGAGCTTTTTTAAAAAAACTTTTATACGTTGTAGGTGTACAATGTGATGCTTTGATATACATAGTAAAATGATTACTACAGTCAAGCAGATTGACATATTCATCACTCACATAGCTACAATACAATATGAATAGCTATAGTCCTCATGCTGTACATTAGCTCTCTAGACTTAGTCATCCTACATAACTGCAACTCTGTACCCTTTGACTACATCTTCCCTAAGTCTCCCATCCTGCCCTTTGCTGCCCTCCACCCTTGGTAGCCACAATTCTAGCCTCTGTTTCCATATAGTCAACTTTTTTTTTTTAGATCCCACATATCAGAGAGATCACACAGTATTTTTCTTTCTGTGTCTGACTTATTTTATTTAGCATAATGACCTTCAGATTCATCCATGTTGTCTCAAATGGCAGGATGGCCTTGCTTTTTAACGCTGATTAAAATTTCGTTGTATAACTGATTTGAAGAGGTATTGCTGGGTCATATGGTTGTTCTCTTTTTTTCTTTTTTTTTTTTTTTTTGAGACGGAGTTTCGCTCTTGTTGCCCAGAGCAATGGCACGATCTTGGCTCACTGCAACCTCTGCCTCCCAGGTTCAAGTGATTCGCCTGCCTCAGCCTCCCGAGTAGCTGGGATTACCGGCATGTGCCACCACTCCTGGCTAATTTTGTATTTTTAGTAGAGACAGGGTTTCTCCATGTTGGTCAGGTTGGTCTTGAACTCCCGACCTCAGGTGATCCGCCAGTCTCAGTCCACAGGCATGAGCCACTGCGCCCGGCTGGTTGTTCTCTTTTTAATTTCTTTAAGAACTTCCATGCTGTATTCCACAATGGCTGCACTAATCTATTTGGCTGGTGCAGAAGTGCCATTAAAAGTAATGGTGCCAGCCAGGCGTGGTGGCTCACGCCTATAATCCCAGCACTTTGGAAGACCGAGGCAGGCAGATCACGAGGTCAGGAGACAGAGACCATCCTGGCTAACCCGGTGAAACCCTGTCTCTACTAAAAATACAAAAAATTAGCCAGGCGTGGTGGTGGGCGCCTGTAGTCCCAGCTACTCGGGAGGCTGAGGCAGGAGAATGGCATGAAACCGGGAGGCAGAGCTTGCAGTGAGCCGAGATCACACCACTGCACTCCAGCCTGGGTGACAGAGCGAGACTCTGTCTCAAAAAAAAAGGAAAACGTAATGGCAAAAACCACAATTACTTTTGCACCAACTTAATACATTCTCACCGATGGTGTACAAGAGTTCCCTTTCTCCACACTCTCACCAACATTTATCTCTTGTCTTTTTGATGGTAGCCATCCTAATGGATGTGAGGTGATATTTCATTTTGAATTTATTTTGCACCTAGAGAGCTCTGATACTCTACCAATTCCTGAGTGTTTAGGATTTTCAAGACTAGGGCTCAACATCAGTGTTTTTTAAAATCCTCCCAGATTAATAAAATGTGCAACCACAGTTAAGACACACTGGGTAACAAGATTTCCTTGAGGTTACGTAGCTGCTCAGCATCAGAACTAGAATTCAAACTCTGAATTGGAATCCTGTGCTGTTCCCAAGGTTTTCTTTCCTATTTCTGCTTTTATCACAAGTTAACCTTGGATAAAGAAAGATAGAAAACAAGTTTAATATAATTACTGAAGGACCTAAAAAAATATAGAATTAGAAAACATTTGAGCCAGAAGTTATCTCTGAGATCATCTAGGAGTCCAAACTCATTGTTGTGCAATTATGGAAACAATGGCTCAGAGTTTCAGCTCATTTCCCAAGGTCACACAACAGTCTGTGCAGAGCTGGGACTAACATTCAAGCCTTTTTCTGGCTTCCAGTACTTTCCATAGTGTTTAGTACAAGGTTTGTTTAAAAAAGTGTTTTGGCTTAGAAAAACCCCAGTCAGCCTGCCATGTAATCCATGTCCAGTCTTCCACGTGACACTGCTTTGTAAAGAGAAGAAGGATACAGCTGTGAGGTCTGGGTCCCTACATCACCGATTCCTGTAAGCCCAGTTCCACAGCTTGAAAGGATAAAATAATCTCATTCCGCAGCATGAAGAAAGCCCAGTATGCAAGGAAAGGTCCCACATGTTTGGAGGTAATCCACCCAAATAAAATACCTGTCTTTCTCCAACTTCTCCTTTCTTTTGTATCTCAAATACAAAAGATCTCAAGGTGATTTCCAAGAAACAATTTTCTTGTCAGATGAGTTTCTTATATTACCCTTATTATGTCTTACAAACTCAACAACTGCAGCTTCTTAAATTCCATTTTAGGTAGTACCAAATTTGGTGAGAAACATAAAAGAATGCAGGAAATAATAAAAATAAAATAATAAGAAGAAGAAGGCAGAGAAAGAAAAGGAATCATGTATGTAGCATCTACTGTGTGCCAGATGCTGTGTTAAATGTTTTAGCTGGATGATGTCACTTACTCCCTTTACAACTTTATGAAGGAGCTACTATTGTTGCTCTCAATTTTACTCGTGAGAGAACTGAGGCTTGGAGAAGGCAAATAACTTGTCTAAACTCTAAAAAGCAGGGCTGGGTCAGAAATCCATGTATGCCTGACTCCAAAGAATAAACTCCCAACCATACCATAATGACTCACAAATACTATCAATCTATCAAGTGTAATAATAAAAATCACATTAAAAATCTGCAAAATTCAATCTTCTACCAATTCCACATTTCACTAGTGATCAATTTCATTTAAAATTAGAGTTAAAAAAAAACACACACTGATGTTGTCTAATCTATTTGACTACAGCCCCAAAGCAAACCACCTGAAACAGTGTCTTCAAAGGAAATATAACATTTGAAATTATGGTTCTTGGCTATAAACCAACTTTACACTTTATTTTTGTCTGTTTAAAACTACTGACACAGCCAGGCGTGGTGGCTCATGCCTGTAATCCCAGCACTTTGGGAGGCTGAGATGAGTGGATTATTTGAGGTCAGGAATTTGAGACAAGCTTGGCCAAAATGGTGAGACCTCCTTTCTACTAAAAATACAAAAATTAGCCAGGCATGTTGGTGTGTGCCTGTAATCCCAGCTACTCAGGAGGCTGAGGCAGGAGAATCACGAACGCAGGAGGCGGAGGCTGCAGTGAGCCAAGATTGCACCACTGCACTCCAGCCTGGGCAACAGAGTGAGACTCTGTCAAAAACAAAAAACAAAAAACAAAAAACCATTGACACATTCATCCCCACACAGAACTATTCTGAATTATGTTCCTAACTTCACATTAAAGATTTTTGAATGCAGCCATTCTATACAATTCTTCGTATAATTCCAAAACAAAACCTAATTTGTTTCTTACATTGGAATACCTCTCTATAAGAGAAGGCCAAGATCTCTACTTACCAGATAATTTATTTTTTTCTAAATTTTAAGTTAACCAACATAGCTACCTATTAAATTTAATAGGATCAATTATAATAGCAACATTTATTAACCACCTCCCCGTATCAGATAACATCAGCTTTTGCCATATTAAGATGTTTAGATTTCTAAAGACATAATTGTAAAAGCTTAAGCCCTGAACAGAAGTAATTAAATAATTTTATTCTGCTATTGTCCTAAGAAAAAAAACAGCTAACATTTGTATGGCTCCTTAAACCACACAACATGCTTTTGTACACCTAATGTCATTTAGCGCGTTGCAGTGCATAGGCCAGTGCTGAACTAGCTGTATTATTTCTGTTGGATCGTCATGGGATTTGACTATTCATGACATGGATATGGACATGGCTTAAAGGCAGGAATCAAATGAAAGAGACTAACCGTCACTTCTCCAGAAGGAAAAGATAAACTCTAGGATTCTCTAGATCTAAGACTTTTTATTTGCTATTTTGATAAATTATCTGAAAGATTGCATGTTAAAATGCCCAGTCATGCAAAAAAACCATTAAGTTCTTCCAGGTATTCAAATGTTTGAGTGAACTGGGATAAACTATAAACAGAGTTTCTGAGGCTTTAGGACATAAGGAAAAGCTGATAAAAGAATTTTAATAACAACAAGTAAGTTTTGGAAAAAGTAGTCTAAACTATTTGCATATCTACATAGCCATTCTTCCCACCTTGAAACATCAGTGCACACATAGATTATTATCCAAATTACAACTGGCACTAACACACACACACACACACACACACACACTCATCTCCAATATGGGAAACAGACTGCGGAGTTAATATTGACTATTCCTTGAATGGGATAAAACAACATCATCTAAAAAATGCCAACTTCATCTAAAAAATGCCAACATTACAACATTAGTAACAAAATAGAAAATATCAAAATTACACCAAACTCTGATGTACAAGCCATATAAAGGAATTGGATACAATCCAGGAAAAATCATTTTAAATGACCAAGCTGCTGCCAGATGAAAATCTAAAAAGATAAGAATTGTACCATCTGGCAAGATAAAGAATGAGAGAGAACATTTTCTAAGGCTTTAAAATCATGAGCAGTGTAGATAAGGTGAACATAACCATCCAAATCCTGAACTATTTTAATGAAGGGGTAACATCTGAAATTTGAGAGAGATATTGTGAGCAAATAACAAGCAATACTGCACATAGTACTTTATTAATTTATAGTGGACCTCTCTTGGGGAACCCTCCGTGTTCAGATATCAGAAGTAGGCCCAGGTTTTTCTCCTTAAATACTGAATGGAAAAGTCATAGATGTACTCAGGTGAATTCTCAAAATTATCAGCTCAGAAGTTCTTTAAATATAATAATTATTAGCTGACATATTGAACACTTACTGTTTTCCTATTACTGCAAATAGCTTTACATGTATTGTTTCATTTAATTAAATATGATCCCATAACAGACTTAGACATTATTTGTGAACATCCCACTTTAATTTTTTCCTTATCTTTAGCTCTAATGGGTGGTAATTTAATCTATTTGGCACAGTTTTCTAAGTATAGCTAAAAAAAAGTCTAGATGTCTGGTGATATAAGATAACGTAAATAATAAACATTATTTTCACCAAGTAAAAAATAAAAATAAGAAAGTAAGTCCCCACAGCCATGTCTATCCCTCATAACCTTGTTCCCCAGGTCCTCCCCCAACCCACCTATCACAGCTCATTCATTTAGGGTCAGGAGCCTGATACAAGCTGGACCACTCACAGTGGCACTTCATCTTCCAGCCACAACTGGTTGGCTCAGTGAGGGCAATCAAAGTCCTTACTGGAGACTGTTATTTTTCGTTTTTTGGGGTTTTTTTTGAGACGGGGTTTCACTCTGGTTGCCCAGGCTGGAGTGCAATGGGACTGTTTTTTTAACTGGATAAAACGGGATATAAAGCTCAGCTGCTCTGTTTCCCAGTCTACAAAAGTTGAGGATAACATCTACTGCAGTGAGAGGCACTAAGAAGGTTCTGGCTAGGAAGAGCAGATAAATTATTTACCTAACCATGATGCTTTTGCGGTCATGCATAAACTAAAAATATCTTAGACAAACTCAGATGTGTGATCCTTCCAGTCCTTACCAATAAACAGTCCCTGAAAGACACAACAATGCGAGGATTGGACAATGGCTGTTTTATGTATTTATTTATGTATCTAGTATTTGAATATTACAGAGACTAGTTTTGAAAAAGAATAGTCTCTACTTTAATTATAGTAATAAGGTTAATTAAATGATTTTTTAATATCTGGTTGCTAGAGAAACTTATTAAAAACAACAGCACCGGGATGGTGTGATGGACATGAAGTTGAGCTGCTCAGGTGCCCCTCAAGGAAGGCTCATTAACACAGCTGCGGGGAGTGTTGTCAGCAGACAGCCCTCAGCTCTCAGCCTTTGTAGAGGCTATTTCAGTAGTGGAGAGCAATGATGTCCCAGGGTCATACCATTTCTAGGATGAGCCACAGCCAGTAACCGGTTGAGGTGAGGATATAAAGACCTGGCCATATTGAGTAGGCTTACTAGATTTAGCATATAAAATTACAGGATGCCCATTTAGTTTTGAATTTCACATAAACTATAAATGACTTTTACTATAAGTAAACCTTATTCAAAATTTGAATTTGAAATTCAAATGTGCAGCATTTTCTCTGGCGACCCTAATGTTGCCCCAGTGCAACACAACTCTGATGGGCCGTTCTTACCCCAGAGCTCCCTGTGGGGTGTGCCAAATAGCTCTTAGATCAGTTAGCTTCTCCCCATGCCTCCCTCCTTCCCAAGGCCATTCCCTAGAAAGCATCTTGTATGTGAAAGTCCGTCTCAAAGTTTGCTTCCCAGAGAAAACCGACCAGAGGCATCAACCTTCTGTTTTGCCCAACTTTTAAAAAATTCAGATCATAAAAACAATACCCCAAAGGTTTTTTGAAGTCTAAAATGACAAGAAAATGATTACTAAATATTTTATTGATGGTTATATTTTAATAGTTTTTTAAGTATTGATTTAGAATTTTAATAATCATTATACAATAATATAAATAATACATGTCCATGAAAATAACTATTTTCCAAAAGAAAAAGGGTGGTGAAAAGAGTGGATTCTTTTATATTTTATATTTTTGCAAGTTGCTTTCTTGAGTATATCATTACAAGACTGGTGGATTTTCATATCTGCTCATGCATTTAACTTGTTATTTTGGTTGAAGTATATAAAAAAAGTAAACTTTTCAGATAATTGTAGATATTCATCTTTAACATAAACTAAAGCTACACAAGTGGTAGTTTCTTAAAGGTTAGTTATGATATAAAACCTGAAACTTTATCATTGTTGAATTAAATCACTGTTACATTAAGATACGTAGGTCTATCTTGCATATTTCACAGAACGTATTTTAGCGAACATATTCACTTTAAATGAATCATATTTATGATATAGTAGAGCTAGAGTTTTTCTGGGTTTTACATAAACTTTACAACATATTTGAGCCATTGCATAATCAACATGTATATATATTCCTTTCCTTTTTATGGAACTTAATTTTATTATCTTTTAAAAAGAAATACTGGTAGTAAATCTTTGTTATTTGTTATGAGATTTCATGTTCTAAGTCAAGAAAGCAACCCTTAGTTACAAGATTGTTCTTTTGGGAATTCACAATCCATTTTATGATGATTTGTTTTATTACAGAATTTACAAGAAATGCATTTTAGCAAAAATTGAGAACTGCTGAGAGCAGCAGAAAGGCAGTGAAGTGCAGTGGCAGGACCAGGCAACCCAGGACTGAAGGGTCCAGTATCAGTCTTATGAGGAGTTCAAAAAGTGGTTTACGTGGAAGCACTTGGTAAAATGCAACATACTGCAAAATGATCAATTATTATATTTGAGAATTTACATTTAGTTAAATGTTCTTTGCTAGTTGCTGTAAATTATTAAATGGAAATAGGTGTGGCATATGTCTGTAATCTTTGATGGTTTATGTCATAGAAGAAAACCATGCTTTATTGTAATACAAGCCTTGGGGCAGATCGTAGGCTGAAATTTGGTGATACTCAAGGATGCATATCTTATTCTGGAACATTTCCCAGAGATGCAGCAACATTTATAAGCCTAACTTTCACCCTATGAAGCAAAGCACTGCATATATCTAGGTTATATTGTACTGGTCTTATCACTATTAACATACATATTCTTTATGGCATAAAGGAGCATCTAAGGCCCCTTGTCACTGTAACATAATAGCAAATGTTCTTACGCTTTATTGGCTGTCAATCACTATAAAGAAATGAGATAAAAGCCATGCTCAGTCAACAAGATGAGGCAAACACAAAAGTAACCCACCTCCAGTCTAGTACGAACTTTATATAAAGGTGACAACAGTGATCAGAATCCCTAGTTGACAAAGTTCATCCTGCACCCACTCTGCAATGCACTCACACTTTGTTCTGTCCCACCACTACCAGTGCCTCCCCTTCCCTACCAGCATCCCCCTTGGCCCTCCGCGCCCCCCTCCATTGCTCCTGTCTCCTCACCATCCTCTACATCTCTTCCAAGATTCTCTAGAATCATATGACTTACCTTCTCTCTT
Source organism: Pongo pygmaeus (assembly GCF_028885625.2). Taxonomy (NCBI): domain Eukaryota; kingdom Metazoa; phylum Chordata; class Mammalia; order Primates; family Hominidae; genus Pongo; species Pongo pygmaeus. The sequence goes on along the minus strand of NC_072384.2, from coordinate 106,766,481 downwards.
GTGGATTGGATTTCCTTGGCTGACTATGGGGAATATACTCATCTGCAATGGCTTTGGGATAACTTCTCATCAATTAAGCCATGCCAAGCAGTTCAATAGGCCAACCAGGAGCCATGGAGGGTGCTGTGAGGTCATGTTAAGTAGTGACTAATGAGAACAAGCTGGAATAACAAGACTCCTAAGTACTCAAAGGACCCTTCCTTCCCAGTGAGGGGAGTGCTGAGTAGGAGAAAAACAATGCCTCCAACAAATTTGGCCATGTTCCATTTGGCCTGGGATCAGGCCTGTCTGCAGCTTCTGTTGGCCATTTTTGCATTTACTGCCTGATAAAAAACCTCACATGGTTGTTCCCAAGCAAGAAGAAATATTACTAGAAAAAATGTATATAATAAAAACAGCATATCACTAAAGAAATGTGGTCATATTTAAGATGAGATAAAGTTAGATAAAATGGCCCAAAATTTATAGAGTTACAGAAGCTCTGAGTCAAGAGTCACTGAATTCACCCTCCTTCCCAGCGGAGGGGACTCCCTGTAAAACAAGGGTTGAAAAGTCGAATTCCTATAGGGACTAGGCAGGTAATTTAAAAAGTAAAGGTACCAGGCAATAAGGAATGGTGAAGACTGTGGCAAACAAGAAAACACATGCCTTTCTACATCAGGCCACCCTTACACAGCTCTATTCAACTGTTATCTTCAGACAAATGGGCCCAATGCTGCTAGATTTTCCCATTTTTCAAGAGAAACTTGAAATCTAGATTTTGAGTAACTTTAAAATGTTTAAGTGTTTACTCATTCTACTGTTTTGAAACACTGCCTGAAGTCAAAGAAAACATGAAAGTGGACCAGACCTGGCTCATTGTAGTGACTTCTGCTCTATGAAAACCCTGTCTAATAGCCCGATACAAATTTCAGCAGCTCTAATCCTAAGCTCTCCCTGCACTGAACCAAAGCTCATATTGGCACAACTTCCACTTTAGATTATATAATTCTGACCTATGGATCAACACAGAATAACCCTATTCTTTGTATGTATTTCCTTTTTGTTCTTGAAATGTCCTCCAAAAACACTGTCTAAGCCTTTACCTTTACTCTTACCTTTGCTAATACACCCAGTCTCTTTTTGCTCTCTAAACTATCTTTTTGAGTTTATCTATTACTGTTTTATGCTTTTCTTTAAATTGTCTTCATCTTGCCCCTTCTCAAGTATCTACAGTGAGTCTCTACTGCCTTTCGTTTTTAGTGTGTCTGTGGTCTGGCCCACGGTTACCTATTTAAATCTCCCAGTTTGTACCTTCTGCTCTAACATATTGTTGGCAGGAAATGATTCTTCCATTCCTGATGTTTCTTTCCAAGGAGGTGGAAGTCTACTGCAGTCTACTCCTGCTTTTCTCTGTCCCTGTACTGTTTCCATCTCTGGTATACAGAAGTGATTTAGCTGATGAGTAAATTTGAGAATAATAAACTGGGCATGCTTACATAAGCTTTATTTTCTCCTACCTTGGAATTTCCTTTCTCCTACTGGGATTGAGATACCCACAGAAAACAGAAATCCTCCATCAGTAAGAGTGATATTTTGGCTTCCACTTCTCTTTCAACTTGTACAGAACCTAGTTAGAGAACTGAGGAGTTATTTATTGTGCCCTCTGAATAATGCAATTCACCATATTTCTTCCCAGCTAGGGAGAGTCTGAAATCCCACAAATCATTACAACTAAAAGGTAGTGCCTTTACAGCAGAAGAAACTACCATCAGAATGAACAGGCAACCTACAGAATGGGAGAAAATTTTTTGCAATCTACCCATCTGACAAAGGGTTAATACCCAGAATCTACAAAGAACTTAAACAAATTTACAAGAAAAGATCGAACAACCCCATCAAAAAGTGGGTGAAGGATATGAACAGACACTTCTCAAAAGAAGACATTTATGCAGCCAACAGACCCATGAAAAAATGCTCATCATCACTGGCCATCAGAGAAATGCAAATCAAAACCACAATGAGTTACCATCTCACACCAGTTAGAATGGTGATCATTAAAAAGTCAGGAAACAACAGGTGCTGGAGAGGATGTGGAGAAACAGGAACACTTTTACACTGTTGGTGGGACTGTAAACTAGTTCAACCCTTATGGAAGACAGTGTGGTGATTCCTCAAGGATCTAGAACTAGAAATACCATTTGACCCAGCCATGCCATTACTGGGTATATAACCAAAGGATTATAAATCATGCTGCTATAAAGACACGTGCACATGTATGTTTATTGCAGCACTATTCACAATAGGAAAGACTTGGAACCAACCCAAATGTCCATCAATGATAGACTGGATTAAGAGAATGTGGCACATATACACCATGAAATACTATGCAGCCATAAAAAAGGATGAGTTCATGTCCTTTGTAGGGACATGGATGAAGCTGGAAACCATCATTCTCAGCAAACTATCACAAGGACAGAAAACCAAACACCACGTGTTCTCACTCATAGGTGGGAATTGAACAATGAGAACACCTGGACACAGGATGGGGAACATCACACACCGGGGCCTGTTGTGGGGTGGGGGGAGGGGGGAGGGATAGCATTGGGAGATATATCTAATGTAAATGACGAGTTAATGGGTGCAGCACACCAACATGGCACATGTATACATATATGAGAAACCTGCACGTTGTGCACATGTACCCTAGAACTTAAAGTATAATAATAAATAAATAAATAAAGTAGTGCCTTTAATCTTGCCCAAGGTAGTCCTGCAACCTTTCAAAGAGCTTAATTAATCCCATAGTAAGAAATACTGTATTTTACCAGGTTATATTGTAGGTCATAGAGAATGCGATTGTGCCCTCCCCACCATCAGCAGCATGGGATGTGTGTGTGTGTGTGTGTGTTGGAGGGCAATGAAAAAAGATTAGTTGACTCACAAAATATTTGTTCTTTCCCAAGAATCTGTGGTTCTGAGAAAGACAAAGACCTAGAAGAACATCCAGATGATCGGGAGGCAGTGTTTCCTACCTTGGTCACATCAGATTCATATTTCTATGAATCTCTGGAGTAAACAACAAAGTCCACTCACTGTCTGACAGAAGTGACCAGCCCAGTGGTTCTAGTCACCTCAGGCCTCATCTAGGTGCTCCAGAGGCCAAGAAGCTCAGTATCTTAGCACAACCATGTGCCTATGCACATCAGCTCAAAAACTCTGCCTTGAGTCCAGTGACCATAGCTTATTTGTCTTTATTTCCCTAGAATCTAGCAGAGGGTGCTAGCACTCAAAAATCTTTATTGAAAGATAGACATGGGCTGGCACAGTGGCTCATGCCTGTAATCCCAGCACTTTGGGAGGCTGAGGTGGGTGGATCACCTGAGGACAAGGAGTTCGAGACCAGCCTGGCCAACATGGTGAAACTTCGTCTCTACTAAAAATACAAAAAACAAGCCAGGCATGGTGGGGGCATGCCTATAATCCCACCTACTCGAGAGGCTGAGGCAGGAGGATTGCTTGAACCCGAGAAGCAGAGGTTGGATTGAGCCGAGATCGCATTACTACACTCCAGCCTGGGCGACAGAGCGAGATTCTGTCTCAAAAGAAAAAACAAAGATAGACATGAACACACAGGCTCCTTCTAACCCCAGGGAATGGAAGGTGCAAGATTCAAATAGCCGAAGTCCTCAGAATACTGTACTGACTATTCAGAATCAGCTTGATCAGAGAAACTTGATGTTAATACTCGTCTGTCATTTGCATGGATTTTTTTTTAAATAATAAAATGCAGGCGACAGTGTCAGACAGGCACACATTCATTGCTGGTAGAAACACAAACAGGTGCCACTATTCTGGAAATGTGAATCATAAACCTTAATGTTTTCATACTCTTGGACTTTTAAGAATTTTTCCAGAGGAAAAATTCAAAAATGAAAATAAAAATGTATACCTAAAGATATTTAGTATAGCATTATTTTGCACAACAATAGGGCATTAGGTAAATTATCATGTGATGGAATTTTATAAAGCTTTTCTGGCATCATTTATGAAGAGTTTTGGTGACATAGGAAAGTACTTCTCTTGTACTATTTGGTGATTGAAAATAGAATACAAAGTGGTAAATAAATTTTAATTTCGACCATTTAAAAATATATATATACATATCAATATTCCAAAAATAACCAAGTAATCACTGAGTGATAGGGTTATTGACAATTATTGGTTTCTTGGTTTCTTCTCTTTACCTTTCTTTTCTTTTCTTACTTTCTTTTTTTTTTTTTTTTTGAGACAGAGTTTTGCTCTTGTCTCCCAGGCTGGAGTGCAATGGCACGACCTCAGCTCACTGCAACCTCCATCTCTGAGGTTCAAGTGATTCTCCTTCCTCAGCCTCCCAAGTAGCTGGGATCACAGGCACCTGCCACCACACCCAGCTAATTTTTTTGTATTTTTAGTAGAGACGGGGTTTCACCATGTTGGCCAGGCTGGCCTCGAACTCGTGACCTCAGGTAATCCACCCACCTCAGCCTCCCAAAGTGCTGGGATTACAGGTGTGAGCCACTGTGCCTGGCCTACCTTTCTATATTTTCTAAATTTTCTACAGTAATACTGCCGTAGTTTTATAATCATAAAATATTTAGTAAAATCATATTTATGGGATCTGTAATGAGATGGTAAATGCTTATAACAGTAAGCAAATTAAGATGCATAATTGTATATATAATATGACTACAACATTTAACCTTTATAAAATATATATTTAGAAAGGAAAACTCCAAAATAATAACTGTGGTTGTTTTTGAGTAATAAGATTGAGCAATTCTCATTCTCCTTTCTACTTTTCTGCATTTTTCAATTTTAAACAATGAAAATATATTGATCTTATGATGATAACAGCAATAAAATTTCGTGATTTTTAGTTCAAAATTTAACTCAGGCTTATTTTGGTAGAATTTTCAAAGTAGAAGATTAAGGAAAGCAAGTTGGAGGAGGACCTAATTATTATTTGAGAAAGAACTCTGGCAAAAACGTCAGTGAGATTAAAACAGTCTCACTGTAGCTTGAAAAAGACCCCATTCAACTCGATTTTCATAATCTAGTCTGCAGTCACTGTTAGACTTGAGAACAACAGTTAAACTTTGACATTTTCTGCACTCTGACTTTTCTTTCTATTCCAACAACTCACAGCTATGTCAATTTTTACATTTAAAGCATCTCTGGAAACAAGAGACTGTTTAACAGACATAAAGACAATAAAAATACAATGTCTCCTTATTGTCTTTTTCATCTTCAACATGTTTTACTAAGATTCATTTGTCAAGAAATGACAGATGTGGAGAGTTTACCAAAAAAGGACACAGCCTTTCGCATATAATCAGGGAGAATTTCTTTCTACTGATCCATGTTGACGTTAACTAGCAATAAGGTTGCTTGGCATTTCCTCTCTGGAAGTGAATTTGCGCCGTTACTGGAATATCTTTCTTCCACTTCATAAATCTGATAGTGTGAGCATCAGGAAGCCCTGTTACTGTCCAACACTACTTCTAGTGGGCTAGAAAATAAGCAGCTCCATGTTTATGACAACTCTGACTACTCAGGGGTGAAAAGAAACAGAAAAAGACCAAGAAGGGCTATCAAAATGCAAAATAATTCAAATGGCGAAGTTAATCTCTTCCATTTTTTGGAATATAATCTGCCAATCACTTTGTGTTTTAATGTGCTGACAGTGAAAAGAAGAAATCAATCTCAAGCAGCATTTTAACTTATAATGAATTATCAATTTGAAACTAAGATATTTTTTCTAATGGAGCATGCAATATATCAGAGAAAGTATTTAGCAGAAAGTCTCCTTCCCCTCATCCCACCCTGAGGCTATAACACTGAGCTGCTTTACCATTAACACAGGGATTCACTGATACACTAGGTCTTTTGAAACCTGTCCAAACATTTCTCTCTATTCTTTCTACTCATACAGTAAATTATCATGAGATGGAATTTTATAAAGCTTTTTAGGCTCAATTATGGAGAGTTTTGTTGACATAGGAAAGTACTTCTCTTGCACTATTAAGTGATTAAAAATAGAATACAAAGTGATGTAAAGTTATAATTTCAACCATCCTAAATATATATATATACATATTAATATTCCAAAAATAACCAAATAACCACTGAGTTATTATGGCTATTGTTGGTTTCTTCTCTTTACCTTTCTATATTTTCTAAATTCTCTAATATTAAAGTGAAAAATAGAATGTGTATACAGATAAATAAATGTCAAAGGGCTGTGGAGTAAAATATGAAGAACGGAAGAAAGGACATTGTAGCAGAGGATGCTAGCTGCTCACCAATATCTAATTGCTCTCTTTCCTGGGCGCACAGGTAAACTACATTTCCCAGCCTGCCCTGAAGCTATGAGCAGTCAGTCACGCGGCTGTGTTCTGGCCAATGGATGCAGGCAGCAGAGAGACATCACTTCTGGACCTGGACCAGAACAACCTCCATGTGCAATCCAGTCTCTCTTGCTTCACCTGCCAGTTGAATGGAGAAGTCCTCAATGACATTAAAAAGAAAAAGAAAGAAAAACTGTGAGGAAATAACAGAGGAGAGCTGCCCAGGAACTGCTTGTCCACAAATGCTCATGTTGAACTATTACATGAGCAAAAACTAAACTTTTATTATGTTAAGCCACTGAAATGTTGGGGTTCTTTGTTTTAGCAGTTAGTCTACCCTACAACTACAATTACATCTATTTAAACAACTGTTGAAACAGCCATCCACATAGAGCACTTCACCAATGTTATATCCCTGATGAAAAGCAGAAACTTAAAAAATGACAAATCTATGTTTTCAGCTCACAGATAAATAATTCAAATTACTGTTTGATTTCACAAATCCCTTGTTCTCTAGATGTGGTGAAACATTGAAAAGGTTTTTGCTAACTTGGTGGCCATCAATCTGAGAACATCACATCACTCTGCACAGGATGTGATTAGATTTAGATTTGGAGGAAGACATCACAGAAGAGGTAGCATTTCAGCTCAGTCTTGAAATATGAGAAAGAGCAAAACATGTGATTAGTATCCAAGAATTTTAAACAGGAAAGGGTTCTTAAGATAAGAAAACTAAGAGCCAGAGAGGCTGGAACTTGTCCAAGGTCACACTACTATACTGTAGCAATCCTTGGTTTAGATGAAGAATTCCTTCACTTCCAGGCTAATGTTTCTTGTCTTTCCCATTTTCCTCCATATTAACTCACATAGCAAGGTATGTGTTGTGAATTGTCTGTTATTAGGCAATGACTGCATGCATTTTCAAAATTTTTAATATCTGTGTACACACACACACACACACGTTCATAAACATACCCGAATGTATGTAGGTATGTTCCTAGCTGAACCACAGCAGATCCTCTAATACAATTGTGTCCATAATTAAGGAATACTTCTCCATTCCTGCTGACTTCAAATTGCAAATATCTAGCCACATACACTACGTGGTAACTAGTCTCCTAAGATGGATGCCAAATTTCATGCCTCATGGTATCCGTGCCCTCGTGTGGTTCTCTCCTACACCGACTTAAGATTTCCAATCAAAAGTGGTCAAAGTGGCACAGCACCAATTTCAGCCTTTAAAAGGACTGGCTGCTGCTTCCTCCTCCCTCTTGGAACATTCCATTTGTGGAATCCAGAGCCACAGTGTAAGAAGTACAGCCATGTAATTAGGGCGGGCACAGTGGCTCATGCCTGCAATCCCAGAACTCTAGGAGGCTAACACGGGTGGATCACTTGAGGTCAGGGGTTCGAGACCAGCCTGGCCAACGTGGTGAAACTATGTCTCTACTAAAAATACAAAAATTAGCCAGCCGTGGTGGCACATGCCTGCAATCCCAGCTACTCAGGAGGCTGAGGCACAAGAATCACTTGAACCTGGAAGGTGGAAGCTGCAGTGAGCTGAGATCATGCCATTGCACTCCAACCTGGGCCTGGGTGACGGAGTGAGATTCTGTCTCAAAAAAGAAGGAAGGAAGTACAGCTATGTGACCAGAAAGACCACACAGAGAGGCCATATGGAGAAGGAAAGAGGCCTAGCTGTCTCGGGATCCCAGTTGCAACCACCAGTTGACCCCCACCACAGCCAACATCTGACTGCAGCCACAGGAAAGATCCCAGTTAAACCAGTAGAACTTCATGGCTGTGTCCAGTCAACCACAGAGCAATGAGAGCTAATAAACTGGTTATTGTTTTAAGTACTCACTAAGTTTTAAGTGTAAGCAATACACGACCAAAACAGAATTTGATTCATAGAAGTAGGGTGTTGCCATCACAAAACCCTAAAACATATGGCATGGGCTTTGGAATTCAGTGGCAGGCAGAAGCTGGAAAGCTCCTTAAGGAGGTGAATAGTGAAGGCTCAAAGGACACCGAAGAAATTGCTATTGGAACTGGAGAAAACATGACCTAAATTATGTGCAGACCAATTAGCAAAACTATCCCCTGTAGCATGGAAGACAGGAAGAATATGTTGTAAACAGGTAGCTCTGGCTAGGAGATTTTCAGTCAGGATGCAGTCAGCTTCTCTGTATCCATGGGTTCTGCCTCCATGGGTTCCTCATCCATTGGTTCAATCAACCACAGATGGAAAATATTCAAATAAATAATAATAGTACAGCAATAAAAATAATACACATTTTTAAAATGCAGTACAACAACTATTTACATAGCATTTATATTGTATCTGGTATTATAAGTAATCCAGAGATGTTTTAAAGTATACGGAAGGATGTGCATAGTTTATATGCAAATACTCTACCTTTTTATATAAGGGACTTGAGCATCCTCGCATTCTGGTATCTGCAGTGTTCCTGGAACCAATTCCCCACACATACGACTGTATCAAAAGCACCAACTGGCTTCTTTTGGCTGCCTGTGTTAACATACAGGAGGAGCAAAATGAACTAAAAAAGTAATTCTTCAGTTTTTAACCAAAATTAGGAGAAAATATACAGAATTTAGGACTTTCTGGATTCAAAAATAAAACTTTCTCTTTTCTAGCTCCTCCAGGCAGCAAAAGATCCTGGAAGAGATGACCTCAGAGCAAAGATCAAATCCAGGACCCTTCTGGCAAAACATGATCCCAGGAGTAATTTTGCATCAGTGAGGTAGCCAATTTGTTGAGACCTTAGGAAGTGTTGAGGGTATTCCTCATAGACCCTTTTATCTACACAGAAAGACTTCTAAGAACCTTAAATGGTATGTCTTATAAACACTCTCACCCAGACAATAGAGCTTCTAAGAGTATTAAGACATTGTCCCACAGCACCCTGATTCCCAGGCCAAGGTAGAGGGGGTCTGTCTCAAAAACAATTGTGCATGTGGTTTCTGTCTAATCAAGTGACCCTGTAAGGTTTATAGGACACTCACACAGTTTAAGAGAACTGTATTCATAAGGTACCATCAGCTTGGACTAACAGATGCAAACATAGTTTAAAATGAAAAGAAGTCTGAGATATGCTCATCAGCTTGCTCCTTTCTGCCCATGGACGCCACCAAAGAAGCATCGTTAAAGTCTCTCTTCTTCCTGCTGTCATGTCTAAGTCAGAGTCTCCTAAAGAGCCCGAACAGCTGAGGAAACTCTTCATTGGAGGGTTGAGCTTTGAAACAACCGACGAGAGCCTGAGGAGCCATTTTGAGCAATGGGGAATGCTCACAGACTGTGTGGTAATGAGAGATCCAAACACCAAGCACGCCAGGGGCTTTGGTTTTGTCATATATGCCACTGTGGAGGAGGGGGACGCAGCCATGAATGCCAGGCCACACAAGGTGGATGAAGAGTTGTGGAACCAAAGAGAGCTGTCTCAAGAGAAGATTCTCAAACACCAGGTGCCCACTTAACTGTGAAAAAGATATTTGTTGGTGGCATTAAAGAAGACACTGAAGAACATCACCTAAGAGATTATTTTGAACAGTGTGGAAAAATTGAAGTGACTGAAATCATGACTGACCGAGTCAGTGGCAAGAAAAGGAGCTTTGCTTTTGTAATCTTTGATGACCATGACTCTGTGGATAAGATTGTCATTCAGAAATACCACACTGTGAATGGCCACAACTGTGAAGTTAGGAAAGCCCTGTCAAGCAAGAGATGGCTAGTGCTTCATCCAGCCAAAGAGGTCGAAGTGGTTCTGGAAACTTTGGTGGTGGTTGTGGAGGTGGTTTTGGTGGGAATGACAACTTTGGTCATGGAGGAAACTTCAGTGGTCATGGTGGCTTTGGTGGTGGCCATGGTGGCTTTGGTGGCAGCCATGTTGGTGGTGGATATGGTGGCAGTGGACATGGCTATAATGGATTTGGTAATGATGGAAGCAATTTTGGAGGTGGTGGAAGCTACAATGACTTTGGCAATCACAACAATCAGTCTTCAAATTTTGGACCTATGAAGGGAGGATTGGAGGCAGAACCTCTGGCCCCTATGGTGGTGGAGACCAATACTTAGCCAAACCATGAAACCAAGGTGGCTATGGCTGTTCCAGTAGCAGCAGTAGCTATGGCAGTGGCAGAAGCTTAGCAGGATAGGAGAGCCAGAGAAGTGACAGGGAAGCTACAAGTTACAACAGATTTATGAACCCAGCCAAACACAGTGGTGGCATGGCCTAGCTGCTACAAAGAAGACATGTTTTAGACAAGTACTCATGTGTATGGGCAAAAAGCTCGAGGACTGTATTTGTGACTAATTGTATAACAGGTTATTTTAGTTTCTGTTCTGTGGAAAGTGTAAAGCATTCCAACAAAAGATTTTAATGTAGATTTTTTTTTGCACCTATGCTATTGATTGCTAAATGTAATAGTCTGATCGTGATGCTGAATAAATGTCTTTAAAACAAAATGAAAAGAAGTCGCTGGGCCATAAGTTTACATTGATAGAAAGAAAGCTGAGGAATGTACTCAGCTGTAAATATAGGCCATTTCTTATGCAAAAGGAAAGATGACTCAGAGGGTGAAAACAAAAGCCTAAATGGTGGAACCAAGAGCCACAGAGGACCACTCTAGAGAGTAGAAATGAATTTTGGTCAAAGAATTGGCAACATTTTCTCAACTTAATTTCAGAATTGCTATGAACCAGTGACTGCTCTATGCTTCCTATTTTCCCTTTCATGAATGGGATTTCTATTTCAATTTTTCATCACTGCCTAGCCATTGTATTTGTGTGTTGGGTGGGAAGCAGATTCTTTGTCTTTTTACTTCATCAGTCTTCAGGTTGACGATAGCTGAACCCAAGAAACCTTAAGCTCACCTAGATATGATTCAGGTGACATGATCCTGGATTTAAAGCCCAAACCTGATGCCATGGTATGAGTAGACTTCAATGGCCTTGGAAGGGAGAAAAATGTATTTTGCGTGAAGGAAGGACATACATCATTGAGAAACAGAGGGTGGACTGTGGTGGCTAGTCTCTAAGGATGGCCATCCATTGTACCATGACACTCAGTATTCATATCCTTGCATAAAGCCCTCCCACATTGAATCTGGGCTGGCCTGTGACTTGATGTAACCAGTAGAATTCAGAAAAAGTGATGCTACACTATTTCTAAGCCTAGCCTTTAAAAGGATGGACTGATTTTTATTTCCTCCATCTTGGAATGCTGGCTTTGGGAAACTCTAAGCTGCCGCGTAAAAAGTCCCATGACAGAGGCCACATGGAGAGGCCATAAGAACAGAAGAGGTCTTCCAACTCAAATGTCCAACAATGATAGAATGGATTAAGAAAATGTGGCACATATACACCATGGAATACTATGCAGCCATAAAAAATGATGAGTTCATGTCTTTGTAGGGACATGGATGAAGCTGGAAACATCATTCTCAGCAAACTATCGCAAAGACAAAAAACCAAACACCACATTTCTCACTCATAGGTGGGAATTGAACAATGAGAACACATGGACACAGGAAGGGGAACATCACACTGGGGCCTGTTGTGGGGTGGGGGAGGGAGGAGGGAGGCATTTGGAGATATACCTAATGTTAAATGATGAGTTACTGGGTGCAGCACACCAACATGGCACGTGTATATATATGTAACTAACCTGCATGTTGTGCACATGTACCCTAAAACTTTAAGTATAATTAAAAAAAAAAAAAAAGAACAGAAGAGGTCTTGAGTCTACTTAGAGAATGAACAGGCACATTGATCCCAGTAAAGTCCAGATGACTCTAACCACAGTCACCAACTGACGGGAACCATATGAGAGATTTCAAGTGAAACGAGCAGAACTGCCCACCTGAGTCAACCCATGAAACTATGAGAGATAATAAAACGATGGTTATTTTAAGCCACTAGGTTTTAGAGATACTTGTTAACAGCAAAGATGATCAAAACATACTTATTTGCATGACTCCTGAGGACTCCATGGCAATGAGTTTGAACCTATGTACAACCAAGGTTCAGAAATATATAGGCATGTCCAGTGGGCTTGGGAAGAGGGCCACCATAAGCCAGACTCCAGAGAGGAGTCTGCCACAGTGAGCCAGGCCTGAGAATAAGTGTTGAATAGATGGAAACATTTGTTCTGAGTTCAAATGAGGCTCAACTCAAGCCACCCTCATCCAACCACCTGGTTCCCTATATACTATGGGGCTAAAAAGCAAAAGCAAGATTATCAGAAAAAAAAGTTATTAAAAAAAAACCTTATCATTTATGAGCCTAAGCAATTCTGCCAGAAAGATATCTTTTTTCTCTTCCACCTCACTCTCATCCCTTGTCCCAATCCCTACCGAAGAGTGGGGCAAAAAAAAAAAAAAAAAAAAAAAAAATGTAACCAACAAGCCAGAGAAAGGAGTGAACACCAAAGGTGGGAAACAGGTTAGTTCCCCTGGGTACACACTCCAAGTACACCAATAGAGAGGTTAGGCACCATCAATGTGGACAATGTGCACAAATCGTTATTAATAATTAATGAGGGAAGCTGCCAAAACAGAAGGCTGGCAGACATAGGCTGTTGACATAAACTACATGAGAAACAAACTCCCATTTTTGTAGATTCACAGAGAGAAGAAAGATTGAGGTAAGGTGAGAAGGTAAGGTGAGCGATGCTATTAATTGACACACATATAGGGAAAAACAGTTGAAGTCATCTCATCCAGGAGCCAGAAGCTTGTTGGGGACATTTGGGTTACATATGTGAATCCTTTATTGAACTTATCACAGTGAGCAAATACCATATTCTTAATCATCTTTCTATCTGTAGTTCCCAGGACCATGCCTGGTACAGAGTAGGTCTCAATCAGTACTGGCTTAGAAATAGTATGGCAATCAGAAATAAATAAAAAAGTGGCTGGTGTGGTGGCTCACACCTGTAGTCCCAGCACTTTGGGAGGCCGAGGTGGGCAGATCACTTGAGGTCAGGAGTTTGAGACCAGCCTGGCAAACATGGCAAAACCCCATCTCTACTAAAAAATACAAAAAAAAAAAAAAAAAAATTAGCCAGGCATTGTGGTGCAGGCCTGTAATCCCAGCTACTTGGTAGGCTGAGGCAGGAGAATCGCTTGAACCCAGGAAGCGGAGATTGCAGTGAGCCAAGATGATGCCACTGCACTCCAGCCTGGGCAACAGAGTGAGACTCTGTTTCAAAAAAAACGAGAGAGCCGTTTCAAGATGGTCGAATAGGAACAGCTCCAGTCTGCAGCTCCCAGCGTGATCAGTGCAGAAGACGGGTGATTTCTGCATTTCCAACTGAGGTACCTGGTTCATCTCATTGGTTCTGGTTGGACAGTGGGTGCAGCCCACAGAGGGCGAGCCGAAGCAGGGTGGGATGTCACCTCACGTGGGAAGCATGAGGGGTCAGGGGATTTCCCTTTCCTAGCCAAGGGAAGTCGTGACAAACTGTACTTGGAAAAATGGGACACTCTCGCTCAAATACTGCACTTTTCCAACCATCTTAGAAAACGGCACACCAGGAGATTATATCCCACCCCTGGTTCAGTGGGTCCTACACCCACAAAGCCTTGCTCACTGCTAGCACAGCAATCTGAGATCGGCCTGCGAGGCAGCAGCCCAGCAGGGGGAGGGGCGTCTGCCATTGCTGAGGCTTGAGTAGGTAAACAAAGTGGCTGGGAAGCTCGAACTGGGCAGAGCCCACCACAGTGCAGCAAGGCTTGCTGCCTCTATAGGCTCCACCTCTGGGGGCAGGGCATAGCTGAACAAAAGGCAGAGAAACTTCTGCAGACTTAAACATCCCTGTCTGACAGCTCTGAAGAGAGCAGTGGTTCTCCCAGCTGGTGTTTGAGCTCTGAGAACAGACAGACTGCCTCCTCAAGTGGGTCCCTGACCCCCATGTAGCCTAACTGGGAGACACCTCCCAGTAGGGGCTGACTGACCCTCATACCGCCGTGTGCCCCTCTGTGACAAAGCTTCCAGAGGAAGGATCAGCCAGCAATATTTGCTGTTCTGCAATATTTGCTGTTCTACAGCCTCCACTGGTGATACCCAGGCAAACAGGGTCTGAAATCAATCTCCAGCAAACTCCAACAGACCTGCAGCCAAGGGACCTGACTGTTAGAAGGAAAAATAACAAACAGAAAGGGATAGCATCAACATCAACAAAAAGGACATCCACACCAAAACCCCATCTGTAGGTCACCAACATCAAAGACCAAAGGTAGATCAAACCACAAAGACAGGAGAAACCAGAACAGAAAAGCTGAAAATTCTAAAAACCAGAGCACCTCTTCTCCTTCAAAGGATCACAGCTCCTCACCAGCAACGGAACAAAGCTGGATGGAGAATGACTTTGACAAGTTGACAGAAGTAGGCTTCAGAAGGTCTGTAATAACAAACTTCTCCAAGCTAAAGGAGGATGTTTGAACCCATCACAAGGAAGCTAAAAACCTTGAAAAAAGATTAGACAATTGGCTAACTAGAATAAACAGTGCAGAGAAGACTTTAAATGACCTGATAGAGCTGAAAACCATGGCACAAGAACTACATGACACATGCCCAAGCTTCAATAGCTGATTCAATCAAGTGGAAGAAAGGGTATCAGTGATTGAAGATGAAATTAATGAAATAAAGCAAGAAGTTTAGAGAAAAAAGAGTAAAAAGAAATGAACAAAGCCTCCAAGAAATATACGACTATGTAAAAAGACCAAATCTACGTTTGATTGATGTACCTGAAAGTGACGAGGAGAATGAAACCAAGTTGGAAAACACTCTTCAGGATATTATCCAGGAGAACTTCCCCAACCTAGCAAGGCAGGCCAACATTCAAATTCAGGAAATACATAGAACACCACAAAGATACTCCCCAAGAAGAACAACCCCAAGACACATAATTGTCAGATTCACCAAGGTTGAAATGAAGGAAAAAATGTTAAGGGAAGCCAGAGAGAAAGGTCAGGTTACTCACAAAGGGAAGTGCATCAGACTAACAGCGGATCTCTCGGCAGAAACTCTACAAGCCAGAAGAGAGTGGGGTCAATATTCAACATTCTTAAAGAAAAGAATTTTTAACCCAGAATTTCATATCCAGCCAAACTAAGCTTCATAAGTGAAGGAGAAATAAAATCCTTTACAGACAAGCAAATGCTGAGAGATTTTTGTCACCACCAGGCCTGTCTTACAAGAGCTCCTGAAGGAAGCACTAAACATGGAAAGGAACAACTGTACCAGCCACTGCAAAAACATGCCAAATTGTAAAGACCATCCATACATACTAGGAAGAAACCGCATCGATTAATGGGCAAAATAACCAGCTAACATCATAATGACAGGATCAAATTCACACATAACAATATTAACCTTAAATATAAATGGGCTAAATGCTCCAATTAAAAGACACAGACTGGCAAATTGGATAAAAAGTCAAGACCCATCAGGATATGCTGTATTCAGGAGACACATCTCATGCGCAAAGACACACACAGGCTGAAAATAAAGGGATAGAGGAAGATCTACCAAGCAAATGGAGAACAAAAAAAGCAGGGGTTGCAATCCTAGTCTCTGATAAAACAGACTTTAAATCAACAAAGATCAAAAGAGACAAAGAAGGCCATTACATAACGGTAAAGGGATCAATTCAACAAGAAGAACTAACTATCCTAAATATATATGCACCCAATACAGGAGCACCCAGATTCATAAAGCAAGTCCTTAGAGACCTACAAAGAGACTTAGACTCCCACACAATAATAATGGGAGACTTTAACACCCCACTGTCAATATTGGACAGATCAACGAGACAGAAGGTTAACAAGGATACCCAGGACTTGAACTCAGCTCTGCACCAAGCGGACCTAATAGACATCTACAGAACTCTTCACCCCAAATCAACAGAATATACATTCTTCTCAGCACCACATCGCACTTATTCCAAAATTGACCACATAGTTGGAAGTAAAGCACTCCTCAGAAAATGGAAAAGAATAGAAATCACAACAAATCATCTCTCAGACCACAGTGCAATCAAATTCGAACTCAGGATTAAGAAACTCACTCAAAACAGCTCAACTACATGGAAACTGAATAACCTGCTCCTGAATGACTACTGGGTAAATAACGAAATGAAGGCAGAAATAAAGATGTTCTTTGAAACCAATGAGAAAAAAGACACAACGTACCAGAATCTCTGGGACACTTAAAGCAGTGTGTAGAGGGAAATTTATAGCACTAAATGCCCACAAGAGAAAGCAGGAAAGATCTAAAATCAATACCCTAGCACCACAATTAAAAGAACCAAAGAAACAAGAGCAAACAAATTCAAAAGCTAGCAGAAGGCAAGAAATAACTAAGATCAGAGCAGAACTGAAGGAGATAGAGACACAAAAAAACCTTCAAAAACTCAAAGAATCCAGGAGCTGGTTTTTTGCAAAGATCAACAGAATTGTTAGACCACTAGCAAGACTAATAAAGAAGAAAAGAGGGAAGAATCAAATAGACACGATAAAAATGATAAAGGGGATATTACCATCGATCCCACGGAAATACAAACTACCATCAGAGAATACTATAAACATGTCTACGCAAATAAACTAGAAAATCTAGAAGAAATGGATGAATTCCTGGACACATACACTCTCCCAAGACTAAAGCAGGAAGAAGTGGAATTTCTGAATAGACCAATAACAGGCTCTGAAATTGAGCCAATAATTAATAGCCCGCCAACCAAAAAAAGTCCAAGACCAGACGGATTCACAGCCCAATTCTACCAGAGGTACAAAGAGAAGCTGGTACCATTCCTTCTGAAACTATTCCAATGAAGAGAAAAAGAGGGACTCTTCCCTAACTCATTTTATGAGGCCAGCATCATCCTGATACCAAAGCCTGGAAGAGACACAACAAAAAAAGAGAATTTTAGACCAATATCCCTGAGGAAGATCAATGCAAAAATCCTCAATAAAATACTGGCAAACCGAATCCAGCAGCACATCAGAAAGCTTATCCACCATGATCAAGTGGGCTTCATCCCTGGGATGCAAGTCTGGTTCAACATACACAAATCAATAAATGTTAATCCTTCACATAAACAGAACCAATGACAGAAACCACATGATTATCTCAATAGATGCAGAAAAAGCCTTCAACAAAATTCAACAGCTCTTCATGCTAAAAACTCTCAATAAACTAGGTATTGATGGAACATATCTCAAAATAATAAGAGCTATTTATGACAAACCCACAGCCAATATCATACTGAATGGGCAAAAACCGGAAGCATTCCCTTTGAAAACTGGCACAAGACAAGGATGCCCTCTCTCACCACTCCTATTCAACACAGAGTTGGAAGTTCTGGCCAGGGCAATCAGGAAAGAGAAATAAATAAAGGGTATTGAATTAGGAAAAGAGGAAGTCAAAGGGTTCTTGTTTGCAGACGACATGATGGTATATCTAGAAAACCCCATTGTCTCAGCCCAAAATCTCCTTAAGCTAATAAGCAACTTCAGCAAAGTCTCAGGATACAAAATCAATGTGCAAAAATCACAAGCATTCTTATACACCAATAACAGACAGAGAGCCAAATCATGAGTGAACTCCCATTCACAATTGCTTCAAAGAGAATAAAATACCTAGGAATCCAACTTACAAGGGACGTGAAGGACCTCTTCAAGCAGAACTACAAACTACTGCTCAATGAAATAAAAGAGGACACAAACAAATGGAAGAACATTCCATGCTCACGCATAGGAAGAATCAATATCATGAAAATGGCCATACTGCCCAAGGTAATTTATAGATTCAATGCCATCCCCATCAAGCTACCAATGACTTTCTTCACAGAATTGAAAAAAACTACTTTAAAGTTCATATGGAACCAAAAAAGAGCCCACATTGGAAAGACAATGCTAAGCAAAAAGAACAAAGCTGGAGGTATCATGCTACCTGACTTCAAACTATACTACAAGGCTACAATAACCAAAACAGCATGGTACTGGTACCAAAACAGAGATGTAGACCAATGGAACAGAACAGAGGCCTCAGAAATAACACCACACATCTACAACCATCTGATTTTTCACAAACCTGACACACACAAGCAATTCCCTATTTAATAAGTGGTGCTGGCAAAACTGGCTAGCCATATGCAGAAAGCTGAAACTGGATCCCTTCCTTACACCTAATACAAAAATTAATTCAAGATGGATTAAAGACTTAAATGTTAGACCTAAAACCATAAAAACCCCAGAAGAAAACCTAGGCAATACCATTCAGGACATAGGCATGGGCAAGGACTTCATGACTAAAACACCAAAAGCAATGGCAACAAGAGCCAAAATAGACAAATGGCGGGGGAGGCGGGGCAGAGCGCGGGAGGCCGGTTGGGAGGCGCACATCCAGCAGCTACTGGGTACTTCATAAAGCCGCTCTCGCCACTGGCTGTCACGGCGTTTTGCCTCCGCAGCAGCTCTGGGCTCTTCTCAGCTGCGGGAGCAGCTGCTCCAATGCCCCAGAGTGGCCATGGGCGCCCTGCAGTGGTGGGACCAGCTGCAGGCTGGCAGCTCGGAGGTGGACTGGTGCAAGGACAACTACACCATTGTGCCTGCTATCGCCGAGTTCTACAACACGACCAGCAATGTCTTATTTTTCATTTTACCGCCCATCTGCATGTGCTTGTTTCGTCAGTATGCAACATGCTTCAACAGCGGCATCTACTTAATCTGGACTCTTTTGGTTGTAGTGGGAATTGGATCCGTCTACTTCCATGCAACCCTTAGTTTCCTGGGTCAGATGCTTGATGAACTTGCAGTCCTTTGGGTTCTGATGTGTGCTTTGGCCATGTGGTTCCCCAGAAGGTATCTACCAAAGATCTTTCGGAATGACTGGGGTAGGTTCAAGGTGGTGGTCCGTGTCCTGTCTGCGGTTACGACGTGCCTGGCATTTGTCAAGCCTGCCATCAACAACATCTCTCTGATGACCCTGGGAGTTCCTTGCACTGCACTGCTCATCGCAGAGCTAAAGAGGTGTGACAACATGCGTGTGTTTAAGCTGGGCCTCTTCTCAGGCCCCTGGTGGACCCTGGCCCTGTTCTGCTGGATCAGTGACCGAGCTTTCTGCGAGCTGCTGTCATCCTTCAACTTCCCCTACCTGCACTGCATGTGGCACATCCGCATCTGACTTGCTGCCTACCTGGGCTGTGTATGCTTTGCCTACTTTGATGCTGCCTCAGAGATTCCTGAGCAAGGCCCTGTCATCAAGTTCTGGCCCAGCGAGAAATGGGCCTTCATTGGTGTCCCCTATGTGTCCCTCCTGTGTGCCAACAAGAAATCATCAGTCAAGATCACACGATGGCAAGATGGTGGCTGGCTTCTCTGCTTATCGCACCTCGTGCAGTGGGCTTCCTTTGCTAGGAAGACAGCCAAGGGAGTTCGAATAGTTGGGGTGTGGGCTATCTTTTCAAAAATCTATTTGCTGGGGCTCTTAATTTCTTTAGTGTTCTTTGTATGTAGGGATTTAAACTTTGTCATATGGTATAAATATTCCCTGCCCCGCCTGCAGTTTCCCATTTGTCTTTCAGTATGTTAATATTTTTGTGCCACACTGGTTTTAAACTTTCATGTTGTCACATCTGTTAATCTTTTCTTTAGGATTTCTGGATTTTCTGTAATTTTTAAAAAGATCCCCTCCTCCTCACTAATGTGTCTGTGGACCACCTGGATTCCACTGTGCAAGGGGAAAAGTGTCTATTCCTTTCCCAAAGACGGAAAATGGAGGGCTTAGGGACACTAGATGAATCTTCTCAGCATCACTTCCAGATGCAGTGACTTGTTGGGCTGCGTCCTTAATGGCCATGGCAGAGCAGTCCCTTGGGGGATCCAGCCCTGTACAATGCATCTCTTCCTGGAGAAAGCTGGCCTGCTCCAGACCCCACCATTCCCAGGCACCCTTGGAGTGGACTCTACTGATGACAGACAGACCCTCTGACAGACAAGACCCTCTGACTCTATGATGGAAGATGCCAGAGATTTTCCTTTGGGGTAATTGTCCTTAAACAAAACCAAACAGATGAAACACACACAGGACTTGTGGCTAAAAAGGCTAGTTTTTCACTTGCATTTCTCAACTAACCCAGGTTTTACATGCATCTGTGAATCCTTTTATTACTACCTCTGTGGAGAGATGGAGAGACTTCAGATAAACGTGAAGCCAATGAGTAAAACCCCCTCTGCCAAAACCTACACTCCACTTTAGGCCATTCTTGAAGATGAGCACAGTTTTTAAATACTGACATCACTTGTGCTTCCCCCTCCCACCCCAGCTCAGCAGCCTCAAATCCACAGAGAAGAAGAATTATGGTGTGAACATTCCCACAGACCCACCATCTTTCTACTTGACCTCCATAAGTTCATCAAAGGGCTCCTCACAATTTTGGTGGGGGTTCTGGTTCAAAATTTGGAGCAAACATGAAGTTTTTGGAAACTTTTTCTCATTTGAAGCCTCCAGTATGCTGCACTATTCTGGAAATTACCTTCAAGAGTCTCACTTCTTGTTTCCATTGTGTTTTCTGTGGGCATCATGCTCTTCACTCTTGCAGTAGAAGGTGCTTTCTGGGTTTCCCAGAGTATCCAACGGCTCACTTTTCTCAAGTGCTGGCAGTAACTATGCACTCACGGGCTGGTTTGGGTCACTGGTGCAGCAGCGCAAATCTGTTGCCTTCTGAATTTTTCTCACCTAATGTGACACTGGCTACAATGAATCTTCTCTTCATCGGGCTGAATGAAAGATTCAAGAACTGTCTTCAAGGTGCATGGTGGGAATTATCAAACTCAGGGATACTCATTTTAACTCAGGCGTGTCCTGCTTTGTAACATTCCATTGTTGGGAGAGGGCAGGACAGGTGTGTTCTTGCGTGGGCAGGAGTCATGTCACTGTCCTACATATGTAAGAGTTGGGAAGGTGACAATTTTTGACACATCCAGGAACTCTTACTCTAGTTAGAATTTGTACAAGATCCAAGGTGAAAACCCCAATAAGCAACTGAATTTAGAGTTTAAAAATGAATGACTTTATGCTACCTCTGTGGTTATCAAATTATATAGGTTGTTCAGGAGCAGAACCCTGTTTGTAGTAAGAAATCTTTGTGGAACCCCAGTGTGTGAAATAAATTGTATGTTATTAACTTAAAAAAAAAATAGACAAATGGGATCTAACTAAACTAAAGAGCTACTGCACAGCAAAAGAAACTACCATCAGATTGAACAGGCAACCTACAGACTGGGAGAAAATTTTTGCAATCTACCCATCTGACAAAGGGCTAATACCCAGAATCTACAAAGAACTTAAACAAATTTACAAGAAAAAATCAAACAACCCCATCAAAAAGTGGGCAAAGGATATGAAGAGACACTTCTCAAAAGAAGGCATTTATGCAGCCAACAGACATATGAAAAAGAGCTTATCATCACTGGTCATTAGAGAAATGCAAATCAAAACCACAATGTGATACCATCTCATGCCAGTTAGAATGGCAATCATTAAAAAGTCAGGAAACAACAGATGCTGGAGAGGATGTGGAGAAGTAGGAATGCTTTTACACTGTTGGTGGGAGTGTAAATTAGTTCAACCATTGTGGAAGACAGTGTGGCAATTCCTCAAGGATCTAGAACTAGAAATACCATTTGACCCAGCCATCCCATTACTGGGTATATACTGAAAGGATTATAAATCATGCTACTATAAAAACACATGCACATGTATGTTTATTGTGGCACTATTCACAATAGCAAAGACTTGGAACCAACCCAAATGTCCATCAGTGATAGACTGGATTAAGAAAATGTGGCACATCCTACAGCTCCCAGCGTGAGCGACGCAGAAGACGGGTGATTTCTGCATTTCCATCTGAGGTACCAGGTTCATCTCACTAGGGAGTGCCAGCCAGTGGGCGCAGGTCAGTGGGCGTGTGCACCGTGCGTGAGCCGAAGAAGGGCGAGTCATTGCCTCACTCGGGAAGTGCAAGGGGTCAGGGAGTTCCCTTTCCTGGTCAAAGAAAGGGGTGACAGATGGCACCTGGAAAATCGGGACACTCCCACCCGAATACTGCTCTTTTCCGATGGGCTTAAAAAACGGTGCACCAGGAGATTATATCCCGCACCTGGCTCAGAGGGTCCTACGCCCACGGAGTCTCGCTGATTGCTAGCACAGCAGTCTGAGATCAAACTGCAAGGCGGCAGCGAGGCTGGGGGAGGGGCGCCCGCCATTGCCCAGGCTCGCTTAGGTAAACAAAGCAGCTGGGAAGCTCGAACTGCGTGGAGCCCACCACAGCCCAAGGAGGCCTGCCTGCCTCTGTAGGCTCCACCTCTGGTGGCAGGGCACAGACAAACAAAAAGACAGCAGTAACCTCTGCAGACTTAAATGTCCCTGTGTGACAGCTTTGAAGAGAGCAGTGGTTCTCCCAGAACACAGCTGGAGATCTGAGAACGGGCAGACTGCCTCCTCAAGTGGGTCCCTGACCCCTGACCCCCGAGCAGCCTAACTGGGAGGCACCCCCCAGCAGGGGCAGACTGACACCTCACACAGCCGGCCGGGTACTCCAACAGACCTGCAGCTGAGGGTCCTCTCTGTTAGAAGGAAAACTAAAAAACAAAAAGGACATCCATGCCAAAAACCCATCTGTACATCACCATCATCAAAGGGCAAAAGTAGATAAAACCACAAAGATGGGGAAAAAACAGAGCAGAAAAACTGGAAAAAAGCAGAGCGCCTCTCCTCCTCCAAAGGAATGCAGTTCCTCACCAGCAACGGAACAAAGCTGGATGGAGAATGACTTTGCCGAGCTGAGAGAAGAAGGCTTCAGACGATCAAATTACTCCGAGCTACAGGAGGATATTCAAACCAAAGGCAAAGAAGTTGAAAACTTTGAAAAAAATTTAGAAGAATGTATAACTAGAATAACCAATACAGAGAAGTGCTTAAAGGAGCTGATGGAGCTGAAAACCAAGGCTCGAGAACTACGTGAAGAATGCAGAAGCCTCAGAAGCCGATGCGATCAAATGGAAGAAAGGGTATCAGCCATGGAAGATGAAGTGAATGAAATGCAGCGAGAAGGGAAGTTTAGAGAAAAAAGAATAAAAAGAAACGAACAAGGCCTCCAAGAAATATGGGACTATGTGAAAAGATCAAATCTACGTCTGATTGGTGTACCTGAAAGTGACGGGGAGAATGGAAACAAGTTGGAAAACACTCTGCAGGATATTATCCAGGAGAACTTCCCCAATCTAGCAAGGCAGGCCAACATTCAGATTCAGGAAATACAGAGAACGCCACAAAGATACTCCTGGAGAAGAGCAACTCCAAGACACATAATTGTCAGATTCACCGAAGTTGAAATGAAGGAAAAAATGTTAAGGGCAGCCAGAGAGAAAGCTCGTGTTACCCTCAAAGGGAAGCCCATCAGACTAACAGCAGATCTCTCGGCAGAAACTCTACAAGCCAGAAGAGAGTGGGGTCAATATTCAACATTCTTAAAGAAAAGAATTTTCAACCCAGAATTTCATAGCCAGCCAAAATAAGCTTCATAAGTGAAGGAGAAATAAAATACTTTACAGACAAGCAAATGCTGACAGATTTTGTCACCACCAGGCCTGCCCTAAAAGAGCTCCTGAAGGAAGCACTAAACATGGAAAGGCACAACCGGTACCAGCCACTGCAAAATCATGCCAAAATGTAAAGACCATCGAAACTAGGAAGAGACTGCATCAACTAACGAGCAAAATAACCAGCTAACATCATAATGACAGATCAAATTCACACATAACAATATTAACTTTAAATGTAAATGGACTAAATGCTCCAATTAAAAGACACAGACTGGCAAATTGGATAAAGAGTCAAGACCCATCAGTGTGCTATATTCAGGAAACCCATCTCACGTGCAGAGACACACATAGGCTCAAAATAAAAGGATGGAGGAAGATCCACCAAGCAAATGGAAAGCAAAAAAAGGCAGGGGTTGCAATCCTAGTCTCTGATAAAATAGACTTTAAACCAACAAAGATCAAAAGAGACAAAGAAGGCCATTACATAATGGTAAAGGGATCAATTCAACAAGAAGAGCTAACTATCCTAAATATATATGCACCCAATACAGGAGCACCCAGATTCATAAAGCAAGTCCTGAGTGACCTACACAGAGACTTAGACTCCCACACATTAATAATGGGAGACTTTAACACCCCACTGTCAACATTAGACAGATCAACGAGACAGAAAGTCAACAAGGATACCCAGGACTTGAACTCAGCTCTGCACCAAGCGGACCTAATAGACATCTACAGAACTCTCCACCCCAAATCAACAGAATATACATTCTTTTCAGCACCACACCACACCTATTCCAAAATTGACCACATACTTGGAAGTCAAGCTCTCCTCAGCAAATGTAAAAGAACAGAAATTATAACAAACTATCTCTCAGATCACAGTGCAATCAAGCTAGAACTCAGGATTAAGAATCTCACTCAAAACCGCTCAACTACGTGGAAACTGAACAACCTGCTCCTGAATGACTACTTGGTACATAACGAAATGAAGGCAGAAATAAAGATGTTCTTTGAAACCAACGAGAACCAAGACACAATATACCAGAATCTCTGGGATGCATTCAAAGCAGTGTGTAGAGGGAAATTTATAGCACTAAATGCCCACAAGAGAAAGCAGGAAAGATCCAAAATTGACACCCTAACATCACAATTAAAAGGAAGAGCAAACACATTCAAAAGCTAGCAGAAGGCAACAAATAACTAAAAGCAGAGCAGAACTGAAGGAGATAGAGACACAAAAAACCCTTCAAAAAATTAATGAATCCAGGAGCTGGTTTTTTGAAAGGATCAACAAAATTGATAGACCGCTAGCAAGACTAATAAAGAAAAAAAGAGAGAAGAATCAAATAGATGCAATAAAAAATGATAAAGGGGATACCACCACCGATCCCACAGAAATACAAACTACCATCAGAGAATATTACAAACACCTCTATGCAAATAAACTAGAAAATCTAGAAGAAATGGATAAATTCCTCGACACATACACTCTCCCAAGACTAAACCAGGAAGAAGTTGAATCTCTGAATAGACCAATAACAGGAGCTAAAATTGTGGCAATAATCAATAGCTTACCAACCAAAAAGAGTCCAGGACCAGATGGATTCACAGCCGAATTCTACCAGAGGTACAAAGAGGAACTGGTACCATTCCTTCTGAAACTATTCCAATCAATAGAAAAGGAGGGAATCCTCCCTAACTCATTTTATGAGGCCAGCATCATCCTAATACCAAAGCCGGGCAGAGACACAACCAAAAAAGAGAATTTTAGACCAATATCCTTGATGAACATTGACGCAAAAATCCTCAATAAAATACTGGCAAACCGAACCCAGCAGCACATCAAAAAGCTTATCCACCATGATCAAGTGGGCTTCATCCCTGGGATGCAAGGCTGGTTCAATATATGCAAATCAATAAATGTAATCCAGCATATAAACAGAACCAAAGACAAAAACCACATGATTATCTCAATAGATGCAGAAAACGCCTTTGACAAAATTCAACAACCCTTCATGCTAAAAATTAGGTATTGATGGGACGTATCTCAAAATAATAAGAGCTATCTATGACAAACCCGCAGCCAATATCATACTGAATGGGCAAAAACTGGAAGCATTCCCTTTGAAAACTGGCACAAGACAGGGATGCCCTCTCTCACCACTCCTATTCAACATAGTGTTGGAAGTTCTGGCCAGGGCAATTAGGCAGGAGAAGGAAATAATGGGTATTCAATTAGGAAAAGAGGAAGTCAAATTGTCCCTGTTTGCAGACGACATGATGGTATATCTAGAAAACCCCATTGTCTCAGCCCAAAATCTCCTTAAGCTAATAAGCAACTTCAGCAAAGTCTCAGGATACAAAACCAATGTACAAAAATCACAAGCATTCTTATACATCAATAACAGACAAACAGAGAGCCAAATCATGAGTGAACTCCCATTCACAATTGCTTCAAAGAGAATAAAATACCTAGGAATCCAACTTACAAGGGACGTGAAGGACCTCTTCAAGGAGAACTACAAACCACTGCTCAAGGAAATAAAAGAGGATACAAACAAATGGAAGAACATTCCATGCTCATGGGTAGGAAGAATCAATATCGTGAAAATGGCCATACTGCCCAAGGTAATTTATAGATTCAATGCCATCCCCATCAAGCTACCAATGACTTTCTTCACAGAATTGGAAAAAACTACTTTAAAGTTCATATGGAACCAAAAAAGAGCCTGCATCGCCAAGTCAATCCTAAGCCAGAAGAACAAAGCTGGAGGCATCACACTACCTGACTTCAAACTATACTACAAGGCTACAGTAACTAAAACAGCATGGTACTGGTACCAAAACAGAGATATAGATCAATGGAACAGAACAGAGCCCTCAGAAATAACGCCGCGTATCTACAACTATCTGATCTTTGACAAACCTGACAAAAACAAGCAATGGGGAAAGGATTCCCTATTTAATAAATGGTGCTGGGAAAACTGGCTAGCCATATGTAGAAAGCTGAAACTGGATCCCTTCCTTACACCTTATACAAAAATCAATTCAAGATGGATTAAAGACTTAAACGTTAGACCTAAAACCATAAAAACCCTAGAAGAAAACCTAGGCAATACCATTCAGGACATAGGCATGGGCAAGGACTTCATGTCTAAAACACCAAAAGCAATGGCAACAAAAGCCAAAATTGACAAATGGGATCTAATTAAACTCAAGAGCTTCTGCACAGCAAAAGAAACTACCATCAGAGTGAACAGGCAACCTACAAAATGGGAGAAAATTTTCGCAACCTACTCATCTGACAAAGGGCTGATATCCAGAATCTACAATGAACTCCAACAAATTTACAAGAAAAAAACAAACAACCCCATCAAAAAGTAGGCGAAGGACATGAACCGACACTTCTCAAAAGAAGACATTTATGCAGCCAAAAAACACATGAAAAAATGCTCATCATCACTGGCCATCAGAGAAATGCAAATCAAAACCACAATGAGATACCATCTCACACCAGTTAGAATGGCAATCATTAAAAAATCAGCAAACAACCGGCACTGGAGAGGATGTGGAGAAATAGAAACACTTTTACACTGTTGGTGGGACTGTAAACTAGTTCAACCCTTGTGGAAGTCAGTGTGGCGATTCCTCAGGGATCTAGAACTAGAAATACCATTTGACCCAGCCATCCCATTACTGGGTATATAACCAAAGGATTATAAATCATGCTGCTATAAAGACACATGCACACGTATGTTTATTGCGGCATTATTCACAATAGCAAAGACTTGGAACCAACCCAAATGTCCAAAAATGATAGACTGGATTAAGAAAATGTGGCACATATACACCATGGAATACTATGCAGCCATAAAAAATGATGAGTTCATGTCCTTTGTAGGGACATGGATGAAATTGGAAATCATCATTCTCAGTAAACTATCGCAAGAACAAAAAACCAAACACCGCATATTCTCACTCGTAGATGGGAAGTGAACAATGAGAACACATGGACACAGGAAGGGGAACATCACACTCTGGGGACTGTTGTGGGGTGGGGGGAGGGAGGAGGGATAGCATTGGGAGATATACCTAAAGTATAATAATAATAAATTTAAAAAAAAAAAGAAAATGTGGCACATATACACCATGGAACACTATGCAACCATAAAAAAGGATGAGTTCATGTCATTTTTAGGGACTTGGATGAAGCTGGAAACCATCATTCTGAGCAAACTATCACAAGGACAGAAAACCAAACACTGCATGTTCTCACTCACAGGTGGGAATTGAACAATGAGAACACTAGGGCACAAGGAGGGGAATGTCACACACTGGGGCCTGTCCTGGGGTGGGAGGCTGGGGGAGGGATAGCATTAGGAGAAATACCCAACGTGAATGATGAGTTAATGGGTGCAGCACACCAACATGGCACATGTATACATATGTAACAAACCTGCACGTTGTGCACATGTACCCTAGAACTTAAAGTATAATAATAAAAAAAAGAAAGAAAGAAATGAAAAAGTTATAACGACCTGAACTGAACTGGAGTCAAATATGCATTATGGATTCATCTGTTATTATTTGGAATGGCCCTTTGTGTTTAAGTCAAACTACGATTGCCGTATGTCAGGTGGAAAAGTCACTAGTAAATACTAAGAGTAAAATATGAGTCATCCCAATTGACATTGGCTATAACTCAACCAAAGTGGGGGATGTCCAGAAATACAGTCAATCGGCGATGGGAGAGAGGTGTGATAATGAGTCTTTTTACTATTATAGGAATCCATTTGTCTCATCAATCACCTTCCATGTGCAGAAAGCTAAGGGGAATAATACCATCTTAAGAAAGTGACAGATCAAGACAGTTACTGAGAACCAGTTTACACGGTATAGAAAGGTCCTGTTAATTATGTTACTTCTCCTGATACCTTCCTTAATAAACACCCTGAGGTTACTAGGATAATATGAGGAAGTCGGAGCCTAGTCTGACTAATGGATACTCAGGAAACTTTATTGATTTCATGATACCAAGCTCCAGGACTCAACTTTGATAAAGGTTATATGAAGTATTAGATTGGTGCAAAAGTAGTTGCAGTTTTTGCCATTACTTTTAACGGAAAAAAAAAACAACGCAATTACTTTTGTAGCAACCTAGTATGTCCCTGCCCGTGGCACAGTACTTTTCACAATTCCTGCCCAGTTCAGTTTCTCCCTCCTATTGTTACCAGACCCCACCACTTACCCAAGTTAGCCTTTGGGTCGGGGGTTTCCTTAGTATTGTCGCTTCCTGGTCACCAGAAAGATGTTGCCAGACCCCATGGGTTGGTATGGACATGAAGCAACAATACTAAGGAAACTCCCGACCCAAAGGCTAACTTGGGTGAGTGGTGGGGTCCAGTAACCTCTTTCTGGTGAACCACTGAAGGGACTAGAGTGCGGAAATCCCCGACCCAAAGGCTAACTTTGGATAAGTGGAGTGGGGTCTGGTAACGTGTTTACGGCGAACCATGTTAGGGATGATACTGAAGGAAACCCCCAACCCCCACCCCCACCCCCACCAAAGGAAATAGACTGCAGCACTGATTGGCAGATTTGGGGTAAGTGGTGGGGTACCCGGGTAAATGATGGGATTGGGTTAGAGGCCCAGTTTAGGACCATGTTTAGCATATCATCAAGAAATAACCATAAAAATGGGCAACCAGGGCCGGGCGCAGCGGCTCACGCCTATAATCCCAGCACTTTGGGAGGCCGAGGTGGGTGGATCACAAGGTCAGGAGATTGAGACCATCCTGGCTAACACGGTAAAACCCCGTCTCTACTAAAAAAAAAAAAAAAAAAAAAAAAAAAATTAGCCAGGCGTGGTGGCACATGCCTGTAGTCCCAGCTACTTGGGAGGCTGAGGCAGGAGAATGGGGTGAACCCGAGAGGCAGAGTTTCCAGTGAGCCGAGATTGAGATCGAGCCACTGCACTCCAGCTTGGACAACAGAGTGAGACTCCGTCTCAAAAAAAAAAAAAAAAAAGGGGGGGGGGCAACTAGCAGCCCTCGGGGCTGCTCTGTCTATGGAATAGCTATTCTTTTATTCCTTTGCTTTCTTTGCTTTCCCAATAAACTTGCTTTCACTTTACTCTATCAACTTGCCCTGAATTCTTTCTTGCGTGAAATCCAAGAACCCTCTATTGGGGTCTGCATCCAGACCCCTTTCCAGTAACACTGTCATCATTCAAACCACACCCAGTAATAATTAGAAAGACTATTGTCAGGAGAGACTGCAAATATAATTTCCTTCAATTCAGTTTGGGTTTTTTTTTTTGCACGGGGGGTAGGTGTTCAGGGAACACACCTTTTTTTTCCAGTTATACTGAGGTATAACTGACAAATAAAAATTATATATATACATATATTTACAGTACATGCGATGTTTTGATATGTGTCTAATTGTGAAATGACTACCACAATCAAGCTAATTAACATGCTCATCACTTCTCATATATTTTTTGTTTGTAGTGAGAACATTTAATTAAGATCTACTCCTAAACAAACTTCAAGTATAAAATAACGGTATTTTTAACTGTAGTCACCTAGTCACCATGCTGTGTATTAGACGTATGGAACTTATTTTCCTTCAGTTTAGTTTTGTTCATCTTGTGGAGTCTTATCCATTGTTTTCTTTTGGGAGGCTCTTGTACCTACCCATTAGCTGTGGAGAAACTCCCAGACAGGTCTATATCCTCGCACAGCCTGAATCATATTGCATCTCCAACATCCAATAAATACTAACTTTACATGAATCCTAAGGACACTATTTAACTATACACCAAATATTTTTTTAAAAAAACTATAAAGAGCATATCTTGGTGTTGGCCACTAAAATCCATTTTACCTTCTTCTGGTAAGTGAACTTTTTTCAGAACTCGTCTTTCACCTACTTTCAATATGTGAGCTTCAGAAAAGTTGAGCCCACAGCATGGTCCAGGGGTGGGCATATAACCTGGGCTTAGCTAGTTGGAACCACACTGGCCACGGTAATTGGTCCATTGATGGGTCTATTATTCACTTAAGCTCACTGAAGCTAATTCTACACATTTGCTAGAGCAACTGAGAGAGGGGCTTCCTTCCCATCTTCCCACCATAAGAGGGAGTTTGCCTGAGAAAAAAAGCCAATATAGAAGAAAGCAAAGCTGATAGCTGAAGAAAGAGAGCTTGGTAACATCTACTCTTCAACTTTCCAGGTAGGTGAATCAAGAAATTCTCCCTCATACTTAAAATATATTTGAGTTGGGTTTTCTATGATTAAAACTGAAAGTTTTCTGACATAAAGACATTTAAAAAATTTTAAGACACGGAGGAATGTCAATGTCGCTATGGATTAGTCTAAAATATAAAAGGGATATGGGGACCCACTTGGAATCCCACAGTTGGTATGAAAATTATTTTAAGCTGAAGATATTTGAGATTTAACAGACATGGAAAGAAGACTTCTAGGAGCTTCCCTTACATGACTAAAAGCAGCAACTTGTGGGAAAAGAGGCTTCCATATACTCCTTCTTTAGAGCAAGTCTACTCCCAAGAAGAAAACTGAGGGTACATCTACCATAAATCTCCTCTCTGGAGGAGTTTCAGGCCATGAAGTAGACAAAAAGACTGAGAGTTCCTGCATAAACAAATGTGATCATAAACTTTCTTATCTCCTACTTGTTCTCCTAAAACTCATTTTTCTTTCCTAAAGAAATCTATTTGTTCTTCCCATGGAAGTCTTTTCTACCACCTCCCTTTTTCCTACAGGGGTAGGTATATAAACTTCAATTATTTATCAAGCTAGCTACTTCTTTTGTTAGTTCTATATGCCTATGAATAACAAGCCTTTTCCTCTTATTTGTCTGTCTTTTGTCAGTTTAATTTGCAGGCTCCCCGTTATTAAACACAAGAGGGTAGAGGAAAAGTCTTTTCCTCCCGACAAAAACAAAAGGAAGAGGATAAATGCTGAGGTATTCATGAGCTGCCAACTCTGGGTACCCAGTTCCCAATTCCACCTGCATAGCTGCCTTTAATCAGGGTAATGGACAATAAGCAGACCAAGTCAAGGAAACATGCCATTAAAAAAAAAAAAAGAGTAGTAATTTTTACATTAAAAAAATCTGGCCAGGCATGATGGCTCGCATCTGTAATCCCAGCACTTTGGGAGGCCAAGGTGGGTGGATTGCTTGAGACCAAGAGTTCCAGATCAGCCTGAGCAACATAGTGAGACTCCATCGCTACAAAAAAATGCAAAAATTAGCCAGGTGTGGTGGCACATGCCTGTAGTCCCAGCTACTCAGGAGGCTGAGGCAGGAGGATCTCTTGAGCCCAGGAAGCAGAGGTTGCAGTGAGCCATGTTTGCACCACTGCACTCTAGCCTGGGCGATAGAGGGAGACCTTGTCTAAAAAAAAAAAAAAAAAAAAAAAAATTAATGATTTTCAAGTACTTAATGGATATTTACTTAAACAATTTCTTAAGTTGACATTTCACCACTTTGTGAACTCCAAAGAATGCGTTATCTGAAAGTACACTAAGGCATCTATCATTCCTCAGGAAGTGGCCATCATTTGATTCCTAACTGGTCTACCATTTATATGTTTTGCTGACTCATGGTTCTACCTGAGGCTGAGGTCTTCCAAACTGGCTACCGGGCACTTCAGTCTAAAATCTCAGAAAAAAACTGATCATCCCCATTCCCTGATCACTCCCAATCTCCCAACATCCATAACCCCTAGTGATTATCTGATCTGTAAATTTCCTTGTATTTGAATGCCGAATCTGTCCCAGAAATACTTCCAAGCCATGGAACATTCTATGACCAGTTGGAATTAAAGTTATGCTAACAAAGATCTTGGCACCTTCTCTTGCAGGTTGTAAAGTTGTATGCAATAGTCCTTCCTTGATCTCTAAGGTCTACTCTATCTTTATTTCCATAGTAGATATTTTTAATCCCTAGAAATAACAAAATAAAATAATGTTTGTAAATTGATGCCAAATTTTAAAAAAAGTTATCTATAAATGCTTGGTCCAAAAATAAATAAAGTATTAGTAAAATTTCCCTATATGTACCCTTTGGATAATTTTCTACATCCTCCTGGGGTTCTGAAAGGCTTCATCACAATTCCCCAGGAGGGGACATCTTCTGGGCTGCTCTCTCTGGTTTTACTTTTGTCTCTTTTTTCCACTCTCTTTCCCCATTTTTTTCTTGTTCAATGTCTTTATCTCTAGATTCTGTTCTTTGTTTGCCAAATTAATTTGTAGATGAATTCTTATGTGACACAATTGCATTTTAATGTGGATATTCTAAAGAAAACATCTTAATCTACATGAATTGGAATTTCAGGCAAGATGGAAAGTGACAGAGATGCAATTTGGGGACAGAGATGCCATTCAAGTGCCTGCTCCTCAAATCATATCTAGAAGTATGTGTATATTCCACTGGCCCCACCTTTGCCCATCAGGTAGCATTATTGATTAAGATCTAGCAGGAGAAGCAGCAGCCTCAAGAGAATTGAAGCATCCACCTTCCTTGTAGAATTCATCTTTTTCTGACCACGCTTAGAACAATCATTTTGTAGATTTTTTTAAAATTCTTGCTTTCAAGTTGCATCAGAAAGACTATTATGTATTATTTTTTAAACAAGAAGGAAATATACATGTCCAGGCCAGGGCAAAGCTCTTTTTTTC
This sequence comes from Pongo pygmaeus, assembly GCF_028885625.2. Lineage (NCBI taxonomy): Eukaryota > Metazoa > Chordata > Mammalia > Primates > Hominidae > Pongo > Pongo pygmaeus. The sequence continues at coordinate 106,732,768 of NC_072384.2, read as the reverse complement.
CCTACCAAAACCCCAGGCCACAGGACCCTGTAAATAGCAGCCACAGATGGCTCTCTCTGTTTCTCTCTCCCACTTTCTGGTTTCTGTAAATCTAAAATAAAATTCTAAGCCCCCAAACCATCTAAATGGACCTCTCCTCTCAGCTAAGGTCATTCCAAAGTTAACCTAAAAAACCAGTTCAGGCCATAATGGGAAGTGGGGGTCAGATATGCCTCATTATACTCTCCTCTCTTTTGGAATTCAGGCATAGCTGACCAGCATTAACATCAACACAGAGACCTTAAGACTGACAGAACAGACTCTTTAAGTCTGATAAGAAATATTTACAATCTATTCCCTTCTATTGATGCTATCTGCATAATGGGAACCCTGGTCTCCACAACCCTTTATCTTAACCCAGACATTGCCTTCCATTGATTCTAGGTCTTCAGACAATAATTTAACTCTTCCAACCAATTGCCAGTCAGAAAATCTTTGAATCTACCTATGACCTGGAAGCCCCTTCTTTGAGTTATCCTGCCTTTTGGGACTGAACCAATGTACGTCTTACATATGTTGATCAATGTCTTATATCTCCCTAAAATGTATAAAACCAAGCTGTAGCCTGACCACCTTGGGCATGTGTTCTCAGGATCTCCTGGGGGCTGTGTCACAGACCACTGGTCACAACGAAGAGTTGAACTCTTCGTTGACATTTCCCTTCTCTATTTCCAAATTTCTTGATGTTTTTTGCCCATCCTGAGGCTTCCATGTGGACCTTCGCTCCCTACCCTGTCTCCTCAGATTGCTGGCTCGGGTGGACTTCCAGCTTTGATGGCCATTTCTCAGGACACTGTCTTGTGGTGATTGGTTCCCTTCAGCTCCAAGCACTATGGCTTGCCTGACAAGTCCCGCCTTGCTATGAATCTACCGAGCTAAGGAAAACACAAGTGTACATTAGTGAGCCACACACATATTCTTCTGAAAGCAAAAACGATTTCAATGAACTTCCTCTCAACTGAAAAGCAGAAAAACATGAAAACGACACTAATTCAGGCTAAATACAGCCTACATGATGAATGAAAATACGGAATTCATTTTTAAATGAAATGTTTTGCTTTTATATATATAGTAACTTAAATCAGGCTTAACATTTTATCAGATATAGGTTTTTTAGAACCTTTTTTTTTCTAATTTTATTTTAAGTTCAGGGATACATGTGTAGGATGTGCAGATTTGTTACATGGGTAAACGTGTGTCATGGTGATTTGTTGCACCTATCAACCTATCACCTAGATATTAAGCCCAGCATGAATTAGCTCTTTTTCCTGATACTCTCCCTCCCCACCCTCCCGACAGGCTCCAGTGTGTGTTTAAATGAGTAAAATAAGACTTTTTATTCATTTAAATGACCTGTTTAAATGAATAAAATAAGACTTTTATTTGCAACCCCCACACTCCAGAGCTTCCCACTTCTCTTACCTTGTTTCTTTTCTTTTTTTCCCCACAGCACCATCACTTTTAGAAACACTAGATGATTTAATTATTTATTTTCATTCACTGTGTGCCCTTGCTAGAATATAAGCTCAAGAGCCATGAGATTCTTTGTGTTTTTCACTGATGTATGCCAAACACCTAGAACAGCACTTGGCACATTACACATCTCAAGTAGAATTGATTGATTGAATGAATGAGAATTAGCCGGTCAAATCTAAGTATACAAAAAGGGCTTGAGAGATTTAACTTTTTTCCATTTCCCCAGTAAATTTTTCTAGTATTATTCATTGACATATAACTTTTGTTGCTAGGTCCAAATAATCACTTCTTGTTCTTCTTTATCCCCTTAAAGACCTGAAAACATAATTTTTAAATCACTTGATAGTTTTATATTATTTTGTATTTCATTAGGAGTGGATTCTTCTCCTGATTGACGATTTTGTTACTGTCTTTTTTAGTGGTAGTTTTCCTAATGGAAACTATTTATATTTGGGTTGGTAGACTCATCTTGGTTGGAGCTGTTTGTGTTGTAGTTTTGTTTGGGTTGTTTACTTGCTCTCTGGTCACCTCTCCCTGTGTATAAGTTTTGCAGTTGCCTCCACTTAGCCCCCAGGGAGAACTTTAGCACGCAAATCCAGAACCAGGTCTTGTTTGAAGTATGGTGCTCCTAGCCCAGAGTGATGGGACTATTGTAGATCTAGTTACTGAGCCAAATAGATCCTGCTGCTTGGCTTGCTCTATTTTCTCCCGTTCCCTACAGAGATTCAGCTTTATAAAGCCACAGCTTCAAGCAGTGATCAGAGTGGTTTCAACCTCCTTTCATGGTCAGGCAGGCCCACCTAGCCTTTGGTTTTACACAGTGATGCTGGCTCTGGTGCCCCACCACATGTGGGCCACTTTGGTTTTCATTGCCCTGCAGGAGTCACCTCCTCACTCTGCCTATTTCTGGACCTACAGCCCAGCAGGCCTATACTGCAGTCCAGCTTACCACTGAGTGTTTCCATTTCTGGCCCATGAAAATGTTGAGCTTCGGTGTTTTTTCCATAGCTATGTCTTTTAAGTTTGGAGCAGAGAAGAAAATTTTAAAGATATACACACAACACCACTTGATGGGGAAGTATGGAAAGGAGATAAACAAGGGTGTAGCTATAGACAAATCTGTAGATCGGAGTCAGAAATTGAAGAAGACCACGGTTTTGCTTAAGGATGGCCCTGCTTTCAAAGACACAAAAATAATCTAATCAAAGGTAGCAGGTATGTCAGCTGAGGAATGAATGATGCCCAAACGCATATTCACTGTAAGATTCTAATACACAGACATTCAAAGAAGAGGAGGAAGGAGACAAAACGGGATTGCCAGGATGTCAATCAATCCATGCAGTTGTCCAGGGTCCCTGCTTGTCAACTCTCATGACCTTAAACCCAGTTAGAAGGAACGTGATCAGGAGATTAATTGTGATACTAAATTCCAAATTTCATTGAAAAGTCCATCACTCCTATACACACTGGTGCCTCTTCTTGCACAATTCAGAAATTTGCATTGAGGCTCTCACCAATCCCCAGGAATTTCTTAGGTTCCTTTCTTCCTATTTGTGTTCATTCTGCATTTAAAAAACTTCTTCATTTGCTTTTATATTTATCTTCATATTCTTGGTGCCCAAATGCAGCACAACATATAAACTGAGCTGGAGCCCCAAGAGAGCAGGCTCTGCCTTCTTGCAACAGTACTCTGCCTGTTTACAAGAGGCATCTCCAAACACCCTGTGTTCTTGGCCTTATATTTCCCCTAGACCCAATTTCCTGCTTCTCTCTATTTCTCTAATTCCCATCAGATACCATGGTTGGCTGGGTGGATGGTTTGTTGATTTGTTTTAAGTCTGATGATGTCGTTTATGCTGAAGATGCTACTGTTTTATACTTTGGAAATGTTTCATCCTAACAGTCCTCCTCCCCAGGTTAGATTTTCCCTCTGCCTCCACGCTTATGCCAGCTGGAGCATCCTCCCATCAACATATTTCTGAAGTGGAGTAATTGTTGGTGATGTTTCTCAAGTCTTTAGTGGTGCAGGAAAAAACAACATGTCTTCTTCTATGTGTTTTCTAGCTTCTGTTTAGACCAACACAAATACTGCTTTCTTGACCTCTTTTATTTATTTATTTATTTATTTTTTATTTTATTATTATTATACTTTAAGTTTTAGGGTACATGTGCACAACGTGCAGGTTTGTTACATATGTATACATGTGCCATGTTGGTGTGCTGCACCCATTAACTCGTCATTTAGCATTAGGTAGCTTGACCTCTTTTTCTGCAGCAACACAACCTCTTTACTCCTGTTGTTCCATATCTATTCCTCTCCTCCCCCAAGGATGCCCTATCTCTCTTTCTCTCTCACACGTTCTCACTCTGTCGCCCAGACTGGAGCAGTCACGGCTCATTGCAGCCTCTAACTCCTGGGGTCAAGCAATCCTCCCTGCTCAGCCACCTGAGTAGCTAGGACTACAGGTACACACCACCACTCCCAGTTGATTTAAGATTCCCTATCTCTTTCGGGTAGATTCACATATTTTCCCAAACTTCATCTATTCCTAATGTAATCTCATTCCTTCTCTACAACATGTAAGCTTATACCATTTGTCTAATCGATGTCATCCGTCCCAGTATATTCTCTTTCCACTTAACCTCAAGAAAAAAAGTCTATTCTTAAAGCTAGTCCTGTTTCCCTTCATGTTTCAGACTCACCAATTCCAAAGCCCAAGCAATAATTTTCTGATCCTCTATAAAATTTTGAATCTTTCTTCTTCATCTATAGTTTTTCTTCTGCCTCTGAGCAAACATAATATCTATAGCCAGAGTGTTCTGGCACCAGAAGCCTTTATATTTTCCAAGATGACAAATTCGTGTATAGAAAGGGTCTACTTAAAATATGTATGTGTGTGTGTGTGTGTATCGAAAGAGATATATTTATATCGATATAAATGAATATTCTTACAAATATGTGGTAAAGAGGATTTCTTAAACAAGAATCAAAAAGCAAAATGAAAAACAAGCCCCCCAAAATGAGAAACTAGGCCGATCAACTTGATTGCACTAACATTTAGGCCTGTATGACCAAAGACTCCATGAAAAGAGCTGAAAGCTAAGCAAAGCTGATTAGGAGAAAGTATATGCAGCATACTTAACAAAAGATCATCTCATAGATTAATAAGAAAAAATCAGACAGTGTAATAGAAATCTGAATAGAGATTATAAACAGATGATTCACAAAAGAGAAAATGCAAATGGCCAATAAACATGAAAAGATGCTCAATCTCACTAGAAACCAGGGAAATGCAAAGTAAAACAATGACATACTGTTTCTCTCCCTTAGATTGGCACAAAGGTTTCATTTTATTTATGAATTTTTACAAGGTTTTCAGGAACTGGGTACTCTCAGATACTGCTGTGGGAATATAAATTGGTTCAAGTAATTTGCACATAGCCTACAACCCAGCAGTTCTACATATAGATTTCTATTTGAGAGAAACTCTGGCACATATTCACTTTGCAGACACTTATTCAAAGGTTCCAGGCAGCCCTGTTTGTAACAGACAAGTATTAGTAGCAATAACAGTTAAAAGGAATATACTAGTTCTATTTGTATCAACATGGATAAATCTCAAACATCACTGCTAATTGAAAAAGGCAAGCTGTAGAATAAAATGCATATGACACCATTTTGTCAAACACACACACACAGATGATGCTAAAATGATATTCTGAAAACTCATAATACTGGTTACCTCTCGACCTCTTTTTCTACAGCAACACAATCTAACACTTTACTCCTGTTGTTCCATATCCATTTCCCCCTAAGGATTCCCTATCTCTCTCACTCTCTCTGTATTAGTCTGCTCTCACACTGCTGATAAAAACATACCCGAGACTGGGTAATTTATACAGAAAAAGAGGCTTAATGGACTCACAGTTCCACATGGCTGGGGAGGCCTCACAATCACGATGGAAGTTGAGGAGGAGAGAGTCACATCTTACATGGATGGCAGCAGGCAAAGAGAGAGAGAGCTTGTGCAGGGAAACTCTCCCTTATAAAACCATTTCAAAACCAATCATGCCTTCCAAACTCTTAACTCATTTCAGCATTAACTCAGAAGTCCATAGTCCAAAGTCTTATCTGAGACAAAGCAAGTATCTTCCACCTATGAGCCTGTAAAATCAAAAGCAAGTTAGTTACTTCCTAGATACAATGGGGTACAGGCATTTGGTAAATGAAGCCATTCCAAATGGGAGAAATTGGCCAAAACAAAGGGGCTACAGGCCCCATGCAAGTCCAAAATCCAGCAGGGCAGTCAAATCTTTTTTTTGTTTTGTTTTGTTTTGAGACAGAGTGTCACTCTGTCTTGCCCAGGCTGGAGTGTAGTGGCGTGGTCTCAGCTCACTGCAGCCTCTGCCTCCTGGGTCAAGCAATTCTCCTGTCTCAGCCTTCCAAGAAGCTGGGATTACAGGTGTGTGCCACCACACCTGGCTAATTCTGTATTTTTAGTTTAGATGGGGTTTCACCATGTTGGCCAGGCTGGTTTCGAACTCCTGACCTCCAGTTATCCACCAACCTAGACCTCCCAAAGTGCTGGGATTACAGGCGTGACCCACCATGCTTGGCCTCAAATCTTAAACCTGCAAGGTGATCTCCTTTGACTCCATGTCTCACATCCAGGTCAGACTGATGCAAGAGGTGGGTTCTCATGGTCTTAGGCAGCTCCGCCCCTGTGGCTTTGCAGAGTACAGCCCCACTCCTGGTACCAATTTACTGTATTAGTCTCTTCTCATGTTGCTGATAAAGACATATACAAGACTGGGTAATTTATACAGAAAAGGGAGGTTTAATGAACTTACATTTCCACATGGCTAGGGAGGCCTTACAATCATGACAGAAGGAAAGGAAGAGCAAGTTTCATCTTACATAGATGGCAGCAGGCAAAGGGAGAGAGAGCTTGGGCAGGGAAACTGTCCCTTATAAAACCATCAGATCTCATGAGACTTATTCACTATCATGAGAACAGCATGAGAAAGACCTGCCCCCATGATTCACTTACATCCCACCCAGTCCCTCCCACAATACGTGAGAATTCAAGATGAGATTTGGGTGGAGACACAGCCAAACCATATCACTCTCTCTCTCTGTTTTTTTTTTTTTTTTTGAGACAGCAGCTCATTCTGTTGCCCAGGCTGGACTGCAGTGGTGTGATCATAGTTCATTGCATGATCTATGGGAAGAAATACATATCACAAGTAGTAAGTAGAAGAACAATAGCTAACATTATTAAGTGCTTCTACATGCCATATGGTGTTTAAGTGCTTTACAAATATTATTACATTTAATCCTTAAAATTACCCTATGAGGTAGGCATTACTATCCATCCTCCAGATAAGAAAACTCAGGCATAGTCAGGTTAAGTAACTTGCCTAAAGTTGCACAGCCAGTCAATTAGTTTAATTTGAGCCTAAGCAATCTGGCTCCAGCCCTTCCTTACTACTCTATCGTAATGCCTGGGATATGGCATCAGGGTCGTTGGATAGTGCTCAAAGATGACTTAATGGCAGCTTTAGCTGTAGGCTTCCAGTTTTTTGGAAGGAGAAGGTATTTGGAAATCATTTATATAGTTAAAAATCAATTTTAAATAGGAAAAGCAATTATTGATAAATCTTAAATGCAACCACCTCCAAAAGGAAAAGAGGCATGAATGAACAAAAAGAAAGGAAGAAAGAGAAGAAAGAAAGAAAATGGCTTTTATGGATCTTCATTTGTCTAGTGATTAATTTCATAACTCTGATTTATTGAATAATTTTAGTGCTCAAAAATCCCTGCCATTATCAGGATTCATCTCAGCCCAGGTGGAACAAAAGGAGATAAGAAGGAAAACAAATCCCTGGAGTTGTTCCTCCTGTCCATCAATGCCAGCACCACCAGTCTAAAATTGTCTACAGTGAAGTTTTGTCTGTTTTGAGACAAGGCTTCCTTTGCCCTTGAAATTAATTCCTAACCTACTACAATCAGTTCTGTCTCATTACCCAGAGGATGTTACCTGGCCCACAGTCATCCTTATTGTTTGTCTATAATGGAAAGAAAAGGCAATTCCAATCAAATCGCAATTAAAGCAAGGAAATAAGGAAAAGTTTTTCTTCTTCTTAGAAACCATCCATTGCCCCCCAAGACCTTCCAGGGGGTAGCAGGGCACAAAGGTCTCAGTAAAGCCCTCAAACTCTTTCATCACCCAGTTGAATAGGAAACCAGTTTTCCTAAAAAGCCAATCAAGGGGGAAAAAAAACTACAAAATGAGCTATAAAAGAAATGTTGGCACCAGGAACCATATTTAACCTTTCCTTTAGCAAAGAGAAAGTTCCAGGCCCAAGCATAGTGACCTAAACCGTGTTCCTGGACTTGACCAATCCAATATTAGTAATCAACTACTTTGTGGGTGGAGTAATAGCTGAGGGAAGTGAGATTTGAGCTCCCCCACGTGGCAGAAGCCTTCCATTAACCCTGAAGGGGGTGAATGGATTTTTTCAGACTAGCCTAGATTTCTCAGGTCTATGTGCAATTCACTTATCTTCTTGGGATATAAGTTTTTTATAGCATTTTCTGAAATAACATCTTGTGATAAGACTTCTTGCCCTATTACACTGAATACTGCAGTGATTGTGAGTGGGGTTAGCCCAGAATATCTTCTCCATAATAGACAATATGATCTGTTTATTTCTATCTGTTTTTGCCAACCCACACTACACTTTTTGTGTGAACTCATATTTTTTGGCAAGTTTTTATTTTCAGGGCCGTGTTACAACTAATTTAGTATCTGATTTTCCAAATATTCTATGACCAAGGAGAAAAATAACTCTAGCATGTGTTGTTCTCTCTAAGGTGGTACTTAAAATAGGGCACATAGTCTTATGAATAAGAATAAAATAAACCCTATTGGGTTTGATACATATTCCTCAACCCTCAAAACTCCTTAGGAATACAAAACACAGAACTTCTTGGCCACAGCTTGCAGTATTTTTTCCTCCTCTGTCTTAGGAACTCCTTCCAGATATAGAACAAGCCTTGAATTTGCCAGCTCTTCTTGCTACTGCAGCATATTTTCTCATTCCCAAGAAAATATTCTTTCTCTTAAAGAGTAAAATGACAAAAATTAAAAGTCAAACCACAAACTGGGGAAATATTGCACTTATATATGATAAAGCACTTACATAAAACTATCTGAGAAAGACTACCTTCCTAATACATAAAAGAATATAACAATTATTTCCCAAAGAGGAAACGCTGATGCACAACAAAATTTGGAAATGCTTAACCCTCTAGAGAAAGTTTAAAAATACAAATTAGAATAATATAGCACCTTTTTTCTATCATACTAACAAAGACATTTAAAATGGAGAATGTTCTATCTACATACAGTAGAATAGACACCAGATAATTTGCTTTTAAAATCGATTTGGAAAAATACCAAGAGCAGCCTTAAAAATATTCATACCCTTTGATCTCTGGGGTTAATACTAAGAACATAATACAAAATAAGGGAAAAGCTTTATGCACAAATATTTTTATTGACATACTATGGCTAGAAACAACCTAAATAATCAAAATTAAGGGATTGGTTACTATTATAGTTTTTCTTAGCCTACTGATTTTCATTTCTGGTTCCACATTAAAATCACTTGGTTTGCTATATTTTTACAATAATGATTCCCAATCTTCATATCACAACAATTGAATCAAAATCTCTAGGACTGAGACCTAGTCATATATGTATAAAAAGTCTCTGAGTGGCTTTCATGTGTAGCCAGGGTTGAAAACCACTAGGCTAAAGAAACTATGATAGATAATTGTGCAGTAGAATATTATGCAGCCAATATAAAATGCTTCCAGAGTTTTGAAAAAATACATACTTTAGGGCTGGGCATGATGGCTCATGCCTGTAATCCCAGCACTTTGGGAGACCGAGGTGGGTGGATTGCTTGAGTTCAGGAGTACAAGACCGGTCTAGGCCACACAGCACCTTGTCTCTACAAAAAAAAAAAAAAAAAAAAAGGCCTGGCATGGTGGTGTACACCTGTAGTCCTAGCTACTTACTCAGGAGGCTGAGGTGGAAGGATTGCTTGAACCAGGGAGGTTGAGGCTGCAGCGAGCTGAGATCGTGCCACTACACTCCAGCCTGGGTGACAGAATGAGACCCTGTCTTGAAAAAAGAAAAGAAAAAAATACATATTTTATTTTGAAACAGTTCTAAACTTACCAAAAACTTGCAAGGTTGGCATAAAGAACTTTCATGGACCCATCATCCAGAGATGCCATTCAAGTTTGGCCAACTGTCCCAGAAACATCCTTTACAGAAAAGAATGCAGTTCAAGATCTCACATTGTTCACAGCTGTTATGACTATTTTTCATGACCTCAACATTCTTTAAAGATTATAGGACAACCACTTAGTAGAATATTTTTCAATGTGGGTGTGTTGGGTTCCCCAGGATCACTCCAGGTTTGATGATTTGCTAGGAGGACTCACAGGACTCAGCAGATGGCCACACTCGTGGCTATGATTTATTAAAGCCAAAGAATAAAAAGCAAAATTAGCAAAGGGAAAAGGCACAATGGGCAAAATCCAGAGAAAACCAGGCAAGCTCCCAAGAGTTCTCCCCAGTAGAATCATACAGGATGTGTTAATTTCCCCAGCAATGAGCTCTGATAACACATGTGAAATGTTACCTACCAGGAAGCTTATTAGAAATTCAGTGCTCAAGGTTTTTATTGTGACTGGTCACATAGGCACTCTCTGTCCAGCAAGTACCAAAATTCCAGACTCCCCAAAGGAAAGCAGAATTCAACACAATCCTCATTCTTTGTACAAGCAGTTTAGGCAGAGTGAGCCACTCACTGTGTGATGGGAACACTCCTTAAATCCAAGTTCCCAGATACCAATCATGGGCAACCTTGCAAGCAGGCCTTTCTAAGGATAGCAGCCCCAGGCCTGCTATGTTAATTCTTGTCTACACAGTGGATTTGTTTGATGTTTCTCATAATCAGACCCAGGTAATATGATTTTGGCTGGAATATCACAGATGTTGTATTCTTTTCATTGCAACTGTTGGATGGAGCATGGCATCTGTTTGTTTCTAGTCTGATTCTATTTTTTATGTGTGACTGCTAACAGCTTTCAGGCCCCACTCCTCTTTCTTCCTCTTCTGCCCTACATCTTGGCAAGCTGATAAGAAAGCCTGGGTGATTCCTTGTTTGATGCCGGTGGGAGGTTCAAAGCACATGAGCCCTGTCCCATAACTGGTAACCCTCACCCCAGCCAGAGCCCATTAATCACAAGAAAAAATCAAAGCCAGTCACCCTCTGTGCTTTCTCAGCCATTTCCAGACCTGTTTGGGAGCCTGCCCTACTCTTCCCAGAAAGCCTCAATATATGAGTAATAAATAAATCTCTTTTTATCCTCTTGGGGTGTGTGTGTGTGTGTGTGTGTGTGTGTGTGTGTGTGTGTGTCATCATCAGTCTCAAATCTAAACCAGTTTTGGAGGTGAGGGGTGGTCCATCTTGCACCTATAAAAGTCTCATTACTGGTGATGTTAACTTTTCTTGGTCAAGACAGTGTCTGCCGGGCTTCTAAAACTAGAAAGTCATATTTTTCCCCTTTTGCAATCAATAGATATTTTCTGGAGAGATAATTTGAGACTATGTAAAATTTCATTTAAACCCTACTTTCACCCACCAGTTTGGGTGTTCGTTAATGTTAATTATTACTGTGATAGTTGTCAAATGGAGATCTTCTGATATCATCAATCCTTCTACATTTATTAGTTGGCTTTCTATTGTAAGGGAGACTTCTCTTGCCTTCCATTTATTTATTCATTTATTCATTTATTTATTTTAGCAGTGTGGAGCCACATATTTGTGTTTTATTCAGTAGATTAGAATCTGTAACTGTCATTATTTATCTTGATGCTCAAATCACCAGATGTGGCCAATGAAAGCCTCTTTAAACTGGCTTCTGAGAACTTTTGTTATCTCCTCATTATTGTTTGAGAATTTCTTTGCTTCCTAGCACAGAAGGATATTCAGGTTCATCTTGTACATTCCCTGCCTCAGCCCTGGAATCTGACGTTTCTCCAAGAAGCCTTGCTTCCTTTCATTGAAAAGTGATATTAACAAGTCAAAATCTAGATGCTAGACGTGCTTGTTATAGCTGGGGCATGACTATTCCCAGGCCCTTTCTGTAAATAGAGGTAGGATGTATATGAATGTATACACACATCAAATCTCTCTGTATTTGTGTATCTGCACACATAAAAACCATAAGGTTCACACTGATACCACAAAGTCTAACCACACAAAGTTCATTCTGGTTTCCTCTTATTTTTCTGTAATTGTACTCAACTCCAACAGCGAAAAGCCTGGCTGCTCTTATATGAATCATCCTGTAAATGGCCAATTTTTCTGCATCCCCCTCCTTCTCTCATCCAAAACTCTAATTTGAACCTGCCTCTATACGCTGCCTAACTTGTTTGGATCTGCCTAATGGCTTTTTGTTTTACAGCTTTATGGAGGTATAATGGATATACAGTGAACTATACATATTTAAGTGCACAACATGTTGAGTTTTGACATATGTATATGCCCATAAAATCATAACCAACATCAAGATAATTAATATATCATCCACCTCAAATAGCTTCCTATGCCCTTTTATAATCTCTCCTTCCTGCCCCCCTCCACAATAATCCTCTGTGTTCCCAGGCAACAGCTGATCTGCTATCTGTCACCATAGATTAGTTTGCATTTTATATAATGGGATCACACAGCATGCACTCATCTTTGGCTTCTTTCACGCAGCATAATTATTTTGAGAGTCATCCATTCTGTTACATGGATCAATAGTCCATCCCTTTTTATTGCTGAAAAGTATTCCATTGCATGGATAAATCACAGCATGTTGATCTATTCACCCACTGAAGGGCATTTGGGTTGTTTGTAGGTTTTTGTTGTTGTTGTTTGTTTGTTTGTTTGTTTTGAAATGGAGTTTCGCTCTTATCACCCAGGCTGGAGTGCAATGGTGTGATCTCAGCTCACTGCAACCTCCTCCTCCCGGTTTCAAGCGATTCTCCCACCTCGGCCTCCTGAGTAGCTGGGATTACAGGCATGCGCCACCACACCTAGCTAATTTTGTATTTTTAGTAGAGACGGGATTTCACAATGTTGGCTAGGTTGGTCTCGATCCCCTGACCTCAGATGATCCACCCGCCTCGGCCTCCCAAAGTGGTGGGATTACAGGCGTGAGCCACTGTGCCTGGCCATTGTTTGTAGTTTTTGTCTATTGTAAATAAAGCTACTATGAATATTCACTACATAGGCTTTATTTTGTGAACATAAGTTTATTTTGTCTTGGATCAATGCATAGAGGACAACAACTGGGTTGTATGGTAGGTATAGGCTTAAATTCTTAAGAAACCAACAAAATGTCTCCCCAGTACATCGTGCCATTTTACATCAGCAATATATGAGAGTTCCAGTTAATCCACATCCCTACCAGTACTTTGTAATTTTAACAGGTTTTATAACGTTAGCCATTCTAGTGGGTGTGAGGTGGTTTTCATTTGCATTTCCCTAGTGAGTAAGGCTATGAAGCATCTTTCCATGGGCCTATCTGCCATTCTTATATCAACTTTTATGCAAATTTGGCCCATTTTTCACAGGTTTTTTTTTTATTATTTTTTTGGTCTTAGGATCCTGGAGTTGTAATCTTTTGTCAAATATCTTTCAAAAAGATATTCTCTCATTCTGTGGCTTGCCTTTTCACATTCTTACAACGTCTATGATACACAAAATATTTTCATTTTGTGGTGAAGTCCAAATAATTGGCTTTCCTTTTTTATTCCTTGCTTTGTATGCTGTTTTAAAAACTTCAACAAAAACAGATCACCAAGGTTTTCTCTTATGTTTTATTCTAAAAGTGTTATTGTTTTATTTAGGGATATGATCAATTTCAACTTTATTTTCCTGTATGATATGACATAAGGGATAAGGTTTATTTTGGTATCCATGTAATTTTTTTTTTTTTTTTTTTTTTTTTTGAGACAGGGACTTGCTCTGTCACCCAGGCTGGAGTGCAGTGGCATGATCTCAGCTCAATGCAACCTCCATCTCCGGGGCTCAATTGATCCTTCCACCTCAGCCTTCCAAGTGGCTGGGACTACAGGCGTGTGCCACCATACTCAGCTAATTTTTGTATTTTTTCGTAGAGATGGGTTTTCACCATGTTGCTCGGGCTAGTCTTGAACTCTTAAGCCCAAGTGATTTGCCTGCCTCAGCCTCCCAAAGTGCTGGGATTACAGGCATGAGCCACCGTGCCCTACCTTATGTAATTTTTCTAGTGCCATTTTGTTGAAAGACTCTCCTTTCCCCGCACTGAATTGCCTTGGCAACTTTGTCAAAAATCAACTGACCATATATATGTATGGGTCTGTTTCTAGATTCTCTATATTGTTTCATTGGTTTAGTTTTTTAACTTTATGCTGATACTACACTGCCTGGATTACTGTATCTTTATAATAAGTCTTGAAATCAGCCCCTAAACTTTCCTCTTATTTTACAAAGTTTTTTGTTATTTCAGGTTCTTTGCATTTCCATATAAATTTGAAAGTTAGATTGTCAATTACTTTTTAAAAAATCTTGTTGGAATTCTGATTGGGATTATAACTTAGGGAAACTTGGCATCTTAACAGTACTTAGTCTTTTAACTCATGAACATGGCATAGGTCTCCATTTAGTTAAATCTCCTTGAATTTCTCTCTCTAATGCTTTATAATTTTCAGTGTACAATCCATGCACATCCTTGGTTAAACTTATCACTAAAAATTTCATATATTTAATTGTTATTATAAGTGGTATTCTTAAATTTCAATGTCTGATTGTTCATTATTGGTATACAGAAAAACAAATGATTTTGTCATATAATATTATGTATTGATCTTACTAAACTCACATATTAGTTTAAATATCTTTTAAAATATATTCTGTACTTTTTTTCTACATAAAGGATCATTTCTTCTGTGAGTAAAGACAAATTTAGCTCCTTTTCTTGCCTTATTTCACTGGCAAGTAGAATATCTACTATAACATTGAATAGAAGTGATAAGAACATATATTTTTTATTTGATCCTCATCTTAGGGAAAAAGTATCCAGTCTTTTACCATTAAGTATGATATTAGCTGTAGGTTTTTGGAAATAACCTGTAGGTTGAGTAAATTCCCTTCTGTTCTGAGTTTGCTGACAGTTTTTTTAAAAAATCAGGAATGGATGATGGATTTTCCAAACACATTTTACTGTCAGTTGAGATGATCTATGATTTTTCTTTTTTAGTCTGTTAATAAGATAAATAACTTTGATTTTTTTTTGAAACCATTCAGCCAACCTTCCATTCTATGGATAAGTCCCACTTCATTATGACATATTGTCCTTTCATATATTGTTGGATTGAATTTACTAAAATTTGTTAAGAATTTTTTCATCTATGTTCATGAGGTATATTTGTCTGAACTTTTCTTGCAAGGTCTTTGTCTAATTTTGGTGTCAGAGTAATGTTGGCCTCAGAATAAGTTGTGACATAGTTCCTCCTCTACGGTTTTCTGGAAGAGTTCATGAAGAATTAGTATTATTTCTTTCTTCAAAGCTTAGTAGATTTGACTAATAAAGCAGCTAACACTGCAGTTTTCTTTATAGCAAGTCTTTTAACCACAAATTCAATTTCTTTAATGGATAGAGGACTACTCTGGTTATCTATTTCTTCATGAGTGAGTTTGGCTAGTTTGAGGTGATCAAGGAATTTGTCTATTTCATCTAAGTGGAATTTATTGTCATAAGTTATTCATAATATTTATATATTATTCTTTTATCTGTAGGACCTATAATGATGTCACCTCTCTCACCCATGCTTATGGTAATTTATGTCTTCTCTATTTTCTTCTGATCAGCTGGGTTTGAGATTTATTTACTTTATTAATATTCTTATAGAACCAGCTTTTAGTTTCACAGATTTTTCTGTACGATTTGCCTATTTTCTATTTCATTTATTTTCTTATTATTTCCGTTCTCCTGCTTCCTTTTTGTATAGTTTGCTCTTCTTTTACTAGTTTCTGAAGTTTCTTGATGGTATGGATGTCCTGCAGAAGCTAGGTTCTTCATCACACAGCTGGCCAAAAAATCAGAGAAGCTGAATGATTCAGGAGAATGTAGAGCAATTGCAGGTGAAGCCCTGCTTCAGGATAAATGTGGTGAGTTAGCAGATAAGAGACAATGTGTGTGAGCAACCAAATGGCTGCTGTTTTGCTTCTGCCCTTCAAATAGCCCATAAGAATCTCTCCTGTGGTCTACTCTAATAGGGTATATACAAGAAGGGGAACTACAAGAAATTTAGTTCAGTCAATCCAAGTCAACCCAATAAGAGCCATCACAAACCTACTCGCGTCTTTATATTGAAAGTGAGTTTCTTGTAGCCAGCATATACGGTCATGTATCAACTAGTAATGTTTCAGTTAATGATGGGCTATACATGGAACCAATGGTGGTTCCATAAGATTACAAAACTGCATTTTTACTGTACCTTTTCTATGTTTAAATACACAAATAATTATCATTGTGCTACACTTGCCTATAGTATTCAGTACAGTAACATGTTTTACAGGTTTGTAGCCTAGGAGCAATAGGCTATATCATATAGCCTAGGTATATAGAAGGCTATACTGTCCAGGTTTGTGTAAGTACACACTATGATGTTCACACAATGAGGAAATCGCCTAATTAGGCATTTCTTAGAATGCATCCTTGTTGTTAAGCAATGCATGACTGTAGTTTGGTCTTGCTTTTTTTTTAAAAAAATTGCAGTCTGACTATCTGCATTTAATTAGAGAATTTACAACATTTACATTTAATGTGATTGTTGATATGATTGTGTTTAAATCTA
This sequence comes from Pongo pygmaeus, assembly GCF_028885625.2. Classification (NCBI taxonomy): domain Eukaryota; kingdom Metazoa; phylum Chordata; class Mammalia; order Primates; family Hominidae; genus Pongo; species Pongo pygmaeus. The sequence goes on along the minus strand of NC_072384.2, from coordinate 106,716,278 downwards.
CCTTCTTTGTTTCTTTTCTAGTAGTCCCACCTATTCTTTGTTCCCTTTTACTTTCTTCTTTTGGATTAATTAATTATGATTCTATTTTATATCCTTTGTTGGCTTAGTAGCTATAACTTCTAGTATTGTTTTTGTAGTGGTTGCTTTAGATTTTATATTACACATCTAATATTATACCATGTTATGTATAATATTAAAATGCTACAACAGTAAAGTTCCAGCTCTTCCCATTCTGGTCTTGGTCTTGTTTTTACACGTTTTACTTTTTTATTGTTATAAAGTCCATCATACTTTTTTTTGCTTTAGTCAGTAATATTTTAAAGAAATATTTTAAAGCCAGGCGTGGTGGCTCATGCTTGTAATCCCAGCACTTTGTGAAGCCAAGGTGGGAAGATCACCTGAGGTCAGGAGTTTGAGACCAGCCTGACCAACATGGAGAAACCCTGGCTCTACTAAAAATACACAATTACCTGGGTGTGGTGGTGCATGTCTGTAATCCCAGCTACTCAGGAGGCTGAGGCAGGAGAATCACTTGAACCCAGGAGGCGGAGGTTGCGGTGAGCCGAGATTGCCCCATTGCACTCCAGCCTGGGCAACAAGAGTGAAACTCCATCTCAAAATTTTAAAAAAAAGAAAAAGAAAAAGAAATTTTTAAATAAAAAGAAAAGGAGGCCGGGTGCAGTGGTTCATGCCTGTAACCCCAGCACTTAGGAAGGCTGAGGCAGGCTGATTGCTTGAGCTCAAGAGTTTGAGACCAGCCTGGGCAACATGGCAAAACCCTATCTCTATAAAAAAAATTACAAAAATTAGCTAGATGTGATGGTGCATGCCTATAGTCCCAGCTACTTGGGAGGCTAAGGTGGGAGGATTACTTGAGCCCAGGAGGCAGAGGTTGCAGTTAGCTGATATCTCGCCACTGCACTCCAGCCTAGGTGACAAAGTGAGACCCTGTCTTCCAAAAAAGAAAAAAAGAAAAGGATTTATATTTACCACATTATTTATCATTTCTGGTGTTCTTTATCCCATTGTGTAGATTCAGATTTCCATGGGGTATCATATTCCTTCTACCTGAAAACTTCCTTTAATATTTTAGTTCAGGTCTTTTGCTGATTAATCTTTCAGCTTTTTATATCTGAAAAAAATATTTCACCTTTATCATGATTTTAATGGTTTTATTGAGATATAATTCAAATACCATACAATTCACCCTTTTAAAATGTATATTTCAATATTTTTAGGATACAAACAAGATTATGCATCCATTGCCACATTTCTGTTCTCCCTAAAGAAATCCTAACTTGCTTTATCTGTCACTTTCCATTTTCTCCTCCCACTTCCAGCCCTAAACAACTATTAGTCTACTTTCTGTCACTACAGACTTGCCTATTCTGGATATTTCACATAAGTGGAATCATAAAATATCCAATCACCTTTTACTGTTTTTTTCACTTGACGTTAACATTTTCAGGGTTCATGCATGCTGTTGCTTGTATCAGTACTTCATTTCTTCTTATTGCCAAGTAATTTTCCATTGTATGGGTATATCATATTTTACTTATTCATTTATCACATGATGAATATTTGAATTGTTTTCACTTTTTAATCATTAGGAATGCAATGAAAATTTGTATACAAGTTTTGTGTGAATATAAACCTAGGAGTAAAATTGATATGTCATGGTAACTATATGTTCAATACACCTCCACTGTATGACAAATATTTTTGCTGGCTGGAGAATGCTAAGTTGACAGTCTTTTTCTTTAAGTATTTTAAAGTTGTTTCTACACTGTCTTCTAACATGCATTGTTTCCAGTTTGTAGTCTGTGATAATTCTAATCTTCATTCTTTTTTCCATATGTGTCTTTTTTCTCTGGTTGCTTTATTATTTTTCTCTTTATTACTAGTTTTAACCAATTTGATTTTGATGTGACTTAGCATCATGCCTCTTATACTTGGCATTTACTGAGCTTCTTGAATCTGTGTGGTTTAGAGGTTTCATTAAACTTGGAAAAGTTTTAGCCATTATTTCTTTGATTTTTTTTTTCTGTTCCCACTTACTTCCTTTGGGAACTCCCATTATGTGTGTATTAGGCTGCTTAAACTTTCCCTAAACTCCCTGAAGCTGTATTCACTTTTATTGGTCTTTTTAATTTGTTTCCTTTTGAATAGTTTCTATTGCTCTACCTTAAGTTCATTAATCTTTCCTTCTGAAGTGACTAATCTGCTGTTAATTCCATGCAATGTATTTTTTCTTTCAGGCGTTGCATTTTTATCTCTAGAAATTTCATTTACAGTTAAAAAAATATCTTTCATGTCCCTTTTTAACATGCTGAGGCTATAATCTACCTTCTTGACCATAAGAAATATAATTACAATATCTGTTTTAATGTCCTTTAATTCTGTCACCTGTATTACTACTGAGTCTGTTTCTATTGATTGCTTTTTTCATTATGGCTCATATTTCCTGCTTCTTAGCATATCTGGTAATATTTTTATTGGATCCCAGACATCATTAATTTTATCTCGTTAGGTACTGGATTTTTTTTTCTATATTTTTGTAAATATTCTTGAGCTTTGTTCTTGGAATTAAATTACTTGGAAACAGTTTGATCCTTTGAGACCTGCTTTTATACTTGTTTTATACAGGATCAGAGCAGCTTTTAACCTAGGATTAATTTCATCCCACTGTTGAGACATTATCCTTCTGAATACACTATCTTACATCCACAAATTATGAGTTCTATCCACTCTGGCATGTGGGAATACAAACTCTTCCAAGCCCTATGTGAACCCCAATGGTTTTTCCTCCTAGAAAACTTTAATAGTTTCTTCACACACACACATGCTGTTTAGTACTCAGATGAAAACTCAAAGGGGATGCTCTTCAGATCTCCAGAGCCTTCTCTCTGTGCAGACCTCACTTCTACGGTATTATGTCTCATGAACTCTAATAGCCATGATGTGCTTGAACTCACACTACCACCTCCTAATATGCTAGAGGAAAAACCCAGTTCTTACTATTCCGTCTTGTCCAAAAGCAGAAGTCTCCTTAATGGTATTTGATAAGGAAAGAGGGAAGACAATAAACACTTTTAAAGAAGAGAATGGAAGAGAAGAGAAGAAATGAAAGAGGAAGAATAAGAATTGTTTACATAATTTTACTAGCATTGGAGAAAGCTTATGACAGTGCTAATGTTTACAAAAACAAAATCATACGTACAATATGGTCACAATTATGAAACAAAACAAAAATAAAAACAAACCTGGGCCAGGACTGAGAGAGACACTAACAACACTTGCCGTTGTGAATAGGATTGTTCTTATTTTTAGTTTTTCTACATTTTCCAAAGTTTTAGAAATAATAATTTTATGGCATTTTTATATTGAAGGAGAAAAAATGCAACTGAGATAAACTGGATCCACCTTAAAATAAGAAGGGAAATAAGGAGAAGAGAATAAAATACCCTAAATTTTGTGACAATTTTTTAGGTAGAAGGATTCTATGGGTTTTCATATTAAGATTAGAAATTCCACTTGGTTGACTTATTGAAATGTTACCACCACCACCACCACCAAAATGTAGCCCTCAAGGATCCAAGAGACTTGTAATTCCAAATAAGTTGCTACACAATACTAAATAAGATTATCTTCTCACTTACACTGACCTAAAGACTCTCCAGTGATAGTCAGTAGCCAAAGATCCTCTGGCATTTGGCATGAATGCCAGAAATCTGGCTCTAGCTATCTAGATTCTTGACAATGTTTTGATAGCACAAATAAGTTTTCAGAGTGGAGGCTTAACTTTCCGGTGGCATTTAAATGCTATACAATTCAAAGACAAAGAGGAAGTTATTTTAAACAGAGCAAGGAAGAACAAACAAATGTGTAGGGGTTGGTGCACACAAAAACCTGACTTTCTTTGCCAGACTTGTATGTAGCATGTTCTCTCCACTATGCTTCTTTTACATCTTGTGGTGATAAATTCAGTGTTTGCAGGATTTAAAAAGACGTCGTGTAAAGATCATTTATCTGAATGAACATAAAATAAGTCTTTCCCCCAAAATGCAAACATTGTGCCTCCTTGTTCATTGATTCCCCAGCAAAATGCAGTGTTTCTTCTTCTATGTAAACCTTGTATTTGCTATGGCTAACTCAGTTTTCTGCTTTCCTGTTCATACATATTAAAGGACTCAATGACATAATCGGCTTTGCTTTTCACTCAGTTGCTTAGGGCTTATAAAAATAAAACACAAATACCCACAGCTGTTCTAGGCAATCACTCAGCTCTTTGGAAAGAAAATACAGATACAGAGACAGGTGGTTCTGCTCTAAGCACAACATTCAAAATTAAGAGTGGAGAGACTGCAGCTGTGTTTCCAGGAGAAAACTAGCAAACTCCAAGACTTTCTATGCTAAATACAGTTGCATATGGACACCCAGGATCAAGGGAGCAGCCTGTCTTGAGTCTTGCTTCTCCAGAGGTTGACCAGGATATCCAAAGTCTTACTCTATGGGGATATTTCAAGATTTATGATTGCTCAATGGCGGTGGTTCAGCAGTCCAGATAATGGAGAGCTGACAGCATGCCGACTGTCAGATGGTGAGGTTAGCAACGAACACACAAGGAAGTCTACCTGCCCTTCTGTCAGCTAGTCTGATTGCAATAACTTGACTTTCTGCATACAATTAAGCAAAGGCATGGAGACAGAGCAGGGGAAGCTGATAGCCCAGATGGTTTTAAAGGAGAATAAGAAACGAGTGATACTGTCTGGTTCCACTCTTAATATACTCACAGCATCCAGCCTAGTCAAAGCTTCTGACTGCTACCCAAAGAATGTGAGACCACAGAAGCTATGACTCCTGTTTCAAAACTGGCTGTCCTTGCTGCCTCCAGCTCCCTTCAGCTGCCCCTAGAGCTTGCCTTACAACTCCTTCAATCTCAGTACTACTGTACAACTGTTTTCAGCTTCACGCACTTCTCTGATTTCAAACTTACCACTGAATTGGGTTGGGAGTCCCTATTCCATCTCTAGTCCCAGGAACCACAATTCTTGCCAGATTAGCCTTTTCCCAAGTGGTGGGAGACTCAAATAGCAGCTTAAACCTCTATATGATTTTTCTACCCTATATCCCCATAAAGCTTTTCCATATCAATCCAGCCATTGATTTGTGGGCTATATTGGCACTTCTCAAACATTTTTACAGCAATCCATCTATCCCACTCATTTCTAATTTTCAGCAGAAAAAAGAATTTGAGAAGAATAATCAAGATTACAACGATACAAGAAAAAAAGAACAAATGAAAAACCTAATGATCATTTTTTCATACATGTTAATAAATATTATTATATGAATGAATATGAGCATAACAATAAAAGCCATTACCAATTCAAGTGAACACTGATAGTTGGGTGTGATGGCTTACGCTGTAATCCCAACACTTTGGGAAGCCAAGGCAGGAGAATCACTTGAGGCCAGAAGTTCAAGACAAGTCTGGGCAACATAGTAAGACCCAAAATAAAAAAATAAAGTTAAAAAAGAACATTGTAATGTGCTTTTACGACTTTTGGGGTTTTTTGAGGTTTTTTTTGTTTTTTTTTTTTTGGTGGGGGGAACAGTTTCCCTCTGTCACCCAGACTGGTGTGTAATAGTGAGATCTCAGCTCACTGCAACCTCTGCCTCCTGGGCTCAAGCGATTCTCCTGCCTCAGGCTCCTGAGTAGCTGGAATTATAGGCATGCGTCATGATGCCCAGCCAATTTTTCTATTTTTAGCAGAGATGGGGTTTCACCATGTTGGCCAGGCTGGTCTCAAACTCCTGACCTCAAATGATCCACCCACCTTGGTCTCCCAAAATGCTGGGATTACAGATGTGAGCCACCATGCTCAACTTGCTTTTATTAATTGGTTTTTTCGTTTTGTTTTGTTTGAAATGGTTTCATTATGTTGCCTGGGCTAGTCTTGAACTTCTGTGCTCAAGCAATCCTTCCACCTCAGCCTAATGAGAATTACAGGCGTGTGCCACCATGTTTGCTCTGCTTTTATAAATTTGAATAATTTTTTTTTTTTTGAGACGGAGTCTCGCTCTGTCACTCAGGCTGGAGTGCAGTGGCGCAATCTCAGCTCACTGCAAGCTCCGCCTCCCTGGTTCACGCCATTCTCCTGCCTCACCCTCCTGAGTAGCTGGGACTACAGGTGCCTGCTGGCATGCCCAGCTAATTTTTTTTGTATTTATTAGTAGAGACGGGGTTTCACTGTGTTAGCCAGGATGGTCTTGATCTCCTAACCACGTAATCCACCCACCTCTGCCTCCCAAAGTGCTGGGATTACAGGCGTGAGCCACCGCACCCAGCCAAATTTGTAGTAATTCTTAAGAGGAGAGAAGATTCTGGGAAGATGGCATAGTAGGAAGCACCATAAATCTGTCTCCTCAACTAGTAACAAGAAAGACATGGAATCAGTCAGAATTTGTCTGATATAAGACTTTTTGAACTCTGGCATCTATTAAAGGCTTGTAACTTCTAGGAAAAGGCATGGATGGTAAATTGAGGTTAATTTTGGTCAATTTCAGCTCTTATAACAGCAACAGCTACCCATCCCCCACCATATAGTCCCACAGCAGACAGCTGTGTACATGTCCTGGAGAGCCTGCATGTAAACTGCAGAAGCCAGGATGAGCAAAAAGGATCATGTCTTCCAAATATCATGAGTCTGTGCTCTAATTGCTGATTGCTGCTTCTGATCACAGAGATGCAGAGAAAGAGGCACGTGGCCATTGTTTTTGCACCTCCCCCTCCTCCCCATTATTGTAATCCTGTCTCCCATGACTGAAGTGACTTCCAGGGCAGTTAAGGGGTTGCCATTTTAACGACACCACTACCACTTTATTCTTCTTTTTTTCAGAGCCAGGCGCTGAAGACTAGGACATTCAAAAGCAGCTGGATATATGAGGGAAATTAGAACAATACTGTACAAGCTCAGGGAAAGCCCAGGCTCAGAAAGGGCCTAAGAATACCCTTAAGTTCATGCTTCAGTCTGATCCTTGGCACAGAGATGGTGTTCAACAAACAACAAACAAAAACAAAACCAGAGACAGCAAACTTTGAGGAAGGGAGAGAATCTGATTTCTAGAGTTAACATACCATTAGATTAAAATGTCAGTTTTCCATAAAAAATCACAAGGCATATAAAGAAACAGGAATGCATGGCTCATTCAAAAGAAAAAACTAAACCAACAGAAACTGTTCTTAGAAAATACCTGATGGCAGATCTACTAGACAAAGACTTTAAAACAATTGTCTTAAAGATGCTCAAAGAAGTAAAGGAAACATGGAGAAAGTCAAGAAAATGATATATAAACAAAATGGAAATATCAACAATGTGATAGAAAACCTAAACACAAACTGCAAAGAAATTCTGGAACTGAAGAGTACAATAACTGAAATGAAACATTCACTAGAAAGATTCAAATGCAGATTTGAGTATTTGAGCAGACAGAAGAAAGGATCAACAAACTCAACAAACTTGAAGATAGGATAATGGAAAGTATTGACTTGAGTAACACAAAGAAATAAGAGTGAGGAAAAATTAACAGAGCCTAAGGGACCTGTGTGATACAATCAAGCTAACCAATATACACATTGTGTGGGTCACAGAAGGAGAACAGAGAGAAGGAGAAGAGAGATTATTTGAAAAAATAATGGCCAAGGACTTCCCAAAAGTAATGAAAGACATAAATATAAACATTCAAGAAGGTAAACTAACTCCAAGTAGGATTAACTCAAAGAGACCCATATTGAGACACATTACAATCAAACTGTTGAAAGCCAAAAACAAAGAGAAAGCAGCAAGAGAGAAGCAACTTGTTATATACAAGGAATCCTCAATAAGATTTTCAGCAGATTTCTCATGAGAAAGTCTGGAGGCCAGCAGAAGTGGGATGATATATATTAAGTGCTGAAAGAAAAAAACCTGTCAACCAAGAATCTTGTATCTGGCAAAACTGTCCTTCAAAAGTGAGGAAGAAATTAAGACATTTTAGATAAACAAAAACAGAAGAAGTTTATTGCCACTAGACCTGCCCTACAAGAAATGCTCCAGGGAGTCCTGCAGAATGAAATGAAGGGACACTAGATGGTAACTTGAAGCCATATGAAGAAATAAAGGTCTTAGTTGCAGTAAGTACGTGAGCGTTATAGAAGCTAGTATTATTGTAACAATGGCTTGTAATTCCACTTTTTGTTTTCTGTATGACTTAAGAGGCTAATACATTTTAAAAGCAATTATTAATCTAAAACTTATTATTGTAACTTTGGTTTGAAACTCCACATTTTGTTTTCTACATAATTTAAGACACGCATTTTTAAAAGTATTTGTTTTTCATAATACAATGCATTATAATTGTATTATAATTGTCGTTATAATACAATGTATTATCAGTCGTTATAATACAATGTATTATCATTGTCTTTATAATACAATGTATTATCATTGTCTTTATAATACAGTGTATTATCATTGTCTTTATAGTACAGTGTATTATCATTGTCTTTATAGTACAGTGTATTATAATTGTCTTTATAGTACAGTGTATTATAATTGTCTTTATAGTACAGTGTATTATAATTGTCTTTATAGTACAGTGTATTGTAATTGTCTTTATAGTACAGTGTATTGTAATTGTCTTTATAGTACAGTGTATTGTAATTGTCTTTATAGTACAGTGTATTGTAATTGTCTTTATAGTACAGTGTATTGTAATTGTCTTTATAGTACAGTGTATTGTAATTGTCTTTATAGTACAGTGTATTGTAATTGTCTTTATAGTACAGTGTATTGTAATTGTCTTTATAGTACAGTGTATTGTAATTGTCTTTATAGTACAGTGTATTGTAATTGTCTTTATAGTACAGTGTATTGTAATTGTCTTTATAGTACAGTGTATTGTAATTGTCTTTATAGTACAGTGTATTATAATTGTTTTATAGTACAGTGTATTATAATTGTTTTATAGTACAGTGTATTATAATTGTTTTATAGTACAATGTATTATAATTGTTTTATAGTAAAATGTATTATAATTGTATCATAATTGTTTTTATAATACAAGGTATAAAGATATAATTTTGTGACATCAGCAAAAAGAATAAGGATACAGATATAAAGGAGCAAAAAATTTATATGTTATTGAGGTTAAACTGGAATATTCAAATTTGAGTGATATGCCTCAAGGATGTTAAATGTAACCCTTGATAACCAAAAGGAAATAGCTATAGAATACACACAAAATAAAAAGAGAAAGAAATTTAAACATTTCACTACAAAAAGTCAACTAAACACAAAAGAAGATATGAGGAACAAAAATGTATAAGACAAACGGAAAACAAATAGCTAATTGATAGATGTCAGACCCTTTTCATCAGTAATTACTTTAAATGTAAACGGATTATACTCTCCAAAGACAGAGATTGAAAGAATGCACTTAAAAAAATGATCCAACTATGTGCTATCTACAAGATACTCATTTTAGATCCAAAGACACAAATAGGTTGAAAATGGAATGATAGAAAATAATATTCCATGAAAATAGTAACCAGAAGAGAGCAATGGAGGATATGCTAATATCATACAAAATAGATTTTAAATAAAAAAAAGTTTACATGAGACAAAGAAGGATATTATAATAAAAGGTTCGATACAGCAAAAGATAACAATTATAAACAGCTACATAACTAATAACAGACCACCAAAACATATGAAGTAAAAATTGACAGAGTTGAACATTGATGAAATAAATTGAAGACAAAAATAAATGGAAAGATATCTCATGTTCGTGCATTGGAAGAATTAATATTCTTAAAAAGTCCATGCTCCCAGAGTAACCTATAGATTCAATGCAATCCCTATTAAAATTCCAATGATATTATTTGCAAAAATAGATAAAACAATTCAAAAGTATGTATGGAACCACAAAAAAAACCCTGAATAGCCAAATCAATCTCGAGCAAGAACAAAACTCCAGGCATCACACTACATAATTTTGAAATATACTACATAGCTACGGTAATCAAAACAACATTGTACTGGTGCAAAAAACAGACATAAAAACCAACAGAACAGAAGAGAGAGCCCAGAAATAAATCCATACATTTATGGTCAACAGATCTTCAACAAGGATGCTAGGAACACACAATGGGGGAAGAACAGGCTCTTGAATAAATGGTGTTGGAAAATTGTATATCTGCATGCAGAAGAGTGAAACTGGACCCATATCTCATACCTTATACAAGAATCAAGTCAAAATGGATTAAAGACTTAAACTTAATACCTGAAACTGTAAAACTACTAAAAGAAAACATAGGGGGAAAACTTCTTGAAATTGGTCTGAGCAATGATTTTTTTTTTGGATATGACCCCAAAATGACAGGCAACAAAAGAAAAAAATAGACAAATGGGATTACGTTTTCACTTAAAGTCTTCTACACAGCAAGGAATACAATCAGTAGATGAAGAGACAACCTACAGAATGAGAGAAAGTATTTGCAAGCCATACATTTGATAAGGGGCTAATATCTGAAATATATAAGGAACTCAAACAACTCAATAGCAAATAAATAAATAAAACCCAATTTTGAAATGGGCAAAGGACCTTAATAGACATTTCTCAAAATAAGACATAAAAATCGCCAAATGTATTTGAAGAAAATGCTTAACATCATAAGTCATGAGGGAAATGCAAATTAAAATCACAATGAGATATCGTCTCACACCTGTTAGAATGGCTATGATCAAAAAGACAAAAGATAACAAGTGTTGGTGAGGATGTGGAGAGAAAGGAACAGAACCCTTGTACACTGTTAGTGGGAATGTAAATTAGTATAGCCATTATGGAAAACAGTATGGAGTTTTCTCAAAAAAATAAAAAATAGAAGCCAGGCCCAGTGGCCTGTAATCCCAGCACTTTGGGAAGATGAGGGGGGCAGGTTTCTTGAGGTCAGGAGTTTAAGGCCAGCCTGGCCAACATGGTGAAACCCCATCTCTACTAAAAATACAAAAATTAGCCAGGCATGGTGGCGGGCGCCTGTAATCCCAGCTACTCAGGAGGCTGAGCCAAGAGAATCACTTGAACCTGGGAGGTGGAAGTTGCAGTGAGCTGGGATGTCACCACTGCACTCCAACCTGGGCAACAGAGTGAGACTCTGTCTCAAAAAAAAAAAAGAAATTAAAAATAGAATTACCATATGGTTCATCAATCCCAATTAGGGATATATAATATATCCAAGGCAAACAAAAGCCTCATCTCATACAGTTATCTGCACTGCCATCTTCATTGCAGCATTTATTCTTTACAATAGCCAAAATATAGAAACAACTGTTGTTTGTCAACAGATGAATGGGTCACGAAAATATGGTGGGTATGTGTGTGTTTGTGTGTGTATGCATATATATGTATATGTACATGTACATATATACATATACATGTATATACATATATGTATACACGTATATGTGCATATATGTATACACGTATATGTGCATATATGTATATACGTATATGTGCATATATGTATATATGTATATGTGCATATGTGTATGTGTATATGCACATATGTGTATATGTACATATGTGTATGTATGTGTGTGTACATATATGTGTGTATATGTACATATGTGTGTATATGTACATATATCTGTGTATGTATGTATATGTACGTGTGTGTATGTACATATATATGTGTATGTATGTATATGTGCATGCATATATGATAGAATACTATTCAGACTTTAAAAGAGAAGGAAATCTTGTCATTTGCTACAATATAGATGAACTTGGCTTAGGCTAAGTGGAATAAGCCAAGCATAGAAAGACAAATACTCCATGATCTCACTTATATGTGGAATCTAAAAGAGTTTAACTCATAGGAGCGGAGAGTAGAATGGTGGTTGCCAGAGGCTGAGGGGAGGGGTGCCAGAGGAAAGAGAGGTGTTGGTCAAAGGATATAATGTTTCAGTTAGACAGGAGGAATACATCTAGTACTGGAAGTTCTAGCCATAGTAATTAAGCAAGAAAAAGAAATAAAAAGCATCTAAATTGAAAAGCAAGAAGTCAAATTATCTTCATCCACAGATGATAGTAATCCTTAATATCAGTACTATGCCAAGCCATACTGGAGCCTGTGACAAAAAGAAAAGTCAGTGATACTGATCCTATTTTTTATTTTAAAATTTGATGCTTTGTTTGTCATTGGATGTTTGCATTCATTTTTATTTTTAATATACTGCATTAAATTACGATTTCTTTTGAGTAACGAGTTTTTTGGTGCTCCCTTAAATTTTGGATTCAGGATGAGTGCCTCACTTGCTTGACCCCAGCCTGGGCCTTATTTAATACTCAGCATGACTATGTAGTAATCTTAGTCATACCTGAAGATTATGTCATTTGCTTATGAGAATGGACAGAAAATCTTACATCTATAGATCCTTTCCCAATCCATCTGGAGACTTTTTCCCACCCAGGACCTTTGCACTTGCTTGTCTTTAAGTCTGAATTACTCTTCACATCTTCACATAGTTAGTTGGCTGCCTCTCCTCCTTCTCAAATCAAGTGTCTTCTCAGAAAAACCTTCACCAAACCACTTCTTCTAAAATAGGTCTCCTTTATTATTTTCAACCACAGAATCCTATTTGTATATTCCAAAGCACTTAAAAATTTGTACGTATGAACTTGTTTGCTGACCTCTTTATCATGTGTTTCCCCCATTACTCTATACACTCTATGAGGGCAAGGACACTATCTGTCTTGTTCACCATTATGTCACCATCACCTAGCAGAGAGCCTAGCACATGGTAGGTTCTCAGTGTATATTCATTGAATGGATGAAGAAGCTAAGGAAACAGAAACACAGATAGGTTGGGGACCTTCGTCAGCAAGAAGGAAGCTTTTGTTCTGCTTCATGCTGAACATCTGGAATGCCACCACCTGGTCAATTGCCCACCATCCATCAGGGACACAAGCTCCTCAAAGCAAATCAAGTGGTGGGCATAGTTTGGGAAATGTGACCTGGAAGAGATTCAGTTATAGTTGAAAGCTTGGCTGGTGGTTACAAGAGAAAGTGCTAGTCAGGGAAGAAGTTGTATGGGGAGGAGGGTTCTTGGGCCGGGATAAATGGAAGTCATAACCAAATCTCAAGGAGTTTACACAATGTCAAATCACACTAGCCAATAGCTTTAGCTTTGAATGCTTTCAGGCCTGGCATGAACGAGGTACAGTAAGGAGCCAGAAGGCACTGTATGAACCAAGGACTCCCCTCCTCTCAATGCTACAAGGTTATATAAGCAAATACACCAAGAGACATATTTTGTCAAATGCTCTTTCTGCATCCATTTAGATGATCATATGGGAGGAGAAGAAGGGTAAAAACTGAAAGACTAAAGATCCAAAAGATGATTTAAATCATTGAATTGGGCTAACTTTTTTTTCCTTCCTCCTGCCTTGCAAGAAATTGTAAAATAGACAACTTACATTTTGGAAAACTAAAATATCTACATTTTCTTAACAGATTCCAGTGACAATGTAAGAACATTAAAAGATTTCACAGCAGGTGAATGAAAGAATCCTGGTGGACTATGGTTTGGGAAACCAAATCATAAACCATTGGTCTATATGGCTTATTTAAATGCTATTCATTACTGCCTTCTTGTCTGGTTTTAGGATGATTGACTTATAGGTCCCTAGAGCTGGGAGAAACTTGGTTATCAGCCAGGTTTGTTCTGCCCATGCACAGCAAGTCAATCACTGAGAAGAAGAGTTTTGCAAAAGAGAAAGAGTTTATTTACAAGGCAGCTAAGCAAGGAGGCAGGAAAACAGGTCTCAAATCTACTTCCCCAAAAATAGAGCTTGAGGGTTCTTATGGGATAGAAATCTGGGTAGTCCAATGTATGGGTAAAGGTGATTGACAGCTAGTAAAGGTGAGGTAATTGGGGTTTCTGTGCAAATGTAATTGAGCTACATGCTTTTCACAGGACATATGTGCAGAAAATGGTGGCATTATAATGATCTGAGGTGAAATTTTTGGCCCTCTGACATCAAAATGTCACTCTATAGGCACCTGCACAGGCCCAGCTGAAGGGTCAGTGGTCTCAACCAGCTTCAACTGAACAAGAGCTGCCCCATAGTTCCTAAAAAACAACATTAAACACCCGTTACTATAATGACCCACAGTCAGAGATGTTATCTGTAAGGAAGCTAGTGGGAGTTTTAAGATCAATTAGAAGTAAGAGATTAAAAGCAAGCAAAGCAGGTTAGCGTTGGTGGGCTTAATCAGCTTAGCCCTTAGCTTCACTTTAGTGCTGATGTATTTCATCCTTCCTCATTTCACAAATGAGGAAACAGATCTTGTGATTTGTTCATCCCAATTTGATTCCTTTAAGAAGCCCATCCCCACCTAAGCAAGACATATTAGAATTCATTTGAAAGAAATCCTCCTCCAGGTTACATGGATTCCCCCTGCCTTTCACCTGCCCTGCACCAGGCTGTCAATTTCTGTTAATTCTTCATGCAGCCCCTGCATCTGATGCGTAACAGTGCAGGATCTCCCTCTTCAGTGTGCTCTGACTGCAGAGCCTGCTCCATTTCTAAGCAGTTGCTCTTGCTTCAGTTCTGTGGTGATGTAATCTTACGAGCAGCTTTCTAGGTAATCTTCCCCCTGGTTTGATCTGGTCCCCTGGACCTCACACCAGTATATTGACCAGTAGGCTACATTCTCAGGTCTGTCTTGACCTTGGCAATGAGAATAGATTTTTTAAAAATGTTTATACCTCTTGATTTCTTCAACTAAGATTATGTATTTCTTGAAACAAAGATTATTAATCTTCATTTTCTTCCCCACACTACTTAATACAGTTCCTGGTGATAAAAATATTAGTTAATTGATTTAATTTATTCCCTGACCACCAATACAGCCCTCACGTTATATTCTGAGTGAGCAGAGTAGGCAGCTGCTGGTGTGATATAAATTTAGAGTTTAGGAAAGCTCTCCCAGCCCAAGGACTATTTCCCTCTGCCAGGATACCTAAAATAACCACATTACTCACTCCTTTGAGTCAAGGCCTTGAAAATTCTTGTTAAAATGCAAATGTCATCTGGGAGGGATAAATTGAAGCTATCAATGCCTATTAATAACATAGAATATTGTTAGCTTAGCAGAGAATAAGAAAGATCTAGAATATAGAAGGGCAGGCTTAAGAAAGCCCCCAAATTTAGGACCCAGTGAAAACAAGAATAGCATTTTGGCAATAGGTGGATGCATACTGAAAGAAACAAGGATCTCAGAAAACTAAAATAAGATGAGAGTAAAAAAGGACCTGTTATAGCATAAAAAAAGATTAATAATTACAGCTATTTTTTTTTCAGAGATGGGGTCTCCCTATGTGGTCCAGGCTAGAATGCAATGGCTATTCCCAGGCACAATCATAGTGCACTACAACCTTGAACTCTTAGGCTCAAGCATTCCTCCTGCCTCAGCCTCCCGAGTAGCTGAGACTACAGGTCCATACCCAAATAACAGCTAATATTTTAAAGTACATACTCTATGCCAGATAGTGGTCTAGGCGCTTTGCATGTATTTCATCACTTTTCGTTTTTTCATATGAGATAGACATAATTATTCGTCACTTTCAGGTGAAGAAGCCAAGGTTGAGAGACATTTATTGATTATGGGCGGGTGCGACGGCTCATGCCTGTAATCCCAGCACTTTGGGAGGCTGAGGCAGGTGGATCGCTTGAGGTCAGGAGTTCTAGACAAGCCTGGCCGGCATGGCAAAACCCTATCTCTACTAAATATAAAAATTAACTGGACGTGGTGGCCCACACCTGTAATCCCAGTTACTTGGGAGGCTGAGGCACAAGGATCACCTGGACCCTGGAGGCAGAGGTTGCAGTGAACCAAGATCCTGCCACTGCACTCCAGCCTGGGTGACACAGTAAGACTCTGTCCACACCACCCCTTCCCCCGCCAACCCCCCCCCCCCGAAAAAAATCAAGACATTGATTTGTCCAATGTTAGAAAACTAGTAAGGGTATGTACAGCTGGAATTTGGACAAGCTGTCTGGTTCCAGGATCTCTTTGTTGAACCTCTGTGCCACAGGGTCACTGTGTTTGGTTGTTGCTTTCATTAATATGGTCCTGATTTTAATCACAGAAAGGTGCTGTTCACTCACCTCAATCTCCCTTATCTACATTCGAGTAGTCTCCCAGTCCTAAAGACTCTGTCTTTCAGTATGTCTATTCCTTTCCATTTCTCCTACAACCTAGCTCAAGTTCCCTTTATTTCTTTTCTAGAAAGCAACCACTGCATGGTGCATGCCAGGCACCATGATATCTTATCTCATTTAAGCTTTCAATGAAATACTAATAATTTCTACATGAAGAAACTGAGGCACAGGAAGGTCAGTCACCGCCCCACTTCCCAAAGTCACTCTATAAATATTACTCTTGGGATTTGCACCCAAGAGTCTGACTCCAGAGCCCATACTCATATTTACCATGTGATCTAACTACCTGGCTATCCTAAGAGCTTCCTACCTTGCCTCCCTTTTGCTGGTCTTTGCTTTGCCCCATCCCCACACCACAAACAATAAAGTCTACTTTGTTACTTTGTCCACACTGACTCCTAATCTGTCTTTCAAGGCTATGGATGCTGAGACATCCACCTCATGACACTCCAGGCATAAGTACCTACAGAAAAGTCACTGATACATTTGATTACATTAAAAAAAAAATGTTGGCTGGGCACAGTGGCTCACACCTGTAATCCTAGCACTTTGGGAGGCCAAGGCGGGTGGATCACCTGAGGTCAGGAGTTCGAGACCAGCCTGGCTAACATGGTGAAACCCCCGTCTCTACTAAAAATATAAGAATTAGCCGAGCGTGGTGATGCACGCCTGTAATCCCAGCTACTCAGGAGGCTGACACGGGAGAATCACTTGAACCCATTTCACTCCAGCCTGGGCGACAGAGCGAGACTCCATCTCAAAAAAAAAAAAAGTGACATAGGAGGGAAAACAGGCAATTTAGAGGCTTAAAACCAATGAAAAATGTTTGAACTTAATCATAGCTGAAGAAATACCGGGCTGGGCATGATGGCTTACACCTGCAATTCCAGCACTTTGGAAGGCCAAGGCAGGAGAATCACTAGAGTCCAGGAGTTCGAGACCAGCCTGGGTGACATAGTGAGTCTCCATCTCTACAAAATATTTAAAAATTAGCCTGGCACAGCAGTGTGCACCTGTGGTCCCAGCTACTTGGGAGACTGAGATGGGAGGATCACTTGGGCTCAGGAGGTTGAGGCTGCAGTAAGCCACCCTGGGCAACACAGCAAGACCCTGTCTCAAAAAGGATGGAAGGAAGGGAGGGAGGGAAGGAAGGGAGGGAAAGAAAGAAGAAAGAAAGAGAAGAAAGGAAGAGAAAGAAAAAGAGAGAAAGGGAGGAAGGAAGGAAGGAAGGGAGGGAGGGAAATGAGGGAAAGAAAGAGAAGAGGGAAAGAGAGAGAAAAAGAGAGAAAGGGAGGAAGGGAGGGAGGGAGGAAGGAAGGAAGGAAAAGGAAGGAAGGAAAAGGAAGAGAAAGAAAGAAAGAAAAGAAAGAAAGAGAGAGAAAGAAAGAAAGAGAAAGAAAGAAAGAAAGAAAGAGAGAGAGGGAGAGAAAGAAAAGGCGGGAAGGCTATTTAAATTTTTTACTTTTTATTTTGAGATGGAGTCTCACTCTGTCACCCAGGCTGGAGTGCAGTGGTATGATCTCCGTTGACTGCAACCTCCACCTCCCAGGTTTAATCGATTCTCCTTTCTCATCCTCCCGAGTAGCTGGGATTACAGGTATGCACCACCACAGCTGGCTAATTTTTGTATTTTTAGTAGAGATAGGGTTTCACCATGTTGGCCAAGCTGGTCTCGAACTCCTGACCCCAAATAATCCACACACCTCGCCTTCCAAAGTGCTGGGATTACAGGCAGGAGCCACAGCACCTGGCCTGACATGATATTATTTCTTACCTATTGGTTTGGACAAAATTTTTAAGATTGATACCTAGTCTTGGAGAGAGTGGAAAAAGGGGTCTTTATAGACTATAGTTTGGAAAGTAAATTAGTGCAGCTTTTTTTTAGGGCAATTTAAGATTATTTACCAAAATGTAAAAAGCACATACCATTTGACTGAACATTTCTATTACAAAAAAATGTCCTCTATGGACATAGTTAAACAAGAATAGCTGCTCGAGGATGTTCACTGTAGCAATTTTTGGTAAGAAACCCCAATTACTGGTAAGTGGGTCATAGAAAATAAATTGTGATGTCATGAATACATTTCCAAAGATTATCTATGCTAAACTGCAATGGTCCCCAAATTAGGTTATAATCACCAAGAAAATATTATACCTAATATTTAATATATATTTATGTATTTTAACTTACCCTTCTTACATCTACTTTTATGAATGTTTTAAAGTGTACATGATAGATCAATGTAGTGGTGTAGGTATATGATTTATAAATAAACATACATATGTTGGCATTAAATGACAAAAAATGTTTGTTGTTGGGGATGCAGCAATTCAAATTTGTGCTGGAGATTGACATGCAGGGTAAAGATCAAATGCCGTAGCATGTCACCCATACAAGGCCTTCAGCAACAGGGCTTTCAATTACCCTACTTCTCTTACCTCCTTTTCCACTCCTCTTTCTCTTCCCCAACCCAAGGCAGCATATGGCCCAGGAAACCAATTTACTCACGGGTTCTTAGTTATGTGTGTCTCTTGTGCTCCTACATGTTTTGCTGGGTGTACCAAGAATTCAAGGCCTTGACTAATCTTTACCAGGGCCATTTCTCAGGGTTATGTCTGAAGCAAGCAGCCTTCAGGGATGAGGCAATGTCTCCCTCTGGGACAAAGAGCAAGGATGTGGGGCCCCACTCAGAACCCTGGAGTTGGTATGAAGATTGTTTTAAGTTGAAAACATTAGAGATACAATGGATGCAGAAAGCCTTGTTGGAATGTCCCTTATCTGACTAAAAGCAGCAACTTCTGGGAAATGAGGCTACCATAAACTCCCTCTTTGGGATGGGTTTTACCGCCAGAAAAAAAGGCCAAGAGCAAATCTACCATAAGTACTCTTTCCACAGGAGTTATATGGCCGTGGAGAAGATGGAAAAGACCACTAGCACCCACATACACAAACTTTATCACCAGCTTTCTTATCTCCCAATTTGTTCCCCAGAAACCAATTTGTTTTTACCATGGAAGCCCTTTCTCCTCCCTCCTTTTCTTTAAGTTAGGTATATGCACCTCTAACTTTAACCATTTAATGTAGCTGGCTACTTTTTTGGTTAATTCCCATATGCATACAAATAAAATCTTTTTTCCTCCTGTTAATCTGTCTTTTGTCAGATTAATTTGCAGGTCTTCATTTAAAGAAATTAAGAGGATAGAGGAAAATTTTTCCCTCCCTGACAATGCGCATGTTGCTTGCCATGATATAGATAATACAGCCCTTTGTAACTTACCCAGGAGTCTCATATCTTCTGCCAACATCCATGAAACCATAACAAGCTCGGTAAATAGTGTGTAAGTAGATTAAAGATAAATCTTAGACTCAACAATGGAGCATTTTCCTCACTTCTATTACACTGCCCACAATTCCCTTAGCTTGAAATACCTTTTCTCCAGTCTTTGCTTCTTTGTGACTTCTTTTTTTACTTTCTTTTATGGATAACATAGTGTTTAAATCCATTTGTTTCCTACTGACTTCAAAATTATACTTTATATATTTATTCTCAGATGAATCACCCTTAGGTTATGCATAGGTTTCCCTCTGAAAAGTTTCATCAGTATCTCCTTACTTCTCTCAAACTACAAAGACGTCAGAATGCTTTAACACAAATCATATGTCCACTTTTTCCATGTTATCTATTGCCAATGAAAAGAATCAAACTCTGTAAAATATCTAAAGAAGTTTATTCTTAGCAAAATATAAGTGACCATGGCCCAAGAGGTCCTAAGAACATGTCCCCATTGTGGTTAAGTTACAGTGCTTGGTTTTACGTGTTTTAGGGAGACCTAAGACATCAACCAATAAATGTAAAGTACACATAGGTTTGGTCTGCAAAGGTGGGACAATTAGAAGCAGTGGGGCTTACAGGTCATTGGTGGATTCAAAGATTTTCTGATTGGCAATTGGTGGAAAGAGTTATTATCTGAAGACACAGATTCAATAGATAGGAGTGTCTGGGTTAAGATAAGGGGTTGTAGAGACCAAGGTTCTTGGTAATGTAGAGGAAGCCTGCAAGTAACAGGCTTCGGAGAGAATAGATAGTAAATGTCTCTCATCAGACCTTAAAAGATGCCAGATTCTTGGTTAAATCTCTTCTGGTTCAGAAAAAGACCTGGAAAGGGAAGAGGATTCTTTACAGAATATAAATTTCCCCCACAACAGGCAGCTTTGCAGGACCATTTCAAAATACTTCAAAGAAATATATTCCTCTGCACTCCAGCCCGGGTGACAGAGCGAGACTCCGTCTCAAAAAAAAAAAAAGAAATATATTTTGATGTAAAATACTTAGATACTTTCAGGGCCTGCTCCCTGTCATGTGATGCTTTACTAGAGTCAGGTTGGAATTTGATATCTTATTGCTACAAATAATCTATTTTGTCTTAAGATCTCTGTTTTAATGTTAATGCTGATCAGTTGTGGCTGAATTCCAGAGGAAGGAGAGTATCATGAGGCCTGTCCAGAACACTCTTACCATTATGACCTGAAATTGTGTTTTTTGTTTCTTTATGTTTCTTTCAAAACCTCCTTGGCTGAGAGGAGGGGTCCATTTAGTTGGATGGGGAGCTTAGAATTTTATTTTTTGGTTTATATATTGTTGTCTTTTATTTTAATTTTACCTTATTTCCCTCCCCTTTTATTCATTTTTAAAATTGTTTTGTTTTGTTTTTGTTAAAAACAATTATTCAGATTCACCCCATGCTTACCAAATGTTTTACTTATCATTACTTCATGCATCCCAATCCTTCCTTCTAGGTTTAATCTCTTTCTCGTATTGAAGTATATCCTTTAGTAGTTCTTTCAGCAATGGCCTGTAAGTGGTAAATTATTTCAGCTACTTTATCTAAAACACCCTTATTTCATCCTCACTCTTTGGAGACCATTATAGCAAATGTTTTTAAAACTTTAGTATGCATAAAAATAATCTGGGGAAGTTTGTTAAATGCAGTTTCTCAGGTCCCTTTGAGATCTATTTTAGTAGTTTTGGAAGGAAGGGGCCAGGAATCTACCTTTTCTACTAGCTCTTCAAGTAATTCCGATGTAATTATGTCAAGCCTACACTTTGAGAAGAAATTAGGCTATAGACAGAGATAGCCATGGAAAAGATTTTTTGTTTTTTTACATTTTTAAATAAAAGTAATACATGCTCATTAAAGACATTTTTAGGACAATAGAGAAATAGGGAAGAAAAAGTCACTTAATTCTATCCAAATACAATTACTGCCAGTACTATGATATAGAATTGATCCTCACCATGCAAAGGATCTGCAAATGCAGATTCTATATTTGCAAATTCTGCCTACCCCTAAAATTTATTTGTAACCCAAAAATCAAAACTTGTGGTCATTCATGGACACGCAGACAGCAATGAAAAGTTTGAGTCATCTGCCCAACCTGCAGATGCTCCTAACTGATATCAAAGAAGGTCCTGCTCTGCCTTCTTGTTTCAGCTCCCACATAGACATGATCAGAGGATGCAGAAGGTAATGGGGCAGGGCAGAGTAGTTCAAGAAACTCTAGCTCTGGGGCCAGTAGGCCAGGGTCAGCCCATGCTGACATTTATTGCAACAGCCTTAGGCAAGTCTCTTAACACTTTTGAACCTCATTTTTTTCTTTGTAAAATAAAGAAAATAAAATCTACGAAGATGACTTGTTTTTAGGATTTAAGATTATAATCTATGTGAGATATGTGATATATGTGTGTGTGTATCTATGTGAGATATGTAGAAACACACAAGACTCATATAGAAACAATGACTCAGTATTCACTAATTCAGTGTTCACAGACTTTATGGAACATAACTATCATCGTGAGAATCAACGATATTTCCTTCTAGACTTTTTAATATGTGTAAATTTTTTGCAATGTTGCTGTTGAGATTTATATGATACATTTATAAGGTTAGCTTCTCCCACTCATGATCCTCTTCCTCTAATGTGGTGGTTTCAACCTGGCTGCACATTAGAGTCACCTGGGAAGCTTTAGAAAACATTGATGCCAGCCAGGCGTGGTGGCTCACACCTGTAATCCCAGCACTTTGGGAGGCCAAGGTGGGTGGATCACCTGAGGTTGGGAGTTCAAGACCAGCCTGGCCAGCATGGTGAAACCCTGTCTCTACTAAAAATACAAAAATTAGCCAGGGATGGTGACAGGCGCCTGTAATCCCCGCTACTCAGGAAGCTGAGGCAGGAGAATCACTTGAATCCGGGAGGCAGAGGTTGCAGTGAGCCGAGATTGCGCCATTGCACTCCAGCCTGGGCAACAGAGCGAGACTCCATCTCAAAAATAAATAAATAAATAAATAAATAAAAAGAAAACATTGATGCCCAGACCCCATCCACAGACATTCAGATTCAATTGTTACAAGGCTGGTCCCAGGCATTAGCTGCATTTAAGAGCTCCAGATTTTTCTAATGAACAACCTGAGGTCAAACCTCTGTTTAATCTATCTGGAAAGGAAGCCCTGGTCTCAGTGCACTTTGGAGTCATCCATTTGGCAGCCCACTCTCCCTATGGTTTCCTGCTCCCTATCTCCCTATGGTGTCCCGCTCCCCCACTCCGTTCTCTGTTCTTGCCATAGCTCTTTCTTCTGCTTGTCAGTGCCTGGAATTCAGGCCTACTGTCCTTCCCAGGGCAATGCTGCTATTTGTGCCACTGATTTGGTGGAAGGGTGAGGTAGGAAAGGCCCTACAGTGCCTTTACTAACTCACCTCTTAGTCTCCTCACAACAGTGTCCCACAAGGCTGGAAGAGAATAGCAGTCTTTACTGGGGGACTGGAGGCAATGAAAGGAGACTGCAGAGCAAAATAAAAACTGCCAATCAGGCACCAAAAGTGATTGCTTCAATAGTCTAAGGAAAAATCACCACCACCACCCAAAAAGTGTTCACCCAGACCCCTGCCTCCTGCCCTCTTCAGTCCTTATCAATCCATAGGACACACCCTTAGTAGGATGTTTCCCAAAATATGAGTTTCTGAGTCTAGAATAACATTCCATAAACAATGGAAAGGGATCTCTCTACCATTGTGAGATAAAGATATACTTCTTTTTTTCTTCCTGACAGTTCAGCAGGTAACCACTGAATCAAATGCACACACACACACACACACACACACGCATGCACAAAGAGAGAGAGAGAGGGAGAGAAAGAGATAGAGAAAGAGAGAGAAATTCACAGATAAAGCGCACATCATGGATGTAGAGAAACATTTTCCTCAGTGTGCATTAACAGCTCCCATATATATATTGAAGGTGATCTTTTACTTTATTATTCCAGTAACTTCAGCCTGGCCACCCCACAACTATTACTTAAACTCCTGCTTAGAAATCCTTCCTAGAGACCTGTTGGTGTTTAATTGTCCCATTTATGCATCTTTTTTAAGCATCACAGCCACATGCCTCAATGGCCATGCTTTGGGTGCCACAAAGAAATAGCAAAGCATTCATAAAATCTGCCCAGTCCAATGTCCTGAAGGATTTCCCTTTTGTTTTCTTCTAGTAGTTTTATATTTTGAGGTCCTACCTTTAAATCTTTCATCCCTTTTGAGTTAATTTTTCTATATGATGAGAGATAGGGGTCTAGTTTTATTCTTCTGCATATGGATATCCAATTTTCTCAACTCCATTTATTTTTTTTTCCCAACTCGATTTATTGAAGAGGCTATCCTTTCCCCAGTGTATATTATTAGCACCTTTGTCAAAAACTGGTTGGCTGTAAATATGTGGATTTATTTCAGAGTTTCTTTATTCTGTTCCACTGGTCTATGTGTATGTTTTTCTACCAATACCATGCTGTTACGGTTACTATAGCTTCGTAGTATTATAGATTTTGATGTTAGATAGTGTGATGTCTCCATCTTTGTTCTTTTTACTCAGGGTTTCTTTGGCTACTTGGGGTCTTTTGTGGTTCCATACAAATTTGAGAATTGTTTTTTCTATTTCTGTGAAAAATGTCATCAGTATTTTGATAGGGACTGCGTTGAATCTGTAGATTGCTTTTGGTAGTATGGTCATTTTAAAAATATTAATACTTCTAGTCCATGAACATAGGATGTATTTACATTTTTTGTGTGGCTTTTTCAGTATCTTTCATCAGTGTTTTGTAGTTTTCATTGTAGAGATCTTTTGCCTCCTTGGTTAAACTTACTCTAGGTAAAATTTTTGTAGTGGGGACAATTTGAATTTCTCTTTTCCCATTTGGATGTCCTTTGTTTCTTTCTCTTGCTCCAGCTAGGATTTCCAGTAGTGTGTTGAATGAGAGTGGTGAAATTGGGTATTCTTGTCTTGTTCCATTTCCTAAAGAAAAAGACTTCAGTTTTCCCCATTCAGTATGATGTTAGCTATAGGTTTGTCATATATGGACTTTATTATGTTTAGGTATGTTCCTTCTATGCCCAGTTTGTTGAGGACTTTTATCATGAAGTGATGCTGAATTTTATCTAATGCTGTGTCTATTGAGATGCTCATGTGGATTTTGTCCTTAATTCTGTTTATTTCAGGTGTTATGTTTATTGATTTGCATATATTGAACCATCCTTGCATCCCTGGGATAAATCCCACTTATCCTCACGTATTATCTTGTTGATGTGCTGTTGGATTGCATTTGCTGACATTTTGTTGAGGATTTTTACATCTATGTTCGTCAGGGATATTGGCCAGTTGTTTTCTTTTTTTGTCATGTCCATGTCTGGTTTTGGTATCAGGGTAATGTTGGTCTCATAGATCAGGGGGTTTAGAATAATTCCCTCCTCTTCAATTTTTTGGAATACTTTGAGAAAAATTGGTGTTAGTTCTTCTTTAAAGATTTGGTAGAAGTCAGAGTGAAGTCACCTGGTCCTAGGCTTTTCTTGATTGGGAGACTTTTTACACTACCAGTGGGAACCTAAATTATGAGAGTCATTACAGAAAACAGTATGGAGATTCCTTAAAAAACTAAAAATAGAACTACCATAGGAGCCAGCAATCCCACTATTGGGTATTTATCCAAAGAAAAGGAAATCAGTATATTGAAGGGATATATGCACCCCCATGTTTACTGCAACAACATTTACAATAGACAAGATGTGGAATCAACCTGTGTCCATCAACAGAGAAATGGATTAAAAAATGGTATATATACACAATGGAATACTATTCAGCCATAATAAAGAATAAAAGCCTATCATTTGTAGCAACACGAATGAGCTGGGAGGACATTCTGTTAAGGGAAATAAATCAGGCATAGACAGACAAATACCACATGTTTTCACTCATATACAAGAGCTAAAAAAGTTGTTCTCACCCATATGTAGGACCTTAAAAAGTTGTGCTCGTATAAGTATAGAGTAGAATAGTGGTTACTAGAGGCTAGGAAGAAGAGAAGGAGGAATGATAAAAGAGGTTGGTTAATGGATACCATACTACAGCTAGATAGGAGAAATAAGTTCTAGTAGTCTATAACACTGTAGGGTGAATATAGTTAACAACAATTTATTGTATATTTTTAAACAGCTAGAAGAGGATTTTTAATGGTTTCCAATACAAATAAATGATAACTGTTTGAGGTGATGGATATGTTAATTACCCTGAATTGATCATAACATATTGTATATATCAATATGATACACAATGTGTATCAAAATATTACACTGTCCCCATAAATATGTACAATTATTACATGTTGATTAAAAAATAATAATTTTTAGGCCAGACATGGTGGCTCACGCCTGTAATCCCAGCACTTTGGGAGGCTGAGGCAGGCGGATCACTTGAGGTCAGGAGTTCAAGACCAGCCTAGCCAACATAGTGAAACCCTGTCTCTACTAAAAATACAAAAACTAGCCGGTGTTGTGGCAGGGGCCTGTAATACCAGCTACTCGGGAGGCTGAGGCAGAAGAATCACTTGAACCTGGGAGGCAGAGGTTGCAGGGAGCTGAGATTGCTCCACTGCACTCCAGTCTGCGAGACAGAGCAAGACTGTCAAAAAAAAAAAAAAAAAAAAAAAAAACTAAAGAAATACCAAAGCATTGAAAGCACTTCTTTCTTTTCTGTTACAGTAAATCATTTTCTTAGGGCATTTCAAAGACTAGCTTTTGTCAGTAGTAGAAGGCAATATGAGGATGTATTATCCTCCCATCTAGACTACTTCTCTACCTCACCTGAGGGTGAAGTGATGGAGATGAGAGGAGAAAAATGAAGGCTTCAACTCTTCTTCTGTATGTTGTGATTTTGAATTTTAACACACTTTTATATTTTAATATATTTACTTAGCATTATAGTGTAAACACTTTCCCATGCTATAAAATAGTATTTTTAGTAGCTATAAAATATTTCATTGAATAGATATACAATGACTACTTAACTATTTCTCTATGTGTACATTAGGTTTCCCTCCAATTTTTCATTATCTCAAATAAGGCTGCAATAAACATCTGTCATATACAGCACTTTCCTTACAACTACTTGCTGAGGATGGATGCTTAAAAGTAGAACTGCTGGGCCAGGCGCAGTGGCTCACACCTGTAATCTCAGCACTTTGGGAGGCAGACAAAGGCAGATCACATGAGGCCAGGAAATCAAAACCAGCCTGGGCAATATGGTGAAACCCCGTCTCTACTAAAAATAATTTTTAAAAAAAATTAGCCAGGTGTGATGGCGTGCTTCTGTATTCCCAGCTACTCAGGTGGCTGAGGCATGAGAATCCCTTGAACCCTGGAGATGGAGGTTAAAGTGAGCCAAGATCGTGCTACTGCACCCCAGCCTGAGCAACAGAGCAAGATCCTGTCTCAAAAAACAAATAAATAAATAAATAAAATCAGTTTAAATAAAAATAAATAAATAAATAAAAGTAGAACAACTAAACTGATGCTGTAGCACGTGCCCGTAATCCCAGCTATTTGGGAGGCTGAGTCAAGAGGATCCCTTGTACCCAGCAGCTTGAGACCAGCTTGAGCAACATAGTAAGATTCTGTCTCACAAATATATATACCTTTTGACCAGTAGGGGTTTGTTTTGTTTTGTTTTGTTTTGTTTTGTTTTGTTTTGTTTTGGTTTGGTTTTTGAGATGGAATCTCATCATGTTGCTCAGGCTGGGCTCCAATTCCCGGCCACAGGTGATCCTCTGGCCCCAGCCTCACAAGTACCTGGGACTATAGTCACGTGTCACTGGACCTGGCTTTGTTTTCTAAATTCTTGATAAATATTGGCAAACACTTTTCTCTGAAAGACATGTGTACATTTCGACCTTTACCAGAAACATATGAGACTGGATGTGGGTGATGTTAAAACCAAAAAAATGACATGATCAGATTTTTAAAAGGTTATGTCTGACTTTATGTCTGGGCCTAATTAGATGGGGGGGTTATGGTAGTCCAGGTACAGATGGTGAGGGCCTGGTAAGAACTAGAGGGAAGATGCTGGGCGCAGTGGCTCACGCCTGTAATCCCAGCACATTGGGAGGCTGAGGTGGGCAGATCACTTGAGGTCAGAAGTTCGAGACCAGCCTGGCCAACATGGTGAAACCCCATCACTACTAAAAATACAAAAATTAGCCAGGTGTGGTGGTGGGCACCTGTAATCCCAGCTACTTGAGAGGCTGAGGCAGGAGAATCGCTTGAACCCAGGAGGCAGAGGTTGCAGTGAGCAGAGATCGCACCACAGCACTCTAGCCTGGGCAACAAAGCAAGACTCCATCTCAAAAAACAAACAAAAAACAAAAAACAAAAAACAAAAAAATGGAGGTAAGGCTTCTTTAAGTAGGCTTAGTCACCAGACAACCAGCAAAGAAGCAAGGCCTTAAAATTGCCACATATCTGTTCCACAGTTAAGACATCACATATTGTCTGCTGTATTTGCTTGAAGGTTACTGCAGCATCTGAGGATCCTTGAGGATGTCTTCTGTTCACATAAAGACACATGATGCAGAAAGGTCATAAATATGTCATGTCATATTAAAGTAGGAAGAAGCACAGAAAGGCTCAGATATTTTTTACATTCAAGCTTTCATTTTTAAAAAACAAAATGCTTTCCTTACTTCATTTCTTATTGCAAAAATAAGCCATGTTCACTTTCCTACTTGGAATTGTCATGCTGCTTCTCTCACATCCTAGAGAGCTGTAACATCTTTTTGATAGTCCTACAGCCTCGGAATAAATTTCCCTCAAGACCATTTTAGAACCTAAAAATAGCTGTAGTGTTAGAGTTACCTTTTCCTTGAGTAAGAAAGGTAATCTTTATACATCACTTTAAATTGTCCATTTACAACTAACTAGAACTTAAATCTCTATTTTAAAGTTCTTAAGCTTGCCTTATAAACCTAAATACACAAAGACTATTGACCTAAACCCTGACTCTTGGCTATATTAACTCTAATTGTCAACTGCAGCAGCAATTTACTCAACTAAATGGGATAAAATCATCCAAGAAGAAAAAGAAGAGGAGGACGGCGAGAGGAGGAGGAAGGGGAAGGGAAGAAAAAGAAAGATGAAGAGGAAGAAAAATCCTTATTTCATGTAGTTTTATCTAATTTGGTTTATCCTTCACTTCCATGGAAATGTGCTTAGAGATTAAAAAATTAAATCTGTCTATAAGGGAAACATGGAATAATATTTCATCACAATAAATTTTAATGCACTTCTTCTTCATCTCTATGTATCTAAGTTGGTTCCTTCATATGTGATACTTTCACAAAAATTGGAAATTATTATTTTTACAACCAGCTCCCTCATTCTTGCCTCGTCCCTGCTACTGCAGAATCTGCTCCACATGCTTCATACAGTAAGTCTCATTTAAGGATAAACCAAAAGCTACAGAGTGTCCAGCTCCTTCAAGAACAGAATCAATTTCATCAGCTGATTTTCCGCAGATTATAACTGGCTTTCCTCTACTACCAACTCCAGTTTTTTTAACCGATAAAATCACACTTTTGTTCAAAAATAGTGGTTAGCCCCAGCAAGCCTGCATAAATCTATTTACCCCCATAATATATCTATAGTCTTGCATTTATACTACTACCAAAGTGATCACGTACTAGAAGAAATAGTTACTGTGTGTGTGTGTGTGTGTGTGTGTGTGTGTGTGTGTGTGTGTGTATTTTAAGAGATGAGGTCTCATTCTATCACCCAGGCTGAAGTGCAGTGGCATGATCATAGCTTGCTGCAGCTTCCAATTCCTAGGCTCAAGCAAGCATCCCATATCAGCCTTCTGATTCCCTGGGATTACAAGCACAAGTCACCCAGCCCAGCTCTAGTTTTTATTACATTGAGGAGTAAGGTTTTTAACCAAACTTTTAAAGTGTCAAGTATCAGGAAGGCACTTCACTGGCAATGAGGGAAAACAATTGGAGGCTCAGGCACTACAAGGAAGGGAAGAAGGAAGGGAGGAAGGGAGAGAGGAAAAGAGGAAAGGAAGAAGGGAGGAAGGGAGCGAGGGAATATAATAAATAGATACCTCATATCTATCATCTATCTATCAATCATAATATATAACTAAATATAAACAAAGTACCATAATTTGACCCAATTAGAAATCCAAGACTTATATACTAAAGAATTTATGTAACAAAAAGATTTTAAAAGGTCTGGTTGGCTTTTGTACCTCTACAACACAGGTTTTAACTTAACCTTAGCATTTGTTAAAATATACCAGTTGACAAAACTTCATGGATTTTATCAACACTGGGCTCACATTATAGTCATACACGGGAATCACATGAAATTTAAACACTGTGCTTCCCTATGATCTTGAGAAGGTAACTAAATATAATATAAAGAAAAAAATGGGTATGTCTCACTTTAACTATAGCCTTGCCTAAATTTCCCAAAGTCAGAGTATCCATTGCTGTTTATATTGGGCATATATACTCTGATAAAATAAATTAAAATTAAAATAAGTTTATAGTGGTTACAAACTGCCTTGATAAAATGTGACACTCTGAACCCCCAGTTAAAATAGTTAATATAGCCCAACATAAGTTAAAACTGGGCCTTCAAGGATTAAAATGTATTATGTATATATATAAAAAACCCAGTTAATAAAGGGTCCCCATTACTTCTACATTTGAGAACTGATATCGTCTGGCTCTGTGTCCCCACCCAAATCTCCATGTAATCCCCATGTGTTGAGGGAGGGGCCTGGTGGGAGGTGATTGAATCGGGGGGAGGTTCCCCTATGCTGTTCTTTGATAGTGAGGGAGTTCTCACGAGATCCGATGGTTTAAAAGTGGCAGTTTCCCCTGTACACTCTCTCTCTTGCCATCTTGTGAAGAGGGTACTTCCTTCTCCTTCACCTTCCATCATGATTTTAAGTTTCCTGAGGCCTCCCAGCCATGCAAAACTGTGAGTCAATTAAACCTCCTTCCTTTATAAATTACCCAGTCTCAGGCAGTTCTTTATAGCAGTGTGAAAACAGACTAATACAGAGAATTGGTACCGGGAGAGGGGCACTGCTATAAAGATAACCTGAAAATGTGGAAATGACTTTGGAACTGAGTAACAGGCAGAGGTTGAGACAGTTTGGAGGACTCAGAAGAAAATGGAGGGGTAGTGGGAGGGAGAGCATCAGGAAGAATAGCTCATGGACACTGGGCTTAATAC
This sequence comes from Pongo pygmaeus, assembly GCF_028885625.2. Lineage (NCBI taxonomy): Eukaryota > Metazoa > Chordata > Mammalia > Primates > Hominidae > Pongo > Pongo pygmaeus. The sequence goes on along the minus strand of NC_072384.2, from coordinate 106,685,392 downwards.
CTGGGTGTTGGGATGATGTGTGCAGCAAACCACCATGGCACACATCTACCTATGTAACAATTCTGCACATCCTGCACATGTATCCTGGAACTTAAAATAAAAGTTGAAGAAAAAAAATCCTTTATGTATTAAAAAAAGAACAGAAAGAAAGCAGGAAGATATGGGAAAGTTTGGAACTTCCTAGAGACTTGTTGTATGATTTTGACCAAACTGCTGATAGTGATATGGACAATGAAGTCCAGGCTGAGGTCGTCTCAGATGGAAATGAGGAACTTAATGGGAACTGGAGTAAAGGTCACTCATGCTATCCTTTAGCAAAGAGACTGGCAGCATTTTACCCCTGCCCTAGAGATCTGTGGGACTTTGAACTTGAGAGAGATGATTTAGGGTATCTGGTGGAAGAAATTTCTAAGCAGCAAAGTGTTCAAGAAGTGTCCTGGCTGTTTCTGAAAGCATTCAGTCATATGCATTCACAAAGAGATTATCTAAAACTGGAACTATTATTTAAAAGGAAAGCAGAGTATAAAACTTGGGAAAATTTGCACCCTGATGATGAGGTAGAAAAGAAAAACCCATTTTCTGGGGAGAAATTCAAGCTGGCTGCAGAAATTTGCATAAGTAACAAGGAGCCAAATGTTAACAGCCAAGATAATGGGGAAAATGTCTGCAGAGCATGTCACAGATCTTTGTGGCAGCCTCCCCAGTTACAGGCCCAGAGGTGTAGGAGGGAAAAATGGTTTCGTGGGCCAGGCCCAGGGCACCACCGTTCTGTGCAGCCCCAAGAGTTGGTGCCCTATATCACAGCCACTCCAGCTTCAACCGTGGCTAAAAAGGGCCAAGCCATTTGCCATTGACTGAGCCATTGCGTCAGAGGGTGCAAGCTCCAAGCCTTGGCAGCTTCCATGTGGCACTGGGCATGTGGGTGCACAGAAGACAAAAGTTGAGCTTTGGGAGCCTCCACCTAGATTTCAGAGGATGTATGGAACTGCCTGGATGTCCATGCAGAAATCTGCTGCAGGGGCAGAACCCTCATGGAGAATGCCTACTAGGGCAACGCAGAGGGAAATGTGGGGTTTAAGCTCCCACACAGAGTCCCCACTGGGCACTGCTTAGTGGAACTGTGAGAAGAGGGCCACTGTCCTCCAGACCCCAGAATGGTAGATCCATTGACAGCTTGCACCATGCACCTAAAAAGCCACAGGCACTCAACACGAGCCCGTGAAAACAGCCATAGGGGCTGTACCCTGCAGAGCCACAGGGTCAGAGCTGTGGAAGCCCACCATGCATCAGCATGTCCTGGATGTGAGACATGCTGTCAAAGGAGATCATTTCACAGCTTAAGATTTCATGGCTGCCCCACTGGCTTTTGGACTTGCATAAAGCTGTGGGCCCCTTTGTTTTGGCCGATTTCTCCAATTTGGAATGGGAACAGTTACCCAATGCCTATATCCCCATTGTGTCTTGGAAGTACCTAACTTGTTTTTTGTTTTAGAGGCTCATTGGTGGAAGGGGCTTGCCTTGTCTCAGATGCTGGATTTAGAATTTTGGGCTAATGGTGGAATGATTTAAGACTTTGGGGGACTGTTGGGAAGGCATGATTTTTGAAATGTGAAGAGGACATGAGATTTGGGAGGGGCCAGGGACAGAACAATATGATTTGGCTCTGTGTCTCCACCCAAATCTTATCTCAAATTGTAATCCCCACATGTCAAGGGAGGGACCTGATGAGTGATTGGATCATGGAGACACTTTCTCCCATGCTGTTCTAGTGAGAGGGAGGGCGTTCTCATCATATCTGATGGTTTAAAAGTGGCAGTTTCCCCTGTGCTCTTTCTCTCTCCTGCTGCCTTGTGAAAAGGGCACTTTCTTCTCCTTTCACCATCATTCTGAGTTTCCTGAGGCCTCCTCAGCCATGCAGAACTGTGAGTCAATTAAAACTCTTTCCTTTATAAATTACCCATCTTAGGGAGTTCTTTATAGCAGTGTGAAAACAGACTAATACAACAGCTCAATTTTACTTTGTTCTTAAACCTTTAAAAAGGTGGTGGGAGAGTTCGTGATGGATTGCTGTAACCTTAATGCTGTGCTCTCATCCATCAAGGCCCTAGACCCAATATCCAGTATTATTAAGATTACTGATTCTGTCCAATCAACAACTGGTAAATAGTTTGCTATTATAGATTGGCTAAGATGTTCTGTTCAGTGCTTATTTAAACAATCTCTCAGCTACAGTTTTCCTCTACCTCCAAAGGGACACAATATGCCTTTTCAGGCTATCCATGGGGTACCCTAGCAGCTTTTTTGTCACATGCAATCGTTTCAGGTAAGATCTTGATGACATCCACTTTTCTCCAGGGGTACAAGTAAAACATTACATTGATAACATCCTCTTTCAAGGAGATTAATTTGCCACACTCAATAAGGACATATAAGTCTTTTAGCCCTTTGTAGGTCCTGGGGGCAACAGACACTGCATTTGCAAATTATACTTACAAATTATAACCAACAGGCACTCCTGTTAGTGCCTTCAAATAACTCCTTCACTGTATAGGCTTAGGCAATCTCTTCTTAGGCCTCCTAGAATCTCTGGACCACTTATGATGGCCATTAGCTGCCCCAGGGATTCTGATGAAAAAAGACTGCCCTTCTCAGCCTCACTCTATACACCATGAGAATAACAAATGCCTACCTACCTACTGGGATGTCCTAGAAATAGAGGCTTTCACAGAACCTGAGCCTGTGACCCTCCATATTCAGCTGCCTGTTTTGCTTTGGGTCATGAAAACTGCACCCACAAACATAGCATGGCTACCAAGGCCTCTGTAAGACCAGATAGATCCAAACCTGGAGCCTCCGGCATATTCCGCTTGCAGGAGGCAGTGGCTTCCCCTGTTCTCAGCCTCTTGAAAGATGCCAGGTTGCTAGAGGAGGTCACCCCATCCTCAGACTCCTTGACTACATAGAAAGCCCTTTGGGATTAACTGGGTGAGAAGTAATGGGGGTTTGTAGGCTATGCAGATGGCGCTGCCAACCTTCATATGTGATGGAGCTTGGTGGGATTTTGCTGCCTTCATCCCTTAGCCAAGATGTCCCTAATAAAGAACAGGACCCAGAAACAACACAGTTGGCCAAACTTCTGGCAGGCCTCTTAGCATTGGACACCCTGGTCAACAAATGGCCCTATCTTCACACTTACTATAAATTATTGGGCCATACCTAAAAATTGTCCCCTATAAGGTAAAAAAAAAAAAAAAAAAAAAAAAAAAGGTCTCAGAATTTCTTGCCTTGCACTCACCCAAAATACAAATCAAAATCATATAGGTCTCCAATACACTAAGGCCACACTACAAGCACAGGCCAGGACACTCCTTATTCCCCTTCGAGTTACAGACATTACTGATAATACCAAGACACACACTTCACTCTTTAAAATACACACTGCTGGGCTCTTGAAAAAGAAATTCACTAGAACTTTCATGTCCCTGATAGGTGTCTGATAACCAGTTTAACTGAAAGACATAATGATCTCAAACAACTCCTTTCAAATTCCAGTTCAACAAATAAACCCCCAAATAAATTTCCAATTTGCCCTAGATCTTAGCTTATCTTTATAAATTTTCTTTTTTTTTTCTTTTTCTTTTTTTTTTTTGTTGAGATGGAGACTTGCTCTGTCGCCCAGGCTGGAGTGCAGTGGTGTGTTCTCAACTCACTGCAGCCTCCATCTCCTGGGTTCAAGTGATTCTCCTGCCTCAGCCTCCTGAGTAGCTGAGATTACAGGCACGTGCCACCATGTCTAACTAATTTTTGTATTTTTAGTAGAGATGGGGTTTCGCCATGTTGGCCAGGCTGGTCTCAAACTCCTGACCTCAGTCGATCTGCCCACCTCAGCCTCTCAAAATGCTGGGATCACAGGCGTGAGCCACTGCTCCTGGCCTTATCTTTACAAATTTTCAATCTCACCCCCATCCTCTAAGGGCTGGAGGCCAGCAGTAGGGCACTCTTGTCCTGGAACTCATTCACTATAGATTATCCTGCAGGCCAGGCAGCTGCTTATCAGATATGGGGCCTGTTCAAACTTAAACTTCCACCCAAAACAAAAATTCCTTTCAGGAGCAGCTATACACCATTCTACTAAATGGTGGTCTTATTACTATTGGTTTTGGTGCTTTCGTTGATTTATCCAGAGGCCCAAATCCTCTAGTAAGCTACTGTTCCAACCAAACATGGAAAATTCTGAAGCCCACATCAGTTCAAGCAGGTGTAGAAAGTAGAGAGCAGAGAAGTTTTCTTTCCTGTAATGCACGATGGTGCTGCTGACAGAGCAGCTGAAAAAAGTTTATATGGAATCAGACTTGTCAGTAGCAGAAATTTTGAGACCAAAGTGAACTCTACTTAGGACTCCAGGAAGTAGAGAATATCATTTATTCACAATAGTGCTTTATATTCAATGGCCAGACTCATTTTTAACAGTGCTTTTCAGAATTAAGCGTTTCCTTGGGAATAAAAAGGGAGATTCACAGGCTTTGACAAGCGGCCTCCCACGGGCTTCTAATGTCTGATCAGAGATAAAAACTGTGAAGCATACTTTGTCATAAAATATCTGTCAGACTATGATTTTTATGAGATAATTTCAATGGGCCTTAAGATGTAGAACTAAGAAATCTTTTTTTTTTTTTTTTTTCTGAGATGGAGTCTCACTCTGTCACCCAGGCTGGAGTGCAGTGGTGTGATCTCAGCTCACTGCAACCTCTGCCTCCCAAGTTCAAGTAACCCTGCCTCAGCCTCCCAAGTAGCTGGGACTACAGGTGCCTGTCACTACACTGGGCTAATTTTTGTATTTTTAGTAGAGACAGGGTTTCACCATGTTGGTCAGTCTGGTCTCAAACTTCCGACCTCAGGTGATCCACCTGCCTCAGCCTCCCAAAGTGCTAGGATTACAGGTGTGAGCCACCGCACCCAGCCCCCTGAATTCTTTCTTGTGTGAGATCCAAGAACCCTCTCGGGATCTGGATGAGGACCCCTTTCCAGTAACACTTGGACATGGACACAATGCAGCCAAGCCCTTTGCTAGGGCATAACACAGGTGACCTTTACTCAATTCCCAATAACTACACATTTCTCTCTGAGACCTTCTCAGCCTGGCCTTCACTGCTGATATTTCTATCAGCATGTTGGTCACAACCATCTCACGGTCTCTAAGAAGTTTCAAACTCTCTATCATCTTCCTATCTTCTTCTGAGCCCTCCAAACTCCTTCAATCTCTGCCCATTACCCAGTTCCAAAGCCACTTCCACATCTTCAGGCATCTTTATAGCAACACCCCACTCTTGGTATCAATTTTCTGTTTAGTCCATTTGGGGTTGCTATAAAGAAGTACCTGAGACTGGGTAATTTATAAAGAAAAGAGGTTTAATTGGTTCACAGTTTTGCGGGCTGTACAAGAAGAATGACACTGGCATCTGCTCAGCTTCTGGTGAGGTCTCAGGGAGCTTACAATTGTGGCAGAAGGCTAAGCAGGAGCAGACATGTCACATGGCAAGAGAGGGAACAAGGGGATGGGGGAGGTGTTACACTCTCTTAGACAACCAGGTATCTCAAGAACTCACTCATTATCATGAGAATGGCACTAAGCCATTTATGAGGGATCCACCCCTGTGATTCAACACCTCCCACTAGGCCCCATTTCCAACATTGGGGATTACATTTCAACATGAGATTTGAGGGGACAAACATCCAAGCCATGTCACCTGCTCCTGCCTGTCAGTAATGAGTAATAATGAGCCATCCAAGGCCTTGGAATATAGTCCATTTCAGTCTGACCAGTAGTTCCTGTTCTGGGGAGTGATAATGACCATGGTCACCCCTCTTGCCCTACTAAGGTTGGCAATTTATGGTTCCCAGGGAGGACTTGGACTTTCTAGGACCCATCCAACATATGGAGGGGAGTTTTGGCAGCACTCAACTAAGACAGCAGGCAGCAGCACACAGCAATAGGGGGTCTTCCCACATGGTGTCAGCCACACAGGAAAGCCAGTTAGTAAGCCAAGAGCAGGCTAAAGCTATGTTGCTGTGTCCCTCACAGTTGTGACCGCACACCCTACTCACTGTACCAACAGTACTTTCCTCTCATTTGATCTTTTCGTGGGATTTGGTCCTGAAAAAGATCTTTCCCAGGAGAGTAGCTATAAAGTCTAGCCCTGCCCTGACAGGGCTCCAGGGAGGTGGTTGTGGATGTTTACAGTATACTTCACAGAATACTTCTTTATCTATCCTGGCCTAATGCCTACATTTCCAACCTGTGACCAGGTGTACCTCTCACAGGAAGCTTGTTTACACTGGCAGATGCCCTTGTGGCTTGTGTCTGACCTGTGTCCAGTTTATTCTTACCAAGAGAGCCACTCTCTAGGAGAGCTCTGACTATAAGGAGAGTTAGGTTCAGGTGTGTTGGTCAGGTGAGACACAGAGGAAGTGGGCACACCAAAATACATGAAATAACCAAAGCATTTTATTACTCACAGATCCATGAGAGAAGAGCAGTGCCCATGAGGGCTGACAGAAAGTCCAGTAACAGTATGGGATTCAGCCAGCAGATGGGAGAAAGACAGAGAACCCCTTATCTGTACACATAAGGGGTTGTACACACCTGCATTATAGCAGGTATGTACTATATTTGCAGAAATGCAAAGACTCACTAAATCCTACTTCAAGATTGGTGGGGACCATGACAGAGGCAGAGGCAACCGCTGTTCTGTGGTAAGCAGGTCTATGCAAACCTACCCCGAAAGGCCAAGGATGCTGACAGGCCAAAGAAAGAAGCTGACAAATTTAGTTTCTCAGAAAGAAATATTTAATAGGGACTTACCAGTGGAAGCCATTTCTCTGGTGGCCACAAGATGGTGGATCCCCACACCCATCCTGCAGAAAGTATTCTTTATATAGCAAGCTTTTAGGGTAAAACATGTGCAGCTAATTATGCCTCAGACTTCCTTGTGAAATTCGTGACCACTGGGGAGGTTAGGCAAACATCTTTATGAGGGGTTATCTATGCTACAGGCATAGTTTAAAGAACACTTTGGTATGTGGGGGTCAAACATTAATCATCATGGCGGTTTCACTTCAAGATGGCATCACTCTTGCCATACAACAGGCTGTTTTCCTACAGCCACTAATTAGTTAAATATATAAAGAGTTAGGGAAATTCTCAGGAAGGCGGTAAGGAAGGTTGGAATGGGTAAAGTGAGAATAGCATTAAAAATAGTGAGTGTGGGTCATGCCCATAATTTCAGCTATTCAGGAGGCTGAGGCAGGATTGCTTGAGGCCGGGAGTTCAAGACCAGCCTGAACAACAGAGCAAGGTCCTATCTCTAAAAAAAAAAAAAAAATTGTTTTTAATTAGCTAAGTGTGGTGGCTCACATTTAATTCCAGTTACTTGGGAGGCTGAGGCAGGAGGATTTCTTGAGCCCAGGAATTTGAGGTTGCAACCTGGATGACAGAGTGAGATACTGTCTTTTAAAAATAAAGTGAGCAGTTTTACTATGGAGATGAATGACAGTAGGTACCTGGCAGAAGTATTAATATTTGCCTAGTCCTGGGGACCTTCAATAGGATGGCTTAATTGAATGGGACGGCTATCATGGTTGAGGAACGGCTATCACGGTGAGGATTTCAAGTCTCATATCAAACTGGAATGGTAAAAATTGGAGGGCAAATGGATCTTTCAGTATTCTTAAATTATACCACATACATAGATGACAGATAAATAAAGGGAGGTTAATAAGGGAAATGCCTTTAGCCATGTATATGGTAAGCACTTACTAGGCATTCAAAGATGAACAAACCTAGATCCCAGTTTCAAGAACCATGTATTACATATCCATCTCTTTTCATTTTGTTTTATTCTCATTTAGAGTGTAGCTGCAGCTGGGCGCTGTGGCTTATGCCTATAATCCCAGCACTTTGGGAAGCCGAGGCGGGTGGATCATTTGGGGTCAGGAGTTTGAGACCAGCCTGACCAACATGGTGAAATCCCATCTGTACTAAAAATACAAGAATTAGCTGGGCGGTAGTGGCATGCGCCTGTAGTCCCAACTACTCAGGAGACTGAGGCAGGAGAATCATTTGAACCCAGGAGGCTGAGGTTGCAGTGAGCCGAGATCGCGCCACTGCACTCCAGTCTGGGCAACAGAGTGAGACCCTGTCTCAACAACAACAACAACAACAACAACAAAAAGAGTGTAGCTGATAAATAGCTACTAAAATGCTCTCCAATGTGACCCAGTTACCATACTCTATAGCAGGCTAGTCCCTTAGCTAAATTATAACTGACTCTTTCCTTTGAGCTCTGAATACGTGTGACCCGATCATGCTCTGAACAGTTTATATGCACAAGGATGATTACAATAATCGCATTTACTGTAAAACAGGTACACCCTGTCGAAACTTATTTAATTCTGAATCATATTCCAGCCATTTTGTGTGTCCCTTCCAAAACAGAAGAAATAACATTCCAACTCTCATTAGGTCAGCAATGAAGATATTGAATTAAATCAGAATAGTGAGCAAGACAGTTTCAAGGAGCTCTCATTTAAAAAGGAAATTAGATGTTAAGCTGAAGAAAGGGGGAGGAAAATTAGCTCAAAAGACACTTGAGTTATGATAGCTCCAATATAGTACCATAATGACAGATTTCTAACCCATGATTAATTTAACCAGTCACATGATTAACCTGCCAGTTATGTCAAAATGAATTGGCCTGAATAATGAATTCTGAAAATAGTTCCAGCAGATGTGAAAGCAATTAGGGACGGGAGTAAAGGAGGAAGGGAGGAGAGATTAGTTGAGAGAAAGGCCAGGGCCGTGGATGGGAAGTAGAATTCTATTCACATGTCATTTCACTGGCATTACTTCAGCACCATGGACTCTTCGACATAGCCTCAATTCAACGTGCCTCATAAAGTAAGAAGTACCTCTAACTTCCAGCAAGTCGTTGCTTGTTCAGATTTGGAACCAATTGTTCATAAATGCAAAATTAGCTGTCATCTATCTATATGATTTTAAAGATACTGGAAGGTCCATTTGCCCCTAAATGTTTGCATTTCCAGCTTGACATAGGGTCTGACATTCTCACTATAATAACCCTTCCATTAACGTATATCATTCTCCAGAAAGTCTCTGGAAAAATGTAAATATTAGTATTTCTGCCTAATACCTACTACCAGACCACCTTGTTGCCTACTGCCTAGATATCCTTCTACAGAGCACTACTGAGTCTTTCCCAGTTGTCCAAGATAACTTTATGCATTTGTAAAGCCTACAGATTATGGCTGGTCTGCAAATGACTAAGACAAAATAGTATGCATATTGTTAAATATGTGACTCCTGAGAGACATAAGTAAAACAGGTTCCCAGTCCTCCTAGCTATTTTAAAAATTAAAGGTAAGACTGTTTGTGAATAATCAAATCTTGCAGGAATGCAAATGAAGAAACTACAACTATATGTAAAAACATAGATGACTCCCACAAACAAATGTACAAAAGAAGCCAGAAATAAAAAGAGTACAACTGTACAATTCCATTAATATAAAGTTCAAAAACGGGCAAAACTAAACTATAGCATTAGAAGGTCAAATTTGGGCGGGGGGAGCAGGTAAAGAAATGGAAATTGGGATGAGACAAAAGGGGCTTCTGGTGTCCTGGCAATGTTCTATTTATTGAACCAAGTCATAGTTATCTAGGTATTTACTTGTGTTACAATTGATTGATAATTCATCTTCACTTCATGTACTTTGTCTCTCTCTTTCTCTCTCTCTGTCTCCCTCTCCCCCTTTTTTTGAGATAGGGTCTTGCTCTGTCACCTTGGCTGGAGTGCAGTGGCACAATCATGGTTCACTGCAGCCTTGACCTCTCGAGCTAAAAGTGATTCTCCCATCTCAGCCTCCTGAGTAGCTGGGACTACAGGCACGCACCATGATGCTTGGCTAATTTTTGTATTTTCTTGTAGAGATGGGGTTTCACCATGTTGCCCAGGCTAGTCTCAAACTCCTGAGCTCAAGCAATCTGCCCACCTTGGCCTCCCAAAGTGCTGAGACTACAGGTGTGAGCCTGGCCTGTACTTTTCTTTATATGTAATATAATTCATCTAAAATCATTTTTAAAAGAAGCAATTGTTAAGTCAATTACATACGTGGAATCTCAAGAGGTCACAAATAACCAAAACAAATCTTTAAAAAGAAAACCAAAGTTTGAAATCTCACACTTTCTGATTTCAGAACTTACTACAAAACTACAGTAAGCAAAGCAGTGTGGTACTAGCATAAAGATAGACATATAGACCAATGGAATAGAAAAGAGATCCCAGAAATAAACCTTTGCATATATAGTCAAATGATTTTCAACAAGGATGCCAAGATCATTCAATGGGGTAAAGACAGTCTTTTCAACTAAATGCTGCTGGGAAAACCAGATATTCACATGCAAAAATTAAAAAATCAATGAAGCTGGACTCTTACTTTAGACCATATATAAAAATTATCTCAAACTAGATCAAAGACTTAAATGTAAGAGCTAAAGTTATAAAACTCATAGAAGAAAACTTTGTGTCATTGATTTTGGAAATAATTTCTTGGATATGATAACAATAATTCAGGCAACAACAACAACAAAACAAGATTAAGTTGGACTGTACATATAAAACTTTTGTGCATCAAAGGACATGATTAACAGAGTTAAAAGGCAAACCACAGAATAAGAGAAAATATCTGCAACTGACTTATCTGATAAGGAGTTGATATCCATAATAAATGAAGAACCCCTGCAACTCAACAACAACAAAAAACCGTGCTTTTTAAAATGAGCAAAGGGTTTGAATAGATATTTCTCCAAAGAAGATATACAAATGGCCAACAAGCACAAAAAGGATATTCAACATCACTGATCATTAGGGAAATGTAAATCAAAACCACAATGAGATACCTTATACTGTTTAGGGTGGCTATTATTTTTTAAAAAACAAAATAATTATCGTTGGTGAGGATATGGAGAAATGGGAACCCTGTGCATTGTTGGTGGATAAAATGGTGGAGCTGCTCTGAGAGATGCTGTGGTAATTTCTTTAAAAATTAAAAATGGAATTACCATCTGATCAACTCCACTTCTGGTATGTACCCAAGAGAGATGAAAGCAGGGACTTGAACAGATATTTATATTCCTATGTTTGTAACAGTATTATTCACAATAGCCAAAAGGTGGAGGCAAGACAAGTGTCCATCTACAATGTGATGAGAAGGCAGAGTATACAGCCTTAACAAGGAAGGAAATTCTGAGACATGCTACAACACAGACGAACCTTCAGGATGTTATGCTAAGTGAAATAAGCCAGTCCCAGAGGGACAAATGCTGCATAGTACCACTTATATAAGGAAACTTGGAAAGTCAAATTCAGAAAGAAAATAGAATGGTGATTACTAGATCCTGGGAAGAGTCAGAGAATGGAGAATGATTGTTTAATGGGTACAAATTTTCAGTTAGGGAAGACGATAAAGTTTTGGTGATGGATAGTGGTGGTGGCTATGCAACAATGTAGTTATGTACGGAATGTACTTAATGCTACTGAACTGTACACTTAAAAATGGTTCAAATGGTATAGATATATAGATTTTTTGGGGGGTGAGACGGGGTCTTGCTCTGTCACCCAGACTGGAGTGCAGTGGCACAATCACGGCTCATTGCAGCCTTGGTCTCCAGCCTCCAGGCTTAAGCAACCCACATACCTCAGCCTCCCTAGTAGCTGGGACCACAGGCATGCACCACCATGTCCAGCTAATTTTCTGTAGAAACAGAGTTTTGCCATGTTGTCCAGGCTGGTCTCAAGCCCTTGGACTCAAGCAGTCCTCCTGCCTCGGCCTCCCAAGGTGCTGGGATTATAGGCATGAGCCACCACGCCTGGCCAGTAAATTTTATGTTATGCATATTTTACCAGATTTTTTTTAAAAAGGCAACTACAACAAAGCATGGCCCTGGAAAAGAAGCTGTACTCTATGCCAGCAGTTCACAAAAGTAAATGAGGACACTAGACTAGTGCCTGGCTAGCTGTTTAGGAATTATTTTGGGAGCTTGGCTAAAATCCAAACTCTGGGACCCACATCAATATTCTAACTCAAAATATCTAGAATGAGTGGGGCCTGAGCATTTTCTTATGTTCCTTTGGCAATTCTAATATGCAGCCTGCGTTGAAGGCTGTTATTCTGCAATTTCATCACAGCAGATTTAGAGGCAAAAATGTGATTATCTATTTTTTGTTTATAACTGACTCAACCCCAGAAGTACTAATTTTATATGATGAAATATAGACTTTTGGTTATGCTTTTATATGACACTATGTTAATTTTGAGGAAAAGCCCAAAGTCTATTAAATCAAGGTCTGAAATCTTGGCTTCACTGACAGTTTTTTTAAATAATTGATTAATGTAAATATTTGATAATTATGTTTTTAGATATATTTTATCAACTCTGTTAACTTTGTGTTGAAACTTCTCAGAGGTCCATGAAATACTTTCTAAGCTATCAGAGAAATGTTGTCTCACATTTTATCTTGGCAAATGCTGGCATTCTAGAAATGTCTGGTTCTTTGGTCATAGGCACATCATAGTTTATATTGTAAGTCAGCTTCCACCTGAAATAATCAGTGTCTTTTCAGTGAAAGCATTATACAGCAATTATATCCCATTTTTATCTACAGATTAATTCATTATTAACAGCTTTATGATTTTACATTATTGATCAGTATCTTTCTGAAGCCAGGATATTTATTTAACTATATGTTAAATCAAGAGCTGAAAGATTTCTCTGGGCAATTCTTGGTAAATGTCGACACATGATAAAATGGAAACATTGACCTGAAATTGGAAGACCTAGCTTATGAGATTGTGTGCCACCCAGGTCCTCTCTTCAAGACTAAGTACTCATGGCCTCAGATGAATAAAAGGGACCTCAGCCAAAAGGTTATGCCTCTCCCAGGAGTCAGCCTTCATGCAATGACTGGGGGGGCTCAGCCCCCTCATCTTTATCTGCACATCTCTGAAGATTCCTCCACCTTTAGCTTCCAGGCTAAGGCTGCATCAGAGCTCAATTTCTCTGCCCAATCCTGCTTCCCTCACTCCCGAGAACAAGCCTTAATAAATCATTTGCAATAGAATCTCCATCTCAGAGTCTGTTTCCAGGGAAACCAGACCCGCATCACTTCTATTGTCAACTAGTGATGTTGACCATAGTAAAGCCACTTAATCACCACTCCCTCTGTAAATGAAGCAGTCTGAATGAATGGGCTTGGGGCCGCCAGGAATCTCCAATGCCACACTGAGCAATGTTCTGCAGTGGCAGAGACCTGCCCTTGGGTATCACCTCCTGTGATCCAGTTCATACATTTCACAACCCATCCCTTTATATGGCAAGGTGGGGAAATTCTGTATCACTACCAGATGCCTCTTTAAAATTCATCAGTTTCAAAGGTGCTTAGAGCCTGTCACTGTATAGAAAATTTTCTGGGATGAATATAGTCCTAGGTGATCAACTCATATCAGTTTACCCAGGACCTCCCTAATTTTAGCACTAATAGTCTCATGGCCCTGGAAGCCCCTAGTCCGATTGGTCACCCTACTGTAGCTTTATATGTCCCCTAGTCCCTTGGGCTTACACAATTAATTACTAGCCTGATGACTCTGGCTATCTGACCTGTACACAGGGCTGACTCTCAATCCAAACCCACAAGTCTAGGTCAGATTTGCTTTACATTTTCGTGGCCCTCTCTATTTTTCCTGGGTAGGACTTATCACACTGTAAATATTGGTTATGTCATTATTTGTTTAATTTTTGTCTTCTCAACGAGACTGCAAGTGTCAAATGGACCTATGCGCCTTGTGCATGGCTGTATCTTTTGTGCTTAGCAGGGAGCCTGGCACACAAGCAATGATCAATAAATATTTGCTGAATAAATGAATGAAGAGAGAAGGAAGGAGGAGGGTAATGCCTGGGACTCACTCAGAGGATTAAAGACTAGGAAAGGATAAAGTGCAAGTTGGTCAGAATGAAAGTAGATGAATAAGGGATGGAGGACTGTATATATGTGCGTCCAATCTTGTGCCGTGTTTCCATTTTCTTGTATCATATCACTTATGTTGCTAAACTATTGTTAAGCTTTTGGTTAATTCTAACACACAGATTTTACACGTATTTATAATTTTTTCTCGGAGCAATTACTCTGTGCTTTAAATAGAGCAGACCCTCAATTTATTTTTAAAAAGTGTTGTCTGAACAAGCAAGATATGTCACCATGTTGAAGGTCACTGCATCAGATAACTTCCCTGACAAGAAGCTTTTAAATTCTTAGGATCATAGCACTTTTTCTTAGCAGAGATTTGATCAAACTTCCCAATTATTCTTCATAGCAAGACAACTGCATATCTTGGTTCCCTCAAAGCAGTAGTATCTATGGATTTCTATTTTTTCTCGCTGGCTACTACTAACGCATAAAGCGAGTCCTTTATTATTACCTGAAGACACACTGGAATTCTCTTTTTGCGTATCCTCATGACGATTTTAAAAACCTTTTTAGTATAACTCTCCACTCCCATAACAACTTCTTAATCTTGTTGCTTAAACTGAAACTGGCCTCAATCAAAATGTGTCCTTAAAAAATAAAGAACTTCACCAGGCGCGGTGGCTCACGCCTGTAATCCCAGCACTTTGGGAGGCCGAGACAGGTGGATGACGAGATCAGGAGTTTGAGACCATCCTGACCAACATGGTGAAACCCCGTCTCTACTAAAAATTAAAAATTAGTCAGGCGTGGTGGTGTGCGCCTGTAATCCCAGCTACTTAGGAGGCTGAGGCAGGAGAATGGCTTGAACCCGGGAGCCGGAGGTTGCACTGAGCTGAGATCACACCACTGCACTCCAGCCTGGGAAACAGAACGAGACTCCCTCTCAAAAAAAAAATTATATAGTTTTTTATATATATATATATTTATATAAATATATATATAGTTGCTTATCAATAAATGTTACCCATTTCCAATAGCAAGTAATAGAAACAGAATTCATATTGAAAATGCTCTCCTTTTAGAAATAGGAACACTTTTACACTGTTGGTGGGACTGTAAACTAGTTCAACCATTGTGGAAGTCAGTGTGGCGATTCCTCAGGGATCTAGAACTAGAAATTCCATTCGACCCAGCCATCCCATTACTGGGTATATACCCAAAGGACTGTAAATCATGCTGCTATAAAGACACATGCACACGTATGTTTATTGTGGCATTATTCACAATAGCAAAGACTTGGAACCAACCCAAATGTCCAACAATGATAGACTGGATTAAGAAAATGTGGCCCATATACACCATGGAATACTATGCAGCCATAAAAAATGATGAGTTCATGTCCTTTGTAGGGACATGGATGAAATTGGAAATCATCATTCTCAGTAAACTATCGCAAGAACAAAAAACCCAACACCGCATATTCTCACTCATAGGTGGGAATTGAACAATGAGAACACATGGACACAGGAAGGGGATCATCACACTTCGGGGACTGTTGTGGGGTGGGGGGAGGGGGGAGGGATAGCATTGGGAGATATACCTGATGCTAGATGACGAGTTAGTGGGTGCAGCGCACCAGCATGGCAATGTATACATATGTAACTTTCCTGCACATTGCGCACATGTACCATAAAACCTAAAGTATAATAATAATAATAATAATAATAAAAACAAAACAAAAAACAAAAAACAAAAACAAAAAAAAAAGAAAATGCTCTCCTTTTAGATTCCAATATAATAATGATTAATTTTGGAATGTGAAAATGCACTTTCCCAGTATGAAATACCATAATTGATTTCTGCCTTTTTCTCTATTCTTATAGGTGACTTATATCCTTGGAACTTCTAGAGTTCTATAGAAACTGAATAACTTCATTTTTCAAGCTGAAAGATTACATTTTATCTTATCAACCTATTTCTTACCAACTATAAAATATTTATAAAATTCCACTGAATTTGTTGCTCTAGCTTGTAAGATAAACCATATGAACTAAGTGATATAAGTAAATAAGTAAACAAGCCACATGATAAACAGATAATTGGTAGATTAAACAATTCAAATACTCTTTGTCCAAGCCTAATTTCAATGAAAAATTCTGATGTTTGCAGCTCCCAACCTCCTCAGGGTTCCTTGACTGAGATGATGAAGGCTTAAGCTCCTAGGAGAACAACATGCTGCAAGTGAGCAGCTCTCAAAGGATGACCTGTGGACTGTTGGGAATCTGGAAGACCCCTTCAGGGAGTCCATGAGATAAAAAATTAATTTTATAATATTACTAAGACATAATTTAGGGGTTCTGCTTCCGCCTCCCACCATGTTAACATTTCTATTGATATCACAAAGCAATAGTGAATAAAACTGCTGCCCCTCAGTACATCTCGAGATAGTGGCACCAAACTATGCTAGTGGTCCTATATTCTTTACCAACATGTACTTACTGGAGGGGGAAAAGGTCAGTTTCACTTAATAGTGCCCTTGATAAAGCAAAAAAAATTGTTAATTTTGTTAAATTTGAACTGTTGGGAACACGTCTTTTAAAATATTCTGTAAGATGAAATGGAAAATATGCAGAAGGAACTTCTACTGCATGCTAAAATAAAATAGTTTTGTCTCTAGGAAGAGCATTTGTGCAGTTGATTCGCGAGCTGAACTAGCTGCTTTTTCACGTAACACTATTTTACTAGAAAGAACAACGACAGGCACAATGCTAATTCAGATTTGGGTATTTGGCAGACATTTTATTGAAAATGAACACAGTGAGACTTCAACTTCAAGGAAAACTGCTGACAATTTTGTTACTAATGATAAAATGCTAGCTTTAAAGTAAACACTAAGATTTTGGAAAACTTGTATCCGACACTGAGTACATAACAGTTTACTCATACTTAAAGACTTTTATGATTAAATTGGTAATAATATAACAAATGTGCTTTTTTGATATTGTATAATGAAATGTGCCAACATTTGAAAGATCTGTGTAACTCAGGGAAAGGGTACTTTCCAGACAACTAATGCATAATGTTACAAAATCATGCATGGGTAAAAGATCCATTCAAAGTGCAAATTAGACCAATGGATTTGAATGCAAGAAAGCATAAAAAGATCACTGGCATGGGCCAGGCGCAGTGGCTCATGCCTGTAATCCCAGCACTTTGGGAGGCCGAGGCAGGTGGATCACCTGAGGTCAGGAGTTCGAGACCAGCCAGGCCAACATGGTGAAACCCCGTCTCTACTAAAAAGACAAAAATTAGCTGGGCATGGTGGCGAGCACCCATAATCCCAGCTACTCGGGAGGCTGAGGCAGGAGAATTGCTTCAACCTGGAAGGTGGAGGTTGCAGTGAGCCGAGATCGCACCACTGCACTCTAGCCTGGGCAGCAGAGTGAGACTGCATCTCAAAACAAAACAAAACAAAACAAAAACGAAAAAAAGATCACTGGTATGGTTTTACATTCCACATTGCAACTAATCTTTAAGATACTACCACTTACCAAGTTTTGGTGAAATTTCAAAGAACAAGATCAATAATTATCTGACAAGCTATTAAAATACTCTTTGTTCATTCTAATTTATATCTCTATGAAGCCAAATTTTCTTTATAGTTATATAGAAGCCACATTTTACAACAGATTGAATGCAGAAGAAGATATAAGAATCCAACAGTCTTCTATTAAATCAAACAGTAGAATTTTTTTTAATGTCGAACAATGTCACTCTTCCCACTAATTTTTTATTTTGGAAAATATAATTCTCTTTTATTTAAAATGTGTTATTTGTGTTAGCATATACTAGGATTATTGTTGCTGTTTTTAATGATATTAATAAGTAAAAATGTTAAACCTTTCTTAGTTTTAATTTCTAATGCAATACATATCAATAGATGTAACCCAAAAGTTCTTTGAGATCCTTAGTAATTTTGAAGAGTGTAAGACATCCTGAGCTCAGAAAGCTTGAGAACTGCTACTTGAGATGTTAATGTACTTATTTTGCCCAAGCCAGTTTGAGTCTGTTTTTTGCCATTTGCAACAAAAGTCAGAACTGATATAGGGGAAGAGGAAAGGAGCTGAGTTCCAAGTTTGGGAACATTCCAATGCCAAGATAAAGAATCAGCCTCAATATTCAGAACAAACAACAAGAATTCAGTGAATGCAAAATATAGGAACCAGAGGTGATTGTGATAATTTAAGCCTTCCTTGCTCTCCCAACATAAGGATCTATAAAAACATTGGAAACCAAGAGGTCAATTTGATCAGGTCTGCCTGCCCTTCTTGCTTGTGTTCACTTGCTTTTTGTGTTTTGGGTGTTTTTTTGTTTGTTTTTTGTTTTCTTTTTCCACGAAGCTGGAGGCCTTGCCACTGAACGTCAAAACTTAACCTTCACTGGCTACTTTAGAGATAACATTCATAGATCACCATAGAAATGGTCGCTTCAGTTGTTTTTCAGAAACTTGGGCCCGCTCCTGTCCAGTTCAAACTAGTGGAGACCACCAGCCCTTCAACTGGGCCTGTGCAAGCGCCTGAGGGGTGGTTTTTTGGCATCAGAGGGCTGAAAACTTCACCCTTAGATTATGGTAACACCACCATTTTCTGTACGTATGTCCTACAAAATGCCATGAACTTCAGCTACATTTGCACAGAATGAACCTGTTGCTTCATTTTTCCCCACTACCAATCACCTTTCCCCACACCTTAGACCACCCACTTCCCTAATGCATAAACATCCACCTCTTTGGGGAGGTGGATTTGAGAGCTGTTCTGTCTCTTCAATCAGTGCCCTTGCAAATATGTCTTTTCTCTTTTGTAAAACTCGTGTCACAGTGATTGGTTTACTGCTCACATGCAGAACAAACTTGGACTTGCTGGAAATATATTGAGGGCATTTTGGACTTTCTACCACGTTCAGAATTGAGATTTATTCAACATATTAAGAGGAACAATGATTCAAATTGACATCTGGGTAACACATGGTTCAAATAAAAATTTTTTACCTATAGAAATTTGATTTCAAGAAATTATACCCAAAAGTCCATCACTGATGGACAAACCAAAGGGGGTATAGTTGTACATTGGAATATTATTTGACCATGAAAAAGAATGAGGTACTGATTCGTGCCACAACATTCATGGATGAACCTTGAGAACATAATGATACGTGAAGGAAACTGGGCCAAAAAGCAACATATTGTATGATTGCTTTTATTTATTTATTTATTTATTTATTTATTTATTTATCTGTCGAGATGGAATCTCACTCTGTTGCTCAGGCTGGAGTGCAGTAGTGCAATTTCGGCTCACTGCAACCTCCACCTCCCAGATTCAAGCGATTCTCCTGCTTCAGCCTTCCTAGTAGCTGGGATTAAAGGTGCCCACCATCACACCTGGCTATTTTTGTATTTTTAGTAGAGACGGGGTTTCAACACGTTGGCCAGGCTGGTCTCAAACTCCTGACCTCAGGTGATCCACCTGCCTCGGCCTCCCAAAGTGCTGGGATTACAGGCATGAGCCACTGCACCCAGCCAATTGCCTTTATATGAAAGGTCAGAACAGGCAAATTCATAGAGACTTAACATGGATTTGTGATTGCTAGGAAGCAGAGTGAGAGGAGATGCTGAGCGACTGCCGTGGGGGATGGGGTTTCTTTTAGGGATGATGAAAATGTTCTGGAATTAGATAGTGGTAATGGTTGTACAACTTGTGACTACATTAAAAATCAATTATACACTTTTAAGTGGTGAACTTTATGATATGTAAATAATGTCTGAGCTTTTAAAATTACATAAAATAAATTATAAACTCGGTGTATTAGTTTCCATGGCTGCTGTAACAATCAACTATAAAGGTGTAACCTGTGGCTTAAAACAACAGAAATTTATTCTCTCACAGTTCTGAGGCCAACAGTCTGAAATCGAGGTGTCGGCAGAGCTCCACTCCGTCTGGAAGCTCTATAAGAGATTCTATTCCTTGCCTGACAGCTTTGGTGGCTACTGGTATTCCTTGCTCACATTACTCCTTGGTCACATTACTCCAATCTCTGCCTCTGTCCTCACGCCTTCTTGTGGGTGTGCGTGTGTGTGTGTGTGTGTGTGTGTGTGTATGTGTCCCCCTTTGCCTCTGCCTCTTTTTCTTTTTTTTTTTTTTTTTTGAGACGGAGTCTTGCTCTGTCGCCCAGGCTGGAGTGCAGTGGCGCGATCTTGGCTCACTGCAAGCTCCGCCTCCCGGGTTCACGCCATTCTCTTGCCTCAGCCTCCCGAGTAGCTGGAACCACAGGCGCCCGCCACCAAGACCGGCTACTTTTCTGTATTTTTAGTAGAGACGGGGTTTCACCGTGTTAGCCAGGATGGTCTCCATCTCCTGATCTCGTGATCCACCCGCCTCGGCCTCCCAAAGTGCTGGGATTACAGGCGTGAGCCACCGCACCCAGCCGCCTCTACCTCTTTCTAGTAAAGACACTTGTAGCATTTAGGGACCATCAAGATCATCTCATCTCAAGGTCCTCAACTTAATCATATATGCAAAGATCCATTTTCCAAATATTCACAGGTTCTAGTGATTCTGAAGTGGACAAATCTTTGAGAGTCATTATCAACCTACCACACCTGGGTTTAGAGATAAATAACTGATGTGGTACGGCAGCCATCCATGCATGCCACTTGGATTTTCCTTCAAGAGATAACTTGCCTCTCACTCATAAGTGGGAGTTGAACAATGAGAACACATGGACACAGGGAGGGGAACAACACATACTGGGGCTTGTCGGGGGGTGGGGGACAAGGTGGGGAAGAGCATTAGGACAAATACCTAATGCATGCGGGGCTTAAAACCTAGATGACAGATTGATAGGTGCAATAAACCACCATGGCACATGTGTATCTATGTTACAAACCTGCACATTCTGTACATGTATCCCAGAACTTAAAGTAAAATAAAAAAGGAAAAAATAACAAAAACAAAAAACGAACTTGCCAATCAGCATGAAGCTGTATATTAGATGGCAGCCTCCAGCTATATCACCTTCAGGATATGTCACATCATTTGAGCTGAAGCCACATTCTTCTCAAGCAGTCCCAAGCCAGTAACTGAGTCTGGCAGATATATGAGAAGCTAGTCATTCACCCAGCATGGAATTCATCTCCTGGCAGTCTTTACGCCAGAGCTCCCCATTGGCTTGGCTGAGATTTAGCTCTTCCTCCTTAATCTACCTCTCTTCTCCTTCTCCTTACCTGCCTATTCTTATTTCTTCTCCCTTTTATATTTCACAGGGTTACTCTCATGAATCTCTTGCATTGCCAACTTGGGCTTGGCATCTTCTCCTTTAGAGAAACCAGACTTAATCATTGATAACCGAGAGTGGTCCAAGACAGCAGATAGCAAGATGGACCTCAGGGATTAGGTAACTCACTTCCTCGCTAGAAATGATGACCCCATGCCCCAGTGGCATGGCTAGTCTCTGATAGAAGGTAGGGGTCTGTTTGCTAAACTTCTACCAATGGTGACTCAGGACAGTATTCCGGTGGAGGCAACTTCTCTGGCCAGTGAAATAATTCAGGCAGTTGAGGGTGAACGATGCATACAAGGACAATGGAATTGGCTGGTTGTTATTAATTTGCATTGATGCCATACAGTAGGATAATGAGAAATTGAAGGCAGTTAACAAACATTTAAAAACTAAGTATGAGAGCCAAAGGACCTCTCTGGCAGCTTACAAAGAGGCCTTTATCTCCTGCAGTGAAAGAACAGACACAGCTGTGGAGCAAATTCAGGGTAGCCAAACTTCAAAGACAATGAATACTCAGCCAAGGCAAGTCTGTAATGCTAAGATCAGGGCTTTGTTTAGAAACTATAGGACCCTGAATCATGGGATGTGGATGAATCCTCAAAGACTTTGGCTCTCAGAGCCTGCTGAGGTTCCCTACCCCTCCCTATTAAGAGTTAGTGATTCTTCCATGAGGTCTTATTTTGAGTTAGCATTTCCCCTATGTGGAAAGACCCCTCCCCTGCAAGACAACTGATCTCCCTTCAGAAGCTGACCACCTGGCTGCCAGATTGATAACTAGGGTTAAATCTCAACTAAAACAACTGGGCACATACTGGCAATGATAAGACAGATTACATCCTAAAGGAGCTGCAAGGATTAGCTAGGATATACTAGCAGAAACCATTGGATTGGATTTTGAGTATGCCTGATCAACTGCTATTTGTTTAAGAGTTTATTGACTTAGGAGCACTTTCTCAGAACATGGGATTTAACACCCTAGCAAGGGAATGGGACAAACTAACTGAAACGGTGGTTTTATTTTATTTTTTGAGATGGAGTTTCACTTTAGTCGCCCAGGCTGGAGTGCAATGGTGCAATCTCGACTCACTGCAATCTCTGCCTCCCGGGTTCAAGAGATTCTTTGCCTCAGCCTCCTGAGTATCTGGGATTACAGGCATGCACCACCATGCCCAGCTAATTTTCACCATATTGGCCAGGCTGGTCTCGAACTCCTGACCTCAGGTGATCCACCCGCCTCGGCCTCCCAAAGTGCTGGGATTACAGGTGTGAGCCATCACACCTGGCCTAAGAGTGGTTTTAAAAACCTGGAGAAAGTGATGGCCCATGCTGCGTGGACTTGAAATGCATGAATTGCTATAACAAGCAGGGGTGAAATAATGACAATGCAGGGAAATAGGCATGCTGGAATGTATGTATTATGTAGGGCCGGAAGACCAATCAGAGGATTATGCTTCATAGGAGAACCTAGAAGACACCTCATTCACAGACGCCAACAGAAATGCAGTGGTTAGAGAAGTACCAGCATCACTAAGGAATTCAGTGGTGGTCCTCTTCCACAGTCCAGGGCTGACAAAAGGAGAAGCAATCTCAGAGAGTAGCTTGCTAATAGCAGTGGTGACAATGAGTCCCTGAAATAGTACAGGCCAGGTGGTGGTAGAAAACTGCCCAGCAGAAGTCCCCCATAAGAATAGAAAAGGGTACACCTGGGATCAGCCCACGCAGAACAAGTAGCACGTGTGATCTGCCTGAGGAGGTAGTGCAGGCTCCCACTTCAACACTTCTTCTTTAGCTTATACCTACTGGTCATACAGAGCGTCCCACATGACCAGCTGAAGTCAGAAGAGACAGCCTGAGCTTCATTTATAAATGTTTTGGCTCTGTTTGTGTGTAAAAGCTGAAAATAAATGGAGGCTGCTTTACAGTCCCCTTCAGGACTGCCCTTGAAAAACAGTAGGGAGAGACAATCTTTCCAATGACAGAAGCTTCACCAAGTACACTTGGTCATTCACTTTGTGTGGAAAGAGAGGTGGTCTGACATAAGAATACATAAGGAATCATGGGCAGTAATTAATGGCCCAGGAGGCTGATCAAGGGCCTAGAAAGCAAATTCTCAGAGACTGATGCAAAGAATTCTGGAGTAGAGGCAAGTGGGTGGACGTATGGAGATGAGCACAAAGTGTAAATTGTTGTATCACACATTAATGCCCACCAGAAAGCACGTACCAGAGAAGAGGCAACAAGCAACCAAGTAGATAAAATGGCTCAGCCAATTCACATTAGCCAGCCTTCATTATCCATCACCTAAGAACTGGAAAGGGCTGGGTGCGGTGGCTCACGCCTGTAATCCCAGCACTTTGGGAGGCCAAGGCAGACAGATCACCTGAGGTCAGAAGTTCAAGACCAGCCTGACTAACATGGTGAAATCCCATCTCTACTATAAGTACAAAAATTAGCCAGGCATGGTGGCGCGTGCCTGTAGTCCCAGCTCATCAGGAAGCTAAGGCAGGGGAATCATTTGAACCCGGAGGTGGAGGTTGCAGTGAGCCAAGATCAGGCCACTGCACTCTAGCCTGAGTGACAAAGTAAGACTCCATCTCAAAAAATAAAATACAACTGAAATGACTGGCATGCAAATGGTGTAGTTACCCTGGCAAAGATGGGGAAACATATGGACCCAACAGTATAGACAACAGCATTTACTTGCCAGTGCTCATCTAGGTACTGTTATCACTGAATGTCTAATCTGCCAACAATAGAGACCAATATTGAACCCATGAGATGGCACTGTTCCTCGAGGGGACCAAATAGCCATTTCTGGCCAAGCTGACTACATTGGACCTCTTATGTCATGGAAGGACCATTGATTTGTTCTCTCAGGAATAAACACTTACTTCAAATAAGGGCTTGTCTTTCCTGCCTACACCTTTCCTGCCAGCACCATGATCTGGGGGCTTAAAGAAGCTAAGCTGCAGGCATGAAATCACACACAACATAGTGTCCAACCTACTTTATAGCAAAGGAAGTAGAGTAGTGGGTCCATGACCATGGGATCCTCTGGTCATACCAGACACAATGCCATCCAAAATGCAACCAGGCTGCTAGAGCTGGCTGGCTGGTGAGATGACCTGCCAAGACCCAAGCTGAGGGGCAACACTGTAGCAAACCCTGAAGAAGCTGTTCCCCATATGTGTGTGGAGAAGTGGATCTGCTTGGCATCGGAGGACTGTGGTAACCACGAAGTGCACCTTGTGGATCTCCCTTCAAGAACTTGAAGTATTTGGGCTCAGCCCACGATCCTCCTGGATAGCCCCCAGCTAATGACTGAGCCATTGCTGCCCGAGATGGAACTCATCTATGGGAAATCTTTATACCGGAGCTTTCTGGTGGACTGGCTGAGACTTTCTCAGACAGGCATCATAGTCTGTGGCTCTTCCCACACAACCCTCTTTCTTTCCCCCATCTCCTTTCATAGGCATCAGACTTGCACTGCATCTGAAGACTTCCTCTGCCTCCTCTCGCTCCGCCTTCTTTCTAATTCCCAGGCAGTTTTGACAGGTGTCTTTCACAATACAACTCTTGCATGTCTAACCCATCCCAGTGTGTCCTTCCTGGAGGGCCTAAACTGACACATGATCTATTTTTCTTACCAGCCAATCTAATAAAATTAACTTACATTTCTTACTTCACCATCACCCCACCGATGGGCCTCTATATAACAGCACACAATGAAGTACTCATTAAGGATCTCAATTTGTACTGTTAGCTACAATACCTGCAATAGGCCTAAAGTAACTAATTCATTCATTCAACAATTATTTATGAAGTATCTACTCTATTCTACATACTCTGGTACGCAATGGGAATACAACAGGAACCGAAACACAAAAAAGTTCTTCTCTTCATGAAACTTACATTCTAATGAGACAGACAGGCAGACAGACAATTAAAAAGATAGACCGGGCCAAATGCGGTGGCTCATGCCTGAAATCCCAGCACTTTGGGAGGCCGAGGCGGGAAGATCACTTGCGTCCAGGAGTTCAGGAAGAGCCTGGGCAACATAAGGAGACCCCTTCTCTACAAAAAGTAAAAAACATTAGCCAGGCATGGTGGTGGGCACCCCTAGTGCTAGTCACTCGGGAGGCTGAGGTGGGAAGATTGCTTGAGCCTGGGAGATCCAGGCTGCAGTGAGCTATGACGGCGCCGCTGCATTTCAGCCTGGGCGACAGAGTGAGACCTAGTCTCAAAAAAAAAAAAAAAAAAAAAAAAAGATCAGCAGAAAGATGCAAAAGATGCATATTGCTTTTTATTCCTCAATGGATTTGCCTTTCACAGTATGACAGTGCAAACATCAGCCTCGGCTTTTTATTATGAACAAATAGAAGAAACAACCATATGTACAATCTCTGTTGCATTTTTTTCGGTAGAATGACTAAAATGGAAAGTTATTAGAGAGTATTTTTAAATGAAATTCAATGAAGGAGGAAAAACAAACCCTCTTCTGCATAATAAGAA
This sequence comes from Pongo pygmaeus, assembly GCF_028885625.2. NCBI lineage: Eukaryota > Metazoa > Chordata > Mammalia > Primates > Hominidae > Pongo > Pongo pygmaeus. Next base: position 106,659,509 of record NC_072384.2, on the reverse strand, counting down.
GCCAAAAGCTGTGTGGGAATTGACACCACAGAGTCAGAGGGAGAGGACACACACACACACACGCACACACACACGGGAAGGCAATGTGAGGACAGAGGCAGCGATTGGAGTAATGTGGCCGAGGCAGCCAGCAGCCACCAAAGCTGTCAGGCAAGGAACAGATTCTCTCACAGAGCTTCCAGAGGGAGAAGAGGCCCGCCGACAACTTGATTTCAGATATTTGGCCTCAGAATTGTCAGAGGGTAAATTTCTGTTGTTTTACACCACAAGTTCCAAGTTGATGGTTGTTTGTTACAGTAGCCATGGAAACTAATACACCAAGTTTATAATTTGTCTTATGTAATTTACAAAACTCAGACATAATTTACATATAAAATTTACCCTTTTAAATGGTATAAGTAATTTTTAATGTAGTCACAAGTTGTACAACCATTACCACTATCTAATTCCAGAATATTTTTATCAATCCCCCACAAAAACCCATTAGCAGTCACTGTCCATCTCCCTTTTCCTGTTTCCTACCAAACACTGCTCTATGTCTTGAATTTGCCTGCTCTGAACCATTCATAGAAATGCAATCAACAAAATGTTGCTTTTTGGTCTGGTTTCTTTAACTTAGCATCATATTTTCAAGGTTCATTCGTGTTGTAGCATGACAGAAATTAACCCTTCCAGAATTCTTCAGTGTTAGGTATTTGAATTTTAATATATGTCAATTATATACATAATTTTATTTATGTATACATTTTTTTCAAGGCCAATTATAAAGAAAAAAGAAGCAAGCTGCCACACCAAGTCTATGGCCCTCAGTGAATCTCAGGACCTTCTTCTGTCCAACTTTGAAAATTACGGGAAAAAGCAACAGAAGAAAACTCATAACCTACAACAAAGTATGGAAAATTATAAGCTATCTAAGAACCAGGATCTGGACTTACAAGTCTGTGGGCTAATCCCACAGAGGAGGGGAGACCAGCCAGGTGAGAGAGTGGCACCCCAGGTCTGGGTTGAGAGGCCTCCCACACTGGGATCAGGGCCCCATAAAGCACAGGGCAGCAAGCAGGGCCAAGACCAAGGCCTGGTGGACAGATTCAAAGGAGACACATGAGCCCTTTTAGACTTAGACAATGTATTTCTTACCTAGACAGAAGGTAGCCAAAAGTTCCAGCTCCCTATGATCCTTGTCTCATACAACAAAAAGGATGACCCAAAACAAAGGGGGCCAGATGATTGCCACGTGAGCTGTGGGACATCACATTGCTGAGAAGTTAATTCTAAACTCAAGGTAGGGTGTTTTATAGTCTGCAGCTGTATTCTAAGGCAGAATACTTCATACCTTACCAGAACCCAGGAGGCCATGAAAGACTCCTGAGAAATGGCCTTGGAGACGCTAATCACGGGCCTCGCTTTCTGTCACGTGCTGGGAGAATAATAAGGTGCTTCTGCCAAGACTCAGGTTAGCTGTAGTTCCAGCCTTTGCCTGCACAGCCTATGTGGATATGTCCAAGGTCGCCCAATGTGCCACACTGGAGCCATTCCCCTAGTGACCCCACAGGGAGCCTCTTATTTGGAATCTCATGTAAAGACAATAAACTTCTGGAGTTCTGTGTGTGCTTTCTTGCAAAGGACAGGAGGACACCGATTGTTCAACCAATCATACTCAGTAGGGACAGCCAGGAAGGCTAAGAATTCCTGATCTAGAGATCATATATATGATTGTTAAACTGCACATAGTACCAGTTTAATTAATATTCTTTCCCACTTCCAAGATAAGGAAATTAGTGCCTGGGCTATGGGAATAATGACACCTAACAATACAGTCATGTGCCACAAAACAACGTTTTGGTCAAGAACAGACTGCATATATGATGGTGGTCCCATAAGATTATCAGGGAGCTAAAAAATTCCCAACACCTAGTGATGTCATAGCCATCTCAATGTTGTAATGCGACATTACATTTTGTGTTTGTGATGATGCTCATGTAAAACTGATCATGCTGCCAGTCACATAAAACTATAGCACATACAATTATGTACAGTACATAACACCTGATAGTGGTAATAAGCGACTATGCTACTGGTTTATGTATTTACTGTGCTATACTTTTTATTATTTTAATAGAATGTACTCCTTTTACTTAGGTTTGTTTTTTTGTTTTTTTTCGAGACGTAGTCTCATTCTGTCACCCAGGCTAGAATGCAGTGGAGTGATCTTGGCTCACTGCAACCTCTGCCTCCTGGGTTCAAGAGATTCTCCTGCCTCAGCCTCCTGAGTAGCTGGGATTACAGGTGCACACCACCACACCCAGCTAATTTTTGTATTTTTAGTAGAGGCGGGGTTTCACCATGTTGGCCAGGCTGGTCTCAAACTCCTGACCTCAAGCAATCTGCCCGCCTCAGCCTCCCAAAGTGCTGGGATTACAGGCTTGAGCCACGGCACCTGGCTCCTTTTATTTATTTGTTAAAAGGTTAACTATAAAACAGCCTCAGGCAGGTTCTTTAGAAGGTGTTTAAGAAGAAGGCATTTTTCTCACAGGGATGACGGCTCCATGCCTGTTACTGCCCTGAAGACCTTCCATTGGGACAAGATGTAGAGGTGGCAGACAGTGATACTCAAGATCCTGACCCTGTGTAGGTCCAGGCTAATGTGTGTGTTTGTGACTTAGTTTTTACCAAAAAAATTTAAAAGTTAAAAAAAAAGGAAATAGAAAAAAGCTTATAGAGTATGAATATAAAAAATATATTTGTACAGCTATACAAAGTATTTAATGTGTGATTATAACACCAAAAAGGTTAAAAAATTTAAAAGCTTAGAAAGTAAAAACATTACAGTAAGCTAAGGTTATTATCAAAGAAAAATATTTTTTCATAAATTTAGTGTAGCTAAATGTAGGGTGTTTCTAAGTCTATAGTAGTATACAGTAATGTCATAGGCCTTCACATTCACTCATCACTCACTCACCCAGAGCAATGTCTAAACCGCAAGTTCCATTTATGCTAAATGCCCTATACAGGTGTACTATTTTTTATATTTTATACCATATTTTTAATATTTTATACCATATTTTGTTTGTAATTTATTGATTCCACATATATGTTTTGAAAACTTACTATCAGCCAGATATTGAATGACACTGATATGGTTTGCCTCTGTATCTCCACCCAAATCTCATCTCAAATTGTAATCCCCATGTGTCGAGGGAGGGAGGTAATTGGATCATGGGGGTGGTTTCCCCCATGCTGTTCTCGTGATAGTGAGTTCTCACGAGATCTGATGGTTTTATAAGGCAGTTTTCCCTGCTATTGCATGCTCTCTCACCTGCCACTATGTAAGATGTGCCTGCTTCCCCTTTCACCATGATCATAAGTTTCCTGGGGCCTCCCCAGCCATGAAGAACTGTGAGTCAATTAAATCTCTTTTCTTTATAAACAACCCAGTCTCAAGTGTGCCTTTACAGCAGTGTGAAAACGGACTAATACACACATGCTGGATAGAAATTGGTGAGTAAACAAGGCACCATTCTCATGAAGTCTCTATGCTAGTAGGGAAGACAGGCACACAATAAATATATATACACAAGTGATGCTAGGTGGAAAGAAGGAAAATCATTTATTACAGTAGGCATATTGACAGACACAAAAATGTAATGTACACAATAACTATTAACACCTTTAAGGAGTCTACATAACCTAGTGGGCAAAGTTTACACATTTTTATTAAGAAATATATTTTTAAAAGCTTTTCAACTTTATAATTTAGTTTTTTCCAGTTTTTCTTTATTGATATTATCTATTTGGTTAAGCATTGTTCTCATATTTTAATTCTTTAGACATGGTTTCCTTTAGACTTTATTTTTATGTATATATTAATATTTATAAATTTTTTTTTTTGAGAGAGGATCTCACTCTGTTGTGCAGGTTGGAGTGCAGTGGTGCAATCACAGCTCACTGCAGCCTCAACTTCCTAGGCTCAAACGATCCTCCCACCTCAGCCAGCAGAGTAGCTGGGACCACAGGCATGCATGATGGGGTTTCACCATGTTGCCCAGGCTGGTCTTGAACTCCTAGGCTCAAAGTAATCCACTCACCTCAGCCTCCCAAAGTGCTGGGATTACAGGCATGAGTCACTGCACCTAGTCTACAATATTTTTATATGTATCCTATAAATAATGTATATTTAATAGCTGGTTTAAAGTATTTGTAAGACCAACAATTAGATCTCTCAGGGATAGTTTCTATTGACAGTTCTTTTCCTGTGTATAGGTCATACTTTCCTATTTCTTTGCATATTTTAATATTTTTAATTGAAAACTAAGTATTTTACATAATATAATGTAAAAACTCTGGAAATCAGATTTCCCCCAACCTTAGGGTCTGTTGTAGTTGCTGTTTGTTGTTTCTGCTGCTGCTATTTGTTAGCATAGTGACCTTCCGGGACTAATTCAATAGTCTTTATTCTCTGTACTGTACAACCCCTAAAGTCTCTGCTCAGTTAACTTAGTGGTCAGCTAATGATTCGACAGACATTTCCTTAAATTCTGTGAACCAATAAATATTCCATTCTTTGCTTAGAAGCTCTAGATGTATCCATGTGTGTTAAGACATGCCCTCAACATTCAGGCAGCTTAGAACTCTGCCTTAGCCTTCACTTCCTACTTGCACAGAAACTCCAATCAGCCAGAGGTGAAAGAGTAGGGCCCTCTCAGGTCTTTCCCAGGCATGCACACAGCTTTGCACATTTATGCAACCTTTTAGATCCCCAGGAATGTATCAGAGCTTTTAAAAGACCCTGTGGACAGCTTGTTCCCCAAATTTTTTTTTCAAGTTTTGACCAGGCTCTTGTTTGTCCCATCTGTATCACAGTGTCAAACCACAGAAGTGAAAATAACCAATGTGGGAGAAATTTTAGGTAAATATTCAATAAAACTTTGTGTTAGGATATGGCGCCAAGAAAAGTGAGGAGACAGAAATGATGCTGAGCCTCCTGTGTCATTCTCCCTGATCCAGCTGCATTATGTTCATTTGGAGATGTGGGCAATTCACTGGCAGAATGGACTCTGCTTGAGAAACAGGCTCTCTTCCTTTACTCAAGATGAACTTCCAATGCCCCACTTACCATCATGCACTAGCATCAAGCAAATTTTTCTTGAATTGATTTCCACACAGTTTTACTGTGATTCAGAAGAAAAAATTACTTGGCATGAGATGTTAAGCCTTAAATACAATATAATACAAACACTTCTGTACATCCAAGAAGAAGACAGATTACATACTGAAGACTAAATCTGGATCATTTTTCTACTGGACAGTGGGGCTGAGGAAGGAAATCAGGCTTCATGACCATTCCATACTGTAATTTTAACTCACAGAATCTGTACTAAAAATTCCTTAAGCACTTACACTGTTAACAAGTTCTATTGCTACAACACACCCGCACATAAAAGAAATGTTTACCCATAGTTTCACCTATGGCAAGTGAAAACAGCTGTTTTATGATGGATATGATATAAAAAAACAAACCTACTCCAGAATTTAAATTTACACAACTTAAACTACATAATTTAGAATCAGTATACTCAACAATCTCTAAGAAGCAGCAGCCATTCTTAAATTAGCACTTAAAATGTAGTGGCCATTTTTCTTCAGAATAATTCTCATCAACATCTTCAGCTCAAAAGGAACTCACATATTTTCGTTTTGTTTTTATCCAGCCACTTATAACCATCCTCATGTTCTCTCAGATCTTACATGGTCATCCAGTATAGCCAAAGAAATGTCCTGGCTCCAAATGCAATCTGGCAGTTGCTATTGATTACCCTGGGCAATTTGGGGTCACTGTGATTTGTTCCTCAAAAGACTGTCACACATTATTATGCCACATTCTAAGTTAGACTTGAGATCCTTTCTCTGTAGGAACAAAAAGAAGAGGAACGTTGTAGCTCTGCTAGGTTAAGTAGTAAGCACAGTATGAAAACCCAAAAACTATCAGTTATTATGGCCAAGTGGTTTCTCTGGTTCTATTAAGGCATCAAAGCTACCTCACTAAATCACCTAAATATATCCTAAACATAAGAAGGTCACTGTGTAAAACACCAGTAATAATCAGTTACTAGGCTACCATTTGACACAGTGAAATAACCACATTCAAACTCAGATTTTCAGGTAGTCAATCAGCTAGTAAAATAGGTCTAGTTCAACGGATGATAAACACCACTCACTTTACTTATTTAATTATCTGTGACCAGTGACAACTCTCGAAAAAAAAAATAAACCTTCTATTTTTCCAGGTCAAAAAAGCTGACAAAATCTCAACTCAAAAACAACATCTGATGAATATACCAACTTCTCCTTAGGATGTCATTTTTTTGCTGTGGCAAGTGAGTCTGTATAACACTATCCTGGTGCACCAAACCAACACAGAGAGCCTTTTCAAAATAACACAAACACAGGAAAACAATCTTTCCTGACAATGATCAGAAACAGCTTGCAATGGGTCTCAGGGAAGAAAGTGGAGGAACTGGTCAATGCCAAAGAGCAGTATCCTGCGAGTGTTAGCTATATGAGTCTATGAATGATCTTTGAAAGCACAAGAATTATGTTGCAAGACCACTGACTTACCACTACTGAAATTTCCTCTCACACATATCAGTGCATGAGGGTGAGCAACCAGAGGCCTGTTTGGTTGATGCCTGGATCCCTGGCACCCACACATTGGTAAGCACGTAGTAGGGGTAGTAAATATATGAATAAGTGATTGTCTTATCTATGAGTTAAAAGATAATTAGATAAAATTCACAGTCAATGCTGCCAGAAAATGTAACTGTTGATAACTCAAACTCAGTGAGAGCCCCCACTTCTGTGATTATGAAAACCTTTTTCCCTAAGGACCAACACTGGGTATCTTCTATCACATTTACTCAAATTGACATCACATGGCTCCAGTTACAAAACACTAAGAATACAGAATTTCTGCTCCTCCCCTAAAAAAGCAGATTATAAAGAAACATTAAACTGAGTTTCCACCAAAAAAAAAAAAACTAGTTATCTTCAATAAGTTTGCTATGAAATGCAAAGAAAGGCTGAGGAACTGCTCCATACTGAAGAAAATTAGAGTCATGCCAGTAGATCCTGGATCAAATCCTGGACCAGGAGAGAACATTCTGGAATAATCCCCCAAACCTGAACAAGGTCTGTGGAGTAGATGGTTTTATCAGATCAATGCTTATTTCCTGATTTTGATGGTGTGTGCTGTGGTTATGCAAGAGAGTAATTTTCAAAAAACAGTGTTCGCCACAACCAGTACACCATCAGCAGTTCCTGGCTCTGTGGCTTAGGGAGATTAGAATAATGGGCAACTTGGATAAAATTCTCAGATTCCAATTACCTGCCAGCAACCCACTGTGAAAGCACTGACAACACAGGGAAACGTGTTGACACTGAAAATGAGAATTCACAGAACAGTGAAAAGAATGCCAGGAAGGGTAGTAAAGGGACAAAAAGTCCAAGGGAGGAAGCACAAACATCCAGGTATGGAATAAGAGAACTCTAGAAGGCAATGGTCCTGTCTGGTCTTGGGTCTGGGCAGTTACCAAGGATAACACATAGGAGAGGCATAAAGGGAACAGCTAGGCTTAAACCTAGTGGTTTTCTCATATTTGCTACCAGGAGACCAGGTCTGTGTTATTATTTTCATTAAAAACGAACTGTAAGTATTATTCAGCAATAAAAAGGAACAAAATACTGATCCATGCTACAACACAATGACAAAACATCGTGGTAAATGAAAGAAGCCAACAAAAAGGCCACGTATTTTACTACTCCATTCATATGAACTATCCAGAAAAGGATATACTATAAAGACAGAAAGTAGATTAGTGCTGGCTTGGAACCGGGGGGTGGGAATGATGATTAACTATAAACTACAATATGCCACAATTTTCTCATCTAATATATTGCGAAAATTACAGTAACTAACTCATAAAGGTCCTTTGAAGACCAAATGAGATAACAGGTTAAAAGCTTAGAACAATCTCTGGCACTCAGCAAGGGCTCAAGATGTTCACTCACACACACCTTTTAACCTTAAAATAATTAAACCTGGAAATAAATTACAACATTCATGTAATAAATTATAAACACAGAAAATTTTAAGTTTATAGTTACTTAAAGATTCAACAACAAACTATATTTTCTTTACATAAAAGCCCTTTGCTGAAAATGGACCTCCATTTAACATTTTCACTGTAGTAATTTTTTTTTTTTTTTTTTTTTTTGAGACAGAGTCTCGCTCTGTCGCCCAGGCTGGAGTGCAGTGGCACGATCTCGGCTCACTGCAAGCTCCGCCTCCCAGGTTCACGCCATTCTCCTGCCTCAGCCTCCTGAGTAGCTGGGACTACAGGCACCTGCCACCGCGCCCGGTTAATTTTTTGTATTTTGTTTAGTAGAGACGGGGTTTCACCATGTTAGCCAGGATGGTCTTGATCTCCTGAACTCGTGATCTGCCTGCCTCAGCCTCCCAAAGTGCTGGGATTACAGGCGTGAGCCACCGCGCCTGGCCATGATTTTTTATTATAAAGATTAGGGGCCAGGCGTGGTGGCTCATGCCTGTAATCCCAGCACTTTGGGAGGCCAAGGTGGGTGGATCACCTGAGGTCAGGAGTTCGAGACCAGCCTGGCCAACATGGTAAAACCCCGTCTCTATGAAAAATACAAAAATTAGCTGGGTGTGGTGGTGCATGCCTGTAATCCCAGCTACTCAGGAGGCTGAGACAGGACAATCACTTGAATCTGGAAGGCGGGGGTTGCAGTGAGCTCAGATTGCACCACTGCACTCCAGCCTGGGCGACAAAGAGAGGCTCTGCCTCAAGAAAGGAAAAAAAAAAAGATTAGGATGTTGTTTATCCTGGCAATAACATCTAGGCCAACAAACTCTGGAAGTCAGTACTACTGGGGCCAAAGGCACCTACCTCACTGACATACATACACTTTCTCATGTTTTCTTGTATTTTATAATACATGCTGTGGTAGTGGAGGCTCCCAAGTTCTCCCTTCCCAGTAGGTGTCAAACAGTGATATAGATACAGCCTCATGAACTCAGTCTTGTTCATGGGCCCTTTCAACACAGGTACACAAAGTGAAAAGCTACTAATCCACCACTCCACCAGACAAATAAATGGTTTAATTTTAATCCTTTGAAATAACTACTGCATTGAATATAATCTGTATATCTTTGGTTAAACTATTTTCTCACTGGCATCAACATTTACATTCTCTCATTTATTATCTCTCAGGCCATTATTCTCTTATTCTTCGAGTATTCCCAGAAAAAGTTTCTAACATGAAGAGAGAACAGACAAATTTCAAGGTTTAATAAATTTTATCTTGATAACATCAAAAACAAGTTTAGCTTTTACACTGCAATATAAAAAATACATTAGTCTTCACATTAGTTTTACATGGAAATATATAATTATTTGAATATTTAAATATAGCTTTTCTTTAACCAAAAAAAAAAAAAACAAAACAGTGTTACTCACAGCCCTAGTTACATAAATAATTTAAATGCACAAATGCAAAAACACACTTCACACGATATTGTTCACATACTGTAGAACTCAGGACAATTACAATAAAAATCTATGCAAAATACTGAACAAGAACAAGATTAAAATACTCATTATGGTCGTAATTTGACTTTTTACTATTAAAAGAATTTAATGCATTCTTGAATACACAAAAACATCAATTGTTTTATCTATTCTGCAAATTAAGCCAACATTTATTTAGACAAAGGGGCACATCTTGTGTACTACCAAATTCTGAAAGTAATTTCCAATTAAATTTAAATTATCAGTTTCAACAATTTCAAGTTTTCAAGCTTGTCTAAAATAATAATGATTACAAGAACTTAGTAAACATTTCAAAAACTTTAAACAAAATCATCAGTACTGCACTGTACTTTTATGTCTGGTAATATAAAATTTAAATATAAACCTTCTCCCTGCCCCCAATGAAAATGGTACTTAGAAGGGCTTCCAATGTGAAAATGGTAACATTTTTATAACTTGAAATTTTAATTACTTGAATTATAGGAACTGTTCTCTCTGCATGATGCAATCACGATATGACACATCATAGGTACCTAGTACACATTTTCATTTGATCTCTTGCTTTTAAACTTACACTGAAAGACTGTAGAATGTCTATTAATAATATTCAAGGGAACTATGTGTCTATTCCATAGGGAAAAAAGACACCAATACCCACAAATAGAGTATTTTATATATCAGCTGTTTGTTTACTTCCTAGTCAGTAGGACAAAGCTTTGTTCCTAAATTAAAATTGGAGGATTATTTTGAACTACTGGCCCAGTGATCTTTTAAGAAGAGAAATGAAAATATATTTGTATACGAGGAGGCAAGGTTGAAGGAAATGAGATATATGCTGCTTTGCAACTAAAGACAAAAACATTTGTTTTTAAACATAATTACCATTTAAATTTAGAAGTAAAGAAATTACAAAAGAACTCCATCATAGCATATACACAGGTTAAATAATGGCCCCTGAAATAAAACCACATTTAGAAACCAACTGTTATACTATATTTCATTATTTCTAAGGTAACACATTTTAAATTCTGAAATCAAGATATGGTTCAACATTGACCTTAGTTTCAATAAAATATGGCAGTCATACAATATAGTTGTAATTAATGTTTCCTCTTAACATTAATGATAGAATATCCAGGATCTTGGCTTAACATGAATGAATGACAACTGAATGCATCTGTACCAACTCGACCAGTGTCCCTGAATAAAGGTTCTGGATCTATTCTGAGTATCCCAGACTCAAACTGCATCTCGTTAACATCTTTCATTTGAACTGTTAAAATCTGTTAACAAGTTAAAGACAAACTAATGTATAAATACAGGTTTCCACTTGCAAAATGGGCCTCCACAAAGATTACCAGTTTTATTCAATTTTTTGAAATATTAAGTAATTTTCTAATGAGAATTAATGGCCTGCCCAAATATTACCAAGCCAATAATTTCAGTTCAAGTTATTAAAAACTGATATGGTAGGCTGGGCACGGTGGCTCATGCCTGTAATCCCAGCACTTTGGGAGGCTGAGGCGGGTAGATCACAAGGTCAGGAGTTTGAGACCAGCCTGGCCAACATAGTGAAACCCCCGACTCTACTAAAAATACAAAAATTAGCCGGGCATGGTGGCGTACGCCTGTAGTCCCAGCTACTTGAGAGGCTTAGGCAGGAGAATCGCTTGAACCCGGGAGGCAGAGGTTGTGGTGAGCTAAGATCAGGCCACTGCACTCCAGCCTGGGCAAGAGAGTGAGACTCTGTCTCAAAAAATAATAATAATAAATAAAAATAAAAATAAAAACTGATATGGTAATGCCTAAAATATTTTTAGGGGATAAGGCCACAAAGTAACCTGGATTTTCATATTAAACCACCAACTCTTCATGTAGAGGAGAGTAAAGGTGGTTAAAAAAAAAAAGGGGGGGGGGGGGAATGCCTAAACACATGGGCAAAATTATTTTCCCCTTTAAGATCTAATAAGGCTAACCCAAAAAACCTAGAGACTGTATGTGTGCATGTGTTCAAATGATAAAAGTTAGAGACTTGCAGATCCAATTTAAATGAAGCAGGAGGAGTTTGTGTTATGCATAAAAAAAATCACCAGTTTTTAAAAACTGTATTAAAGATTATGGAATCTCATTTTCTGGAATGCTTTAAAAAGAAAGAAAACTCATATTTTGTTTGTATTCACTTAAGTCAACCCCATTCAAAAGTTGACATAATTCATTATAATTCCTTCTTTTTAATAAGTTTGCTATATTCATTCTCACAATGTTAAATTTGCTGGCATGAGAGAGAGAATCATAAAAAATAAGAGGGATATGATTTGAGGAACAAAATTCTATATACGGTGCTAAATTATTTTGTGACATAAATTAAGATGAAGTTCTTCTACAGAAAATGTTGGACAAAGGCTGCGTCTGAATCTTAAAATGAAAGGACTCTAAACACTAATTTTAAATGAATATAAAAATTCTGAAAAATAATATTTATAGCAAAATAGTTCAAGATTAGTTTTCTCACCAAAGCTGGGAAAGCTGTGTGCACAAAGTACCAAATATATTTCAACTGAAGTACTGAATCCTCAACTAGCCTGAACACAAAACCAACTTCTATTTTACCTCATTACCTCTCAATTTGTTTGCTAGCCGAGTCATCATTCTCTCACGTTGTTGTAAACAAGATGAGCTTCTCAGATCATATGCTCTCACAGGTGTAGAAGGACCTTTCTGTCGGCCATGGTAGCTTTCATCACTCCTCTTCCTCCTTCTTGCAACGCGGCAAGAAGCCCGCACAGGTCGCTTTGGAGGAGGATTTGCGACAGCGCTTGACAGCTCTTCAGCACCAGCTGGTGGAACTGTAGAGTTCAAAAGCACTTCAGCTGTTCTCTTCGCCTTCTTTAGCCTACTGACAACAGATTTTTTCTTCTTTAGATACCTTCCAAGAAAAGCGCTCCTGGACTGATATCTATGACGTAAAAAGACAGAGTATTTCGAAATATACTTTCTAATGATATCACTTGGTTTGGTCCGAATCCAAATTGACTGTTTCTCTGAAGCTTTTCTGGGTTTTTGCCGGAGAATAATTGGTTTATAAACCTTTTTGGGAAAACCTAGCTTATTACTACTAGTTGTCACCTTTCCGTGAATTTTCTTTTTACTTTTACTTTCCAAAAGCTTATTTCTAACTGATTTTGGAGAGATTTTGACAACATCACGATTTAAAAATGTTAGCTGGAAATTTCTTTTCTTTGGAATCTCACGAGCATGCAGAACCTTTGATTCTTCCAGAAACAGAGAAGAGTCACTGGTTCCCTGATGTGAATTAAATCCATATCTTGCCGGCACTGCCATTAAAGGTGCTGAAGCAGAGCCTTGTCCATCAGCATCATTATCTCCTGCACTGGAGTTTTGGTTGCTCCTATTAAAATGAATTTTAACCCAGTTACGCCTCTCAAACTCTGGTACTATTACATTCAGGGGAGGACTAATTACAATTTGCTTAATCAAGGGCTCATAATAATCAAAGATATTCCGTTTATATTTGCATATAAACCGAATATCATTATCCCAACTATGGTGCCTCATTTTAGGGAAAGGAAGGCCTTCACCCTCCTTCAGTTTAATATTTAAAGAAGAAAGAACACAGACTAAGGCTTTGGGTTGCATAGGCTTCAAAACTTTAGTACATGATGCAGGAAATTCAACTGTCCCAATTTTGACTTTCTTTTTGGTTTTTCTGTCATCCTGTAAACGTGAACACTTACTTTTTGGTGGGTCTTCCTCTTGTCTAATTATTTTTCTTTTCATCACTGGGTAATTCTTACAACTGGTCTGAGTACTATGGCTGATTTTCGCTGTCTGGCATTGAGAAGCCACACGCCACTTTTGCTTAGGAGGCCTCTCTGCTGGAGGATGACGATGGCATGGTTTATCTAAGGCCACTGACAAGTCATCATTATCTGAAATACCACAGACAATATCATCACTCTCTGACACAGCTTGAGTTGGTGCAGTGTCCTCCTTACCTTGCAAGTCAGCCCAGGTAACCTTTTTTTTCCCCTTCGAAGAAACTTTTTTGGTCTCACAGTCATCATCAAAGTAACAGTGGAAACGACCTTCCCTAAACTCCTTCACCAGAGCATTAATTTTTATGTCATCTTCTCTCATTATCTGAGACCATGTTTTCCCCACAAATGAAGGAGGTACATGAGGCAAGGCTTCAAGAACTGGTTCATCAGGATTATCTTCTATGACATTCTTTGCTTTTTTCAGGTTCCTTACAGAATCAACCTTGGGAACAGAGCTTGACTGGGAATCACGGTTCTTTTCTTTCAAGTCAAAAGATACCTTCTTACAAGGGTGTCTTTTCTTAACAGTTTCTTGAGGCTGATCAGTATCAGACAGAAGAGGGGGAGCACACTGAAAATTCATCTCAAAACCATCTGGTTCACAGCTCACTTCTAGATCTCTATGTTTTAGCTTCAAACGTTTTTTTTTATCAGCCCTTCGATGGAGCGCTGACTTGGAAGAGGCACCAAAATCCACTGCAGAAGCACTAGACTGACAGCTCTTACCTTTTAGGCCAGCATTTCTTGGATCTTTCCGAAGGTTGGCTTCTTTGTGAGCTTTCTGCAGTCGGTGAGTCGTTCGATGAGAAGTGTCTTCCAAATTAAATTTTCCTTTAGAACCATTATATCCACAGCTCTTATCTTCTGAGTCAATATATTTCACCATTTTCTCATCAGGTCCTTGTGACTCGTAAGTCATGGACTGATCAGAGGCATCGACATTAAAATTCATTTCAGAACCACAAGACTGACAACTTGGCTCTCCCAGAATAATATAGTCCTTCTTCCGGTTTATTATTTTGAAAGTCTCTTTGCATTGGTTTGTCATTGAGGGAGTAGAGGCTTTACAACTACATCTGACTTCAGAACCAAAAAAGTCACAGCTCTTATCTTCTATATCAATACATTCTGTATTTATACAGTTGATATCTTTGACAGTCAACTGAGGTGGGTCAGTCACTAACTGAAGGGGAATATCATCTGAAATTACTTCATAATCACTATCACTGGGCACCAGATCCACAAGTACCACCTTTGGAAGGTGGGTTTCTTTGACTGATCCTGGAAATTGGTTAACTACTATTTGAAAAGGAACATCAGAATCATACATCATTTCTGAATCACTAGGTTGATCGGTCTTTTCTTCCATGACAACATGCTCTTCCTTCTGAAGGTCTGCCTCTTTGTAAGACACTTGAGGTTGGTCAACTTCTGACTGAAGATGAACACAAGAATGACATTTTATTTCAGAACCACAGACTTCACAGTTCTTATTTGCTAGATCATTATGATCCTTCTTTTGCAAGTTTATTTCTTTGACAGGTACAGAAGATTGATCAGTCACAAACTGAACAGGAATATGAGAAGCATAACTTACATCAAAATCACCTAATTTATAGCTCTTATCTTCCAGGTAAATATGGTCTTCCTTCCAAAGGTTTATTTCTTTGACAGGTTTTTGAAGCTCATCTGCTGCTGCCTGAAAAGAGTCATTGGAGTCAGAACTTTCTTCAGGACTACAAGAATTACTGCTCTTATCTTCCAGACTGGTATGCTCCTCTTCCAAAATTTGTGGTTGTTTTATCACTGACTGAAGAGGGATATTTGAAACATAAATTATTTCAGAATCACTGGGCACATAGCCCTTATCATGCAGACAAACATGTTCCTCCCTCAAAAGATTTCTTTCTTTATTCACCCCTGGAATTTTATTAGTTACGGACTGAAGGGGTTCACGAGAATCAAAATTTATTCTGGAATCTGTAGGTTTGACAATCTTATTTTCCAAGTCAACATGCTCTTTCCAAAGACTGACCTCCTTAATTACTTCTTCAGGTTGGCCAGCCACTGGCTGAAGAACATCAGAATCATACATAATTTCAAAACGCTTAGCTTCATTTCTCCTATCTTCCATGTCAACTTCTTCATCCTTCCAAAGGCTTATTTCTTTAACGGTTTCTCTCAGCCGGTCAGCCACTGACTGAAGAGGGTCATCAGAATCAAAACTTACTTCAGAACCACAACACTGACCGTGCTTACCTTCTAGTTCAATGTGCTCCTGCTCCAAAATAGTTATTTGAGGTCGATTGACTACTGACTGACCCAAGAAACCAGAATCCAAATTCATTCCTGAACAACTATATTGGCTGCTCTTAACTTCCAAGTACATATGGTTTTCATTCCCAAGGTTTACATGTTTAATAGCTACTTTGGGTTGATCAGCCACAGATTGAACAGAAACATCAGGATCATGTATTAATTTATAAGTACTAGGTTGATTAATCTTATTTTTCAGGCCAATAACCTCTTCCTTCCATTGGTCTATTTTTTTAACCGCTTCCTGAAGTTGTGCAGAATCAAAAGTTATTTTAGAATCACCTGATTTACTATTTTTGTCCTTCAGATTAACATGTTTTTCCTTCAAAAAAGCTAGTTGAGGTTGGTCAGTCATTGACTGAGGTGGAACATTAGAATCCAAAATTATTTCAGAACCACTACACTTATCATTCTTGTTTTCTAGAACATATTGCTTCTTTCTGTTTATTTTGTTAACAGCTACTTGAGGTTCAGTTACTGAATAATGAGGGACACCAGAATCTAAACTTGTTTTTGAACTACTGAATTCACTACTTCTATCTTGGAATTCAGCGTGCTTTTCTCTTTGAAGCCACGTTTCTTTGACAATGACTTCAGGTTTGTGAGTCGCTGCCTGAAGAGGGACATCAGAATCCAAACTCGTTTCAAAAACACTCTTATTTTCTAAGTACATGTGCTCTTTTGTGTGAAGGCTTATTTCTTTAATGGGATCTTCAGAATGTCCAGTCACTGAATGAAAAATGATATTATAATCCAAACTTACTTCAGAATCAGTAGGTTCATTTTCCTTATTTTCTAAGTGTACCTGCTCTTCTTTTTGAGGATTTAGCTTTTTAACAGCTACTTCGGGAGAATTAGTCACTGAATGAAGAGGGGCATGGGAATCCGAACTTATTTCAGAACCACTGGGTTCATCATTCTTCCTTTCTAAGTGAATGTACTCTTCTTTCTGAATTACTTCTTTAACAGCTACTTCAGGGTGATCATTTCCTGAATGAAGAGGAATATCAGAATCAAAAGTTATTTCAGAGACACAAGATTCATTACTTTTACTTTCCAGATCAACAGTTTCTTCCTCATAAACAGCTACTTGAGGTTGGTCAATTACTGAATAAAGAGGAATATCAGAATCAAAAGTTATTTCAGAACTATCTGACTCACAGCTCTCATCTTCCAGGTCAATGTGCCGTTCTTTTCCTTCAGCATCCAGATGAGACTGCTCAGTAACTGACAGAAGAGGCGGGTCAGAATCAAAAGTCAACTCAGAGCTGGAGCAATCATAGCTTTTAACTTCCATGTCAATATTTAACTCTTTAAGATTTACTTCATCCAAAGCTTCTTGAGGCTCATCATGAGCTGAATGATAAAGAGAAGCCGGAGAATCAGAACTTAGAGAAGAACGGCTAGACCGAACACTCTTATTCTCAAGGTCAACATCCACCTTCTGAGGCTCTATTTCTGCTACTTGAGACCGGTCAGCTAATTGAGCATCAGCCTGAAAACCCATTTCAGGACCATGGGATTCACAGTTCATATCCATAAGGTCAGCATTCTTCTCCTTCAGAAGATTTATCTTTTCAACAGCCCTCTGGGATTCATCTGCAACTGTCCCAAGTGAGACATCACAATCAAGATGTGCTTTAGCACTACTGGGTTTACGCTTCTTATGTTTTAGGTGGACTTGTCTACCTTTCAGGTTTCTTCCTTTGACAGTCAGTTGGGGATGATCAACTACTGACTCAAGAGAAACATCACAATCAAAACTTGTTTCAGAACAACTCGATCCATAGTTATCAACCAAGCCGGTATGAGCCTTCTTCCGAAGTTTTGTTTCTGTGACAGCCACTGGGGGTCGGTCAACCACTGACTGCAGTGGGAAAACAGAATCAGCACTTACTTCAGAGCTACTGGAACCATAGTTCTTATCAACCAAACCAATGTGCACTTCCTTAGGAAGGTTTACTTCTGTTACAGATTGTTGAGGGTAGTCACTAGTGGACTGAGGTGAAGCATCACAATCAAAATTCGTTTCAGAACTACTAGATTCGTAGCTTTGGTCAACCAGGCTAATATGCCTTGCATTCTGAAGACTTATTTCTTTAACAATCATTTGGGATTGGTTGGTAATCAAGTGAAGAATGTCATCACAATCAGAACTTATTTTAGAAACGTAAGATTTATTATTCTTATACTGTACATCAGTACGTACTTCCTTGGAAAGGTTTACTTCTTTGGCACTCACTTTAGATTGGTCAGTCAGTGAATGAAAAGAGGAACTGCAATCAAAACTCATTTCTGAACCTCTAGATTCATAGTTATCTTCTTGGTCAATTCGCTCCTCCTTCCAAAGATTTAAGTCTTGTGCAGTCTCTTGGGGCTGATCAGATGCTGACTGAAGAGAGCTACAATCAAACTTCATTTCAGAACTCACTGAGCACTTCTGTTCCCAAAAGGCTGTCTTGTTAAAAACCAAATGCTTTTCTTCTTGGGTACAATCCATGTTAGAAAAGAATTCCTCATGGTTCTTTGCAATAGTATCTTCAAAGATTCCTTTATTAGAAGGCATGTCAGTTTTATTGGGGTTTACTGCTAATTTGGAAGGAGATTTAACTCTTAAGGAGCCCTTGGTACCCATGCGTTCATGGAATTTCAAGCCAGCTGACAAAGTTTTACCCTGAGATTTTACATCTTTCCACAAAACCAACTTATCTGAATTCATGCGTAAAGATTTCCTATTTGATTCTTTATGTTTCTGATACGAAAATGAAGAAGTTTCTACATAGGATGATGGCACAGGATTTCTAGAGGCCCCGTCTGGCTGCTCAACATATTTCTCAACTTTGTTTGGGTCACATTTGCTAACTGAATCCAAATGAGCTGCTGGTGGTAAACTAGTTGTATTAGCTGTAACTGGTCTATCATTAGAGCTTTCAGGTAAACAACTAGCAGGAGCATTACAAATCACTGGGGGGCGTACCAAGTTGCTTCCATTATTTGTAGCCTGACCAATATCTACTAGGTTACATTTTTTCACACCAGCCCCAATTTTATGAACAAACTCCAAGGGCTGCTGCTGTCCCTTCTCCAGTTTTTGAATAACTGATGGTCGAACTGAAACCTCCTGCGTGCCTTCCTGAGATTTATGAGGTCTGCAATGTAACTCTTCAATAGGTTCTGAAACCTCGGAGGGTCTCTCTTCGGTAGCATCCTCATCCTCAACCTTATCCTCATCCTCTTCCTCTTCCTCTTCTTCAGAAAAAGCATCATCCAAATGCACCACTTCAGACGATGACCCAGTATTCACATGTGTCTCATCTTGTGTTGAACTAAAAAGAAAGGGGGGAAACTCATAAACATATTCTAATGTCTGTTTAAAATATTAAAATAGAGGCATAATAAATGTTATTTGCTTTCTGTTCTGGACTATCCTTAAAGGACAAGGAATCCAGGCAGTCACCCCAGGCTGAACACTGCATGGACCGCAGGGGGGGAATTACTGCAGAATTGGTGGAGGTGGCTCCGCCAATTGCTACTTAAATACAAATGGCCCCTAAACATGAATAACTAAACAAATAAAATCATATATTATTTTTCAGTTATCAGAGTAGTAAATAGCAAAAAGTCTGACATATGTTACTTAACTTTGTATGCTTCAGTTTCTGCCTCCAAAAAAAGGGAATCTTACACTATTTTCCCTCATGAGATTGTTTTGATGAGTAAATTAATTGTTACATATAAACAGCATTAAAACAAAGAAACAGCTTGGCACACAGTAAGCATTCACAAACGTTAGCTATTATTATCTTAACACATTGTTTAGGTGTGGGTGTAAGGACAAAAGCACTTTAATACATTGTTCATAGGAATATAGATCAGTTAACAGTTACTGGTTAACCTCTATGTAGATTTGTAACCTCTACAAAGAGCAATTTGGCAATGTCTATTAAAATTAAGAATGTACATACCCTTTGACCTCTAATTCCACTTTTGGTTTTCTCATGTGTTTAATGAGGCATCTACAAGAATAGTTACTGCTACTTTTGAGCGGAGGGAGGGGTAATAGCAAATGACTAGAATCAACCTGAATACTCAGTAACTGGGTACTGGTTAAATAATTAATGGTATTTAATGGAATATAATGTGGTTTTTAAAAATAATAAAGCAGCTCTATATATACAAATAAAAACCAATTACCATAAACATTGTTAGTGAAAAGCAAGGGTACACAGAAAGCTACCATTTATGTAAAATAGAAGGGAAAAAAATAATGCACTTAGAATATCTGGAGAATGGCACATACAACTGTAGAAGTCTAGAGGTGTCAAGTGTTACCTCTAGGGAAGTGATTACAGGATGGCAGCAATTTAAGAAGACTTACTTTTGAACGTGCGCTGTGAATTATGTCTATGTATTTGTACTTCCCATTCAAAATTTAAATTCCATTATTTTTTAAAAGACCCAAAACTTTCATATCTAAAATCAGTCTATGAATCTCTTCTACCAGTATCAAGACAACATGTTTGACCAAAGCATTTCAGGGACTGTTCTTTCATGTACATAAAACCAGCTGACCTAATGATATCGCCATGGCCTGAATTCTTAAAGTCAGGCAAACATTCATTCACGTAACAACCATCTACTAAGGACTTACTACTGCATTACAGGCACTATGCTAGGTACTAAGGCAAATTCAAAAAAAGTTAAGCTACCTTTTAAAGACCATTCAAGTAGCTGCAGAAGGCAGACACATAAAAAATAACAATTCAAAGAGATAAGTATCATCACATCTAGACTTGTTTAAGAAAAAAAAAAAAAGACTAAACTGTCACAGCCAAGAAGGACCTAAAGAGACATTACAAGTTAATGTAATGTGGTATCCTGGATGTGATTCTGAAACAGAAAAAGTAGTAAAACCAAGGAAATCTTAGTTTAAGAAAACTTAGTTTAAGTAGAAACTAAGAAGTCTGAATAAACCATGGACTTTACTAATATCAGTTCATCACTTGTAACAAATATACCACATGAATGTTAATAATAGAGAAATTGGGTAAGAGAGTATTATAGGCACACTCTGTACTATTTCCTCATTGTTTCCATTAATCTAAAACTGTTTGTTTATAAAAATAGCCTATAACAATTAAAAATAAACACCTAAAAATTTATTGAATTTTTCCAATTTGAGATGTCATTTGTCTAAGAGAACATGCATACATGTGTCAGCCATATGCAATTTCATTTTAGCCTAAGTATTACTGTTACTATCTTTCCCATATAAATTTATTACCTTAATATTAATTTTGAATTTAGAAAATAAAAAAGTTAACCCTGCATCAAAAGTATTGTGATGCAGCAAAAAACAATCCTAATTTTTCATACTTCTCAACAATGACATTGCAGTGCAACAACCACTTCACTCTAGTTTTTCAGAACCCTAAACTATCTTCATTTGTCTTAAGGACTATCATAACATTCTCAAAATAAAACCAATTGTGCAATATGTAGCTAAGAAAAGAAAGAAAAGGGAAAAAAGAAAAGAAGATATAATCATAAAATCATACAGGTGGTAAAATCCCAAGAAGGTCATGAACTGCCATCTGGATGCTTTGATCTGCATCTGTATTTGTGTGTGTATAATATGTTTAACAATTAAATCATAATCCACATTTAACTCATCATTTGTAACTACACGACAACAAAAAAAGCTCTCTAAAAATCTAACCATTAAAGATTAAAAACCACTCTTTTGGCCAGGTGTGGTGGTTCATGCCTGTAATCCCCCTACTTTGGAAGACTCAAGTGAGAGGATCATTTGAGGCCAAGAGTTCGAGACCAGCCTTGGCAACATAATGAGATCTTGTTTCTACAAAAAATTTAAAAAATAAGCCAGGCATGGTGGTACATGCCTATAGTCCCAGATACTCGAGAGGCTGAAGCAGAAGGATCACTCGAGCCCACGACTTTGAGACTACAGTGAGCTATAATCACACCCTGCACTCCAGCCTGGGCCACAGAGTGAGACCTACAAACGAACAAAAAACAGCTAAACTCTTGAGGTAAAAAGGAAAACTCTTGAGCTAAAAAAAAAAAACATTTTTAAAATTATCTAAAAGAAATAAAAACTATAAGATATGGCCAAAATAAAAATGTCGTACTTTTAAATACTTCCATTAAGAAAAGAATTCATAAATACAACTGGGCACCCAATTTAAGATGAAAAAAATAACAACCAAATTGCCCCCATGAAAAGGTAGACGAAATATATGAAGAGAAGGAAAAAATTAATGAAGATGAAACAAAAATAAAGCAAGAACTGATTTTCAGGAAAGCTAAAGTAGAAAAATTTACAATGTCCAGACAAGGGGGGAACAGAAAGGAAATGTTTTAAAATCATAAATCCTATAAGTTAGAAAGTTTATACATATATAATAAAATAATGTACTATTGGCATGGGATTTTTTTTAAATCAAGGAAACAAAATGGTTTCAAAATGAGATATACATACACACATATACACAAATATAAGAACTTGGGTTATGACACAGGTGGTGACATTTTATATCAGCAAGGATAATTAGAGATACAAGAAGTCCTGCCTCATACCACATATAAAAACAAACTCCAAGATGATTACAAATATTTAAAAGAAAAAACAAAGGCATGAAGAAAAAGGCATAAAAGAAGCCATAAAGAAAAATTCTACTTATAGCTGATTAAATCAAAAATTTTAATTTCTGTATAATAAAGAATAACATAAACAGTTAAAAGACAAACAATTGGGTTCTGAAAAAAATCTGTAACACATTTAAAATACAAAAGATATTACTCGTACTCAAATATTTCTTACAAAGCCAAAATACACAAATAACTCAATAGAAAAATGGGCAAAGTATATTAACAAACATATCATGGAATAAAATATGGCTAATCAGTATACAGAAAAGTTCTACCTGAAAATAGATACTATGGGATTATCAGTATGTATATCTACACATTTTTGGCCTATTAGGTTGGGAGGGAAAAAAGAAACTGATAATCCCAGTGTTAGCAACAGTGACAGGAAATGAGCATTCTCTTACGCTGCTGGTGTGAGTATAAATTAGTATAGCCTTCTAGGAAGTGTCTAGCAAGGACTTCAAATGTCCATACACAATTTGAGCAACAAAATAAATAATAAATAGTAACAAATTAAAACCCATAGAATAAAGGAAATATCCATGAATCTATAATGATATAAATAAGTATTAAATACTTGAAAAGTGAAAGAACAAGTAAAGATCTCCTTTATGGTAGAATTTTGATCAAAGAATCATTAATGGTTGCATAAAATAAGTGGGCAAAAGTAAGATAAGAAACAAGGTATTTACATAGTCTCAAAGTTCTTCCCCATACGGTCCTTATTAATTAGGAAAAACAGTAACTTCACAGTGGAGTAACTTGGCAGACAGTAGTACCTTAATCAAGTGGCTCAAGCTAACATCACCCAAAATGATACGGCAACATTATGTGTCTCCTGATGCCACACACTGAGAAGGGCACATCGATTCTAAGATATTCACGCCCAAAATGCATAACCGAAGTTTAATCATAAGAAAATATCAGGCAGACACAAATTGAAGGCTATCCTATAAATTAACTGGCCAGTACTCTATAAATAAAGTATCATGGTCTTAAAAACAAAGAAAAACTGAGGAACTATTTAAGATAAAGGAAAACTAAGGAGATGTTGACAACGAAATGCAATGTGTGATTCTGGATTGGCTCCTGGTCCAAGAAATGGACATGAGTTAAAACAACCAACAAAATTTAAACAAGGTCTATAGATTAGCTGTTAGTATGGTATCAATGTAATTTCTTGGTTTTTGGCTTTTGTGTTTTTAAAACTGGCTCCCTCTGAGCAGGGTTCAGGGAGTTTTTTGCTTTGGGTTTGTTTGTTTGTTTGTTTTGAGACCAAGTTTCACTCTTGTTGCCCAGGCTGGAGTGCAATGGCACAATCTCAGCTCACTGCAACCTCTGCCTCCCAGGTTCAAGCGATTCTCCTGCCTCAACCTCCTGAGTAGCTGGGATTACAGGCATGCACCACCATGCCTGGCTAATTTTTTGTGTTTTTAGTAAAGACAGGGTTTCTCCATGTTGGTCAGGCTGGTCTCAAACTCCCGACCTCAGGTGATCTGCCCGCCTCGGCCTCCCAAAGTGGTAGGATTATAGGCGTGAGCCACTGCGCCCAGCTTGGGGCTTGTTTTTTGTTTTTTTTTTTAGAGGCCAAGACAGGCCTCACCATGTTGCCCAGGCTGGATGCACCTATTCACCGGCCGGGGGGAGGTCAAAGTGCACTGCAGCCTCCAACTCCTGTAGTCAAGTGATCCTCCTACTGCATTTGTAGTTTCCTAGTTTTTATCATTGTACTGTGGTTTTTTTAATCTTTTTTTAAGAAGGAGTCTAGCTCTGCCACCCAGGCTGGAGTGCAGTTCAAGGAATTCTTCTGCCTCAGCCTCCCGAGTAGCTGGGACTGCAGGCGTGTGCCAACATGCCTAGCTAATTTTTGTATTTTTAGTAGAGACAGGGGTTTCACCATGTTGGCCAGGCTGGTCTTGAACTCCTGACCTCAAGCCATCAGACCACCTTGGCCTCCCAAAGTGCTGGGATTACAGGCGTGAGCCACTGCACCTGGCCCTCTGTGGTTATTTTGGATTTAATATTTGAGAAAGCCAGGGGAAGGTGATCCAAGAATTTCTTGTACCAGTTTTGCAACATTTTTGTAAGCCTGAAATTATTCCAGAAAGGAAAGATAAAAAATAAAAATAAAAAACTTTTAAGGTCCATAAACTCTGACCCAAAACTTCAAATTCTAGCAAGCTATACCACAGAAATAGTTGCATGTGGCCGGGCGTGGTGGCTCACGCCTATAATCCCAGCACTTTGGGAGGGTGAGGCAGGCAGATTACCTGAGGTCGGGAGTTCGAGACCAGCCTGGCCAACATGGTGAAACCCTGTCTCTACTAAAAATACAAAAATTAGCAAAGCATGGTGGCATATGCCTGTAATCCCAGCCACTCGAGAGGCTGAGGCAGGAGAATTGCTTGAGCCCGGGAGATGGAGGTTGCAGTGAGCCAAGATTGTGCCATAGCACTACAGCCTGGCCAACAGACCGAGACTCTGTCTCAAAAAAAAAGAAAAAAGAAATCATGTAAAAACATATTTGCTGAAGCACTGCTTATGAGAGTTATACATTGGAGCTGGGCACGGTGACTCATTCCTGTAATCCCAGTACTTTGGGAAGCCAAGGCGGGCAGATCACCTGAGGTCAGGAGTTCAAGACCAGCCTGGCCAACATGGCAAAACCCAGCCTCTACTAAATATACAAAAAAATTAGCCAGGTGTGGTGATGGGTGCCTGTAATCCCAGCTACTCGGGAGGCTAAGGCAGGAAGAATTGCTTGAACCAGGGAGGTGGGGGTTGCAGTGAGCTGAGATCATGCCACTACACTCCGGCCTGGGTGACAGAGCAAGACTCCGTCTCAAAAAAAAAAAAAAAAAAAAAAACTGGAAATTTACACTTACCCCAGGATAGGCTAATTCTGGAAGACCAGCTAAGAAACCATCTTGTTTTCCTCTAACTTTTCTCCATTAAAATATTTTTGCCATTTCTAAGGTCTATGTTAGTGATTTGCAAGGCAAAGAAGTTTATCCCTTTTTCTACTAACCGGTGCACATCTCAGTTAATTCTGCACAGATGTGCTAATGATCTATTTTTACCTTATCTTGTACAGCTGGAGCTACATATTGTAATATTTAATCTGATTTTCTACCAATGTTTTTCTTCAACATAGGGCATTAACTCTTAAATGTTATCAAAATAATTACTTTTATTAAAAACAACTAAAACAAATGGATACAAGAAAAGCTATCAAAATACAGACAGATTATTTAAAAACCCAATTCTTTTTGATATCTCTTTTACTCAGAATTAGCAGAGTTCTATTAATGTGGATTTGACTCAGTTTTGACTTAATTGTCCTTACTCTGCTATTTTCACCAGTTTTTCTGTTGCTAACCTTTTAAAAACTATTTTGCCAGGTGCAGTGGCTCACGCCTGTAATCTCAGCACTTTGGGAGGCCAAGGCGGGTGGATCACCTGAGATCGGGAATTCAAGACCAGCCTGACCAACATGGCGAAACCTCGACTCTAATAAAAATACAAAAAATTAGCCAGGTGTGGTGGCACATGCCTGTAATCCCAGCTACCCGGGAGGCTGAGGCAGGAGAATTGCTTGAACCTGGGAGGTGGAGGTTGCGGTGAGCTGAGATGGCGCCATTGCACTCTACCCTGGGCAACAAGAGCGAAACTCCATCTCAAAAACAAACAAACAAAAAAAACTATTTCTTCCTCCTTTTCCCCCTGCTTAATCCTATAACATACTTATAAAACATCTTAATGATATATAATTATTAGCCTAAGACTTTTATTTAGAAAAAAACATAGTGTAGTCCATATCTTCTGTAGTGAAATTTCTTACTTCAGCTAAGAAAAATTTTAAATTGCAAATGAAAGTTACTAAAATTTTACTTTATATTCCTTGACTCAAAGATTCACTTAAAGTATTGATTGGGACATGAACACAAACACCTACTGTAACATGTAACTACATATAAATAACTACGTATAAATATTATTCCAATCAACTACTTTACCTGCTTTCTTGACAATGATATGGGTGGTGCTGCAGTACATCCTGTAAGAAACGTTCCATCAAACTACTGGTACATATTTGACGTCTACTCTGTCTGGTCAAACTCCTGTGCTGAGCACTGAACAAATGCTATAAAGAAAAAAGAAATGGAATATTTTTAAATGGACAATATTCAGTAGTGAGAGTTCGACAAAATGGATTCATTTCTATACTCCTGGTAAAATTATGAATTGAAAGCTTTTCTATAAAGCAATTCTGAAATTTGCATCTAAAAACCATAAAACTACTTTCCCTTAGGTAAAATAATGAGATTTCCCTAAGTATAGCCTAAGGAAATAGTCTTAAAGGTAAATGATTCATGCAGAAAAATGCCATTATCATAGCATAACAAAAAACTGGAAACCTCCTAAGTTTCTAACAGTAAAAGACTTCAATTATAATAGGCTCTAAGATGTAATACTATGCAGCTATCTAAAATAATGCAAAGAATTTTAAGTAACATGGGAAACATTACATATTAAGAAAAAATGAGTGTGGTAGTGTGGCCAAGTGGTCTAAGGCGCTGGATTTAGAAAATTTTTAATAACATGGGGAAACGTTACATATTAAGAAAAAAACGAGTGTGGTGTGGCCGAGCAGTCTATGGCGCTGGATTTAGAAACAAATGAGGAATGCAAAAACCACATGTATGGTTTCATGTCAAACTACAGTTTAAAAACATACAGACAAGTAAACGGAAGAAATTACAGTAGTCCCCTATTATCCGCAGGGAATTTGTTCCAAGACCCCCAGTGGATGCCTGAAACGGTGGATAGTACCAAACCTATATATGTTTTTCCTTACGTACCTATGATAAAGATTAATTTATAAACTACACATAGTAAGGGATTAATGACAATAACTGATAATGAAATAAAACAATTATAACAATATACTGTAATAAAAGTAAAATAAGGGTTACTTGAACACAAGCACTGTGATATCCAACAGTTGATCTAATAACCAAGACAGCTACTGAGTGACTAATGGGCAGACAGCAGGAATATGCTGGACAAATGGATGATTCATGTCCTGAGTGGGACAATGAGTGACAGCGAAGGATTTCATCAAGCTACTCAGAATAACATGCAAGTTATTTGCCCATTTATTTCTGGAATTTTCCATTTAATATTTTCGAGCCACATTTGGCTGTAACTAAAGCCAACCACAGACAAGGGGGGACTAGCGTACACCAAACCTTACTAGTACAGATATCAGTGTGGTGCAGTTATGGGTAATATTTCAATTTTTCTTATAAATTCTCATATTTTTCAATGAGTAAATGTTTTTTAAGATGAAAATCTGTTAAGAGAGAGAACAAGGTTGGATTATTGTATTAAAAGAGGTCAAAGATTAATTGACAAAAAAGGCACCTTTATTTTCTTTCAGAAATTAAAAATCCCAACTTAAACACAAAATTAAAATAAATACACTAAATTTTTCAGTCTTGTAAGTCTCTCTACAGTTAGAAAGATTCTTTCTTTACTAACATTATTTAGTGGACTAGCAAGCAGAATGGGGAAAAGTCTACCCATGGAGCACCTATGATGTACCAAACACAGTGCTATTCCATTTACACAGTAATCTTCATTGACTTTTCATTGAGTAAGAATATCATCCCCATTTAGCACAAAAAGACTAAGGCACAAAAAATTAGAGTAAACTGGGCTGGGCACAGTGGCTCAGGCCTGTAATCCCAGCACTTTGGGAGGCTACAGTGGGCAGATCACCTGAGGTCAGGAGTTTAAGACCAGCCTGGCCAACAAGGCGAAACCCTGTCTCTACTAAAAAATTAAAAAAAAAAAAATTACCCAAGCACAGTGGTGCTGCGTGCCTGTAGTCCTAGCTACTTGGGAGGCTGAGGCAGGAGAACTGCTTGAACCCTGGAGGCGGAGGTTGCAGTAAGCTGAGACT
The DNA here is from genome assembly GCF_028885625.2 of Pongo pygmaeus. Classification (NCBI taxonomy): domain Eukaryota; kingdom Metazoa; phylum Chordata; class Mammalia; order Primates; family Hominidae; genus Pongo; species Pongo pygmaeus. Next base: position 106,631,109 of record NC_072384.2, on the reverse strand, counting down.
GCATCACTGCACTCCAACCTGGGTGACACAGTGAGGCTCTGTCTCAAAAAAAAAAAAAAGAAAAGAAAAGAAAAAAAAAGAATTAGAGTAAACTGCCCGAAGTTTTATACTGAGCAAACAGCAAGGCCAGGATTTGAATCTAACTCTAAAGCTTATCCTCTTTCATTGTATCATGCTAGCAAATGGCATATTTCTAACATGTTATTTATAATTTAATAGTGCATTTTAATTTAACAATACTTAGAAAAGATATTTTAAAATATCACAGTAAAGGTGTTAAAGAACTTAAATCAGGTTCCTAGCTCCTGACCACTGTTATAACTCTTGGAATTATTTTCTTCCATGTTGACTTCAGAGGTCCATGCTAGTGCTCCTAGCCCCAGGAACAATCTAAATTATGATGCTTTCAAAATCCTGCTACGAAACTCTCCACTGTCCAGGACCCATCACCAGAGTTAGACTGCTTGGTGGTTAAAGGGGACAAATGCACAAGGAAACAAATAAATATTCAGTTAAAATCCAACCTTACTGAATAAAGAATATGTGGTACATATACATCATGGAATACTACACAGCCATAAAAAATGAGATCATGTCATTTGCAGCAACATGGATACAGCTGGAGGCCATCATCCTAAGCAAATTTACACAGGAACAGAAAACCAAATACCACATGTTCTCACTTTTAAGTGGGAGCTAAACATTAGGTACATGTGGACATAAAGATGGGAATGAAAGGCACTGGGAGACACTGGGTCAGGAGAGACAGGGCAGGGGGAAAGGGCTCGAAAAACTACCTATCAGGTACTATGCTCGCTACCTGGATGATGGGATCATTTGTACCCCAAACCTCAGCATCACACAACATACCCACATAACAAGCCTGGACATGCGTCCCCCCAAATCTAAAATAAAAGTTGAAATTACAAAAATAAATACTAAAATCCAACATTGTCCTCTCTCTGCCAAGGCAAAAAGAAAAAAGCAATGTGAACAGAAAACTTCATTTACATCCTATAAGGTATCAGTTCCTTTAGATTTTTTGAATTGACGTATAACATACATAAAGTACACAAACCATATGCATACAGCTCAATCAACTATCACAAAGTAGACACATCCTTACTATCTATCCACGAAAAGTTGACAAGCATCCAGAAATCCCTGTAATGTCCCATCCCAATCCCTTCCCTTTTCCCCAAAAATAACTATTACCTAACCTTTAATACTATAGTTTTGAAATTTTCTGAAATGTATATAAATGGAGTCATATAATATGTATGCTTTTGCATTCAGCTTATTTTGCTCAATATTATATATGTGATATTCATCCATATTAGCTGAATCTGTTCATTTTCTTTTCTGCATAATATTTCATTGTATGAATATGCCATATCTTATTTATTCATTCTACTCTTGACGGACATTTGTGTTGTTTCCAGCTTTTGGCTATTACTAATAATGCTGTGAAGAACCTTCTTGTATGTGTCTTTTGGTGCCAACGTGCATGCATTTTTGTTGAGTGCATTATTAGGAGTGAAACTTCTGGGTCATAAAATTTGCATATATTCAGCTTTAGTACTCCCTACTGACCAGTCTTCCAAAGTGTCTGTACCAATTTATATTCCCTACCAGCAGTATTCCTACCTCCTTATCAACACTTGGTATTATCAGTCTCTTTAATTTTAGCTATTGTAAGGATGTTTATTGTTATATCACTGTGGCCTTAATCTGTAATTTTTGCGATAGCTTTTCATATTTACTAGCCATCTGGATACCCTCTTTTATGTTGGGTCTGTTCAAGTCTCTCTGTTTTTCAAATGGATGTTCTGTCTCTTCCTTATGGACTTGTAGAAATTCCTTATTCTGGACACCAGTTCTTTGCTCAATTATATGTGTTTCGAGTACCATCTTCCTCTCTGCAGCATCTTTTCACTTTCTTAATCATCTTCCATTGTTTAACTTTATTGCAGTCCAGTTTTTATCTTTTTTCTTTGTCAGTGCTTTTTGTGGCCAGAAATCTCTCTTTACCATCAAAATCACAGAGCTTTTCTCCTGTTTCTAGAAGCTTTACTATTTTGGCTACAACATTTACATTTAGACCTTCTAACTGATTTTTATATGCAGGGTGATTCGGCAATAAAGTTTCATTTTCCTCCCCATATGAATATTCAATTGACCCAGTATCATTTATTGAAAAAAGTCCTGTCCTCACTGCTGTGCAGCACCTTTGTCACAAATCAGACATCCATATATGTGTCTGTTTCTGGAATTCCTGGTTTTTTTCCATGGTCTTTCTAACTCTGCAGCAAGACTGCACTATTTTAAAGACTAAAGACTAAAGTTTCATAAGTTTTAGTATCTGATAGAGGACATCTATTCACTTTGTTCTTAAGATTATCCTAGTTCTTCTGAGCCTTTTACTTTCCCACATTTATTTTTGGAATTGGCTTTTCATTAAAAAAAATACTTCTCTGAGATTCTGATTGAAATTACATTGGATAAATATAACAATCTAGGCAGAAATGACGTTTACAATATTGATTCTTCAATCCATGAACATGAAAATTTCTTTCAAGGTTTATAGTTTCTAGTTTAAAGATCTTACATTTTCTTATGTTTATTCCCTAGATTTTGATGTTCTTTGATGCTATTGTAAATGATTTTTTATCTCATTTTCTGCATGGTATCTGTATACAAAAATACACTTTCTTTTTACATTAGTGTAACAACCTTTTAAAATCACTTATTGATTCTAATGGTTTACCTAGATATCTTTTGAGTTTTTATGTCCACCATCATGTTGTGTATAAATAATAGTTTTATTTCTGTTTATCCAATCTTTATCATTTTAATTTTTCTTTCCTTATTTCTTTGACTAGGACCTCTGACAAAATATTGAATACAGTTGTAATTCAAGCATCAAACCTATTTTCACTTAATATAGTGATAGAGTTGTATTTAACTTTTTGAATCTGTTACTCTTGCCTATACAATTATCCCTTTTCCTCTTCTTTCTTGTCTTCTTGTGGACTACATTTCATCATTTCAATTTTTCCCTTTCTGCTAATTCTGTAGTTAGTTACGGACTTTTCATAGTCTTATTTTGGTAAGAGATTACAATGAGCAACCCTGAACTGTCAACGTCTAAAATTACTTGTTACTTTTATTCTCTTTATAAACAATGCAAAGTCCTCAGAAATTAACATCATTTACTCCCCTCCCAATTTATATGCCATTGTTGTTCATCCCACAAGACAGTATTCACTTAGATTGATTGCCTACATATTTACCTTTCCACTGTTCTTCATTACTTCCTGTATCTCTGAGCTTCCATCGGGAATCATTTTCCTTCTGCCTGAAGAACTCCTTTTTAGTTTTTCCTTTAGTGAGAGTCTGCTGGTGACAAATTCCCTTAATTTTTATTTCCTGAAAATAGTTTTATTTCACCTTCCTTATTAAAAGATATACGTATTGAGTAGAGAATTCTAGGTGGCAGTTGTTTTCTTTCTTTTGGCTTCCATTGTTTCTGTTAAATACTTCACTAGATATGGGCCCCATATTACTTCACTGCTTTTATCGTTCTCCAAAGCCTTGAAATACAAGGCTGCAAACATTCTCAACAAAATATTATTAACAGCAAACCAAATCCAGCAACATATAAAAAGGATTATACACCATGACCAAGTGGGATTTATCCCACAAATGCAAGATAAGTTTAACATCTGAAAACCAATCAATCTGCCATAGGTTGAACTGCATCCCCCCAAAATTCACATGTTAAGGTTCTAACCCCTAATGTGACTATATTTGGAGACAGGGCTTTTAGGAGGTAATTTAGGTTAAATGAAGTCCTAACAATAGCAACATCATTCAACAGGATTGGTGGCCTTATAAAATAGGAAGAGAAATCGCCCTCTCCCTCTGCTACAGGAGGACACAGTGAGAAGGGCTGTTAGGTATTGGTCTGTGGCCTGCTAGGAACTGGGCCACAGAGCAGGAGGTGAGCGGCAGGCAAGCAAGCATTACCACCTGAGCTTCACCTCCTGTCAGATCAGTGGAGGCATTAGATCCTCATAGGAGCGTAAACTCTATTGTGAACTGTGCATGCAAGGGATCTAGGTTGTGTGCTCCTTATGAAAATCTAATGCCTGATGATCTGAGGTGGAACAGTTAAATACCAAAACCACCCCTCCACCCCATCTGTGGAAAAATTGTCTTCCATGAAACCAGTCCCTGGTGCCAAAAAGGTTGAGGACTGCTGATTTAAGCTACCTAGTCTATGTTATTTTATTATGGCAGCCTGAGCTGACGAATATTGTAATATATTATATTAATAGACTAAAGGAAAAAAACACATACATCTAATAGTTGCAGAAAAGCATTTGACAAAAGCCTATACCCTTTCATGATTAAACACTTAGCAAATTAGGCTAAAACCCACAACTAAGATCAAACTTAATGATGAAAGACTGAAAGTTTTCTCCCAAGATACAAAACAAAACAAGGATATCCATTCTCACTACTTTAATTTAACACTCATCATACTAGAAATTCTAGCAAGAGCAATTAGGCAAGAAAAAGAAATAATGGCATCCAGATTGGGGAAAAAAGTAGTAAAACTATTTGGAGAGCACATAATCTAGTACATAGAAAATCCTAAGGAATCTATAAAAAAAATTATTAGCACTAATAAACAAGGTCAGCAAGGTTGTATGATACAAGATCAATATTTAAAAATCTATTGAAGCTCTCCATACACTCACAATAAACAATACAAAATGAACTTAAGAAAACAATTCCATTTACAATAGCATCAAAAAGAATAAAATGCTTAGGAATAAATTTAGCGTAAGAAGTGTAAAACTTGTACATTGAAAATTACAAAACACCACTGAAAGATTTTACAGCTCTACGTAAATGGAAATACATACCTCTATTCATGGATTGGAAGACTTAATATTAAGATGTACATTCCCCATGAATGTATCTACAGATTCAACACAATCCCTATCAGAATTCCAGCTGCTTTTCTGCAGAAACTAACAAAGTGATCTTTAAATTCACATGGAAATACAAGGAACAAAGAATAGCCAAAACAATCTTGAAAAAGAGAAACAGAGTTGGAAGACTCAAATGTCCTGATTCCAAATTTTGCTACAAAGCTACAGTAGTCAAGACTACGTGGTGCTGGCATCAGAGCATATATATAGATAAATAAAATGGAATTGAAAGTCTAGAAGCAAACCTTATATGTATGGTCAACTGATTTTCAACAAGGATGTCAAGGCAATTGAATGCAGATAGTCTTCAACAAATGGTGCTGATACTACTGTATATCACATGCAAAAGAATAAACTTGGAAAAAGATGGCCAGCATAATGAACAAACAACTATATTTTAACAAAAACAACTAAGAAGGGCAATGGAGTGCATCAGACGAGAAACAGAAACCAGGGTGAGCACAGAACTCAGAATGGCAACAGAGAGCAGAAGGGAATGCCAGGCCTCCACCACCCCATTCCCAACCGGGATCAGCTGGGAACCAGGAAGAACTTCCCCCTATAGCAAGGAGGCAAGCAAGAAGATCCCAACAACCAACCCCCATTAACACCTTGGACACCTACAGACCTCACCCCTGCAGTCCCCACAGGGACAAAGACCAGCTGAGGGAGCGTCTGGGGTCTACACCACTGTGTTCCCCTGAGAGAAGAAGCCAATACTGTGCCCTGGCCCCTGTGGCCCATGTGGCTACACCATCTTGCAAGTGGAACTACGGCTGAAACATGTTTTGCTCCAGGGGCAAGTAGCCATGGCTCCCTTTTATCCTAAGGCTAAGCCACTGCTGAATCATCCCAGCCTGGTGGCCTCACATCCCCAGGCCAAGCTACAAACAGTGGTTAAACCCTTCCTCATAGAACCAAGAAGAAGTGAAGCCACTTCACCCACCTCTCCTCTCACCCCATCAGGCTGGAGCTGAAGTGGTACCCTGCCTCCCAGAAAAATAGTACCTCGGCAGCTCAGAGAAGTCATGCGTCCCCAGTGCCTAGGTTGAAGTAGCATCCTGAATTGCAGGAAACTGCCTTACATATTCAGAGTAGTCACACACCCCAATACCTAAGCTGAAGTGTCACCTTGCATCCCAGAGAAATGGCCGCCAAGAACAGTCACGCCACTGTCCCCCAACCGCGCCCAAACCTGAGCTGAAGCAGCACATTGCCCCCTGGGGAAATAGTGTCCTGGCCAAGCTGAGCAGCTGTGCACCCCAGGGCTGAGTACCTCATGTCCCAGGGAAACAGAGCAGTAGCTAAGCTTAGACACCTCATTCTACTAGCCAAACAACTCTAGTACTCTGCTTTCCTAGACCAGACTAGACCCCTAGAGTCTGAGCTGCTGAGACATTCGTTTACCTGGGGAATGGAGTCATTGTTGTACTGTTCCCTGCCCTACCCTGGGTCCAAACAACAGCTGTGTATATGCTGCTGCTGAGTCCCACCATCTCAGTGTCTAGAGTCACTACTACACAATGCCTCATCCCCGAGACCTAAGTTGCCACTGAGCTCTGAACTGCAGCCACACCCTGCTCCCCAGGATCAAACCTCCAGAGCAACTATTTTTCCCTCGAGTCAGGTCAGTGCTGTGCCCTGCCCTTCAGGGGTAGAATCTCAGCTACGACCTGACTCCCTGGGCCCCAGTTACTAGGGGGTGCCTAAAAGTTACAGGTCCTGGCTCTGTGGGCAACCTATATCCAACCCCACCAAAGAGCAAATCTGTACCCCAAGATCCAAGTGCAACAATAGGTTCATAAGCCTATGAGCCTAGGACCCTGGTCCCACAACCACTCCAAGCACCTGCAACTGGAACACAGTGCTACTAAAGCTACTTGCTTATAGGCCGCGTCAGACCTAACACCAAGAGGGATCTACTCAGTTAAGTCTCCCCATTGTAATGAAAACAAGAACAGATGGATCCCAGAAGCCCTTGACATCAAGGACATTCACAGCCTATGCTGCTGCCACTGCCACAAACTTCTACAGTGTAGGCCACTGAAGTGCCCACAGTTATTGCTGATGATGAACACAGCTGAAGAAACTGAATGAAGACTATATACCACTGCATCTATCTGGCAACAGAGTAACCACACTCTCCCAACTAGAACATTAAAGCCCAACTGCAGGTAAAAGTTATTCAATATGAAAGCCACCCCAGAAAGTATGGAAGAAGTAACTGTTCCATCAGATGCAGAGACATCAATGCAGGGACATAAGAAACATAAAAAAGCAAATAAATATAACATCACCAAAGGAACATAACTTCCTCATAAAAATAACCCAATGAAAATAAACTAATTTCTGAAAAAGAATTCAAAATAAGGATCTTAAGGAAACTCAATGAGAGACAAGAAAATATACATAGACAGTTCAACAAAATCAGAAAAACCATTCACAATACGAACAAAAATTCAACACAGATAAAAATCATAAAAAAGAACCAAACAGAAATCCCACAGCTAAAGAATTCAACGAACAAAATAAAAAATACAATAGAGAGATTCAATAGCAGATTTGATAAAACTGAAGAAAGAAATCTCTGAATTTTTAGATCAGTCATTTGAAATTACCCAGTCAGAGGGAAAAAAAGAAATAATGAAAAAGAGGTGAAAAAAACCTACAAGACTTATGGGACACCACTGAGTGAACAAATATTTGTGTTATAAGAATCCAGACGGGGAAGACAAGAAGAAAGGCATAGAAAACCTATTTAATGAAATAATAGCCAAAAATTTCCCAAGTCTATGGACATCCAGATATGAGAAGCTCAAAGAATCCCAAATACATTCAACCCAAAAAGGTCCTCCTTGAGGCACATTATAAACTGTCAAAGCTCAAAGACCAAAGATGGAATCTGAAAAACAGCAAAAGCATCAAGTCACATATAAGGGAATCATCATTAGACTAACAGCAGATTTCTCTGCAGAAACTTTACAGGCCAGCAAAGAATGGGATGATATATCGAAAGTGCTAAAACTACTCCAACAGCCAAACAATACTATACCCAGCAAAGCTATCCTTCAGACATGAGAGAGAAATCAAGTCTTTCCCAGAGAAACAAAAACTGAAGCAATTAATCACCGCTAGGCCAGCCTTACAAGAAATGCTCAAAGGAGTCCTACATCTGGCAAGCAAAAAAGACAATAGTTACTTTCATGAAAACATCCAAAAGTATAAAAACTCACTGGTAGAACAGACATGCAAAGGAGAAAGAGAAAAGACATCCAACCCCACCAAAGAGCAAATCTGTACCCCAAGATCCAAGTGCAACAATAGGTTCATAAGCCTATGAGCCTAGGACCCTGGTCCCACAGCCACTCCAAGCACCTGCAACTGGAACACAGTGCTACTAAAGCTGCTTATAGGCCATGTCAGACCTAACACCAAGAGGGATCTACTACCTACTTACTAAAGAAAACCACCAAACTGCAATGATAAGACAGAAAGAAAAGAATAAAGCACACACAAAACAACCGGAAAGCAATTAACAAAATAACAGAAGCAATTCCTCACATACCAATAATCATTTTAAATTCCCCACTTAAAAGATACAGTTGGGCTGAATCGATTTTAAAAATCATGACTTAACAATATACTGCCTACAAGAAACTAACTTCACCTGTAAAGACACATATAGATGGCTGGGAACAATGGCATGCACCTGTAGTCCCTGCTACTAACAAGACTGAGGCAGAAGGATATCTCGAGCACTGAATTCAAGGCCAGCAAGGACAACATGGTAAGACTCCATCTCTTTTATTTTATTTTTTTTAAAGACACATATAGACTGAAAGCAAAGGGATGGAAAAAGATATTCCATGCATTGGAAACCAAAAGTGAGGAGGAGTAGCTACATTTATGATAGATAAAACAGACTTTAAGTCAAAAACGGTAAAAAGAGACAAAGAGGGCCATCATATAATGATAAAGGGATCAACTCAGCAAGAAGATAAAACAACTATAAATATATATGTACTCAACACCAGAGCACCTAGATAAATAAAGCAAATACTATTAGACTGGCTGAGGACTTGATTATCACACTCTCAGAATTGGACAGATCATCTAGATAGAAAATCAGCAAAGAAACACTTGATTTAAACTGCATTTTAGACCAAATGGGCCTACCCGATATTTACAGAAGATTTCATCCAACAGCTACAGAATACACCTTTGCTTCATCAGCACATGCAACATTTTCCAGGATAGGCCACATATTAGGCCACAAAGAGGTCTCCAAATACAAAAGAATTGAAACTATATCAAGTAACTTTTCTGACCACAATAGCATAAACTAGAAAGCAGTAACAAGAGGAACTTCTGAAAATGTACAGATATGAAACAAAACAGAAAACCCAGAAATAAATCTATGTATTTGCAGCCAACTGATTTTTGACAAAGGCACCAATACCATAAGCTGGGGGAAAGAACAGCTTCTTTAATAAATGAAGCTGAGAAAACTGGATATCTATATGCAGAAAAGTGAAACTAGATCCCTATCTCTGACCATACACAAAAATCAACTCAAAATGTATTAAAGACATATATGTAAGCCCCAAAACTATGACACTACTAGACGAAAACACAGGGGAAAGGCTTTGGGACAGTGGTCTGGGCAAAGATTTTACGGAAAAGACCTCGAAAGGACAGGGAACAAAGCAAAAATAGACAAACTGGATAATATCAAACTGAAGCTTTTACACAGCAAAGGACAATCAACAGAGTGAAGAGACAACCTGAAGAATGGGAGAAAATATTTGCAAATCATTCATCCAAAAAATGATTAATACCTGGAATATGGAATACTCAAACAACTCAATGACAACAAAAGGAAATAATCCAACTTAAAAATGGGCAAATAAGCTGAAAAGACATCTCTCAAAAAGTCACATAAATGGCCAAGTATATTAAAAAATGTTCAACATCACTAATTATCAAGGAAGTGTAAATCAAAACCATAATGAGATATCATCTCACTTCAATTAGAATACCTATTATCGAAAAGACAAAAAATAACACACTGGCAAGGATGCAGAGAAGGGAATTCTTACACACTGTTGGTGGGAATACAAATTATTATAGTCATTATGGAAAAGAGTATAAATGTTCTCAAAAACCTAAAAATATAACTACTATATGGTCCAGCAATCCTACTGACTAGGTATTTATCCAAACGAAAAGAAATCAGTATATCAAAGAGATATCTGCATCCCCATGTTTATTACTACAGCACTGTTCACAATAGCTAAGATATAGAATCAATCTAAGTGTCCATCAACAGACAAAAGAAAAAAGGGGCCAGGCGCAGTGGCTCACGCCTGTAATCCCAACACTTTGGGAGGCTGAGGCAGGTGGATCACCTGAGGTCAGGAGTTCAAGACCAGCCTGGCCAACATGGTGAAACCCCATCTCTACTAAAAATACAAAAATCAGCCAGGTGTGTTGGTGCACTCCTGTAATCCCAGCTACTCGGGAAGCTGAGGCAGGAGAATTGCTTGAACCCAAGAGGCGAAGGTTGCAGTAAGCCAAGATCACGCCACTGCACTCCAGCCTGGGCAACAGAGTAAGACTCCATCTCACAAAAAAAAAAAGGAAATGTGGTATATATACACAGTAGAATACGATTCAGCCATAAAAGAAGAAAATCTTGTCATCAAAGTTGTGCTCGTAAAACTAGAGAATAGAATGGTGATTACTAGAAGCTGGGAAGAAGTCAGGGGAGAGAAATTGGGAGAGGATAATTAATGAATACAAAATTAAAGCTAGATAGGAGGAATATGTTCTAGTTGTTCTAAAGTCCTATACAACACTGTAGGATGACTATAGTTAATAATAATTGATTGTAAATTTCCAAACAGTTGAAGAGAGGATTTTAAATGTTTCCAACACAAAGAAATGATAAATGTTTGAGGTGATGAGTATGCTAATTACCAATTTGATTATTACACATTATATACATGTATCAAAATATCACACTGTACCCCATAAACATGTATAATTATTGTAAAAATAATAAAAGTAAACAAATCAATATAAATACATACATACATACATAAATCCACTATGGGTAGCACAGGGAGAGCTCTGATGAGCATGAATTTTAACATGATTTCTATGAAATAGATTTAATTTTACAGACTCAAAAAAAAAGTATAGCCCTATCTCACACCCTATACAAAAATGAACTCAAAACAGATAAAAGACCTAAATGTAAGAGTAACTATAAAACTCTTAGAAGAAAACATAGGCATAAATCTTCCATCCTGAGATTAGGCAACCCTTCTGACACCAAAAAACATAAGCAAAACATAGCAAAATTCAAAATTTAAAACTTTTGTGCATCAAAACATAGGATCAAGAAAGTAAAAAGAAGGCCAGGTGCAGTGGCTCACACCTGCAATCCCAAAACTTTCAGAGGCCAAAGCAGGAGAATCACTTGGGCCCAGGAGTTTGAGACCAGCCTGGGAAACACAGTGAGACCCCATCTCTACAAAAAATAAAATATTAGCTGGGTACGGTGGTGCACACCAGTAGTCCCAGCTACTTGGGAGGCTGAGGCAAGAGAACTGCTTGAGCCCAGGAGGCAGAGGCTACGGTGTGCCATGATCGCAATACTGCCCTCCAGCCTGGGCAACAATGCAAGACCCTGTCTCAAAAAAAAAGAGTAAGTAATAAGACAACCCAGAGAATGGAGAAAGTATTTGTAAATCATATGTCTGATAAAGGTCAAGTATCCAAAATATATAAAGACTTCTACAACTCAACAATAAAAAGACAACACAATTAAAAATAGGAAAAGGATATGAAGAGGCATTCCTCTAAACAAGATATACAAATGGCCAACGAAAAGACACTATATGTCATTAGGGAAATGCAAATCAAAGCCAAAATGAGACACCATCTCACATCCACAAAGATGGCTATAACAACAACAACAAAAAAAAAAACAAAACAGACAACAACAAGTGCTGACAAGAATGTGGAGAAACTGGAACCCTCATACGTTGCTGGTGGTAAGGTACAGCCACTCTGACAAACGGTGAGGCACCCTCTCAAAAAAGTTAAACACAATTACCACATGACCCAACAATTCCACTCTACATGTAAACCTAAGAAAAGTGAAAGCATATGTCCACACAAAAACTTGTACACATATATCCATAGCAGCACTATTCATGACAGCCAAAAAGTAAAAACAACCCAAATATCCATAAATTGCTCAATGAATAAACAAAATGTGATATATCCATGTAATGGAACATTGTCAGCCATAAAAAGGAAGGAGGTCGTGATGCATTTTACAGCCTGGATGAACGGTGAAAATATTACGCTACATTAAAGAAGCCAGACATAAAAGGCCACACAACGTTTGATTCCATTTACACGCAATATCCAGAATAAGCAAACCTATACAGACAGGAAATACACTAGTGGCTGCCAGGGGCTGGTGACAGAAGGGAGGAGGGAGTTTCTGCTCAGTGCGTACAGGGTTTCCTTTTAGGGTGATTAAAATGTTCTGGAGTTAGACAATGGTTGTACCACTTTTTGAACATAATAAAACATCACTGAATTATACACCTTAAAGGGTCAAGTTTATGGTGTATGAGTTATATCACAATAACAAAATTTTTAAATCTCTATACCAACTATTTTTCCCTCAGCAGCCAGAATGAACCTTTTAAAACACAAAGTAGATTATTTAACTCCTATGCTCAAATTTTGAGATGCTCTCCCATCTCACTTGAAATAAAATTCAAAGTCCTTACCTTAGCCTACAATGTCTTAAAGAATCGACTTCTCCGATCTGGGTAATGAGTATACTAGAAGCCCAATCCCCACCAGGTATGCAATATACCCATGTAACAAACAAGCCCATATACCCACTGAATCTAAAATACAGAATTGATTTGTCTGAATTCTTTGCCTGTTACTTCTTACCCACCTCCCCAAATCCATGCAGCCACCGGCCTCCTGGCTCTTCGATAGTGTGCCAACCACTCTGTACCCTCAGGGTCTCTGTCTCTTCCCTCTACCTAGAAAATCTTTCCCCAGATAAATGCAAACCTGAGACCCAAACTCCAAATCTCAACTCAATGTCACTTCCTTAAAAAGGCCTTACCTGGCCACCCTACCCCTTCCCTAGTTTGTTTCCCTCATAACATTTATCACAATCTCACGCATTATGTACTAAATTTATATATTATTTATCTTCTGTCTTACTATACTAGAATATAAGCTTCGTGAAAAAAGAGGCTTGGTTTTTGTTCATGGTCATATCCCTAGAACCTTAAACAGTGTCTGCCAACTAATAGATTCCCAATGTGATCTGTTCAATGAATAAATAAATGAATTTAATAAAATGTAAGAGAAAGTCACAACTAGGTCCTTTGAGATATTATCATATTAATAGAAACCGCTCACCTGTTCCAGGTTATTATACTGCACACGGCAATAACTGCAATATCCTTGTCTTTTCTGCATCTTGAATAAATAACTGAAGTCAGATGGCTACCGTCTTTGAATACTCAAGCTGAAAAACAAAAAGAAAAATGGTAAAAATCATGGTAATTCCTTACTCTTATGAGGAAAATGGCTACGATAATTAGCAGAAAACAGAAATTCACTTCTACTTCTAATAATGAGGAAAATACACAAGGCCGCCATGAGCCACTGAATAAATAAGTGAACCTGGAGCAGAGACAAGAACTATGTATCTTATGAAAGAGCAGTTTGTTGCCAATATTTGAAGACTAGATGACTAAATATTTAGTTTTTCTAATAACTTATTAGAGATATTAGATATTGATTTAGTAACAAAGAATATAATATTCAATTTGCGAAGATCAATTACTTCTAAGATATTGTTATGGTATATTTACTATACTCTAATGGAGCTCATTAATTTCCCCATCATGTTTCCATATCAAACCCCAGATTATTTGACAATGTCTCATTCTCTGTTATCATGAGTGTAAAGACACCACATGGCATTTTCTGCTCAGCTCATAGAGAGGCAGATTTTTAAATAATTTATCCAACACAGTTGCTAAAAATCAGAATAACTAATTTAGCCTCTGAAACACAAAACACTTTTCTTCTGACAATTATGGAAGCCAGATAAATAGGAGGGATTTTTTTCCTACTAGTGTTTAGATTTCTCTACAAATAAATAGTTTTCCAGTTTCCACTCACCGAAAAGTATAATCCTTCAACATTACATACTGCATGGTTCCCAAACCAGGCTGAATACCCAAAATTTTAGTAGAGCTAGGGTGAGCCTAGGATTAAGAATTTTTAAAATTCCCCCAGTAATTTTCATGCCCAACCAATGTATTAACTGACACAATGTACATATAATTTATGATTATTTTAAGTAAAAAATTTAATGCAGTTTATTTGCTGCTTTGTTAAGCTGAAAATAGAATTGCAAATAATTTTGTATTTCAATTAATTTAAGCATTCTTATCTGTTGGAAAATATATAACAATCATTCTATAACATGTTATGGGTATTTCTGCAATGGAAAAAATTTAATCATTAAAATCAATAACTGAAAAATGAAATCACAGCCTTAAAACCATAAGATGAGGGGAAAAAAAGCTTCATTAAGTCAAAATGCTAGCGTAATATTTACTTACCTATTACTTCTTATTATGAGAAATTGATTTTCTGACTTCTCACATTTATGAGGAAAATTAATCAATTAAACCAGCCTCTGACACAAAAAACATGTAAGACATTACTTACTTAAAATTTGGTCTCTTTTCCACTAATTTACTTCACTTATTAACCTACAGCAATAAAACAGAACAAACTTTTATTTTAAATTGTACTTACACATAAGGCAAATTTCAAGCTGAGAGAACCTAGAGCTTAAATGTAAACTTTGAAAAATCCTAAAATAAACTTTTGGGGGATTGAAAATATAATTAAAACATTCATTGAATAAAGGACAAAAGTAAACCATTAATCTCACATACACACAAAATGTAAATACTTAAATATTTTTGGTCTTTAACCCTATGGCCTTTAACTCCCGTGGCATTATCACCTGCCACTTCCGTCATCTCTAGTGCCATAGTGACAGTGAGTTACAATAAACGAGAAGCATGTGTTGGCATTTTTAAAAATTAACATGCCAGGACCCCATCAGAAACTTACCAAATCAAAATCCCAGTGGTCAAGGGAACCCAGGACATACGTTATGAAGCATATTTAAAATACTCAAGGCAGCCGGGCATGGTGGCTCATGCCTGTAATCCCAGCACTTTGGGAGGCCGAGGCAGGTGGATCACCTGAGGTTAGGAGTTCGAGAACAGCCTGGCCAACATGGCAAAACCCTGTCACTACTAAAAATACAAAAACTAGCTGGGTGTGGTGGCAGACGCCTATAGTCCCAGCTACTCGGGAGGCTGAGGAAAGAATCGTTTGAACCCAGGAGGTGGAGGCTGCAGCATGCCGAGGTCACACCACTGCACTCCAGCCTCGACAGAGCGAGGCTTTGTCTCGAAAAAATAAAATAGAATAAAATAAAATGCTCAAGGTGATTCTGCTGTAAGTTGACTCAATAACGTAAGTCATCATTTTTTATAAACTAATAAAACTTATTTATTAAAGGGATCATTTCTTTAGGGTCTGGATTTATATTACTTCGCATGCCTAAATAGGTCTTTTTATACAAACTCTGAGTTCTTCTAGAACCTGATATTTTTATAAAGTAACAAATTATTTACCTGGAGCAGAAAAGGTCAGGTATTTCATCAGTTGTATTAGTTCTGGCAAGTATCTGTAAATTAAAATAAAATCATTTTTTAAAAGAGGTCCCATAAGTGTCTACCATCGACCAAATAAATACATCCAGATATATTTTGAACAGTGACATGTTTCCAATAATATAAGAAAAAATATTAACTTTGGAACACAAAGCACTTTACATACTATGATTCACTGCATCTCACACATGACCTCCTAAAGTTCTGGCGCAGTGACTCTGACGGCCCACCTAACCCACCATCAAACACTGCAGGTCTCTGGGTTCCTGGAACAGTAGTTGTAAAAGACTATAAGGCTCAGTTGTGCCTCTGGTAAAGTTGAGAACAAAAATGCTGTCAAACCCAAAATTAGCTTCATGAGAAACTTCCCGAGGCTCAGGTACCACGTTAGCTTTCATGAAAAATACTGTCAATTCTTTTATCACCTATCAATATCAATACACTATTAAGCAGAAGCATGTTTTTTATTCCTCCACATTGCTGTAGGCAAAGTGCTGCTCCTTATTCAGGATCACTGGTTAAGAAAAAATTCCAACACATAGGCTCAAGAGAGCCAGTGATACCACAGTACAATCAAAGAATAACTATTAAGCACCCACTCAGCGCTGAGTTCCATGCCAGAAACTTTAAGGGATAGAGACAAATATGAGACAAGTTTTCTTGCCCTCAAAAAATTTAAAATGAAATTGGGAAATTAAAGCCAAAGAATGAGGTGCTGCCTAAGAAATGCCTCAGCAAAAATAAAAAATGCTAATGAGTTCAACGTAAAGTTCAGTTTTAGCTAGAGTAGCGAGGGATGCCACTGTAGATATGGTTTTTTAACCAGATACTGGAAAATGCATAGGATTTACTCACTCAAAGGTTGGGAAATGATATAACAAGCAAAGGTACGAAAGCAAGAAAATACAAAGTACATTTGGAGATAGTAAATTAACAAATTCAGCTGAATCTAAGGTTTCATTTGAGAATTTAAGGGGCAATAAACCAGGGCAAGTAGATTGGATTTTGACATGGTAGTATTCAAAAGCAGACTAAAGAATTTAGACCGTATCTTTAGGCACCGTGGAAGCTTTTTTGGAAAGGGATATTCTTGAGAGTGCTTTAAGAAAATTCTGGAAAAATGATTCTCTCCTACTCAAAGGAGCTTGTCAAAGGGTAAGAGATATAACTATTAACTACTCAGCACCATTTCCTAAAATACTGGAAAATTAGTTAATTCCCGAAATCTCCAAGTTAAGAGTCAGTATCCCTTAAAGCATAGTCATGTATGCTTACAAAATAAGAAAATACACATTTAATTTTTCTTTAAAAAATGACTTTTATTTTTATTACAAAAGTAAAGCATTTATAATAGTACAATTATAAAAATAAGGAGCATAAAAATCAGCCATAATCTACCCACCATTAACATGTATCGTATTCGTCTTTGTTCTAAACATATTTTTACAAAAATGGGAAGGTACAGTACATTCTATTCTATAGCCACCCTCTCTCACTGAACCACATATAATGAGCACCTTTATATACCATTATAAAATGCTATCATAAAATAGAAGAAAATAAAGTAAAATAAAATAGAATGTTTAATGATTGCATAGTATTTCATTTTGTCAGTGTAGATAAAAGCCCTGTCAAGACAAGAACCAGTAGTTGGTGGGTTAATTTCTTAAATTCAATCAGTAAGATAATTTTTTAAATGCACACATAACCTTAACATTTAACTTAAAACTTCTAAATGTATATATGTTTAAGATCAAATTGGGCTTTTTTGTTTCATTGGTATTTTTAGTATGGGGGTTGTTGCTTTTTTTTTTTTTTGGACAGATTAGCTAGAGTTTCGAGACATGTCTTTTCATAAACAACATCATAATTCACCCGAGTTTCCATTTTTGTTCCTCTAAAGCAGAACAAAAATCTGAAGGCAGTTTCAAATCTGAGAGCAGAATTATGATCAATGTTAAACATTTTTCCCCCATCTTTCACAGTTGTCATACCCAGTTAAGTACTTTGCAAATATAGCCTTTTTATGAATCCAAAGCATTCTATTTATTTTTCATAAAAATAATAATGCTATTTTTAAAAAATGACTATATTCACCTTCTTATTTCATTCATTTATGTAACATTTAAAATTGCATAAACCTATCCCGGGCAGTGAACAGAGATTTCTGAGCTACCCAGATGACTTAGGCAGAAATGTCTTAAAATAAAAATAAAACAGCATTTTGGTTTTGTTTTGTTTTTTTTAAGAAATATTTCTTGCACACCTGAGATGTGCACCAGCTGCAGAGGTAAACATGGATAAAAATATTTCTGAAATGAGTTTGGAGTTGTCGTGTGTGTATTTTTCAAACTGAGTGTGGCGATGTGGTAAGAACTAACAAAACCCACAATCCTCATAAAACATATTTTTCAACTGCCTGACAAAAGAGACATCAACTTAATTAAAAATAATAATAATAATAAGGAAAGACAATAGAAAGGCATTTGGTTTTCTGAATAAGACAATCTAAATTTTCCATCCAGCAGTAGGGAAACAATTGAGGAGCAATGACAAAACAATGGCGGAATGCATAAAACGACCACACTAATTCATGTCAGTTCCTCCACACAACACTACCAATTTTCAATTTTCCCCTTTTTTGGATTATCCACGCTATGCTGGCTTTCCTCTGGTGACAAGCATTATCCTAGACACCTCTATTCAGTCTTAATAAAATAATAATAGCTAATACTTAGTACTTAATCTGAGGCAGGCGCTCTGTCAACAGCTTCCTGTGCATTATCTCATCTAAATAACAAACAGCTTTATAAGGTAGCTGCCATGATTAATTCCCATTTAACAAATCAGGGAACTGAGGTTGAGAGAAAAAAGGTATCTTGTTGGAGGTCTCACACCAATAACCAGCGTAACTGAGATGTGATCACTGGTCAATTTGAGTAGTTTATGCTTTAACCTCTTAACGACTTAGACACTTCCTCTCTGTATTTTTAGGAATACAACTTGTTTTAATATTAGGTGAAAACAAATTATTAGGACTCTTATTTGCTGCAATCAACATCACCACTATTCCAAAGAAAAAATAAAACTAATGTCTAGTTTAATTGCATCTTGCTCATTTGAGTGCTGACAGTACCTTGGATTAGCGACTCCCAAGATTATTTAACATGACACACAGGAACCAATGCATTTTTAATTACAACCGAACACACACGCACAGGCACACACGCACAGTTAAAAGATTTTTCACAAAACAATACTCTCATTACACGTAATGCAGTCTGATATTTTCTATGCGATCTTACTTTTTTTAATGCTAGTCACGACCCACTAAATTTCACAATGCACACGCGCACAGTTAAAATATTTTTCACAAAACAATACTCTCATTACATGTAATGCATTGATTTTTTTATGCGATCTCATTTTTTTTTAAATGCTAGTCATGACTCACTAAATTAATTTCACCATTCACGAACCGGCTGAAAAAACTGTTTGAAAAACCACTGCCTCCAATTATTATGCAGAGTAAACAATATTTTATAGAAACCAGTTCTTACTCTGAATTCAGCTTATTTCTATCCAAATCACTGGCCACTGCAGTGATACTTTATCAACTCTCTAACGAGTTGCTTTCTTGCCTTCTACGCTTTGGGTTCAAACGATAGAGAAAAGGTCTTCCATGTATTAAGTGAAAAAAGCAAATAAACACCCCTTATGTAACACACGTATATATGTTTGTGTATTAATTAAAGAGAAAGGAAAGACACCCCCCAAATTGTTAGCAGATTCTCTCGAGGATGAGATCGCTACAGGCTGCCTCCGTCGTCCCTCCCCCTCCCCACACGTAGCATATTGCCGTAAAAAAGAAAAACAAAAACAAGCTATTTCCTTTAGGTGGGGGTGGGGTTTTGGTCCCTTGAGAACCAGTATCTTGTTATGCATTTTTTTCACGAGCTACCAAGAATCATCGCGTGAGATAATCGCAGGAGCTGGTAAGGCCCTTCTTAGGAGCAAGTAAAAACGATGGCGTAACATGACCACATTTACACAACTGTTGCACGGCGGTAGTAAAAGGCTCATTAACACAAAAACCAAACGTTTTCAAATAAACTATAATCGCCCGAGGCTGGGAAAGGCCTAGGTCTGGGGCCAGATGGACCCAACGCAGGGCACTGGGGGAAGGGGGTGTGTGGACAGGTGGCTCGGGGTCTCGGCCCCACAGGTGCCCAGGGGCAAGACTCCGCGGGTTCCCGGCCCTCAATCCGACCCCGCAGACCGCCCCCTCCCCGAGCCCGGGCCCGAGGCCTCGTCCGCCGGCCCCTCTGACCCAGGGCCCCGGACAGAAGCGCAATGCAGCCTGCGCCCCACCTCCTTCCCTCGCCCCGCCACCTCGATCCCGGCCCGGAGCCGCCGACACCTCTCACGCAGCAGAGGCAGAAAGGGACGCGGAGTGGGGGGAAGCCGAGGACCTGCGAGGCGGCCGCGGGAGCCCAGCGAGCGGTCCTGGCGTCCCTCGGGAAGAAGAAGGCGCCCCGGGCGCCCAGCGAGCAGGCCCCGCCCGCGGGCGTCGCCCCGGCCGCGCCCCGCCCCCGCCGCGGCACTCACCTCCGCGGAGGCCGCCCGGATTCCTTCCGGGCCGCGGTGGAGACCGGGGACCGAGCCGGGCCCTCTCCCTTATTCCGGTTCCGTGGCGGCGCCCGAATCCCAGACTGTCCGAGCGCCGCGGCCCCGCTGCCCGCGGAGCCTGAAATAGGCGCCTTCGGCCCCTGCGGTCCGGAGGGGAGAAGCGGCGCGGGAGCGCGTCTCTCAGGACGCGGGTCCGGAGTCGCGACTCCACTCACGCAGGCATCCAAGGCAACGTGGCGTTGCAACCCTGATGGAGGTTTGACGTCAGGGAAGGTGCGAAAACCAGACCCCTTCTGACGCAGGAGCGGCGGGACCGCCCCCTGCCCGCCCACCCACTCACTCACTCACTCACTCACTCACTCTCCCACCCGGGCGAAGGAGCCCCTTCCTCCCCTCCAGAAGCTCTTAAAGCGGACACTTCCTCCCTGGTCAGGGCCCCACTCCGGAGCTTGGGAAATCTATCACGTTCCAACGAAAATGACTAGACTCATAAGCAGTTGGGACGCGAAGTAGAGACCAAGGTTTTAGCGTTTGAGGGTCCAAATAAAAACTGCTTGCCAATTCAAAGCAACGTATGAATGTAGAAAAGAAAACGGGGCTAAGAGAGCTAGTCGTTTCCGTTTCCACGCCTGTTTCATAGTGAGGTGCATCTCACAAAAGCTGCTGTTCAATGAGCGCTTGCTCTGTGCTAGGCACCGTTTAAGGTTTCTATACATTATTGCATTGCATTTCAGAGTAACTCTGAATGAATCCTATTATTGTCCCCCTTTGACAAATTGAGAAAACTGAGGCTTAAGGAAATTAGGTATTCAAAGATCTATCCTGCACATTAAAGGGTTACAAATATTAACAAACAACATTAGGTCACGCAATTATATTCACTGCGCTACCCATTACGAATATAGTTGTGAGCAAAAACAGTTTAAGTGAAACGGAGATCACAAACCTAAATGAATCACACTACTGAATATGAAATTATAATCTGTGATAAGAAGTTTCTGAAACACCTAAACCAATTTTACTAAAATGGAGAGAGGCCCTGTTGCAAAGCTTGTGTCTAATGTAAAAATAATCTTAAAATGAGCTACTTTGCTCTTTGGCTGTAGCTGTAATTGTCGTTACCCTTTTTAATAAGCTTGTGATTTTGTCCCTTTAAAAAACAAAAAACAAACAAACAAAAAAATTTGCCCATTGCTTTTGCGTCCATTGTTTTTATTCTTTCTGTATTTCTCAGCTCCTTCTTCCCCCACTACATCTTTCTCTCACTTTAAACTTGGGCTCCTGCAACTGTTCGATTTATAACCTCCCTTAGATTTAACATACCAAAAAGTACGGATTTCTTTTAAGGCAAGTTTTTTCCACATCCCGACTTTGGAATTATAGAAAATCCACTATACATTGATCGAACCACCATGACATTATGTATTTCACAGATGCTAAGCCATGTTTTTCCCCACATTTTAACATCTGTGAAATCAAGATGCATCTTATAAACTGTCAGTACAGACCTGGTTGTCATTACCTCCACGTATTACAACGTGGATGTTGCTGTGCACGTTGTCCTCATTTCAACTGAGATAAGTGCATTGTTTAATAAAACCCATAACCCTAGGAGGAAGGGAATTAACAGACAAAAGTCACTCAAACTTGGAGAGAGATTTTCCTAGGGAAAGAGGGAAGATTTTCCTGGAGAAGATTTTCCTAGGACCAAAAAGAGATTTCCCCAGCATTTAGAAAAGAAACAAATGGGACTGGCTAAGAACTAGTAGTCTTCTGGGAGCCCTGAGTTACTTACCAAGTACATTGATTCTTGATGGATTTGGGGAACCCATATATGAACAGTTAAATACTAAGCCTACTTGCACCCCCCAAAAATGAAATAACTTCGATATTATTCTTGATAGCCTGATTAGTCAGTTACAACCCCTATAGATTTTATTCAATAACACCATTGAAGGAGGAAAACAAGTCCTGAATGTTTTGCGTGAAAACACAAAATTGACATATTCAGGTGAGATCAAGAAGGTGCCAGCATCAAAACTTGCAGAATAAGATCAGCTGTTTGGAAGAAAATCCTGCATACAATAGTGCAGCATTCTTCCTTTCTCTCTCTTTTTGTTTTTGTTTTTTGTTTTTTGTTTTTTTTTTTTGGGTTTTTTTGGTTTTTTTGAGACAGGGTCTCCTTCTGTCACCCAGGCTGGGGTTCAGTGGCACAAACACGGCTCACTGCAGCCTCGACCTCCCAAGCTCAAGCGATCTTCTTGCCTTAGTCTCCAAAGTGGCTGGGACCACAGGTGTGTGCCACCATGCCTGGCTAATTTTTTTATTTTTTGTGGAGACGGGGCTTCTCACTTTTTTGCCCAGGCTGGTCTCAAACTCCTGGCTTCAAGGGATCCTCCCACCTTCACCTCCCAAAGTGCTGAGATTACAGATATGAGCTGTAACTGTGCCTGGCTGGAGCATTCTTAAAGTTAGATGCATCCCCAACACCTTTGGTGGAAAGCTACAGCCGTAGACAACTGATTCAAAAAGTGATTCATAAAAGTTGAGCTCTGGGCTTGGCGCGGTGGCTTACAACTGTAATCCCAGCACTTTGGGAGCGCGAGGTGGGCGGATCACCTGAGGTCAGGAGTTTGAGACCAGCCTGGCCAACATGGCGAAACTCCATCTCTTTGAGACCAGCCTGGCCAACATGGCAAAACTCCATCTCTACTAAAAAAAACACAAAAATTAGCCAGGCATGGTGGTGCGTGCCTGTAATCCAAGCTACTGGGGAGGCTGAGGCAGGAGAATCACTTGAACTTGGGAGGCGGAGGTTGCAGTGAGCTGAGATCGTGCCACTGCACTCCAGCCTGGGTAACAGAGTGAGACTTCGTCTCAAAATTAATTAATTAATTAATTAATTAATTAATTAAATAAAATAAAAGTTGAGTTCCGAATATGAAGAAGTTTCTGAAATACCTAAACCAATTTACTTATATTTCCCTTTTTATGCATTCACAAGATCAATGCATAATAAATGTGTCAAAGTCTGAGAGTGCTCTTTTACTGAGTATGAAATAAAAATAGGCCAGGTATGGTGGCTCGCACCTGTAGTCCCAGCAATTTGGGAGGCTAAGGCGGGAGGATCACTTCATCCCAGGAGTTCAAGACCAACTTGGGAAACAGCGAGACCACGTCTCTACAAAAAATACAAAAAAAATCAGCCAGGCATGGTGGCACATGCCTGTAGTCCCAGCTACTCAGGAGGCTGAAGCGGGAGAATCACCTGAGTCCGGGATGTAGAGGCTGCAGCGAGCCATGATCGCACCACTACATTCTAGCCTGGACGACAGCGTAAAACCCTGTCTCAAAGAGAAAAAAGAAAAAAAAAAAAAAAGAAAAACACTAAATTACAATAAATTGTTGTGTTATAGTTCAGTTGGCAAAATTTTTCTTCCAACATGATACTATCATAAAAACATCAAAGGGAGTGCCATTCTGCATCAGATCAGCAGTCCCCACAAACCAGATTTCCGTCTACTGGCAATGGGCACGTTTTGTGGGAAAGCTTAGTTATCTATAAGGTTAAGCTCCAAAAGTCGTAATTTCCCCCTCAATTCTTTATTAACCCATTACAGATCTAAACACATTACACATCTAAACATATTTAAAGGATCTTAGAGATCAGGATTGGGTTTGTATGTACTTCATTTCCTCCCCCAACATATTTGGTCCAGGGAGAAAAAAGTGCTGAGTATGTGTTATTTCACATTCTTCCTTCTTTTAAGGAACACCAAAACCTGCTCTTTTGTGTCTAGAAAGCACTCCAATAATGCCTACATTTTGTAAGTCATTTAAGCTAATATTAGGCTAATGTCTTAAGGAAAGGCTATTGGGAAAAAACAAGATCTCATAGCTGGGTCATAAGAGAATTTAGATTTCACCAATTTAGAGTGTGGACTATGTCTTTTCCCAAATTCTATTACTGTATGCTTCATTCTACCTATTCACAGTCAGGTGAGGTCATTATAAAGCTTTTACCCCTAAGCCTGGCATGTTAGCTCTTTAAAAAGTAAAACGTTTTCTTTAAGCATAAAGGGATTCATGCACATGCCCTATCCAAATAATTATTTTAAAATAATTGTGGGCCAGGTACAGTGGCTCACACCTGTAATCCCAGCACGTTGGGAGGCCGAGGTGGGCGGATCATTTGAGCTCAGGAGTTCAAGACCAGCCTGACCAACATGGTGAAACCCCATCTCTTCTAAAATAAAAATTTGGCTGGGCATGGCGGCTTGCACCTGTAGTCTCAGCTACTCAGGAGGCTGAGGCAGGGGAATCGTTTGAATCCGGGAGGTGGAGGTTGCAGGGAGCCGAGATCACGCCACTGCACTCCAGCCTGGGAGACAGAGTGAAGACTCCATCCCAAAAAATAAATAAATAATAAAATCAAATTAAATTAATGTGAATGGTCAGAAAATATCTTCATTTTGTCATGTTGATTCCTCCCTGTAAAACAGACAAAAGTTTCATTTGCAAGGTAGAGGGAAAGATGGTAGTGTTAAATGTCCTCATCTTCCTGGTTGTTGGAACAAAAATGTTGATGAAAAAAATGCAGGCCGGGCGTGGTGGCTCACGTCTGTAATCCCAGAACTTTGAGAGGCCGAGGTGGGTGGATCACGAGGTCAAGAGATCGAGACCATCCTGGCTAACATGGTGAAACCCCCCCTCTACTAAAAATACAAAAATTAGCTGGGTGTGGTGGCATGCACCTGTAGTCCCAGCTACTCGGGAGGCTGAGGCGGAAGAATTGCTTGAACCTGGGAGGCAGAGGTTGCAGTGAGCCGAGATGGTGCTACTGCTCTCCAGCCTGAAGACAGAGTGAGAATCCATCTCAAAAAAAAAAAAAAAAAGCAGGCCGGGTGCACAGGCTCATGACTACAGTCCCAGTTACTCAGGAGGCTGAGGTGGGAGGATTGCTTGAGCCCAGGAGGTCAAGGCTACAGTGATCTGAGATTGCACCACTGCACTCCAACCTGGGCAACAGAGTGAGACTGTCAAAAAAAAAAAGAGAGAAAGAAAGAAAGAAAAAAGAGAGAGAGAAAGGAAAGGAGGAAGGGAAGGGGAGGGGAGGGCACGGTAGCTCATGCCTGTAATCCTAGCACTTTGGGAGGCTGAGGCAGGCAGATCATTTGAGGTCAGGAGTTTGGGACCAGCCTGACCAACACGGTGAAACCCCGTCTCTACTGAAAAATACAAAAAAATTAGCCGGGCTTGGTGGCACGCACCTGTAATCCCAGCTACTCAGGAGGCTGAGGCAGGAGAATCGCTTGAACCCAGGAGGTGGAGACGGAGGCTGCAGTGAGCCAAGATCGCGCCACTGCACTCCAGCCTGAGCGACAGAGCAAGACTCCATCAAAAAAAAAAAAAAAGAAAGAAAGAAAGAAAAACAAAAAAGAAACAATGCAAGTTAAAGTATATGGCTTTAAGTTGCAGAAATATACAGTAGACAGTATATACAGTATAACTAAGTGTGGGGAGAAGAGTACAAGGGGAAATCGTGCAAATGAGTTATTAATAACTCCTCATCTGTCATGTAGGAATTTAATATATAATGTCTACAGTCAGCAAATCACTAAATAGCAATATAAGCCTTTTTTAATATAAACATACAGATGATCCACCTAGGACAAAATAATTTTTTTTAATAGAGATGGAGTCCCACTCTATCACCAGGCTGGAATGCAGTGGCATGTAATTCACTGCAGCCTACAAACAGAGCTCAAGCGATCATCCTGCCTCAGACTCCCAAGTAGTTGGGACTACAGGTGCACGCCACCGCATCAGGCCAATTTTTTTTTTCTTTAGAGATGGGGTCTTGCTATGTGGCTAAGGCTGGTCTCAAACTCGTGGCCTCAAAGAATCCTCCCACCTCAGCCTTCCAAAGCACTGGGATTACAGGTATGAGCCACACCACGCCCAGTTCAAAGTAAAATTTTAAAAATAGTTGCTTCTGCTTATCAGGAGTAGATGTGGGCAAAGGAGTTGCAGGGGCAAGAAACTGCAAGTATAAAATCATGATAACATTTTCCCCCACATGAATTTAAAATTATGCATAGTGTGATTTTTAACTTCTCAGTTATAGTCTTTACATTGTATTCTTCCTTCATTCTAGTCTTTTCCACTTTACATTGTATAGAAACATTTGTAATACACCTCCTTCATACAGGCATAGCTGGGGTGTTTGTTTCCAATAATTCTCTACCAATTCTTGACATATTCTACTCCTTTCTCTTTTTTCTTTCTCTATTGCTCCTCTTTCTTTTTTACTCACACGTTTTTTTCTCCTCCTTTCTCTTTTCTTGCTAGTAGAAACACAATCGGTAGCCCTCAAAGAGTGCTTTTAACATCTGGTGATAATTGGGGCTGAAAATGCTACGAACGTCACCCTTGTTTCTTTCTTTAATTCAAAAATCATCCAAAGCTTATGTCCTCTAGAGATTTAACTTTAAAGAAAGAATTACTATTGCCTTTTAGACAATGAAGTCATCAATATGAAAACTATATTACTGGCCGAGCGCAGTGGCTCACACCTGTAATCCCAGTACTTTGGGAGGCTGAGGTGGGTGAATCACCTGAGGTCGGAGTTCGAGACCAGCCTGACCAACATGGAGAAACCCCGTCTCTACTAAAAATACAAAATTAGCCGGGCATGGTGGTACATGCCTGTAATCCCAGCTACTCGAGAGGCTGAGGCAGGAGAATCGCTTGAACCTGGGAGGCAGAGGTTGCTGTGAGCCGAGATCGCGCCACTGCACTCCACCCTTGGCAACAAGAGCAAAACACCGTCTCAAAAAAAAAGAAAAGAAAAAAAGAAAAGAAAACTATATTATTGAGCTGTTCTGTTTAAACTCAGACATTTTCACCAGTTAACTTGCAACAATAAAGCAATTTATATTCAAATAGAATAACTCTATAAGGAAGAATTTAGAGGCTGTGAATTCCACAGATCCTATTTTTTAAAATTAATTGGTAGTGTTCAAATATTAGGATATGGTAAGGGCTCCAGAAAATGTTGTAATGCTAGAGCACTACAAGTCCAATTGGATTAACTGTATGTTCTTATTTTCTGTATTATTGATGCAATTAGGGCCTTTCGGACCTGGGGAACCACCTCTCTCAGGTTTAACTCATTCCCAGAGATAACAAACAGCTTGCCTGCCAGCACGCCTTTGCTATGCAAACCAACCAATCACCTGTCCACCACTCCTAGCCATCTCCTTTTATCAGAACTCTACAGCCTGGGACACTATCCCCTGTCCTGTTTACTATAGCGCCAGGTACTAGACCACCAAGGACCCACCCTATAACTCAGAATTCGCTGAAACCATGCAAACTATCCAATCCTAAATTTGCACCACTTGCTTACTTTGTTTTGCCCATTCTTCCCTGAAAATTTCATAATAAAGGCTCTGCCAGCAGTTCCCCTCTCTCTACACTTCCTCACCCCAATTTGTCACTTCCCTGTGTGGCCCTGTGTAGTATGCCTGCCTCCCGTGTCTTGGGAATTGTGGGTATAATAAAAAATGTGCCGGGCATGGTAGCTCACACCTGTAATCCCACCACTTTGGGAGGCTGAGGTGGGCAGATCACGAGGTCAGGAGTTTGAGACCAGCCTGGCCAACATGGCAAAACCCCGTCTCTACTAAAACTAAAAAATTAGCCGGGAGTGTGGCACGTGCCTGTAATCCCAGCTACTCAGGAGGCTGAGGCAGGGAGAGTTGCTTGAATCCGGGAGGCAGAAGTTGCTGGGAGCTTAGATCGCACCACTGCACTCCAGCTTGGGCAACAGAGTGAGACTCCGTCTCAAAAAAAAAGAAAAGAAAAAGAAAAAACAGTATTCCTTCCTGGTGATCATTTGCGTGTCTGGTGTGTGTGCCTTACTACACCTGCTCAAAAACAAGGCCAGGGTATATTTTTAGAACAGTTAGTACAGCAAGCAAGCTAGGTGGTGTACACCACATGGAGACGATGAGTCTGTAGAGTGCTTAGTAACTGGCCCCAGCAGACAGCAGCCACTGCCTGAGAGGGCACCCCAGTGTTGGCACTTTGCTGCTTGCTGGCTACTGCTTGTGTTGTTTTTTAATGGGTATTACCATGATTTTTCAATCTAAAACTGGGGGGCTGGAAAAGCTGAGATCTCCCTGAGCTGTCTCATAGATTGCGGTGAAAAGCACCACGCTGTGTAGATTACCATACGGATCACCACGCACAGTGCCAAGCAGCAGAGAAGGAAGAGTGCAGAACCCTTGGCACATGAAAAACCCGTCCAAATCCCTGCACTGAGACCTGATCAAACAAGTTTGGCTTCTAGCAGCATAAGGCTGTGTCCCTAGAATGATCCCAGGCCCCTAAATAGTGCCTGCCTGAGAAAGCTAAATGCTGCCAGGAAAATTTACTATGTGCTCTAGCCAGCACACATCTGATGATAGCTCCTTGACCACCCTTTCTTAGGGCACTTACCAAAAAGTCCTCACAATTGTAACTCAGGAGCATCTCTCTCAAGGATCTGAGAGCCATTCCTTCAAAATATAATCATCAGGAAGGATAAGGCCTCTGTCTCCAAATCTCTGTGGGAGG
The DNA here is from genome assembly GCF_028885625.2 of Pongo pygmaeus. Taxonomy (NCBI): domain Eukaryota; kingdom Metazoa; phylum Chordata; class Mammalia; order Primates; family Hominidae; genus Pongo; species Pongo pygmaeus. Next base: position 106,602,035 of record NC_072384.2, on the reverse strand, counting down.
ATAGATCCCTAATTCAGATAACTGCCTGCTAGCAGACACAGCTGACCTAATCACATTTATATTGGCCAATGCTTTGTACTCTTTTCTTTGGAGCTTGGAAGTCATTTAATCTGGAAACATTATTCAATATATATGCTTAAATCACAAACAACAGTTCACAAGTATATATATATTGTTTCCTGGATAACACACTGAAGAGTCAAAAGTGATAAGAAGCACATTTAGAGCAATATCCCTAGAATTAAAATTAATTCTAGAACAATACCAAAGAGCCAAAATTATATTACTGTGCTTAACAATGCAAAAAGTGTACGTTTTCTCCATTCAGTTGGGCATTGATTATATATTACCCATATAGTATTTCAATCAGAATCAAAATTTTCAGATGCATTACCACTAATAATGGGAAAAGTTCTTAAACCTTGTTCCCCTCCAGCTCTAAGTTGGTACAAATGTTCTTTCATGTGCTGAGAAATATGGCAAATTCGCCCTTCTATGCCAGGTACTGCAATTACTGCTGATGGCTTATCTGATTCTTCCTCGAAGGCTGTTAATAATGATGATTTGTTCGTAGTAGTAATCAAATTCATTCAATGGCCTGAAAGACACTGCTTCCTTCCCTACAAAATTTTTATCGATTAAAAGTGATTCATGATGACTGTGGAAGGTACTTGTACAGTTTCTGTGTCAAACATTCAAGAACAACTATCAGGCATAACGTAACTATCTTTCCCATGTGCAATATATTGTTTATAGCAGCAAGAAGGTAAATTTTTTTCGTATGGTCCTTGAACTTTCACAGTATCTCTTATCATTCAGTGTCCCAGTTCTGCATCTGAACTGAGTCCAAATTCTATTCCAACAACTTGAGAAAAACTCCCACCAAAAGCTGAATATTTGTTAACCTCATTTTCAAGACCTTCAAGCAGCTGTGTCTGTGTTACTCTGACAACTAAAACTGGGGTCCACTATGAGAAGGATAGCCAAAAAATCATGCAAAGTGAAATTTCCCACTGGATGTATTCAATTAGATCTGGAAGTACCTGTATGAAGCAATGCTACATTGGCATGAATAGCTTCCAACGTGGCATTAGTTACCAAATTTCCAACGTTGCTTCGGTTCTTCTTAGAGTAATTTCACAGCTATTTAATTCCGTATCAATTGGGTGGAGAACTTCTAACATACACGTCCAAGAGGTTCAGAAGTAAATCTATCATCAACATTACTGAGAAATCAGATGAAGTACATTTGTTTCATAGATTCTTCCAAAATATTCACACCAAAATCAAACTCGTGGTTTCCAAAAACTGCAAAATCACCGGGTGCAGTGGCTCACACCTATCATTTTAGCACTTTGGGAGGCTGAGGCGGGAGGAGGATTGCTTGAGGCCAGGAGTTCAAAACTAGCCTGGTCGACATGGTGAGACCTCTGTCTCTATAAAATAAAATAATATAATATAACATAATATAATATAAAACGAAACATTAGTTAGGCGGTGTAGTGCGCGGGTGTCTGTGGTCCTAGCCACTCGAGAGGCTGAGGTGGGAGGATCGCTTGAGCTCAGGAGGCTGAGTCGGTAGTGAGCTGTGTTCCCACCAATGCACTCCAGCCTGGATGACAGAATAAGACCCTGTCTGAAAAAGCAAAACAAAAACTGCAAAATGTACTTCCGATTTGTTAATATAGGAATCGTATGCTTTCCTTTCGTTATGGTACTTAAAACTGAGGCATTTAAGCAATCGCCACTAAAAATCAATAGTGGATTCAGAAAATTGAAGTTTTTCACAGCTGCTGCAAATTTCCGTTTATTGGTTTACTATAAAGGAAATTACCACGTATGCAGATGAACAGCCAAAGGGAAGAGATACACAGGGCAAGTGCATGGTGGGAGCAGGAAGGTTCCACGTCCTCTCTGGGAGGACATCCTCCAGGAACCTCCACGTGCTTTGCTATCCGGAAGCTCCCCTTTGCACTTTTTCGCTTCCCCGACACTTCGGAGCTCCTTTATTCCCGTCTCCCTCATTCTTTCTTTAAAACACCCAAATCACCTCTGCCGAAATCGGAATAGAGCTCAGCTCCTTCCCTACTTTCAGTAGTTACTGAATAAAATCTGTTTTTTCACCACTTTAACTCACGTCCAGCTGTGTCTCTGACAAGGGTCTGTCTGGTACAGCAACTCGGGTCCGGATGGGAACCACCTACCTCCTGTAGTTTGGGTATCCAGTGGGGAATCGGATTCCACGTCCAGTGTCTGAACAAGCATTTATTCAGGCACATTGAGGACAGGTTTTCATTCTTACAATTCTTTTTGTCCCCCCAAGGCAGAGTTTCACTCTTGTTGCCCAGGCTGGAGTGCAATGGCGCGATCTTGGCTCACTGCAACCTCCACCTCCTGGGTTCAAGCAATTCTCCTGCCTCAGCCTCCCAAGTAGCTGGGATTACAGGCATGCGCTATGACGCCCGGCTAATTTTGTATTTTTTTAGTAGAGATGGGGTTTCAACTTGTTAGTCAGGCTGATCTCACACTCCAGACCTTAAGTGATCCACCCGCCTCAGCCTCCCAAAGTGCTGGGATTACAGGCATGAGCCACCGCGCCCCACCTGATTCTTACAATTCTGAGTATACTCTCAGAAGCTGGGTTAGAGTCCCAGGCTTCTTTGGAAAAGTACCTCCTAGGCTGGAAGTTCTTGCTGGCTCCTTGTTCTGATTGAAATTAATTCCCTGACTCCTGGAAAATTTTCTTTCCTGGCTCCTCACGACATCTTTCTGTTCTCTGTATTTGAGCCTGTTTCTCTCCCAGGAACTTGTCAGTCAACCGAAACTCCTGTTCCTTCAATCCTGCATCACCATGATGGTCCCAATACTGGCCGGGTTCTTTCTCTGTGGCAAAAGTTTACTGAAGATCTTGAATTACAATGGCCCTCTGGGGCTCCTCGGATATCCCCAAATTAATCCACCTAAAGGGACACCCAGAGCAAAAAGGAACAAAATTCTCAGATGCACGATGGTCTGCTTATTTAAGGAAGAAGCCAAAAAACAGTGAAATAATTCATACCTCACTCAAACCATTGAGGCTTTTACATCATGCCTTCAGAAACATGTTTTTAACCAAGAAAACCCCACAGCAATTCCATATCCTGCTCCCAGCTCTCTCCTGCATCCTTCTCTCCCAGAATGTCCTCCGCCAACTGAACCTCAATGCCCCTCAACTCCCTGTAACCTTAAGATTCACTGGGCCCTGATTTCCCACAGATGAAGCCAGGGTACAGCAGGCCCCTGTTCCCAAGCTAGATTGAGGAAAGAGACATAATTTTAAACTTCCGTCTTGGTCTGAATTACATGCCACCACCTGTGAAAGGAAAGGAAATGAAAAGGAAAATTTACTGAACAATTTAGAACTGTCCTGGGGTCATACTCTCCCTGACTTATATCAATGTAACCAGCTCTTGGTTGAACCCGGAGATGCCGCCTTCTGGTTTTAAAAAAAACCAAATGGACCACCATTTCCAGGGACCTTTTTTCCCAGCCTATCCCTGAACCCTTCTGAAGACTGAAAGAAATAAGAGATAAACTACTGGGAGGCATCCCTCAGTTCTATCCCCTTTGCTCTGCACAGTTTTGAGTATCTGACCAAAACCAATCAGCCATATACTCAAAACTGTATACAACAAAGGGATGAAACTATGGCAAACTATCATCATCGACTGAAGACAACAAGGAAGGAGCATTCGGGGTGGGTACTGATTTCCCCAAAAAACCTCTGTTCTGGCCACTATAACATGGTAAATGGTCTCAGGCTGGAGTTCACACATCACAAAAAAATAATATCAATGCCTGGGCGTGGTGGCTCAAGCATGTAATCCCAGCACTTTGGGAAGCTGAGGCGGGCAGATCACGAGGTCAGGAGATCGAGACCAGCCTAACCAACATGGTGAAACCCCATCTCTACTAAGAATACAAAAATTAGCTGAGTGTGGTGGCGCACGCCTGTAATCCCAGCTACTCAGGAGGCTGAGGCAGGAGAATCACTTGAACCCAGGAGGGGGAGGTTGCAGTGAGCCAACATCGTGCCATTGCACTCCAGCCTGGGTGACAGAGTGAGACTCTGTCTTAAAAAAAAAAAAAAAAGAAAAGAAAAGAAAAAGAAAAAATAATATCAACTAGAAAAATGCAGACATGTATGAGCTTCAGACGTTAGTCCAACAGTATAAAGGTAGCATTTCCAAAGAACTGGAAAATACAAAGGTTTGTGGCAATGCAATCAATGTAATTACAACAATTAGAAAAACCCTAAGATTTTAACCCATGGGGCAAGCTCCAAAATCATGGGTTCCCAGTGATCTGGAAGCTTGTCAATACTGTAAAGAAAAAGAAGACTGGGTCCAGAATTGCCCAGCTCTCAAGAGGAGGGAAAACTTTCAGGGCCCTTCTCGTAGAAAATCACTGACTCCCCTCCAAGGAAGTAAATGTCCAGCACTTTCAACTGCTACCAGACTCAAAGTTGAAAGGCACTTCACCATGTTTATTTATTTATTTATTTATTTATGAGACAGAGTCTCGTTCTGTCGCCCAGGCTGGAGTGCAGTGGCACGATCTCAGCTCACTGCAACCTCCACCTCCTGGGTTCAAGTGATTCTCCTGCCTCAGCCTCCCAAGTACCTGGGACTACAGTCACGCGCCACCACAGCCGGCTAATTTTTGTATTTTTAGCAGAGACGGGGTTTCATCATGTCCTTGTGATCCGCCTGCCTCAGCCTCCCAAAGTGCTGGGATTACAGACGTGAGCCACCATGCCTGGCCCACGTTTCTTATTGATACCAATACCTGGACTGCACAATCATCTACCCTTAACACCACCCACCACCCCGGTTCCTGTGCTCCTTCCTCAGCATTACTAGACTTTTTCAGCGGCAGGTTTTGATCATGTGTCTCACGATTTGCCTTTCTCAACCTCTTAATGTTTTCGGGGGGCCTCTTAAAGCTCAGCACAACTTTTTTTCTCAACTATCTTACCCCTGTAAATCTGTTAAGAAGGGATCTTTTCAGGAATTGCAGTATCAAAATTCACTGTGCCCACAAGGGACCCCTCTCAAACTCTGCCCCCTCCCCATGTCTGTCCCCTAATGGCTTTGTCTGACTTCTCTGAGTTCCTCTTCCCTCTTCAACCTAGCAATGCTCTGCTAAGGACTTACATCGACTGTTAGACAAAATCCTTCCTTTGTGGGCAACAAACTCCACTGGTACATGGCCCGCAGAATTCCTTAAGGTGGAAACAGATCTTCCCACGCTCCTCCCCAAACTGCCCAAAATCATTTAAAACCATGGGGACTTGAAGGGCTCCACCCAATAACCCAAGATTTATTAGACAAAAAAAAGGCTAATCTCCACTTCTATCCTAGGCAACACTCCCATTATGGCCACTACAAAGCCAAACGGAAGAGGATTTTCAGCCAGTCCAAGATCTGAGAGCTTTCAATAAAACTGTCAAACCCAGATTTCCCCTGATGCCCAACCCTAATACTATGCTGGCGGTGATCCCTTCCAAAATCTAATATTTCACCTGTCATCAATTTGCGTTCAGATTTTTTCAGCATCCTTTTTCATAAAGATTCCAAGTATTTGTTTTTCTTCACAATCAACAGTATATCTGGACAACAATATATCTGGACAGTTATGCCCCAAGGATTTACTGAGGGTCCTATTTAAGGGACTTAAAATATGCAGGAAACTCCACTTTATTTCAATATGTGGATGATGTTCTATCTCCTGCCCATTATGACAGTGCTCTTCTGAACCCTTAAGGCATTAGCAATAAAGGGCCACCAGGTGGCTAAAGACAAAGTTCTGCATTCAATATCTGGGTCATGATATCTCAGCCACAGGAAAAACTATCTCCACAGACTGGGATTCTACTATTCAACAGTTTACTCTGCCAGAAACAAAAAGACAATAGAGAGGATTTTTGCGTCAGAAACTGCATGATCTCTCTGTAACTGCCTTGCCCCCTATGCCCACCTGGTCACCCAGGACCCCCTATCCAAAGATGCTTTTGAGAACCTTAAGAGCTCTTTGTTTTTGATCTGTCTGACTAGCCGGGTGTCCCCTTCCTCCTGAAGCTGCGAGCTCCGTCAAAAAGGACAACCTACTCTGATAGAGGAGGATCGCTCTTCGATAGAGGGTATATGAGTAGCTGCACTCCCCTGTTAGAACCTCCAAACAGGCTCTCAAAGGCTCTCTAATTTCACGTCCCACCTTGGACTTTCTGATTACTCCCTACTTTCTTCCATGTGGATTTCTCCCTACCTTTTTCCAAGTGGCCAGACAGCCCCGCTTCAAGAATGCTCTCCATGCTTGAAGTCTGCAGGCATCGGTACCCTCAGACGCCCTCCCTCCTGCCAAGATGCCCTAGAGCAAGTTCCCTGCAGCTGAAGGGGCAGTGAAGGAAGAGCCAAAGTGAAGACTGGTGAGGTTATCAGCTAAAACCGCCCCTACAAAAGTGAAAACAAATCCAAAACAGGCAGCAGAAAAGGATAAATCTTCACAGAAACAAACAAAAAAATGCAAAGAAAAGTGTAAGACAAACAGGCCAAAGTAGCTGCCCCAGAAAGTAAAGATTTTCCTGCAGAAAATGGAGAAACTGAAAATAAGGAGAGTCCAGCCTCTGCTGAAGCAGGAGAGAAAGAAGCCAAGTCTGGTTAATATCCTACACCCTTGTCTTATCAGTGGTCCCTGTCTTCCTTCTTGTGCAATTCTGATAAATATTTTTATCAAATACTATATTTTGTAAACACATAAGTAGCTCTGTAATTTTTTTTTTTTTTTGAGACGGGTTTTGCTGTCACCCAGACTGGGGTGCAATGGCATGATCATAGCTCACTGCAGCCTTAATTCCTGGGCTCAAGCGCTCTTCCCACCTCAGCCTCCCAAGTAGCTGGGAGTGTAGACATGAGTCACCATGCCCAGCTATTTATTTATTTTGATTTTTGATTTTTGAAGAGATGGAGGGGTCTCACTACATTGCCTGGGCTGGTCTCGAACTCCTGGCCTCAAGCAGTCCTCCCATCTCGGCCTCCCAGTGTGCTGAGATTAAAGGCATGAGGCACTGCATCCAGCCTATAAATATTTTTAAGAAGGAAGAACTAAGATTTTTAAAATGTAAATACTTTTTTTGTTTGTTTTTGAAACCGGCTTTTGCTTATCACCCAGGCTAGAATGCAGTGGCAAGAACACGGCTCACTGCAGCCTTGACCTCCTGGGCTCAAGGAATCCTTCTGCCTCAGGGTCCTGAAGAGCTGGGACTACAGGCATGCACCACTGTGCCCGGCTAATTGTTTTTATTTTTTGTAGAAACGGGTTTTTGCCATGTTGCTCAGGCTGGTCTTGAACTCCTGGGCTCAAGCAATCCTCCCACCTCAGCCTCCTAAAATGCTGGGATTACAGGCTTGAGTCACTGCATCTGGCCTAAGTGCTTTTTATTTTTATTCATTTATTTATTTTTGAGACAGAGTCTTGCTCTGTCGCCCAGGCTGGAGTGCAGTGGCACAATCACTGGAACCTCCGCCTCCCAGGTTCAAGTGATTCTCCTGCCTCTGGGACTACAGGCGTGTGCCACCATTCCCCAGCTATTTTTTTTTATTTTTAGTAGAGATGGGGTTTCACCGTGTTAGTGAGGATGGTCTCGATCGCCTGACCTCATGATCTGCCTGCCTCAGCTTCCCAACTAAGTGCTTTTTTTAAAAAAGAGGCAAAATCATATGCTGTTTATTTTTTATACAACCAGAAAACGGTGGAATATAAATTATGGGAGCACTTTACTGTTGTGGGTGTCAACTTAACAAACCATAGATGGAGAGAGTAGTTTTATATCCTGTAATACAAAGCTGTAGGGAATTCTTATAATTTTATGTTGCCTGGCATCCACTTTGAATATAAGTTGGACTTTCTCGTATTGAATATAAGTTGGACTTTCTCGTACCAGAAGCAGGGCTTAGTCGCCCTTGACACCGTTTCCAGTTCTCAACTCTCCACCTCCTCTCAGTTTCTCAAGGTAGATGATCCAGCAATCTACTTCATACACCACCTCCTGGTGACCACCTCCCTAGAGGACAGCTAGGCACAACCTACTAGACTCACCCACTGGCTCCCACACCCTGCATAGACTGCACAGATATGTCACAGTGCCCCCTCCCAGTCACAGCGTGCATGCCCCCACAGAATTCATGCCTGCTTGCTCTAAACCCCCTATGGGGACCAGGTGCAGAGGCTCACACCTGTAATCCCAGCACTTTGGGAGACCGAGGTAGGTGGATCACCTGAGGTCAAGGTGTTCAAGACCAGCCTGGCCAACATGTTGAAACCCCACCTCTACTAAAAATACAAAAAATTAGCCAGGCGTGGTGGTGGCCACCTGTAATCTCAGCTACTCGGGAGGCTGAGGCAGGAGAATCGCTTGAACTGGGGAGGCAGAGGTTGTAGTAAGCGGAGATCATGCCCCTGCACTCTAGCCTGGACAACAAGAGCCAAATCCCGTTTTTTAAAAAAAACAAAAACTCCCCACGGGAAACCTGCTTGGGTGATGCCCTGGACCCCTCTAAAGGCTTGGCCCACAGTTCCCCTGCACACTCTTGCTCGCTCCCCACCCGCTGCCTGAGCGTGCATGTCCCAGATGGCTCCCTGCTTCCTGCTGGCCCTGCAAGGCATGCTGTCCTCTTCTCTCTGGGATCTGTCAGTGACATACTGCTTTTTTTGTTGTTGTTATTTCACATGTTTCGTTGTGTTACCTCCGCTGTGTCTCACCTGAGCTAAACACTGGAAGCGAACCCTCCTGCCAGTCAGGGCTCTTAGAGGGAGTATTCCGGCTTCAGCGGAATAAACTGGACACAGGTCAGACAAGAGCCACAAGGGCACCTGCCCATATAAACAAGCTTCCTGTGAGAGGGACACCTGGATACAGGCTGGACAATCAGGCATTAGGTCAGGATAAAGAAGTATTCTGTGAAAAACACAATATAAGCATCCCCTTCAGGGCAGCCCCTTCAGGACAGGCTAGATTTCATAGCTACTCTGTCTCAGGAGCAAATTAGAGGAAAGATCAAATTAGAGAAAAATACAACTGGCGCAGCAAGCAGGGTGTGTGGTCACAACCACAAGGGGCACAACAAAATGCCTTTGATCCGCGTGTAGCTTGCTGTGGCTCTCCCCCATGGCTAGCACCAAGTGGAGAAGCAGAACTGCTTGCTGGAGGGGTGTGCTGCTGCTATGCGGGCTGCATAAAGCCCTCTGCTGTCTGTTGTTCGCCGTGTCCGCCCTGAAGTGTGAGGTTGCCATTATCAACCTAAGTCCTCCCAAAGAGAGCCATGCGACCAGGCACCTCTGGTCTAACAAGAATAGACCACATAGCAGCTCCTGATTGACTAAGGTTAAAGACAAGACAGATTAAAGACCAGGTCCTCCCTGCCTCGAGCCAAGGAGAGCTGATGGGCATGGAACAATTGCAAGATTGCTATCTCCGCCCAAGGTGGGGCTGAATGCTAAAGTGAACTAGGAAAGTAACACCCATAGCAAAGGAAGGAGTCTTCGCTCACCCCTCCCATCCCCGACCTCCTACTACACCGCGCACCCCCCCCACCACCACCCCTCCCCGCCCCTGGCCTACGTGTCCTAACCCCAGTGGGAGGAATAATCTCACAACAGGAAACCAATGGCACCACCAAAGGTGAAATACCGCCCAGGCCTGGGATCACTAGGTTGGGACCTTACCTTATTTCTTTTGCTCTCTGTCAGAGCTACCGGCTACCACCAGGAGCTTGTCAGGTGAACATCAAGACAGAGGGGGAAAAATGGTAGTTGTCTAGAAATAAAAGTCATTCTAAATATTTTACTTTCAAAAGCGGTTGGGGTGCGGGGGGCAAGTGGGCGTGATGGCTCACGCTTGTAGTCCCAGCTACTCGGGCGGCTGGGGCGGAAGGATCGCTTGAACCCAGGAGTTCAAAGCCGCAGTGAGCTATGATCGCACCAATGTTTTCCAGTCTGGCTGACAAAGCAAGACCCTGTCTCTAAAAAAAAGAAGAAGAAAAAGAAAGAAAAGAAAACCACTCCTTAATCTTTACTCTCCCTGTCAGAATTGTATGCACTCGGCCGGGGTGTGGTAGCTCACGCTTGTAATCCCAGCACTTTGGGAGGCTGAGGCAGGAGGATCATTTGAGGTCAGGAGTTCAAGACCAGCCTGGCCAACATAGTGAAACCCCGTCTGCACTGAAAATACAGAAACTAACCAGGCATGGTGTCACTCACCTATAATCCCAGCTATTCGAGAGGCTGAGGCAGGAGACGCTTGAACCTGGGAGGCAGAGGTTGCAGTGAGCCGAGATCGCGCCACTGCACTCCAGCCTGGGTATGGATTGAGATTCTGTCTCAAAAAAAAAAAAAAAGATTATGTGCACTCAGTAATATCTTTGGTTATGGTAGTCCATAACCAAAGTTATTTCCTAATAACTTTGTTAATATGCCGCGGAAGATTGAAAATTTGAGCAGAAAATGGAGAAGTTGGGACCCTTGGGCACTGTTGGTAGGAATGTAAAATAATATAGCCATTATGGAAAACAATATGTAGGGCCCTTAAAAAAAATGAGCCAGTCACAAAAGGACTCCTATGAAGGATCTAAAGGAGTCAAATAGCCAGGTGTTGTGGCGCACACCGTAATCCAGCTATTTGAAAGACTGAGATGGTAGGATTGATTGAGCCCAAGGAGGTGGAGCCCACCATGAGCTGTGATCCCACCACTGCATTCCAGCCTGGGGGACAGAGTGAGACCGAGTCTCTAAAACAAACAAAAACAAAAATGGCCAGGCACAGTGGCTCATGCCAGTAATCCCAGCCATGAGGGACGATCCCTTGAGGCCAGGAGTTTGAGACCAGCTACGGCAACATAGAGAAACTCTGTCTCTATAAAAGATTTAAAAATTAGCAGGATGTGGTGGTGAGTGCCTGTAGTCCCAGCTACTTGGGAAGCTGATGTAGGAGGATCACTTGAGTCCAGGAGTTCGAGGCTGCAGTGAGCTGTGATCACAATACTGCACATGCACTCCAGCCTGGGTAACAGAGTGAGACCCTGTCTGAAAAAAAAAAAGAGAGAAAGAAAGAAAAGAAAGACTAAATAAGGTAGTCAAAATCACAGAAACAGTAGAAAGAGGTTACCAAAGGCCAGAAAGAGGGAAGGAGAATCAGTGTTTGCTATTTATAGACTTTTAGGTTTGCAAGAAGAAAAAGTTCCGGGGATTTGTTGCATAATAATGTGAATATACTTAACATTACATTACTGTACGCTTAAAATGGTAAATATGGCAAATTTAATGTTATGTATTTATTGCTACAAGTTTTAAAATCTTGAAAAGAGGAGGGAGAACAATGGACAGACTGGTTTCTAGGGCCTTCTCTGTGGGCTCCAAGCTACAGTTCATTATCTTGGAGAAGCAGCAATTTGCTGAGAGAGCATCAGGCCCTAAAATTCATGATTTACTAGCCGGGCGCGGTGGCTCACGCCTGTAATCCCAGCACTTTGGGAGGCCAAGGCGGGTGGATCACGAGGTCAGGAGATCGAGACCATCCTGGCTAACACGGTGAAACCCCATCTCTACTAAAAATACAAAAAATTAGCCGGGCGTGGTTGCAGGTGCCTGTAGTCCCAGCTACTCGGGAGGCTGAGGCAGGAGAATGGCCTGAACCCAGGAGGCGGAGCTTCCAGTGAGCCGAGATCGCACCGCTGCACTCCAGCCTGGGCGACAGAGTGAGACTCCATCTCAAAGAGAGAAAAAAAAAATCATGATTTACTAAGACTCAGACTCTCAGTTTTTACACAATTGGGGATGCACCCTATAGCGCAGAATCTGCTGAAACAATGCAAACTATCCAATCCTAAATTTGTGCCATTTGCTTACCTTGCTTTGCCCATTCTTTCCTGAGAAATCCACAATAAAGAGTCTGCCAGTGCTTTCCCTCTCTCTACGCCTGCTCATTCTGCTTTGTCACTTCCCTGTGTGGCCCTGTGTGGAGTGACCCACTCCCATGTCTTGGGGACTGTGAGTATAATAAAATATGACTTGTCCGTTGGCAATCATTTGCGTGTCTGTGCATCTTACTATACCTGCTCAAAACAAGACTGGGGCATATTTTAGGACAACTGGAGCAGCAAGGAGGACATGGACACCAGATGAAGATGATGAGTTCATAGAGTGCTCTGGGCTTAGTAACGCGCCCAGCAGACTGTGGCCACTGCCCAAGAGGGCACCGCCAGTGTTGGCAGCGTGATGGCTACTGCTTGCGTTGTTTTCTATTGAGCATTGCCATGCTGTTGCGGCCTAAAGATGGGGAACTGGAAAAGCTGAGTCCCCAGGGAGCTACCGTGGAGAGTGCCGCATATGGTAGCGCAGGCGGCTCCAAGTCGTGTAGAGTGCCGCCGGCGGTATTGCATGCAATAGCGTGCTGCGAACGGTTCCAACACAGGAAGACCGGGGTGTGTGGTCCCATAAAGAATTCCAAGACAAAAAAAACTGCGACCTGCCTTCACTGAAAGAATCCCAAGATGAAAAGACTGGAGCATATTGTACCCCTAAAGAACTGCAAGACGAGAAGACTGGGGTGTACAGCACCGCAAATGATTCCAAGACAAAAAGTGGGGGAATACAGTACCTCCAAAGATTCCAAGACAAAAAAACTGGGGCAACTGGAAGTAACCAAGATGACTCTCAATAGGTGAACATAAATGTTTAAAACTGTGGTACCTTGAAAAAAACAGGGGCATACGGTCTCCCAGATAATTCCAAGATTAACCGGGAGTATGGTACCCCAAAGGATTCTAAGATGAAAAGACTGCGGTGCACGGTACTGCAAAGAATCCTGAAACAATAACACTGGGGCATACGATTCCCCAAAGACCCCAAAACGAAAAGATTGGGGCATCCATCCCCGAAAACAATTCCAAGACAGATGATTGAGACTTATAGTCCCTGAAATAATTCCAAGATGAAGAGACACTTCCAAGATGACAAGATAATTCCAAGATGACACCGCGAACGATTACCACACAAAAAGATTAGGGAGTCCAGCATTGCAAATGAACCCAGGATGGAAAGGCAGGGGCATGCGATCTCTCAAAAGATTCCAGGATGAAAAGACTGGGGCATATAGCTCTGCAAATAAGTCCAAGACAAAAAGACCGGGCATAGGGTCTCTGGAAAGATTCCAAGATGGGAAAGACTGGGGCATAATAAAGTGTCCCCAAAGATTTGAAGAGTACAGCCCTGCAAGTGATTCCAAGATGGAAACACTGGGGCACACGGTCCCCCAAAGAATTCCAAGATGAAAGAACTGGGGCGTATGACACTACAAATGATTCCAAGACGAAAAGACTAGGGAATGGCTAGGCACAGTGGCTCATGCCTGTAATCCCAGGACTTTGGGAGGCCTAGGCAGGCGGAACACGAGGTCAGGAGATGGAGACCATCCTGGCTAACACGGTGAAACCCCATCTCTACTAAAAATCCAAAAAATTAGCCGGGCATGGTGGCAGTTGCCTGTAGTTCCAGCTACTCCGGAGGCTGAGGCAGAAGAATCGCTTGAACCCGGGAGGCGGAGGTTGCAGTGAGCCGAGATCACGCCACTGCACTCCAGCCTGGGCGACAGAGCGAGACTCCATCTAAAAAAAAAAAAAAAAAAAAGACTAGGGAGTAAAGCACTGCAAATGATTCCAAGATAAAAAGACTGGAGTATATGGTTCCCTGAAAAATTCCAAAATGAAAAGACTGGGGTATATAGTCCCCCAAATAATTCCAAGGAAAAAAAACTAGGAAATACCGCACTGCAAACGATTCCAAAATTAAAAGACTGGGGTGTATGACACTGCAAATGATTCTAAGACAGAAAGACTGGGGCACACAGTCTCCCAAAAGATTCCAAGATGAAAAGACTGGGGTGTACAATGTCACAAAGAATTCTAAGACAAAAAGACTGGGGCATACGGACTCCCAAAAGATTCGTAGATTAAAAGACTGGGGTGTATAGTCCCCCCAAAGAGTTCCAAAATGAAAAGATTGGGGCAGATGGCACTGCAAACGATTCCAAGACAAAAAGATTGGGATATACGATCTCACAAAAGATTCCGAGATGAAAAAACTGGTGAATACAGTCGCCAAAGAATTCCAAAATGAAAAGACGGGGGCATAAGCTGCCCCTAAAGATTCCAAGACAAAAAGTCTGGGGCGTATGGCACTGCAAAAGATTCCAAGATGAAAAGACTGGAACATAGCTTTTCCCAAAAGATTTCATGATGAAAACATTGGGGTGTGCAGTCCACCAAATAATTCCAAGATAAAAAGACTAGCGCATACAACACTGCAAATGACTCCAAGATAAAAGACTGGGGCATTTGATACCCCAAAATATTCCAAGGTGAAATGACTAGGTCATAGGGCATTGCAAGCGATTCCAAGCCATAAAAACTGGAGCATACAATCTCCCAAAACATTCCAAGATGGAAAGACTGGTGAATACAGTATTCCAAATAATCCCACAACAAAAAGACTGGGGCATACGGTCTCCCAAAAGATTCCAAGATGAAAAATGGATGCATACGATCCCGCAAAGAATTCCAAGACGAAAAGACCAAGGGTACAGTATCCCAAAGGTTTTCAAGACGAAAAGATTGGGGTGTACAGCACTGCAGACAACGCCAAGACAAAAGCACTAGGGCAATACGGTCCGCTAAAGGATTCCAAGATGAAAAGATTGGGTGTACAGTTCCCCAGAGAATTTCAAGACGAAAAGATCAAGGAGTACGGTACTGCAAACAATTGCAAGACAAACAGACCGGGACAGTCGAGCGCCGTGGCTCACGCCTGTAATCCCAGCACTTTGGGAGGCCGAGGCGGGCGGATCACGAGGTCAGGAGATGGAGACCATCCTGACCAACATGGTGAAACCCCATCTCTACTAAAAATACAAAAATTAGCCGGGCATAGTGGCGCGTGCCTGTAATCCCAGCTACTCGGGAAGCTGAGGCAGGAGAATCGCTTGAACCCCGGAGGCGGAGGTTGCAGTGAGCCGAGCCGAGATCGCGCCACTGCACTCCAGCCTGGCGAGAGCGAAACCCCGTCTCAAAAACAAAACAAAACAAAACAAAACAAAAAAAACCCGGAGCATACGGTCTCCCAAATGATTCCAAAACAAAATGACTCGGGCGTATGGCCTCCAAAGAATCCCAAGATGAAAACCTAGGGCATCAGGCACCACTAAAGATCCCAAGACAGGCCGGGCGCGGTGGCTCACGCCCGTAATTCCAGCACTTTGGGAGGCCGAGGCGGGCGGATCACCTGAGGTCAGGAGTTTGAGACCAGCCTGACCAATACGATGAAAACCCCGTCTCTACTAAAAACGCAAAAAGTAGCCGGGCATGGTGGCATGCGCCTGTAATCCCAGCTACGCGGAAGGCTGAGGCTGAAGAGTCACTTGATCCCAGGAGTTGGAGGTTGCAGTGAGCCGAGATCGCGCCATTGCACTCCAACCCGGGCAACAAGAGCGAAACTCCGTCTCAAAAAAAAAAAAAAAAAAAAAAAAAAAAAAATCCAAGACAAAAAGACTGAGAAAGACTGAGGCGTATGGTACAGCAAATGATTCCAAGATGAGGAGTGAGGCATAGTGTACTACAAAGAGTCAAACGTGAGTAGAGTGTAGCACAAGGTATGACATACAATAGAGTGCCGGAAAACGGAACACGAACAGTTCCGAGATGCTGAGAGTGCCGCCTACTGTCTCACATAGACATCCAGATCCCAGGCTGTGCTCGGGGGCTCCCGCCTGGAATCCCAGCACTTCCAAGAGTCCGAGTGGGAGGATCGCTCGAGTCCAGGTGTTTGAGACCAGCATGGGCAACAAAGCGAGACCCCGTCTCTACAAAAAAAAAAGGAAATTAGCTAGGCATGGTGATGCGTGCCTTTAATCCTAGCAACTCGAGGATGAGGCAGGACGATCACTCGAGCCCAAGAGCTCGAGGTTACAGCGAGCTATGATTGCACCACTGCACTCCAGCCTGGGTGACCCTGTCTCAAAAGAAAAGAAAAGCCCGCGGGGCAGGGTGGCCCATGCCTGTAATCCCAGCACTTTGGGAGGCTGAGGCAGGAAGATCACTTGAACCCAGGCGTTTGAGACTCACTTGGGCAACATGGCAAGACTTCATCTCTACAAAAAGTCCAAAATTAACTGGGCATGGTAGTGTGTGCCTGTAGTCCCAGCTACGGTGAGGGGATTGCTTGAGCCAGGGAGGTCGAGGCTTCAGTGAGCAGTGATTGTGCCACTACACTCCAGCCTGGGTGACAGAGCCAGACCCTATGTCAAAAAAAAAAAAAAAAAAAAATCCCACCTAGAGACAGCATAGAACTTCTGTGCACTTTTCTATGTAGCTTGTCCTATGCATCACTCCCATCTGGCTGCCTCTGAGTTCTAGCCTTTGTAATAAACTGCAAATATAGGGAGTTAACTATTTTCCTGAGTTCTCCAAGCTGATATAGTAAATTAACGAATGTGAGAAGCAGTCATAGGAACCCTGGATTCCTGTTGGCTATAAGAACAGGTTACAACCAGGCATCTGAAATGGGGGCAGTCTTGACTGAGCCCTTGACCTGTGGTTTCTGTACTATCGCCAGATAGAGTTAGAGTCAGAATTAAGTTGATTCATAGGACACTACTTGATGTCTATAGAGACCTGGAAAATTGTTTGCTGTAGGAAAAACTGAATCTTGTGGCAGAAATATTAAGAATATCGTGAAAGTATAGAAAAAAAGTTTGTGGCCAGACACGATGGCTCACACCTGTAATCCCAACACTTTTCAAGGCTGAGGCAGACAGATCACTTGAGGTCAGGTGTTCAAGACCGGCCTGGCCAACATGGCAAAACCCCGTCTCTACTACAAATACAAACATTAGCCAGGCCTGATGGCACACATCTATAATCTCAGCTACTTGGGAGGTTGACGCACGAGAATTGCTTGAACCAGGGAGGCAGAGTTTGCAGGGATCCCAGATTATACCACTGCACTCCAACCTGAGCCACAGAGCAAGGCTCTGTCTCAAAAAAAAAAAAAAAAGTTGTTTGTCCCATCATATACACAGTCTCTGGCATATAGTAATCTATTACTATAATTTCCTTTTCTAGCTCCGGTCCCCTCCAATTCCCTATCTTCCTTCTATTTCTAGTGTCCTTCTAGTTTCTATTTTCTTATTCTCAGCCCAACATAGATACCAAATATAATACACTGATCACAGGCACGAGAAAAATTTTTTAGCACAATCAGTTCTCATTTCTTTATTTGTGATCTGGGGAAGAAACCCATGAGTAGATCATTCTAGGTTTGCTGTATAAAGGACACAAGATAATGCATGTAAGTGCCTAGCATAGTGTCGGGCTCATAGGAAAAGCTATGCAATAGTAAAAGTGCGCAATATCATTGTAATAACCTTACATGATTAATCCTTTTATTAGAATGTATTATGAAATATTTCAAACAACTAACATGACTTTGTTGAAACTTAGCAATTTCTTTTTCTTTTTCTTTTTCTTTTTTTTTTTTTTTTTTTCTGAGACAGAGTTTCGCTCTTGTTGCCCAGGCCGGAGTGCGATAGCACTATCTCGGTTCACCGCAACTTCCACCTCCCAGGTTCAAGCAATTCTCCTGCCTCAGCCTCCTGAGTAGCTGGGGTTACAGGCATGCGCCACCATGCCCAGCTAATTTTGTATTTTTAGTAGAGACAGGGTTTCTCCATGTTGGGCAGGCTGGTCTCAAACTCCCAACCTCAGGTGATCCGCCCGCCTCGCCCTCCCAAAGTGCTGCTATTACAGGCATGAGCCACTGTGCCTGGCGAAACGTAGCAATTTCTTGGGCTTCTAGTAATTTAGTGATCAATGGCTCCAATCAGAGAGTTCATTTGATGATATTATTTTAGGTTTATCTTGAGACTACTGTGAGCAACAAAATAATGGTTTCTTGCTGTTACAGTAAAGCTACACTGTGCTCATATTCCTTCCTTAACAAGTGGGATGTGCTGATCCTGTGATAATTTTCTATTAAAGGAGTTAATTTATTTTGCAGCAAATAATTTGTGGAGATGAGTTCATTTTCTGTGATGAATATCAGTACAACATAACCAGGTTACTTGCTATGATCTCACTGAGCTGCTATAATCCAACTGGCTAAAGAACTCATCAACTGTATACCTCAGCAAGAAAGAAACCCAACTTTTCCAAAGAAATTCTGTTGGGACACTCTCTTAAGTTTGATGAATACGTTATTTACTGATTGCTTGAGAAAAACATAAAAAGGAAGAGATGTGCACGCTGTAGGAAATTACTGAAGAGCAACCCAATCAATATGAGCAGATTCCACTTGCAATACCTAGAAGACAGTCTCTTTTTAAAAATCAAGCTTTATTTATTTAAGGTTGAAACAAATGAGTGTGAATATTCCTGTGAATGAACTCTCTGATTGGAGCCATTGATCACTAAATTACTAGAAGCCCAAGAAATTGCTAAATATTTGCATAAAAAGGTAAAATGGCTGAATACTTGCTACAATCATTTTTTTCCTCTCTCTGTTTTTAATACATTTCGGAGGAAATCTCAAAATGCCACTTTTATACAATGTTTGGGTTATTATAATCCCTCCTACAAGATAAGCTGTTTTCAGTGTGTGCTGAAATTCAGCCCTTCCCATCCAACCTCCAAAAATCCAAAAGGAAGACCACGGAGAAACACTGTATTTATATATGAAGTATCATTCCAGAGCAAGGAGCCCCTCCCAGACAAGAATGGAAGAACCATTTCATTTTACTATCTTCTAAAATTTTCCCAGCTTCTTTAGTGCATATAAAGAACCATAATTAAGTATACATGTATATGTGTGTTAATAATGATAAAATCATTCCAGAGGTAGATGATTTTACTTTGTATAACGTTAACGAAATGAAAGTCCCATTGGGGCAGAATGACAGATAGAAAGGCCATGTTTAATGTTATCAATATAGTTGGGTGATAGAATAAATAATTTATATCAACATGACATTTTCCATATGGTAACCAAAAATTTATTTGACTAAGCTTTTGTCTCCTGAACTTGCTGGCAGCTTTGGACTTAAAGAGAAAATCGGCCAGGTGCGGTGGCTCACGCCTGTAATCCCAGCACTTTGGGAGGCCAAGGCGGGGGGAGGGTGTGGATCACAAGGTCAGGAGTTCGAGACCAGCCTGGCCAAGATGGTGAAACCCCGTCTCTACTAAAAAATACAAAAATTAGCCGGGTGTGGTGGCAGGCACCTGTAATCCCAGCTACTTGGGAGGCTGAGGCAGGAGAATGGCTTGAACCTGGGAGGTGGAGGTTGTACTGAGCCGAGATTGCACCATTGCGCTCTAGCTTGGGCGACAGAGCAAGACTCTGTCTCAAAAAAAAAAAGGAGAGAAAATCGCCAGCTCTTCTAAAGGGTAAGTGGTATTTTTAGATGTTACTTCCCTAAATGAACTCTTCTCTGCCTCCACAAACCTATGCCCCAGCCTAAATCAGGGCCTCTGCTCTAAACTTCTCACTTAGAGCAACTATTATTATGAATGTGGAGGCTTATTTCATGAATGTTTGTCTCTGCCACCAGCCTGTGGTTTTGCTTACCTTCATACTCCCAGAGCCTAGCACAGTGCCTGGAAAACTGTAGGGCTCAATAGTATTTATTGAAGGAAAGACTATTCAGTAGGTTTTGATAAAGGCATTCATGTGCCTGGGCATCTTGGCAATAACTATTTTGTCTGAGAAGACAAACGTGAACCGGAGAAAAGAATTTAAGTTCTTAATTATCATCAAATCTGTTAAATCTATTAGTTCCTGTTTCAGTTCCTCTTTTTTTTTTTTTTTTTTTTTGAGATGGAGTCTCACTCTGTCACCCAGGCTGGAGTGCAGTGACACAATCTCGGCTCACTGCAAGCTCTGCCTCCTGGGTTCATGCCATTCTCCTGTCTCAGTCTCCTGAGTAGCTGGGACTACAGGTGCCCGCCACCTGCCCACCACCATGCCTGGCTAATTGTTTTGTATTTTTAGTAGAGACAGGGTTTCACTGTGTTAGCCAGGATGGTCTCGATCTCCTGATCTCATGATTCACCTGCCTCGGCTTCCCAAAGTGATGGGATTACAGGCCTGAGCCGGATTACAGGCCTGAACCACAGCGCCCCGCCCTTTTTTTTTTTTTTTTTTTTTTAATCAAAAGCTTTAAAAGAATGTTGAGTACCTAGAAAAGCCAGCCCCACTCCTGAGAGGTATGTTCAATCTGTTCAGCCACTTCCTTAGACCAGCACTTTTGATTGATAACAGGTCTCATTTCCAGGAAAAGATGATGAGATTTTTCTCTAAACTACTATGAGGAGTTCACTATAGTTCACTATAAATCATTGTCACTGTCATGTGTTGCTTATCATTAAAACCAGTTGACCTAACTCCACTCAAAGGAAGCAAGTAGCAACCACATCTAATTATGTAAATACCGCTTAACACTTACAGTAATACTCAGCATTTCCTGAGTACTTGTTAAGTACAGTACAATGCTAAGCAACTTCACGTGCATTGTCACATTTAACTCTCACAAGAATCCTGGGAGATACTGTTATTATTTCCACAA
This sequence comes from Pongo pygmaeus, assembly GCF_028885625.2. Lineage (NCBI taxonomy): Eukaryota > Metazoa > Chordata > Mammalia > Primates > Hominidae > Pongo > Pongo pygmaeus. The sequence goes on along the minus strand of NC_072384.2, from coordinate 106,581,334 downwards.
GGCTAAGAGAGCTTTGGCACTTAGCAAAAGTGGTGAACACCAGACTAAACATCTGGGTTTGTCTGACCTCAGGGCTTTCCTTCTTAACCCCTGTACACACAGTTTCTCTGAGTAATGATCTGTTAAGGTGTTCATCTCCCTTACTAAACTCAGAAAGTCAAGGGCAAGACATATATTTTACTCATCCTTGTATCTCAGCAAGGAGCAGAGTGCTGGAAACATAACAGGTGCTCAATGAATGTCTAGTGAATGAAGAAGGAAGTGCTTTCTCAATCATCAAAATGATGCTATGTTTAGTAGGGTTTTAATGTTACTATTCTGAACTATATTATGTATAGAAATAAAATATGAAATAAGACAAATTGTATGTAATAAGTCAAATATTACATATATAAATATATATAGCTCTTCTTGAGTTATTTTTTTATTTTTTTGAGACAGGGTCTCACTCTGTCGTCCAGGCTGAGTGTAGTGGCACGATCACAGCTCACTGTAGCCTCAACCTCCTGGGCTCAAGTGATCCTCCCACTTTAGCCTCCCAAGTAGCTAGGACTACAGGCACACACCACCACACCTGGATAGGTTCTGATTTTTTGGAGAGATGAGGTCTCGCTATATTGTCCAGGCTGGTCTCGAACTTCTGGATGTGAGCAATCCTCCTGCCTTGGCATCACAAAGTGCTGGGCTTACAGGCATGCCATCGCACCTGGTATATATAACTATTTTTATTAAATTATTAATCCATGTTTTATGTCAAAGCATAAAACACTGCCAGTTTGTTAGGTCAAAAATGGTCAAGATCAAATACCAGCACTTTAACATGGCACAAGCTAATTTTTTTTTAAAGCTCTGTCAACTCTCAGTTATATAATTAAGTAAAATTCTCCAGTGCCAGATTTTTCCACTCAACTAGAGGTTTGTCATTATAAACTGTTAAAGAGAAAGTTTCATAAAAAATTAAGGATATCATATCTATAAGCACTTTCTTCCAGGTTGAATAATCTAACTTCCATCCAACTTTGTGTTTTATTATTTTTCATGCCATTAGGGACAATTTGGTACTAACGAAAATTCAAGCAGGCACATATACATTACATGTGGCTTGGATTCTCCATCTTTTTCAGCTGCCAGATTGCCTATCTCCTTTCAAACTCCTTCTCAATGAAGTCTTTTCTTTTTTAGATTAACTCCACCTTTATCCCATGCCCTAACCCACCCCAGTGTTCCTCAAGCACTTTCATAATGATGATAGTTCACATGTTTATAGTGATCACCTTTTGTTGAATACTGCTCTCTATTATATCCAATTATGTAAACCATTTGAAATGGAGGAACTATACCCAACTCATTCAGTTATTATACTAGGTGACTGACTGGTTGAGTTGGAAGATTAATTGTTTTTCTTTTTTTGTGTAAAGGGAAACATAAAATTAGCACTTCAGAGAGTGACCCTGGATGACATTTTAAGCACATGTGAGCTCTGCTTTGCTTCTGCACGATACCTAAGGGAGGACTATGACCTCTCCTTATTGAATTCCTTATACATTAAACTTTAAACAGATTACTTTCTTGGGCCAGGCACAGTGGCTCATACCTGTAATCCCAGTGCTTTGGGAGGCCAAAGCAGGATGATGGCTTTGGGCCGGGAGCTTAAGACCAGCCTGGGCAACATAGTGAAACCCTGTTTCTATAGAAACATAGCTGGGCATGGCGGCATGTGCCTGTAGTCCAAGCTACTCAGGAGGCTGGGGCAAGGGAATCGCTTGAGCCCAAGAATTCAAAGCTGCAGTGAGCCAAGGTCACACTACTGCACTCGAGCCTGGGTGGCAGAGCAAGACCCTGTCTTCATTTCACCTTACTCGAAACTTTGTCATCTAGGCATTGTCAGTGATACCAACAAGGCCTCCTGTTTCTTGGTGTTCCAAGAATACATACTTAATCCACTGGTGGGCCTCCGTGGAATTTTAAAACTCCACTCAATGCAAAGTCCACTTGGGAACTTCCTGGTCCTAGTTGAGTTGAGCACAGTTGTATTATCTGGCCTGGTTAAATTCTGAAATCCTACATGTAGATCAGCAACACTGACATTACTGGTTTTAAGAATTAAAGCAAGAGCCTTCATTGCTGATCTGAGTTAGATGTGGATTTCAAAGAGGATAGTAATCGACAGTGTTGTTGAGAATAGCACAGCGAAAAATGTAAAGGTCTAAGCAAATATATTTTGCTTGTAACCTGACATTTTCCCAGTTCCCAGGGTGTACAAATGACGTAGTATTTAGAATTGTAACTCAGGATTGGGGGGTCCTCACTTGGTCCATTGCCCACTGTGTTTGCCCAATAAGTATATCACACTTTCTTATTTGTGAACTGAGATTAGAGGTGCCTTCAAGTGACAATATGTTGTGATTCAATAACATCCTTCTAAAAACATGATGCTGACTACTTCAGAATTAATATTAGAACACTTGGAAACATTTCATTCAATAGCTGTGATGGTATTACTTTTTTTTTTTCTGGAGACATAGTCTCGCTCTGTCACCCAGGCTGGAGTGCGATGGCTCGGCTCACTGCAACCTCTGCCTCCCGGGTTCAAGCAATTCTCCTGCCTCAGCCTCCTGAGTAGCTGGGATTACAGGCACCTGCCACCATGCCCAGCTAATTTTTGTATTTTTATTAGAGAGGGGTTTCACTATGTTGGTCAGGCTGCTCTCAAACTCCTAACCTCAGGTGATCCACCCACCTCAGCCTCCCAAAGTGCTGGGATTACAGGCATGAGCCACTGCACGCAGCCAGAATTACTTTTTTTTTTTTTTTTTTGAGACGGAGTTTTACCCTTATTGCCCAAGGCAGAGTACAATGGCGCGATCTCGGCTCACTGCAACCTCTGCCTCCGGGGTTCAAGCAATTCTCCTGCCTCAGCCTCTCAAGTAGCTGGGATTACAGGCACGTGCCACCACACCTGGCTAATTTTTTGTACTTTTAGTAGAAACGGGGTTTCACCATGTTAGCCAGGCTGTTCTCAAACTCCTAACCTCAGGTGATCCACCTGCCTTGGCCTCCCAAAGTGCTGGGATTACAGGCATAAGCCACAGCGCCCGGCCCGGAATTACTACTTTTAAAAATCAAAAGTAACCTTAAGTTGCTTTCATCACCCCTATTTTCATCCTGCATTACTGTGCCTTCTTTCAGGAAGAAACTAGCCTACAGTATAGTCAGCATATTTTGTTGTCCTACTGACTTGTGAGCTCATGTTCCCAACCATTTGCCAGGTTTACTTTGTAAGAAGGATGACGAGGAGAAGGTTATAAATAATTGGTTCTGTCCCTGGCTGAAAAGCCATCTGTTTCCCATTTGTGGTTTGGGGTAATTTACTATCTCCAGCGTTCTACCTTCTAGATTAGGTAGAAAGAGAAAGTCCACTCTCAGATACATTTTTTATAAAGTTAACACCATAACAACAGCTTAGATAAGCTCATTTTACATCCAGTTGTAGTTTAAGCTGCACAATACCCTGGTGTCACTGATTTTATTCAATTGTATTTGGGTAACAGGTATGGGAAGGCATTGCTAAATTTTATGCAGAATTTGTGCCTTTGAGAAATAGATATTTGCTATTGGTTTATGGTAAGTAATATAAAATATAAAAGTTCTTTTGTTCATGTAAGTTGTGAGCTTATGTGTGATTTTTAACTTTTTTTTTTTTTTTTTTTTGAGATGCAGTTTCACTCTCGTGAAACTGGAGGCTGGAGTGCAATAGCACGATCTTGGCTCACCACAACTTCTGCCTCCTGGGTTCAAGCAATTCTCCTGCCTCAGCCTCCCGAGTAGCTGGGATTACAGGCATGTACCACCACGCCCGGCTAATTTTGTATTTTTAGTAGAGACAGGGTTTCTCCATGTTGGTCAGGCTGGTCTCGAACTCTCGACCTCAGGTGATCCACCCACCTCAGCCTCCCAAAGTGCTGGGATTACAGGTGTGAGCCACCGCGCCCAGTTGATTTTTAACATTTTTAGATTTTTAAATAATTTTAGAACACTCTAATCTGTGTTTAATTTCTTAAGGATATTGTGAAGTTACTTATATATTAAGCCTACACAATTGTTGGAACAAAATATTGTTTCTGCTAGAAAAACTTGTCAGTGTTCTAATGATGGGGTCCTGTTCTCCGATATTTGTCTACTGTTTTAAAAACACAGCAAAGGAAAAAAGAAGGAAGGTAGGCAGGCAGGCAGGCAGGGAGAAAGAGAAAAAAGAAAGAAAAAGACTACACAAAAAGAAGGATGATAGAAATATAATAAAATAAAACTCAGCCTTAGTAAGTCACAAAAGAGATGCTTAATGGAAAAAGAATAAAAAGCAGTACTTGCCAGATATTTTCTAAATATTATTCAGTAATGCATACAACAAACCATAAAATGAAAATTATTATTACTATTTTAACTGTGAGTTAATTGAAACTCAGAAAGCTAAGTAGCTAACTCCAGGTCACAAAGAGAGAAAGACACTGGGTAGGAGTCCAGCTTCAGCTGTAAATGACTTCAAAGCTGCCCTACTCTGTGTACCTCAATTAAAGATGACTCAACTCAAGCTTGGGACTAGAGATGACTCCCAATGTGGAAGGCTGGATGCTTTACTTACATAGCAGAACCCTCCATTTGAGCTGCATCTGTCCATTTCTGCTCTGATTCATCCATGCCTGTGCACATCTGGAAGGCCTTGGAGCAGTTCTGGCCAGAAATCTGTTTGCATGAGTCAATGAGGAGCCTCCTGAGAGAAAATTGATCCTAAGGGAGAAAACAGTAGGGATGTTAACACTTGTCCAATTACAAAGTCCTCAGAGTGAAGGAAGGAGCAGAGGAAACTGGTTTAAAACTGTAAGGGGCAAGGCTACATATCAATGCTGGAAGATGCTGGTACACATGCAGCCCAGCTTTCCTATCGTCTCTCTAACAGGGATGTGGGAGGGCAGCAGTCCCCCAACCCCCAAGACGGATCATAGACCAGAGCGTTGCTCTGACTCTAGGAAAGGGCCTGTTTATGGGTGACAGGAAGGTTCAGATCCTAGTGGAGGAACCGGCAGTAGTGCCTGGAATAGAGCCCATATCCCAGGCATGGAGGAAGAAGAGGAAGTAGTTGCTGGAGGAGGGTTAGAAGTGCTGGACAGAGGCCGGATACAGTGGCTCACGCCTGTAATCCCAGCACTTTGAGAGGCTGGGGCAGGTGGATCACTTGAGGCCAGGAGTTCAAGACCAGCCTGGCCAACATGGTGAAACCCCGTCTCTACTAAAAATACAAAAATTAGCCAGGCATGGTGGCGGGCGCCTGTAATCCCAGCTACTCGGGAGGCTGAGGCAGGAGAATCGCTTGAACCCGGGAGGTGGAGGTTACAGTAAGCTGAGATGGCACCACTGCACTCCAGCCTGGGTGACAGAGTGAGACTCTGTCTCAAAAAAAAAAAAAAAAAAACAGTGCTGGGCAGAAATTGTGGCTCTCAGAGAATATAGCCCAGAGTAGGAAAGGGAGCAAATGGCTAAAGCCATCTTTTAATTAGCCAGTTTGGTGTTAAGGAAATGTAAGCCACCCTTAGTGAGTCCATGAAATGGATCTAGTCTTCTGCTCCACTGGGAGCAGGGGCCAGTAACATCCACATGAAATGCATACATTATCTCATTTAATGCTTACTGCAACCTAATAAAGTCTCAGTGTTGCTACCTCCAATTTATAGTTATTTTTAAAAGAAATGAGGTTCAAAAAGGATTAACAACTTTCTAGACTCACAAAAAAATAAGTAGTTGTGTTAATAAGAGGTTGTTATGTCAGCAACATGGCAGTATAAAAAACCCTGAATTATCCTTCCCCCCTCCCCTCCACATACTGATTCAGCAAAAATTCATTGACAAAATCCCTTTGCAAAAGATCAGAAACTATGTGAGAGGCTCCTGCACCCCCAGAAAATGCTACATCAGACTCACTGAAGCTAGTAAGGAGACTAGGGACATTCTCTCACTGGAGACCCTGCCCCTAACCCCATGCTGTATGACCATGAGAAGATCCCCTCACTCCCAAGCTTCCACCAGAGGAGGGGAGAGGTTAGTCTTTGTGTCCAGCACCCCAACTCTTGTGAGAGGACTTCCCAAAAAACTAGCTTTTATCTTGCCAGTCCTGGAAGTCTCATGATCAGTTACAGTTTGGATACCGAGGGGAGAATGGAGGTGGAGTCTCTGGCTGATAGGCACCATTGGCCCTTCCCCTTGCATGGCACAGAGCTTGTGGATAAAAAAAACGTCCAGTTCTCAGCTTCTCCCAGGGGAGAGAGAGTTGGCCCAGCACCCCCGCTTATCAAAAAGAAAAAGATAAAAAGTGTTGACAAGGATGTGGAACTCCTGCACACTGTTGGTAGGAATGCAAAATGATGCAGCCACTATAGAAAACAGTTTGGAGTTTCCTCAAAAAATTAAAAATAGAACTACCATGTGATCCAGCGATCCCACTTGTGGGTACATATCCAAAAGAATTGAAATCAGGATCCCAAAGAGATATCTGTACCCCTGTGTTCATTGCACCGTTATTCATAATAGCCAAGATGGCTATGGAAACAACCTAAATATCCATTGAAGGATGAGTGAATAAAGAAAATGTGGGGTCAGGCACGGTGGTTCACGCCTGTAATCCCAGCACTTTGGGAGGCTGGGGTGGGTGGATCACCTGAGGACAGGAGTTTGAGGCCAGCCTGGCCAACATGGTGAAACCCTGTCTCTACTAAAAATACAAAAATTAGCCGGGCGTGGTGGCATGCAACTGTAGTCCCAGCTACTAGGGAGGCTGAGGCAGGAGAATCACTGGAACCTGGGAGGCAGAGGTTGCAGTGAGCCGAGGTCGTGCTACTGCACTCCAGCCTGGGTGACAGAGCGAGACTCCGTCTCAAAAAAAAAAAAAAAAGAATGTTTTTGACATTTTTAAATGGTTGTTTAAAAAAAAAAAAACAAATAGCAACAAAAACCAGAAGACTATGTCACCAAGACTGTATATCAGATCAGTGGCCTGTTAGGAACCAGGCTGCACAGCAGGAGGCAAGTGGCAGGCGAGAGAGCATTACCACCCGAGCTCCGTCTCCTGCCAGATCTATTAGATTCTCATAGGAGCGCAAACTGTGTTGTGAACTGCACATACAAGGGATCTAGGTTGTGCACTCCTTATGAGAATCTAATGCCTGATGATCTGAGGTGGAACCGTTTCACCCCGAAACCATCTGCCCCATACCCTCATCCATGGAAAAATTGTCTTTCACGAAACCAGTCCCTGGTGCCAAAAAAGTTGGGGACCACTGCTATATGTGGTCCACAAAGCCTAAAATCTTTACTATCTGGGCCTTTGAAGAAAGTTTCCTGACCCCTATTAGATCTTTATGAACTGACATGGAAAGATTTCTAAGCAAAGTTATGGACTAGTATTAGCATATTTATGTTTTTAAAAATTCTTAGATATGTGTGCATACCTCTATGTACATATACACGCACAGACAAAAGATTGAATCAATAGCCAGTAAACTGCTGTCAGTGACTCCCCGCTAGGAAGCGATGTGGGAACTAAGTGGGTCGGGATGTTTACTTTTTACTCTGCAGATTTGTTCTGTTCTTGTCTTCTACAAAGAGAATATATTTATGTATTACTTTTTTGTTTTGTTTGTTATTGTTGTTTTTGTTTTGAGACAGGGTCTCATTCTGTCACCCAGGCTGGAGTGCAATGGCACGATCACAGCTCACTGCAGCGCTGACCTCCTGGGCTCAAGCAATTCTTCCACCTCAACCTCCCGAGCAGTTGGGACTACAGACGTGCACCACCATGCCTGGCTAATTTTCATATTTTGTTTCTTTGTTTGTTTGTTTTTGTTTGAGATGGAGTTTCACTCTGTCACCCAGGCTGGAGTGCAGTGGCAAGATCTTGGCTCACTGCAACCTCTGCCTCCCAGGTTCAAGCAATTCTCCTGTCTCAGCCTCCCGAGTAGCTGGGACTACAGGTGCATGCCACCACTCCTGGCTAATTTTTGTATTTTTAGTAGAAATAGGGTTTCACCATATTGGTCAAGCTGGTCTTGAACTCCTGACCTCAAGTGATCCACCCACCTCGGCCTCCCAAAGTGCTGGGATTACAGGCATAAGCCACCACACCTGGCCTTAATTTTTGTATTTTTTATAGAGACAGCATCTTGCTATGGTGCCCAGACTGGTCTCGAACCCCTGGGCTCAAGCAATCCTCCCACCTCTGCCATCCAAAGTGCTGGGATTACAAGCATGAGCTACCACACCTGGCCTATGTATTACTTCTATAATTAAAAAATAGTAAAAAGGTGCCTAGGAGGTGATGGCCACCCCGCCAGCAGTGTCTGGGCTCTCCTGGCAGGTGTGATGCTTCAGTACGTCTGTGGTCAGACCATTGCCAAGCTTGTGAGGCCTCCTGTTTAGGTACACAGTATGGAAGGTTGCTATGCCACGGCTCTTTATTCTGCTGTATTGAAACAGCATAAGCTGGAGCAAGCAGAAAAGGAGCTGTTGAGAATAGCACAAATCCTAAAGGAACCCAAAGTGGCTGCTTCTATTTTGAATCCCTGTATGAAGTGTTCCATTAAAGTGAAAAGCCTAAATGACATCACAGCCAAAGAGACGTTCTCTCTCCGACCCTGATCAATTTGCTTGCTCAATATGGTCGCTTAAGCAATACCCAAGGAGTCGTTTCTTCTTTTTCTACCATGATGAGTGTCCACCCTGGAGAGGTATCTTGCACAGGGACCACTGCATCTCCTTTAGAGGAAGCCACACTCTCTGAATTAAAAACAGTCCTGAAGAGCTTCCTAAGTCAGGGCCAAGTATTGAAATTGGAGGGTAAGACTGATCTGTCAATCATGGGTGGAATGATTGTGCGCATTTGAGAGAAATATGTTGACATGTCTGTCGAGACCAAGATTCAGAAGCTGAGCAGGGCTATGCAGGAGGTTGTCTAAAAGTATTGGTTTTCTACCATCACTGAAAATTCTTAAACTTGGAGCAACAATAAAAAGCTTCCAGAGCAGAAAAAATAATAATAAAAATACTCCTTGGACAAAATAATTAATAATAATCTTTAGCCCTTCAAATTTCTACTTTTCAGCCAGGCATGGTGGCTCACGCCTGTTTTCCCAGCACTCTAGGAGGCTTGAGGCGGATGGATCACTTAAGGTCAGGAGTTCAAGACCAGCCTTGTCAACATGGTGAAATTCTGTCTCTACTAATAATACTTGGATAAAAATTACTAGAATACACACGGCAGATTAACATTCAATATCTACCTAATCTCTTTCCAGTGTGCTCTCTTATATTGAAGAAGATGAAAGATTAAAGAAAAAAAATTCTACATATTTCAGACTCCCTTGCAGCTAGGGCTCTGGGTGTGATTTAGGTTTCTTAAATCAGATCATGAGGTAAGAGCCCTCCTTTTTTGTTGTTTCTACATTTACACTTTAAAAATGGTCACAAAGAGGCTGGGCATGGTGGCTCACCCCTATAATTCCCGCCCTTTGGGAGGCTGAGGCGGATGGATCTCTTAAACCCAGAAGTTCAAGAGCAACCTGGGCAACACAGCAAAACCCTGTCTCTACAAAAAATTAAAGAGTTAGCCAGGCATGGTTGTGCACACTTGTAGTCCCAGATACTTGGAAGGCTGAAGTTGGAGCCTGGAGTTCAAGGCTGCAGTGAGTTGTGATTGTGCCATTGAACTCCAGCCTGAATAAAAGAGCAAGACTCTGTCTCAAAATAATAATTTTTTAAAAATGGTCACAGAGGTGTGTGGTTTCTCTAGGGTATGATTAGCAGCATTCAGGCACTAGCTCCTCTGTCAAGGAGCAGGCTACAGCAGGTACAGCTCCATTCTAAAGCTGGTCATTGTGGAGACAGGTTTCTACTCATGACGGCTTCCTGATTGGATCAGTGATGGTATGACTTCACGGCCAACAACTGTTACAGCAGCTTCCCCATTCAGCAAATGCCTTCCTGACAAGAGAATATGCAGCAGCTTCCTTGGTGTTCTGATTCTGTAGTGTGGCTTTGAGAATCATTTCTGAATACTCAGCCTAGAATCTGTTTCTTTAGCCCTTCAAATTTCTACTTTTCGGCTGGGTATGGTGGCTCATGCCTGCAATCCCAGCACTCTGAGAAGCTTGAGGCAGACGGATCACTTGAGGTCAGGAGTTCAAGACCAGCCTTGTCAACATGGTGAAATCCTGTCTGTACTAAAAATACAAAAATTAGCCGGGCATGGTGGTGGGGACCTGTAACCCCAGATATTCAGGAGGCAGAGGCAGGAGAACAGCTTGAACCCAGGAGGTGGAGGTTGCACTGAGCCGATTATGCCACTGTACTCCAGCCTGGGCAACAGAGCGAGACTCCAACTCAAAAAAAAAACAAATCAACTTTTCTATAGCTTGAGTAGATTCTGTTCTCTAAAAGTGAACCCCAATCAACACAGCAACCTAAGTCCTGTAACAGAGAGTTATGAGAGTAAAGAAGGAATTCTAAGGAGGTCATATACATTCTTTCTAATCCTCACAGCAACATAGGAGGTAGGACTCTCATTTTAGAGGAGAGAAAATAAAACACAGGAGATAAAGTTCCTGAATCAGTGTCATATAATTATTAACTAGCAGAACAAGGACTTGAACCTATATCCATCTGAGTATAAAACTCATTTCCATACACACAAAAGCATGTATGTCAACTTGGCAATACGATCCTCAGGCTCATTATGGAGGTGGTGGTGGTGGTGGTTGTTTCTGTTACCATTAAAGTACAAATGCACTCATGTACAGCAACAGGACAGAGGTTAAATGTTGGTAGATTTATGTGACCCAGGTTATTTCTCTTTTAAGTATACTCATGGCTTTTAATCTTTGGGGATGGGGAGGGTGGTCACAAACCCAACCACTGAGAATCTGATGAAACTACAAATCTTTTCTCCAGAAAAAGTTCACACTCAATTTTAAGGAGTTTATGTACCCAAGTAAATAATACATCCAATAAATGTTATTGAGCTTCACCGAGTCCTAAGGTTGTAATAATTTGTATCATCTTTTTTAATTTTTGAGACAGAATCTCACTGTTGCCCAGGCTGGAGTGCAGTGTCGTGATCACGGCTCACTGCAGCCTCAGCCTCCTGGCTCAAGCAATCCTCCCACATCAGCCTCCCAAGTAGCTAGACCAGAGGTGCATGCGTTACAACACTGGGCTAATTTTTTTTATTTTTTGTAGAGACGGGGTTTTGCTATGTTGCCCAGGCTGGTCTTGAACTCCTGGGCTCAAGTGATCCACCTACCTCAGCCTCCCAAAGTGCTGGGATCACAGGCGTGAGCCACCACACTCGGCCGTTTGCATGATCTTAAAGCAGCTATGAATTTCATTCTTCCAAAGAACTGGTTCACACAATCTTCCTAATGAACTTTTCTTAACAGATTCATCTGTTCAAATCATTCCCAATTCTAGGCTTTCTTCAAGGTGTTTCTAACACTTTGAAGCCCTTACCACTGTGTCATTCTCACAGGGTTCCACCCAAGTTCAAATGTGACAGAACATCTAGACTCACACAGTATCTGCCATCATCTGTTTGTTTTATGGGAAAACATCCCTTTGTGCCTGGTTTGTCCATGAACATATTACTGTGCGTTCACTCAGTTAAATTAAACAACTTAAGCCAGGCACAGTGGCTCATGCCTGTAATCCCAGCACTTTGGGAGGCCGAGGCGGGTGGATCACCTGAAGTCAAGTGGATCAGCTGAAGTCAGGAGTTCAAGACCATCCTGGCCAACATGGTGAAACCCCGTCTCTACTAAAAATACAAAAATTAGCTGGGCATGGTTGTGGGCCCCTGTAATCCCAGCTACTCAGAGGCTGAGGCAGGAGAGTCACTTGAACCCGGGAGGAGGAGGTTGCAGTGAGCCAAGATCATGCCGTTGCACTCTAGCCTGAGCAACAAAGCAAAACTCCATCTCAAAAAAAAAAAAAATTTAGCAACTTGATGTAATGCATATTTCCAGGCCACACGAGCCTGGAGGTTAAAAATAATCAAAATAGACATCACCTAAAAGGATAACCTTGATTTCATTCTCATTTATGCTGTAGGAAATCCAGCCATCCATCAAATTCCTCCCAAATGGTGCCACTTAGCTCTATTGGGTGTCTCCAATGTACCCTTGAAGCCACCTTCCATGTACCTCACTCAGCACTTACATCTGGTGCCAGAGCCTCTAAAGCGACCATAATATTGCAAGACCTGATATTCTCCCTGCTTTTACTCTGTAAATCCCTGTGTCCACCACCCACTCCAACTGCATCCAAGGAGAAACATATCCTGCCACTGGATGGAAGTAAAACTGCATAAAAGCAACCTTACTGCAGTCATTTCTGCCTTGCAAAAGGCCACAGTCCATGCACAATTCATATCAAGGGGCAGAGAAATTTCTTCACTGCTTCCATCTACTGCAAACAGACACCGGTGGAGGCAAGAGGAAAAGGAAGACTGAAATGTCAAAGACACAGCTCCTCTATGTTGCTAAACTGTGTGATACAGAGAGTAGATGGCATGTTGTTTTCAAAGCAATATTCATGAAACTTCAGCTATAAGACCAAAGACCTGAAAAACTAACAGAGGGCAGAGAATTTAAACTAGTAGCAACTGAAATACAGAGAGTAGGTGTATTGGTTTAGGTTTTACAAAAAGCAGCTGCTAAGGAAGGGCTTAGGTGTAGGCAGGTTGCCGGGAGGTGTTGCTAGGAAACAGAAGTGAGGGGGTGGGTAAAGTGACAGACAGGAAAAAGAGAGAAGCCATGAAGGATTTTTGTTTTTCTGTGTTTTTTTTTTAACTAAATTTTATTTTGTTAATTGACAAATAATAATTGTATATATTTATGGGGTACGTAGTGATGTTGCAATACATCTGTAGAGTGATTAGATCAGGACAATTAGCACATACATCATCTCAAACATTTATCATTTCTTTGTGTTGGGAACATTCAATATCTTCCTTCTCACTATTGAAATGACACAATATATTATTGTTAATTATAGCCACCCTACAGTGGCATATGTTAATAAGAACACTGCTGGTGCTGGGACTCTCCGCAGAGCTCTGTAGAACATGCTACACAATCTCCCCACTGAGACTGGGAAGCTGGGGTATTTATCTACCTACATATGCTCCCCATCAGCTGTGGGTTGGTATTGGAGCATAAACCCCCCTGTCCCAGGCCCAGTATCTGAGAATGCCCTTAAGCAGTGACGCACTTAGGTCCCTGAGGTGAGGAATAGTCAGTGTGCCTGATAACCAGCCACCAAAATTGACAGGTGACCTCAGAGAGGGCAGATTGCTTTGTGGTGAGATAGACTCTCCAGGGGAGGTTGAGTAGTGCAGTGATGTGATACCATTTCTGGACTCTAAATATTCAATAAAATCTGCCACATGTATAAACACCTTTCATAAGGGGGTCTTTGAAAGAAAGCAGGAAAGGCTGGGTGCAGTGGCTTCTGCCTATAATCCCAGCACTTTGGGAGGCCGAGGCGGGTGGATCACCTGAGGTTAGGAGTTTGAGACCAGCCTGACCAGGGCCGGGCGCGGTGGCTCACGCCTGTAATCCCATCACTTTGGGAGGCCAAGGTGGGCGGATCACAAGGTCAGGAGATCGAGACCATCCTGGCTAACACAGTGAAACCCCGTCTCTACTAAAAATACAAAAAATTAGCCGGGCGTCATGGCACATGCCTGTAGTCCCAGCTGCTCGGGAGGCTGAGGCAGGAGAATGGCGTGAACCCGGGAGGCGGAGTTTGCAGTGAGCCGAGATCGCGCCACTGCACTCCGGCCTGGGCTACAGAGCAAGACAAAAAAGACCAGCCTGACCAATATGGTGAAACCCCGTCTCTACTAAAAATACAAAAATTAGCCGGGCATGGTGGTGCACGCCTGTAATCCCAGCTACTCGGGAGGCTGAGACAGAAGAATTGCTTGAACCCGGGAGGCAGAGGTTGCAGTGAGCCAAGATTGTGCCACTGCACTCCAGCGACTGCACTTCAGCTGGTTGACACAGTGAGACTCCGTCAGAAAGAGAAAGAAAGAAAGAAGGAGAGAGAGAGAGAGAGGAAGGAAGGGAGGGAGGGAGGGAAGGAAGAAGGGGAGAGAAATAATCCTGGGAAAGTGCCTGAATTCCAAATGTGGGTAACTGAAGAAGAGAAAAGCCAAGCCAGCTGAGGGGTGGGGTGAAAAGGCCAGTGGGATCAGGAGCCAGAGGTGACCCTGGGGATAGCCACGGGAAACTGAAAGATCAGGGTGCTCTCAGATGAAACTTCACAGTAAGGTGTCCTGGTCCCCTTTGTGTCTTACTGAGGTTACCAGCAGAGCAACTCTTTCCATTCTCATTTGATGTTTATTGCCGCTCCTTCACCTTCCTCCAGGACGCAAGAGTGCAGCCCAGCAAGCTGACACTGAGGGCCATGGGAGTGGCAGACATTCATCACAGCACCCTCACAACCCTGCCCTCTCTTGTTCCCAGTACTTGGCTTCTTGCTATCTTTAAACCAACCTGTGAACTTCAATTATTTTTTCCCTTTATGTGGTTCCTTTCCATGAGGCTCTTAATTCAAAAACCCAACCCCCTGGGACACATCAGCCTTCCAGATCATGCCCAAGCAAGTCTGAGTCCTAAGATGAACTGGGCTTAGGTTATCCAGCAGGGATCCCTGCTGTGAACCTGCTACAAGTGTAGAAGGGATCAGCCCCAGGGCAGTTGGCTAATTACTGCCTCATAGAAATATATCACTATGTCAGCAGTTCTGAGAGCACTCTTAGAGACAGACCCTGTGGTGAGCCAGAAAGAGCTGTTTTTCTGTCCACTGGAAAATATTTCTAAGACAAAGCCTGATCCACCAAAGCATTAGCTAGGATTTTAGGCCATGGGCAGATTAATCACATTCCTGCCCAGTGGGGCTCCACTGAGGGAAACCAGGGAGAGCTGCTAAGTGGGTAACTGCAGTGCCTGAATAAATGCACCAGGATTCAAGCAGGCAACAAATCCCAGATCCTGCCTGAAGATGGGGAAGGAGTTCCAAAATCCCACCATGCTTGGTCCTCAGAGTTTCCAGACCTAGACTGGGTCAAAGTTTCCAACCATTTTACTTTCCTTACCAGTGTTCTTTGAATACTTACCAAGTCCTCTACAGACTTCCTAAAGTTTGAAGTATCTCAAGCTGCCTCACCCCCCAGCCCCAGCCCCAGCCCCAGCTCTTCTTGCTCTGATTTTAGGGCCCATAGACTGGGTCACCCTCTGCTAGTGCAACCCATTTTGGCAGGGAAGGAAGGGCCGGGTGGCATGTTGCTGCCAAAGGGGGATCTATTTTTAACTTCCATTCTTGTGAAAAGATAAGAAAAAAACCTTCTCTGAAAACACAGAAACCTTCTCTGTGGTCTTAGCAGAGAAAACAGATGTAGGTACCATTACTATGAGACCCAAATGGAGAACACACACTTGGTGGCATTAAACTCTCCCTTGGCCACGTTGGTAAGGTGTTATTGCAAGTGTATGTCTGACTGAACGCTACTCCAGAATCCACTAGACATCTTCTGTATTTTATTATGTTAAAATGTATCCCTAAATCAAATGGGCTGTTATGCTGCAATAACAAACACTTCCACAATGTGAGTTGCTTAAAACAATAAAGGTTTATTCTCACTCTCCCTACACATCCATCATACCTTGGCTGGAAACTCTGCTCCAAGTTTACTCACTCTGGGACTCAGGGGAAAAGGAGAAGACATTCTCGAGAATATTGCCTGTCTCTCTGGCACAGGAAAACAGAGAACATGGTGTTGTAGACCGAATTCTGCAAGTTCAAAAAAAAGGTAGGCATTATCCCCATTCCCTCTCTGTAGAATCTCTTCATATTAAAAAAAAGTCAGCAAGCAAACCTTTCTCAAACCCCTCTAGTTACTATTACTATTATTATTTTTATTAGTATCTTTCCAGGCTTTTTTTTTCCCCCTGAGACAAAGTTTCACTCTTGTTGCCCAGGCTGGAATGCAATGGCACGATCTTGGCTCACCACAACCTCCACCTCCTGGGTTCAAGAAATTCTCCTGCCTCAGCCTCCCGAGTAGCTGGGATTACAGGCATGCACCACCACACCTGGCTAAGTTTTTGTATTTTTAGTAGAGATGGGGTTTCTCCATGTTGATCAGGCTGGTCTTGAACTCCTGACCTCAGGTGATCCACCCACCTCAGTCTCCCAAAGTGCTGGGATTACAAGCGTGAGCCGCCGCACCCAGCCCTTTCCAGCCTTTTGAAAGTAATTTCTCAGCCAGGCGTGATGACTCACACCTGTAATCCCAACACTTTGGGAGGCCGAGGCGGGCAGATCACCTGAGGTCAGGAGTTTGAGACCAGCCTGGCCAACATGGTGAAACCCCGTCTCTACTAAAAATGCAAAAAATTAGCCAGGTGTGGTGGCGCATGCCTGCAATCCCAGCTACTCAGGAGGCTAAGACAGGAGAATTGCTTAAACCTGGGAGGTGGAAGTTACGGTGAGCTGAGATCGTGCCACTGCACTGCAGCCTGGGCGATAGAGTGAGACCCCTGTCTCAAAAGAAAAAATAAGTAATTTCTCACTGACTGCACTTGTCCACCCCCTTTCCTCTAACTACTCCCCAAATCATTTGGTCTGGCTTGCTCCTTGACTACCCATCTGTCTGTGGATGCTCTTGTAAAGTCACCAATGACTCACCTACTGCTTAAAACAAGGAATACTTTTCCCATTCTACCGGTCCTCTCTGAAACATTTCTGCCTGATGGCCATACCTTTCTTTAAATCCTTTTGTTTAGTATTTTAGGACACCGGCATATGTTACAGATCCAGATATCATATGACTAATAAGCATTTCAGTATGTATTGCTAACTAACAAACTTTTTTAAACATAATCATCTTTCCCTTATCACACCTGAAAAAATTAACAAGGGATCCTTTACTTACTTCATCTAATACCCAGTGTGTGTTAAAATTTCCTTGATTGCCTCAAAGGCAGCCAGCCTTCAAACAAGGTCTACACATTTTATCTGGTTATAAAGTCCCTTAAATCTCTTTTATTTTATGAGTCCCTCATCTCTCCATTCATTCTCGTACAATAAATTTGTTGGAGAATCATCTATCCTTTAGAATGTTACACATTTTAGATGTGGCTGGTTGCTTTCTCATAATGTCATTTAACTTTTCCTCCATCCCCGGCATTTCCGGCAAAATGGTAGTTAGATTTAGAGATTTGATTCTATTTGGTTCAATTTACTTTAGGCAAGAATACTTCATAGGTGATGCTGTGCACTTTCTATTGTATCACATCAAGACACACGGAATGTCTGGCTGGCACACATTTAGTGATGTTAACATCGATCAGTTGGGTTCAGGTAGTAGCCTAATTCTTCATTTGTAAAGTTCCTCCATCAACCTTTAATCTACTTATTTTAGCATCCACTGAAGATCATTGCCTAGATCCATTATATCTTTAGGAGTTGCAAAATGGTGATTTTCTAATCCTTTCACTTTTTTCCACCTACAGTTGTAAGCTGGATTTTTTATGTAAAGAAAAACTTTCCTTTATTAATAGTTTGGCTATCTTGGGCATAGTGTATACAGGAAACACAAGAAAATGCTTAATTCTTTCCTTATTTTCAGGGTAATAACAGTAAATGAGTTATAATGTCCTAATGACCTCCAAATGGTGACCAATTAGTTTTTCCTTCAGTGTCATTATGAACTCATAGATTTTTAATATATTTGATGAGCTGCAGTCATTATTTATCTTGATTTCTGCCCAAAATGTCTGTTCTGAGACCAGAGAAAGGCCCTTTAAGATGGCTATTTTATGGCCAGGCGCAGTAGCTCACGCCTGTAATCCCAGCACTTTGAGGGGCCGAGGCAGGAGGATCACCTGAGGTCAGGAGTTCAAGACCAGCCTGGCCAACATGGTGAAACCCTGTCTCTACCAAAAATACAAAAATTAGCCAGGCGTGGTGGTGCATGCCTGTAGTTCCAGCTACTCAGGAGGCTGAAGCAGGAGAATCACTTGGACGCGGGAGGCGGAGGTTGCAGTGAGCCAAGAGCATGCCACCATACTCCAGCCAGGGTGACAGAGTGAGACTCCATCTCAAAAAAATAGATGGCTCTTTTATCATTTTGACCTAATTTATAACTTCTTTGTTTTCCAGCTCATATAGGTACTAACCTTATATAGGTAGTGTACATTTCCTATCATTTTTCCAAAGACCTCTGGCAGCTTTGTAAAGAAAATGGATATTTAGAGACTAATCTAGGTACAACTGGAGCTCGTCACTTGCTTTTTATTACTTCTAGGTGTTTTGGAGAACAGAGCTAAAATTACATTTTTAAGAGAAAATATAATTTTGAGTTCATTCTTATACTTCCAATTCAAATTTAAAATTACAATGTTTTAACTTAACCTCCTTGATTTTTTAAATCTTTTTTTATATTTTTTCTTTCTTTTTTTAAATTGTTTTAAATTATTTTATTCATATTTATTTATACATTTCTTTTGGGTTTTGTTACCCATGATTATAAACTTCCTTGAGTTTTGTACATTATTTCTCTGCTCTTGTACTGATTACTGAATATCTTCATTCTAAATTATGTTTATGTAAGTTTTAATTTCACTTTACTTTTCAATATATCTAGAATATTTTCAAATAATGCCAATATTTCTACTATCAATAAATACTGATTGCTGTTTCAAGTTTCTTTGCAGTCCTTTTGTTCTTAAATTATATCTCATAAGGATGTACAGGAAAAATACTGTGTTTTAAAGTCACTTGAAATGACTTTTTTCTCTGTATGAATATGCTACCAACTTGACATACAGTTAGGTTCATTAGTTTCAGGTTGTTTTTCATTTTTAAAGACTGCTGTCTTCATTTGATTCTGTTTTATTCATTTAATTAAATAAAACAAATATGATTACAAAAACAGAATTATATATCGAGACACATGTTTTTTGGTTTTTGTAGGGACAAGGTCTTGCTCTGTCACTCAGGCTGGAGCACAGTGGCATAGTCATAGCTTATTACAGGCTCAAACTCCTGGGCTCAAGTGATCCTCCCACCTCAGCTTCCCAAGTAGCTGGGATTACAGGCATGAACCACGATGCCCAGCTCAAGTTACTTTTTAGATACCTTTTGTTGCAAAGGGAATGGATTGTAGATAGGGACAGCTTTCATTCTTATCTTTTTCACCTTTTATTCTACCCTATTTATAGATAACCATTTTAATATAAGTATATACAGATGTGTGTGAGCGCACGTGTATACACACACATATTCACATATAGACACATATGCACACACTTTATCTTAATCAAACATTAGCATACTATAATACAGTTCTAGAACTTCATCTTTTTTTGCTAAAATGTATCTTGGTGATCACTCTATATCAGTACGCAAAGATTTTCTTTACTTTTCTGTCACCTGCAAAAGACTCCATTGTGTGGATATACCATAATCTCTTTGATTTATGTGTGCCTCTTATATATAATGTAGAGTTGAATTAGCCTGTTTTTCACTGTCACAAAAAAGATTTTTTTTTTTTTTCTTGAGACAGAGTCTTGCTCTGTCACCCAGGCTGGAATGCAGTGGCACAATCTTGGCTCACTGCAACCTCCGCCTCCTGGGATTAAGCAATCCTCCCACCTCAGCCTCCCAAGTAGCTGGGACTACAGGCATGCACCACTACACCTGGTTAATTTTTGTATTTTTAGTAGAGACAGGGTTTCACCATGTTGTCCAGGCTGGTCTCGAACTCCTGACCTCAAGTGATCTGCCCGCCTTGGCCTCCCAAAGTGTTGGGATTACAGGTCACAAAAAAAGATTTATAATTTTAGAATGTGGTTACCAATTTGATACTATAAAACATATCTATGAATGATTGTTTTACAAAATGTTTCCTTCCACTTAAATTAGGTCATAGTTTGGATAAGCAGTACAGAATTCGGGGAAAGCAGTAATCTTACCTTTTGTGTGTTTTACACATCATCTAGGACACTGTGGCTTCACAATAAGATGTTTGTGACGCCAAGACTCTCATGACATTGCCACCAATTTTCAGAGAAGCTTTCCTCCTACGACCAGTGAGAATAAATTTAAGATGAGATACACAGTGTCTAGGAGCTGTCTCTTCCATTTTTTCACTCTTTCACAGCTTAACTAAAAGTAGCACAATGCTAAAACAGACTAGGGTAATTTAAAAAAATCCGTGGTGGCCGAGTGCAGTGGCTCACACTTGTAATCCCGGCACTTTGGGAGACCGAGGTGGGCGGATCACCTGAGGTCAGGAATTCGAGACCAGCCTGGCCAACATGGCGAAACCCCGTCTCTACTAAAAGTACAAAAATTAGCCGGGTGTGGTGGTGGGCGCCTGTAATCCCAGCTACTCGGGAGGCTGAGGCAGGAGAATCACTTGAACCCAGGAGGCGGAGGTTGCAGTGAGCTGAGATTGCGCCACTGCACTCCAGCCTGAGTGACAAGAGCAAGATTCTGTCTTAAAAAAAAAAAAAAAAAAAAAAATCCTTGGCATGTGAATAGTGACCTCACTCAGGTTCCATTCTGGGAATGATGTCCATATGAAAGCTTCAAAGTTAATTATTAGTCATTTGTCACATTGACCATCACAGGTTGCAGGGAAGGTCCTTACAGATGTTTTTACCATTTAAAAACTTCACACAGGCTGGGTGCAGTGGCTCACGCCTGTGATTCCAGCACTTTGGGAAGCCGAGGCAGGCAGATCACTTGAGGCCAGGAGTTCGAGACCAGCCTGGCCAACATGGTGAAACCCTGTCTCCACTAAAAATACAAAAAAAATTAGCTGAGTGTGATGGTACGTGCCTGTAATCCCAGCTACTCAGGAGGCTGAGGCAGGAGAACCTCTTGAATCTGGGAGGCAGAGGTTGTAGTGAGCCGAGATCATGCCACTGCACTCCAGCCTAAGCAACAGAGTGAGACTCTCTCAAAAAATAAAATAAAATAAAAACTTCACAAAGAGCCACTGAGTCCCTTCCTCCTCCATGTTGTGTTACTGACTATACCACTGGCAAATAGGAGTAGAGAATCAGGAAAGAGTAAGCCAACCTCTGGAAACTGTGCCACACAGGGTTAGAGAATTTGGTAACTAACAACAAATTCTGGAGTTTGTCTTGCAGGGGAGCAGATAAGGGAACAGTTTGTTACAGTCCTTTCCCTTTGCAACAAAATTGGGTGACAGGCTGAAACTGGCTGGAACCAATATGGCTGACTAGAGTCAGCTCAGAATAGACCTGCTTACCCAATACCTTTCGACATCACAGCCCAAATTTCCACCACATGTTACATACCAACTCCACCTGAATTTGCACTTGCGACCTATGAAGAAGAATGAAGAGGCAACAAACAGCCCATGCCCAACTAATACTCTGAGCAGCAGGCACAGCTGCCTTTTCCTGAATCTATATCCTACCCCAGCACTCAACAGTGACATAATCCCTTCAAATGTTGGGTACAGGGTGCGGTCATATCCCAGAGACATAGCATCCAGAGATTACAAATTGTTATCTGGCACTCTCTTCAAGTAGAAGGGCACTCCTTTTGTAATTCCAGTCTCATGAAATCCATTACCTTTCCTTAAGGCCTTGCCTTGTCAATTATTTTTGAGCTGAAATCCTCCTGAATAATGAACTGTCAGACAAAAAGAGGTTAGGAAAATAACAATACAGATTGCCAACGGCTAAGCTATAAAAATGATTGTCCCTGCTTTTTACTCCAAGGATAAACAGGATTTTTTTCTAGCTTGTTTCCCTTTGTGGTAGCCCTATAATATTAGCCGCTATGAACTAAGTAACCACTGTGTGTCAGGGACTGTGCTAAACAGGTGAACTTACGTGCTTTCTTTTCATTCCGTCTTTACAAAAATTCTGTGAGGGAGAGTTTGCAGTCAGTTAAGTTTTTCATTTATTTGTTTCAAACACAAAGTTACCCAGATTACCTCACACAATGAGACGTTATTGTAATGATACCTTGAATGATGAAGTTGTCCTTATTTTTCAAAGAATTTAACACGGTGTGATGTATGTGAGTCACAGCTTGGTTTGGCAACATATCATAACAAACTCAAAGTAATGGTGACCTAAACACATAAGAGCTTGTATCTCTCAAGAGACAAAAAGTCTGGAAATAAAAGGTTGCTAGCATTACTTCAGTGCCTCAAGAATTTCTAAACTGAGACAGCTTTGGTAACTTCGCCCCTACACTTGTCTTGCCCTTGTAGTTCAAAAGAGTTGCTGAATCTTGTTGACCTTCCAAGTCATACCTCGAAATCTGAGCCAGCTTTCCTTGAAGCCCCAGCCAGTGTTTTCTACCGAAATCTTAGTGGCCATGCTCAGTTTCACTGGAAGCTGGGAATTGTAGTGTTTTTTCTGAGTATACTGCTGTCCTAAGTAAAACTGTGGTTCTGATGATAAGAAAGGAGGGAATGGATTTTTAGGGGGTAATTGTGGTCCCTGTCACAAGGTAAAGAGGTGGCATAGCACCTTACCAATAGAAAGTATAACCAGTCTGGGCATGGTGGCTCACACCTGTAATCCCAGCACTTTGGAAGGCCAAGGCAGGAGTATCACTTGAGCTCAGGAGTTCAAAACCAACCTGGGCAATGTAGCTGAGGTTGCTGATCAGCAGCACTTGTTTTCTGAGCACCCATCATGATCCTGCTGATCAAAATAGAATATGATTAAAACAGGATGGTGTAAAGAAACTGGCCAAAACCAGCTACAACCAAGATGGTGACGAAAGGGGCTTCTAGTTGCCCTTACTGCTCATTATAAGCCAATTATAATGCGTTAGCATGCTAAGACACTCCCACCAGCACCATGAGTTTACAAATGCCATGGCAACGCCCAAAAGTTACCTTATATGATTTAAAATGGGAGGCACTCTTGGTTCTGGAACCTCTCCACCCCTTTTCTAGAAAATCTGTGAATGACCCACCCCTTATGTAGCATATAATTAAGGAATGGCTATAGATCTAGCTAGACAGCAATCCGTATGTGCTCCTCTCTGCCTGTGGGGTAGCCCTGGTCTGTCTATGGAGCAGCCGTTTTCCCATACTCTAGTCCTGTAATAAACTTCCATTGCTTTCACTTTATTCTGTTGGCTCACTCTTGAATTCTTTCCTGTGTGAAGTCAAGAACTCTAATGGACCGACCCCAATTTGGGGATTCACCTATTTATAGTGAGACCCCAACTCTACAGGAAAAAAAAATCAGCTGGGCATGGTGGGGGCACATGCCTAGAGTCCCAGTTACTTTGGAGGCTGAGATGGGAGGATCACTTGAGTCCAGGAGGTCGAGGCTGCAGATCATGGCCACTGCGCTCCAGCCTGGGCAACAGAGTGAGACCCTGTCTCAAAAGAAAGTATAAGGCTGGGCATGGTGGCTCACACCTGTAATCGCAGCATTTTGGGAGGCTGAGGCAGGTGGATCACTTGAGGTCAGGAGTTCAAGACCTGCCTGGCCAACATGGCGAAACCCTGTCTCTATTAAAAATACAAAACAAAATTAGCCAGGCATAGTGGCATGCACCTGTAATCCCAGCTACTTGAGAGGCTGAGGCAGGAGACTCACTTGAACCGGGGAGGTGGAGGTTGCAGTGAGCCAAGATCATGCCACTGCACTCCAGCCTGGGCGACAGAGTGAGACTGTCTCAAAAAACAAAAAAAGAAAGAAAGAAAGTAAAACCAGAAAGTATCTAGGGCAATTCATAGCAAGTAATAATAATAACACAAGCATTTATTGAAACTTTATTCTTTATGTGCTTTACACATACCATCCAGTGAAACCTCACAACAACACTATGATATAGGTAATATCATTATCCTCATTTACCAGATTAAAAAACCAGGGCTTGAATAATTTCAGAAACATGCTTAAGGTCATCTAGCCAGGCAGTGCAAGAGCAACTCAGATTAAAAAACTCGTCTTTCTAATGGCCCAGATCTTGCCATCAGTATTTGATGAGCTCTCCTCTCCCTCTGAAACAAGCGACTAATCACAAAACTGAAAGTTGAAGAGTCTCATTCTAGAGAGGAAAGACCTCTCCTGGAAAATGCGTGGTCAGTGCCTTTCTCAGGGCTGGGCCCTTTATCTCCAAGTGCAACAGCACTTAATCAGTCTGACTCTGCTTTTTCTACCAGCAAGTAATTTCTTCAGTGCCATTTCCATTTTCTGTTCTGGCCAAGAGTGTCCTGCTCTTTGCATTTATCACCCTTATGTGCGTTGGTGCCATAATAATTTTGGTTTTGTTTCCAGACAAATTTCCAAAGGTGACATTAACTGCAACTTTTTGATAGCCACAATGACAGGAGAGGAAATAAAATATCAAGTATGCCCTTTTTATTATGCTTTAAAGCACTATAAATTTGTATTCATTGCAGAGGGCTTGTGGGCTCTAGCTAAAGCTATAAGCTTCCAACTCTGTTGCTATCTGACTCTAGAGGATGCAAGAGAGGCTTTTGTTTTTCCATTTCAATATGCTTTATAATTCAACAAAAATTTCTCCTCACGTTGCTTCCTGGATTTCATAAAAACTTAAATGGAAAATATTAAGTAGCTTAATAGCAAAGCAACACGAAGTAGCATGCTTGGAATAACATTTTTAAAATATAGTCTCATTATATTAAATAAGTCTCATTATTGTAATTATGCTGCTACAAGTACAGTGAATGACATATCACGTCATTATTTAATTTTATGGAAAAAGCTTTCTAAATTGTTGACAGATAACACCAGATTCTCTTTTTATTTTGCCTAAATTGCAGCCTGTGCTAAGGTTTTGTCTTTTACTTTAATATTTCTTAAAATGTACTTATCCTTTAGGATACAACTTGATAATACTTTATTTCAGCATAAGATAAACCAGTAATTGCTTGGAAGACAGGTTTGACAGCACTGAAACTTTTGTGTTCTAGGGTGGCAATAAATTTAGTTGTTGCTTTTTAAAATTCCTTAAAGAACTCTGTAGAGTATGTTATGCAGCTATTAAAAGCATGTTTGTGAATAATATGTAATGACATGAAAAAATGCTCATGATGTAAGTAAAATGGGTAGGCTATAAAACTCCATGTATGACCTAATCTCACACAGATATTTTTTAAATATTAAAAATATGCCAAAATGTCAAGACTGGTTTATCTAAATGGCGGGGGCAGGGTTGAGAATGATTTTTGTCATTTTCAAAATGAGGTCTCCTTGTGTTGCCCAGGCTGGTCTTGAACTCCTGGACTTAAGTGATTCTCCCACCTCGGCCTCCCAAAGTGCTGGGACTATAGGCATGAGCCACCATGCCTGGCTGCAACTGTTTTCACTGAGAAAAAAAGTTTTTGGATGGACGCAGTGGCTCACGCCTGTAATCCCAGCACTTTGGGAGGCCGAGGTGGGCAGATCACCTGTGGTCAGGAGTTCGAGACCAGCCTGGCCAACATGGCGAAACCCCGTCTCTACTAAAAATACAAAAATTAGCCAGGCTTGGTGGCAGGCGCCTGTAATCCCAGCTACTTGGGAGGCTGAGGCAGGAAAATCGCTTGAACCCGGGAGGCGGAGGTTGCAGTGAGCCGAGATCGTGCCATTCCACTCTAGCCTGGGCAACAAGAGCAAAACTCCATCTCAAAAAAAAAAAAAAGAAAAAAAGAAAAAGAAAAAAAGTTTTTTCTTTTTGGGGGTTTTAGGGCTTTCTTTTCTTTCTTTCTTTCTTTTTTTTTTTTTTTCTTTTTTTTTTTTAATGAGACAAGGTATTGCTCTATTACCCAGGCTGGAGTACAGTGGCATGAATATAACTCACTGCATCCTCAACCTCCCAGACTCAAGCACTCCTCCCACCTCAGCCTCCCGAGAAGCTGGGACTACAGCCGTGCACCACCACATCTGGCTACTTATTTGTATTTTTTGCAGAGATGGAGTTTCGCCATGTTGCCTAGGCTGGTCTTTAACTCCTGGACTCAAGTAATCTGCTAGCCTCAGCCTCCCAAAGTGCTAAGATTACAGGCACGAGCCACTGCACTCAACCAAAGTTACTATTTTAAAAGTTCCTTTGAATGAGTGAGTGGAAGGTGCTACAGTGTGACCCTGACTGTAATGCAGTAAAGCCTAAACAAGCTGCTAGCATCTTATTCTATGGACGGTTTCATTCCAAAGATACCAAGCATCTCCAAAGCCTATGGTAAAGATAATGGTCTGGGCCCTTTTCTATCCTTCTTCTTCCAGGAACTCCACCTGGACCTCTGCCACTCCAGGCAAATCAGGCTGTCCTGTCAGGACCTGCTTGGACTGTTCTATTTACATTGCCACTGTGAGGTTGATTCCCTTCTTCAGGATGGCTGAAAAGATCAGTTGAGATCTCCTTTTGAAAATTCAGGGGGCCAGACGCAATGGCTCACGCCTGTAATCCTAGCACTTTGGGAGGCCGAGGCGGGTGGATCACCTGAGGTCAGGAGTTCGAGACCAGCCTAGCCAACATGGTGAAACCTGTCTCCACTAAAAATACAAAGACTAGCTGGGCGCAGTGGCAGACGCCTGTAATCCCAGCTACTCGGGCAGCTGAGGCAGGAGAATTGCTTGAACCCAGGAGGTGGAGGTTGCAGTGAGCCAAGATCGCAACATCACACTCCAGCTTGGGGTACAAGAGCGAGACTTTGTCTCAAAAAAAAAAAAAAAAAAAAAAAAGGGAAGTAGTCCAGGCACAGTGGCTCATGTCTGTAATCCCAGCACTTTGGGAGGCCGAGGCAGGAGGATCACTTGAGGCCAAGAGTTTGAGACCAGCCAGAGCAACATAGCAAGACCCTGCTTCTACAGAAAATTTAAAAATTAGTGAGGTGTGGTGTCACGTGCCTGTAGTCCTAGCTGCTCAGGAGGCCAAGATGGGAGGATCACTTGAGTCCAGGAGCTATAATCACACCACTGTATTCCAGCCTGGGCAATAGAGTGAGACCCTGTCTCTAAAAAAAAAAAAAAAAAAAAAGAAAAGAAAAAAAAATCAAGGAAGTAGTTGTTTAATAGGTATAAAGTTTTAGATTTTCAAGGTAAAAACATTCTAGGGGTCTGTTTCATGACAATATAAAAGTGAATTACTGAACTGTACACTTAAAAAATGGTTAAGGTCCAGGCCAGGCTTGGTGGCTCTCACCTGTAATCCCAGCACTTCAGGAGGCCAAGGTGGGCAGATCACAAGGTCAAGAGATCGAGACCATCCTGGCCAACATGGTGAAACCCCATCTCTACTAAAAATACAAAAATTAGCTGGGTGTGGTCGCATGCCTGTAGTCCTAGCTACTCAGGAGGCTGAGGCAGGAGAATCGCTTGAACCCAGGAGGTGGAGATTGCAGTGAGCCGAGATTGTGCCACTGCACTCCAGCCTGGATGACAGAGCGAGACTCCATCCCCACCCCCCTAAAAAAAATGGGTAATGTCCAGACACATGCCTTACAACTGTAACCCCAGCACTTTGGTAGTCTGATGTGACAGGATCACTTAAGCCCAGGAGGTCAAGGCTGCAGTGAGCCATGATCATGCCACTGCACTCCAGCCTGGGTGACAGGCTGAGATCCTGTCTAAAATAATAATAATAAGAAGAAGTAAATAAAAATAAAAGTGGTCAAGATAAGTCAGGCACAGTGGTGTGTATCTGTATTCCCAGTTACCCAGAAGGCTAAGGCAAGAGGATCACATGAGCCCAGAAGTTTGAGACTATAATGTACTATGATAGCACTGTGAATAGCCACTGCACTTCAGTCTAGGCAAAATAGCAAGACCTCATCTCTTTTAAAAAATTGTTAAGGCAGTAAGATTTATGTGTTTTTTACCACAGTTTTTTTTTAGAAAGAAAAGTTTCTAAAAATTCAGTACAGAGAGCTCCAACAGAACAGAAGAAACCCAATGAACCAGGACATACATTGATAAGTTTGTGAAGGGGATCAGAATATGCCACCCCCAAATATACCACTTTGGTATAAGCAATATTTTCAGCTGAAGGCAATTAAGAAATAATGGACACAGGAAGAACGTTTGCTCTCTTCCTTTCTGCCTAAAACCAGTGCATAAGTTTCCCTTTGTACAGGTAACACAAGTTTCCATTTATAAAGATATGTTTCTCTCTAGTACCAGGAGAGGAGAACAAATTTAACCACCAGACTATCTTATCACTGGAGATGACACTGAATTGAGTCTGCATAACAAACTTGGGAGCTTATTTGGAGGTTCTAAAAGGGGAGCACAGCTACTCTTATACCCTTTACCAAAGACCAGTCCTTCTTTATCGGGGATGGTCATCCTCTTCCACCAAGTGTGCAGCTTTGGGAGAAATGCACGTGGAGTGGTGAGGGAAGAAGGGGACACCCGCCTAGCCATCCAGATCAGCTGAATCAACCCTGGCAATCAATGGGGTGAGAGATGTCACAACCAGATCGCCCTCACATCCTGCATAACAAACTTTACTTAACAAGCCTTGTCTACTATACATTTCCTAGTCACCTTCCCACAATTTACTGCCCTTAGAAGCCCAAACCACCTCACTTTCCTTTGTCTAGTCACTTCTCTACAATTTATCACCCTTTGTTAAAATGGTATACAAGCTCTGAACTGCTTCTTTGGGTTTTTAATTCTTTTCTGTGAAGCCTCTGTGTGCTCGTGAAATAAATCTTTTCTCCTGTTAATATGTCTTTTGTCAGTTCAGTTTGCAAGCCCCAGCTTCCAAATTTAAGAGGGTACACAGGAACTTTTTCCTCCCCTACATTACTTTGATGTCTCTGTGTACCATTGCAGTGGTGTATCTATGCTGGCATCTACAGTAGATCAATTTTTAATACCCCCTTTTTCAATATGACCAGAATAATTTCAGTAATATCATGAAATGAAACAAAAACTGCAGATGGTGAGGTTTTTTTGTTTGTTTGTTTGTTTGTTTTAGAGTCTCCTTCTGTTGCCCAGACTGGAGTACAGTGGCATGATTGTGGTTCACTGCAGCCTCAACATCCTGGGCTCCAGTAATTCTCACATCTCAGCCTCCCAAGTAGCTTGGACTACATGCATGTGCTGCCACGCCTGGCTAATTTTTACAGACGGGGTCTCACTATGTTACCCTGGCTGGTCTCGGACTCCTGCACTCAAGCAATCCTCCTGCCTCAGCCTCCCGAAGTGCTGGGATTTCAAGGGTGAGTCACCACACTGAGGCATGAGCTACCATAGAATTTTTTTTTAATTGAACCTCATAATATATAATTGTGCCAGGAAACTAAATTAAAAATAAATGAGTAATATATATCCACAGGACAAAAAAAGAAAAAATGGACAATGATTTCCTCACAGTTTTTATATCTAACTAACAAATTTGACCATAGAGCTCTTGGTTACAGTATGACATAATAATATTTTATGCAAATAATTGTCCAGCAATTAATAACTAAATTTTAATAAAACTGAAATATCTGAAGAAAGTACAATGTAGGCAACTAGTAAATCACATCATTGCCATAATGCCTTTACTTCTTGATTCAGTTTGTAGTTTTAAAACAGAGCATTAAAAAAACATTTTTTTTTAATTTTTTTCCTTCCTCTTTTTTTTTTTTTTTTGAGACAAGGTCTTGCTCTGTCACCCAGGCTCCGGAGTGCAGTGGCGTAATCACACCTCACAGCAGTCTCAAAGTCCTGGGGTCAAGTGATCCTCCCACCTCAGCTTCCCAAGTAGCTGGGACCACAGGTACAAGCCACCATGCCCAGCATTTTTTTTTTTTTTTTTTTTTTTGTAGAGACAGAGTCTTACTATGTTGCCCAGTCTGGTCTTGAACTATAGGGCTCAAGTGATCCTCCTGCCTCAGCTGCCAAAGTGATCATTTTTTAAAATAACTTTTAGGCCAGGCATCGTGGCCCATGCCTGTAATCCTAGCACTTTGAGAGGCCGAGGCAGGTGAATCATCTGAGATCAGGAGTTCAAGACCAGCCTGGCCAACATAGCAAGACCCTGTCTCTACTAAAAATACAAAAATTAGCTGGGCATGGTGATGCATCCCTGTAATCCCAGCTACCGGGGAGGCTAAGGCAGGAGAATCACTTGAACCCGGGAGGTGGAGATTGCAGTGAGCCGAGAGCATGCCACTGCACTCCAGTCTGGGTGACAGAGTGAGACTCCATCTCAAAAAAAAAAAAAATAATTAATGTAAAAAATATTCAAATTCAGCCAAAAATTTCATCTATGGACTAAAATTTACAATTGCCAAAGGAAAAAAAATAGTACACCTTGAAGCACTTTTTGTTTCACTGTTTAAAATTTAAAAAAACTAAAAATTCCAAGAGAGAATATGGAATAAAGAAGTTGAAATGAGAAGTTCTGCTTCTTTATTTTGCCATGGTTGTGCTATCATTATGTATTTTAAATCTGTTGTTTGAATGCAGGCACATGTAGATCACAATGGGAAAATACAAGCTGTGCCAATGTTTTGGAGCCATTATCAACTTAATCTCAAGAGAAAGCATATCTGAATCAACACATGGCATCGGGGCATCTTTATAATTGGGAGTTTTTTCAGTTATCTTCAATGTAAAATACATTGTCTATTAAAGAGAAGTTAACAAAAATTAAAATAAGAATACTTAGCTTTTATGTAAAATACATTGTCTATTTAAGAGTAGATTATACATATTCATAAAACTACAGCTCATTATAATCACAGTAATTGTTCACAACTGAAACCAAAACCAACAAGAGGTCTCTTGAGGGGAGGAGTAGTTCATGATTGACTTGAGAATTGCTGGCACATGGTGCCAACGAAAAGCAGAAGGGCTTTAGTTGGTTTTATTATCGTTTTTAAATTCCCTACAGACAGTAGTCCCTTTATTGCCTACACCTGGGTGGACTGCTCCCTCCTACACGGCCTTTCGTCATACCTCCATTCCATAGTTAAGCTCAGCAAGATTGGTTTTGTTAATTTCATAATGCTTTATAATGCATTCAGGTTTTACTAGGGAAACACTGGGGATTCATTTTCTTTTAATGAACAAATCTAAAGTTCCTTATGCAGTAAAAATAAGCACCCAGTGACTTATTCTGCATATTCAATTTTCCTAAATGGAAGAAACTCAATAGGAAAAGAATTAGAAAGAGATACAAAAATTGAAAGTGCAAATTGCTGGAGGATCCAGACAGTGTCCATGAGTGAGGAGGACAGAGGAGAAAGGTGTGGAGCTGGGATGCAATACCTTGCCAAAAGCGGGCAGGTGGTGCTGGGAGTAAGCCCCTATGCAGGCACCTCGAACAGTATCCTTATTGGGACATGGGCCCAGTGTACCCAGATCTGCTAATTTTTTCATGAGGAGCCGATAATCTAGATGGCTAAGATTCCTGACTTCTAAATGTTGGAAATTAATTCAAACTCTAGAAAACACTGCTTCACAAACAAAACACATTCACAGCTGCAGTGAGCCCCCAGGCTACCAATTTCCTAATGAAAAATGCAAAACTAGCAGCTGAACAAGTTTAAAGAGGTTGAGAAAATATGCTGTCTTATGTGATCCTTTTCCTTTCCTAAAATATGGCATTTTGGAAAAATCCAGATACACTTACATCATAGCCACGATTATCTGCAGTTTAATGAGAAAAGTAGCATAATTAGAGTAGGTAATTGGGAGTGACCTGAATGTCCACAGCAGCCCTTTCTCTTAAATCAGGGCCAACAATGGTGTCACCCAGATGCTGTTGACTAACTGATGTACAACAGATTTACTTAACCACT
Organism: Pongo pygmaeus; assembly: GCF_028885625.2. Lineage (NCBI taxonomy): Eukaryota > Metazoa > Chordata > Mammalia > Primates > Hominidae > Pongo > Pongo pygmaeus. The sequence continues at coordinate 106,549,470 of NC_072384.2, read as the reverse complement.
GGCAAACCACATTTCCTTTTCCAGGGCAATAACTTAAAAGATTATGTATTTCCCTTTGTTGCAAAGAGAGGAAATACTTCTTCCTAGACTCAGGGCAGCTGTGACCCGTCCTCCCAGAGAAATCATTAAACCGCAAGGATTCAGACAGAGCCCAGAGCCCTGAAAACTTTGGCCACGCACTTTCCCGCAGCAGCCACAGGCACCGGCAACTTCAGAGAGGTGAGTGCTTGCTTTGCCCCCCAAAGCTTCACACCCCACGCATGCCATGTGTCTGAGCCAGTAGGTTGTAGTTAAGAAAACCAACCTAAAAATGCTTTGTATCTGGATCTCTTTTGAATTCGCATTTGGCATATTAAAAGTGAAGGTTTATTCAAATTAGAGATAAAACAGAAGCTGTTCCCCACATTTCTACAGGTAATTAGAACTTCGGAAATCTTAGTGGAAAAGATGGAGAACTAAGTCCTCCACAGACTTTCCCACTAAGTATCCTCAAGACTCACTTTCTACATCGGGCAAAACAATTAGAGGCAAGAATCTAGACAAGGCTTCATCCTCATTTAGAAGCCTTTAAGAATTCTCTGCTTTAAGTGGATGAAAATGTCCCTGTATGGCTGGGTTGCCATGGTTCCTCGCTGTGACCCCCAGGGCTACTGAGCCTGCCATGTGAGTCCATTTCAGTCTCTGGAAAAAGCTTTGTGTGTCTCCAGCCTCACAGTTTAACCAAGTAAGGGCCCCCCAAGTCTAATCTCCAACCTGACTACCCTGAAGAGCCAGCCCTAAGAAAGGCATTTACACAAGATAGTCATCATCCTGTATGACAGGAGGGAAACATTGAAGTGTCTTTGTTTTTCATAAATCAGCTTCTTTGTAAGAAAGTGTCCTTTTGCATATCTCTCTTCCAATGCTTTTGTTCCGGATAGATTTTTTTTTTCAAACAACAACAAAAAGATTAGAATGATCACTGACAAAAATTAATATGACATGATGATATAATATTCTCCCAAATGTCTATTTCTAAAATTTCTATCATCAGAGTTTTTAGATGTTTGGGAGAAATGTGCTGTTTAACATCATGCAAGAAAGAGGAAGAATAATGCTAACCTTAATGATATCAAAAGATGAAAGGCCAAGTTGGCAACCCCAATTTTTCTCGTGGGGTTGATGGGAGGGGAGGGGATGACCCACTTAAAATCGCCCAACCGTTTCTCACTATTAAAGCTTCATTAGATTAATATAAATCTTCTCTTTTACAATGTAATATCTTCAAAAGAACAGTTTTCTAACAGTGATATTTCAAGCATTAGTGGAGAAATACTATTTGTATGAAATGGGAGATCCTAGTCCCCAGAATAATATGACAGCGGCATTGTGTATCTTCCATCTCTGAGCCCAGCTGGCCTTATAGACCTGCTTCCACACATTCTTCTGTCAAAAACCCATTGAGACCAGGCATGATGGCTCACGCCTGTAATCCCAGCACTTTGGAAGGCTGAGGCAGGAGGATTACTTGAGCCCAGGAGTTTAAGACCTGCCTGCGCAATACAGTGAGACCCTGTCTCTATTTTTATTTTTATTTTTATTTTTATTTTTATTTTGAGATGGAGTCTTGCTCTGTTGCCCAGACTGGAGTGCAGTGGCACTATCTCGGCTCACTGCAACCTCCACCTCCCGGTTCAAGCAGGTCTCCTGCCTCAGCCTCCCAGGTACCTGGGGACTACAGGCGCACGCCACCACTTCTGGCTAATTTTTGTATTTTTAGTAGAGACAGGGTTTCACCATACTGGTCAGGCTGGTCTTGAACTCCAGACCTCAGGTGACCTGCCCACCTCCACCTCCCAAAGTGCTAGGATTACAGGCATGACCCACCGCACCCAGCTCCTATCTCTATTTTTAAAAATAAAAATAATATAAAAAGAAACCCCTTGAAATACTAGCCATAACAGCCTTCAGAAAATTTGCAAATGGTTTTTTAGAAAGTGGCAAAACTGTCTGGAAATCCTTCTACCTGGCAGAAGTTTTGCTATCCCTTCCTTTCATACACTCAATTCTATAAATATCTCTTCCAATAAGGAGATGGATAGCCCAATGGTTAAGTCTCTTAAGATAATGGTATCTGAAGTCAGAACGTCTGGAGCCAAACCCCAACCCTGCCACTTACACAAAAGGCTCTCTTAACAGATCTCCAATTAACTGACCCACCAGCTTAACCAATGCACCAAACAGCCTGGCTGGTATCTACTATACCCTTAATGCTCAGAGGTGGCAGGTGGCTTATCTTTAGTACACCTGAGCACTTCAGCTACTTTTGCATAACAGATCAACTGCAAGTCATGCCTTAGGGTGTCAAAGGGAAGCTCTTCAAACATAACATCAAACTATAAGGTACGTTTGCAGAGATATTTTGTTTATTATTCCTTTTATTTATTGTTTCTTAGACTAATTTCAAAGCTAAGCAAGCATATGTTTTAATTGTTTTAGGTGGTGGCTAAAACATAAAAATGCATACACTTTCCTGGGTTTCAGTGTGTACTGTGCTTAAACTATGCTTGGCACATAGGACAATCCTTGATCAATGTCATTTCTCTTGTCGCTTTTCATATTCTTTGCTACTCAATGGTTCCTGCTCTATAGCCAAAAATAAACTCATGTAAAGTAACCAAAACTTCCTGAGATTCTGCTCAATAATGGCTTTTACAGATGAAATTGTGATTTTGTGTGATTACAGAACATAGTATAGACTATAGTAAATACTAATACTGCTAACGCAAAGGAATGGAAACTAGCAGAGCTCTACTAAGTACCCCCTTCACTGACCACATCTATTCATCCGGTCTCACAAAACACTGAAAAATATGCCAAGATTGAATCAAGGGATTGCGGGTAGGTGTGGAAAAGTATACATTCTTATAGGGCAGAGGGATATTTGTAGTTTGAAAAAGTGCACCCCCCACCCCCGACCTCCACTGTGAGAATTCCTGCTTTAGATTTCCTAGACTTGGTCTTTAACAGTGGACAAAAACGAAATCCTGTGCTTCTCTGGCAGCTGATGTTTCACGGCCTAACAATGTGCAATTTCGGGTATCACATGGTTAAGCTGAAGTTAGACCATACAAAAATAAAGATAGCGGCCAGGTGCAGCGGCTCACGCCTGTAATCCCAGCACTTTGGGAGGCCAAGGCGGGCGGATCACGAGGTCAGGAGATCGAGACCATCCTGCCTAACATGGTGAAACCCCGTCTCTACTAAAATACAAAAAAAAATTAGCCGGGCGTGGTGGCGGGCGCCTGCAGTCCCAGCTACTCAGGAGGCTAAGGCAGGAGAATGGCGTTAACCCAGGAGGTGGAGCTTGCAGTGAGCCGAGATCGTACCACTGCATTCCACGCTGGGCGACAAAGCGAGACTCTGTCTCAAATAATAATAAGAAGAAATAAAATTAAAAAAATAAAGATAGCTAGCCGTCAGAGGTAAGCTCACCACATCAAGGCATGCCTACCTTCAAGCTCCACGCTTCTCATCCCTTGAATTTATGAATTCTGAGTCCTGCCTCAGGTACACAGATGTGCCCACATCTGCCAGGCCCACAAATGGTGACCAGGGATAAAAATCAAACCTTTAGGCCGGGCACTTTGGGAGACCGAGGTGGGTGGGTCACAAGGTCAGGAATTTGAGACCAGCCTGGCCAATATGGTGAAACCCCGTCTCTAATAAAAATACAAAAAAATTAGCTGGGCGTGGTGGCGCATGCCTGTAATCCCAGCTACTTGGGAGGCAGACGCAGGATAATTCCTTGAACACGGGAGGCGGAGGTTGCAGTGAACCGTGATCACACCACTGCACTCCAGCCTGGGCAACAGAGCGAGACTCCGTTTAAAAAAAAAAAAAAAAATCAAGTCTTTAAGGCCAGGCGTGGTGGCTCATGCCTGTAATCCCAGCACTTTGGGAGACTGAGGCGGGTGGATCACCTGAGGTCAGGAATTCAAGACTAGCCGGGCCAACGTGGTGAAACCCCGCGTCTACTAAAAATACAAAAATTAACTGGGCGTCGTGGTGGGTGCCTGTAATCCCAGCTACTCCAGAGGCTGAGGTAGGAGAATCACTTGAACCTGGGAGGCGGAGGTTGCAGTGAGCCGCGATTGTGCCATTGCATGCCAGCCTGGGCGACAGAACGAGACTCCGACTCGAAAAATAAAAATAAAAATAAAAATAAACGTTAAAATTCACACTTAACCAATATGTGATTCCATTTCTTCACTATCAGGACACACTGAATCACAGAAAGTAAAATCTCCTGATGAGCCTTATACCATGCATTTAAAGAACATTCCATCTCTGCTAATTTAACTTGACTTTTCATAAGCAAAAGCCTACCCAGACAAAGGAGGGCTGGGTGCCCCCCATCCATTACTGATTTTCAGCCTGCAGCAGAACAGCTAGCAGCAGTGGTTTCCATTCAAAAAACAAACTTGTTACACAAACACAGGCTGGTTGAAAGAATTAATTTGTACAGTATGTTCATTGCTTACTTTTCTCCAGGATTGCATGATGAATTTTTATGGAGGGTGGTGGGGGAAGGGAAGAACCACATTCAAAACCCAACATCATTCTTCTCTACACTGTCATTTCAAAAGCCAGATAAAAGTGGAATGAGGAATGCAGCCGTTCTGAACACCACCCTCCATTTCATTCTGGAACCGGGAAGGTACACCCAGGCATGACAATAGCTTCTCTCCTCACAGAAAATTAACTGGTAAGTGCTTTCCTGTTTGTTTTCCTCAAACTGACACATTTACAGTGGACCTGATGAGGATTCCTGCAGATGATTTATTTACAAAACAGCATTTGACTAACTACCAGCTGGCAAAAAAGGAAAAGGACTCCTGATCGTTTACAAAATGCTCTGTCTGCAGATTCATATTTTTGGTCTTGGCAAAAGTGTTTAGGGACGATCCTACAGGGTTCGCTACAGCTGCTGATTAATCCTAAAACACTGCAAGAGAGAAAATGAGCATGTTGCTGGGGTGGGCGGACAAAGAACTTTCAGTAATTTTCTCAGCTTTTACCTACATAATTACAGCTCATAAATCTGTCTTTTAAGGAGTTGTGATCTAGAAATAGTCAAACATCATTTGTGGAAGGCTCACTGTTGAGAAACTAGTAGAAAAAAATGGTACTCCGAGATGAAAGCTGATATTGCCCTCTTTAGATTACAAGGTGGGAAAAAAGTTCTAAATTGAGTTGTAATGTGGTTCCCCGCCACTGGCTCCCCATTTTTACAATGAAAGTCTTGTGGTTTGTTGGGCCTTCCCATTTCTTTGTTGTTGTTGCCTTTTTGAATCTCGCTATCAATTTCTTGTTAGAATAATTGGTATCTGGGCTCTCCCAACAAGGGGTAGATGGCTAAATGCAGGGAAGACTGTGGGAGGGAAGGGTTCAGCTATTCAATTGTTCCTTTTCTAGTCAGAAACTGTGAGCACCAATTGCCTTTTATCTTTTCCTCCAAAAGAAAGCTAATGAAAACCAAATCAAGTTTGATAACAGGACTTTCACTGGCAATAATGCTCTTAAATTGCCTTTTTCACTTAAGGCAGACTCATTCACTCAAGAATCCACAAACCTGTTGTTAAATTAATCCGATGGTATTTTTGTTTTGTTAAAAAAAAAAAAAAAAAAAAGGCTAAGGGACCTTTCCTGGGTCTCAAGTTACAAGTAATTATTCCTAGTGAATAATTCTCATCATATTTGTACATCTTCCAGACACTAGATTATTATGTTTTTCATGGCCTATTTTATGATTTTATCTGATTTAAGTCATTTAGTTTATAAAAGGTCACACATTTTCTGTTACTTGACTGCTAATTGTCATGTCCCTGAGATAAATATTTAATAACAGATCATGTTAACCGAATGATAATCATGTAAAAAATTAATGAAGTAGAAAAGATTGAATATGCAAAACTGATAATAGATGTGTTACTCTGATGGTGAGATTATAGACGTGTCAGGGAGAAAAAACTTCTCCTGTTCCCTCTTAAGTTTGTTATCAGGCACCAGCAAATGAAATTGACAGAAGATTAGCAAGAGAAAACAAAATTTAATTGTATGTATGTAGATATGGGTGTTCCCAAGTAAATGTGACTCAGAGGTTGCTGAGTGAGCTATGATTGTGCCACTGCACTCCAGCCTGGGCAACCAGAACCTAATCCTATCAAAAAAAAAAAAAAAAAAAGTGACTCAGATGGGTAGTTAGAATTTAGGGCTCACATGCCATCTTTTTTTTCTTTTTTTTTTTAATGTGTGTGTTTTTTTGTTTTGTTTTATATATACCATCTTAATAGGAGAATAGGAGAAATGGAAGAGAAGGGCACTTATGGGAAAACAAATGACTTTTTGGAAACATAAATGGGTCCCGGTGATATGATAGTTTTAGTGACGATAAAAATTAGCCAGAAGTGGTGGCGTGTGCCTGTAGTCCCAGCTATTCGGGAGGCTAAGACAGGAGAATTGCTTGAACCCGGGAGGTGGAGGCTGCAGTGAGCTAAGATCGTGCCACTGCACTCTAGCCTGGGAGACAGAGCAAGACTCCGTCTCAAAAAACAAAACAAAACAAAAAAATAACTGAATGAATTGGGTATAGTTCCTCCATGTTAAGTGCTTTACATAACTGGATACAGTGGAGACCAATATTCAACTAAAAGTGATCAATATAAGCACATGAACTATCATCATTATGAAAGTGCTTGACGAACACTAGCAGGTGGGCCAGGCAGGGGATAAAGGCAGAGTTAATCTGAAAAAGAAAGAAAAAGAAAAGACTTCATAGAGAATGAGTTTGAAAGGAAGTAGACAACCTGGCAGCTTGAAAAAGTTGGAGAATCCAAGCAGGGATATATATGTGCCTGCTTGAATTTTCATTAGGACCAAATTGTCCCTAGGCATGAAAAATAATAAAATACAAAGTTGGATCCACGTTAAATCATTGAACCTAGAAAAAATGGCATATAGATATGACATCCTTAATTTTTCACAAAACTTTTACAGTTTATAATGATAAACCTCTAATTGAGTGGAAAAATCTGGCAATGAAACATTTTACTTAATTGTATAAGTGAGAGTTGACAGAGCTTTTTCTTTATTCAGTTGTGCCATATAAAAATGCCATTTGCAGTCCGGGCATGGTGGCTCGTGCCTGTAATCTGAGCATTTTGGGAGGCCGAGGCACACTGATCACCTGAGGTCGGGAGTTTGAGACCAGCCTGACCAACATGGAGAAACCCCACCTCTACTAACAATATAAAAAAATTAGCCCAGTGTGGTGGCACATGCCTGTAATCCCAGCTACTTGGGAGGCTGAGGCAGGACAATCGCTTGAACCTGGGAGGCGGAGGTTGTGGTAAGCCAAGATTGTGCCATTGCACTCCAGCCTGGGCAGTAAGAGTGAAACTTTGTCTCAAAAAAAAAAAAGAGTAAAAATGCTATTTGCTATTCACAATAGCAAAGACCTGGAATCAACCTAAATGCCCATCAATAATAGACTGGATAAAGAAAGTGTGGCTCATATACACCATGGAATACTATGCAGCCATGAAAAGGAATTAGATCATGTCCTTTGCAGGGACATGGATGGAACTGTAAGCCATTATCTTCAGCAGACTAATACAGGAACAGAAAACCAAACACAGGGCCAGGCATGGTGGCTTAGGCCTGTAATCCCAGCACTTTGGGAGGCTGAGGCAGGCAGATCACCTGAGGTCAGGAGTTCGAGACCAGCCTGGCCAACATGGTGAAACCCCGTCTCTACTAAAAATACAAAAATTAGCCAGTCACGGTGGCGCACACCTGTAGTCCCAGCTACTTGGGAGGCTGAGGCACAAGAATTGCTGGAACCTGGGAGGCAGAGGTTGCAGTGAGCCGAGATTATGCCACTGCCCTCCAGTCTGGGTGACAGAGTGAGACTCTGTCTCAGAAAAAAAAAAAGAAAAAGAAAAGGGCGGGCGCGGTGGCTCATGCCCGTAATCCCAGCACTTTGGGAGGCTGAGGCAGATGGATCATGAGGTCAGGAGATCGAGACCATCCTGGCTAACACAGTGAAACTCCGTATCTACTAAAAATACAAAAAATTAGCCGGGCATCGTGGTGGGCGCCTGCAGTCCCAGCTACTCAGGAGGCTGAGGCAGGAGAATGGCGTGAACCCAGGAGGCGGAGCTTGCAGTGAGCCGAGATCGCACCACTGCACTCCAGCCTGAGCAACAGAGCAAGACTCCGTCTCAAAAAAAAAAAAAAAGAAAAGAAAAAAGAAAACCAAACACGGCATGTTCTCACTTATAAGTAAGAACTGAATAATGAGAACACATGGACATGTGGGGGTAACAACACACTGGGGGCATGTGGGAGGGCTAGGGGAAAGAGAGCATCAGGAAGAATAGCTAATGGATGCTGGGCTTAATACCTAGGTGATGGGTTGATTTGTGCAGCAAACCACCCTGACACACATTTACCTATGTAACAAACCTGTACATCCTGCACCTGTATCCCAGAACTTAAAATAAAAGTGAAAAAACAAAAAACAAAAAGTGCTTTTTTTTTTTTTTTTGGAGACAGAGTCTTACTCTGTCACCCAGGCTGAAGTGCAGTGGTTGCGATCTCAGCTCACTACGACCTCTACCTCCTAGGTTCAAGCAATTCTCACGCTTCAGCCATCAGAGTAGCTGGGATTACAGGCGTGTGCCACCATGCCTGGCTAATTTTTGTATTTTTATTAGAAACGGAGTTTCACCATGTTGGCCAGGCTGGTCTCCAACTCCTGGCCTCAAGTTATCCAACCACCTCAGCCTCCCAAAGTGTTCGGATTACAGGTGTGAGCCACCGAGCCTGGCTGTGACCTTAACCATTTTTGATCTAACAAAATGGCAATTTCTTATGCTTTGACATAAAAAATGGATCAAAATGTAATAAAAATAGAAGGCTGGGCCTAGTGGCCCACATCTGTAGTCCCAGCACTTTGGGAGGCCAAGATGGGAGGACTGCTTGAGCCCAAGAATTCAAGACCAGCCTGGGCACTGTAGTGAGTCCTTGTTTCTACCAAAAATTTAAGAATTAGCCAGGCATGGTAGTGCATGCCTGTAGTCCCAGCTACTTAGGAAACTGAGGCAGGAGGTCCCAGCTACTTAGGAAGCTGAGGCAGGAGGATTGCTGGAGCCTGGAAGGTGGAGGCTGCAATGAGATGTGATCATGCCACTGCATTCTAGCCTGCATGACAGAGTGAGACCCTGCCTGGGAAAAAAAAAAAAAGTTACATATATTTATATATGTAAATATTTGTCTCATTTTATATAAATATTTGTTTCGTGTATTTCTACACATTAAAACCATAGTAAGCATAACATTTGTTTGTTTATTTTTGAGACATGGCTCTCTCTGTTGCCCAGGCTGGAGTGCAGTAGCACTATCACAGTTCACTGTAACCTCGACCTTCTGGGCCCAAGTAATCCTCCCACTTCTGAGTAGCTAGGACTCCAGGCATACACCACCATGCCTGGCTACTTTTTCGATTTTGTAGAGACGGAGGTCTCATTATGTTTCCCAGGCTGGTTTCAAACTCCTGGCCTCAAGCAATCCTCCCACCTCTGCCTCCCAAACTGCAGGAATTACAGGCATGAGCCACCACACCCAGCCTAAACATAAGATAGTTTTGATGATTGAGAAAGCACTTCCTTCTTCTTTCATGAGACGTTCATTGAGCACCTACTGAGCACTCTGCTCCTTGCTGAGATATAAGGATGAGTAAAAGTTATTCCTTGCCCTTGATGTTCTTAGTTTAGTAAGGGAGATGAGAACCTTAACAGATCATTACTCAGAGAGACTGTGTGTGCAGGGATTAAGAAGGAAGGCCCTGCCTGGGCATGGTGGCTTATGTCTGTAATCCCAGCACTTTGAGGGGCTGAAGTGGGTGGATCACCTGAGGTCAGAAGTTCGAGACCAGCCCGACCAACATGGAGAAACTCTGTCTCTACTAAAAATACAAAATTAGCTGGGCGTGGTGGCACATGCCTGTAATCTCAGCTACTTGGGAGACTGAGGCAGGAGAATCGCTGGAACCCAGGAGCCAGAAGTTGCAGTGAACCGAGATCATGCCATTGTACTCCAGCCTGGGCAACAAGAGCGAAACTCAAATCTCAAAAAAATAAAAAATCTCTCAGAAAAATAAAAAGAGGCCCTGAGGCCCTGAGGTCAGACAGACCCAGATGTTTAGTCTGGTCTTCACCACTTTTTGCTAAGTGCCAAAGCTCTCTTAGCCTCGTAGAAATAATAACAGTACCTCCCAGGATTCTTGTGAGAATGAAATGTGACAATGCATGTGAAGTTGCTTAGCATTGTACTGTACTTAACAAGTACTCAGGAAATGCTGAGTATTACTATATGTGTTAAGTGCTATTTACATAATTAGACGTGGTTGGTACTTGCTTCCTTTGAGTGGAATTAGGTCAACTGGTTTTAATTATAAGCAACAGGCCAGGCATGGTGTCTCACGCCTGTAATCCCAGCACTCTGGGAGGCCGAGGCAGGTGGATCACCTGAGGTCGAGAGTTTGAGACCAGCCTGGCCAACATGGCGAAACCTCGTCTCTACTAAAAATACAAAATTAGCCAAGTGGGGTGGCACATGCTTGTTTTCCCAGCTACTCCGGAGGCTGAGACAAGAGAATCGCATGAACCCTGGAGGTGGAGGTTGCAGTGAACCGAGATCATGCCACTGCACTCCAGCCTGGGCAACATTGCAAGAGACTCTGTCTCAAAAAAAAAAAAAAAATTATAAGCAACACATGACAGTGACAATGGTTTATAGTGAACTTGTTTGCTCCTCATACCAGTTTAGAGAAAAATCTCATCATCTTTTCCTAGAAATGGGACCTGTTGTCAGTCAGAAGTGCTGGTCCAAGGAAGTGGCTGAACAGATTGAACACACCTCTCAAGAGTGGGGCTGGCTTTTCTAGGTCCTCAACATTCTTTTAATGCTTTTCGTTAAAAAAAAAAAAAAAAAGGGGGGAGGCGGGGGACTGAAATGGGAACTAATGGATTTGATGATAATCAAGAACTAAAATTCTCTTCTCCAGTTCACATTTGTCTTCTCAGACAAAATAGTTATTGCCAAGATGCCCAGGCACATGAATGCCTTTATCAAAACCTACTGAATAGTCTTTCCTTCAATAAATACTATTGAGCCCTACAGTTTGCCAGGCACTGTGCTAGGCTCTGGGAGTATGAAGGTAAGCAAAACCACAGGCTGGTGACAGAGACAGACATTCATGAAATAAGCCTCCACATACATAGTAACAGTTGCTGTAAGTGAGGAGCTTAGAGCAGGGACCCTGATTTAGGCTGGGGCATAGGTTTTTGGAGGCAGGGAAGAGTTCATTTAGGGAAGTAACATCTAAAAGTACCACTTACCCTTTAGAAGAGCTGGTGATTTTCTCTTTAATTCCAAAACCACCAGCAAGTTTAGGAGATAAAAGCTTAGTCAAATAAATTTTTGGTTACTATATGGAAAATGCCATGTTGATATAAATTATTTATTCTATCACCCAGCTGTATTGATAACATTAAACATGGCCTCTCCATTTGTTATTGTGCCCCAATGTGACTCTCATTTGATTAACTATTCAAAATAAAACCATCCACCTTTAGAATGATTTTATCCCTATTAACACACACATATAAATGCATACTTAATTACAGTTCTTTACATACAACAAACAAGTTGGGAAAAATTTAGGTGGTAAAATGAAATGGTTTCTTTCTTGTCTGGGAGAGACTCCTTGTTCTGGAATGATATTTCATAGATAAATATGGTGTTTCTCCATGGTCTTCCTTCTGGGTTTTTGGTAGTTGAATGGGGAAGGGTGTATTTCAGCACACACTGAAAACTGCTTGTCTTGTAGGAAGGATTATAATACACCAAACAGGCCAGGCACAGTGGCTCATGCCTGTAATCCCAGCACTTTGGGAGGCCGAGGCGGGCAGATCACCTGAGGTTGGGAGTTCGAGACCAGCCTGACCAACATGGAGAAACCCCCGTGTCTACTAAAAATACAAAATTAGCCGGGCATGGTGGCATCTGCCTGTAATCCCAGCTACTAGGGAGGCTGAGGCAGGAGAATCACTTGAACCTGGGAGATAGAGGTTGCAGTGAGCCAAGATCACGCCATTGCACTCCAGCCTGGGCAACAAGAGCGAAACTCCGTCTCAAAAAATAATAATAATAATGATACACCAAACACTGTGTAAAAGTGGCATTTTCACCTCACACCTAAAATCCCACCACTTTGGGAGGCCAAGGCAAGAAGATCACTTGAGCCCAGGAGTTCAAGACCAGCCTAAGCAACATAGTAAGACCCCTGTCTCTACCACAAATTAAAAAAAAACAAAAATTAGCCAGGTGTGGTGGTGTGCACCTGTAGTCCCAGCTACTGGGAAGGCTGAGGTGGGAGGACCACTTGAGCCCAGAAGTTCGAGGCTGCAGTGAGCTATGATTGTGCTAGTGCACTCTAGCCTGGAGACAGACTCTGTTTCCAAAAAAAGAAAGAAACAAAGTCGTATTTCGAGACTTCCTCAGAGATATGTTAGATTTCCCAAAATGCAGTAAGTTAAAAAAAAGTTTAGCTAGTTTAACTTGTTATTTGAACATTTACAAGAATATTCACACATCTTTCAGCCTCAAATAAATAAAAGATTGATTTTTGAAAATAGAGACCTATTTTCTAGATATGGTAAATGGAATCTGCTCAGAATCACTGGATGCTCTTTACTAATTTCCCAAATTATGACCACTTCTTTTTACTTGTTTCTCAAGCAATCAGTAAATGATATATTCATCAAACTTAAGAGAGTAAACAAAATATATCTCTTCCTAAGAAAAACAACTGATTGCTTCTTTAGCCAGTTGGATTACAGCAGGTCAGTGAGATCATAGCAAGTAGCCTGATTATGTTGTACTGATATTCATCACAAGAAATGAACTCATCTACACAAATCTTTTGCTGCAAAATAAATTAACTCCTTTGGTGGAACATTATCACAAGATCAGAATGTGCCACTTTGTCAAGGACGGAATGAACACAGCGTAGCTTTACTGTAACAGCAGGAAACCATTATTTTGTGGCTCACAGCAGTCTTTCAGTTGATGTTTTCTCTCAGGATGAAACCCAGATCCAAAATGCCATCAAAAGTACCCACAAACTGGGTGTGGTGGCTCATGCCTGTAACCCCCGCTACTCTGGAGGCTGAGGGCAGAGGAATTGCTTGAACCCGGGAGGCTGAGGTCGCAGTGAGCTGAGATCATGCCACTGCACTCTGGCCTGGGTGACAGAGCGAGACTCTGTCTCAAAAAAAAAAAAAAAAAAAAAAAAAGACAAAAACACAAAACAGTAACCACAAATGAGCTCTCTGATTAGAGCCATTGATCATTAAATTAGCTAGAAGCCCAAGAATTTGCAATGTTTCAGCAAAGTCATGTAAGTCATGTGAAATATTTCATAATACAATGTAATGAAAGAATCAAGTAAAGTCATAACAATGATATTGCACTTTTTTTTTTTTTTTTTTGAGACGGAGTCTCACCGTGTCGCCCAGGCTGGAGTGCAGTGGCGCGATCTCGGCTCACTGTAAGCTCCGCCTCCCGGGTTCACACCATTCTCCTGCCTCAGCCTCCCGAGTAGCTGGGACTACAGACGCCCGCCACCACGCCCGGCTAATTTTTTGTATTTTTAGTAAAGACGGTTTCACCATGTTAGCCAGGATGGTCTCGATCTCCTAACCTCGTGATCCGCCCGCCTCGGCCTCCCAAAGTGCTGGGATTACAGGCGTGAGCCACTGCGCCCGGCCTGATATTGCACATTTATTGAGCTCTTACTATGATCCAGACACTGTGCTATGCCCTAACATATATTATCTTTTGTCATTCATACAATAAACCTAGAACACTTTACTCATGGTTTCTTCCCCAGTTCCCTAGATCCTCGATGAAGGAACAGGAACTGATTGTACCAAAACATTTATATGGTAAGCTTGATCAATGTATTTGATTCAGTATCTATGCTGGGCTGAGAAAAACATGCAAAGCGGTACCTACAAATAAGAAAACAGGAACTAATCTGGACATGGTGGCACATGCCTGGAGTCCCAGCTACTTGGGAGGCTGAGGCTTCCCACGACCGCCCCTCACATTAATTAGTTCGGTAGATCAGGTCGGAGAACTCGGGGAAATGGCGTACTTACGAAACTGCAGGTTTACTACAAGGGCCAGAACTCAAGAAGAGCCGGATGGAAGCGATGCACGGGACAAGGTCTGTGGGAAGGGGCGCGGAGCTTCCATGCCCTCTGGGCGCGCCACCATTTCCAGGACCTCCGTGTGTTCACCAGACCGGAAGCTCTGGTTTTTACGCAGGCTCATTACTTAGTCATGATTGATTAAACCACTGGCCATTGAAAATTAATGCAATCTCCAGCCCCCAGTCCTCTCCTGGAGGTGGAAGTTGTAAGTTGGGAAGTGGGCTGTGGACACGATTTGTAATGAATGCAAGACACCGGTGTTGGGCTGCTTTTTTTTTTTTTTTTTTTTTGAGACAGAGTCTCGCGCTTTTCGCCCAGGCTGGAGTGCAATGGCGCGATCTTGGCTCACTGCAAACACCTCCCGGGTTCAAGCGATTCTCCTGCCTCAGCCTCAGCCTCCCGAGTAGCTGGGATTACAGACATGCGCCACCCTGCCCGGCTATTTTTTTTTTTTTTTTTTTTTTTTTTGTAGTTTTAGAAGAGACGGGGTTTCACCATGTTGGTCAGGCTGGTCTTGAACTCCTGACCTCAAATGATCCGCCCGCCTCGGCCTCCCAAAGTGCTGGGATTACAGTTGTGAGCCACCGTGCCCGGCCTGGGCTCTTTCAAACGGAGCAAGGTTCAAGTTTGTGCCTACAAAGGGGGACAAAACACGGTTATCTAGGAGGGAGAAGGTGGATCTGGTAGCAAGAAAGAACTAGGGTGGAAGGTGAGTTTGGGAGGTGTCCACAATAGGAAAGGAAACGCGCTGGAGTGGGTGCAGTGGATGGAGGGGTGACAGGCTTTGAGGGGCTGGCAGCGTCTGAGGTCTACAGTGCCGCGTGGACCGAGGCACTGAGAGGAGCAGAGTTTTCCTCTTTTGTAGTAAGGTAAGCTGGCCGCCTGACCTGGGTGGGTTGAAACCCAGCCCCCCGCCGCTGCCACCACCCACCTCCCCCATCCCCACCCGAATGAGGCGGGCGCCCTGGGCGAATAGCTATGACGCCATCCAGCTTTAACCAGCCTAGTGCGGAACGTGGTGGCGCGCCTGCAGCCCCAGCTACTCAGGAGGCTGAAGCAGGAGAATTGCTTGAGCCCAGGAGGTTGGAACTGCAGTGAACCATTGTTGCGCCACTGCACTCCAGTCTGGGCAACTGAGTCTAGCAACTGTCTTTTAAAAACAAAGGGAAAACACACACACAAAACCAAGGCTGTGATCCTATGATCTTTAGCCAATCTGACTCCACCCCTTTTCAAACAGTCTAAAGATTATTTAAAAAAATATATTTCATACCGTTCTCTCTCTATACCCTCCGTGTCACCCCATCCCTTCAAAAAACTTAGTAGAACCTAACAGAACCTTAGGGTTTCAGTGCTTACTGAACTTTAGACATCAACAAGTCCAATCACGTGTGATGTCTGATTTCCTGCTTAAAACCCTTCACTTTATGGTTGCATCATTAAACATCTCCAAGTATGAGAAATGTACCACCCTCTGACATAGCTTTACAGTAGAATGAAAGCTCCATAAGTTGTGTGTCCTACTCTCTCTCCAGGGCCTAGAATACATAGTAGGTGCTGAATAAATAATTCATTTAATTTGGTTTTTAAATGTTTAACTACTATAATCTTTAGGAAATTCTGCCTTACATTGAGCTAACATTAGCGTCCCTCAATTTTTTGAAGCCAGTTTGAACCTCTTCCAAATGCCAGCCCTTGGGCATTTGAAAAAATTGTTACCCTGCTCTTTCTTTTCCAGGATAAATAGCTTCCACCAGTTTGCTCAATGCTCCTCACATGATATAGTTTCTCTCCATCCGGTTCCCTCTCCTCTGGACATATTTCAGTTTATCATTGTTTCTCTTAAACTGTAATTCCCAGAAAAGAACACAGTACCCCTAGGTGCTGTCTGATCAGTTCAAGTAGAATTGGATAAACACTCCCCCAATTCTATTAAGACAGCCCAAGGGCAAAGTTACTTTGGTTTTTTTTTTAGCTGTCTCATCCCGTTGTTGACTCACATTGAGCTCAAGGTCAAGCAGAAAGGTTGTGTTTGGGCAGAAATTTAGGTTGTTTAAATCACAGAACAGGTCATCACAGGGCACTAATTGTGATGCCCTTGGTGAATGGTGTGTGTTCAAAGGAAATGTACATGAAAAGTGGTTGTGTGGGACCCTGCTGGGGTACACTACATTTACTTGCTTTTCATGGTGAAAAGGCACTACATAAGCCATTAGTCAATATTACATATCTCTTTAATGTAGAATTATTAAATCCATTTTAAGGAAATAATTCAGGGCCTGTAATTTCTGCCTAGACACATTGTCTGCTAGGAAAACCTGTTGGAGAAGATTATTTGCTTTGCTTGGCAACTGGCATAAAGTTCAGTGCAGGTGTTGCTTAACAAGTGAATGCTGACCAGGCAGGGTGGCTCACACCTATAATCCCAGCACTTTGGGAGGATTACTTGAGGTCAGAAGTTTGAGATCAGACTGGCCAACGTGGTAAAACCCCATCGCTACAAAAAATACAAAAATTAGCCAGGAGTGGTGGCGGGTGCCTGTAATCTCTGTTACTCAGGGGGCTACGGTGGCAGGATCCCTTGAGTCCAGGAGTTTGAAGTTGCAATTAGCTATGATTGTGCCCCTACACTCCAACATGGGAGAAAGAGTGAGACCCTACCTCTAAAAAATAATAATAAAAATAAAACGAAAGAAAGAAAGAAAAGGAAAAAACATGCTTTGTCTGATTTTGCCTTGTTAGAGAAAATCTGTGATGAGAACAAAAGATACAGGAAATTTTTCTAAAAGTAGAATTTTTAAAACAAAATTTTCTTGTATCAGATGGTTTTTTATTGTGTTCCTTCCAAGTTCCTTGTCAGAAATAAACTGCCTATTAGGTACGATGGCACATGCCTGTAATCCCAGCTACTCCAGAGGCTGAAAGGGAGGATCTCTTGGGGCCAGGAGTTCTAGTGCAGCCTGGGCAACATAGCAAGATCCCATCTCTATAAAAATAAAAAAGAAACATAAAAAGGAAAAGTGCTTGTGTTGTGTTTCAGTGAAGGTATATTGTATTACTGGTATCAGTGTCAAGATATTTTGTGACTGTTTCCTTGAATTTGAATACCTAAGATGTACTTGGCTTTTGAATTGTCTTAAGTATTGAGACCATAGACAGTGCAGATATGTGCCTATATCCATCCTTTCTATGACCCACCATTCTTTTTCTGTTGTTGTTTTTTTTTTTTTTTTTTTTTTTTGGTGAGACAGAGATTTACTGTTGTTGCCCAGGCTGGAGTGCAATGGCGCCATCTCGGCTCACCACATCCTCCGCCTCCCAGGTTCAAGCGATTCTCCTGCCTCAGCCTCCCGAGCAGCTGGGATTACAGGCATGTGTTACCAGGCCTGGCTAATTTTGTATTTTTAGTAGAGACGGGGTTTCACTGTGTTGCCCAGGCTGATCTCGAACTCCTGACCTCAGGTGATCCACCCGCCTCAGCCTCCCAAAGTGCTGGGATTACAGGCATGAGCCACTGCGCCTGGCCAACCCACCATTCTTAAATGGCCTTTAGAAGGTCACTTTCATTTCCCTCAAATACCAGACCTTTGTTTCTGGGACAAGGTGATTAATATCAACTATGAAAGAAAGATTAAGTAAATTAAAATGACTTACTATACAGCTATTGGTATATACTCTTCGTGTCCAGAAGCAATTTACAATATGTCAAGAAGTGTCTCTAAAGTGGTTCTTGCCCTCTCATTTCTACCACTGGTTAGAGAATCGGTATGTGGAAAAGATGTCATAGGGCCGGGCACGGTGTCTCACGCCTGTAATCCCAGCACTTTGGGAGGGCGAGGCAGGTGGATCACCTGAGACCAGCCTGGCCAACATGGCAAAACCCCATCTCTACTAAAAATACAAAAATTAGCCAGATATGGTGGTGGGTGCCTGTAATCCTGGCTACTTGGGAGGGTGAGGCAGGAGAATCGCTTGAACCCAGGAGGCAGAGGTTGCAGTGAGCTGAGATTGAGCCACTGCACTCCAGCCTGGGAGACAGAGTGAAAGGCTCCACTTTGGGGGAAAAAAAAATGCTGTAATACAAAATAGGCTAAGAATAAAGAAAAGGGCGCTTAAAATATGTTTTCTATTTTAAGGTCATGTATTTTACCATTGAACCAGGATCTTTTCCCTTCCCTCCTTTGCCTCTTTCCCTCCCGGCATTCTTTCTTGCGCATGTGCTCGCACTCATGCTCTCTCTCTCTCTCTCTCCTCTTTCTCTCTCTTTCTTTAGATGAGACAGAGTCTCGCTCTGTTGCCCAGGCTGGAGTGCAGTAGTGCAATCTTGGCTCACTGCAACCTCCACCTCCGAGGCTCAAGCAATTCTCTTGCCTCAGCCTCCGAGTAGCTGGGATTATAGGCATGTGCCACCAAGCCCAGCTAATTTTGTGTATTTTTAGTGGAGATGGGGTTTCACCATGTTGGCCAGGCTGGTCTCGAACTCCTGGTCTCAAGTAATCTGCCCACCTGGGCCTCCCAAAGTGCTGGGATTACAGGTGTGAGCCATTGCACCCAGCCTCTCTCTCTCTCAAGGAAAAAAGAGGAGAAAAGAAAAGGGGGTTTGGGCTACATGCACAAATGCTCTCTCTCTCCCTGCATGCTAGTTACATGAACTTAAATATGAAGAACTAGTCGGGAAGTGGAAATTCTGTTTCTTCTAAAATTCTACAGCTGTTCTGGGCACTGCTGATGTTTATAACCTTCTCTCACAGATGTTACATTTTATGAACTGTGACTCATTAGGGTGGTTCTAGCATCTTTAGATGGACAGAAATCCCCAAAGGCAGGATGATTACATAAGTCTGCTTCACTCAAAATCTGAAATATTTGAATAGAATATTTCCTGGGGGAAAGAAAAAGCAGTGAGACTTTGCCATACTTTCACGAATCGGAAACACTAATAATTTCAGTTGGTTCTTTTCTGTGGGAGGAATGAGGGAGGTACAATATTCTTGTTTGGGAAGGTTTTGTTTTCATTTGCAGAATGTTTTTAATTTGTGTAGGCTTTTTGGTTTGGACCTTGATCTATATTTTTGTTCCAATGTGCAAAAAACCATTTACTGGAAGACATTGTTTGAATGTCCACTCTGTGCAAGGGGCCGGATTTGGTGCTAGTTTGAGGCATGGAGAGTAATAAAAGAGCTAGAATATACGGTGCTGCCATCTTTGAGCTTCTCAGCTAGAAAACACCAGGGGCCGAATCATAAAAATTTAGAATTAGATGTCACCTGTATTTTCCACATGAGACACCTGGGGTCCCAACTGGGCCACTGACCCACCCAAAGTTACATACTAGTGATATTCAGAGCTACATTTTAGAACCATCTCTCCTAAGTTCCAATGCTTTTTCAGCACACAGGACTGCCTAATATCCACGGACTTAAACAGGATCAAGTGTTATGGCAGGTCAGAACTAGGATAAGGCAATTGAGGCAAAATTTAACAGGGCACCAAAAGCCTCAGTAATTAAAATTAATGGAAAATAATCCATGATTAACAAAATATCAAAATTTTAAACAAAGACAAGGTCCTACCCTGCTCTTCCATAACCCAGCTTCACCTGTCTCACCCTAATCTCAGCCCTCCATCATACAATCTGAACTTTTGGGTGGATCAAGGGGGAAAACCAACATGGAAAATATTCCACTGGCTGGAATCCCTGAATGTGTAGAGTGAGCTGTCCAGGTGTTTGAAGATGGATCACAAACCTTTGTGCACAATAGTGTATTGAGAGAAAATGGCTCTCATTTGTTTTAATTAAAAAGTGATGGCAGTTTTGAGGGTAAAACTACAAAAAGAAAATGAGACTGGGTTGAGCATCGTGGCTCATACCTGTAGTCCCTGCACTTTGGGAGGCCGAGGTGGAAGGATTGCTTGAGCTCAAGAGTTCTAGACCAGCCTGGGCAACATAGCAAGACACCATCTCTACAAAAAAATTTTTTAAAATTACAATGAAACTGAAGAGTAAAGGGGAAACTCAAGATGTGACAGTGGGTCATAACCTCTACAGGGCACTGCTCCCATAATGAACCCCATTCCATTCAAGAGCACTGCTAGGCAGAGCACAAAATGGAATCCCCAGAACCCTACAAAGGGATTTAGTTGGAGGGCTTTGATTACAGCAAGATACTGGGTTAAAATTTTTCTTTCCCTGTTTGATCTTCTTCTTTCTCATCCATGTCCTGTGCCTGAAGTGTTAACCAGCACCTGGATTTGCACCGTTTGAAAGTACCCTTGCCCTTAGAAAACGTAGAAGAAAAAAACCTAGAAGCAATCACACTGGGTCCCAGAAGAAAGGACAGGCGCTTAGACAAATGCAGTACTACAGGTTCACATAGGAGTCCTACAGGTCACCAAGAGAGACTGAAAGGGCATTTGGGACTTAACCAGCTCTGGAGCAGTAAAGAATATGCATTTGGGCCGGGCGCAGTGGCTCACGCCTGTAATCCCAGCACTTTGGGAGGCCGAGGCAGGCAGATCACGAGGTCAAGAGATTGAGACCAGCCTGGCCAATATGGTGAAACCCCGTCTCTACTAAAAATACAAAAATTAGTTAGGCATGGTGGCACGCACCTGTAGTCCCAGCTACTCCGATGGCTGAGGCAGTAGAAATCACTTGAACCCAGGAGGTGGAGGTTGAAGTGCGCCGAGATCACACCACTGCACTCCAGCCAGGGTGACAGAGAAAGACTTGGTCTAAAAAACAAACCAAAAAAGAATATGCATTTGCCTGAGTGTCCTCTCTTCATTTATTCCTCAGAATCCAGCTGCCAGAGGCTGGATGAGGGTTGGTTTACGTCTGGTAATTTGGTTCTTGTAAAGTCATCCTGCAGTGACTTTAACAACAGAGTCAGAACCAGCCCGAGGAACAGAGCAGACCCTGGGCAAATGTGGACTTCTGACGTAGTACTAAAATAAAGCTATGATAAAAGCTCAAAATTAAAAACTGTTCTTATACACTGGCTGCTCCACTGGGCCTGGAGGTGGAGGTGAGAAGAGGGGAGTGGTGAGGAAGCGTCTAAGAAAGAACCAAAGTCGCTTTCTTTTCCATGCATCATTCTGGGCTTCCTCCTATCAAGTCATCCTCCTCTGCAGGGAAGAATGGTTTATTTTGTGTTTTGTTTTGTTTTTTCATTCAGCCACAGGTGCAGCTCTAGAAAAGGAATGTAGATTTATTCTCTAAATTCAGCATCGCTCTCTCCTATTTATTTATTTATTTATTTATTTATTTATTTTTATTTTTTTTTTTTTGAGACAGAGTCTCGCTCTGTCGCCTAGGCTGGAATGCAGTGGTGTGATCTTGGCTCACTGCAACCTGTGCCTCCAGGGTTCCAGCGATTCTCCTGCCTCGACCTCCAAGTAGCTCGGATTACAGGCGTGTGCCACCACGCTCGGCTAATTTTTGTATTTTTAGTAGAGATAGGGTTTCACTGTGTTTGCCAGGCTGGTCTCAAACTCCTGAACTCAAGTGATCCGCCCACCTCGGCCTCCCAAAGTGCTGGGATTACAGGCATGAGCCACCATGCGTGGTCTGGTTTAAGCACTTTTGAAGAAGGATTCTTGTGCCCCAAATGCCTGGTGGTTAAGAACATAGGCATTTACCAATTTAGATAAGGATGCTAACCATGCCACTGAATAGTTTTTGGGGTTTTGTTTGTTTGTTTGTTTTTGAGATGGAGTTTCGCTCCTGTTGCCCAGGTTGGAGTGCAATGGCGTGATCTCGGCTCACCACAACCTCCGCCTCCCGGGTTCAAGCGATTCTTCTGCCTCAGCCTCCCGAGTGGCTGGGATTATAGGCATGTGCCACCACTCCCAGCTAATTTTGTATTTTTAGTAGAGATGGAGTTTCCCTATGTTGGTCAGGCTGGTCTCGAACTCCCGACCTCAGGTGATCTGCCTGCCTCAGCCTCCCAAAGTGCTGGGATTATAGGCGTGAGCCACTGTGCCTGGACTCTGAAGAGTTTTTATAAATTCTTTAATTTTCTTGATCTTCAGCTTCCTAATCTGTAAATAGAGAATAAGAGCTCAAAAATGATATCCATTATCATAGAGTCTTGCCCTTGCAGGATGATGTGAAAAGCCCACTTAGTGCATGAGTCAGTGCCTTCTGGAGTATCCCCAGCCAGCAGCATCCAGGCTGTGTTCAAACTCCCTTAGTGCCCACCCAATGCAATGCATTCTGCTTGCTTGCTTGCTTTCTTGGTAGACTTTTAACTTTCTGGATATTAAACAGATGTAACGTCTTGCTTCTCCTATGTCAAAGTTTTCTTGACTATTATGCCAACATTTTCTGCCCTAGCATCTTCAAGTATCTGAAGATAGTCATGAAACTCTTTAAGTTTTCCTTTCTCACTGGTTCCTTAAGCATTCCAACAAAGACTAATTTCAAGTCCCCTCCATCACCCTCCAGAGTTCTTTCTTTTGCACTGCTTTTGTTTTCCAATGGTCTCTCCAATGTCTGTTTTGCAGAACTCGACAAACTGTTCCAAATATAGATTGGCCATGAGAAAATAGTGTTGCAGTTGCTACTTTTGTTTCCATTACCATAAAATAATTTAAAATGTCTATGATGGGTCGGACATGGTGGCTCATGCCTGTAATCCCAGCACTTTGGGAGGCCGAGGCGGGCAGATCACGAGGTCAGGAGATCAAGACCATCCTGGCTAACACAGTGAAACTCTGTCTCTACTAAAAATACAAAAAAAATTAGCCAGGCTTTGTGGCTGGTGCCTGTAGTCCCAGCTACTCGGGAGGCTGAGGCAGGAGAATGGCGTGAACCTGGGAGGCAGAGCTTGCAGTGAGCCAAGATTGTGCCACTGCACTCCAGCCTGGGTGACAGAGCAAGATTCCGTCTCATAAAAAAAAAAAAAAAAAGAAATGTCTATGATGACCCAGTGTGGTGGCTCATGCCTGTAATCCCAACACTTTGGGAGCCTGAGGCGGGCAGATCACTTGAGGCCAGGGGTTCAAGATCAGCCTGGCCGACATGGTGAAACCCTGTCTCTACTAAAAATACAAAAATTAGCCGGGCGTGGCTACTTGGGAGACCGAGGCACAAGAACTGCTTGGACCTGGGAGGTGGAGGTTGCAGTGAGCCATATTACGCCACTGCACTCCAGCCTGGGTGACAGAGCGAAATTCCGTCTCCAAAAAAAAAAAAAAAAAAAGCCCATAACGAATGTCTTAAACCATTAAATCATCATAATAATGAATCTGGCACCCACATTGTTTAGTTGTGATCAACGAGCAAGTCTTTTAACCTGTGCTTTATCTTTTATATCTACATTTTATCCTATACTCCTTTGTATCTCCTCCTAGGAGAAAAAAAGGCAAAAATATTTTCAAGCATAATCTGTACTAATGAAAGGAAGTTCTAGAATTGTCCTCCTCCCCCTCCTTTTGCTGCTCTGTTGAAACAGCATTACTGTTGCTACAAAAACAAGTTTCCCTTCCCTCCCCTTCGCTGAGTTCACGTATTACCTCTCCGGATAATGAACAGTATTGTTTTGTGAAGTGGCTGCAATCTCAATATATTCTACAAGTTCCCTGATTACTGTTCCCTCCCCTTTAGGAGAAAGCCTTCTCTTTCTATAAGAGAGGAAGTATCTTGATGTAAATTAAAATAAGAATACATTGACCACCAATTTAGTTTCCACCCTAAACCGGATATTCTCCCTGGGCTTCTATCAATGTCAGTGACAATGAGTGATTGAGAACCAAAACATCTTCAGTGCCAAATAATGATGAAATAGAAAGCAGAGATACAGGAGTACAAATTTCCACCATGTTCCCCGGTGGAAATTTTGGAAGCCTATCTTGGCCTGCAGAGATTTCAGGTCATGATTAAATATTCTAGTCTCAGACATAGTCATCTTTAGCCTTTAAAAAATTTTTAAACCATGGGTGGTATCTATTTATGAGATGTTTTATAATCTGGTAGGTACCCTGCCATGATGCTTGCTTCCAAAATCAGTTCTTTGTTATGTGACGATACATAACATTGCCCAGAAGACACTAAAGAGGATGCAAGCTTTAGTTCTGACTCTTTATATGGATGAACATATCTGCAACATAAACTAAACATTTCAGATCTCTAACAGCTGTCCATGTACATGCCCTACATGTCCTACATGTCCATGTACATGCCCTGCAAATGTAAAGTTACAGAAGTCCTGTGCCATCAAGGTTTCCAAATTCAGTGCCCATATTTTTCCTGATAAAAAGTTACTTGTATACACAGAAATCTCTTTTTAAGAAAACACAGCTGGGGCCAGGTGCGGTGGCTCACACCTGTAATCCCAGCACCTTGAAAAGCTGAGCCAGGTGGATCACCTGAGGTCAGGATTTCCAGATCAGCCTGGCCAACATGGTGAAACCCCATCTCTACTAAAAATACAAAAGCTAACTGGGCATGGTGGCGGACACCTGTAATCCTAGCTACTCGGGAGGCTGAGGCAAGAGAATCACTTGAACCCAGGAGGCGGAGGTTGCAGTGGGCCAAGATCGTGCCATTGCACTCCAGCCTGGGTGACAGAGCAAGACTTGGTCTCAAAAAAAAAGAAAACACAGTTGGCCCTCCATATCTGTAGTTCTACAGATGAAAAATATTCAGAAGAAAAAAAAAATCAATGGCTGTATCTGTACTAAACATGCCCAGGCTTTTTTTCTTATTGTTATCCCCTAAACAATACAACAACTATTTTTATAGCATTTACATTGTATTAGGTGTTATAAGTACTCTAAAGAGGATTTAAAGTATATGGGATGATATGCATAGGTTATATGAAAATACTATACTATTTTATATCAGGGACTTGAGCATCCTTGGATTTTGGTATGCATGGGAGGTCCTGAAACCAATCTCCTGTGGATACTGAAGGATAACTGTACTAATTTGGAGATTTCTCTCTACTATGATCAAGACTTTCAAATATTACATTGCTGATTACATTACATTGTTACATTGTGATTCTTTCCAAGACTTGAGATAAAGTTTGGGAAGAAGTTACCACTTGTTTCAGTTTATGAAATAGAAAAAAAAAAAGTGGGAGAGCATGAGATAAAGACCTAGACTATATCCTTATAGCAAAGGTAAACAAGGAGTTTTTGTTTTGTTTTGTTTTGTTTTGTTATTGTTTAAGAGACAGGGTTCTCACTATGGTCTTGAAGCCCTGACCTCAAGCAATCCTCCCACCTCAGCCTCCCAAAATGCTAGGATTTCAGACATGAGCCACTACGTCCAACCAAATAAATAGAAAAATAAAAATTAAAATTAAAAAATAATAAAATATAATTGAATCAAAATTCAAATAAAATTTATTTTATAAAATAAAATAATAAAATAAATAATTTTAAAAAATAAATAAAATAAATAATTTTTTTTTTTTAAAAAGAGAACGCCAGTCCCGGTAGCTCATACTTGCAATCCTAGCACATTGGGAGGCTGAGGTGGGCAGATCACTTGAACTCAGGAGTTCGAGACCAGCCTGGGCAACATGGTAAAACCCCATCTCTATTAAAAAATACAAAAAGTAGGCCTGGCGCAGTGGCTCATGCCTGTAATCCCAGCACATTGGGAGGCCGAGGTGGGCAAATCACGAAGTCAGAAGTTCAAGACCAGCCTGGCCAACACAGTGAAACCCCATCTCTACTAAAAAAAATACAAAAAATTAGCCAGGTGTGGTGGTGTGCACCTGTAATCCCAGCTACTCAGGAGGCTGAGGCAGGAGAATAGTGTGAACCCGGGAGGCGGAGGTTGCAGTGAACTGAGATCGCGCCATTGCACTCCAGCCTAGGCGACAGCGCGAGACTCCGTATCAAAAAAAAAAAAAAATTAGCTGGGCGTGGTGGCACATGCCTCTGTGGTCCCAGCTGCTGCGGGGGGCTGAGGTAGGAGGATTGCTTGAGCCCTAGGAGGTCAAGGCTGCAGTGAGCCAACATCACACCACTACACTACAGCCTAGGTGACAGAGCCAGACCCTGTCTAAAAAAAAAAAAAAAAAAAAGTAAAGAAAGAGAAGTAAGAGAAATATAGTGCTATACAGTATGATATTTTCTCACCACTTTTAACCAGATATGGTGATAAACATGGCATTTTGGGGCTAGACACAGGGATCCCCAACTCAGATGCCTTCAGAAGGCAGGCATATAATAATGTGTGAACTCCATGCAGATTCAGTATTTTTTTTAACATAAAGTCCACGAAACAAAACACGTTTTTGAATCTCTACTTAAAATCTTCTCATCCTTCTCATGAAGTAACTCAAAGAAGTCCCACTCTCTCTCTCTGCTTTCCCCTTTATTCTCTACTGCTTTTAAAAGTCCTAAGCTAAAACTTGTAGGCAATGATCAATACCTACAATTATTGAGCATGCTTTGTGTGCCAGGCACTGAGCTAACCACTTTTTAAGGATTTCCTCATGTGATCATTATGGCAACCCAGGAGTTACGTGCTATTACTATTCCCATTTTAACAAGTGAGGAAACAGGTTTCTTGGTAGCAGGTAATTTGTCCATGATCCCACAGCCAGAAACAGGAAGGACTGGGATTTGAGAGCAGGCAGTCTAATTCTACAACCCATAGACCACCATATTGCCTGATATTTACATTATACATGTGTGTTAATTATCTTAAAGTCTTGCAAAGGAATTAAGCCTAAAAGTTTCTTCCTAACCTAAGGATAATCATTCACCCCCAGCAATCAACAGAGCCATACAGATTGTACAAGTTAGAACACTAATTTCTGGGTGGAGCATTAAAACAACAGGTACATAAGTAGGCGTTGACTTCCCGTACATGTGCTGTGTTCTCTTTTCAAACTGTCAAAGTGAAGCATGGGGGCTGACATGCAGATCAGGCTGCAAATGCCTTTTATGACAAGAATTCGATCCCAGCATCATGAAAATAGGTATCATTAATTTCCATTTGATTCAATTATTTTTTGAAAAGGAAAAACTTTCTCTTTCTCTCTCCCAATCTCGCTGCCTTTAAAACTGATAAAACATTTGTATGCCTAAAATTAGCTCGCTTTTCTGTTCAAGGTTTTCAATGCCAACTCAAGAAAAACGTTATTGTGAAGACTATACACAATTCAGCTAAGCTTCCTGAAAGATTCTATTCATTTCTCAAATCAATGTCTTTCAAATACATCTCCCTCATCTCAATTCTCTCACTGTCTAAGGACCTTCCATCTTTGACTTCCATTGTGGTAACAGGCTCCTGAATGATTGTCTTACTTCCATTCAAATTCTTTTCCAAACCATCTTGCAAACTGCTACCAGATGATCTTTACAAAAACAAATATTCTGTCACATCACTCCTTGCTACAAACATTTTTACATGCTTTGGGAGCAATGGAATAAAATCCAAACCCTTAAGCATGACGTTCAAAGGCCTTTGTCATCAGAACACTCCCATTTATGTTGTCCCTTCTCGAGCCAAATCAAAATACTTTCATTCTTCCTAATACACCAAAGAATATTGTCATTTGTCTTAATGCCTGGCATTAAGTAATAAGTGACATGGGAACTACAGCTAGGCAAGCTGCATCTCTATTACAGGATAAACTACGCCAGGGGTTGGGGTGTGAGGGTTGTTCTACCACCTCCCAACTGGCAGCAGCGACAATATCACCACCCAACCTTCAATTTCCATCTAACCTCCCTTTGCTTCCCTTGGGTGAATAAACAGGGTCTCTTTTTAAAGTGTTGCTGTGCCTCAACGTCTTCCAAGCAGAGATCGTTCATCTGAATGGCAACAAAATACTCTACTGATGCCAAACATCTTGAGTACATTCTGGGGTGTAGTATAGTTTATGTTTGACAGTGGAAAATACTGAGCAATGTCCCAAATACCACCTCCCTGGGGCAACACACACATATACATGTTTCAAAAAATCTTTCTTTCCTAAGAAGACAGCCCTTGTAAAACAGCTTGCTGACCATATGTTTGCTAGGTCATGGATCTGTGGTTTTTACTGGAGAATTTCTCTCTTGTGTCCATCAATTCTTTCTATTTATTCTTTTCTTTTCTTTTTTTTTTTTTTTTTTTTTTTAAGATGAAGTCTCACTCTATTGCCCAGGCTGGAGTGCAGTGGCACCATCTTGGCTCACTGCAACCTCTACCTCCTGAGTTCAAGCAATTCTCCTCCCTCAGCCTCCTGAGTAGCTGGGCCTACAAGCACGCACCACCACACCCGGCTAATTTTTGTATTTTTAGTAAAGATGGGGTTTCACCATGTTGGCCAGGCTGGTCTTGAACTCCTGACCTCAAGTGATCTGCCTGCCCCAGCCTCTCAAAGTGCTGGGATTACAGGCGTGAGCCACCGCTCCCTGCCTTTTTTATTCCTTCCTGTTATCCGGTCAGAAGCAAAATACATGTTCCCCCAAGGGCCCCTGTGGTGTTAACAGGAGACACATTCAGAGCTTGAGTTCTTTTTACCAGAGTGTGTGGGGAACTCTACACAGGCAACCTACGCAGACAAAGTTCGCAATATCAAGTCCTTTTCTCTGTCCAAACCAGCTTAGAGCCTAAACTGCCTTAGGATTCTGTGAGGTGTACATTTTTGCAGTGATCCATGAAAACCCATCTAACTCAACAATACAGAACAAAATTAAACCTCTGTTCATTCGCCAAATGTTCTGCCAGAAGGAATCTTTGTGTTTTGTCAAGGTAGATGAACAAAATGTTTCCCTCTATAGCCAAGCCTTGTCTAAAGCCACATTTAAAAGTTTAATGTTACACACTTCTACCAGGTGTCCTTCCCCAAAATCATCTGGATTTTATAGACTGTTTATTATTACACTTTCTGCCAGAACTCTTGCGGTAAAATTTATTTATTCAGAAAAGAGTTTCAGCTTTGCCATCTATTACATCTGAATAGATCAGACACCAGATTGTTTAATTCAATAGGTAGTTCTATGCTCCACAACCACACGATTTGCCATTTGAGTATCTAGGTAGAAGTAACCCAGGAATGTGATAACGTGGGTCCTCGAAGCAGCTGAATCCCTGCAGTAAATATGTCCCTTCACTTTCTTGGGAACATAAACCAGAGACTTCATAGAGGTTCTCTGAACTTTGCTTCACACCAAGCATTTTTCACACATTTTTAATAGACTTGGGTGGCCCTACATATATCCCTGTTCACAGTACAGCTCGGTGGTTAAGTGGCTACACAAACTTTTTATGGTCATAGAGACCTTTATTAGTCTTCATTTCAGTCAGAATTATTTATTTGCCTTTCAGCAGCACACATGGTTTAAGACAAATACAGTGGCTATTTCCTCTTTTCTGTCAAGTCGAAAAGCTTTATCCTGGCATTGTTATTGTGCTCTTCCAAACTGAGAAAACTACATGGACATCTCAATGGAAAGTCACTGCCATCCAAGACCACTTGATCTTGCCTGTTTAATGATCCTCTTTATTTTAAACCTGGATTTAAAGACCTAATGCTGCCAGGTGTGGTGACTCACACCTGTAATCCCAGCACTTTGGGAGGTCAAAGGGGGTGGAGCACTTGAGGTCAGGAGTTCAAGGCCAGCCTGTCCAACATAGCAAAACCTTGTCTCTACTAAAAATACAAAAATTAGCCAGGTGTGGTGGCACCCACCTGTAATCCCAGCTACTTGGGAGGCTGAGGCACAAAAATCACTTGATTTTTCACACTTGATTCTCGAGTGAGAATTGCTTGAATCTGGGAGGTGGAGGTTGCAGTGAGCCAAGATTGTGCCACTCCACTCCAGCCTGAATGACAGAAAGAGACTCTGTCTCAAAAAGAAAAAAAAGAGACCTAATGTCCACCTACTATCTGTCTTCATTTCCGGTTACTGCCCACCACAGCTTCTTTCTATTGCCCAGACATCCCTCCTATTCATCTCTGATCCTTCATTCACATCCTCCCATCATCTCTCAAAAACTATTTGTATATATGCATATGTATATACGTGTGTGCATGTATATATGTATATCTTCACATGGCTAAGTTGAGGAAAAATTTCCCCCATCTTCTTTTTGTGTCTCTTTTTGTCCTTTCTCTCTTATCCCACCAAAAATAAACAGGGAAATACAACACAACATGATTGATTATACAGTGTAATACCACTTTTTAATAATTTAAAGAAACATCCCTATAGGCCCTTAAATTTAAGTTGGCAGAAATGCTCAAGGTAGTAAGCTTTCTTTGTAAACAATTTTTCCTTTGAGAGCACTGATATTACTTTGAGATTGCATTATCACACAGTTCATTTTCACGCTCTAATCTCCACAGATTGGGTCTGTCAATTCCTACCTGTAAGCTGTGCTCTGCCCCAAAGTTGCACTCAACCATTATTCTAGTTCAAAGTATAACTTAGCAGACACCTGACCCACTTCTACTTCATTCTTTTTTTTATTTTATTTTTTGAGATGGAGTCTCATTCTGTTGCCAGACTGGGGTGCAGTGGTGTGATCTCAGCTCACTGCAACCTCCGCCTTACTGCACCTGGCTAATTTTTGTGTTTTTAGTAGAGATGGGGTTTTGCCATGTTGGCCAGGCTGGTCTCGAACTCCTGACCTCAAGTGATCTGCCCATCTTGGCCTCCCAAAGTGCTGAGATTACAGGCATGAGCCACCGGGCCTGGCCTTCATTCTCTTTTTTGGAAAAAAATGTATTCTTATTTTCATAGAGGCAGGGTCTTCACTGTGTTGCCCAGACTGGTCTTGAACTCCTGGGCTCAAGCAGTCCCCTCGCCTCAGCCTCCAAAAGTGCTGGGATTACAGGTGTGGGCCCCTGTGCCTGGCCTACTTCATTCTCTAATCAGGGTAACTGGGTTACTGCCTAGTGAGCTATGATTCTGCCACTGCTCTCCAGCCTGGGTGACAGAGCAAAACCCCTATCTTAAAAAAAAAAAAAGGCAGCAGAGTCTTACCAGCAGTACTTCTTTAACCCACCATAGTCAACTGCAAAACCTCCTTCATGTTAAGTCTTCATGGCTGAAAACGGGATTTCCTAAATAGCTCCCTAACCATTACTGGGGTAATAAGGCCAGCTTCTTTCCCTTTCTGTCCCCTCTAAGGGAAGCTCCCCTCTCCCTCCTCCTGTGAGCTTCTGAAGACATAACCATTGTGAGAAATAGCACCTACCTCAAAGACTTCTTATAACATCTTGTCACAGGAGGTGAGCACTGCCAGGGCTCCACCACAGTGCTCAAAGGTAGGGCCTAGAGAAGTTATATTAGTTAGGATACATGTTCAGCTGCTTTAACAAAAGCCCATTCTGGCCGGGCACGGTGGCTCACGCCTGTAATCTCAGCACTTTCAGAGGCCGAGGCAGGCGGATCACGAGGTCAGGAGATTGAGACCATCCTGGCTAACACGGTGAAACC
The DNA here is from genome assembly GCF_028885625.2 of Pongo pygmaeus. Classification (NCBI taxonomy): domain Eukaryota; kingdom Metazoa; phylum Chordata; class Mammalia; order Primates; family Hominidae; genus Pongo; species Pongo pygmaeus. Next base: position 106,517,743 of record NC_072384.2, on the reverse strand, counting down.
CCATCTCTACTAAAAATACAAAAAACTAGCTGGGCATGGTGGTGGGCACCTGTAGTCCCAGCTACTTGGGAGGCTGAGGCAAGAGAATGGCATGAACCTGGGAGGCAGAGCTTGCAGTGAGCCAAGATCGTGCCACTGCACTCCAGCCCGGGCAACAGTGTGAGACTCCATCAAAAAAAAAAAGAAAAAAAAAACCCATTCCACAGACCCACACAGTTTTGTAAGAAAAAAATAGCCCAAAAGGATTCCAGGAGAGTATTTTCACTTAGTAATCCAAAGGAGGTGGTCCAGAAAAGTAGGACAGCTCTGTTCCACGAGGTAACCTGGGGGCCCAAACTTCTATTTGTGAAAAACCGTGTTTTCTTCATTTACATGGTGCAAGGTGGCTCATCACTGCATCTATATTCTAGCCCATGAGAAGAGGAGGAAAGGGGATGTATAAGGCCTTGGACTCTGGTACAGAAGGCTCCAAAGTCTGGGGGTTATATTTGACTTCATTAAGAAAACTATTGGTTCTATCTTCAAAATATACCTAGAATCTAATCATTTCCCATCACCTTCACTGCTACCACCTAATCCAAGCCACCGTCATCTCTGGCCAGGATTATTGCAATAATTTTCTATCTGGTCTGCCCATTTCTTACTTGTTTGCCCCACCATTATACCTAACAGTCTATTCTCAACACAGCAGAAAGAGGGATCTTTCTATAATAAAAATCAGATTGCCTTTTCCCTTTGCGAAAATCATTCAAAGGCTGACAAGCATCTATATGATGTAACCTCCCACATTCTTGTTGAATTTTTTCCTTCTTTTCTTCCTCTTGCTCGGTTTTCTCATCCTATCCTAGACATACTGGCATCCTTATTGCTTCTAGAATATGTTAGACACACTTCTGCCATAGCAATAGTGCCTGGAACACTCTTGCTGGAAATATCCACGACTAATTCCCTCACCTCCATCAAGGCTTTGCAGTTATTTTTCCAACGAGTCCTTCTCAGACCACCGTTACTGAAAGCTAAAACCAGACTGGGTGCAGTGGCTTAAGCCTGTAATCCTAGCGTTTGGGATGCTGAGGTGGGCAGATCACTTGAGGTCAGGAGTTTGAGACCAGCGTGGCCAACATGGTGAAACCCCATCCATACTAAAAATATGAAAATTAGCTGGCTGTGGTGGCTCACGTCTGTAATCCCAGCTACTTGGAGGCTGAGGCAGGAGAATCGCTGGAACCCAGGATGTGAAGGTTGCAGTGAGTCAAGATCATGCCACTGCACTCCAGCCTAGGCAACAAAGCAAGACTGTCTTAAAGAAAAGAAAAGAAAAGAAAAGAAAGAAAGTTAAAAACCGCCATCTATTCCGTTTATCCTGTTCAATTTTTTCATCTTTCTATAGCACTTACCATCTTTTAATACACTATGTAATTTTATAATATTACTTTTTTACTATCTATCCCTGCCTGGTAAATATAAAATCTAAGAGGGAAGAAATAGTTGTCTGTCTTATTTAGTGAAGTATCTCAATCAGCTAGAATAGTGCCTGAACAATGTGAGCACTTACCAAATATTGGCTGAATGAATGAGTGATCAGGATTCAGAAATGGTGGTTGCCACTCCTGAGTTAGTCTTATGGGTTAGATGGTAACCCTCCTCCCCCACCAAAAAAAGATATGTTGAAGTCCTAACCCCCATTACCTCAGACTGTGACCTTATTTGAAATGGGGTCTACGTTGGGCACGGTGGCTCACACCTGTAATCCCAGCACTTTGGGAGGCCGAGGCGGCTGGATCACGAGGTCAGGAGTTTGAGACCAGCCTGGCCAATATAGTGAAACCCCGTCTTTACTAAAAATAAAAAAATTAGCCGGATGTGGTGGTGCACATCTGTAGTCCCAGCTACTCAGGAGGCTGAGGCAGAAGAATCGCTTGAAACCGGGAGACAGAAGTTGCAGTGAGCTGAGATCATGCCACCACACTCCAGCCTAGGCAACAAGAGCGAAACCCTGTCTTTAAAAAAAAAAAAAAAAAAAAAAGAGAGAGAGAGAGAAATTGGGTCTTTACAGAGGCAATAGAATAGAAAATAGAATGAGGTATTAGGGTGGGCCCTAATTCAAAATGACTGGTGTCTTTATATAAAAGGGAAATTTAGACACAGAGTCACACAGGGAGAATGCTATGTGAAGATGTAGGCAGAGATCAGCGTTACACACATACAAGCCAAGGAAGGCCAAAGTTTGCCAGCAAACCACAAGAAGCTAGGCAAGAGGCATGGAAAAGATGTTCCAGGACAGCCCTCAGAAGGAAACAACCTTGATTTCAGACTTAGTCTCCAGACTGTGAGACAATACATTTCTGTTGTCTTAGGCCAAGCAGTTTCTGTTGCTTTGTTACGGCAGCCCTAGGAAATGAATATATTTAGTCTCTAGATATTTGGGAAGGTTTAAATGAGGTCTGGAAACTTACTTAGATCTGGAAGTACCTGAAAACTGTAAAGCAATGGCCAAACAAGGTATAATAGGTAAACAAGAGTATGTCTTCAAAAGTTAACTGTGTCCACTCAAGGACTCAGTAGGACAGTTGCTAAGTTCTGCCGTCTCTCTTTTGTCCACTCTATCCCTACCCCTCACCATCATCATCACACAAAAACATCTGCTCTAAGTCTTAGGGGAATTCCTAAGCTCCTATTTCCCATAAAGGATTCAGGTGAGCATCAACCAGCTGTTCTTGAAGCTTTTTCTCCAAGCCTGAACTACACCTTAAATCTAATGTGTTCATCTGCTTCCTGGAAGATTAGGAACCTCTCTGGTGCAGGGCTTTCTGTTTGAAGGTGTTCTATTCAGATAGATCACTCATCCTCAAGGCATACGCACACACACGTAAACATACCAGTATCCCACCCTCCAATCCCCTGCCCCAACAGAATGCGGAAGAAGATGGTTGCCTTCAACAGGCCCTGCGATGATCACACTGTCCCAGCAGGGTCAGTAATGACATTGGAAGGGGAGGCTCCTGACTTTTGGTGAGGATAGTGGTTAGAAGCTATTAGGGGTCTTCCATGGGCTTTTCTTTGTTTGGGTAATGAGATTCTGTTTAGGGTTTTATAAGGTGATTCAGACCACCCCATGGGCCATATGGCTTCTGAATTGCTAATAGCCTAAAAGAACAGATCATAGGCGCCTGGAAGGTAAGGATGTCCTAGTACACAGAAAAGACAGAAAGTTTTAGACTAAGCTGGGAAGGATCTGACACTGGGGAGAGTCAGCCACCAGAAGGAGTGAGTGAGAGGGCAGAGTGAGATCCCAGGCCTGAAAGAATGGGGCAGCATGACAGGAGCCAATTCTTGCTCACTGGAATAGGACACACGAAGGAAGGGATTTGGTGTCGAGGAATAAGCCAAGATCCTGATGATAGAACTGTGGGTCAGCCAGGTGCGGTGGCTCACGCCTGTAATCCTAGCACTTTGGGAGGCTGAGGCGGGTGGATCACGAGGTCAGGAGTTCAAAACCAGCCTGGCCAAGAAGGTGAAACCCTGTCTCTACTAAAAATACAAAAAAAATTAGCCGAGCGTAGTGGCAGTTGTAATCCCAACTACTCTGGAGGCTGAGGCAGGAGAATCGCTTGAACTCGGGGGATGAAGGTTGCAATGAGCCGAGATCACGCCACTGCACTCCAGCCTGGGTGACAAAGTGAGACTCCAGACTCCACCCAAAAAAAAAAAAAAACAAAACTGTGGGTGGGTCAAGGTTGGAGAGAGTCTGGCAGTGACCCTGACTTAGGGGTGAACTCACAAAATCTCACCTGAAGTTTTAAAATTATCTTTGGTTTGGAATGGGAGCCAATCATTTCTTAAGCATCTGTTAATCACCTGTGATATATTAAGATGTACAAGGCACTGGGGGTACAGCCATGAGAGTCCTTATTCTCAAAGAGTTCACAGTCTAATAGAGAAGAAATTAAAAATAAATTAATGACAACATAACATGTTAAGTGTGATAAGACAAGTATGACAGAAGAGGGGAATGCTGTAGTGGTTAAGAGCTCAGGCCATGGGTCCAACAGATCTGACTTTAGATCCTGACTCTGCAATTGCAGGTTGTGTGATCTTGAGTAAGTTACTAAGCTTCTATAAGCTTCAGTGTTGTTTCTTAAAAATGAGACCAATAATAGTACAGTTGATCCTTGAATAACACGGGTTTCAACTGTGCAGATTCACTGAGGCATAGATTTTTCTCCCTCTGCCCCTACCACCCCGAGACAGCAAGACCCACCCATCTTCTTCCTCCTCCACAACCTACTTATTGTAAAGATGATGAGGATGAAGCCCTTTATGATGGTCCACTTCCACTTAATGACTAGTAAATACATGTTTTTTTCCTTATGATTTCCTTTTTTTTTTTTTTTTTGAGATGGAGTTTTGCTCTTGTTACCCAGGCTGGAGTGCAATGGTATGATCTCGGCTCACTACAACCTCCACCTCCCAGGTTCAAGCAATTCTCCTGTCTTAGCCTCCCAAGCAGCTGGGATTACAGGCATGCACCACCATACCCGGCTAATTTTGTATTTTTAGTAGAGACAGGGTATCACCATGTCAGTCAGGCTGGTCTCGAATTCCTGACCTTAGGTGATTCACCCACCTCGGCCTCCCAAAGTGCTGGGAGCCTCCCAAAGCGGCGTGAGCCACTGCTCTCAGCCCTTTATGATTTCCTAATAACATTTTCTTTTCTCTGGCTTACTTTATTGCAAGAATACAGTATATAATACATAAAACATACAAAATATGTGTTAATTGATGCTTTATGTCATTAGTAAGGCTTTTGATCAACAGAAGGCTATTAATAGTTAAGTTTTGGGGGAGTCAAAAGTTATATGCAAGTCAAGTTTGGTGGTATGTTCCTGTAGTCTCAGCTACTTAGGAGGCTGAGTCGGGAGGAACTCTTGAGCTCAGGAATTTGAATCCAGCCTGGGCAACATAGTGATACTCGTTTCTAAAAAAAATAATAGGGCCAGGCATGGTGGCTCACGCCTGTAATCCCAGCACTTTGGGAGGCTGAGATGGGCAGATTACTTGAGGTCAGGAGATCAAGACGACCAGCCTGGCCAACATGGTGAAACTCTGTCTCTACCAAAAATACAAAAATTAGCCAGGCGTGGTGGCACAAACCTGTAGTCCCAGGTACTTGGGAGGCTGAGGGAGGAGAATCACTTGAACCTAGGAGGCAGAGGTTGCAGTGAGCTGAGATCGCACCACTGCACTCCAGCCTGGGCAACAGAGTGAGAGAGTTGGTCTCAATAATAATAATAAGTCCGGGCATGGTGGCTCACGCCTAAAATCCCAATACAACACTTTGGGAGGCCAAGGTGGGCGGATCACCTGACATCAGGAGTTCAAGACCAGCCTGGCCAACAAAGTGAAACCCCATCTCTACTATAAATATAAAAATTAGCAAGGCGTGGTGGCAGACACCTGTAATCCCAGCTATTAGGGAGGCTGAGGCAGGAGAATCACTTGAACCTGGGAGGCGGAGGTTACAGTGAGACGAGATTGCACCACTGCACTCCAGCTTGGGCAACAGGGCAAGACTCTGTCTCAAAATAATAATAATAATAATAATAATAATGGGCTGGGCACAGTGACTCACTCCTGTAATTCCAGCACTTTGGGAGGCTGAGGCAGGAGAATCACTTAAGGCCAAGAGTTCAAGACCAGCCTGGGCAACATGACAAGACCCCATCTCTACAAAAATAAAAATATCAGCCAGGCATGGTGATGTACTTCTGTAGTACCAGTTACTTGGAAGGTGGAGGTGGGAGAATGACTTGAACCTAGGAGTTTGAGGCTGCAGTGAGCTATGATTGTGCCACTGCATTCTGACCTGGGTGACAGCCAGAGACTATGTCTCAATAACAACGAAAAGTTTTATGTAAATTTTTTTTTACTGTGTGTGGGATCAGCACCTCTAGGCACCCCTCATGTTTTTCAAGGGTCACCTGTACTTACCTACGATGTAAGATCTTTTTTTTTTTTTTTTTAAGAGACAGTTTCTCACTTTGTTGCCCAGGTTTGTCTCAAACTCTTAGGCTCAAGCAATCCTCCTGCCTTGGCCTCCCAAAGCACTGGGATTACAAGTGTATGGAAGATTCTTATGAGGATCAAATTAGATCATACATGTCTGGCATCTAGTAAATTCTCAATAACATTGACTACCATTTTATTATAAATTGTTTTAATAATAACAATAATAATTATAATTATCTGCAGGAAGGTAAGTCAGAAAATGTTTCTAAGAAAGGTGGCATTTGAATTGAATATTGAAGAACAAAAAAGTTGCTGGGCTAGGGTTGGGAGGAAGGGAATAAATTGCTTTTGTTTTTTAATTATGCCCTGATGGATTTCTCAGAAGGTTTTAGGTAGGATGATGAATTCAGTAATACTCAAACTGAATCTGAGATGCCTGTGAGCAACACAGGATGTTTTGACCTCTTCATTCTAACCCTACTATAATCTAAAATTTTACATACTTGCCTCATGTATGATTGTAGCTCCATGAAATGAATATAACTATTAATCTTTTTTCTGCTTGATCTTCATTCAATACTACAGATAGAAATAGCACAAAATAAAATGGAAGAAGACAGAGTTGCACACAGTATACTTTTGTGCTGATTGAAGAACTGACATTCAAGTCTTCTTAACCCAGAAAAACTGGCCTTGATAAGAAAAAAGACAGAGGGGCCGGGCGCGGTGGCTTATTCCTGTAATCCCAGCACTTTGGGAGGCCCAGGTGGGTGGATCACGAGGTCAAGAGATCGAGACCATCCTGGCCAACATGGTGAAACCCTGTCTCTACTAAAAATACCTGGAGGCTGAGACAGGAGAATCGCGTGAACCCGGGAGGTGGAGGTTGCAATGAGCCGAGATGGTGCCACTGCACTCCAGCCTGGTGACAAGCAAGACTCCGTCTCAAAAATAACAAAACAAAACAGCTGGGTGCAGTGGCTCTTGCCTGTAATCCCAGCACTTTGGGAGGCCGAGGTGGGCGAATCACCTGAAGTCGGGAGTTCGAGACCAGCCTGACCAACATGGAGAAACCGTGTCTCTACTAAAAACACAAAAATTAGCTGGGCATGGTGGCACACGCCTGTAATTCCAGCTACTCGGGAGGCTGAGGCGGGAGAATTGCTTGAACCTGGGAGGTGAGGTTGAGGTGAGCCAAGATCACACCACTGCACTCCAGCCTGGTCAACAAGAGCAAAACTCCGTCTCAAAAAAAAAAAAAAAAAAAAAAAAAAGGGCAGGGAGTGGGCACAAAATAAAACTTACTTTGGTAGAAATTATAAGAGACAAAATTTGGTATGGGCAAAAATAAAGTAAAACTGATTAATAAATCCAATCTTTGGCCAGGCACTCTGGCTTACACCTGTAATCCCAGCACTTTGGGAGGCTGAGATGGGTGGATCACTTGAGATCTGGAGTTCGAAACCAGCCTGGTCAACATGGTGAAACCCTGTCTCTACTAAAAATACAAAAATTAGCCAGGAGTGGTAGCCGGAATCTGTAATCCCAACTACTCAGGAGGCTCAAACAGGAGAACTGCTTGAGCCCAGGAAGCAGAGGCTACAGTGAGCCGAGATCGTGCCATGCATTCCAGCCTCTGTAACGGGAGGTTGTCTCAAACAAACAAACAAACAAAAAAAAAAAATAGAAGCCTGTCTCAAAAAAAAAATCTAATCTTTGTCATAAATTATTATAGAAAAGAATTATTTCAATAAGGTAAAAATTTAAATAAAGCTTAATTGCATTCTGTAGGAAATTAATATAGAAATTAAGTGGTCATAATCAAATTTACTCCAAAAGCCACCTTTTGGATGAGAAGCCATCCATATTGATATAATTCTGATTACTATGTTTGCTTTCATAAACATGGACTCAAAACATCCTTGGATGCAAAATCTCAGGTCAAAATCTCCAGTGACATCCAGGTGGATTGGTCTAGGAAGTAGTAGGAACTCTTTATCTAGAGTTTAAGAAGCCAGGGCAACAACAAATCCAGATTTTTCAGGAAAAATTTTGTTTTGAGGTGGGGTGCTGCTCTGTTGCCCAGGCTGGAGTGCAGTGGCTTGATCATAGCTCGCTGCAGCCTCAAACTCCTGGGCTCATGCAATCCTCTTGCCTCGGCCTCCTGAGTAGTTAGGACTACAGCATAAGCAACCAGATCTGGCTATTTTTAAAAAACTTTTTTTGTAGAGACAGGTTTTTGTTATATTTCCCAGGCTGGTCTCAAGCGATCTCCCTGCCTCAGCCTCCCAAAGTGCTGGGATTACAGGTGTGAGCCATTGTGTCTGGCTGAAATACAGATTTTGAAGTTATCACTCTGTAAGTATTAATCCGTTTTCTTTTGCATCTGCCATAAAATAATAATGCATAGTAGGAATCTAATAAATGCTTGTTGAATTCTCTCTAGTCAGCCCTACAAGCATTACGAACGGAAGTATTATAACTGTAGAGTCATTCATTTTAATTTAGCAAGTATTAAATACTTTACAGAAATGAACTCTCATGCTGGGAGAATGATAATCAGAGTGAAACTGAGGCTCACCAAGACTTGAACATATGGAGTATAACCACAAGTCCTATCAAAAAATATACTATATTTGCTGGGCATAGTTGCTCATGCCTATAATCCCAGCACTTTGGGAGGCTGAGGTAGGAGGATCACTTGAGCCCAGGAGTTCGAGACCAGCCTGGGCAACATAGTGAGACCTCATCTCTACAAAAAATTTAAAAATTGGCTGGGCATGGTCATGAGCACCTGTGGTCCTAGTTATTGGGGAGGCTGAGGTAGGAGGCACTTGAGCCTAGGAGGTCAAGGCTGCAGTGAGCCAAAATCATGCCATTGCACTCCAGCTTGGGCAACAGAGTGAAACCCTGTCTCAAAGAAAAGAAAAAAAAAATACTATGTCTGGTGCATAACCTGAAATATTTTTATCTTCATGTTCCTTATCATTCACTGCACTTTTATTTTTCTTTAAAAATTTTTTTCTTTCTTTTTAAATTTGCTTCTACAGATTTCTTCATTCTCCATTTAGCAAGGTCATGGAAGATTTGGAGGAAACATTATTTGAAGAATTTGAAAACTATTCCTATGACCTAGACTATTACTCTCTGGAGTCTGATTTGGAGGAGAAAGTCCAGCTGGGAGTTGTTCACTGGGTCTCCCTGGTGTTATATTGTTTGGCTTTTGTTCTGGGAATTCCAGGAAATGCCATTGTCATTTGGTTCACGGGGTTCAAGTGGAAGAAGACAGTCACCACTCTGTGGTTCCTCAATCTAGCCATTGCGGATTTCATTTTCCTTCTCTTCCTGCCCCTGTACATCTCCTATGTGGCCATGAATTTCCACTGGCCCTTTGGCATCTGGCTGTGCAAAGCCAATTCCTTCACTGCCCAGTTGAACATGTTTGCCAGTGTTTTTTTCCTGACAGTGATCAGCCTCGACCACTATATCCACTTGATCCATCCTGTCTTATCTCATCGGCATCGAACTCTCAAGAACTCTCTGATTGTCATTATATTCATCTGGCTTTTGGCTTCTCTAATTGGCAGTCCTGCCCTATACTTCCGGGACACTGTGGAGTTCAATAATCATACTCTTTGCTATAACAATTTTCAGAAGCATGATCCTGACCTCACTTTGATCAGGCACCATGTTCTGACCTGGGTGAAATTTATCGTTGGCTATCTCTTCCCTTTGCTAACAATGAGTATTTGCTACTTGTGTCTCATCTTCAAGGTGAAGAAGCGAAGCATCCTGATTTCCAGTAGGCATTTCTGGACAATTCTGGTTGTGGTTGTGGCCTTTGTGGTTTGCTGGACTCCTTATCACCTGTTTAGCATTTGGGAGCTCACCATTCACCACAACAGCTATTCCCACCATGTGATGCAGGCTGGAATCCCCCTCTCCACTGGTTTGGCATTCCTCAATAGTTGCTTGAACCCCATCCTTTATGTCCTAATTAGTAAGAAGTTCCAAGCTCGCTTCCGGTCCTCAGTTGCTGAGATACTCAAGTACACGCTGTGGGAAGTCAGCTGTTCTGGCACAGTGAGTGAACAGCTCAGGAACTCAGAAACCAAGAATCTGTGTCTCCTGGAAACAGCTCAATAAGTTATTACTTTTCCACAAATCAGTATATGGCTTTTTATGTGGGTCCTCTGACTGATGCTTTCAGATTAAAATTGTTTCCAAGATAGAGAGCCGACTCCACTTTCATTGTTATTGTTTCTGGTCACTATATAGGCATCACATTTTTGTGTGGATATGAAACTTAGGAAGGATCCTCTTGACTCCTTGTGATGTGGCAATAAATTTTTTTTAAAAAACTGAAAATACTTAGGAAGGATCCACATAATTTTTTTCTGCAACTTAAATGAAATGCATCATTCTTGTTAATTATACCATGGTGAATTAATCACTTTTGAAGCAATATCAGTTATTTTTTAAATAATAACTTTTCTAAAGCCTTAAGTCTTAATATTAAATATATGATTGGCCAGGCACAGTGGCTCACACCTGTAATCCCAGCACTTTGGGAGGCCAAGAAGGGGGGATCACCTGAGGTCGGGAATTCGAGACCAGCCTGACCAACATGGAGAAACCCCGTCTCTACTAAAAATACAAAATTAGCCGGTCATGGTGGTGAATGTCTGTAATCCCAGTTACTCGGGAGGCTGAGGTAGGAGAATCACTTGAACCTGGGAGGCAGAGGTTGCGGTGAGCCAAGATCACACCATTGCACTCCAGCCTGGGCAACAAGAGTAAAACTCTGTCTCAAAAATAAATAAATAAAATAGATAAATAAATATATGACTAATTTTTAAAATGTTAAAATGTGTTCTTAAATTCATTTTAATTTTGTACAAATAACCTACTAGACACATTTTTAAAATGCAACATGTGTACTTAATTTCTTCATGTAATCTATGTATATACATTTATGAATTAAAGTAATTGTTGGTTATCTTAAAACATCTGTTCTAGTTAATGATTTGGGAGGTTTTTTCTTCTTTCTCCCTCTCTCTCTCTTTGTTTTTTTATAGTAGGAACAGCCTTTATTGGTTGCAATGGGAAGTGGAAGAGGAGGGGATATGACAGCTCATGTTCCTGGGATGGTGTCCACAAATACCATCGCCACACTCCAAAAACCCAGTTAACTAATGATGCTTAATAAAATCCTCCTAAACCTAGTTCTTAAAACAATTTATACTTGTGATATAGTTCTCACAATTCTGAGGGTCAGGAATTCAAAGAAGTCAGAAAGGAGGTTCATCTCTCTCTGCTTTGCAATATCTGGAGCATCAGCTGGACTGAGATGATGCAAATCACAGCTGGAAGCTGCCTAAGACATCCCCTTCCCTCCCTCCCTCTCCCCTCCCAACACAGCTATTCCACCATGGCACTTCAGGGTAGCCAGACTTCTAATGTGGCAACTCAGGGCTCCAAGAGGCCAAGGTGGAAATTTCTAGTCCTCTTAAAGGCTATGACTGGCACAGGTACAGTATCACTTCTACTGTATTGTATTGGTCAAAGCAGGCATAGACCAGCTCAGGTTCAAGGGGAAGAGACACAGATCCCCACCTCTCAACGGAAAGAATGTCAAAAAAAATTCCACCCATCTTTAATCCTCTACGGTATCATTATAAACAGAAATGCTTTTAGAAAATTCTGGGTATCGGGTACCTATCAATGGTAGATTGAATAAAAAAGTGTGGTACATATACATCATGGACTACTGCACAGCCACAAAAAAGAATGAAATCGTGTCCTTTGCAGCAACATGGATGGAACTGGAGGCCATTATCCTAAGTAAATTAGTGCAGGACAGAAAACCAAATACTGCATGTTCTCACTTGTAAGTGGGAGCTGAGGCTGGGCTCGATGGCTAATGCCTGTAATCCCCGCACTTTGGGAGGCCAAGGTAGGCGGGTCACCTGAAGTCAGGAGTTCAAGACCAGCCTGGTCAACAAGGTGAAACCCCGTCTCTACTAAAAATACAAAAATTAGCCGGGCGTGGTGGCACGCACCTGTAGTCCCAGCTACTCAGGAGGCTGAGGCAAGAGAATCACTTGAACCTGGGAGGCGGAGGTTGCAGTGAACCAAGATTGCACCACTGCACTCTAGCCTGGGCAACAGAGTAAGACTCTGTCTCAAAAAAAAAAAAAAAAAAAAAAAGCCTGGGCGGCCAGGTTCAGTGGCTCATACTTGTAATTCCAGCACTTTGGGAGGCCGAGGAGGGGTGGATCACAAGGTCAGGAATTCGAGACCAGCCTGACCAACATGGTGAAACCCCGTCTCTACTAAAAATAAAAAAATTAGCTGGGCGTGGTGGCACGTGCCTGTAATCCCAGCTACTCAGGAGGCTGAGGCAGAAGAATCACTTGAACCCAGGAGGTAGACGTTGCAGTGAGCTGAGATCGAGCCGCTGCACTCCAGCCTGGGCAACAGAGCGAGAGTCAGTCTCAAAAAAAAACAACCACCTGTTGGGGTACTGTGCTCACTACCAGGGTGACAGGATTCATACTTTAAACCTCAGCATCACACAATATTCCCATGTAATGAATCTGCACATGTGCCCCCCTAACTAAAATAAAAGTTGAAATTTAAAAAAGAGGAAATGGGTATGTAAACGTGTATAAACTAAGGGTATATATGAAAAACATTCAGATGGCAAACAGACCAGTCTAATTTCAGAATGATTTCAGAAAAATCATGGACATATTGATATATTTCCACCTTCTATTCCTATATTTATATAGACCCCAGTGTAAGATCAATAAAGCATACCTTTAGGTCAGTGACCTCTTCATGGTGCAAATCTGTTGAATTTTAGACTACACATCCCTTCCAAATCACTTTTTCCCTAAGGTATATAAGCCCTGGGTCTTCGGGGTAATGGTGCGGGGATCCACCATCTTGTCTCACCACCGTCCAAGACACAGATATGTCTTCTGTTCATAAGTCTCTATCAAATGTTTCTTTCTGAGAAACTGGATATGTCAGCCTCTTTAGCCTCTCAGCTTCCTCAGACTTTGATGGTTGGTTTGCATAGATCTGCACAGCATGGAATGGGTTTAGAAAGTGAGATTAAACCTGCATTAAAAATCCTAAAATAAGGTACAAAATAATAAGTGCCATAAGAGAGCCAAGGAGAAGTGCAGATTGTTCAGAGGAAAGAGATTCCATCCAACTGTGGAGGTGAAGAAACACTGGAAATCTGTATGTTTGTCTTTGGGGTTTCCCAAAGATCCACCCCTTATCCCAGTCTCTTCTGAAGATCAGCCTCTTATCCCAGTCTCTGCTAGAGTCTTTGTCTTATCTGACTCTGCTACTCACTACAAGTTTAAAAACATATTTCAATTTCTATAATTTCTCAATTTTCTTTTGAAAATTATGAAGGGAGCAGTCTTTTTGCCTGCCACCATCCCCAGAAGATGTGGCTTGCTCCTCCTTAACTTCCACCATGATTGTGAGGCCTCCGCAGCTATGTGGAACTGTGAGTCCAATTCAACCTCTTTCTTTTGTAAATTGCCCAGTCTCAGGTAGGTCTTTATCAGCAGCGCGAAAACAGACAAATACAGTAAATTGGCACCAGTAGAGTGGGTCACTGCTGAAAAGGTACCTGAAAATGTGGAAGTGACATTGGAACTGGGTAACAGGCAGAGGTTGAAACAATTTGGAGGGCTCAGAAGAAGACAGGAGAATGTGGGAAAGTTTGGAACTTCTTAGAGACTTGCTGAATGGCTTTGACAAAAATGCTGATAGTGATATGAACAATAAGGTCCAGGCTGAGGTGGTCTCAGATGGAGATGACGAACTTGTTGGAAACTTGAGCAAAGGTCATTCTTGTTATGTTTTAGCAAAGAGACTGGTGGCATTTTGCCCCTGCCCTAGAGATTTGTGGAACTTTGAACTTGAGAGAGATGATTTAGGGTATCTGACTTGTAGCAGTCTGTTTTCAGGCTGGTGATAAACACATACCCATGACTGGGCGTTTTACAAAAGAAAGAGGTTTAATGGACTTACAGTTCCACTTGACTGGGGAGGCCTCACAATCATGGTGGAAGGTGAAAGGCATGTCTCACTTGGGGCAGACAAGAGAGCTTGCACAGGGAAACTCCCCTTTGTAAAACCGTCAGATCTTGTGAGACTTACTCGCTATCACGAGAATAGCACAAGAAAGTCCTGCCCCATGGTTCGATTACCTCCTATTGGGTCCCTCCCACAACACATGAAAATTCAAGATGAGATTTGGGTGGGGACATAGCCAAACCATATCATTCTACTCCGGCCCCTGCCAAATCTCATGTCCTCACATTTCAAACCCAATCACGCCTTCCCAACAGTCCTCCAAAGTCTCATTTCAGCATTAACTCAGAAGGCCAGAGTCCAGGCCGGGCACAGTGGCTCACACCTATAATCCCAGCACTTTGAGAGGCCGAGGTGGGTGGATCACCTGTGGTCAGGAGGTCGAGACCAGCCTGACCAACATGGAGAAACCCCGTCTCTACTACAAATACAAAATTAGCAGGGTGTGGTGGCACGTGCTCCAAAATGATCTCCTTTGACTCCATGTCTCACATCCAGGTCATGCTGATGCAAGAGGTAGTAGGTTCCCATAGTCTTGGGAAGCTCTGCCCCTGTGGCTTTGCAGGGTACAGCTTCCCTTCTGGCTGCCTTCACAGGCTGACATTGAGTGCCTGAAGCTTTTCCAGGCGAACGGTGTAAGCTGTCAGTGGATCTACCATTCTGGGGTCTGAAGGACAGTGGCCCTCTTCTCACAGCTCCACTAGGCGGTGCCCCAGTAGAAACCCTGTATGGGGGCTCCCACCCCACATTTCCCTTCTGCACTACCCTGACAGAGGTTCTCCATGAGGACCTGCCCCTCTGCCTGGGCATCCAGGTGTTTCCATACATCTGAAATCTAGGCAGAGGTTCCCAAACTTCAATTCTTGATGTCTGTGCACTTGAAGGCCCAACACCACATGGAAGCTGCCAAGGCTTGGGGCTTACACCCTCTGAAGCCATGGCCCGAGCTCTACATCAGCCCCTTTCGGCCATGGCTGGAGCAGCTGGGACACAGGGCACCAAGTTCCTAGACTGCACACAGCACAGGGACCCTGGGCCCAGCACACGAAACCACTTTTTCTTCCTAGGCCTCCAGGCTTGTGATGGGAAGGGCTGCCATGAAGACCTCTGATGTACCCTGGAGACATTTTCCCCTTGTCTTGGTGATTAACATTCGGCTCCCTGTTACTTATGCAAATTTCTGCAGCTGACTTGACTTTCTCCTCAGAAAATGGGATTTTCTTTTTTATTGCATTGTCAGGCTGCAAATTTTCCAAACTTTTATGCTCTGCTTCCCTTATAAAACTGAATGCCTTTAACAGCACTCAAGTCACCTCTTGAATGCTTTGCTGCTTAGAAATTTATCCCACCAGATACTCTAAATCATGGGTAAAACATACCCATGACTGGGTATCACGAGAACAGCATGAGAAAGACCTGCCCCCATGATTCAATTGCCTCCTGCCAGGTCCCTCCCACAACACGTGGAAATTCAAGATGAGATTTGGGTGGGGACACAGCCAAACCATATCATGGCAGAAGAAATTTCTAAGCAGCAAAGCATGCAAGGGGTGACTTGGGTGCTGTTAATGGCATTCAGTTTTATAAGGATGCAGCGCATAACAGTTTGGAAAATTTGCAGCCTGACAATGCAATAGAAAAGAAAATCTCATTTTCTGAGGAGAAATCCAAGCTGGCTGCAGAAATTTGCATAAGTAATGAGGAACCAAATATTAATCACCAAGACAATGGGGAAAAATGTCTCTAGGACATGTCAAAAAAACATTTGCAGCACCCCTTCTATCACAGGCCCAAAGGCCCAAAGGCCTGGGAGGAAAAAGTGGTTTCATGGGCCGGGCCCAGAGTCCCCATGCTGTATGCAACCTAGGGACTTGGTGCGTTGCATCCCAGCCACTCCAGCCATGGTTGAAAGGGTCCACCGTAGAGCTTGGGCCATGGCTTCAGAGGGTTCAAGCCTCAAGCCTTGGCAGCTTCCATGTAGTGTTGAGCCTGTGAGTGGACAGACATCAAGAATTGACGTTTGAGAACCTCCGCTTAGAACAGTGTTTTAGTGTTTAAGTCTCAATTTACACAAGGTAAAGTTTACCCTTACGTGATATTTTCTTATCCCTCACGATATTTTCTTATCACCTCACCTCACCTCATCATATTCATGAGAATATGAAGCAAGGATTACACTGATGAAATAGGATTAAACTGTCTAAAAGCAGGGATGAAGAACCTTCCGTATTCTGTTACCAACACATCAACTGGCCTATGAAGACCCTGGTTTGTGTTCCTCCTCTGTCACTTACTAGTGACTTAGTATATTTACTGAATAATCATGGACAAATAAGCATATCTTTTCATAGTAATAGTCCATGAAATATCAAGCATTTCTCAATGCTGCTATAGACTTACTTTTAAAAATAAAGTTTAGGCTGGGCATGGTGGCTCATGCCTGTAATCCCAGCACTTTGGGAGGCTGAGATGGGCAGATCACTTGAGATTAGGAGTTCAAGACCAGCCTGGCCAACATGGCAAAACTTCATCTCTACTAAAAATACAAAAATTAGCCGGGCATTGTGGCGCACAAAAGTAATCCCAGCTACTAGGGAGGCTGAGGCAGGGGAATCACTTGAACCTGGGAGGTGGAGGTTGCAATGAGCCGACATCACGCCACGGCACGCCAGCCTGGGCAACAGAGCAAGACTCCATCTCAAAAAAATAAATTTTATAAAATATTTCATTGAATACATATGCCATAATTTAGACATTTCCATCTGTGAGGATTATAAGTCATTTGATCTCCTTGCTTTCATTCATATCACCTCCCGATCAAAGCTGTCTTAACGTTAATATTCTCTGGTTTGGAAACCTCATATAATGTGCCAGTCTGTAATTCAAATGTGTCTACAGACTGGCCCCATCCTATCTAAGATTCCAAACACACACTGCAAAATCTCACGAATTTGTCTAATTACTTCTCAGATCTTTATATCTGATTCTTCCAAAAAACTTTTCATCAATTCTAGCCTTCTCTGACCTTCTGAACTTTTAGATTATTTGCTTAATCCCCAAACCAATGACTTTTATTTTTAACAATTTTATGTTTGAATTGCCTCCCTATGCTAATTTTCTCCTCTTCCATGTTTTTTTGTTTCATCTAACAAAGTGATACAGAAGGAATCAGTTTTGAGTTCCCACCCTGTCCAGCCCTCTGCTAGGGATGCCAAACATGAAAGATACTGTTTCAGGCTGGACACGGTGGCTCACACCTGTAATCCCAGTACCTTGGAAGGCCAAAGTGGAAGGATCACTTGAGTCCAGGAGTTCAAAGCCTGGGCATCATAGCAAGACCCCATCTCTAAACAAATTTTTTAAAATTAGCTGGGTATGGTGGCACGTGCCTGTAGTCCCAGCTACTCAGGAGGCTGAGGCAGAATTGCTTAAGCCTAGGAGTTCAAGGCTGCAGTGAGCCGTGATCGTGCCACTGCACTCCAGCCTGGATGATAGATTGAGATCCTGTCTCAAAAAAAAAAAAGAAAGAAAACTTTCATAGTCATTATAATCATTTATGGGGCATGCAAAAAAAAAAAAAAAAAAAAGTAGGCTCTTTTTTATCTTTGCTTCCTTCCACTCTAAAGCCAGAAACAGGAAAAAAAAAAAAAATCTCTTTGGAAACCAGTGCCTTCTGAGACTTGGTTTAAAACAAGTTCATGGGCCAGGCGCAGCAGCTCATGCCTGTAATCCCAGCACTTTGGGAGGCTGAGGAGTGGGGATCACAAGGTCAGGAGTTTGAGGGCAGCCTGGCCAACATGGTGAAACCTCATCAAACTAAAAATACAAAAAATTAGCTGGGCATAGTGGCGGGCACCTGTAATCCCAGCTACTCGGGAGGCTGAGGCAGGAGAATCACTTGAACCCGGGAGGCAGAGGTTGCAGGGAGCTGAGATAGCACCACTGCACTCCAGCCCAGGCAACAGAGTGAGACTCCACCTCAAAAAAACAAAACAAAACAAAACAAACCAGTTCATTCAGTATATTGGCTCTCAAGAAAATGAGTATCAGGGTTTTCTACTGCAGCACTGCCCATAATAACAAAACATTAAAAGCAACCTAAGAATCCAATCAACAGGAGACTGTCTAAATGAACTATGAGAAAATGAATTATGAAATGAGAACATGAATTATGCATCTATTAAATAAGGATGTACTAATAATGGGATATCCAAGGCATAATCTCCAAGGTGTTCATTTCTTTTTTTTTTGTATTTTTAGTAGAGATGGGGTTTCACCATGTTGCCCAAGCTGGTCTCGAACTCCTGACCTCGTGATCCCCCACCTCTGGGATTACAGGCATGAGCCACCGCACCTGGCTCTTTTTTTTTTTTTTTTTTGAGACAGAGTGCAGTGGTGTGATCTCTCAGCTCTCTGCAACCTCCGCTTCCCGGGTTCAGGCGATTCTCCTGCCTCAGCCTCCCGAGTGGCTGGGACTACAGTCGTGCGCCACCACGGCCGGCTAATTTTTGTATTTTTAGTAGACACAGGGTTTCACCATGTTGGCCAGGATTGTCTGGATATCTTGACCTTGTGATCTGCCCACCTAGGCCTCCCAAAGTGTTGGGATTATAGGCGTGAGCCACTGCACCCGGCCCCAAGGTGTTCATTTTCATAAGGAAAATGCAAGGTGTAGAAGTCTATGTGGTATGTTACAATTAGTCTATGCATAAGCTTACAGTAGCTCTGGAAAGAACTAAGAACCTGTTAACACTGCTTTGATGGAGTGGAACTGGAGGCCTAGGGGACAGGAGAGACTTCACTGTACATACTCTTGAATTTTGAACTGTTGGTATATTATCTTTTTTTTTTTTCTTTTGAGATGGAGTCTCGCTTTTGTCGCCCAGGCTGGAGTGCAGTGGCACGATCTCAGCTCACTGCAACCTCTGCCTCCTGGGTTCAAGCGATTCTCCTGCCTCAGCCTCCCAAGTAGCTGGGACTACAGGTGCATGCCACCACACCTGGCTAATTTTTTGTATTTTTAGTAGAGACAGGGTTTCACTGTGTTAGCCAGGATGGTCTAGATCTCCTGACCTCGTGATCCAGCTGCCTCGGCCTCCCAAAGTGCTGGGAATACAGGTGTGAGACACCACATCCAGCCATCTATTTTTTAAAATATGAAGTTAAAAGATACCATCAAAATATTTTTTATTCAAGGGTATAGAATCAAGATTTCAAAATGGTATGCTTCATCATTCATCAGTGTAGGATTCTGAAGACATCTGTGGTTTGTATTGACTATTCTAAATTTCTGACCACCTTTAAACAAATTATTAATCATTAGTTTCTTCATCATAAACTTCTGCTGATACTTAATATTTTGGCCAAGCTATTTGGAACTCAATCCCTTCACCATGTCAATAATTGCGAATTTTTATTACCATTCACTTAAATTTATTCATGGTTTTTGTTTTTTGTGTTTTTTTCTTTTGGCATTTTCATTATTCCCAGGCTCTCTGGTTTTCCAGAAAATGTAGTGCTGCCCTCTGCTGGCTCTCATGATAATGACAACCTGAAAATGTCTCCCATGACTTTTAGGCTGTTGGATTATAAACATTGCTTAGAGGTATTATTCAATGTATCTATCTGTTAAATAAATCTTCCTTATAATATAGTTTCCCACAGTCAAGGCAGTCACAACATAAAATCAGACAGAGAAGAAATAGCACTGTATAGTTCTATTAAAAAATTGACCTAGGGGCTGCGCATTGTGGCTTGTGCCTATAATCCCAGCACTTTGGGCGGCCAAGGTGGGTAGATCACCTGAGGTCAGGAGCTTGAGACCAGCCTGACCAAAATGGTGAAGCCCCGTATCTACTAAAAATAGAAAAATTAGCTGGGTATGGTGGTGCATGCCTGTAATCCCAGCTACTCAGGGGGCTGAGGCAGAATTCCTTGAACCTGGGAGGCGCAGGTTGCAGTGAGCTGAGATCACGCCACTGCACTCCAGCCCAGGCAACAGAGCAGGACTCCATCTCAAAAAAAAAAAAAAAAAAAAAAAAATTGACCTAAAATTTTTTGATCATTTGAGAGCAGCAATTCCCAAGCACTGCTTTTGTAAAACTACTATTAAAAAAAATATACCAAATGTTAGCCAGACCCCAAATTCCCTGTCAAGATTAAACAGTTTCCAATACTTTACTCTTTACTCAACATACTACCCTCATCCCAGTATTTACCTGCAGCATGAGAACCAATCAGATTTCCAAATCCAAGTAAAATATTCCGCCTCTACAACCCAGCACCTATGAGTCTTCACAGCAAAGTCAAGTTTTTCTGGGAAGCCTCGGAACCAGTTACCTATACAATCCCCCTCCCAGGACACAGGGCTACTCCAAATCACATTCCCAACACTTAAAAGACGGTTTCTTTACATCATGAGTCATCATTTTAAATTTGTAACCTGTTACGTAGTTGTAATTCATGCCAAATTCTGGGAAGCCCTCCCTCCTCTGGGTTAGGTGTCTTCTAGTAGTGTCACACATCTCACATCTTCAAGTTCCCAGTGCGAAGATGCTAGGTTACAACAAATCACATCATCAGGCACTGCTAAGGACATCACAAGTGGGTAAAGTTGCACTACAATTTTTTTTTTTTCTTTTGACAGGACCTTGCTCTGGCACCCAGGCTGGAGTGCAGTCGCACAACCTTGGCTCACTGCAGTTTCAACCTCCTGGGCTCAAGCAACCCTTCCACCTCAGTCTCCCAAATAGCTGGGAATACAGGGGTGCACGACCACGCCCAACTAATTTTTGTATTTTTTGTAGGGACAGAATCTCTCCCCATTGCCCAGGCTGGTATCAGCCTCCTGGTCTCGATCCACCCACTTCAGCCTCCTAAACTGCTGGGATTACAGGCATGAACCACCACACATGGCCTGCACTGCAATTTTCCAACAACAATGCCGAACCAAATTTGTGGTATTTAGGAATCACATATTCATTTAATTCCTTCCCTCAAAATGAAAGGAATATATACACCACCCTCCTACATAACATACTCAAGAGCCAAAGGTAATCTTTCAAGCTTTTATTTAAATGTCATGATCCAGGATGGATTTTAGATCTTGTTGAAAGCAGCCACATCCATGGACTGCACATAGTCCTCAAAAGCAGTGATCTGCTCCTCCAGCATATCTGTTCCAACTTTATCATCTTCGACTACACACTGTATTTGAAGTTTCTTAATTCCGTATCCCACTGGAACTAGTTTAGCTAAAAAGAGCATTAAGAAAAATTAGTTAGAAAGTCTTGTGGAGAAAGGTTGAAGCTGTATGCAAATTCCAGATGTTAGTTTCAAAAAAAAAGGCAAAGCCTAAACTCACATGAGCCCCAGACTAAGCCATCTGCTTGAATGCTTCTGACGCACTCCTCTAATTTTGCCATATCTGTCTCATCATCCCAAGGTTTCACATCTAGTAAGATGGAAGACTTGGCAACAAGTGCAGGTTCTAAAAACAATAAACAGCATTATTCAAATAATGAATTGTATTTTTTTCACCCTACTCCAAGACACAAACAAATCCATCTCAATTTGTTTTGAGACTATCTCCTTAGCCAAACAAAACTACAGATACATCTTGTGTCTGTCACACATATACCCACTTTCTGTTTTGCTAAGAAAGAGGTGTTTGTGTTAACAGTTTCTTTCCCACAGAGGAATGCCACAACTGCTACCATAAGAACAGCTGCAGACCAGTAGCTGTGGAAGAACCTGTACAGGAGGTTTTAAAATATTGACCTATTCAAGGAATGTGGAGGAAATTACTTCAAGGTCAAGCTTTGAAAAAGATTACCTACATTATCACGAAATGAAGTAAAAACAAATGACCTACTTTTGGCTTTCTTTGATTCATATTGTGCAAGACGTTCTTCCCTTAGCCTCTTTGCTTCTTCACTTTCCTGTAAAGAAAAAAAATGTATCCACTTCAGAAAGCCAGTTGTTCCTCTGCTTAAAGCTAGTGGGGTTACCACAAAGACTGGCTGAATCAGAAAAAAGCAAATCCATCACGAACTCAGCCGAAAGATGGTGATTTGATTTTATTCATCATGCAACCAGTCAGAATTTGAAAAAGGCATATAAATCAAAGCCAGGATTCAAATCCAGGCAAATTGGCTTAACCACATTGATAAAATTGCTGATCGATGTATTCTTTTGTTTTTTGAGACGGAGTCTTGCTCTGTCGCCCAGGCTGGATGCAGTGGCACGATCTCGACTCACTGCAACCTCCGCTTCCTAGGTTCAAGCAATTCTCTGCCTTAGCCCCCTGAGTAGCTGGGATTACAGATGCCTGCCACATTTTTTTGTATTTTTAGTACAGACAGGGTTTCACCATCTTGGCCAGGCTGGTCTTCAACTCCTGACCTCGTGATCCACCCGCCTCAGCCTCCCAACATGCTGGGATTACAGGCATGAGCCACTGCACCTGGCCGATAAGTTCTTTATAGAAGATGCCATACCTCCTCATCATCAGATCCAAAGAGGTCAATGTCATCATCATCTTTACTATCTGTAGCTCCACTTCCTGTAGTGTCTTCCACATCGGCAGGACCATACTTGCCCAAAGCTTTCTTCACTCCTGGCAGGCTTGAAAAACATTTAAATTCAACCACTATTGAGCTAGTATAACATCCTTTTCCAGACAATACAAAATAACTTGTTTTAATCACTACTTATCACTAGATCCCTTTTGCAATCATAATTTACCCTTTCACATGCTCCCAGGTAAACACTGTCATGTGTTCAACTCCTCACCCGACAAGCATTAGTACCATGTGAGACATTATTTTCAATACTCACTATGATTTACTCTTTCAGTATGAACATTTCTGTTTGAGATTTCATTAAGTATGCTCAGTTCCATTCTTAGTGAACTGGAGTCCACTTCCCCAAACTTCCACCCTTGTTGGCAGTTTCAGAAGAATGGCCAAGGACTGAATGAATGAGCCACCCTCTCACCCCAGAGGTGGGCCCCCCAGGTCAAGGTCGAGGCACATTGGCAGGGCAGTGTGGGGAAAAGTTGAATTGCTGCTGTCCATGTTCTACCTGTTCTGTGAAAAAATGGAGGGCTTCAGTCTCTTGGCCTTCTAAGGTTACAGAAAAATTTAGCTTACAATATCCCAACAAAACTAAAGTAGCCTGGGTCCAGTTTTGTCATGTGAACATCCTGATAAACTTCGAGAGCAGTCTTATTCTTCAGCTAGATACAAAGATGATTTTACCTGGCCTTTTCCTTTTCGTAAGACTTGATGTGATTATACCAACGTAGGGCATGACACAAGTCGGCAGGCGGTGGGCCGGACACGGCTTCAAATACTGCCACATCTGCTTGTGATGGCACATACCTGCCAATGACACAGAAACATTCACACACACCTTTGAAAAACAAACGCCAGCGAATAAATAATAAATGCTGTATGCATCACATTAATTAGTGGGCACTAACCCCAGTAGGGTTGTTTTAATGCTTTTCTTTTCTTATTAGCTCCTTCAAATCAAACCCTATGCTTGGGTTACCGCGCTATCCTGAGAAATGTCTGCCACTTAGTAGACCTCAAATACTGCAATGTCAAGCGTTGCTCTATCTACAACTTAACACGTATTAATTGGGCAGCGACGCGCAAACAAACACCTGGCTGAATTAAGTGTAAATAAGCACATTTTAACCTTTCTTTGCTCGTGAACCGCTCCCCGGAGGCCGGGATCGCCCCACACGAGGGCCTTGAGAGACCGCAACGGGGCGCTTTCCCCTCCCCTTTGAAAGGGCCCCGGGGCCCGGCCTCCCTCCCTCCCGCGGCAGCCGACACGCTGAGCCACGTGGCCCCGGCCCGGGGCGGAGAAACCTCCCCACCACCCCGACTGAGCCCGTCCGCTCACCCCTCGATGTAGCTCTTGTCCGCCAGGTAATCGTTGAGCACCTGGAGGCCGGCGGGGCTTTTCAGGTCTCCGAAACCCATGGTGTCGGCTGTATCTGAGAGCTGGGGAGCAGCAGAAAGACAGCGCGCAAGTTGTGGGCGCCCCGCGCTGAAGAGAGGAAAAAGGGCCCGAAGAGGCCGGAAAATTCCTTATATAGAGACGGAGGCGTTTCCCTCCACCGCGCCGGACCGAAGGTTAAAGGTCAAAGTACGTTAGCATTCCCACTTCTCCACGTACGAATTGGGGGCTCTGAATTAAATGGCCCACAAATTGTCCATGGACCTTTCGTTGCGTTTGGAAATAAATTAATAAAATAGGCATGTCTTAAGTTCATACCTCCACGGCTCCCGAAGTTGACGGGAACCGCCCCTAGAAGCGCCGGAGATGACCGAAGACGCTCGGCCTCGAGGCTGGGGCCACTTCCGGCGGAACTGCGGGTCCAAGTTGTCCTTCCCGCCTCCGGACTGGGCCGACCTCAGCTCCACCCTCTGGTCGGCTGACGGAAATTGCCGACAAACTTGTCGAATGCAAGGATTCTAGTCCCTCCGGGCTTTCCGTTCTCCAGGCCCAGCTGACAGAGTTAGCTGAGGCCGCCATATTGAGTAAGCGACCCGGCCTCCGACGGGGTCGTTGTGGTCCAGACAGTTTAGCAGAACAGCCTCCGCGGCTCCGGGGAGAAGGTGAGGTCTTGTATGGATGGGAAGGGTGAGTGCGTCGGCCAGAGGCTTATTTGTTGACGGGATTGTTTCCTTTGGCCCACGCGACTTAGTCTTCTCTTGTCCTTGACTGGGCGCCGCCTCCCGCCCCGCCGCCTCGGAAGCCCCTGAGAGCCGGCAGATGGGGGGCTTTTAGCCACGGTCTCTGGTCTGATGAAGCAGAAAAGAAGATGAGGATCAGGGGGTCCTCGGGAACGCTGGCCCGAATGCAGGCTTGCAGGCAACCTTCCCTCTGCAGGGAAAATTCAGGACGTTTCCCTCCCAGAGGAGGAGGCCGTTTTATTCCCCGGGAGAGGACCAGTGTCCGATGACTCAGACCTTAAGACTGAGCCTTTCCCCCGAGATTTTTATACGCCTGGTACAGTGCATGATTGGTCGCTGTTGTGTTAGCAGTGGCTCACGCCTCTGTTTGTTGTCCTTGTTTCTTTTGTCCATTGACGTGGGACAGCATTTTTTTATTCCTTTCACTAACGGGAAATTGAGAAAAACAACTTTTGAAAAGTTAGCCCAGGGTTGCATTGCAAATAACAAAACGTTGTTTACAGGTTATTGGGATCTAATGCTTGTACTGTAAGGTCTTGGATCAGACACAACTGTTCACACACAAATTGACAGTATAGAAGTGTAACGATAACTGTTTTTGATGAATAAACAAGTTATTTTTGTTTTGCGGAATATTCTTGTTTTCACCGACTTAAGACTGCCAGAGCACCTGCACTTTTTAAATCCGGGAAAGTGGTCTCTACAAATTAACGACCAGAAATTAGAGATTCAGTTCACTTAACAGTTATTGAACTTTTACTACGAGCCAGAAATGAGTCCGTAAAGAAGAACAAAATGGGTGATATGCTGGGGGAATCGTCAGGAAATGTTAGATAGGCTGGTCAATGAAACTGAGAAAAGGCTTTTAAGCCAAGATGTGAAGGATAAGGAGGGGCCAGGGAAGAGCATTTCAGTCTGAGGTCACAGCTGGTGGCAAGACGGGAGGGGCTGTGTGGGAATAGTGTGGAAGCTTGGTGACCTGTTAAGAAGCTATTGAAGGCCGGACGCGGTGGCTCACGCCTGTAATCACAGCACATTGGGAGGCCGAGGCGGGCCGATCACAAGGCCAGGAGATCGAGACCATCCTGGCTAACACGGTGAAACCCCGTCTGTACTAAAAATACAAAAAATTAGCCAGGCGTGGTGGCAGGCGCCTGTAGTCCCAGCTACTTGGGAGGCTGAGGCAGGAGGATGGCGTGAACCCGGGAGGCGGGGCTTGCAGTGAGCTGAGATCGCACCACTGCACTCCAGCCTGGGTGACAGAGCAAGACTCTGTCTCAAAAAAAAAAAAAAAAAGAAGCTATTGAAATACTCCAGGCAAGGAGTGATGGTGGATTGGGATAGGGTGGTACCTTGGAAGGCAAGAAGTAAATGGATGGATCCATATTGGAGAACGTGGAATAGTATAGTCCCTATACGGAAAAGTATCCAGTCTAGTTTTAGAAATGATTAGTCATAACACTTTTCCATCTAAAGAGATAATTATTTCTATTGCTACTTGGCATATCAATGTTCAAAGCACATATCGAAGTGTTGCAAATCTGTATTTCTTACGTTGGGCTATGCTTTATTGCTAGATGTCAACAGTCTAGTTCTAGTTGATTTCCTATCCAAATTGAGTACTAGTTTTATATCGCACTGGAGATAAACAAGTATTAAAGTTTTAAAATTGTATGAAATACTGATTGTTGATTTCAAATCTGTCAGTGCTCTAATGGAGTAAGTTTAGGTTTACATTTATGCCATCAGTAGTTTTTAATAGGACAGATGCTACTCTAGTTCTAGAACTTGGTGATAAGACTGTTTGGTGTTTATTTTCATAAGGGTCCTGTGCTAGGTCTTCAAAAAAGGGAAATGTCCAAATTCTTTGTCCTCAAGGAGCTTACAGTCTGGTAGGTACTAAAATTGATTACTAACCTACAGTTTAGTAAGTAGAACAATAAAAATATCTACACACTGTGTACTGGTACTAAAGAAAAAGAGCTCAAAGAAAGAGTACTTTAAAACTGGTTGTCTGCCAGGCGCGGTGACTCATGTCTGTAATCCCAGCACGTTGGGAGGTATACACAGGTGGATCACCTGAGGTCAGGAGTTTGAGACCAGCCTGGCCAACATGGCGAAACCCCTTCTCTACTGAAAATACAAAAATTAGCCGAGCGTGATGGCAGGTGCCTGTAATCCCAGTTACTTGGGAGGCAAGAGAATTGCTTGAACTTGGGAGGCGGAGGTTGCAGTGAGTCAAGATCACACCATTGCACTGCAACCTGGGCGACAGAGTGAGACTGTGTCTCAAAACACACACACATACTGATTGTCAGTGGCCAGTATTGCCTAAGTTGAATTCAGCTTTAACTGGCATTTGTTGAGCCCCTACTAATAGCTCATTGTCTAGAAAGTATTGTTTTCTTCCTGCTCTATAAGTAAAGAACCAGAAACTGATTTACCAAAAATTACTCACTAGCAGGAAACAGGTTTGATGTTTGCAAATTCAGTATCACATATTCTTAATTAATGAAATTTATGAATGAAATTTCCTGTTATACATCATCTATGATAAGTATGCAGAATTTTGTGCTTAAAACCTCTGTATATGTACTGTTATTCAATACTATTGCAACTATTCAAACTTTAATGTTGAAATTTTTTAATACGTTCTAATCACGTAATTTGCTTTTTTTTTTTTTTTTTTTTGAGACAGAGTCTTATTCTGTCACCCAGGCTGGAGTGCAGTGGCATGATTGTAGCTCGCTGTAACCTCAAACACCTGGGCTCAAGCCATCCTCCCAGGTCAGCCTCCTGAGAAGCTGGGACCACAGGCGCATGCCACCACACCCAGCTAATTTTTTTTTTTTTTTTTTTTTGGTAGAGATGGGATCATGCTGTGTTGCCCAGGCTGGCCTCTAACTGTTAGACCCAAGCCATCTTCCTGTGATGGACTCCCAAAGTGTTGAGACTACAGGCATGAGCCACCTCTCCTGTCCAATTTGCATTTTTTTTTTTTTTTTGAGACGGAGTGTTGCTCTGTCGCCCAGGTTGGAGTGCAGTGGTGTGATCTCGGCTCACTGCAAGCTCCGCCTCCCGGGTTCACACCATTCTCCTGCCTCAGCCTCCTGAGTAGCTGGGACTACAGGTGCCTGCCACCACGCCCGGCGGTTTTTTTTATTTTTAGTAGAGAAGGGGTTTCACCATGTTGGCCAGGATGGTCTCGATCTCTTGACCTCGTGATCCACCTGCCTCAGCCTACCAAAGTGCTGGGATTACAGGCATTTTTAATACCTTTAAAAGTTCCAAATGATTTTGGATGCTCAACCTGTATGATCAAGTGAATAGAAGGAAAGTTCATTGCTTAGCCTATATGATCAAGTGAGTAGACAAAAAAAAAAAAACTAAAAAAGTTTAGAAGTTTTGGTGACTTGGCCGGGCGTGGTGGCTCACGCCTGTAATCCTAGCACTTTGGGAGGCCAAGGCAGGTGGATCACCTGAGGTCCAGAGTTTGAGACCAGCCTGGCCAACATGGCGAAACCCCATCTCTACTAAAAAATAAAAAAATTGGCCAGGCGTATTGGCTCACACGTGTAATCCCAGCACTGTGGGAGGCCGAGGCAGGTGGATCACCTGAGGTCAGGAGTTCAGGACTAGCTTGGCCAACGTGGCGAAACCCTGTCTCTACTAAAAATAGAAAAATTTGCCAGGCATGGTGGTGGGCACCTGTAATCCCAACTACTCGGTAGGCTGAGAATTGCTTGAACCTGGGAGGTGGAGGTTGCAGTGAGCCGAGATCGTGCCACTGCACTCCTGGGTGACAGAGTGAGACTGGGTGACAGCAAGACCCCGCCTTAAAAATAAATAAATAGGCTGGGCCCAGTGGCTCACTCCTGTAATCCCAGCACTTTGGGAGGCTGAGCCGACTGGATCATGAGGTCAGGAGTTGGAGACCATCATGGCTAACATGGTGAAACCCTGTCTCTACTAAAAATACAAAAAATTAGCCTGGCATGGTGGTACGTACCTGTTCCAGCTACTCAGGAAGCCAAGGCAGGAGAATCGCTTGAACCTGGGAGGCGGAGATTGTAGTGAGCCAAGATCGCGCCACGGCACTCCAGCCTGGGCGACAGAGCGGGACTCCGTCTCAATAAATAAATAAATAAATTAATTAATTAAAATACAAAAATTAGCCTGGCGTGGTTGTGCATGCCTGTAGTCTCAGCTACTCTGGAGGCTGAGGCAGGAGAATCACTTGAACCGAGGAGGCAGAGGTTGCAATGAGCCGAGATCGTGCCACTGCACTTAGGCCTGGGCAACAGAATAAGACTCTATCTCAAAAAAAAAAAAGAAAAAAGGGCTGGGCGCGGTGGCTCACACCTTAACCCCAACACTTTGGGAGGTCAAGATGGGCAGATCATGAGGTCAGGAGTTCGAGACCAGCCTGGCCAACATGGTGAAACCCTGTCTCTACTAAAGATACAAAAAATTAGTCGGGCATGATGGCGGGTGCCTGTAATCCCAGCTATTCAGGAGGCTGAGGCAGGAGAATTGCATTAATCCAGGCGGTGGAGGTTGCAGTGAGCCAAGATTGCACCAATGCACTCCAGTCTGGGCGACAGGGCGAGACTCCATCTCAAAAACAAACGAAACAAACAAAACAAATAAAAAGTTTTGGTAACTTTTCTGTTTTGTGTGTCTTTAAGTCGTGGTGTTTATATAATCCACCCCCATTTATTTCAGTAATTCAGCAAGTCTTTTAGAGCAGTGTCTCAACTTCAGCACTGTTGACACTTTGGATAATTATCTTTATTGTGGGACACTGTCCTGTACATTGTAGAATAGCCAGCACCTTGTCCTCTACCCACTAGATGTCAGTAACTTCCCCTTGTTTGTGACAACAGTGTGTTCAGACATTGCTAAATATTCCCTGGGGAGCAAAATTGTCCTCAGTTGAGAGCCATTGTGTAAGAGCTTACTCTGTGCCAGCCTGGTGGATAGGTACTGAGGATAGAAAAATTCAAGGAATTAATGCAGTGAGGGCAGAACGGGCTTATAAACACATAATTGGAAATTTATAAGATAAGTGTACCAGAAAATAGCAATCAAGACATCTCAAAGGCCTGGGCTGGTGAGCTATCTCAGAATATCTCAGGAGCATTTAGTAGACAGCTGTGCTTAGAACATGAAATGATAGAATGGGTATTGGTAGGAAATAAAAGCAGAAAAGACGACTTTATTTTACATAACCATTAATGATAAGCTCACTGTTAGTCTTGCAGTTTATTTTACTGTGTGGTAGTGCTTTAAGTTTGATCCTTTCTACGTAATTTTTTTAAAATGGCAAAACTCTCTGCATAGAATTAGAAAGTCCAAATGTATACAATAGCTGCTGCTGCTTAGCTCTTTGACGTTGTACAAGTCAGTATCTCTGAGACTGAGAATTCTCATCTACAGACTAAGTGAAAATATCAGAACCTATGAGTGTTCAGTGACATAATGTGTGTGAAATAATTTAAAGCCATAAAACATTACCAAACAGTTGGTGATTGTTTTTTTCCTACAATAATATAATTCTTTGTTTTATTTTTAGCAATATGTTAAGGATACCTGTAAGAAAGGCCTTAGTAGGCCTTTCTAAGTCTCCTAAAGGATGTGGTGAGTATTTTCTTAAATTTGCATTCGTGGATATTAGACCTTATTTTTGTAAATTTATAAGTCTATGGAATAGTTTATCAAAGACCCTAAACCCATAATTTTTTAAAATAAAAACAGAAACAGGCCGGGTGTGGTGGCTTATGCCTGTAATCCTAGCACTTTGAGAGGCTGAGGCAGGTGGATTTCTTGAAGCCCAGAATTCAAAACCAGCCTGGCCAACATGGTGAAACCCTATCATTACTAAAAATATAAAAATCAGCTGGGCATGGTGGTGCACACCTGTAATCCTAGCTACTCAGGAGGCTGAGGCACAAGAATCGCTTAAACCCAGGAGGTGGAGGTTGCATAGAGCCAAGATCATGCCACTGCACTCCAGCCTGGGAGACGGATCGAGACTCCATCTCGAAAAAAAAAAAAAGAAGAAACAAATGATCTAAGTTGAATAATTTTCAGAATATAATTTTACTTTAAACAGTTTATAGGAATTATCATGGAATAGAAAGTATTAGGAACTACACACATCAATGCCAAAATGGAAATATCACATTCTGTTTTTGAAAAGTGATCTTCCCGTGAACATATTTTCAGTGGCATTAACAGTTTCAGTTTAAAGTTGGGTATGGTGGCTCACTCCTGTAATCCCAGCACTTTGGGAGGCCGAGGCAGGAGGATTACTTGAGGTCAGGAGTTTGAGACCATCCTGGCCAATATGGCGAAACCCTGTCTCTACTAAAAATACAAAAATTAGCGGGCGGGGTGGTGAGTGCCTGTAATCCCAGTTACTTGGGAGGCTGAGGCAGGAGAATCACTTGAGCCGGGGAGGTGGAGGTTGTAGTGAGCCAAGATCGTGCCACTGCACTCCAGCCTGGGTGACAGAGTGAGACTCCCTCTCAAAAAAAAAAAAAGAAGAAGAAAGAAGTTTCAGTTTAAACTACTCTACTATCAAAAGTAGACAACCATAAGTTTGCATCCAGAGCAATAGAGAGGAATAATAAGGAAAAATTTTAGGTTTGTAGTTAGAGTTAATTCATCCATTATCATCTGCTATAATAAACTGTTAATCTGTTTTTCACTTCAATATCTTTGATGGTCAGTTCGAACAACTGCCACAGCAGCAAGCAACTTGATTGAAGTATTTGTTGATGGTCAGTCTGTCATGGTGGAACCAGGAACGACCGTCCTCCAAGTAGGCATACATTCTAACTATTTTGTGTGTGTGTTCTGATTTTTTTAAAAATACCAATTTATTTCCTTTATACTGATTATTAGTAAATAATTCTTTAAAATAACTATAAATATAGCAAAGTTATATTAAAATTATTTCATTTTAAATCTTGGCATTTCAAAGTGAGCTATCATATATTTGTTTGTGGCATTTTTAGTGAATTATGGTAGTTCTTTTGTTTCACTTCTACATTCCAAATGAATACCCATTAAGAAATTTGAAGTCCAAGCACGGTGGCTCATGCCTGTAATCCCAGCACTTTGGGAGGCCGAGGTGGGTGGATCATTCAGGAGTTCTAGACCAGCCTGGCCAGCACGGTGAAACCCCTTCTCTACTAAAAATACAAAAAATTAGCTGCGCATCGTGGCGTGCACCTGTAATCCCAGCTAGCTACTCTAGAGGCTGAGGGAGGAGAATTGCTTGAACCCAGGAGGCGGAGGTTGCAGTGAGCCAAGATCGTGCCACTGCACTCCAGCCTGGGCAACAGAACAAGACTCTGCCTCAAAAAAAAAAAAAAAAAAGAAAAGAAATTTGAAGTAACTTAAATTAGTTAAGATAGGTAAGTTTGTGAAAAAATAACCTTCATTTGTTGTGGGCCTGCTTAATGCTTTTCATTTTCATATAACCTTTCTGTGATTAGTAATATTCATAGGAATATATCCTACAAAGCAGGTAAGCGGAGGGTAGCATGTGCTTACATTCATGCTCTAAGTATTTCTTCATATTCCTCCAGAAATAATAAATTGGTCATAGAGAAGTGATGCTTCACTCCATTTGTAAGTTGTCACAGATCCAAATGTTCTTTGTTCATTTTAGCAGTAATTTCTAGACTATCTGCCAGTCACAGACATGAAAGCACAAAATATGATATATAATAAATGTATGTTCAAGGTACAGTGAAAAGTTGTGGCAGGGATAGGAGGTAGTAGAAAGAGATATTGGGTGCCTCAGGTCATCCCTGAGAAGGTGTTAAAGGATGAACAGGTATGTTCATATTGTGAACAAGAAGGACATGCTTGCATTTCCTATGGAAAAAGTTAAGGCAGATAGCTTGTCATGTTTTGAAGGCTTCAAATAGTTTAATATTGATGAAACATAAGGTATAAGTAGAAGATGAGATCACAGGAAATCAAGTTATTGAGGAAGGGAAGGTCCAGTCATGAAATACAGTATCTGCTATGCAGAAGAGCTTATATTTTGATCCATCAGGAGTTTTGTTGCCTATTTAAGCAGGGTGACAGTGACTGTAGAGGATGATCGTTTGGAGAATAGCAAGACTGGAATAAGAGACAAGGAAAAAGCATTTTGTATTATTGGGACAGGATACTACGAAAGCCCTAAAATAGATAGTGGCGATGGGAATGAAAACAAGAGAGTAGATTCAAGGGAGAATGAAATGTAGACAGGCCTTCAGGAATGATGAAGACCCAAGGAATTTTTTCCCCTGTTGTACAGAACTTGCCAATATTGCTTTAACAGTGAGAAAAAAAAAACACAAAAGAAGTTTCAGTAGAGACACAGACAAATAGTTCTTTAGAATTCAAAGAGACCAGAGGAATTCTTGTGGGTTTCTGCATTTGTTAGGTTATTTTGGAGCATATAGAGGGGAGAGAAATCATTTGAATTTAAGCTGTCTGTGGAACATACACATGCAAATGCCTGTAAATCAGAAGCTTGGAGAAGTGGAGGTATAACACGGCTGCAGATTAAGGTTTGGACATAATCATCATAAGGAATGTCAGCTAGGATGAAGGCTGGGACACTATCTGTCTTGTTCACTACTATACCTGCATCCTGCACAAAGGAAAGACTCAACACATTTTTGCTAACTAAATAGTTTAAACACTGGAAATTGATGAGATTGCTTTAGAATTAAGGCTGAGGATGGAGGAACTAACTCTAGAGGAAATTTGAACATGTTTATAGACTAAAAGGAGGAAGAAATTGCAGAGCAGGGTAGGTGATAATTGGTAGAGCAGGGGTAATCCCCCTTACTGGGCAAACAGGAACTGGGAAAACCTTCAGCCACAGTGGGAGGTGAGTCCTAGGTAGGATATAGCAGCCAAAGACAGATGGCCAGCTAGATAGTGTGTAGTGAAATCTCTAATCCAAAGGAGGGGAGTGAGGCAAAGAAGTCCAGGTATGAAACCACTGGGGACATTGTGGACAATGGTTCAAAATGGACGTGGGAAGTCAAGTCTTCTGCACAGTGGAAGGATACTTTATCCAGTTTCTTCCCCATAAGGTGAAGTCATGCCAAGGATCCTGAGATCCTCTGAGGCAGCTTCAGAGGAGACAGGGGTTAGAATCAAAGGCAAAGAAAGGGACTGAAATAAGAATGAATTAAGGATAGATAGATAGATAGATAGATAGATAGATAGATAGATAGATATAATAAGATGCTGTATGTGTGTGTTTCAGCAATAATAGCAGTGAAGTCAGATTATTCTAATGCTTTTTTTTTTTTTTTTTTTTTATACTTCTAGGCTTGTGAGAAGGTTGGCATGCAGATCCCTCGATTCTGTTATCATGAAAGGTTGTCTGTTGCTGGAAACTGCAGGATGTGCCTTGTTGAAATTGAGAAAGCCCCTAAGGTACTTGATACCTAAAATTCTACACCATGCTGTAGAAGGTAGAAAACTTTAAATCTTGCAGCAAACTTTATTTAGAATCAATATTGTAGTGGAGAACCTAGCCCTCTTTACTTCTATCTATAAATTTAATTCTTTTGTACAATTGATTCTCTTCATTTCAAAACTGGAAACACATAGATGGAAGTGCTTTACAAACACATGTGTCATATAATTGTAACATATCTAGAAATTAAAGATGATTTATAGCTGTATTTCCAAATGGCTGTATAATATATAACCAGGATGTAGAGTTGCCAAGTAGCACATTAAAAGTGCTGACACCCTGCCATTTTTAGTAGAGAAAAGGGTTGCAGGGAAGAAGTTCACTTTCAGTAGTTTAATTTCATTTTGGTGTATGCAATTTTTTTATTCAATAGTGCCTGCTAATCAAAGCAGTTATTTGGTGTTCTATTTCAGAGCAGAATAAAAAATTGCATTGACTATTAGAATAAACCTAAAAACCAGGATGTTTTATTTCTGAGATAAATGCAAAGTACTAGATCATCATATTATGAATATGAAAACTTAAAAAAATTCAGTTTTTAAAAATACCCTATTCTTTGCCTGTTATCAAATGTATAATTTAATGTTTTTATATAATTTAACATTTTTATATATTGAGTTGCTTGTAATCACAAATAAATACAAATACACATTTTTTTTTTCATTGAAATCCCAGGTTGTAGCTGCTTGTGCCATGCCAGTAATGAAGGGTTGGAATATCTTAACAAACTCAGAAAAATCCAAAAAAGCCAGGTACTTTATTGTTATTCAACGTAGTACCCTTTCATAAAGCAGAAAATTGCACATTTTAGTATTTAGACCTTCCCATAGATTAAGAATTTAATATCAAACTCGGAAGAAGTTGGTGTGCTCAGCTTCTAGGAGCAATAGAAGTGAGTACTACATAGTAGAGAAGGCCAAGTCAGGAGTTTATGGTATTGAGCTTTAGGATCAGCATTAAAAATCCTTCTTTAGTAACTTGCTCAACTTGTGATGAGGGTGAATCTGGACTTACTAAGCTATTACTATACTGTACTGGGATTGATTGTGTTTGTTTTTGTTTTGAATTAATGTGAATATTTTCTGAGGACCATTCAGCAACTTTTGATCATTTGGTATTGTTAAAAGTTACAATTTTCTTAATTTTTTGAAACGAGGTCTCACTATGTTGTCCAGGCTGGTCTCGAACTCCTGGCCTCAAGTGATCATCCTGCCTCAGCCTCCCTCCCGTAGTGCTGGGATTACAGACGTGAGCCACCAAACCTGACCAAAAATCATAATTTTCTATGTTCTGTAATGATACTTTATTCTAGGCTCCTCTAAGCATTTTCCAGATTGTGTGTTTAATACTACCAGAATGATACTTGGGAGGATCACTTGAGCCCAGGAGCTCGAGGCCAGCCTGGGCAACATAGCAAGACCTCGTCTCTTAAAAAAATATTACCAGAATGATAGATAATTGGCATTTCTGATATTAAATGTAAAATTACTATTAATTGTATAAAAAAATAAACATCTATGAAGGTTGTTTAAATGGCCTATAGGTGGGCCTGGCACAGTGGCTCACGCCTGTAATTCTAGCACTTTGGGATGCCAGGGCAGGAGGATCACTTGAGGTCAGGAGTTCGAGACCAGCCTGACCAACATGATGAAACTCTGCCTCTACTAAAAATACAAAAATTACCCAGGTGTGGTGGTGGGCATCTGTAATCCTAGATACTCGGGAGGCTGAGGCAAGAGAATCGCTTGAACCCGAGAGGCAGAGGCAGGAGGCTGCAGTGAGCCAAGATTGTGCCACTGCACTCCATCCTGAGCAACAGAGCAAGACACCATCTCAAAAAAAAAAAAATTAATAAAGTCTATAGGTCATTTTGAGTGCCAGCAGTTAATGTCAGTGTGTGTATTTGAGAGTCATTTTATGTTACAATTTTCATACAGGGAAGGTGTGATGGAGTTCTTATTAGCAAATCACCCATTGGACTGTCCTATTTGTGACCAGGGAGGTGAATGTGATCTGCAGGTATGTAGTAGAATTCTGTCAATCTTTTTGGTTGTCTCAGATTTTAATTTTATTAGCAGCATTAGATTGACTCTTTCATAATCTACTTAAGGACCAGTCCATGATGTTTGGAAATGATAGGAGCCGATTTTTAGAGGGGAAGCGTGCTGTGGAAGACAAGAACATTGGGCCATTGGTAAAGACCATCATGACAAGATGTATACAGTGTACTCGCTGCATCAGGTAACTTTTTTTCCTTTTTTCTTCTATTATAGAATATAATTGTATACGTAATAGTCACAATTTGATGAATAATAACATTAGAAAGAATGGCTACTTTTGTTGGGTGGGAGAAGAGGGATGCTGTTTCTGATATATGAATAAAATAAGTTCACTTTCATTTAGTACCAACTTCAGGTGGATTTAAAAATTAAAATCTATAAGCATTTGCTTTCACTCATAACTTTCTGAGTTGTACACATATGATTTGTACAAGTTTCTGCATGTGTGTTACACCTCAATTAAATGTAAACATTTCATTATTTTTTATTCTAGGACTGTGCTCACCTTTGAAAATATACTCATTTCTTTTTAGTGTTTTGAAAATCATCTCTTTGTGATCATGAATAAGAAAGGAAATAATTTTGCTGGACTTGACCATTGATGGCACATTTTTTATCTTGTAGGTTTGCAAGTGAGATTGCAGGAGTAGATGATTTGGGAACAACAGGCAGAGGAAATGATATGCAAGTTGGCACATACATTGAAAAGATGTTCATGTCTGAACTGTCTGGGAATATCATTGATATCTGCCCTGTAGGTGCCCTAACCTCTAAGCCCTATGCCTTTACTGCCCGGCCTTGGGAAACAAGGTATCTTTTATTTTATGACAATTTGTTTTTTTGTCTTAATTCATTACTATTCAAAAAAATATTAAGGTTCATTTTCTTCCTGGGTTTCAGTTGTTTTGGTCTGTTGACTTTGTTTATGTAAAACCCTTTAAATAGAAGGTAAGTAGTTAGAATGGATTGAGCCTGTGCAAATTAACTGTAGTTTTCTTGGAAATTAATTCTAAAGTACTCAACCACAGAATTATTTTTTTCATGTGTTCCTCCAAGGAGTTTAATAGTGTTGATATTTTAAATTTATAGTCTCCTATGTTGTTGTTTATTAAGTTTTCAACTATGAGGAATGTCATGTTATTTAACCAGTTTCTGCTAATAGACATTTGGCTTGGATATTTCTTTATGATTACAAATCTGTAAAAAATATTGCTGTTTATGAATTTCTGTGTATATCTCTCATTCTCCTGATTAAACCAAGAAATGGAGTAGATAGATGCAAGAGGTGTGAATATTTTTAAGGTTCTTAAAACATAACAAATTATCATCCAATTTTAAACTTTATACTTTTCAACTTGGGATTTGGCTTTTTGTTTCTGTATAATTCTGTGTCCTTACTGAGAATCTCTACTTGCTGATTCGTGGTTGTCATACATCCCCTTCAGTTTTTAAACATGATTTTCTTTGGTTCTTTGAACATATTTTAATATTCTTGGTTTTATTTTTAAGTGAGGCTTCTTAGGAGTTCCCCTGTGTCTGCATAGTTTAGTAGTCAGGTATAATTGTACTTCAAACACCTTGACCTAATAAGAGTTATGTTCTTTGCCAGTGGATCTGTTTGTGGATGGAGGAGCATATTCAAAGTTCAGGCTGTTTTCAAGTCTGCCCAGCCATTACTTTGCACTGGGCCCTTTGGGTCTCAGAGTTATCCAGGAGTTTATGAATAGGTTGAGCTCTCTCTAGTTTCACCTGTACACGTAGCAGCCTCTGCTAGGAATGCTTGCCGCAATTACCACTACAAACTTAGGCTAGTAAAATCTTGGCTATCCTCAGCTACGATGACCTCCAAAGCATCACCTCCACAAACAAGTTTGCCTAGTGCTCCAAATTAAGTGAGTTGTTTCTATCTGTACCAAAGAAGTTCTCATCTTCACAGCCTGCCCCGGCCTCAAAGAAATTCCATTTTGAGGGGGTGGAGAGGAGCATAGGAGCAGCACCGAGCCCAGCCACCAGTTTTTCAGTGCATAAAAGCTTCGCACATTGTTGTATGTGTTTAGATTTCTAAACTGCTGAAATGGTGGGTTTTGTCATTTTTGGCCAGCTTTACTTTTGCTTTTCCGTGGGAAGGTTTTTTGAGCTCCTTAATCTCCCATAGACAGAAATCCTGCCCCTCTTGTTGAATCGTCTCAGATTTGGCTAGGTAGAGCCCCTTCAAACTAGCTTCTGTGTCAGATAATAGTTGTAAAGCCTTCCTTACTGTGCCAGAAATTTGTGTGTTCAAATGTGGGTGTGCCAGGAGCAGTGGCTCACACATAATCCCACCCTTTAGGAGGCCAAGGTGGGATGATTGCTTGAGACCAGGAGTTCAAGACCAGCCTGGTCAACATAATGAGACACTGCCTCTACAAAAAATTTTTAAAATGTGGTGAGAGGATAGTTTGAGCCCAGGAGTTCTAGGCTGCAGTGAATTATGATCATGCCACTCTAGCCTGGGCAACAGAGTGAGACCCCATGGCAAAAAAAAGGTGGAGGTTCTTTTATTTAATTGCAGTTCCTCTAAGCTTCATTTTTTAAAGTAATTCAGAAAGGGAATTAATTGTAAAAAATTTTTTTTGGTAAACCAGGTAACAGAAACTTTCTTTATTCTCAAAAGCACCATAGTAAACACCGTATGTGTTTCTCAGAAAGACAGAATCCATTGATGTAATGGATGCGGTTGGAAGTAATATTGTGGTTAGCACAAGAACTGGAGAAGTGATGAGGATTTTGCCACGTATGCATGAGGATATCAATGAAGAGTGGATCTCTGATAAAACCAGGTATATGCTATATTGTTTTCCTTAACTTTTACAGTTTATTTAATGTAAATTTTATAATAATTTTAAAGAATTATCTTTTATATTTGCAAATTAGTTACTGAATATAGACTACTGGAATCTGAGCTACTTATATAATGTGATAATACTGACTTTAATAGTCCTAGGTCAATCCCTGGATATTGTATTTACTTTGAGAAAGATATTTTTTCCTCCCACATGGAGAAATTCAAGTAGATTGATACATTCTCAACTTATTTCAGTTTGTTCATTAGAGAAAAGAAGCTAGGCTGGGCGCAGTGACTCACACCTGTAATCCCAGCACTTTGGGAGGCCAAGGTGGGATGGTTGCTTGAAAAAGAAGCTAAATAGAAGAGTTTGCAAAATATAATTTTGATAAAATATGTAGAGATACTCATGTTTTGTAAATAAAAATGATTTGCCTTTTTTAGCTGTCAGATTTTTTTGTGTTGTAATTTTAAGATTGTTCAGTTAGCTGAAAGTATAAGAAATCAAACTTTTTTTTGTATGATTTAAGGGAAGAAATCAAACTTTCAGATGGTATTTTAGTTTTAGGTGAAGTTCATAAAATCTATTGGTTCATCTCTAAAAATATCTGGAATAATTACTTGTATCTAGGTGTTTAGATATTTGATACTTTAACCAGTACTGTATTTAAATAACATTTCTTGTTGATTTAACTTGAAAATTATAGTTACTTCTTTAGCAAGATTCCACAATGGTATAATTTCTGTTTTCTAGATTTGCCTATGATGGGCTAAAACGTCAAAGACTTACCGAGCCAATGGTCAGAAATGAAAAAGGGCTTTTAACCTATACTTCTTGGGAGGATGCACTCTCTCGTGTAGCTGGAATGGTAAAATTTGAAATAAATAGTGTTAAATAGTGTTTGTGATTATCAAGAAACATCTTTGCCATGAAGAGGGGGGGATGTATGTTTCTTCCTTTTTTTCCTTTTACTAAGATTATGATTTAATCTCCTTCCATTTTACAGACATCTACTGAGGACATATGCTAGATATTATGCTAGATTAAGGGATATAAAGACCACGGACATATGATTCCTTCATCCTACAATCTTGTAGTAGAGAAAGTTGCACAATTCAGCAATTATTATATGCAGCTATGAGTAATTATATAAGGAGTAATATGAGTGAGAGCACGTAGGAGGAATGCCTAACTAGGACAGGCATATCAAGATGCCTTCCTTGGAGGTTGCAGTGAGCTGAGATCGCACCACTGCACTCCAGTCTGGGTGACACAGCGAGACTCCATCTCAAAAAAAAAAAAAGATACCTTCCTACAGAAGGTGATTCTTAAAGAAGAATCTGAGAATGAATATGAACTTGCCAGAGTACAAGTGAAGGGAATAGTTTTCTTGTTAGAGAAAGACAACATAAAGCACTAGAGGGCAAGGCAGATACTTCAGAGGAGGTTGCATTTAAGGTAACTATAGTTCCACTTCATTCTCCAGACCTCATTTTGAAGTGCCTTTTTTCCTAAATATAAAACAGCTTCCTTCTAAGCTGATGTTATTAGCTGTGGCCCCACATAACACCTCTGCAGCTTTTCACTTTTAGATTAATTAATAATTGTTGTACAACTTTTTTTGTGTTTTTGAGATGGAGTTTCACTGTTGTTGCCCAGGCTGGAGTGCAGTGGCACGATCTCGATCTGGGGTCACTGCAGCCTCTGCCTCCTTGGTTCAAGCAGTTCTGCTGCCTCAGCCTCCCAAGCAGCTGGGAATACAGGCATATGCCACCATGCCCAGCTGATTTTTGTATTATTAGTAGAGACGGGATTTCACCATGTTGGCTAGGCTGGTCTTAAAGTCCTGACTGCAGGTGATCCACCCACTTTGGCCTCCCAAAGTACTGGGATTACAGGCATGAGCCACCGCGCCTGGGCATGTTGTAAAACTTTTTAATCGGAAGTCTATTAACTTTTGTTGTACTTGAAAGCAATTACAGTTTTATTTTACAGTTTTATTTTCTGAACATTTCATTGGGGTCTTTGCTGCATGTAGGTTTCTTGGTGATGCCCTTTTCATCTGTTTCTAGTTGCAGAGTTTTCAAGGCAAAGATGTGGCAGCAATTGCAGGTGGCTTGGTGGATGCTGAAGCCCTAGTAGCTCTCAAAGATTTGCTTAATAGAGTGGACTCTGATACCTTATGCACTGAAGAGGTCTTCCCCACTGCAGGAGCTGGGTGAGAAATATGAAGCTAGGATCTAGGCTTTCCTTTCTTTTTTTAGTTACAAATTATGTATAAAATGTGACAACCTGGATTCTCCAACATATCCCCCAATTTATTTTCACATATAGACCAAGATCAAACCAGAAGTTGTAGGAAATAGAGGAATCCACTTATCGCTGAGTATCTCAGGCCAGGCACAGTGGCTCATGCCTGTAATCCCAGCACTTTGGGAGGCCAAGGCAGGCAGATCGCCTGAGTGCAGGAGTTCGAGACCAGCCTGGCCAACATGGCAAAACCCCGTCTCTACTAAAAATACAAAAAAATTAGCCGGGTGTGGTGGTATACGTCTATAATCCCAGCTACTTGGGAGGCTGAGGCAGGAGAATCGCTTGAACTTGGGAGGCGGAGGTTGCAGGGAGCCAGGATCATGCCACTGCATTCCAGCATGGGCGACAGAGTGAGACTCTGTCTGAAAAAAAAAAAAGTATCTGAAATGTTCATTTAATTTAGAAATACTTCATAAAATTTTTTGTTTGGGAAGGCAATGGGTTTGATGATAGAATATTTCATGGATTCTCTGTATGTATTAATTTTAAAGTAAATTTGCGTTTTATATATTGTTTTTCTAGCACAGATTTGCGTTCCAATTATCTTCTTAATACTACAATTGCTGGTGTGGAAGAGGCAGATGTTGTACTTCTGGTTGGTACAAATCCACGTTTTGAGGCACCACTGTTTAATGCTAGAATTCGAAAGAGGTTGGTAATAGTATTTATTCAAGGTTTAAAAATACTTATGTAATTTTTTTGTTTTATATGTGAAAAATGACATCTTCCTAATAGTGGTAGTGAGACTCCAAAAGATAACTGGAAGACAATTTTTTTTTTTTTTTTTTGGTGGGACCAAGTCTCTGTCACCCAGGCTGGAGTGCAGTGGCAGTATCTCGGCTCTGCAAGCTCCGCCTTGAGACGGGGTTTCGCCATGTTAGCCAGGATGGTGTTGATCTCCTGACCTCGTGATCCGCCCGCCTCGGCCTCCCAAAGTGCTGGGATTTTAGGTGTGAGCCACTGCACTGAGCCTTTTTTTTTTTAAATTTTTTAAATTAAAAAAAATTTTTTTTTAATTTTATTTTTTATTTTTTTGTTTTTGAGACAGAGTCTCAGCTCTGTCACCCAGGCTGGAGTGCAGTGGCGCGATCTCGGCTCACTGCAAGCTCCGCCTCCCGGGTTCACGCCATTCTCCTGCCTCAGCCTCCCGAGTAGCTGGGACTACAGGCGCCCGCCACTGCGCCCAGCTTATTTTTTGTATTTTTAGTAGAGACGGGGTTTCACTGTGGTCTCGATCTCCTGACCTCGTGATCCTCCCGCCTCAGCCTCCCAAAGTGCTGGGATTACAGGTGTGAGCCACCACGCCCGGCCTTTTAAATTTTTTAGAGATGGAGCCTTGCCATGTTGCCAGGCTAGTCTCGAGCTCCTGGGTTCACGCCATCCTCCCGCCTTGGCCTCCCAAAGTACTGGGATTACAGGCATGAACTGCCACACCCAGTTGCAACAATTTCTAATAGGTTGTTTTCTCCTCTCCTTGCCAGTCTTTTAAATTTAAGTTATTAGCTTTTTATTTTGAAATAATTCAAGATGCTCGAAATGGTCTTTGTATACCATTTTGTATATTGTTCACACAGATTAACTGATGTTAACATCTTGCCTTATTTGTATTATGATTCTCAGTGTGTGTGTATATATATAGTGTATATGTGTGTGTGTATATATATACACTACATACATATGTGTGTGTGAATCTAATTTTCTGAATCATTTGGAAGTTTCTGGTGGACATGGTGCCCTTTTATACCTAAATTCTCAGTGTGGATTTCCTGAGAACAAGGAGCATTCTCTTAAATAATGAAGAAATTTAGGCTGAGCGTGGTGGCTCACGCTTGTAATCCCAGCACTTTGGGAGGCCAAGGCAGGTGGATCATCTGAGGTCGGGAGTTTGAGACCGGCCTGACCAACATGGAGAAACCCATCTCTACTAAAAATACAAAATTAGCCGGGCATGGTGGCGCATTCCTGTAATCCCAGCTTCTTCGGAGGCTGAGGCAGAAGAATCACTTGAACCTGGGAGGTGAAG
The DNA here is from genome assembly GCF_028885625.2 of Pongo pygmaeus. NCBI lineage: Eukaryota > Metazoa > Chordata > Mammalia > Primates > Hominidae > Pongo > Pongo pygmaeus. The sequence goes on along the minus strand of NC_072384.2, from coordinate 106,474,175 downwards.
GTTGTGGTGAGCCAAGATCACACCATTGTACTCCAGCCTGGGCAACAAGAGCAAAACTTCATCTCAAAAAAAAGAAATTTAGTTTTTTTGGTTTCTGAGATCTCAATCTCGGGTCACTGCATCCTCTGCCTCCTGGGTTCAAGCAATTCTCCTGCCTCAGCTTCCCGAGTAGCTGGGAATACAGGCGTATGCCACCACGCCCAGCTAGTTTTTGTATTAGGGGTCTTGCTGTGTCACACAGGCTAAGGTATATTAGCATGATCACAGCTCACTGCAGCCTTGACCTCCTGGGCTCAAATGATGCTCCCACCACAACCTCCTGAGTAGCTGGGACTGCAGGCATGCACCACCATGCCCAGCTAATTTTTTAAAATACCTTTTGTAGAGACGGGATCTCCCTATGTTGCCCAGGCTGGTCTTGAACTCCTGAGCTCAAGTGTTCCTCCTGCCTTGGCCTCTGAAAGTGCTGGGAGTGATAGACATAAGCCACTGCATCCAGCCAGAAATTTAGTTTTGATACAATATTATTTCATAAGCCTCCGTTTATATTTAAATTTCATTGATTTTTTTCATAATTTCTTTTATAGCAATTTTTTTGTTTCCTCAGGATCCATTCTGGAGTGATACATTACAATTAGTTTCATGACTCTTCTGGTCCCTTTTTTGACTTTTTTTTAAGAACACAAACCAGTTATTTTCTAGCATGCTTTCTGTCTTTTAAATTTACATCTTAGAGATTTATAAAGAGGGTAGCCATATAGTTTATTGTCTAAATTAGGGGAGTGAAAGAGGGAATTAATAATTACATCAGGATAACAGGGAAAAAAAAAGCACTATCTCAGACAAACCAGACCAAATAGTCACTGCACTTACGACTTTTTGGAGGAACTGGAGCCATAGTTCCCTGCTGTAGAGAATAAATATGAATAACATAATATATTTTCATGAATTATGAAAATGTTTAAATATCCTTAATGGATAATTAAGAGATAATTGACCCTGCCATGTAAATACTGCAAAATAAAAATTACAGATTAATTCTAAAATTAAAATTTTTTTAGGCTGGGTGCAGTGGCTTACGCCTATAATCCCAGCACTTTGGGAGGCTGAGGTGGGTGGATCACCTGAGGTCAGGAGTTCAAGACCAGTCTGGCCAACATGGTGAAAGCCTGCCTTCTACTAAAAATACAAAAATTAGCTGGGCTTAGAGGCAGGCGCCTGTAATCCCAGCTACTCAGGAGGGTGAGGCAGGAAGATCGCTTGAACCCAGGAGGTGGAGCTTGCAGTGAGTCGAGATCGCGCCACAGCACTCCAGCCTGGGTGACAGAGTGAGACTCTCTCTCTCAAAAAAAAAAATAGATAAATAAATAAATAACTTTTATAGCTGGCTTAGTAGCATTTCTTTCTTTTTTTTTTTTTTTTTAATTTTTTATTTTGAGGCGGAGTTTTGCTCTTGTTACCCAGGCTGGAATGCAATGGCCCGATCTCAGCTCACTGCAACCTCTACCTCCAGGGTTCAAGTGATTCTCCTGCCTCAGCCTCCCAAGTAGCTGGGACTCCAGGCATGCGCCACCATGCCCAGCTGATACTGTGTTTTTAGAAGAGATGGGGTTTCACCATGTTGGTCAGGCTGGTTTCAAACTCCTGACCTCAAGTAATCCACCTGCCTTAGCCTCCTAAAGTGTTGGGATTTACAGGGGTGAGCCACTGTACTGCGCCTGGTCTAGATAGCATTTCTACACAGCAAATTAATGCACTGAATTGCCTGGGCATGCCTTTTTGCAACACTGTTTTGAAAGGTACATAGTAAATCATATCTGTTAAATGTATTGTCTGTGCTTTTAACATTTTGTAATAGTAAACAGATGGATCACTTAGGATTGATGAGACCAGTAACTGCTTAGCTTAGTTATTTACTTCTTAAAATGTTGTTTTTATTTCAGCTGGCTGCATAATGACTTAAAAGTGGCCCTTATAGGCAGTCCAGTGGACCTCACTTACACATATGACCACCTGGGAGACTCCCCCAAAATTCTTCAAGACATTGCTTCAGGAAGCCATCCATTTAGCCAGGTGCTCTCAACTTATATGTATCTACTCTTGTTGATTTTTAATTATTGTTATTTAAACATAACTGTTTTTGTAATAATCCTATGTAAGTGTTAAAACTTACACCAGGTTGGGCACGGTGGCTCACGCCTGTAATCCCAGCACTTTGGGAGTCCGAGGCAGGTGGATCACCTGAGGTCAGGAGTTCAAGACCAGACTGGGCAACATGGTGAAACCCTGTCTCTACTAAAATACAAACCAAAGTTAGCATGCGCCTGTAGTACCAGCTACTTGGGAGGCTGAAGCAGGAGAATTGCTTGAACCCAGGAGGTGGAGGTTGCACTGGGCCAAGATTGTGCCACTGCACTCCAGCCTGGGTGACAGAGTGAGACTCCATCCCACCCCCAAAAAAACTTACACCAATACAGAAAAGAACATGAGGAAGAAAGTAAAACATTACCTAAAATTCCATCACCCCAAAATGGGTATTGATAAAACATCATAATCATCTCTCCATTTATACAGAGAGCAAAGCAAGATGGATGAATAGTCAAACAAAAATGAGATCGTACTGTACATGCAGTTTTTATTTACCAGAGTTCAATTTTCTTGAAATTATCTGAAAAGAAACCAAAGTAAAACTGAAAGAATTGCACTTTTAACTTCATTTAAATCTTTCTTTATTACAAAAGGAGTTATTCCTTAAAATTTTATGAGCCCTTCTATTTTTGTTTCTGAGGTACGTGCTTTTTTCATTTGAGTTCTTTCTTCAGTTCATTTTGTTGTTGGCTTTATTGTTTTGCTTTTCCCAAAGGTGGCTCATGGGTGCCTGTATTCCTTGAGTTCTTGCTTGCTTGAGAATGTCTATTCCTGAAGAGACAGCTTGTCAGGATGTGAAATTCCAGGGTCAGAATTTTTTTCCCCCCTTTCTGAGCTTTATAGACACCGCCTTTTGTTAGTGAAGAAGCATGTAAACTTTATTCCCCTGTCCTGCCCCAAACCCTGTCCTGATTATCTTTTTTTTTTTTTCCCCCTTGGCGGGGAGACGAAGTCTCACTCTGTCACCCAGGCTGGAGTGCAGTGGCACGATCTTGGCTCATTGCAACCTCCGCCTCCCAGGTTCATTCTCCTGCCTCAGCCTCCCGAGTAGCTGGGACTACAGGCATGCACCACCACACCTGGCTAATTTTTGTATTTTTAGTAGAGACAGGGTTTCACCATATTGGCCAGGCTGGTCTCCAACTCCTGACTTTGTGGTCCACCAGCCTCGGCCTCCCAAAGTGCTGGGATTCTGATTATCATTCTTGAAATTCAGTAACTTCACCGAAATATGTCTTAAAGGTGAAGACATCACTATAAGACTATGGGACAGAATGTACTTTCAGTCTAAAGATACAAGGTTCTCTTTATTTTAGAATATATGTGTGGTGGTGGAGGTGGTTAAAAAACTAAGGAGTTGGCTGGACATGGTGGCTCACATCTATAATCCCAGCACTTTGGGAGGCTGAGGTGGGTGTATCACCTGAGGTCGGGAGTTTGAGACCAGCCTGACCAACATGGAGAAACCCCATCTCTATTAAAAACACAAAATTAGCTGGGCATGGTGGCGCATGCATAATCCCAGCTACTCGGGAGGCTGAGGCAGGAGGTGGAGGTTGTGGTGAGCCGAGATTGCGCCATTGCACTCCAGCCTGGGCAACAGGAGTGAAACTTTTGTCTCAAAAAAAAAAAAAAAAAAAAAGGAAAGAAACTAAGGAATTTCTGGCCAGGTGCGGTGGCTCACACCTGTAATCCCAGCACTTTAGGAGGCCAGGGCGGGCGGATCACCTGAGGTCAGGAGTTTGAGACCAGCCTGGCCAACATGGTGAAACCCTGTCTCTACTAAAGATACAAAAATTAGCTGGGTGTGGTGATGGGCACCTGTAATCCCAGGTACTCGGGAGGCTGAGGCTGGAGAATCGCTTGAACCCAGAAGACGGAGGTTGCAGTAAGCTCAGATCATGCCACTGCACTCTAGCCTGGGCAACAGAGCGAGACTCCGTCTCAAAAAAAAAAAAAAAAAAAAAACAACTAAAAACTAAGGAGTATTTGTTTGTCACACAAGGTGGTCTGGAGGTAGGCACATTGAAAGCTGATGCAGGCTGGGCGTGGTGGCTCACGCCTGTAATTCCAGCACTTTGGGAGGCCGAGGCTGGCGGATAACAAGGTCAGGAGTTTGAGACCAGCCTGACCACCATGGTGAAACCCCGCCTCTGCAAAAAAAAAAAAAAAAAAATTAGCCGGGTGTGGTGGCCTTGTAATCCCAGCTACTTGGGAGGCTGGGGCAGGAGAATCACTTGAACCCAGGAGGCAGAGGTTGCAGTGAGCTGAGATCGCACCATTGGACTCCAGCCTGGGTGACAGAGTGAGATTCTGTCTCAAAAAAACAAAAAGAAGAAAGAAAAAAAAAAAAGCTGATGCAGTTGTCCAAGGATATCATCAAAGAGAGCCTGCCTTCCTGCTTTGCGTCGTCAGTGCATTTGCTTGCTCACATGTGATTATGTGTGTCTCTCTCCTTGTGGTTCCAAGGTGGTTGCTTCACTTACAGTCTCAGGTATAGGGAAGAAGGTGATGTGCAAGAGGATGAAGTAGCAAAGCACAACTTGTTTATTTTGAATAGAAAAAAATTATGATTAAAAGATCAAAAATATTAAAAAATATTCAGTGAAAAGTCTTCCTTTCTCCTCTCTAATTCCCATCCCCATGTGATAGGTGACTACTATTTTCAGAGAACGTTTTCTTTTCTTTTTTTCTTTTTTCTTTTTTTTTTTGGAGACAGAGTCTTGCTGTGTCCCTAGGCTGGAGTGCAGTACAGTGGCATGATCTCGGCTCACTGCAACCTCAGTCTGCCAGGTTCAAGCGATTCTTGCCTCAGCCTCCCGAGTAGCTGCAACTACAGGTGCACACCACCATGCCCAGCTAATTTTTTTATTTTTAGTAGAGACAGGGTTTCACCATGTTGGCCAGGATGGTCTTGATCTCCTGACCTTGTGATCTGCCCGCGTCGGCCTCCCAAAGTACTGAGATTACAGGCGTGAGCCACTGTGCCTGGCCTGAGAACATTTTCTTCTATAATAGATTTAAATACATTTTTCATTAATTCTGTTGCCTTCATTAAGAACTCTTGATGTGGTGGCTCACACCTGTAATCCCAGCACTTTGGGAAGCCAGTGCAGGCAAATCACCTGAGGTCAGAAGCAAGACCAGCCTGGGCAAAATGGTGAAACCCTATCTCTACTAAAAAATACAAAAAAAAAACCAATTTGCTTGGCATGGTGGTGCATGCCAGTAATCTCAGCTACTTGGGAGGCTGAGGCAAGATAATAGCTTGAACCTGGGAGGTGGAGGTTACAGTGAGCCGAGATCATGCCACTGCACTCCAGCCTGGGCAACAGAGTAAGACCCTGTCTCAAAAGAAAAAAAAAGAACTCTTGACAATGCAGTTGTTGAATCTTCTTTTCTATGTATATTTTTTAAGGTCTCACTCTGTTGCCCAGGCTGCAGTGCAATGGCAGAATTTTAGCTGACTGTAGCCTCAAACTCCTGGGCTTAAGCAGTCCTCCCACCTAAGCCTCCCCTGTAGCTGGATCTGCAGGCATACACCACCATGCCCAGCTAATTTTTATATTTTTTTGTGTAGATGGGGCTCATTGTGATGCCCAGTCTGGCCTCAAACTCCTGGCCTCAAGCAATTCTCCCACCTCAGCCTCCTAAAGTGTTGGGATTACAAGCATGAGCCAACCTTGCCTGGTTTTTCGTATCTGTGTTTTTTTCCTTTTTCCATTTGTTTTGTATCCTGTACCCTGTCTTTCCTGTCCCTGTAGTTAATCATGTTTTCTTTCTTTTCTTTCTTTTTTTTTTTTGTTTTTGAGACGGTCTGGCTCTGTCACCCATGCTGGAGTGCAATGGTGCTGTCTTGGCTCACTGCAGCCATCACTGGGACCACAGGTGCGCACCACCATGCCTGGCCAATTTTTTGTAGAGACGAGGTTTTGCCACGTTGCCCAGGCTGCACTTGAACCCGTGGGCTCAAGTCATCCACCCACTTCGGCCTCCCAGAGTGTTGCGATCACAGGCGTGAGCCACTGCACCTGGCCTATTTAGTTTTTTATTGTTTCTGGAATGGTATTTATTATTTGTTTCTCTTCCAGTTCTTTCCTGAATTCAGTGGTGAAAATCTCCTTATTATATAATACTCTCTACAGTGTTGCTTCTTTGAGTTTTTAAGTGAGAAAGAGTGTGTTATTTTTCAGTGTCTTTGAGACTATTAAAAACTATTTCTTTCAACTATTCACATTTCCTTGGCAAGTTCCTCTTGTGATTAATGTATTCCTCTTTATAATATCTCAGCATAATTTCCATGCGGATTCTTCGATTGTGGCCAGCTATTTATTGAAGAATGACACAAAGGATGGGTGGGAGAATGAGACATGTATTCTATAACTTTACACATTTTGTTTTGTTTTGTTTTTGAGACAGAGTCTCACTCTGTTGCCCAGGCTGGAGTGCAGTGGCACAGTCTTGGCTCACTGCAACCTCCGCCTCCCAAGTTCAAGCAATTCTCGTGCCTCAGCCTGCTGTGTAGCTGGGGCTACAGGTACATACCACCGCGCCTGGTTAATTTTTTTGTATTTTTAGTAGAGATGGGGTTTCACCATGTTGCCCAGGCTGGTCTCGAACTCCTGTCCTCAAGTGATCCACCCACCTCAGCCTCCCAAAGTGTTGGGATTCCAGGCATGAGCCACCGCGCCTGGCCTATAACTCTACATCTTATTTGCCCATCTTCTGTGAAATCTGTAGTTTCCTTTACTCTTGGGATGCGTTCTCCCAGTTTTTGTCATTCAGAGTTACTGTGGTTTAAAACAAAGCCTTAAAATTGTAGGCATTTAACACTGTGATCTAGTGGTCATTGCTTTCCCTGCCTCCTCCTCCCTATCTGTGGCATGGTAAGTAGATGGAAGATAGTAGACATGATTCTTAAGCATGGTTTTTCCTATTCTTTAAGTACCATCTGAATCTCTGGAGAGAAGTTCCTCAATTTTTCTGGGACCTGCCCATAGTTATTCTGACCACAGGATAATTTGCTAGGCTTTTTATTCTGAATAATTACTTTCAGAAAACGTGTCTTAGCTGATACTCAGGCATATTTCACATTAGCATTGGCAAGATGCTTTGGATTAAACTAAATCTGGTTGTATATGTGTGTCTGTATGTTGGGCTAACAAATTGAAGACATTCATGTTACACTTAAGACTTGGGACAACATATATTATAGAGGCAAATATGGTTAGGTGTTCAGCTTACTTGTAATATTTTAAAATCAAAGTCTTTTGTTTTTTTAAATAGGTCCTAAAGGAAGCTAAAAAACCAATGGTGGTTTTAGGCAGTTCTGCACTCCAAAGAAATGATGGAGCAGCAATTCTTGCAGCTGTTTCTAGCATTGCACAAAAGATTCGGATGACTAGTGGTGTTACTGGTGATTGGAAAGTTATGAATATCCTTCATAGGTTTGTTGAGTAATTGCTTTATATACTGTAAGTTCAAGTAATTTTGTGTATATGTATGTGTTCCTGATACACTGTTAAATTTAATTTACAAACAACATTTAGCAACATTATCCCAGTTACACATGTGAAATATAGACCTTTACTCTGTGTGAGAAGAGCCCACGATGATAAGGAATATTAAAAATATTTGAAATAGTGGTGAGTGTTGAGAAAAAAAGTGAAGTACTTTAAAAATTGTTATATTAGTTATACCTTGGTTCAAAAATTGCAACAAGTTCTTTAATTAAATGATAAAAATGTAAGCTAATATGAGAATTCAGCTGAAGGATTTCTTTCTTTTTTTTTTCTTTTTGATTATTTGGCTTTTTGTTTTGAGACAGGGTCTCAGTGCAGTGGTGTGATCATAGTCCACTGCAGCCCTGACTTCCTGAGCTCCAGCGATCCTCCCACCCCTGCCTCCCAAGTATTAAATGGCTGAAACTACAGACGCATGCCACGTGCCCAGCTAATTTTTTGTTTTTGTAGAGATGAAGTCTCACTATGTTGCCCAGGTTGATCTCAAACTCCTGGGCTAAGGCGATACTTCTGCCTCAGCCTCCCAAACTGCTGGGATTATAAGCGTGAGCCACTGCACCTGGCCTTTATTTCAAACCATATCAGTAATGCAGGTTTAATTTAGGTAAGTTGAAAAGAGACAGATATGTGCAGAAATGGAGCTGATCCTTATTCTATAATGTGTAGATAATTATTACTATTTTCATGCATTTTCTTCTAGTTTTTTGTTTTTTTTTTACCCTGCGTAATATTTTATTTTATTTTTTTGAGACCAGAGTCTCACTCGGTTGCCCAGTCTGAAGTGCAGTGGCACGATCTTGGCTCACTGCAGCCTCCCCCTCCCAGGTTCAAGCAATCCTCCTGCCTCAGCCTCCCAAGTAGCTGGGACTATTGGCATGTGCCACCACACCTGGCTAACTTTTTTATTTTATTATTATTATTATTTTTGATATGGAGTATTGCTCTGTCACCCAGGCTGGAGTGCAATGGCACGATCTTGGCTCACTGCAACCTCCATCCCTCAAGTTCAAGCAATTCTCCTACCTCAGCCTCCTGAATAGCTGGGACTACAGGCGCGTGCCACTATGCCAGGCAAATTTTTTGTATTTTTAGTAGAGATTGGGTTTCACCGTGTTAGCTAGGATGGTCTCGATCTCCTGACCTCAGGCGATCTGCCCACCTCAGCCTCCCAAAGTGCTGGGATTACAGGTGTGAGCCACCACGCCCGGCCTAATTTTTTTATTTTCGGTAGAGACGGGATTTCACCATGTTCGCCAGGCTGGTCTCAAACTCCTGACCTCAGGTGATCTGCCGCCTTCAGCCTCCCAAAGTGCTGGGATTACAGATATGAGCCACTGCACCTCACAGCTGTGTAATATTTTTTTTTAGTTACATAGGTGAAATTATACTGTGGATACAATTTTGTATCCTGGTTTTAATAGGTTTTCATTGCCAAATGAGAATTTCCTACTATGGTGAGAAATTTTTTTCTAGAAATTGTTTGTAAATAAAAACGTTAATGGCTAATTGATATCATGAATATACTATGAATTTTTTTAGCCATTTTCTTCTTTTTAACATGTATGTTGATGGTAGTTTTTAACTTCTGAAATAATACAGTGATGCACAGATACCTTTGCACTTGAAATTATCTTCTTAGGATATATTTCTAAAAGTAGAACTATTGGGGCACACAGGATAACCATTTCTGAGCCTTTCGAAGCATGCTTCCAACTTGTTTTAGGTCCTCAGAATGGCTACTATTTCTAGATAGTTAACAAATAGCAAGCAAAACCAAAACAACAACCCTGCTATTCAAAGTATATTTATTCCAGACCTCTTCTTTAAAAGATTATTTTCTGCTTATAAGAGTAATATATATTCATAGAAAAAATTTCCATAAGGTTTTGGTTTTCTCATTATGGTTTTTGCTGATTTATAGTTTAATGAGTGGTTTTCAATTTCTCCCTTTTCATTTTTGAAATAATCTGATTTTTCTTTTATGAATATGTATGGCTTATCATGTTTTATGTCTTACTTTATTGACTAAGAATCCGACTTAAAGCAGTTACAGTTGGCATAAAATTTCTAGAATTATTTCATTCAATACTATGTCATGGAGAGACATAGTGTCCTAAGAATCTGACATTTCTTTGGTTGCCATTCTCAAAACAGTAAAAGACTGCTGTTTCTGGTTTTAGCATCTATTTTAAATGGGTAAGGATGGAATTTTTTGGCCAGGTGTGGTGGCTCACGCCTGTAATCCCAGCACTTTGGTAGGCCAAGGCAGGTGGATCACCTGAGGTCAAGAGTTCAAGACCAGCCTGGCCAACATGGTGAAACCCCATCTCTACTGAAAATACAAAAATTAGCCAGGTGTGGTGGCACGTGCCTGTAGTCCCAGCTACTTGGGAGGCTGAGGAAGGAGAATCGCTTGAATCCAGGAGGCAGAGGTTACAGTGAGCCGAGATCACACCATTGCACTCCAGCCTGGGTGACAAAGTGAGACTCTATCGCCGAGAAAAAAATAAAATAAAATGAGTTTTTTGACATTGTTGAAAGGAAATTATTCCAAAAATCACATTTAATTTTTTACATTGAAAACACTGCAGTTATGGTAAAATTCCATAATTGCTTTGCAGGATTGCAAGTCAAGTAGCTGCTTTGGACCTTGGCTATAAGCCTGGGGTGGAAGCAATTCGTAAGAACCCTCCCAGGCTGCTGTTTCTCCTGGGAGCAGATGGAGGTTGTATCACACGACAGGATTTGCCAAAGGATTGTTTCATAATTTATCAAGGTAAGTATCACCTGTGACACCAGAAACAAAAGAGAGTAGTACATTGTGTATGTTAGAAACCATTTAGTAATATATTTAGTGAACTGAATGCTTTCCATTTGAGAATTTTGCCTCCCCCTACTCCCCCTTCTTTTTTTTTAAACAAACCGCAAGTGTTATTAGTTACGTAATTGATACTGCTTTTAAGAATTATTACCTGCCAGGTTTGGTGGGTCACACCTGTAATCCCAGCACTTTGGGAGGCCAACGCGGGTGGATCACCTGAGGTCAAGAGTTTAAGACCAGCCTGACCAACATGGTAAAACCCTGTCTCTACTAAAAATATAAAAATTAGCTGAGCATGGTGGTGGGCGCCTGTAATCCCAGCTAGTCGGGAGGCTGAGACAGGAGAATCACTTGAACCTGGGAGGCAGAGGTTGCAGTGAGCCAAGATCATGCCATTGTACTCCAGCCTAGGCAATAAGAGTGAAATTCCCTCTCAAAAAAAAAAAAAGTTAAACCAAAATATATGAACTAAATCCTGTTCCTTGGGTGCTGTGGCTCATGCTGTAATCCCAGCACTTTGAGAGGCTGAGGCAGGAGGATTTGTTGAGCCTAGGAGTTCTAGACCAGTCTGGGCAACATAGGGAGACCCTGTTTCTACAAAAAATTTAAAAATTAGCTAGGCGTGATGCTGCATGTCTGTGATCCCAGCTACTTAGGAGGCTGAGGTGGGAGGATCACTTGAGTTCAGGAGGTTGAGGCTGCAGTGAGCCATGATCATGCCACTGCACTCCAGCCTTGGTGACAGAGCAATAAAAATGTTATTTTTAATAAAATTAAAATAACATAAAATAAACTAAAATCCTGTTTTTAGTCCTTTAAGAAATAATCATTGATGACAGTTTTGATATGTGTACTTCATAACATCTTCATATGCATATACAAATGTGCACAAATTATATTAAACTATATATTATTTTACGACTTTGTTACACTTGATTCAGATGTTTCTAAAGGTCTTCTTTTCTGAATAACTTTTTTCGTCTGCCAGTTGTTATTAATGGGTGGCAGTGTTTCCAAATTTTTCTGTAATTTTTCGTTTATGCCTTTTTCAGTATTACTGTCATATTCCTGTCTTTGCATCCTCCCCCATTTCAGTCTACTTTACCACATTTCACAAACTGGTACATCTGAGCAGTTCTACTTTGCAAGCATTTCTACTTTGTAAGCATCAGTATACTTATTTGCCTATTTTATATGTGTGTGTGATATTATACATATTTGTGTTTGCATAAAATAGTCTGAGAAGATACTTTTCTTTCTTTTAGAAGATACTTTTTTTTCTTTAAAAAAAATTTTTTTTTTTGAGATAGAGTCTCTCTCTGTCACCCAGGCTGGAGTGCAGTGGTGTGATCTCGGCTTGTTGCAGCCCCTACCTCACGGGTTCAAACGATTCTCATGCCTCAGCCCTCTTGAATAGCTGGGATTACAGCACACACCACCACATTGGGCTAATTTTTTTGTATTTTTAGTAGAGATGGGGTTTTGCCATGTTGGCCAGGCTGGACACAAACTCCTGGCCTCAAGTCATCTGTCCGCCTTGGCCTCCCAAAGTGCTGGGGTCACAGGCATGAGCCACCGCACCTGGCCCCCAAATGCTTTAACAATAATTTCCTTTGGGGCCGGGCGCGGTGGCTCATGCCTGTAATCCCAGCACTTTGGGAGGCCGAGGTGGGCGGATCACAAGGTCAGGAGATCAAGACCATCCTGGCTAACACAGTGAAACCCCGTCTCTACTAAAAATACAAAAAATTAGCTGAGTGTGGTGGCGGGCACCTGTAGTCCCAGCTACTCGGGAGGCTGAGACAGGAGAATGGCGTGAGGAGCTTGCAGTGAGCAGAGCTTGCAGTGAGCCAAGGAGGCAGAGCTTGCAGTGAGCCGAGATTGCACCACTGCACTCTAGCCTGGGCGACAGAGCGAGACTCCATCTCAAAAAAATAATAATTTTCTTTGGGAAGGGAGTTGAATTAGGGGTGAGGTGGGCTTTAATTTGTATTACTTCACTACTGTTTTAGTTTTAAAAACTTTTGTGACTTTACAAAATGGGATTTAAAATGATAAATACTATCTTCATGTACAGTAGAAAATCAGTTTTTAATAAAATTTTGGTTTACCATTTTCCGTCTTTGTGTAGGACATCATGGTGATGTTGGGGCTCCCATAGCTGATGTTATTCTCCCAGGAGCTGCTTACACAGAGAAGTCTGCTACATATGTCAACACTGAGGGTAGAGCTCAGCAGACTAAGGTAGCAGTGACACCTCCTGGCTTGGCAAGAGAAGACTGGAAAATTATAAGAGCACTCTCTGAGGTATAATTTCTGAGTCATTTCTTAGTGATGCTACTAAAGGGATTTGATATTTTAGCCTGTTAGAATGATTTTCAAAGTCAAGGAAGATGCCAATCTGAAATGCAGAGATGATTTGAATAATTTCTATAGAAAACATGTATTCAGAAACAGGAATTCAAGGTTACAGTGAGCTCTCATTGCACTGCTGCACTCCAGCCTGAGGGACAGAGCAAGACCCTGTCTCTTAAAAAATAAAGGAACTTGAAATTGGTGCTTTTATTTTATTTTATTTATTTTTGACACAGAGTTTTTCTCTGTTGCCCAGGCTGGAGTGCAGTGGCGTGATCTCAGCTTACGGTAACCTCCACCTCCCGGGCTGAAGCGATTCTTGTGCCTCAGCTTCCCGAGTAACTGGGATTACAGGCATGTACCACCAAGCCTGGCTAATTTTTGTATTTTTAGTAGAGATGGGGTTTCGCCATGTTGGCCAGGCTGGTCTTGAACTCCTGGCCTCAAGCAGTCCTCCCACCTCGGTCTCCTGAAGTGCTGGGATTACAGGTGTGAGCCACTGCACCTGGCCTGAAATTGGTGCTTTTATTGTTGAAAATTGTTGACTTGTCTTTTGCCTGAAAATACGTCTGTTAGCTCTTTATTGATGTAAAAGTAAGCATCCTAACTTTTAAAATAAAATAATAATACATTGTAAACTTTGTGTATTATTAATAGCAGTTTAGCAAAAACATTTGGATTTAGCATAGCATTGTCTCTAATAATTTCAGAGTCACTAATGTACTGACAGCTGTGAATGAATTAGAATTTTTGATGTTTCCCTGCTGAACTGCTTCCTTCATAAATGTATGTCTACTAATGGACACCAATAGGCTTTTCAGTAGTGCTGCATTATTTCACCATAGTTACAATTATCTATTATTTGATATTTTTAAGTATTAAAACTTTTTGTTGTTTTTGGGGACCTGACATGTTGTAGATTGCTGGAGTAACTCTTCCATATGATACTCTGGATCAAGTAAGGAACAGATTGGAAGAAGTCTCTCCTAATCTTGTTCGATATGATGATATTGAAGGGGCTAATTACTTCCAGCAAGCAAATGAGCTCTCAAAGGTAACAGCACACCCATGAGCAGTTTTCATAATGTTGTATCTACTGGTGTAACAGTACTAGTTTTCCATATTATTGTTGATCTCTTCTTTTTTGTGCAGCTAGTGAACCAGCAGCTTCTTGCTGACCCACTTGTTCCACCTCAGCTAACTATAAAAGACTTCTACATGACAGGTATGTAATTGTCAACATGACTGCCAAATACGAAAGGTAAGAAGTAATCAGATCACCTCATTTGGTGTTACAATTCCAATTTGTGATTGATAGTGTTTGCAATTCTTAATCTTTGAAGGTTTTCAAACATTGGAACTAACGTAAGCATATTTTCTGATTCTACTCTAGTTTTTTTGTTTCTGAAATGTAAGCAAAGTTTGAAAATCCAAGCAATTAATAGATTTTAAATATAAAATTTTGCTGTTGTAAGGAAAGTCACTGTGTAGCAATTTAGGGCGAATTTTCCAAAGTGGCAAATAACTGCAGGTTTTTCTGAGAATTATAGGTGGAAGAATCAAAACATTTAAATGTGAAACATGTTAAACAGTGCTTCTGATGTAAATTGTTAGGAATGTTTTTAAGGAACGCAGACAAACTGAAACTTGTTTATTGAAGATTCTTAGAACAGTTGATACAACATCTAGGTTATGAGGTATTTAATAGTTGATAGATTATTTTAACTAATTTTCTATCTAAAAGCACATAGAACTCTTAATTTTTTTATATAGTTTGTATCTAAGATTTTTTTAATAGGTATTTTAGTTAGATAATAAAGATTACCTTCATTGTAAAATAATACCTATGCTCAAAAGCACAACAAAAAATCACTTCTACGGTATTTATCTGCGAACTTATGAACACAAAGAAGGAAACAACAGACACTGTAGTCTACTTGAGGGTAGAGAGTGGGAGGAGGGAGAGATGCAGAAAAGATAAGTCTTGGGTACTGGGCTTAATTCCTTGGTGATGAAGTATTCTGTACAACAAATCCCCGTGACATGAGTTTACTGGTGTAAAAAGCCTTCACATGTACCCCTGAACCTAAAAGTTTTTTTTAAAAAAAAAAAAAAAGAAAAATCACTACATTCCCACTATCAAGAAATAACTGTAATTATTTTTAACATTTTAGTCACTCTTCCTCCAGGGACATACATATGCATTATACACATATATAATATTATAATAATTATTGTTATTTATATGTAATTATTACTGTTTACATGTACGTGTGTGTGTATGTATAATTTTTGAGATGAGATTTTACTCTGTCACTCAGGCTGGAGTGCAGTGGCACAATCTTGGCTCGCTGCAACCTCTGCCTCCCGGGCTGAAGCGATCCTCCCACCTCAACCTCCTCAGTAGCTAGGACTCTAGGCGCATACCACCACATCCAGCTGATTTTTGTATTTTTTAGAGATAGGGTTTCGCCATGTTACCCAGGCAGATCTCAAACTCCTGGACTCAAGCAGTCCGCCCACCTCAGCCTCCCAAAGTGCTAGGACTACAGGCGTGAGCCACCACCCCTGGCCTATATATTTTTTAGTGAAACAAAAAGTGAGATTAGGCCGGGTGCGGTGGCTCATGCCTGTAATTCCAGCATTTTGGGAGGCTGAAGGGGGCAGATGGCTTGAATCCAGGAGTTTCAGACCAGGCTGGGCCAACATAGTCAGATCTTGTCTCAAAAAAAAAAAAAAGTGAGATTATTCACTTGGGGGTGGGGGTTGATAGCTTTATTGAAATATAATTCACATACCCTAAATTTACTCATGAAGTGCACAATTCAATGTATTTTAGTACATATGCTGTTTTGTAACTGTTTTCAATAATAGTATTGTACACATTTTTCCTATATTTATTTATTTATTTATTTTTTTTTGAGACAGAGTCTTGCTCTGTCACCCAGGCTAGATTGCAGTGGTGTGATCTCGGCTCACTGCAAACTCCGCCTCCTGGGTTCACGCCATTCTCCTGCCTCAAACTCCCGAGTAGCTGGGAGTACAGGCATGTGCCACAACACCTGGCTAATTTTTTGTATTTTTAGTAGAGACGGGGTTTCACCATGTTAGCCAGGATGGTCTCGATCTCCTGACCTCGTGATCCACCTGCCTTGGCCTCCCAAAGTGCTAGGATTACAGGTGTGAGCCACCACGCCTGGCCTTTCCTATGTTTTGAATACTTTTCTATAATTTTGTAATGGCTGCATACTGGTGCACTGTCTAGTTGTTCTATAGTTATTTGATTGTTTCCAGGGATAGTTATTGAAAGCATTTGGCCAGTAAGGGGTTTATTGTTGGAATCTGTTGGTTACATATAATTATGTATACTTGCATAGGGCCTTATAATCTTTTTTCCTCCTGAATATGTGCACCATTAAAGTTTTAGTATGTGCTTTTTAAAAAGTTGTATTATCAAAATGACATTTTCTTAATATCTTTCAGATTCAATTAGCAGAGCCTCACAGACAATGGCCAAATGTGTCAAAGCTGTCACAGAGGGTGCCCAGGCAGTAGAGGAACCATCCATATGCTGAAGCATCTACTAGGATCCCAGTTTTGCCACAGATAATTAATGGACAACTATAGTGCAGTGATCCTTTACAGGTTTATTTCTTTGTAAAAAAAATAATAATAATAATCTGAATCATGTAATATTTAAGGTTATACTATGCCTATTTGAAAATGATATTAGTTATCAACTTTGCAGTTTGAAAAACATGTATTGTGTGTAAAGGTTAAATAATAAAACTTTATGCAGATGCTCTTAAAAGCATTGATAACCTTTGTGACGAATATAAAGAAATCCTTAAATTATGAGTTGTTGGCTTATCTTCGTAAATAATTTGTCTATAAAATGGATGAAATGAAAAGAGTTTCAATTAAAACCCACTTTTTTCTAGTGCTAAAGAAAAGATTTAAGCACTTTTTTCAAGCTAGGTAAATAGGAAAAATATATAATCGTGCTCAGATGTGTATCTGGGATAATTATAATTAATAATCATAGTAACAATGGCTAATATAATTTAGCTTTATTATATGTGCGAAGCACTCTGGTTTTACATGCATTATCTTCTTTTGTTCTTGCTACAACCCTGTGAGATAGTAGTATTATCCCATTTTACTGATGAAGATTGAAGCCTGGGTATATTGAATAGCTTGCCCAAGGCCACACAGCAAAAGTCACCAACTCAAACCTACTTCTTATTTACTCCAAAGCCTGTTGTTCTTAACTGCAACATATCATTTCCTCTCGTTAATATTGATTCTATAGGTTGTTACTTCTAAAAATTACTATTGAGTTTAATGGTGAACACATTTTTCTATTTTCTCTTGAATCTGCTTCTGTAATGTCATGGTGATTTATGTGGCTTTTTTTTTTTTTATAAGTTATACATGTATGCATGTATACTTATGGGACCTCCCTTGGAATGAGGGAGGTCTCAAGAGATATAATTTAGATTCTCATTGATGTTCTGTATTCATTACCCTAACACCATCTGTAGTGTTAAATCAACTAAATTATTTCAGTAATAGGAGACAAAACAACCAGCTTTCATAATTTTTAATTGTCAAAACCAAAAGGAATCAGAATAAGGATCACTGAGAATTAAAAAAAATAAAAAAGGAAGTAAAAATTTTACAATTAGGAGATAATTAAAAATAGATAATTTTTTTTTTTAATCTAAGGTTGGGTGTGGTGGCTTACACCTGTAATCCCAACACTTTGGGGGGGCCGAGGTGGGTGGATTGCTTGAGCCCAGGAGTTGGAGACCAGTCTGGGCAACATGGTGAAACCCCATCTCTACAAAAAATACAAAAATTAGCTGGGTGTGGTGGTGTACACCTATAGTCCCAGCTACTCGGAAGGCTGAGGTGGGAGGATCACCTGACCCAGGAGGTTGAGGCTGCAGTGAGCCGTGATTGCGCCACTGCATTCCAGCCTGGGCAACAGAGCAAGACTTTGTTTCAAACAAACAAACAAAACTATGTTCACAATTTATTTGTTTTGTAATCCTTATTCTTTTCTGCTTTCACTAAAGACTCAGCCCAAGTATAGGATGCTCTTTTCCCTTTGTTTTTTTTTTTTTTTTTTTGAGATGGAGTCTTACTCTGTCATCCAAGGCTGGAATGCAGTGGCATGATCTTGTCTCACTGCAATCACCACCTCCCTGATTCCAGCGATTCTCCTGCCTCAGCCTCCCCGGTAGCTGGGATTACAAGCGCACGCCACCACACCCAGCTAATTTTTGTATTTTTAGTAGAGACAGGGTTTCACCACATTGGCCAGGCTGGTCTTGAACTCCTGACCTCAGGTGATCTACCCACCTTGGCCTCCCAAAGTGCTGGGATTACAGGTGTGAGCCACTGCACCCAGTCTAGGATGTCGTTTTTCTGATACAACAAAGGATAAGGTTTTAGAATAATAGTATGTCACAATATCTTTAAAAACAGCAGGTGCAGTGGCTCACACCTATAAGCCCAGCATTTTGGGGGTTCAAGGCAGGAGGATCAGTTGAGGTGAGGAGTTCAAGACCAGCCTGGACTGCATAGCAAGATCCTATTTCTACAAAAAAAAAATGTAAACCTTAAAATTGCACCAAATTTGTCACCTGTACCGCTTTTAGAACTGTTTATCTTATCCTCCTCAGTGATACATCATGAAGTTGTGTGCTTTGCCTAAAATGCCCAGTTGCCTGAAATTGTATAAACTTTTGCCAAAAGTGTTTGAACTTAATACAAACTTCCCATCTCTTACCTCTTAGCACTGTGCTCATCTTGAGGGCACATAGTCCCAATTTTGTATTTTACATAATACTCTTAGTGAATATGTGTAGACTTCATATGGTTGTGGGTAAGAGAATACTGCATTCAGATAGAAAAGATGATATATGGCTAAGTTGATCCAGGATCCTTGGGCTACCTGCTAGGCAGTTTGTGGTGAACAATCATAATCTGTAAAAAATACCTTGTCTGGACCGGGTGCGGTGGCTTACACCTGTAATCCCAGCACTTTGGCAGGCTGAGGCGGGCGGATGATTGAGGTCAGGAGTTTGAGACCAGCCTGGCCAACGTGGTGAAACCCTGTCTCTACTAAAAATACAAAAATTAGCCGGGCATGGTGGCACATGGCTGTAATCCCAGCTACTGGGGAGGCTGAAGCAGGAAAATCGCTTGAACTGAGAGTTGAGGTGGAGGTCGTGGTAAGCCGAGATCACACCATTGCACTGCAGCCTGGGTGAAGAAGCAAGCCTCCATCTCAAAAAATAAATAAGTAAATAAATAAATAAATAAATAAATAATACCTTGTCTGGGATAAGTAGTGCTCAGTCTGTCTCATGGGCACATATTAGTGTCGTAATGCCAAATACTAAGGTTATTGTAAGCATAAACATTGAAGATAATTGCTAGAGAAAAATAGACTGAAAAAGAGTCCTCAGATGTAAGAAAAATACATGTAGATGAGAGTAACCTGTCTGGTGGAATCATGACATTCTAAGCAATGAAGGAATCACCAATGAGAAAATCTACAAAGGCTCAAGATCAAGTCTCTTTAGGTGAATAAGGCAATCTAGAAAGACCTGGGAAGAAGAATACCATTTCCTGAGGACCTTCTAAATAAGTGCCATTAAAGCTTTAAATACATTAAGGCTATTCTTCACAAAATCTCTGCTAATGGTAGGTATTAATTGAGACTCAAGAAATACCAAATAACTTATTTATGGTTACACAGCTAGATACTAATGGCAAGAGTGTTTAATTAGAAGTACTTTTACTATCCCAGGTTGCCTCAAATGAAAACATTTTGGACAGCAATATAAGGTGAATAGCTGAGCATGATGGCACAAGCTATAGCCCCAGCTACTTGGGAGGCTGAGGCACAAGGATTGCTTGAGCAAATGAGTTTGAGTCCAGCATGGACAACTGTATTCCTGCAGCCTGCTTGTATTCCTCTCCTCAAAGTGCTTTTTCCTTCTTTGCCACGTGACTAGCCCGTGAATTTTCCAAACTTTTATGCTCTGCTTCCCTTTTAAATATGTTCCGACTTTATTTCTTTGCTTCCATATCTGATTGCAGGCTGCTAGCATCAGCCAGGCCACATCTTGAACGCTTTGCTGCTTAGAAATTTCTTCTACCAGATACCCTGATACCCTAAGTTATCACTCTTATGTTCAAACTTCCACAGATTCTTAGGGCCTGGATACAATGCACCCAAGCTATTTGCTAAAGCATGACATGGATGTACCTTTATTCCTGTTCCCAATAACTTCCTCATTTCCATCTAAGACCTCATCACTCTGGACTTCACCATATGTCTATCAGCATTTTGGTCACAACCACTTAAGTCTCTAAGTTCCAAACTTTCCCTCATCTTCCTGTCTTCTGAGCCCTCCAGATTCTTCCAACCTCTGCCTGCTACCCAGTTCCAAAGCTGCTTCTACATTTTCCAATATGTATAGCAGTGCCCCGCTGTCAGTACTAATCTGTTTTAGTCTGTTTGCATTACTATAAAGGAATATCTGAGACTGGGTAATTCTTGCAAAAGAGAAATTTAATTGGCTTACCATTCTGCAGGCTGTACACAAAGCATGGCACCAGCAGCTGCTTCTGATGAGGGCTTCAGGAAGCTTACAATCATGGTAGAAGGCAAAATGGGAGCGAGCATATCACATGGTGAGAGAGGGAGCAAGAGAGAGGAGGAGGTCCCAGACTCTAAACAACCAAATTTCACATGAACTAAGATCTCACTCATCACCAAGATGATGGTGCCAAGCCATTCATGACGGATTTGCCCCATGATTCAATACCTCCCACAAGGCCCTACCTCCAGCATTGGGGATTACATTTCAACATAAGATTTGGAAGTGACAGCCATCCAAACCATACCAGCAACATAGCAAGACCCCCAACTCTTAAAAAAAAAAAAAGTTGAATATATATCCAAAAATATCTTAAATTCCATATGGGAAGCCTCCCCCCTCAAATTTCTAGTAAATTGTATTACAATGAATACATTAATTAAAAATATACTTGGCCTAGCACAGTGGCTCAAGCCTGTAATCCCAGCACTTTGGGAGGCCGAGGTGGGCAGATCACCTGAGGTCAGGAGTTTGAGACCAGCCTGCCCGACGTGGTGAAACTCTGTCTCTACCAAAGATACAAAATTAGCCGGGCATGGTGGCACATGCCTGTAATCCCAGCTACTCACTCAGGAGGCTGAGGCAGGAGAATCACTTAAACCCAGGAGACGGAGGTTGCAGTGAGTCAAGATCGCACTGTTGCACTCCAGCCTGGGTGACAGAGTGAGACTCTGTCTGAAAAAAAGTAAAAATTAAAAAATATATTTGACAATAACCAGTACTCAATTTATTGTTTGTTGTTGACATTAACATTTTAAGAGTATTTCTTCATCTGTAAAATGAGGATAAAAATTGTAAAATTGTACCTACTTCCAGCCTCATAGAGTTGTTTTGATGATTACGTCAGAGAGCTTGTGAAAACCTTAGGCCTATTTCCTGACATACACTAAATGCCCCATGTGCTAACTGAGGATGATCATTGTAGGAAATTTCATAGACTATGAGGGAAAGCCATGCCTAAAATAATCTCCAGCTTATTAAGAAGTGCATTGCTTTTTGTTTGTTTGTTTGTTTTATCTGAGACAGAGTCTCACTGTATCACCAGACTGGAGTGCAGTGGCGCAATCTCAGCTCACTGCAACCTCCGCCTCCTGGGTTCAAGTGATCCTCCTGCCTCAGCCTCCCGAGTAGCTGGGACTACAGGCGCACACCACCATGCCCAGCTAATTTTTGTTTTCAGTAGAGGCGGAGTTTCACCATGTTGGGCAGGATGGTCTCAAACTCCTGACCTCAGGTGATCCACCCGCCTCAACCTCCCAGAGTGCTGGGATTACAGGCGTGAGCTATCCATGCCCAGTCAATTTTTTGTATTTTTAGTAGAGATGAGGTTTCACCATATTGGTCAGGCTGGTCTTGAACTCCTGACCTCAGGTGATCCACCCACCTCAGCCTCCCAAAGTGCTGGGATTACAGATGTGAGCCAGCGCACCCAGCCTGGCCATCTTTTATAAAAAGATGAACATGTCAGAATTCCCTAATAAGGTTCTGGCTCTGTTACCCAGACTGGAGTGCAATGCATGGCATGATCTCAGCACACTGCAACCTCCGTCTCCTGGGTTCAAGCCATCCTCCCACTTCAGCCTCCCAAGTGGCTGGGACTACAGGCACACGCCACCACACCTGGCTAATTTTTGTATTTTTTGTAGAGACAAGGTTTCGCCGTGTTGCCCAGGCTGGTCTTGAACTCCCGAGTTCAAGTGATCTGCCTGCCTCAGCCTCCCAAAGTGCTGGGATTACAGGCATGAGCCACTGTACCCGGCCCCTAATAAGTTTTAAATAACCACTATTTTAAAATATTTTAATAGTTACATAGCACTTTAATTAGTTTGCTGATTTAATTTAGCCCAAGGGACAAGGATGTTAATGAGAAAACTGACTAGATTTCAGATCATAGATTTTAAGAGAACAAGGATCTCAAAACCAAATACCCTCTGCTTAAAGTGTTTTTTGTGTTTTTCACTACTGAAAATGTTTAGAGATTGACTTACCTATTGCTGATACTCAAAACATCTGATATATTAATATTTTTAAATAATTCACACTAAAAGCATATGTTGAAAATGGCAATGTATAGTCTGAGACTGGTGATTAGACTGGACTAAAAGCATATGTTGAAAATGGCAAATGTATGGTCTGAGACTGGTCATTAATTTACAGTATTGGCACCCAAAGAGATACTGAGATGAATAACTTATTAATTTCCTTCTTAAAATCATAATTTTGGATCTGTAAAGGACTATACAAGAAAAAAAATCTAGTATTATACCTGCATTTTATAATTGTGGAAATGGAGGCCAGAAAGAATAAGAGGCAAGTTAGGGGCAGATCTTGGGTTTGGATCAGCTCTTCTGACGCCTGGTTCTGTGACATTACAAAGCCTGAAATTCAGCTCCAACATCTATTAAACATTTGCAGAGTATCAGCTGGGTGCAGTGGCTCTCACAAAGCCAGGAGTTCAAGACCAGCCTGGCCAAGATAGTAAAACCCCGTCTCTACTAAAAATACAAAAATTAGCCGGGCGTGGTGGCAAGTCGCCTGTAATCCCAGCTACTCTGGAGGCTGAGTCAGAGAATTGCTTAAACCTGGGAGGTGGAGGTTGCAGTGATCCCACTGCGCGCTCCAGCATGGGCGACAGAGCGAGACCCCATCTCAAAAAGAAAAAAAAAATTTTTTTGCAGAGTATCTACTGTGTGTCAAGTACATTACCCAAGACTACAAAGAGAAATACAATTTAGCTAATGTTCTCAAGAAGCTAACAGTATGCTAAAAGAGATATGTAGGCATCAATTATAGTAATGACATAACATTCTAATAGAGGTAAGTACATAACACAATGGGCATGGCTAGTTGTCTTTGTTTTTGCCGTTAAAACAATATCACAGACTGGGTGATGGATTGATTGATTGACTGATGAGATAACTCTGTCACCCAGGCTGGGGTTCAGTGGCATGATCACAGCTCACTGCAGCCTCAACCTCCCTGGATCAAGCAATCCTTCTGCCTCAGCCTCCTGAACAGCTGGAACTACGGGTGTGAGCCACCATGCCCCACTAATTTTTAATTTTTTTTTTTTTTTTTTTTTTTCTGAGACAGAGTCTCAGTCTGTTGCCCAGGCTGGAGTGCAGTGACACAATCTCAGCTCACTGCAACCTCCACCTCCCGGGTTCAATTTTCCTGCCTCAATCTACTGAGTAGCTAAGATTACAGGCGTGCGCCACCACGCCCGGCTAATTTTTGTATTTTTAGTAGAGACGGGGTTTCACCATGTTGGTCAGGCTGGTCTCAAACTCCTGACCTCATGATCTGCCCACCTCGGCCTCCCAAAGTGCTGGGATTACAGGCGTAAGCCACCGCGCCAAGCTAATTTTTTAAAATTTTTTATAGAGACAGGTCTCACTAAGTTGCCCAGGCTCGTCTTGAACCCCTGGGCCCAGGCGCTCCTTCCACCTTGGCCTGCCAAAGTTCTGGAATTACACATGTGAGCCAACACACCAGGCCCAGACTGGGTAATTTATAAAGAAATTTACTTCTGCCCGCCCCGCCCCGCCCCGCCCCGCCTCCCCGCGTAGCGCTGCTATCCCCGCACCGCTGGGAACATGGCGCTGCGAGTGGTGCGGAGCGTGCGGGCCGTGCTCTGCAGTCTGCACGCGGTCCTGGCACCTGCTGCGCCCTGTGTGTCGAGGCCCTGGCAGCTTGGGATGGGCGCCGTACGGTTGCTGCGCATGGGACCCACTCTGCTGTGGGGAAGCGTTGGGAGATGTTTACTATAGTCTGCCTGAAGTTGGGACAAAATTGAACAAACAAGATGAGTTTGGTGCTTTGGAAAGTGTGAAAGCTGCTAGCGAACTCTATTCTCCTTTATCAGGAGAAGTAACCGAAATTGATGCTCTTGCAGAAAATCCAGGACTTGTAAACAAATCTTGTTATGAAGATGGTTGGCTGATCAAGATGACACTGAGTAACCCTTCATAACTAGATGAACTTATGAGTGAAGAAGCATATGAGAAATACATAAAGTCTACTGAGGAGTGAAAATGGAACCACTAAATAAGCTAGTATGAAATAACGCAACCCAGCAGAGTTGTCCTAAATTAGTGGTGGATAGAAGACTTAGAATAGCAACTTTTAGCATTACCCATGGGAAAAAAAAACTACTGTTAACACTGCGAATGAAAGAAGATGCCTTTTAACTTTCTAATGATTGTAGATAAACATAATGCGTGTCTTTTTCACAATATCCTATGATTTTTAGACTAGGCTCTAGTATTCAGAATTCATGAAATTATCCATGGTAAAAATTAGTTATAAAAATTACATAATTCAAATATAATGTTGTTATTCTTAAGCCTTATATAATATTGTAACTTGTGTATGTCCATACCTGGATTTGGGATGAAATACTTAATGATCTTTCCATTGGAAATAACTGGGATAGAAGAAGTTTTTGTTGCTTGTAGAGTGTCAGATGAAGAACAACACTATCTTGATTTTGCAATACATTGCATTTACTGGTGCTATTTTTATACAGTGAAGCAAGAGCTTTGCAGCAAAATAATAAAATACTCACTTCTTCGTTAAAAAAAAAAACAGAAAAGAAATTTACTTCTTACAATTCTGGAGACCAGGAAGTCCATGATCAGGTGCCAGCATCTGGGAAGGGCCTTCTTGCTGTCCTCCCATGGCAGAAGATGAAAGGGCAAGGGAGAGCTAACATGCTCCCGCAAGCTCTTTTTATAATGGCATCAATCAAATATGAGGCCAGAGTCCTTGTGACCTAATCATCTCCCAGAAGGCTCCGCCTCCCAACCCTGTTGCATTGGGATTAAGTTTCCAACACATGAATTTTGGAGACAACACATTCAAAACATAGCATTCCACACCTTGGGCTCCCCAGATTCATGTCCTCACATGCAAAATAAATTCATTCCATCCCAATAGCCCCCCAAAAGTCTTAACTTGTTCCAGCATCAACTTTAAAGTCAAAGTCCAAAGTCTCATCTAAATCAGATATGAGTGAGACTCAAGGCATGATTCATCATGAGACAAAGGATGTACATTTGCAATGTTTGGCATGTCAGACAAAACAAAAATATGTAAATATCCATCAATAGGGAACTGCTTAAAAATTTTTTTGTATAATCATAAAATGAAACATGCAGATGTTTAAACTAATGAGCTAGATCTCAACGTGCTGATATGGAAAGTGCTTCAGAATGTATTAAGGACATAAATTAAGTGTACAATAATGTGTGTGTGTATATATGTATATGCTTATGTGTATATGGAAAGTATCTCAGCAGATACAATAAAAACTTAACTGTGATTACCCCTGGATCAATTAACATGTGGTATAGTATAAGGAAATGAATTTTATACCTTGATCAAACATTTGAAAAATTTTACAATATATTGCTTTATAATTTTTAGAAACAACATATTGTGGCCGAGTGCGGTGGCTCACGCCTGTAATCCCAAAGGCCAAGGCGGGCAGATCACCTGAGGTCGAGAGTTTGAGACCAGCCTGACCAACATGGAGAAACCTCATCTCTACTAAAAATACAAAATTAGCCAGATGTGGTGGTGCATGCCTGTAATCCCAGCTACTCAGGAGACTGAGGCAGGAGAAACGCTTGAACCTGGGAGGTGGATGTTTCGGTGAGCTGAGATCACACCATTGCACTCCAGCCTGGGCAACAAGAGCGAAATTCCATCTCAAAAAAAAAAAAATTGTTTAAATGAAGAATCTGTAGGAAAACAAAATGTTGATAAAAAGTTAATAAAAAGTAGTCCAGGCACGGTGGCTCATGCCTGTAATCCCAGCACTTTGGGAGGCCGAGGCAGGCGGGTCACCTGAGGTAAGGAGTTTGAGACCAGCCATAGCCAACATGGTGAAACTTTGTCTGTACTAAAAATACACAAATATTTTTATTTTTTTATTTTATTTTATTACAGGCATGCGCCTGTAGTCCCAACTACTCGGGAGGCTGAGGCAGGAGAATCGCTTGAACCCAGGAGACAGAGGTTGCAGTGAGCCGAGATCGCACCACTGCACTCCTGCCTAGATGACAGAGTGAGACTCTGTCTCAAAAAAAAAAAAGTAAAAATATCAGTATACAAAATCGTATGCATGGTATGTGTGGTAGGAAGACTCTAAAATGGCCTCGATGATCCCTGCCTCCTGGGATGACCTTGGGTAATCCGCTCCCCTTGAGTGTGGGCTGAACTTAACTTCTAATGAATAAGGATGTTGCTACTGAGATTAGGTTTTAAAACCTAATTCTACTGAGATTAGGTTTTAAAACCTAATTCTTCTTGGGCTTCCTTTTTGGGTTCTCTATGGTTCTCTCATGCTTGATCATCACCTTCCATGTTCTGAGGTCCCATAGGCAGCTTCCTCCTTGGTCTTGAGGAATACTCTCATGCTCAGAGAGGCATCCTGTGGTAAGGAAGGGGCCTACCAGCAACCACGTGAGTGAGCTGAATCCTTTGGCCTCAATAGAGTTGAGATGACTGCCGCCCCAGCTGACAGCTTAACTGCAACCTAAAATATCTTCAGTCAGAAGCACCCAAACTCATGCTTCTGGATTTCTAGCACACAGCAACTGTGAGATAATAAATGAATGTTTTTAGTCACTAAGTTTTGGATTATTTTGTTATGTAATAATAGATGACTAATATACCCTGATTATAACTTTGCAAAAGCATATGCCAGGATGACCCCCATCCAATGACTGATACATGTGGAGGTATAAAGGCCTAGCCGTCTCAGCCCAATGAGGGACAATTCTGAAGGACCACTTTAGCTCCTGACCTCTCTGTGGGGTTGGCTGAGGCTGCCATTGACTCTGCATTGCAGCTCAACTTTTCCTTCTGCCTGCTCTTGCTTTTGTCCCCTCCCTTACACAGGTGTTGACTCCTAGGGAACGCCTAAATAAATATTCTGCATGCTAAACTGCTCTGAGTCTGCTTCCTAGGGAATCCAATCTGTGACAGCCATCCTTAATATCTGTGTATCCCAGGTCACTGTGCCAGAAAGAAGTGGTGAGGGAATGCAAGCGGAGAACGAGCACTTAACATTTTATTGATATGACTTGGAAATTGCATCTTCCATTCACATACCCTACACAGGATTTACAGCCACGTTCACCCGTAAGTGAGGAGGCTGGGAAATGTAGTATCTAGCTGGGCAGCTATCTCCCCAACTAAAACACACAGATTCTGAGAGAAGGTGTTCCCTTTATCTATTGCTGCACAACAAACTACCCCAAAACTTACTGATGTAAAACAACCATTTTGTTAGGTTCCTGAGAGTCCATGGGTCCAGAATACAGAAAGGGCACAGCAGTTAGGGGGGCAGCTCTTCTCTATTCTACAAGGCCAGGGCCTCAGCTGGATGACTGGAATATTTAGGGATGACTCAAACGACTAGGGACTGAAGAAGTATGAACGGTTCTGGCTGGAGGATTCAGTTCCCACATGGCATCTTCACTCGTATGTTCAGCTCCTAGGCTGGAATGGTGGAATGACATGATCAGATGGGATTGCCTTCCAGAAAGGATCTTCCTGTGGCCTATTCAGCAAGTCAGTCTCTGGTTAGTTGGACTTCTTATAGGGTAGCTCAAGGCTCCAAGGGCAAGGTAATTCCTAGAGATCACAGAGGAAGCTGCAAGACTTTTTATGACTTAACCTCAGAAATTATATGACATCATTTCCATTGAATTTTATTGGTCAAGCCAGGCTCTGAGCCCACCAAGATTCAAGTGGGGGAAACATACACCTCACCTCTTGATGAGAGGAGTATGAAAGAATTAAAACTGCCCTAACGAAAGAATAGATATTAGTTCTTACTAGAGCCCTGTAGTATGTATCACAGTAGTAAAGAGGGACATAAAAACAGAAAACAGGCTGGGCGCCATGGCTCACGCCTGTAATCCCAGCACTTTGGGAGGCCAAGGTGGGAGGATTGCTTGAGCCCAGGAGTGGGAGACCAGTCTGGACAATGTAGTGAGACCTCATCTCTACAAAAAATTTTTAAAAAATTAGCCAGGCATGGCGGCATGTGCCCGTAGTCCTAGCTACTTGGGAGGCTGAGGCAGGAAGATAGTTTGAGCCTGGGAGGTCAAGGTTGTGGTGAGCCTTGATGATGCCACTGCACTCCAGCCTGGGTGACACAGTGAGACTTTGCATCAGGAAAAAAAAAAAAAAAAGAGAAAACAGACAATAATATGTTAAAAATGAAACCTCTATAATTTATCAATCTATAACTATTTTCTCATCACTTACCGCATACCAAACTCTACTGCACTTGTGTCCAGTATAAAGTTGGTGAGTCTTCTATTGTATTTAGGATAGAGTTGAGGCCCTTCCCTTTGGTTCAAATTATTTAAGCTTTTATTTTATTATGTCTTCCTGAGTGAGGTTCTTGCTCTGTCCAGGCTGGAGTGAAGTGGCAGGATCATGACTCACTGCAGGCTCAAACTCCTGTGCTCAAGCGATCCTCCTGCCTCAGCCTCCCAAGTGGCTGGGACTATAGGCATGTACTATGATGGCCAGCTAATGTTTTTGTTTATTTGTTTTTTGTTTTTTCTTTTCTTTTCTTTTCTTTTTTTTTTTTTGAGATGGAGTCTCACTCTGTTGTCCAGGCTGGAGTGCAATGGTGTGATCTTGGTTCACTGCAACCTCTGCCTGCTGGGTTCAAGGGATTCTTCTGCCTCAGTCTCCCAAGTAGCTGGGATTACAGGTGTGCACCACAACACCCAGTTAATTTCTGTAGTTTTAGTAGAGATGGGGTTTCGCCATGTTGGCCAGGCTGGTCTCAAACTCTTGACCTCAAGTGATCTGCCTGCCTCAGCCTCCCAAAGTGCTGGGATTACAGCCATGAGCCACTGCGTCCAGCCTGTTTTGTATTTTTTGTAGAGACGGGGTTTCACCATGTTACCCAGACTGGTCTCCAACTCCTAGGCTCAAGTCATACACCTACCTCAGCCTCCCAAAGTGCTGGGATTACAGGCCTGAGCCACCATCCCTGGCCTTTTTAAAGCTTTTAAATATAGTTTAAGAACCTTGGCACATAATTGTCCAGTCTCTGCTGCTATAGAGTAGTTAAGTACTAGGCCCAAATGAAGTAATATTCCTCAAATAACATATTTAGTATTATAGTTTCAGTAAAATGGTACTATAGTTTGAGTACAAGGGTGAAAGCCAAACTAGTCTTACAGTTTCTCCTGTTTCATTTCCGCTTTATGAGATTTACTGTATCCTTCAGCAACATAAGTTACCTCTCTGCCAGACTATGTACTGTACATTATTAATATAAATTATTTTCTGAATTAAAGAAAGTGTCAAGTCACAAGGCAAACTAAGACAGAAACTGAGCCTCCTGAGATCTTTAAACCCTTCCGAGACTCTGGGATTTTCCTTATGTTCCTGTGGGTAGGGGAACCTTGCCCCATTGCTCTAGAACAAAAGCATCTACTTTGCTGATGGGAAGTCCTGGGGTAGTGTTGAAGTCTAAAAGAAACAAGAAACCATGACTGAATTTCACTAATCTCAATTTTCCCTGCCAAGAAGAATAAAGGCCCTCCCAAGTTTGCCTGTTGGTTTCTTTTTTCTTTTCTTTTTTTTTTTTAGACAGAGTCTCACTCTGTTGCCTAGGCTGGAGTGCAGTGGTGCAATCTCGGCTCACTGCAAGCTCCGCCTCCTGGGTTCACGCCATTCTCCTGCCTCAGCCTCCCCAGTAGCTGGAACTACAGGCGCCCGCCACCACACCCGGGCTAATTGTTTTGTATTTTTAGTAGAGACGGGGTTTCACCGTGTTAGCCAGGATGGTCTCGATCTCCTGACCTCGTGATCTGCCCGCCTCGGCCTCCCAAAGTGCTGGGATTACAGGCGTGAGCCACCGTGCCCTGCCTGCCCGCTCGCCTGACTGCCCGCCCGCCAGCCTGCCTGCCTGCCTGCTCGCTCTCGCTCTCTCTCTCTCTCCCGTCCCCTCCCCCACCCTTCCCTCTTTCTCTCTTTCTTTTTCTTTCTTTTCTTTCTATCTTCTTTCGAGTCTCACTCTGTTGCCCAGGCTGGAGTGCAGTGGCGCGATCTCAGCTCATGGCAGCCTCAGCCTCCCAGGTTCAGGCAATTCTCCTGCCTTAACCTCCCGAGCAGCTGGGATTAAAGGCGTGGGCCACCACGCCTGGCTAATATTTGTATTCTTATTACTAATGAGACAGAGTTTCACCATGTTGGCCAAGCTGGTCTCAAACTCCTGACCTCAAGTGATCCACCAGCCTCAGCCTCCCAAAGTGCTGGGATTATAGGCGTGAGCCACTGTGCCCCACCTTTTCTTTTATCTTTCCTTAATTTTTTTTTTTTTTTTTGAGACAGGGTCTTGCTCTGTCACCCAGGCTGGAGTCCAGTGGCACGATCACAGCTCATTGCAACTTCAACCTCCCAAGCTCAAGTGACCTTCTTACCTCAGCCTCCCGAGTAGCTGGGACTACAGGTGTATGCCACCATGCTTGGCTATGGTATTTTTTTGTAGAGATGGGGTCCCGTTATGTTGCCCAGACTGGTCTCGAATTCCTGGGCTCAAGTGATCCGCCTGCCACAGCCTCCCAAAGTGCTGAGATTACAGGCATGAGCCACCATGCCTGGCCTGTTTCTTTTTTAAGACTGGGAGAAGGCCAGGCGCGGTGGCTCACGCCTGTAATCCCAGCACTTTGGGAGGCCAAGGCAGGTGGATCACGAGGTCAGGAGTTAGAGACCAGCCTGACCAACATGGTGAAACCCTGTCTCTACTAAAAATACAAAACAATTAGCCCGGGTGTGGTGGCGGGTGCCTGTAGTCCCAGCTACTGGGGAGGCTGAGGCAGGAGAATGGCGTGAACCCGGGAGGCGGAGCTTGCAGTGAGCCGAGATTGCGCCACTGCACTCCAGGCTGGGTGACAGATCGAGACTGTCTCAAAAAAAAAAAAAAAAAAAGACTAGGAGCAACCTAGCCTTGATCTGAGGTATATCGTTATGTGGATAAAGTTAAATAATAATAGAACATATGCCTTTCTGTAGCTCCTCCAGCTACAATTCCCATAAAGCATAAAGTGGAAATGTATTCTGTAGTTAGCAGGAACTAAACAGCCACACCCCTTCGTGGGATGGGGCTTACTTTGTATCTGCAAACCTGGGGGAAATGGAGAAAGGGAAAGTGTATCCGTGGGCAGCTGCATTTCCCTTGGGAAAATGGGGTTATTCCTCTGTAACTCCTGTGTGTGTCCTCTGTGACCCTTGCTCTCTCCTTGTTTATCCATCACTTTCCTAGCCAAGTGCATGTGTCAATCT
Organism: Pongo pygmaeus; assembly: GCF_028885625.2. Taxonomy (NCBI): domain Eukaryota; kingdom Metazoa; phylum Chordata; class Mammalia; order Primates; family Hominidae; genus Pongo; species Pongo pygmaeus. Next base: position 106,442,325 of record NC_072384.2, on the reverse strand, counting down.
TTTTTCAAATCTTTAGTTCCATATGAGATGGGATGGGCTCCTTACTCCTTTTACTCCCCATATCTCTGATGGTTTGCCTCTAAAGTGCTTACCTAATAATTTCCTCTCACATCATTCCCAGTCATACACGAAGTGCATCTTCTACAGGTTCATTGACGTCGTGTGTATTATAAAAGTGATAAACAACTATTAAAAGTTTACTTTTTCTGCACATCCTTCATTTGGACTTGATTTATAAAATATATTGCCCTAGCCGGGCGTGGTAGCTCATGCCTGCAATCCCAGCACTTTGGGAGGCTGAGGTGGGTGAATCACCTGACATCAGGAGTTTGAGACCAGCCTGGCCAACACGGTGAAATCCCATCTCTACTAAAAATACAAAACAAAACAAAACAAAACAAAATGCCAGTCATGGTGGCAGGTACCTGTAATCCCAGCTACTTGAGAGGCTGAGGCAGGAGAACCACTTGAACCTGGGAGGCAGAGGTTGCAGTGAGCCAAGGTCGCACCATTGCATTCCAGCCTGGGCAACAAAAGCGAGACTCCGTCTCAAAAATATATATATATATATATATATATTTATATATATAGCCCTTTGGTAAAACTGGAATAATTCTCATTTAAAAACAGGATATTAGGCCAGGCTCGGTGGCTCACATGTGTAACCCCAGCACTTTGGGAGGCTGAGGCAGGCAGATCACTTGAGGTCAGGGGTTCGAGACCATCCTGGCCAGCATGGCAAAACCCTGTCTCTACTAAAAAAAAAAAAAAAAAAATACAAAAATTAGCCGGGCATGGTGGTGGGCACCTGTAATCCCAGCTACTCAGGAGGATGAGGCAGGAGAATTGCTTGAACCCAGGAGGTGGAAGCTACAGTGAGTTGAGATCATGCCACTGCATTCCAGCCTGGATGACAGAATGAGACTCCGTCTCGAAAAAAATTAAAAAATAAAAAAATTAAAATGGGGTATTAGGACAAATATCTTGTAAAGAATTGGTACCCCATATAAATCTGAGTGCCAGAAAAGATTTCTAATCATCTTTAATAATATATCTGGGTCTTGCTGGGCACCGTGGCTCACGCCTGTAATCCCAGCACTGTGGGAGGCTGAGGCAGGCAGATTGCTTGAGGTCAGGAGTTCGGGACCAGCCTAGCCAACATGGTGAAACCCCGTCTCTACTAAAAAAATACAAAAATTAGCCGGGTGTGGTGGCACACGCCTGTAGTCCTAGCTACTCAGGAGGCTGAGGCAGAAGAATCGCTTGAACCCGGGAGGTGGAGGTTGCAGTGAGCCGAGATCGCACCACTGCACTGCAGCCTGGGCGACAGAGCGAGACTCCGTCACAACAAAACAAAACAAAACAAAATATATTTGGGTCTTGAGAATCCACATCTTATTCCACTTAATTTTTTGGTTGGAATTGGTTCTTCCATTCATGTTTGTGGTTTAATTCAGTAAGTACATGTGTAAGAAGAGCAATTTTCAGAAAGAAAATGAAAAACACCCTAAAAAGGGGCAGAAACCTTTCTGCTAGGCAAACCGTCAAAGAGATCATAGGTGCTTTTATGCTTCTAATACAGTGACCTGCAATTCTTTATAGCTTTACAATTCAGGTTACTAGGCAAGGACTGTGCCTACCTGATATTGTACCCTGGGCAGTATTCAACATGCTCTTAAATGTGAACTTTCTGATGTTAACCCTAATTATTATGCCCCATCCTTACTGTTGAGTAAAGGAAGTCAACTGCTCACTCCTGGGGGTAATAGTTAATTTTTCCCAGGCATCAAGACACTGATTAGGGCACCAGGCAAGGAATTTTACTAAATAGATCCTCTTAGGCCAGGCGTGCGGTGGCTCACGCCTATAATCCCAGCACTTTGGGAGGCCAAGGTGGGCGGATCACGAGGTCAGGAGATCAAGACCATCCTGGATAACACGGTGAAACCCCGTCTCTACTAAAAAAAAAATATACAAAAAATTAGCTGGGCGTGGTGGCGGGCGCCTGTAGTCCCATACTCGGGAGGCTGAGGCAGGAGAATGGCGTGAACCCAGGAGGCAGAGCTTGCAGTGAGCCGAGATGGCGACACCGCACTCCAGCCTGGGCGACAGAGCGAGACTCCGTCTCAAAAAAAAGAAAGATCCTCTTACCCAGGAAGAGATCATTCCTTTCTCCTTGGGAGCACTTTCCTCCCAGAGTGGGGTTGACACACCCTCTGACTCAGCATGGTCACACACAATAAACATCTGAGAAATTATTGTTTTTGCTAGAGTCTTTGATGCAATCTAGCTTATTTAGTGACCAAAAAGATTCCAGATATCAACTTCCTATTGGGCCCATAGTTCTTTCCCTCAGCGTCTTTTTTTCCCTGAACTCCCCACTCCCACGAAACTAATACATCAAAGGTGTTGGTCACCATTTTCTCTCCCATCCAAGTGATAAGTTCACTGTCAATTAGAACTCCTTTACTAAGCAGGTTTGATTAATAATCAGCTATATTCTTTTTTTATTTAGATGGAGTCTAGCTCTGTCACCCAGGGTGGAGTGCAGTGGTGAGATCTCGGCTCACTGCAAATTCCACCTCCCAGGTTCAAGTGATTCTCCTGTCTCAGCCTCTGGAGTACCTGGGATTACAGGCACCCACCACCAAACCCAGCTAATTTTTGTATTTTTAGTAGAGACGGGGTTTCACTGTGTTGGCCAGGCTGGTCTCAAACTCCTGACCTCGTGATCCACCCACCTCAGCCTCCCAAAGTGCTGGGATTACAGGTGTGAGCTACTGTGCCCGGTCCAGTTATATTCTTACATGCAATTATTGTATCGTCCCTTAAACTTTCCCTCTTCTGGCAAAGCAACTATAATCATTAACTATTCCTATTTGTTCACCATCTTAGTACTGGTGATTCATGTAAGCTTGGTAGCCACTTGGATTCCCATAAGGTTTTTTGCTCTGTTATCAACTAGTAACCATTTCCTTTTATCATACTGTGCAATTTATTGGTTCTTCAGGACACTATCTTCTATTTCTTTAAATTTGTTGATAGGAGACCCAAATTTATCAAAACCACTTCCAAATGATTAGCAATTCAGTAGAAGTTAGTTATGTGGCCGGGCGTGGTGGCTCATGCCTGTAATCTCAGCACTTTGGGAGGCCGAGGCAGGTGGATCACCTGAGGTCAGGAGTCTGAGACCAGCCTGGTCAACATATTGAAACCCCATCTCTACTAAAAAGACAAAAATCAGCTGGGCATGGTGGCGGATGCCTGTAATCCCAGCTACTTGGGAGGCTGAGGCAGGCAAATCACTTGAACCCGAAAGGCGGATGTTGCAGTGAGCCGAGATCATGCCACTATACTCTAGCCTGGACGACACAGTGAGATTCTGATTCAAAAAAGAAAAAGAAAGAAAGAAAGAAAGAAATTAGTCACGTGTAGTCATACATATGCTGACAAAACTTACTTTCAAATTATAATAAATATAAACGTATTTTGAATATATTTTAGATGGTGTACTGGACTAAATCACATTTCTTACATTTTATTTTCTATTTTATTCTAAAATTTTTAATTATCTTGAATAATATTCATTATTGTTAACTGTATCCATATTTAAAACACTTGTACAATTGTGGATGTAAATTGAAATAATTGTTTCCTTTCCTACTTATCTGGCTTTTTAAAAAAACAATAGAGATAGGGTCTCACTATGTTGCCCAGGCTGGTTTTGAACTCCTGGGCTCAAGCAGTCCTCCCACCTAAGCCTCCCAAAGTGCTGGGATTATAGGCCCGAGCCCCTGCACCTGGCTAGCCTTCTTTATTACAGACAGGGCCTCATTCTGTTGTCCATGCTGGAGTGCAGTGGGGCACTGCAGCCTCAACATTTTGGGCTCAAGTGATTCTCCCACCTCAGCCTCCCAAGCAGCTGGAACCACAGGTGCATACCTCCACACTTGGCTAATTTTTGTATCTTTTTTAGACACAGGATCTTGCCATGTTGCCCAGGCTGGTCTTGAACTCAGCGCAAGCAGTCCTTCCACCTCAGCCTCTCAAAGTGCTAGGATTACAGATGTAAGCCATTGTGCCTGGATGGCTTTTTTTTTTTTTTTTTTTTTTTAAGTAGGGTTAGGAAGTTCCATGAACTTCATCATGGAAATATTATAAACTTGAGTGTCCTAGATTAGAAAACATTACATGTTTCTATGAATGAAATATTTAAATATTCAAATATAGAAATAAAGCAAACATGAAAACCATTCTTTCTGATTAGGTATGAATTGAATATACTTTTAAGAATCTAGGACTAGTCATGGTGGCTTACACCTGTAATCCTAACACTTTGGGAGGCCAAGGTGGGAGGATCACTTGAGGCTAGGAGTTTGAGACCAGCCTGGGCAACATAGTGAGACCCTGTCTCTACAAAAAATTTAAAAATTAGCCAGGTGTGTGGCCGGGCACAGTGGCTCATGCTTGTAATCCCAGCACTAGGAGGCCAAGGCGGGTGGATCACCTGAGGTCAGGTGTTTGAGACCAGCCTGGCCAACATGGTGACACCTCGTCTCTGCTAAAAATACAAAAAATTAGCCGGGTATGGTGGCAGGCACCTGTAATCCCAGCTACTTGGGAGGCTAAGGCAGGAGAATTGCTTGAATCCAGGAGGCGAAGGTTGCAGTGAGCTGAGGTCATGCCATTGCACTCCAGCCTGGGTGACAAGAGGGAAACTCCATCTTAAAAAAAACAAAAAAAGAATCATCACTAGGCAGCCAAAATTTATTTACCCAAGTATTTTCTTCAGGAATTTTCTAAGAACTGGAAAAATAATAACTAAATTGACAGCAGTCTGTCTCAATTATGGGAAAGTAATTGCTAATGGTAAAACAGGCACTAGAATACAGTTACCTTATTCTGAATAACTGTGCTGAAGCTGCATTCTCCCTGAGTCATGCCATCAAATTAAAGAGGTGATTTCAACAGCAGCAATGATGAACTTGAGTCAGCAATGTCCTGGGTGCTAGTTATTGTATGTATGTTTAACAGGACTTTGATTTACTAAGTCTGTGTAGCACTTAGGCTCCTTCTGAAATTTCCATACCTGCATGTTTTACAACCCATTGAAGTTATAATTTTTCAGTGATATTTCAAAATTGGGGAAAATGATCAATCTATGAGCAGGATTTGCAGCAATCATTATATCCTACACTATTACTGAGTGGCAACACTATGAGATAGTGTACACACTGATGTGTGTGTTAAGGGAGGAAGTAATGGGATCAGTTCCCCAGATTTAAATTCTGGCTCTACCACTCCCCAGCTATGTCATCTCTATTACTAATACCTGCGAAATGGGGATGTTGATAATAATAACACCTACCTCATAGAGGTGTCTGAAAGACTAAATAATCTGTGTAAAGCTCTGGGCAGGAGTAAGTGCTTAATAAATGTTAGTTGTTTTTATTGTATTACACTTAAAAAAATTCTTCTGGGCCAGGCATGGTGGCTTATGCTGGTAATCCCAGCACTTTCAGAGGCCGAGGCAGGCAGATCACCGGATGTCAGGAGTTTGAGACCAGCCCGGCCAACGTGGTAAAACCCCGTCTCTACTAAAAATACAAAAATTAGCCAGGCATGGTGGCGCACACGTGTAGTTCCAGCTATTCGGGAGGCTAAGGGAGAGAATCACTTGAACCTGGGAGGCGGAGGTTGCAGTGAGCCGAGATCACGCCACTGCACTTCAGCCTGGGTGACAAGAGCAAGACTCCATCTAAAAAAAAAAAAAATTCTTCTAAGAATTTCATCTTTTAAAAAGTATGAGGCCAGACATAGTGCCTTAAGACTGTAATACCAGCACTTTGGGAGGCCAAGGCGGGAGGATCACTTGAGTCCACTTTGAGACCAGCCTGGGCAACACAGCAAGACCCTGTCTCTAAACAGAAAAGAAAGAAAGAAAGCAAATACTGAGTATCCTGTGAATTAGTATGCAACCAATCTATAGTTCAGTACTAGAATATAAAGCATTAAATGACTTTTTACACATAATATATTTTGTTTTTTACACATAATACTTTATATCAAAAATTTTATTTCCAGTCAGTCAACAGTAATAAGAATGAGAAAACCTTGGTTTTAGAAACTACCTCTCAGACAGAAAGTAAGTATATAGGCTGGGCACAGTGGCTCACACTTGTAATCCCAGCACTTTGGGAAACCGAGGCCAGTGAATCACTTGAGGCCAAGAGTTTGAGACCAGCCTGGCCAACATGGTGAAACCCCGTTTCTACTAAAAATACAACAATTAGCTGGGTGTGGTGCCACACGCCTGTGGTCCCAGCTATTTTGGAGGCTGAGGCAGGAGAATCGCTTGAACTCAGGAGGTGGAGGCTGCAGTGAGCTGAGATCGCGCCACTGCACTCCAGCCTGGCCAACAGAGCGAGACTGTTTCAAAAAGAAAAAAGAAAGCAAGTATATAAATATGAGATAGTACTTGAGTTATTACTTGAGGTTAAGCTACTAAAAGCAATATCCCCATATTTTGAATTACGACCTTATATCACCAATACCTATTGCAGTACCTTGCACAGATATTCAATAAACATTTGTTCAATGAATAAATGAATGAAAAGTAAAAGCATACTTATAGCCAAGAATATGAAGAGAATGTTTACTTTTTTTTTCATTTAGGTCTGGCAATGTGATTTCCAACCAATGATCTGAATACAGGTCATAAAAACTGAGCTCTCTGGACAGCAGAGTAATGCATCATGGCAAATTATAATCATTGCTTTTACAACTGGTAAAAATCTGAGCTGACAGACAGATGGATTAACAAGAGTTCTTCACTGTTGATGGAGGACAAATGAAAGTCAATGTGCTACCAATGGAAGATTAATGACATTACTTTTTATGGAGCCAGATAAATGTGCAAATATATTGCAAATTTGAAAAAAGTTACCCACGGCCAGGTGTGGTAGCTCATGCCTGCAATCCTAGCACTTTGGGAGGCCAAGGTGGGTGGATCACCTGAGGTTGGAGTTCGAGACTAGCCTGGCCAACATGGTGAAACCCCATCTCTATTAAAAATACATACACATAAAATAGCCAGGCACGGTGGCTCGTGCCTGTAATCCCAGCTACTCGGGAGGCTGAGACAGGAGAATCGCTTGAACCCGGGAGGCTGTGGTTGCAGTGAGCTGAGATCACATCACTGCATTCCAGCCTAGATGACATAGCAAGACTCTGTCTTGGAAAAAAAAAAAAAAAAGCTACTCACTGGAATAAGAAGGAAGAGTAAAAAGAAACATGTTATTTAAGGGACACTTTACCTTTGCCTGATTTATATGGACTGATTGTCTTATTAGTCTAAATATACTCATGTGGTAGGCAGAATAATGGCTCCCAAAAGTGCCCATGTTCTAATTTCCTAAACCTGTGCATACGTTACCTCATCTGGCAAGAGGGATTTCTATAGATGTGGTTAAAGTAAGGATCTTAAAATGGGGAGATGATCCTGGAGTATCTGTGCAGGCCCAATGTAATCAGAAGCATCTGTATGAGAGTGAGGCAGGAGGATCAGAGGTAGCAGATTGGAAGATTCTATGCTGTTGGCTTTGAAGATGGAAAAAGGCAACATGAGCCAAGGAATGCAGGTAGCTTCTAGAGGCTGGAAAAAGCAAGGGAATGGATTCTCCCACAGCCCCCAGAAGGGATGCAGGCCTTTTGAGACCTTAATTTTAACCCACTATAAGCCATTTCAGACTTCTATCCTCCTGAACTATAAGACAAAAAAAATTGTTTTATTTTAAGCCACTCAATTTGTGGTAATTTGTTAGAACAGCAAGTGGAAACAAACTCATTAATCTGCATCTAACCTATGAAGATGCTAATTTGAGATAGTAAACGGTGTTGTTGCAAGCTGCTAGGCTTGAGGTAATTGGTTACAGCAGCAATATAAAACTATACAACCGGTAGCCGGGCCCACTGGCTCGCACCTGTAATCCCAACACATCGGGAAGCTGAGATGGCAGGATGGCTTGAGCCCAGGAGTTCAAACTCAGCATGTTCAACGTAGTGCAACCTGTCTCTACAAGAAATAAAACATTAGCTAGGTGTGGTTATGCATGACTGTAGTCCCAGCTATTCAAGAGGCTGAGGTGGGAGGATCACTTAAACCCAGGAGGTGGAGGTTGTAGTGAGCTGTCATTGCCCCACTGCACTCCAGCCTGGGCAACAGCACAAGACGCAGTCTCAAAAAAAAAAAAAAAAAAAAGAGAAAGAGGAGAAAGAAAGAAAGAAAACAAAACTACACAAACTGTCTGTAATAACACATTTTGACATCATGTACTCCCTGATAGGACATCATGTCTGAGATTCTTGCCAAAAATATATTAACTCATCTAATCATGAGAAAACATAAGACAAGCCCAAACTCAGAGACAGTGTACCAAGTAACTGACTAGAACTCTTCAAAAATGTGAAGGTCATGAAAAACAAGGAAAGATTAACTCTCTGGAAGAGAAAAAGGACATTAGGTCGAAAGTAGTGGCTCATGCCTGTAATCCTAGGACTTTGGGAGGCTGAGGCAAGAGGATGCCGTGAATCAAGGAGTTCAAGAGCAGCCTGGGCAACACAGCAAGACCCCATCTCTACTAAAAAATAAAAAATAGCCAGGTATGGTGGTTCAAGTCAGCAGTCCCAATTACTTGAGAGGCTGAGGTAGGAGGATCACTTGTGTCTAGGAGTTCAAGGCTGCAGTGAGCTGTGATTGTGCCACTGTACTCCAGCTTGGCAACAGAGTGAGAACCTGTCTCAAAAAAAGAAAAGAAACAAAAGAAAAGAAAAAAGAAAAAGGACATTAGTGGGAAACTGGTGAAATCTGAATATGTCTGTACTTAACAACAAGATGACAGTAAAATAAACTTGAATTATTTTCCTCTAGAATCGGGCTAGTCTATGTAATCTTAAGCAATTCACTTGCTAGTACTTGTTTTTTCCAATTGTTAAGATGAAAAGTGTACTTAATGTACTTTAAGATTCTTAGCTGAAATAGTAACAGTTATGTTGCTTACTGTTTTCATTTTAATAATTCTATTTTCCTTTAAGGTAGCTTAATTTTGGAAGAGTTAGTAGTTAGTGTGCTTCAAAAGCCTTTTTTTTTTTTTTTTTTTGACGGAGTCTTGCTCTGTCGCCCAGGCTGGAGTGCAGTGGGGTAATCTCGGCTCACTGCAACCTCCGCCTCCTAGATTCAAGAGATTCTCCTGTCTCAGCCTCCCGAGTAGCTGAGATTACAGGCGCACACCACCACGCCCAGCTACTTTTTTGTATTTTAGTAGAGACAGGATTTCACCGTGTTGCCCAGGCTGGTCTTGAACTCCTGAGCTCAGGCAATCCAGCCACCTTGGCCTCCCAAAGTGCTAGGATTAAAGGCGTGAGCCACCGCGCCCGGCCTGCTTCAAAAGACTTAACATGCAGTTGGCGAGGTGGCTCACGCCTGTAATCCCAGCACTTTGGGAAGCTGAGGCGGGCGGATCACTTGAGGTCAGGAACAACCTGACCAACATGAAGAAACCCCGTCTCTACTAAAAATACAAAATTAGCCGGGCGTGGTGGCATGTGCCTGTAATCCTAGCTACTGGGGAGGCTGAGGCAGGAGAATCGCTTGAATCCGGGAGGCGGAAATTGCGGTGAGCCAAGATTGCGCCATTGCACTCCAGCCTGGGCAACAAGAGTGAAACTCTGTCTCAAAAAAAAAAGCCTTAACATGCCACAACATTATAATAATTTTGATGCAATAGTATAGATTAATGAAAGTAAATATATGCTGGGCATGGTGGCACATGTCTATAATCCCAGCTACTTGGCAGGATTGCTTGAGCCCAGGAGCTCGAGACCAGCCTGGGCAACATATTGAGACCCTGTCTCTACAAAAAGAAAAACAAAAAATTAGCCAGGCATAGTGGGGCACCTGTGGTCCCAGCTACTCACTGCTTAGGAGGCTGAAGTGGGAGGATCACTTGAGCCTAGGAGGTCGGGACTGCAGCGAGCCAAGATCTGCACTCCAGCCTGGACAACAGAGCACGACTCTGTCAAAAAAAAAAAAAAAGTGATTGAGTTCTTTTTTTTTTTTTTTTTTTTGAGATGGAGTCTTGCTCTGTCTCCCAGGCTGGAGTGCAGTGGCCCGATAATGGCTCACTGCAGGCTCCGCCCCCCAGGTTCACGGCATTCTCCTGCCTCAGTCTCCCGAGTAGCTGGGACTACAGGCGCCCGCCACCTCACCCAGCTAATTTTTTGTACTTTTAGTAGAGACAGGGTTTCACTGTTAGCCAGGATGGTCTCGATCTCCTGACCCCGTGATCCGCCCGCCTCGGCCTCCCAAAGTGCTGGGATTACAGGCGGGCACTCGCGCCTGGCCGATTCATTGAGTTCTGTACTGAAAGACAGAATAGTTGTATGGTTACCATGGTAAAGTTGAAAAATCCTAAGTCAAACCATGGTAAATCAGGGACCATCTGTACTAAGTTGTCCAATTTTTTTTTTTTTTTGAGACAGAGTCTTGATCTGCCGCCCAGGCTAGAGTGTAATGGCATGATATTGGCTCACTGCAACTTCTGCCTCCTGGGTTCAAGCAAGTCTCCTGGTTCAGCCTCCGGAGTAGCTAGGACACTACAGGTGCCCGCCACCACACCCAGCTAATTTTTGTATTTTTAGTAGAGACATGGTTTCACCATGTTGGCCAGGCTGGTCTCAAACTTCTGACCTCAGGTGATCCACCTGCCTCAGTCTCCCAAAAGTGTTGGGATTACAGGCATGAGCCACCATGCCCGGCCCAATCTTCCTGCCTCAGTATCCAAGTGATGGGATTATAGGCATGAGCCTCTGCGTCCAGCCAACACTTCATTGTAAAATGACTTTGTGTTTGATGATTCTGCCCAATTGTAGGCTATTGTAAGTGTTCCAGGCTCATTTAAGGTAGGCTAGGCTAAGCTATGATGTTTGGTGGATTAGGTACATTAAATGCATTTTTTATTTAACAATATTTCCAATTCACAATAGGTTTATCATCATGTGACCCCATAACACCTGTACATTGTGGAGGCTTTTTGTTATTGGTTTTGTGTTTGCTTTTTGCTTTTATTTCAGAGTAAGGAGTTAGCATGTGTGACATAGTAAGATATATATGTGTATATATATATAGATATGGATATATATGTGTATCTATCTACCTATTTATCTATTTGGACTTTGTCCTTGGTTTTTGACACAGAGCTCTTAAAACTGCCATTTCTTGAATGATAGGGATGATAGGAGCGTCATTTGTTCTAATATTTGGTCTCTGTCCCCAGTTTCTGACACAGAGCTCCTTAATCTCTTGCAATTTCCTGGTTGATAGAAGCATCTTTTGTTCTACTGAGGTTTCTTGCTGGGGCCCTAGATAGCTTCAGGATGGGGCCTGGTCACCAGAAAGACTAGGCCTTGATGAGAAGCCTGGAACTTTCAGCCCATCCCCTCAATATGTGGGGAAGTGAGAAAGGCTGAAGACTGAGTTAATAATTGGTCATGCTGATTTGACAAAAACCTCCATAAAAACCCCTAACGACAGGTTCAGGGAGCTTCCGGGTTGGTGAACACATCAAAGTGCTAGGAGGGTGGTGTGCCCAGAGAGGGCGCGGGGCTTCCAACACCCCTGCCAATATCTTGCTCTCTGCATCTCTTCTGTTTGGCTGTTCCCAAGTTATATCTTTTATAAAGAGCCAGTAAATATTAATATAAGAGTGCTCCTGAGTTCTGTGAGTCATTGTAGCAAATTATCAAGCTGAGGGGGGGAAAGTTGTGGGAACCCCCTGACTTTGTAGCCAAGAAGTGTGTGTGGGTAACCCGGGGACCCGATACTTGCGAATGGCATTGGAATTGAGGACTCTTTAAAACCTGTGGAGTCTGCTGCTAATGCTGGATCGTTAATGTCAGAATTGAATTGAATTGTAGGATACCCCGTTGGTGTCCGGAAAGTTGGAGAATTGGTTGGTGTGAGAAAAAATTCACACATTTGATGTCAGAATTTCTGAGGAAAAATAGCTCGGCATGTAAAATCACAAATACACAAAATCCTTTCAGACAGCTTAAAAGAATGCACATGTTCCAAGTTTTCTGAACTCAAGTCAAGATAAAGAGATAGAAGCAAAAATGAACTCAGTAATGTATTACTCTAATAGTTTGATTCAGAGAAAATGAAAACTCCCTTCTAACAGGAAAAAAAAAAGACAAATGGCCTGCATAGCGCAGTTATGTGAGCTTCCTAATAATGCAAAAGGGAGTCTGTTATTTCCCTACAATTTTTTTTCTTAGCTTCATTTCAGAGAGAAGGACACAAACTGTAGAAACTGAATGATAACTTATCATATCGTTGATGATCGTTGTATGAAGTATTCAGTTTGCAGCTCATAAATTTAGGTAACATCATTTTTCCCCTCCTCCTCAATAGAGAGAGACATAATGGTTACTGTCTAGCTCAACGCTGGCTTAACGGCCTCCTCTGAGGTTAATGTTAACATCATTCTGGACAGGGCAACAGGAAGCATCTGTATATCTTACCACAAAATGAGATGATCCATTTTCCCCCCTATTTGAAGTATAAATTCTGTTAGTATTAAATCACTTAATTGCTCTTGCTTTATATATACATTTAAAATATTTAGATATATTGTAGTAATAGCCTTAGAGAAAATTAAAATGACTTGATTATGTAAATATTCATTTAGTTTTTCCCAGTTGGTCAATATAGGTTCTTATTTTTTTCCCTCTATGATTTAAAGGAAACTTGGGTTATGAAGGCTATTCTTACAATCTTTTTTTGTTCTTATGTTCTAGAACCACTGATGGTGACAACAGAACTCAGGGAATGTTAGTCAATTAACAGCTGCCAAGTTACCCAGAGAAGCAGATGGTATATCTGATCATGTCCTACAAAATGTGAAAAGGGAATACTCAAAGATGTTTGCTCAAATATGCTAGAGTTTCCACACAAAAGGCTATAATGGCAACCATATATATTTTTACATCTTCTTTGTTTGCTTTTTATTCCAGGTGATTCTCTTACATTCCATTTTTAAATTTTTTGACCTGTAGGGCTAGTCATCTTAAAATAACCTAGGATATGCACACATTTTGAGTATTTTTGGCAATAGAAATGCACAACAGAAATATGTCAATAGAAAAGAAAAAGAATACTTAATACCACTCCCAGATTTTTAAACTAGAGTATGGCCAACTGGAATATAATGCTTGAGGATGGCTGAAATAACTAGAATTATAAAGATATTTTGCTAATCATCTTGGACTTTTGTAGTGAGATTGTTAGAAAGTCCATGCTCGATTCCTCAGAGTCCTTCTCATTTAACCATCTAAAAGCCATATCTTAATTATCAAATAGTAAAGAATCCAAAATCTCAAATATTCATTAATCCAACAAATATTTGTGGTGTATATTTCATCCCAGGCACTGTTCAGGAGGCCAAATGAACAAACTAGACAAAAACAAAACAAAAAAAGACAAAATCTCTAGCCTTCATGGAGCTTATATTTTAAAAAACTTATATTTATAAAAGCTTACATATCAAAAGGATCTATATTAAAAATAAATAACCCTAAAACAATAATTCTTTTGTCTCTTGCCAGACTGAAGACACTCGCAGGCAGGAGCTGTTTCCCCAATATTCTCACCACCTGTGCCTAGCACACTGTAAGTGATTTATAGGCACTTCTTGAATATGTATATATGTATTTATTATTATTAAAAAATTTTTTTTCAACCTTTTCAGCCCAAGCGATCCTCCTGTCTCAGCCTCCCAAATAGCTGGGACTACAGGCTCATGCCACCACAAGTGGCATATATATATATATATATATATATATGCACACACACACACACATATATACACATACAGACATATATATACACATATACATATACACACATATACATACATATATACAAATATATGTATGTGTGTGTGTGTGTATATATAGAGCCTCCTCTATTGCCCAGGCTGGAGTGCAGTAGTGTGATCTACGCCCACAGCAACCTCTGCCTCCCAGGTTCAAGCAATTCTCCTGCCCCAGCCTCTCGAGCAGCTGGGATCACAGGTGTGCATCACTACACCTGGCTATTTTGTAGAGACGGGGTTTCACCATGTTGGCCAGGCTGGGCTCGAACTTCTGACCTCAGGTGATCTGCCTGCTTTGGCCTCCCGGCTGGCTAATTTTTAAAATTTTTTATAGAGACATGGTCTCACTATGTTGGCCAAGCTGGTCTCAAACTCCTGGCCTCAAGTGATCCTCCCACCTCGGCCTCCCAAAGTACTGGGATTGCAAACATGAGCCACTGTGCCTGGCTTGTGGTGTATTCTCTATGTACTATTTCTGAACCCCCTTTTATATTTTAATACCTTGATTGAGTCTGAAGGGCACCAAAATCTCAGCTAAACTTAAAATTCTATAAATTATCTGGGTATTTAAGAATATCTGGGGCTGAGCACGGCAGCTCACGCCTGTAATGCCAGCACTTTGGGAGGCCGAGGCAGGCGGATCATGAGGTCAGGAGATTGAGACCATCCTTACACGGTGAAACCCCATCTCTACTAAAAGTGCTGGAGCCTTGTGCTTTACCTACTATGCCATTTAATCCTCAGAATACCCCAGTGAGGCAGGTACTATTATTATCCCTAGTTTTACAAATGAGGAAACTGAGAGGGTAAGGAGTGCTATGGTCTGAATGTGTATTCCAAGGTTTATATGTTGGAAACTTAATCCCCAAAGCAACGAGGTTGAGAGGTGAGACCTTTATGAGGTGATCAGGTCATAAGAGCTCTGCCCTACTGAATGAATTCATGCTGTTATCACAGAAGCAGGTTAGTTATTGGGGGAGTGGGTTCCTGATAAAAGGATAAGTTCTGCCACCTTCCTCTCCTTCCTCCCCGCTTTCCCCCCTCATACATGTACTCTCTTGACCTTCTGCCTTCTGCCATGGGATAACACAACAAAAAGACGCTCTTCAGATGTCAGCGCCATGCTCTTGGACTTCCCGTCTCCAGAAGTGTAAGAAATAAATTTCTCTTCTTTATAAATTTCTCAGTCTGTGGGATTCTGTTATAGCAGCATAAAACAGACTAGACTAGGAGCTTGCCCAAGGTTACATAGTAGGAAAATGGTAGAGCCAAGTTTCCAAATCAGATGGCCTTGAGTCCAGAGATCAAGCTATTAATCACTACAGCTCCTGTTGCACATGTAGAAAAAACCCAAAAAACTAAGAAAAGCTAGAAAACAACTCAAGGTATTAAATTAACAATAAGGTCAGTATAGACTCAGCTTGGCCTCAGAAGCTTCAGAGACAAGACTGTGAGCAAGTCATCAAAGCAGAGTGGGATTTAATTGGCAGAGCTGAGAACAGAGAGCATCAGAACAAGAATAGAGGCATGAGAACAAGAATGGCCATGACTTGCTGTGTGGTGCAAAAAGAGCATTAACCTAGTAGAACGATGAGATCTAGTAATTTTTAGTAGAATCTTACCTGTTTTTCCTTTAAGAACAGAAGAAAATGCAAATGCCTATAATACTATCATATGGCACCCAGGTATGCATAAACAAACTTCAAATTAGCCGGGCGTGGTGGCAGGCGCCTGTAATCTCAGCAACTCAAGAGGCTGAGGCGGGAGAATCGCTTGAACCCTGGAGGCGGAGGTTGCAGCGAGCCGAGATTGTGCCATTGCACTCCAGCCTGGGTGACAAGAGCAAAACTTTGTCTCAAAACAACAACAACAACAAACTTCAATGTATACGGAGTAAATAGTACAATTTTCAGTTACTGAGGTCTTTTTTTCCTTCATGGTGTACTAGAACTGGCTACCATTTAATATCTTTGATAATCTTTCCCTTGACCTGAGTTTAAGTCAAGCTATTTAGGTTGTCTTCATAATTACTCCTTTTTTGTTTGAGAGGCTTTTCCCTGTATTCTCCCATTCTTACCATCGAACTCTGGCAGTCTATAACAACTACATGGTGAAGATGTTATAGCACAGGAAGTCCAAACTTATTAATGGGCTGTGTTCCCATGAACATCACTGTAAATTAGTTGTTTGGAACCTGGAATTTGTTTTCCTATGGAAATAGTGGTTAAATTCCCAGCAGGTCTACAAAAGCTTGCTTAGCCAGGAATGCAGCAGAAATGAACACTGTCACCTTTGTGTTAACCTCTGCGTATTATTCTGAGGTCTCAATGGATTTCTCGCCTTACTTCAATGTTTTAGCTAACCACCACTTTTGGGACAGTTTTTTAAATTATATGGAAAAGGCTGACTATCACTTCTGATTCCACCACCCAATCGTTCATACTGCTTTGGGGTGTTTCTTTTTACTAATTATTACTGAAAACATGACTTCAGTTGGGGAGTTGTTTTCCTTTTTCCAAGATTAGGAGTCAGTAAAATAGCCCAAGAATGCCTATGGTATAGTGTCTACAATGTCACATTTTCCGCCTTTAGTATGATGAAAAGGCAGCACAACACTGACCATCTGGTTCCTGGAGGGTATCTTTTGGCCTTTGTGGGGATTTAAAAACAAAACCAGGCCAGGTGCGGTGGTTCACACCTGTAATCCCAGCACTTTGGGAGGCCGAGGCAGGCAAATCACGAAGTCAGGAGTTCGAGACCAGCCTGACCAACACGGTGAAACCCCGTCTCCACTAAAAATACAACAAATTAGCTGAGTGTGGTGGCAGGCACCTGTAATCCCAGCTACTCGGGAGGCTGAGGCAGGAGAATCACTTGAACTCAGGAGGCGGAGGTTGCAGTGAGCTGAGATCGCACCACTGCACTTCAGCCTGGGTGACAGAGTGAGACTCCATCTCAAAAAAAAAAAAAAAAAAAAGCAAAACAAAACCAAACACCCACTTCTTAGCTTCTGGTATGAAATCAGAGGTCTAACTGCCCCAGGCTAGATGTTAGCATTAGGGAGATTACCTGATCAATGCTCATGTTTATTTTGACTACAGCTGAATATATAAATATATATGTGTATATGTATACATATTTTATATATACACATATATATGTTTGTGTATATATATATACATATATATATATATATATATTTTTTTTTTTGAGACGGAGTCTCACTCTGTCGCCTGGGCTAGAGTGCAGTGGCGTGATCTCGGCTCACTGCAACCTCCGCCTCCCAGGTTCAAGCGATTCTCTTCTCTCAGCCTCCAGAGTAGCTGGGATTACAGGTACCCGCCACTATGCCCAGCTAATTTTTTGTATTTTTAGTACAGACGGGGTTTCACCATGTTGGCCAGGCTAGTCTCAAACTCCTGACATTGTAATTCACCTGCCTCAGCCTCTCAAAGTGTTGGGATTACAGGTGTGAGCCACCACGCTGGCCTTTTTTTTTTTTTTTTTTTTGAGACAGGCTCTCACTCTGTTGCCCAGGCTGGAGTGCCGTAGTGCGATCACAGCTCACTGTGACTCCAACTCCTGGGCTCAACTGATCCTCCCTCCTCAGCCTCCTAAAGTTTTGGGATTACAGGTGTGAGCCACCACGCCCAGCCTTGAATCTTTATTAAAGAAATTTCATAGTCAATCTAAAGCTATGATGTGTATGTCTGCCAAATACAGTGTTTATCTCAGAAACACTTTCTTGTAACCACAATAAAACCAAAATCTTTATTTTAGGTAGAAACATTACCAACAAATGTTTGCAAAACAGAAAGGCTTTAAAGTGAAAAAAATTTGAGTCTATGGCCATCATAATAGTGTGGCTTTGAAAACTTTCAGGCTATGTACGTACCCTATTTCTACTCCCTCACCTCCTTGGGAGTTTTTTTATTTTATTTTATTTTTTTGAGACAGAGTCTTGCTCTGTTGCCTAGGCTGGAGTGCAGTGGCGCGATCTCAGCTCACTGCAACCTCCGCCTCCTGGGTTCAAGTGATTCTTATGCCTCAGCCTCCCTAGTAGCTGAAAGGCTAATTTTTATATTTTTAGTAGAGATGGGGTTTCACCATGTCGGCCAGGCTGCTCTTGAACTCCTAACCTCAAGTGTATCTGCCCGCCTTGGCCTCCCAAAGTATTGAGATTACAGGCATGAGCCTGTAATCAGCGCCTGGCGGATATTTTCTTAATAACTTTAGCTGGGCATGGTGGTGCATGCCTGTAGTCCCAGCTACTCAGGAGGGTGAGGCAGGAAAATCGCTTGAACCCGGGACGCATAGGTTGCAGTGAGCTGCGATCACGCCACTGCACTCCAGCCTGGCAACAGAGTGAGACTCTGTCTTGGGAAAAAAAAAGAAAGAAAGAAAACTAAAATAATTAATACCAAAAGGTAAATCAATGAAAGACTCTAATGATATTAAAATTATTAAGGTTGTCGGGCAAGGTGGCTCACGCCTGTAATCTCAGCACTTCTGGGAGGCAGAGAGAGAAGGATCGCCTGAGCTCAGGAGTTTCAGACTAGCTTGGGCAAAATAGCAAGACCCTATCTCTATGTAAAAAAAATAATAATAAAAATAATTTTTAAAAAATATTGCCTGAGTGCAGTGGCTCACGCCTGTAATCCCAACACTTTGGGAGGCCGAGGTCAGGAGTTTGAGACCAGCCTGGCCAACATGGCGAAACCGCGTCTCTACTGAAAATACAAAAATTAGCCAGGTGTGGTGGTGGGCACCTGTAATCCCAGCTACTCGGGAGGCTGAGGCAGGAGAATACCTTGAACTCAGGAGGCGGAGGTTGCAGTGAGCCGAGATCGCGCCACTGCACTCCAGCCTGGGCAGAGCGAGACTCTGTCTAAAAAAAAAAAAAAAAAAAAAAAAAAGAATAAAGGCAAGCATTTCCTACTTCAACTAACGGCCAAACAGCTATTTGTGAAATGAAGGTATAATAGAATAAGTTAGTGCTTTATACAATATACTGCTCATTTTCAGGATCAGGAACAAAGTCTCTGTTAATCATAACGCGTTTATTTTTGTTATTTATTTGCATTCCTCAAAACAACTGATGGATTAGGTGCTAGACTTCAAGAAGGTGAAATAAGCCACTGGTGCCACCAATGAAGGGGGCTCCAACAGCTGGCTACTCAGTTTGTTTTTGGCAAAGAGCATAGAGCACGAACCTAGCACTTCAAGCACAGTGCACTGAATTGTGACAGGCACCTTGGACACTCTAAACCAGAAGAATTGAGAATCTTATTGGAAAGCTTTTGGGCCAAGAAGGTACATGATCCCTGACAGGAAAGACAATTATCCCATGTGTATTTTTTTTTTAAAAAGAAAAGAAAAATGTAATGCTTTTTGGAGCTCTTACAGGAATTAAATAAGAAAACATAGATAAAAGTATCCAATAAGGTTATCAAGATGCATTAAGTGCTCGGTAATGTAGCCAAATTTGAGTAGTGAAAATTTTATTGGGAAAAAAATAGCTTCCTCAAATTATATCAGTAGTTTTAGCCCAGGCATGGTGGCTCACACCTGTAATCTCAGCACTCTGGGAGGCAGAGGCAGGCGGATCACCTGAGTCAGGAGTTTAAGACCAGCCTAGCCAACCTGGTGACACTCTGTCTCAAAAAAAAAATTAAAAAAAAAAAATTATATCAGTAGTTTTGTTAGCATTTGCAGATTCTATGAATCAGACATAGCAATTTTTTTTTTTTTTTTTTTGAGACAGCGTTTCACTCTTGTCGCCCAGGCTGGAGTGCAATGGTGCAATCTCAGCTCACTGCAACCTTCGCCTTCCAGTTCAAGTGATTCTCCCGCCTCAGCCTCCAGAGTAGCTGGGATTACAGGCATCTGCCACCATACCCAGCTAATTTTTGTATTTTTAGTAGAGACAGGGTTTCACCATGTTGGCCAGGCTGGTCTCAAACTCGTGACCTCAGTTGATCCACCCACCTCGGCCTCCCAAAGTGCTGGGATTACAGGCGTGAGCCACCGTGCCTGGCCTCAAGTCTTGAATATTTTGCTCAATTGACGGATAAATATCATAGACTATAGCTAAGCAGAAGTCAAACTTTATAAAGAGAAAAGCACTGAAATGCTAAGCTGATGCAGCATAGCCCTATCCACTGACAGACAAGTTTCTTTGGTCACAAGGGGCATTGCAAAAAAGGGTGCAGTTAGCTTAATGCAAAAAAGCACATTTTATTTTAATTTTTGTTTTTGGAGAAAGGGTCTCGCTGTGTTGCCCAGGCTGGTCTCAAACTCCTGGGCTTAAGCAATACTCTCACCTACGCCTTCCAAAGTGCTGGGATTACAGACATATGCAATGGAATCTGGCCAAGCATATTTTAATTTCTTGAAAAATTCGAAACATATCTATAAAGTCATGTCATATATAACGAAAAATAAGTTGTTAGAAAACATGTTTTTCAATTTCACCAGAGGTCTAGCTAAGGGATTTTCCTTGTGATAACTAATGTGTTTGATGTCTAAATGTTTAAAAAAAATATTGTAAATAGAACATAGCTTCACAATTGAGGTTTCCAAGATGATAAGAATCAGGTAATTTTACTTTACTTAACTTTTCCCACCAAACAGAGAGGAAAAAAACCACAGAAGAAAATCCAGAATGGGCCGGGCGCGGTGGCTCATGCCTGTAATCCCAGCACTTTGGGAGGCTGAGGCGGGCGGATCACGAGGTCAGGAGATCGAGACCATCCTAGCTAACACAGCGAAACCCCGTCTCTACTAAAAATACAAAAAATTAGCCGGGCATGGTGGCAGGCGCCCGTAGTCCCAGCTACTCGGGAGGCTGAGGCATGAGAATGGCGTGAACCTGGGAGGCGGAGCTTGCAGTGAGCCGAGATCACGCCACTGCACTCCAGCCTGGACGACAGAGCAAGACTCTGTCTCAAAAAAAAAAAAAAAAAAAAAGAAAATCGAGAATATTTAGGTAGTACTATATTCAAAGTTATATGATAAAGATAAGGTTCAGCTAGAAACTAATAAATATCCGATATATGCATTACATGAACTCACTTTTAAATCACGACAATTTCTAAATTTGGAAGTTATTTCTAAATGCTGTGTAATAAATTTTACAAAGAAATTAAATATTCTACTGATTCAGGGCACTAATATAACAAATTCATTCCTGCCAGATTAGTCAACATGTGTTAGAAGAATAACTTTTAATACAAGATTTAAATAATCATCCCCAGTAGAACATACAAAGATAGTCGGTTCGTTTTCTATTATTTTTCTCTTTCTTCACAAAAATAGAAAAATGTCTCTGCAATTTATTATCCTCCAATAAGCATTCTATTGGAATTGATGTAAATGGGTACCCTCTCACCTCTGTGCTAACAGCATTGTTTAACTCTGATCCCATTTATCTATTAAGCTTTGCTCATTTAAAAAAGTAAATTCATGACATCCACTGCAATATACAAAAAGTCTATCATACAGGCTGGCAGCACATTGGAAGTTCTGAACTAACATAACAAAAATAGCCACATTTCTCAATTCTGTGACACAAAAAGCAGATAGCAACATGTGTAATGCACCAAAGATCTAGCTAGTGTTTAAAGAATCTAAATAAATAAAAAAATTCAATGCCTGGATGTAATTCTTAATAAGCTATTTTACCTCAAGAAAAATCTAAGGCTGTCTTTAAAATCTCTTTCCAGTTTTACTGTATCCTTTCTTTACGGGCAGATCATAACAGAATTTCCAGAAACAGGGGCCGTTTTTAAATCCCCAGTGATATCTGCCTTTATTTGCACTGTGGAAAATGACACACTGTATCATGCCTTTCTGGACAGTCCATAGGTTTTATTTACATTGCTTTGAGAAATAGACGAAAGACATATTTTTTACAATTGTTTCACAGCAATCTCAGTTTTGAGAGTAACATGTAACACAAATTTTTATATGCAATATATGAAAACATAAATATTTATATATACAATAACATAACTAGACAAATAAATGAAGTTACTATTAAGTCTCTTTAAGTATAAATTTACAAACTGTCCACCAGCCACAGAACTTAGCCCTGTAATGGAGAAAAATTATTATTGGCCTAAAAAAAAATTAAAATATCACTGTCACTAACATGAAAAAATTTAAAAATAGAAAATAGAAAACAATAATCACCGGAAAACCTGTGTCTTGTAAAGATTTCTTTCCATCAGAAGATGCAGAAACATTTTTCCCCCTGGAGCAAATGAAAACGTTTCTCATGCACCCCCCGTTTCTTCCCTGCTTTCTCCCCCAGGCGCCGGTGTAGACGGCCGGTGTGGACTTTTTTCCAGAGATGAGAAGTAAAAATTTGTACTTTATCGGGAGCGGGTGCACTTTTCCCCCTGGCCCCCCTTTGCTCTGCCTCCAAGATGGTAGGAAAGTTGTCGTTTCGAAGGGCAGAGGAGCAGCTCTCTGGTGTTATGTCCTCGCAGTGCCTGTAGTGGTGCTGTAGGAGGCTGCTGCCTCTTCTTGTACAGCCCCGGCAGCCCTGCCTTCTTGGCTGGAGAGTATATTCAGGGATTTCCCCTTAATAATCACCGACCCTGGGAGCACTTTTTAGTTTCCAAAATAAAAATATGATCCTCACCCCTCTTGCTTGACAGTGAAAGGCTCTCGCCGGAGTCCAGGGGGGAGCAGTAGCAGCGGCAGCCGAGCTTCCTAGTCCATTGCCAGCGCCTCTCACTCTGATCTGTCAGCCCAGCCGAGGGAACAGGGGGGAAGGAGAAAAAAAAAAAGCAGCTGAAAGGTAAGCAGAGGCGGCCCCAGGCCCGGCCCACATCCCCGGGCTCCCGTAGGGCGGCGGGCTGGGCCGCGCAGGCTGGGCGGGCGGCGAGCGCGCTTACGTGAGGCCGGGGATTCGCCGGCCCACGCCAGGCCCCGGGCGGAGAATGAAAGGGTGAGTGGGGCCGGCGCCCGGGTGGTGGAGGCCGGGGGCCTGAGGGCCTCCGGGGCGCCCGCGGGCGGCAACGGCGGGCGGGCAGGGGTCCAGCCGGAGCCGGAGTGGGGCGAGCGGAGCGGCCTGCGCGGGCCAGGTGGGGGTGTGCGGCGGGAGGGGGGCGCCGGTAGGCCTCGGGCCGGTAGGCCCCACGGCGGCCGCGCCCTGCCCCCGCAACCCGGGCCTCCGCGCGCCCCCTCGAGTCCCCCGGGGCCTTCAGGTGGGACGGCGGCGCTGCTGGGCCGAATCCCGCGCCGGCCCGGAGGCTTTCCCGCGGGGCGGCAGGCACGGGCTGCCGGGACAGAGGCGTCAGGGCCTAGGAGTGGGGAGTGGGGAATAGGCGCCCGGCCCCGCTTCCCCCGGGTCTCTCGCAGACGCCCCCCAGATTCCGGTAAGAGTTGAATTTATTTATCCCCCTCCTCCGCGCTCCGGACGGCCAGGCCGGGGCGGGGCGGGGCGGGCGGGCGGCCTGGCGGGCGTGGGGTCGGGTGGAGGGGCGGTGAGGAGTCAGGTGCAGCCGCGGCCCAGAAAGTTTCCTTTTAGGCCCGAATTGGGGGCCGCTGTCTCTCCGGGGAGCCCTGGTCCTAGCGCCCGGGACCCCCCAGGGCGTGGGGGAGCGCACTCGGCTATTTTGAAACTCTTTGCCAGTTCCTGTCCATTGAAGAAGGTACTCCGCCCCTGCACCCCTCGCCCGCGCCCCACCCAACTCCCCGCGAGCCCGTTCGGGGCTGCTAACTCCAGCCCGTTCACCCTGGAGCCTCCCAGTTTGGGGAGAGGGCCTTCTCTTCCGGTTTGGAAAAGTTTGCAAGGGGCTTTTCTTAGCTTTATTAGTTAGTGACTGGGTTTTTGGGGTGGGAAGGAGGAGGTAAACTCAGGTGGTGTTTCTGCCGGACAATCTTTCCCTATTGCCTTTTTTAGCCCTTACCCCACCAACTGGGGGTGTTATTTTCAGCTTGAGTACCCACCCCCTTTCATCCCGATTCCTTTGGGTCCAAAATCCCCCTTCTGGACAGCTCCGGCGGAGAGGAAGATGTAGGGAGCAGCGAGGAGACTGTCAGTGAGAGGGGGCAGGATCAGGCAGGGTTTCTGGAGCAGTCCCCAGATGTAGGAGTTTCCCCTCCTTTTTGGTCACTGTCCGGTAAAACCAACACCGGAACAGATCCCAAGGGGGAGACGTGGTTGTCAGATGGCTTGGAAGCCTCCGGGATTGGGAGGAGGGAGAGGAAGTGGGCAGGGCAGCTCCTGAAACAAGGTCTACAGTTTAAGGATCAGTAGTTCATTTATTCTGATAATCACTGTTTAGATTTATGTGACATTCTTGTATTCGACCTAGAAATAGAGTAATGGAGATTTTAAGGAAACCTAAACTTGTTATTGCTACAACTCAGAAGGGTCTGTGGAACAGCCCTCGGAACCTAGCAAAACTACTTTGGTTTTGGGGGGGGTGTGTGTGTGTGTATGTATAACATTTAAACGGAAAAAAATATAAAATGTATATGTGTATGTATATATTTTATATGCATATATATACACATATGTATTCACACACACACGTAGGTTTTCTGTTTAAGTGGATTCAATTTTAGCTATATTTTGGTGCCCTGAGCTCTGAACGTTAAAAAAAAAAAAGTGATAAACATAAATTTCCAAATCTCGATTTTCTGCTTTTCAGGGACAGGATGTTTCCCGTGGCTATGCTTACCTCCTTGTTGTTCTTGAGTGTTGAAATTGAAATGTTAATAGACCCTGCCACCCCCCACTGCCAGCCCCCAGTGTGGGCGTGTTTGGAGAGGTTATTTTGCATCGTTTAATTGTTGGTTTTTTCCTTTTTTTTTTTTTTTGGTGAGCTTAGGGCAGAGTGTTGTGTTTATGTGCGGTGTCCTGCTTGGTAGCAGGCTGGAGTTGCTGGCAGGAGATGTCCCACATTCTGCCCGCTCAGTACCCCCAGCACTGTTGTTAGTGAAAAGCTGCCACTTGCAGGGCAATGGGTCACCCACGACTTTCAGTGCTGACTTCTGTGAGGCTTCGAAGTGAGACTCAAGTGATTCTTCTAGGTGTGTGCCTTTCTTTTCCTTTAGTCTGCCTAAGATCAAACTCTGTTTCTCCACAATGATAGATATCCGGTCATTTAGCATTGAGCTTAAGAAAATCTTGATATTTGAGATTGTATGGATCTGATACAAAAATGCAAATTACATTTAATGGTTGTTTTAAGTTTATTGATTAATTGAAATTGTTTATTGACATGGACATTTTTTAAACATGTGTACCAAAAATCGTTACTTCTATTATAGTTTGTCCTTATTTTTAGAGCATATACTGGATGGAAAAAAATCATTCTTAGTCATTTTTCTTGGAACATTTTAAGGTTTGAAAAAAATGGTTATTGCCTTATAATTTGATATTTTAAAGGTATATTGTTGACTTCACATTCCTAAGCTTTCCAAAACTGTATGTGTACAAATACCAAAAAAGTTTTGTACTTTTTCCCACCCTATCTCAAACATGTATTAATTTCCTAACCTGATCGCCTAATGGGCTACTTTATTTCCTGAAGGAATGACAGGTTTGATGTTTTTAAAAGTTACATTCCATTTGAAATTAATAAAAGATTTTCAGGGCAAATACTGAATTAACTTTAAATTACTAAGGGAATATGCTTTTTTACTATTAAGTGTTAGTTTAAAAAGTAAATGGTTAGTATAATTACAAGTCTGAAATAATCAAGTTTTCTTTCCTCTGGAAGATTTTTAGGAGGAAATTTGTATATCCCATTCCAACTTTTTCTCAGCAAATCATGTTGCTACTGTTTTTAGAGAAATAAAAATTTTAGTTTAGAAGGAATTAAACATTTCTGAGAGCACCCAAAATTAATGACATTTCAAAAAAATGCTAAACTATTTATTCATACCTGAGATGTTCTCTGAGGGTTAGCAGCTCTCACTATCCAGGTTTGGTACAATGGTTATGGCTAATGAAAAGTCATTTATATTTGAATACAGTTAGAGCAATATTCTGAGACACTTCTCTTTCCCCCTCCCCCACACCTGGTAACTGGTAAAACAATGGTTGAATAGGTGAGACTGGGTTGGAGGCAGCAAATTGTCCCCAATGCTAAGTCAGTTTAACTTATACATGCAGCTCTGTGTTAGGCAAAACAAACAGCAGTAGAGCCTCCTCACTTCTTCAAGCAAGAGTTTGTCCCAGAAGTCCTGACTGTAAAGGCTGATTTTTGACAATGCTCCTGGCTAGTTTGAGATACTGAGGAAATACTCAATTTAAAACCTTAAGCCTCCCTCTTTTCCCTCCTTGCACGTAAGGTGACAGACTACTTGGTTCTCATCCTTTCACAGAATGTGATTTGTTTTTAAGATGAGTTTTTAGGCCGGGCGTGGTGACTCACGCCTGTAATCCCAGCACTTTGGGAGGCTGAGGCGGGCGGATCACCTGAGGTCTGGAGTTCGAGACCAGCCTGACCAACATGGAGAAACCCTGTCTCTACTAAAAATACAAAATTAGCCGGGCGTGGTGGTGTATGCCTGTAATCCCAGCTACTCTGGAGGCTGAGGCAGGAGAATCACTTGAACCTGGGAGGCAGAGGTTGCAGTGAGCCAAGATTGCACCATTGCACTCCAGCCTGGGCAACCAGAGCAAAACTCCATCCCCAAAGAAATAAAAGATGAGTTTTTGGTGAAATTTTATTTGTAGCATGACTTCCTGCAGTGACACCTTTAGACTGGGCTTTGAGTTCTGATCCCAGTCCTTCCTCTGGGCAAGTTACTTAGTCCTTGGTTTCTTTAACTTAAAATGGGAATAAAATTCTTTGATATAAGGGTTAGATGAGATAGCCATGTGTTTGGCCAATAATAGTATTAATTAAGTGTTAATTCCACTAGCCCACTTTACTTTTCTTTCTTTCTTTTTTTTTTTGAGACAGGGTCTCACTCTGTTGTCCAGCCTGGAGTACAGTGGCATGATTACAGCTCACTGCAGCCTCAACCTCCTGGGCTCCAGTGATCCTCCCACCTCAGGTGTGCCTGTAGTCAGCCAGGACTACAGGTGCACGCCACCATGCCCGGCTAATTTTTGTATTTTTTGTAGAGACAGGGTTTCCCCATGTTGCCCAGGCTGGTCTCAAACTCCTGGATGCAAGGGATCCGCCTGCCTCAGTCTTTCCAAGTGCTGGGATTACAGGTGTGAGCCACCACACCTGGCCTCCACCTTACTTTTCTAGTAGTAACATCGAAATACTATTTCTCTTGTTTCCTTTTTTAAATAACTGAAAGTAATACTGTACTATACATACTATAGTAGGCCTATACTATATTTGGAGAGTAGACCTGTTTTTCCCACTCAAAGGATAACCACTGTTTAACACTTTAGTGTGCTTTTTCTCTTTATGTGTACACATACAGCAGAAACAAAGAGGAAAAACGTAAGGGTAGGATTGTCCATGTGATGGTAGTTGTGTAGTTTTGTATTGGTTAAAAGCTTGGGCTCTGGAGCAAATAGGTCTTGCATCCTAACTGTGTGACCTTGGATAATGACAATTACTTAATCTGATTAAGTCTCAGTTTTCTTCGTCTGTGAAAGGGGGTAATAATAGTACCTACTTCATAGGGTTGCTGTGAAGACTAAATGAGGAATTGAACATAAAGCGTTTAGAGTGGTTCCTGAAGCATAACCTTTATATTTTCTTGGTGCATAACTTTTCTATTTTTTTCTAAAGATTTTTAGTATTCTTTTTTTTTTTTTTTTTGAGATGGAGTCTTGCTCTGTGGCCCAGGCTGGAGTGCAGTGGCACGATCTCGGCTCACTGCAAGCTCCGCCTCCCGGGTTCACGCCATTCTCCTGCCTCAGCCTCCCGAGTAGCTGGGACTACAGGTGCCCACACGCCCGGCTAATTTTTTATATTTTTAGTAGAGACGGGGTTTCACCGTGTTAGCCAGGATGGTCTGGATCTCCTGACGTCGTGATCCGCCCGCCTCGGCCTCCCAAAGTGCTGGGATTACAGGCGTGAGCCACCGCACCCGGCCAGATTTTTAATATTCTTGATGTGAATTTTTAATGAGTTCTTGCCTCAGTATATATTAATAATACTAATAAGTATTTGAGTACAGAGAGAATATTATAATTACTTTAATGGGGCAAATAAATATATTTTTGCCGGTAAAAAATTGTGCAGTATATTCCATTTCAGCAGCTTCATGTTAGCGTAGTCTCTGCTGTTTGAATTTGGAACTGGCCAATATAAAGGTATGGTAAGTACACCGAGGGCAAAGGAGCACAGGATGGGTTTGCTTTCAGGTTTTGAAGTGTTTTTGTGAGTCCCCGCGGACGGTAGTGTTGCATGGTTTTGAAGGCGCTGAGCAGTTTGTGGCCTTGATAGGCTCACTTTAGAGTCCTGGGCATGTTTACCTGACTTGATTGGTAGGAGCAGCTGCTGGTTCGTTCATTTAACAGATTAACTTCTTTGTTGTACCTCTGAGCTTTGCAATACAGAGACACGTTCTCTGCCCTTGAGGAGTTTTTAGTCTATTGGAGAAAAATAAGCTGACATTTACAATGTCAATGTGAATGTTAAGTGATAGCTTAGCCTGGAGGAATATTCTTCTATTCTGGCCTAAAGGGCAGGCTAGGTTTTAAAGTGAGGGCTTTGCAGGGGAAGTTTCTGTCCTAAGCGAATGGGAGGAGTTCGGCATTCCATAAGGTGTGACCTGTAAGTAGGAATCAAAGTTTAGGGACAAAAGAGTATCCTGTGTTGCAAATTGTCGTTCTGTTACCGCCCAGGAGTTGGAGGAGGGGAATAAATAGTGAGAGGGAAAAGTCAGTCTGGCCAGGTCCTAAGGAGTTTCTGTGTTAGGGTAAGGAGTTTGGATTTCTTTTATGTGACAAGCAGACCCTGAAAGCCTTTGGCCACATAAATTACTTGAGATTTAGAGGATTTGAGTTGTACAGAGTAGGAAAAAGGAGGACAAGACTGTAATTAGACCAGTGAGGCAGTTCCTGACAAGAGATTTGAAGAGGATTTGAACTAAGGTGGTGGCAATGGCAATTGAGAGGAGCAGGAGGTGGCAGTGGCAGAGGCATGTTAAGGAGGTAAGGCGATCTCATAGGTGGACTGGATGTAATTGTGGGACTCATCCTCACAGAAGGCAGCTGAAATGGTAGAAGTAGACAAATTTGGGCTAGTCAGTGGTTCTTAGTCTTGGACACTTCTCCAGAAAAATCCACATATGCAGCTGTATACATTTGGTTTGAAACCTGGGGTAGGCTTGGTACCATGGCTCACAACTGTAGTCCCAGCACTCTGGGAGGCCAAGGTGGGCGGATCACTTGAGCTCAGGAGTTTGAGACCAGCCTGGGCAAAATGGTGAAATGCTGTCTCTACAAAAAATACAAAAATTAGCCAGGTGTGGTAGTGCATTTTTGTAGTCCCAGCTACTCAGGAGGCTGAGGTGAGAGGATTGCTTGAACTCAGGAGGTCAAGGTTGCAGTGAACCTTGATCACACCACTGCGCTTCAGCCTGGGTGGCAAAGGGCGAACTTGTCTCAGAAAAAAAAAAAGATAAAGCCTATAGAAATGTTTTGTTTGACCCACACTTTTTGTGATGGTCTCTGATTTTTCATCAGTGCCTTTTCATACATGAGGAAACAGACTTATAAAATAACTTAGGGTTACACGTCTTTTTCTTTTCTTTTTTGAGACAAAGTCTCACTCTGTTGCCCAGCCTAGAGTGCAGTGGCGCGATTGGCTCACTGCAATCTCTGCCTCCCAGGTTCAAGCAATTCTCTGCCCCAGCCTCCCGAGTAGCTGGGATTACAGGCGCCCACCACCACACCCGGTAATTTTTGTGTTTTTAGTAGAGACGGGGTTTCACCATCTTGGCCAGGCTAGTCTTGAACTCCTGACCTCGTGATCCACCTGCCTTGGCCTCCCAAAGTGCTGGGATTACAGGCGTGAGCCACTGCACCCGGCTTTTTCTTTTTTTTTTGTTTTTGTTTTTGTTTAAATGGAGACAGGGTCTTACTATGTTGCCCAGGCTGGGCTCGAACAAAGGGGCTCAAGTGATCCTTCTGCCTCAGCCTGCCATAGTGTTGGGATTACAGGTGTGAGTCACCACCCCTGGCCTTCATATGTTCAAAAGTTTAAAGGAGCTGCTGACATGAAAACAATTAGGATATTTTGTGAGGAAATTTGGATTTTTATCTTCTTTTATTTATTTTTTTGAGATGGAGTCTCACTATGTTGCCAGGCTGGAGTGCAGTGGCACGATCTCAGCTCACTGCAATCTCTACCACCCAGGTTCAAGCGATTCTTCTGCCTCAGCCTCCTGAGTAGCTGGGACTACAGGCGCGTGCCACTACGCCGGCTAATTTTTGTATTTTTAGTAGAGACAGGGTTTCGCCATGTTGGCCAGGCTGGTCTTGAACTCCTGACCTCAGGTGATTCACCTGCCTCGGTCTCCCATAGTGCTGGGATTACAGGCCTGAGCCACTGTGCTTGGTTGTATCTTCTTTTAATAACATGGAAGAGCTGGAAGTTCTGGGTCTTTTTTTTTTTTTTTAAACATTGCAACAACTTGCTGGAAATAATTTGAGCAAAGTGTGCCAAAGAATGCCCCTGGCCTACTCTTCCAGCCCATGTAGGCATTTCATCTTGCACCCCTGTAAAGTAAGATTAAATGAACCTTGGAGTATATTGGCATGGAAGTAAGGGGGTCAAGAGAAAAGAACCCACTGACTGGTCAGAAAGGAGAGATTTTCAAGAAAGAGAAAGTGGTCAGCAGTGTCAGATGCTGCAGAGAGGTCCAGTTAGCTGAAGGCGGAAAAGCGTATGTGGAATTCAGTAACAAAGAGGCCATTAGTTTCAGATTTTTAGAACAAAAGAACTTTGAGGAGTAGAGCTATAACTTAGTTTTTCTTCTTTCCTCTTGTCCTGTAATGCAGGGTTTCTGTAACAACGGTGACTGTGACATGGATCGGAACTTAGAAAGCATTTGTTGTGAAGGATTATCAACTGGAACTAATAAATACTGGACCCAGATCAGTCAAACAGTGCGCATTCTGCTAGTGTTTTCCATCACAAGAACATTAGTATTTAAGTGCTCTATAGAATGTAGGAAATATTTTTGATATTAGATTTTTAATGAGGATTATAGGAAACTGTTCAGAAAACCACTAATAGCTGGAGAATGTATTTTAGTCCTACAGATTCTAGATCAAAATGATAATACAAATAAACCACTACTTACTGCTTTTAATGGTAGTTTTTTTTTTTTGAGATGGAGTCTCACTCTGTCGCCCAGGCTGGAGTGCAGTGGTGCGATCTCGGCTCACTGCAAGCTCCGCCTTTCGGGTTCACACCATTCTCCTGCCTCAGCCTCTCGAGTAGCTGGGACTACAGGCGCCCACCACCATGCCCAGCTAATTTTTTTTGTATTTTTAGTAGAGACGGGGTTTCACCGTGTTAGCCAGGATGGTCTCGATCTCCTGACCTTGTGATCCACCCGCCTTGGCCTCCCAAAGTGCTGGGATTACAGGTGTGAGCTGCCGCGCCCAGCTTCTAATGGTAGTTAATATTAAGTGATTACTATATGCTGGGGTTACAGTTCATGAAATACCTAATTTAATTATCCTAAGCAACTCAATGAGGTACATACAATTACAGTCTTCTTTTTACAGATGAGAAGACTGAAGCCTAAATAACTTGCCCAAGGTCTTATGCTTAGTAATTAGCAAAACCAGATTTGAGCCCCCTCTCTGATACCTGCCAGAGCCAGTGAATGATCTCTTCTGCTGCATAAACTATCCTTACCTTTCTAATATAGCAGGGAAGGAACTAGTGTAAAGTTCATCGAAATTCCTAATGCAAACTTATTTGTACAATGCTGTCTGAGTACAGTATATGGCACATACTAGACATTCAATAAGCATTATTTTAAAATATTCTGGTTCGAACTTGATTATAATGAATGTTGTTTATATTTTTGAGTGATAAGCAGTTTTCTCACTGCTTCTTTCTCTTCCAGTCACATCAGTTGATAGATTTTCATCATTCCTCAGTCTGATTTTACTATTTTTTACATTGGTAATATAGATGTTTGTTTCTTAAAATCAATATAGTCATCTGTTTAGTATCTCATTACATTCTTATGCTTCATCAAGTTGAATTAAAACTCATTTAAAAAGGACATAACGTGGAAAAACGTTTTTAAGACTTTATGATACTCTAAATATGATTTTAACAGTATCCACTCTTTCTGGGATAAGTAAATATTCTTTTCATTTGCATTAAGTATATTGGAAGACATACATTCTGATAATTTAGTAGGCTCATGTTAGTTTTATTTATTTTATTTTATTTTGTGTCAAGGGTTTCACTACAGTGCCCAGCCTGGTGTTGAACTCCTGGGCTCAAGTGATCCGCCCGCCTCAGCCTCCCAAAGTGCTGAGATTACAGGCGTGAGCCACTGCACCTGACATCTCACGCTAGTTTTAAAAAAATTATAAGGTATGAACTGGGCACGGTGGCTCATTCCTGTAATCCCAACACTTTGGGAGGCCGAGGTGGGCGGATCACTTGAGGTCAGGAGTTGGAGACTAGCCTGGCCAACATGGTGAAACCCTCGTGTCTACTAAAAATACAAAAATTAGCATGGTGGCGCTTGCCTGTAATTCCAGCCACTTGGGAAGCTGAGGCAGGAGAATCACTTGAAAATGGGCAGCAGAGGTTGCAGTGAGCCAAGATCGTGCCACTGCACTCCAGCCTGGGCAACAGAGTGAGATTCTATCTTTAAAAAAAAAAAAAAAATTATAAGGTATGTTGTAGATCTAGGCTCTTTAAAAGTGGTAGGATATAAAATTACAGATGGCAATTAGAGAAAAATGGTGTGGCAGTGAAATGAACATGTTTCTGAAACAGGAGAATCAAAAGAATGGCAGTGACATAGAGATTCCACATGGAGGTGATCAAGTGGTAGTCCCAAAGAGAATAATGTTCATATTTTTGTCAAATTGTTTTGTGGTTGTCATTGGAAGACTGAAAGGGCTGCTGGCTGCTTTTGTTAAAAGTGTATCTTCCTTACTTTTCTCCTTGCTAATGTCTTATTCCTCTGTATTTGTAAGAAGTAAGAAACTATGGAAATGAATTGTTCAATTTTCCTATTAAACTTGGTGTATAATATCAAAGAGGATTTTTTTTTTGAGACAGAGTTTCGCTCTTGTTGCCCAGGCTGGAGTGCAAAGGAGCGATCTTGGCTCACAGCAACCTCCGCCTCCTGGGTTTAAGCGATTCTCCTGCCTCAGCCTCCTGAGTAGCTGGGATTACAGGCATGTGCCACCACACCTGGCTAATTTTGTATTTTTAGTAGAGACTGGGTTTCTCCATGTTGGTCAGGCTGGTCTTGAACTGCTAACCTCAGTTGATCCTCCCACCTCAGCCTCCCAGAGTGCTGCTGTCACAGGCGTGAGCCGCCATGCCCAGCCCCAGTGAGGATTTTTTAAAAACCTAAACCTAATCATATTTCCTACTGTTTTTTGTTTTTGTTTTTAGACAGAGTTTTGCTCTCTGGCCCAGGCTGGAGTGTAACGGTGTGATCTCGGCTCACTGCAACATCCGCCTCCCAGGTTCAAGCAATTTCTCCTGCCTCAGCCTCCTGAGTAGCTAGGATTACAGGCACCCGCAATCATGCCCGGCTAATTTTTGTATGTTTGTAGAGATGGGGTTTCAACATGTTGGCCAGGTTGGTCTTGAGCTCCTGACCTCAGGTGATCTGCCTGTCTTGGCCTCCCAAAGTGTTGGGATTACAGGCGTGAGCCTCCGTGCCCGGCTATTTCCTACTCTTGAATTCTAGTATATGGTTATGTTTGCTGTTGAAATATTTTTTCTGTGAGACTTGAGTATTTTCTGTTCTCAGTAATGGTTATTTCCATTTTCTGGTAATAACAATGTATATTCTGCTGCTGCTCTAAAGTGCTTAATTACCTGCATTCTCTCCTTTAAGGGAGCATAGGTCTGTTTATATGCTAAGCAAGTTGTCTCCACAGCTGAAGATGATATTTGCTAGAACTGTTAATAAATTTAGTTTGGCTAAGGTTTTTTTTTTCTTTTTAAAGTGATATTCATCATGTATTAAAAAGTAGAGCTTGGCTGGGCATGGTGGTTCACGTCTGTAATCCCAGCAGTTTGGTAGGCTGAGGCAGGAGGCTCACTGAGACTAGGAGTTTGAGACCAGCTGGGCAACATAGTGAGACACCCCCCTTTTCTAAAAACAAAAACAAAAAAAGATAGTGCTTAGTTTTAGCCTTTTGTTTGCATGGATTAGGAAATGTGATAGGCTGAGCATGGTGGTTTAGGCCTGTAATCCCAGCACTTTGGGAGGCTGATGCTGGTAGATGGCTTGAGCCTAGAGGTTTGAGACCAGCCTGGGCAACACGGTGAAACCCCATATCTACTAAAAATATGAAAAATTAGCTGGGCGTGGTGGCATGTGCCTGTGGCCCCAGCTCCTTGGGAGGTTGAGGTGGAAGGATCACTTGAGATGGGGAGGTCAAGGCTTCAGTAAGGCGTAATCATACCACTGCACTCCAGCCTGGCAACAGAGCAAGACCGTGTCTCAGAAAAAAGAGGGAAAGGAAAGAAAGGAAGAAAGAAAATGCGATAGTATTTATATATCCGGGTCTAAAAGACATTTGATTAAGATTATGTGGGCTTTATATATTGTATATTTCCATTCTTATTTATATCTTGCACTCAATGCCAAAGAGTGAAAGTGATGTGAACTTCACCTTTAGTAAAATCAGAGTAAAAAACGCCAGCTGTGGAAGGCTAGGGGTAAAGAGTGAAAAATATGTAGGATTTTTTCTGAGAACTGCCTCAGTGTGTTTGTCATAAATTCTTCTTTATTTAAAAAGGAGAAGTTTATTAATGTAGAGAAGACCAGATATTGATCTGTTTCCAGTTTACAGAACAGTGATTTTGATACTACAATAATACTCAATTAGAAGAAATTCAGGCTGGTTGTGGTGGCTCACGCCTGTAATCCCAGCACTTTGGGAGGTGAAGCAGGAGGATCACTTGAGGCTAGGAGTTCGAGACCAGCCTGGGCAATGTAGTGAGACTCCATCTCTACAATAAATTAAAAAATTAGTTGGGCACAGTGATTAATGCCTGTAGTCCCAGCTACTTGGGAGGCTAAGGTAAAAAGATCAATTGAGCCCAGGATCTTGAGGCTGCTGTTAGCTATGATTGTGCCACTGCACACTCTAGCCTTGACAAGAGAGCAAGACTGTCTCTTAAAAAAAAAAGAAGACAGATTTTTACAAAATTATTACAAAAGTAATGCATTTGTTGTAAAAAAAAATTCTATAGTAAGTATGCTTTATGGTTTTGATATTATTGTGGAATAGTTTACTATTCAAAATTTAAAAAGATATTTGTGGTTAATGATAGCAAGTACTGAGATCTCTATTCTTCCTTCTCCAAACCAACTTTAAAAATAGGGAGAATTAGAAACAGAAACTAAACTGAAACTTTGACAATTACTGTAACCTTGTAATCAAAATGTATGAATTATGGCAGGCGCAGTGGCTCATGCCTGTAATCCTAGCACTTTGGGAGGCCGAAGTGGATGGATCACCTGAGGACAGGAATTCGAGATCAGCCTCGCCAACATGGTGAAACCCCATCTCTACTAAAAATACAAAAAAATTGGCCGGGCGTGGTGGCGGGCGCCTATAATCCCAGCTACTCAGGAGGCTGAGGCAGGAGAATGGCTTGAACCAAGGGGCGGAGGTGGCACTGAGCCGAGATTGTACCACTTCACTCCAGCCTAGGTGACAGAGCGAGACTCTGTCTCAAAAAAAAAACCCAACAAAACCCCCCCAAAAAACCCAAAATATATAAATTAGTGCTATTAAGTGCAGTGAAAATTGAACCAGGGCAAGAGAGGATGCCAAGAGAGGATGAGTTCCTCTATAGAACCAGGCAAAGCAAAGGAAGAAGCTTTCTCTCAAGAAAGTGACACACCCCGAGGACAAAACCAGTAATCCCCATGCATGGATGGCAAAGTTGGATATATGTATGTTGGGCTCCCTGAGTGGCGGGAGAAGTGGGGCTGAGTTACAAACTGTGCAGTCCTACCAGTTTTGTAGGAAGTTCAGAGTGGAGGAGAAACTGACAGCAAGCAGCCTTTCAGCTCCTGATCTTAGTCATGTGAAGAGAAGTAAAGCCTAAATTATCACCCCACCCCCAAATCTATGCCATGTGGGCTCCTGTGAGTTAGGGAACATAGTCTAGCATGGAGTCAAGCCTCAAGGGAAAGTGAAAAAATAGTTCCTATGGTGGAAAGTGGGGGTGAGACATAGCTCCTCTGAAACTAGAGTTTAAAGATGAGATATAAAAGCTCAAGAAATAAAAGAAAACAACAGAAGGATTGTAAGAGTGAGCTGATGGAATCAGGGTACAAAATAAGAGAAAAGTAACATTGCGGAAACATTCAAAGCAGCAAATATCAACTATAGCTGGGGGTAGTGGAAGCAAGCTTGAGAAATTTGAGCAACCCAAAATGGAACAAATAAAAATGAAGAAAGACTAGAGAGAGAGTGATAGATAGGGAATACAGTAAATCTAGTATGCCAATAATTGATACCCCTGAAGCTGTCGAAGAATAAATCAAGCAGAAAGAAATGTCAATACATTAAGGAAGAGTTTCCCACAATAAAAGAAGATTTGAAGGCAGGTGTGGTGACATGCACCTGTAGTCCCAGCTACGGTGGAGGATCGCTTGAGCCCAGGAGTTCAATCCAGCTTGGGCATTATGGTGCAACCTCATCTCTAAAAAAAAAAAAAAAAAAAAGGCTGGGTGTTGGTGGCTCAGGCCTGTAATCCCAGCACTTTGGGAGGCTGAGGCAGGCGGATCACCTGAGGTCACAAGTTCGAGACCAGCCTGACCAATATGATGAAACCCCATCTCTACTAAAAATACTAAAATAACCTGGGTGTGGTGGCGTGCACCTGTAATCCCAGCTACTCGGGAGGCTGAGACAGGAGAATTCGCTTGAACCCAGGAAGTGGAGGTTGCAGTGAGCCGAGATTGTGCCATTGCACTCCAGCCTGGGCAACAAGAGTGAAAAAGAAAAGAAAAAGATTTAAAATTTTAGAACAGTTTCTAGTCTAAATAGACTTTTATTGTTAGGTCAACATGCAAAAAAAAAAAAAAAAAAATCAAGTCCCCTATAAAATCAAGAGACTGGCTTCAGGCTTTTTCAACATGAAACAATATATACAAAGTCAGTAGATTAAAAAAAAGCACAACCCAAGAATTTTATGTCCAGACAAGCTGTTGTTTAACACCAATTGACATGTTTTCTTTTCTGGTTTTTTTTTTTTTTTTTTGAGACAAGAGTCTTGCTCTGTTGCCTGGAGTGCAGTGGCGTGATCTTGCCTAACTGCAACCTCCGCCTCCCGGGTTCAAGTGATTCTCCTGCCTCAGCCTCCCGAGTAGCTGGGACTATAGGCACATGCCACCACGCCTGGCTAATTTTTTGTATTTTTAGTAGAGACAGGGTTTCACCGTGTTAGTCAGGATGGTCTCGATCTCCTGACCTCGTGATCCACCCGCCTCGGCCTCCCAAAGTGCTGGGATTACAGGCATGAGCCACCGCGCCTGGCTGTTTTCCTTTTTTGAGACAGAGTGTCATTCTGTTGCCCAGGCTGGAGTGCGGTGTGGTGCAGTTTTGGCACACTGTAGCCTCGACCTCTCAGGCTTAAGCAATCCTTTCACCTCAGCCTCTCAAGTAACCAGGACTACAGGCACTTGCCACCACACCCGGCTAATTTTTGTGTTGTTTTGTTTTTAGTAGAAATGGTGTTTCAACATGTTGGCCAGGCTGGTCTTGAACTCCTGACCTCAAGTGATCTGCCCACCTCACCTCGGCCTCCCAAAGTACTGGGATTACAGGCGTGAGCCACTGCACCTGGCCTAATTTTTGTATTCTTTGTAGAGATAGGGTTTCGCTCTGTTGCCCAGGCTGGCTTCGAACTTCTGAGCTCAAGCAGCCTACACGCCTCAGCCTCCCAAAGTGCTGGGATTACAGGCGTGCACCACCATACCTGGCCAACGTATGTTTTCAAATAGAAAAATCGTGGCCTATAGTTTCCAGAAATCAGCTCTTGTGGGGGAAAGAAAAGAGAGGAGACTATGTTGTAAACTATTGAATCAAGAAGTGAATGGAAGACTAAGTTAAAAAAAAGCATCATTTTGCATTGAATAAATTTAAATGTACAACTAAGAACAACAACAGGAAAAAGCCTTGAGAGTTAGGGATGGGTAGGTAGTTGCAAGTCTGGAAATTTTTCTCATTTATAACATGGGATCAATTGCAATAATGCTGATAAGTATACTAATTTTCTTAGTGTGGAGTAAAGAAATGTTATCTAAAGGAGATAGACTACAGTTCTTCTAAGAAAACAGACTACAGTTGACCCTTGAACAACTTGAGAGTATAGGTACCAACCCCACATGTTGAGAATCTGCATTAGAACTTTTTTTTTTGAGATGGAGTCTCACTCCCTTTGTGCAGGCTGAAGTGCACTGGCTCACTGCAACCTCCACCTCCCAGGTTCAAGTGATTCTCTTTCCTCAGCCTCTGGAGTAGCTGGGATTACAGGCGTGCGCCACCGCGCCCGGCTAATTTTTGTATTTTTAGTAGAGATGGGGTTTCACCATGTTGGTCAGGCTGGTCTCGAACTCCTGACCTCAGGTGATCCACTCGCCTTGGCCTCCCAGAGTGCTAGGATTACAGGCATGAGTCACCACACTTGGCCATATTAGAACTTTTGACTACCCAAGAAAGTTAACTAGCCTACTGTTAACTAGAAGCCTTGCCGAAAACATAAACCGATTAACACATATTTTGTATATGTATTATATATTATATTTTTACAATACAGTAAGCTACAGAAAAGAAAATATTGTTAAGAAAACCATAAGGAAAATATATTTAGTATTAAGTGGAAGCAGATCATCATAAAAGTCTTCACATTGAGTAGATGGAGGAAAAAGAGAAGGGGTTGGTTGGTCTTACTGTCAGAGTAGCAGAGGAGGAAAAAAAATCCATGTATAAGTAGAGCTACATAGTTCAAACCTTTGTACTGAATATAGTGAAATGTATAATGAAAAGATTAAATTAAAGGCTAAAGGCAATACAAAATATAATAGGTTTAAGATGAAATATGTCACAAATACAAAATTATAAATTGGATAAACTCATTTATTAAAAGAAAATGACTTGGGTCAGGCAGGGTGACTCAGGCCTGTAATCCCAGCACTTTGGGACGCCCAGGCAGGGAGATCACTTGAGACCAGAAGTTCAAGACCAGCCTAGGCAACATGGTGAAACCTTGTCTCTACAAAAAAATACAGAAAATTAGCCATGTGTAGTGGTATGTGCCCTTAGTCCCAGCTGCTCAGGAGGCTGAGGTGGGAGGATTGCTTGAGCCCTGGAGGTTGAGGGTGCAGTGAGTGGTGATTGTGCCACTACACTCCAACCTAGGTGACAGAGTGAGACACTGTCTCAAAAAAAAGAAAAGAAAAAAAAGTTGCTCAAAAGTAAAATGATTCAGATTGGAGCAAAAAGTCAAACCCAACAAGAGTTGCATCTAAAAGGGATCAGCAAATAACATGTTAGTAAATAGTTTTATTTTTGTGGCCATATAGTATCTGTTGCAGCTATTAAATTTTACCATTATAGCACAAAAGTAGCCATGGACAGTATGTAAATGAATGAGCATGGCTGTGTTCCAATAAAACTTTATTTACAAAAACAGACAGTGGGCCACATTTGTCCTGTAAGAAATAGTTTAGTTTGCTGACCTGAGATCTAAAACATAGTGTGACCAGGTACAGTGGCTCATGCCTGTAATCCCAGCACTTTGGAAGGCCAAAGCAGGAGGATCTCTTGAATGCAGGAGTCTGAGACCAGCCTGGGCAGCACAGCAAGACTCAGTCTCTACAAAAAATTTAAAAAATTAGCCAGATACAGTGGCACATACTTGTAGCCCTAGCTACTTGGGAGGCTGAGGCAGGAGGATCTCTTGAGCCCAGAAGTTTGAGGTTGCAGTGAGCTATGATCATGCCACTGCAATCCAGCCTGGCAACAAAGTGAGACCCTGTCCTCAAAATAAAAAATAAATAAAAATAAAACACAACACAGTGCCTCAAAAGTTGGGAACAAAACTTTGTTTTGGGGCAAAGATCAGTTGATAAATTCAAACCAAAAAAGCAATAGTTCAAATATTTGTGTAAGACAAGGTTGAATTCATCACAAAATGCACAGTTGAGATGCATTTTTTTTTTGAAACAGGGTTTCCCTCTGTTGCCCAGGCTGGAGTGCAGTGGCACGATCTCAGTGCACTGCAACTTCATATCCTTCCATCCCTGCCCTCAGATTTCTTTCTATGATTTCTAAAATGCTCTCATACCTACAGACATGTAGATTTCTCTTTTTTTCTTGAAGTTCATATAGGTTTCTTTGAACTAATTTGTGAAAGATACTTGTGTGTTTGGCTTGTGGGTGAGTAGAGCAAAGATGGTGAAAAATGAAAAATGGCATGGATTTGCTTTGAAATATTTCCTGTCCCAGACATCCAAGGCAGCTAAATTTAAATGTTTATGTTTTATAATTTTCAAATTAAAAAATTTTAATGGACACAAAATAATTGTACATATTTGTGGGGTATATAGTGATGTTTTGATTCATATAATGTATAGTAATCAGCAGGGTAATTAGAATATCCATCATCTCAAGCATCATTTTTTTGTGTATTGGAAACATTCAATATCCTCCTTCTAGCTATTCAAAACTGTATAATAATTATTGTTAACTATAGCTATCCTACAGTGCTATAGAACACTAGGGCTTACTCCTCTCATCTAGCCATAATTTTGTATCCTTTAACAAATCTCTCCCTATTCTCTTCTTTCCCCTACCTTTCCCAGTCTTTATCTTGTAGCCTCTGTTCTACTTTTTACTTTTTTTTTTTTTTTTTGAGACGGTTGCACTCTGTTGCCCACGCTGGAGTGCAATGGTGCAATCTCGGCTCACTGCAACCTCCGCCTCCTGTGTTGAAGCGATTCTCTTGCCTTAGCCTCCCAAGTAGCTGGGATTACAGGCACCCACCACCACGCCCAGCTACTTTTTGTATTTTTAGTAGAGACAGGATTTCACCATGTTGGCCAGGCTGGTCTCAAACTCCTAAGCTCAAATGTTCCACCTGCCTTGGCCTCCCAAAGTGCTGGGATTATAGGCATGAACCACTGCACCCAGCCTACTTTTTACTTCTGTGAGATCAACTTTTTTAAGTGACTACATGAGTGAAAACATGTGTGTTTAATTTTCCATACCTTATTTATTTCACTTAAGATAATGTCTTCTAGTTCTATCCATATTGCTGTGAATAAGAGAATTTCTTTTTTTTTTTTTTTTTTTGTGATGGAGTCTTGCTCTCTCACCCAGGCTGGAGTGCAGTAGAGCGATCTCGGTTCACTGCAACCGCCGCCTCCTGGGTTCAAGTGATTCTCCTGCCTCAGCCTCCCGAGTAGCTGGGATTACAGGTGTGCGCCGCCACACTGAACTAATTTTTGTATTTTTTGTAGAGAAGGGTTTCGCCATGTTGGCCATGTTGGTCTCGAACTCCTGACCTCAGGTGATCTGCCCACCTTGGCCTCCCAAAGTGCTAGGATTACAGGTGTGAGCCACCGTGCCCCGCCTGTACTTTTCAGATCTTAACTCATAAAATCTTTCCCCTCATCAGTGTCCCCTATGTTTTCTTCTAGTAGTTTTATAGTTTCAGGTCTTACAATTAGGTCTTTGATCCATTTTAAGTTGATTTTCGTATGGGGTGAAAGGTGGGGGTCTAGTTTCATTCTGCATGTGGATATCCAGTTTCTTAGCACCTAAATTTAAATTTCTAGTCCACCTTTTTTTTCTTACATTCTCATAAGGTGAAAAGAGAAAGCTCTTATTTTTTACATTAATGTGTGATTAGATTTACTTAGTAATGAATGTGATTTTTTTTCCCTCCAGAAGAGAAAATATGATTTTTATTAACTGTTAATATTTTGAGTTTTTTTTTTTTCCTACTACAATAAGTGAAGTATTTCTTGAGAAGAATACAAATTCTCTACTTTTATTACTGGCAGGTGGAATGTAGTCACGTATTACAAGAATGAACACTTATGAATAGTAATTTGCTTCTCCAGTGTTTACCATATACTAGGGATGATACTTAGTATGTTGCATGCTTTGTATCATTTGATCCTTCCAGCATCCTGATAACGTAGCTACTATTATTATCCCTGTTTTACAGATGAGAAAACTGACATTCAAATAGATTAAATGATTTGTTCAAGGTAACACAGCAAGTGGCAGATTTTGGACTTGAACAACCGTGTCTTCTGACACCTCCAGCATTTATGTATCTTGTCATTTACTGGTAAAATAGAGAGTATTTCTGAACTTTTTCAGTAGCTGATATCTGAGCTGTTCCATCAGCCATCTTGATGGCTGGAAGTGTGGAAGAGGATGGGCGAGACTCCATCAGCTCACTAAGATCCTGACTTGGCAAAACAGATTCAGTTTCATAATAGACTAGATGGTGGTGTAATATATAAATCCTACCATTGGGCCTTTTGTGTGTAGTTTGGTAGTGAGTATTGTGTAATTCCCTCCTTCCATTTTCTCACTGACTCTGAAAAGACTCATAAGCCACGATTATTATACTATTTAGTGTGACTGGAAGCACCATGTTGTGCAGAACTCTGAACTGAATGATATAAGTGTGGTGAGGTGACTAGTCTTTGGGCCTGAGAAGTTTATTGTGATTGGATGGGATAGGTGTGGGGAAATATTATAAGGGAAAGAACATTTTTTAATGGCAGAAATTTGCTTTATTTTGTATTTCATAGAAAAATTTATAAATTGCCAAATATTTTACCATCATATCAAAAAAAGTAGAATTTCCAAGAGAAGTTTTAGGTCTACCATTTATTCTGCTGGCATTGTAAAGGGATGTGGGTTCTGAAAATGAGTAAAGCATGCAAACATCAGTAATGAAAAAGAGACCTGCTACCTGTGACATTCATTTGGTGGAAGAGTTCTCCTGCTTTGAGGTATTTATAAAACTTAACCAGAGCAAATGTTATTTAGTTCAATTTGGGGGGATAAGGTAACTTAATTTTTTTTATTTTGTTTTTGAGACAGATCCTCACTCTGTCACCCAGGCTGGAGTCCAGGGGTGTGATCTCG
Organism: Pongo pygmaeus; assembly: GCF_028885625.2. Classification (NCBI taxonomy): domain Eukaryota; kingdom Metazoa; phylum Chordata; class Mammalia; order Primates; family Hominidae; genus Pongo; species Pongo pygmaeus. The sequence continues at coordinate 106,399,089 of NC_072384.2, read as the reverse complement.
GGTCACTGCAACCTCTGTCTTCCGGGTTCAAGTGATTCTCCTGCCTCAGCCTCCCAAGTAGCTAGGATTACAGGTGCCTGCCACCATGCCTGGCTCATTTTTGTATTTTTAATAGAGACGGGGTTTCGCCATGTTGGCCAGGCTGGTCTCAAACTCCTGACCTCAGGTAATCCACTCACCTTGGCCTCCCAAGGTGCTGGGATTACAGGCGTGAGCCACGGCACCCGGCCAACTTAATGTTTTATAATGTCTCTTATTTTCTTATTTAACCTCATTATTGGGATGTTGATTTACAGTGAAGAATCCATTGCATTAGTAAGGGTGATATCATAGTATTTTGCTTCCTGGGTGAGCTAGCTTTGCTTATTTCTGTTTGTTAACTAGGCCTTTTGATATTTTTATAGACAATCTGCTTCATCTTGATTCTGCGGCATTCCAAACTGTGGTATCCTTGGGGGTTCTCTTAACATTGCTATGGTGCAGAAGATTTAAAATCAGGTATGGCTGTGGGGCCAGAAGTCCCTCAGTGAAATTCTCAACTTAAATCTGCCTTTTACTCTCTGATTTATCATTTGGGTTTCTTTTTTTTGTGGTGGCCTTTTAGCTGATGTTCACAAGGAATAGAGTCACGTGATGTATGAAGGGAAACATATACACTTCTCTGAGGTTGACAATAAGCCCTTGTGCTCATATAGCCCCAAACTGTGCAAGCAGAGGCGACTCAACGGCTACGCCTTCTGTATCAGACACGTTCTGGAGGACAAGACTGCCCCCTTCAAGCAATGTGAATATGTGGCCAAGTATAACAGCCAACGCTGCACCAACCCCATCCCCAAATCAGAGGATCGTAGGTAAGGGCTAATCATGAGAATCAATCCTTGATTTCATTAACAGGCTTGGAATTTTTTCTTTTCTTGTTTTTTCTTCTTTTCTTCTGTCCTTCATTTCTCCTTCCCTTCCTTCCTCCACCAATATAAATGTTGAATTCTGGGGGTAATCTAAGTAATCTATGGAATACTTTTAAAGATGAAATATGGCAATTTTTAAAAACAGAGTAATAAATTTGGGGAATTACTTAAAGTATGTTTGAGTCTCTTCTTTTTAATTGATTTCATGGACTTCTAGAATTTTTAAAAGATATTTTTTTTCCCTCAAAGTTGCTGCTTGAAGTCTTGAAACGGATTTGTTTGGTTTGTGGCCTTATAAAGTAATTCCTGACTTCTCTACCTAGTTTTCTCATTTGCCTAAATGAGAGAACTTTAAATAACTAATTAGGTGTTATAATTAATGATAGCAATTTTGGAGTTTAAAATCTATGCCTAGAAGTTAGTAAAGGATATATACTTACTAAAGAAAATTTTAAAAAACTACTTGAATCATTTAGATTTATTTCCTATCAGACTTCTCACCAGTGTTTGGCATGTTTTATAACCTTACCTTTTTTGTTTAAAAAGTGTTCCAAATAGAGTATGTTTACCATAATTTGGAAGCACTATTTTAACATTAAGGGTCAGTTTTGCTGCTAGAATGATGAGTTTATGCTTTGCTAAATTTGAAAAAGAGTGGAATTGTTTTTAGAGGAGTCTTATACTGGTTATTCATCTTTCATATTGTTAGGAAAATTCACACTATCTTTCATATATAATCTCTTCTCTGTGCTTCTTTTTCTTCAATTCTCCAGAAACTATATAGATCACTGTGGGGCTTCATGGAGAGATACATGCTTGTTTCCCAAAAGTTTCAAGATACTTGTTATCTCTAGGTAGAAAATTTGAACCTTTCACTTCTATCTTAAGACATACACACAGCCTTCATCCGTGTTTCTATACATTAGCAAATGTCATTTGCATAAATTTGAAAGGAATCAGATATTTTATGTCATGAATACTTTTTACACTTGCAGTATGAAATAAATAATTTGTGTTGGTGGAGGTATAACCAAAATGAGTACAAATAGTTTAATGGGGATTTAGGAATACTCTCTTAGAATTTCTAATGAGCACTGAGGCTTCAAATTACGATACCTGAAAGTTAGAAACAGCTGCTTAGTGAGGCAAGGAATAAAATTTTAATCTCAGGTGAGAAAGGGACGTATGTATTAGGCTAAATATATCTGTCTAGTTAGTTTTTAGCAGACTGAAAATGATAATTTCTTACCCCTGCCTTTTTTTAACTTGAAGAATGGATGAGCTTGGATTAATTTTTTTTTACATCAAGCCCCATTATAAACACATTTCTAAAATTTTGTCTTAAAATTAGCTTATCATGGTTACAGTTGTCAGTGTTAAATTTTTTTTCAGTTGAGCCAAAGCAAGAATTATCTTAATAGCAGCAAGGACTGGGTGTGATGGCTCACACCTGTAATCCCCCAGCACTTTTGGAGGCCAAGACGGTGGATCGCTTGAGCCCAGGAGTTCAAGACCAGCCTGAGCAACATGACAAAACCCCATCTCTACAAAAAATACAAAAATTAGCCAGGTGTGGTGGTACACGCCTGGAGTCCCAGCTACTTGGGAGGCTGAGACGGGAGGATTGATTTAGCCCGGGAGGCCAAGGCTGCAGTGAGCAGTAATTGTGCCACCGTACTCCAGCTTGGGCAACTTAACAAGATCTCATATCCAAAAAAAAAAGGCAAGCATTCAAGTGAGAGTCCTTATAAATCTCTTCAAAATATTCTCTGAAGCATCTGTATTCACCTTTGTCTTTGAAATAGTTTGCTCTTTTGAGAACAAGGTAAGGGAAAGGACTTTCATGTTTCTATCTCAAGAGAAGCTGTGCTTAATAAGTACTAAGTTGCCGGGTGCAGTGGCTCACGCCTGTAATCCCAGCACTTTGGGAGGCCGAGGCGGGTGGATTACCTGAGGTTGGGAGTTCGAGACCACCCTGACCAACATGGTGAAACCCCATCTCTACTAAAAATACAAAATTAGCCGGGTGTGGTGGCACGTGCCTGTAATCCCAGCTGCTTGGGAGCCTGAGGCAGGAGAATTGCTTGAACCCAGGAGGCGGAGGTTGCGGTGAGCAGAGATCACGCCATTGCACTCCAGCCTGGGCAAGAAGAGTGAAACTCCGTCTCAAAGAAAAAAAAGTACTAAGTTGTTTTTTTTTTTTTTTTTTTTTTGATGGAGTCTTGCTCAACTGTTGCCCAGGCTGAAGTGCAGTGGCGCGATCTCGGCTCACTGCAACCTCTGCCTCCTGGATTCAAGCAATTCTCCTGCACCAGCCGCCGCAGTAGCTGGGATTACAGGTGCACACTACCACGCCTGGCTAATTTTTGTATTTTTAGTAGAGATGGGGTTTCACCATGTTGGCCAGGCTGGTCTCGAACTCCTGACCTGAAGTGATCCTCCTACCTCCGCCTCCCAAAGTGCTGGGATTACAGGCGTGTGCCACTGCGCCCAGCCATAAGTACTAAGTTATAAATTTGTCTTTCTTTTCTTTTTTTTCTTTGAGATGGGGTCTCATTCTGCTGCCCAGGCTGGAGTGCAGTGGCATGATTGTAGCTCACTACAGCCTCGAACTTTGGGCCTCAAATGATCCTCTTGCCTCAGTCTCCCGAGTAGCTAGGACTACAGGCACAAGCCACGTGTCCAGCCGAGTTTTGAAAACTTTTTATGGAGATGGAGCCTTACTAGATTGCCCATGCTTGTTTCAAACTCCTGGCTTCAAGCAATCCCCCTGCCTTGGCCTCCTAAAGTGTTGGGCTTATAGACATGAGCCACCACGCCAGGCCAAATTTATTCTTTATTAAAATTTTTTCTTGTTCTTGGGAAACTTTTTGGTTAGTGCAATTATCCGAGATGCCTCTTTCTTTGCTGGCCATTTGTGAATCTGTTCTGTTTAAGATATATATGGGACCTAGCTCAAACCTGCTAGGGAAGCACACAGACACACACACACACAGTGTAGATTCTCTTTGCTGGCTAGAAACCTTTTTCTCTTTTTCAGTGACTGCACATGACAAAGAAAGCTTTTTCTTAAGAGGCCTACGTTAAAGAGTGCCTGTGATAGATTTATTTCTAAGACGAAGCAACAAAACACACACACACATATTCTGTGTGTGCATGAGATTTTCTGATTATTTGGTGAATCTGTATTTAGCAATTACTAGAAAAACATTTTTATGTTGAAGCCCAGTGAATTTGAGGATTGACATTTTTTACCTCAGTGGTCTTTTCTCAAACTATGTTTTTTGGAGCTATCACCTACCTATATGCTACAATAAAAATAGGTTGTCTTTTCTTTTTTTTTTTTTTGCTTTTTGAGGCTGAGTCTCACTGTTGCACAGGCTGGAATGCAGTGGCACAGTCTCGGCTCACTGCAGCCTCTACCTCATGGGTTCAAGGGATTTTGCTGCCTCAGCTTCCCAAGTAGCTGGAATTACAGGTGCACACCACCACACCTGGCTAATTTTTGTATTTTTAGTAGAGGCGGGGTTTTGCCACGTTGGCCAGGCTGGTCTCAAACTACTGACCTCAAGTGATCCACCCACCTTGGCCTCCCAAAGTGCTGGGATTACAGGCATGAGCCACCTTGCCCGGCTGGTTCTGTTTTCTTTGATTTTTTTTTTTTTTTTTTTAAACTGAGACAGGGTCTTGCTATGTTGCTCAGGCCGGTCTTGAGCTCCTGGCCTCAAGGGATCCTCCTGCCTCAGCCTCCCAAAGTGCTGGGATTACAGACATGAGCCACTGCGTTTGGCCCTGGGTTTCATTTTCAAATAACTTTGGGAAACACTGCCAGATGGGTACATTTTCCTCTTGGAACTTCATAATGCACGTTACACAAAGTGCTTTGAGTAGTTGCACATCAGTAACAAAAAACAACAAAATAATTCCTTAATTTTGTTTAAGCCAGCATTTTCCAAATTTATTTAAGCATGGAGTACTGTTTTTTGTTGTTGTTGTTTGTTTGTTTTTTGAGACGAGTCTTGCTCTGTCTCTTAGGCTGGAATGCAGTGGTACAATCTCAGCTCACTGCAACCTCTGCCCCCGGGTTCAAGCGATACTTGTACCTCAGCCTCCTGAGTAGCTGGGATTATAGGCATCTACCATCACATCTGGCTGATTTTTGTATTTTTAGTAGAGATGGGGTTTCACCATGTTGGCCAAGGTGGTCTCGACCTCCTGGCCTCAGGTGATCCACCTGTCTTGGCTTCCCAAAGTGCTGGGATTACAGGCGTGAGCCACTGCGCCCAGCCCTTTTATAGGTTTTTAAAATAGCATGAAGATTGTGAAGACCACAATAAATACCTAACTTTTCAATGCCCACACAGACGAAAATTCACAAGCATCAAGACCATCCAGGAAAACATGACATCAACAAATGAAATACATAAGGCACCAAGGACCAATTCTGGAAAAACAGAGATATGTGATCTTTCAGACAGAGAATTCAAAATAGCAGTTTTGAATTTAATTTTGCTCATTTTTTTTTTTTTTTAAAACTTTCCACAGGAAAAGTCCATGTCAAGATGGCATCACTGGTGAATTCTATCAAGCAATTTCAAAATTATTATTTTTTATTATTTTATTTTAAAGTTATTGAGGTACAGGTGGTATTTGGTTACATGAGCAAGTTCTTTAGTGGTGATTTGTGAGATCCTGATGCACCCATCACCCAAGCAGTATACTTGCTTATTGTTGAAGACTAATGAGAGTCTTCATGAGCTTTGATTTTAGTTGGTCTTAGCTCTGACTCTTTCCAGCTGGAAACAGTCTCAGGCAAGTTAATCAATTTCTGTAAAGCTTAGTTTCCTCATCTGCATTAAGGAATTATTTTAGCACCTACTGCAGGTAGGTACTACAGGAGATAATTCATGTACTTACATTTGGCTATTGAAAAAGGCATTTCACCTATAACCCCATGAACCATCTTTTACTTTCTTATTTCATTCTCTCTGTCTTTCTCTGTCTCTCTCTGTATATGTGTGTCTAAAGCACAGTAGACACTTGACATTCTTGAGGGTTTTATGTCATAAGAGCTTTGTGAATCTCCAAATACTTTAATGGCATTAGAAAATATATATATTTTTTCTCTGTAAGAGAATTTTAAGTGATCTTTTAGACTCTTGATGAGTTACTTTGTATGCTATGAATAGAGAATAACAAAGCCATGTGAAAAGCAGTAGCTGAGCAGTTATCCAGGGCCACTCAGTAACTGAATGACTTGCTTCTGTCTGGCCACCCCTGTGCATGTACAGTTCACATATTTGCCTCATCAAAATTACACTGACTTTGAGGATTGCTTGAAAGTAGTAGAGGTTTGCATGTTAAGTCGCTGGCTGCCAAGAGTCATTATAGTGATGCAATTTTTAACATATTAGGATTCTCATGTAGTTTTATGTTCTACTTTTAAAAAATACATATCACGACTGTTTTCCCATGTATGTGTGTATTTTAAAGGTACTGCAACAGCCACTTGCAGGTACTTGGCTTTATCCCGAAAAAAGAGAGGAAGAAAAAGAATGATCCTATAGATGAGGTGAAGGTCAGGCACCAGATGGATACCATGGCCTTTAGCCTGACAGTGCCCACGTTGGCCTTGAAGATGCCCAACGGACTGGATGGAATGTCCCTCTCTCCACCTGGGGCAAGGGTCCCTCTCCACTACCTGGAAACTGAATTGGAAGACCCATTTGCTTTCAATGAGGAAGATGACGACCTAAAGAAAGGGGCAACTGTGAGAAAGAAGTTGCAGAGCAAGTTGGCCCAGAATCGGCAGCGCCAGAGAGAGACAGAGATTTTAAAAGTTCGACAAGAGCACTTTAGTCCCCCTCCTGCACCTTCACAGCAGCAGCCTCCGCAGCAGCACTCCCACCTGTCACCTTTATCCACTTCTTTAAAACCTCCAGCGCCACCGCAGGGTTCAGTCTGCAAGTCACCTCAACCTCAGAACACCAGCCTACCAATGCAGGGAGTGGCACCCACCACACACACTATAGCACAAGCACGGCAGTTGTCTCACAAGAGGCCTCTGCCCCTCCTGCCATCCAGTAGGGCTCCCACTGTGGACCCACCCAGGACTGACCGGATCCTCATGAAAGCCACAGCCTTCTCTCCACACTTCTCATGTATAAGCCGACTGCAGAGACTGGTGAAACTGTGCACCCAGAAACATCAGTTGGACACTGATCTGTTTCCCCATTTAGGTGAGTTATCTATTTTATCGTATCATAGACACATAATATGACAAAATGTGTTCTGTTGTGTGGAGCTTCCCTTTCATAATTACCCCATATGTGATGGGGGTGGAATCACAATGAGACAGAGTGGTGCAGTGGAAGATTCTGTATTTAGGTAGACCACCTTAAAATAAACACAGTCGTCCCTCTACATGTGTGGTGGATTGGTTCCAGGTCTTCCCTCAGGCACTAAAATTTGAGGATACTCAAGATCCTGATATAAAACAGCATAGTATTTGCACATAACCTATGTACATTCTCCTATATTCTTAAATCATCTCTAGATTACTTATAATACCTGATATAATGTAAATGCTATGAAAACAGTTGTTATACTGTATTGTTTAGGGAATAATGACAAGAAAAAAGTCTGTATGTATTCAGTACAAATGGTATCTTTTTTCTCAAATATTTCTGATCAGCGATTGGCTAAATCCACAGATGTGAATCCCATGGATACAGAGGGCCAACACTGGAGGGCGTAACACTTGCTGAATAGGATACAGAAATAGGAGTTGGGAATTTAGAATTCCATACACAGCTTTTATTTGTAGTGATAGCAGCATTAAAAGGCAGTTGTGTTTGGTTGTATGCTTTTATGAGTTTAACACCTGTGCATCTAGTGAAGTTCTTGGTGTGTCTTATTCTAGGAATGATCATAGCATTGTTGATATCTGCTGACAGTTTTAAAACATTTTTTCCTGTTTAAAAAATTCTCAAAGCAATACCTGTTAATGATTTAAGAGTGAGAAAATACAGGGAAAACTTGTAATTTAATGTAGTCACATGTCTATTTTTCTTTTGTTGCTTCTGAATTTCCTGTTTTGCTTAAGAAAACTTCCTCGATTCCAAGTTTATACAGATATTCTATGTTTTCTATTAATAATTTGATTGGTTTTGATCATATAAACCTTTAATTCAGTTGAAATTTATTCTCGAATGCAATATGAGCTATGATTTTCACTTCAGGAAAAATAATTTGCATAATATGACAGCAATAGAAATATGAGCAAAGATAGAACATGAAGAGATATGAATAGTCAATAAACAAATGAATACCTCAATCCTCTCAGCAGGCAGGAAATACAAATTAAAGCAACAGTGAATTACCAGATTGTCAAAAATGATATCCATTGTTGGGCAGGGTCAGGATATGGTATCTCATACATTGCTGGTGAGTAATTTAGCAATATCTACTAATTTAAAATATATGTATAGGCTGGGCTTAGTGGCTCATACCTGTAATCTCAGTACTTTGAGAGGCTGATGCAGGAGGATCACTTGAAGCCAGGGGTTTGAGACCAGCCTAGGCAACATAGTGAGATCTTGTCTCTGAAAAAACAAAAATAGGCCGGGTGAGGTAGCTCATGCCTGTAATCCCAGCACTTTGGGAGGCTGAGGTGGGCAGATCACCTGAGGTCAGGAATTGGAGACTAGCCTGGCCAACATGGTGAAACCCTGTCCCTACTAAAAATGCAAAAAATAGCCGGGTGTGGTGACGCACGCCTGAAGTCCCAGCTATTTGAGAGGCTGAGGTGGGAGAATTGCTTGAACCTGGGAGGTGGAGGCTGCAGTGAGCCGAGATTGTGCCACTGCACTCCAGCCTGGGTGACAGAGTGAGACCCCGTCTCAAACAAACAAACAAACGATATATTTGTAGCCAGAGGACTCACTTTTGGGACACTATCCTGTGGATTAAAAAAATCAAAATGTAAGGATATATGTGCAAGGATGTTCACTGAAACTTGTTTGCAGCATTAAAAACCTGCAAAGAAACAATTACCGATAGGAAACCTTGACTAAATTATTGTTCATATATGTTTTATGAAATATTATGTAGCAGGCTGGATGCAGTGGCTCATACCTGTAATCCTAGCACTTTCGGAGGCCGAGGTGGGAGGATCACTTGAGCTCAGGAGTTCAAGACCAATCTGGGAGACACCGTAAGACCTGGTCTCTATTGTATTAAAAAAAAGAAAAGAAAAGAAAGAAATATTATATAACTATTAAAAAGAATGAATGAGGCTGGGTGTGGTGGCTCACACCTGTAATCCCAGCACTTTGAGAGGCTGAGGCTGCTGAATCACCTGAGGTCAGGAGTTCGAGACCAGCCTGGCCAATATGGCAAAACCCTGTCTCTACTAAAAATACAAAAATTAGCTAGGCATGGTGGTGTGCGCCTGTAATCCCAGCTACTTGGGAGGCTGAGGCAGGAGGATTGCTTGAACCTAGGAGGCGGAGGTTGCAGTGAGCGGAGATTGTGCCATTGCACTCCAGCCTGGGCAACAAGAGCGAAACTCCATCTCAAAAAAAAAAAAATCTGTATCTTTTGACTGGGATGTGTCCATGGTATATTAAAAAGTAGAAAAAAAAATCGAGGTAATTATTATCCCATTTTGGTAAAAATAAAGTAAATAAACAGGGGATATCAGTGTATTTATTGATTAAGTATATGGCTGTTTGCCTGATTGGTGTGAGCAAAGGTAAAAGTATAAAAGGATATATACTTCCAGACTGTTAACATCAGCTACACTAGGGAGGATGGAATTGGACAGGGTATATTTTATAGGAGATGGGAGTGGTGGCTTTTCTTATAGCTTTTTATTGTTTCACCTGTTGTTAAACCATCTGTGACTTTTCGTGATTAAAATACAAAAGTTAAAAAATTTATGAACAAAAATAATAAATTAAAACACTCCAAGCCATATTAATACCCATTTGTTAATACCTTGATATATTCTTTCCAATATATAAAATTGGGCTCTTACTATACATGCTGTTTTGTAACTTGGTTTAAAATTTTTCATACTAATGTATCTTCAAGTTGGTAGTTTTTCATATGCAGTGTAATTTGTCATGGCTGAATTCTATCTTCCGTTTAAGTTGTATCCAGTTTATGTCCTTATAAACTGTCGTAGATGTATATAGCCTTGCAGTAAAACAATTATTACCACATCTTTTTTTCATTCAAATAGATTGTTAATTCAGACTAAAAGTGGAATTGCTGATTCCAAGCGTTAGCTTTTTAAAAAAAAAAAAGTTTTGATATGTTGCCAAATTTTTCTTCAGAATTATTTTGTCAGCTTATCTTCTTTAAGCAGTGTGTGAAAATAACAGTTTCTTTAAATCTTTATCAGCCTTGGGTAGTATTATTATTGTTATTATTGCCTTTGCAAATTAGAAAATCTGCTTAAATTTACATATCTTAGATTAGTGCTTCTCAAATATTTGGTTTTAGGATCCTTTACACTTAAAAATTAATAAGGAAACTATAAAGCTCTTGTGTATGGGTTGTATCTATTTATACTGTATTAGAAGCTAAAACTGATAAATTTAAAATATAATTTTTTTTTTTGAGACGGAGTCTTGCTCTGTTGCCCAGGCTAGAGTGCAGTGGCACGATCATGGCTCACTGCTGCCTTGACCTGCTGGGCTCGAGTGATCCTTAGCTGGGCATGATGGAGCGTGCCTGTAATCCCAGGGACTTGGGAGGCTGAGGCAGGAGAATTGCTTGCACTGGGACCTGGGAAGTGGAGGTTGCAATGAGCCGAGATCGCACCACTGTACTCCAGCCTGGGCTACAGAGTGAGACTCCATCTCAAAAAACAAAAAATGATGATGAATGAGAAAAAGCAGTTTGGTCAGGTTGCAATGAAAACAGTTGTGCAAATCCTCTTCCTCAGGACAGCTGTCATACTTTCCTTCCTTTGCAGCAGATTCACATTTACTCGCACAGAATAGTATAAAGACATGTGCGCAGGGGTCGATTTAATAAAAATAAATAATCTTTAATAAAAAAGAATATTCTCAAATAAAACTCCTTTACAACTGCGAGGCATGATGTGAGGAATACAATGATTCCTAGTAAGTCTGATGCCACTGCCTTGATTCATGGTAATTAAGGAGCCTATAGTTTTACCCGTCATTGCTTTTATACCATCAGTGTAAATGTCAACACAGTGAAAAAGGCAAATAATGTCTTAATATTATTTTGTTGAAAATAGTTTTGAGGCCAGGCAAGGTGGCTCATGCCAGTAATCTTAGCACTTTGGGAGGCCAAAACAGGAGGATCACTTGAGCCCAGGAGTTTGGGACCAGCCTGGGAAACATAGTGAGATTCTCTTTTTTAAAATTTAAATTAAAAAAAAAAACTTTTAAAAAAGAAAATAGTGTTGACCTATATACTCCAAGAATATTTCAAGGACTTCTGGGGATCTGTGGACCATACTTTCAGAACTGCTATTTTGGATTAATAATATAGTTGAGTATTTGTTCATATGATTTTCAGACATTTTGTTTATTTTGCCTTTCACTTCTTCCATCCATATATTTATTATCTGTTGATTGGTAAGAGCTTTTTATATGTGTATTATATTTGTTGGAAAGTCTCTCCCTCCTCTCCTTTGTTTTTTGCTTCCAGGTATCTGTTATAGCACAGGCACAGTTGCAAACTTGTAATCTCTGTTACTTGGGAGGCTGAGGTGAAGGATCCCTTAAGTCCAAGAGCTTATGGCTGGCAGTGAGCTATAATCATGCTGCTGCAACAGAGCTGAGACCCCGTCTCTGAAAAAAAAAAAAAAAAAAAGAAATATCCATTGTAGGAATTTAAAAGTTAAAATTTTTATGTATTCTCTTCTTTAAGATTTCTTTCTTTTGAGTCTGGGTTTTGGTTTGCTTGCTTCCTTATTTGGATTCTCTTCATCCCAAGAATATATTATGAACATATTCACCCATATTTTCTGTTAGTCCTTTTATCATTTCATTATTTATATTTTGTCTAGCTGGAACTCATTTAGACATTAGTTTTGAGGCAGAGATCTAACAAATTTTTTTTTTTTTTTTGAGACGGAGTTTCTCTCTGTCACCGAGGCTGTAGTGCAGTGGCGCGATCTCGGCTCACTGCAAGCTCTGCCTCCCGGGTTCATGCCATTCTCCTGCCTCAGTCTCCCAAGAAGCTGGGACTACAGGCACCCGCGACCACGCCCAGCTAATTTTTTGTTTTTAGTAGGGACGGGGTTTCACCGTGTTAGCCAAGATGGTCTCGATCTCCTGACCTCGTGCTTCGCCCGCCTCAGCCTCCCAAAGTGCTGGGATTACAGGCGTGAGCCACCGCGTCTGGCAAGATATAACAATTTTTAAAAATTGCCTCTAATTCCAACACTTACTGGCATCATCTACTAAATTTTTATTTATAATTTCATTTATTTCTGGATGCTGATAATTTTTTAGCTTTTGAAGTGATGAAATATTATGTCATCTTAGGGGCTGATTTTTTAATCTTTCTTTTTTTTTTTTTTTTTTGAGACGGAGTCCTGCCCTGTCACCCAGGCTGCATGCAGTGCAATGGCGAAGTCTCGGCTCACTGCAACCTCTGCCTCCTGGGTTCAAGCGATTCTCCTGCCTCAGCCTCCTGAGTAGCTGGGACTTGTGCCACCACATCCAGCTAATTTTTTGCATTTTTAGTAGAGACGGGGTTTCACTATATTGGCCAGGCTGGTCTTGAACTCCTCATCTTGTGATCTGCCCGCCTCGGCTTCCCAAAGTGCTGGGATTACAGGCATGAGCCACTGTGCCCAGCAATTTTTTAATAATTTTAAACAGAATGAAAACATACAGAAAAGTTTTCAGCCTTTTAAATTTTTTTTTTCTTTTTTTAAGATAGAGTCTTGCTGTGTTGCCCAGGCTGGAGTGCTGTGGTGTGATCTCGGCTCATTGCAACCTCTGCCTCCCAGGTTCAAGTGATTCTCTTGCCTCAGCCTCCCGAGTAGCTAGGATTACAGGTGCACACCACCACACCTGGCTCATTTTTTGTATTTTTAGTAGAGATGGGGTTTCACCACGTTGGCCAGGCTGATCTTCAACTCCTGACCTCAGGTGATCCACCCGCCTCGGCCTCCCAAAGTGCTGGGATTACAGGCGTGAGCCACCATGCCCGGACGCCCTTTTAAATTTTTTAAAATGCAAACATATTAGAGGCCTAAGATTTCAAAGCAAAAGTTACTTTGGGGAAACCAGAAATAATAATGCATATACTCTATAATCTTATGACAAAATGTAGTCTGTATTCATGTCAGCAAAGAGTACTTAAATAAAAACTCAGTCTTATTATTAGCTTTTATAGTCCTGTCTGGGCTAGTTATATCAGCTAGTTACATTAAAACTAGTGATAATGAAGCCAAGATCAAAGGTTTGCTTTATTGGACAGTTAGTTTCACAGCAGGAAAAACACTTCCATCTTAGTTTTTATGACTTAGATCTTGACTTCCTCAGAGAAAGTATAGGTGTCTTAGTAGAAATTATTCTATTGAAACAAATAAAAGATAACTCATGTTCTGTTTTTTCAGTGGTGCCTTAAATGTCATTTTGAAGGACCTTACCTTTCAACACACTGAAGTTGATGCTGTTGTGATCATTTAATTGCTTTTTTACCTTTTCCCCCTACAAATTATTATTTCAGTTGAGAAAGTAACTCATTTTTAAAGGTGACCTGACATTTTAGATAGTCATCTTGGAATTAGATTTGAAGTTTCTTTATGCCAATGGCAATGTGTTATTTAATCTTAAGCATTTATAATTTGCATTTTAATTAACCTTTTCTTAATTTCCCTGTTTGACTCATGTAAACTCATTATGGAAGCAATCCATGAAGTCCTTTTTAATGTAACTGTCTAATGAGGATACTCTTGATTTTTGAGGTTCTCAAGGAGGAAGACATAAATAAAATACTAGTTATCAAGGTGTCTAGTAAGTTTCATAGAGGTATGGATATATTAAATTTACATAGTCCCACATACTGTTACACTTTAGGCTGTGCAACATCAGTCTTTATCAAGACCTCTTCAAGATATAAAACTTCTTTTTTTTTTTAACTTTTAGAGACAGGGCCTTGCTCTGTCACCAGGCTGAAATGCAGTTACATGATCATGGCTCACTGCAGCCTCAACCTCCTGGGCTCAAGGGTCAGTCGATCCTCCTGCCTCAGTCTCCTGAATAGTTGGGACTGCAGGCATGCACCACGCAGTCTGGCTAATTTTTAAGTTTGTTGTAGAGTTGGGGTCTTGGTGTGTTACCCAGGCTGGTCTCTAACTCCTTGCCTGAAGTGATCCTCTTGGCTCAGCGTCCCAAACTGCTGGGGTTACAAGCATGAACCAGTGCACCTGGCCAAGATACAAGACTTTTAAAAGGGTAAAACTTTTATGTCAGGAGCTAAAAATTATTCAGTCATTAAAAATTATAGCATTTGGCTGGGCACAGTGGCTCATGGATGTAATTGCAGCACTTTGGGAGGCTAAGGCAGGTAGATCATTTGAGCTCAGGAGTTCGAGAGCAGCCTGGTCAACATGGCAAAACCTGGTCTCTACAAAAAGTACAAAGATTAGCTGAGCATGGTGGTGCTGTCTGTAGTGCCAGCTACTCTGGAGGCTGAGGTGGGAGGATCACTTGAGCCTGGGAGGTCAAGCCTGTAGTGAGCTGAGATTGCACCACTACACTCCAACCTGGGCAACAGAGCGAGACCCTTTAACAAAATATTAATATATACTGTATTTATCCACTTTTCCTTCTAACCAGTTTTACATAATGAAGCACAAAGTCTGACATTTTTTGTTTAAAATAATTGAAAGAAATCCCAAACCTCATTAGTAGTAGAACATTACCATCCCACCCTTCCATCTTCCCATAGAAGGTAAGAACCAGGGAATGGTTTGGGAGAGGGGGATGGAGTGTTTCTGCCTTTGACACTTTATTATGGGGCCCTTCTTTCTTGAAATGTAGAGTGACTCTATCTGCACTTTTTGATGTTTTTCTTTTTGTTGTTTTCATAAAACCATTCAGAAGCAGGTATTGACCTTTTTCTTGCCTGAACATATATTGAGCTTCTTTTCTCACCCTCTTGTTTGTATTTTATGTTTTTCTGACATTATTTTAGTGTATTAAGTTTTGATACTTAAATTCTGGCCAGACGTGATGGCTCACGCCTGTAATTCCCAGCACTTTGGGAGGCCGAGGCAGGTGGATCACTTAAGGTCAGGAGATCGAGACCAGCCTGGCCAACATGGCGAAACCCCATCTCTACTAAAAATACAAAAATTACAGCTCACCTGTAATACCAGCTACTTGGGAGGCTGAGGCACGAGAATCACTTGAACCTGGAAGGCAGAGGTTGCAGTGAGCCGAGATCATGCTACACTGTGCTCCAGCCTAGGTGACAGAGCAAGACCTTGTCTCAAAAAAAAAAGAAAAAAGAAAAGAAATTCTAGCTTTTTGTGACTTGAACTCTCTCTTTACTTGTGTTGTTCCTACCCCATTAGCGAAGTGTCTGACAGAAGTTCATCTGTGGAATATAGCTTAGCCTTTTTGTTGTAATGTCATTTTAAAAACCTGATTGTCTGGCCAGGTGCGGTGGCTCATGCCTGTAATCCCAACACTTTGGGAGGCCGAGGTGGGTGGATCACGAGGTCAGGCGTTCAAGAGCAGCCTGGCCAATATGGTGAAACCCTGTCTCTACTAAAAATACAAAAATTAGCTGGGTGTGGTGGCTGGTGCCTGTAGTCCTGGCTACTCGGGAGGCTGAGACAGGAGAATCGCTGAACCCAGGAGGCAGAGGTTGCAGTGAGCCAAGATCATGCCACTGCACTCCAGCCTGGGTGACAGAGTGAGACTCCGTCAAACAAAAACAAAAACAAACCGATTATCTTTGTAAGAATAGAAATGCGATTCATCAGGAGGCATTTATTCACACCATGATAGTATTTGCGTTAGGTATGTTGGGTTATGTTATTTTGTGTAGCTTTTTAATTTAAATTTTGAATAAAAGTAGATTTTTTCTAATTTGCAATATCTCCTGTCTATCCCAGGTTTGGACTGGTCTGAAGAGAGCGGAGAGGAACCAGAGGACTCAGAGCAGGCCTCGCCCTACCAGGTTGCATGGTCCATCCGGGAAACCCTCAGATATCAAAGACATGCGTAAGTCTTCTGTTCTGTTTTTATTCTTTTTTTTTGAGATGGAGTCTTGCTCTGTCACCCAGGCTGGAGTGCAGTGGAATGATCTTAGCTTACTGCCACCATGCCTGACTAATTTTTTTTGTATTTTTAGTACAGACGGGGTTTTACCATGTTGGCCAGGCTGGTTTCGAACTCCTGATCTCAAGTGATCTCTCTGCCTAGGCCTCCCAAAGTGCTAGGATTACAGGCATGAGCTGCCACGCCCAGCCCTATTTTCCTTCTTGAATGACCACTGTAGCAGATTGATATTTCCTGCTATATATGCTGATACTTTTATGTTATTAGATCTAGTTTTATTGTAAAATAAAGGTAAAAAAAAGACTTCACTCCAAGAAATTGGTGGTAAAATAGATTCCACTTGGGAGAAAATGTACTATATTGTTTGAGCAAAGCTACTCTTAAATTTTCTTGGTAAATTTGCTTCTGTACCTTTCCCATTCATTATTAAAGGAATTAATTATAATAGAACCTAGAATTGAAAAGAACCTTAGAGATTAATTGATCCAATTTCCTCATTTTACAGAAGAGGAAAGCAAGGCCCACATAGGTTGAGGAACTTGCACGTGGTCCCTTGAGGGGCTACGTGGAGTCCCACTATCTTGCCTCTCTGTATCTCCCTTGGCTGTACATCTCCACAGTAGTAGAAATAGTGCTTTTTTACTTCACCTCTATCTTCTGCAACATTGATCCATTCTTTATTTCTACTGTGCTACAATTTCTGTTTTTTTTTTTTAGGATAGATCTCCTGAGGGGTTGTTTTCTTTGTACCTTCCTGATTGGAAAGCTGTTGGGGTATACTGACAGCTCTCTTCAGTTATTTTCCCCAAGTTATGTCTTCGGAAAAGAAGTGTTTGTCTAAGATCTGTAGAAGTTGAATGCACATTCTCTTCAATGATAGTAAGAAAATGAATTTTTTTTAGGAGACTCCTTTTAGCATTCTACAGATTCACTTGGTGCAGTTTGACAATACCAAGATAGATCCTTGTCTGTGGGGCCAAAAGATGACTCACTTACTCAGCTAACTATTTATTTAAAATGTGGTTTGAATAGATATTCAGCAATGTAGAGGGAGATCAGCTATCTGTGATGGTTTTTGAATTTTTAGGATTAAAAATGTGATTTGTTAGTACACCTAGAGGTGATTAGGCTTAGGGAACTGATTCACTAGAGACTAATCTGTACATTAAAATGCCAGCTTATAATGAGAAATATAATCATCAAGTAGTACAAATGGTCACTGAATAAAACTACACAGGAAGCAAATTATCATCAGAAGCTTATTTGGACATGGAATTAGAGCAAGTAGGGTTAGTTGGATTTTATTAGTGGTCACTGTCTTAAATTATAATATCATGATGTATCTATTCCACTCTTGGGATTTATCTCCCACCTAGTTGTTCTTCACTTACCCCCTAGATAGTATTGGAGAATGTTACACCTTTTTTTCTTACACTGAAGTTCCATTTTATATGTCATTCAAGACTGTTTCCTTACCTTAACATTAGCAGGTTCTGTCAGATACAGCACAATAGAGTCAATTGAGCTTAAGCTTTTTAGTTATAGATACCATCAGTCATACTTCCTAATGGTAATTTGTATCAGCTTAATTTGACTTGTGATATTTTGGGTTAATTTTACAAATCCAGCCAAAACCTGGTACATGGGAAATTATTAATAAATGGTAGTTATCATTCTTAATTTAATTCTTAAGGTAACCTTGACATCAGTATAGGGAGTATATGCTATTGATTAGGAACAATGTATATTCTATTCTGCCTTCTATTCTTGCAGGGTTATCAAAATACTTCTTTTGTTGTTTCAGATTTGTGGCCATCCTCATTTTTCTTTATCTCTGTAGCATGTTACTTTCTTGGCCACTTTCATAACTTGCTTCCTCTTTGATTACTACGATACTCTGCTCTCCTGGTTCTTTTCCTTTACTCTGTTTTCCTCCCTTTTTTTTTTTTTTTTTTAGCAGATATTTATCCTTACTTCTTGCCCAGCTGTTGTTGTTTTCATCTTTTCCCCTTCATTCTTTTCCTTCACTCAGTCATTCATTTTTCATTCATTTGTTCATTTACTTATCAGCACTTTCTTGTTGGGCTCTTATTATGCTCAGTCATGGAGCACTCTGTATTTTTAATGTTGGGCAAACATGTTGGTTTGCCCACCTGTCTATTCCTGTAACTCCACGTTTGTATCTGCCACTCTGCCCTCTAAGAGGAATCTCTGTCCTGTATTTTAATTAATTAATTAATTCTTTGAGACGAGAGTCTTGCTCTGTTGCCCACGGTAGAGTGCAGTGGCATGATCACAGCTCACTGCAGTCTTGAACTCCCAGGCTCAAACAACCCTCCCACCACAGCCTCCCGAGTAGCTGGAACTACAGGTGTGCACCACCACATTTGGCTAATTTTTAAGTTTTTTGTAGAGATAGAGTCCTGTTATGTTACCCAGGCTGGTCTCGAACTCCTGGTCTCAAGGGACCCTCCTGCCTTAGCCTCCCAAAGTGTCAGGATTATAGGCATGAGCCACCATGCCTGACCTGTCCTGTATTTTAAACTTCCATCTTTATTCCAGTTTCTTGTTGCAGCTACCTGTCATTTGTTGTACCTTGCTGTGTTCAAGTGTAGTAGAAAATGGAGAGCTGTAGAAAATTGGCCCTACCTCGGCCAGGCACAGTGGCTCACGCCTGTAATCCCAGCACTTTGGGAGGCTGAGGTGAGCGGATCACGAGGTCAGGAGATCAAGACCATCCTGGCTAACACGGTGAAACCCTGTCTCTACTAAAAATACAAAAAATTAGCCGGGCCTGGTGGTGGGCGCCTGTAGTTCCAGCTACTCGGGAGGCTGAGGCAGGAGAATGGCGTGAACCCGGGAGGCGGAGCTTGCAGTGAGCCGAGATCGCTCCACTGCACTCCAGCCTGGGTGACAGAGCGAGACTCCATCTCAAAAAAAAAAAAAAAGAAAAGAAATGAAAATTGGCCCTACCTGGCTGAGTGTGGTAGTTCACACCTGTAATCTCAGCACTTTGGGAGGCCAAAGCGGGCAGATCATGAGGTCAAGAGTTTGAGACCAGCCTTACCAACATGGTGAAACCCCATCTCTACTAAAAACACAAAAATTAGTCGGGTGTGGTGGTGCACACCTGTAATTCCAGCTACTCAGGAGGCTGAGGCAGAAGAATTGCTTGAACGTGGGAGGCAGAGGTCGCAGTGAGCCGAGATTGTGCCACTGCACTCTAGCCTGGGCGACAGAGCAAGAGTCCGTCTCAAAAAAAGAAAAGAAAAGAAAAGAAAATTGGCCCTACCTAGGCTGTTCATTATATCTTCAAGAGCATGTTGCCATCCCAGATGCCTCAATAAGTTCATTGAGTTTTTGAAAGAAAACTGACAGTTGTCTGGCCACCAAGTTTGTGCCTAAAGAATCTTTTTGTGAATTTTTTGCTAATGCAGGATTGTGCCATAAGGAATTTGTTTGTTTGTTTTGAGTCAGGGTCTTACCCTATCAACCAGGCAGGAGTGCAGTGGTGAGATCATAATTCACTGCAGCCTTGACTTCCTGGGCTCAAGTGATCCTCCTGCCTCAGCCTCCTGAGTAGCTGGGACAACAGGTGCAGGCCACCATTTTAAATTTTTGTAGAGATAGGCTCAAACTCCTTGCTTCAAGGAGTCCTCCTGTGTTGACCTTCCCAAGTATTGGAATTACAGGCTTGAGCTGCTGTACCCAGCCCTAAAGACTTTTTTTTTTTGAGACGAAGTCTCGCTCTGTTGTCCACGCTGGAGTGCAATGGCACGATTTTGGCTCACTGCAACCTCCGCCCCCTGAGTTCAAGTGATTCTCCAGCCTCAGCCTCCCGAGTAGCTGGGATTACAGGCACCAGCCACCACACCTGGCTAATTTTTCTATTTTTAGTAGAGATGGGGTTTCACCATGTTGGCCAGGCTGGTCTCAAACTCCTGACCTCAGGTGATCCACCTGCCTTGGCCTCCCAAAGTGCTAGGATTACAGGCGTGAGCCACCTTTTAATATTACTTTTGGTTTCTTTGATTCTCTTTATTGTTTTTAATTTCATTGCTTTGTGTTCTAATTCCTATTGTTTCCTTCTGCTTGTTTTGAATGTAATTTGCTTGTCTTTTTGTAGTTTTTAAGGTGACAGCTTAAGTCAGTTGACTGAGATCTTCATTGTTTTCTAATATTGACTCTTCATGTTATACACTTCCCTCTAAACACTGGTTGTAGCTTTGTCCCACAAACTTTAATACATTTTCATTTTTATTCAGTTAAAAATACTTTTTTTTGAGACAAGGTTTCACTCTGTCATCCAGGCTGGAGTGCAGTGGCTCAACTGCAGCCTTGACCTCCTGGCTTAAGAGATCCACCCATGTCAGCTTCCTGAGTGACTGAGATCATAGGCGTGTGCTACCACACCTGGCTAATTTTAATTTTTTTATTTTCTTGTAAAGATGGGGTCCCAAACTCCTGGGCTCAAGTGATCCTCCCGCCTTGGCCTCCCAAAGTGCTAGGATTACAGACATGAGCCACCGTGCCCAGCCCCAAAATACTTTGTAATATCTCTTTTGATTTCTTGTTTGATCTATGGGCTATTTAGAAATGATACTTAGTTTTTTAGTATTTTGGGGTTTCCCAGATACTGATTTCTAGTTTAATTCTGTGATCACAAGCCACATTTGAATATAGTATTCTATAAATGTAAATTAGGTCAAGTTGGTTAATAGTGTTGTTCATGTCTTCTGCATCTATGGTGATGTTTGTCAACTTGTTATATCAATTACTGAGAAAAGGATCTTGAAATCTCTCTTTGTAAATTTGATTATTTCTCCTTTTGTATCTGTCATTGTTTATTTCCCACACTTTGTATTTCTGTTATTAGATGCATAATTGTTTAAGATTGTTTTGATGAAGTGTCCTTTTATTATTATAAAATGGTCCTCTATATCCCAGTAACAGTGTTTGCTTTGAGATCTTTCCTTATGTGGCATTAACATAGCCACTCCATCTTTCTTTTGATTAGTGAAAGCTTGGTATCTTTTTCAGTCCTTTTGCTTCTAACCTGTTTGCATCTTTATATGTAAAGTGAGTTTCTTATTGGCAATGTATTACTGGGTCTTGCTTTTCTATCTCTTCTGACAATCTCTGCTTTTTATTTGGAGTATTTAGACAATTTAATATGATTATTGATATTATTGGGTTTAAATTTACTGTCTTTTGTATTTGTCTCACCTATTCTTTGTTCTTTTCCCCTGTTTTATTATGGTTGTATTTTATCTCTTTTTATAGCTTATTAGCTGTACTCATATGCTTTGTTTTTGTAGTAGCTGTTGTAGGGTTTATATTATACATCTTTAATACCACAGTCTACCTTCAAGTGTTAAACCACTTCATGCGTAAGAACCTATAACAGTGTCCTTTCATTCCTACTCATTTCATTTATCTACTCTGACAGTGTCTGCTTTTTATTTGGAGTGTTTAGACCATTTGAATTTAATGTTATTATTTATATTACCGCATTTATTTATTTAATTTTTAAGATGGAAACAAAACATCTAAAACTGTAGCTTCTGGAAGAACTGCTTGTTCTTGCCCGTTTTGTGTCTCTCTTTGAGCTTGACCTTGGCCTCCCATTGGGCTTTGTGTTTAAGAGCAGGATCTCTGAAGACATCCTTGTGGATGACAGTTTTGTGTAAGGGGATATCCGCAGAGTACGCTGTAGTCGTAAGATGATTGTAGTTATAAACCTTCACAAAAGACTCAATCTTTGACCTCCTGGTAATCTTCTTTTTGCCCATGGCAGCTGTCACTTTGCGGGGATAGCGATCAATTCCAACCATGAGAGCTTGGATGTAGGGGCAGTCTGAGGTGCCATCAGTAATATTCTTTATGATGACAGCTTTGTGTTCAGCCAGAATAGTGCTGGCCAGTACCAGCACCACTTTCCCAGGTTTCATGCACTTGCCCATTTTGACAGCAACCACTGAGGGCTACAACAAAAAGGAAGGAAGGCTATTATTGCATTTACGTCTAACATGTTAGTTATTCTTTAAATGTTTTATTATAATTCACTAGTGAAGCCATCTGGTCTTGGGCTTTTTTTTTTTTTTTTTTGAGACAGAGTCTCACTGTGTCACCCAGGCTGGAGTGCAGTGGTTAGATTTAGGCTCACTAAACCTCCTGAGTTCAAGCAATTCTCCTGCCTCAGCTTCCTGAGTAGCTGGGATTACAGGCATGCACCACCACGCCCAGCTAATTTTTGTATTTTTAGTAGAAATGGGGTTTTACCATGTTGGCCAGGCTGGTCTTGAACTCCTGACCTCTAGTAATCTGCCTACCTTGGCCTCCCAAAGTGCTGGGATTACAGGTGTGAGTCACCGCGCTTGGCCCTGGGCTTTTTTTTGTGGGAAGTTTTGTGATTACTCTTTGTTGTATGTTTATTCATGTTTTTTCTTGAGTTAGATTCAGAAGCTTGTGCCTCTCTAGGAACTTGTCCATTTTTTATCTAAGTTTTTGGCATACAGTTTTTAAAAATAACATTCCATTATAATATTTTTTCTTTCTTTTTTTTTTTTGGAGACAGAGTCTCACTCTGTCGCCCAGGCTGGAGTGTAGTGGTGCAATCTCGGCTCACTGCAACCTCCACCTCCTGGGTTCAAGCGATTCTCCTGCCTTAGCCTCCTGAGTAGCTGGGATTACAGGCATGTGCCCTCAATGCCTGGCTAATTTTTGTATTTTTAGTAGAGATGAAGTTTCACCATGTTGGCTAGGCTGGTTGTGAACTCCTGACCTCAGGTGATCTGCCCACCTCAGCCTGCCAAAGTGCTGGGATTACAGGCATGAGCCACTGCACCCGGCCTCTTTTTTCTTTCTTTAAGCTAGATAATGTATATTCTTTTATTCCTAATTTTGGTAACTTATTACTTTTCTTTTTTTCTTGGTTAGTATAGCTTAAAGGGTTGTCAATTTTATTGACCATTTATGTTTCATTTATATTCACATATAAACTGTACGATATGTGGCCTTTTGTTGTTGGAGAACATACTTTGTATAATTTTAGTCCTTTTAAATTTATTGAGACTTGTTTTATGGTCTGTTGTAGAGAATGTTTTATATTGCACTTGAGGAGAATGTGTATTCTGCTGTTGGGTGGAGTGTTTTTAGATCTAGTTGTTTTATGGTGTTCAGTTTTTCAATTTCTTTGCTGATCTTCAATTTTATGCTGTTATTTAGAGTAGGATATTGCAGTCTCCCAACTATTACTGTTAAATTGTCTAATTCTTTCTTCAATTCTGTCAGTTTTTGCTTCATGTATTATGGGACTCTGTTGTTAGGTACACGTATGTTTATAATTACTGTACTTTTCTTAAGTGTTGATCATTATAAAATACCCCTCTTCATCTCTAGTGGCATTTTTTGTTTTGAAGTCTACTTTGTCTTGATGTTAGCATAGCTACTCCAGCTCTTTTGTAGTTGCTGTTTGCACGTATATCCTTTTCTATATCTTTACTTTCAACCTATTTTTGTGTGAATAGTAGAATATATATTATTTTCAATGGCAACATGGAGTATACTCCAAATGGATATTTAACTTCACAAGAAGTTTAATAGTTTTTGAAGTGTTTGTACAATTTTATATTTGTACCAGCAATGTATAAGAATTCTAATTTCTCTATGTCCTCTCCAACATTTGGTGGCGTCAGTCTTTAGTTTTAGGTATTCTAATGAGGTGTGAAATGGTTTCTTATTGTATTTTACTTTGCATTTTCCTGGTGATGTTGTTTACTTTTCATGTATTTATTGGCCATTCAAAGATCTTTTTTGGGAAATGATTTTTCAAGACTTGTGCCCCCTTTCTAATACATTTTTTTAAATTATTGATTTTTCACAGTTATAATGATATATTTTGGGTACAAGTCTTTTGTACATATATATTTTTGTTGTTTTTTAGAGACAGGGTCTCACTCTGTTGCTCAAGCTGGAGTGCAGCAGTACAGTCATAGCTCACTGCAGACTCAAAGTCATGAGCTCAAGTGATCCTCCTGCCTCAGCCTTCTTTTTTATTTTTTATAGAGACAAGGTTTTGCTATGTTGCCCAGGCTGGTCTCGCACTCCTGGCCTTAAATGATCCTCCTGCTTTGGCCTCTGAAAATGCTGCACATACAGGCATGAGTCACCATTCCTGGCCTACATATATGTTTTGAGAGTGTTTTCTTTTAGTCTGTGACTTGAGTTTTTATTTTGTTAAGGATATCTTTTTTTATTTTTGAAGATTATTATTATTTTTTAAATAATAGAGACAAGGTCTTGCTATGTTGCCCAGGCTGAAACTCCTGGCCCTAAGTGATCCTCTCACCTCAGCCTCCCAAAGTGTTGAGATTATCGGCATGTGCCACCTCACCTGGCCTGTTAATAATATTTTTTTGATGAGTACAAGTTTTTAATATTAAAAAAGTCCAGTTTATCACATTTTTTTCTTTTTATGATTAATACCTTCTGTATACTGCTTTAAAAGTCTTTGACCATTCTAAAGTTGTGGAGGTTTTTCACCTCTGTTGTATTTAGAAACTTCGTAGGTTTAACTTTTCTTTAACATTTATGTATGTGACCCATTTTATATAATTTTTGTGTATGCTGTGGTTGGGGTCAAAGTTTATTTTTTTTGAGATGGAGTTTCACTCTTGTTGCCCAGGCTGGAGTGCAATGGCTCGACCTCGGCTCACCGCAACCTCCACCTCCCGGGTTCAAGTGATTCTCCTGCCTCAGCCTCCTGAGTAGCTGGGATTACAGGCATGAGCCAACACTCCTGGCTAATTTGGTATTTTTAGTAGAGACGAGGTTTCTCCATGTTGGTCAGGCTGGTCTCGAACTCCCAACCTCAGGTGATCCACCCACCTCGGCCTCCCAAAGTGCTGGTATTATAGGTATGAGCCACTGCCCCTGGCCAAAGTTTATTCTTTTATATGGATATCTAGTTGTTGCAAAAGTATTTGTAGAAAATACTTTTATTTCCTATTTATTTGCTTTTGTGACAAAATTAACCATATTCGGTGTGAACCTATTTCTGAAGTCTTTACTGTTCCATTGATTAATTTTTAAACTTTTAGGCCACTTCCAGACTTACTTACTTAGTTAATTGTGGTTATAGAGTACCTCTAGAAATTCAGTGGTTTGAATCCTACAACTTAGTCATTTTTCACAATTATTTTGACTATTCTATGTGTTTTTTATTTCCACACAAATTTTAGAATCAAATTGTCATTTTCCACTAACAATACTATTGTGATTGTGGTTTTTATTATAAGTTGATTTGTGACATTTTAACAATATTAAGTCTTCCAATCCATGAATATGGGATACTGCTCTAGTTTAGGTCTTTTAAAATTGTCTTCATTAGTGTTAAAGTTTTGGTATGAAGGTCTTGCATATATTTTATATAAATGTATCTCAAAATATTTTGCTTTCAATGCTGTTGTAAACTGAATTGTTTTTATGATTTTATTTTTCATTTGCTTGCCACTTATATGTAGAAATAGTTGTTAGGTGGAATTGTCAATATGTATTGCAATTTTGAAAAATTTACTTATTCTAGCTTTTTTGGGTAAATTCTTTATGATTTTTTCTGTAAACAATCATGTCATGGTTAATAAGGACAGTTTTACTTCCTTCCAATCTTTATGCCTTGTATTGCTTTTTCTGGCCTTATGCACTGGCTAAGATCTTCAGTAAATTATTGAATAGAAATAGTGAGGATGGACATAATTGCCTTGATTCCTTTATTTTGGGTAAAATATCCATGGAATTTTGGTTTAAAATAATTTATTTGTTTATTTATTTTATTTTTATTTTTGTTGAGATGGAGTTTCTCTCTGTTGCCCAGCCTGGAGTGCAATGGCATGATCTCGGCTCACCACAACCTCCGCCTCCCGGGTTCAAGAGATTCTCCTGCCTCAGCCTCCTGAGTAGCTGGGATTACAGGCATGTGCCACCATGCCCAGCTAATTTTGTATTTTTAGTAGAGAGGGGCTTTCTACATGTTGGTCAGGCTGGTCTCGAACTCCCGACCTCAGGTGATCCCCCACCTCAGCCTCCCAAAGTGCTGCGATTACAGGCGTGAGCCACCACGCCCAGCAAATAATTTTTCATTTGTAAGAGTTTATTTATTAAATAAAATTCCGGGACCATGCCACTGAGCCCAAAACCAAGAGCCTAAGCTGTAGCAGGAACATCGTTTATACGTTTCTTTTTTGTTTTGTTTTTGAGATGGAGTTTCGCTTTTGTTGCCCAGGCTGGAGTACAATGGCGCAATCTCGGCTCGCCGCAATGTTTGCCTCCCGGGTTCAAGTGATTCTCTTGCCTCAGCCTCCCGAGTAGGTGGGATTACAGTCATGCGCCACCACGCCTGGCTAATTTTGTATTTTTAGTAGAGACGGGGTTTTTCCATGTTGGTCAGGATGGTCTCGAACTCCTGACCTCAGGTGATCTGCCCTCCTTGGCCTCCCAAAGTGCTGGGATTACCAGGGTGAGCTACCGCGCCCAGCCCCTTTGTACCTTTCTTACACAACTTTTATATTCTGTATGTCGTAAGTCCCACCTTCGGGGTCCTTGTAAGTATGAGTCTATCATTTAATGTGTTTTTTCTTTTTGTCACACAAAGTGGCTTGCCTACTCATTTGCATGGTAATCTTTGGTTTTTAGGTTCTGGACTTACCCTGGAAACTCAAATTTAGCTACGTTATCTTGTTGGGATGATACTTTATATCAGCAAGTACTCTGAAATCAGCCTACCTCCTCTCTTTTTTTCTCTGCTTCTAACTTTAGCTTCAGTTTTGAGTTCATTTGTTTGTTTGTTTTCTGAGACAGGGTCTCACTCTGTCACCCAGGCTGGAGTGACCTTCCAGGCTCAAGCCATCCTGCAACCTCAGCCTCCCGAGTAGGTGGGACTACAGGCGCGCACCAGCACGCCTGGCTATATTTTTGCATTTTGTTGTAGAGATGGGTTTCACCATGTTGCCCAGGCCACTCTCGAACTCCTGAGCTTAAGCTATCCTTCCACCTGGGTCTCCCAAAGTGTTAGGATTACAGGTGTGAGCCACTGTGCCTGGCCCAAGTTTTTTCTATTTATTGTTTATTTACTTTTTGATGAGCAGTTAGGGGAAGAGATCTCTACTTCCTATTGGGACCAACAATGCATTCATAAATATATTTTACCTAGTCTATAGTTGCTTTAGAATGGCAAGTTCTCTTAGAGTATCTAAACTACCATATGCTGTTAAGTGTTTCTTTTAAAAGTTTTATCAGGTACCCCTTTTTACCCTCAAGGTCAAAGAACACAATTTATTCATCTTTATACCACAAATATTCTAATACACAGATCAAAATAGAATAAAACAGATGACTAGTAATTTTATTTCCATATTATTTGTACACATTTATGGGGTACATATGCAGTTTTGTTATGCATAGATTGTGTAGTGATCAAGTCAGGGCTTTTAGGGTACCAATCACCTGAATGACATACACTGTGCCTATTAACCAATTTCTCATCATCATCCCCTCTTCCACCCACTCACCCTTCTGAGTCTTCATCGTCTATCACGCCACTCTCTACGTCTATGTGAACATGTTTTTTAGTACCCACTTATGAGTGAGAACATGTGATACTTGTCTTTCTGTGCCTTGCTTGTTTCACTTATAATAAGCCCCCAATTCTATACATGTTGCTGCAAAAGACATGATTTTATTCTTTTTTTTGGCTAAATAGCATTCCATTATGTATACATACAACACATTTTCTTTATCCATTTGTCCATTGATGGACACTTAGGTTGATTCCATTCTTTGTTATTCTGAATAGTTATAAACATATGAGTGCTGTTATAAACATATGAGTGCCGGTATCATTTTGATACATTGACTTATTTTCCTTTAAGTAGATACCTGGTAATGGGATTGCCTGGGTTGAATGGTAGTTCTATAGTTCTATTTTTACTTCTTTGAGAAATCTTTATATTGTTTTCCATAGAGGCTGTACTAATTACATTCCCACCAACAGTGTCTTTTTAATGATAGCCATTCTAACTGGGTTTACTTGTTATCTTTTTGTGAATGACTCCCAAATCTTTTACTCATGTCTAACGATTCTTGTGAGTTTGAACTGCTCGTTGGATATTTCTCATCGCATATTTGGCCAATACCTTAAATTCAGCATTTCTAAAACTAAACTCATTATTTTTCTTAATATGTATGCCTCTTTCTGATTCTCCTGTTTTTATTAGAGGTATTACCATTTTGCTGTTTGGTTGTCTTAATAAAATAAATTAAAATGAATTTCACTTGGAGAAGTTCATGGCATGCCTTGAGATTATGGACAAGCCTGGAATCTTAGAATATCAAGTGTAGAATTTGCTGCTCTGTATTTAGGGTTATTAATAGCATTTTAGTAATAACAATATCTGTATTTATATTGTTACTTCACAGGTATCATTTCTTTTTTTTTTTTTTAACAACCTTGGGAGGTAGGCCAGGTGTATCTCTCATTTCACAGATATGGAAAGAAAGAAGGAAGGAAACAAACACATACTGAGAATGCACTAGGTGCCAGGTTTTGTCACTGCTAAATGAAGGGAAACTGGCCTTTCTCTTCTCAGTTCTCTACTCTTCATCAGCAACCAGGTTTGCAATATTAATGTCATTGATCTTAGAAGTGGGAAGCATCCTGGAGATGTTCTAAATTATGTCCTTGCAAGGGATGGTCTGTGGACCTGTGTCAGTCTGCAAACTGCTTGTTACTGGTCTGTGATAAAATAAGTATGGAAATTATGAATATGCTTTAGAAAATCGTATAATCATGTAACGTGCCTCAGCATCCAAGTGCGTCTTTCCACACTTAACTTGAGAAGCACTGATTTAGTCCTTCCATTCTGCAGTAATAGCATCTTTTTTGTTTTTTCAGTTTTCCATAGGTTATTGGGGTACAGGTAGTATTTGGTTACATGAGTAAGCTCTTGATTTGTGAGATCTTGGTGAACCCATCACCTGATCAGTATTCACTGCACCCTATTTGTAGTCTTTTATCTGTTGCTCCCCTTCCACCCTTCCCCCCAAGTCCCTGAAGTCCAGTGTATCTTGCTTATGTCTTTGGGTCCTCATAGCTTAGCTCCCACATATCAGTGAGAACACAGGATGTTCGGTTTTCCATTTCTGGGTTACTTCACTTAGAATAATAGTCTCCAGTCTCATCCAGGTCACTGCAAATGCCATTAATTCATTCCTTTTTATGGCTGAGTAGTATTCCATCATATACCACAGTTTCTTTATCCACTCGTTGACTGATGGGCATTTGGGTTGGTTCCATGATTTTGCAGTTGCGAATTGTGCTACTATAAATGTGTGTGCAAGTATCTTTTTTTGCATAATGACTTCTTTTCCTCTGGGTAGGTACCCGGTAGTGGGATTGCTGGGTCAAATGGTAGTTCTACTTTTAGTTCTTTAAGGAATCTCCACACTGTTTTCCATAGTGGCTGTGCTAGTTTACATTCCCACCAGCAGTGTAGAAGTGTTCGCTGATCACCACATCCACACCAACATCTACTGATTTTTGATATTTTGATTATGGCCATTCTTGCAGGAGTAAGATGGTATTGCATTGTGGTTTTGATTTGCATTTCCCTGCAAATCAAATTTGCAACTAGTGATGTTGAGCATTTTTTCATATGTTTGTTGCCCATTTGTTTATCTTCTTTTGAGAATTGTCTATTCATGTCCATAGCCCACTTTTTATTGGGATTGTTTGTTTTCTTCTTACTGATTTGTCTGAGTTCGTTGTGGATTCTGGATATTAGTCCTTTGTCAGATGTATAGATTGTGAAGAGTTTCTCCCACTCTGTGGGTTGTCTGTTTACTCTGCTGACTGTTCTTTTGCTGTGCAAAAGCTCTTTAGTTTAATTATGTCCCAGCTATTTATCTTTGTTTTTACTGCATTTGCTTTTGGGTTCTTGGTCATGAACTCTTTGCCTAAGCCAATGTCTTAGAAGGGTTTTTCCAATGTTAGAATTTTTATAGTTTCAGGTGTTAGATTTAAGTCCTTAATTGACCTTGAGTTGATTTTTGTATAAGGTGAGAGGATCCAGTTTCATTCTCCTACATGTGGCTAGCCAATTATCCCAGAACCATTTGTTGAAAGGGTGTTCTTTTTCCACTTTGTTTTTGTTTGCTTTGTCAAAGATTAGTTGGATGTAAGTATTTGAGTTTATTTCTGGGTTCTCTATTCTGTCCCATTGGTCTATGTGCCCATTTTTATACCAATACCATGCTTTTTTGGTGACTGTGGCCTTATAGTATAGTTTGAAATCAGGTATTGTGATGCCTCCAGATTTGTTCTTTTTGCTTAGTCTTGTGTTGGCTATGTGGGCTGTTTTTTGGTTCCTTATGAATTTTAGAATTGTTTTTTCTAATGTTGTGAGGAATGAGGTGGTATTTTGATGGGGATTATGTTGAACCTGTAGATTGCTTTTGGCAGTATGGTCATTTTCACAGTATTGATTCTACCCGTCCATGAGCATGGGATGTGTTTCCATTTGTTTGTGTCATCCATGATTTCTTTCAGCAGTGTTTTGTAGTTTTCCTTGTAGAGGTCTTTCGCCTCCTTTGTTAGGTATATTCCTAAGTATTTTATTATTATTATTTTTCTTTTGCCCCTATTGTAAAAGGGATTGAGTTCTTGATTTGATTCTCCACTTGGTCACTGTTGGTGTATAGAAGAGCTACTGATTTGTGTATATTAATCTTGTATCCGGACACTTTGCCGAATTCTTTTATCAGTTCTAGGAGCTTTCTGGAGTCTTAATGGTTTTCAACGGTAAACGATCAGATCATCAGCAAAAAGTGACAGTTTGACTTCCTCTTTACTGATTTGGATGCCCTTTATTTCTTTCTCTTATCTAATTGCTCTGGCTAGGACTTCCAAGTACTATGTTGAAGAGGAGTGGTGAGAGTGGGCATCCTTGTCTTGTTCCAGTTCTCAGAGGGAATGCTTTCAACCTTTCCCCATTCAGTATTATGTTGGCTGTGGGTTTGTTATAGATGGCTTTTATTATATTGAGGTGTGTCCCTTGTATGCCAGTTTTGCTGAAAGTTTTAATCATAAAGGGGTGCTGGATTTTGTCAAATGCTTTTTCTGCATCTATTGAGATGATCATGTGATTTTTATTTTTAATTCTGTTTATGTGGTATATTGCATTTCTTGACTTGCTTATGTTAAACCATCTCTGCATCCCCGGTATGAAACCCACTTGATCATGGTGAATTATCTTTTTGATAAGTTGTTGGATTCGGTTAGCTAACATTTTGTTAAGGGTTTTACCATCTGTGTTCATCAGGGATATTGGTCTGTGGTTTTCTTTTTTGGTTATGTCCTGGTTTTGGTATTAGGGTGATGCTGGCTTCATAGAATGAGTTAGGGGAGGGTTCCTTCTTTCTCTATCTTGTGGAATAGTGTCAAAGGATTGGTATTAATTCTTCTTTGAATGTCTGGTAGAATTCTGCTGTGAATAAGTCTGGTCCTGGACTGGTTTTTGTTGGTAATTTTTAAATTACCATTTCAATCTTGCTGCTTGTTACTGGTCTGTTCCAGGGTATCTAATTCTTGATTTAAGCTAGGAGGGTTATATTTTTCCAGGAATTTATCCATTTATCCATCTCTTCTAGGTTTTCCAGTTTATGTACATAAAGGTGTTCATAGTAGCCTTGAATGATCTTTTGTATTTCAGTGGTATCAGTTGTAACATCTCCTGTTTTGTTTCTTATTGAGGTTATTTGGATTTTCTCTCTTCTTTTCTTGGTTAATCTTGCTAATGGCCTATCAATTTTATTTATCTTTTCAAAGAACCAGCTTTTTGTTTCATTTATCTTTTGTATGTTTTTGTTTGTTTAAATTTCATTTAGTTCTGCTCTGATATTGGTTATTTCCTTTCTTCTGCTGGGTTTGGGTTTAGTTTGTTCTTGTTTCTCTACTTCCTTGAGGTGTGAC
The DNA here is from genome assembly GCF_028885625.2 of Pongo pygmaeus. NCBI lineage: Eukaryota > Metazoa > Chordata > Mammalia > Primates > Hominidae > Pongo > Pongo pygmaeus. Next base: position 106,366,864 of record NC_072384.2, on the reverse strand, counting down.
CTTAGAATGTCAGTTTGTGCTTTTTCAGTCTTTTTGATGTAGGCGTTTAGGGCTATGAACTTTCCTCTTAGCACTGCCTTTGCTGTATCCAAGAGGTTTTCATAGGTTGTGTCATTATTGTCGTTCAATTTGAAGAATTTTTAAATTTCCATCTTGATTGTGTTTTTGACCCAAAGCTCTTTCAGGAGCAGGTTATTTAATTTCCGTGTATTTGGATGGTTTTGAAGGTTCGTTTTGGAGTTGATTCCCAATTTTATTCCACTGTAGTCTGAAAGAGTACTTGATATAATTTCAATTTTCTTAAATTTATTGAGGCTCGTTTTGTGGTCTAGCCTATGGTCTATCTTGGAGAAAGTTCCATGCACTGTTGAATAGAATGCTTATTCTGTGGTTGTTGGACAAGGCCTTTTACTATTATATAATATCCCTCTTTGTCTGTTTTAACTGCTGTTACTTTAAAATTTGTTTTGTCTGATATAAGAATAGCTACCCCTACTTGCTTTTGGTGTCCATTTGCATGGAATGCCTTTTTCTGTGCCTTTAAGTTTATGTGAGTCCTTATGTGTTAGGTGAGTTTCCTGAAGGCAGCAGATAGTTGGTTGGTGGGTTCTTATCCATTCTGCGGTTCTGTATCTTTTAAGTGGAGCATTTAGGTCATTTGCATTCAATGTTAGTATTGAAATATGAGGTACCGTTGCTTTCATCGTGCTCTTTGTTGCCTGTGTAGTTTTGTTTTTCGTTTTTTGTTTTTTTGTTTCACTTTCTAACTTGTATTTTTGTTTTATAGGTCCTGTATGATTTATGCTTTAAAGAGATTCTGTTTTGATGTGTTTCCAGGATTTGTTTCAAGATTTAGAGCTCCTTTTAGCAGTTCTTGTAGTGGTGGTTTGGTCATGGTGAATTCTCTCAGCATTTGTTTGTCTGAAAACGACTGTATCTTTCCTTCACATATGATGCTTAGTTTTGCTTGATACAAAATTCTTGGCTGATAATTGTTTTGTTTAAGGAGGCTGAAGATAGGGCCCCAATCCCTTCTAGCTTGTAGGGTTTCTCTTGAGAAATCTGCTGTTAATCTCATAGGTTTTCCTTTATAGGTTATCTGGTGCTTCTGTCTCACAGGTCTTAAGATTGTTTCCTTCATCTTAACTTTGGATAACCTAATGACAATGTGTCTAGGCAAAGGCTCCCAGGTCAATGGAGTTGTGTATTTAGGAGGATTATGGCTGCCTCTGCTGAATCACACAGGTTGTCAGAGAAGTAGGGGAAAGCCGGCAGTCATAGGCCTCACCCAGCTCCCACACAATCTGAAGGGCTGGTCTCACTCCCACCATGCCCCACCTAATAGCCCCAGTCTGTTTCCAGGCAGTGGGTGAGCAGGGCTTGAGAACTTGTCCCAGGCTACCTGCCTCCCAGCTGCGAAAGAGAGGGGCTTTGGTTCTTTCCCCACCTGTGGTGTCTGTACAGACGATTTGTGGCCTTCCCCACATTCTGGCCAGGAGGCTTCTCGCCAGGTTCAAATTGTTACAAAGTTCAGCTGGAGATTTCCTTCTCCCTGTGGCATTTTCCCCATGCCTCTGGCTGCCCTCCCGGAAGATCTCTGTGATACCAGGCAGGAATGACCTGCTTGGGGACCTAGTGAGCTCCCAGAGCCTTTCCCGCTGCTTCCTCTACCCCGGTATTTTGCTCAGCTCTCTAAATTGACTCAGCTCCAGGTAAGGTCGGAAACTTCTGCAAACTAGACCTTCAGTTTCCCCAGCAGGGGTGTGTGTTTGGAGCGGAGGATCTCCCTTTCCTACTTCTGCAGTTTGGGCACTCACGGTATTTGGAGTGTCTCCGGATTCTGCAGGATCAGTTCACTTCCTTCAGAGGGTCTGTAGGTCCTCTCGGGATTCCTGGTTTGTTCTTGCAGTTGTTCTGGAGATAAAATTCACTATGCAAGCCTCTGCACTCTGCTCTGTCTGTCCGAGTTGGAGCTGCAATCCAGTCCTGCCTCTCATCGGCCATGACGATCACTCCACTATTTTAAGCCAGTCCTAGGGGTAAAGCATCATCTGGGGCACCCACAAGGGCTGCGCAGCACAGGAGGCAGGCAGGGCCATGCAGCAGTGGCGGTGCTGTCCTAAGAGCAGGCCTGGAGCCAGGGGACACTGAGGTGGTGATAGCAGTGGCAGGGGCGCAGGTGCATCTTCTTAAAATAACAGTTTTGGCAACTGATTATCGACCCAAGCTTTACCTTCCCTTTAAGACCTGTCTTTCCTCTCCATTTCCTTTTTCTATGAATGAGACTTCTGTTTTCCTAGTTATGCATATTCTAAGCCATTGAGTCATTGACTTTCTAATCCTTCATATTGAGTCACCAAAGTGAGTTAGTTCACTTATGATACTGCCCCTTATATGTCTTTTTTTTTTTTTGAGATGGAGTCTTGCTCTGTCACCCAGGCTGGAGTACAGTGGCGTGATCTTGGCTCACTGCAACCTCTGCCTCCTGGGTTCAAGTGATTCTCCTGCCTCAGCCTCCCAAGTAGCTAGGACTACAGGCATGCACCACCATACCAAGCTAATTTTTTAATATTTTTAGTTCCTTGTTTTATACATGATGTTACTGTCCTTTCCAGTCTTTGTTGGTGGAAACTGCTGCCTGCTTATTGTCCCTTCCCTGGTCCTTGCCAGCTGACAAAGCTTGTCTTTATACATGCAGATTGCCTCATGATCTCCGGTCCTGCTCCTTCCATCCTAGCATGGATCCTTGTTATCTCTTTGCTGGAGATTTACAGTAATTTTTTAAGTGCCTTCTTCTTTCTCTTCTTCTGTTTATTTTATATCTGCTGCTGACTGTAATCATTGTCATGGCACACCTCTGTTATTGTATTTTCTTAACAATTACAAAGCTTAGCAGTTAGGAGTGCAAAATTTAAAAAATTACAGGTCTTCTGCTTTGCCTGTGGAATAAAGGTTAAACTCTTTAATTTGACATTTAGGTCTAGAAAGCTAACCTTACCTATCATTATTCCCTTACAGACCCCTTACCTTAGCCACACCAAGCTACTTACATTCTTGCTGTTCACCATCCTGTCTATCTCTGTGTCTTGGCTTACGTGTTCTATTTGTGTGAGGTCCTCTTTCTTCAGGGTTCATTTCTGCTGTCACCTCCTCTGCAAAGCCTTTCTTTACTTCCAGCAGTCTTTTTTTTTTTGAGACAAAGTCTTGCTCTGTTACCCAGGATGGAGTGCCCTGCCGTGGTCTCAGTTTCCTGCCTCAGTCTCCTGAGTGATTCTCCTGCCTCATTCTCCTGAGTGACTGGGATTACAGGAATACACCACTACACCTGGGTATTTCTTGTATTTTTAGTAGAGACAGGGTTTTGCCGTGTTGGTCAAACTCTTGACCTCAGGTGATCTGCCCACCTTGGCCTCCCAAAATTGCAGGGATTACAGACGTGAGCCACTGTACCCGGGCCTTCCAGCTGTCTTTCCAGTGAACTTCAGTAACACCTTGCTCTGACCTCTGTTGTGGTACTTTACTGTTTTCTGTCTTGTGTGAAAGATATTTGTCACACTTGCTAGCTCTACGAGAATTCCCAAGTGTAGACCTGCTGTCAGAGGTCAGGGAAAAATTCAAAATGAAGAATCCTGGGTCCTATACCGTGGAGATTCTGGTTCAGTAGATTTGGGGTAGTTCCTAGGGGTCTGAAACTTTAAAGTGCTCACAGATTTTTCTGATTTGTGGTCAGATATTTGAATCATTGGCCTGTCTGTCCCACTGTTTTTGTTATGTTTTTATTCTTTTTTGAATTGTTTTAACTTTTGGGAAGTGTTTATCTTGTCCAAATTGCATTGCAAATTCTTTGAAGTGTTGGTCTCTCTTCTGTAGTGCTGAGCATAATAGATACACAGTAAATGTTGAATATTGAATAAATGAAAATATTGAAGTAAAGTCCTTCAATTTGTAGATGTGTAGTAAAAACTATACTGACGAGAATGTGCTTCTTAGGAGAGGTACTAAGTAGAAGTTTATAGAGTAGCCTGTTATAGGCTATGCTGAAGGAAAGAATAATAATATCACTTAAGAGAAACCAAGCAATGAATAGTAGAAGATTAGTAAGAGAATATATAGTCCATGGTGTCACATGTGTGGTATTTACTTATGATAGCAGAGAAAGAAGCTAAAATAGCAGGTCAGTTTTCAAGTCCAGTGTGCATTATTCCTAACGGTAAAAAGTAAGATCACATTTGTTCCATAAAAAAGTGGCTTTTTAAACCTTGCTGGTGGTAGACATTGCTAAAAAGGCACTCTTTCTTGTTGAGCTTAGATGTTCCTTCAGCATCACTTCCACATAGCATTTCAGCCAGGACACCAATTAATCACATTATTAGCATGTGATAGAAAATCCTTTATGTAATCCCTGACTTATTAAATGCTGTTTAGGATACTTCCATAGTTAAAAAAATACATGGTAGAAGGCCGGGCTCAGTGGCTTATGCCTGTAATCCCAGCACTTTGGGAGGCTGAGACAGGTGGATCACAAGGTCAGGAGATCGAGACCATCCTAGCTAACATGGTGAAACCCTGTCTTTATTAAAAAATACAAAAAAATTAGCCGGGCGTGGTGGTGGACACCTGTAGTCCCAGCTACTCAGGCGGCTGAGGCAGGAGAATGGCGTGAACCCAGGAGGAGGAGCTTGCAGTGAGCCGAGATCACGTCACTGCACTCCAGTCTGGGCGACAGAGTGAGACTATCTCCAAAAAAAAAAATAATAATACGTGGTAGAATTAATGCGATCCCTACAACCAAATTTCTTTAGGTGGTTAGCAAGAAAAAGGTGGTTAAAAACCAGAATGTTTAAAAGGGCAGCTCTGAGATAATAAACTGTTAGAATTCACTGCCCTATTTCTGGTATGACCTATCTTTTATGAAATTATGCTGTGTGTTTCCTCATAACTGTCTTGTCATTTACTCAGCCTTTTTAGTAAGTAAAGTTAAAGAAATGAATTTTTCTCAAGAGTCTCTAGTCACTTAAAATTTAGAAGACACTGATATATTGTCTACTGATGCCAGGCTAAGAAGGCTGTTTCTGAAAACACTGGATTAACTCTGTCCTTATTGTTGAAATACTGTACTTATTTCAGCTCTATTGGAATTCTCTTACTCTAATTGTGTGAAGTATGTGCTCATATGCCACAAAAGTTTTAAACCTGTGCATTCAGCCACACTTCCTAATTCTCGTTTACCCTGTCTAAAACGAGCCTAATGTGTAATCAGTTTTTCATTTCTCTCCCTGCACTTTCCAGGTCAGATGATGATGATGCGGAGAGTAGGAGCTCCAGGGTGACCCAACTTTGCACTTACTTTCAGCAGAAATATAAGCACCTCTGCCGCCTGGAGCGGGCAGAATCTCGTCAAAAGAAATGCCGGCATACGTTTAGGAAAGCTTTGCTGCAGGCGGCCAGTAAAGAACCAGAATGCACTGGTCAGTTAATACAAGAACTGCGGAGAGCTGCATGCAGTCGAACCAGGTTAGAGCCACAGCACACCTATTCTTAAGGGACTCAGTTTGCTTTCTTTATTTTGTGAGAGGATAGTTGAGGCACAGTGGGAGATGACCACTAAGTCCCAAACATTTAAGCATTATGTTTTGGTTTTCTTGCTTTGTTAAAGTGCTACAGGTGGCAAAATAATACTGCCATGAGCTAACAGTAAAATTAAAGCATTACTAAAATTTTGCTGAAGTTTGATTAGAATTTATTCATTGAAGATTTGAGAATGTTACCTGGCTTTAAAAAAAATAGAATGCTTAGAAATTTCATGTTATTTAAAAGTAACATTTATAGATTTTTAACTACAAAAGTAGTATTTTATGTTTATTTACTTGTGTTATTTTAGTTTCTTTTCAGTGTTGGTTTTCGTTTTTTTGTTTTTAGAAACAGGGTCTTGCTCTGTCGCCCAGGCTGGAGTGCAGTGGTGCGATCATAGATCACTGCAGCCTCAAACTCCTGGGCTCAAATGACCCTCCCACCTCAGCCTCCTGAGTAGCTGGGACTATAGGCATGTGAAACCATACCCAGCTAGTTAAAAAAACTTTTTTTTGTAGAGGTGAGAGTCTTGCTATATTGCTTAGGCTGGTCTCAAACTCCTGGCTTGAAGCGATCCTCCCACCTTTACCTCCCGAAGTGTTGGGATTAGAGGTGTTAGCCACTGTAGCTGGCCTTTTCAGTGTGTTTTCTATTAATATTTACATTACCTCACAGATTATTTGTGCAAGTATTTTATTACATTGAATTTTTTTAAGAAAAAAATTCCTTCTGTTTATAATGCAGATACTTGTTTATTGTGGAAAATTTAAAAAATACACAAATGAGAAGGGAAAAATCTTCCTGTTGCCATTCATGAGAGAGAGAATGAGCACTGTTAACGTTTTGATTCTGTTTCCTTCTAGTCTTTCTCTGTGTGTGTGTGTGTGTGCGCGTGCACGCGTGCGTGTGTATAAATTTTCCAGTGAGCCATGTGTTTATATTAAAAAGCAAAATTGAAATCATGTTATCTATATTATTTTCATTTATTTCCATAAATGCTTTTTTCCATTTATCACTGAATTATGACCACTTTCTCATGACATTAATTCTTAATTATTAATTAATGACATTCTCATGACAATAATTTGAGTTTTCTAGTTTTCCCTCAAAAGTATACCATAGCCATTTCCCTATGTTCTTCAAGATTCTTTTGAAAACAGGATTTATAATGTTTACATAATATTCCATTCATGAAAATCTGTATATCAGAAATGTAGAGTTATCTGATATTTTAGAAATTTGGCATATTACCATTTTGGTGGTAATGGTGAAAACCTTAGTACAGTAATATCTTAGTTTATATCTATAAAATGTTTAAAAAATGCAAAGTTATATTTTCTAAACTGATTATGGAATTGTTATATATAAAAATATAAAATATCTGTTATATATATAAAACATATATAGTATCTGTTGTGTATATATAAATACATATTTATATAACAGAGTTTTGTTTTTTATATATATTTTAATTATGGCTATTTTTCTTTTTTTTAATTTTTTTTTGAGACGAAGCCTTGCCCTGTCAGCCAGGCTGGAGTGCAATGGCACGATCTTGGCTCATGGCAACCTCCGCTTCCCTGGTTCAAGCGATTCTTCTGCCTCAGCTTCCCAAGTAGCTGGGATTACAGGCACCCGCCATCATGCCAAGCCAATTTTTGTATTTTTAGTAGAGATGGGGTTTCACCAGGTTGGCCAGGCTGGTCTTGAACTCCTGACCTCAGGTGATCTGCCCACCTTGGCCTCCCAAAGTGCTGGGATCACAGGCATGAGCCACTGCCCCTGCCCGGTTATTACTTTTAACTGAAATACACATTTAAAGCACTAAATTGAATTTTAAAATTTCAAAACATGGCTGGGTGCAGTGGCTCACACCTGTAATCCCAGCACTTTGGTAGGCTGAGGTGGGTAGATCACTTGAGGTCAGGAATTCGAGATTAGCCTGGACAACGTGATGAGACCCCATCTCTACTAAAAAATACAAAAATTAGCCAGGTGTGGTGGCGTGCGCCTGTAGTCCCAGCTACTAGGGACGCTGAGGTGGGAGGATGGCTTTAGCCTGGGAGTAGGAGGTTGCAGTGAGCAGAGATCACGCCATTGTGCTCCAGCCTGGGCGACAGAGCGGGACTGCCTTCCAAAAAAAAAAAAAATTTCAAAACATTTCTTGCTTTAAGGAAATAAAGTTCAAATTCTGATTCTTTTTGTTGTTGTTCAGACAAGGTCTCAGTCTGTTGCCCAGGCTGGAATTCAGTGGCGTAATCACGGATCACTACAGCCTCAGCCTCCTGATAGAAGGCCAGCTTCTTTATTGAGTTTATTATTTATTATTTCACACATTTTTAAAATGTCTTTTCCTTTAAGGCTAGTCAAGTGAAGCAGTGGGAGCAGAGAAGGAACAAAGAAATCTGTAACTGGTTGTGATAAATTACTTGTAAACACCACTGCATATGGACCAGCCTATTTCACACTTTTTAGTTATTATATTTTCTTTTTTTTTGAGATGGAGTTTCACTCTTCTTGTCTAGGCTGGAGTGCAATGGTGCGATCTCGGCTCACTACGACCTCTGCCTCCTGGGTTCAAGCAATTCTCCTGCCTCAGCCTCCTGAGTAGCTGGGACTACAGGCGCCCGCCACCATGCCCAGCTAATTTTTTGTATTTTTAGTAGAAATGGAGTTTCGCCATGTTGGCCAGCCTGGTCTGGAATTCCTGACCTCAGGTGATCCACCCACCTCAGCCTCCCAAAGTGCTGGGATTACAGGCGTGAGCTACCATGCATGGCCAGTTATTATATTTTCATATGACAACTTTTAGTATATATATAGAGAAAAAATTTAGGAATTTATGTACCAGAATATCTCTAGATGGTGGCATTATTGATAAAATGAAAATATTCTTAGTTTGTACAGTCTCATTTTTATGTAATGATCATAAGTCACTTGAAGGAAAAAAAAAAGATTTTAAAACAAAGTGTTGGCCGGGTGCGATGGCTCATGCCTGTAATCCCAGCACTTTGGGAGGCCGAGGTGGGCAGATCACGAGGTCAGCAGTTCAAGACAAGCCTGGCCAACATAGTGAAACCTTGTCTCTACTACAAACACAAAAATTAGCCAGGTGTGGTGGTGGGCACCTGTAGTCCCAGCTACTCGGGAGGCTGAGGCAGGAGAATTGCTTGAACCCAGGAGGCAGAGGTTGCAGTGAGCCGAGATTATGCCATTGCATTCCAGCCTAGGCGACAGAGCGAGACTCCATCTCAAACAAAAAAAAGGTAAATAAATCAAAGTGTTAAAATATAACCTTTATTTTGTAGCTGTTGGTCATATTACTTATATACCTGTTTTTTGATATTTTATTTTAGTGTGGTGTATTTTGCTTTTCATTTGTTGTAATAAAGTGACCTAATTTTCAGTTGCATATATCACATGGATGCACTGTGCCCTTAAGAGTTTTCTAGAAGTAGAACAGGTTAGAGTTGTTTGAAGTATCTAATATACCATATGTAATGGCTGCAGCCTACTCTTCCCTTACACCCAAATCATCTTGCCTGACTCCTAGACCTCTCAGTCCTCTAGATCTAGTATCTGTTCTAGAACATCCTTCAGGTCTCAGCTTACTCAGAGACTTATGTTCTTAGAGATACATTCCCTGATTCCCTGGACTATGTTAGGTTCCCTCTACTGTGTATGCCTACTGTGCTCTGTACTCTGTTTAATTGTAGAATTTTATACCTATATTAAGTCTGTCTCTCATGCTAAACAGTAATTTCCATGAGAACAGGAAAAAGTTTGTTCCTAAATCTGCAGTATTGATGAACGAGTGAATAGAATTGAATAAATGCAGGTCTGTTCTCTATTTGTTGAAGGAATTTACTCAGTTTGACACAGGTTATAAAATAATGATAACTAACATTTATATGATATAATGCTTTCAAATGTTTACTTTTAGTAGAATTGTCCAGCATGAACCAATTTGTATGTAAATGTATATGCTGAGTCCAGTATATTATTCTGATCTTGTCAAAGATGTAAGAGATTATACAATGAGTTTGGGAAAATTTGGTATTTGTGTGGAAAACTGTATATATCTACAATTCTTAACTGGTTGTTTTCAGAACATCTTCCTAACTGACATCAGTGATATTTAAAAAACATTAATGATAACTGCCACAACAAACAAACAGCAAAATGGACCCTGTTATAGTTTTCAGATTGATTTGATGATATTCGGTTGTGTCACCCATGATTAGTGAAAAGTTTATGGCCCAGTGCTTCGCTGATAATCATGTAACAATGTATCATAATCATTCTTTGGTGACTGGCAACTTTTTTTTTTTTTTTTTTTTTTTTTAGATGAGTCTCACTCTGTTGCCCAGGCTGGAGTGTGGTGGCACAGTCTTGGCTCACCACAACCTCCACCTCCTGGGTTCAAGCAATTCTTCTCCCTCAGCCTCCCAAGTAGCTGGGACTATAGGCACGTGCCACTATGTCCGGCTAATTTTTTGTATTTTTAGTAGAGATGGGATTTCACTATGTTGGCTAGGCTGGTCATGAACTCCTGACCTCGTGATCCGCCTCCCCCAGCCTCCCAAAGTGGTAGGATTACAGGCATGAGCCACTGCGCCCGGCCAGCAGCTTTTTATATTACATTATATTCTAGGTTCACGAAAGTCACCTTTTAGTTGCATGCCGCCCTCTATTTGATATTTTTGGTATTAAAGCCGTAGTTTCAAAAAAAGATACATAAAAGGTTGGCATTACATATTTTAGAAATTAAAAGTTTAATGGCTACCTTCTAATGTGGACCCTTTATTAATTTTTTAGTTTTTTGAGATGGAGTTTCACTCTTGTTGCCCAGGCTGGAGTGCAATGGCGCTGTCTCAGCTCCCTGCAAGCTCCGCCTCCCGGGTTCAAGTTGTTCTCCTGCCTCAACCTCCCAAGTAGCTGGGATTACAGGCACCTTTCACCACTTCTGGCTAATTGTTTTGTATTTTTTGTAGAGACAGGATTTCACCATGTTGGCCAAGCTGGTCTCGAGCTCCTGAACTCAGGTACTCTGCCCGCCTTGGCCTCCCAAAGTGCTGGGATTACAAACATGAGCCACTGCGCCCGGCCTGGATCCTTTAAAATACAGTTCGTTGGCCAGGCATGGTGGCTGGGTGTGGTGGCATGCGCCTGTAGTCCCAGCTACTTGGGAGGCTGCTGTGGGAGAATTGCTTGAACCCGGGAGGCAGAAGTTGTAGTGAGCTGAGATTGCACCATTGCACTCCAGCCTGGGTGACAGAGGGAGACTCCTTCTCAATAAAATAAAATATAGTTTGTATACATGCTAAATAATGTTAGTTTTTCCTGTCAAATAACTTTGTCATATTTATTGATGAGTAAGTAGAATAAGCCATTGAAATAGCTTCAAATATGTGGACCCAAATTAAGTATCTTGCAGCCCACAATCATACAGTGACTAATGTTTGTATGGAAACATCATTATTTATGGGGGATGCAATAGGGCATGTCAAAGGGAATCCTGTAGTAGATTTTTTAAATATGAAAAACATGAAAAAGTTTTGGTAATTCCCTTTGTTTGTTGGGCTTATTTGGATAATAAAATATATCTAACATTACATCAAGCATTTTCACATTAATTTTTTTTTTTTTTTTTTTTTTTTTTTGAGATAGAGTTCTGCTCTATTGCCCAGGCTGGAGTGCAATGGTGTGATCTCAGCTCACTGCAACCTCCGCCTCCCGGGTTCAAGTGATTCTCCTACCTCAGCCTCCCGAGTAGCTGGGATTACAGGTGCCGGCCACCACACCCAGCTAATTTTTTTTGTATTTTTAGTAGAGACGGGGTTTCACTATGTTGGCCAGGCTGGTCTCGAACTCCTGACCTTGTGATCTGCCCGCCTCAGCCTCCCAAAGTGCTGGGATTACTGGATGAGCCACCGTGTCTGGCCATTTTTACCTTAATTTGTCCATGGGGTTATTGAAACATAAGGCAATTTTAAAAAATGAAACCAATAGTCATTTTGTAAGTTTAGAATAAAGAAAATGAGAGAATGTATTGTACACTAGTCTTTGAAGATAGCTGAGCAGTTTATTAGAGTGTTTAATGAAAATTATCCATTCAGGCAGGGTGTGGTGGCTCATGCCTGTAATCCCAGCACTTTGGGAGGCTGAGGCAGGTGGATCACCTGAGGTCAGGAGTTCAAGACCAGCCCAGCCAACGGCTGGGGTTTAGTAGTGAAACCCCGTCTCTACTAAAAATATAAAAAATTAAGCAGGCATGGTGGCAGGTGCCTGTAATCCCAGCTACTCGGGAGGCTGAGGCAGGAGAATCACCTGAACCCGGGAGGTGAGGGTTGCAGTGAGTAAAGATCGCACCATTGCACTCCAGCCTGGGCAACAGAGCAAAACTCCATCTCAAAATAAAAAAAGAGAAGTATCCCTTTAATATGGAGACCTTTCTATTTAAATCTAGAACAAGAGAATTTGAGCTTAGCTGCCAGAATAGTAAAGGTTTATTTATTTGAAATTATATATTCCTTTTATAGGGCTAAATTTAATGTAAACAACTTTTTAAAGAAACGATGGATAAACTATTAGGAATAAACTGTTTAGTTCTATGATGATCCACTTCCCTACTCTGATAATCCTGAAAAATCTTACAGAAATCTTACTTAAGGCAGGTTTTAAGGCAACACCATGGACATATAAACAGTGTTTACAGTTTATATGAAATTAATAACTACGGTAGAAGTGTTTATATTTTGTGTAAATTCATATGTAATTTAGATTCTGTGTGGCCTTACCTAATTAGTGTCAGTAGTTCCATTGAAACCCTGAGAAAGATACTAGAAACAAACAACTCAAAAGATTTTTTGTTTGTGATATCTGACTTGAACTCAGTACGTTAAGTAGATTTTTTTCCTCATACTCAGACTTGTAAAGGCCTAATGGTTTGTGATGCTTTATAGAGTCACGTAGATAGGACAGGTTTTGTACTTGTAAGAATTGTCTTTTTTCTTTTTCTTTTTTTTTTTTTCAATAGAGATGGGGATCTCCCTATGTTGCCCAGACTGGTCTCAAACTCCTGGGCTCAAGTGATCCTTTTTGATTTTGGGAGCCCTCCTCTGCCTCCCAAAGTGCTGATTACAGTTGTGAACCACTGCACCTGGCCCACTTCTAAGAATTTAAATGTTATTTATTTGTGTTTTTATATGTTTGTGTAAAGAAACTGGAAGGATCTGCAAACTAATAAAATGAATACATATTATAGAGGGAGTGGGGGCTGGCAAATTAGGGGGCAAGGGCAAGAAGTCGATTCTTCACTGCCTAGCATTCTTTCTTTTTTTTATGGATCCATGTGAATGCATTGCTTATTCATAAGATTTTAAATAAGTTAAAATATTTAAACATTAAGTGTACAAAGTGGAGATAAAATTTAAATAATGAAACATGGATTGCACATATAATAGAAAGTTTAAAAAATAGATCTAAAGTGAGTTCACTTTGGAGGATAAAAGCCACTCAGCCATTTCTGCATATCAGTATCCTCTTCCCCATGTATGAGATGAAGATTTTTTTGCAGATTTATGGGTTTAGTAGCATAAGGCAATCAATTCCTAATGGTGGCGATAATCATAGTCATGACTAACAACCACTGACTGTTTACTGTGTAATACTATATACTGTATATAAGTGGTTTAGATGTGCTTAATCCTTTTATGCTCCCAACAACCCTGCCAGCTCAAGGTACCTCATTGTCTCTACTTTACAGGTGAGAAAATTGAGGCTTAAATGAGGCTGAGCAACATGCCCATAGTCACACAGCTAGTAAGAGGGAGAGCTGAGATTCAAAACCAGGTCCATCTGATTCTTCTCTCATGTTCTTCATCATTTTTCTCTACTGCCTCTTTGTGAAGAAAAGGGAAATAAAACATCACTTAAAAAAAAAAAACCAGACATACTGCAAACATATTGTGATGTAATTATCTGCTTTGAATGTCAGAAGATTAGGGAAATAACACAATTGGTAATTGTAATACAGTCTTTCTTTAAATCACATTTGCATTTTATTTAGTGACTGTAGATGTTATAGATATTATAATGAGAGTGTTACAGAGTTGTGACATCATGTTGAAAAACTACCCTGGATTCTTAAAGCATTTTAAAAAAATTAATTTTGTGTTTTTCTTTCCTTAGCATAAGCCGGACCAAGCTGAGGGAGGTGGAACCAGCAGCATGCAGTGGAACCATGAAGGGTGAACAGTGCGCTAACAAAGCCCTTCCATTCACCAGACATTGTTTCCAACGTATCCTTTCAACTAAATGGAATGTGTATTGAAAAAGTACTACCTAATTTGGGGCTGTATATTTCATTTTTAAATCAAGTGAATGACTTTTGAAACCATAACTGTTTAATGTTTAAAATAATTTTATCTAACATAATTTTCATGATGTCCTCTGAATAATTTTTCTTGTTTTATTCAAAAATCACAAAAAATAAGCAAAATTGATAGCAAATAGCAGGTTCCTCCAGTGTCTGTCACTTAATTATATTTTGTTAATAGAATTCTGGTCCCTCAGGTGGTTCCTGGTAGCTTGTAAGAAGGAGTTATAACACTCATTAATGGAAAAAATAAAATCACATTATTTAAAATCTGTTTTTAGTCTTCTAAGACTGTTACACAGTTTTACACTTTTATAGAACTTTTTCCTGTAAGATTAGTTTACTCTTTTTAATGAATACAGTGCTGATTTGAAATGAATGAAAGGTAACAAACATCACTGCCTAGGAAAGAAGATCTCTTTTAAAGTATACTTGAAGAAAACCTATGTTAAGGAGCTTTAGGTTGGTGATGAAATCTTATTGCTGTGACTTTTATTGAGTATTTAAAATCAGGTAGCATGTAAAAATAGCAGCAATTACTTATCTTTACCATCTATTTAATTGTTGCCCTCCTTTCTGTTCTTGGAACAGCTTGTTCAGCAGCACTTTCTATGTAATAAAGGCTTTATAGTTTTACCTAAAAACCATAAAGGAAAAACACAAAGGTACTTAATAGATATAAGGTAAGTGTTAAGGAAATGTAGTAGCTAAAAGTATGAGTGCTTAAAAATATTGATGATGTAAAGCTCATGTTTGTTTGTTTAGAGGCAGGATCTCACTCTGTCACCCAGGCTGAAGTGCAGTGGCACAATCACAGCTCACTGCAGCCTCGACCTCTCTGGGCTCAGGTGATCTTTGTATCACAGCCTCCTGAGTACCTGGGACTACAGGCATGCACCAACATGCCTGACTAATTTTTGTACTTTTTTGTTGCCCAGGCTGATCTTGAACTCCTGAGGCTCAATAAATTCACCCACCTTGGCCTCCCACAGTGCTGGGAGTATAGGTGTGAGGCACTGTGCCTGGCCAATAGTGAAGTTTTGATTTAAAAGTAATTTTTCATAAGTTGTGAGTTTGAATTTGTTGCTGGAAATGTGAAGCAAAATATTCAAATTTGGAAAGATGAGTTTTTAATAATTATATCTTTAAATTTTTATTCTTGGTAAGTATCATAGGCAGAAAATTTTCCTTTTAAGAGCTGTTTAAAAAAAGAAAACCTTTGGCCAGGCACAGTGGCTTACGTCTATAATCTCAACGCTTTGGGAGGCTGAGGCAGGTGGATCACTTGAGGTCAGGAGTTCGAGACCAGCCTGGCCAATATGGCGAAACCCTGTCTCTACTAAAAATACAATAAATTATCTGGATGTGGTGACAGATGCCTGTAATCCCAGCTACTCGGGAGGCTGAGACAGGAGAATCACCTGTTTGAACCCGGGAGGTGGAGGTGGCAGTGAGCCGAGATCGTGCCATTGCACTCCAGCCTGGGCAACAGAGCAAGACTTCATCTCAAAACAAAAAACAAAACAAAATACATTAAGTGGAACTTTAAGTGGAGTTCACATGTTAAGAAGGAAATGGCCCTGCTTTTCCAAATAACACAATTTGGTTCAGAATGGTCATTAAGGAGACTGGTGTCAGGGTCCCATTAGCAAAATAGAGTCCTTCAGAGTTGTCATCTGATAAATTCTGTTATTTTCCCATATCAGTAGTTGAGCTAGTACTGATATGGGTAATGTTTATATTATGGATAATAAAGTTTGTACTTATGAAATGTAAGGGAACAAGCAAATTTTATATAGAAATTGAAAAATTAGAGTTTCAGTGTATTTTATTCCTAACTTAAAAAAACCCAGATATCCTCTTGAACCACTCTCAGCAGCTCTTCTCAAGTTGCACAGCCAAGTTTGCAGATGGACAGCAGTGCTCTGTGCCAGTTTTTGACATTATACATCAGACACCTCTGTGTGAAGAACATGCCAAAAAAATGGTAAGTTCTGCAACAGAGGCTTTCAAACTTTTCATAGCTATCCACTGTAGGAAGTATTTTATAACTTAGCACAAACTATGTATGTATATAAATCACTGAAACAAGTTTTGAGACAGGATTTTTATTCCCTTAAGATACATTTTATTACCTTAAGATATGTATCTTATACATAGCAGAATTTCTAAATACTCTCTTTGTTCCTATGTCTCTAAATTTTTGCTTTCTTATATACAATTCTACAAATGTCATGAATAGTTGATAAAACTTCAATTGAAGGCCCAGACTTTCTAGAAATCTATTGAACGTAATTATTGCTTTAGTTAATGCTAGTTATCATAAATCCTAATTAATTCAGAATAATTTGGAGAAGAGACAGATTTGAATTCGAGAAATAGCTAAATTATATAATCATTTAAAAGAAGTTCCTTTTTATTGTTTTCATCCATCAAGCAGTTACTGCAAGATGCTTTCCTAGGTATCTTATGTACTAGAAAGTGAGATACTTCCTGCCCTCTATAAACATGTTATAGTTTTCAGGGATTCTCAGGGTGAGGGAATGGGTATTAGACCAGGACTTCATAGTTGGAACCTGTGATCCTGGCTTTGCCGCCAGCTTGGTATATAACTAGGGGCTAAGGATTCAGCCTTTTTGGACCTCAGTCTCAATGTGTGTGATTCACTGGTGTATTAGTCCATTTTCACACTTCTGAGAAAGACATACCTGAGACTGGGCAGTTTACAAAAGAAAGAGGTTTAATTGGACTCACAGTTCTATGTGGCTGGGGAGGCCTCAAAATCATGGTGGAAGGCAAGGAGGAGTAAGTCATATCTTACATGGATGGCGGCAGGCAAAAAGAGTTTGTGTAGGGAAACTCCCATTTGTAAAACCATCAGATCACATGAGACCCATTCACTATTACAAGAACAGCAGGAAAGACAACAGGAAAGACCTGCCCCATAATTCAGTCATCTCCCACCAGGTCCCTCCCACAACACATGGGAATGATGAGAGCTGCAAGATGAGATTTGGGTGGGGACACAGAGCCAAACCATGTTATTCCGCCCTGGCACCTCCCAAATAGCATATCTTCACACTGTAATACCAATCATGCCTTCCCAACAGTCCTCCAGAGTCTCAACTCATTTCAGCATTAACTCACAAGTCCACAATCCAAAGTCTCATCTGAGACAAGGCAAGTCTCTTCTGCCTATGAGCCTGTAAAATCAAAAGCAAGGTAGTTACTTCCTAGATACAATGAGGGTACAGCCATTGGGTAAATACAGCTGTTCCAAATGGGAGAAATTGGCCAAAACAAAGGGGCTACAGGCTCCATGCAAGTCCAAAATCCAGTGGACAATCAAATCGAAAAGCTCCAAAATGATCTCCTTTGACTTCATGTCTCACAACCAGGTCAAGCTGATGCAAAACATAGGTTCCCATAATCTTGGGCAGCTCTGACCCTGTGACTTTGCAGGGTATAGCCCCTCTCCTGGCTGTTTTCACAGGCTGGCATTGAGTATCTGCAGCCTTTCCAGGTGCATGGTGCAAGCTGTCAGTAGATCTACCATTCTGGGGTCTGGAGGATGGTGGCCCTCTTCTCACAGCTCCATTAGGTGGTGTCCCAGTAGGAACTCTGTGTGGAGGCTCCCACCCACATTTTCCTTCTGCACTATTCTAGCAGAGGTTCCCCTGGAGGGCCCCACTCCTACAGCAAACTTCTGCCTGGGCATCCAGGCATTTCTGGATTTTTTTCCAATTTTTTTTTTTGGAGACAGAGTCTCACTCTGTCACCCAGGCTGCAGTGCAGTGGTTTGATCTCAGCTCACTGCAACCTCTGCTTTCGAGGTTTAAGCAATTCTTGTGCCTCAGCCTCCCAAGTAGCTGGGATTACAGGCGTGTGCCATCACGCTTGGCTAATTTGTGTGTATTTTTAGCAGAGACAGGGTTTCACCATGTTGTGGCGCCAGGGTGGTCTCAAACTCCTGACCTCAGGTGATCCACCCGCCTCAGCCTCCTATAGTGCTGAGATTACAGGCGTGAGCCACCATGCCCAGACCGTTTCTATACATCTTCTGTATTCTAGGCAGAGGTTCCCAAGCCTCAATTCTTGACTTCTGTGCATTCACAGGCTCAGCACTATGTGGAAGCTGCCAAGGCTTGGGGCTTCCACCCTCTGAAGCAACAGCCTGAGCTCTATCTTGCTCCCTTTTAGCCATGGCTGGAGTGGTTGGAACGCAGGGTACCAAGTCCCTAGGTGGCACAGAGCAAGGCAGCCCTGGGTTTGGCCCATGAAACCATCTTTTCCTCCTAGGCCTCCAGGCCTGTGATGGGAGGGGCTGCCATCACAGAAGACATCTGACATGCCCTGGAGACATTTTCCCCATTGTCTTGGGGATTAACATTCAGCTCCTCGTTAATTATGCAAATTTCTGCAGCTGGATTGAATTTCTCCTCAGAAAGTGGGATTTTCTTTTCTATTGCATTGTCAGGCTGCAAATTTTCCAAACTATATTTCCCTTTTAAAACTGAATGCTTCTAATAGCACCCAAGTCACCTCTTGAATGCTTTGCTGCTTAGAAATTTCTTCTGCCAGATACCCTAAATCATCTCTCTCAAGTTCAAAGTTCCATAAATCTTTAGGGCAGGGGCAAAATGTTGCCAGTCTCTTTGCTAAAACATAACAAGAGTCACCTTTTCTCCAGTTCTCAACAAGTTCCTCATCTCCATCTGAGACCACCTCAGCCTGGATTTCATTGTCGATATCACTGTCAGCATTTTTGTCAAAGCCATTCAACAAGTCTCCAGTGAGTTCCAAACTTTCCCACATTTTTCTGTCTTCTTCTGAGCCCTCCATACTGTTCCAACCTCTGCCTGTTACCCAGCTCCAAAGTTGGTTCCACATTTTTGGGTATCTTTTCAGCAGCACCCCACTCTACTGGTACCAATGTGCTGTATTAGTCTGTTTTCATGCTGCTGATAAAGACATGCCTGAGACTGGGCAATTAAAAAAAAAAAAGATATTTAATTGGATTCACAGTTCCACGTGGCTGGGGAGGCCTCACAATCACGGCAGAAGGCAAGGAGGAACAAGTCACATCTTACGTGGATGGTGGCAGGCAAAAAGAGCTTGTGCAGGGCAACTCCCATTTTTAAAGCCATCAGATCTGTGAGACCCATTCACTATTACGAGAACAACAGGGGAAAGATCTGCTCCCATAATTCAGTCATCTCCCACTGTCTCCCTCCCACAACACATGGGAATTATGGGAGCTACAAGATGAGATTTGGGTGGGGACACAGAGCCAAACCAGATCAACTGGCTTCTTCACCAAGAACTTGTTTTATTTTTTAGGTTTCTTTTACAGACAATATGTTTTGAAAAATTTGTATACTAAACTACATACTACAATTACATATTACAAATGTTGAATAATTATTTTCCCACTTTAATATAAAAACAGTTAAAATATAGGTTTTTTTTTTTTTTTGAGATGGAGTTTTACTCACCCAGGTTGGAGTGCAGTGGTGCAATCTTGGCTCACTGCAACCTCCGCCTCCTGGGTTCAAGTGATTCTTGCACCTTAACCTCCCGAGTAGCTGGGATTACAGGTGCATGCCACCATGCCGGCTAATTTTTGTTTTTTTTAGTAGAGAAAGCATTTTTCCATGTTGGCCAGGCTGGTCTTGAACTCATGACCTCAGGTGATCCACCTGGCTCAGCCTCCCAAAGTGCTGGGATTACAGGCATGAGCCACCATGCCCAGCGAATATAGGCCCTTTTTTTTTTTTTTTTTTTTTAGCTTATTCAGGCTTTGTCATAGCTAAGGAATAATTTCTATATGCTTTTTGAACCACTTTTGTGGACCTTCATTGATGATTTCACAGACCCATGGTAATGTGGGCCCTGTAGCTTTCAAATCACAAAATAAATGATCCCAGCCACATATTTTCATTTTAAGGTTCTGCCATTCCAGTATACTTCTAAG
This sequence comes from Pongo pygmaeus, assembly GCF_028885625.2. NCBI lineage: Eukaryota > Metazoa > Chordata > Mammalia > Primates > Hominidae > Pongo > Pongo pygmaeus. The sequence goes on along the minus strand of NC_072384.2, from coordinate 106,346,939 downwards.
ATACTGAAGAAGATACTGTTAAGTAGAAAAAAACTGTACTTCAGTGTCTGCTTTAGGAACTTATTATGAATGAATTTTTGGTTCCTATAACAATTTTTTTTTTTTTTTTTGAGATGGAAATCTCGCTTTATCACCCAGGCTGGAGTGCAGTGGCGAGATCTCGGCTCACTGCAAGCTCCACCTCCTGGGTTCACGCCATTCTTCTGTCTCAGCCTCCCAAGTAACTGGGACTACAGGCGCCTGCCACCACACCTGACTAATTTTTGTATTTTTAGTAAAGATGAGGTTTCACCGTGTTAGCCAGGAAGGTCTCAATCTCCTGACCTTGTGATCCGCCCACCTTGGCCTCCCAAAGTGCTGGGATTACTGGCGTAAGCCACCGTGCCCAGCCTCCTATAACCATTATTATGTGAATGCTTTTAGAGAAACTGAATGCAGTTTTATTCTTTTCAGCTAAACTTTCCTACTTAGGCAAGTTCAATGAGGCAAACCTAAGACTGAATTAGTATAATGTAAATTAGTCATAAAATAATATATATTTTATATAACAATCACAATTATACTAATCAAATTTTTTTTAAGTATTTAAAATACAAATTTTTGAAAATGGTTTTCTCTCTGAAGACAGTTAGAATCTGGCAGTAGTTTGAGCTATTTTTGTTTTAGGTTAAAAATTACATAAGAGACTATAAGAAGCACTTGTACCCCATCAGTGCTCCTGTGAGAGACTGACACTGGGAGATGAAAACTATGTGCAAATCTAGGCTCTGATTTTTGTTTTTGTTTTTTTTTTTTTTGAGACAAGTCTGTCTTTGTCACCCAGGTTTGAGTGCAGTGGTGCAATCTCGGCTCACTGCAACCTCTGTCTCTCAGGTTCAAGGAATTCTCCCACAGTAGCCTCCCGAGTAGCTGGGACTACAGGCGCGTGCCACCGTGCCCAGTTAATTTTTGTATTTTTTGGTAGACATGGGGTTTCACCATGTTGGCCAGGTTGGTCTTGAGCTCCTGACCTCAAGTAATCTGCCCACCTTGGCCTCCCAAAGTGCTGGGATCTTACAGGCCTGAGCCACCGCGCCGAGCCTCTATTTTCGTATCATATTCTGAATCCAAACACATTTTATAAATTTCACTGCTACCATTCTAGTCGAGGCTACCATTATCTTTGCCTGGATTATTGTAATAGTCCCCTAATTGATCTCCCTTCCTGCCATATCCCCCTGCCACAGGGGGTATGTTGTTTACATAGCAGCCAGAGTAGGCTGGGTGGGTATATGTTCTGCTTTCTTTGAATTGAATTCACTTTTGAGTGTACACTCTTAGGAGTTTTGTAGATGCATACAGTTGTGTAACCACCACCTAAATCAAGATACAGAACAGCTCCCCAGATTCTCTTACACTACCCTCTTTGTAGTCATTCCTTTACTCCATCCCCACTGATCTATTTTCTGCCCCTATACTTACGCATTTTCCAGAATGTCATAGAAAGGGAATTCTGTAGTAAGTAGCCTTTAGAGCAGGCCCTTTAGACTATACATCTGATCATATTAGCTCCATAATCAAAACCTGCTAATGGCTTCCCATTGCATCCTCCTGCCACTGCCTCCCAAAGTGTTGGGATTATAGGCATGAGCCACCACACCTGGCCTTTTCCCAAGTTTCCGCGTTGCTCACTCCTTCCTTTCATTCAGGTTTGTTATCATGTGTCGCCTCACCATAGAAGTCTTCCAACTGCCTGTTACCCTGTCAGTTTTTATCCTCATACTCTACCTCATTTTTCTTCCTAACATTTGTCTGCCTAATAGTTATTCATTAGTTTGTTTATTTTCTGTATTCTCCTAGAATGTAAACCTCACAAGGGCAGGAGCATTTTTTCGTTACTACTGTATCCCTAGCACTTAGAACAGAGATGCTCAGTAATTGTTGAATACATTAATGGTTAGGCATACCAATGGAAGGGGTTAAGATTCAGCACTAGGATGTGACAGCCATTGGTAAGAGACTCCAGCTGCAGGAAGTCCCGGCTGTCAGGCAGAACATGGGATTCCACCTTTGTAAGATCCTATGACAGATGGTGAGTGCACTGCCTTGACATAGAGGTAGAATCAGACAAAAGCTGGGAGTGAATAGTATTTCACTGTGCACTGAAGCTAGGTAAAAGAACAGCTGGCATTAGGAAAGCCTCAGGGGATGGGGGCTCTAGCTCTCTGGAGGCAAGCAAGGCAGGTATCAGTCACGGGCTGTTCTGTGTGACATATCTGGCACAGTACCAAGAGTGCCACAAGGCCACTGCACACAAGCTTAGGAGAATCAGGCAGGAATCTGACCCAGGTGATCATTGGGAGCCTTACAGATAGGACTTATTTTCTCTTGGGTGAGAGCTCCCTAACTTCCTCCTGAGATCAGCACTGGTGCTGGAGGGAAAGCCTGGAATGGATGCTGAGCACAATGTTCGGGTACTGGTCCTTGCTCATTCACCATTTGTTGAGTTAAATAGTGGACATAATACAAGTAGACCTCAAGTGTTGAGACAAAAAGAACTACAGAGTCTGAGAAGTAGCCTTTTTTTTTTTTTTTTTTTTTGAGACTGAGTTTCACTCTTGTTGCCCAGGCGGAGTGCAATGGCATAATCTCGGCTTACTGCAACCTCTGCCTCCCAGGTTCGAGCAATTCCCCTGCCTCAGCCTCCCACGTAGCTAGGATTACATGCACGTGTCACCAGGCCCGGCTAATTTTTGTATTTTTACTAGAGATGGAGTTTTGCCATGTTGGCCAGGCTGGTCTCGAACTCCTGACCTCAGGCAATCCACCCGCCTCGGCCTCCCAAAGTGCTGGGATTACAGGCGTGAGCCACTGCATCTGGCTAGAGGTAGCCTCTTTTTTTTGGTTTGTTTTAAATTTGTGTATTTGTGACTTCATCTGTAATTGTTTACATTCAAGCATTTGAGTAGGATTAAACCTGTTTTAGATTCCCTGAATTTATGCTTTAATTTTATTCTTTCTTGTTTTCAATTTTTTGATGCTAGTGATAGTTATTAGTCTTAAAATACTACGGTCTACAATCTTTATTTAGCTATAAGAGTTATTAGGGAATTAATTAAAGGTGACACCAATTGCAAATCCCACTGTTTTATGTGCCAATAAGAAAGAAAAAAATGTTGCCAGTGATGCGGTACTTTCTTATCACTTAGAATTTTTGTTTTCGACTTATTAAAGAGCTTTTAAAAGACTTATTTAGACATAGATTTTTATATACTGTTTCTGGTTTTGGCTGTACTGCTTGACATGTGAAAGGCAGTATTTTCTGCATACTTCAGCAATAGAACAACTTCATCTACTTTGTGGTTATTTTCCTTTTTCACTTGGTTGTTGCCTTACAGGGAAAAAAAAAAAAAAAAGAATTGTGGTCGGTTCTTCAGTAATGAATATGTGCTCCACTAATATTAATTTTATGCCCTGCTGCTCTTTGTGCCTTTCTACATTCACAAAAAATTTTCCTCCACACGTAGTACCAACAGTGTACAAACCTTAATTCAGAAACGATGCCAGTACAAAGAACTGGAACCGTGTGTGTGTGTGTGTGCATGTGTGTGTGTAGACAGTGTCAACTATGTGTGTGTGTGTATGTGTATGTGTAGACAGTGTCAACTGTAATGACTATCAGCAGGCTGACCACAATGGTAAAATGCCACCAATTTACAATGCTTCCCAATTGCAGAGATATTAAAATGTAGATCTTGGAATTGATGAAGTTTGATGTCTTCATTATTGTTATACATAGTTTTGGGCATCCAGTATGTTTTAGGCATTATATAGACTATTAAGGGATGTAAGTATTTTTTAGGTAGCTGTCAGGTTTCTCCCAGATAATCTCAGTTTAAAAGCCTATTTATTCATTCCAAAGGATAATTTCTTGAGAGGAGATAACTCCCGTAAAGTTCAGCACCAGCAGCAGAGGAAACCCAGGAAAAAAACCAAGCCTCCTGCACTAACCAAAAAACACAAGAAGAAGAGAAGGCGTGGACCTCGTCGACCCCAAAAACCCATTCCGCCTGCAGTCCCCCAAGGGAACCTCAGCATGCCCGCCAGCGTCTCACTGCCAGTGGAGGCCTCTCAGATCCGGTCAGTGGTGGCCTCTCAGATCCGGTCAGTGGTGCCACTGGCACCTAATTTTTCTTTACATTTTGGGATTCTTCTCAGAACATCTAGCTTCACGTGGTTATTGTAAAGTCGTCACTAGGCTACAGAAACCATTTAGTATATCAGCCTAGATTTTTAAAATAGTTTTTTGTGCAAATTTTACCTGTATCTGGCTGTATTTGATCTAAAATTAAGCTTTTGCTTACAATAAAGAGAACAGATGCTGAAACTGAGTTTAATTGTATACTCTCAACTTAAAAAACATTTTTTTTTCTTGAGACCAAGTCTTGCTCTGTCACCCAGGCTAAGTGCAGTGGCGCTATCTCGGCTCCCTGCAACCTCTGCCTCCAGGGTTCAAGCGATTCTTCTGCCTCAGCCACCCTAGTCTGGGATTACAGGCATGTGCCATCACACCCAGCTGATTTTTGTATTTTTAGTAGAGACAGGGTTTCGCCATGTTGGCCAGGCTAGTCTCAAACTCTTGACCTCAAGTGATCCACCTGCCTCGGCCTCCCAAAGTGCTGGGAATACCGGCATGAACCACTACACCTAGCCTCTTAACTTTTAAAACTTTTGCAGAAATTCCATATATGTTCCAACAGAAGTATTCCATCAGAAATGTGAGGCATTATTTATTTTGGCAGGGTTAAACATTTTGACCAGAAGAATGAAGCTTTTGTTTTAGCTAAGCATTTCAGTTTTACCTGTTGTTAATTTCATTTCTAAAATTATTATTTCAACCAGATTTGAAATTCTACTAAAAAGCATTAAGACACACTTGATACACCAAATTGTGATTCACTGTACAAATTTGAAGTAAAAGTATTACCTAGTAGTTGTTGTTGCCTCTTAATACGTGGGTGAAGGTTGCAGAAATATGTGACTGCATATGGTGAGGCCTGTATTTTTGCAGTGATTCTACTTTCAGATTTCCTTCTTTTAAAATAGGGGAGGAGACACCGTAAGTTAGGGTTTCTCATGTTTCTGTTGAATATGAAAAACCTAGGACCAGGTGCGGTGGCTCATGCCTGTAATCCCAGCACTTTGGGAGGCCGAGGCGGGTGGATCATGAGGTCAGGAGTTCGAGACCAGCCTGGCCAAGATGGTGAAACGCTGTCTCCACCAAAAATACAAAAATTAGCCGGGCGTGGTGGTGGGCACCTGTAATCCCAGCTGCTCGGGAGGCTGAGGCAGAAGAATTGCTGGAACATGGGAGGTGGAGGTTGCAGTGAGCCAAGATCATGCCACTGTACTCTAGCCTGGGCGACAGAGCAAGATTACGTCTCAAAAAAAAAAAAAAAAAAAGGCAAGGCATGGTGGCTCATGCCTGTAATCCCAACACTTTGGGAGGCCAAGGTGGGTGGATCACCTGAGGTCAGGAATTCGAGACCAGCCTGGCCAGCATGGTGAAACCCCGTCTCTACTAAAAACAAACAAAAATTAGCTTGGTATAGTAATGGGCGCTTGTAATCCCAGCTACTCTGAAGGCGGAGACAGGAGAATCTCTTGAACTCAGGAGGTGGGGTTGCAGTGAGCTGAGATCGCGCCATTGCACTCCAACTTGGGCAACAAGAGTGAAACTGTCTAAAAAAAAAATCCTAGAAGACATTAGGATTGGCTTTAGCTGCAACTCGGCAACAAGAGTGAAACTCTGTCTAAAAAAAAAAACCTAGAAGACATTAGGATTGGCTTTAGCTCAGGTGGTTACTTCCTTACTTTCCATCTGTCTAATCCCTGTGCTTGGGTTCAAGACCTGCCGGGGCTTTCTCACCTTTAAATAAAAAACCTAAAAGATATTAGCTTGTTTTTTGATTTTGGTTTTGTTTTTTTTGAGACAGAGTCTCGACCTGTTGCCCAGGCTGGAGTGCAACAGTGTGATCTCAGCTCACTGCAACCTCCGCCTCCTAGTTTCAAGTGATTCTCATGCCTTAGCCTCCTGAGTAGCTGGAATTACAGGTGTGTACCACCATGCCCAGCTAATTTTTGTGTTCTTAGTAGAGACAAGGTTTTGCCATGTTGACCAGGCTGATCTCGAACTCGTGGCCTCAAGTGATCCTCTCACCTTGGCCTCCCAAAGTGCTGGGATTACAGGTGTGAGCCACTGTGCCCTGCCTGACATTAGCTTCTTTTCATGTTGAATGAACTTGGCTTGGTGGTATTGATGTGAAGATAATGGGGGAGTTATGGGACCAACAGTGTCCTCTTTCCCAGGAGCCCATCCACGCCAGAGCTGAGTGCTGATGAGTTGCCGGATGACATTGCCAATGAGATCACTGACATTCCACATGACTTGGAACTGAACCAGGAGGACTTTTCAGACGTCCTGCCACGGCTACCTGATGACTTACAAGATTTTGATTTTTTTGAAGGTATAGTCAATATTTTGACTCAAGGAAACTGGTTTTAAAAATGAGTTTATAAGAAAAGAAATAGTGTTTTGAGATGTGTTTGTCATATTCCTCCTCACGTGTAATGTCTTTCACTGTAGATAGGAAATATAATACCACTGCAGCTATTTTACCCCTTTCAGAAGATAAGGAATGTGCAGTTTAACCATCTCATAATTTGCTGACTAGGTTTATAACTTGTTTCTTTTTTCTTTGGAGACAGAGTCTCACTCTGTCGCCCAGGCTGGAGTGCAGTGGCACGATCTTGGCTCACTGCAGCTTCTGCCTCCGGGTTCAAGCGATTCTTTCGCCTCAGCCTCCCGAGTAGCTGGGATTTCAGGCATGTGCCACCACGCCTGGCTAATTTTTGTACTTTTAGTAGAGGTGGGGTTTCGCAGTGTGGGCCAGGCTGGTCTTGAACTCCTGGCCTCAAGTGATCCACCTGCCTTGGCCTCCCAAAGTGCTGGGATTACAGGCATGAGCCACCACACCTGGCCCAACATTGTTTCTTTAAAGTGAATACTTTTACTTTATTTTTGAACAAAGACATCTCGAACATGACTTTTTTTTTTTTTTTGAGACGGAGTCTCGCTCTGTCACTCAGACTGGAATGTAGTGGTGCCATTTTGGCTCATTGCAACCTCTGCCTCCCATGTTCCAATGATTCTCCTGCCTCAGCCTCCCGAGTAGCTGGGATTACAGGTGTCTGCCACCATGTCCAGCTAATTTTTATATTTTTAGTAGAGGCAGGGTTTCACCATGTTGGTCAGGCTGGTCTCGAACTCTTGACCTCAGGTGATCCACCTGCCTTGGCCTCCCAAAGTGCTGGGATTACAGGCGCGAGTCACCGCGCCCAGCCGAACGTGAGTTTTGAAGTCTTTTAGAACTTGCCCTAGTTTTATACCCCACCCTGTACTTCAACTGAAGTGCACTTTTCCAAAACGAAGTTTGCTTAATCCTGCCAATTCCCCCATGCTTTCAGGGGAAATCTTTTATACTTTTAGAATGTTTCTTTTGCCATTAAAATTCGAATATTTCCATGGTGATTAATCAAGTTCCTAACAATAGATTTTTTAAATATTAGAAATGAAATCAAAGTAGGTCCATGGGCTTCCATTTTATGAAAATTAGTAAGAAATGGGAAAAGAATGAGGGGAAAGGATTAGACAGTAAAGCAAAAGCATTTTGAAAGATAACCCATGAAATGAACTGAGAGCTTAGTGTTGTGCTAAAATGGATATATGAATTTCTGTGTTTTAACCTTCCACAGCTGCCCTCCAGCTGGGAGAGTCAGGAGTAGAACAGGCAAGGTGGACCTGTTCTACACAGCCTTTTGTCTCAAATCCAAGTTGATATATGTTTTCTATGTTAATGATGATAATATAATTTTAGGTTAAAAACACATATAATCACATAGTCACCATGAGTTTTAAATTTGTAATCCTTAGAATTCTTAAGAATTTAGTACTTTGATAAGATGGTTTTTGAGATGGTTTTCAGTAAATCAACTGAAGATGGTGATTCAAATTCCTAGATAGCTGACGTTTCAGACCCTGTCCTGCAGACCATCATTTCACTTTTTCCCTCCAATCAAAATCTTGGAAACTTTTCTTTTCAAGAGGGACTCTTTTTAAATAGAATATTGTTTAAAATAATTCAAATGTATGATTTTTGTGATGTAGAACTGGTAAAAGCTCTACTGATTGTTGATGGCTTTTGTTGACTCAGGGAAGAATGGAGACCTCCTCCCAACTACCGAAGAGGCTGAGGAGCTTGAACGGGCCTTGCAGGCTGTAACTTCTCTCGAGTGCCTGAGTACCATTGGGGTCCTTGCCCAGTCAGATGGTGTGCCAGTCCAGGAGTTGTCAGATAGAGGAATAGGGGTGTTCTCCACAGGTACTGGAGCTTCAGGAATACAATCCTTGAGCCGAGAGGTGAACACAGACCTAGGGGAGCTATTGAATGGGCGTATAGTACATGATAATTTTTCTAGTCTAGAGCTGGATGAGAACCTGCTCCGTTCTGCTACCTTGTCAAACCCACCTACACCCCTGGCAGGGCAGATCCAGGGGCAGTTCTCTGCCCCAGCCAACGTTGGCCTTACTTCTGCCACTCTGATCAGCCAGAGTGCACTTGGGGAGAGAGCCTTCCCAGGACAGTTTCATGGACTTCATGACGGCAGCCATGCCTCCCAGAGGCCACATCCTGCCCAGCTGCTGAGCAAGGCAGATGACCTAATCACCTCACGACAGCAATACAGCAGTGATCACTCACACTCCTCACCCCATGGAAGCCATTATGATAGTGAGCATGTGCCGTCTCCCTACAGTGACCATATCACCTCTCCCCACACAACATCGTACTCTGGTGATAATATGGCAGCTACCTTTTCAGCAGAGATGCCCATCATGGCGCAGCACTTGCTCCCAACCCAACTTGAGGTGCCACTTGGAGGCGTGGTAAACCCCAGAACTCACTGGGGCAATCTCCCCGTCAACCTTGGAGACCCCTCTCCATTTAGCAACCTTCTCGGCGCAGATGGACATCTTCTTTCCACTTCCCTATCCACGCCACCCACCACTTCGAACTCAGAGACCACACAGCCTGCCTTCGCCACCGTGACCCCCAGCAGCTCCAGTGTGCTTCCGGGGTTACCACAGACCAGCTTCAGTGGCATGGGGCCTTCTGCTGAACTAATGGCCTCCACGTCTCCCAAGCAGCAACTCCCTCAGTTCAGCGCAGCCTTTGGCCACCAGCTGAGTTCTCACAGTGGCATTCCTAAGGACCTGCAGCCCAGCCACAGCTCTATAGCCCCTCCTACAGGCTTCACAGTAACAGGTGCCACAGCTACAAGTACCAATAATGCATCTTCTCCCTTTCCCTCCCCTAACTGAGGGTGTCTGTGTGTTTGCAGGCAGGTGGGGAACCCAGTGTTTTCTATCTTTGTTTCCTCTTTAGCACCCCTCTCCCCTTTTCCTAAAGAAGATATAACAGATGGGGATCAGAGGGGCACCCCCCTTCCCAGTTCAATGAGTGGCCCTGCAGTGGACCTCGCTACAGTGTTCACATGTGCTCCTTAGCACTGGTGCTCATTCCCTCCTGGCAGGCCCACTCCGCCCCAGTGGTTTCCTTAGTGGTTCAGCACAGTGACTGGATAGGATTGATTTTTAGCAGCAAGTCCTAGAAGTGGAAGATACCTCAGAATACCAGTGCCCTTTACTATTTCCTAGTATTCAGATCAATGCTTTCCATTCTATTGCCAGGTTTTTACATAGGTGGTTCTAGATAGAATGATCTTATTAATTGAGTTCCTGTATAAGAGACAGCAAATGGTGTGTGGCAGGTCAAGACTCTGACCTAGCACCAACTGCTAAACACCACAGTGAGGCCAGGATTCCATTCGTAATTGTGATCATGTTTAACTAAAAGAAAAAAATGTGTCTTTTGACTGCCTGTGAGTATGCGTGTGCCCACGCGTGTGTTTTTGTGCAGTGCAGGAAGCAGCTGTCCCATTAGTTTGGTTTTTTTTTTGTCCCTCCCCCCCCTTAATGAGTATAAAACTCTTACTTTTCTCCTCTCCTACATCTCACAATCCTAATAAGGTTGGTCCTTCTTTTCCTCAAGTTTCCTGAATAGGGAGGGTGGTGGGCTGGTCGTGTGAGTAGCACAACCTTTTTCTGCTGAAAGTTAGCCCAAGAAGAAACAGAACATAGAAAGCTTGGATTCCCGTCAGTGAGGTAGGGATGTCCTGAAAAGCTTGCCTGGGATGACTGCAGGCTGTTGGGGTTCTGGGGCCTGATGGTCACTTTGTCTTTTCAGACATGTGTTTGTTTCTAAATCCCTCTCTCATGGAATACATTTGCAAGATGTAATTAAAGAAAGTATTTTGATGTGAAAAAGCAGGATAGGTCAGATAGATTTGAAAAGATGGGATCTGTGAACTCCTTGATCCATCTCTTGCTTTTGAATTTTTCATGTTTACAGTAGTGATTCTTTGGTAAGATTTGTAAAATGTTGAAGACACTCGTAGAATCAGTGTACCAGTTGTGAAGTGATGTGTAATATCTGAAGGATACACATTTTAAAGTTTCTTTCAAAGCAGAATATGGAAATTAGATATAAATTTTATTCGCCCTTTGGTCCTTTTAAAATAATTTAAGTACTTGGGTTTAGGTAAATTTGAAAATAGTTTTGGGAAATGTTTTTAAAATACCAGGATTTTAGGGGTTAAAAATCATATGGGGTAGTTTAGGAAGTTCGTGACTCTGAAATGAATTTGTGAGGTTTCTTGCCTACCTTTTTTTCCCCCCCCAGAGAAGGGTGGAACTAGATTTTAAAGGCATCTCTACTCTGCTTTTGCTGAGTAGTTTCACTGTCCCTTGAGATACCATTGGCTATTTATACCTGAGTCTAGTCTAATTCACATATATATGTATTTTAAAAGTTAAGTAGAGAGAACATACCTATTGATGTGGTTCAATAATTCATTTGTCAGGGAATATTTGATCTTAATTCCTTTCTAGTAGGTAACGATTGGATGTATTTTCCTACTTCCTGTATGTAATCTCTTTATGCCATGCTAGTTCTAACCAGTCCCTTCTTTTGAAAGCTTTTCTTTCTCTGCTTTTTAAAGGAATGATGGTGATCAGCAGGCATTATGCAGATACCACGTGCCTGAGGTTATGGAGGGGAAATGTCACATGACTATATGAAATCATTATATGCCCTATTTTGTATTTATTGATGTTTCTTTTTGTGGGCCAAAAATATGTTTGTAATATATTTAGTTTTTTTAAAATCATGGTAATTGATTGGAAGATTTATTTTTAATAGCTTTGCCTTTTTTGCAGAGTGCAAAATTTCTAAATTATAACTTATGTCATAAAGCAAAATTATATTTGGTATCACCATAAATTTCTATTCTGAATGGTGAGAACAGATAATTTGAATATTTCTCACCTGTGAATCTATATTAGTAAGCTTTTTTATTTTAACGTACTGTAATGAAGTGGTCACGAGTAGTTACCTCTGCTCAAAAATGTCATTTAGTTTGTTAAACTATTTTCACAACCATCATAAGCATCACTAGATAACTGTCCATTCCCAGCAGTTCAGTTTAGTCTCCATTGTGTATTTAAAGATTGTCGCAGAGCAGCACATTTACTTCCTCATCAGCCCTTTGACAAGGAAGGGAAAGTCGTGGGTAGTCGATTTGAACTTTTTCTGTCTACTTGTCCCCTCATGTTAGCTGCTTGAAATTCTTCAGTTATGATACAAAGCTGAGTTTGCAGTAAGTTGCACATTTTATTGTTTGCAATTTTCTGTTTTATGTGCATTTAAAAGCCCTTCTCTGCTTTCTAGTAAGGAGGCATGAAATTATCAGGAATGTTGCTAGTTACAGCTTCACACCAAAAACTTTGAGTAAATACATTTTCATTTGGATGCCCATGATGAAAGCTGAGGAAAGTGGTTGAGGAATTATCAACAACAAACTTTTCCTCTATTTTATCTAGTTCAAAACAGATAACAAAGTTTGCAATTTGCTTTGCTCTTGCTGTTTCTTATGAGTCCCTTTTTGGAAGAGAGGAGAACATCTGTAAGCCCAGAGAGATCTGTGTTTTTCTTTTACTTAATAGAGCCATTCTTGTCTATTAGTAGTAACTTTGCTATTAATATGTATAGAAAGGAATGAAGTGTCTTTTACTCCAGAAATATGAAAATTAGTATCTTTTAAAATAGCATTTATGCTATCACAAGGCAATACTGGAATGAAAAACAAATCTTATATAAGGTCCTAAATAGGTAGAAACTAGCTTTTATTCTAGTGTTGAACCCAGGAGAAATAGTGGCAAAGAAGTTTCACTCTGTTTCTGCAGTTCTTTGGGACTATTTATAAAGGCCAGTTAGATTGTGTTACTGTGATTTAATTTACAAAGTTGCTGCAGTTAATGGATACATTCTGTGCTCTGAGAATCTGAATTCCATTCTAATGTGTGATATTCACTGGCTGTGATCAGTAGTATCTGAAGAAAAGATGGGCTTTTTCTCCTTTACTCTCTCTACATAATTATTAATATTATTTTAATTAAAGTACTTAAGACATTGTTTTTTCTTCTGTAAAAATGGCTTAGCAATTTGCACATCTGGGTAGGTTATGTAGCTAGTAAACAACTCATAATAGTAAGTAGCAATTATACTTAACCCACCAAGTGACAGACTATGCAATGGAAAAATTTTCTAATTATCGTCACATAGCTTAGACAGCAAAGGATTATTTTCTCTGGTGACCTACCATGTGTGATATAACTGCTTTATAAATGACTTCCTGAGCAATTTCATGTTGGCAGGCAGTGTGGTGTGTCTAGTGTCCCTCTATGAGAAGACTATAATTTAATCAGAAACAAATAGTAGGCATGGGGAGCAAGTTGGAAAGTGAGGTTATTACTTTTTTTCCTTAAAATTGGTGTTACTGTCTTTAGTGGCTTAAGGCTAAAGAAAGCTGATACTTTATCTTTGCCAAATAATTATTTATAAGATTTATTTTTAAATAAGCCCAATCTCTCACGTGAAAGTTAAGAATCATTTTCTGTGACTGACACTAAAGCTCTTCCTTATCAGAGCTTGTTCTCAATCTGTGATCACGGTCCACAGTGGCAAAGACAACTCTTTGATTAGGAAGGAAACCATGTTTGGGATGCACAGAAGTGCCCTGTCCATACAGTTTTCTTCTTACATGAAAGAATTGACCTTTCTGTTGACCTGTATACCATTCTGTTTTTATAAAGTGGGATTAGAATTTGAGCATATCTAGTAAATGCCGTGTGTTCAGTCTGCTGATGCTTGCCCGCCGTCTTTGCCATGCCTTGGCATCCTAGGGGTGCTGGTGATGGTCAGTGGGCATCATCGGTCAGCAGTGCACGTGTAAGGCAATCCCCTCCAGGTTAGTTCAGAAGGTCGCTATGGGTTGGTATTGCTAAAAGATGAGTATATTAACACTAAACTTATTAAGAGGTTTGATATTCATTAAAAATTAGTTTTCAGTTTCTTCATCTTTCTTTTCAGACTTCTTTTAAAATTCTGTTCTTAATCTGGTATATATAGAAATCTAATATTATGGTCTTCTAAATAGTCAACAGAACTCTCCAGTTTAATGAGGCAATTTAGAGGATTCCTTGAAAGAAAATTTAGTCATACTGAACAGTCCTCATTTGTATCTCTTTTATTACCAGTATTTACATTGTTCCAAGGATTTTTTTCCTGACAAAAAATATATTTCTCGGGGGTGGAGAGTTTTATATATATATATGAAAGAACATAGATGTTTCCCCCCTCCCAGTACATTAACTGAATCTTCACTGGCATTCTGTAGAAAAGTTAAACAGTTTAATAATGTCTTAACATCTTTATAAATTTTCCTATATTCTGGAGGAAACCAGAATCATGTTTAGTAGATTAAAGTAACATTTTAAATACTACCTTTCCAATAATTTGTAATAAAATACCAGTGAAGGACATGTTTGGATATCTGTTAAGCATTTCTCCCTGACTAATGAATTAGGAAAGAAAACATAAAACATAAATGAATAGTTATGTCTCTTCTAATAAACAGTGTCATTAATGCTGCAGTTGTGGGTCAAACTTAGGGAGCCTTATTTCTAAATAGCAAAAATTCTGTTTTCACTTCAGCCCTTATTTTTTTGTTAGTTTTTCTCTGCACTGTGATACAGAGCTAATAAGAGGAAATGTGGCGTTTCAGAGAGAGAGCAAGCAAATTGGGTATGACTTTTTTTTACCCTATGTTCCCCAATACTGGGGATGTTTGGCTACTTTGAACAGCAGTTTTTAGTGATCTAAAGTTTAGAACAATACTCGTATAAGAGAAAAATCTAACGCTCAGTGAGCTCCATAGGGCAGCACAGCTTTCCATCTTCTCTTTCGCCTTCTTGCCTCTGCCCACCACAGTCTTGAAGAATGCACACGCACACATGATCTGTACCCATCCCGGCCGAAGAGTCATAGAATCCTCTTCTTTCACTTGTTTCTTTTTTCTTCGTTTGTTTGTTTTTGTTTGTTTGTTTTTTAAGCTGGGGACCACTGAAGTAAAGCTCTATATGCACCCAAAGTTCCCCTTGGAAAAATTTTCAACACGCAGTGCAGAAGGCTCCAGTGCAGCTAAATGCCACACCATTGGTTTTACTTGGGGGAATAGACTGATTTGCCATAAAATGACTCCAACCTGCATCATTAAGGTACAGTTGGCTTCAGTGGATTAGTGCTGAAATGATGGGAAGTCTGACACTTGTTGACATTGTCTTCATCTGTTTGGAAGGGTTGAATCTGTTCCTCAACAGTGATAGTTCTTTTCACTGTATAGTATTGAGTATGTCTCAGGGATTCCTTGTGGAAATTAGGGCAGTTTTTAAAATAAGAAAATAGTTTTAAAAGAAACTAAAGGTGACTCATCATTGAAGAGAGCGGAAGAAAGAGGAAACATTTGGTTTTGTAGCCCACAGTGTCTTGCATAGGACTTTTTCCTTTCTCCTCCAGGCTCTCATCTCAGCTTCAGAATACAGAATCCTTTCCCATCACGCACAGCTTTAAAACTTTTATTTAAAAATTTCCTTCCCCAATGAGCTTTCAGAATACTTATTGTAGATTTTAAGAGAAAAGGTATATTAATTTATGCTATTAACATCACCTCATAAATTATAAGTTTTATACTAAAGCTGTATTGAGTGTAATGAATTATGTTGCCTATGTGTTTAATAGCTAAATATATATGAGCTTTTTTTTTTTTTTTTTTTTTTTTTGACAAAACAAACTAGTGAAGCACCTTTTTACACTGGATCTCTGCCGTGTCAAGGTGTATAGCTATCCTTTGCTACCTTGCAGATATATAAAATAAAAGGATATCCTGGGGCCTCAAAATGTAGAACACCTTTAGACCATTTATAACTGTTCCTAGAACTGTTGAGAATCATGTTCTTTAGTAAATGATCTGTGGTTTACACTTAAGATGGCTAGAAGCTTAGTTACAGGGTACATAGAAATACATAGATCAAGTAAAACTCCAACTACTGTAGCTGGAATTTGTAAACTAAGTTTGTAAGACCTCTTTTATTT
Organism: Pongo pygmaeus; assembly: GCF_028885625.2. NCBI lineage: Eukaryota > Metazoa > Chordata > Mammalia > Primates > Hominidae > Pongo > Pongo pygmaeus. The sequence continues at coordinate 106,331,292 of NC_072384.2, read as the reverse complement.
CCTATGGATTTATTCTTTAATTTACAGTTTATTCTGTAAGTTGGGAAGTAAAATAGAGAAAATAATAAATCTAGATGTTCTCAGTGTCTTATTCAGGAACTTTTTATCCCTCCTCACTAAGGAATTCCCACTGTGACTTTAAAATAGAATTAAATTACTCGTGTGCATGTATATGTCTGTATTTTTTACACACATGCAAAAATATACATTGGGGGCACGTGTGTGAGAGATATGAATGTGTGCTTATATAAAAATAGATAAAGGTAACCGAATGTATTGTAGAAACATGATTTATTTAGTTGAGGGTATTGGAGTTACTTTCTCATTGTCTCTGTTGTATAAATACACCAAATTAATCATTATGTTGTCTTATGTTAAAAGGCTAGCTCTGATATCATGTGCATTTTATGTTAACCTTTGGATTAACTTATATTATGCTATGTTCATAAAATGACATGAGAAGCAGGAGGTTCTAAGATCAGCCTCTCACTTTCGAGCATAAAAATAAGAGAGGGAGACAGACAGCCCCAGACTTGAGCTGTGTTTATCTATTGTGGTGATGGGACCAGAGATCTATTGAACCTTTTTTATGTTAATTATAGATTTCTTTATATTCGAGTAAGAAAATATTGTTGATCATCTTTTCTTGGTGAAGTTAAGAAAAAGTATAGGCCTTTCATAAAGAATTTTTGGAAGGGGCTGCTTTGTTTAAGGAGTTGGTGGGATCATTTCACCGTGCATATTTCAAAGCTGGGGTGATTTCATTTATTTCCAAAATTTTTCAAAAAACTTTTACTCAGTTCTTCTGTTATTTATTAACTTAAGAGTGCTCCCATCCCCATATTTTAGCTATAGGAAAAATTGTGCTACCCCTGATTCATATGGAATTAAAAAAAATACATCCCTTTGAGTTTTAAGTTGTTATTTTGCTATACATTTATTACTGGAGTATCTGGTGGTCTGAAATAGTCAAAAGTAGAGTTGTTATTAAATGTTCCAATGACATTTATTTTTAATACTTAAAAAATCATGTACTTTGAAATATGTCAAAGCAACTTCTGATAATATACCTGAATTTGTAGTTGTCTCTTGAGCATCATTTACTTCATCTTAGATATAGTGAAGATCTAGGAAAGCTCTATATGCTGTTCTTTTCTACAGTTGTATTTTTGCAGCATCTCCGGGTTTCATTCACTCTTGTTTTGGGATTTTTTTTTAAAATCTGCATATTTCTTGTACATATGCATGCAAATGAAAGAAGGGAGTTTGTACTGGTGCCATTTCTCCCTTCAGTTGCTGGTTAATGGGATTTGCTAGAAAAAATTCTCCCGGTTGAAGGGTGAAAACAGACCCTTATGTGTATATCTGTACAGAGATGTGTATATGGGATGTGGTGGCACTTTGCTGAATGTGAACTTGCCTTGTCAATGGAAAGATTGAAAAGTATTATGTTTATTTATACATTTGTATAAATCTATATATACACGTATGTATATGTGTGTGTATAGATAAAGCTATATACATATATTTCCCTTAAAAATGTGTGTGTATAATAGGTAAACAGCCTTTGTTAAGCAAGATTAATGTCTATGGAAAGTTCTGGATTATTCTGTAAGCCAGAGGAGGTGACAGTCTAGAGTACATCAGAACATACTAAAATGGAAGTCCTTTGGATTATAGTCTTGTTTATGGATATTACACAATGAATGCTTGTCTGAACAGTTCTTACTTGCCAGTTCCAGTGTTCTTCATCTTCACCACCTTCTACTGGTCAGTCTCTCATCACTTAAAAAAAAAAAAAAATCACATCATTGTGGTTTTTTTCCCCTTAATTCTGTCTCTTCTAGCCAGAAGCATTTGGCTTAAGCATATTTCATCAACTTCTCTTTTATTTCTTTTAAAGATCTTTATCTCTGAAATTTTCCCAGAAGATACAAGTTTTGGTAATATTATCAATAGGAATTTTGAGACTTGGGCATTCATCTTTGTCTCAAAAACAAACAGAAAGCCAACCTTCAAATAAAACAAATTTGAAAGTTTTACCTCAATAATTTGGGGACATTTTACTTAAATTACAAAAGAACATAATTATGATTTTATGATTGATATTAGTGTTAGGTTTTTTTCCACACTTACTGTCATTAATTTGTCATTTACATATTTTTATTTGCTTTGTAGTTTAATCATAACTTCACCATTTACATTTTAATGAAAAGCATACAAGGTCACATGTTGGCCTCTTGAATTCTGTAACTAACTCATTTTTCTGATGATGAAACTGCTTTGATGAATTCCTGTGTGATGAATTCTGCTGTATTTCCTTTTGACTTTTCTCAGTTTGTGACATTCTGTATTAACTTTGCTGCAGCTCTCTAGAAAACTTGCATCCCTATATATTGTGCCTTTAAAGCTCTTATGCACACACAGACAAAAGTGTATATATACATGTCAGAGCATGTGTACATATGCTTTCGTATGTACTCACACAGTATATCTCTAGTATATATTGTGGGAGTAGATATATAGATATTCAAAGGCAATGAAATATTGCTCTCTAGACATATATGTATATAAATAGTGTTGATATAACTGTATATACACATGTATATGTATGAGTTTTAAATGGCAATCTTTTACATTTAGCAAAATGCTGCCCCTACTGGAATATTGTCACTGCAGTGGCAGTTGTATGTAATGATTTAAAATACATTATCAAAAGTTATTTAAAGAACATTTAAAGTCTCATCTAAAGACATCCACACACTATTTATTTATCTTCCTTTTCCTTTTATTGTTGTGTTTTTCTTAACTGAAAGGGAGACTGTCGTTTTAAAAATGCCATCTGTCCCATGAGAGTAAGAAAGAGCTGGAGATTCACTTGAGGAGCTTTGTGCATTTTTCCTCTCTCTGAAGTGGAGATGTTCCACAGACCAGACTGTTTATTTCTCTTATAAAGCAATCCTAATATTTCCATTAGTGTATGTCAGCCACCATCTCCTAGATCAACTTAATTCACCAATTTGCCTCCTCCTTTCATTAATAAATAATGATTATTGAGATCATTTTGCCTGGGGGAAGTTAACGACTCTCATGCTGCAGGGAAATATATCACCTAATTGTTATTTTGCCTTGTTCAAAATTCAAATTTGAAAGAAGGCAGCTCTCTCATGAAGCTGTCTTAAGGACATTTTAGTTAAGGGCCCTCCCAAACTCTTTTTTCTTTCTTTCTTTTTTTTTTTTTTTTTTTGCGAGTTGCAAGTTGCATGTGCTTGAAATAGATTTAATTCTTATTCCCCACAGTTTCAGGTATTTTTCATTAGTACATCAATTTGACACACTGAATGCAAGACTATTAAGGAAGAACTATTAAATATTATTTTATTTTGTGAAGAGTTGGCAGCAGATTACATCTCAAGAACTTGCAGAGAGAGGAAGGTAGATGGACAGTCCTAAATTGTAAGATGTTACAGAAAACAGTGAAGTAAGAGTACTCCTGAAGACTAAAATAGAGAGGCTGGGGTTTGAGCCATTTTACCGAGTAGCTTAGCTGGAACCTGATATCAGAAGTAGCCTTTAACAAAAAGCCTCTTGGCGATTGTATGGTACTAACAACTAGAGTACTGAAGTGTAAGCTGAAACGAAGTTGCAGTGGGAAATCAAAGGTGAGGTAGCTTATTTGAAACCAGCAAATGAGACAGGTTGGACAGTTTTAAAATCTCTTCTAACAAACTGCACGGTAGCAAGGACTAGCGGTTCTCAAAGCCCTTCTTTTTCAGTGTTCTCATTCACCTTGGCACACAAGTATGTTTAACCGGCCATGCATTAAAAAGAAATACAAAAATATAAAAGCCCCTTAAAGGGAACTTACAAACTGAGAATCTCTCCTCTGTATTTGTGTTCATAGTGGCTGCGAGTTTAATTATATGCACAAAAGTTAGGAGCCACTTGTTTCTGCACAGACTGTAGGAGCAAGATGAGGAGATGGGCAGGTTTTGGTAAGAGCCCCCAGTTCTGGTGGAGAGGCATACTTGTGGCATTGGGTGCGGCATTGCTGGGGGAGACCACATTTTGGGAGGCGATTGACTTTTGGTTTGTAATTTCCCTTTAAACGAGAAGAGATGGCTCACATTTTCCATATATATCTCAATGAATGTACTGTATTACTGTTTTAAAAATTTGATGAAATAATAATGAATTGGTCTCCTTTTGTTATCTGGTCCTTGTTTAATTTGTTTAAGGGTTTTTGTATACAAAAGTTTACATTTTTATGTATATTTTTCTTGTGTAAAAACTGATGTAATATGTGTATGAAACACTGTATGTATTATCTGTATATAGTGTGACAAAATCATTTTTCTTTCTTTCTTTTGGATGTATTAATAAATCTTGCTGTGAAGTAGCCTTGTTTTTAGTTTAATTTTCTATACTGGGATATTGATGGAAGCTACTAATCCAGGGTAAGTATTTTTCTGCCTTTATTTGAATACAGTATTTTTTAATATCTTGTGTTTCACCAATAACTCTAGGCAGATATATTCATGATTTTTATGGTTGAACTAACAATAAATTAATATTTGTAATAGCTGTGGATCAATCAAATTGTATCCAAAGTGATTTTTGATATGGTATCCAGCCTTGAAGTTCAACCAGAATTTGCATTTGAAATTGTTACATGCTATAATGGAAGTCTTACAAGCCAATTTCTATTTCTTTAAATCAGAAGCCTCTTCTGTCTTCATTTTCATAGTTTCACAAATATAAGAACAACTTCATGTTTTATGGCCAAAATTAAAAAACAATACAGAACTCGAAGAAACTTTTTTTTTTGAAACAGCATCTTATTCTGTTTCTCAGGCTGGAGTGCAGTGGTGCAATCATGGCTCACTGCAGCCTCAACCTCCCTGGCTTGAGCTATCCTCCCACCTCTGCCTCCTAAGTAGCTGGGACCACAGGCATGTGCCACCCCGCCTGGATTTTTTTTTTTAATTATTTGTTTTTTAGAGATAGGGTCTTGCCATGTTGCCCAGGCTGGTCTTGAACTCCTGGGCTCAAGCGATCCTCCTGCCTCAGCCTCCCAAAGTGTAGGTATTATAGGCATAAGCCACCATGCCCAGCCCTTAATTTTCTATTTTTTTGTAGAGATGGGGGTCTCACCATGTTGCCCAGACTGGTCTTGAACTCTTGGGTTCAAGCAGTCCTCCCACCTTGGCTTCCCAAAGTGCTGGGACACTTTTGTTCTTTAAGGCATTGATATAGTTTGAATATTTTCACCCAAATCTCAAGTTGAAATGTAATCCACAGTGTTGGGGGTGAGACCTGGTGGGAGGTGTTTGGGTCATGGGGGCAGATCCCTCATGTCTTGGTGCTGTGCTACCGATAGTTGAGTTCTCATGAGATCTGATTGTTTAAGAGTGTGGCACACCCAACCATCCCCACCCCACCCCCACCGTCCACCCCTCTCTTTTGCTCTTGCTCCTGCCATGTGATGTGCCTGCTCCCCCTTTACCTTCTGCCTTCTGGTCTCACTCTCTTGCCCAGGCTGGAGTGCAGTAGCATCACCATGGCTTACTGCAGCCTTGATCTCTTGGGCTCAAGCGATCCTCCCATCTCAGCCTCCTGAGTAGCTGGGACTACAGGTGCATGCCAGCATACCTGGCTAATTTTGTTTGTTTTTTTGTAGAGATAGAGTCTCCCTGTGTTGCCTAGGTTGGTCTTGAACTCCTGGGTACAAGCAATCCTCCTGCCTCAGCTTCCCAAAGTGCTGGGATTATAGGCATGAGCCGCCACCCCTAGCTTCAGGTATTTCTTTATAGCAGTGCAAGAACAGCTTAACGCAGATACTAACAACTATTTACTTGGAATTGTTTTTCAACTTTCTAATACTATCTTTTGTTGCTGAGGGAAGCTCTAGTGTAAATGGTTTTGTTGTACACATAGAGGCAAAAATTCACATACAAAAATTAGTAACCTTTTTTTTTTTTGAGACAGAGGCTCGTTCTGTAGCCCAGGATGGAGTGCAATAGTATGATCACTGCTCACTACAACCTCCACCTCCCAGACTCAAGCTATTCTTATGACCACATGTTCTTTAGAGAGTTTCACTTAAAAAAAATTTTTTTTTGGAGACAGGATCTCGCTCTGTCACTAGGTGAGTGCAGTGGTGCCATCTTGGCTCACTTCAGCTTCGACCTCCCGGGCTCAGGTGATCCTCCCACCTCAGCCTCCCAAGTAGCTGGGACCACAGGTATGTGCCACCACCCCCCCAGCTAGTTTTTGTATTTTTTTTTGTAGAGACGGAGTTTCACCATGTTGCCCAGGCTGGTCTCAAACAACTAGGTTCAAGCGATCTGCCTGCCTTGGGCTCCCAAATTTCTGGAATTACAAGCATGAGCCACCATGCCCAGCCAATTTTTTTTTTATTTTTGTGGAGCAGTTGAACTTGTTTTCCTTGGTCTCTAACCCAGGCATGTTTAAGGTACATTTTAAAATTGTCCTTTGTTTCTCTAAAAGCAGTTAACATTTTGAGGCTAGAAGCAGATGGCTACAGTACTAGTAAAATGGCCACAATAAGAGAACTTTTTCCATTTCTCTGCACTGGAGATTGACAAGGTATGGAGGATGCTTGAAATGGATCGTTCTGTTTCTTCGGTTATATGGTAGTAGCTGATTTTAAGCTCTTCTGTTATTTTCTACTTAAGGTTGCTTCCTTTCTAAGTCTCTGCACAAACTTTTGAGATTGTGCTGACTAAGTTCTTGATTAAGAAAAAAATAGTAGCCTTAGGAGACAAGCCTGTTAGTGTAATATTTGTTGAGGCAACATCTTTAAAGTGGTAATGCTGAGATCCTGTGGATTGTGAGTGGAAGCAAAAATTGGAGTTTAGAAGATAATATATTTTTATTAATTCCCCTTTAGTATACCTGCACCTCCTTGTTCTTTCTTCTGCCTCATTAAGATGTAACGATAATTTTTTTTTTTTTTGAGACAGAGTCTTGCTCTGTCATCCAGGCTAGAGCGCAGTGCAGTTGGTGTGATCTCGGCTCATTGTAACCTCCGCCTCCTGGGTTCAAGCAATTCTCCTGCCTTAGCCTCCCGAGTAGCTGGGACTACAGGCATGCGCCACCACACCCAGCTAATTTTTTTGTATTTTTAGTAGAGATGGGGTTTTGCCATGTTGGGCCAGGCTGGTCTCAAACTCATGACCTCAGGTGATCTGCCCACGGCCTCCCAAAGTGCTGGGAATACAGGCGTGAGCCACTGTGCCCGGCCTAACAATAGTTCTTTAAAAAGCCTGTATTGGCTGGGCATGGTGGCTTACACCTGTAATCCTAGCACATTTGGGAGGCTGAGGCAGGAGAATTGCTTAAGCACAGGAGTTCAAGACCATCCTGGGCAACAAAGTAAAACCTGTTTCTTTTTTTTTTTTTTTTTTTTTTTTTTTAACCCTGTATTGTTTAAAAACCTTATTTGCATTAATTTGTACCTTCCAGCAATATGTGGGTCTAAACATTAAGGTGGTTTTCTTAGCCTGTTTTGTGCTGCTATCACAATACCAGAGACTGAGTAATTTATAAAGAACCAAAATTTATTTCTGACAGTTATAGAGGCTGGGAAGACCAAGATCAAGGCACCAGCATCTGGTGAGGGCTGCTCCTGAGACACTGTGTCCTCCATAGGGGAGTAATACTGTGTTCTCACCTGGCAGAGGGCGGAAGGGCAAAGAGGGACAAACTTCCTCATCAAACTCTTTTACAGTGGCATTAATTCATTGATCAGGGCACAGCCCTCATGACCTAAACATCTCCTAAAATGCCCCACCTCTCAACACTTGCACTGGGGATTACATTTCTGCACATGAATTTGAGACACGTCAGACCATATCAGTGATGTTATTTTGTTCCTTTCACAGAAATGTCTTCTTGGAAAAGTCCTCTTTAACATGTGACTATAGTCAGTTATTTTTCCGACTTCAAATCCCTGTGATGGAAAGATGAAGCTCATCACTTAGCACCCTGAAATTTCAGTCAACCTTATGGTAGTATGCTATTGCTGTTTCTTCCATCTTTCCAGTTTTCTGTCTTTCTGACCTTCCATTCATTTTTATACACTTAGTTATATTTTTGGGCAGTTTGTGTTAGGGACAGTGAGACACATGAGAATGAATCACAACTGGTCTACACCCAAAGAATTTTGCCACCTAGTAGGAGAGTGTTGCATAACCATCTGTGCAAACAAGAAAGACACTGTCAACTGCCTAGTAGAATAAAATGCTGTGTAAGCTCAAGTCAGGAAGACATAATTTGCAACCAAAGGATAGAGCAAATTTTCTGGAGGAGAGCGATTTCGAACTCCTGATGTCAAGTGATCCACCCACCTCAGCCTCCGAAGTGCTGGGATTACAGGTGTGAGCCACTGCGCCCAGCCCTGAGTAAAGTGATGGGAACAGAGCATCCACAGATGGGCGGTGTTTGGACATTGAGAAATGGAGGTGTTCCAGGTGAAGCAAGCAGCATGAGCAGTTGGGATACCTCGTGGTTTGTGTAAGGACACTGAGCAGTTCAGCTTGTCTGGAGTCTAATGTGAGGGAGAGGGGTGAGGAGCAGAGAAGCTAATGAGTGAGCAAAAGGAGTATGGAAGGCTGGAATGGGAGTGATGATCAGCGGGGACTCAGGAAATCTTTCCTCACGATCGAGGTAAGATTGCAGTGAGATGATTTGCGAGGGGGCTACTGCAGTAGTCAGGCTAGATAATGAAGTCGCACCTACTTGTGGAAGTAAAAATGGAAAGGGGAAATCAAAACAACTTAGAGTGATAAGATGTAAGGGGCAGGGGAGAGGAGAGAGCCAAAGATGTTTCACCCCTGGGTTTCTGGAAGAGCGGTGGTGCCAGTGACGGAAGTGGGCAGCATGGCTGTGAACACTCTACAGTTTGGAGAGGGCCAGTGGGTTCTGAGTACACATAGTTTGAGCTGGGATCAGGGGCCAGGGGGGAGATGGCCAGCTTCCCTTCCGCTAGCACTCAGAAGAGAGGCCCAAGACGGAGGTACAGATGGGGAGGCTGTGGGCATAGAATTGAATGTTGAAGCCAGCTGTAAACGATCAAGGAAGAAAGCTAAGAACATATTTGGGGGAACAGCTGTTATCTATTTGTTTATTATTTTATTTATTTTATTTTATTTACAGGCCCAAAAAGAGACCTTAAATCATGTTTCCAGAGTCTCCCAGCTAGCAAATTACGGAGCTGGTATCCCAGTGCTATCAGGCTAGCCCTCCTCCCCGACGCTCTCTGAGGGAGAAAGTCAACCCCTTCCCCAACCCTGGCGTTGTGAGGGCCTGAGCATGTGCACTTGCTTCCCCCTCACGCTCATTGTAATGACTTGTTGTGTCCCCTTCTGGAAGGTATGCTCCAGTATCTACTTCCTTAATTCCAAAAAGCTCAGTCCCTAGCACAGCCTGCTTCCCAGTATCGGCACATAGTAAATATTACTATATGAAGTTAGTACTCCAAAGAGACTGCGGGGGGTCTAGTGAGAAGCAGTATAGCAGTTGGTTAAGGCTGTGGCTTTGGGAGCCAGATTTCCTAGGTTCTAATCTTGACTCCAAGCTGTGTGATCTCAGGCAGGTCATTTATCCTCTCTCTTCTTCAGTTTCCTCGTCTGTAAAATGCATTTTGCATTGAAAGGATTACACAACAGAACCTTTGTAAAGCACTTAGAATAGTCCTTGGCATATACTAAGTACTTGGTAAATTTTAGTTATGCTTCTTTTATAACTAGAGGGAAAGACTGAAGATAAACAACATAGGCTAATTCCAGAAGGAAGTGCCCTGGGGAAATGAACAAGAGAACAGAGGTTAGCTGCAAACGAGGAAGACGGAGATAGGCTGAGAGCTTGGGAAGAAATTTCTGATCATAAGGAATGTCTGCTGCTGATTTTTTAAATAGAAGAGGATATAGGTAACCAGCATATGTGGTTACTCTTACCCAACCAAGTTTCCAAATATTCTAGGATGCATTCAGTTATGGAAATCCTGTTAGTTGAAAATGTAAGGCTGGGCATGGTGGCTCATGCCTGTAATCCCAGCTCTTTGGGAGGCTGAGGTGGGCGGATCATGAGGTCAGGAGATCGAGACCATCCTGGCTAACACGGTGAAACTAAAAATGCAAAAATTAGCCGGACGTGGTGGTGCACACCTGTAATCCCAGCTACTCAGGAGGCTGAGGCAGGAGAATCACTTGAACCTGGGGGAGGCGGAGGTTGCAGTGAGCCGAGATCGTGCCATTGCACTCCAGCTTGGGCAAGAGCAAAACTCTGTCTCAAAAAAAAAAAGAAAAATGTCAATTTGCTTTTGCTTTGGAACTTCAAAAAATTCTTCTACATTTTATCTTACATACTACAAAGCATCATTTAATGGAAGAAAACATATCATGGTATCCTGACTTAAAGAAGATACTTTGGGATAGAAACTACTTAATAAAATAAAATATAGGCCAGGTGCAGTGGCTCACACCTGTAATCCCAGCACTTTGGGAGGCCGAGGCGGGTGGATCACCTCAGGTCAGGAGTTCGAGACCACTCTAACCAACATGGTGAAACCCCATCCCTACTACATCCAAAAAATTAGCCAGGTGTGGTGGCGCATGCCTGTAATCCCAGCTACTTAGGAGGCTGAGGCAGGAGAATCGCTTGAACCTGGGAGGCAGAGGTTGGAGTGAGCCGAGATTGTGCCATTCCACTCCAGCCTGGGCAATTGTGTCTCAAGAAAAAAAAAAGAAAAGAAAATATAGAGCTGGGTGCAGTGGCGCACACCTGTAGTTGCAGCTACTCAGGGGCAGAAGCAGAAGGACCCTTTGAGCCCAGGAGTTTGAGGCCAACATGGGAAACATAGCAAGACCCCATGTCTAAAAGAAAAGAAAATATGACTAAAAGTATAAAGAATTAGTAGACGGTCCTTTATCAGAAGATGTGCATGTCCCGCTGTAGACCCAGCTACTGGGGAGGCTGAGGCAAGAGAATCACTTGAACCTGGGAGGCAGAGGTTGCAATGAGCCGAGATTGCACCACTGCACTCCAGCCTGGGCGACAGAGTGAGACTGTGTCTCAAAAATAAATAAAAAATGATAAAATTAAGAAATATAAACTATTTTTCAACATAAGCTCCATCAAATTCAAGATACTTTTGCTAAACTAAAAAGTAGAGGATGGGCGCAGAGGCTGACACCTGTAATCCCAGCACTTCAGGAGGCTGAGGCAGGTGGATCGCTTGAGGTCAGGAGTTTGAGACCAGCCTGGCCAACATGGTGAAACCCCATCTCTACTAAAATTACAAAAATTAGCTGGGCGTGGTGGCGGGCGCCTGTAATTCCAGCTACTCTGGAGGCTGAGGCACGAGAATCGCTTGAACCCAGGAGACGGAAGCTGTAGTGAGCCGACATCACACCACTGCACTCTAGCCTGGATGACGGAGTGAGACTCTATCTCAAAAAACACTAAATAAATAAAAAGTAGAAATCTAAGAAGCCAGACCATATGTCACCTCCACAGTACATACAGGCCAAATATAGTGTCCCACAATGCTTATTACTCTCAGTACCAATGTCTATTCTTGAAGACTAAAATCTTCCCTCCCCTTTCTTATTCCTTTAATTGCAGTCCTTTCTTTGTACTGGTCAACATTATACCTGCTCTTTCCACTGACTGCCACTCCTTAACCCATTGCAGTTTAGCTTTCACCTTGTTATTTTCCTGCAACTATTCTTTCTGAGGCCATCCATGCCCTTTGGTGTCATTCTCTTTAGCCTCTCTTGAACCAGTCAAGACTGATAACATTGCATTGTTTCTTTTCTCTACTTTATTCCCGTATTATGCCTTTTCTGGGCTCTTTGTCAGTTCCAATTCTTCATCATCACTCCTCAGCCTTCTCTGTTGTTCTAACTCTGTACACGAGCTCCCAGTTTAGGATCCCTCTATGCCCTGGCTTAAACATTGACCTCCCTGGAGATTAACTTGAAACCTGTACCTATTGCTCTGATTACTCTCAAACTTTAGCCTCACATCTCCTGCTGCTTCCTGAGGACTCCAACCTCGATATCCAGCCATCATTCTAAATTTAGCTTGTCTAAATCCAAAGTTAACATCTTTTCCTTTTTGACCAGCTCTCACTGTGAACTTTTGCCTTTATTCACTTGCTCTTTTAATTGTTCATTCTTTGAACAAATATAAAGACTCCCAACTCACACCAGTATCTGTAGTCATCTTGATTTCTCCCAGTGTTCCAGGTTTTCCTCCCTTGCTGACCAAACTCATGCCATCATTTCCTCACAGATAACCCTCCGGAGGTTGTAGTGAGCCGAGATCGCACCACTGCACTCCAGCTTGGGAGATAGAGCAAGACCTTGTCTCAAAGAAAATAAAAATAGTACAAATAAAAATCCTTATTGCTGGAGATAATGGTTCAATGCATATAACAGAACCTGGATAAATTGTTGCTCATTATGATGCTAGCAGAAGCCAAATAATATATTTGATTTTTTTTTGAGTGAGGGAGAATAAGGAACCTTCAAATATATCTTGGTATTCAAAATTGGCAATGTTTTCTATAACTCCAATTTGTCACAGAGTATGTTAGATTGTCAGCATTTCATTAATCTGTGTTCTGTCTCCCCTAAAAATTGTGTGCAGAAAAAAGTATGCACAGAATATTAATCATTAAGAACATGCATCTAGCGCCTTTTTTGTTTTATTTAATTTTTATATACAGATAGAATAGCAGTGCCAAAATTGTATTTGAATTTTGGTATCAAAAGTATAATGTGGTGTTCTGTTTGTGGATATTACCTACATTTCTGTCGGAAAATGATAATGAAGCTTGAAGCTCTATTTACTTGTATTATTATCACTTGTTTCTCTTATCATACTCCTATTTAATTAACAGGCTACTTGACAAAATAAATGTATTCCTGAAAAGTTGGCAGTAAATCTGATTTATATTAATTAGTCATATTTTCTTATTACCAAATTAGAGATGCTTTTTTTGGAAAGTGTTTTGGTTGTAAGACTAAATTAAAACCTTGCTTTAAAATGCAATGAAATAATGAAATATTAAAATCACATCTTCTTAAGTATCTGGATAAAACAATGCTTTAAAAAATAAATCACTAAGATTGTAGCAATTCTTGATGCCATTGAACTAGTCTGGTAAAAAAAAAAAGTGTTTTTTTAAAGGCATAATTTCAGCTTCAGAATAGTAGCATTCTCTGTAGAAGTTTCAGTTTTGCTTTGGAACAATTTCTAACTGGTGCAGTTTTGTTTTGGTAAAAGCAAAAACATGCGTCGCAATGTAGAAGTGAGTAGTCCACTAGAAGCAGCCTTGGACCATAAGGAAATGGCCGAGCTCAAGCTGTTTCTCCAAAGTAGAAGAGTAACCTTGGAAAATCATCTCACCTTTCTGGACCTTCGGTTCCTCATCTGTAAACTAAGAGAATTAGGCCAGATTAGTAGTTTCTTTCTTCTTTCTTTCTTTTTCTTTTCTTTTTTTTTTTTTTTGAGACAGAGTCTCCCTGTGTTGCCCAGTCTGGAGTGCAGTGGTAGGATCTCAGCTCACTACAACCTCCGCCTCCCGGATTCAAGCGATTCTCCTGCCTCAGCCTCCTGAGTAGCTGGGATTACAGGCACGCATCGCCAGGCCCGGCTAATTTTTTTGTATTTTTAGTAGAGACGGGGTTTTGCCATGTTGGCCAGGCTGGTCTCGAACTCCTGACCTCAAGTGATCCACCCACCTCGGCCTTCCAAAGTGCTGGGATCATAGGCGTTAGCCACTGTGCCCGGCCCATGTGGTTTTTTTGCTGTTAAAGGAAATGATATATACAGTGGTCTATTTCCAAGACAAAGTGCCTTGAATCGGCTTAGGTCAGCAAACTACAGAAGAAACAGGATATACTAGGCCTCTGCTTGGATAGCCAACACCTGCTTGTCGGCCTCCCCCCTCCCCCCACCCCCTTAGTTGCCTTCACCCGAACCAAAGTTTAGTCTAAGATGAAAGTTTACTAGTCCGCAAAATAGCTCGCTTTGTCTATTCTTATCAGCCTGCCCAGCTACTTAAGTCCTAAGTCAAATACTTGAAGAGCCCCTGAGCTAACTAGGATTGCAGTTGCACTGTGGGCTGCAAAAAAAAAATGCAGCAAGACAACCCTAAAGAAACCATCTAAATCCCCAATCACAGGCGATGTCTGGGAAGATTGTGACCCCATCGTCCTCAGCCTATGAGGAACTGGGGAAGGGACCTGCGCACTAGGGGACAAATTGCTTGTTGAAACTGTGCTGGGTGTTCCTGCTCATCAGACACCCAATCTTGCAAGACCATCATTAGAAGTCTCACTTTCACGGTTCTCCTGGTCTCTGAGTCCATTCTTTGGGTGTGGACAGGTGAGTTTGTTTCTCACAATGTCAAGTAGCATTTCCAGATCCCTGTGTTAGGAATGGTCTAAAGTGCCCTGTTAATGCTGTGTCCAATGGGCTTTCACTAGCCCTTTGCCCATGGTAAATTCCCGTCTTAATGAACCAATACTGCCCGTGTGACCTCTTTCCCTTGTAGACCAACTAGGGACTCAGCTTGCTAAGCAGAGCCTTTTTGGCTATTTTTACGGACGTCTGCATGTCATTCTTCCCTCTCTTTCATAATCTTTCCCAAGAGACTCTTTAATTCCGCCATGGCCTAGGGTAATGACTCCAGCATGACGTCCTCGTCATCTGTGCAAGTCTCCCCATAGGCCACATAGGCAAAGCTTAACCACAACTGATCTAAGTCTTGGAATAGTGCCCTGTGATTGTCCCAGAACATGAGGAGATGCCCTAAGGCCATTTCCCACTCACCTCCCAATCTTCCATGGAGGCCATCATGAGACACTCTCATTGCTTCTTGGATTCTGATTGAGGTATGAGGCCTTGTCTTTACCCTTAGGCAATAGCTGCAGGCTATAAAATTGCTTAGTTGCAGCATGCCACAGGCTTCTCAGCTAGAGTGTGCTATCATCCATGCTGTCATCTGGCCACTTTTGTTTCAGTGTTGCCTTATGGGACAAAGGACATGAGGAACTGGCCTCTTTGTTTTTTGTTTTTTTTTGAGTTGTTGTTGTTGTTTGATGTCTAAGCAATAAATTAAGTTCAACAGGGTATAAGGCTTGTTGTTTCTCTACTGGACAAATCTGCCAGCCTTGCTGGACACATGGCAGTTATCAGTGGACATGTTATGTCTGTCCCTGCCACTCTTCCAATTTTTTTCCAAGTATGCTGCTGAAAAATTTTAAAAGTACTAACATGCTATGAAACAAATTAGATTTGAGAGTACTTTCCCAGATTGTATTTTAAAGGCATCTTCTCAGCTGTGGCCAGTCCTCATCATTGGAAGCAACTTACTCATCCTTTCTGAAAAGTGTTTCCTCTGGAGCAAACTTGCAATCCAGTCACTGGTTGGTGTCAGGAAAATGTTTGGAGTAGTTTTAGTACCATTAAGAATGTTTGGGGCCGGGCGCGGTGGCTCACGCCTGTAATCCCAGCACTTTGGGAGGCCAAGGTGGGCGGATCAGGAGGTCAGGAGATCGAGACCATCCTGGCTAACACAGTGAAACCCCGTCCATACTAAAAATACAAAAAAATTAGCCAGGCATGGTGGCGGGCCCCTGTAGTCCCAGCTACTCAGGAGGCTGAGGCAGGAGAATGGCGTGAACCAGGGAGGCGGAGCTTGCAGTGAGCTGAGATTGCACCACTGCACTCCAGCCTGGGCAACAGAGCGAGACTCTGTCTCAAAAAAAAAAAAAAAAAAAAGAATGTTGTAGAATAACGACCTTGGAGCCTAAGTTCATCAGTTATTCAAGGACTAATTATCTGTTCTGTTTATTACCCTAGCTTCTCTGCTCTCCTAACTACTCCACTGACTGCTTGTCTTATAGACATTTTATGCTGTATAAGCACATGTGAGTAGGGGAAATAAGGAACTTCAGTCAGTACTGATGCTTCCAAAGTTGTAATTGAATAATTTAGGGGTAGGAGGCTTTTTATTTAAAAAATCTTTTTTTTTACATCCCCACCCCCGGGGAGGCTTTTTAAGGAACTAATGGGATTTAGTTATTCTAGTAGTCCTAACATTGCCTCGGTATTAATAAACAGTGCACAATATTCTTAAACATGTCTATCTCTATTTGAAGTGTGGAATATCAGAGCTGGAAGGTTAATTTAGACTAACTCCCGTAACGCAAGAACCATCCTTCACGTGTGAAGTTTTCTAATTTTTTTTTTTTTTTTTTTTTTTTAGATGGAGTCTCACTCTGACATCCAGGCCAGAGTGCAGTGGTGTGATCTCGGCTCACTGCAACCTCCACCTCCCAGGTTCAAACGATTCTCCTGCCTCAGCCTCCTGAGTAGCTGAAACTACAGGTGCGTGCCACCACACGGCTAATTTTTGTATTTTTAGTAGAGACAGGGTTTCACCATATTAGCCAGGCTGGTCTCGAACTCCAGACCTCGTGATCCGCCTGCCTTGGCCTCCCAAAGTGCTGGAATTACAGGCGTGAGCCACTGCACCTGGCTGTCTTCTATCTTTACTCCCTCTCAAGTAGCCCATCCCATTATTGGATATCTCTATTAAGAACATCTTATACTTAGATGAAATCTAGAAATTCCAGCCATTGGTGTGTATTCTGCATTTGGGGGTCACACATCAAGTATTACTTTTCTTCTCCACAATAAAGATCTGGGTTCTGCCGCAGACTTGTTTAACAAATGTTTTAACTTCTCTGGCCTTCCATTTCTTTCTCTGTGAAAGAAAGAAGTTGAATAATAGTATTTAAAGTATCTTCTAGTTTTTTTTTTTTTTTTTTTGAGATGGACTTTCACTGTTGTCACCCAGGCTGGAGTGCAATGATGTGATCTTGGCTCACTGCAACCTCCACCTCCTGAGTTCAAGTGATTCTCCTGCCTCAGCCTCCTGAGTAGCTGGGATTACAGGTGTGCGCCACCACGCCTGGCTAATTTTTGTATTTTTAGAAGAGATGGGGTTTCACCATGTTGGATAGGCTGGTCTTGAACTCCTGACCTCAGGTGATCCACCTGCATCGGCCTCCCAAAGTGCTGGGATTACAGGCGTGAGCCACCGTGCCCGGCCCAGTATCTTCTAGTTCTAAAAGTCTAGGGTCCTTAGATTTTAGTATAGTCAAGTCAGTGTTTCCATTTATTGATTTCAGGTTATTCCTTAAAAATTGAATTATAGGCTGAACACAGTGGCTCATGGCTGTAATTTCAGCACTTTGGGAGGCTGAGGCAGGAGGATTGCTTGAGCCTGAGTTTGAGGCCAGCCAGGGCAACATAGCTAAACCTCATCTCTACAAAAAGTCCAAAAATTAGTAGACATGGTGACATGCACCCTGTAGTCCCAGCTATTCAGGAGGCTGAGGTGGGAGGATTGCTTGAGCCTGGAAGGCAGAGGTTGCAGTTACCTGAGATAGTACCACTGTACTCCAGCCTGGGCAACAGAGCAAGAACCTGTCTCAAAAAAAAAAAAAAAAAAAAAGAATTATAAAGGGTCTGAGATATGGTCTGAGAGATGATTTTATGGTCACTAAATTCAAGTATACCCTTCATGCTGTCTAGCAAAGTGTCCCTTCACTCTTCTCCCTCTCCTAGACGATACATTCATACTTTCTCCTCTTTTCTCGGACCTCAACTCATACCTTGTCCTCACCTTTAGCAGATATCGTTGTTTCCTATTTCACTCAGAAAATTTAAGAAATCAAATAAAAGTTCTACATTCTCCCATCACACACTGGAAGAGACATCTGTTCCTGTTCACTCCGGCTTCTTGTTTCCATGGATGATGGGTCTGTGCTTCTAGCAAGGGCCTGCCCTTCCACTAGGACATGGATCCCACACCCTTTCATTCATCAAAGACATCTTGCTATGGCCTGAATGGCGATGTCCTCCCCAAATTCCTATGTTGAACGCCTAACCCCCAGGGTGGTGATATCAGGAGGTGGGTCATGAGGGTGGAGCCTTCCTGATAGGATAGGTGCCCTTATGGAAGAGGTGCAAGGGAGCTCCTGTACTCCTTCCACCAGGTAAGGCTAGAGCAAGAAGGTCCCAACTATGAACCAGAAAGTGGGCCCTTCTCAGGCTGGATTTTCCAGCTTCCTGATCTTGGACTTTTAGCCTCCAGAGTTGTGAGAAATAAACTTCTTTTGTTTATAAGCCCTCAGTTATGGAATTTGTTATAATAGTCCAAATGGACTAAGACATGCTGCTCTAGTAATTCTCTCTTCTCTCCTCTATTGTAAGTGTTTCCCTATCTAAAGGATCATTTCCATTTACATACAAACATGCTATTATTATGTTTCACATTTTAAAACTAAAACCAATAACACAGTATGTATATATATATACACACACATATACATATATGTGTATATATATCAACTTGAAACATATATATACATATTGATAGAAAGGCGTTGGTAGATTTGGACAGGAAGGGATCTAGGATGGGTACCCAGGACAACTGTCTTCAATTATTTAAAGAATACGGATTACATATATTTCATGAAGTTCTGGAAAATAGTACATGGATTAGTGGCTGAACATTAAATGAAGGTAAATTTCAACTTCATAGCAATAACTTTGTAATATTTCTTAAAAATTGGAGAGGATGTCTTATTGGGGTAGTGAATTCTTTCTGGAAATTTTCAAGGAAAGTCTGGCTGTCCTTGTTTCAGAGGAATTCCTGCTTTGATAGGTGTATTAGTCCGTTTTCATGCTGCTGATAAAGACATACCCAAGAGTAGGAAGAAAAAGAGGTTTAATGGACTCACAGTTCTATGTGGCTGGGGAGGCCTCACAATCATGGCAGAAGGCAAGGAGGGGCAAGTCACATCTTACATGGATGGCAGCAGGCAAAAAAAGAAAGAGCTTGTGTAGGGAAACTCCCCCTCATAAAACCATCAGATCTCATCAGACTTATTCACTAGTACGAGAACAGCATGGGAAAGACCTGCCTTCATGATTCAATTACCTCCCACCGGGTTCCTCCCACGACACATGGGAATTCAAGATGAGATTTGGGTGGGGACACAGCCAAACCATATCATCGGGGGTGAAGTCCTATAGATCTATGACTTCCATAAACAAATCCTGTGGGCAAGTCAGAAGTGATCCTCTCATGCTGGCTTTACCTGAGTAAAGACTGTGGTTTCAAGCCTGCTCCTATCTCTAGGCTAAGGCAGGGAAATTAAACTCCAGAATTCATCTTCTGTGTATAACCTGGGAACCAAGAGTAAAGAAGCAAGAAGGCAAATAGAGGTTAAGGGCTTAGAACTCTTTCCTTTTTTCTCTTTATATTTACTTACTTTCCTTTTTCCTTCTTATTTTCTCCTTTATCTTCTTCCTTTTGTATCTGGAATTGGTGGGTTCTTGGTCTCACTGACTTCAAGAATGAAGCCGCAGACCCTCACGGTGAGTGTTACAGTTCTTAAAGGTGGCGTGTCCATACTTTGCTCCTTCTGATGTTTGCATGTGTTCGGAGTTTCTTCCTTCTAGTGGGTTCATGGTCTCGCTGGCTCAGGAGTGAAGCTGCAGACCTTCGTGGTGAGTGTTACAGCTCTTAAGGTTACATGCCTGGAGTTGTTCGTTCCTCCCGGTGGGTTCGTGGTCTCGCTGGCTTCAGGTGTGAAGCTGCAGACCGTCGCGGTGAGTGTTACAGCTCATAAAGGCAGCGTGGACCCAGAGTGAGCAGTAGCAACATTTATTGCAAAGAGCGAAAAAACAAAGCTTCCACAGCATTGAAGGGGACCCAGGGGGTTGCCACTGCCGGCTCGGGCAGCCTGCTTTTATTCTCTTATCTGGCCCCACCCACATCCTGCTAATTGGTCCATTTTACAGAGAGCCGATTGGTCCGTTTTGACAGGGTGTTGATTGGTGTGTTTACAATCCCTGAGCGAGACACAAAAGTTCTCCATGTCCCCACTAGATTAGCTAGATACAGAGTGTCGATTGGTGTATTTACAAACCCTGAGCTAGACACAGAGTGATGATTGGTGCATTTACAAACCTTTAGCTAGACATAAAGATTCTCCAAGTCCCCACCAGACTAACCAGATACAGAGTGCCGATTGCTGCATTCACAATCCCTTAGCTAGACATAAAGGTTCTCCAAGTCCCCACCAGACTCAGGAGCCCAGCTGGCTTCACCCAGTGGATCCTGCACAAGGGCAGCAGGTGGAGCTGCCTGCCAGTCCCGCGCCATGCGTCCGCACTCCTCAGCCCTTGGGCGGTGGATGGGACTGGGCGCCGTGGAGCAGGGGGCGGCGCTGGTCGGGGAGGCTTGGGCCACGCAGGAGCCCACGGCGGGTAGGCGGAGGCTCAGGCATGGCGGGCTGCAGGTCCTGAGCGCTGCCCTGCCGGGAGGCAGCTAAGGCCCAGCCAGAAATTGAGCACAGCAGCTGCTGGCCCAGGTGCTAAGTCCCTCACTGCCTGGGGCTTGCGGGCCTGCTGGCCGCTCCGAGTGCGGGGCCGCCGAGCCCATGCCCACCCGGAACTCAGGCTGGCCCGCAAGTGCTGCGCGCAGCTCCAGTTCCCGCCCGTGCCTCTCCCTCCACACCTCCCTGCAAGCTGAGGGAGCTGGCTCTGGCCTTGGACAGCCCAGAAAGGGGCTCCCACAGTGCAGCGGCGAGCTGAAGTGCTCCTCAAGCACGGCCAGAGTGGGCGCCAAGGCCATGGAGGCGCCGAGAGTGAGCGAGGGCTGCCAGCACGCTGTCACCTCTCACTTTCTTTCCCTTTTTGACTTCTTTTTTTTTTTTTTTTCGAGTGGGAGTTTCGCCCTTGTTGCCCAGGCTGGAGTGCAATGGCACAATCTCAGCTCACTGCAACCTCCGCCTCCCAGGTTCAAGTGATTCTCCTGCCTCAGCCTCCCCAGTAGCTGGGATTACAGGCACGCGCCACCACGCCTGGCTAATGTTGTATTTTTAGTAGACACGGGGTTTCTCCATGTTGGCCAGGCTGGTCTCAAACTCCGGACCTCAGGTGATCCGCCCGCCTCGGCCTCCCAAAGTGCTGTGATTAGAGGCCTGAGCCACCACACCCAGCGACCTCATTTTTGATACTAAGTTCGGGCCACAGGATGGGTGAGTTTAGCTGTGGCCTGAGGGTCCGGGACCTGGATCTCAGCAGCACCCAGTCAAGGAAGGGCAGTGAGGAGGCAGGCGTGGGAAGTAGTTGAGGAGCTCTAGGGCTTCTCCCTTGGGCTGCCTCTCACCCATCAGTCTTGGCCACCTTACTTCCGAACGTGCTTGCTAGATTCTCTGTTGGAGGGCTCCGAACTGCAAGAGCCCTCCTTCCCCTCCTGGAACCACGGCCCTTCCTGTTTTTGATAGGTAGACCTCAAAAGACATGATGTTTCTCTTCTCCGTTTCTGAGACTCCCTTTCTGAGTCTCTGTGACCTCTTAGAAGACTCTCAATAGGAGCCAATAGAGTAGAATAATTCCCCGTAGTGTTGGCTGCTTCGTGGCATGGCTGCTTAGGGAGTCCAGAACCACTGAGGAGCCCCAGGGGCCATGCTGTCTTGTACATAGCCACTGCCCTTATGGGACTACTGAGCCCTTGAAGCCTGGTTAGCTGGAATAAGAGGTTCCATAAGGGTAAATATCTGCCAGCTTTCGAATACTTAGTATGAAAAAAAGAATGTAAAACACCTCATAAATAAAATTTTCTATTGGTTTCATATTGCAATGATAACATTTTAAGTTATTAAGTTAAATAATATATTATTAAAATGAATTTTACCTGTTTCTTAACTTTTTTGTGCAGCTACCAGAATGTTAAAATTATGTACAGGGGCTTGCATTTTTGCCTTGCTTTACGTTTCTGTTGAACAGTGATGCCTTAATGTCTTGCTACTTTGAAGTGTGGTCCCTGTACCACCAGCAGCGGCAGCAGCAGGAGCGGCAGCAGCAGTAGCAGCAGCATGTCCTGACAACTTGTTAGAAATGCAGGGTGTCAGTGCCCACCCCAGACCTAAAGGATCAAAATCTGCATTTTAACCAGATGCCCAGGGTTTCAGGTGCAATGCAAGTTTGAGAAGTGCCTCTGCCTCTGCCACCATAGAGGCCTTCCTGTAGGTTTAGCATATCCATCTGCTACCAGGAATGCATTCTAGAATGGCTACTGCACTGTGGCATGCTAAGCAGCATGTACAAGGCTGTTAAAATATTGCTGCTGAAACTGTTGTTGTTTTCCTGTCTCCCAGTATGGACTGTTTGGGTCAAGTTGAACATCTAGAGAGAGACTGGTGTTTGATAACATTGAACACATTGGGTTGGGAGATGGGGGTGGGGAGAAACAGGGTGTGTCACAGGAGAGAAGGAAGTACAGAGAACAAGACAAAGTCCTTGTTTGTGCACTCCAGTTAATGTTTAACTTTACCTTGGAGAAAGAAGTGGTTGAGAGGGTGGACTTTAGTTTCTGGTTCTTTTTCTGAAAACGTGTGTGGACTTCGTTTGATTATCCTCCTGTCTTGAAGAATTGCAGCTGTTGGGAATACATTGGGCCATTTTATACCCAAGTCTCGTGAACTAGGGGACTGAGCCAAGTAGAGAAAGGTCTGGGCTTTTCATTTGTGGTCTGGTTTTCTGCTCTGCTCTGGATGAATAAACAAGTCATTTAGCCACATGAAACCTCAGTGAGATATCCCACCTCTAAATTAGGAATTTGTGTTTTGAAAACAGGAATGAATAAATGACTCAAGTAGAATGTTTAATAGCGCTATTGAGCTATAGTTTACATGCCATAAAATTCACTCATTTTAAGTGCACAATTTATAACAGAATTTTTATTATAAACAGGTAGAAAAGTAATGACACTTTTCTCAGTCCTCTTGGATCAGATTGAATCATATGAAATTGTGGATGTTTAACTGTTTTTGACCTACAGTGTGATTCAATCATAACTGAAATGCCCTTTTTCAAAATTCTTTCAGAGCAAGAAAATATTTTCCCAGAGAATTTTCCAGCTAATGAGATGTCCTTCCACATTCCATATCTCTCTTTGAAGTAAACTGTAATAGATGTGTTGCTGTGTATAATTTATTCCTTTATACCTTAATTTTGAAACAAACTTTAAATAACCTCTAAACTGGACAAAATTACTTTTCCTTTGCAGAAACCACATCTTTATGTCTTCTTTATAAACTTTTTTTTTTTTTTTTTTTTGAGACGGAGTTTCGCTCTGTCACCCAGGCTGGAGTACAGTGGTGCGATCTCGGCTCACTGCAGGCTCCGCCCCCCGGGTTCACACCATTCTCCTGCCTCAGCCTCCCAAGTAGCTGGGACTGCAGGCGCCTGAGACCACGCCCGGCTAATTTTTTGTGTTTTTAGTAGAGACGGGGTTTCACCGTGTTAGCCAGGATGGTCTTGATCTCCTGACCTTGTGATCTGCCTGCCTTGGCCTCCCAAAGTGCTGGGATTACAGGCGTGAGCCCCCGCGCCCGGCTATAAACTTTTCTTTAACCAGAATCACATTCAATTTTTTTTTTTTGAGATGTGATCTCGCTCCTTCGCCCAGGCTGATCTGGAACTGCTGGGCTCAAGGTGCTCCTCCAACTCAGCCTCCTGAGTAGCTAGGACTACAGGTGTGTGCTACCACACCCAGCTACTTAAAAAAAAAAAAAAAAAAATATATATATATATATATAGTACAGACAAGGTTTCCCTGTGTTACCCAGTCTGGTCTCAAACTCCTGGGCTCAAGCAATTCTCCCACCTCAGTCTCCCAAAGTGCTTGGATTACAGGTGTGAGCCACTGTGCCTGGCCTTCTTACACATTCTGTGTGCAGGAATTGTGTCTTTTATATCTAGTAGTTTTAATTTCATATATTAATTACAATTTTAACTCTTAGTTTAATTTTCAATGAAAAACATAGAAATAAGCAATTTCGGTGGGGCACAGTGGCTCACACCTGTAATTCCAGTACTTCCGGGAGGCCGAGGTGAGAGGATTGCTTGAGCTTTGGAGTTTGAGACCAGCTTGGGCAATATAGTGAGACCTTGTCTCTACAAAATATTTAAAAATTAGCCAAGCATGGTGGCATGCACCAGCAGTCCCAGCTACTCAGGGGGCAGAGGCGGGAGGATTGCTTGAGCCCAGGAGGTGGAGTTGTGGTGAGCCAAGACTGTTCCATTTCACTCCAGCCTAGGTGGCAGAGCGAGACCCTGTCTCAAAAAAAAAAAAAAAAACCTGTTTTGTTTTATTTTTGAGACGGAGTCTCACTCTGTTGCCCAGGCTGGAGTGTAGTGGCATGATCTCGGCTCACTGCAACCTCCCTCTCCTGAATTCAAGTGATTCTCCTGCCTCAGCCTCCCAAGCAGCTAGACCTACAGGCATGTGCCACCACAACCAGCTGATTTTTTTGTATTTTTAGTTGAGACAGGGTTTCACCATGTTAGCCAGGCTGGCCTCAAACTCCTGGCCTCAGGTGATCTGCCCACCTCAGCCTCCCAAACTGCTGGGATTACAGGTGTGAGTCACTGTGCCCAGCCTATCTTGTTTTATTTTATTTTGAGATAGGGTCTCACTCTGCTGCCCAGCCTGGGGAGCAGTGATGTGATCATGGCTCACTGCAGCCTTGACTGCCTGGGGTATAGGCGGAGTAGCTGGGACCACAGGTGCATGACACAACATTTGACTAATTTTTTTAAAGTTATTATTTGTAGGGCCAGGCGCAGTGGCTCACTTCTGTAATCTCAGAACTTTGGGAGGCTGAGGTGGGCAGATCACCTGAGGTCAGGAGTTTGAGACCAGCTTGGCCAACATGGCGAAACCCCGTCTCTACTAAAAATACAAAAATTAGCTGGGCATGGTAGTGGGTGCTTCTAGTCCAGGCTGCTAGGGAGGCTGAGGCAGGAGACTTACTTGAACCCCCAGGAGGCAGAGGTTGTAGTGAGCTGAGATTGCACCATTGTACTCCAGCCTGGGCAACAGAGCGAGATTCCATTCCAAAAAAAAAAAATTATTTGTGGAGACGGGGTTTCACTATGTTGCTCAGGCTGGTCTTGAACACCTGGGCTCAAGCAATCCTCCTGCCTTGGCCTCCCAAATTGCTAGGATTTACAGGCATGAGCCACCATACCTGGCTGAAGTAAGCAATTTTATTTTATTTTTTCTTTTAATTTTAAAATATATATATATTTTTAAACACAGAGATGGGGTCTTGGTATGTTGACCAGGCTCCTCTGAGACTCCTGGCCTCAAGTGATCCACCCACCTCGGCCTCACAAAGTGCTGGGATTACAGGCATAAGCAATTTTAATTGTTATGTACCAGGTGCAGAGCCCCAGGACAAGGAGAGAGCTGTAAAGACCATACCTGGAGGATCTGATCCTTCATAGCATGGCTAGGGGGCAAGCTGGGCCAGAGAGAATGGGGCCATATTGGGCTTGGTTCTTCTCTGCAGCTGGTGGCCCAGGTACTGTGGACATACATATGTCTCCAGGCCTCACCATGGCCAACTGTCTAGACTACAGAATCCAAAGCTTAAAACCAAAGTCATAAACCCCACAGCAGGATGTTTGCAAGGCTTTGGTGGAACACAGCCAGCCTGCAGTGTTAGCTCAAAGACAAGGTAAGCAAGTATCAAAAGTATCACAGAAGCAACAGTTTTATGACCTTAAAACACCTAGCAGAGACAGCATAAATTTGTTTAATCAGTAGACTCAGGGAAAAATGTCTACATTAAATTTTGAAGACATTTTTATTTTACCCAAAAATTTAAAGCTAGCTTTACTTACCAAAAATTACATGTGAACTTGAAAATCATTTTGGCTAGTTATTTATGAGTACTCATTTACTTACACGTCAGTTTGGTATCCTGTAGACAACATACAAATACATGTATAGACACATACATACATGTAGATACAACATACAACACACATGTACACATGTATGTATCCAAAAGTCATAGAGATTAGGGAGTTTAATACAAAAGAGAGCAGAGCTTTAGACCTGAAAGGAACCCATTCACAACTCTTGGGGTTCCATGAGGAATACAGGGGACCTCAAAAGAGGGGGGTCAGTGGTGCCTTAACTGTTCTTCAAGGGGTCTCACAGTTGATAGAAGTTTCTTTTAGATCCCTTTATGTGATAACTAGAACTCTGGTGTTTTTTCTCTGTAATTTTTCATCCACTGACCACCAAATAGAGGAGAAGGGGCTTGAAGTAAACCATATTAGACAACTGGAGGGAATATCAAAGGGGGTAAAAGGCAGGGCAGAAGCTGAAGGAAGAATGAGTCCCAGAGGAGCCAGTCTGGGGAGGTCTGCAGCTCCCCAAAAAGACCAACACAATTTTACTTTTTTTTTTTTAAGCAAAAATTTTGGCTGAGTGCAGTGGCTCATGCCTGCAATCCCAACACTTTGCGAGGGCAAGGCAGGAGGATTGCTTGATGTTTGAGACCCTGTCTCTATTAAACAATAGACAAAACTTAAAAAATAGCTGAGTATGGTGGCATGGCATGTGCCTGTAATCCCAGCTACCCAGGCGGCTGGGGCAGGAGGAGCGCTTGAGCCTGGGAGTTCGAGGTTACAATGAGCTATGATGGTGCCACTATACTCTAGCCTGGACAACTTTGTCTCTAAAAAAATGACTAAAATAAAATAAAATGTTGCCAACTAAATAGCGTTTTATTTCAAAAGCTATTTAAACCAACACAAAACTAATTTACGTACACATTTTTTCCTGTTAATCCAAATTTAGAAATGGAAAAAGACAAAGAAAGACTCTTCCTCATTCAACTGGGCACCATAGAGACCCAGGAGAACTGACTTGGTAAAAATTTCTTAGCTTTCTTCACCGGCTTTTCATCAATTGACCCAAGATCCCATCCCGAAGCTCTGGAGCCAACAGAGCAATTTGTTGTCCTGCTCACAATACCGAACTGTAAGGAAAGCTTAAATGTTTCCCCAGAAGGTTTGATAAGCTGAGTCAAAAACCAAACTGATAACAGACAAATTAACAGGGAAAAAAAGCATACAAACTTATTAATGTGCAAATGGGCACAGGAGTCATACAAAATAGGAAAACTCTCAAAGAAAGGATCTGCTGGTTGATGCTTTATACCATCTTGAGGTCACAGAAAGTATAGGGGCTTGGAGTATGGTAAGACCAGTTATGAGAAAGAGAGAAGAGGACAGGCCTGGCTAGCAAACACGGTCTTGTTATGCAGATGACACCTCACAGGTAGTGGTACTCAGAAAGAGTAAGTTTTTGTTAGACCCCCATCAGACTCTCAGTCTCTCCTGTGAGCCAGTCTCCTCGATCCCAACAAGGTCTGGGTGAGGCAGAGAAAGGGTGGCTGTTTATTTCATCAATGCAGATTTTCTTTATGAATACAAATCCCACCTATAAAAGGCAGATTTTGAGCAATTTTGTTTCCAGCCTTTGAATAGCCATCTTGAAATACCTCAAAGAAGTATATTTTGAGGTGAAATATTTTTGATTTCCTTTATTGCACAAATCTAGATTTGATCTAGATTTGATCATTCTGGTTTTCTTTCTTTCTTTTTTTTTTTTTTAAGCGACAGGGTCCGACTCTATTGCCCAGGCTAGAATGCACAATTATAGCTCACTGCAGCCTCAAACTCCTGGGCTCAAGCAATCTTACGCCAACTTCCCAAGTAGCTAGGACTATAGGCACACGCCAGCATGCCTGGCTACTTTATTTTTTAGTAGAGATGGTGTCTTGCTATGTTGCTCAGGCTGGTCTTAAACTCCTGGCCTAAAGTGATCCTCCCGCCTCAACCTTCCAAACAGCTGGGATTATAGGCATGAGCCACTGCACCTGGCCTCATTCTATTTGTTCAAATAATTCTTTTATACTATAATTTATTTTGCACTTGGAAAATGATTTTTTTTCATCCAATAAATGGAGAAAAGAAATTTTATCTGAGGAATGTGAGTCCTTTTAAATTATCAGGTCGAGAGAGATATTACAATGAGACAGCATTCACATCTCACTTCCCCACTTTTGAGCTATGTACTTATCTCTTGAAACTGCTTGCTATTGCCACAGTAACTACAAATTAACCTAATAATGCTGCACCAGACATTACAGCTCATACCCTATAGTTTAACTATGTATAGCCAGCTGGGCACGGCGGCTCACGCCTGTAATCCCAGCACTTTGGGAGGCCAACGCTGGTGGATCACCTGAGGTTAGGAGCTCGAGACCAGCCTTGCCAACATAGAAAAACCCCTGTCTCTATTAAAAGTACAAAAATTAGCCGGGCTTAGTGGCAGGCACCTGTAATCCCAGCTACTTGGGAGGCTCAGGCAGGAGAATCTCTTGAACCCGGGAGGAGGAGGTTGCAGTAAGCCAAGATCGTGCCACTGCTCTTCAGCCTGGGCAACAGAGCGAGGCTCTGTCTCAAAAAAAAAAAAAAAAAAAAAAAAAAAAAAAAAAAATTAGCCAGGCATGTTGGTACACGCTTGTAATCCCAGCTGCTCTGGAGGCTGAGACGTGAGAATTGCTTGAACCTGGGTGGCAGAGGTTGCAGTGAGCTGTGATCGTGCTGCTGTTCTCCAGCCTGGGTGACAGAGCAAGACTCTGTTTCAAAAAAAAAAAAAAAAAAATCTGCTTGTAACAAAGGCCACCCAGAGCTCATATTGAAGGTTACTAAGTCTCAGTTTTCTGAGCAGCTGTCCTCACTTTGGCTCTAGTACACTCTTTAAATTATTTTTTGTGCTTTAGCCTCTTCCTTTTAGGTCGACATAAACAAATATATTCAATTTTTCCTGATAAATATATTTTTCAATATTCAGAAAAAAGAATTAAGAGACCTGAAGGAGAACAAACATGGATATTTTGCTGTGTATAACATTTCTGATTTTCATAAGGAAAATAAATATGCATGTGTCAACTAAAGAAAAAGTCAAGCTTTTAAGAATTAAGATTAGTTGGCTGGGAGCGGTGGCTCACACCTGTAATCCCAGCACTTTGGGAGGCCGAGGCAGGTGGATCATGAGGTCAGGAGTTCAAGACCAGCCTGGCCAATATGGTGAAACCCTGTCTCTACTGCAAATACAAAATTTAGCTGGGCGTGGTGGCGCACATCTGTAGTCCCAGCTGCTCGGGAGGCTGACGCAGGAGAATCGCTTGAACCCGGGAGGTGGAGGCTGCAGTGAGCTGAGATCATGCAACTCCATCGCAAAAAAAAAAAAAAAAGAAGGTTTTATTTAAAGTCTTACTGAAGACTATAGATCATGGCCTGTATTCTGGGAACAGTTCTGAGGACTGCTCCAACACAGAATTTCAGTTCACTGTAGATACACAGGTGGTGAAGATTCAGAACATGCAAAATCACATCTAAGTTTGGGTACAAGAGCACATCTGGTTATAGTTTCCAGAAGCATAACACTAATCCCGCCAGACATGATCTTCTCTGTAGCAAAAGGACTAGGGTCATTTATCTTTCAAGGAATATAGTGATTCAGGCAAGAGACATGGGGGGCCCAGTGCACTATTGTTTTTTTTTTTTGGAGATGGAGTTTCGTTCTTGTCTCCCAGGCTGGAGTGTAGTGGCATGATTTTGGCTCACTGCAACCTCCGCCTTCCAGGTTCAAGTGATTCTCCTGCCTCAGCCTCCTGAGTAGCTGGGATTACAGGCGCCCACCACCACACCCAATTAATTTTTCTTTTTTTGTACTTTTAGTAGAGATGGGGTTTTGCCATATTGGTCAGGGTGGTCTTGAACTGCTGACCTCAAGTGATCTGCCCACCTCGGCCTCCCAAAGTGCTGGGATTACAGGCATGAGCCACCATGCCCGGCTTGCTATTTTGTCTTCGAAGCATCTTTGGAGAGAGCTGCATGTCATCACAGAGTCAGGGGCTTTGTGAAACTATGCTGGCAAGCAGACATGAACAGACATGGCTTCTTACATTTGCTACTTTGTCTCATACATGTGATAAAAACCAGAAATGTAAATGGCGAAATGAATAACGAAGTAGCAGACCCACACTCGCGCATGCCCAGCAAGCTCCCGAAACTGAAAATGCAATGTGACTATTATCACTGTTTCATCTCCTACTCTGAATTTCTTCATAACACAATCAAGAAACACATGTTTGATGGATGCAAATGATCATTTCATTTTTATTTGTGAGTGCATTCTCTTCTTTGCTAGAAAACATTTCCTGTTCTGCCCCTCTGTTTTTTCTCAACAGGACTTTTAGTCTCTTTCACAAGCCATTAGGCAAAAAGAAAAGAGGGAAGCGAGGTCAGTAAGACTGAGGCTCCTCTGACTCAGTGTGGGTCAAGTGTCTGGACTGCAGATGCTGGGAGTCCTGTGAGGTTCCACATCCCTGGCCTTGCAAGTGCTGGTCCTTTTTCCTTCATGATCCATTGCTCATCATGCCATCTTTGCTGCTCATTTTTGCTAAGTATTTTGGGCAGGTTCACAGCCCAATGCCCAGCACCTGTGTCAGGTACTAAACAGGTGCATCATGGAGGTGTTTGGAAGATGAACTGAATGAACTTTTCGACTCAAGCACACAGTGTATAGGAGAAAAGAAAAAACAGCTGGGACTGGTGGCTCAATGTCTGTAATCCCAGCACTTTGGGAGGACAAGGTGGTAGGACCACTTCAGCTCAGGAGTTCGAGACCAGCCTGGGCAACATAGCAAGACTCTGTCTCTACAAAAAATTTTGAAAATTAGCTGGGCATGGTTGTGTGTGCCTGTAG
The DNA here is from genome assembly GCF_028885625.2 of Pongo pygmaeus. Classification (NCBI taxonomy): domain Eukaryota; kingdom Metazoa; phylum Chordata; class Mammalia; order Primates; family Hominidae; genus Pongo; species Pongo pygmaeus. Next base: position 106,300,526 of record NC_072384.2, on the reverse strand, counting down.
TCCCAGCAGCTACTTGGAAGGCTGAGGCAGGAGAATTGCTTGAGCACAGGAGGTTGAGGCTGCAGTGAGCCATGATTGCGCCACTGCACTTCAGCTTGGATGACAGAGCAACTCAAAAAAAAAAAAAAGAAAGAAAGAAAGAAGAAAGAAAGAGAGAAAGAAATGCTTCATAAATAGATATCAGTTTAAAAAAAGGTTTCAAGAAAGCGAGACAAAAGAACACCCCCTTGAAATATTAGAGGCGAACTAGGCATATGTGTGCCTGCCCTCAGCTGAGAAAGCTCTGGAACAGTGGTCTTGGGGCTGCCAGTGCATGGGTTTTTCATCTGGGTCAAATATGCTCCATTCCTTCTTACCCTCCAGGCTCTCCCCTCCAGAGATCTGCTTTGAGTGAAGGATTGTTGCTTTTTACATTTCCTGCAGCTCAGTGTTTGGAGCTGATCATTTGTGGAAGGGAGGGAAACCTGTGTGACTGTCGCCTGTGGAGTCTTTGCAGATTTTTCAGTCTCGACTTTCATAAATACTGAAGATTAATTTATTTTCCATGTTATTTCCCATGAATCAAGCCGGGAAAGCCCCTTACTACCTGATGTTTACCAGACTGAGTCAAAGAGATTTGCTATGTGGCTTTTGTGAATCTTCCCCAAGAACCCCTCAGAGCGTTGTTTCCTCTGAAATCACTAAGGGTGTGTATAATTATTGTAAAGGCTTGACAAGGACAAGGTTTTCATGGGCACATTCATACCCAATAAGGCGGATCCTGCTGTGTCTTTAGCCTTAATGGCTTTATACCATGCATCTAAATGGCTTTCCCCTTGATTCTTAAAAAGAATATACATTTTCAATTAAAAAAAAAAAAGTCTTAAGATGGAACCCAAGAATAGCTGTGTCACTCAATAGTTAGATGGCTTTGGCTAAAATAAATGTAATCGAAAGGTGATGCTTAAATCTAAACATCCCTCCATTTTCCTTTCTCTTAACACTCCCTTTCTTTCTCTTCTCCCCACGGTTCCCCCCACCACAGCAGCGATCACAGGCACCTGCACGCACATGTGCACTCACGCATGCACACACATGCACGCACTCACATACACGCACACACATGCACGCTCTCAGTGGGAGCGCGCATCTGTTTGCTATGTCACCTTCTGCCTTGGCACGCAAGGTCAGGGAAATCTGCCGAGACTTGCAAGGCCCCGGGGTTCTCTCTGGAGAGCAAGGGAGGCTGGTGGAAATGCCCTTTACTTTGACATATGCAAATGTTCACCTGTGGCACCCTGCAGGGCAGAGCGTGACTTCTGGGTTCTTTAATATGCCTGGAGGATGTTTCAATTATTGATTGAAAGAAATTGTGGCTGGTAGGAAGGGCTGGGGAGTCCAGGATTCAGCACCTTATTTCAGATTTATTTTGGTCAGGTTGGTGTTTTCCTTTAATTGGTAACAAATTTTCATTTTGTTATTTGAAGACATTCTTGAGTCCTAATCCATTAAAATTTAATATCAGCAGGAAGTTGGGGTGGTTCCAAGTATTTTTGCCTTTTTCTATTTTCTGGCTGCTTTTGGTGCCAAAGCTTTAGTGTTTTAAATCTTTTAAATCTTGCTAATACCTCTTGCCACTCTTCAGATGTCAGTGCATGTGTGTGCTTTGACTTTCCTAATCATTAGAAAAGATTCTTCTGCTAGGATGTCTTATCCCTAGATTACTGGGCTTCCCTGTTTGTGCCTTCCTGGCTTCCGTTCCTCTTCCTTCCAGAACTTCCACCTCCACAGCCTGAATAAGTTCCATGTTTCCTACCCAGCCATTCCAGAAGCTCAACTTTGGAATCTGAGAGTTCAAGATTTGAACCCAGTTTTGGTGCAGTGTCTCATGCCTATAATCCTAGCACATTGGGAGGCCTGGGCAGGAGGATCACTTGAGCCCAGGAGTTAAAGACCAGCCTGAGTGGCATAGCAAGATCCCTCTCTCTACAAAAAATATAAAAATTAGCCAGGTGTTGTGGCATGCACCTGTAGTTCCAATTACTCAGGAGGCTGAAGTGGGAGGATCACTTGAGCCCAGGAGGTCGAGGCTGCAGGGAGCTGAGATCATGCCACTGCACTCCTGCCTGGGTGACAGAGTAAGACCCTTTCTCAAAAAACAAAAACAAAAAAACAAGATTTAAACCCAGCCTCTGTACCAAATCTTGGCCTTGTGTAAGTTCCTTATCCTTTCTCTCTCCCTCTAATGCATATTATATATGTGATATATGTGTGCATATATACACATTTATGTGTGTGTGTGTGTGTGTATATATATATATATAAAAAATATTTCTAGCTTCTCTGAAAAATCTCCAAGATCTGGCTTCTGTGACTTTCCTGGGAGGCAACAATCAAGCCAAGCTGAACAGTGCTGTCCCCGTTAGATGACGTGCTCTTTGTCACCACCCTTGACCCATGCCAATATTATTGTTTCCAATTGGTGACTTATCTGAATTGTTTTGATGGCTCTTCGAGTCCAGCTGTTTCCTGACTCCTCTCTGAGCTGCGTGTTTGAGTTCCTGGGTCTAGGATGAATGAGATGGAGCCGGGAGTGGTATGACTGGGGAGGACTATACTTTTTAAGGGTCTGGCACTTTCATGCTCTGGACCTTTGCCCTTTGCTCACTCTGTACACTCAGCCTGGACTGTCCTTCCTCAGTTCTTTACTGGAGAAGCCTTCCAGGCCCAGGGTAAATGGGGCACATCACTCTTTGGGGTTCCTTCCTGCTCTTGCACAGCACTCAGGGAAATCCCTCCTTTGCTTGAGGCCTGTGCCTCTGCCGAGTGCTGATCTCAGTCATTTACACGTCTGCCTTCCCTGGCTTATTGCACTTTTTCTAAGGTAGGGTGTCCCATCTCATTCACCATTAGATTCCTTTTTTTCTTTCCAGCTATCTAGCCTCAAACACACTGGCTGCCATCAAGCTAAGGGCTGGGTAGACATTGGTTGAGTTGAATGGGATTCTTCAGGGAAACTCAGTTATCTATTTTCCTGTTACTGACTGAGAAACGAACACATAAAGAAGAGCGCTTGTTCCAGGCCCAGGGGCTCCATGAAGAGAGGGCCATGGCAAATCTGACTTCTTGACTCATGGCTTTCCCGATACTTGTCACATCATAGGAGTCCAGTAGACAGTGAATAAAATAAAGAATAAATGAGGTATTTACAACTAAGGCTAGGAAAGAATAAATGAGGTATTTATAACTAAGGTCGAAATCCAAGTCTCTTTATCATCCCCTTCCTAAACAAGTATGATATCCACTATGCCAAATTGAATTCTGCGTTGGATGTGAATTGGCTTTCTCAAGGGTGTCCTCACTGTTCCCTCGAGCTAATTAGGACACTGCATTCTATACCCAAAGAAAGGTTCTTCTTCCCATCCCTAGGAACTTCTTACAGGATTCAGATACTGCATCTTTCTACGTCTGGCCCATCCCACACTGAGTGATGGAGAGAAGTGGAAGAATCTGTAGTAATGAAATCAGTAGAATGTCTTTCCCAGGCACTTTGATACAGAACACCGGCTCCCTTTACTTCTTAGACCTTTGTTCAGAGAAATCTTCACATCCATCTTCTCTAATTCGACCTTGCGCTCCAAAAATGAGCACAGCTTTTATTCAAATGCTGCTCAAAGGGGAGAAGTTCACATGCTGGCTAGTAGCAGGTACCAAGACCATTTCCAGCCGACTTGCTGCACTTCTGTTTTATAATTGAATGGTAGATAAATCTGAAACAGAAACATTAAAGTTGAAGTGAAGTGTTAGGGAAAAGAATTCTCATTATAACAACTTCCTTAATGTATTCCAACTTGTCCATAATTGATTCAACATCCTAGGTGATGGCATCTAAAATCCTAAATGAAAATGGAGCTTCTTACTTAGTGTATACAATATGGTAGGTTGGCCCTGCACAGGGAAGTATTTTTGTTTTTTATTTTATTTTTTTAGAGACGAGTCTTGCTCTGTCGTCCAGGTTGAGTGCAGTGGCGCGATGATAGCTCAGTGCAGCCTTGAACTCCTGGGCTCAAGCAATCCTCCTGCCTTAGCCTTACAAGTGCCTAGGACTACAGGCATGCACCACCATACACAGAGAAGTATGTCTAATGTCTTTAGCATCCAAGCTTTTGAAGTTTGTTCCAAGAACATTTTTTTCTTCCTGTTAAGGGTTGCATTGTGTTTCCTTTGCCCCACCTCCCCACCTAATACCCACCAAATTCATATGTTGAAGTCCTAACCCCCAGTGCCTCAGAATGTGACCCTAGCTGGATATGGGGTCATTGAAGATGTAATTAGTTAAGATGAAGTCATACTGAACTAGAGTGGTCCCCTAATCCAATAGACTGATGTCCCTATAAAAAGGGGAAACTTGGACACAGAGCAGACATACACATGGGAGATGTTAAAGAAAAAATTAGCCCGGGTGCGTTGGCTCATGCCTGGCCACCATGGTGAAACCTGTCTCTACCAAAAATACAAAAATTAGCCAGGTGTGGTGGCATACAACTGTGGTGCTGGCTACTCAGGAGGTTGAGGCATGAGAATCGCTGGAACCGTGGAGGCAGTGGTTGCAGTGAGCCGAAGTCGTGCCACTGCACTCCCGCCTGGGCAACAGTGCAAGATTCTGTCTCAAAAACAGAAAAAAATTATTCAATGACACTTGGTAAGGCGTGGTAAGGAAGACTATATTCAGGACCATCATGACAGGTACAGGGACCACTGCAACCAGGTCCTGCAGTCAGAGAGACTGAGTTCAACTCCGAATGCAGCAGGGGCAGGTGGGAATTTATAGCTCAGGAGCAGGGTGGCCAGTCAGTGGATGGAAAATTACTAAGAGGAAACATCAGGGGTGAGGGGATTCTGGTTAAACTGACCTAATAGGATTCTTGCTCAAAACAGGCCAGGGTGATGGGACACACCTGGGGGTCGGTGGCGAAGGAGGAGCTCAATCAGATATCTACGGTGATCAGATGTTGAGGGTGGGGGGTTCTTGCTAAACTAGCTTAGTCACGTTCATTGCTGAAGCTGAATCTTACAAGGAAGTGCACAGACGGGCCTAGGAGAAGGATCAGTGGCCTGTCTAAAGTTTGTCCAAGCAAACTTGGTGTTCGTCAGAGAACACCCCGTGAACATGAAGGGAGAGATTGGGGTGCTGTGTCCCCAAGCCAAGGAACACCGAAGTTAGCCAGCAAACCACCAGAAGCTTGGAGAGGCATGGAGCAGATTCTCCCTCACAGCCGATGAATGAACCGTGCAGGAGGAATGAACCATGCAGGTACCTTGTTCTTGGACTTCTGGCCTCCAGAACTGCGAAATAATTTGTTGTGTAAGCCAATCAGTTTGTGGTACTTGATTATGCCAGCCCTAGCAAACTAACACACTACACACTTCCCTTTCATCTCCTTCTCTCCCAGACTAGCTTGCATAATGGAGGTGCTTATCTGAAGGCCTGGCAGGAGGATTCATGAGAGGAAGAAAGTTCTCGTTTCTTTGTTTCCGGTTTGGCTTCCTCTGCCAGCAGCAGGGCACAGCAGTTAATGGTGGGCACTTGAGCTAGACTTGCGTCTTGGCAACATCTAGTTACTTATCTTCCCTGTGCTGCTGTTTCCCTACTGATATGAGCTGGGGAGGCTAATAGTCCTAACTCCATAGGTGTACTGTGTGGCTTAAATGAAATCAATCATGAAGCACTTAGAGGGGGCTCTGCACATAGTAAGCGCTCAATCCATAAATGCTGGCTGCTGTTCTGCTACCTGTGTTTTCCTATGGAATCTGTTTCCATGTTTCTCTTCTAGGCAGGATTCTTTGCTCAATCCTGAGCCCTTCCTTTCGGCCCTTTTTCTGTGTGTATCCTTCACGGGACCCATCTGCGCAGGTGACCTGGGAAAACAGGTGAAATAGTTTAGGTAAGCGTTCTAAAAATCTGGCTGCCTGACTGGCAGCATCTGCATGAGTATCGCCTGGGAGCTCGTTAGAACTAGGGCAGGTACCAGATTCCACCCTGACTCACTGACTGAGTGGCACTGCTGGTGGGCCCGCCAGTGTGTGTTTTAAGAGGTCCCTCGGTGATTCTGCTGTGTGCTTGTGTTTGAGAACTGCTGGTACAGGATGACTTTCCTACTTTTCCATACAGCAGCTTCCCCAGACATGCCTTTCTTCTCCTGTCCTGCATCCCATTTCCCCAGGGCTGCCCGATATATCTTCTCACAAAATAGGGGTGGGTGACAATGTTTATGCCCTGGCCTCCCAGGCTCCTGGCTCTCTCTGAATTAACGCTGCTCAATTGAGTCTAAAAGGAGAATGTCTCTCTCAGCAGGGACCTAGAGACTCCTGAGGATGAGTGTCTCCTGCTTTCTGATTCTGGATGTAATTATCCCCCCTATATCATTCAGGGACCAAATCTTAATTTCCTCACAAGCTCAGTGTTCAGTATAGGGCCTGTGTCAGGTCTTATTCTGTCACCCAGGCTAGAGTGCAGTGGTGTGATCTCGGCTCACTGCAGCCTCAAGCTCCCCAGGCTCAGGTGATCCTCCTACCTCAGCCTCCTGAGTAGCTGAGACTACAGACGTGTTCCACCACGACCGGCTAATTTTTGTATTTTTTGTAGAGACAGGGTTTCACCATGTTGCTTAGGCTGGTCTCAGACTTCTGAGCTCAAGTGATCTGCCCACCTTGGCCTACCAAAGTGCTGAAATTACAGGCATGAGCCACCATGTCTGGCCACTCAGTAATGTTTGTTGATACAAAGGAATGGCAATTCATGGATCACAAACATGTGGCTTAGTGCAAACTCCATCTACTGAGGCAAGTGAGGGCTGGCCACGGTATTTACATCCTTTGTGTTCAGTTTGTGTAAAACCAAGGTGAAGAGAGACTCAGCTCATCGCTTTTTTCCTGGCGCCACCTCCCTGGTCCTTAGTGCCCTCTCCCTGCGGGGTGTGTGGACCACCTGGGCCCTCATTTGCCTCTTGGCCTGTGATGCTTGCCTGCCAGTTTCTTTCACATCGTGTCCTGCCCTATTTTCACCTTAAACTTCATGGGATCTTTTTCCTATCTGTGTGCTGGTCCTATCCTGATGCGGGTGGCTGCACTGTCACATCAGGGAGTGCAGCATGAAGAAGAGAGCCTGGGGACCTCAGGGCAAGGTGTGTAGGCTTGTCTCTGCCACTCTCTATTTTTGCCTCCAGTGCCTTGCAGATGAGCCCTATCCATTCCCTATGTTCACATCCCTTCTCTCTCCCGTCCTCCATCTTTCACCAGCTCCCAGCTGCTGTCAGCCCCTTTGGCCTCTGGCATCTCACGTGCACACACGCACGCAAGGCTGAAGGCTGAGCTGAGTCTCACAGTGGTTTTTACAAGAACTGCTCTAATATTTGAACGCATAGGGCCAGCAACTTCTACTCCTGCAAGGTTTCCGCAACCAGGAGAGATGACTATTTTATAACTCTCTCAGGAGTATTTGCGTGTTAATAGGGAACACTTGATTATTGCTATGGTTTAAGTATTTTTTTTTTAAATAACAGCTTTATTGTGATATAATTCACATACCATAAAGTTTACTCTTTTAAAGTACACAATTCAGTAGGTCTTTAAAAAGTATATTCAGGCCAGGCGCGGTGGCTCATGCCTGTAATCCCAGCACTTTGGGAGGCCAAGGTGGGCAGACCACTTGAGGTCAGGAATTCAAGACCAGCCCGACCAACGTGGCAAAACCCTGTTTCTACTAAAAATATAAAAAATTAGCCGGGCATGGTGGTGCGTGCCTGTAATTCCAGCTACTTGGGAGGCTGAAGCAGGAGAATTCCTTGAACCTGGGAGGTGGAGGTTGCAGTGAGCCGAGATCGTGCCACTGTACTCCAGCCTGGGTGACAGAGTGAGACTCTGTCTCAAAAAAAAAGTGTATTCATAGTTTGCAGCTACCACCACTAATTTTAGAGCATTTTCATCACCCCAAAAAGAAACTCATTAGCAGTCACTCCCAGGCCCTCTTCCCCTCAGCCCCTGGCAACACGAATCTACTTTTTGTCTCTATGGGTTTGCCTATTCTGGACATTTAACATAAATGGAGTCATACAATATGTGACGGCTATTTGGCTTCTTCCACATAGCATGATGCTTTCAAGGGTCATCCATGTTGTAGCGTGTATCAGTACTCCACTCCTTTTTACTGCTGAATAATATTCCATTGTATGAGTAGACTACATTTTATTTATTCATTCATCTGTCGAGGGACATTTGGGTGTATGTGTGATTTTATTGGTCTGTTTTTTTGACCCAGCCATTTGTGGGGTTATTTTACGGGGTGGGGGGATTTGAAGATTCTTTATATTCTCTTACATTCTTTGGTGAAGAAATATTTTCTGCCCCCATGATAGATTTACCTTAGAGATTCCCGTTCTCTGAAATTGACCCAGCCATTTAAATAAAATCTAATCTGCAGGGGGAAAAAGAAACTACCCAGTCAGGCTCCATTCACCTTGAATATATATCTCCTTTTCATGGGCCTATGCACACACAGCAAGCATCAGCTTATTATGTCACATATTTTGTTATTGACTCCAACATTCCCCTTGTGTATTAACCACATCTCTCTCTCTCTTTTTTTTTTTTTTTTTTTTTTTTTTGAGACAGAGCTTTACTCTTGTTGCCCAGGCTGGAGTACAATGGCGTGATCTCATCACCGTGACCTCTGCCTCCCGGGTTCAAGCAATTCTCCTGCCTCAGCCTCCCGAGTAGCTGGGATTACAGGCATGCACCACCATGCCCAGCTAATTTTTATTTTTAGTAGAGACGGGGTTTCACTGCGTTGCCCAGGCTGATCTCGAACTCCTGACCTCAGGTGATCCACCCGCCTCAGCCTCCCAAAGTGCTGGGATTACAGGTGTGAGCCACTGTGCCCAGCCACATCTTTTTTTTCTGTATTTTAACACTTTGATGTCTGGGCTTTGCTGACCAGGTTAGCCAATTCCTAGAAGCAGTAAACAGCTGGCTCTCCAGTGTGCTTTTCAAATGCAAACCAACCAACCCAGAACCCACTACTCCACCACTTCCTTTGAAGGCTCTCACTCTAGGCTGCGGTCTACCTGCCCTAATCATCCCAGAGTCAGGTACCAGATGATGAGGGACAGCCAGTATGTCCCAGAACCCACCCAAATTATTCAAACTCACCAGTCCCAAGACTGCATTCTCTCCTTTGCCTATTCCTTCCCTTGAAAACCATGACAAAGGGTTTTGCCCCCACTTTCCCCTCTCTCAAGCCTCCTAAACCGCCCTGGGCTTCCCCGCATGGCCCTTTTATGGTATAGCTCACCCCATCCTCTTGGGGCTGTGAATAACCAACTATCTTTTCAATGGCAACCCTCTCCTGATCCGGTGGCCTTACCACACCCAAACAACAAAAGCTAGTAAGACACCTCACCCTCACACACTGCCAGAGCTTTGATTGCTGGTGTGATGTCACAGTTGTACATTCATTCATCCCAACAAATGTTCTGATATCTTTTATTTTTGGGGTTGTGTTTTCCTTTTTAAAAAAGCTCCTACATTCTATGACTTCAAGGGAGCATCAGAGAAAAGTAATTGTGATTTCTGTACACTTGGTAAAGCAAAAACTAGACTCACACAGCCACCGCCCTGGGACAGCCTCAAGCTGCTCTTCTGTGCCTGCTGCCCTTCAGGGGACCCCACTGGGATACACACTCCATGGTCAATGGCTGTCCCCAGGCCCCCCACTCCTCCCCACACATACACCTGCAGGGGTGGGCTGGGGACCTTAAGGTGTTTTGTCTCCTGCTGCTTGCCAGGTGGTGGAGCACAGAGGCCAGAAGCCCAGTGCCTTGTGCTGATATCTCGAACTTGCCTTACAGTAGCTTATATTTTCCTTAATACTAGGAAACTAGCACTTTATTTTTAGCATTGAATATCACTTGTCAAATTGTTTTTCTCACTGGCTTTGTATATGGATTTTATTTTTTACCATCTCCAATTTCCAGTGGGAACTAAGACTTAGAAAAAATCATATGCAAAGCATCTTTTATGAGACTACATCTGTGCCTTCTAAGGAGAGGTGGCAATGGTGTGTATTTTGATTTAACCTGGGAAGGATTGACTGGTGTTCTTGCAAATGCACCTGTCTATAAACGGTCCCAGCTTCTGTACACAGCCTGGAACTCATTCCATTGAGCCAAGTGTTTATAGATAATAGAGCTTTATTGTGGTAAAAGAAGCGAAGAGCTAATATTTTTATCTTATTTGAATAATTGTATCACAGGCTCTAGCATATGTCCAGCTTGGCACTATGAACATTTTGGGTCAGATGATTTTTTATTGGAGTTGGGCGATGGGAAAGCTGTCTTGCATATGTGGGATTTTTAGCAGCAAGCCCGGCCTCTACCTACTAGATGCCAGTGGCACCCCACTCCTCCAGTCCTCAGTTAAAACAAGAATGTCCCTAAACATTGCTAAACTCCCTGGGGAAGGAGGGGGAAATGGTGGTTGTGGTGGCAAAATCTTTCTGGGCAACCAGGATTTCTAGGGTCATAGGAACCTTGAAATCCAGCCACCTCCTGCCTGTGGAAAGCCCCCTACCCGGCAGTCCCTTGGTGGGAGGGGTGGGGCATTAATGAATGGTGTGTGGACACCTCCGCAGGAGCTCTGACTCCCTCTGCCTGGGAGAACTTGTTTCATTGTAACTTTTCTGCAGTTGAGTTGCTATTACTAGCTGCTGCAGCCCCTAGGACCTCTCTTTCCCCTGTGGTTGCAGTGGCCCCAGAGTTGTGAGCAGGGGAAATAACTGGATCTAGCCTGCACTGAATGGTACAGAGATTAAACTGGGAGAGCTCTGCCCTGTGGGATGGAGTCCTGGAGCCGGGTTTCCCCCGTCACCTGGGGATGCAGTTACAAATCTCGGTCCCCCAGCTCTGACCAGGGCTGGATGAGCTGCTAGGCAGGCCTGGCACCTGCTTGAAGCATTAGTAGTGCAGAGGTACATGTGGGCATGCTTATGCACACACGCTAGAAAATGGTCCATTGTGGAAAGACAGCTATTCAAACTCCATATCCACTGTATGCATACCAGGTATTGGATAACTTAGGACATTAGAAAAATCATTTCCTGGCCAGGTGTGGTGGCTCACGCCTGTAATCCCAGCACTTTGGGAGGCTGAGGTGGGCGGATCACTTGAGGTCAGGAGTTTGAGATCAGCCTGGGCAACATAGACCAAAAATACAAAAAATTAGCCAGGCGTGGTGACGCACACCTGTAATCCTAGCTACTCGGGAGGCTGAGGCATGAGAATCGCTTGGGAGGCAGAGGTTGCAGTGAGCCGAGATTGCACCACTGTACCCCGCTTGGGCAATAGAGCGAGACTCTGTCTCAAAAATAAAAAATCAAAAATAATTTCCTGGTTTGGTATTGCTTTACATTTTGAATTATATGAGAATACTGTGGCATATGGTAGGGCCTCTAGAAAGGTCCACATCTCTGAGGGGGGCCTGGGATTCTGCATTTTCAGTAACTCCCCAGTTGATTTCTATTTTTTTTTTTTTTTTTTTTTGAGACCTGTTCTCAACTGTTGCCCAGGCTGGAGTGCAGTGGCACAATCATAGCTCCACTGCAGGCTCACTGCAGCCTCAACCCCCTGGGCTCAAGTCATTCTCCCACCTTAGCCTCTTGAGTAGCTAGGACTACAGGCATGTGCCACCAAGACTGACTAATTTTTTTTTTTAAATTTTTGATAGAGATGAGGTTTCGCTATGTTGCCCAGGCTGGTCTTGAACTCCTGGCTTCAAGCAATCCTCCTGCCTCAGCCTCCTGTGTAGCTTGGACTACAGGCTTGTACCACCATGCCCGGCTAATTAAAAAAATTTTTTGTAGAGACAGGGGTCTCACAATGTCATCCAGTTGGTCTTGAACTCCTGGACTCAGACGATTCTTGTACCTCAGTCTCCCAAAGTCCTGGGGTTACAGGCATGAGCTACTGTGCTGGTTACCATGTGATTCCTTTTGTTCCCCCCATAAACGAGCTAACAAAGGAACTGGGTGATTCTTATGCATATCAACACTTTGGGCCCATGGCTTCTACTGCAGGAAACTTACAGTGGGGCTTCTCTGAGACTCCCAGGCCCCACCCCCTGTGTTCTGCCCCAGCTCGGTGGGGTTCTCTGCTGGTGCACACGCGGCTTCCTCGGATTTCACTTCAATGCTCATCTATGTTCCATTTTTTCTGTTCTTGTTTTCTGGAACTTGCATTAGACAGGAGACCTCCTGGACTGATCCCCTAACTCCCCCTCCCCACATTTTCCGTCTCACCTTCTCTTGGTTTAAGTATTTGTAAGCATGTTTGTTAAAAATGTTTATTGGGAACTTTTCTAGTACAAATATATTATATCCTTATTACAGAAAATTTGGAAAACACGAAAAAGGAAAAGTCAGGCAAAACAAAGCCCAGGACCTCACTACCCAAGACTGCCACAGTGTCTTCTCATGTGTTTCTTTCATTCTAGTCTATTTCCTTTTCTTTTTAATTTTTTTTTTTTTAAATCAGACATACATGCACATGGCTGAAAAATCAATGAATACCAAAAGGCTTATAAAGAAGAACATGAGGCTGAGGGGGTGGATCGCCTGAGGTCAGGAGTTCGAGACCAGCCTGGCCAACATGGTGAAACCCCGTCTCTACTAAAAATACAAAAATTAGCCAGCGTGCTGGCTCATGCCTGTAATCCCAGCTACTCAGGAGGCTGAGAAAGGAGAATTGCTTGAACCCGGGAGGTGGAGGTTGCAGTGAGCCAAGATCACACCATTGCATTCCAGCCTGGGTGACAAGAGCAAGACTTCGTCTCAAATAAATAAATAAAAAACATTAATCCCCTTTCCCATTTCTCTCTATTCTTCATTCTGCTTCCCAGAAGGCCCCTGTCTAGTGTTGTGGGAAGTCAGAGACCCCAAATGGAGGGACTGGCTGAAGCCATGGCAGAAGAACGTGGATTGTGAAAATTTCGTGGACGTTTATTAGTTCCCCAAATTAATACTTTTATAATTTCTTATGCCTGTCTTTACTGCAATCTCTGAACATAAATTGTGACAATTTCATGGACACTTATCACTTCCTCAATCAATACCCTTGTGATTTCCTAGGCCTGTCTTTACTTTAATCTCTTAATCCTGTCAGCTGAGGAGGATGTATGTTGCCTCAGGACCCTGTGATAATTGCATTAACTGCACAAATTGTATGTGTGTTTAAACAATATGAAATCTGGGCACCTTGAAAAAAGAACAGGATAACAGCAATGTTTAGGAAACAAGAGAGAGAACCTTAAACTCTGACCGCCAGTGAGCCAGGCGGAACACAGCCATATTTCTCTTCTTTCAAAAGCAAATGGGAGAAAAATATCGCTGAATTCTTTTTCTCAGCAAAGAACATCCCTGGGAAAGAGAATACGTGCCTGGGAGTGGGTCTATAGATGGCCCCCTTGGGTGTGGCCATCTTCTATGGTCGAAACTGTAGGGGTGAAATAGACCCCAGTCTCCTGTAGTGCTCCCAGAATTATTAGGAAGAGGAAATTCCCACATAATAAATTTTGGTCAGACTGGTTGCTCTCAAACCCTGTCTCCTGATAAGATGTTATCAATGACAATGGTGCCAGAAACTTCATTAGCAATTTTAACTTCGCCCCGGTCCTGTGGTCGTGTGATCTCGCCCTGCCTCCATTTGCCTTGTGATATTCTATTACCTTGTGAAGCATGTGCTCTCTGTGACCCACACCCTATTTGTACACTCCCTCCCCTTTTGAAAATCACTAATAAAACCTTGCTGGTTTTGCAGCTTGTGGGGCATCACGGAACCTACCGACATGTGATGTCTCTCCTGGATGCCCAGCTTTAAAATTTATCTCTTTTGTACTCTGTCCCTTTATTTCTCAAACCAGCCGACGCTTAGGGAAAATAGAAAAGAACCTACGTGACTATCAGGGCAGGTTCCCTGATAGTCTAGGATGCTGTGGTTGTTTCTTCTGTATGTCGTCCATATTTCTAAATAATAGGCTTATATTATTATGTTCTTAGTTATCCATCTTGGGTGCAATCTTTTGGTTTCCTGTGGTACTTGAGGGCTCATCTCCCTCATACCACTCCCTTCTCCTCTCTGCCCTTCTCTCCCCGCTGCATCCTTCCAACATGGTGATATCACAGCTGGGGGTTAAAGGATAGTCAGGCCTCACTGTTGCCTGTCCAAATTGTACAATATTTTACTTTTCCTGCAGGCAATAATTATATCTTTTTCTAACTTTTGTAGTTTTCTATGGATCTACCACTACACAAGGATTTTTTGGTTCCTAAATACTTCAACAGATCTTTCCAACAAAATATCCTGTAATGGTTTTTCCAAATGGTCAGATCACACCACCTCAGTCCCATGCTTCCCAGATGCCCAGGCCCAGCCCCCTGTGTTCTGCCCCAGCTGGGCGGGGTTCTCTGCTGGTGCACACGCGACTTCCTGGGATTTCACTTCACTGCTCACCTATGTTCCATTTTTTTCTGTTCTTGTTTTCTGGAACTTGCATTAGATAGGAGACCTCCTGGACTGATCCCCTAACTCGCCCTCCCCACATTTTCCATCTCACCTTCTCTTGGTACAACTTTCTGGAAGATTTTTTTTTTTTATTAACATTTCTTCCTTGAGATATAATCTGGAAGATTTTGTCAGCCTTATCTGACAAGCATTCTATTAAATTTTTAAATTTCGGCTGCCACATTTTTACTTTGTAAGAGTTGTTTCTTTTACCCTGTTTGTTCTTATCTGACCTGCTCCCTTAGTGGCTCCCCACATCTGTCTCTATATATAAACACACACATACATATGTGTGTGTGTATATATATACACACATATATGTGTGTATATATATATACATATATGTGTGTATATATACATATATGTGTGTGTATATATATATACATATATGTGTGTATATATATATACATATATATGTGTGTATATATGTTAATACCTTGTAGAAGCTTTAATCTGTTCCATCAATTGTGTTTCTCCCTGTTCTTTTTTTTTCTGATTGCTTTATTCATTTACTTATCAATCACATA
Organism: Pongo pygmaeus; assembly: GCF_028885625.2. Taxonomy (NCBI): domain Eukaryota; kingdom Metazoa; phylum Chordata; class Mammalia; order Primates; family Hominidae; genus Pongo; species Pongo pygmaeus. The sequence goes on along the minus strand of NC_072384.2, from coordinate 106,285,411 downwards.
TTTATTGAGTTCCTTTTATGTGCCAGGTATTGTTCTAGTTGTTGTGGATATAATAGTAAGATAAGGTTCTCTGTCCTTATAAAGGTTATATTCTAGCTAGAGAAAATAATAAATGAATTATATTATGGCTATGAATAAAAATTAGGCAGGCGAAAGTGTTTTCTTTTTTTTTTTTTGACCACTGTCAGAAAAGAAGGTGTTGTTTTCAATAAAGTGTTCAGAGAAGATGTCTCTGTCTGAGGCTTCTTTACTCTCATGTCTGCCACCTGGGTTGGGAGGACTCATGTGACTTGGGCTTCCTCACAGCGTGGCAGCCGGGATCTAAGAAGGAATGTTCTGAGAGCAAGGTTTCTACAGAACTAACTACAAGGCCTCTATGGGTTATAGGAGAGTCATTAAGGCTAACCCAGATTTAAGGGGAGGAGAATCAGACTGTCCTTTTTTGATGGAAGAGTGGCAAAGTCACATTGCAGAAGAATGTAGGTGGGAGGAAGTATCTCGGATGTCTTTGAAAAATACAGTGTGCCCCACATTGTAACACCCTCTATTCTGTTCAGCTGGTTGCTATTTCTCCACCCACTTTGTCTTCAAACATTTCTTGAAGTTGAATATCTCTGGGTGCTGCTTTCTTTGTTGTCCTTATGAGTGAATAGCCTTTTATTATCCGTTCACTGCCTAGTTGGGTTTGAAAAGAGGAAGGGGATAGATGCATGTCACCAGTTGGCTATTTTTGAGTAGTAGTCCAGATGATCTACAGTGCAAGGTTGTTGAAAATTGGTATAAGAAAACAATGGCAGAGCTTAGGAATGGCTGAAGTAAAATATTTTCTCTTTTTACCTTTTTTCTGCTCTTGATTTATTTTGGAAGATATAAAGGCACATGGAGGTTAGGTAACTTTCCAAAACATCGCTCAGCTAGCTGCAGAGCTGAGACTACATTTGCATTTCAACTTGTGTTTTACAAATTCTTTGGGATATACTGAAAGAAATCCAACAGAGCCCTGTGTGATGGCTCAAGCCTGTAATCCCAGCTACTCGGGAGGCTGAGGGGAGAGGTTTGCTTGAGCCCAGGAGTTCAAGACCAGCTTGAGTAACATAGGGAGACCCCATCTCTAAAACCAAAACAGAAAAGAAAACAATCCAACAAACAACAATTTAAAAAACAACTACCAGAAAAACAACAACCTATTCAGAGGTCGAAGGAATTTGGGAAGCTAAGTTAAGCAAAGTTAAACAACTTACTTTTTTTTTTTTTTTTTTTTTTAGATGAGGTCTCACTCTGTTGCCCAGGCTAGAGTGTGGTGGCACAATCTTGGATCACTGCAATGTCTGCCTCCTGGATTCAAGCAATCCTCCCACCTCAGCCTCCTGAGTAGCTGGGACTAGAGGCACATGCCACCTTGCCTGGCTAATTTTTGTACTTTTAGTAGAGATGGGGTTTCACCATATTGCCCAGGCTGGTCTCAAACTCTGGGGCTCAAGTGATCCACCTGCCTCAGACTCCCAAACTGCTGGGATTACAGGTGTGAGCCACCGCATCCAGCCAACAACTCTTTCTTTCCTTTTCCCTCCCTCCCTTCCTCCCTTCTTTCCTTCCTTTGTTTTTATTTCATAATTGTAAACTGAACTCTGCAATCCAGCTAGGCATGGAAGGGAATAAGAAAAACATAGACCCAAATGGAACTGCAGCGAGAACACAAAGATTCTAAGATACTGCGAGTAAATGGGGTGGAGGGTGCTCTCCTGAGCTACAGAAGGAATGGTCTGGTAGTTTAGATAAAACAGAAGTCATACTTAGAGTTGTCCGCAGTCAGCAATGGTGATCTTCTTGCTGGTCCCACGATTCCTGGACCCAAAGCGCTCCCCCGCCTCCACAATATCCATGTCTTCTTTCTTTCTTTCTTTTTTTTTTTTTTTGAGACAGAGTCTTGCTCTGTCACCAGGCTGGAGTGCAGTGGTGTGATCTCAGTTCACTGCAACCTCTGCCTCCCGGGCTCCCTCGCTGGGCATCCCCTGCAGAGTCACGACTGCTCCCTGGGCCAGGCTTCCCTGGGGGTCCTCCAAGCTCAGCCACCGGGCTCTCAGGCCCGACACCTGCCTTGGCCAGGCCCCCACCCCAGGGGCAGGCGGCCCCTCCTGGCTTCTCCTGTAGGGTACCTCCTTGTCCCCCATACCCCCAGGAAATGGTGCTCCCTCAGCCATGTGGCACTTCTGGGCTCCTGACCTAGGCCATGGGGAGGTCTGGGGATTCTCCTGCCTCAGCCTCTCGAGTAGCTGGGACTACAGGCGTGCATCACCATGCCCGGCTAATTTTTTGTATTTTTAGTAGAGATGGGGTTTCGCCATGTTGGCCAGGCTGGTCTTGAACTCCTGATCTCAGGATCTTCCCGCCTCGGGCTCCCAAAGTGCTGGGATTATAGGCGTGAGCCACCGCACCTGGCCATATACAACCATTCAGTCTTGGCAGTGTAGATGATAAATGGAACCATTTGTGTTGGGTCCAGCATTTGCCATGGACAGGATGCCAGGAACTGTATACCTCAAGATGAAGTTCTCATCATCAAATTTCTCCCCATAGATGGACTTGCCACCAGTGCCATTATGGCTTGTGAAGTTACCACCCTGACACATAAACCCTGGAATAATTCAGTGAGAAAAGGAACCCTTACAACCAAATCCTTTCTCTCCAGTGCTCATGAGTGAAAGTTTTCTGCCATCTTTGGAATCTTGTCTGCAAATAGCTCGAAGGGGATGTGTCCCAAGGGCTTGCCGTTGACAGTGATGTTGAAAAACACGATGGGGTTGATCATGGCTGGTAGTACAGGGCTCCTGGTGGCGGCAGCAGTGTCTGCAAAGCACAATTTTTTTTACTCAGACTTTTCGGAGGCCTTTTTTTTTTGAGACAGGGTCTCACTTAGTTGCTTAGGCTGGAGTGCAGTGGCAGCGTGACCACGGCTCATTGCAGCCTCGACCTAGGCACAAGTGATTCTCTCATCTCAGCCTCTCGAGTCACTGGGACTACAGGCTAATGTTTGTATTTTTTGTAGAGACGGGGGTCTGTCTGTGTTGCCCAGGCTGGTTTCGAACTCCTGGACTCAAGTGATCCACCTGCCTTGGCCTCCCAAATTGCTGGGATTACAGGCATGCATGGCCTTCTGAGGCTTCAGTGTGCTAGGGAAGCAGGGTTTGAGCTTCCAAGCTCACGTGACCGCTTTTGCAGGGTGTCTCATGTAGACTACAAGTGGCTGTCAGAGTGTCCCGGTCACACTTCCGTTTCCCATCTTGTAATTATATCACCAACAGAGATCTGCATAGCATGGATAGATGGTCAGTGCTTTCATAGGATCAAAAGAGTTTGCATACTTAGTAACTGATGTTTTCATGTACCCCTGTTTAGTAACCAGATGGGCTCATTTAGGCAAGCAATTTAAGAGCTTTTCATTCATGCCTGGAGGGCCAAAGAAAGGAGGTTCTTCAACATGGGATTTGTTTTTTTCTGCATTCTAACATTCACTGCTTATTGGTAGCCGACTTGAGAAAGTTTCGCTATTGATGACTACAGTTTAGGAAACATCTATTTTCAATCTTTTGAGCCTTCAGGGCCATTTCACTTTTGGCCACCAGATGGCAGAGCACGGTCGTGCTTCGTGCTTGGGTTTTCTCTGTGGTGGGTTTATGCTGCGCGCTGGCACAGGAGTAGCCGAAGCCGTGAGCCTCTGAGGAACAGCTCTGTTCTTGGAACACGTAGGACATTGGATTCTATCTTGTTTTAATGATTCCTGGACTTATTTCTTACTATGTCGGTTCTTAGTACAGTATAACTGAGCCAGAAACAGGACTTTTATAAAAAGTGCTTCATTTTTCCTGAATGAGTTGTCGGCTCCTGCTACTGACTTGCTGACATTTGTTGTTTGGAGGTCAGTTTTCTGATTGCATAACAAGTAAATTTTTTTTTTTTTTTTTAGTTGGAAAGAGTAAGTGAAGAAATTTGTCAAATTTTATTTTTATTTTTGGGTACAGGGTCTCATTCTGTTGCCCAGGCAGTGGCGTGATCATAGCTCATTGTAATCTCAATTTCCTGTTCTCAAACATGATCCTCCCAAGTAGCTGGGACTACAGACGTGCACCAGCACTGCTGGCTAATTTTTGAAAAATTAAAACTCCTTCCATTCAGATTGCTCGCTTTGACACTGTGCAAAGCCCTAAAGGCCTGACAACACCTCTATCTTTTAGATTTGGAGCTCAAGAACAAGGATGTGATTAAAGATCTGTATGGATGCGGGATGATTTCTGCTTTTCTAGTCCGAGGCAAGATCCTCTTTTGCGAAGGAGGTGAGGATGAAGATACAAATAAGATTCAGGAGAGATGGGGCCCAGAGGGAAGGAAGAGGGGCCAGGACAGCAAACAGTAGTCTCCCCTGGGTGGTTTGACTGGGGAACTTATTATTATGGACCTACGAGGAGGCAGGGAGTTCTGAAGAGGCCTGACCCCCAACCCCCCAACCTTTTTTTTGAGATAGGTCTCACTCTGTCACCCAGGCTGGAGTGCAGTGGCATGAACATAGCTCACCACAGCCTCAACCTCCTGGGCTCAGGTGATCCTCCCACCTCAGCCTCCTGAGTAGCTGGGACTACAGACATGAACCACCACGCCCGGCTAATTTTTCTATTTTTTTTATAGAGACAGGGTTTTGCCATGTTGCCGAGGCTGGTCTGGAACTCCTGGGCTCAAGCAATCCTTGCACTCCAGCCTCCCAAAGTTCTGGGATTACAGGCGTGAGCCACTGTGCCCAGCCTCTAAAACCCTTTGAAATGAAGAAAATGTAAATAGCAGTATGTTTGCAGCTGGTTTGGCAGACATTCTCCTCAAACTGGTTCTTGAGGATTGGAAATGGGAAGACAAACGAAGGAAGAGCAGATCTTCATTTCTTCTCACCATCCTTCCATCCCTGTGCCCAGCACAGGGATTTGGGTGAAGACTGTCCTCTTTCTCTCTCTACCCACATGTGGAAATTCTAGCACACTGCACTGCAGTTCATTAGGTGCTCTGTGACGGTGGCTGGAAGGTGAGATGAGTGCCTGTTCACCACCTCCTGCCACGTCCTCTCTTAACATCTAAAGAGCAGCCCGTGGGGAGGAATCGACATGTAAGAAGTCCTGGCTTGGGCTCCAGCAGGCATGCCACTGAGCGTGTTATTCTAGGAAAGAACAGGGCGGCCAGGGCTGTCCATGGTGTGATGGTCTGTGTCAGTGTGGTTTGAGTCCGGGGCATGTTCCCAGCATCTGCTCCTTCCAGCTCCCAGAAGTGGCCCTTCCCTGCCAGGATGGTGCTCGGAGGGGCCGCTGCCACCTCCTGTACCCAACCTGCCCTCAGCTTCTCTTTAGCTTCCCCATCTCACTGGGAGGGCCCCGGAGTTCACTGTATTGTCTGCCCTTGAGTCTTCAAGTTTCCATCCCCCTGGGGGCAATGAAGAAGCCACATCCTGTAACTCAGGGGCTGTGCCTGTGTTCTCAGTGGGAACACAGCCATCCCCACTGCAGTCAGGGGCCAAGGGCTCATGAGAGCATCTTGTTTAGTATGAGCCCCGGGGTGAGACGTTGGAAGGATGGACGAGATGCCCTTTCCCAAGGTCTCTTCCTTTCCTATCATTGTAAATTTCCGTTGTGTTTTGAGACCCTTGAATTGTCAAGGCCACAAAAGTGAAAAACATGACAATTATTTATTGTCACTATTGCCATCTGATTCTCTGCTGGCACCCAAGGCCGCTCATCAATCTCTATGAACATCAAACAGCTTACCACTGTTTAAGAAAAAAGAAACGCTTTCATGAAAGATTATAAAAAGATGCAACTGGTGGGAACCACCTCACTGGGACCCCGCACCATCAAGGGGACCAGCATAAAGCAGGCTGTCCCCAAAAGCACATCGGAGTGAGTGTTGAGCTTGAACGTGGCTCCCGTGAAAGATGGGGTTTTTCTTTTCCACGGCGTTTGTCTTTGTGTAGACATACCCGCTTTGCTTCCTGACACCTTGTCTTGTCCTGCAAGATACCTTGGTTATACTTCTCCCAACATCAGAGAATTTTTAAAAACCTAGTTGAAAGAATCATAATAAAAATCTATAAGCACTGGACTTTTATGTATTTCACTTTTATTGAATTCCTTCTAGTGTAAAAGTAGCCTATTTTGTAGTATTCAGTGCAATGCCTATCTGCAGATAGAATACACTGAGTGAGGGCTGAGAGGCAGAGGCTGGTAGGAAGAAAATGGGCCAAGCTGGTTGGGAGTGGAGGCATCATCACATTCCAAGTCAAGGCTGCTCCCAAATCTCTCATTTTCTTCTTTGTTTCCTTTTTGCGTTTATGTTTTCCTTTCTTTTTTTTTTTTTCCTTTAGAGATGGAGTCTCGCTCTGTCGTCCAGGCTGGAGTGCAGTGGCACGATCTCGGCTCACTGCAATCTCCGCTTCCCGGGTTCAAGCGATTCTCCTGCTTCAGCCTCCCAAGTAGCTGGGACTATAGGCACGCGCCACCACACCCATCTAATTTTTGTGTTTTTATTAGAGATGGGGTTTCACCATATTGGTCAGGCTGGTCTTGAACTCTTGACCTTGTGATCTGTCCGCCTCGGCCTCCCAAAGTGCTAGGATTACAGGCATGAGCCACCGTGCCTGGCCGCATTTATGTTTTTCTATAGGTTGGGTGATTTTCTAATCTAGCTGAAGGATGTCTCCTACATTTCATTTTTTTTTTTTTTTTTGGGCGTCACCTTGGGTTAATGATCAAGTAAATGACAAGAAAAGAGCACAGAACTAACAGCATCAAAACAGCTTTGTTTGGTGCTTTTGGATAAAACCGTCATTTCTTCCTAGTTTTATTCAGAAATCCAGGTGTGGAATCAAATTGTGCATGCATGTCAGCTCATAGCCTATTTTCAGTGTAACTTCCTGTGCTGTTTCAACGGGAAGAGATTTCACAGTAGTTGCTTCATCTCCCTGTCCAGCTTCCTCGTGTCTCTTACCTTCCTCTTCTCCAGCACTTTATCTACTATTGGTATAGCTGTGTTACCTTGAGTGCTGGGAGGTGCTTCACCCTGTCACTCAGGTTGAGCGACAAGCACGGTAGCCTTGGCCGTGAGTGTCTGTGAGTCACTCTGCAGGCAGGATGTAGAGTGCCACATCCACTCCTGCCAGGCCAGGCATGGGCCTCATCCTGCCACCGAGGGCAGGAGCGTGTGATGAGGCTGGGGATGGGCAGGTCACCCTGCCCCACCTTCAGGACCAGGACCCACAGGACACCTAAGCACCCAGCACTGAGTCTGCTGACCATATTTTCTCTTCTTTCCCATGGCCGGGCTTCTGCCTGAGAGTTCTCCCCAGTTTGCATGTCTGCATTTGGGGAACCCGCTCTCCTAGAATGTGACATGCAGTCATGAGAACTGGTGGGTGGGAAGGGGCTAGTCCAGCACCTGGCAGAGGGGAAGAATGCAGTGCAAACATGCCAGTCAGTGATTACTGGCCGTAACAGCCTGCCCTCTGTGGTGGTGTTTTTTTTTGTTTGTTTTTGTTTTTGTTTTTGTGTGTGTGTGTGTGTGTGTGTGTGTGTGGTGTTTTTTTGTTGTTTTGTTTTGAGACAGAGTCTCACTCTGTCGCCCAGGTTGGAATGCAGTGGCACGATCTCAGCTCACTGCAGCCTCCGCCTCCCAGGTTCAAGCGATTCCCCTGCCTCAGCCTCCTGAGCAGTTGGGACTACAGGCGTGCATCACCATGCCTGGCTAATTTTTTTTTTTTTTTTTTTTGTTAGAAAGAAATGCTGTTTTAATTGAATTATACTGAAAATGTTTTGCTAAAAATGACATTGATGATATAAAATGATGTTCAATTAGAATATTTAAAATTAATTCATTTTTATCTTGTATACATTGATTTCCTTTAGTGTATCTAATACATATCACCTGAAGAAAGTGACTAATATTTAATATAATTTTCCAAAGGACAAATTAAATCCCCAGGAATCATTCTGCTATTAACATTTTTTTTTTTTTGGTTTTTTTTTCTTTATTATTATTATTATTATTATTATACTTTAGGTTTTATGGTACATGTGCGCAATGTGCAGGTAAGTTACATATGTATACATGTGCCATGCTGGTGCGCTGCACCCACCAACTTGTCATCTAGAATTAGGTATATCTCCCAATGCTATCCCTCCCCCCTCCCCCCACCCCACAACAGTCCCCAAAGTGTGATGTTCCCCTCCCTGTGTCCATGTGTTCTCATTGTTCAATTCCCACCTATGAGTGAGAATATGCGGTGTTTGGTTTTTTGTTCTTGCGATAGTTTACTGAGAATGATGATTTCCAATTTCATCCATGTCCCTACAAAGGACATGAACTCATCATTTTTTATGGCTGCATAGTATTCCATGGTGTATATGTGCCACATTTTCTTAATCCAGTCTATCATTGTTGGACATTTGGGTTGGTTCCAAGTCTTTGCTATTGTGAATAATGCGGCAATAAACATACGTGTGCATGTGTCTTTATAGCAGCATGATTTATAGTCCTTTGGGTATATACCCAGTAATGGGATGGCTGGGTCGAATGGAATTTCTAGTTCTAGATCCCTGAGGAATCGCCACACTGACTTCCACAAGGGTTGAACTAGTTTACAGTCCCACCAACAGTGTAAAAGTGTTCCTATTTCTCCACATCCTCTCCAGCACCTGTTGTTTCCTGACTTTTTAATGATTGCCATTCTAACTGGTGTGAGATGGTATCTCATTGTGGTTTTGATTTGCATTTCTCTGATGGCCAGTGATGGTGAGCATTTTTTCATGTGTTTTTTGGCTGCATAAATGTCTTCTTTTGAGAAGTGTCTGTTCATGTCCTTTGCCCACTTTTTGATGGGGTTGTTTGTTTTTTTCTTGTAAATTTGTTGGAGTTCATTGTAGATTCTGGATATTAGGCCTGGCTAATTTTTGTATTTTTAGTAGAGACAGGGTTTCATCATGTTGGCCAGGCTGGTCTTGAACTCCTGGCCTCAAGTGATCCACTTGCCTCGGCTTCCCAAAGTGCTGGGATTACAGGTTTGAGCCACTGCGCCTGGCCGACCAGGCCTGTTTTACAGATGGAGAAATGGAGGCAGGGTATTTCTTGAGGTCCTAGGGTTTGCCGATCGTTAACACAGGGCCTAGGCTTGCCTTAGGCTCACACTTGTGGGGACTCGGGGTGGTGCCGTGAAGAACATCTTTCCCAGCAACAAAACTGCATATGCTTGGCTATTCTTGGGCAAGGCTTTGTTTGCTTTTTGCCACCCAGGGCCGCTTCTGGGCTGACTCTGAGCTCCCCTTGCAGAAACGGCTGGCTGGTTTTGACAACTGGTATCTGCTGCCTGCTCTTACCTCTCACCAGTAAGGTGAGCCCAGATGTGGAGGGATGGGATTGCAAAGCTGAGTTCAAAGGCATCAATGTGCTCACCTTTGCAGGGTTGGATGCCGTTTTTCACTCCCAGAATGATGTGTGTCAAGTGTGTCAAACCGTCTCTCTGGGACCTCCCTAAATTTGTTATTTTGGTACAACCTGAAAAAGTACGTTTCTTCTACATTACTTCATTATCATTTAGGAAATTTCCTGTTCTCAATTATCCTGACAACTCAGGAGCTCAGAGTCCTAGATTTTCTGTTTAAATCTCCATCTAGGGTTTTGAAAACATTTTAAATTCTTCAGGATGTCTGTACAATTGCCCTTTGTCTTTTTCTTTCCCTGCACCTTGTAACTTTTCAGGATGTGGTGTTATCTTTCTCATGAGAACTGGAATTTACTGCGAAGAGGCTCTGTTGGTTACTTCATTTTGCCTAAGCCAAGCCCCAGCCCTCTTCAGAGGAAAAGACTGTACAGTGAATGGTGGCAAGGAAAGGGAAAACCTAAGGAGCATTACTTCCTGGCTAGCTCTTTTTATTTTTGTTTTTTTGAGACAGAGTCTCACTCTGTCACCCAGGCTGGAGTGTAGTGGTGCAATCTCAGCTCCCTGCAACCTCCACCTCCTGGGTTCAAGTGATTCTCCTGCCTCAGCCTCCTGAGTAGCTAGAATTACAGAGGTGCGCCACCATGCCCAGCTAATTTTTGTGTTTTTAGTAGAGACGGGGTTTCGCCATGTTGGCCAGGCTGGTCTCGAACTCCTGGCCTTAAGTGATCCACCTGCCTCGGCCTCTCAAAGTGCCGGGATTACAGGCGTGAGCCACTGTGTCTGGCCCTGGGTAGCTCTTTTTTTAAAAGTCTTGATTTGACTTGATTGAACACTATAGATTTAAAATCTCCCTCCTCCCAAATGTGTCAAAATATTGCTTAAAATACTATTTAACTAGGGTTAAAAAACTTTTTTTTTTGGAGATGGAGTATTGCTCTGTAGCCCAGGCTGGAGTGCAGCAGCATGATCTCGGCTCGCTGCAGCCTCCACTTCCCAGGTCCTGGGTTCAAGCAATTCTCCTGCCTCAGCCTCCTGAGTAGCTGGGATTACAGGTGTGCGCCACCATGCCCAGCTAATTTTTGTATTTTTAGTAGAGACGGAGTTTCACCATTGTTGGCCAGTCTGGTCTTGAACTCCTGACCTTGTGATCCACCCACCGTGGCCTCCTAAAGTGCTGAGATTACAGGCGTGAGCCACTGTGCCCAGCCAAAACTTTGAAACTATTTCATCAGTAGGATGAAATTATACATTAAATATTATATGGAGACAGTCATCACAGAATCTGGCAAGAGTCTTACATTTTCCAGTGTTCCTCAGAGAGCTGCTACAGAGAGGTGGTGTCATCTGAGCACTATCTGGGTGGTATGGATGACTAGGATGGCTCCAGTTCTTCACTCATACTTGCGTCGCACGTGTGACGCATGACTTTATAGCCCTCCCATCTGATTCTGAGCTCAGACGTGTGAACTGGCTTTGGCCAATAAGATGTTAACAAATGGGACACACCCAGCTACCTGAAAAGGACTTACTCTCTCTCTTGCTCCTCTGCCACCACCATGAGAAGAACAAGGCTAGGCCAGAGGACAGAGGTGTGGGCCACAGAGCTAAGCTGCCCCAGCTGAGCCAGTCCAGATGAGCTCAGCCCTGGTTGGACCCTAAACGCATAAGGGAGTCCAGATGAGATCAGTGAACCTTATAGGTGTGGGAGAAATGAATGTTAGCCGAGGCAATGTAGTGAGACCTTATTTCTACATAAAATTTAAAAAATTAGCCAAGCCTGGTGGCATGCATCTGTAATCCCAGCTGCTTGGGAGGCTGAGGTGGGAGGATTCCTTGAACCCAGGAGGCAGGGGTTGCAGTGAGCCAAGATTGCACCACTGTCCTCCAGCCTGGGTGACAGAGTGAGACCCTGTCTCAAAAAAAAAAGTTTGCTATTATTTGGCACTGAGGTTTTGTGACTGGTTGTTTTATGGCACATGGTTGTGTTATGGACTAAATGCTGTATCCCTCCCAAAATTCATATGGTGAAGTCTGTATTAGTCCATTTTCACAGTGCTGATAAAGACATACCTGACACTAGGGAATTTATAAAAGAAGTTTAATGGACTCATAGTTCCACGTGGTTGGGGAGGCCCCACAATCATGGTGGAAGGTGAAAGGCACATCTCACATAGCGGCAGACAAGAGAGCTTGTGCAGAAAAACTCCCCCTTATAAAACCATCGGATCTCGTGAGAATTATTCACTATCATGAGAACAGCACAGGAAAGACCTGCCCGCATGATTCAATTACCTCCTATTGGGTCCCTTCCACAACACGTGGGAATTCAAGATGAGATTTGGTTGGGGACACAGCCAAACCATATCAAAGTCCTAACCCCTAATGTGATGGTATTTGGAGATGGGGCCTTTGGGGACAATTAGGGTTAGAAGAGGTCAGGAGGGGAGTGCCCCCTGGTCTGAAGGGATTAGTGTCTTTTTAAGAAGAGACGTCAGAGAGCTCAGCCTCTCTTACTTGCATTCTCTAATATCAGTGGGGGCCATGTGAGGACACACGGAGAAGGAAGCTGTCTGCAAGCCAGGAAGAGGGTCTGCACCAGAAACTGACCATGCTCACCTTGGATGTCCAGACTCCAGAAGTGTGAAAAATACATGTCTATTGTTTTTTGCCTCCCCCGCAGCCTGTGGTGTTTTGTGACGGCAGCTGAGCAGACTAACCCAGGTGGCAACAGCAAGCTCACACGGTGGCAGAGGGAAGACTGGGTCCTGGGCAACTTCCTGGAGTCTGGAGCTCTTTCCACACGTAGGCACACCCTTGAACCTTGTTCTAAATGCGTGTGCGAGTGTTGGAAACCACTCTCTTCCCTTTTCCTTCCAAGTTCTGTGATATAACTTATTAATAAATTATTTTAGGCAGATAGAGAGGAAAAGGGGTCCTTGGGAAGTTTTCTTTTTTCTTTTTTCTTTTTTTTTTTTTGAGACAGAGTCTCACTCTGTCGCCCAGGCTGGAGTGCAATGGCGCGATCTCGGCTCACTGCAAGCTCCTCCTCCCGGGTTCACACCATTCTCCTGTCTCAGCCTACTGAGTAGCTGGGACTACAGGCGCCCGCCACCATGCCCAGCTAATTTTTTGTATTTTTAGTAGAGATGGGATTTCACCATGTTAGCCAGGATGGTCTTGATCTCCTGACCTCGTGATCTGCCTGCCTCGGCCTCCCAAAGTGCTGGGATTACAGGCGTGAGCCACCGCACCCGGCCAAAGTTTTCAATTTTTAAAGCATCTCTAGAAAAGTTTCCTGTAAAGCCCCAGCTCTTAGAGATATGCAAGTGCCGGCCATTAGAAACTGGGTCCACCCAACATGGCGATTCCCACCCTCTTCTTTTTGCCATTGCCCCATCTGTACCTGGCAACATGGCCACATCCCCATGTGTGTAGAACATCATAGTGCCCTGCATTTGCATATTAAAAGGCTAGGGTGGTTGGGCCAGCTTTTTCATGGGCTACGTGAATGACATGCCTAGTCAAACCAATCCCCTGAGACACTGCCTCCTCCAGCCTCTGTATATACACCTGATTGGTATCGGTGGCAGGTGGGGTTCCCTCTCTTGACTTTGGGGCCTCCCCTCCCTCTGTCTCTGTACGGGGAGCTTCTTCCTTCTGCCTTATCTTTTCTTTCTTGTCTATTAAACTCTCTGCTCCTTAAAGCTGTTACCAGCGGGTCCTTGCTCCCAGAGCTCCCAAGATGGCGGTGGGCGCTTCCAAGATGGTGGCAAGCCTCGTGTTCTCTGATCTGGAGTTCCTGGCCTCATGGATTCCAAGGAATGGAATCTTGGTCCATGCGATGAGTGTTACAGCTCTATTAGAAGCCGTGGGTCATGGAAGAGAACTGTGGAACCCAGTGACTAGTGTTCAGCTCGATTAGGATGAACCCAGGCACTTAGCCCTGCAGGAACAATGGCAAGCCTTTAGCCCAATCGGGAGCGGCAGTGGGCGCCTCGCTGGATCAGGAGCACAGCGGACACCCTGCTGGATCTGGAGGGATGCAAGTCAGAGGTGGGTCTGCGGCGGTGGCAAAGAGCAGTGGTGGACGGTGAGCGAAAGCTCAGCTCCAGCCCTAACAAACACGGACCAGAAGAGAGTGCAGTTGCAAGATTTAATAGAGTGAAAACAGAGCTCCCATACAAAGGGAGGGGACCCAAAGAGGTAGCCGTTGCTGGCTCGAATGCCTGGGTTTATATCCTGATCATTCTCCCTCCCGCTGGGCTCTCAGGCGATGGATGATTGGCTATTTCTTTACCTCCTGTTTTTGCCTAATTAGCATTTTAGTGAGCTCTCTTTACTATCTGATTGGTTGGGTGTGAGCTAAGTTGCAAGCCCCGTGTTTAAAGGTGGAAGCGGTCACCTTCACAGCTAGGCTTAGGGATTCTTAGTTGGCCTAGGAAATCCAGCTAGTCCTGTCTCTCAAAACCACTCCACGTGTGTCTGTGTCGTTTTATGTAATTCAACTGGAGACCAAGAACCTGGTGTTCCTCCAGTCATTGCAGCTGCATCAGTTCTTCATTTGGTGCTCTCTCCTTGCCCACGGGCTCCAGGCTGAGGCTAGGCTCTTTGACACCGACCTGCCATCTGTATGCTGGGCCCATGCTCTCTGCACAGACGGAGGCCAGGTTTCCGACCTTCTGATCATCTCCTCATTGCCAAGTGTAACAAACCCTCCCAGGCTGCCGCACTTCTTTTCAACTCCGAACTGTCTTTTCTTTCTTTTGTCCATTTCAAATGACAACCTGATAGAAAAAGGAAGAGTTTGAGATGTAGTCAGGGTACTTTCTGATTTCATTCTCTAATAAGTAGATATAATTTTTTGGGTAATTTCTACTTAAAGAGAACTAAAACTGATGTTGGAGAATGGAAAAATTTGATAGAAACAGGTAAAAATGGTCAGAACAAAGGTCTCCCTGAGTAGCTAATTTTAAGCTTTGGGCATCACATTATAATTAGTGTTTACTTAGGGTTCATAAAAAGGAAAGAGAGGATTTGATCCCTGTCTGAGTTCCAATAAAGAGGTCCACTCTATAGCCAAGAAGTCTATTAACCCTAGTTAGAACCCATGTGAAAAAATTCAATTCCATATTGTACTATTAAGTTTATACATATTGTCAGGCCTCTGAGCCCAAGCTAAGCCATCATATCTCCTGTGACCTGCACGTATACATCCAGATGGCCTGAAGCAACTGAAGCTCCACAAAAGAAGTGAAAATAGCCTTAACTGATGACATTCCACCACTGTGATTTGTTTCTGCCTCACCCTAACTGATCAATGTACTTTGTAATCTCCCCCACCCGTAAGAAGGTTCTTTATAATCTCCCTCACCCTTAAGAAGGTTCTTTGTAATTCTCCCCACCCTTGAGAATGTACTTTGTGAGATCCACCCCCTGCCCACAAAACATTGCTCCTAACTCCACCGCCTATCCCAAAACCTATAAGAACTAATGATAATCCCACCACCCTTTGCTGACTCTCTTTTCAGACTCAGCCTGCCTGCACCCAGGTGAAATAAACAGCCTTGTTGCTCACACAAAGCCTGTTTGGTGGTCTCTTGACACGGATGCGCGTGGCACATATAAAGGTTTACGATTAGGAAACTGTATAATCATATTTGTTTCATTATCTAATATTTATTAAATGATATATCTATATTTTAAATATTAAAATGTAGTAAGTGGAATTAAAGAGTAAAGGAACTTAATCTTATGCCCAGGGACTTAAGGGCCACTTGAGGTTTTGCTTCTGAGGGTGCAGTTGAGAGGTGAGGATGGTCAATGTGAGATACCAGAAAAGAAAAGTGGAAGGTCAAAAGCTTGTTAGTGTTATTTGTTGATGGTATTTATCGCACTCTCTCCCCAAAAGGATTTAAGACGGCTTATTTAGTGTTCTCTTTGGAGTTGGCATAAAAAATGGTGACGAAGAAGCAGCAAATTGTTGGAAATAAAGGTGAGGGTTGGAAGGCATGTTGGTGGGGCAGGGCAGATTTGGTACTTCTGGGTGACCTTGAACCATTCTGTGCTATTCAGACTCTCAGATGAAAGAGCTTTCATCCACCCCATTCCTTTAATCCCCTTCACTGACCATCATGAAGGGGCGGAATCTTTCCTGGGACAGGGTGAGGAGGGGTCTCCTAGAAGCATCAGAATAATGTCAACAGAAAACTCTTTCATGCATTCAGTCCACTTGAGTAAGAACTGCTGGGCCCCATCATTGATGAACCTGACCTTAGACACAGTAATAGGGCAACAGCTGTTCAAGCAGGAGTATCTAAGCCTGTCCATGAAATTTGTGTATCTCTTCAAACATGAGAAATAATACAATGATTTAGTCACACAGGGAATCCATTAGGCTTGGCAATTTGATTTCCACTTCCTTAAGATCTTTTCTTGAGGAGTTGGAGGCAGGGATGTCTTTATAGTTAGCATAATAGATCTGATTAGATTCCCCAGGGATTCCTGGCTTGTTCTTTGGGCGATTTTAAGAATGCGATTTTTTTTTTTTTTTTTTTAACGTCAGTCTTGTCTGAAAAGAAAATAGGTTATGAGCTCCGATCACTTACACTTTCAGATTAACATTGAAATGCTAGAGGTTGGAGTTCTGTCAAATGGGGCAGCAGAAAATATGGTTATCTCCAAACAGGGGAAGTGCAGATTAACAAATTTCATATCCAATAATGTTTATTGAGTGTTTGCTTTGTTAAACTGAAAATTCTCCATTCTGAGTCAGTGAGTGTTCAAAGCTTCACAGAATAAATCTGTATTAAATGAAAAATAAATCAATTGTCACGGTCGTATAGCCCAGAAAATTTACAGCTGAAGTAAGACAGAGAAAAGTGACCCCCGCCTTCCTCTTTCCCCCCGGCCCCCAGCATCCCTTCACACTGATTGGCAAGTGGCCTGGGCACACACAAGTCAGCTCAGGATTATTTCGGCTCTTATGAAAAAGGCAGTAATGAGCTCACCATTAACTTTGTTTGTTTCATTGTATCAGCAGCAGTTCTGATGCAGAGCGTTAGAACTGGAAGCTCTGGCTTCATCCAGCCATTGCCTGGGCTAGCTGTGCTGCCTTTCTTTCGAAAATCTTTTAGTAACACAAGAAAATCAGACGATTGTATTTACTTTTCAAGTGATTTAATTAATTCCATTTAAAGCTTAAAAGAAGAGGTCTTGGAGAATTTTTGGCAGCGCTACTCTCATCCAAATTTCAAAAGGAAAAAAAAGATTATTTCCTATTCTAGAGTTTAGGGTGGGGGGGCCTTTTATTTTAACAGCCAAAAAATTGTCTTACTGAAGAATGAAAGAATTTTGCTACCGAGAGTCACAAGGTGTGGGGAGTAAGACACCAGCTTAGGGACTGGACACTCTACCTTTGACCAGGAGTGATCCCACAGGCAAATCCACTTTTCTCCAGTCTTCCCAACTAGAGCTTTTGGGGTTTGGCTCTCTGAGGTTCCTTCTAGCTTTAATGTTATATAGTGGCCCTGTGTCTACATTCAGTAGCTGAACTAGCAACTAATTCTAGAAGGAAGCTGGAGACAGTGCAAGCTCCTTTTTTTTTTTGAGACAGAGTCTTACTCTGTCACCCAGATTGGAGTGCAGTGGTGTGATATCTCGGCTCATGGCAATGGCAACCTCTGCCTCCCGGGTTCAAGCAATTCTCCCGCTTACGCTTCCCAAGTGGCTGGGATTATAGGTGTGTGCCACCACACCCAGCTAATTTTTGTATTTTTAGTAGAGAGGATGGGGTTTTGCCATGTTGGCCAGGCTGGTCTCGAACTCCTGGCCTCAAGCGATCCACCCGCAGTGGCCTCCCAAAGTGCTGGGATTACAGGCATGAGCCACTGCTCCCAGCCACCAGTGCAAGCGTCTGATGGGGAACTGAGTTCTGCATAAGCCACAGTGCCCCAGGTGCTTTCCTTCCTGGGTGCAGGCGCCCTCCTAGGGGTGTATCTAGAAGAATGTTCCAACCTCATAGGAGCTGAGGGCTTTGCCTAGGAGACAGTGCTTCCCTTCTGAAACTCATGAGTCCCTCAAAACTTCACTAATTTGAAGTAATGGTGTAATCTTTGGACTAGAAAAATTGGGCCTAAGAATGTTGATGCTCATCCTGTCCTCATGGCTGTGTGTTTTCAAACCCAAGAATTTTCAAGCCCACTGCGGGAGTTTTGGGAAAAAATGAGTTTTTTTCCCCCCCTTTATTTGCCACAGTGAGATAGCCTAACTGCTAGTGACATACTCATCCAAAGAAAGGACTTAAGCTCTAAACCTCACCTCTGGGAGAGACAGATCTCATCAAATTCCTGTTTGGCATTAGCATGTACAGTACAGTGGAAGTGCTCTTATTTTTATTTTTTTATTTTTGGATATCGAGTTTCATTCTTGTCGCCCAGGCTAGAGTACAATGGCACAACCTTGGCTCACTGCAACCTCCACCTCCTGGGTTCCAGCGATTCTCCTGCCTCAGCCTCCCGAGTAGCTGGGACTACAGGCGCCCGCCACCACGCCTGGCTAATTTTTGTATTTTTAGTGGAGACACGATTTCACCACGTTGGCCAGGCTGGTCTTGAACTCGTGACCTCAGGTGATCTGCCCACCTCGGCCTCCTAAAGTGCTGGGATTACAGGCATGAGCCACCGTGCCTGGCCTCTTATTTTTTCTATAGGGAAGAGTGACTAGCAGTTAATTAATCAAAAAAGCTGATTGCAGTATGGAGAACATAAAAAAGATTACATACATGTCATAAAATTTGTGGTAACTTAAACTATATACCAATTTCATGGATGCTAAGACACACTTAAAAAAATTTATGTATATATATATATATATATATATACACATCTCTGAAATTGACATTGTTTTGTAATCACAGACAAATTCAAGATGTGGTTGTCACTGCCAGCCTTTGGCCTGTTAGTTAGCTCTTCCTGATGGCACAACTGGTCACTGCAGCTCCTCAATGTTTTAGCCTCCAACCATTAAAGGACTCTTTGAGGAAGGAATATGAGTCCTGACTGTTGTTGGAAAACATTCCCTTGACACCTTCTAGCAAGATCAAGAATATGACAGCATTAAAACATGCTAAATGGGTTTCCAAGGGGCTAGAGAGAATTCTTAGAAACAATTGTGGAGCCCTCTTTGAAGAAATGCTGCATTGCTATCACCCTCGATGGCTCAGGGGAGGATATCAAGTTGAAAGGCCTCTGTGACTCCAGAAGGAAAATGATGTATGGTAGGGTCGGGGAGAATTTTTCCTCCCTCTATGAATTTTCCCTCCCCTGCTGAAATGAGCTGATGATAGACAGATTAACAGGAGGAAAGGTATACAAATTTATTCACATGTGTAGGAATGGGAGCCATAAAAACTAGGAGACTCAAAGAAAGTCCAAACGGCTGAAGCCTAAATAGCACCCTCTTCGTAGAGGAGTGGGAGATAGGGTAATGGAGGCGATTTTGAGTGGTAGTAAATGATCTTCAGCCCCCAAACAGACAGTGGCCTGAGACAAAGTTCTTCTGAGCTCTGGGGGAGGTAGTGACAGATTGTGGGAAGGTGAAGGGCAAAACTTCACTGTTAACAAAAGTTGTCTTGTTATAGAGAGAGTTTCACAGGTAATATCTGGGAGCTGCCCTCAGAAGAAAAGAGGAAAAGTCTATCTGGGCCTGGCGATGACTTTTTGTCTTTTCTCTTCTCTGCTGTTTCCTGGTTATTTGATGAGATTCCTAGGAACAGGTTTTAAGACAATTGCATTTCTTCTGAAAGAAGTTTCCTCAGTCAGATAAGGACATTCCAGAGAGAGCCCCTCCTTGTGCTAGGGAAGAGGGGGATGGCAAGAAACAAGAGAAGTTTAGAAAGTCTGCAACATATATGTATGTATGTATATATATGTTACATACTGATTTATCACAAAAATCAATATTTTCTTTGTCTAAAACAATTCTTTCCAGAAGTATAAAATAAAAATTTCACGTGCTAAGAGATCTTTGATTATCATTTTGGCTGCAGTTATTCCTTCTTGGTGACATGCATAAAATAATGTACATTTTAAAATCAATGGTTTCTCAGATTTGATGAAATACAGTAAGCATTTTTGTTCTCCAATCTTTTGATGCAGGAGCAATTTTCTTTGAACACTGGTTGGCATTCCCCTTTGTCTTTCTTGCTTCTTCTATAATTTGCAAGTGCAATTTCTTTAAAGTGAAGTAAGAACTTAAAGATGGAAAACAAGAGCAGATTTCAGAAATACTTGGAAGGTAAGATTGGCAGACTTATCCATTAATTGGATATGTCAGGTGAAAGAGGGAAGGAAATATGGATGGCTCCCAGGCTTCCGATCACAAGGGTTGGCAAACTATAAACCCAGGGCCAACTCTGGGTAACTACCCTTAGTCCATTCAGGCTGCTGTAAAAAAAGACCATAGACTGGGTGGCTTATAAACAACAGAACTTTATTTCTCATAGTTCTGGAGGCTGGGAAGTTTGAGATGAAGACACCCATAGATTTGGTTCCTGGTAAAGGCCTGCTTCCTGTTTCATAGACTGTGCATTCTTGCTGTGTCCTTATATGATAGAAGGGATGAGGGATCTCTTTTAATAGGGACACTAATCCAACCCTCATGACCCAATCACCCCCCAAAGGCCCTACCTCCTAACACCTTCACCTTGGGGTTGGGATTTCAACATAGGAATTTTGGGAGGACATAAACATTCAGCCCATCTCACACCTGCTTTTGTAAATGAAATTTTATTGGATCACTACTACACCATTCATTTATGTATTGTCTATCATTGCTTTCACACTACTGTTAGCAGAAAGGGGTCCCAATCCAAACCCCAAGAGAGGGTTTTTGGATCTTGCCCAAGAAAGAATTCAAGGTGAGTCCACAGAGTAAAATGAAAGCAAGTTTATTAGAGAAATAAACTAAAGATTTGCTCACGCCTGTAATCCCAGCACTTTGGTAACCTGAGGCAGGTGGATCACTTGAGCTCAGGAGTTCGAGACCAGCCTGAGCAACAAGGGGAAACTCTGTCTCTACTAAGAACACAAAGCTTAGCCGGGCATGGTAGCGAACACCTGTAGTCCCAGCTACTTCGGGAGGCTGAGGCAGGAGGATTGCTTGAGCCTGGGAGGTGGAGGTTGTAGCACACCACTGTCACTGCACTCTAGCCTGGGAGTGAGAGTAAGACCCTGTCTCAAAAAAAAAAAACAAAAACCCAAAATAAAAATAAAAACCCACAAAACAAAAGAATGACTACTGTATACACAGAGCAGCTTCAAGAGCTGCTGGTTGGCTATTTTTATGATTATTTCTTGATTATATGCTACACAAGGAGTGGATTATTCATGAGTTTTCCACAAAAGGGCGAGCAATTCCCAGAACCGAGGGTTCCTCCCCTTTTTAGAGTATACAGGGACATTGCTATGACATTTGTAAACTGTCATGGCGCTGGTGGGAGTATCTTTTAGCATGCTAATGTTATTATAATTAACATATAATGAGCAGTGAGGATGACCAGAGATCACTCTCATCACCATCTTAGTTTTGGTGGGATTTGGCCGGCATCTTTACTGCACCCTGTTTTATCAGTAAGGCCTTTATGACCCATATCTTGTGGAGTTGCTCTGGTTTGAATGCCTCTGACACCGAGGCAGGAGAATAGGGTCTGGAGGCAGGGAACCTAAGGCCAATTCACGCTGACTTCCTAGAACTAAATCAAAAGGAAAACCCCAACTTTCCACACCCAAGTAACAAAAGGACCAGGGGCTACTCCCTTTGCAACCACCCCCCTACCCCTGCCCCCACCTTTTTCTGTGTGGCAGATGAGAAATTGAAGGTACCTCTGATTGGTCCCCTCCAGCAACCAATAAGGCTGGTTGCAGGCCAAGTCTTCATTTGCTTAAGAGTATAACTTTGCAACTTCACTTCAGCCTCTGATTGGTCACTTTCTGCAACCAATCAGACATTTGCATAGGGTAAATTTATAACTTTGCTTCAGTCTCTGATTGGTTCCTTCCTGCAACCAATCAGACTGATTATAGGCCACTACTTCATTTACATAGTTGTACACCAAGTAACCAATGGAAAACCTCTAGAGGGTATTTAAACCCTAGAAAAATCTGTAACCGGGCCCTTGAGCCACTTACTCCTGCCTGCTCCCACCCTGTGGAGTGTACTTTCATTTTCAAGAAATCTCTGCTTTTGTTGCTTCGTTATTTCCTTGCTTTGTGGGTTTTGTCCAATTCTTTGTTCAAGATGCCAAGAACCTGGAGACCCTCCACCAGTAACAACACTACAACAGCACAGATGAGTAGCTGTGACAGAGGCCCCAAAGCCCAAAATATTTATTTTCTGGCCCTTTACAGGAAAAGTTGGCCAACTCGGACTAGCCGAATGGTGGCATTCCCGAATTAGTATAATGCAATGAGAGGAAGAGCAATTTACAGGGAAAGATGATGAGTTTGTTATATTGAGCTTCTCTTATGCATCTGTCTACAGATGAGCAATGTATTTATTTAATGAGAAATCTCACATTCATTAAAACGAAGAACTGAACCAAAGGCAAAGATGTTTATAAGGGTTCTGGAAAGAGTGCTAACACAGAGACAGATACCTTTGACGCTGGCTCTGAACTTGTAGCATGGGAGAGAGAAAACCTCATATTCAAAGGGTTTCATTTCTAGCCCCCGATGAGGCATAAAATGTACCAAAAACATAAACAGAGTACTTCCTCCAGGAGGCCGGAAGACAGAATGGGGGACAGATTCCTGCACATGTGGAAACTGGAAACTCAGCTTATTACCAGCAGCCATTTAGGGTGATTCTGTGCCAATGATATGCTTAACAGAGCTCTCCAATTAAACATTATCTTGATGAATGTGCTCTAATCAACACCCGGAAAATTACATCTAAAAGTTAGTTTTATGTATACTTTATCCTCTGAAGGTGAAGTCAGAAGCTGTTATTTTAGTTGGTTTTACTGGGAACCTGAAAGAAAGTAGAGCTGACAAAATAATGTGAAAAAATGATTTGTAAGAAGCAAGACAATCAGTTTAAAGGACTCCTTTGCCTTCCGGTCTCTCTGAGTTAGGATGTAGGAGTGGATTTTATGCATAACAAAAGGTCAGTCATTTCTGGGCTCCAGAAGGATTAGAGGATTGTCTGATGACATCAGCCTCTTTCCTTCCTGCTGACCATGGCCTTATTATTACAGAAAACGGGAAGGTCTGGGGGAAGAGCAGATGGATTTGGGGGATGGGGTTGTGGGGAGTCAGAAACACTGAGGTTTAATCTCAGTTTGGAAATCGCATGGATGTCCGGGGAGGAGAGGCCAGTTGGAAAACTAAAACTGGCAATTGAAATTCATTAGGCAACTTGAGTGAGTTCTGATCAAACAGAGTAGAATTACCTGCGTTGTGAAAAATCAAAGAATGCCAGGAAAAAAGAAAGCACAGATGAGATAAAGAGATCAGCATTAGCCCTCTTCTGGGAAGACTTGCTAGGGTATTAATAACCTGCTTGAGCTTTTGATTTTTGTGACTGTCTCCAAAATGAACGATCTGTTCACTGTGGGATGAGGATGTGCCAAACCGAGTTCACCAATTCATCCCAGATAAGTGGCTCTGTCTACACCTCAAGGCTCTCAAGTCTGGGCGTACCTTTCAATTCCTTGAACTTTCTGCAGTTTTGGGATAAACGAGGTGACTGCAGTGCCTTCTGGGAGTACAAGGAGGATCCTCCACAGCTATCAACTGCTATCAACTGTGTCAACAGGGCATTTATTTCTCAAGGCTGGGTCTCGAAGAGAGTTGTAAATATTTGAAATGGGAAGGCGATAGGAAAAAAATGAAGCATTTAAACCAGCCATCTTTGTTAGACTAACAGGCGGCTGTGATTGCCTCTTCAAGGTGACCTTTGGACACAGGTTTATGGAAGTGTGGAGAAATTCCTGGGCGTCTGGCAGTGCCAGTTCCTGTGTGTGCATGGCTTGTTGGCGGCAATTACTGAGCGCGGGAAAGGGATTGCATTATTAATATATGAATTATTAATTATTATAATTGCATTTGTCATTTATTGAGCACCAGCCATGCACTAGAAGCTGAGCAGACCTTAAGAGTCCCTGCCCAGTGGGGGGTGACTGAGGTAATTACATTTGAAATAGCTGCAGTCACAGGCTCACTGTACAACTGGTGGCATATACTAAGTGCATGGTATAGCTCCTGTTCTTTTACTCTGTCTAGAGCCATATATCCTCATATGCTTTTTCTAATTTGTTTGTGTAAAGATGGGGGACAAGCTATTTGTCAAGATGAAAAATGCTGCATCAGGTTATTTTAATTAGTATTTATTATGTCTTCCTACTGGCAATAAAAGACCAAATGAGAAAATGCTTCCACGACAAAACACGTGCAATCCTTTTTTTTCTGGCCAGCCACCTCTTGAATGAGGGCTGAGGGGTCAGAAGGGGAATCCACACAAGGGCTGGGGGACAAACCCTGCTCTGTCGGGAAACCACCTCTGGGCTCACCTAAGTCATGGGTATCCTATTTGCCTGGCAGAGGCAGCACATCCTAAGAGTTAATGTTAATATTTAACTGTTAATGCGTAGAGTCCAAGGCTAGGCATGGTGGCTCACGCCTGTAATCCCAGCACTTTGGGAAGCCGAGGTGGGCGGATCACTTTAGTCTTGGAGTTCAAGACCAGCCTGGGCAACATAGTGAGACCCTGTCTCTGAAAATAAAAAATATATAAATTAAAAAATCAAAACAACAAAATACGTAGAGTCCTACATGTTAAGACTGAAAACAATTTTAGAAATCACCTTGCTCAACCATCTAATTTTGCAGATTTGGAAACAGGCTCAAAATGTCACACAATCTGCCTGAGGTTATGCGTTCAAAGCTGAGCTGGGGCTACAACTGGAGCAGGTCAATCAGTTGGTCAGGACCTCACTGCTCAACAATGGTGTTTACTCTCTTTAGAGAAGGAGCTAGTGTAGAATTGGATTCATGAATTGGAGAGGAGAAGAATCAAGTTCAAGTCATGTGGGTCAGTTGTAAGAGTTTTCCATGCAGACCCTGTGGGTGGTTCTTTTCCCTGTTTGCTCTTTGTTCGTCTGAGAAAAAGGTGCCATCGGTCATATCATTCATTACATACAATGATTCTCCAGTCTTCAGATGCAGTAATATCATTCATTACACACAATGAATCTCTTCAGATTCTTCCTGAGGGGTTCCTACTTTCCTATCCTGGGTTCAGTTTAGGGAAGGGGTTGTGAGGGTCTGAAAGTCACTGCCCCACCTGAGTCTCATCTATCCATCAAGAAGAGCAGGTTTCCCACCCATCGTATCAGGAAGATCGTCAGGGGCCATGGTTGTCAGGGCTCCAGAGTGTGACTTCATCACCTGCCACTTTGGCAGTGTTTCCAAAAGGTTCAGAGAAGCACAGGGGGACTGAGCTGCATTTTGGTCTGAACCTCTGTACATCATTTGGGGCTTCCCAATCGCATAACACTGCAAGCTTGAGACCTCACAGGATACATCTGTCTTTTTGTCCAGGCATGGTGGGGATGGTCGTCTGTGCGCTTTACCTCCTCACCTTCCTGATAAGGAGGCCAGGCTGTCCTTATACTGATTTGGAAGAAAGACTGCAAAACGACTGTCTCTAGCTGAGAGCTGTTCTTTTCCTGAAATTTTCGCAACATAGATGCTGTATGTTCCTATTAGTCTTAATAAGCACTCTGCTGGGGATGGTGGACAGCCTCTTGGGTAAACATTTGCTTATTGCCTCTTCCTAAAGGGCCGTAGTGGGGCATATTAATAAAACATATGCCGCCTTCAGTAAATGGGATCTTTATTTACAATGGGAATTAAAACATGGGGGATATTACCTATAGCAGGCCTTCACCATTTGTTTCTATGCATTTCTGAGAACACTCCGCATATGTTTCTAGATTCTTCATCTTCCAGGTGAAGAAAAGTCATGAAATCTCTGCATTAAACTGCTCATGTAACCTGGAAATGATTATGTTGGAGGTTCAGATCCAAATCCAAGCCTCCAGTTTCTTTGCACTTCAGTACTATTTTTTCTTTTCTCCCAACTAGACTTGAAAATCTTAGCTTGCTGGACCACCAGATATGTCTGCCATTTTGAATGTCTACTTCTTTATTCATATTGTAACCAATGCCAGCTAAGACTCTCCTTACACAGTTGTATAAATGACCACATTCCCATCTACTCTGTAAATACCTTGGCATTCAGAATGCATATACATTTTATTGTATTTCCCTGTATTACGGTTTTTCCACTGGGAGATTAAGAGGCTAATTCAGAGCCATGTGATTACAGGAAGATGTGTGAGGAAGGCAACAGGGATACTATTCTGTAAGGTCCGCTGGGCCCCAACAAGGAATCCATATGTTTCCATTTCCCTAATAGGCAGAGAAAATAAAAAACAAAGAGGCCTAGAGACACGCACCTGCACAAGCAGCCGAGCAGAAGTAACCTATAAACACATGAAAAGCAGCTCTCCAACAATTCCATCTGCATTTTATTGAAAGAAATCTTTGAAAAGGAGAGAGAGAAGGTACAATTTACAAGAACCATGGTATAAATCCTGCCACAGTGCCAATTGCTAAAAGCACTGGAGCCTGGGAAGGAGGGAGAAATCCATTCATTCATTGCCCTCAGAAAATAGGCATCCAGGCTGTGGCATACCTCATGCACCCCGTGGGATTTACACCTCTGACTGGCTGATTGCATGAATCACCTTGGATTGATTGCTTCTATATAGAATGTTCCTTTATAGCGTATATGCTTTCTCATCACAGCTCAGCTCTATTCCATTCTGCTGAGCCTCTTTGGGACACTTTCCATGAGAGATGCAGGAGAAGGTAATGTTGTGTTTGTTGGTTTCTCTGGTACATTTCAGGACTGATTTACTCTTATGCCGGGTGCAGAGGGAAATTCCATCGTTCCCACATCAGGTGAATCCTAAATCAAGCAGCCCCATCCCCATTTCTACAAAGGGCCATGCACTTTTCTCTTTCTGTATTGTTATTACCCTTTACAAAATCCCTCATGGACTTGCATATGTCTTTTTCCTTTCCTTTCCTCTCGCTTCTCCCTTTTTTCATGGGAAAATAATTTTGTCCATCGGATATATCACTCAGCATGTCTGGTATTAATGCTCAAGGCGGCTGCTTTCAAGGTTGATGTTTGCTTCTCTTTATGTTTTTTATTAGCTCTCCCTGAGACACTGGGTTTCTCTTCCAGGGCTGTCCATCTGTCTCAGCCTTTTAAGGGTTTTGATCACTCTTGTAGTTGTTATTTTTTACCGCTGTTGTCCTCATTCCCGGTGCTCAGGCCACAGAAGATCTCTTTGGAAAACCTTTCAGATCATCGGAACTGGCCACACTGGACTGAAGGTTTGAGAGACGCAGGATTTGAGAATGCTCCAGGGTCTCTGGGACAGAAGCACCACAGAGCAAACACCGGGAGCCCAGCCCCTGTCGCTGGCAGCGCTCCCTGGCGTGTGTTCATGTTGCTGGCGGGCACTAGGTGGCGCTCCAGGCTCGCGCACGGGAGGGAGGATGCCTGGCCGTCTTGAGAAGCGGCCCCGGACCGGGAAGGACCCCGCCCGACCCCTCCACCCACACGGGAAGTCCCGTAGCCCACACAGCCGTCTGGGTGTCTCTCGGGCTACCGTGTTTCCACCCTTCTCTAGACTCTCAGACCTGTCAGGGATGAGCCTCCAGGATTGTGGAGTGCATGGGCTGGGGCTGGCCTGAAGGATTTAAACAAATGTTGGTCTTCCCCCAAGGCCTGACATCTCTTCAGTTCATTTCTTAACATTAGTGTGGAACACTGTATCCCGGTTACTTATTTTTACGACGAAGAGGAGGTTTCTATGAAAGAAAAAAAAGGGAAGGAAGGGAAGGAAGGGACTTACTTAAGAGCCCGTGGGAGGCAGCTATGGGAGGATGACGTGAGCCTGTTTTCTAAAGTAAGAGAGTGTACAGGTTGCTTAATCTCCTTGGCTGTCTGCACCTCAGCTTTCTTCTCTGTAAAATGGGAACGAAAACGCTGCTGTGAAGATCAAATCAGATTCAATGTCCTTGAGGTCTCTCTCTCTTTCTTTCTTTTCAATAGGGTCTTACGTTCCGCCGCCCAGGCTGGAGTGCAGTGGTGTGATCACGGCTCACTGCAGCCTTGACCTCCCGGGCTCCAGCGATCCTCCCACCTCAGCCTCCCAAGTAGCCTACCAACTAGCTAATTTTTGTATTTTTGGTAGAGATGGGGTTTCATCGTGTTGCCCAGGCTGATCTTAAACTCCTGGGCTCAAGCGATCCGCTCGCCTCGGGCTCCCAAAGTGCTAGGATTACAGGCGTGGGCCACGGCGCCCGGCCCCCTTTGTTTTCATGCCATCAGTCTCTCCTGGTTTTTATTCTCTTTCTCAGGCTTTTAAAACGTCTCCTTTGTGGATTTTTTTTCCCTTTCTACTTTTTCTTAAACGTGGGTGTTTCCTGGGTTTTAGCCATACGAATTTATTCTTTTGCTGTGGTGCTTGTTTTAAATAACCCCGTGTGCTTTCTCTGGGGAACATCGACAACCAGGAGTCAGCTTCCCCTGCTGGTTCCTAGATCCCGGCCCACTTCCCGCCTCTGTCCAGGGCTCTGGATTCAGAGGTCAGCCGCCCACGGCGCCATTCCACAGAGTCCTTCCGGGAGTATTTCAAGCTCAGCATGCTCTGACCTGACTTGATGCAGTTTTCTTCTCCATTGCCCTGCTCCTGAATTTCCTACCTCACCAATGATATCATTTGCTACCAGGCTTCGAAGTCAGACACTGGGCGCCATCCTTGCCTCCTTCTCCTCCTTTATTCCCCACAGCCAGTAGGGAATACAGTCAATACAGAGCTTTCCATCTGTACCCCTTCCCCACCTCCCCACAGCCCCCAAGTTGGGCAGCCCCCACCTGCTTTCCTTGCCTCCAGACTCCTCACTCTGCCATCCTTCCACCCCCTCCCCAAATGCAGTCAGAACTTGCTAAATCAGCTGGGTGTGGCGGCATGCACCTGTAATCCCAGCTACTCGGGAGGCTGGGGCAGGAGAATCGCTTGAGCTGGGAGGCGGAAGTTGCAGTGAGAAGAGATCACGCCACTGCACTCCAGTCTGGGCGACGGAGCAAGACTCCATCTAAAAAAAAAAAGGAACTTGCTAAATGTGGATGTGATGGTGTCACTCCTCCACTTCACATCCTGTTGTGATTTTTGTGATGAAAACCAATCACAAGTCTTATAAGCTCTAATGCCTGTGGCTGTCATCCCCCTCCCCCAGGCCCAGGAGCTCACTCTCTTCTCCTAGAATCACAACTGGGCCTCCAAGAAGCTTCCTCAGCTGACCTCTCTCCCTGCCTGGGCGTGGAGTGGGGCTCTCCTGTCGTTGTGGCCATCATGCTGCATTGTAATTTTCCTAGCCGTGGCCTTGCTGTGTTTTCACTGTTCTTCCTCCCAGCATGGGGGCTCCGTAGGGCAGAGCTCCAAGATCTTCCTAGCACACAGTAGGTGCTCAGGGGTGTCGGCTGGAGGCACACTGAATGACTGAGGGCGCTGGACTCTGCCCACTAGGTTCACTGGGTTCAGTGAGAATGGAAGCGTGTTGTTGTCAGGTGGAATACCTGATGTGGGAAAGAGAAAGGTGAGTTAGACGCAGAACCTGCCCTCAGTGGAGACGCATCCTGAAAACTGCATTGATGCAGCTTCATTCAGGTTTTCAGATCCCACTGAAGAGCCATGCCACGTTATCCACCTCCCTATCCACTTCCGCACAAGTATTTTCCATGGCTGGAAGCTATTGAGGGGCCCTTCCATTTCTTCAGGCTCAGCCTTGGGTCTGGAAGGACTCAAGCACTGCCCGTAGGCAGACAGACTCAGGGTTTGCAGGCTGAGTGAATGGGCCTTCCAGACTCTGGAAGGCATCTCTTCACTGTGAAGAACCTCCTCTCGCCCCCTCCCCCCAGATGCTTAAAGTCTCGATCACATTCCATTAGAGCTGTTTGGAGTTGATTTTCTGGCAATGTCTCCCAAGTGGCAGGGTATCATGTATAGCTCAAGACTTTTTTTATGCTCAGGTTCATTTAATCATAGCCAAGGGTCTCCTAGTTCATCAGGATCAATATCCTGACAGGATGCAATCCATCAGCTTGGGCAGCATGCCGAGGGGTGGGCTCTGAGCATCCTGGTGCCCAGGGTGGTCCTGGCTGTGCCAGGCAGAAGCCCGTGTGGCCTCCCTATGCCTCAGTCAGCAGGGCCCGCCATGCTGGTGAGGAGCCAGACATGCCTTAAAGTAGTGCCCGGTCCCGAAGGCCCATGGGAGCTTGGATGCCTTCCCTGGTGTACCTGCTGGGTGAGATGTGTTCTTTCCAGGCTGCTGTGTATTGAATCAGAGATGTGAGGCTTGAAGGGCTCAGGACCCTTGGGTCATCTCGCCTTCCCTCCCACCAGGCAGAGCATTCCCCAGAGTGTCTTTCCTCAGCTCTGTCCAGCACAGTTATAGGAGTCTTATGTGACTGAGTTTCAGCCACTTTCCTTGAGGGAAAAATTCCACGCTCATACACAGTTGGTGGTTTCAGAAAACATGCAGCATCATATGATGGATGATGTGGGGGCAGAGAGCATTCCCTGGTTGAGTACTTTGCTGTTCAAAAGAAAAAAAAAGACCTTAACTGTCTCTCTCTCTTTTCATTTATTTTTTTCCGTTTAAAAATTAAACAGGTTACAGCCAGGTGCAGTGGCTCATGCCTGTAATCCCAGCACTTTGGGAGGCTGAGGTGGGCAGATCACCTGATGTCAGGAGTTCAAGACCAGCCTGGCCAACATGGTGAAACCCTCTCTCTACCAAAAAATAGAAAAATTAGCAGAGCATGGTGGCACACACCTGTAGTCCCAGCTACTAGGGAGGTTGAGGTGGGAGAATTGCTTGAACCTGGGAGGTAGAGGTTGCAGTGAGCCAAGATCACACCACTGCACTCCAGCCTCACTCAACAGAGTGAGACTCTGTCTCAAAAAAACTCACAAGTTAAATTGCCTGAACAAGTGCTGGTTCTTGTCTAAATATCATAGTCTTTAGAATCTCTCTCTGGCCTTGATTCTCCTCCAAACTTAGGTCTTCTGCAATTTCAAGTCCTTTTCTTAGAGTGCCTTCCTGAATCCTTTACATGCTGGATTTTTGTGAGTGTAGAAAAAGCAAACTCTTAGGGGTGTTCCTTTTTATCTTCAGCCCAGTTGATCTAAATGTATGGTTACTTGAAATTGGGCTGACCTGGGTTGGAATCCTAGGACTCTTCTTTTTACTGGCTGTGTGATCTTGAGCCACTTGCTTAACTTCACAGATGAATAACTTCCCGGGGTATCAAGTTCTTCATCTGTGATGTGGGGTTGACATTTCATTGGGTGTTTGGGAGTATTTCATGTGACATTGCAGGTACTGTGCTTAGCAGAGCACTTTGCACGTTTCAAAGATCCTTCTCACTAATATTTACTTGATATAAAAATTGCAATGCTGGGGAGGCCCAGAGAGGCGTCTGATTTCTGTTCTGGGAGGGGACTGATGTTCTTCAAGGAGAAAGAGACTCAGAAGTTAGAGTCAAGAGCCCTAGCTCTGCCCCTGACTTCCTTTGCAGCCTTGGCAAGTTACAGAACGCCCCCTGGCCTTGTTCTTGGTCCTTGAAAATGGTGGTTGGAAAGGTTCAATGAGATGATGTCCATAAGAGCGGGTAATTAATGCACACTCCACTTAAAAGACAGGAAAAGCTGTAGAAATAGCTGCTTGTTTCTTCTCTCAGCTCTGTCACATCCTCCTTTTCTCCTGGATGGCAGCTGGACAGAGGCAGCAGTGGCAACAGGCGTGGGCTCTGTGCTGAGCTGTTTCATGCAACATCACATTTCATCTCCACTATCACCAGGGCAGGGCTGCTGTTTCCAGTTTACTGATGAGGAAAATGCCCTTAGTCTCAACAAAATAATGTCTCTGTGAACATCTCCACCACGAATTGCATTCCCAAGATGCCTGGTGGCTGGGTTTTGGCAGCAGGGCTGTGAGAGTTTCAAGCACTTTGAAGGCATGTCTTAAGAAGGGGCTTTAGATGCCACCACCCTTTCCTGTGGAAGATTCTCGTCTTAGGTAAACAGGTATCTGTAGCAGACCCAGGTCTGGATGAAAGTGGACTATTTGACTTGAATGGATTATCCTGTAGCCAGTTGAGTCCAGCCCAAAGCTATTATGGTATTGGTAAAAATAATACCAGTTTAGATAACGTGTCTGGGGACTCATGATTTGTGAAAAGGATTATTGAGAGCTGACTTGTCCACCAACATTCACCTATCACTATTTCAAATATGCTGTATATTTCTTGCCAGAGAAGCAAGGATGTGCCTTGGGGAAGCGTGGAGGTGAATTGATCTGGGGACAGTGGTTCTCATTGGGATTTTTGGCACAGCTCTGAGCTTGGAGACCACTCGTGGGTAGTGAGTTAGGGGCCACTGGGGTTTGTGAGTGATTTCTAAGTGTGTCCCCTTCTAGCTACTCTCAGAACACGGCAGGTGACTTTTCATGCTTTCTAAGTCTATGAATCTAGAAGTTGCTGTTAAGGTTATCTCACCTTACCTCTAGCCAACCTGTATTGCTGTGATTAAAAGTAACCATGAGTCCTTCAAATGCCCTGGAATGATAATATTGAAAGAACTGACATCTCTCCAGTGCTTGCTATGAGCCACTGTGCTAGGATTTTTATACCAACAGTATCATTTAAGCCTCACAATGTACTATGAATAGGATATCATTTTTATCACCATTTTTCAGTTGAGGAAATAGGTACTGAGGGGTTAAATAATGTACTCGGTGTTAGAGCTGGGGTTTACACCCAGATAGGTCTGACTGCCAAAGCTCTTAACCACTGTGCCTGGTTGTCATGCGTGAGGGTGTCTACTGTTGTGTTGGAGGGAGCTAAAGGTAGTGACAACTTGCAAAATGGTAGCCCCTGTCCATCACCCTGGTAAGGTCATTCTGGGTGTCTGCCTTGGCTATTTTATGAGGTGCTAGTGATTCTCATTTGGGTAGCACAGATTTATAACTTGATGGTTACATACAGTGCTCCTGACGCCTCCTCCGTCATCCTCTTTCTGTCATTAGTGGAGATTCCATTTACCATATGTTTGCCTTTTCATTCTACCATCCATTTTATCAGCTGAACTTTCTTTCTTTCTTTCTTTCTTTCTTTCTTTCTTTCTTTCTTTCTTTCTTTCTTTCTTTTTCTTTCTTTCTTTCTTTCTTTCCTTTCTTTCTTTCTTTCTTTCTTTCTTTCTTTCTTTCTTTCTTTCTTTCTTTCTTTCTTTCTTTCTTTCTTTTTTGTTTTTTAGGAGTTTAGGTGTGGAGGTTTAATAGGTAGAAGAAAGAGAAATGAGAACATCCATCTCTCTCTAGTGAGAGAGAAGGGACTTTCGAGAGGAAAAGCCCGGCTGACAGCTGATGCGCCGATTTTATAGTCAGGCTTGAGGAGGCGATGTCTGATTTACCTAGGAATTACTTTCTTGAACGGTAAAACTTCCCACGCATTACATACACAGAGAGGATAGGAGACATGGCTGTCGCAGATAGGAAACGAGGAAATTACGATAGGAAAGTTGAAGATCCTGTTGCCGACACCCCATTGGGCGTCAGTCCGGAAGCCTTTGGATAACCCAGAGGGTTGGAGGCTGGGGTCAGTCCAGAAGCCTTTGGATAACACCAGGGGTAGCCCCAGCCAAAAATCCTCAGTTGCTTCAGGACCTCTTCCAGCCCCATGAGGTGGCTAAGTCCTCCGTGAAAGGAAGCTGGTTCAAACATGGCCAATATGCCCAGCAACCCGTGGGTACTGGGGGATTCTCCATGTTCTCCCCAGCAAGCCTCACATCCAAGTCTTTAAGGACGGCAGCCACACTAATCATATTCTTAATGGCTGAAGGATACCCGTTATTGATTTGATTTGGTTCTAAAATGGAGGCTGAGGGCCCTGAAATGGAAGGACAGAGTTGGCGTCCACTCCTCTACTCACCATTTTGATGAATGTTGTACCTTGGTATCCTGGACGAGGTTCTCAATATGAAGCAGCTAGGTTGTCTAGGGTAAATACCTGGGGTTCGTTGTCTCGTACCAAGAAAATTTAGGACACGGACACACACGAGGAGTTTAGGAGCAGAGTTTTAATAAGCAGAAGAAAGAGAAAGGAGTAGAGCCCTCTCTCTAGTGAGAGAGAGGGGACTTCCGAGAGGAAAAGCCCCTCAGCTGAACTGTTTTTTAGACTGTTTTTCGCTCCTAACTTTTTGACTTCTTTCATGGTGTATTATTCTGTTTTCTCATGGCTACAAAGAACTTCCTTGAGAGTGGGTAATTTATAAAGGAAAGAGGTTTAATTAACTCATAGTTCTGCATGGCTGAGGAGGCCTCAGGAAACTTACAATCAAGGCGAAAAGGGAAGCAGGCACCTTCTTCACAAGGTGGCAGGAGAGAAAAGAGAAAGCAAAGTGGGAAGAGCCTCTTATAAAACCATCAGATCTCATGAGAATTCACTTACCATCAGAAGAACAGCATGGACGAAGCCACCCCCATGATCCAATCACCTCCCTCCCTCAACACGTGGAGATTACAAGTCAAAATGAGATTTGGGTGGGGACACAAAGCCAAATCATATACATGGAATCCATGGAGCACTAAACGGTGTACTCAGAAAGGACCCTCTAAAGAGAGGTCCCCTGGCCTCTGGAGCTGTGTTCCTCAATGGAGTGGATGAGGGCACACTGTCTGAAATGATGGCTGGATTTCAGTCTAGATCACTGACTGTGTCAGATCTACAGAGTGAATCCTTGCATTCCCAGCACAAATTCACTCCTTCTCCTAATTCAGATCTGTCTTCGGTTGACTTTCTCCAAAAAGCCTGTCCTGAATTCATGAAATACCAATATTTATTATTGCCAAGTATTTTTATTGAAGCTTTAATAAGAAAATGCATTGTATGTCTCTAAGTTTGTCCTTTAGAATTGCTGGTGTGATTTAAGGGTTGTTTAATGGGGTGACATAGTACCTCTTTCACTGAAAAATACCTAAAATTTACATATTAGGGAGTCATTCCTATAACTTGAGGCTTCCTTTAGGAGTTAAAATGAAAATTTCCGTGGAAGGGTTTCTACATTACACATTGTCAATTGTTTGTATCTTTGTATGAATGAGTCCTGGTCTTTCCCCAGCCAAGTTTTACAAGGTTACCGGTAGAGGGAAAGGGTATGAATATGGAATAGAGGCTGTCTTTCCTGGCTTCTCCCTAACAGAGTCCATTTCCTTGGTGAGCTGTATCTACTACAACCATAGCACATCGTGAGGATTCTGCTCTCTGGTTTCCTCCCTCACTGGTTCCAACTGTGTTGCCTCTTCACCAAGGGCCTCTTATGTCTGTTGCAAATCTTCTACCACTTGGACTTGTTATTGTAATGACATGGTTTAAATAAATATTACTTATGTAGGCATGCAAAAAAGTGAGCCATTTTGTTATTGTAAAAACCAAGTTTAATGTTTTGGAAAAATTTCTATTGATTTAAGAGTGGGTGATATACCTGTAAGAGATTATATTAGAAAAAATAATCAAACTGTAGGCAGGCTCTGAGCTCAGGTTGCTTCATGGGTGGCTTTCAGTTTCAGATCTATTTTAGAAAAAAGCAAGAAATCATGGAAGATGTATTTTGGGCATAACTTATGAAAAAAGATATCACAGACTCACCCCAGCAGATCCACACAAGGCTCTACAAAAAAGTGGCAAATGAAAGTATGCTAGGTCTTTGTCTAAGTTCTTGCTCCCCAAAATGTGCTACCTGTGGCATTGGCCTCACCTGGATGCTTTTTAGAAAACACAGAATCTCTGGCTATAGCCTAGACCTACTGAATCCAAATCTGCGTTTTAACAAGTTCCCTACATGACTCATATGTATAATAAAGTTTGAGAAGATCTAGTATAAGCTATTTATCATTTCTTTTAAACATTTTTTTGGCCAGGTGCAGTGGCTTACACCTGTAATTCCAGCACTTTGGGAGGCTGGAGCAGGCAGATCACTTTAGGTTAGGAGTTTGAGACCAGCTTGGGCAACATGGTGAAACCTCGTCTCTGCAAAAAATACAAAAATTAGCAGAGCATGGTGGCGCATGCCTGTAGTCACAGCTACCTGGGAGGCTGGGGTGGGAGGTTCGCTTGAGCCCAGGAGGTTGCAGTGAGCCGAGATCATACCACTGCACTCTAGCCTGGGTGACAGAGTGAGACCCTGTCTAAAAATATATATGCATATATGTGTGTGTGTGTGTGTGTCTGTGTGTGTGTGTGTATATATATATATATTTTAAAGAGTAGTTTTAGGTTCACAGCAAAATTAAGGAGAAGTACAGGAGAGTTCCCATATATCCACCATTTCCCCACATATCTAATCTCTCCCTTATCCACATCCCCAATGAGAGTGGTACATTTGTTACAACTGATGACCCTACATTGACACATCATCATCACCCAACGTCCCTAGTTTCCATTAGGGTCCTCTCTCAGTGGAGTACCTTCTCTGGGTTTGGACAAACATGCAATGGACCTGAATCCACCATTATAGTATCACACAGAACAGCCTAACTGCTCTAAAAACCCTCTGTGCTCTGCCTACTCATCCTCTCTCCCCAAGGTTTTATTTTATTTAATTTGATTTTCTGTTTTTGAGACAGAGTCTTTCTCTGGCACCCAGGCTGAGGTAGAGTGGCATGATCACAGCTCACTGCAGCCTTGACCTCCCAGGCTCAAGGGATCCTCCTGCCTCAGCCACCTGCCTCAGCCTCCCAAGTAGCTGGGACCCAGGCATGCACCACCATGCCCAGCTAATTTATTTTATTACTTTTTGCAGAGATGGTGTCTCACTATGTTGCCCAGGCTCATCTCGAATCCTGGGCTCATGTTAGCCTCGGCCTCCTAAAGAGCTGGGATTACAGATGTGAGCCACTATGCCTGGCCTAGGTTTTATTTTATTTATTTATGTATTTGCTTATTGGGACAGAGTCTCACTTTGTCACCCAGGCTGGAGTGCAGTGGCGTGATCATGGCTCACTGCAGCTTTGAGCCCCTGATCTCAAGTGATCCTCCCACCTCAGCCCCTTGAGTAGCTGGGAACACAGGCATATATCACCACGATGAGATAACTTTTAAATTTGTTTGTAGTGATGGCGTTTTGTTTGCTATGTTGCCCAGGCTGGTCTTGAACTTCTGGGCTCAAGCGATCTTCCTGCCTCAGCCTCCCAAAGTACTGGGATTATAGGTGTGAGCCACTGCGCCCGGCCTACGTTTTATTTTTTAACTTGACAACTTTAACCTGCATTTTCAATTCATCAGCCATCCTGATCATGTCAGATAAAAGGACTTCTGCTGCTTAGATGGCCCTGAGTACAGGAGGAAATGCTACTGAGTAGGGGATAAGGGGAAGAAAGGGGCCATCAGACACACTGTGGTTGGCAGAATAATGGCCCCTGAAGATGTCAGCATCCTAGTCCCTGGAACCTGTGTAAATATTATGCTACGCGGCAAGGGGAAATTAAGGTTACAGATGGAATTGAGGTTGCTGATAAGGTGACCGTAAAATAGGGGGAGTATCCTGGATTATCAGATGAGCACAGGGTAATAATCACAGAGGTCCTTACACGTGGAAGAAGGAGGCTGCATGTAGAGTAAGAAAGATTTCCAGATGCAACACTGCTGGCTTTGAAGATGGAGGAAGGGGCATGAGCCAGGGAATGTGGGCAGCCTCTAAAAGCTGGAAAAGATGAGAAAATGGGTTCTCCCTAGAGCCTCCAGAAAGGAATGCAGCCCTGCTGACACCTTAGTTGCAGCCCAGTGAGACCCATTGCAGACTTCTGATCTCCAGAAGTGCAAGAGAATACATTTTAATTGTTTTAAAGCACTGGTTTGTGGTAATTTGTTGTAGTTGTAAAAGAAACCTGATACACATACTTTGTTTTGCTCAGGGCCATCCCAGAGAATGTTGACATCAGTTATTTACATACCTGCTCACAGTAAAGTCATTGAAGAATGAGTGGGTTCTCAGATGTTTTAAGCTTTAATAAAATACACAACACTAAAGCAACTCCATAGGTGATATTTCTTTGCTAATTTAGAAGGCATTGGCAGATCCTAGGTGTCCCCGGATCCCCATTAAGAACATTGATAGCCACTAGGCAAGCCTGCCAGCTCACAGAGGTTTCTGTTTGAAGAGTTGCCAGATGAATCAACATGCGTGCCAGAGATTCAACCTCCCATGCCATAGAGATGAACGCAGAGAGAGGGTGGACATTGTGCCCCTTTCCTTGGACTAGAAGCTCTGGGAAGGCAAGACCATCACCTTCTGTGTCTCTCAGACTCTGCTACCAAGCATCAGAAATGCTTATTAAACTGCTCATCAAACTATCAAGGAGATCACTGCATTGTTTCCAAATGCAGGCCTCTGAAGGTCTCACTTTAATATATAACCCATGATTCATGGAGGAGAAAGGGAGACATTAATTGGGGCTGGAACTGAGGTAACCCTCGTTCCCCACCCTGCACTTGTGCTCTTCCACGGGGCCAAAAGAGCAGCTGCAAACCAGCAGCAGCCTGCCGTGCACACTCAGCCCTGCTTCTTAAATACACATTTCCTCCTGTGTTCGTGCATTATCTGGCTGACCTGTTAATTAGTTCTCTGGTACTGGTAAGTCTTTTTTTACTTGCAGGCTAGAATCGCTATTAGCACTCCCATAATAGTGGTCCCTTGTTTTGCCCATTATGTTTTGCTGTGGAGGAAAAAGCATAGGTTTTTGCCATTTCTTTTAAAGGAAAGAGCACAAATACAAAGAGCGGAGCTCTGGGTGTCAGCTATGGGCCACGTCTTGGAAGACTTGATTAGGTCCAGTGGATGAGTGACTTTCTCTTATGAAATGACTGTAAAAACTTCTTTCTTCTGCTGGTGCTTCCCTCTGGGGACTTGTTGGCAGAGAGAATGGAGTCTCTCAGCAATAATACATTTCCAAGTTATTATGCGAGTGGAGGAGAAATACTGGGATTTGAGAGAATGTTTTTATGACAGGCCAAAGTGCTAAAAAATAACTAAACTTGTGCAATCTCCAGATGCAATCAACATTTCAAAGTCTGCTGAAATTTGGTTGACTCCAAAATGACTTGCTTACTTAGGTTGTATCCCAAGATAAAGGTAATAAATGATGCAGTTTCACATTCAGGGACAGAAGTAGAATATACAAAACTTTCTTCTCTATAAGAGAGTTGTGGTTCCCAGTGATTTATGGAAAGTTTTGCCATGTTTATTTCTCACTGGTGTCTGGGTAGTGCTTTTTCTTTTTAGGGATGTAATTAATCGTCAAAATCAGTGAATCAGATTATTGTTTGGAGGCCAGAGTATGGGGACATTGGGTGTTTCTTCAAGCAGAGGGAGGGAAACTAGCAGAGTGGAAGGACCCTCAGTGAAGGCTCAGCTGATCAAACTCATTAGGGATCACATGAAGCATTTGGTTTGGAAAACAGATATGCATGTCTATCCACAAGGCAGGAATGCAAGAAACCCAAGTTTCAGACCCAAGATGAGTCTGAAGCCCAGAGGAGGTGTGTGGCATAGCCGTCGTGTCAAAGCTCTCAGGACTTTGCTACCTGGCTGTGGAGTTAGTCATTGAATCATTTGACCTTTGCTGAGGTCAGGATATAAGGTTGGTTAGTTTCATTGAACAGTTCATTAGCTCCTGCCGACTTAATTAGTGTCAACCAAATCATGGCTGCGCTCAACAAGAAGGAAAGTTTGAGGAGTATTTTCATTTTGAATTCTGACCTTTTCTGGGAGCAGAGACTCAAACCCTTTTTGACCCTATGTTCTTATTCATTTATTTATTCATTCATTCATCCATCTATTCATTCATGCACACCTGTATTCATGCATTCAACAAATGTTTAATTTTCCACTATGGCATACAATGGCTGAGTAGTCCAAACCCTTCAGAAAACAGACTTTCTGGTGACCGAGGTACAAGACTGCAGGACAGGAGCAGAAGAAGACATGAGAGGCATGAGATGATGTGGCACATCTCCATTATGTAGGTGCAATGCTTCAAACGGGATTTCTTTCCTTCTTTCTTTTTTTTTTTTTTGAGGCAGTCTCACTCTGTTGCCCAGGCTGGAGTGCAGAGGTGTGATCCCAGCTCACTGCAACTTCTGCCTCCTGGGTTCAAGTGATCCTCCCACTTCAGCCTCCCAAGCAGCTGGGATTACAGGTGCATGCCACCATGTCCGCCATGTCTGGCTAATTTTTGTATTTTTAGTAGAGATGGGGTTTCACCATGTTGGCTAGGCTGGTCTCAAACTCCTTACCTCAACTGATCCTCCTGCCTCGGGCTGAAGTGCTGGGATTATAGGCGTGAGCCACCGCGCCTGGCCCAGATAGGATTTCAATTTGCAGTGCTGTCAGTGACCTTATGCACTGAACCTTGTCCCAAGCACTTTGGGTGAACAAAAAAGTTATTTTGACCTAATGAATGGGAACACGACATTTTCCCCCATCACCTGGGGTTGTGATTAAGTGGTCATCATCATTAATAGGACATGCAAGGAGCAGGGAATGGGCACTTTCCCTGCCTAGGAGGTTCAAATACAATTATTTCCTCTAGTTCAGTGTATTTTAATTTTTCATTGCACCTGTTACCTGATCATGTGCCAGTCTTTTTACTTACTGGTTTTTTTTGGTTGGGGGGCAGAGGAAGTGGGCAGAGGATGTAGGCGTGTATATAGTAATGTACTTCTCAGAGACTAGATTGAAATCTAATATTTGTAGAATTTGTACAAGGTCCCAGGGATTGTGTGACATGATAAGCTGTCTTAAAATTGTGATATGCATGCCTCTGAGAGTACAGGAAAAAAGCTTTACAGGGACATGAGTAGATATAAGGAAACAGATTTTCTGAGCTTCAACTTCCACGTGTACCTTGTGTTAAACTGTCTATTGTCTGCCAGGTTCTCCTTGACTTTCCTTTCCTAATCACCCTTTTCCCACACTACAAAAGAAAACAGTTCCTCTCATCAGTCTTGGATTCCACTCTGGT
The DNA here is from genome assembly GCF_028885625.2 of Pongo pygmaeus. NCBI lineage: Eukaryota > Metazoa > Chordata > Mammalia > Primates > Hominidae > Pongo > Pongo pygmaeus. The sequence continues at coordinate 106,244,731 of NC_072384.2, read as the reverse complement.
ACTTTTCCTCAGAGACAGAATACTCTGAGGACACCCTTAAAAGGGACAATTAATAATGCATTGTTGTTGGGGGCAGGATCCCATGAGACCATGCAAAAAAGAGCCTCTTTAAGAAATATTGAAGGAGATGACATCTTATTTCATCCAAGTGACAAACTTACAGGCTCTGATCCATCCATCCATCCATCCATCCATCCATCCATCCATCCATCCATCTATCCATCCATCCACCCACCAATCCATCTGTTTTAGAATTAGAACTCAGAATAAAGGAAACTGTCATGGGTACTTGTATTAACACATGTGCTTGAATTAACAAAGTGAAATTAGGCTTTCTCTGACTTAAGTAAGTCTGATTTTGTTGGTTTGAAAAAATAAGGTTTGATTTTTTCCATGGGAAAAATGTTCATGGGAGACATTTCCATTGGAAAAACATTCATGGGAGACATTTTCCGTAAATTGGAGCTGAATATTCAGCTCAAAGATATGATAAAAAATATATATCATATATACACATCAAAATGTATACATATGATAAAAAGTATGCACCTAATCTGGAAAATATATCCCTTATTTAAACTAAGGAGAAGAATTTGGGGTATTCATTTAATGATGTAGAAGAGGAAAATCAAATATGAGACCATGACTTGGAGGTGAATTATATTGGTCATTCTAATGTTCTTTCTCTTTATTTAAAAAGTTTGCTGACACTTGGGAGAAACTTCTTTAAACCTATAAGAATTTTCCAAGCGTTTCTTATCCATGAACAACATTTCCAAGCATAATAACAGTGACTTGAGGTTTACTTTATATTGCTTTGATCAACTGAAAATACTTGCTAGGTAGCCCCTACGGACAATGGAGAAAGTATACGACATTCCTTGTCCCTTCTCCCAGTCTGTAGTTATCATGCTTAGCAAGGCAACCCAGTAAGCTGCTTAAATGTGTCCTCTTTAGCCTGAGAGCTTATCCTTTTGGCCATGAAGTGTGAAGCCAGTCCTGCAGGAGCCTCTGGCCAACTCAGTTGCCTGTAGTTAAGCCTATTTGTTCAGTAACATTTGGTCTTGGTTGAATGGCAGTGGCTACTCTTATTGTACCCAGGGTCTTACTACTTTGACCCTCCATGGTTGCTCACTGGCATGATCTACACTTGGAAGATAGGTTACAGGGGTGTACGGCTCTGAAGTGACTTTCTCAGAGTCAAGAAATCAGAGGCCAAATTGGCAAGGCAAAATCTAAACCTGGAGGAGAATTCCCCTGACCCTCTAGCTCCACCGCATTCTCACTGGGAGGTGGTACTGGCATCGGGGTCACGAACACTGGGAATCTGGAGTGAAATTCCCAGTTCTACCACTTCCTACCTGTGTATTCCCCTGGCATATCTGATTTTGCCCTCGCTGAGTGGAAGTAGATGTAGAGGTTTATATGTGAAATGGACTCTGGGACTGCCAGAGTTTTGAAGATGTAGGCAAAGATTCTTTCTAGGTCTAGAATGGTCAGGGTTCATGAGCTGTGTCTTTGGTGGTAGTCTAGCAATGTCACAAACCCATCTGCCATCTTGTTCCTCATTTATGTCAGAGGAACAGGAAAACCATTAGGAGACACAGATGGGGAAATATGGGAGATTCCAGGTACAGAGAAAGAAAATGCATACAGAATATTCTGAGATAGTTATAGTGAGTGTGTACCCTAGTTTCTCAGCCATTAGAGAATAGAAGACAGCCCATGGGATACTTAGACCCAAAGTGAAGGAAACTTCCTAGGAGCATGGATTCAGCTAATAATGAAAATGGGAAATGCCAAAAGGCCCAAAGGTTTTTTTCTTTTCTCTCTCTTTGTATACTGTGTGCACCTGTGCACCCCATAAAGGAGCTTGGCTAAGGAGGAAAGTGGGAGCTGATCACCAAGCTGGGTTGCCCTGCTGTGGGGCTGAGTGTGCCAGGAGAAAGGGGTACCTCTACCCACTGCCATAGAAGTGCCTCCTATGCTCCCTGGACTCTAGCCACAGCACATGTCCAAACTGGGATAGAGCCTCCAGATTGGTGATGCTGGATCATCAGGCTTCGATGGGGGAGGTGTGTGCGCTTTTTTTTGGAGGGGCAGATCTGCCTTTTCGGCATTCCCTTTATACCTCTAGATGATTCTGTCTCTTGCACTTAGAATGGTGTGTCCTCTGAATAAATGGGCAAAAACTTAGAGTGAGAAGAATTTTCTAGCAGAGACTAACGTGTTTAGCCAGTAGCTTCCTGGAGACTCCGGGTCTTTTCTTCTTCCGCTTGCTTCTGCTGCACTTCTGTGTCTCTCTTTTCTCTTCTTTCCTGCCAGTCCCTGCAGGAGTCCTGCCAGCAGGATAAGCACTGACATCTCCCACGCTTGGCGAAATGGATCCTTTTTTTCCACGATGAATAGATGTGACTAAGAAGGAATTACATAGCTTTGTGTTCTCCAAGAGGTGGATGAAACCCTTTCTTTCCTCTAGTTTCAGCGAGTGAAGAAATTAGTGAATAGAATTCTGAATTCCAGATTATATTTTTAAACTGCTGAGACCACCACCCTTTTTGTATGACCTGTTCAGTTAATAAAGATTTGCTCCATGAATCAAAAGGTCAAAATTTGGCATCCCCGAGTTTGCGTGTTTCAATAGAGTGGGCTGTCTAAATCTTCTAGTCTCTCTGCTTTCTCCCTAGTTCATGCAAAGACTGAATTTTGTTACTGTATTAACTCCAGGTCCTTACGTACTATTATTCTAAATCACATGTTGGAGAAGAAGAGAATTTCCAATATGCTGCATGGCATAAAATATAGCTCTAGCCCAACCGAGACCTTCTTGAGATGCATAGATAAAGGATTTGGGAGAAATGCCATGTGCTGTTTCAGGCTTGTCAGGCAAAACCATGTTCTGTGTAACGGTTGGATGACAGTGTCCCAGGAGAGGTTTTACGGCTGCTGAACCTCCCCTAAGGGTGACGTTAGCAGAGAACAGGGGCCTGGCTCCTGATCAGAATGGCCATCCAGGCGGCAACTACTGAAATATGCTCCTGGAAGAGACTTCCTGTCCGAACCAGAGGGTCCCAAGACAGCAGGCACTGAGGGCTTGGGTTGCCTTCTCGGGGCTGTGTTTACTCACACTCCCTGGACTGTGAGTAATAAACTTGGTTAACAACCTGGCTGGCAAGTTATTGCCAACCCAGCAGAAATAAAACAGAATAGGTTGAACTCTCACCAGGAAAAGAAAGCTTTCTAATTCTATCAATGTTATTGAGCTGTTTGAAACAAAGAATGGATCCAAAAAGGATTCCCCACCCCCAACGTTGGCCACATGTCAGTGCAGACAGAGCTCCTGTGGCTCATTTAAGTGACCGAGCCTGTAACGGGAGGCCTGAGAGCTCATGTTCGTGGTTGGGACTGAATCCTTAGCCTTCAACAAAGGTGGAAAAATCACGACGTTGCTTCCCCATAATGGAGCACTCAAACCGCAGAGAGTGTGTGTGTTTATGTGTCTGAGAGTTTTAGAGGGAGGGAGAAAATGCATGCATGACTTATATGAAGGCAGGGACACAGGCCAGAAAGAGAAGCTTAATAGCTATTTAACCATTTTTAAACAAACCATAAAATCATATTGACCAAAGGCCTATTGGGATTCCCCATGTCTGAACATCTCCTAGCAAAATTGTCTCCCAAATGAGAATTTATTAGCCAAGACCCACGCATTGATGTTGTGAGAGAGTTGGGCAGGCTCCGCATAAGCGTGCGATTTCAGGTTAGCCCCCATTAGCGTTCTTATGCAATGCCCTCTGACAACAGCTGTCTGGGGTCTCTACCACAGAACCTTGACATGTTTCATGCTCTGTGCTCTGAGATTCCCTGGCCCCTCACAGAGGGGTAGCTGGCTCGTCACCGGAGAATGATATACTGTTCCTGTTGTTAGCACAGGCAGCCCCGAGATACATGGGAAAGAATTTTCAGAGACACCAGGGTAAGAGAATGAGCCATGTCTACCTCTCATCTTGGCAGCAGGAGTGTGTCTGAAACAGTCTGTGCTGCACAAAATTGTAGTTTATGGAGAGCATTTTGTTGATTCAGCCATAAAAATGTGACCTACAATATGTTTGTTGAAGAGAATGTGCTGCTGCTTTTTTATATTGAAGAATATGCTTTTCATGTTTCCAGCCAGCTTCTCCTAAAGAGAGTCCTTTGTGGGATTCTGGTTGTTTTTAAAGTTTCTTTGTATTTTGGGGACTGAGGAAGTGGTTCCTACAAAGTTAATTTGTAGGATCAGCTGCTCATGGACACCTGTAACTCAGGAAAAAGAACAAAGTTTGGGTGTTGTATTTGGCTGAACAATGCCGCCCCGTCCCCAGGATAGCAGGTTCTAATCCCTGAAGTCTGTAAATGTTACCTTATTTGGAAAAAGGATTTTTGCAATTGTGATTAAGTGAAGGATCTCGAGATGGTGACATTATCCTAGATTACCTAGGTGGGCCCTAAATGCAATCACAAGTGTCCTTACTTGAGAAAGGCAAACAGAAAAGGAGAAGGCAATGTGACAACAGAGGCAGAGACTGGAATGATGCAGCCACAAAGCAAGGAATGCCAGCATCCACCAGAAGATGGAAGAGGCAAAGAATGAATTCTCCCCCAGAGCCTTTGGAGGGAGTATGGGCCTCCTGACACCTTGATCTTGGCCCAGTGATGGTGATTTCAGACTTCTGCCCTCCAGAACTGTGAGAGGATAAATTTCTATTGTTTTAAGCCACCAAGTTTGTGGTGATTTTTTTATAGTAGCCACAAGAAGATAATATAGGTGTTCTCTTCATTCATTATACTGATGTGAGATATATCTGTATCTATATGGGTATATATGTACATATAAACATACATATGTGACTATGACTTAGAGGAAGGCACGTGTTAAGCACTGTAGAGATGTTCTTAAGAGCTTGTAGTTCAGTACCTTGGTTAAGTGGAAGGGTCAGATTGCCTTAGGTTCAAATCTGTGACTTATTAGCTCTGTGATCTTAGACAAGTTAAATAACTTCTTTGGGACTTAGACAGGTCTTTGAAGATTAAGTGCAGTAATCCATGTGAAATCAGAGTGTCTGCCTGGGAGAAGTATGCTAGCCATACAGAAGCGGCTCTCGAGGCAGCTTCAGCTCCAGCAAAACAGAATTGGACAACTTCCACATCTAAGGAATAAACTGTTTTAAGGAGAGAAATGGGAAAGGAGTGACTTTTGGCTAAGGGATTTATGAAAGCATTAAGGATGAGGTAGCATTCAGGCCTAGACTTTGAGAAGAGACAGGGCTTGGCGGGCAGAGATGGTGAGGTGGGGACAGGATGACAATCAGATAAAGGAGACGGTCTGGAAAAGGGGTGAGTGAAGAAAGCCCTCAGTGTTTTCATGGTTTGGAAGAAGGGTTTGAGGGACACGGGAAAAAGCAGGTGAGACAGGTCAGGGCTCGGTAGAGAAGGGTCCTTGGACTCCTCAGAATATTTGCTGCTCTACACAGCCACAGCATCTCTAGTGAAGTCACTGGTCATTAAACCCCCTGCTAGAAGCATGAGCAAATTCTTGGCATGGGTTGCTTACTGGAGTGAAAGGGAAAAGGAGTCCTCCATTTGCAAAGTATCAGGAGGCCAGGAGTAGCCAGACACTCCCCACCAGGCTGGATGAAGCATTACTTTGGGCCTGGCAATTTGTGGCCAGGTTTTACAATAATTGGAGTGACGCCTTTTTTTATTTACTAAGGAATCATTTTGCCCTGCCTTAACCACAGCTCTGGAATCTACACTATTTAGTGCATTCAAGTGTGCCCATTACATAGGTAAGTTATGCCAGGAGGCCTGGAACAAATGCGGAGGATAAGTGGGCTTTTTACAAAGCAAATAGCAAACCTGGCATCTCTCATGCCGCCTGTTGCAAGTTGGAATTCTCACGCAGTCTTGAGATTGAGGTGCCTACGTATGCAGAAGTGAAGGAGACAGGACTTCACACTTCACACGTTAAAGCGTTTCGAAACGGTGACTAGGGCACGAGAGCAGGCTATTCTAAAATAGAAGAGAATTGAGAGCTGAGGCCGGAAAGGCAGTGGCCTACAAGTGGACGTGATTCCTATGCTCAGAACTGAGTTTTGTTTTTTTTTTGGTTTTGTTTTGTTTTTGTTTTTGTTTTTGTTTTTTTTTGAGGCAGAGTCTCGCTCTGCTGCCCAGGCTGGAGTACAGTGGTGCCATCTCGGCTCACTGTAAGCTCCACCTCCCGGGTTCATGCCATTCTCCTGCCTTAGCCTCTCAATTAGCTGGGACTACAGGCGCCCACCACCACGCCCCACTAATTTTTTTGTATTTTTAGTAGAGACGGGGTTTCACCGTGTTAGCCAGGATGGTCTTGATCTCCTGACCTTGTGACCCACCCACTTTGGCCTCCCAAAGTGCTGAGATTACAGGCATGAGCCACCACGCCCAGCCAGAGCTAAGTTGTTTTAACAAAGTGAAGTATACATACCTGTGTAGAATTTTCACCGTACAGAGTAAGACTGAAAAGAAGCCCCCGACCTGAAAAGATATTAATCCTTTTTTATCTGGCTAACACTGAAATTAACTTGCTTTATAACCAATGGGTGATAGTCCCTAGTGAGGTTGAGGTCTCAGAGATGTGGGGGAAGGCAGATGAAGCCAAGCTCTGCACCTTTACTTGGGAATTTGAGAAGGAAAGATTTGTCTCAAGTTACTGTGGATTCAAAATTCTAAACACAGAAGGTGGGGTTTCCAGTGAGATGTTTTGAGTGGGAGGTATGTCACTCTATTCCCTTGCTCAGCTAAAGGTAGGTGATTTTAAAAAAGGCTTTATTTGTGGTGGAGTTGGGATATTTGAAAGAAGAGGGAAGAAGATGCTTTTAGTGAAAGATTAGGCTGAATTGGTGGCAGTGGATCTTGGGGAAGCACGGTTAGGGAGAGAAGCACAGATGGAAGGAAACTCGGGAGATATTTTTGGCTCCTTCCCTCTGTCCTCTTAGCTGTTTATCGCCTTTTGTTATTTGCCCTTTCCCTGTTCTGAGTCTCTTCTTATTGGTGGGTTTCCTGCTGATAGCAGGCTTGCTAATTCTAGAACAAATCTAGACAATCTATGTTATAATATAGCCCAAGACCCAACCCTTTCCAATTTTTAGGATGTCTCCAAAATTTCAGGAGAGGTTTATAAAAACCTTAGCTTTAAATAAACTATTAATACATGCAACAACATGAATGGAGATCGAATAATTATGCTGAGTGAAAGAAGACAACCCCAAATAGTACATACTGTATCATTCCATTTATACAAAACTCTAGAAAATGCAAACTCACCTGTAGTAATAGAAAGCAGATGGGTGGTTGCCTGAGAAGTGAAGAGGCTGGGAGGAGGAGGGGCTGAGAAAGGGAGGGGCTCGCACAGAGGTGATAAACATGTTCACTATCTTGATTGCAGTGATGGTCTCATGGGTATATACATATCCAAACTCACCAAATTGTACACTTCAAATATGGGCAATATTCTATGTCGATTATACCTCTATAAAGCTATTAAAACAACATTAGCTTTAGAGCATCAGCTATTTACACATGGGTCAAGGCAAGGAGAAGAGAATAGCCAAGTGGTCGTAAGGCCGTGTGGTAAGATCGGTGATGGAGCAACTGTGCAGAGACAGGATCTGTGCAGCTTTGTGGGGACGGAGGGTCAAGTTATACCCGCCCCATGCCTGTGATTGGAGAGTGGCCTCCCGCGCTCTTGCTGACCACATAGCTGTCCCCCTTGTTCAGTTCCACACCTTGCAAGGAACAAGGGGGAGAAATTCATAAGCAAGAAAGCAGTATTCATTTGACTGGAACCAGTGACCTTTCTGGCCTATTTCCTTTTATTTGGCTAGTCTACACTCACACCCCACATACACCTGAGACAGAGAAGGGGCCAGAGGTGCTGGACCCCTAATGTGGCCCTTCACTTTTGCTGCCTCTGGTGCTCATACTTTGAGAAATGGAGAAAATGGAAGCTAATCTCCGAAATTCTTAATCCCACTGCATGGACCCTAAGTAGAAAAATATGGGCATAGATACTGTATAATCTAAAACTTTTTCAATGATTGCTAAAATACTTATTGAGTATGTATATATACTATGTGCCAAGCAAGAGCCATGCTTATAATTGGTAATAAAATGGTGAATGAGATGGAAATTGTCTCTCATAGTAGAGAGATGACAGCCAGGTGGGTACAATAAGGACTGTCTATATTGATAGAGGGCTATGGAAGAACAGAGAAGACACCCCAGGCTTGGGGTTAGGGAAAGCTTCTTAGGGTAAAACTGAGAAAACATTTGAATTCCTCTTTATGAAAATATGGAGGACAACATTTTACAAGGAGGTAACTGAGTGCTCCAAAACACAAGATTCTGGAATGCAGACATGGAGAAGGGTGGAATGAAAAGTATTCTGAGGCTGCAACGAGGTCCTGGGAGGACAGTGCCCTAAGTCACAGCTGATCAGAGGCACTGGATGGAATGACATAAGGACAGCATCACCACAACACACCCTGCTGGGCTGTGGGAGCACCTGCTGGGTGTGGTGACAGGCAGTACAAACATCCCCATGGGGCCAGGCACAGTGGCTCATGCTATAATCCCAGTACTTTGGGAGGCTGAGGTGGGAGGACTGCTAAGCCCAGGAGTTTGAGAAGCCTGGGCAACATTGGGAGACCCATCTCTGAAAATAATAATAACAACAACAACAACAAATTAGCCAGGTGTGAGGGTGCATGCCTGTAGTCCCAGCTACTCAGGAGGCTGAGGTGGGAGGATGACTTGAGCCTGAGAGGTCAAGGCTCAAGCCACTGCACTCCAGCCTGGGCAACAGAGTGAGACCTTGTCTCAAAAAAATAAACCCTGTGCAATGGGTCTGAGGACCCAGTGACAAGGAAGTGACCACATGGAGACACGAACCACTTTCCCTTTTCACTTGTGGAACTGTGAAAAAAATCTAAGGCAGCTGGTATGGTGGCTCACGCCTGTAATCCCTGCACTTTGGGAGGGCAAGGAAGGTGGATCACTTGAAGTTAGGAGTCTGAGACCAGCCTCACCAACATGGTAAAACCCTGTTTACTAAAAATACAAAAATTAGCTGGGCATGGTGGCGGGTGCCTGTAATCCCAGCTACATGGAAGGCTGAGGCAAGAGAATCTCTTGAACCCGGGAAATGGAGGTTGCAGTGAACTGAGATTGCTCCACTGCACTTCAGCCTGGGAGACAGAGTGAGATTCTGTCTCAGAAAAGAAAAGAAAAAGAAAAAAAATGTAAGGAAAAACAAGGGATGTGGGCAAGATAGGCAATCAACTGCTAACACAGACCTAGACTCAAAAGGAAGAAAAAATCACAACTCAGCTGGATTTGTGATTCACAGAAAGTTGAGCCAGGAAAATGTATTCTCCAGATTCCATGCCTGAAGTATAACTACAGTTCACAGAAATAATCATTCCGTGCACTCAGAAGGGCTTTCATTGGGAGATGGTGGGCAAAGACGTCACTCTCGCTTGTTCCGATGCTAACATGGCTTTCTGTGACGTCCAGGGCCCTCAGCCTGATCCAGGTAGGCTGCTTTGGCTGCCCGGAGGGGCGGGTGTTTTACAGTTTTCCACAAACTGCTGCTTCTCTTATCAGGATGGTCACTCTCTAGCTAATGAAAAACATCTCTCTGGTCCAAACATGACCTTGAGGTTTATCTAAATCGTTTGTTGCTCAGCAGAACAACATATATCAGAAGTGAAATATATGCCAAAAGACACTTCTCATGCACCATTTATCTTTTCTGTAATTGATTCTCATGCAGGACAAATGCCCTGTGGGGATTCACAGAGGACTTAACACACTCTGCCATTATGATGACATCATCTCACAGAAGGCGGCCCTTCTGGAGGCCTGATAGATGACATGCTCTTTTTTCTCTTTTAAGTGCTGCTCACAGCACCGCATTTAACTACGGGATTACAAGGAGCAACTGCTCCTATCACGCGTCCCCCACTTTGTTTTCTGACTGCACTGTCCAGCTAGCCCCACACTCCAATCAAAATGAAATTATTTCAAAATCCATACCCAATGGATTAGTCTTGCCAAAAGAAAGTCTGTAACAATACATATCCATCAACTTTCAGTTTGGGTCGGTGTTGAGATTTATTGTCTCTAGGCAAATATTGAGCCGGGTGAAGTTTCGGTCAGTTACATCCTTCTCAGTCAATAAATCTAAGTGTTGACTTTGGGAGGAGTCAGTGGTCATCGCTCTGTGGCTTGTGAGCAGGCATTTGTGTAAACGGGTGCGTTTTAAGACTGTGAAGGTGACGCAGAGCCACAAAACCTAGTTCAAAACTTCCAGGACCCATGGGTTTCAAAGAGAGCACTTAAAGATGTACAATAAAACCTCTGAATCATGTTGCCAGAGGATGCTCCTGAATGTCACAAAGGTAGAACAGGCAACAACCTTACTTTGAAGAATAGCCTAGGAAGAAAAGGTCTCTATCGATAAAAACCATTACATGCAGTTATATATCATGATAATATTAATTACATAATCATTGAAATGGCCCCCCCGGATGTCATCCTCTGACCTGAGGGCTGAGCCACACAAGGCAGTTAAGCAGTAACTGGTAGTTTCTCTAGATGTGTTAAGTGGAAGGGTGGGTGGCTAAACCCTGTCGCCAAGACTGGGTCCTAAAGCAGGCAGGCAGGCCTTGAGAGATGCTGTCAAGACTATTATACTGGCTGGGCATCATGGGTTCATTGCCAACTGCAAGAACATCACTCAGCTAAGCATATTTGTTTCTTGAAACGGAAGCACACTGTTTTAGCCCTGAAATTGCATTAAAGATTCTTTTCAAGTTATGAAGAGGAAAAGGGAAAAGAAACATACTGCCAAAACATGCAGAGATTCTCAGCAGAGCCAATATATATTCTGTGTTAGTCAGGACGGGCTAGGCTCTTCTGCAGTAACAAATCTCCAAATCTTAGGGGCTGCATACAACTGTCTATTTTTCATTCATGTTACAGTCTGGCATAATTTGAGTGGCTTTCCTTGGTGGACTCCTTCACTCAGTGACTCAGGGATCAAAGCTCCTTCAATCTTACATTCCTACCATCTTAAACATATGGACTTCAAGCTGGTCACTGAAAAGAAAGAACTGGAGGATCACATAGTTTTGTTTGTTTGTGTGTGTGTTTTTAAGAAAAGCGGCTGGGTGTGGTGGCTCATGCCTGTAATCCTAGCAATTTGGGAGGCCAAGGTGGGTGGATTGCCTGAGCTCAGGAGTTTGAGACCAGCCTGGGCAACACAGCGAAACCCTGTCTCTACTAAAATACAAAAAATTAGCCAGGCATGGCAGCGGGTGCCTATAATCCCAGCTACTTGGGAGGCTGAGGCAGGAGAATCACTTGAACCTGGGAGGCGGAGGTTGCAGTGAGTCGAGATCGCGCCACTGTACTCCGGCCTGGGTGACAGAGGAAGACTCTGTTTCAAAAACAAACAAACAAACAAAAAAAACAGACTGCCACATGCAGCACCTCATTTGGATGTGTCTGGAGCCTTGGAAGCTTCACTACCCAATATTTTCCTACAAATGGACCTTGAGAGCTTGTTTGGAGGTTCTAGCAAGGGAATGCAGCTACTTATATACCCTTGACCAAATATTGGTCTTCTTCTACTGGGGAAGGTTGTCTTCTTCAACCAAGCATGCAGCTTCAGGAGGGATGAACATGGAGTGGTGAGGCTCAGGAGGGCATACCCACCTAGCCAGCCAGATCAGCGGAATCAACCCTGGTGATCAGTGCGGTGACAGATGTTGCAGCCAGACCACCGTCACATCCTTGCATCAGTTGTTTTTGTTTTTGTTTTGTTTTGAGATGGAGTCTTGCTCTGTCACCCAGGCTGGAGTGCAGTGGCGTGATCTTGGCTTACTGCAAGCTCCACCTCCGGGGTTCACGCCATTCTCCTGCCTTAGCCTCCCGAGTAGCTGGGACTACAGGTGCCTGCCACCATGCTTGGCTAATTTTTTGTATTTTTAGTAGAGACGGAGTTTCACCGTGTTAGCCAGGATGGTCTCAATCTCCTGACCTCGTGATCCGCCCACCTCGGCCTCCCAAAGTGCTGGGATTACAGGTGTGAGCCACTGCGGCTGGCCCTCGCCTGGGTTGTTTTTAAGGGTCAGGCCTGAAAATGACTTTAGTAACTTCTGTTCATATTCTACTGGGCAGAAGTAGCACCCTGTTTCTAATTTAGCTGTGAATGAGATGGCTTAAATGACAGGGGAGCCTGGGACATGTCATCTTTCTGTGTGCCTGAAACAAGATGGTGGACACACAGCATTGTCTTTGCAACCGTCTTCTAGAGGGGAAACAAGCTCTAGTAGGGCAGATGGTGTAGAAGATGCTGCTGAAGCCCTGCCCTTTTCCCTTTGGCCCACCTCTGAGTTCACTTGCAGCTGCAAAGGCCACTCTTGTGCATGCTCACAGCTGCCTACCACAGATGCCCTCATCTCTCTGCTTCTATACCTGAGGGATCTGTCAGCCAGAGCACAGGGCAGACCAGAGATGCCTAGAATTTAATGCTCCCAGAGGTGGTCCCCAGCGTGTGAGGGTTAGGAATTGGTGGATAAGTATTCCAGCTTCTTTGGCCCTCCTGGGGAGAGTTCTGAAGTGTACTCTACAGTTCTTTAGTGGGGCCAGGCCAGAGTCTCCCATCGTGGCAGCCTCCTCACCAGCTCACCAACTCACCCTTCATTGTTTGCTTCTCCCTTCTGGATTTCACTTTCCCTTCTCATTCTCTTGCCCTTCCAGGATCTTTCCCAATAACCTATTGACTCTCAGGTCCTTGTCTCAGAGTCTGCTTCCAGGAGAATCCAAACCAGGAACTGACGCAGAATGCTTAGAAGCAGCTAAAAGAGTAATCCCATGGGAGGGTGTATTAGTCTGTTTTCACGCTGCTGATGAAGACATACCTGAGACTGGGTAACTTATAAAGAAAAAGAGGTTTAATGGACTCACAGTTCCACATGCCTGGGAAGGCATCACAATCATGATGGAAGGTGAAAGGCACGTCTTACATGGTGGCAGGCAAGAGAGGAAATCAGAACCAAACAAAAGGGGTTTCCCCTTATAAAACCATCAGATCTCGTGAGACTTATTCACTACCACGAGAACAGTATGGGGGAAACCACCCCCACAATTCAGTTATCTCCAACTGGGTCCCTCCCATAACACATGGGAATTATGGGAGCTACAATTCAAGATGAGATTTGGGCAGGGACACAGCCAAATGATATCAGAGAGAAAGGCTGGTGAGTGGATTCATAGGCATCTCTCCTCATTTTCTTTTTCTTTGCCGTGAAAGGAAGATATTCCAGGGAAGAGGGACTTGAGTGGGAAGTCTGGGAAATTTTCTCAGCAGGAATGATGCAGACTGCATGGAAACAAAGTATTAGCTGCAGATATGACATGATTAATGGCTTCTGTTGCCTGGAAAGTGGTGGGGATGTGTGTGGTTTGATAAGTGCTGCTTATCTAGAATACAATTCTGTGACTTTTCCAAAATGCAAACTGCCTTAGTCCATTTGGGCTGCTATAACAACATACCTTAGACTAGGTAATTTATAAACAACGGAATTTATTGCTCACAGTTCTGGAGGCTGGGAAGTCTACAATCAAGGCATTCAGCAGTTTTTTTGGTGTCTGGTGAGAGCCTGTTCCTCACAGATGGCACCTTCTTGCTTTATGCTCACATGGTGAAAGAGGAAGGCAGCTCTCTGGGGCTTCTTTCATAAGGGCACTAATCCCATTCATTAGGGCAGACTCCTCATGACCTAATCACCTCCCAAAGGCTTCACCTTCTAATACCATCACCTTGGCGATTAGGTTTCAATGTATAAATTTTGGGTGAACACAAATATTCAGACAACAGCACAAACATGTTGCTTAAAATTCTTCACTTAACAAGATGTAAGCAAAACTCTAGATTCCTTAAGGTGGCATACAAAGTCCTTTGTGATTTGATCTCTCTTTCCATGTCCTACTCTTCCAGCATCCAATCATGCCACCTGCTCTGTACCCAGGCTTCCAAGAAGACCTTCTTCTCCTGTGAGGATGTCTGTAACTCTTTCTTCAAGAAATGATACTTTCAAGAACAAACCCAACTAAGGCCTTTGGTGAAGCTTTCTCTTACTTCCCCAGCCAGATTTTCATTATTTATTCATTCATCGAGTATTTTTTAAATGCCTATAGCATGCCAGGCACTGTTCAATATGCTGGGGATAGAGCAGGGAATAAAAAAAAAAGAGACAAAAACCCCTACCCTGATGAGTTTCACAGTATAGTGTGGGGAATTAGAAATAAGCATCTGTCTCTTCTCTGGTCTTTAAGCACCTCACAGACACTGGCCATGTCTGTTCATCTGTTTACTCCCAGCATCTAACAGAGTGCTCAACACATCTGCTTGATGACTACGTTTTGAGCACTAGGAGAGGACCACAGAAGAGCTAAGAAGTGATAACAGTTGCATTTAGTGGAGAACAGTATTCACACCTTGTTGTCTAGATTGCCTCGAAATCAGGTTCCATATTTTATCTTTTATTTTTTCATTTCTTAGAAAAAACTGTTAACCTATTTAGAGTAATTTTATTGAGGAGTCTTTTTTTTTTTTTTTTTGAGACAGGGTCTCGTCCTGTTGCCCAGGCTGGAGTGCAGTGGTGCAACCACAGCTCACTGCAGCCTTGACCTCCTGGGCTCAAGCAATCCTCCCATATCAGCCTCCTGAGTAGCTGAGAATACAGGTATGTGCCACCCTGCCCTGCTAATTTTTTATTTTTTGTAGAGACTGGGTCCCACTGTGTTGCCCAGATGGGTGTCAAACTTCTGGGCTCAAACAATCCCCCCGCCTTGGCCTCCCAAAGAGCTGGGATTACAGGAATGAAGCATTGTACCTTTAAAAAGAAAAAAAAGGCCAGGTGCAGTGGCTCAAGCCTGTAATCCCAGCACTTTGGGAGGCCAAGGTGGGCGGATCACCAGGTCAGGAGATTGAGACCATCCTGGCTAACACAGTAAAATCCTGTCTCTACTAAAAATACAAAAAATTAGATGGGCGTGGTGGTGCATGCCTGTAGTCCCAGCTACTCAGGAGGCTGAAGCAGGAGAATCACTTGAACCCAGGAGGCGGAGGTTGCAGTGAGCCGAGATTGCACAATTGTACTCCAGCCTGGGCAACAGAGCAAGACTCCATCTCAAAAAAAAAAAAAAAAAAAAAAAAAAAAGAATAGTATGACATTGCATAACATTGTGAATGTATTTAATGCTACTGAATTGCACACTTTAAAATGGTTAAGATGGTCAATGTTATGTGTATTTTAACTCTAATAGAAAAAAAAGCGAGGCTGCATTTCATTAAACAGAGAGGCACTCACTATGTACCTGGCACTACTCTGGGTTTGTGGGCTATAAAGATGGATAAGTCCCTGTCTTTGGAGGACTCAGACTTAGCAGGAGACAGATACCTGAGCCACAGAGACAACCAAGAGTTGCTCCCTGTGCCTGGGGAGAACTCTGTTCAGCCCACAGCACCTTAGCCACTAGTGACAGCCACCAGACTTGCAGCATCGTGAGTACCTGGATCATCACAGAGGAACCAATCAGTTTTTATATAGGGCTAACTTTGATGTTTTAAAAAATGTCAAGTAAAACACACAACAGAACATTGATAAGAGCAGGATTCCAAGGTATCGGTTGGACAGTAAACAGAGGGGCCCAGCCAAGCATATTCCGATGCTGCAAAGCCACTTGATGTTAACACACACCTTGAAGCAATCAACACTGCCCTGGCGGGCCCTGGGGAATGGCGCTTGTGAATATTTAGAAACGGGGCAGCCCTGCTTGGGAAAACTGTCAGAGTGACTATAGGTTAGGAGAGAGGGGTACAGACAGTAATAGAAGAATCACATGACCCCTGATATGAGGCAAAGGCTCTCACCACCCGCCCTGCATCTCAGAGACTGCCAGCTGCATCCCACTGATTCTTAGCAACTCAGATAGCAACGAGAAGCATTGCAGTGGACACAGAATGTATGCTGTTCTCCAACAGCGAGGTGGAGACACTGGTGTAGGGGCTGATGTGAGCAGGTCACCTGAGAGTTCATACCACCAGGGCAAGAAGAAAAAGCCCAGAGGAGATTGTGCCCTGTGGAGACCTGGCTCGCCTGGGGGTGAGGAGCTGAGAGAGGGGGCATTTTTGAAACTACAGAGGGCACCTTAATAGAAAGCAGATGTGTCAGCGTTTTCTGAGTTCTGTACTGGATGTTTCCGCCTCCCTGCCAAATCCAAGAGAGTCTGATAGTGTGCTTCTGGTTGGCTTGATGATGCTATTTTTCTTTTACGGCAGAGGGAGGCTATTGGTGAAGACTGTTGCAGCATAGTTTTTCCAGTGTGAAATGCTGGGAAGGATGCTGAGAGTCTGCCTGGGATGTTTGGTGCGACGCTTGCTTCTGCACCTGTATTCCTTTTGGATGACACCGTGTAATGTGTCACCTCTGAGGATGATTTTTGTCTGGGTGCTGATTCTTACAGTTGGAAGAGGGAAGAAGTCTCCCTGAGAATGTGTTCAACTAAGGTCAGTTTAATTTACATCTTTCGAATCCAACTTCCATTCATATAAAAAAAGACAGACTTGTTCCTTTGAAGTTTTCTGATCTCTCCCCAGATTAGGCATGTAGGTGGCTTAGGGCAGGTCCCTTATTCTCTCAGGGCCTTCCCACATCCGTAAAATGGACCAGCAGAGCCAGTTGATTCCTTGGGCGATTCTGGCTCTAACCTACCTGTCTGTGGTTTGTTCTATGTAGATAGTCCTTTCCACCAAATTATATACCCAACTGGTGACTTGTGTCTATAATTACATTAATAAAGCCCCAGAAGCTCAGACAAACACGGAGAACATCAACTGTGGGATCATTTGGAACCAAGAAGATAATGATACGCTGTACCAATGTGTTTTGTACACACACACTGACTGGAAATTTGTTCAAGTCTAAAGAGGGCTTATGGAACACTGATTTGCTGCTAATGTTGACAAAGATGAATAATGCAATAATACTGAACATTTCTCACTGTGAAACAAATACTTTTGATGATTTTAGCACTTTCTCTTTCATTATTTTTTTTCTATATATATCTATCACTTCATAAATATCTGTTGAGCATCTCACATATGTCAGGCACTGGTCCAGGCCCTGGCAATGGTGCAGTGAACATGACTGACAAAAATTCTTTTTTTAAAAACATTTTTATTTCTAAAGGTTATTGGGGAACAGGTGGTATTTGGTTACATGAGTAGTTCTTCAGTGGTGATCTGTGAGATTTGTGTGCACCCATCTCCCGAGCAGTATACCTGCTACCCAATTTGTGGTCTTTTATCCCTCACCACCTTCCCACCCTTTCCCACCGAGTTCCCAATGTCCATTGTGTCATTCTTATGTCTTTGCATCCTCATAGCTTAGCTCCCACTTATAAGTGAGAACATACAGTGTTTGGCTTTCCATTCTTCAGTTACCTCACTTGGAATAATAGTCTCCAATCCCATCTAAGTTGCTGCAAATTTCATTAATTCATTCCTTTTTATGGCTGAGTAGTATTCCATTGCATATATGTACCACAGTTTCTTTATCCACTCGTTGATTGATGGGCATTTGGGTTGGTTCCACATTTTTGCAGTTGCGAATTGTGCTGCTATAAACATGCGTGTGCAAGTATTTTTTTCGTATTATGACCTCTTTTCCTCTGGGTAGATACCCAGTAGTGGGATTGCTGGATCAAATGGTAAATCTACTTTTAGTTCTTTAAGGAATCTCCATACTGTTTTCCATAGAGGTTGTACTAGTTTACATTCCCACCAGCAGTGTAGAAGTGTCCCTTTTCACTGCATCCATGCTAACATCTATTATTTTTTGATTTTTTGATTATGGCCATTCTTGCAGGAGTAAGGTGGTATCGCATTGTGGTTTTGGTTTGCATTTCCCCGATCATTAGTGATGATGAGCATTTTTTTTCATATGTTTGTTGGCCATTTGTATATCTTCTGTTGAGAATTGTCTATTCATGGACTGAAAAAAATTCTTGACTTCATGGTGCTTCTATCAAAGTGAGGAGATAGTTGTAAAATAAATGAGGTCACTTTAAATATTTATAACTGCTATAATGAAAACAAAACAGGAATGAAATGGAACCAAATGAAAAGGAATGACTAGGGTGAGGGAGGTAAACAATGAACAAGGGGATCAGAAAAGGCCTCTCTGAGGAGGTGACATTTGAACTGAATCTTAAATGGGGAAAATATGCTTTTCTGCTTCCTTGTCTATTAGTCTCTCTCTCGGTCTCTCTGTTGCCTAGGCTGGAGTGCAGTGGTGTGATCTCGGCTCACTGCGACCTCTGCCTCAGGTGTTCAAGTGATTCTCCTGCCTCAGCCTCCCGAGTAGCTGGGATTACAGGCATGCACCACCCCACCCGGGTAATTTTTGTATTTTTAGTAGAGACAAGGTTTTACCATGTTGGCCAGGCTGGTCTCGAATTCCTGACCTCAGGTGATCCACCTGCCTCGGTCTGCCAAAGTGCTGGGATTACAGTCATGAGCCACCATGCCCGGCCTTATTATTCTCTTTCTTGACCGGTGTTGAGTAGGATCCGTGCAGATGTCCAACCATCAACAAAAACTTATAGGGGATTCATTATGTGCTAGGTTCTCTTTTCTGGGATACAGCTGAGAAAAAAGCAGACAAAATCCCTGTTCAGAAGGAACATATGTTGCTGATATTCAAGGGCAGCGCACCTGTAGAAATGTTTCCACGTAAGTTTCTCATAGCACCTTGTGGTTAATGTAGATAGGGAGGGTGAACCATCTGAGCTCTGGGATCCCCTCTGCTGCTGACCAGCTGTGGGGCTTGAGAGTTAATTGAGAAATGCCTCTGGGGCTCAATTTTCTTATCCGAAAGTAGGGGTGTTGGATTTAGATATTATCCAAGACTCCGCTCACTTTTAACACTTTGAGATGTAGTTTGGGGTGGGGAGGAAGTTTTTAGATGACTTGGGATTTACTGAAGTTTCTCAATCTTGGGCATGGGGACTTTCAGAACTGACTTCGTTTTGTGTTCCCATAAAGTAACCATTTGTCAGCCACTGCTGACCCTGTGCCATTCTGCTTAGGTAACTCGTGTGCTCTTTTACGGTGGGACCAAGTAAATGTTTCCCCCAACCTGTCTATCAGGATGCCTGGTTACTGCATGAAAAGGCCAGCCACAGGCATTCAGACGGTTGAGATGTGTGGAGACAAGTCTCCCCAAACAGAAGCCGCATGTTTAATGAGTGGAATTAAAAATGCAAATGATGGGCATGATTGCAGGGTAATTACACGATTAAAGCAGCTTCATCAGACTGGGGCTCCAATGGCCTGTTTGTGCTTCTGTGTCCTGTTTAAGTCTAGGCAACTAGCCCGAGGCCTCCTCTTGCCTTGGGCTTGCCTTGTCAGGGGACCCAATCACCACTCACCTCCTTGCCAGGGGGCCATGGGGGCTAATGAGGGAGCCTTTGAGAGTCACTGAAGAAAAGTACTGTAAAAGTACAAAGTCCTATTCCGCTATTACGAAACCACATTTCGGCGTCTGTTACCCACCAACGCCGGAATGAAACCTGACAGCCTCTCAGCCCATTTGTCAAGTGCCAGCAGGTCCCCTCCTGGCACAGGTGAAACAATAATAAATAGAAATTGAATGTGTATCCCAGGTATTTTAATAAAGTCGATAAAACACAGTTGCGCCGGCCCCTTTGGCTTTTGCCAACTCTGGCGCAGAAACAGAAACCCTCCGGGGGATATTCACTGACTGGGGTGTGTGTGTGTGTGCAAGGTGCAAGCTCATAGCCCAAGCTCGCTGTTTCCTTTGGAGTAAAGTGCTTGGTGGATGCGCTTGGGTTACCATGGTGACCAAGGGACAATGCTCTTGGGCGTGCAGACCCCATGTTTGCAGCATTATGCTTTAGAAGGGGGATTTAGAGATGCAGAACAAAACATAATAAAGAAGCGTCAAACCTAATAAGACTTGGGACTGAAAGAAAGCCAGGGACTTCTGTTTAGACACCACAGCGTTCTCGCATTGTGGGTCTGGGAACCGATCCAAGACTGAAGCTTGTTCATTATACCTCCCAGGCCGCAGGCATTCAGAAGGGCTCTCTGCATTGAAATTGCAACTTTTTCTCACCTGGCTGCAAAGAGAACCCACTGAGTTTAGAACAGTACGTGAAGGAAGAGATTTTCTCATTTAAACAACATCCTTTGGTACCTGGTCGATAAGATACAAGGAAAAGAAAAAACCCAGCTTGAATATTGAGCAAGTTGCCAAAATTGGGCCCGGAACAACCCCATGGTGTCTTTATTGGGTAACATGAATATCATTCTTGGATATAGCCTCATTAATCAAAGCCTCAAATACACTAAGAGTCTGATGGAAAGGATGTAGCAAAAGGTGGCTTTCATCATTTACATAATTTTAAAAAGTGCTAGATTCTCTTCCCTCGTCTGAGGCCTCTGGTTACGGGCAGCTGGCACCTGCTTCCTGGGTGCGTGCTGTTCTTCCCTACCAGTTCCCTTTTGTTATCTGGGGTGGCCCCACATTGCCTTGTTGTTGGGAAGAAAAAGGTAACACAATACAAAACTAAGAAAGGAATTCAGCTGAAGATTACATTAATTAAGGAAGCATATGGTGTAGAGAAAAGAGAATGGTAGTCAATAAACTTGATTTTGGCCAGGGGCAGTGTCTGTAATCCTAGGACTTAGGGAGGCTGAGGTAGGAGGATCGCTGGAGCCCAGAAGTTCGAGACCAGCCTGGGCAACGTAGTGAGACCCTATTTCTAGAAAACATTAAAAAATTATGGGACTATAGGCTTGCTGACATGAGCCTATAGTCCCAGCTATTTGGAGGCTGAGGAGGGAGGATTGCTTGAGTCAGGGAGGTTGAGGCTGCAGTGAGCCAAGACTGCACCACTGCACTCCAGCCTGGGTGACAGAATGAGGCCCTGTCTCAAAAGCAAACCAACAAAAAGACACCTGATGTCGAATCCCCTGTGGTCATTGACCTGGTGTGTGAACTTTGGCCAAGTCATGGAAACTCAGAGCCTTGATTTTGCTCCTCAAGTGAGGCTGGGAGGCTCCACTGCAAGCTCTGTGAGGGTGAGGACAGTTTCCTTCACGTCTTTGCATCTCACACTGCTTACAGTCCCCACGACATAAGTGTTTCTTGAATAGGTGAATTCCCAGGAGCGTATGCAGTTCTATTAGACTCTTGGCCCAGAGTTGCCAGTGGAAGTCATTTCACACTGTCTTGTTGTGGAGGCCAACGAATGGCATTCCCATGGACCTCCATCATCTGAAGCCGCTTCAGAGGCTCCTCAGGGCAGATGCAAATGGGATAACTTAAGTTTGACCTTAAAACCCATATTTAAATATTGAATTCCATCTTGGAGATGCCACCTTCCGCCAATGTGAAAAATTATTGATGTTGCTCCGGCAGGGGGGTAATCAGTGTTTTAGAACTGCATTTTCTTTATTTAATTTTTTTTTAAATTTTAGTTTCAGAGGGTACGTGTGCAGGTTTGTGACATAGGTATGTTGCGTGATGCTGAGGTTTGGGCTTCTAAAGATCCCACTGCCCAAGTAGCAAACATAGTACCTGATAGGTAGTTTTTCAACCCCTGTCCTCCTGCCTCCCTCCATGCTTTTGGAATCGCCAGTGTCTATCATTGCCATCTTTATGTCCCTGAGTTCCTGATGTTTAACTCCCACTTATAAGTGAGAATATACAGTATTTGTTTTCCTGTGTCTATGTTAATCCACTTAGAATAATGGCGTTCAGCTGCATCCATGTTGCTGCAAAGGACATGATTTCATTCCTTTTTATGGCCATATGGTATTCCATGGTGTAAATATATCACATTTTCTTTATCCAAACCATGTTGATGGGTATGTAGGCTGATTCCTTGTCTGTTGTTGTGACTAGTGCTGCAATGAACATACAAGTGCAAGTGTCTTTTTTTGTAGAACAATTTATTTTCCTTTGGGTATATACCTGGTAATGAGATTGCTGGGTCAAATGGTAGTTCTATTTTTAGTTCTTTGAGAAATAATCAAACTGCTTTCCACAGGGGCTGAATAAATTTGCATTCCCACCAAAAGTGTCTAAGGTATAAGCGTAGAACTACATTTTCAACTTATCTCCTCTAACGGGAGTCTCCCAATTTTTTTTAAACTGAGAGGGCTTCCTCATCATAGTTCTACCTGAAGTATTTGCTCATAGAAAAAATGGATAAAGGGCAGATATGGTGGCTCACACCTGTAATTCCAGCACTTTGAGAGGCCAAGATTGGAGGACTGCTTGAGGCCAGGAGTTCAAGACCAGCCTGGTCAACATAGTGAGACCCTGTCTCATATTTAAAAAATGCATATAGTTGTAGATTGCATTATTGTTCATGATTATTTTCTTTCTTCCTTTCTCTCTCTCCTTCCTTCCTTCCTTCCCTTCCTCCTTCTCTCCTTCCCTCTTTCCCTCCTTCCCTTCCTTCCTTTCCTTCCCTTCCCTTTCCTTCCTTCCTTCCTTCCTTCCTTCCTTCCTTCCTTGAGACAGGGTCTCACTTTATTGCCCAGGCTGGAGTGCAGTGGCATGATCATAGCTCACTATAGCCTCAATTTCCCTGGCTCAAGCAATCCTCCCACCCCAGCCTCCTTAGTAGCTGGGACTACAAGTGCACACCACCACACCCAGCTAATTAATTTTTTTTTGTAGGTACAGGGTCTCACTCTGTTCCCCAGGTTGGTCTTGAACTCCTGGGCTCAAGTGATCTGCCCACTTTGGCCTCCCAAAGTGCTGGGATTACATGTGTGAACCACACACCTAGTCATGATTATTTGCTTTCAAAATAAATACATCCCTGCCCTTCCTGTGCCTCCAGTAGGTGAAGTGGCCATCCACCCCCACTTATCAGCCATGACAGGACATGTGATTAGATGCGACTGTGTGGCTTAGCTAGGTTTCATTTAGCATGTCACAGTCAGAGGCTGCTCCTTCAGCCTGGATCCCTGAATGAGAAGACACATGGAGCAGAGCAGAGCCTGCTTCAGCCAACCTGCAGCCAGGATGGAATCAGGTGAGTAATAAATGCTGGGTGCTGGAAACCACTGGAATTGTGTGGTTGCCTGTTACTGCAGTAACCAAGCAATAACAGGAAGCAGCAATACAATGAATTGTATCTTAATCATCATAACAACATCTATAGATGTTCCAAAAATATTGGTACATAGCAGTTGGATTGATGCATGAAGGGGTGATTGGGCAAAACATACTTTTTTCTTTTTTTTTAAGTTTGTGGGCCATACTTAATGTCCAATCTGAATTAGCGCTTCCTTAACATAACTTGGCAGTATTAAGGGTTTCTCGCCCTGTAGTTTGAGAATCTCTATCCTAGAACAATTATTCTCCTGCAAATTTGTGGCAATTGAAAAAGAGAATGAATTTTGAGACACGGAGTGTGGGTTTGGGTCCTGGCTTCTCACATCTTTCGTGTGTGAATTTGGGCATGATCTTTAGCCCATGATCTCTCAGCCCATGTGCCCACTAAAAATGGCTATGACTCTTGCACACAGGGCTGGTTAGGGCCTTAAATGACATCAGCCATGGGGATCTTCCTTCTAATGGTTGTACATGTTATTCTTAGAGTAGCTAACCCAAGGATGGAAGAGTCTTTGAAACCACCATTTCTCCCACACCCCGTCTCCCTTCTCATTGAACCCCCAAACCATCAGCGGAATGCCCCCACTCGGTTTTGAATTTCATGGGTGGCACTGAGAAAGCACCAAGTCCCTATTAAAGGGGCGGAGGCACTGGCAGCTCTGGCTGGGGCAGGACAGACCTTTCATTTCAGATGAAAGTTGATTCAGACTCAGATATCCCAAGAAAATGCCTAACCTTGAATTACCTTCCTTGGAAGTCCCGCCAGGTTGACTAGTGGTAGCTTTCTCCTTTCCTGCCCCCCGACATGTCTCTAATGGTTTCCCCATTCCTTGGACTTGGGTATCTCAGTCCTGGGTGCAATGGAACTTACGGTAACTGAGTTAATTAGGACCAAGGGGAGCACCACGCCAGGCTGCTTCAGTCACAGCCTCTGCACCTTCCCCAGGTTGGGAGGAAGCATATCCTACCACCTTGGCACCTGCCAGCAAACCTGTGCCCAGGGGAGAAGCTGGAACAAGGGTTCAGGGTCCCTGTTGTGACATTAGCCCTCTGAGGTCACAAGGTGGATCCCAGAGGGCTCAGACTGGGGGAGAAAGTTCTGCCATGTAGAAGTAAATTTAATGAGGTCAGAAGGGTGAGGGGTGTGTGTGTTTGTTTGGGGGTGGAGTATCTTTAAAATGGCAAGAGGCAGGCTGACGCTGCATCAGCTTTGGCCACGCTGCGTTTTGAGAGCCTCTGGCATTCTGAGGCTTCTTCCCGCCTTCCTCCCCACAGCTCCCTCCCAGGCCCTGCATGCCTTCCTGCAGCCCTGTTTTTCCCACGTTCCGCCCTGTACAGCCTGATCTGTGGAATGGGGGTGGAACCGTGTGGAGGCTGAGCAAGCGCTGACCACCTGCCAGCACCATGCTGAGCTCCCAATGTACACGGATTGAACCAGAAATGGCCGGGGATCACCCACTTCACACCCACAAAACCACCAACTTCATATGGTGCAGCCTGACTACCACATTTAATTTCTCAGCAATCTTGAGAGGTATAAGGATTACATCTCCACTTTTCAGATGAGGAGAATAAGTCATCACTCCAAATCAAACATTAGTGAACAACAGAGTGAGAATTTAAGTTCTGAGCCCGGACTCCAAGCCCGGTTCAAAACTATTACATGACACCGATAAACCCTTTTATACTAACCTGTAAACAATCAATAACAGCTTCACATGATACCTCCTGTGTGGGACAAGGCTGGTTCTTTAGGGCATCACTCAAATGCTGGCATTGGAAGATCCTGGATGCGAGGAGTCCTTTGTTCCTTCAGCTGAACTTCCCAAGATGTTTCTGATTCGCTTCGAGAGAGTCTGCCTGGCTCACCTGCCTAAGACATGGGTAGCAATGGCAGGCAGGTGGGCTAGGGCACAACTCTGTTTCTTGAAAAAAATGGACTGACTGCATAGTATTCCATGGTGTATATGTGCCACATTTTCTTAATCCAGTCTATCATTGTTGGACATTTGGGTTGGTTCCAAGTCTTTGCTATTGTGAATAATGCCGCAATAAACATACGTGTGCATGTGTCTTTATAGCAGCATGATTTATAGTCCTTTGGGTATATACCCAGTAATGGGATGGCTGGGTCGAAAAATCAAAGCCATTCCTCATGTGTTTGCCCTGACAAATGGAATTTATCCTCACAAATTGGTGTTCTAAATGTCTTAAGAAGAACCTAATTAAATAACTGATTAAAAAAAACATGATTAGGAAAATTAAAAAAAAAAATGGACTGTTCTTCTGATTTAAGAAGTAAACCCTATTCAGTGTAGAAAATGAAAACAAATGTAAAATATGTAAATAAAAATGACCAGCCATCCTTAGCTAGAGGTAAGGATTGTCACAATGTTTCAGGATTGTACTTTTCACTTATCTTGTGCCTCTCTCTCTCTGTCCTCCTCTCTACGTGCATATATACATTTTGGAAGGTGGATCTAGTGTACATATAATTTTCCTTATTTATTAAATCTCCATTTTATTCTAAAGGATTCAGCATGGATTACAAACGCACATAAAAAATGATAGAACAAACTAAAAGTGGGGTTAAGAAAGACAAATCTACACCATAATGCCATGTTCAGATTTGTATTTTTAACATTTAACATGACATTGAGCATATGTGCCCATTTGCCATTAAATAGACTGTTGCATTATTTTTTAAATGTATTAGTATTATTATTTTTGATGGAAGGAAAGCATATGACCGCAGAGCAGTGCACAGGTTGGAAGTGAATGGCTGGATGCGGTATCTTGTGTGTTGTTTTCTTTTTTTTTTTTTTGAGACAGGGTCTCACTCTGTCCCCAGGCTGGAGTGCTGTGGCATAATCTCAGCTCACAGCAGCCTCCACCTCCTGGGCTCGATCGATCCTCCCACCTCAGCCTTCCAAGTCACTGGGACTACTGGTGTGCGCCACCACACCTGGCTATATATATAATATTATATAACATATAATATATAATATATGTTATATAATATGTTATATATTATATATTACATATTATATAACATATATAATATATAATATATATTACATATTATATAACATATTATATATTATATATATTACATATATAACATATTATATATTATATATAATATATATTACATATTATATAACATATATATTATATATAATATGTAATATATATTACATATTATATATATATAATATATATTACATATTATATAACATATTATATATTATATATAATATATAATATTACATATTATAGAACATATTATATATAATATATTATATATATTACATATTATAGAACATATTATATATAATATATTATATATATAACATATTATATATAATATATATATATAACATATTATATATAATATATATATTACATATTATATAACATTATATATAATATGTAATATATAATATATATTACATATTATATATAATATACGTAATATATAATATGTATATTATATATATTTAACACAAATATATATATTTGTATTATCTGTAGAGACGGGATTTTTCCATGGTACCTAGCCTGCCACATCATTCTTAACGTCTCCACGGCATTCCACCGATGGGAGCAGCGCTCTGTATCTGATCAGGCCCCTCCTATTGGCTGTTAGGCCGCTTCCAAAACGGCAGATTTACAAATAAAGCTGCAAACAACACCTTTGTAAAGAAATCTCTGTGCACCCCTCCATTTCCTGAAGGGGCGTTTCTAGAAGTATTTCCAGCAACACCAGAGACATGGAGGAATCCTATGTGTGAATCCCCCACTGCCCTGGGAGGGCACAGCATTTTCTGGGTGGATCCAGAGGCTGCCCAGCTCCTCTCTACATCAGTATGGACCCTTCGCATCCTAGGCCAATCACATCACCTTTCAGACAGTCCCCACGTATGTCCCCATGGCTCTGCCAGCTCCCTGCCCTTACGCCTCTCAGGGGTGCACGGTTGGGCTGCTACACGAGCTACTCCCTGTTGGGATGAGCGCCCCCGAAGTTGGGCATTTGAAAGAGAAGTAGAGTCAGATACTTGCCGGAGGTGAATGATGTGGGTGAGGGAAATCGCTGGACTTGGCTTATTTCTGTTTGATCCTTACCAAGTTTTCTGCAAAGAAACTGCTTGGGATGCTGCTTATGCGGCTTTCTCATTTGCTGAAAAACAATGTGTCCGGAGTAGTGAAAAGGCAACGGACCCAAACTGCCTCCAGCGCCAAGAACCCAGTAGTCCACACGAGGGCGCTGTTCTCCCGCCATGAAGGACTAGGCGAGCTCCTGCTTTCTGGGCGGAAAAGGGCACCAGGAGGCAGAGCGGGAAAACCGGCAGAGGGTGTGGGAGGGAGGAGGAGATGTTTGCCTTCCCCGTCATTCTCCTTCCTTGCAGAGCCTCTCCTTTCCCTCAGGGACTCCCTCACCACCTCTTCCTTACAGCCCCTCACTGCTTTTCCTTGCGTATCTCTTGGATGCCACAGTCAGCTCTGGGCCCATCCATGGCTCCATCTCCTATCCCAGGGTTGTCCCGCGGCGCCCTCTTTTCCAATGGATTTTCCTCCTCTTATCCTGCACTGGCTATAATTTTTTTTTTAAAGTGACATATATTTACTTGTGTATTTAATAAAGTTTTTGGTGCACTTAAAAAATGTTAAAGCAGAAAAATTAATCCTTTTGTATTTATTAATTTTTTTCTGGAAAATAGAAACCCACAAAAACAAGATTATTTAAGATTTTTGCCCCCTTGCATGAGGCACCTGGTTGCCTGTTATTTATATACGTATTTTTTGTGGATCAGTGGACCCGAGGAGAAAAATGATCAGAACTGTAACAAATACAACCTAATAGTCATCAGGTTCTTGGTCTTTGATTCCTTTATATTCAGGGCTGTAAACAAGTCTGCATCCGGAAGTGGAAATAAGGCAGCTAAAGAATTCATGAATAATAGTCACAATGTATTGAGCTTTCAATAATAGTGACAATGTATTGACCCATGTCCTCCACTACCAGTGAGGGAGCTGAGGTCAGAGAGTGTGAAGAGCGAGGCCAAGGTGACCCAGATGAGGAGGGTAGCTAGGATTTGATGCGCGCTCTTAGTGCCTTCAAACCTTGGGCCATTTCAGTAACAACCCACGAGACCATTCAAGTGGACCTGGGCAGTGAGTCCGGCTTTAGGGTCACTTCTGTGGAACACTAAGGTCCAAGAGGTTCCTCATCCAGCTGAATGCGGGGCTTCAGTACCTTTCTGAGACCAAGGGACAGGGGGAACCCAGACTCAGGGAGCCGGGCAAGCTGACCCCACACCTCTACTGGAGCTAAGGGAGAGCAGCGCCGTGCACAGCGCACTTTGGTTTAATTGTAAGGCACCATTCTCGCCCACACATGACCAATGGCTGGGTACTCATTTTTCTTTAGCAATAAGGAAGAGCAAAATCAACCCACATGACCTAGAGCAGTGGTCCCCAACCTTTTTGGCACCAGGGACCGGTTTTGCAGAAGACAGTTTTCCATGGGCCCACCAGGGTGTGGGGATGGTTTCGGAACTATTCAAGCCCATTACATTTATTTTGCACTTTATTTCTATTATTATTACATTGTAATATATAATGAAATAATTATGTTACTCACCATAATGTAGAATCAGTAGGAGCCCTGAGTTTTCCTGCAATTAGACAATCCCATCTGGGGGTGATGGGAGACAGTGACAGATCATTAGGCATTAGATTCTCATAAGGAACATGCAACCTAGATTCCTTGGGTACACAGTTCCCAATAGGGTTCATGCTTCTATGAGAATCTAATGCTGCCGCTGATCTCACAGGAGGCGGAGCTGAGGCAGTAATGGGCGCCATGGGGAGCAGCTGTAAAAACAGATGAAGCTTTGCTCGTTCACCTGCTGCTTACCTCCTGCTGTGCAGCCTGGTTCCTAACAGGCCATGGACCAGTGGTGGTCCATGTACTGGTCTATGGCCTGGGGCTTGGGGACCCCTGACCTACAGAGTTGTGTTAGGGGTTAGGGGCCAGGCACGGTGGCTTGTGCTGTAATCCTAGCACTTTGGGAGGCTGAGGCGAGTGAATTGCTTGAGCCCAGGAGTTCAAGACCAGCCTGGGCAACATGGCGAAACCTCATCTCTACAAAAAATACAAAAATTAGCTGGGCATGGTGGCGCACACCTGTAGTCCCAGCTACTTAGGAGGCTCAAGTGGTAGGATTGCTTGAGCCCAGGAGGTTGAGGCTGCAGTGAGCTGTGATTGTGCCAATGCAGTCCAGCCTGGATGGCAGAGCCAGAATCTGTCTCGGGGTTTGGGGGTGGGGGGTGGGGTAAAAAAAAAAAAAAAAAGTTAGGAGGCTGAAGTTATGGACTCCTAAATAAAGAGCCCATTCTCAAGGTACAGCCCAGCAAAGTATTATTAGTCATTTATACCACAGTGTGCAAATAGAGATATGTCCTTTCTCATCTCTGGTCCAGAATTTTGAATTTTAAGCTTTATCTCATTGAAATGAAGGTCCCTATATTCAGTGAAAAGTATTTCAGGCAGCCTCGAGAGTCAAGGGAGATCTTTGCAGGGCACTTGAAATGATGCCATGAGATAGCTGTGGCAGTCACCTCACCCTTCTCTTAAAAAAAGTAATAACCTAGTCACAGTGGTAATTCATATCTGTTTTAGAAAATTTGGAAAATATAGAAAAGCACAAAGAGGAAATCAATTAGAACTCTTCTCAGCTTAACACCTTTAATTTATTTCTCCAAAACAAAGAGTACAGCAAAAAAGCATTAAGCTAAAGGCTATTAACATGACAAAAAGGCCTCCGGTCTCTTCTCTGTAGAACTTTGAAGATTGTGCCGGCCTCAGGGCTTGGAGCGGAATCCCACTTTCATAGCACTCAAGCCTGCCCCTTGAAAGAAGTCACTTATGCCCCTCCTGTGACATTTTTGGAGGTTACAAAGATTATTCCCTTACTGGCAAATGCTAGGTGGGAAGAGAGAAGTGGATGCACAAATATAGAAATGTATTTGTTTCTACCACTACATTCCACAGTTTTTTTGGATATATTCCGTTTGTTTCCAAAAATAGTGTTTTCTTGCTTTGCTGTACTTGTTAAAGAACAAATCACATTTGGAAAAAAAAATCTCTTTTTATAGGCATTTTCAGGAGTAGTCACATAAATATTGCCTGAAATTGATCTTCACAAGGAGAAGACTTTACTCCATGAACAACCTAGAAACCATGGAGCAGAGAAGCAAGCAGGGGGTGTGATCTCTGTCCTGTGTGGGGCCTGGGCGGGGCCGACGCCCAGGAATCGGGTTGGTCACAGGTGCTGAGGGAGGACTTCCTCTTCTCTTCATTATTCCTAAAAGTTGCAAAAAACAACATATGTTCTTTCAAGCCACTGTTTCAAAACCTGTAAATCCAATAATTAAAGGATGATTGTAGCTATTATTTCCACTGCTTGGGATGGCTGCTTATAATATTTTCGTGTCTCTGTGGCATTTTTCTTATTGAATGTTAGAAATTTCCCTGTGTTCTGAAACCAGCATCTTAAATTTTAAAATACGTTGTAAAAATTTTCTTGTGTCCTTCACTCCTTACAATATCATTGTCAGTGGCTTCCGAGTACTTCTTTTTTTTTTTTTTTTGAGACAGAGTCTTGCTCTGTCGCCCAGGCTGGAGTGCAGTGATGGGATCTCGGCTCACTGCAACCTCTTCCTCCTGGGTTCAAGCGATTCTCCTGCCTCAGCCTCCCAAGTAGCTGAGATTACAGGCGAGTGCAACCACACCCGGCAAATTTTTGTATTTTTCCTAGAGACAGGATTTTGCCATGTTGGCTTGGCTGGTCTCGAACTCCTGACCTCAAGTGATGTGCCCACCTCGGCCTCCCAAAGTGCTGGGATTACATGTGTGAGCCACTGTGCCCGGCCTGGCTTCTGAGTATTCTATCATCATTTCTTTAGTTCTCTTTGTTGGGTATTTGGGTCTTCCTCCCCCACCCCCCTCAACTTTTGCTAATCATTCACAATGCTGTAGTGAATGTATTTGGGTATCTGTCTTGGCACACATTCATGATTCTTTTCTTAAATAAACTCTTGGAAGTAAAATTTCTGGGTCAAGGGGTATGTACACTTTTAAGACTATTGATGTGAGTTGCTGTAATTGGCTTCAGAAAGTTTGTATCAGTTTGTACTCCTATTATCATTGCATGAAAGGGCCTTTTTCCCCATATTCTCACCAATACTAGGTATTAGATGTTTATCAATGTTGGTCAGTGGGCAGTTAGGTAAAAAATAGTATGTTATTGGTTCAATTTTGAATTCTGGATTATAACATTGCTTCTGTTTCGTAAGTAATCTCTATCACCTTTAACCCCAGGGGGACATCATCCTCGTTACTAAGGTTCATTAAACATGTGCTTTGTGCCAAGCACTTTGCATATATTGCCTCAGTTATTTCTCATAGGAATCTTTATATAAATTGCCCTCAGTTAAAGATGGAGTAAAACACAAAGCTGAGAGTTGAACCCACACTTGTCTGATACCAAAGTCTTGACTCAAAGTTTTAAAAAAATTTTGTCTCAATCTTCAACCAATCTCTT
Organism: Pongo pygmaeus; assembly: GCF_028885625.2. Lineage (NCBI taxonomy): Eukaryota > Metazoa > Chordata > Mammalia > Primates > Hominidae > Pongo > Pongo pygmaeus. Next base: position 106,212,813 of record NC_072384.2, on the reverse strand, counting down.
TGGAAGTTTTATTCTTAACCATCCTTCCTTCCCTCCCTCCCTTCCTCCCTCCCTTCCTCACTCCCTTCCTCACTCCCTTCCCTCCTTCCCTCCCTCCCTTCCTCCCTCCCTTCCTTCCCTCCCTTCCTCCCTCCCTCCCTTCCTTCCTTCTCTTCCTTCCCTTTCTTCCCTTTCTTTCCTTCCCTGTCTTCCCTTGATAAAGTCTCATTCTGTTACCCAGGCTGGAGTGAGTAGTGGCATGATCTCAGCTCACTGTTGCCTCGATCTTCCCAGCTTCAGTGACCCTCTGTCCCACACACACCACCATACCCTGATTTATTTGTGTGTGTGTGTGTGTGTGTGTGTGTGTGTGTGTGTGTGTGTTTTGTGGAGACAGGGTGTTGCCATGTTGCCAGGCTAGTCTTGAACTCCTGGCCCCATCCCCAGATTTAGATAAGATAGAGGAGTGTTCCTGCTGTAGTCATTGATTTTATACTTTGGGAGTTTTCATATAATTTGGGGTGTTTTTTTTTTCATGGTTGAGGCTCATTCCATATTTTATATCCCTCCCTCTCCCTATCATAGGACTCATGATGTTGGATTGTGATTTTGCATTTGCACATTTGTTTCCTCCACTGGACTGCAAGCATAGTGACACTAGGAAGCCCCTTGTTACCCCTATGTCCCCAGCACCCAGCGGAGAGCTACCAGGTGACTGCGTCACCCTGGGTGTCTCATTTGCATTTCAAGAAGGAAGCAGAAGAAAGAAGAAAACATGAAGAACCAATCATATGTGTCAGCCGAGTCCACTCCCATTTATCAGGAAAAAAACAGTATCTATGAGTTCTAGAAATCCACTCAGAAATCCTTACATCTCATTGTCCAGGACAGACTGACTTAGCCACCCCTGGAGTAAAGAAATCCAGGCAAAGAAGGGGCAGATTTTGTTTTTGGTTTGTTTTGAGACAGGGTCTTGCTCTGTTGCCCAGGCTGGAGTGCCGTGGCAAGATCGTGGCTCACTGCAGCCTCGGCCTCCCCGGCTCAGGCAATCTTCCCACCTCAGCCTCCTGAGTAGCTGGGACTACAGCCAGGTGTCACCATGCCCTGCTAATTTTTAAAATTTTTTTGTAGAGGCAGGTTCTGACTATGTTTCCCAGGTTGTTCTCACACTCCTGAGCTCAAGGGATCCTCCTACCTCAGCCTCCCAAAGTGCTGGGATCATAGGCGTGAGCCACCTTTCCCGGCCTTCTTAACTTTTTGAAGATAGGTATCAACCTCATTTTACAGGGGAGAAAATAGAGAGTCAGAGAGGCTTATTAATTTTCCCAAGGGCACTAAGCTATAAGTGGAAGGCTTATATTTTGAGTCCAATCCTCAGTCACTCCAAACCCCTCTCTCCTTACATTATACCACACATAATATGTGCCCTTCCAGCAGAGAGCAAGAGGCGTCATCTCGGGGCTTAGAGCAGAAACGGTTGCAGGATGGAAGATGGGTTGAGAAGCCACAGAGCTTTCAAAGCTTTTGGACCGGCAGTGGCTGCCAGATGGGTGGGAAGAGAAAAACGGATTTGAAAATGTTCAAAGGAAAAGAGAAAAAGAGAAATGGCAAGTGAAAGAGGAAAACAAAGCCCCGTCTGCGCTGCTCTCCAGGGGGATTTTCCAGGCAGCTGAAAAGTGTGCGCGCTGAGCAGCTCCAGGTGTCTGATGGCTCCGTGGCTGCGATGACTGACTCTGTATTTGCCACTGGGCGTCTTCGGTGCGTGGAGCCAGGCAGCTGCACGGATCGCTCTGCTCTCTCAGAAGCACTTGAACAGTTTTTGGTACTGTATTCTGAAACCACAGTAAAGACATTTATTTGAGGTAGGTTGGGGACAGGGCTATCTGAGTCAGGGATTTTTAGAGCAACACAGCAATAGATCTTATTGGTTATAGATACTGATTTCTGTACACGTAATTTATAAAAAGAGGTTTATGGTGAGGAATTAGCTCTTGTGATTATGGAGGACTTCTTTCATCTGTAAGCTGGGGACCCGGGAAAGCCAGTGGTGTGATGCAGTCAGAGTCTGACGGCCTGACAGCCAGGGGAACCGATGGTGTAAATCCCATTCTGAGGGCAGGAGAAGGTGAGAGGAGCTGTCTCAGCTCAAGAAAAGGCAGGAAAAAACAGAGTGTAAATTCCTCCTTCCTCGGCCTTTTACTCTATTTAGACCCTCAAGGGAATGGATGAGGCCAATTCACGTTGGAAAGGGCAATCTATTTTAACGGAGTCTGCGATTCAGATGCTCACCTCATCTGGAAACATCCGCAGATATACTCAGAAACAGTGTTTCATCTGGGCACCCCGTGGCCCACTCCCATTGACCCCCACAAGGGCCTTGGATATTCCAGTGGGTTCCTGGCCACAAGGGAGTTTTCCATCATAGGAGACCATCAAGCAAGACAGGAAGATGCCTCCCTCAGGGAGGGTGATGTGAATGGCATTGAATGGGAGCTTGGACCAGTTCACCTCTCAGGTCCTTCCACTGCCAAGATTTTCTGATTCTGCTGAGAATTGGTGGCTTTTTCTTTCTGTTTTCAGTAAAAAGATAGAGATTAGAAATAGCATGACTTAAACATTTCCCCAAAGTGAGTGTGTGTATGTGTGTGTGACACATGTTAACCATAAACTAACAGTGTGAGGTTGGCCCCTCCCCTTGAAGACCTTAAGACACCCCCTCCCTTTTTTTTTTTTTTGAGACAGCATCTCGCTCTGTTGCCCAGGCTGGAGTACAGTGGTGTGACCACAGCTCACTGAAGCCTCGACTTCCTGGGCTCAAGTGAGCCTCCTGCCTCAGCCTCCCGAGTAGCTGGGGCCATAGGTGCGCCACCATGCCCAACTAATTTTTTGATTTTTTTGGTAGAGACGGGTCTCACTATGTCGCCCAGACTGATCTTGAATTCCTGGTCTCAATCGATCGTTCTGCCTCGGCCTCCCAAAATGCTAGGATTACAGGCTTGAGCCACCACGCCCAGCCCCCTAAGCCCTTCTTGACCCTCTATATCAGCATAGTGAGGAGGCCTTGGCAATGAACGGCAGAATACACGTCGTCAGTACAGGCCCTGGTAGTAATTGACCACACCCATTTTGGGTGCCAAGCAGCTGTGAAAATTCGGCTGAACAAATAACACAAAATGGAAAGTTGATTTGCTGCTCCACTGCAGAAGTGTCTCTTGCCAATGTCCCAGTCAGCAGGCCAATGACAATTGCCTCTGCCTCAGCCATCAGCCCTTGCTGCCTTGCTTTACCATGGGGTAGGAAAATTGGGGGGAAGGGTGATTAGCTGACCAGACAGAATGTCACAACCAGAATCTATTTTCTTCCCTCTCCATTGGTGCCTATTCTCTGTAACCTGATGGTCTGACGGCAGCTGCGTGAGAACCCTACAAATCTCAAGTTTGCCAGTAAAGCAAAATAAATATATAAATAAATAAAAAATCCATCATCAGCTCCTGGCCTCCTGACCCAATCTTGAAATGTGTTGCAAATATGCTGACACCAGGGTTGCTGTATTTAATAGCAAACAGCATCAGACTCCAGCTCACACCTGCGCTGGGCTGGCCTCCACATTAATATGCTTCAGAACCTTCTGATGGCCCCAGCCCTCACCACATACTCAGAATAATACATCCAGGACTGGGGAAGGCTGAGCATGGGGGAGAAGGGATCTGTCTCCGACTTCTAATTCCTACTTGAAACTGGAAGCAATAATAATGACAGTGGCCCTAATGATATCTTGAACTTCCCTTCTGCTATTAAGGATCTCAAAGAACATACTCGATGCAATTATCTAATTAATCTTTATCTGTGACTGATGGGCATTCAGTTTGAATTTAAAGAAGCAGACAGGAAGAGAGATCACTTATTCAAGACTTATGACAAAATGACCAGGCAGAAAAGGTGGCTCTCAACCCTGGCAGCATGTTAGAATCAGCTGGGGCAACTCTTGAAAAATACCTGGGTGTTACCTGAGACCAGTTGTTCTGGATGTATTTAAAAGTTTTCCGGCCAGGAGAGGTGGCGCATGCCCTGTAATCCCAGCACTTTGGGAGGCTGTAGTTGAAAGGATCACTTGAGCCCAGGATTTTAAGACCGGCCTGGGCAACATAGTGAGATTCTGTCTCTACAAAATAATAATAATGATAATAATAATAATAATAATAGTTTTCCAATAACTGAATTGAGCATAAATTTTAAAATTGAAATTAAGTCAAAATCTCTGGGGTTGGGGCCTGATCATCCATTTCTTTAGAAAACTTTCTTTTTTTTTTCTTTTTGCGACAAAGTCTTGCTCTGTCACACAGGCTGGAGTGCAGTGGCACGATCTTGGCTCACTGCAACCTCTGCCTCCTGGGTTCAAGTGATTCTCCTGTCGCAGGCTCCCAAGTACCTAGGATTACAGGTGCATACCACCACATCCACCTAGTAGAGATGGGGGTTTCACCATGTTGGCCAGGCTAGTATTGAACTCCTGACCGCAAATTATCCTCCCACCTTGGCCTCCCAAAGTGCTGAGATTACATACATGAGCCACTGTACCTGGGCTGTTTAAAAAACTTTGTGAAGTAATTCTATTATGCAACTGAGATTACAGAATATATTCCTGCAGATAGGCTAAGTTCCAGCCCTCCTTGCACTTACCAGTATGTATCATAACAAAATAGAAGTACTATTCTATTTACCCTAACTTAAGTAAGTGTTTTACATGCCTTAGCATCCAAGATCTTCTCTCTGGCCACTGAGGGGAAGAGAGACCTATATTTATGGATTGCTTATTTCATGATGTAGAGTTAGCTCATCTTAGCTCGTGTTGGTCTTCATAGCAACCCTGTGATGTGGACATGATCTAATTTTACATATGGAACAATGTAAGATTTGGGGAGGTTACTTCCCAAAGGCACAGTGGGGAGGAATTGGAGTTTGAACCCAGGTCAGAGTCCATTGTGGCAGAATTGTAAATGTGTACTATTGCCTATTCCATGTGAATGATAATTGTCCCTGATGCTCTTTTCTAATAAGGATGGGGAAGAACACATTTGTCAAGTCAAGGGCTACACAACATGGACCTAAGACACTGTTAATCTGTTCCGGGAGGGAAACACATGGTGGCTGCAACTTGGGCCTCTACCTGTTGAGTTTGTAGTGGAACACAGTTATGGTGTAGTATCTGTCTGCTTTTGGCAGGGGCCAGGCTGGTGAATTAAATGGAGACATGATTGGAACCACAAACTCTGCATCCTTTAGAACAATGCTTTTCATTGTATCTATAACACAAACCGTATATGTAATTTAAAAATGTTTAATAGCCACATTAAAAAGGTAAAAAGGAGCAGTAAAATTAACTTTAGTAATATATTTTAACTCAATCTATTAAAATTAATATGTAATAAACAAAATATTAATGAGATATTTTATAGTTTTTTTGGGGGTACTAAGTATTAATACTTCTAGTATATTACAAGCCATATAAAGTTTTAGCAGAAACACTGATTTATATTTAGCTTTCATGAAATTTACAATGAAAAAGTAGATTCACATACTCAACTTGTTCCAAAAATACTTAAAAGTTTTCCAATACCTGAATCACACACACAAGTTTTTGTTTTGTTTTGTTTTGAGACAGAATTTCGCTCTTATTGCCCAGGCTGGAGTGCAGTGGCACGATCTCGGCTCACTGCAACCTCCACCTCCTGGGTTCAAGCAATTCTCCTGCCTCAGCCTCCTGAGTAGCTGGGATTACAGGCATGTGCCACCATGCCCGGCTAATTTTGTATTTTTAGTAGAGACGGGGTTTCTCTATGTTGGTCAGGTTGGTCTCGAACTCGACCTCAGGTGATCCACCCGCCTCAGCCTCCCAAAGTGCTGGGATTACAGGCGTGAGCCACTGTGCTGGCCACACACACAAGTTTTAACATTTTACTAATTAAAATAAAAGAAGGCCAGGTGCAGTGGCTCACACTTGTAATCCCAGCACTTTGGGAGGCCAAGGTGGGAGGATCTCTTGAGGTCAGGAATTTGAGACTAGTCTGGCCAACATGGTGAGACCCCGTCTTTACTAAAAATACAAAAATTAGCCAGGTGTGGTGGCGGGCACCTGTAGTCTCAGCTACTCGGGAGGCTGAGGCAGGAGAGTCACTTGAACCCGGGAGGTGGAGGTTGCAGTGAGTGGAGACTATACCACTGGACTCCAACCTGGGTATCAAGTGAGACTCTGTCTCAAAAAATAAAAAATAAAAAATTTGTCCCTCAAGTGCACTAACAACGTCTCAAATCCTCAACAGCCACATGTGGTTGGGGCTACATTGGGCAGTGCAGCTTTAGATCCTTGAGAGAGGGCCTATTTTTTGTCACACTCCTTGGGCATGATTTTTTTATTTTCTTGTCTAGGAGGTAGCAGGTAGAAGTTTCCCCCCAGGGATGACGTTTACCCTACAGACCAAAGATGCAATGTGTGTGCTAACCACCAAGCATATCGGTTCTGATTACACATTCAGGAGCTGAGGAAATAACCACCAGATGGGCTGTAGCCTCAGCAGACCTGACAGGTGAAGCCAGCTGGGCTTCTGGGTCAGGTGGGGACTTGGAGAACTTTTCTGTCTAGCTAGAGGATTATAAATGCACCAATCAGCCTTCTGTAAAAATGGACCAATCAGCGCTCTGTAAAATGGACCAATCAGCAGGACATGGGCGGGGCCAAATAAGGGAATAAAAGCTGGCCGCCCCAACCAGCAGCGGCAACCAGGTCGGGTACCATTCAAGTTTGTGGAAGGTTAGTTCTTTCGGTCTTCCTAATAAATCTTACTGCTGGTCACTCTTTGGCTTTGCACCACCTTTAAGAGCTGTAACACTTACCGGGAGGGTCTGCCGTGTCATTTTTCAAGTCAGCGAGACCACGAACCCACCGGGAGGAACAAACAACTCCGGATGCACCACCTTTAAGAGCTGTAACACTGACTGTGAGGTCTGCAGCTTCATCCTTTAAGTCAGGGCCCTAGACCAGGAACCCACCGGGAGGAACAAACAACTCCAGATGCCCCATGTTTAAGAGCTGTAACACTCACCGCGAGGTCTGCAGCTTCATTCTTGAAGTCAGCGAGACCAAGAACCCACCAGAAGGAATAAATTCCGGACACAGACCCAGTATGTCTTAAACCTTGGCTATGGTTCCATTTATCATCTAGCTCCCACAGGCTCCTACTCCAGAAGATCTCTGGATATCAATGTCAGTTCGGATCTTGTGTCCAACATTTCTCAAAATGTTTGGGTTATCTTCCTTTCCCTAATTCAGTCGTCTGAGTAAATGGTCAAAGATCCTTTTTGGGGAAGAACGGGGGGAATCAAAAGTGTGTGTGCCTCATGTGGTCTTATAGAGTCCTTTCTCGTGGGTATCTGATCTCTCCTTCAGTCAATGGGCTGTTGCTCATAAAAATGGACAAGGGATGATGATATTAAAATAACTGTCCTTAGTCATCTGATATCCATCTGTGATTTCTTTAGTTGGTATCAACTGAGTAGTACCCTTGTTGTCTGCCTATTTTGCCCATAGGTATTCATGTTCTAAAAACTAGCTGCATAATCTCCTTGCAGGCCAACCACCTCCAACCTCCCTGCTGCAGTCTTGCCACTCATGGTAATTGAATCCACTTGGCTCCTAATGGTCCTGAATTGTCAACTTGCTTCTGTTTAGGAGTCCTTTCATCCCATTAATATTAGAGAGTGTAGTTTTGTAGTGGCCTTTCCTACTGTTGGCAGAGAGAGGAGAGCCACCACTGAATTTCTTAGTGACACTGAGGTCCTTCTTACCAGCAGATTCTTTAGGGTCGTCTTTTGGAACATAATCACCTTTTATGATTTTCCTGGCCCTTCTTGGTATATCCACTCCAGCCTCTCCACTTTTCCTGAGACTTTTAATCCTTTCTTCCGCCATCAGCCATGGCAAATCCGGCATTTCCACCTCACTTCATGTGAGCATTGCCTTTTTTGTTCTAGGAGCCATCTAAGTGTGGTTCTTCTATCTTCTATGATTCCTGCCAGAGTATTAGTTCTTTCATCCTGGGAGAGGCTCTCAAATGTACAAACACTTATTTACCCAGCTTTATATTTCAACCTCCTGATTAAGCACCATCAAAATACAATTCCATGTGCACCCTCCCAGTCCTGCTGGTACATGCTGGCTAGGTCTTGGAGCTTCTCAAGGGTATAATTCCTTTTTTTCCGTTATCAGGCACAGTATGTCCCGGGCTGGGTTATGTTGTAATTTAACTAACCCTAGCTAGAGGATTAGTGGCTAAGAAGGGAGGTGAGGGCAGATGTCTTATGTAAGACCCATGTGGCCTTATGGGGGGAAGACTCATAATCCCCATCCAGTGATGGAGTGTTGCTTTTTAATAGGGAAGGTGGGCCACTATTACAGGCTTGGAAAATTTGGGAGATGGGGGATTAACCCAGCTCTTCAAATTCCTTGAGTCAGGGTCCCAATTTATCCTAACCACAGCCCTGACCCTGGCACAGCAGATCTTCCTAGGTTAGGAGTTTAAACTTTGGACTCAGCTATTCTGACAATTGCATCCTGTGGCTGGTCTTCAGTTTTCTGTGCCCTCCCACTGCAGCAGACAAGAACCTCTTTCTCTCCTACTGAGAAGGTTGGGATGAATCCTCTCAACTTTTTCTTTCCTCTTTTCCAGACTGCAGTAGTTCCCCCTTTATCCAAGTTTGGCTTTCCCTGATTTCAGTTACCTGTGGCCAACCATGGTCCAAAAATATTAACTGGAAAATTCCGTAAATAAACAATGCATGCAATTTAAATTGCATGCCATTCTGGGTAGCATGATGATATCTCATGCTGTCCAGCTCCATCCCACCTGGGACATCAATCATCCCTTTGTCCATCAGATCTATGGTGTAGATGCTACCCACCTGTTAGTCAGTTAGTAGCCATCTCAGTTATCAGATCAACAAAACACGATATCGATAGGATTTGGTACTATTCACACTTTTAGGCATCCACTGGGGGTCTTGGAATGTATCCTCCAAGGATCAGAGGGGACCACTGTATCAGCAAAGCTTAATAATAGCCATCATTGTCCTTGTAATTACTATTACTGTCATGTTACCCAAGCCATTTTCTCAGGACCTGGGATACAGAACATATACAACAAAACCACTCTCCTCAAATAATTCACAGTTTAGTAGGAAACAGACACACACAATCAATTATAATTTTAGAAGCCACTTACTTTAATAGATGTGGAGGTAAGAAGACAATAGCTTTTAATTTAAAACAGTTTAAGGATCTCTGGATTTGATATTGTAGTAGACATTGGGTTGTACCACAGATTCCCCTTCAGTGAAAGACTTGCTGCCTGCCCTAGCTGCTAGGAATGCTGTTGACAGGCAGCCTCCAAAGCCAGTTCTTCAGAGAGTCTTCATCCAGTTCCTGGACAATGTAGGAGTATGAAGACATGGCCATCTTGTGTCAAATATCTGGTATGTTGCAATAGCAAATGCATCCCCCTCTGCTGGTGTATATCCCGGTAATCCGCCAGCACCTGATTTTACAACTGGATTGGACCACTGTATTGTGCCAGGGGCTCAGTGTTCCACTGTCCACCAGTGAGTGCTGGAGTCTCATTGCCAGCCAGATGGGAAGTGATACAGTCTCAAATTCAATCTCTTCTCAAGTTTTCTCTTAACATTGGTGGTAGTGATTGCTGCAGGTTGGGCTCCTTGGGAAGCTGACTCCAGAGGGAGTTGAGCATGGAGTTTAGCATGTAGGAGGTTTATTAATGATGGTCCCCAGAAAGGAAAAGGAAGGAAGCAGAAGGGCACAGAGGGAGAAATTGAGCTGCTGCTGCAGGCCCAAGGACAGCCTCAGCTCAACTCAGTTCAACTCTGGTAGCTAAAATGACTTCATAGTTATCTGAATGGGGATGAGTTGGCTGGGTCTGTATACTCCTACACTGTCCAGTAACTGGATGAAGGCTCTCTGAAGGACTGGTTTTGAGGCTGCCTGCCCACAGCACTCCTAGCAACTGGGCCAGCAAGTCTTTGATTAAAGGGGAATCTGCATGGTGCAACTCATTGTCCACCAAAATGTCCAATCCAGAGATCCTTAAACTGTATTAAATGAAGAGCTCTTATGTGCCTCCTTACCTGCATGTCTATTGAAGTAAGTGGCTACTAAAATTAGAATTAATTGTGTGTCTCTCAGTTCTACTAAACTGAATTCTTTGAAGGATGGGACTTTGTCTTATGTATTCTGTATCTCAGGTCCTGAGCAAATGGTCAAATGCCTAGGATTAGACACATAGAAGGTGTTTAAGACTTGTCTGTTGTTGAATGTTGAGTAGGTTTTATGGTTGACCATCTTTGATGGGTAGATAGGCTTTCGGGAGTACAGTTGTTGGTCATGAGAATCCAAGCCTATCACTAGAATGCTTCTCCTCATTTGCAATCCTGGTAAATTAATTCAGCAAATGTTAATGATCACTTGCTAAGTGCCAGGTATGACTCTAGATGTTACAAGAAATGTGATGAACAGGATACCATTTTTGCCCTTAATGGAGTGACAACTTTAAAGAACAGGACTCAAAGGAAATTAGAGCTATATCAAGTCATATTTTGAGATTCATCAGGAAATTTTGATCTCTTGGTTGGACATCTCTGAGCTGATCCTCATAATTCTAACTGTCTGGATCCAGGCCAGGTACATGTGATAGGCTGGGCCAAAGTCAGTGGAAGAGTTGTGTTTAGCTGAGAAATGAGAGAGGGTAGAACACTACTCACTTCATCCAACATAGGTGTCTTTATCAACACATCAAGAAGAATCTGTGTAGTTTGAGCCTATATAGCAATGTCTTTGATGGTGTTAAGTAGCAGTACACTGAAGTATAACACAGGCTTTGAGCATAGTGGTTTATACCTGTGCTGTTCAATATAGTAGCCACTGGCCACATGTGGCTATTTAAATATTCAATTAAAATTAATTGAAGTTGAATAAAATCACAAATGTAGTTCTTCAGTTGCACTAGTGACATTTTAAGTACACATAGTGACATGTGGCTAATGGCTACCCTATTGGACAGAATAAATTTTAGAACATTTCCATTCCTGCAGAAGGTGCTATTGGATGGCAATGATTTAGACTATCACTGGCTCACAGAACATTAGAGCAGGAGCTGCATTACTCACTTATTAGATTGGGACACTGGGATCTGTAAAGCAACTAAGACTGGGATCACTTGAGTCTCAGTTCAATGGTTTGATTCTTTGTTTACAGACTTCTTTCGGTTCACGGGCATGTAGATCCTCTTTAATAGTCCAAGATACCTAATATTGATATAATACAAATTATCCTTCCATGCCTCTGTCCTTCCATCCATCCATCCATCCATCCATCCATCCTTTCCTCCTCCCATCCCCCAACACACTCTACTTTTCATTCTACCTGTACTGGTTACTGGGACTATCCCAGTCAATAAGACACAATTCCTGATGAGAAGGAGATTATGTAAAACCTAATAGAGGACTTAGAAATATGATGATGCAATATGATTGGTGCTGTGGTTGAGGTCAGAGCCAAGTGCAGAGAGCCCAGAGGAGGTAAGATGAATCATGGCTTGGGACAGGCATTACAAAGGAAATGACATTGAATTTGAGTGCTGAAGGATGAATGGGAGTTTATTAGGTAAGAAAGAAGAGAAGGCATCTAGAAAAAGGGAGCAGCAGGAGCCAGAGTGTGAAGGCATGCAAGTGCACTGAGCTTGGGGACAGTGACAGTTCACTGTGGCCTCGGTGTGGCTGTGGGAGGGCTGGGGGTGCGGAAGCAATGCTAGGAGACAAGTTCTGGTCCATCTGTGTGAGAACTTGTATGCCAGGCTGAGAGGTATGGGCTTTATCTAGCAGGCAATGGGAGCCTTTGGAAATAAATAAGAAGGAGAAGGATGTGAGTGGATCCGTGTTTTAAGATCAGTCTTTGGAGATGTAGGGAATGGACCAGGGGTACAATCGGTTCACCTCCCTGCATTTGTCCAACATGGAATAAAACTCCTGAATCTTGTACAATAATGATGTTGTTACTTTCTTTTTGGAGTTATATCACAGTTAATATCCCTCCAGTTAAACATTGTAAAGCATTTCTATCTTACTTTTGCTCCTCCTCTTTCTGACTCATTACCCACAGGACTTCCCCATCAGTCTCCCCCTAAACCACACTTTCTCCAGCATCAGATCACACGGGAGGTAGAACGGAGTATGGGGGAGAGGCCAAGAAGCAGTCACCACCACCATCGGAGCAACCCGAAGCATGTGTAGCCCTAATGCCTGTGTCCCTGGAGTCCTCTGTACAGCTCGTTGAGAAATGCCGCTCCTGCTGTTTCCCGGACACAGGTGGATCCTGGGATGATGGAGGGTCATCCTCACTCCTGCCTGGAAAAGAGCTGAAGTCATCCACAGGGAAGACTGAGTCCTTCCTCAACTTGATTTTCTCCAAGAAAACTTAAGGAATGGAGCAGCGAGGAACTTAGAGAAACCACTTACCCAGTGGAAGAAAATTAGGCTGTGTCCCCATCTACTTCTCCTGAGGAGAGAATGCTTTGTTGGGCTAACAGTTATGTTGGACTAAGAGCTATGACAATATGCAATTAATAGTAAGTTTCTTTGTAACAGATAATAGTCAAAACATCTTGAAGCCCTTTCACAGAGACAACTTTGAGGGAAGCCTCGGCTGTCCACACACACATCGAACACTGTCATTAAGCCCTCCTGGAATGACAGCAGCTATAGTTCATTATCCTGGGTGGTGGTTGTGGGGGGTACTCTATTCTTTACATTTTCTTTGAGAAAAAAAATGTCTTTTAAAACTTAATTTGCAACACAACACAGTCACATAAATGGAAAAGGATGTGGCCTGATGATTCACGAAGGAACCCAAATGATGAGGGGCTGTGCTAATTTCTGACAACTGAGTGATTTATTTCAAAAGAAAGGCCCTGCACCCCCTAATTGGATACTTCCACTGGCCAGATGAGCATGAGTTTCTCAGCAGAATTTTACATAAATAAAATTAAGTCATATCTTTGTCTGTGGATAGACATGCAGAAACACATCTCTTAAAAACCCTATTTATTTTTATGAATAAAAATAAGCCCAGTCTTTTCATTTCAATCAACATCAAACATTGCAGTTACTGATTCAACATCTATTCTGTCTTCTTCCTTACGAAGGAATCATATTTTGTTTAGGGCAAACATGTGCCTACTTAAACATCTCATCCAGGAGTGGTCACTCACGCTTGTAATCCCAGCAATTTGGGAGGCCAAGATGGGAGGATAACTTCAGGCCAGAAGTTCGAGACCAGCCTGGGCAACTTAGTGAGAACTCATCTCTACAAAATTTTTTTTTTTTTAATTAGCAGGACATGGTCACTCATGCCTGTAATCTCAGCAATTTCGGAGGCCAAGGTAGGAGAATAGCTTGAGGCCAGGAGTTTGAGACCAGCCTGGGCAATATAGAATGTGTCTCTACAAAAAAATAAAAAAAAATTAGCAGGGCGTGGTGACACACAGCTGTAGTCTGAGCTACCTGGGAGGCTCTTTGGGAGGATCGCTTCAGTCTGGGAGGCCAACACTGCAGTGAGGCATGATTGCACCACTGCACTCCTGCCTGGGTGACAGAGTGAGACCCTGTCTCAAAACAAAAACAAAAGCAAAATGTGCTCCTTCCTTGCATGGATTTCTTTACTACAGAGGAGGCTAAGTTACTCTGTCCTGGCCAATGAGATGTAAGGACTTCTGAGTGGATTTCTAGAACTGATAGATACTGTTTTTTCCTGATAAGTGGGGGTGGACTTAGCTGACAAATGTGTTTTGGTCTTTATCTTTTCTCCTTTCCCTTGCTTCCTGCCTGGAATGCAGATGAGAAACCCAGGGTGACGCAGGCACCTGGTAGCTCTCTGCTGGGGGCTGGGGACATAGGGATGAACAAGGGGCTTTCTTGTGTCACTACGCTTGCGGTCCAGTGGAGGATACAAATGTGCAAATGCAAAATCACAATCCAACATCCTGGGCCCTAATAGGGAAAGGGAGGGATGTAAAATATGGGACCAGCTTGAACCATGAAAAAAACCCAAACCCCCAATTATATGAAAACTCCCAAATTATAAAGTCAATCACTACAGCAAGAACACCTCTCTCTCATCTAAATCTGTGGATGGGGAACCTAGGAAAACATAGGCAGCTTGTCAGCTGTAACTTGGAACAAGCGTCAGGAGTGGAATGGTCCAAGTGTGGAGCAGCTGGATTTGCTTCTCTGAATTCCTAATCATGGTTCCAGCCTGCAGCACACCAGGCTGAGCTGGACTTGGATGTAATTCTAGGGAACACGTGAGCCTTGGCCCTCGGGAAATGTCTCTTTTGAGGATGACTGTACTGCCACTACTAACCTAGGAAAATGAGTGGATTTGACAGCTCAAATTGGTGGAAGAAACACTTGGACCAGCCTCAGGCACTGCTTGGGCACTTAGCCAGCTGAAACAGGCATGACTAATCATGAAGCTCATTTGGTGACATAAAAGGGACAGTTCTATTGGGGTCAAGTGAGAGGCCTGGGGAGTATTCCCCGGCGTGTGCTTCCCAGAATCAAAGGCAAAATGATTTTTTAACAATGACGGGATGGGTGGCATCTTTCTCCCTCCCAATCTTTACAATCCCAGGGGTGTTGGTAAAAACATTTAACCATCAGTGTGGTAATTGAACTGACCGTTCAGAAGAGATGCTGGGTGTAACGTGGGATATGGTCTTGCCTGGGTGCACCCGATGGCTTCTTTCCAAAAGGCTCATGTGAAGTGTGCACCTCCCAGAGCACACTGCTCTGTGTGTGCTTCCAGAACAACACACACACATTTGCCTACTGAATGGTTGTAAACCAAGACAGACACACTGATGCCAGCAAGTGGTTTGGATGCTCTGTTCAAGAGGTGTTGTTCTGTGAAACACTAATCCTGCAAGATGGTGTGTTGGACCAAAAAAATCTGTTTCATGGTCAAATAGATTTAGGGAAGTGCTTCATCTTCTGTTTACTTCTTGGCAATTTATAATGCACATTTATATACTAAGAGCTTTGAGAAGTCTTTCAAGAATGAAACCTATTTAAGTTTGATATATAAGCATTTCCCACATTTTCCTTTTTTTTAAAAAACCCTGGAATTTTCCTGCCTTCCTCCCATCCCCATAGAATCCCTGTCCATAAAACAAACTTTTGTGTTTGTCCTTGGACATATAAATAACAAAATAAAAACAATAAGACAAGATATGAATGCACAGCAAAAGTACATAATTATCTGTGTGTCAAGAATAAGTCTATTTTCATGTTGAACCTGAGATGGATATTTAAGGTACATATGAATTGCTGCCAATTTAGGCAGCAAGCAAATCTCAAGGCACTGTTCAGCTAGGGCTAGTGTTCTTGTGATCAATTTCTGAGGAATAAACCACCACAAGACTTAGTGGCATTAAATAACTTTTATTACGCTCAAGATTTTGCAGGTCAGGAATTTGGACAGAGCTCAGAGGGAACAGCTCATCTCTGTTCCCTGATGACTGGGATGGCTCACATGGCTGGAGATGGATGGAACAGTTCAACTGGGGATATATATCTGAGGCTATGTTTCCAAATATCCGTTGGGTTTCTCAATTTTTCTCCATGTCACGTCTGCTGGGGTTGCAATGTCCAAAGTGACTTTTTCGCTTCCATGTCTGGTGCCTGGGTTGCAACAGCTGGAGCAGCTTGGGCTAGCTGGTCATTGTTCTCCTTCCACAAGGCATCTCTGCTCATCTAGCTTGGGATTCCTCACAGGATGGCAGTCTCAGAGTAGTCAGACTTACATGTTGTTGGCTTCGCTCAGATTGAGTCTTCTAAGAGGCATGGCAGAAGCTACAAGACTTCTATAACCTAGCCTTGGAAGTTCTAGAATATCACTGCTTCTGAATTCTATGGATCAAGCAAGTCATGGCCAGCTCAGGCTCCAGGGGATGGAAAATGCTCCACTTTTTTGATGAAAGGAAAAGCAAAGAATTTGTGGTTGTCTTTAATCTACCACAGGCATCTTACTGGTCAGCTCTCTTAGACATCAGTCTCTTAGCCGAAATGTCAGTTGTGTCCCACCTGGCCTCAGATTTATCTTAAGCAATGCTTGCAAAAGTTCTTTTAGCTCTGGATGTCACTCAGAAAACATAAAAGATTAATGACTGAACCCATCTAGACAAAACAATAATTTAAATGCCTATAAAACCACAGACTAGAATTACTATTGCATGTGGATCTAGCATTAATGCCTATCATCCTGTATGAGGGATGAACTGTTAGAACCTTTCTCCAGACTCCAGAAAGGGTCAGAAATGCCTCTGGTCTGGTCCTCTCTGATCTTTCTCTCAATATCCTGTTCTTATGTCCTCCACATCTCTATGATCCTCATTAGTTTCAGCTAGATCAGTCGTATTTGGGCCTTTATATAAACTATCAAGAATACTCAGTTTCTGACTAGGATTGCTCTAAGATTTTTTTTAGACACATACACATATTTAATTTTGAGAAAGTAGTACAGAAATTTACAGATACTATTAGGTATCTGTAAACTTTAATGGCCAAAACCGCAATTACTTTTGCACCAACCTAATACATAACCAACAACTATATTCTCACTTCCCTAGAGTTTACAAATATCAACAGGCTAATCTGTGTTCTACAAAGTTTATTGTTATTATTATTTATTTATTTTTTGAGACAGGGTCTCACTCTGTCGCCCAGGCTGGAGTTCAGTGGTGCGATCTCAGCTCACTGCAGCCTCTGCCTCCTGGGTTCAAGTGATTCTCCTGACTCAGCCTCCCGAGTAGCTGAGATTACAGGCATCAACCACTACGCCCAGCTAATTTTTTGTATTTTTAGTAGAGACGGGAGTTTCACCATGTTGGCCAGGCTGGTCTCAAACTCCTGACCTCAGGTGATCCACCTGCCTTGGCTTCCCAAAGTGCTGGGATTACAGGCGTAAGCCACCACCACACCCGGCCTGAAGTATTTTTTTATTGCATTTTTCCCCCTACATCCCCAGGGGCAATCACCATCATGAATTTAGTGGGTAGGATGATATTTTAAGTGTAGTGTTTTCATCAACGATTTTACAGCTCTATTCTTCCCTGTTTCTAATTTACTGCTGCACAGATCAGCAACTGAAATTTAAGGAGGCTGACCATCTCAAAATTCTCTCTGCTCTATTATTTGTGACTAGCTTTCCTCTTTCTATGTGGCGTGCTAGTGAGGGGATTACTATCCAGGCTTTGTGGAAGAGAACTATTTTTTTAGGAAGAGATACCCTGAAAATATTTCTCTGTCTGAGCAGAACCATCATCCCCACCATAAATATTATATGCAAGTTGATACTTAACTGTTTCTAAGCCACCACACCTGTAACCTTTGGGCTATAGTTATAGAAACCACAGGGCTTTGTCAGAAAAATGTGTGAATTTTCTGGCCTCTCCAGTATGTTGGTATCAATGTCATCTTGTTCCCACAGATGCAAAGACTGGCATGCAGCTCAACACTCCGTGGTTGTGATTCTCGACTCTATCAGACTTAACTCCTCTCTTTAAAAATACTGTAATGCTCCTTTTCGTCAACTGTATAGATAATACAACTTCCCTTCATAAATAATTTAAAAAATAATATAATAACCTGGCTACAATATAAAAGGGAGATAATCTTATAGTAAAATAACATTTTTCAACATGTAAATGCTTGGATGTAATACCATAGTCAGATGATGGTACCTGTATGTCAGTCATCAGGAATGCAGCAGCCATGGCCGGATGCAGTGGCTTACACCTGTAATCCCAGCCCTTTGGAATGGTGAGGCAGGCGGATCACTTGAGGCCAGGATTTGAGACCAGCCTGGCCAAAATGGTGAAACCCTGTCTCTACTAAAAATACAAAAATCAGCTGGGTGTGGTGGTGCACACCTGTAATCCCAGCTACTAAGGAGGCTGAGGCAGGAGAATCACTTGCACCCAGGAGGCAGAGGTTGCAGTGAGCCAAGATTGTGCCACTGCATTCCAGCCTGGGCAATAGAATGAGACTCTGTCTCAAAAACAAACAAACCAAAACAAAACAAAAAAAGGAACTCAGCAGCCATGAATGTAGGCTGATCTAGGTGTAGTCATTAGCAGGGTGATTTTCTGAAATAATGAGCAATTTTTGGTAGAGTTTCATATAAAACAAAGTACAGATTTCTTAAAAGTTAAACATAGAATAACCATATGACCCAGCAATTGCACTCCTAGGTATATAACCCCAAAGAATTGAAAACAGGTATCCGACCCAATACCCATCCATGAATGTTCATAGAAGCACTATTTATAAGAGCCAAAATGTGGACACAACCCAAATGTCCATCAATGGGTGAACGGATGAAGCAAATGTAGACTATATGTATAATGAAATATTATTCAGCCATAAGGAGTAATGTACTGATACATGCTAGAAACGTGGATGCACCTTGAAAACAGGCTAAGTGAAAGAAAGAGGACACAAAAGGTCTCATCCTGTATATTTCCACTTTTATGAAACAAATATCCAAAATAGGTGAATCCATGGAGACAGTAGATTGGAGGTTGCCAGGGGCTAGGTTGAGCAGGGAGCAGAAAGTGACTGCTTCATGGATGTGGGGTTCTCTTTTGGGGTGATGGAAATGTTTTGGAACTAGATGCAGTGGCGGCTGCACAATAATGTGTATGTGTATTTATGCCACTGAATTATTCGCTTTAAGATGGTTAATTTATATTATGTGAATGTCACTTCAATAAAAAACAAAGACTGGACATGGTGGCTTACGCCTGTAATCCCTGCAGTTTGGGAGGCCGAGGCGGGCAGATCACCTGAGGTCAGGAGTTCGAGACCAGCCTGGCCAACATAGTGAAACCCCATCTCTACTAAAAATACAAAATTAGCCAGGCGTGGTGGTGCACGCCTGTAATCTCAGGTACTCAGGAACCTAAGACAGGAGAATCGCTTGAACCCGGGAGGTGGACGTTGCAGTGAGCTGAGATCACGCCATTGCACTCCAGCGTGGGCAAGACAAAGTGACACTCCATCTCAAATAAACAAAAAAGTTAATCTTCCCTAGATTTACAGATTAAGTGCATTTTCAGAATTCTGTGACTATTAAAACCATGTAAAAAATGCTTGGTGTTTATATGCAAATCCAAGTTAGGATATAGGCGAAGATAAATTATAAGTAGGTTTTTCCCTGGAGGGTTGTGTGGTGTGGGACATTCAAAAATCGGGCAGTATTTTGTCATGCGGGATAGTGCCTTTCCTTACAGAATGTCTGGATTCCCCATCCTCAAAACAAGCTCACACATTTCCAGCATGTGACCTGAGGGAGGTAAATTGGTGCCACAGTCTGCACCCCCAACTACCCCGTCCCTATATGCAATGGCTATCTGCTGCCTCGATGTCCTGCTCCAGAACCGGGAAAAGAATCCACCATGAGACCTCTAGGATGGTGTTAAAAACATTAAACTCTCTCCTCCTTTTAAAAGAGAAGGCCTGGTACATTATTCCCAGGTTGACAATCTCAGAGCTGTTAGCAGACATAGGCTCGGAGACGTTGTTACATTTCGTTTTGGTTTTCTAAGGCACTAACGGCCAAAGCCACAGTGCTGAAATACGCTGTTTCTTTGGCTCCGTCTTTCTTTGGCTTTTGAGAGAGATGCTACTGCTAATGCTGTTTGGCTTGAACTGGCTGCATTGTCTTTTGGAAACCACTTTCTCTTTGCTTTTGCTTCTTCACGCCCCTGAATGCACCTTTCTTGCCAGGCCTACTCTGGTGTCAGCAACAAGGCAACCTACTGACAATTTCTCTCTCTGGTGATGTTCCTGTTTAACTAACAGACCCTTGGGGAAGAATTGCCAGGTGCCTAGAGAGCTGACCTTTAGACCTTCCAGAATGGAGTGGTAAGAGAGAGAACTGCCTGAAACATGACAGGTGTAACAGGTTAGGCCAGGGCGCACCCTTAGGAATCCACTCCTCTGTGGATCCTTTAAGACCTGTACAGGGTCAGTAGCTGCATCTACCGCCGGGCCCTGCAAAGGGCTGGGCAGAGGAGCCGTCTCTTGAGGATGGAGGTCTTGTTTTGTTCTTTGGGGACCAGGCTAAGGGAATCCTGTGTGACAGAGACGGTCAAGGGCAAGAAGGGGAGGATGGAGAGAGAGGACCCTGATGCATCCCCAGGAGCCTGCCAGGGAAGCATGAGGGAGGCAACTGGAGAAGAAGACACCCAGGCATCTGTGAGTGATTTCCTCTGTCTGTCAAAGCCAGTGCACTTCTCAGATGTTTTTACTCTGAGCCCAACTTTCTGCCTTTTGCCATCATTTTCTTCAGATGTTTACCAGGAGCTCGAGGCCAGACACGTGGCAACAGCTTCATTTGTTTTTATTTAGTTCTTATGAACGTGGGCTGTTTTGCACATAAAAAGAACCAAATGGACATTAACTGCTAGCCACTCAATCGTCCCTGCATACATTCACGCTTTGTCGGTACACATGTGTGCCATGTGGGAACAGATGGTGTTGGGTCCTGCTTCTTTCATTTTGCATCATTCCACATTCACCTGGCTCAAGCTTGCATACTGGTACCTGGTCAGAGTTTCTCATGGGAAGACATCATAAGAGACCATCAGTTGGCCGCATGTCTGTGGGATTCCAAATTTTCTCTCAAATAAATAATTTTTCCAACCACACAATGCCATTTTTCTAACTTTTCCATTATACTTTTAATGTATATTCTTCCCCAAAGCAATTGCCAAGTTAAAGAGCCTGAACTCTGTTACTATATTTGCAAGTTCCCAGGTTACTCCCAAAAGATGCATTCAATACTCCCTGACCCCGGGGAGCTGGGACATCTCTCTCGTCACCATCATTCAATCATTCATCCAGTACAGGGATTTGCTCAGGATCTATTGTGAGCAAATGCTGTGTCAGGAGCTGGGGGGTTCTGATCCCTGGCCTCATGGCACTCCCAGCTTTTGAGGTGGTTTCTCAAAATAAGATTCCTGGATCACTACGATGGAATCACCTGGGGCAGGTACTTACTAAAAATGCAGATTCCTGCAACTCACCCAGTCTATTGAATCAGAATCTCTAGATCCAGAGCCCAGGAATCTGCACTTCCAATACAATTTCCTGATGCACATTAGGATTTGAGCACCACTGGGCTGATGGAATGACTCAAAGCTCCCTTGTGCTCAGGAGACGAGAAGGATTCAGGATGGGGTATGGGAGACTAGCTCGATGGTTCAGCTGGAGTGGGAAGAGGAGAGCTATGCAGGTCTTTTTGCCAGAATGTCCCCTCCTACAGGACACAGAAGAAGTCACCAAGCCCAGGGCAGGCTGTGACTAATCAGCAAACTGTGTGGATAATTTTTTGCTTTAGCTGAGCGGGTCCTCCCACAGGCGGAGCAACCCAGGCCACAGAGCAGGATGAGAGCATTTTCTAGTGTCAAGATCACTGTTCCAAATTAGTTGAGCGAAGCCGAGCAGCGCTGGGGAGGGGAACATGTGGCTTTGCTCAAGAAGGGAGCCGTGTGTGAGGTGCACGTGCCCACCCATTCTCCGTGTGCGATCTGACCAGACCAGCTGGCTGGTCCTGAGAGACTTTGATGTGAGTTGGGATGGAGAGAGAGGTGGCACCGGCTGAGGAAGATTAGGCTGCTCTGCCAAGTTAGGAAAATGTGTAGATTTCATCACATGAGCCAGGGGGAAGAGGACTTGAACCAGCTGTGTGGGAGTGGCTTGGGCATGCCATCAAGCAGCACGGGCAGGGCTAATTGCAAGTTGTGGCCCTGGAACAGAGCAGATACAAACCTGCAGGTGTCAGGTACGTGGCCCCAAGAATTCTCCCAGGCTTGTGGCAGCCAGTGGCAAAAAACTGAGCTGTGCTTAGCTTGCTACAGATAGAGCTGACCCCTCAGATGATATACAACCTCAGAGACTTGATGGCTTCAATAGTGTCCATTCTGGGTCTCCTTTTCATGGTTCCTGAATTGACCAAATACATATGTCCAAGATTCTTTAGGCATTTTGGGTGCTGCTGTTGTGAGATGGTCCTGGGCTCACTGGCAGACTCAGCTTTGGTTCATTTCCCCATATGGAACAGCCTGCTTGAGGTCGAACAGCCTTGCACACCGCAACCCAAAGCAGGGCGTTCTGTTGCACTACTCTTGGTAGATACCAATGTCCTCTTTGTATAGATCATAGCAAGCTGAATTTCTGATTTTGCTCAGAGAGGCAATCAGCCCAGTATTCGTCTTCATTAAGGCCTGAGTCACCACACGAGGAATAGTTTAAGTTCTAGTTCAAAAATGCTCCATCTGTGGCTTTATTTCTCAAGAAAAATGAACATTAATTTTGTTTTCTGGCCTGACCCCCATGGTGCCTGATCATTTAAGAGCAAAATAGTTGACCCTAGCTGATGAAGCATAGGCATCATCTTTGGATGCCAAGGTGACTTAGGGTTGAGCATTGAGGTAGAAGCATTAGGCTACTGTTCCAGGAGTGCAATTCCCCAGGACTCTTGTTCTGCACCCTGTGATTTGCTCTCATCATCTAATCAAGGGCTTCTAATGTTTTCCAGCTATTGAGGTTGGGGTGGTTCGGGAGATTAGTGGAGCTATAGAAAGACCATGTCGGCATACATGGAAGTATCTGTGACCTCATTTATATGAACTCAAACTGCTTACCATCTGTGCTGGGAAGTAGAGGAGGTGCATGTGTATGTGTGTGTGCATGTGTGCATTGCATGCAATTCCCCAAAGAGCACAATTGTAATAATTAGTTAAAAAGTAGAGAGCTAAAATGAAAACAATTGGGAAAGAATATCTATTGATCAGCAGCAAGGCTGTATTTGGTGTCTGCTGGAAAAGAATCATTCATCATAAGCAATCAGAAAAGAGAAGAGAGGGCAGACACTCCCCACCCTCACAGCGCTCACTGCTGCCTTTCACAGGAACACAGCTTCTCACGCAGAAAAATCTGTTTTCAGTTTGACTGAAAAACTGCCCCTTGAGTCATAAACGTCTCTATATTTGTAAGCCTCTTCACGATTGACAAAGGATTTTGGCAAAGTTTTTTTTTTTTTTTATTTGATCCTATCCACAGGGGTGGAATGATGAACCTAAGACTGCACAGCTAGAAAATGGCACCCTGGAAGCTGGATCGGGCTGTGATGATTCCACATTCAGCTCAGGGGCAGCTGCCTCTCTAAAGACCGAGGGTGTTACAATGGTGGAGAGGCTGTTGAACTCAGAGGAGGGGAGGTCTGTGTTTTTACATCTTGCCCTGCCATCTGCTCTAGGGAAGGTCTTAGCTTCATTTTACCTCCTGGATTTAGGAGGATGACATGGATCTCCATCTCAGCAAGTAAAAAGTATCAAGTGGCTTTTCAAATTCTGTGAATAAAGGGATTGTGCAAATATTGAAACAACAAAAAATGCAGTTGTGGAATAGTTTTTATTTATTTATTTTATTTTTTGAGATGGAGTCTTGCTTTGTTGCTCAGACTGGAGTGCAGTGGTGCAATCTCAGCTCACTGCAAACTCCGCCTCCCAGGTTCAAGTGATTCTCCTTCCTCGGCCTCCAGAGTAGCTGGGATTACAGGTGCCTGCCACCACGCCTGGCTAATTTTTGTATTTTCAGTAGAGACGGGGTGTCACCATGTTGGCCAGTCTGGTCTCGAACTCCTGACCTTAGGTGATCAGCCTGCCTCAGCCTCCCAAAGTGCTGGGATTACAGGCGTGAGCCACCACACTTGGCCACTGGAATAGTTTTTAGATACAGCTCTTCATCTGACTTGTTGCTCTCAGGAGCAATTCCGTTTCATCTCGTCCAAAGGTGAGTCACATTTACAATACTGTTAGCTGCACACAAAGAGGAATGAGACCCCGTTGAACAGCCAAAGCCAAGAATCAGTAGATTTGCTTTAGTGTGGATGGTTTATGCTTTATAGGAGTTACTGCCATCCTCGGGACACATGGGTCATCCTCATAATCATGGATGTTAATATTATTAATATGAAGCAAGAGCCTTTATAAAGTAGATACAGTGTTTCATTGTTTAAATGCATTTATATTAAATGAATAAGTAATGTGAATTACATCTAAACTGAAATATGCACGTCAGCATCTGTGCATCAACTTGAACTTTTTCTTAATATTGTTATTAAGGGCTACAGACATATTCTTTTTCTATACTTCCATCAGGAATGCAGTCTTAATGTGTCATTACCTGCCTACTCCTGAGCTACATTACTGGGTTTCTATTTATATGCTTGTTCAGTCCCTATCATCTCTGGACGTAGGCGAACAGCTTATATTGCTAAGAAAATTACTTTGAGTGGGCCAGGCGCCGTGGCTCATGCCTGTAATCCCAGTACTTTGGGAGGTCAAGGCGGCGGATCACCTGAGATCAGAAGTTCGAGACCAGCCTGACCAACATGGAGAAACCCCGTCTCTACTAAAAATATAAAATTAGCCTGGCATAGTAGGACATGCCTGTAATCCCAGCTACTCGGGAGGCTGAAGCAGGAGAATCCCTTGAACCTGGGAGGTGGAGGTTGCAGTGAGCCGAGATCATGCTATTGCACTCCAGCCTGGGCAATAAGAGTGAAACTCCGTCTCCAAAAAAAAAAAAAAAAAAAAAATTATGCAAAGTTTACATCAGTCATTTCCCCCATATTTCCCTAAATTTTCATATGCAGAACTGAACTGATTTAATGATACAGACCAAAGATGTGGGCACTTTTTTTTTCTTGCCTGTCTGCATTTACCATAGTGCACCTCAGAGGCAACTAACCATACAAGACGTAGAGTACTTGACTGTACAGTGTGGGAGCTGAACTTGGTAGTGCTGACTTCCCCACTGTTACCACTGACAGTGAACTCCTCGGCGGGAGTAGCAGCCCCCCCTTCGCATACAATCAGCACCAGCTGTAGTCCAATTAAACTCAACAGTGAACAGGTGTTCACAGTAATGACTTCCACACAAAAGCACACTTCCCTGTAATACTCTTACATCTGATACACTAACAGCCCCAATGAAAGGGTAAAGTAGAAAAGAAGACGGAATTCAGTGGAGGAAAAACAGCAACCCCCAAACTCCTCCACAATCAGTATCAGAAGCCCCAATTAGCCTCAACATTTCACAGGTGTCCACAGGAGGGTGTTTTATCAGAACCTACTCAAATCAATTGTTCCCTAGAACTTCTTTGAACACATTTGGCAAAGTTTTTCAAATCCAGGCAGCTCAGTCACCCCAGTGCTGTTATTACCACTGTTTAGTAGCTTTCAGGAACATAACCCTGCTAGACACACTTGGGCAGAAATATTAATGAAACTCATGAAGATCCCAGAAATGCTCTTGACCCATTGCATTTTCCCCCAAATTCTTTTACATCTGGGGCCTGTGCGCCATTGGAAATAGAAGAACGTAGGGAGCACTTGTTGAAGGTTAGTTATTACTTCTTCTCTATCCTAATTAAACAGTTATTGAACATCTACCACGTACCTTGCTGATATGGTTTGGCTGTGTCCCTACGCAAATCTCATTTTGAATTGTAGCTTCCATAATTCCCATGTGTCATGAGAGGGACCCAGTGGGAGGTAATTGAATCATAGGGGTGGGTTTTTCCAATGCTGTTCTCATGATAGTGAATAAGTCTCATGAGATCTGATGGTTTTGCAAAGGGGAGTTCCCGTACACAAGTGCTCTTGCCTGCTGCCATGTAAGATGTGTCTCGCTTCCCCTTCACCTTCCACCATGATTTTGAGGCCTCCCCAGCCATGTGGAAGTGTGAGTCAATTAAACCTCTTTCGTTTATAAATTACCCAGTCAGGTATGTCTTTATTAGGAGTGTGAGAACAGACTAATACACTTGCCGTGAAATAGGATTGATGGTGGGAACTTTTCATGCTAGTACATCAACACTCCTTTAGAATTTGGCTAACAGCTCAGGACCCAATTAGAATCACTCCCAGTGGCTCTTCCCAGGCTGGATAAATGGTGACTAATATTCAGGGGACTCTGGTAAATGAGTTGATGACACTTTTTCTCCAGCATCCCTCACCCCTCAGCTTGGTGGCCACTAACACCGATGGTGCTGCTGGAGTTGGCACCTTTTTTGACTCTGCATCTTCAGGGATTTGTCTCCTCTGAGGAGAGTAGAGAAAAGGTATGGGTAGTTCCAGGCTGGGAAATTCAGAATTCTGCCTCCCAGTTCAGTCAGGGAGTAAGGCAGCTTGTGGTGCACAAAGCCATTTTTTTCTTTGTCAGGAACAATTTGATAACTCACACCAGAAGGAAAGCTATGGAAAAACCAATCCCAGATGTGGAGCAAATACTGGTGAGGATGTCAATTGGTATAATCACAGTGGAAAACTACTGAATTTCCAAAACTGAATCTGGACCAGTGACCAAATAATTCCATTCCCGGTTACAATCCCAACAGAAATTGTGGCAGCCAGACTCTAAGATGACCCCCTGTGATATCCACTTCCTGGCATTCATTCTCTTGTGTAATCCTGTACCTCTGAGGGTGGATGGGATCTGTGATTGGCTTCTAACCTATAGAAGCAACTGTGATGGGATATACTTCTGTGATTGTGTTACATAAAATGCTCACTTCCGTTTTGCTAGCAGACTCTATTGTTTCTTGGCTTGCATGCTTTGATGCTGGAGAAGCCTACATGGCAGGGAAATTTGGATGGTTTGTCCATCTAGGAAATGAAGCCCCTAGTCCAACAGTCTTCCAAAAACTGAATTCTGCCAACAACTATGTGAACTTGGACACAATCCTCCCCGAGTTGAGCCTTCAGATGAGATCCCAGCCATAGTTGACACCTGATTGCAGCCTTGTAAGAGACCCTAAAACGAAAGACCCAGCTAAGTGGCGTTCGAACTCCTGACCCACAGAAACTGAGATAATAAATATGTGCTGTTTTAAGTTTGTTGCAGCAACTGGCTTCACAGCAATAGATAACTAATACATAAATGCCTACGAATATGTACCCAAAGACACGTATAAAAATTTCCATAGCAACATTCTTCATAATGCCAAAATAGAAAACAATTCAAAAGTCTGTAGGCAATAAGATGGATAAAGAAATCTGTGGCATAATGGAACACTATAAAGCAACAAGGAAATAACCAACCCCAGCTACATGCAGCAACATGGGTGAGTCTCACAGACAAATAATTGAATTTAAAAAGCTTGACACAATAGAGTACGTACTGTGTGATTCAATTTACATAAAGTTCTAAAACAGACAAAACTAATCTGTCACCCTGTTTTAAGTTAGAATGGTGGTTACTTTTGCAGGAAGGTAGTGACAGGGAAGGGAACTAGAGAAGCTATTGAGATCCTAGTAAGAGTCCTGTTTCTTAATCTGGGAGCTGGTTACCGGGCTATTTTGCCCACTTTTGTGTAAGTGTAGGTTAAAAAAAAAACACTACTCCAAATTCTTTTCTAGAAGGTTGATCTTTTCAGTGCAGGATGTGAATAGATGTGTGGTTAGGGGAGTGCTTTATCTTTGTAGACACAGTATTATACATCAGGAGGGCTTTGCAAAACACTGATTTCAATTGCCTCTTTTAACAGAGGAGAAAACTAAGGGTCAGAGAGGTAAAGTGAGTTGAGGAAGTCAAGCTTCCCATAATTGTCAGAGCTAAAACTGCAAAGCAGGTCTCTTACTTTAATGTAACTGGTTTGGATGTGAGGGCCATCTGGCTGTGGCCTGTCCTTCATGGTTCTCTAGGCTTGTGTCCCTTTCTTCACTATCCCATGAAATAGCTGTTGATGTTGCAAACTCAATTAAAGAAGGTTACTTTCCCAGATAGCTCAGTGCCCAACTCGGTATTGTGCTTTCAACTAGTCAATACCCAATAAGAAAGAGCTTCCTGGTACCCTTGTTTTTTTCGAGCTTCCACCCTGTTCTATTTCACTTGAACCCTCTTTGCTGTTGGCTTCCAGTCCTGCTTCTTGTACCATGGCCAGTGACCTTTCCCTGATCTATGCACTGTCTACTTCTCACCCAGTACAACTGAAACTTGATACCCTTCCCTGGCATTGAACTTGGCAACCCTTCTTGGCTTTGACTGGGATTCATCCCTCAGCGTGTACTTGCTGCCAGCAGCTCTGGGTTACAACCTTGAATGAGAGAACTGCAGGCATCTTGCTGTGGCCCTAGAAAAAGAGGAGATAAAGAGGGGAAAGAAATATTTTTTCAGTCAAGGATCTATAAATATCCAATCTTTTCTACTGAGACCTCCAAATAAGCTCTTACATTTCATTCTACAATAACATCAATTGGTGTAAACAGAGATGGGAGTAAAAGTCCCCTGCCCTTTCTCTTCTCTTCTTCCTCCTAGCTTTGCGAGGTTGATTAAAAATTTAACACAGTGGATGATGCCAGCCATACACAATTGTACCTTAGAGACAAAATGTCCACCATGTCAGAAGAAAGCAGAGTACATATCTGGCAGTAACTCTACTGATGGATGGCATCGGTGTGTCTAAAGGACGTGTCAATTAGAGAGAAAGCTGGTGAGCACAGAATTAAGACAAGACAGACCAAAGGAAGCCCATGACATGACTATTCCAGCAGCGATGGCTTCATCAGTCCCTAGTAGCCTGGTGACATTAAGCTTCCAACTCCTCTAACTAAATAACTCATGCTCTGATTCCAGACTCACCTAGGAGCTTTTTGATTGTAATTTGACCTCCTTAGTAGATTTTCTTCAGGGAGAAAAAATGGTGAAGATAATAATTTCAATATTTGATCTCCTTGACAGTCACACATCTTCTTGTCAAGAGAGGTATTGCCACTTTGGTGAGTAGTTTTGGAGTTTTGTGACTTTAGTTCGCACAAGTCAGCCCTCCTAAGTCAGGCAAATCCTGGAACACTAAGAAGATTGAATTTTTGGACCTGTAAGTCTTCTGGCCAGACTTTGGACCGTGAAAAATTCATTAAGATAATGCCACTTTGGAATGTCTCTTGGTGGACAGCCAGCCAGCCATTTCCTGGCAATATTCAACATTGCTTTGGGCCTACTTTAAAAATCCTGATGGTATCTAACTGGCTTGAGAGGAAGGGAAAGAGGGAGCAGAAAGAAGAGGAGGTAAAACGGAGTAGTCCACTAAAATTGGCTTTCACTGAGGCTACACGTGGAAATTGGGTCTTATTGAAAATGGACTACTTATGTGGTTTCTTAAACGAGAGTAGATGCCCTTCTGGGAATATGTGGCAACGTGCTCTAGTTGAGTAAAGATGTGGGATGAAACTCAGCACATCCTCTAAAGATTAACTTATCCCATAGATTTGGGAAGATGGAGAAGTTAAAACATTAACAGTTACCCGGAGTGTTGCTAGGTAGTCAGGGACTATATTTTCAGCTACCCTTGCATTTAAGTGGAGCCATGTGACAAATTCTTTCTCATGGAATGTTGGGAGAATGGCTGTCAATTCTGGGCTTAAGTAATTAAGAGACCATCTTAATTGGCCTTTCCTCATATGCTAGTTGAATGACAAGGACGTACAGTCCCTGAAAGAGGGAAGAGGGTGGAGTCACAAGACCAAGGGGCCAGGCTATCCATGGACCAGCCACACTCACCTGGACTTTATGTTGTGAAAAATAAATGTCTAAAGTCTCACTATTGAGCTTTTGAGCTTGATCTATCATAGCAGATGGCGCTACTCTAGTAGGACTGATAAGTAACTTAAATATTTCTACATGAAAGCAAATAGTTAATGATAGAATGCAAACTTTACATGAATTCTCAAGTTAAAACGAAGGTTTCAAAGACACATTTTGCTCAGGGTAGGCTGCTGGCATTATCCCTGGGTCCCCATAGAGTGGTCCATTCACTCTTCTCTGCTGTTGGGGAATGTGATGGCAAAGTTTGACAAGAGCCAGACAAATTCATGCGGTGGGAGGATGAGAGCTACGGTTATCCTCTCGACTGGAGAGTCTGTGGTTAGCGCTCACTCATGGCAAGAAGGAAAAAGGTGAAGTTAGACTTCTGGTAGGCATTCCCCAGCCCCCTACCACCAAACTCACAGGGGCTTCTTGTATCCTTCTACTGCACATCAGCGGCATATTCCCTGGCCTGCTTTTCAGGCAAAATTTTCACCATCTGTATCCCTCCAGAATGTCCATCCCAGCTTACATTTCCTTAGGGGCCTGCTCTTTGTTGGGGATAATATATTCAAATAATTCAGGCTGAGAGGCAGGGATGGCAAATACATAGCACCCCTAGTATCCAGCCCCTTTCCACATCCGTGGCAGACATCAGTATTCCCCACAGTACTGCTTTCTGCTGAGCCATCTGTGGCCTTAGGGTCTTTAGGACAGAACTCCAGGCAGCTCCTGTGAATCTATCAGGGCTGGCCATTGAGGTGAATTCCATTTGCAATCCTGGATGATTGAGAGGTCATAGTTGCTTCATTGGTTATCCCTCCCAGAAAACATTTGCTTTTCAACAAGGTTTTCATTACCCCATTAACCCAAAAGAGGAATCTGGAAATTTCCAACACTCTGGCAGTTCCAGTAGGAGAGAGATTTGAGGCAAGGGACCAAATTTTCCATTGCTCTTCAAATTACACCGCTAACCCGCTGCCTATTTCAATTCAATTCAATCCAATCCAACAGATATTTATTTCACTTACAGTAAAGCAGGTTTTGTCTAGAAAGTCACATTTAACGCCATCATCAGCAAGTTTTTATTGAGCACCTGCTGTGTACATGGCAACGAACTAGGTTCTCAGGTGTTTCTTCTGTGATTATGTTGACTTATAATCACCATATAGAGAAGCTTCTTTCTCTCCCTCTCCCCTCTCCTTTCCTCTCTCCCTCTCTATTGCCCCTAGGGGAGCTGACTTCCAGGGGGAACCCTCTTGTTCTGCTGTCCAGGACACCTGGGCTGCCATTCAGACCCCTCTCACTGCTCTTTCCCAAGATTGCTGAGTGGGGTGAGCATGCCACCCTTGTGCTGGCTTTCAGGGACAGGGTTTGCCTGCACTCTCCCCCTTCTCAGTGTTTGTAAGCTGAGGCATCCCAACAGGGCCACACTTCTCTCTGCAGGGACCCAGCAGTCTCTGCCAGTGGCCAATCACACTTTCTTGTCGTGAACTTCTCCAGAGCTGCTCTCTGAAGTACCACTGGGCCAAAAAAAAAAAAAAAAAAAAAAAAGCATTTCCCCAAATATCCTCCATTTGTTTTTCTTTTGAGGGGAAGGGGCTTCAATGGCAGGATTTCTCTCCCACCCATCCATTCCAGTCGTGTTCTAGGCTGGCAAGGGCAGATCCATCCCTTACCCCCGGCAAAACGTGTCTAACTAGATGACTGGCTGCGCAGCAGAGCTGCAGCTATTCTGGCAGCTGCAGGAAAGCTGGGGGAGGGAAGCTGCCAGAACTCAGGGCTGGAGATGTGCCCCCAAGCGATGGTCATGTGCATGGACCAGTTTTGAATGCTTCCCATTTAAGCCTTGGGAATGGAGCTAGGAAGGCATGGCTAGGTGGGCAGAGGACAAACCTCAGCTTATCTTGTCTTGGGCTACCTGTTGGGTGTTTTCATATGGTTGGGCTATGAGGGAAAAAAGGCTTTGGTGCCCACCATGCTAGCTGTGGGCACAGTGGGAAGGGTTGCAAATGTATGATTAGTTAATGTAAACTTGGGTTTTGCAGAAAGCAGCCAAATCTGTGGAAGGGTGGCAGCTGCTGCATTGAACAGGTGCCCCAGGAAAGCCCTAAACTTGTGGAATCTGCATATTTTCTTCACCCCTGCCTAGAAGGGCAGCGCAGAGCAGTCATTACAGGACTTTCCTGGAGGCATCAGGAAACCAGGGATGGTGATTTGTTTAGATTTGTCTGAATAGTTGTGGGTTGCCAAATCACACAGACAGCTGCAGTCAGTTGCTTTCTTCTTGCTGTTCAATCCACGCCATGCATTTTATCAACCACATTTCAGCTCCACCCTGGATGTCTTGGGAAATCATCACAACTTAGTGGAAAGGCAGAGCCTTGAATCTGCTCCCTTTCTGCAACATTGCTGTGTTTATTCAACTGTATCATTAGCTGGGAGATAATAACCAACCACAGCATCATCTTTTTCCAACTTTGGCATTTGTTTATTGAATCTTTGTGAAAGCACAACGGACTCTATGTGCCATTCTCTCTACTCTTCCTTCCAGAAGTAATGGTGATGACAGTGAGGAAGAGAAATCCAATTATGTAGAAACTGCGAATTTGGTGTGATGGAAATTCTGTGGGCAGCCTGGCTTTACCTGTGCAGAATTCCTTTAGATAAAAGCAAACCACTTTTTCCCCTGAATCAGGTTGGTTTTGGGGTGAGTTTCCAGGTGGGCTGGGGGGAAATCTGAGCACTCACCTTTGTTGTCATCTTTATGTTTTTTGTACAGAGTCAACCCACAATGATCATCTTACTAATTTTTTTTTTTTTTTTTTTTGAGATGGAATCTCCCTCTGTCACCCAGGCTGGAGTGCAGTGGCACAATCTGGGCTCACTGCAAGCTCCACCTTCCAGGTTCAAGTGATTCTCATGGCTCAGCCTCCCGAGTAGCTGGGATTACAGACGCCTGCCACCATGCACAGCTAATTTTTGTATTTTTAGTAGAGGCGGGGTTTCACCATGTTGGCGAGGCTGGTCTTGAACTCCTGACCTCAGGTAATCCTCCCACCTCGGCCTCCCAAAGTGCTGGGGTTATAGGCCTGAGCCACTGAGCCAGGCCTCTTACTATTTACAGAAGGCTGCAAAACTGGCACAGACTGGTATTTGGAAGTTAGGCTGTAGGAATGAATTTTATGGGGTTTCTCTTGTTTGACCATCAATTTGGCTTAAATCGAATCATAGAATCTTATCATGAAGTGAAAACTTGGAAATAATCTTTTACTATCTTTCATTGTATAGATGAAGAAACTGAAGTAAAGAGAGAGCTTTACATTCTTAAAGATCCAGATCAATGGCAGCAATCTCCAGGTGTACCAGGTATAACCAGGTATCCAGGTGTATGGAGTCTCTAGGTATATTGGGTCTCCAATAGTAAGAAATTAACAGCAATAGTAAGAAATTAACAGCA
The DNA here is from genome assembly GCF_028885625.2 of Pongo pygmaeus. Lineage (NCBI taxonomy): Eukaryota > Metazoa > Chordata > Mammalia > Primates > Hominidae > Pongo > Pongo pygmaeus. Next base: position 106,179,602 of record NC_072384.2, on the reverse strand, counting down.
ATCACTAATAATAAAATAGAACACTTATAACAACATGCCTGCATTGCTTCTCTTGCACTTTGGGGCCATTACTAAGTAAAATAAGGGTTACTGGGACACAAACACTGCTGTACCATGACAGTCAATCTAATAACCAAGATGAGTCCTGAGTGACTGGCAGGTAGGGAGCGTAGACAGCGTGGACCCGCTGGACAAATGAAGGATTCACATCCCAGGAAGGACAGAGTAGGACAGCAGATTTCATCACATTACTGAGAACAGCATGCAATTTAAACATTATGAATAGTTTATTTCTGGAATTTTCTGTGTAGTACATTCGAATTGCAGTTGACCACAGTGCTGTAGAAAGTAAAACCGTGGAGGAGGTGGGGATATTATATTCGGCATTCCTTTGCTTTCCTTTGTAGATTGTTTCATCTTGTATCAGTCAGAGTGTGATCATAGAACCCTAGGAATGAGATAGAATAATAGGAATATTAGATACAGAGGCTGGGTGCAGTGGCTCATGCCTGTAATCCCAGCACTTTGGGAGGTCAAGGTGGGTAGATCATGAGGTCAGGAGTTTGAGACCAGCCTGACCAACATGGTGAAACCCCATCTCTACTAAAAATACAAAAATTAGCTGGATGTGGGGGCACATGCCTGTAGTCCCAGCTACTCAGGAGGCTGAGGCAGGAGAATTGCCTGAACCCAGGAGGCAGAAGTTCCAGTGAGTCGAGATAGTGCCACTGCACTCCAGCCTGGGTGACAGAGCAAGACTCCTGTCTCGGAAAAAATAAAAATAAAAAAATAAAAAAATAAAAAAAATTAGTTATAGAAAATGTCTTCTTTGGCCCCTGCTAATTAGAACTATGCAGGGAAGGGAATTCTGGGAAGTGTAGTTCCGGCTTAGGTAGTTGGCATAGCCTAAGTCCACCATGCTCATTCAATGGTATTCCTACGAAGCTAGTTTTTTTTCTTTTTTTTTGAGATGGAGTCTCGCTCTGTCACCCAGGTTGCAGTGCAGTGGTGCAATCTCGGCTCACTGCAAGCTCCGCCTCCTAGGTTCACGCCATTCTCCTGCCTCAGTCTCCCGAGTAGCTGGGACTACAGGTGCTTGCCACCACGCCCGGCTAATTTTTTTGTATTTTTAGTGGAGACGGTTTCACTGCGTTAGTCAGGATGGTCTCGATCTCCTGACCTCCTGATCCGCCCGCCTCGGTCTCCCAAAGTGCTGGGATTATAGGCGTGAGCCATCGCGCCCGGCCCAAAGCTAGTTTTTTAAAAAAGTTATTTAATTTTATAAAAAGCATGTTATGCTGTATGTGTTCATTCAGGACTTACTTTTTAAAAACATTATATTTTTAGGATTTCTATATACTGTGGTGTACAGCTATAGCTCATTCCTGTTGACTGCTCTATTATGTTCCATTGTGTGAATATACCACAATTTATTCATCCACTCTCTTGTTGAAGGGAATTTGGGTTGTTTCCAGGCCTTGCTATTGTGAACAGTGTTCATATGAACACACTTTTCTTGTAGATGGCTCCAGGTGTTCATGGGCAAAAGTCTCATCAAGTTACACCAGGAGTAGAACTGCTGGCCAGCAGGTGGGTAGGACAGTCCTAGTTATGCCTGTTGTCCGAGAATAATGATATATTTTGCCTTTATCTTCTTGCCATCTGTAGCTTGTTTTTCACTTTCCTTTGACAAATAGGGGTTCTTAATTTTAGTATGGTCAAATTTATCAATTTTTTAAAATAGTTAACACTTTTTGAGTATTGTTTATGAAATCCTACTCTATCTCGAAGTCTAAAAGAGTTTTACTAAGAGTTTTAAAGTTTTTTTTTTTTTTTTTTTATATAGTTAAGCACTCAATCCATCTGGAATGAATTTTGGTATATGGTATGATGTAGGGATCTAATTTCATGTTTTTCTGTAGGGATAACCTTTTTTATCCAGCTCAATTTATTTTCCCACCGGTCTGGCAGGCCTCTGTTACATATACTAGAGTTTCATAATGTGATGTCTATTTCTGAGTGTTTATTGTATTCTGTGGTCTGTTTGTCTGTCCCTGTGTAGTTTCAGAAATAAAGCATGTTATTAGGTGGAGCAAGTCTTTCCTCCATGCTCACCTTTTTGACAAAAGTTCTGCCTGTTTTTTTTTCCTTTTATGATTTCATGTAAATTTAAAATCAGCTTATCAAGTTCCTTAAAAACAAATGTTAGCATTTTGATTGGAACTTTATTGAATTGGGGAGATGAGCAATACTATGTGATCATCTTATTCATAATGTGATATACTCTTCAATGTATTTGGGTCATCTAACTGGCTATTAATAAAGTGTTATAATTCTCCCTATAGAGGGCTCCAGTGTATTTTTATATTTATTTCTAGGTTCTTGGTATCCTTTGAAACTACTGTAAGTGTTGTCTTCTCTTTAGTTACATTTTCTGGTTGTTTATTCCAAGAGCACAGAAATGCAATTGCCTTTTGCTAAGCTTTCTTATTATTTCTAATAATTTACTCATACATTCTTTTTGGTTTTTGGTGAAAACAGTTATTTTGTTTGAAAATAATGACTTTCATTTCTTTCTTTTCATTCCTTCTTTCTTTTTCTTCTGCTTTTGTGCTGGCTGGGGCTGTCAATATCGCACTGAATAGAAGTGATAAGACTAGGCCATCTTACCTTCTTTTTGACTTTTAAGGAAAGTATCCTAATGTTTTCCCATTTAGAATGGTGTTCTAAAGTTATTTTATTTTTTGAGACACATTCTCACTCTGTCACAAGGCTAGGTAGAATTCAGTGGTGCAATCTTGGCTCACTGCAACCTCTGCCTCCCTAGTTCAAGCAATTCTCATGCCTCAGCCTCCTGAGTAGCTGGGACTATAGGCGTGTGCCACCACACCTGACTGATACTGGTATTTTTAGCAGAGATGGGGTTTTGCCATGTTGGCCATGTTGGTCTCGAACTCCTGGCCTCAAGTGATCCGCCTGCCTCGGCCTCCCAAAGTGCTGGCATTACAGGCATGAGTCACTACACCTGGCCTTAAAGTTATTATTTTGTAGGTACTCTTTATCAGACTAAGGAAGTTTCCTCTATTCTTAATTTGGAAAGAACTTTTTCTTTTGAAAAATTTTTATTGTGGTAAAAAAGATATAACACAAATTTGCTATATTAACCATTTTGAAGTGTACAATTCAGTGGCATTAATCAATCGCCTTCACAATGTGTGCAACCATCATCACTATCTCCAAAAGTTTTTTATCACCCCAAAAAGAAACTATGCAATCATTAAGCAAGAACATCCTGTTCCCCTTTTCTCCCAGGCCCTGATACTTCTATTCTAGTTTCTGTCTTTATAAAGTTGTCTACTCTAGATCTATCTTCTTCCTTCCTTCCTTCCTTCCTTTCTCTCTTTCTCTCTTTCTCCCTTTCTCTCTCTTTCTCTCTCTTTCTTTCTCTCCTTCCTTCCTTCCTTTCTTTCCTTTTCTTTTTTTTCTCTCTCTCTCCCCCTTCCTCCCTCCCCTCCCCTCCATTCCTTCCTTCCTTCTTTCCTTCCTTCCTTCCGACGGGGTCTCACTATGTTGCCCAGACTGATCTCAAACCCCTGCACGCATATGATTCTCCTCCCTTGGCCTCTGAAAGTGCTGGGATTATGGGTGTCAGCCACTGTGCCCAGCCTAGATATTTCATATAAGTGAAATCATGTATTTGTCCTTTTGTGTCTGACTTCTTTCACTTAACATAATGTTTTCAAGGTTCATCCATGTTGTAGCATGTATCCAAATTTCACTCATTTTTATTGCTGAATAATATTTCATTATATGTATATACCACATTTTGTTTATTCATTCATCTTCACCCATTCAACTTGGATTGTTTCTACTTTTTGACTATGGTGAATAATTCTGCAGTAAGAAATTCTTTTTAAATTTTGAATTTGTATTGAATTTTATAAATGCTTTGTTTGCATCTGCTGAAATAATTATGTGTCTATATATTCTTTTAACCTGAGAGTGGGTGAATGACATTTTAAGTCATGTAGAGTTTCAGTCATTTTACTTCTCATGCACTTTTTCTCAGGAAGCTACTGGAAGATGTGCTCCACCAGACTGAGGTTGCAAACCAAGGACATGGGAGATAGTTAACAGAAGACCCAGTAAAGGAGAGAAGAGAAGGGACTAGCCAGGACCATGGTGACAGCCATGCACCCGGAACCAAGGAGTTGAGGGCAACCTGGAAGAGTCAGGAAGACCTATGGGAGTTTTTCACTCAATAAGGTAACCTTGAAAATCTCTCTATTGCTTCCAAACATTTTGAGAGATGGGGAGCCTGGGATTGGATTAATGGCAACAATATTGATAACAAGAAAGCAAAATAAGATAACTCCAGGCAAAACAAAATGTGTGCTGGCAAGGAAAACTAATCATAGGATAGTATGTGGCTCATCTGTAAATAGCATTTAGTCATAGATATAAATACAGAATATTAATCTATCTGAAAAATGTGATGTCATGTCTTAGGGACCTGTGGGGCAGGGGGAGCGCATGTGTGTGTTAGGCGTAAACGGAGTTGGCAGGAGTGCTAAATCCTCATCTTCCCCAGCGGGAAGTTCATAGATAGTAACTAAAACAGACCAATCAGGAATTAGACATACACACATGTTATGTACTGATATGGACACAAATACTAACAAAAAAAATTAAGGTAAGAATTACAATTAGTTGCCTCTGGGGAAGGAAAATGGGGGCAGGGACTATTTGTGGCAACAACAAGTCTTGTAGAACTATTTGACTTTTTAAAGTATGTGCTCATGTAACCTTGTTAAAAACTAAATTAAAGGGCCAGGTGTGGTGGCTCACGCCTGTTATCCCAGCACTTTGGGAAGCTGAGGCAGGTGGATCACGAGGTCAGGAGTTCAAGACCAGCCTGGCCAATATGGTGAAACCCCATCTTTACTAAAAATACAAAAATTAGCTGGGCATGGTGGTGGGCGCCTGTAGTCCCAGCTGCTCAAGAGGCTGAGGCAGGAGAATCGCTTGAACCTGGGAGGCAGAGGTTGCAGTGAGCCAAGATTATGCCATTGCACTCCAGCCTGGGCAACAGAACAAGACTCCGTCTCAAAAAAAAAAAAAAAAAAAAGATAAATGAAACACTTTCCTCTCTATTGTCACCACATCAAATCCATTGCCAAGTACTTTCAGAATGCATCTCAAATTCAACTTCCATCTCCCTTCCTCATGTAGGTCTTTTACCTTTTGTTTATTTCAAAGGAAAGTTTGAAGGGACTATTTGAATAAGCTGTTTAAAATTAAGACATCAGTTTAAAAAATTTCACAGAAAAAATGAGCCCACAGACAGGTGCCTCCTCACCTTCCTGCCACTGAACCTGCATCCACACCTATTCTTCCCTTGTTTCCTGCTTTGGTGAAAAAGCTGTCTCTCCATCTGAGGACCATCCCTCCATCTGATGTCTTCTGAAGCCTCCCCAGGGATTCCACTGTTTTCATCATCTCCTCTCTCTTCACATGAACATTTCAATATACATTAGTCCTTCTTATCTTATTTTATTTTTAATTTTTTAATTAAATCTTTTTTTTTTTGAGACGGAGTCTTGCTCTATCACCTAGGCTGGAGTGCAGTGGTACGATCTTGGCTCACTGCAAGCTCTGCCTCCCGAGTTCAAGTGATTCTCGTGCCTTAGCCTCCCAAGTAGCTGAGACTACAGGCACGTACCATCACACCAGGCTAATTTTTGTATTTTTGGTAGAGAAAAGGTTTCACCATGTTGGCCAGGCTGGTCTTGAACTCCTGACCTCGGGTGATCCTCCCGCCTTGGCCTCCCAAAGTGCTGGGATTACAGGCATAAGCCACAGTGCCCAGCCTATTTTAAAAATTTTTTTGTTCCATCTCCCTTTCCTGGTGTTTCCTATTTTTTTAAAAAAAGCCCTTCCACTATCTCTCAGCAACTTCACACTGCTAGTTGGGGAGCTTCTGGTCTAGTTGGGGAGATCAGCCTTAAACAAATATCCACACGAACACATTGCACTTGTGTTAAGTGATGCAGAGGAAAAGTGCAGTGTGCAACAAGAGTGTAAGGCTGGCATTCAACTTCATGGGGATGGCAGAGAGGATGAGAAGTCTGGGAAGCCGCCACCGACACCATGCCATTTGAGCAGAGCCTTGAAGGATGAGTAGGAGTAGGCTGGGCTCGAGATTGAGGAAGAGTGGAGGGAAGACTGAACTCTAGGCAGAGGGAACTATTGGTGAGGTCCCTGAGTTTGAGAGAGGACCAAAAGAGGGACCATGTGGCTGAGTCATACTGAGAAAGGGGATGATGGCACTAGGTCAGCTGGTGAAGTTAGTCGGGTGGACAGGAGCCCCTTTGGGACTCAGTGAGCATTGTCAATATCAATTTTCATATGCCATATTTATTTCTCATCCCACCACAACTGGCTCCCACCCCAGTGAAAGTCCTTTTCTCAGTCCACTAATGAGCTTTGTTGCTAAGTCCAGTGAATTTTTTTTTATGTATTTCATTTAATTCAACTATTTAGTTCTAGGCATTGTTCTAGGCACTAGGGACACAGTCTCCTGACTCTAGTTGACCTTGTTGACTGTTCTTCTGAATTCCTTGCTTCCCCTGACTTCTGTGTTTTTCTCCTGTTTTCCTGGTTAGTCTTTCGTCTCATTTTCAGGCTTTTCTTCACTGGTTAAACCTTGGTGTTCCTATGAGGTCTATCTCACATTATGTTCTCACTGTTCCAAACTGATTTTAGTTCCTCAAATTCTCCCGCGTTTGGTCCTTTGCATGTGCTACTCCCTTTGTCTTGAATGCTTTTCCTTCCAACTCTTCTACTTCACTTGTTCATCCTACTTATCCTTCAGGTTCTGCTTAATTGTAGCCTCCACCAGGAAGCGGTTTCCTAGAGTGGACTGATGAACTATCATGGCTTCAAAAAGCACATACGTGCTCTCAATTTGAAAATGTGGTTATAGTGCCCAGATTTCTCTTGAGTTCTGGACTCACATGTCCAATTACCTGCATGACGAGCATCTTTGAATGTCCCCCTGACACCTACCAGCCTATGTGTACAAAACTGGACTTTTCCTTCCCTACCTGCTCCTTTTCTGGGGTTCTCTGTGTTTGTGAATTACGGGACCATTCACTTACTGACTTGAGCCCGAGTATCATCATGATCCTCTCTCCCTCAATCCCCCATCCATCCCATCACCAAGTGCTGTTGCTCCTAACAACTCTGTCCTCTTTTCTCTATACCCCTGGCTTTTTGGAATAGCCTCTGGCTGGTTCTGTCTCTATTATCACTCTCCTCTAATACACTGTCCACATCACAGCCAAAGATACCTTTGCAAAATGCAAAAATTTCCCCATCCTGTTTGAAATCCTGCTCTAGCTCAATGCCCTTAGAATAAATGTCAGACTCTTTGAAGTAACTTACAAGACCCTGCATAATATGTGTACTTCTGATCTCTCCAGCATCATTCTCCAATTCTTCTCCCCACCACCCTGCACAAACGTAATTTTAGCTGCTCAAATTCTCCCACTGCTGATCCAATGAACATTGTGTTTCCTCTCTCTTGGACATTTATTATTCCATCCCATCTGCTTCATTGGTTAAATCCTACTTATCATTCATGTCTTTGCTTAGATGTCACTTCCACCGGGCTACTTTCTCCAACTCCCTTCCCCAAGTCTTGATGAGTGGTCCCTGCTATGAGCTCCCAAAAGATCCTTTACCTCCCTCATCACAGCAGTTGCTAAGCTGTATAGTCACTGAGTTGTTTATTTCCAACTAGGCTATCAACTCCATCAGGACAAAGACTACATCTGTCTTGTTTATCATTGCATCCTCAGTCCCCAACTCGGTGCCTGGCTCTTAGCAATGCTCAGCACATATTTGTTGGTGGACTAGCTGAATGTATTACTCAATGTTCTTCGGGACCTGAGGCTCATTTGTAAGGATGATCTGCAGCGACAAATGTTAAAAGCCCCATTTCTGGTCTCTCATTGTTTTAAAAATCCACTTGCGGCCTCTGATTGTTTTTAAGCCCTGGAGTACTAGCATGAATGGACTTAGTTTGTGTGTTCCAGATGTGCTCAAACCAATACATGAGCCAATAGGGAGCCACATCAAAAGAGACGGAAGATGGTGCCAGCTGACACAGGCACCAAACGCAGGGATGGTGAGGTGGCAGGACAGAGAATGGGGAGCTGCCCATGGTGAGGTTGGCTCTGCTCTTACTTAAAAATGATGCTAACTTAACTGGGTTAGGTCTCATCTGGGACTACAATAATAGAGTCAGGGAGGTTTGCAGGGAATTCCCAAATCCTTTCAGATAGATGTGCTTGAAGTGTGGTCCAGGTTCTCTGGTGGTCTGCAAGGCAGTCTCCCACAGGATGAATATGCATGTTAAGCTTTTGTTGCTGGTGTGAATTTATAATTACACACGATGGTCCTCATTTGGTGTCTCTAATAAAGCAGGGCCATTATTCTCCTGGATTCTGCATTTCCACTGGGATGGTAAGGAGGAGCTGTGAAGAGGGTGTCTTTTGTCTCACTGAAGAGCACTGTGAGTGGGGAAGTTTGAGCACCACCATTGTAAGGGCGACTTGGCCAACAGAAGGGAATCCGGGAAGTCACTCCGTGTCTCTCTCTGTTGCCCTGCAGCCATTCTTCATGGGGGCTGGCTTCTAGCCTTTAGCTTCCAGCTGCCTGGAGTGCAAATTGCAGGAGGAGAACTGGAATTACCCAGAAAGTGTGTTTTATTTCCAAGACTGCTTCAACACAGCCACCATTAGGTCAGCAGGAAGTCGCTGTTGATGATAGTGGTGATGATGAGGGTAAATGAGAGCTTACGCCTGTCTGAGCAACTTTAGATTAGATTCTCTAACAGCAGAAATGGCTTTTCCAGAAGTGGCTGAATTATCATTTCCTTCTGTTTCTGCTCTGGAAATTCATTCATTCGTTCTCCCAGTCATCAATATTTTATGAACAACTACTATGCTAAGCACAATGCTAGCCGTAAAGAACACTGGTAAAGGAAACAGACTTGGTTCCTGACTTCATGGAGCTTACAGTCTCGTAGGGAAGATAAAAGTTAAGTAGATAAAGACTCAAATAAATGCTTAATTACAAATGGTGACATGTGCTATAAAGCAAATAAGAAGATTCTCTCAAAAAGTGGGGTGATGTAATTTAGATTGAGGGATCAGGATCTGTAAGCCTGGTGCTCACAGATAGGCTGAGGGGAGAGGACAGAGCATTGCAGACCAAAGAAATGTGCACAGGCTCCACCTCTGGAAAAAGCTTCAATAAAGCTGAGGAAGGTTGGTGTAGCTGGTACAAAGTGAGCCAGGGGGAGATGATGAGGAAGGTGATAGTGGAGGGAAGGGCAGAGGTCAGGTGATACAGGCTGTTGAAGGTCTTGTTAAGAATTTTGTGCTCTATTGGGCAGGCGCAGTGGCTCAGGCCTGTAATCCCAGCACTTTGGGAGGCCGAGACAGGCAGATCACCTGAGGTCAGGAGTTCAAGACCAGCCTGACCAACATGGAGAAACCCTGTCTCTACTAAAAATACAAAATTAGCCAGGCATGGTGGAGCATAACTGTAATCCCAGCTACTCAGGAGGCTGAGGCAGGTGAATTGCTTGAACCCGGGAGGCAGAGGTTGCAGTGAGCTGAGATCACACCATTGCACTCCAGCCTGGGCAACAAGAGCGAAACTCTGACTCAAAAAAAAAAAAAAAAAAAGAACTTTTGTGCTCTATGTTATGCACAATGGGCAGCTGATGAAAAGTTTTAAATGAGAGAATAACCTATTTTCAAAAGATTACTTTGGCATCTTTGTGAAAATAAATAAGGAGAAAGAGTCAAAGCAAAGAATAAAAAGGAATGAGGTACTGATACATGCTGCAACATGGATGGACCTTGAAAACATTAGGTGAAAAAGCCAGACACAAGACATAAGTGAAAAAACCAGACACAAAAGGCCACATGTTGTATGATCCCACTTATGGGAAATGTCCAGAATAGCTTCATTTCTAGAGATGGAGAGCAGAGTAGCAGTTGCCTGGGGCTAGAGGGAGGGAAGAATGGAGAGTGTATTCATCTGTTTTGCATTGCCATTAAGAAATACCTGAGACTGGGTAATTCATAAAGAAAAGAGGCTTAATTGGCTCATGGTTCTACAGGCTGTATAGGAAGCATGGCAGCATCAGCTTCTGGGGAGGCCCCAGGAAACTTACAATCGAGGTGGAAGGCAAAGGGGAAACAGACATGCCTTACATGGCCTGAGCAGGTGGAGGGAAGGTGCTACACGCTTTTAAACAACCAGATCTTGTGAGCACTCACTCACTATCACAAGAGCAGCACTGAGAAGATGGTGCTAACCCGTTCATGAAGGACCATCCCCATGACCCAATCACCTCCTACCAGGTCCCACCTCCAACACTAGGGATTACAATTTGACATGAGATTTGGGCCCGGACACAGAGCCAAACCATATTAGAGAGTGACTGCTTCAGGGGTATGAGGTTTCCTTTTGAGGTGATTAAAATGTATCTCTGGAACTAGATACTGGTGATGGTTGCACAATATTATGAATGTATTAAATTGCCATTGAATTGAAGACTTTACAATGGTTAAAATGCTGAATTTTATGTTATGCGTATTTTATGACACACACACACACGCGCACACACACACCCCCCAAAAGCAGAGCGAAAGCTATCAGACCAGTTAGGAATCTATCTCTGTTGTCTTTGTGGTAGCTAAATGGTTTGGACATGATGGTGGAGTGTGTGTGGAGAGAAGTGAATGGGTTAGGGATATATTTTGAGAGTTGAACTAAGAGTACAATGGTGATGGATTGGTGGTGGGCAGTGGGTAATGGAGAGAGAGGCTTAAAGGATTACTTTCTAACTTGAGCAATTAATTGGGCTGGAGGAGGAAGGTGGGAAGACTGGAGAAGAATGCACGTGGGGAGTGGTGGAAGGGGGCAGACCCAGAGCTCCTACTTCGGCATGTTAGTTTGGAGATGTCCGTGAGACATTTTTTTTTTTTTTTTTTGAGACGGAGTCTTGCTCTGTCGCCCAGGCTGGAGTGCAGTGGCGCGATCTCGGCTCACTGCAAGCTCCGTCTCCCGGGTTCACACCATTCTTCTGCCTCAGCCTCCTCAGTAGTTGGGACTACAGTTGCCTGCCACCACGCCTGGCTAAGTTTTTGTATTTTTAGTAGAGACGGAGTTTCATCATGTTAGCCAGGATGGTCTCAATCTCCTGACCTCGTGATCCACCCACCTCGGCCTCCCAAAGTGCTGGGATTACAGGCATGAGCCACCACGCCCGGCCGCCCATGAGACATTTAAGGGAGACATCCAGCTGGCCGTGGGTCTGAAAGCTTAGTGCTCAGGAAAAACAGTGTGGGCTGGAGCTGTGTATTTGGGAGCCATGGTTCCTAAATGGTATTTAAAGTGGTGAGAATCAGTGCAGTCACCTAAGGAGTCTGTGGAGGTGAGAGAGGGGAGGACCTGGACGGAGCCCAAAGAGGTCAGTAGAGGGGGACATGCTAACAAGGAGATTAAGAATCCCAGAACATTGGGACGCTGAGGTGGGCAGATCACTTGAGGTCAGGAGTTTGTCACCGGCCTGGCCAACATGGTGAAACCCCGTCTCTACTAAAAATACAAAAGAAAAAAAAAAGAAAAATTAGCCGGGTGTGGTGGCATGTGCCTGTAATCCCAGCTACTCAGGAGGCTGAGGCATGAGAATTGCTTGAACCCAGGAGGTGGAGGTTGCAGTGAGCAGAGATTGCACCATTGCACTCCAGCCTGGGCAACAGAGCAAGACTCTGTCTCAAAAAAAAAAAAAAAAGAAGAAGAAGAAGCCAGAGAGGATAGTGGCAGGAAAGACAAGAGAAGAGAGGGAGAGGAGTGCTGAGTGAGGAGGAAGATGACAGCATCTGAACGTGCTGTGGATTGCTGAGCAGAGATTGATAAGAACAATAGTATTTAAGGACTTGGTATCAACCAGACACTGGACTTACATGAGTTATCTTAGTGAATCTTCACAAGAATTCTGTATCTCCATTTTACAAATGAGGAAACTGAGGCATAGAGGAGTTGAACTTGCCCAAGGTCACACAGCTAGTAGGCAGTGGAGCCAGGTCTCATACCCGATTCTAACTTGAGGCTGGCTCTACACCTAATCACTGCTCTGGCAACCTTGACTCTTGGGCCATATGGGCAAGAATAAATGTGCTTTAAACTGGAGCCCTTGGTATATGAGAGCTTAGATTGAGAAATCTCACCTTATTGATGAATAGACATGAAACAGCTTTGTTTTTCTAATAATTCCTACCAGCTGTGCTCTGTTGGCCTTGAGCCCCTCCCTTCCTGCTGGGGCAGTAGGTTCCCTTAGCAACTACTCAGATTCCATAATTTTTTACTCACTTCTGCTTATTAGATCAGTTTCATTCTGGTTATTGGAATTTAATCTGCTGCATTTTGCAATTTCAACTTCAACCTGAGATTCTATTCCAAGCTCTGCCTCCCTCTCAGCACTGGCTATGTGCATGGGCCTAATGGCTTGGAGAGGAGGTAGGGGTGTGCTGTGACTTCTCATATACCCTTCCTTCCTTCCTTCCTTCTGCTTTGCCATCTTTGGTGAGGGCGGGGAGGGGAAAGGCTCTTCCTAGGTGACCTTTTCTTATCTCTTTTCCGGAGGTTATACATTGGTGGAGCTTGTTGATCTTGGATTTGGTATGGAGAAATGGAAACCCCAACAAGCCTGCAAGGGCCTGTTGATGGAGCTTGGCCACTTCTGAGCTTTGTGAGCCTGGACCACGTATTTCAGATACCCCCAGCTGGACTCCTCATGCCACATTTCTCTGATGTCTCCCCAGTTTGGTCCATGCCTCATTTGGTTATCCCACAGCCCCAGTCAGGTTAGCCTGCAGCCCCAGTCTCCATACTCCTTGGCCTCACTGCTGGATGTACAGATGCAGGTAGATCCATCATTAGTTTTTTGGTAACTGCCACCAATCTTCCCTTGGTTATTGCTACCTGGGGTTGGGGAGGCTGGATAGGTTGGAAAGCCTAAGGGCTAAGAAACCAATCAAACAACCTGTTAGCCTCCCTTTCTTATAGACACCTCCAAACTTGATAGGTGAGTCTCTGAGGGTACCCACTTCCTTGGCCTTGGGAGGGGAACCCTCTTTCTTCTAACGCACAGCCTCTCTGAGTTCCTATGCCTCTCTTCCATCTGTTCATAACAAAGACCTGCAAGCCAGGTTTATGGTTCTGTCCCTGAGCAGTGGAGTCTTCTTTGAATTCAGCCCTGGAAAATGTAGAGCCTTCTCTTTCAGTGGGGATTACACTAGGTCTGGTGTCATTTCTGTAACCTGCAAAAGTCAGAGAAGATCCCAGTCATACCAGCTTGTTACAGGTGACTATTCCTTTCCAAAAGCTGGCTGCTGCAGAGTTTTGGTGACTATTTTGACTTTTAGACCCAAAATACCTATCATGGAGTAGAAAGAGTCTTGGATATGCCCCTTTAGGCTGGCATTGAGTCAAGACACCCAGTTCCACTTTTTTTTTTTTTTTTTTTTTTTACATCTTTATATCCTTTTCCTGAGAGACAGGAAGAATGAATGATGTGGCCAACACTCTGAATGTCAAGGGCTGCTGATAGCAGGGAGCAGGGGCCCACCCAGGGCCCCGTTTCTGTAGCCACTCTGAGAAAGGTGAACAAATGCAATGTTCCTCTGATACAAATGCTACAGCTATACATCCAAAGTGCCTGCCCCAACATAAGCTTATTTGATCCTGTCAAGGACACGGTGAGGGAGGCAGAATGCTTTTACAAGCACTGAAGATTAGAGGGTTTAAGCAATTTATAAAGGGTTGCCCAGGAAGGAAATGGCATTAACTTCTGACTCCACATCTGAGTGTTGGCTGCCTTTCTGAGGAAGTGAAGAAGTGAGAGAGGAACGTCAGATGAGATGGAACAGGAGCAGTCTGGGAGTGTGCGAGGGTTGTGGTACACACGTGTGTGTGCATGTGCTGCTTCATGTGTGTGCCTCTGAGGTCACTGCAGTAACTAGGCCTCATGGCAGAATTACCAAGTCTTCTGATGCGTCTAATAACTTACAGGCTATTCCCTAAAACACCAGCAAAGTGGTGAAAAGAAGTGACCAGAAGACGAGTTTAAATTCTGGCTCCATCCTTTACTAGTTTTATGATGTTGGATAAGTCACTTAACCTCTCTGAGTATGCTCATTGTCGAAATGATACCATCCTCTTAAAGTTTTGTGAGGATTAAATTAGCTACTACATGTAAGGGCGCAATAATTATTAGCTATTATTATTAACTGTAATAGTAGTAGTAGCATTCGCATACAAGATAACATTCTCAATAATCAAACTAGTATTATTTTGAAAAATTTCTTTTACATCTACTTTGCAGAATTGCTATTGAAACTACAAAAAAAAAGATAGCATGTGGTCTTTATTTGCAAAGAGAAATTAATGCATGTAAAATGCTAAACTATGGGAAAGCTCCCAGTGTAAAATAATATCCTTACAATTTCCTGTATTTGTAGCTCTTCTCCTCATCCCACTCCCTCATTTAATTTGGGGGACATATTAGGCTCCTCTACTTCTGCAGTCTTGCTAATAGAAGTCAGGTTTGTGTATACTGTGGTGAAATGGAAAAGTTGCAATAGGAACTATATGTCAAAATTGTGCCAAGTCTAGCTATAGAATCCCAAGGATGAGATTTATCAAAACCATAGAGAGCTTCAACTGTTTGCTCTCATTTTGGAAATTTTCCAAGAGCTGCCATCTGTGAAGCTGGATGTTCAATCAAAGTCTATTGTTCAACCTTGGGCACACCCTTTTTTTCACATGGGTTTAAAAATCATTTCCAGGGATCATAATAGATCTTTTCATTGCTATGCTCAGAAGGTTTAATGACACTACTTTATTAAATTATACTTTCTACCACTGTAGTGGGTCCCAACACCCATACTCATTTCTACTATCAGCACCTCAAAATTCTTAGGAGGAAAGACCACAACACATGATAATCCATTGTTCACCCACCTAGCAATGTGCATGGCATCCAGGCCAGGTCAGTCAGACCTCATTCCCTAGGCCACAGTGACTGAGTCAATGGGAGGCAAATGTCCCAAGCCAGGCCAATGAGAAGCAGCTTGAGGGCTTCATCTGTAACTACTGAGAAAAGCAGTCTTTTTACTGGAGTGGGTAAAGTGGTGGACTGTAGGCTCGTAATCCTGGAGTTGCTGGTTGCTTGATGAGGCAGTCTGCCTGAGAACAAGGTAAACTCAGAGGAAAGTAGTCCCAGGAGAGAAAGATTCCTGAGGACATGGCGGGGACATGGCGGGAGCATTTGGATCCAGCCATGCCAGAGGAGACTGCATACCACTTTAGACATCCACTGCCTTCCCACTTCCAACCATCCTGTGTGTGTGGAGGTTCTGAGCTATCAGACTCACTACATTAATTTTTTAAACAGCTTTAGTGAAATATAATTCACATTCATAGAGCTAATCTCTTTAAAGTGTACAATTCAATGGTTTTCAGTGTATGTACAGTATTTTGCAACAGTCACTGTTACCTAATTTTAGAATACTTTCATCACCCCCAACAAACATTATGCCCATTAGAAGTCATTCCTCATTCCTTCCTAGCCTGGCCCCAGATCCAGGCACCACAAATCTACTTTATGTCCCTATAGATTTGCTTGTCTTGGCCATTTCATAGAAAGGAAATCATATAATATGTGGCCTTTGGGACTGGCTCCTTTGACTTAGTATATTTTCCAGGTTTATCCACGTTGTGGCATGTATCAGAACTTCATTCCTTTTCATTATCTTAATATAATGTTCTGTTGTACAGATATACCACATTTTATTCATCCATTTATCAGCTGATGAATGGGCAATGCTGTTATGAATATTTGTATACAAATTTTTGTGCGGCCATGTTTTTATTTCTCTTGGCTATATACCTAGGAGAGAGATTGCTGGGCGGTATGGTAACTCTGTGTTTGACTTTGTGAAGAATTGCCAAATTGTTTTCCAAAGTGGTTGCATTATTTTACATTCCCACCAACAATTCACTGAGGGTTCCAGTTTCTCCACATTCTTGCCAGCACCTCCTATTTTTTTTTTTTTTTTGCCTTTTTTATTGTAGGCATCCTAGTGAGTGTGAAGTGGCATTTCATTGTGGCTTTGATTTGTATTTCCCTATTGGTGAATGATTCTGAGCATATTTTTATGTGCTTGTTAACCATTTGTGTATCTTCCTTGGGGAACTTTCTATTCAGACCCTTTGCCTATTTTTAAAGTGGGTTTTAAAGAATTGAGTTGTGGGGGCTGGGCGCGGTGGCTGACGCCTGTAATCCCAGCACTTTGGGAGGCCGAGGTGGGCAGATCACGAGGTCAAGAGATCGAGACCATCCTGGCTGACAAGGTGAAACCCTGTCTCTACTAAAAATACAAAAATTAGCCGGGCGTGGTGGCGGGCACCTGTAGTCCTAGCTACTTGGGAGACTGAGGCAGGAGAATGGCGTGAACCCAGGAGGCGGAGCTTGCAGTGAGCCGAGATCGCGCCACTGCACTCCGGCCTGGGTGACAGAGTGAGACTCCATCTCAAAAAAAAAAAAAAAAGAATTGAGTTGTGTTTCCCTCTTTGCTATTTTCTGGGCACAAGTCTTTTATCACGTGTATAATTTGAAAATATTTCTCCCATTCTGCAGATTGTCTTCTTACTTTCTTGATGAATCATTTATAGCACAAATATTTTTAATTTGGATGAATTCCAGTGTGTATATTTTTTCTTTTGTTGCTGTGTTTTTGAGGTGATATCTGAAAAACTATTGCTCAATCCAAGGGTATAAAGATTTACTCCTGTGTTTTCTTCCAAGAGTTTTATAGTTTTAAGTCTTACATTTAGATCTATGATCCATTTTCGAGTTAGTTTTTATGTGTGGTGTGTGCTATGGTTTGGATATTTGACTTCTCTAAATCTCATGTTGAAATCTGATTCTGATTCTCAAGGTTGGAGGTGGGGCTTAATTGGAGGTGTTTGGGTTATGGGGGCAAATCTTTCATGAATGGCTTGGAGTCATCTTCGAGTAATGAGTTATTGCTTCATTATTTCCTGTGAGAGCTCGTTGTTTAAAAGAGTCTGTCACCTCTCTCCTCTCTCCCTTGCCTCTGCTCTTGCCATGCAATTTCTACACGATGTCTCCCCTTTGCCTTCTGCTGTCAGTGGAAGCAGCCTGAGGCTCTCACCAGAAGCAGATGTTGGTGCCATGTTTCTTGTATAGTCTGTAGAACTGTGAGCCAAATAAGCCTTTTCTCCTTATAAATTCCCCAGCCTGAGGTATTCCTTTAGAGCAACACAAATGGACCAACACAGTCTGAGAAAGGGGGCCAAATTCATTCTTTTGTATGTGAATGTCCTTAGTACTGTTTGTTGTTGAAAAGACTGTTCTATCCCCATTTCACTGTCTTGGTACCCTTGTTGAAAATTAATTGTCCATCAAGTAAGGTTTATTTCTCAACTTTCAATTCTATTCCTTGATTTCTATGTCCTTATGCCAGTACTGTATTCTTGATTGCTATTGCTTTACAGTAAGTTTGACATTAGAAGTGTGAGTCTTCCAAATGTATTCTTCTTTTTCAAGATTGTTTTGGCTATTATGTCTCCTGTACTTCCATTTGAATTTTACAGTCAGCTTGTTAGTTCCCCTCAATCCCCCAAAAAAGCCAGCTGAAATTTTGCTAGGGATTGCATTGTATCTGTAGGTTAATTAGGGATTATTGGCATTTTAAACTATTAAGTCTTTCAATCTATAAACATGAGCTGTCTTTCCATTTGTTTACATCTTTACTTTCTTTCAACAATGTTTTGTAGTTTTCAGTGTATAAATCTTGTTCTTTTTATTCCTAAGTATTTCAATTTTTTGATGCTAATGTAAATGAAATTGTTTTCTTAGTTTTATTTTTGGATTGTTCATTGTTACTGTACAGAACTACAACTGATATTTATATATTGACCTTATGTCCTACAACTTTGCTGAACTCCTTTATTAGTCTCATTTTTGTGTGAATTCTTTAGTTTTTTTCTAAATAAGAGATCATGTCATCTGTGGATGGAGAGAGTTTTACTTCTTCCTTTCCAATCCAGATGCTTTATATTTCTTATTCTTGTCTAATTGCTCTGGCTACTCCAGTATAATATTGAATAGTAATGGTAAGAGTGGAAAACCTTGTCTTGTTCTTAGTCTCAAGGGGAAAGTAATCAATCTTTTATCATTAAATGTGATGTTAATTTGTTTTTTCATAGATGCCCTTTATTCTACTACTTGTTTGCTGAGTGTTTTATCATTAAATAATCTTGAATTAACACTACATCAATTAGGCTTTGGTACAACAACAGTGAATTATAGGTAAAAGGACCGTAAGCTCAGACTCTATTTACTAGGTAGTATTTAGAGAAACCCAAAGATAATAGGGGGGCAGAATCAAAGACAAAGGAAATTTATCCTTTGACAACTGCAGTTATAGCAAACAGTAAACACAGCCTTGCTCCTAGCATAAACGAAAACCTCACACTAAAGGCCTGTTTAGTGCTCAGTTCCTTTTACCCAGTATGTCATGTCTGGCTTTCAACAAAAAAAATTATAAAGCATGCTAAAAGACAAAAACACAGCCTGAAAAGAAAAAGTTAAGCATCAGAACCAAACCTAGGTATGACAGATATTTTGAATTTATGAGACTGGGTATTAAAATAACTCATTCATATGCCAATAGCTCTCATAGAAAAGGTGGACAATATACAAGAGATAGAAACCCTAAGAACAAATCAAAAGAAAATGCTAGAAAGAAAAAAACACCATAAAAAAATGATGCCTGATATGGTTTGGCTCTGTGTCCTCACCCAAATCTCATCTTGTAGCTCCCATAATTCCCATGTGTTGTGGGAGGGACCTGATGGGAGATAACTGAATCATGGGCTCAGGTCTTTCCTGTGCTATTCTCTTGATCGTGAAGAAGTCTCATGACATTTGATGGATTTAAAAACGAGAGTTTGCCTGCAGAAGCTCTCTTTTTGCCTGCCGCCATCCACAAAAGATGTGACTTGCTCCTCCTTGCCTTCCACCATGATTGAGAAGCCTCCCCAGCCACATGGAACTGTGAGTGCAATTAAACCTCTTTCTTTTGTAAATTGTCCAGTCTTGGGTATGTCTCTATCAGCAGTGTGAAAACGGACTAATACAATGCTTTTGGTGCATTAATCAGTAGACTGGATACGGCTGAGAAAAGAATCAGTGAGCTAGAAGACATGTCAATAGAAACTTTCCAAACTGAAAAAGCAAAGATAAAAATGAATGAAAAAATTAGAACGGAATATATAAGAACTATGGCACAATTACATAAGGTATAACATACCATTAATTGATAATTATTTTTATTTTTGTAGGGTCGGTAGTGATGCCTCTTTTTAAATCCTGATTTTAGTAATTATAATCTTCTCCCTTTTTCTTGATACCTAAAGGTTTGTCAATTGTATTGCTCTTTCAAATAACCAATATTTAGTTTTGTTGATTTTTTTCTATTCTCTATTTCATCTATTTCTGCTCTATTCTTTACTATTTTCTGACTTCTGCTTGCTTTGGGTTCAGTTTTCTCTTCCTTTCCAGTTCTTTAATGTGAAAGACTAGGTTATTGATTTGAGATCTGCCCTCTTTTTTAACATAGACATGCATAGCTATAAACTCATCTCTAAGCACTGCTGTAGATGCACCCCCTGTTTTGGAATGTTGTGTTTTAATTTTCATTCATTTCAAAGTATTTCCTTATTTCTCACATGATTTATTTTTTGAGCCATCGATTATTTAAGAGTATGTATTTAACTTCCAAATATTCTTAAATTTTCCAAATTTACTGATGTTATTGGTTTCTAATTTAATTCCACTGTGGCTGGAAAACAATTTGTATAATTTCAACCCCCTTAAATTCATTGAGGTTTGATTTATGGCCCAGTATACGGTCTATCCTGGAGAATATTCCATGTTTGCTGGAGAAGGACATGTATTCTTCTGTTGTTGGGTGGTATATTCTTTAGATATCTTCTATATGCTTGTCAATTTTCTCTCTAGTTCCTCTATTCATTATTGAAATTGAGGTATTGAAGTCTTCAACTATTATTGAATTATCTTTCTTCCTTCAATTCTGTTAATGTTTGCTTCATGTATTTTGGGTTTCTATTATTAGTTGCATATAGGCTTATAATTATTATATTTTTCTGATGGGTTGATAATTTTTAACATTATGAAATGTCTTTTTTAATCCCCAGGGACATTATTTATTTTAATGTCTGTTTTGTCTGATATGAATATAGCCACTTCATTTCTTTTATGATTGCTGTTTGGATGGTATATTTATTTTCATTTTTTTTTTACTTTCAACCATTTGTATACTTGAATCTAGCATATATTTTTCGTTGACATAATCTATTTGGGTTTTGTTTTCTTATTCAGTCTGCAGTCTCTGCCTTTTGATTGGATTGTATAATCCATTCATATTTAGTGTTTCTATTGTGTGGTTGGATTTATGTCTGCCAATTTACTTCTTTTTTTCGTATGTCTCCTTTTTTTTTTGTTCTTCTGTTATTCCTTTGCTGTCTTCTTTTTCATTAAGTGAATATTTTCTAGCAGAAAATTTTAAGGCCTTTAATGATTTTTAAACTACATATTTTTTGAACTACATATTTTTTGAATTATTTTCTTCGTGGTTGCTCTAGGGCTTGAAAACACATCTTATCTTTTACTTATCCTTTTATAATTTTCAGAACTTAAATGGTATTTACCTGGGGAGAGGGTCTGCCACACTCCTTACATTGCCATTCCATAGTCAATCCCTACCATATCTAACTTTTAAACCTGTTTCATGCAGCCACATCCAATTTTTGAACATCTTGGAAATAGTTTGAACTAATTTCTGTCTAGAGAAAATACCAGAAAATACAAGTCAATTACTCTTCTACACAGCAGAGTTACACTTTATCTCCTGCCAGCCACTTCAAACAAAAAATTTAGAACCTCAGCCAAAATGACACAGTGATGGATTGATCTGATGACTCCTTTATGGTCACAGCTCTCCAATGTTACCTGTTCTTACATTCCGAGCCACACTCATTTAGCTCTGCTTTGATTTTTGAAATGTATTTTAAAGAGCATTCTGTGCCTACTCCTAGTTCTGTGAGTGTTGAGAGGGCCTTTGTCCAATTGCATTAAAGTTCAGATCTATGACAAAATTCACATGCAGGGAACAATTAGTGCATAATTAAGGACAAAAGCAGGCAGCAGTGTGTTGAAGTGCAGCAGAAATTCGGATAAGGGAGATGTTACTTTAGGCTGCAGGAGCTGGTGGAGGCTCCAGAGGGACTCAAGCAAAGCCCTAAAGGATTAGATCAGCAGTGGAAGGAGTAGGGGAGGGATAAGCACCTGCACCTGTAGGACCCCAGAGTTCTTTCTTCTTCCCTGGAGAAAATTAGTTTCCAATTAACATCCATTGTTGACTTGATTGAAGATAAAGGAACACATTTCTTTTGTTTTTTTTTTTTTTTTTGAGACGGAGTCTCACTCTGTCACCCAGGCTGGAGTTCAGTGGCGCGATCTCCGAGCTCACTGCAAGCTTCGCCTCCCGGGTTCACGCTATTCTTCTGCCTCAGCCTCCTGAGTAGTTGGGACTACAGGCGCCCGCCACCACGCCTGGCTAATTTTGTTTTTGTATTTTTAGTAGAGGCAGGGGTTTCACTGTGTTGGCCAGGATGGTCTCGATCTCCTGACCTTGTGATCTGCCCACCTCAGCCTCCTAAAGTGCTGGGATTACAGGCTTGAGCCACCGCACCCGGCCTAAGGAACACATTAGTAAACTTTTCTGGTAGCTAGGTCATCCTTCAAAGGCAGTGGCTTATGTAATCTGCAGACCAACAACGCCAGCATCACTTTGTTGTTAGAAATGCCAAGTTCTTGTTAAACATGTAAATGCTCAGACCTTATTCCAGACATATTAAATCAGAACCTTTTGGGGTGGGCCTGAGAATGTGTATTTTACCAAGTTCACAAGTGGTTCTCAAGCATGCTAAAGATCAAGAACACTGTTCTCAAGTGTTTTACCTGCCCACGCTTTGCACCCAGGGCATATTTTGAGTGAAAGAGTCAAGACCTGCATCTAGAGGCCCCTAAGAATGGACTAAGGCTGGGCAGGTACTGATATCCAATTAGCACATCATGTAAATGGAAAACTGCATGACTGCACCCAGGCCAGCAGACTAGTTAAATAAGTAAATAGAAGGACGTCTGGCTCTCATCTCCTACAGCTGCCTCACATTTTTCAATCCAGGCACCGGGCAGCAGAAGCAGCGGGGGTGGGGTGGCTCCCTGGCATAAGGCTATCTGGCTATCCGGGGAGAAAGCGCAGCCATTTAAAATGCCCTCATGAAAATAACTCGCCATCAGCAAGGTTATTACTCAGCGCTCATTCCCCTGACAGGAAGGCAGAACCATAACCAACACTCCCAGTCATCCTGTCAACCTAATTTCATACTCCCTCCCCTATTCTTTTTGTTAGCACTAGTTTGGGGAGAATTTTCCTGATTCATTGAAACTCCAAGCCCACAAACCATTGAATCTTTCTGTGCTCCCACTCCGGATAGGGTTTGGAGAGCATGAAGGGAACCACTTGCATATTCTCAAATGAATATGGGTTTCTCAACAGCCTCTTTTAACACAATAATGCTAAGAGGGGCTTAGAGGGGAGGGTCTCCTGGGGAGGTCAGGGTTCCTTTGAGAAAGGCCTGTCCAGATGGATGGGCTGGGCTTTCTAAAGCCCAGCAGTTTGGTTTCCAGTGGTGGTTGGATTCAGCTGCCAAAAACCCAAATTAGGAAAGGTTTTGTTGATAGCCCATAAGAGGACACTCTGAAAGATGGATTGAAGTTTATTGCCAACCCTGGACAATAAATAGACATATATACAACCCAGAGAAAAAGCATGTGCAAATATATATGTGTAAATATATATATATGTATGTATGCTGTGTTTTACCAAAATAAATGTGTTTCTCACAGTCTTTGCCATGGACAAAATGATCAAAACCAGCTGCTCCGTGGAGATCTTCATTGAAAGGGAGAGAGAGGTGGAGTTGGCAGTGAAGCGGGATCTGCAGACACACTTCAGCATCGAGCTGACTTATCACTTCTCTAGAAACGGTTAACATGCCTGGTCCAGCCACCCGTCATGTGGATGTGATGTGCTTCTCAGCAGTTCTGAAGATGACAGGTATTTACTTCACCCCCAAATCTGAGAGGCAAAGGGTCACATCACAGGGGAAGCTGGTTTGCTTCTGAGCCAGTTCATTTGTATTTCTCATTAATCCAGGCTAGACCCTTTTCCAAGTCTCCACCATAATCTATTCACAACAGTTCAAACATTTGACTTTGTTTTGGTTGAGTTTACTC
The DNA here is from genome assembly GCF_028885625.2 of Pongo pygmaeus. Lineage (NCBI taxonomy): Eukaryota > Metazoa > Chordata > Mammalia > Primates > Hominidae > Pongo > Pongo pygmaeus. The sequence continues at coordinate 106,156,042 of NC_072384.2, read as the reverse complement.
TAATGTGGTTTCTGCATAGCTCTCTCTTTTATGGTAATCAAATGTTCTGCCAACATTTCTCCTGCTATGTGCACCAGCTAAGGAAACCAGATGCTTTGGATTGGTCTTTTCAATGTATCTGAGTGTTGTTTTTGTTTAGTATTTCAGAGGTTTGGCTAAAGAGCACTGTTTTGTAAATCTGACCCCTGATGCACCCCATTTCCCAACCTACTAATAGCTTTGGCTACTGCTCCCATCTTGATTTGAAACTGCTCCCCATCACTATGCAGATTATCATGTGGAAAGACAAGCTCATTTAATTCATCTTGTTTGATTTGCTTAATTTTCTTTTTGACCATTTATTCCATTCTGCAGTTTAAAGAGGGTGGATAGAGAAGCTGAACAGCTGACCCAGAACCACACCCTCTATTGTCTCTCAACCAATCACAGACCTGGGTGGGATTGGTCTCTGATGTGTGGGGATTTTTCCCTCCTCACACTATCAGTGTGGGAAGGAAGCAGGCCAGTTCTCATGGGAGTGTTGGTTTATAATGCAGACTGAAAGTGTTTCAGAAAAGTAACTTGGCATTGAATCAAACTAATAAGTGGAGCTGTTTGTCTGTATAGATTGAAGAAAGACTTTCTAGGGCCTCAAGACTGTGTGGGAAAGAGAAGAGAAGAGGGCTAAGGTGCCTCTGTTAGAAGAAGCTGCGTAAAATATGGGGCTTGAAGTCAATGTAGTAGAAGGATCCTTTACAAATGGAGTGATAGAAAAGGAAACAATCTGGGAACTTTAGCCCTCTCTGACCCTGGTTCTATCCTCTTGGTTGGTGGCTATGATTCTCTGCTTGGCTTTATGTCTGCTTGGCTTCTTACAGAAAATAGGAGGGGAAACTAAAAAAATCAATGACCTAATTCAGGAGTCAAAGAAAACCAAAGAGGATCAAGTGGTCCCCAAAGACTGGGCTTGGACACCTGAAAGAATATAGAGAGAAGCAGCATTTGAGATTACATATGGCAGTTAATAACGACTGAACCACCGAAAACACAGAGGCTGGATTTATGCTAAACAAAATCAGTGGGATGAGGAGTTCTCCCTCCAAGGACTTTTGACGTTTGCTCTGAGACCTGGAATTTGAGGTTCTAAATGACACAGGGTGAGGAAAGCATAAAAGGGAACAAAGTTCAAAAAAAAAAAAAAAAAGAATAGAGGTCAACAGTTAATGGGTTAAAGTTAGTTTAAGGCTATGAGTCTAAAATCCAGAGAAAAAGCACCAGACATTGGTTTTTCGAGAACAACAGCTACCACCACACACATACAAACTCAAATACAAATTTGAAATCTCTAGGGAAGAATGTTCAGCACAGAGTCTTGGCATTTATTCCAGATGTTCAAAAGACTGCACTTTCCCACTACAAGTTTGTGCCTTTGTGAAGTTTTGAAGTTTACTAACAAGGGGTGGTCCGTTTGAAATGGCCCCATACCACCACAGTAAGGAGTAAATACTTGTTAAATTTAAATTATGTGCCAGAACAATGTGGGGAAGCTGGGAGAAGAGAAAAGTGGTAGGGACAAAACCCTTGTCCTCTAGAAATGGGCTAAACAGGAGATAAGGCAAGGAGGTGGGCATTTTTGGCAGAACAGCAAGCAAGGGTTGAGAATAAAAATTAGCAAATTCATGAAAAATGTTTCCATGTTTTAGCCCAAGCAGGACACTATATCTCAACTACAGGCTTTAGTTCTACAAATTATTGACTGCGTCTGGACCTTGTTATAATTTTCAAACATGCTTTTGAAAATCTAGGCACATGTGAATTAGACAGGGTTCCCTAGAGGGACAGATCTAATAGGATATATATAAAAGGGAGTTTATTAAGTAGTATTAACTCACACGATCATAAGGTCCCACAATAGGCTGTCTGCAAGCTGAGGAGCAAGGAAGCCAGTCCAAGTCCCAAAGCTGAAGAACGTGGAGTCCGATGTTCAAGGGCAGGAAGCATCCAGCATGGGAGAAAGATGTAGGCTGGGAGGCTAGGCCAGTCTAGCTTTTTCATGTTTTACTGCCTGCTTTATATCCTGGCCACGCTGGCAGTTGATTAGATTGTGCCCACCCAGATTAAGGGTAGGTCTGCCTTTCCCAGCCCACTGACTCAAATAGTAATTTCCTCTGGCAACACCCTCACAGACACACCCAGAATCAATACTTTACATCCTTCAATCCAATCAAGTTGACAGTATTAACAATCACAACATGTATTTTACTCATGGGCTGTAATGAATTTAGCAAAGGGAAAACTATCTTGCTTGAGATTTTTTTTTTTTTTTTAAATGAAACACATTCTCACTCTGTTACCTAGGCTGGAGTGCGGTGGTGTGATCTCGGCTCACTGCAGCCTCTGCCTCCCAGGTTTAGGTGATTCTCCTGCCTCAGCCTCCTGAGTAGCTGGGATTACAGGCACCCACCACCATGCTTGGCTAATTTTTGTATTTTTAGTAGAGATGGGGTTTCACAATGTTGGCCAGGCTGGTCTTGAACTCCTGATCTCAAGTGATCTACCTGCCTTGGCCTCCCAAAGTGCTGAAATTACAAACCTGAGCCATCATGCCCAGCAAGATGATTAATTTTCATAGCAGGCATATCAATAAGATCTAGATTAATGAGTTTTCCAACAATTATATATGTAGTTAGAGTTGGATGTACAGCATGATTGAATGGATTGAAGATATTAGTTTGACATTCTCTGAGTTTTTCAGGGGTTAGCTCAACAAGAAGACATAGATAGACTGGATTTCAACTATTGTTTTATTAAATGTTGTTCTTCCTTTTCTTCCTTTTTCATTTTCTAGCATTCTGCTGTTGATTCTCCTCTACTGTTCATTTTATAGATGTGCACACTAGCCTGTACATATATGCAAATGTTGGTGGAAGGGCATGATCAGAAGCAGGGATTTTTTCAAGAGATGGAGAGGGTCAAAGTGATGCTCCCAGAAGGGGAATGTAGATGACTTGCAGGGGTGATGGATCCCTGGAAATGCAGATGTTTGTAAGGAAATGATTTCAAGAGCCTAGCCAGGATGTGATATAATCAGACAATGCTGAGATTTTGAAGTAGGCTGAATGATGGTTTTGAAGTTCAAATTTTAGGGAGCTGAGGGTCTTGGAATGCTGATAGAACTGCCAACAAGTTCAGAGAAGGAGGTTAGCTTTTTCTTTGCTTGTCTGTGTATGACGGCCGGACATTTATGCAGAGGTGTTGTAGTAGAATAATTGGAAAAATTGTCCCAATTATTTCCCTCTCTGAATCCATATTGCTTAAAATATGATTTTGCATCTCCTTCCATCAAGAGGAGTGCCTTCTTCCCCACCCCTTGAATCTGGGCTGGTTATGTGTCTTGCTTTGGTCAATTTGAATTATGTGGTGGAAGTAACAGTGTTACAGTTCTGAGCCTTGCACAGGTGTGTTTACTCTTTTGTAACCCTGTCATCACCATATGAGCAAATCCCGGTGAGCCTGCTAGAGGGTGAGAAACCAGGTGAGCAGAGCCAGGTCATCCCAGTTGTCCCCTCTGAGTCCATCTGAGATCACCCAGTTCTTACCCACCCACCATGTGCCATGGATGTGTGAACACACCCAGCTGAGATCAGTCAAGTTAGGCCAACATCACAAAACCATCCAGAGTATTCATACACTCATGAGCAATAAAAATCAGTGACTGTTTTAAATCATTATGTTTTAAGATTGTTTGTTATGCATTATTATTATGGCAATGGATAACTGATACAGGTATCTTGGACAGAATTCACTTGCAGATCTAAAAGAGATAAACAGAAGCTGGAAATTGTACATAGAGTTGATAGGAAAACCACCTGATTACAAACCACTTATCGGAAATGCTATGTGGAGAAGAATTAGAAGACATGGTCATTGAGCAGGAAGAGACATGACTCTGCCAAGGTATTATTGGAAAGGTTGGAGGTGATCTACTATATGGAAGCATCTCTGAAGTCTAGACATAAACCATCACAGCTCTAGAAAAAGTGGAAGAGAGAACACACCTTTGTAAAAGGACTGGAACATAGGAAAGTGATTGAGTTTGAAACACCAACAAAACCATATAGGGTGACGGACAGAAACCAGATTATAAGGTGTAAAGGAGGGAGGAAGAAAAGACAAATCAAGGTTAGTATGATTTCCTATGCATTCTAGAGGAAAGATGTGGTAGTGTTGCAGGAATTCCTTCTTAATTCAGCTAAGAGCTTGATTCTTGTCACATGGCCATGAAATATTAGGCTCACAGACAGTTTGAAAGGTGAGAATAATGGAATTTATTGGACAAAAAGGAAAAAAGGGAAACAGGGACTCTCCACAAAGCCAGAGTCCTGCTAGTGGGCAGATTGAATTCCAGGTTCCACCTAGGAAGAGGAGGAGCCAGGCTCCTCCCCGCTGCAAACAGCACAAACTTCTGTGGCTCTACCCCTCCAATGCTCACTCCTCCCAGTGCACAGGCCAGTTGGAGTTTTTGCAGGAACCCCTTTGCACTTGGCTGTCTCAGTAGGGACTCTGATAGATGGGAGAATGGAGGGAAGGCCTTTTCACTAGAGGGACCGACATGTTCTTAAACACAGAGAGGTCATACCAGACAGGAGAGAGATGACTTAGGGGAGGGGTGATGATACTGGGGCTACTAATGTCTACTTTATAATGATAAGACCATGAAGAGAGCATTTGACTTGAGGGCCTACAGCATTTGCAGATATTCATTAATTCTGTGAAATTCCTCTGTGAGATTTAGTTACACATTCTAGGTTGGGAGCAGTCTGAGCGCCAAAAATAACATGGCTATCATATTATTTTACTCATGTTACAGATGAGTAACTTTAGATATCAAATAGTTAAATAACTTGCCCAAAGTGAAACAGGAAGTCTGTTACTGAGTTGCTGAAAGATCCCAGTTCTACAAATAAACCTCTAGTCTACTAGCTTTTCACCAAATGAGTTAGAAGTCAGGTTAAGTCCATTTATTTTATGGATCCACTGATATAAGCAAAAAATTATTTCTTATGAGAGGTTCTAAATATCTAAGATGGTATTTACTTTTCCATCTTTTTATTTTATTTTTACTCTTTATACACCTTTGTCTTATACACAGATATGTTTGGCTTCTCTCTGTGTTTTAAGATGGTACATGCTAGGTCTGGGTTGCAACATCCAGCTTTTCCTGATCTACATTGACTTTTTTTCTTTTTTTGAGATGGAGTTTTGCTGTGTCACCCAGGTTGGAGTACAGTGGCATGATCGCAGCTCACCACAACCTCTGCCTCCTGGGTTCAAGTAATTCTCCTGCCTCAGACTCCCAAGTAGCTGGGATTAACAGGCACCCACCACCACGCCCAGCTAATTTTTGTATTTTTAGTAGAGACGAGGGTTCACCATGTTGGCCAGGCTGGTCTTGAACACCTGACCTCAAGTGATCCACCCACCTCGGCCTTCCAAAGGGCTGGGATTACAGGTGTGAGCCACTGCATCCGGCCCACATTGACTTTTTATAGGCAATAGAAAACTCTTGAAGGCATTTATTAGGTTCCAGAGTTTAAAATTCTTAATGTTTCAGGGAAATCCCTTTGATCTGCTAGTGTCTAGGCTATGAAAGGTGATCACTATTCTTGGGAAATACACCTAGGTGAATTCACCTGTGAAGGTTATAATGATGCTTATCACTTTGAAGCTTAACTTTCTCCTGCAAGATCATCTCTCAGCTTCGCTAATTTCTTTCTCCTTGGTTGGTCCAAGGAAATTTGTCCACCACACCAGAGCTTTCAGACCTCCAAGTTCTCTATAGAATGAGAATTTGATGCTTTAAAAGTAGAACCTACTAATCAACCAGTCTGACACATGGAAAGGTAGTAGTTTTTTTCTATTTTTTACTGCAGATTAAGAAAGCTAATGAATATTAATGGCAATATGTAATCACCTATGAAACGACCTTGCACATGAGATGCACTCTAGCTTCCAAGACAATTGAGAGAAATGCAGAACTGGGGATAGTCAAAGTGCCAGACAAGAGAGAAGACAGAAGCTGGAAAAAGTGGACAGAAATTTGATAAGAAGGGAAAAGCAACTAGATAAAGAGAGGAAATGGAAAATATAGAAAGCAAATGGAGTGGAAACATATGTCAGATATTTAGAAGGGAAACTGATTTTCATATTTCGAAAAACTGAAAAGGTTGCATTTCATGCATGGGTGTGTATATATGTATGTGCGTGTACATGAACAACTAAACTTAATCTCAAGGGTTTGACATATACCATGATGATATTAATTTAATCCTCTCTGGCAACTGTGAAACAGATCTGCTAACTTCCTTTCCACTGGGGGAAACTGAGGCAGAGGAAACAATGCCTCACTCTGGGACATAAGTGAAGCTGGCAGAAGCCCTGACAAAGTGATGCCAATCCTGCTTTTCCCATGGGGTCTGCCCAGACGGGAAGGCCACTTGAACTTGGCATTTTATAATAATTCATGGTATGTTATTTTCAGTTGTAATTGTCTTATGTCTAATTTTTATTTTTATTTTATTATTTATTTATTTATTTTGAGATGGAGTCTTGCTCTGTCGCCCTGGTTGGAAGGCAGTGGCACTATATCGGCTCACTGTAGCCTCTGCCTCCTGGGTTCAAGATATACTCCTGCCTTAGCCTCCTGAGTAGCTGAGTAGCTGGAATTACAGGTGTGTGCCACCACGCTCAGCTAATTTTTGTATTTTTAGTAGAGACAGGTTTCACCATGTTGGTCAGGCTGGTCTCGAACTCCTGACCTCAAGTGATCCACCTGCTTTGGCCTCCCAAAGTGCTGGGATTACAGGGGTGAGCCACTGTGCCTGGCTTACGTCTAATATTTTAATTAGCATTGTAATGTATCTTACTTGGACCCCAGAGGGCATCATTGAAAGAATCAAAAACCAAGAACCCAAAAACACACAGAATGAGTGAATGAAAATTAAAAATACTCCTGGGAGTTCCCGGCCTTCTGGCTTGTGTTCTAACCATTAGATGCTGCTGCCTTTCTCCAATCCCCTCCACATCTTCTTTTGCCCTGGGCTTCCTGGTTTCCGTGTTGATTCTGGTTGCTTACAAGGTTGCTTTGCATTCCATCTCATCTATACAGCAAGGAGCAAGCACATCTTTTGTTTCCTTTCTTTGGGGATCAGTTTCGAAGTTCCCTTCACAGCCCAAAGTGTGTTGCTGGTGTCTTTGTTGTAGGCCTCTGCTAGCCCCAGCCTGCTCCTCTCTCCCACCCCCACGATCTGCTGCCCTTTTCATCCTTTATTTGCAGTCCCCAGTCCGCTTCTTCCCCGCCATGCCTCTGCGGCCTTGCCTCTCTTTCAAGTCCACGTTCAGATCTTTTCATCACGTTGACTCAGCCTGAAAGGACACCTACTTTTTTCCCTCTCCTCGCTTAGATTTATAGCCCTTGTCAGGCTGTCCTGCCGTGGCCTCTGACAGCCCCTGCCTTTCCTAACATCAGATTCATTGCTGTTCCTAAGGTCCTTTAAGATTTTAATGCTAAGTCTATAAATTTAGTTTTCTTTCTGCTTTAACCTTTCTTCAGACCTTCCCGTTGTCTGATGGGATGTCCCCCAGGCGTTGATTTGCAGCTCTGTTCCTGCTGCACTTTAGGGCAAGTTGGCGGAGGAGGGGATTGGTTTGAAGGGACGGAAGGGAAAATGGGGAAACCAAAGGCTGAATTTAGATTTCCATCAGCTCCAACAATTCTTCAGGTTTGATAGGAATTGACATTTTCCTTCAAAGCTGTGATTTGCTGAGGACTTGTGGTACCTTTACATTAAAATAGTATCTGAGAGTTAAAAAAAGTGAGGGTGGGGGGGGAGGTTGCTGAGCCGATATTCAACTTCCCTTAATAAATGCATCTGAGCTTACATTTTTCCTTTCTGATGTGTCAGCTGGGGATTCTTTTCCATTTTCTACACACATGGGCACTGCTTAAATCATTCCGATTTCTCTCCCAGGCAGACTTCTGCTGAAGAAACTTTTCGTACCTTAAGATAATAAAGCCCCCAGTTAGAAGGGTGGAAATGGCAACCAGCTTGAAATTTCAGGAGAGAAGAGTAGGTCATTGCAGAGAAATAGAGCTTGCCAGCTCCAGGAAGCGCAATGAGTACATTGGAAGTATGATTTTTGAATTCATTTTGTCTTTCCTTGGCCTTGGAGGTGTTAACAGCATCGTTGGCCTAGCTTTTTCTTTCTCCTGGTTCAGGGCAGCTATAATAAGGAGGAAGGTTGGCAAAAGGAGTGAGAGAGAAAGGAAAGAAGTACTTTTGTGTCCAAATCACTTTGATTCTATTGCTTGTTGGATCTGAAATTTATTCAGGGTGACTGTAAAAGTCAAAGGAGCAAACCATAATGGACCATTGAAATATGTAAGCAATACGTGGAAGTCTGGTTTCCCCAGGCCAGACTAAGATGAGGTCAAGGCTTTTGTCCTTTGATGGCATTTGTCTCTAGGAACCCACTCCCTTTTCTAGCTTGGATTCTAGGCATTGGAATCCTGGGGTCACTGATGCTTCACATCCGTTTACTTCAAGTTCTGGTGTAGGCTTCCACTACTTTGATCTGAATTTTGTTCCTACTGGTGTTGTCCCTGTGTCTCTAGCTGTTGCTGTTGCCATTGTCCTCAAACCTACTGCCAGGGTTCCTCTCTGCTCCCCCAGTCTTGAAGAAGTGGTTCCCCAAACCCCCACAAATAAGAAGTTAACACATTTTGAAAGCCGACTTTAGGTGATTTGACATTCAAATAAAGGCAGCTTAATATAGAATGTGGCAGAGACTGGCTAAGCAGTTCATTTTTTTTCTTGGGCACATGGCTAGATTGCATGTGTCAGTCTTCTCTGCAGCTATAAAATTTGCAACTGTATGACTGAGTTCTAGCCAATAGGATGGAGATAGAAGTGATGTCTGCTACTTCCAGGACTGGCCCATACAATTCCTACACAATCTTCCATATCCTCTTTCTTCCCTTGATTAATGGTCAGTTTTAAAATCTGCCACGAACTATGGAGGGGAGAACTAAAGCATCTGAAAATGTCTTATCTGATAGTGAGGACTTCATAATTGTCTTGGAACCCATGCATTTCCTTTGCTAAGCATTAGAAAAGCCCAGGGAACTTCATAAACACTTACTTTGATCTGCGTTTTTTACAATATAATAAGAGTTACCTTAAGTGAATTGGGTCACATTACTTAGAAGAACATCCTTTGCTCTAGAAAATTATGAAAGCTGGTAGAAAAGCTAGGGAGGGATCCTTACCATTTAGGAGTGAAGAATGAAGAGGTCTCCTGTGTAGGGGAAGAGCTGAGGTAGATGGTGTTAGAGTTCCCAATTCTTCCCCCTCCCTTTATCTTTGTCCTTTGCCATCCAACTTTGAAGCACCTTTTACCAGTAGTGAGGTATACTTCCTGCCCCTTGTCCTTCAGCTCAGCCACGTGACTTGCTTTGGCCAACAGGAGGTTAGCAGACACTATGCAAGCCAAAGCTTTCAATGCATTTGTGTATTGGCCTTGCCCTCTGCTTCTGCTATCCCCATGAGAAGAATATGCCCTGTATTAGTCCGTTTTCATGCTGCTAATAAAGACATACCCAAGACTGAGTAATTTATAAAGAAAAAGAGGTTTAATGGACTCACAGTTCCATATGGCTAGGGAGGCTTCACAATCATGACAGAAGGCAAAAGAGGAGTAAAGTCACATCTTACATGGTGGCAGGCAAGAGAGCACGTGCAGGGGAACTCCCCTTTATGTAAACTATCAGATCTCGTGAGACTTATGTGCTATCATGAGAACAGCACAGGAAAGACCTGCCCCCATGATTCAATTACCTCCCATTGGGTCCTTCCCATGAGACATGGGAATTATGGGAGCTACAATTCAAGATGAGATTTGGGTTGGGACACAGCCAAATCGTATCATGCCCTGTCTAGTCTACTGGTCTGAGGAAGATGAGAGACATGTGAGGCAGACCTGGATCCAATTTGTAGCCTCAAACCAAGCCCAGCCTAGCTCAGACTAGATCACCTTACCCCCAGTCAACCCACAGATTATGTGACTGAGAAATACTTCTTAAAAAAAGCCATTGCCCTTTTAAAACTTAAATTTAGTTTAATTTTTATTTTATTTTTGAGACAGGTTCTCACTCTATTGCCCAGGCTGGAGTACAGTGACACAGTTTTGACTTACTGCAGCCTTGACCTCCCAGGCTCAAAAAATCCTTCCACCTCAGCCTCCTGAGTAGCTGGGAGCACAGGCGCATGCCACTATGCCCAAATAATTTCCCTCCCTCCCTCCCTCCCTTCCTTCCTCCTCTCTCTTTCTTTCTCTCCCTCTCTCTCTCTTTCCTCCCTCTCCCTTTCCCTTCCCCCTTTCCCCTTTCTCCTTCCCTCCCTCCCTCTCTTCCTCCCTTCTTTCCTTCTTTCCTTCTTTCCCTCCCTCCCTCCCTCCCTCCCTCTTGTAGAGATGGGGTTTTGTAATATTGCCCAGGTTGGTTTTAAACTCCTGAGCTCAAGCAATCCTCCTGCCTTGGCTTCCCAAAGTGCTGGGATTACAGGTGGGAGCCACTGTGCCTGGCCCAAGCTTTTTTTTTTTTTAAATTGAGGTGCAATTAACATAAAATTTAGCATTTTAACCTTTTTAAGTGTACTATTCAGTGGCATTTAATGTATTCACAATGTTGTAAAATTATCACCACTCCTAGTTCACCCCCAAAGGACACCCCATACCCATTTAGCAGTCATTTCCCAATGCTCCCACCCCAGCCCCTGGCAACCAGTAATCTGCTTTCTGTCTCAAAGGACTTGCTTATCCTGGATATTTTACATACATGGAATCTTACTATATATGTCCTTTCATGTCATTTAGCATAAAAGTTTTGAGGTTCATCTATGTTGTGGCATGTAGTGCTTCATTCCTTTTTGTGCTTGAAAAATATTCCACTATATGGATTTATCACATTTTGTTACCAAATTGATGAACATTTGGGTTGTTTACACTTGTCTGCCATTGTGAATAGTGCTATTATAAATATTCCTGTACAGGTTTTGTTTGAACACCTGTTTTCAATTATTTTGGCTATATACCTTGAACGGGAATTCCTGGGTAATATGGTAATCCTATATTTAATTTTCAAGGAGCTACCTAACTGTTTTCCATAGTGGATATACCCTTTTATATTCCTACCAGCAATGTAGGAAGGTTCGTTTCTCCACATCCTCACCAACACTTATTTTCTTTCTTTAAAAAAATTATTACAGTTATCCTAGTGGGTGTGAAGTGGTATCTCACTGTGGTTTTGGTTTGCATTTTCCTAATGACTAATGATGTCGAGCATCTTTTTCTAGTTCTTGTTGGCCATTTGTATATCTTTTTGGGAGAAACGTCTATTCAAGTAACTTGGCCATTTTTAACTTTTTTGTTTGTTGATTTATTTTAATTGTTGAAAGTTATTTATATATTCTGGATACTAGACTCATCAGATATATAATTTGCAAATATTCTTTCCTATTCTATGGATTGCTCTTTTACTTTGTTGATATTGTGTTTTTGATGCACAAAATGTTTAATTTTTTTTTTTTTTTCTGAGACGGAGTTTCACTCTGTCGCCTAGGCTGGAGTGCAGTGGGGTGATCTCAGTGCACTGCAACCTCCACCTCCTGGGTTCAAGCAATTCTCTGCCTCAGCCTCCTGAGTAGCTGGGATTACAGGCGCCCACCACCATGCCTGGCTAATTTTTGTATTTTTAGTAGAGACAGTGTTTCACCCTCTTGGCCAGGCTGGTCTTAAACTCCTGACCTCAGGTGATCCACCCACCTTGGCCTCCCAAAGTGCTGGGATTACAGGCGTGGGCCACCATGCCTGGCCAAAATGTTTAATTTTAATAAAGTCCAATTGATCTTTTTTCTTCCTTTTGTTGCTCATGCTTATGGTGTCATATCTAGGAATCCAAGGTCGTGAAGATTTACCCCATGTTTTCTTTCTCTCTCTCTCTCTTTCTCTCACTTTCTTTCATTGTTTCATTCTTTCATTCTTTCTTTCCACAGTCTTTCTGTGTCACCCAGGTTGGAGTGCAGTGGCACAATCTTGGTCCACTGCAACCTCCACCTCCTGGTTCAAGTGATTCTCCTGCCTCAGCCTCCTGAGTAGCTGGGACTACAGGTGTGCACCACCACACCCAGCTAATTTTTGTATTTTTAGTAGAGATGGGGTTTCACCACATTGGCCAGGTTGATCTTGAACTCCTGGCCTCAAGCGATCCCCCCGCCTTGGCCTCCCAAAGTGCTGGGCTTACAGGCATGAGCCATTGTGCCCATCCAACCCCTGTGTTTTCTCAAAAAGTTTTACAGTTCTATCTCTTACATGTTGGTTTTTGATTCATTTTGAGGTAATTTTTGTATGTAATAAGAGGCAAGGGCCTAAGTTGTTTTTTGTTGTTGTTGTTGTTGCATGTAAATATTTAGTTGTCCCAACAAAAGCCATTGAGTTTTGAGGTTGTCACACAGCTTTGTTGTGGCAATAGATAATTGATGCAAAGCTTACCTTTTCTACTTCACATCTCATGCACTCTCACTGCTGATATATACCATGTTCTGAGGCGCTATGCTGAGTCAGCATTTTGGAGGCTCATTTTAAATGAGTAAGTAGGATGTGGTTGTCTTGAGAAAACCTCACATTCCTCTTGATACAAGTTATTAATTGGTCCTGGAGAAGAGCTGACTCCCAACCATTTTTCACTGTGATCCTCAGTTGGATACGGATAAGGTTTGGGAATGCTAAGAAAAGTAAGCTGATTAAAAGTCTCTTCACAAAAAAAATTCTCAACAATTCCTAGTATTAATGATAATTATTAGGTTACAAAACATCTCTGTTAACTTTTATGCTGAGTTTGCAGCCTGTCTCTGGCCACTTCTTCTCTTCCTTCTCTGTACACAGCCCACTCAGGGCCCAGAACAGACGTGAAGGTGGTGGTGACAAGCTCTTCTGTGAAGGTGGTGACGAGCTGAAGCATCCTTCGCTTCCTGATCCACGACTAAATAAATTCAGGCACAATTCTTAATCATTTTGCACTTCAGTCTCCTCATCAGAAAAACGGAGCTAATAGTAGTACCTACCTCAAAGGGATGTTGTGAATACTTAAGGAGTTGGTATTTGACGCCTTTAGAATGGCACCTGGCACAGAGCACACACCATGTCAATGTTTGTTAACTAAGTTTAAAAAATCTTGCTGCACATGGGCAGGGGTTGGGGTTGGGGGTAGGTCACCTGAATTCAAGTGGCTGACTTGACTTGACCCTTGTTTCCTGACCGGGTCCTCTCTCATTAAACCTTTTCCATAGCTTTCTTGACTGTTTCTCCAGGAGGTGTGGGAGCAGTTCTTTCCATTAGGACCCTTTTGTGGACCCATCTGGGCTTAAGTTTGGACAGCCCTGTGAGGGTGGGGATCAGTGGTATAGACAAGTCCTGTGGAATTTTGTCCCTGAGTCTTCCCTTCCTCCTCCAGCTGAGCTTGAGAGAGTCAAGATGGCGGGTTCTTCCCCGTCAGCCTTTCACTGCAGCAGGGGTGAGCCTAGCAGGTGTCCGAATCACATCTGCAGACTGGTACATGGCACTGGTGTTCCCCTTAAGGTGTGAGTCAGATAGATCCTGGAGACCCTTTACCTGGGGTAAAAAGTTAGACAAGGTTTTCATCGGTCATGGAATTAAGTCGTGGGTCTCTCTCAGCTTATTTATTATGTAGTCTGTTTGGAGACGTACATGGAAGGAAAACAAATGTTTCGTCCCTAGTTTTTCCACCTCCCTCTTTTTATTGTCGAAGTTGAATACAGCTGCTGTACTTTTCTACTCCAGCACCGGTGTCTGATAAGGGCACAACTGATTTATGGTGGGAGAGCCTGGAGGTGAATTATGTAAGAGATTAGCTATTTCTACTTTTAATAGATTTTTGTTGTGGCGTATTTATGTATTTTTAGATGGATTGAGAAGTCTTCTGACCTCTAATATCATACCACACAAAGCTATTTGCAAATCATATTAAATGGCTGACTTGAAACCAATGAAAGCAAAGAAATGAAGAGTTATAATATTGAGTCTGGGATCTAAGAGATTTTTCTTAATTTATACTTTTGTGTCCCAGAAGGAATACATGCATGTACACATAGGATCATAGCCCAACAGACTGTATTAAGCTAGTCAGCACGGGGGTCCAGCTCTCTAGGGACAGTTTCCCAGCCCATCCCAAAGTGTGGAGGGGAAGAAGCCTGGAAAATGGGGACTAGGACTGTTCAAGATGGCGAACTTCCAGGGAATCAACTTCAACCATAGTGCATGGCAGGCAAATAAGTGCCTCAGATAGAAGACCAGGTTTTCTTTCCTTTTTCCTTGAAAAAAAGATGGTGCACGCTCTCTCTCTCTTTTTCATCTACGTTGAATAGACAATAAAAAGTTTTATGGTAAAAAGTTTTTCTTTTAACCCTGTTTCCCCTCACCCACTTCATTGGCCTAATTCTCCATTCCCTGCCATGACAATCATTCCTCTTAGTTTCCTCCATATCTTTCCAGAGTTTCTTAATGTAGAACAAATAGAAGTATACATTTTTATTCCCTGCTTTTTTATACAGAATTTGAGATGTTTTGTACACTGTCCTTATGTGCCTTATTTTTTTTTAATTAGCAATATATTTTGGAGATTTTCTTATGTAAGTACATAGAGGTCTTCCTCATTGAAAATTTGGTTCATTGCTGTGTAATATTCCATTCTATGCTTATTACAAAGTTTATTTAGTGAGTTCCCTACTGGTAAACACTTGGCTTATTTTCATTTTGCCGTTTCAAACAAGACTGCAATAAACAATCTTGTACATATTACATGTCTCATGGGTGCAGAGTTAATCTGTAAAATAAACTCTCCCATGTGGCCTGCTGGGTTGAGAAGTCTATGTGTTTGTAATTTAAAAATATATGTATATATATTTTTAAGGTGGAGTCTTGTTTTTTCACTTAGGCTGGAGTGCAGTGGTGTGATCTTGGCTCACTGCAACCTCCGCCTCCTGGGTTCATGCAGTTCTCCTGCCTCAGCCTCCTGAATAACTGGGATTATAGGCACGCACCACCACACCTGGCTAATTTTTGTATTTTTAATAGAGACGGGGTTTCATCCTGTTGTCCAGGCTGGTCTCAAACTCCTAGGCTCAAGTGATCTGCCCACCTTGGCTTCCCAAAGTGCTGGGATTACAGGCGTGAGCCACCATGCCTAGCCATGCGTTTGTAATTTTGATAGCTGTTTCCAAATTGCCTTCTGTAGGAGTTGTGCTGCTTACACTCCCATCAGCAGTGCATGAGAGCGAGGCTATGCTCTCTTACTGTGTGTGTGTATGTTTGTGTATGTGAGAGAGAGAGACAGAAGAGAGAGAGGAGGGGGTGGTTTAAATTTTCTTGCAAGTTGTGATAGTATTTATTTTATTATTTTTGATTTGTAGTTGATAGTATTTAAATAAGAGGGAGGACAGGACAGAGGGAAATGGGAGAGGACCTTCTGGATGACCAGAATGTGAACAAGAAGCAACAGTGACTCTAGATAATGACAATAACCCCAATAGCTCCTACTTATATAGCATTTACTAAGTACTTGGCACTAACTGCTATACTAACTGCTTTAACTTTTTCACTTATGAGATTAGACAGGGCTCATTTTCATTGGATTTTCTTCTGATTCTTAAAAACAGGTATTGAGTATTTACCACATGCCACATATTGCTAGGTGTTGGTTGATGTAATTTTGTTGACAGAAGTCCTGCCAAATGTCAACAAAAAGGGAATTTTGGAGGTAAGCTCTTACTCACCCCAACCAAGATTCTGTAGAAAATAACAACAGATTTTTAATTATACTCTTGTTTCTGGTCCTGTATCATGTTTCCTGAAGGATGTTTGCCTTAGAAGCTGCGATACAAGGCAAGGTCTGTGGTTGTCTCACCTGGTGATGCTGAAGCAGGGCAAGTTGCAGTGGCTGCTTTACCACACACGTGTGCTGATGGTGTGCTTTGTTTCACATTTCTTGGTTTAATAATTATAGTTTGGGGTTGGAGGAGGTGGGAAGGGGGAGGGAGAACTTGATTAGTTGTGTGTGTGTTGTAACACTAAGCTAAGAAATAAATCCGGTTCAACTACATATCAGATTTAGTCAATAGCTGGCAGTTATAATTAGTACATGCAATGTACTCTTGCAGAGGAATATTGAGAAGGCAAAAAATTCTGAATGCACATAATAAAAAATATCTTCGACTGGGTGTGGTGGCTCATGCCTGTAATCCCAGCACTTTGGGAGGCAGAGATGGGCAGATCACGAGGTGAGGAGATTGAGACCATCCAGCTAACACGGTGAAACCCCGTGTCTACTAAAAATACAAAAAAATTGCCGGGCGTGGTGGCGGGCGCCTGTAGTTCCAGCTACTTGGGAGGCTGAGGCAGGAGAATGGCATGAACCTGGGAGGCAGAGCTTGCAGTGAGCCGAGATCGCACCACTGCACTCCAGCCTGGGCGACACAGCGAGACTCCATCTCAAAAAAAAAAAAAATATATATATATATACATATATCTCCCAGACCTTCAGGAAAATATACTGATGTTGAATGGCAAAAGTATCAGAGGCCAGAATTAATTAACTTTGAGAGCCAGTTCCTCCTACTCTTTCTGTAATCTTCAACATTGCTCCAGAACCTGTTGTCCTTCTCTTCTGTCTCTGGCTTCTAAAGTTCATCCGTAGGTTTGAGGTAGGAGCTCACCTTCCCAGTCTCCTTTGCAGCTGCAATGCAGATATGTGACCTGGGCTCTACCACTCAGATGTGCTGGTAGGAGCATAGGAACCTACTGTCTTGCTTCCTAATCCCAACCTGTCTTACGGGGCCAGGAGATGATTACTGTTTGTTCAGCTGATCGCTTTTCCTTACATTCCACACCATGGGGCCAGAATACCAAGTTACCCTTTTTTTTTCAGGATGAATTTGAGTAATGAAGGGGATTGTAGGGTGGGACAACTGTGGTTAGAGTCTTAGACCCTGGAAGATAATTTTGGGGAGTTTTAGAAGCTAGGAAAAACACTTGCAGTAGAAGATCTGTCTTTTGTGGGTATCAATGCCATTTGGAAATAGAAAAATAGGGGACTTTAGTATGGAAAATAATTTAAGGTAACTGAAGATTGTTTCCAAGTCAGAAGCAGAGAATTGGGCTCTGACTCTAGAAATCTGGGCTAATGCTGTTTTTGTCAAGGTGCATTCAGATAAATATAAAATCATGGCAATTATTTCAATCAGTGGGGACTTACTAGAGGAATTTGGATATAGGTATTATATATGGGAATAACTTGTCTGAGCTTAGAATCAGCTGCTCTCTTTAGACAGGACATGTCCTTTCTTGTGTGCCACAGGCCCTACCTGGCCCATTAACTTAGTAGTAGACTGGGCCGGTCTCTGAGTGTGGGATCATTATTATAGAAGAGTTTGTACTTGGAGAATCAAGACATGTTTCTTTGATTAATGTGTTTCACTTTTTTTTTTTTAAATAGGTGAACTAGATTTTTGGTAACCATTGATGAGTGGCTCCCTTAATTTTTAGACCTATATTTGATAATCCTTAAGAATAAATCCAAGGTCCTCTCTGGTTCTCAGGCTATACTCTTCCCTAAGAAATCCCATTCACACAGTTAGGTCAATTACGCAAGGACTCTTCATGCCTTCAGCCCAGTCCTGGATTCTAAGTTCCAGATCCATTAATATGCAACTGCCTCATGGATGCCCCAAAGGCAACTTATTTAACACATCTGAGACTGAACTTGAGATGTCCCTACAAAATCTGGTTTTCTTCCAACATTCTCTCAGGGATGGACACCACTGTCTATCCAGAGGCTCAAATGACAAACCCAGGAAGTCGTCTATGACCCCATTGCATTTCCCCATATCCAATCTATTGCCAAATTCCCTCTATTTTTACCTCCTAGATATCTTCTGGGTCTATCCTTTTTTTTCTGTATCTCCACCCCTAATTCCCTTGTCTAAACTACCATCAACTCTTTCTTGAATTACTAAAACTGCCTCTGACCTAGTCTGTCTGCTCCTGTTTGATCCCTATAGACTGTAAGAGCTTGGGGGTAGTGGCCATGTCTGCCACTGTGCTAAGTATTGTGGGAAATATTTGCTGAGTGCACACAGCAAGCACTCAGCAAATGTTTCCCACAATACTTAGCACAGTGTTTTGCACATAGTAGGTGCTTAATAAATACTAGATGTTTGTAAATACTAAATATTAATTGAGTAAATTAAGTTTCAAAATGGACTGATAATCAGTATTCTTTTTATTTATTGTATTTTATTTTATTATTATTATACTTTAAGTTTTAGGGTACATGTGCACAATGTGCAGGTTAGTTACGTGTGTATACATGTGCCATGCTGGTGTGCTGCACCCATTAACTCATCATTTAGCATTAGGTGTATCTCCTAATGCTATCCCTCCCCCCTCCCCCGACCCCACAACAGTCCCCAGAGTGTAATGTTCCCCTTCCCGTGTCCATGTGTTCTCATTGTTCAATTCCCACCTATGAGTGAGAATATGCGGTGTTTGGTTTTTTGTTCTTGCGATAGTTTACTGAGAATGATGATTTCCAATTTCATCCATGTCCCTACAAAGGACATGAACTCATCATTTTTTATGGCTGCATGGTATTCCATGGTGTATATGTGCCACATTTTCTTAATCCAGTCTATCATTGTTGGACATTTGGGTTGATAATCAGTTTTCAACCTATCTAAAAGTACTAAAAAAGGTGTGTAAACCTCTATTTTTCATGGGCTATAAAGGAATACTTTTCAGGGTTTTTAGATGCAAGTGACAGAAGCTGAGTCTGGCTAATTTTGCAGAGAAAGTTTTTGTTAAAAAGAGTTTGTAAAATCATTTTAAGAGCTGAAGAACCAGGTGAGAGGTTAAACTTCAGAAACATGCCTACGACTGTGCTGTCAAAGTGGTTTCATGGGGAAGATTCTGCTGCCACCATCATGACCTTGACACTATAATTTGCTGTATGCAACTTCTGCACCAGAAATCAGACTTGTTGCTCTCACCAGAGCATCTGATTGGTAGATTCCAGGTCACAGGTCTGCCTTGCCCCTGCAAAGGAAACTAGGAAAGTGAGCTCCTCCCTAAACATAAGAAGCATACCTGAAAGTTGTCAGGCAGCCACCAACATGACCAATGTCCTCTACAAATGGACATTCATAAAGTGTTCATGTGCTCCTAGCTCATAATTATGCCTCTGGGTACTGGCATGTGCACAGTAAATGGAGTTATGGAGATAAATGATAAGAGTTCGACCCTGAGTACTCGGAACTCTCCCTACCTTTGCAGCTGATTTTGCATTTCACCATTAGATGCTTTAGTTTAACCATCTAGAAAATTAATGTAATACCATCTTCCAAATGCTAAGAATCAGCAGTAATAGTAATGTATTTTGAGGTCCTTGGATGAAAAGCAGTCTAAAGATTCACTGTATCATTATTTAAAATAGATGATTTCTAATGAAAATGCTAAGTTCAAAGGGCTTGATGGCTTCTCAGGATGCAAAATGGGCAATGCCTGGTATATTAGCTTAATAAACCAGTCCCAGGAATGCTTGCCTGACTTTCCTTCCCGCTCCTCTGTGGGCATTAGAAGGCAAAAATATGCAGGCTTGGTAATAGCTGTAATCAGTCACAACAAGTGAGCTTATTATATTGGCTGCTTGCACAGTCGGAGCCTTCCAAAGCTAATCACAGCCCTTTTGCAAAGTTCATTGGGTTGGACTTTCTAATACATCCTCATCCCAGCTATGTTGAGAGACAGAGAAACTGAAGATGAGGCCCCTGATAGCACCATTTACCCATGTGTTATACAGCGTGAGAGAATCACATGTGAAAAACACCAGTCTCTTTCCTTTTAGTCGTGGGATCTGCAATATTTCCAGCAGGGTAGTATCAGCAATTGATTTCCTGTTACAGCTCTCCTTTCTTTTCTAGTTCTTTTTCCCCTTAAGTGCAGTAGACTTAGCTCTCTTCTTCCCTACTGCTGTCAGTCAGTTCTTTGTCACTGCGTTTTCTGCCAAAAAGGGCTAGCCCCAGCCTTTTAATCGCTCTTAGTCTCTTGCAAGCTGCTACTTCTTTCATGCATTGCTCTCCACCGTGGAAACACCTTCATGGATCCTCATCCTCTCATTAACCCTCCTTCTTTTGTCTCCTGTTGATTTGTCAAGTCTCAGAACTCCTGCACACCTAGTGAACTTCCAAGGATTTGCAAGATAAGGTCACGATGTGTCTATGTGTCTCTTCTGTTTCTGGTCTGCCGCAAACCTTTGTCACTTTCTCTTTTCCCTTTCCTCTCATCAGCTGGCACAGATGCTTCTGCCCTTCCTGTAATAGACCATGGTTCTGCAAACAAATGGACTCCCATAACATGGTCTCCCATAAGGTGCTTTACATGGAGTGTGGCAGGTTCTCTTTGCCGTTCAATAAAATGGGCCTGTGGAGAAACAAATGTATCAGGCCCCTGCATCATGTTGCACCAGTTGTGCCAAACTCAGCCTAGGGATAATTTAGACAATACATCTAAGCTTATTTGATGGCAAGCTTATGTGGAGGAAAAACAAAAAGCATTAGGAGTTCTTTTTTGGAGCAGTCACTAGATGCAGATTCTCAAAATGGTTTTTCAGAGCTGAGTCTGGCCCCTGATCAGCCAGCGATTGACTGTGACAAGAGAGGGAAAGGCACAAACGTCTCCTCAGATGGCATATAAATTATAGTGGGGTGGCCATAGACTGAGAGGATGTTGGAGGGAGATTGAGTATTTATTAAAATATCTTTTGTCAGCCGATTTATTTTTGTCTTTCTTCATAAGACGTGATAGTTTTGCATCAGCACATCTAAATGAAATAATTTGCTAAAGGTCAAATGCAATTCCCTCCAGCCAGCTTTCATTTACCTTCTAATTAATAACTAAATGCTCACACATACATTAGCCCAAGTCTCATGCATAAAATAATAACTACCATTTATTGAACACCTATTACATCCCAGGCATTTTGCATATATTACTCAAATTCTTACAACCCCAGAAGGTAAGAATACCCCTTTAATAGGGGAGGAAAATGATGCTTAGAGAGGCTAAGTCATTTGCCCTTGGTCATGTAAATTACTGTCTAAAGCCAAATGCTCCATGCTTTTTCATGCCATGCTGTAAGGCAGCTGCTTCCTGCAAGGGTTGGATGCCTTGTGCCATCTGTTGTTGCTGATGAATGTAGAAATGAGAGGTTGGTATAGCAGTGTCTTACTTCCCAAGTCAAACACCTCTCCATGGGAGGAAGCTGTGTCACCCAGAGCTCCTATTCCTTGATGGTTGTCATGGTATGTATTTGGGAGGGGGCAAAATGCTGTCTGGTACAGACTTCCTTTTCATTCAATTCCATTTCCTTCCCACATCCTCTCAAATGAGGGAGAGGTTGCAATGGAATCAGAAGAACATATATAGAATGAGTAAGGCAGGTTTGGACATGCCTTACCTGGAGAGATGTGCAAATGGGGCAAAACAGATTTGCAGCCAAATGGTGACTTCTTAAATCAAGCATAACAAATTGGCTTGAGGTTATTTATCAGCCCATTACTTCCAGCGAGAAGCAGGAAGAATAGAAAAGTAGGTAAAATGTGTTTCTGTAGCTTTCCAACCTTCCTCCTGTGTCCTGTTTCCATGTGTCCTGGACTCTGAAACTTTAGAATAAATTAGTCATTATACAAATCCACTGCTTATTTTTCTCCCACATTACTTTTAGTATGAATTTGTGAACGTCATTCAAACCTATTTTAATTTTCTTAATATTTTAAATTTGAATAAGCCAGGTAAGCTTTGAAACATTTATAGAGTGTTATTTGACAACATCACAGTTAAATGACAAAATCACTACACTGATTTCTCAGTTCTCCTTTCCATTATGCCTGTAATTTGGTAAATTTCCAGTAGGTGGCGCTTTGTTGCTCCAGCTGCAGAGATCCGGGACAGTACCTGGGACATATTTAACAAGAGTAACTTCTCAAAAGTGAGGTGTGAATCACTTGCATTAAGTTATCCAGGCCCTGTTACCTTTACTTTGTTAAAACACAGATTCCTGAACCCCAACCCTATACCCAATGAATTTGACTATCTGGGATTAGGAATCTCCATTTTTAAAAGGCTTCCTTGGTAATTCTGATGCAGATGAAGTTTTGAGAATCACTTGTTTTGAGAAAAACAGAAATGCAAATTAAAGATCTAACTATACAGTGGCTCACTCCTGTAATCCCAGCACTTTGGGAGGCCGAGGTGGGCGGATCGCCTGAGGTCAGGAGTTCCAGACCAGCCTGGCCAACATGGTGAAAACCCCATCTCTACTAAAAATACAAAAATAAGCCAGGTGTGGGTTGGCAGGTGCCTGTAATGCCAGCTACTTGGGAGGCTGGGGCAGGAGAATCGCTTGAACCTGGGAGGTGGAGGTTGTAGTGAGCCGAGATTGCGCCGTTGCACTCCAGCCTGAGTGACGAGTGAGATTTAGTCTCAAAAAAAAAATCTAAATATAAAATAGTAAGAACAGTATAGAAAGTAATACTCAATGTAGAACAACATACAAAGAAATACTCTACCAAAAAATCTGTCTTCAGGATAAGTTCTTTATCCCACTAGACTTTGATTATTATCAATCATTGTTTAAAGGTAACTCTACTTTTCCTATAAGTAAAGGTCCAGATTTTCAATTCCTGTTAATGTTGAAAATCCCCAATCCCTTGGTCTCTTCTTATAAGCTACTGGCAGACTTTCTCATCCTGCAGCTTTTATTAGAAATCTTTAATACTTTGACCTTCCTGTAATGTCTTATCACCTGGCCAAGTTTCAGCTAATCTCTTTCCTAAGAAAGTATGACTTTATCAATTCCATAAAAGTCTTCAAACTACCTTTTTGCTCCTGTGTTTCATTGCTTTGAAAGAGGACAGAAAAAAATGAAAGATTGAATGGCAATTTGCATAAAATTAAGATTTTCTTCAATATGGAAAATGTCCTTTTGGCAACCAACCCACACTTTCCCTCTACAACTGGTTTCTCCAGATGTGGCAGAGGAAGTATTTTTGCTTAGATGGATGATTATTCTTCAACTAAATTAGCAACTACACAAATCCCAGCTGCTTTTATTTTCTTCTACACTACTTGGGTATTGAATTTGCAAAAATCAGCCACACTTCTTTTCTTTTTCTTAATATTTTAAATTTCAACAAGCCAAACAAGCTTTAAAGTATTTATTTAGTAGTTACTTGACAACATCACACAAACACATTTAAGCACTTCAAGGGCAATATATTAAACTGATCTGCAAAATATTCCTGTTTTATTGCATTCAAGTCACTTTGTTTTCACTTTCCAAGTCTTGATGAGGAAATCTGATATTGGTTTGGTTTCATCTTTGGCTCCTGCCTCCTGGGAATAGGATTTCTAGCAATTATCACAAAGTGTCATTAGAATAAAAAACATTTGAATATTTTATTGGTGAGCTGCAGGGAGGGGTTGAATTGTCATAATGAGATATTGCTTGCATAACATGGCTATTAAGGATTAAGGGTGTGTATCAATTGACTGATGAATCATTCATTCATACGTTTGCCATTTCAACAAACATATATTAAGGACCCATCTTGTGCCTTGTAGTGTTTTTGGTTCTGAGACAGAAAGATCTGAAATTGGCTTTCTCATCAAAGTAGACACCACAATTTGGTAGAAGATAAATGCAGGACAAGATAGATAGTACAGATATGTGTACAGTTTTCTTGTATAGATACTTGTTCTTGGTGTCTTAGACAACTTAGAAGGGGGAAAGTTCCCAGGGAATGTTGGGGTTTAATTCCACCTTCATACAATTTCTATGGCCAATTTGAGCCAAGCCCTGGAGTCTTTTCCTCAGCCCAGGAATGTGAACGTCTGCCTCTGATCTTGGTCTTCTGTGACTCTAGATTATTTTCTTGACTTGTCTGTACTCTTGGAAGTAATTCCTCCTTCACTCTTAACTGCCTCAGCCTCTTGCATCACTTGGAGATCTTGTGGGTAAGTCCCTAGAAAATTGTTCCCAAGAGCTGTCAAGTTGCCATCATCTTAGAAATGTTGTTTCCAAAGAATAGAGAATTCAGGGCCATACTGAACATTAATGCAGGCCTCAAACAATGGTGAGCCTAGCATTCATTTGACTTGATGGCACAAAAGAATTCATAGCCATATTTGCCAAAATAAAAATCTGCAGCCCTTACTTCCAAATTATCCCCGTTGTGTTCTGGAGGGTAGAAGATTTTGTTGAGTGGAACGGCTAAGAAGATGTATTACATTTTAGCCAATGATCTTTATTATATGGATCGTTTACTTGAAAAGTGAGGCTTCTCTTCTTTGTGATTAATGGTTGAGAGTACGGTCTTTGGCGCTAGAATGTCTGTGTTCGAATCTGGCTCCATCCTTTACTTACCGGGCAATGTTTGGCAAGTTACTTCTCCTTATCTATAGAATGCAAAAAGTAGTAGAATCTGCCCTGCAGGAATCATGAGGATTAAATGAATAATTCATTTAATACATTGTAGGTACTCAATACATGCAAACTATTATTGATTTGATTATTTGTGGTTCAGGAGTGATATGGTTTGGCTCTGTGTCCCCACCCAAATCTCATGTTGAATTGTGATCCTGAGTGTTTGAGGTGGGGCCTGGTGGGAGGTGATTGGATCATGGGGGTGGCTTCTAATGGCTTAGCACCATCCCCTGAATGCTGTCTTGTAATAGAGTTCTCACGAGATCTGGTTGTTTTACAGTGTGTGGCACCTCCTACTTCTCTCTGTCTTCCTCCTGCTCCCACCAAGTAAGACATGCTGGTTTTCCTTTCGCCTTCCCCCATGATTGTAAGTTTCCTAAGGCCTCCCCATCCATTGCCTCCTATACAGCCTGTGCAACTGTGAATCAATTAATCTCTCTCTCTCTCTCTTCTTTTTTTTTTTTTTTTTAATAAATTACCCAGTCTCAGGTAGTTCTTTATAGCGGTGTGAGAACATACTAATACAAGGTGCATCCCATTTCTCTGAGTGGCACCATTGTGGAGACACACAAGTGGGTCTTGTCAAACTGGAAGCATCTTGTTATTTCTGATTATTACTGCTACTGCGGATGCATTCATCTAACCCTTTCCTTTAATGAGATTTAGAGTCTCTCTGCTCAGAAGAGTAGCACTTATTAACCTATAGGGCAGCTGTGAAAATAAGCAGTAGCCCATGTGCCTGAGGCCTAGCGAAGTTCACAAGGCTGAGGGGAACCTGATAGAGGCCACAGAGTGAGAAAACATTTTCTGTTTTATTTGGCTTCATGGAAATCTATGTCCAGTGGCAAGCAAGTGACTGGGTGAGAAAGAGGATAGCTGTTGCTTCAGTTATTATAATCAGATGCTTCTGTTCTCATAGCTTCTTCCCATGCACAGGACCTCCACATAGCAACATGTAATCACTGATAAATGTGAATGGGATTCCATGGGTTGCTTAGGGTCTGCATGGGGTTTTCTGGAGCCCTGAGGACTTTTTTAAAATTATTTAAATTTTTGAATAGGTAATTCATTTCCATGATTCAAATATTGGCAAATATAAATAGGTATACAGTGGAAATTCTCCTCCCTCTTTTATTCTCCTTCCTCATAGTTCTCAGCCCCCCTGCCCATAGGAAAACCCTACTTATTTCTTACTTAACATTTTAGGTTTACTGCAATGGAAACATACCGGCAGGACTGACTGCATGGGAGTGTGGAAGGTACACAGGGCTCTGAGTGCAGGAGGGTGGTGCAGTTGATTTCATCCTTTGCTGTCATTGGCTTGAAATTCTTAATAATTTTGAACCCTGTAATTTCATTTCGCACTGGACTCTGCAAATTACAAATTACACATCCTGCATATTAGACATGGTTCTTCACCTTGATTTTTTGTTTAACTATATGTCTTAAAGATCTTTTCATATTTATACATAAAGAACTTTCTCCTTTTCTTCATAGCTGTCCAGTAGTTTATCCTTGAGAATTTAAAAACCATATACATGGTCACCCAATAGGAACTCCTTTAGGGATCTGTGTCCCAATTTTCCAGCTCTCTG
Source organism: Pongo pygmaeus (assembly GCF_028885625.2). NCBI lineage: Eukaryota > Metazoa > Chordata > Mammalia > Primates > Hominidae > Pongo > Pongo pygmaeus. The sequence goes on along the minus strand of NC_072384.2, from coordinate 106,129,801 downwards.
ATGCTTCCAAACTTGGGAGAGAGAAAAAAAAAATGGAGGGAAGTACCAGGAAATCTTTCCTCTGGCTGAATCCCTCATTCCCTGCTGCCTGGTTTTGGAAGACTTTGGAAGCAATGCTCATTTCTTTACCAGCTAACTGCTGACCGTGTGCCTACTGTCCATTGCTCTTTTCTACCATCCCCACCCTATTCCACCTGTCAGCCACCCCATTATTAAAATGCTTGGCAAGGAATCACCTGAACTCCATTAGTCACAGCAGGCTACTTCTGTCTTTGCTTCAATCTGGAGGAAAATACTTTGGGCTGAATGAAACCATGGCTTCCAGAGACCCGCCTTAAAAACTCCTCTTCCATTCCTTCTTTATTAGTACTCACCATCATTTATGGATAAATATATGGTCAGGGCTCAACCACGTGGCTGCTTTTGAGAAGGTAGCCAAGGCTGTCTCTGCTAAGGGATCTCACAACTGTTAGAAGGCATCAAGTGGTGTTCTGAAACCTGTAACTAATTTTGAAGTAGCCAACAGCTCTGGCTCCATTGCAGACTTAGTGTCATACAGGACTGCTCACTCATTCAAGATAGTCCTGAGTTTAGAAAGTGCACTGCGCCATAGCTGTTCTGAGCAGTGTTCTTTTGAAAAGGACGGAGCATGAAGTTCACATTCGCTGAGAGGCTAGTGCTGTGGCCCTTGCACATGAGCACATGCCCTGCCCCTCCCTACTGATTGTGGCTTGGGTTTGAGGACATGGACGCGGGATATTTGTGCCAAACTTGGTTGTAAGCATGAGCAGTGATGGCAGCCCTCCTGCTGAGCTGAGTGAGATGCTGGCAGCCGAGGGCAGGCAGCTGTCACCAGACCTGGCATGTCCAACAGCTGGATCATGCCCCCAGTGTTGAGCATTCATGTGGCACAGACACAAGCATGCAAACAGTGGAGCAGAGTGAATGGGGAGAAGACTCACAGCCTCGCTATGTTCTCACTTCTGTTCCTTACCAGGCAAGGCAAGAGAAACCACAAAGCACCCAATGGCTGCTCCCTGTTTCAATCAAGCCATGCCCTCGGCACCTGAAAGGAAGATTAACTAGATGCTAAAAATGCACTTTTGGAGTCCATTTCCACTGCCAGGAAAAGCTTCCAGGTATCTGATACTCCTCAGGGAGAAAACAAGCTACAATTCCTATTAAACACCATATTGAGTACTTCGGTCTCAGTATACTCTACTTGTTTAGTTTATTTGAATATTTGATAAGAGAAGTGCTGGGGTGGCAAAAAAAATTAATTAAAATAGAACAATCTTAAGAGAGAAAGGGGACAAAAAAAGCTAAGAAGCTACAGACAGCTTCTCCCCACACCTGCCAGCAATGAATTAATCACTAATCCATTCATTATTTCCAACTTAGGAATCTCTGTTCCCTGGACAAAAAAAACAGGGTTATTGTTTTTAAATGTCTAATTAAAACACATTGAAAGACAGTCTCTAAAATGGGCTCAGCCAGTACTAATCACATGCGTAATATGGTTGGGAATTGCTGAAGTGCAGTCTTGCGACTTTCTGGAATGGGAGGGATCTTTTCTCATCGAAATGCTGAGCCTTTGAGCCATGTTTTCCTCGTGATTCACCACTTGCTGCATCTCATTCAGGTACCCGTGGGTAAGGACAAGGAGAGAATATCAGCAATGGTCTTCTCTGCATCCATGTGGTGGGAGGGCGATGGGAGGGAGGGTTTCCACTGCAGCTGTCCTGGGCTGCTGATTGGAGTCTATATATTTATAATAGCCTTATTGAGACATAATTCACATACTTTAAAGTTCACCCTGGATTATATTTTAATTCTGTGCAATGAATTCAGGAAAATCCTGTGGGCATTTTCCTTGGGCTGAGAATGGACAGATGGAGATCTCCAAATCAGGCCTGCCTGCCCATCCATCCAGGTGAGGCCAAGTGCCTTGTCCATCCTGGAGCTGGCCGGCCCACACAGCTGCTTCTCCCTCTGTTTTTCTATTACCTGCTTGCCCTCCTCCACTTCAGCAGCAGAGAATCTTTACCCAAAGTGATTAATGGCTGTGTTGTGTTGGGACGGCTCTGACACTGATTGAGTCCCTTATCTCTCTTCTGTGTCCTCCCTAAGACAGCTGCCCTCTCAGGTATCAATCAGTGCTTTGGCTCTCTATTCCTGGGTGAGCCAGAGACTGTCAGCGATACATTCTGATTGTCATCTTCATCTGAGCTGCCACCTGCCCTGCACAGCTTAAAGGGTCTCTTTAAGGCACACAGGGGAGGGGAGGTGCCGACAGTGCTCCTAACCACATCTGCCACAGCTGGGGACAATTCCATGTGTTTTGGACAAATTTGGGGAATATAGTTTCTAAAAGGCAGAACTGGGGACATTTACGTGTATCAGCTGCTGAACCTCCAAACCTGGTTGGGAAGTAGAAGGGGGTGGCAGCAGCCTCACCTGGCAATCCCCTCAGGGAGACCCCACTACCCCCATAAAAATCAATATCATGGGCCAGGCATGGTGGCTCATGCCTGTAATCTCAGCTACTTGGGAAGCTGAGGCAGGAGAATGGCTTGAATCCGGGAGGCGGAGGTTGCAGAGAGCCGCGATTGCGCCACTGCACTCCAGTCTGGGTGACAGAGGAAGACTCTGTCTCAAAAACACAAAACAAAACAAAAACAACACAATCAACATCATGTTCTCTAGCAGAGGCTCAGTCACAAAGAGGACTCTGAGAAGTGAAGAAGGTGAGCGAAGAACACACAATAGAGGGGGCCAGAAAGACACCAGATGAACACAGGAGTGGAGTGGGGTGAGGTGCAGTCCCTGAAAACACCACAGGAGATAAAAACACGGGGGCTGGGGAGAACGAAATAGAACATTTGTCTAAGCCTGGCTTTTGAATTGGCCCCAAATGCGGTGACATTTTCCTTTTTGGCTGCTTTGAAAAAGGAGGAGAAGAGAAAATGTAGACTGTGACATTAAAGATAGATGGGCTTGGACAAATTGAACCGTTTTGAAGGTTTCCCTGATGCCCAGAAGGCTGAGGGTGAGTCTCCACGGTGAGCTTTTGGGAGAGGCGAGCTCTCTTCTTAAGCCCAGAGAAGGCTGCATAATGAAACGGTGGCTTTCAGCCCAGGCCAGCTATAGGGAGGTTTAATATTTAACATCGCATTGGCTGGTGAGTGCACTGGGGTTGGCTCATCCACTTCAGGCTGACATTTGCTACAGGAACTCACCGGGCCTCTCAGTGGTGAGAGGTGGGGCACAGGAGCGAGGCCAAGACACTGAGTGTTTTGGGCTCTTTAGGAAGGCACCTGTCCAGAGCCCCCTTCCCAGGCAGAGCCATCCATCTTGGGCTTGGCCGTGCAGTTGACTTTAAAAGCAAGTCCATTTGGCCGGCCCCTCTGCATGTGAATGGCATCTTGAAGGAGCAGAAATCCTATTAAGGAAGAACTGTTGACCCTTCTGTCTCACGCAGTTGCCTCTCTGCTGACCCTCCATTTGTGGCCCGTGAATCCTTAATGTGGGAAGTGGTAATTGGAGAAGGGAGATTAGAGGGAAGAACGAGACATAGGCTGCATGTGACACTGGTGAGCAAGGACCTAAAGGCCATTTGATTTATCAACCTCTACAAATGGGAGGTGCTCCGTCCCCACACCCCAGAACTTGTTCCAGAGCAGCTCCAAGCCCAGCATGTCTTATTCTTCTTGGCTACTCCAGTTTCCAGCACAGCTTCCATGCTGGCAACAACTACGTTCCCCGTCAGTGTCTGTGTGAGGAAAGGTTAAAAACCGAAGGGAACTTGGGTGCCAATAGGGATGAGGGCCAGGGATGAGGGTATAGGGAAACAACAAGCCCTGTCCATAGGAAGCAAGTTACATGAACAGCTAACAGAAGACTCACCCTGTGTTCGTGCCACATCTAGGTGCCCGAAGATGATGGTCCTAACCGGTGCAGGCTGGCAGAAGGGATTTCAAGCAGTGCGCGGGTTGAATCTGCTTCGCTTGGCTTTGGCTGCCACTGCGACCCCCTTTTTGATTAGTGCAGCAGAATTAACTTCCCCCGCCTGTGGGCTCTGTTCCCACCATGCAACACAAATTGAAATAGTGGGGTGGCAGGCGGTGGCAGTGGGGGCTGTGTTGGGGAGGGGACCACGGGGACCTTCCATCTTGTTAATGTAACACTTCCTTATGTGATGGGAGCTGAGAGCAGCCTGTAATGAATTTCTCCTGTGGTAATCATTCACCAGTGCATTGTGACCTGTGTGTTTTTGCTGTGCTACACATTTCCAGACTTTTGCAGTGACTTGTCAGCACCTAGTAAAAATGAGTTGGACGCGACCCATCACTTCGTGCTATGCCCTCCCAGCTGCCTTTCATTCTGTTGAGAGAAGGAGTAGGTGGGACCACCTGGAACACCACTGTAGACTCTGGGGCTGTGGCAGGATGCTGAGCCCATCTCACAGGCAGATTGATGCAGGCACACCAAGTTTGTGGCACTTGTTATGCAGAGTCATGTTCTTTGGTCCAAATGGCTCCAAAGTGGCCTTTGCCTTTTGCATCTGTTGTTTCGTGCTGCACAATGAGCTGTTCAGGCGGTTTCTTTCTTTGAGAAGGCATGGGTGCAAACGGTGGTACAATAGGCATCTGGGCACCCCATGGGTTCTTACCAACTCTGGTGTGAAGATCCATTGATGGCAGGGCACAAGGCTATCGTCTGAGTCGCACGCACGAGCATCGCCATCTGCAACTGTAATTCTAGCCACGTGGTCAATCGTAAGAAGGGGTTTATAACCAGCTTTTACAGCATTTGTGGATCAAGATGATTAAACAACAGATGGGAAACCCAACCAAGATTTCTAATCTCTACCTCTTCATTGATGGAGTGAGCAAGGGCTGAGGGAGTCACTTTGTGGCCTCTCTCTATGGTTCAATCTAAAATTAGGGTAGGCACGACTCCTCCTGACTTTCTGCAACTGTTTTCTACACTCTTTATTATCAAATCATAAGCACAAATTTTTGGTTTGGGAAATATGGCCCTGAAATTTTGGTAAGGTCCCAGGAATCCCATGGTGAAGAGACAGCTCTTCAATTAGGATTATCAGATAAAATATAGGGCATCTCGTCAAATTTACATTTCAAATAATGAGCAATTTTTCAGTTTAAGTGTGTCTCAAGTATTACAGGGGACTTAAAAAAAATCAAGATGCTCTTTAAAAAATCGTGGTAAAATCTACATAACATTTACCATTTTAACCCTTTTGAAGTATACATTTTAGGAGTGTTATATATATTCACAGTGTTGTGCAACCATCACCTCTATCCATTTCTAGAACCTTTTCATTACCTGAACTCTATACCCATTAAAAAATAATTCCCGGTTCTTTCTTTTCCCCAGCCCATGGTAACTTCTAATCTACTCTTTGTCTCTAGAAATTTTCCTATTCTAGGTACTTTCTATAAGTGTAATCATATAATATTGTCCTTTTGTGTCGGTTTATTCCACTTAGCATGAGATTTTCGAAGTCCATCTCTGTGGTAACACGTATCAGAATGTCATTCATTTTCAGGATGAATAATATTTCATTGTATGTGCACACCACATGTTGTTCATTCATCTGTTGATAGGTATTTGTGCTGTTTCAACCTTTTGGCTATTGTGAATAATGTGTCTATAAATATCAGTGCACAGGTATCTGTTTCAGTCCCTGCTTTCAATTATTTTGGGTATATATACCTAGAAGTGGAATTGTTGGATCATATGGTAATTCTATGTTTAACATTTTGAGGAACTGCTATACTGTGGATGCATGGGACATTTTTATTTGCTAAATCTGGCAACTTTCCAACTGTTTCAACAGAATTTTAATCTGAATATTATATTTAGCCTAAATTATCATATTTAAACAGAAACTAATAGTGCCCATTTCCATGCTGAAACTTATGGCATAATCTCTCCATACAGACTCTTGGAAGGTTACTTGCACATTTTCTACTACAGTGAAGAACAGGTAGCAAGAAGCAAGAACAAAAACACTTATCTTTTAGTCTGTACAAACTGGGCAGCTTGATGCCTGTCAGAGGGGAATTTATACAAGTCATTTATTCATTCATTCAACAAACATTTATTATGCACAGGCAGTAAGTGCCGGGTGTGAGCTGGGGATCCTGATGCAAAGGTGAATGAGACATTCCTCCTCACCCCCTACTTTGCTCTAGCCAAGCTTCCTTTGGCTTCAGCATCTTTGCCTTCTCCGCCTGCTCACTTGACTCATCCTAGGATTTCAGCTCCCATAAGACACAATGCTCAGGTCCCTGCTTACACACACAGCTCTGTGCACTTTGCTTTGGAGCTCTTGCCATATTGTTATATTTGTGTGGTTTCCTGATTCACTTGTGTGTTTCCAGACTGTAAGTCCCCAAAGACAGAACCAGGTTGTTTTGCTGATCACGTCTCCTAGCACCTAGTGAGGCACAGTTTAGGCATTTAATATAAAATAGGTTTATTATATAAATGAATGGATACATCAATTCTTCCCTCAAGAGGTCATGGGGGATAAATAAGCATGTCAGTTTCTATGTCAGTAGATAGGAATGAAGGGCTCTGGGGAAAAGAGCAGTTCTGCCTCTGGGGAGCTGGGATTGGGGTCCAGCTCCACGATAACATCAAGTCAAGCCCAAAGATGCCATCCCCACCATCTGTGCAGAAGGGAGCCTGAGAGAATGTTGGGAAGGGAGCATCCGGAGAGCTTTGCCTTGCTGGGCTGTGCAACACACATACAGACAACCAGCCAGAACCACCCCATGGACTAGGATGTCATAGCATAGCTGGGGGCTCAAAATCCATGTAGCCCGAACATCCACTTTACAGATGGAAAAGCCAAGATGTGCTGTGGCCTTCCTAAGGTCACATAGGTAGAGGCAGAACCGAATCTTGAACCCTGGTCTCCCAAGCCCTGAGACAGTGCTCTCCGCCTCCTCATCATGTCCACATTCAAGGGGAAAGGAGCACTGGGGGGTTTCAAAACCCTACAAAGCTTTCTTCGAACTCCCACAGACATTAAAAATAGTCAGCTGGGAATAGAAACACGAATGTTCAAGGCGAGATGAGATGAGGGGTGAGAGGAGGAAAAAAGGTGAAGACAGAAGGCAAATCTAGAAAGGCCGCCTGCCACCCGCTCTGGAGTCAAGGCCCTGTCGGGCAGTTCTGTGTGAGGCTTGGCAAGGCGGAGGTGCAGCAAGGCTGTGCTTCAATTCCTAGTGGAGGCAGTCAAGGGCTTCAGGATGAGATTAATTAGTGGGGCTATGCTCCAAACCACGGCATCCTGGCCCTGCAGACGGTTCTGAGAAGCCTGGGGGGCTGTGGAGGCTGCAGCCTGCACCTTACAGACTGAACGGCACTGTTTCTGGGGAGGCTGTTTGAGTCTCAAGGGTAAAGAAGGGTCCATGCCTGAACACAGCTGCCAGGGCCTGCTGGTCTGGTGAGGGGTTTTCTAAGGGACCTAGAACCAAGCACCCCAAATCCTCACATGTTGAATGCCCGGTCCCCGGGGCTTTGCCTCTCCACTGGTGAAGGGCGTTCTGCAGAGGCCTGGGCGCCTCAGTGTGCACGTGAGCCTGACAGGGCCTCAGGTCAGGGTTTGAACACTGTGTGGGCCCTGCTTGGGCTGGGCTGTGTCCTCTGCAGAGAGGGCACCCTCCTGCACTGGTGCCACTGGGTAGGAGAGGGGTGAGGGAGGGCTTAGACTCACTGTGGCCAGGTGGGATATGTTTTCTTAGTGAGAGGGCCTCCTTTTCTTACAGCACTTGTACAACTGTGATGACAGGAACAGCACTCGCACACACACACACACACACACACGCACACACTTGTCCTATAGGGTTTTCTGGCAAGGAAGGGAGAGGAAACAGGTGTTATTCTCTGGATGAGCTGCAGAAGTAATCTGGCTCTTAGTTCCCTTGGAGGTCTCTTGCTTGGGCCTCCAGAGAGAACATGGGAGGCATGTCTTTCCACCAGGAACTGCCTCTGAGGGTCACTGAGAAAACTCAGGAAGGAAGAGGACCAGCCTTGGAAGGTGGGGTGGGCAGCAGGCGAAGGTGGCTCAGGAGTTCTGAGAGATAGGAATTCAGGGGCAAGCCCTGCCTTTGCCTCAGCCTGGGGCGACCTGTAAGCTCCCAGGACTCTTCCCATTGTGTTGATGAGAATGACTGTTAAGTTACTGTGAGCCCCTAGGGTGGATGGTGAGATAGCTCTCAGCCCCCACCACTGGTTGCATTTGCTGTTCTGACCATCACCCCCTCCCACCACCCCACTCCCCATCTCACACCTTTTATCCCCTGGTGGAGAGATATTTTTCCCAAGAGTTTTGTTTAGCTCAGCCTGGGATTAGAGCCTGAAGGCTGTGAGAACTGAAATTGAGTCATCTTTCAACCTCTTCAGGTTCCCTCCCATACCCCCATCAACACCACCAACGTCACAGGGGCAAAGGCGGCCTCTGCATCCAGATGGGTCCTGTTTTCCTCAACCATGGTTCTGTTCCAACCTCATTTCACTGGCCTGCCTGCCTCCCCTGAGTTTCATGTAAACATTTCCAGAAGGATGTAGATTAGAAAAAAAAAAAAAAAGGGGTCTTATGTAAACACTTGCTGGCTAGGGACCAGGAGATATTATTAGTTTATTAGGGCTTTAAAAATACCCGAAAGCTCAACTAAAGGAAAGAAGAAATTTGCTTTCGTTTTAACCTCTGTTATTGTTGCTAGGGTCAGTAATACGATAGAAGCAGGCATCCCAGGACACACAAGATATCGTAAGATCACAGGAGGGCCAAAGAGGGAAATTGCAGAGATTTGACTGTGGTGACATTATTGGTCAGTGAGGAATGCGTGGTACTGGGGGCTGCCCTTTTTTATAAATTAAAAAGAGCAGAAGAATGATACAGAAGAGAGAGCACTTCCTCACTGGGGCCTTAAGGTGCAGTGTGCCCTGGCCCTTCACCTTCCCAACCCCATCTCCAGCCCTTCTCCTTTGTTGATCATGCTCTTGCATTTGGCTGTTTGCTTCCTGTCCCCTCCCTGAGTGGACGCTCTAAGAGCTTACAAAATCAGGAACTGCTCAAAAACATTTCTTAAATAAGTGACCAAAACAAATTTCCTTTTCAGGGTGAACAGAGCCCCAGGATGGCAGCAAATTTGGCTCAGGTTCAGAGCTTCCATGGGGAGGGAGGTTCATAATGAAGTGTCTCCCTCCTCCTTGCCTGGGAACTTATTGTACTACCTAGGTAGTTTTGAATCCAATAACCAATAGGTGAAAAGTTCCTCAATCACCTCAATCACCTGAGGCCAGGATAGTTCTTCCACACTAAAGGCACTAATCCCATCATAAGTGTGGGACCTAATGACCCACCTCATGACCTAATCACCTCCCAAAGACCCCACCGTCTAATACCATCATGATGGGGATTGAGGCTTTGATGTAGGAATTTTAGGAGGATACAAACATTTTCATTTCTACTGGATCAGTGGTTCTTAAATTTGAAAGAGCAGCAGATTCCCCTGGTGGGCTTTGCTGAAGTACAAATCCCTAGACCCCACCCCCAGAGTTTCTGATTCAGTAGATCTGGGATGGAACCTAAGCATATACATCTCCTCTGACAAGTTCCCCAATGATGCTAACACTGCTGGCCAAGAACCACGCTTTGAGAAGCACCATCACAGATGCTGAAACCACCAGAGACACTGACAATCAAGGGTTTGACCACAAAAGAAGGAGCAAACAATCTAAAGTTGCAGGGCCTGGTGATGTCCAGGGAGGAAGAGTTCGTACAGGTCATAGCCTCTGAAGTCTACCAGGTAGGACTCTGAGTTAAAGTAGCCCATCTGGCCAGATGGCCCATCACCCATTCCTACACTATCTTCATTTTATAAGAAGCCAACCTGTCCATCAGCCTACTGGTTCAAATGCTGAGAAGAAACAAAATCCCAAGAGGATGACTTACCATCTTAGTTTGCCCAGGATTGAGGGGTATTATGGACTGAATGTTTGTGTCCTTCTAAAATTCATACATCAAAGCCTCAACTACCATTTTGATGGTATTAGGATTTGGGGCCTTTGGGAGGTAATTATGTTTAGATAGGTCATGAGGTGGGTCATTAGGTCCCACCCTCATGATGGGATTAGTGCTCTTATTAGAAGAAGAAGACAGAAAGATCTCTCTCTATGGAAAGGCCAGGTGAGCACACAGAGAGAAGGCAGCCATCTGAAAGCTAGGAAGAGAGCCCTCATCAGACACTGAATCTGTTGGTGCCTTGATCTTGGACTTCCCAGCCATCAGAACTGTAAGAAATGTATGTCTGTTGTTAAAGCCACCAAGTCTGTGGTAGCCTGTTATACCAAGCTCACTCAGACAAAGGGTTTTCCAGGACACAGTGATATGGACAGGAGGCAGGGAAATACTGGGCAGAAGAGGGTGGTATCTGGTAAGGGTACCACCCTCTTCTTTGGTACCTGCGGCCCAGAGTGAGAACATACATTCTTGTTTTCCTGCCTGAATGTTACCTTTTCCAAAACCACCCTGGCCTGCCCTGTCCCCCCATCCTGTACCCATAGAAAACCACAGGCCCCACCAGCAGAACAGCAGAGCAGCAGAGTGGCAGAGAAGGAGAGAAGCAGCATTCGGATGTTGGAGAGAAGCAGCTTGACTTCAGAGGGACAGCTTGATAGCGGGACCTCAGAGAAGAGTCCGGCCAGGGATGCCCAAACCCTAGGGGAAGACCACCTTCCCACTCCATCCCCTTTCCAGCTCCCCATTCCATTGAGAGCCACTTCCACCACTAAATAATATCCTCCACATTCACCAACTTCAAATTTGTGAAACCTCATTCCTCCTGGATGCTAGACAAGAACCTGAGTGTGGGTGCAAGAGGCTGTCATCATGACCTTACACTGAGCTGTTTAACACTTAAGCCATCCATGGATGGCAAAGCTAAAAGAGCGCACTGTAACACAGGCCCTCTGGGGCTCCAGGGGTCATAGGCAACCCCTAGACTCTGCCACGGGGCCACACAGAGTTCTGCTCCTGCCGGTTGCCCAAAAGTGCTCATCCTGGCCTCTGCACCTGCTCTCCTGTGTTCTCCCCCTCCCACAAGGGGTTGAGAGCTGCAGGCTGAGTAAGCAAGCCACCCTGTCATGAGTCCTGTGAATGGGTTGAGGGAACTATCCTATTTCAACGGGACATTCAGTGCTAAAAACCTGAAAAAGTCTCAGGCAAAGTGGGACAATTTGGTCACCCTTATCCCAGATCTGTTTGTCTCCAATAAAGACAATGCAGGAAAAAAAAAAAAAAAACATGATGCAGAAAAATATCTCTGGTATAATGTTTATTTAAATAGTAATCTTAAAAAGGCTTTATACAAATCATATAAACACAGTTTGACATTGTTGTTTATTTTTTACATTGAAGAATCACAGTAAAAGCTCTCAAGTTCCCGTGATCTGGCTCAGCCAGCGAATGGTCGAATACCTTTAACTGCAAACCCTGGAAAAGTTAACCTGCTATGTGGCAGGTGAACTCTTTCCCTTGTTTTCTTGTCATTCATGCTTATTCCTTGGACCCTCATCCCTGTCAACTCCCCTGCCCCACCAAAGACAGAAAGCAACCCTGTGGCCCTGTTGACCACCTAGTCCGGGAGAGCGTGGAGGTAATGTGTAATTTAGTACAAGGCAAAAAGGAGATCAATACTGGGTGTGGGGTTTCCCAAAGGGAATGACTCAGGAAGATGGGTCAGCTAGCCTACCCACAGATAAAGATAACAAACACACCAAGGTGTCCCCTGGCCAAGTCAAAATTGGGCCCAGCTGTCTTTCTTTCTGTCTTACGACAGACCAGCCTCCAGCCTTGGTGAGGTATCTACACGTAGCCCTGCGTACCCTGCTTCTGTTTAGCATTCAAGGCCCACTCAGGGCCTCAAATTAGCCAATGGTGAATATGGATATAGGACTTTTAGAGGGATGCAGGTTGAGTTGTACATAACTTAGAGGTGAAGTGCAGGTCTGAGAGAGGGCTAGACTTTGGAGAACTGTAAAATGGCTCACCGGGCATGACAGCATCAGGACCCCTGGAGTGGCTTTCAAACTTACCTTCTTCTGCAGGCTACTTCTGGAAATCCCTAGGACTTACCAGCTTTCTGAACACTGCGCATCATGGGAAGGTGAAGAGGAAAGGGGCTAGTTAAAATCTTGCTTCTACTGTGGGCCGAACTCAGGGGGAGCCCTAAAGCTAAGCCCTTGGGCTTGACAGCTCTACTTTTCACCTCTAACTACCACTGTGCCAATGAGTGCCGAGTGCCAAGATCAGCTGTGACACTCGGACCCTAGGTCAAAGTCACAACACCACCACTGAGTCCCACATGACCATTCACATACATAGTAGATACAGAGAACTCAAAGCAGCAAAGACATACACACATGAATAAATAGCTGTTGGTTGAACTCTTGCTCTCTGCATACAAAACACTGTGACATTACCATTTGAAATAGCATTTCCATAAGTTAACATTTAAAGGAACCAGCCAGTCCCATTCACCCTTCCCCTTTCTCCTGGGTATAAGACAAATGAAATCATGGGTGACCACAGCAGCAAAAATGGTCTGACATTGATATGCAATAGGCTGGGCATACTGGTTGAGTTTCAAATATATTTCCAGCACACAGGCAATCCTTAGGTGTTAATATGAAATCAAGATTTGGATCTTAATGCGAACAATCTTGTCCTTCACACAGTTTCATTCTATTCCTGATGCCTCCCTTTGAAGAGTAGTTGAGAGTCATCTAGGGCTATGACTACCACTCGGGTAGCAGGGCTCATTCCTTTAATAGGATCAGCAGTGAGTTGGGGTACTTGGGAATGGAGCCATCAGGGTTAGGGAAAGAGGAATGCCTTAATTCATAAGATATTCACTAATTTTTACATAAAGGGAAAATACATTTTTCTTCATTTTTTCAAGGCACTTAATAAAAAACACATAAATTGGTGTGCATGCGTGCGTGCATGCATGTGTGTATGTGTGTGTGCATATGTGTAAGAAACTAGGTCTCTCAAGGCTGAAGCAGCGTGGTTAAGCATTCTTGTCCACAGTACTTGTGGACTTCTGGTTAGAATCAGTTCTTGTACATCCTAGCTCTGACTCTCCCGAAAGGTTGAAATGGTGTTTGTAACCCAAAGGAGAAGTCGGTGTTTACTAGTCTAGTTGAGAGACAAATGCATTTCAAAGGGTCTCTGTCTACGCTGCTCAGCTTTGGCCCTTATATGATCACAGAGGTTGGGCTTCTCTTTCCCTCTCCACTGTTCTCCTTCCCGTCCAGTGGTGACCAGTTACAATATCTCGCTGATGGGGAGAACATACCAATAGTCTCTATTTTCCCTCTATTTTCCCCTGCCTCTGAGAATATCACACAGTGCTGCTTCCAGGGGCTTAGAGACCTGAAGAATATGTGTATGTGTGTATGTGTATATGTATATGTTTTAGAAGAACATGGAGGAGGGAAAAAAAAAAGGCAAAACCACCACAAGAAGCCCCACAAGGGAAGCCCCACCACCAGACACTGTGGGTCTAGAATTAGCGAATGGCTCCTATTCACTCACAAAGCACTTTAAGGCTCATTCAGGCGCTTCTATGGATTTTGACGTGTGAAGTTTCCTTTCCGGTTTGTTTTAAATCGCATACAAGAAAGAGCTGTTCATGCTGACCCTAAAATGGCAATTTTCCCCTGGATAAAAAAAGTTAAAGGCAACAACATCCTACTTAAATGCTAGGACTGGAAACGGCAGCTTGTAGGGTTGGCTGGCAGAACCTACACCACAGTAAATCCCTTAAGTCATAAGACAATCAGAGGATGGGATAAGTTGGACGGCTTTTTTGAGTTTTATTTGTAAAGATGGAAAGGCTGAAAAGACACTTTGCTTTTCAAGTGTTGATTAGAAAGAGAAAGCGGAGAATAATGATCACTGCTCCACTTCTATTCTGGAAAAGTCATTCTCTTCTGCCTCTTTGAGTTGCTCACAGACCAAAGAAATAAAATATCATCATAATAATAATAATACAAACTCACAAACAAAATAGAACTGTGACCCCAAAGAGATGAGCTCCTGTTTTGTCCTAGCAGAGAACACGGCCCCGTTCCTGCAATGACTTAGCCACCACGGTCCTAGGCGGGTAATCTTCCCCTGTGCGGCTGCATCTGCCTTCCTCCTGCGACTCGCTTTTCTGCCCTGTCTATACCTTCGGTATTCTGGATCGGTTTGATCGAGATTATGGCATTCAGTTTCCAAAGGAAAAAAAAAATGTAATCTTCCCCAGCCCCTCTTGCTGGAATGAAACGTCAGATAGGATTCAGGTGCAATCCGTCATGCCTCGGAGCAGCACTTCTGGTGGTTCATCTTGACCTTGTGTTTAAGGCCATCATAGAGCTCGAAGTTGTAGTTCTCCAGCGTGGTGCAGCTTCGGGAGCTCAGGCCCGAATAGGAACAGGTGCAGTAGAGCAGGAGGCCTGCACAGGTGGCCCCCAGGAGGACACCCAGTGAGCTCATGGCGATGATGGTGATGAGGATGGGATCCAGCGTGTATAGCCAGCTCTTTTCTTTGTCGGTCGAGGGGGTGCCAGACCCTGAAGTTGCAGAAGAAGAATTGCTCCAGTCCACCTCGTATTCATCTGCAATACATAAAATTCATGAGAGATTGCGGGCACTGACTATGTCAGGGTGAAGTGACTGAGCCTCCCCAGTCCAGAGGCTCTTCAGAGCACAGTAGTTAGCAGCAGCGGCTCTGGAATTAGACTGCCTGGGTTCAAAGCCCAGCCTCGCTGCATCCTAGCTGTGTAACTTTGGGCAAGCTATTGAATCTCTCTTTGCTTTAGTTTTCTCATCTTTGAAATGGGGATAATAGTAAAATCTGCCTCAACTGGGTTGTTAGGAGGATTACATGAACTAATATTTGTAAAGTGCTTGGTGTCTGCAACTGTCTGCAACATAGTAAGTACTAAGTATCCGATATTTAAATAATTTGACTTACATTAGGTAAGCTCTGATTTTAACAGCACCTTTGGGGTGGCTCTGCAGCACCTGGGATGGCCTTGTGTTCAAGGCGACCTCTACATCCCTCCTTTCCAACCTCCTCAAGCTAATGAAAGGACAGTCTGGGACTATTTGCACATAATGAGTTTCCTAATTTGGCATTCCTGGCCATATAAGCAGCAGATTTTTCCCAGCCATCAGACCTCCTTTAATAATAAGGCATCGTGCCTTATTGTTATGGGTTGAACTGTATCCCCCTCCCAGCCACTTAAATTCATATCGAAGTCCTAACCCTCACCACCTTATTTGGAGATAAGGCCTTTACAGAGGTTATCAAGTTAAAATAAGGTCATGAGGGTGGACCTTTATCTGATAAGAGTGGTATCCTTAGAAAAAGGGCAAATTCTGAGACATACACATGAGAGAACATCATATGAACAGGAAAATGGCCATCTCCAAGCCAAGGAGAGAGAGCTAGAATAGATCCTTTCTTACAGCCCTCAGAAGGAACCAACCCTGTCCACATGTGGATCTTACATTTCTAGCCTCCAGAACTGTGAGAAAATATATGTCTGTTGTAAGCCACCCAGTCAGTGGTGCTCTGTTCTGGAAGCCCTGGCAGACTAATCTAATTATGTTTCTACACTGTGGCCAAGGCATGCCCACATCTGGGCATCATTTTTTGAAATATCCTAATAATCCCATGAAGAAGGCAGGATATTATATATATTTTAATAGGTGAGGAAACTGAGGTTTAAAGAAATTAGGCGACTAGGTAACTCACTCCAGGTCACAGGCTTAGCAAGCAGGTAAAGCAGGAATGGAGATCAGGCTTTCTGCCTCCTTACCCATTGCCCTTTCTACTCCATCCCAGTGTGCCTCTGCCTGATCTACTGCAGTCTCTCCATGTAGGTTGGTCATGCACTTTTGCCCATAAAAGGAGTGTTGGACTGGGTTTTGCAGGGAGAGTCTGCAGTCAGTTAACAAGGTGCTGTTTGGGTTAGTCGCTCCAGTTTCTATAACTACGCATGAAGTTTCTGATTAAAGGCAGGTTAAAAGCAGCTGCTCTATAAACTGTTCCTCTTAAATGCATCAATCTTAGTCTACAGTTATTCTTTAAGTGGAATCTTGCTGTTGAGTCTGTTGGAGATCAACTCTGGAACTCAGAGAAGCCCAGAGAGAGACCTGTGCTATTCTGAGTTGACGGAAGAAATTACATCTACATATTTGCTCAGCAGCCCTCTAGCCTCTTGAAGTATATGTGTTTGCAGTGGAAAAATAGAACTTGGAATAAATATAAAGATACGAGATGGTCAGTGTGAAAAAGAAACTGAAATCTTGCAACAAGCTCCAAATTGGAATCTTGAATAGTGTGAGGAAGGTTTCCCCCAAGCCAGGGAACCAGAAACCACAGCAGGTCTGGGAGAATATTCACATTATGCTCATTCACTCAGGCCATTTTTGGGAGAAGGTCAAAAGATTCAGGCTGTGATACATATAGAGGAGCTGATCTTTCACTTGTAAAGGGTTTATTCAGATTTGAAGTCCATCCAGGTAAAAAGTTACTGGAAAGAGGGGATCTGTTTCAGATTAGGCAGAGGAACTCAATAAACTTTCTAAACCTCTAAAGTTGACCCTGACAGATCCATTGATGGTTCCCTCATTTTTCTCCAGATTCTTTTATATATTTCTGACTGATAGTTCTAAATTTTGGCCCTTCGATACCCTGAGCATAATTTTTGTTGACATCTTTATAACCAAACTTGAATTTCACAATTACCTGCTAAATCATAATAATACTCACCATCAATTTCATCTTCATATCCTTCTCTCTCATGTATTTCTGGGATGTCCACTATAATATAAAGAAAATAAGTTAATAACAAGTTCTATCACCATGGCTAAAAGGCAGGGAGGCAATCTTTACGAGAATGACTCCCCATTCTGGCAGGCAGCTAGAGAATCACCTCTAATTCTAGATCATTCAGTATGGACATTACTGGATTGTTCTTCTTCAGATGACCTGTATCTTCCTCCAACCACAACAAGTAACACAGAAATAAGAAGAAACTCTGGGTCTTCCGTGCCAAGCAACCCCTGCCACTGTGCCTTTTTAATGACTAGCATTCATTAGGAACACAGGTTTCATTTAAGGCACCTTCAATGGCATCTTATGCCCAACAGCAGCTGCCTTTACTGGGATGTCCATTTAGTGTAGCACACTGCACCTCTTCATAGGCACACATCTCAGTGGGCACAAAAGCATCAGAGTCTTTCTCCTCTGGATTTCATGTAAACATATGGTAGTTTAAGGAAGTCTTGTTTCATCATTATATGTTTAAATTTAAGAGCAGAAATGGAAGGCATGTCATAATGCCTGTTGACCTTCACATATCTGTGCTAATATTTCTCATCCTTCCCAAGTCTATTTTTCCTATTAGCTTTGTTCGTGGTTTAGAATAGATCAAAGATGGGCATCCAATCTGACTAGCCAGGCTAAGTTAATTTACTATGAGTTTTCTCCAGTATTATCACTGTCTATCTTTTTCTTTTTCATGATAATTTGGGAGGGTGATAATACAGGTCTCTCTATTCACTGTGCTGGCCAACTTATAGAAATCAGAACCACTGAAAATTATCTGTCTAAAATGGTAAAACATTAATAGAGAACATCAAATGCATGGCAAAGAGCAGCATCTTATCATTTCTTCCTATCTCACAAGCTAATTATGCCTTTCCAAGCTGTCAGCTCAAGACAGCCCCAGTGAATGTGTATGGCCCTCTCAGAGTTTTGTTCCACCAAGTCAGATAAACAATCTTGAAGTCACTACTATAAATTGAAATCCAAAAATCAAGGCTTAAAAGAAAATCAAAATCCCAAACGGCTGAAGTATCAGACAAGAGGGAAAAAAAGAACTTTAGACCATCCCGAAAGCTTCCTTCATCAGCACTACATCTCAGGGAAGATCTACTTGACCATGATCTGAACTGAGCATTGATCCATCACTGTCACACTTGAAATTCAGTCTTTTCTTGGAGGCCATGGTTTCAATCATGTTAGAAGTATTCCTCATTTCTGGCCAAAGTGCTAAAGCACATTCTCATCCCCCTCGTCACTAGTAAGGGATGCACAAAACAACTTGCCAAGACCCCACTTGAAAAGACTGATGCCACGTAGCACTAATCCTCCATAACTCCAGCCCATTCCTGGCATGTTTAAAGCACAGCAACTGGCACCTGCAGGACACGCCAGTCTCCCCACCTCAATGCCCATTCCCTGCATTCTCCTCCAGGCCCTGACAGAGCAGGTTGTTTCCTTGGAAGGGAGATGTGAACATGAATCAACAAGAGGCAGGTGGTGTTTGTCACAGGGATCAAATCGAGCTTGTGAAAGTAAACCCACAGGGTTTTTTTCCATATGAAAAAAAAAAAAACCCAACATGGAAGAAAACCATCACATTTCCAACAATTAATTCGTTTGATGGGCTGCTCATATGTCTTAACATCTTCACCAGTAAAAGAGGCAGAACACTGGATAAGAATATGTGAATCAGCCTAGGATGAGAACCACGGGGCTCCTGCCAGTGACTTCTGGGCCAAATCCTATGCTTGCTTTTAGGGATCTTGTTTCTGCCAAGGATGTGATGAATTCTTGGAGGCTAGAATGCCATCTTGCTCCGTCTCACACCCTCAGGGAAGAAGTCTTAGGCTACCATAGATCACTGGCTGGAAAGGGGTGAATGTGGCATTGATCTTAAAGGAAAAAGGGTAAAAGGATGCTAATGATTTTGAGGACATTTTATCACAGGAGATCACGGCCTCTTGTCTCTGGAGGTTGAGGACTGGATGAGATGATTTCCTAAGAATTGGCCCATTTCTAAGACTCAATGAAATCAATTGCCCAGATGCAGCTGAGATTTCTGCACCTGGAGAATCAAAGGCTACTTAAGGTGAAGAAGAACACTTTAGTGGCTTGACTTGGCTTTTTATATAATCACTGCTCCCCTGAGTTTGAGTGAGTGGGAAGGGGGTCGAAAAAAGGATAAGTTAATCAACATTTTCAAAAGCGCATCTGTTCACCAAGCCTTAAAGAAAGAATGGCACACTGGGGAAAACACAAATAAAGGGAACATTTGTACAAAAAACCATTTACTTTGATAGCAATTTTCTCTAGTCCCCTTGCTAATATTCTTGATATCTGTGTTTGATTAAGAGCTTTCTCTCTCTCAAAAGCATCTTTGCCCTTTGCCGGCCACTTTCCTTTTCTGTTGAGCCTGGTAGGTAAACTGCAGCCTGTTTCCTTAGGAGGCCGGCAGGAAGGAATGTGGTTCTCCCATCAGGTCCCTGTAGTTCTAGCAAAGAAAAGGCAAGGTGTGGCAGGTAAGATGCTACCGGGAAAACCAAGGGGTAAAGCTACTAGCCTCTGGGAGGCAGAGGGGAGAATGACGAGCTAGGAGCCAAAGGCAGAGGGTAGAGGCCACAGCTCCCTGGAAAGGGGAAATGGCAGCCACAGGATGGCAGACCTAGCTGCTGAAGTCAGGGCAGACATCGGGAGAGAGTGGGAGAAAGGAACCAGGGACTCACAATTTTGTTTTCAATGGGGAAAACTTGAACAGGAACTTCCAGGACTCTGTTTTAGTGGGTGGGTGTGTTTGTGAGTGTGAGATGGGCTAGGGAGAGTGGAATGGGCCACACCTCTAGAAGAATGCAGGTCAGGAAGGGATCTTACCACCCACACGAGTTCTGCTTTCAACCTTTGTGCTCCCATGACCCTGTTTCCTTCTAGGCCCCCATGTGGATTCAGTCTCAGGTCAGCCTGACTACAAATACTGACTGACTCTCAAATACTGTATTAGGGCCAGGGTGGATCCCCAGTCTGCATTCAAGTTCTTTGGGTGCGGCTGGGACACTGTAACTACCACCATATCCCTACTGCCCCCTTCTAATAAAATAAAAGAGTCTGCCTTATCTCAGATCCGGGTTGGCTGGATACACACTTTGGTTGCCTGTTTCACTGGCTCACTACTTTGATAGAGTAGGGCTTTGAGGGGCTTCTCATGAACATGAAGATGTGGGGATCTGAAATTTGGGGTTTCATGCTTTCCATGACAGGCATCACCCAGAGCAGGAAACTAAATTACATTGTTCTTCAAAGGGCAGTTTTCATTAACCAACTAACCAGCCTGACACCACTTAGTAACAGGGCTCACTGCATGCCCAGGAAACAAACTGAGGACTTTGGAAAATAAAGATGTAAGGGACCAGGTGTCTACCATCAAGGCCCTTCAGTGTGGATGGGAAGTGAAGACTCACCCATGCCAAATTAGCATGAAAGAAAGTGAGGTATTGCGGAGAGGACTCCCAAGTGCCGCTGGAGTCCAGGGCAGGGATTGGGCAAATGAGCCTGGGCCACTATCAGGAAGGAAAATGTGGGAGTGGAGAGGAGGATTCTGTGGAATTGAGGCTGCTGCAAGTTGGGCATTGGGGGATTTCTGTTTCCTTTATCTGTCTGATTGATAGAAATGCTTTCAAACATGGCGCCTGATCTCTTGTCTTTTGGCTTGCATTCATTCATATCAGGCTCGTCAAGGAATTCAAAGAGATCGCCTAGCTTTGCCACAAATCTTCCACCTTGCATATATCTATGTGAGAGTCAGACCTCTGCTCTCCGGATCTCCATCACCTATCCCCTTCCCCAGCTGTTGCAGATCAGCACAGTGAGAGAAAGAGGTCAACTCTGGATGAATGACGGGAAGGGGTTTTACAGAGCTTGAGTAATCAAGTGGGCACGGTAGCTACTGCTTAAAAACAAATACAACCCAACTTCACAAAACTCTGGTCATTTTCATATTGATCAGTCTCAGGCCAAAAAGTCACCTTATTTTGGTCAGTGTCCCTTCTCTCTGCATCATCGAGAGACAGAGTAGGTACACGGTGAGGCATGATTCAAGGTCTCACTCATCTCCTGCTGTCCTGATTTTTTGGAATGAGAGACCAGGGTGGCTAGTTATGAAAACACCCACAAGACTGTTCCAGAAACACACTCCACCGTAGAAGAGTCAAATGTTCTCTAGTGTGCTTGTCAATACATTGCAACACTACGGCACAAAGGGTGAACAGCCATATCCAGTCACAAACCCAACCTCTTCTAATGAAATAAGCTTTTCCCTGGAACACTGCCTGGTAGTGTAAGACCACACATGCTGCTCAGGGGAAACACCCCCAAGACACTCCAACCTGCTGCCTGGAAATTCCTACTGAGCATGATTTAGTCCTCAAATAAGAAGGCCCTCTCTCATGGCCCTTTCCATTCTCTCTCTCACTCTCTCCTTCTCTGACACACACACACACACACACACACAGAGACACTTTTTAAAAATCTTTCCTCTCTCCCTCATTTTCTTCATTCTTCTAAGTTATCTGGGATTAGCATTCCTTCATTAGTTTGCTTTTCTGCAGTTTCTTACAGAAAATTCTCAGCCTTTGCTCTGTGTCTACACAGAGCATATTGTGTGAGTATATTGGCCTTGACACTGTTTACTTCCTGCATTGTAAAGGAGCTTCACAATATGGCCAGGAAAGTGAGAAGTCTGCCCCAAACCACTGGTTAATTTTGGATAAATAATTTAAGACAGCCCTGGGACACAGATAATTTCAGGTCACTAATGTGCTAGTTTCTTTGAAGAGTCCTTTCCATGCCAACCCTGAGCAGTGGATTAAGAGGCCTGCTTGAAGCTGATGACAGGGTTGTCATCTGGAGTGTGCAGCAGAGACACTCAGAAGCCTGGTCAGTGGCAGCATCACCCTGCACTGAAGGAAGCGGCGTGGGATGTGGAGGGCCCTAGGCTGGGGGCAGAATGCCTATCTCCCATCTGGTTCTGCCTCAGGTGTCAGAGCCTTGACCAGTCATTGACCTCCCTGGGTCTCCGTTTGCTCCTCTGTAAAGTAAACACTGATGCTCTCCTCTCCTCTAGAATTCCCTTGTCTTTACAGGAAGGAAATGAGAAAGGTATGAGGGCCTTTCTGATGAGGGCTCTTTGAAGAGGGTGATGGTTGAGGGAGACAAGGCAACTTCTGCACAAAAGGGCTCCATTGCCCCATGATGCTCACTGCCCCATTCTTCACCCTAACTCTGTCCTCTCCTGGGAGTGGCCACTCCCTGAAACCATTTGTTTTAAGGTGTGCACAGAAAGAGAAGACCACAAAAAGGACAGGTCAAGAGAACCCATGAGGTTCCATGTGTTCCATACTTGCCCGTTTGGCTCAGGACTCAGTCCTGCTAATTGGTGACTGAGGAACTGACAAAGTGGGTAAATTGTGCCCATAGTTTTAAGCCTCTGTGTTAACTGAGGCTGGGCTGAGAAAACCTCATGGAAAGCCAGTCTTAGCACATCCACTTCACCCACCACACTTCAACCAGCTTTGAAGGCAAGGATTGAAGAGCCTCTTACACACAGGAAACCACTGAAATCATTTATTTTCACAGGTACCAGGTGTCATCACTTTGACTTTAGAGATGAAATTGAGGAGGGAGGGTAGAGAAGCGCAATAAGTCATTGAATAAATCAGCAGTAGAACTGAGAGTAAGCCATAGATTTTCAACGCCTTGTTTGGGGGCTGTGATTTATTTGGGATAAGCTCTTGGCCACCTAGTGCCTTTGTTGAACTTGATTCCAAGTTTCTGAACCCCATGGGCCAGTTAAATCGCGGGATTTTTCAGATGAGTAGCCTCCAGAAACTTCTCTCAGCCATTCTCTTTTAATCCCAGCAGGAAATACAACACTGAGACCTCAGTAAAAGATAAATAACAAAGGACTAAGGAGGTTCTTCTTGGCACTCCAAAATTTGGTTTAATTCAGTTTAATATTTAGTATTGGCTGAAGGTCCCCCTTTCCCACCACACTTAATTTCCCAATTCAGTTTGTTCATCCAAGTTGCAATAAGGAGCCAAACGTTCAGGTGTTGATCTAAACTTTGCCAAATCTCCTCCGTTAAGAAGTTGGGCTACTTGAGAGCCATTCATTCCTTGCTGGGTTTGGCTTGAGTTTAGAAGCACCATCAGAAGAGCCTTTATCACAGGCTTTTATCTCTTGGGCTACAGCCAAATCTAGGCACGGTCATGGAAAAAATATTTTTTGGAATTTTTCAAATGCTTTCAAGTGCGGAAAAAAAAGGAGGGGGCTTGGTATGAGATTACTGGAAGAGTTTGATCTTGAATTTAGCCATTCGTTTCTATTATTTTTAGTTGAATAACTAGAAGGAAACACTAAAAGGAATTGGAAATACTGACTGCAAACAAGAAGACTGTGAAATGACCTAGTAATACTTTCAAGTGTGGAGGCGGATGAGCAGCTGAGGCCAGAATGTCTCCAATGAGCCCCAACAATGGCATGAAAAGAAGAAAAATGCAGCCAGAGACATGTTTGGCTATAAAGATAGGCTTCACAATTGTGCAGACTGGAAAAACACAGCAAAGCTGATGAAAGAAAATTCTAGAACCTCTTTTTTACCCCAAGTCTTTGAAAAATCAGCTATTCTCCATTGTTGTAAAGTAGATATGTGAACAAGCAATTGGCTCTTTTCATTTCTTTTGTTGGCTACCTTCTCTTAGGGCATGAGGGTGGGAAAAACAGAGCATTTCAGGGAAAACCTGCTGTTTTTTCCCCCTC
Source organism: Pongo pygmaeus (assembly GCF_028885625.2). Classification (NCBI taxonomy): domain Eukaryota; kingdom Metazoa; phylum Chordata; class Mammalia; order Primates; family Hominidae; genus Pongo; species Pongo pygmaeus. Next base: position 106,106,062 of record NC_072384.2, on the reverse strand, counting down.
TTCTGTAGTCTTATTTTTTCCTGAGATGCTAGGGGAAAAAGTCATGTATCTTTATATTTCAGGGAGTTTTTTCCAGTGGGGCTTTGAAATTTCTCCCCTCCTCTAGTTCCAACATTTGAGGTGTGCATGTTAGAAACATCACTATGTCACTCAGATGGAGTGGTTTGGTACAACCTTGGATAAGTGAGAAAATGGAGTTGAAGAATCAAAACTGCATCCACTTCCAATGTGAAGAAGAATGTCTTCTTAAAGATAGCCCCTCTTATTTTGTAGGTCCTTGAAAAGAAACTGTACACCTGTATGTCACTAAGAGAATTCACTATACTTAAAAGATGGGCTCTTCTTCTGAACACAAGAATGAATGAGAATGAATGACTCTGTGATATCATTTTACAGCTACCAAAAATGTACCTCTCTCTGCCCATTCAAGAGATGATTTCCCCCAATAACTTCCTGGTGGCCAAGGTCCGTAATTACTAAGAGACCTGGCTTCAGGTGTGGTCCCCTGTAAAAATGCAATTATTGGAGGAAGTAGCCATGTGGCATTTGTGTGAAGGAATCTGACCCATGCTTTTTTGAAGAAGGCGTTGATGGATGAAGGGGAAGAGAAAGTGTAAGGATGCCAGAGAAGAAAAGGGGTCAACAAGAGAGGGGGAAGGTGCAGAAAGGGGATTTTGGAGGTTGGAGACAAACCGCGCCTGGCACAAAGGCAGATGAGTGGTGACCAGCTTCTCCACAGAGAAAGAGGTGGAGACCATGGCCACATCAGGAGGTGCAGAGCCAGAAAGCAGTGATGGGCTTGTGGGCCCAGGGCCCCTGTAAACACTAATATGGGGCTCACACTCTTAGGCCACAGTTGGCCAAGGCGAATGAGGCATCTCTGGGGCTCCTTTCACACACCCATGTTGGCCCCATCTAGGTTGTAATAACTACCATCTCACTCTCAATGCCAGCTGTGGGGCTGCCCTAGAGAAGCCATAGGGAGGCCCACACCAGCCCCTGAAATCTTCATGCCTGTTCTTGCAGGCCCTGCGTGGCAGTAAGAAAACACAAAGAGACAAAAAGGTTCTTTGTGCTTAAATGAAGCTTCAATAACTAGCAGGTTTTGGAGAATGAGACTTTGGTCAAGGCTGCCTCTGGCTCAAGGCTGCCTCTGGCTCAAGGCTTTCTGCACGCCTATCATTACTGGAGCTAGCTGCTCTTTAATAAGTTGCAGGGAAGTCCAGTCCAGGCATCCTGTTAATGAGTCCTGCTGCTGGAGAAAGAAACTGTTATAGCTGCAAGCCATGGCATGGTATACTATCATTCCAATTCTGGAGCAGAGCCTTTGGTTTTGGGAATGTTCATGATATTTAAAGGATTTAATTTTGTACAATTACACAGAGAAGACAAGGCACTGTGTGTGTGTGTGTGTGTATGTGTGTGTGTGTGTCAGAGAGAGATGCACTCTAGTTCATCCAGATCTCAACTCATGCTGCTTTCTTTCCTGAGTTAAATACTCACGCCTCATGCCCAGGAGGCAATGGTCCTGGATTTTTGGCAGGTCGGGGAACGCACACACAGGACCTACATAGCCACAAACACTCCGTTATGTTCAAAGTCAAAGCCACTTTATTATGATACTTTTCTCTCAGCACACCACAGAAATGAGGGCAGTGCTTTTGCTAGAAATGGTGTTTGGACTGACAGGTCTCTGGGCTTCTCCTCCACCCGCCATTCCTTGCTACTGGCCCCTGTGGGGGCTAGCAGCTTTGACTATGCCTATAAACACCCCACTAGAAAACCACCTCACTGCCTAGTGCCTTTCCCTTGGGTATTGCAGCCCTGAACTTCCTCAGAAGGAAGTCCACAAGGTCTGCCCCTCTCGGGGCCAGTGTCAGGGCCTGGAGTCCAAGGCCTCTCAAATTTGAGACTTTTTCTTGGTGTGTAGGTTTACCTCTGGCTGCTGGGATAGTTTAGTCTGCAGTACAATACTGCATACTGACCTTAAGGGATGTTTTTTACATAAATTTTTTAGTAGAAAACATAAATAAATAACAGCATGGCACAGCACAGGCATTCTTTGAAGAAAGCAAGTGGAACTCATTAATCATGGAGAACAGGACTCTGCCTGCTGAACCTAGGGACAGAATTAACTCCAGTGACACAGCCACTACAGCTCTGGGGAGCTGACACTTAGAGCCAGGTCCATATTCCCCATAAGTTGGCAGTTAAAAAAAAGAACGTTCTGAAGAAACACTCCCTGAGTTTAAAATTATCTTCAGCTAAAAGTGCCCAAGGTCTTCTCTTGCAAGCAACACACCCACTGTAGAGAAAGAGAGATAGGCATAGAAATCACATGGGTTGGGCAGATGTGGCAGGGGCTCCACAGCCAGGATGTCCACTAGTTTCTGCTATGCTCTCAAGCAGGGGGACAGGTTCATTTTAAACGGCAAACCTCAGCCATTTATAGCACCTACTAAAATGAAAATAGGTATGTGTTTGACCCAGAAATTCTATCCTTTGTAAAACATGTGCCCAAAGAAGCAATTTCAAGGATGTTCATTGCAGTATTGTTTATAATAGTAAAAAAAAAAAAAAAAAACTAGGCACAATCTGAACACTCATCAACAGGGGAGCAGTTAATACACTCTGGCATATCAACACAATATGGAATGCTATGCTGCAGATATAAAGGATCTATATAAAGATATAGATGCATTAGTATGTACTGAATTACCCTCAAGATGTCAAATGAAAAGAAGCAAGTCGTCCAATATAGTAAACAAACACTGTGCTACCATTTACACAAAACCAAATGAAACCAAACTAAACCCCAGCTTAACCAAACCACATAACTCAACATGAACATACATGTTCTTAAAGGTATAAAACAAGGCCTGGAAACATACTCCTCAAACCATCCCTCACAGTTACCTCTGGGGAGGTGACTGGGATTGGTCAACAATGAAATCGACTTTGGCTTTTTCTGTATTATTGCACTTTTTGAGCATGTTTAACTTATGAGTTAAAGAAACCCAGCCAGTTACTATAAAGTCCTCCGCCAGCAGCCTCCCTGTATCATCAGTATCAATACACTCTCAAGCAATGAAACTCCGAGAAAAGAGGTTTTCCCACATAACACTCAGTCCTCCCTCCAGTACCTCTGTCGTTGACTGTTCAAATGGTCTTTCCTATTTCTTGGTCCAATGCCCACAGGACTTTAGCTTTTTGGGGCTCTCAGGGGTCAGTGGCAGAAAAGGCCAAGAACAACTGTTTTACCCAGTAGACAGGAGATGATTCTAGGTCTCTTATCCACTGGGATTGGGGCAAGAATGGCTTCAGCTTGGTTGTGCTGAAGCACCTAGATTCTCCACTGTTCCATACCATGCTAAATAAGGTTTTGCTCTTGGCGGTTTCCCAAATCTTGTCTCTCTTCAGTGTTTAGGTTTGGGTCCAAACAGAACACCTCCAAGCAGTCAGGGCAAACATACTCTGGCCCAGGCTTGTGGCCTGAAGACCCCTAAGGGTGTGGGTTTCTGATTGTATCTGACCTCTATACATACTGTGGTGCACCTGATCTGCGTCAGGCTTAATTAAATCCTACACTATTCCTAGCTACTAATTTATTTGTATAAGGCAATTCTTTTCCCTGCTGATTGTAAGATCATCAGCTGGTGTTCCCCTCGCACCCCCCCCCCCCTTTTTCTCTGGTTGGATTTGTTTTGTGTTTTCTTTGGGCTGTCACTAAAGTGGATGAAAGGCAAATTACAGCTGTGAGAGCCCCAGTGATCTGCACAATTAAAGAGAAAAAACAAGCCTTCACCTACAGATCTGCAGTTTGGCTCAGATGTGTAGCCCACAATGCAGGCAAGTCAAAACTTCAGGATGTAGCTCTTTTCATCAGAGATTACAGAAAGGCCACACGTTTGTGCAGAACAACTGCAGAGGCCGTGAAGAGGGGCGACGAAAATAAACACTGTGCCACCTCAGCTTGGCTGGGTTTCGGTTATCTGAGCTAGGGGGCAGTGGGTGAAGAGAGAACACACACTGAAACCATCACAAAGAACCAGGTAGGAGCAGAAACAGACTGGCCTAGGCCTTGACATCTGGTATTTATGATCCATGGAAACACAATTTCTGAACATTTATGCTTGGGCTACATATGAAATGCCACACTGAGGAGTGTTTGGTGGTAACAGTGCCCTGTTTGACATCTAAGATTGGAGTCCTAACAGTCCTTGCCCTTTTAGGGGGAGTAAGTACACTTAAAATAAGTCTTGGGACTAGAACCAAGGTGGGAAAATTCCCAAAGGTGGCTCCAAAAACAGTAATGCCAACAAAGCATAAGCGATGGCTAATTTAGTTCAGTCCAGTAAGTTTGGTCCCAGGTCAGCTCAAGGAAATGTTGACTGAGCCTGGGTCTTTGTTTGAAATAAACACTTTTGAGATGTTTTTATTTCATTCTTTACTAATGGGAACAAATGGCTCTAAGGAAAGCCAAATGTTATTTAGACAAAAGGGGTAATTGAGCTTGTCACTGGGGAAACAAAAAATGCTCTGATCACAGACATTCTACTTTATTCTCCTGCAAAGGACAGATAGTGACATCTATACTGAACCATCTGTACTAACAGAACTTCCTGTAAGATCTAAAAACCGGAAGACTGTCTCCTTTTAGCAGCACTTGGACAGGTTTTACAGCTGTAAAAAGCACTCCTTCCTGGATCTAGGTTTGGATAGGATGAAAAGCAGGACTCTGGCAGAAATAGGATCTTCTGAACATGTACATTTTCTCAGGACCTTTAAGGATGGTTCTCGGACCCCTGAGGAGGGCTCCCAGGTTGTCAGAAGGCCTCTGATAAATCCCATGAATGGGGTTGGTGGGAAATCCTATCTGCAAATAGGATTAATGTGACCTCTTCTTGACCACTATCTAGAAACCATGAACTGCTGGGAGGTTGCCTTTCCTAGATTTTCCCCCACCCGGCCCAACCCAGTCCCCTTCCGATAGAAATATTTTATATAACTAGGTCACCATCCAAAGAGGAGGACCAAAGAAAAATACTCATCAAGAAAGACCTGGCCTTTTGAGTAAGTTTCCCCAAGTGCCTCTCCTCAAAGTTTTATAGTGTTCCTTTCATAAAATGTTCCACTCTGATAGTTCCATGTCCACAGTCATCATCTAATTATCTTCATTACCTGTTCAAAAATGAAGTCTAGAATATCTTTCAGCCCTGAACATGCTACAAGTTCCCGTTTTGTCTGGGAAAGCGCTCGTAAATGGGAGATTCACGTCCCTGTGGAAGTAATAATTGGGTAGGTGACGGGTAAGATGACACTGCTGCTTCTTCAAAGGAAGTGATCTGTCTCTGCAGAGCTGGGTACAGGATTCAGCTTAGCTGGTACCACTACCCCGGAGCCCTTTGAAAGTAGAATCTAATCTCCAGGGATTTGTCATCAAGAGAAATTTTGTGGAATCTCATTTAGCAATTTAGCACTTAGCAACTTTTGCAAAATCCCACACCAATCATAAAAGTTGTCTCAGCTGCACAAATTGGATAAAAATCCTAACAAGCAGTAATAAAAATAAAAAGAAGGAAAAGTTGGCATTCAGCCTCAAGGAGAAAACCCACCTACCTCCCACAGAAATGCCCTGTAGCTCAGAAGGTGATGTGTAAACTTTGGAAGCATCGGTTTGCTCAAAGCCTACGTTTCAACTTTGTTCTCACAGGCAAAGGGAAAAAAAACCTCACATGTTTGTATAAAAATATCATCATTTTATTACATTCCACACAATACATTTTCAAATAATTTCCAATGTCCACAAGTTATTTTGACACACAGGCAACTGAGCAATGCAAGGGGTGTCACAGTAATAAGGAGAGGAATAAGAATAGGAAGTAAAAATCTTTAGGTTTTCTTGTTTTGTTGTTGTTCTTTGGTAATTTTCGATTATTTAGGTGTTTGCCTGCTAGTTTCATTTTAAAGACAGGGTCTTCTTAAAGATAGGCTATCAACTTCAGAAATAGTACTGTATTTCCTATTCAATTCTGGCTTTAATCCCAAAAATGTGGGACAAGGGAAAAGACAATTTTACTTTATCTTCAGCATCCAGTTTGGTCAACGACAATGCTGATTTTTTGTTTTCTTTTTCTGCCTTTGCCAGGAACTAAGTGATGGCAATTGCTAGCATAATATCATGGAAGGGGAGTTCAACGCAGAAATAAAGTCTTCCCTCCTGAAGGTGTTGACATAAAACCTCTACTAAGGCAAAAGCTTTATCAGCCCGAGCTAGGACTTCAACTCATTCACTCATTCATTCATTCATATTTTAATAGTTGCTATCATCTCTTTGTCTTCTGAGAAGCAACTCTAAACACATGCATGCATGCATTCGCCTGTCCAGTCTATTTTTCTTAGAAGAGAGTGACCCTTCCCTCCCTCCACGAAATACAGAATTTTGCTTTTTAAAGCTGCGAAGCATGGCATTTTACAGAAGAGCTGACCTTTTAGCATAGTACCTGGATAACACTAAGAAAATTGCTGGGATAGACAGAGCAAAGGCAGAGGTTGCGGAGTGGGGAAAGACAGAGAAGGTGACATCCTCAGCTGAAGTGTGAAGGGATTCACAAAGATTAGAGCAGTCTCATATTCTCAACTAAGGCATGTACATAAAGATGATGCCACTTGGGGCATCAGATAAAGATATAGAAAGTTCACAAAGTTGTTGTCATCTTCTGTTACAGAAGGGGAATCATCAGGGTATATGGTAACTTAGCTGGTCACTACACTGGCTGTATCTTCCAGATATAATTTCTCAACGCCACACCTCTGTGGGGCGCCTACAGGAATGTCAATCATTTTGCAGGCATGCCTGGCCCCAAATGCATGACTGGATGTGGACAGCCGAGATAAAAGCCCTTAATGAGTGGCATATTAGTCATCGCATGGTACCCTGGGCTGATCCCCTCTCTACTCCCTGTTTCTTTCTTCATCTTCAGCTGAGGTAGGACACTTCTTGAAATCTCAAGGTAGCACATGCTCTAGCCTTTCATCTTGTCTTTTCTTGGCAGGGCTGCTGTGGTTGAGACAGAGTAGCTCTTTGAAATAGTCTAAGAGTGGGAGAGCACCGTTCTTTCGGGAGGATGAAACGAACCAGATGAGAAAGTTGAGTGTGTGTGCTGAAGGGACATATCTGGATATCGCGAAAGAATGCTGAAAGTCTCTCCCAAGCAGCCAAAAAAAAAAAAAAAAAATCATTAGTATTTTGTTCTCAGAAGGAACCTGGAGGCTTTTGGCCCAGGCAAACTTCTTTGGAGTGAATTTTATACCTCCCCAGTGGATTTTTAGCAGGAAAGTAAAAAATAAATGCTCCCGAGGCCGAGACCTCATACACTGAGAATCTTAAAATTTGCATTTTCTATCAATGAAATTGACTTCATTATTTAATCCATCCTTTGTACAGTATCATTAGCAACTTCTCTCTTACATCCCACTCCCCTTGTTGCTTAGAGAAGACACATGAGCAGCAATGGTTACATCTTCATTAGACCTTCTCTGTGATGATGCAGCAACATCTGAATATGCCAGGCCAGCCTACAAGGGTCTATTTGCCAGATGCCATGAATGTTTTAAGGGGCAGCACATTGGTACACTTAAAAAATGATTACTTTCTATTCTCTGATAATATTTAAATAAGTCAGGTGGACAGCCTTACATTTTAGCGGCTATAGATTCAGGCACACATTAACACCATGAAAATAAAGCAAATGATCCCTTTTTCCCCCATATTTTACAACTGCTATTACAGTGACCAATATAATACCAAAGTATATGGTTTTTAACCTTCGTACTCAACCCCATCCCAAGTTGGGCCCAGTAACCACCCTGGGTGAGGAGACATTTCAGTTCTTCCCTCTTCTCCCTTCTCTCGTCCACCTCCTCCTCCTCTCAACTTAAACAGACTACTGTTTTTCCTACATCAGTCCCAGACTTGTTATTCTCTATGACTTATTCCAAGATTGGACGTAACTGATAAAGGCTAAACATTCATTATGAGCTTCTCTTTTATAAGGCAACATGAGACAGATTTGCTTCAGGGCTGGAGAGGTGGTTCCGCAGACACCCAATGGCTGTTATTTTGAAATTTCAAAGACACCAGAAGACAAGGGGGTCTTGTCTGAGTGTGCTAGGGGAACCTTCTCTTGGGTCAGGTGGGTTGGGGATGGGGATAGGGATGGGAGAGGCCACACTGCATCCCATGTGGCCTCTATTTCTTTAGGTACCTGGAGATGACAATGACAGCCAACAGAAACCCAGCCAGAGCTAGATAAGGCAACAAAAAGCTTCAATCTCTTCTCCAAGTAAACAAAACTTGTACAGTATATTATTTTCTTGTAAAATGTACCCCAGGAGAAGTAACACAAGAGTTAAAGGGGCCCTCTCTGAACACTCACCCCTCGCCCAAACACACACACAATGAACCAGCCTATCTCTCACACACCCACACACAGAGAGCCATTCACACACACATATGTCTACTATGTACATACACACAGATCCAGGCTTCCCCTCATGTCTCCTGGCAGACTGCCCACTGAGAGGAGGTATGGGATAAGGCAAGGGGAAAAAACAAGCGAACCAGTCTCTGGAACAAAACCAGCTGAGCCTTGAGTTGTGGAGTGCTTGGGGGGTGGATCTCTTCGGATAGTCCAAGATGCAGCATTAGAGTTGGGTTTGTTGGTTTGGAATCAACAAAAAGGAAAAAGAAAAACCAAAAGCCAAAATGAACCCAAGGAGGATGGTTGGGATTGATAAGAGTGCTCAGGGTTGGGGACCCGGGAGAGAGATGTCTGAGAGTTCACACAGAAACTAGGCGAGGAGAAAAAAGTGCAAAATCGAGGCAACGTGTTTGCAGTCTTTCTCGTTTGTTTTGGGTGCTGTTCTTGCTTCGGCCCTCAGCAGTGCGAGCCACGGTCTTGCTCTAGCTTAATGGTTAGGGTGGGCTCCACCGCCAGAGGGGCCCCGTTGGTGTAGTGGGAGGTTTTGTAGGTGATGGAGTGATCGGTCTTCTTGGCCGCATAGCGGAACCGGTGGTAGTGGAGCACCAGGGCCAGCGCGACGGAGACCAGCACCAGCACGGCGCCCCCGGCGGCCATTACGTAATACCAGTAGGCTGGGATGGGCTGCATGGGCACCGTGTCCACTGTGGGCTCGGTCCCTGGCAGGAGGGTGCCCCCTGGTGGAGAGACACAGAAGAGTGTTGCTAGGCTGAGAGCATGCAGACTAATCATAAGACTAATTTAAAAAAAGAAAGAAAGAAACACACACATGCTTTGGGACATACAGGGAAGGGGCTGGGGGACTAAGGTGGTACTCAGTCCTTAGCACCTGCCAAGCACTTCTCAACGATTGCATTATTTCCTACTTACCCCCTTGAGAGGTAGCTACTGTCAGACCCATTTTACAGGTGAGGAAACAGAGGCGGAGAGTGGTTAAATTAAGTGGTTATACAGCTAGTTAAATAGTAAGTATGGGATTCAACCAAGAATGGTAGGATTACACATCTCTTTTCTTTCTGTTTAACCACAATTACTTTATAATATATGGAAGTGTTATAATTCCCTCTCCCTCCATCTCCCTCTCTCTCTCACACACACACATACACATACACAAATACATACAAGTAAATGATGCTGACATGACTTCCGGGATTCAGTGAGGCAGATTTCCTGAATGGTGGAAACACCATATTTGGTCTGGCTGGCCAGCATTCTCAGCAACAATGTATTAATTAGGCTGGCTAGATTTGAAGGTAAATTCCACTTTGGCTTGCCAAGGCTTCTGTGCCCATTGAAATTAGCCTGGTCTTGCCTAGACAGGTCAATCACCACTGTTAAGTCATGACTAATGCATCCTCATTTTTTTAATTGGATGGAGGATTTTTAAAAGCAGATTGGAAGGGAAGTTGCAACAAAAAAAATGTGGGCACAAAATGACAGAGGGTATGTGAGAGCGAGAGTGAGTGAGTGAGAGAGAGAGGGAGGGAAATCATTCTTAATGACAGAAAAGACAGAGCAGGGAAGAGAAGCTGGCAGAGTATTTAGAAGGCAACCACGTTCACTGGCCGCTGCTGGTTGCTATGGAGATGATGTAGTAGATTTAAGCCCAGGGTAACTCTGGGGAAAGACTGGCTGGAGTCCCACTTGATGCAAAGCAGTGTTACAACTTGATTCTCCCAAAGATTTACATCAGATGAGAATCTGGCCCAGAAAGGGACTAGGAGCTTTTGAGCTTGCCAAAACCAGACATGATCTTTACTTCTGAAAAATGATATATGCTTCTCCTATGAAAAATGCCTTCCTAGCTGTTTGCATTAAGCCGGAAAGATGCATCCTCTCTACTTATGGGGTGCCCCAGCAGGGGAGCCATGGTGGGAAGTGCTGCTGGTTCCTTCATGCATTGGTGGTCCTACCCTGTGAGCAGAGGGTGGTACCCCTCTGCTCAAGATGCAAAAGGGGCTCATTTCTATTTTCATGCCTCCTTCCACTACCCACCCTGAGATTCAGAGCTCCTTAAGCAGAGGAACTCACTCTCATCGTGAGGAACTTGCTCTCATCCATACCTAAGGGTTTATACAAAGAAGGCACTCAATAAATGCTTGGTGAATCAAACACTGAACTGAGGCTAAGACTCCTATTTCTGAGTCTGTGTTCTCTAATTCCTGCAGCCTGAACATCAGAACTCCTCTCTTTGATCTGGGGAATAGGTGAGAGGTGGGTCAGACCTTCTAATGTCTTCTCAGAAGTGATAGAAAAATGAGAACATTTTTCTTGGAAAATATTTCAAAGCCTGCTCAACTTCTTAGCTCTTAATCACTGCTTTCTCCTGCTGTACGAATTCTCTTCCACTAGGGTGCAGGTTCATTGGTACCTCTTGGGTGACCAGAAGTCCCACAACAATGGCAGAGCTTTGACAAGGATGTGTTGCTCTGCACACACCTTGACAGCCACATCCACATGCCCTGGGGTAGAAATGACCCCAGAATCCCAGGATCCCCTGAATGTCCCTTTGTACATCTTCATCTTCTCCCACCTTATTGCCTACCCTCTTTGTCTTTGTCCCCAAACTAATTCTGTCTTTTACTAGTTTCATTACCATAGCTGACAAAGGCCTCTCTCTCTCTCATATTTGTGGCCATCGTGGAAATTATGCATAGAATCAGAGAGGAAGAGAAAGCAAGGTGCTGGAAATGGCTCCTTGAAATGGCCAGCTTGCAAGTCAGAGTGAACTGGTGTCAACTCATTATTCAGGTCACCAAGAGGATCTGCTGCCTGGCAACCATCCTGCAGCTGGATTTTCGATATGAGCTCACAAAAAATGCACAGGAATCATCAAAGTGTTAAGGAATGCCCCTGGAGTTCCTCAGAGACATACCTTCTCTCCCCAAAGGGTGTCCTGGGGTTTGTCTCTGATTTTCATATGGCTCCACAGTGAGGGCCATCCCCTAATGAGGCTGCAGCTCACCCATCAAGAAAAGGGAGGTGATAAATCCTCAGGGATTAGCTTTTCCTCCAAAGAAGTACCTGACCAGACCACAAAGGTGGGAGCACAAATTTTTGTCAAGCAGAACATGGTCACAACTACCCACATTCCCTCCATCAGTACATCATCTTTGTTCAAAAGTCTGCTTTCCTTCAGCCAAAATGCTGGTTTCCAACACAAAATATACCACCTATGGCTTAAAGTGCTCAGGCTGAAGAAGGATAAAGCCTTCATGCTTCTCTTACAGTGTTTCTTATGATAAAAGACAATGTTACGGCACAATGGAGAGAATCAAGGGGACCTGCTGGAGGAAGGTGAAATCCTAGTACATGGATTACATATTTAGAATCAGAGACACAGACATAGTCTCTCAGAATCCTGCTCTACTTGAAAGACAAACTCCACTTTAAGTAAGACCCTCTTCTCCTTCTCTACTTATCCTTCTCTCCCCTGAAATTATCAACATGTAGAAAACTTCAGTGACAAAAGCTACTTGGGGGACATTATACTGGCTCCTTAAACATTTTCTTTGGGCATTTGTTTGGAGAAATGAGAAATAGTACTATGTGAATTCATGCTTTTAATGTTAAGAGGTTAGAAATAATGTTAATGTTAGAAAAGAGAGGATACGACTAGCAAACCCTTCCTGATCCCCTACAAGCAACTCTTGGTTGACTTGCAGTTGGGGGCTAGAAGTTTCTCAGAACATTCACCAGCTGAAAAGACTCAACTCCAAAGGCAGGTGGAGTGTGCTGGTTTAGAATCTGGCTCTGTTCTAGCCTCAGAGAGTTGTATGCTAATGAGGCTGTGGTTTGCCAGCTAGAGAAAAGGAAGATGATAAATCAATAGGGGTTAAATCCACACCCAAAGCACCTTCCCAGACAACAGCAGCAATCCAATGAATGCCAGATGGACGGATGAATGGATAGGTGGATGGATAAATGGACGGATGGCATAGCGGAATATATTTGGACCAATGTTCAGACTCCCTGGAAAATGTTGATGACCTACTGGTACTTCCCTGGAGAGTTATTTTCAGAAAGTGCTAGAGATTTTGCTAGCTCATATGGCACCTCTATGGGAAATTAGAAAAAGGCGCCCACTTCAGGCAGATGTCACCTGCACCAGATGCCCGAATTGCTGAGTTGTGCAATTTTAGCTTCACTTGCCCCTTCAGCCATCTGGGGTGATCGAGCCATTGCTTGACAAAAAAGGAGCCTGGGCTAGGTGGGTGAAAGTGTAGGTGAGAATGCAACCTTACCTGGAGTTGGTTGATCTATTGACCTGAATTTTCCCTTTGATTGATCTAATTTCTACCGCTTACTCACATGTCTTTTTTCAACTGGAAAATGCTTTCAATTCCTGAACTATTTTTCATTAATTCCCACCCCAAATTCTAAACAAAGTTTTCCCATTGTGTGAGATAATGAGAAACAGATACTTAAAATAGTCAATAACTGAACTCCAAGTGCATTTGCAAGGTTGCACAGGCTCCCATCTGTAAAAATTCTGAGACCCCCTAGAGAAAAGCAATGCAAACACAAAGAATTTGAATTTTGAGAAACAATAAAGTTTGAGAAACCAGGCATGGGAGAAAATAAGAAAAACAATTACACATGAGGTAGTGTTCCTGTCATTCCTATCTGCAAATAGGGTTACTATGCAATTGGGAAACGTGTCTGTAACAACGGCCACCCTGAGTGGACATTTCCTGTGTGTTAACCATTGGTCTACGGGCTTCACATGAATCAATTTTGTTTATTCCTCATGACCCTTCAAAGGGAGACCTGAGGACTTGAGAGGACAAGTGATTTTCTCCTGGTTTCACTTGGAGGATAATTGTGGAGAAGGGCAGAGCAGCACTCAGTGAAACCCAAGAGATGGCCCAGGGTCCTCTGAGGAACTGTACACTGCTAGCAAGTGGCAGAGTCACGGCTGGAACCAGGTGGACGAAATCCCAGCCTGTGCTCTAACCCAGGGGTCAGCTCACTGTGGCCTATGGGCCAAATCCAGCCCACTGCCTGTTTGTGTAAATCAAGTTTTGTTGGAACACAGACACCCTCATTTGTTTACATATTGCTTATGGATGCTTTTATGCCACAATGGCAGAGCTGAGTACTTGCAACAGAGACTGTATGTCCTGTAAAACCCAAGATATTTACTATCTGGCCTTTACAGAAAAAGTTTGCAGATTCCTTGCTCTAACCAAGTAGGGAGGGAAGAGGAAACAGCCCTCTTCCTTTCTGCCTCCTATTTCTGTCTGAACCTGTCTGAGGATTGGCGTGTCTCAGTCAAGTCAGTTTCTCACTGAATCACTGAAATGAGAAAGCATATACTGTAGCTGCATTTATGAAATATCATCTGGACCTGGGGGAGTCACCCAGGTTTCCAAAAGAAGTGTTTTGAAAGACACCAAGGGTAAGCCTTCTCTCTTTCTCTTTCCAAAAAGGCTCATTGCATGTCAGAATTGTTTTAGGACGGGTCTGTCTGCACAGTCCTTTCTGTACAGGTTAAAAATGAAGTGCTGGTGAAAGAACATTTCAGATAAAAGGTTTATTTAATTTGTGAGATTAAACAAATGAAAAAGGTTGGCTCCTCTAGAGAAGTTTACAGAAGATAGTAGAAGAATGTGGTCACGCCCTCTGATGTGTTTGGAAAAAAGACGCACAAGCACAAAGGCATCCCTGAGAAATGACTCTTTCCATCTGCCTTATGAGCATGGTGTGGCGGGAGGCGCCGGGATGTTTTCAGTAAGTTGGCAGAAACCATGTGGATTGCTCCCACATCTAAGGCATTTTTAAATGCCTCCGAATTCAGATCTCTGACTGGCTGAAGTCTCGGACGCTTCACACTCTTTGGTGGCACTTATGCTACTTTCTGTAAACTGAGTCTTGTCCCTATGTTCTTGGAGAGAAAAGTTGGTGAAAAACATTTTCTTCCACCCATAGATAAGCTGACCTCGGCAGTTGTTTACATGAGTGGCAAACTGATGGAGAGGGGACGTGTCAGGCCTTTGTAGCAGGACAGGTGGCATGCTCCAGCGAACCTCACAAAGAACACCTCTGTGTCCCCGGGGAAGGATGGCCGCCAAGCAGTTACCCACTTCACACATCTGATCTCCATGCTTTCTTGCTCAGCAACACCTAGCCTTAATCTGGCAGCTGGAGACATAAGGGAGTGGGGGCAAGGAGGAGGATTCACACACTACAGCTGCCTATCTGGAACCCCGGCAGGGGTTAGGAACACTTCTCTGCCTTTCATCAGACGGTTATGTGCAAAAGCACCATTTAACTCTCTCTGCATCTCAGAAGTGCTTCTAGGAGAAGGAGGCGTGAGAGGAAGGGAGTCCAGGGAGAAAGGGAATGTGAGGCCAGGCCCCGGGATGGGGGACCTTACCCTGGCGGACAAAGCTTTGGGAGGCAGGCAATAGAGGGTGAGGGTGGGAATGGGAAAGGAGAGATGGGGGTGCAAAATGCAGAGATTGGCCAGTTGGCACCAAAGAAACAGAACTTAAAGCCTAAGGAATAGAGTCAAATGCCAGCCAGCATTACCCACAAAATGGGCCTCTCTTAATACTGCTCCCCTCTATGCCCAAGAGACAGCTGTGGATGTGCACTTTCTCCTGGTTTTGTCTGGATGAGAACTGTGGAGGACTGCAGAAAGGCACCTAGGGAGACCCGAGAAATGGGGCCCCTGGACCTTAGGAATGGTCTGAGTCATAAACCCCACATTCCCAGCCGAAACGGGAGATATTGATGTTCCTTTTAGCATCCACTAGCGTAGGACAGTCATTCTGAATCCTTCCCTCTGACAACCACCTTCCACAGGTGCACCCAGCTGGGATTTCCGTGAGTCTCTAACAGGTAGGGCACCAGATCGTCTCTCTGCCCCTGCTCTGCTCAGAAACCACAGCCTCTAACACGAACAAAAACTCTTGCCTCCAAGGTGAGCTGCTAAAAATAACCAGCTGGTCAACAACCCCAGAACTCTGATTATGGGCTTTATATATTTTTACTGGCTTCTTTATTGTTCTTGTTTCTTTTATTGAAAAAAGAAAGTATTGGGTAAGAGGAAATAATCCATCACCTTAATTACACCACTTTTCGGTTCTTTTCCCCCTCTATACACAGGGTTTTTCATTTGTTAAAGCTCAAATCCTAGAAAAAGATACATGACGGCACCATGTTTATAGCCACTGCTTTAAAAAAGAAAAGAAAAGAATGCACACCCAGGCTACATTGTTTAAAATGTGACTCATAACAACCACAAAAAAGGGTCTTTTTAAAAAATCACATGACAACACAGTTTATTCATTCTCTCTTCTCTTTCTCCCTTCTCAACACAGATCTCTTTTTCTTCCAGGCTTTTCTTCATTACTGACTCACATCTTGGCACACTGTGTGTGTGTGTGTGTGTGTGTGTATGTATGTATATACACACACACAGCAGAAAACACAGGATGATTTAAATTAAAATATTGCATGGCAAGAAATCAGTAAGAGGCAGAAAATGAAAGATACTTCAAAATATAAAAGATTGAGATCACCTAATAACTCCAGGTCCAAAGGCCACTTTTATTGTATTTCCCTAAAGATTTACCTATACATTGATTGCTCCTAAAGAATGAGATTACTTCTGTTGCATGATTAATTTATAAGGGAAAAGAAAAACACTCCAATTTGAAAAACATACTAACAATGTAAATGCCTATGGTTGGTAGTGTTTCAACATCAACTTCCCTTACCTTGCCTGCCCAAACCTGATTTCTCCATTTCCATTTTTTGAGTGAAAAGGCTGATTTTATGCCCTGATCAAGAGAGGACTCCTGCTGTCCCGACCATAAGACGAATAGTATATGAGTCACTAGGTTAGATGGAACACACAGTCCTCTCCTCTCTCAAACAGAAAAGTTTGCTCAAGGCAGAGTTGCATGCTGTGGTCAAACAGGTCTCAGCCAGAAAGAAGAGACCCATGGCACTAGGTTCATCTGGTTACCAACTCAGATCTCCATGTAAAATGTGCCAAGGTGAATGAAATTCTCCATTCCCAATTCAGATTCTGCTCTTTACTGTGTCCATTGGCCAAGTCTCTGCTCCTCAAGCCTTGGTTTCTTCTTCCCAAAGATGCTTGCCATCCCCCAGGACGAAAGCCATGGCCCAATCCATGCAACTTGTGCACTGCCTTTGCTTAGCCTCAAAGCGGCCCACCAGGAGCACCCTGGAAATTCTTACCTTCAAGTTACTAAGCCCTGTGTTTATTTTGGCTAAATGAGCACTGCCGCTCAGATGAGATTTTATGTATATATTTTTTACAAGAAAGCATGGATGGCCTGTGAAGCCTCATGGTAAGCACAGTTTCAAGGAGAATGTACGTGCCCTGGTCTGCTTATTCTCTTATGGAAGTGAAGCACTTAGCACTTAGCCACTGTACTTGTCAGTCATGGCCCGACACGGTGTGCACACAGAACAGTGTCTGCAGCAGCTGCTGGCACGTCTTTACCCAGCCTTTCTGGGAGATGTGAGTCTCCACAACCCAAAGAGAGTCAGGTGAAACAACATCCACAGGTTTCACTTTACCAACATAAGCATTACCTTGGGTCCTGAAGGTTAGAACTCGAATTCGACTGTAATCCAAGTCGTTCAGTTTGGCTCTCAGCTTTCCTTCCAATACTTTGGATTTACATTAACATAAACCTCACCCCCAGAGAGCACCAGTGTATGCACATGAATACTCTTAATACTTTTAGAACTGTGGGACAGGGAGTGGGCACGGGGTTCAGGGACGCGAAGAAGGGTAAGAAAGGCAATATATTCTATGTCGGTCTGTCATTCCCCTGTTGTCTGCAGCTTTGTTCCTCACTGGCTGTCTTAGAGCTGATGAGTGGCAAATTGGGTGAGATGATTTGGAGTCAGGGAGCACATCTAGGTGGCAAACCAGGAATTCATCTCTTTCTAGCCCAGAGCTGGACAGATTAATGAGAGTGAAGACAACGAGTCTAGACGGCAGATATAAAAATGGCTGCCCTTATCTCTGCAATGCTCCCACCCAGCCAGTACAAAGAGGGCACAGCAATCCTCACAATTGCTGGCGTCAAACAGGTCATGAAGAACCCCCACCATTCGATGAGGGTGTTTTTGTGTGCGCTTTTACACTCAGGCCAACTGCAGTGATGCGTTTAGAGTGGTTCCTAAATGTTTGGCATTAGAAACCAGTGTGGGAACTTCAGCAGTGTCAGCTAATAGGTTTGCAAAGGGGGCAAAATGTAAAATCTGCTGCACTGTAACAGCACAAACAACATTGCCATCACCCAAGGCTGGAGGCCTTTTTTTTTTTTAACCTGGTTGAGGCAAGCATCCCCAATTCTTCTCACTTTGCTCTGCTCTCTCTGCTTTCTTGGGGGAGAACACGTCCTTTCTGATTTTCAGTCCTGCATTTAAAGTGCATTCAGTCATCGAATGCACCTCCTTATTCCCTTGACTGGACACCAGGTCCTAAATCTGGTAACTCTTTCTCCTGAGGCACCACTTCTGTGTCTCTTTCCTAACTTCCTTCCCTCACAAGCGGCCTGCCACCGTACCTCACTGAGGTATGGTGACTGCAGGTACTGACTGCAGGCTGTACACAGAAGCCCCTCGGCTCTGTGGTTAACTGAAACCGCTGCCTTGGTACCCTAGAACTGGAAAGAAACCATCTTCAGGCTAAAATAAATCATTGTCACTTCATTTCACTTTTAATTTATATTGATTTTTTTTTTTTTGGTTCAGTCTTCCCACAGTCTCTCCTTTCTCACCACCCCTGCATTTTCAGCCTCATTGCTCCCCGTTGGACAATGCAAGGCTGAAAGGTTTATCTGTAACCTATTTGTCTCTATTAATAGGCTTCTAAACTTTAATTAAACAAGAGACAGTGAGGCTCTCAATCCCCTTCCCCGCATCTACAGGTGTTGCTAGTGCCATCTAGTGGCAGGAAGGTGTGGCGTCTCTTTTCTCTTGCGAGATTTGACAAATTTGGAGGTTGATTCCCCCCACCAAATTCACATCACATGGGGGAAGGAAAAAGCATGCAAAAAAAAAATTTTTTTTTTTACCTTTAAAATTCTCACCTGCAAAAGCTGAGATGGGTTCTGGAAAAAAACAAACAAAAAATTGGACTTAGTTAAAGGGAAGAAACAATTGGGTGAACATAGAGTGAATAATTGGATGAATATGATGATAAACATGACTGCACTAGGTTTTTTTGTACCACTCCATGGAAAGTGCCCCACATCTTCCACATGTTCTAGGCTGGCTCTAACACATCATCATCGTGGGGTGGTGGTGGCGGAGGAGGGGGGATTCTCAAAGTTGCTTTGGAACAAAAAGTCTTTCATTGAGAAATGGGTCCCTAAAGTATTGTAATCAGTCACTTACTGCTGATTACTTTCTCAGAGCCTGGATTACTTTGAGATGCCTGGGGCCTGAGAGTTGCCCGGAGGGACTGGGGTGGTCCCAGGTGCTTCTGACATCATCAAGCACACACACACCAGGGCTCGTGTGCCAAGAAAGGCAGTTGGTGAGTTACTGCAGCCACTCTGCTGACTGAAAGCAGCCTTCTTGCCTTCTCAGGGTTCCCTTCTCGGTTTGGGGAATGTCCATGGCTCTGATGGACACAGTCAGGGTAACCTCATCTGCAGGAGGATACCCTGAAGAAAATGTGTGCATCTCAGGCGGACTGGCTGCTCAGGTGCTTTTGACCAAGATGATGGTTATGATATCCTTCTCGTGCCAGTCACCTGGGCTGCAATGTTTAATTCTACAACAACTTTGGGATCTTGGGCATTAGAGGTATTCGTTTTAAAGAAAAATCTGAAATCTTACTTCAAATGCCACAGTTTGCTCTGCAATTCATTCACGTAAAATAACTACTAAGATAATTGTGTTATCACTCTTACATAACATATGTGCTATTTTTGCTCACCAGTGAAGCCTTCCATTAAATCCATCAAACCTTTCCAGCATATAATTTTGACTGGCAGTTGCTCTCATCCTCTAGCATTTTCTTTGCTAAAAGCTGGGGTTTGCTGATGGGGTCTTGGCACCCTGAACTTCTATGTACTTAGTGCATGTCTATTTCTGATTGGGAACAGGGATATAAGCCTCCCTCTCACCTCACACCCCCTCCCACCGTGAACCCAGCCTAAGACACAACTATACCCACACCTTACCTTGCAGAGACTGTGGCTGCCCCACCCACTGGGTAACGACTGCATTGGAAAATGGTGTCCTGCCTGCTCTTGCTTATCCCAGCCCTTGGGGTCTTATTTGAAAGAACCATGAAGAGACAGATATTCACATACCCATGCAGTTCTCCAGTGGGACATCAGTGCTTATCCGAATGTCATCAATGGCAATCTCTCCTGAACGTCCTTTCCCTATCACTCCCTCGAACACAATCTAGAAGCCGGAATAATAAGAGCCATGGTTAACTGAGTCTCCTACTCCAAACAGTGCAAGGATTTCCAAGTTTCTGTTAGCTGCAGTTTAAAGCGTGTGTGTGTGTGTGTGTGTGTTATTGCACCTGGTACACATCTGTTGACCACATGGCTACAGCTCTTGAAATCTTAATTTAAAATGAGTTTTTTCAAATCAAATGCATATTTAAGGGGATAAGAAAATATAACAAGGGGGTGGATATTGTTGTCCAGTAACTAGAATGTATTGATTAAAAGGGCCATAATCAGAGACTATTGAAAGGGGGGTTGAAACTTCCCTCACTATTTTCGAGGTTCCTGTTTCATAAATCTTTCAAATACCCAATCCAGGTATTTGAAAACTCAGAAGACACAAGTAGGTGGGGGTAATTTTGTGCTCCTTATTATAAGTTGCCTTAGGGCTTCATTATTACAACTAGGAGGAAAATAATTTGTTTTTTCACCAGCCATTTACTGAGCACCTACTATGCACTGGACATAAGGATAGTAACAAAACCTAGTAAGACAAGATCTCTGCCCAGAGAAGCTCACCCATCTAATGGCTGAGACACAAATGCAAACAGGTAGTTACAATACAACGCACTCAGGTGAGTAAGTGGGAACCCAGATGGGGGTGGGGAGGGTCTCAGGATGCCTTGCAACCTCAAGGGACAGGGACTGCAGGCTGTACACAGAAGCCCCTTGGCTCTGTGGTCTTCAATCATTCGTCATGCTCGCCCTCCCTAGGTTCCTCTCTGCAAACTAGCACATGTCCTCTGGCAAGCTGGGTGAGCAGTTGGCTGCCGCACCAGCCATCTGTTGCTGCTCCTCGTCTGGGCAGGAGAAGGTTAATGCTTTGGCTGGTTCTCAGTCACCTCTTCCACAGTGTGTCTACTCCTACCCAAGTTGCAACCACGGCTGAACAAACCCATCTGTGCCTCAGTCTCCTGCTCTGTGGGGCAGAGATAACAGAACTCCATTCTGGGAGCTGGTGAGAGAGAGAGAGAGCCCTCACTCAGGAGCCTCTGACGTCTGCCGGCCACTGAGCGCCAACAGCCCCCGCTCCCCTTCCTGTGTTCATGCTGCCTGGGACAGGTCTGGGAGATTATCCTATTTCCTCCCCAGATCTGAAGGGGCTCCACAGGCCTCTTTTCTTGTGTGTGGAGGGTTTGTTTGTGTTTATTTCTCTGGCTTCTGTGTCCCTTTGTCAGCCTACCTGATAGCAATCTAAAATAAAATGGAGAGGAGAAACATTTGTTGGAGAAGATTTCAGCAATATAAAAGGCAACAGGAGGAACAAAGAACCAAGTCTGGGTGTAGAGATAGGCATATTCTGAATAACAAATAAGAGTGTCATTCAGTTGCCATGGCAACGTGAGAAACACAATGAAAACAGTAGCGCTTAACCACGTTCCCTAATGATGAATGGACTCGCCCTTTGAAATATTGAAATACGGATCACAAGATTCCCTTTTTGCTCACCCCACCTGGTACTCCATGTCGTAGCTGGGCAGGATGATCCGCCCGTGCTTCCACTCGCCGCCCTGGTCCTCGCGGATGACCCACAGCAGCTTGCTCTCCTGGCTGGCTTCCCGCACCACCTGCAGCGCCACCCCGCGGCCGCCTGTGGCCTGGTACTGGAACTCCATGCACACCGGGCTTCGGGGCAGGTGGACAGGGGGGCTGATGAGCCGGGCATACTGGCCCTCTCTCCGGCTGTCACTCTGCAGCCGCAAGAAATTCCTGTCATCTGGCGGAAACAAACCCAAACAGAGGTTCTCGATAAACACTTGGGAAAGACACCAGTGTGCTGCTGTGGCCTCTCCAGGGGAAAGTTGGGACTGAGTTTCAGTGTCTTTGGTCTATTCATGTCCTTGTTCTCCAGGCTCTGTGACCCTTTCTTAAGGCTCCTTCAGAGCCTCGATTCAAATGCTGTGTCTTCTTAAAGCCCTTTCTTGAGTCTCTAGGTCAAATCGGTCCCTTCTGCCTATTTCTTGGTATCATTTCCTTTCCATCTCTTTCACATGGAGCACCCGGCACGGCTGCCTTATGTCTTGGCTGGTTGTGTGTGTGCCCTTCTCCTCCCTCTAGATTCTGAGAGGCCAGACCCACATCTTATTCATCATTAACTCACCTAAAGGACCAGTGCAATCTGATGAACTGAATTACAAGGGGACAGATTATAGGGGGTGAGGGGCTGCTAGATTGGAGGGTGACTATGACCAGGTGGTTGATGCTTCCAGCCCGGCCATCTTGGCTGGGCACTGTCCAAATGGCTGACATTTAAAACCTTCTGTCTCCATCAGTGCTCCTAGATGATGCTTGGGCTCTAGTGACTGTGACTCAGAAGCCCAGTGTCACCTTCAAGCAGAACAGAGGGTGGGAGCTGAAAGGGATGATTCAGGGAGGCTTGAACTTGGCCTTTCTGAGACAGCCAGGCACATATGGCTCCAGTGATAAAGGTGCTGTCATTATCATTAACAAAGGCTGTGTGTTTAGCAGAGAATATATGTGTTCTGGGAAATTAAAAGTTTACCAATCCAAATGTTTAGAGAATGGCCTTTTTGGCTGAGTAGTTTCAAATTCATCAGACACTCATGTGGAAGACCGAGTTCTTGTTGCCATTGGCAGACTACACGCCTTGCAGAACACAGGTGTGACCTGCACCTTCAAATCCAACTTGTACAGGACCATTCTGGCCACTCGTACAGAGAACAAGGTGGCATTTGGTGAGGAAATCTCACTACCTCTTTTTGGCCCCGAAACATAGGGGCATCTTAGGCTGAATACTTCTGCAAGATGGCAGGGCCACTTTTCTACCACATATGCAGCATGGAACGTGGGCATGTCAGATGCCTTAGGATCACGTTAGTGTGAGGTCATGTTAACCTGGGACAGGTGCACAGAGCTTTCTTACTCCACAGGGACGGTGAATATCCTGGACTTGTCAGGGTAGATGAGCTAGGATTCTAGAGCCTAGAATCAATGCAACACTCCCTGGACCGCTGCTTTGCTGTTGTTAATCCTGCTGACCTCACCTTTGTAGGTGAGAGCTGAGCCTGTGCTGGGCCTCCCATCAGTGGCCCAGAAACAGCTCTTTCCTTCTCGGCTCCCCAGCTGTCTCACCTACCTCCCTGCTCCCCTAAGCCCCTTCCTGTTTAGAGCCTCTGGGATTAGTGCTTCAGAAGCTATGATCCCCTGAAGTCAAATGAGACCAATTTAGTATGCGTATATGGGATTCCAGTTTGTGCCTCCTCAACCATACAAAGCCACATCTGTCTACATACCCCACAAGGTGTGACCTCTGCAAGGCCAAAATCAGCACAGATAACTAAAAGGCAGCTGTCTACAGAAGAGAATTAATAATGGTGTCTGCTGAGGGAGGATACACTGATGCCAAATCAGACCCTCAAAGATCTTCTAAACCTATGCTTCCCCTATCAGATCTTACTATTACTGCTGTTAATGATAATAATTAAAGCTCATTCTTGCATAATGCTTTACAGGTTACAAGCACATTTACATGCAATATTTCATGTCATCCTTTCTATATTCTTATGAGATAGGACTTACTAACCTTACTTTGCACATGATGGAGAAACTGCTCAGAAAGGTTAAAGTGATTTGTCCAAGGTAGAGAGGCAACTTCAATGGCAGAGCCCAGACCTGACTGCAGGTTTTCCACCTTCATGCAATAAGTTCTTTATTTCAGCTGCTCTGCAGGTAGCTTGCCCCAAGTCCTTGCAATCAATCACACTCTGTTTGAGGCAAACTGGCTTCCCCACTGGGCCCGTTGCTGCTTTTTCTCCTCTTAGCTGTAATTCTCCACTCCCCGAACCACCCCATCTACCCCGTCTCTTTGGCTAGTTCTTCTCCTAACTATTCTGGCACATGCAACATTAATCCCCTTCTTTTCTCAAGAACTCTAGCATTTACTGACTGTACTGCTGATTTTACCTTGTTTTTAAAAGGACTTCAGGCTATTTTCCATGGATTTCAGAAGGTAATCACTCATTGCCTGGCATTATAATTTAACTGGTTTTTTCGTGTCTTTTTTTTTTTTTATCACCCCAGTTATATTGTAAATGCTGGTCTTACAAATAATAAGGTTTAACATTGCTTCTTCTCTCTACCCCTAGATAGTGCTATATATATGCCACTCCTCAAGAAGATTTTGTTTCTATGAATGAATGGATGAATGGAGAATGACAAATACACGGTTAAAGAATGATATGAGGCTATACATTGGAAATGAGGACAGGAGAATCAGCTAGCTTCTCATAATCCCTTAGATATAATCCCTTCACAATTCCCTCTACCCTCCCAAGCCAACAGCCCCTTTCAAAGGTGAGGTGTACCAGTAATGACAAGGTGGCTTGTGGAAGCACCCAGTGTACCGAGACACCAGTGAGAACCCTTTAAATGCTCCTACGCTCCCGGTAATTTCCAAGCCCTTACTGTTGCCACCTCATATATAAAGGAAACCAGATTTTAGAGATTTATTATTCAGCCTTCTTCCTTCACAGTTTCGCAAATAAGACCCACTTGCTGCCTGAAAATTGTTTGGCAGAGATACTGTCACTTGTGTGAATTTACATTCTTAAGCAGCAGGGAAATCATGGCATCATGGTTAGAATTTGGTAAGTAAAATGTGCGTGGAGGTGTGAAGAAATGGGCTGAATGGATTGTATCTGGGTCTGTTCTATTTACCCATCCTGTTACTAAAACTCCAGGTACAGCCAGGCCAAAGGTTTCACAGTCTGCCCCTTCCAGTGATCCACCTTCCCAGGTAGCCCCTTCCCCTCTCCTCTCCTTTCTTCTTCTCTCCCCTCTCCCTCTTACAATAAAATGACAATCTCTATGCATGATTTAAGGGACCACTGCAAGACCAGGGAGTTAATGCTAGTGGCATGCTTAGCACAAGCAGCTGAAGGATCATAATTCAGTGCTGACATCTGAGCTAATCCACTAGTTTGCAGAATCTCCAGACGAGCAGGCCTCTGGATTTCACTTCGTTAAATCATTTGTGCCCCACTTGTCTGTTAAGTGCTATGAGCTCCAGGGAAGAAAGATGATATGTAAATTTAAGGAATTAGCAGTAGACATCAGTCAGAGAGATGCTGAGCTGCAAAGCGCCTGTCACTGACAGAGGCCTGATTAGAACCAGGGACATCATGAAGGAATGACTCAGACCAGGAAAAGCCCAAGGAAGGGAGAAGAAGAGCAGGGGGAAAGGAATGAACACATTGAACACCTGCTGCCTGTGTGCGATCATACGGGAGGCTTTACCTGCCCCCACTGATGTCACCTTCCCTGTGAAATCTAGCCCTGCAAAATAAATACCATCTTCTCCATTTTCACCAAAAAGAAACTGAGGATCAGAGAATTGGAGTGATGTAGGATTTGAATCCTCATTGGACTGAGTAAACCTGCCAGAGCATAGCTTCTCATCTGGGTTGAACTCCCAGCCTAACTCACTAAGCTTTTAAAGCCTGTCTTTCCATCTGTAAAATGGATACAAAGACAGTGTTACTGCGTAGAGTTGGGGGAAGAGTAAATGGAATGAGCCATGAAAAGCGCTTTGCACAATAACATGGACACATTAAGAGCTCAGGAAAAGTTATTACTATTAATATCACTCTACACACTCCCTCCTATGCTTGCCTTTATTTTACTTGGAAACAAAAAGGATAAAAAGACCACCAATAACCCAGGAAGGCCAATCCAAGACTCAAAAAGAAGTATGTTTGGCATGAGGGCAGTAAAGATGTTCTCTGGAATAAGACTGGTTTCCCTTATCTGCTCTTTCTCCAGAAACCAGCCAGCCCCAAGTTTTCCATCACCACAGGTCTTTTGTGTTGCTTCACAGTAGATGAAATAAAATATTACATGATCCTGGAACAAGAGTGGGACCTCAAGTGATCTTAGGGCAGGCCAGTCCTGCCTCCCAGAGGAACCGTGCCAAAAGCATCTGAGAACAGCTGTCCACCCTTTGCTTTAAATTCTCCAGAGAAGGAGTTTCCATAGGCCACGTCTGTAGTGTGTTTTCTAGGTTACAACCCTAACCATCAGAAACTTTTTAAATTCAGTTTAAAGTTTTCCTGCTGTCATTTAGAGACATTTCCTCCTTCTACCCCTGATGGAGCATAGCCAATTTCTGTTCTCTGACTTAGAGACATTTTCACTTGTGAAGAATTAAGACTTGTAGTCTTTGCTTCCCTAGGAACCCTTGCCCCTTCAAATGTCTACTTCCTAGGGCATGGTTCAAATGTCTACTTTCTAGGGCAGTGTTGGTTTTCCACTGACCCTTCTTCCAAGCTATTATAAATGCTTCAGCTCTTTTAAGTCATGGCACCCACACATAGATATTGAGATCAAACACGTGCTGCAACTGAAGTTTGTTCTTCTGGAATCTCCCGATTTATGGCCCACGACTGTCAGACACAGAAGATGTTCTAAGTATACAGTGGCTACTGATTACTTGGACCGTGAAAAGAGCTGGTATGGTGGGGACGGGGGGCTACTTTTTTATTTACTTGAACCTTGAGGTAAAGCCGTTTGGATTGTCAAGAGGTTGCCTGAACATGACAACTGACCAGCTAAGAACCAGCCCTGCCTGTTGGAAGCTGCTTTCTTGTTCTTGTAGCTGATGGCTATGATGCCGGCAATGGACAGCTTCCAAGAAAAAGACAATGGAAAGGAAATATGTTCCATTGCTGAAAGAGATTGAAGAAATAATGTCCCAGAGATACAATCCCTCTCCTCCTGGACCTGACATATTTGGGAGGCATTTTGCTGGGTCCTTGACCCAAAACATCTGTTGTTGCCAATGATACAGGGAAAACAATCGCCTGGGAATGAACAACAGGAGTTCAAAAGGGTGAAGAGGAAGTACGGAAGACAGGGCCGTTCAGCATTTTAACCTGCTGCTGTCTCTGGAAAGGTCTCTTGATATTTCACCTGGCGATTTATGGCTGCATCTGGCTTCAGCTGCTTAAGTGTCACGTGAACATGTGACTGCGACTGGCCCAACAGCAATGGAATCAGTTGTGTCTACACCTCACCAAACCCTGAAATAAATCACCCGCTTGATCCTCCTGGCTATCACAAAGCCAAACACACCATCTGTCCAACACGCACATCTCCTGGCTAGCATCTTGCCCTCCTACTAGAACGACCATCTGAAAGAATATTTAGTGCTGTAGGAGATGTAGTCTCTTTGCATAGTCCATGCTTAAAACATGAGTCAGCCCTCAGCTGGCCTTCCAAGGTCTGCCTATCTCTGCTAAGGTCCTCAAATTAGCAACCAGTTAAGGGAAACACTGACTTTGGATAAACTTAGCAAGACGTTCTCAAGGTTTACAATAGACCATTTTGTGGACATGAAGGTTTCAGTCCTAGTCCTTGCAGGAATCTACCCAGAGCTGTTTTTTCGCTCTGCCTGCTTTCATGAAGGTTTTGCCATTGAGGCAGTCTTGTCATTCTGCCCCTTCGTTATCA
Organism: Pongo pygmaeus; assembly: GCF_028885625.2. Lineage (NCBI taxonomy): Eukaryota > Metazoa > Chordata > Mammalia > Primates > Hominidae > Pongo > Pongo pygmaeus. The sequence continues at coordinate 106,078,587 of NC_072384.2, read as the reverse complement.
ATCCACACACTGCTGGGGGACTCAATCAATCATGATTTGCAGGAAAAAAAAAAGGGTAAAGAAAGCTTCTTTCTGCTGTTATTTTTTTCTGCAAAGCCAGGGATGTTTTTCTGCCTTCCTTAAAGAAGGGCCTCTATCCTTTTCTTTTCCAGTTGAAATTATTCCTTGACTATTGGCTTTCTTTTAGCTAAGCTGCTCCTGATCTTTAATTATCTATCATGGTTCAGAGCCCAGGAAGTTCTGTCTCTGGATTTGCAGTGTCTGTGCCCCAGCCAAGCCACAGCAACCTCTTTCTGAAGACAGTTCAATCTAACAGCAATCATTGGATTGTTTGCTGCCATCGGTCCCACCTGATCTTTTGAACTCAGAGATGCTTTTCAATTCAGTCACCACTTGCTCACTGTCAAAAATCAAGCCCATTATGAGTAAATTCACTCATCAATTATTTCCTCTGATTTCTCTGCAACCATCCACTCACCATACCCATCCACACTTCACTTAATCTTCTTGTGTGCGCCTCCACAGTGAATCACGGCTAAGGTCTCCCACTCTAACGGAATTCATTCAATGGCCCAATCTGCATCAAAATAGCCCCAATGAGGTGTCAACAATCTTACCACTTACATTTGAAGGAATAGCCAGCCACCGTTTGTAAAATTTGGGTATTTTATAACATTAAGATTCTCGACTTACTCCCACTTGAGCTTGTTTTTGAACCTAGAGTAAAGGTTCTGTTCCTTCAATCCCATAGGCTTTGACTAGGCAGTCAAAGCTCTGTTCAATATCAGCTTTGCTTGTTTTCTTTCTGTCTACCACTTTCATGATTGAAAGTCATTGAAGTAATACTGTAATCAGATTTCACAAGGCCAACCCATGAATAAAAGAGCACACATTTAGGGGGAACACACACTGGAGGATTCTGAAGCTGACCTGGCCTAGTACCCTTTATCTCGTCTTCTTTGTCTCATTCCTGACAAAAATAATGATTACAATGACGACGATTATTGACCTTACTTAGTATTAATATTTACTTACAATGCTCTTTTTGATTAACCACAATAGTTCCTACACCATCTAATGCCATGTTACTTGCTTACTTCACTGTAGTTATCCAGTGACGGAGAATGAGACAGCTATAAAGATACCAGCCACTGAACATTCCATCAAGGGATCCCAGAAAAGACACATCCCTCCATTACTTGCTTCTTGGTTCATACCAAAACCAGGGAACTAAAGTATCAGCAAGGGCCCCTGGAGGTTGCTCTCATGTGAATGTCCAAAGCACCAGAGCAGTGTTGTCCAATACATTCTGTGATGATGCCGTGTATACCGTGACGTGCCCTGTCTATGCACTGACCAATACAGTGTAGCTACTGTGCCCTTGGAATGTGGCTGGTGAGACAACAGGACCGAAGTTTTGGCTGTAATCATTTTAATTAATTAAAATTGCCACACATGGCTCATGGCTACAATATTCAATGCTGCAGCTTTAGATACCTGCCCGCCCTATGAGTTTTTGTCTCGGTTCTTAAAGGCTAGGCTCTGATCGTTCTCAAAACTCTGTCTATGTTCAAAGCACCCGAGAATGTAGGAAACATGCCATCTCCTAGTAAGGGGGTGCTTCCTATGTCATTGTCGCTACAGAGGAAAGCCAAAGTGGCCTCTTAGAGAACACTGAGTATTCCTCCACAGCTAGCAGGGGTCACTGAATTTGGAACAGGGTCCACAGAGGCTGGTGTGAACACACTCCAGGCAGCTAAGCCACAAGCAAAGAGCTAAAAACAGAAATTCTGATTGGCTTGAAAGACTGTCTTGAAAAACAAAAACAGTGGAATGAAACCAGTGGGTGTCTTTTCAGCCTTAGGAAACCCCTGGCCAAAAAGAACAGAACTAATTGCTTACTTAAAAGGAAAAGGAAAAGAAAAAAAAGAAAGAAAATATGAGAAAACAATGAAATCAGAAAATATCCAAGGAATGTAAGCAGTTTCCACAGGCCCTTCTAATCATAGGGCCCGTGTTGGGTACTTCAACACTGCTAGCTCCTCTCCCATCCACATTTCTCTTCACCCTGATGCCCCCCACACTTGACAGAGACACCTCCTTTCTTAAATTTCATTACTTCTGTTTGCCTATCTCATAAGGGGATGAAGCATATGGCACACGCTCGTGAAGAGTGGGACAGTCCCCTCTGTGGATGGCAAAGTGTGGCACACAACAGGCTTTCAGGCTGACTCCGTGGGCGCCAGCCGCTCTGAACCCATTAGCAGTTGCTCTGCCCCCAACCAAGCCAGCTGCTTCCCTTCTCCCCAATCCCCTCAGGGCCTCCCCCTCCTTTTTTTTTTTTTTTTCTATGAAGAAGAAGAAAGGACCACCCTGAACAGAAAGGGCTTTCTCTCCTCTCCTGCTTAAAGCCCAGTATCAAGCTCTGTAAGGAGAAGGAAAATGGGAAATACAGAGAACGGTTCATAAAGTCATCAGAGGATAGAGGGAAGGGCTCTGGGAACAATATTATGATTTTGTTTCCTGGAGGCAGGTTACAAGTGCCACTTTCCTAAACTTCAGGGATTCCTCTGGAATAGGAAAATAATTATTTTCCCTTTCAATATCTTAAGGGAGGAACAACATTAGATTTAGCAGTTCCTTATGGCCCTAATTTTCTCTCTGTCCCCATCCATTCAGCCAAAGGTTGGAATTCTGCCCACTTTGTGAGCTTGCTCTGAAAAGCCCTCCCAAACCACAGGGTATAATGAATCAACTGGAAGGAGGACAAAGACTAGAATTCCCAACTAGTAGCAAGGGTCAACCATAGGGGCTTTCGGGTGAAGGCCAGGACTGGACGAGGAGGAGGCGGTGGTGAACGGGTAAAGAAACAGAGGTCCAGGCCAGGGTCAAAGGGAGGTCACTTAAGCTCCCCTAGAGCTGTGACTCAGTAATTGGTGGCCTTGTGGCCTGGGTAGGGCTGCCCTCAGACACTCCCAGAGAAAATATGCTTAGAAGAGTCAAGGGAGGAGGCCAGAATCATTAGAATGAACCTGAGGATAGACACTGAATAAGAGCCAGCCAACCTCCCCAGCCTGCAGAGGACCCCGGCTATATCCTTTTATTCAAAGCGCCTCGGCTGAGGTACATACCACACAGACACACACACACTCATGCACAGAAACCACAAACACACTCATGCACACATTAACACTAGAATACCCACACCTACACAGACCCCACAAACCTTCTTTACATTCAGATAAAACATGGGGGTTGGGAACAACCATGAATTAATTGGATGCAGTCTCAAAGGAGTGGAAATGAAATGAAAAATCCAGGCTGGGTTATAAAAATAAGTATTTTTTCCCAACGTGCAGGAGGCTCATTATATTAATTAAACATTATTGCAGTGAACAGAGAAGGGAGGGTGATTAAGGCTGGACTGGGGTAAGTGTTCTCTTCTTTTGCCTGAGGCCGTGGTGATCTTCAGATATTAATCTCTCTGAGCACTCAAATGCTGAAGAGATAAACACTTGAAATATGAAAATGTTTTTCTCCGGATCAGGCACTGTGACCCTCCAGGGAAGCAAGTGTGGACTGTGTCAGGAGGCCAGCTCCGAGTGCTCTCCTAGCATCTGTCCCACTGCCCCCACCGGGAAGAAGGGACACGCCAGTGCTTGGGGTGAGAAGCAGTTCTAAGGAAGCCTGCAGAAGGGAAGGTCCCTTTCCCTCTTTTATTTTCTAGCCTTTTCCTATTGTACCCTGGCAAACTGATCTACTAAATTTCCAGAATTCACCCCCCTCCTCCCCAGTGCTTATGGAGGTCTCAGGTCCAGGCCAGAGGTACAGGAGAATTCAAAGTCACTCAGTGCTGTGCTAGAGCCAAGGTGTACCAGCTTGTGAGAGCTGCTTGTCAAGTGTTTTGCAAGCCAGTTATTAAATGTATTCATTAGTAAAAATTAAACTATATAAAGCAATAATTCAATAAATTGTATTAAAAAACAAAGGTAACAAATCCTCAAAACTCAGCACTTCCTAGTTATCTTAATACATTTTATCAGTAGCTATACTTCTGGAGTCATTTCTGTCTACTGTATTTGCACAATGGAAAAAAAAACTATTTAATGCTCTATTACTGACTTCTCAACTCCATTTCCATTGATGTTGTGTTGGTAGCTTAAGCTGAGCTATGGTAAGGGTATTTACACCACTGAAAGTGACAAACATTAAAAAGCAGTTTTTTTTTTTTAATCCCTAAAAAGCCTATTGTTAAACATTTACCATCATACTGCTGTGAAAGCACATAACAGCGGAGATAGCAGACAACTCTTGCTACCTGTTTAGAAGGGATAGAGGCAACCCCTTCTTGTCAGCAGTGCCAGAAGAAGCTTCTGAAATCTGGCTTTCTGAAACTAAAAGGGTGGGCTTAACAATGTATCCAGGACTTACAGCAATACTCTTCTAGAGGCCAAGTGCCAGGCAGCTCTGCTAGATACCCATGGGTGTGGCAGCATTTTGGTCCCTCAAATTGACTTGGTGTAGAAGCAATGGCACCCTCAGAGATGTATAATCAAACTCAAGGCCAGTCATCTCCCAATGAGCCATTTTAAGAACAGTACCCAACTTGAAGTTCACAAGGGGCTCTGTAATAATAGCAGTGGGTGCTGGCTATGGGAACAAGAGGACACTGACTCGCCCCATCTCCTAGGGCCTCCCAATTGTCTCTTCTTTCTTTTTCCTCTTTCTTCTATCTTGGCTTCCCCCTCTCCCTCCCAGCTTCCAGGCTGTGCTGTAATCACAAGAGAGGCTGGGAACCACCAACTGGCTATTCTTTGAGGTGACGTCTTGAGCAAAGACTGTGGTGGTTTGTGGGCAAAGAATAGAGGATTGCTGTGCGGTGGGAAGTTATGAAGCTTGTAAGGGAATCTGGGGCTGAAGTATGTGGAACAGGCTATCCTTAACTCTTTCGTCTCTTCACTCACAGCTGGCTTACCTGGAAACGTCCGGTCGTTCGGGCTGGAGCTGCTGGCCCAGGTGGTCCGGAGCCACTTGGCATGGTCATACATCCAACCACAGGGCTCCTCGGGGAAATCAAAGTTGCAATTGAATCCCGAAGGGAGCTGCAAATCTTTGTCTAAAAGGGGAAAACAATAACCCAAAGGAAGGCAAATGAAATGGGTTCAGAGAACAGCCACAGTGGTACTATTTAAATGGCTGGCAAGGCCTGAGTGGAGAGCAGAGAAAGAAGTGGCTTCCTTTGCTTATTCATTTAACTCATCTTGGCGATCGCTGGCTTTCGGGTCAGGCTTTGGTCTCATCCTTCCCAGGCATGAAAGCCAAGTCTGCCAGTGGTTCCCATAGTAAGCAATTATAAATGAGGCCACCAAATGGCTTCAGGCTCTAATCAGCCTCTTCTGTCCACCTCGGAGAGCAGACAAATGTGAAAATTGCTGTTCCCTAAATGCCAGAGAAGAATGTCTCCCCAGTGCCCTGGTGGAAGGCTGGCTCCCAAAAAAAGTATTATCTCATCTCCTGCCAACCTGGCTCTCAGAGGAGATGGGGCAGCCCATTAGCATCCAGAGAGACTGAAATCCCTGGGAGGTTCTGCCCAGTGAGGAGAAAGTGACCTCAGAAACAAGGAAGGCTTGTTTGCTACACTTCACCTCTTTGTGATCCGTCTCTATTTCTGAAGACTGGGACAGTCCAGCATCTCCATGGGGAGGTATGCCCGGTGGGAAATTTGGCATGGTAAGAGCAAATCGAAGGGACCAGACCAGCCAGCCGCTCAGCTCAGTGCTGACCAGGAGGAAAAATAATTTCCCATCATGCTGAATCCCTGGAGGCTGTGACCCGGGGAGATGGAGAATGCTTTCCCTATGGGAATCCAGGAGCTAATTACACAATGGTGTCCTCTCTGCTTTGGTGGTTCACCTGCCTGAGCCTGAAGACAGAACCAAGAGAGTTTCCTCTGAGGTTCCACCCAGCTCCAAAAATCCAGTATGAGCTCATGCCAAATATGTGACTAAGTGGGGGTGGTGTGGAGGTGGGGAAAGAGGAAATGGGAACCCAAATTTGGTTGTTTGCCGGCAGTGCCTGCGGAGACAGCGGAAAAATGTTGGCTAATGTTGGTAGCAGGGAGGAAGTGGGGTCTCTGCCCTTCTCACTTCCCTTCCCAGGGTTCTTAGAGAGGAATTTCCCTGGGGAAGGCTTAGAATTCAGGTTAGGAAGTCTAAAGGGACCCACAGACTGGTAGAAACAAATTACTCACCCTAGGGGTGAGGAGGGCTCACCTCATGGGGGGCAGGGCACTGCTGGCGTCAGAGGGAGGAGGAAGATTGCCACCAGGCCCTGTAAATGCCTTCCCTTTCCAGGACAGGATATTTAATGTTTGCCCACCCTTGGCCAAAGTCAGCTTGAGTTTAGAAGAGACACATGGAATCTATTACAGAAGCATCAACCTGTGGCTTGGAAAAGTCAGCCCTTAGCCCTTACCATCCCTTTCTCCTGACAATTTCTGAATTTCTATTTTTCCCTTCAAAAATATGAAGTAATTCAATATAGCATAAATCCTCTGTAATGTTTACATGTATACTGTATCTCAGGAACCAAATTCTGCAAAAAAAAAAAACTTTTGCAAAAAGAAAAGGGAGGAACCATCAAAGAAACCCCAAATGAAACAAACCACTAGAAATGGGAAAATCATATTAAAAATAAACTTCTGAAATTTTGCAGCAGAACCCTTAATTTTTCCTTTGATTGTTATTTAGCTAGAACCCCCACTCCAGGTCCCCCAACAAGCTAACTCTATAAATCCAATATAGTATATTAACTCCCTATGCATTCCACTTTGGCTCTCAAACTATCTGAAACATGTCTTGGAAGACTCTCCAAGTCTCCTTCTCTCCATAAAACAAAAACAAGTTCATTAAAATGTCAGAAATCTGTATTCACCTAACCCCGACCAACAGTGTCCCCCACCCACACAATAATACAAAAGCACAATCCCCAAAGCATATGCATTAAATTATTGCTTTTTCAGTCACATAACTTCAGCATTTATTCTTGGCTTTCCTCCCATTCTTCTTTGTAGCCATTTTCTGGAGTCATCCACTCCATCAGTGCAGTTCCTCTAACTGTCAAACGGCTGTGCTTGCAGGTTCCACAGATTTTGCCATCTACCTACATCTTTATGTCTCCATCACTTCTCTAGTCTCTTTGCCATCTTCCCTCATTTTGTTTAATGAACATTTAATAATGATCAGTAATTTACTGTAAGTTGAGGCTGTCAAGCTTAACATTCTAGCCAAAATGCCAGGTGTTCCAAAATTTGTGGTTTCTTATAAATGTCCTTATACTTGGTGACTTTAGCAGTATGATTTAAAATGTGACTGACTTTTGGATTCTGCCAATTATTGTTTTTATCTAACTTGGATATACTCCGAAGATAAATGAAAGGGATTTCCCATGTGATGGGACCCATCCGGAAATGCGGAGCCCCTGAGTTTTGAGGGAACGGTTGAAGATGCCTTTTTACATTTCCGCCTTTGTCTCTGATCTGCACTCCAGTTGTAGAGGATACAGTGCACTATCTTATAGAATCATCACTGTTATACTTTCTCAAATTGGTGGCGGTGAAAGACACAGGGAAACACAATTATGTCACAGCTAACTGCTGGATTAACCCAACTATCGCGCTCCATCACCCAGATGACCGCCGTATCTTCACTTGGCTGTAGCATACACACACAGCTTAACAGGAAAAACTATCAGAGCTGTGAATTCTAAGGATAAGAATGGTTTTCCTTTAGCGGACAAGCAAGATAGTGAGGGCTCAACAAATGAGACTTCTCAAAAGAGGAGTAGTTCTCTTTGGAGTCATCCTTGTCTCACCTGATGTCTAGTGGGTTCACACCAGTAGGGCTGTACTGGTTGTTACACTACCCAAATGCTTCTACATTGGTTGTAAACAGCCACTGCCCCAAACCCCTAAGCGCCCCCACCTCTTTTACCCCTTCCCTGAGATCCCCTGGATCTCTGATCTAGGGGACCCCTAGGTCCCTACCCAGCCACAGGCCAGTTCCCACTCTAACTAGTCGGCACCCATGCCATCTGGATGCAATATGTGCTTACCATCCTCAAAGCTGCAGTTCTCCCCACACTCCGTGGCCTCTTCATCGGTGGGATAAGAGGTGGTTGTCTCTTCGCTCTTCACAGTGGGTCCCAGCGTCTCTACCGTGGGCTTGGAGTCTGTGTAAGGGCAAAGGAAGATAAGAGAATGCTGTAGCAGCCTGTGTTGCAACCCAGCAGGAGGAAGACGCCAAACATCTCTAGAGAAGGAAAAGAAGATGCACACATGTGCACGAAACTCTGAAGTCATGTCCGTGTGCTGTCAATGAAGTCAGGGGCATGGCCATAGTAGAATGAGAATGGTTCTAGGTTGCAGAACCAGCAGTGACAGAGGTAGGGACACAAACCCACGTTCTTTACTCCACAGCAGAGGCCCTGAGGTTCGCACAAAAGGCCACGAGACAATAATGGAGGGGGCGACAGGCGACGCTGACTCCAAGGAAGGACCAAAGCACATTCTGGCTCATGTTTGCACAAAACTGGATGGACGGGAATATGGATTTAAAGGGGCTCAGATTCTATATGGTGAAAGTGATTTGGGGCTATGCCTTTAGGTCAGGGTGTGGCAAGTTCAAGTGTTTCCTGGATCCAAACACCTACTGTAAGTGAGGAAAGCAGACGTGGTGGTGACGGCAGGGGAAGGTTGGACAGAGAGGTGGTGGTGACAGCTGGGATCTTACATGCCTGGTTTAAAGGTTGCCTCCATGACTGGCTCCAGCAGATTGGGGCCTGGAGGGGAGGTGGCCCAGTGTGGCCAAGCAGGTCTTCCAAATATTTCCCCCTTTCCTTCCCCCAACAAGAAAGCAAAAATTCCTAAGTAAAATCTCCAGACTCTACATGTTGGCAACTTATTAAAAATGTTATACTAAGTAGCACATAATGAACCCTGGCTAGGCCATACCTGGCTGCAGGCAGGGGGTTCTGACCTCAGCTCTAGGTGATTCATTCACCTATTCATTTGCTTATTTGCTCATGCCCGTCATTCATTCAGCAACTATTGAGGGAGTGAATGGAGCTATGAGTCAAGCCCTGGGTGGGGTGAAAGGGGTTCTGGAAACTGGTGCTCAAGTCCATGTGTTTTGGGGTGGTGTCTTCATCCCAGAGCTGTCCTCCAACAGGATGCCGGTGCCTTGTCCCTCTCATATCTATACATGCTCCTTTGCACTACTGTATGTGATTAGGCGCCTTTGTCAGGCACCCTTCAGGATATCATTTAATAAAGCCAGGAGCTGGAGGAAATTGCTAAATATGCTGAATAGCTTTTTCACGGTCGACTTCCCACCTTTCTGCTATTAAATACTACGCACATAACCTTTCATACTTCCCTTTGCTGTGTCTGCCTTTTGCTCACAGTAAATAGCAAATAACCTCGAAGCGTCCTAATTTGTAAGTTCAAATTTGTCACTGTGTCACAGAAACTCGATTGTAAAGCAAACTATGGGGCATTAAGGCAAAACATAATTATTTGAAACACAAACAAACCAACTAACAGGTGAAGCAGCCCTGTCAAAGTATTTAGCTGCAGCAGCTCAGCCCAGCCCATTATTTTTCCTGTTATCCTTTGGGATAGGGATGAAGAAGTGAACCAAAGATGAGTGGGAGAAACAGATAGAAATTCGAAAAGCAAACATAGCCACATGACCTATGGAGAACAGTTTCTGGAAGTGTTAGGTAGCAAAATGGGTCAGCTGATTGGTGCAGAGAATGTTAAACCCAGGGGCCAATGAGGCACCAGAGGGCAGGGCGTGTAAATGAAAGTGGAGGAACGGCGGGCACGGAGGCCTCAGTGTTTATACTGTTTGTACTATGTTTGTACTGGGCGCTCCAAGGTAACTGCCCGTCAAACAGCAACGCTCCCCCTGAAATTGAAACCAGATGTCAGAGACTTCAAAGGAAAGGAGGCTGGGCAGAGGGGAACGCTCCTCAACTCTGATCTTCCAAGGAATGGCCAGGCGGGGCTTTGAAATAAGAAACCTGTCGCTGACCACCACCGGTGTAATTTGGGGCAGGTTGGGATTGGGGAGCAATGAGGGAAAGAGGTCATTAGCAACTGTCCCACTGGCCAGACTGGGAGGGCATGGCACCGAAGGGCAAGGGATGGGGGGAAGAATGAGGTGGACTTCATCCAGCTGAGTGACCTCTGGCAAGTGACTTCTACCCTCTGGGGCCGTTTCCTTGTCTATAAAAGAGGAATTGGCCCAGGTATGTGATATTTCCCAAACCACGCATCACACTCATCATTGGATTGTAGAATCCATTGAATAGGTCATGACCAGCATTTAAAACATATCGACTATAATATTTTGGAGTGCACTTCCATGGTTAAGATGACCATTGCTTTGGGAACCTTTTGTTTCAGTTACATTTATTTATCATAACAGGTTTGCTGGGTGCCAGGCAGTAGTCTAAGTATTTCATATCCATTCATTCATTTAATCCTCACAATGACCCTACGGGGTGTAGACAGACTATTGTCATCTCCATTTTTCAGCTAAGATAACCAAGGTGCTGAGAGACTAACTTTTCTGAGGTTATGCAGCCAGCAAATGGCAGGGGCAGGACTTGAACTTGGCAATCTGTCTCCAGAGTCCAAGCACTTACCCATACACTGTACCCCGTATACACCACTGTGTGTGAGTGCTTATAAGTGAAGCAGGTTGTGAAGGAAAATTATTTTAAATTGTGTATCATGGGCAGAAATGTGTGAAAGCCACTGGCTTCCAAGCTCCTGGATCCCCTACAGCGCTGAGCCCCTGATTCCAGGGCACATAAATGAAGCCAGTTTGTATAGGGGGGAGGTTTTCTGCACCTGTGAGAGGACAGGTGACACACATTTAGCAGGCTGCAGGGAACTTTGGCCTCGTCCCCAGGTAATGGGGAGTAAAGTGTCTTCCTATGAAGATGTGTTCGCTGGGGCTGCCTTCAATTCAAAAGTGAGGAGGCTAATTTGGGCCCAACTCCCAGCCCGTGTGCCTCAACAGGGCTCCTCTGCGCTGCTGTAGCCAGCATACAGGCAGCATTTTTCTCCCTGGGAGCCAAAAGCACTTCTCTGACATGCCCTTATTAATCCTTCACGCCATCCTGCCGGCTGAGCTGGTGACAGGTACAGCACAGACAGGAAAATGGGGATACCTGGGGCCCTGGCGGAGGAGGGCAGGATAGCTCAGGCTGGTGGCTGCTCCTGCTGGCATCAGGCTCAGTCCCTGAGCCCCAGTGGCTCCCATGAACTCCTTTTGGCAGGCAGTGAGTGAGCTCTGGGTAAGATCTGGTGCCAGCTCTGCTGAGGGAGGAGGGCCGGCACCCTAAGGAAAGGAAGGTAGGGCCTGACTCAGAAGGGCAGGGCCCTCCGTCGGAAACCAGGAAGGCTGGGCACCCTCCATGGGCCTCACCCTCATTTGGAAGAATGAGAGGTGCTCCCCCAGGCCTGGGCCACCTGGCAGGAATGAGCAGGACAATGAGAAGGAGTCCTGCCCCCATCACCTCCCTGCAACAGGGTCCCTCCTGAGCAAATAAATGCCTTTTACAGATGTGGCTCCGAAATGAAAATGAAGTCTCTTAGCCACTGACATCTGGAGGCCAGATTCAGACATAAACCGATTACTTTATTATCATGAGGGATTTTTTTCTTCCCTAAATCAACAGCCACAGCCCTCTGGCCTGAAGAGCCAGGGTCTAATTGAATTTGGGTGGGTGGTGTGTGGTTACGATTTGTTTTTGAGAGACTCGGGTTGGAGAACTGAAATGATTCCTTAAAAAAGACAAAGTACATCCCTTGAGAAACTGTCCCGAGTCCAGAGGCTGCAGTACCCATGGTCTGAGGCAGGAGAACACGGCAGGGGTCTGCAGCATTTCCAGCTCCTGGGATGGCTGTCCCCTCCACAGCCCTCCCAGGGCCTCGTGGGATGCCAGGGTCAGAGGACCATGTGGGTAAGATGCAAAGAGGAGGAAATGTCATCTTACCTGTCCAGTCACAGCCCAGCACCTCCAGCCGCATCCCAATCCCCGCTGGCGACCACCTCTCCGGGTATACTCGCACATACTGCGCCGGAATGGGGTCGAACCTTCGGATGTCAGGGGTGTCATAGTGCATGTTCCCTTCGAACAGCTGCAGGGAGAGAGGCCACTCAGCCCTTCTGGTGTGGGACCCCTCCCTATCACCTTCTTCCCTTTCCTTCCCCTTCTCCTCCCTGCCCCGCATGTCCTGCTAGGAAGGCAGCTTCCTAGTTGATTCCTGGTCACTCGGACATTCTGATCCACGCGAGCTTCATTTTCAGACCAAGGATTTTATTCATTTGGAAGGTGGTTAGGGACCCAGAATTACGGAAAATAGGAAGTAAACAAAGGTGGCAATTTCCAGGTTGTGTCTTTTACCTGGTGACTGAAATGGAGTATCTGGGGAAGAATTTGGCTCCAAATGCATTTTCAGCTGACTTTGGCTAGACAGGGGGGAAGGCAGTTTGGGCAATCTTTGACCGTTCTGAATTCCTGGTCTACCGGGAAAGGGACACTTCTTTTTCTAATGCGTGAAAGCCTCGACTGAGGTAGCCCAAGCTGACTGATAGTTCCTAGTTCACTGAGAACCTTACGGGAAAATGACCTCTAGGCCAATGACACTGTCTTCTGGTCACACATCTATAGTCTTAGACTGTTTCCCAAACCTTTGTTTAGGGAAAGCACTCCTGTCAAAAGAAATCTCACATGGAGCCCCAGTACATAAAACTGATGATGCGGGGAGCAGGCGGCTGCTTTGGTGGAGCTGGGTGGAGGACCAGCCTAGAGTACCCTTGAAGACACTCATGTGGGGGAAGGACAGGAGTGGGTGGCCAGGGCCTGTGGCTGATTAGCCCCCAGGAATTCTGCAGGACCACTCCAGTTTTCAGGATGCCCTGGGTCCACAATTCTGAACCAGAAGCACTGTCTCGGATAGGGCTGTCTCCCACAATGGCAAAGATCAACTTCTTTCCCAAGAAAAACCAGGCTCAGCTCTCCCTGGGGAAGCCTGCGGTCCAACTTCTGCTCCATCGATGCAAGGTTCCAGTTACCAAGCCCTGAGCCTTTCTAAACCTCTAGAGTTGAGAGCTGGGAGTTTACCTCAGCATCGCAAAACCTCCAACCCAACTCTTGCCTCTGTATTCAGAATGGAAACATTTGCTTAGCAAAGGTGGCCCCGAGACATGCAACACTCCCTCCTTTTTTAGGGACCTGTTCTTTCGAGAAAAACAAGGGGTAACTAGAGATAAGAATCAGAGAACCTGGCCTGCCAGGAGACTGATTTAGGGAGGGACAGAGGCATGACATCTCCTCCCCTTCTGGGGCTCCTTGTGTCTGTGTTGAAGGCTGACCTTCACTCTGGTGGCAGGGGAGTAGGCTGTACTGGCCTGAGCTTCTGGCTCGGGGTGAGTTTCTCTTGCTTCTCCCTTGCCTCAGTTTGAGAGGCAGGAAAGATCTAAGCAGTCAAAACTAGGAGAATACAAAGGAATGCAGCGACATTCAGAAAAACATCATTATTTTTGGAAGTCAACCTCTAGTTTCTATAGCTTGGCCTCCAAAAACCACATCCCCTTTAGATGTCTGGCCAATTTCAAGGAAACTTTATCTGAAAGAGTGTATAAAGAGTGTTGAATTGTATAAAAAGGCAGTGTTCAGTAGGGGTTAGGCATTTGGACTTTGGAGTCAGACTTCCGGTTTCTGAATCGGCTCTATCACAGGTGAACTGTGTGACCCTGGGCATGATATCAAGTGTCAGTTTATCATCTCTAAAATGGGAGTGACAAAAAGATCTACTTTGCACAGATGTTGTAACGATTAAAAGAGAGTCCGGGCTGGGCACGGTGGTTCATGCCTATAATCCCAGCACTTTGGGAGGCCGAGGCAAGTGGATCACTTGAGGTCAGGAGTTCGAGACCAGCCTGACCAATATGGTGAAACCCCGTCTGTACTAGAAATACAAAAATTAGCTAGGTGTGGTGGCGGGCACCTGTAATCCCAGCTACTCAGGAGGCTGAGGCTGGAGAATCGCTTGAACCCTGGAGGCGGAGGTTGCAGTGAGCCGAGAACAGGCCACTGCACTCCAGCCTGGGTGACAGAGACTCCATCTCAAAAACAAATAAACAAACAAAAGAGTCAGAAATAAGGTATTTAGCACAGTGCCTGGCACAAAGTAATCTCTCAAATGATATTTGTTTTATTGGATTTCAGGAGTTGGATGACGACTGTTTAGATGGGACATCATCATTCTCAACTCCCTGTACCCCACTTAGCCTCCCTGTTGAGGGTAACGTTACAGAGGCCTCCAAGAACAGCCTACCTTTGGCTGCTGGGTCCTGGGTTCCTGAATGTAGTCCCAGTCTTTGCCGTTTAGGCTGTAGGAGACTTTGAACTTGCGCACAAACGCTCTGGCTTCCACGGCAGTGATACTGTCTCCTCCGCGGGCTCCCTGAATGATGACACCTTTCACTGTCTTGGGTGTTCCCAGATCTACCTGAAGCCACTCCTCACCGGGCTGGGCCTGAGGGATTCGAGGGAACCAGCCCGAGCGGCTGCTGACCAGGCGGGCTGCACTGGGGCTCCAGAGGTATTCCTGGGTGGAAGAGGCGGAGATCTGGGAGTCTGCAATGAGGCCTGAGAGCATCCCCAGCATGTTGGAGCAGGGAGCATCTGCAGAGAGGAGAGGAAGATACAAGAGGTCATGGCCGACACCTGCTAACCAGGGACCACCCCCTATAAGGAGGGAGCTGCAAAAGAGCCCAACTGTCAAATACTAAGTCAGCACTAATTTCTTTGCATGGTGAATGTGTACAGCACTGTGGTTAAGAGCCTGGACTCAGAGCTAGACTGCCTGTGTTCATGTTCACTCTGCCACTTACTAGTCAGAGGGCCTTGGGCAAATTATTTAATTGCTCTTTGCCTCAGTTTCCTTAGATCTAAAGGGGAGCTAATAGAGGTGCCTACCTCTTGGGGGCTGTTGCAAGGATTCTGTTAGTTACTAAGAGCTCACAGGACAGTGCCTGGCATATTTAAGTATCCAATGGCCATTAACTATTTCTGCTTGCAGCTCTAACCAAGGACTCTCAGAATGTGTGTCTGCACATCCCTGTCGATGACACTAGTTCCCACTGACCCTCTCAGGGACACTGAGCACAGGGGAACTGAGCTAAGCATTGAACTATTTCCTAGTGATTGTTTTGCCAAGTAGAAGGAAACCTTCCTGGCATCAGTATCAGGTCTTTACTTCCCAAATAACTGCTCTTTACTGCCTTGGATCCTTCCCACATGCTGTTCCCATGACCCAAAATGCTTTTCCCTTCAGTCACCCCCAGACTAACATTTTCTTACCCCCAAGCTCAAGTGTCATATCTACAGAAAGGCTGTCCCCAAATTTTCAATCCACACTAAATTGGTTTCCCTCAGAACATCCTGTTCTTTTCCTTCATATGCACATTCTAGTTTATCCAGTACTTGCATTTGTTTATTATCTATCTTGCTCACTAGCCTGAAAGTTCTATGATGTCAGAGACCCCATCTGTTTTGTTCCTGTCTCTGTGTCCCATTCCCAGTGTGTGCCTGGCACATCAGATGTGTGGAACAAATGATTGAGTGGAGAATGCATGAATAAATGATGTCAGACAAGGCAGGGTCTATAGTCAATGTGCATTTCATACTTGCAAACTGAGCTATGGATAAAAAAGATCCTCCAGGTTGTTCCCCTTCTTCAAAATCACCGGTTCTCTCCTTTCAATCTTCCAGAGAATGAGCTCTACCTAAATCTTTGCTGATTAGCCTGGAACAGCAATAGGGAAGGGACAGAAAATAGTCCCCTAGGCAGGATTAGCATAAACTGATCCCATCAGAAGAAAACGGGTCTTTGTGTAAATGTGGTAAGAGCAGAAAATTTGAATTGAGAAAATGTGGGTTCAGATCCTGGCTCTGTCACCTCCTAGTTGGATGACTTTGGGCAAGCTATTTAACCTCTTTTGAGTCTTGGTTTCCTCATCAGTCCCTGGCCCACCTTACCTCACAGGGTTGTTAGAAAGCATAGGCAAGATGATGAACAAGAAAGGCATGTGGAGATGCAGAGACTGTACAAACACAAGGTGTTTTAACTAGAAGCCTCAAACAGGGTCAGACCTTGGAGCACTCCCTATCAGAGCTGGAATGATTAGGGGAAAGGCACGTGGATGGATGTACACTGAAGACACTTCCGGGTCAAAGAGGCAACTTGCCTGCCCTGGGATGAGCCCACAAGATAAAGGGGATTGGTCTGTCCATAAATTTCTGGGGCTAATCCAGCCATCATCACCTCCCATCTGCACCCCCTGCATTAGCCTCCTATAACGTCCCAACTCCCACTCTGGTCTTCTCCAATCTACATGCCTTGGGTTTCAGCCCGCAAGCTGTGTCCATGCCCCTCACTTCCTCTTTTGGTCCCTCTTGCCACCGTACCATTGAGAAAGCTGTGACCATTGCCTGGTGCACTTTCCCTCCCCTCTTCACCAGGTAATGTCTGTTATTTGCCTTCTAACCTCACCTCAATCATCACCTCCTCAAAGAAGTCCTCCTTGAGCTCCTAGGCTGGGTCAAATCCCCTGCAATGTACTTCCAAGGACTATAAGCCTCTATTTCCAGACACTGATCATAGTTTTGATTTTATATTTATTTATGAGTTTATCAGTATGTCTGCCCAACTTGTCCATATGCCCACACAGAACAGAGTGTGTTGTGCCCACCTTTGTGTCCACAGCACCATGTACAGCTCTTGGCCCCCGGTTGAGGCAGCAGAGAGTGTTATTTGAAAGCAAGGGCTTTGGACTGAAACTGCCTAGATTCAAACCATGGCTCTACCACTTACTGGTGAGTGACCTAGCTCTTTAAGTCTTGGTTCCCTCATCTGTAAAGTGAGGAGAATAATACCCATAGAGTCCTTATGAGGATAATAAAATATGTTACATCTTAGGTGCTTAGAATGGCATCTGTACCTAGTTAGCATTCCATAAATGTTAGCTATTAATAGAAATCATAGATGCTTAATAAATATATATTGAATGAATGAATGAAAAGACAAATTCTGGTAGGACTTGAGTCCTTGAGCCAGTGTTTCTGGGAAGGTCATGTGGTGCAGTCATGCTGTTTGCACAGAGTTGAAAGGGAGCAGAGCCTAGGACTCAATCAGCACCCCAACCTCATTGGAGCCCCCACCTCACCTGTGACCCGGCAGCCGAAGAGCTCCAGCCGGAGGGCGATACCTGAGTGCCAGGTCTGAGGGCGGATTCTAACAAACCTTGTCAGCAGCGGAGCATGGAGCTTGTTTAGAACCACCTCAGTTGCATCGTTGTTGGCTTGAAATACCTGTAGCGTAAGATGCAAAACCATGGTATTGAAACCCCTGTTTGTAGTTCAGCCACTTGAGCAGTCTTTGAAGGGGATGGGAAAGTTCTGTCAAATTCTCTTTCCCTCAAGCTTAAAAATAATCAGTGGGTGTGTTGTTTTGGGCTTTTTAAAGAAACATTGTAAAAAAATTAATTTCTCACACTGTTCTACTTGAAAATTATCAGTGGTCTTCCCAGAAACTTTTAGAGGGAAGGAAAATTTTGCCTCCAGGCTGAGAGCAGGCAGAAGAAGGAAAACACTTGAGAAGCTAAGGAAGAAAGAGAAAAGTAGAATATCTGTTTAAAATGAAGTAAAAATATCATCTTTTAGGGCTACCAGACCTCACTCACTAGCTTGAACTTGACACTCCCTCTTCCTCATGTTGCAGGCACCTAGGAATATTTGCAGGGCATTTTCTAATTGCAAAGTGCTTCACGGTTGTTTTTGTTAGTTACTTGATGCCATCCCACCCATGAGCGGGGAGATGATGAGGGGCACCCTCTACCTACAATGGCCCTGTGTCAATCAACACTTTCTTGGTTCTCTCTGATCTTTGTGGCAGGGTCAGGGTTGCAGACAGTCCTTCAGAGTCCTGCTCCAGCTTCCTCTCACTGTAGTCCCACCCTGTAATGAAATCCATCCCTGTCCCCATCTGACCAATACATCTCTTATGGGAGGGAAGGCTTTTTGGAACAGCTTCTGATCCAACATGGTGGGAGCAAGTCCTGGCTTTCCAGATGGCCCAGATCAATAACTGCCATATGGACCTTATGCTTTTTTGTGCTCTCTGTTCAAAAAAAAAAAGTAACTAGCGCAAAGTATATGTGAGTTTCCCTTGGTTTTCCTGAATAAGGGTAGAGGGAAAAACCAACTAACCAACCATCACTTCTAAATCATATCTGTCATAGCTATAACAACCAAGGGACTCTGTAAATCTACTTACAGCCAACTCTGCAAGCATCAGCGATTTCTCCTGCTTAGGAGAACTAGATGTTTTGGCTCCTGATATTCAGGCCATGCCAAGTGTTTGGGGGCACCAACAGGGCTGGGACAAGAGGACTGGGGAAACTGGTAAATTTGAAGACTTTTCAGCCAGATGCAACAAAATATCTTTGAGTATAAACAATTATATCTATAGTACCCCAGAAGGTAGATATTCTTACCTCCACTTTATTGGATAAGGAAACTGAGGCTCAGAGATGCCTGTCTGGATCCAACATCCTTGCCACGTTTTTAGGTTTTAAGCTTGTAGTTTCTTCTAACACATTGCAGTGTTTATGCTTGTGGCTGGGAGTCATGGGGCCCTTAAAGTCTCCAGGCATGGGCTGAATGGAGGTAGGGTCACTGTCCAGTGATGTGTTCCCAGTGTGAGTTTATAATCCCACCATAGAATGGCTTTGAGTAATGGCAAAGAGCAGCACAGAAGTCTAGAGCCAATTGACAACACAGTCCTTTCTTCCCCATGAACTGTGAACTCCATCATTTAACAACCCTATTTCCTGCTTGCTAAGATTAAAAGTTAGAGCCATTTAATAACACACCACTGAAGACACCATACCTTTTGCAAGTAAATGAAGGGAAGTGGCCTGCTGAAGACAAACAGGGAAGCAGATTTTCGCTGGTCCACCATATTCAGTTTAAACCATTGCTCTGGTGCAAAGTCCACCAAATCTGGGGGTGCTCCCTGCCCACCCAGCCTGCTGCTCCCTCTCCTCCCCTGGGAAGTCCTCCCACCCGGGTCCTAAGGTTGACAGCAGGGAGCGCCAGGAAAGAACTTGTTAGTCACGCCTCTCTCCCAGGTTCGATTTTGCTGCTTCCTGTGTAGCGATTGTGGATGAGAAGGAGTGAGAAGACCAAGTTAGCAAGGGAAGGAGAAAAGCCAAGCAAAGGGAAGGAAAGAGGGTTAGGGCCAGACACCCTGGAGAAGGCCCAAGGGGAGTGGTGCCTGACCCTACTTCCTTCGTACTGATGAAGGGCTCCACAGCTCTCAGGAAAGGGATGGGGAACTGGATCCAAAGAAAAGAGATTCATCAGTTCTCTGAGAATTCAGCATGAAGCAGAGGCTTTCTGTTGGTTTTTGTTTTGTTTTGTTTTGTTTTGGCAAGGAAGAAGCAAATGCAGCACTTTGCTTATTTCAGATGGGTGTTGTGAGCAGCAGCAGGGGGGCCTCCACTGGCCTGCTCTCTGAAGATGGTGATGGGGACTGTGTGTGTGGTCGCCATCAGGAGACGCTAAGGAATTCACATTGGGGGAAGAAACTTTACTTGCCACGTGAATGCATAATTGGAAAGTTGAGTGGATCTGAACTTTAACACTGCTGCTAATCCACAGCATACACACCACGCTGGTACCGTTTAGAAACACAGCATGTCTAATGTATTGTTAATATCCAATTTTATCTTATCTGACCCCTGCATTTCTCAGCCTTAGCAGGCAACACTAAGAGACCTTTTCTTTCCTCAGTGAGTAAATGATTGTGTATTTGGACTGTCTTTGGGATGGTGGTGTGTGCATGAGTGTGGCTCACATGGGCATGGGCTACACGCACTCGCATGTATGAGCTGATGGAGGGGGTCAGTCTTCCCATGGATACATGTGGCCACAGGCTCCGGGTGAACCCCCTAATCTCTGCTTACAGTAGCATCACTTAGGAAGGGAGGCAAACACACAGTTTTTGTCCCCTAGGCCATCTACCTGACTGCTTCAACTGAACTTCGCTCTGCCCTTTGATTTTGCCCACTCTTCTCCCACCCTTGAATCAAATGAAGGATCTTTTCAACTTAGCTTCAAATTACCCTTCACGTTTCCAAGCCTAGTTCCTAAACTGTTTTCTTGTCTGCTCTTGACTTTGTGTTCACATCTGCCCTCTGTTCTTGGGATGGTGAAGGAACACCATCTTATTAGATTTTTTAACACACCTCTCACTCTGAGTGTGGTATAGTGGGAAAAACAACACACACACAAAAAAACACTACTGAATCAGAAGCCAGGAGCTGCACTCTGCTGCTAATTAGCTCATAAGCATGGGCAAATATCTCTACCTCCCTCGGGCCCCAATTTCCTCCTGTGTTAAAAGAGGGGATTGTATGAGTTGATTTGTAGGGTTCTCTCTGTCCCCCTGCTTCTAAACCTTTCTTCACATGACTTTTTGTGGTTTGAACTGCTCTAACAGTGTCCACTTTGCAACAGGGCACTTCAGTTACCCGTTGTCCCTTACAGCCTAAGTGCTTTTGCAGACAGTTGCTGTGGATTTTGTATACACTTTGAATAGTGCCCAGAACACATGGGGAGAGCCCCATTCACTGGGCGACTATACCGTGTTGATGTGTTGGTTCAATACCAGTTCAAATTATTGATAACAAAGAGTAATGAATAACAACGCCTTAGTCCTTACATATTGCCTTTTGCCCAAAGATATCCAACTGCAATTTATGAAAATCAATTTTTAATGAAATATTAAGCAGTTTCTATTTATCCTGACCCAATGGGTTTACAAGGTCTCTATTTTTCTCCCTGCATCTCCCCTATTTATAGCTAGTAAATGCTATCATATATTATACATCTTTATGACTTTCTCAATGCTTCTGTGGTTTTAGAATCACCCTTCATATGTTTTCTGATCAAATTCACTGAGATGGATTCTTGGCTTCCAGTCTAGGCATTGCAAGGTAAGGGGTTGTGTGCATGGGAAATGACGCCAGGAAATTGGTTTTATTCCCTATTCCCTGACGACTCACTGAATCACTACAGGCAAATCAATAAACCTTAGATACCTTGGTTTCTCCTTCAGGAAAATAAAGTCAATAATAGGCTTGCAGATAGACACTTAAGTTTACTGGCCCTCCCTCCAAGACTTGCA
This sequence comes from Pongo pygmaeus, assembly GCF_028885625.2. NCBI lineage: Eukaryota > Metazoa > Chordata > Mammalia > Primates > Hominidae > Pongo > Pongo pygmaeus. Next base: position 106,057,253 of record NC_072384.2, on the reverse strand, counting down.
TAGCACCCAGGACAAATGTTAGCATGTAAGCCAAGTCACAAGTAACAAGTGGGTCTTTGCACAGGCGGGAGGGTTTAAGTTCTAAAAGCCATGACTACTCCCAAGTCCCACCTTCAGGCCAACAATTTTCAGGCGACAACTTTGCAGTGAGGTATCTGAGAAAAATCGGTGGGTTTCCTTGTAGGTTATACTCAGATAGGAATGTTAACATCTGCTTTAGAAGCTGGATGTCACAGAGGACATATGTTTTTATTTATTTTATTTGATTTATTTATTTTTGAGATGGGGTCTTGCTCTGTTACCCAGGCTGGAGTGCAGTGGCACAATCTTGGCTCACTGCAACCTCTGCCTTCCGGTTTCAGGCAATTCTCCTGCCTCAGCCTCCCTAGTAGCTGGGATTACAGGTATGCGCCACCATGCCTGGCTAATTTTTATATTTTTAGTAGAGACAGGGTTTCATCATGTTGGCCAGGTTGGTCTCGAACTCCTGACCTCAAATGATACTCCTGCCTTGGCCTCTCAAAGTGCTGGGATTACAGGTGTGAGCCACCATGCCTGGCCCATTTTTTATTCGTTTTAAAAGAAAGATCTTAGTATGGTTGTTTACTACCCAAAGGAAAATCACAAGTATGTTCAAGGTGACCCTAGCTTTCTTATGCTAGTGTTGATTATGTTGTAATTATTAAAAATATATGTGTGTGCGTGTTTAAAAAGAGCCAAGTTGAACATTAAGATTTCTTCAAGTGTATCTCTGCAAACCAAGTTTAAAAAGCAATTCAGGGCATAAAGTGGTCTGGCTAATCCATTTGGTGCCTCTCTGAATTCTGACTATAATCCAGCATTTTTCAATTGATTCTTGAGACCTCTGATTTATTTTCAGTAGCACAGAACCTGAAAACCATCAGCATTTCCTGGATTTTCTGATTTGCACCTCTAGGGGCGGGGGGGGGACCTGCCAATTAAATCAGCTGCTATCCAGCATCCCAGTTTGGTTGTTATCTACACTCCCAGGCAAAGAAAATCAGTGCATTTTGACCATTCCTGTGAGTCTGCAAGGCATGGACAATACAATTCAATGTAATATATATTATAGAATATTTTATATATATTATAGAATATATTCTATATATTCTACGTGTATTCTATATATTCTATATATAGAATATATTCTATATATAGAATTCTGTAATTCTATATATAGAATAATATAGAATAATAAATTCTATATATAGAATAATATAGAATAATAAATTCTATATAGAGAATAATATAGAATAATAAATTCTATATAGAGAATAATATAGAATAAATTCTATATAGAGAATAATATAGAATAATAAATTCTATATATAGAATTACAGAATTCTATATATAGAATATATAATATAGAATATATTATATATTCTATATATATAATTATATATAGAATATATAATCTAATAAGAAGCATCCAGCCAGAACGCATCACTGATGGTTTCTGAGGCCATCTCAGAACATTTTATCTGCTTCCCCATTTCTAGTCACAGTCACCTCTTCTTTGCTGACCCCTCCTTAAGTTGTCTTTGAAGAACATGCAGTGACTGACTTAGCTGAGGACAGTGAGCTTTGCAGCCTTCCTACCTTCTAGGCCTCTAGGCAGAGGAATTTTCTGCCCAGCCTAAAGCCTTTTCCTATATACCGTTCATCTTTGCTGTCAATACCCACGTGCCCAGGACAGTGTAGATGCTACCTGTCATCATGCCTGCCTCTGGGGCCTAAGATGAAGATTCTGTCCAAGTCTTTGAGCTCCTTGGAGGACAGACATGGCTGGCTGTTTCACCCTTCCCAAATGAGGCGGGCCCTTCAGCGGACAAAAACAGTCTCTCCTCATGTGCACCACCTCTCATGTGAGTAGGGCTTCAGCACTCAGCTTGCACACTCCCATCTCTTCATTACCTATGGTGTGAACTACTGTTTACTTCTATTTTGCCGTAAATATCTGAAGTCAGCCAGCTCCAGGGACTGCAAAGAAAGCAGGGAAATATTTCCAAGACAGCGCGGTGCTGGAGCCCTGGGGTAGACATTGTGCATGAGATGTTCCTCTTCTTTTTAAAAATAAATATTTCTCTCCACTAATAAATGTTTCATTGCCTCCAAAGTTCTCCCTTTCAATGTACTTGGCACAGACACTCAAGAAGGAGGAAAACAAAGCAGGCAGAAGAGAAAAGTGGCAGAATGCAGGGCAGAGGCTGGGGGAAACCAGAAGCATGTTTTTAAAACTAGTGTCAGGAACAAATGTGCTGACTCATCCACTCACCCTGACTGCAGATCTGTGTGTCCTCCCTCTCTCACCCCTTTCCCTTGCATCTGCTCTAAAACCAGCCATTGGGTCTACACGTAAAAATAAATTGCTAATCAATGAATGCCATCCTGTTTAATTAATCTGTTGCACAAAACAGTCAAGTAGGGGGAGGGAACTGTTGCAATGGGGGGGGAAATGATATGAAGGCAATGGACTTTTTTTGTTGTTTGTGAATCATGGTCCTGATCTTTCTCCTTTAAAACTCCCCTTTAAAGACAATTTAAAAATTTGTTTTAAAGCTTCTTTCATTCTAGTGGATGTGGGAACTTAGCCAGATATAGAGTCAGAGGCATGTGTGTGTGTGTGTGTGTGTGTGTGCACGTGTATACCTTACATAGATATATGTATATATATATATATAAAAAGAGACAGACATTAAGAGAAGGTAGGGATGCGGGTAGGCAAAGAAGCTGTCTAACAACCAAATACACATTTAGGACTCTGATGACCTCTGCTCTCATCCTCCTTCACTTTTGGGCTGTTTTTGTCATCAGGCAGCTTTCCTACATGAAGGAGACAGAGGCACAGGGGCGGCTGCGTTCTGGGGGGCGGGGATGTGCACATCCTCATCTGTGTGGGCCTGCGGGGCCCGCTAGATTTACTGCGGGATTATGTTACCCCCATCGAGACGCTGAGCCCTGGAACACAGCATACTAACAGGATTAGGGTTTCAGAATTTGAGACAGGAACGCATCAGGGAGGAGCGGGGAGGAGGGCAGCTCAGGGGTGGGGCTGGAGAAGAGCAGGCGGGGGAGGAGCACAGGATCAGAGCAATGAGCGGGCTTGGGGGGAACGGCCAATGTCCTCCTAGGAAGACTGAAGGAGAAACTCGGACATTCTAGGACATTCTAGCTGGGTGGGGTGAGCCCTCCACCCCTGGAAACCTCCTAACACAGATGTTCGGGTTTTCTTAAGGAGGCGCCTTTAACTCCTAGGTGGGGAGAGATTGAGGGAACAGGGAATGAGGTTCCAGAGACCTCTGCCACCTGCCTGCCTCTTCCGGTGGAGGCTCTGCAAACCGCAGCAGGGACAAGCTGACATCAGAGAGCGGGACAATCTACCAGGTGAGGCCTTCACTCCAGTGCTCATCTACACTAGTTGGGGTTGGGGCAAGGAACATGATTCCTCAGCCCAAGCAAAATCACAGCGCCCTTCCACATCTCCTCTGTGTGCTCCTTGTCACTGGCCTGTGTGCACAGCCGGGGCCTGGGAGTTTAACATCAAGGCTATCAGCGCCAGGGAGGCGCGCCTCAGCTACTGGAGACAGTTCAGCACCCACGGGAGGTGGGTGACGCTGGCCACGGGAGCCTGATAGAGAAAAGGTTCAAGCTTCTGTATAATGAAATTTTCCCCTGAGCTTCCTAAGTGGAGAGGCTAAAGGTCTGAGCTCATCCCATGGCAAATGGATAAGGGACAAACTCAATTACCTAGGGCACTGGATTCTTCTCCGTTATAATTGAGGGGGTCAGATAAACTGAGGGACTTGAACTTGGAAGGGGTATCAGCCCCCTTCAGAGCACACACAACCATGGTTAGATGATGCCATTCTATCCACGACATCTGAAGGCTGGTGCCCATTACAGTGTGAGGCACTGTCCTCATCTCATATACAACAAACAAAATTACTACATATACAACAAACAAAAAGGAATAAGGGGAAGCCCATCATCTGCCAGGAGTTTTTTTTTTTTTTAAAAAAAGGTTTTTCCTGAAAACTTAAATGATCAAGTGGAGGCATAATTACATCCCTAAGAGAACAATGAGGCTGGGATGGATGACATTTATCTGAGGCAGCTCAATGCAGGCCCCATCAGATGCAGGGAAAGGTCTGGATGACTTATCGTGGTCCATTCCAGGCCTATGATTTTAAAAGAGGCCCATAAATATCCCATGGGGCCTTCTTACTTTTTAAATTGATAACTTGCTTCTGCTCAAGAAGAGCTTTGTGGGCCTACTCCATTAATTATATCCGCGGAGAGCCTTCCATCTACAGATCTCAAGGTGCTTTGCCGATAGCAGCCGCAGCACCATTCCGTTTGGACTGGGTAGAAACACTGAGGCGTGGAGCCACTAAGAGATATTTCCAAGATCACGCGGTGCCCTGTTTAAGAAGATCTGAAAATAGACATCATGTGCCTCTAGCTGTTAGCCAACTGATTTGAGGGTTTGGTTTTCTGACACCACTCTTTCTCTCCTCCCAAGTCTCTGATTTAAAAATGATTTGTTTTAATTTAGAAAATAAATATGGGATAGAGGATTTTTGAAGTGGAGTGTTTATTTGTTTTGAAGGGATGTGGCCAAATCAAACAAATGGCAACTCCTTTCAACTCTCCATCCTCATGATTCTGTGGTGAAGCCCAGCTCCACAACAATGAGCCTAGTGGGTTAAGCCATGTACAGGCTCATCCTGCATGCAGAACTTCACTGAAGAGGAAGCTTTCCAGGAAAATGTGTACCTCTCAGTCCTTGAACTGAACATGTAGGAAGCCAATTTCCCTCAAGATGAAGAGTAAGGCCTAGGCCAGATTGTGGAGAGTGCCAGTCTGGACATCCAAGTCTGGTGACCAGGCGCCATCCATGGAGGCTCCAGTTTCCTAGTCCCTGCAGCAAGGCACTTAATCTCTAAGAGCTTCAATTCCACAGTTGTGAAACTCTGTTAAATTCTCTAGTGAATAAGCGGGTGCCTGAGGATTTTCTGAGTCCCTTGGAGGTCATCCTTACATTAATGTGATGAGCTCAGTGCATTCCTTCTACTCCTTGTGGGGTAATTCTGAAAATTCTTGGACCCAAGTCTTACCTCATCCCTATCTTCACTCATCCATCCTCGATCTGGCCAATAGCGTGCATTTGGCACCCCACAGACTTTCTCTTTTAGCCCAAATTTCTTCCAAATACATCAGAATAGCCCAGAAACACTGTGACTAACCAGAGCTGTGTCAACAAGGGAGATCCCCACGTTTACCAAATGAGGGGGAACTGAAGATAAGGGCTTTTTCCTAGACAAATAAGGACAATAGTCTCTCTCCCGTGTCCTGTCACCAGCTGTGGTTCCATTCCCCAGGCACAGCCTATCCCCAGTGCAGAATCATGAAATCAGCATCTCAGGAGGGCAGGACCTAGACCAAGACCTTGTGCCTCTGAGCTCTTCCCATTGCTCTCCATGCGCCCCTCTTGGTATGTATGTACATAATTGTGCCTATAATTATGTAAACATACATGAACCTTCTACTGTTGTATTAACAATGCCATGTCTGCATCTAGGGTGTTATTAATATAGCTGGGGAAACCAAAAGCAGTAATTTCTGCTTGTGGTTTCTGAAGAAATGTATGCAAAGCAATTTGTATAATCTAAGGGAGCACGTGGGTTGGATATGGGTTCCATCAGGCAGATGAGCTCTCTGCCTTGTGGTTATGCCATAAATATACATAAGGCGGGCCCGCCCTGTATGAGAATCATAGGTTCCATATTTATGGCATATGGAATTGGAGAAAGATTTGGGATGTGCTGTGCATGTGGCTTGTGTAACCAGGCTGCATTTGCCAGGAGGAGGCTTGCAATGCCCCAGCAACAGTGTGACGGACCACTTTCTCATAGGCGACCTCATGATGACCTGTTGGATGGGAAGAGACCAAGAACAGGCTGCTCCCTGGCTAGGGGAGGCTGGAAAAGAGTTCCTTAGTCTTCCTCACCCTCTGGCAGTAAGAAGGAAGGCATTCTTTCAGAGGCCTAGGCCTTGCCTCAGCCCAGTCTGGGTCCACATTGTAAACAGTGTTTTGCAAAGACATAGCACAGCCCTCCCCCGCCACCTTGAGCGCTCATTAATCTTGTTTTTCTCTGACTTCCCCAATTCCCTGGTCTTTGGTATGCTGCATTGCTGTTGACAGTGACCAGGGAGTTGAAATCGAGTTCCCACATTTCTGTCCCAAATGTCACTATTCCCTCTTCCTTCCCTGCACACTGGGAAGGCATTTGCAAACCTTCCCTCTGCTCTGCAGAGCAGAGCAGAGCAGGCGGTTGCCTTCATCTCTGCTTTGCTTTTCTGCTAACTCCTGTTGTCTGAATTTCACTTTCAAGCCCACCACTTAGCACCAGTTAGCTTGGCACAGTGCCCACCAACCAGCAGCTACAAAGAGAAACTCAGTGGTGGCACTCGGCGTGGACGAAGCCTCTTCCTCCACTGCCCCCAAGTCCCTCCCCAACCCCCACCTCCCCCCATGGCATCAAATCAAACTGTGGCAGACTTGACAAATCTATTTGGCACGGTTCACTCAACTACTTCAACCCCGACAACCCAGAGAGCTGCGCTGACGCACCGTGAATGAGGGGGAATCTGCACATTAAATACAGATATCGGAACGAAAGATCTGCTAATGAAGGGGCAGCTGAGACCATCCTTGCAGGGGAGACAAGGAAAGCCCCTGGGTGCCCACCATACCCGCAGTGGGGTGAAGGAGCTTGGAGAGTGGGGCGATGCCTAATTGGCAGGCTCTCCATTTTCCTGCCTCCTTCTAAGTACACAAAGGATGAATTTCTAATGGGGAAGAGAAAGGGCTTTTCCTCTGCCCCAACTCCGTTTATTTGGGCACGACTAATTCAGTAAAACAAAAACAAAAACAAAAAAACTCTCAAGTTACCCCTTGGCTCCTGGGGAAATAAATCTAGCCAAGTGGGGAAAGAGGAAGCAAAAGAGAGAGAATATATCCACCATGAAAAAGTAGAGAAAAATAATTCTGAAAACCAGAAAGCTCAATTCAATTTCAGGAATATCTTTCCTGAAGAATGAATACCAGGGATAAAGCCAGGGAGGACAGCATTCTATGAAAATGTGCAGTGCTAAGGTATTTCCAAAAGCAGGTTTCCTACAAATGATGTTTTAAATAGCATCCTGGTCCATCTGCATGCTTTTAAAACAGCTTATGCTACAGTATCCCTCTGGGCCCGTGCTGCTTAGTCATTGCACCTGGACAGGGAGACAATCAGGTGAGCCCCACTCCTCTCCCCGGGGACCACGCCTGCCTGGCTTCTGGCCCTCATCTGCTAGCTGAGCTTCCGAGATCTACCGGTTTATAATTGAAAAGGGTGGGGTGGAACCAGGCCTCAGCCCCCAAGCTCCTGGTACCCAGTGCCAATTCAGGCTGGCCATTCCCGACGGATGCTTGGCAAGTCTGAAACCAAGTCAGTGGGAAACCAGACCTGGCCTGGAACATCTTTCAATTGCTAAGTACCTCACTTTCCTTATCGTGGAAATCGGGCAATTGTGTGCATGTGTGTGAGATACCTGGTAATATCCAGAAGCCATGGTTTTCAGATGAGTGGTACCCCGTTACTATGGTGATTTTGATTTTTTAAAAATCGACTCCTTTTCCCATTTCCCAAGTGAGACTGCCAACATCATAGTTCAGAATTTTCTGGGTCTAAGGTTTCCAGCGGCACCAGCCAGAGCAAGCTGCCTCGGGGCAGTGACAGGGGCTGAGGAGATCTTTCCCTTTGGAAAAGATCTTTGGCCTCCCTAGGCTTGGCCACATGTGCCCCATTTTGATAATTCACACCCTGACAGACCAGGGCTTGGTGGAACTGTAATGCTACAGGAGAGACCCTCTTCCTCCCTCCCTACCTCCTTTTTAGGGAAGGACGGGCAGTCCCTAGGAATCCCCCGGACATCACACTCTCCTTCCAGACCTCTGCACCAGCTCCTGCTCTGCAGGGGGCACCGTGCCCTGTGTTCCCATCACAGATACCCCAATCCCACCCACACAAAGCCCCTGGCTGTTTGCAATAAGCCCCCATGGGCTGAGTGTGCTGTGTGTATACACATAGAGCCAGCACATCGCCCGTGCCAGCTGCAGACCCAGAACGTCATGTGTCTTCAGAAAGTGGAGTGCCAGACATTCATCCATATGTATACAACAAAAGCCCCACATCATCCACACAGACCACACCTCCGGGAGCCGCAGACGCGGGAGGCACCAGCAGAGAGAATTCAATGCCTCGCCGCTAAGCATGATTGCCAGTTCAGAGCCCATCCCCAACAAACTGAATTTCTCCTCATTATTTATTGTCCTCTTTCTTCTCCAGGACATTGTGAATTCCCTTTTAGGATTTGTGCCCTTTCATTTCCAGAGCTCGGTAACTCCTGAACTATAGTATCATGTGGTTTTGTGATTGTTAACCCAGCATGTGGAAGGGACTCAGGCCATGAATGTTCAGTGAATCCTGTGTGGGGAGAAGTGGACTGGGGACGCATTTTCTCCTTCATTTGAAGTCAGAGAACACCCTGCAAGCTCTCTCTCTCTGCTGCGCAAGATGCAACAGCAACTGGCTGTCAGAGAAACGGTGTTTTCCCATCGCTTTAGCCTAAGAGAGAAGATTTTCAAGGCCGGCACGACCCTTGCCTCCATCAATTATCTGAGCCTGACTACACAAGGCCCTCTCTCCTGTAGGAGGTCGGCTTAAAGCTCCCCTGATCCCATCCCTCCTGCCCTGGTCCAATGTGCCTTTAAGGTAGGATCATGGATTTACCTTGTGGTTTTTGCCATGCCGGTACACCATCCAGTCCTCTCCATTAGTGCTGACTTCCAGCTTGTAGGATTTGACATAGTAGCCATTCTGTGTTTCCCTGGAAATCGCTCCCTGTGTTGCGATGGCCGTGAGCATGGTTAAAAAGCGCAGGTCCACCTGGGGAAGAGAGGGCTGGAGTAAGAGACCACCATTCCCAACACAGGGCAGTGTCTTGTTTTTTTCCAAAGGACACAATCATTAGACTTCGCTCCCAACCTCTGTCTGTGATTCATTGAGACGTACTTGTAATTAGTATCAGTTTGCAATTCCATTGGACGATTAAACTCGCATTATCTTACACTAAATCAGACACCTTGAAAAGTTAGGTTATTTTTCTTTTTTCTCTCTTTTGCAAATATGAAGGGACAATACTCAATTTTTCTCAATCATTGAACATCTAGAGCTATAATCCCTTCTTAGTAAATGATGGCCTGCCTTGGACCATGGAAGCAGATGCTACTTTAAAGAAACAAGGTTGTATCTACTCCACTCTACTCCTGTCCAATTCAATCCAATTCACTTATAATGCCCTAGTTCCAAAAGTCACACTCATAGAGGCATCCCCACCCCACACCCTCTCGCTCCATTGTGTATTTAGTTGCTCAGGTCACTAAGGGGTCAAAGGGCATGTAGAGTCTGCCTAAGCAATTAGGCTTATGCACCAAGGCCTGACCTTTTGCTCTATGACGAGGATGGCCAACATTTTAAGATACTTCCCCTCCCACAATGCCAAACCCATTTGGAAATTACTGGATGTCATTCCTTTGCTGGCCATGGTGTTTCCTAATGGCAGTCTCCATATGACCAAAACGTAGCTAGCACACACTGGCTAAATTCAATTCAGTAAGCACTTATTGGTGACCTACAGTGTGCTCAGCATTACTAAACATTCGAATAAGTACACAGTGCCGTCTACATGTATGAGAAACAGGTGGATGGCAATAGGAGCAAGTATATGATTAAGGTCAAAGATAGGGGATGCTAGTTATACAGAACTTTCTGGAAGTTTTGCAGGCTGAGAGGAGATGGATTTTTGGAGAGGCAGAGAGAAGAGACAATGACAAATGGCCCCAGGGCTTGCTGTTAGAACCTCTGTGGACTCCCTGGAGTTTCTAAGTGGTCTTTCTCCCTTTCCTGTTGTCTGCTTTGCAACATCCTTCTTAGAGCGGAGGTCACCATGTCGCATCAGAGCTAGGACAGGCTTGTCAGTGGGTCACAAGGCTGTCTTACGTGTGTCATAAAAGCAGTCACTGCTCTAGTGTGGAACTAGTGGCTTGCTTTTCCCCTGTTTACTTCTTCCCAGGGGATGAGAATTGGAGCAGTGTGCAGTGCGGGAAGATTACTCAACATAAGCTGCAAGGTTTATTCAGAATAAAGTAAACAATGGTCTGAAGAGATGCTGCCGAGCATCTGGGCACCTTGAGTTCTGTTCCTGGTAGTGACATTTTCCTGTGTGTTCTTCTGATAGCTCTGTGCAAAACCTTCCTGGCAGGGCTCTCTCCAAATAGCAAAGATGATGAGAAGCTGTCATGTGAAGCTAGCACCTCAACAAACCTCCCCTTAGGAGAATGCCCCCCATGTCCCTGATGCCTCCCTGTGCCAAGAATGAGGAAGATCCAAACAGCTTATAGAATGTTCCTTGGATATCTATAGTGATAGGGCAAACAGCATCCTGGCCAAACAACTTCTCCCCAGGCCCAGTAATCTCCACAAGGGCAGGGGCAGGCTCCCTCTGATCAGTGTATGCCAGCATGTAACCCAGTGCCTGGCATACACATCTGTTTGGATGAATGAATGAATGGAGTTCTCAGGTATGCTGTGTTTATTTTCTTTGTGTCCTCTGCCTACTGTATTTGAGGAGCTACCCTCCTACCTCAGCAATACATACACACTCTGCACGTCCTCTGGTATCTGCACAAGTACCTGGAGATACTCCTTGTTGGAATCCAAGTTGGGGGTCCAGCCATTGTCATCACCATGGAGCCGGCTTTGTTGAGGGGTCCACCTCCCATCAGAGTAGGTAGATGAGGCACTGATCTGTTCATTAGCAATCCGGCCAGACTCCATGCCCAGAGGAACATTGCACTGAAAGTCTGGGGAAAGGAGACGGTCAAATGCAGAGTTAGGCCTTCCAACCTCATACCTCGGGATCCCCCAAACGCTGCCTCCCTTCTAGGGACAAGTCCTTGCAGGCACTTCCTCATTTAAAAGACCCTAATTATATGCTCACATTTTAAAAACAACTACACCAAGTCACGGAGCTTGACAACCCCTCTGGGTCTGAGAGAAACTAAATGGGACCTAAAAGAAATCAGGCTATGGATAAATAAGAGAATCATCATACAAATTAAAAATACAATCTAAAGCACAAGAACTGTTATTGCTGCAGGCTACAGATGCCAGATGCACCATTATTGCAATACAGGTAAATGTGAGATAGACTCGTGGCGATTTGGGTGAGCTGATACATCGTGGGAAGCCTGCTTTATTAATAAACACCCAGGAGGCACTTTTGCTTCTTTCTTTTTTCACTCAACTGTCTTGTGAGTTCTGGCACAGAAGACAGACATTACAAAGCATAAATACTTGTCTTTGGGAAATCTCTCCATGAGCACATGCATGTCACTCTCTATTCCCCCACACCACCTGTCTGGACAAATAGACCCAGAAGTCACTTACTCTGGCCCTGTGCTGTCAGTTGCATTGCTGTCCTTCTATGAATGCCATGAACACTGATCAATATGTGTGTGTGCATGTGTCTAAGATTGGCCAGCAATCCTTATCAGGTATCAACCTATTCTTTACTCTGAGACTGCACTGGCCATTCACGGGACCTGGTGCAATTTGCCATACTGTTTCTTTGTCACTCAATCTTCAGAAGCTCTTTGATGAAAAAACAAATGCAAAACCCAGCAACCTTCCTGCAGGTCAGGCTGCTGTGTCTGTAGTTATATATATGGTGAGTTGTCTGCTATCAGGCCAGGATTCCCATAGCTTGAAGCATTCTTAAAAGTGCTTCTTTAGTCTTTAAAATTATTTGGGGCTGGACATGGTGGCTCACACCTATAATCCCAGCATTTGGGGAGGCCAAGGCAGGCAGATCACTTGAGGCCAAGAGTCTGAGACCAGTCTAGCCAACATGGCAAAACCCCACCTCTGCTAAAAATACAAAAATTAGCTGGGCATGGTGGCGCATGCCTGTAGTTTCAGCTACTTGGGAGGCTGAGACACCAGAATCGCTTAAACCCAGGAGGTAGAGGTTGCAGTGAGCTGAGATTGAGCCACTGCACTCCAGCCTGGGCAACAGAGAGAGACTCTGTCTCAAAAAAAAAAAAAAAAAAAAAAAAAAGGAAAAGTTATCGTTCGGGTTTTTAAGTAGAAATGGCAGCATATTTGAAACACATGTCCAAGAGCAGCTGATTTGAAGATGTTGCTCAGTGCTGAGGGACCGCAAGTCCCACAGCAGCTGTGGTCAGAGTGATAGTTTTTAATTCCTTGCTTGGTGCCTGGCACATACTAGAAGCTCCACAAACTATCTTTGGTGGAAGGGTGAAGTCCAAGTCTAAGCAGTTGTACCAATCTAGTCAGGAAAACATTACCCAGGCCCAGAGATGGTTAATGTCAAAAAATACAGAGAAAGAGAGGTTTAAAATGTTTCAGTTTTATGACAATGGCCCCTGAGATTTTGAGAGGGAAAAAAATGGCCATAGACTAAAAAAATGTTAGCACAGGAGAGGCCCTGTATAGATTATCCTAACTAGCCTCTCTTTCATTCATAGATGAGGAAACTGAGGTATGAGATGGTACCATGACTTTCCCTGAAAATAACTAATTCTTGTTAGACACATATATATATTTTTTAAAGAAATAAGCACCCACATCGCTTCTCAGCCTTTTGGCTAAGATCAAGTGTAGAAATAAGCACCCAGATTGAAGTGTGTTCTTTTCTCATCAACCTCTTCCTGGCAAGAGGATGTGGGCGCCTCTAAACTCAGATGCCACCATAAATTCCATAGAGTTCCCATCTCCTGTCTCATAGAGCTCAGCCCCTCTTCACCTGTACACCCTCACAGCCCTGATGGAAGGACAGGACAGAGGTTCCCAATCAGCCAACTCACTCTCTAGCGGCTCTTGGTGGACCAGGTAGTAACGTGCAGAGAAGCCATCCTTGGCCACTGCCATGTCTGTGTGAAAGGTCAGGGAGAGGATCCCCGTCGATGAACGAAGTTCAGAGGGTGTTTTGGTCCCACAGTACTTGCCAATCAGGGGGCCAACTGGACATTCAAGACAAAGAGAAGTCAGTGGAAATCAAAATGTCAAACTTGGTTTTCACTCCGTTTTCCCTTCCCCTCATTGCATTTCATTCAGTGGAGCACACTTTGTACATCTTGCCCTAAAAACCAAAGATATGTTTCAAGAACAATGGCTAATATTTTTCTTGCACATTAAAAAGCACTTTCACTTTTTCACTAAAAAGGTACAGGCTGCTTTCACTGGCTTCATTCTGTTCTCAGTGGCCTGGAAGAGGAGCTGGAAAGGTATCATTACAGTGTCTGTTCTACAGAGGAAGAAACTGAAGTTTGGAGAGCGCTTGTGATTTCTTTATTCTTACTGCTAGGAAATAGCAGAGCTGGGCCTCCAACCCAAGTTTTCTGACTAAGTCTTGTGCTTTACCTAGGAAATGAAATTGCTCTTTTTGCTTAGTCATCAAGTCTCCTTTATATTAGAAAAAACTTACAATGACTACAAAAGTGAAAGATTTGTTCCTCTCCAATACTGATTAGACCCAAGATCGATGTTGGTCTTCACCTGCGAAGTACTGGTGGCTCTTAGCCTTGGGTGATGTACCTTTTCAATATTTATGACTATATTAATAATAATTTTAAAATTATGGTAATAATGATGATGATAGCAGCTAACTTAACACAGATAAGACACAGATAGGGTAAGGAATTTGTCTAAGGTTGCACAGCTGGTGAGTAGCAGAGCCAGGAGTTAAGCCTGGCCAGTCTGACTCTGGAGTCCTTCTGTTTGGTCACAGGGGTTAGCCACCGAGCCACCTTCTATCCTGATAATTTGGAGTAGAAATTAACACTATAAGTTTTCTCATCCTTTCCAAGTATCTATTTAGTCTCCTATCGTTTTCTAAAGAAATATTTCCAAGAAAGTAGACAGCCTTCCTGTAATTTCTCTCAAGCTATCCTTAGTGAAGGGGAAGAAGAGAAAGTCACCATGGGTCATATAAGAACTCATAGGAGCTTTGAAGTCTTTGTTCTTCCTCTTTATCATCACTAAAGCAATTAACAGGCAAAGGCCAAGCTACTGAGGAATGCCTCATGACATCACTCACCATGTGGAATGCCATCCCAGATGTCCAGCCAGTCGTACTTGCAGTCCCCCTCTCCCACCTGCAAAGGGTCATGCTCCAGGTCAAAGATCAGGAACTGCAGGATGATCTCCATCTTGGGTTTGGCCAGGATGGTAAAGGTGCAGTCCAAGTTGTGTGGATACTTCTCAGGAAACCCAGGAGATTCGATGGTCCCGTTGGGGCTTGTGAAGTTTTTTGAGCAATCTTCAGAGCCTGTATGTAAAAGAGAACTGTAGCACTAAGAAGAAGATGCTTTTCTTCGCGGCCTCTGTCACATGGGTTATTTAAATGTTTGGCCCCAAATCTCCCTACTCTTGAGGTTTTTGTTGCCACTGGAGTGGCCCTTGAAGCAACATACTCTTCACATGCACGTTTCAAGCCCTCATAAATTAGGGAGGCACAGCTGGCTTGCCCTACATATTAGAGTGAGAGCAGCAATTGAGGAACTGGGGAGTGGGGTGGGGGTACAGAGAAGTGTGTGTGTGTGTGTGTGTGTGTACGGGAGAGAGAGAGGGATTCTCTTGAAAAGAGGAACAGAGTCTTCTTTCTCAATTACTCAGCTGCTCACTCCAGAAATGTAAGTTATTTCAATCCTTAAGGAAGCCTTGCTGATTGCCAGCAGGGAAAACAATGTTACCCCTTATTTATTGCTGACCTCAACACTAGCCCCTATTGTACCACAGCCAACGAAGTGCCCCCTTCTCCCTCCAAGATCCAAGGTGCCTCAGGGGAGGGGCAAAGGGGAGCTTGGGTCTCATTCATGTCATGAGTATATTAAAACGAGCTGCTCTGTAGTGGTCGGACAATTAACAATCGATGTTTTTAGCTGGTGGATCACAGCAGGCCGTTGGGGATGTTAAAGGCCGCTCCGGCAACAAGTTTGGAAAAATGCAGCAGTGCATTGACATTTGGAAGGCTTCTGGCTCCTTTGTGGTGTGGATGCCTTGTTTCTCTCCTGAGCTCTTGTGTCTGCTTTCTTGGGACACATGGAGGCATCCTGATTAAATGCGGCACACATTCGCATCCTGGTGCAAGCTTGGACGGCAGCAGGAGCAGGAACAGGAGCTCGTAAGAGGATTACAGCCACCCTATCTCTTAATGCCTCTAGGTGGAGTCATATTAAAAGGGTCCTTGTGCTTTAACCAGCCACCATTTGCCAGGGCAGCACCACAGATGGGTCCCGGGAGCACTGCAACCCAGACCCATGGACCCACGGAGCACAAGCTCACGCACATTCACGCAATGAATGAAAATGCTGGACAATTAGAATTGATTTCACTCGTTATGTTCAGATTTTAAAAGAAGAAAAGGAAGCAGGATTTTTGAGGAGGAGAATAGACACTCTAAGCATAAAAAACACAACCAACCAGAAATACTCCATAAACTAGGTGTTTACTGGCAGGAAGTGTCCTCTGGGGCTCACACTGAAATATAACTAGGTGATGTCAATACACTGATCTGAGCCTGCAGCGATGCCTTTATCCGCAGCTCCTGTAGGAGGCCTCTCATTGAGTCTCTTTATTGATGACAGCTTTCTGGAAAGAGGCAAATGTCTGATTTGGAAGAAGTGCCATGCAAATAAGTGCGGATGGAGGAGTTGCAACTTTCTTCAGCACCAGACAGAAAATTCCAGTATCTCCTACCTATCCATCCGTCACTTCCTACTTTCCACCTTGTGCTGTGCTTTGGCAGGGTAGGGACTAGGAACACACGAGGGCAAGGGATAACCTTTGCATGGGTTCTGTGGAGGCTCTAAGCAGAGAATCTCAGAGGCTCTGCACCCCATCATTCATATGCATGGCAGCAGCAGGGCAGGCCCAGAGTTTTCAATGGGCAGCTAGTCCTGGAGGGACGAGCTGGGGCCGCCTCCCCCAGCTTTGTTTATGATT
Organism: Pongo pygmaeus; assembly: GCF_028885625.2. Lineage (NCBI taxonomy): Eukaryota > Metazoa > Chordata > Mammalia > Primates > Hominidae > Pongo > Pongo pygmaeus. The sequence goes on along the minus strand of NC_072384.2, from coordinate 106,041,096 downwards.
GGGCTTCAGACTCCTGAGGGCCTCCTCAATGGCCCGGGATGAGGCAATTCAGCAAAGCCAAGCCAGCTGGCGGGTCTTCAGGGGGCCAAGAGGAATTCTGAAAAGGTTAGAGTTTATGGCTGCTGTGCAGCATTCTTCATGCGGGCCGCTCAGCTGAGCCTCACACATGGTTGGGAGGAAATTAACTCTCTATTCACTTCTTGCTTGAGAGCTAGAAAGAGCATCCTGACATGCCCTCTTAGAGCTTGCTCTATTGTCATTCCCTTAGAAGGCAAGGGGAATGTCCACCCCCCTGGGAGTGGGGAATTTTCTGGCGGAATCTTTCTTTGGTTCCTGTCATTGGTGGGGCACAAGTGCTTCCACGATGGACATGTAGTGAGTCTAAGAGAGGCTTGGAGAATGTGAAATTCGAAAGTATCCATAGTTCCCAGGGTCTTGAGCTCTTGCATTTGACTGAAAAGAAACTTCAACCTTAGGTACTTAAGGCAAAAAAATAAATAAATAAATAAAAGGCATTTCTGATATATGGCTATAAACGGGTATATCCTTTGGCTTATTTTGAAGGCGGTGGGAAAACTTTTGTCCAGTTTTATCTACTTTTATGCAGAAAAATCAAACCTGTCTGTTAACATCATGCATTCATCTCTAATTATACCATCTCACTGTTTGCAGCATCACAAAAGCAGCTGAATAGCAGATGCCAGGAAGAGATCTCAGAAAAGGAGGCAGAAGCTGGCTGGCTCTTGCAGACATCTGCCTTATCCAAGATCCTTTTCTGAGATGTGTTAGAAGGTTTAAAGGTTAAACGAAGAACTCAAGTCAACAAATACTCAAGCCCACTCAAGGCTAAGATTGTCCACAGAAGCTGGGGGATTTGGGTTGCAGCGAATGATTTCATAGGAAAGGACTCTGCTATGAAAAATGTCCACTCTGTTTTTCGGCTGTGAATTTTACAATAACTCTGCAAGTAGAAGAATCTACAGGTATCAAGACATGTAAAACACGGTGGATTTACCCAAAGCTGAGTTTGCCTTCCCTGCAGAAGGTGAACTCAGTTCCTGAATTCAGGAAGTGGAGGCAGTAGACACTCCGAGTTTTCTCTACCTCTGTGAATGACCCCAGAAATGTCAGTTTCTGAAGTGTCACGGGCAAACAGGAAAGAAAACCTGATCTTGAACTTATGGTTAAAGGAGCTTCTGGAAAAAACCAAACACACACACACACTTTCCACTGATTTTGTTTTCAATGTGACATTTTACGTTTAAAAATTCCTTTTTTTTTTTTTTTCTGTTCTGCTCACGATATCTTGATTTGAGATCTTTTAAGTATGTAAGTTGTTCTGGCTTACCCTTTTAAATGTAGACAGTCTGGTAACATATAGAATCTTTTATACACCACTTCACTTAGGGCAGACATGAACCTTCCACACCAGCCACATGCCCTGGTCTGCACTCACACTGTGGGTCCTACAGCAGAGCCTCACCAGGGTAATGTACCATCGAAGGCTTCTAGAGCCCTCTGTATGGCTATTGGCATATCTGTGTTTACAGTTTCCCCCGCTTCTTCCTCTCTATGAATCCAACTAGCAAACATAGCTGTGTTTGTTTGGATTTCTTCAGCATGTCCACCCATTTCTTTCATGTTCTGTGGATGACGTAAATTTTGTATATTTTCTCTCCTGACTCCAACAATGGAAATGTGGGTATAGGACAAGGCACCTGCATGAATGCTCATTTTTCTAAACTTCTCTGTTTTGAATTTTGCTCCCTTGCACATTTCTGCACTTTACACAACGTTGAGTTTTTTTTTTTTTTGAAATGGAATTTCGCTCCTGTCATCCAGGCTGGATTGCAATGGCACGATCTCAGCTCACTGCCACCTCCACGTCCTGGGTTCAAGTGATTCTCCTGCCTCAGCCTCCCAAGTAGCTGGGATTACAGGCACGTGCCACCATGCCCGGCTACGTTTTGTATTTTCAGTAGAAACTGGGTTTCGCCATGTTGGCCAGGCTGGTGTCAAACTCCTGACCTCAGGTGATCCGCCTGCCACAACCTCCCAAAGTGCTGGGATTACAGGTGTGAGCCACTGCGCCCGGCATATATAAGACTGACTTTCATGCGGACAGTTGCTCTTCCAGCAGCAGGTGGGTATGATGGCAGGTACGAGTGGCCCTGAGAAGTCTATGGGCTCTCATCTGCTCTCTTACATTGCCAGGAGTGTGGCTGTTGTTGGCAGGGCTTTCTCTTACAGTCTCTTCACTAGGCAACCCCAATCCTTAAAGCAGGCCACCCCATTTCTCCAAGCTGAAGCCACGTAGCTCCGTTGGCTGGCACCATTGTTTCTAGGCAGTTCACAGACTTGTTGCTTCATTTGAAATCCTGCTTCAGCATGTCCTCAAGACAGCAATGTTGAATTATGATACCTTCTTACATGTTTTATCTTTTAATATCCTCCTTTCAAATTTGCATGATGGATAGAGTGAACATTGACTTTTCCTGTGGCTTTCTGGAGAATGTAGCATGATGCCTTGTGAAATACTAAGTTGGGTGGTGTGAGACCAAGGCTGAGTTTTCATGGCCCTGCTCACCCTTGTTCTGACTTCCCTTGGCCAGCTTCCTGGAAGATCTTGCTTGGAGCTGTTTTCCTTTCATGGCCAGCACAGTGCAGCCGAGTGGCAGCATTAGCATTAGGGAACTTGCTATTGAATAGATTCTCTGGAGTCCCTTGATTGCTAAGCCACTTGACTGCTCCCCCATTTTCATAACCACCACATGTCAATTGTACCTTTACTTTGCACTTATTCATTCTGCCTCATATCATAGTTTTCCTTTCAATTTACATACATACTCATCCAATAACATCACCTGCGAATCTGTTACGTGCAAAGGGTTTGCACACCTGCCTCTCCAACCCGAAGAGAGCAAGCATCCTCTTTTGTTTCTTTCTCTTTTATTCTCCCCACTGCTCGGCAGCAGAGGATGCTCCACTGGTGCTGGTGGCATTGATCTGAATTTTGCACAAGACTCAGGGGAATATGGATCAAGCTACTCAGGGGCCTCACAACAGCTTGAGCCACTGGACACACAGATTGTCAGCCCCTGTGACCTCATCATAGTCAGAAGCATGAAAACCCAAGGCAGACAGACCTTCTTGGGACCTGTGCCCTGCAGCAGCCTGGGCTGCCACTCTTGCATGACACAGTCCCCCTTGCCCCACCCCTTCATTTGATTCCACGTTCTTGTTCTTGGGCAGACAAATCGGACAAATATTTAGACAGAGTGGATATAAAAAGTGCTTTCAGCAGCTACCACTTCCTTTCAAGAACTGTTTAGTGAAAAAAGAAAATATATATGAATAGTTCCCCTCACACTGAACTCAACAGGCGCCGGTCTTGGGCCTCTTGATGACAAGGCTGACAACCTCCCCTTGAACCAGACTCCATCCACGAGTTGTAAAACTTGGGCTGCTTGGGGGGAGAGGGGAGACACACACATAGATGGAAGGGGAGCCTCTGAGGAAGGGAGTGGGTGGTGGGTGGGGAGGACTGGAGGACATGCTTCCCTTAGCCTCGAAATAACAAGCTCCACACATCACAGAAGAGGACACACCACTGGGAGAGCTTGAGTGTAGCTGATGAAGCGGGGTCTTGTGAATAAAAGTCTGCTGTATTTAGTTTTGGAAATGAGCACTGGCCCATATTCTCAGGCCCTAAAGTAATCTAAGGGGGACCTGATGGAAATCAAGCAGTCAACTTAAAGCAAGTGCAGTGCCCTCTGACTCTTTTTCTGCTATTTTTTGATTGCTTTTCAGGGAGTCAAGTTCATTGGCATTTAGAGAGTAGGGGTTCAATGGACAGAGGTGGTAACATGGACTGCCAAGGGGAATTTCTAGGAACCTTATTTTAATTTAAAAGCTATGGTGTGACCCCATTTGGGAGGTCATGGCAAGATCTTTAGAGACTCCAAACAATGAAAAGATTATGTCCTCAGCCCCATGTAGTTCTAAATAAAGACAACATTAGACCATGAAGTAATCGTGAGAAAGGCATCAGAGTTTTGCTTTTTCCCATGAAGATCATTTTGATTTTAAAAAACATACAAAAATCCGATTTTTTCAAGAAGTGTTTTTCTGTTTGTCTAATACCACAAACAATGGCTGTTTTGACCCCCCCCACCCCCCCCACCCCCCCCCACTCTACAGCCCGCCACCTTAAGCTGGTGGATAATCTGAGCTGGCTCTTCTTCTCAGGATGTCTGTGGGTTCACCTTGAACCTCTCACCATGCTCAAGCTGGATGACACTGTCACCCTTACCCAGTGCCTCAGCCCACTGGGTGCTGTCCCTCCTTCTTCTCCAAGACGCCCATCTCCCGGCCCCTACGTGTGACCACACTGACCTGTCTTGAAGATCTCGTAGCGCAGAGAGAAGCCTGCCCCCTGCCGGGCGTAGTCGGAGGTGAACTTGATGTAGAGCATGGAGCCCGAGGAGATGATGGTGGGCGGGGCGATGTTCCCACAGTGTTTGCCCAGGAGGTCTGCGGATTCACTGTCCCCATCCCGAATCTCGATAAAGTCATACCTGGGTGGGGATGGCACAGACAAGAAAAGATCACTCGAAGGACACGAGAAGGACCGCTGTGTCGCTCCCACTCATGTCTCTCTATTCATTTGCAGACGTTCAGGTGTTTCAGATGGATAAGCGAAGGGCACTTCTGTCTGCTTGTACAGACTGGCAAACAGAGATACTGCAGGTTGTTGTGCTTTGTGAAAGCCACAGAGCGAATAAACACATGGCTGGAAGGCCTTATCTCTTGCCCATGTAAGAGCAGGAGCATCATTCTATCAAATATCACAAAACACATTTTTTTCTTCCTTCAATAGCACCATGTTTATTTCCATTATGCTCTCTCAGAACCTTAGTCTCTCCTTCTTAGCTCTGTGACATTGCAAGCTGCTGAACCCCTTTGAGCATCAATTTCTTCATCTGTAAGATGAGGATAAAAATATCCACTCCACAAGGCTGGGAGAAGATGGAATGAAAAAAATATCTACTTAAGGGGCTAGGCACTGTGCCAGGCACACGGGGGATGTTTCAGAGACATTTGTTTATTTTCCCATCTCCCTCCAGCCCCCTGTTTCAATTTTCCCCTGGGCCATCCCTTCTTTAATTGTTAGTGACAAAGACTCCCCACCCGTGGGCCACCGCCTCCCTAAGATGACTCTGCGAGGTTCCCATCAGCAGTGTCTAGTCAACATGTGTTCTTAAAAAGAATCAGCCTCATATTAGATAAGGCAATAAAAACCTTTCTCCAAAAGCAGGGGTGAGTCTCTAGGGGCCCACCGTCTACGTGCACGCAACTATTAGCCTCAGTGAGAGGCAGGGCAGCCTGCCCTCCTGAAGTGGAGGCCTGTGCTCATTTGAAGCAGAGTCAAACTGGCCAGGGCTGGGAAGAAGGCACCTCAAAGACACCCTTGGCTCCGTTCATGGGAAGGTGCAAACATAATGCACCATTTTATCTTGGCAGACACACATTTTCCAGCCCCGGTATGTGCTCTGGCCGTCCTCACTGTGCTGCGTTTGTGCTGCTTTCTGGGCTCCCAGTTAATACTCCTGTCACAACTGCTTAGGTGGGAAACTTCCTCCCCACCAGCTCCCTTCCAACTGCTGGCCGCTGCACCATTATTTACTGAAAACCATCCATCTCCCTCTCCCTCCCTTTCTGTTTATTTATTTTGCATCAACCTGTTGAAGCAACACTTAAGAAATCTCTTCCTTGCGGGCAAAGAGAGGGCTGGGAATGCACCCTTCTCTGGGATGTGCCTGCCAAAGGTTCCTGTCACATACAAGGATCTGGGGTTGCCGGCTGCCAGCAGGAGCGGCTGGTGTGAGCTGGGGAGGCCTGAGGCCTCACTTCAGCCCCCAGGAGCTATGTTACTTAGCCACTTTCAAATAATAGGCCTGTAAAGGAAGTCTAAGGAGTGGGCCAGGATTAATTCATTCTTAGACCCCACAGGGCTGGACTCCCACAGTCCAAAAAGAACCGCTGAAGCTCCTTAAAGTCTGGAGAAGTCAAAACGGCAGTTTCAACCCCCAGGGAGAAATGGAGAGATGGTCACAGATTGAGAAGGCCGTGAGGTTGGGGAATCTGTTTAGGTCTGTGGTTTCAGTGTGGGAGATGGTGCTGACTTTGAAAACATGCTTCCTCATTTCCAAAACAAAAGTAAAAAGACGCTTCATTTGTTCTCAGGGGAAACTCCCAAACCTTCCAGAAAACCCCTCCTTGCTATTTTCACACTAAGGCAAGCACTGCTGGACAGACACATTCCTGTGAGCAATGGTGATGCCCTGGCAATGTGCACAAAGGTTGAGAGGCTCTGCCAACCATGTTCATTAATCAGACAACTCATCTGGACTAAGAAATGCATGGCCCAGAGCACAAGAGTCCCAATCCCAGAAGCAGACGGAGCTGGGCTTGCACCCCAGCTTGGCCACTTTTTAGCTGGGTGACCTCAGGCAAGTTACTGAACCTTTCTGAGCCTCAGAAATGGGGAGAAAAAGAGTAAAGTAGGGATATTGCAATCTTCTCCTAGGGTTGATGTGGGACTTAAATGACAAAATCTAACCTATATAAAGTGTTAGTCCACAGTCTGGCACTCAGTGAGTGCTAAGTAAACGTGAACTGTGATTTGTTGTATTTTCACACCCATTTCAGAGGCGAGGAGGCTGAGCCACAGAGCAGAGGCGACCCTGTTTTAAGAGATGGAACAAATGAGCAGAGGTGTAGTATCAGCGGGAATGGAAATCTGTTCAAACATTCTGGAAGGCATTTTGGTGAAATGTGACAAAAGTTAATATGTACATAGCCTTTAATCCAGCAATCCTACTGCTAGGAATTTTTCCTAAGAAAATAATCAGTCAATTGTGCAAAGATGCATATGTATCTTTGTGCATATATTTTGAAAAAATATAAAAAATGGGAGGATATTTTGCTTATAAATGGTTTCAAAGCCCAACCGTAGAGGGAGGGTTTATCCATTTGGGATATTTATAAAATGGAATACTCTCCTGCTACAATCAATAGTCTGCAGGTCTAGAATTTTTTGTTTTTATGGAAAAATGTTCATGCTATACTGTTAACTTTTTAAAAAGGAGATTTTTTAAGAGTATGTTTTAAAAGGTATACATACATTTCCTTACATAAACATACAGAGGAAGTCTGAAAGACTACTAAAATATGAACAATGGTGACAGACATGGGCGGTGGGATAATTGGTAATTTTTACTCTCTTCTTTGTAAAAGAATCCAGCTGTTGTGATTTAGCAGATGTAGAAGTAAGTTCATCATCATCACCATCATCATCCATGTCACAGAACTGGAGTGAGGAATAAATGAGACACAGTAGGTCTAGACATCTAGAACAGTGCCAGGGACATGACCCACATTCAATAAATAATTTTTTAAACTTTTTTTTAAAGGATCACCAGATAGTTCCAGTCTTTGTGTTGCCAATTTCTCTAGGAAAGACAAAGAGAGGCCCTGACATCCCACTGGCTTGTTCATCAGAAGTGAGAGGGTTTTATCTGGTTGCCTAATCACCCATGGAGTCATTTAGGGGATTAACAGAATCAGCAATGAAGCAGGACTGCCCAACAAATGCCACTGTTACAAGCTTGCCTCAATTTACTCAATGGATACTGACCACCACAAATCCCTTCTTGTAATGCTGCCCGCAACAAATACATCCTTATGTATCTAACACAAATACAGAGAAGGGATGCATTTTTGAAAAAGCTTCATATAATTCAATCATACTATAAACTTTTTCTCTGAGCTTGTTAGTTAAAGGACCCCTCTGGTGAATCCTTTTGTGAAGCAAATAATCAACAAACCTTACTTGAACTTCTTAGAAAAACTAGATTTTTCTATAAGGTTTGCTTGAGGGGAAGTGACACAGAGTTACAATTCGGCAGCTGAAATCCCCGCAACTTCCAGTCTTCTGGTTCTGCCCTGTGGACAAGCCCCACTTAACCACATGGTCTTCTGGCTGGGCCTTTATAAAGGGCACACTCCAAATGACATCCTGACTTCATACAGAATGTCTCATTTACCTCCTGTGTGACTGACTCATTTGGGGAAATTTTTTATTATGAGGGATTTGCTACAGCTGGAGTAAATCTCCTTAGAAATTTCAGTGTTGTCAGGTTCATTTGTGAAGAGTTAAGCAGAGGCTTAGGAAGTTTCTGGCTTTGGAATAAATATGGCTTTGCATCTAGTGTCTAATATCCAGTGTTTGGTAAAGGAATCTGGGGTACAGACTCAGAGCTCACCCCAACGATAGTCAAGTAGGATAACTTGAAAAGCTGCTCCTCTTAGAACGTATCACTCGTTTTCCAGAAGGCAACATAAACCAGCTAACAGACATATTAACTAGAGTGTTTGCATTTCATTATTCATAATCTCTCCTAAATGAAAAATTCCTTTCAAAGCTTTAACACTACCTTGTATTGTTTTATTTATTTTTTTCCTGAGCTGAAGTAGCCATCTCTACTCCCAGTTCTTTATTTTCTCTCTAAAACGGTTCCCCGAGTGCCTTTTTATTTGTCTCCTCACAGATTCTGACGTCTGCATGGTGAGCATTTGTCTAGAGAATGCTTTCTCTACTTTCTTTCTCAACTTCAAAGTCTTACATTTCTCTCCCCAAACCTACATTTGGGCCATGGGAAATTTTGACAGTGAAGTTAAGAGTCCACGGGAGAGGTATGAAAAAGCAACAATCTCATCTCTTCCTCTCATCACTAGGCAAACATGAAAAAGGGCTTTCTAGTTTCCATAACTGTCTCCACGCTTGACACTTCCCAGCAGGCCACCAAAGGCTGGGTTAGTCAACGGAGCCTGTGCTGGAAGATTCACCAAGCTTAGGTCCTTCTCTCAGGGCACCGAAATGTCTGGACCTTGTCAGAATCCAGCTTTAGGGATGCCACACAGAACCACTTGGAAGGGGCTTTCTGTATCGAAGACAGAGTACTTAGGTCTTCTGAGGAAGAATACTCTGCCCCTTCTTTTGGGTCTACGTATCAGAACATCTCTGCCCAAGTCCTGACATCATAACCTTTGCCAACCAAGCAAGGCCTCCTTTCACACTGCTCGTCATAAGATCATAAGATGTTGAAGACATTTTGTATATAGGGAGCTCTTGCCAACCCCAGGGCCTTTGCAAGCCTTCTTTCCTCTGCCTGTAGTACTCCTCATTGGTGCTTTCCAGGGCTGGTTGTTGCTCATCCTTCAGGCTTAAGTACAAATGTTAACTCCTCAGAGAAGCCTGCTGTCACCACCCTATTTCAGAAGGCATGCCCTTATTCTCTATCTCACCATCGTCTTACTTCTTTCATAGCTATGATCATAATCTGGAAAGGTCTTGTCAATATACCTATTTGCTTATGATCTGTCTCCTGCACCAGACAATAAGCACCATGAAGGCAAGGACCTTGCCTCTTCACTGCTGAATTTATGACACTTGCTTGGTGCCTGGCATGTAGGAGGTCTCATTCACTTATTGTTGAGTAAATAAATGTAAATGAATAAGGGACTTGAGGCTGGTGTTCCATGTTAAGAAGAATGCGTGCTACGATGATGCTTTCTGTGGAGTTTGATCCATTTCATACTCTCTGTCTTTGTGCCCCAACACATTTACTGAGCTATTCTGGTTGTATCTGAAAACCAAAATGTTGCCTTGTGACTCAAAAACATGAAATATAACATTTTGAGTGGAAGAAACATCTCAAATCATGCTGACAGCATTTTCACTATTAGCGGCAAACAAATCAACTATAATTAAAATGCTGTCAAAGTGATTTCAGATTTTTCTCACACTTTCAAAGTTCCATATTTCATGAGTAGATTATCCAGGCCAGAGAATTTATCACCTCCTGGAGTGCCTTTCTTCCAGGAGGCTCAAAGACATCTACAAACGCTGTCTTATTAATCCTTACATTAAAACCTGTGAGGAAATTAGGAGGAAAAAAACAGCACTGTCACATACAACTTCCCAACAAAGAAGCTGCACGGTGCCTAAAAAGGCTGCAAGGCAGATCTGCACAGTGCTGAGCTCTCTGGTCGGTTCAGGCCTGAAGCCAGGCCACCTGCTCCTTAGGCTCAGCACAGTCACCTAGCCTTTATGGAGAAGTCAGCTCACTGTCAGGTCAGATTTTTTAAAGTAAATTTCATTTCCTTGAATTTCTGCCTTGCGTCTGTACCACCCATTTACTAAAAAGCTGGTATATCTGCAAACTGTTCACATTTTATTGAGCATTTACTATGGGCCAGGCCGTTGATTCAGATATTATTTCATTTAATCCTCATTTCATCCAAACCATGCCCTGTTACCATTACTATCCATTTGCAGATGCAGACATTGAGGCTCAGAGAAGTTAAGTGACCTGCCCAAGGTTACATGAGGAGGAAAGGTCAGAGACAGGCTTTGAACCCAAGTAGTCAAACTCCAGGGCACAGAGACCTCCCCTTCCTCCCTTTGTCTCCTTGTGGGAGGAAGATCTGAGGGCAATGAAAATACCAGATTGCCATAGCACAATAGCTTTAGCAGGTACCAGGTGTAAAGAATCCTTATGGCCTCAGTTAGGTTTCCACAAAATGGGCGTAAGGTATGTAAAAGACTTAACAGAATCTTGCTCTTTTGAGTTGTTCTGTTTAAACAAGGCTGAAAGACTTACCAAAATTAATAGACAAATCACCAACAGGAAAAGTGAGCGGATTTGAAATCCATGATTTCAAGACTCACCCAGCAGAAATCTAGCTTGTAAGAGTTCAGATGGGATAACATATTAATTTTTGTAAGTGGAGTATTTTTATAAGCACATATATATCCATATGTGAACATATGGCCCATGGAGTGAGAAAGCAGCATCCCGTATATTTATAAGCTCTTAAGCTATCATCTAGAGCACATATTCTTAAATGCGGGGATTTCTCCTAGGGCCTACACACAAGTGTAAGTGGGTTGGGGAAGCTCTATCTTTGTTTGCTGAAATTTTGTGTTCGTGAGTAGGCACATTTTTCTAGGGAAAAGGTCTGTGACAAAAGAAAGTTAAATTACTGTTAACTGAAACATACCTAAGAGGGTGTCGTGTAACCTGGGAAGTGTAGCATGTGGGCTTTGTGGACAGACCCAGCTACTTTCTGGCACTTGCTCATGGTGTGATTACAGACAAGGTATTTAACCTCTCTGAGTTTCAGTTTCATCATCTACAAAATGGACATAATAACAGTCTCCACCTTTGGGGGTGGTGGCAGGATTACGAAGGTACATGCAGGCCCAGCACAGTGCCAGATGCCTTAGGAAGTGCCTGAGAGCCCCTGGCTATTTTTATTATTACCAGCGTAAAACAAAACAGGATGGTGGATGTGGAGAAGAGAAGAGTTACACACACATGACACCTTGGGAGCCAGACAGGAGAAGATGAAACGAAAAGCACAGTTAGAGGCAGTCTCAATAACCCCCTTCTCGGGGCTGGGTTTCTAAAAAATCATCCCCCTGCACAAATCCATCAACAGTGTTTCAGACACTTGAGTTTTCGAGATTTTATTTCAAACTTGTGTTTCTGAGCCCAGGCTGTGCTCAAAACCACCCGTCCTCCATCTGCTGTCTTAGATAACAAGGTACTCAAGTTCCCAAGAGGCTGGTGAATTAATGCACATCAGTGGGTCAGCACAGTGTATGGCACACAGTACGTGCTCCATGAATAGCCATTTGTTGTTACTGCCGCTGTCATTCTTGTTTGCTATTTAACGCCAAGGGCTCAAATAGTTCCCAAACTCTGTGTTGGTTTGTGTATCTGCATCGGTACAAAGTGCCTTTTTAATAGTGGCTGTTTGCAGTTGCATTTTCTTCCTTCATTTCTTCCCACCACAAATCGCTGATATTTTGAGCTTCTTATCCACAATCCCCTCACAACCAGGGTCACCACGGCTCTTCAGAAAGGAGGAAGTCTGACCACCCACCAAAGGAAGTACATGGAGAGAATAACCCAAAACAAACTGAAGGAATTATTCCAAAAAACCTTGAAGGCAAGAAAATGGAAATGACAAATAACATCTATTTATAATTGCTGGCTCTTTTTCCGCAAAGGCCCTGCGATGATGGTGAGGGCCCCGCCAATCTCATTGTTCCTCATGGAGCAGGCTGCCAAGAATGCCTCCCAACGTGAGGAAGGAGGCCACTCCAGACAGCGTGTCTGATAAGTCTCTCTGAAGGTGAACTTTCAGAGAATTAAGGGCACACAACAAAGCCTCCCCCACTTCTGCGCTGGTCCTTTGGGTGAATACCATTTCCCTCGCTGACCTGGCTGGCCAGCAAGGCACATTCCTGAGGCCGTGTGGTCACGGGTCTGCTCTGCTTCTGGACCAGAACACACACTGGAGGCCACTTGGATGAAACATGTTTGCTTATGTAAGGAATGGTTTTCTAGGCAACCGGTGCCAATGTGAAGTTTAAGGCTTTGGGGCAGGCTGCTTTCAGCATGAGTGTTGGGTCTTTCGTTGGTCTGCTCTGTGTCTATAAAATCCTCACCCTCTGCAGCCAACTTAAAGGGCCCCTTGCTAGCATTCTGGAATGATACCAGAGTGCAAAGGAAGAGTAGTCCACAATTTCTTTCCATTTCTGTTTTTCTCAGCGGCGGCAGCAGCAGCAGCACTAGCAGGTGTAAAGGTGAATCCCAGCAGGGCCAGGACTCACTAAATTTTCCTATGCTGGCCTGGGTCAATCACGCTTGCATGCCTCAGTTGGTCTCATTTGGCCTCATTTGACAAAAGGGAACAGGAATCATGCCTTTGTGCCCGGTGGGGCTGCCTGCATGGGTGACCACTGAAGGGCAATCAGAGCACAGCGTCTGGGGCTCCTGGTGTGCTGGCAGTGCCCCTTTACTCGGCAGGGTGAACAGTTCCCTCCGGAATAGGTGTTCACACTAATTCTGGCTCCCAGGGGATCCAACTCTGAGGGCAAATGAAAACTTCCCCATCTGTCCGAAAGACGGGAGCCTGCTGGGAACGGAAGTGTACCGGGCACCAGGGAATCCACCACAGCAACAGAAAAGTCCTTTCTGTTTTTCCAGGGATTTAGGCTCCATATCATTTTTCTATTCCCCTTTGCTGGCATCCAGCCTCCCTAACAAAACTTGGAAGATGCAAAACTCATCTGAAAAACGTGCCATGCAGAAATCCAAGTAGGGGACAGTTTGGGAGTAGGTGGCAGGTGTGATGGGCCCCCCTTTTAGAGTTCATTTACTTGGAGCTTCAGATTACAGAGCTTGGAGCTTCTCCTGGCTCCAGGGGCAAACTTGTCACTACTGTGCAAAAAACACCATGGTGTGGAAATGATGGGCCTGCACTAATGTCCAAGCAGGAAAGGGCTGCTGCCACGCCAGGGCGGAGATTCTGAATCTAGCATTCAGGGGCCAGTCAGCTGGAACTGCTTCCGCTTGTGACTATGCTCTCGACAGCTGCATTCTGAAGCATCATGCTGCACAGGCAGCCCGGGCCATTGAGGCATGTTAAAGCACTCACCTTCTCTCCCCACCCCAGAAATGCCCTTTCCATTCTGAGAGAACAGGTCGGGGTTTGTTGGGGGTGGAGGAAGCAAGCATTTAGGAATGTTGGGTGCTCCTGGCTAGAGCCTCATAAGACCATGAAGAAAGACGTTTAGAAAGGACATGAGCTTCTACAAGAAAGGGAACCAGATTACAGGAAGTCTCTGAGCAGGATGGGAGCTGTGTGAGTCAGACCTTGAAGGATCTTTATTCATCTCACAGCCATAAGCAGGCTGTTTGTTTCGCACACAGGGCTTCTGGCTGGTTGGCCACAATATTGTAGCGACCAGTGGGGGCCCTGGCAGCGTGGAGGAGGCATCAGTGCCAAGGATGAGCTTCAAGAGCCACATGTGTATAAAGGCCCAGGCAGGGAAGAGTACAGCAGAAAAGGCCCCCAGAAGATAACTCAGTACCCCAACATTTAACCCAGCAGCCTGCCCTGAGGCTTGGACTAAATCTTGTAACTGCTTGGACCTCAGTTTCCCAGCAGATGACCCCCCAAAATAATACTTTCTTACCCTCCTACCACTCTCAAAAGATGACACATAGATAAATCGCTTTGAACTTTTAGATGAAAGGTGCTGTATAAACCTGAGGTCTCATCAACTGTAATTGTTACAGTAATTATTTTAATGATAATAATGATGATAATGGGAGGGGGGGGTCGGGTGGGGACGAAACCTCCTACTTTGAGACAAAGAAAATCTCTTCCATTAAAACCTGCATCACGAATTCTTCTGCTCTGAGCTCTCAACCATCTCTTTCAAACTGCCAATTCCTGGACTGAAATATTATTTACTCCTTTCCTTTCCAATAAAACAATTATTTGTTCCACCATTTCCCCCCTCGTTCACTCTCCGGTGTGTCTGGCTTCATCCTGACAGCTCGGCCATAGACTGTTTACATGTCTCGCTCACCCTCCGAGACTCTGGTTCAGCTCCATTGACACTAAAGGCAGGCGAATTCTCTCGGTGTGAGGAATCAATTACTTCCGCTGACACTCTATTACTGGCCCTCACATCTTTGGACTCCAGATGGAGAGTGAAGGTGGTGGTGAGGATGGCAGGGAATTTGAAGAGGATGGTGAGCGGGGCTGCGGGGGGATTGGGGGAGTAGGAGGTAGATGACAGGGAGGCAGAGAGAGACGATGGACTGAGAGGCCTCCAGCTTGTATTTAAAGACACAGAAAGAGATCTCTCTCCTTGACTGCCCCGCTGGCATCCGGAGGTGACTGCATGGCAGGAAGAGGCAAAGAAAAGGAATAAAAAGAGAAAAGGAAAAGAAAAGGCTTGTCAAGGATATCTAAAGAAATCAGAGAGGCCCCACATACCTAAGCACTGGGACAGCAGATGACAGCCCCAAGCAGATTGACACAGGTATACAAAGGCAGCTTTGGGCTGCCTGGCTTCAAACTCAGCCCCACGATTACTATTTGTGTGATCTCTCAGGGCCTCAGTATCTCCATCTGTTAAATGGGATAATAGTAGAACCAGTACCAGCTGTGGAGGTTAAACATAGAAAGCTCTTAGGGTAGGACCTGATGTCTGGCAAGAGTTCAATAAATGTTTGCTATTGTTGTCTAATTCTGAGAGTTCCTCCACGTGACCCACAAACATACAGTTGAGTCCCCAGTGGGAAAAAGTAGAAAAATATTAGAGACTGCCAAGATGCTTGGCTACAAAGCTCGAAAAAAGGCATAAAAAAAGTCATGCTTTTCTGCTGCCCTCCCAAACCTAAGCCCAACTCGTATTTCTTTCTCCTTTTCCTTTTCCTTCTTCTTTTTAGAAAATTTTATTTTGACCCAGCTAACATTTTTCAGGGCTTCTCCTTCTAGGAAAAAAATTTTGATTATGTAAATTAAATACAACCATCTACTCTGCAATCAACTGAGATGAGTTGTGAGGCACGATGTCCCATAATGAAGGACGATTACAGAAGCTCTTTTCTGGAAGGAAAGACAAGGGCAGCTGATATCTTTTTTTTTTTTTTTTTTTCTGGAATTATTTATCCAGGCAGAAGTGTAAGAATGGAATTAAATTATCTTTTGAGTTTCTCTTAATCCAAAGGCTTAAATCCCTTGCCACTAAAAAGGACACAACAAAAAGAATATAAATTTTTTTTCTATAGGACTCATGACTCCAGGAAAATACACCAATCCCTTTTTAGAAAAATCTGATGTTTTCACTTGGTATATTTCCATCTCTTCTTTATCCCCTCCATACCTGGAGCTCCCACTGAATTTCTTAAGACAGACTCTCAGCCAGTATAATTAGATGGGAGAATTACGTGGAGTTACATGGGGTGAGATGCTGGCCCTCTGGGATCTCTGGGTTCAGAGAAGGTGCCAGGGTGGAGAGGCAGAACAAGTGGGATTGTGCATGATAAAATCTCAAGTGATTTTCTCAGTCAGAAGATAAAGCATATTGTTAAGAAGGGCATCCACAGCGAAGCTTGCATTGAGACAGTTACAATTGCAGCACTCGTTTTTAAAAACAAACTGCCCAGAGTAATTCCAGCTGCTTTTTAACCTTGGTAAGAGGAGGAGAACAGTCTGTGAGTTGTTTTTCCCCCTGATCCATGAGCGAGGTGGAGTTGCTGGGTGGACCCTGTGGTCAAGGTTGGTAAGTGTGGGGCCAGCAGCCAGCTGCTCCCATTCGTCCACCACGTACCTGGAGGTGGATCTGTTTCTGTCATTAGGAGGATTGTTGCAATACAGAAAAGTATTACTGCTCACTGGCTCCTTAGGGGAATTAGAATATTTCTGTGGCTGGGCAGGCAGTAAATAATAACGTCAGTAATAGTGTCGTGAGTGATCAAGCCAACGGCCTCTCCTCAACAAGCACAAGGCACCCTCTTGAACCACACAGAATTCTCGCTATGCTTTGTTGGCTTTTCAGACTTCAACGGACACCAGCTGAAGCCACACCTCCAACTGGGCAATCTGGCCTCCCGCCCTCTATTCATAGGAAAGAGACTTGGATTCAGAAAGTCTTGTGTAGCAGGAAATTGACAAGAGGAGCTTAATCTGAAGTGTTACCTGGACTCTCCCAGGCCAAACCCCACTTTCAGGCATTCCACTGGGGGGTCGCTGGACATAGGGTATGAGGCTGCAGAGACCCTACAATGGACAGGGAAGGTGGGGACAGCAGAGAGTCCCCATCATCTCAGTCTTTCCTGCATCCTGACCACTCTGTCTCCTAAGGAGATGGTGGAAGTTGTCTGGCCAGGAAATACAATTAAATAGTATTGCTCAGGCACCTCTTCACCGGGAAAAGGGTTTGTGTCAGCAAGTCACAAGGACAGCCCCTTTTACTCTACCCTTACAATGCTCACTGGTTAAGAAATTGGGTTCAGGCATGTTCAATTATTTTGGTTCCTGAAGGCATCAAACCCTCCCTCCTTCTTGTCTTTGGGCATGCTGCTGTCTGCCTGTGACACCAGCCAAACACACTCCCTGCTGCCTGGCCTACTTCTTTAGAATTCGTATAGGCGTCACCTCCTCCAGGGAGCCTTCCTTGATCTTCCCAGCTTAGGCTGGACCTGGATGCTGTGGGCCCATATAACAGGTCCATATCATGTCCCCTGCCAAACGCATGATGCCGGGGAGGCAGACAGCACAAGAGTAAAGCAGAGATTGAAAACTAGGGTATCTGGCTTCAAAACCCTTCTCTGCCACTTATGGGAGTGGAACCTCGGGCCAGTTGCTTAACTTCTTTGAGCCCAAGTTTCTTCATCTGTAAAATGGAAAGAGTAACAGTGACTTTAGGGAAAAGAATATGATTTATTCATCGCTGTATTCCCAACGTGCTTAGCACGTGCTTAGCACATAGTAGGTGTTTAATAGCTATTTCCTGATGAATGAATGAATGGTCTATTATCATTTTGTTGGTGAGAGACTCATGTCCCAAATCAGCTAGTGACATTCTTGGCCTGTGTCCTACCCCCTAAGATTATGTCATATTCCCAGATGGACACATAGGGAAAAACAGATCTGTCTGCCTTCCAACACAGATTCAGCTCATGCTGACCTATTGCCTGGCATTTCCAATGTAAAAAATATCACTAAATCACCTGCACACACCTGCCTAGCACCCTCCTAGACTAGGTGCCGTGGGAGTTTAGATATGAAGTACATGCTTTGTGTCCTTGTAGAATTTACTTGCTGAGAACTCAAGATGACCACATATGAACAAAAAGCAATGGACTCAGGCAACATCAAGTGCTCTGGGAGTTCAGAGGAGGGGGTGATACGAGAGAACTGCAGGAAGCAAGGAAACTCAGGGGAGGAAGATGGGAGCTTGCAGCTGGACACCATGGAGGGAGAGGAAGGAGGGCTTGAGCCCTGGGAACTCAGGGGGCTCACGCAGATGTAAGACTATGCTTGGTTGTTTGCAGGGAATCAAGGGTGTTTACTGAGTGGAAACTGCTGGCTGAGTGGGGAGGGCCAGATGACTGGGGTCTGGTCTGATCTCTCTGTTTACTATGATCAGGTTATCAACTAGGAAACTGCTACCTTTCTAAGATATCATCTCTTACTTTGGGAGAAACAGACACATCTTCTAAGATATAGAGGGCCCCTCTGGCTGTAAATAAACACAAGAGCACCCTGTTTATCTAGGATACTTAGAGGCAAATATCCAAAACCTTAAATATGCAGAATATGAGGGTGTGGGGGAGTTTAGAAGAAAAGATTATGAACAGCTACACTGATGTTGAGAACTCCATCCTCTGTTGCTCTTACGCTTTGTCACTTTGAGATCACTCCCCTGTCCTAACTCTGCTGCAAGCTTGGCTGGCTGAAGCCAGCTGGAAATGCTGGCCTTGGGATTGCACTGGCTTAGGCAAAGCTTAGGTCCCAGAACTCAAACTTCCCAAGAGACAGCAAGGGCTCCTGAAGCAAAATTGATAACCCAATAAAAAAGCAAAAACAAGTCAGAAGGGGAAGGCTACAGGAGACAGACATACTCGTAACAGGATGTGTGAAAGCAGGAGGATTGAGAGAAAATAGTCCCAAATCGTCCCCTGACAAAGTCCAATGATGCTAACACAGTTGCTAACTTATTGGGCATCTACATAAAAAGGCAGATAAATCTTGCAAAATATTTATTATTATGACAGCTTTGCAGATGAGGAAACTGAGGCCTGGGAAGTTTAAAAGGTCAATAAAAATTCAAATCTTAATCTGCCTGTTCCAATTGTGGCAATACTGGCTGCTGTCACAAAAGTGAAGCTTAGAATTAGAAGCCTGAATCATTGAGAAAAAGTTGACTCCTCTCAATGTAGGTTTTAAAAAGACAGGGAAGTGCGGCACATGATTTAGAATGTTCTTTATCAGAAATCCTTTAAAAAAGAACCCTTGGAACCTTTAAAGTTCTTAAAAAAGAACTTTAAAGGTGGATATTTCAGTATCTGGACACTTCACCTAAATGGAATGTCATTCTTCAATGATACGTGGTAAGTGAGATATTGCTGTGCTGAACATAGCACATACAATCATTTATGTAGGCTTCCTTGAGGTTTTTAGCCTAAGAAATGTTCTTTCATTTCTTGCTAGTGGGTTTCGCACTTTCTGAGACCCATCAAGATACCCATCTAGAAATTACCAATTCTTTTTTTTTTTTTTTTTTTTTTTGAGACAGAGTCTCACTCTTTCGCCCAGGCCGGAGTGCAGCGGCACAATCTCAGCTCACTGCAGCCTCTGCCTCCCAGGTTCAAGTGATTCTCCTGCCTCAGCCTCCAGAGTAGCTGGGATTACAGGCGCGCACCACCAAGCCTGGCTAATTTTTTTTGTATTTTTAGTAGAGACGGGGTTTCACCATGTTGACCAGGCTGGTCTCGAACTCCTGACCTCAGGTGACCTGCCTGCCTCGGCCTCCCAAAGGGCTGGGATTACAGGTAGAAATTACCAATGCTTAAAAGGCCCCAGCCTCTTGGTTTTGGTTTTATTTGGTTGAGCCTCTGGGATGGGGTGGGTGCTGTGGCTGTTTGAGAACTCCTGAACAAGCTGTGTATTATATGCAGGTGAGTGTTTTAAAAATACATACATTTTAAATTTTAGAAATGGAAAAAACCACTCAACTTTGTGTATTGGTTTCTAAAACCATAACATTCAGTCTGTTGGCTGATGACTCAAGCGAAAGGCCTCTGTCTGCTGGAGCAGCAACATCCTAGCATCCTCCACTCCACAGGGAATAAAGTGGCTTCTCTCTGTTTGCCCAGACGGCCCATAGTCTCGCCCTTTTGTCCTTTGGCCGCAGGAGTCCAGCGGTACCACAGCGGCCTCTGGTTTCTGCCCACAGCTTCTATACAGGCCCCAAAACAGCCTGTGGGTGCCCAGGATTTGCATTTCTGCAAGTGACTGGAGGGAGGAGTCAAGGGAAGTTCACCAGAGATGGTGGCCTTGGATTGCACTGAGTCAGGCAAAGCTGCGGCTTGTGAGTGAAATTTTCCAAGCAGACAGCAAGCTTCGATGGAACAAAGTTAATAAGCAACGGTTAGGGGAAAAGGTCTATTTGGGGTTTACTCAGCAACTGTCTCAACCTTTGGGATGTAGAGTTCATGGTATACAGGGAGCCAAGGACCCAGGGGCCACAGCCCAGGATAAATTCTTTCATATCAGGGCCCTGTTTCCAGGCCTCGGGGCAATCTTTGCAGTTAACCCTGCACATAGGAAGAACCCGGGCAAACACGAGGCTGGGCGTGCTGACCACTGCTCTGTCTCCACAGCTGAGCTGGCTGCTTCTCCTGACTTCCTTGCTCAGTTCCCCTTTTTGCTGGGGCATTGTTGCTGTGCTCTGTGATCGGAAGACCAGCCCACGCAGTTTTCTTTTGGGAAGTATCCACCTTATGGGCCTGCAGAGCCAAATCCAATTTGAAGCACGCACCCAAAATAAAAGGAGAAAGCAGGCTAATTTCCTTGGAGAGTGAGTGCTTTCCAAACCCAGGAGCTCCCTTGGAATGAAAATGCAGTGTGGAAGAGAGAGGGAGAGCCGGAACAAGACAGAACTTCCAGGACTTCAATTAGATTAATTGTTCCTTTCACAAGAAAGTAAAACAAGGCAGTGGGGAGGGGAAGCCCATTTATTGTAAATGCAAATGGCCAGGGGAAATATCAAAAATACCTTGAAGAGTGAAAGCCTGAGAAAACCAGATGTGTCTTTCTAAATACAAATATTAATGAGAGAGAGAAAGAGAGAGAAATGGGGAGTGGGGGAGAAGTGGGGGGAGGAACAGAGAATTAATGACAAGGTCAAGTGGATGAGGCTTAATCCCAACAGAGCCTCTCTGATAGTTTGGCACTGGGAGAAACAGACCCCAGAAAGATTTTTTTCTGACCTCCTTCACTTTTTAGGTTCCAACTAGACACATGAGGTCATGGAATAGGGAGAAAAACAGGAAGTGATTTAGCGAGGATGATAAGCCAGAAGATAACCCTGTAAATCTCTGGCTTCCCCTACTCCACCTCCAGCAAGGGGCAATGCCTTCTTCTTCCCCTTGTCAGAGGCTCTGGCAACCTTCAGTTCTCCCCATCTCTGGGACTGAGTCCTGTTCATGGAAGGGGTGCCCTGCAACCCAAAGCAGGGCAGAAGCATGTTTTTCTGGCCTTTCATCCTTCCCAACATGTTTTAAGCCATGCTTACGAGCTCCTAAGTTTTTCCTTCCAAAAGCCATGCTTTCTCCCTCTGCCACTATGAATATACATAGGATGACCTCTTGGCAATTTCCCTGGGAAATTTGCTGGCATAAGCATAACAGAATTTGGCCCTTAGTAGAGAGAGGTGCTTAGTCAAATTTCTCTGAGCTCAGACCCAGGCTCTCTCTTTACATTATGCTTCCGTTTGTGCCAACCTTCTGCAGTCCAGCCAGAGGAATCAGAGCCAAAAACACCTTATAAAGAAGCTCTTCTAATAGAAATCTTTGATAAAGTTCACTGTCAGGGAATCAGAAGCCTTGGGATGCTGAGCAAATGTATCCAGGGTACTCATGTAACTTAGACAAAGAGGAACTGATGAGTTTCCCTATGTCATCCATTGAGTCAAGAGTGGATCTGGGATTAGAAATTTCATCTTATGACTCTTCGTCACATGAGGCATTCATCCGGGAAACCCTTTGGTTTTCAACAAAGACTACCTCTTGTTAGGAGAAAACCATTATGTAGGTGCAAATTAGTCCTAGGGGGATAATAATGACATCAATTCACTGAGCCTCACAGTCTAGCACCAGTTAAAGAGCGGCCTTGTTTCCTCCATGAGGAAGTGCTGGCCCAGACCTGGCCTGTAGGAGTTTTGCCTTCTCCTTGGTACCTGTCCTGCTAGCCGGCCCCTTTATTAATTTTTCAGTATTTGCAATTCCTTGCTTAATAGCAAGGAATGCTTAGACAATGTATTAATCACATGGGAGCAGTGAATACTTATCAGAGTAACAGCATGCTGTAGGTGCTCATTTGGGGCAGAATATGACTGTTGGCACATTCTTTTCTGTACAAAAACTCTCACTTTATTTCCAATGAGAAAAGACTTTAAGATGGAACTCAGTAGACAGCTTAAAGCACATCTGCATTCTAGACATGCTGCCTGCTTCCCAACCTTAACTTTTAGGGACCTCGGTGGTAACATGGCATTTCTAAAGTACTCCCAAGTGTCTAAATGTCCACTTGGGAGTTCCTAAGCCACACATTTCCAGGGTGGCAGAACCAATGTTGTAAGACCAGCTGAGTCACCTTGGGTGACTGACCTAACCTCTCTGTGCTTCGGTTTTCTCTCTTTTGCAAAATGGAGATCATAATGGCACTAACTTCCCAGGGCCCACTGTGCAAAGTAAATGGATTCATATTCGTAATGCAATTAGAAGAGTGTTTGTTAAATAAATCCATGACACTGACTTTGAGACTCTGACTTGTGTAGCACAGCTATCAAGAACCAATATGAATCTTAGAACTACTTAGATTTGTTTTTTTTTACCCTTTTTTTTTCCCTATAAGGAAACCAGTTATCACTATATAAGGTAACAGGCTGATCCTGCATGGCTGGATGCAGGGGAAGTCTCCACTTGGGGATACAGCTACTATCTTATTAAGGAAGCAGGTGGGGTTTATACATGTAGCAGCTGTGGAAATGGGGAGATCTCCAAGTGCAAGGTAACCCAAAGTCAAGAGGTGGAGTTTTGTAGTCCAGCCCCTACCACCACATGGAAATTCTCCTCCACTATCGGCCTTTGGAGGTAGGTTAATGTTCTCTACTTTTCACTCAAGAAGGCTCTTTCCACCATACTGTGGGATCAGCCACACCTTTCTTTCCCTGAAAAGGGAATGCCCCTTGAGGTTTTCCTCTGGGGCCAGGATCCACCAGTGGTTAGCAGCAGGTCTTGGGGTGAGGGGTGATAGAAGTGACGAGAGCAGGGGTGAGGGCAGAGCGTGTGCATCTCATGGATGGGATACCCAGTGGGACAGGACGGTGCTTACTTGCAGTCGTGCTTCTCGATTTCAAAGTGAGGGTTGAAGTTGAGGACAATCTTCTGGTTGGGTTCGGGGGCGTAAACAATCCACTCGCAGTTCTGGTGGGAGGGGTAGTCCTGGGGGTAACCGGGAGAGGTGATATAGCCAGCATCTTTGGAATTCAAACGACCTCCGCACGGTGGGTCTGAAAGAGAAATCAACAACCCAAAGAACTTCAAATATGTTACAGCTTTCTTCCCCCCCACACTCCCTCCTTCTCTTCTGTACCAGTGTCTGATTAAAACTATTTTACAGACCTTTTATGGCAGTCCAGAAGACTAACCTACTTACTCATTCGGTGGAAGAGATTATTCCAGCTCATCCCTCCCCCTACCCACCCAACTACACACACACACACACACAGATGAAAGTATTCCAGAACATGGTCATAAATATTCTCAATTACATGGTCTGCGATTAAAAAAACAAGAGGACTGCAAACTCAACATGCCTCCCTGCCTTTCCTGCCTCCCCTCCTTGGCCCATCTTCCTCTCCTCATTCAACCTCCCATCTCTATCTTTATCTCATAAATCCTTCATTTTATTCGGTGTCTCCCAGCCCAACGCAGGCAGCCAGCAGTCAGGGCTCTGGGAACTGACAATGGTGGTTTTGTGGTGCCGACCCACAAGTGAGCCTGGTAACAATTACATGTGGTGCAGAGGAAGCGCTTTCAGCTTTGGGCTAGAACAGGCCCTGGAGGGTGATTGCAGCCTTTTTAAATTTTTTTTTAAGAAAAAAAATGCAAAACCCCCAAACATTTAATTCCACATATACCGCAAATTTGATTTATTATTTCATTATACACCGAATGGAAAAATCTGTATTAGAGAATCTACTGGCTCTAGCCTTGGAATTTCGACAAAGGTGCTTTGTGTTGAATGAACATCTGTTTCTTCTGCGCTGTCTGCCCACTGTCCCTCCTGCCTGGTCACCACCACCAGAGTGTGCTGCTGCTTTGTCCAGCCATAACTGGCCGTTTGCAGGAAGAGCTGGCTCCCTGTACCCGCAGTGCCTGGCTGGAGGCAAACAGCTTCATGTGGCCCGGGAGGGAAGGGAGCCACCTTCAAAGGCTCCAAAGGTGGGTGATGACATTTGAGGAATGTCATCTATTCGGGAGTAAAGTTCTGCAATCCCCAGCAGGGATTCTTGGGAAATAGGGAGTTTTGCTTAAATACCACAGTAGAACAGAAGCTGGGAAGGCACATGAGACATGGAAATATTCAGCAGCCTCTCGGAGACCTTCCTGAGATGTGTGTGTCTCTTAGCATCAATCACGATTTAATATCGCCATCTGCATGGAGCAGCATGGGCCCGTGAATTATGTATTACGACTCAGCAGCCGCCCTCCAGGATGGGTCTTTCTCCTCTGTTCACGCTTTGAGGGAACAGGTCATGCATTTTTTAACTCTACAGGTGCACTTTACTATTCCCCATGTCTGTTGGCATTACTATCTCCCAGACCTCTGCTTTAGACTACCGGCCTGACAGGCTTTAAATGCATAAAAGATGGGCACGCTGCACACGGGTGGTTGGGACACAAATCCACACAAGTAGCCTTTTCGGCATCAAGCCTCCACGAGCTCAAACTGTGCCGTATTGAACTGCCCAGAATGGAATGAATTCAGGTCCATTTCCTACTGGGTGGAAAACAAAAGCAGCCATTTCCTCAGGCTGGTACACAGCACATCATCTTCTTACCTAATGACCCTGCACCCACCCCAACCCATGAAGACAATGAGCTCATCCCTCCCACCCAGACCACATGAGGCCCAGTTCCTCTGCAGCCAATACCCACAGGCTTTCCAGGTGCCCACACCACTCACCCATGCTGGGAACCCAAAGTCATCTAGCCAGCCAAATTGAGGCCCTTTGGTCCTGGCTTACGCATATGAAATAGGGTGGAGTGGTCCTCTGAGAAGGCAGAGGTGTGAGGACATAGATCACCAGCTGCTCTTACTCAACTAGCAGAAGGGAGAATTTTCTACCGGGTCGAGCTCCTCTGCCAGCTGTTTTGCAGAAAACTGCAGCCCTGCCACCAACTCACCCCAAACCACACTTTTTTTGCCTTGGAATTCATCAGAGGAAACCTGAGCTGAGCTCCTGTTTAGTAACTGTTATGGTTTCCACGTACTCTCCACTCTCCCCACCCAAACTCTCTCCCTCCTTTCCCCATCCCTTCCTCTACTTCTCTCCAATTACTCTTGAAAGGGGAACTTTTCTCCCTCGATTCCCCACACCCCAGGTTTAAGCTTTTAGTAATTAGACCAGGCACACACATCAGCAATAAAGACAGGAAACTTCTTCACAGGAAGGTTTAATTTCTCATCTACAGCAGAAGCGATCATTTCTCCACTAACAACAACAACAACAAAAAATTAAACTATATATATATCCCATAGCTGATAGTCTGTACTGTCTGCTGTTAAACCAAAAGAAAAAGGAGTCATCCATTGCTTTTTTTCTATCCTTTCTTTATCTGAAGGAAATCAAGGCACTTATTGAAGTATCAGAGAACTCATTAGAACATCTGCTTCAGTTGTGTGTGGTTAACCTTTTCAATACTCACAAATTTATAAATTCACATTCTTGTTTGGCTTGCATTCACAATCAGAAACACACAGAAACATAGATGTTGAACATACTTCAAGTACATATACATATCAGTAATTCACACTTTAGTCCTATACACACGTTCACACCTTCTCATAAAATATCACACATCATTTGCACAAACATATATCCACAAAGATAAACACTGGAATTTCTGTTTTTATTTTTCTTGGAGAGAACAGAATTCTTGAAACATATCAGTAAAAATTGTAAAGAAAACACACTTAATCATTCTACATCTCCTCTTGATAACTGATCTTTCCTTTCTAGGGTTGGGGACACATCATTTCTTAAATACAAACATGTCACAGTAGAAATTAGCTAAAATTTCTTCTGAAGAGCTATACCATCCATTACTTTGTAGGTCTTTATTGTGTTCCACAATGAACTTTATACATGGTTGCTGTCCTGTTTCAGAGGAGTCAAGCTAAGCCAAAGGAGGGTTGAACTCAAGGGCAAAACCCTTAAGGCCAATCTCCATATACAGAAGGGAAATTGACCCTGTTTGAGCTACTGAGCCCGTTCGGTGAGTTGACAAGACTTCATTCTGCAACTATTTCGTGAATACCTTTCACCTGGGGCAAATTCATCACCCGAAGAGAGATAGCAAAACCCAGGCTTGGACTGTTAGAGCATTTTCTCCTACATCTGGGAGGGAAGGCTGCGGGATGAGCCAGGTCAGGTCTGAGAAAGGCCCAAGGCTGAAAGGAATAAAGTGACAGCTCCAGATGTAATTGGAAATAAAGAGAACACTAAGTTCTGAAGTCACCGAGTTCTGATTTTCCTCCTATAATGACTACTTAGGTGTTTTTATTTGAAATGTAAAATATCAGATTGTTTTAAACTCTTTCTGTCTTGCTCTTTTTCTCCTTCTTAAGTATTGTTGTTTTGCTGGTAGCCTAAGTACCATCTGCCGCTGCCTAGGGGTAACATAGCCCTGAAAAGGCAAAGGGATGTTGTACCCCTTCACTTAGGAACTCACCTTCCTACAGAACCCAATCACTTTCCTTGTGAATATTTAATTTTTAAGAAGCATTAAGAATGGGAAAAGAAGATCTTTTAAAAATCTGGTCTGCCTTCTAGAAAAACGTAGCTGGCATTGTTTTAAAGGAACACTGTATAACCTGAACTTGACAATAATATTTGCTAAATACTGAAACCTGACTGTAGTGAATAATCCGATTACTATAGCTTACTTCACGACAGCTTGGTAAAAAACCAATCAGATCCTTTGCTTTAGTTGAACTGAAGGAAAAGGTCCTTGGCAAAACCAGGGAAACTTGGCCATTGGCTGAATGTGGGATTAGAGGGCCCAGTTGTTGTAAAAGGTGAGTCTGGGGTGATGGGACTGGGTTACCAGGAGATGGAGGGATCAACATTAGCAGAAAGATGGGAGATGGCACCTAGCTCTTAACTCACTCAATTTGACTTTTCTGGGGCTCAGCTTCACAAACTGTAATTCAATGAACGGACTGAATTAGGTGTGTAGCTTTCAAATTTATTTGTTTTTTTGAAGTACTTTTTTTATTCTTGAACAAAACTCTACCTAGACCTCCCATGTACAAAGAAAATAAAAGGGAGCTCTTCTTGGATGCTAGGAGGGAGGTAGCCAGAAGCAGTGTAGTGTCCAGGCCTCCTAGTCCCTGCCCTCAGCTCAGAAGGGCTTCTCTGCAAGTCCACTGGGGCTTCCTGGAGCATGGTTTGAAACCCCCTAAATGGGGCATCTCGATTCCCTGTTACTTTAAAATGCTATGGAAAAGAGAAAGAGCAGATGACTAGGAGACATCTATTTCCTGTGTATACCTGAGGGCACTTAGTGGAGAAAAGCAATCGGTCTCATTTCCTCTGAAAATAATACACTTTATCTACTTTATAATTTATTTCTTATCTACAGCATAATCCCACCTTGTCCCTATTTCCACAGCATTGTTTTCATTTAATTATTGGTAGCAAGGCAAAGAAGAAACTCTTTCTTCTACTTAAAAAGAAAGGAGGTTGTCACCTTGCCACTTACTCCACCAGGAAGTTTATTAGAAATAGCATTGGAGCAGGATTTAAAAGCCTAGTAATCAAGTCTAGTCTCACCACTAGCAAGCTGTGTGACCTTGGGTAAGCTAGTAGACAACTCTGAGCCCTTGTTTTCTCATCTATAGAACGAGAGGGGTGATTCTAAAGGTCAGTTCCAGTGCTAAAATCCAAAGCCCATGTAATGAGGTGGGGAATAGATCTTATAACCCATAGATTGAGCCAAAAATTCAAAAGACTCTCTACCCTCCTAGACAATAAGACATTTATTCAAGGTGCTACCCCTGTTCTATCTGCTTGGTAAGCCTGAAACAAAACTCCATGATTCTTCAGAAAACATGTCTGTCTTGCATTATGGAGAGTTCAAATGTCTCCTTTAATCACATCAGGTCTACCAACACGAGTTTCTTTTTGTAACTGAGTCCGTGGCTGCATATTTATAAATATTATGGATACACAGTTCTGTGTGTGAGCATGTCAACAACAGTGATGCATGAAAAGAAAAACCAAAAGGAGTTTCTTCAAATCCCTCACCCAGATCATTTAAGTTGTTTGCTCAGGGTTTTAACCAAATTTTGCTCACCAACCTGGGATAAGCTGCGTTTTAAGAATTATTTCTGTGAGCTGAGGCTGGATTTTGTTTTATTCAAAGCAACTTCAGCCTGTCACAAGACAGTCTCATAAAATCTGTATCTTGGCTTAAGCTGGCAAGAAATGAGCCAATCCATCAGCCCAGGAATGTGGCTGTTTGACCACTTCCTAAGGCAACTGGGAAGGGATGCAATCTCCTCAATTTATGGAGACTGGTGGCAGTGAATGATGCACTCTTGAAGGCACAGCAAATGGAAATCCTTCTGAACTTTTGCAATGATAAAGTTCAAAATCTGAATAAAAGGGCCCTCTAGGAGGGAAGGAGAGAGGGAAGCAGAGAGCAGGAAGCCAGCATATGAGTTTGGAAATGAATAAAGAACGAAGCAAATTCCCTCTCTTAAAACACCTCCAATGAATTCACTTAGGAGAGAACTGGAAATTGGGTCTGGAAATGGGGCCTTTTGAACATCTGTCCCCTCAATCTAGATTCTAAAAATGAAGCCTCATTTAATCGGTAAAATGTAAGTTTGATGCGATTACCTCTCCTGACCTCGAATCATGCCACCTGTGGTAACCTTGTTATTTGTCATCTTATATCATAAACAAATGCAATTCCAATAGGGCAGCCAGTATAATGTCATTAGTTTATATTTATGTCCACTCTTTTCCAGCCCTCATTGCAAATGCAATTTTGATGCCATTGATGAGAGATCTGGGATTACAATTCCTGACCATTTTAGGAGACATTTGGGGAAGGAAACAGAAGAATAATTTTGAGGTCTCTCCAAAAACCAAAGGAGAAAAAAAGGTAATATAATATTGTCTTCATTTATTTTGATTAACTGAAGCTTATGTTGAAACATCAATGGCTCCCCATTGGTTAGCAAGTGAAACCCAAACCTCTTTGCCTAGAAATTTGGGCCTTGAATTGAGCCCAAGCTATTATTTCTAATCTTGTTTGCAATTATTTCCCACCATACATTCTAAACTGCAGCTTCTGAGTGTTCCCCAAATCAACCCAGCATCCATTTCTCTACTCACACCTTCCCCTTCCCCTGGTATGCCCTTCCCTGCTCTAAATCCCACCTACCCTCTCACTCCAGGCTGCCTCTGCCCTTCCTCCTCTCCCATACTGGGAGTGGTCTTTCTCCTCTGTGCATCTGAGAGGCTGAAGCTCTTTAGCACCTTCTGAGATGTGTGAGAGTTCCGGAGGGCCTCATCCAGTCTACTGAGCCACCAGCAACTTGAGGTCATGAGTCCTTGCTGATCCATCTTTGGCAAGCCTTACAGGATCAAACCAGAGCCTTTCCCA
Source organism: Pongo pygmaeus (assembly GCF_028885625.2). Classification (NCBI taxonomy): domain Eukaryota; kingdom Metazoa; phylum Chordata; class Mammalia; order Primates; family Hominidae; genus Pongo; species Pongo pygmaeus. The sequence goes on along the minus strand of NC_072384.2, from coordinate 106,011,466 downwards.
AAAGTCAGACTCATCAAGATTTGGTGAATTAACCAATTAAGCAGTGACCAAAGGAACATCAAAAGTATCACTAGATAGGACAGACTCTGAGAGTTCTATCAGAAATTATTCTGCGGCCACAGCTACTGCCCTTCCTTCCCCACCCCCAGCTGTTATTAAGTGCAAATGTTTCTTAGTGGTGAATTGAGAGTTTGAATAACTTGTCTGGGATAATAATACCTAGTCACAAGTAGGTCAAGGTACACTTAGTGTGAACTATGTCTCCTAGAACACCCTAAAGCAGATAATAATGATAAAGTTCAAAGCACATTCACATTTTATTTTATTTTATTTTTTTGAGATGGAGTCTCACTCTGTCACCCAGGCTAGAGTGCAGTGGCACAATCTCGGCTCACTGCAACCTCCTCCTTCCAGGCTCAAGAGATTTTCCTGCCTTAGCCTCCTAAGTAGCTGGGATTACAGGCGCCCACCACCATACCCAGCTATTTTGTGTGTGTGTGTGTGTGTGTGTGTGTGTGTGTGTGTATTTTTAGCTGGGATGGGGTCTTGCTATGTTGGCCAGGCTGGTCTCGAACTCCTGACCTCAGGTGATCTGCCCACCTCTTCCTCCCAAAATGCTGGGATTACAGGCATGAGCCACCACGCTTGGCCATTTTAATTTTAATACTAGTAAAATTAATTTATCTCAGGGGTTTTGTCCCCTTCACTCCAACCCCCGCACTTCCAAAGGCAACTTTAAATATTGGTTATCTGTACCACCAGGAAGATGCTATTACTTCATCACTAAGCCATTTGTTGGTATTGGGTTTTCCTGTGCTTGGTTTCAGCCCACCTCTCTTTACTCAACCCCTCCTCGTTTTCCTTTCTCTAGCCCCTAGAATGCCTTTGGGGCACATCTGTTTTATTTTTTCCCCTGTATCCAAACAATTATTGTTAGCACTCGGTCTAGTAATTTGCAATTCCCATTATCTTCTCTGCTGAAAGACTCTCCAGAACTGGTTACTGGTTATCACAGGATTTGTGGAGGCGGGAGCAGGGTACCACGGCCACGTACACTCAGCTGGCCGGCAGCCTTGTGCACTCTGTGCTACCGAGAGCTTCTCTTTTGTTACTCCCAGCCCCTCCTTTTTTTCTGGATTAGATAATGACTCCTTTATGAAGACCCAGAGGGAAATGGGATTATTAAGAGTCTTGCTGGGTAAAAGCTATTTTGTCTTTATGATGACTTTTTTGAGTTCAGCTGCTGAAGGGCCTTAGTGCCAGAGTGGAAGTTCTTACATATTCGGGAGAGCGCCTTAAACACAGTGTTCCCTGCTGAGCACACTCTCAGTGTTGAAGGATGGAAGGGGAGGAAAAGGAAAGGAAATGAGAGATTAAAAAGAAAATAGGAGGTAAGAATACTGAAAACAGAGGAAGAAGGAGGGAAAAAATGCAAGGGAGACATAAATCTAAGATAAGAACCCAGCAGAGAATATTCTCTGAAGAAGAGCGTGGCGAGAGATAATATGGTGCTTACAAAACACAGAGGTTTGGTGGTGGAAGAACTGAGAATAAGAATTATTTTTAAAATCTCAGGAAAATCAACTTACCACAATGGTTATAGTGTGCTTTCTATGATCACAAGATTCCACTAATCCCACTGAAACAGTTTTAAAGATTCAGTGACTTCAGAATAGGCTTCATATGTGCCAAACAGTATTCTACATAATCTGACATAGCCTAACAACCCTATGAAGTAGGTATCGTTACCAAACACATTTACAGACAAGGAAACTGAGGCACAGAGACTAAGTATCTGATCACACAGGATACTTGGATCACAGAGCCAGCAAGTGGCTGAGCTAGATTCTAAACCCAGGCAGTCTAGTTCCCATGTTTCAGAAACTGGAAAGGCCAGGGATGATCCCCACAAAACTTCTCAGTGGCAAACCTACTTGGTAGCATTTAGGGAAAGACAAACATTTTGCCTGTTTGAAAACCCCCTTTTCTCTGCCTGTGCCAGTACTCTGTCTGTGTGAACAATGAGAGATGTGTTTGAGGCTGGAGTGTGAGTGGGCTGGAAGCACTTAACACCTTCTCCTCTCCCTGTACACACAGGCACTCAGCTCCTTGTCATCCTGGACCTCTTTCCTGTGTTCTGGAAACCCTAGGCATGGGGCTGGGGAGGTGGGGTGATGGATAGGACGTTCAGGTCTGAAACCATGTATCACAACATCGAAGGTTTTTTGTTTTTTTTGTTTTGTTTTGTTTTTTGTTTTTTGCCAACTCCTATTTCTCTCCTTTCTTCTCAATCCTACTCTTCTGTATCCTAAATGCCACACTGTTATTGTTCTACTGGATAGGAGTAGCATTTTCAGAAATGGGGGATTTATTTTTATAGCACAGCTGGTCTGCCAAAGGTCACATAATTTGGCAATGTTCCCAGTGGTTAAAAATTAATTTCTCCTTATTAATACAACCAAGGTCCCAGAGGCTCGGAGCTCAGCCTTATCTAAACTTGACAGCTTCCCAAACCTTTAGAAGATGCTTTCTCCTGGAGGGCCAGCCATGATACAAGGCCACTGTGTCCTGGAATCCAACTCCACTGAATCCTGTTAGGCAATGAAACCATTAAGCCTTCAACCATTTCTCATCAAGGCAGATAAAGCTTTGAAAAATATTGTAGATCTCCAGGACAAACTTCTGCAACATCTTCCAGAAATGGGTTAACTAAAAAACAAAAACCAGCAAATAGCCAAGTCCTTACCTGGAAGGAACAGTACAAAGACTAACTTCTGGTGATCAGTATACTTATCTGCCACTCAAGGAAGGTACCTCAAAGATTATCCAGTTGCAAATGATGGTCAGATAATACAATACCTCAGATATGTTAATAACACTACAAGCCATTGCCCAGATGACACTTTTCAAGTCCTTTCTTGTCAGTTCAAGAAATTAAAAAGATATTCTGCTTTTGCTCTATCTTTTAAAAAAGGAAGATAGCGCAAGTTCCTAAAGTCTTTCCAAACTGGACCTTTGGAGAATATATTTGGAAACCTCTTTACCTGGCTCTTGAATTCTGTCAACTCAGAATTGTCTTACACTCAGGTCACTCTGAGTCAGTTCATTTTCTTGATTGCTTTAAGGAAGACTTGAGTGAAATGAAAAACACCAGGGTCCCCAGAATCATCTGGTCCCTGGTGTCTCTCCTCACTGACCCCAGACCCCTCCCTCACTGTTATTTGTATTCGTGCCTCACTGCATATGAATTGGCATTTGGATTCCTAGCTTTTTCTATGCCTGGAAGATAGGAACTGGCCTTTCTGCTGCAGAACGTGGACTTGATACATTCAACAGCAGGGGATCAGAGCCATTTGGTAGACAGCAGGAGTCCTGTCTGGGTAGCCTGGGTTCCAGTCACTGCAGCCTTCCAATCTTTCATTTTGCCAGTTGAGTGCTCCGTGGCTTAATGTCTGAGGGCTCTGTGGGATGACATAAAACTCCAAACCTGATGTGCGCTGGCGCATTCACAATTCTACCAGGCACCGCTTGGACGAATAGGGGCCTGCCCGGGGCCCTTTGGGGAGTGCTCCTCTTGCCACTGTCTTGCACTGTGTGCTCTGCTGGCAACTGGCCACAGCTTCCCTACCTCCAGGAGCTGATCACAGGGGAAATGTTTACTGGGCACCCATTTAATGTGGGCATGAGACCAATCCCTAGAGCCTAGAGCGGGACGTCTGCGTAAAATCTAGGAGTTCACAGTTTACTTGCAAATTATTATGCTCGCCAATGGCCATCTCACATTTTGGGGAGACAGGCTAAAAGAAACACTTCAAACCCTTATCCGGCGCCTAGACCGTCATTGCTTCTCTTTCAGGATTTGTCTGAACCCAGACCTGTCTCCCACAGCCAATTTACACCTCTTATCTGATCATCCAGTCCAGACGGAAGGGTGAATTGACCGAGAATCTGCGCGTGTCCATGGCAATGGCGTTAAAACCTAAGCATAGATCAAAGCTCTCCAGACGAGGAGGGGAGGGGTAGATGGTTATGGGGTCTGGGTTCTTTTGGCCCCAAGCGATGTGTCCCGGAGGTGGGGACATTAGGGCTGGGAGTTGCCACCATTTGAAGAAACCCATTGTCAGGACTTGAATGATTTTCTGAGCAAAACCCAGTCCCCCGCAGATCATGATTAACCCTAGCAAAAGGGACGTTCTTAGAGGGCGCTGATCGGGAATGGCTAGCGCCAGGGGGCTCTCCTCTCTGTCTGAAACCGAAAGGAACGGAAGTGGAGGGAGGGGAGCCGAGCAGGGAGCACACGCCAATAAACCTGAGCGTGGATCTTCTACCCTTCACAAGAAATTCAGCCGCAGCCGCAGAAGCCGCAACGCATATGGGCAAGCTCCCCTAAAACTTGGTCTGGAAAGCTGATTCCCGACGGTTCCCCAACCCAGATGATTCCCAGAGGGGGCGACAAGTCCATTCCAAATCCCTCCCCCACCTCCAAACACTAGGGCTACCGGCGCCCGCCACCCAGCCGCTGGACGCCTGCGATCCGGTAGGAAAGACCCGGTGGGAAAGACCCGCGGCGCAGCCAGCCCGAGTCGAAGGGCGGGGGCAGCCCTTTAATCACAGCGCGCCTTGCCTCCATTAACTTGTGTTGATATTAAAAAGAAATCAATCAGTGAAAATGAAGCATCGGCCGTGAATATTTCTTTTTCTCACGTGGAAAAGCAAAGAGCGAGGCCGCTGGGGAGGGGAGGCGGGAACTCGCCGGCGACTGCAGGCAGAGGCTTCTCTGGAGACCAGCGCTGCAGCCGAGACCTAACTTTCCGGCATAGGGCAGCGTTGAGGAAATGCCGCAGGCTTTTCCCTGGGGGTGTCCTTAGGAGGAGGAGGAGGAGGGCACAAGCATGGTGTAGTTGGAGGCGGCCAACTTCGCGGAGGCTTCAGCCTCGGTTTTGCTTTCGCTGGGAATATTTTTGCTTAATAGAATGTTTATGGATCGCTGGGCTCTGTTTCTGCTGCGTAGCCCAAACAAATCGATGCGGCGTTAGAGACGGCGCTGGGGGGCGGGGAAGGGGAGGGAGGGCTAGGAGGAGAGCTGAGGGGCTATCACGTCCCCACCACGTGGATGGCCGAGCGCCGCGTGCTCTTCACCTGTTCCTGCGCACCGGCGGGCGCTGGGCGCGCCGCGCTTCTAGAGTCTGTGCAAGTTGCGCGCATTCCTGCGGCTGAAGCTGGTTCCTTCCCGCCTCTCTCCGCCCTCCTCTCCGAAATCCCACCCCAGTTTCCTATCACCCAGTTGGGCCAGCGTTTGGATTCCCAAGCCAGCCGGCCTCGGCCCCCCGCCACTCAAAGCCGTCTCTCTAGGGGTCGCGGAGAGCCTGCCGCACAGAGCGGAGCGCAGGGGACTGGCGGGGGCGCCCGGGGCAGGGAGGGAGGCAGGCTAGCGGCTGCACTGCGGTCTGGCGAGGCGGCGCAGTGGGGAGAGGGGCAGCCTGGTGCGCGTCGCCCATGAGGCCTCCCAGCCACGCGCCAGCCCAAGGTGCCGCGAGCCGCGACCGCCGTGTTATCTGCTCAATTGCTCCCCCGCGCGCACCTTCTGCCCCATCTTGCTCCTGCACAGAATTGGTTCTAGTCGCCGGCGGCGGCGGCTGAACCAGGCTCCCCTCCCGACCGGCGCACACCGGGTGAGTCAGAGGTGTAGCTTGGCCTCACCCTGGGCACCCGCTGCCGGCTCCCCGGGTGCCAGTGCGTTGCTCCGCCTGAAAGCCTGAGCAGCTCACGGCTTGAGATCGCATTTTGGGCAGCTGGAGGTCCCTGGCAGGTCCCAGCTTCGAATCCCACCCTGAGATCCCACCCCGGGTCCGAGGTTGCCCCGAACTCCGCGCCTCTGGGCTTCTCTGGAAGTGACGCAGCACTGCTGGGGATTGGGATGGGAGGGGGTTCTGCAGAGAGCGCGGGAGGCAGGTGGCAGAGCGGGAGTGGGTCCAAGCGGGTGTCGCGCACACACGTACACACACTCCAAGCAGCGCTCGGGGACAGATGTGCGAACATCTGGGGTAGGAGATGGCCCCTGAGTCTTCACGACCCCTCCCGCTCCGCACAGCACACGGAACCTAAAGTTGCATGTGTGTGCGCGCCAGTGTGAGTGCCAGTGTGTGCGCGCTCGCGCGCTGGGGCCTACTGGAGTCCGTGTCTGAATACATAATATACTGTGGGCATCCTCACGGCGCGCGCGCGTGTGCACACACACACACACACACACACAGCGAATCACACAAACATACATAATTTACGCAGCATCAGGTCTGTGAGAGGTAATTTAATTCCGCTTCAAGCTGGGAATTTAGAAATAAAGCAAGAGGGAACGGGGGAGGCCCAGAAAATCTCCCCAAGTGGGACCCCCACCCATCATTTTGGTAGAATTCGCAGCTGCCCTGAAGACCACTTATGGCAAAGAAAGAGCTGCAAACGTGCGGATCTGGGTGGCAAAGGCATTTCTGAATTTTCTTCCCCCCTCAAATAAATGCCCAAGCTTAAAGTGGTGTGTGTGCTGTGCGGGGGGCGTGAGGAGAAGGAAGGGTGACAGTACTAGATGCAAGGCTAGGACCCACTAGCTGATGTTCTGGGGATGCCCAGGAGGCTGCAGAGTTAGCCCTACCACTGCCGCCATCGCCTTGCAAGTGCCTTGGGTGAGGGCACTTCAGGAAGGCTTTTTCGCCTTTTTTTCACCCATTTCCTCCATAGATGGTTTCTCCATCTCCAATCACCTGTAGCAGCTGCTGAGAGTCTTGTTGTTAGATTCCAGATACTGTTCTCAGAGGGGTAGAGAGGCTCACTCTAGAGAGTGGTCCCAGAAGGAAGCACAAACCCCACTGCATTCCCCATGGATTCCCTTTTCCAGAGCATACCCCTTGCCGCTCCCCACAATGCGGTCCCCAGACTGTTCTGGGCCTCGAAATGCTTATCTCCACAGCAGCCTGTCCACACACCCTTTTTGGCAGTGGTTGAGAACAAATTCCACTCAAAAGTTTCTAACCACTTCACAAGAGTGAGAGACCTTCGAGGGCCTGCAATTTGTTTTAGCCAATAATAATTTCTAAAAGAACATATGATTTACTTTCCCAGACAACACATGGATGTAGAGAGAAGAGACCAACCGTCTTGGTTGCCAGCAGCGCCCAACCCCAAGCGCCTATCTCAGCCACAAGCCAACTTGCTCCACCAGCCTGAGCCTTATGATTCTGAGGCATAACCAGCCATTCTCCAAAGAATCTACAGCATCTGAAAACCAAAACTAAACTCTTGTCTTTCCCAAGCCCTTCAGTTAACATTGCTCAATGTAGCTAAGTGGAGGGAATGCAAATGATTTATATTTCACTGGCTAGTTGGAGAAACTCAAGGGAGATGTGTTCTGCTTCAAGACAGGGAAAAAAAATCCCAAAAACTGTAATGCAAAGGCTTTGTAGTATTTTTAAACCTTTGATTCAGTCCATATGTGACATGTGAACACCGCCAAATTCTGTTTCAAAACACACACACACACACACACACACACACACTCCTAGCAGGAGAGGAAAGTTGGGTTTTAGCAGCCGTGGTGGTGTAGGAAGGGCCGGCTGGGATCTCTCTTTAAATTATTGAGTACTGAGGGAGCCTTCTTCTGTGCCGTTTTGCGTGGCCTTCCTGCTTTAGCGGTCGCTTTTAAAGGGGAAACCATGTTGCAATAAATATAAAAAACTTTCAGTGGCTTACCTGGTTGGCCTCTCACTTGGTGTCTTGAAAAGTAGAGGGCTAAGAAAACCCAGGCGAGACGAAACATATCCATTCTGGAGAAGGTGGCTCTCTCCAGAGCTGGGTTCGTGGGTTTCTTGTTTAAATCTTTGTGTTTTTCTCTCTCTTATTTTCCTCCTTACAACGTCTTATGCAGAGGTTTCTAATGGTCAGCGTTTCCCTCCTGAGTCCTGGTGGCTTGTCTTCACCTTTATTCTTGCTGGAATTTCCACCTCACCAGGAGGAGAGTAGCTCCTGAAATCAGCAAAGAGGGAACAAGCCGGGAAGAGAACACGGTTTTCCTCTCAAAAACAAAACGCATATATGTTCTCTCCAGTTCCTCAAAGTGTCATTTCCTTTATCCTACAATATCACGAGTATTTCCCGAAAGCCAAGCGTAACAATAATGATAATAATAATAATTAAAGCCAAGACTTGCCTTGGGCATCACACGGCCCCCAGGCAGCTGTGTGATCTCAGAGGCTTAAACTGACACACATCCCGCGGCACCCTTGACGGACACGCAGGCGGAGGCAGCCGCCGCCGGACAGCCCGAGTGGAAGGCGGCCGCCCTGCTCTTGTCCTCGCCGGGTTCCCCCGGCGGGAGCCTCCCCCAACGGCTACACCAGCTTGGTCAGCCTCTCGAGGGGAGTCTGAGGAAGGAAGCTGCTGCTGCTGTTGCTGCTGCTGGTGCGGCGGCGGCGGCGGCTGGGATCGCCTGGGAGTGAGCGAGCCCCTCTCCGAGTTCGCTGGCGCCCGCCCTCACCTCCACCTCGCCGAGTGTCTGCGCGGCTGAGGATGTGCTGGGGGCCGGCTGCAGGCTGGTGCCTCGCTCGCGATCTCTGCCTGCCCTCCAGCTCCCCACTGCCTTTTCAGGCCGAGCAGCATGTGGATGTCAGAGCCGCGGCAGAGCTATCCGATTACGCGCCGGCTCAGGGCCCGCCCCTTCTGTGTTCCTGATTAAAGAGGCAGCCGCGGAGACGCGCGGCGCAGAGCCGAGAGCCGCGGCACCCAGCTCGGGCGGGGCGGCGGCGGCTTCTCTCGGGCCGCCGCAGGATCGAAGTTAAGGCGGTGCCCACCCCACCGCCCCTCGCCCGCCCGGCATCTCCAGATCGCCCCCGCGCACCTCCGCGCCGGGCCGCCGGTGCGTAACGCCCTGGGGAAGAAGCGCCCCCGGGCACCCCCAGGGCGCGCTGCCCTTGGCCGTGTCGCCCCCACCCGAGGGAGACCCCGGGGGGACGGGGGGAAAAGCCTTGTTCCCCCTAAATTCCACGACTCCGATGCCACACACGCAAAACCCAACACAATGCCACGCGCAATGGCGTTACAAGACGAGTTGGGTGGCGTATGGTGTTTGGGGTAGCGAGCCGGTCGGCAGCTCAGCCATGCGTTCGAACAGGCAGCGGTGCGTGGCGGCGACACACATCGTCAGCCCGGTCTGAATAAAACCCCAAACACTCGCTGCGTTTACTACTCAGATCCTTTGTTATGTCCCAAACATGCTCTGCTCCTCTCTGGGTTAGGATTTCGTTACTCCTGCGCCTTTAACTTGTAACTATCCTAAAAAGAGGAAAGACTTTCTTCAGCAAATAATTTCTTCAGGTAATTAAATTGGATTCCATCAAGTTCCCCCGAAAAAGTATAGGTGCTTGAAGGCGTCTCATCCAAATGCTACTGTAACTACGTCTATTCACATTTTCCCCCATGGAAACGTGGTCACAAAGCCTAGAAAAAGAAAACATCATTATGCCAGCTATTTTTAAATGGAGGCGTGAAAACTGTTTAGAGGGAACTGCAAGCTAACAGTTGGGGAAACACTTGTATCTTTGTTTCTGAGGATGGCTTTGTGGATTCCAAACTGTCTTGCTTCACCAGACACCTATTACTACATTATCATAAAGACTGCAACAGAAACAGCCTAAATTACACCCTGCTCATGTACACCTTTTCTGCCACAAAAGAGATATATGAAAAATAAGAAAATTCAGAAAAATGTTTACAGATTAAGTTTTTTTTAATTAAGAAAGTAAAGTTTTCTGTAGATTAAGAAAAATACAGTTTCAGTGACAAGAAACACACACCTGACTACCCATTTTCTTCTTGGCTTGTACTTGTGGATTCTTCTGGGTGGTTTCCCTCCTTATCTGGACTTGCCCATTAGCTTTGTTTATCACTTTTAGTGTTTGAAAAATCTGTAACTCCCACTTAACTGTTATTTACACTGAGATAACCAAAACAAAATGGAATCAGAAGTGATTTGCAAATAGTTGAGCCAAGCTGTGTTGGGGGGTGGGGCGGGATTTTAGAGTGGAAATCCACAGGCTGAGTATCACACTGTTAATCTCAGATGCCTGGTTGGGAAAGGCACAGAACAGAGGCCTCTGAGTTCTTCCAGGGAGCATGTCTCCTGGCTAGCCTAAATGCTACTTTTCATTCCCTCTTTGCCTCCCTCCTTCCTCTTCCTCCCTCCTTTCCTTCCTTCTTCCTTCCTTTCTAGGCTTGAGAACACATCCACATTATTAAAAACTCCAGATTTACATTTCTTCTCTTTAAAGCTCAATTGTAAAGAATGACTCCAAGCCTTAAATATTTAACAAAGTAAAATAGCAGCTTGGATTATTAACCTTAAGCAGAGATCCCGGTTTATGTCATTGCCAAGATGCTAATCTAAAGACAAAGAACACTATCTGTAGTGAGAGTCCCTGAATAGAGAGGGCCATTTAGTATCACCTCTCCCCACCACTCACCAGGCATGCCAAACCATTTTAGCCAGTGCCCAATGTGGGAGACTCCTGTTTCTGAGAATAATGTAGCCAGGGTTTAGGTGAAGGGCACTGTGAAAGGGGGAAAGAAGAGAGAAAAGGTAAACCTAAGCCCACTGGAGAACCGTAAGAATGACAACCCTGGACTTCTGGTCTTGGGGTCTCAGAGATGAAGGTCCCCATCAGGCTGCTTCCAGAGTAGAGAAAAGTCAGAATCAGTTTTGTTGCTGGACCTGGTTGCCCACACTATAGCTTTTCATTTTTCAGCGGTGTCCTACAGGGGACGCTCACTTACTTCCTGGGAGTCCTCTGTACCAGGGCTGCAAGCCTTCCCACCCCCTTAGGTGAAGGCCTCATTTCCTGCAGTTGGACAGAGAGTGAGTCTCAGGTTTCCATCCCTGGGGACTCAAGAGGCCAGGCCATTTTTTAATCCTCTAGGGGGCAGCACTCAATAAATAATGGTAACACCACCTAGGGTCACACTTCTGGTGGTGCTTTTAATTCCAAGGAGTTCAAAGTGCTTTATCAGACCAGGGAAGATTCAGAGTGAGGCCGATCTCTCCCCAGCCTACTCTGAACAAGACCCCACCGGCCCAGGGAGGGCTTAGAATTGTTTTAACCTAAGACTTCCGAGGACTCTTGGGAACTAAACACAAATCTCACATGTGCCACATGGAAAACAAATCTTTAGGGAAATTCTTCACACCGGGACTGGCTCAGACCTGCCAGTCTTGTTTCCCTCTAGACTGGGATCTCAGGGTTTGACTGCAGTTGGTTTGGTTTCCACCAGAGGTATAGTGGTAAAGAGCTAGGTAGGCACCGTGCTTTTCAGTATTTTGTGAGTCCACATCCCTGGCCCATAGGGGGAAGCCTGCCTACCTAAAGGCCAGTGTCAAAAATCAGGTTTGTGAACAAAAACACTGAGCTGACTAGAAAATGGCTAATTAGCGAAGCTGAGATTCCTGGCCACAACACTGACTCACCTAGGATGTTTCATGTCATTATCCTTAATTGTAAAATAATACTAGATAATCCACCCCACATTCCATTCCTTTGATGGGAAGGGATGTGGGGGAACATGAAACAGGTTGGTAAATGATGCTAAGAGAAAGCTGTTACCAAGCCACACCCCCGTGGAAAGTTAAGTGTTCCCAGCTAGACAGTCCCAAACCTTAGGGGTATATCAGCATCACCTGGAGCAAGTGTTAAAAATTCACATCCCTGGGAACCATTTTCCTGCAGATGAAATTCCTTAGGTCTGGAGTGGTCTTTGGGAATCTGTGTTTTTAACACACATTTTAGGTGATTCTGATGCAAAGCCTCCACAGACCAGTAGTTGGGAACTTCTGATCTGATGTGTTCTATTTACACACAGCCTTCCATAAATGCTCTTCCATTGAAGGAAACCTGGACAAGTATTCCTTCACATTTCCTCTCTGGGTACTTTTCAATATGGGGCAGATGTTTCAGGTTTCTTGGAAAAACCACCAAGAACAAGTTCTCAAAAATGCTGCAGTGGTGGAATTCCCAGATTTACCTGTGACCTTTAGCAGCAACTGCAGAGAGCCAATTTGAAAACACCAAAAGCCTCGCCTCATGCAGGCAGGAGCTTTGCAGGGACATGTTCAAAGTAGCGGCTGATGGGTTTACGAGCTGGATCCAGACCTTTCACCACCAGCCCACTCAACCACTGGTGGTTACTAGAGGTTCGTTTCAGGTATGCTTTTCCATCTGTGTTCATCCCACTGTACTTACGAAATGTTCATGGATGCATGACTATGCCAGAGGTATGCGAGCAAGACAGAGATTTAGATCTTGCCTCTCGGGAACACAGGATCTAAAAGCTCCAGAAGTTTCATGCTTCCACAATAGATATCACGTGTCACATAGTGCTTCCCCTTATCGGAGCCCTAACATCAATAAGCTCTCACCCTGAAAAGGAAAGATCTAAGGCATAATTGCATCTTAATCTGTAATTTACCACACTGCCCTAGTTAAGGTTTAGCTACATCTGTCTCAGAAGCAAAGCTTCAGTTAAAATGGAATAGGTCGTAATTTATTATTCTCTCTTTTGTTTGATGTCAAAGTCCAGGTTTCTGGTCACTAAGGTTTTTTTGGGTTTTTTTTCTTACTAGCCTTTTAAACAATCAACTTTTTTTTTTTCAGCATACTTGAATATTGCCCAGTAGTTTCTATTTGACATTTCTATTCTAAATTGATATTTCTAGTATATTCTATTTGGTGGGTTTCTGGAATCCTTACAGATTTCCATAAAGTATTGAAATCTCCTTCACTCCATATTGTGTGTATATCTCATTTTTTCCTCAGACACAAACACTGGATCTGGTAGGAGGGGCCCTTATGAGACAAAATTTAAAAAGCAGCAGCAAAATGTGCAAAATTCATTCAGACCTCCCTGGAATCCTTGGAAAAAGAATCTAAAGAAGCCCTATTGCTTCTTCCAGTCTGCCTGGCTTTAGCATGAGTCTGATCTTCCTATGCTACATTAATTTTTCTACCTTTGAGGCATAAGCGTATCAAAAAGACCCAGTCAACCCTCTCCCTTAAAACAGCACTCTCCATTAAATCTTCTGCAAGGACGGTGGTCTCTGTGCTGTTCACATGGCTACTGGGCACTGGAAATGTGGCTAGTGTGAGTGAGTCACTGAACTCTAGGTTGTATTTAACTTTATTCATTTAAATGTAAATTGCCACATGTGCTTACCAGCTACCATGTTGGACAACTCAGCTTCAGAATCAAAAGACCAGAGCTGAATAATTCCCATAGAAACCGATAGAAATTCACACCGTTATCAATCTCTGTGGTTCCCATACTTGTTTGCCAAGAAAGGAACCCCAGTATCAGCAGAAGTTCTGATTACCAAGGCAGCATTTGAAAATGCTCACTGTCTGTTTGGCTAAGGAAGAGAAGGGCTAGCTTATATTCATATTATTGTCTACCATCCTGTGTTCTTTCTACGCTCTCTCGGATGACTTTCCCAGAGCACTCACCAGGAGTCAGGGTCTTTATGATGCTCTCCCAGCTTCAGGCCTCAGCTCCACTCGTCAGTGGAGACCACCGCAGAAAAGCAGGTGGGGGCAGCAGAAGCCTTGAGGACAGGGCAGCTGGACCTTCAGTCTCTACTTGGGTGTCCTTGAAAATTCTGTTAACCAATTTGGAACCACTTGCCTCACCTACAGAATGATGGGTTGACTTGAATGATTTTTAACCTTATCTGGTTTTGAGTTTTGGCTATGACTCTTTCCTGATCCCATTCTCACTCATGGATTTAAAACTGGTTTCAGTCTGAATTCCATAGGCCAACCTAAGCAAGTTGAAATTAATGCTCTTTTATCCTTAAACTGTTAATGCATGGATGGGGCTTCAATGGATATTCCATCATCATAGTATTTGCATTGGGTACTTTTCCCAAACAGCAGGTGCTAATGAGTATGTCAGGCATCTTGGCAGGGCTTTTTGAGGAGATATTTTTCAACAAGGCTTTTTCTAGCCTATCATAAAAATACAGATTCCACTTGGTAATCACAACCAAAGGCCAAGAATGTATTTGTAATGTCATAGCACTTATAGGTTATGCGATTGGATATTTTAGGGCTACGATATGAAATTTTTAATCATTCAGAAATATTTTGAAGAGAAAATTCCCATTCTCTTACTAAATTCATAGATAAATTTTCTTGGAAAATTCCAAGAAATTCTTGGTGAATCTTTCACCCACGAGTGCACATTACTTTGCCTTCATTCACATGCATATGTACCCTATCAAATCCCCCACAGATTTGTAAGGGATTTTTTTTATTGTTGCTATTGCTGTTTTCAAATTTGTAACCTGTGACTTATGGTGCCTTAATTAGACATCTACATGTCAGGTGATTGTTACATTATGATGGCAATAGCTGCTAATTTGAGCATGAAAGTCTTGATGGAAAGGCAGTAGTCAGGGAGCTGACCTTTTGCTATTGAGGAGACTCCAGGGTGGGTTAATTCACACCCACCATAGTCATTAGTTCCCACTCTCCTCCTTCATATTTACTCCTACACAGTTTACTGAGCTGCCAATCAACCCTTAGTATCTGGATGAGCACACTGATGGGGAGGGGGCTGGAATGGCACTTGCTTCCTGCTGCAACCAAGAAATCATTTATAGAGGCAGTCTCCTTTTCAGTCTCCAGACTCAGATGCTGTTTATTTATTTCAAAATTAAATAAAAAAGAAAATAAATAGTACACATACATCTTTTAAAAATTCAAATTACACAAGAAAGTATCCTCTACAAACTTCATACCTGTCCCTTAGTTTTCCAGTTCACTTCTTCCCCACTGATGCAGGTTTTGCGTATTCTTCCAGAGATATTGAGACAATATTGCAAAGTTAAAAGCAAAGACACATTTTATGTTTCTCTCTAACTTTCCTTCTCTAGCTCTTTCTCTCCCTCTTTCCTCTAGTCCAAAGCAGTAATGATCTTGAAAACCATTAGGGGGCAGCTGTGACCAGAAAAGGAAACAACAAGCAGAAATGAGGAACTAAAATCCTAGAGGAAGAGAGATGCAAAAGGAAATGAAAGGAATGCTAAGCAGAGAGACCAGCCAAAGAGAAAAATGGAAAAAAGAGGAAGAAGAAGAAAGAAACACAAGCATTATAAAACAAAAGGAAATGGAGAGCGAGGTGATGATATGAAAAAGCTAAAGGCAGCGTGTGTGTTAGGGGAGGGATAGCTTATGAAGGCCAGGGATTATCTGAGGTTTGGTTTTGTTTTGGTTTGATTTGTTTTTTTTAAAGCAAACCTGTGGAACCCAATTGACTCAATGTTAGCAGAAAGTAGGAAGTTATCTTTTTCAGAACTGGAAGGCATTTATTGTGCTGGACTTTACATTCTTAGGACATGTTTCAAACTGAAGGGTTCTGAGCACCCTCTGTCCATTTGGGCTTGCGATGTGGCGGGCAGGATGGAGAGGAACAGCCCGCTTCCCTTACATCTTCGGAGTGCTTAGAAATGCTTTCAGGCCTCAGCAAGACAGCAAAATTAACCTGAATATAAAGGTGTAATTCTGTTTCTCAGGGCAGCAGAGCTAAAAAATGAAGGAAGGGGCTTCTTTTGAAGCCGATGCCATAATCAAAGTGCTTTCAGGTGTACTTCGGGCATACCTCCCCTGGTTTCAGCAGGCTAACTTCATTAAAGCTCCTAGCTACTGCTTTAATGTTTTCTAGGCTTTCCCCCAGGGTACATTAAGCAGAAACAAGCTCTCATGGGAGCTCCGTTCCCTGACGTTTTGCATTGTGGATGGAATGCAGGGGCAACATTTATGCTGGAATAATATTAAATGGGAAATTGTTTCTAGAGCACAATAAATATGATCACTTTTAGCTAGTATCCTCTTCTCTTTCTAATCCAAACTTTCCCTCCCCACCTTTAAAAAAATGACAACAATTTTAGGAAACTCTGGTCTAGAGTCACCAGATAAATCATGGACCATATGCCTCCATTTATTATTTGCTGAATCTGATTCAGAAGGTAGAATACTCCCCAAGCTGCCCCAAACTCTATGCCCAATGCTACTCATCAAAATTCAGTGAAAACTTTTATTTTAGGATCAAAGGTACTGGCTCTCGGTCACATTTGTTAGACTCACATATTTACTGAAGATCCAAGATGGGTAGAGTCCACTTTGGGTATGCTGGGGATATAAAGAAAAAGCCTGGGGTGCGCTTGCCCTAAGGAACCCTTAAGTCCTGGGCCAGATCAAGCTGGGGCTTTCTCCAGTGGCCGTTAGAGTTTTGATGAATTACGGTAAATTGCAATTTGACCTATTTTGAACAGTGGTCATTTTCCAGAATGTGAGGTTTCTCCTGTAGCTTAAAGTGAGAAGCTGTCTCTAATCCCACCTCTCTCTCTCTCATTCCCTTTTTCTGTGGCATGGGTTCCCAGAGTTTAGTTTCTAAAATGTTTTAAAATTCATACTGGAAACTTGTCCAAACAAAAATCTCTGACCAGAAGCAATTTGCTTCCCTTTAAAAAGTACCCTAAAGTTAAATTACATATTTACTTGACTTTGTGTTTCTTTGCTAGAATTTGGCAAGGATCTAGGATGTGAAAACATTTCCCATTTGATTTCTCATTTCATTTGATTATAACTTAGAAAGAATAAATGTAATTTTTGACCTTTCAACACACCTGGAAGTATGTGTTCCTCTTGCTGTATTTGACTGACAGTATTCTCATAAATAGTGTGGCTTCTCCAACACTGAGCTCCCCTACTCCTTAGAAAATGGAAGAGTTGGCCGGGCGCTGTGGCTCATGCCTGTAATCCCAGCACTTTGGAAGGCTGAGGCGGCAGATCACTTGAGTTCAGGAGTTTGAGACCAGCCCGGTCAAGATGGCAAAACCCCATCTGTACTAAAAATACAAAAATTAGCCAGGCATGGTGGCAGGTGCCTGTAATCCCAGCTACTGAGGAGCCTGAGGCAGGAGAATCGCTTGAACCCAGGAGGCGGAGGTTGCTGTGAGCCGAGATCACGCCACTGCACTCCAGCCTGGGTGACAGAGCAAGACTCTATCTCAAAAAGAAAAAAAAAAAAGAAAAAAGAAAATGAAAGAGTTACACTTTAGGGGAGAGGAGTATTCTGGGGCAAGTCAACTTAATAATATTATTAGACTAAAAATATAAGACAACATATCATAGGGAACTCATGGCCCTGAACAGGGGTCAAGAGACCTAGACTCTGGTTCTGGCTTTTGTGTTGATGCTGTGTGCACCTTGGGTACATCGTTTCATCTTCTTTTTCCTCCCTCATAAAAGGCAGGTTGTTATTCCACAGCAATGACCCTACCAAACTATTCAACCGAATCTATACTTGATAGAAAGCTGGGTCCAATTTACAGCCCTCCTTGATTTAAAAAAAAAAAATGTATGGAACATATGCTATATGCCAAGCTCTGCATGAGTGGAATAACAGCCAGTACATCTGTGAAGGTGGCTGTTCTCAGGAGCTTCACTTCCTTAAGGGAGAGACAGATAACACTCAGGACAGCAATGAGCAGGATCATTTCAGATGGTGATAATGTGTTCTAAGAAGAAAATAAGATAATGTGATAGACCAGGAAACCAGCAGTCAGGAAATCTGGTTTAGCCCTTCCACTAACCAAGGCTCTAATGTAAGCAAGTAACCTGGCTCAGGCTCAATCTCATCTTTAAGAAAAGGGGTCATGCTGTTGTGTCACATTAGTGTTTTTCAGAGTTCAGACTGACATTCGTTAATGGGTTATAAAATCAATTTAGAGAATTGTGATCAGCATTTTTAATGTAATAAATCAGAATAAGAGTATGTATTATTTCATGAAACTGGTTTGTACATACATATATATATATCCATACATATGTAATATGTATATAAAAGGATATATATATATATAATATACATATAAACATACACAACTGTTCCGGGTCCCATGTAAAATATACTTTTGTGTGTATGAGTTGTCATAGATTAGATGACCTCTAAAATATTTTTAAGCTTTCCAACTCTGATTCTATTAAATTTTTATAGCAAAGGCCTAATGTAGCATAGTTTTTATTTGATTTTACTTATCATTAAATAAATAGTAGTATTGCTCTCATCAGTGAATCGCAGTGTTTAACTCAGTTTCAGTTACATGATTGGTGCTTGATAAATGTTTTTTAAATTAATGGAAATGAGATTTATATATTAGGTCTTAAAATAAATACAGCAACCTGATATGAATCACCAAAAAACTTACCAGTCAATGCATCAAAATAATTTACTATATCTCCCTAAATGCCAGCCGTATAAACCAAATTCAAAATGTTATTGCCCTTTCTTTTTGTGATACTAGGAATGGCCTTTTCTTAGACTTTTCAGAAACTCTGTTAATATTAAAAGCAAAAAAATAAGAGCTTAAAATATTCTTCCCCAAGAAAGGCAAACTGCTTTTTTCTTACTTATAACTGTAATTCAATAAACCTCTAGACTGTTTAAAGAAATAAAAGAATTAGTGCAGGAATTTTTCTATTTCTTTTCCTTGAGGACCCAGATAATTCTGCCTTCCTAAAAATTCCCCTGACCTTGCGAGTTTTAATTTCTTAAGCCACCTTTTTTTAGCGTGCCAGTAATTTTACTTTAATGCAGACTTGTTCCTTAGTTACGGCTTAAGTAGTAGGCTTCTCAGTCTCAAAATTATTTTTTAAATTATACATTTGATTAGAGAATAGATGACCCAACTCTTCCATCCTTTCTCTCCAGGAACCCTTGTTGACATCCATTGGGATGGGAGAACCAGACCAAGGAGATCCCATTGAGGAATCAATGATACATCATCCTTAAGAAAGAAATGAGTCAATGGACCTTGCTCTGTGCCCAATGCACATTCCTATGAGTTAACTTTCAAGTGTATTTCCTTAATTGCCTGAAAATACATGGTCAGGCAAATTGACTTAGAGTTTAGCAGCGCTATACCAAATCTTCTAAATCCATTCCCTCCCACCTTCCCCAATGGGACAGACACATATATACGAAGAAGCAGCATCAGTAAGCTGGCACCCTGGATGAAAGGCAACTGCTTATCCAGAAGGCACCAATAACACAGTCATGTTTCCATTAAGGGGCACCTTGGCTTATGCAAAACTGTACTTTTGAGATATGACATAGAAAATCACATTTTTGTGAATTAAAATGTAAATAATCTAAAAAAGGCACTATTTGAAGGGAGCCCAAATTTTTAACATGACTAAGGGCTCCAGAATTGATCAACCCTGTAAGTTTAGTTTGACATGGAACTAAGTATATTTGCTTGAAATTGGTTCTGAAACTATTATTTAGACAAAAAACGTGTACAAATCTTTGAAAGGCCTTTGTATCATTCTATGATCTTTATTTGTATTGTCGTTATTATTACTCCTGTTATTAGTGATGAATTTGCCCAGGTCAGGGAAATTCAATGTATTTATGCTTTTCTTTGCCTTGCCAACTGTAAGTCATATCAAATGCAAATCCATCCCATCCATTTCCCCAAGTAATTCCGATTTTTGTACATTTTTTTTCTTGCAGAATCTCTCATAGAATCATTTTAACAATTATACTCTGGTGAAGATATGCTAAGATTGGTAAATTTTTTTTGGTAGCTGAAGTTAACAGCACTTGTAATTCTGAGATACAACGCCCAACTGACACTGAGAAATGGCAGCTTTCAGTTAAACAAATGCAAAGCTGTATTTAGGCTCATCTGCAACATTGTGATGGGAAGAAATCAAAGCCTCCTCTGCTACTATTTAAAAAATCCTCACCAGGGCGATTCCATCAGAAATACTGTTACGATGGCTTTCATATCTTGATCCTTCATTTCCAAGGGTAATATGTTAGAAGAAACCCTAGATCCAATGAAAGTGATTTTTAAAAGTCAATTTGAACAAATGCTGCTGTGGTATTTATTAGAATTTTTTAAATTCTCAGAATCTCTCAAAAGGTGATGGTGGGAGGTTTGTTTAAAGAAGGAGGCACGCACAGCCAGTGGAAAGAGTGTCAAGTCTGGGATCCTAACTAAGTGTTTCAGACAAGACCCTTTACCTTTTGCTAATTGCAAAATAAACAGATCCCCCTGCTCTAGAGTTGTTTAGACAGTCTTTCTGCCTACGGGTACGGGGATGTCAGTTTATTTATCACACAAAGAGTTGTTGGCTGAGCAGGAAATTAAAGTCTAAACTTCTGACACCAAGTTCTGTACTCTCACCAGAGGGCTACATTCAGACTCCAAACTCCAGCTCTTCCTACCTTTCTTCCACATGGTTTATTTACTCAAGTGTCTACAAAAGAACTTAGGAATAGATTACAAAAGAAATCTTGCAACATACCACAAATTAGCATCAGCTGACCAACATGGGGTCTGTCACCAGGATGTTGATTAAAAATATATATATATATTTATCACTGTAGTAAAAACATGTTACCCTACAACAGCATTTACTAAGAACCTAATTGCTCCTGGGGCATAGTTGAGGCCAGGCAAAGAAACAACTCCTCCTTTAGTATATCTGTAAGCATAGACATACCTAGACACATAGACTGCCAGTGAGCACCAGAGGGATGGCCCCAGACATTCCCTACATGGATAGTAAGAGAAACACTACTGGGTGATAACTTGTCTATTGCTGTGTCGGATCTCTTTCAGGCACAAGAAGATAGGGTGTACTTAGGTGGGGAGAACCACTGAATGTTATTTCCACTAGTTCCACTGGGAACTAAGTTAAATAAACCAACTAACCAACTGCTATCTAAGTAAGGACAAGTTGCCATTATTTGTCATGCAACATTCTCAAAAATCAGAATATTTCAAAGATTTTCTTGTAGAGAGGAACTTTGGAAACTGTACCAATATGTGGAAATTAAACAGCATACTTCTGAATAACCATTGGGTCAAAAAAGAAATTAAGGAGGAAATAAAAAAATTTCTTAAAACAAATGAAAATCAAAACACAGCATACCAAAATCTATGGGATACAACAAAAGCAGTGCTAAGAGGAAAGTTTATAGCAGTAAAGACCTGTGTCAAAAAAGTAGAAAGATTTCAACTAAACAATCTAATGATGTACCTCAAGGAACTAGAAAGGCAAGAGCAAACCAAACCCAAAATTAATAGAAGGAAATAGGTAGTAAAGATCAGAGCAGACCTAAACAAAATAGAAATTTAAAAAATACAAAGGATCAATCAAACAAAAAACTGGCTTTTTTGAAGAGATAAACAAAATCAATAAACTGCTAGCTAGATTAACCAAGAAAAAAAGAGAGAAGATTCAATAAACAAAATTAGAAACAAAAAAGAGACATTGCAATTGATATCACAGAAATGAGTCTCAAAATTATTTTTCAAAATAATACATTTGATTAGATGATCATCAGAGACTATTATGAATAACTAACAAACTGGAAAACCTAGTGGAAGTGCATAAATTCCTGGACACGTACAACCTACCATGATTGAAACAGAAAATGTGAACAGACCAGTAATGAGTAATGAGATTGAATTCATAATGAAAAGTCTCTCCCAACAGAGAAAAGCCCAGGACTGGATGGCTTCACCGCCAAACTCTACCAAACTAACACCAATTCTCCTCAAACTATTTCAAAAAATTGAAGAGAAGGGAATTCTCCCTAGCTCATTTTATGAGGCCAGCATTATCCTGATACCAAAACCAGACAAAGATGTAACAACAACAACAAAACTACAGACCAATATCCCTGGTGAATATGATGTAAAAACCATCAACACAATACCAGCAAACCAAATCCAACAGCATATCAAAAAGATAACATACCATGATCATGTGGGACTTATCCCAGAGATACAAAGATGGGTTAACATATGCAAATCAATAAGTGTGATATATCACATCAATAGGATGAAGGCCACAAACCATATGATCATCTCAATAGATGCCCCAAAAAATGGATAAAATTTAACATCCGTCTCTGACATGGTTTGGCTTTGTGTCCTTACCCTAATCTCATCTTGAGTTGTAATCCCATAATCCCCACATGTCATGGGAGGGACCTAGTGGGAGATAATTGGATCAGAGGGGCAGTTGCCCTCATGCTGTTCTTATGATAGTGAGTGAGTTCTCACGGGAGCTGATGCTTTTATAAGTGTCTGACATTTCCCCTTCTTGCACTCATTCTCTCTCCTGCTGCCCTGTGAAGAGGTGCCTTCTGCCATGATTGTAAGTTTCCTGAGGTCTCCCCAGCCATGCAGAACTATGAATCAATTAAGCCTCTTTTCTTTATAAATTACTTAGTCTTGTGTATTTCTTCATAGCAGCATGAGAAGGGACTAATACACTCCCTTCATGATAAAAACTGTCAACAAACTAGGCATAGAAGGAACATTTTCAATACAATAAAGGCCATATATGGCAAAATGACAGCTAATATCATGGGGAAAAGTCAAAAGCCTTTTATCCAAGAACTAGAACAAGAGATGAATGTCCACTTTCACCACACTTATTCAATGTAGTTCCTGAAGTCCTAGCCAGAGCAATCAGATAAGGGAAAGAAATAAAAGGTGTCCAAATTGAAAAATAAGAAGTCAAATTATCCCTCTTTACAGACGACATGATCTTATATCTAAAGAAACTTAGAGACTCCACCAAAAAGCTCTTAGATCTGATAGATACATTCAGTAACGTTGCAGGATACAAAATCAAAATACAAAAATCAATAGCATTTCTATACATGAACAAATGAACTAACTGAGAAACAAATCAACAAGGCAGTCCGATTTACAATAGCTACAAAAAATAAAATAAAATACCTAGGACTAAATTTAACCAAGGAAGTAAAAGATCTCTGCAAGGAAAACTACAAAACACTAATGAAAGAAATTAAGGGTGACACATACAAATGAAAAGACATTCCATGTATCTCATTCCATGTTTATAGATTAGAAGAATTAATATTGTTAAAATGACCACTACAAAGCAATCTACAGATTCGATAGAATCCCTTTCAAAATACCAATGTTATTTATCACAGAAATAGAAAAAATAATCCCAAAGTTTGTAAGGAACCAAAATGAAGCCCAAATAGCCAAAGCAATTCTGAACAAAAAGAACAAAGCTGGAGGCATCACACTACCTGATACATTGCAAGGGTAGAGGAGCCAACACAGCATGGTATTGCTATAAAAATAGTCACATAGACCAATGGAACAGAATAGAGAACCCAGAAATAAATCTATGCATGTACAGCAAAACAATTTTCAACAAAGATGCCAAGAACATACACTGGGGAAAGGATATCTTCTTAAATAAATGATGCTGGGAAAATTGGATATCCATATGCAGAACAATTAAACTGGACCCCTGTCTCTCACCATATACAAAAATCAACTCAAGGTGGATTAAAGACTTAAATATAAGACCTAAAACTATAAAACTACTAGAAGAAAACATAGGGGAAACACTTCAGGACATTGATCTAGGCAAAGATTTTATGGCTAAGACTTCAAAAGCATAGCCAACAAAAACAAACATAGACACCTAGGACCATAATAAACTAAAAAGCTTCTGCACAACAAACGAAACAAAACAGAGTAAAGAGACAACCTGTTGAATGGGAGAAAATATTTGCAAACTATTCATCTGACAAGGGACTAATATCCAGATATACAAGGAACTCAAACAACTTAACAGTATAAAAATAAATAATCCCGTTAAAAAGTGGGCAAAGGATGTGAATAGACATTTCTCAAAAAAAAAAAAAAAAAAAAAAAAAAAAAGACATAGAAAGGCTGGGCGCAGTGGCTCACGCCTGTAATCCCAGCAGTTTGGGAGGCCGAGGTGGGCGGATTACGAGGTCAGGAGATCAAGACCATCCTGGCTAACATGGTGAAACCCCATCTCTACTAAAAATACAAAAAATTAGCCAGGTGTGGTGGCAGGCACCTGTAGTCCCAGCTACTTGGGAGGCTGAGGCAAGAGAATGGCATGAACCCAGGAGGTGGAGCTTGCAGTGAGCTGAGATCACGCCACTGCACTCCAGCCTGGGTGACAGAGAGAGACTCTGTCTCAAAAAAAAAAAAAAAAAAAAACCCACATAGAAGTGGCCAAATTTGAGAGATTTTGAAGAATGCTGAGAAATGAGAAAATGTTCAACATCACTAATTATCAGGGAAATGCAAGTTAAAGCCACAGTGAGATATCATCTTACTTCAGTTAGAATGCAAATTATTAAAAAGATAAAAAGTAACAGATGAAGGATGTGGATAAAAGGGAACTCTTACACACTGTTGGTGGCAATGTAAATTAGTACAGCCACTATGGAAAACAGTATGGAGAGTTCTCAAAAAACTAAAAATAGAACTATCATATAATCAAACAATCCCACTACTGGGTATTTATCCAAAGGAAAGGAAAGATAGGGAATCAACCCAAGTATCCATTAATGGCTGAATGGATTAAAAATGTGGTATATATGTACAATGGAATACTATTCAGCTGTAGAAAATGAAATTCTGTCATCTGCAGCAACATGGATAGAACTGGAGGTCATTATGTTAAGTGAAATATGGCAGGCACAGAAAGACAAATATCACATGTTCTCACTCATATGTGGGAACTAAAAAAGTTGATTTCATGGAGGTGGAAAGTAGGATGATAGATATCAGTTGCTAGGAAATATATTAGGTGGGCTAAGGATTATGAAGAGAGGTTAGTTAATGGATACAAACGTACAGTTAGAAAAGTTCCAATGTTTGATAGTAGAGTAGGGTGACTATAGTTAACAACAGTGTATTGTGTGTTTCAAAATAACTAGAAGAGAGGACTCGAAATGTTTCCAACACATAGAAATGATAAATACAGGTGCTGGATACCCTAAGTACTCTGACTTGATCATTACACATTCTATGCATGTAACAAAATATCACATGTGCCCGTAAATATGGACAAATATTATGCAGCAATAAAAATAAAACATATCTCCTTGTGGGTTTGTTGTCTCCTGAAAAAAATTACTGTGCTTAGTTCAAGGCGGGACATGGCAAAACTTTAAGAGATAAGAAATCTACTTGCTGTCATTCACCAGCCTGGCAAGCAAGTTTTACTTGACTTTCTGGATTTCCGTTTCTTCCTCTATAAAATGAAGGGGTTGGAATCAATTGTTCTGTCTAGAAGACTGGTCTTCATTCCACTCCATGGTTCTATGAGGCGGGAGCTCACTGAACATTTGTTTAAACAGCCCTCTCTCAATGTGTGTTCTTTCATGAGGTGGTTGGCTTTATATGATTTCAATGGTTGGCCATACTTTGGAAGAAAGAAACTAGCAATTTATAGGTTAGCATCCTTTGTCCCAAACAGCAGGATTAGGCACAGGGGCAGGAATGCAAACATCATGAGGGTCAAAGGTCATAACCTTTCTGGGTGGCAACCAAGACAACTGCATACCTAAATGGCACTAGGGTCTTGATCTGGGCCAGTGGTAAGGTCCCCTCTTGCCAGAATATTCTGTGAGTCATAGGCTTGGGGGAGAGGAGCTCCTTGTCTGATCCATCAAAGGAGACTGGGTGGGGTATGCACTGTTCAAACTGGAGTTCTTTATGTAACTATAGAAAGCTTGCACTATTTGGCCAGGCGCAGTGGCTCACGCCTGTAATCCCAGCATTTTGGGAGGCCGAGGCGGGCGGATCACCTGAGGTCAGGAGTTCCAGATCAGCCTGATCAACATGGAGAAAGACCATCTGTACTAAAAATACAGAAAAATTGCCAGGGATGGTGGCACATGCCTGTAATCCCAGCTACTTGGGAGGCTGAAGCAAGAGAATTGCTTGAACCCGGGAGGCAGAGGTTGAGGTGAGCCGAAGTCACACCATTGCACTCCAGCATGGGCAACAAGAGTGAAACTCCATCTCAAAAAAAAAAAAAGAGAAAGTTTGCACTATTCACAATAGCAAAGACGTGGAATCAACCTACATGCTGGGATAAAGAAAATTTGGTACATATACACCATGGACTACTACACAGCCATAAAAAAGAGTGAGGTCATGTATCCTGCAGCAACATAGTTGGAGCTGGAGGCCATTATCCTAAGTGAATTAATGCAGGAACGGAAAACCAAATACCACATATTCTCACTTTTAAGTGGGAACTAACTATTGAAAACACAGGTACACAAAGAAGGGAATGATGTACACTGGGGCCTGCTTGAGGGTGGAGGGTGGGAAGAGAAAGAGGATTAAAAAAAACTACCTATCAAGTACTATGCTTATTACTTGGGTGGCAAAATAATCTGTACACCAAACCCCCATGGCACCCAATTTACCTATGTAACAAACCTGCACATACACTCCTGAACCTAAAATAAAAGTTAAAAAAAAAAAAAAGACAAGACAGTTTGGTAAAGGGAACCATGAAGGTCCTGGTGCATAGAAGCATTGTTCTGGAGACGATCTCGAAGTGTCATTGTGTGGCAACAACCCTGAGCTATTTCTCTACATTATATGGGGGCTTAAACAGAATTATGAAATTGTGCACCAACAATAAGGAACAGTGCAATGCTGGGAGAAGCACACTTGGACATAAGATTGAAAATGCTCATCTGTACTGAGCATCTTCTGGGCAGGAGGATGGTCCTGAGAGTTATAAAGAAATAGTGGCACTTTTGGAAGAGAGGAGGAAGGTGGTGGTGGTGGTGGTGGTGGTGGTGAGACAGTTCAACAGATGTGGATGATACCCTGCGCAGGGCTCCCATATGACTGAGTGGCAGAAATGAATTTACTTATCCACTGCAGTCCAGGCAAAACAAATAAACAAAAACTGGAACACACACACACACACACACACACACACACACACACACACAGAGATAAATCTTAAAAGTGCAACCACTGGGCATATCTTCCAGAGAGAAATTAACAGGAAAGCAATGCATACATAACCAAAGGTGGTGAAAGAGACAGATAACATCTTAGCATAAGAAGGAACAGATCTGGGTGCGGTGGCTCACACCTGTAATCTCGCATTTTGGGAGGCCAAGGCAGGCAGCTCACCTGAGGTCAGGAGTTCAAGACCAGCTTGGCTAACATGGTAAAACCCCATTTCTACTAAAAATACAAACAATTAGCTGGGCGTGGTGGTGGTGCATGCCTGTAGTCCCAGCTACTCAGGAGGCTGAGGCAGGAGAATCGAGAAACACCTGAACCAGGGAGGTGGAGGTTGCAGTGAGCTGAGATCACGCCATTGCACTCCAGCTTGGGCAACAAGAGTGAAACTCCATCTCAAAGAAAAAAAAAAGAAGGAACAGAAGCTTTGCTAGCAGGGAGAATATGAGTCTCATCTATAAACTCAGGGAAGTCCATTGGCAGAAGGCAAACTCTTGTACTGTGAGATATCTGATTTATGTTAAATATGTGATCATAACTAAAGAAATTCAGAGCGAGAGCAAAGGAAAGCAAGCTGCCTCCTGCAGTCAAGACCATGCTATGTCTTGCTGTCCTTCCTTCACCATAAGGACTTGAGGCCTCCCCTTACCTCACCCAGCAAGGGAAATGGGAGTAGGCAAGGACACCTGTGTATCACACCTCTAGGCACTAGAGGAGGCTTTGGGAAGGATAACAGCCTGGAAAAGAAGGGGAGGTAGGAAATTTGGGAGAGCAGAAAAAAGCGAACCCAGGTGCTACGTGAGTGTGTGTGGATGGCGAGGCAGACAGTGAACGGGGTGGCATGATGAAGTGACAGGAAAATCTATGGAGGATGCTCAGTGCTTCTGGAAGAAACGGCAGTGAGCTGATGCCCCCCAAATCTGGACAGTGAAACTCTATGATAGGTTATAATTGGTGTAAACAAGTTAGCTCCTCTATGGGAGCCTTCCCCAAACTATAATGTCACCAACTGAGGTTGATTGCTTTATTGGTCCCAATTCACCTCATTCACTGCAAAAGGATTATACATCTCTCCTTTGCTGGATACAGTAGTATCTGTCCTTCGCTAAGCTGTAGTGTTCGTCCCCACCCCTTTGACATCAGACAGGGCCATATAATGTGCTTTGGCCACTAGAACGTAACAGTGACATATGCCACTTGTGAACAGATACTGGGAGAGCTATCATGAGGTTTGGACACTGCTCTTTGCCTCTGTCATGACAATGGCATGTACCAGCCAAGGGATCCTTATCAGCCTGGATCCACAGCAGTTGTGAGGGGCAGAGTTGGGCTGCAGACGGGCCATGCTATAAGTCCCAGCGCCTTTGTGCTGTAAGTCACTGAGGTTTGGGGGTTCCGGCAGCATAGTCTAGAGAATGCAGACTGACACACCAACTTTGCATTATGTGGATGTTCCCTGTGATGCCGGAACAATGTGACAGGTGGCACTTTTCACAGTTCTGAGGGATTGTGTGCCATTGGCAGAAGAAGGTGCCCTTGACCCGCACAGAATAGGTAGAGAGAGAGATCAGAAGTGTCTGGCACTCAGCTGGGCAGCTAAGCTGTCAGCTCAATGTCTCTGCCCACATCCTCCCAACGCTCCCAGGGGAAAGCCAGAATAACCCCTTGTGGATGTAAGAGAAGGACCTAGTGCCTTGTTCACAATTGTACAGTCTTTAAAGCAGAAATAACCCAGGGAACAGACCCCCAGATGGGAAGTTTGAGGCAGGAAGATTCTGTGGACAAAGTTTGGGAAATTCCACTGAATCAAGTTTGGCTGACAATGAAATGAGCAGTATTCATCTAGCAGTGAGGAGGTGGCATAAAGCCAGGGTTCAGAGAGCAAAGGCTTCTGCTTTTCCAGGAACCTTAAAAAGGAGAAAAAGCTAGAAATGCCCCAGGTATTGCTACTGAGAGAATAAACTGTCTTTGTGCCGTGGTAGTGGGAAATTATCTGGGTAATTGGTGACAGAGTCTTTCCAGATGGAATAGAACTTTTCTTCTTCACCTACTGGGAAACTCATCAAGCTTCAGATCTTAAACTAGGGTGCCTCATGAGCCACATGATGAGCAAAGTTTTGTGCAGTTTCTTACGATCTGTTACAGAGCCAAGGTAGAAAGACCACTCCATTTCACTGGACAGGCTATGGTGGAAGCTGTGCTGGGTGGGAGGTAGCCCAGATGACCTATCAGACTCTTTCAGCTCCAATAGATTAATATTTATTATTTAATGCTATGGCTTATGACATTAAAATGTCAAAATTGACTTCATTAGGGCAAACAAGTAGAATTAAATCTGAAATGCAAGTAAAAATGAAACAAGTAGAATTAAATCTGAAATGCAAATACACCATTTTATCTCATTTATTCCTTTAAGCCACGTCAAATTATTTATAGGAATGAAGTGGGGTATCAATAAGTGAATGAATGAGCAAAATGTTATGTTGCAGCCTAAAGCCATATTCAAACTAATACGAGTGAGCAGTAGCAAGTTTTGTGAGGTGCAAGAACATGGAAATAGAACCTTTGCTCATGGAGAAAATTCTAAGTCTTGGGTGGGGGAGGGGAAGGACTGACAGTGTGTATTAGGTTCATGAGTTCCAATGCTTCCACAAAACACTGGAAATGATTCAAAGGGAAAGTGAACCATGAGGTAGTTCCCAGCAGGCACTGGTGCGTTCCAATGAGAGACGTGTCATTGCTATGGCTTTACATTAATTTCTCATCCCAAATGTTCATTTTTGTCTCCTGAGAGGATTCTTTCCTCCAGTGTGACAAATTTTCCAATTTTGTAATGGAAGCCAGGAGAAAATGGAATTCTCTTTATAAAAATCCATTTTATAGCCAACTTTCTTGAGATGCATCTATCCCTGAAAGCAATTTCTTTCATCCAGGTAGATGTGGCTGAGGTGTTTAGGGCTAAGTGGATCACTGACAATTTGCTCTTAGAGCTTGTGGGAGATTTAACAGCAAGACCTTGGGGGGAAAAGTGAAGAGGGCCATACTCTCCAGGCCCTTCTCAAGCTGCTCTGAGCTCTTTTTTTAGAGCAGCAATTTCACTAGAGAGTAGACAGGATGTGGGGGCGGGTGGAGCTGAGGGTTGCCACAACATCTCAAGGCACCAGTGTCAGTTCCCCAGTATCTCTCCAGCATGCCCGGGAATCTAGCTGCTAAACCGCACAGCTCACCAGGTAGGTAAATGAAAGACAAGTCAACAGACCAGAGTGGTGTCAAGGTATGTCCTGCCACAGATCCAAAAGGCCACTGAGGATTTGTAGGAACGTGCATGAGGTTGTATAACTAGGACTAGATCTCATGTCTGGTTGGCTCTTTGCCCTGGCTTATGTTCTAACACTGCCTCTTTGGGGGCACATTTATGATTATGTAATGGCAAAACGAAGGCGTTTGGTAGTAAATTAAATCAGTTTTATACTACGTGGGTGACTCGCATGCAGTGTATACCGCCAGGCTTTGACACATTCCAATGTGGGAAACGTACTTGAAGCATAACAACTGGCTCTTCTCCATCTGTTCATGTTCCCCATTTGACTCATCCCTGCTCTGTAAATACTCTCCGACTTGCTAGCAAGTTGAACCAATTTCAAAGCTCTATGAATGAAGTGCGTGGAGGTCAGGAGGTGCCTTGCAGGAGACCTCAGAGGACATACAAACTTGCCTTACCATGAGAAACGTTTCATCCGTTCGACACTTGTGAGCAAGCTCTGTTTCTCACACAAGCAAGCGGATGCAAATACAGATCAGATGAGGGCTGATGGGGAAGGAAATTGGTGAAAATGTGGAAGTTTATGTCCATAACTATAGAGACTGAAAATCTACCATTGGGACATGATAAGGAAAAATAAATGCTCACGAAGGTAATAAACGAGGACAAAATGTTGACAAGCACATAAATGAGGAGCTCTGTGATTCTTCACGGAAGCTTGATGGATATCTCAGTCTCCTCTTGCTGGTTTGCATCACAGTGTCTCAGGACGCCATCTGTGACTTGCTGTGGTGGTGACACACCATGATAGGCTTTTATGAGCATGCCACCTGCTGCCCAGACCCACAGGACAGTGATTCAGTATGGAGAATTGAGCAGCTGAACCTCTCAGGCAAGACAATCAAGAAAAATATGAACTGCACCTTGTGTAGTAGAGAGGAGCTGTTGGATTCTGTGTCTATACACTCAGATGAATGAATACTCTAAGCCAGAGTTCATTCATAATAATACAAACTTAAATTTATTGAGTATTTGCTGTGATCCAGGCACTGTTCTAGCTACTCTACTGGTGGAAGTCAATTTAATTTTAACAATAATGAGGGTTTTTTTTGTTCTTTTTACAGATAGAAAGAATGAAACACAGAGAGATTATATAATGATTCCCCCAAAAGCCACACAGTGTGTGAGGATTCAAACCCAGGTTGATGGGTACCAGAATTGAAGCTTATAACCATGCACTCTAGTACGCATGTACCTCAAACCAGTCAACAAAAAGCCTGTGAGTTAAAGCACGTGCATGTACACACACCCACACCTACACACACCAGTTACACTTGAATGCTTTGGCTGGTGTAACCAATCAGATTGATCTCAGAATAAAATATTCTTTTGTGCCTTAGCCTTCCCTTAAATCTACTGAGTGGTATGTCACATCCAACATCAATTTAGCAAATGCAAGATCCCACCATGTATCAGGCAGTGTGCTAAACATTCAGGAGTTCCAACCTTTTCCCCAAAGAGTTTTCAGTCTATCCACAGGGCAGTACCTAACCCTATGCAAATGGCAGAGCAATGAGAAGAGAATGAAGACTTCTGATGCAGTAGAAGTAGAAAGAGATGGGGAAGCCCAAACAGAGGAACTAATATTAGGAAAATGGATACTGGTTGACAATATACTTTAAATATAAGAAGCAGGCAGGGAGAATGGACCCCAAGCTTCTAATGATGCTCTGCTGACTATGTGAGAAAGCCAACTATATTCCCTTTGAAAAACAAGGTCATTTCAAATCATTTTTTCTATCCACTTCATAGGTACCATGAAAAGAATCACAAAGCAACTGCTTCATCTAATCATGAAGGTTATGTTTATGTGGCTCACCTTCCCCCAAAGGTGAACTGATAAATCTTGTCTGCTTTTCATTGGTTCATGACAGTATCAGTAAGCCTTTTACTATTGCAAGGAGTAGATATTCAACTCAAATTAGCTTAAATAAAATGGGAATTCATTGTCTCATATACTTGGGAAATCAGGAGTCAAGGCACGGTTTGATTCAGGAGCACAAGTAATGTGAAGGCATTAAACCATTTCCCAATCATACACGTGTCCTCAGTAATCATCTCTGTCTTGCTTCAGCTTGTCTTTGCTTGGTGACACTCTCAAGCAGGCTTTGTTCAAGCAGTAGACAACTCACATCCTCCCAGCTTAGCAATTTCAGTGGACTTTCTCCCAACACTTGTACATCAATCATTGAAAATACCCCCAATTGGCCATGCTTGAGTTGACGCCCATCCCTTAGGCCAGAGAACGGAATATTCTGATTGGCCAACCTGGGTGCCCACCCTATATGAGGGTGTGGAGGAGACTCCACACATAAAAGTCCAACCAGGACTACAGGGTGTTAGGAAATAATTCCTCAATGGAATTAGGAGACTAGGTGGTGGTGGCAGGGTGGGGTAAGATGGGGAAAGGCTAGACCAACAAAACCATGTTCTATAATCCATCTGATAATGCTGAAGATTTTCAGTCTTAGAACTCTCTAACTTCCCTATCAGTGCTACTTAGCATAGATAATAAGCACACCACACCTTAGAGGTGGCTACTGCTCAGTGTGATTTATGACTATGAACAAGTCTGTCTTCCTATAACTGCAGGGTTCTTAAGATGACTTGACTCCTGCTATTAGCAGTCACTTATACTTACGTAGCTTTCATGGTTTACAAAGCACTCCCACATAAAAATGACCTCATTTCATCTATGCAACATAAAACATAGGTTAGGTTAGGGCAGCCACCATTATTCCCATTTTATGGATGAAGACATTGGACCTCAGAGAGGTTAGTGATTTGTCCAGGGTAACATGACTGGTAAGTGGTCAGCCCAACTGGGAAACTGGGTCTTCTAGCTCCGAGATGTGCACAAGAGAAATTGGAAGCTTTATGTGAGTTTAGGAAATGTTTCTGAGGTCACATGATGACTGAGATATAATTAGAGTTGGAAATTATGATTTTTCTTCCCAAGTTTTCATGACTAGAAATTTGGCCTTGTGGGGAAATTCCTGTCTTAAAGCTTGTCCAGAACCAATGCCAAAAAGTTCTGTTTCAAAATGCATTTGGTAAGGACTGTGCAGGCTGATATTTCTCCAGCACATACCGTCCCCCTGCAATGTTACACATGCTCACTTGATTTTCAGACTCCTTCTAAAAGCAGCCAATACAAAGAGATTTGTGTTTATGAATTACTGCACTTGTAATGAAAAAAGAATTACAATACATACTTAAGATGCTCACATGTTAGACGAGGATGCAGCTTCCAGATTGCTAACACGGCGTCTAACTGTCCATCCTGTTAGTAAATCCTTTATGATTTTTGCTAAAGGTAAGTTAACTTCTTTTGTGGGGGGAGGGCTGTTTGGTGAGGGGAAGGGTGCAACCTGTTTCTGGAGTTATAGACGCTAAGGAATAGGATTAGAAGGTGTCTCAAAACACCGTAACTCATTACAGTTGCTAATTGGGCTCTCCTCTGACAAGCACCTTATTGCTTTACAAAGAAGGGAGAAAAATAAAACAAGCAGCCCAGACAATTAGGAACCAAACAAAATTAAACAAGCCCTTATGGCCATAGGTATGGGTGTATAGTGCTTTGCCTTGCATTGTTAGTAACTCATGTATTATGAAGCACTTAGGGATGCTCACTAATGGAGTCTCTCTCCCTCCTGGAGGGCGACTTGAACATTAGACTCTGTGACTCAGGTGCAGAAACTGCCGTATTAGTGTGGGCAGAATGATGCTTTCCTCCCTCGCAGGGGTGTAGTGAGGCTTAATTAATTGTTGGGGAAGCAGTAGGAGATTCTGGGATGAAAGGCACTATATAATGATAATAATTTGCATCGACAAGGTACCTTTCTTCAGTGGAATTCCAAGCACTTTACAAACATTAATTAATCCTCATAACACCCTGGCAAGGCAGGTAAGTTTTCCCAGGATACACTAAACAAATCCACCATGTTACGAGGGGTAGGGAGGCTACTGCTATGAACTCATTTTATTATTTATTCTTAGCGGGAACTTACAGAAAGGCTGGCGTGGACCTTGCTTCCCATTAGTCCAAATGATCTGCCTTTCGCTTTTGATTACCCACAAATATCGTATTCTGCTGCAGTGCTAATCATTCTGCTTAGGGGACACGTGTCCTGAGCAAAGCAAGTCATAAACAGCTGTCATTCCAATGGATATTAATGCTTATTGTCTCCCATTCTGGAACTCTGTGCCTCCCCTAAGCAAAGAGAATGGCAGGGGAGCGGGTGACATCTGTTTCAAAGACAGTCTGCAGCCATACTGGAAAGAATGCACCTGGCTTCCGCTTTCAAACCCTTGTAACCAGTGGCTTCCTAGCCCTTCTTTGTCACCAACAGATTTCATATTTTACATTTTGGATTTTCATCTCCATGCAGCATGGAGGTGTGGAGTTGAGGGGGTGGGTGGTTCTGGGCTGCATACAAACAGGGCAACCAGCATTTCCAGCATCATGAGTCTGTTATAAATCAGCAGTGCAAAAGCAGCTCCAGTGTCAGAACCCTAACAGCTCCCCCAAACCTCAGCTATTCCGCAACTTAAATAAACCTCAAGGGGAAAAACGATCCTCTAGCTAGACAAATGACTTCAGCATGCTGAGTGCTCGACTTGTCAGTCTCTCTGATTTTACCTCTGTTCCTATAATCTGGCTTTAATTCTGCACATACTCATTGATTGCAGCTTTCCAGATTGAAAAGAAAAAGAAAAAGAGCAAAGAAACTTGCTCGCTGTCATTCCCCATAGGCAACCACACTTCAAGATGGTTGTCTCTCAGCCATCCTCCTGGGCTGCAAGAGTGTAGGGCCAATGAATCAACCTGTCATCCAGGATGATGTAAGTGAGATCCCCTGACAAGGGAGGGGGGGTTCTTTCATGGCTGCCCTCTGATCAACAGGAGGGAACACGGCCCCCTGGCCTGGCATTTGATTTTGACCAAGGGCAATTGTTGACACCACTCCAGCACAGTCTTTGAGTGAGTCACCCCATCTCTCTAGCCTCAGTTTACTCCTCAGTGTGAAATGAGGGGATTGGAACGTATCATTTACTAAGGTCCCTTTTAGCTCCAATACTCTATGGTGAGTTGACCTGATAAAAATCTCCCCACTTGCTCCTCTCTGTAAAGCCTCCCTACCAGCTTGTTTTGAAAGGGGCACAAGTGTGCATAGATACAGATCGTCTCTGATCTCGAGATGGCCAAAGTGTCTGAGAAGGTCTCCTCGCCTCATTTATTTACTCTGGGATGCTCTGCAAATATTGGTATTTTCTCTGTGTGCCATGTCATGAAAAAGTTGGAAAATGCTGCTCTACTGATTAGTCGCCAAGGAACACTTGAGTAACTTGCCCATCACTATGTAGCGAGTCATAGATGTGAGTAGATGTGAGTCTCATTCATTCCAAAGATTGAGTTCTTAACTGCTACTCTTGGCATTCCCAAGCCTGGCTGCTCATTAATACAACTGGAAGAGCTTTAACAAAAATACTCATACTTGGCTCCAGAGATTCTGATTTCACTAATTGGAGGCAGGATTTGGGCATTCATATTCCCTTTAGACTCCCCAAGTGATTTTGAACACGCAGCCAGCCCTGAGAAACAATGAGGAATGGGAGACAGGGCAGGCGATAAAGTGCTGCTCCCAGTGAGGGAGTAACCTCCAGGCCCTCCAACTGAATGGTTACTTCTCTCAGAAGAGGCAAGAGGGGAGGCCCAGAGCCCGGCTTCATAAGGAGGGAGCTACTGCCCACAGCTCTGCTCTAACAGCCAGACTGAGATGCCCACTACTGCCTTGAGGGAGGCCAGTTCTGCCTCCCAGTTGTGGTGTCCCACCAGCCCCATCCAGCAGGAGCTAGGAAGATTACAACCCTCCCGACAAGATAGATGTCTTATTCTGTTTTCTGTTGCTTATAATAGAATACTTGAAACCGGGTAATTCATAAGGAAGAGGAACTTATTTCTTACAGTTATGGAGGCTGAGAAGTTCAAGGATGAGGAGCTGCATCTAGTAAGGGCCTTTTGCCGATGGAGACTCTCTGTAGAGTCCCAAGGCAGCACAGGGCATCACATGGTAAGAGGACTAAACATGCTGGCTCAGATTTCTCTCTCTCTTCTTATAAAGCCACCAGTCTCCCTCCCATAGCACATTAATTCATTAACTCATCAATCCATGAATGAATTAATAGAGCCTCTTAAATGCCCTACCTCTTAATACTGCCACATTGGAGATAAGACACCAACATAAGTCTTAGAAAGGACAAACATTCAAACCACAGCAGTGGGTTTTATCATCTCCATTTTGGAGGTGAAACAACAGGCCCACGTGGTGAAGAGATTGGCACAATTCATACAGCTAAGAATTAAGTAAAAGAGCTAAGCCTTAAATCAGGCTGTCGGCTCCAACTCCAGTGCCTTTATTTCTGAAACTCAGCATGGTGGATTGGAATGATCATAGGCTTGAGGTTCCTCCTATCAGTATTCGTATGACATTGGACAAGGCACTTGAGGTTATAGTAGATTACATGAAGTAATGTACATGGAAGTATCCACCACATGGACTAATAATAACAAGTGCTCAATAAATGTGCTAGGCACGGCGGAGCAGAAGTAGGGGAGATAAACAAGAAAGAATAACACTGAGTCTTGGCCCTTAGGAAGTTAAGTGTTTTGAGAAGCAAGATAGTATAGCTTAGGCTCAGGGACTCTGGAGCCACACCACCTATGTTTGAAGGCTGGCTCTTCCTCTTTCTAGCTGTATCACTTTGGGAAAGTTACTTACCCTCTCAGAGCCTCAGTTTTCTCATCTGAAAAAATGGGCATAATGGCAGTAGAGACTTCAAAGAATTATTGTGAAGGACTAAATGACTGAATGCATGTAAATACTTTGGACAGTGCCTGATACACAGAAGGCTCTCCATAAATGTTAGCTGTTGGTACTATTATGTAAACCTGTAAAAATGTAAATGAAAGACTTAGATAACAGTCAACAAAAACAATGGAAGACCTGGCACAAAGCAAAAATGAAACTTTTCAAGGAACTAATGTATTCCTTAGATATATTCTAAAGAACACATTTTTTACTGGAAAATGCAGGTACAATCTGTGACCAGAGGCAAATGATCTCATTGCTAGTTGATCATGAAAAAGACCAGAGGATGGTACTAAATATTTCTTTTAAAAATTACAGTCTTTCTTTGCTTCTTTTCTCCATCTGGGGTATGGCTCTCTCTGGGCATCCTGCTGCGAAGTCAATGCCTCTGAGCTTTTCATGTTCCATCAGAGAAAGTCTTTTGTATGAAGTGTCGTATTAGTTTCCTGTTGCTCCTATAGTGAATTAGCACAAACTTAGTAGTTTTCATCAATATAAATGTATTATCTTCCAGTCCTGGATGTCAGAAGTCTAAAAGCAAGGTGTTGTTAGAATTGCATTCCTTCTGGAGGTTTTAGAGGGATAATCTGTTCCCTTGCCTTCACCAGCTTCTAAAGTCTGCCTGCTTTCTTTGGCTCATGGTCCCTTCTTCCATCTTCAAAGCCAGCAGTGTGGCATTTTCTCTCCTTTCTGACCTTCTGCGTCCATCCATCTCCAATTTCATAACTTGCTCACATCTGCAAAAATCCCTTTTGCCATTTAAGGTAACATATTCACAGAATTTGGAGGTCAGGACAAGGGCATCTTTGGGGGCCATTATTCTGCCTATCACAAGCATCTATAAGTCAGACACATCTTTCTCTTCCTAATCTGGATGGCCTTGTTTAGAATAATTAGCACAAATTATTATGCAAATTCTGCATGCACCATGGATAGGAGGGGTGCCAATGGTGACAGGGAGTGAAAACCCTGACTGATCACATAGCCGTATCATCATTGCTATGGGAATTCTGGTTGGGGTAGTAAGTCAGAGAAGGCTGTTTGCTGGGACTAAACATTTAAAAATATCTTGAGAAATAGGTTTTATTTACGCATCAAAATAGTTTTATAGAACTTCATGTATGCTAGGCATGGTTCTAAGCGCTTCATAACTAGTCATTCAATCCTTCTATCGGCACCATGAAATACACTATTATCAGTTAAGAGTTGTTCTTAAGGTCATGAAACTAGAAATGGTGGATCCTCCTGAGGTGGTCTCAGAAGATGTTGGGTGGCAGCATGCCTGGTTCCAGGCTACCCTTGGGCACTCTGCAACAGGGCTCCAGGGGTCCTGGAGTCCACGATTCCTACAGTGTCCTGTCAGAAAGGCTTTTTGTTAGATGGTGCAGTGTGAACAGGGGAGAAGCAGTTTTTACCTAGTGGAGTGTCTTTATCTCACCTCTGGAAAGAACAGGGGCCCCAGGAAAGAAAGGAAGAGATGCTTTTTAGAGCCCACAGGCTGGAACAGGTTTAAAACAATTTTTTTTTTTTTTTTGGAGACAGAGTCTTGTTCTGTTACCCAAGCTGGAGTGCAGTGGTGTAATCATAACTCACAGCAGCCTCAAACTTTTGGGCTCAAGTGATCCTCCCACCTCAACCTCCCAAGTAGTTGGGACTACAGGTACATGCCACCATGCCCAGCTAATTTTTGTTACACAATATTTTTTGTTTTTGTAGAGACAAGGTCTCACTATGTTGCCCAGGTTGGTCTTGAACTTCCAGCCTCAAGCCATCCTCCCATCTCAGTCTCCCAAAGGGCTGGGATTACTGGCATGAGCCACCGCTCCAGGCCCTGGAACAGGCTTTAATGATTATCCTGATCATAAAGGTTTCCCAAACTTCTAACTTGGCCGGGGGTTCCAAGGGCTTTGCCTGAATCTCCTCAAGCAAGAAAATTTCCTTCAAGTCTCAAGTCCTAGCTTAAAAATTCATAAAACATTTTGTATTCTAAACCCATACTGTCGTTGTTAATAAACTATTTTTCCAAACAATAAATCCTTGAATAAAATTATCAGAACATTGTGCCATGTATATCTGGTGATTTTAGTATCCCCCAGACCCATCTTTGAGCAGCACACCAACACCTGTTTAAGGGATATGGACTCTAGCCCTGCTCATTCATAAGTCTAGGCTCCAAACTTCTCAGATGGTGGTTTGGACCTGGCCTGGACACTCCATGGAGAAGCAGAAAGAAACTGAATGCCAGCTCATGAAATGCATGAGACGGGCTGGAGCAGCTTTCTGTCTCTGTCATCCCAAGTCAGTGTGAGGTCCCAAACAGTCAGTAAAACCCCCTGGGTCTCAGTAGCCAGCTGTCAAGTTAACCTATA
Organism: Pongo pygmaeus; assembly: GCF_028885625.2. NCBI lineage: Eukaryota > Metazoa > Chordata > Mammalia > Primates > Hominidae > Pongo > Pongo pygmaeus. The sequence continues at coordinate 105,971,980 of NC_072384.2, read as the reverse complement.
TTCAACATTTGTAGGGACAAGAAAGTCCAGTCCTCAAAAGGCTGTGCACGTGGAAGGGCCCAGTTGTCAAATTATGACTCTTAAGGGCTGAGTTCTTACTCTTGCCTCTAGAACTGCTTTGCATCAGATCCTCCAAACTGGCATGAAAGAAGAGGCAGTGACAGTACACAAGGATGCTGGGTTGAAGCTATGAGCAGAGAGTGACAGTGCTGAATCCCCTTAGGACTGGAGGGGTTTTAGCTTGTGTGAGAAGCAAATAGCAACCTGTTATTTGGCAGGGGAGAGCTATGTTTCAGTTCAAGTTCAATGGGTTTTCCCAAGCAGAAATTGTAAGGGCCAAATTTAGGGCAGAAAAGGAACAAGCACACCAAAAAAAAAAGCAAAAGTATGTGTTCAGTTCTCTGGTTGGCTCATGGGGCAGATGGTAGATTCCTTCTAGTGACTGGTCACCTTCAGGTCTGATTACCAATGCTAGAAAGCATGGCTCCTAACAGATCTGAAATTGGTCACTTAGGATTCTAGCAGACCAAGGGTCACTCAGTGGAGAGCTTGTAGCCCACACGTGAAGCTTCATGACTATTGATGCTTAGTCTGGCAGAGGGCAGCCTAAGAATGTGTTTCTGTCTAGGGATGATGCCCAATCAACTTGGGCAGCTTGCACTGAAGAAAAAGATAAGGTGATGATGGGGAGGAAGAAAGACATTCTGATTTATATTCAATCTTTGGTTCTAATTGGACTTGGGGATAAACCACAAATGTTCAAAGAACCATCAACTATGAAAATGTATCCCAACCTCAATCTAAAAAGCAGATTTAAAAAAAGAACCAAGTGGCTTCAGCATGACCCTAAGATCAGAAAGAGGTAATGCCACTTTGCCATTCTTCTTGCTGTTCAGAACCTCATGTTAGATCTACTCTTAGAAACATGGTTCTAATCAGTAATGAAATCATAGGAGGAGGCAGATATGATGGGAAAATCCAGGAGCTGCACCAGCGGCCTCTTGGTTTCAAGACTCAATCCAATGGAGCTCCAAGACAGAACATTTCAGTTCACGCTCTCCAAGGGGATTCTCAAACAGAGCTAGAGAATGTTCAGACCCCTCCTTTGAAGCTTTTGTTTCTCTAAAAGACACAATTATGGAAGGATCCAAAAAAGGAAGGCGCGCAGCAGACTGGGTGTTACTATGAACAGATGACAGCTCTGCAGGCAGAAGCAGAACCTGAGGATGGCCGGGCTCCCTTTGCTTCCTCCCTGGGCTGGTGCTTGGGGGACTATCTATGCAAACTGGAAAGTGAGCTTGGCCCTGGTCTTTGAAGCCTCTTCCCGTTTGAGGTTTTGGTGGAGGCATAATGCGTAGATGAAAGGTCTTTTTAGCTGGGGCTGTGAACAGCTAGTTCCAGATGAATGGACATTAGCAACACAGGGCAGCCTGTGAGGCTCATTCCAGAGGGGGTTTGGGAAGAACAGAGCAGGCCTTTGGACAGTGTCTGCCCCCAGCACTAGCCCTGGAAACAATTAGTGATGGGAGGGGAGCAAGAGTGAAGCAAGGACAGAAGGAAGGACAGTCCTCCCAGCCTGGATGACTCACTTAGCTGCAGGGTTTACGCATTTGAATGGACTGACAACAATAGAGGGTGTGAGCTTGGAGAACGAGGCAGATTCTGGCAAGATCTCCCTCTTGCCTAGATGAGAACCCTTTTATCCTCCTATATTTATGGACTGAAGGCTATAATCTCCGCAGTTAGGGCCCAAGAGTAATCTCTCAGACTCCCCAAGCTCAAGGATGTCTCCTTGTTTATTGTTAAGGAAATCTCCCTCTCTTTCCTCTGCTCTTACCTGTAGGAGCAAAGGCCTTGGTGCTTCTCATTATCCATGAAATCCATCCACTCTCAGGCCCTTACGTGGTTCCTATAAGACTGGGCCACAGATGGTAGTCCTCAGATGGGCTGTGTGGAGTTCACGTGGTGTTTAAGGCTGAATTCTGTATTGTTTACAATCAGATTTCCTGTTTCAGAAATAATCTTAATTCAGAAGCCCAGCCAGCACCTCTGATGGAGCAGGAGTGTTCTTGTTTCCATAGCACAACCTCTGCCCCCACCCAAATTTAGACCCTAAACTAAGCCTGTCCACTGCTGTTCTTGACCTTCTTACACTCTTCTGCGCTTCACATAGCCATACAAGCACTCCATAAGCATTGGAGTTTGTGACCTTAGATGAGGTTTGGTAGGGGGAACTCCTCATCTCCCCCACTTTCATGTTTCTAAGTGGAGATGGTTTCATTCCAGTAATACTCTTGGCCTCTCTTGAGCCTCAGTTGGTAAATTTGAAAGAAGGACCCAGGTATGCTCAGCTCAGCCCCTCCATGTTCAGACTTGCCTGCCTGCAGGAGAATCCATAACTGCTCTTCTCTAGTGCAGAAGTGAGAGTTCTCCTTGCATGGGACCACCGAGATGGTCTGTCACTGCCTGTGCTGATTCAGGGTGAAACGTTAGCACACTGAATTGGCTGCACTTTCAAAGCTCCATTCTTCAGTTGGCTTCGTCAGCCATCCATCAGGTAGTCTGATATTTGGTTCAAGAAAGGTGATTGCTGTGCTTTAGATGATGAAGGCTCTAGTTTGGCTGCAGTTATGTGCTGATGTGCTTCTAGTTCAGGGACCAGCAAACTCCTTATCCCAACTGCTACATGAGTGTGCACTACCTGAGATTCCCCAGGCCTTACTGATCTGTACACATCCTTAGGCCACTGGATTTAACCACCCAGATTTCACTGGCCCATGCTCCCTTACCTGTGTGGCACAGGAGTTCAGCCCTGGGCAAAATCTGCTCTCTAAAGTCAGGGGGGTCTCCAGGAGCATCTCTCTTGCTCTCACCCATGGCTTGGGTCTGTATAGCTTCTGTCCACCTGATGACGTCCACTCTCAACTAGTTCCTCAGTACCACCCCTGGGGCTGGAGTCCTCCCTGAGACAGCTCACATCCGTTCCCATAGCACTGCCTGCTGGGGACCCCCATGTTCCTACCCTTGCTGTGTCTAAGCTCTCCTGGGTTCCCTTTGGGGCTCAGTGCATGAAAGCACTGAGTAGCTACCCAAAGTAGCCCCAAAGCAGTTCTGTGTGTGCCCCCGTATTTCACTGTTGACTACAGCCTTTCTCTGTACGGCCCTCTGTTGGGCTGACTATGGGGCCTATTCTGGCATGACTATTTGGCTGTCTTTCCCATCTCAGGGTCTTCCTCCTGCCTCATCCCAGGTTCCTTCAGTCAGAATTTCTCCTGAGCCTCTACTCATGCAAGTTGGCTTCTCAATGGCCCAACAGTCATGTCCAGACAAACTGAAAGATAAAAGCCAACATTTAATTGAGCCAGACAGTGTTCTGACCACTTCACCCGATCTTCATGGAAGTCCCTGAAGCCTCCAACGACTCTGTGAGATAGGTACTGCTATTATCATCCACATTTTGTGGAGGAGGAAACTGGCTCTAAGAGCCTCAGAGATTTGCTCCAGGGCACCTGCCTAGTCATTTGCAGAGCTGCTTTTCAAATCTGGGTAGTCTGAATCCAGAGCCTATCCTCTTAAGCCTCTTTGGACTGAATCTGTGATGTGGGCCAGGTAAGAGGAAAAAACAAGGAGGTAAGAGGAAAAAACAGGGAGGAAATTAAGAAAAGTTAAAGACAGGGTGGGGTGGGGGGAAGAAAACGGAGAAAAAAAGAAAAATTGGCATGTGCTCTATTAAGAGCAGAATTGCCTGCCCCTACTCATCATATATTGAAGCTCTAACTTCCAGTGCTCCATACTGTGGCTGAATTTGGAGATAGAGTCTTTACAGAGGCAAGTAAGATCAAATGAGGACATTAGGGTGGGCCCTCATCTGATCTGACTGGTATCCTTATAAGAAGAAGACATTAGGACACAGATCTCGGTAGACTAAAAGATGACAGTGTGAGGACACCACAAGAAGGTGGCTGTCTGCAAGCCAAGGAGAGAGGCCTCACAAAAACACCAACCTTGGCAATACCTTGAGTTTGGACTGACAGCTTCCAGAACAGTGAGAAAATAAATTTCTGTTGTTTAAGCCGTCCAGTCTGTGGTATTTTGTTATGGCAGCCCTAGCAGACTACTACATGCCCCCAGCTGCTGATACCTGCATGCGAAATCACTCCAGCATGCTCTATTACATAAAGCTAGAAGGGTGCTCAGAGAATTCAGCCTTCTCATTTCACAAAAGAGAAAGCTGAGACCTGGAGAGGTGAGCAAATTGCCCAAGATGAAAATATGTGTATTTTGAGAGGATAAAGGAAGGCAAATGAAAAGAGCTTCTAAAATTGAGATGGCTCAAATCTTTGTTTTGCTTTATAAGTAGAAAAGCAAGACCCAGAGGGATGAAATAACTTGCTCAGGATTAAAATATGTGCATGTCAAAGAGGATAAGGAAAGGGGACCAAAAAATGAAAGGAACTGGCATGAAATCACTTCTGAAATGAAGATTGCTCCATTTTTGTGTTATAAAATTTTTTACAAATGTTCTATTAAATAAGAGCAATGTATTAAGTGAACTCAGTACACTGCTATTGAGTAATGGTGAAAATGGAAGGTTTGTTTATTGATCCTTTTGGGCATCATGTAAAATAAAGATATTTTCTAGCCAGAATTTGGGGCCAGATGCTCTTACATTTTGTTAATTAAAAAGGGCTTTTGTGGCTGGGCGTGGTGGCTCATGCCTGTAATCCCAGCACTTTGGGAGGCCAAGGTGGGTGGATCACGAGGCCAGGAGATTGAGACCATCCTGGCCTACGTGGTGAAACCCCGTCTCTACTAAAATTAAAAAAAAATTAGCTGGGCATGGTGGCTCAAGCCTGTAGTCCTAGCTACTAGGGAGGCTGAGGCAGGGGAATCGCTTGAACCCGGGAGGCAGAGGTTGCAGTGAGCCGAGATCGCACCACTGCACTCCAGCCTGGTGAAAGAGCAAGACTCTGTCTCAAAACAAACAAACAAACAAAAAACAAAAAAAGGGTTTTTGTTGGGTATCTCACAGGGGCTCAGAATTGTGCACCAGGAGCTGACTTGAGGAGAGCGCATAAATCCATGGCAGTATGACAATGACAAAGGTATGCATGGCTTTGGGCTGGTGCAAAATCCACCTGTGCTTAAGCATCAGGGTAGATCAATGAGTAGGAAGCGCAACACATTGCAAACATCAGGTAAATGTTTAAACATGAATCACTGCAAAAGGCTGAGGTTAATGTAAGCGCCTTTCACTTCCCTAATAGAAAATCGAGCCAACCCACGCCTCTACCCACAGACTCAGCGAGGCCCGTGTGGTTTCCGTGTGGTCAGAAGCATTAGTTAGGGTCTTGTCCACATCTATTAGGAGAGAGGAAGCCCATTTAGCAAATTAAAATTGTTTTTATTCCCCCAGCTAATTGTTTTCTAATTGTTTAAGTAAAAGGTTTTGGTCTTGATTAGAGGCTTTTAGTAAATTAGATCTGTTCACATTTTACAAGTCTAATATTTAGATCATAGAGAGGAGTAATGGTTTGCCATGGCAAGAATTTTGAACTATAAATGTTGATGCTGAGTAGGACTTAGAGATTATCTGGTTCAACACTCTCATCTCACCACTGAAGGAATGGAGGCCTGGAGAGGCCGTGCAGTTTGAAGAGTGAGAGAAGCGAGGCCAGGGCTGCCAAGATTGGCTCTTCCAGGCTAAGCAAACATTTTTTGGAGGTACACCCATGGTCAGTACAGAAGGTTTTAATTAAACAATTAACCTTCAAAACAGCCTAGACATAGAACAAATGGGGCATGCAGAAACATTAATGAATGTGTTTTACAACTTAATGTAAATTATGTGTTTCGTACTTTAATGTAAACTGATCAATACCTGATATTTAACTGAGCAGTTGTTATGGGAAAATTTAACACACTGTTGTGAGAATTTGAGCTAACTGGCCAAAAGCTATAAACACTCCTTAAAATACATTTGATATATTCTACTATTTTTTTTTTTTTAGAACAAATGTGAGTGAGGGGGGTGAGGAAGAATGTTGATGTGATATAGAATTTCCCAGTGTATTCTTGGAACCCCATATAAATCCATAGAATTATAATAGATCGTGTGAGGGGGGAAAAATGATTTCATGGTCAAATAAAGTTGGAAAACACTGGGTTAAGCAAGGTTAATAGATTTTCTTTTATTTTCCTCCTGTGCTTTGCTTGCTTATTCCTTCATCCTTCCTCCCCTCCCCTCCCCCCCTTCCTTCTTGTCTTCTTTCCTTCCTCCCTTCCTCCCCTTCTTTTCCTTTACTTTCTTCTTTTCTTTTTTCTTCTATTCTTCTTATACTCTTTGAAATTAGGCCATTCAAAGACTTCAATATTGTGAATCACCAAGAGGGAAGGAGAAAGGAATATAGCATTTTATTTCTGCCTTCCTGACTTTTCTTTAAAAAAAATTATGGGGATTTTACATGCTAAAGAAATTGCCAAGTAATGGAAATTCTCTAACGATGTGGCAGGAGTGTTGGTTGGTTAAATCTATTTTGGAGAGCAATTTGGCAATGTCTGGGAAAGTTGAAATCGGCCATAGAAACTTTTTTCTTGGAAGTAGTTTTGTAAGAAGTGAACTTTAAAGGCCATAGTAGACCATCATCCTGGTTTCCCCTCTGTTTGAGTCAGCCCCAGCTGTAAAGTGGAGCCAGACATGGCAGATCAATCTCTGGGACCTTGTTCTTTGTGGTCTCCTGCGTCCCTTCTCCTGGGAAGCCATTAGACACCACAGATTCAGATTAGTATCTTTTCAAATGTAATAGTAAGTATCACATGATTTTATTTCTACTGTAAAGTAACTGCTTTTCTATAAGCAATAGGGAAAATCGAGATTCCAGTAAATCACAACATTCTTTCATTTACCAAACATTATTTAGCTCCACTATGTGTCAATTACTATGCTTGCCATTAACAATGCTGAATAAAGAAGACTTAGACTCTACCAGTGAGGTGTGCACTGTTATGTGATGGTAGACAATAAGACTCATCATAATGATGATAATTCTTGTTGAGTGCTTACTATGTACAGAACATTATTCTAAGCTTTTTTTTTTTTTTAATGAGACGGAGTCTCACTCTGTTGGCTGGAGTGCAATGGCACGATCTTGGCTCACCACAACCTCCGCCTCCTGGGTTCAAACAATTCTCCTGCCTCAGCCTCCTGAGTGTAGCTGGGACTACAAGCACGTGCCACCATGCCCAGCTAATTTTTTTTTTTTTTTTTGTATTTTTAGTAGAGACAGGGTTTCACTATGTTGGCCAGGCTGGTCTTGAACTCCTGACCTTGTGATCCACCTGACTCAACCTCCCAAAGTGCTGAGATTACAGGCATGAGCCACCACCCCTGGCCTATTCTAAGCTGTTTTTACATAGAAACTCACTTAACACGACAACCCTATGAGGCAGGTACTACTATTGGTCCCATTTTACAGTTGACTTAAGAAGTGACAAAACTTGCCCAAGGTTGTTTAGCTTGTAAGTGGCGAGCCAGGGCTTGAAACTAGACAGGCCCGCTCTAGAGCCTGCTTTTTCAGCCTTGGCTCTAGACTGCCTCCCTAGGGAGTGATGTGTGCTCTGAGTTTAACAAAAGGCTTTGGGAACACAAAGGAGAAACAACGAACTTGTATGGGAGACATGAGGAAGGTTTTAAAGAGGTAGTAAAATTTGATGAGCATCTTGAAGAATGAGTAGGTGTTTACTGATGGAGAGGAGAGACCTTTTACTGTTGGAGAGGAGAGACTACTGAGAGAGAGGAGAGAAGAGCAATAGCACTGGAATAGAGTTCTGTGTGGGCGAGCACCTCTTGGTTTCCATCTGGGACCTGGGAAAGGCTGGCTTGAGTTACACTCCACATTTTTCTGGACTGATTCACCTGAGGCTACTCACCGCTCTACCCAGTCTCAGCCTTTTCCTCAGATCCCACCTGCATCTCTTTTTTTAAACCCTCTAGCCTGGTTGTTCTCTCTTCTCCCCTTCCTTCAGTGTCTACCGCAAGCCCACTTTGCCATCAGGCTGGATGATTCCCATAGTTACTCGAAGACTGGAGAGCCATGCATCTTCTCATAGCAAACAAAGAGGCACCTCCTGTTTACATTCAGTCAGGGACACACAAGCCCATTTTCTTGGGGATTCTGATGGAGTACAGTCCTACAGCAGCTGTGAACCCCATGAAAACACTGTGCCTCAAACGCTCTCCTGAATCCAGGACGGATCTGTAAGGGGGCCAAGGATAGACACAAAGTTTCTCCTTCCTATACAGTCACTTTTGTTATTAACAGCCTGTAGAAATAAGCTTCCCTGCCTTGAAATATGGAATGACCGAGAGTACAGCCCCAGGATTTATTGCTCCACACGGCATGCAGATGTAATTTTTACTTGGCTGCTGTGATGACAAGTTTCAGTAAGGCATTAGGCAAGTAAGTCTGAATTACTCGGCTAAAATATGGGATGTCCCTGGACACTCAGCTCCTCGGAGAGGATACCCGATTAGCCTTGGCCCCTCTTGGGGGCAGGGAGATGTGTGCAGTCTAATTTCCATTAGGCTGACTTGGAAAGATGGGGACCAACTTGGCTGAGTCTCTCTCTTGGGATTTTTGGAGGAAGGTGTAAAAAACAAAAACTAGCAACAGACCTGCCACTCAATGTCAGTCGCTAAAATCAAAGTCAGATTTTAGATAAGAGCTCCCTCCTTCTTTATTGTCTCCCTCACTTAACCTCTGCCTTGTTTCTTTTTCCTCCCCTCTGGGACTAGGGGAAGGGGAGAGTGGGAAGAAGGAGAAAGAGGGCTTTCCTTTCAAGCTGGTAACCATTTTAGTTCAAGTCTGCAAATAAAGGTTAACCTGAGAGGGAGCCTGAGTGAGCACAATAAATGCCCACTTGAGCTTATCAGGAGCTCTCCCGGCACTGGGAGGTCTCCCCAAGCCTCCCTGGAAGAAGCAGCTGCAAAGATCAAACCCTTTAGCTATTTGGTCTTCTGAATCCGATTTGACTTGGCCCCACTATCACCCCCTGACATTTGAAATGTGTCTATTTAAAAAGGAAAAGAAAAAGGAGCAAAAATAGGAGGGAAAAATATGCCAAAGATGGTGTATCCTGCTAGGCAAGAAAAAGAAATATCCGGTTTTGCAAAGATGATGGGTGTGTGTGTGTTTTGTTGGTTTTTCTTTTTCCTTTTTGTCTTGGTCTTTTCCTGTGTTTAGGCCGTCACACTGCCACATTTATTAACATGATGATAAAGATGACTTAAACGGTCTGAATTTTTTCAGGATGTAGGAGAAAGGGAGGGTCTTGGGAAATGAATGGGCTGAGCCCACCCTCTGCTCAGTCACAGGGCAGTGCTTTGAAAGGTGTTCTTTGGCCCTGGGTCCCTGGGTAAGGGAGGTCACTGGAGGAAGTCGGCTGTCCTGAGAAAAAGACAACAGACATCTCCAACACAGGAAGGATGTCCTAGACCTGGCCCTCAAACCCCAGAGCAAGGGATAGGCTCCTGCAGACTTGCCATTGGTGGTCAAAGAGCACTGGAGGTGCCCATTGAGAATCTGGCCACAGGGCATCCTGAGAGGGGGCTGTCTGGGGAGTGTGTAACTGGGGATTGCTTTCTGGTTGTTTCTGGTACCAGCAGGTCTTCCAGTCTAGTGCTTCTGAATCCTGTTAGAGTATAGGTTGTCACCCAGTCAGTCTGGGGTGGGATCTGAGAGTCTGCATGTCTAGCTCCCAGGTGATATTGCTGCTGCTGGTTGTGGTTGTATTTTGGGTAGCAAATGTGCTTGGCACAAATGTAGAGATGCAGAAGTGAGGCAGAAGAGTTAAAAATGCTTTTCCTGATCTGGAGGCATAGGAGGGTGACACTCAGTTTTCCCACACTTACCATGATGGCCAGTACATTGGGGAGCTTTCTTCTCAATAAGGAGTTGTTCATGTCACTGTGCTTCCCAAAGTGCTGCCCTTGGACTGGCTGCAAAAGAATCACTTTGGGGCCAGGTGCAGTGGCTCATGCCTATAATCCCAGTACTTTGGGAGGCTGAGACAGGCGGATCACTTGAGGTCAGCAGTTCGAGACCAGCCTGGCCAACATGGTGAAACCCCATCTCTATCAAAAATATGTAAGGCTGGGCACGGTGGCTCACACCTGTAATCCCAGCACTTTGGGAGGCCAAGGCAGGCGGATCACCTGAGGTCGGGAGCTCAAAACCAGCCTGACCAACATAGAGAAACCCCAACTCTACTAAAAATACAAAATTAGCCAGGCATGGTGGTGCATGCCTGTAATCCCAGCTGTTAGGGAGGCTGAGGCAGGAGAATGCCTTGAACCCGGAAGGTGGAGGTTACAGTGAGCCAAGATTGTGCCATTGCACTCCAGCCTGGGCAACAGAGCAAGACTCCATCTCAAAAAAAAAAAAAAAAAAAGAATCACTTTGGGAACTTGTCAGAAATGTAGATTCTGTGGCTTTTCCCAGACCTCTTCAATCAGAAGAGGTTGGAGGTAGGCGGGAGAGGGGGGAGTCCGGCAATTGGCATCTATCAAGCTTGCCAACTGACCCTTGGGCTCAGGAAAGTAGTTGAAGTATGAGGTTCTCAGGTCCCATGGTTCTTTCTTTGACTCTCAATAGAGTAATAAGCACCACAAGAAAGCAGAACATTAAAAAAAAAAAAAACTTAAAAAAATACAGAAAATAGAGAAATTGAGAAAAGACAGAAAAGCAAAATCAAGATGAAATTCACCTATAATTTACTCTTACGATTTTGATGTATGCTGTTTCAGACATTTTCCCCATGCATTTTAGAAACAAAAATGGACGCATACTTGCAGTAAGATGGTAACTGTTTTTTAACTTCACAGTGCATTGAAAAACTCTCTTTAAGCTGCTACATTTCTTCAATAGTAATTAGATCCTCTTGCATTTTTCTTTTTAAAATCTATTGTTCATGAGCACCCTCTCTTTTTAAACATTGCTTCCTTAAGTACTTTTTTTTGTTTGTTTTTTAAACTTTACATTTACTTTACTTTCACACACCAGGTGACAAACAAGGTTTGAGAGTTTTGAATTAACTTCCTAGGCTCTGTCCTGTTCCCCTGGTGACTTGTTGAGTCACCCGGAGGATGGCTCTTCCTTCCTCTTTACGTTAGTTTCTTTATCTCTAAGATGAGACTAACGATGCCTGCCCTTAGCTCACCCACAGAGATATGTCCAGAGTTATATTAGGAGAAAATCTGTAAGTCTCTTTGAATTACTGAGATCCAGTGTTAAAAATCCAGGGCACTATTGTTATTTCTTTAGTACTTGTTACAGAATTCCCAGCTGTTGTTCTATAAGACTATTTTTAAAAATTAAGCACTTTAAAGGTGAAGATAGAACATCCTTCTAAACAGCATCCGTATGCTTCTGCAGAGACACATTTAGTATCTCTCCTGTTAGATAACGGGCATGACATTGGCTGCAGCGGGGCTGAGACAGAGGGAGCCTATTTATATGTCATGTAATTTAATTCTACTCTGAATCTACTTTCTATCACACAGACCAGGTAAAGAGTTGTTGAGAAGTAGAGTCAGGAGGAGACAGACACATAGCTAAATAGATAGATTGTATATACATGAATTGGGCTGGCTAAGCAAGTTTAAAGTCTGTAGAGCAGGCCATCAAGAAGGGAAGCTCATGGGCAGCCTAGAACCCCACAGGCACAGGCTGAAGCTACTGTCCACAAGCAAGAATCTCTTCTTTCTCCAAGGAAAGCCTCAGCCTTCCTTAATCAGTTAGAAGGCCTTGAAAGCCTTCTAACTGTTTAATCCAGGCCCCCCAGGACAATCTTTAACTTAAGGTCAACTGATTAGGGAGTTTAATTACGTTGGCCAAGTCCCTTCATAGCAGCACCTACATTAGTGTTTGATTGAAAAAATGGGGGCTGTAGCCTAGCCAAGCTGACACATCAGAAAGCTATCACAGTCCACTTGGCATTCATACACATCTCCTTAAATCATACTTCATCTCCAAGTAATGACTAAATTATATTCCACCTAACACGATAGAATGATCCAGAGGACAACTGAGAATAGCTGTGAAATTTGTACACCTCTCTGCTTACTCTGCCACTTTTCAACTCTACAACCTTTTCATATTCTCTCATTATTAGCACATAATTTGTTAATTTTCACTTTTCCCAAATCTCTACCTCTTGTTGAAGCCAATATTCCTCTTAGTTTCTTTCCACTGTCCATTGTTTTTGTTATAGAGAACCAGCTTAATAAGACAGTGCCCAACTTTTTGATGGCTCTCTTCCTTGAGGCATTTTTCCTTGGGAATATACCTACATGTGGAATGCTTATAATTAAGAGGCCCGGTGCTAAACATTGTTTATACAGTATTTCATTTAATATTCATAACAACCATAAGATATAGGTATTATTATCTTCATTCTCTAGGTTAGGAAACATGAGCCTTAGGGTGGCTAAGTAAATTGCCCAGGATCATACAGCTGGCACATGGCAAAGCTGGGATCTGAACCTAGTGATATTGTATTCCAAAGACAATGATTTAAACACAACTAAGATATTTTGAACATTCTCATTAGTGTCTCTTTATGGGTGGTCTTTAGACCATGTATATGAGAATCATCTAGTCTACATGTTAAAAATGCAGATTCCTGGGCCCAACTCCAGACCTAGTGAATGTGCATCTTTGGAGACAGGCCCAGGAATCATTAGTTTTAACCAGTTTCCCAGGTAATTTTTATGTGCTCCTGGAGCAACTCTGAGGTACGGCATAAAGGGGAGCATTTTCAAAGACGGGCTACCTTGGCTGTTACTAGGCTTCAATTATTCTTGTTGTTGAAGAAAAACATTGTCAAATGTTGAAAACAACCTCCTAGAAGGATTGGGCCAGCAAGCAGGAGACTTTCCATGGCTTGGAGATAGGTTATGCTAACTAGGGAAGTTTGTTCTTTATGCAGAATAATTTTCCCACTTTCCCTAGAGGTTCGGGGAATGGGTCCCTGCCAATGCCACGTATCACATTCTTGGAGGACCAGTCTCATCCTATAATATATCAGTTGCCCTGATAGATTCAGACACAGTTATGAAATGCTGTTATTACTGTTCCCAGACAGCATTGGATGGACTGATAGGTCAGATTACGATGCAATTTTTGGTAACAAATATATACACCAGAGATTTATAAGACCTTTTCATTATCCTGGTTTTGCACATAAAGGCAAGGGTGGGGGAAGGAAAGGAGACCAGAGGGACTCTGAAAGGCATATGATTAAAAAAGAAAAAAGGAAAAAAGATGCCTATTCTCATTCCCAAGCCAGATCAATCATTATTCCAAAGTGATCTTTAATCAAAATTCAGCATATGGTCTTTATTAATTTTGGGGCAATTCCCCTACCATCTAGTGCAATAAAAAATATATCACAAAAGATTGATATAAAAGATTGTAGCATCCCTTATCAAGCTAGCAAACAAGAAGTATCAAATCCAAGATAATGAAATAAGTTGAATTGCTTTGCCCTTCCTTCCCTGGTTTTTCTTATTATTATAATTATTATTTTTTATTGCTAGAAGTTCTGAGGGGAACAGATTTAGAGCTAGGTTATGAATAGATTATAAGTCAAGTTCATTTCTAGTTGAAGCTGACGCCAAGGGCCCAAACTTCTCAGCAGCCTCAGTGGGGAGAAAACAAAGTACTCTCTTTAAGCTCTGATTTGCAGGAATGATTCACCCATATTCACCTTCCTGTTTTCTGAAGATAGAAAAAAAACAAGCTTCTGGGGTTTTGTTGTTGTGGTTGGTTGGTTTGATCAACTTTTGTTCCCTTTAGTTTACTATGGGTTCATATCACTTTCCCCAGAGCTAAATCTTGGGACATTGGAGACCATTAGTCCTCCCACCAGGCAATCTTAGGTTCTCCCTCAGGGGAGGCTGGCTCCTGAGGCTTTCTAGATCTGCCACCGTGAAGTACTGAAACACAGCCTCTAAGTCTGACCCACTCAGATGGAGCTTGGGGAAGAGTGAACTTTGGTGATGCCAGAGGAGATGACACACCTACCTCTGGGAGTTGCTAATTAATTGTGGAGAGAGGCTGGGAGGAAGGGGCAGGGCCAAGGAACCTGGCTGGGTGCTGTGCGGGGGGTGTGTTTACACAGGTATCTCACTCATCTTCCTAAGCAGCCTGCGAGGCAGGAATTAGTACCACAACCTCGTAAATGAGGACACTGTGTCTCAGAGAGTTTCAATAATTCACTCAAGGTCACACAACTAGTTGGTGGTAGTGCAAGGATTCCAACCCAGCCTTGCCTGACGAGACGAGAAGGGCAGTCTTGCTCTGCCTACTGGTGCCTGCTGAGGTGACAGAGTTTTCTTTCAGCCACTATGGAGAGGGGAGAAGCCAGAAGGTGAAGGTGAGAGGAGTCTTTCTGTTCTGTTTCCTGGCCTGCAGCTGTGGGTGGAGAGAGGAAAAGCTTGGCACCACCTACCTCATCTTGGGATGGCCTGAAATTGGCTTTTCCATAAGGAGAACAGGTTAGTTTAGGGCTCACCAAGCTGAATGATGCATTGTGTGTGTGTGTGTGTGTGTGTGTGTGTGTGAGTCAGCTCTATGTTTTGGAGAAAAATTCTGACCCACAGAATTTTGGTTTGCCAAACTGTGAAACACCCTCCATCACTTTACAGATTGTCATAGCATGAGCATTCAAAAGAAATGACCATAGATGGGGTAATTCCTAAAGAAGAAACGATCATGCCACATTTTATGGATGAGGGGATGTCTTAGTCAGCTTGGGCTGCTATCACAAAATGCCACAGACTGGGTGACACACAATGGACAGTTCCTTCTCTTAGTTCTGGAGGCTGAGAAGTCTAGGATCAGGGTGTCGGCAGGTCAGGTTCCTGGTGAGGGTCCTCTTCCTGGCTTACAGATACCTACCATCTCACTGTGTCCTCATTTGGTAAAGGGGGATGGGGGGAAGAAGGGGGGGGGGAGAGAGACAGTGAGTATGTGTGTGTGTTCTGATCTTTCTTTATTCATGAAGACACTGATCCTATCATGGAGGTCCCATGTTTATGATCTCACCTAAACTTAATCACCTCCCAAAGGCTCCACCTCCAAATACCATCACACTGGGGGTTAGGGCTTCAACATAGAAACTGGTGGAGGCACAGACATTCTGTCCATAGCAGAAGGGGCCACTGCCTTGATGAGATGAAGTCTGACCACTTTCTATTCTCCTCACAATCTAATCTAAGGCTAGGTATGACAGGAAGAGGCCTGACTGTAAGAGAACAGCATGTGAACAGCACAGTAGTGAATCTCTTGTTTCTGCTTCCTTTGCAGAGACAGAAATTCACCACAACCTCTGCTGTTCTTAAATTGCCTTGAAGCCAAAGAGAAGGTTTGCAGTTGGCTCTTCTATGGGCTCTAAGGAAAGCTCGCAGGGATTCTTTCCAGCTGAATGAATTGTCTCAGTAAGTGGGCACATAGAAATCCTTTTCCTGTCATCTTTAAGTAATTTTTCTAAACTTGAAGCTTGGAACAGAAGAATTTCCTTGCAACCTCAGCATTCTGTTTTGAAAAGTTGAGAAGCATCTCAGGATAGCTCATGGAATGCCCTGTGTGACTTGTGGGGCATGAACGAAGTTTAACATGGAAGGAACATTCCCTACATTAAAATGCAAGAGAACTGTTTAGAGAGAAGCAGACAGCGTAGATAAGAGTTTGGCAGACAATAGGTGTCTCCCTAATAGGGCTAACAATTTAGAGGAGAATGTCATCAATTGTAATATAAGTTTCCTTTTCATCTAATGAATTTTAATCGTGGCTTTTGCCATTACCTCCAGGAATCTATAAGAAATAGAAAAACCTGCCTGAAAACTTATTTGATAGCCTCTAAAGCAAAGTCTCTGGCATTATCTCACTCCATTTCTAAAATGCATTATTTTCTCACAAAACATTTTAAATATACCATCAGAAATATTCATCACATCGCTTGTACTCACTGCAACCTGAATGCAGGCTCTCTTTGAGAAGTTTTCCTTTTTTTTTTTTTTTTTGCATATCTTATTTTGTTATTCAAATGATGAAGCATATTGTGCATGAAGTTACACCTTTTTAGAGGCAGTTTTTGTTCTGGAAAATTGGTGCAGAATTTCCATTTCTCACATCTTTACATTACTGGTTTCTTGTCAGCAGATGTAACTGTGTTTGACAAACCAGCCCTGTAATCTGGATCTCTGTAGGTAGTGGGCTTCAGTGCATTGCTAAATCTCTAATTAGGAGAATACACCTTCCCCAAGAAGAATATTAAAAACGGACAGGTGTTTCTCAAGACTAGAATATTTCTTTCACCAAATTTTGATTCAAAATACAGACCCTTGTCACCTAAGAGTCAACTTTGTCCTCAATTTAACCTTTGGATTTAAACCTGACTGGCTTGCAGAAAAAGAGTGCACTCCTCATTAGCCTTGATAGAGAGAGTAACTGGGCCACACAAAGTCTGCATTGACCCGGCTTATCTTACTGTCGAGGTTCAGCTGAGAGAGGGAAATCCACGAAGCTTTCGTTTTTGTTCTTTTTTTAAATGGAGTTTTTGACATTAGAATGGCATTTTGCACTGATTATCAAATACCAAAATCACTGGACTGAAAGCCAGGTGCTTTTCAGAGAGGCTGGCTGTACAATACCGATGCAGGCATTTGCCCCGCTTATCCCTGGCTCTCTAAGCTCCAGCCAATATTCTCGCTATGATCCCACATGAACCCTCTGACTAGCAGGCTTTGCATTGCACTACTGTTGGGGGCACTGTTCACATTCTATTCTGCATGAATGGCACCCCTGAAGCTATGTGAATGATGCCCCTTGAGTCGCTTACCAGGTGAACCCTGCATACTACACCAGAAGAATTTTACACCACAGGGCGAGAAAACGAGGCACTGAACATCTTCATGATTCGACGAGAGGGTGGGACTCTTGGTGACCTTCATATGCAGCTACTCAGTTTCATCTTTAAAGCCCCTAGGCTAACTCTCTGGACTATGTCTGAAATCCCGTTATTACTTGTATCAGTTTTCTATTGCTGCTGTAACAAATGACCACAAACAATGGCTTAAACAACACAAATTGATTATCTCACAGTTCTGTAGGTCAGAAGTCCAGCCTGGGTCTCATGAACTCAAGGTGCTGGCAGGGCTGTGTTCCTCTTCGTGGGCTCTAGGGGAGAATCCATTTTCTTGCTCAATCAGGTGTTGGCAGAATTCAATTCCATGGGGCTGTAGGATTGAGATCTCCATTTCCTCGCTGGTTGTCTGCTGCTAGGGGCTTCTCCTCCGTAGCAGCCTAGAGAACGTAGCACGTAGCCTCCTAGAGCTCAGAACAGCAACAGAGCACTGAATCTTTCTCATGCTGCCATCTCCCCAAACCTCTGCCATTGAATCTCTCTCACTACAGTCAGCAAAGGTTCTCTGCTTTAAGGACTCATGCGATTAGAATGGGTCCAACCAGACAATCCAAAGTAATCCCCCATCTCAAGGCCCTTAACCTTAATCACATCTACCAAGCCCTTTGTGCTATGTAACATATGTACAGGTTTCTAGGATTATGATGAGGAAATTTTTGGAAGGCCATTATTCTGCCTACTACATGATTGATGTAATTATGTTGCTTCTTAGAGTGGTTAAACATTAAAGTCAATTATTTATTGAGAACTTATGGTGTTTTACCCACTATTAACTGATTGTTATTGTTTTCCTTCATCCACAGACACATATTTCCTCATTTAATCCTTTTGATGACCCTATGAGGTAATATCAGTGTGTCAGCCAAGAATGAAATCAGCTGCAAATAATGGAAATCTTAAGCAATGCTGGTTTATTATTTTAAAATAAAAAGGAGCTATATAGCAGCTCAATGCTGCCCGCAGGACCTATGAACCCTGCAGCCCATTGCCTGGGTTCATACAAGTTTCATCCTCTAGAAATGGGGATAATAACATGCTCAGCTAATACTATTGATGGAGTGAGTTAATACTCTTAATGTGTGAGAATCATGCCTGGTGCATATTAAATGCCCAATAACTGTTGGCTCTTTTGAATATGATTGTTGCTTTATTATCTTCAACATGTGGGGTTTTGGCCTCATATCTTCATGCTTATCATCTCCTGTTTACAAGAGGGCTTCTGTGCTTCTAGTGATCACATCTACGTTCCAGGCAGGAAAGAGCAAGGAGAGGTAAGGGAGAAGGAGGCACGTGTGCTACATGTATCAGACAGTTCCTGGAAGTCTGCCGCCATTTCTACTCATTTCTCATTGGCTAGAACAGTGAGCCAGGCCTTTCCTATGCAGAAGGAGAGTCTGGGAAAAAAAAGTATTTTGTTTTCACATAATGAGGGATCTGGAAGAACAGACTCACATTGTTCCCATCCCTTGATTACTTTTCCCCAGTCCACCAACAAAATTGTAATGTTTTCAGAAAAGAAGAGGGAAGAAAAGGAATACAGGAAGGCACTAGAAGGGTCTGCGCAGTCAGTTATCAGGAATTCAGTGTACATGAGTCTTAGCTGCACACTGGGCAAAGCTGCATACAATTTTGATGGGTGGGGGCTGCTGAGAGGTGCAGAGATAGGGGCGACGTCTGGACATTAGCTGTGTTGTGGGTTGAATTGTGTCTACACAAAAGAGAAGCTCAGGTCCTAACCTGCTTGGTGCCTGTGCATGTGATCTTATTTGGAGATACGGGCTTTGCAAATGTAATCAACTTAAAATGAGCTCGTACTAGATTAGGAGAGGCCCCAATCCAATGCTTAATATTCTTACAAGAAGAGAAAAATTCGGGCAGAGAGACATGCAGATAGAACAACACCATATGACAATGGAGACAGAGATTGGAGTGATGCATGTGTAAGCCAAGGAACATCAAGAACCGCTGGCAACCACCAGAAGCTAGGAGAGATCCATGAGACAGGTTCTCCCTAGGAGCCTCTAGAAGGAACCAAAGCCACTGAGACTTTGATTTTGGACCTGTGGACTCCAGTACTGTGAGAGAATCAATTTATGTTGTTTTAAGCTACTTAGGTTATGGTAGTTTGTTACGGCAGCCTTAGAAAATGAATACAGATACCTTGGAAGCTGAGGGTGAAACTAACAGAGGCTCTCATCAAGGAAAAAAAAAAAGAGAGAGAGGGAGAAGGTTGGGATTGAAAAGACAAGAACTTTTACAGCACTCCTTAAGGCAGTGGGTCCCTGACATTTTTGGCACCAGGGGCCAGTTTCATGGAAGATGATATTTCCACAGTCCAGAGGGGTGGATGTTTGGGGATGACTCAAGCACATCACATTTATTGTGCACTTTATTTCTGTTATTGGAATATATAACGATATAATTATATGACTCATCATAATGTAGAATCAATGGGAGCCCTGAGCTTGTTTTCCAGCAACTAGGTGGTCCCATCTTGGGGTGATGGGAGACAGTGACAGATCATCAGGCATTTGATTCTCATAAGGAGGGTGCAACCTAGATCCCTCGTGTGCGCAGTTCACAATTGGGTTCAGGCTCCTATGAGAAGCTAAATGCTGACACTGATCTGACAGGAGGTGGAGCTCAGGCAGTAATATGAATGATGGGGAGCAGCTGTAAATACAGATGAAGCTTCACCCGCTTCCCCGCCACTCACCTCCTGCTGTGCAGCCTGGTTCTCAAGGGTTAGGGACCCCCGCCTTATGGGCTTTAACTTCAGGGAGTTGTCGTCTCTTTATAGAAGACTGTAGGCCAGAAGTGGCTGGGCTATTTTTCCAACAACATGAGACTCAGGCTCATTGAGTGGATACAATTCAATTTCATGTGTATTTATTGAGGTAGGATTCAGCATCGTTGGACCTTTTTTAGGCTTTAGGATTCTAGCGAACCTCAACTAATTACCAGGTGGAACTTTCACTTCCTGACAAAAATGACTAGTTCTTCAGACCTCTGGTTATGTTTCTGACTTTTCCAGTTTTTCTCTTTAATCAATAACTGGAGCCATATTATTTTTTAAATGGCCTTTCCTCAATTTCAAGAATACCTGGTATGGATTCTTCCTTTCATAATGTAGTATAGGGGAAAGAGCCTTTTATTTGGAGTCCCAAGGCCAGGGCTGTAGTCTTAGCTATGAGACTGGCTAACTGGGTGACTTTTTGCAATTCATGTCATTTTCTGGGTCTTACTTTCTTCATCTCTGAAATGAAGAAATTGAATGAGGTCAAATTTTTTCTAATTGTAGATTGCAATTCATACGGGTCACAAAACCATTTAATGGGATCTTGACCAGAATAAAAATGCATACAATAAAGAATTATATCTAAGTTAGTACCATTTTGTGAAACTTTTTTATGCATAAATGTACCTTTGTAATAGGTTGAGATGTGAACTGCATGCCTTAGTATGAGCCAACGTCCAAGCATGTTTGAAAGGCAGTAGGACAGATGAACTTTGAAGCCTGCTTTAATGCTCAGGCTTTGGGGAGAAGAAAGTTTCCATTTAATCCTCTATGTCAGAGGTCCCCAACCCCTGGGCCACAGAACAGAACCAGTCTGTGGCCTGTTAGGAACCAGGCCGCACAGCAGGCGGTGATGGAGGGTAAGCAAGCATTACCGCCTGAGCTCCACCTCCTGTCAGATCAGCACCGGCATTAGACTCTGGTAGGAGAGAGAACCCTATTATAAACTGTGCATGAGAAAGATCTAGGTTACATGCTTCTCATGAGAACCTAACTAATGCCTGATTATCTGAGGTGGAACAGTTTTATCCCAAACCATCATCATCATTCCACCCCCACACCAGTCCACGGAAAAATTGTCTTCCATGAAACCGATCCCTGGTGCCAAAAATGTTGGAGATCACTGCTCTATGTACTTGGGTGCAGCCTGGTTTGTCTCTGGCTTTTCCAGGAGAATCAGCCAATGCTCCTGCAGCCACCCACGGCTCGGGGGGTGAGAGTAAGAAAAGGGCCTATGGGCTGGTGGTGAAAATCCAGCTGGGAGCAAGAAGGGGTGGGAGCCAGGCAAGATCTCCCTTGGGGAAAAACTCCACAGTTTCTGAGACAGTCTCTGTCTCAGAACATCCTGGCCTCATTGCATTCCCCTCTAGCCTACCCTGGAGTCCCAAAGTTCAGCCAAATAGCTGGCATCCTCCAGGAGTCACTCCACTTTCTAGAAGCTTCAGAGGCCCCTGGGGCACCTCTCCATGGTGTAGCACAGCATTTCTACACTTCATTTTCCTACCACACCATGATTGTTACTATATCTAGCTGTACCATCAGTTACTTCATATTTACCTAAATATTAATAATTTTCACAAAACCTTCTTTACTACTGTAAGTGAAAAAACTCAGGATCATTTTTTCCCTAAATAGGAGACAATCATACAATTAATATAATGAAAGCAAATCAATGTTACGGAATTCCAGCTAGAGCATTCAGAAATTCAAGCTGAGGCCTGCTGTCTGTGAGTATAATAGATTAGCAAGTTTTAGGGGGATGTTGAAGACATCCTAGCACCTGATCAAGCTTTTCTTGTTGACCAAAGCAGAGGATCAGAAAGGAAATAGCTTTCTCATGGTGATTATGTGCTACTTAAGTACCGCCTAAAACCAGATTCTTTGTGGAAGTAAGGACTAATGATGGTAAATAACCCAGAGCCCCCATCAACTACTGTACTAAATGCTTCATGTAGTCTTCACATCACCCTGTGAAGTCAGCACAACCACCACTTTAAAGACAGGTGGGTGAGGTTAAGAGATGACCAGTAACTAGCTGGGTCACCCACTCTGTCAATGCCAGAGCCACAGTAACCCATCCCCCACACGGCCTGTGGTGGCTCATCCCCCATGGAGAACTGGGGGACCGAGGAGGGCGCCCCTGCCAGTTATTTCCCAACCTTGACCCAGCGTGACTCTGCTTATCAACACTGCTCCAATGAGTTTGCTGGGGCAGGGACAAGGTGTAGGATTCACCCCTAAGGAAGGCGAGCCTGAGAGGTCCTGATGCAGGTCCCTGGGGAGGACCTCATTGCCTCTGAACAGAATACACAATTTTCAATAGTCAAGAATACACAAATTTCCCCGTCTCTGGCCTTACTTGGCAAGAGCCTGGTTTGTGTGTTGTGGGCAGGGGGTGATACATCAACAGAAGCAAAGATCCATGTTATGGGACAAAGCCTGGCTTTGCACACTCCAAACCTGCAGGACAGTTCACCTGCAGATATGCAAATGCTACTGATGGAATGTGTCTTCTGCAGGGGGCCTGCAACCTGTAGCTTGATATTGCAGATACTCAAAGGCACAGCCCGGAGGGCAGGTGCCTTTGAAAGTGGGTCCCAAAGCAGTGTGGCCACACCTCTCAGAGGCTCCCCCTTTAAAGCCTGGATGGAAAAAAAAAAATCATTGTGAAGAGGCACAGTTCCAGGGCAAACACTGTCACATGGAGGTCAAGAGAGGGTCAGGAAAAAAAAATGAAAATTGAAAAGCCACCTGGAGAGCAGGCCTGCGCCTGAGTCTCCATCACCCCCTCCCTGCCCCACCATTTCACACCTAGGGGGTCGGGAGGCAAGATGGTGGGAGGGTACGAAGCACAGCCCCCACTTTCCAATCACCCAGAATGCTACTTATCAAAGGGATTCGACTCCTAGGTGGTGGAGCTGTTGGAAGCCTCAGAGCTGGGAAGGTATAATATGACTAAAAGCTGCTTTAATAAAGCCCTGGGCTGGGTTTGAGCTGCACTCTCCATAAATCAGAGGGCGACACCACAGCACTCTCTGAAGATCAGCAAGACAGCGCATTGTGGAGCAGGCGCGGCTCTTAAATCTAATCGACAGCTCTTTGAGCAAAAATACTGCCGTGACTAGAGGACAGGGGTGGCTGCAGCCTGGAAAATATCCTAAGGAACACGCACATTTCCCAGGTGATAAGAATGCTGAATGGTTCTGAGCCGAGAAACCTTGGAAAACAATTAGCTGGAGAGGCAAGATCACCTGTTGAAATTATGGCCCTGCGCTTTACTGCTCCTAATAAGTGTTCTGGCAGCCTCTCTCCAACTCAGGGTCCTGGTCTGCTTATACCTTTAACAGTTGGGGGAATTATGTCATCAAAGTTTCATCTACCTGTCTGACTTCAGCCAGAAGTACAACTTATTTGCCTGGATACCTTTCAAAACTGCTGTCTTCATAGATTATCATTTAATATATAGTGGAACTAACCCAAGGCTGCCTGTTTCTTCAGTATAAAATGTCAAAATCTGCATTTGCATGTTCTGAATTGTCAACATTGCACACACTTTAAATAGTAATCACAACGTAAGCTATGAAGAATGAAAAGAAATTACATTGAGATTTACTTTTAATCTCCACTCCTCATTGGTGTAGCAAGGAGGACAGGCCATGGACTCCCAGCTGGATTTGAGATCAGAACTCCCATTTTACTAGCTACAGCTGGTTCTTAATCTCTTGGAACCTCACTTTTCTTGTCTGTAAAATAGAGATAGTCACCTGATTGGTGTGAAGAGAAAATGAGATGAACCCAGGGAAAGCAACTAGCATAGCTCTTGTATACTCAATAAATATTAGCCCCCCTTCCTTTCTAGTAAGGGCTGATGATTTGTTGAGTTTTTCCAGTTCAGTTCTCATGGTGGTTTCCTGGGGCCAATTTTATGTAAACACCCATTTGTGTGAGTGACTTTTCTAAGTACCTAAGTAAGCCCCTAAGTAACTTGCTCTTGTTGGATCTGAAATTCCAAGGGCGAGTTATTTAATTCATTTAAGGCTCTGTTTTCTTAAAGGGTTTGAGGATTAAATGGGATAAATTATGAAAAATATTAGCTATTATTATCACTCACCTACAACCCTCCCTCCACCATCCAGTCACACGCATTTGGGGAGTTCCTGTCTCCATGCTGACGCTTCTATTCTGTTTTTTATCTGGAAAGCCAATATCCTTCTTTGCTTGGCCTATTTACAGTCTTCCCATCCCTTAAGGCTATTTCAGATGTCGTGTCTTCCACGAGACCTTCCTGACTCTGTCTATGCTCAAAATCAAAAGTCAGCCTCCCTCTTGCAGGCTTCCCAGTTATAAGGTACCTCCCTCAAGCACTGATCACATTCAGCCTTGAGTTCTGGCTCTTTGTGAACACGTTTTTCTCTTCTACTCAACTCTCGGGTCACTGGGAGTAG
The DNA here is from genome assembly GCF_028885625.2 of Pongo pygmaeus. Classification (NCBI taxonomy): domain Eukaryota; kingdom Metazoa; phylum Chordata; class Mammalia; order Primates; family Hominidae; genus Pongo; species Pongo pygmaeus. The sequence goes on along the minus strand of NC_072384.2, from coordinate 105,947,752 downwards.
AATCCAAGGCTTGTCTATGGCTGGGATCCTCTGTAGCATTTTACAGTGTCCGACGTAAGTATGTGTTGGGCTAAAATTAAATGTCATTTTATTTTTCTACTTCTTAATAGACTAAAGAGGCAGAAGAGCTACAAAGTCAAGGGTTGTTAGGATCTAGTTAAAACTATATGTATGTGTGTGTTTCTGTCTATAAATATACACATATACACATGTATCTCCTCTCTATATATCTATCTATAGACAGAGACAGGGTCTCGCTCTGTCACCCAGGCTAGAGTGCAGTGGTATGATCATAGCTCACTGCAGCCTCGATCTCCTGGGCTCACACTAGTCTCTGGCCTCAGCCTCCCCAGTAGCTGGGACTGCAGGTGTGAGCCATCACACCTGGCTAATTTTTCAATTTTTTGTAGAGACAAGGTCTCATGTCATGCAGGCTGGTCTCAAACTCCTGAGCTGAAGCCATCCTCCCACCTCAGCTCCCAAAGTGCTAGGATTACAGGTGTAAGTCACTGCACCTGGCAAAACTATATTTTTTATGATGTCACACATTCATGATTATACAGCAAACTTAGTATTTGGGTTTGTGTGGGGATTTTTGGTAACAACCAAATATAAAGGTTCAAGTTGAAAGGATGATCTTTAAAATGGCTTTAAAATGTTGACAGCTGAAGCATCTCTCTGCCATTTTCAGAGGACTTGGGTCATCTTTAACCATGACAAAGGACCTCTGAAAGTCCAGTGATTAGGAAGGCACAGGGTTGAGGCACATTGGCTGCAGGCTAAGGAAGGCTCTTTTCATGCAATCTGAGAGGTACTCCTCACACTGCAAAGCAGAAAGTCCACTCAGGAGCTAGCACAGAATGCCTGGAATATGGTAGGCTCTCAAAAATACTTAACTAAAAAGTTTAGCTTGCTTTTCCCACTGTGCAGCTCTGGATTGCCTGGCTGGCTTCTTCTTCTTTATTTTGAGATGGAGTTTTGCTCTTGTTGCCCAGGCTAGGGTGCAATGGCACGATCTCGGCTCATTGCAACCTCCGCCTCCTGGGTTCAAACGATTCTCCAGCAATGGTGTGATCTTGGCTCACTGCTACCTCTGCCTCCCGGATTCAAGTTATTCTCCTGCTTCAGCCTCCCAGGTAGCTGGGATTACAGGCACGTGCCACCACACCTGGCTAATTTTTATATTGTTAGTAGAGACAGGGTTTCACTATGTTGGCCAGGCTGGTCACGAACTCCTGACGTCAGATGATCCTCCCACCTCGGCCTCCCAAAGTGTTGGGATTACAGGTGTGAGCCACCACGCCTGGCCGGCTTCTTCATGCCTCAGTTTCTTCAGCTGTTAAAAAAAATATAAACCTGATGTTCTTTGTGTGAGAAGCAAAAATTACTGATCATGCAACATGCAGCATGTAATGTAAACAAGAATTAGAATAAATATGGCCACTGAAAAAGAAATCTCAGTTACCAAGACACTTACAAAGTAATTTCTAGTTTCTTTGGAATAAATGGCTTTCATTAAATCTTTTTTTAAGTACCATTGTATAGAGGCCCCAGTTTCTTTATGGGAAGTCAGGGAATCATTCCAACTCACCATCTACAGTTGTTGAAAGGTACTGGTAATACAAGTGATTGCAAAGCACTTGCCTAAAATCCAAGGAGTTATACAATAATAATAGTAATCACCTGTCGCTAAAAGTATTTCCATCTTAGTAGGTTGTAAGTAATACATTTTCGATTTGCTCAAGTCCCTCTTTACTCTCTAAATAATGCATTACCCATTGCATTTACAATCTCCTGGCCTGGTTCCTCGTGTTTTAAATTAGAATCCAGCCTGCCCACGTGAGCTAACACCTTTCACCTCAAGAATAATACCAGGCGATCTTTAACGACAGGACTTTGAGATTTACAGCTTGAGCTTCGAAGTGGAACGTCAGCAGTGTAACAATTCAGGAAAAGAATCCTCACACCTCATTTCTTCATTCAAATGAATTCAACAAATATTTAAGCATATAGTCAGAGCCAGGCAGGTACACCTTAGAAGGCCACACAGACGTGGAAACTAATTATTGTAATACAGGTAGTAAAAGTTTTATTGAGAATCTGCAGAAAGCATCTCAGTAACATACAGTGTAGAATTACCAACTCTGCCTCGGGAGGAGGGGTGTGGAAGGTGTTTGTGTCGGTAGAGTTGCAGATAACTGAGCCTCTTCTAGCGAGTTGAAACAGGAATTTAATATGGGGAGTTAGGTGTTTATGAAATTGTTGGAAGGGCTGGAGAAGCAGTCTCTAGGCAGTGTTTCCAGGAATAAGTCTCAGAAAAGCATTACAGAGCTGGTCCACTGAGAAAGTTGCTACCTTCAGTGATAAGAAAGTCAGAGATTCTGGACAATTTTTAAAAAGAAATACTTCTCCTGGCCAGGCATGGTGGCTCAGGCCTGTAATCCCAGCACTTTGGGAGGCCAAGGCGGGGGGATTGCTTGAGCTCAGCAGTTCGAGACCAGCCTGGGCAACATGGTGAAACCGCATCTCCACAAAAAATACAAAAAACTAGCTGGGTGTGATGGCACATGACTGCAGTCCTGGGAGGCTGAGGTGGGAGAGTTCCTTGAGTCTGGGAGGTGGAGGTTGCAGTGAGCCATGATTACACCACTGCACTCTAGCCTGGGCAACAGAGTGAGACTCTGTCTCAAAAAAAAAAAAAAAAAAAATTACTCCTCCTATCTTTGATGGTGTATCCTCTGATCACATCTCCCCATTTCTCTCTCTCCTAACTACCCAAGTCTCTGGTAACCACCATTCTGCTCTCTCCTGCTATGAGAGCAGCTTTCTAAAATGCCACATGTGAGTGAGAACATGCGGTATTTGTCTTTCTGTGTCTGGCTTATTTTACTTAACATAATGCCTCCAGGTTTACCTATGATGTCACAAATGACAGGATTTTATCTTCTTTTATGGCTGAATAGTACTTTATATGGTTTGGCTCTGTGTCCCCACCCAAATCTCATCTTGAATTGTACTCTCATAATTCCCACATGTTGTGGGAGGGACCCAGTGGGAGATAATTTGAATCATGGGCGTGGCTTCCCCCATACTGTTCTCATAGTAGGGAATAAGTCTCACGAGATCTGATGGTTTTATCAGGGGTTTCTGCTTTTGCATCTTTCTCATTTTCTCTTGCTGCCGCTATGTAGGAAGTGCCTTTTGTCTCCCGGCATGATTCTGAGGCCTCCTCAGCCATGTGGAGCTGTAAGTCCAATTAAACCTCTTTTTCTTCTCAGTCTTGGGTATGTCTTTATCAGTAGCATGAAAATAGACTAATAAGGTACTCCATTGTGTACATATGCCACATTTTCTTTATCCATTCATCCATTAATGGACACTTAGGATAATTCCAGAGTAGGCAAACATATAGAAACAAGTGATTCCCCTGGATGGGGTAAGGCAGAGGAAATGGGGGAGTGGAGAAATGGGGAATGACTCCTGATGACTATGGTGTTTTCTTATTGGATGTTGAAAATATTCCAAAATTGATTGTGGTGATGGTTGCACAGCTCTGCAAACATACGTCAATAAAGCTGTTTAAAAAAAGGGGGGATTCAAAGAACCAGTGGACAACAGGCCAGTGGACAACAGGATCCCGTTGCCTCATCTGGGATGCATGCTGACACAATGGCTAACCGTCACACAGCCCTTTTGATGCCCAGGAAGCTAGAGCCTGGGCACTCCAGCTGGAGCTGGGTTAGCCAGCAAGAGTAGGCCTAGCCTCAGTTCCGTCTGTCAGAGTGCTGGGTCTGTTTGGTGGAAATGAGTCTCACGTGGAACCCAAGTTGAGAGGAAATCTGAAAAAGTGGCGGCCCATGTCAGAATTTCTGACTTACCCTGCAGTAAGTCCTGCTACAAGAAGCAGGGTGGAAGGGAGGGAGTCAGTCTCCAATTTCTGTCTTCAAGGCTTCAAGGAGAAAGAGCTGCTTGACCTGGGCTTGAAAGATGAATGAGGATCCACAGGACAAAGCAGGGTGGGCAAAGAGGGTAGTATGAGCAGGGGTGGCTGTGCTATTGTCTACTGCATACTGCCAGGGTATGGAGCTGTGAGAATTCATGTCCAGGTCACACGGATCAAAGTCATTAGAAATAACATTAGCACACCAGCCTGACCAACATGGTGAAACCCAGTCTCTACTAAAAATACAAAAATCAGCCGGGTGTGGTGGCACGTGCCTGCAATCCCAGCTACTCAGGAAGCTGAGGCAGGAGAATCGTTTGAACCTGGGAGGCAGAGGTTGTAATGAGTCAAGATCGCACCATTATACTCCAGCCTGGGTGACAGAGCGAGATTCTGTCTCAAAAAGAAAAAAGAAATAACATTAGCACAAGATGTAAACAATGAGCAGTAAGGATGGAGGCGGGAGAGGCACACAGGGGTTTTGGATTTCTGACTTTAAGCTGTAAGTAGTAGGAAGCCACAGAAAGGTTTTAAGGTGTGTGTGTGTGTGTGTGTGTGTGTGTGTGTATGTGTAATGGGGACAGGGGTTAATTTTCCTTGACTGCTGGGGATGTTATGAAATGTTTAACAACTGGCTCTCCAGACGGAAGGAAAAAACACCCTGATTTGTCAGATATGCCAATTCCTGTGTTGTAAATAGTCCCAACATATCCCGTTTCAGCCTTTCTCCATGATATCACTGAATGTGGAGTTGGGACGAGATGCATACAGTTGGCTCTTTGAAGCTGGCACCAGTGCTTCTATACAGTAAGTCCTCCCTTAATGTCCTCAATGGGTTACTGGAAACTGCAACTTTGAGTGAAGTGATATATAATGACGCCAATTTTACCATAGCCTAACTGATAGAAGCAAGAGTTACGTTCCTATGGCATACTTCTGGTCACAAAAGCATCACTAAACTTATAAATGAAGACCCAAACGCTTCTAATATTACACATGGAAAAATACATGTGAGCTATACATACACTGAAGAAAGATTGATAAAAACAAATAAGAAAATATCCATAATTTGGTGAATCAGTGAGTAATGGCAGTGGGTTAAATCGAGGAATAAATGTTTACAAAGTGAAATTGTAAGGAGCACCTCCCACCACCATGCGGTTCAAAAACAATCACAGATATCAGGCTCACTGAGCATTCTTGTACCGCATTGTTTACTGTGCATTTGTATGATTATTGTTTACTTTACAAATTTGTATTTTAGATTATTTTGTATTCATTTTTCCACTCATTTTTCTTTTTCTGTCTTTTTTTCTTTTTCTTTCTTTTTTTTTGGTCAGGGTCTTGCTCCGTCACCCAGCCTGGAGTGCAGTAGCAAGATCCTGGCTCACTCCAAACTCTGCCTCCTGGGTTCAAGTGATTCTCGTGCCTCAGCTTCCTGAGTAGCTGGGATTACAGGTGTGCACCACCACGCCTGGCTAATTTTTGTATTTTTATTAGAGATGGGGTTTTGCCATGTTGGCCAGGCTGGTCCTGAACACCTGGCCTCATGCGATCTGCCCACCTTGGCCTCCCAAAGTGCTGGGATGATAGATGTGAGCCACCGTGCCTGGCCTCCACTCACTTTTCAACCCACTTATATCAGTTCAGGGTCATGGGTGGCTGAGCCTATATGGGCAGCTCAGGGCACAAGGCGGGAACCAGCCCTGGACAGGATGCCCTTCCATTGTAGGGAGGACTCACACTCACACCCGCACTCATTCACACTTGCACTATTTAGGCATGCTGTTTAACCGAACAGTCACATCTATGGGATGTGGGAAGAAACTGGCGTATCTGGAGCAATCCCATGCAGACGTGGGGATAGCGTGCAAACTCCACACACACAGTGGCCCCGGCCAGGAATCAATATATATTTTTTTCCTAATCAATGTTATAATGATACAATGCTGAGTGAAACGATGTTATTTGAGGGCCTGCCGTCTGTCATGTGACTTAATTCTCAGAACAACCCTATAAGGTGAATAGCAGTTCTACTTCACTAATGATGCTAGATGGATAATAAGTATTTTACTCAAGGTTATGCAACCAATCAGTAGTTGAACTTTGTTTTAAATCCATGCCTACCTGTTTTCAAAGCCAACGTTTTTTTTCAAGAAGACATGCTGCCTCCAGAAGAGTAATATCATCAGATCCCTACTTCAGAAAAATTCCTAGGCAGGAATATAGAGCAGAGATTGATGTTGTTGTGAAAGAGCTCTAGAGCGTCATGTAAATGAATGGGTGTGTATGTGTCCCAGTATAACTTTATTTACAGAAGCAAGGAGCAGGGCTGTATAGCACAGAGGTGGATTGAAGGGAACAAGGCCTGAGGTGGGGGGCGATCACATCGAAGGCTATTGAAGGGGCTGGGTGAGAAGTGATGAGGCTGAGCCCAGGCATGTCACGGTATCAGGAAACATAAACATATTTGATGGAATTGCAGGACTGAATGTTGGCCTTCCATCTCATTATATGGGAATGCGTAGGAGGAAGGGGCAGAGTTTTAAACGGGAAATCCAGGAGAATTTTCAAGTTTCCAGTTTTTAGCTGTGAACTTGGTTCACATTTTGGCCAGGACAGAACTGTGAGGAGGAGGTTTCTTTGGAGAAAGCTTGTTTTCAGTGTGGGCATGTTATGTTTAAAGGCTTTGCAGGACATCCAAATGGGAATGTGTAGTGGAAAAGCAGAAACGCATGAGCTCAGGGCACAGAGCTGAGCTGGAGCAGTCAGTAGAGAGGTGGTGGCCGAAACCTTGGCTGTGGATGGGCTTACTAGGAGTATGGGGAGGTCTGAGACAAGGCCAAGGGAATAAAGGAGCTGGGGGGTGACAGGGATGATCTCCAGGAGAACTGTCTAGAGATGAGTGATTCCAGCACCAGAAAGTGGTTGCCAGTTTTAGATGTCGTGAATGCTGTGACAGGCTGCTCAGATGCCGCATTAAGAAGGAGCTCTTTTCCAGCTGTTTTGAATACCATCCAAAGATGGGCCCCAGCTGTCGGCTTTCTTTGGGTTTGCCTCAACTGAAAACTGCCGAACCCTAGCTAGATCTTTCTTCTTTCCAGAGGTAACCTGTATTTACCAATCAATGGTGGCATAAAGGCTCAGCTCCCTTGTCCCAACTGGGGACAACTCTGAAGAGCCGTTGCTGCTCCCATTGTGGGGTGGCTGAGGCCTAAGCTGGGAGTGCACTATGGCTCAGCTTCTCCCTCTGCCCAGGCCTGTTTCCCTCCCTTTTTAAGGTATTGAAACCCAAGTGCACACCTCAGTACACATCCGGCTTGAGAATCTCCGTCTCAGCATCTGTTTCTTGGGCAGCCCAGCGTGTGACTGATGCTCTCGTTCCTTTTGTTCTTTGCCCTCTTGCTGTTTGGAATGTTGCTACTCAACTACTGAATGTTGCTATTCCAGGGTGAGTAGGCCCAGACCCACCTGTTTATTCATCAGATCCGATCCTGAAACAAGCTTGTCCAACCCACAGCCCAGGTTGGCTTTGAATGCTACCCAAAACAAATTCATAAACTTTCTTAAAACATTGAGGGTTTTTTGCAGCTTTTTTTTTTTTTTTTTTTTTTTTTAGCTCATCAGCTGCCATTGGTGTTAATGTATTTTATGTGTGGCCCAAGAAAGTTCTTCCAAGGTGGCCCAGGGAAGCCAAAAGATTGGACAACCCCATCCTTAAGCAATCCAAGACTCTGACATCTTAATGACTGAATAAAGCTTTATTTTAATGTAAAATACGACAAGAAAAATTTATATACTCATATATAACAACTTCCAAAATGTTTTCTGTGGTACAAATGAGATCATCTTAAAAAGTTTGTAAAGAATTCATCCTCCACCCCAATATGCCAAAATATGATTTCACGTAATTTATCTTCAGAACTTATGAACAGACTTGGAATCACAAAAGCACAGGAAACACCAGAAAAACTGATGGTACAAACAACAGGTTTTGTTTTAGGTTCCAGTAGTAAGCAGCCCTGCAGATGGAACAGGAGAACACTTTCTGAAGGAGCCCAGTCAGGAGACAGGCTAGAAGAGTCTTTGGGGTTGGTTCATTTCCTGTAGCCAAGCTTGTCTTTAAAAGTCAGGCTGTGTGTGATTCTGTGACTATTTAAGGACATGAGCGAGAAAAGAGTTTCACTTAGAAGTCACAGCTGTGTGTGAGATTCTAGGCTTATTTTAGATATCTAACTTTTTTTTCCCTCCTTTTTATCAGAAAGGTGACTTTGTAGGGATACCTTAAGGCAACTCCTCTTTCTGGTCTCGCTGTGGCATCGTTTCCAGCTAAGTCGGCAGGAACTGGGAGTGCTGAGAAATACTTCTGTGGCTGTTTCTGAGTCCAAATCCCTCCTGCCTAATTGCACTAAGACCAGTCTTTCTGTTGCTCATGGACTCAGAAAGCAGTAGGGTGTCCTCCCAATTTAACACCAATTTGAAGGCCATTCATTGTAGGTTTCAGAGTTTAATGCCAAAGGGAATTGTACAGACACACATTCAGACCAAACTCTTTAGATCTCTCTACCCTCCTGAAATGCTACAATGTTCCTCCAAAGAAAACGAACGCAGTGGTTACAGGTTTGGGGAAATAATTACTCTTTATAGGCTTGATATTTGTGCATACCAGGGAAAAGAGAAATGAGCTTTATGAGCCTCCTAATGTTGTTAGGTGGCTTTTCTTCAGAAGATCACTTTAGTTCAAGAATTTTATGAATCTTTGGAGGGGACAATGAGTCATATTTTAATCTGATTGACTTGGTGGAAAACTATAGCTATAGTGAAGCCTCTGTTCTTCCCAATCAGGATCCACGGGTGACAGTCAGTCTCAGAACCCCTACCATGCTCTTAAGATCTTTACTCGGTGCCATCCTGTGGGGGTCAACACGTATATACCTACAGATCTAAGAATAATGAGCTTCAGGATAATTGTTCTTTCAATTTTTGTTTGCTATTAGGTTATGATTTAAGAAAATGTTCCTGTTTCTGAGCTTGCATTTCATCCACTGATTTGACATTGTGAGGAAACGGTATTATGGCAAGAGTGAGAGTGCCACAGCCCGATGGCATAATGGATTCTGGGGAGGCTGTGTTTCTCTCCCTTGGGGAAGTCTCAATTCTCCGGCATCTAAAAGTTTTCAATGGTCTGTCCTCTTTCATCTCTCTACTCCTGCCAAAAGGGAGAAAAATAGGGCTTCTTAAAATATCTAGTGACTTGACGGCAAACATTTCACGGCCTTCATGACCCAGCGGTCAGATCTGCAGCCAAGTGGATGTATGTTGATTGGGTTTGGAGCTCAACGTGCCGCTCTTTTCCAGGGGGGCTATTAGTGTTCTGAGCTACAAGGAGACACCGGATTGAGTTTTCCCAAGGCCATAAATAAATTGGGAGCTATTTCCTGCTCCCAGGCACATTACTGATTATAGTCTGGTCTTCTAAATACTCTAAAAACCTGTTCCCCTAAATGCTGGGAAAGAGTCCTGTAACCTCTGGGTGGTAACAATTGAAGGGTGAGTACACGGGCATTTATAAGTCTTACATTTGAGCTGTTAATTGTTGCTTGGCTTGATGGAGCCTCTGTCTGTCACAAATATAATGTTAGCTTCTTTCAGGCAGGATCAAATGGAGCGTGTGTTATACTTCAAGCAAGGAAAGAAAACTGTTGCAATCTAGTTTTTGTTCACTTTAATAGTACCTTCACATCACTGGCTGCCACTCAGGATTAGCAACTATTTTATTGACTTTGTATACAACACAAAACCCAGCTTTGGAGCAGTTTACCCTGAGCCTGTGTGCAGGAGGTATTGCACACTCCCGTGGCAACGCTGCAGGTGAAAACATGGGCGCTCTTCCTGCAAAGGCCACTCCTTCAAGACACAGGATTCTCACCTGACACCATCACCCCTGGCTGCCCCTCAAGTGGCCTAGGCTTAATCCAGAAGGAACGTTCTGGCTTGGCTATGTTTAGTAGTCTACAGTAGTTTGGTTAAAATATGGAACATACTGAAGAGCTGCTGTTTTTTAATGCTTCAAAACAAGTTACCCGTCCCTCGTGTTATCATTTTCTTTAAGGTGTATTTAACTCGAGGGGAAGGTAGCATTCAGCAGGTCAGCAGGGAAACCGGTACTCCCCTTCACTCCACTTCAGGTGAGCAGGGCGTGAGATCCTCAACCACTTTGAACAAATTGCAAACACTCTAAAGGTGCCTGGCTTAAGAGAGATGACAGAACAGAGACAAAAAGTTGATAGTCTGTTTTCAACAGGGCCATAGTAAAATGTAGTTAAGAAAATAATATCACAAAGTCCAGTAAATAACACTATTTACATCTAAAACTAGCAGTTGCATCCTTCTTGGTAGCAGAATTCTATTTTAAATTAAAAAGATAAGAGTAAGCTGGGGTAGAGGGATGTCCTACGTATTCAATAATACTATAATTTATTAAATCCTGTGAGTCAGAGGTATGCTAATCTCAGCCAAAATAGACCTAAATTAAACTCAAGACTTTTTTTTTTTGGAGGGAATAAAGAAGGAATGTGAAAAGGCTTAAAGTATTTCAAGCGTCACTGCCCGGTTCAAACCAATGCTCAGGTTTTGCTGTCTTCCACATCTTTTGCTTGTGTTCTCATTTGGGCCAGCTTATATGTTTTAGAGGTTTTAGTTTTCATAGAAAATTACTGCAAAGCTCAGAAAACATTGTGATAGGTTCGTTCTACTTAGAGGGTGGGGCTTCAGCTTTTTAAAGCCATAACACTGTCCTTTTCCAGTTGGAGGCCTTGGCCCTGCCCTGACCTGACTTTAGTTAATGAAATATAGCAAATGCAGGTGGATTTAGTCTTAACGCCTTTTCTCCCTTTCCCTCCATTTTCCCCGGCTTTTGCATCAAACTCTCCAGAAAGCATTATTAATCTTTCATTCTCCATACTGGCAATCATATGTGTTCGAACACACACATACACATACACACACACACATTCTCTCTCTCTCTCTCTCTCTCTCTCTCATTCACTTCCATCTAATACCTCCTGGTCATCAGAGGCCACGGTCAGCTCCTCGCTGTCCCCAAGTGCAGATGGTTACTCCTTGGCACTGAGTCTGGACTTGGCATTTCCAGGGCACTGCCTCCTGTGAGACCTCCCCAGTAGGCCCTCTTTTTCCCAACTACATTTTAGCCCTCAAGTGGGAACCTTAAAGTAGAGACCCCAGTTAAAGTAATTATAGGCAGGAGATTTGGGCTGACTCTGAAACCAGATATCTCCATGACTGGAATGTGGGAGGGAGGAAGGTGAGGGTCGTGGGATGTTCCACCCTCTTAACCTGATCACCTTGGTCCTCGGAAGATATTCCTTCTGGAAGCTCTGACCAGCTGTGCACATCCTCCCAGGACTAATACTGCATTTTACGGACTTTCATATCAAAAGTGAGGAAACATGAAATGTTTACATCAAATGAGTGGTATCAGGAACCTGATAAATTCTACAAATAAAGAAATGCAGTCTTTCTCTCGGGACACAATTATTTCAAGATCGCTAGTCATGTTTGCTGCTGTTTTTTTTTCTCAGTCAAAAAACCTATACTCACTTCAGATGTCTCTATCTCTGTCTGCTCTGCCACACCTTAGACTTAACAGCTCTAAGAAGGGGGCTGAGGCTCCACCTCCGAGCGGGTAATGCTGCCTGGCAGAGACTGCCTCTGGACCGCCAGTCTCATACAGGGGGGTGCCCACGTGTCTGCACATCAGCACAGGTTATCTAGCCAGGGAGGATCCCCAGAGTAGGGCTCCATTGTTAGCTGTTTGTGTGTTCCGTTGCCACTCTCACTGATTTGAACAACTCTGAAAGTGTTTCAACTGTCAGGTAGTTTTGTTTTTATAGCCCCATCTTTCGTCTTCCTTCTGATTTTTTTTTTTCCTCCCCAATCCCCTTCCCTTCTTTTTCCCTCTGATTAGCAGTCACGCATTACAATGTCAGTGAGAAAAAGCTAATCAGTAACATGGAGAATTCCTATCACCAAGAAGGTCTTCAATTTTAGAAAGGGCAAAGGTAGAGTAGACACCTTCCTTTCTGGATTGGGCTGGCCTCGGTGGCACTCAGCTATACAGCTGCAGTCATGGGGTTCTTCTGCCGGGAATCCTGGGTTCGGTAAGGGTACTGGTCTGGGCTGCCCCCACGGGGCCCTGGTCTGCCCGTTTCCTGATAGGCTGGCATTCTTTGGTGCTGGGGAGGGGAAGGCGGAACGTCTTGTCGAAAGGGTCCTTTGTGCTGGGGAGCTGGCAGAGGTGGGTAGTGCTGAGGATACCGGAGATCTGCCACCCTCAGCTCTGTGGGGCGGGGATAGCTCCCTTTGGGAGGGTGCATAGGATGAGCCCCTGGATAATAGGGAAGCTCCCTTTCCTTGTAGAGCCCCCGAGGTGCTGCTGGCAGATAGTCTACAGGATCTGCGGGTCCTCCCCTGGAAAGAGAAGAAGAGACACATGTCAGCAGCTCCTAAGCTGGCCGTCCGGCTGGAGAACATGTTCCTCAGCCTCCTGTGCAGTTTGGTGTGGCCACCGCATAGGTCTGCCCAATGGGATGGGAGCAGAAGTGATGCGTGCCCTTAAAAAGAAGAGAAGGGAACTTCTTCCCTTCTCTCCTTCCTGTTGGCCAGTGGAAAAACCATCTTAGGCCACAAGGTAAAAACCACGTGCTATGGGAGGCAGAGTAACAAGAAGGTGAGAGCCTGGGTCCCCGTCGCCATGGAGCCACCATGTCAATCAAGATTGCTTCCATTCAGGTTGGTGCATGAGAGGAAAATACACTTCTATCTTGTTTGTACCCTTTTCTGTTGGCCTTTATTATAGTAACCAAACTAGTTTCCTAAACAAGGCAGTGAGTTTGCCTCTCTTAAGGATGGGGTCATTAGTTCCCTCCCCTTTTCTACCACCATATCCAGGACAGGCTGGGCTGAAGTCTGTCCTAGACATGGTGATAGAAATGTTCAGGTTATTTGGAGTCATAAAGTTTCCATGGACTGCACTCGCTTTTCTAAATCTGTGAGGTGCTCTTTTAAATGGGCTGTCATCTTGGTCTAACTCTGGTTGGCTGCTGTTACATCTTGGTGTGGATTCATATGTCCCTCCCCTCCCTAAATGCTCTACAGTCCTTAGAAAAAGTCTCAAGCCAGAGCACCTAGAGCTCTTTTTTTTTTTTTTTTTTTTTTTAAATTTTTGTTTTTGAGAGGGAGTCTCATTCTGTCACCCAGGCTGGAGTGCAATGGTGCGATCTCAGCTCACTGCAACTTCTGCCTCCTGGGTTCAAGTGATTCTCCCACCTCAGCCTACCGAGTAGATGGAACTACTCAGGTAGTCACTAGTCAGGTGACTCAACTAGTCAGGTGCCCACCACTACACCTGATGAAGTTTTGTATTTTTTTCGTAGAGATGGGTTTCATTATGTTGGCCAGGCTGGTCTCAATCTCCTGACCTTAGGTGATCTGCCTGGCTCAGCCTCCCAAAGTACTGAGACTACAGGCGTGAGCCACTGTGCCCAGCCCACACCTAAAGCTTTGATATAAAGTAATCAACTCTACCACAAAGCCAGGAAGTAGCACCAGTCCAGCAGCAGAATAGGGAAATGCCAACCCAGCTGTAAGTTGTACCTTGTAATGGGTAAGGCACACAGAAACATCCAGGGTAAGAATAGACACTAACAGAAAGTGGCCCTGTCTGGATCTCTCACTAAAGAAAACAAGCATCTTCTGATCCGTTTGCCATAACAGAAGCAGTGTGCCTCTAAACAATGTGCAGATGACTGCATTTTATCTAGCCTGGGGTTAAACAGATGAGTTCTGTTTGCAGCTCTTAAAATCTCATAAACCTTCTGTGCACACATTCACCACCACCACCATCCCCAGATCCTTCCCATTTTTTGCCACTCCCCCTTTTATAATTTTTAAAAAAGAAAAACAACAACAATAATAATTAAGGAAAAGCTCCCCAATGTCAGACACACTGCTAGGACACTTGAAAGAAATGACAGGGCTGTGAGAATACAGTGTCTGTGGTTAATCAAGCACTGTCAATGAGGGTCAGAATCACCCTGTAATCTGTGGAGCTGGATGTTAAAACAGCTCTGTAAGTTGCTCAAATCAATGAAGATTTGACAAGCTCCCAGCTCGGTGCATGTAGAAAGCAGCTTGTGAACAAATCTATAAGGATGAACAATAGAATTCTATTTTTTTGTCTTAATTTGGCTATGTATAATAATGAAAGATAGATCCTTGAGCTTGGGGTAATTTAGTTAGAGTTTTCAGATAAAAAAATTAAATTGTTTGTGTACAAGTTATTATAGCATCAGCCGCTATTATTCAGTGCAGTTTGCTTTGCTATATGTTAAATTGCTCATGACAAATGGAGCACAAATGGATAATCTGTCACTCTAGCCATGGGAAATGAAGGCTCTGGATTTCACCTTTCCCTTTCTTTAGAATTTCATTTTTGATTTAGAAAACTTCCAGCCTTTGGTATATCTTTTATCATAAGAATTCTTTAAGTCTCTTTCCTCCACCTCACCATGCTCATTTTTATTTCCTTTTGGTTCATGTTGGAGATATCCGATACACTCAAAAAATTTCTTAACCTGTGCTTTCTCTCAAAATCCACTGAAGATATTTCTCTGCATGAAGTGAAACATGTGGTTTTTCTGCACTCATTTTAAGCCCTTAGGATAAATCACTGACATTTGCAACACACAAACATTATTTGCCTTAAAATGAACATACAACCAGCGCTCCCTCCGGACTCTCTTAGCATGAATGTTTCCTGTTTAAAATGGAAAGAGAGAAAGGAAGAATTCCAGGCCTTGGACTTTTAGGGTCCTGTTCTCTCCCTGGAGATTTCTCTCTTTTAAAACAGAGCATTATAAAAGACAGGCACGCCTTTTTCTTTAAATTTTTGGAGAGAGAATCCAGATCAAGTGGTGACGGGGCAGAAGCCACCCTGAGAGGCTGTGACAGTGCAGTCGGCGAGCACATGGTGGGGGACAGTCGCTATCTCTTCTCCCACACCTTGCTCCTCCCGGGCGGCCAGCGCTCACAGTGAGGGGGAGGCTTCCCGTAGGCAGATAGGGCAGACCTCAAGATACTTTTGTGGTCCCATATTGCTTCCTCTGAAGGGAGGTTTTATGTCTGGGAGTTTGCTTATATGTGGCAGAAAGCAAGTGAGGTAGCTGTTCTTTGTCAAGAAATGAAGTCATGGAAATTGTCTTTTTCTGTGGAATTCATCATAACAGTTAGCGTTTTTAATTTTTCAGAGAGAAGAAAAACAATGAGTTGGCCTACCAAAACACTGTTTAAGGTTCAAAGAGTGCTAGAAGAATTTTTTTTTCTTTTGGGGGATGGTGTGTAGCTGTTGTTTATAACAACCTTTTGTTCATAACAGAATTTCCTAGAGACTTTTGTCAGAACAACTTCTAAGTTCTTCTGAATATTATGTGTGTATTATTTTAAATTATTAAAAAAAAAATTTGACCAGGGGCGGTGGCTCACGCCGGTAATTCCAGCATTTTAGGAGGCCAAGGTGGCTGGATCACTTGAGGTCAGGAGTTTGAGACCAGCCTGGTGAAACCCCGTCTACTAAAATTACAAAAATTAGCTGGGCGTGGTGGTGCATGCCTATAATCCCAGCTACTCAGGAGGCTAAGGCAGGAGAATTGCTTGAACCTGGTAGGCGGAGGTTGCAGTGAGCTGAGATTG
The DNA here is from genome assembly GCF_028885625.2 of Pongo pygmaeus. Lineage (NCBI taxonomy): Eukaryota > Metazoa > Chordata > Mammalia > Primates > Hominidae > Pongo > Pongo pygmaeus. The sequence continues at coordinate 105,932,040 of NC_072384.2, read as the reverse complement.
TGCCACTACACTCCATCTTGGGCAACAGAAAGAGACTCTGTCTTAAGAAGAATTTTGAAACAGGGAAAATAAGCCCCTCCTCATTAACTACAGAACTTAGAGGAAGAAAAGGCAGCTAAAATTTTAGTTTTGTTAATCGTGAGTTTCTCTTTTCATAGTCTCTTTATTTGTGTGAAATTTAGTGTTTGTAGGAAAGCCCAAAACCAATCCATTCTGGGGCCCCAGCAATGCTCTTCACAGTGTCGGATGCTGTGTGCTTTGAGCCAACCCTGAGGAATCCAGGGGCAGCTTCCTTAGGAGATTCTGATTAAAACAAGAATCCGCGTAACAAATGTATCAGTATTTTAATACCTTTCATTTTTCATGTGACTTCTTGAGTTTTGTTTGTATATGTTACTGTTTTTCTTTAAAAACTTTCAAATTAAAAATTTTACTCAGAAACCGTATTTACTTAAGGAAAGAGAAACAAGCCCATATTTGTTTTCTTTATAACTCGTAGAGGAGGCTGTCATGAAAATACCTACATTTTGAAATTATTGTTTATTTTATTTCTGATTAGGCTCATTTTCAGAGGCCAGAAGGATTCAGATTTTGCTTGGAAAACTGATAGGAACTATTTCAGGCATGCAGTTTTCAATCACATAGATGCACGCAATAAAGAAAGTTAACCATTAAGTCTGAATACGACAAAGATATATGTTATTTACATGTAAAGAATCAGTAAGCATCACTGTGTTTACATAAGGATTTCCTCTTTTTGCCATGTCAGTATGTCAGTATTTTTCGTTAAGCAAAAGGGGGGCTGGAAATCAGAGGCTAAGCTGGTCATATAGCCAGCTCTGGGTGCCGACTACCTTCAGTTTACACAAGGATGACAGACATCTTCCTACATTTGCTAAAACAATTCTGTATAGGGAAAGGGCTCAATATTGGAAGGACAAAATTAATGGCAAACCTCTTGCTAGGAATGAGGTGGCTGTACTTACTGGAACAAATGAAGGGGCATGAGCAATTTTGAATCCTCCCATGTCTACACCACCACCCTCAATTGCAAAGAAAATCGCTCTCTGTCTCCGCCACAGCTGGTCATTCTCACCTCATCTGTCTTTCACCCTGCCTTGTGGCTGGTTGTATACTGCATGGAGTACAAGCATCTTGAAGGAAGGAACTGAGTCTTACATATCTAACTATCTCCCTTTGAGCTTAACACAGGGCTTTGCACATCACAGGTGCTCTACAAATGTATGCTGAATTTGTTCAAGAGAGTTTAAAGTAAAGAGAAAACCCACACACATACAGTAACTATAAAAGGTTCAATGTGGGTAGGGGCTGGAGGAAGGTAGGGGAATAAGAGGAGAAAGTGGGCTTTCTTTGGGAGCCAGGGATTGATGGTGGTTGAGGTGAGACTGATTTCTAATTTCTGAAGAAGGAAGGAAGTAGGAGGGATGGTGGGCTGAATAAAGGGTTGCACTGGGTCCAACATAGAATGACTGTAAACTTTATCAGGGTAGAGGTTATTTTATTTGTCTTGTTTGCCAAGAACAAGATTATACTGTCTTATTTCTGTTGCCCTACAGAGTACTTGAAATACAATAGGTGCTCAATAAATCTTACACTGGGATTCAATTTCCCTGACTTCCCAGTGAGCTCAGCATGACTAACTGGTGCTGAGGAAATTGAGAGCTATCTTGACTCAAGATTAACTGGAAACTGGGCTTACTAGGTGCAGGTTAAGCGTATTTATTCAAGGGTCAGTTAACTACTATTTTTATGATGGTACAGCAAAGAAATTTTCTTTGTCTCTGTCATAAATGCAATAATCTGGGAACATCTTTAGGTATTTCAAAGTACAGTACACAGGATTTCAAACACAGGGTCTTAGGGAGACAATGTCAAACCCAGGTGTGATGGCCACAGTTACAAGTGCGGTACCTGGGCTTGAGGGCTGATGAATACAAACCTGAGGTCAAGGTGGTGTCCTGTTCCCTCTGTCCCAGTGCCTCCCAAGCTTTTCTCCCTGAGAATAGATGTGATGGATGATTTTCATATAAGCTACTCATACCTAGGAGAGGCAGAAGCCAGAATTATGCAAACTTCTCTGCCACCTGCTGTAACTCAACACCCTTTCCTTCCATCCAGGAAAGAACAAGGGAATTCAAATGAGTGGGAGTGACATTATTGAAGGGGAAAACTTGAGCCTGCTATAATTTATTAAAAGAAATCATTTGTAATCCTGTCTTCAAATATCAGTGACAGATTCTTGCAATACAGAACTGAGCACACTTCCTCTACATGTCTCAAGGCAGAGTGTAAGAACTCCTACAGTATCTCATCTGATGAGCTTCTTTTAGGATGTGGAAGGATAGATGAAGTTGAAGAGTCACAGAGGGGAAAAACAACTAAGTTGGAGACACATCAGCAACTGGAAGATAGTTTGTTTTGAAAGGGGGTGAGTTTAGTATGTGAAGAAATAAGATATGCAGCAGAAAGTATAAAAACCATGAAGAATTTATGAGCAGAGGGGTGAATGTCCGGCTTAGGCATATGCATTGGGTTTTTCACTTACAGAAAACCTTCCAAAGGGCAGAATCTTGTTCTTAATTTCTATAAAATACTATGTGTGTGATTAGCAGCCAAAACAAAGCTAATTTTTTAACTTCCAAAGTAGCCTTTATGGGTTTCCTTTTTTGGTGACCAAATTTGGGGTTTGAATGGCAGGAAGTAACATGATGTAAAACTCCTGTAGCTGTCTAAGAGAGGTGCCTGCACCCGTTGGCAGAAAGTCGACATCTGGCAGAGCCATGCTATTCTTGAGCATGCCACACATAGATTATTTAGTGGCTGAGCTGGGGTCAGTGCTTTCTTCTCTGGTTCTTCTACAAATACTGCAAAGCTTTTAAAAAAAAATCAGCGCAAACTAATATACTTGAGTCGCCCATGCTATGTGCACAGAGATGCTTTTAGTCTGTGTTTAGAATTCCTTTAGTGTCAGATTTCCAGTTACCAGACCTTCCTCCTTGGTCCAGGCATGAATGTGGTTGGCAAGGATTAGCAGAACCCTCTGCAATGTATATTACATAGCTTTGATTTCGGCAGATTTTACGGAATCATAAAATATAATGATCATTTGATGGCCTACATTATAGAAATGATTATGGAAAAAAATCCGCTTTCATCACTCACATTTCCCATTGCGTTATGAGAAGAGGGGGCTCTTGTTCTTTGCAAAGAACTGGAATGGGTGGAGAGTGCAGCAGCAGATGCTTGTGGCTCTCGTACACACCAAGGAAATGTTTGTACAGACAATGAAGGAGAAAGGAGAGTGACTGAGTGCTCAAAGACATTTCTCAAACAGTTTAAACAAGTATAATTTTGGTTGCTCATATTTAATTCCTTCTTTTTTTTTAAACAATGACCACGAACACAAGAATTGAGTTATTAACAAACTGCATGTGCAATGAGTTTTGGATTCTGTATGACAGTTCAGCAGACATTATCTGGAAAATGGTCCTTAAGAGTGTTTCATCCTATCAGATGGTCCTAAAAATGGTCCTGCTAAAATAATTTCCTTTATGAGGGGATGAGAGGTTTTTAAAGTGGGTGCTGAGAACAATTAGAAAAGATAACTATGAGAACAACATAGAGAGGGAAATCTTGGGGAAGGCTGAAGCTATCCTGCGCGGCCACAAGAAACAGTCATGCAATCCATTTGAGCGATACCTGCATATCATTACCCCATGGTCTGTTTATCCACAGAACAGGCTTTGTTTAAAGAGAATGGCAACCAAAGGAACAAATCATCCTAACTCAGTAGGCCCCTTAAATCATCTCTCTCTCTTTCTATTGTAACTGTGGTCCTAGAATTTCAGTATCTAAACACTGTGGATTTCATCTGATAATCATGTAGCAGACAATGGTTCAATTCCAAGGTCAGACTTTGGGGGCTAACAGGTTCAACAGTGTAGGGTCCTGATTTCCTCCTGCCCCTTAGGAGAAACCACTACACAGTTTCCTGCCCAAGGTGCTACCTGGAGACAGAACACTCTGGGGCAAAATATACTGTTCCTGAAGTCTGCTTTTCCCTCATCTATTTTAGATTTTATATATTTATGTTAGAGTAGCACATGCAGTTTTTGCAGTAGATATTTATGCATCACGGCCACATCTTTACCTGACCCCTTCCCCCTCCCATTAATTTCTAAAGCCTATGCAATAGGAAGATTTTGATGTAAACTACCTATGATCATTAGATTAATAGAATCCCTCTTCACCAAGGGCAAGGAGTACAGTGAAGGAGACTTAAACACTTCCATCTTCATGCCTGTGTGTGTGTGCGTGCGTGTGGGTGTGTGTGTATGGGTGTGGGGGCAGAGGGCCTCCATGTCATGATTTCATTAAGACACGGGAGAATCCTGCCACGGCAATTGTCTTACTCTGAAATTCAGAAGCAGAACTGTAAGTGCAGGGAAGAGTGCCACTCTACTTGATGGGCTCAGTAACCAGCTTCAAACATTGGGTTTACAATTGCAAAGATTCAGAAGCCTGCTGAGCACAGCAGCATGTTCCCAAGTGCCTACAGCAAGTTAGTTTCCATCCTAAGTGTTTCCTCCATTTGACAGATTTATTCCTCATAACAATGTTACCAGGTAGGTATTATTATTATCCCTGGCTTTCAGATGAGGAAACCGAGAAGCAGAGAGGTTAAATAATGTGACCAAAGTCACATTGGTAGTAGCAGAGCCCAGTTCAAGCCCAGGCAGACAGACAGACCCAGAGGCCGCATGCCTGACCACTAAGTTAGACCGTGCAGTCTCTGACCTCACTTGCTTCTCATCTGCTCACATGGTGCCTGCTGGCACCAGGTGAAAGAAATTGGTTTATATTTGGAAATGCATTTCTAAAAAACAGGATCTAGAGCACTAAAAAGAGACTTCTTTCTTTTTTTTTTTTTCCAATGGGTACTTTGGCTGTTAGCGGCCCAAGAGCTGAAACTGCTGATGGTGCTTGCAGAAACAGCACAAACAACATTCCATGTGGGAAATTTCATTCAGAGACCTTCAGGTGCCTTTCTTAAGGAAAGCAAAGTTTCCTGGTGCCCTTTATGAAAATCAAAACAGATATTTGTGCGGTTCTGTTTGGAAGAGCCTGTGTTCCAGGTCTAGTACCTTGAACATTGGCATCACTAAGAATCAATTGAGTCTTTATTAAATAACACAGATTCTGGGGTTGCAATCCCAGGACAAGGTCTGAAAGGGGTCTGGGGGCCTACATTTCTCTCAAGGACCCAGGTGATTCTGATGCAGGTGGAGCTGGCACCCAGCTTTAAGGAATCCCTGTGGCTATGGGGGTTTGTAAGACATGTTACCTGCTCTGCAAATAACCTGGAATATAAATATAAGTCAGTTATCCTGAGTATCTGAAGAGATAAACAACAGGAGGAAAGACACAGAGCTAACAGCTTTGGAAAGTGTTCTGGAAACAGAGACATTCCTCTGATGCTGGCTTGTCAAGAGCGGGCAAGTAAGAAGCAGAAGGTTGGTCTAGAGAGGGTATCTGGAGCCTGATCATGAAGGGTCTTAAATACCAGGGGCAGCATAGGAAGGATTAAAGAGTGTGATTTTGGTGGGTAGGGGCCAAGATGGCCAACTAGAAACAGCTGTGGTCGGAGGCTCCCACTGAGAAGGAAAAAAATGGCAAGTGAATCCTGCACCAGCTACTGAGGTATCCAGGTTCTCTCATTGGGACTGACTAGGTGGGTGGCATGACCCATGGAGAGCAAGGAAAAGCAGGGTGGTGTGACAGCCCACCTGGGAGCCACATGGGGCAAGGGAAACTCCCACCCCCAGCCAAGGGAGGCAGTGAGTGACTGTGCTACTTCATCTGGGAAACCATGCTTTTCCCACGGTTCCGTGCAACCCATGGATCAGGAGATCCCACTCGTGAGCCCATGCCATCAGAGCCTTGGGTCCCAAGAACAGAGCTGTGTAGATTCTTGGTGGCCACTTGGCTGCAGACTGCTTAAGACTACCGAGTTCCTGTGGGAAGGGGTGGCTGTCATCACTGTGGCTCCAGTCTGCCATTTTTCCCCTGCTGGTGCCAGGGAGACTGGATGGTTTGGACTCAGGAGGAATTCCCCACAGTGCAGCACAGCAACTGTGGCAGATCGTGGCCAGACTGCCTCTTTAGGCTGGACCCTGATCCATCCCTCCTCACCAACTGGGTCTTCCCTGCAGGAATTTAAGGAACTCCAGCCAGGGTTTTAGGGACAGAACTCTGATCTCGCTGGGACTGAGCTTCTGAGAGGAGGGGCGGCTGTGATCTCTGTGGATCAGCAGATGTAGTCTTCCTGCTGCTGGCTCTGAGGAATCCGGGCAGTCCGGACAAGTGGGATTCTTCCCAGTGCAGCACACTCCCTTCGCCAAGGGGCAGCCAGAGCACTTCATTAAACAGGTCCCAGATCTCGTGCCTCCTGACTGGGTGAGACCCTCCAACAGAGGTTCCCAAACACCTTATACAGGAGCATTCCTGCTGGCATCAGGTCAGTGCCCCTCTGGGACAGAGATCCTACAGGAGGGAGCAGGCAGACATCTCTGCTATTCTGTAGCCTCCACTGGTGACACTTCTAGGTGCAGGGGAAACCCAGGTGAATAGGGTCTGGAGAGGACCCCTACAGAAGAGGGGCCTGACTGTTAAAACAAAACAAAACAAAAAAACAAAAACACCAAACACACACACACAACTAAAAGGAAGCAACAGCAATAGCACCACCACCACCACCACCAACAAAAAACCCCACAAAAACCCCATCCAAAGGCCAGCAGCCTCGAAGATCGAAGCTAGATAAACTCATGAAGATGAGAAAGAATCAACAACAACAACAAAAAGACGCTGAAAACTTAAAAAGCTAGAGTGCCTCTTTTCCTCCAAATGATTGCAACACCTCTCCAGCAAGAGCACAGAACTGGGCAGAGGCTGGGATGGATGAATTGATAGAAGTAGGCTTCAGAAGGTGGGTAATAACCAACTTCACTGAGCTAAAGAGCATGTTCTAACCCAATGCAAAGAAGCTAAGAACCATGATAAAAAATCACAAGAGCTGTTAACCAGAATAACCAGTTTACAGACTAACATAAATGCCCAATGGAGCTGAAAAACACAACACAAGAACTTCACAATGCAACCACAAGTATCAATAGCTCAACTGACCAAGCAGAGGAAGAAATTTCAGAGCTTGAAGACTATCTTGCTGAAATAAGACAGGCAGACAATATTAGAGAAAAAAGAATGAAAAGGAATGAACAAATTCCCTGAGAACTATGGGATTATGTAAAAAGACTGAACCTATGACTAATTAGGGTACCTGAAAGAGACAGGGAAAACAACCAAGTTGGAAAACATACTTCAGGACATCATCCAGGAGAACTTCCCCAACCTAACAAGACAGGGCAACATTTAAATTCAGGAAATCCAGAGAACCCCCGTAAGATACTCCCTGAGAAGATCAACCCCAAGACACATAATCATCAGATTCTCCAAAGTCAAAATGAAGGAAAAAATGTTAAGAGCAGCCAGAGAGAAGGGCCGGGTCACCTACAAAAGAACGCCTATCAGACTAAGAGCAGACCTGTCAGCAGAAACCCTATGATATGGTTTGGCTGCGTCCCCACCCAAATCTCATCTTGAATTCCCAAGTGTTATGCGAGGGACCCAGTAGGAGGTAATTGAATAATGGGGGCAAGTCTTTCCCATGCTGTTCTCATGACAGTGAATAAGTCTCATGAGATATATGGTTTTAATAATGGGAGTTTCCACACAAGCTCTCTCTCTTTGCCTGCTGCCATCTATGTAAGACATGACTTGCTCCTCCTTGCCTCCCACCACGATTGTGAGGCTTCCCTAGCCACATGGAACGGTAAGTCCATTAAACTTCTTTCTTTTGTAAATTGCCCAGTCTTGGGTATATCTTTAACAGCAGTGTGAAAATGGAATAATACACCCTACAAGCCAGAGGAGACTGGGGGCCAATATTCAATATTCTAAAAGAAAAGAATTTCCAACCCAGGATATCATATCCAGCTAAACTAAGCTTCATAAGCAAAGGAGAAATAAAATCCTTTCCAGAGAAGCAAATGCTGAGGGAATTTGTCACCACCAAGCCTGTCTTGCAAGAGCTCCTGAAGGAAGCACTAAATATGGAAAGGAAAAACTGGTACCAGCCACTGCAAAAGCACACTGAAATACACAGACCAATGACACTATGAAACAACTACATCAACAGGTCTGCAAAATAACCAGCTAGCATCATGATGATAGGATCAAATTCATACATAACAATATTAACCTTAACTGAAAATGGGCTAAATGCCCCAATGAAAAGACACAGAATGGCAAGCAGCATAGAGTCAAGACCCACTGTATGCTGTATTCAAAAGACCCATCTCATGCACAAGGACACACACAGGCTCAAAATAAAGGGATGGAGGAAAATTTACCAGGCAAATAGAAAGCAGAAAAAAGCAGGGGTTGCAATTCTGGTTTCTGACAAAACAGACTTTAAGCCAAGAAAGATAAAAAAGACAAAGAAGAGTATTACATAATGGTAAAGGGATCAATTCAACAAGAAGAGCTAACTATCTTAAATATATATGCACCCAATACAGGAGCAACCAGATTCATAAAACACGTTCTTAGAGACCTACAAAGAGACTTAGACTCCCACATGATAATAGCAGGAGACTTTAGCAACCCATTGTCAATATTAGACAGATCATGGAGACAGAAAATTAACAAGGATATTCAGGACTTAAACTTGGATCTGGATCAAGTGTATCTGATAGATATCTACAGAACTCTCCACCCCAAAACAACAGAATATACATTATTTTTGGTGACACATGGCACTTACTCTAAAATTGATCACATAATTGGAAGTAAGACATGCCTCAGCAAATGCAAAAGAATTGAAATCATAACAGAGACCACAGCACAACCAACTCAGAACTCAAGATTAAGAAACTCATTCACAACCACACAACTGCATGGAAATTGAACAACCTGCTCCTGAATAACTCCTGCGTAAATAATGAAATTAAGGTAGAAATCAAGAAGTTCTTTGAAACCTATGAGAACAAAGAGATAACATAGCAGAATTTCTGGGATGCAGATAAAGCAGTGTTAAGAGGGAAATTTATAGCACTGAATGCCCACATAAAAAAGCTAGAAAGATCTCAAATTGACACCCTAACATCACAATTAAAAGAACTGGAGAACTAAGAGCAAACAAGCCCAAAGCTAGAAGAAGGCAAGAAATAACGAAGATCTGACCAGAACTGAAGGAGGTAGATAGAGACATGAAAAACCTTTCAAAAAAATCAATGAATCCAGGAGCTGGTTTATTGAAAAAATTATTAAAATAGATAGACCACTAGCTGGGCTAATAAAGAAGAAAAGAAGAATCAAATAGACACAATATAAAATGATAAAGGGGATATCACCACTGACCCCACAGAAATACAAACAACCATCAGAAAGCTATAAACAGATCTATGCAAATAAACTAGAAAGTTTAGAAGAAATGAATAAATTCCTGGACACATAACCCTCCCAAGACTGAATCAGGAAGGTGAATCCCTGAATAGACCAATGGGTTCTGAAATTGAGGCAGTAATAAATAGCCTACCAACCAAAAAAGGCCCAGGACCAAATGGATTTATAGCTGAATTCTACCACAGGTACAAAGAGGAGCTGATACCATTTTTTCTAAAACTACTCCAAACAATTGAGAAGGATGGACTTCTCCCTAACTAATTTTATGAGGCTAGCATCATTCTGATATCAAAACCTGCCAGAGATGCAACAAAAAGAGGAAACTTCAGGCCAATATCCCTGAGGAACATCAATGCAAAAATCCTCATTAAAATACTGACAAACCAAATCCAGCGACACATCGAAAAGCTTATGCACCACAATCAAGTCAGCTTTATCCCTGGGATGTAAGGCTGGTTCAACATATGCAAATCAATAAATGTAATTCATCACACAAATAGAACTGAAGACAAAAACCACATGATTATCTCAATAGATGCAGAAAAGGCCTTTGATAAAATTCAACATTCTTTCATGTTAAAATCTCTCAATAAGTATTAATGGAACATACCTCAAAATAATAAAAGCCATTTATGACAAACCCACAGCCAATATCATACTGAATGGGGAAAAGCTGGAAGCATTCCCCTTGAAAACTGGCACAAGACAAGGATGTCCCCTCTCACCACTCCTATTCAACATAGTATTGGAAGTTCTGGCCAGGGCAATCAGGCAAGAGAAAGAAGTAAAGGGTATTTAAATAGGAGAAAGGAAGTCAGACTGTCTCTGTTTGCAGATGACATGATTCTATATCTAGAAGACCCCATCTAGAAGATTCATGCGATTAGCCCACTAGAAACCTATTTAATAAATGTGCTGGGAAAACTGGCTAGCCATATGCAGAAAATTTAAACTGGACCCCTTCCTTATACCTTACACAAAAATTAACTCAAGATGGATTAAAGACCTAAATGTAAAACCCAACATTATAAAAACCCTAGAAGAAAATCTAGGCAACACCACTCAGGACACAGGCACAGGCAAAGATTTCATGATGAAAACATCAAAAGCAATTGCCACAAAAGCAAAAATTGACAAATGGGATCTAATTAAACTAAAGAGCTTCTCCACAGCAAAAGAAACTATCATCAGAATGAGCAGACAGCCTACAGAATGGGAGAAAAATTTTGCAGTCTATTCATCTGACAAAGGTCTAATATCCAGAATCTATAAGGAACTTAAATAAATTTACAGGACAAAAAAATCCCATTAAAAAGTGGGGAAAGGACATGAACAGACGCTTCTCAAAACAAGACATTTATGTGGTCAATAAACATATGAGAAAAAAAGGCCAACATCACTGATTGTTAGAGAAATACAAATCAAAACCACAAGGAGATACCATCTCATGCCAGTCAGACTGGCGATTATTAAAAAGTCAAGAAACAACAGATGCCAGCGAGGCTGTGGAGAAAAAGCAACGTTTTCACACTGTTGTTGGCAATCTAAATTAGTTTAACCATTGTAGAAGACAGTGGCAATTCCTCAAAGACCCACAACCAGAAACACCATTTGACCCAGCAATCTCATTATTGGGTATATACCCAAAGGAATATAAATCATTCTATCATGAAGATATATGCACGTGTATGTTCACTGCAGCACTATTCACAATTGCAAAGACATGGTATCAACCCAAATGCCCATCAATGACAGACTGGATAAAGAAAATGTACATATACACCATGGAATACCATGCAGCCATAAAAAGGAATGAGATCATGTCCTTTGCAGGGACGTGGATGGAGCTGGAAGCCATTAGCCTCAGCAAACTGATGCAGGAACAGAAAACCAAACACCGTATATTCTCACTTATAAGTAAGAACTGAACAATGAGAACACATGGATACAGAGAGGGGAACAACACACACTGGGGCCTGTTGGGGTGGCAGTGGAAGGGGCAGCATCAGGATAAACAGCTAATGCATGCAGGGGTTAATACCGAGGTGACGGGTTGATAGGCACAGCAACCCACCATAGCACACGTTTACCTGTGTTACAAACTTGCACGTCCTGCACACATATCCCAGAACTTAAAAGACTAAACCTGAGAAAAGAAAACCAACTGAGTTAACAACAACAGCACCACCACCAACAACAAAGAGTGTGATTTTTATTCGGTAGGATTAGTATCATGGGGGTGATGTGGATTACCTGTGGGAAAGCTCTACTTGGAGGTTCCCTAGGCACCTCAACCTTATGAGTACAAAATTAAACAAATCACCTCTCCCTAAACCTGCTGCTCCTCCAACAGTCCCTTTGGAGAATGTCATGATTCATGCAGTTAGCCCACTAGAAATCTAGGCTTCTCTCTCATCCCTGCTCCAGTCATACATCGGGTTCTAGCAAATGTTCTCTTAGCTATTCATGGCTGTCCACTTTCATGCTGAAGTCTTGATTTAGGCTCAAATCCCTTTTCAAATGGACCATTCCAATAGTAATAGTATATTAGGATTCAAAGACAGGCAGGCAAAGTTGTGGTTCAGCTTCAGAGAAGGGCAGGTCAACAGTGCAGAACTGTGACTCTGAAGGCCAGTTGAATTCTATATCTAGCCAGTTGCTTACCAACTTTGAAGAAATTTTGAGGACATCACACTCTCAGATGAAAGCATGGTAATACTGTAACCATAGGACCAGCCCAAACTGGGCCTACTCTGTTGATAACAGAATAAAGTTACCATGTAGGTAAAACAGAGCCAAAACTGTAAGTCGGGTAGCCCAGGCATGTGCAAGAGAGACCTCTAACAACACCCAGAAGCAAGGATTCCTCCCCACAGAACCAAGAAGATTCATACATGACTGGAACCTGAATGCAGAAACTCTTTCAGAAGTGAAGGGTCTGTTGGCCTGGAAAATCCAGGGCTAAAATCTGCCTCAACATACCTTAATGTAAATGGTCGAAATTGAAGCTCTCCAGTGAGACTCTACAAAACCAACATTCCTAAATCTTCCCTTGCCCTCTGACACCTCAAAACTTGCCCCAGACAGCAAACTGGGGAGACAGATTTGAGCCCAACTCCTTTTTCCTTGCTGTCTGGTCTCGCAATAAAGACTTCCTTTTCTTAAATGTTGGTGCCATGTTATTGGCTTCTATACTCATCAGGCAGTGAGACCACTGGCATGATAATACAACTTCTGGAGACAGGTGAATTCAGTCTTCTTTTGGGAACTGTGTGAACATTAGACTTTTTAGATGTAGTGCTATGAAATTTAAATACTGATAACCTAATTGGTGAGAGCTTTTTGCATGTGCCTCAATGTAAGATCTACCATGAGCCTTTAAAAAATTTTTACATCTGGTAGTCTATTCCCCCTAAATTTATAATACTAAGTGAGGTTTATATAACATATTTCACGAACCTCTGGGTTCGCTTTCTGTTGAAAGAAATGAGCATGTCTCCATTTTGTTCAGTTCTGCTCTAATTTTGGTTATTTCTTTTCTTCTGCTAGCTTTGGGGTTGGTTTTGTTCTTGTTTTTCTAATTCCTGTAGGTGTGATATTAGGCTGTTAATTTGAGATCTTTCTAACTTCTTGATGTAGGCATTTAGTGCTACAAACTTTCCTCTTAACACTGCTTTAGCTTTATCTCAAAGATTCTGGTATGTTGTATCTCTGTTCTCATTAGTTTCAAAGAATTTTTTGATTTCTGCCTTAATTTCATTCTTTACCCAAAAGTCATTCAGGAGCAAGTTGTTTAATTTCCATGTAATTGTGTGGTTTTGACAGATCCTCTTGGTATTGATTTCTGTTTTTATTGCAGTGTGGTCCAAGAGTGCAGTTGGTATGATTTAGATTTTTAAAAATGTATTCAGATTTGCTTTATGGCCAAGCATGTGGCCGATCTTAGGTATGTTCCCTGTGCAGATGAGAAGAATACATATTCTGTGGTTGTTGGGTAAAGTATTTTGTAGATGCCTATTAGGTCCAATAGGTCAAGTATCGAGTTTAAGTCCAGAATATCTTTGTTAGTTTTCTGCCTCAATAGCAAACAACTAATGATGTGAGTGGGGTGTTGAAGTCTCCCACTATTATTGTGTGGCTAAGTTTCTTTGTAGGTCTCTAAGAATTTATTTTTATGAATCTGAGTGCTCCAATGTTGGGAGTATATGTATTTAAGATAGTTAAGTGTTCTTGTTGTATTGAACCTTTTATCATTATGGAATGCTTTTTTTTTTTTTTTGTCCTTTCTGATGGTTGTTCATTTAAAGTCTGTTTTATCTGATATAAGATTAGCAACCCCTGCTCCTTTCTGTTTTCCATTTGCAAGATACATCTTTCGCCATTCCTTTACTTTGAACCTATAGGTGTTGTTGTGTGTAAGAGGGGTCCCTTGATGACAGCAGACAGCTGAGTCTTGTTTCTTTATCCAACTTATCACTCGCTGCCTTTTAAGTGGGAGTGTTTAGCTCATTTACATTCAACGTTAATATTGATATGTGAGGATTTGATCTTGTCATTGTGGCGTTAGCTAATTGTTATGTGGACTTGATTGTGTAGTTGCTTTAAAGGGTCTGTGGGCCACGTACTTAAGTGTGTTTTTGTGGTGGCAGGCATCATTCTTTTGTTTCCATGTTTAACACTCCCTTTTTAAGGCAGATCTAGTGGTCCCTTTGCACTTCTCTGGCTGAAAAGGATTTTATTTCTCCTTCAGTTAGAAGCTTAGTTTGGCAGCATATGAAATTCTTGGTTGGAATTTCCTTTCTTTAAGGATGCTGTAAACAGGCCCCCAGTCTCTTCTGGTTTTTTAAGGTTTGTGCTGAAAGTCCGCTACTAGCCTTATGGGGTTTCCCTTCAAGGCAAGTGACCTGTCCCTCAACTCACACAGTCAGAATGGCTTTTGTTAAAAAGTCTAAAAATGACAGATGCTGGTGAGGCTGCAGAGAAAGGGGAATACTCATACACTGCTGGCGGGAATGTAAGTTAATCCAGCCACTGTGGAGAGCAATTTGGAGATTTCTCAAAGAAGACTGAACTACCATTCAATCCAGCAATTCCATTACTGAGTGTATACCCAAAGGTAAATAAATCATTCAGCCACAAAGACACACGTACCTCTGTGTTTATTACAATGCTATTCACAATAGCAAAGACATAGAATCAACCCAGGTGCCCATCAACTCTGGACTGGATAAAGAAAATGTGGTACATATACACCATAGGATATCATGCAACCATCAAAAAGAACGAAATCATGTCCTTTGAAGCAACATGGATGCAGCCAGAGGCCATTGCCCTAAGTGAACTAATGTAGAGGTAGAAAACCAAATGTCACTTGTTTTCACTTTTAAGTGGGAGCTAAACATTGAGTACACACAAACATAAAGATGAGAACAACAGGCACTGGGGACTACAAGAGTAGAGAGTGAGGGAGGGGGGGAAAAGGGCTGAAAAACCACCTATTTATGCTCACTATTTGGAAGACACATTCATTTGTAATCCAAGCCTCAGCATTATGTAATATACTTAGGTAACCAACCTACCCATGTACTCCCTGAACCTACAATAAAAATTAAAAAAAAAAAAAAAGAAATGAGCACATTAGTAGTTTAATTGGGATAAAGTAGTCAAAAGACAAATGGATCAGGGACCAATGTAAAAATGAGGAGTGCTGAGTTTGCTTCTGGGTAGGAAGGATTTAACATTAGTACCTCCCAATTCTGACTCTATCTCATCTTCATGCCAGCTTCCTGTGAAAAGGGCTTCCCTCATCCTTCTCTCAATAGTGCCCTGGGCTTTTTGGTACCCCCCTACAATTGCAGGGAGGGCAGGGAAGGAGGCATAGCCTGGTCCCAGAGTGCCACTTGGGGTTTATTTGGATTATGGTACCCTATTTGGCCACAAACATGATTACATACATTTTGGGGATTATTATTCTAACATCCTTCCCCATACCCAGCACCAAAGCAATGGGATCCATTTCCCAGTTTCCACCAGATAATAAATGGAAGTGCTTTTGGCTTCTCTCTATTAATTTTGATGTAGAATCTAAGCACCCTATGATAATTTTCACTATAGGGTGAAGGGTAATTTTCAGCCTTCATTTCCGTCTATGCTAAGCTGGTTCCAAAGCCCCAAGCTGGGCCTGGTAGGCATACACAAGTCTCTGCTGTTGGCCCCCCACAGCCCTCCCATCCAGAATCCAGCTCATTATTTGGCAGAGCACTTTGGAGATAGCAACAGCATGAGAGATTCTATATAATATCACATTCTATTCAGCTTTCATTTTTGCAGATGAAATGGATTTATAGCACAAAGGTTACTGAACTGTATTGTCAAGATGATTTTCAACAAATAATAAAAGTTATTAAGAGGTTCTTAGGTATTGATGACTTGTGAATTTCCCCCATCCTGCCTTGGTCTCTTCTTACTCTGGCTGATCATTACATGGTTGGTAAAGACCGGTTATTAATGTAATTACAAACCTTTTACATTCAAATCTTCTTTTATTGAAATTAGAGCATCCTTTGTCATTTCTCCTTTTGCTGTAATCCAGCCTGTCAGCCTACCTTCTCTGGGTTCCATACTTGCCTTTGATGCCGGTAAAATGGAGCAGCTAGCAAATCAAGGCTTATAATAGCCCAAACTGATGAGGGCTATGAAATTACTCTGCTCTCATCATTACTTCTTTTTTTTTGTCTCAAATGTTCTTGTACAGTTACTTACTGTCCTGAGCCTCTCCATAACCCCCCTCCCATGCCCTACTCTCATTCCTTTTAGCAAACTAGTATGTGGGTCCAGGGCCATTGATGAGTGCTTTTAAAAAAGAGAGAGCAAGACAAGCTTTTATTGTGAGTGAGCTCCTTCAGATGTTATTTCATCCTACATTGTTCTCTAACTCCCTGATTTATTGATTTATTCCTTGAACAAATCAAAGAAAACTGTAAGTTCACCCTCTCTTCTGTTTGTTTGAGTGCTGCTTTGCTCCAGCCATATTTGGTGTTGGTTTATCTACCAATGTGAAATGGTTTCCTCATTTTTAATCACATGTCTTCTATCATTAGTATAGCGGCAACCTCAATTCTTAAAATCAGTCACGAAGCTGCAGCTTTAATAATTTAAATAAAAGCTTATCATAGAAAAGCAAATATTTACAAGTATGAGTCGTCTAATTTAAAGAAATTAATTAAAAGTAAATGCTGAAGTGATTTAAAACTAAAGAGCCATTACCCAATAAAATGTTATTTACCGTTTGCCCCATGCCAGCTGGTTTTTGAACTTCAGAGAGATGGAATTCCAGGCTCTCCCTTTGCTTTATGGACCTGAGGCTTCAAAACCTGCCCACCTATTCTGGAACTAGGTTCATTTGCCCTTTATGGTGGGCAGGTGCTCCCACAGTTTTCAGTTCTGAGGGATCTCTGGGTGCATCAGTGCACTGGGAGAGAGTGTGCAACTCAGAGGCTGAAGACTGGGCTTGAATTGTGCAAGGCACTTCATGAAAATACCCTTCCTGAGCCTCAATAACCTCATGTGTAAAATGGGAATATTAGGACTGCCTTTCCTCCCCTTGCAGGGTTGTGATGGAAACTGAATTTTAAAAGTGAATAAACAAACAAAAGGACCAATCATCCTGAGGCCCTCAATATTGTTTGAATTCAAAGTCACACTCAGTCTTTAAAAAATAAAAATAAAATTGGATCTTCTATGTGGAATATAAGGTGATTGTCCAAAGACCTTGAAGGAACAAGCAAAGACATTTGTAAACAAATCCAAACTTTATGGCTGAGTGGTATGGACCCTAAATGTCCTACTCTACACTGATATGTCGGGGTGGGAAATCCTCTAACAGAGGTTGCAATCTGTAGGCTCATTTTTATACACTCCCATCCCCAACACACTGTTTAAAAAATGTTCAGCTAGTTGCTGACACTTCAAAGTCAAGGGCTTTCACATAAAAATTCAGTTTTCCTGCTTTTCTTTAATCTCAGGACTTGCCTTCCTTGGAGGCCATGGCCAAGTGAAGCTGTGCTCTTGAGGAAGGGACTTTGTCCTCTTTAGGCTCTGCTCCCGCCTGCTTCGCTCACTGACATTTCCCATGTGCCCCTATAGCTATTTGGGTTTGCAGTCCCTGACCCTTGTGAATAATTCTTGCTCTCTAGATTTCCACATCATTGCATTCAGTTTGCATCCTCTGCTAACAGGTGTGTGTCATCCCAATTCCCCACTTTAAAGAGCGGAAGTGTCCTGGGAGGCAGACTAAAATTTCCATCACCTTACCTGGTTCACATTTACATCTTAAAAAATAAATTATCCATAAATAACTCCAGGCAAGTGACTGCTGCAGAAGTGAGAAGCGGCCTTGGATAGGAGCTCCGGACACTGGGTCATATCCCAGGAAGTTTCAGACAAGTCACTTTACTTTCTCAGGCCTTATCTTCAACTCTGTAAAATGAAGGCATTTGAGTAGGTGGCCTCCAATGAGTTGACAGGGGTTATAATTTCATGGCCCTGCCAGAAACCACACAGGCTCCAGGCCAAGATGACCTCAGCTCACGTTGCTGCCCTTCAGCTTGATCTCTGCAAGGGTGACCCTGACTGGGCCTCTTCACTTATCTGTGCCTTGGTTTCTCCATCTGTAAAGTAATATGTGCTTTTCTTCTCATAAGAGTGAATGAAATGATATGGGTGAGAGCATATTGGAGGAATGTTAGGATAAAATGAATCCATGATCTTATATTACTCTTGTGTCTATGAGGCTACAATTAGGAAGGGAAACTTGCTCTGCCTAATGGGATTTCTGGATCAGAAATTGAAATCCCTATTGACAGCATTATGCAGATAATTCCACAGCCAACAAGGTCATACTGTGGCATTTCTACCCCACCTCTCGCCACTGTAATACTGGACCTCAGTTAAAGGGTAAATGCGTCCTACTTCAGAAAAGGGGGACTCTAATTTACCTCCTTGTTCCATGTTCCATGCATTTTATGAGGAATGTATGTAGTTAACTGGGATCAGGTTGTTAAGCAATTTGATGAGGTGTGAACTAGCCCTTTAATTGTTTTATTTACAACATACTTATCCTTCACTAACATCCCATTGGGGAATTTTCTACTTAGCTAATTAATTTAAGTGTGGTTTAATGAACTAAAATTTGGCGAAACCAGAAGGTGAAAAACACCCATCGAAATTTTAGCAGTCTTAGAGCCATTTGTAATTGTGGCACTCACTCAGTTGGGGTTTTAAAAAATGCATCAACTACAACCAAAAAATGAATTAAATAGTTAATTACATTCATCACCACCATTTAAACAATAATAACATGGACAATCAAGGTGGGGAAAAATAATTTAAATTTACTTGTTGTTCTCTAGTATTTTTTCTGGTAGAAAGAAATGGCTTCTGGGGAACAATTCATTTGTCAGGGATAGGCAATCAGAATTGCTTTCAGAAATCAAATGCTTACTCTTAAAGAATAATGCTCTCCTCTTTCCTCTGTAGTTCTAAAACTGGATGGACAAAACTTCTAATATTACTCTGACCCAGAGGGCCATCTTACTCCTTGGTGACGGTAACAGCAATGAAAAAAAACCCCAAATATAAAGTATGTAAAAAAGGTATGGGCCACAATGTCTATCCAGGTTGCACCTAGCTGGGCAATGAGATGAAAGACAAAACACAGTGCATCTGCTCAAGGCTGAGTCAGTCCCATGGGGCATCTGCTGCAGGTGTGGCTTCTGACAAGGGGACTGCATTAAGGGAATCTTGAAGACAGAGTTCGGTTTGGGCAAGTAGCTCAGAGGCCAAGAGAAAGGTTCTTGATTTGGCCATC
Organism: Pongo pygmaeus; assembly: GCF_028885625.2. NCBI lineage: Eukaryota > Metazoa > Chordata > Mammalia > Primates > Hominidae > Pongo > Pongo pygmaeus. The sequence continues at coordinate 105,912,626 of NC_072384.2, read as the reverse complement.
TGTACTTGTTCTGGATGCCACTTCTTCCTGATCCTTTATTTCTGAATCAGATGCCCCTCTTATGAGCTAAGTAATCATCTCAGAAATATGTGTTATGATTGATTTTGATTTATATGGTAAGATATATGAGATCATGAAAAACCTTAAATATAACGCAGGCATTATAGCTGTATGGGAAACATTCTGCCTCTATGGAATCAATAACCATTGTATTTAATCACCTGTTTTCTGGTGTGTCTCCAATGAACTGTGAGCTCTGTGATGGTAAGGACTATTACCGAGTTCACTGTTCACTCTCCAGTGCCTGGCTCATGGTAGGCACCCAATATAAAGCTTATTAGTGGATGTTCACTGGAGATTCCTGTTGTGGGAAAAAAGGGGTTTTCTTTTCTTTAAATGGGTCTCATTTGAGTTTCAGCCTCACACCTTTCTCTCCCAGTGACTGGCATCTTGCTTGTTGCCTAATGACAAAGCTCCCAAGGCAAACAGCAATTCCAATGAACGAGTCAACCTTGATGTTACGCTCAGCCCTCTATAGTAAACAACAGCGCTGGGCTCTGAGGCAAAACACCTGGGTTCAAGTTCCAGCTCTGCCATTGGCTTTGAATGGGAAATTTCTCTGTGTTTATTTTCTTCACTCAGAAGTGGGAATTATGATACTAAGCAAGCTCCTAGGCCTGCTGGGAGAAGATAAAATTAGGGAAGTATGAAAAAGCACTGTGTAACCGACAAAGCCCTATTCAACTGTAAGACATCATCACTGGTAGGATTACCCTTCCACTTTCTCTAGGTGTGACCATTAAATGAGATCCTAGCCTTGAATCTTAATGTCCATGGCTGGGTGTCTTTGTTCCCTGCTGGACCATCCTGATGCCAACAGAAGTTTTGCCTTTGTCTTTTATGAGATTCTTTCTCAGGCTTTGCTCTCCTCTGCCTGTGAGGACATTGGATTTTTATCCAAACTGAACAGCTTCCTTTTCTTCAGTGACCTGAACCACCAGACCTTCTCTTTTTATCTCATCTGACTGGGGTCCCTCCTGATTCCCTCCTTATACGTCTGTGTTTAGGTTCCAGCCAACCTTGAGCTCAGCAATCCTGTCTATCAACACAGACTTTGCATTGAGCATCAAAATATGAGACATCAGGGAGGTTAGGAGCAACGGTTCTGGGTTTCCAATGAACGAATGTTTCCTCTGTAAGACAGTCTGTTTCCTCCTCTGTCAAATTGGGATAGTAATGGTTATTTGCTTCCACTGAGTAGCTAGGAGGGTTAAATGAGAAGGTCTGTAAAGCACTTAGTATGGTGCATGGGTGTGGTAAGTGACTGATAATGGTAGGCAGTTATTATTATTATTCCTGCCCCAACTTTTCATTTATTCTTGATTCCATAACTTCTCATGTGCTTTTCTCAGTCTTTCAAATATTCAAATATGTTTAGAGGCTTATTTCTTCTCCAAAAATCTGCTTCCTCCAGATGGAAATGAAGCAAGTTATTACCACTTTCCCAAAATGTATGGACTATGTTCATTGAAAAAACTTATACAAAATACACTAAAATGTACACTTTCTCCAAACAGTTTTTTTGTCTTGTCCTAGTTATATTCTAGATGTCTAACTGCTACTCCTTGGTGGGTCTACATTGATGTCACCTCTCTGAGAAATGCTGGACGACTTAGACTTTGGATTATTCACATTCTCAGGCAAAGACAAACACAATGACACGTGGAGCTCTAAAGTGAGCGACAGATGCAGCCAAACCCAAAGGAAGTTGGGCAACAGCCAAGAGACCATCCTGGTCTCAAAACAGACATAACTCTTGTCTCTCTTGTCTTTTTCCTTTATATGGGATTATCTGATGGCTGAATCACTGGACTATATTTACTTGAGGAAGTATTCTTGAAGCCTGTGGGTCAAATGACAAGCAGACCGGAAGCAGAGGGGGTTTGGTGTACCGGTCTGACAGATCATTTTTTAGGGATTTGGTACTCATCCTACTTCTTGTGAATATGTGGCAACAGCTTCTACTTTTCTCCTTCATCCTTGATCCTATCTTTCCTTCTTCCCTTGTGATCCGAGTTGAGACAGTGGAAGAAAGTTGCTGTTTTTGCCAGTCTAGCATCTGTCCTACTTTATCCTGGTGACAGCCTTCTGTTCTTTTGGGAATCATTCCATGCCCACTCTCAGTCCCTGTGGTTCAGGTGGAATGACTCCACCCTGGACTCCACAGGGGCATGTGACCCAGGCCTGGACCATCAGAAGAACGTTCCATCCCCTCGGGCACAGTGATTGTGGATGGCTAAAAACATACCGCGATAAAAGCAACCTGAGATGATCCTAGGACTTTTGTTGGAAATGTTAAAATGAGAGGATCCCTCTTTTGTGGAGTAGCTGAGAAGAGGGGAAGTAAGCCTGATGCTGTGGGCAGCCATCTTGCCACCATGGTGGAAGAGCGTGCCTGAGAGCAAAGCCAACAATGAAGAAAACAGTTGAGAGATAGGGAGAAAGAAGCCAAGTGCTGACACCCTTTTATGAGATCTTGGGTAGCTGAACCTGAAGATAAGTCTGTCCTTGGACTTTTCAATTCAGTTACATTTACCAATAGATTTCTTTTCCTGTATTGGATAAATAAAGTATCGGAATAATATGTAGAGAGAACAACAATGTTTACCTATTGTCCATGTGTACATTCATGTGTTGGTATATTCATACCAATAGGTATGAATGTAAGTACTAGAGGATAAAATACTTAGAAAGAGCCAGTGGTCATTCACTTTGGCAACCACCTTGGGGGAGAAAAGCTTTGTTGTAGCTTATGCTTCTTCAGCTTGGTACAGCTTTCAACATCTCCAGGGTAGAGAAAATGAAAAGCAAAAGACCTAGAAGAACTCCGTCTTTCAGCTGTGATAAAGATGTCAGTGGACAGGGAAATAGAGGCATGGAGTGTAGGAGGGTGTCTGACAGATTTTTGGTTCCTGACAAACTTCCTTTAGGCTCAGATATCTGTGCCTATAACTAACTTTAGTAACTACATATGCAATTATGTTAGTCTACTTCTGAGAAAGTGAATCATCCCTAACTCGAGTCCTCTAGCAATTCTCCAATAGAGACAACAATGTGAGTGTGCAATTAATTTGCAATTAGTTGTATAAACAGAAGACATGCCAAGACAAGTCTTGCCTGTTCAGACCCAAGGGAGTAAATAAAAAGAAAGGTACCAAAATGACTTCCACTGTGCCCATCTCTTCCAGCCTGCTCCTCCTTCCAGACACAGAAACATGCACCTTGATTAGTTCCTCATCTCTGTCTGCATCTCTCTGTTTAGAGCCAGCATTTGAGATGGGACTGGATCTGGAGTTGCTGTGGGAACAGAGGTTTGGAGAGCCTGATTTTGGTGAGATCCTGTGGTGAGATTTAATCTCATCCTGTGGCATAGTGATTTGATAAAAAGAGTGATATGGCTCAGGATTTGATTGATTGATTAATTGAGACAGGGTCTCGCTTTACCACCCAGGCTGCAGGGCAGTGGTGCGATCACAACTTACTGCAGCCACCTCGACCTCCCGGGCTCAAGAGATCCTCCTATCTCAGCCTCCTGAGTAGCTGAGACCACAGACATGCACAAATATGCTCAGTTAATATTTGTATTTTTTGTAGAAATGGGGTTTTGCCATGTTACCCAGACTGGTCTGAAACTCGTGGATTCAAAGGATCCATCTGCCTCAGCCTCCTGACGTGCTGGGACTATAGGCATGAGCCACCATGCCCAGCCAGAGATGCTTATTTGAATGGCAGACTATTCTGTGGCCCAAGAACATGGAAATTTGTTTCTAAGGAGCAGCATAAAGCAGCCAGGCTTGCTTGGGTTCTCTCCTGTGCTTTCGAAAGCCAGGGCATTGTAGAGATCCCTGAGAGTTGGAGTTTGCCAGGGAACAGCAAGGGCCATAAGCAATGGAAGATTTCCTAAGAACTCAAGCTCTGCCATGACATGGACTAGCAAGTAAAGCCCAGATTAAGATAAGCTTGTATTTTCTTTAATGAAAAATTTTATTGAAGTATAATGTGTACACAATAAATGTATCCATTTTAACTGTTCAGTTCCAGGAGGTTTTACAAATGTACACATCTGTATCACCACTAGCATCAAGGTTACGGGTGACTCTTAATTCCACTTTATTCATTGATTCATTTTTTTGGCCACCTTTTAAAACTGAGCTTTCTTTTCTATAACTCTACAGAAGACATGCACACGCACACACACATGCACGCACACAAAATCTCACGCTTGAAAAAAAACATTACTTGCCTGGAAAAACTCCAATCACTTATGTTTGATAAAAATTGCTGAATGTATTAAAAAATTCAGGTCTGGATGAATAACAGAAATAAGAAAATTGAGCTGTGGAAAGAATTCTCTGGGATAGATACAAAGTATTGAAAATGGAAACGTGGAAAACATGCCATGTCATCTCAATCACAATTTTCTATTGCTTTATGTGTTTATGTTAGAGGAAATCTTTTTTATGAGGAAAACTACAAAGTACTAAAAATGAATGTGCTTTCAATGAAAGAATTTTCATGACTCAATTAGAAAATTCACAGAATAATACAAGTAGAATGTCCACTTAGTACGGTTGAAAATAGAGAACTGTCTTTTTCTGACACCTTCACAGTGAAATGTCTGGAAATTTTCTCCTCAGTTGTATATTTCTTCCCGAGTCTTTGCCTTTCCTCCTTGTTCTGCCTTAAATATTAGTTGAATGCCCACTGCATGCAGGTGCTAGGCAGAGGAGGCAGTGGTGAAAAGTCAAAGCCTTGCCCTTAAGGCCCTCCCTGCCCTTTAGGAACGCATGGCCTTTGCTTTCCATGTTGTAAATCCACTCTCATTTTCATCCTGCTTCTAGAGTACCTGTTGCTGTCTCTGCAAAGCAGGGCTATAAACGGGAAGCTGGGAAAAGAGAAGGGGGCAGAAAAAGGGAGGAAACGAAATAGCTCAATAGCTCTTTTCCATGTGATGAAGACTAGCAATTCTATTTATTTTCTCACCGTTTGTCAGGGGTAAAGTTCATGGTAGAAGAAGATGTTAAAACTCCAAATCAATAAAAAGCAAAAACCCAACTAGAATAGCCCAATACCTGAGTGCTTGCCTGAAATACAGCAGCTCTACCTACATTAGGGAAAGGGAAAGCCACAGAGAGAAGGTAAGGTCAATGCCAACACCATGAGGTACCAGAAGCTTTTAGTATTACTGCATTTCTTACATGTCAGGAATTTGGAGAAGAGTATGAACTATTTCTGATGGCCATGGTATTATTATTGAGAACATTAGAGCTGTGATTTACTAAATATGGATAGTACAATAGTCAACCATCAGATATAAATCTGATATATTCTACTGCTGATTGTGGTCATTAAGAGTTTTAAGAATAGGCCTTCTGAATCCTTTTCCATTAAGTAGCTTCTTCATAAAAATGCTAAGAAACAAAACCGAATCTACACCGCAAATATAATTGTGGCTTACAAAGAAATAGAAACAATTTGCCTCGTGACAAGTGACTTCTGTGATTTTTCAAGATGCAATGACTCATTCAAATACCACATTAGCTCTTTGAGACCTATGATTTCTATATTAGCATCAGAGACTAGACTCCTCAAGGCACCTGATAGTAATGTAGGTCTTCTGGTCAACTGTGATTATCAATGTGACTCTTAACACACGCCAATGTGAAGCTTACTTGTTAAGGCCAAAGGATGAAAGTGGATGTGTTGGCATAGGGACTCTTTACTCTTGGAAGAAAGACTCGAGAAATTCACAGTGCAGGTTGTTATGAGAAATTTGAAATGGAAAAAGGGCAAAGCCTCATAACACCCACCACATACTTGGTATCAACGTTTACAACTTGCGAAACATTAAAAAAAAAAAAAAAACTACAGGGATGTTTGGCCCCGACTGAAATTTTGCAATGGCCTTTGTACAACAGAAAACTATTACGCCATGCTAGTCTGTGTCAGTGCTAAATTGTCTCCAATAACTGGGCATCAAATACTAGGCAATGTGTCAAGTATAGGAAAATTGTGACTTAGAATGTATGAAATTGTGAAATCCAAAAAATTTTATCCTTATGCCAAACTCCTAAAGAAATGATATATATATAAAAATATATATAATGTGTATTTAATTTTGTATATCTTAAGGCTATGTATAAAGATGGCTAATAAAAGGAGACAGAACATTTTCCACTGCCTTTTTAAAATAAGGAAGGAAAGGTCAGACCAGACCATAAGGAATGAAATATCCGAGATGAAGAATATTCTCCAGTAATCTCTTCCCAACAGAACCCTTTCGGGATACTAGGTGACAAGAGAGAAAATCATAATGGAATAATAGCCTTCCGCATAAAAGAATTATGGTAAGTTGACATTAGGTTGAGCTGCAGTCCAGTCAAAATGAAAGAAGTTCTGAGCTGAGCCTGTCACGGAGTCTCTAAAAGAGGACAATCAATATGTGTTTTCTGACTGTCTTCCTCATATTCAGCCTGCAGTAACTTGAACTGAGAATTGGCTTTTTATGGAGATTTATTACAATAGCATTGCCATTCAAGAATAGGCGGCTATCATCATAAATAAAGAGCAGACACAAAGGGATGTGAAGATCCAAGACAGAGAATTTGTCAAGATGGGTAAATCATGAACTTACTTATATTGCAAATAAATACACACTATGAAAGCCACACCTCATTAGGAGAAAATCTTTTTTCTGCCCTGGAAAAACCAAGTCAAGCTGTTGTGTTTTAAATTTCCTCACGCTGGCCTTCTGAAAGCTCAGAAACCAATGCCTGGACTATTGGTTTATTGTGGACGTAGGCTGCTCTGTTGAATGTAAGATGTGGGTTCCCGTGACCACCAGACCTGCTGTGGCTGGAGGGTAGATACTTAGCATCCACAGTGCTGACAAGGCTTTCTTTCTGCAAGAGCCCACAAAGCTACCGAAATCCAGTTCAAAGCCCTTCCTGAAATGTGGCGGGGGAGAAACAGCTGACCCCTGATTCCCCACCCTCAAAGCCCTAAAACCTGAAGAAGCAGGGCCTAAGTGTCCCCCACATTTCCTTTGGACATTGAAATCTGTGTAAGTGAACATGTTTCCGTGTCCCGCTTTGTTGTTTCAGCTGTTAGGAGAGCTGGGGATATCAATTACTCCCTGCCTGGAGAAGTGACCTGCACCAACAGTCCCTGCCACACAGCTGGCCTCCTCCCTCCCTAACTGCTCCCATTTAAATAAATGCCTGCCGATTCTTCCGGAGGCTACCATCCTGGCCTTCTCATCCCCACTAAATGATTCATTAGGTTGGATTAACCCTTTAAAAACTACTATTTACCAAAGGGTCCCTGGGGATTCTCTCACACTCCATCATTTTTAGCCATTATAAACAGCCAGCCCCAGCAGGGTGGAATCCACTTTAAGGCTACTCAGGTTGACAATGTGGGTTATGTTAGCTCCAATTGACTTAAAAGCCCAAGACAGCATTTACTTTGTGGGATAGGGCATACACATTTTCATCTCCCAGCCTGTGCATTCCAAATATGCCTCTTGCCATAAACAAACAAACACCTAGGCAGGCATTCCACAAAAAAGACTAAGCCAGAAAGGAGTGAGCAATCATTCCAAGGCTGTGGGGTTATGAAGGACCTATTTTCATGCCTCCACTACCCAGGCCTCCATTTTGGTTGGTGCCATTTTCTGCCATAATCAGCGGGTGTGCACAATGAGTGGTGCCAGTCAAACGGTCATTTGTGGGCGCAATTAGACACCTGTGCCTTCAACAAGTTGCAAGCACCTAATTGTGTCTGCATGTAGCCACTTGTGGGTGCAATTATCCAGAAATCCAGGTGTGCCTGGTATTATGTACAATCTAAGGGGAAAAAAGTGTTTTTCAAAAAAGAAGGCTCAGGTTGAACATGTGCTCTTCAAACTTTCAGCAGAAGCTACCATCACCATATATAGAAGGAGCCTCTTTCAGAGTCTACAGGAGTGCTGCCCCAGGAGAAAATAATGCAAGCCACATATATCATTTATTTATTTATTTATTTTTATTTATTTTTGAGATGGAGTTTCGCTCTGTTGCCCAGGCTAGAGTGCAGTGGTGCAATCTTGGCTCACTGCAACCTCTGCCTCCTGGGTTCAAGCGATTCTCCTGCCTCAGCCTCCCGAATAGCTGGGATTACAGGCATCCACCACCACACCTGGCTAATTTTTGGATTTTTAGTAGGGATGGGGTTTCACTATGTTGGCCAGCCTGGTCTTGAACTCCTGACGTCAGGTGATCCGCCCGCCTCGGCCTGCTAAAGTGCTGGGATTGCAAGCATGAGCCACTGTGTCCGGCCTCGCATATATAATTTAAAACTTTCTTGTATCCACATTCAAAGGTAAAACTAATTTTAATAATTTATTCTACTTAACCCAATATATCCAAAGTATGATAATGTCAACAAGTAATCCATATAAAATAATTTATATTTAATATTCTTTTGCTTTTGGCATTAAGTCTTGGGACCTGGTGTGCATTTTACATTTAAAGCACATCGTAATTCAGACACATTTAAATGTCTGATAGCCCCATGTTGTTGCGGCTACCATATTGGAGTGCAGATCTACAAAGAATTATTTCTAATTGTGATTAACTGCTTGTAATTTTTGACGTTGAAGCATTTTCCTAAATACTTCGAAAATCAAGTTTCCAAGACAAAATATTTGAAAATGCCCTGTAGTGTCTTAGAGTTGTCATGGGTAACATGGCTCTTTACTGTATAAATTCCCAGCAAAATGAAGGAGAATGTGTAAAATCTGCCCCTTCTTCTCTGTTTTACGATTTATATGAGGAGCACATTGGGGCAGTTTGGAAGTGACAGGCACAGGTTGTGTAGACAGAGTTAGAAGATGGGCCAGTAGAACTGGAGGTGAGGTGGAAGAGGGGGATGTAAGACAGGAAAAGGAAATAGATTAGAGATTATGGCAGACCTCTATAATATCCTTTGCTATATATCAAAATGGTTGTTCCAATTCGTCCAAATGAGTATGGTTTTAAGATCATTTTACAAAAGGTATGATTCATTTTGGTTGCATTTGGGACTATTGAATTAAAATTTGCTAAGAAACTCTTCAACTGTGAAATAGATAAATAATGGAACCAACATAATAGGGATGTGGTGAGGATTAAATGAGTGAATACACATAACATGCTTACAACAGGGCCTAGCACACAATGAGCAGTCAATGACTATCAGCTGCTTTCATCCTCTTCATCACCACCACCACCATCATGATGTCTATTCTCAAGCCAATCCAGAATAGTATGTGCATCTCTCTCTCTCTCTCTCTCTCTCTCTCTCTCTCACACACACACACACACACACACACACAGCTTAGGAGGAGAGAGATGACTAATTTCTTTGCATATGATTTTCAGCGTTTCCTAATTCCTTCCATCATCATTGCCATGCACTCAGATTAGTTCTCTGAGTTCAAAGAGCAAATGTGAACCGCTCTGTTTCTCCCATCCATTCTTAGCAGACTTTCAAGCTGATAACACAGACAGTGCCTGCATACTTTTTAAATGAAGATTCAAAACCACTTGCTATGCTCTAATTTTCATTTCACAAAACAATCCATGAAGAGCATATACTGTACATTTTCTGTCCTAGATCAAGAACAACCTGAATCGCCCTAAATCAAAAACAACCAATTCCATACACTTTTGTAACAATTAACTTATATTTCTATACAATTAGGTTATATATTTACACCTTTCCCCCCACCTGCCACAAGCACCATTCCCTACTACTCTGAGAATGGCCAGTTCAATGACCGAGCTGTCCTGAATTCAGTGCCCTTTTCCCCAGCTGTCACAGGGAACTGTAGGCTCAGATATCTTTTCCTCATCCCTTCTTTTTTTTCCCTCACCTGCATCAGTTGGCAAGGGAATTGAGTGGGACACTTCCCTATAAGTGTCACTAATAAACTCCTTAGTTACTTTTATTGGAGGCAACACCACTTCCTTTACTAGCTCCCAATCTCTCTCCTTTCTCTGCCTCTCTCACTCTTCCCTAGACACGTAGGAAATAAAAAAAACAAAAAACAAAAAACCTTCCTTGTTGCTCTTGGTTCCATTTGTTCTGTGTTTCACTGCCAAAAATATTTGAGGAAAAGGCAATAATCTAGTCTAGAGAATTTTAAAAAATTCCCAAAGGAATCAAAGTCATCAACATGGAGAGTGGCCAGATGCCTCCTTGAGAACCTCAAACACAGCTTCCAGCTACTTCCTCATCCTTCTCTGATTGAACCTGCTTTTTCTCAAGCACAATTATTAAAATAGATGAAACATGATTACTTAATTTTATTTTTTTCTGCTTTAATTACCAGCATTGTAATGGTATTCTTAAAAGCAATGTTTCTTCATTCTATTTCCGTTCATTACTTCTCATTTTTTATGAGACTCTAGTGTGTAAAGGCAAGACGATAGGAATTACCCAGAGTCTATTAACTGTAGAAAATGCCCACACCAGGGCAGGTGTATCAGCCGATGTCCCACAGCAACCATATTTTTAAGACGATTTTCACATGGACGGCACTTCACTTACATGAGCTAAGTAGATTTGTGCAAGCCTTGCAACCAGCTCACTGCGTAGTGCATCATTTCTACAGGAAATGCACCCCAAGTTCTAGGCCAGTAGAAACAGCCCGTTTGAGATTGAGGACTGATTGCATGAGGGATGGATTTGGGTTGGCTAATGTATGACTCCTCATCTAGTCATTTCCAAGTGTCAACCAGAAATGAAGACAGCAGGACCAGGCTCCCCATCTGGGAACCAAGCTGCAGCCAGGCTGTGTGGACCATCTCTAAACCCATCCACAAACGTTGCCACAAAGGCAATAACCTTCTTGTGCCTAAAAACTGGAGTTATGCCTACTTCCACCATCTTTTTATTCTAAGAAAATAATTACAGTTTTTAGATGGTTTAGGTATCTTTTTTAAAAATTTAATTTTTAGTTTTTACTAGTAGGTGTATCTATAGGGTACATGTGATGTTTGGATACAGACATACAATGCGTAATGATCATATCAGGGTAATTGAGGTATCCACCACCTCAAGCATTTATCATTCCTTTGTGTTAGGAACATTCCAATTCCACTGTTTCAGTTATTTAAAAATATATAATAAATTATCGGCCGTAGTTACCCTGTTGTGCTGTCACATACTAGATCTTATTTATTCTGTTTCTCCATCCTTGTGCACCATGTGGAATACTCAGCCATAAAAAGAATAAGATCCTGTCATATATATATGTGAGACAGGATACAATGTCATATGTATATGTGTGTGTGTGTACATATATATATATATATGTACACACATGTATATGACAGGATATATTTTATATATATTTATATTTATTTATATATATTTATATATATTTATATTTATATATATCCCCCCACCCCACATTCTCTTTATCCATTTATTTATTGATAGACACTTAGGTAGATTCCAAATCTTGGCTATTGTGAATAGTGCTGGAATAAACGTGGGAGGGCAGATATCTCTTTGATATACCAATTCCCTTTCTTTTGGGTATAAATGCTTAGGTATCTTAATGAAAGCATTAGTTAATGCTTGATCTTATTCAAATACTTGAAATGTGAGCATTTTCTCAATTAAAGATACGTATTCCCAGAAGTATCCTGGTATCTTATACTCAGATTGCAGTCAAAACTTACTGTATATTGTACGTCACTGTCACTGTGAAACAGAATAATTTATGGTGAAATTTCTCACGAGAGTTCTAAAGAAGGCTATTCTAATTATTGTTTCATCAAGGAGAGCAGCTTTTTTTCCAAGGCATTTTAGTGTCTCGTGCCTTCCCATGACTCACCGAGTGAAGAATGCAACAACCGTTGGTAGAATGGTTGAAACAGAGGAAGATTTAAAATCTCTCTTATATGACTGTCATTAAGAGATCCATTCATGTTTCCAAGTTCAATTCTTTGTGATTAATTCTTTTAAAAACTCCAGTCATATAGAGTGAGACATATAAAGCCACCTTTTTTAAGGCACTGAAACTTACTCCTTGAATTTTTGTATAGTTAAAAAATAGGCATTTAGTATAGCTTTTGGTGCAGACTCGAGACAGCAAGTTGTTGATCTGTGTTCTCAGCCCGCCCTCCGGTCATGGACAGTCAGCCCCAGCCATGAAGCAATATCAACATGCCCTCCTGTTACAGTGTCACCACTCACATGTCATTCCCATTATTACAGATGTCAAGGAAGAAACCGGAGAAGCCCGTTTTATTATAAGCATGAATGATAGTGAGAGATTGGACCTTCCAGGGGCACTCTGCTGAAATGGGTGATTCAGAGATGCTGTGTGTCATACTTGAAAAAAGACCTAAATTTATTACATTTAATGTTTAATATAAATCACCAAACCTGAATATGTTATAAAAATGAGCTAAAATGCTGCTTAACAGACATTATTAAAGAGTCTTAAGTATGGAGCCATTTCTAATTGGTAAAAGTTCACAGATGAACACTTCTTGCAAGTACTCATTTTTAAGAAATATTTCTTCCAGTAAGAAGGCCCTTATTTCAGTGTGAGATATAATCCAGGGGACAAATCTCTTTATGCAAGTATCATCTTTAAGTTCACAGAAGGAAGTCAGTGAAATCTATGACTTAGACTTTATTCCCCCCTTACTTAAATATGAGAAAAAATCAAGTTTAAAAATAATTAAGAATACAATGATACACAGTCCAAGGTAGGGTGCTTGGAATAAAACTGCTATATAAGGCGATACGTGTCAAGAGCCAACTAGCTATGATTACTCCCTCGCAAACTAAAAAAGAATAGTGTAGAAAATTATCTGTGCTGTTTTTATAATCCTGATTAAAGGATATAAACATGGGTAGTTTAAATTAATCTGTGAAAGAATATGCTGTCATTTCAATTAGAGAAAAGGGAATCCTTTAACTGTCCCCCCTCAACAAAGGCACCACCTTAAATCAGGCAAGGTTGGCCTCCAAAATGGGACGAGTGCAGTAAACCAATTTTCAGCCACAAAATGTGATCTGCAAAATTGGTTTGAAGTACTGCTGGCTGGATACCACCTCTGCTGGGGAGTGAAATTAAAACTGTCATCCATTCACACAAAGTCCCAATAGCTTGCCGGCCTCTGGTGTGTGCTGGTTCATAACCACAGCTGCCTTCCCTGTCCGCACAGACACCCCTTTGGGGACTCTGCTCCTTCAGCTTGTTTATTATAATTCTCAAACTGATACTGGAAAGGTACCTCTGGGTCACAGGGGAGACCTCATCTCTGAGGGTGAGGATGAGGATGAGAGAGCCAGGAAAAGCTGATGATGCCACAGTAGCCTTTTTTCTTCCTTAAATGGGCCACCCAGGGTTTTCTATTAATTCTTTAACTTGGACATTCCTCACCTCCATGCCCCTCCATTTTGATTTCCAAAATGCAGGTGCTCAACCATTCTCATTTCTTTTTTGAAAAGAGACTTCAGGGCCCACAAAAATAAACAATTAGAATGCTAGGAAGAGAAATATATTTTCTTACAGGTTCAAAAAGCTGTTTTATGGGAATACTTACATTTTTACGTTTTGCTAATTATTTAGTTGTTCATTATGTTACGTATGTTCTTACAGTGGATACACTATTATAACAGAGCTCATTATAATCATTTTTTGAAAACAAATATTTACCAAATACTTACTATCTAGCTAGGTACTGCAGAGAATGCAGAATGCAGAAAAGGTTAAGAGACGGCCCTTACCTTATTCTTTCTGGTTGGGAAAAGCTTATTTTTTTCTGATTGGTAAGATGAGTTTAAAATTCATTTAAAAAACAGAAAAAGTAAGATAATTTGACGGGATGTGTCAGTGCAAGAATCTATATAATAATGACATAGATTTTGACTTCGTACAGTTAAATCACTAATTATTATGTGACAGTAAAATCTGGATGTCAGATGGTCAGCTTGAGAGATTGGCTTTGGGCCAATCCATCTTGACACCACCAATACCTTGATACCATTTTTTCTCATGATTCTATTTTTATCATTCATTCTTATGATTCTGGCTTATATTACTTTATCTTGTAAGGATGCATGTTTTATTTATGTTTCATAGTAGATATACCTTCATTTGCTTGTGTACTTTGCCAATAATTTAACTATAGCTTCCTGTACAGGTGCCAGGATGATTGTAGGGTTATAGATGTGTCTGTCATAACTTCTTAAATGTCACAAACATGTGCAAGAGAACGGTCTTTCTTTTTTGGGGGGTTCTTGTTTTTAGATGCGCATGGTCATAGTATTGACAAGGGATATAAACCTCTTGCTTTGGATGACATGATATTAATGAAACTCTGGTTACCCCGTTGTTATTTGGAATTGACACACAGAAGCTTACCTGATCTAATGCACTGGTAACATTGTCAATGTAAAGAGAGGATAGTGAGAGGAGTGGAGTCTGTGGGGAAATCAATTCCTGGGGCAGATGTTGCAGCTTATCAGTGGAAGAGTAGTTGCTCAGGGGCCAATGAGCAGGGCCTTTGTGAATATAGTAGCTAAAGAGTGGATACACACTGATACAGAGTCAATCCAGTGAGGTGAGCTCTACATTTACTCCACCAAAGCAGAAAAATTAGGTATATGCCTGAAGCCTAAACTGCTTTCCATCAGCATTATTCTTATCAATGTTCCAGAAATAAATGTTATAAAAGAGTTCATAAAATACGGAAACAACTTTCTTTGGAAAGCAGTGGGTAGTTCTGAATCAATCCACAAGACAGGCCAAATACTCAAATACTCAGGAAGTTACTTCGGTAGCTTTAAAAACCAACTGCATTGAACGATCTGACCAGAGCAGGGAGACTTGAACATCCTTGGAGACACTGTTAATCTAAGTGAAGATGCCTTTAAAAAAATATTCCCACTGTGTTTGTCATCACAGGAAAAGAAAAAAAACATTGCCAAGCATAATTCATTTTTAAAATATCCTTGAGAAATAGTTAAATACATGTTATTCATTTACTGTTTTAGTCTCTGCTTTTTATTTTTTGTTCTGTAGTTTGGCCGATATGGGATTTGAATATAAAATCCATGTACATTTGCTTTCTCTTTTATAATTCACCTATCACCCATGGTGCATCAAATCTTCTGAATTATTTAAAACATTTTCCCATTTCCTATCACACTTTTAAGGTTAAAAAATGAAGAAAAATATTTTCCTCAAGCACTTGCTTCTCTTGGCCCTGATGGACATTGTTTTCATTTGGTTGGTTTTTGAAACAGCAAACAGGATACTAAAAAATATACTCAAGTCCTAGTTAATGCACTAAGACAAAAAGAAATAGAAGGTATACAGATTGGAAAGAAAAAAAAAAAACTGTCTTCATTTGCAGGTGACAGGATCATCTAGGTAGAAAATCTGAAAGAACTGACACACAAAAAAAAAACCTTCCTGGAACTAATAAGCAATTATAACAAGGTTGCAGAAGACAAAATTAATATACAAAAGTCAATCATTTTTGTATATACCAGTAATGAACAAGTGAAATTAAAATTAGAAACACAATACCATTTATATTAGCACCCCTCAAAAATGAAACACTTAGGTATAAAGCTAACAAAATATTTCTAACATCTAAGGAAAATTATGAAATTCTGATGAAAGAAATCAAAGAAGACCTAAATAAACGGAGAGACATTCCATGTTTATGGATGGAAGACTCAATACTCTCAAGATGTCAGTTCTTCCCAACTTGATCTACAGATTCAATGCAATCCCAATCAAAAACAGAGAAAGTCTTTTTTGGATATTTACAAACTGATTCTAAAGTTTATATGCAGAGGGAAAAGACCAAGAAGACTAAACCAAATATCGAAGGAGAAGAATAAACTTAGAGAATCGATAATAGCCAACTTTAAGATTTACTATAAAGCTACACTAATCATGACACTGTGGTATTGGTGAAAGAATAGACAAATAAATCAATGGAACAGAATAAGAAGTCCGGAAGTAGACCCATTTTAGCATAGTCAACTGACTTTCGACAAAGCACCAAAGGCAATACAATGGAGAAGAGATCGTCTTTTCAACAAATGGTGCTGGAACAACTGGACGTCCACATGCAAAAAATGAAACTAGACATAGACCTTATGCCCTTCACAAAAATTAACTCAAAATGACTCACAGATCTAAATTTAAAATGTGAAACCATAAAACTCCTAGAAGATAAAATAGGAGAAAACCTAGATGACCTTGGGTATAATGATGACTTTTTAGACATATCAAAGTCACAATCCATGAAAAAAAAAGCCACCAATTTGGCAGAAAATATTTGCAAAAGACACATCTGTTAAAGGACTGTTATCAAAATACACATAGAATGTGAAAACTCAATAGTAAGAAAACAAACTCAACTACAAAATGGGCCAAAGACCTTAACAGACACCTCATCAAAGATATACACATGGCAAATAAGTATATGAAAGATACTCCGCATCATATGTCATCAAGGAAATGCAAATTAAAACAACAATGAAATACTACTACATACCTATTAGGATGGCCACAATTAGAAATACTGACAACACCAAATGCTGACAAGGATGTGGAGCAACAGGAACTCTCACTCCTTGCCTGTGGGAATTCAAAATGGTACAGCCACTTTGGAAGATAGTTTGGTGCTTTCCTGCAAAAGTAAACATTGTCTCGCCACTTGATCCAGCAATCACGTTCCTTGGTATTTACCCAAAGGAGTTGAAAACTTATGTCCACAAAAAAACCTGCCCATAGATGTTTACAGCATCTTTATTCATAATTGTCAAAACTTGGAGGCAACCAAGACGTCCTTTGGTAGGTGAATGAATCAACTGTGCCACAACCAAAAACTGGAATATTATTCAGCCTTAGAAAGAAATGAGCTATCAAGCCATGAAAAAGCATGGAGGAAACTTAAATGCATATTATAAAGTGAAAGAAGCCAATCTGAAAAGGCTACATACTGTGTGATTCCAGCTACATGACATTCTAAAAGTTAGAACTATGAAGACAGCAAAAAGATCAATAGTTGCTAGGGGTAACGGTGTGGAGTGGGGTATGACTAGGAAGAGGACTTAAGATTTTCAGGGCAGTAAAAACGCTTTGCATGATACTATAATGATACATACATGTCATTATACACTTGTCCAAACCCACAGAATGAACAACACCGAGAGAGCGCTAATGTAAACTATGGGCTTTGGGTGATTATGATGTGTCAATGCAGGGTCATCAGATGTAACAGTTCTACCACTGTGGTCGGGAATGTTGGTAATGAGGGAAGTTACGCCTGTGTTGAGGTGGGAGGTTTATGAGAAATCTCTGTACCTTCCTCTAAAATTTGGTGTGAACCTGAAACTGCACTAAAAACAGTGTGTATGTGTGTGTCTATCTATATTGTATCTCTATGATATATATGTGTGTGTATTATATATACCTTACATGAAAATATATTTATATATATACTGTATGTGTGTGTGTGTGTACATACATATATATATTTACATGTGTATATAATGTATCTTGATGTGGATCATGTCTTGCTCTGCTAGAGCAATGGCTTTCTCTCCTCATCTAGTAAGGGAGCTTATGAGATGGGTCTCTGACAAAGGACACGATGAACCTTTCTGTGGAGGACAGACGAAGCCACAGCTTGTAGGCTTCTAGTCTGTAAATTCTGTCTTTGGTATGACTTCTTTCTTTTTTTTTTTTTTTTTTTACTCCTCAGTGACTTCCCCATTGCAGCTTCTATAAGTCCCCATGTCTCCTTACCTTCTTGCCCCATCTCCTTGTCAAAACAGAAAAGAATAAGATATTCTCACATGCATCTTAGCCCAGGAATTCTCATTTTTAAACTCTTTAACTGTGAAGGGAAGGGCTTTGTCTCCTGCTAAATGTTCAGGCAGCGTGTTACAATGAAGTGAAGTTGCCCCCCCACTGGAGTGCTAAGTCAGTGAGTCTTTATTGATTCCTGTAAATGCTAGAAAATGGGGGTTTTACTGCTAAAAATGACACAAACAAGCACTGTTCGTATAGATCTTTCTGGAATTATTCTAGAGGAGCCATTGTCCACTATGCTGTATGGTGGAAACCTGTCAACAAACACATCCAGCTGCAGCCTGTGGATAACAATGCTTACATGGGCATAACCACATAGACGGTGTAGCATAGATGGCATAGTTCCTGGCCATCTACCTGGAAATCTCTTCCTGAAACCATGACGCAACTGGCACCAGGATGACATCTTGACTTGCAAATAATATTAAGTGACATGTTTCGTCTTGTTCGTTGTCTCCCTGTGGTAAATTATGTTTAGGCAATCTACAAACTTTTGACTCTTTTAATTTTATGCTTTTCACATTCCTGAAGAATGAGGTTCTCACCAGGAAGTTGCCACAAGGTTACTGGTTTGGTAAACTTTGATGTCAATATTCTTTCTAAAAATGACTTTTGCCGCACATAGTATATAAAACTGTAATTGCGGTTTCTAAAATTTTGAAATAAGTGTTTTATCTCTAAGGACATTTTCGCTATTCTGTGGTGAAGCTGTCAACACCTTTTAATATCTAAGAATTTCTTCCTTTTCCTCCAATATATAATTTCTTCCATATTTTCAGATACTGACATCCTCTAAGTCAATTTGTTGGCACGTTTCACCCCATACCATAGAGAGAAGCCACGGTATGGCTTTTAAGTGCTGACAGAGAAAGAACTGTTAACTTGTCTAGTCTGCAACCTGTGCAGTTTTCTACTTCTCACAAAGAGTATAAATTTCCGGATATTCATATCAATGATCGATGTTTTATTAACTATAGATATTCCTTGTAAAAAGAAAAGTTGGCTTTTTTAAGAGATGACTATTTCCAGTTTGTTTCCCATCAATTTAATACTCTTAATGGTGATCAATGATAGAACCTCAGTTTGGAGGCATCTGTGTCTTTGAAATCCTTTCCTTTGGCACAAAAATCAAACAAAGCAAAATACTCTTCCAGGGATTCAGTTTAAATTCTAGGAATTATGTAGTCTTATAAATCTCAGTTTCCTTTTCATATATACTTTTCAAATCTCATGAGATGGTTGCCATGGATGACTTCGAGTTCTCTATGTGCCATCCATTGGAACCATGCTCTGGAGCCCAGAATTGTCACCACTCTGCCTTTCCACCCAGCCTTACACCCATCCTTCCTCATCTATGAGGAGAATGGCACCTCCAGCCCAGTTGTTCCAGCCTGGCTCCAGAGTTATCTCTGGCACCAGTCTTTCCCTTGATGCCCACATCTAATCAGCCATCAAACAGGTCAGCTCACCTCCTTCACAGGCCTCTCTTCCCTTCCTGCCCTTCCCCACTGATATGGCTTGGTTGTATGTCCCCACCCAAATCTCATCTTGAACTAGTTTCCATAATCCCCACATGTCGTGGGAGGGAACCGGTGGGAGGTAGTTGAATCATGGGGGCGGTTACCTCCATCCTGTTCTTGTGATAGTGAGTTCTCATGAGATCTGATGGTTTTATAAGGGGCTTTTCCCCTGCTTCGCTCTTCACTTCTTGCTGCTGCCATGTGAAGAAGGATCTGTTTGCTTCCCCTCCACCATGACTGTAAGTTTCCTGAGGCCTCCCTAGCCATGCTGAACTGTGAGTCAACTAAACCTCTTTCCTTTATAAATTACCCAGTCTTGGGTATGACTTTATTAGCAGCATGAAAATGGACTAATAACACCCACTTATGTCCTCATTTCAGGCTTTCAGCATCTTCTGTAGGGACCACATAAACAGTTTCACAGTGCCCTTCCTGATTCTAGTCTTGTCTCTCCAATTTATTTATTTAGGAGATGGGGTTCTCCCTCTGTTGTCCAGGCTGGAGTGCAATGGCATGATCTCAGCTCACTGCAACCTCCACCATCTGGGTTCAAGCAATTCTCCTCCCTCAGCCTCCCGAGTAACTGGGACTACAGGTGCCCACCACCATGCCCGGCTAATTTTTTGTATTTTAGTAGAGATGAGGTTTCACCATGTTGCCTGGGGTGGTCTCAAACTCCTGAGCTCAGGTAATCCGCTTGCCTTGGCCTCCCAAAGTGCTGGGATCACAGGCGTGTGCCACCGCACCCGGCCTGTCTCTCCAACTTATTCTCCAAGAAATTATCTAGGGGCTTTCTCTACAATGCAAATCTGATTAAACCATTTCTTTCTTTAAACACCTTCAAGGGCCTCAGCCTTCTGGGTAGAGTCAAACTCCCTAGCATGTTGTATAAAGTGCTACACATCTTGCCACTTCTTCACTTCAAATTCCATTTATGCATATAAAATTTTAGCACTTATTCTACTTGATTGAAATAATCTATAATTTGTCATTCTTGTACTCCCTTCCCAAGTTACCAGAGACTGAAAATCCCTAGAGACAAGGACTGTGTTTTAGGGAAGAATACTTCCTCAGTGCTGGCTATATAGTATTATTTATGTAAAAGTTGACTGAATGAATGAATCAATACATGAAGACTCAACTCTCTCTACCTTCATGCTCATAGAACTTCAGAACAATAAACAATATAACTCAACAGCTTGACTTCTCCAATTTCCCATGCTCACCTGAGCTGCCCAGTTAACACAAACCATGTGTTTAGTTTCTTTCATCTGAGTCTACCTTGTCTCCATCTTTTCTCTGCCCAGCTTCAGCCAGATTCCCTGTAACTTTCTTCCTACGCATATAGTGCACTAAATCGAACCCTAATCTTCTTAAAGAGTTAATGTGCCTCCCTAAATGCCTAATTTACTACCAGAGAGTGACTTAGGCACTGGGGAGAATCTGGCTCATTATTTAATAGCCAATAAGGCCAGCTGTTTCATTTCAAGAAATTAATGGTCTTTAAAACCTTTCCATATTGTACCAACTGCTCTTCTCAATGGAGAGCCAAGTGACTTTTATTAGTAAGGTTGATAAAAGCCAAACCCCGTTAGTCCTGCTCTAGCCTTCTTCATAATACCAACAGAGTCTTCTGGGACATCTGGTTATTTTTGTTTTACTCTCCCTGTTGATTCCTTGAGATATTTTCTTTGCTGGATTTTCTTTGCTTGCTCCCTTGGAGACTGCAAAAGGTGGTCCAACAGCTGCACTCCATGGCCTGACGGCTTGACCCTCGGCCTTCTCGACTTCTTAAGTAAGAATGCCTTTCAGCATTAAGCCTAATTTGGCCAAGACAGTGAGCAGCTTGTTACTTTCAGGTTAGCTCATTCCATCTTCAGCCACCTGAAATTACTCATATGTAAAAAAAATTTCACATGCAGAGGATGTTTTATGTAACCATCTTTCGCTTATTAATATCCCACCATTAGGCAAAAAGGTCAAGAAAGGGCTAGATTAGGCCACAAATCCATATTATGAGACAAAGATATAGCAGCCCTTAAATTTTTAGCCATTGATCAGTATTTTATTTGAGGACATTTGGCTGTTAAGAATAAGAATGAATAAAACACATTTGCCCTCCACCAGCAGCTAACGTCTCTATGCTTTTCAAATATAAACTGTTGCTAGTGGCATACGAACAGCTATATTCCAATATCCTACATATAGCAAATGGATTATTTATCTAAATTATATATGGTGGAGTGGCTATGGTTTAATATTAATATTTTACTTCCTTTGGATTTCCTGTGGTTTTATGCTGTTCTAATTTATGGTGAGATCAGCATAGTACTTTTGGCTGTGAAGAAGGTTGTCGTCTGCTTATTCTCACGAGTGCCTCCTCTCCCTCTCTACTTTCTGCGGATGAGAACAGGATGTTATTTTTCAAAGCTGGGAAGATAGCAGAATGTGTAAATCCTTCTCTAGGTAGCACTGGTGAACACACACGTCTGGTCTCTAAAACTTAACCGGGTTCTGTATTTCACATTGCTGGTGCAATGGGTGGGGGCAAGGAGGATGAGTTTGATGCCATTCAACCTGCTTTGTGGGATTTCTATGCTGGGAAGGTTTTGTTCTCTTTAAAAGCAGACCAAAAGGCAGCATCCAGAATGGAAATATATATACACACTGTGCTGTGTGGAGCTGAAAGTTAGACCATAATAAGGTTTCTTGCGAAAACTATTAAATTCACTCTGATATTGAAGATACCCTTCACACAATAAACTACTGTATAGGTATTTTCTTCTCATAAATTTTTACAAATGAAATAATCTCTGTGAAGGCATTGCTATTCTGTGAAGAAAATATCAGTCACATAGGAACTATAATGTGAGGATTTAAAAAATGACCCCTTTAAGAAGGGTTTACAGTGAATCCCTTAATTCAGTCAGTTTTCATTTTATTGGGTTACAAAATTCTCACTCACCCTTTCCCCCAGGAATATGTACAAAATATTATTCATAAACTGGCATGTAACTTCAGAGAATTTGAGGATCCCTTGAAACTAATCACTATCAATTTAGATATGCACAGATCCCAGATTAAGAACCGCTCCTCTCATAGTTCCTTTTGGCTTAGCCAAATTGACACACAATCGCAGGACAAGTCTCCTTCCAGCAAAATTGCATCTCTTTATCATAGAAATTAAAAGGCAACTCCCAAAGTTATAAATGGTGTCTTGGAGGAGCACGCTTAGAGTTCCGATCACCTAGATCTGAGGAACACAGGAAGGCATGCTCTAGGAGATGAGGGGTGTGTGTGTCAGTTCAATAGGCATGCCTTGCTCACACAGCAGAGGCTTCCAGCAGCTGGCAGAGCATCAAGGAGAAGAGCATATATTTTGCAAGAAGAAGTACCATTTTGAGAAAAAAGCCCATTTGGATGATCTTGACTATTCCCAGGACACTGAATACCTGGTGTTGTATCACATTCCAAGAACACAGGTCAGAATGCTTCAGGACACTTAGTATCCTGACATAGGGCATAATATCAGTGAGAGCAAGATGTAAATTGATTCTGGTTGACATGTGCCAACGAACTACACAGACATCTTCCACAATATTTGTCTGAAGCCATTCAGCATGGGTGTCTAGACCACCATGTATTTTTTAGTTATAACAATATCACAGTCAGTTGATTGCTTGAAACTATATCACAAAATCACATTACTACTTAAAATGACATGTATGTTCAAAGCATTTCTGCTGTAGAAGTGCCAAAATAAATAATCAAATAATTAGAAGAAAGTATGGATATTTCATAATGAGAGATAAACTTTTGCATAGAAAAGCAAACAATTATAAGGCAAAAGACAAAAGATTTAACATATAAAAATTACAAATTTATATTACCATAAAGATAGCTTAAGTTAAACTAAAATAATTTTAAATATGTCAAAGTGTTAATGCCCTTAATATATGAAGGGCTCTAGGAAATCAAGAAGACAGAGATAAACACCTAGACAGAAATGACACACAAACAGATAAGCTACAACAAACTAAAAAAAAAGGATTCTAATAAACATATGAGAAAAATTAAACCTTGCTAAGAGTAAAGGAATTACAAATTAAAACAGTTTGTGATCATAATCGTTACTTTTTAACCTATTAAATTGACATAGGTTTTCAAAAATGATTTATAGTCAGTGCTGGTGGGGGTGTAAATTGGTACAACCTTTTTGGAGGTCAATCCGGCAATATACATCAGAAACTTTAAAAATATTCACATTCTTTGACCTGGTAATTACATGCTAGGAATTTATCCTGTAGCCTGTTTGACTTATGACACATACTTTTTGTTCTAAGAAGATGAGCCTAAGCATCTTAATTGAACTGGATGTGATTGATCCAGTTTTACAGGCTTCATAGATACAACGCTAGTGTCTTAGCATAAAGGCCTGATGCTAAGGTGAGACTGTGGAGACCATGGAAGACACATGACCAGGGCCATCAGACAAATCCCTGAGTTTGGCCAAGTTTTTATTGTTCATAATTGAAGCAAAGATGGCATGTTGAAATCCATGTAGAACTTTACCTCGCCTGTGTGTATAGCCACGATCCTAGGTAAAGTCACAGCACACACTCAAACCATCATTGTTCATCAATGGGCATTTTTGAGTCAGGCACCTCAGTACCAAGTTTAATTTTTCCAGAGGCTTTCCTAATCCCAGGAGTGTCCCAGAGGTGCTGCTGTATTTCGGTGATGTTCTGAGCATGGGCTTGACAGAAAATGAACTTGTCAAAGACCTTACATCATTTTGATATATTGCATATTTGAGTGAAACAGAGAAACCGGAAATACATTCTTCTGGAGTTATTCTCTTGGGTTGCTCTGTTGGAGCTATTGGCATTTATTGTGTTCCATACAAGACATGACCAATTCACAGAGCACCTACTCCAATAATAAAGTGAAGGCATCAGGATTGTCTGGGGCATCTTACTAATCTCATATGTTTTCTCTCATGAAAGGCAACCACGACCAATCTGCTTTGACCCTGGGCCTTCACACTTCTTTAGTTGTGGCAGCAGACTGCTCCCACACCCCCATCACTGCAGCACTTCTGTCCTCTACGGTCCTTATCCAAGTATCTGTGCTTCCTGGCTTGAGGCTTCTGTTACCAGTGCACTGAACAGGAAGAAGTGCTGGGGAGTTGATATCTTAGGAGCAACCCTTAACCAATGACAAATGGGACCAAAAGTTAAGTACCTCAACACGCTTGCCCCCAGGTGGGGCAAGGTGTGAGTGTCTTCCCTACCATCTCCAGAAGACCCCAGCCCTCCTTCCCTCTTGCCTGCAGCGGTAATCTGCTCATTAACGTGCTCTGTACTGGCTTTCTTCCTTTCCCTTCCTCACTCCGCTTCCAATGCTTCCTGGGATTGCTTCTCAAATAAAATCACTTGCTCTCAAATCCCTGTCTCAGAGTCTGCTTCTCGGGGGTGGGGAGAAGCCCTGCCTAGGACACCAAAATGAGGACTTTTTAAACTTTTGAATTGATACTAGAAAATTATGAGAATGTCCACTATTCCTTGTTACTATTATTGCTAGTACAACAGTAGTACAGGCCGGGCGCGGAGGCTCATGCCTGTAATCCCAGCACTTTGGGAGGCTGAGGTGGGTGGATCATGAGGTCAGGAGATCAAGACCATCCTGGCTAATATGGTGAAACCCTGTCTCCACCAAAAATACAAAAAAAAAAAAAAAAAAAAAATTTGCCGGGAGTGGTGGCAGGCACCTGTAGTCCCAGCTACTCGGGAAGCTGAGGCAGGAGAATGGCGTGAACCTGGGAGGCGGAGCTTGCAGTGAGCCGAGATCGTGCCACTGTACTCCAGCCTGGGCAACAGAGCAAGACTCCATCTCAAAAAAAAAAAAAATAGTACAAGGAATGTTCTATATTCTTTATCCAAATTCATCAATTCTTTACATTTTGTCCCATTCATTATTTTTTTCCATTCTGTTCCCTTCCTCTCTATCCTCCCTCTTTCTCTCTCTACACGTATATACATATTATTAAATATACATACTGATACTTTCTGAGCCATTTGAGAGTAAATTGGATACTTGTTCCTCTTTACCCTTTAATATTTTAGTGCATATTTCTGAACAAAGTTATTCTGTTTTATAGGCTCAGTACAGATATCAAAACAGTTTCCACTGTTTCTTCTTACCCTCATCCGTATGCTTCATGGAGTCAGAGCTATGCTTAGTCACAGGATGCCAGATGACATTAAGTCACCAATTCTTCCTACTTGAGAAAAATATTATTTCCAGAATGAAATTACAAAGACAGTGATAGATAAACCTTTGCTGTCGATCTAAGCAGTGAAAGCATGTCACAGCCACAGAAGGATGCCCAGGTTTTTGCAGTCTGCACTGTCGACCTGCCTTTATTTGTACTTTCTGAGTATGCGACTCTGTGGTTTATTACATCATCACCCCTGATATGCCCTGGGGTCTTTTGCTCAGTTTTCATGAATACACATTTGCTTAACATCCTGGATCAGCCATTGCAACTCCCATCCATGTCGAGACATCTCTAGAGCACATTTCAGTGGTCTCCTTTTGGAAGTCTGAAAGGTACCTCAAATCTAACATGTCCCAAAGCTTAATCATGATCTCTGCCTGCCAAACCTAGTCCCCTCTTCGCCTTGTCTCCTGGGAAGTGGGACCAGCACCCATGCTGCTGTGTGTGGATCTATTCTTAACATCTGGCTTCACTTACCCTTCAAACCCCCACATGCAATCCATCATCAAGGTTCATCAGCTCCTCCCACTTCTCTCCAATTCTGCTTTCATCACCATCACCCCGGTACATACTATCAGCATCTGTCCCTGGAATGACAGCAAAATCCTCTAACTGGTCTGCTTCACTCCAGCATCTCTCCTAAGAATTCTCTACCTTGCAGCTAGACAAACATTCTGGATCACAAATCCAACCATATCACCTTTCTGCTTAAAACCCCGCAAAGGTTTCTAGTCTTTGAGTAAGTTCAGACGTCCTTCACTTGACCACTTATGGTCTGACTGCTACCTCCCTTTCCTGCTCAACTCCCACAGTCTTTGTTCCAGTCACACACCTTTCTTTCAGTCTGTTCAGTATGTGTTCTCCTACACAAGGCCTCTGCACGTGCTGTTCTCTTTCTGGAATATTCCTTATTTATTGTCTCAAACCTCCTTCAGATCATAACTCATGTCTCCCTCCCTTCTTGATTTGGTGCAATTTCACACTCTATTTTCTTGGATCACATATCTCTCCTTTTTTTTTTTTTTTTTTTTTTTTTGTAATGGGCAGAGTTACAATTTTGTGTTTTCTTTGTGACTGCTGAATTACTATCTTCTCCACTAGAGTATAAACTTCACAGGACAGAAACTGTGTCTGTGGGGCTTATCATGGTATCCTCAGGGCCTACAGAGTGTATTGCACTTAGTAGGTCATGAATAAATAGTTGTTAAATGCAGGAATATGGAGAGTAGATGACTTTCCTAGCTCATCCGTTCAGGCTAATAAGTTGCGCACATTGCTCTGACTGAACTGTTTCATTTTTTTTTTTTTTTGAATTGGATAAGAAAGAAGTAACCAGAAAAAGGACAAACTGAGGAATTCAAGTTGTTGACAAGATGGTAACATAAGTGACTTGTCTATAACCGACCCACAGAAGGCAGAGTCATCACATTATCTTGGCCACATTACAGACACCACATCCGGAAATCACTCCTATAAAACACTGGCTAGAAATTGTCTTATATATGGACCTGATTTTGATGTTGGACAAAGCTGTAAAAGGGTGTTTGTTGCACATTTAACATAAATTGTCAAAGGCACCGACATATCAATGGAAAGTGACCAAGAAGCTTGATACCAACTCCATCCTGATTTTATATGACTGTTTCCAGGAAAAAAACTTCACTGTGGCAAATTCCTTCTCAAAATAGCTCAACAAGCTTATTTTCCATCTTAAACCTCTGCTGTAACAATTATAGATCTTTCCAGCGCCTTGTAAAACTCGGGCTGTCAGACACTATCATTTCTGGAAAAGGGTCTGTGTTTGCCTCAGCCACATGTAAGCAGTTAGTGGGCAGAAGTCTTATCTGGGCAGTCACCGTTCTGTCTTCACTTTCAAGCAATGACCAAGTTGAAAGGGTACTAATGATGCCCCAGAGTGTACTGTTGGTGGAGAATGGCCAGTGAGAATTGCCAGGTTCCTACCTATTTAACATGTTATTCCATATTCGGCCATAAGGGTCAGTTCTGATTGCAGAGTGGGGCAACCCTCTATTGAGACAAGCCCTGGCCACTTCTGTCTAGGCTTAATTAGAGACTTGGAATAGAAGCAGGAACATGTTCTGGAGGCTGCTGTTTTTGTACCAACCCCTCTCACATTTGTACCACAAATGTTTGCCTTTGCTGGAAATAATGGAGCTGGACCAAGGTGTTTCCTGGCAGAATGACTGAGGTCGTGGGGCCTGTGTCACATGAGATCCAGGGAACAGATGGGCTCGGGTGGCACCACCATGGTAATTGACTGCCAAAGCTCTCTTCTCTGGACTTGAAGCAGCAGAGTCAGTAGAAGCGATGCTTCTGCAGTTGTCTGGCATTTGCGTCTCAGCCATGTCCCCTAAGGATGTGCCAGAACTACACTGTGAAAGAACCAACAATAGTTTCCTGGTTGGCCGGGCGCGGTGGCTCACGCCTGTAATCCCAGCACTTTGGGAGGCCGAGGCGGGCGGATCACGAGGTCAGGAGATCGAGACCATCCTGGCTAACATGGTGAAACCCCGTCTCTACTAAAAATACAAAAAATTAGCCGGGCGAGGTGGCGGGCGCCTGTAGTCCCAGCTACTCGGGAGGCTGAGGCAGGAGAATGGCCTGAACCCCGGGGGGCGGAGCCTGCAGTAAGCCCAGATCGCGCCACCGCACTCCAGCGTGGGCAACAGCGAGACTCCCTCTCAAAAAAAAAAAAAAAAAAAAATAGTTTCCTGGCTACAAAAATTGCTGAAGTGGAACCAACTGGTTTATATGTATATATATTTAACTCACTAGCATAACACAGAGGCAGTCTTTAAGCAAAAAAGCACCATTTAAAATATTTCGGCTGGAAGGAAGTGGGTGTTTGAATTTGCTAAGAGGAGTTCTGTGATTCAGTGGTTGGTGTTCTTAGTCATTCTGAATGCCTATATGGGGTTTATTCATTGAAATGGTCATTTTAATATATACTGCAGTGATTTAGGGTGGGATCAGAGCAGTGAGGGCTGCCTCAGGAAAGGATGGTCATGTAATGTGTCTCTCCTACCTGTTTACAACCAGCCTAGTACCAGACACCTTGATGCAGCAGAAAGCCCAGAGATTTCAGATGTAGAAAATACTGAACTGACTCCAAAACCTGTCACTAGTTCTGTGTGCAATCTTAGCCACACCTCTTTGCATCTCCCAGTCTCAGTTTCTTCATCCATAAAATAGGGATGATAATATTTATATCAGGATTGCTACAGGAAATAAATGAGGTGACATATTTAAAGTACTTGCCAGAGTTCTTGGAGCATAATATGGGGCTCAACAAATGTTAACTCCTTCCCGTTGCCCTGTTCTGAGTGTTCTGTGGAGGAGTGGTGCAGAGTGCAATCTAGGGGCTGGGGACCTGGTCCATGCACATGGTCTGTGCAGCCCTAGGGGGCACCACTCACATCTCTATGTATGTTCCCAACAGGAACATGGTAATTGTAAGGAAAAGGCAGCTATCTTGTTTCTACTTTGGGAAAACTTATAGTGATACAAGAATAAAAACTGTGTGATTCAAAAGTGTTTTTCTTTATTTCTCATAAATTCCCTACTATTTTCTTGTATTGTATTACTTTTTTTTTTTTTTTTTACAACCTGTAGGTTTTGACATTTTCCATTTTCTCTGGAACCTTAAAAGATGTTCACAATGAACACGGGCTATTCTTCATATGGTCTAAGATATCTCCCATCTCATGAACTCACATTACTTATGAAAACAGATGATGTAAGCATTCCAACCTCTCCTTAACTTGCCAGTGTTAGTCATGTGGGGTCAAGTGAAATTAAAAAGGCCTTGGAAACCAGAGAGTCCTGGGTTTGAATTCTGATTCTGATTCTGTGACTTTAAGGATACATTTTTTTCTTTTATTAAAGGAGCATCATATGACTCCTAGCCAGCTGGACAGTGAGGATAAAATGAGACAAGGCATGCAAAACGTATAGACATAGAAGGCACGCAATACGTTTTACAACCTCTCCCTTGCCTTGATTGTTCTTAGTTTTATTTTCTTTTTAAATACAATCAACTGGTTTAGGAATAAACATGACATCTTTGAAACAATTTGCATGCATATCTTGGTATATAAAAATGGAAAATAAACCTAGTGATTTTACTGTTAATTATTCCTGTTGAATAATATCATGCATTCATGCATTTGGTGAGGCACTAACTTTTTATCCAAGATGGTTGTGTATTTCAGTGATATAATGTCATTTTAAATAATCATAATGCACAGGCCTCACAAACATACAAATCAGATGTTATAATAAATTAATATACTTCATTTATTCATAATGTCTCTGTCTATAGTAGGTTGATACTAGGACACTTATATACAGCAAACCCAGGAACTTGAATCAAGGGACAATGCAAATGGCTGGAGTCAGAGAAGACAGGAGGAGGTAGGTGCAGAAAGACAGTGTGCATCATGCAAAACGGTACAGCACTGTCAAGAAAATCACCACCATAATTCCAGGGCAATGAGCATTTGGAGGCAGATGGTGGAATGGCAATAAGATAGGAAAACATCAAGAACTACCAAAGATGATGAGAAATGAGATATAGAGCAATACTCTAAGCAGATGCCTAGGCACAAAACAACCTTCTTTTCTTTTGGCTGCAGAAGTAGGAAATAAATGCTAAAACTCCCTTTAATATGTGCAGGAGGGAAAACATGCAAGTCAGCTTACCAAGCTTAATAGATTTCATGTCCAAGGTAATGTCAGATTTGGCACTCTTGAAAGAGCAGGCACATACTCTTCCTCTCAAAAGAGTACTTAGCCAACAAATGTGTAGCAGTTTGGAATTTTCTATGGAAAATGAGGGAAAAAGTAAAAACCTATAGAATTTAATGTATGTGGTTCATCAAGATTCAGCTAAAACTACTTTGGGGACATCACTACTGTATGCGTCTTAACATGTTTTAAATCACTAATATTCTAACTAAACTCATAATGGAGGCCTTTGACTGAATAATTAATATCAAATATTCTAACTGGCATCAAGGATATATTGGCTATGAGGAAATGATGAAAAGTTTGATTAAAATGGACTTTTATCTGAGGAACTAAGTGACATAAAAATGAGGTGGCAGTAGCATTAACCCCCTGATCTCAGCTGTTTGGCATCTTAAAGTGATATTACATGCTGGGGCTTTCTGCATTTTCAGGAAGTTTGAGTTGACAATGGAGACATCTTAATCTCACAAAGAATTAAATTGCTGCTAATTCATCATTTTGTCCTTGGCATTAAGACTGAGGTGGTATCAGGGGGCCATTCAAACAGGCAGCTGATTCTACTGGGAAGGGGAAGTAGAGACTAGGTTTTTCAGCATAGGGAATCTTAAGAGAAAGGATGAAAAAGCTTAATTTGGTGGGGTAAAAGAGCTTCACTGATTTTCAAAAGGCAGTAAACCCTGTCATATGCAGATGTGGAAGATATGATCTAGATAAGTTCTTCTGCTCATCTTAGTATTCCTGCAAAGTCAGAGCAGCAATCTTAGGGACAAACACTGCAAGGTAGCTTTTCACAGTGAGGAAGATTCTTCAGATAGGGTTGCACCACCAGGAAAGTGTCAAAGCCACTGGCCATGATTCAAGTGTCTATTAATAAATGAAGTGTGACAGCCTCAAACTCTGGTAGAACATTCCAATCGCCGGCATGACTGCGGGCAGCAGTACATATATGCTCATGAAGCATCTTATTTGACAAGCTGGCCTTGTCGCACAGAGAAGTACTTGTTGTACAGAGAAGTTGGGCAGCATGGAGACTGTCAACTTTTATAGACCCAGACAGTCAAACCTCTGCCCACACCCAGACAAGCACTCACACACCTATTTACCTAATGTTCTGATTGCTCAACTTTTCATTGAACTCTTTGGATTACTATCTAGATTAGCTTCAGCCAAAGCCCAGTACTGTGGCATTGCTGGAAATCTGCAGAACTTGAATGTCACCGCCAGTGACTTAGCGAGCACAATAAAATAATGCAATGCCGGCAAAGGAAAATTCAGTAACAGTGAATGAAGCAGAAGTTCATTGGAGAAGAGAACAAGAGAAATCTGAGAGGGAGAGCATCTTTAAGAAGTGAGGTAAATGACAGAAAAGGATGTTGAGGACACCCAGACAAAATGCTTTTGGGATAACCAAAGATAGTAGACAGCATGCTTGTTGCAAGTTTCAGAGTTACCTGTGCACTTGTGATTGGACTCTTCCTGATGGGCATAAGTAGATGAGAAGACTGAGACCAATAAAATGAACCAACTGAAACATTAAAGCGGAAGCATGCTCTTATGGCGTATTTCTTCTGAAATGAACACAATCGTACCCAATGCGAAAACACCGGGAATGTACTTAGAAAGCAAATTCATTATGGGTTCCTAGGAAGTAAGCATTAGCTGCTTGCTCCTTCTAAAGCAGCTCTTTCTATCCAAACTCAGCTCTAGTATATTGCTTCCCATTGCACAGCCAAGTTGAAAGCTGCTTGAGATATTCAGAGAGACCTTTTTTTCCTCCCAAGTAACTTATGTAATATGGGTTACAGAAATATCAAGGACTGGAGGCGAACATGGCCTGAGCAGGCCTTTGTCCTTCATCAGCCTCAGGAAAGGGAGTCTTTCTCTCCACAGGACTGCTCATGCAGCACTCCACCAGGAAATTTATTGTCATCTTTTTTCTTCTAGGGAGATATTATTTCTAATCTTAAGGAACTACAGTACCAATTTGCAGACACTGTTTTTTCAACTCTCAGGAGTGTTCTAACAAAACAGGATTCTCTTTTTGGTAGGCAAAGTGTATTGCTTAATGTTCATCTAGCAATTACACATTAAACTGTTCATATTTCAAACAAAGGGCCCAAGGGAACTGAAAAAAGAATTGATTTTTATGACAGCATTACAGAGACGGTTGAAAGGCATTACTTAACCTGTATATTAGGAATGTTCTGTGTCATATACAAAGATGAAGAAGACACAGTCCCTGTCCTCAAAGGCACTTACATTTTAGTAAGAAATACAAACAGGTGAGCAAATAACATAAGGGAATATGATAGGTGCAGAGTATGGATTAAACTGAGCTTCATAACCTTAGCCAAGGTGGTTACAATGAACACACTCGCAGCCAGACTGGGTTAAAAACCCAGCTCTGCCACATTTTAGCTGTTGGACTTGGGCAAGTTTATTTAACTTCTCTCTGCTTGTGACCTTCCCTATGAAATGGGGATAATTATCAGGTTGCTGCTGAGTCACAGGGTTGCTGTGAGCATTATCAGTCAGGAGATGCAAAGCATTTAGAACTGTGCCTTGTACATAGTAAGTGCTCACTAGGGAGGAACTATTTAGAAGTCTGGGCTGGGTGTGGTGGCTCACGCCTGTAATCCTAGCACTTTGGGAGGCCAAGACGGGTGGATCACATGAGGTCAGAAGTTCAAGACCACCCTGGCCAACATGGTGAAACCTCTTCTCTACTAAAAATACAAAAATTAGCCGGGCATGGTGGTGCGCACCTGTAATCCTAGCTACTTGGGAGGCTGAGGCAGGAGGATCGCTTGAACCTGGGAGGCGGAGGTTGCAGTGAGCCGAGATCACGCCACTGCACTCCAGCCTGGGTAACAGAGTGAGACTCTGTCTAAAAAAAAAAGAAGTCTGGACTCCTGTTGATTTCAGAGAAAAGATACATTCTCATGAAAAATCATTTCTTATATTGGAAAACAGCACTCTAAAACAAACTGTCAAAAAAGCTTTGGAGGATTTCTTTCCCATAACTTCCTTGTATATAAAGAAAATCTATTCTTGGCTAGGTATAGTGGCTCATGCCTATAATCCCGGCACTTTGGGAGGCTGAGGCAAGCTGATTGTTTAAGCTCAGGAGTTTGAGACCAGCCTGGGCAACTTGGCAAAACCTTGTCTTTACAAAAAAAAATGCAAAATTTAGCTGGGCATGGTGGTGCGTGCCTGTAGTCCCAGCTACTCTGGAGGCTGAGGGTGGAAAATGCTTGAGCCTGGGAGGCAGACATTGCAATGAGCCGAGATTGTACCACTGTACTCCAATGTGGGCAACAGATGAGATCAGACCGTCCAGCAACACTTGGGTGCAGGAGTAGGTATTGCTCCAGTGGTGGAGCCCACACTTAGGCCTCTACCTGGGTAGAGGAAACAAAACAAAAACGAAAAAAACTATTCTCATCTGTATAGCAATGTACTGAGACTCTACTGTATACATGGCCTTATGTTAGGTTCTGGGTGTAACAAGTGATGGATATAAAACAAAGTCTCTTATTTCAAGGAATTTCTAGTTCAATGGGGTGGAAAGGGGCAGTGGAGAATAATAACCTAATTCAGGGTGTTTTTAGGGCACTGGGAAGGTGCTAACTAAATGTTATGGAAGTTTAAAGGAAGATGGCATGGGTTTTGGCAGGGGGACTTGGAGGCGTCTTGGAGGCAGAAGGAGGGGTATATCAAACAGGCAGCTGTAACTGGGGTCACAAGAGTGGGATATGAATGTTAGGCAGGCGCTTTTGGAATCATCATAGAGATGGGCATTGAATTGGCAGGAATGGAGGAGACGGCACAGAGAGAATCCACGTGGAGCAAAAGGTGGGAAGCAGAATCTGGTGGAAGTATCAGCGGTGTGGGCAGAAGCCTGGGGCAAGAGGCTATAGTGTGAGTGGGTTGAGTGGAAATAGAACCAACAGGCATAGGCCACTTTTTCTTAGGAAATGTGGGAAAAGGAGGGTTGAGCAAGGGTCTTTGTTTTTCTCTGACATACAAGAGTCAATTTAATGGGGCAGACCTGCCACCCGAGTCCTGCTCAGGTATAAGTCTGGTAGTTGCATGTTCAGCACTGCCTGGTCCTGAGATAATAGGAGTATCTTAGCAGTATCTCTGGATCTCTCCCACCAGCGAATAGGGTGCTGCTGTCATGCCATGTCTGCCCTGGGAGCTAGAGCATAATGCTCCACCTTCCTGGTTAACTCGCACTGGGTATGGCCTCCACCACTGGAGCAATGCCTACTCCTGCACCCAAGTCTTGCTGGACAGGAGCCCTGGCCTCTTGCCTAGAGCCGAGTCAGCATCCTGTATCTGTTATAAACCCCCTCTCTGTAGCACTGCTGTCTACTATCATGTCCATTAGCTCAGCTTATCGCTCAGATCACAGTAGATTGCTATGTCCTCTTGCACTTGACCATCCAGACCACTGGTCTTTCCTGAGTCGGCGAATCCTTCAGCTTCAGTGAGTTCCCCCAGCATATCCCCATGCAGGTGCTGCTTCCTCTTCTCTACACAGTGGTGAATCCTGGCAAACTGTGCCCCTGAAGTTGTGCATCTACGATAGTAGGCAGGGGGAGGAAAGCAACGCCAAAAGGATTAAAGATGCTGCCGAGAGAGGGTAGTTGGTGGCTCAAGGTCCCCAAGAAACCAGGGAGAATGAGCTCTGGTGTGTGGGTTTGCCTCATCACGCCTCTTCCCCTGAGATAAAAAAGCACTAACAACAACAATAAAAAATCCTTCAATGCACTACAGACTCTTCGCTGAGGGTTTTGCTTGTATTATTGTATTTAATACTCATACCAGCACTATTACCGAGGCTCTAATATCATCTCCAATTTGCAGATTAGAAAACAGAGCCTGGAGCAATTCCATCACTGCCCAAGGCCACACAGGTGGTAAGTGATGAAGCTGGGGCTATAATCATGGCCTGACTCCGAACTCAGGCCCTCAGTGCATCCCCTTCTGAAGCATGTGTGAGCGAAGATGCAGGAGTCCAAACTGCAGGAACAGAAGTTGAGGGGCTAAAGTTGAATGCCTCAAGGTCGTAAAGGAAAGGAAGTGAGATCACCTCCAAAGAAAGACTGGGCTTGGAGAATTTAGTCATCTTCGTAGAACTTAACGGGAGTAGAAAGGGTTGGAATGGCCACTGTGGGATAGTCAGGGGAGTTGACAACATGACTACAAAAAATGCTGGATGGCAGCAGGGACCCAGCTGGTGCTGCATAATGTGAATCTTGTAGTGGAACCCATGAATGCAGTTTTATGAGTCTCTCCAGTAACCTTTCACCGCCCATGCATGTAGGACCACAGAAGAGCTGCAGTGCCTTTTGCTCACTCCCTAGGACTCCACACTTGATTCTAAGTCTGGAAGAGCAACATCATGCGCTGATGCACGGAGCCAGCATGCACTGGAGAGCGGGGCGGGGGCGGGGGGGTGGATAATGGGATCCCATGGGGCCAGGGATGGGCCAGGTGGGAATGACGGAGGCTGAGATGGGAAGAGTGGAGAGTTCACTGCTGAAGGGACTGACCGCAAGCAAGGAGGCCTGCGAAATCAGAATGGGACCTGGGAGAATTGCGAGTGGCTGGCAGGCTGGAGTGAAAAAGGAGCCGTTTGCAAAAACACATACGTCGATGTTCGCACATCATAGCAGCCTAGGAAACAGCCACTTCCCTACTCACCTAGGGTGAGTAATAATTTGTATCGAGCAAGAATAAAGGAATGCTGATTTCATTCTGTTTACTACCAAGAAAACTGGGGGCTGTTCAGGCTGGTAAAACATTGGCCCTGGTACAGGTCTGGTGTTTACTAACGAGGTTGTATTACAACCACACTCCGCTTTCCAAAACAGCACCCTCAAGAGAAAAGAAGTCAAGTCATTTTTCTTAGGAGGCAGAAGATTTGCTTAACAATAACACTTAACATCGCTTAGCCCTTAGCCTTAGGCAACCTCATAACTACCAAGTGCTGGGAATTGTCTTTTTCCTGTGCTGGCCAGCGCTCTGGCTTTATTTTGTGAAATGTCATTGAGCCTGGCAGTGGGCTGCATGGGCCTGCTTTAAAGATGACAGAGTTCTATGGAAGCACTTGACCAGAGCTCCTCACCTACTCCATGTGCTGTGGAGCATTTTCTCTGTGTCGATGGCTCCAAATTTGGCATAGAAATCAATGTTATTGAATTGTTCCTAAAAACTACTGCGAAGCATTGCACAAACAACATAGGAACCCAATCAGTCAGTAGCATATTAAGTTCTCTATAAGGTTGGCCACCGACTTCCTATAGATGGATTTATTCCAATTTTTAATTAAAAATTTAACTCCATAAATATTTCAAAGCTCCCTGCCTCTGTGATGAAGAGGGATCTGGTGCCTACCGAGATGTGCTCGCCTCACTCTCCTGGCAAAAGGAGACAGCAGTGGAGCTGGTGTGATTCAATTAAGTGGACAGTAAAATCTCCAGGGGGAAAGACAAGAAAACCAGGGTAAATGTCACTGGCACTCAGAGCAGCATCTGCATACCTTTTCAGAAGCCAGCAGTACGTCTCTGGCCTCTGCTTTCTGCATCTCATTAGTTTAATTTGGAGCCCCCCCACCCATGGACCAGGGTGCAATGCCTGGGAGGAAGCTTTGCATCTCCTCTTTAGATGTTGGGATGCAGCATCCCCATTTAAAAGCCACTGCCAGGGGTTCCCCTTGCATTTATCTGAGCCCTGTTTATTCTCCACCATGGCTGCCTCTGGTTGCCAGGTAGCTGCAAAGGTCTGTTTGCACATGCAACTAATTGTTCCTACCATTGTGTATGTGGGTGAGTGAACTTTTTGCCAGAATTATTTCCAGTTAGAGATGCTTCCCTTTCAGCTACAGTTTTATTCTGGGGCTGGCGGGATTTTGTCAATTCATACATTCATAAAGAGCCATAAGCAGCATAAATGTATTATCTTTGTCAGAAAACCCCCACCACAGTATTTAGTCCTAAAATATACTTGTTTAGAGTCAGCCATGAGTGAGTATTTCAGGGATTAGTGAAAATAAACAAGAGTTGGAAATTCAGAAGACTTTAATAATTACAAACAGAAGCATTGGTTGTACTACCGTAAAAGGCTGATTTGCTTGACTCCTTTGCTAACAGTAGAGTCCTGAGGATGGACTGGGACTGTGCCTCCAGTTTCCATATTCTCAGGGCCTGGTACATACTAGGTGATCACCAGATACATGGTGAATGAATGAATGAATGAGTAAAATTTATAGAATTTTAAATGCTATTTCTGTGCCTTTGAATTTTACCCAAAAACTCAATTTCTGCACTCTGAGTGCAGATTGGTCAGGAAGATTTTAAACTGTTTCCAGTTTTCCTTTTTTTACTCCCTCTCATAAGAACATTCTATTTTCCATCTGCCTTAACCACAATTTCCATATACTTCAACAGTGAAAGCCGGAAATCTTATATGTAAAACAAATTTTTGGAAACTACTTCCATTTTTTAAATGAAACAAAATGTAACCGTCCGTTGGGGATGATTCCTCATTCCTTGCGGGAATGGTTCCAGGACTGCACCTCCTCCACCCTGGCCCCTGACCTCAGATACCAGAATCCACAGATGCTCAAGTCCTTGATATAAAATGGAATTGTATTAGTATATAACCTATGCACATCTTCCCATACACGTTATATCATCCCTAGATTACTTATAATACTGAGTACAATGTAAAGGCTATGCAAATAGTTGTTATACTGTGCTGTTTAGGGAATAATGACATGGAAAAAAGTTTGTACATGATGAGTACCATTGTGACTGTCTTTTTCTTCTTGGATATTTTCGATCTGAGGTTGATTGAATCCATGGATGTGAAACCCATAGATACTGAGGGCCAGTTGTACTAAGCCAAGGAAAATAGAAACAGAAAGCTAATCATAAATAAGAAAAACTTATTAGACAACATCTATTAAAAGAAAACAGGAAGATAAATAGAATATAACTTTATAAAAGCTTTAAAAATATTGTATTTTGGGTGTCCTGCCTAATCAGGACAAAATAGCTTCTCTGCTAGATTTGAAATTTTATTACTTTTGAAAATAACATACTATTTATAAAAGCAGATGGTCACTTTGGCTTTGCCTGTTGTAATGTTCAGGGTGTTCTTTTGTAAAATCACACACACAGGTACAGTCAACATACAATGTCAAACAGTCACTCCATCTCTGAGTTGGCACTTTAACAGCTCAGCTTTGATAAAAAAGCTCTACTTTGGGTCTTTCCCCCACCCCTTTAAAAGGCAATATTTGAAAACACTGCAACTTTCTGCCTGGCATTAACCTTACTTTGTTTCTCTTTTGGATGCATTAATTCCCACACTCTCACCTCACCTAACTCCCATCGTAGCTGGACTGCATGTATTCTTGGAAAAGCTGTTTCTTTGTCATGTGCTACTGATAGCAAACTAAAATTCCTCTTCATCTCACCAATAACAGCACAAGTTTTGAGAACTGTATCTCATTTTCAAGGGTGTTGAGTTACAGTATGAGTGGATCATGTCAGGCCAGGGTGGCCCAGCAAACTTTTCCCATGCAGTTGTTTCTTTCCTCCACTGGGTCTGTGCCTCTCAGCAATATTTGCTTATTGCCTTGAGAACAAGGTCAGATTCTAAATCAGGCAAAGAACACCTTCCTAAGTTCACATTTCTTTCCTGTTTCTTAACACCCACATGAAACTCCAAGCTTAAGACTGGCCCGCCATTCCTTGTGCGTAACTCCTAGGACAGAGGATTTACTATTTGATTGTCTCTAAGCTTGGTGCAGGATGTTCGATATCATTTTTATAGCAATGGCTTAGGATTTCCATTTAGTATCCAATATTCTTGCTGACACATTCAATTGCAATGATATACTATTTTCTCCCCTTAAAAATAACCCACAAGTGTTTCAATTATTAGCACATTTGTGAAGATGGAACTAGGGCTACAGCAGACGGCAGCAAGGCAAAATTACAACATATTCCCTACTTCAAAGCCAGATTTCTATTTCACGTAGACTTCTCTAAAGACTTCATTTGTAGGTGAGCTGGAGATGGGAGACCTCTCCGTGATCTACCTGGGTAAGGATGCGTACTGCCTCTCCATCCCTTCAAAGCGGAGGTTGTGTGCATTCCCATCTGGACCCTTTCCAGGCACCTGTAGAGAGAAAAGTAATTAGAGATGAAGATCCATTATACACCCTGGTTACTGACAATGCATCTCGAAATTATAATCAGTGCACAAATGCTGTTACTGCCTGCCAAAAATCAACCACGGAAAAGCAAGCAAGAACTCCACATTGCTATAAGAATTGATGATCAAGCCACAAACATGGCATTTAACAACAAAGTCACTTCTTTCAAAAAAGGGTCACTGTCAAACTGACTCCCTCATGTCCCCATGCCAAGAATATTCTGTAGGATGCTAGACCATTTTCTTCTTATTCTTCTTTTTTTAAAACCGATTTTAGTTTTTTGGAATAGTTTTAGGTTTACAGAAACATTGAACAGGTAGTATAGAGATGTCCCATACATCCTGTACCCAGTTTCCCTCTTATCGCTAGCTGACGTTAGTATGGCACATTTCTTACAATTAATCCATATTGATACATTACTGTTAACTAAAGTCTATAGTTTATTTAGATTTTTAACTAATGCTATTTTTCTGTCCCTGGATCCCATCCAGTATGTTACATTTAGTTTTCACGCCATCATAGTTCTTCTTGGCTGTGAAAAGACCATATTTTTAAAAGCACCGTTTCTGGCTGGGTGCGGTGGCTCACGCCTGCAATCCCAGCACTTTGTTGGGAGGTCAAGAGTGGGGTGAATCGCCTGAGGTCAGGAGTTTGAGACCAGACTGGCCAAGATAGTGAAACCCCATCTCTGCTGAAAATACAAAAATTAGCCGGGTGTGGTGGCACACACCTGTAGTCCCAGTTACTCAGGAGGCTGAGGCAGAAGAATCACTTGAACCCGGGAGGCAGAGGTTGCAGTTAGCCCACATCGCGCCACTGCACTCCAGTCTGGTTGACATAGTGAGACTTTGTCTCAAAATAAATAAATAAATAAATAAACAAATAAATAAAAGCACCTTTTCTATAAAACCTTTCTTTACTAACAGGGGTTGCTGACAATCAACTGTCTACTCCACAGCATCCATGATGCCCTCCTCTGACCACCCTGAACCTCAGTTCTCTCTCTTACGAATGGCCACCCATAAGTGATGAACTGTTTTCTATCTAGTGTTGGTCTTTATTGTTTTTGTCCCTTCCTCTGCAGGTCCTGTGTTTACCTCTCTTGGAGTCTTTTCCATCAGCCTCTGAGATCCTAAAGGGCAGTGACTGGCCCCAGTAGGTTTTCAATACTGTGTGTTGGTTTCTTAATGAAAAGATATTGTATCTCATCCTTCTGTAGCTATCATACCAACTAAAAACAGGATGAACACATAACAGGTATTTAAAAGTACTTGATGACTGATTGATGCCCCACCTGTTCACCTCAACACACTTGGTATCACATGGACCACTCATGTGCTTGCTTTTGCTCTTGGGTATTCCTCACACATGGGCATGGAAGGAGTAAACAGAAAACTTGGACTATCAGGTTGGAAGGACGAGATTTTGCCAGTAAGCACAGGAAGGAACTAACAGTGTCAAGGTCAGTAGGGAAAATTTTTCTAGGCGGTACTCAACCACCTGGAAGTTATTTTCTTCTTACCAAAAGTCCCAGCTCTCCATAAAACCACCATTCCATCCCAGCTTGTGCAGAGTGTGTATATGGGGTTGGGGATATGGGAAGAGATGTTGCAAAACAAGTACACACATGCACTTAGATTAAGAAAGACTATTCTTGGTGTTTAATTATTGTGGGAGGACCTTTAGAGTGTGTCCTATAAAACCTCTTTATATTTCATCAGTAGGTGGAACAGGAGACACTGGGGTTATCTGAGAGGGCACGAGTCCAGTGAGCTACTACGCAGGTAGGGATGAAGACTGTACATCTTTAAAGCAATCACAGACAGAGAGATTGAGAATTCTCTGCAGTAGGGTAAAAGCCTTGGTTTAAATTTCTGAACTTTCTACCAAAACCAGAGGCAAGGATGGTGACAGACAGGGGATTAAAAAAAAAAAAAAAAAGAAAAAAGGAAGAAGTGAAGGACAGAAACATTGACCTCACCCATTCCTACCTAAGGTTTGCTTTCTTGTGTTTTTAAACTAGT
Organism: Pongo pygmaeus; assembly: GCF_028885625.2. Lineage (NCBI taxonomy): Eukaryota > Metazoa > Chordata > Mammalia > Primates > Hominidae > Pongo > Pongo pygmaeus. The sequence continues at coordinate 105,870,850 of NC_072384.2, read as the reverse complement.
TCTTATGGAAAGAGAATTCCTGCAAATATCAATACTATGCTGAAGGTTATTAATTGTGATTGTTGGAAAATCACTATGCTTATGTATCCATAGCATAGCTCTGGATATTCCAACTGAACTTTTTCTTGTAGCTATAAAGTTCCAACTTAATAGTTTTAGCACTGTTATCCAGAACTGTCCTGGCATAATGATAATAGCAGTCAGTATTCTGTTGCCTTGAGGAGACCACATGCCTGTTACTGTTTTGGTGCCTCGAGGAACAGATTATGTGTGTATATATATATACACACACACACACACACACACACATAATTATATGTATTTATAACATATGATTATGTATATATACATACAAATATACATATAAAATATTCAAATATACATAAAACATACATATATACATATAAGTATGCATATATGTATATTTGCATGTATATACATATATGTGTTTATATATAGTATACATACACACACCTATGAAATATACCCAACAGCATATAAGATTCTATGAAATGTAAGGTGATCCTTATTCTTAAGGGATTTTCTGTCTTTTTGGGAAAACAGCATTCAAACTGAAATAACCAAAGAATGAAATAGGATAATGTATTTTCAAGTGCCATTCAGGATGTTATCAGCAGTAGCACAGATGAGGCCTGGAGGTGTCAGGAAAAACTTCATGGAAGTACCAGAACTTGGGCCAGTCTTCAAAAGATAGGCAGCAAGCTTGCACATAAGAAATTATTCTGTCCTTCACTAATTGTGTATATCTTTGTATGTTTCTCCATTGATACTGCAACATCATTAATGCAGTCATTCACTGTATTCAAAGCAAAGAGAAATCCAGCGGGTCTCCTCATGGAAACAGGCCTGCAAACAATTATGGTACAATGAGATCACTGTGGAAGTCTGAGGAAGGAGGCAGTGGGAGTCTGCAGGAACAAATTCCAAAGTCCACCTGGGAGAGTTGAAGACAGCGTCATACGGGTGTTGAAGCGTCATCTCAAACCTGAATATGGATGAGGAGGAGTTTTTCTGGGGCAGAAGGGTGTAGGAGTACTAGGATAAGCCATTCAAGTAAAGAGCACAAAAGTGAAAAACCATGGAGGCATAACGAAAGCACTGTGTCTTCAGGGAATTTGAAGATTTTGCAAAGGTAGAAACAAGGTATGAAGAAAAGAATACTACTAACTAGCAACTATACTATTGTTGCTACTACTGTGGCTATTACTGTTACCACCACCACTGCAATTTTTAAAAAGAAACTAGTGTTTAGAGCAGTTTTAGGCTCACAAAAAAATTAAGGCGGCATACAGATTTCCATATAGTCCCACCCCTACACATGCATAGCCTCCTTCATTACCCGCATGCCCACCAGTGTGCTACAACTGTTACAACTCACTAACCTACATTGACACATTATAATCACTCATAGCCCATAGTTTACATTAGGGCTGTCTCTAGGTGTTACTCACTCTACAGGTTTGGACAAGTGTATAATGGCATGTATTCATCACTTCTGTACCATACAGAGAATTTTTGTGGCCCTAAACATCTTAAGTGCTCTGCCTATTCATCACTCCTTCCCCCAGGTCCTAGTAACCAATGATCTTTTTACTCTTTTCATAGTCAATTCCAGAGTGTCATATAGTTGGTAGCACACAGTATGCATTCTTTTCAGATTGGCTTCTTTTACTTGGTAATATGCATTTAAGTTTGCTTCATGCTTTTTCATGGCTTGATAGCTCATTTCTTTCCAAGGCTAAGTAATATTCCAGGGTCCAGATGTAGCACAGTTTATTTAGTCATCAAACAAGATGCACTCAAATGCATCTTGGTTGCCTCCAAATTTTGGCAATTATGAATAAAGACGTAAACATTTATGTGCAGGTTTTTGTGTGGATGTCAGTTTTCAACTCCTTTGGGTAAATACTAAGGAAGGTGATTGCTGGATCATATGGTGAGACTATGTTTAGTTTCGTAAGAAACCACCAAATTGTCTTCTAAAGTAGTGATACCATTTTGAATTCCCACCAGAATTCAATGAATGAAAGTTCCTGGTGAATGAGAGTTCCTGGTGTTCCACTTCCTTGTCAGCATTTGGTGTGGTCAGTGTTCCCAATTGTAGCCATTCTAATAGGTGTGTAGTCATATCTCATTGTTGTTTTGCCATTTCCTTGATGACATGTGATGTAGAACATCTTTTCACAGTCTTATTTGCCATATGTATATCTTCTTTGGTCAGGGATCCCTTGCGGTCTTTGGCCCATTTTTTATTTAGGTTGTTTTCTTGTTGAGTTTTAAGATTTCTTTCTATATTTTGGATACTTCACTATCAGATGTGTCTTTCGCAAACGTTTTCTCCCCATCTGTAGCTTCTCTCCTCATTCTCTTGGCAGTGTCTTCCACAGAGCAAAATTTTTTAATTTTAATAAAGTTCAACATATTAATTTTATCTTTCACAGATCATGCCTTTGGTCTTATATCGAAAAAATCATCATCAAACCCTAGGTCATCTAGATTTTCTTGTATTTTCTCTTCTGGGAATTTATAGTTTTTAAGATTATTCTTGCCATAACTTGGAGAATTCAGTGAAGGTCTGAGCCAGAGATTGTAAGAGCATCAACTAGAGGGTTTTTCAAAGGATGAAGACAAGAGAGTATCATTAGGATTTTAAAGAGGTAAGATCAATAGGATTGACTGTGGGTTAAAGGGAGTGGTGTATTTAGAATAATGTCCAAGTTTCTGAGCTTAGCAACTACATGCTTTTGGTAATACTCACCAAAACAGGAATAAATGAAGAACAGATTTTGCAGTAGAGGTGGGAGGAGGGAATATCTAGACATATTAAACTGACTTGAGACATTCAATGGAGATGTCTGATCATTGAGTATAATGGTTTGCAACTTAGAGAAGTCTGGACTAGAGATGTAGTATTGGGAAACGTTCAGCATACAGATGGTACCGGAAAGCTTGGAAAAGAATGCCCAGGAAGAGTCTGTAGGGACCAAATAAAAGAAAAGACAAATGAGAAGAGAGAGGAACACTAATACTATTCTTAGGAACACCGTCATTTAAAGGGCAGGCCAAAAACACTGAACCCAGGAAGAGAAAAAGTAGTTGGTTCAGAAGAAACCAGGAAAACGTTTTACTGTAGAAACCAAGAAAAGAATTCCATGAAGGGAGTGTTCAACAGTGTCAGAACAGTCAAGAGCTTCAGTAAGACAGGGACTGTGTGTTACTGCACTTCACCCAATCCACCCTTCTTGTAGAGTGTCACCTTGAATTACAGAGCCTGGAAAGCTACAAACTACCTTTCTCTGGATTCCCTTGCAGCCAATGTACTGGCATGATTTAAGTTAGGCCATAACATTTGGGAAATAGAATTGAGGCAGTGGCCATACTTCCACTGTTTATCATGGCACGACTGACTAAATGAGAGGTATGCTTGGTTTTCCTGTGGCAGCTTTAGCAGCTGTAACATTGCTAGTTTGGGGAGTGAAATGTAACTTTTATAGATGGTCTTAGAATTGGTGGCAGGAGAGGTGGCTTCCTGATTGTGACATCTTCCTAATCATGGTGGCTCCTGATATGAGCATTGTGTGGCTCTGCAGTCTAAAACTTCCTACATAGAAATAGCAACAGCTCCCCCAGTAGCTCAGTTCTGGAGTGTGGCTTGGAAAAATCATTCCTGAAAGCTTATCCAAGAATTCTTTTCTTTAACATCCCTTATGGTTCTATAAGCTCATTACTATGCTATAATAAATTTATTCTTTCTTAAGCTACAGTAGATGTTGTTCTCTGCAACTGAACAGAGACCACTATAAAGTCTGCAAAAATATTTTTTTGGAATCGGCAATGAGATGGTGATTGGTGGTTTATTGAGAGTGATTTCGGTGGATTGATGGGGAGAGAAAGCCAGGCTCTCTGGTGCTGAAAACCTTTCTAGTTTTCTAATAAATAACTACTGATTGTACTGTCTTATGCTGTCACGCTTATGGAATGGGATTAATACTTTCAAATATGTAAACATGTATTAGTGTCTCCTAGGTAGAGTAACATGTGAAGTACATAAGACATAGAGATGAGAAAAAGTCCTCTCCCTCAGGGATACAATGTTAGTTAATGGAAATGGTGGGGATACATTTCTGTTCCATTATCAAAAAAACAGATTTAATCGCTTTTTTCTCCATTAAATGATTATTGTGGAAAACCACCCAAAAATGACCTCTGTTAACATTTATAAACACATACATATTTTAATGGCATATAGAGCTGTTTTCTCATCTGTTTATTATTGACAGTTTTGTATGCTATTGAATATATTTTAAAACGTGATTTTTAATGGCTATATAATATCCCATTATATGGAGAAATCATAATTCATGTAATCTACTCCTAGAATTTGACCAATTTTTAATCCTCTGGTTAGAAATGGTGGCAATATAGATTAGTGTGTTGGGTGCAAATATTCTTACAAAGAGCTGCAAATGGAGCAGATAGAGGGATGCTAAAGGGAAGCCAATTTTAAGAAGTTGTGGTTAAGTCCTTAGGAAGTTAGACGACTTGAAGAGGGAGTGAGGGAGAAAAAACGGACACAGGCATTTATAAGCTCACTTCTCATTTTTCTCTGTGCTCAACAAGGCTCAGAAATATTCCTGCTTGAAGAATTCCTTATTAGGTAATCTTCCTCATCAAAAAAAAATAAGGTCAGCGGCTTCGATCCAATTAATTTTTTTTAAATCCCTTTATCTTACTTGGTATCATGCAGGGTTTTTTTTTTTTTCTTTTTAATGTAATGACCTAAATACATGTCTGACAGAAACAATCTTGACTTAAGCCATAACAGAAATCTAGCCTTTTACACAACAGTGTAACGTTAGAACTTACGCCTGGATTTGGGGCCTATTTATCTTTCCTTTACTGATATAGCTCAGGAAGTGAAACTTCAGCGAGTTTATTCAAAACAATTTAAGTGCTCATACCTTGGTGCGCCTTGCACATAGTGACCCTCTTTGGCTGGATTATGACAGCCTGTGACAAGCCTATCAGGAGGGCTTGGTATTTGGAAGGAATGTTGAATTAAGGTGCTTTTAGTCCATGGGAGTTCCCCCAATTTCTTTCACTCAATGCCTGCTGCCGGCTGGGGTGTTAAGAGCCTTGTTAAAATAAAGCTATTAGTCTTTTCTCTACAAAAGCAAAGAGCTTGCTGCTTACATTCATGGTTCCTTAAATTAGTATGTATTTCTAGCCCGGCATTGCTAGAATCAGCAGTTTCATAAAGCAATATCCTAAAGAGGCCATTTAACCTCCTAATATTCCCCATTTGTAGATTAATGGCAGAAGAGAAGATATAATGCCTTTTCAAACATTTTTTAACAATTCATTAAAAATAAAAGAATAAATTACACAAGATTTTTCTGCAAATGTCTCCTGATGAAAAGTGGAAACAATTCAAAATTAACATGTTTTCCAGTTTCTATAGGTTAGGACACATTTTTGCCAATCTTGTAATTTATGTCCTCTAAGCCAGTTTTCCCGAGGAAATTAAAAAGCTGCTGTGATGGAGAGGCCAAGCAAAGTTGCAATACGGCTTATTCACCTATATATAACATCCTCATTTACAAATATGTCTTACTTAGATCCATTACAAAAAAAATGAGTTTCATGCTGCCAGACACATCATAAGATTAAGATGCAAAGTATAAAAATTTAGATGCCATTTTAGGAAACGTGCCTTTCATTTCAAGTTGGTATCATGACAGATATTTTGGAGAAGTGTTCCACATTTCCAAAAGCTTTCTTCTAATTCCATTGCTCTTACCTAGTTATAGACTTGGCTGGAAGATGTTTAAAGGAATCAACACAATAAAAACTTCTAAAAAGTTATAAACTTGGCTTTCAGCATCTTCTAATATTAAGACTTTTGCTAAAATGCTATATGTTTCTAGGGGAACTAAGGGAAATGCTCTATTTAAACAAAAGGAAACTCATCAAAATAGGATGTTTAATTATTCATCTTCAGCAATATGTGGTATAATATGCCTGAGCTACGTATTTACAAATATGCCATCCAGAGAGGCAAAAGAACACACACTCATTCAAACTATTGTTTCTGAAGTGTTTGTTTTCTGTAATTTGATTTCAGTAATTTTGTGAAATAACTGGGTATTCACCTTATAGACTAGTCTAGAACATCTGCTAGTTTAAAAAATACAGCAAATAAAATATTTTTAAAATAACTCTTGGATAAGTCTTTTAACCATACTGTGCCTACATTTTCCTTCCTTGTAACATGTCAGGGTTAAAACAGACATCCTGGAAGTCCCTTCTAACCTGTGCACATTTATAAAAGTTATCTTGCATCATTTCCACATTTATGTTGACCACTAACACCTCATTAATATAGTAACTGTGTGCAGGCACATGATGATTTTATAGCAGAATGACAGAAAAGCACCCTGCAAATTATGAAATTATAAAGTATTTATTGGGATTTAAGCATGAAATCTTATGGTAGCACCATCCAAGTACTAGCTGCATGTACACTGGGCTATGGCATCTTAATAACCCGAACTGTGTCTGTTATGATTGTCTTAGCAGAAAATAAAATCAGACATCTCCTGCCAGCTCTGTTTGTGTCTGGGCCTAAGATACAGTTACCATAGAAACTATGATAGTGGATACAATTTTACAAATTTGGCTTCATCTATCAGATGCACTTTGTGTGTGTATGTGTGTGTATGTGCACGTGTGCGTATGTGCCTTGCCAACAAGCTTGAAGAGCAAACTCTGGCTCTATGTCTTTAATTAAAGAGCCAGACACCATTCCTCATTTCCTATCCCCCATCTGTCTACCTACAAATAGAGATATTGTAACACTGGCTAAAATGTAAACTCATACTTGAAAAAAGACAAAGGTCTGATGAAAAGAAAAAGGCATTAGGAAAAGCATTTCCTAAGAAATCTGTCACCTGTCTTGTATTCTCCAGGAGCAGAGTACACAGGAATTTGATGTAATCTTAGTGATATTAATCACTAGATGCTAATATCTAGTACTTACTAAATTTGGTTTCTAATTGTTTCATGGATGTACTCCATGAGTCATTTACGCCTTGCTGTTTTGTTTTATTGTACACTCTGACAGTGTTATTCACTCACCCCAAAACAGACAATGCTAACCCTCAAAATATGTTCAATTCTTAAATGATATACTAGTTCATATTATTTCTTATACTATCCCTTTTAGCTGATAAACTCTATAAAGCATATTCCTTAACCAAGCTCTCTAGCATATTTTAGGTGTACTTCCATTTATAAAGACCAAACATAGAAAAAAGAAACATTTGGAAAAGCTGAATATTTTGTATCTATTTCAGCCAGTGGGCAAGTTCTGGTCTCTTCCATTTACAATTACCAGAAAGAAAGGAATCTCTGGAACACTCCACTATCAGTATCATGAGCTGCAATCAGTGCTACCATTTCCATCTCTGCCTCATTTCACACATGAGGAAATGAGAGTTCAGAGATCAAGAGACTTGCTTAAGGGTTACACAGTGGCAAAGCCAGGATTTGAACTGAGATGTGTCTGACCCCAAAGCAACATTTCTCCCCGACAATGCTGCTCATATGTTGGTGGTGATCATATAGTTACTGTCACTCTGTTTCCTAAATGAAGAACTGAGATGAAGGACCGGAAAGTTCAAATGAACCTATGGTGGTGATGCGATGGGACGTGTAAAATAGTCTGTGACTGTCTGCAAGTATTCTCAGTGTGTTTGTGGTCTTCTTAGCCATATCACTGAACTCCAATGGCCTAGTAATATTTATTTCTTATAGCTGGAGGCATTAATATTTGTATATATACTAATTTTTTGGTATAGCCAAAGTGTTTCCTAATAAGGAGATATGTGTTATAAAAATAGCCTGGTTTATGTACAGTTTTTTTTTCAGTTATTCATACATGGTGTCAGTCTATTAATCTGGTTTACCTAAGATCTCAGATTGTAAGCTTCCTGAGTGCTAACACAATGCCTCCTTTTGGCACCATTGCATTCTCAAGGCCTGGCATATCATCTTTGTATCACTCTGTTCATTAATATTTACTGAGCCAATGAAATAGATGTCTCAAACATCTATGCAGTGGAAGTTAACAGAAAGAATGAATCAGATTCCATGCTAGATTTTTGGTCCAAATCTGTTAAATCATAGAAAACATACTATCAAAATGTTTTCAAGGGAGCTTTACCCTCATGACATCTGTTTTATGGTTATGTCTTATTAAGACTGCCACATTTCTTTTGTTTACATAGTCCTGGCTTTTCATATTCCTTACAAAATAAAAAATAAACTATAAATAGTCTAACAATTTAGATTTGAACCCGGATCTGGAGTATAAATCAAAACCATTTGGAATCTAAATTACGTAACTGCTTAGCGTGAGGAAAGATTGCTATGAGCTCAGAGTAACAGTGGACAAGGAGAGGAACTGTATAAATAGGATGAATTACTGAGCACACAACTACTGTTGGATGGAACGGCTACCTCATTATGCAGTGTTTACTGGAGTCACAACATTATCAGATCTGTCCTACCATTCATGCTGGAATCAGACAGGCATTTTCCCCAAATTTATATTAACCAAATTATTTTGTGATGACTGCAGCAGCTGAGTTCAAGTTGTAGGAAGATGAATGAAGATAAGTTGAGGAGAAAGGAAGAACTGAACAGATAACCTTCTGAAAACTGAATGTTCTTATGTCAAAACCTGGTTTGGAAAACCAAACCAAATAAGCACACATACATATGTACACACACACACACACACACACACACACAAACACAAACTACTGAATAGTTTCCTGTTAACTAGAGAAAAAAAACTCAGCCTCTTTGTCTGGCATGCAAGGCTTTTAGTAACCCATAGCAACCTAACTTTCCAGCTTTATCTTGTCCTTCTTATGCGTGCTCAATCATCTTATTGATCTTATTAAGAATTTTATGGATCCCAAACATATACTTTTTTTTTTTTTTTTTTGAGACAGAGTTTCACTCTTGTTGCCCAGGCTGGAGTGCAGTGGCGCGATCTCAGCTCACTGCAACCTCTGCCTCCCGGGTTCAAGCTATTCTCCTGCCTCAGCCTCCCAAGTAGCTGGGATTATAGGCATGCACCATCATGCCCAGCTAATTTTATATTTTTAGTAGAGATGAGGTTTCACCATGTTGGTCACGCTGGCCTGGAACTCCTGATCTCAAGTAATCCACCCACCTCGGCCTCCCAAAGTGCTGGGATTACAGGTGTGAGCCACCGTGTCTGGCCAGCCAAACATGTGCTTTTTTGCCTATGGCAGGATATCTGTTTCTTCAGTTTTGGTAGCTCTGCCTATCATCAGGTTAGTGCCATAAACATGGCAGGGGCTTAGTAAATACTGATTGACTGAATGAATGAAACAAAGAATATTGCTCCGATTGGCTGTACTCATTGCCATGAAGGGAAAAAAACAGGTGGATAAAGTAGTAGATAAAAAAAAAAATAGGCCGGGCATGGTGGCTCATGCCTGTAATCCCAGCACTTTGGGAGGCTGAGGTGGGCAATCACTTGAGGCCAGGAGTTTGAGACCAGCCTGGCCAACATGGCAAAACCCCGTCTCTACTAAAAATAAAAAAATTATCTGGGCGTGGTGGTGCACGCTTGTAATTCCAGCTACTTGGGAAGCTGAGACAGGAGAATTGCTTGCAGCCAGGAGGTGGAGGTTTTAGTGAACCAAGATCACGCCATTGCATTCCAGCCTGGGCAACAAGAGCGAAACTCCGTCACAAAAAAAAAAAAAAAAAAAGATTCTGTGAACATTAAAACTCTCAAACAGAGAAGGGAGCCTGGAAAAAGGGGTGTAGATAAGGAAAGAGAAAAAAACCCAGAGAAACAGAGAAAAGTTGCAAAAGAGAATGGAAACTATGAAAACAAGCTAGATTACAGCAGTCTACTCTAAATCTTAGCGTACAGGTAATTCCTGTCCTAAACTTCTTTCCTAAATTTCTTTCCATTAATCAAATTCATGGATCAATCAGAATACTTCATTCCTCTACCAGCATAGGTAACACAGACTTTGCTCTTCTGATTACATGTATATATAGCATCTTACTTTCAATGTCTTTAAAATATTATTTTAAGTCAACATTTAAAGGTAGATTTGATATAATCATTTAATTGGGCATTGATTCATCTACACAGAACTCATTACTGAATTCTTCAATTTCATCAACATAATTTCCTTCCAAATTATCTTTTATCTAGAAGCTGGAAGTGCAAGTCCTGTGAAAACTTTGCCAAAATTAAAAGCTTTTAGATTTCTAATGCTGGCTGAACACAAACTCATGGAAGATTGTTGAAGAATAATGCATGCTTGCCAACTGCCAGATATGACTGCTTTTCGCATAATTAATGTCATTCTTGCTGCTCAAGTACCATTTCCATCCTCTAATAATTTGCACTAATAGAGGAAGTTTCTGCAATAATTTTTGCATGCTGAAAAACCACCGTGGCTTCTACACACCTTTTTAATCAAAATAATGACAATGGACAAAGGAGGCTGGTTAGAAATATTACTGCAACCCCGGGTAGAATTTGCTTTGTCATTGTTTTCAGTCTCAAAAACCTGTCCAAAGGGCTCACTGCATTGACTGTTTTGATTTCAATAGCATTGAACCATATGAATTTATACCCAGAAGAGAAAAATATATAAAATGAATGTGTTGGACAATTTTTCTACCAAAAAATGTGAAAAGAGAGTATTTTTTAAAAAGGAAAACCAAAAGATAAGCAGATGCAAACATAGGCCCAGGTCCTGTGAAATATGATAATTGTAAAATACTTTAAGCTGCAGCTTCCAGTAAGAGGAAGTGATAGACCAGCTGCAAATCATAACCTCAAACTTGCCAATTCACAGTGTGTGTGTTTTTTTTTTTTTATTATGCTCTTGCAAAATCAAGAACTCTGCTCGGGATATAAAATTATGCAAATACACAGCAAGCAACAACAACAACAACAAAAAATCAGCCCAAGTGTCTCACATGAGCCAAGACATGGATGTAGCATGATGGTGCCGCACAACTCACATGCCGTGGAGGAGGACACAGTCCGTGGTTAGTTGGGTTTCTAGGAACCCTCTCCCAGACTTCCCTGCAAGCTGAGTAGTGATACTAAAATGAGGAAAGTTTGCATATAAGGAGAGAACTGCTGAGTCTTTTCCCCGCTGTTCCTGAGTTACTTTCGAACTAGTGAAAGGCTACATCAAAGCCTCATACTTCTTTGGCTAAGATGGCTTTGAAAAAACTTCACCTGAGTCACATCTAACCGTACTTGGCCGCTCTGTGAAGTCCACCTAGTGGAGATCTGAGGATGCCACTTGAGCAGAACACGTTTGCTCTGTGCAATGACCTGGGGGAGGGGTGGGGTTCGGGTCTGGAGACGGTGTTCAGTGATCTGATCAAAGCTTCAGAACCGGATATCTAAACTATTGAGGAAATAATACAAAGGATACTTCAGTGTGGGTTTTAGTAGCCATTGTTAAAATAAAAAACAGCTGGTCATCAGTTGTGACAGCTGTGCTGCTACTTCGTGAACAGTCTGGCGGGCACTGGGGAAAGGACAGAGTGACCAGCAACGGCTGGCTTTGAAGCTTGGATGCTGATGGGCCCCTGACCATGGCCTTGGAGGGGCTGTGCACACACCTGCTCTAGAGGATGATACCTAAAAGGTTAAACCGATTTTCAAACTACCTGTCCTGTTTTTAAAATGTGCTTGCTGTCTAGTTCCTACATACATATTAAATGAGTGATATATCGTCAGATACTATATTCATACAGGGTTTTGCAATGATCAAAGCATGTTCTCAGACATCATCTGACTCAATCCGCAACACTGCCCTGACCAGGACAAAGGCAGGTGTTGTGAATTCCTCATAAGACTATTTCACTCAAAGAGAATGACACGGCAGGGACGGGAGGTCAGACAATCCTAAAAGCACCATCATTCCTAATGCGTGTCTGATTCCAGCATTAATTAATTCTAACTGGAAACTGCATGAAGAGTCTCTAATTGAACACCCAGAGGCACTGGTCTCAGGCCTGCACACAGTGTGGCATAGTGGTTGGATTTGAATTCTGGCTCTACCACTTACTGACTTTGTGATCTTGGGCAAGTTAACTTTTGAGCCTTATTTCTCTCATCTGTAAATGCGATTAATAATACCCACTCAGACGATTGTTATGAGCATTAAATGATATGATGCATATAAATCACATAGTACATCTCACACATAGTCTACTACATGTCAGTAAATATTCATTCTTACTATTGCAGTTACATTGAATCTGACCTTTCTATTGGTTAAAAAACAAAATAAAAAAAAAACACTTGGAGAGGATTTCTTCCCTGCCCTATAGAGTTCATTTCCATGAACCTTCTGAGCAGATCTGGCTTCCAGAGCTAATGGAAGCTTCTTCACCAATACTATTCTGAAAACGGTATTGGGAAAGAGAGTGAGGAGAGAGAAAGGAGAGACAGACTGACAGAAAGGGACGGAATTATAGAGAGAGAACTCTTACTTTCTCTTATGAAAGTGTCTCCTTTTTATACTATATGTATACAAGATGAGTGGCTGGAATAATATGACACATTTAGAAGGATGATATGCGTGTGTGTGTGTGTGTATACACACACGTAACCATCTTATTGTTGCTTACAGAAACTACTCAATGCCTAGAGAAGTCTAATTCTTGAGCATGGCATCCAAGCCTTTCACAATCTACAGTCATCATTGTCATCCTCATCAGTATCACCATGCTTCATCCCTGTACACTCTCACATTTCCTTACGTTGGTTCAAGCTTTTTCCTCTCCCCATCTCTTCCATCACCAGGTCCTCTGGGAAGCCTGTCAGAGAGAACTATTCTCTTTTTATTTTCTGAGAGCCTTCAGTATGTCTTTGTAAATAATACGTACCTAGACTGTTATAAGGAGGTGGTTTGTGTTTTTGTTTTTCCTTCTCTGTTGGATCATCAGTGCTTTGAGGACAAATAATCCTGCTTTATTCATCTTTGTAATACTTCTTATCTAACACATGCTCAATAAATGATTAAAAGAATAAAGCATCAACTAAATGAAAAAAGTAATCTTGAAGGCGAGACATAACATAGGCAAGCAGAGAAACAAGTAATCCTCAACTACCCACAGAAAACAGACTTGGATTATCCTAGCTGGGCTACCTCAAGGTGCTATTAGCAACTGAATGCAATGCTCGAATTCATGTGGGAACATTAATTCTACTGAATGAAATCAAGAAACAGTATTTGTGATTTAGGCATTTAACAGTGCAACTATGAAATATGCATTTTATTACATTACTGAACAGTTTGGGATCACACATAAATGCCAGGACCATGTGTGTGTAGTCCTAGTGACTGGATGAGGAAAGAATGACAGCTGGCTTCCTTCCCAGGGTACAACAGGTTGTGTGTGCAGGTAGAGAGTGAGTCCATCTCCAACTACTGACCTCAGCCATTTTGCTATCGGTCCATTGGTGGGTTTTCCTAAATGAGTGCAACCCCCAGATTTAGCCCTGCAGTCTGGTGGATGGCCCCTTCATTGTGTTTTCAAGTCTGAAAGCATCTTCAGTGTCTGTGTTCAGAGAGATGCTCATCTAAGTGCAGTTCTTCCAGAGAAGCAAAGGTACAGAGTCTGAAGGGGAAGCATCATGTAGCAAGGGGTCAGCAGACAGGAGAAACACAGAGAAAAAAAGAAAAAGAAACCAACACTTGCCATGATTATTTCTACGCAAAGAAGCCAAATCCCAACTTTGGCAGCTAAGCAATTGAAATTCTGGTTGAGTGCCATTTATATGATTTCCCATCTTTAAGGAGAAGAATGTTTATCTACTTACTTAAGGGTCTATTCATTATGCCCCAGTATAGCATGAATGTTGAGCAGAAGCAACACCTATTTATTATCTAGTACTGTTTTGCGTTGCTTTAGTGGGCTCAGTTGGAGAATTGTGAGGTGATTTACAAACATTAGCCTAATACTCTTAACATCCCTAAGAGGTAGGCAAAAGAATATATAAGGATCTCTACTCATCACTGTAATGAAATTAAGAAAAGTGAAAATTTAGGATGAATATTGCAAAGAACTTCTTATGGTATAATCCATTAGGATGAAGGATAATTTCCCAGGGGGAGTTGATTTATATGTTAGAAAATGTACAACGCCCATTCATAATGTATTTGTGACAGATGTAATGCCATGTCCATCTATAAATCAGATTTACCTTCTGTTTGAAGCCCCAGAACCCTTCCTACTGAAGGCTATCCCCAGGGGCACTGACCTGAGATGTTTCAGATCCAAAGGGCCGAATTACTGAAAATCTTCCATCTTGTAATTGGGTTTTGGTATGGAAAATAGCACCAATACTAATCCAAGTCACTTGGAAGGAAGTAGACAGAGTTATATTCCTGAATTTGTTCATTGGCCCAATATGGTTTAGGGACAGGTCTCTCTGAGTATCTTCCTCAAGTGTCATGTGAAACTCACTTGAACTTTGCAGACAAGCAACAGTGCATAAATTACACTAACAACCCACAAGTGAGTTACTGATCAGGTGATGATCCCTGAATTTAAATTGACAACATTCACAAGGGAAACATCACTTTCAATTTGAGGGTCAACCGTGGGGAACAACCCATCCAAAGAGTGGGTAGAATCATCTTTCCTTAGGAGCAGAGATCAAATACCATAATTCACAGAGCGGCAAAACTCAAGTGAGTGGGAGCAGGAGAATGCATGCTGTGGAAGGAACAGGAATAGAGCCTCTTTCACTATATTCCTGGGGACACAGGAGCAGGTAGTTCAAAAGTTAACCGAATCATTTCTTAAAAAATCAAAAGTCAATTCAGCCTCCATCATTTCCAATAGCACACAACTCAGCTAAGAGACACCACGTGCTTGTTCCACCTCACAATTCTCAATCAGAATTCAAATACCTGCTCATAGCTAATACCTTTAAAGGACCCCACTCCCCGCCATTTCCCAGATACTCATGAAAACCAAACTGCAAGAACCTATGAAAAGAGAGTGAGCTTATTCAAGGTTTTTAGATCCACTGCAATTTTCATTAGGCCTGCTGCCACATTTTTATTAGACTCACCTTGACTACTTCTCAATCCTACCCTAGGTGAACGCAATACAGCACCATTGGCATGTTTGTAATCAGAAAGGAGAAAACACCAGGAAATGCAATTTGGGGTACAATTCTCTACTAGTAAAGCCCCTAAGAAAAATGATCCAACACTTTAATGTGTTTCTAATTACTAATTTCTGTGAGTTATTGAAATCAGGGATCCTCACAATGGGAGAGCTTGGCTATTGCCTGAGGAATTGCAGCAAAGTAGAGAGCACAGAGCCACCTTGCACAGGAAGAGGAAATTATAAAGGTGGCAGAATGAACTCACTGCCTCATAGGGAAGAGAAACCGTTTACTGGATAATGTCTTCCAATACCTTGTTCTTTGAGTGGGCTATTATTTAAATACTGTGATTTAAAGAGACCCATTACATCAATATTTTCAGAAGGAAATATATTTCTTATTATGCTACAAACAAATATATTAATGGTATTATTACTGTGTGCAGTTTGAACTAGAATATTCACATGCAGATTACAATGAAGAACAGTGGCCCTGCTGTTTTGTGTATCCCATAACAGAGTTGCAAACTGCTGTTAGTACACATCTCTAAGGATGGTTTAGTTTTGAAATGTCATATGACATCTTCTTTTGGCATGGAGAAAGGACCCAAATAAAGAGTCTGAGGACCACCACTCTGCTCTCTCCCTACCTATTGACTGGGGCCAATTCTGAGGCACAGCTGCACAAGGACAGAGTGTGTGTTAAAGGAAAGACCGGGCTTGGATGTCTGTGATGTACATGATTAGTGGCTGCTGTTACTTCCTCTTTCCATTAATGCAGAGTTCGCAGGTGGGAATAAGCCATGGTATCCTCTGGTGGGAACATGAGAAGGGGGAAGAGCAGATTTGATTATGGGGGCAATATGTCTACATGGTACATGTGGAGCTAAGAGAGATGCAAAAAAGAACTCCATTTTACTCTATATACACCCCTCTGTAGACTGGAAACTCATGTGTCCCAATTTTGAACAAATTTGTGAATATAATAACCTCTGGTTTTGGCAGTCTGGAATGAAATCATTGGCCATCTCTCCTGAAAATCACTCTGTAGAGCTAGGCCGTGAGAAGAACATAGCAAGCTAGACCAATGCCAATCGTTTTTACTGCTTTCTAATCATGAGGAATACGTATCATCTATGCAGCTTAGAAAATTAGAAATAACCACTATGGGTAAGGATGGTTAGGCTGGGCGCAGTGGCTCAAGCCTGTAATTCCAGCACTTTGGGAGGCCAAGGTGGGTGGATCAGTTGAGGTCAGGAGTTCAAGACCAGCTTGGCCAATATGGTAAAACCCTGTTTCTACTAACAATACAAAAATTAACCGGGTGTGGTTGCGGGCACCTGTAATACCAGTTTCTTGGGAGGCTGAGGCAGGAGAATAGCTTCAACCCAGGAGGTGGAGGTTGCAGTGAGCTGAGATCATGCCACTACACTCTAGCACTCTAATCTAGGCGACACAGCAAGACTCTGTCTCAAAAAAAAAAAAAGTGAACTCCATAAGACTCCACCGTTCTGATCCCCCCACCTCTCTGGCCTCTGTCCACTCTCCCTCTCACTCACTCTCCTCTCTGCTCCTCCAGCTTCCCAAGCATCTTGCTCCCTTAGCCTTCTCTGACCACTTTGTAGAAAACAGCGTGCCTTGCCCAGCCCCTTAGCCCAGCTTGATATTTCTTCCTGGTCATTATCACGGCCTGATATTTACTCTTTACTTGTTTATTGTCTATCTCTTTTCACAAACATAAACTCTATGAGAACAGGGACTTTGTTTTCTTTCCCTACCACCAGGACCAGTCCCTTGAAAATATTCAACAAATCAACATTTGATCAAGTGAAATGGTTATAAACCACTTTCCTAAACATGCATGTCTCTTCTTGTCCCTTTTTTTTTTTTTTGGCTTTTTCACTTTTTCTCTTTTATCCCTTTTCCTTCCCAAAGACAAAAAATTAATGCACAGAGTAACCCAGAATGGCAAGTCTTTGTAAATGCTTTTACTAGACTCTATTAGAGGTGGCTGGCTGCCTAGTGACTTTTTTCATCTCTTAAAACACTGAACGATTAGCCCCACATGGTGGCGTGGGCCTGTAGTTCCAGCTACTTGGGAGGCTGAGGTGGAAGGATTGCTTGAGCCCCAGAGGTTGAGGCTGCAGTGACCTGTTTGCAC
Source organism: Pongo pygmaeus (assembly GCF_028885625.2). Taxonomy (NCBI): domain Eukaryota; kingdom Metazoa; phylum Chordata; class Mammalia; order Primates; family Hominidae; genus Pongo; species Pongo pygmaeus. The sequence goes on along the minus strand of NC_072384.2, from coordinate 105,853,455 downwards.
CCCTGCACTCTAGCCTGGGTGACAAAGCAAGACCCTGTCTCAAAGAAAAACAAACAAACAAAAAACCCAAAAAACACTGAATGTTAAAATCTATGTCTTTTTGTAAGTTTAGTATTTATTTTCATAAATTTGAGAATAATTCTGGTTACATAGGGGTGATTTCATTATTTAATTAACACTAACTTATTATTTATGATTATATAAATGAAATGAACCTATATCAAGAGGCAGACTGAAGCTTGGAAATCATTATGAATATTTGTAAATTACAGCTTTAAGAACACATTACACATAAATATATGTTTTTTAATTAATCGAAGTCACATTTCCTGACCTAAGGATTTATTTTAGGTTTCCTGTAAAGTACAATCCAACTCATCAAGTAGAAAATAAGCATGCATCATTGAAAAGAGAAAGTATTGAGAACTGATTGTGTGATTTAGGACAAGTCACTTGATCTCTTTATATGCCTTTTTTCCCCAGCTATTTATGAATTAATTTAAATGTATTTTTAATCTACTACTTCAGGAAAATGTAAAATTTAGTGAAATATGAATTATAGACTTACTTATAAACCTTTTATTTAAAGACAAAGTACCTTGGCCTATAGTGGATGCTTATGCCTGTAATCCCAGTGCTTTGAAGGGCCAAAGGGGGAAGATCTCTTGAGGTAAGAATTCGAGACCAGCCTGGGCAAAATAGACCCCATGTCTACAAAAAAACTCAAAACATAAAGAAAAACCATAATACTGTTAATCATGTTAAAGTTAAGACTCAGACTGCAACTTTTAAATAAAAATTATGAAGAATATGAGTCATTCAATAACAATGAGCACCTAGGTACAGACTGTAAAGCCCCTTGATTGCTGTATGAATTCCACACTATATAAACAATAAGCTGATATTTTAAATAGAAAAAACAAAACAAACAAACAAAAAACACTTATGTTTCCTGTTACTGATGTTTAAACTCGATGATAAAAAACTTTTTAAAATTTGTATTTTAAAATTAGCCTGAAAAAACTTACTTTGCCGCAAGTGTAATTGTTATGAATAAAGGTATAGGGGTAAGAAAATGGATTTTTATTTTCCAAATTCATTATTTTGAATTAACCCATGAAAATTTTCACACACAAGAATATCTGGTGGATAGGAGAATAAAATAAGCCATCTTCAAGTTCTGTACAGAATATGAACTTCATTATTTGTCTTCTGTCGTCAAGGTATAAAACAGCTTATCTGGGCACTGGGGTGTTCCTCCTACCAGTCTCACTGCTAAATTGTTTTATTTATGATCATTATTTTCCTTCTGCCTTCCTTTGGGAGAAGAGAATACAAAAATTAAAATTTATAAATTCAAAACATCCACATCTTAAAGAAAATATGTCTAATATTTTCCTTGAGTGAAAAAAGAGGGATGGCCATATTTTGCTTTCTTTTCTTTGCAATGAAAGTTGAAACAGTGATTTTGTGTTATTATAACACTCATCATTTCTCCCTCTAATTTGGATGGTTTTTAATAAAGCTCCATTGATTCCACTGAAAGGAATTCCTCCTGGCAAAAGCAGAACACACACACTGATTGCTAAATATGCAGCAATTATCATATTCAGCAGCACACTTTAATATCTTATTTATAGATGTATCTATCTATAATTTGCTTTAATTAAGTTGCATTGATTTTAATGACAGGAATGATTCGCAGACAAGGGGCTGGTGTCATATGCTCCTATGAGTCCTGGTCTATCATACTTTTTAAAGATGTGGTCTGATGCCTTAGTGATCTTCCTTAGGCTCCGGGCAAACTCATCCTAACTTAGCGAAGTTTAAGGGAAATTTCCAGTGTGTTGGCACCTCAGATTTTGCCCTCCTGATCACAAGATGGTGTGAATTAATATGTAGCTTTGTGGAATGAGAGTGGCAACCAAATTTCAAAATAGTTTCATTGTGTATAATTGCATCACTAGCCAAATGTTGCACTATTAATTTAGACAACTGCCCTCTGTAAGCTGTGGCTTGTAACAGTGTTTTGCCACTCCAGTAACTCTGAACCACTTCCCCCCCAAGCACTGCCAATAACAATAGTTGGATCTGAGAAGGATATTGGGACTTGAGCTATTTTTAAATTCTTGATTATTTTCCACACCCCTTCTGGTGTAAGTCTGAGAAAACTGAAACAAAGAACTTATAACAGTTTTGCCTTTTATGACACCTATGTTCAAAAATGATGGGACTAGGTGACTAAACATAACACAAAGAAACATGACAATATCAACTATATTTTTAAAGCCTCTAAAATATGACTCATCATGACCAGAAACGATTTCTGTTCCTTTATTAATGGATGAAGAAGTAAGCACTGCTTCTATAAATCTTTGCACCTCAGAAGGTGTCAACATTAATTTTGTATAAATTATCCATGTTTGAATGCCAAGGCATGATCACAAAGGAACACTCAGAAGACAGCTATGCCAGCGCATTCGCAGATTCTGGTCACCATTTTTCACTCACTGATTATTGCTACAAGTGTTGATTAATAGCGGTGTTCACGCTGCTAGAATGCATTTCCCTGGAGGTGAAGAAAACATTCAAGGAAAAAAAAACAAAGAAGGAAAGATAATAATCAACCCATCCTTCTGCTTCTCTGTAATAACTCTGCAGAGAAGGTGCAAATCATGGTTCCTGATGATCTGTTAGCAGCCTCTGAACCATTTCACTAAAAAGATCATCCATATGCATCAGATCACCAATTTGTCAATCAGTTTATAAGGCAATTAAATGTTCCCTAATCTCCTCCCTCTCTCTTTGGAAGAGGATAAAATGATATAAGCAGCAGGGGTCTGAGAGTGGTGTTAGGACATTTCATATCCAGTCTCCTGTGTCTCAGTGCCCTGTCTGAATGCTAGATAAAGCTTCAATGACAATAATGTGCAAGACTGGAATTTACCAAGGCTGATTAGCTTAGTACTTATTTTTCTCTCATCAGTAATGCCATCCCTCTTATCCATGGAGGGAAACTAATGAATTGGATTTAGAGAGCAAGAACATTTCTTAACAAATGCAATATGACAGGAGATATGAAAAATACAGATGAGAATACAGCAGGGGAAGGCTTGCACGCCCAGGCGATTCTACTTTAGACTGTTTAGACCTCAGCTCCAAGAGCCTCTAATCTTGAAGGCTATCAGTTTCCTTTGTCCAGCTCAATAAGATCATTTCCTGCTTCATGTTTCTCTCTCTGGGTGGCTTTTCTCATCATTAATCCTATGATGTGTTTTTGTTCTTCTAACTCTTAATTGTCTCTAATGAGGAGCAGACCATCAATGGCCACATTTGCAGTTCCCCTCTTGATTTAAGTGGAAAGACTAATTAGTATAAATTATGGTGAAAAAAACCTGAGTCCCTCCCATAAGTTGGAAGAAGAAAAAGCAAGTGAATTTACAATATTATATCTTCTTGCAGAGAGTATGCACTTCAGTTTTTCCACAGCAATCATGTTTAGGCTCTTGTTGGCTTTTCCATAAAGTCTTTTGCAAAGGTCATAGTCTACATACAGATATTGAAATTTTACCTTTCAGATCACAACCCCTCTCCTTCGACATCTCATCTTTCACTCACCTCCCACTCTGGCATTTTCTAATGGTCCTGCACTATATAATTCCTTTACAACAATTCTTATCCAGGTGGGTCATGCCTCTAGAGTCATCGTTTCTTTCTTCCCCATTTCATCTTCTTGAATTGTCTAGCATAAGTATCTGTGTGGCCAATCCAGGAAGATATTTTTCGTTGCTTTAGTCCTCAGTGGAAGTATGTGCAACATTTTGTAGGGGATTATGAAAGAAAGGAATCCAAGTTAGCTCTTACCCTGCTAACCACACACACACCAGAGACATTTTGCCCCTCTCTGAATCTTGGATTCTCTATCTCTAGCTCCTCAGGATGGAGGGGTGTTGCCTGAAGAGGGCAAATCTCTGGCAGTTGTAGTAATAGATTCTGAACCCTTAGCTATTGTACTAACCAGAGCATGCTGCATTCTGGAAGAAAGCAGACAAAGCAGAAAAGGAGAAAATAAAAACAAAAAGACAATAATGAATCAACAAACATTTAAATTATTTTCCAGCAACCATAAAACCCTTATTTTTGCTACAGTTGAACTGACTACTGCAAAGTGGCATTACATGTAAATTACATCAACATCCTTATGATGTTGGCATCTACTCCTCACCTAAAAGTCCTCAAGTCTTGTTTAACTCTTGTTGGTGGTAGGGGGTAGCAAAAGACAGGTCTCAAGCATATTAGGATAACACGTTTTCTCCAAACTTCACTAGAAACGTAAATGTGGCGGAGAGAACTTGGTTTACTATTTCTCGAGTTGCAGCTGTAAGGTTAGATGTGCATATTATTTCCTTTCCACACGCTCCTGTGTGCCACTCTTTTGCATCTTGTGGTGGGAATGTGCATATCCTATGGATAGCATTTCTTATTCTTCACAGCATTGTTGGGTGGCGCCTTTCTTTGCCTGCCTATACCAAGGTGGCAGTTGGTATAGTTTCTCTATGATCTGTTATGATTTTTCATTCATGCTACCAGATGGATACCAGGTGGGTAATTGCTCTAAGTCCACACCAGAGCCCATGGGCATGGACCTGTCAGTGAGCTGACTCTAAAAAGGCGCTTCAAAGAAATACTTCTCAAAACTGTATGCATCTGTTCTCTACTCAAATGAACCTTAAAAAATGAAAAAGAAAAAGAAAACCCTTGTAGACCAGCTTTTCTTTAAGTACATATTACATCCATAAGAAAAAGGGAAAACAACCAGCAGATAACCAGATAGTGGCTTGTGGATGTCAAACTCATTTCTACCTAATGGCACGTCCAAGAAGCTACTAACTCAAACAGCCATGTCAGTAAAGAAAGTGAAGTATAATCCATAGGTTTCTTTTTGGTGATAGCCTCACAATGTAGAGTCTCAATTCCCAAAGGGCAGCTTTTACATAACATTTTCTGAAGTTAAAAAGGAAAAAAACTAAGCAAAGAAAAAAAAATCTAAGAGCTTTGAAAGGCCTAGTGATTCCTACAGAAGACCACAGAGTACAGAAAAAAAAAATCAGTGAAATGGTGGCAAAGACCTGCTGTAAGGTAAGAACTCTTCCCTAATCTGTTTCTCTTAAACTGATGCCTTGGTTGTCACGCCCGACAAATTACATTTTAAAAAATATCCTGATGGATCATCTGGTTGTTTCAAGTGTGTATTTCAGCAGTTCATTATGAAAGTTTATTTTCTAAATTAACTACAAATAAAGTGGGATCTTCTAACCATTTTCTCACACAATGCTGTCAGCTATTTTCTTTCAGCAGACATCAAAGCAGATCCCCAGTCCATGCCAAGCTCTTTTCCTGGAGAAGTTCTGATAAACAGTTATGTGTTCCCTTGGGTTACTATGGAAACACTTTCTTTTCAGGTCATCCGCTTACAAAGGTAACATTTGCATTAAAATATGTTGGAAGTTAATTTTTTTTAATGCTCAAGTAGGGTCATGCCACCATAGCCATATCCATTATTTCAAAATTCGTAAACATAAATTGACTTCATCTATAAAAATACTTAAATGAGGTATCACCCTATAGGCGTAATTGCCAGCATGTTAGGTAGCCACTTGGAACATTGTCAAAGACACCAAGAGAGATGTCAGCAATGACCTACTTGCTGGCATTCCTCGTTAGGCTAGCTTGTTGAGTATTTAAGATTGTGTTGGTTGGGCGTGGTGGTTCATGCCTGTAATCCCAGCACTTTGGAAGGCTGAGGTGTGCAGATCACGAGGTCAAGAGATTGAGACCATCCTGGCCAACATGGTGAAACCCTGTCTCTACTAAAAATACAAAAATTAGCTGGGTGTGGTGGCACACGTCTGTAATCCCAACTACTCGGGAGGCTGAGGCAGGAGAATCGCTTGAACCTGGAAGGTGGAGGTAGCAGTGAGCAGAGACTGTGCCACTGCACTCCAGCCTGGCGACAGAGCAAGACTCTGTTTCAAAAAAAAAAAAAAAAAAAAAAGATTGTGTCATGTCTGACACGAAGAGAAGAGGCTGGAGATGAGAATACAGGGCAGGTCTCAATTTATATGTGCTTTCCCTTTGGAGACTCATAGATGATTCTGCCTCAGTTACCCATCTGGGCCATCAAGAATTCAAACATTTGTTGAGGGGCAGCAAAGTACTCAGCATGAGGTTGGGCACAACGTAGGGCTCAAATGTGCATGACTTCTTAAATAAGTTGCTTGCTGGTACCAGGTAGGATGTGGTTAAGTTTTACTTCCTGGTGTAGACCGGAAGTGGTAGAGAAGTGCTGACAGAGGGAGATGAGGCTGGAGCAGCTGGAGAAGGCTTCATGAGAGGCTACTGTGACTGTATAGATGTATGAAATGTGAGCACAACCTCTTACCAGGAAGACCAATGGGATGTTGTCTAACCTAGCTTCCTATCACTCACATAGACCATTGGCTACTGACTATAATAGCTGGCTGTTTGCAGGGGACTGTGGATGAGTAGGAATCTTGATGCATGATGGACCATGAGTAACTTTTCTCAAAAGCAGCCAATCCATCTCTGATGCATCATGTAGGTGTCATCAGCTATTTGAAAAATATAGTGAGATGAGGACTAGGCTTTACAGTAGAGAGAATTGGACTTTGGGGAAACTTCTGTGTTACTTCTAAGATGAAGAAACTTCTGTGTTACTTCTAAGATGAATATGGTAGGTCTTGATCCTCCTCCTTTTCCTGAGAGAGACCTAGAAACAATGCTGCCCAATTCAACAAGCATTTATCAAGTATGTACTCTCTATGATAATGGCATCATCAGATACGAAGGATGAAAGGAGGCTGCAGGGGAGGTTGAGACAGACTCTGATGAAGGTTATTGCCTTCACCTGGCTTTATACTACTTACATAGAAACAGCAGAGGTCTAATGGTTGACCTCTGGGAGGTTTTCTATGGCAGAGGTGAACTAGAGGTAGCCACATCTTTAACTGCCCCTTGTCAGTTGTCACCACAGAAAAGACTACTTAGTATGCTGTAGCCAACTGAAACTCAAACATTAATGATTTGTTTTGTCATCATCCTCAAATCATAGTCCACCTATATAAAAGAAGTAAGAGCTAAGCTCTTTTCTCCTTTACTGATGTTGGTCACGTACCACAGAATTTTTATAAGAAAGCCTGACTGCAGTAAAAAAATGACTTTTTCTATTTTTTTCCCCTTGTCAAAGGCCTGTTCTACAGAAGGTCATTAGGTTCTACTGACAAGATTTGTGCTAACCCACACTCCCTGCAGTGTGTATGTGTCTGTGTTTATGTTTCCAAATAGATTGTTTAATTATCTGCTCCATTATCTTTCTGGAAGCCATACTTCATTGCATCAAGCATATTTATCAATAAGAAATGAATGCTATCCTGGGAACTGATTTGTTCAAGGTAACTTTCATTATAGTTACACTTGCTGTGTCTGATGATGCTTCCACACTTGTGCCATTTTATTTATACCTGCAAACCTCTCATTTGACTTCTTCACTGTCTAAAAGCCAAGTGGTATCTCAGTGACCACTTGTGTCCCCAAACAGAATTCACCTGGAAAGGGGGTTTGAACATACGAGGACAAAAATCATTTTAAATGATTTTAAAATTATTACCCATTATTATAAAGACTGGTCTCCTCTACTCCCTGCCATCCCCAGAGGCCACTTCTAAACAGCAAAATAAAGGCAATAAAATTGTGCTTTGGGCATTGCATACCTTAAGAGTTAACTACACAAAAACGCAATAATTACTAAAGACAAAGCACTAAGCAGAAGTGGTAATCTTGTACATTTAATTTTTTTCCATGTCAATTAATTCAGCATCTTACATTATTTTCTTCACTAGAACTGAAAAAGGTAGTGGTATGGAATGTGGCATCTGTCTTGTTTGTTTCCAAGTCAAAAATGAAAACGTGGCCAGGCAGTAAGTGCCGTAAACAGAAGACGAGCAGTTGGAGATCAAGGTTGAGCTTGCTATCAAGTTAGTCATGCTTATGTTACTGAGGCCCCAGAGCTGCTGCAGACTTTCTGGCTGGCATACTTCTGGGTATATCTGCTTACCAAAATTTTAGAAAAAGGGGCCACAAAGGCAAGTACTCTTTGTAAAACTCTACCTAGCAATACTGGAATCACCTTTGTATCTTTTGATTTTGAAGGCAAGGTTCTGTCACTACCAGATATCAGGGGAGCAGTTGAGTGGGCCAGACCTGTGATAGCTGCTTACAGTGGGTAGAAGTGCACATCCACAATCCCACCACAGACACCCAGATGTGACTATAGGTATACAGAGGGACAGGGATAAAAAGACGGATCTGAGAAGAAAGGAGAGATTAGGACAAACTGTGAAACAGAATCTATGTGCAAGATTGTCCATGACCAGTTGGCAAGCAGTTGGGGCTAGTTGAAATGGGTGAGCAATGTAGTTTAGGGAATTCCAGTAGAAACTATAATCCTAGTGTTCCGGGGGTACTGGAGATAGCAGCCTCAGTGGAAGTCTGATACTGATAAGGACATGGAGCCCCAGACCCTGTGAGAAGCAAAGGCAGGGTGGGGGTGTCATGAAAATCAGAGTAAGACTGGTTTGATTCTAAGATGATTTTTGAAAAAGGATCAGATTTTCCTGCACCTTCCCGGGACTGTATACACATCATGGACCCAGAGGCAGAATCCAAGTAATCATCTCTGCTGGAGCGAAGGGGCTGGAAGGGGAGAGAGTCAGGCCCTTTGTTGAAATTCTCATTGAGCTGGAGTTGTCACCAAAATGAAGAGTGAGTATTAGTTCAGTGTGAGAAAGGATAAGCCTTCGATAATGCTGGGTCTCATGTGTACTGTTCTGAACCTGCAGAGAGAATTTCCTACTGTATTATAAATATGATTCTGTTATTAGATTAGCATCCTCACTATAGACCTCAGTCTGGAGCTAATAAAGTCATACAACCAATATCTCTATGTCTATAGCAGGAACTTTGTTTTTTATCTTTAATAATTACAACAATGCACCTTGACAGAAAAAATAAAACCTTTTTGTGTTCATAGGTAACTGTGCATACATAACACCCAGTATTATATTGTAATTATTTTTTACATCTTCAACGTAAAAACGAAAACAAAAAAACCTCTTAATCCTCTGAATTTCTTTGGCCTTTCCAGCTTAGCCCTACTGAAGTTATGGTGACATGTGACTAGAAAACCAGCTTTGTTACTATATTTTCCAGAGACCCTACTCTTGGAGTGGTAAGGAAACCAATTTGGAAGTTTTACATACCATGTCTCTTGTTTTCAGGACCATTTAAAGGAAAATTAGGAGTTAACCATGTAGGAGGGGAAAAAAGCCCTAGTATTTTCCAGTCATACCATGAGATATGCATTGCTTTACTGTGTGTGAATAAGAAAGTTGCAGTTAAGAAAATAGCCTTTGTGAGGCAATACAACTGTCCTGGTTCTTGCCATGGTTCATCACTAAGAAATCTCTTATTCTGGAGAGGTTTAAGTGTTTTGATGGGTATCAAATTCTGAATAAAAGTGGCAATGTGAGCATAGACTATTTACTACTGATCTCCCAGATTCTGGCTGAAATGACCAACTGCATATAAAACAGGTGAAACTTGCACTAGTGCGAGTCATTGAGGAGTATGTATTGGAAATAGTGTCATGGGTTGGGCGGAAAGGAGGGCATGGTGCCAGCTCAAAACCAACCCTCCTGGGGACAGGCAGAGGAGGCTAAGCCTTTCATTAGAAGGGTGAGGCTGGAGGAGAGGTTATGAGACTGATGAGATTAACATGGGGCCTTTTGTTATGTTGGAAGTGGCAGCATTCCGAACAGCACACCTGGAAAGTCTTGGATTCTCCAAGTAGCTGTAACAGCAGAAAAAATCTAAAAGAAAGTGCTCTCTCTTCTAATTAGATGGGCAATAGTATGAAGGTGAAGGGCAGACACAGCCACAGGCAATATAGGATGAGAGGGCTGGGCCAAAAAGAAGTCAGGGCGTAGAAAGCTCTCCCCTTATCCAGTGATTTCAGCAAAAGCACCTGCAAAACTAAGCCGACGCAAATTTCTCCTCCAAGTATTGTTGAGGGTTTTGGCTCCACTCCTGTCCTCTCAGCTGTTGAACTTCTAAACAGGAGGTGTGAGTTAACATCAGACAGTCCTGCTGTTGAGGTTTGAGGAGACTTTTCTACAAATCTTCAGATGTAAGGTGATGAGAATCAAGGAGACTTCAATCACCTCATTTAAGGTGCTTTCAAGCAAGAAAACAGCAGAAACCAACATGAAGCCATCAATAAAAAGAACACAAAAAAGGCTTGGCAAAATGAATGCAGAGACCAAAACCCTGACAAATGTAGGTAAAAAACTGGAATATCATGAATAAAGAAAGAAGCCCCTAAGATCCAGATAGAGAAAACAAGTTACTTAGAGAAAGAAAAGTTATATAAGCCTCAGATTTCTCCTTCACCAACATTAAAAACCAAAAGATAATAGAATTTTCAGGAAAAAAACCTTGGGAAGCAGTCAAGTCATTGATGTAAAACAAAAATTTATGTGCTTCAAACCACCAGACATTCTTATAAGTATTTAGATTTATATATAAAGAATATTATCAGATTTTAAGGATTTAAAAATATACTGCCTATTCTTCCTGAACTAAAATTACTCAAAAAAAAAAAAAAAAAAAAAGCAGGTTATCTGAGAGATGAATCAAAATAAAGAACTGAGCAATGCAGCTGTCATAGAAAGGAAGGACTGGCATTAAACACTGCATATAATCCCTGGATAGTAGGATCTATGTCACATTAAAAATAGAGATATACCTTCTTTAGAAACACAACTTTATATTAAATACCGAAACACAACTTTATATTAAATACCACAGGTTAAAAAGTATAAAGGAAAGTTGTGATAACACAGTCATGTTACTTTGTTTCTTTAACATGTAAGGAACTGAAAAGATTACTTATTTTTGATGTTGATAGAGAAAATAGGCTAAATAATATTTATAAAGCCAGTATGATTGAAATTACTAAAAAACATCAAAGAAAATATGGTACGACCAGCCTGGCCAAGATGGTGAAACCCTGTCTCTATTAAAAATACAAAAATTAGTCGGGCGTGGTGGTGGGCGCCTATAATCCCAGCTACTCAGGAGGCTGAGGCAGAGAATTGCTAGAACCTGGGAGGCGGAGGTTGCAGTGAGCCGAGATTGCACCACTGCACTCCAGCCTGGGCAACAGAGCAAGACTCCATCTCAAAAAAAAAAAAAATATATATATATATATACACACACACACATATAGTACATGGTGGTAAGAAAACAAAAGGGTATACAAAACAGAAAGCCTAAAACAAGATGACAGAAAGGACAAGAATCCCAGTTATCATAACAGATAGAAATGAGTTAAACATTTCCTTGGAAGAAAAAGCCTCAGAATGAATCAAATGGCTCAATTCAACTTTTAATAAGTGACAGACCTAAGAAAAAAGGGATACTGAAAGGCCTCAGAACCAAATAGTATATGGGAATTTTAACCTAATATCTGTGTTTAACAGATAAAAAGTGATAAATATTTACAATATCAAAAACAATATCATTAATAAGATTGTTTTACCATATTTTCTCAATAGTAAGAAACACATTTCTCATATCTAAATATTTGTAAAATTGAAATGTCTTTTAATGTAAAAGTTTACATTTAATGTGATGGTTTCTTCTTTTTTGTTTCCTTGAAAAGCTGTTAGTAAAAATTTATTGTGTGTATAATAATCGGTGCTGACTTATATTTAAGGAAACATGGTATGCATATATTTATCATCTACTAGTGTGCCAGTACCACAAGCCAAGAGATTTTTGTCTGTTTTGCTCTTTGCTATCCTCCAGCACCTTCATGGTGCCTGGAATATAATATTATAGGCACTCAGTAAGTATTTATTGGAGAATACATATTTACAGAAAAATCATTATTTTGAATTTAATTAATTTAATTTTTTTGAACGACAACAGTTACCATATATTAACTTTTAATAAATGCCACCAGGCAAAAATGGGAGAAGTCACTGTCCTTGACTACAGAGCTTAAAACCATACATTAGTATTAAAAACTTAAATAAAAAACCTAATTCCTTGATTTAAAGATCATATAAATCATTCTTGATCAAAGGAAAAATAGTCTTTAATATTTTAGAATACTTAGAAAAAAATAATAAGAACACTTGCATATTATCACTTCCAGAAGTATACCTAAACTAAGTTCTAAAGCAAATTCATTGCCTTAAATTATATTGTTTTAAAATAATACTGAGAAGTAAATAGAATAAATAGCTGAATAATTCAAAAAATAGGTTTGTTTCATTTCTTTTTAAGGAAACAATAATTAAGTAAAAATAAATGTATAAAAATAAATAAAAATAAATGTAAAAATAAATGAAAACAAAAAATTATTAAATATATTATTTGGTAAAGATATAAAATACACTAAAAAGTTAAAAATCTCAAAGAAATATAGATAATTTTACAGAAAAGGCAGATTTCCAAAATTCAGTAAAGGAAAAAATATCTCCTTTTCCAAATATCTGTATCTATCAGAAAAGCTGAAAAATGTGTCAAAGAATTACCCAGGAAAGAGGATCAAGCTAGATGTTTTTACGGATGAGTTATTTAAAATCTTTACAAAGAGATAATTCCTACATTATAGACATTGTTACGAAGCATAGAAACAGATGAAAAGCTAGCCAGATCATTTGGCAAAGGTAATGTAACCCTTCTATATAAAACAGCTAAAGTTAGAAACAAACAAACAAAAAAACCTACTGATCAATTTCGCTTACAAATAAGATACAAAATCACAAATGAAATATTAGCAATCCATGCCCAGGTCTCTCTAAAGGACAAAACAGACAGCATGTAAGTGTAGACTTATTTTTTCAGAACTGCAAGGGCTATTCAACATTAGAGTCTATTCATACAAACTCTCGCATTAATAGAAAAAGAAGAAAGAATCATATAATCATCTTCATAGATGTTTAGTTTAAATGGTATGTGAAAAAACTAGTAAATATCCCAGGTTTGTTTACACAAAAATAAAAGTCCTTAAGCTCTAAGGTATCACAAAGTTAAAGAGTCTATTGACAAAGTTGGAAAAAAAAACCCTGAATGAAATTTGACAGTAAAGGCTTAATATTCTTTCCACATCAAGAACCTTAACAAGTTAGGAGTGAAAAAGGCAAACATTGTAATAGAAAAAATAGAAAATTCATAAAAAGAAGAAATATACATGGCCAATAAACCTATGAAATGTTTATTCTCGGTTGTAATTAAGAAATGAAAACAACGTAATTGATATTTGCCATCAAATTGGTAAAACTAGGAAAAACACAGACTCAATTTTAATAGGGTTGCTCTAAAACCTGTATAAAACAGACCATTAATATTTGTTCAGTGTATGAATGAATATGCTGCTGGCAAGAATATAAACTTAACAACTTTCATAGGAAAGATGAGTAATATGTGCCAAATTTTAAATGAATTTCATGTCCTCATACTAGATAATTAGTATCTTATATTGATTTATGACAAAGAACTAATAATACAAATACTTATTTGTAAGGCTAATTGCTGTTTCATTAGTTATGATAAGAAACAATGAATACAACTTAAATGTCCAATAATGGTAAAGTGATTAACCAATTACTTAATATCCTTTCTAGAAAATACTATGCATTAAACATTAAATTCACAGTTTTGAAGATTGTTTAATGTCATGAGAAATTTTCAAAATATAACAAAGTAAAAAAATGTGACTTAAATATAGCATATTCAGAAGGATCCCAATTACTACATGTTATGCATATGTGTATGTATGTGTGTGTGTATAGAAAGAAAATACTCCAAAACATAAACAGTGTTCATTTCTTGGGTGGTCAGATAATGAATAATTTACATTTTCATTTTAACACTTTTACCAATTACCTAAGCATTTTAGAGCATGTATTAATTTATGATAAAAACTTGTTGTCTTCCAGGCCTAAGCCTCCAGCCACCCCCCGCCAGAGCAATTGAGCCAGTAGCAACTCGGCAACTCCCTGGACAGAGAGCTTCCAGGGGCAACCGAAAGCGTCTCTGCCACTGCCTCTGCAGTGGAACCACCCTTGCTACCCTTAGACTGATGAAGGAGCAAAGAACCCAAGTGCTTTATCACACCTCCAACAAGCTGTAGTCGACCCAAGGAGAGGAGGACAGTCCATCTCCCATGTTTCCCATGTATCCACCACTACTTATCACCAGACAAGGAATCCCTGGCTTGGGCTTGCAGCACAGACCCTTCCCATCCTGGGCTGATTGCACTGAGGGATTACTGACCTGCATCTCTCTGGGGCAGAGGCTTCGGGAGACAAACAAAAGACCATTGGCCACAATCACTACTAAGGTCCCTTCCTTTTTTGCCTCTAAGTTAGGGGAGGAACATAAACACTGAGATCTCTCCAGAGCTGCAGTGGGCAGTCCAGGAGTGCCAAGCCATTATCTACAGCCAGCACTGAAAGGGGAGAGAACCCAAACTTTCAGAGCATTGCGAGGGAACATAGCTGCAACGATGAGGAAACACAGGGGAGCCACAAAACCAAGCAAGAGTCTACCAACTGATTAATAAGCCTAAGTGCCACCTACTGGATCACACCCCAAAGCTTCAACACCAAAAATGCCTTGCTAACATACCCACCTCTGAAACCAGAGATAAGAATTCAGCTTCAAATAAAGACCCTGCACAAAGCCTTAGTCCAGTGAAAACATCCAGAAAAGAAGTCTATTGACTGTACTCAATCTACACTGTGGTAAATGGAACACCCACATGTAAAGATAAGAAAGAAGCAACACAAGAACTCCAGTAACTCAAATGGCCAGAGTACCATATGTCCTCCAAACAACCTCATCAGTTCTCTAACAAGAGTTCTTAACCAGGTTGAACTGGCTAGAATGACACAAATAGAATTCAGAATATGGATAGGAATGAAGATCATCAAGATTCAGTAGGATGGCAATACCCAATTCAAGGAATGTAAGAATCACAACAAAGTGATACAGGAGCTGAAGGATGAAATAGCCAGTGTAAAAAAGAACATAATGGGTCTGACAGAGCTGAATAACACAATACAAGAATTTCACAATGCAATCACAAGTATTAACAGCAGAATAAACTAAGCTCAGGAAAGAATCTCAGAGCTTGAAGACTGATTCTTTAAATAAGACAGTCAGACAAAAGTAGAGAAAAAAATAATTTAAAAAATGAACAAAACCTCTGGAAAGTATGGGATTATGAAAAGAGACCAAATTAGTCATCCCTGAAAGGGAGTGGGAGAAAGCAAACAACTTGGAAAATGTATTTCAGGATATTGTCCATGAAAACTTCCCCAACCTTTCTAGACAGGCCAATGGTCAAACTCAGGAAATACAGATAACTCCTGCAAGATTCTACATAAGAAGATCATCCCCAAGACACACGATCATCAGATTTTCCAAGGTTGAAATGAAAGAAAGAATGTTAAAAGCAGCTAGAGAGAAAGGACAGGTCACCCATAAACGGAACACCATCAAGGCTAATGGCAGACCTCTCGGCTGAAACCCTACAAGCCAGAAGAGTTTGGCAGCCTATATTCAAGTGTCTGAAAGAAAAAAAATCTTCAACCAAGAATTTTATATCCAGCTAAACTAAGCTTCCTAAGCAAAGGAGAAATAAGATCCTTTTCAGATAAGCAAATGAGGGAATTCACTACGACCAGACCTGCCTTACAAGAAATCTTGAAAGAAGCATTAAATGTAGAAAGAGAAGACTGCTACCAGCTAACACAAAAACACACTTAAACATACAGACCAGTGTCACTATAAAGCAACCACACAAACAAGCCAACATAATAACCAGCTAACAACACGATGACAGGATCAAATCCACACATATCAATATTAACCTTGAATGTAAACAGGCTAAATGCCTCACTTAAAAGGCACAGAATGGTAAGCTGTATAAAAAAGTAAGACCAAATGATTGATAGCTGTCTTCAAGAGACCCATCTCACATGAAATGATACCTGTAGGCTCAAAATAAAGGGACAGAGGAAAATCTACCAAACAAATAGAAAACAGAAAACAGTAGAAGTTGCAATCCTAATTTAACACAAAACAGACTTCAAACCAACAAAGATCAAAAAGATAAAGACGGGTATTACATAATGGTAAAGGGTTCAATTCAACAAGGCCTAACTATCCTAAATATATATAAACCCAGTACAGTAGCAGCCAGATTCGTAAAGCAAGTTCTTAGAGACCTACAAAGAGACATAGACTCCCACACAATAATAGTGGGAGACTCCTACACTCCACTGACATTATTAGATCATTGAGGCAGAAAATTTACAAAGATATTCAGGACCTGAACTCAACACTGGACCAAATGGAACTGACAGGGCTCTATACAACTCTCCACCCCAAAACAACAGAATATACATTCTTCTCATCACCACATGGCACATACTGTAAAATTGTCCACATAATGGGACATTAATCAATCCTCAGCAAATGCAAAACAACCAAAATCATAACAAACACACTCTCGGACCACAGCGCAATAAAAATACAACTCAAGACTAAGACATCACTCAAAAACTTGCAATTAGATGGACATTAAACAACATGCTCCTGAATGACTTTTTGGCAAATAATGAAATTAAGGCAGAAATAAAAAAGTTCTTTAAAACTAATGAGAACAAAACACAACATACCAGAATCTCTGGAACACAGCTAAGGCAGCGTTAAAACGGAAATTCACAGCAATAACTGCTCACATCCAAAAGTCAGAAAGATCTCAAATTAACAACCTAACATCACAACCGAAAGAATTAGAGAAGCAAGAAAGAACCAACCCCAAAGCTAGCAGAAGATAAGAAATAACAAAAATCAGAGCTGAAATGAAGGAAATTGAGACATGAAAAACCATTCACAAGATCAATGAATCCAGAAGTTGGTTTTTTGAAAAAAATTAGTAAGATAGGCTGGTAGCTAGATGAATAAAGAAGAAAAATGAGAAGATACAAAGAAACACAATTAGAAATGATGAAGGGAATATTAGCACTGACCCCACAGAAATAAAAATAACCATCAGAAGCTACTATGAACACCTCTATGTACACAAACTAGAAAACCTAGAAGAGATGGATAGATTCCTGGACACATACACCCTCCCAAGAGAAACTCCTCCCCACCTCATTCTATGAGGCTGGCATCATTCTGATACTAAAACTAGGCAGAGACACAACAACAACAAAGCTTAAAGCCAGTATCCTTGATGAACACTGATGCAAAAAATCCTCAACAAAATACTTGCAAACAGAATCCAGCAGCACATCAAAAAGCTTATCCATCATGATCAAGTAGGCTTCATCCTTGAGATGCAAGGTTGATTTGACATATGAAAATCAATAAATGTGATTCAGCACATAAACAGAACTAAAGACAAAAACCACATGATTATCTCAATAGATGCAGAAAAGGTTTATGATAAAATTCAGTACCTTTTCATGTTAAAAACTCTCAATAAACTAGGTATTGAAGGAATAGACCTCAAAATAGTAAGAGCCATCTATGACAAACATACAACCAATATTATACTGAATGGGCAAAAACTGGAAGCATTTCTCTTGAAATCTGTCACAAGACAAGAATGCTCTCTCTCACCACTCCTGATCAACAGAGTATTGGAAGTCCCAGCCAGAGCAATCAAGCAAAAGAAAGAAATAAAGGGCATCCAAATAGAGAGGAAGTCAAACTATCTCTGTTTGCAGACGATATGATTTTATATCTAGAGAACCCCATAGTCTCAACCCAAAAGCTCCTTCAGCTGATAAACTGTAGCAAAGTTTTAGGATACAAAATCAGTGTACAAAAATCACTAGCATTCCTTTATGCCAACAACAGCTAAGCTGAGAGCCAAATCAGAAAGGCAATCCCATTCACAACTGCCACCAAAAGAATCAAATACCTAGAAATACAGCTAACCAGGGAGGTGAAAGATCTCTACAATGAGAATTACAAAACAGATTACAATTACAATTACAAAGAAATCAGAGATGACACAAACAAATGGAAAAACATTCCATGCTCATGAATAGGAAGAATCAGTATCATTAAAATGGCCATACTGCCCAAAGCAATTTACAGATCCATATGGAATTTATAGATCCATTTTACAATTCATATGGAACCAAAAAGAGACCAAATAGCAAAGGCAATCATAACCAAAAATAACAAAGCAGGAGGTATCATGTTACCTAACTTCAAACTATACTACAGGGCCATGGTAACCAAAACAGCATGGCACTGGTACAAAACCAGGCACACAGACCAATGGAACAGAATAGACAGCCCAGAAATAAGGGTGCACACCTACGACCACCTGATCTTTGATAAAGCTGACAAAAACAAGCAATGGAGAAAAGACTCCCTATTCAATAAACGGTGCTGGGATAACTAGCTAGCCATATGCAGAAGACTGAAGCTAGACCCCTTCCTTATATACAAAAATCAACTCAAAATGGATTAAAGACTTAAATGTAAAACCCAAAACTATGAAAACCCTGGAGGACAACCCAGGCAATACCATCCTGGACATAGGAACAGTCAAAGGTTTCATGACAAAGACACCAGGAGCAATCACAACAAAAGCATAAATTGACAAATGAGATCTAATTAAACTTAAGAGCTTCTACACAGCAAAAGAAACTATCAACAGAGTAAACATACAACCTACAGAATGGGAGAAAATATTTGCAAACTATGCATCTGACAAATGTTTAATATTCAGCATCTATAAGGAACTTAAATTTACAAGAGAAAAACAACCCCATTAAAAAGGACATGAATAGATACTTTTCAAAAAAAGACATACATGCAGCCAACAAGCACATAAAAATCTCAATATCACTGATAATTAGAGAAATGCAAATCAAAACCACAATGCGATACCATCTCACACCCATCAGAATGGCTATTATTAAAAAATAAAAAAGTAATAGATGCTGGCAAAGTTGTAGAGAAAAGGGAACACTTACACACTGTTGGTGAGAATGTAAATTAGTTCAACCATTGGGGAAAGCAGTATGGTGATTTCTCAAGGAGCTAAAAGCAGAAGCACCATTTCAAACAACAATCTCATTACTGGGTATATACCCAAAGGAAAAGAAATCATTCTACCATAAAGACACATGCATGCAAATGTTTATTGCAGCACTATTCACAATAGTAAAGACATGGAATCAACCTAAATCTCCATCAATAACAGATTGGATAAAGAAAATGTGGCACATATACACCATGGAATACTATGCAGCCATAAAAAAGAATGAGATCATGTCTTTTGTGCAAACATGGATGGAGCTGGAGGCCATTACCCTCAACAGACTAATGCAGGAACAGAAAACCAAATACTGGATGTTCTCACTTATAAGTGGGAGCTAAATGATGAGCACTTATGAAAACAAAGAAAGAAACAACAGACACTGGGGTCTATTTGAGGGTGGAAGGTCGGGGGAGGGAGAGGAGCAGAAAAGGTAACTGTTGGGTACTGGGCTTAATTCCTGGGTGATGAAATAATCTCTCCAACAAACCCCCGTGACATGAGTTTACCTATGTAACAAACCTTCACATGTACCCTCAAACCTTAAAGTAAAAAAAAAAAAAAAAAAGAACTGTAAGAAAAATAATAAAAACATAAAAACTTAAATATAAAATAAATTTTCAGGAGAATAAAGAAAGCCTGGAGTATGCCAAGTATATCCACATATTTCTGGCTTTATAGTTGTAACCTCTTTCAATATGTTTATTTAAAAGTTTCATAAATCATTGACTATTAAACTAAAATTCATTTAAATATATTCAAATTGTTTCTGTATCTATATATTTCTATCCATATGTATCTATCTGTATTGATATGTAGATATAAACAAGAAAAGCAAACTGTGTGCCATTCATTATGTGTTTCAGATAAGATTTATTAATGTTTATTTAAAAATGTCTTTTTTAGTTCCTAATGTGAAATAGCACCATGTGGATTCTTACAAGGGAAACAGTAAATAAGCAGATATGAAACTTAAAGTCTAAACCAGAGTTTTTCAGCCTCCTAAAATCATAACCCATAGGAAGACTTATAATTTACATCATGACCCAACATAAGTGTGTGTGTTCCTGCATTGGATGTGAAACAAAAACTGTACCAATACCCACCTTTACTACCTGCCATGCCCTTTGATATATTCTATGCAAAATCATTTAGAAATGATAAGAGTGACCAACTAATTGATGGTATGATCATCTAATAAGTTGTGACACACAGTTAGAAAAACTACTCTCTAGGGCTGATCTTGGTTGGTAATTGGGACAGTGTGATGCAGAAATGCTCAGATCCTCAAAAGGAGAGGTTGGGCGTAAAGAAAAGTATCATCATGAAGCATATGATAAAAGCCACTTTACATTTGTTTTGAAATTACAAAGGGCAATTGTTTAGATTTAGTAGCTTACTTTGGAGGCAGACAGCCCTAAATGCAGACAAAAGGGAAGGCTGAACACACAAGGGAAAACTTCACAGGGATAAAAGCAAATCTATCTTGTTAATTCTTGGTTAGTCTCTCTTTCCTATGCATTCGCTTATCAATTTATTCCTGCATAACTACTCCTAAATATCTCATTATATTTGAAATTATGTTTCCTGTCTGCCTTTCCCAGCAGACATGAACTCCTTATTCACTTTTGATTCCTCAGAGTCAAGTAAATGTCTGGCAAAAGGTTGCCACTGAGTAAAGGTCTACCACATTAATTAATAAATGAATGTATGACTAAGGAACCACATATTTTGAAATTCTGTTCTCCATTCCTGGGGCCAAAGTGACAGAACATACGTGAAAATGACTATTCTTTTCCTTAATTGATGATAGGATATTAACAGGTTTTCTTCTTATTTTGGAGATAAAATCTTTAAGAAAGCTAGGAAACTCTTAAGTTTCTAAATGGGAAGGTACTCAAATTTTCTTATGAACCAACAAAGGGGAAAATTTGAATGCCTGATAAAAAATGTCAGTTGTTTCCTGTTTGCCTGTCGTCTGTTCCCCTCATCATCATGTATTTAGGGATTAGATTTTTTAACCTTATATATATATACATCCATACATACAAAGGAGAAAGTTATCCATTTTCTGAAATTGGGAAAAGGCAAAATAGTTCTGGAACCATACGAAAGCCACAACCTCCTAAAGCCCATAGCGTTGTTTTTGTTTTGTTTTTTGTTTTTTTTCTGATCATCAATTCAAGTACTACTTTAAAGATTTCTTCATTCACATTAATTGTGAGACCACGATTTCCTCCTCTGAAATGAGAGTCTCTGACTCCCTTATAAGCACATACACATATTGTGCATTGCTGCTGAAGCACGACTGGCAATTTAAATCTGGGAAATTACTGCAAAGGGAATTGCATAGAAAACAGGAAACCTGGTTCAAACTGGAAAAAAAAAAAATGAAGGAAAAAAAGTAAATGATAGATATAAAAACTTAAAACTAAAATAAATTTGCTATTGAGAAACAAGCTGTGACTCTGCCAATTAGTGATGATGGGAAAACAAAAGAGGAAAATGGAGGTGTCTCCACATGGTTTGTGGGTATCTAATACTATAGAGTGAGCCAGAAGGTTCATTAAAGAAAAGACACCAGGTCATGATGGGGGTTGTCTTTCTCATACAACATTTCCTTCTGTTTCTGTAAAGGAGGAACTTCAAATCACACATCTTTATGCACACACACAGGCTTAAAGATACACACATACACCAAACAAGTTTTCTTTCCTTGTAGGTAAGTGTTGATGATACAACTGTCAGACTCGATGTATATTTTCCTAGGCATTCATAAATTGCTGAGTATTCACTGAATGAAAAAAACCAACGAAGGAATGGAAAATTGCAGAAAATACGTTTCTCTCATGTGCAACTTTGACTTTGCTGCTTAGGGAATGGAGCTATGTCTGTGAGTGAGAGATGACACAGAACGATCATTTGAAGGAAGCTTCATGGAGATAAAACCTAAATACTCCACTGCTTCACAGAAGCCTTATCTGGAAAGTAGAAAAGAGACTTTTTCTCAGTGGTTTATAATAGCAACATTATATCCTTTCTTCTTAGATCATTTACTAAAGTAAATGGGAAGTTTTCCTGTTAGCCTCACTAAAATTCAGTGGTATCAACTTTTGCACTCTTTCATAAACACTCTGAAAATTTAGCACTGTGATTTCAAGGCTCAGAATGAAATACAAGGACATTAATGAGATTCATAGGAGGGCTGGAAAGTCATAGACTTTCGTATGCGTCATTACAATTGTATTCAAAAGTGGTCATTTTTCTTGTGGAGAATGGCAATTCCAATACTACTGTAGTGATCATTCTCATTTTAGGGTTTTCTTTGATTCAAGTGTGCTTTCTGTCTTCCTTTCAGAGGTAAGCTTTCTGCGAATTTTCTTTTTCCCATCACAACACCAGACTACTTACTACTTAATAAGAACCAAATGATGTTAAGTCTCAGAACAACTCTCAGTCAAAAATTTCCTTAAACTGAAAGAACAAGATGGCCGCTGTACTGACCTGATTGGTTGGTTATAGTCAGGAAGCTGTGTGAGGGGACATCCCAGGCCACAGGATCTGAACACAAACATGGCTTATGTGGAGTTTTAATTGTTGTCAAATTTAAGTGATACATGTGCTATAAATACCAGTTAGATAGATGTTCATATCTTCGACTCCAGACATCTTCACTTTTTAATTTAGTACCCAAAGTTTATTTTAGAACATTTAAGCACTGCTAAAATAAAATGTACCCAACTGATTTTAAACAGCTTTGAGAACAGTTAAGAAATCTGGAATTCATAGGGGTTTCTGCTATAGTTTTTCTTATGTTACATAAAATGGTCATTTCTCTCATTGCAGTAGAAGAAAAGAATGTTATTATTGTAGAAGTTGGAATTTGGGGTTTTAACCATGATCCAACACAAACGGCTGTGGTTTGGGGGAAGTTAACCTATTCTAAACTCGACATCCTGGACTGGAATTAATTGCTCATTAAAAGCAGGAGGGGTTCTTTTTTTCACTCTAATGGAAGTATAGCATAGGGTTTTTTGACATACTATGGAAAAATCATGTGTTCCTGAACTTCCTTTTTCTGCTCTTTGCTATTTAGGTTTGGGTTTGAGCCAGAGATGGGTAACTTATTTGATTACAGCATAAAAAGAATGATTTCATTTAGACTTTGAAAGACGACTGATAAAACAACACTACACTTTGATTCTGGTTCAATATTATTGGGTTCAAAAACAAATTAAGAGTGATAATTCAAGAGTAGTTCAACAAAGATAGAAGACAGTTTTCATAGTGCTTATAGATGAATATTCACACACTTTCTTTCTTTCAAACATCTTATATTAAGAAGTATCTCAACACCAGCCATAGGAGCTTTCCTTTCTCTTTTCACCGGGAGTCAGTAGAGATTTGAAAATCAGCTTTGCTAATGACTGTGTGGCCATGAGGCAAGGTCTTGGAACCTTTGTTTTCTCATCTATAAAACTGGATTAAAGATATCTACCTCACAGA
This sequence comes from Pongo pygmaeus, assembly GCF_028885625.2. Taxonomy (NCBI): domain Eukaryota; kingdom Metazoa; phylum Chordata; class Mammalia; order Primates; family Hominidae; genus Pongo; species Pongo pygmaeus. The sequence goes on along the minus strand of NC_072384.2, from coordinate 105,829,724 downwards.
GCTAGTATATGGAATAGCTTATATAAGGCAGAGTCAGCACTGAGTAAATGATGCCATTTTTATTAACAATCTGGTTGTAGTATAATTTATTGAGTAAATAATTTGTATATATTCTCTTTGTATCTCACCCTCCTATTTTAAGCGCTTAACTGGACCCTGGTATTTCTTTGCTTCAGGGTTTTTGCAGAACTGCAGGCAGAAGCTGCTAGAAGTCAACTTTCTTCTGGTCTTTGATTTTAGCATAAGCTCATTAAAGAGATTAGGTGTGCCCCCAGGGTCAGGGATGAAAGGAATGTACTTTTGAAGGAAAAGTATGTGTGTGGGAGAGAGGGAAATAGATATTGACCTTTGGACCAATGGAATTTGCTAAAAGTGCCTGATGACCAAGCTTGACAGTTACCACCTGAAGTGACTCTGGGCATCTCAGTGGTAACCAGAGGGAGCAGGATGTGAAGGCCACCCTCAAGGCTTTGCGTGCTATATAATGTCCAAGACTTTAGTCTGGCCATAACCAAAGAGGCTAAGGAGCTCCAATGATGACTAAGATAGAGGGGTTGTCTGGCCAATTGAATGTGTTATTTCAAAACTTGATATGTGTACCATTTAAAAATTCTTGTTTATTGACACTTCCTACATGTTTAGACACTATTCTAAGTACTTTACATGTAATCATGTGTGTGTCATAGTACTTCAAGGAGACAGTACTATTATCTCACTTTTAAAGGAGACAGAGAGGCAAAATAAATTGCCCAGATTTACCTAGTGAGTAATGGGTACAGCCTGGATGTGAACTCAGGCAGCCTAGCTTCAGAGTCTCCTGTGCTAAAATGCTTCCCATATCTGCTAAATTACTAGTTCTAAAACTCCGGACATCTGTGTGTTTCAAAAGACAAGATGAGTGGACAGGAGTAGTTTAGAAGAGCTATCTTATCAGGGCAGATTTTTAAGCAGAGCTGAGGCATCCTGGCCCATGTTAGTTGTAGCAACTGGCCCTTAGGCCACAGAGGGCAGACCCAGAAACAAAAGGCTTCCTTTGGAGAAAGGGCCAGTTTGCTGGAGAAATCGGATCCACTCTTGGGATCAGGTCACTGCCCACAGGCAGTGTCAGACAGGGAGCTCTGTGTGAGCTTGGGCTCCATACGTGGAAACAGAAGTGCTGGAGAATCCAGAGGCTAGTGTAGTAGCAACAGAGCATCAGGAATAGCTCTAACACTACTGTTCCGGGAGTACATTCCATTAGCCCCTCTCCTGTTCCCTTCTCCTTCACTATCCCTACAACCTTTATGGATCAGATTTGTCCCCCAGAGTATTGCTGAGACTATCTGTACTGAGAATGGTAACTTTGTTGAGGGATAGGGCAGAGAAGTAACTGGATGCCTGAACGCTTTAGGGGAGGAGTGGGCTTAAGTGGGGTGCCATGGTGTGGAGGAAGGGGAAGTAAAGGTCAGGGAAGCTGGAGCAACAGACTTAAAGACCGGTAGATGGGAAGGGCCCAGAAAGTATCCCAAAAAAATGTGTCCAGAAAAGAATGGAGGGGGTTAGATAGCTCCCTGTTTCTGCTTCAAGGTTACTCTTCTGTGATTAGCAGAAGGTTATTGGATTTTAGTGGGTTTTTGTAGACTGGTTTGGGATCCTAACAAACAATATATATATATTTTTTCCGTATAGGAAAAATCCATTCCTAGCTCTAAATTGTCAACTTCTAAATGGACTTCTGAAACATTTTATTTCTATGTTGGGGACTGCCTGTAAATATGTTGCTTCCTTTCAAAAATGATTTATGCTATATTTAAAGGCTAGAAATTCACTCACATGTTGTATAGTCCAGATCTTCTCCCATATAGCTTATATGTCAACAAATTCCTGTGAAAGACACACTGAAATATAAAAGGGCCAAAGCCACTAACCAAAAAAAAAAAATTCAGTTTATTTTGTCCTCTTCTTTTCTCAATTTTTTTTCTTTCTGTTTTACTACTTGTTGAAATCTAAGTGAGCAAAATCTCAACTCTTCAGTGGCATTGATGTTTCACTAGTACCAAGTTCAATAAAACTTCAGGCCTTTCTAAAACCCATGTAATGTATAGACATGGTTTTCTCTCTCTTTTTTCTCTGCCTTGGTATTGCTTCCAATCCTCAGTTCCACTGTTTTTGGAAATCAAAAGATGTGTTGATAAAGTCAACCACTGGGAGGGAACTGTTGGGATAGAGCTCAAGAAGGTTCATCAACTGAGAAGAGATTGCCCATCGTGTGGCAGCAGCCCAACCGCAGCAGTCTATGGACACATACTTTTTTTTTTTTTTTTTTGGAGAAAGGGTCTTTCTCTGTTGCCCGGGTTGGAATGCAGTGGCATGATTATGGCTCTCTGCAGCCTTGACCTCCTGGACTCAAGCAGTCCTGTCTCAGCCTCTCATGTAGCTGGGACCACAGATGCATGCCACCACACCCAGATAATTTTGCTGTTTTTTCGTAGAGACAGGTTTGACTATGTTGCCCAAGCTGGTCTCGAACTCTTGGGCTCAAGTGATCCTCTCACCTCGGCCTCCCAAAGTGCTGAAATTACAAGCATGGGCCACCCCGCCTGGCCTGGATACAAACATTTAATGGCTCTAATTCTTTACCCCAACTCACCTTCTAAAGGTTTTAAGAACAGAATATGTGCTTGTCACAAGACAATAATCCAAGAAGATATAAATAGAGCAACTCTATGTAAAGAAAGAGAGCAACTTTAGTCCTTTCAAATAATTCTACTGCTTCTCCTGGGATGAATTGTTCCCTCTTCTTTCACTATCCCTACAACCTTTATGGATCAGATTTGTCCCCCAGAGTACTGCTGAGACGATCTGTACTCATCATCCTGGGGTGAATTGCTAGGTCTGAGGTGAACTAAAATGTCATTTGCCTATATAAATAAATTCCAGAGGTCTGATAATTTCTCATGAATAATTCAGTGACATCATCTGGGTTCCTGGGATAGTTCAAAGATGCTGAACCAATAGACAAAAGGGAATTTTCTTTCTCCTTTTACATAACAAATAATGGCAGCAAATTTAAGTTTGATAACAGATCTATTCTTTCTAATGATAAACAGGAGAATACACAAAGGGAAGGCTTTTCTTTCTCTTTCCCTGGAAATCTAAGAAGATGAAGAAACTTTATATCATTATTAGAACTCAAAGTTGTCATAGACAATTTTTAATTGTGCCTACCATCTACATTCTCTTTCCCTGTTAACAGCACCTTGATTTTCCTTTGAGGACTCTCTCTTCACCTATCCTTATTTATGGAGTCTGGGTGGACTTGACTTCACTGTCTAGTTCCAGGGGTGGTCTTGTGGCCTAGTTTTAGTCTATAAGAATATTGTGGCTGGGTGTGGTGGCTCAAGCTTGTAATCCCAGCACTTTGGGAGGCCGAGGTAGGCAGATCACGAGGTCAGGAGATCAAGACCATCCTGGCTAACACGGTGAAACCCCGTCTCTACTAAAAATACAAAAAATTAGCCAGGCATGGTGGCGGGCGCCTGTAGTCCCAGCTACTTGGGAGGCTGAGGCAGGAGAATGGCGTGAACCCGGGAGGTGGAGCTTGCAGTGAGCAGCGATCGTGCCACTGCACTTCAGCCTGGGTGCTGGGTGACAGAGCAAGACTCTGTCTCAAAAAAAAAAAAAAAAAAAAAAGAATATTGCACCTGTCTGGCCATGAAGGTTGGTTCAGAAGTGGACACGTGATCCAGGCTGAGTCAATCAGCGCTACTGAGCACTGTGCTGAACATCCGTTCCAGGATGTTTCCCGATCTACAGAGAGACTATCTCCTCCTACAGAGTTGTTGTGTTGGAGCTGCGGATGGCTGTCTTTCTACCTCAGGTAGCCCCTTGAGAATGGTGCCTGCAGAGAGAATAGGAAAGCTGAGAGATGAAAAAAGAGACTCCTAATGGCCTGTCTGGAGGAGTTGGATACAGCTTTGCCTGAAGTCAAGATATGGTTATGGACTTCTTTTAAATAAGTCAACAAAATTTCCTTTATGAATCAGGTCAGTTTGATTTAGGTCTCTTGTTCTTTGGAATATAAGAGCTATTGCCTAAGCCAGAATTGTTCATCAGTGTACTTAGTTTTTATCAGATGCTTTTAAGGAGCAGACAAAGAAAATACATAGAAATCTCCACTCTGGTATTGGACCACTGATGGGACTCATCCTCTTTTCTCCTGGTGTTTATGAAAAACCTTCTGATGGCTTTTATACTTCTTTGGCAATTGCACATTCCATCTTAAATCCTTTTCTTAAGATGGTTAGCATGATCTCAGCATTGTGTTTTCTCTTTCCTCCAAGTGTGGAATTCACCAGATTTCTCTCTTGTCGTCCAGATCAGTGGCCAAGTACGTTTCTTCAAGTTGGCTTCTAGACCATCTTCATAATAGAACGAACAAATCTTTCAGATGTTTACATTTATTCACCCAACCATCTCATTGTTCCAACTATGACCTACCTGAGCCAATCCCCTGTGCCAGAGAGATATAGCACAATTTTTGTTTTTGTTTTTTCTGTCGCCAGGCTAGAGGGCAGTGGCGTGATCTCAGCTCACTGCAACTTCCGCCTCCCGGGTTCAAGTGATTTTCTTGCCTCAGTCTCCCGAGTAGCTGGGACTACAGGTGTGCACCACCACACCCAGCTAATTTTTGTATTTTTAGTAGAGACAGCGTTTCACCATGTTGGCCAGGTTGGTATCAATCTCTTGACCTCATGATCCACCTGCCTCAGCCTCCCAAAGTGCTGGGGTTACAGGCGTGAGCCACCGCGCCCGGCCAGCACCATGTTTTTAATGATAATGGAGACAGGTATATCATGCTAGTTTAAGATGCTTTAACTCCCACTTTTTTTTTCCATATGTAAACAAATGTACTCCCTTCCCAACCATGTGTCTACAAACCTCTTTTATAAATAAACTTTCTTCTAATTTAGCCAAAGAATTTTTTTTAAAAAGGTTGGGTGGGGGGATAATGATACTGCTATTCAGCTCTTGAAAAAGACAACAATAAAGGCACTAATATTTTTAGAAAACTTCAGAGGCATCTCATTGCTAAAATTATTTACAGGATATTCATGCTGCTGTTAAATAAGCAGATCAGATTTATCTGCTAATAAAAAAGCAGCCCGTTGTCAGAGGACTATCTTAAGTTTTACAAAAAATAAAATACCAGCAGATAACAGGTATTATGTTTTCTTCTGGCAAATACTAACACTTCACAGCTAGTATATCTTGGTTAGTTAATTGGGCCTATAAAAACTCACTAGACTGTTTTACTTGCAGCCACTGAAATTCTTTCAACTTGTTCTTTACGGCTTTTCAGAGCTAAGGTGGGAAAACAGTTACAAAACAGAGCAGCTGAAAAGATTTTAAGGTCTCAAGTCCATATTTACAAACCTTACAGTGTGTGTGTATTCACTTATTTTATTTTTTTTATTATTATACTTTAAGTTTTAGGGTACATGTGCACAACGTGCAGGTTTGTTACATATGTATACATGTGCCATGTTGGTGTGCTGCACCCAGCAACTCGTCATTTCACATTAGGTATATCTCCTAATGCTATCCCTCCCCCACTCCCCCCACCCCACAACAGGCCCCGGTGTGTGATGTTCCCCATCCTGTGTCCATGTGTTCTCATTGTTCAATTCCCACCTATGAGTGAGAACATGCAGTGTTTGGTTTTCTGTCCTTGCGATAGTTTGCTGAGAATGATGGTTTCCAGCTTCATCCATGTCCCTACAAAGGACATGAACTCATCATTTTTTATGGCTGCATAGTATTCCATGGTGTATATGGGCCACATTTTCTTAATCCAGTCTATCATTGTTGGACATTTGGCTTGGTTCCAAGTCTTTGCTATTGTGAATAGTGCCTCAATAAACATACGTGTGCATGTGTCTTTAGAGCAGCATGATTTATCATCCTTTGGGTATATACCCAGTAATGGGATGGCTGGGTCAAATGGTATTTCTAGATCTAGATCCCTGAGGAAGCACCACACTGACTTCCACAATGGTTGAACTGGTTTACAGTCCCACCAACAGTGTAAAAGTGTTCCTATTTCTCCACATCCTCTCCAGCACCTGTTGTTTCCTGACTTTTTAATGATCGCCATTCTAACTGGTGTGAGATGGTATCTCATTGTGGTTTTTGTTTGCATTTCTCTGATGGCCAGTGTTGATGAGCATTTTTTCATGTGTCTTTTGGCTGCATAAATGTCTTCTTTTGAGAAGTGTGTGTTCATATCCTTTGCCCACTTTTTGATGGGGTTGTTTGTTTTTTTCTTGTAAATTTGTTGGAGTTCATTGTACATTCTGGATATTAGCCCTTTGTCAGACGAGTAGATTGCAAAAATTTCCTCCCATTCTGTAGGTTGCCTGTTTACTCTGATGGTAGTTTCTTTTGCTGTGCAGAAGCTTTTTAGTTTAATTAGATCCCATTTGTCAATTTTGGCTTTTGTTGCCATTGCTTTTGGTGTTTTAGACATGAAGTCCTTGCCCATGCCTATGTCCTGAATGGTATTGCCTAGGTTTTCTTCTAGGGTTTTTATGGTTTTAGGACTAACATTTAAGTCTTTAATCCATCTTGAATTAATTTTTGTATAAGGTGTAAGGAAGGGATCCATTTTCAGCTTTCTCCATATGGCTAGCCAGTTTTCCCAGCACCATTTATTAAATAGGGAATCCTTTCCCCATTTCTTGTTTTTGTCAGGTTTGTGAAAGATCAGATGGTTGTAGATATGTGGCATCATCTCAGCCCAAAATCTCCTTAAGCTGATAGGCAACTTCAGCAAAGTCTCAGGATATAAAATCAATGTGCAAAAATCGTAAGCATTCTTATACACCAATAACAGACAAACAGAGAGCCAAATCATGAGTGAACTCCCATTCACAATTGCTTCAAAGAGAATAAATAGTTAGGAATCCAACTTACAGGGGATGTGAAGGACCTCTTCAAGGAGAACTACAAACCACTGCTCAATGAAATAAAAGAGGATACAAAGAAATGGAAGAACATTCCATGCTCATGGGTAGGAAGAATCAATATCATGAAAATGGCTATACTGCCCAAGGTAAATTATAGATTCAATGCCATCCCCATCAAGCTACCCATGACTTTCTTCACAGAATTGGAAAAAAACTACTTTAAAGTTCATATGGAACCAAAAAAGAGCCCGCATTGCCAAGTCAATCCTAAGCCAAAAGAACAAAGCTAGAGGCATCACACTACCTGACTTCAAACTATACTACAAGGCTACAGTAACCAAAACAGCATGGTACTGGTACCAAAACAGAGATACAGACCAATGGAACAGAACAGAGCCCTCAGAAGTATTCATTTATTTTAAAACAAAGTGAATAAATCAGGAGATCTTTTGCAAAAGGGGAAAAAAATCCAACAAATTAGAGAATAAAAGAACAAAGTATGTCAGCTGAGGCAATTCCCAAAATGTCTCTATAGTTTTCCTAGCACTCTGTCTCCAACTATGCACCTCCAACAGAATGAACTACTCTCTCTCAGTACATATAGAAGCTAATACCTCTTTATAGTATAGCATTTATCACATATATTATAGTTCCATTTTGTTTGGGCTTAGATCTATTCCTGGCTGGATCCTGAGTTCCTCCAAGGTGGAAGTAACGTCATATTCTTGTTACCGGCACCTGGTCTACACTAAGATTTAGCAAATATTTGTTAAAATGTAATAGGAGTCAGGGGAGAGGAGAGGGGAGGAGAAAGGGGAGAGGGGAAGAGGGAAGAGGGAAGAGAGAGGGGAGAGGGGAGAGGGGAGAGGGGAGGGGATAAGGGAGAGGGGAGAGAAGACAGGCATGAAACCAAGTGAGAACCCTAGGGAGGAGTAAGAGAAAGCTTAGACTCCAGGCCACTGGGCAGGTGCAATACTGGTAGAGAACTACATACAAGTTGGTCTGAGAAGATCTAGAAAGTCCAGGGCCAGCCAAAGAAAAAGTATTAGTCATATATATTTTTATATATATTTTAAAATATTCATAGACCCTAGTAAACTTTCAAGTGATTATTCTCATTATTTTGGCTTTGAAGACTTCAGTGAGCATACTTTCATTCTTGCTGGCCTATTTTTAAATGAGTTTACAAGTAGTTGTTAGGTAACTTATCTTTATAACTTCCTTCTCGATAGTTCAGAAGTTCCCCAGTATAGAATGACTCCAGAAAACACTCATCGGGCCTTTCAACCAGAGACTCTGGACTTGGGGGAGTTCTAAGTTCATAATAATATTTCTGATGATGCTGGTCCACAGTGGTTTTGTTAGAGAAGTTGGACCACTTTCGTGTTTACTCAAGGGATTGAAGTCAATGTCCTATTTTCAGAATTGTGGATCAGAATCCTTGATGACCACCTGGCGCATCCCTTGAGGGTCTCTCCTGGGCCCCATTCTTCCCCTTCGTGCGACTGTGGTCTGATTTTAGCAAGTGCCCTGGTGGTGATGCTAAAGACCTGCCTTTCTAGGAACCACAATCTCATAAAAGCTGCCTTGTTGGGTCTGGCCGCTTGACAGGAATGAAATGTTAACTTTCTAAACTTGCTTTCCTAGATCTCTCCAAAAGTGGCAAGACAACAGTGTAATTTCTCAGGCCTATGCTGAACAAAAGACACTCAGGAAAGGAAACCTGCCTTAATACAAAACACTAGTGTTTTTCCTTGGCGTGGGGAGAGGAGAGGAAAGGATGCTGAGATTCTAATCCCTGGCTTGGAGTATCTCAGGCAGTCACAAAGAACACTCGTCTTTTATGGCAGTGCATTTCCCAAGCATCCCTTTGGGAAGCCTCAGACCCCAATTGTCTGGAAAACATAAAATCAGTCACTTTTGGCAGAGCTCAACACACTGGAGCATGGGAAACACAAATTAAACTAGAGATACTTCTTTACTCACTAGATGGTCTGGTTACACGTTTACTTGGCATAAAAATAGAATCATTAAAAAAGGGAGCACCCAAGGGTATAGTTATCTAGCTCAGGTTTGGTGAGGGTCAGAGGAAACTTCAAGTTTCATGAAAGTTAAGCACCTTCATCCTTTCAGCTTGATGTAAGGAAATCATATAAAATAAGGTCAAAACAACCAGGACTACTTTGTCTAAAATTATTTGTCTTATTTTGCTCATAGGAATTCATAGTGGTTTTGAGATACAGCACTTTTCAATGCACTGGACACGGTGTTTGTTTTGGGTACAGTGGAAATGACTTTTCTTTATTTTATTGCTTGTTTGGCTTATTGAGGGAGCTGAGCCTTACCTAACAAGTAGCTCACATCTCTTGTCAGAGGCAGTAAATCGATCTCGATCAAGTTTGAAACTGAGTGAATTGTTATCTAATCTGTTATTCTGTGGAAATCTTTCTCTTCTGCTACAGAGAAGCTAAGAGACAAGTTTTCCCATCACTCTAGGTGTCATTCTGTTTAATCCTAACATCTGTAATAAAACCAATAAATAGCTGTTTGTTCCGATCCATAGTCTCAGGCTGCGTCTCTCCAAAGCGGCTGAAGCCACTTGGCTTGAGATCGCCCATCTGCACTGTGCACTTCGAATTAGTGTTTTGAAACTCCATTAAACAGGTGCAATCTTCTGGGCTGAGCAGTTTCGGTTGCTTTGCCCAACAGTGGTGGATCCTGAAACTGATTTTCATACCCCAGTGTAGAGATGCACGCATGACAGGCCCCCCACACAGATGTAAGAACTAGAGGGAATCAGCTCAGTTGCCAGACTCTGTTCTCCCCACTCTGACCTTATGAGCATAAACATGAGTGTGAAACTCAGGAAAGGAAACCTGCCTTAACAGATTTGCCTTTCAAAGGAGCCAGTGTCTTTCATGGGCACCAGGGATAACAGAGTCCCCTACCTGGTTCTCAGAGCAGCTCTAAAAGGCATAGTAGAAGGCAGAAATCATTAGAGGGTGAGTGAGAACTGAACCTCAGCAAGGACACTGCTATTACCATGTTCACCTCTGCTAATAATGCCAGTAACAAGAACTAACAATTACTGAGCACCAGCTCTATGTCAGGCACTGTTCTATGTATCTGATATGCATGCACATTTCATGCAATTCTAAGCATCCTCTTCCTGGGCATTTTTGTGGATGCTGAAGAGTTAAGTGCATCTTGTAGGCACAGACTTGCTTCTTGAAAACAAGAGAGTGAATCGTGCTACCCTGAAAAAACCCAACGAGTTTTTCTTCAGTGGTCACTATATTCTTTTCTGTTCCCTGAATGTCAAAGGATTTAGCAAAAAGAATCCTCTAATACAAAAACTGCCCTTATCTCAAAACAAATCCATCCTAGTATGCCGGTAAGATCAGCAGAATGTGAAGTGCTCAGATCCAATAAACAAACAACTGACATCTCTGACAATAAACCTTTTGAAATTTACTTCTAATCACCATTTTCCAAAGGAGAGATGGCTTGTGTTGCAAGAATCAAAGCTCAGTAGATGGTGACAAAGATCCCTTGCCCTCTTTAAAGTAGCTAACTTCTGCTTCCCCCAAACCAGTTGGCATATAACAGGAAGTATGAGAGCAATCAGAATGAACTACTGCACATTCACGGCGTTTGATTTCCATAAACAGCTTCTGTGGGAGAATACGTCTGTGGTTTGGGTAATGTTCCTGTCTATGAAGCCCAAGAAACCTAAATAGAATCTGATACATACAGAACATTCTTGACCGTGTTCTTCTGCTCTAAACATTCTTAGAAAAGATGAATTCAATGATTGAAATCATGCATGTGCTTACCCAGAGTAGGTCATACTCAGATGGCCTTGCTCTTCCTTCATCGTCTTCATATAAAGGGAAACCTTCCCTCCGAGCCTGATAATACTCTTTCCGCAACTTCTGGATACGGTCAGTGCTTCCACCCGTGGGACGGCCACTACATGATATAGACAAATAATCAGATTCACACAGTGTACATCATCTTTGAAATCACTTTTGGATCTTCTTGTTAAAGGAGTTGACATCCAAATTTGGAAGATTCAATAATGTAATTCAAATATGCCAGGAAAATGGTGAAATCAGTCATAAATATGAACAAAAAGTGGTCTTTAGGTTCCTACCTTTAGTTCCAAGGGTCAAATGTCTGACTTGGGATTCATAAATGCCTTTTGAATGAGAAGGTAAGATAGAGTCTTGACCTTTTAGAGCAATTAAAAGGCCCACCACTTTTTTCTTATAATCACACGCACAGAGTTTTGTCACATTTTAATGTGGATATCTCATTTTCTCAATAAGTATTGCTAATTTGGGACAAAGCTCCATTTGTTTGACCTGAAGGCTGGATATGAGACAGGGTTGGCATATGTCAGCATTCATTTCCATGAGGCTCATGAACTTTGGGAGTGGGGGGTGGAGATGGGATACATGTCAATATATGGGTACAGTTAGGACATGTGTAAAAAAGGTGACAGTAAAAAAAAAAACAAAAACGGTAAAAAAGTTTTTTTTTTTTTTTTTTTTTTCAAAGGTGGGGGAAGCTGCTGTAGAGTAGAACATGCTTATCCAAGTTCTCCTCTCTGTACTTCAGCCAGTATTTCCTCTTAGGAATTATAGCTTTTCCAGTAACTCATCTGCCCAACCCCAAACTACTCAGCTAGCACCTCCCTTGTAGCTTAGATTAGGTTATTGTGGTTATTTTAGTGGAACCAATATCACATGATATTATACAGGGCTAGGGAGCAAAAGAATGACAGGCAGATCTGAACAGCGATTCTACTTATTTGGTTCATTTGAGGCATAACTGAGTGCCCCATTGCACCAGACCTCATGTTAAAATCTGGGAGTGGAAAAAGGAACACTTCACAGTCCTTACCTGCAAAAACAGTCCGGGAGGTAGGGGACAGAGAGGTATACAGAAGACTACAGTCCATTATGACTTGTGCTGTTACAGAGATTTGCATGGGGTCATGGGAATGCAGAGTGCTTAAACTTTGACAAGGTGAGAGCAGGGCCATTGAAGAAAATCACAGAAGGCTCCATGGAGGAGGTGACACTTCAGCTGAGTCCTGAAGGATACAAAGGTGCTCAACAGCTAGATAAGTGAGAGGAGGATATTCCAGGTAGAGGGAAGGGCAGTGAGTGTGCAAAGTAAAGCAATGAGAAAGCATCTTGCTTTAGAGGCATGCAAGTTGATCAGTTTGGGCAAGCACTTGTCCTTAACTTCTTTTGTCCTGCCTTACACACATACCAGGTGTATGGTGTATGTTCCCTTTCTGTTCTCATTTACAAAGCAAATTCGAATAGAAGTGAGTTCTGGTGACTTTAATTTAAAGTTTTTTTGTTATTATTTTTTTTTTTTAGTCAGAGTCTCACTCTGTCACCCAGGCTAGAGTGCAGTGGCGTGATCTTGGCTTACTGCAACCTCTGCCTCCTGCGTTCAAGTGATTCTCCTGTCTCAGCATCCAAAATAGCTGGGATTACAGGCGCCTGCCACCACGCCCAGCAAATTCTTTGTGTGTGTGTGTGTGTGTGTGTGTGTGTGTGTGTGTGTATTTTTAGTAGAGACGAGGTTTCACCATGTTGGCCAGGCTGGTCTAGTACTCCTGACCTCAAGTGATCTGCCTGCCTTGGCCTCCCAAAGTGCTAGGACTACAGGCATGAGCCACTACACCCAGCCATAGTTTAGGGTTATTTTGAATTTACTCTAATAATGACAGAAGCATATCACTTACAAATTTTGGTACTTTAACTCAATTGATAACATCTTATCAATCATGACACTTGTGTTTCACAGAATCACTACTGTAGCATTTGGGGAATAAACACAGGAAAAAAGTCCAGAAAGTCATGAACTAAGTGTAAAACATGCTGTATCTTCTCTCTTGTGTGAGCATTTTAAAGAAACATAGGAGGGTCAAAGAGAAGAGGGACAAGTGAGGCTTGGAAAGGTAGGTAGAGCCCCAGTGTGAAGAGCTTTGCATGTCAAAAAGATCCCCAAATATTACAGCTGGGTTCCAAGTTTAAATGAGATATCTGATAATATGAGGTATCTAAAAGCAACAGAAAGAGGTCATCTATTTTTAAAAAATATTTTACAACTATGTAAATTACAAAAAAAAAAAAGGTGAGTAAACATCTTTTGGAGGAAAAGCATTCTTCTCAAACTAGATGGTAAGTTAATTGCAAACTGGATGATGTACCTCTGCCTTGTGGCTGCTCCCTGACAGTTCGCACAGGGTTCTGGGCTTCCTGGGTGCTCGACAGACACTCAGCAGCTGATGCCTTTGGTTCAGAAAAGACAAACCCTTGGGAATCACATACCTTTCTTTTTTTTTTTTTCAGTATGTATGTTAAAACTCTCATAATAGTTCTAATTCTCTTTCTTTACTATACTTAGAAAAAGTTTTCTTTGAGCACTTGAAAAAGATAGTAAGAACAAATTAAAAGTCTTGATAAGCTTTTCTGAACCATGGGCAGGCAGGAAAAGCAGCACAGTCTATTTTCAACAGCTTCCCTAGCTCTTGAGTAATACGAGATGACCGTGGTGTCTGTATCCAACACACAGGCTTCTGTCGATTACGGAAATTCATGAGCTGCGTTCAAACTCACCAGATGAGTTCAATCAACATGGTGCAAACATCGCATACATAATCTATTAGTTTACCCCAAAGAAACTGAAGCCTTGAATTCAAGTGGAATGAAGTCATCAGTAATAAAGAAAAAAAAAAGAAACTGATAAAGCACTGTTTTTTAAAAACACACTTTTCTTCCATTTGTGGTGGAAAAAAAATTGTACTGAGACTGTAAACTATTCTTCCATATGCCTATAAATACATAAATTTAAAAATATGGGTTTGATCAGATTGCTGTTCTCAAATAAGGGAATGGGGCAGGAATACAAAATCAGCTGTTCAGGATTCAGAAAGTCTCCTGTGGCTGACAGGAACATGACTATTTACCCAGAAAAGAAATCTGGCCCAAGAGAAAAAACAGGAAAACAGCCCAGAAAGTCATGGACCATCTAAGTGAAAAACATGCTGTATCTTCTCCCTTGCGTGAATATTTTTTAAAAATATGGAACACTGTGCAAACCTTTTGTGATAACCTGGGACGACGTCTCAATATCATCTCTTCTTTTTTCCTCTCAACCCTCATTCTACTTTTAGAAACAGTATCAGACTTTTCCCAAATAGGTATTTAAGGTGGTAAGATTAGGGATAGCAAATTCCAATTTCTGATTTGTAGCTCTTCTCAGCAGATAATACACATATGCTTACCATCAAATTAATAAAAATAATATACACCACTATTATAACCAAAGCAATTACTTGATTCCATGTTGCACTGAAGATGTAGAAACTTAGCAAATTTTAGAGGGACATACACCTTTGTGATAGTGGCAATCATCATAATAGTTATAATTTATCGAACACTTATATAGCAAATATATCTATATATACTTTTACTTACTCCACTCTCTGTCCACAGCAGACATCACGAATCAATTACAGCATTCTTTCTCAATGCTGTAATTGGGAAAGAATTCTCAGAATTCTTTTAGCCTAGAACTTCAGAAAGCCACTACTAATCTATAGGATTGGTACATGAGTTTATTTACAATTCCTGTGTGACAGGTGCTGTCAATATCTCCAAACCTCAAAAAATATTGATGGATTTATTATTCTGCTCAATAAAGATGAAGAATATGAAGCTCCTAGCAAATAGATGATTAACATGTGTTTTCTCACTTCAAAGACTGCTCTTCTACTATGGCTTACTGCCTTCCAACCTACTTCCCTTCCTTCATCTCATTTTATGTTTTAGAGACTGGGTCCTCTAGCAAGATACTGAACAAGAATGGAAGTGAAGGCTAGCCTACAGGATTTACTTTCTGAGGATTCCCATTTTCCTTCCCTATTTACATGTCATTTGTTCTATATTCCTTGCTTTATGGAATTTAGCAGTACAGATTCTAGAAATAGCTTCAGAAGTGACATCAGATCATGATGTAACTCAAATACTATTGAAACCATATAAAACTAGTAAAAATGTCAATAACCTCATCTCCACATTGTTAGTTTAACAATTAGGCTTTCCTAATAATTTATTCACTGAATGAAGTAAAGCCCTGGCCATCCTTACAAAGAGTTTCTGTTACAGCTGTATCCCTATATAGATGATCAATGACAGTCTTATACTTTCGATGTGCTGGAATTTTTATGTTAAATTAATTCAAGCAGTATAATAACACGATGTATATTGTAATGATTTTAAAAATAAATTATATTGCTTATGCCTTTAAAGGCAGATGTATCATTAAACAGGCCCTTCTTATAACACTTTAGAGCTGGACAGAGCTTAAAGTTGTAATGGATTTCGGAAACCATGTCATTTTCTTCATAGCCATCTACAGCAACAAATTCCCACGTCATAAACATCACACTAAGGCATTTGGAATCTAGCCTTATTCTTCCTAGTTTAAAATGACCTCAACTGTAGTACTTTTTAAAATGAGTGTTCATCTGTGCATGCCTTCATCTCCTCCCATGACTGCTGCAGGCTGAAAAAAATGAACATTTATCAAGCTCCTATGATGTCCTAAGACAGTATTTGTGCTTTACATACCTCATCTCATTTAAGCCTCAGTCAAATCTGTGAAGATGACACTGTTGTTGACATTTTACACACGAGCACACTGAGGCTCAGAGACGTTAAGTAACACAACTGGTGAGTGGTGGGCCAGGATTTGTGTGACTCCCAACCAGCGCTGTTTCTACTATATCATGTTGCCTTGCAAGACAGGCATTAAAATGCAGCAGGCATTTTGTGGCTGCGGTTCACAGGCATTTCAAGGCAGAGGGAATTTAGCAGAGCACATTTATAGCCATGCCTTTTGATATTCTTTTATTTGCACAGATCTTTACAATAAAAATAGAAATAGAGGTAACCAAAGTAATAGAAATACATGCAATGAAGTCCGTATTCATTAAAAAATGATGTTGGAGCCACTGCAGGCTGAGATTTCTGGGCAATTAATATTATATCTCTAACAGGCTTATGTAGAGAGCTGGTATAAAACTGAATGGGGTGCAAAAGAGAATCAACATATGACAAAGATCCTACATGAAAGACACATTCTGGAACAGCACCAGGATTGAGAGGCAGACAGAACTGCTGGGGAAGTTCACCACTAACTGAATGAGAGGGAGGTGGTCACTACCACCAAACCCTGGCCACTGTGGGACCTGGGAATTATCTGTGATTACATATGTACAAGTGGGCATCTATGTAAATATATGCATCCTAACCAGGATTCAGTTGTATATAGTTGATTTCAAACAGCTGTTTTTGTTTTCGTGTTGTTTTCATACAGCCTCAAGATGTAGCTCTTCATTTGGAAGGAGAGGTGTTGGCCTTTGGTGAGCACTGCCCTTATTTGTGGATACCAGCCTGGTGTCCAGATTTGATGATGCAGTTAAGAAATGGTCTTTATAAGGTCAGGTGAGGTGGCTCATGCCTGTAATCCCAGCACTTGGGAGGCTGAGGTGGGCAGATCACCTGAGGTCAGGAGTTCGAGACTAGCCTAGCCAACATGGTGAAACCCCATCTCTACTAAAAATACAAAAAAAAATTAGCTGGTATGGTGGCATGCACGTGTAATCCCAGCTACTAGGGAGGCTGAGGCAGGATAATCACTTGAACTCAGGAGGCGGAGGTTGCAGTGAGCTGAGATCATGCCACTGCACTCCAGCCTGGGCAACAGAGCAAGACTCTGCCTCAAAAATAAATAAATAAATAAATAACAGAAAGAAAGAAGGAAAAGAAATGGCTTTTATAGCCTGGAACTTTAACAGGAATATTCCTATCTGGAGGTGATAATCCTTACGAACTCTGAATAAAACCCTTTAAATTGGATGTATGCGTGTCAACAACAGTCAGTAGGATAGGGAGTGTTTTTGAGTTTAGTGTTTTATAGAGTCTTTAATTTTTTATGAAGTTACTGTAAAATGTTATTTTGATGCTTCCTTTAAGATTGTTAATTATGTAAGTATGGTGTTAATTTTTGTATACTCACAAAAGGGTGGAATTTCAATGGTTTTCTCAAAAAGGTTTTAAAGACATGGAATAAAGAAAAACACCTTGGTACCCTTTAAGAACGACAAGATACTATTATTTTCCTGACTTCTTCCCCAGGGGGAGTGTTGTTTGTTTTCATCTTTTGGCATGTAAGAAGCTAAAAATCATCCCAGCTTTATTTTTAAACTTAAAATTTAACAGTACCATAGTTCTGCCTTAGAAAACAGGGCAGAATTTTTTTTTTTTTCCATAGTGGTAACAGAGCTTCTAAAACACCTGAGATTCCATGGCATTCACACTCTCAATAACATAACTATAATACAATTTAACAGGTTATATGCACTCGTATTTTGCTAATTTTTCTCAAATCCAAAGAAAAGATTCTGGAAAAGAATATTCAGCTGAAGACAGATAGTCACGGACGTAAGTATTATTTATTTTCAGTTGGTAATAAAGATTTCTGTCAAATAAAATTTTGAGAGACTCTTGTACATGCACTTAGGATTCTTAATTGAAGAGCATTTAAGATTTAAAGAAACTACACCCCCAACACCACTTACACTCATACTCTCCAGATTTAACTTCTCATAATGAAAATACATTTATATACTGTGTCCATATATACTAATTTAATAAGAAATAATTGCTTTTTAAGGAACTTAATTCCATAGCATTCTTCAAATGACATTTAAGTCTAGAACAGCTCTGAAAATTATCCAGTGTAAATATCCAGGTAAAGTTATGATTGTGTAAATCCTCTATTTTGCCCCTGTTCCCCATTTCTTATAAAGAATCTCTATTTTTTCAAAGGTGCATTGACAAACAAGATTTTTCACTGTTTAGCCCAGTGAAATTTTAGGACTGATAGCTGACTATCCATGGACAACTTTGGGGATACTTCTTTCTAATTTCTTCCCAAATTTACTGTCACTATTAATGAAGGTAGCCCCCATTTCAAATTATTTTTGCCAAAAGATTCCCCCCAAATAACAAGAATATGTCTTAGCTTATATGGACATTTAATTTTCACCAGATTTAAGGTATCTTGTTGATGAAAACAATTACTCTACTCTAAATTAAGGGCTCTTTCTTTACTATAATTGCCTATAATATTCTATATTAAGAATAATGAATTTAGAGAAAGGGTGAATAATATTAAACAGACAACACAAACTTTCCAAATGTAAAATCTGCTTTTATTTCTAAGGGCTTCTTCTGTCCATTATCTCTGACATGATACCTCTTCTTAGTAGGTGAGGAAACAATGCTTCAGCAACTTAAGAGAGTATTTAATGTCACATAAAACGGCAGCAGAATCTGATGAAAAACTATGCTTTACACTAACATAAAACTTTGAAAAGTGTGTCTTTGCATGAATTTTCAAGGGTTCAACAAAATTACTCATCCTTATGTCAGGATCCTGTGGGCAACCTGAGAAACTGGTCCAGAGAGGTTAACATGCAAGTTAGGGTCATAAGGTAGAAGAAACCTGAAAATCACAATAATACATCAGCTCAGACTGTAATCCTGAACTGCGGTCCTCCCCACAGCCATCCTGATGCTGCCTGTGGCATTTTGACCTGGATGCAACAATCTGACAATTTGGCTTGGCTTACCTGGGTTCCTGACCTCACCATGGGAACCTGAGGCTGACCTTTTGTCTTTCTCAATGTGTTTCCTGCTTTCAGCATCTGCCTCCTTTGAGATCCTTGTCTTGGTATTTCCATCCCTAGCTTGGTAAACTGATCCTTTGACTCCTATAGCTTGAAGATTTGTCTTGGAAATCTTAACCCTGGGCTGGACCTTGACCCAATGAATCAAGCCATAGTGGTGGAGCATAAAGAAATAAAGCCTGGAACCAAAAAAGAGCCTGCATTGCCAAGTCAATCCTAAGCCAAAAGAACAAAGCTGGAGGCATCACGCTACCTGACTTCAAACTATACTACAAGGCTACAGTAAACAAAACAGCATGGTACTGGTACCAAAACAGAGATATGGACCAATGGAACAGAACAGAGCCCTCAGAAATAATGCCACATATCTACAACCATCTGATCTTTCACAAACCTGACAAAAACAAGAAATGGGGAAATGATTCCCTATTTAATAAATGATGCTGGGAAAACTGGCTAGCCATATGGAGAAAGCTGAAAACGGATCCCTTCCTTACACCTTATACAAAAATTAATTCAAGATGGATTAAAGACTTAAATGTTAGTCCTAAAACCATAAAAACCCTAGAAGAAAACCTAGGCAATACCACTCAGGACATAGGCATGGGCAAGGACTTCATGTCTGAAACACCAAAAGCAATGGCAACAAAAGCCAAAATTGACAAATGGGATCTAATTAAACTAAAAAGCTTCTGCACAGCAAAAGAAACTACCATCAGAGTGAACAGGCAACCTACAGAATGGGAGGAAATTTTTGCAATCTACTCATCTGACAAAGGGCTAATATACAGAATCTACAAAGAACTCCAATACATTTACAAGAAAAAAACAAACAACCCCATCAAAAAGTGGGCGAAGGATATGAACACACACTTCTCAAAAGAAGACATTTATGCAGCCAAAAGACACCTGAAAAAATGCTCATCATCACTGGCCATCAGAGAAATGCAAACAAAAACCACAACGAGATACCATCTCACACCAGTTAGAATGGCGATCATTAAAAAGTCAGGAAACAACAGGTGCTGGAGAGGATGTGGAGAAATAGGAACACTTTTACACTGTTGGTGGGACTGTAAACCGGTTCAACCATTGTGGAAGTCAGTGTGGCGATTCCTCAGGGATCTAGAACTAGAAATACCATTTGACCCAGCCATCCCATTACTGGGTATATACCCAAAGGATGATAAATCATGCTGCTCTAAAGACACATGCACACGTATGTTTATTGAGGCACTATTCACAATAGCAAAGACTTGGAACCAAGCCAAATGTCCAACAATGATAGACTGGATTAAGAAAATGTGGCCCATATACACCATGGAATACTATGCAGCCATAAAAAATGATGAGTTCACGTCCTTTGTAGGGACATGGATGAAGCTGGAAACCATCATTCTCAGCAAACTATCGCAAGGACAGAAAACCAAACACTGCATGTTCTCACTCATAGGTGGGAATTGAACAATGAGAACACATGGACACAGGACGGGGAACATCACACACCGGGGCCTTTTGTGGGGTGGGGGGAGTGGGGGAGGGATAGCATTAGGAGATATACCTAATGTTAAATGATGAGTTGCTGGGTGCAGCACACCAACATGGCATATGTATACGTATGTAACTAACCTGCACGTTGTGCACATGTACCCTAAAACTTAAAGTATGAGAAAAAAAAAAAAGAAATAAAGGCCCACTTCCCTTGGCAATTTTGAAATGGTAAGCTCTTCTACACACACCACGAACCACAGCTACCATTTACCACTGAAAGTAATTCATTGATTCATTCAGGCAACTTCCTCCTATGTGATTGATTGTCATGACTGAGAATCGTCACCAGATCAATGTCATCTCCTCTTTGATAAAAGGCATTGCTCTACCTTTGCTCTTTATCACTTGGGGCAATGCAAGGCTGGCTTCTAATCAGAACATTCTGCTTCTGTATCTCCATTTCTCACAAAAGGAGAAATACCTTAGGAGTGACCCCAACAGTGTAACTCAAAATTCAACAACATGCCAGTTATTATTTATGGCTTCAGTTCACCATAATAAGCCAGTAACAAATAACTGCCTTATTCTAATACTGTACAATGACCTCCTGACTGTGTTCAAATTTTAGAAGTCAGTTTTGCCATCAGTCATAAAATACCCATTTGAGTTATTCATATTTTGAATAGTATTCTAATACAGTTCTTCCAACACAGTGCAATATATATATATTTAGAGACAGAGTCTTACACTGTTGCCCAGGCTGGAGTACATGGTGTGATAATAGCTGATTGTAACCTCGAACTCCTGAGCTCAAGCTATCCTCCTGTCTCGGCCTCCTAAAGCACTGGGATTATAGGTGTGAGCCACTGTAAACCACTGCACCCAGCCCCCAGTGCAATATTTTTGAGCCTTAAGTAATTTACACAAATACTGGCCACTTCAAAGTTATGTGTAAGTGTGTGATACATATTGTCTCAAGGCATTTTGTCAATTTTATTAACAACATACAGTATGTGGGTGTCACAGAAGAAACTTATCAAGTGTTTAATATGGTAATTTTGGTTTCTTAAAAAAGAAAGATTTTAAAATATAGTTGAAAAGTTCACACTGGATGGCAGCAATATTATCCCTTTCTTTCTACTCTACATCTTTGCAAAACAAGCATACATACATGCAAAGAAAAATAGATTTGGATCAATTTGCAACTGTGCATCCATTGTGTCTTTTGTTAAAAAATGATAAATAAGCCATGTCCTGTATTATAATTCACATAGATATAGCTGTTCTAACATGGCTGGAGTATAGTGATACTGCATTCCAGCTGCATTTAATTGATACACCAAATATCTGAGCTTAGACACAAACAGAGGCTTGGGGGCAGAATAGCAATTTAAGTAGTGATAGTGTTTCCATTGGACATTCCATTCAATGAACATATGTCCCTGAACATGAACTGAGTTGATTTCCTTTGGTCAGTGTCAGTTCCTAGGCACCTTTCCTAATATAAGTTTTATGTTGTGCTGAACATCATTTCAGTGTTTAAGGATGTATATTACTTGTACAACATGGCCTTGTATATGCAAGTCAACTACTTCAGCTGATGCTCAACCAAGGGAATAGCCATCTAATGCAGTGCTAAAGAAACAGCAGTGAGTGGGTTTAGTGAGAGATCATAGGCAGAGTCCACTATAGCATCCTCCTAAAGCAGAGGTCACCAACCCCCAGGCCATAAACTGGTACCAATCCATGGCCTATTAGAGACCGGTGAGCTTACACAGGTGAGCATTACCGCCTGAGCTCTGCCTCCTGTCAGATCAGTGGCTGCATTAGATTCTCATAGGAGCATGAACCCTATGGTGAACCACGCATGCAAGGGATGTAGGTTGCATGGTCCTTATGAGAATCTAGTGCCCGGCCCTGTGTTCCCCAACCCCCGACACCCCCCCTCCCCAGTGGAAAAATTGTCTTCCAGGAAACCAGTCCCTGGTGCCAAAAAGGTTGGGGACCACTGTCCTAAAGTGTTTCCCAAGATCAATTTTATCAATACACAATTTTTGTCTCATGTAATGACTTCAGAAACTAACCTTGTTTAAGACATGACTCCACTTGGAATACTATAGGTTTTCTTAAAGGACTCGACGGTCCAAAACAAAATTAGCAAAATATTGATTAAAAAGGTAAATAGAGGAAACCTACAAAACTTGTATTATTTTAATTATCGTTCACCTTCTTGAACTGAACAAAAGAGAGTTTAAGGAGAAATAAAATGTTGTTTAGATGGTACTTGAACAAATTAATGATAACACTAATATGCACACACTCATGCCTTCTCAAAGAAATTCTCACCAACAACTGCAGGAACTGCAAAGATAAAATTATTATCTTTTAGGCTTAAATCAAACACAGTTGAGTTTTAAGAATACATATCTGACATTTATATGTGGATTAAACTTTCAGGGTCAATTCTGGGAAAAATAAGCCTTTGTGGGCTGCAGGCCATGAAACCTTGGGAATTTCCTAGGCCTCCATGACATTCCTTCTTCCTCAGAGGAAACAACATAGAAGTTCTCTCTTCTCCCAAGAGATCCTGGAATATCATCAAAGGCCACTGATTCCCAACAGCTGGGTACCTAACCTTTCCTTTCAGATAATAAGAAAGTCAGTTTTAATGGACTACACAATTTTAAGGAAAAATAAGAACACTCTAAATAATTTAGTGCATGGATGGTAGCTTGTATTTTTTTTAATTTAGAGGATTATATCAGTTAGAAGAGAACAGTCAGGATAGTGCATAGTGAAAAGTGAAAAATATAACAAAATGTCAGTAGATTAATACAGCAGTTTCTTACTTACACAACAATGCTTTTGTTTTTCTTCCCCAATGGAGGGTATTGGGAAAATGATAACAGTGACAAAGGAAAAAAAAGTTTTAAAAAAGGAGAAAACATTTTTCAATTGAAAGAAGCTAAAGATTGTGATTAGGAGCTCAACCCTCGGTGTTAAGAGTCAGAGTGTTCTAAATATATGTGACAAGTGAACTAGTCCTTACTTTTCTACTGTTAAAGGATATACATTCTCCAAATGCCCAGAAGGGATGCTTGGGTCACATAGGTAAGTGACCATGAGGCCAATCTTAATGATCACATATGGTGTTAAATCGTGCTATACAATAAACAGAATTATATATGCAGTATTCTAATATGATTAGCATAAAGCAATTAGGTATAAGAGGTCCAAGAATTTATGAACATGTTTTGATATCACCTACATTCTTTTCATTCCTTTTACATCCATATGCTATTCTGAGATTTTTAAATAAGGTCATAACAATTAATCCATATAGATTCTCAACTCATGATAAGGTTTGGCTCTGTGTCCCCACTCAAATCTCATGTTGATTTGTAATCTCCAATGCTGGAGATGCGGCCTGGTGGGAGGTGATTGGATCACGGTTTAGCACCATCCCCTTGGTACTGTTCTTGTGACAGTGACTGAGTTATCATGAGATCCAGTTGTTTAAAAGTGTGTAGCACCTTTCCTCCCCTACCTTCACCCACCCAACCCACTCTCTTCCTCCCACTCCAGACACATAAGATGTGCCTGCTTTCCGTTTGCCTTCCCCCATAAGTAAAAGCTCCCTGAGGCCTCCCCAGAGGCAGATGCTGCCATGTTTCCTGTACAGCCCGTGGAACCGTGAGCCAACTCGACCTCTTTTCTTTATACATTACCCAGCCTCAGGTATTTCTTCATATCAATGCTAGGATGGACTGATACAGATTGCATCAAAAGTTAGCATCTACTTAGCTCCCCAAGGGCATTCAATCCAATATCCCACAGCTCTCACTAGCCTGGATGCAAAGTGAGCTCTGGTAACCCTAGGGCTTTCTACTGACCTTCCAACATTAGGGGTGTACAGAATAGCAGACAGCTTACATTACCATCCCCTGTGGATCGTTTCAGTTGTTTTTACAACATGCTCAGATTCTTACAAATCTTTGCTAGGGGAATGCTGGCTTTCTCTTCAAAACAGAATAGAAAATAATAAACTGGTAGCAGACTTAAATCCTCAAGTGCTTTTAAAAGCTCTCCAATAACCCTCTGAAACATTTCTGATGTGTACATTTATTTAAGCTTTACTTATTCATAAATATTGCTGTGGCCTTAGGGATGCAAAGGTGATTAAGACCCCGACTTGACCCTCAGGGATTTCACAGTCTAGTGGGGCAGACGCAGATATAAATAAATAATGACAGTGCAATGTGGCAATTATTAAGAGGAAGTATCATGAAGTATGACGAACTCCAGCAGTAGCTCAGAGCAGAGGGTGTTAACTTGGCTTAGGGAGGTCAGGAAAGGCTATTAGAGAAGAGACAAGGCTAAGGAGAGGGTGGCTGGGCATGCCAGCTGGAAGGAACACCACTTGGAATGGGGTGGCCACGTGAAAGGCACACAGTCAGGCACCGCACAAGTGTGGGGAATGTGTGGAGAAACTGGGAAATACAGCTGGTAGGACCTGAACCACCCCATCCACCAATCTTTCTAAAGGGGATGATGCAGACCCATTGAAGGATTGCAAGTAGGGCCAGCACCACCATCCTCAGAGTTCTGCTTCACATCAAGAGAACTCTGGGAGACCCCAGCTCTCTGTAATGCCATATATCACAACCTATGGAAGGAACTAGCTGACCTCTCTGAGCTTTTCTTATACTTAGATTTGATAATTTCTTGTGTGTGCATACAGTGCAGGCTAAATGGTTGATCAAATCCTTGGCAAAAGTTCTCTATTTCAATCTCCCTACTTGTTGGCTAACGTGCCAGAGGGCCACTGGAGATGGGGGCAATGGGACATTGAAACTTTCTTTCAGTTTGAAAACTGATCATTTTCTATAACCAGAGCTCTTGTTTGACTAGTAACATTATCTGGTGACGAAGCACGATGCATCAGTAATATAATGATAAATTTCCCATTAGGAATCTGGGTCTGGCTGCCAAATCAGACAGCAAAAAGTTAAAATGAAACAAAACAAAACAAATGAAACTAGACCCATTATGGGTTGACAAAGACTTCTCTTTTCCCACTGGTACTTTAAGGGAAAGTAGGCAGAGAATCTTAATTAATAAATAGCCATTGCCCCATTCAGGTGAGGTAATGGCAATGCCTGAGTATCTGCCACGGAGCAATTTGTAGCTGTCTTCTTGATCTGAAAAGTGAATGAGTTGTCGAATATCAAAGAAGAAGGAAAATTAGGCACTCTGCTGCTGACAATTGAACTCTATAAATAACCCACAGTGAAAACGAATAAAAAAAAAAAATGCCCTTCCTCCAGCTTTCAGTAGCCTCTCGACAGTGTGACAGTTGCTAGTTTTTTCAATAAACATGATGTCAATTATGCCTTTTATCCATCATGGTGAAGTCATGTGTGGGGAATAATTGAGTGTCTTTTTTTCTGGCACTTCACATAACAATGCTTTTCCATTTTATTTATATCATACTGAGGTAAAGCAGCTGTCTGATCTGTAATCTATATGTTCCGTCAACACTATGCTTTCTGATTCCTTGCTTCGTTCCAACAGCTTAATTAGCAACAGTCTTTTAGTCAGCTCTCAATTATCTGCAGAAACAGGTTTGGAAGAGTATGAAAAATAAAAACTACAGACGATTTTGAAAAAAGTCTCATTTAAACCAACAACTTTAGTTTCTTTCCCAACAAGTGTTTTCCCAGAGCTGTAAATAATACCCCAATTAATTGACTCAAGTTTCACATTCTTTTCCTTGCCCAGCCCCTTGTTTGGTAAAGACACTAATGAGAAGGAAAAAGGCCAAAAGGCAGGCAGGACTGGAAAAGCAGAGGGGCTACAGAGGCTCACAGGAGGAAAACAGAATTTGGACAGTTGAGAGTTAATGACCCAGGAAACATTTCCCTAGGGGATTTATTGTGTTCCTAGAGGAATGCAACTTTTTAGATGAAGAGTACCAGGTATTAGTTTTCCAAATGAATAAACTGAAAGCAAAAAGTTATGCTGAACACAGTTACAGAATTAATGAGTACTGACATATCCAACTAATAAAAGGAGCTTTTGTGTGACTGTCCTTGTTTCCCGAATTCTGCTATTTGCCATGAACTTTTAATATTGTCCGTGGTATTTTTTCCTCCCATTTGTAGCATTAAGTGTAGTCACTCAGATGTCATTAGTTCCTCATTTGTTACAGGACTGTGTTCTTAGGAAGTACAGGCGAGGAACATGTGGAATGGCGTTGTGTTATGTTGTACATTCCATATTAAGATGAAAGGAGGTAACATGTTTTATTCGAGATAGTTTCTAACAAATAATCTCTTTTCCAAGCGTAAACAAGCCCACTGCCCCCTAGCTAGAAGCTTCCCCCTTTCCAATTCTACATAAAATATAAGCCTCAAGGTTTAAATTGAATCACTATGTTATTTCTTTATATATTTACTTTGGCATTTTAAAAAAAACTGAATACATATTGTATATCTAAGAGAGCTTCTAAATTTATAACTTGAAAAGAAGGGAATCATTTCCTCTTCTTCAAAGATGCTTTTTAATACTGTGTCCAAAATATCTAGGGAATTGGAGGGAGAAAAAGGAGAGAGGGGAGGGAGAGCGAGGAAAGAAAAAGAGCTAATGGTCAAAATGCATCCTTATAATAAAATGAGCTGCTTAATGGATACTCACTACAGGAATAACATTAATTCAGTATTAGTACTTTCACTGGAAAAATATGAATGTAATTTATCTTTTTAACTGTCAGCTGCATTTCTAAAGCTCTGAAGTCTGTAGCTTCCAGGGGCCTTTTGTCTTTCTGCCATGGCAGGAATATCTTGGACAGCTGTAAGAGCTTTCTAAGCTATCTTTCTCAAAATCCATTAGCTAATTCAAGGAACCTAATTAGAGCTGCCATTTTGATGGAGCGTACTGAATGCTCAGTACAGACTAGCAACACCATCAATGTTTATTAGAAATCACAAAACCCAAAGTGTTCCATTCCCTATGAATATTAATGGGAATACAGCAAACAAAATATTTATTAAAACATATGCTTAATCCCATCAAGGTTTACAGACAGATACTGAAAGGCAGAGAGAGAGGCACGCACTTGAATTTGAAGGCATGTGCCCATGGACACACAATGAACCGAGATTTACACTGAAGCAGCATGTAATCATTATTTGTATGCCCCTCCTACTTGTCTCCCTTGGTTTTGCACCCTGGAATTCAGCCGCTCACAGCTGGGAGGACAGATGTAAGTCCAGAGAAGTCTGAAGAAGGGGGTGGAGGGAGCTTTAAAAAAAAGAAATAAAACAGCTGCTGACTGCCACAAATCCTTGTCAGTGGAGAAATAAATTGTTTCTCTAAAATCAGCCACATGGTGACGTCAGTACTTTCTACCCTCATTCTAAAAGATGGTGTCACCGAATTGATCCAAGTAGCTCCTATCTAATGTGCCTACCCTGGGAGAGTTTCTACCAGGGAAGAATCCAGTGGTGCCAGAGGCTGGTTTTTATCCTGCTGCTATGGCAGATCGGGCCCCCACTGCCCTTGTCAACACAGGTGTGGATATATGCCCCCCACGCCTGGGGAGGCCCCAAAGATGTTGTTCCTCCTTCTCTCTCTGGAGCAACTAGGGGCCCTTTGTGACGTATTACTGTCCAGTAGCCCCTAACCCCCGCCTTCAAGCTATTGCCTCCTATCTCTCTCCTTTCCTTCTCCTTTCACTAAACTTTAAAAAGCAACCCTCTGCTGTCTCCTTCTGTCATCTGCCACCCTTTCTTTTGGGTGGATGACAATCCGGTTTGTACCTTTACCGCTGCTAAAACTACCCAGCAAAACTCTTCCTAACCTCTGCAGGACTAGATATGGCAGAGCAACCCTTGTGGCAAGTCTCTCTTCTTTGTTGCCTTCCTACTGCTCCAATCTAATTGTCTGTTTCTTTCACTGTCTCTTTTGCTGTTCTCTAAAAGGATTCTCTAAACTTTAGAGTCTAAAGGCTCCTTGTCTATATTTTCACTCTTGGGGATACTATTTACTCCCAGCACTTTGATTATCCTATTCCCTCGCATTTCATATATTTACTTGTCCATCTATTTAACATATGATCCCTGGAGTGGCTCGCATGGGACAGGTCCTCAACAGAGCCCGTCTGCATGAGGACACACCTCTCTAGCTGCAACCATCTCATGGGAGCTCCAAAAGCCATGCTCACCCTTGCTTCACAATTGAACTTGAAATGAGCCAATGTCTTACACTCAACTTGTCCGGAAACAACCTTCTCACATTTCCATTAAAATCTTCTTTCCCTCCTATTTTCTGGGCTCCTAATTGTTTCTCTGTGTTCATTAGAGATGGAAACAATGATCAGCATTAGAGCCCAGGCTCTGGAGCCAGACTGCTTGGGTTCTGGTTCCGCCACTTTCCATCTCCCTATCTTAGAGTAGTTATGTAACCTCCTTGTCTCTGAAATAAGGATAATGAGAGTAAAACCAAGTAGGGTAGTTTTGAGGAGCAAAGTGAGTTTTTATTTAAAGCAATTAGAATAGTGCCTGGTGCACAATGACTACTGGGCTCTACTATGACATTATTTAATATTATTGTTGGCTTCTTTTCTCCCATGCATCCTACATTCAGTTGGTTGTAATGATGAACCTCTAGCACTGTGGCCTCCCCTGCATTCCTTCTTCCACGAGCCTGGTTCATAGTAGCATGGCAGCTAGTCTCTCCGCTCCTGACTCCTTCACTCTAATACATTCCCACATTAGCCTTCCAAAGGTGCAACTCTGCTCATGGAATTCCCCGTGACAATAACCTCTTTGCTCTCTTTCCATTGCCGACACCACCCCAGCCTCCTGCTTTCCTTGCACTTGCAGTCCAGTCTCCAGTGAAACTCTGATCATTCCCTAAACTTATCCTCAGTTTCACCCACACCCTGCTCCAAGCCTTTGACCACACTGCCTCTTCCACCAGTAATTCTTGCCCCTCCTTTTAAAAACAATATAATTAAGATCATATGAATTGTTTAAAAACATCCACTGCCTTGTCATCACGTTTAGCCTAATTCTCAAACCATTCCCCAGGGTCTACATGGTCCTCCCGTCACTGAACTGGCCTGTTTCCCTCTCCACCTCCTTGCTGACCTATTCTTCTCCTGTGCTCACAGAGAGATTCTCTCTCACTCTCCCCTGTTCCTTGATAGCCTAAGCTTGTCACAGCCCCAGGAGTCTGTCATTGCTGGGTCTTCCACCTAAAACACTCTGCCTCCACGTTCTCAAGGCATATTCTCCCTTGTCAGAGGTGCCTCCTCTGGCAGTTTTATCTGTAGACCCTTCAAAACAATCCCTACTTGGTTAGCCTGTTTGTTTCCTTTGTAGCAATGATCACCCCCTGAATGTATCAACTTCATTATCTATCAATTCTCACTTCTCCGTGTCTGACTTCCACCACAAGAACAGAAGGTGTTGAGAGCACAGAGCTACTAGGTCCTGTTCAGGCTGTTTTACCAGTGGCAGGGCCTGCCACATGAACTAAGGAACAACGCTCTACCTGTGAAATCCTTCAAGACTCTTACAATCATTTTGCAAATATTTATTGAGCACCCACTATTCACAATCAACTGTTACAGGTCCTGGGGATATAGGAGGAGTACAAGATATACAAGGTCCTTAACCACATGGGCCTTACATTTTACTGGTGGTGAGGATGGGGATGAAATACACAAACCAATGAAGAGAAATATCAAGCCGTGGTCAGTGCCACCAGTGACTTAAAATACAATATGATGAGAAGACAGTGACTAGGTGGCTACTTTAGATTGAATAGTCAAGAAAGTCCTCTTTCTTTTAATCTAAGGTCTGAATTACAAGTAGGAACCATCCAGAAGAATCTCCATGAAGAGTATTCTAGAGAGAGAAAACAGCTAGAGCCGAATCCCTAAGGAGGGAATGAGTGTAATCAATTAATGCAGGAGAAAGAAAGTACACAGCCAGGCACAGTGGCTCATGCCTGTAATCCCAGCACTCTGGAAGGCCGAGGTGGGTGGATCACCTGAGGTCAGGAGTTCATGACCAACCTGGCCAACATGGAGAAACCCCATTTCTACTAAAAAATACAAAAAAATTAGCTGGGCATGGTGGAGGGTCTCTATAATCCCAGCTACTCAGGAGGCTGAGGCAGGAGAATCGCTTGAACCTGGGAGGCGGAGGTTGCAGTGGGCCGAGATTGCACCAGTGCACTCCAGGCTGGGTGACAGAGCAAGACTCCATCTCAGAAAAAAAAAAAAAAAAAAATTGCATATGGCTGGAGCTTAATGCTCATGGAACAAAGTGGCAAGTGATGAGGTTGAACAGACAGGCAAAACTGAGATCATATGGGCTTTATAGGACTTGGACAGATCTTTGGATTTGACTCTGAGTAAAATGAGTGGACATTAGGAGATTTTAAGCCAGGAATAACATGATCTAACTAAAAGTTTTAGAATACAACTCTGGCTTTTCTGTGGAAGACAGAATAGAGGTTGTTGCAGAAAGGCAGGTGAGGGGTGATGGTAGACTGGCCTAGGTAATGGTCACGAAGCTGGAGAAAAATAGATGAATTCAGGTGCATTTTGTCCTAAGCGCAGGCTATTCCATGAACCCTTCCTGACGGAAAGCAGTCTTTTCTACATTGGAATTCCCTCAGTGCTGTACTTATATTATGGCCCTTACCTTCTGCTTTGTGGCATGGTGATCATTCATAGGTTTTATATATTTTGAGTCTTTGTCTAGTCCCCCAATAGTGGCTAAGTGATAGGAGGAATTTAATCATTCTTGTGTCTTCTGTAGAATTTGGCACAGGGCCCTCACCTAGCATGTGTTCAATAAATGAGTTTCTGTGGGAGGTGATAAGAAGAAGAAAGTGTGTAATGAAGGAGAAGTGGGAAGGAGAAGGGAGGAAATGAAGGAAGGAAATGAAGGGAGGAAATGAAGGAGAAGGGAGGCCATGTGCAAGGGCCAAAACCACTCAACAACACCTTCATCTACTGCCTGGAGAACTTTCTTTTTCCTATTTTTCCTTCCCAGGGACATAAGCTGAACACCACAAATATATCCTTCATGACTTTGTGAGAGTGACTCTGCCATTTACACATATTCCACAGACAGTTCATTGTTTAAAGAAATGCCTACAAGTTTTTGCAATTCTTTCCATTGTAACATGTTCTTATGGCCTACTGTTTTCAGCCGGCAATTGCTATAACATCTCAGTGCCATCAGCTCCTACAAGAATTGTCTAGCAAAGCAGTAATGTGCTTGGCTTATTAATGCTCATGGAATATATGTGTGCTGAAATGGTGTTATTAGAAAACTTTTCCATGCTTTTTCATACTAAATATAGCATGCACATTTCTAGATGAAACTGTCCGGAAACTGTGAGAACGTCCAAGCTCACACACTTTAAAAAAGGTAGGCTAGCACCATTTGCTGACCTTTAGCTTTGAATTAAATTTAGCTCCTCATCCTCATTAGAATCTGGCTGCCAAATAGCACTCTACTCTGATTAATAAAGTTTTCTAATAAGCATATCGCTTTCTAGCACTCTGCCGAGGTAGCTGAAATCTTGAGCAGGACTAAAGGGAGAACTGCCAAATGCAAATGTTACATTCCACATACGGTAAAATCGAAAACATCTCCTTATTGTTAAATGAAGCCTGGCTCTGGGTAAAAGCAAATAGACTATGATGTTAGGAATAAGATATGCTTGCTGCCCAGGAAGTCCATCCAGCAGACAATGTAGAAAACCATGAAAACCCACTCAATGTGATGCTCTAGGTTAATTTAAAATTCAACAACCCACATTTTGAAGTGCTCTCATTAATATTTTCAGGAGAAACTGGTTGGGCCTAGTAAAGGAACTTACGGACTAGGGAGGAGAGACACACAGACAGGTTTTCAGGGTAATGGGGACGCCCCAGTGACCACCCATTGCCTTCAAGCTGATGCCAGAAATTCAGCCTCAGTTTACTTCAAGGCTTTACTCTTCGTTGAAGTATAGACAGTGCTAGGTAGCCATAGACACCATTCATTGCATGTGAATTAATGCTTTGTAGACAAGAGGTAATGCCAGGAGGGAAAGCTACAGATCATGAGGACCTTGATGTCCTGGTAGAAGGTTGGATGAGGTGGAGTGGGGCTTCCCCAATTAAACCTCTCCTTGCTCCATGTCCTTCTCCAAGGCTAGCCCTGGGTTGGGATGTTGATGGTACTAAAGACCAATCACCCATCACCAAAATAAATTTACTAAGTGCCTACTGCATGTAGAGTGTTGGCCTTTGTGCCAAGGTCAGAGAAGAAAATTCAGAAACTTCACTAAAGAAACCAGAAAGCTTTATCTAAGCACATGATTTCCCTTTCTGTCTATTTCACAAACACTCTCACCTTCTTGCAAATGCTCTCACAGTTGGACAATGGTAATTCAGGGCGATAAGCAAGATATTGTTTCTCATAGTGTAGGGCTGACTCTATACTGAAATCTTGGGGACAATAAAAATCAAATTCCTTCCTTTTGACTTTCCTAGACACAAGAGCAAAAAAGAGAGGCTAAATCATGTGCTTATTTTTATGTTTTTTTAACAGAGCAATGGTTCAGCAACAACGACAGACGTCTGTTTACCTCCAGCATGCTTTTCAGCTGCAATCATTTTATTGCTTTTGTTAAAACCAACGCCTCCAATTTCTTCACAGAAGACATTTAGACATATTCCACAACTGCACACTTCAGGGCAACTGAACATTAAAGGAGGATTTGTACAGTTGAGGTATGACTCAAATTTTGTGGGAGACAGCAGCTAGAGTGGCAAAGGGAGAGAATCTATAAAAAATTCAGGAGGAATGCTTCCACACACATCTCCACTCTGCACCAAAGAGAATATTCACAGAGTTGCTGTAAAAATATACAAGCTACATTCAGAGTCCTTGTGCTTATCTGCTCACAAAATATTTTAGATAATGAATTACATAATAACTGGAAGAATATTCCATGTTATACAAAGTGGGACCGGAGGTTGAAGTGCGAAAGGAAACGTTTGCAGAGTTCAGGACTAAGTCCTGCATCAGGGCTTGATGTTCAGGGTTGAAACCCCACAATTTGAAAAACACAAAGCCAGACATGTAGTTACTGAATTTTGTTTGAAGTGCATCTTCACATAGAATCAATTTGGAATCTACCCACAAATATAAATAGATGTAAAAACATCATTGCCATACACAAGTAACAGATGTTTTTATTACACTACCAGAATACCAAGGTGAGAGGTTAATATTTTTGAATACAAAATGTCAATGCTGTAAATATACACACACGCATACACACACACACGAAGAAACAAAATCACATGATTAGGGGATAAATTCTTCAGCAGGTGAAATTACTGTTAATAAGTGATTAACACTTATAAGTGATAAATGATTCCTGTGTAAAAGAGAAATGGTTCATGTGGGAACCAAAACTTTACTTTCAAAGTATTTTGCACACTGTAACTCATAAGAGGGTAATGCAAAATTCATTCCTGCTAAAAAACAAACAAACAAACAAACAAAAAACAGAAAACAAAGGGCCAGAGGTAAGATCATCTAGCACAGGAATAATCATGCTATGCATATAAAACATATTCAAACCCAATACAGACCCAACGGATACAGCATCAGAACTTTCCAATCCACATTCACTGCTACAGTTTAGGGCTTGGAAGAGTAACAGGCTACTCAGAAATTCATGCATTAAGGGTGGCGATTGAAAACAAATGGAGTGAGAAGCCTACTTACTGTGGCTTTTCACCAGTGATTCTTTTAAGAGAAAAATAAAAAAAAAGGAAACTTCACCATTCTACCTAATGTATTTGTTAGAAAAAATGTTAAATTAAGTCATTTACAGTCAAAATGAACAAATTGGAGGTCTGCCTAGGTGCACTGGTGGCTCGCCCTACATGCATTCCGACAACGTGTAGTCTGGCTAAAGAGATAGCTAATTGATGATTGTTCTTTCCACTGCTTGTCCATTAGGATAAATCCAGCTTGTGGACACTGAACCTTTCAAAGACAAAGAACTGCATTAATTTTGTACTCCTAGAGCATTTAATAAATCTGACACTGTCTGGTGGTTTTCTTCATTTTTGACCACTTAACAGCTACTGTGATCACAAGTTTCAGAGAATCTATTTTCCTGTGTAAAATTAACAGGAATAAAACAAGCTAAATGGAATATGACCAAATCACAGAACTTGTCATA
Organism: Pongo pygmaeus; assembly: GCF_028885625.2. NCBI lineage: Eukaryota > Metazoa > Chordata > Mammalia > Primates > Hominidae > Pongo > Pongo pygmaeus. The sequence goes on along the minus strand of NC_072384.2, from coordinate 105,795,227 downwards.
TTATGGAGTTTCAAAAGGAATCCCGGAAGCATATTGGAGAGAACTTGTATTATGAGCATAAATTCAAACTGCTGCACCAAATCAGAGGCTTTCACTGACTATCACAACAAATATGATGCCCACTTCATTTGCAGAAGCAAACAGTATGCCTATCACCAAAGAGCAGGCTTCTGGAGTCAACGCTCCTCACACTAAATGTGCAGGACTTTTTCTTTCTTAGGCTGACATTTGTATTGAATCAAGTAAGTTCTTCATAATTTTTCTTTTCTAATGGCTCTCCTCCCGCCACCATATGTATTTGCAGGGAGGAGAAAAGCAACAGGCAGCAAAACCAGCCTTAAGTGCTTGGCAAATGATCTTCCTGAATCTGGACCACATAAATGCTATAAAATGTGATATTTCAACAATAGGCTAGAAAAGCTTTGCTCTCTGCGATGATGAAGCCTAGCTTCAAAATTTATAGTTTCATTTCAGAAATTGACTATAAAAAGAGACCGAGTTAGCTGTCTATCAAATAAGCCTGACAATAGCAAATAAGGTGTGAGCTTTCAATGTCAAATATGTATTTAATATTAAAATTCTCAGATTAAACACTGCAAAAGGGTTTCCTTTGCAACACATGCTGATGGGAGTGGTGATAGATGGGGCCTGGGTTGTCATAGCAATGTCCAGATTCTGCTGTGACATTTCTTTCACAATCTACTGTGAGGCTCTTATTTTTCTAATACTGCCTATTCAAAGGGATGCTATTCTATTAGGGGGAAGGGTGAGTCAATTAAAACAAGATCCAAGTAGATATAGCTTAGTTCAGTGCATAAAAGACCTGGGTGTATAATCATTCATTTTTGTCAAGAGGGAGATAAAAGCCTGCATCCAAATATATCTTGATAAATATACATAGATTTGTTGAGGGAGGAAACAGAAGTTGATTCAAAAAACTATTCCTCCTGGTAATGAATCACGGCTGAGGTGAACTGAAAACTTCTAGTGGTAATTTGGAACAGGTGTGAGCTTCTATAAAAATGCTTAACCTCACTAGTAAGCTAAGTTCAATGTAAAATGATACAGTACTATTTTTAATGAATCAAATTAGTAAAGGCTAAAGGAAGGAAAGTGATGATACTCAAAGTTGTCAAGAATGGGGTGAAATGAGCTATTTTCTGCATTACTGGTGGAAGCATTATTTCCTTCAATTTTTCAAGAAAACTGTTGGCAATATGTTTCAAGCCTTTGATTCATCATTTCCATTCTAGGAATCCTAAGGAAATAATCCAAGCTGTGTAGCAAAATATTTTATAAAGGTGCTTATCAGAGGGTAGTTTATAACACTGAAAACTCTGAAACATCCCAAATGTCCATCATTAAGGGAAAGGTTACATAAATTAAGATACAGTTATTACGCAACCTTAAAAGCGATGGTTTCGAAGAGATTAATTGACACAGGAAAATATCACGATACCATTGTAAAAAGGCAAAATACTGAAATGTGTATATGCATGTAAATACTATATGTGTGTGTGAGCACTATATGCATGCACAAATGATATATTTTATATGCAGTGATAAACACAAAAACAAACAAACAAAAAACCAAAAGAAACACTCGATGAAAATACTCTAAAAAGTTAATAGTAGCCAATTAAATTGTGGAATAATTGGCGATTTTATTTTTTTCTTCCTTAGCTTTTTGCTATTAAATTTAATATAGAATACTCAGGGAAAATTAAGAAAATAAAAGTATGTCTTTAAATAATAAAAACATAAAAAGAAGGCAAGTAGCATTAGAACTGAACTAAGCACACTGGGACATAAACTTGGTGCCTGTATTATTTAACTGAGTCATTTTAGGAAAGCTTTCTCTTCTACCAGATTCAACTTCTCTATCTTCCCTTATTACCGGGTTGTGGTGAAGATGAAATAAGAACATGTATATGACAGTGCTTTATGACCCATAATGAAACCTACCAATATGAATTACTCTAAATTTCACATGGCAAGAAAGATTGTCATGGGGAACATAAGTGAGGTTAAAGATTAAGCTTGCAAAAGTATAATTTGGTAGCTCAGGGTGAAGTTCATTTAAACGTAACAAAGAAAAGAATATCTCCCCTTTCATAAGATGACAGGTTGAATTGCAAATTAAAAAAATATATAAAATATATATATTTAAGGTTATATATATATTTTATATATATATTTAGGGTTATATATGTGTGTGTATATATGTATATATACATATATGTGTATATACACATCATATATACATATATGTATATATACACGTCATATATATGCATATACACACACACACACAAAAATATATACAACCTTATATTGGGAAACATAGAAGAAAGAAGCATTTCAGTTAGTACATGCCACCTTCCTGTTTATTTTTATTTCAGCTCTTTCCAACAATGTAAGATATCACCCACATTAATGAGTGAAACGTGCCCTACTGTCAGGCAGCAGAAAACCAGCAGTGTATAAACAATTTGGTATTGTAAAACCCTTTAATGGAGCTTAATAAGAGAGTTAACATTTAGACACAATGGGCTGAGACAAGATGTGACAGCTACCATAACACAGAACCTCATTACTTTGTTGGTCGTCTGAATCATAAATAGAATTTTAAGTTTGTTTATATTTTTCATAACGATCCATGAAAAATTAACCTATGATTTGAAAGGCAGAATGCTGCAATGGGTAATATGCTAAATTTATGAAATCAGTCCCCTTTTTATTAATGGGAAAGGGAGAGTGTTCTGAGGTCTAGCAGTGGAGAATTATCATGGCAGATGTTTATGGTGGAAGACAATATGGGGAATGGATAGTGGGAAAACTATTATGAGAAACTTCCTAACCCAGAACTTTCTTTTCAGAGCTTCTTAAGAAGTTGCTAGGATTTGTAAAATTGCCAAGCTTCTAGCTCAAATGGGCCACTTCAACTTTTATTTTTGGTCATTCTCTTCCCTATATTTACTTTTCTTTCCATTCATTATTAATTCATTCACTTATTTATTAGTCCTCCATTGCCATTCCTTCTGTAATCCAAGTGACTACTCATTGTTCTATTCCTTTCTGTCCATTTCCCCCCTCTATACAACTTCCCATATGCTCATTTGTCTCCCTTCTCACTTCTCAGAACCACAGAATCCTAGGACTGGAATGGATGTCTAGAGCTTGCCTTTCCCTCTGTTATATACACTCAAGGTTGAAGACTACATAGCTTCAAATGGTGTTCTACAGAACCTAAGAACTGTAAGAACCATTACTGGGCATCTTGTTTTACCCTACTTGGCTTCTGTTTCTGGGAATTAAGCATAAAGTGAGTTTTAAGAATAAAGAAGTATTATTCCTTGGGAATTTAAGAGGAGAAGTCTTGAGAGGAACAAACATGTAGAAGCCAACAATTTTTTTCAGCCCCTCTTTAATGATATAAATTATTATATGTTATATATCATTGCATATTTATATGATACAAAATAGTATTTATTATCATAAAACTCAGTATGATGGCCCCTATGTACTCTAAAAAGAAAGCTTCACTGTTTCAACAATGGACAAAAATTAACTTATTAATATTTTACTAATTATTGAAAAAGTATGCCTTGGGTTCTAATTGTAAGAAAACTAGGACAACTTTGAAAGGCACTAAAGAGAAAGTGTGTGTGTGTGCACATGTGTGTGTCAGAGAGAGAGAAAGAGAGGGTGTGTGTATAAATCCAGAAACGGTTTAATTTTTCTTCTTGACTTTCCATGACTTCATTGGTTGAGGAGACAATTCAGATGTATACGGTTTTACGCATCCTATGTTACCTTCAGAGAATAACAATATGCATTAAACTATTTACACTTTTCAAAAACCAGTGCAGGAGAATGAAATCCAATTCCAAGACAGTAAAAGCATTGTTGGCTACAAGGAAGCCCAGCTAAACAAAAGAGCCCTCAAACACACTAAGTGCAGACAGAAACCAGCCTTGCTCTTTTTTATTCTAAGTAAGCTGAGTGGTAAGCCCTGCTTCTCTAGGATCACTGGGTTACTGATGCTTTTGTAAAGAGGGTCTGACAACAATAGAGAATCTCCTGTCTGCTAAACACAACACGACAACTCCATTTGAAAACCATCCCTAGATATATGTTATTGCAGAAATTATCTGTGACGGTCCTGATTAAAATAGAGTTTCATGTCATGTGGCATGTAAATGGACAATAGGTTACTTTGAAAGTTACAGTTCTGACCAATTAATGGCCATGGTATTTTCTAGTGAGTATCTCAGGTCACTGTTTTTTAGTTCAGAAAATAAAAATGAGGGCCGGGTGTGGTGGCTCATGCTTCTAATCCCAGCACTTTGGGAGGCCAAGGCAGGTGGATCACCTGAGGTCAGGAGTTTGAGACCAGCCTGGCCAACATGATGAAACCCCATCTCTACTAAAAATACAAGAAATTAGCCAGGCATGGTGGCGCATGCCTGTAATCCCAGCTACTCAGGAGGCTGAGGCAGGAGAAATGCTTGAACCTGGGAGGCGGAGGTTGTAGTGAGCCGAGATTGCGCCACTGCACTATAGCCTGGGCAACAAGAGTGAAACTCTGTCTCAGAAAAAAAAAAAAAAAAGAAAAGGGAGTTTGCACTGATAGTGTCTTTCTTTTTTAAGCCAATGCATTTAACTTAAGAAAAGACATCTAGATATAGAAAAAGACATATAGACATATCAATATGAAAAATAGTACTGGTTACATAAAACTGAATGGAAGATGTTAAGCCATGTGTCTACCTATGGATCTACAATACATCTGGGAAACTGTGCCCAAGACTTTTCAGGTTACTCCCAGTATTTGAAACTCACTTGGACAACAAACTTCAACATGGATCTACTTATAAAGACACAGCTGAACAACACTGCCAGTCTCTGAATTAAAGGGTATGAACAAGGTCACAACTTGCAACTTGTCAAACATCAGACTGCAAGAATTGATTCTCCTTTCTGATGTCTGATTCACAACATTCCTGGCCTTGAAAACTCACAACACACTTTGTTTTAAAGTATCCTTCCACGTCTACTTGTCTGTAATGGGCCAGGGTGCTGTTTAAGAGCTTCCCTATGATTCTATTGTAAGCTCCATAGAATTTTTCCTAATAGAGTCAAACATGACTTTCTCTGCCCTGTCTCACAGAGGATCCTATCCAACTCCTAGGGGCAGTGGCCACATCTGTTTGAAACCTCATTACGTTTTACAGATCTTCAGTAGTTTCTAAGCCAGAGGATCTAAGTGGGAGACAGGGTTGCCCTGGAAATGCTGATAGTGACCTGCCTGTATGCCTTTATTCCATGATCCTTACAAAGCTTATAACTTAAATTCTCATTATCTGGACAGGACAACCTGAATGGACAAAAGAGATCTGATGCGAGTTTAGGGAGATTCAGGAGAAATGCTCTAACTCCTGAAATCTGGGGTTAAGGTTAAATACTCCTGCAGGGGTGAGCAGAGGGAGTCATCTGACAGTGGATACATGGGCACTGTGGTTAACAAAGAAATTGGTGAAGAGGTCTGAAGACAGTCAGAAAAGCTGAGTTCAACAGGAGCTAAGAGGGTTGTGAAACAAATGATAACGACATTAAAGATTTAATTGTGAAAGCTACTTTGAAGAGGAATGAGAAAGGCTAGGGCACTGCTGGGAGGGGATGCTTTGACATGGTAACAGTGCCAGAGAAAAGGCAGAGCAACCTGAACTCCTATTTTGCTTCCATTAAATAATTGCAGAACCATATAATTTTGGAGCTGGAAAAAAAATGCTGCGATCACTTAGTTCCACCCTGTGTGTCTGTAGGTGAGGAAAGATGCACACAGACATTAAGTGACTCACCTGACATCTCCATCAATGGAAAGCAGGAGAGACGCTGAAAAGAAAAGGATAGTGGGAGGAAGAAAGAAAATGCATGATCCAGGATTCTTTAAAGTCACCCTGCTTACTGGTACTTACAAATTATATTCAAGGTACTGAAAGAGCTGGAAGGTATACTCATGGATGTGTAGTCAGCATGGTTGAGAAATTATAGATAATGGCAGATGTGTCTTGATACTGGAGGCAAGCAAGTAATGGTCAAGTTTTTTAAAATGGGGAAAGCAAATTTGAGAATAACTAGAGGACTTCTATTTGATGCTAATTTCTAAATTTTGCTAATGCAACATTCTCTGGGATGTAACAGTAGAAATGGTTAGAGAGCAATACCAGGAGTCCATGTCAAATATAGGGTGTGAGGAAGAGATTTACAAAACGGTAATTGCCAAGTGGAGCCTTTCCTCTTGAGGTAGCAGCCAAGATTGGGCTGACTATAGTTTCTGGACAGTACATACAACCTTATTCCCCTTAAGAAGCTTCTGAAGCACAGACTGGATGGGGTGAAAAAGTCACCTGCTGTGCCCTGGGGAAGTCCTTCATCTAAGGGTACTTTAGTAGGACGTGCTTCCTCCTACTGAAGAACAAGAAGAATACATTGCCCCAGTGGTGAGAACCAAGGACCAGGAGAAAGATGTGGGATCACTAAAACCAAAGAATCATGGCATCATGATTCAGAAGGAGAGGGCAATCAGAAGGAAGCCGTGCTGACTAGGAGGCAAGACAAGACATAGTTTAGGGGTTGGTCAGTCCAAGAGTATGTCCAATAAGCTTGTGTCACCTTGAAGTCATGTAGCTAAGGGTAGAGTCCCTTGGATTCATTCATTCATTTGATACATATTTATTGACTACCCAATGCTTTAGGAACTATGCTAGGATTGGAAATATCGTGCCTGCTTCAAGATTTGATAGAGGAAACAAACAAGTAACAGTCAATTCCAATCCATTGTGATCATTCTGTGCTAGAACTCTACACAGAAAGCTCAGAGAGGATCACTAAGGCATGGAATGTTTGAGTGGAATCCTGAATAGCACACAGAGCTTCATTAAGGAAAAAAAAAAAAAGATAGAGGGGAAAAATGGTACTGTGGTCACTAGTACAATGGTATTGAATCATGTGGCTAAGGTTGGTCTCCTCAGAAAACTGGGAGGATGGAAGGGCTTTAGCAAGAAGAGAGCCATATAGACACATACTTTGAGAGGCATTTGTTAAAGGAAATGCATGTAGGGAGCTTGAGGCCTTGTCCAGATGACTGCAGCATGCCAGAGGGAAAGCACAATGGATCAAATGAAAGTTTGAGGAACACTGGACCCAACAGTGAAAAGTACCTGATGCTCACCGTGAAAATGCAGTGCAGAGACGTGAGAACCAATGCTACCCATTCCCCTACCTCTTCCTCAGGAAGAGGTCAGTTGTGTGGTTTAGGGAAGGCAGAAGCCTCAAGAAAGACTCCCAGATTCTGGCTTGAGCAACGAGGTGGATAACATTCTCTATGCTGAGATGTCACAGGTACAAAACAGCAGCAATAGTCATGAAGAAAAGCTTGTGGTGATAAATGCAAATTAATAAAGTGAAGACTACATCTGTTGTTACATCATCTTTTACAGGCACGACTTCTTGAGGGATGATTGGTTTACTGAGAAGGAGAGTATAGCCCAGGGAAAGAGAAGGCTCTGCTGTAAGGCACTGCCTCTCAGGATTCCTGGCTAAAATAGTGAAATACCTATTGGTAAGGAAAGAGAAGTTTGTAGTTAAATGAGAATCGCACTGGTATTATACTGTGAGTTTGGTCTCACATGTGCCTGAGTTAGTTGTTGTCGAAGCTTTCTGTGGAGGGATTACACATATTCCATATCTGAAGACCAGCTTCCATTCTCCTACGTCTAAGGGAGAAAGAAGCCTTGTAAGCTAAGCTAGATCATTGTTTTTGCCTTCCTTTCGGTCAAAGCAAGAAAGAACTGGGATGAAAGCAGACCTAGGCCTGGTCTAGCTCAGCCCACTTGGAGGTTACCTTACTGTGCAGCAGCTGGCACCTAATGTGGGGAACATTTTTCTAGATATGGAAAAGCTAGGGCTGACAAATGTGTCTGTTCCCTGAAGCAGGAATGGATTGTTTACATGTCTTTTTCTTACCCTAGTCTATAAACCCCACAAGAGAAGGGACAATGGCGCTTGTTTACCGGCAGTTCGGGTTTAACATAAGAAAATGTTTTCTGCTTCAGGAACTACCATGAAGTGGGAGGGTCTTTTATTGCCCTGGACCCCAGTGTATAGAAAACTTCAAACTGAGGCATCAGCTCCCATTGGAAGTATGTTGAAGGGATTCTAATGCTGTCTAATATGGCAGCCAATAGCCACTTCTGATTACTGAACACTCAAAATGTGGCTAGTCCAAATTGAGATGTGCTTGGATTCATTCCACCATGAAAAAAGTAATCTACAATAGCTCTAGAATAATTATTGTGAACAAATCTTGAAAATGTATTTTGCATATGTTGAGTTAAATAAAATATATTATAAAATTAATTCAACTTTTAAAGATGAGGTTCTTAAAAAATTTAAATGACATATGTGGTTTGTTTTGTATTATATCTCTATTGGATAGAGTTGCTCTAAAGTCAAACAGCCCCACTCTTGTGACACCAAGCTGGGTGGTGGTTCTGTTCTAGATTTTGAATGTTTCCTACATGGAGAAGAAAGTCCCATTGAGAACATCTTCCTATTTATTGTAATTCAATGGCATTTCACAGAATTAATAAACACACTGATCTGCAAACCAAGCCCCACGAAAACATTTCTGTTTTCTCTTTTTACCATTACAAATGGCTCTTGTGGTGACAACTTTTTTGCTGCTGTTGTTCAAAAAAATGTCAAGTAATTTAAAATACTGGTATTCAAACAAAATGACCAAAAAGATATATTCTAGAAACCTTTGTGCTTGTTTATGATGCAGATCAATGGAGACGATACACTTTATCAGAGACATTAAGACAGCATTCAGTTAAAACAATACCAAGCCTGGTCAGGCGTTGTGGCTCACGCCTGTAATCCCAGCACTTTGGTAGGCCAAGGTGGGCAGATCACCTGAGGTCAGGAGTTAAAGACCAGCCTGGCCAACATGGTGAAACCCTGTCTCTATTAAAAACACAAAAATTAGCCAGGTGTGGTGGGTGCCTGGAATCCCAGCTACTCAGGAGGCTGAGACAGAAGAATCGCTTGAACCTGGGAGGTGGAGGCTACAGTGAGCCGAGATCGCGCCACTGCACTCCAGCCTGGGCAACAAGAGCGAGACTCCATCTCAAAAACAAAAACAAAACAAAACAAAAACGAAGCCACACATATTAGGGTAAGGTACATCTTTTTAGCATAATTAGCTTTAACCGAAATGATGGAATAAACACAGCCATTGAAACTCTTCAGTGAATGGGGTACACTGGGAAAAATGGATTACTTAGTTGTATTAATAAAACTTTTCTTGGCAGGTTCATAGCAGCACTTGAGGAAAGAAATTCAAATTCATGCTTACTCAACTGTGGAGACACAGCATATTACTAAGGTGCAAGAGATTTCTCTGGGTGCAGCAAGAGGTCAAAGCATGGACACTAATGCAGACAGCAGCATTTAAAATATAAAAAAGACTCAAAAAATGTCATACCCTCTCTTCCAGGAAACAGGGCTAACAGCACCAAGAATATTTTGACCTGCAGAGGAATGGGATTTCTCAAAAATCTCACCGATATGAGGAAATGACAGCTGAAATTTTGGAAGGTTATAAAAAGATTTGCTGCATGTTTATTTAAAATGATTTTTAAAATCAATAACAATTAAGCACTGCCTTCCTCTAGTCTAAACCCTTGCTAAGCACAGTGTGGTCCCTGGACCAGCAGCGTGAGTGTCACCTGGGAGCTTATTAGAAATGCACAACTCAGGCCCCATCCCAGACCCCTGGCATCAAAATCTGCATTTTAACAAGATCCCCAGGTGATTTGAATGCATCCGTTTGAAAAGCTAAACTTTGTTCTGTAGAAATACACTTCTCTGTCACAGCTGCTCCCTTTCTGTATGGAGAACCCCATGGAAGCTGACCTCCTCCTGCCTCTCACTCTGCTTATGAAAAAGCACCAGAGTGTTAGGGATCCTGGTTGGAGGCAGCTTTCAACCTATCACTGGTCAATCAATGCAGCTTTTAGCTGCAATTATTGGACATCACTGTTCCCCAGATGCTTCTGGCATCTGCAAACAGGAAGTTTTTATCCTATTCCTTCAATGGGGCAGGTTTTCTCCCATCAGTACCTATTTTCTTAGCTTTTGCTAAGAAAATTTTCACCAGAATGGAAAAAGCTTTGAATTATCAGTTTTTCTAAAGTGAACTGCTACTGCCTTTCTTAAAGTAGAATGTATTTGCCACTCAACTGCCAGTAATTGCGGCAAGAGCTGCCGTTGACCTGGGGACTATTTTTCAGCAGAATGCTATTACTTCCCACAAGGAAAGTTTATAAATTTGGACTTTACACACATAGGGGAAAAAGAATTCAGACAATGAAATCGAGTTTTACAGAAAGAAAAATAATTTTTAAAAATGAATATAATAGCATAGCACATTGGTTAGATGTCCAGACTTTTTATTCAGGCGTACAAATCCTGGCTCACCTGATAACATCGCGCCAGTTCCTTACCCTCTCTACAACTCAATTTCCTTGTTTGTACCTTGGGAATACTAATCGTACCACTAGATCAGATTGTCAGGAGGATTAAATGACACATGCAAAGTAATTAGCAAGTGTCTAGCAACAGTAGATTCTCACTATTTAGTGTTAGTTGTTTTTAATAATTACTAATTTCATTTTAAATCAAAACACTGCAATTTGGCTTCTGAGTTATATAACATTAGGTCAAATGTGTAATTAACTAAACATATAGATTAAAATGTAATAAAACAACGTCTAAAACATGCTAACATAAACAACTCTTCCTTTCTTTAGACCAGGAAGAAAACTTTTGATTTGAGATGTAATGAAGTCATGTCATTGTTATCGTGCAGTAGAGTCTCACCATTACCAGGCACACTGCTGAACCCAGAGTAGCCCAGTGTTGACTCATTAATTCCTTAAGGCTTCTGAGGGGTCTCATGGGTGTTTTTACAGGTTCCACTAACCCAAAGAAGGGTAGAGAAGAGGAAATAGGATTAACTCCTTGATTAGAAGGGTGATTAAACCCTGCAACAGGCCACCAAGGGAGGCTGCAAGATCTCCATTCCTAGGGAACTTTTAAACAACAGACACAACTATCTGGCCTGTGTGATTTGGGTCTTCTGCCTAGAAGCAGGAGATTGAACTGAATGAACTACCATATTCACTAGTGTATATTCTTAATGAAATAGAATTTTAGAGAAAGGTTTTAGTGACGAGCCTTTCAATAAATGCTAATATTTTTTCAATAGGTAGAATAAACTTCCTTACAAGTGATAGCAAAATATACTTCTGACTACCCCGCACCCTAAGATTCCTAACCCCTCTCTCTGGCTGCTCTAGCTGTGCTTAACTGTGGCTGCAACTTACTTGTTGACAGGCCTGTGACTCCCCCACTAGATTATGTGGTCCCAGAGGCTGAGACCACACATTAATACCTAGTCTACGAGAGAAGTAGGGTGGTCATTTGTTGGATGGATGGAAAGGAATTTAAAAAGAGCGTTTCCTAGTCTACTAACCAACTTTTAGGTAGCTCATTCATTCATTTATTTGTCTGATATTTATTCAGGTAAGCTCTGACAACAAATTTTACAAATATTTTTACAGTATGGTACCTCCTATGCACAATGCACAGTGGTAAATACAAAGGCAAACCTTTTTCCAAGGAACCAACCTAGGATAGAGCCAGATGTACAGAATCCATGTTTCCACCACCAAGAGGGCTGGCAGTTTCAGACTTAAGAAGTATCCACTACAGGTCGAAAACAATATACTGCAATTCTTTGTCTCTTTTACAGAATTATGGAGTAGTTTCTTAAAAATCCCATGGGTTCTGACTACTCTAACTCAGAACTCTGTGGCAGGCAGGTAGGAAATAAAATCTGCCTGGTTACCTGGGATGAAGGTTTTAGTGAAGAGCCCTTCAATAAAACACTTTTCTAGTCCATTTCCTACTTGGCTGCTTTTACTCCAAAGGAAAGTCCCTAAGGCTACTGCAACAGCTGCATGGTATGTGGGGAAGGGTGGCTGGCTCTCCTTCCTGTAGGAGGCTGCTTTGTTAAAATGCTCTCCCAGTAAACAGGCCACAATCTTTCAGGATTTCAGTCTCAGCGTGCAAGTGACTGGCCTATAAACATAATTTTTAACAGCTTTTCTTCAGCAACTCTGACTGTTTAATTAATCTTCAGCCATTAACCATTCATTTAAAATGCCACTTACGAAATCTTAATTTTGCACATTATCAGCTGGTTCACAAATAGCTAACCATGAGCAGAAGCGTAATGATCTCTCTCCCCGTTCTCAGAGCTCACCGAGCTTATAGCCAATTTTGGCTTCTTAATTAACCATATGCATATTAGCATTTAAAATTAAATGACAGGTTTTTTTTTTTTTTTTTTTTTTTTAAGAATTAATGCGCAGTGAAATGTTAACACTAACATCATGCTGCCACCTTTGGAAGGGCCCCAAGGCAGTGCCTGGCCAGGCCGTGGCTACTCTGGATGCCCACAGGGGAAACTCGTGGAAGTGTTCCTCACCTCAGCTGAGTTCCCCTAACTGAGTGCACTCTTGCAATGTTAATTTGGATCCATTGTTCAAACTCTCCTTATGTTTAAGGAAGAATAAGCAATGTCATTGCCAAGATATTCCTTAGTTCTAGGCATTCAGAAATGACAAAATCAGCAACACATTCTTTTTTCAGTGGTTGACCCCAATTAGGTGAGTCAGTTCAAACCAAATAACGGGGCAGGGAAGGATATTGAGGGCAAAGAAAATAATTGTCAGTTGATGCTGAGATGACTTTTTCTCTAACTAGGACTCTGATTATTAGAGCCTACAGGGAACTCACAATTTTACAGGTGTCAGACAGGGGAAAGGTCCAAGCTAAAAACCGGGTACAGAATTGTTTGGGTTGGTTTATTACAATACGTGGAAGGCTTTGACCCATGAGCCACTGAGTGAGTCACGTCTGAGATTTGATGAATGGCTCACATCAAAACCAGCCCCAAACTTCTGGGACTAGACTAAGAGTCTGCAATCAATTTGATCGGTGGTAGTAATAAACTTCCAGATTGCATACATTATATTTTGGAGAATTATGGTAATCTTGGTCATCTATCTTTTTCTTTTATCCAAGTACAGAGAATCCAAGCATAAACATAAATAAAAAATCACAACGAAAATCATGTTGCATCATCTACTAGAACTCCATGTGCCTGGAATGAGGAAAAGTATTAGTGTTTATTAAAATGTTTACAACATTGTGGGCGTGAAAATGGGAAAAATAGCAGGCTGTTTTCAAAATCACAATGTGAACTGAGGTGCAGCACCTCTGAATTCCTCAGACATGTGGTTTAGGTGACACACTGGTGGTTAAGAGCCTCATTTCAGTTATATTATATCTGTGCAAATTACTGAAGCTGGTTTAGACTAAGAATGCATGTGCAGGTGTCAAAAAAAAAACATTAAGACTGTAATTAGAAACAGAAAGGTACTGATTGATGAAAGAAATTTGAACCAAACATGCGCATAAACAATTTGAGACTCAGCAAACTTGGCATTTTGTAATCCTGTTAGCAATTCGGCTTTTAATCCAAGTAAGTACTTAAAATACAAGCATATCTTGACTCTGCAATTTCTAGGGCTGTATTCCAAGAGAATGACAATAATTTATTCTCCCAGAACGTCTTTCAACCTGAAAGGAATCATGAGAGCTTTCCAAAGACTAATGTACAAAACCCATTTCTTTAGTCACTAAGCTAGATCCATTATGTGATTCCTTTAAATATGTATTTGGTACACGCTATGTGCTAAGCACTGGGAACACAGATGTGTAAGGCAAGTCATGCTTACAAAGAAGTCCATTCTATTAGGCCATTGTCACACTTACTCATAAAGTCTACTTTTGATTTTAGTATTTCTTCCTTTAAGCCCTCCCTGAGCATTTCTCTTTCAGTTAAGGAACTAATGATGACTATTAAACTGCTGAAAGAAGAAAGACACCTTAAACTAATGATTCACCACTGATAGAACCCAGGCCAGCAGCATGAGTATCATTTGGCAGCTTGTTAGAAATGCAAATTGTAGGGTCCCACCCCAGACCTATTGAATCGGAAACTCTGTGGGTGGGGTCCAAGGTTTCTGTGGTTTAACAAGTTCTCCAGGCGATTCTGATGCGTGCTCAAATTTGAGAACAATTATCTAGGACCATTAAAAGTTGACCAAGGAGCAAACATTTATCAGATTAATAAGAGGAAACCTTACAGCCCTGAAAATAAGTGGTAGGGAAATAGGTTAGGTCTCTGGGAGGTAGAGGGTGCATGTCCCTGGACAGCTGGAGAACCATGGGTAAGCTGAAATGTGATGCTAAAATAATAGGGGACCTTTTCTACATGGCAGTCTGTGCTAGGGAATACCTCTTGGTTCAATGAAGGGAAGAAAGGTGCCAGGCAGACTGACTCATCCATTTACTAAGCCTCTGCTCTTTATCATCTTGCTTGGTGTTGGTAAGAGGACCTTCTTTCACTTTTTCCCACATGCCAAGTTCCTTTCCATATCAGGGCATCCCCCATGCTGCTCCTCTGCCCAGAATGCCTTTCATGCCTCTTTCAGCACCCAAATTCTCATGGCTACTCACTCTGAGTCTCAACTTAAATGTCGCTTTCTCAGTGACTCCTTTCTTGATCCTCTACAATGTCAAATATGTTTATGACACTCTACTTATAACTACACATTTAATATTTGTCTCCTCCTGTAGGTCTTAAGTTCCATGAAAGTAAGGACTGTGTCTAAATCTCACTCAATAAATATCTGTTGAATGGAGATTCATTAATTTAATAAATGTTATGGAAATCAAATGAGTGTTAAAGAACCTTGTTTCCTAAGCCCTGGTCTGGAGGCTAAGCTGGTTCAGAATACATCATCAGTGGTTTCTGTAGCCTCTTCTTCTTACATTGTTAGATTTTTTTATTCTCCAGATCCTCTATTTGATGGGTCTACTAAAGGGCACTTCAACCAATAGTGGTAGAAAAGTGAGAAAAAAATGGCTACAACTTGCTGATCACACAATAGGAAGAACCAGTCACTGTGCTTCAGGTTTGCCATGCATTAAGTCATTCAGGCCTCCAGGAATTTTATGAGATAATGGTATCACCTTCATTCTAGAGGTGAAGAGAGGCTCAAAGATGTTACATTGTATGGACAAAGATCACAGCAGCTGTGGAGTTAGGATTTATACCTAGGATTTATGCCCAGCTTCAAACTCTATGGTAATGACCACTAGGAGAAAGACGATAACCTCAAGAGAAGTAATGAATAGAAAGTTAAATGTTGCTCAAGAGACATCATATTGCATGTAAAGTACCTCAATGCTGGGCATATATTAAATATACAATGAATACTATTATTGACTATCATCATCATCATCATCATCATCACTATCAACATCCTTAGTCTTGATAATCCTCATATTGTATTTTTAGATCCTGAAACTCACATCCGAGCAAATTCTGGACATCCTTTATCTGATATAGTTAAGTTTAGAGAAATACCCTCTCAGAAAAAAAATGACCCAAAAGGAAATTTATGAACTGCATATCCTCAAAGCTGCATTTAGACTCAAATGACCTGAAAATTACTACTGAAGTCTATTGCTTACATTTTAAATGTTTTCTAGTGAATTAGTTTTGAGACTTGGAAATTGCACAGACTCAAAAAGTTGTTTTCCAGATTCTAAACTGGAATTAAGCACATCCAAGTCTTTTGGTACTGTAATGTCCCTAGTTTCTGAAACACTTAGATCTAGTTCTGCCTCTCTTTCTCGGCATTTCTCAGTTTTCACTCACATAAGTATCAATTTGTAAGATCCACGCCATCTTTCACCAACACTGGCCTCACTGCCAGAAGAAAGAGGCTGGAACAAAGCTGCAGTGAGTGCAAAGCAGTGACAAACATTCAGGAAAACAAAAGAGACAAAGGGCTGAAGTTGACCACCACCAGATTAGCTATTTTCTGTGGAAGAACACTGAGACCTGACCCACGAGAGAAGGAACCAAACCCATCCTTCCTATTGCTAAACGTGGTCACCGAAATGGTGAGGAGGGCCAACAGGTCTCTGAGAGGGAGCTTGATGGGAAGAGGCAGCCTTCAGGAATGTGACTGATGGGAGGTTCATGAGACCAATGCCCAGGAGCCCAACAGTGATTGTAGGGCCTCAATAAGAAAGATCAACAGGAAAAAATGTAATGCTAATCACTAACCTTTTCAGTGTTTCCAAAATCAGTGTATATTCAAATTCAAATTGAAAGTAATTTAAAAGTGCCTATCATGTACCAGGCCCTATTCATGTTACTTTCATATATATTAGTTTCTTCTTATCCTTCTAACAACAAAGTGTGTTAACCATATATTGTTGTCAACACTTAACATTAAAAAAAAAGTTAAGGGTTTCTATTTTTGGCGATGGTGGAAGAGTTTGTTGCATTCTTACTCTCATGAGAATAATCAAAAAAGCTGGATAAACTTAAAAAAAAGAAAACCTAAAAACTACTTGAAGGCATTGGAGAACTCCCAAGACAGCTAGGACCTGGGAGGCCAAGACTGATTCTAAAAACTAGGTAGGTAAGCACATTGAATTGAGCCCAACATTCTGTGGCATTTTTCTCTCCAAGTCATTTGCTAATTCACAAGTGGCACAGAATTAAATGCTAAGAAAATGAGCAGAGCGCAGTGGCAAAGAGACTTGGAGGCTGAGCAGAGATTCTGACATTCTCATAGGGTTGGGAAGATAGGAATTGGAGTTGAGAACCTGCTAAGGAAGAAGGGATTGGTAAACAACACAGACTCTCAGAATCACAGAAAGGTTACCCTCTAGGAGTAAGAGTAAACTAATAAACTACCCCTCACATAACTAAAATCCAGCTTCTAGTCATCTCAATCAAAGACTGCATTAAGGCAATGTGTCCCTTAATGGGACATATTATTAAATACATCTTCTCTGAAGAAAGATATCATCAGCCTGAGATTTCTACAGCTTTTCAAGGACTGTGTCTAGCATTTGATCAAAAACATGCATACCAGGACATAAGACCAAATGACTAAGGCAAAGAAGAAAATCAAACAATATGAACAGACCCACAGTTCAGATAGTGACATTATTCAGATAGTGACATTATTAGACATGGTTCTTAAAATAACTGCAATTAATGTATTCAAGAAAAAAAGACAATATGATGGAGAATTTCATCAGAGAAGTAGCATCTCAGGGTAAAACAAACAGACACCTAAAACTGAAAATTACAATACCTAAAATTAAGTGCTCAACAGAAGGGTTTAATAGAAGACTAGACACAGCACACAGGCAAGAGTAGTAAATCAGAAGGCAGAGAACTCAAAAACCAGACTGCATCACAGAGAGAAAACCGGAAACGAACAGAGAGCAAGAGACATGTACAGAAAGGTCAGATATTTTTATTTTATTGGATCCCAGAAGGAAGGGAGAGAGAGAGAAAGAGAGAAGAAAATGGAAGACGAGGAGGAAGAGAAGAGGAAGAAGAGGAGAGGAAGAGGAGAAGGAGGGAACAGAAACAATTCTGAAGAGGTGTGACCAGCTGAGAATTTTTCAAAGATGATGAAGAACACTAAAGCACAGATTTAAGAAGCTCTGCAAATCCTAATCAGGTTTAAACATACCTCCCTGCCAACACAGGCTCACAGACACATCACAATAAAACTGCTGAAAAGCAAGACAAAAAGGAAAAAATTTAAAGCAGTCAAATAAAAATGATACATTACAGTTGAGTATCCCTTATCTGAAAAGTTTGGGACCAGAAGTGTTCTGGATTTTGGATGTGTTTGGATTTTAGAATATTTGCATTATATCCTTATTGTTTGAGGATTCCAAATCTAAAAATCCAAAATCCAAAGTGCTCCAATAAGCATTTCCTTTGAACATAATGTCAGTGCTCAAAAAGTTTCAGATTTCAGAAAATTTAGGATTATGGATTTTCAGATTTGGAATGTTCCACCTGTATCTTCAAAGGAGTAACAGTTGTCTGACAACAAACTTTGATAAAAACATTGAAAGTTAGAAAACAGTGGAATGATATCTTTAATATATTAAAAGAAGAAAAAAATCACTGGCAATTACATACCTACAGAAAATATCCTTAAAAATAAAGATGAAATAAAACCGTTTTAAAACAAATAAAAACAGAGAATTTGCCACATTACAAAAATACTAAAGGAAATTATTGAGGAAAAAAGGAAAAGCATTCTGGGAAACACAGATATTCAGAAAGAAACAAAGAGAAAAAGCAACAGTTAAAATAAATGCTTACCATATAAACAGTAATTACAGTGTATTGTTTGGTTCAAAACATCTGTAGATTTAAGATAAATGAAAACATAGCCTAAAATCTACAAGATTGACAAAAAAAGGAGAAAATAAAAATTGTAAATATCAGGAATGAAACAGAGGATATCACTACAGAATATGCAGATCAATAAGATACTAACAATATCAGAATAGGAAAATAAGGGAATACAACAAACAATTCTACACACATAGATTTGACAACTTAAAATGGACCAACTCCTAGAAAAGTAAACACGCCCACAACTCATACAACATGATATAATTTGGATAGTGTTACAGTTATCAAGGACATTGAATTCATAATTAAAAACCTCATAAAAAAGAACTCTCCAGGCCCAGATGATTTCACTGGAAAATTCTAACAAATGTTTAAAGAAAAATTAACATGAGTTCTACACAATCCTTTCCAGAAAAAGAAGGGGAGGTAATACTTTCCTTACACATTCAATGAAGACAGCAATAAATATTAGCAAATGAATTAAATATATATAATTATTAAATGATTTATTAAATTTATTAAATTTATGATACATTATTTCATAATACAATATTAAATTGATTATTCAATTTAATATTTATTAAATTATATTTAACTGAATATTTATTAAATGATTATATTTAATTAAAATTAAATAATATATAAAATAGTTACATACTATGACTACATTTAATTAGATACTATGACTAAAAATAATTATATACTATACTATAATAAATGAGTTTTATTCTAGAAATGCAAGGCAGGTTCAATGTTTGAAAAGTGATCAATGTAAACCAACATGTTAACAGGATAAACAAAAAAAAATCACAAGATCATATGAACTGAAGTGGAAAAAGCATTTGACAAAATTCATGCTCATTTATGAAAAAACCTCTCAGAAAACTAGGAATGAAGAGAAACTTCTTCAACTTGATAAAGACAGCTACAAAAAACTTACAGCTAACAGTACATTCAATGGTGAGAAGAAATGTTTTCTTTCAGGAAAATGTCAAGAAAGTTCATTTTCACCATTGTGGTTCAACATAGTACTGGAGGTTCTAGCCAGCACAATGAGGCAAGAAAAGGAAATAAAAAGCATACAGATAAGAATGGAAGACATACAACATATGTTCACACAAAAGCATGTAGGTGATTGTTTATAGCAACTCTGTTTGTAATAGCTATAAACTAGAAACAACCAAAATATCCAGGAACAGATGAATGATTAAGCAAATCGTACATCCATAGCATGATTAAGCAATGGTACATCCATACCATGGGTTAACCATACTCAATGATTAAGCAAATAGTGCATCCATACCATGGGTTACTACTCAGAAGTAAGAAGAAATGAACTAGTGATACCCACAACAACTTGGATGGACCTCCAGGGTGTGAAAAAAGCCAATTTCAAAAGGTCACATGCTACCCCATTTATGTGATTCCATTTAGGTAACATTCTAGAAATGACAGAATTATGGACAGAAAACAGATGAGGGATTGCCAAGAGTTAGGGATGGGGAAAGGTGTGTGACTATAAAGGAGTAGTATGAGGGGTGTCTTCGTGGTGACAAAAATAGTTCTGTATCTTAATTGCAGAAATGGTTACATGGATCTACCTGTGTGACAAAATGGCACAGAACTATGCACATGCATTGTACCAATGTCAAATTCCTGGTTTTGATATTGTACTACCATTATGTAAGATGTAACCACTGGAGAAAATTGGGTGAAAGGTACAAGGAACTTCTCAATATTTTATCTGCAACTTCTTCTGACTCTAGAAAAATTTCAAAATGAAAAGTTAAAAATAACTATATAACTATATATAACTATGACTATGTAATAACTATAACTATATGGTTACAGAAAATGTAAAGAAAAATACATGAAGTTATTTGGTAAGAACTGTCATCCAAATGGGAAAAAAAAATCTACTACAGTTAAGTTGAGAATTAAGAACATTTTGTAATTCCCTACCCAACTTCAGTTCACTAATAGGGAATGAATAGCAATCTTAATGACAAAATGGTGTAAATGCTCACATATCAGCATATATTACATTAGCTTAAACTTAAACGGTGCTTATTAACTGCCAGCTGCTGTTTTTCTGTTTACATATATGAACTCATATATGTAATCTGTCCTTTGGAATCTGTCCTTAGCATCAGCAAAGATTGTATAATGAAAAGGTATGTGGCTTAGCCTAAGAGATTAATGCAAATCCTTGTAATAACACTCTGATGTAGGTACTATGATTATGCTCATTTTACAGATGTGGAAACTGAACCAGAGAGATGGGAATAATTTCTGCAAAGTCACACAACTATACTGAGTGGCAGAGCCAGGTTTTAAATCAAGAAGGTTTGGCTTTAGAATCTATGGCCTTACCTGCTAAGCTGTCTCTTATATACAGAATTTCCTTTATTGTCTTCCTTTGTTCTATCTCCTGGCTCTTAAACCACAGTGTAAATAATGATTAATATAAATGTTGTATATAATATCATACACACTTTGCTTAAGGGTAGTTTAAGGGATTTTCAAGGGTAATTTTGACTGTGAGCTATTCTTATCTTGTGTTTGACTTTAAAGACTAACCTTCCCTGTAGATGTGACTACACCTTAAGCTCTTGGTGTTAAGTGTGCGTGTGACCTGACTGGCATTTTTGGGGCTTGGTTTTTCGTGAATAAATCAGTAGAGGGCATGGTATAAGGATATCCTGTCAGGTTTTCCTCTAAGAATGAGCATGGCTTGAGCCTAGGCCCCCTACTGAACTTGACATAGAAAATCTTCTGCATGTACATGGAAGAGAATATCCTTCTTAGTGTGGTATACAGAAGTCTTGGCAATTTGGAGAGTGAGAGGCTGAGTAATGGCCAAGTTTGGGAAAATCTATAGTGCTTGCTCAGGATTGACTGAAGTCTGTGCAAAACAATGGCTCCTGAATTCTATTTCTGGATGGGTTCATATCAATCCTCAGTCAGCTTTCCAGAAGAGAGGATATTTCACAGCATATAAATATTAAAACGTCTCCTTAAAATGTTGGATAATTATGAGTATACCATTAAAACTATCCTTTCCGGCCCTTTTTCATCCCACTGATTATTTATTGTTTGAAAAGATAAATACAGAAAAGCAATTGACCTAACAATGGCCTATTCTTGATTACACTTTGCACTAAATACAAAAATTATAAGGAGGGCACTTTGGAATCTGTCCTTAGCATCAGCAAAGATTGTATAATGAAAAGGTATGTGGCTTAGCCTAAGACATTAATGCAAAGCACAGGTTACAAGAGGCCTGGAGTAAGTGTGGTAGATCCACACAAATCTAGCACTACTTCAGAGAAGTAGGTCAAAGCCCAAGGCTTCTGATATGCTTTTGTACCCTGTAGCCTTGAGTAGGGTGCTTTGCACAAAACGTACATAAAATTTTTTTAACGGGATGAATGAATGAGCTAATGAATGAATAAATGAGGGAGAAAGGGAGGAAGGGAGAAATATCTGGCAGGTCAGCAGCAGCATGCATGCTATTTGCACATGCTTAGTAGTTTCCAACATTTTTGACTGCAATCTACCGTGAGAAATGCATTTTGCATCATGTCCCAATACTCAGCTATACACATATCATATGTCCACATTTTATATACACATATAACTGCAACAAAAATACAAAACAATGCTTAATTACTTACAGTATATGTAATGCTCTTTCTTTTTCCTTTATATTCTATTAACAAATATTCATTGATCACACTACATTGATTTTAAGATGTACTAATAGGGTATAACATGAAGTTTGAGAAACCCTAGCATGGCTGGAAGCTCATGCATGAGTTTTGGAGTAAGACTTGGGTTGAAACCTTAGCTCTGCCGACTTATTATCTGTGTCACCATAGGTAAGTTTCATAATTTCTCAGAGCCTCTAGTTTTTCATTGGTGAAATAGATTCCTACTCCACAGGATTTCTGTCATCTTTCTAAAGCACACATCTGAACATGCCAACCCTACTTTAAGCGTTCCCCATTGCCTTGGGCTAAAGTCTAAATGTTTTATCGCAGATTATCTGGCCTTTAACAACATGGCCTGTGCTAACTTTCATCTCTGGCCTCCAGCTGGCCCTGACTTACACTCTACACTCCAGCTCTTCTAATATATGTGGTTTCCTAAATGTACCATGTTTTCTCTGTGGGCCTTTGTGCATGCCCTTATACCTACTCAGTTTCTAGTTCTTCTTTAGGTCGTAATATGGATTCCTTCAAGGAGCCAGATCTGCATTCAAGCATCTCTGGCTCACCCTTATCGTAGCATATCACTGTTATTATTCCAGATTGTTAGCTGCATCTCTCTGGAGGGCAAGAAACTCTGGATTCTGTGCCATTCTTTTTGTGTTATTTTATGTCGAAGTGAAGAAATTCTGTACATCCCTTCCAACCTCTTCTTACTAAACAGAATTAGTTAGACGAATATATCCTAAGGATCAGGTCATTTGTTTGAAAAGCATCCCGGTCAATGCTTAAATGCTTAAATGACAGCTTTAATAAATCAGGGTAACCCTTTGGCAAACATTCCTCAAACATGCCCATTTACCGCCAGTGGTTGAGGATGGGGGGAAGGGGCCTTGAAAATGGATGGTCACTGAGTACAAACCCTCTTTGCCTAGCTCATGCATAATAAAGCAGAAGATTGTCTACATCTGTCACCCATGGACACTGACAATTTAGGCAGATATAACTAGTATAGTCCCAAGGGTAGGGCTCTCAGACGATGGGAAAAAAATTAATGAGAACATCAAGTTTTAAAGAGATGGGATGGAGGAAAGTAGAGTTAATGGTATATCAGTTACTATTAGCATTTATCTAGTTACAGAGATTCTTTCATTAAGAGATTTCTCATTATTGTTTAAAAGTCACTTAAAAATTGATGGTAATATATTCTAAGAAAAAAAATCTGATTGCTTTGTTCAATTGATGAGTTAACTCTCTATGGAAATGGCATTTATCACTGGGATTCTCACATTGAAATGTGATCACTTTTGTTCGTCTGTAAAAACTAAAAACAAATCTCTAAGTAATCTACTGTATTCACTGTTCAAGTCCCTACACACAGCCACACGAAGTCATGAGTCAGAGGTGACAGACAAAATGCTATTAAACTAAAATAGAATTAACTGGAAAACTCACTAGAGAGAAAGAGACTGGGGACAAACACCAACAGAGGTATGAGCTGTACATGACAATGCTATGGCTCAATAAAATGCTGAATCTCTGAAATTAACAAACTGTTCTGACAAAGAGATATCAACTATCCTACATTGCCCCAGTGATACAAGATATGTTCACATCCAGCTGTTCACACAGCTACAAAGCTTCCTGTTAATGCTTTTTCTATCCCTCATTGCCCTTATTTTAGAATTCCCAAAGCACATGCTTTTTTGGTGGTCATGAAAATTAGGAATGTATGTCCCCCAGTTGCCTCTAGGAGTTATTTAGACAGAGCAGTGGAAGGGAGGTGGGGATGGTTAATGGGTACAAAAAAATAGAAAGAATAAGCAAGACCTAGTATTTGATAGCACAACAGGGTGACTCTAGTCAATATTAATTTAATTGTACACTTAAAAATACATAAAAGAGTATAATTGGATTGTTTGCAACACAAAGGATAAATGCTTAAGGGATGGAGATCCCGTTTTCCATGACGTGATTATTATGCATTGCATGCCTGTATCAAAATATCTCATGCACCCCATAAATATATATATATATATATACCTATTATATACTCACAAAAATTAAAAATAAAAAATATAAAACAAGAAGTTGTTCAGGCTGAAATATTTCTGCCTGAGCTATAAAAGAGGGTCTACATAATAAGGATAGCCTCTCACAGGGAGTTAATAAGAATACATTTGACGAAAGTACTATATACTGCGAATCTATAACTTTTGCATTATTAAAGGGAAGTGGAAAAAAAAAAGAGAAAAGACATCTAAAGGTAATCTATTTGTGGTGGATTCCATAGAGTGGCTCCCTAAAAGCCACTCACTACTCAATTCTCTCTTGACTTTGTTTACTGTAAAGTTGAAGTTCTATTTTCAAAACCTTTTCGCAACTAGAGTAAATCTTTTAATACATTTTTTGCCAATGAGAAGTTGTTGGGGTCTTCTGGGGAATCTTTTCAAAGGGATGAACTTGACTAGCACATTCCATTGACCATTTGCCCCTTTCTCCTTTCTCCCTGGAAGGTGGACATGAAACTTAGAGTGGCTACGGCCATCTTGGAATCATGATGCAACATGAAGAAAAGGCTTTGCCACTGGGAAAGGCAAGAGAGGAAGAGGAAAAGAGGCCATCTAAATTCCTTAATGGGCGAGACACATGTATCAGCTGAGTTTTCTGTTGTTTACAGTCAAACAGGATCTGACTTGACACTGTTGTTATTGACAGTTCTTCTGGGACCCATAGAAATTGGACTAGTCCGTTCTGTGGATGATTGTTAAGCCTAACTCAGAGCCAAATGGACAATCAAGTGACATGGTAGGATACTGCCTTAGTTCCGATGATGAGCTTAGGGACATCTAATGAGTTATGGTTTGTAACAAACAATTGCCGAAGTAGCTCAGTGTGTAATGAATGCTCTCTTCACTTATGCAGATGATATGACTGATCTAACAGAATCTGCACTGTTGGGCTGGGTGCAGTGGCTCATGCCTGTAATCCCAGCACTTTGGGAGGCCGAGGCGGGTGGATCACCTGAGGTCAGGAGTTCGAGACCAGCCTGGCCAACAGTGAAACCCTGTCTCTACTAAAAATACAAAAAATTAGCTGGGCGTGGTGGCAGGCACCTGTAATCCCAGCTACTCAGGAGGCTGAGGCAGGAGAATTGCTTGAACCAGAGAGGTGGAGGTTGCAGTGAGCCAAGATCGCGTCATTGCACTCTAGCCCAGGCGACAGTGGGAGACTCCACCACAAAAAAAAAAAAAAAAAAAAAAAAAAAAAAAGAATCTGCACTGAAATTTTTAAAGTTTTCTTGCCTTTCATCTCCTCACTTGCTTTTCTGTTTCTACTTTTTCTTTCTGATGATTGCAATACACTGGCATGAGTTGAGGCTAGAGCTAGGAATTAACCATTAAATATGGGACCCTGGAACAGATGGACTCTAACAGGTTCCCAAATCTATTATTTTAAATGGTCAACAAAAGATACAGTCAATAATCTTCCTCAATGGTTATATTTAGTTCAATAATCTTCTCAATATATATACCAATAATATATAATAGTCTGATAATATATAGTCCAATAATCTTCCTAAATATAGTTGACATTTATTGAGCCAAACACTGAAATGATTTCATTTAATCCACGAATAAACCAGACAAGAGCAGGTATACTCATGTCCTCATTTTACAGTGAGAATCAGGCTTTGCAAAATTAATACATTTGAACCAAGGCCCTGGAAAGATAAATCTATAGTCTCAGGTCTTTCTCACACTGAGTGCACTTACAATTTCATGATTTTTACAACATATCTCGTATACACCTCTATTCTAATGGAACATATTATATTGTAATTATTTGTTTACAAGATAGTTTTGGCTATCAGACTGAGTTCCTTGAGAGTCAGATTGCTTCTAAACTTCTTTGTGTGACCTCTGGAATACAACAGATGCTCAATAAAAGTTTCCTGCAAAATTAGTGGATACATGCTGGAAAACCAAAGCTGCTTAACTGGAGCATTGAGGAGCTGTGCGCTATTTGCCACTTTAATTTTACAGCTGCCATATATCAGTCACTAACTAAGTATTTAGTAAGCAAATACTACATGCCTCTAAGTGCCTGGTATTACATCAGCTCACAGAGTGTTATTTTGCATAAGTAAGTCTAAATGGACACTTTATTTATGAATATTAGAAAGAGGAAAAATAAAGGGGGACAGGCGCGGTGGCTCATGCCTGTAATCCCAGCGCTTTGGGAGGCCTAGGCGGGCGGATCACCTGAGGTCAGGAGTTCGAGACCAGCCTGGCCAACGTGATGAAACCCTGTCTCTACTAAAAATACAAAAAATTAGCTGGGCATGGTGGCGGGCACCTGTAATCCCAACTACTTGGGAGGCTGAGGCAGGAGAATCACTTGAACCTGGGAGGTAGAGGTAGCAGTGAGCTGAGATTGCACCACCGCATTCCAGCCTGGGCAACAAGAGGGCAACTCTGTCTCCCAAAAAAAAAAAAAAAAAAAAAAAAAAAGCGGTCTCTAAGATTCATCAAGAGCAAATAGTTCCCCACACTTTTTTTTTTTGAGATGGAGTTTCGCTCTTGTTGCCCAGGCTGGAGTGCAATGGCACAAGCTCGGCTGACCGCAACCTGCACCTCCCGGGTTCAAGCGATTCTCCTGCCTCAGCCTCCCAAGTAGCTGGGATTATAGGCATGGGCTACCACGCCCAGCTAATTTTGTATTTTTAGTAGAGATGGGGTTTCTCCATGTTGGTCAGGTTGGTCTCGAACTCCTGACCTCAGGTGATCTGCCCACCTCGGCCTCCCAAAGTGCTGGGATTCCAGGCTTGAGCCACCACGCCCAACCATAATTCCTTTTCTTGTTAGGGTTACCAGAGTGGTAAATCAAAGGATTTTCACAAACATGGTGTACCTCGTTATCACAAAGATAAGTTCAGATGAACTGGAAAATGCAGACTAGATAACAGCAGACTAGATTAATAGCTAACTGAAGATCCCAAAGAGTGTTGATTAATGGAGGTCTCAAGTGATGAGATGCTGGGATTGTATTTGATATTGATCAACGATCTTATCAATGACATGGAGGAGCCCACAATGATTAAATATGAGGATGGTACAATCTAGGGAACAACAAATACATTGAAGTACAAAAATCAATACTTTAAAATATCTTTATTGGCTACAACAATGGGCTAAACCTAATAAGTAAATATTCAACTTTGATAAAGAGACTATCCCACATTTAAAAAAGTTATTGTACCAATATAGGATTTTGTAAATTTATTGGGAAATCTTGTTTGATAGCAACTTCAGTGAAAAAAAAGCAGACATTTAGTTAAAAAGTGCAATACAAGCTAATAATGACAATGGACGTAAAAGCTTAGGCCACATTAATAAGTGTAAAGGATTAAAATCAAAGGATACCCAGAGTCCCGCTGATTTCTGTGATTTTCTGACCATATCTGAAATATGGTACCCAGTTCTGCATGCCATGCCCAACAAAGCAATCATAAACGCAATAGACTTTAGTGTACATTTTCCCCAAATGGCTGCCAAGAGGGCTGAAGGTGTGAATTATAATTTAAGAAGGGGCTAAAACAGCTGGGAGAGTTTATGCTGAAGAAATGATTATACAAGAAACTTCTCAAGGTCATTTGCTGTGTTTTCTACATCCTTCTGAAGGCCAGTGCTAAGCACAGGGCCTGGCATATGTTTAGAGTTCATAAATGTTTGTTAGTGAAGGTGGTCACGGCAGTCACTTTAAATATCTAAAAGGCTGTTAATGAGGCCTAGATGCTGTGTCCAGGTAGCTCAACCCAAGATCCCTGGTAAAAGCTACACGGAGACAGTGTTTGGGTGAGTAAAAAGTGGGCATTTCTACATCAACTAGAGTGATCTAAAAGAAAAAGGATGCCTCATGAATTTTGTCACTGAAGTATGCCAATGTGAGTTAGGTGACATTCATGAGGCAGTTTGTGGAGAAGATGCCTCTGATGAGTGGGACGTGAGGCTTGACCACTGAAGGTGCTAGCCAACTTTAAGATACTGTTAAATCAGCCGGGTGCGGTGGCTCACGCCCATAATCCTAGCACTTTGGGAGGCCAAGGTGGGCAGATCACGAGGTCAGGAGTTTGAGACCAGCCTGGCCAACATGGTGAAACCCCGTCTCTACTAAAAATACAAAAAATTAGCTGGGTGTGGTGGTGCACATGTGTAATCCCAGATACTTGGGAGGCTGAGGCAAGGGAATCGCTTGAATACAGGAGGTGGAGGTTGCAGAGAGCCAAGATCGCGCCATTGCACTCCAGCCTGGGCAACAAGAGCGAAGCTCCATCTCAAGAAAAAAAAAAAAAAGGTTCTGTGAAACCATTCATTCATTATTCCAAAAATATTTATTGAGGACAGACCGCCCCAGGAACTGAGGAGACAGGGTGAGCAAAAGCAGGATAGGTCCCTACCACCATGAAGCCTGAAGCTGAGACCAGTGGTCTCCAAAATGGGCTGTATAAACCCCATTTGAGAGAGGAAGAAAATAACAGAACCACTACTCATGTTACAATTTATTAAAGTCTCATTTTAAAATTAATTTCTCTATTTGGTATATGTCTTATATGTAATATATTAGTAGGGTAAATTAGTATATATCAGTTAGAAACAAATGCCCCTATTTTTAGAGGTTAACACCCAAAAACATTTTTTTTTCTTTTACTGATAGTGTGTGCAATCAAACCCATTTGGCAATCTCTAGAAATGAATGTCAAATTGTCACACAAACTAATGCAAAACTGCATTTGTGCTGTGTGCCACACATACCTTCTAGCCCCCTATTTGGAACTGTTTTGTCCTCATCTAGACATAAAGTTTTCATGTTCATACACTGTGGGAGCCCTTTCAATGCTGGCATTGTGGTGGAAAACTAGCACACTGTAAACCTGAGTAATTGTCAGGCTTTGAGGGCAGGATTTAACCCATGCTACGTTCAAATCCTGGAAGAACCAGCATTGTGAAAATCTAGTCACGTGTCTCTGTCCTGGTGGTAGAAATTTTTTTTCAACCACTGTCATTTATAGGTGAATCTTTTATAAGGAATTTTTTTTTTCTAAGATGGGCTGAAGGTTCAGGGCCAACCTTTGAGAAGCAAGTAGGTATGAGACCGAAGTCGCCTCTATTAGAAAGCTACTATGGACCACATATACACGATCTGTTCCTATGAGACAGAGATATATGGACAAATAGGATATGTTTCATATGGAGATAGAAAAAAATGCAAAAAGTAAAATCTTATTTAACCATCACAGGATGCAAGGCTATATTATTATAATCTTCCCTTTTACAAATAAGTAGGTGAGGATAAACCACCTATGCTATTAAACAGCCTATTGAATTCCAGGATTATATCTCACGTTAAAACCCTCAGTGAGTTCTTCCCCTCAGTGAGCTCTTCCCCAACCCAAACCCTGCCCCACCTCCCTCAGGATGGAGTCCAAACTCTTCATCAAGGCCAGCCAACCTCTCTCATCTGCCTTTGGTCAGCTCTGAGGCCATCCTATGCTCTCTCTTTCCATTTACCCCTCCCACCAGGTTTCTATTTTACTGAGAGTCTTTCAGTCCCCCTTACACACCATGCTTCCTCTCCCCTCTGTTTTCACCCTTGCTGCCTGGCCCCAGACAGTACCCTGCACTTACTCTTCAGTTGCACTTTCCACACTGTGTTCTCACTGCATGTTTAGGTCTTTGTATTGCCACTGGATCCTAATCTCTATAATGAAGGCAGCATAATCATCTTCTTCCCAGTTCCCTGGTGAGTCCAGTACTGAACTCAGGCCCTGACCCTTAGTGGATACTCAATAAGTATTTGTTGAATTATATGCATTAAAATAAAAAATGGC
Source organism: Pongo pygmaeus (assembly GCF_028885625.2). Taxonomy (NCBI): domain Eukaryota; kingdom Metazoa; phylum Chordata; class Mammalia; order Primates; family Hominidae; genus Pongo; species Pongo pygmaeus. The sequence continues at coordinate 105,765,169 of NC_072384.2, read as the reverse complement.
ATCTTGGATAAGTCATGCAGCTCATGCAGGAGTATTTGGAAGTGGACTGGACCCATATCAGCTTCATCCCCAAACCCATGATTTAATCTGCCATTATATGTTGGGAGCCTGGATGGATGCTTCTTTACTTATCCAGGTACTAATTTCCTTAATATGGTTTGGATCTGTGTCCCTGCCTAAATTTCATGTCAAATTGTAATCCCCAATGTTGGAAGTGGGGCCTGGCGGGAGATGATTGGATCATGGGGGTGGATTTCCCCACTGGTACTGTTTTTGCAATGGTGAGTGAGTTCTCATGAGATCTGGCCGTTTAGAAGTATGTAGCACCTCCCTCCACTCTGTCTTGCTCCTGTCCCTGCCATGTAAGACCTGACTGCTTCCCCTTTGCCTTCTGCCACGATTGAAACTTTGTGGACGCCTCCTGAGAAGCTGAGCTGATGCCAGCATCATGCTTCCTGGACAGCCTGCAGAACTGTGAGCCTATTAAACCTCTTTTCTTTGTAAATTACCCAGTCACAGGTATTTCATGATAGCAGTGCAAGAATGGACTAATACATTCCTCAAGTAGGAAATGAGAGTATGGGTCTATATCATAGTGTGGGGTAGGGAAAAGAAGACTGTAGAACAGAGAGATCTAGGATAAAGTCCTGATTCCATGCTGTGTGACCTTGGGCAAGTCACTCATCTTCTCTGGGCCCCAGTTTCTGCAGTAATCATATGAGAGGGTCACTCTAGACAGTCTCTGAATTCTCTTGTTAGCTCTGAAATACTGTCACAGAAGGAACTTCAAAGCTGCAACTTTTCCATTCTATAACTCTGCTCTCTGTTTGTCACCAAGAGCTCACTCCTTAAGTTCTCACCTCTTAATCAATTCTCTTCTCATTATAATTCTCCCTCTGGTCCTATTTAGCTACTAAAACTGTTCTCTCTAAATTAACTGATGACCTTGTAGTGGCCAAATCTAAAGCCCTCTTTTTAGTCCTTATTCCACTGAGCTCTCTGAAGCATTTGAAAGCCTCATGTCTGTGATATCTGCTAAACATCTTTGTCTTTGTTTTAAGCTAAAGTTTTGGGCTGCTTCTTATACTCTCCTGTCTCCAACGCCACTCTCTTATTTCAAGCTCCTGTCCTCATTTACTACTGTAATCATCTCTTACTTTGTCTCTTAGTCTAACCATCTTCTTCTTTGTCTGCCATCAAGTTGGAAGAGCTATTTTCCCAAAACACAAATCCATCAGCTCATTCCCCAGTTATGACACTTTAGTGGCTCCCATTGTCTACGGGATTGGCAAATACATCAAAACCCCCTACACACTTGCTACCACTCATCATTCTGGAGTCCAGGAAAAATACCCTTATTCAGGCATAACTTCAGAACTCTTCTTTTTTTGTTTTGAGACAGGATCTTTCTCTGTCACCCAGGGTGGAGTACAGTGGTACTATCAACAGATCACTACAGCCTTGGACTCCTGGGCTCAAGCCATCCTCCCACCTCAGCCTCCTGAGTAGGTTGGACTACAGGTGCACACCACCACACCTGGATAGTTAAAAAAAGAAACTTTTGTAGAGGCCGGGTATGGTGGCTCATGCCTGTAATCCCAGCATTTTGGGAGGCCAAGGGGGGCAGATCACCTGAAGTCAGGAGTTTGAGACCAGTCTGGTCAACGTGGCAAAACCCCGTCTCTACTAAAAATACAAAAAATTAGTCGGGTTGGTGGCTTGTGCCTGTAGTCCCAGCTACTTGGGAGATGGAGACACGAGAATCACTTGAACCCAGGAGGCAGAGGTTGCAGTGAGCTGACATCATGCCACTGCACTCCAGCCTGGGTGACAGAGTGAGATTCAAAAAAAAAAATATATATATTTTGTAGAGATGGAGTCTTGCTATATTGCTCAGGCTGGTCTCCAACTCCTGGCCTCAAGTGATTCTCCCTTACCCTGGACTCCCAAAATGCTGGGATTATACTGTGCCTTGCCTCAGAACCTTCATTAACACAGATTTCTGGACAGCCACTACCAATCATTAAGTAGCAGCCTAAGATACAACCCATTAAATCACAAACTGACCCCAGACTGCTTTGCAGCCTCTTTTCCTATCACTTTCCTTCCCACCCACGCTCCGTGTCTGGGTGCTTCTGAGCTCCCCTAACAGGCCTGCTCTTTCAGGCCACTTTGCTCTTGTGCATGCTTAATTATTCTGCAAAGAAAACAATTCCTCTACTGCAATTGCTCCTGTCTTACTAAGCCTTCTAGAGCCAGTTCAAATATCACCTCTGTTTGGAGGACTTTCCTGACTAGCTTAGGCAGAGTTAGAAAGGAAAAACTTCTTTTCCTTCTATTTACAAGACATTGCAATGATCCATTTCTACATGTGTTGGTCCTCTATTCACTAGATTATGACCTCTTCTGGCCTGGGACTGTTTCTTAATCATCTCTCTATCTTCCCTAAAGCTTTCTACAGTAGTTAGAACACATTAGGTGTCAAATACATACTTACTAAACGAGTGAAGGAATGAAAAGATGAATGGATGAATGGCATTGCCCTCTAACAGTACGTATGGTAGGTTTAGAATTCGTAGGTTCCTGCTTATGGATACTATTAGGGAAACTGCCATAGTAACTCTTCTTAGACTTATCTGGGCACAGGCATAACAGGGAAGTTCAGAATTTCATTGAAAAAGGAGAGTAATAATAATAATAATAATAATAGTAACAATGATGATGATAATAGCTAACATTAGTGAATGCTTACTGTGTGCCAGGACAAAATCGGCTTGCTTGAAGACTTGAAGAACAAGGAGCAGGGCAGTCTTTAAGTATAATTAAAGATAAGAGCAGGATAAAGATAATTCTGAGTATAAAGAGTTACATTTTGATCTGCTATCCAAAAATAGGACAGCAGTGTAAACTCTACTGAAAGCAGCTTTTGATCACTTTTAATATAAAGGGGTCAGAGCCAAAAGTAACACTCTTTTACACATATGTCTGGACTGGGCAGTCAATAATTTTTTTATATCATTTTATAGTGGCTGCAGTTAAGATTATCATAAGAAATTTATTTTCTGGTCACATCGACATAGATTAGTTAGTAGAGTTTCCTAAATAGTGTTCCAAAGATCTATGAGAAACATATGCTTTAGGTGACAAAAATTTGGGGGATGATGCATGCTGGCTGTTGGATGGTCCTCTTAGAAACTCAGAATGCATGTCAGCATATTGGGCATAAGAAGACTGCAATAAGAAAACCTGTTCTTCCAAGGCCCGGTGACTCGCGCCTCAAATCCCAGCACTTTGGGATGCCGAGGTGGGTGGATCACGAGGTCAGGAGTTCAAGACCAGCCTGGTTAAGACAGTGAAACCCCGTCTCTACTAAAAATTCAAAAATTAGCCAGCCGTGGTCGCAGGCATCTGTAATCCCAGCTACTCACTCGGGAGGCTGAGGCAGGAGAATCGCTTGAACCTAGGAGGCAGAGGTTGCAGTTAGCTTTGATCGTACCACTGCACTCCAGCCTGGTCGACAGAGTGAGACTCCGTCTCAAAAAAAAAAAAAAAAAAAAGGAAAACCTGTTCCTTGCGGCTTACCCTAGAATTCCCCATATGTATTTGACTTGTGAATCCTTATTTATAAAATGCCTCATATTTATTTCCATGGAATTAGTATTGGAAAATATTGGCTTAGGAGGTTCCTATGAACAGTCCCTCTGTGTTGGGATTCTAGCTGTGGAATATGCAGAGAGGATTGTTATGAAGACCTATCTAATTTAGGGAAGGTAAGATTGACTACGGTTTGGGCCAGAAGAGATTCATGCCTGGTGTTATTATTTATACGATAAAATTCAATCCTCTACGAAGGCTGGGGAGAAAAATCCAACTCTTAATCAATTATTTGAATTAGCAGTTTAGTTATTATGGCTATATCACAGTCATAAAAATTTATATTTTCATTTTGTCCCAAAGAAAAACTTGACCATCTTTCTTTAATATTATCAACCTGGAAGCCTGACACTAAGGATTAAAAATTGCTCCTTCCTTCCCACTTGGTTATTGGAAAGGCTCTGAAAGGTAATCAGTCTTTTGAAGCTACACTTTACAGTCTGCATAAAAATGCCATGATTTCCCTTCCTCTCCCCAACCTAATTGAAAGTGCATAATATCACCCAGCTGGGCAAATGTAAATGGTAAACATGTGCAATATATCATGCTATCACACAAAGGCTGGTTACTAATAGGGACTGGGTGGTTGTCAGAACCCTAAGAAGTCTGGAAAACAAGTCTTTTCTTCATACAGAATGAGAGCCCTCTGTGCCTGCTACCCTTCTTCCCCACCACCTCCCTCCAGACGTCAAGCTAGTCAGATTAGTCCAAGATCAGTCAACTCATTCCTTGCATGTGTAATTCCAAGGGTCACCTAACAATGCATATTGACTAAAACTCTCTTACATCAGTCTTTCAAGACATGTTGCATTTTACTTTTGGCAGGAGGTGGGGTTGGAATTATCTTGTTTTCTACCTACTTCAATTGTACTGACAGATGGTCCTATTATCTCTCTCCTTAGCTGCTAAACCTAAAGATCTGTGGACTTGTCACCTCTTATCTTTCTCTACTTCATCAAATTCCTATTGCCAAGATTATCTCTTTTTCTACCTCTGATCATCCATGAATATCTATACAGGGTCACCTTTCCATTGAGTACAAAATCCCCATCTTACTTTTCAAAGGCCCCTGCTCCTCTGCAGCTATCTGTAATTCCCACTTCAATTACACCTACTTGGAAGCTATCATTTTCTCTTTTCTGACTCTCCACCTCCATGTGCCATGCCATCTTCCTGAATAAATCTTTTACAATTGGTCTCTTGGGAGAAAGGACAATATTCATTCAAAGTTTTCATCATGAGATGTCTGTCACAATATTCCTTCAAAAATGGCTCCCTGTTGCATCATGAACTCTGCTACTATTCATTCATGCCACCTTACAATTGGCTATTGTTTTATTTTTGATGGTGGATACCTTACAGGTCGGTCAAAGGATGGCACTTGTCTAGGGTACTGAGTCATTTCAGTTTTAATTGATTGAAGGAGATATTTTTTATCGGTTTCAGCAGTAGAGATGATTTGAAACATACTGAATTAAAGCTACATTTATCTTTCACTAAGTTTATTACCTGTCAGCTGGAGCCAGTGGATGGTATGGCTTGTTGACCTTGGCATAGAGACCCTCTAAGTGGTCTCTTTCTGGAGACAGTGGACGGCCATCCCGAGGGTAACCAAATGGTCCAGCTCGAGGGGGAGATGGAGATCTAAAGACATTTGCTGATGTGCATGGTTCCCGAAAGTGGTTCACTCTGGCATAATTGGGGTCCATTTCATCATCATCCATATCGTACACTGATCCAATTGCACCAGTAGCATAATCAAGAAGACCTCTTGCCTGCTTTTCCCTTAGCTCCTGATGTTTTGCTCCAATCCTGAAAAATACAGTACAGGTAGCAAAGATGTATGTGAGTTTCATATGATAATACAATCAAATACTCTCTTGAATTTATGTTAACTCTTCCTCGTCTCTTAGCTGTCATTCTCCTGTTTACTCAAGATCACAGCATGCAGAAATGCCAACAGCATAAGAAGATTAATTTTATATATCTGATCTTTATTTGTTACAGGGTCTTTACTTTGATAGCAATGCTATGGGTATTTTGATATCTTGCCCACTGATGACTAGGCTGATAGTAGCTTCAGAGGCTGATTTTCATTCACATTCCCTCCCCACAGATGGCATGTGCTTGTGGGAACAGTGCATCTTTGGTTCGATATTATAGAAGCCTTTCTTGGGACAGGGATGCATGTTAACAAACCCATCAAAATCCTGTAGTTTTTCTATGACTTCAGTAATTTAGTGCCCTAGAGTTCCTGTGTATTCTTCTAAAGAAAAGAACTTGTGAAAATTGATTTAAATATGAAAAAGAAATACAGAGGCTTTCCGGTCACTAAAAGCAGTGGGATCAGGGATAAATTATAAGAGACTCTAAGTTTTTTGGTTATACAAATGGGGATTATTGTGTCTCATTATATAGGGGCTAGGGACAGAGTAAAATAGCAAAGAAATTAATAGGTTCCTGACAGAGATGAATTGGCACATATAAGTGAATTAAACACCATTACTGGCAGAACTCCACAGTGCTAAAGCCTTAAGTGATATTACAAAATGCTAGTGCTAATCAGTGGCACTATGCAGTCTACTGGGAATGGAAGCAGAAAAATATACTTAGGTGGATTCCAAATCCATCTGAATTTTGAGAATTTGACATTTAATCTGGAAAGTGTTAGATCAGCTCTCCTAAATTCTCAGTAATGTATTAAAATAGAAAGGTCACTATAGCCTCTTACTGGACAACGGTGATCTTGATGGTGTGAGGAGGTCTTCAGCACTAATGAGAAAAGAGTGTAAACCTTGTCACTGGACAAAGAAGGGGCACTGTGTACAAGAGGAGAGATAAGACAATGCTGGGTCAGGTGGCTAAAGAAGGTCAAGAAAAGATGGGACAAACTTGATGTCCTGGGCCCAGAGAATATAAGAGGGCTGTGGGCTAGAAGTGAATGATCTGTATATGACTGGAGACATAGGGGAGGCCTGGACGAGTTAAAAAAACAACAAGTGAAACCCATCAGTGTCTTCCCCCATTCAAACAAAAACAGCTGTTTTGCACATGGAAGCTAGTTTTATTTTGCAAAACATCAAATCCTTTGTAAAAATCTTTAGAAGGCAGGATTTTCTGAGGTATTTTTCTCTTTTGGCAGAACAGCATTTTTGTTTTTTATTTTTTTTGAGTAAGGAGGAGAAAAGAAATTGGACAATTTCAATTGGGAAGCAAAAAGCAAAAAACAAAACAAAAAAGAATAAGAGGGCATGAGACCAAAACCAAAACCAAAACAAAACCCCAGCACCTATCCTCAAGTTACAACAGATGAAAATAAATGCCAGGATATATTATTGCATATCTCTTTTGATTAGGCCAAACCTGTGCCCTACACATAAGTAATTAGAAGAATTTATATTTTTGCATACGGCAACTTGAATTTCCAAGGGATTCTGAATTAAGATGAAAGGAAGATTACACAGTAGGGTACCCGTTAAGGGGCCTTGCCTATTCCCTTTCAATGCATGTTAGTCCTAGATTCATGGATGTTTGTTTTGAGTAATTTTTGATAAAGAAGATAACCTGCTCCATTCTGCAACAAAACAATCTTTCCAGAGACAGTGCAGACTTGATTATCAGAGAATGCTTGCTGCACCCTGATGATAGGGATGGATTTCCATTGCAAATACAGCAAAGGACATCAATAAAGTTAGGGGGTAGGATTCTGTGTGGTTGCTATCCCTCATAAGTGAGATGCCTTCAAGAGAAATCATTCAGCAGAAAGATGAATATCTCACGGCTGCCTCATGGGGCTACACTTGTGTGCATTAATGGAAGAGGAAAATACTAAGCTTGATTTTTAAAAATCACAGAAATAGAACACTGGTATCTGTGTTCCTTATTTCATCACTTCTCTTTCTTAGAGGTTTTCTCATTAATTAAACTTGCTGAGTACGTGGAGAATCTCAGATGAAAAGTACTATGTGTATGCCAAGCAATATTTTATCTTATATTTTTCCTTTCTGAAACAAAACCGTCTCTCTTTGATACTCTGCACCAGTGAGTGTTTCAGTAACTAATTTCATATTAATCATTCAACAGGTAAAATAGTAATTTCTCTGAACAATCATTATTATGTCATATATCAGGGTCCCTCCATGTTGAGGAGGACAAGGTAATCTCTGAAAAGGAGTGTATGGTGGCAGAAGAGACCAAGACGGAAGTGTCAAGGAAATTTTTTTTTTTTTGGTAGCTCTGACCCTCACCCCCACCCCCCATTCATGTGAGAATTTTAATTGTTTATAATCATTTCCACTTAGAGGTTTCCTTACCACTGGGAACTCAACCTGTTAAAATATTTATTTTTCAAAAGATACCCTTTTTTATTTGACAGTACTACCAGTTACCCCATTCTTCTGAGCAAACTGCCTTTGAATTGTTTAAATCTCCTCTTTCTCTTTTCCTCTATGGGAACATTGCTGCTTCTTTTCTCCATAACACCTCTTGGGTATCCTCTTTTATTTCCATTTCTTTCATCACAGTCTAATGTTCAGGCTTTTATATTGCCCAGATCTGCACCATCCAATATAATGGCCATTAGCTGAGTGTGGCCCTATAAAATTAAATTTGAAGTAATTCACATCAAATCAATTTCTCAGTTTCACAAACCACATTTCAAGTGCTCAGTAACTACATGTGGCTAGTAACTACTATATTGGACAACACAAATAGAGACTAATTCCATCACTGCAGAGCGTTCTATTGGACTGTACTGGCCTAGATTATTCTGAGAGTTTTTGGTATGTCACCTCATCCCACTTTAATATATACCTTAAAAGGCTCTGGAATAATCTTCCTTAAAGAGTATTTCCTGTCATATCTGTCAGATTGAGGATCTCTAATAAGAGATGATAATAAATGATGAAGTCAAGTGACTCTACTTCCCTCCCTGAAACTCTATATGAACAAACACTTGAGAAATTGGGAAGAAACTTCTGTCTACAGTGGAATTAGAAAACGACCATAATCTCATGCCTTGCTATGAAACTTGGACTCAGCCCCAAAGGTAGAGTGCACCACCAGTCGATATATGGCTGCATCTCCAGCCATGCATACATTTCACTGAAAATAAGGAGGGAGTCTACAGGGGTACAGTCAATAAAATTTAATATAGTCTAAGGATAGGAATAGGACCCTGGAATTGTAGGGTAATTCTTTGCGGGGATCCAGCTTCAGAATGGAGGAGAGGCAGAGATAGAAGAGAGATATTTCCCCTGAGCAGGTCTCCTACCTTAAAAAAAAACTTCATGGAGGTGAAGTAGTGAGAAGAGAGAAGTATGAACCTGCTTTGTATCTGATAGGCAGAATTAGCAGAGTTATATAACCCAGACTCATCAAAATAGGACCAATAACCTAGGTGACTTCACTAAGAAGCAGGCTGATCTCAGACTAGCTCTCCCAAAACAGAAAACCATAGAAAACAAGCCCCCAGGGCAGAGCACCCAGCAAATCTGGCAAATGGGTATTTTGAGAGATCACGTAGAATTGAAGCTGCTGGTAACCTTAGATCACTATGCCCATGTTATTTAATACTATATTTTAGCACAGATTTTTTTTAAATAAGATAAAAAAAACTTCCATAGAAGACAATATAAATTTAATGGTCATACTTAAATACAGTAAAAGAAAATGTTAGAGCTTATTGCATATAGTAAGCATAAGTGCTCTCTCAAGAAGGAGGAAAATCAAGTAATCGACAAATGCAGGCAAACTCATGCTGGCCTCTAACATAAATAAAGATAAAAGAAAAACACTCTCAAACATTTGAAAACACAGAGGGAATATAGTACTTAGTGACCCATCTTGAAAAACTTATTAATAATGGAAAACAGCAAACTAAGAACTGCATCAAAATGAAGAATTCAACATGGTTGCTACGGCCGTAATGTCTCCCAAAATTCATGTGTTGAAATACAGTCTCCATTGTGGTAGTATTAAGAGGTGGAGCCTTTTGGGAAGTGACTAAGCCATCGTGAAAAGATTAACATCTTATAAATGGCTACAGAGCACTAGCTAAGGTCCCTCTTTGCTATTCCATTGTTCTGTTCTTCTGCCAAATGAGGAAACCTAGGCAGCACCATCTATGGGCAAGAGGGCCTCGCCAGACACTGAACCTGCTGGCACCTTGATCTTAGACTTCTCGGTCTCTTGAACTATGCGAAAATAAATAAATTTCTGTCTTTATAAATTACCCTGTCTCAGGGTTTTGTTACAGCAGCAAAAATGGACTAAGATAATGGTGAAGCTGTGGAATAGCAAGTCTGGAGGTAAGCAATACATTCATTTAAGTATAAAACTAAGACTAAATATCTGTGGGAACAATAATTATAGAAAAAATGTAAACATTATAAACTCTGATAATATAAAATATAAAAAAACTAATGAAAATCACAAGTTAATAAGGAAGTAATTTAGGAGAGAGTACCCTATCTTTATTTTCACCCTTCCTCATTTTCTCACTTTATAAAGCAGGCATCAGTAGTTACTGTCTAAAATTGATACATCAAGAAACAGAGGTTTGAATATATTAAATATAATTACAAAGAAACCACTAAAACCCAAATTTTCAGCAGGAGAGAAATACACAAAATAAACTCTTAACCATATAGCAGAAAATAAAAAAGAGATAGCAGTAAAAAAGAAAGTAACAAAAAAATAAGTTGACCAAATTTATGTTATGAAAATAAATGTAAATGGAATAAATTTCCTTATTATAATTAAAGGATCCCAGGTATCAAAAAGAAAAACACACAAAGTGCTATTATAATAGTAAAAGGTGGGAAAGAGTCTAAATATGCATTAACAGGGGAATAGAGAAAAGTATTATGCAGCTGTAAAACATAGGGTCATACTATTCCTATACTAAAAAGAATATGACGTATGTAATGGTGAGGGTACTATACATATAAATATTTATATGATATATATCCTTGCATATACATAGAAAATGTCTGGAAGAATACACAAAAAATTCCTAAGTGGTTGCATCTAGAGAGTGGAATTGGAGGTAGCCTTTATACCTTATATGCTATTTGCATTTTCTATATTTTTAAGATAATTAAAAAATTAATTTTCGATTCAGGGGGCACATGTGCAGGTTTGGGTATACATGGGTATACCGCATAATGCTAAAGTTTGAGCTTTTAGTGAACTCATCATGCAAATAGTGAACATAATACTCAATAGGTAGTTTCTCAACTCTCACCTCCATCCCACCCTCCCCAAGAAAATTTCAAAAACTTAAAAAATATAAAAAATTTCCTAACAACTACAAGTTGTAGTGAATAAAAATGTTTTTGAAAACATTAAATACCCTGTACCAACAGGCATCTTTATTTCTTGTAAACTTGATTTCTCATGACCCCTTTGTCAACTCAGTTATGACAATTTTCTTCAAATTATTGTTCACTGAACTTTTATTTGGTCTCTTTAAATCAACTGCTTTTCCTAATATTACTCATGTCCCATTAATCAAATATTTAACTCCAGTTTTCTCTGGCATAAGGACTTAACTTATTCATAAACAGCTCCACAATGACCTTAACAATTCTTCGTCTCCTCTTCAACTCATACATCCAGTAAATTCTCTATTAACATGAAACTGTCATATGTCACTTTGTAGAAAACAAAACCAAGTAAAAAACTTTTATGATTTACTCTAGACCTTCTGCTTCCATAACCAGACTAAGGGCTCCTTGAGTGCGTCACGAGTGTTCTTCCTGCTAATATTTGGTTGACAGATTAATTTATTCAATATTTTACTGACATTATACTATATACTAGAAAAAAATACTCAGTCTTTGACTTACTATCAAAGGAGACATATACAAGTAATTATAATTCAATGAAAAAATAAATAATAACTAGAAATGCCTAACAGGCAAATGAAAATGTATCATATATCATCAGGGAAATGCAAATTAAAACTACAATGAGATGTCCTTACTAAAGTGTAAAAGAATGACAAAAACAAATGTTGGAAAGGATATGGAGCATCCAGAACATTCATACACTGCTGGTGGAAGTATAAAATGTCATAATCCCTTTTGGAAAAGGTCCAGGAGTTCTTTCAAAACTATACTTTCACTGATGTTAGGACCCAGTGATTCACCTCAGGTGAACTGAGAGAAGAAACAACAACATATGTTTACCAAAAATCCATGAAGAGTGTTCAGTAGCAGCTTTATTCATCATAGCAAAAACTAGACATAATTCAGCTGTTTATCACCAGGAGAATGGATAATCAAACTATGGTTTATGCACGCAACAGAAGATAAATCAGCAATAACAAGAAATAAACTACAAAAATAGCCAACAGCAAGGATGAATCTTAAAATTATCATCCTTAGTGAAAGAAGTTGGACAGAAAAAAGGATTTACTATATACTATATAATTCCATTTGTAAGCAATTCTAGATCAGGCTTTTACCTATGAATGGGAAAAAGTATGAGGGAACATCCTTGGGTGCTAGAAATGTTCTGTAACTTGACATACATTCATTACAAGAGAATAGAGAATATTCTTCTGTTTTCTAAGATCTGAGCATTTCAGATTATGTAAATTATACCTCAATTTACCTTTTTTTTTTTTTTGAGACAGAGTCTTGCTCTTGTTGCCCAGGCTGGAGTGCAGCGGCGTGATCTCAGCTCACAGCAACCTCCACTGCCCAGGTTCAGGTGATTCTCCTGCCTCAGCCTCCTGTGTAGCTGGGATTACAGGTGCCTGTCACCATGCCTGGCTAATTTTTGTACTTTTAGTAGAGAAGGGGTTTCGCCATATTGGCCAGGCTGGTCTCAAACTCCTGACCTCAGGTGATCCACCTGCCTCGGCCTCCCAAAGTGCTGGGATTATAGGCACGAGCCACCGTGCCTGGCCTATATCTCAATTTAAAAAGAAAACACAAAAAGAAAAGGCAAAAATGCTGATTATACTATTTATACCTTTTATAAACTAACAAATTTAGATTCATTATTTATAAATTTAGTTATATATAATTCTCTTTTAAATGCATTATCTAAAAGCAGTTATCATGACAAATTAACAGAATATAATTGCTGGGAAAATATTTAAATTACTTAAGCAAACACACCCCTTCTCAAGCAACCAAAACACTTCCAAAATTTTTTGAATGATGAATGCAGAAACTTGTAATAGATGTAAAACAAGCTGTCTAGTCTTTAGAGGATGTATTTATGGATCAATAAGAATGATTTGTATTATCAACATCAAAGGCTGGCCTACAAATTGGTACTTTATGAAAAAATATGTTTTTAGTAAGTAGTATAGGGGAAAGTGAAACAGGAAGAGGTAGTAGGAGTTTTTGAAGGGAGTTTACATTATTAAATATATATTATTAAATACAGCAGCTACTAGCTACACATGGATACTGAACTCTTGAAGTGTGAGTAGTATGACTAAGGTACAAAATTTTAATTAATTAAAATTTAAATAAATTAAATTTATTTAAAAGCACTACATTTATTTAACGGAAAGGCACTACTGAAAATATAAAATAAAAGGCTTGAAGAAGAAGAAAAGAGTTAAACTATATAGATAACAGGAGAAGAATGTTCCAGGTAGAGAGACAGCAGATATAAAGCCCCTGAGGCAGGCATGTGCTAAAAACAGCAAGGCCAGTGTGAGGGAGCGAGAAGTTGGAGGAGGCCAGAGAGGAAGCAGGGACTTAGGGCAAACACGGCCTGGAGGTCCATGGTAGAGTTCGGTTTTTACTCTCAGTGAGGTGGGAAGCAAACTAGAGTTTGCGAGCAGTGAAGTGATAGGCTCTGACTTACATGGTAAAGGGCTCTCTGACTGCTTTGTTGAGAACAGAGTGAAGTGGGCATTTCTGGGTGAGAGAAAACTGTGGAGAACAGTTAGGGGGTTACTACAACAAGCCAGGTGAGGGAAGGTGGTGGTTGTCCATACAGGTGTATCACTGGAGATGGTAAGAAGCAACTGGATCCATGAGCTAAACATAAAACTGGTTTAAAAACAAAATTCTGTAATTAAGACTGCCCTTCAAATGCCTCAAAATAGAAAAGTTTGCTACACACAAGAGCCCATCCTGTCCAGTATCTCATCTATCTAAAAAGATGAACTGACATCAATAATAATATTAGTGATATATTTTCTCATGATTATATAACAGTTCTCATAATGTACACAAGTCTCAACTTTAGAGAGGAGGAAGCTGAGATTAGAGAGGCTAGGCTGCACACTTTGCCTGACAGCTAACATTTACTAAATGGCAGGAGTTGAATTCTTGAATTCTGTTGAGGTGTTTGTCTTCAACATTAATGTTTCTTTCATTTATGTTAGATTATAAATAATCTAAACTTGATCACATTTTAAAAATTGATGTGGCCAGGTGCAGTGGCTCACGCCTGTAATCCCAGGACTTTGGGAGGCTGAGGTGGGCAGATCACAAGGTCAGGAGATCGAGACCATTCTGGCTAACATGGTGAAACCCCATCTCTTCTAAAAATACTAAAAGTTAGCTGAGCGTGGTGGTGGATGCCTGTAGTCCCAGCTACTCGGGTGGCTGAGGCAGGAGAATGGCATGAACCTGGGAGGCGGAGCTTGCAGTGAGCAGAGAGAGCGCCACTGCACTCAAGCCTGGGCAACAGTGCAAGACTCTGTCTCAAAAAAAAAAAAAAAAAATCGATATAATGAAAACTTTCAGATATCCAAAAGTAGGATAATAGCACAATGAGCTCCCATATATCTTTCATTTCTGTATTCAATAATTATCAAGATTCAGGCTGGCCACGGTGGCTCATGCCTGTAATCCCAGCACTTTGGGAGGCAAAGGTGGGCAGATCACTTGAGGTCAGGAGTTCGAGACCAGCCTGGCCAACATGGTGAAACCCCATCTCTACTAAAAACACAAAAAATTAGCAGGGTGTGGTGGCACATGCCTGTAATCCCAGCTACTTGGGAGGCTGAGGCACGAGAATTGCTTGAACCTGGAAGGTGGAGGTTGCAGTGAGCCAAGATCGTGCCATTGCACCCAGCCTGGGCAACAGAGCAAGGCTCTGTCTCTAAATAAATAAATAAATAAACAAAATCAAGATTCTGTCATATTTTAAATATATTTTTCTATGAATTTTTTACCAAGCATTTTAAAAGTAAATCCCCCTACATACTTCCAAAGGCATACCAAAATATCATGAATGTTTTATTATGCCATTATTTCACCTAAAAATTAACAATTATTCCTTGGTATCATCTAATACTTACTCCATAAACAAATTTTCCCAAATGCCTTAAAAATGTCTGTCTTCCCCAGATGATTTATTTGAATCAGGTTGTAAAAATGCTTGTATGTTACATTTGGTGTTCTCTTAAGTCTCGTTAAATGTACTGAACTGTACTCTTTTTCCTTTTTGCTTTTAGTTTTTTCCATGCCTTTGGGTTGTTGCAGAAACCAAGTTGATCTTCCTGTAGTTGTTCCCATGTGCTGGATTTCTCTGTTTACTTTCTTGTGAAATGATTTAACTTATTCCTCCATCCCCCCAAATATCTTGTTTATGAAGAGTAACTTCTAGAGCAGTGCTTTCCAATAGGATTTTCCGTGATGATGGAAATGGAAATCTTCCATATCCGAGCTATCTACTACAGCAGCTGCTAGCTACACATGGATACTGAACTCTTGAAATGTGGCTAGTATGACTAAGGTACAAGATTTTAATTAAAATTTAAATGAATTAAATTTCAATGTGACTAATGTTTATCATATTGGACAGTGCAGCTGGAGGCTTGGTTAGATTCAACATTTTTGGGGAGGAGTACTCTGGTAGGTTGAATGGTGGCTCCCTAAAACAGACAGTTGACGCTTGAACAACAGGGTTTGAACTGCATGGGTTCACTTATACACAGCTTTCTTTCAACTCAACCTGGATAAATATGGTTTTTGTGGGATAAGGAACCTGCAAATATGGAGGGCAGACCTTTCATATAAGTGAGTTCTGCAGGCCCCTCACTTATATATCGAGGGAAATTGTATGTCCATCTGGAACCTGTTGATGCAATCCTATTTGGATACAGGTCTTTGTACATGTAATTAAGTTTAAGATGTTGTGAGATTATCTTGGATTATCCATATAGGCTCTACATCTGATGACAAATGTTCTTATAAAGGAGAAGACATAAACAGAAGAGAAGAGCCAGAGAAGGCAATGTGAAGGCAGAGGCAGAAATTGGAGCCATGTATCTATAAGCTAAGAAACACCCAGGATTGCTGGCAGCCAAGAGAAGCTAGGACAGAGGAAGATGGAACAGATTCTCTCTCACAGCCTCTGGAAAGAAGCAACTCTGCTGACACCTTGATTTCAGACTTCTGGTCTCCGGAACAGTAAGAGAACAAATTTGTTGTAAAGCAACCAAGTTTATGGTAATCTGTTAAGTGGCAGCCCTATGAAACTAATACAAATGCCTTAAAGGAAGCACACGTGCTTCAAATTGTGTTATACACAAAAATTTGGAAAAATGTGTATTTTTCTAAATTTAACATAACAAAGTATAGTTGTATAGCTTTCATCTCTGTCTTCTCCATCCTAAATATCTGATTGTCTTTAGTAATGCTAAGGAGACAAACTGATGTCTCCATTGTAAAGTTCCCCTATCAATCTTTCATTTAATCGTTTCTTTCACTGATGATGTTTGACTGAATTAATTATTTCATTAGGGGTTGCACAACAGTCATTTTCGAAGGCCATTTAAAAAATTTATTAGCTGGGATTCTTCTGCAAAGAAAATCTTTTGACAATTTTGGCATTTTGATTATGGTGAGATGTACTTCGTATTGGGAAATCTGAATAAATGCTTAAATATTTCTTTTTCATTGCTAATTTTCAGAGTCAGGAGTTAGTGTCCTAGATACTTCCAATGGTGACAAACAAGTAGTTAGGAACATTTTTGGGGGAATACGGGATTATGAACATAATTATAAACTTACGGTTTTTTATGTAAGTCCATAATATATAATACACATTTGTAATAACATATTTAGGATTTTTATTCAATTGCATTCCTTATACTTTTTCTTGCACATGTTGTCCATATTTAGTCAAGAGACTGCATTGTATGAGCTCTTTCGTCCTTCTGGCTTAACCCTTTAGCCTTTGATTGCTTCCTTGCTTTACGACAAACAAGTAGTTCCAGGTTTATGTTGAGTATCTTGTGTTCCTAATTTGGAAGCACTCATTCCTCCAAGGACCCCTTTGTTTTTAGAGGGGAATGATATCTAGAGACCACAATCTGGGCCTTAGGAGTGCTCACTGCCACTGGGTTATTATTATTTCTCAGCCTTTTCTCTGAATAGAGTTAGGAAATACATATTTTTGGAAAAAAAAAGCCCATACGTTTATACTAATATTTCTGATTCAAATTTAACATTACAGAATTTTTACTTTTAAAATTTTAATATTGTATATTTATTCCTCCCTCCTTTAAACAAAAAATCTTGATTCTTAATGCTGATATAATTATTTTTATTATCATATAGTTTTAAAATGATAATATCAATATTATTGTCTTAGTCCCATCAAGCTGCTATAATAAAATAGACTGGAAGCCTTATAAATAAATAATAGAAATGGATTTCTCACAGTTCTGGAGGCTGGGAAGTCTGGTAACAGGATGCCAGCATGGTTGGGTTCTGGTGAGGGCCTTCTTCCAGGATGGATTGCTGACTTCTTGCTGGATCTCTCACATGGCAGAAGAGG
The DNA here is from genome assembly GCF_028885625.2 of Pongo pygmaeus. Classification (NCBI taxonomy): domain Eukaryota; kingdom Metazoa; phylum Chordata; class Mammalia; order Primates; family Hominidae; genus Pongo; species Pongo pygmaeus. The sequence continues at coordinate 105,747,748 of NC_072384.2, read as the reverse complement.
TGAGGCAGCTCTCTGGGGCCTCTTTTTATTTTATTTTATTTTTTGTGACAGAGTCTGGCTCTGTTGCCCAGGCAGGAATGCTACTGCATAATCTCTGCTCACTGTAACCTCTGCCTCCTGGGCTCAAGCAATCCTCCCATCTCAGCCTTCTGAGTAGCTGGGACTACAGGTGCACCATCTGGCTAATTTTTGTAATTTTTTGTAGAGATGGGTTTTTTTTCCATGTTGCCCAGGATGGTCTCAAACTCCCGAGGTCAAGCGATCAACCTGCCTTGGCCTCCCAAAGTGCTGGGATTACAGGTATGAGCCACACACCCAGCCTCTGGGGCCACTTTTATATGTACGCTAATCCCATTCTTGAGCACTTCACCTCCCAAAGGCCCCACCTCCTAATACTATCACACTGATGATTAGGTTTCAACATATGAATTTGCTGTGGGGAACAGAGTTGGGGGGATGGGGACAAAAACATTCAGATCACAGCAATTACTAACAGTTTGACTATTAAAGTTTAAGATGTCTTCATTGCTCTATTTTTTTGCTAGAATATATTACACTAAATATGTATAATCAAAATGTGTATTCTAATGTCACTTGAAGAAATTCTTTTTCCTGAATGGCTATGCAACCAATTTGTTTCACAGTTAGGTTATTCATTTTGGTTTGTTTTCAGTTTTTAGGGATTGTTTTTTCCTTTTTATTTAATTTGCTATATGTAAGGCATATTTTTCAAAATTTAAATATAGCAAAATATACTTATAATATATAGCTTTCATTTCTGTCTTCTCCATCCCATGCAATGTAACTATGTTTGTTTCTTTAAAAAAAGAAAGCATGTTTATATATTTAGATCCCTTCTTTCTTACACAAAAGGTAGCATACTGTCCATATTTTTCTATACTTTGCTTTTTCATATGGTAATAGACAGAAGAACATTCCATATTAGCAAAGAAATTATAGACACTACAATTTCTTTAGATATCTTTCTTATTTTTAAAATGCTTCATAGTATTCTACTGTGTGGACATGCTTTTGTTTATTTAACGAGTCATGCATTTGCAAACATTTGGGTATTTCTGATTTTTTGCTATTGCAAATAATGTCATAATGAAAAATCTTGTGCAAACGTCAGTCCATACTGTTAGCACTGTGGCTTTGGGAGGAATTGACAGAAGCAGGATTGCTGGGTCAAAGAGAAACACACATATACTTTTTGCTAGATTATGACAAAATTCCTTCCACATTTCATTTTGCATTGCCACCTACACTGTAAGAGGATGCCTGTTTCTCTACAGTCTCATGAACAGAGTGCATTGTTGAACTTTGGGAAATTTGATAAACATAGGTGAGAAGTCATATTTCAGTGAAGTTTTAATTAGCCTATCTCTTATTATATGATGCTGAGTATCTTTTCATATGCTTAAGGGCCATTTTCATTTCCTCTTCTGTGAGCTGTCCATATCTTTTGCTGATTTTACTATCAGATTGCTAGCCATTTTCCCCCTCGAATTTTCAAAGACCTTTGAATAGGAGCAATATTAGCACTTTATCTGTGGTATAAGTTGCATCTATATTTTCTGATTTTCTCATTTGCCTTTTATGATTCATTAAACGATTATTGATTAGTGTTTCATATTTTCTATTCCTCAAAAGCCTTAGAACATTTTGTTACTTTTCCATACTATTTCTTGATTTATTTTGTCTCATGCAGAACGTGTCCACAATAGCATAGTTCTGACTGACTTGGCCAGTGCTAGAAGTTGTAGGCAGTGAAATTCTCTTTGTTGCTACTGTATGAACCCAAACAACAGAGTCAGAGATGAATAGAGAGTAAAGAGGAGGTTTGCTCCCTATAGCGGTAATCGTAGTCGAGGTCAGAAAAGGTTTTTTACAGAGAGCTCTGGGGTAAAAGAAGTAGTATCATTAAAAGAGATTATAAACTACCTGCTGTACAGCTTTCTTTATTGACAGCAGAGATAATTTGTCTGGCTATCATTTCTGCTTTTGTAATAGAAGCTACAATTAGGTCACTATAATTATCCTTTGTTCCAGAGAACAGGCTCAGTTTCTTCAGCTTCTCCCTATCAATGCAGTTTTAAAGCTGCAAGCTGTACCTGGTCAGGAACAATATGAGTTTACTATTATTATTATTAGTAGTAGTAGTAATAGTAGTATTAAAATTATTATACTGACTACTGACCAGCCAATACACTGTTCCATGCAATCTTTGTGATCAATGTTTCATTTTTTCAACAAAACTATTTTAACTGCATTATTTTTCACCATTGCCTCATTCCTGTCTGGGTGTCTATAATATTTTCTAAACGATCTCCTTCAGTACCGCCCATTTTTCTTGTCAGCCTAAACCAGATCTGACATTGTAAGGGAACTAGATTGATGGGATAATTTATCACTTTTCTTGATATAAATAAATAAATAATACATGTATTTCTGTATAGTAAATTTGACATTCTATAATACTGACATGCAAATTTTTTAACGTCATTAATTGACTCTTTATGTTTTCCTCTTTAAACACACAAATAACACGGTGAATTCTTCATGGTTTGCAGAATCCAATATGTGGATATTGCACTTTCATAGTCCATGGTTTGCCAAAGATCATGGAACAAAGGGCATGTTGATGTTCTTTTTCTCTAAATCCTAAATGCTCATTAAAGTAAGTCAAGGCAGTAGAGTTTGGGAAGCTTCTGAGAGTTAGGCATGGACTCAAAACATTCTAATTCTAGAGAATCCTGAAAAGTTAACTGGTTCTTTGCCTAGGTGGGATGACCACAGAAAAGATTTCCATATCCTGCATGGCCTGGAACCAAGCACATTCCCCAAATCAAATGTTTTTTTTTTTTTTTTTTTTACACCGAGTCTATTTCATATTCTAAACTAATGGGATTTGCAATTCCTACCTATGAGTTGCATTTTTTACAATGCCAAATGGCAAGATCCTTGAGTATCTTTCCATTGCTACTAAACACTGCCATTTCAAGAAAACTGCCCTTGAAGGCTCTCCAACTATTGCAATTTACATTTTCCCTAAATTTATACCTTTCCCAGACCCATTAAGCCTTTCCCATTGCTAATGCACTGAGTTCCTGTAATTTCTATTCTCATAATGTAGACAAGTTTCTCAGAAATGCTTAGTAAACATTTTTAGCTTTCCTTAGAAAATTAGCCCCAAAGAGAGGTGGGGATGTGACGGGGAACAACCTACAGAGTGCTTATGATATTCTCTGATAACAACTAATTCCTTTATAACAATCCTAGACAGTCCCCCTACAAAAGGTGTCATTAGCATTGAAGACATTAAATGATGTTCCCTAGGCTGCTGGCCAAACTAACACTGAAGAAAGAGCTCTAAGAATCTGCCCCTGGGGGAGCTCTGCTGGTTGGATAAAATTTGTAACTTGTTGATGTGCTTTATTCTTATTGTTAATGACATTTGTAAGTGGCAAGAAGTAGCCTTTATTTTATTTATATTCTCCCAGTTTATATTTGCCCACTTTTCGTAGCACAGACCAAAGCAGAAAGCAAAGTAAGTTTTCTGTATTAAAATTTTCTGGAGCACAGCATCGTTTAACCCTAGGGACTGCCAAGGGTTATATCTGAAAAATAAATGACAGGCCCTCGGTGCTTATCATTATCTGGAAAAGAATGAGGATCAACCCCTTCTGTTGAATGTCTGGGGTATTGTAAGCTACATAAACTTCCTGAAGAGGAAACAGGAAAAATAAAGAGAATAAAAGGAAACTAGCTGCATTTCCTTTCCTTTCCCTTCAAACCTTTCTTTTCTTTCCATTCTGTCACCTGGAATTTCACACCTGGCCGGTGCACTCCTGGACACGTCTTTGATCTTTATCTCTCAAAGCTGACTCACATAAAAATGTGCTGAAGCATGGGGATCATGGCTGTCCACACAGCATGTGCCGCTCTATTTCCTTTGTTTTCTTGGCCCTAAATGCCACACTTCCCAAGGCCCTGGACACTCATCCCAGGTTACACAGAGTCTTCATTAAATGAACTCTGGGATCATGAAAAGCTCTAGAAGTACCACCGACTTCTACAGAGCCTGGAAAAACCACCGTAAGTATAGAACCATGACTATACCTAGGACAGGGATAAACACAGACCCTTCATACCTGAGGTTTCCATCTAGTCCAAAGGTATAGGGCACTCATATTCTGAAAATTCACATTCTCTGCATCATAGAGAGTTTAAAAAGACACAGAGGGTATAGTCTTTTGCCTCCTATCCAACTCATGCAGAAGGCTTTAAACAGGTCAGCAAAAATACTGTATTCAACTACAGTATTTTCTTTTTTTAAAACTTTTATTTTAAGTTCAGGGGTACAAGTGCAGGTTTGTTAAATAGGTAAATCTGTGTTATGGGCCTTTGTAGTACAGATTATTCCATCACCCAGGTATGAAGCCTAGCACCCATAAGCTATTTTTCCTGATCCCCTCCCTCCTCCTACCCTCCATCTTCCAAAAGGCCCCAGTGTGTGTTGTTCCCCTCTATGCGTTCTCATCATTTAGTTCCCACCTATAAGTGAGAATATGTGGTATTTGGTTTTCTGTTCTGGTGTTAGTTTGCTAAGGATAATGGCCTCCATCTCCATCCATGTCCTTGCAAAGGACACGATCCTGTTCTTTTTTATGGCTGCAGAGTATTCCATAGTATATAGGTATCACATTTTCTTTATCCAGTCGGCCACTGATGGGCATTTATGTTGATTCCATGTTGTGAATATTATTCCATGTTGTGAACCCTACTGTGAATAGGGTTGCAATGAACATATGTAAACCACAGTATTTTCTATGGTGCTTATTAGGCTTGCCATTTTTGGCTTCTTAAGATGGGACTTTGTTCTGGAGAAACTATATAGAATATTCTCACATGTCCAGACATATGCCAAGAAATGGGGCATGTCAGCCAATTTGGTTTGATTCCAACATTTAGAGTATTTACTAAGTACTCAGAACTGCACTAGGCTAGATGAAAAGGACCAGGGACACATGAGTATCAGGTGAAAGAACCACAGGCTTGTCCATCAGGTCTGCAAACTAAGGTCCCCTCCTACCTCCAAAAGGATAGTGATAGGGTCTTCCTTAACACGGGTCCAAGCCTGAGGTGAGCATCCTCATCATCTGGTCTTCCTCTCTCTACCGCATGCACACTGAGGACACAGCATTGGCTGGGCCAACATTTGCCTTAGGCAATCACCGTTCAGCAACCATCAGAGAAGGTCCGACAAGCTGATCCAGATGATGTCTGCTGTGTCTATGGTGATTCTGTCAGACTGTTGTGCAGTTAGGGGACAAGATGACTACCAGGAATGACCTCATTCCTACTCCACTGGATGTCGAGGAGAAAGGTTCTACCATGGCCATCAGTTCAAACCTGGGTGTCAAGGAGTATGAAGGAGGCTTTTATAGACGACCATATGCTACTTGCACATGGTTTTGAGAACTACAATGAGGATGTTTCATTTGTTAGGATAGGCAATGACTGTTTGTCCATGGGAGCCTCCTGTCTGATCTACCCTCAGTGTCCCTTCACCAAGACCAACAGACCTAAGCTAAGCCTATTCTTTTCAGGACCTATTCTCAGTCCTGACCATGGCATTCCCTCACTCAGCTGGCTCCCTATTCCTTGGCCTACATAGTGGCCCTTTGCTCCAGGTTTTGCCTGTAATTACCATAGGAAATCTCTTCATGTTGGAAAAGAGACTTGTTTTATCTCCTATGGGAACTGCAAATTGCTAGTGGATCCATAAAATGTTGGAAAGAAGGGAAGAATTGGCATTTTTTTTATTGTGGTTAGCAGGGTACTGCAGAGGTCTAAGTTTTAGATGTGGGGAAACGTCATTCAATTACCTGCATGACTAAAATTTAGATTTTATTCAGGCTCTATGTAACCACAGTAAGGAAATATACTTTTTAAAGGGAGGCAAAGTGTGGCCAGATAGCTCCCTTCATGGAGAATCTAGTCATTAAACAGCAGCCCGGACAATCTCTTAAACAGTAAATATTTAACTGCTTCTCTGCTTATAACACTTACATGTCTTCCTTTAACACTTAGATAAAATCTAAGCTCCCTCCGATGATCTGTGATGCTATCCACTTGGTCACTGCTGCCTCCTCTGCAACTCGGGCTTATGCCACGCTCTCCCTTAGTTATTCAACTCCAATTACAAAGCTTCATTTGGCTCAGGCCTGATTAGCTCTTGCAGTTCTTTCTGCCTGAAATCGCCTTCTTGTGACTGGCTCATCTCTGAGATTGAATCTTGGCATCTTAGGCATTCTTCCCAGCCCCATCTTTCTATCACATTGCTCTAGTTTATTTTCTTCATACTCCTACCATTACTTTATTTTATCTTTTTTATTTATCTGTTTACAAGAATGGAATCTTCATGGAAGCGGGGACCTTATTTGACTTGTCTATTGATAGAACTCCAATATCTAGCACAGTGCCTGGCAGACAGTAGGCACTCAATAATGTGATGATGGAAATAGACAAAGCAAGGTCTGAGAGAGAAGGCCAAGTGACAACGGAAGCAGAGACTGGAGAGATGCACTTTAAAAATGGCGGAAGGAGCCATGAGCCAGGAATATAGGCAGCCAAGTAAAAGCCAATGACAATGAGTCTGCAAAAGGAATCAGCCCAGTTGACATCTTGACTCTAGCTCAGTGAAACTAACTTCAGAATTATGGCCTCCAAAACGTTAAGAGAATAAATTCATGTTGTTTTATGATACCAAGTATGTGGTAATTTGTTACAGCAGCAATAGAAGACTAATGCTGATTATGAATGAATGGAACTGATGATGAGACCTAAAGAGAAATAGTTAGGTATGCACTATTTTCATTCATAGCCTGGGTCAATATGTCATTGCTCATCTTTCCTGCAATGTGGAATTATGAAAGATGAAACCTCAGACCCTATAACATGAAGAGAAAAAACAAATTCTGGCAGCTTTTCTACTGTGTGTCTTGAGGAGATTAAAAATGGAATACAGTGGAATACAGGAGAGGAAACCTACATAAATGGCTCTAAATGTTAAACATAACAATTATATTGGAGACATTGCAATGTGCCTACATTGTGTAGGCACAGCACCCACACAAACCGGTCCCGGCAGCTGACATCTGTAGTGCAAGAAATGGCTACCTACAGGAGAATAGTGAGTCTAAAACAGATGATGTTAGGCCTTTCTTTCCTAAACAAAGATATCGTCTTATCATCTCCCAATACACAGCACACATTTTCTTTTCCGTTTTTTTTGTTTTTTGTTTTTTGAGATGGAGTCTTGCTTTGTCACCAGGCTGGAGTGCAGTGGCATGACCTTGGCTCACTCCCTCCGGGTGCAAGTGATTCTCCTGCCTTGGCCTCCCGAGTAGCTGGGACTACGGGCACGCCCCACCACATCCAGCTAATTTTTGTATTTTTACTAGAGATGGGGTTTCATCATGTTGGTCAGGATGGTCTTGATCTCTTGACCTCGTGATCCGCTTGCCTGGGCCTCTCAAAGTGATGGGATTACAGCGTGAGCCACAGCTCCCAGCCTCTTTTGCATTTTTCATAAGGCAAAACTTGAAAATGAGCAGCAATCTATTCATTCTCTCTCTTAGAAAATTTACAGTGACCTGCTTGCAAATAATACAAGGGAAGTATCCCAGAAGAGGCTCTTGGTTCATTAAAATAATCAGCATATTCCAATATGCATTCATCCCTGAAATAATAACAATTCACTTTCAATAAATTAATTATGGTTTTAATGAGCAAAATTTACATTTATATTTCTGCCTTAAGATCTTCATGGGAGGCAGCATCCTCCTCGCCCAGACAGTTCCACTGAAGCAAAGCCTTTTTCAGAGTAGACCTGCAGGTGTTGATGGATATGTGAACACTCTGCTATTTCAGAAATGGAAAAGCAAGGTGATGTCGGGAGCCAGACAGCCTGGGATGGAAACTGAGCTCTGCCACTTTCTAATTTTGTACCACGGACAAATTATTTAACGTTTCTGTCACCTGTAAATGAGAGATATAATAGTACCTACCCCAAAGGAAGAAGGCTAAATGACCTAATACCACTAAAGCTATTAGAAGAGTGTGGCTGGCATGTAAATAACAACTGTTACGAGTAACAGTAACAGTCATCCACATCTGAGACAGGGGAGATGAGAGAGCAGAGAAGAGAGATACTTATGCAGTCTTCACATGCATACACCACTAATAGCTCTTGAAAAGCATAAACACAGCTTCTTTTAGCTCCTTCTCAATTCCACCTGGAACCTTAGACAGAGAGTAGATACTTTTAATCAATGCTGTATAACCTGGATTGGCCAGAATGCTCAGGGGACCAGGTGTGTTATGGTTAATTGAATTTTCTGCTTGATTGAGAGTAAAGCAGCAAATGCTTTTGGTTCGAATCTCTTGGCCGCAAATCTTTCGAAAATATACTAATCCTTTAATTTGCTTTAGCCACATTCACTGAACAGATTTTCTTTTGAAGAGGGAGGGACATCATTTGAAGACCATCCTTCTCCACTGCAGTTTTCATCCTGTAACCCTTGAGGTATGGAGGAATCACAATGAAGTAACTAAATATTAGCTGTGACCTGACCTCATCCATTTAATCCACATTTCTGAGAGTCTACCATGTGCCTGGCACTGGGAAGCATTTCTTATTTCTTCCTGATTCTCCCCTTTCCCCATTTCCTTCCTGGCTAGTGGAGTGTTCAGAAGAGACTGGAGATTAATGAAGTTTTGGGATAATTACTAACTTGAGAGGTTTAAAGAGTAAGTGACTTTTACTTAATATGGAACTTGTTTTACTTTATATTTCTGCCTTAAGATCTTCATGGGAGGCAGCATCCTCCTCGCCCAGACAGTTCCACTGAAGCAAAGCCTTTTTCAGAGTAGACCTGCAGGTGTTGATGGATGTGTGAACACTCTGCATATGGAGTATGGAACTTGTTTTTTTCTGGCAGTCTGAGGTCTGCCTTATCTATGTCAATAGATGGTGGAAAACTGACCTTTGGTCACCCTACTTGGCTTCTTCAGTTTTTCAAAACTGTAAAGAAAGTTCAATTTGCTCCACCCGTTTTTACTATGGTGCTTGTATTAGTCTGTTTTCACACTGCTAATAATGACATACCTAAGACTGAGTGATTTATAAAGAAAAAGAGGTTTGATAGATTCACAGTTTTACATGGTTAGTGGGGGCCTCACAATCATGGCAGAAGGCAAGAAGGAGAAAGTCACATCTTACATGGATGGTGGCCAGCAAAGAGAGAACTTGTGCAGGGAACTCCTCTTTATAAAACCATAAGATCTTGTGAGACTTACTCACTATCATGAGAACAGCATGGGAAAGACCCACCCTCATGATTCAAATACCTCCCACTGGGTCCCTCCCATGACCCATGGGAATTGTGGGAGCTGCAATTCAAGATGAGATTTGGGTGGGGAGAGAGCCAAACCATATCAGTGCCATATTACTGTATGTATATATATTACATAGTACTATATACGAATGGATAGTTTGTAATCCACTTATAAGTATAGAAATATTTTGGCCAAACATTCTAGGCTACTAAGATTATAGTTTATAGTTTAAAATATTTAAATAAATTTTGTATGTGTCTGCAGAATATTCAGTAATATAAATTTATGACCCAAAGTTATCTGCCTCTCTCAACTGCTATTTTCCCAGAAAGTTTTGCCCTAAACTTTTTACTATATTCTGTCAGCTTTAGAGAAAGAAACTATAATAGAAAACACCCTGATTGCTTGGAAAATCCCTTAGATTTTAAATGAAAATTTTCCCTGAGTCTTAAATTTCTCTCTAGTTAGCAGCAAAAATATCATGTATTATTGATGGGATTAAGAATTTAAATTTTTTAAAGTCTCTTTTAATTTGCTGCACAGTTAAGTTGTACTTTATAATTGAATCTAATGATTTCATTGCAAGTGTCTGGAAATATTGGGTGATAAAGAGGGTGTGTCCTATTGTCCCAGATACAACACTATTTTCTCATGGCTGCCTTCTCTGTGATCATATAGCATTTTTAAACCCCCTTTCAGCATTTATCATAGTTAGCTTTATTATAATTAGTTGTGTATTGGTCTCTCTGCTCTCTCCTTAATCATGAACTTGTTGAGGGCAGGGACTAGATTGTGTTTTACACATCTTGCCATTTCCCTCATGTGCCTAGATGCTCAATTAACATTTGCTGAATTATTGAAGAGTTCAGGCCAAAAATAATTAAAAAGTCAAAAGTGAATCATAGCAGAAGATATCTACCCAAATCCTGTAAGTGGAAAAATTTCATATAACTTCAATTTAACCTCAGATTCAAAGATGTGACAGCACATCTCAAGGAAAAAGGTCCAGGGACCTAAAATAGATTATGTTAGTTCTCCAGATGATCAAAAGTAAGAAAATTCATCAAAATACACATCTTTCTTATAAGCTTTTAGGCCTGAAATTGGGAACTATTCCACTGAAGTGACCAAGTAAAGGTGACCTTTCATATGAGAAAACGTAAAAAATGAAAAATGAGGAAAGAAGAAAAAAAGACACAAGAGAATACAAGATGATATAGATTAACAATAGTTTATCCAAGGAGTACTGCCTATTAGGAAAACACACGCTTGTTAGATTTTCAAGTGCACACAAAGTGGGTGGGACACAATAAAGGCCTCCACTGGGGGTTCCCGGAGAAGGCCAGCTTCCAGAGGAGGCCCCATCTGCAGGGTGCCTACAACTGCTAAATGCAGAGCAGATTCAGAAACATTTCTGTGTTTCAGTGAAAGGTTAAGGGGGCTGGATTGATCTTGCAAGGAAGGCTCCAGCCTGTGGAGATCAGGCTGGGGGCCGTGAGGATGAGATGCAAAGAGAGGCATCCAATAACCTATGGGAGAGACTATGCCACTTTTTGAGTATGGAGATGACAAGTCTGCTCTACCCTCTGGTGATCTCTCAGGTATTCCTCCTGAAAATAAAGGTTCAGCTTTTACACTGTTGGTGGGAGTGTAAACTAGTTCAACCATTGTGGAAGACAATGTGGCGATTCCTCAAGGATCTAGAACTAGAAATACCATTTGACCCAGCCATCCCATTACTGGGCATATACCCAAAGGATTATAAATCATGCTGCTATAAAGACACATGCACACGTATGTTTATTGCGGCACTATTCACAATAGCAAAGACTTGGAACCAACCCAAATGTCCATCAATGATAGACTGGATTAAGAAAATGTGGCACATATAAACCATAGAATATTATGCAGCCATAAAAAAGGGTGAGTTCATGTCCTTTATAGGGGCATGGATGAAGCTGGAAACCATCATTCTGAGCAAACTATCGCAAGGACAGAAAACCAAACACTGCATGTTCTCACTCATAGGTGGGAACTGAACAGTAAGAACACATGGACACAGGGTGGGGAACATCACACACTGGGGCCAGCCGGGGGGTGGGGGAGGGGGGGAGGGATAGCATTAGGAGATACACCTAATGTAAATGACGAGTTAACGGGTGCAGCACACCAACATGGCACATGTATACATATATAACAAACCTGCACGTTGTACACATGTACCCTGGAACTTAAAGTAAAATAAAAAAAAAAGAAAAGAAAAGAAAAGAAAGGTTCATTTGTTCTCTTAGCTTGAAGGCCTTGAAGGTCCAACAGAATATATTTTTAGATGTTTACCTGGGGTTGGAAGTGCAGTTTTGAGCTCCTCGTAAGAAGACCAAGAAATCTTATTTCTCCTTAAAAAAAAATTAATCCTTGAGTCCTTAGCATCTATTACAGTACTCGCACTACAGTGGATACTTACATGATTTTTTTTAATGCATCAATCTTCCATAAAGGGGCATAGTTTATATGATATCAGCCTTATTAGCATGTTGCCTTAACTCTTTGTGCCAGCCAGCTGTATTCTTTTCAGAAAATTAACAAATCTACTTTTGTGCATGCTGCTCACCTGCAGACCCAGGGCTTAGCAGATTTTCAGGGATGAAGACATATGCGAGGAGGAATGGTGCCTTCCCCGCAGGTGTTCCAGTCCCTTTACCCCAACATTTTTCTTGATTGCTTTTCAACATCTCCGTTTCTCCAAGAACCTAATTCTCTTCATTGGTATCCTTTTATACAGCATGAAAACAGGTAGTATGTAATCATTCATTCAACTAAAATAATACTTTTCCAATTCATTAAGGAATGGTTATCAGATGCTCATAAGGGGATGTAGCAGGGTATTACCAGACACTGTTAAGCCTATATACATATTATCTATCTATGTAACTATGTCACACACAAAGACACACACACATACAGGCACACTCATGGTCACAGCATTAAAGGTATTCTCACAAACAGGAATACTTTCAGACAGCTAAGTTTCTTCATACCAGAAGCATGCCCTCAGGATGTCACAAAGTAATAAAATAAAGCCTCCTACTCCTCAGCTAGTCTATGCTTGAAACTGTTTCTCATATTCCTTCAAATGAAAAAAAATTTCTTTCCTGTGTCATCTGATTATAAGGCAATGTATAAATGAATGTGTAAACAGAATCATAAACATGTCTACATAGTTGCATATGTTTTCAAATGCCCTAGAAAAGTTGTAAAAACATACTACATATTTCGGGTTTAATCTGTGATATTTGGAGATCTTCCTCAAATTTCCTGTGTCAATTGGCATGATTTTAGTAAAATGTGTTTCTCCTGCTCAGAGGCAAAATCTTTCAGTATATCTTTGAGAACTTAAATTCCCATGTTGGTTCACACATCATATTAGTTTATTATGTCACAATTAAAAAAAATTTCTTTGAATTGAGGCACAGTCAAGCTTATGTGAGCAAGAGCAGTATGGACCAAGGTAATTGATATCTGTAGGTGGTTATTTCAAATTGATCAATGAGGACTGCACAACTAGCTTCAGTAGAGTGTGCTTATTCCTCTGAATATTTTTCATTCAATGGGATGAATTGGTCACTGATGATATTAGGCATCCATTTTTACCTTAAGTTGTATACACACTTGAGGCAGTGAATATTTTAGCATAATGTCAGTTTTCTTGGCATTGGATTTTTGTTTGCTGGTGAAATGAGTTATGTTTCCTCAAGAATTAAGTGCCCATTTCTTAACATTTTGTAAAATGTTCTGGTTTCATTTACTACCTTTCTCGGTAAGGCTTTACCTCTCTGTCCATCCTTTGAAATAATTGGTGAGGTAAATCTATAATTATTGGGAACAGAATTGATTATCAAAAGTAGGAAAATTATTATGCCAAGTTTTTAAGTTGCCGTGTGAAAATATCCTATATAGAAACATACTCAATTTGCGTTTAATATTGTCAAAAGCAGTGAACTTTTTTTTAATATTGAAGCATTTTGTTAAAGCTATGAACTTGTTTTTCCAAAGTGGAATATCTAATGGTCACTGCAGGTTTTTTCAATATGCATTCATTTATGTGACCATTACAAAATGCAGCTCTAAAATTTAAAAGTCCAACTAGCAAATTATCCTCTTTTGACTTTCTTGTTACATCCACTATAACCAGATTAAAAACATATGAATTACACCATATATTATCTTGACTCTGTGTTTTTTTTAAAAAACAAAGTCAACCCACTAAAATATCCTTTGATGCTCATTCAGCTAAAATCTTACTTTTTTTTTAAGGTGCATTATTTGATCTGAAAATATCTTTAAATGCCTAGAATATATAGATTTTTAGCACTTGAAACTTTCTTTGGCAATCACAGCCTCTATTAGAGACTTTGAAACATTTTAGGATTATTGAACAAATATCAATTATGTCTATGTCCTCAGTGTCAATCTAGATTGGAAATGTGCCATCTTTTACATCTTCACTAATAGAATTTTTAGTTAGCTGTTGATGCTGTCAATAATAGAGTCCACTATTATTTCAAAAAATGATTAGTCTAAGCAATTCCTCATCTACTCATTTGTTCTTTACTTTAAAAAACTGGTGCATACTATTATAATCAAGGTAATTTTTAAGGAGTCCACCATACTTTCAAAAATAAGCAAGAATGTTTGGCAAGATATTTTAATAGATAGTTATTCTTTTCCTACTGATTATTAAAATGTCAGTTTTTGAAATTATCTAAATAACTTATTCAAAATTTAATACTGTTTTATACTTTTAAGTCAACCAGGACTTTATGGAATGTCTTCTCTTTACTGAGATGTAAGAAAATGAAACAAGTTACAATCTATGCTTCAAGAGAATTAGGACTTAGACATGAAGAAAAGACATGTAATTGCAGGACAGTATAGATTAGAAATATTTTACAAGATAAAGGCTCTAATGTAATTGTGATGTGGACTCCTAATCACAGACTTGGAGTTTAGTCCTATTGCCTCCTTGAAAGAGTAGCTTGATGGGATCTGATACATCACAAATGGCTGTTGCCATTTTTCATGGTCTTCCATTTACACTAGTTTTTTATGCCTGCCCCCAAAATACAATCAGCACCATGAATTCTGACTGAATCAGCTCAAAATACAGCACAAAAATATCCTCATTTGACAAAGAATAAGCCAAGGACAGTGTGTCTCATCCATACAATCAAATTCAATTTTCCCTAAAAAGGCGTATCTTCCATTTTAAAAGGTTATAATAAATGGTACTTAAAAATAATTTCAACTGATTAAATTTAAGTCAATGAAAGGGGATGGGGACACATGCCCAGTTTGAAAACAACAACAAACAACCGCTCTCTGGGCCCCCAGCATTTTCATTTCCCTGTGAAGTGGATGAAATTTCATTCACTTTAAGGCTGTGTCTCTCAGGATCTGGTTCAGCCACAGGGAAACAAGTGTTGATAGCCCTGATGGACTGGCCACTATGCTTCAATGATTCATTTCCACTGTCCTACTGCCAGTTACAAATAACCTCATATTTCCTGACACCATTTCATAGCCCAGGGAAAGTCTTATATCTCTAAATGCTATAGCTTTGTCTACCATTGATTTAGTCTATTCTGCTCTTAGTTCCATTGTAGCAATTATTCACTTGAAAAATAAAATTAAAATCAGTACGGTTTTATAGTTGTTCATTCATTCATCCATTATTCAGCAACTAATTATTGAGTGCCTATTCTGTGAAACATAATGTATTAGATTCTGAGAGAAACAGAAAAATGATTAGAATGTCATCCTCACCCCAAGGAAATGGTGAGGTAGTAAGGGAGAAAAGGCATGTTTGTAAATACAAACATCTACAATTCCATGCAGAAAAATAACAACAATAATAATCACAATGTGTGTCTATTATGTGCCAAGCACAGTTCTAGGTACTTTAAGTATTTCATGTTACGTAAATTTTACAGGAACTCTGAAGGGCTGGATATTTTTATCCTTTTTTTCTTCTTCAAATGATCAAGATCAGAAAGTTTTCTCAAAACATGCACCACCACACAGCTAGTACAGGGAAGAGCCAGGCTTCAAACCCAACAGTTTGATACTCATGTTCATTCTCTTTCAAAGAAAGATGAAGAAAAATAGTAAGTTCACTATTTATTGGCTATCTCTGTGCCTGGCACTATTCTGAACGCTTCACTTCAGAGTCTTATTTAATTCTCACAATATTGCTATGATGTTATATACCCATTTTGTAGGTAAAGAAACTGAAAATTACCACAATCAAGCAACTTGACCCAGGATAGGTAATGGAAGAATTCTCTTCCAACTTAGGTAGTTTGGGAAGGTATAATGGAGAAAGCGAGGTTTCACTGAATTTCCATTCATTTGGACCAACCTAGACAGGAGAAGAGCATTCCAGACAGGGGAAATGGTACTAGAAATGGCACAGTGATTGGAAAGTGCTAATCACAAAAAGTATGAACATTCCAGATTGGCTGAGTATAGGGGTCATATTGGTCAGGGGTGGAAATTATGATTAGAAAGGTTAAAGTCAGATATGTTAGGACAAAGAGTTTGAACTGTATGCAGTAGGCAATAGAGAGCCACTGAAAGTTTGAGAGAGAGGAATGACTTTGATCAAAGCAATTATCACTGGTTCAGTCATCTCCAACCTGTCATCATTTAATAATCTCTGCTTCAAGAAATCATAACTTCACAAATTATCTATGTAAGTTTCTCCAAGGACATGAATACTTATATCTTTCATCTAAACAGCCTATTGTTGTTACTGTTGTTTAATACGGTTGAGGGGGCTTTTCCATGACCTGTTGGAGAAGCAGGCTTCTGTGCCACTTCTGTGCACAGCCCAAACCACTTCAGCCTCTCTAACTCTCAATACGAGATGCTAACAAAGGACACAAACCAGAAAGAGGCAGGAATTTGTGCCTGGGAAAGGGGTCAGATTCCTTGGGACAGCAATCTGAATTTCCTTCAGATGCACTGTAAGGTCATTAAGTAATTATAGTCCAGGGCAAAGGCAGGTAGCTGGGAAAGAGTGGAATGGGAAGAAAAGGACATTTTCATCCCATTTCCTCCAAAGACTGGATTCCAAATATTAGCAGATCGGAGTTGCCACCCCCTTAATGTAATACATAGAATGGAAATGCAAATGTGAGAATTTTGTGAATTTAATGACCATGGTTACAAGTGTTTTCTGCAGTCACACGCCCTGTGGACTTGGAGAGGCTGGCAGTCACCCACACCATTTGTGTCCCTTCTCCCTGAATGTGTTTCCAGGGCTGCCAAGAACTGGCTGCAGCCAGTACCCCCCACACTACTGTGCTGCCATCTCATGCCAAGCTCACTATGCTTGAGGAGCAACTTCCAACCGGTGATCAATAAAAAATGAGGAGAAGCTTTTTGAATGGAAGTATCTGGCATGACTCCCAGCTGGGCAAAGTCTCCGCTCAACTTGGCCTCCTTCATCATAACAGGATCCAATTCAGCAACTTTCACAGATGGTGTGTCTCAGAGTATTCTAGGGTCCCAAAGGCTACTGTATGGGTTATCTGGGGTTTTAATTCCCAAAGCAGGTCAGAAAATAACAGTCAGCACCTAGACTGAACCAGTGCATGCTTCATAAACATTGCTCTTAATTTTCACAACAATCTGAAAGACAGGTTTCTCATTTAACACATGAGACTTGAAGCAGATAAGATTGTTCATGCAGAGTCATCTTTAACCCACTCCTGGGGGCCTTGTAATCTTTCCATTTGGCCATGCATCTCTCTGGGGCCATCACCTACATTAGTTGGTCCCAAACATGGCTATAAATGACAATCACTTGAGAAATAATTTCAAAATACATATCCTTAGGTTTAACTACAGACTTACTAAAATATCTGTAGTATATTTCTATTATATCTATCTATCTAAAATATGGTTTCTCAACCTTGGCACAAGTCATGTCGTGAGTCAGATAATTCTTTGTTGCAGGGGGCTGTCCTATGTGGTATAGGATGCTGAGAAAGATGCTTGAGTTCTACCTACTAGATTCCAGTAGCACTTCCCCCATAGTATGGTAACTAAAAATGTTCTCAGACATTGTCAAATACCCACTGGGGTCAGAATCACCCAAAGTTGAGAAGCACTGATGTAAAAAGCTGTCCAGGAAATGCAGAAAAAGCATATTCAAAGTTTGGAGTTTGTAAATCACAGGCCTAGGTTAGTATTTCTATGTGAAGGATACGGGGCGGGTGGCGGCTGGGTGGTGATGGAGAAGAAGATTCCAGAAAACAACAGATTGAGCATCCTTTCAAATCATATACAGTTTGCCAACCTATGTGAACATTAACTAACCTTGGCCTGTCATGAAAGCTTCCCAAAGCAGGATATAACAAATGTTCAAATAAGGAAAGAAGATGAGAGACTTACAAATTCTTTTAAAATATTTGATTTACAGAAGTTTGATATATCCACAGTTTTCAGAGAGCACTTTCAGCAAACTAAGATTACTAGTATATTATCCAGCCCCAAACCGGTCTACAGAAAATATTCTGGGTTCACTAAACTTTTATTTACACAAATTTTTTCTTCTAAAGAACTTAGAAGTTAAAAAGCATTTTATCCAAACAAAATGTAGGAAACTGGGGCCTTTAAGTATTATTATTACCATTTTATTTCATGGTACTAAAAAGAGAAACAATAAGAATACATCCTCAAAAGTGACTTATCCGATGCCACGAAAACAAATAAAACAGAAGCTCTCATTCCTAAATTCTAATCACCAAACAGCCTTCTACCTACTTACAGTCCCCCAAAGCTTTCATAGAAAATGCTTTTCTCAAATTCTGCTACTGCTGTATTTAATCCCCATTAAAGTAAATTTATCTGTATAGGTTGAGCATCCCAAATCTGAAAATCCAAAATCTGAAACTTTTTGAGGGCTGACATGACACTCAAAGGAAATGCTCATTGGAACATTCATGATTTTAGATTTTCAGATTTGGAATGCTCAACTGGTAAACATAATGCAAATATGCCAAAATAAAAAAAAAAATCAAAGTCTGAAACACTTCTGGTTCCAAGCATTTTGGATAAGGGATATTCAACCTGTATCTCCCAGGTACAGCTCTGGTATCTCTGATTGGCATAAAATCCAGTGAATTACAAAAAAATTGTGGATTATATTGAATATCTATTTCTATATTTAATACGTTTATATTACAACCAAATATCCTGGATCAGCGAAATTTAAAATTTCTTTCCACATTTTTATCAGGTCAGACACTCTAAACATTTCTGTGGAATCATTCTAGGTAATTCAGTATAATTCCTTTTCAGAATGTATTCCAACAGCCCTGCAACTACATACAATAAAGTAATACATCACTCCAGGGTACATGAATTCTTTAAAAATATTTAAAATTATTTAAAACAATTTGTAAAGAGCTGGTATACTTTATAGAAGTTTGCCTAAATGACTGTTGGAAAGCATGCCAGTCAAGTGATTCATTTTATGTATTAATCCAGCTCGGCTGACAAGCAGTTGCGAATACAGCACTTCTAACATTGATTCAAGTCCCATAAAAGGATTTTGGCTCATAAAAAATGCTGGCATGGCATTAGGATGTAGGTGTTTCCATCTCTGGTCTATAGAAATACAGTAATGTGCCAAGTTTTGTTGGTGACCGCAAGCATTTCTGAGAAGATAGGTGTTACAGAGATCAAATAAATGTATAGCTATTAAAGCTACCTTCACCCCCCACTGTGTCTAAATCCCTAATTTCTCTAAATCAGAGGCAAATTTTGAAAAATGGCCCCCAAATAAAGAGTAGTGTGGGCGTATGGCTACTATGCCATTGTGTTTATGTTTTCTCTCTATATATTTTTAATTCTCATTCTAGGAAAGATGGATATTTTTACCTTTACACGAGCATCAATAGTAATCACAGGGATACAGAAAGATCTCTTTTCATTCACTGAGTTGGTTAGTACTATGAAAAACAGAAATCTGATAGCTTCTTTCTGTCAGCATAAAATGAGAACATGACCTTGTCCTGAGAAACACCACCTAGTAAGATTTTTCATAACTTCCATGCAGTGATGATCTAATAAGGATCTAAAAGTAATTAACTGGATCTTTTTTAGCCAACCAAAGCCTTATTCAAATACACATTTTTATCAGCATTCTAAGGGAGCCATAAATTGGGGCATTTTGAAAAACTGGGATCTAATCCAGCCCATGATCTGATCAGGGTTCAGTAGTAATAATAAATTGGGACTATTAAAACTGGGAATCATTCCAACATTTTATTTTACCCAAACCACAGGACCTAGAAAATTCCACTGCAAAAGATAGGGATATTCAGTGACGAGTAAAACCATGCTGAATTAATCATGTGTATGTAATCATGCCAAAACATGGGTGTTTTCAACAGTTTAAATAGTGCCAAAGTTATTAAGTTCAGTAAATAATTAATTATTGAGAATCGCTTGGCAAATTAAAGCAATCAACCTTCTGGTTTCTTTAATACATCCTTTTTTGAGTGTACAATAATGACAAAATACTATCAATTCACTTGTTGCTGTATATATTTAGGAGCGTTACATGTGTGTAGATTACAACCAAAATATTAATTCCAGAATGTAATACTTTCCTTTTCCTTCTTCAACTCTAATAAGCATCTTCATTTTTCAATATGAACAAATGTTGGATAAACTCTAGCCTTATTCTGGTTTTCATTTCAATTTCCAGTAACATAAAAATCCTCCATAATTAAATAAAATGCTGAGAGGTTGGGAATAGATTTTCACCCACTTGAATTCTCAAACTATAAATGGTTTCTGAATGTTTTTATATCTCTAAGATGCATTTCGTTTATGTGGGGAACTTGCAGCTGCATAATTAAATCTTTGTTTGCCAAATATCAAAAACACATGTATTGATTTAAACTAAAGGGAACAGGCCACAAGCAGCTCAGCTGATAAGGCAAGAGAGAAGTCTCTGCAGTTCTTGGAAGGCTTCCCAAAAGGAAAGAAAACTAAGAACCTTGAATTCAGACACTGAAACCGATTAACTTTCCTAAATCTTAGCTTCACTCTCACTTAGACATTCCGTTCAGGCTAGTTGTTGAAAACAAGAGCCATATGTTTTCATACTTTTCAATGCTGAAGCTGAAGAGGTTGGCTCTTTTTTTTCTCCCATCTCCTCATGTATCCTGCTAAGATTCTAGTAAGATCTACAAAAGCAATGTTTAATTAATACAACAAATGAGCTTCCTGCAAAATAAACTCTGACATGGTATAAGAGTAATGGAAGATTTTGGAGTATATAACTCATGTTATTAAAATTTTCTTTTCAATTTTAGGAGAAAACTTCATTTACTGAAGTTTTATTTCAGGGTCAGTAATATGGGACTTCAATGGAAGACAGTCTTTGGTGTCAGTGGAGATATTTTTCCCAGGATAGTAATACTAAATTAATGATGAGGAGGGGGACATATTTTTCTTTTAACCAATCTCCACTGGATTTTTGAGACGGTATTAAGAATACAAGTATTTAGTTTGGTATTTTACATGTCCAAGATTCTGATTAATTTCATACTTTGTAAAAGGTTACAAACTTAGGTCTTAGAATTAAATAACAACAATTTATACTTACTGACATATTAAGACAATCTCTTGCTTTCAGCTCAGGATGCTAATTTACATAATCTGAATGTGTGAAAAATGCTAATTTAATTTAGTTTGAAAAATGCTGGAAGAAATCATCTTTGAATAAAACACTGGGTTCATATCTCTAGCAATGAATATGGGCCTTTGGAGCTAATCTTTTATTATGGCTAATCTCACTGAAGCATGAACAAAATGATGAGTTTATTTAATGCAGGGCTTCATTGCAATAGACTGTTTGACTTGTAACAGGAGGGGACACATCATAAACTCAGAAATCTCTTACATGAGATTAAGAAAATCCTACCACACAATCTTGAGCAAGAAACTTGGGCTTATACACTCAGGTAACAATGGTGTATGCACTACCATAAACCAATGCCATGACAAGTTCAATAATTATTGCTCTAGAAAAGTAAAAGTAAATGCTTCCATACTTAAGATATTTAGATATTTCTCATACTGGAATATCTGGAAAGAACCCTAGAGATCATCTAAGGACAAAGTAGCATTTAAGATACACTAGAAGGCCAGGTGCAGTGGCTTACACCTGTAATCCCAGCACTTTGGGAGGCCGAGGCAGGCGGATCACAGTTTCAAGAGATTGAGACCATTCTGGCCAACATGATGAAACCCCATCTCTACCAAAAATACAAAAATTAGCTGGGCGTGGTAGCGCATGCCTGCAGTCCCAGCTACTTGGGAGGGTGAGGCAGAAGAATTGCTTGAACCTGGGAGGTGGAGGTTGCAGTGAGCCGAGTTCATGCTACTGCATTCCAGCCTGGTGACAGAGCGAGACTCTGTCTTTAAAAAAAAAAAAAAAAAAGATACACAAGAAGATTTTAGGTGCTATGTGGCCTAATGTACTTAATTAGATAAGCTAACTTACATGGCTATGTATTTTTATAATATTTATTTGATTATGTATAAATATAATTAAGACAATAAAGGAAATAGATCAGTGACTGAAATTTATACAACTCTGATCTAGTCCAATATTTACATGATGAACTAATGCTTTCTAAATGTAATCATTTCATTAGCTTCTTATTCAACAGTTTCAGTATCAACAAACTCACTGCCTCATACTGCACCCTAATTTTAAGGACTTTTCCCTTCCATTAAGCTGAAAACTACCTCTCTTAAAATAATGCCCCATTAGTATCTTCAAGAGACAAATACATAAATAAGAAAATAAATATTAAAGTAAATAATTTGTTTTCAATAAAGTAAATAAATGAATGGATGAATAAGCAAATAAACTGATAAAGTAGAACGGAACAAAATGGATGCTACAAAACTGATCTAATCTCTCTTCTACGTGACAGTTCTTCAAGCATGAGAAATCCACAAAGTCTTGACTCTGTAAGCTGTGTATTCTCAGGTCTTTCAACATTTTTAATAAGACTTGGATTTAGTACCCGCATTATCTGTGTGAGAGAGAGGCATAGGATATTCCAGGTGTGATCTGAGCAGTGTAAAATTAGAATTATTGTTGCTTCCTTTATTTTGTACATGAACTTCCAGTAATGTAGCTTAGGACCAGATTAAGTTTTTGGCAGGCATATTCACATGTTGACTCATGCTAAACTTATGCTCAACTAAAACCATCAGGCAAAATTTTCATATATTTGGTATTAAATCAAACCTTCCACATCCTGTGTATGTGTAGTTCATTTTTGGACCTAAATGCAAGACTTTACGTTTATTTCCATTAACTTTCTTTATGTTTAATTCAGTCCATTGTTCCTGCTGATTCTGTCATCGGACATATCATCAACCCGTGAAGTTTTGTGGCATCCACAATCTGATCAAGAAGTCGCCATCATTAATGCCGATGCTCAGCAGGCCAAGGTTAAAAATAAATTTTAACGAAAAAAATTATTCTTGCAAGCTTAGATTGATGGGATATTCATCAGTAATGTTTGGGTACCATTCTCAAATAGGGTTATATAATCTGATCTAGATTTCTCTGCATTATCCACAGGAAATATGACACAATGCAATTCTGATGTCTAGGAGAGTACCTTGCTCTTTGTGAAGCCTGGATATTATAAAAGGGTTTCTCAAACTCTGTACTATTGACATTTTGGGTTGGATGATTCATGTTGTGGGGGAGGGTAGCTGTCCTGTGCATTGGAAGATTTTTAGCTACATTCCTAGCCTCTACCCAGTAAAAGGCAGTAGCTACTCACCTCTCTTCCCAAGTTATGACAATCAAAAATATCTCCAGACATAGCCAAATGCCCTTGTGGTAAAATTGCCCCCTCCCATTGAGAACCACTGTTCTAGACTCTGCATTCCTCTAATCTAATCTAGTAACCCAACTCATCTTTTATGGCTTTTTGGACTTTTTCAATACATGTAGCTATAAATAAACTATCCATATATAGCAGCAAGATGGTTCTGGATCAGGAATTAGATATGTATATAACTTAAAATGAGATATGAAAAATCAGCAAAAAAAAAATCAGATGAATGGGGAGAGATAATATAAAACCCTAAAATTTAGAATTGAGGTTAGATTAACCCTAGGGTAAAACAATTACAAGGAAATCAAAACTTCAATAGGAACTATACGATTTAGGAGGTAACTTATAAAGACATTTGTACCTGGATATTCATCCAAATATTATTTGAAACAGTGAAAAATGGAAACAGTCTGGGCATGGTGGCTCCTGCCTGCAAACCCAGCACTTGGGAGGCTGAGGCAGGAGGATCACTTGAGCTCAGGAATTCGAGACCAGCCTGGACAACATAGTGAGAGACCTTGTCTCTATTTTTTTTTTAAAGGAAAGAAAAAAAGGACAAAAATGGGAACAGACTAAATGTTTGACAATGGAAGGTAGATAATTTATCGTATATTGATCTCATAGAATATTAGGCAGTGATCAACATCACATATTTTAAAAACATTAATGACATGGGAAAAATGTTCAACATATAATGCTATGAAAAAAGCAAGATGTTATAGATGCAGGTTTTGGATATCAAGTGTTCAAAGAGAGTTGTCCCTTGATATCCATGCGGGATTAGTTCTAGGACACCCTGTGGATATCAAAATCTGTGAATGATCAACTCCCTGATATAAAATGGAGTAATATTTGCATATAACCTATGTATAACCTCTCATATACTTTAAATCATCTCTAGATTACTGATAATACCTATTACAGTGCCTACACATCACTTCATTTGCATAGCTTCAATGTAGTACTTGGTACAGCAAATTTAAATTTTACTTTTGGGAACTTTGTGAAATTTCTTTTCTAAATATTTTCAATCTGCGGTTGGTTGAATCCACAGATGTGGAACCCATGGATATGGAGCCAACTGTATATGCAGAGAAAAAAGAAATATTAGTAGTGGTTATGGGATTATGGTAGAGTTATGTATGGTTTTAATAGTTTTTATACTTTTTATGTTTCCAAAATTTTCTTAATGAACTGATATTGCTTTTGTAAGTTTTATGTGCATGAGGGGTGCTGGGGGCAAGTGATCCATATTCCCTTAGTTGAGTGAGCACTGGCTAGGGTTTCTAATTTGTTTACAAAAGATTGTACCAGTAAGAAAAGATATTTCAGAGAATGCACATGAAGAACAAGGAAAATATTTGTAGACTGGACCACTCAATCCTTTTGAGAAAAAAATCCTGTGTATCATTTTTCACTAAATAAGAATAGTTTTATGTTATAGACAAATTCTGTTCCTCCAAGTCAGTGGTTCTCAGACTGTAGACTGCTGACGAATCATCTTGGGCTTGTGTATGAAACACAGATTCCTGGGCTCCAACTCCCAAGGTTCTGATTCTGCAAGTCTGGTATGGGGCTCAGGAATCTTCATTTTTAACAAGGTCTTCTAATGATTCATTCTGATGTAGTTGGTCCCTGGACCACATTTTGAGAAACTCAGCTACAAGAAATCATGTGGTTGAATTTGGATTTTTTTTTCCTGCTTCTTCTTTGGATAATTGCCACCTGGATATGTGCTAAAGATAGCTGTCACAGACCTGTAGCAGTGTGCTGGTAAACTAGGTCTTCAGAGAAATTGTGCTATAAATATACTCACCATAGCCAATGTCAAACTGCCAATGGCTTATCAGCCAGCTTACAAAATTCTTGAAAGTTTAACAATTGGTTCCTATAAGCTGGTACAAGCTGGCTCCAATACTTTATGGTATATATTTTATTTAGGTGCATTAAATATTTTGAAAATGAGATATGCTAATGTAAATCTATTATGATACCTATGACAGGATGAGACAAGTAAGCAATAGGATGGCTTGAATCACATCAAAGAAACAAATTTCAAACATATTAGGAGAAAAGCGTAATAGCTTTTATCACTATTTCTTACTTTATTCTATTCTTTTTCATTGCCATATCATGAAGAGTGACACACTCGCTGAGTTCTTTAAGAGTTGTGAATTGGTTTCCCATAGATGATGGAGAGAGAGCTAAGGATCAGGACTCCAGGGTTGGGAGCAATGCCAGATGTTCAGCCTCCACCTCCACCATCCGTGGCTCTCAGCCCCTGAGCTGTTGAAATGCCTTTGGTCATTAATTCTATAGCACCCATCCATAAAATCAACTCCTCAACTTCTTCCTCTAGCACATGACTGAGACAATGTTGTCTCTAGGAAACCCCTATCAGATGTGTTTTATGTGTTCATGTGTGGGAAGTGGCCTAAGTGGAGGCTAATAGTATAGTTCTTTCACTATTTTGACCAGACATATTTTAAGAAAATTGGATCCGAAGCCTGTACAGCCAGCTGAAGTGAATTTACAGCTCAGCTTTTAAGAACAAGACTCCCTCAGGCACCTGCCTACTAAAGGCAAAACCAGAAAGGAAATGAACTCTTGCTTAAAGACAGCTCATCTCATTTTATGGGTTATCAATTTTCTAGCTGGCACACAGTTCCCCAGCTACTAAGAGTTTTTTTCCCCTGTCCCAAGTAAGTATGAGCTACAAAAAATGTAAAGTCTGCATTCTAGCAAACAGCTCAGTTTCCCAAAGATGAGGCATGGGATGTAACCTCAGTAAGAGAAGTCAAGGGAGCAGCAAAGATCTATGATGTAGGCTCCCCACATAGATGCCTTTGCCAATATATGCATTAAAATCTCAGCCTGGATTACATTTTACATTACAGGATTGTTGAATCTTAGGTTATGACGGAGAATATCTTTCATGTCTTCAGGATAGCTCTGTCAGGTGAATAGTCAACAACAATGTAAAACACTTGATTTCCTTTTAACTGCTCCAGTGACCTTAGAACTCAGCTTATCAACTTCTCAAAAATGAGAAAGGACTAAATAGCTTTTTTTCCTTGCTATTGAAAAAGTCAGCCTTCTCAACGGGAACAGACTACAAAATAGGGGTCAAAGGTTAACAGTAGATTGACTGCTCTGTGCTAGAAAACACAATGAATAGATATGATTTTCTTAGTACACATACTAAAGTAATAAAATCAATACAAGAACGGCCTCTTTAGAAACTATAAGAACTAATGTAACTAATAAGCAAGTGAAAAGTTGTGTAAATCTGAGTACATACATGATGAAGTCAGAATCAAACACTTAAAATTATATGCTGGTTTTGTCATAATCTCAGTCTTTCTCCAAGCTCCATTTAGTTGTGAAGGCAAAGAATTTTCAGGAGAAATATGAATATTCAATTACATGTTTGAAAGTCAGACATTTACACATCCACTTGCGATAAGTGCCAGAGTTAACATCAAAGATATGTGAAGGACCTCTTGTCCAAATGGAACATTAAGCTCCTCAAGCAGGGGAATTCAGCTCTTGCAAACCGGCATTATTCCAGCAAATGAAGCCGGCCCTTTAACAGATGGGCAACATGCTCTTCAGCTTGCTGATAGCCTAATAAAAGACAGTGTCTTTTTAAAGAATGAAGGACATTCACTTCTCAAATTACAGGACCCAAACGGATTGTGCAGAATAAAATTAAGAAGGTATACAACAGCCTGACCAAAATTAGAAACAGACTATGGGAACTGGATAGTTCTAAACATCAATATCCAAATGACCTTTCTTTGGAAAAAAAAGACATGGAGAAAATATGCATTTTTGTAGTCAAAACAGGTGGTAGTGTGTTATGGAATTATAGGCACTGATATAGTAAAAACATGAAGCAAATTTCTTCTCAAAATAGAATAAAAATTTCCAGAAAGGGAGGTTCTTTTTGTATTAGACACCTTTCCTTTCAGATCGGTCAACCCCTATACTTCTTAAAATGAAATTTCTCCAGTTGACTGTTGCAATATTTAAATTAAACCCAGACCATAGAGTCAAAGGAAATGAAGGTCTCGGCACTTCTGCTCACCTTTCACGCTCTTCTTTCATTTTCTCCAGCTCTTCTTCTCTCAGGCCACCATGTTTCAGAGTACCTTTCTGCTCAGCCTTTCCACCCTTATCGTCTTTCTTCTTTCCAAATCTAGTGAAACGTGAAGGAGAAGGTTGTTAACAATAATCACATTGTTTTTGCGGTAAAGCTAAGATATTTATGGGATGAGCTCATTAAGTCATACTTCTTTATTCTAAGTCAGTCAAGATCATTTTGCATAAAATGGAACTAATATAAGATAATGAAAGCAGAAAGATAACGCCATTATGAAATTCCCCCTTTTCTCTCTTCTTTTTTTCCTTCCTTCCTTCTTTTCACTCATATTTATCATACATCATGCACAATATCACGTGCTTTTATGGAAGTCTGAGAAAGAAACATCAGCTTGTTTTGTGATTCTGCCATTACTCAGGTTGCTTAGAGGTAAGACTTTCTTTAGTTTTTATTTTTTTTTGAGACAGCATCTCGCCCTGTCGCCCAGACTGGGGTGCAGTGGCGTGATCTTCATTCACTGAAATCTCTGCTACCCGGGGTTCAAGCGATTCTCGTGCCTCAGCCTCCTGAGTAGCTGGGATTACAGGTTCACACCACCACGCCCAGCTAATTTTTGTATTTTTAGTAGAGATGGGGTTTCACCACGTTGGCGAGACTGGTCTTGAACTTCTGGCCCCAAGTGATCTGCCCACCTTGGCTTCCCAAAGTGCTGGGATTATAGATGTAAGCCACTGCCAGGACTTTCTTTAAAATGTGTATGTCAGGTCCTCCTGTGATGAGATTCTGATTCCCTTTGTATGTGTTGACGGAAGGTAGGGGAGAAGGAGCAGCCTAAGCATACATAATTGGAAAATTTTCCTTATTATTTAGAGAGACAAATATTCAAGACTAATTATGATGACCTATTAATGCAATAGAGAGTGAGAAACTAAAGAATTATCATTAATATACAAATAAAAACTTATCAATCTCCTAAGCAGGCTTCCCGAGCTCCAGTGTCATTGGCACTTAAAGGTAAACTCCTGGAATTACACCACGACAGTGCCACAAGAGGCCTTATTGAACACCTCGTTCAATGCTCTCATGTTACCAGTGAAGAACCAAAAGCTCTGAGAGGTGTCAAACCTTGACCAAGACCTCCCACCACAGTCAGGGTAGGGCTGAGATTAGAAACCAAATCTCTGCCTGTACACTTTCCTTTGTGCACAATCACTCTTTAATGCAGCCCCAGCTTCCTGAGTCAGCTCTGGAACACAATGAAAATATAATACAATTCCCCAGAAAGGGAGGTTTCTTTGGGTTAGTATGTTCTGAGCATTTCTGAGTGCCTGGGATGTATATAGTTACAAGGGCACAGTGGCAATTATGATGCTTTACAAAAACACCGTATATGTTTAGTACTTTTAGGAAAATGAAAACTGCACATTTGAAATAAAAAAAGAAGATGCGGCTAGGCACAGTGGCTCACGCCTGTAATCCCAGCACTTTGGGAGGCCAAGGCAGGTGGATCACCTGAGGTCAGGAGTTCAAGACCAGCCTGGCCAACATAGTGAAACCCTGTCTCTACTAAAAATACAAAAATTAGCCGGGCGTAGTGGTGCATGCCTGTAGTCCCAGTTACTCAGAAGGCTGAGGCAGGATAATCACTTGAACCCAGAAGGCAGAGGTTGTAGTGAGCCGAGATGGCACCACTGCAGCCCAGCCTGGGTGACATAGTGATATTCTGTCTCAAAAAGCAAACAAACAAAATAAAACACACAAAAAACACAAAAACAAAACAAAACAAAAAAAACTTGGGGAGATTCCTAGATTTTTTGTTTGTTTTTGTTCTTTTGAGATGGAGTTTCACTCTTGTTGCCCAGGCTGGAGTGCCATGGCGTGATCTCGGCTCACTGCAACCTCTGCCTCCTGGGTTCAAGCGATTCTCCTGCCTCAGCCTCCCAAGTAGCTGGGATTACAGGCATGCACCACCATGCCCAGCTAATTTTTTGTATTTTTAGTAGAGACGGGGTTTCAGCGTGTTGGCCAGGCTGGTCTTCAACTCCTGAACTCAGCTGATCTGCCCTCCTTGGCCTCCCAAAGTGCTGGGATTACAGGCGTGAGCCATTGTACCCAGCGATTCTTAGATTTTTTCAAATTATACATGTATGGGCTGACCTTATACCCCCAACCCTGCCCCAGCACACACACAGAGAATCAGTCTCCTCACATGAGGACCTGACATATAAATTTTGAAGAAAGACCTGTACTATAAGCAACCAGAATAATAGAAGAATCATAAAACAAGCACATGTTTCTGTCTTCTTCAGAATCCCATAGCAATGGGCATCTATTTGCAGCTCCCTAGACTGTGTTTTGACCCATAGTAGAGAATGTTAGTCAAGTCGGAGCTCTGAGTATCACACCTGGAAGGTGGCATTGCTTATATTCATAATTGTGCCATGGTCCTGCCTTTCCTAGAAGCCTCTTCCAGTATTCTGCATATTTCTCAACTTACAATTTCAATCAGCAAGTCTTCTTTCCTGAACTTTCTCCCTCCATTGCCATCTCTCCATCTCTCTCTACTCCTACTGTAGTTTTTTGGTTGTAGCCAGTCTAGTCTTGAGACTCTGGCGAACCAACTGTCAGCTCTAATGCTATCGTCCCCCAGTCTAGTTTTTTGTCCTTTTCTCTCTTTCCTGTTTCCCTTTCTGAATTTATTCCTTTTTTTTCACTGAAGAAATATCCATGTATCATTTACAGAAGTAAGGAAAAGAGAAAAATACAGACAAAAATATAAGAACTTTCTTCTTCTTCTTTTTTTTTTTTTTGTTGAGACGTTGTTTCACTCTTGCTACTGAGGCTGGAGTGTAATGATGCGATATCGGCTCACTGCAACCTCCGCCTCTCAGGTTCAAGTGATTCTCCTGCCTTAGCCTCCTGAGTAGCTGAGATTACAGGTGCCCACCACCAAGCCTGGCTAATTTTTTTGTATTTTTAGTAGAGACGGGGTTTCACCATGTTGGCCAGGCTGGTCTCAAACTCCTGACCTCAGGTGATCCGCCTGCCTCAGCCTCCCAAAGTGTTGGGATTACAGGCGTGAGCCACTGTGCTCAGCCAGAACATTAACTTTCAAATATAATTCAGATTTGCCCAATACATTCAAGACTTCTCTTTAACCTACAAAGCAGGAGATAGCTAAATAATGTTTTCATGAATACATTCTTTAGCATTCCAGACCCATGCAGAAGAGTCTTAGGGGTCAACATGATTACTCTAAGTATGTTTACGTGAGAAGTTAATAGCTCAGTACATCACTTGAGATAAATAACTTTTGCTTAAAATGTCATTAAATATAGTAATGTTTGGGCAAAATATTTAACACGGTGGGGAGTCAGGGTAGAAATAACGCTTCAGGAGGTTGATGAGGGCAAAAATTTTGCCAAAAGCTTCACAGGTATTAGGCTTTTTTTTTTTTCCCCACGTCCCTATTATTTCTCCTATATTTGCAGCTTTTGGGATTTCTGAGGTAAAAGCAGTCTTGTTTTTGAAGGGTAAAACTAACCATTTCCTAGCCTACTTTGATCTTTATTACCACACCCAATAAATTATTTTTGTTTCTGGTAGCTAAAATGTTTCACTTGTACTGCAGTTCAGCAATAGCTCATTATCCTTCCCTCACAGTGGAATATGTTTGGTAAGAAAAAAAACATGTTAGTTGTAAGTAAGTTCTGCAAAGTATTTTCTTCTTAGCAAGAACCGCCAATAACAGTCAAATCAAGCAATTCTACAAATATTATAAATGCTTTGATTTAAAGTTCATGATCCTTGATTAAAGTTTCCAATAAGAAGGGCAGAAATACCTGTGAAATTTTCTTTATTAGCCAGAGAAAATGATTACAAATTACCTTATTTTGTAAAGTTTGGGTAGGCTCAAGAAAAGCATTATAAAACAATAATCTTAAAAAAAAAAAAAAACAAAACTCCCACATTGTTAAGATGAGGAAATTGAGACCCAGAGAAGTTAATTGCATTTTATCTATTAACACACTGAATTCTTTTTCATTTTGCAATAAGACAACTTAATTATCAGTAGCGGCAGTAGAGGATGGGGGAGAGAGTGAGGGGAAAGATTCCATTTGGTGACTTTCCAAGCCTTTGTTTTCCTTTCTGTAGCAGCCTTTGTGGGGATCATTTCACAGCCACTCTTACTTTTACTGAGATATAGAAAGAGGAGTTGAGGAGGTTTATCTTCCCATGAGCTATTTTTGTGAGAAAAGTCACGAACCCTAAATGGCTAAAATTACTACTCTATATTCTAGAGTTTCAAATATGCACTGCATTCCAGGCCTCCCATTATCTGTTACCTTAGAAATTTGAGAGTTGGCAATTCTGGGCTAGGTGCCTTAAGGAAATTGCTTAGAGGTCAACCTTACTTTATATAAAAGATATTTTCCTAAAAGATTCTGTGCAAACATATGGTTTTAATCAATAAAATCTTATTTTACATGTACCTGGGAAGCCTGTTTAAAGAATCTTATGATGGATCTTTTTTGTAAAGTGGAAAAATCACCTTTCAACATACGCTTTATGTAAATTTAGATGTTCATGAATTATAAGTTTGCTTAAAACACCTGTCCATTTCTCTGTTCATTTCTATAGAGGTCATATGAAACAGATTCATGGAAAATCTTTCTTCTTTCCTTACTTGCTCTCTCTCTTTCTTTCAAAAAATATTTATTAGGTATCTACTAGCTGTCAGAAATTACAAGCAATTGATATAGGTTAATATTATGTTGGCATACAAAACCACACAATATCCTCATGAAATTTACATTCTAATAGAGGAGACAGTTACCAAACAAGTATAAATCTGTAATTGTTAGTTGTGATAAGTGCTGTAAAGGATGTTAGAAGAGACAATAATAGGGAAGTGACTGCCTGGGAAATGCCTCAGTGAAAAAATAAATTTAAGCTGAGAATATAAGAGTGAGAAGTTCCAGACAAGTGAAGAGTGGGAGAAAAGTCTTGAGGGTGAAGGAAACAGCATATGCAAAGGACATATGTGGGGAAGGCTTGGTGTATTCAAAACAGTAAAAGAAGGCCAGAGGCTGGGAGATGAGAGAGGAAACTCTGCCAGGATGCAGATGGAAAAGCCAATGGGCACAGGTGTGAGAGAAGCTTGTGGTTTAATCTAAGAGTGATGGGAGGTCATTTCTTAGTCATTCAAGGCACAGAGAAGCTAGGTGAGGAAACTAGGAGACAGAGTTAGTGGAGGAGAAACGGCAGAGGAACCAAATGTTTTGAGCAGAAGTGATACAATGTGATGAATATTTTAAAAAGACCATCCTGGTGCTGAAGCAAAAAGCAGCAAGTAAAAGCAGTAGCATAATTAAACCCAGTGATTTAACTGACTGGGGACTCCTGCAGGAATGGGTGAAAGATGACAGCGGCTTGGACTAGAGAAGTGGCCATTGAGAGGAGAAGGTAGTGATTTGGAAATGGTGAGTCAATGAAGAGGTATCAAAAGATTCAATTTAAAACATGATTATTATTGTAATATATCTTTGGGAAATTCCTAGATGACTCCATGCCTAAGTCTTGAAAAACTGTAACACTTAAAGGTCAGAGACAGGAGTAGGGGTGGGGGGAGAGGCAGGTGGACAACAGAGATAGATAAAGAACAGCAAGAGAGCTAGAAAGAAAGTCAAGAGAATGTGGTTGCAAAAGAGTTTAAAGAATGCTGCAAGAAGACGGACAAGGTCAACAGATGGAGAATGCTGCTGAGACGCCCAACGAGGTGAGGACTGAAAAGCGCTCATTAGATTTGGCAACATAAAGTTATTCATAGCCTTGGCAAGGGTCAGCGGAGTAGTGTGAGCAGAAGTCATGTAGGCATGATCTGAAGAGTGAAAGGTGGGTAAGTATAAGTGTCTGTACAACCACTACAGACTGGGTAATGGTTGGCTGGGAGGGAGGTAGCTGCAGGTGCAGTCGAGTGCTGAAGAAGGAGGTTTTCAATTTGGCTTATACCAAAGAATATTTCGGTTGCTGAAAGGAAAAGAGAGTGAGAGGTCGGAGATGGAGGACAGAGAAGAACAAATTTCTTTTCTCTCTTTATTAAGGTAAAATATACATAACATAAAATTTACCATTTTAGCCATTTTTCAGTGTACACTTCAGTGGCATTAAGCACATTCACATTGAGAAACCATCACACTACTCATGTCCAGAATTTTTCATGATCTCAAATGGAAACTGTGTACCCACTCTACATATAGTAACTCCCCACTCCCTCCTTCCTCCAGCACCTGGTAACTGCTATTTGACTTTCCGTCTCTATGAATTTGACTATTCTATGTGAAATTCATATAAGTGGAATCACAGAAAATTTATTCCTTTGTGTCTGGCTTATTTAACCTAGTAGAAGGTCTTCAGGACTCATCTTTGTTGCAGCATGTGTCAGAATTTCATTCCCTTTTAAGGCTGAATAATATTCCATTGCATGTACACAACCATATTTTGTTTATCCACTCATCCACTGACGGACATTTGGGGTTGTCTACACCTTTTGGCCATTATAAATAAGGCTGCTATGAACACTGGCATAGGAGATGAAAGTTCTTGATAAGGGAGGAGGATAGAGATAGTGTCTCTGGAGAGATTAGTCTTAGATGGAAGGAGACTCAGAAAGAGCAGCAGCCTAAGAGAGGAAACTAGCTTGTTTATGGAGCTGGTAAAGGGGAAGTAGAGGAATTCCAGGGCAATTAATTTATCAGTTAATGTGACGCAGCATGTATAAGAAAAATGGTTTCTATCCACAAAATGAGATCTCTTAGTAGAATTTAAGAAATCAAAGACTGAATTACCCAAGGTAGACAAGAACCTCAGAGAGGGTTATAGAAAACACCCCCCTACAGACCTCCTTAATGTTGTTATATTGCCTAGGTAGGGGGGTTGTGAACAGCCATCTGGAAAAGTGGAATTTGATAATGGTTTGTTCATTCATCCATTCATTCCTTACTGAGCAGCCACTACACACCACAATAGCCAATGCACACAGAATTGAACCATTAACAACATAAATTGTCAGGTAAATATCTAACCCCTCAATTAAACTAAGTCCCTAGAATCCTATTATTTTCCATATAATAAAAATTTTAATATTATTCTTAATAGTTTTCTTCTAGTTTCTCCGCAAATATTTTCTTCTGTTTCTATTTCTTTCCTTGGGTTTTCTAAGTAATGATGACATTCAAATTCCCCCTAGACTCCCATACATACGCTGATGAATGATTCAAATTTACAATATGTACAGCTTGACCTCTGGCATTTTTCCCATCTACTCTCTCATTTAATTCACTTCTTAAAGTGGCTACATTCTATCTACAACTTTCCTCCCACATCACACTGGGCAATTTATGCAGTTATTACCACCAGCCCTTCTACATCTTCTTAGTGCACACACTATACAAAAGTGATCCTGAGCAATGTCCTGTGAGAACTAAAAAGTCAGGCAAGGAAAAAGTTCATTCACTCTTGTTCCAAATAGCTGCTTAGCTATGAATCCAAAGAGAACTGAAAAGTTTGAAACAAAGTCTGTATATCTCCTTCTCCAATCAGGAAACGTCTTTGGGTGTCAATGATGCATTTGGAAAAAACTACAACATCTAGTCATCGCTAATATTAAAGTCTGACATCTATGGAACAATGTCACATGTGAAAACCTACAAACTTCACAGTCATAGTATTTTCTGGACCTGGATAATGGTTTGTCCACTCTGTAACTAGCTGACTCACAAACTAGGCACGATAGCTCCTTACCATTTTATAAATTACACAGTTTGAAATAGTTCAAGCAAAATATAGGGGCAGAGAAGTTCATAGGCCTTTTACTATTATTTCCATAGTTGATTCTGAAATCCACCCTATAAAAGGTTTCTCTTGTCAGATGTATTCTAAATTGGGTTCTGAAATAGCATATGCATATGCTGATGAAATTAACTTCCATGTATTGTAATCTCATATGGTTTTGTGAACCACAGCTTTTGCTTCTAAAATTTGTGTCACAAAGGTCTTTTCTTGTTTATCTCACATGCTTCCATTGTACTTGAGAGTTAATGAGTCTGATAAAAATTCAGTGAAAATTGACCAATTAGAGTTCCCATCCCAACCCCTTTTTGGGGGTCCCTAAGGGCATTACTCACTTTTATGTTAATATTATTGATAGAATAATAAACAGATTTGTGTTTGTTGCACATCAATCTTGATTAAGAAGGAAAAATATTCTAATTCTATTTCTGGTCCCCCACACTGCCTTGGCTATGCCTGTAGCTTTTAAAGAGGGAGGCAAAATGCTACAAAACCCAGGATGCTTTTCACAACAGTAGGGCTGTGTTTTAAACTCCAAATCCATTCCGTGGCATGCAAAAGTAGACAGGGATTTGCCTTGTAGGATGTGTACACAAGTAGAGACTGAGTGAGTTGATGCTTTAATAATGAACAACAAACTCAATATTAAAAATCTTCCTAATTAATCCTAACTGGGTCAGGCAGTTGAAACCCTGAAATTAAGTTTTATAATTAAATTTTTAAATTTTGATATGTTATTTAGACATTTATACTGGGTATGTTTATATGTTTCCAAGATGATGACAAGCTATGTGAAAACAACAAACCTGTTTAATCCCACTGATATCTGTGTCTGCTACCCCCTTTAAGGCCAACCTTTTTATCCAGCCAAGATTTAGCAGCTACTTTTCTCTGGGTTGTCACTCATTCCTAGAATGTGGCTCTGAAATTGGTGGTCATGGCAATTTTTCATTCTGAATCAGGGAATCTTCAGATCTTAAATATGTTGATGTTTGTTTTTAGGATTAAAAAGCAGGGAGGTCCTATAATGTTCTACGACTTCTAAGTGGATAAAACATCTGCTGGGGAGAGCCTTAAGCAGCTCTCTAGCTAAATTCAGCTGCTGGGAATCCTTGAGTTAATTTGCTTTCCCCATACCGAGGGGCTAGGAAATGCAGTGGATTTAGAAATACCAGATACGTTAAAAATAATTCTAGAGGGTCCAGAAAGTAAAGTAAAGCACAGATCACCAATAACTAATATTTTTAAAACCAAACAAACAAAACAGAGAGCCTCTGAAAGGATGATTTGTAAGAACAGTTAAGAGATTTGTTAGACGCTGGATATTGCTTTTGCTGAGCTTTTTGTAGCAAATAAAAACTGCTCTGAGATTATTAAAGCAGCACTCTGTTAGGGGGAAAAAAAGGGAAACTTATGAAAAAAAAGTCCAGAAATTAAAATTAAATAAAAATAAGCATGAATGAGTGGGCAAGAACGACAAAGACACTAATAAGGTATGATTTTCAGATCCACACAGGGACTCTAAAAAGCTTATTAACTGTCACTGAGTTTTAAGTTATTATACCCCTCTGCTTTCCAGAAGAAGAAATACTCTTCAGGAGCGGAGTGAACTTTGATTAATTGCTTTCATACACTTTCACTGGCTTCAAAACATGGTAGTCAAGAGCCTTAGTGACTCAGATGAAATGCTTACGATTTCTGGGAAAGACATTTAACAGGAACATTACAGAAATAGATCTTTTTGCATTTTTTATGTTTTCTTAATAGTTAAAAAAGCTTTTCTTTTTTTAAATGTTTACTTATTTCAAAGCAGTAGAATGTATGTCTTCTTCCTTTTTATGATTATGATTTTTAAGTGGATCTTCGGGCTTTTTTGAAGGCTGGTTGAGTAAACAGACACAACTGATGGCATGTGCATAAAGCCCTAATGCTGACTCAAAAAGATCACATGGCTGGAATTCAGACTTCCGTCAATAGCCAGATACTGCCTTCGCATTTGTGTGCCCACAACATCCCCTTCTTCCTCTTTCCTTCCCTTTTCTCTACCTCCTTTGCCCCGGAAACCCGAAAACTAGGGAAGGAAAGAGTGTTTTGAGACCAAACCATACTTCACTGCTAAACTTTCTATCAACTGTGGGGGGTTGCCTGTTTGACTTGCCCTTCCCAGGCCCAGTTGGCCCCAGCTTGCTCCACACTGGCCACAGATTCATCCTGCAGAAGGAAATGGTCCCCACAGGAAACAGCTCTGAAGTTACCATTGACAGGCAAATGGGGTCATCTCAGCAAACTGCCCAGAAAGGAAAAAACTGACTCATGTCAAAGAAAATAAATCCAACAAGGGCTAACTAAAAATTCTGTGGAAGCTGGAGGCCTCATCTGTAGTCTCTAAATAAAATGTCAAATACAACTTACATTCAATAGCATAAAGTAACACATGGGCAATTTGTATATATTCCATGATCAGAACGAACAGATGATGGTGTCTTCCTTGTTATGCACGAAGAACAAATGGACAATATGAAGAAATGATTTTTTTTTTAATAATTACCTTGCAAAGGACTATTTTAACAGGAATCCCGAATCCTACTGTTCCATCTTCAGATGTTAAGAGAAACAGGGCACATTTTCTATGGAATTCATCTGCACTAAACAAGAATAAAATGATTGGGCTCCAGACCCAGTCTAATGGGAGTAAAACTTATCTTTATGACTGATTAAACAAAAAAAAATTATCACTTCTTTGATGCCCAAATTAGCATCTTTTCTCTAGCATACTGAATTAATTAGTTGAGTGACAAAAGAATTAGTCCATGTAGGATCAAAGCTGAAATCATATTTATCTGAAATTTAAAATTAAGAACACACAGCATTAACCCTCTATAGCTCATGTAATATTCTTTTATGTTCCATATATTCCAAACCTGCTGCACGTCACAGAAAGTACAACTAGAGCTTTT
This sequence comes from Pongo pygmaeus, assembly GCF_028885625.2. Classification (NCBI taxonomy): domain Eukaryota; kingdom Metazoa; phylum Chordata; class Mammalia; order Primates; family Hominidae; genus Pongo; species Pongo pygmaeus. Next base: position 105,709,481 of record NC_072384.2, on the reverse strand, counting down.
GTTTTTTCATATTCTTCTTCTTTCTAATATATAAAATTTTGCCTGAAAAGATAATGAGAACATCACAGAATTGTTTTTTCCCCTGGGGGTAAGAAACTTTTCCATTGTGTCATAAAAATCTTAAATTATGTAGCTTTTTTTTTGTCAAGCATTTATTGTATAAACACAAAAGAAGAAAAATAATTAATGCATGGTAGAGCTGGTAAGAGAGGCTTAAACAATAAAAAGAGTTATTATATTAATTCTTAATAAGCTGTATTAAGTTTGAAACTGTTATTAAAAGGTGAAAGCTCTCAAGTTTGGTTTTTAAAAAGTTTGTTTTGTTTTCCATAAATGTAAAAGCAATTTTGAATAAGGGAAATTGTTGGGAGTTAATTTCTGAGATGTCTCAATTCAACAGAACTCAAATTTATTCCTCGAATGAAATTTAAACCCAAAGCCATCTTTAAGGATGATTAATCTGCAAGATGTCTTCTATAAAAAACAGGATGTCTATCTCATACTTAGACCTTTCATTCCAGAGTTTCAGAAATTATGGCCTCCTTAATCTAAAGCATCAAATAAATATATGTGTGAAGTTGTTGCTTTGCTCTCTGAAGTTTTGATGCTACACATCTTTGACATTAGATTGCATCCTACCATTAAGAGAATTTTAAATAATAGGCCAGGCGCAGTGGCTCATGCCTGTAATCCCAGCACTTTGGGAGGCCGAGGCGGGAGTTCAAGACCAGCCTGGCCAACGTGGTGAAACCCTGTTTCTACTAAAGATACAAAAATTAGCTGGGCATGGTGGCATGTGCCTGTAATCTCAGCTACTTGGGAGGCTGAGGCAGAAGAATCGCTTGAATCTGGGAGGTGGTGGTTGCAGTGAACCAAGATAGCGTCATTGCGCTCCCGCCTGGGTGACAAGAACGAAACCCCGTCTCAAAAAGTAATAAAATAATAATAATAATACCTCCATCTGTATGTACTCTTTCATAGAAGAGTTCTTTTGAAGAAAGAGGTAATTGGAAAATATGAGCCCTAACTTAGTTTGTAAGGCAAGGGATCAGATTTCAATATTTTGATGTTAAAGTTAACTAATATCTTTTTTTATTCTGTAAGTACCTTAAAAGTAGGCCATAAAATGGAACTGATTCTCAACTACCAATAAACTTAGAAAAAAAAATTTATATCCTGAATGTCTCAAATGAAATTCTACATAAGACTACATTGACCCTTCTAGGGCCAACAAGTCACAAGTCTCTATGAAATTTGTCAAACGAATGTTGCCTGCAAGGATCTCCATTCATTTCTTAAAAGTTTAGAACCGCCCCCTCTTTCCTTAGCTTCTCCTTTGAGTTTAGAAATTTGGGATCTATAAGTAAGACAGAGTTACCAATTGCAAAATGAGGAGTAATTTATTATTTTAAGTATACTTGTTATCCATTTATTGAACCACATCATGAATATTCTAGGCACCTTCCAGGACTCATAGCACCTTATCTGGAGGGAGCTGACCTAGTGTGATGGGACAGTCATTTCAGGGCCATTGTGATCAACAACATTTCCCCTTTATCCAGAGGGGCCTGAACAAAAGACAATTTTTTTTTTTCATAGAAATAGATTTCCCGTGGGATTTTAATATAGTTTTATAAAAGTAGATATAATTCCATTCTCCAGCAGCATAATATAACTAAAGCAAATATATCCAGAATTAAACAACAACAACTTGATTTCTAACAGGGTTTTCTAATCACCCGTAATTCAGAAAGAGCTATTACAAACAACACACAATCACAAAAGTATTGTGTACTCTCACTTGGAAATGCATAGTAGCTTAGTGCATAGTGATGATTTACAATTTGACCAAAGAAATCAGAAATTGATTTATAGTCTGTCCACAGCATCAGCCTCCTATTTGCTTGTCTACTAGACTGTGAAACTACTATTCTGCTATGTAAGTATATTTTCTTCTTCCTCCCTTTCCGGTACCAATGGCTAATTTTTCCTTTCTTCAATACCACAGATGAGTAATTCCTGCAGATGCAGAATACTCTTCTACAGTTCAAAATGGCTGCCAGTGTTCTCACAGAATAACAAAAGAAACCAGTGCTAGGAATTGTTGTGTATATGTAATTAAATGCACAATCCTAGGAAGCACATAATTAAATCAACCAGTGGTCTGAGCCTCTGAGTGGAACATTCCAGATGGGGTCTCTGGTGAGCATACCTTTATAAGAAATGTGGGTGACTCTCAATCAAGTAAATTTACCAGAGAGTGTTTCCTCATCTCTGGGGCTCTTTTTAAAAATGAGATAAATTTTGGATCATATCACATAAAGAACTGATATTGAAAACTTTACTTCTGCCCAGCTACGTGTTTATTCAGATGACAGAGGTGTCTCATAATCTGCCATAATGCATTAAAAACTGGCAGCCTGTGTTTCTGAACGGCTCTGGAAGGTGCAGGGAACACCAGCAGCATCACTTGGATGACGGCTGGACTGGCAACCATTACCCAGAGCATCTGCAACCTGTATTTGGCTTTGGATTTAATGCTTCTGGTCTCCCCATTTTTAGTATTTCTAAACTTCCCCACCTAATATTGAAGTGACTTCCAATAACTAATCCTTTTTACAAACATTACAGTCATATTTGATTCTGTAGAAACCCACAGTATTTGTGCTTTTCATTTTGGAAGGTTATTTGGAAACTCAAGCCAATATATTTTTTCAAGTGTGACTAAGCTGTTGTCATTCATTTTACACCAACCCTAACACTCTCCAGGACCCATCCTACCGAGCTCCACATGCTCACTAATCCAGTCAATCCAGTGATGGAAGAATCACTTTGGATAAAAGAACAATAAATCCAACCATTATCTCAGTTCTATAAAACTAATATTTAAGTGCATTAGTAAGAAAGAAAAGAAAGAAGAACCAGAAAAATGAACAATTTGGTAAGGAAAGCCTGAGCTTAAATTATTTAATCTAAATTTAGCAAGTTAGAGGGAGGAGAGGTAGTTCTACAAAGGCCATATTAATGGACCCAAATCAGAAGATTCATGAATAGTAATTCCAAAGCAATTTCATTAATGTCTTGCATCTAAAACAATGATTATTTAAGAAAGCAACATTTTCAAGGGGATTCATAAGCGCTTTGAAATATAAAATGCCATTAAGAACCAATCATGTAGTATATAGAACTATGGTCTATGTATTTATAAATGTATTGGATTTCTGTGTGAAATATGCGTATTATATACTGACTGACTTTATGCAAGCATCAACATTTTTCAAAAATAAGCTTGTTCAATAAATACTTTTGAAATATTGTTGATTTAATTATCTACCTCTGTGAAAAATATTCCATCTTCATTTTTAGTTAGGAAGAAATTTGTCGCAAAATATTTTTATTGGTTTAAAAATTAATAGGTAGTTTCTTAGGGATAGGGAGATCTGTAAGATCATGTTTATCTAATCCCTTCCAAAGCTCAGAAAGTCAAGGGACCTACCTAAGGTCACACTATCACACTAAGAAGCTGGGATCAAACAGGGACCTGAACCCCTCAACTCAGCACAAAGTTCTTTCCATCCTGCTCGGTGCCCCAGTTGTTTGTACATATGTTGTCAATTATGAACTGAAAAATCTGAATCCTTCAAAAAAAAAAACTCTACTGAATTAAAGCTTCATTTTTTTTTTTTTTTGGTAAGTTCTCATTGCTCAGAAATGCAATTAGCCATAATGACAAAGTCCAATTTAGTGACTACTTGGCCAAATATAACATGCCAACCAACCTGCAGACTGGATAACTTTCCCATTATCTTAAGCTCTCTGTTCACCGACATCCTCACCCTTGTCCACAGACAGAGTCTTATTATAAGCCATCTGATTTGATCAGATTGCTAAGAAACAATTACTCAATTATTTAGCTCAATTGGTTAGAACACTGTGGTAATGGGGTCAAGGTCATGGGTTGGCTCCCCTGTGTGGGCCAGTTAACTTGGATCTTTTCCATTACCACAGGCTCTCCTCCCAACCCCAGACAGTCTTACAAATACATGCCAGTGGTCAAAAGGGCACTTGCCAAGAATATGTGGATGGAGCAGCATGAATCCATCACTTCTCCCAGAAAAACAGCTCAATGCCAGTTTTGTTGACCATATGTGGATTAACAGTAACATTTTCATAGGTGAAAGACAAAACATGATTCCAGACTTTGTAATATTGCAGAATTGCAGATCTAGAGTTCTAAAAGAAATTTTTAGAAGATATAAAAGCCTATCATGAAACTTAAATTTATAGAGAAAGTTTTAAACATAAGCCAGTGATTTCTACTAAAAATATTTTTGAAATTAAAAATTTGTTTTTGTGAAATACCTTGATTTTTAAATACTGGCTCATGTTTTTTTAAAAATTAATACTCTGTGGCTTCCAAATAAAGTCTACATGGGTCAAATTCAGGCTGTGGGATCCCAGTTTGCAAAGTATTGGTATACTGAAATACCGATATATTTATATGTATGTATATATGCATTTTAATTAATGTAGCTACCTTAGGTATACCTCATTGAGCTTTTCACTGACTGGTAGCTACTAGCTTAGGCCTCAGCTAATGTTCAGTCAGGGGGGTCAGAAATGACACAGACAGCATGGGGCTATGCTACCTTTCAATGGTACCATTATCTGATGTAAAAGAGATTAGCATGGTGAGATGTAAAAGAGATTGGGTAGCAGCTGGTAGATGAAGTAGAATCACACCAGGCTTCCAAAACTCGGGCTAAGTATATTTTTTAGAATACTGAACACATGGATTATCAGTGTTTTTCCAGAAAGCCTTCTATAGGAGTTTATAAATTAACCAAGCTAGAACATGTCCATTCTAAATAATGACACAGTTTTGCAGTTTAGACTGTATACCAAAGTTTAAAACACTAACATAAAACATTTTTGTTAAGATTTCATACTGCGTATTGTTCTTTTCTAAATCAGTCAAACTCTCCCTCCATCAGGTAGCAAGAGAAGGGGCAATACACTTCTAGGTTTTACAGGGATTTAGGAAAGAAAGGCATGTGGTGTGAGTATAAAAAGTACTAGAAAAAAAGTACTGCATAAACTCACTTGAATTTGGTAATTTATTAGCTAATTAACTGATATATGACAAAGCTTTGTGGATTCCTGCAAACTAAATTATGTATCTCACAAACAACATAAGCTAATCAGATTTCTTATTATATCAGAAGACTAAGAAATCCTATCAGCCTAAAAATATCAAATTAATTCAGGAAGTATTTTTCAAATACCTATTATACAGGCTCTAATGTGAGGTGCTGGAGATTAAAAAAAAAAGGTTCAATCTTTTCTCTTAAGGAATTTATAGTCTAGTGAATGTTTCTAGAGTTCAAAGGAAGATCTCCCAGAAACAGAGTATGAGGGCTCTCAGGGTTACTATGTCAGCATTACAGTTCTATAGATGATCTTGCTGGTCAAAGGTCTTAATTTTGTTTGCTTTACACTTTTGAACTGTGATGGAAACTATGGTTCTCTCTCCCAGGAAATGTGTATACATTTCTATTTATAATTTCTAAGAGTTCACAGATTCCCAAAAGACTATGTGTACCTATCCATGGATGTTAAGTTACAAATGCCTGCGTTAATGCAATTAAGATTCTCCCCATACCACAAATTAACCTCATGCTTTGCCGTGGAGAGCACATAGACACAGCTAGGAAAGAAAACAGAGCTAGGAGTTTGGCAGTTTCTGAGTAGGAGTATATTATTTTAGGTGGACTTTTAGGACCGACCATAAGTCCATCATTGAATCAACAAGTACCAAGCATTATATAGGAATCAAAAATAGTCAAAGACACAAAATCCCTACTCAGATCTATTTTACTAGAGTGTCATCAATACTCAGTGACTCAGAGGCTTTTTATCTCCTATGTAGATTACCCACAGCCTGTGCTTCCCCTTTTTCTCTGTCTTTCCATTTTTATGGTCACCTGAGGACTCATTAGTGCTTCTACCAGAGGATAAGTAAAGGAAGTGAAAGGATATAAAACTTCAAGTGAGTCAATTTTGCTACCTTTAAGTAGTTGAGGGAAGAAGAAGTAGCTATTATAAGGCTTGCAGATTATGTGAAGATTTCAATTATCTATTCTCTCTCTGTCAAACTTAACAAAAATAATTAAGGGTTGGCTGTAACCCTCCTTGGAATGTTAAAATGATTGATGGTTGTGGCAAGTAACCACAGTAAATAAGATGAAGTGAGGTAAACTGTGCTAAGGAGAGATAAAAAACATAGTTTCAAGTCACAGTTTCAGAGTCCCAAGGAGCAATCCAATAAGCATCAAGCCAGTGGGCAATTTTATAAATATAAACATTAGATGCATGGGCAGGAACCACAAATTAGGTTAGAAGAAGGAAGTAAACACCCATGCAATGGTATACTACTCACACGGCAACCTATGAACACCAAGTGCATTTTGCTAATGAAAGAAGCCAGATCCAAAAGGCTACATATTGCCTGGTTCCATTCATTACATACCAGGGAAGATGAAACCACAGAGATGGAAACCAGATCAGTGATTTGAGGGTTGGGGGGGAGATCTGGGTTATGGAACTATTCTGTATCATGACTGTGGATATGTGACTCTTTGCACTTGTAAAACCCATAGAACTGTATACAACAGAGTGAATTTCACAGTATGTACATTAAAACAATCAACCAAGATATGGAGGGAACCCAAACACGTATACAAACTATAACAAGTGCAGCTAATGTTATTACAAATAACTAACATAACCACACTGAAAGACTTGAGAAAGAAAAGAACTAAGTATCATTAGAAAACAGTATTTTGAGAAAATACTATAAAGCTAAAGGCAAAAAGAAATGTACATAAGTATTGCACTCTGCTTAGTACTAGGGTATGGATTAGCAATTCCGAAAAAACTTTATGAATATATGAGGGTTGAACAAATAAATAATTATATTGCAGATAATCAGAGATAGCTTTCTTACTGCACGAGAAAGAAGTTACAAATAATGAAAGAGAGGAAGAGGCTAGAATGAATACTGTGGTATTGGATTAGAATTGGAGGTATCAGTATAAACTCACGGTTTTTTAATGTGCATACAGATATATTCGGAAGTAAATATAGATATGTGTATACATAGTTTAGATCTGTCTGTCTGTCTGTCTATGTATATATGTATGTATGTATGTAAACTTTCCAGGTTCTGTTTCCTGAGAGAATCTAGAAACAATGATACTCAAGCAATGAGTATTCCTAGAGCTCAGATCTTGGTTTCTACAATAAAGAAGCCAGACTTCCTTGGAGAAGTGGTTCATTCCTGAGCTGTGGCGGGGAACCTATGAGGTAAACTTACAGCATTTCACCGTGCCAAAAAATAAGAAACTTCTTCAAAAGGTATGGACAAGTTAAAATGGAACAGGAGCTATCCTGAAAATGCTCCCAGTGGCCAATACTGAATAATCTGAGCAACAAAATAAATGATAGGCCTAGATTATAACCCTTAGAATAAAATAAATATCCACGAATCCATAATGACATAACTAAGTGAATAGAGACATTAGTGGTGGGAAAAAGTATAGCTCTTCCTTAGATAAGAATTCCAATTAATGAATGTAGGAGGAATTAGTGCAACAGGAAATCACCACTGAAACACCATGGTAACAATTGCTACTGACAAGAACCACTAATGGATGGTAAAAGTTGTGGGTGAAAACATGAAAAGAAACAGGATATGTGCATAGTTTCAAAATATCTTCCCCAAAACATGTATTAATTACAAAGGGAAAAATCGTAACTTTATAGTGAAGAAACCCAGCGGACATGGCTTAATGAAATGATCAAGATGAACATCACTAGTTATAAGATATATGAACATCATGTACTTCCTAAGAAGAGTATATAACTTCAGCAGTATTGAAGCCAAAAATGCATAACCTCAATCTAATCATGGTAAGAAAAACCCAAATTGAGTGACATTTTACAAAATAACTCACTACTACATTCCAAAGTAACAAGGTCATGAAAGACAAGGAAAAAGAGAGGAACTGTCACATAGCACAAGGGGACCAAAGATATATAACAAATAATGCAATGTTGTTTCCTGGATTAGATACTGAAACAGAAAAAGGACATTAATGGAAAAACTGGTGAAATTCAAATAAGTTTTGTAGGTTAGTTAATAGTTTTGTAACCATGTTAATTTCTTAGTTTTGGTCCTTTGTACCATAGTTAGGCACTATTTTAACATTGGGGGTAATTATTGGGTAAAAAGTATATGAAAACTGTGCTACTTCTTTGCAAATTTCTGGTAGTCTCAAATTAAAAAAGTTTTAAACAATAAGAAGGGAAAGGAGAAGGTAAGAAATGATTAGGAAAGGTTAAAGAAGGAAATGCATAGTTATTTCTGTTCTGCTTGATGCATCCCTCTAGTTTCTTGTTAGACCTTGTACTAATTCCCCTTTCCTACTCATTAACTGCAGTCCTCCCCCAAACAGAAAAATATACATTGTCTACATGTTTCTGGGCTTTTCAGACATAGGTTTATTAATTTAATTGTCTACCAATATATACCACTCTCCGTTCACTTTTATTGGTTGGGAAATCACTAGATTCAAAGGAAACGGACATGAAGCTAGAGCACGAGCAATGGAGATGGGAAGAATGGCATTAATGCTAACTGGAAGGATTACTCTAAAACAGTACAAACAAGTGGTAAAGATGACAAGCAGAAATGGCTAAAATTAGAGGAGACAAATTAGTAGATATGTGCAAGCCATAAATATACAGTACCTTCCAATCTTCCAAAGCTTGGCATTATCTACTTTGAACACAGCCTTTTGAAGAAGTTACTAATTAACGATATATGTAATTAGCAGATCTACTATGGAACACTTGATTTTGATTAGCCAGGGTTGAAGAAATGCAAATATGAGCAGCAGTCGTCATTGTAACAAAAAATTGTGAATTTTGTGTGTACTATATACCATGGGCAAATAAATGTCCACATATATATTCTATATATAATATATATTCTCTATATATATTCTATATTCTTTATATATAATATATATACTATATATTCTATATTCTTTATATATAATATATATACTATATATTCTATATTCTTTATATATAATATATATACTATATATTCTTTATATATATTGTGTATACAGAAAATATATTCTTTATATATAGTATACATATAGAGCATATATTCTTTATATATAGTATATATATCTTTATATATTATATATACATATATTATATATGTATATATATATTCTTTATATTATATATACATATATATGTATATATAATCTATATTCTTTATATTATATATACGTATATATGTATATATAATCTATATTCTTTATATATTGTATATATATTATATATATTCTTTATATATTATATATTATATATAATATATAATATATAATTCATATATAATATAAAACATATAATATATTATATACGTTATATAATATATTATATATTCTTTATATATATTATATATGTTCTTTATATATTATATATTCTTTATATATTATATATTCTTTATATATATTTACATTTATATATTTTATATTTATATAATATATAATCTATAAATTATATAAATATTTACACATAATATATAATATATAAATTATATGAATATATATAATATATAATATATAAATAATACAAATGTATATAATATATAATATATAAATATTTATGTAATATATAATATATAAATATTTATATAATATATAATATATAAATTATATAAATATTTATATAAAATATATAATATATAAATTATATAAATATTTATATATAATATATAATATATAAATTATATAAATATTTATATATAATATATAATATATAAATTATATAAATATTTATATATAATATATCAACAAAGAATACATATTATATATAAATATCTAAGATATAAAGAATATATAATATAAAGAATGTATATTATACGTAATATATACATAATATACATAATATATATAATATATAAACAATATATATTATATATAGTGTATTTATATACTTAATATAAAGAATATACAATATATTTTATATATAATATATAAATTGTATATATTGTATAATTGTATGTATTGTATATATTCTATAATTGTATGTATTATATAATTGTGTATATATAATATATATAATTGTATATATATAATTGTATATATAGTATATATAATGTATACACAATATATTGTATTTATATATAGTATATTCTTTATATTACATATAATATATATTCTTTATATATCATATATATTTATATATTATTCATATTATGTATATATTATGTATAATATACATTCTTTATATATAATATAATATATATTCTTTATTATATAATATATATTCTTCATATATAACACATATTCTTTATATATCATATATAAATATAAATATGTTTCTATTAATATATTTATTTAAATATAAATATATTTCTATTAATATATTTATTTATATATAAACATATATTCTTTATATATTATATAATATATATTCTTTATATAATATAATATATATTCTTTATATATTATATGTACTATATATCTTTATATATTATATATTATATATTCTTTCTATATTATATATAATATATATTCTTTATATATATTCCATAGTATATATTCTCTATATATAATTTATATATAAATTATATAATATACATTCTTTATATATAATTTAGATATAAATTATATAATATATATTCTTTATATATTTATATTTATATATAATATATATTCTTCATATATATTATATATTCTTTATATATTTATACGTCACATATAATATATAATAGATAATAGATAATATACCATATAATATATATTACATATAATATATATAATATATAATATAATATAATATATAATATATATTATATAATATATAATAATATAATAGAATATATAATATATAATAATATAATATAATATATAATAAAATATATAATATATTATTATATGATATATAATATAAGATTATATAACATAATAATATATGATATATATTATATATAATATATATCATATATTGTTACATATAATACATTCTATTATATATAATATATAATATATAATATAATATTATATATAATATATAATATATATAATTATATATGATATATTATTATATATAATTATATATAATATAATATTATATATAACATAATATTATATAGATTATATATAACATAATATTCTATATAATATATGATATTATATATAATATATAATATATGATATTATATGTATTATATATAATATATTATATGTAATATATATAATAGATACTATGTTATAACAATATAATAATATAATATAATATATTATATATAATATAACAATATAATAATACAATAATATAATATATATTCTATATAATATATATAATATATAATACATATATGTATTATATATTATATGTAATACATATATGTATTACATATTATATATACTATATATCTAATACATATAATATATAATAATGTATTATATATTATATAATATATAATAGTGTATTATATAATATATAATATATAATAGTGTATTATATATTATATAATATATAATATATATTAGTGTATTATATATTATATAATATATAATATATATTATAGGTATTATATAATATATAATATATATTATAGGTATTATATAATATATAATATATATTATAGGTATTATATAATATATAATATAGGTATTATATAATATATAATATAGGTATTATATATAATATATGTATTATATATAATATATAATATATAATATATGCATTATATAATATATAATATATAATATATAATATATGCATTATATATAATATATAATATATAATATATAATATATGCATTATATATAATATATAATATATGCATTATATATAATATATAATATATGCATTATACATAATATATAATATATAATATATGTATTATATATAATATAGAATATATAATATATGTATGATATATAATATAGAATATATAATATATGTATTATATATAATATAGAATATATAATAATATATGTATCATATATAATATATATATAAAATATAATATAGATATATATTATACATAATATATACATATATAATATAATATGTAAAATAATTATATATAATATGTATATAATATATAATATATATATTTTATATATACTATATATTATATATAATATATTCTATATAATATTATATAGAATGTATAATATATTCTATATAATATTATATAGAATGTATAATATATTCTATATAATATTATATAGAATGTATAATACATTCTATATAATATTATATAGAATGTATAATACATTCTATATAATATTATATGGAATGTATAATACATTCCATATAATATTATATGGAATATATATAATACATTCTATATAATATTGAATATATGATATATATTATATATTCTATATTATACATTATATATAATATATATAAAGATATTATACATATTATATTATATATTATATATGATATATTATATCATATATAATACATATTATATATGTTACATATATTATGTATTATATATAATAGATTACATATATTACATATAATATATAATATATACCATATATCACATATTATATATACCATATACATTATATATAACATATATATTATAGATATACCATATACATTATAGATAACATATATATTATAGATATACCATATACATTATAGATAACATATATAATATATATACCATATACATTATAGATAACATATATATTATAGATATAACATATATATTATAGATAACATATATATTATAGATATAACATATATTATATATAACATATATATTATATATAACATATATTATATATAACATATATTATATATAACATATATTATATATAACATATATATTATATATAACATATACAATATAATACATAAAATAATTATATATAAAATATACATATATAATATATAATATAGTCTATATATTATGTATATCTTCTTTATATACTATATATTTATATATTATGTATAATATATATTTTTAACATATACATTTAACACATATATGTACAATATATATTTTTAACACATATATGTACAATATATATTTTTAACATATATATGTACAATATATATTTTTAACATATAGATATGCATTTTTTTGTTTTTTGAGACAGAGTCTCATTCTGTCACCCAGGCTGGAGTGCAGTGGCATGATCTCGGCTCAGTGCAACCTCCGCCTTCTGGGTTCAAGCAATTCTCTTGCCTCCGCCTCCTGAGTAGCTGGGACTACAGGTGCGTGCCACTGTGCCTGGATAATTTTTATATTTTTAGTAGACACGGGGTTTCACCGTATTAGCCAAGATGGTCTCAATCTCCTGAACTTGTGATCCACCCACTTTGGCCTCACAAAGTGCTGGGATTATAGGTGTGAGCCACTGCACCTGGCCCACACATATATTTTTAAGAACAAGTATTCAAGTAATAAGAGCTCTCCCTGTAATACCTGCTAATTTATATAAATGCAGAGATATAAGATGCTGCCACTTTTTTTCTTTGCCAGTTGCTAGGATGGTACGTAGTAAGCAGGGAATTAGCCAATTTTGCTAATTAGTGAATTTTGCTAAAAAGTGTGGGTAACACAGAAGTCATTTATGAAATTATATTTTAAAATAACAACGTAAAATAATAGCTCATGTCTTCTCTTTGCCAATATAGTGGTTACAATCAGAGTCTATGTTTGCTTTGTTTAAAAAAAAACCCAAATATAATAATATTAGACTTCATCATAATCATGGAACATGGGTACATTCTGGATTCATCCCTAAAGATTCAGCATGCACATATAGATTTCACTTAACAGTTTTCAAATGTCCAGGTTCACTGGAGGCCAATCCCATGAAACTCAGAGAGGAGGGACCTGTCTGCCTGTCAATATTAATCTCCATGAATTATAACCCGGTATTTGATTGGCTCTAACATTTTTGGTGGTGGCAGGGATTTGAAACAGAACCAGAGGCAGTTCAGTGAATTTGTAGTGAACTAGCTGAATTATGGAGCCTTTGAGAACAACCATTGATCATGTGTTCCAAATTCAGTACAATGTTTCAATCAAAGTCTGTGAGAATCAGTATTTAGCCCTCTCAAACTCCCCTCCATATTTTTTCCCTCCATATTTTTTCTCAGAATTTTTTTCGTGGCTTCCTGATTCAAGACTTTGAAGGAACCTACTGATAACTCTTAATCAGAGCCTATCAGCAGCTGCTTTAGAAGTACCCACAGACAGTTCTTTCTCCTTAAAAAAGAAAGAAAGAAAAAAAAACGCCAGGCATGGTGGCTCACACCTGTAATCCCAGCACTTTGCGAGGCCGAGGTGGGTAGATCACAAGGTCAAGAGATTGAGACCAGCCTGGCCAACACAGTGAAACCCCGTCTCTACTAAAAATACAAAAATTAGCTGGGTGTGGTGGTGTGCGCCTGTAGTCCCAAATACTCAGGAGGCTGAGGCAGGAGAATCACTTGAACCCGGGAGGCGGAGGTTGCAGTGAGCCGAGACCGTGCCATTGCACTCCACCCTGACGACTGAGCGAAACTGTCTCAAAAAAAAAAAGAAAAAAAAATCATGTCTCTTTTCTGCTAACTTCTGGCCCTGGGAGCATGGTGAAGCTGCACTCCTGAGAAGCTGTGCCTGGGTAAGCTCTGGCAGAGTAAGAATACCTCAGTACACAGCTCTCATTTTGGCTTTTCTATTCTGAATGTAAACAGGCTAGCCTTGGGCCTTCTGAGGTAAAACAAAGAAAAATGACACTTACTTGAAACTTTCTTCTTTTTTCCCTTCCACCTCTGTTTCCCTTAGGGAGGTGTCTGACAACAGGTATCCAGTACCCAGGCCTCCAATGGCCTCGAATCCCTTTGTTCAACCTGCCTGTTCAGGGCACTGAGATCAGTAGTTTACACTGGTTGATTGATGGATTCACTGTACTGTGAAGGAATTTCAATGCATCCTCTCTCCCTGGCTTTTGCATTTTAAGTCTATTATAACTGTGAGAGGGTGGTGGACCCTTGATCCCCCTGCAAAGGATTTTAGGTGTCTGGTAGCAGGCATAAGTTGCTTTTGTGGGGTGAGGTGGTGATTCAGAGAAGGACATATTTTAACCCTAAAAGTGGATTACACCAGCTGGGCATGGTGACTCACACCTGTAATCCCAGCACTTTGGGAGGCCAAGGCAGATGGATCACCCAAGGTCAGGAGTTCAAGACTAGCCTGGCTAACATGGTGAAACCACGTCTCTACTAAAAATACAAACATTAGCTGGGTGCGGTGGCACATGGCTGCAGTCCCAGCTACTTGGGAGGCTGAGGCAGGAGAATCGCTTGAACTCGGAAGATGGAGGTTACAGTGAGCCAAGACCTCACCATTGCACTCCAGCCTGGGCAACAAGAGCGAAACCGTGTCTCAAAAAGAAAAAAAAAATTGGATTACACCATGTGATACTTGGTCTCGATATCAAAACTGATTAGAGGGACCTGATGTTCTGCGTGCTCTCATGTCATTTGTTAAAGATGTGAGCCAGGAGACTCCACTTGGCTACTGGAGTTGGTAGGGTGTGAGGACTGGTTTCCAGTCCCTTGGGGGCTTCTACCAGATCAGAGACTTGGAGCCTCTTATCTTTGAGTATAGGGCTGGGGATCTCCCTCCCATCCTTTTAGGCTTATCTGGGTGCTGGTTCTTTCCCTCTTCCCTCCCTCTCATCCCTCATTTCTGGCATTCTCTTCCGCTGACCCAGTTTCTAACACCGGCGATTACACCCCTTACTGGTGTTTCCCAAACTTCTATGATCACGAGGAGCTTATTTAAAAAATGATATCAAGGCCCACTCAAACTTTGAATCAGAATTTCCAAAATCAGAACTCTGAGTCAGAATCTGTATTTTACCATGAACTCCAGGTGAAACCTCGTTCAGGCGAAGACGAGAAACACTGATGTTTTCCTGTTAGAGGGAAAACATCTACCCACTCTCTTCCTTCTAACTAAAGTTGCATTTCTTTTCACTAAATCCTTTCCTCTAACTTTTTATGTTAACTGAAATTTGGCTTTGCTGGTGGTCCTTACACACAGGAGCTGTGCATTCTCCCAGCTAACTCTAATAAGGTTCTGATTTCACAGACTTGTTATAAAGTGTGTAGAACAGTTCCAATACATCCTTTAGTGCTCAATTAACATTAGCTATTATTATCATCTCTGGGCTTGGAGGCCGTAACAGCATTTCCTGCCTCCATTTTACTACTTAAAGAGCGTGTTTTTCCAGTCTTTTTAAAAAACAAAACAAGGCAACAAACTCCTCTCCATTCTCACTGAAGCCATCTACCCATGTACTTTCTTTCCTTCAGGACACCCATCAATTTACAGCTGTTCCCCCAGACCCTCCACCTCACCCATAATGCTGTAGCCACCTACATACAACCTCCAATTTATTTTCTCCTGCCTCGGGACTGCTCAGTAATGATTTTACTTATTCCTCCACAGCTTTCGTTTACATCTCCCATGGCAGTGATTCCGGATTTTATGCTGCTAGCAAACTGCATGTCCTACAGCACCCCACTCTCAGCTGCATGCAGTACTTGAACACATCAGCCATGATTTTGCTTAAAGTCCCCACCATTACCCCTAGATTTCTTGACAGAAACCAGCAGACTAAAGCTTCATCCCTCCCCAACCTCTCCCAATACCTCACGTCATTAGATCACTTTACTGTTTGTTTGCTTGGGCTTCCCCCATCCTCAGACATCATCACTGCTCAAGGATCTGCCATTCTTCCTAGGGGTGGGTAATGGGCCAGCTGCTCTCCCAGCCTCTGTCGTCCAACCCATGGAATCTTAGAAGGGATGTTGACACTTGTTTTCACTGTTTCCTCAACTCCTACGTATCCTCCGACCCATTACTCAGTGTGGTGAGGCCCTGCCTGGCTTGTGGACTCTGCCGGCATTGATCCCCAGCTGTTTCTTATTATCTGTCTGGTGGCCTCGTGTTTCTCAGTCCTCCAAACCTGTTTTTTCATCTGTGAGGTGGAGATAATGATAGAAAACATATCATAGGATTATGGAAAGTTAAATGGGATAATCTACGGTAAAGTCCTTGGAACAGTGCCCGCCCATAGAAAACAGTCAGTGAACACTTGTTATTAACGTCTGGGTTTTAACTCAATGAACTTTCTTAAACTTTTCTTGCTAAGGTCACAGATGACCCCTGTGTCCATTTTTGGATCCTATTCTTGTCAATTTGTTGTAGCTGAGCACTTTCTAGCATTCTATACTTCTTGAAATGTATTGCTGGCAGGACAAGTGTGCTTTCATTTCTGCCTCTTCCTTCTTAACATTTAAAAGGGCTTGTTTCTCCCCTTCTCTGTTTCAGTCTACTACCTAAAAATAAGACCTCTCCTCTAGTCTGTCCAGAGGCTTCTCAAATTCAAGTAAAAGCATAACTTACCTTTTTCTTCAAGCCTCTTCCTTCTCCCTTCTAGCTTGTTCCAGTAGAGAGACAATCTCTTAAATTACAAACATGTGCGTTCTCTCTCTCTCTCTCTCAATTCCATCCTGCTGCCAGTGCCTTTGAGCAGGCCCTTGTGTTCTCTGGGATTTTCCAAAAGTCTCCTACTGACTCAATGTCTTGCCACAAATCTCTCCTACTCTAGTCCCTTTTCCACAGTTCTCTCATGTTCATTCCTAAAAAAATTTATAAATGTGTGTGTTTATACCTTGCTGAAAGGTCTCTGTCGGTTCCCTATTGCCTCTGAAATCAAGTTCAGACCATTTACCCTGACCCAGAGGGCTCTTCCTGACCCTTCCCTCACTCACTTCTTTGGCCTTAGTTCCTATTATTCTCTTAAGGAATGAATGAGCAAATGAATAAATGAAGTATTCATCTCTATGGCTACTTGAAATCAGGAATATATCCAAATTATCTCTGTGTTCTTTACATTGTATTTCACAGTACTTTATGAGTGTTAAATAATTTTTATACATAAATACAAAAAGTTTCATTTTGGGGGGATATCTTCCAGTATCACTGGATGAGACAAGTGACAGGGTAATACTTGACATTGACAACGATTATAAGAATATTACTGGAAAACAAAGAGGAACTCCGAGAATCCTGTTTGGTATGTAAAAGCATCCCTAATTACATTATGGGGTTACCTATGTTAAAATTTATTATTTATGTCTAATTACCATAAAGTGCTATTAAAATTTTACATATAATTAAATGTATCATAATAATTTAAATTATTTGATTATGAAACTAACCTCTTAATTACATATGCTCAGTCTTCATTGTGCTTTGTGCTCATGCATGGTGGCATGTCTAACCTTTGAAAAACCGGAAGGAATTCTGCTCTAAAACCTTTCTCTCTTAATTTTCTTGGCTTGTTTCCTTTTATGGTTACACTCTTAATCTATCTTTTTTATTTCCAAGCAGAGTTCTTTCAAACTCTGCCATACTAAAGACTACTAATTAAATTTTGTTGTCTCCACTTGATGGAGTATTATGCAGTGGTGAAAAATTATGGATTTGTGGAATACTGTAATGATGTAAAAAATTAACTATAGTATCATATTAAATAAAACCAGGAAACAAGATTTATATAAAGCCAGGCAAAATATATAGAATAAAAGAGTGAAAGAAATATATAAAAATTAAAGTGGTTGGGCCAGGCGCAGTGGCTCATGCCTGTAATCCCAGCACTTTGGGAGGCTGAGGCAGGCGGATCATGAGGTCAGGGGTTCAAGACCAGCCTGGCCAACATGGTGAAACCCTGTTTCTACGAAAAATACAAAGATTAGCTGGGCATGGTGGCCTGTGCCTGTAATCCCAGCTACTCGGGAGGCAGGAGAATTGCTTGAACTGGGACCCAAGAGACAGACGTTGCAGTGAGCTGAGATTGCTCCACTGTATTCCAGCCTGGGCTACTGAGAAAGATTCCATCTCAAAAAAAAAAAAAAAAGCGGTTGTTTTGTATGGGATTATGAAGAAGAGAGCATCTTTTTTTTCTCATTTTTCCTAAATTTCCTGTAATGTGGTTAATTTTAAATAGGAAAAAGAAAAGCTTAGACATTTCCCTCTTTCTTTTTTGCTTCCAAACCTCTATATCAGCTTCCTGGCTTTCTCATTGCACTTTTTCCTAATCCTCAAGACTCTCATGATCTTCCAAACCTCTATATCAGCTTCCTGGCTTTCTCATTGCACTTTTTCCTAATCCTCAAGACTCTCATGATCACTACTGGCAGTTATTGTGTGTTCTCCACTGGGCAAGCTAAATAAATATGGAAAGTTTACAGAAGACAGAATAAGAAAAGAGATTACTGAAAATAGACATCAGTGATGAATTTAATGCTAGGAGGATCTGAAACGGTTAAACATTAACTGTTTTTAGCATGCAGAAATGATAATCTCATTACATAATTCTACATAAACAGAGCAAGGGGTAAGCCATCCCTGTGGTCACATGGAATGAAGGCAACCTTTACTGGATAGTAAGTGGGTTTAAACAAGATCACAGTTGTGGATCAAGAAAAATCAACAATGCATTTAAGGATTAGATATTAACTTTCCTTGTAGCATAAAAGTATCAAGTATAACTGAGGATAAGAAATATTGTCATTGAATTAAGATTTTCCTCTCTATTCATTTTTGATATACCTTTACATTTTACTAATAAACTTCAACTAGGGCTTTAATTGGTTGATTCTTCTTGATTTTTTCCTTTTCACTTGGAACGGTTTGAACCATTATGCCAAATTTATTTGAAGTCTAATAGTTTTGCCTTTGCTTCTCGTCTAATGCATGGAGAGGCATTAATAGAAACACAGAAAAAAAACCCATAATCCATTGCTGTGGTGAAAAATTCTAATAGACATATCTTCTCTATAAAATGGTACACAGTTTTAGGAGGCATCCTTCTGTTTCTCAGTTAACAGGTATGGAGTGACTACATCTAGGATTAGAGCAGTGGAGAGAGCTGGTGTTCTCACAGTCCTTTCCTTGCTTCTGAAATGTACGGGGCTAAGGTTTGATTTTCATCTTCTGATTCCCCCTGGAGAATCAGATAATCTGAGAAAAACATCCAGGTCCTGCATCTTAGACTATATCTCAGCACTAGAACTGACCATCTTTCCCTGAACGACACATGGCAACTGGGTCCCTCTGACAAAGGATTTCATCAGAATGAAATAAAAGCAAGCCTCTATATTTTTAATATTAAAAGTTTAGTTTTTGAAGCAGAAGAAATAATGATTTAAAAAAATAATTCATCATTCATTTAGTTAGACAGGGTCTTGCTCTGTAGCCCAGGCTGGAGTGCAGTGGTGCAATCAAAGCTCACTGCAAACTTGACCTCCTAGATTCAAGTGATCCTCCCACCTCAGCCTCCCGAATAGCTGGGCTTACAGGCGCATGGCACTATGCTGGCTAATTTTTCGACCTTTTGTAGAAATGAGGTTTCACTATGTTTCCCAGGCTGGTCTCGAACTACTGGCGTCAAGTAATTTTCTGCCTTGGCCTCACAAAGTGCTAGTATTACAAGTGTGAGCCACCACACCTGGCCTTTTAAAGATGTTTTTAATTTTATGCAGTGTGGATAAGAAATAAATACTCAGAGTCATTTAATAGATAAGAATACTAGAAAAGGGAGGAAACTTTATATAAACCAAATTTTTTCCTCATTTTTCTCTACATTTCTCATTTCCAATTATTTACCTTTTAGATTTATTCATATTTGAAAACAGGTCCTAAAGTTAAATGACTGGAAACTGATGGACATTTCTTCAAAGGAAATATACAAATTTTCAATGAGCACAAGAAAAAAAAATTCAAAGTCATTAGTCACAGTCACCAGAGAAACGCAAATCAAAACCACAATGAGATACCACTCAAAACCACTTCAAAACTACTAAGATTGCTATAATAACAAGGATAGATAAGAACACGTGTTTGTGAGGATGTAGATAAATTAGAGCCTTCATACCCTGCTGATGGGATGGTAAAAACATGCAGTCACTTTGGCAAATGGTCTTGCAGTTCTTCAGAAAGTTAAACATAGAGTCACCATATACCCAGAAATTCCACTCTTAAATATGTATCTATGAAAATGAAAGCATATATTCATACAAAATTTGTACACGACTATTCATAGCATTATTATTTATAATAGACAAAAGGTGGAAACCACCCAAATGTCCATCAACTGATGAATGGATAAGTAAAATGTGGTATTTACGCACATAATAGAATATTATTAGGCAATAAAAAGGGATACACGTACTGATACATGTTACAACATGGATGAACCTTGACAACACTATGCTAAGTGAAAGAAGCCAGTCGCAAAGACCCCATGGTACATAGTTCTATTTATATTAAATATACAGAATAGACAAATATAGACAGAAAGTAGATTAGCGGTTGTTTAGGGTGATAAAATATCCTGAAGTTGATTATAATGATTGTACAACTCTGTGAATATATTAAAAACCACTGGATTCTACACTTTAAATGGTTGAATTTTACAGCATGTGAATTATATCTTAATAAAAACCCTCTCTTCCCCAGATTAAATGACTGGGTTACAGTGAAGTTTAAGCTTTTGAGACGATGATATGATCTCCAGGATCTTCAAAGGAAGAAACTCCAAATACTGATGCTCTAACTATAGGTTATTTTCTCTGGAGGATAATCCTGGAGTATACAGACAGGTACACAAATCAGAAAACTCTACAGCCTCTGATGCCCATTTCCTAGTTTCATGTCAGCACAGTGGCCAGTCAATAAACACAAACATTCAGGACAATATCACAGTCACAAGCTGCTTTGGGATTCTACTGACCATAGTTCAAAACTTAGAAGAATGTGTCTACCTGCCACATTTAATAATTCCACCACCAGAGAAAGTAGGCCCCATACAGAATGAGTTTCATTGTGTGTGGTTATTTATACAACTTTCCTATACAGATGTGTTAAGATTCTCAATGTCAGGCTGAAGGCTGAGCAATCTGTAACTTCTCTGGTATTTTTTAAATGACTCCATGTTAGAGACATTAAAAGTGAATATTCATTTCTCTCTTGAAACAACAAAACTTAGCTAATAGAGTGATGGGAAAGATCCCCACTTTTCGAAGATGATTTTCAATTATGAAAATAAAAATCACCCAAACATTGGTCCATGACTAAGGATGTCAAGCATTTGATACTGGTGGGAGATGGTAGCAACAGAAGCCAAGCAATGTCACAAAAGGTGGAGGCTCGTACTTCAGCAATAGCAAGGTGCCCACAGCTGCCCCCCTGGAGTTACTTGTGAATGAAATGACATACACAAGAAATATGGACTGCAGACCACCCACAAGCCAAAAGCAACAAATGACAAACCACACACAGAGAGTTGACAGCTGTCATGCCAAGGCAAACATCACCCTACCACTCACTCTACCATCAACAGATTTCAGTAAGTAACCAAGATGACAGAATGCACTTAAAGTGCTCTTCTTCTCCAAGTTAAAAGTGCTACTGTCATCTGTTGATACTTTCAGAAATTCTTAAATAACAGCTTGGATTCAGCTTTCAAGATATAGGTTCCCCTCTACTCCATCCAAGAGCAATTCTTAGCAGTAGAAACGTCAGGAAGAGGACAGGATGAACTGTGTCTTCCTCCTGGCAATTGGTAGCTCCATAAGGTCAGTTATGAGCAGCCGGGAGATACTCCTGCCCTTTCCCGGGCCTGCTGTTGGCAGGCCATCCCTGCCTTCCTCGAGAGGTACACGTTGCATATTATCCTGAACTGGTCCAGGATATGGGTGCCATGCTGTGGGAAAAACAGGTACAACTTCACTTCATAAAAATCTCACTGCATTTGTTTAATTGAAATGATTCTCCTACATTCTGCAATTACAACCTTCCTATTCTGTTAATACTTAAATATGCTTTTGTTTATGAAACAATGGTTCTAGTAGATGAGGGGTTTCCTTTATGTTTTCACTTGGTGAAATAAAAAACTTGGTTGCCTTATGATGACCTCCACTTAAAAAAATTGACTGGTTTGGGAGTTGTTCTTCTAGAAAACAACATATTACTATTTTCACTACATCATTAAGACAACTAGAAAGCAAAGTGGAAAATGACTAAGTGTCTCCTGCCTTTTTCTCCCTCTGGACCCCGAACTGGTTTGCAAGGGTCTCTAGGTCACTCTGAAGGCATGTCCTTGGGGAAGTGAGGAAGAGATGTTCTTGGGAGTAGTCCAGCAGGGAGGGGCTCTGGGGACAAAGTCTCTAGGAGGAGCCATGAGCCAAGAGAAGTTAGGTCCATCATCTGACTTGCTGCTAGCTAATGACCAGAGCTCAATTATTGCTTGTTTATTTTAAAAGCATATAATCTCTATTTTATTAATAAGTTAACATATCTATTCAACAAAAACATTCTACTTCTCAGATGATGCACCGCATGCTTTGTACAGGAAGTAAGAATGTAAAAGTTAAGCCCTTAAACAGCTCCTTGTCCCACTTTGTTTTGTATGAAAAAGTCATACAGACAAATAATTACATTGTGATTGTCTGTAACGTGCGGAGGTTACAGCATTGAGGTGATAAGCTGAGGTAGCCTTCACAGGATAGAGTAGAGGACTTGACCTGGGTCTTGAAAAATGGGAAGAAATTTTTCTTCAACTCTATTTTTACAGGATAGTTCCAGACTGAAGACGCAGAATTTACAAGTGGAGAACAAGCTGAAGATGTGGTGGGTCATGTAGACAGGAATCAGAACACGAAGGGGCCCATAGGCTGCCTAAAGAATTTCCATCTCATTCTATGTGTGGAGGTGAGCTGTGTGCCAGCCTGTGAGACAGATCATGCTGGCTCTCACTGGAAAATGGGACACGGGAGAAAGACGCTGGGTGGAGGAAGACCAGTTAGGAGCCCATGACATTAGGGAGAGAAAATAAATGTCTGAATTAGGAGAATAAGGGTGGTGACTAGACGCTGGAGAGCAGGCTTTGGTAATGGTAGAACTGAGTGTTGAGTAAAATCCTCACTTACAATTCGTCCATGATAAATTTCAACATGGGCTGTGCACGCTGTTACTAATGTGTTTCACACAATCTTGAGAGTAGATAGTTGCACACTCTTTTAATACTGCCTTTAAGCCACTCAATTTCTCTTGCAGCCACAGAAAAGAGGGCAAGTGTTCAGTAGGTAAAGCTGTATCTATACTTGAAATATGCAACAGGGTCCCATTAAACTTAACAACACAGGAACTTACATTTTAGAGTGTTTTGCCAGGAGAAAGAACTGAAGTACAGGTTATGAAGCACACTCACTTTTGATTCATTCCCTGAGTCAGGAGGAAGACAAGTCATAGACAAGAGTTATGAGAGCTCCTCAGCGTTATGGGGTGTTTTTTTTTTTGTTTTCCCAAGCTCCCCTGAATGGAGAACAGGTAGATAATTTGTGTTACAAGGTAGACACAGTGCCTGAGTACACAACATGCCTACCAGTCTCATGTTCCACAAATACTTTAGAAATATTAGAGAGGTAATTAAAGGTAAGACCACAATGATAATGTTAGTTTTGTACCTGCCAATAGGGGATTGTCTATTTTTTTATCTGAATTTTTTATTTTACAACTTTTTTTTTTGAGACGGAATCTTGCTCTGTTGCCCAGGCTGGAGTGCAGTGGCCCGATCTCAGCTCACTGCAAACTCTGCCTCCTGGGTTCAAGCGATTCTCGTGCCTCAGCCTCCCGAGTAGCTGGGATTACAGGTGCGCACCACCATGCACGGCTAATTTTGTATTTTTAGTGGAGATGAGGTTTCACCATCTTGGCCAGGCTGGTCTTGAACTCCTGGCCTCAAGTGATCCACCTGCCTCAGCCTCCCAAAGTGCTGGGATGAGAGGTGTGAGCCACCAAACCCGGCCTATTTTACAACTTTTTAAACCTGATAATATGAGATATTCATACATACTACAAACAACTGAGACTCAAAAAAGTTTCAAGTGAAAATACAAAATCCCTTGTCATTCTAACTCCACATTTCCCACCAGTATTGGTATATCCTGTTCCTGTAGTTTTATTTTCTTAAAGATCCACCACTGGAATCATGCCATGGATATAGTATTGTATGCTATTTTGTCCCCCATTTAAAGTTTTTCTTCAGGTAATTAAATGTTCTTCAAACTTTTGAATTTTAATAGCTCTGCTGCATTTCATCACACAGATGTATCACCCTTACTGTGGCAAATCCCAGAGTGTTGAACATTGAGGTTGCTTCCCCATTTTTGCTAACGTAAATAAATACCACAGTGACCATCCTTATTTGCTTATAAATCATCTCATAAAACTAAAACAATGGAATTGTTAAGGTTTGGGTATTAAAAGAATAAAAGGAGTAAAAGGGAAAAGGATCAGTAGGCTTAACCACATAAACTCAAACACAGAAACTTAACCACATAAACTCAAACACAGAAAAGGCACCCCATAAAAATAAATAGCAGGACAACAAACTGGGAGAAACTCTGGGTTTCTTAAGAATCTTCTTGGCAAATCTTGGAACAAGCCCACTCACACTGGCGATTATGAGATTAGTTATCTGGAGGCCAAGGTGGTTTTGGCCCCTGAGATGTTTACTGATTGGCCATTTACTAATACTCCCAATCTTCTTGTTTATCATATGGCTAGAAAGAATCTTAAAAGATAATCTGATCCTCTGAGAACCTTTTAGGGCTGTCTGTTCTAAACCATCTTAGACAGATGGGAATCCCTAGTGTTTTTTAAGGTCTCTAGATAAGCAGATTCCAAAACTTCTTTTGATAACCATTCCAGGGTTTAAGAATCTTACTGTCAGGAAATTCTTTCTTTTATCTAACTTAAATCCTGCATGCTTTAGTTTAAACCTATTTCCTTCCACTCTCTTTCCCTCACTTAGAGGAGGATGGAGACCATCTGATCACCACCCTTTATAGCATGACTCTTCATATAAACAACCTAACAATGGATTATTGTATTTCTTCTTAGCTTTCTCTTCTCTGGACTAAATAAGGCGGGCATCTTCAATTTTGGAGATTGTATGTCCTAAATGATTAATTTACAAATCATTTAATCGTCCTCACTGCATTCTTTTGAAATGTCTTCAAATTTTACAAGTTTTAACACAGCTCCAATCATTCTTGAAGATGCAAGGCACTATTTGAAGGTATCAGTAGAAATTTTAGAGTGGAGGTCGTCTTTCTAGAAGCCACTGCTTTTACCAAGAAGAAACTTTAAAAGAGTTCAGACTCCTTGGTAGACAAAGATATTGGGGGCTGTTCAGCACGGGTTTTGTTTTTACAGTTTCCCAGACCTAAGTGTGATGATTCAGCTTCTGCTCCCTTAGGACATCCGTGGCAGCAACTAAAAGCTAGGCCCAGTTATTGCTGCTGACACCTGTGGTAGTACTGCATCACCAGTTATTAGCGGGAAGGCACATGGCCTGGAGGCCACCTAAAATGCCCCCAGGTGCAGAGATACAACTTCAAAGGTTGCAGAATTCAAATGCTTGGTGCCTGAGTGCCTGATATCTTGGCTGCTCTGTCCACTGAGGTTCAGTCACAGTTAAAGAAAAAAAGTGTGAATTTAGGCTTGAGAGGAGACAGATTTGAGTGCCATCTATATGCTGACAGGTAGCATGATAAGATAAAGCAATACCCTGCAAGTTAAGAAAGCTGTGTTCTGGCATTAGCTCTGTCCCTCAGTCACGATGTGACATTTCTATTCCTCTGGGTCCCCACATGTAAAATGCAGTGAATTACAGAATCTTTTAAACTCGTCAGAAAAAGACACTTCATAAATATAAGCTGCTGTAATAACCACTGAGAGAACAAAACATTAGGTTGTCATCGAATATAAGTAGGAAATTCTTCACCTCTGTCCATGTACACGCTGCACAGCAAATTTGAGAGTTGAGTCAACACTTGACTATTAGTCTATTGAGGTTATTCAGGAAAAATTTAAAATTCTAACTCCTTCAAACAAAGCGCTATGGGCTATCTCCACTTTCCATCAGTGTATGGGTGCTTATGGAATGTAAAACTAATTTTAATGTTTCCTAAGTTGAATACAATTAGGAAAGAAAAACATTGGTTTAAAGTAACCCACAGAGCTCTAGCCAACATAAATATGGATAATGGATGGATGGATGAATGGATGGATAAACGGATGGATGGATAAGTGGGGGGATAGATGGGCGGGTGGGTAAGTAGATAGGATAAATGGATAGATAATCTTTTGCTTTGGCTGATTTTGTCACTGATTATCTTCAACAGGGTATAAGAGCTGACTGCTTTATGTGGTCACGTAACCTATACCCTTCTCCAAAATAATTGGAAAGATCCTATTTCCAACACTACTGAATTAGCACCCTGTGATTCACATGTGTGGCGATATAGCCAGGTATCATTTTTCTTCAACACAGTTTAATTTATTCATCTGAAGCCTATCTTAAATTCATCAGTGTGAATAATAAAAGGAAAGTAAGAAATGACTGGAGTCCCAACACGCTATGCTTGGAATGCCTTTCCTTCCATAAAGATAAATGCCAGCTGTTGTCTCCAACATGCCCGGGCACAAAGATTAAGTCTCCAAAGAAGATACATTTAATGGAAGCAAACTGTTATTAAGATAAGGTTTGTTTTTTTTTTTTTTTGTAAATAATCTCAGTGGTGTTTTCCCTTTCCTGTAGATTAGAAAAAAAAAAAAAAAGGGAAGGTTGGGTGGATATGGCCCTGATGTGACACTCCATTGGAGGGCAGAGAGAAAGGGAAGACAGCAGGCCTGTGTCTGTAAACGGATTCGATGCTATGTGTTTTGTGGCAGAAAGAACACCATGACCTGCCAGGCTACAGCAGATTTTCTTTTCTTTCTTTTTTTCTGAGACAGAGTCTCGTTCTGTTGCCCAGGTTGGAGTGCAGTGGTGCGATCTTGGGTGATCTCGGCTCACTGAAACGCCCGCCTCCTGGGTTCAAGCAATTCTCTGCCTCAGCCTCCCAAGTAGCTAGGATTACAGGTGCCTGCCACCATGCCCAGCTTTTTTGTTTTTTTTTTTGACATGGAGTTTTACTCTTGTCTCCCAGACTGGAGTGCAATGGCACTATCTCAGCTCACTGCAACCTCCGCCTCTTAGGTTCAAATGATTCTCCTGCCTTAGCCTCCTGAGTAGCTGGGATTACAGATGCCTGCCACCATGCCCGGCTAATTTTTGTATTTTTAGTAGAGATGGGGTTTCACCATCTTGGCCAGGCTGGTCTTGAACTCCTGACCTTGTGATCCACCCACCTCGGCCTCTCAAAGTGCTGGGATTACAGGCGTGAGCCACCGCACCTGGCTGTACCGTAGGTTTTCTAAGAGAGGCCTTGGGGTAAAAAAGACTTAAAAACTACCAGTGGAGTGAGCAACCTTCCATGCTTCTTGAGAAATTATTACATGTGAGTAGGTATTGTAATTAAACTAATTGTAGGCCTCCATTATTGTAGTCACTGCCACTTGACATTCTTACCTAGCTGTTAAGTGTCTTTGTTACCAGAACCCATGTTAAGTGTTGTGGGAATTTGTGGCCTCTCTTGAGGCATCCACACACTTCATTTAAGCATACTCCAATTGTCAATAAAAATCACACCCTGCCTTGTAATACGATATTCAAGAGATGTGAACAAAATGAATCTTCGAGATTTTTAAGAGGACTAATGCCTTGAGCTTCCACACAAATAAAAGATGGAGAGGATTAAAGCCTGGGAGATTACCAGCCCGGGCCAACCTTGCTTGGCAGGCTGGAACCTGAGAATGTGGCTGCATCAAAATGCAAAACAAATGCTGTTTGTCACCTGTAATAAGGAGGACTCAGATGTAATTTCTAGGCTTGAACAATAGGGGACAAAGGAAACAGTACATTAGGGAATGCCAGGTCTCTTATTTACGTCATGACTAACAAAAAAGAGGAGGAGAATCTGAAAATGAGTGGCTCTCTAGGAAGTGCATATAGGAAGTCATTAAGCTATGAGACTTCAGAGTCCCGAAGCTCTGTTCCAAGTTTATTTAGCTTTGAACACGTCTAAGTGTTTTTACTCTTGGAATAAAGTCAACAGACAAAAGCAAAATATGCTTCTTTATCCTGTTACTCTGGCATGGTTGATTACTTAGGGATCTCTAGGAATTCCTTATTTCAACTTCATTTTAGAACTGACAGATGCATTCGCTGGGTCAATCCTCTGACCGCCAGGCTTCTCAGGGTGCTTTCGCTGTGTTCACTACACATGGGAGATGGGAGGAAAAGAGGCTCCAGAGACCGGGCGAGGTGGTTCATGCCTGTAATGTTAGCACTTTGGGAGGCCGAGGCGGGTGGATCACTTGAGGTCAGGAGTTCAAGACCAGCCTGGCCAACATGGCGAAATACAAAAAAAAAAAAAAAGAAATCAGTCGGGCGTTGTGGCACATGCCTGTAATCCCAGCTACTTAGGAGGCTGAGGCAGAAGAATTGCTTGAACCCGGGAGGCAGAGGTTGCAGTGAGCTGAGATCATGCCACTGCATTCCAGCCTGGGCAACAGAGGGAGGCTCCATCTCAAAAAAAAAAAAAAAAGAAGCTCCAGAAAAGAGGCATGTGTTACTCCTCGGTTTTTCCCTGTGTGTCTTCCCAAGGGTGAGTTCTAATTTCTATGTCTGGTCTTATTCAATTATACCCCTTTGCCTTGCTTTCTTACTTGCAAGCAGATATTTATAACTCACATTTATTGAGGATTTACTGTGTGCTGGGCACTATACTAAATGCTTCGTATGTCTTAGTCAATTTGTTGACCTTTATCTTACTCTCTTTATTTGGTAGATCCTAATGCATAAAGGGGACAGTCTTGGAAAACCTATGGATTTAGCGGGTAAGGCCCCTCTCCTCTCCACTGCTCACCCTCCTATGGCCTTGGGCTTCCTATCCAGGCATCCCACTGTGGCTGCTCTTCTGGGGACAGTTCTCAGTTCTGGAAGTTTTGTGATACTCTGACTTCTGTTTGATTTTCCCTGGTTCTTAGTCTCTGGGGCCCCATCAGGGCTACAGCACAATGAGAGTTATGTTGTTAGCTGTTGCTGATGGCTTCCTGTGCTTGATTTCGAAGAGAACACAGCATTTTAATAGCGCCCTCCAGTGCCCTGCTGCAAGGGAGAGGGCCCTGTGGGAACCTGAAGTCCCACAGCTTTGGCAAGGGCGGAGAGCCTCCCTGACTCCTCCAGTCACACAGCACTTGGTGGAAGACTACTCCTCCCACATGGATCTACATGGAAGGTTGTTCTAGACCTTTCTAACACCGTCATAAATGTGGTCCTTGGGAATTATAGCATTTTCTGAGAGAAGAGCTCCATCACCAGGAATATAATGTAGAGGTACAGTGGAAGAGCAGAAGTCAGGCAAGCCGGCTTCTAATTTCAGCACCCTGTAACTTTAGGCAGGCCATTAATCTGCCTCTGCCCTCCATTTTCTCATTGCCAAAATGCAATAATAATTCATTCTTACCAATCTCACAGAATTTATGTCACATAAACTAGTAGTACAAGCTAATGAAGGTGACTGCTTTGACAAGTGGAAAGCAAGTATATTAGTGCAAGGTACTGATGTGATTAAGATTATAGGCCCTGGTTATATCTGTTAGACTACCTAGGAGATTACACATTTCCAAATTCAGATGGTATAGAAAAATAACAAAAGGGAGCTGGGGGCATTTTCATTTATGCCTCTCAAGATGCTCTCCAAGGAACAGAACACACATTCTTTGCCCTGCCTACTTCATTATTGTCTGTTTACCTGAACTAACAGCAGTGTGACTGATTGAGATGAGACATATAATGTTATTTAACTACAAATTTGTTGCAGAACCTATTGAACATGAAGTCAAAGTCAGTTATGATTGAACAACAGAAATAAATAGCTGTAAGTACAATGGAAACATGAAAATCAAAATAAAGCAGGGTATTATTTTGCTCTGACATTAATTGTACAATAATACCTATATTTAATGCTGTGACTCAATTTTGTATGTCAAGTCAGAAAAACAATTGATATAAAATATCTGAGTCAGCAGTGACTACTTTTCATTGTCACCAGCTTCTTTTAGCAAGAATCTTTGGAAATAAATTTTGATGCTGCAAACAAGCCCAGGGCTACAGGTTAGACAGTTACCTATAGCAAATGGGTTTGAATAGGTTCAGAAAAAGGTCTAGCTGTTTGAATCTAAAAAAAATATTACTATAAGATTATAATTCTTTGTCTTTCCAACTCTGAGGCACTGAAGGAGCCAAAAAAAAAATAGGGACTAATTTAAGATATAAGAAGATTGGCTCCATGCCTGGGGGTGGAGAAGATGAGTGGGGTACAGGAAAATAGAAGGAACCAGAAAAAAAATGTGTTTGGGAGGAGCTTGTTGGCCAGAGAGGACTTTAAAGAGGAGAGCAAAACATAGCCAGATAAAAGTGTAAAACTGATCCTATGTGGCCAAGTGGTATGCATGGAGAAAAGCAAAATGGAAGTTGCTTCCTAAACTTGGAAAAATTGTTGTCCTCTTAGTTAAATGAGTAAAACCTACTGACACTGAATGAGATTAGTTACCTAAAGACGTTACCTTAAGGGGCAGGATAAAACCCTGGGTCTAGAAATTGAATAAAGGTGTGGCTAGAATGTAGGAAGATGGTTTAGGCTTAGGCAATGGTGTTGATAAATCTGAATAGAGAGTGTGTTAGAAATGAGGTATTCTGCTCAGAGCTATAAAAGGGTGGGGTTAGAGAGAGGATTAGGCAAGAAGAATTCATCAGTGTGTCCTCAGCACTGTCCAGAAGAGTAGGGGGATCTGGGTGACAGTACAGCTTTTGCCTTGTTTGGAAGGTAAATTTATGTCTACTATGGGGTGATTCCAGAGGTATGGCATAATGACATTAGATTTTCCATCTACCATCTCCTCTGGTTCCATGAGCTCCTGACCCTAAAATAAATGGCTTTCCAAATATTGTCCTGCAGAGACGAATGTGCAGATACAAAACCAAGTACCTGAATCTGCTTGGCAGTTACCTGTCTCACTGTAAATTAATAAGTTACATTGCCCATTTGCTTTACGCATTAGTTTCCTTCAAGTTTTTTTTTTTCTTATCCTTACACCATTCCTCCAAATTACGTTCAACTCAACAAACATGGACAAAGTCAACTTTGTCAATCTGCAAAACGGAGCATGTGATCCTGGGCTGGGGCGGTGAAGAAGGGAAGGAAACGAATGAGGAAGGCATATTAGACATATTAGAAAGGGAGAACTATCATGGATACTGACACAAGAAAAAAAAATAAAGACACCAATGAGACTGAGTGGAGAAAAGAAGAACTGCAATAGATTCATATATGCAGAAGAACTTGATAAATAACAAAAACAGTGCTTTCCATGTGTCTGGAACATCTCATTTCCTCCTCCAAACAGCCCACTGAGACTTGGAGCACTGCTAAGCAGTAGTTAGCAGCTGCCACAAAGCTAGTGTGTCACAGACCTGGGATTCAGACCTGGGCAGTTCAGCCCCCCAGAGCCCATGCACCTGGCCATGACACGGTATGCCCCAACCCCAGGGCACTGCACTCCTCAGGGGAATGAATATGTTTTGTGATTGTGTTGGAAAAATTTCCTCACTGTATTAAGAAAAAATAAAGCTGGCTTTCTATACCCTTCTATTACACAATAAACCAGAGTGGGATGCGAGTGGATTAAAGACCAAAATGTGAAAGGTAAGTCTATCAGCTCAGTAGAAGGAAATGTAGGAAAGTATTTTTTGTGACAAAGAGTTGGAAAAAGATTTCTTAAGATCCTAAAAGCCCAAAGTATAACCACCTCTAATGAAAATAATATGATGTATTTGATTACTATAAAATTAAAGATCTCTGCTTTATGAGGTACACCATTGAAATATCTGATTAAGACTGCAAATTGATAAGGAAAAGGAAAAAAAAACAGAAGAAAAATCAAGAAATCCAACAAAAAGGACAAATGATGTCAATAAAGAATTTACAGAATGAGATGCTATAAGAATTAACAAGCATATAAAACGATGTCCAAACTCATTAGGAATGAGAGAAATTCATGTAAAAACACAATGAAATACAACTTGATATGCACTCGAATGACAAAAATCAGAAATGTAGACAATACCAAGTATTGACGGAGACCTTGGGAAATGAGAATGCTTGTGCATTGGTGATAGAACTAGATATTAATACTATGAATTTGAAATGCAAGCGGGAAAGATTAAAGAAAATTTAAAAAATGCATTTATCCTATTTTATCTATTATTCTTTTCTGGCAGTAGTAAGGACAGAATGCATTTATTCTATGGCTCCCATGATTCCAAGCCAGAGAAATTTCCTCAGTTCCATTACAGGGCACGTATGAAGATGTTTCTTAGTGTCATTGTGCGGTAAAGGGTGCTTAGAAGCTAAGCAGATGTCCATATACATACTATATAATATGATTAAAAGATACACAATTGTGTGAAAGAGATATTAAAAACAACGCTGAGTGGAAAAAAAGAAAACAATGATATTTTGAGCACAATACCATTTCTGTGAATTACATATATCTACACAAAACAACTCTAATTATTTGTGGATATATCCCAAACACTTAAGTCACTACATGCAGAGGGTAAAAGGAGTATATATTAAGGATTAAAGGGGAAAAGCAAACAGGGAAAGAGTTTTGTATAGACAAATGACGATAGAGCCATGAACTGAGGATTACTGTTCACCCAACTCTTTGCACTCAGTCCAAAATAAAAGAGGAAACAAAAAGGAAAGCTTATGGTATGACTCTAATGGAAACAGATTACTGGCAACCTAGCCAGCCAGAGTACATGCATAAGATTTCCCTTATATATTTCATGTTATTATTGTGGAGACAAGATATAGTCTTGTCTATATATACTATATAGTAGTATCTAGAGAAATTCAAGTGATTTTCCAAAGTTGTACTGTCCTAAAAGCAGAACAACAGATGAATTATTAACTTGCTGACAATTTAATTTTTCGAAAGTTGGAGAGACTAATGAGAGGAGCTATTACTCTGGACCAATAAAGCAAAGTTAAAGTGATGGAAACCTTGAGAGAATTGCTTGGTGTTTGTAAGAGTCAGGGAACGAAATGCTGGGCAGCATAATTCCCAAACATTATAAATTTACTAATTACTACATTTTCAAGAGCTACCTTCAAAAATTCTGATTTCACAGGTCTAGGGAGGATCCAGAAATGTTTGCAAATTTAAAGCAAGCTGTGCCACAGACAACACTTCTCAAAAATGGAAGGGCACAAATTTCTACAAGTTCAGAGGAAAGAATGATACGGCCCCATGATCAGGGTCTAAGACAAAAAAGATGTCTTAAGGGGGAAGCAAGGCATTCAACAATAAAATTTTGATAATGATAAATGCTGAAAACTCTACAGATGAGTTAAAATGCCACAGAGCTGGTAGGAATGTAAAGAAGGGCACGTGGCTGATGAAACAGGAATTATTCGAAAGACGGGGGTGGGAAAGCACATCGTCTAAAACGAATGCAACAGAGAACTGGGTAAGAATAGCGTCAGGAAGGGTTAAATCTGAGAATAAGCTCAAGCTTGAGAAAAATGCAGAGGACAATAAAAGGAATTGTTAGCGTATGTTTAGAGTGAAGGAAAAGAATGATTCACACGCCCCTTGGGGCAGATATTATAGTATTAGCAGATGACAGTAAGAGAGAACAGAGACTCAGCATTCTGTTTGCTGCCATCTTCCCTATCAATGAGAATGATCTTCACACTAAGCCACAAAACAACAGATTAAGAAGCAACTGAAGCCTGAGAGAGGTGATAAAACTAAAAGGGAGCATCTAGCCGCTTTATGAGTTTGTGTCTCTAGGCCCAAATGAATCTTATCAGAGTTCACTGAAGGAACTCACAGATGTGACTGCAGAACTTCTGTGGGGATCTTTGAGTAATCCTAGAAAACATAAGAGATGCAGAAGATCTAGGGCTAAGTTCTCAATTTTTAAAAGAGTAGCGGTGATGGGACAAGAAAGCATGTATACATTCTGAAAACAGCAAAACAGTGAATTTCAAGTTGCTGGATGAATACATAGATAATTTATGGAAACTCAGGAGACAAAAATTAAGAATGGGGTAATTTTAAGGGACTAAAAAAGGCTAAGAACAGCTTATGTCAAATTTACCTCCTTCTCATCTTTGAAAGATTCACCATATGAGGTGAGGAATGTCAGAATCTCTTTCAACAGTTCACCAGGTGATTCTGTGGTTCAGCCAGGCATGGGAATGTTGACAAATAGTTATGGAGATCCCTCCAAAGCCAAAGATTCAATGACTGCGTGCTTTTTCAACGACATCACTGTATCTATGCCTTCTTATTTTATTGCTGTTTCTTCTGCTTTAATGTTAT
This sequence comes from Pongo pygmaeus, assembly GCF_028885625.2. Classification (NCBI taxonomy): domain Eukaryota; kingdom Metazoa; phylum Chordata; class Mammalia; order Primates; family Hominidae; genus Pongo; species Pongo pygmaeus. The sequence continues at coordinate 105,673,942 of NC_072384.2, read as the reverse complement.
TGAGTACTTTCTAACATCTTTGGCAAAAGAGAAACATTAAGCCATAGCCTTTCTCTTAATCATTCTTCTAATAATCACTACAGATCTCATACTCTCCCTTCTCTGTTTGACTTCAGAGAAGTCTGCATAATTACAATCTATCACTATCACTTATTTTTTTCTCATGAAACTCTCAAGTATTCTTCCATTTCCCGAGCTAAAACTTTCATTCCAAAACTTCAGAATCTTTCATTTTGTGTACTTTTTTACACTCCATTGGTATTTTTCTTTCTTCTTCTCTGGCATCATTGGCCCTGCTCAAATAATCTGGTTTCATTCATCTAAGCAAGTTCACCCACTTATTTAAAACACTTCTGCACCCATGTTGACTGTTTCTCTTCCCTAACGCGTATACTTTGGGTTCTTAATGTCTCTAAGCCAGACAGAAATTATTTTGTCTTCCAAATATAATTCAACTCAGGAAGTTTCATGGAGTTTATTCTGTGCGCAGCACCCAATCCAAAGTGTGTAAGACCTAGTTATGTCCTCAAAATGCTTCAGCATCACCAAAGGAGTGTGAACACACGCACCCGAAACTCCTAGGGAACTATTTAAGGCTAATTATGATTAAGTAGGAAAAAATGTCCTTCTCTCCTCCCACAACACACTGTGCTTAATGTTTATTAATAGCAGTTAGTCAATACTTTGTTTTATTAATGAACAAGTGAACAGATAAACACATGCTGGTCCAAATTCAGTATTATAAGAGGCTAGAACAGAAAACACCACAGTGGAGCAGAGGTGGAAAGCAGTCATACAATTAGTATGCAAATAAGAAACATAATAGATATAGTTTGAGTCTAGGGGAAGAAAAACTTCTTCCCCAAAAGTTTCCTTGGTTTGTTGTTACTGGAATGATGTTCTTTTTGTTTTCTATTTTTTTTTTTTTTTTGAGACAGAGTCTTGCTGTGACGCCCAGGCTGGAGTGCAATGGCGCAATCTCAGCTCACTGCAACCCCTGCTTCCTGGGTTCAAGCGGTTCTCCTGCCTTAGCCCCCCGAGTAGCTGGGATTACAGGCGCCTGCTACCACACCCGACTAATTTTTGTATTTTTAGTAGAGATGGAGTTTCACCATCTTGGCCAGGCTGGTGTTGAACTCCTGGCCTCAAGTAATCTGCCCACCTCGGCCTCCCAAAGTCTGGGATTGTAGGCGTGAGCCATCATGCCTGGCCAGAATGATGTTCTTTTATAAGTATGCTCAGCAGAGCTTCTCAATGAAGGATACTATCTAAATCAATTTAAAAAATAATCTCAGCCAGGTGCAGTGGCTCACACCTAAAATCCCAACACTTTTAGGGTTTACAGGGGAGGCTGAGGCGGAGGATTGCCTGAGCTCAAGAGTTTGAGATAACTGTGACCTATGATCATTCCACTGCACTCCAGCCTGGGTGACAGAGCAAGACTCTGTCTCAAATAAGTAAACAAATAAATAAAAATAAAAATAATCTTAACATTTTCTCTATTATTATCCTACTATATCCTATAAAATATATAAAATGCAAATACTGAATATACAAACAGCTTTTCAATTTTCTTCAACTTCTTGGCTACACCATCCCTAGATAGAACTGACGAGTAACACAAAGTTTGATAAACCTTTATCAATGTACAGCAAGAAGAACAGTAGGAAAAGGAATTTTTAGACATTAGGCAAGAAGGGGCACCAGTGGCTTGCTCAGTGTCACACTGACTTACCAACCTCACAATGACTCTGCAATTTCTGGGTAAATATGTGATGTGGTTAGGTTTTGTGTCACCACCCAAATCTCATCTTGAATTATAGTCCCCATAATCCCCATGAATCAAGGGAGAGACCAGGTGGAGGTAATTGGATCATGGGGGCAGTTTCCTCATGCTGTTCTTGTGACAGTGAGTGAGTTCTCATGGGATCTGACGGTTTTTATAAGGGGCTCTTCCCCCTTCCCTTGGCACTTCTCCTTCCTGCCACCTTGTGAAGAAGGTGCCTTGCTTGCCCTTTGCTTTCTGCCATAATTGTAAGTCTCCTGAGGCCTCCCCAGCCATGCTGAACTGTGAGCCAATTAAACCTCTTTCCTTTATAAATTACCCAGTCTTTGGCAGTTTTTTTATAGCAGTATGAAAATTGACTAATATAATATGCAAATTATTTAGAAGAAAACCAATATCTTCACCCACATCAGGCTCTCATGATTATTCACTCATAATCGTTCTATCAATATGAAAAGATCAGTCACTTACCTTACACAGTTGAAGCAACATGCAGAGATTCAGAAAAGGCCATTTTATGGATCCTTTCAAAAATCCTAATTCTCAAAACATGATTATTTATCATAAAGAAAAGATATTTGATCATAAAGATATGAAAAATAATCATTTTGGCCTTATCATTTTTGCTCATTTTTTCATTTCTGTTACTACCTTTGCAGTCTTCTCTGGTTTTCATTTTATAAAACAAATGCATCATGGTTCAAAACTTTTTTATCCTGAAGGAATAATCACTTGCAAAGGAGGAAAAAGTCCCACTTAATTAGAAAAAATTTGGCAAAGCCTCATTTGCTTCACCAGAACCGGTACGTCACGCATGAGGTCCGGTGAAAAATGAAAACATTGGGCCTGTTCGAAAATGATAAAGCCTTTCACGACAGCAACAGCAAAGTATTAATCCAATGGTGAGCACTTCTATGGGCCCTTCTAACTACACAGGTTCCATGTCCAGGAAGTCAGCCATACTGAAGAGAAGCTCTTGGCCAATGGGAAGGGTGAGATGCACCATTCTGAGAAGTATCTTCCCAAGAATGTTAAACAAAGTCCTATTTTATATCAAAGATGGCTCCTCTCTTTTGAACCCTGATCACATAAATCTATCATTTCTTAACCATGTTCTTAATTCTCTGATTTGTTTTAAAGTTCTCACCTTACCTATTCCCATTCTGTCCCAGGAGATTAACATCCTATAACAACCTGCGTAAGGTTTACCTCCCTCCCCATTCCAACTTCACAGTCAATCAAATCTATTGTAAGCTTCATTTTTAGAATGCTCTGGAAAGATCCCTGCCCAGTTCTAATATTTTTTGGATGGTCACTGTTTGTAATCTCTGGGATACACCTTCCTTGGAAATATCAGTTCACTCTCACAGCATCAGAAGATAGTTATCAGAGAAGGAATCTTCATCAAGAAATGAGGATTTGGCTGCTCGTGGTGGCACATGCTTATAATCCCAATATTTCGGGAGTCTGAGGTGGGAGGGTCACTTGAACTCAGGAGTTCAGACAAGTCTGGGCAACATAGTGAGACCCCATCTCTAAAAAGATTTATTTTTATTTTTTATTTTTTTTCATTTTTTTATTATACTTTAAGTTTTAGGGTATATGTGCACAACGTGCCGGCTTGTTACATATGTATACATGTGCCATGTTGGTGTGCTGCACCCAAAAAACCTCTTTCTTCTTTAATCTGCTGTCTGAGGGGTTTTGTCTGCGGCTCGTCCTGCTCCATTTCTTAGTTCCCTGACCGGGAATCGAACACGGGCAGCGGTGGTGAGAGCGCTGAATCCTAACCACTAGACCACCAGGGGAACTTTAAAAAGATTTTTAAAAAATTAGCTGAGCATGGTGGCACGTGCCTGTGGTCCCAGCTCCTCAGGAGGCTGAGGTGGGAGAATCACTTGAGCCTAGGAGGTCGAGGCTACAGTAAGCCACGTTCATGTCACTGCCACTGCACTCCAGCCTGGGCAACAGAGCAAGACTCTGTCTCAAAAAAAAAAAAAAAAAAAAAGAAAAGAAAAGAAAAAAGAAAGAAGGATTTGAGTTCTAAACTCTGGGCAAGTCACTTAGCTTCTCTGAATCTCTGTTTCCTCATACACTAAACAGGAATACTATCTCCCCTATTAACCTTCTTGAGATAACACCACAGGGAGGTCAGATAGTATTTATTAAAATGCTTTGAAAACTGTAAAGCACTTTACAAATGTAAGATATAATTTTGGTGATTTTCACTATGTTTTTGTTTCTACAATGCCAGCAAATTACAGGCAGCTACCAATTTGGAGTGAAAAGAATACCGAGCTTTAAACCACTGCATTTGGTTTTAATTCTAACTGCAGGACGGTGGGCAAACGACCTCACCTCTCTAGGCCCCAGTCTTGTCATCCATGAAACAAAAGGCTTCAGTCATATCACCAAGATTCTCAACAATTCTAAAATCATTTTATTTTATTCAATTTATTTCTTTGACAAAGCATGTATTGGGTTCCTTCTATGTACCGAGGAATAACTTAGAGTGTTTGAGATACAATGAGGTCATTTTTGAAGGAATTTACTGAGTATACCAGTATATTTCAGAAATTGTGCTTCATGTTGATGGAACTACGATGAGTAAGGCCTAGTCTCTAAGCTCAGGGGCGCAACACAGGGATTAGCCAAGTAGATATTCTGATTTTCCAAGTACATATTTTGATATTCTGTGACAATTTGTCCCATGGAGCAGTACTAATGTGCTATCAAGGGGGAGAAAAGGGGTAGCCTACCCAGTGCAGGTCTGGGGATGTGTTTAAGAAAGGCTTTCTGGATAAGTAGTAATAAACAGTAACAAATGTTGCTCTTGTCTAGGAGCATATTTGCACTGTTTCCTGTGCATTTGTTCCTTCTGGTCCTCTTCATTTCTTTCCTTTACAGTTAATTTGTGGAACACATTACTCCCAAGTGGTGGCATAGGCTGGACACGGTAACGAGTTAAAGACATCTGTAGATAAATTCCCAAAGGATGTGAGTCTAGACAAATCCTTATTAGATTGCTTAGAGAAAACCTATTGCTTTGAGGGTAAGCAGATTCTACTGTGATTCTTGCCTCAAAACATTTTGGGGGAGACTTCTGAAAGATAGAAAGATGAAACATTGGTTCTTTCCCTATATGATGTGGCCACTGGTGGGGGGTTATTCTTTCCTAATATAATAGGGTACTTCTGAATTATATGATGAAATGCAGACTGGTTTTCATGACAGCAATGAAAACAGATTAATCAGCAGCCCCAGGAACAAGTCAGGGGCTGAAAATGACAAGGGGATGGCTCATGGCTGCAAAGTTATGAGCACACTTTAGGTGCAAAGCATGAGGGGTGAGTAAAACCCAAGGCTATGGACGCCTGGTACTGCCTGTTTATCTCCAACATCTGACATCAAAAGAGCTTCATTTGATGCCTGTGTATCTGCTCCAAAATGGTTATTTAGTGCCTTCTATTTCTCGTGAAATATTAAATTGAAGGTGATATAGATGTAAATCAAAGCAAATAGTCTCTTCTCCTATAGGTATTAATCAACCGAATGAAATCCCAGATAACTAAACAGAAATTATTTCATTCTGTGACTGGCATAGATCTGACTCAGAACTGTGAAGTTAATTATCTTAAAAATTGAGTCCTTCAAGGTCACTAGTTACCATATGAAACCCATTTACAAGAGTCCCTGTAATCCACGACATGAGAAACCACAAAAATCTGAAATAAATATCCAGCCAGCAAAGATAATCCATAACTGTACAGTGAAAAGAAAAGCTCTACTATGTTTTTTTCCCTCCTTCACACATGGTTTAAATATTCACTCCTCCATGTTCACTTGATGTAAGATTCTGTTATCATTATGAGGGAAACCTATAATATGCTGACCCTACAAAAAGCACTAAGCTCAATGACAAATACTGTCTTTATATACGTAGAAAATCCAAGGCTCTTGTGGTGTAATGAGAGTAAACTGAGTAGAATTTAGTGGATGTAAGACTATTCATCTTAAAATACTCCACATCTATTTCAGCCTTATAAAAGAGCTTACTACTCCAAAAAGAATGGTTTTCTTTGAAACAGTGGGCGTTGGTTGTGTTTCCTCAGCAATACGCGTGTACCTGGGAGGCAGGCAGCTTGACAGAAAGACACTGGGATGCTATGTATACAAACAGATCCTGCAGAAGCTGTCATGTACCTCTTTAAGCAAAGTCTCTGGTCTCTGAAAGCCAATGTTTTTTTTTTCTTGTTTCTGTCCTACATTACACTTACTTTAATAATCTGGTGATAGTCTAGCAACCCACCTTACTCACAGAGCTACCTTTAGCAATTCTAGAGTTAAAATCATATACAGAATCAGAAAATGTCACTGGAAATGAAATAACTGCCTCCAGTTTCCAAGGCAGTGACTCCTGTGTTGGATCTCCTGGTGCCCAGCTGCTCCCTGCCCATGGGCCTTCTTATTTAGTCAGCTGGATTCTTATTTCCTGAAATCTCCCAAGTCTTGGCTGTGGCTTTCTTCCTCGCCTCTCACTCCAGCCCAAATTGCTTATGCTACCCCTCACTCAGCACCAGGTGCAGTTGGCAAAATCCCTCCAGCACCTAGCCTGAGGGCATCCTTTCGGTTTTCTGAAAACTCACCATCCTTGCCCAAAAGAGACGACCTAGGCTCAATCTATCTAGACTGATAAAAGGAAAAGAATGTAACCAACTAGGATTAAGAGATTATTCCCTGATACAACTCCACAAAGGAGTGGTCTTATCAAAAACACTGGTTTCAAAGATGTACCTGTATTTATTTAGTTTTACAACATAAATGTGGCGGAGAGACAGCAAGGTGAGAGAGAGAATAACATTTAATGACAATTGTTCAAACAGCAGTTTCCATGATTTCACATTAACTCTGTATTTTATTCCAGAAAATATTAACCTTTTGAAAAATATCAAGAGAATTTCACTTAATTTGAAGAGAAAACCAGGAAGACTGAACCAAAAAGACAGATTTTTTTAGAAGTTGCTCTTATCGTTGTTTTGATATGCAATTGGTAAAATTTAGTAAGAGTTTACTAATTGCCAAAAGTTATAAAGTAATTAGTTTTTAGCATAACTTGAACTAAGTAATTAACTATTAAGTATTAATAATAATTAAAAAGGAGAAAAGTCAAGAATATACTTTTTTAAATGCTAGAATCAACAACCAATCAAAATGGGTAGTATGTATACTTTAACACAAGGTAGAGATCTTGATCCTTAGAAATATTAAAAATAGCATGGGAAGATATAAACAAGTATTTTGGGGGACAACCCAGAGATCTCTTTTCTTTCACTGCCATTAGGGTTATAGAAAAGTAGAAATGATTTAGCGAAGGCCACCTGTGACTTTGCCTCGGCTATTAAGGTACCATAAAAATATGATTAAAAGTTATAAAAAGACAATAAAGGAGAAGAAACAAAAAAGAAAATACTATTTTGGAAAGTGCTCATAAAAGCAGCAGTGGAGGAGAATCTGACACAAAAATAGCAGCACTTTCAGAATGGCAGGGAGAGTTATATTTTGAACAAGATTATACTCTCTCATAAAGCCAATATTATTTTCATGCAATCAGTGCCTCACTAATGTACAAAATCTAACTTTATGAGATGCAGCAAAGCAGAGGAGAAAGTTGCCTTTGAATGATTACTCTGAAAGTCTAATCAAAGACATTCTCCCACATTATCAAACACAGATGTGCAAACTAAGGAGATGGTTTCTTATTGAAAAAGATTGGCAATAAGATTGAGTACCTTGAATCCAATTCATCTCCTCATAATACCAAATCCTACATATACCTGAGAGGCTCTTCAAAGTCTCCACACACAGAATAATGTTCAACACATGTTTGCCTGTGATGTGCTTTTAACCTAAACCCCAATCTTTATAAGCTGCTCCAGAAACCCAGGTCTTTCTGATATAACAGAGGCACATAAAGACTACTGATCTAACTAAAGAAACATTCATATATTGGGATAGACCTGAAGGGGAGCCAGATGAACCCCACAAACCAGAGGCCTTATGTCAGCCAAAACCCACTGGCTGCTTGGTGTTGACTTGGGTGTGTTTTGGTGTTTGTTTATTGTGTGTTTACACTACAGGTTACAGAACTCAGGGAAGTCTGTACTCTATCAAGTGATATATTCAAATTAAATGCCCTGAAACACAATATCACTCTCCTCCTTATGCTTCCTTTTTTTTAAAAAAAAAAAAAAAAGAGAAAAAGAAAAAGATACATTTCCTTCCTTTTTTGGCTAACATATTTCCTTCCTAATATTATATTTTATTACTAGGAAGATGTTAGGTAACTGAGTGTTACCTACTCATTAATGAAACCTCAGCTTTCATTCTGAAGTTTAATTATATCTTCGATTTTTATCTCTGGAAAATGCTCATGGAAGAAGTTGTTAAATGCAAATAAATAATTAATAACCACATACTTCCTTTTTTATTTTTTAAGTTTAGTTTAAGAAACCCTGTGTTGTAGTGATGTTTGTGTTATGCTAGGAAGTGGATTTCTTTCCACAGTTTATTTATTTTGAAAAAAATTATGGATGAAGTAAGAAACAACAAATTGGATGCTACTTACTGTCTGACCATGGCAGACCTATCTCATGCCAGGAGAGCTTGGAAAGGCAGGATAAATAAACACCGAGGGAGATTACATATAAAATGGTGGTTTTGGGTCTCTTTTCTCACTTTTTCTGGGTTCCACCTTGAAGATTTAGTTGTAGTACCTATGATACATTTTGCATTCCCCAGACAATCAGCCAATGTAACAGTGCAAAAGAGAAAAGCTAAGGAGATTACCAATTTCTCTCTTATTTCCTGTAGACCCTTTTCAGATATCTTTTTCTATCTTTCTGCCCCAAAGTACAGGCATCATTATTAATAAAGGACATCACACAAGGATGTGCAGGAGAGGCCAGTTGTTCAGGAAATGGCTATCATTTGGTAAATGATATAATAAACATATTATGATCTTTGATGCAGCGGGTAATGAGCCAGTACATATACAGTATCAATGCTAAGATTACACTCTATCGCCATACATATTTTTTATCTTACCTGAATTTTCCTCTTTGAGTTGATTTGATTTCTCAAAATTCAAGTCACCTTGTAGCACCACCTAAGACTTTTATTATTATTACTATCCTTTACTTTCCACTATTTTGTATCTATTGCAGTGTACAATGAAAATCTCCCTTATCTAACTGTTTTAGTTTATCACTTAAATGACAGAATTCAAAGGCAAGATTCAGTATTATGAGAATTAAAAAGCATGCATGTCTTTCAAAACCAGACATTATTCTGGAGGAATAAAATTCCCAACCTACTCTATTATTTCCAGAGTTCTAGGAACTAACCATTTCCAAAGGGGCAAATGCCATCATTTTGTGCAATGAATGGGAAACCGATATTTTAGGTAACTCTTGCCCACCTGATTCTTTGATCACTTACCTGCTATTTCCTTTTCATATTTAGTTAGGGTCAATGTCCAGTGATTCTCTTTCCTATCCCATCTGCTCTCTCTCCTGCCCATTCTAATCCTGCATGTTTTTGTCTTACTCCTTCACCAACACTTGGGAATTACATCAGGTATTGAGAGCTTCATCTCTTCCGTGAGTGTGTGACTTTGGTATAGAAGAATGGATTTTTCACATGTTGCTGAAACATTGAGAATACGGAGAGGAGAACGTCAAGATCATCTCTAATTGTTGTTCAGTAATAAGGAAAATGTTCTAAGCACAAGTGATGAAGATATATTGCTTGTACTTTTCCTTCAAGAAAGAACTTGGTATTCAGCTGTGAGGAATCCAAATAGAGCTCACAGCCTGTAGCTTTACTTACTGCCTTTAGGATCATCCTCAGCTTTTGACTTGAGTCCACACTCTTCTGAGGCAGCTCTCAGTCATGATTGAGCACAGTGGGTGCACTAGGACCTGGCTGTTTCTGCCCAGTGTTGAGCTCCTAGAACAGGCGATCTTTGGTCTGGAGCTCCTGCTGAGCTGGCCAAGACTTTGCAGATTTGCCCTGTGATTGAGGGCTCTCTGCCCAATCCTGCTTCCTCCCTTTTTTATCTTCCCCAGGTAGTGCCCCTCAACAAAACCCTTGCACTCCTATTTCTCAGCTACCGCTTCTTGGAAGATCCAACCGGCAAACTCTGGCTACCGTTACCCACTTCTGAAAAGCTTCCTGTGTTTACAAATACTCCCCAAGTCTTCCTAAATCACCAGGCAACCGGCAAGGTAGCAAATATTAAGAAGACAGAGACAAATAACACACATATCAGTAGGTTTGCCAGGACATCAAATGAAATGGAAAACTTGCAGTTTGTTTCTCAGATTCTTCTAAATTTGACAAAAAATATCTTTCATTAATCTCATTACTTTCGTGCTGTTTGTACAAAGGGTTCTAGGTAAAGTACCCTAGGATTCTTCCTGATCCACCTCACCCCTTCTACTGAGGTAGTATTTTTTAACTACTGGCCTCCCATTATATTGCAGCTTCTTATTTCAGGCTGTTTGGAATTTGTATATCCAAGACTACCAAATAGCATAAATTTTTACAGCCTGGGTATTCATATAAAGGTTAGCTTAACCATGTTTACTTAACAATAAGTTACAGGTTATACTTAATTCAGGCAAATAACTACTTAATTTTAAGGGGTTATTTCACTCAAATTCTTTTTTTTTTTTTTTAAGAAGATAACCACCATTTTCAATGGATCACTGATCATCTTGAGTTGGACCCCTTACCAGTGTTCTATAGAGGTCGGCCATGGACTCTATATAATTTCATTTTTGAACCAATGATTTGAATGATAAAACAGTATCATTATAAAGTGTGATAATTACAACAATTTGAAGAGAGGTAACCAGCACCTTTGGCAGCAGTGGGAAAATTAAAACCTACTTTGACCAATTTGGAAAAGTGTTTTTGAAGAAGGAATATGAAATTTAATGGAAATAAGTGGAAGGCAATGCGCTTACAAAAGAAAACCCAAGTGCATAAATACAAGATGGAAATGTACTCACTGTGTTCAGCCATGGTAGAAAAATACACAAGAGTTACAGAAGGCCACCCACTGCGCAGTAGCCATCAGGATAATGGCGCTATTTGAAAAGGAGACAAGACACCCGTATTCATGAACTGAAGGACAGTGGGTGAGAGCTGTGAAGTCATCAACACATAGTCATTCCTCATTGATCAGGCCCTGACTATGTGGAGAGAGGAAAATGTGGCAAAGATCAAGAGTACATGGGTGTGATCACATAAATGAAAAATGAAGTCTTTGGAGACAGTAATCTGGAGAAGGAATAGCTGCAGGGTGACAAAGTTTATAAGCTTCTTATAAAAAGGTGACCATATGAAGGATGGTCTTTGTGCTCATAACAGAGCTAATGAAAGCTTGTACTATATCATCAGGAATTTTAGGTAGAAAACTTAAATCCCATAGAAGCCTGGAAGGTACCTTAGCACAGTAAGCCAGGGGAAGCACGAAGCCCTCTTGGAACCTCTTTGATTGTCCCAATTTTGATGTAGGCATAAAATTATTTACTTTTTCCTCAACCCTGAAACAAGTAAGATAACTGAATAACCACAATACTAAATAACACCTGAGCCTCAGCTGTGGGGAGGCAAGGAGGCAAGGTAGAGACTATGGCAAGCCGGAGGTCAGGTGCTTCAGCTAAATGGGCAAGCCATATTGTCAGACGGAATATGGCTCCAGGGGGGCCAGGCAGTCTAATTTTTCTAGGAGAAGCCAGGAATCTGCATTTATATGAAATTTATTTATTTATTTATTTATTTTATTTTTATTTATTTTTATTTTTTGAGACGGCGTCTCACTCTGTCGTTCAGGCTGGAGTGCAGTGGCGCGATCTCGGCTCGCTGCAACCTTCGCCTCCCCGGTTCAAGCGATTTCCCCTGCCTCAGCCTCCCTAGTAGCTGGGACTACAGACATGTGCCACCACGCCCGGCTAATTTTTTGTATTTTAGTAGAGACAGGGTTTCACCATGTTGGCCAGGATGGTCTCAATCTTCTGACCTCATGATCTGCCTGCCTCAGCCTCCCAAAGTGCTGGGATTACAGGCATGAGCCACCGTGCCCAGCCTAAATTTTTAATACAATTTTTTTTTTAAATTTTGAAAAAGAAAAATTTCATCAAAATAATACATGCACATAATTCACAATTTTGAAAGTTAAAATGTGCTAAAGGCAACATTCCCTCATCCTACTCTGAGGCCTGCTCTGTTGAGGCAAACGTGTTGACATCTTTTAGCTGATACTCATGCTTCCAGAAAATGAGCTTATGATGCCATTTGTAATAAAGTTTCATCATTAGTGTTTCCTTCTATCATGGTAGCTAAAGATTTGGCTATCTGATGTTTCTTGCCCTCTATGTACTCCCATACCTAGCTAATACAGTTCTGCAAGAATTTTTGCTTAATGTATGGTCATTCCTTGGTGTCCATGTGGGATTGGTTCCGGGACCACCCCACAGATACCAAAACCTGCACATACTCAAGTCCCACAGTCAGCCCTGTGGAACTCAAGATACAAAAAGTTGGCCCTCTGTATACTTGGGTTACACATCCTGCCAATATTTTGATCTACCGTTGGTTGCAGATCCTGATGATATGAGAGGTCTACTGTATTTATTGAAAAAAACCTGCAAATAAGCAAACCCATGTATTTCAAACCCATGCTTTTCCAAGGTCAACTGTGATACTGACTGTAATGCTTATATTATAACCCACGTGGTATACTAATGATCTTTTTTCTTTCTTGTTCATTTTTCCCTCCTGAAATTAATAATTCCTTTTTTCTTTTTTTACTTTGCACAGTTTTTTGTTTGTTTTTGTTTTTGTTTTGTTTTTTGAGACATAGTCTACCTCTGTTACCCAGGCTGGAGTGCAGTGGTGCGATCTTGGCTCACTGCAACCTCCGCCTCCTGGGTTCAAGTGATTCTCCTGTCTCAGCCTCCCGAGTAGCTGGGACTACTGGCATGTGCCACCACGCCTGGGCCACCATGCCCGGCTAATTTTTGTATTTTTTTAGTACAGACGGGGTTTCACCATGTTGGCCAGGCTGCTCTTGAACTCCTGACCTCGTGATCTGCTCATCTTAGCCCCCCAAAGTGCTGGGATTACAGGCGTGAGCCACCGTGCCTGGCTTCTTTGCACAGTTTTCACACATATTGTCACTAATTCCTCCTAGTTGCTCCAACACTGCTGTCATCCAGAAGTTTGTCAGTTCCACTTCTTTGCCTGCTGCTGTTCCTCCCAGAGCCTCTGCCTGTCTCGCTGCTGACTGGACTGTCTGGAGGCCTGCTGCTTTGCTGAGGTACTCAGCTGTCAGGCCAAACTTCCCTGCCCCACAGTTCTGAGGATTCCCTTTGCATGCTTCTGGACTGAATCCTTGCTCCTTGGACCGTGGACATCTTTCACTCTCCTGATTAACACCCCTTTATCTGGTGAAACATATCCTCCAAGAAATCCTGAGAATGGATCAATGAGAGAGAAACTTTTTCATGTGTTGTGTATGATGATGTTTTTAGCTTACCTTTGCATTTGATTGATCTGTGGCCAAATAAAGAATTCTAAGCTGAAAATTACTTCCATGGAATTTTGAAAGCATTTATCTCACCACTATTCTAGTTTCTAGTGTTCCTGTTGAGAAGTCCAACATCATTTGGATCATTCCTGATTATCCTTTCAATATAACACGTATTTTGTTTTTTCCTCTCCAGAAATTTTAGGAATCTTTTCTTTATTCTTGGTGGTATGAAATTGTATAAGCATATGCCTTAATTGTGCTGGGAACCCTCTCTCTTTTACTCCTTTTTTCTGCTCTCTCTTTTTGAAATTCCTAACCCACTGGAGGTTGGACATCTTGGCATGATCTTCTGATAACCTTCACTTTTTTCTACTATTGTCTGTGTTTGTCCTTTTGTTCTACTTTCTAGGAGACTTTCTCAGCTTTATTTTCCTGTTAAATTTTCTTAATAATCTATGACCATTTATTATAGCATCTAGTTCTTGTTTCAAAGATAAAATATCTTTTCTTTCTGATAACATCATAATTATTTGATGACTTCTTTGACCTTGTACATTGCCTCTTTTTTATTGTTTTTGGTTTGTTTGTTTTTTGAGACAGGGTCTTGCTCTGTCACCCAGGCTGGAATGCAGTGGTGCAATCACAGCTTACTACAGCCTCAACCTCCTGGGCTCAAGCAATCCTCCCACCTCAGCATCCCAAGTAGCTGGGACTACAGATGTGTACCGCTATGGTTAATTTTTGTATTTTTTTGTAGAAATGGGGTTTCACCATGTTGCCCAGTCTGGTCTTGAACTCCTGAGCTCAAGTGATCCACCCATCTTGGCCTCCCAAAGCTGCAATTATAGGCTTGAGCTCCACGCCTAGCCTGTGCATTGCCTCTCAATTCATGTATCAGTTTTTTTCTTATTTTAGTCCCTTTCATGGAAGAGAACTTCCTCAAATATTTGGTGATCCATGATTATTTTTCAATCTGTTAACATGTGCCACTAAAAGGCTAATTAGGCTTTCTATGGACATGGGTGGGTCTTGTTAATTAATGAGCCTCACTATAGCATAACTGGGTGGTGAGCCAGGTGTATCGTTGGATCACCTCCCACTATTAGTGTCTGTAGCTCATTTCTCTATGACTATTCAGTTTCTCAAGAGAATAATTTTCTGAAGAGAATATGCTGGGAGTAGATTTTTATTTGATTCCCTGGTTTCAGTCCAACTTCACTTTCTCTTGTGCTCAGTGTCTTTGAAACTGGACCTTTTTGTTCAAATTCTCCAGGGTCATGAGGAGATGGGGAAAGGGGGTGAACTTAGCAGCATGGACTGGAGGAGGTTCTAACTTCAAATATAAACATTCAACTGATGGAGTTCAGGACATGCTACCTCAAAATATGGCACCCTGAGTAAACAGCAGAAACCAGAAGGTCTCTCTGACCTTCTCCCACCCTGCTTAAGCAGGCCAGAAAATTTTTTTCTGACCTTTCTTTGAAGAAGGTCATAAAATTCTCATTCAAGAGGTATCTCCTATATCCGGAAGAAAGAGACATCCATTTTTCTGAAGACACAGGGACAAAGAGAAGAATCTGAGCAAAGAGGTCTTGCTAAGTACCCCCAAGTTTATTACCATTAGATCATACCCTCTTTGTCCAATCACATTTCCCCAAGGCTGTCCACTTCATCATACTTAGCATAAAAGTACATAAGGTTCCTTGTTTTTTTTGGGTCTTCATTTCTGAAGGCTCCCGTGTCACATAAAATGTATACTAAATGTATGCTTTTCTCCTGTTAATCTGTCTTTTGCTTTAGGGATCTCAACCATGAACCTTGCAAATGGGTGAGGAAAAGATATCACTTTTTCTCCTTTGCAAAACCAAACCATCTGTTTTCAGTTCCATGGTTATGCTGGCCCTGTTGGTAGTTTTGAAAAACATATTAAAATTGTTCTTTTTGAATGTGAAAATCAAACAAAAGTTAAATGCTATGAAGGGGGAGGAAGAGTTAAAAGATAAAATTCCTGGTTACCCAACTTTCAGACGTGAGCTTTTAGAATACATTTCCAGAATTCAGAACATTTTCTTTATGCCTGTTCTTTGGCATTCTACCCCCGCTATACCCACGCAATTTCACATATAGTCCAATTAGCTTAAGTGAGGGCAAAATGCCCTAAAAGCTTCAAATAAATACATAAACTCGACTGGAAAGACCATAGGGCTGACAGTACAGAAATAAAACCGGTGGCTCCCAGTATGTACCCCTGGGTGAGAACCAGAAATGCTCATTTGTTAGCTGAGGTATTGAAGAGTATGTTCAACATTTCTAGGGAATGCCCATAGAAAAGGGTTGAAGTCAGACGCACAAAATCAAGGACCACCTGCGACAGGTGGGGATTGCAGGAATTCTGTGTCCAAAGTCATGCCAAGGAGTTGATGTCGTAAGTTGATAGTCTGTGAGTTGCTCACAGCCTGTGCTGTGATACTGGAAGGCTGAAGCGTAGAAGTCATTTCACTGATCTATCATCCCTCTCCCTCCAGTATCATGCCTGTTTACCTCACTTCTCTCTTCAGGATGTCACTAATAGGTTCTCATTTAATATGTGTCTGTGTGCCTTATCCACTCCATATCCACGTGCCTCTATGTCTCTGTCTTTTAACAGTTCCACGGCTTTTGGTCTCTGTGGCGTACTCTGTGTTACAACACACACACACACACACACACACATACACACACACACACACACAAACCAACTGACACATTTCCCACCTCCAAAGCTCAGATTTCTAACCATCTCCCATGATAAAATATATACCAGGCCCAGCAGCAACACCATTAAAAGATCAAACACCATGTATCCGCTGGAAGCTCTAATTTCTTAAGTGTTCTTTCCCTAACCCCCTACCACTTTTCTGCTGTCACTAAGAAAATAGCCTCCTTGCTGTTGACGATACTCTTCCCCCACTTAAAAGAGAAGAAAGTTCATGGCTGGCAACTTCAATATCCGTTTTCTTCCATGTACATAGTATATTAAAACATCCTGTATTATATGGGGCCAGAGCAGGTGTGAGGAGTAGGGTCAGGCATGGGGGGTGAGGGTGGAGGAGAACTAGTTAAAGAGAGAAAGAGAAGATATTGTGGGTGGGGGATGGCGGTAAGGAAGGCAGGGGGCAGAGGGACCGAAAAGAAAACATACGTCAGGAGGCTCAGACACAAGCACGCTGTTCTCCACAGCTGTGAGCCAGGCCAGGGTGGCTGGACTGTGCTTTTATAAGAAATGTGTCAGATGCTTTGTAGTTACTACTTAATTTTACAGATGGTCAGAGAAAGTGCTTATGTTACTTGCCTAAAGTTACCACTGAAGGCTGATGAATACAAGATGTCTTAACACAGGACCTATGTGTAAGGCAGCAGAAACAATTGAAGGAGTACACGTTTCCCTGTAGGATCCGAAGTTACGTGTTTGAAGCAATGATAGCAAAGCGTGTCTGAAGGCAAATTGGTGAAAATCGATCACGTCAGAACCATGAAGTCAAGAATCTAAACAGCTCCCTAACTCCACTCTATGGCTGGCTTTCTAAGAGTCACACCGTTTTTATCCCCTTCATGCTTGGAGCACATGTTATTGGCTATCAGCACAAAGCTGGGGAAGGTGCCGGAGATAAGGCTGAGCCTGAAGCTGATTCATTGAGGGCAATTAGGAGATATTTGATGGGAACACTTTCCTACAGTCGGGGGCTTCATCCACTTGGTCACTTGGGCATTGCTTTCATTAGAAACTGAAGTAATGTAGAGAAGTAAGATGACCTTAGTCATAATGAGGATATTTATTATAAACAGACTTGAGACATACAAGATTTAGCATTGAGGATAATGCTGATAGAAATGAATTTTGGGAGTTTCCTTCCTAATGAAAAGCCAGATAAAGGAAAAGAGATTTAGTCATTCTGTGTTGCCAAATTGGTAAATGCTTTTGAGGACAAAGTAATAATATAGACATCACCTGGGTAACAGACAAAAGAGATTCCAGAAAAGATTGTGGAAAGCAATTTTCTGTTAAATTAATCTTGTTTTCTCACTGACTTACATTATAAAATCAAAGATGCATGGTGATGAGAAAAAAATGTTGACACCTGGATGGAATAAGGTTCAAAGAACATAGTAACTCAGGTAAAATCAGGTATTTTGGGACACATTTTTCAGGTCAAAGTAGTTCTCATATTAAATACTAAAACATCACTAATAATACCATGGTGTAATCAAAAGAAATCACAAAATAAAACACTGACAATGAAATCAGAGTAAATTCTCAGAAATTCTCTGGTCATACAGCTGCATATGCTGCTCTACCTCATGTTGTTCCTATTTGGAGTCTTGCAGTCTCCAAAGTTTTAGTAATTTGTCTAAGCTTTTCACCAGCCTATAACACATGAAGAGTTTTAACTTCATATTCAAGGTAATTTTAAAACAAAGAAATGAAATCTCTATTTTATCTCAGCTTCAACATACTTCATGTTGGTTTGGTTGCTCTGAGATATTTGGAAGCTGTTTACTTCTTTAAAGATGTGTTGCTCTAGTAGACATCTGATTCTTGTTCTTCATTCTCCTTCTGTATAAACTACTTATAGGTTCTTGAAACTACTTAATCCACAGAAAAATTAAATTGTAGAGATGGGATATTAATCTGTTTTGTTCACTTACATCTTCCTAATGCCTATTAGAGTGCCTGCGTATCAAAGACAATCAGTAAATATTAATTGAATATACTAATGAATTCAATCTTCCCTCCCATCTATTCCTTCCTCCCTGTAGTCATACAGAAACATTTTCTGTCAGACACTGTGCTAGAGGCTGAGGATACAACAGACAGTGGATAAAAGAGACACAGTTCCACGCCCAGATGGAACAATGAGTAATTTTTAAAATTAGAGAAATACAGTCATATGCAATGCTGTTTTGATTAACTAGGGACCACATACATATATGATAGTAGTCCCATAAGATTATAATATTGTATTTTTACTGTATCTTTTATGTATTATTTACCTATTTTTCCTTTTAGTTGATGTGTAATAATTGTACATATTTAGGAGTAATACAGAGTGGTATTTTAATATGCATATATAATGTATAATGATACAATCAGGGTAATTAGCATATCCATCATTTCAAACATGCATCACTTCTTTGTGTTGTGAACATTCAAAATCCTCTCCTCTAGGTTTTTGAAAAATATACAATAAATTGCAGTTAACCACATTTAACCAACAGTGCTGTCAGAAGCTATGATTTTGAGTCTGTTAACCAACCTCTCCCTACCCTCTCCTTCCCCCACCCTTCCCAGCCTCTAATAGCCACAATTCTGTTCTCTACTTTCATGAGCTTAAACATTTTTTTCAGCTTCTACATGTACATAAGAACATGCAGTATTTATCTTTCTGTGCCTGAACTTATTTTGTTTAACATAATGTCCTCCAGGCTCATCCATGTTGCTGTAAATGACAGAATTTCATTCTTTATATGGCTGAATAGTATTCCATTGTGTATATATACCACATTTTCTTTAATTACTCGTCTGTTAATGGACATTTTGGTTGATTCCATACCTTAGCTATTGTGAACAGTGATGCATTAAACATGCGGGTGCAGGTATCCCATTGATATACTGATTCCTTTCCTTTAAAAATACCCAGTAGTGGGATTGTTGGATTGCATGGCAGTCCTAATTTTAATATATATTTTAAACCACTATACTGTTTCCCATAATGGTTATACTAATTTACTTTCCCACCAACAGTGTCTAAGAGTTCCCTTTTCTTTAGCATTTTTAATTTTTTTATTTTTTATTTTTTGATCATAGCCATTCAAACTCGGATAAGATGAAATATCACTGTGGTTTTGGTTTGTATTTCCCTGATGATTAGTGATGTCAAGCATTTTTTAATGTACTTGTTGGACATTTGTATGCCTTCTTTTGAGAAATGTCTGTTTAGTTTATTTGTGCACATTTTAATTGGATATTTGTTTTTTGGCTGTTGAGTTATTTGACCTCCTTACGTGTTCCAGATATTAGTTTCTTGTTGGATGAACAGTCTGTAAATATTTTCACCCAGAGTGGAGTTGCCTCTTCACTCTGTTGATTGTTTCCTTTGCTGTCCAGAAACTTTTCAGTAAAATATAATCCCATTTGTCTATTTTTGTTTTTGCTGCCTGTGCTTTTGACATCTTAGCCATAAAATCTTTGACTAGACCAATATTCTGAACTGTTTCCCCTGCTTTCCTCAAGTAGTTGCATAGTTTGGGATCTTACCTTTAAGTCTTTAATCCATTTTGAGTTAATTTTTGTATATGGTGAGAGATTCGGGCCTGGTTTCATTTTTCTGCACACAGATATCGAGTTTTCCCACACCATTTATTAAAGAGGGTGTCCCTTCCCGAATGTATATTGATGCCTTTGTTGAAAATCAGTTGGCTGTAAATATATGAACTTATTTCTGGGTTCTCTATTCTGTTCCATTGGTCTATGTGTATGTTTTTATACCAATATCATGCTGCTTTGGTTATGGTAGCTTTGTAGTCTATTTTGAAGGTGCAGTGTGATGCCTCCAGCTTTTTCTTTTTGCTTGGGATTGCTTTGACTATTCAGCGTCTTTTGTGGTTCTATGTAGATTTTAGGAATTTTTCTATTTCATTTATACCTTTATACAGAATAATACTGTATAAGATCTTCAGAATTAATAATGTTAAAATGACCATACCACCCAAAGCAATCTATAGATTCAATGCAACTCCTATTGTTACCCTGTGACAAGGAGCTTAGAGAGCATTTAACAGGGGGACTCATTCTAGGTAGTGGTTTTTCAGTCTCTACTTAAAAACATTCAGCAATATAACTCTCTACTTAGAATAAGGAAGATCTCTTTTAGGACACATGTAATTGTTTCAAAGTTCATCTTAGATTTTAAAAAGATACATTTTCCTGTTTATTGTCTATGTTAATTGCTTTGCTTCTGCCTCCTTCTCCCCTCTCTTCCAAGGGACAGGCCTTGGAATCTTTGAACACAGCGATTATAGCTCTCCTGTTTTCTCTTTTCCTGGTCAAATGTTTTGTTTCTTCAGTTATTCTCTACATAAAATTGGTCACCATTCCAGTCGGTGTCCTTGTTGCATGTTCTTAAACACAACTTATAGTACCCATAACTGAACAAAGTCAGCGGGATAGGAAGTCCAATTATCTCCCTCTGGATGCCATGTGATTATGAACTCCATCTATGCTTACTTTATTTTTCTTAGCAGACATGTTGCTGCACTACTGACTAAAATTAACATTGCATTTAACCAAGCCAATACCTCCAAAACTTTAAATTACATGTGGACCATTTGAAAAACTGGTTAAAACCAATTATCAAATTCTAACTCAGTAAGCTTGAGGTGGGTTGTCAGATAATTTCTACGAATTCTCAGGTGCTAGTCCACAGACCACACTTTTAGTAGCACAGAAGTAAACCACTGAAGGCCAAACCACCTCAATCACTACCTGAGTTGCATCAATTATTTTTGTAAATCTATTTGAGCTATTAAAGTTCTCCTTTCTAAAATTAATTCATAGTTTTATATTTTTAAATCTTGATACAATAACACTGCATCTGATCTATTTCTTCTTATTTTGTGTTGATAACTTTACTATCATTAAAATTTTATTTTCCTTTATGGTAAAACAGACTAATATTTGACTTAAGATATTTCTTAGATGATGAACTAATATTCAAAACAAAAAAATACTATATAAACTTGAGTTATCATTACATCAAGAAATGCTTCAAGTTTGATTATTTCAGTGAAACAACTTGAAACAAAATGATATTCAATAAACTTCAAGCGGATTTTACAAATTTTACATGTTAATAGAGGCTACCAGAGATATATGCCTATCCAGGGTAGTATACATTTCATTGGACCATTAGTTAAATTTTATCCCCCTTCCCCCACCAATCTCTGGACTCTTTCCAGACTTATTTTCCCAGGACCACCTGTTCAATTTGTTATGGTTGCTTCCTCATGTAATACCTAAAATAATGCTGGTTCAGCTATAGAACTCCATCCCATGCCCTCTGGGACACAAAGCTATCTGGAAATTCACTATAATTCAACAAAGATCGGTTACTTGGAAGTTAGGTCTATAGAATTATATTCCCACTTGAATAGGTTTTCTCATGGTTACTTCCTTATCAGAGACAAATTCCATGACAAAATATTTTATTATTATACATCCTTTCAGAATTCTTGTGAATTAAGCAGGAGTAATTACAATTAACTGATTAGCTATATGATAGCACTGAGACACAAAATTATGAAATGGATTATCCAGAGTAGGTTGCTTACTCTCAGTAAAAGTCAAAGCTAGTTAAATTATGACATGAGAATCACTGAGAAGTTACATTATATACTACTGCTATTGCCAGAACTAGACAGAATATAAATTAAACAATGTTTTCCCATGGTAATATTCTCCATGTAACTGGAGTTTAACAATTTAGCTGGAAATGAAAGTAATATTAAAGAATGGGAGCAGATGACAAAGTGGAAACAAACAAACGAAAAATGAGTTAAAACATCCATAAGCACATATTGGAAGGAAAGTTTAGAATTAAGACCAAGACATAAACTGTACAACACTGTCTTCTTTATAGCTCTTTGGTTGGATGCTACAATCTTTCCCCATCACATATGACAAAAACACCTCATGAAGCCTTTTTTTTTTTTTTTTTTTTTTTTTTGAGATGGAGTCTTGCTCTGTTGCCCAGGCTGGAGTGCACTGGTGCAATCTCAGCTCACTGCAACCTTCGCCTCCTGAGTTCAAGCAATTCTCTGCCTCAGCCTCCCGAGCAGCTGGGATTACAGGCGTCTGCCACCATGCCCGGCTAAGTTTTGTATTAAAACTAAAAGTAGAGATGGGGTTTCACCACCTTGACCAGGCTGGTCTTGAACTCTTGACCTGGTGATCCACCCGCCTTGGCCTCCCAAACTGCTGGGCCTACAGACATGAGCCACCATGCCCGGCCAGCATTTTGTTATTTGAAGAAAGAAGTAGAACACCGATCAGGTAATTATATCCAAAAAAAAATGAACTAAAATGTCATAAACTGGCTATTTTTTGACACAAGCACTTATTAACCTCATTTACAAAAAGAGAGTAAGTTATGATTATATTTACTTATGCACCAAAACAGAAAATAACTTCATTTAACTTGAAAGTAACAGTAGGGCACACTCTATATAACTTGGGAGAGATTGAATGACATATTTAATATGCAAACCAAAAGGACCTTTAAGTAAAATTAGTACTCTCAGCAGAGTAACCTCCTTTTATCTGTAACAACCAAAAAGTCAAAGAGCATAGGGTAGATCAACTTTGGCATTTCAACTTTAACAAAACTCTACCTAATAAATGATTTACAGTCAATGAAAACAGTTGCCAAAACATTTTTCCAAGTGCATGTGCTTTCCAACAGATAGAAATATTGAATTGGAATTGAGACAATATCTAGGAAACCATGTCCCAAATACATCTATGAACAGTTACTTAGAAACTTAAAATACATAGAGACATAAAAGAGATGTAAGTATGCTAAAACTGGGGATCTGTTCAGGCTCCAAAAATTATTATTACTTATTGGCTTAAATAAGCCTCAAGTCACAAAATGACTTTCAACTAGGCATGTCTTCACCAAACTGTGTTGCTGAAAGGTGTTACTGGTGTTTGCACTGTGAAGCATGTATTTGGTTGAATTTCTGCTAAATTTGGAATTGTCTATACAGGTTATCTAATTAGGAAGCCACTGTCTAGGGAAAGACTAAAATGTAGTCACAAAGAACCTAAAAATACTTTTAAAAAATAACACTTGTTAGGTTACATTAGAAAAGGTTAGGTTAGATTACATTTTTTTTTTTTACAAGAAATAAAAAAAAAAGTAGACAAGAAATAAAAATGTTCCACTAAAGAAACAGCCAACCCCACAAGTATTCCTTAAGATACTGACAATATGGCTAATGAGCAAAGTGAGCATGGTCTTAATCCTGCACCTAGGCCTACATTTGCAACTTGGTTCTTAAAAGTGGCCATTTTTCTTCACCTGACTAAGGCATTTAGGGTCCTTGCACACATGTTCTTCTCTTCTTAATGGTTACTGTGCACTGTAACATAATTAACTGCTTTTGTTTACCTTTTCCATTAGAAAATAAACTCCTTAAGAGCAAGGAATAGGGCTCATTAACTAACATTTCTCAGGAAATAATAGGCACTTAGCAAATGTTTGGGCCATGAACGAATGAATGTGTCCCAAATTCACCAGACTGTGGAAGCCAGCAAGAAGATCTGACCATCTCTTGGAGAAGAAATAAAGAATGGTAACTGTGCAACAAGTTATTACCTTAAGTGGAATTTAAAGGCAGACATAGTGAAGAAATGAAGAGAAGGAAAGAGGAAGAAATTCAAGCCAAGTGGCATAAATGTTGCCCTTGGGGAAATAAGATCAGAGATTCTAAGTCCAATGTAAAAATCAGGAATGGAGTTGCTCATTTTAAGTACAGATTTTCCAGTCTTTAAGGGAAAAAGGCCCTAGAAATAACTATCCTTTGACTTGCAGATGAAAAGTGAACTCATGGTCAAATGGTATGATAATCACAATCCTGATATCACATATATTCTCACTCATATGAAGTTATACAAAACTACTCAGGCTGGTTATTAAAGAAGTATTCTTAATTAAAGAGAAGGGTTGGCTGGATGTGGTGGCTCACACCTGTAATCCCAGCACTTTGGGAGGCCGAGGTGTGTAGATCGCTTGAGGACAGGAGTTTGAGACCAGCCTGGCCAACATGGTGAAACCTTGTCTCTACTGATATGGTTTGGCTATGTCCCCACCCAAATGTCATCTTGAATTGTAACTATCACAATTCCTACATGTCATGGGAGGAACTGGTGGGAGGTGATTGAATTATGGGGGCGGGTCTTACCTGTGCTGTTCTCGTGATAGTGAATGAGTCTCACAAGAACTGATGGTTTTAAAAACAAGAGTTTCCCTGCACAGCCTCTCTCTTTTTGCCTGCTGTCATCCATGTAAGATGTGACTTGCTCCTCCTTGCCTTCTGCCATGATTGTGAGGCCTCCCCAGCCACGTAGAACTGTAAGTCCATTAAACCTCTTTTTTTTTTTTTTTTCCCCCAGTCTTGGGTATGTCTTTATCAGCAGCATGAAAATGGACTCTATAAACCTCAGTGTTACGTGGCTCTGCAAGATGATCCAACGTGTTGGAACAGCCACGTTTAAAACATATATCTCTTGCCTCTTGGTGCCAAAGCTCTTCCTGCTACAGCTCATGGCACTTCAGTGCAACAAACAGGTACCATGATCCACATGGAGTGTAGAACTTAGACACACACAGAAAAGAGACTGTCAACATGCTAGACAATTCTACAATGAGCACAGTGAGTTCCTGAGAGCAGGGACTTTCAGAAAGCATGATGGTAAGCCTTAGAGATGTACAAGAGCCAGTGGACATTGTAGACATTTGCTGTCTGTTCCTGAGACTTCCCACCATGTTCCAAAGATGGGGCAGGCATAACTGTTTGGAATTGACTTATTTAGTGGCATGGCTACTAATGCTTATATTTGGATTAGATCAAAACAACACAGATTATAAGTTCCATGAGAGGGACTTATTTATATATGAATCCCCATGGCCTCTAGAACTGTTGGTGCTTTGGAAAGGATGAATGGAAGGGAGGAGCATAAACTATAGGCTTGTTCCTTGTCTCAAATTTCAGATACTCTTGCCTTTAAAAGGATGGTAAAATAAATGCTTCACTTACAACTTCAAGATAAAATTATTTCCTTTTTGAACACGGAGAAACGTATGAAACCCACATTTGAGGGAGGAATGTGTCAATTGTATCACCAAGTATGCACATCTGCCTTAGGTAAAAGACACATGAGGAAAGAATTACTTGAAGTAGTTTGTTCTCACTTATGCTTTGTCCTTCACTTTGGTGTGATCTGAGGATTAACATTTTGCAGGATGGAAAGTGCATTCAACTAATGATAAGCAAAACTTTCTTACAACAGAATGCCTCCTTTCCATAAGACATCTAAAACTCATCAGAGGAAACTCAACAGACTCTCATTTTTGGAGGACCAAATGAAAAGGCCATAGAGAAAGAAACATTTTAAGACTTCAAAAAACAGAGGTGATATTCTAACCAAGAAACTGTCTGGGCTCTATCTTGGGTTCCTATATCTGCCCTCTAACAACAAACACATACAAATACCCTTTGAAGTTACAATGTTATTTTTGGTTACAATTAGTGTCAGGGAAATCAATGGCTTTTTCATAACATGCACTTGTTCTTACCTTTTTCTGATCAGTTCTGTCACCCTTGAATTGAATTCACCTTGCACATTCAGGTATGTGACCACGTGCTAACATTTTGGGGGGATGGGTTGTTCAAATGGCCAGGATTATTATTTATTCTTAAGAAAATTAAAATCTACAAGGTAGCTTCAAAAGCTTTTCTCTAAGTTAGCAGCTGGATTTATTGTTAAAAACATACATGTGAGCATGAGAGCACACTCTTGCACACATGCACGAGCACATGCACACACACACACAGTTATAAACTGAAGAGATGTCAACACCCTTTAGAGGTTACAGGTTAGTTCACCAGTTAAAGAAGAATGTGCTGAGTTGAAACTGATCTTTACATAGGTAAATACATATTTCCACAAGAGACCACTCAATCATCCTCCAATCACTGTTGCTAACGGGGTAGAAAAAAGAGGTCTACATTTTCCAAAAGAAAAGGAATTTCTAATAAAGACCATCTGTAACTTGGCTCTCTCCATGCTATCAATTAGGAATACTTAAAAGACATTCCCTTTCACAAATATATTTCTGCAACCTACAGAAAAGGGGTAAAATTTCAGTAACAAATATACCTTTGATGAACTCCTGACATACCAGAATAACAAGGAAAAAAAAACAGGCCCACCACCATCTTAGAGAGAATCATAGAGAGATCTAGTGGCCCTTCTAGTTAATGCATGGGATACAGTGATAAGAGGAAAAGAAAGGTATTTGGGTTTCTTCTTCTCATTCCACGTCTTCAGGGTACATGGAAAATATTCTAAGACTAGAATTGTCAAGAATTTTGGCTGTAGATTCTTTCACTCAAAGAAGTTTATATCAGAAACCTGATTTGATAAACAAACAAAAGAGGAATTTCTCTGATGGAATTGGCTGTGTCCCTATATCCTCTCTGGGTGCCACACTAGGAAGAAGCCCGGGGTGGTTAGGAATCAAGTATAAACATTTATGTTCTATAATGTGAGTCACACATGTAACTTTTAATTTTCTATTAGGTACATTAAAAAGGTAAAAGGAAACAAGTAAAATTAATTTTAATATTTTAAGGCAATATATCTAACATATTATAATTTCAATATATAAGCAATAGAACATTTGTTTAGATATTTTACATTCTTTTTTATACTAAGTTTTTGAAATCAAATGTGTCTTTTACTCTTAGCTCACCTCAATTCAGACCTGTCACATTCAAGAGCTCAAAAGCCACATGTGGTTAGTGGCTACCCTATTAGACAATGTACGTATAGAATATTTCCCCCAGAGCTTTTCTCATTCCCCTCTCACCTACCCAACAGATTGAGTCCCTCTCCTTTTTTCTTTGTCTGGGGTAGTATGTGCTTTCATAAAACCCCTCTACTAAGCAAAACTGTTCTATTTTGTTTTACAAACTTAAACCACATTCACGAGTTAACTATTATTCATTTCTATTAATCTGTTTTACTACTCATTAAATTAAATCTTTTAAATAAAAATAAAATAGAAAAACTGCTCTGCTGTATAACAGCTAAGGAATGAATCACTAACCTCACTAATTCAAGCCTCAGTTTCCTTATATATAAAATGTGGATAATAATACCCTCCTTGTATATGGCTGTGGGGAGGATTAGAGACAAAAATAGTATCAATTCCCTAACTAGGTACTTTGCACACTGTGGGTTTTCAGTGAAAAGTGGGCACTACTATTTAGTGTAGGTAGGGAAGGGAGAGCTCTCTGCACCCTCCTCCTCATACTGGATGCATTTAATCCAGATGAAGGAGAGACGAGGGGAAGCAGTCCTGAATGCTCTTAGCTTCCCAACCTCCCTCTCAAACCCCTCAAAAGCTCCTCAAGCCACTACTCAGGATAGGTGGCGATGAACAGAAAAGTGTAGGGAATGGCAAAAAGTAGAAGACCACAAATATTTTCTTTGGTTTCTCCTTTTTTCTCCTCATTTCTCCCTTTGTTTCTCTTTCCTCTCTCCAGAGCGCTTTCTCTCTCCCCTCTCTCTTCTCTTCTTCCACCTCCTTTCTTTTCTCCCTTCCTTCCTTCTCTTTTTCTCCCATAAAAGGGGCTTGGGGAAATCTTCAACTAGTTGGAGCTGTCCATCTCTAACACCTCTCCTTAAAACTGCAAGTCCATTTTAGGAAATATGGAGAAATACAGTTTACGAGTATCGATTGTTATAAATGAGAAAGACACAACATATACACCTCTCTATAAAGTAGCGAAGATGATATGAGAAAAGGGTGTTAGCTAAAAAGGCAAGCAAAGTTGGAGACTGACAGAGGGCCCACAGAAAATACTATCTTTTATATTACAATGATATCAACACAGGCTTTTCTTGTTTTTCTTTTTTTTGAGACCAAGTCTGGCACTGTCACCCTGGCTAGAGTACAATGGCATGATCTCGGCTCATTGTAACTTCCGCCTCCCAGGTTCACGCGATTCTCCTGCCTCGGTTTCCCAAGGAGCTGGGATTACAGGCTCACACCCCCACACCAGGCTAATTTTTTGTATTTTTAGTTGAGATGGGGTTTCACAGTTGACCGGACTGGTTTTGAACTCCTGACCTCGTGATCCGCCTGCCTCAGCTTCCGAAAATGCTGGGATTACAGGCATGAGCCTCTGTGCCTGGCCAAATATAAATGCTCTACTTCTTTTTTTTTTTTTTTTTTTAGACACAGTCTCGCTCTGTCGCCCCGGCTGGAGTGCAATGGCACGTTCTTGGCTCACTGCAACCTCCACTGCCTGGGTTCAAGCAATTCTCTTGCCTTAGCCTCCTGAGTATCTGGGATTACAGGCACCCATCACCACGTCCAGCTAATTTTTTGTATTTTTAGTAGAGACAGGGTTTTGTCATGTTGGCCAGCCTGGTCTCGAACTCCTGACCTCAGGTAATCTGCCCGCCTCGGCCTCTCAAAGTGCTGGGCTTTCAGGCGTGAGCCACCACGTCCGGCCCAACACAGGCTTTTCTAAGAACAGAAAAGATGGGTGGAAAGGGCCTGTGAGAATACCGCACCTCCACCCTAGCCCAGATGAGGCTGTGAGGAGAACTTCTGGCTTAGGTTTCTAGGAAAAGAAAAACTGCTACTGCCTGCTCAGGGGTTTAAGAGCCTAGGATCATTGATACCTGATCTGTCATCTATGGAGTGTGTGTGTATGTGTACGTCATGTGTGTGTGTGAAATATATGTGCATGTGTGCTTATATGCACATAAATCTGTGAATGTTTGTATGCACATGTCTGTGTGTGTTTGTATGTGTGTGCCCATTTGCCTGCATGTATGTAAACATGTGTTTGCCCTGTCTTTGGGCATATGTCGTCACATGTGTATGTTTATGTGTATGTACTTGCGGTGGGTGTGGAGGGAGGCTGACTTTTTTGCCAACACTAAAGCAGTATCAGACATTGCATGCCTATTCCTCCCCATTGTTCTTTCTGCTTTTTCTTTTCCATCGAGGAAGAGAGAAAGAAATAAACATCCATTTGAGAGAAGTCACTGGCTTTGGTCTAGGCTTGTCCATGAATGGCCCTCAATGAAACTATGTCTGCTTTAGGAGAAAAGACTAAGGGACCAAATTATAGTTTGGAAATTAACACCCAACTCTTCCCTACCTCTTTCCTCTCCTTTCTCTAACCCTTCTTGCTCTGCACGGTCTTGGGAGTAAAGCTGAAATGTTTATAAATTCCAGTTTTAAGAACTGTCCCACCTCTAACACCACTTCCTCTGTAGGTCACATAGGCTCATTTTAAAACAAAAATCTTGATTGTCTGTCATAAATTGAAATCATACTCTTTTAAATGACAACTAAAAGGGCTGTAATGTAGCCCCAAAAGAAATGCCTTCTGAAACTTTCCTCTGAGCAAACCAATGAAAATAAACCAATGAAAACACACAAGCTGGGCTTCCCTGGAGCTACAGAGTGAGGTCTATGGTTGCCTCAGCCTATGCCCTGCTGTCTTCTGGGTTAACCCAAGCAAGGAGACTGGATCAAACAGCCCTGAGGGCTGGCTGTTGTTGCAAGCCAAGGCTAGCAAGAGTCCAACACCCATTAATTCTAGTATTTTCATAAAATTTTTATATTTTAATAATTTTTTTTTGAGGTGGAGTCTGGCTCTGTCTCCCAGGCTGGAGTGCAATGGCGTGATCTTGGCTCACTGCAACCTCCGCCTCCTAGGTTCAGGTGATTCTCCTCCCTCAGCCTCCTGAGTAGTTGGGATTACAGGCTCACGCCACCATGCCCAGCTAATTTTTGTATTTTTAGTAGAGACGGGGTTTTTCCATGTTGGTCAGTCAGACTGGTCTCGAACTCCTGACCACAGGTGATCCACCCACCTCGGCCTCCCAAAGTGCTGAGATTATAGTCGTGAGCCACTGCGCCCAGCCTATGTTAATGATTTTATTTATTTATTTATTTATTTATTTATTTATTTTCAGGCTGGAGTGCAATGGGGTGATCTTGGCTCACTGCAACCTCTGCCCCACTAGTTCAAGTGATTCTCTTGCCTCAGCCTCCCGAGTAGCTGGGATTACAGGCATGTGCCAACACGCCCGGCTAATTTTTGTATGATTTTTAGTAGAGATGGGGTTTTGCCACATTGGTCAGGCTGTTCTTGAACTCCTGACCTCAGGTGATCCACCTGCCTCCGCCTCCCACAGTGCTAGGATTACAGATGTGAGACACCGTGTCTGGCCATGATTATTTCTTATATATATTTCCTCAATCTTCTGATGATGCAAACTCCAATGAGGAGGGCCCTTAATTTCTTCTCAAAACTCCAGCCTACCGCATGTTGCTTCTTAACATCTGAACGTCTGTTCAACTCTGTCATTACTCTTACTTTCAGAGAGTCATAACCCAGATGGACAAAGATGTACTGAGGCTGCGGTTACCTTGGAAGAGTTTTTCATGGTGTGTGATCAAACATTTTATCTTATTTGAAAGTCATCCACTGCCTGAGCTAAGAAGTTAGTCAAATGGCATGTGCTAATGTCTTACCATATGTGCTAATTCTAGCTTAGGAGTGGGTGAACATTGCCCCAAAACTGTTCTCTCTTGAATAGGAGCTACTTCACTCATTTAACTAAATATGCCTCAAGCACTTGCTAGATCAAAGGCATACAGAAAGTAAAATAATTTTAAATTGTAGCCTTTGCTCTCTGTAAGACATAAGCACATGAAAAATAACTACTGATATAAGGTAGTCAGTGACAAGTTACTATATTTTAGGTTCTCTGTGGGTAGAAGCGCATCTCATTCATCACTGTACCCTGTGCCTGTGCATACTTGGTGCTCAACAAATATTTATCAGATGAACGAATGGCATGCCAGAGAAGGAGCAGGGGGAATGAGAAATAGAAGAGCTTTGCCAATAGGGTTATTTAGGAAAGATTTAATATCCTACAGGAGGCTGGACTGCAGGATTTTGATTGGTAGTAGAAATGCATTGAGGAAAATGTTTGAGAAAAGATATACTATTGCATGGTCCACTGTGCCACTTCATATTCCTAATATCTGATAAATCTTTAGGGCCCATTTAACCAAAAGGAATAAAAACACAGCATACTGGCCTTTTAGAAGACATATGATATGGTTCCTTCAAGAATAATATTATACAACTTTCAATTATAAGGAAAGAGATGGTTTGTGTGAAATACAGGAAAACATTCTAAAAAACACTAGCTCTGTGGTGATCCCACATGTATTATTATTTTTAATTTTTAAAAAATAGGTTACGGTGTTCTTAAAGTGTAGTAAAATTGAAAAAGAACAGTGAACTAGCAAGTTTCAAATCATGAAATTTCTAACACTAGTTTCAAAGTAACTCGTACATTTGATTTTTGAATATTTAGAATTACTTTAATATTACTCTGTTATTTTTAATATAAGAAGTTTTCTAATATTGATTTTCTTGCTCTGATAATTTTGTACTGATATTTACTTATAAAAACCATTAAGGGGGTTATTATCTGCAAGAAAAATCACTGATGGTTATATGAGGTAGTTAAAAACGTGAATCAAGGTCTAATACAACTGAAAATTGCAAATTGTAGCAGTTACTACCATAACATTAGCAACATCTAAAGCTTACAAGGCTAAGGTGACAATAAGAGATAATGATATGATGTCAATCTCATAATGCAATAAATGGAAAACCAGGGCATTAGGATTGAAAGATGATAAAATGAGTTTCTCTCTGACTTTTATTTTCATATATGCTTTGGAAATATTGGGGGTTTTGACAACTGATAGCATTCCATGTATCATTCTATATATTCTTTAAAATGTCTAATTTGGTGGTAAAATTGCTTTAATAGAAATGCAATCTCTTTTTGTTATAATAGCTTTTTCTTTAGCCTAATGAAGAAAGCCTAAGAGTGCTTGATCCCTACACATAATGCTTTCAGGAAAGAGGCCAAGCTAGACCACAGAATCCATTCTTTATAAATGAGCTTTTCAACAGAAAAAATAAAAATGGACCCTGGAATGATCAACTTAGTGATTCTGAGTTATGCCTCTCCATGAGTTAATTCCTTCATCTGACTTTTACTGATTGCTTGATAGTAATAAGGAAAAGAATAACATGAATACTTTACTATGTACCAGTCAGTGAGGTAAGTATTTTACATTCATTGTATTATTTAATTCTCACCACAATTCTATGAGGTGGAGCTTATTCCTCTCTTTCTCTTTGTTTGAAAAGGAAAATGAGCAGTTGAGTAGCTTTAAGTTACCCAAGTTTGCCCAGCTAGCTAAGAGTAAAAAGAGGGAGGAGTATGGTGCCAGACTGCTGGGGTCAAATCCTGCTAGTTCTGTCCGTTTAGAATCTATCTGCCCATGGGCAAGCAATCTTTTTATGTTTCAGCTTCTAAATCTGTCAAATGTGTATAATAACAGTGACTACTTCATAGGATTATTGTGAAGATTAAATGAATTAACAAATGTATAGAACTCAGAACAGTTTCAACACCTATAAAGTAGTAAACACTATTAATATAAGGGGGTTAGATACTGTTCCTACCTCTATAATGTACCAAAGACCAGCAAACTCTTAGGTAGCATTTAGGAACAGGTGTGTTCCCATTAGCAATAAAAATGAAAAGCTGAAATATATAGCCATATCTTCATAAAAGTGGGGCAGTGGAGCATACAGGTAAACATATTGTGGGCTGAATAGTCAAAGTTTCAGGGAGAAATGAGCGACAGCATAGAATTGCTAAACCTTTCCATTAGCTTCATTGTGGGATGCCAAGGTAAGAAAATAGCAGTCATGTATATGCTGAAGATCTTTAAGTAAAATTTTCATATTCTCCCTAAGAACACATACAGTGATAGAGCTGGGTATTCTGACGATCAGACTAAGATATCAAAAGTTAAAGGCCCTACATTACAGAACTATTTGGTGTCAGAAGTAGCAAATGTTTTAGTAATAAATAGCACTGAAGAGAACACTTAGGGCTTAGGGCTTGAGAATTTCAGTTATACTAGAAGGATTTGTCTAGTCTGATTAATATTGATTTTTATTCTGTCTTGCTACACGACAGGTATCTTACTAAGTATTTACTACTGTACAAGAATGTACTACTTATTTCCCCTAATGAAGAGCCCTTTTCCAAACTGGGTGGATGTGACAGCAAATACTGTCAGCATTAGGATATGTGATATTCTTCCACATAGATTTGACCTGAGACTATAGGGAATTATTAAAATACAAAGGTAATTGTTTAATTACCTTTTAATCATTTAATTATATCAAGCCTCAGCATACTAAGATTGTAAATTTTTTCCCCAATTTTCTTCAGTAAAATAATATCCTTTCTGTGCTCTTGCAATTGAATAAAAAGTGGTCATAGAGATGATAACTGTTGAATAACTCCTTCGTTCTAGCTCATAGAGATAATGCTTTTACTCCTAGAGCCTGACTTGGTCATCTCCTCCACTTTCCAGGCAATGATGCCCTAAAAAGATTAACCCCATCTCTGGGGTTGCAGCCAATTCTTTCAATGGATGCCAAAAGTTCACCAAAAAATTCAATTGTCAAATTGTGTCTCTAATGGAATATGATTTTTGTTTACTTTAGATTATGCAGTTGAGAAAGTTGTGTCTAAGTACACTGGCAGAATATAAAGTGTCATTAAGACATGGTGTCACTGCTTCCTGCTTTGCTACATAAAATGTATTCTTCATTACAAAGCACTCTCACATTTTCAGTATGCGGTTTTTCACAGTAATTTTCTAGTAGGAGGTATAATAAAGGCCAAATCAATTTTGTTACAGCAGCAGAAACTAACACCACTTATCCTCTCAGAGTTAGTAAACTACATGCACCAAATCTGTTTTTCACTCTTCCCTGGGAACAATATACTTCACATGCAAATTAACAAATTAGGCAGTTTTCACAGATTCCATTTCCTCAGATTTAAAGCTTGATAAAACAGTACATGATATTCACATTAAGATACACAAGCAATGAAGTCTATGATGACAGGATGTTTTTGTGTTTATTTGCTCTCACAATTGTTTTATTTATTTATTTTTATTTGTTTTTCAATTTTGTTCCTTCTATATATTTGCCCTGATAATTGTAGGTAAATTGAAATAATGGACTATGAAATTCAATAACCTTATCTGAAGCCAGTTACCTCCAAAGTGACACCAGTAAAATTTCTTATCTTATTACTAGATAGGATGTCTAATTACTCAAAATAATAGGATAAAGCTGGGTACGGTGGCTCATACTTGCAATCCCAGCTATTTGGGAGGCTGAGGTGGGAGGATCACTTAACCCTGGGGTCTGAGGCTACAGTGAGTTATGATCACACCACTGCACTCCAGCCTGGGCAATAGAGGAAGACTCTGAGACTACTACTACTACTACTAATAAACAATGAGATGATATTAGTAAACTATCTTTATCAGTACTGAGTGTGGAGAGAATTGTTGTCAGTAAGGCTTCCAAAGAACCTTTGAACTCAGCATTTAAGCATCACTAAGAGTTGACCATGGGGTTAGTGTGGATTGAAGGGTGGGGAAAGGGCATTTTACTCATAGGGAATATGAAAAGCCCAAGGCATTGACTACCTTAATGCTGTCATGGCGCATTATGATAATTGCATGTACTTATCTATGGCAGCATAAAAGCATAAAGGTTGAACACTGTATAACACCTCAGAAATCTAAGGTCTTCAAGAAACTGTGAAACCACAGCAAAAATTTTGGTAGAAGATCAAATATATGTTTGTGAAGATCAGATGGGCAGTATTGTAGTAAGTGGGCTGGGAGAAAATATCAAGACTATTCAGAAGGTCATTGCTTTAATTTGGGGAGAAATTAGGAGAATTTGAACTAAGGAAGTGCAGTGAAGATGGAGAAAGAATTTAGATTCTTAGAGAGTAGAATTTGTGGAACTTGGTAACGAATTGATGGATTGGTTTTCACAGGTGAGAGAAAAGGATACAGCATCCTCTTGATTTATTGGATAGCCTTGGTAAGGATAAACAAGCAAAGTTAATTCTATAATATACAGGTTGATTTTGGGGTACCTATGGAGCACCTGGGAAAACTGTTTAGTAAGCATCATGTATTATGAGTCCAGAGTCTGGGTGGAGTCTGGTTTACAGACTCTCTTTCTCTCCCAGAGAAAGAGAGAGGAGGGTTAGAAGAGAGGAGGACTGGGAATAGAGGTTTAGGGAATGACAACTTTTAATAAGATGAATAGCTAGAAGTAGCTGCCAGAAAGCTAACAGGAATGCCCTGAGAGAACAATATCACAGAATATGACAGCTGGAATAGTGTCAAGAAGGAGGAAGTGATCTAGGTGGAAATGAAACAATTTATTTTTAAACATTACTAATTTTAAAGAGAAAGTTGATATATTAACCTGCAACTCTATTTATATCTCTAATGGCCTGCCCTTTCAAGAAAGGAAATTTCAGTTACTTTCTTGACAGTAATTTGTATCAAATAGGACATCCTTGTTTTTAAAGAAGTATTAATCTTTTATTTTAATAAAAAATGAGTGTTGCTCTACCAGGCTAAACATAAATTGTCAATCACACTGAAATTATATGGGTAACCTTTATCTATACATTTTATTTATTTTAGCATACCCACTTCTTACTTCAAGTACACTTATATTAAAGATGTTAAATGTATAAATTTAAAAAGTAATAGAGGAATTTATTTTACAGATTCTTAAATTCTAAACTAAATCATTTTTCAGTTTGCAGCATAGTGTGTGATGTAGCAACACCTAATGGCCAGGTATGATATTGCAGCCTAGCTATGTTAGACATTGTAAAGTCCCTGACAAAAGAAGGTGTATAATACAGTCCTAGGGGTATGAAACTCAAGAAACTACCTAAACATGCTTAAAATTTCCTTGGTCTGAGTTGTGACAGCAAAGAGAAAACCTCAGCATTGACGATATCCTGGAAAAGCATGGGTAAATACAAACATTAAAAGTCTTCACCAAAAACAAACATAATTCTTATGTTAGGGAGGGCTATATTTGGTTTGCACTAGATGGGATCTATCTAGAGAGTACTAGAAAGAAGACAATCTTTAATAAACACCCTTCCACAGTAGACATAACACTGCACCTATCTCCAAACTAGGATTTATCCTGAAGATGTCCCTGAGATATGAAAGGTGTTGAGATGGACACTCTTATGTCTCATTATTCCTTCCACAGAGGGTTACATTTTTACTCCAGTGACAGAGATTTGTATCCTTCAGGGCTAAATGTTGAGTACACTAGTGGAAAGAATCAGAGGGCTGAATAAGAACATCAGCCACTTGTCAGGTAGGGAACATCAATAGACTGCAGAGGCTAGATTACATTATATAATGATCCTTAGCTTCTTTTCATAGTCCCCTTTGCATATTAGAAAAACATTATGGATTCTTTCTCCACAAAAATACACATACTCATAATTAAAATTCTGTACATAATTTTTAGGTAATCTCAGGACTGTTCCTTAGAAGTTGAGCTCTACATGTGCTTCATAAATACTGTGTCACTGCATGTGGATTCTCCAAGAACATGGAAACGTAAGGTTTGTTTTCTAGACATTGTCTTTACCATTAACCCCGATAGCATACAGTTAAGCTGTAAAAGTGATGACATATCCACATTCTTAAAACACTTACAGTGCTATCTGCCTGTTTAATTTTAACAATGTTAAGAGGAGGTGTTAGGCCGGGCACGGTGGCTCATGCCTGTAATCCCAGCACTTTGGGAGGCTAAGGCGGGCAGATCACGAGGTCAGGAGATTGAGACCATCCTGGCCAACATCATGAACCCCTCCCTCTACTAAAACACAAAAAATTAGCCGGGCTTGGTGGCGGGTGCCTATAGTCCCAGCTACTTGGGAGGCTGAGGCAGGGGAATCACTTGAACCCAGGAGGCAGAGACTGCAGTGAGCTGAGATCATGCCTCTGCACTCCGGCATGGCAACAGAGCAAGACTCCGTCAAAAAAAAAAAAAAAAGAAAAGAGGTGTTAATAATGATATAACAACACACGCTCCTTCTTTTGGCTGAAAGTGCTTCATAAAGTTGTATTATATTTTACATGGGAGATATTTGGGGCATAGACATTCAAAGACATATTTAACTCACAAGCACAGAACAGATTTCAGCAGCTCTATCTAATTAAATCTCATCATAGAGAAGGAAGAAAAAGATTCTGTAGAATGTTACTACTCCTTCATATTTTTTTTGTTTGTTTCACCCAGAATCAAACTATCTCCAGTTAGCTATATGGACAAATTCAGCAATATGTGGTCATGTGCACGAGTGTTATCATCACATTCATAACATTTTGGGACAGGCCAGCGACGAGGAACACACATGGATACTACTGCTTTGTTTTTTGTAAGAGCTGGCGTGAATGTTCAGGGAATTGGGGACTTAATAAAGTGCTGGTCCTCAACAGATGTGCATCCCAGCACCCTCCACCAGCTACACCTAACCTGTATTACTGTGCTTCATCTTCTCTCAAGACACAAGACCTTGACCTGGAGTGGTCACTCCAACATAATACACCCCAACTACCTAACAGATGTAAATAAAAAGACTGGCAGAGTATGCTCTGTTTCTCCAGGCCACTCTTCCTGACTAGGCAAAGTATAAATTTCTTGGATGAATCCACTGTAACTTTCATAATATATTTATCTTTGTGCATTTATGTTTTCAAAATGTGTTTTCAAATGAATAGGTGTTGAAAAGAAAAAGTCCTAAGGTGATCAAAGACTGGTATGGCTTCTCCAGCCTTCCCTCCAGTCTTATCAATAAATCATTTGCAGTAAAATGGAAAAGATAACAAGTCTGAGAAAGAGATGGTATTCAATTTGTAAGGATCCTTCTGCAGCACAATTTTAACAATAACAAGCAGGATATTTTCCTGTTCACCATTTCATTCAAGCACACTGCACCAAATTTAATGGTTAATGAGGCTTTATCACAAGGATATTTGCACCTGTTTACAGAGGTTTACTTCTGAAGTTTCATTAATTGTCAAAGAAGTACATCTTGCTCTTGGAAATGTGTACTCATTTACCAGGAGTCAACACTGACTTAATTTATGTTTTTAGATTAGATAGTGATAACACAACCCCACAAAAATGGTTTTCTTGACTTGTAATCATATTTGAAGTTACCACCTTCCTTGTTTGTAATTTCTGATTTTGCTATTTTGAGGTTTACTTGAGGCCAACTCTTGCCTTATCTCAAAAGTATAATAAAATGATACAGTGATAGTCCTAGCTTCAAAGTACATTTAAGGATAAAAAGACATCAAGTTTGCAACCACTGTTAAGTTATTAAGAGAAAAATGCATGCATGCCTGCATTTGTGCATACACATTCCTATGGGCGGGGGGAGAGAGAGAGAGAGGGAAAGAGAGAGAGGGAAAGAGAGAAAGAGAGAGAGAATGCTACAGCTAATTCAGAAAAATGTTACTATCTGAGGAATCTGGGCGGAAGGTATAAGGAAATTCTTTGTGCTATTTTTTGTAGCTTTTTCTGTAAGTCTAAAATTATTTCATAATACAAAGTTTAAAAAAATCTAAGTTTTGAGGTTAAAAGACATAAATAAGAAAATGAATCAAAGAATATACTCTCAGACACAATTACTATTTCCTTCAGTCTTGTAAATCAACAATCAATACTCAAACACTTTTACTGTTTAATATGGCTGGTCTATTGGCAACATATATTACAAAAACTATCATCTCTAAACTATATTAATGTTTTAGCTACAGTTATCATCAATTATTTAAGACCTACTTCCTAAGCAGATTGTTAGGCTAGAAAGCAAGATTTTCAGAGAAGGTAGGGAGAACTATGGAAAGGGAACAAAAAATAATTTTATACTAGTAAGAGAATGCTTTCTGAGTGGTCTAGAAACCCTGAGTGTATGTATTTAAGAGAGTATTCTTCTCTTTAGTGCCTATACACCAGAAATGGTATGGTCAAAAGAGGCAGCTTTCCCCCAGTGTATGTGTATCAGCAAAATAAAGGAACAAGTTATTGAAATATTGGCCCAGCTAGACTTTCTTCCATTAACCATCAGCTGAGACACATTTTTAAAGTAACAGCTTAAATGAATGGCTGTGTGTCTGTAATAATTTTGACTTAAAATGTCAACTGGATTTGAGATGCCATGTGCATTTAATCAATGTCTCTATATTGTAAAATAAATATACTTCAGCGTGACTGCTGTGCCAGTCATAAATCATAATTCACAAAGACAAAAACATCTTATCCTCTCTATTGATAGTTGTTAATGACAATACTGATTAAAATGGCATCTGCCTGCCATATTATTGTTGAACAGTCTATTAGAATTTCTATTACATCCTATAACCTACCACTATTTCCCTATGTGCTGAT
Source organism: Pongo pygmaeus (assembly GCF_028885625.2). Classification (NCBI taxonomy): domain Eukaryota; kingdom Metazoa; phylum Chordata; class Mammalia; order Primates; family Hominidae; genus Pongo; species Pongo pygmaeus. The sequence goes on along the minus strand of NC_072384.2, from coordinate 105,634,274 downwards.
ACGTCTCTTATGGAATAAAACATGATAGACAGTTAGATTTAGAGTTCAACACTTAAAATGCAAAAATGAAGAGCAGAGCTCACTAGTATATTCTAACACATATTATTTCCAAAATTGAGAGGGTTCCTTCCAGCAGAGATTCCAGTGATCAAAGTAGTGTTCAAGGACTTGTTCCTCTCTTTTAGAATTAATATTTGAGGCTCCCTTCCTTCCTTCTTTCCTGCCTTCCTTCCTTCCTTCCTTCCTCCCCCAACCCTTCCCTCCCTTCCCTTCCTCTCTCTCTCTCTTTCTTTCTTTCTGATGGAGTCTCACTCTGTTGCCCAGGCCGGAGTGCAGTGGCGTGATCTCAGCTCATGACAACCTCCATCTCCCGGGTTCAAGCAATTCTCCTGCCTCAGCCTCACAAGTAGCTGGGATTACAGGCATGTCACCACATTTGGGTAATTTTTATATTTTTAGTAGAGATGGGGTTTCACCATATTGGCCAGGCTGGTCTTGAACTCCTGACCTCAAATGATCTGCCCACCTTGGCCTCTCAAAGTGCTGGGATTACAGGCGTGAGCCACCACACCCGGCCGAGTTTTTCAAAATAAATATTTTGGGCAAAAAAGAAAAAAAACTACAGGAGAAAAAACATTAATTGTCATTTGAATGTCACATGAGCCTATGGAAGCAGCTGTAAGTAAAAACTGATTGTTAGTTACTATTTCTAGAATGGATTTCTCACAATCAAGAATTAGCTCAGTAATCCATTGTTGAATGTACACTATGAGCAAGGCAAGAACAGCAGCAAATTTGGTGCCCAACACTGTAGAATCACTGGGGAAGGGAATTAGATAGAGTCCCACTAACCAGGATGAAAAATGGCGAGGGAAATCACACAAAAGCACAGAGGCTGACTTAGAGACGTCAGCCAGGTAGTCTAGAAGTAGTCCATTCAGGTATATTCTGCCAGCTACACAGACCATAGCAGTAAGGAAGGCAAATGACAGATAAATACTTTAAAGTCAGATAAGATACACAAGGTTCAAAGAAAAAGGTCCTATAACTGTAGATGTATAGGGTTGAAAGACAGAATCAAGTGTTCTAGAGATGGCCCATCAGAAATAAGCAAGCTCTACTATGCCAGTGCTCTAGTCTAAGAACATGGACTTCAGAGAAGGGCTCACGCAGGACTGAGGATTCTAGGCAATGCTATGGGAGTGGATCCCAGAGTAGAAGCCAACATGCTAGGGAGGTAGTGCTTTGTTTAAGAGACATGGTTGCTCAGTGCTCTACTGGTTTATTGAATTCTGTAGCTGGGTGACCAGATGCCAGATGTAGAAAGCATTTATACCAAGCTGGCCAAGGCCAGGGAAGAGGCTATTGAAAATCAATCTATCTCTGTGTTTAGTTCACAGAGGACCAGGAGGAACGTGAAAATGAGGCCATAAATGTGAGAGGATATGAGAGGAAGGGAAAATGTGGCAAAGGTGGAGGTACTGAAGAGAACACAAAAATGCTAAGACATGGTTCTTGTCTTTCAAGTGATGACAAAAATGGTGGAAAATACCAAGATGATCCAGACTAGCTCTAATGCCAGTCTAGAGGAATCAGGCCTGGCCATGACTTCTCCATAAAGTGTGGCCTGAGCTTGTTGTTGACACTAAGATGCTGGGTGAGGTGGAGTTAGAAGGCTGATCAAAGGATTGCAACTCTCAGGAAAGGGAGTTTGATCAGCCCAGGGGATGAGAATCACTTACCATGTCCCCACGTCTGCATTTGTTGGAATAATTCTTTGGCACCTTTGCTCATTTTTAACAATGCAAGAGCTATTGTTTGTATAACTGTTAAATGCCTGGGTTTGGGGATTACCCTTTAGTTTTCTGTGAGTTTCTGCCTCTCCCCATCACAATATAGGGAAAGAAGCTGTATTGAAAACAGCAAAGTAAAATTAAAATGAAAAGGTAGGATACATAGGACAAATATTCTGGTAGCAAGTTCTAATTAACCTGTCAAAGATTCTTTCCAAAAGTGTGATAGTCGTCACATCACTCGACATTTAATGCCCTGATAGCATGGGAATAACAAAGACACGACAGAGCTAGGGAGGGGACTATGACATCCTGGTCTGGTATAGTGTGTCCGGGTCAAAGGTCTAGGAAATTGGTCAAAGTCCTCCATCTTTCATTTTATAGTCCATCTTTTTCATAAAAGCTGTTCATTCCCATACTTTGAAAATTCCAGGAGGCATAAAGAAAGCAGAAGAAATCTATGATATTGATTTTTTACTATACATTGACTAGAGTTCAAATTTAAAGTGGAAAATTATGGTCCCTGGGGGAGAAGAAACCTATCAATGGGAGGAACCTCATACCAAAAGCCCTAGAATTAGGGTTTTTACTGTTCGCTGGTGGGTTTGTCTGAAATCAAAGTTGCAACCATTATTTCTGGTCGATGTTCCCTCCAGCTATTTCTTTTTTAAGTTTTGAATTATATAATATTTTTAAGAATTCTTTTGTTGGCAAGTGGGATGCTGCTTTTAGTTATTCTCTGCTGAGACATTTCTACTTTAATTTCCAGAGCTATGTGGCTTTTTCTAATACCAAGAAAGCTTAGGAGAACAGACAGCAGCTCAAGTTAAAGCAAGCACAAAAAAACTCAGATAATAGAAAAGCCCACTCAAGTTTCCTTTTACACTGTCCACTCTTTTATATACATTTTAAATTTGTTGTATATGGTTTTTAAATTTGTAGCATTAAAAATATTAACTTTTAATTTTCATTTTATTTTTCAGAGAATTTTTATGATTATATACACTGGCATGTAAACAAAGAATGGTGAGGGCAGAAGAGAGAGGAAGGATCAGATAAAATTGGGTATGCAGAATAGGGTGATGGACTGGCCCAGTTTCCTTAAAACTGAGGAGTTTCCTGGGGAAGAGATTTTCAGTGTTCAAACTGGGATGAGTTGGTTACCCTAATTCAAACCAAAGGGCACCATGTGTTTGAATATATTTAAAGGCTATATTTTCCATTTTGACAAGTTAATAGTCTTGGTCTATTTTCCTGAATTCAGTGCCATTTCACTTTGTGAAACTGACTTTTCAGCTAAGCAATCCCTTTCTATTTTAGCCTATAGACGTATCTACCCCATAATCAGTTTCAACCAATGACCAAATACATGATGACCATGATGATAATTTATACACATATTGCAAGTAGGTAAGAAGTATGCATCTTCCAGATGAAGAAAAACTTTCATTCAAGAAGGCAGTTACAGAATTAAGGTTGGAAATCCAGACATCTTACTATTCAGTATTTTTACTGAATACACTGCAAGTGGTTTAACCATCATTTATATAATTCAAGGATGCTCTGGTTATCTAAAGGGGTTTAGTCAATTTCATGGCATTTTAATATTAGAACGTATATGCCCTACCACACTTCGAGGAAAGGTTGTGGGCACTAGATTTTGACTATAATGAAAAGACATCTGTCTTGTTCACTGTGGTATCTCCCAACCAAGTACTAAGACTATACTTATTAGGTAATCAATATTTGTTGGATGAATGAAAGACGATGTTAGAAAAAAATAAAAGATTAGTTTCATGTTTATCACAACATGCTTGTTGTGTACTTAGCAGTTGTTTGCTCAACAATATTGAATAAATTATTTCAGAAAAGATCAGAAATTTCTCCATTTTACCTAGAAATGCAGTTTGAAAGAGGACAATGAAAATTCACTCATTGAAAAAAAGGCCTGGAGTAGGTTTTTCAGGAGTAGAGAGGTAGAGAAGGGCATATATCTGAATTTAAACTCCAATTATGGTGATAACCTAACAGTTTAGCTCTTACTTTTAAATCCTATTTTCACTGCTAATGATTTCATATTTATGGGTCATCTTAATTAGATACTGAGTTTAAGTAAAAGGATCATGTTGTATATTTTTTCTGGGTTTTCCCAGAGTGTAGTACTTAATAGATATTCAAATAATGAGCTGATTGGCAAATCTTTTTCATATCATTTTAGATGGATATTTATCCTTCCTATTTTTAAAGTACTTCAGGGAGGTCAATTCTACAACCTGTTCAGAAACCTCATTCCAGTGCTTAAGAACTGTCTTCTTTTTTATATCTAACCTCATTTTTTCCCGTTAGTGATTTTGGCCCATTTTCTCTAGCACTGTCCTCAGTGGAAATGGAGAACAGCTGGTTACTATTGCCAGTTAACTCATCCTTCAACCTTTTCTTCAAGCAGAAATTAAAAAAAATAATTAACTCCCAATGCAGCTCACCCTCTTTCTTATTTTTGAACCACTTCCACTGTTTTCATTATTTTCAATACTATTATCAAGAATGACTAAAAGGGCACAACACATTAATATCAAAATAAATCTACTCCAATTAGCACACCATATAAACCAGTCAGTCACTCAGCAAAAGATTATTAGGTGCCAAAACAGAGAAAAACATTGCAGAGGAAGTCCCTCTGCTTAGAGGAATTTACAATTTCATTAAGGGCATGAGACAGATGTGTAAACTCAAAACTAAAAACCAAGCAGGCCCATGGGAAGTACTCAATGGAAAAACTCAGACTGTAAGAAAAATTTTGATGGGAAAGAGAGAAATGCAAATCAAAGAATTCATAAAGGAGATGGGGCTTGAGGTGGCTTTCAGAAGCCTGGCAGGCCTCAGAGGAAGACGGTTATTCTAAGTGACGGTATTATCTTAGGGCTTCGCAAAGCTTGTTTTGGGTAACATTGAATAGAATAAGAGTGACTAATCTGGTTAGAGTGGAAAGTTGGAGAGAGAAACGCTAAAACAAACAAACAAACAAACTGGGACAAGAATATAGACGGCATTGAATGCCAAGCTAAATAGTATGATTTTTCTAGGTCCCTGGGACTGGCTGCATTAGAATCATCAGAGATTTCCAGGCCTCATATCAAACCTAATGAATTAGAGTCTCTGATAATGAAACCCAGGAATCTATAACAAGCTCTGTAGATGATCCTAGGGTACAGACAGACTTTGAGAACCACTAGGTAACTGGGAAACATCTCGGCTCCCAAGGCAGAATACTACGAATGGATTATATTTTAAGAACTTGCTATGTGCCAGGCATTTATCACCTATTATCTCATTTAGTCTCGTGGTAACTCTATTAGGTAGATGCTACTATTATTTCAATTTCACAAGAGAGGAAACCGAGGCACAGAGTGGGTAAGCTGAAAGACTAACAGCTAGAAGGAAATAGAGCTGGATTTGAGCCTAAGTAGAATAATTCCAGAGCTGCTCTCTTTGGTACTACGTTACATTGTGTTTTTGTGTGGAAAGTGTTCATTAAATATCTAATAACTGAATAAATGAATGATTGGTAGCTATGCCTAGAATGAACAGGAATGAAAAAAAGAATAAAGCAGGCAAATCAGTTAGTAAGTTATTGCAACAATCCACTTATCAATAACAAATTGAATTAGAGTGGTGGCAGTGGAAGTGGAAAAGAAGGGCCAGAAATAAGAGACAGTACTTTGTGAATATCAAGATTGTTGACTGACAGAAGGGTGGAGATGGGAAGGGGGCGGCATCCTGGACATCACGGGATTCCTGGCAGTGCCTCAAACAGAATTGGGAGAGTCAGGATGAGCTGGTGACTTAGATGGGTAGATTCTGAATTAGATTTTAGACACGTTGAAGCTGAGGTTGTGGCAGGGCCACTGTGCAGAAATGATCAGCAGATAGCTGGAGAAGCAAAATTGGACTGTCTCCAAAATCCTGGTGGATATTATTTAGCAGGACTGAGATAACAGTCCTCAATGTGCAATGAAATATTTGTATATCTCCTATCTATTTTTCAATGTATGTATCTCTTATCTGCTTTTAATTGTTCTGGGAAACCTCTTTTCTATTCTGTGAGGAAAACAGTTATAGTTATTATTTCAAAGATTCAGGTCTCCTTGCTTCATTAGGAACCATCTCATGTTATTAAATTGCTGGTTTGATGTTGCCTTGTCAGGAAAATCCAATGGATGGCAAAAATAAGTATGGGTGCTACAGAGTGTAAGAAAGTATACACTGAAGCATGGTTGGTGTCCATGCATTTTTAGATGCTGACACCATAGGAGCAAAAGTCAAAAGGGGTCTTTGTATCACTATCAGTTCACAGGCTCTAGGGAGGCTGCTTCACTTCTCAGTGTCTCATTCTTTATTATATGCAAAGCAAAGCTATTTGCCACATTCATCTCTCATGCATCTTGAAGATGGATGTTAGTAAATTACATTGAAGTTCTCAGATAAAAGGTACTAAACAAAGAACAGATTCCATTTGCCCCCCAAGCAAATTATTAAATCTATACATGTCATTATCTAATAGTATTAAGTAAACATCCCACAAGGACATGACATTGAGCTGGACATGGAACAAGGTAAATTAGGCAAATACAGTCCCACCAGGAACTCAGGAATGTTTACATGTATATGAATAAAACTGTCATTAATATATTTTATTAGTTATTTAATATGAGTATGCAAATAGGTCCATTAGGAAATATTTTGCATTTTATTAATCCAGCATCTTAAATAATTATATTTAACCTCAAATGCTAATGAAGTTTATTTATTAAAGAGTATCTTCCACCTTAGTGCCTACGAAAGTTCTTTTTAGCATATCCATTCCTTTAAAAGTTAAGCCAATATTTTATCCACTGGACTTCTGTTCTGATCTGTTAACAAATCTAAACCTCATTATCCAAGAAAAGTAATGAGATAAAGGGGTCTATCCTTCTTCAGTGTTATTCTTAATTCACATTAACGTTAATGGGAGCTGCGCACGAATATTAGGAGAAGAGAGTTTGAATCAAATAAATAAGCCTTTTGGTTGACACTCTACGTGGTCATTTTTTATCGTGATAAGTATGACAAAATCATTTTACCGCTTTGGATAGCCGTAAACAGAGTTGCACAGCAATCAAGATTACATAGGGTAGGAGGGGAAGGCACGGAAGCAGCAATCAGATTTTTAAATGATTTTGAAAACAAGGTTCCTGTACATTTTCATACCAATTAACCCCCTCCATGCCCTTGCCCCTCCATGAACATGTGCTCAAAAAACAGAGTGATAAACAAACATTTGCAGATATGCTTGACAGCTGGAAAATATTATTAAAGTCAGATATTAAGCGAACTCTCTGTGCTGGGTGCCACGGCAGCTCATCTGTCTTTGTACTCAGCCCATCAGATGAGTAGCCCATCTGTCTCTGGGTCCTCTTTTAGCTAAGAAATAAATGCCAACCAAACAATCCTAAATGTGCTTGATCTAAATTTAATCTATACTTAACTTTTTAGTTATCATACTTGCATCTATCGCCATCATTTTATATCACTTGCCCTATTCACATAGCACTCTCTCTCATTTTTTTACATTCTCATGTTCACAATCTATCCATATTATGGTTCTAGTTTTTCTCTCTGGTGCTTAGTTGCAAGCCAACAAAAGCAAGGATGTAGACACATAAACATATAAATGTTATCAGCGATCACACCACTGGGTTTAACACAAGTCAATATCAGTATATTACACTCTCTACTTTGCAATTCCATTATAGGCTCAACACTGCTGGTCATAAAAAGTAGCATTCTGGGCCCAGGCCTGTGATAGTAATAATGAAAAAAAGGGTTATCGCTCTTTCCAACCCGAATGAAAAATTAAAATTGCTAGGGCATTTAGCTCAAAGGAAAATTGGCAAATTAACAAAACGAAGAAACAAAATATTCATGGCTCACATTGTGAAAGATAAAGTAGATAATTTAAGATGGGCCGAGGAGAGAAAATTCAGAGTTACCAAAGAGATAAAAATTGAGCCTAACTCAATTCCAACATGGTTTAGCATCGATTTCTTTTCCTCTGTAATCGTAGATAACCATGGAGAACAATGGATGGCTGCACCGGTGGTGGCCTTCGACATGCAAATTTCTATTTTTTGCCATGGTCATATATTTGTCTCAGTCTCAGTGTATGCAGCCATCTTACCCTGATCTGTAAGGCTCTCTGTTGTCAATGTATTTCTCTACCTAGCTTGAAGCTGAATTAAGAACTTTGACCCATTTTGGCTTTCATTTTTCATCTGAAATTTCATGTTCAAACTGGCCTCTACTTCATGAAGCAAAGCACCTTAACTCTAGCCTGTTGTTGGCCTTTTGCCTTTGGGGAAATGAGTGTTAAAATTTCATTGGCCTGGCTACATTAGCTCAGTTACCCTTCATACCGATAAAGTTGAAGGAATATCCAGACATTTTACAATCACTATCTGGAAAGAGGTAATGACAGGCTGCGGCCACATTACATTTATTGTACATGAGACCTGTAACAGCTGTTATGGGATCAAGGTAAAGAGGAGAAATGTATGACAGATGTCATGTTCCCTGGTGACTTAAGTATTCAGTCTCTATCTAACCTAATTTAAAAACCAAGTCAAAATGTATCTTTATGGGTAATGTATTACAGGACAACCTCAGAGCAGCCTGATGAAATAACTATGAGCCATGCATTAAGAATACCAAGTCCAAACCCACCTACACACTCTGAGATGAAATACATAAAGAAAGAAAAGCAAAACAAAACAAAAAACTGTTTTGAGTCCCTTACTATTTGTATTCTGCAATAGAAGGTTTTGCTTTTCACCAAGTAATTAAATAACCTTTGAAAACAGTTCATGGTTACATTGAGAAAGGGGTGACCCAAAGCTTATAAAATATAAATGATTGAATGATTTTAGCTATGTCATTTCTTTTCTTTATGTAGTTTATTATGCTAGGCTAGAGAATAGGTATCATGCCCAACTACATTACAAAACAGCAGTTAGAGGTAATCTAAAATCTGAAAGAAAAAGTTAGTAGGTTCCAAACGTATCTTGCTTGAGACAAAGGTAATATTTGACGGTCTTGGCTGTATGAAGTGGAGCCAGAGGGGGAACACAAGAGGTAATGTCTATCATTCCTTAAAAGAAGACATACAAATAGCCAAGAAGTATATGAAAAACTGCTCAGTGATATCACGAATCATCAGGGAAATGCAAATTAAAACCACAATGAGACATCACCTCAAACTTGTTAAAATGGTTATTAACAAAACCATGAAAGATAAGTGTCAGCAAGGATGTGAAGAAAAGGGAGCCGTTCTACACTGTTGGGAATGTAAATTATTACAGCCATCATGGAAAACAGTGTGGACGTTCCTCAAAAATTTAAAAAGAACTACCATATACTCCAGCAATATCACCATTAGTATTTAAAGGAAATGAAATTGGTATGTCGAGAAGATATCCACACTCTCATGTTAACTGCAGCACTATTCACAACAGCCAAGACATAGAATCAACTTAAGTGCCCCTCAGCAGATGAATGGATAAAGAAATGTGGTATAAACACACAACAAAATACTATTCAGCCAGCTGGTCACGGTGGCTCATGCTTGTAATCCCAGCACTTTGGGAGGCCAAGGCGGGCAGATCACAAGGTCAGGAATTTGAAACCAGCCTGACCAACATGGTGAAACCCCGTCTCTACTAAAAATACAAAAATTAGCTGGGTGTGGTGGCAGGCGCCTGTAACCCCAGCTACTCAGGAGGCTGAGGCAGGAGAATTGCTTGAACCCGGAGGCGGAGGTTGCAGTGAGCCATGATCACACCACTGCATTCCAGCCTGGGTGACAGAGTGAGACTCTGTCTCAAAAAAAAAAAAAAAAAAATACTATTCAGCCATTAAAAAGTAGAAAATCTTGTCATTTGCAGCAGCATGGATGAAAATGGGAGACATTATGTTAAGTGAAATAAGCCAGACACAGAAAGACAAATACCATATGACCTCACTTATTTGTGAGGTGTATAAAGGTCGAACTCATGGAAAGAGAGAATAGAATGATGGTCACCAGAGGCTAGGCTGTGGAGGGGTTGAAGAAATGTTGGTCAAAGGATGCAAACTTTCAGCTAGACAGGAGGAATAAATTTAAGCAATCTATTATTCACCATGGTGAATACAGTTAAAAACAATATGTCTTGTACTTGAAACTTGCTAAAAGAGTAGATTGCCCGACACTTTGGGAGGCTGAGGTGGGCGATCATGAGGTCAGGAGATCGAGACCATCCTGGCTAACATGGTGAAACCCCATCTCTAATAAAAAAAATACAAAAAATTAGCTGGTCGTGGTGGCAGGCACCTGTAGTCCCAGCTACTTGGGAGACTCAGGCAGGAGAATGGCGTGAACCCAGGAGGCGGAGCTTGCAGTGAGCCAAGATCGCACACTGCACTCCAGCCTGAGTGACATAGTGAGACTCTGTCTCAAAAAAAAAAAAAAAAAAAAAAAGACTAGATTTTAAGTGTTGTCACCATGAAAGAAATAAGTAAGTGAGGTAATGTATATGTTAGCTTGTTTTAGCCATTCCACATTGTATGTATATATATTAAAACATCATGTTGCATACCATAAGTATAGACAGTTTTTAATTTCCAATTAAAAATAGACAGATAGATAGATAGATAGATAGATAGATAGATAGATAGATAGATAAGAAGAAGTAATGTCTATCAAGTCAGGCACTATATTGACAGCTTTGCTTACCTAAACCGTTTAACTTAAATTTTACAACAACCTGGACAGGGTGTGTTATTATACTTAGTTTGCTGATAAGGAGGTGACTGAAACTCAAAGGGACTCGTGAAGGCTGCAGAGCTTGTAAGGGACAGATTTTTAATTAGGTTCAGCATTAATTTGGTGATAGTGAAGGCCACAGAGCTTCTAAGGGACAGGTTTTTAACTAGGTTCAGTGTTAATTTGGCTAATTTGGTGGTGTGTTGTTTGTGGTGGCAGTGGTAGGTGTGATGTGTGTGTAGGAGTGTTCTCTTTAAAATAATTCACAGCAGGATGTCTTTATATAGTATTCCCCTAGTTTAAATAAAATAGATAGTATATTTTAGAATAAAATGAAGTAAACATATATGCCTTAAAATCTGCAAAGCTTAGGAACAAAAAGTTGATGCCTCCAGATTGTTAAAAATAATTTTGCCTGAAGGGTTCATGATTTAGCTTTGTCTGATGCTCCACTAGGTAACTAAACTAGTCTATCTTTGAGATATGCTTGCATTATCTGAGTTGAGAAGAAACAATAAAGAATATCCAGCTGATGGGGTAAGAGGAACAGAGTTGATCCAATCACCTGTAAACCAAGTTCACCATTTACATTAATGCCCACCTGTCTTAGAATGTGTACTGCAGGTATCCTAGGGCTTTGTGTACTAAAACAGACACAGTTTGGGTTAGTTTTTTGTTACAGCTCTATGTGGAGTTGGTTTAAAAATAACCTTCCCATATTTATATGTTGCAAAAAAGAAAACAAAAGCAGGCATAAAGTGATTTGGCTTTAGTACCATAGTGTGCTAAATTCTGATAAATTCAGTGTAGCTTGGGCAGTGTGCAGTGTGCACTCCATTCTGCTGTTAGACCGTCATCAAGGGTGGGATGACACCATTCTTTCTGCTTTACCTTTTTCATAGCACCTACTACAATTTGGAATCGTATCAATTATTTTGGATTAGTTGTTTATTCTCTCCCCTTCACTGGAATGTAAATTCCATGAGAGCCATGGCCTGGATGTCTTGCTTGACACCATGTAAATTGACCATTGATTCCCTCGAGCTGATGGGGTACTGGATTGTCCCTGAAATATCTAGTGAATATCCCCTTCACTCCCTGGGTAATCCACTGTTACAAATAATTTACAAGTTTATGTAATATTTTGCTTGTTTTTGGGTTTTTTTTTTTTCTTTTGAGACGGAGTCTCACTCTCGCCCAGGCTGGAGTGCAGTGGTGCAATCTCAGATCACTGCAAGCTCCGCCTCCCAGGTTCACACCATTCTCCTGCCTCAGCCTCCTGAGTAGCTGGGACTACAGGCACCCGCCACCACGCCCAGCTAATTTTTTGTATTTTTTAGTAGAGACGGGGTTTCACCTTGTTAGCCAGGATGGTCTCAATCTCCTGACCTCATGATCTGCCCGCCTCGGCCTCCCACAGTGCTGGGATTACAGGTGTGAGCCACCACGCCTGGCCGCTTGTTTTTGTTTTAATCTCACCACAATGAACTCAGAAGTCTTTTATCCTTCCTTCCTTTATTAAGACGGGAAAAGTGCTGTTAAAGCAGGACTTGGTTGCTGTGTGTCAAGTGCCTAGAACAATGCCTGATACAAAATAGGGCTTTAATAAATTAACTGATAAGTTTAATTATTGATTACAATAAATTAATAGATATAGCATAAAAATAATTATGAATGTGCTTGGCAAAGACAACGCTTTCAATAAATGTTACTAATCAAATGATATGGGCAAACACATTTTAAAAGCAAAGATGAAGTTCCTATTGGCAGGGTTTGTACTTGGTTCTTCATTAGTCTAGTAAAAAGGAGTTTGCAAGGCATGATTCCTCTTAGGATCAAATTTTATAAAAGTTGTAGAAAAGGGAATCTGAACCATATCAAACCTTTCCATTCAGTGTCCAAAATAAGTTGACAGTTCAAAGGTTTTTGAAGTAAGTGGCCTATAATATCAAAAAGAGACAACAGCAGCTATTATATAAAAAAAATGGATTTGAACACAAATATATGACAGAATTTAGTTTAAGTAACATAAGGATTGACAAGGTTATTAAGTAAGAAATCAGAAACTAATCTCTGGGTTTTCCACTTTAGACAAGGTAAAATTTTCATTGTCAAAGGATATTTATCTTTGGCTCCCAGAGAAATCTGCTAGGCCCCAGGAAGTTGGCCTAGGACTGACAGCAATGGGCTTGTCTTTTAAAGGAGCTGGAGCTTCACCCTTTGGCTGAAAGGGGCTATGAATGGTCTTTCTGCAGGTTAGTGCCATAAAGAGCACAATGTGTATGGAACTCAAACACATAATGAAAAAATTTAAGCACAGAGCATACAGAGAAACTACAAAATTGGTAGGCTCTTGAGCTGCATATTTTTCCACAATAATAATAACAATTCATGGCCTATATAAGAACCACACTTGAATCATGCAAGGAGATAATTCTGAAATCAACAAAGTATAAGCATATTGGAATTAGACAACATGTATAAAGATATTAATTAAAGACATCCTCTGTAATTTTTTCAAAAGGATCAAGAGTAGGTTAAATTAAGAAGTAAGCTAAACTGTGCTACTACATATTATTGACACAAATGGACCAGCTAATATCAGAAAAGTGCAAACACTTAGCTTTTCACGAACAAGTACACCACTAAGGCATTCACACTTTCATGATGCCAGCCTTGGTGAGGAAAGGGAGGCAGGATTTAAATCTTCATTCACCCCCTTGGCCAGGTGCCATTCTACATGGTATAACTGCATGACCCATCCCAAAACCCTATCTTCAGGAGAGCATCCGAGAAACGCAGATAATGGAAAAAATAATACATATTTAAAACACACATCTAACTCCAAGAGAACCTTAAAGCGATCAATCTTTTTTTAAATAAGAAAGAAACTAAGTCAATAGCATCTGAGCAACAGATGAGAATTAAAGCAAAATCTGTTGGCTAATGGTAACAGCTTTGTGTTCTTTGTTGTTGAAAATGTGCATGTAGCAGTAACTCCAATATGCTCACAAACTCAGATGCAAAAGGCTATGGAAAACAGTTGCTATTTTTACACGGAAGATAAAATCAAACACCACCTTTCAGATCTTAATTTTGCTAAAATCATGGAAAGAAACAAAGCCTGAGGTGCTAAATGTCTAAAGGATCCAGGACCTGTAATTTCTACTATATGAAAATACAGAATATATGGGACAATAAAAGGGAAGAACCAGCACTGTATTATGGGCAATGAAGTATGAACCTGCCAAATTAAATCATCTGAAATAAAATATAAAGTTAAGGTTTAATTTAGTAATATTCTAGAAAATGGGATATGTGAATCTCTAACAGTTTTTATATTTACAGACTATTTTAGTTAAATATTTTAATAGTGTTTTTCATTAACACCTTAGAGTAAAGAAAAAAACTCTTCCTTATACATTACTATGATATTATAAAAGTAGTAAAAGTAATTATGATGACAACTATATTAGTTTTTGATTTGATGCTGTAAGAAATTACAACAAACAGTGGTTCAAAGAACACAACAGGGCTGAAACCAAGCGGTTCAAGGAGTTGTTAGGCTGCATTCCTTTCTAGTGCTCCCCAGAGAGAATCCATTTCCTTGCCCTTTCTAGTTTCTAGAGGCTGCCCACATTCCTTGGCTCATGGTCCCCTCCCTCCATCTTGAAAGCCGGCAGCACTACATTTCTCTGCACCTCATTTCCACAGTCACCTTTTCTTCTTTTACTTTTAAGGCTCCTTGTGATTACATTGGGTATATTGGGGAAAATGCAGGATAATCACCTTATGTTCAGGTCAGCTGATCAACAACCTTAATTCCATCCACAACCTTAATTTTCCTTTGTCATGTAACAAAATATTTACACAAGTACTGGGGGTTGAGACGCAGACACCTTCAGGGGTCATTATTATGTTTACTACAATAATTAACATTTATTGAATGTTTATTGCTTGCCAGGCACAGGTCTAACCATGTTACATCTAATAAAATATAATTCTCATAAAAATGATAATTCTATTATGCTTCTCATGTTTCAGATGAAGACACTGAGACAACAGAAGTTAAAGAACTTGCTCAGTGTTACAGAAGTGAAAATTACAGAAGCCAGGATTGAACTCAGAAAGTCTGTAGGCAGAGCCTGTAATTTTCACCTCTCAAGTCCATCCCTTCAAAGACAAAATTCTTATCTAAATATATTGCAATTACATGTTGTCATTATCATCAAGACGGTTAACTCACAGTTCATAAATTCTGGCAATCCTAATAATTATCTAGAATATGGGCAAGTTTAAAATTCAAAATGGCAACTGGAAGGACAGAGTCTACAGAGGCCATCAGGACGAATGTGTATTGGGACATCTGTCCCAATCTGGCATTTACTAGACTATAGATTGTATTCAATAAAATGTATGGGAGGCCATTATTTGAGCTCCTGCACTAGGCCACAACAGACCAGACCAAACCAGAATGGAGTCACTCATGCTACATGCCACATAATCAAACTGAACTTAGAAATGGGTCAGTTTCCCAAAATATAGGAGATTCCCAGCAACGAATCAAAGGAGGACCAGTGACATGAACTGGAATGATAAAATCCCTCTACTTTAACCCTATAAGGAATGCAATCTGGAAATGAGCAATCCTTTTTTTGTTCCTTGTTTCTGCTTTCTTCAGTCTTTTTCTACCTATGAAGCTCACACTTTCTGCTCACCTCACTCAAATGCCCTTCTATTCTGTAGATGGGACGTGGACCAATTTATGAATCACTAATAAAAGCCAATTCAATTGTTAGAACTCAATTTGCTGCAATTTTGTTCTTTTTAATTTTAATTTTAATTTTTTGAGATGAGGTCTTACTCTGTTGCCCAGGCTGGAGTCCAATGAAGGGATCATGGCTCACTATATCCTCTACCTCCCAGGCTAAGCCAATCCTCCCACCTCAGCCTCCTGAGTAGCTGGGACTATAGGCACATGCCACTACACCCAGCTAATTTGTGTTTTTTTTTCCCTTTTTTTATGGAAATGTTTTTTGCCATGTTGTTCAGGCTTGTCTTATAACTCTTGGGCTCAAGTGATCTGCCCACCTCAGCCTCTCAAAGTGCTGGGATTACATGCCTAAGCCACTATGCCTAGCTGAATTTTTTTTTTTTTTTTTTTTTTTTGAGATGGAGTTTTGCTCTTGTTGCCCAGGCTGGAGTACAATGGTGCAATCTTGGCTCACCCCAACCTCTGCCTCCCAGGTTTAAGCGATTCACCTGCCTTAGCCTCCCGAGTAGCTGGGATTATAGGCATGCACCACCACGCCTGGCTAATTTTGTATTTTTAGTAGAGAAGGGGTTTCTCCATGTTAGGCTGGTCTCAAACTCCTGACCTCAGGTGATCCGCCTGCCTCGGCCTCCCAAAGTGCTGGGATTACAGGCATGGGCCACTATGCCTGGCCGAAATTTTGGTTTTTAATAGTCAGATAGCTAGTATGACATCAGGCCTGCTGGGGTAACCTCAGCCCAGGTGACAGAAGGACCGAAGCAAGTCTTGTCATAACACATCCAGGGGCAACATCACTCCCAAGATTTTCAGCATGAGGAACCTTGCTTAGCATTTCATGAGCACTGGAAATGTAATGGGAAGGCTCACTGCTGTGAGGATTATTTGTATTCCCTAAATGTCACTTATATATGGAATGATGGAACTTTCCTTTCTATGTGGAAATTTCAGTTGACGATCACAAAATGAGAACAATTGGTAATAAATACACCCAGCATTCTTAAATGAGATATCTCCTAAGGGTTTCATAAGAGGTGGCCAAACTGGCCCCTAAACCATCATCTCCCATCACTCACCTTCAACCCATAGAAGTATAGTGATCAATTGATTTGAGAAGAAATTATAGGAGTAAAGACAGTAATAAAAAGGGGGTACTTTTGCCTCTAACACCCAACAAAATAAGTGAGGGGGCTACAAGAAAACCCCTCAGGGAATTTGGAGGTAATTGTATAATAGGAGATTGTCACCCCACTTCCTACCTGTTTATTTTGTGACTTGCAAAAATTGACTGCCTCCTCCCTTCCCCATGCATGACAGCATTCTTGGGAGAGTCTGATGTGTGCTTCTGGAGTGAGGAGGCCCAGAGCTGGTGTGGGACGTGCTGGAGAAGTCTGAAGATGCAAGGCTGGTTGGAACATCTCTATGGCAGGGTGAGGAGGAGCAGTACAGTGGGAACAGGCTGTACTTGCATCATTTGGAGGGTGGGAGATCAGGAACTCTAGTAAGCCAGGTAGATGCTGTGGCTGTAAGTTAAGCTAGAGCTGTCTCAAACTGGCACTGTCCAAGAAGTCTACCAACTGGGGTAAGGAGACTCAGGGGTATATGTCTGAGGTCAGAGGCTTAGGGAAATAGGTCAGTGGGAAAATGACCTACATTAGTGACTGGTACAGTAAGGAGCACTCTAAAAAATCCACAAAAGTAGCCACAAAGGTTCCTTGATGGCCAGATTATACCAGATAATGCCAGTTAAGTAAAATCCTATCCTATTGAATCTTGTCTTTGTCTCCTGGTTCCAAACACTGAGAAATAGGAGAAGGTGGAATCCTGCCTCTCATCATACCATAGGATGCTCCTTGTGGTTCAGGCCCAACAAGCAGAAAGGAAGAAAGCTTTCATTTATATCGGAATGAATATTTTAGCCCCCGACAAACAAGTTGCTTTTTTTTACCCAAAAGTGACCAGAAAACTATCAGCCAGAAAGCTGAGACGTCAGGGTGTGGAAAAGGCAGCCTCAACAGTGTATACTTGAAGGGGAGAGAAGAAACAAAGCTGTTTTCTGACTGTGCCATGTTGAGCCCTGTCTAGTCAATGAATGTATAGCATATGAAATCATATCTCACAACTGTGCTGGGTCAGTAGAGCAAGTATGCTGGCCTCATTTTAAAAGTAAGGAAAGTAAGGTTCAGAGAAGCTAAGCAATGTGTGTGAAGCCCCATTGCTCATATGTGGGGAGTCATGGATCCAGACTTGGGCATCAGAGCCCAGACCCAGTGGCATCTCCCCTGTATCACAGTGCCTCTGGAGGTGACAAGTGATGTGCCCAGAGGCCCGGCCACTGCACACCTAGAGTCACAGAGGGATGAGGTTCATCCACCCTGACTCCCCTACTTCAAAAGAGGTATTCCAGAGGTAACACATAGGGCTTCCCCGCTTTTCACTTTCCCTGTGGTGCCAGAGGAAGTATTTATTTTCATAACACTTTAGTACAAAGGACTGCAGGCATTGTCCAATGCCTCTACTAAGCATTGGCCTTTCTTTTATGGTGTAATCATAGCTCACTGCAGCCTTGAACTACTGGGCTCAAGCCATGCTCTGGCCTCAGCCTCCTGAGTACTTGGGATTACAGGCATGCACCACTGTGCCTGGCTAATTTTTTTTTTCTTAGAAATAGGGTCTCCTGCCTGTAACCCCAGCACTTTGAGAGGTCAAGGCAGACAAGGCAGATCACTTGAGGTCAGGAGTTCAAGACTCCTGGCCAACATGGTGAAACTCCACTCTACTAAAAATACAAAAATGAGCTGGGCGTTGTGGTGCGTGCCTACAGTCTCAGCTACTAGGGAGGCTGAGGCAGGAGAATCGCTTGAACC
Source organism: Pongo pygmaeus (assembly GCF_028885625.2). Lineage (NCBI taxonomy): Eukaryota > Metazoa > Chordata > Mammalia > Primates > Hominidae > Pongo > Pongo pygmaeus. Next base: position 105,616,010 of record NC_072384.2, on the reverse strand, counting down.
CAGGAGGCAGAGGTTGCAGTGAGCCGAGATCGCGCCACTGCACTCCAGCCTGGGTGACAAAGCGAGACTGTCTCAAAAAAAAAAAAAAAAAAAAGAAAAAAGAAAAAAAGAATAGGGTCTCCCTACCCTGCCCAGGCTGGTCTTGAACTCTTGGGCTCAAGCAATCCTCCCAGCCTCCCAAAGTACTGAGATTACAGGCATGAGCCACCGTGCCTGGCACAGTGTTGACCTTTCTTTGACAACAAACTTAAGACAGAGTCCTGTCATCACTGTAAGCTTCCCCAAAAAGCTCCGCTGCCTCTGCAGAAAGAGAACGAGCACAGAGTTGAGAGCTGTATGCATTTGGCTGAAGACGAGGAAAAGCGTGCACTTTTTTCTGAGTACAGACAAAGGAGTGATTTCACCAAAATGAGAACCAACTTTGCCTTCAAAGCAGGCCCATACCTCAGCATGGCGCCGAAGCCCTTCTTCTTTATTTTCCTTTCTGGATCTTCATTCTCCTCTTTGCGCTTTTTCTCCTTGACTTTCAATTTGCCCTTTTCCTTTTTCTTCTCCTTCTCTTTCGTTTTTTTGACTTTCCTGGCTTTATTTTCCATGTCCTCTAGCTCCGAGTTCCCCTGAGGGGCAGATTCACAATTCAGAGCTCCTTGGCCAGAGTGAGAGCTCTTATCAGACAGACCGTCTGTACAGAGAAAAAATAATCAATACCCATGGTCAGGGGCACACGCAGTTAGTATATAGAGAAACACTAACATGTAAAATGCAAAAGAATGAATAACAGCACTCTGGAATTCTATCCCTCCATGTGGTTACTTGCGCCCTTTGAAGATCTGACTGCCTAAATCTGGTTACTTCGAGCAAGACTTGATGATGGGAGTGGGGACAACTGGTTGTTTAGCTGGTAGTATGAAAGGCTTGATATGTGTTCAAGCACTAATCTCTCTGAAAGCTGGCTTGTTAACCTTGATCAGCTCAGAAAGCCTGCATGCTGAGAAACAAACAGGGTGAGGAGAGAGTTTTGAGTATAAAATATCCCAACTGCTTCTACCCAATTAATGCAGTCGGAGTCCTTGGATTGATGCTGCCTCTAATGACTCGAATGAGAATGTCAAGAAATGCATACTTAGTGCTCCTACCCTAAGGGTAAATGACAGTTGGTCCTTGTAGAAAAGTGAAGGAGAACATTTCTTTAGGCTTGCATTGTAAAATAAATTGCATATTGTGTTCTCCAATTCCATGTTCATTAAGCCAAAGGGCAAAACATATCAGGAAAATGAATTACTTTTAATATCAAAAATATAATTGTGATCCTATAATCATTTTTTTCTGTAGTTAAGCACACATTCTTGCCCATGATTTGCAGATAATAATGAGATGAAGAAGCCATTTAAGGAGGCATATTGTCCTACCAGCTTCTATTTCTTCAGGTCCATCGTAGGATTTGTCAATGGCTGCTCTAAAGCTCTCATTGCAGCCTCGGCCTCGAACCATGTGCGGCCGGGGCCTGTGAAAGGGAAGGTCATTCTTCCGGACCTCGGCCACTGCAGTCTGCAGACTCTCCAAGGAACTGGACTTTTTCAAACCCAGAGTTGGACCAAAATCTTTGCTTGGAGATTCTGGAAAATAAAGGGCAAAAGGTCACCCCTCTTCTAATGGGGCAGTGTGGTGTAATGCTATTGTTCTAAGAATATTTCTGTCTGGACATCCCAAAAAAGGGGTGTTAAGTGGGTGGGAGTTGGGGTTATACTCCAGCTTTGCCACCTTTTGCAACCTTGAACAAGTGGTTTGACTTCTCTGAGCCTCTGTTTCCTTTTCTAAAGCTGTGATAAAATTTAATATGACTATATGTACATTTCTCTCTATGCAGAAGTGTATATGCATGTGTGTCTATAGGCATATACACACACACCTATGAATTTGAAAGGTTGTAGCTATTTATAGAGACTATGTATGTAAATGAGAGTGATTTCATATATGTGAGAATACCCACATACACACATGCATACTCACAGACACACACACAAACATACCAAGCACCTAACATGATGAGAGCTTCCCTTCCAGTATCATCCTAGCACTCCCACACCTGACAGCTTTTATCATTGCCATGGTTGCTCATATGATTAGTAAGGAACTTACTGGGCATGGAAATAAAAGAACATTGAAGTGACTGTGATTTTTCTAATTAAACACTTTACCTTACCCTACTGGCTATTAATGTATGGTAACTGCAATTTATTTAATCAATCAATCAAGCAAGCAAAGCAAGAAAGAAAACAACTTTTCTGTGTCGATGCTATTGTTCTGAATGTATACCTATTTGGGTATCTAGAAAAGGGGCAACCTTTTAAGGCAATATAAAATTATAAAACAGAAAACATAGAGCACAACTGAATTTGAGTCATTGCTTTTCTGGTATATAATGTTTTTCATTTGTGTGGTTTGCCTTGCCCTCTTGCCTGCCCCCTCCCACTCCATTCCTTGACCTCCATTCCCAGCCCCAGCTAGTCTCTCAATTATCAATAACAGGATTAGGTTATATAAATATTAGCAGCACAAGGATTATCTTTAAGACAGAAGGAATTCTATCAGGGCTCTTGTCTCTACAGTCAAAGCTTTTCCACCAGGGCCACAGCTCATGTTCCTTTCCAGTTACGAAGGAGACTACTGTCATGAAGTCTACTTGCATTTCTGGGAAAAAACGACTGCGTCATTTATCAATAGACAGAGTACCTATTAAGAATTATGTATGTAAAGTACCTACTTCAATGTCTAGCACCTAGCAAGGCTCAATAAACGGCACTACCTTTTATTACTATCATCACTATTTTTGCTTCTATTATCACTGCCACTATGAACACTACTACTAGCAGCTGCACACAGCATTAAGGAATACAAAAGAAGTACAACAAAGCCCTGATGTATATATACACCCATGTGAAGTGAAATAGCAATACACACCTTTTCCTATGATCCAAACATGTTAAAAATAGTCAACATAATGACAATAATCCTAATAGCTAATAATGCATGGAGTGTTTAGTCTGTGTTAAGCACTATTCTAAATGCCTCACCCACAGTAACTTACTATAATCCTTATAGTTGTGCTACTGGTACTACTTTTAGCCCCATTTTACAGATTCAGAAATTGAGGCACACAGCATTGACATAACTTGTCTAAAGTTAAACACTTAATAAGCATCCAGACCAGGAGCTGGGCCGACGCAGCCTAGTTCCAGCTTTTCTGCTGTGTACCATGTACTTTACTGTCTAAAGATGTATTCGCTCTGCACCCTCTATTTGATTATGGTCAAACAACTTAAACTGCCCTACATTGTCCTCATTTCTAAAATAAGAATATTAGGCTAGATTAACCCTGGAGCCTTGTCAAGTAGGCAAATTGCAAAAATTGGATGTTGTGTTATAGTTTCATCATTAACTTACAGGAGACAACTTTGCACTTTGAACAATATACAGGATGACAATAAACACTGCATTTTATAAACCCTACTGGCTATTAATGTAGGGTAAATGCAATTCAATATTCAGTAAATTCAACAGAGTATATTCAATAAATACAACAGAGATAAGATTAAGCAAAAAAAACCCAAGAAATTTCAGGGACAAATTTCAGGTGTTACTTGCAAGTCATAAATACTGAGGATATGTTACTATTAAATCCAGAAAGGGGCATATTTTTTATATTCCCAGGAAGGAAGATAAGTTGAAGAAACAGAAATTGAATAAGATCATTTCTGACAAGAAAACAAAAGGCATCACAGAGGTTTGGGGGTATAGAAGCAATAGTAAAAGCTTTGGAGTTTACAGGAAATATTTTATAATATCAGCCCCTAGGGATGTCTGACATGAAGTCTGGTGAAAACATGAAGATGAAAACTATCTGAGAAAGCCCTGATTCTCTGTCAGCAGTAGTAACCATCTTTTATTTATTAATTGCCATTCAGGAGATTACATTAGAGCCCAAACTGTAAGCATTCACGTCAACCTTTAGCAATAAATTCCAGGGAACATGAAAGTGAATAAATCGTCCAAGATAGAAGGCACGTTATCTAAAAGGTGCTCATGTGAAGCTCAGAAAGAAGTCATAGCTAAGAAGAAACAAATACACTGCTCCTCATTCTAAGCAAACTGAACATTAAGGATTCATGGATTTTGCAGGATTAATAGAGTTGGCAATTAATTCACTCTATATAAATAGAAGTCACAAAGTAAAAGTACTAACTGATGTTGGGCAATATTACAACCTAGCTCTATTGGATGTAATACATGGTAATATTAAAAGCAAAAAGGGTGGTTGACTCCTTAGGTTGTAAATGTAGACTCTGGAGTTTTCAGGATTGGAAAAAAAATTCTATTTATTCCTGGAGAATCCACAGAATGTAGCTGTAGAGTAGGGACTCATGTTAGAGAAGAGAACCAAAATCAGGAAAGTCCTTATAAGGATTTACAGGTACAGTGAACTGACTGAACTGGGGGCTCTGACAAGGACCTTCTCCAGGGATACCCATGTCTTTCATATGTTTGAGGGCTCCTACAGAAGGTCAAGGTTACCTGCCATGTAAGGGATTATTATGTCAATTGACAGGCATCAGTGTTAAATTCCAACAAAACACTTGGAATAAAATACCCTCCCTGCAAAGATTGTGTGGAGTACAATAAATTGCCACATTCAATCCCTCTTCCCTACTCCTACTCTCACCAACTTCAGTTTAGGTTGATGGTGCGCAGAAAATTTTACAGCTTTTAAAATGAGAAGATTCACTGTCTATGTCTAGCCTCACCATTTACACAAATTACATTTTTTTTTCTAGGCTTTCCCTAGAAGCAGGGGTCTCAAGAAGAGGTCTCTTTCGAGTGAGTAATTTATCGAAATCAAAACCTCAGCCACTTGATCCCATTGAAGTTATCCTAAAATATGATGACTCCTCATATTTTCATCTATAGCTGATGCGATATTGGTTGTGGCTTCTATGTCCATGTTCTTTAAGATCGAGAAGAACAGATCCTCCCTTCACAAACACGAGCTCAACATACACAAGATTCATGAAACAGATGACACATAATTATCAAGGGTCCTAAAAGAAGGATCTCACATAACAATTATTCTCAAGGTGGTATAATAAAAACATTCTTAATGTCAGGTGCCAAATTTTCTCTTAAAATTATGGCCTCATAAAAAAATGCCACAAATTTTTTTTTAAAAAAAGATGTTATAGCACTTTTAAAGATTCCATCTGTTTCCAAATGAAGGATTGGCTTGACATGGTCAAAGTAGAGAGAAATTTCAGGGTCATGTCTTCTGCACAGATCAATCCTCAGATACATCCCCTACTACCCTCCATTCCCAAAAATTGAGCGTTATGAAAAGAATGAACACACACACACACACACACACACATTCCAAGACTAAAGAGTTAAGCTGTGCCAGGCAAAATGCCCATGTGTCCTGTAGGCATAAAAAGGGTGGCAAGAGGCCCATGAGAGAGCTACCACCTAGCTGGAGAGGTGCCACTATGAAACTGATTCTTAAGATGCTGAGAAACCGCTGCCCCAGCCTTCCAGGTATTATAGAAAGCCTCACTTCAACATGCTATGAAACAGAAGGTCCTTCCTGGAGGATAGTTTGGATGTGGACCTCAGTTTCTCTGACTCAGTCTTGGATTCCTGCCCTTGCCTTACAGCTGAGCACTGCTGTTGCTTCTCCACAGGCAGATGATTTGAATAATTGAGAATAAAACTGTCTAAAGGGTAATGGTTAATACTGAAGGATTAAAAGGAGGCTGTAGAATATCCAAACATTCCCTGCTCTGCTAATTACTTCTTGAGTTAATAACCTCTTTGTGCCTCAGTTCCCTCAGCTATCATACTGAGGATAAGAAAAGCATAGAAGGGTGCCTGGCACATCGTGAGTGCTCATAAAGCAATGGTGATCATTACTGTCACAGTCACTTTTGTACCACCTCTAAACATTTCAATGAGGGAAATCTTAGATTTGATTCAATCCATCATTGAATTCTTAAATATGACCATGCGTTCTACAAACAGCTAAAAAGGACTTCATAAAAAATGCTTTCCCTTTTTATTCAAAAAGGGAAACAACTCCTTAAATTTTTTTAGAACAAACTCCTTAAATTGTTTTTTCAAACAATGCCTTACATTTCTTCTTTTGACACAGGTATATATATGTTCATCTGTTCATCACATATAGAGGCCATTGTGATAAGATAGATTAATAGTGGAGTCTTAGTTCCCCTTCTCCTTAGGCTATAATCACCTAATTAGTCTGAGATTTAATTGGCAATGTTTGAACTTCCCACTGTAGCATTAAAAATCTCACAATAAAAGAATGCCTTAATCCAGAAGACCAGTAATTGGATCTTCCATTATTGATGAAATTGCTTCCAATACATCCATATTAAAAAATGAGAAATTATTTTAGGGAAGATACTCACTTCCAGATACACGGCAAGTTTTTCTCCCAGCTAGAGCTTGTAATTAACAAAAACTTATGATAAATTAACAATAAATAATGTATTAATTTGTACATTTCAATAACATCAATGGCCCTCAAGGCACTTAGTGAAAATTAATTAAGTTACAGTCCTTCCTTCTAAAATAAAGGGATTGTTTCCCATCATAAATTAGGGATCAAGATTATTATAATGCCACCCAGGGGTCACAGCATGAGACCTGGGAAGGCTGAGAATTTGTCAAGATAGCTTGCTTTTATTATCAATTTTGCCTTGCCTTATTATGAGCAGTCAACTTGGACAAACACAATAGAAACGCCTTTCCTGCTGCATGGGGAGTTGTGATGTGAAATTAATAAATGTAAAACTCTTTGAATACAAAATTATTGTAAATTCCAAGTAGGAGTCACAATACCACTTTATTCTCCCACATATTGCACTTTGTCTTTTCATTTTAGATTACATTTACTGAAAATTTTCTATGTTTGATTTTTAAGTAGATTTCCTAGAGGCAAAATGTCTTATATGCTTTACTTGATATCATTGCAAATCCATTAGCCTTTAAAAAATTCTCCATAATATCCAAATGTATAATTTCCCAAGTTATGTTATCTGTGTTAACTGTGTTCATAATGGGCCTAATTACCTTCTTGCCTATCACAGTGTTCCAAATATTGATCATCATTCCAAGCTTATCACAGTGCCCTGTTTCCTATTCATTACCATAGGGCATAATGCAATTTGGCTTTACATTATCTGCTGTCATTTGGGTCTCAGTTCTTTTACTGGCAATTTCCAAGTTCTCCAAGAGTGGAATTTTTCTTTTAAGCCTCACAAATCCCAGGGTCTTTTATCGTTTCCTGAAATTCACATCAAAATGTTCAATAATGAACTTCTCATTAAGATTCATACATTTGCATAATCTCCCCTACCCTATCTCCAAATACTTTATTTTAAAGTGAAACTATCCAGAGAAAATATGGGAAGATTATGTGAACAAATAAATTCCTTGATTATGAGTATAGGCATGGCCCTTCAAGTGTGTTCAAATGTTTGGCAAGTATTGCTATACACTTTAATTTTCTTTACTAAAAATTCCTTCTTTCACAAACAAATAGTCAAAATTTTATGCCTCACCCTGACTTTCCTGAACTCAGATTATGTCCCCAAAATGTAACAAATAGTGGATTCATTACCCCAAAAATATTCTGACATTTTTCTTTTTCTTTTGTCTTCTATCTTACAGATAAGAAAATATACTCCACGGTTCAACTTAGTGGTTAAACTATTTCTAAAAATACATATATAACCTTATCTGTGGGTAGATTCTGTTAGGGCAACTGAGGAACCCAGAAAACACCATTCCCAGCATGCTGGTTTGTTTTAATCTTTTGTTTTCATTCTTTCCTCCCTTAGAAAGACTCTAGTGGATTAAAAAAACAAAACGAACAAACAAAAAACAAATAAAAAGCTGCATTCAAGAAAATAACTGAAAAATTAAGTACACAGCATTGGTCTCCAGAAGAGACATGTGGGTACTTATAGGAAAACACCACCTTTATTATTTAAATAAGTAATAGAATACTCATTTGAGGGTCAAATAAATGGACCAGTGTGGGAAACTTTCCTACCTGTGATACAGGATCAAAAAATGTTACCTACCTTTCCTAGACTTATTGATTTTTGTATCCTCAGGACAGAGATCTACCGCACAAATATTTGTTGTAGGAAAAAAGGAACATGAAGGTAAAGGGTACTTACAACACTGGGATGCCCCTTTTCTTCAGTGCTGTGAGACTGAACAAAGTTTTACATGGAGAAACAGTCCACAATTGCTTCACTTCCTCAAAGCCCACATACAGCTTCCTCTTCTTTGTTAATACAACCCTTAGGTTCTTTTACATACTTTCAATGATTTAATAATTTCTGCCCTACCTATAATTATTCATTCTTCTCTATATTTTGCCTTTCTTTTCATACTAGTAGTTCCTTTTGCTTAACTTATCTTTGTAATATTAACGTTTTCTGCCATTTCCACCTTATGTGTGCTTTAAATAGTCTTATTTTTACCTACTGCCAAGAACACCTTTATTTGCCTTCCAGCTCCTCCTTGTATAACTGGGTAACAAGCTTTATATTCTAAACACAGACCATTGCAGTGATTTTTTTCCCTCTCTTTCCTTTTGCCATTAACTCTTTGTATGTCTTGCTAAAACAGTAAATGTTTCTTCTGCTTTTGATTGTTGAGTGGTTTGTATGTTTATGTGGGTTGTATACGATAGTACTCTCAAAATAAGGCATAATATAAAGAATTTTAATGTTTCCTCAAAAACCATTAGCAAAACATAAAAGGTCAAAGTTTGATTGATTTCCTGGAGGGTACATACATGAATGTATCTTTACATATTGTATAGCCTGGGCATCTGTATTTTTTAATGTTAAATGCTATTTTTATAATTTTTTGTATTTTTCCCCTTTTTATACCTACCCGATTGTACTTGAAAAAAAAAAAGAGCATTTCAATTCTCAATTACTGAGTTATTTACAGAACTGGTAGAAAGTGAGGTTTTTCAGTTTCATGTTCATATGAATAACAATTTCTTTATAAATATACTTTAAGCAAGGCTTCAATCTAATGTTAAAATGTCAAGCCAAAATCAAGTCAGCTGTTGACAATTATTTACTGGGTATTTTTTGTGGCTCATCACTGTGCTTGGTCCTAAGAGGAATGGAAGATAAATGTGACTATAACATTTTCTGTGGCTTTATAGTTTACTAAATTTTTTTCCTGTACAAAGTGAAGTCTAATCACACACAATTGATCTTACCCAAATTCAACTGTATGTTCATGATGAGAGAAAACTAGAAAAAAAGGTGGGAGGATATGCAGGATAAAACAACTTAATGAGAGCAATTTCACTTACCTTCCATCTCAATGACAGCGTGCCCTTGAGGGACTGTGTCTGCGAGGGAACAGGAGTTTGGAGAAATGAGTTGTTCGCTGCGGGTCTTTGCTTGCCTTTCTCATGCTAAGCATCTCACCACCCTGAGTATGATTCCTGTGTTTCAAGATTTATAGCTTTCATGTGTGCCTGAGTTAATGTGGTCTGCTATAACAAAAATACCATAGAGTGGGTGGCTTATCAACAATGGAATTTTCTCACAGTTCTGGAGGCTGGGAAGTTCAAGATCAAGGTGCTGACAGATTTGGTGGCTGGTGAGGGCCTGCTTCCTGGTCCATGGATGCCTGTGTTCTCATTGGGTCCTCATATGGTGGAAGGGGGAAGGGAACTCTCTGGGAGTCTTTTTTTTTTATAAGGAAACTAATCCCATTCATGAGGGCTCTACTACAGCTCTCTGCACCAGCAGAGATGGCATTGTGTGGATGTCACCAAAGTTGCTGCCTGTGCCCTTGGGAGGGATAGCCTCTGTGACCCATGCTATACTGGGTCCCATTGGAGTTCTACCTGGGGTGTCCAAGCAATTTGACACTACAGCACAAGGAACAGAACCCAGTGGTGTTTGGCTGCCCTATTCAGCATGCACTGAGGTCCTGAGGGCACCAGCAGCCCTTCCTTTGACACCACTCTGTCTCCAGGGCCCTTGCACTCTGGGCTTGTTGGTAGGAAGGATTGTCCTGATGATCACTGAATTGCCTTCAGAGTCATTCTTCCATTGTCCTGGAGAATAGCTCCTGGCTTCTGCTGAGATGGCTGATCCATACTAATCTCCTTATCAAACAGTTGTTTGACCACATCCTTAGTATTCTTTCCCAAACAGGCTTTTTCAGACTTTTCAGTATGGATAGGCTGAGAATTATCTAAATCTTTCAGCTCTGCTTCCTTTATGATGGACAATTCCATCTTTAAGTCATTTTTCTCATCTTGAATTTTACTATAAGCAGCCAGAAAAAGCCAGGCTGTGCCTATGGGTTCAAAGAAACTATCTACAATTACATTAATTAAATATGCTATCTGGATTTTAGAGAAATCAGAGAAATTTGCTTACAAATAGCTTCATCTAAATACCCAATTTCATCACTTACAAGTTCTACCTTCCATAAAACACCAGAACAACACACTTCAGCAAAGTTCTTTGCCACTTTATATCGAGGATGGTCTTTTCTCCAGTTTCCATGAATAACATGTTCCTCATTTCCATCTGAGACCTCATAAGAATGGCCTTTACCATCCATATTTCTACCAACGTTCTATTCAGGATTATGTGGGTATCATCTAAGAAGACTCAGAGATCGAGGCTTTCTTTACAGCTCTCCTCTTGTGATGGTGGTGTTGGTGGTGTTGGTGTTTTTTGTTGTTGCTGTTGCTTTGTTTGTTTCTGTTTTTCTTTGGAGCCCTTGCCAGAATCACCTTTTAAAAGTTCAGTCATGACAATGTGGGCTTTTTTTTTAGCATGCACTTAAAAACTCTTTCAGCCTCCACCCATTACCCAGTTTCAAAGCTGTTTCCATATTTTTAGGTATTCGTTATAGTGTCATTTTACTTCTTGGTACCAATTTTTGTCTTAGTCCATTTGGGCAGCTATAATGAAATTTCATAAACTGGCTTATAAACAACAGAAATGTATTTCTCCACTGTTCTGGAGGCTGGGAAGTGCAAGATCAAGGCACAGGCAGATTCAGTGTCTGTTGAGGACCTACTTCCTGGTTCACAGATGGCCATCTTCTTGCCACATCCTCATGTGGAAGAGCTTTCTGGGGCCTCTTTTAGAAGAGCACTAAACCTATTCAAGAGGGCTCCAGCATCACGACCTAATCATTTCTCAAAGGCCCCACCTCCTAATACCATCATATTGTGGTACAGAATTTCAATGTATGATTTTTGGAGGGAAACAAACATTTTGTCTATAGCAATGTGTCACTATCTTCAAACACAAGCCAACTATTTCATCTGGTGTTTGACTGATGAAATGGCTGTCTCTTTGAAACAATAATTTTGTATTCTCTATGGTGAATTGAGGGGATTTCCAATGGTATTTTGTAATTTCCCTTCACATTCCTGAGAGGCAGTGCCTGAGTCCTACATCTCAAGTAAATTTCAGAACAAACACTCAACCTTCTTTCAATTCTTATTTTAAAGTTCCCTGAGAGTGCAGACAAGGAAATGTCATCCTATTGACTTGGCAAGGCTACTCAGATGCTATATGAGGCTTTCCTGGTCTGACAAACCTTGAGCTGAAATTCCTCCCATTTTCTTTGCTGCCTCAGAAATAAAAGATTAAACACTTAGCTTAGTCAAAGACATTCTAGTCTATGTGTAGAGCAAAGATAAACACACATGAAGTAATAACACCAGAGAATGTATAGGAGATCCTTAAAGCTCAAGAAAGACCCATCTCAGGGGAATACAAGTCCCCAAATTTTAGAAAATAAATTGTTTGTACATCCACCTGGATTTATCTGGATTCATATTTCCAATGGTAGCCATGTTACCTGTTTACTCAGCTAATTAATTGCATCTTTGGCATTCACTCATAATTTACTCTTTAAAGCAATTGCTATTACAAGCACAATCTGACATTAGACATCTTGGGTTCTCTTGGTCCATTTTTTGTTGCAATAACTGAATACCTGAGAATGGGTAATATATAAAGAAAAGAAATTGATTTCTTTTAGCTCTAGAGACTAGGGAGGCCAAGGTTCAGGGGCCACATCTCGTAAGGGCCTTCTTGCTGGTGGGGACTCTCTGCAGAGTCCCAAGGCAGCACAGGGCATCACACATTGAGGAGGCTCATGACAGATGGCCAAAGTAGCTTTTATAACACACCATTCTCATGATTACTAACTCACTCCCTCAATAACTCATTAATCCATCAATCCATGAATGGTTTAATCCACTAATTTATGAATGGGTTAATGGTGGCAGAGGCCTCATGACTCAGTCATCTCCCAAAGGTCCCACCTCTCTCCACACTGCTGCACTGGGAGCTGCGTTTCCAGCACATGAACTTGTTGGGGACACACTCAACCATAGCAGTTTTATGCCCTAGCTCCACCCGTATACTATTTGTGTTACTCTACGTGAGGCTCTTACTTCTCAGTGCCTCAGTTTCCTTATCTGTAAAACAGAGATAATGATAGAACCTCATTTATGGGGTAGTTGGAAGATTATCTGATACAGAACTTTGAACATGATACCTGGCACACAGCAAATATTCAGTAAATGTCACCTCTTAGCATCATATTTTTTTTGGTGAACAAAATTTACACCCATTAGGAGGATTCTCTATAACCAACAGAATGGCAAGAGGATTTCTGCTTCCCTATTCATACATTGTAGGACAGGGTCATTACTAGCTCTGAATTTTCACTCTTTATTGAAAACTTCTACATTTTTGGTCTAAGATTTCTTATCATTTTTCAAATCATCTTCTATCTCCTTTACTTCTATTAGTAGCCCAAATAAACTTGTTTATTTCTTGCAAAGATATTTTTCATGAAGAAGTAAAATGCTAAAATAATTTCCTGAGAATAACCATGCCAGGGACAGCAAGTAAAGAACCAGTTAGTTTCTTTCACTCTTCTCCATCAGACTAACCCATGACACCATCAACAAAATTACAAATCAGACAAGGTTGTGGACTTTTGGGATCACTGGCCAGCAGGTATCTCTGCAAACCACATACCAAGAATGCTGACATAGAGTACAGTTAAGGACTGGGGTATTTTAGGCTTGCAGAAGTCAGAGAAAAGAAAGCACAGTGTGACTTTGAGTCATTGAGTAAGACTTCATGCATGATGTGGGTCATATCCTTGAAGATGGATGGTATATAGGTAAGAGAAGTAGGAGGTGGACAGGCACACCACTTAGAGGAAAAGTCATGAGGAAAGGTCCAAACACGTCTACTGGGGGGTGGGGACACGGGGAGGATGGAGTGACTAGTAACAAAAAACAATGTGGTAGAGATTGGTGAGAAATAAACATGAGTAGAAAGGATAAAGTAAAGACAAGAAGGGTTTTGAAATCTGGCTAAGAAGGCAAGACCCAAATTAGGGGACAATAGAAAGCCATTAAGTTTTTTTACCAGAGGAAATGCTTGATGATATTGGTATTCAGAGAAAAAATAATATGGAAGACGCACATAGAATAAATTAAAGGGAAAGAGAGTGCTATATTTTGCAGCAATGGAACTCATTGCTAATAAAATCTCTTGCTCTTCCTTTCTTTTTACAATTTCAAATTTCTTCCAATTTCTTCATATACATTTTTAGCATGGTTAGTCATCTGTCCTCAAAATGAACAGAACTATTTTCCCCAGGTTTTTCTCTGACGAGGAGGGATAGGGTGCAGAAATATATCTTAATGCACTTGGGAGGCAGGAGGTGCTCAGGGTTATGTGTCTGGGTGGATGGGACAGGGGGCACTGCCTGCTACTGCTAGGCTTCCTCCTGGCATGACTTCGGTGTGACTGTCATGGCCGGACCCTTTGCTATCTCCTCGTAAGCAGGCTTTCCTATATTTGGTAATATATAATGATTAATGGGCAGTAAAACTAATAACATGGAGACACACAAAATAAATGAGGTGGCAAATATGAAAAGGAAGTACCACTTAATGTTGTTGTGAAATCTGACAGCATAGCCGAGCTGCCCAATAACTCAGCCTGAGGAATCTTTGCCAGCGGGAAACAAGGTTACAAGAAGGTGATACTTCCATTAATAACCTTCCCTTGGGGAACTCTATGATCAGTCTTTCTTGTACTGAAATTCTTGCTGGGTTGTACTGAGATGTCAGGGTACATGGAAACACTGCTTTACTCTACCTCAGAGAAGTGCACAGAGAAACAGCAAGAGTGTCACAACTCTCCACTTATCCTAAACTGTCTCTCTTTTCTCCCCCGAGTGCTGACATCCATTCTTTTTCCTAGCCGGCACCCATTATTCTATCTAAAATGAGCATCCTGGCTTTCCATGGTGTACTACGCCTCCTCAACTCTTTCAGTGTGCCTACGACCCAGACATGACTAATCAGTGCATTTCTTCCCCCTGGTGAGCTCTGGGACAGCTACTGACACACACAGGGCTAACTAGAACTAAGCCTGGCAGAGTGAGCAGTCTTTGTTACTGGGGTTACTGGGAGAATCTAAGCCTGGAGCTTCTGGCAGCCATCTTGCTTTTCCATAAGAATCAAGTCCGAAGAGAGGAACCAGAACTGCACAAGAGAGTACTGCTGACATGGAGACCCTGGGTGCAGCTACATTTCTTTGTGGATGTTCCTCTGAACATTTTAGTTGCCAGGAGTCAAGAAATTATCTTGGCAAAACTAGTTCGAAATTGTTTTCTTTCCATTGTAACTCACAGTCTTGACTTCATATTCTATTCTCCACTCTCTCATCCACATAACAATCCATGTTACCACCAGTTTTTTCTACTCAGGTTGGACACTTGAGGAACAGGGCAGACTGCTGGTGAAGGAATGGTGAGTACAGAGCTGACCACACCAGTGAGAAGTGTGTCTGACATCAGCTTATAGACAGGCATGTTCTAGTCTGTTCCTGCATGGATTTTACAAGTGACAAATCTTCTACATCGAGAAGAGTTTTATTACATTGGTTTGCTCACCTTGACCCCTGACTCCTTTGTGAAGAGAGGACCATTCTCCAGGTCATTAGTAATAAGTAGAGACATACTACCAATGGTTAGACAATTTAGAAAAATAGAATGGCTTTCAAAAGAGAGGTAAAATCAATTCTTGCTATGGTTGACCAGGGGTTCAAACAACCTATCTACAATGACATTAATTAAATATGTTGTCTGGATTTTAGAGAGACTGGAGGAAATCTGACATCACTTTTAAGAGCTAGTTATTCCCATAGGTATTCTCATGACTACTCAACAGAGGCCTCTCATTTAGGAGGAGAGAGACCTGTCTCCCAGGAAGAGGGTATCTATTTCTGGAGAAGGGTTTGTGTTTTATCACTGTGTTTGTTTTAAGTTTCCCTTTCACAGAAATTTCCAGACAAACTGTGAATTAGAAACTTTTCTGTAAATTGACTCTAAGGAAATGATGGACTAAAAGCAGTCTAGGGTGCTTAACAACAAAGATTTGATATAGGAGGCATGTTCAGTGGGGACTTGGAATTGAAAGGTTTAGAATCTAAGGAAGTTATTTAATCTCATCTGGGCTTCAGTTTCTACATCAGTAAAAGTGCGATAATGGAAAAATCATATTGATGATGATAATGATGATGATAAAAATAGCAGCAGCTATCTCTGTACCAGGCACATTCTTATATATATCTATTAACTCATTTAATTATATGAGGTATACACTAATATTATCCTTATTTTATAGTTGAGAAAATTGAGGCAAAGATAAAGTAACTTGTCTAAGTTAACAGGGATGCCAATCTCATAAGTTTCACTTGGTTCACTGTTAATACTCCCCCAAAAAAGAAAAAAAACTGTTTTGTTCTTATTTTAAAATCAACTTTTGAGCAATGTGATATATTTTTATATTCCCTGCCTTGTTCTGGGTAAAAATTTAGGAAGGAGCTTGTGATGCATCATTAAATAGTTTTTCCCATCATTTGTTATTATAAGATGAAATTATGTATGTACAAAAAATTCACAAAGCTGCAATGTACTCTATATACATGTAATATGTTGCTACTAATTAAAAAGGAGGATCTTTTCCTCCACATCTGCAGGATGTGGACTCAGCTCATCAAAAGACAACATGGGTATCTCTTTGTGAACACCTGCTCTCAAGGAACAAGTAATCTACATGAAGGTCAAAATGCAAAACTCAAAAGCATCCCAAACAAGGTGGGATGTGGCAAGATACAGGGGGAGTAGCAGAAGTCAGAGGAGAAAATGATGACTCTGGGCTGAAATAGATCCTTGGAATATGAGCAGCATCAAACAGAGATGGTCCTGGAGACAGAGTGGGTGAGAGCTGAGAACATCGGCCTGCCAAGGGGCAGCAAGCCCAGCCATGTGTCCACTGCAGAGTGCTCATGGGGCCTGGGAGTATAGAAATGAGGTTGAACAGAGAGAATGGGAAAAGACCAACAAGGACCTTAGTGGCCAGATAAACAGGTTTATGACACCCACTGGCAATAAGGGGCCTCTGAAGTCAGTGACCCTGGATCCAAACATAGTCACTCTAATGCACATGGACAATAGGCAAGGCAGGGACTTTTATCTATACCATGCCCTAGGTAGGATTCAATTGCTCTGAGTGGGTATTGCCTCAGTACCCTAAACTGGGATGGATGTTTTGCTCTGGCAGAACAACAACAACAATAATAATAATGATAGCTAATCTTTATTTAGAACTCCCCATGGTACAGTCTCTGTGCCAAATGCTTTGCCTTGTCTTGACAGTCCCACAGAAGGGTAATATCATTACCTGCCTTTTACAAACGTCAGCCTCCCAAAACAGAAGCCACAGTTCTGCCCCACACATTGCAGAGTCCTATTTTACTTTTCATTATTACTTATAATAAAAATATAAAAACACAAGGCTTTTCTAAAAAGGGTTTATATCAAAAAAAGAAAGGAACACTTGGTTCACTGCTAATACTCCCACCAAAAAAAAAAAAACTGTTTTGTGCTTATTTTAAAATCAACTTTTGAGCAATGTGACTTATTTTTATATTCCCTGCCTTGTTCTGGGTAAAAATTTAGGAAGGAGCTTGTGATGCATCATTAAATAGTTTTTCCCATCATTTGATGACTGAGTTATTGGCACTAGATATAGCCATGGGGAGAAAAATAAATGTTTATGATGATTTAAAAGACCAATTACAAGCCTCTGCTTTATTTCTTACTCAGCATCCTGCATGGCATGTAAAAATGGTAACGAAAAAAAAAATACTACGTTTGAAATTTTAGCTGAGCAGAATGTCAGTTTTCAGTTACACTAAAAGAATAAAAAACATTAGGATACCATTAACAGTTTCAGAGTAATGGAAGCAAAGCAGGATTGTTTTCTATTATTATTATTACTGCCATTAATGGGTCAGAGCCTTCCAAGGGAGTAAGGCTGGGGACAACCCAGCCACTTTCAATAGAGCATTAACTCTTTCAGGTCAAAAGGGGCCCATTTAGAGGACTGCAGCAGTCATTTAATAAATGATACCCTTGTGGCCTCAAAGAATTTATCTCCTGTCTAAAGAGTCTTGCTTACACATTTCTATTTTCTGTATCCTATTCTAACAAATATTCCAGTAAGAGAAAAGGTTGATTTGCAGATAATTATTTAGGGAGGGAGGGAATATTTTTTAAAGCAGAAAAACAAAAACAACCTGTCACAGAGCATCAGTCACCGTGTGCAAATCTGGAAAAAGATAATGAACCTCATGAAGTAACAGAATTAAGCTGAAAAATTAGAGGTGCAAGATGGAACGATTTTCTTTCAAGGGAAGCTTGGTGAAATAATTTTTTTCCTCTTTGTTCGCTTTGTGCAGTTTATATGTGACTAAGTACAGCTAATCCTGTCTCTTTTCAAACGTTAATGTCAGCTACTAGAATAATCTGCTTTCTTGATTTAATTGCATAGTTTAACCTCTGACATAACCTTTTAATTCACACCATGACAGCCAACCTTACAGAAAGTTTTTCTAGAAATCTGAGTAACTTCCCCAAGGTAAGAGCTGCTTTCCCTCTCGTGGGGGTAGAGGGGAGCATTCTGCCCAAGATCATCAAATTCACCAGCTGCTCTGGGTGGAAAGGCCGCTGGCTTACTTCAGGGAAGAGGGGAGTTTATTAGAATGTCTGGTACAGTAAAAGCTGGCTGCACAACAGTGTGAATGTATTCAACACTACTGAACTGTACACTTAAAAATGATTAAGATGTTAAATTTTGTTTTTGTATATTTTGCTATAAGTATTTTTAACAATTTTCAAATTCTACATACTGTTATTCAATGGGAGGAGTGTGATATGGAATACTGATCAGACCATAATTTGGGTAATGAAAGTGTTCAGGTCCATTTTGATTCAAATAAGGTCACAGAAAAAGAAAAGAGTAAATATTATGCTGCTGTTTAGTGAATTGAACTGTATTTAGGGACTTGAATTCATAAGAATGTTTGAGCCTGGGCAACAAAGTGAGACTCTGTCTATACAAAATAATAAAAACAAATTAGCCAGGCATGGTTATGCATGCCTGTGGTCCCAGCTACTCAGGAGGCTGAGGCAGGAGGAACCCTTGAGCCCAGGAGATTGAGGCTGCAGTTGAGCCATGTTTGCACCATTGCACTCCAGCCTGGGAGACACAGTGAGACTGTCTCAAAAAAAAAAAAAAAAAAAAAAAAAAGGTTTCGCTTCTTGAATTGCTAGGACAGAAGTCTCTAGCCATAGGAATAGCGTAAGGATTCTCACATTCTGAAGGGTTTAGTTTTTATATGGTGAACAAATGTGAATCCGAAAGAACCAATCCTTCAAGATGAATTCTGAGTGGCTAATTGGGCCTGTATTTAAGATAGAGCCAAGCAGCCATTTGCTGAATAGAGTTTATATACTTTCTTACTCTGGGTTCCCCGAAACCCCACACCTTTTTAACTCTGGAACTTTCAGAATTTGCCTGAACTAATCAATCATAGCTCACCTGCCTCAGCCAATCAGGATTTTGCTGTATCAACCAATCAGGGCTCAGCTGTATTGATCAATCAGAAGTAAGCAAGTTTGAATCTCTCATTTGCATAAACAGATCTGATTGGGAACCTGGGTGGGAACTTTTGCCATAAAACCCAAACCTTCTTTTTGTTCTCTGGAATATTGCATCTCCCCAGTTTGCTAATTGTTCACCAGAACAAGGTCTCTTTCCTCCAACTTCCTTTTCAGAGAACTTTTGTGTGCAATATGAAGACCAGACAATGACTTAGGCAGTGTGGGACCTATATCTAATTGAGATTGGGCCATTATTATAAAACTGAAAGAAGATAAAATCCTGATGGTGTTACAGCCCTGATTTATACTTTCTCAAATTTTTGAGAAAGTTTCTTCTATTTCAGCAATCTAAGAAACATGATTGGGGAAACAATTTAACAGCAAGAAATTTAAATATATGTGTATGTGTGTGTACATATATATATACACACATAAATATATATATATACACATATAAATATATATATATATATTTTTTAAATTTAAGTCACTGGAATACCTGAAGAGGAGACAAATATTAAGAGTCAACTTGTAAACATCACTTGAATTAATGAGTAGCTGGCTTCTTAAAAGGCTAGGGCAGTTTCTGGCAATAGGTAGTATAAGGATGCTCAAGTACACTGTCATCAAGAATGAAAAGAAAGAGACCAGGAAGATGAAATAATAATCCAAGTCCAATCACGTATTATTTTGGATTAAATTTCTCTGCAAAGAAATACAAAGTGAAGAAAGGGGGGAACATCTCTTCATTCAGTATCTCTCTTTTGTTGATGTTTTTGTTTAAATTCTTTCAATAACCTTTTATATCTTGGATTTTTCTCCTATGGTGAAATGATCATTCTTTGCTTATATAACCTCCCTAATGCTGTATTAGAGTTTTGCCACATGATCAAATAAAAAGAGGGATAGTGTTGAAAAAAATAATTTGTTTAAACAAGTATTTTTGATAATTAGAAAATGAATGGGAAATTTTCAACACAGTGAACAAAAGCTACCGATGTGTGTAAGTTAAAACCAGGAAGCCACGCCAGTAGAATTAGTTTCTTTTTGTCTTCCTCTTCAACTAAAAGGCATTCTCATCTACTCATGCATTTCAGGGGTAAACTCATGTATAAAATTTCTTTTTCTTCCTCTTTTTTATGGAAAAATAGGTACTTTTAATATAGACAACCTGCCCAGGAATTTCACCACTGGGCTATTTGAAGATGAAATGGTTTTGATTTGCTGACTGATACAAAACAGTTGCCTGCCTTCTGAGTGCAGGTTATATAGTGTCTTAGAAAAGTAAAGTACTGACATTCTGGAAAGTTTTTACTATATTTTGTACAAATCAGTCTATGATGTGAGGCATATATTTTCCCAACTTAGGAAAAAAAGTGGATTTCCTGGTTTGTTATAATTGCAGAGATCAAGGGTGTACCTGGGACTTTGGGACAGAAATACTGCATCTCTCTAGTTTGCTAACTGTTCACTGGAATAAAGTCTCTTTCTTTCAACTTCCTTTTCAGAGAACTTTTGTGTGCAATATGAAGAACAGACAACGACTTAGGCAGTGTGGGACCTATAAGATGGGTTGCCCGAGTTGGTCCCTGGCTCCACCTTGCTCTATGATTACCTGGTATTCTGTTCCTAATTTTCAAATTCTATTCAGTACCTGAGATGCTAAAGTAGATGTTTATTTAACATGATCATCCCCAACCCTTTTGTCTTTAGGCCTGCCCCTTCTTTCTTGCACCTGTCTGCTATCACGTCATGGAATCTTATACCCTTGAAATGTTTACGGCTTCATTTTATGGCTGCCTGTGCCCCTCCCCAGCAGCCCAGCAGCCACTCTAATTTAAGAAGCCCTAAATATTGTTGCCATGGGTGACACCAGAGCATCGAAAATGGCAGAGCTCGACTAATAAAAAGGCTTTCACAGCGTTTCAGCCTTTGCTCATAAGTAAAGTTAAAATTTATGGCTTTTAAAATACTGGATCTGGAAGAGGTCAGGTTAAACGGCTGCTAGTAATAAAAGGAATCAATACGCCACAGCATCTTGAAACAGCCAGCAAACTAAATAAACACTTCATCCAAATCCACTTGGCCCTGAATTAAAAGAACATAAAATACTGTATTTATTTGGTTTGTTCCCCATCCATCAAGAGCTTACTTCTTTAGGCCTCAACAAATTCTACCCAAGACAAGTATCAAATGTTTGTTAGCCAAGTCGCAATTATAGGACATGTCAAGGCTCTGGGTAATTAACTAAGTGTTAACTTTATCAAGGAACCACTTGTAGATTACTTTACTATAAATGCACAAATAAGACAACCACAGCTTGATCTGGGGAGACAACAGATACTTATTTACAAAACTGACATCGGAATTTGATATTCTCTGAGAACCAAAGCCCTCCCTTAAGAAAAAAGAGAAGGAAACAAAAAAGGTTTTCAATAGTTCCTTTCTCCCAGGCTGAACTCTGAAACTTAATCTAGAGTTTGGAATAAAAATTAAACCATTTGCTCTAATGAACAAAGTCACAAGTCTGAAAACCAAGAACAGTCGTGAATTCCATTGAAAAGAGAAAAATTAATTTTGAAAGCAGGGCAAGTACAGATGATCCCTTTGATGATTTTTTTCTTCACTTAACATTATCCAAGGCACAAAAATACCATCTACTTTTCTTTGGTGACAAATAGTTTAATAACCTGTTAATGTTATTTTTCTATTCCAAAGTTCATGCATGGGAAAAAGGAGTAGTGACTGTTATTTTGTCCTAAAGCAATTTTTTTCCCTGAAAGGTATTATACGAGAGCTATTTATGTCAGAGAATGGCAACTGCTATTCTTCCCTTCAGACAGAAGAAATCCTAACACAAAGAGACTCTTTTACCCTTCTCTAATAGCTTATGGTTTAAAATTTTAAATGTAGTTTTGCTTTTCATGGTTCAGCACAAAGTATGACTCTGGAATGAAAATAAGTGGTCACAATTTATAGACATCACAGGTAAAATAGGGATACTTATTTTTTGTAGCTTCAGGCTGTATTTAGGCTCCCTGCTGGGAGTAATCTTGGATTTCAGAAACCCAGCTTTATGGTTAGAAACACTGGAGAACTTACTTCCCAGAACGTGCCTCTCTTTGGTTTGGTTTGACTCTGCTAGAAAATGGAGAACGTTTACCAAGAGGGGGTTCATTTTAGGGAAGTGATGTCCCTTCACTGAAATGGAACTGGCTGAACCATCAAAAGCAGCCTTTCCCCCTCGGAGACTCCTGCATGCTATGACGTGACTCAGAAGAAGCTCTGCAGAGTTTCAGGGGAGGACTCTCACATTGCACAGAGGCGATTCTAAGGTTTAAACTTCATAAACAAAAGCAGTGATTTAAGGAGAAATTCTGTTCTAAATGGTATGACATCCATTTAGCTTCCCCTTTGGACAATCTGATGTTTTAATAATGCCATTGTGAAATTATGGCAAATGTACATAATTAACAAGGCAAAAAGCTGAAAATATGTAAAAATATAATGAGGAAAATGAATCATGGATGAAATCCATGAATAGGACGAGTCCTCCAATGGCATCAGTTAGCCTCAGAGGCAGTGAGAACAGCACAAACACGTGTGAGGTATAGTTCCAGCACGTGTAGGTGATAGAGGCTATAGTGTCCCAATGTTTTGGGAAATTCAGAGGAAACATTTCAAGAAGTAAAGAATTCTGAAATGTTACCAATATTGGAAGTAGAAGGAGAAGATGTGTTGGCAACATGACCACTTATTTTGGCAATTCTTTTAAAAGGTAAGGTTAAATTTCGGGGGAAAATTTAGTATAATAATTAAAGAGACTGGACAATGAACAACTGTTTTTGTTTTTGTTTTTGAGACAGATTCTTGCTCTGTCACCCAGGCTGGGGTGAAGTGGTACGATCTTGGCTCACTGCAAGCTCCGCCTCCTGGGTTCAAGCAATTCTTTTGCCTCAGCCTCCTGAGTAGATGGGATTACAGACACCTGCCATCACACTCAGCCAATTTTTATATTTTTTGGTAGAGACAGGGTTTAGCCATGTTGGCCAAGCTGGTCTCGAACTCCTGATCTCAAGTGATCCATCTGCCTTGGCCTCCCAAAGTGCTGGGATTACAGGTGTGAGCCACAGCGCTTGGCCTATGAACAACTGTTTATTATAAAGTTCAGTGGCTTCTTAAAGTTCTGAATTAGAATTAAATTGAAGTTTCATAAGGAGTTAAGTAGGCACAATTTTTCATTCTATTATAGGAGACTTGTAGAAAAATTAAATTCATTAATTTGTTGCGGAAGAGGCACACAAGTCTCTCGAGTGCTCAGCAATTGTTTTATTTATTTCTAAGTCCCTAAAGCCTCTCCCACATCAGCTAACTCAAAACCTTCCGAAACAGAAGCCTCCCATTCTGTATTTCTCTTTATCAGACCTTTGAAAAAAATTCCCTAATTTTCTCCTTCCTCAACCTCAAAATGGTCTCTGCATCCAACCTGTCTTCTTAGCCTCATGTGTGAGGGATCCCTCTCCCTCCCAAGCCTATCAGTCGTCCAGTTCTCTCTAGTCCCCGAAATCTTGAAACTCTCTTCACTGAAATCATCCCTTGAGTCTCTCCTAAAAACTCTGCAAGTACTCTCACTTCTATCCTTTTCTTTCTTTTATTGCCAAGTTGGAGAACCCAGAGGTGTCATCCAGGAAGTTGACTTTCTCCTTGCTCTCTGTACCCCCTGCCATATGGTTTCCAGCTCCAAGGCTTCCCTAAAGCTCCAAGGTCACCAATTGCCTCCTAATTGCCAGAACCAATAAATTTCTTTCAGTCCTTATTTTGTTTGATCTCTTCTCAGCACTCGCTACCTTTGCTTAACCCTTCCTACTTGAAATCCTATCCTCCCTCCGCGTCCAAGCATGGTGCTACCTGGTTCTTCTCACAATATATTTATTCCTTCTTGGTCTCTGGTACCAGTGCCCTTTCTTTCTCCTTTCCCCAAATGTGGGCTTTCTCCAAGGCTTAAATCTCAGCTCAATACTGTCTTTATTTATATACTTTCTCCCTCTGGGCATCTGTTTCCGGGATTTTTGATTGTCTGGTCAAATTACTCCTGCAGGGCTCCCTTTGGCTTTCAGGAGAAGGTCCAAACTCCTCGGGATGATTTACAAAGGCCTTCTTGACCTGGCCTCTCTCACTCATCTTACTTCACCTCTCTTCTCCTTCCTTTGTTCTTCCCCCCACAGTCCAAACGCCAGCCATTTTGAACAAATTGCCATACTTCAAAGACGTCAGTTCCCTCCCTCCTCCTTTGGGTCTCTGCATGTGCCGTCTCTCTAAGATTCTGTTCTCTCCTCTCCTTACTGGCCAATTTTTAGACATCACTTCTACCAGGAAGCCTTTCCTAACCATGTGTATGTCAAAAGAGAAATTAGGAGAGAGCTGCCAGGTCTCTCATTTCTATTACCACAGCGTATTATAATAATGACTAATATGTATTTATTGAGTACCAAGCATTATCCTAAGTGCTATACTGTACAGTATTCACAAGTTTAATCCTCACCACAACTCTTGGATGTGAGTGCTATTATTACTGTCATTTATATAGAGAAAAACCTGGGAACAGAGAGGTTAAATATCTTGTTCAAGGTCACACAGCTAGTGAACAACAGAACTGGGATTTGAACCCAAGCACACTCCCCATTCTGTACATGGTTTGTGTATATACTTGTCTTCCTTGCTAAGCTTTTTGAAGGCAGTGATGAAGTCATGGTCACTTCTGTATCAATGGCCAGCAGAGTGAATACTCAAGGATTATTTGTTGTCTGGCAAATGGAACCTTCCTGACTGTAACCTAGAAGGTTGCCTCTCCTTAATTCCTGAAGAGCATGGACTCTTGTTTAATTGTATCCCTGTTTTACAAATATGCAGATCACTCAAACATAACAACTAGCAGGTATGGTGGTTGTCCTAGGTGCCAAAAATGGAGCTAGGTGTTCCACACAAATGCTCTCACCCCACTTCCACCTGTGAGGTGGATATTATTATTACCCATCATTTAAAGCTAAATAAGCCGAGGCTTAGCATGACTAAGGGTCACACAGAGAGCCAGCTATGGGGCCAGGACTCAAACCCAGGTCTGACAGCAATATCCATGTGGTTAACCACCAATCTATAGGTCTCTCTAACAGGATGACAAATTTTCTAACAGCCAGAGTCCCTTGGGCTTCTCCTCCTATAGATTTCACATGAAGCTCAGAGGCAGGAGTTTCTGTGTAAATGTCGACTGATAAAGCGCTACAAGCCACACTTTGGAGCTTCTCTGGCTTCCCCGGAATAAATATCCCCCAACGTTGCCGAGAAGGGCCATTCGTGAGATGGTGGGTGCTGCTCCCATTCCCGAAGGCCCCGCCTGGCTCCTCACTGCCAACCTGCTTCTCCCTGCAACTCCTTTGTGTTCTTTTAAATTCTTTCAGAAAGCCTTTTCTTGGTGAAGCTTTTCACCAGATTTACTTGTTGTTTCTTCTGTTAAGGATAAATAAGAAAAGAAAGGAGGAAAATACCACAAATGCTGTATAAATACCAAGGAACTAGAGGTCTTTGAGATTTTGCGATCTTTTCAGAAGACATATTTTCTCTCTAGGTTGTTTGCCAAGGCTGTCAGCACCAGGCGCCCTGCTGGCTCACTACAAAAGGAAGGAATGGCAGAGGGATGAGGCTGCTAAATGCTCTTCCCATCCACATTTCTACTTCCCCTGTTTCTTTCAAATATGACTTCCTGTATCAGCGGCTAATGTATGCCATATTTAATTCACTGTGTACATTACAAATTTCAGGAACAGAAATCCTTAATAAAGGCAACAACTTCAGTTACTTGTATTAAGACTAACTCTTAATAGATTTCTCAGACTAAATAATGATAATATGAACACACCTGAGATTACTGTGTCTGCTTTCCATTAATGCAAACACCATTCTCATAACCACTAAGAGCAACCTGTATTATCATTTGAAGAATTGTTGATATTGATATGAAAAGATCCCTGCTAAATTTCTTTTCTCTCATTAGGACATCTAATTGAACCTTTTTTTTTTTTTTTTTTTGAGACGAAGTTTCACTCTTGTTGCTCAGGCTGGAGTGCAATGGCGCAATCTTGGCTCACTGCAACCTCCGCCTCCCAGGTTCAAGCGACTCTCTTGCCTCAGCCTCTCGAGTAGCTGGGATTACAGGTGCCTGCCACCACGCTGGTTAATTTTTTATATTGTTAGTAGAGACAGGGTTTCACCATGTTGGTCAGGCTGGTCTCGAACTCCTGACCTCAGCTGATCCACCTGCCTCGATCTCTCAAAGTGCTGGGATTACAGGTGTGAGCCACCACACCCTGCCCTAAATGAACTTTTTATCCACAGCTCTTGATTTTCAATAGATAAAATACAGAAATCAGAATTAAAAACAATAAAGACCCCAGATTTTTTATGCTATTATGAAGTCATTATCAACTCTTTTGGGTAATCTAAAGAGGGT
Source organism: Pongo pygmaeus (assembly GCF_028885625.2). NCBI lineage: Eukaryota > Metazoa > Chordata > Mammalia > Primates > Hominidae > Pongo > Pongo pygmaeus. The sequence continues at coordinate 105,589,378 of NC_072384.2, read as the reverse complement.
GGTGACTCCCAATTTTTATAGCCGAATCTCTTAGATAAATATTTCGCCATAAGATACATGAATTTGTAATTCATGACCTCATAAGAATGTGCTTTTCAGAGACTAATTTCTCTTTTCATTATCTTTCTTCTTCTCATACAAACTGTTAATTGTATTTTCAGTGCATGGTAAATACAAGGAAGCTTTTGCTAATCTGTGAAACTCGAGAGACTTTTTTTTCCCCCGTTCAACAGGGCACCGAAAGAAGCCTAACAGTGGCCTTGGGTTTGATTTGTGATTATATATTACCCCTTCAGTCACTTCCCTCTCAAGTAGTCTGAAATCAGAAGCGAGCCTTACTCACATTTTTTCTCTTATGTTTAAACATGTATTCAAAAGACACACAAGCAGTTAGAAACCTAGAAGCAAGTAAAGCAACTAAAAGCCCTTTGAAGCCACAGACCACTTTACAACACAGGACAATAAAAATTAAGGAAATGATAAACATGGGAATTGGCTGAAGAAAGGATATTTAGTAAAATGACAATTCTGCTTTTTACCACAGTTTTCTGAGTGGTTTAAAACACAAAGGTAATATTATGATATACATACTATAGACAACTTGCTGAAAAGCCAAGAAGAGAAAATGTTATGGATTCTTTATAAAATAATATAATGATTTCTGTAGAGGGCTTACAAGCTGCATAATAAATTCTGCATTTGGTGCTAACTGAAGAATTAATATTCAGATAGAAATATTCAGGTAGATAATTGATATTAATATTCAGATAGATAATATTCAGATAGAAAGTAAGTAGAAATGATTTATAAAAAAATCAGGTAGGAGGAGCCAAGATGGCCAAATAGGAACAGCTCCGGTCTACAGCTCCCAGCGTGAGCGACGCAGAAGACAGGTGATTTCTGCATTTCCATCTGAGCTTTGAGGAGAGCAGTGGTTCTCCCAGCACGCAGCTGGAGATCTGAGAACGGGCAGACTGCCTCCTCAAGTGGGTCCCTGACCCCTGACCCCCGAGCAGCCTAACTGGGAGGCACCCCCCGGCAGGGGCAGACTGACACCTCACACGGCCGGCCGGGTACTCCAACAGACCTGCAGCTGAGGGTCCTGTCTGTTAGAAGGAAAACTAACAAACAGAAAGGACATCCACACCAAAAACCCATCTGTACATCACCATCATCAAAGACCAAAAGTAGATGAAACCACAAAGACGGGGAAAAAACAGAGCAGAAAAACTGGAAACTCTAAAAAGCAGAGCGCCTCTCCTCCTCCAAAGGAACGCAGTTCCTCACCAGCAACGGAACAAAGCTGGACGGAGAATGACTTTGACGAGCTAAGAGAAGAAGGCTTCAGACGATCAAATTACTCCGAGCTACGGGAGGATATTCAAACCAAAGGCAAAGAAGTTGAAAACTTTGAAAAAAATTTAGAAGAATCTATAACTAGAATAACCAATACAGAGAAGTGCTTAAAGGAGCTGATGGAGCTGAAAACCAAGGCTCGAGAACTACTTGAAGAATGCAGAAGCCTCACGAGCTGATGCGATCAAATGGAAGAAAGGGTATCAGCCATGGAAGATGAAATGAATGAAATGAAGCGAGAAGAGAAGTTTAGAGAAAAAAGAATAAAAAGAAACGAGCAAAGCCTCCAAGAAATGTGGGACTATGTGAAAAGACCAAATCTACGTCTGATTGGTGTACCTGAAAGTGACGGGGAGAATGGAACCAAGTTGCAAAACACTCTGCAGGATATTATCCAGGAGAACTTCCCCAATCTAGCAAGGCAGGCCAACATCCAGATTCAGGAAATACAGAGAACGCCACAAAGATACTCCTCGAGAAGAGCAACTCCAAGACACATAATTGTTAGATTCACCAAAGTTGAAATGAAGGAAAAAATGTTAAGGGCAGCCAGAGAGAAAGGTCGGGTTACCCTCAAAGGGAAGCCCATCAGACTAACAGCGGATCTCTTGGCAGAAACCCTACAAGACAGAAGAGAGTGGGGGCCAATATTCAACATTCTTAAAGAAAAGAATTTTCAACCCAGAATTTCATATCCAGCCAAACTAAGCTTCATAAGTGAAGGAGAAATAAAATACTTTACAGACAAACAAATGCTGAGAGATTTTGTCACCACCAGGCCTGCCCTAAAAGAGCTCCTGAAGGAAGCGCTAAACATGGAAAGGCACAACCGGTACCAGCCGCTGCAAAATCATGCCAAAATGTAAAGACATCGAGACTAGGAAGAGACTGCATCAACTAACGAGCAAAATAACCAGCTAACATCATAATGACAGGATCAAATTCACACATAACAATATTAACTTTAAATGTAAATGGACTAAATGCTCCAATTAAAAGACACAGACTGGCAAATTGGATAAAGACTCAAGACCCATCAGTGTGCTGTATTCAGGAAACCCATCTCACGTGCAGAGACACACATAGGCTCAAAATAAAAGGATGGAGGAAGATCTACCAAGCAAATGGAAAACAAAAAAAGGCAGGGGTTGCAATCCTAGTCTCTGATAAAACAGACTTTAAACCAACAAAGATCAAAAGAGACAAAGAAGGCCATTACATAATGGTAAAGGGATTAATTCAACAAGAGGTAACTATCCTAAATATATATGCACCCAATACAGGAGCACCCAGATTCATAAAGCAAGTCCTGAGTGACCTACAAAGAGACTTAGACTCCCACACATTCATAATGGGAGACTTTAACACCCCACTGTCAACATTAGACAGATCAACGAGACAGAAAGTCAACAAGGATACCCAGGAATTGAACTCAGCTCTGCACCAAGCGGACCTAATAGAAATCTACAGAACTCTCCACCCCAAATCAACAGAATATACATTTTTTTCAGCACCACACCACACCTATTCCAAAATTGACCACATACTTGGAAGTGAAGCTCTCCTAAGTAAATGTAAAAGAACAGAGATTATAACAAACTATCTCTCAGATCACAGTGCAATCAAGCTAGAACTCAGGATTAAGAATCTCACTCAAAACCGCTCAACTACATGGAAACTGAACAATCTGCTCCTGAATGACTACTGGGTACATAACGAAATGAAGGCAGAAATAAAGATGTTCTTTGAAACCAACGAGAACCAAGACACAACATACCAGAATCTCTGGGATGCATTCAAAGCAGTGTGTAGAGGGAAATTTATAGCACTAAATGCCCACAAGAGAAAGCAGGAAAGATCCAAAACTGACACCCTAACATCACAATTAAAAGAACTAGAAAAGCAAGAGCAAACACATTCAAAAGCTAGCAGAAGGCAAGAAATAACTAAAATCAGAGCAGAACTGAAGGAAATAGAGACACAAAAAACCCTTCAAAAAATTAATGAATCCAGGAGCTGGTTTTTTGAAAGGATCAACAAAATTGATAGACCGCTAGCAAGATTAATAAAGAAAAAAAGAGAGAAGAATCAAATAGATGCAATAAAAAATGATAAAGGGGATATCACCACCGATCCCACAGAAATACAAACTACCATCAGAGAATACTACAAACACTTCTATGCAAATAAACTAGAAAATCTAGAAGAAATGGATACATTCCTCAACACATACACCCTCCCCAAGACTAAACCAGGAAGAAGTTGAATCTCTGAATAGACCAATAACAGGAGCTGAAATTGTGGCAATAATCAATAGCTTACCAACCAAAAAGAGTCCAGGACCAGATGGATTCACAGCCGAATTCTACCAGAGGTACAAGGAGGAACTGGTACCATTCCTTCTGAAACTATTCCAATCAATAGAAAAAGAGGGAATCCTCCCTAACTCATTTTATGAGGCCAGCATCATTCTGATACCAAAGCCTGGCAGAGACACAACCAAAAAAGAGAATTTTAGACCAATATCCTTGATGAACATTGACGCAAAAATCCTCAATAAAATACTGGCAAACCGAATCCAGCAGCACATCAAAAAGCTTATCCACCATGATCAAGTGGGCTTCATCCCTGGGATGCAAGGCTGGTTCAATATACGCAAATCAATAAATGTAATCCAGCATATAAACAGAACCAAAGACAAAAACCACATGATTATCTCAATAGATGCAGAAAAGGCCTTTGACAAAATTCAACAACCCTTCATGCTAAAAACTCTCAATAAATTAGGTATTGATGGGACGTATCTCAAAATAATAAGAGCTATCTATGACAAACCCACAGCCAATATCATACTGAATGGGCAAAAACTGGAAGCATTCCCTTTGAAAACTGGCACAAGACAGAGATGCCCTCTCTCACCACTTCTATTCAACATAGTGTTGGAAGTTCTGGCCAGGGCAATTAGGCAGGAGAAGGAAATAAAGGGTATTCAATTAGGAAAAGAGGAAGTCAAATTGTCCCTGTTTGCAGACGACATGATTGTATATCTAGAAAACCCCATTGTCTCAGCCCAAAATCTCCTTAAGCTGATAAGCAGCTTCAGCAAAGTCTCAGGATACAAAATCAATGTACAAAAATCACAAGCATTCTTATACACCAATAACAGACAAACAGAGAGCCAAATCATGAGTGAACACCCATTCACAATTGCTTCAAAGAGAATAAAATACCTAGGAATCCAACTTACAAGGGATGTGAAGGACCTCTTCAAGGAGAACTACAAACCACTGCTCAAGGAAATACAAGAGGATACAAACAAATGGAAGAACATTCCATGCTCATGGGTGGGAAGAATCAATATCATGAAAATGGCCATACTGCCCAAGGTAATTTACAGATTCAATGCCATCCCCATCAAGCTACCAATGACTTTCTTCACAGAATTGGAAAAAATTACTTTAAAGTTCATATGGAACCAAAAAAGAGCCCGCATCGCCAAGTCAATCCTAAGCCAAAAGAACAAAAGCTGGAGGCATCACACTACCTGACTTCAAACTATACTACAAGGCTACAATAACCAAAACAGCATGGTACTGGTACCAAAACAGAGATATAGATCAATGGAACAGAACAGAGCCCTCAGAAGTAACGCCACATATCTACAACTATCTGATCTTTGACAAACCTGACAAAAACAAGAAATGGGGAAAGGATTCCCTATTTAATAAATGGTGCTGGGAAAACTGGGTAGCCTTATGGAGAAAGCTGAAAATGGATCCCTTCCTTACACCTTATACAAAAATCAATTCAAGATGGATTAAAGACTTAAATGTTAGACCTAAAACCATAAAAACCCTATAAGAAAACCTAGGCATTACCATTCAGGACATAGGCATGGGCAAGGACTTCATGTCTAAAACACCAAAAGCAATGGCAACAAAAGCCAAAATTGACAAATGGGATCTAATGAAACTAAAGAGCTTCTGCACAGCAAAAGAAACTACCATCAGAGTGAACAGGCAACCTACAAAATGGGAGAAAATTTTCGCAACCTACTCATCTGACAAAGGGCTAATATCCAGAATCTACAATGAACTCCAACAAATTTACAAGAAAAAAACAACCCCATCAAAAAGTGGGCGAAGGACATGAACAGACACTTCTCAAAAGAAGACATTTATGCAGCCAAAAAACACATGAAAAAATGCTCACCATCACTGGCCATCAGGGAAATGCAAATCAAAACCACAATGAGATACTATCTCACACCAGTTAGAATGGCAATCATTGAAAAGTCAGGAAACAACAGGTGCTGGAGAGGATGTGGAGAAATAGGAACACTTTTACACTGTTGGTGGGACTGTAAACTAGTTCAACCCTTGTGGAAGTCAGTGTGGCGATTCCTCAGGGATCTAGAACTAGAAATTCCATTTGACCCAGCCATCCCATTACTGGGTATATACCCAAAGGACTATAAATCATGCTGTTATAAAGACACATGCACACGTATGTTTATTGCGGCATTATTCACTATAGCAAAGACTTGGAACCAACCCAAATGTCCAACAATGATAGACTGGATTAAGAAAATGTGGCACATATACACCATGGAATACTATGCAGCCATAAAAAATGATGAGTTCATGTCCTTTGTAGGGACATGGATGAAATTGGAAATCATCATTCTCAGTAAACTATCGCAAGAACAAAAAACCAAACACCGCATATTCTCACTCATAGGTGGGAATTGAACAATGAGAACACATGGACACAGGAAGGGGAACATCACACTTCGGGGACTGTTGTGGGGTGGGGGGAGGGGGGCGGGATAGCACTGGGAGATATACCTAATGCTAGATGACGAGTTAGTGGGTGCAGTGCACCAGCATGGCACATGTATGCATATGTAACTAACCTGCACATTGAGCACATGTACCATAAAACCTAAAGTATAATAATAATAAAAAAAAAAAATCAATGTAAAAGTATACCATGTAAATTAAGGGATACCAGGAAAGGGGTTATTAATAAAAAAAGCAATGTACCACACATTTAATACTATTCATATTTAATAATTAATGTTTAATAATAAATATTGCAAAAACTTACCAATGAGGTGAACAAGATTACTACAGGTTTCTTCCTCAGTAATATTAAAGTCATTGCAATATAAGTTACTAAAAGCACTTGATGAATGGAATATTTTCCTTTATACATCAGGAATGAAAACAGCTGATTATTCTTGCAAATTTTCTAAGTTTCAAGTATATAGTATATCCTAATACCAATATGCTATAGTGAAGGGAGGTAAACATGTTGCCTATTCACACAAAAAAATAAAGAGCAGAAAGAATATAGGTACTAAATTCTCTTCAGAGGTTATAATATATGTGAAAATTATAGGCAATAGTAATTTATCTAAGATTAATATATATATATGTGTGTGAAAATAAAAGACTTTTTTTTTTAAAAAAACTATATTTGTCCAGATCTAGATGAACTAAGCTAATAATACGGATAACACAAAACAGGAGCCAATCCTCAAATGTGCAATGAAGTAACCAGAGTAATTACACACACTCATGGTGGTGTGCGCTCTGCAACCCCTGGGGGACTGCTGAAATGATTCACATGCAGCCTTTATAAATGACCCTCACCCCCACCATAGAGCTGTACAACCTGGTGGACTTGTAACAAAAGTTAAAGATCATAGATAACTTACAAAACTAAAACTTCTATGTTTACAAATATTAATCAATTTGGCCACAGAATACGGTGCGACTATATACATGGTGAGTCAGCATGATATACAGCCTAGGCATTTAATAGGTGTTGGCCAAGTGAACACATGACTGATGAAATAAACAAACAGAGTGTCTTCCATACTGTAAACTCATGACACCTCAAAGAAGAAAGTGAAGACCTGATCTAGGAGGAGTTAGTGAACTCTTACGCAAATCCATTTTATATTTTTTACTCAGTATTTCTCATCTGGATTCATGGTCAAGATTGAGAAGTCTGGCTCCAAAGTAGCTGCTCCTTTAGACAGCTGCCTGCAATGCTTCATACTTTTGCTGAAGGAAGAGCTGGTCATTAGAGGGAAAGGCCCTCCACAGTAGCTGACCTGACTGAAGGAGCGGAATTCACAGGTAGTATAACAAAGGAGTGAACTCTTTCCACTGGGTGACAATGCAAAGAAGAAATGGATAGCCAGGTTTTCCAACAATAGTGGGAATTCAGGGCATTCACCCTTTGGTAATTGAGAGTTGATTGTATATATGAATAGTTAGCTGTAACTGTTAAAGTGAAAATTTAGATTAAGACAAAACATTAAAGCAATCAATGCAATTTAATATTCATGAAATTTCTGCAATGTATGTGTTAGTTGCTGCTCAGAGAACACTGAAATAGTTTACAGATAATTTTCAATGTGTACATTGGAAAACTACTTTATTTCCAATTACTTCAGGTATTTTAAGTTAAATTTAGGGGAAAAACTAATATAAAGAGGACGATTTTGATTTGGCTAACTTATCTGTCTCATGTATAACTACTTATTGTTTATGCCACATATTTTTTCAGCTTCTTCTTAACAAAATCCTGACTTTGGAGTAGCAACCTGTCTAGTTAAAAATATTCATCTCTCCAGATATTCATGCGGTTTTTTGTTTTCATGTAATGGTTTTGAATAATAAGACATGGATGAAGCATCTGAGGTTAAGTTTTTGGACAGCTATTATTTTCCAAATAAAAGGAACAGAATTATGTCTTTTTCCCTTCACCTGTCCTCCTTCTTCTTCCTGCCGGGCACACGGAGGGGCAGCAGCCATCCCACAAACATGAGGGTGGAGGTTACATGGTATGGATGGAGACGCAGGAAGCCAGAAGTCTGGTATTTGATGACTTCTTTGAACAACTGTACCAACCCTGGCCTGCCTGCCTCCTCTGTCCTCCTTGATGCCAGACAAGAAGAAACTCTTTTTTTTAGTTAAGCCACTGTTATCAATTATCTGTTATTTGCAGTCAAACACATCCTAATTGTTAAAACAAGTAATCCTAAGTATTCAATGGTCCTTATATAAAATATACTAAAGTTTACCTATTTTAACACCAGCTCTTAGTGCTTCTTATTTATGGCAAATATGGTCTATCAGACACAAATATAATTGTGGGGAAAATAATTATAGACATGAGGGGACAGGTGATCTGAAATAGAACTAAGAAAATATATAAAAAAGTGGTAAAATATATATTGCCATATTTACCTTGAAAAATCAAATTAAGCAAAATTTTATTGGTATCAATCTTTTTATCACCCATTCAGAAAACAAGACAAAAATAGAGCATCTTATTTATTTATTTATTTATTTATTTATTTATTTATTTATTTATTTTTGAGACAGAGTCTCACTCTGTTGCCCAGGCTGGAGTGCAGTGGTATGATCTCAGCTTACTGGAAACTCTGCCTCCCGGGTTCAAGCGATTCTCCTGCCTCAGCCTCCCGAGTTGCTGGGACTACAGGTGCGCACTACCATGCCTGGCTAATTTTTGTATTTTTGGTAGAGATGGGGTTTCCCCATGTTGGCCAGGCTGGTCTCAAATTCCTGACCTCAAGTGATCCACCCGCCTCGGCCTCCCAAAGTACTGGGATTACAGGCAGGAGCCACCACACCCAGCCAAGCATCTTTCACTAATTTTGGTATAAAAGGCTAATTATGCTGTTAAGATGTAGCTAATTTAAGATTTAAATAACTTTTAAGTCTGATATGTTTTCTTTTAAAAGCAATATGGGAGCATCAGTGGAAAGTTGAGGATAGTGGTTTCCAACCTGGATTCCCGATCTACATTTGGGGGCCCCTGAAGGAAATATTAGGCAATAATAATGAAGATCTGAAAAGTTATTGCTAAGTATCAAAATGAAGATTCAGAACTATACATCTTACTAAGCTCACATACTTTCCAAAAGAGCAAATATTTCTGCTTTGGGCTGAAATTATGTCAATTTAGGGTAATAGTTATCTCATGTAGATCAGAAATTCTAGTGTGTTTGTGTATATTTGTCTGTGTGTCTGTGTGTGTATATGTACGGCATATTTACTTGTAATATATGTCAATAATTAAAAGTTGAGCAATCAATCATGATCACATAGCAGTGACTTTTATCAGTGAATAAAATCCTTCAAACAAGGGGATTATCGGGGTGTCCCACCATCATCCACTGTAGCAAATGCATGACACTGTGGTTTCCTATATTATCAAGTGACTCTGAAGGTCCTTGCCTGGTAGCAATCTGATATTTTGCTGAGGCTTGAATTTAAATCACTTTGCAGAAAGCACACCTGGAACAAAGTCCAGATTCTGAAATCCTTAAGAGTATGATTTTTCTTTTCTCTGCTTATTTTTGGATATATAGAAATTCTCCTCAAGTGATTATTTAAGGTACACTTCAGGTAAGCTCATGGTAACAGAGTAATGTAATAAATGGTAAAGTTCCTTTTAGTGGCAGAATGTATTATTTTTTGTGGCATGGCAGTCTCTGTTGGTTGGTCATCCCACCCCCATTTCCAGACACCTTTTTCCTTTTTTGCCTCTGGAGGAGAGGCGAGAAAATCCAATATGTTCTTACTTCCTAGCCTTTGAGGCCAGGATTGGCAATGAGCCAATTCTGGACAATGAGCTATGTGTGGAAATGTGTTAAAACCTTCTGGGGGAAGACCTTAGCTTTTACTGGTAAGATAAATAAGGCTGGCACTCTTTTCCCTCCCTTTATCCCTTCCTGTTATGTCTAGATCTACTGCAAGATGGTCAAGAGGAAGAATCCCAGAGAATCAGAGATACAACCAATATGATATCCACTGAAATCTCCCTCCACTTCCCTGCTAGCAGCTGCCCATTTCTATACTACTTACTAGGTGAGAAACAGGAACTTTACTTCTTTATGTCACCAATAGTAGGGTGTTCTTTCTTTCTTTCTTTTTGTTTTTTTTTGAGACGGAGTCTTGCTCTGTCGCCCAGGCTGGAGTGTGGTGGCGTGATCTTGGCTCACTGCAACCTCCGCCTCCCGGGTTCAAGAGATTCTCCTGCCTCAGCCTCCTGAGTAGCTGGGATTACAGGCACGTGACATGATACCTGGCTAATTTTTGTATTTTTAGTAGAGACGGGGTTTCACCATGTTGGTCAGGTTGGTCTCTAACTCCTGACCTTGTGATCCGCCCGCCTCGGCCTCCCAAAGTGCTGGGATTACAGGTGTGAGCCACCGTGCCCAGCCACCAATAGTAGGGCTTTCTGTTATCTGCAGCCTAGAGCATTCCTAACCAACACAAATTGTATTATGAATTAATTTAGTCCTTTTAATAATATTTAGATATTATTTAATATTTAATATTATTTAATATTTAATATTATTTAATATTTAATATTATTTAATATTATTTAATATTTAATAATATTTAGATATTATTACTGACAGGATACTCTTTTAAAATTTTTTAAAAAATTTTAACTTTGAGTACATAGTAGGTATATATATTTACGGGGTACATGAGATGTTTTCATACATGCATGCAATGTGAAATAATCACATGATGGAGAATGGGGGTCTCCATCCCCTCAAGCATTTATCCTTTGTGTTACAAACAAGCCAATTACACTCCTTTAGTCATTTTAATGTATTTAGGTATTATTGTCTGAAGGGTCTGAAGTTGTCCCTTAAAATCTTCAGTTATTATTTGCTCTATTCTAGGGAAAAAATTACATGTTATACTGATATTGGTGAATTAGGATATATTGATGAGAGTATCCAGATAATTCCCTAGAAAATACTGAGTCTATGATACATGCCAGTAGGAGAGAAGCACATAGCTGCCTTTTAGCTTATCCATTTCCCCTTGCTTGCTCAACTTGGTAAGTACTCTTCAGATCTTAATTTGTTTTTGCAAGTGAATTTTCTTACGGAAAAGAAATATTTCTGACAGCTAAAATGACTATTCCAGTTCAGTGGGAAATTACTAATTATGCCTTGTCACAGAGTAATGCATTTTTGTTTGTCAGGTATAAGTGTGGTTATTGAGAATCAGCAGCCCAGGAGCCCAATTGCCCCTGAAGGAACTTAAAAAAAAATCAATGAAATTCCCGAATATAAATTCCTGAATATAAAAGTTCTTGGGAATCTTAACAAGGTACTAACTTTGGTTTCTCTCTCCTTACTCCTAAGACATTACCTGAAAAAGCCTCCTTGTTTCCTTTATCATGAATGAATGATGTCACTAGTAAAAAGGATGAATAAATTGAAATTGGGAAACAATTTGAAATAAGTCTATTTAATTATAAGAGTATGTCATTATTTTTATAGGATTAAGTACCAAAAAGTTTTAAATAAAATACTCAAGACACCTTTAATCATTGAGAACTTAACATTGAGGAATTAGAAAATTATAATAAAGTTAGTTTCTGTTTAGGTAGGAATTTATCCAGTCTGTTTATCTGAAGTCAAATGCAAAAATTCTGATTTTTGAGTGATTTACATATTTAAACAAGTCTAAAGTGACCTAGGTTCAAATCTAGACTCTGTTCCCTACTATTTGCCTCAAAACCTCAATTTTCTCATCTACAAAATGGAATAATACCTATTCTTTGAGCCTCACAGGTTTTTGAAAAATGAATGATTTATACTTATTTTATTCATACTTGGGTACACCTTTTATTCAAGACTATACTCTTTTCTTCCTTTTGAGAAATTTTAGTCCACAAATAATATCACTGGTAAGACAGTCTCTTATTACCTTATTAATGAGGTTGTTAAAATGAGGTAATTTATTTTCCTCCTTCCACCTTTATTCTAGCCATCATCACTTAAAACCACGCATTTCAATATTTTCCCCAAGGAGTTGAGAAGTCTCTTCTGTCAAATTGGCACTATATTCCTCAAAACTATACTTCATTTTATTTTAAAACTTATTTTGGACTCATCATATATCTCAGAAGTAAAATTTTAAATATACCACTTCCAGACCTGTATTTTTACTTTTTATTTGCAAATTACTGCCTCCTAATACTAGTGGCATTAGAGCACTTTCCACCTGATTTCAAATCAGATTTTTCTACGTCCTTGAAACTCAATTTTCTTCCTGTTATTTTCCAGTGGACTTTTAACACCCAGAGAAGCACAGAATCTTAAGAGGGCTGACCAGTAATCTGAATCAATACTGGCTTCTGCCACGATCTTTTACCTCAAACCTCTAGCAATTCTTTTGTTCAGTGTTAAAAAAAAAAGTAAATTTGATTTCCAAGTTGATGCTTATTTTTCTCCCAATATATTGGAAGTGTTCTCAAAAACCAATTATATGAGTGAGCTTAATCAGTCTGTCTTCATGCTTATTTACTTTCACTAATGCATATATGTCACAAGACGTCGTGATGCACAACTGCTAATTTACTTTGTGATCAGATCCCTGATGATCAGCAGTTCCTGCTTGGGCTTGGTATTAATGAGTTCTTGCAGTTGACTCTAAAACATTTCTGTGTCAGCATTCTTTCTCACTGGAGGAGGCAAGGAGTTGAATGATGGCTATGTTCACTAGGGCTCACTAGCTAAAGGTCCTGGGATGAGAGAAGGCCTGAAGTTTAGCCTAAGAACTTGATTAATAACCAACAGAGTTGGTGCCATATAAAATATGGTGGCAGCCTCTTTTATTACAGTATTAAGAAAAACATCCTTCCTCCGGTTTAGAGATTAGATTAGTTATCTTAAATGATTGAAGTTCTTTATGATGCCCTAAGAATTTTACCTTCTTAAAACCAAACATCAGACTGAAGGACATGCTTAGAATAGCTAGAACCTTAAAATTTCATATTTTTATTGACTATTACTATTTGTTGAATGTATTTATTCTATCTTCACCCCTCTATCTGCCTTTTCTTTAAATGAAGCCAGCTTGTAAACTCAAATCCTTTGCTGCTGATATAAATTACAATGAGATCAAAGTCACCTCATAGGAGGACTGCGGAATCATTAAAATTAGGGCATACCATGACATTTGCATGACATTTCTGCTTCTGAGCTTGCTTTTGCTCTCCCTGCTGCCTGGAATGCCTTCCCTTCTCTTCTACAGTGATCCAAATCCAACCAATCCTTCTGAAGCTCAAGCCAAATCCTTCCTTGATGAATACAGCCCCGCTGATCTTGCCCATCTCTGAGCCCTGTTGCCCTATTGTCTGTGTCACACAATTTGGCACCTTCTATTTCAGAGGTTACTGTTTATAAATCACTTGATCTTAACTGTTTCCCATGTGTAAGTTTTACCCTCTCTGAAATCTATGCCTTTTAATTTTGTGGATCCTCACAGCACCTTATACAATATCAGTACATAGCAAGAAGTCAAGAAATAGTTTTTTATGCCATAATTTGCAAGAGCGTATAAATGTTAAAAGAGTCTGTTAACAGTGTTGGCTGAAATGGAGACATAGCATTGGGACTGTAAAAGAAAAATAAGAAACAGGGAAGTTTAGAATGATTTCTCCCCTTTGAAAATAAATCCGAAGTATGCATTTGTAAAATTTCAAAATGAGCTAGACTAGCTTGAGTTTTAGTAAAAACTCTGAAAAAATAGCTGCAGATATTTCAAATTGTTTGGGAGGAATGCCTTGTTTTCTTTTATTGTCTTCTTCTTTAGCACATTAAGATTGAGGATGAGATCTTTTTTGTTGAAAATCCTTTTAACAGCCCTGACTATAGGGGCAAGTCAATAACAAGCCCTAAAACTGGCATATCTTATTGAAAATCACTTATATTCCCTCAACCTGAGTCTGAAAACCACAGGTTCAAGATAAATCAAACAAAAGAACACCACCATTTCTCATCTCTTCTTTCCTGGTTGAATCAGAGACCAAATATTGAAAAGAATCCTTTAATTGCTAAAAGAATAGACTCAGTAGTTCAAATCTAGTTAAGCCAAAATCATGTTTCTTGAAATTAGTCAGAGTGAAGCAAGGGAGAAAGGTCAAAAGAAACACAAGAATGCAATAGAAAATAGCAACAAACACCACAGTAACTGCAACCAGTGACTGAGTACCTTCAGTGTTCTAGGCACTAAGCTAAGTATTTTCCATGTATTAACTCTCTCAAAACTATGTATCAGTATATGTGACTACAGAGAAATTATAAATCAAGCAACAAGTTGCTATGACTCCAGTTAAGACTACAATAATTGTATTTTTGACCTATAATGTTTGCATGGAGTTAGGAGCTTAGAAAACAGAATTCATTTTCATTTATTTATTTTGGTTTGCCATCTCATTATTATGTCTTCTTAAAATACAACTGCATCTTGAATTAAATAAAATAATGTTCACTTTACTTCTTGTTCTAAATTCAGTGAATTTTCTGTGTCGAGTTAAACAGTTGCCAAATTCCATTTCAGCTTTCAAAATTTATTCTAGAGGTAACTGCATTTTAGTGTTGAATAAACTCTATTTGGTGGGTCTGGGAGACATTAAATCAATAGACATTTAGTCAAAAATTACTTTTTCTTCCTTAAAATGGAAGTCTAAAAGGCAAAGAACAATCTGATAAGAAGCTATGTCTTTTCAAGGATTTGGTGATATAATCTTAGCATAAGAAACATTTTAACTTTTTAGTATGATGTTTCTAATGAGTCTTCTGACTGATGCCTTATAGGATGTGCACACTGCTTTTAACAAAAATCAAAAGCCCTTCTCTCAAGATTCATGTTTTATATCACAGATGAACTACTAAAATGATAAAAATCTGTATGAACAGAGGATTTCTAAACTCTACTTGATAGCCCATTTAATTTAAAAAATATGTATTTGATAAAATTCACCTCTGAAAATTCCAAAGATTTGAATAATCTTTTAGCTTTACTACAATAGCATGTAACTTGCACCTAATAAATATCATGTTAAAAAGAGCACTGAATATTAATTTAAAAATTAAGATATCTCTGTTGTTACTAATGTTTTCCTATAAAATACTGTTTTTGCATTTTGTGAATAAAACAATGAAAAGTGACATCAAAATAATTATATTACATTGAACATCTCTTCGGTGAAGTCTTGGTATATCAGCAGCAATTTCTACTTTTTCTCTGAAAGTAGAAAATCAAAAAGCACCTGAGATTTCACCCTAATCTACACATATCAGAAATCATCCCATTTATTGGTAGAAAAGCAATGTCCAAATTACATCAGCACATCAAAACCCAAGGAAGAAAAAGAAGCTACAGAGCCCTTCACATTAATTTCAAAAGTAAATAACTCAAACAGTTACTAACATTTAGAGACTGAAGATCAGATCTGCCAACCTGAAAGTGCATCAATTCCATGTGTCACCCAAATCTTCCCTGAAGGCTCATGTGTGTACAGACATTTTGTGCTTATTCTTGGAAGTCCTTGCTTTGTCTAAGTCTCTTGTAAATATATCTTACACACAATAATGTGATGAAACTCTATGTTCACACCATTGAGGCTAATAGTACAGAACCAATTATGGTTCTTGCCTAAAAAATGAAGTATTAATTTATTTGAAGTAAGCTATTGGTGCTACCTCTATCCGGTTTCACTGTTGATATTTTTCCCTGGTTGTTCCGAGGAAAGCAAAGGTTAAAGTAATTTTTGTCAAAACTTCAGCATTAATGCCAGCAAACACAAGCAAGAAGTAGGCAAACTAAGATTTATGATCACATATGTAACAGGAATCACCAGTTTATAATAGATAAAATGAAGTCACTTTTTGCAAACCTGTAGTTTATATGTATGTGTGTAAAAAAAGTATTTTCAAATAACAAGAAAAATTTTCTACTAATCTCTGAAGATGAAAACAACAAGAAACCACTATATTTGTATTACTAATCACTTTAGGAAGACCATATCATCATTTATTCAAAATTTATTTTTACTAAGTGGAAAAATGTGGATAAGCTGACTTTTGTCAGTTGATCAAAATAGACAACTAATATGATTTAAAGAAAGCATATAATTGCATTTTAAAAGAAATCATAAGATTATGTTCACAAAATCAGTGCAAATTTCATTGTATGACTTCTATGTTCTCATGTCTCACTAATAGTTAAAAACTTGAACAAAGATCTCACTTTTGTGTTTAAGATCCTCTGTAAATATAAATATATAAGTGAATTTAACTTAGTATCCAATTTGTAACTGCTAGAAACTTTGCATTTCCATGCAGCTGCTAATTTTCAGAGAAAAATTCTAGTTGTTTCAAACCACTGAACATGATAATAGCAAAAATGAGACTGATCATTAACTCTAGTAACTGCCTTTGCCTTCATCTTAGGCTTTTAGTTAACCAAAAAACTAATGGCTGTTACCCCCATCAAAGAACTATTACTTAATTTAATCTGTGCAATCTTGTGGACAAATTCAATATTCAACTACCACCTCCAATGCAGATGACTTCTAAATCTGTATTGCTAACTTTGATTGATCTCTGTGGAGCTCCAGACTCATATTTTCATTCTCATAACTTGACCCTTCTTCATGATTCTTTCTATTAAAGGCACTACCTTTCTTCTGATCTTCTAGCCTAAAAGTCTCAGGTCAGCTTTGGGTCCTTCCTGTCTCTTGTTTCCAAATATAAAGAAGTGTCGAGTCCTATCCACCTGTCTCTGCCACATGTTTTATAATACATTTATCATTTGTGTCCTATTCTCTCTGACAATCTTCTTCCATTTCTCATTACTCTTTGTCTAAAATAACCTAGTAAATAGTCTACTTGTGCCTTTGCTTATCCTTAAATTTTGGCAATTCCTTGAGTTCAGAACTTTTATATATTCCGTATACAGATCCTTTGTTGGATATGTGTTTTTCAAATATTTTTAGTCTGTGACTTGTCTTTTCATTTTCTCAAGAGTATCTTTTGAAGAGCAAACATTTTTAATTTTCAAAAGATCTAATTTGTTGATTTTTTTGTACTTCCTGGTTTTAGTGCTCCAAAAAGTTCTGCTTAACCCACTGTAACTAAAATTTCTCCCATTTGTTTTCTAGAAGTTTTATAGTTTTAGTGCTCACATTTAAGATCTGTGAACCATGTCAGATTAGCTTCTGATATGGTGTAAGGTATAGACGGAGGTTATTTTTTCTTTTCTTTTTGCATGTGGACATATAATTGTTCCATATTGAAGGTTTATAAGAAGTGAAATGACACAATTTTACTTTAAAATGTTCATTCTGTTTGCTATTTAAATGATAAACGGAAACTCCTTAGCAAGGACTTTCAGGACATAGTTCCTGTTTGCACTGTTATCCACTACTTATGCTTGGACCTCCTCTTATGTTCCTTGCTACTTCCATATATTCCCACTGTTTTTGCCCCACCACCTTTGTCACCTTGATTAATTCTCCTTGGATTAAAGGAAGGAGCCAATGAAGAGGGAAAATCTGAAGACAGAAGAGAAAGAACCATTAACTAATTGAACAAGGCTCTGAAAGAAATAGTTGGGTACAGATTCAGAACACAGATGAGCTTAGAAAAGGGAATAACATATCTTCTCTAATATCCACCTCTTTTCTTTCATCTCTTCTTACTCTTGATATTTCTCCAGATTCATAAATTACCCCCATGGCAGTACCTTGGGCTTTCAATCTAGCTCTGTATTGTCTTTTGGTAGGATTCTATGCCTAGTTCCAGAATTTTCAATGCCTGCAATTTCAAAAGAAGCCCTGACGGCTGATATACTCTGAAATGAATTGATTGCTCCAATATGTACCCACATCCAGAAATATAATTTTTAAGAAAAATTATTTGTCAGCACCTGAGAATAAAATGTAAAGTAATAAACAGACCCTCTGAGTTGTCCCTCTTTGCAGGTGTTGCTGTAGCCATTTCAGCTGACATGTAAGTTCCCAAAAACAGAGGTCAGGACTTTTCATGTCATGTATTCCCCTACATAGTGCTTAGTGTGACTTCTATGACTGCAATGCACTGAATGCATCTTAACTCACTGAAGACAATTCACAACAAAATCGTTGTCTTTTAACACTCAAGTAACAACTTTATGGTCATAGGAAAAGGTGCTTCCCCTTTCTTATACTTTTGAAACAACACAGAGGTGATTTGTAATCTGCCCCCTCTGCCACAGCCATATGCTCTGAAATGCAAGCTAGAGGGGCAGATGTATAATCTGGGAGATGATCCAAATCCATGACCTCCTTGGAGCCAAGGGTATTGTGTGTGCAAAGCCAGTTCTGGATGCCATGCCCAGAAATTTTAATTTATAGAAACAAAGGAGAAAAAGGCACAGAGAAAGAAGAAGAAAAATAAAAGCCTACTGATATCTTCAGCCACAATACACAACTAGCACATCATCTGTTTTACTAAAGTTGACCAAGGTAGTATCCTAGAGAAATAGTGGTGTTTCCTTAACCCTTGTAAACTCCAATAGGAAAGGTAGCTCTTCAGCAATGTGAGTATGGGCTGTCTTGATCCAAATTCTCAATCCATTCTCTTTGCCAAACTCACCACTTACTCTATGGTAACAGTCTTACATGACTGGTAAGTTACATAAAAATTCCACGAAAGTATCAGGATATCTAGACTTTAGAAAGATGAAAAGCCAAAAATCATCTGGTGCAAAGCAGAGAACATATGAGGGGAGAGGCTTTTGTTAGAATAAATAGGACTGGTTTTGATTTGTTTTAGTACCTAAAGGACTTATCAAACAGCCTTCTCATGCACTACTCTTCAAGTGTGGTCATGACATGGAATTCACTCTGAAGAGCATTCCAGGGGTTCAAAAAGAATTCTAATTAGTATCTGATCCATGGCCACATGGGCAAGGACTACAAATAGGCAGATAAGCCTCTTTTTCCCCACTTTATGATAGGGCACATTATAATCTGATAAAAGCTCCTTTGTGAACCCTATTTTATTTCTTCCTATAACAATGAATCATTACAAGAATCTCTAGACAGAGTAATAAACCATAGCTTGTAACTACAAATATAACGAGAACTTTTTATTATGTGGTTTCTTATTGAAAGGAATTTTCCATTTCAGACTTTCTCAGCATATTATGACCATCATTTCCCACTTTGTTCTTATGTCATATGGCTTTCTATATATTTCTAAGGAGCATTTTATATTGGATTGTCTTGTCAAAAGAGATCCAGTGAAATAAAACCATGTCTGGCTTCATGTGTGCTCTAATCTGCATTAAACACAATGGTTTATTTGAATTCAGTCCTTTATAAAGAATAATCATTCATTCATTCATTCACTCATTCTGCAAAGACACAATGGTGGTATCTTGGAGGATGTGGGAGTCAAAGTCAAAAGTAGGAGAGTTAAATCTGCATTAAACCCAATGGTTTATTTGAATTCAGTCTTTTACAAAGAATAATCATTCATTCATTCATTCATTTTACAAACAATTATTAGACTCTAGACTTCTGCTTCCAATAATATATCAATTCTCAAAATGTGAATAAAATTCTGCACGTGACCTCACATGCCACAAATAGATCTTGGATAGATTAAAAATGTACATTTAAATGGGTTGATTTGTTCATAGGAAATTAAAGGAAATCCTTAAGGAAAGCCCTTCAACAAACAAAAAAACAAGTGAAAAAACCAACAGTGAGTGATGGTAGGCAAGCAAACTTGCAATTTGAGATTGTCTTTTAGGTAAATGCTGAATCTAGGAACCTGGAGCTTTGGGAGGGGACACAATGGTGGTATCTTGGAGGATCTGGGAGTCAAAGTCAAAAGCAGGAGAGTTAAAGCAGTGACCCTCAAGGGGCCTACAACTTTAGTAGAAGACTAGGCTGAAAAGCCTCATCCCCCGATACATTTCCTTAAGCAAAGCCAGTCTAAGAAAATCTGTCTCATCTCTGGCTCTAGATAGGAAAAACAACAATAAAAAAAAAATCACCATATTCCTTTGAGAACTTGCAACCATAATACTGACCTCTTAGAGGTATTAAATCAAGTTTATTTTCTCCCAGTCAATTAAACTGTCAGCCAAGAAATTATATGAAAGTGATCCCAGGTTAGCAGTGTCCTGCCAGTACTCCAGAAGAAGCAAATCTAAATCCTCTCTGAAGAAAAGCACATGCAAATCAGGCTCCCCAAGATTCTCATACATTAAAGCCAACCAAATATGACCTCCCAAACGGAAATTACCAAACTCATAAAGAAAAAGTCACCATGCATGAGAGTCAGCAGAGACGTGAGATTTAGACACTAAATTGGAGCTAGAAGATAGGTCTGGAGAAATTAGTCCAGGTTGTACACCCCTATTCCAACAATCCAAAATCTGAAATACTCCTAAATCCAGAACTTTTTGAGCGCTGACATGATGCTATAAGTGGAAAGTTCCACACGTGACCTCACATGCCACTGTTTGTTGTTGCCGTTGTTGAGCAGCTGACATAGGTATTCTGGTGATGCCACTGCGCTGCTTTTTTACCTGAACACATTATTTTTTACTGTATTAATGGTATTCCTATTTTTTGTCATTAACTACTCATGTGTGTAAGTATAAAAAATGATTGCCTAATGGTAGCATATAAATTCAGAGTTGGGAATGATGGTGATGCCAAACAACCACAATTGACCACATGGATGGCTGAGATAGTGACACCTTTGCTTTCTAATGGTTCAATGTACACAAACTTTGTTTTATGTACAAATTAGTAAAAATATTATATAAAATTATCTTCAGCCTATGTGTACAACATGTATATGAAATGTAAATGAATTTTATGTCTAGACTTGGGTCCCATCCCCAAAATATCTCATTACGTATATGCAAATATTCCAAAATCCAGAAAAATTTGAAATCCGAAGCATTTCTGGTCTCCAGCGTTTTAGATAAGAGATACTCGACTTGCACTCAGAATGGAGTGCAGAGTCAAGAAGGCAGAAAAATATCAAAAAGGATTTAACACATACAGTCGAGAGAATATGGCCTAAAAATCATTTTACTAAATACTAAGAATTCCACAAAGAGGAGACAGAATGAGCAAGAGGCATAGTAACAGCCGTAATATCCCAGAAGTGATAAAAAACATTAATATAAAGCCATGGGAGTCATACCACATACCAAGAAGGATAACATAAAGAAATCTACACCAAAACCTAGACTGTAGTGAAAATGAACGTCAAGGACAAAGAGAATTTAAAAGTAACCAGAGGTAAAAGACTTATCAAAGGTAAAGAGAAGCCAATTAGACTGATGACTGACTTTTCAGAGCAGAAGCCATAAGACAATAGAAGAAGATCTCCAATGTGCTATAAGTCTAACTTTATATATTCAACAAAAACCAGTTGCCAAGGAAAATACATGTTCTAATAAACAAAACAGTGTCATCATTAGACTAGCATTAAAGAATGTCTGGAAGGCATACTTCAGAAGAAGGAAAAAGACCTAAGAGGGAAGGTCAGAGATTCAAAGAAGAATGGTGAGTTAAGAAATTGGTAAATACTTGGAGAAGTCTGAACAAATATTGAATGCATAAAACACTGAAATTAATATATAATTTGTGGGACCAAAAAAATAAGAAAGAAAACAAAATGGAAATCATATAAAAATTGGAAGCAGGTAAGGAAAGCTAAAGGGTTCTCAGCTCCTTGTATTGTTTGGGAGAAGGATTGGATACAGACTAATTTTAGATTTTGTTAGGTATGCATGCCAAAAATGTAGTGTATAATTTTCAAATCACTATCAGAAAAAAATGGGATTAAAAAGCAATTCAGCCTAAAATGACAAGAGAGGAAAAAAAGGTCATTAAAAAGTGGTCCGAATTTAAAACTGAAAATAAAACATAAATCTAAATATGCTAGTAATTGCAATAAATGTAAATGTGTTAAACCCCAGTTACAATTCAGGTGGTCACATTGAACATCAAAACAAAATCCAGCTATTTATTAGGACAAGGCATACACATAAAGCTTAAGGACACAAAGTCTGAGAGCAAATATACGCAAAAAGACATATCAAGAAAAAAGATTTAGCAAGTACTACATAAAGGATGCCTGCCGTGTGCCACTCAATGCTCTTGGAACTGGGGATACAAAGTCTCTGCCTTCATGAAGCTCACTTCTGGAGGTAGGGGAAACAGACAGTAGGTTACATACATCAATAAATGCACACACATTTACTACAGACTGTGATTAGCTCTATAAGGAGATAAATAGTAAGGTGAGAGAAACTGGCTTCTTGTTGGGTGACTATTTTAGATAGGGTGACTATTTTAGATAGGGTGGTCAAATGTCTTTGAAGAAAGAACATTTGATCTGAGAATTGAATCAGAGTGAATCAGCCATATAGAATGGAAGATCACTCCGGGCTGATGGAACGCATGTGCAAAGGCCTGAGGAGAGTTTTCGTCACTGAAGCTCTCCAGGTGATGGTGGCTCGGGAAAGGGTGGCAAGTGAGGCTTTGGGATGTATTCTCATGGGATCAACCTGATTTCCTGCTGGTAAATGTCAGGGCTTAAGAAAGGAAAAAGTCAAAGCTGACTGCATCTGGTAAGGCTTTCCAGGCCCACATGGAAGCGTGTTACGTTTACATCTGTTACGTTTCTCTCTCCAATGAAATGGCCTGTTGGGGGACTATATTTGAAAATATAACTCTAGTTAGACTTGATTGAGAGAAGTTTATAGTAAGTAAAGGGTGAAGCTTTGCACATTTCTTGCACTGAAGAAGCCAGTGTTCAACCAGAAATGAAGGCATTTGACTACGGACAGGAAAAGGCACCCAGGGTGTAGGTCATTGTTATATATCCTGAAGGTCTGGGTAGAGACCCTTTGCTCAAACTAAGATTCCCTGAACTTTGTAAAGAAGCATGACAGAAACTATGGAAATGCTGATAGAAGCTTACAGAATTAATCAGTGTTTTTCAAACCTCAACAATTAGTGTTACCATTTTATAATATTCTGCCATTTTCATACAGCATTTTATATTCTTATTTCCTTAAAAATAACTCAGTTTTTGCACAAAAATTTTATTTGCAAAAAACATGTAGCAGTGCTGTAAGTGAAAAATCAGTCTTTTACTAATATACATTAACTTAAATATATAATTTTTCAAAATAAAGAGTGGTTGCCCATATAAACCATTTAAAATAGGGGTATGGGCCACCAGACTACTAAATCAACCTACAGTACTATTTTCTGTGAGGCCTGTTAGTGCAGCAGTAAAATGTCTCCGTCACCAGTTTGATGCCAGTATTTCTAAATATCTCTCACAGCTCACTGAGGGCATGCCATGATATTTTACAAAACTAAAACCAAACTGTCTTTTTTTTTTCTTTTGCAGTTGTGGTTTGGTTTGCTTGGTTTAAAAAAAAAACTGATGGGTTAATAAAAGTGTTTTCATTCAAAAGGTAACTTTGTATGGCTCTGTTCTCTTTTGATGGGGTGGAATTTGTAAGCTGTTTTGTAGGGGTATGCGGTTTCTAATTATCAGTAGAGTGGGAATGATTCTGCATTGCTTATTTTAGCAAGGAGAAGTAATCTAGGTTCCTTTAAGTTTTCTCTTTCATTTCACACATTCTTCATTAACCCCCTAATTATAAGTCTGTTTTTATTGGATACAGTTGGGCATCATGAGCCTCTAAAAAAGGACTTTTTGTACATGGCATTGCATGGGTACCTTATTAAATAAATTACTAGGACTAAGTTTTTGCCCTCTAGGATACCAAAAATTGACAAGCGGGTTTAATATTCCCTAATTATGTTTTTCCTTATGGCTTTTTTCTTTTCCAGCAACCCATAAATGACAGGTCTCATGGTTAAGCCTTTCTCTATTCTCTTTTCTTCCAAAATACTTCTGTGATGCAAATAGGTTCCCAAATAGGTTTCCAGTATGACTCAGGGATTCAGCCTTTCATCTCTTTCCTAGAAACTAGAAGCTCCCTTTTCCTGTGGTTCTTCTGCCCATAATCTTTGCCAGTCCCCATGCTAGATCCTTCCATTTGTACAATATTTCTATTACTAGGTTTTGTATGTGATGGTTTATGTTTAAAAATGTTATTTTTTAATCCATAAATTATTTGTTACCTAAATAGTACATTAAATATAGTCTGAATGTAAAACTCAAATACTACAGATAAAGCAGAAGGTCCCTTTGACCCCCAACCATAATCTTCCTCTTCAATAAAGATAACCATTGTTACTTTTTCTATGCATTTGCATTTATACATAAGCACATGGTATTGTCACTGTTTGCATTCCTATTGTTGCTACTAAACTGTGAGAACCTTAGGGGCAGAATCCATATTCTATACCACTTTGTATTTGTAGCAGCTGGCAAAGAGCCTGGTATACGGTACATGATCAATAAATACTAGCTTACTAAATGAGTTTATCATTGGTTGCCCCCCTCTATGCACTAGAAAACAGAGTTTTCCTTCCTATATGAAAAAAAGCTGGATTTGGGGAATATTAATAATATAAGGGAGCCATGACTATTGATCAAAGGAGATTAAAAAAAAACAGCCTGAGAGGGATCTTTGAGGCTGTGATATGTAATATAAAATATATATTTGGTTTTCCTCTCACTTCCTGACACTCAGCTCCTAAAACCCTTGGAATCTCCAAAGTGATGTATGTTTGAATGTTAATAAGATCACTGATGAACGAGAGCTCTTGAATAGCCTCAGGATTTGGGGCTGCCTGCCAAGGGAATCAACCAAGTGACTAGAGGGTTGGAACTTTCAGTCACACCCCCTAAGCCCGAGAGAGAGATAAAAAGGGCTGAAAGTTGAGTTGCTAACCAATGGCCAATAATGTAATCAATCCTACCTATTTAAGGAAGCCTCCATAATAGCCCAAGAGGACAGGGTTTGGAAAGCTCCTAGATTGCTGAACACATGGAGATGCCTGGAGAGAGTGCATGGAAGCTCCTAGAACCTTCCCATAACCTTGCTCTATTCATCTCTTCCATCTTTCATTTGTATCCTTCATTTGTATTCCAGCCCTTCATTTGTATCCTTTGCAATGTTCTTTATAATAAATGAGTAAGCTTAAGTAAGTCATTTGCCTGAGTTCTGTGAGCTACTCTAGAATATTAATTGAACCTGAGGAGAGTCATGGGAACTGTGAACTACAGCTGGTTGGTCAGAGGCCCAACTTAGGACATGGGACTGGCTTCTGAATGGG
Source organism: Pongo pygmaeus (assembly GCF_028885625.2). Lineage (NCBI taxonomy): Eukaryota > Metazoa > Chordata > Mammalia > Primates > Hominidae > Pongo > Pongo pygmaeus. The sequence continues at coordinate 105,563,878 of NC_072384.2, read as the reverse complement.
ACAGGCTTGTGGAACTAAGAGCTTAATCTGTGGGATCTGACTCTATCGCCAGGTAGATAGTGTCAGAATTGAATTGAATTATAGGACACCGAGTTGCTGTCCACTGGAGAACTGGTCAGTGTGTGCGGGGAAAAACCATACACATTTTGGTGATCAGAATTGAAGCATTCCGTACTGTGCTTAGTATTCTGTGTTGTATGTGTGAGAATAGAAAAAAACTGTTTTTCTCCCTATCTCTTACAGGAACTGACTGGCTCTGGAGCAGAAGTGTGAGTTGAGGCAAGAAAGTGCAAAAGAATAGAGCCTAGAGACACTTGAAGTTAAACAATCCTGGGCACCAAGAGAGAGCGTGCCTGAGAAAGCAGGGGAAGGTTTACCTGGGAGGTGCGTCTTCAAGAGTTCAACAGGGGCTCCGAGGCATGAAAGGGCAAAATATGGTCAGAGAGTAACTGTGACTAGCTGGGAGTTGGGAACCTGTAGATGGAGGGTGATGGTGGCAAAAGACAAGGCTGGAAGGGCAGGTCATGACAAGGTGATGGAGGCGTTCGTATAACTGGTTAATAATACTGAAATTCATCACGTTACTGGAGCCTCAGTGTAGGAACAAGAGTGCTTTGTAAGGAGGCAATACTCTTCTTAAAATATATGTCTTTTAAGGCTTCCTCTTACCTCCAATAAACAGTATTCAATTCATGTTTGAAACTCGTACACCCACACACCCTTCATCTCACATAAAGTAATAGCAATGTTATGAAAACCAATACATCCTAAAATATTTATCAACATTGGTTGGCAATATTATAACTTTATCAGATTTTACAAATAAAATTTCAGCTTGACATACATTATTCAATATAGACTGGGAGGTCCATTATGTAAGAGCTCACCTTCAGATTTTCCAGGTTGAGTTTTTAATGTGTACTTCCAATATTATGTGTCGGCTATGATTTAGCTGAAAAAACTTAAGATTTAAAACATTGCTAGAATGGCTAGACAGCCATTCGGTGAACACTGACAGACTAGATTTTCCAAAGATGTTTAAAATGAAAGGTCTTGCAAGTAGGTAGCTTATAATCTCCCTTGGTCACTGGAATCAGAGCATCTCAGTTTTTTTGTTTTTTTTTTTTTAAATTTCTCTACAACTACCAATCTGTGTGTCTTCCAACGTGACTTGCTGTCCTACTTCTCCCCTCTATCCTAGACTCTTCTACCTTGCCTTCTCGAGTCCAACTATCCTTCCATGGTTGACAAAATACTGTTCATTTTCAACCCAACCTCTTCTTTCAAACCACCTGTGTTTGTTTTCGTTTTTGTTTTTTGTTTTCTTAATTGAAATGCAGTTCTCCATGACAAATCCTACTTTCTCAGCAGCTTTCTCAATTGAAGCTTCTTACATCCATATCATGCAGGTCAGGGTTAGGAGGAGATCCAACTTGGTCCTTTTTTCTCACTTTCTGCACTTTGCTCATATGGAACCTTGCTCCTGCACAGCTCATGCTAGCCTGTCACTCTTCCTTCTACTCCCAATCATCCTTGCGCTCTACTACCTTCATCATCAAACCATCTGAAAGGTTTCCACCTTGGAGTGTGGGTAATGGAACCCCAAGGAGGCTTCTCTCTCTGTCTTTCTGCTGGGCTCTGAAGAGGCAGAGGAGGCAGGGGAGGCTCCAGGCTGTGGGGCCATGACAGCAGTGTGAGTGTCTCCTGCTTCCCAGGTACTTCCAGTGCCCTCCAAGTTTGGTCTCTTCGCATCCATCCACAAGGTGATCCATACTGGCTTCCCATCCACTAGCCCAGCCAAGGCCAAGAAGACCAAATGTATGGCCATGGGTGTGTCAGCACTGTCCCACAGTCCCAGCATTGCCTCCATCAGTTCCATCGGCTCCATGGCCTCCTTTGTAGGGGGGCAGCCAGAGCCTTTGTGTTATTACACTTCACTCTTAAGTGTCTATCTACCCTGTCTCTATCTTCTCACTCTTGTTATCAAGAAGTAAATGCCGCAGGAAATTGCTGGTCAACACCTGCAGAAAAGCTGGTCCTAACCTGTAAGTTGGAGCTAAACCCAAACACTGGAGATACCAGCAAATTCCAGTATACCTGGAGATATGTGTTCAAGAAATAAATGTTTACTGTTGGTTTTATTATGCAGCATAGTTGTAGCAATAGCTGACAAGTACAAAGAAAATCAAGTTGGATACCCTTTTTTACTTACCCATTAAGTTTAACTTAAAAAAAAAATACTCAAAGCTTTCTTGCCTAAATATTTCTTACTTTTCTTTCCCCTTCCATTGCTAATCACTGACACTTATGCCAACATCATCTCTTATATGGACTATTAGTCTCTCTCTCCTTTTTTTTGGGGGGGGAGGGGGTCCCTTCAGGTTCCTACAACCAAAAGATTGATATTACTAGAATATAAAAGTGACCTCTTTTATTTAATCTGTTTAGATTATCTGAGCCTACAGGATAAAATGGCACTTTTTCATCTGGTGCGAGTCTGTATGGTCTAATCTCTGCCTACTTGGCTTAACTTGGTATCTTGTCACTTTCTCTTTGTACTGCTGCCACACTGAACTGCTTAAAATTTCTTAAATATACCATGATGTTTCATGTTCTCAGAACTTTCCAGAACCCTGAAATGTGTTGGCTCATTGACCTTTTCTATATCGCCAGTTTCTATTTTGCTTTCAGATCCTGCTACGGAAGCATATCCTTTCTGAAACGTGGACAGCCATCCCCAATTCCAAATGGAATTAAGCAATATTTCCTCTGTGAGATTTTTGCATTGAACTCTTTAGCATGAGGGTATCAAACAAATACTGAATTAGGCATTTGTATTTTTTCTCCTCTACCATATTATAAACATTTTATAAGGCTGAGAACATGTCTTATTTTACTTTGTATCTCTAGCACTTAACACAATATCTGTGTAAGGCATCTAATAAACATGAGTGGAACTAAAATAATTTATTTTTAAATTTGATTTGGAAACATATGTTGTCTCTTTATTTACTCATGAGTTTCAGAGATGCATAAATCTGCCCCATATTTGAGGAGTAAAGAATTTTATGAAAAAGACTGATACATTTGTTTCTAATTCAGTTTAATTCATTGAATTTTAGAGACCACATTATTCAGTAATTTTTTTTTGCAAATGTGGAAATATTAGAGTTGCTTCACAATCAACTTTGTATAGGAAGAACACTAGACATATTGCTAAGTTCTTTATGACAACTTCCTCAATCCCACGGAAATATAAACCAAGGCTGCAGCATGTGAGAAATGTATATATTTCTTGTGTCTAAAGCTATATTTATCCAACAAATGACAAAAGCTTAGAAAGCATCCAATAAAGATGTCTGTCCAAATAGAGAACCATGCTGTCATATCTTAATGAGTCGATGAGGAAAGAAGGAGTTCAAGTACACTAACCACTAACCTGAAAATTTTAGCTCCTCATCAATAATAACCATAAAAATTCATGAAAATTTGCAATCCAATTAGAAGATGCAAATATTTTTTAAATGGCCATAACTGGTGTTCCAAAATGTAAATGCACATTCAGATTTTAATATTCTATAAAAGTCTGGAATAATAAGACAACACAATTTATGAAATGTCATTTAATAACTCATTGCTCTTGAATTAAAGTGACTATCCAATCACCCTATGGTTTTAAAAGCTCTGTTCTTTTGCAAGAATCTAGAAATTTCTTAGGTCACTGAACACTCTAGATTTGAGGTTTATACACATTGCATTTAGAACAAAATGTAAGGCCTGCTGAAGTAGTAACTTGCATACTAAACTCTTGGCCTTTGTTATAAGGATACACATCACCTGCACTTGCGCCTTTGCTATAACTTATACATGTCACATGCACATCTTCTCTCTCATACAGCTCTCAACTTGGCCCACACACTCCTATACATGTACACATGCACACATACATGTAAGGAAACAAAGGCAAGAATGATCAGATTAGATGTCCCTCTCATACTCAAGGAACTACAGTAGTTTGGTAGAGAAATTATAGCTATTGTGTTCCTAGTTCAGCTGGCTGAGGTTACACAAGGCAAGTAAAGATGTATCAGATATCTTGATATGTGTGTGTGTCATGTAGGGGCTGGGTCTTTCATAAGGCACATGCTAGTGAAATATAAATTGCCCCAAAGCATAAGCTCCACTATACAATACTGGGGTTCATATCCTTACCCCAAACTAGTTACTAGCTGAGAGGTCAAGTTTTTTAGTTCTTTATTTTTTATTTTTTTGAGATGGAGTCTTGCTCTGTTGCCCAGGCTGGGGCACAGTGGTGTGATCTTGGCTCACTGCAACCTCCACCTCGTGGGTTCAAGCGATTCTCTTGCCTCAGGCTCCCAAGTAGCTGGGATTACAGGCATAGGCCACCATGCCCAGCTAATTTTTGTATTTTTAGTAGAGACGGGGTTTCACTATGTTGTCCAGGCTGGTCTCAAACTCCTGACCTCAAATGATCCACCTGCCTTGGCCTCCCAAAGTGCTGGGATTACAGGTGTGAGCCACCATGCCCAGCTGAGATCAAGTATTTAAATTACCTGAGCTTCAGTTTTTTCATCAAACTGTGTTAGGATACCAAACATACTTAGTGGCCTCACATAGAAATAGCTCCCTAGATTGTTAATGAGTACTTGCTCATTAATTGATAAAGTTGTCTCAGAAAAGGTCTGGACTTGCTGCCAACCATTACTTTCACAGACTTGCCTGTTTTACAGCTATATGGACAGGTATTTGAGAATATAAGAAATTAAAACAGAAATAGCCAAGCTTTTTAGTCCATTTTGCTAATTAATATGTCAGAGCTCATAAAGAAGAACTCATCGGCTTTCTTCAGTACTGCATCATCTTAAAGAGCTGGGTCAGCAAAGATCTCTGCAGACAGTCAATACATATTAAAACAGGTCCAAGCAGTAAATCAAAACAAAAAAAAAAAAAAAAAGAAGACACTAAAAAAAGTAAAATTTATAAGCCCTTTCTGTCTGAACGTAAAGGAGCATTAAACTATTGGTTGAGGTGTCATTTTAGTAGACAGAAAGAAAATAAGAAAGAAGTCCTTCTCAGACACACTTTAAGACCCTAAGTATAAGCAAAATTAAAGCATAACAATAAAAAAAAGCTGTGCTAAATTTGATGTCATTTTCTCTGGATCCTAATGTTCCCTCAGAATATTTAAATCATTTAAAAATGGTTTTATTGTTAAAAAATACATTTTTCTGTTTTTTTTTTTTTTTTTCTCCAGGCATTGCTAGAATTTGAATTTTGTCAGAGTTCAATTAGTGAAACAAGGAAAGAGGTTAAAGACGTTTTTGGTTTTTCAAGGCTCTATGAAACTTGTGATTTTTCTTCAAGGAACCAAACAAAGGGTATTTTATTTCTAACTTCTCTGGGCAGGTCTTACCATACCATAGACTTAAATATCTCTCATATTTGGAGGAGGATTCTACCAACTCAGAAACAGGAGAATCATCCTGCTATCTTCCTTGCCAAGGTAATGAGATACAATGCTCTTTTGGGGAAGCCCCTGAAAAAGGGGTTAGAGAAATCTCAAGAATATTGGGTTAATTCCAGAAGGGGTGAGGGGAACACTACATTTTTGGGTCAAAAATATTAGAAAGATTTATTTTACCTGGGCCTTTGATTGGATCTGAGCTCTGAAGGATCAACCATTTAAAAATTAAGCCAAGAAAAGGGTACCAAAAATATTGTCACAAATTTGGGAGGTACCCAAGCCAGACCAACACATGGAACTTGGCACGAAATAGCTCTTTACAGACTAAGTAGCTGACTCAAGAAATTTTAACTCACGAATTTATTAAAATGTTGAATGTCATCTTGAATAAGAGGCTGGATGATAGATTTAGGTCAGTATATACAATTTAATTTGTTTAACTTCCTGTTGGTCTTGGATAGTATAAAAGCTGCTCACATTTCTATAGTTAAAGAGAAAGAGCAAGAGACTCTTAGCATGAAAAAAAATACAAAAAAAAAAAAAAAAATTAGCCAGGCTCCATGCACGTGCCTGTAATCCCAGCTACTCAGGAGGCTGAGGCAGGAGAATTGCTTGAATCTGGGAGGCAGACGTTGCAGTGAGCAGAGATCATGCCACTACACTCCAGCCTGGGTGACAGAGGGAGAATCCGTCTCAAAAAAAAAAAAATCATATTTTAACCTAAATATTCTGAAGAAAGAATTTGGGAAAGGGGACAATATCACAACAAAAAGAAGTTAACTGATTCCTTTTAAGAATGGTGAGACAAGTAGGGATTTATAAGTTAAAATACAACCTGGTAACTTGCTTAGTGGTCACAGATGACCTATAGCCGACTGAGACTACAGGTGAATTTAGATGAATTTAAAAAATGATTTTGTAACTGAAAGAGGTTGTTAGAATCAAGAGAACCCTTAACCCTCTGCTGCTGCTGCTGCTGCCACCACCAACACCACCAGCACCAAATCCCAATGAGACATGCCTTCACATAAATGCAACGCACAGAGGGGAGCTATGTTTTATGTGAGGGATGAGTTCCTGAGGATCATTATAATTCAAGACTAATTTTCCAAAAGAAAGAAGTGTAAAAAATTGGGGGAGTGGGCAAGCTCTGTGGTTCATACCTGTAATCCCAGCACTTTAGGAAGCTAAGGCAGGTGGATTGCTTGAGCCCAGAAGAGTTTGATGCTAACCTGGGCAACAAGGCAAAATCCCATTTCTACAAAAAAATAAAAATTAGCTGGGCATGGTGGCACACACATGTAGTCCCAGCTATCCGGGAGGCTGAGGTGGAAGGATCACCTGAGCCAGGGAAGTTGAGGCTGCAGTGAGCTGTGATCATGGCATTGCACTCCAGCCTGGGTGACAGAGAGAGATTCTGTCTCAAAAACAAAAACAAAAACAAAAAGAGAAAACAAAAAATGGGGAAGGGTATGTTCTTAGAGCACATAAATTTTGAACCTTATTTGAATATTTTCCTCTAATGCTGCTCTGTGCTTTCTCAGAACTGTTTCTAGTGTTTTACAAGATGCTCTCATTTAATGTGACTCTAAAGTATATGGTTTTTGGTGATTGTTTAGCCCTCTTCATTGCAGGCCACTTTTGCTCCAAAGTTATCAAGTGTCTGGTTATGTTTCAGCATTTCTACAGATGCCCAATGAAAAACGTGAAGTAGTGATACGTTATAATAGCACTTAAAAATCTAAGAATAGTGCATGTTGGAATAACAGTACTAATTAGTAACAGAAATATTCTTTAAAACATCAGAAGTATTTAAACAGTGTGGTTCATGTGATATAAAGACTGCTGGAACTATTTCTATCAGCTAAAGTGAAGTTGCTGTATGGAATTTGCAATGAACCTGTGTGACAGCTTTAAAATTCTGCCATTTTTGACTAAAACTTTTTTGGAAGATTATTATATCAAATTTTGCACTTAGCATAATTCTTTATTAATATTTTTATATCACACTATGCAAAGACAGATCATTGAAATTTACATAAAATGTTATGACAATATACAAAGATGACAAAGTTCTCATCTAAAAAGAGTGACAAACTTTTAATTGCCACCTAATAGTAGTGTGCTTGGAAATTAAGGTTAGAATAAGATTTGATTTCCTGGAAAAAGCCAGAAAATTTATAATTTGCTCATTTTCAAAAACCAAATTGATAAAAATTCCAGAAAAGGACTTAAACTTTTTGCCTTGAAGCCTATCCCAGTACAAAGAAAAGGCTTTTCATCTTCAGGTATTATAATAATATGTATAAGAGAACTATAAGCAGTAGAATGTATTTAAGATGAAGATATTACAGATTATCCTCGGGGTTCCCTGGTCATGAGAACTTCCTTCTGAAGCTCCTAAAAATATGTCCAGTAGTAGAGAATTTAATGGAAGAGGATGTTGGGAACAAGCAGCATGTGGCAATTTATCACTCCCATAGAAATCTCTTTCACAGTGATCTAACCTCTTAGGCTTTTTATTAGGAAAAGTAAGAAAAAAAAAATCTAAGAGTTGTGAACCAGCCCTTCCCTGCTGTTATCACAAGAGAATCTGGAGAAAGAAGAAAGGAAAAAAAAATCATAATCTTGCCCTGGAACATGATGGAGGTAATGAGGCATCAAGGCCACTTACTGCTGAAAACATAATTGGCACACAAACACAGGAGACACTTGGTGATGGGAAAGACTTCTTTGTTTCACCAATGGAGGGATATCAGCAAATCATAATCCTTCTGTTGTTTAGAGGGGCAATGCTATGAGCAAAATGGACATTTTCTCCTCCAAAATAATGTGCCCCTAGAGGAAAGGGATTACTCCACTATTTGCTAGCTTAGTAGCTTTAAATGTTTTCAACTAATGTGAATAAATGATGACAAAGGAAGGAAAAAGGAATAGAAGGCAGTCTACTTGGCAGTGAAAAAACAGCTTGGATTTTAGGAGTGAAGGTAACTCACACATGATAAAGACCTAAGAGATCCTTAGAAATTTTTGTGGACTTCCTAGAGAATATCTAGGGAGCTCATTCACGTCTCTAAATAAAAATAATGCATGCATCCCTGGAACCATCCATTTTGATGACAGGCAGGAAAAAAAAAAAAGAAAAAAAATCCTATTCTTTTTTGAGGAGAAAAAAATGATCATATCTTTCTTATTCTGGAATTCTTTGTCCTGCCACTTAAATATGAAAGTCATCATGGGAATGAATCTTGAACTTTCTTGGGTTTTCTTGCAATTTTTTTAAGTGTTTAGCTAGAGTATAGATTTAAGATTTTTGGTTTTATATATTTTTTTGGAAATCTTTATTCTTTCCTCCCAAACATTCTGAGTCAGGATACATTATGCCACTATACACACAGCCAAGCAACAACTCATCTTTGTGGAAGTCAGAGACATCTCATGTATTAATTAGAAAGCCTTTCAGTGACTAGTGGATAGAAACAGGTTCCAACTGCTACTAAAACACAGCCAGTGATTTCCAGGAAGGGGAATATAGTCAGTTACAAGGAATTTCTTACCCGATTTGTGTCCAGCCAATGAGTGAACCTTGCTTTCATCTGGCACTGAGGAGAAGAAATAAAAGAGACAAGGATCAGACCGGCTTGTAAATCAGACAATTTTTAAACAGTAAATTAATACAGATTCATAATAAGTTAAATCTTTTACTGGCAGAGATTTGAGAAACATTTTTTTCTCCCAGCCTACCCTGGGGTACCTCACTTTTATTGGTAGATATCTTGAAGACAGCTATGAATAAATATATGTTTATTAGATCTTTTATGAACATAACTTCATTTTCTCTTAATTTTCAATACTTTCAGTTATTTTAACTGGGTTGTTTCTTCCATGTTTACAAGAGGAAAAACCAAATTCATAGACCCAGGGATGTATGCAATATAATAAAATTCTTTCAACATAACAGCAATACGTGTGTGTGCCTGTGTGTATATTAAATACTTAAGAATTAGACTTCTGTTATCTAGTCAAAATAGAGTAAAAGGGAACAGATTTGTAATCCCCCCTGAAACAATTTTAAAAACTAGACAAAACAAGAAACAATGGCATTCAACAGATTAGACATTAGGCAACAAAATGCAGTGATCCCAAGAGACGGAAAACAAATGACGTGAACTTTACAATTGCCCCAGCTTATTCTCCGAAGAAAGCCTCCAGGCAGCTGTGTGGGAAAGCTAAAACCCAAGCAGAACAGTGATGGCCCCAGCTTGAGGGCACGGTGCTGGGTATCCCAGGAAGCCAAAGCAGACAGAGGTTGCAGAGCAGAGAACCAGAGAGGAAAGAGCAATACTGTCTTCAGAAAAATCTCCTCATATATTTAGTTGAATACTGATGATCATATGTGTGTAAGAAAATTACCCCAAGAGTTGGCAAAGAACCATCCCAAACTGGAAGAGGAACAGCATCCGAAGTTCACACAGGGCTGGGAATAGTGCCTATTTCCTACAGCCAGAGTGGAAAACTTCATAACTGAAGGGCATCCATTCGAATGTGAAGAAGGGTCTTGCCTCAACAGTGGGGAAAAACTAACTCTAGATTAATGGAGCTCTGATGCAATGGATTCTTTTTTAAAAGACACAATTACTGAAGCTCATATAGAAAGAATTAGATAATATGGGTAGCCCTATAGTAATTTTTTGAAAAAAAAAAAGTGTTTATAAGTAAAACTTTCCAACAAACAAAACTCTAGGCCCAGATGCCTTCACTGGTGAATTCTACCAAACATTTAAGAAATAAATAAGACCAATTCTACAGAAAATGTATTAGAGAGAGGATTTCCCAAGCCATTCTATGAGGCTAGTGTTACCCTGATACTAACTAATATCAGAAAAATACGTGATATGAAAACTGCTAACCCATATCCTTCATGAACACAGATGCAAAGTTCTTAATCCTTAAGCATCTCTGCATAGATCATCACTTTAATATTCAACAAAAGCTGTTCATTACCATGTTCCACTGTCTATGTTAGTACATAAAACTCTGGCCTCAAGCGTTGAAGCAAGGCGAGGGGAAATTTGCTAACAAGAAGAATCTCTTCCATTTTGCCTAACACTAGATTGATCTCAGAGTAACATGTCCCTTTTTTTCTCTGCCCACAACATTCAGTCTTAATTGACCCAGTTACTATACATAATCTTCCCACTCCCACCTGGCCCTCCTTTTCTAAGCTATTTCTTTATTTTCTAGATAAAGCACTACATATCTGTTATTATTCTGTTCCCAACTGCTTCAAAATATTGTTCGACTTTTTGTTTCATTTCTAGTTGGGAGTTAAGTATTTATAAGGCACCAGTTGTGAGCCAAATTCTGTTTTTCTCAGGCCTAAAAAGCACTTACATAGAATCAATCTACACTGTAAGTAGAAAAACATTAGAAAACAATGATAATAATTAAAAATAACCATAGCAACTCATATTTTCCGAGTACTTGTAATACACAGGTTTTATGCTATGCACTTTGTATCTATTCATTCATTCGATTCTCACAACAACATGGAAAGTATTATTATTACTATCCTTATGTTACAGATAAAGAAGCTGACATACACCTCCTAAATGGAGAACCCTGAACTTAAATATGACACTCTTAACCACTCCATTACACTTGTGATAAGAGTCACAGAAGAGTCATTACCTGAGAAACCTGGAATATAAGACAACGCAACCAACTATATGCTGGAAAACTACTCTCTTTATTTGAATATATGCTATTAATAGTTATCTCTCTGTGGTGACCAATCTTACTAAATGTTAGCTATAATTTTGTTTAACATGTTTTGAAATTGATGATTCTGATGGGTTCAAGCTAAAATATCCATTCTCATTCTACAGATGAGAAATAATCTTTCTGAATTGGAATCCTTGTTTGGAAACAACAGTTTTGTGCAAATCATTTTAACTTTCTGTGGCCTCAGTCTCATCATAAGAGGATATTGCTTACCCCACAGGTTTGTAGTGATGATTACATATGCAAATATATGCAAGGTACTTAGAAGACCACAGAGTAAGTACTTAATAAATATGAACTACTGTCATCATCATTAATGAGAAACAAAATAGAAAGACAGACTAACATCATAGCTAGTAATCAGACAGATGTGGGTTGAATGCCAGCATTACCAGGCAAGTTACTAAGCTCCTTTTTTTTTTTTTGAGGCGGAGTTTCGCTCTTGTTGCCCAGGCTAAAGTGCAATGGCACGATCTCATCTCACTGCAACCTCCACTTTCTGAGTTCAACCAATTCTTCTGCCTCAGCCTCCTGAGCAGCTGGGATTACAGGCATGCACCACCATGCCCTGCTAATTTTGTATTTTTAGTAGACAGGGTTTCTCCATGTTGGTCAGGCTGGTCTCGAACTCCTGACCTCAGGTGATCCGCCTGCCTTGGCCTCCCAAAGTGCTGGGATTACAGGCGTGAGCCACTGCGCCTGGCCACTAAGTTCTTTTTAGCTTTAGTTTTTCCATATGAGAAATGGGGGAAAAAACAGTACACAGAGAGTTGGAACTAAATGAAAAAAAATGTACAAAAGCACTTTGCACAGTTCCAGACACATAATTCTCAATAAATGAAAACATTTGGTAAATGGAAGTTGTGAGAGTGGTAAAGGTGGTGTATTTGATGATGGTTGTGGGGTATGTGATTTAATTTGCTCAGGATTATAAAGAACTAAAGAGAGAAAATAATCGAGAGCATACTATGCTTCAGCAGGGCACTAGATACTTTTACATTGTTATTGTATGGATCATTCCACAACTGCAACAGATATGACCTAGGAGTTTACCTGGCTCCTAAATCATCCTGCAGTGGAAGAAAGGCAATGAAAGTACAGTAGACTGTACGGTTTTATTATGTATAGTCATTCAGAAGAAGAGATTCATACAAAGGTAAGGCTTTTGCTGTTTTGTTTTTGTCTTTTTTAAAAAATCTAAGCTGATTTAAGTACTTACAAATTCCCTGGCCATATTAGGCTTAACAAATTATCTTCTTAACTTTTTGGCTGAATAATATTTATTATTTCTTATACTTACATTATTTTAATTGACAATTTGAAATTATCTCAAACACTAATATAAACTATTTGAAAAACATTGTAGGAAATCCAAATGGGTGATAGGCATAAAAATTAGAGGCCTTTCTCCGAAATATTCACTGACACAGATGTCTGTCTTTAGGACAGAAGATAAATGAATAAACATAATGGAAAAGACAGGGAACTATAATGACTTAATTGATAGAATACATTTTATTTAAAAGGTTAAATTTGGAACAATCATCTTTTATACACATGCTTAGTGCTGGGAAGTAATTTAAATAACAGTAGCAAATGAGAAAATGAGGTAAAATTACACATGCCACCAAGTTTTTTTTTTTAAATGGCAAGTGTTATAATTAATACCAACTTCCTTTATAACTCACATTACCTTAGAGCTACTATTAAAATTATCTCTTGGGGCTTAAGCTTACGTCTAGTAGTTTCACTGCATAATATTTAGCACAGTGATTGGAATGGTAGCGATATGAAATATGACAGGTGTGTCATTTTAAACAAAGGACTTATTTACAAGAGATTGAAAAATAAATGGGCCTGGTGTGGGAAAGGTCTTTGATTCCAAAACGGTAAAGTATTAATTAAAAGCATTGAGTAAGAGAGTGTTGATGGAGCAAGAGTCTACGTTTCTTGTTCTAGTTCTGATGACAGAATTTTTTCTCCTTTTCTTTCTTCTTTCTTTTTAAAAAAGTATTTGTATTTATAGGTTATTTCATTCCCTTTCTTATCCTTCAGTTTTACCCGAGGACTGGTACTACTTGCTCTTGACTATCTTAAATGGATATTACAATAATTGAAGAGATACCAATGAAATGCTCAGGTTTCTGAAGCTGCAATTCATAAATATTTTTATAACTGTTATTTTATTATAACCATTATTACATACTTAGAGAGTACCATGGACTGCCTCCTCTTGATCTTTCTTCCGATTTATTTAGATAATAGGATTTCTACACTAACCTCATGCTTCCTCATATTCAATTCAAGATTGATGTACATTATTTTACCTAATTATCATAAGGTGCTTAATAAAGAGGACATTCTTTGGCTTGGATGCTTGTTAATTTCCTGGTGTGTTCTCTGATTCAGGAAGACTTCTTTGAGAAACACAGCAGCCTGATGGCCTATGTTTCTAGTTCTCCTGGTTGTAACCCTTTGAAGCTAATTAGAACTGCCCAGCATCAATGGCATCTTTTTAAAAAGCATAAATAAACAGTCTGTGTCTTTTTCACTTAATTTCAACCAGTTCATCATTAGAATTGAGAGAAAGAAAATACAGGGGAAAAAATCTACGAAAAAGACGGCACTCTGAGAACTAGTCAGTGGCAAACATCAAAGTGCACATAATACCTACACACATTGGCTTCCCGGTAGGATACATTTATATTAATATGGTGATCACTTAAAGTGTTTTATTCTTTTGTCAATCTTTCTTATACACTTCAAATGCATTCTCACTGGGGGAAAACAATCCCCCTGCTTATTGACAGCATTTGATACGCACGCTATAACATAAGTGACTATTAGGGACTACACTTGCTTAATAAAAATTTGCAGAACAGTGGCAGATTTGGTGAGTTAATGGGCCCCAGATGCTCTTCTTATGCTGACAGAAGATGGTATATTGCTATCATACACAAATCTCTTCAGATAAAAATTGCCATCAGCTACAGTTATTCTTTTTTAGAATGCCAACACTATATCACGAATGGGGAATATGCAAATGTGTTCAGATTCTCACTATTCATATTGAGATACTTTGAGGCAAAGTAGCACTCTAAAATATGATGCAATGGTAGTCTTATATAGATAACTCCATTTCATTTAATTTTTGATTGCCATATCTTTGAAATAATAGAGACTGCAATTTTGAAGTTGATGTTTGGCACAATAAAAATACAGCTTCTAATGAGGCCATAAATACTTCTCTTTGGATAGTTTGCTAGGAAACTAAATATCAAGTAATCCCTTAACAGTTAATAAATTTGTTTTCAAGAGTTGTTCCTTCAGAACTTAAAAAAATTGATGTAGTTGCCAATATTAAAAATCAATTTTCCTCTCCTTTAGCAGATCAATTTCTGTGCCACTGATTGATTTCCAGAATTTCTAAGGAATGCAAACCTGTTTCAAATTGTAAATTAAGTTTCTTCCTGAGCAACCATGAACTATTACTGCATTAATCTATAGTGTTTTCGTATGTCAATGACAATTTGGCATAATGATTCTGCTTAGGAAGACTTTTTGAGTTTTCAGCAATGTGAGTTTTCATGTGTTAAAAAATTCTTCCATCTCTTGAAACACACACACACACACAAACACACACCCACACCCCCACAGACAAAACAAGGCTTTTGCTGAAAAGGGGGCTAGGGAATTAGTATAATGGTGCAAACATTTATCTCATTTATCTTAGCAAGCTTTCCCAAAAGCACTGTGCTCCATCTCGAATGTGCTGCAGCTCTGACAGTGAGCTAATCAGAACTCAGCAGCTGAAATTTTTTTCCAATATCATAATGCATCTCTCAGCCATGGTGACATAGGGTAAAAAAGGAGGGCTTATTCCCTTCATCATTATCCAACTATCCATATGTTCACAACTCTTTGGTGATCTCTTTAAAATTCCTTTTCTTTCTCCATGAACCTTAGAAAGTCTTAAATTGAAAGTTGCGAAAATCCAATACTTTTCATATGTTCTTACACTGTCATCTTTAGCTCATTAAAGAATATTGGAAAATCCAAGTAATTCCTTCATAAATTTATTAATTTGTTTTAATCCATTCAGTATACACTGTTTTTCTTAAAAGAATCAGATACTCAACCCCATGGTCTAATGAGGAGATACAAATGACATATTTGTTAGAATAAAATATGTTAAATAGTTTCATAAAGAAAAAGATATGCTTCAGGAACAGTGGAAGGTCAGACAGACATGAAGGTTCATAAAGACAATAAAGGTTTTAGGTGAATAATTATTTGCATCAATTGATCTGGGAGGAGCAAAAATGACTTTTAGCACCTAGAACACCTTTACTCCTGGGGAAGGGAGTAGCATGAAAATAAAAAGGAAGATCCCAAGCTTTGACTTTAAAATGCCCTGGATTCTGATGCTAATTACATCTGTGAGTATGATTTAATTACTGAGTCTTTTTTCAAGCTTACTGAACTTATTTGTAAAATGTAGATAAGGCCTCATAGGATGAGACAACTTGATGTAAAAATTTATCATGAAACCTAACAGAAGTACATGTTCACAAATAGATTATGATAGCCTTTCACATCTCACCACTTTTGCCAGCTTTTCTGTACTCTAGCACATCAGATACATATATATATATATATATATATATATATCAGGTATATATATATATATATCAGGTATATATATATATATCAGGTATATATATATATATATCAGGTATGTATATATATATCAGGTGTATATATATATATCAGGTATGTATATATATATATCAGGTATATATATATATCAGGTATGTATATATATATCAGGTATGTGTGTATATATATATCAGGTATGTGTGTGTGTGTATATATATATATATGTAAAGTATGTGTGTGTGTGTATATATATATATATATATATATATTTTTTTTTTTTTTTTGAAATGGAGTTTTTTAGCTCTTGTTGCCCAGGTTGTAGTGCAATGGTGCGATCTTGGCTCACTGCAACCTCCGCCTCCTGGGTTTAAGTGATTCTCCTGCCTCAGCCTCCCAAGTATCTGGGATTACAAGTGCCTGCCACCACGCCCAGCTAATTTTTGTATTTTTAGTACAGACGGGGTTTCACCATGTTGGTCAGGCTGGTCTTGAACTCCTGACCTCAGGTCATACACCCGCCTCAGCCTCCCAAAGTGCTGGGATTACAGGCGTGAGCCACCGCACCCAGCCCAGAAATATTTTTTATTATTGTTTTTAAATAGAATTTTACCCTACTATACAACATTAAACATTTTTACATTATACAAATTTAAACATTTTTATTTATTTAAAAAAACATTTTTATTTATTAAAAAAGACAGGGATCTTGCTATGTTGCCCTGGCTGGACTCAAATTCCTGCACTCAAGTGATCCTCCTGCCTTAGCAACCCAAGTAGATGGAATGACAGCCGGTGCCACTGCACCTGGCTATAGAAGTAGGTTTTTAAGTAGGCCATGCAACTTTGTACTTAGGTACGAAATCTAAGTAACACATACTATTTCTTCTGAATTGCAAATATCTCAATTATTTGTGCACGGGTCTGTTTCACATTAAACACCTTCAGCAGGGCATATGTCTTGTTTTTCCATTTTAGCCTAGTACCATGTCTAGCACCGCTCAGGTACTCATTAATGTCTCCTGAGTGAATGAATGCAGCACGTGTAAGAATAAATAAATGACAGTAAATCTGGGCATGTCCATTCAGCAAAGGATTCTAGACTCATGAATGAGACAACTGTTCATCGTGAGATATATATAATTATAGGAATGGTGTAGTGTAAATGTATTTAAACACTGTAAAATTCTTGTGGCAGAATTTTCAGATAAGTTCCTAGCAAGGAAGGGTAGGAGATGGTAATTGGGGTCTGATTCTGGGACAGGTCTAAATAAAAACCAAAACGTAACAGAACTGTTTGGAATAAATATAATTCACTTGTATTTTGAGTAATGAACTGTAGAAATGTAGAAAAATATATGATTAGCAGGCTAGTCTCACTTTGCTGTCTTTCTCTCAGTTATATATGACTGACCACTAGGGTAGTGGTTCCTCTCTATTTTTTGGCTTGTTGGCACTAATCACACTCTTGTTCTTCACGTAGTATACTTGAAATACCAGTTCCCTCTGTTTATAGAAAAATCACACTATATTTCTAAAAAAAACTGAATACTTCATACAAACAGCTCTTCTTTCAACCTGCAAATGTTATGAGTTTCCAAAGCTGTAAATACAGGAAATAAATGTCTTTCTGGTATGATAATTTCAGAAAAAGGCCAAGAACAGAAATACTAGCTTTAAAAATTACTTTTACTAAATATTAAAGCATGAAAAAATACCGATGTGTAAAGTATAAAGGATAACAACTGGCCGGGTGTGGTGGCTCCCACCTACACTTTGGGAGGCCGAGTCGGGTGGATCATCTGAGGTCAGGCGTTCAAGACCAGCCTGGTCAACATGGTGAAACCCCGTCTCTACTAAAAATATAAAAAAATTAGCCTGGCGTGGTGGTACAGGCCTGTAATCCCAGCTACTTGGGAGGCTAAGGCAGGAGAATTGCTTGAACCTGGGATGCGGAGGTTGCAATGAGCAGAGATCGCGCCATTGCACTCCAGCCTGGGCAACAAGGGCAAAACTCTGTCTCAAAAAAAAAAAAAAAAAAGGTTTAAGCAAACACTGTGTATCAACCACTGTGTTTAAGAAAAATATTATTTTACCTTTGAAGCACTACGGGTGTTTCAACCCAGTGCCATTCCTTTCCCTCTTTGCTCAGAGGTAACCACAATCCTGAATTTTGTACTTTATAATTCTCTTGCACTTCTTTATACCACAAATTTGTCCCCAAATAGTACTCTTTAAATGTGTATCTTTCATTAAATGACATTAGATTCTATCAAGTATTTTTTCTGTGTCCACTGATGTGACTGATGTCACTGCGACTGATCAGTGATGTCAGTAATGTGATGTGTCCACCATATGATCATATGGTTATGCTTTTTCTGTTTTAGTCTGTTAATATGCGTCCATTGATCAATTTCAAATGTTAAACTCACATTGTATTCCTGGGAAAAAATCTTCTCGGTCATGATATATTACCTTTTTTTTATATATTGTTGGGTTCAATTCACTAAATTTTTATTAGTTTTTATTTTTGAGGGTGGCTTGGACAAATTTATTTTCTCACATTTCTGGAGGCTAGAAGTCCAAGATCAACGTGTGAGCAGTGCTGATTTCTCCTGGGGCACCTCTCCTTGGCTCGTAGATGGCTGACTTCTCCCTGTGTCTTCACGCAGTCTTTCATCTGTGTGTTTGCCAAATTTTACATCAATTCAAGAAGGATATCAACCTAATTTTTTTTTTCTAATGTCCTTGTCAGATTTTGGTATCAGAGTAATGTTGGCTTCATAGAATGAGTTGGGGAAATATTCACTCCTCTTTATTTATCTGGAAGAATGTCTGTAGAATTGTTATTATTTCTTTTTATGAAACACGTCAAATTTGACAGTGAAGTCATTTGTACCTGGAGTTTCCTGTGTGAGAAAGTATTTAGCTATAATTCAGTTTCTTTAATATCTACAAGGTTGCCACACCATTTATTTCTTCTTGCATGAATATGATCATTTGAATTTTTCAAAATCTTTGTCCATTACATTTTAGTTGTCAAATTTATTGTGCATAATATTGCCTTAACATCCTTTGAATATCTGTGAAATCTGTACTGATGTCCCCTCTCTCAATCCTAATAATGTTCACGTCTTGTTTTATATTATACTAATCAGTCTGGTTAATGGTTTATTGACTTTATAAGAAAACTAGCATTTGGTTTCAATGACTTTACCAAATTTTTTCTAACGCATTGATTTCTGCTCTAATTTTTATTTTTCTTCTTATGCTTAATTTGGATTGAATTTACAGTAAAGTCTCCCCTTATCCATGGTTCTGCTGTCTTTGGTTTCAGTTACCTATGGTCAATCATGGTCTAAAATATTAAATGGAAAATTCAAGAAATAAACAATTCACACATTTTAAATTGTGCACTGTTCTGAGTAGTGTGATGAAATCTTGTGCCATCTTGCTTCATTGCACTCAAACCATTAATCATCCCCTTTGTGCAGAGTAGCCACACTGTATATGTACCTGTGTATTAGTCACTTAGTAAGCATTTTGGTTATCAGATCCATTGTGGTGTATAGTACTATCCTCTACAGCACTATAGGGTTCAGAACTATACTCAGTTTCAGGCATCCACTGGGGGTCTTGGGGCATATCCCCTGTAGACAACAGGGGATGGAGACTACTGTACTCTTTCTATTTTCTTTTTAGACAGGTTCTCATTCTCATTGCCCAGGCTGGAGTGCAGTGGTGTGATCTCAGCTCACTGCAGCGTCGACTTCCCAGGCTCAGGTGATTCTCCCACGTCAGCCTCCAAGTAGCTAGGACTACGGGCAAATGCCACCATGCCCGACTAACTTTTTGTATTTTCAGTATAGATGGGGTCTTGTCATGTTGCCCAGGCTGGTCTCAAACTCCTGCACTCAAATGATCTGCCCACCTCAGCCTCCCAAATTGCTGTGATTACAGGTGTGAGCCATTTCACACAGCCTGTCTTACTATTTTTTTTAAGTGAAAGCTGAGGTCATCTATTTGAAATCTTTCTTCCTTTTCTAAGTCCAGTGTTATAAATTATCCTCTTAGTGACATCTTGTAATTTTTCTTATCCCACAAATTTTTATAGGTAGTGTTTTTATTTTCATTTAGTTCAAATACTTTCTAATTTCTTTCTGGCTTCCTTCTTTGATCCATGTGTTACTAAGAAGTATATAATTTATTTTCCAAGTATTTGCAGATTTTCTACCTTTCTTTCTGCTATTGAATTCTAATTTAATTTTACTATGCTGACAGAATATATGTTGTATGACTTGAATTCTTTTCAAACTTTTAAGACTTTTTAATAGTCCAGAATATGGTATGTCCTGGTAAATGTTCTATGTGCTCTTGAAAAAAAATGTGTATTCGGTTGTTGTGTGGAGTGTTCTATAAACGTTAATTAGGTCAACATAGTTGATAATATTGTTCAAATCTTCTATAGCCTTACTGATTTTTTGGTGTACTTGTTCTATCAATTACTGAGATATAGTGTCAAAATCTTTGACTATAACTTTGGATTTGCCTATTTTTCCTGTTGTTTGATGTATTTTTCTCTCATTTTTTGAAGCACTATCATTAGGTGCATACGCATTTAGAATAATTACATTGTTTTGATGATTTGGCTCCATTAAAGCTATGAAAGGACTCTATTTCTGGTAATATTTTTCTGAAATCTACTTTCTCTGATATCAATGTGACCTTTCTAGTAGTCTCTTCATTAATGTTAGCAGGGTATGTCTTTTTCCTTCCTTTTACTTTTAAGTTACTTATGTCTTTAAATTTAAAGTGGGTCTTGTAGGCAGCATATGTTTGTGACTTACTTTTTTTTTTTGTGAGACAAAAAAAGTAAGGGTCTTGCTGTGGCGCCCATGTTGGAGTGCAATGCCATGGTCACAGCTCACTGTAGCCTTGAACTCCTGGGCTCAAGGGATCCTCCTGCCTCAGCCTCCCAAACTGCTGGGATTACAGGCATGAGCCACCACATCTGGCCATGACTTGCCTTATCCAATCGACCATTTCTGCCTTTTATGGTCTAACATATACATTTAATGTGACTATTGTTATGGTTGATCTTGAACATACCATCTTGCTGTTGTCCTATCTGTTCTTTCTTCCCTTTCCCCTACTCTGCCTTCTTTTGGGTATTTTTCATATTATTATTTGAGTGTTCTTTTGTTATTATACATATCTTACAATAGTATATAGACTTACAGACAGTACATCAACTTAAAATGGTTCAGTGTATGATTTTTTGGCTTTGCAATGTCATATGCATTAAGTACAAACATATTTTAAGTAACCATATAACCATTCTGTTGTCACTTTCAGCACCGTATCCAATAAATTACATTAGATTTTCAATAGTATACTGTAAAATAGGCTTTGTATTAGACGATTTTGCCCAACTGTAGGATAATATAAGTTTTCTGAGCACATGTAAGGCAGGCTAGGCTAAACTATGATGTTTGGTAACAATGCATTTTTGACTTATACTATTTTCAACTTAATGATAGGTTTATTGGAATGTAACCCCATCATAAATACAGAGGGATCTGTATTTCAATGTCTCCCCTCATAGCCTCTGTGCTATTATTGTCATATAAAAATATATTATTTTTATATGTCTTAAAAACCCCATTCTACATTGTCATTATTTTTGTTTAAACAATTAACCTTATATTTAAATAAGAAAAATTTTAAAACACATTCATCCAAGTAATTCTAATTTCTGATTATCTTCATTTATGTAGATCCATATTTTTATCTGGTACCATTTTTCTTCAAGCCTTCCTTTAACATGTCATATAGTGTACCAGTTGGTGATTTACTCTTTCAACTTTTGTATTTCTGGAAAATTCTTTATTTTGTCTTTGTTTTAGAAAAATATTTTTGCTAGTTAAAGAATTCTAGTTGAATAGTATTTTTCTTTCAGTACTTTAAAGACACTGTTACACAATGATACCTTTGTATTTTTCCTGTGAGAAATCTGCTGCTGTTCCTCTTTTTTTCTCTGTATGAAATGTGTCGTCCTGTTTTTAAGATTTTCTCTTTAACCATGATTTCAGCAAATTGTTTATAATGTGCCTTGGTGTGGTTTCCTCATTTTTTGTGTCTGTACTTAGAGGTTCATTTGAGATTCATGAATTTGAGTTTCCAGAGTTCATTACATTTGAAAACATGTTGACCATTGTTTTCTCAGATATTTTTTCTCTGTCCCTCTTTTTCTCTCATTTAGTGAATCCAATTACATGTATCTTAAACCACCTGAAGGTGCCCCACAATTCACTGTTCATTTCTGTGTGTCTTTTTCCTTTCAGTTTGTATATTTCTACTGTGTGTATTCATATTCACTTGTCTGGTTTCCTGCAATGTCTAATTTGCTGTTACTCTCATCCAGAGTATTTTACATCTCAGATATTAAACTTTTCTTTTCTAGAAATTTGATTTGGGTCTTCTTTTATATCTTCCATAGCTCTACTTATTATGTTCAATTTTCCTTTAGGCTTTTGAATGTATTAAATACAATCATAATAATTTAAATGTCTTTGCTAATTCTAACATCTGTGTCAGTTCTGGTTTTAACTAATTTTTTTCCTTATTATATGTCTTATTTCTTTCTACACGCATATTAATATTTTATTGGATTCCAGATATTAGAAATTTTACCTTTTCGTGTCACATATATATTCCTATAATTTTAAATACACTTTTTGTATTTAAAACTTTTTTACAGGTAAGATCTGGCTCTGCTACCCAAGTTGAAGTACAGTGGCACAATCATAGTTTACTGCAACCTTGAACTCCTGGCATCAAGCCTCCCAAGTAGCTAGGACTACAGTGTGTGCCACCATGCCTGGCTAATATTTACACTCTGTGTAAATATTTACACTCTGCATAGGGGTTTCACTGTATTGCCCAGGCTGGTCTCAAACTCTCGGCCTCAAGCAATCCTCCCACCTTTGCCTCCCCAAATGTTGGAATTATAGGCATGAGCCACTGTGCTTAGCCCTTCCTGTAATTTTTTAAAATGTCATTGGAATATAGTTACTTGGAAAGAGTGATCCTCTTGAGTCTTGCCTTTATGATCTGCTAGGCAGGACTACAGTAACATTTACTCTATGCCGATTGTGCCGTACAACAGAGGCAATGGCCTCCTGCATACCTTATCCAATGTCCTATGGATTATGAGATTTTGTTTCCGATCTTGTGGGTGGGAACAAACATTGGTCTCACTCTTGAGTGTGCTCTGGGTACTGCTTCTTGAATCCTTTCGGCCTAGCGTTGGTAGTTCCCTACATGCATGCTCTGATGAATACTCTGTGTAACACTTAAGGAAAACCCTCCAACTATACATGGAGTTCACCCTATGCAGATCTCTCTTCTCTGGTATGTTTCTCTGTACACTCTAACCCCCTTGCTTTCCCTGACTCACAGCTCCATCTCTTAGACTCAATAACTGAAAACTGTGATATTAATTTTACATCAAGCTTCATAGTATGGTATTAATTTTCCAGAAATAAGTTTAAAAATAGTGAATTTGGCTGGGTGCAGTGGTTCACATCTGTAATCCCAGTACTTTGGGAGGCCAAGGTGGGTGGATCACTTGAGTCCAGAAGTTTGACACCAGCCTGGGCAACATGGCAAAACCCCATCTCTACAAAAACAAAAACAAAAAAAACAAAAAAAACCCACAAAAATTAGTTGGGCATGGTGTTGTGTGCCTGTGGTCCCAGCTACTCAAGAGGCTAAGGTGGGAGGATTGCTTGAGCCCAGGAAGTCGAGGCTGCAGTGAGCCATGATTGCACCACTGTACTCCAGACTGGGCAACAGAGTGAGACCTTGTCTCAAAAAAAAAAAAAAAAAAACAGTTAATCTACTTAACATATGAAACATCTTTATTCTTATAACTACAGCCTTCTAAATCATACAACCAATGGCCCTAAGACCACTTAAGTCTTATAATGAGGAGTAAGAGAGCAAATAGAAGCTTCCACTGATAATCCTCCCCGCAAGCACACCAAATTGAACTACTAGACACACGAAAAAGCACCTTCATAAGAACCAAAAATCCGGTGAGTGATCACAGTAACTGTTTTTACTTCATATCACTGAAAAAGGCACTGAAAGGGATAGGAAAGACAGTCTTGATTTGCTGACACCACCACTCCCACATCCTCCATTCCCCTGAAGTAGACACATGGTACAGACAGAATCTGTGCACCTTGGGGAGGGACAGCACAGTGATTGTGGGACTTTGCACTGGAACTCAGTGCTTTCCACCCTGTCATGGTGGAAAGCAACACCAGACAGAACACAGCCGGAGTCCACAGAGGGAGCACTCAGACCAGCCCTAGCCAGAGGGAAATTGCCTATCCCAGCAGTCAGAACCTGAGTTCTGCCAAGCCTCGGCACTGCAGGCTAAAGTGCTCTGGGGTCCTTAATAAACTTGAAAGATAGTCTAGGCCATAAGGACTGCAATTACTGGGCAAGTCCTGATGCTGTGCTGGGCTTGGAGTAAGTGGACTTGGGGGGTACATAACCTAGTGAGACAGCAGTTGGGCAGCTAATGGAGTGTTTGCACCACTCCTCTCCCAACCCCAAGCAGTGCAGCTCACGGCTCCAGGAGAGACTCCTGCCTTCTGCTAGAGGAGAGGAGAGGGAAGAGTTAAGAGGACTTCATCTTGCAACTTGAATCCTAGCTCTGCCACAGTAGGGGGCACTGGGCAGAGTCCTGGGGCCCCCATTCTAGGCTTTAGCTCCTGGATGACATTTCCAGACACACACTCTGCCAGAAGGAAACTCGCAGCTTTGAAGGGAAGAACCCAGACTTGGTAGGATTCATCACCTGCTGACTAAAGAAAATGTGGGCCCTGAATAATTAGCAGCAGTAGCCAGGCAGTACTTGCCATGGGTCTTGGGTGAGACTCAGAGACATGCTAACTTATGGTATGGCCCAGCACACTCCCAACTATGGTGGCTATGGAAAGGGTCTCCTGCTTGAGGAAAGGAGAGGGACTTGGTCTTGCACCTTAGGTACCAGCTCAGCCATAGTGGTATAGAGCACAAAGTGGGTTCTTGGCATCACCAGTTCCACACTTTGGCTCTTAGACAGCATCTCTGGATCTGCCCTGGGCCAGAGGGGAGCCCACTGCCCTGAAGAGAGAGTCCCAGGCCTGGCAGCATTTACCATGAGCTGACTGAAGAGTCCTTAGACCTGGAATGAGCATCAGTGGTAGACAGGCAGTACTTGCCATGGACGTGGTGGTGGTGGCGGCTGCGGGGAGAGAGTCCTCTGCTTGTGGAAAGAAGAGGGAAAAGTGGGGCTTGGTGCCAGCTCAGACTCAAGAAGATGGAGCACCAGGTAGACATCTAAGGTTTCTGACTCTAGGCACTGGCTCCTGGACGGCATCTGTGGACTCATTCAAGGCCAGGGGGACCTTGCTGTCCTGAAGGGAAGGACACAAGCCTGGGTGGCTTTACCACCTGCTTATTGCAGAGCTCTAGTGTCCTAAGCAAATGTAGGTGGTAGCCAGGCAGTGGTTCCTGTGAGCCTAGGGAGAGACCCAGTGCTCTGCTGCCTTCAGGTATGACCCCAAACAGTACCAGCGGTAGTCGTAGTGGCCACAGGGTGCTTATGTCAGCCCTACACCAGTTCTACGTGGCTCAGCACACAGAGAGAGGCTTTATTTGTTTGGGGGAAAATAAGGGAAGAGAGCAAGAGTCACTACCTGGTAATTTCAGGGAATTAATTCTCCCAGATCTTATCCAAGACCACCAACATGGTACCTCTACAAGTCTGTAAGAGTCACAGTGTTACTGGGGTTGGGGTGCCCTCTAATGCAGATAGGGTTGCAGGGACCAAAGATTAATGTCACAACACTCAATTCCCTTGAAGAGCCAAAGCGCGGAATTGATGACCCCAAGAACCGACTTAAAACCTTCCCAAGAAGGATGGGTACAAACAAGCCCAGACTGCAAAGACTACTAAATACCTAACTCTTCAATGTTGAGACAATGATAAACATTCACAAGCCTCAAGACCATCCAGGAAAACATGACTTCACCAAACAAACTAAATAAGGCACAAGTGACCCAAACCCAGAAAGACAGACGTAAGTGACCTTTCAGATACAGAATTCAAAATAGCTGTTCTGAGGAAACTCAGTGAAATTCAAGGTAACACAGAGGTCATTCAGAATCCTATCAGTAAATTTAACAAGGAGACTGAAATAATTAAAAAGAATCAAACAGAAATTCTGGAGTTGAAAAATGTAATTGACATAGTGTAGAATGCATGAGATTCTCTTAACAGCAGAACTGATCAAGCAAAAGAAAGAATTAGTGAGCTTAAAGCCAGGCTATTTGAAAAGACACAGTCAGAGGAGAATAAAAAGAATAAAAAACAATGAAGCACACCTACAAGATCTAGAAAACAGCCTCGAAAGAGCAAATCTAAGAGTTATTGGCCTTAAAGAGGAGGCAGAGAGAAAGACAGGGTAAAAAAATCCCTTTTACTCAAAGGGATCACAACAGATAATTTTCCAAACCTAGAGAAAGATATAGAACACCAAGCAAATTTACCCCAAATAAGACTACCTCAAGACAAGTAATAAGCAAATTCTCAAATGTCAAAGATACAGAAAGGATCCCAAAAGCAGCAAGAGAAAAGAAACAAATAATACACAATGGAGCTCCAGTAAGTGTTGCAGCAGACTTCTCAGTGGAAACCCTACAGGCCATGAGAGAGTGACAGGATATATTTAAACTGCTGAAGGAAAAAAAGAAACCTTTTATTCTAGAATAGTGTATCTGGCATAAATATCCTTCAAACGTGAAGGAGAAGTAAAGATTTTCCCAAACAAAACCTGAGGGATTTCATCTACACCAGATGTGTCCTACAAGAAATGCTAAAGGGAGTTCTTCAATCTGAAAGAAAAGGACATTGATGAGCAACGAGATATTATTTGAAGTTACAAAACTCACTAGTAATGTTAAGTACACAGAAAAACACAGAATATTAAAACATTGTAATTGTGCCATGTAAACTACTCATATCTTGAGCAGAAAGACTAAAATATAAACTGATCAAAAATACTAGCTACAACAACTTTTTAAGACATACACAGTACAATAAGATATAAACAGAAACAATCAAAAGTTAAAAAGCAGGAGGATGAAGTTAAAGTGCAGAATTTTCATTAGTCTTCTTTTTGCCTGTTTATTAGTTTGTTTCTTTATGCAGTCAGTGTTGTCATCAGTTTAAAATAGTGGGTTATAAGATAGTATTTGGAAGCCTCATGGTAACCTCAAATCAAAAACATACAATGGATATACAAAAAACAAAAAGAAAGAAATTAAATCATACCACCAGAGAAAATCACCTTCACTAAAAGTAAGATAGGAAGGAAGGAAAGAAGGATGAGAAGACCACAAAACAACCAGAAAACAAATAACAAAATGGCAAGAGTAAGACCTTACTTATCAATAACAAAATTGATTGTAAGTGGACTAAATTCTCTAATCAATAGACAAACAGTAGCTGAATAGATTAAAAAAAAAGATGCAATAATCTGTTGCCTATAGGAAATAAACTTCACCTAAAAAGACAGACATAGATTGAAAATAAATAGATAAAAAAAGATATCCCATCCCAGTGGAAACTAAAAAAGGGCAGGAGTAGGTATATTTATATCAGGCAAAATAGATTTCAAGGCAAAAATTATGAAAAGAGACAAGGTCATTATATAATGATAAAGGGCTCAATTCAGCAAAAGGATATAGCAATTATAAATGTATATGCATCCAACACTGGAACACCCAGATAAATGAAGCAAATATTATTAGAGCTAAAGAGGGAGAGAGATCCCAATACAATAATGGCTGGAGACTTCAACACTTCACTTTCAGCATTGGACAGATCACCGAGACAGAAAAATTAACAAACATCAGATTTAATCTCACTATTATAGACCAAATGGACTAAATAGATGTTCATAGAATATTTCCCGCAATGGCTGCAGAATACACATTCTTCTCCTAAGCATGTAGACCACACATTAGACTAAAAAACAAGTCTTAGAATATGCAAAAAAAAAACCCTGAAATTATATCAAGTATGCTCTCTGACTACAATGTAATAAAACTATACATCAGTAAAGACATAAATTTTGAAAACTATATATAAACACATGGAAATTAACCAATACACTCCTGAATGACCAGTGGATCAATGAAGAAAGAATGGCTTTGGCTATTCTTCACAAAAACAGAAAAAAAACAATGCTAAAATCTATGTGATATCACAAAAGGCCCAGAATAGCCAAAGCTATCCTGAGCAAAATGAACAAAACTAGAATCACATTACCTGACTTCAAATTATACTACAGAGCTAAAGTAACCAAAACAGCATGATCCTGGCATAAAACCAGAGTCATAGATTAATGGGACAGAACAGAGAAACTAGAAAGAAATCCATATATCCACAATGAACTTATTTTTGACAAATAAGCCAAGAACATACATTAGGGAAAGAACAGTCTCTTCAATAAATGGTACTGGGAAAACTGGATATCCATATGCAGGAGAATGAAACTAGACTCTTATCTCGAACCATATAAAAGAAAATCAAATCTACATGGATTAAATACTTACATATAAAACCCCAAACTATGAAACTACTACAAGAAAACATCAGGGAAATGCTCCAGGACGTTGGACTGGGCAACGATTTCTTGAGTAATACGCCACAAGTACAAGCAACCAACTGCAAACATGGGCAAATGGGATCACATCAAATTAAAAAGCTTTTTCGGCCGGGCGTGGTGGCTCATGCCTGTGATCCCAGCACTTGGGAGGCCAAGGCAGGCGGATCATGAGATCAGGAGATCGAGACCATCCTGGCTAACACGATGAAACCTCGTCTCTACTAAAAACACAAAAAATTAGCCGGGCCTGGTGGCGGGCTCCTGTAGTCCCAGCTACTCGGGAGGCTGAGGCAGGAGAACGGCGTGAACCCAGGAGATGGAGCTTGCAGTGAGCAGAGATTGTGCCACTGCACTCCAGCCTGGGTGACAGAACGAGACTCTGAGATCGTGCCACTGCACTCCAGCCTGGGTGACAGAATGAGACTTCGTCTCACAAAACAAAACAAAGAAAGCTTCTTCTCAGCAAAAGAAACAGTGAACAAAGTGAAGAGACAATCCACAGAATGGGTGAAAATATTTGCAAACTACCCATCTGATATGGTTTCTCTCTGTGTCTCCACCCACATCTCACGTTTAATTGTAATTCCAAATGTTGGGGAAAGGACCTGGTGGGAGGTAATTGGACCATGGGGGTGGATTTCCCCCTTGCTGTTTTCATGATAGTTAGTGAGCTCTCATGAGATCTGAAAGTGTGCAGCACTTTCCCCTTTTCTCTCTTTATCCTGGTCCAACATGTAAAGATATGCTTGCTTCCCCTTTGCCTTCTGCCATGATTGTAAGTTTCTTGAGGCCACTCAGTCATGCTTCTTGTACAACCTGAAGAACTATGAGTCAATTAAACTTCTTTTCTTCATAAATTACCCAGTCTTAGGTAGTTCTTTATAACAGTGTGATAACAGACTAATATACCATCTGAAAATGGATTATTAACCAGTATACATAAGGAGCTCAAACAACTCCAGAGGAAAAAAATCTAAAAATCTGATTTTAAAAATGGACAAAACATCTGCACAGACATTTCTCAAGACATAAAAATGGCAAACAGGTATAGTAAAAGGTGCTCAACATCATTGATCATCAGAGAAATGCAAGTCAAAACTATAATGAGATGTCATCTCACCCCAGTTAAAATGGCTTTCATCCAAAAGACAGGCAATAACAAATGCTGGCAAGGATGTGGAGAAAAGGGAACCCTCAAACACTGTTGGTGGGAATGTAAATTAGTACAACTACTATGGAAAATGGTTTGGAGGTTCCTTAAAAAACTCAGTATAGAGCTACCATATGATCCAGCAATCCTACTGCTATGTATATACCCAAAAGAAAGGAAATCGTATATCAAAGAGATATTTTCACTCCCATGTTTACTGCAGCACTATTCACAATAGCCAAGATTTGGAAGCTACCTAATTGTCCATCAACAGAGGCATGAATAAAGAAAACGTGGTACATATAAATAATCAGGTACTACATGTACCCTAGAACTTAAAGTATAATAAAAAACAGGAAAAAAATATGGTTATGGAAGACAAAAGAAAATTTCAAGCATGTTGGCTTGAATGGCCAGTTCCAGGTTGGCAAAAATAATTATCTCTTTCTTTTTTTTTTGACCCATGGAATAAAAAATTACGAGAAAAGAAAAAAAAATCAGGTACTATGCAGCCATAAAAAAGAATGAGATTCTATCTTTTCCAACAAATGGATGAAACTGGAGGTCATTATGTTAAATGAAATAAGCCAGGCACAGAAAGGAAAACTTGAATGTTCTAACTTTTTTTGTGGGATCTAAAAATTAAAACAACTGAAGTCATGGAGATAGAGAATAGAATGATGATAACCAGAGGAGTTGGGAAGGCTAGTGTGTGCCGGGGGGTTGGGGATGGGGGGCGTCTAGGGAGTGGAGGTGGGGAAGTGGGCACAAAAATATAGTCAGATAGAATAAGATCTAGTATTTGATAGCATAACAGGGTGACTACAGTCAACAATAATTTATTGTACTTTTTTTTTCTTTTTTTTTTTTTGAGACGGAGTCGCACTCTGTCACCCAGGCTGGAGTGCAGTGGCGCTATCTCTGCTCACTGCAAGCTCCACCTTCCGGGCTCACGCCATTCTCCTGCCTCAGCCTCCAGAGTAGCTGGGACTACAGGCGCCCGCCACCAAGCCCGGCTGATTTTTTTGTATTTTTAGTAGAGACGGGGTTTCAACTGTGTTCTCCAGGATGGTCTCGATCTCCTGACCTTGTGATCTGCCCGCCTCAGCCTCCCAAAGTGCTGGGATTACAGGCGTGAGACACCATGCCTGGCCCTTTTTTTTCTTTTTTTTTTTTTGAGACGGAGTCTCACTCTTGTTACCCACGCTGGAGTGCAGTGACGTGATCTCGGCTCACTGTAAGCTCCACCTCCTGGGTTCATGCCATTTCTCCTGCCTCAGCCTCCCAAATGACTAAAATAGTATAATTGGATTGTTTGTAATACAATGACAGGATAAATGCTTGATGTGATGGACACCCCATTTACTCTGATGTGATTAGTATGCATTGTATACCTGTATCAAAACATCTCATGTACCCCATAAATATATACTTACCATGTAACTACAAAATTAAAAACAAACGTAATGGAAGAACTCTAAGCTAAGAATGTGATCAGTGGCTGAGGGCAATATCCTTTGGAGGTCTCATCACTTAACTTCTTTGCTACATAAGGATATTATGAAATCAATGTTGAGAACAGGCAAGTTTTATTTGGTTGGTTGATTGGTAGGTTTTTTTGAATACAGGACCATAAAAAGAATGCAGTTAAGTGGGCGGACTGAAAAGAAACCATATCTAGGCTCAGGGTTATTCTCCTGTCCTGACAACATACATGCTATCTTCATGAGCAGCAGTCACAGCCAGTCAGCTGTCAGGTCTTCCTTTCAAGAATTCTCATACCTGGACCTATGACTTTTGTTATTCCATGGCTGAATTTTTGCAATTGCCTCCAACTTGCTCTCGACCCACCTCTGTCTCCCTAACTCTACTACTCATCTTATTTACCACATCAACATTCATCCATGCTAAACATCACTTTCATGATTTTTCTAAGCTACTCTAAACCTTCACTAATATTCCACTGCCTATGAATAATATTCTCTTTATCTTTGTATCCCAGATTTGTACCCTTTTTACCTTTTCCATTATATTAGCCTCTATTCATCTCGAATTGAAGTCACATAGAGCGATTCCTGTTTTTTTCTCATTTGTATTTATCTCTTGTTGAAAATGCCTCTGATCTCACATGTTTAGATGCTGCATTGTTACTCCTTCTGGGACTGTTCTCCCTAGAATATTCTCTCCATCTCTGCTCCCAATCCTGCCCCAGAACACTTTAGCATTTCCTCCAAGAATATGTGCCACTTTCTGCTCTGTACTACACTGATTTATGGACAACCTCGATGAAGGCAAAAATAGCATTTTACTCATCTTTATAAGATAAACAGTTACAGTTTACAATGATACTATGAAGTCTCTGCTCCATCTTTTTTTTTTCCACCTGACACAGAGAAAAGACTATTT
Source organism: Pongo pygmaeus (assembly GCF_028885625.2). NCBI lineage: Eukaryota > Metazoa > Chordata > Mammalia > Primates > Hominidae > Pongo > Pongo pygmaeus. Next base: position 105,531,666 of record NC_072384.2, on the reverse strand, counting down.
GTGCAAGATTGCTCCTAGGAAACTTCATTCTCTGTGCATTTCTGGAATCTATCAGGGCTGGACTATGTTAACTACTCAAATTATAAAAGCTTTCATGATTCTCAGACCTTTGACAAATACTTCTGCTATCAGCAAGAAATTGATACTCATTAAACCATCAATATAAGGGGCACAGGCTACCTTAAGGCAAACGGCCATTATTCACTATTAACTGATGGAAAACACACCTCTATTTCCACTATTTATAATGTACGTTTTCACATTGTCTAGTGACCCCTTTTTTAACAGATAGAGAGGAGGAAATTAAAACTTGTTACCAACTTAGCATGTGTCAGAAATCATGGAAAGCATTTCAATATGTGTTATCTCATTTAATCCTTACAAAAACTCTTTGAGTTGGGCTTTATTATCTTCATTATACAGAGGAGGGAACTTAGGCTAAGAAGGGTTATGTCATAAAGTTTGTAAGTGGAACAGCAGGGATCTGAAGGGTTCCTGACTTCAAAGCAGAAATTCCTTCTACTGTGTGACCTTGAGAAGATTTTGCTAATGACTTTGCCATCAAGAACTACATATTTCTACTACTTAACATTATCTACTAAAGTAGAATTTCATATCAACCTATATGAAAGAACATATGATGTTTCTTTTTTTTGATATTGAAAGGTCTAATAGTTCATTAACTTTCTGGGTATTTTTCATGAGAAAATTACTGGGATTTTTTTTTCAACTTTTAAGTTCAGAGGTGCATGTGCAGGTTTGTTGTCTAGGTAAACTTGTGTAATGGATGTCTGTTGAGCAGATTATTTCATCATCCAAATATTAAGCCTAGTACCTATTAGTTATTTGTCCTGATCCTCTCCCTCCTCCTATCCTCCACCCTCCAATAGGCCCCAGAGTGTGTTGTTCCCCTCTGTGTATCCAGCATATAATGCTTTTAAAAATGATCGTTGATGCTCTCAGAAATAAGAAAAAGAGTTGTAATAAGTTGTTTGGAGTCTCATGCACCTGGAAACTTTTACCAAGACAGGCATGGACTACTGTTTGCATTGTGTCAGAGCAGGGGAAAAGGGAAAAATAAGACAGAGAGACACAGACAGAGAGAGAGAGAGAGAGAAAGAGAGAGAGAGAGAGACAGCGTTAGGTGATATCATAGACAATTTATTGTTTGTACATGGGAATGAAGCAACAGAAAGAACCACAGATGAATCCAAAGTGTGTGGCCTTGTGATTGAAATATGCCATTATTAGAAAGAAGACACAAGGGAAAAAATAGTGTAGGATCAGGCCAACAGTCCAGATGTAGCATAAACAGCATGGAGCACCCTAGGACCCACATCTCCCTTTCACTGCCACCCTCACCAAAATTTTTAATGCCACTTAAGACAGTATTAGCTTTCCTGGCAGCCAAACTGGGCTACTGCGGGCTCATCAATTGTGTGCAGTCAGATAAAAATCCTGAAGTCCTTTTTCATACTAACTGCTGTTAAACCAGATCATCTTCATCCGATAAATGTTTACAGAGAGCCGGTGGTACATCGGGCACCATGCTAGGCACTGAGGTTGTAAAAGGAGCAAGGTAGTCCTGAGCCCTGCACTGGCAGGGCTTCTAACACACAAGTAATCACAAAGAGTGGAGTAAGTGTTAGCAAACCTACCTGGCCAAAGCTACCTCCAGCTCTCACCTTGACAGACGTAACATCTCTTGACTAATCTGTGGGACTCTGCATTTACTCCCTATGGTCTATTTTCCACAACAAAGCTACCGTAATTATTTAAAAACTAAAACCAAACCAAAACAAAAATCTTGTTATAATAGTCCCTTGCTTAAAGCCTCCCAGTTAGCTTCCAACCACATTTAGAAGAAAATCCAAAGGCTTCCACAGCTCCCAAGCCCTGCCTGGGCTGAGTGCAGCAGCCTCTCCAATATCATCTGCACAGCTCTGCCCTGGATCAGGGCATTTCACCCAATCCAGCCTCACCACAAGTCCTAGGACACGCAAACCATGCCCCTCCTCAAGGTTTTGGAACATGCTCTTTTCCATACTGTGGTGCTATTCTCACAGCCACAAAGTTCACTGACCTCCTTCGATCATGTCTCCAAAAACGTCATCGTATTAAAGAGGTCCTCCCATAGCCACCCTATGTAAAGCAGGCCTCCTAACCCTGACTCTCCATCATTATCTTCTTATCATTCTCCATTTTTCTTCAAAAGACTTGGTACTACCTGGCATCTTCCCCACAAAAACATAAGCTTCATGTGGACATGAGCTTTACTTTGTTCACTGTTTTATCTCTGGAGCCTAGAACATGTCTGAAACATAGTAGGCACTCAATACATATTTGTTAAATAAAAGGCTGGTCAGAGAACCTTGAAAGTTGGTAATGAGGCACCTAACAGTAGCCCATGGATTGGGCTTTTCTGGAAATGTATAGGAAATTGGGAAGATGTGTTTCGGGCAAAGAAAACATGAGAACCTAAAAGCAGCCTAAAGTGAGGAACCCTAAGATCTTCCATATGGCTGGGGTGCTCAGTGTGAGAGGGAGCCTGGAGAGAGAACAGGCGGAAGAGAAAGGAAGGGGCCAGTCACAGAGAATCTCAAAAACCACATTAATGAGTTCTGTCTTTATCCTCAGGGCAATGGGATGTTGTCAAGGGATTTTTAGCAAGGAAGTGACATGATCGGATTTGTGTTTTAAAATGATCACCCGGGCTGCAGTGTGGAAAATAAATTGGATGGGAGTAAGGCAGGAAGCAGTTGCTTCCTTTTTTGAACCCAAACATAGGAATTTACATTCATCCCTATTAAATTTAATCTTCTGAATTGCGGCTCACCAGTTCTCCCTGTTGAGACCTTTTTGAATCCTGATTCTGTCATCCAATGTGATTAGCTAACCTACCAAGTTATGTGGCTCCTAGAAATGTGACAAGTAAGCCTGCTATATCCAAATCACGTGCAGGGCTTACTTTACTGAAAACCATGTCTGCTCTCTTCATGGCACTTTTGCCTGTGGTTGTGATATTTCCCGGCTGGGTGAAGACATTTTCTGATCATTCCACGGTATTTCTTATTGCAAAGTTAATGAACCAGCCCAGAAGAGAAGTAACCATACAGACTTAGTAGCTCAAGCTACCCAGAATTTTCCTGTGCATTTCCTCAAGAGCTTATGACTTTACCATAAGGTGCCAACCCATTTTATTCTTGCATGAATTAATTTTGGCACCTGGTTTCTGGCTGGGGATTGTAGAGCTGCTTCTGTTCTTGGCTACAATAAGTGCTATCAAAAAATTTCTCTTCTGGCATGAATTGAAGTACATAATACTGTCTATATTTCTGCCCAGAATCTACTATCATCTGTTTAATATGCAAACTGTGCAAAACCAGGGCTACTACTGTGTAATAGATTTTGAAGAGTTGTCATCCAGATTCATTGTTTATTAGAGGTTATTAACTTTGGGGGTTTATGTGCTGTCTCTTCATTTCAGAGCACACAACCATTCACTTAAATGGGATGCACAAAGTTCTTCACACACTCTAGTGAACTCATCTGGTATTTTATACTGATCTATTAGATGAGCTCACTTAAATCACACTCCTTTTTGTAGAACAGGCGATTACACATACATATTAAATATCTGCTATCTTTTTGTAAAGTATTGAGGTATATTAAGAATCTTGAACAAAGTTGAGCTAATAGAAAACATTAACTGGACAAATAGACAGTGGCTAGACCCAGAGTCCAAAGTGACCTCACAGGCAGCATTTTTTTTTTTTTTTAAACAGTCTCCCTTTGTCCCCCAGGCTGTAGTGCAGTGGTGCAATCTCAGCTCACTGTAACTTCCGCCTCTCAGATTCAAGCAATTCTCCTGCCTCAGCCTCCTGAGTAGCTGAATTAGAGGCACATGCCACCACACCCAGCTGACTTTTGTATTTTTAGTAGAGATGGAGTTTCACCATGTTGGGCAGGCTGGTCTTGAATTCCTGACCTCAGGTGATCCGCCCACTTCAGCCTCCCACAGTGCTTGGATTACAGGCATAAGCCACCATGCCCAGCCACAGGCAGTAATTTTTAAAATCTTTTTTTCCTAAGACCAGAGATTTCTTTGGACACCTCAGAGGCAAATAATAAAGGGAGGGAAAAGGTAAAAGCAATGGGCTGTACCTATAGTGCGTTCCCTCCTGCTACTCTCTCTTCCTCCCCACTCTCCTCCTACATTAAATAAAATTTTTGCTGTAAAAATTTGAAAGAGATTTATAAAATCTATTTACAATTATTTGCCTATCAGTTAATTATAGATTGATTTTCTTAGCAATCTCTCTGCATGCTTAGAAATTCTTTTGAGTTGTAAAAAAACCAAAAATGTAACCTTTTTGCAATTGATATTTTTTAAAATAATAAATTCTAAGTGTAATAATTACTAAAATTGGCATAAGCTTCCATTTCAGGGATAAACATTTATTAATTTCACACTTGGAGTTTTATGTTCATACATTACAGCCAATAATTTTGTTCATATCTCACATACTTCAGTAGGTTTTTGTAAAGCTTACAGGCTCTAGGCCTTGTGCCTATAATGACTCATAAGAAAAATAAAACCCTTGCCTGTTTCAATCAGAAGAATTGCTTCAACAATTTAGGACATAAAAATAGAAAATTTGGGCTGGGCGTGGTGGCTCATGCCTGTAATCCTAGCACTTTGAGAGGCCAAGGTGGGCAGATCACGAGGTCAGGAGTTCAAGACCAGCCTGACCAACATGGTGAAACCCCATCTCTACTACAAACACAAAAATTAGCTGAGCATGGTGAAACACGCCTGTAATCCCAGCTACTCAGGAGGTTGAGGCAGGAGAATCGCTTGAACCCGGGAGGTGGAGGTTGCAGTGAGCCATTGTACCATCGCACTGCAGCCTGGGTGACAGAGCGAGAGACCATCTAAAAAAAAAAAAAATATATATATATATATATATATATATACACACATACACACACACACACATATATACATATATATACACACACATATATACATATATACATATATACACGCACACATATATATGTGTATATATATATAAAACTTAAAACCAGTAGGTTAGAGACATTAAGAAAAAATAGTAATTTGTTGTTATATTTTTCTCTCTGGGTGTCTCCTTCCTCCATCTTGTTCCTTCACTAGCTTCTCTAGTTTGAAGATGGTACTATGATTCTCTCAAGCAACTCTGACTTCTTATCCTCTGTTCCAGCTTAAATATAATTGGCCAAGCTTGACTTTGGCGTTGGATAGAGAATCAGGACATTGCTCTCTTATCATTTTTCTACTTATTCTACAATTCTATCAAAAAAAATTTAAAATAATAGTCTCTCAGGACTAAGATCTAAACCAACTCAGAAATTCTGCCTAACTAATGAGGCTGTCTGTGCACTTCTGCACACATGCAGTGACCAGAAACTTACAGACACACTGGGTGGCTATGGCAGACATGTAACTTGACTGACCCAATGCCACCTAGAACCCTGTTTTCCCTAGTTACTTCCTGGCTAGACAGTATGTGACATGTGATAGTCCTGGCCAATGAATGAGAGTAGAAGTTGGCTGGACAGCACTCCTTAGATGATACTGGACTTCCTGAATTAGGGAAGAATGTTGGTGTACCCTTTTGCCTTCTGTTACTTTTTTTTTTTGCCTGAAACATGGATATGATTGCTGAAGATATAGAAGCCATCTGTACACTTTGCAGTGACAAATATGGGTACAAGAGCCAGAAAGTCAAGAGTGGCAGAGTGAAGAGAAGAAGGAGCCTAGGTCTCTGATACCTTCATGGAGACACTGGATTGGCCTTATTCAGGCTTCATGTTATATAAGACAAATGAACTCCTGCTTAGGATAACACTGTTTGGCACGGATCCCTGAGCATTGCAGTGGAATGCGCTCATAGCTAATGCTATTTTAACTGATAAAGAGTAGTGTTCTGTGTTGACCTAAAACCTCTTAACAAACATATCATCATTCTGCCCCATAAATATTCTTATTTGTCTTTCCAGGTGATAGTCCTTAATGATATGAAGTAAGCATTAAACATACATCATACCCCTTTTGTCCTTTTTGTAGTTAAATATCTGTATTTCTTTTTACCATGAACAGGATTCTGCTTTTTTATTCTATTTTAAAATTAGTTTTATACTTCCAATTGATTTTATGTGTAATACATATTTGTGGTAAAGATTTGAAATATACAGAAACATATAAAAAATAAAGTAAAAATTATACACGTAACTTCCACTAAGAGAAAGTCAATAATAACATTCTGCCAAACTTTCTTCTTTTATTTATAAGCCATGCGTCACTAGATGACTGAGATAGGTTCTGAGAAATGCATTGCTAGGCAGTTTCATCATTGTGTGAACATCACAGCATGTACTTCCACAAACCTAGATGGTTTAGCCTGCTACACACCTAGGCTATATGGTCTAGCCTACGGTACTTATGCTATTAACTCATAGAGCATGTTACTATAGTGAATACTATAGGCAATTTTAACATAATGCTAAGTATCTGTGTTTCTAAACAAATCTAAACATAGGAAAGATATACCAAACATAGACTGTTACAAGCTCATGGGACTAATATGCAGTCTACAGTTGATTGAAATGTTACTACGTCGTACATGATTATATATATACATACACACACGTACACACTACTATAATTGTATACTCTGCTTTTTTTAACTGGCATTTTACCATTAACATTTTTTATTTCATGAAGCATTCTGAAGATTTCTATTAGTTGCATAACAGTGTATTATATAGATTAGATTAAGATTCTATAATTTCACTAATTCTCCTATTGCCGGAAAATTAACTATACGGAAAATTTTTATATTCCATCTTGGTCAAGTCTTTTATTTTTTTGGTAGGATAATTTTTAGAAATAGAATTACTGGGTAGAAGATGAAAATAGTGTTAAGGTGCCTATACAATTACCACTCTGCCTTACAGTAAAGCAGCATTCATTTAAACGGCCAACAAGCATGTTCTGTACCACTGGAACATATATATTTCAGCATTTGCCAATGTTTGCCAATATAATATCTCAATTTTCTTAACTATTTGTGAGGTTGAATATATTTCATATTTATTTGCCAAATAAATTTCTTTTGCCCTTTGTGAATTGTCATATACTTTTCCAATTCTGAACTGAAATATTTGTTTTCCCGTAATTTATAAGAGCTCTTCATATGTTAAGGATGTTAATCCTTTGTCAAGTATTTTCTAATTATTCCTTTATTCTCTTGAATGACAAAGAACATGTGGATAATAGGGAGCAACTATTAAAGAAATGTCTCTTAATCCTATTTTAAGAATGTTGGCATTTCCAAATCAATTAACTTTATAGGATGTTGCTGAATTAAAAAAAAAAAAAGAACAATGTAATCCAAAGTGAACTCTTAGGATCACTTCTTGGTTTTACATATATTATCTATAGTAAATCTCTTCTCCAACTTAAACAAATTTTTCTCTTTTCATTCAAATAAGCTTCTCTAAGTATTTCTCTTACACACCAGCATTTTATTTTCAAAATGAACCTTCTAAAACACACCTAGAAAAGTGCATGGTAATGACATATTGAACAACAATTTAAGGCTATTAACTTCTTTTACAGATATGATATTCCCAATCCATTAATGACGAAGCATATCATCAGTTTTCCCAGTGGGGTGGACAATTAGACTAAGCCACCTTTAGAAATTCTTGCCCTTAATGACTTTGTGACCACATTTTCAATATAACAACATCTCTAAATTATAGCTTGGTCACGGATAAGCCCTTTAAGTAAGTACTATTTTTTAAAGGGATACACATTTAGATATCTAATAGGTTAGTTAATTTAGCCCATTTTAGAGTTAACTCACATATCCATCAACATCAAGAAGTTATGCTGGCTACTGTACAAATTGGGTTATGCGGACGTAGGGCCTTTTAATGTTTCTCAGTTGTCTTAGCATATGAGGTTACAGTAAATAGATTGTACTTGCATTATTAAGCTCTTTGATTAAACCCAAATACAAAAATTGCTTTGCAGATAAAAATTTGCATAAATTAGGAAGCTACACTGGGTCTGTACCAAGTATTTAAACCATTTGGAATATTCTCAATTTAATTTTGAGTCAATTGTCTTCTTTGAGTCAGGATTTTTTTTTTTTTTTTTTTTTGGTATCACCTTGGGGTATTTTTCGTGACAACTAATACTGTGTGACCCAAGGTGAACAAAATCTCTAAATATTCAGCTTACACAATATTTGCCACAACTGACATGCAACCAAATTGCTCCATACTAATGTAATTCAATTTCATGTTGCTTCAGGTAAAAGCAAGCAGTTCAAGCATGTTTTGATTATAATTCCGATGGCACTGTGTTTATGTACAGACTACGTTATTTTTGTGCAGTTTTATGAAAAAATCAAAATGGGATTAATAAATAAGAAGTACACACATTTTTTTATTACAGGAATATTATCTTCTACTCTGTTCTGCAACCAAAAGGAAAAACATCTTATACATTAAAATAATATAAATAAAAACATATATTCTTGAGATTAAAAAACAACCAAAAAACCTAAAAGGAAGATACAGAGGAATACAAAAGGAAAAAAGAATGCCTGTAATGAACAGAAGACCAGGAGGGGCCACAAACAATTTGATCTAATTTACCCTCTCTTGTGGTGCAAGTGAATTCACATGACCTAAATCAATTATGTCAAGTGATTGCCTAATTTATTCATAGATTCCTCCAATTAGAAAATAAAACACACAGCCCTTTTCTTCAAGTTTTAAACAACTGCTTTCATTCTTCTTTATTTAATGAAATTGAAGTCTTTGACCTTCTTTATTTCCTGTGTTTGGTTCCTTTCTTAAATACGTTCATTTTTATCAGCCTTTCCCAAACACTTTCCTTTTAAGTGGACAAAACCAGGTAAGTGAATACGAGCATATGGTGCTATGTTCTGGACTACCTTTATCCTCATTCTATTTTCCTACTCAAACAAAATAATAATTTGCACTTTTATTCACTTGCCATTTAATCATTTGTTTCTACTTTTATTTATTCAATCTTTTGATGTAGGAAAAGGGAACCTGCCCAGATAGTAAGATGAGCCAAATCAATCATCGTGGTCCACGGGGTTTCTGAGATTGCAGCCAGATTGCTCCAACACTATTCATTCACTCATTCATCTTGGATTTAGTGGGCACCTACACATGCTAAGTGGTGAAGGGAGGTGCCCAAGAAGTAAGTATACAGTATTACCTGTAGAAGCTTATAACCTGATTGGAGTGGGGAAAAAAATGCTCACTCAAAAGAATATCAAAGGAGTATGCCATGCTGTGCTAAGATATAGTATCTCAATTTTCTTAATTACTTGTGAAGTTGAATAACCAATAGTCATTGCTTTAGGAATTCAGAAAAGGAGCTGGAAAAAAAAAATGACAGTCCCCTAGAGAAGGCAAGACTTGAATGGGTCCTGAATGAAAGACAGAATTTAAAAAAGAGTGGAGAGAGAACAGGTCGTCTACTTTTGAGTTAAGACTGGGAAACTGACAAGCCTTATTTGAAACAGCCATAATGGTCTGAAGCCCAGCCATCAAAGTTAAATGTGCCTGAGTTCAAATCCTGGCCCCACCATTTACTAGCTGAGATATCTTATATGAGTCAACATCTTTAAGCCCTGATTGCCACATCTGTAAAATGGCGATGGAATTGCTGTTCAAAAAACTATGCCTGACATATAGCTATGAAGATTACAGTCACTACTAATGCTTTTCCTCTTAATCTTCATATTCTAGATTAATAGGCACTGAAGCTTAAATATTAGGGCTTGATCTTTTTACCATATGTAAAGGAGAGTCAAAGGTTTCTGGCCACAGATAATCAGTAACATCAGAGGTTATTTTTACCATTCTTTTGCCATTCTTTTGGAGGCATATTGCAGTGCTGTCAGTTACATTCTATCATCACCGTCCATGGTTAATGTATGCTTAGTTGATTATAGCCCTGTTCATTCTTGCTGCTCTGCAGTTAATTCCTACTTGCTTAGTGGCTGTGGACACTTCTCTGCCCTGGAGATTCTCTCTCAGGTTACAGCCCACTTCACAGCATTGCTCCACGTGTCCCAGCTTGTTGGCAATCCTTCCTCACCCTACTCTGGCTGTTGCACATCACCTTTAAATCTCACAAGCAAACTCACATCTTCTTTGCCAAGGACATTTCTCAAAGGATGAGACCTATGAGATAGTCTGTACTCAAAGTTTCTGTGATCACATGAGTTTGGGAAATGCTGCATTTATTACATCTTGAAGATTCTTGAAGCCTGGAAACGTACATAACATGCACTAATGGTTGTGAGCAATCCCGTATTTAAGAAGCTTGTTTAACTTTGTCAGCATTTCCAAGACTTTTATCATTAAAGTCACTATTAAAACTGCCAATCTGTTAAGTTTCACTGACATTTTTGTGAATATTGCTTATATTAACAAATATATTCTTCAATCTTTGATAAGGTGGTACTGTTAGCCTCAAGTGAGAGGACTGGGCACCTAAGATCTCCCTCTGGCCTTTCTGGGTACAGAGAAAGCACTGGGATTATTTACCTGGCATCTACTTATTTACTAAAGCTAAAAATAAAAAAGTTCTAATGGAACTCATTTTTCCCTCAATTTGGGTGCTATGATAGTTTACTCTAAATTTTGAAAACATGCTAAATGTTCTCCAATTCATTGGTACCCCCTTGTTTTACTTTAAAGGAATTCCAGGCTGAAACCTTTTCAGGCTCTCACAATTCTTTCAAGACAATTCTGAAGCGTTTGGGGATTGGGGATTATGCCAGTTGGTTCCTGGATCAGCAGAGGACAGATTAGCTTATTCCCAGCCCACTTAAAACCATCAGTCTTGATTAGTCAATTTCCAATTTGATCTCTATTTTAATTTTTACTTTAATTTTTATACCTTCATTGGATAGCATTGCTAGTTACCTTTTCTTATGAACACTAGAAACCAAGTGGGTATTGAAACATTAGCCTTTCCAGTCACGTTTCCTCTTTCCACAATTTGTAGTGTTATGTTTGTCCTACTGGATATCTTTCCAGCAACTTTATTCACTTTTTGCATTATTATCATTTATTTACCTCATCGCTCAAACTTTGTTCATGAGAGTATTTCCACTAAAGAAAGGTAAGCTACAGAAATAAGATACTGTCTGTTGTCACTGATATGTCTCAAATATTTGGAACATTACCTGGCATAGACAGTGCACCCAATAAATAATGAATGAAGGAAGGAGGGAATAGATGTATGGATGACTTTCACATGGAGCTGAAATTGTATTTTTAAGCACTTTTCAGCCTTATAAAAGCAGAGTAGGAAGCCAGTCTTTGTACTAATATGCTCTAAAGCAGCCAGCACTGCTGTATGTCAAGTATAGTGGCTTCTGGGGTACTGATGAAGAACCAAAAATAAATTATTTTTAAAAAGATTAATTGACTTGCCCCAGATTAAGCAGTTTTATCATAAATAAATCTGAATTCTGCCATTGCCTCATGTTTAGTTAGACATTTTTCTGAACACTTAATGAAAGACACAAATGTATTCATTAGCATGTACTTCAGAGTGGGTAACAAAATGAAAGCAAAATATCTATTTTCCCCTGTGAGCGAGAGCTGAAATTTGATCTTTAATGTAGAGTAACATTTTACTTCCAAAAAGTGATATTTAATTTAGAAATTTTCAGACTTATAAAGGAAATGCTCAGATCATTCACAATAGAAAACATCCAGTCAAACAGCTGGGAGAGGTTTAACCACAGAAGTGATTTTAAAAGTAAAATAAAATAACCCTTTTAAGCCTATAACACTGGCAAAAATGAAAAAAAAAATGATGACACCCAGATTCTTCCATATACTGCTGATAGGAGCAAAATTGCTTTTCCGCAGGGCAACTGGTCATATGAATCAAAAGCCTTGTATCTTTAATACATCATCTGGCTGGGGAGTACACGTATAGAAATTATAACGATAACATAATTATGATTGTTTACAAAGGTTGATGTACTAGCAGGCTCAATGCATTCCTGTTTCTAAAAGTGAAGAATTGGAAACAACTTTTATGGCAAAGAGTATAATATTAGTCAAATGAATCATGCTACATTTATTCCAGAGTAAACTTTACAACTAAAAGATAATGTTGTAGAAGTAAAGATCCAGAGAACAATGTTTAGGTTAGACTGTTTTTAATACAAATTTAAAGAAATATGTTTGGTACAATCACTTCAGAAAAATTAGAGTATAAGAACACAGGTAGGTATATATGAGAATAAAAATATGTAGGACTGAAGGTGTTTTGTTTTTTATTTTATTTAAAAAAAATTTTTTTTTGTAGAGATGGGGTCTTGCTTTGTTGCCTAGGCTGGTCTCAAACTCCCAGGGTGAAACGATCCTCCCAACGCAGCCTCTCAAAGTGCTGAGATTATAGGCATAAGCCACTATGACTGGCCCTGTTTTATCCCTTAAGATAATTTTTTATTTTGTATTTTTGTGTGTACTCAGTAGGTGTATATATTTATGGGATACATGAAATGTTTTGATCTAGGCATACAATGCATAATAATCACATCATGGAAAGTGGGGTATCATCCCCTTAAACATTTATCCTTTGCGTTACAAACAATCCAGTACTCCTTTAGTTATTTTAAAATGTACAATTAAATCATTATTGACTATAGTCACCCTGTCATACTATCAAATACTAGGCCTTATTCATTCATTCTAATTTTTTTTTATATTTTGCTTTTTAAAGAACAAACTGCAACTGCTGCATCTAAAAATCAGATAGTTGTCTCTCCTTACAGTGTCTTTAATCGCTTCATAAAGTATTGCCAATAACAAATTTTATCATTTGAAATATCATTCAGAAGGGATAATTATGAAACTGCTAAACTTCATTTAACCTATATTTACATCATATATTTTTATTTAATTATATATTTTAATTATTAATTGTATATTTAATTGCACATTATATAACATTTTCAACTAATGAAATTCTCACTTCAAAAAACTAAAATGGATTTGGTTCATATTTGCAAGGAGAACTTAAGTATTTTGTTCCATTCTTTGAATAAGCATCCTTATCTTCATATTTTTAGGAAGATGTTCTTATATGAATAGAAAAGTTCTTTAAAAAGGAACACAGAATTTCATTTAAATATGAACAATGGTTTAGGAAACAAAAGCAAGTGAGAAGAAAAAGTTAATATCTGTCTCTATGAAATTGAGGCAGTAATTAATAGCCTACTAACCAAAAAAAGCCCAGGACCAGACGGAGTCACAGCTGAATTCTACCAGAGGTACAAAGAGGAGCTGGTACCATTCCTTCTGAAACTAGTCCAAACAATAGAAAAAGAGGGAAACCTCCCTAACTCATTTTATGAGGCCAACATCATCCTGATACCAAAGCCTGCCAGAGACACAATCAAAAAAGAAAATTTCAGGCCAATATCTCTGATGAACATCGATGCAAAAATCCTCAATAAAATACTGGCAAACCAAATCCAGCAGCACATCAAAAAGCTTATCCACCACGATCAAGTTGGCTTCATCCCTGGGATGCAAGGCTGGTTCAACATACGCAAATCAATAAATGTAATCCTTCACATAAACGGAACCAATGACAAAAACCACATGATTATCTCAATAGATGCAGAAAAGGCCTTTGATAAAATTCAACACTGCTTCATGTTAAAAACTCTCAATAAACTAGGTATTGATAGAATGTATCTCAAAATAATAAAAACTATTTATGACAAACCCACAGCTAATATCACACTGAATGGGCAAAAGCTGGAAGCATTCCCTTTGAAAACCCTTTGCATAAGACAAGGATGCCCTCTCTCACCTATTCAACACAGTATTGGAAGTTCTGGCCAGGGCAATCAGGCAAGAGAAAGAAATAAAGGGTATTGAACTAAGAGGAGAGGAAGTCAAATTATCTCTGTTTGCAGATGATATGATTGTATATTTAGAAAACCCCATTGTCTCCGCCCAAAATCCCCTTAAGCTGATAAGCAAATTCGGCAAAGTCTCCGGATACAAAATCAATGTGCAAAAATCACAAGCATTCCTATACACCAGTAATAGACAGAGAGCCAAATCATGAGTGAACTCCCATTCACAATTGCTACAAAGAGAATAAAATATCTAGGAATCCAACTTACAAGGGATGTGAAGGACCTCTTCAAAGAGAACTACAAACCACTGCTCAAGGAAATAAGAGAGGAAACAAACAAATGGAAAAACATTCCATGCTTAGGGATAGGAAGAATCAATATAGTGAAAATGGCCATACTGCCCAAAGTAATTTATAGATTTAATGCTATCCCCATCAAGCTACCATTGACTTTCTTTACAGAATTAGAAAAAACTACTTTAAATTTCATATGGAACCAAAAAAGAGCCCATATAGCCAAGACAGTCCTAAGCAAAAAGAACAAAGCTGGGGGCATCATGCTACCTGACTTCAAACTAAACTACAAGGCTACAGTAACAAAAACAGCATGGTACTGGTACCAAAACCGACATATAGACCAATGGAACAGAATAGAGACCTCAGAAATAACATCACACATCTACAACCATCTGATCTATGACAGACCTGACAAAAACAAGCAATGGGGAAAGATTCCCTATTTAATAAATGGTGTTGGGAAAATGGCTAGCCACACGCAGAAAACTGAAACTGGACTCCTTCCTTATATTTTTTACAAAAATTAATTCAAGATGGATTAAAGACTTAAACATAATGCCTAAAACCATAAAAACCCTAGAAGAAAACCTAGGCAATACCATTCAGCTCACAGGCATGGGCAAAGACTTCATGTCTAAAACACCAAAAGCAATGGCAACAAAAGCCAAAATTGACAAACGGGATCTAATTAAATTAAAGAGCTTCTGCACAGCAAAAGAAACTATCATCAGAGTGAACAGGCAACGTACAGAATGGGAACAAATTTTTGCAATCTATCCATCTGACAAAGGGCTAATATCCAGAATCTACAAGGAACTTAAACAAATTTACAAGTAAAAAACAACCCCGTCAAAAAGTGGGTGAAAGATATGAACAGACACTTCTCAAAAGAAGATATTTATGCAGCCAACAAACATGAAGAAAAGCTCATCATCACTGGTCATTAGAGAAATGCAAATCAAAACCACAATGAGATACCATCTCATGCCAGTTAGAACGGCAATCATTAAAAAGTCAGGAAACAACAGATGCTGGAGAAGATGTGGAGAAATAGGAATACTTTTACATTGTTGGTGGGAGTATAAATTAGTTCAGCCATTGTGGAAGACAGTGTGGTGATTCCTCAAGGATCTAGAACCAGAAATACAATTTGACCCAGCCACCCCATTACTGGGTATATACCCAAGGGATTATAAATCATGCTACTTTAAAGACACATGCACACATATGTTTATTGTGGCACTATTCACAATAGCAAAGACTTGGAACCAACCCAAATGCCCATCAAAGATAGACTGGATTAAGAAAATGTGGCACACATGCACCATGGAATACTATGCAGCCATAAAAAAGTATGAGTTCATGTCCTTTGCAGGGACATGGATGAAGCTGGAAACCATCATTCTCAGCAAACTAACACAGGAACAGAAAACCAAACACCGTATGTTCTTACTCATAAGTGGCAGTTGAACAATGAGAACACATGGACACAGGGAGAGGAACATCACACACCAGGCCCTGTTGGGGGGTGGGAGCATAGGGGAGGGATAGTCTTAGGAGAAATACCTAATGTAGATGACGGGTTGATGGGTGAGCAAACCACCATGGCATATGTGTACCTATTTAACAAACCTGCATGTTCTCCACATGTATCCCAGTATAGTATAGTAAAAAAATAAAAAGTAAAAAGTATAGTAAAAAAATAAAAAGTAAAGAAAAAAAAAAGGGCTTAGAATCCTAGATACAGAGCCTCAGTACAAAATATAAAGAAGAAAGCACTTCACGTTCTAATCCAAGTTTTAAGAGAAGCCCAGAATATTTAAGTTTTAAAGAATAAGGCAGTTTTTCCATTGACCAAGATTTCTAATCAGAGCACAGACAATGTTCTAAGTACACACAGGTCAACTTAGTAAAAATCTGCATGGGTTTGTTACTGGCAGAATATCATTGGTTAAGGTTAGTTTCTAAACTTTACAGTTTTTTTGTATCTCTTCTGGGGAGATAGACTCTTACATTTCCCTTAGAGACAGTGACATTTTAAATTAACTACATATTCCACTAAACATTCCCCCAGCTTGAGAAAATACACTCAGTGAAAAACTGCATGGCAACCTTTGAGACCCTTTGTGGCCCCATTATTGACTTAAGGATGTACCTGTGAAATCCACAGGTTAACTTTTCTCCCAGCATTTCCTAATACTTCACTTTAGGAGAATTTACTTCTATTGACTGTTGGAGTCCACCACCAATTATAAGAAAAACCTGTAGGAGATGTAGAAGCTCATTTCTAATTATACTACCAAGACGACCCTCTCCATGACTGCTACTATGACTAACGACACCACCAAATAGGCATTAGGGATGTTCCAGGCATTAGGTGAAGTGTTTTTATATAAGAGGGATGATCCTTACTCCGAATGTTTTCCTTTTTCAGATGGGGGCATTTGAGAAAGTTGTACCTCTTATTCACTCATTCAACAACTTATAAAAGAGAGCAGCTAAGTTTATGGCATTTGTGAGCATTTAGTCATGGAAGGGGTATGACAGGGATAGCCTGGCATGTGCCACAACTTTTAGACAAGTCTAGAAACATATGAAGCATTATAAAAGTACAATTCCTACACAAAAGATATTGTTTTCCAATTAATAGTAGTAAGAATGAATACAAAGTCAAATTCTTCTTGAAAGTATGTTTCTTAGGGAATGTAAAAATACAGCAGGAGGAAAGGATACATAGAGACTTACAGGGATATGAAAAGCATGTCCTTGACATAGAGACCATTTTTACGCCTTTGCTTCCAACTCAAATGGTTATTTTAATGAATTTTAAACAGAATCTGCCTTATTCTGCTACATCGGAAGTACTGATCAAGTTATATTATAGTGATCTATATTTCTACATTTCAGTTACTACTACTACTAGTCTATAATTCACTTTAAATGTACAAATTATCTAAAATATAATTGCATGTTAAATTTTGGTTAATCCAAATGTTGGTTTTCTTAATGTTTTGAAAGAGGGCTGCCGTGGATGGAGGTGCTGGAAACTATCTGAAGTCTTTTATCACTAGAGATGTCTAAGAATTCAGCCTGAGTTCTGACAGGTAGGTTCTCTAAATTCAACTTTTCATCTGTTCATCTCACTACAATTATATTCTGTGTAATATGTACACAGTGTTATAATCTGTGTACATATTATAATACAGTTATGTAGTTAAAACATATAACTATGTACATTATAATACGTTTTATTTATTTATTTTTTGAGATGGAGTTTCACTCTTGTTGCCCAGGCTGGAGTGCAATGGCATGATCTCTGCTCACCGCAAACTCCTCCTCCCAGGTTCAAGTGATTCTCCTGCCTCAGCCTCCCAAGTAGCTGGGATTACAGGCATGGGTCACCACGCCCAGCTAATTTTGTATCTTTAGTAGAGACAGGGTTTCTCCATGTTGGTCAGGCTGGTCTCGAACTCCTGACCTCAGGTGATCTGCCCGCCTTGGCCCCACAAAGTGCTGGGATTACAGGTGTGAGCCACTGCGCCCGGCCCTATAATATGTTTTAATGACATAAACATATTAAAATACTCTAACAAAAAATAAAAAGAACCTGTATCCCTTGTCAAACACTGAAAAATATATGATGGTCTCTTTTTCATAATTTTGGTGAGTTCTGCTTCTCTTTTCAGTCTTCAGGAGCTGTTTTAATTTCTATATTTTTCCTTTCATACCAAACATGCCACAAACCAGAATTCCGTTTTCCGTCACTGTTATCCTTCTCGATTTCAAAACTTGTAAACGTGATGTATCTTCTGATGTGATTATCATTGCTTGATATATCTGCAGTACTGATTAATTTTAAACAGATGTGAGTCTTTCAATATTTGCATGAAAATATTTGAGGAGAGCTCTCCTATGACTCAAGTCATTTCTCTTTCAGGCATAATATCTTTATTCTTTCAACTGTTTTTTTACTAAACATGGTTTCCAGGCCTCTCACCAATATCTGGATTGCATTCTATACTGTCTTTGTAGTTATTAAAATATTGTACCCATAACTGAATATGGAACTGTAAATGTGTTATGACCAGGCCAGAATAAAGTGGAGCTGTTTTCTCCTTTGATCTGAAAACACAGAACTAGCTCTGGGGATGGCCCTGTCAGGCAAGCAGCTAAGAACCAGGGGATTGCTTCAATAGTTACTATCCCCACTCTCCTAAATCCTACACATATACAATTAATCTTTTTTAACCTGACTTTAGGACATAACCTTTATCATTCACTATCCCATCTAAAATACCTTCATGTCCCCTCAGTCATTCTCTCTACCTGAATTTGGCTTTAGGAAAAAACATTTCTATCTGAATCTCTATCATCTGAAATTTTATTATTTATTCACTGTATACATCTTTACCATCTGTTTACATAACGAGAATGAAAACACTGTAAGACTGCAGCCTTTGTCTTATTTACCTGGGATATTGCCTGGCATACAGTAAGTGTCAATAAATCCTTGTTGAATGAATGCATCATTCTTTATTAAATTCTATCTTCTTCAATTCTGGAGAAATCATCTGAATGTTAATTCTGTCAATCTATCACCCAATTCTCTAAGACAGTATTTCCTGAAAATTTGTGAAGAGTGCCTTTTCCTTCTTTACTCTTCTTTGACTTTAAGGAAAAAATCCTGTTTTGTAAAGAAAAATTAACTAAGACTGAAAGAGGTCTGCTTGCTTTGTATAACAGACAGGGAAGTATACAAATATTAAGTTAGATATGTGCCAAATTACATATATCCAATCTTCATCAAATTCTGTTGAGTTTTATTAGAACACAATAAAGATATCGTTTTATGGTATATGTTATTTAATTTTCTCAAAGGTGACAATGAGACATTAATTAGCACATTTCAGGAAGGGACATTTTAATGCTGTGTCTACCTCTGTATGTAATTTGACCCATAAGTCTCAATCAGAAAACAAATGGAAATACCTTTATAAACATCAACATAACCTATATGTAAAACATTTTCCTGACTTAGCAGTTTAGAAATCCCATCAAAAAGGAAAGGAGACACCAGTTATTTCAAGGACTCCATTGAGATTGCTGGTGACCACCACATTTTTTTTTTTTAATTTCACAAACATGGAAATCTTCTGACGATCAGCATTGAGATTACTAGTTGTTTCTGGAATTCGTTATCTTTCTGAAAATTGATCATTTGCTTCCTTGTCTTCCAGTGTGAGGCCTACTCTTCACAATTTCTGATGATCAGGGACAGGCACTTTATAATCACAATCCTTTTAGTGCACAGGGATGTGAATTGTCTAGATTTCCATTGCCTGGCAGCCATGCTTTTTCAGTTTGACCATCATTCTCTCCTATGTAAAAGGATAATAGTAACACAGGAACTGAGTGGCTTTGCTTTCCACCTGACATCTGGTAGGGGTTTAAAACAATGGGCCACCTCGCACACTTTCTTTTTTATGCTTTAAAAATAGCTTGGCTGTCTAACTTTTACTTGGTTTTGCAAGCCTCCTCTCATGCAGCTGTTTACCTCTTCCTGAATATATTCTTTTAGATTTTTACTATGTGTGTGCGTGTGTGTGTGTGTATATATATGTATATGTGTGTGTATGTGTATATACACACAGAGTAAATATGTACATATATGTATATATTTTAATCATTTGCTTTTCTCTTCCTCTTTTCTACACAGCCAAGGTTATCAGTGAGTTCTTGAAGCAGCCACATGAGTGTCTTCAGATGCCTCTTCCCTTTCTTCCTCCCTGAGATAAGTTATCATAATGTCAGAATTTCCTTTTGGAAGTTTTTCCTTATTGAGTTTTTCTTTCCTGTTGGGGTTCTAATCTAGGTACAGGCAGCAAGCACCATTTCTCTCACTTATTTACCACATCCCCAGTGTTTAATGCACTTCCTGGCACACAGCAGGCACTTAATAAACATTTACTTAATGAAAGAACATTCTCTATAATTCCTTTATTTCAACTTACTAGAACTTAGAGTATATAGCTGACTTCATCTTTGTATACTTGTCTATTATACAAATATACACTTTCTTACAATATTACCATTAATTTTTCTTTACAAAACAGGTTCTTTTCTTTAAATCAAAGTTGTATCCAAAACAGTAATACCCAGTTCAGCTTTTAACTATATTCAGAGGTACTACTTATTGGTAGACAATAAAAGAAATCCACAGATATAAGTAAAAATAGTAAAATATATTTTATATATTAATACATACAAACCAGCATCACACTTATTAGAATATACAATTTTATAAAAATTATCCTATGTATTCAGTATTTATTGTCAATAATTCATATAGAAGTACCTCACTATATGAATATAATCTTAAAAAGAAAGTATTAGAGCAGTAGAATGGGGCTTTTTTCATGCTCATCTTTGAGCTGATACTGGAAACGTACTGTCTAAGAGGAATATCTGACATATATAAAAGGTTTCATACTCAAAATGTATCTCAAATATTTACCTTTGTAGATGTGAGAATTCAGTTGGCTTATAAATTACTTCAATTGTGGGTGTCTAAAAACATTTCCTAATTTCAAAAAATTAAGAGCAAGTAACGAACGGAAAAGAAAACTGCTGAATCACAAATCTTGAAAGGAAATCAGCCAACCTATTTATTGTCTTGATTTTAGGGAGAGTTTTTCAAGACACATGCTCTTTCTTAAAAGACTATGAGACATGGAATGTTAACAATCTTCATTGTCAGGAAACTTCCTAAAATTTCGTCTGAATGCCTCGTGCATCACTTTAAGCTCATTTCCTCTCACTGAACAGGACAGCTGGCCAGCATCTTCCATCTGCCCTGCCCTTTGCCTTCTCCGAACTGTTACAGAACACCCTTCTGAAATGGGAGTGGGAGGCCAATGTGAAACAGGAGAGAAAACTCTAAAAACAGTATATTGTGAGAAACAGCATTTTAAACTTAATTCTGAATGGGGCTACAGAGTAGGTCAACAAAGGGGGCCAACAAACTGAAGTGCTATCCCTTGAATAATTCAGACTAATTCTCAAACAGTATTATGGGGTCATAAAACACCAAGCCTGGAAATTAAAGATTTTTATGCCTCATCAAAAAGTCTTTGAATGTAACTTCCTGGCATACTGCCAACAAGGGCAGCTCTTTGGGGGAAAACCCTATACCAAAGGCCAAAGAGGCAGCTGTGTTATTCAGCTCCTGAGAGCTTCCAACTCAACACCCACACAAGCTCAATTATGAACAAATTAAAGGGGTCCAGACTGAACACAGTAATTCTGGTAATTTAAATAAATAGAGAAAAGTCTACAATTAGTAGGAAAAGATTGATTTTCTCCAAAACCCAGAAGTATCCACCCAGTCTCTTAAGTGACACCCTAACCCCTTTGAATTAGCATGACTACATGCAATTATTTAAAAACAAATTTCCTTTTATTTAGCATTTTAATCATTTCTGATCTGACTTAAATGTGACCACATGCATGCCAGTAAAAGTATCCACAAAATCCCAAGGCAAAGTAGCCTCAAAAAGGCTATATATACATTATACTTATAATGTATATATAGGAATTAATGACACTGAGTAAAATTGTAATCAGAGTTGTACACCTACATTTTAGAGCATATAATGTGTTACCCATCTCAAGAAGTGTTTAATATACATATCTGTAGTTAATCAATAAACATTTTTGCAAGTAAAGAGAAAATTTTAGAGTCATTGAAAAAGAATCAAAGATTTAATATTGGGGAATCTATTAATTAACTCACTTTTATTTCACTAATAGAATAAAGAACAAAATCCACATTATCAGCCAGTAAGACCCTTAAAATCACTTACTAAAATTAAACATTCATTCTTGATTAAAAAAATGGTTTAATCAAAAAACTTTTAGGAAGTTAGGAATGCAAAGAAACTTACGTAGCTTGATCAAATGTTTCCATCAGAAGACAATAGCAAACATTATAATTAATGTGCGTGCTCTCTCTCTCTCTCTCGCACACACACACACACACCCCCCCACAGTGGAAGCATTCCTGTTTCATCTTTAAACTCATTTTGATTAGCTGATTGTACAGTCCATGCAGGAGAATGAGTACATATGAAGAACCAAAGTAATTTCACAAATGAAGAAAAATTAAAGGAAGATTATCCTGTAAGTAATCAAAATAAGACATAATAGCAAGATAATTTAAACGGGGTGATGCTGACATGAGATGGACTAATATATCAACAGAATAGCATGTCTAGAAACCCACACATCTATGTATGTATGCAAATTTACTATTCAATGTGACTGAATTTCAAATTAATAGGGAAAGAACGGAGAAGTCAATACATGTTATTAATAGTTTGCTTATTTATGTGAGAAAATTCTTCCATCTCACACCCCATGGATAAAAATATATGATAGATTGCTAAATATTTTTAAAGCCTCTAAAAGTACCAGAAGAAAATGAGATAAACATATAACCCAAAAGTCACAAAAGAAGAAATGATGAAAATATTTGAGAATAAGACTGAAACCTTTTTTATGATAAGAAATATCACAATCAAACTAAAAAGACAAATAATGGGTTGCAAAAAAATAACTGGCATCCCATGTAACAATATTTTATAGATGAAAGAGGACAAAATGAACAAATGGTAACATGGCAAAGGCTATAAATAAACAAACTGCAAAATCTTAAACACAAACGACTCAAAAACCCACCAAAACAACAACAAAAGAACTGTCAATGAAGCCCACATTCCATTAGGGGAAGAGTAAAGTAAGCTGTAAATGAAGATTAATGAATGTAACACTATGCAACTATTATAAAGAAATGATATGTGATGTGGACATGTACATAGATGGGGAAGCAACTAGTGCTTTCTAGGAGCACTTACATTTTAAACTATGTTTGTGTCTGATGAACAGGTAAAAGGGATGGGAATAAGGAGGCTTTATTTTTTCTTAATCGGAATTGTCTGTCTTTGAAAATATAAGTGAAAATAAGTAGATGGAAGCCGCTCACCTTTAAAATGGCTTGAGCAGATGAACAATGACTCATTAACATGGAAGTTAAAATACTAGTTTGGTCTTAGTAGCAAATATGAAACAAAAACAAGGGTACTGATAGGACCCATCAGCCTTTGAAGATTCCTACAGACTTTATAAAGTGAGAAATAGCCAATATAAATTAATTATATAACAAATAGAAGGTTTTTTTTTAAATTTTGAACCATATGAAAATGCTGGTTTTCCAGGTCAAAAATAGACAGCACGAATTGTGTATTCATCCTAAATAGGATACTTATTAAGACGTTTTAAAGAATGTTAAAACATTTTAAAGAATCAAGATCCTGCTAGTATTATTCCTATAAACATAGTCACCTACCTTTTGAGCAAATAAATTAATCTCTTACATTGGCCTAGTGCTATATATGGAAAACGAAACGATATACAATAGTCTATTCCTCTAATGAAACAGAAAAGACACTTCCAAATGTTTACCATTGGGGTATCACCTAAGTGAATTTCATATTGAGAAGGTTAACACATTTGTTAGGCTCCCTGATTGTTCTGGGGAGAAGGGATCAAAATGGTACTAGAATGCTGACTCTCAGGGCCTTCTGAAAGACTGTTGGCTTTAGCCTGGTACTTCTTGGAAAGGACCAAAGTTTGATGATTACTCTAAACTTGTTTTTACAGCATGCTATTGAGTACTTGCGCTGCACGGTGCATTTTAGCCAATGCTTTTAGTTTGGTACTAGGGTCTTGAAGAAAATAGCTCATAACCTGACCAATTTTGTAAAATGAATAAGCCTTACTATTATTGTTGTCATTTATGGCATATGTATAAAATATGCAAAGAATGAACTGCTAACTACATATATTTTGCTAGGACTATTTCAGTTTAGAAGGGAAAACTCAAAAAACAGTTTTTGGTAATAAAAATGTAAACAAAACGGCTGGGTGCAGTGGCTCACGCCTGTAATCCCAGCATTTTGGGAGGCTGAGGTGGGTGGATCACTTGAGGTCAGGAGTTCGAGACCACCCTGGCCAACATGGAGAAACCCCGTCTCTACTAAAAATACAAAAAAAAAAAAAAAAATTAGCCTGGCGTGGTGGCAGACGCCTGTACTCCAAGCTACTTGCGAGGCTGAGGCAGGAGAATCACTTGAAACCAGGAGGCGGAAGTTGCATTGAGCCGAGATTGCACCACTGCACTCCATCCTGGGTGACAGAGCGAGACTCCATCTCAAAATAATAATAATAATAATAAAATTAAAATGTAAACAAAAATACTGATTTTGGACATGTCTTAGGTTTTATTTTTTACAGGTTTCATAATATTTTTTCTCTCTTAATTTAAAATGGGTGCTGTTTTTTCTTTTTAGAACCATAATAGTGGCTGCTTTAATTAAATGAGAAAAACAGAAATATATTTCTCTCCTCAAAAGTAAGAGCAGTTTTGATCCATTCATCTTCTTTACAGAGAAATTGGGAAGACAGAACAGGAAATGTTTATCAAGCACTCTATGAAAATGATCTGCTCTTTAAATTATTAGTAATAACCTATGTCACTGTCACAAATTATTCCTTTGGTTTGTCAAAGGTTCACGCTTGAGAAAATACTCTTTCTGACCAGTGCTCAAGACAGCTTCGTTGTTAAGGTTTCTATCTGTCTCTCACTATAGGCGATTACAGCAAATGCATCCCAGTCATTTAGTTAATTTATACAAAATAGAATCAATTTCTCTCGTTTCATCATGATTGAACATTTTTCTGAACTCCTGTAAATGAGTAACAGATAAGCACTATTTATCAGATTGTTTGGTGGAGCACACACTTTTGATTATTCTATTTTCTCGTTGTTACTAATGAAATATGTAATATGCCTCGAGAAAAAACAATTGCAAAGCTTGGCCTTCAAGCATTCATGAGGCAATGGATATTTTGATGAGAATTTATTGTATCCATACTTTTCTCTAATGGTGTTCTCTCTAAAAGCCCATGGGAGGGCAGTGATGCTCTAGGGTATCTGAGATGTCCCAAGGCTTTCAGAACACAGTTAACAGGGGCCCTTGCTCTGCCCTGGCACCCAGCAGTCACCAAGAAGTTCCCCATGGTGCTCAGAACCTCAGTGAGGTTGTTCAGGCATGGACACAGGGTACCTTGACACCCTCAGTGTGGCACGCCCAAGAGACCCTTTTTCCCTCCAGTGTCACAGAATTTGGGGATGGGCATTTAAAAAGCTGAATCTTCTGCGCTGCTGCCATCCCTATCCATCACACATGGAGAAGAATACAAGGAAGTGAAGCACTAAGGCAAAGGATGCTTTGAACCACATGATTTTCCCAGGCTCTGCAACAGGTATGCCCACACAGAGTGGAAATGCCCTGGCAGAAGCGAGGGTGCAAATGCAAAGGCAGATAGATGAGATGAAGATGTCTCTGGAATTCAGATCCTCCAGAAGGAATCATTTTTGTCATCTATGATGGGAGGATAGTTTATAGATCACTTTGTAAAAATAAATCACTTCTCTTTGTTTCACAAAGTGGATAATTACAATTAAATGTGTGAAGAGATAGGAAGGTGGGATGGACATTATTCCTTCCTCCAGGCTTCTGCAGACCTTGTTCCCCGAGGTTTGAGTTGAAGAAACAAAACCAGGACATTTGAAAAGATAAATGGGCTGAGGCTGGAGAGCTGACCTGGATGTCACCTCACCCTTGCTTACCAAGGTCCATGCTCTTCGAGGCTTTCAAATTAATTGATTCAGGCTGCCTGGCTGGTGTCACAGATCTGAAGTTGACGTGCTGATCTGGAAAATATACTGCTGAATCCACCCCAGAGCTGTGGAAGGAAGCCATATGTTGTATTTAGGTTTAGAATAAAATCTTTTAAAAAATGAGGAAGCAGTTCTCATTTTGAACACAGCCACTCATCACTCTGCACAGCTCCCAACCACATATTTTCAACGAATTCTTAAATCTCAGGTTTCTTTTATAAGATGTAGCAACTCTGTTTTCATGTATTTTGTCACACTGTACAATTTAAATAAAATATTCTCTGGGTAATATCGTGTTTTACTCTTCACTGATTTCTGCTAATTGGGATCCTGCTGTACACTATATAACTTTAAGTGGGTAAAGAGGGCCTGGAAAACACTAGCACTTCAAAAGATGTCACCGGATATTAGCAGAGCCCAAAAGCAGGTTAAGGGATTTCTGTGGACTAAGCTATGCCTATTTTAAAACACAAGTGAAAGGGTTGTATCCTTTAGAGGAAACCATCCTGTTGAATGACTGATGCCTGTAGGAGTTTGGTTTTCTACTTTATTTAGGTCTTTTTTCTAAAACTAATGTTAACACTAAGGAGACAGTCTGCTCATCAAAAGTGCCAAAAGGAAATAATAGGAAAAGCACAGTTGACAATTTAGACACAAGATACATCAAATGCCCATTATAGTTTTCTTAGTACTTGTAGGCAATCTCAAATAACTTTCTTTCTGCTGAATATTTTATTTATTTTGCTTGAGGATAGAGGGTATTACATAAGAGAATTACAGACAATGACTTAGTTCTTGTTTTAGAAATAAATTTATATAATTTTAATAAACTAAATTATAGCCATTTTCTCCCCTTGGCACTCTCACCTGTTTGGAAAGTAAATATGGTGGCTCATCTCATTATAATTGCTATTCTAATCTCAAATATAGTGAAAATCGAAATCATGTATCCTTACAAAATCTAAAGTATTGATGTTGAGTTTTTCAAACAGCTGGAGTTTGATACTATAAACAATAAAACAATAGCAAAAATAACTGTTTTGAATGAAAATCCTTCTAAAATGTACAAGAGAATCTCGACCTGAAATACCAAAATAAGTTTAATCTTTTCTCGAAACTCATCATCCCTCCATATTCAATATTGCTTTCAAGCAATATTAAAATTAGTATGCAGCAATAATAGTATTGCCAAATGAATAAATGAACCTCTCTTTTTATAATGCAGTGGGTAGATTAAGGAAGTACCTGTTTAGCCAGGTTTGGTGGCATGCACCTGTAGTCTCAGTTACTTGGGAGTCTGAGGCTGGAGGATCACTTGAGACTAGGAGTTTGAGGCTGCAGTGAGCTAAGATCGCACCTCTTCCCTCCAGCCTGGGTGACAAAGGTAGACCTCATCTCCTCCACCCTCCCCCAGAAAGGAAGTACCTGTGAACCAGCACAGCACTGTGGTGTGTCTGGCCCACTCTAAATCCTAGCTCCAGTACTTACTAGCTGTGTCAACTCAGAGACTTATTGGACCTCTCTGGGCTTCAATTTCCTTATGTATAAAATGAGTAAAATTACACTCTCTACCTCATAAGGTTGTTGAGAGACTAGAATGAGTGAAGATTTATAAAGTAAGGACATTAGGGTCTGGTACAGAATATGTGCTATAGAAGCAGATAAATTAGGTAAGTTAACAAATAAGCAGATCAATAAATTGTCCTACTTTTGCTTCCCAAAACACTATAAATTTCTGAGTTTTTCCCATTACCTGTGCTTTTTACAGTTTCTTTGACATCTCTGTTTTTGTCAGACTCTCAGCAAGTCTGTGACTAGGAGTACTTTTCTCTTTCTGTTTAGAAGGGTGATGTGGTTTGATGGTTAGGAGAGTGGCCCCTGTAGGAAAATGTCAGGGGGAGTGGCCTCAGTTTCCTCATTCATAAAATGGATAAGAATAGAATTTATGACTCTTTAAAATTTTTGTAAGATATGTAAGTTATGTTACATATTGAGAAAAGTACCTAGCACACAGTAAGAGCTTGATCAACCTGAGCTATTAAGAATCCTTTTCTTTATTTCTGTAGGTTAGTGTGGTCTTCGAATGAGGGCCTAAGGCATTTGCCAATGAAAAGATTTCACGTTTTCATAAAAATTTCTCAAGAAGTTTAAATCCTCTCTTTAGGGTTATGTAGCTTTTTGGTTTTTTTTTTCTATTTCTTTCCTGGTGTCTGGGTACATTCTCAATAAACGAAGCCATTGATATATAAAGTGTATTAGATATGGTATCTAGTAATGACAAAATATGCCAATTGTGAACAAAAATCCTGGACCCACTTAGTGTTATTGACACTAGCCTGGCCTAATAGCAATACTTTCATTTTTTCAGCCCATTTTAAAGAAGAATTCTGAGACACTACTGCAAACATGAGCTTTCCCCTGAGTCTTGGTGTTTGGAAGCACTTGCCTTTAAATGTGTTATTCGACCTTTATTTGCACTTAAGTTTTCCATCCTTTGATCTGTTGTGATGATGTGGGTTTAGTGTCAGAAAGACTCATGGCCTTCATAGAATCAAAAAGTTTAAGAGCCAGAAGGGATTAAAGGTCACCTCATCTCTCAGATAAGACCCTGAGGCTCAAAGAGGAGAGTTGGCGTTCCAAGGTCACACAGCTGGCCAGGGGCAAAGCTGGGACCAGAGCCAGAAGCTCTGGCTGAAATGGTGGCCAGCCTGGGACACAGGTTGTTGCTGATCTCGAATCCGCAAAAATCAAGGCTTTCACTTTTAGTGAAGACTTGCTCACCTTTTATTATGTGGCTTACATTTTAGGTTTGCTTTTCGTTTCAATAGAATGGTGTACATCATGCAATAATAGAAAAACTAAATCCTCAATCAAAGCAGTGAAAGCCTCCAGGGAGGAGGTGTAGGACCCTCATTAAAACATAGATCAGATTGCATTTAAAGTGCTCTGCTCAAGGCAGACTGAGAATCTACCCAACCGAACAATGTGTTGGTGAACCTGACTCATTGTCTTAGTTTATCCTCTTAAGCCAAGTGTTAATTCACAAATTAGGAATAAGAGCTCAAATTTTCCCAGACTCTTAGGTAGCAATGATCGCAATCCCCATTTAAAAAGTAAGGTGGCAATGACACTCCATGCAGTAACATCAAGCTAGGATCTGTCTAATAAAGTGAACTTTTATACAAATGTTGGCATATAATCAAGAAGGATCAAAGAAATAAAAGGCTGCACTGTACATATGAATGTAACAAATGCTCTTATGTACACATCTGATCATAATGAGATATCTACATATCTATCTATATACACACACATATATGTTACCATCATTTTGATCGTGACCAAGTGTACACTTCGAAAACGTTTCATAAAAGGGCCCCCTTTGCTGCAGTACAAAATGGAAATAAGGCAAAATAAGGCTGGTATCAGATTGATGGATATTAAGGAGGCAAGTGAGTGTAATATAAGTCATAGGATTAGAGCCAACGTGGGCATATAGAGCACCAGAATAATGAGTGAGTACCGTATTGAGTTAGTTCATGTGAAAATATTTTAGACATGTTAAGTTAGACTAGTAAAATGGTTTGTAACTTTATGCTACCTCTCTCGAGTGTTTGGATTAAGAGGGTGACACAACGATTAACTATAAAATACGACATTTTAATTTTGAAGGGAGTTAGCATGTGCTCATGGCCGAGTGGGCTGCAGTGAAGGCTGTTGGAAGCTGGAAGTTGACAGCAGGCCAAAGACATGTCTTAGATAAAGGCCGTGTTTTCAGCATGAACAACCAGAGAATCTACCAAATAGAAACGATACTCAACGTCAAATTATGCTGCCTAATGAATAAGTAAGGGTAGCATGAAACATATGCCAGTGTTTGACTATGGTGACAAACCGGGAATGTAAAAGATGTATAAGAGCCAACAATGAATGTTCAAGAACTGTCTGAGGTGAAAAGGTGGGGGATGAAGATTTTGAGGGGCAAGACAAAAACCATGATGTCTGAAGTCTCAGGTGTCCACAGATGGACTTCAACAATAGGCTTCTATGAGAGAGAGTAGTTTCAGGTATGTGCGTGAAGAAACAGACAGAGAGAGAGAGAGAAAGAGAATATGAACATGTGGGGAATAGCCCAATGTTGTCTAAACTGTTAATAATATTCGATATATTCTGTCTGCTGCCGATTTACCTTCAGCTCTGCCTGAGATCAAACAGTAAGTTTATTTCCTTTATATTTATTTCTTAGACCCACATATTATAAACTTTTCTGTGATAATCATTGCATAATAGTAAAAACAGGTTGAGCAATTTCCTGATTTCATTTTGTACAGGCATTAAGTTTGATCAAATTTGTTTTTCTTTCCTCACGCCATAGCAGTTTTCTCTTTTACAAGATTAGCCTCACCCCTCCAACATCCTTTTTTCCTTTGAGAGGGCTTTTACTTTTTTTTTTTTTTGAAAGGCAGAAGGCAGGAGAGCCTTTCTTGCTCAATCCTCCTGGCTCCCTTCCAGTCCTTCCTCCATCCCAAGTTTCACACATCCAACCCCTGCTGCTGCTGGTCACCTAGGCAACACAGCAGCTGGCAGGATGGTGCAGGTCACACGATCCTAGGAGGGGAGAGTTTCAAGGCTTAAGACTTGTTCCTTCTATTTTTAAAGTATCTCTGCCCTTTCTTCTCCACCCATGCTTCTGATCCCTCCATCCAGGCCCTGCTCTTCTCTTGCTAGTCCCAAGTCGGAGCAGCCTCCTTGTTTATGGTGGCTTCTGCCATTCCCTCCATCCTCCATCACTGAAACTGCTCTGCCTGATAGTGTCATCTCCAGGCTCAAAGTGCTTCAATGCTTCCCCACTGCTCTCTGGAGAAGCATGGCACCCATGGAGCAGGGCAGACAATGCCCTTCCCATTGATTCTTCCCTGAGATACCACAAGCTTTAGCCACACTGAACACACTCTGCATTCTTCTCTCCCATCACCTGGTTTCCTTAACCTAAATTGCCCTTCCCGCCACTTCTCTGTCTAGAGAGCTTTCTTCCGTTTTCCAAGAAACTGCTTACACTACTCTCCTGTGAAAACTTACTTGACAACTCCAGGCAAAGTTAATGGCTTCTTCCTCTAGGCTCCCATTGCATTTTGTATCTAATGCTTAGCTGGCTGCATCCTAATTATCTGTGTGTCTGTCTCTTTAAGAGGACGCTGCATTTCTTGCAGGCAGGGATGCTTTCCAATCCATTTGAGTTGTTTCTATAGTGTCTGGCTCAGAGCTCCAGAAATACTTTTGAATGGATGAGTAAGTGAATGAATGACTTAATAACCAAATACTGCAGAGTGGAAAAGAAGAATGAAGTCTAAGACAATGTCATACTTTTGACTGAAAGGAGATTACTGTCGATGATTAAGAGAGAAGTTCTAATAAAGAAGTGAGAACAGAGGCCTAAAACAGGGGACTAGGAAGGAAGACAGCGAAAAGAAGATGGAAGTTACTAGTTCATACCATGTAATGAAGATTTACAGCAGCGAGGACCAATATAAACTTTTTTCTCTCCCCAATTCACAAAGGAATGGCTTTGCAGAAAAGGGAAGGAAAGAAATCCGTGGAGACTTTGAAGCCAAAAAGACAGTTGCTAAATCCCAGGTGATCTCTGAACCACCTCTCTCCCTTGAAGGTTTCTCATCTGAGTGCTTCTCTCTAGCCTCCCCTGCACAGATGCTCAGTACCTCTGACTGCAATTGCCCTAAAAGGTATCCAAAGAATCCTGGCTTCCAGGGGATATCAAACCTCTTCCATTCACCCAATCCATGTTATACACACAAAAAAACCACAGGTTTCATTCTGTGTATTACCTGCGAAAACCCTGCATTAAGACTGACTATCTACCAAACGAAGTCTGCATACCTTATTCTTGCACTCTGGGCTTTATCATCTGGCTGATCAGCCCCACCTTGTACAAATCAATTTACTCTCCCGTCTCTATGCTGTTTCTTCTGCTGCCCTTCCCTCCCGAAATGCCCTTTCTTCCTGGGCTCATCTCATGTCCACCTGCTATTCATGAGTTAGGGTTCGGCTCAAATGACACTTTTACCACAGCATTTTCCCTGATTCCTTTATCTGGAGGCATTCTCCTCTGCCTCAGATGCTCAGAGCATTTTATCTACACCTTCTGGTAAATATCACTTGGAACCCTTGTGTTCCAGTCGTCCCATGAGTCTACCTGTCAGCCTACCAGCTTCCTGAAGACAGGGTTTATATCTGATTCAGCTTTGCACCATCCCAAACATTTTGCACATATATACAGGATAAACAGTAAGGTAGAACAAATGAAACTATGTTTTAAATGGCTTTTTCTATGCCACCAAACTGTCATTTTCAATTCAGAATCGAGGCAGGCAATGGAAATGAATGGACAAAATTAAATAGGTCCACATTTTCTTTTATGAAACCCCTAGAGATACTGATCTAGAATATTATTATGATTATCATCAATCTAGTTCACGAAACTGTAGTTAGCAAGATAACTGGCTCTAAAAGTATAAGAATCAGAGATAGCTAAATATAGGTGAGCTTCCACCTAATAGAGTTAGCTATACTCTAAGGCATGCTGCTTTATTTTTAGCAGACTGTATTAAAAAACATAATAGGAATGACACTAGCATTGCTGCAAGAAAAATGAAGAAATTTCACAGGATTATCATGGGACACAGAATGGAATAAAATACACAGTTTCTAACAGCCATAATAAATACAGAAAATAGCAAAGGGACAATTTAATGATTTTTAAAACTCATCAGAAGAACAAAATCTATGAATTCCCCTTGTCAAATAGTATGTATGCTTAGTAAATCTCATTCTTGTGTGATTCTAAAAATTATTGATTTTTTTAGTTTCTATTACAGAATGGATATAATATTGGGTACCCTCTTCAATATTTTAGATTATATATGGTGTTGCTTTAATTTTTAGATTCCATTAACTTTCTTGGAACATCTATTTTTAAAATACCTCTAGGGTTTGCCAATTACTAATAAAAACCCATAAGCTTCCTATTTTCTCAGTTTTGTTTTATACCTTCCCATGTCACTTTTCTTTGAGCTCCACGGCTCTAGTTTTTAAATTTGTAAATGAAAGTTCAACCATTTTCTTAAATATTTTAATAATTTAAGGTGAATCTTAACAAATACCAGGAAGCAAAATATGCCCAATCTAAGCTATTAGCTATGAGAAACTTTCACTGAAGCTTTCACTGGAAAGGAGTCATAGGTACTATAAGATTTCCATTCCAGAAAGAAGTAGAGTTAAAATAAGTTTGCTGAATAAGGTTGCTGTGTTCTCCCAGAAAAACAATAACAAGGAGCATTTACGATATATCATTTTATCAATACCTGTGGCTGTAA
Organism: Pongo pygmaeus; assembly: GCF_028885625.2. Lineage (NCBI taxonomy): Eukaryota > Metazoa > Chordata > Mammalia > Primates > Hominidae > Pongo > Pongo pygmaeus. Next base: position 105,498,179 of record NC_072384.2, on the reverse strand, counting down.
TCTTCGAGGCCCAATTCCAGAGCAGAATGTGGTGTTGGAGAAGGTGGAACTTCACTCTCGGCCCATCTGTCATTGGGCAGCAATAGGTCTATAAACAAAGAACAAATGAAGCTGTATAAAGTGGAAGCAAAACCATTCGATGCCTGGTTTGGTTTCAGTATCTCTCTCAGACACAGTTTTAGCCAACACATAAACCAGCCCTGAAATAAATAAGTTCTCACACAGTACTGAAAGATCCTTATGAGAATGAATACTGCTTGTATGAGGAAATCTAAGCCTGCTAATATGTTTTTACACTGGTGACCTGCAGGCAACCCCTAGCAAACCCACTCCACACATCTTGACTACCTTTTCCCACCAACAAAAGGCTGACACATACTCATTACCTGTGATTTGTGGAATTAACAAAGTCATCTGTTTTATGCCTTAACATTTTTGTAAACAAGACTTTATAGTGAATACTCTGGATTATATGGCGATTAAAGCATTTGCTTCAGTAGCAAAAACTTCCTTTAAAAAATCATGAGATATAGTATATCTGTTCACCATTCAGACATAGTGGAGGTAAACACACACACACACACACAAACACACACACGTGCACTCTTTTTTTCTATCTGTGCCATAATGGAGACATCTGAGTTTAAGGCCTTATAAGGAAAAGACAGGGGTCTAAATCCTGGTTTTCCCACCTACTAAAAATGTATAGTTTTCCAGTTTGTTCTGTACTACAAGAATAGACATGTATCTCTAATACCACCACAACTGACAAGTAAGGTTGTTGAGATCTTATTGTATAGCAGACATTATATTAAGCCTTGTACATTATTTCATTGAATGCTCATAATTACTAACCATATTCACTAGTGTATGAAAGCATTATATAACATCGTGGTAAAGTGTATGGTTTTTGGAGCAAGATTGCCATGTTTCCAACCCTACTGCTGTGTGAACTTGGCAAATTACTCAACTTCTCCAAGCCTCAGTTTTTAAAGCCATCACAAGTGGCAACAAGAGTACCTTTACTGGAGGAATATGAGAATTAAATTTTATTTATATATATATGTGTGTATATATATATGTGTGTGTACATATTTATTATTATTATTATTATTTTTGAGATGGAGTCTCGCTCTGCCACCCAGGCTGGAGTGCAGTGGCACGATCTTGGCTCACTGCAAGCTCTGACTCCCGGGTTCACGCCATTCTCCTGCCTCAGCCTCCCGAATAGCTAGGACTACAGGCGCTCGCCACCACGCCTGGCTAATTTTTTGTGTTTTTAGTAGAGACAGGGTTTCACCGTGTTAGCCAGGACGGTCTTGATCTCCTGACCTCGTGATCCACTCATCTCCGCCTCCCAAAGTGCTGGGATTACAGGCGTGAGCCACCGCGCCCGGCCAAACTAAATTATATTTAAGCAGTGATTTGTAAATGCAAACTGTTAAGTAAACATAGGATTATTATTCCATAGATTGTAAGTTTTACTTGTATCTACTACAGTGACATATTTGATAAGATATGTACCTGATTTGTCCCTGAATGACAGAACAAGAGACAAATCTCTCTACCCTTGAGAACTGCTGTTGGTGATAAAACCTGCTTTGGCTTGTCTACGTGCTGGATATGATGGTTAATTTTATATGTCAACCTGACTGGGCCACAGGGTACCTAGAAATTATTCTGGGAGTTTCTGTGAGGGTGTTTTTAAACAAGATTCACATTTAAATAAGTAGACTGTCCCCTCTAATGGGGTGGGCCTTGTCTAATCACATGAAGGCATGAATAGAACAAAAAAGATTGCCTCTCTCCTGAATAAGAGAGAATTCCCCCTGCCTGAGTGACTTTGACATGGGACATTGGCTTTTTTCTATCTTCAGACCCAAACGGAAACATCAGTTCTTCCTGAGTCTCAAGCCCATTTGTCTTCAGACTGAAACCATGCCACCAGCTTTTCTGGTTCTCAGGCCTTCAGACTCAAATCTGCACCATCAACTCTTCTGCCACCCCAGCTTGCTGACTCATCCTGCAGATCCTGGGATGTGCCTGTCTCTATGGCCATGTGAGCCAATTCCTTATCATAAATCTGTTCACACACACACACACACACAACTTGGTTCTGTTTCTCTGCAGAACCCTGATAAATACACAAGGCAAGGACTTGCTCCAAGCTCTGCCCCAGGCACTAGACTGGTGGGGAGGTAGTTGTAGCACAGCCGACATGCCCCTGGGGATGAAGCTTGAAGCAGATCTGCTAAGTAGGTGACCAGGGGGAAAGAAGCACAAAGGCAGCGCCTGCACCGTGCCCCTGCACCACCTCCAACCCTAGGGGCCCATTGATTTGTTAGTGGTGGCAGCAGTCAGGCATTCAAGACTTGCTAAGAGAAACAGAACAGAAGGACTGTAATGTAAATTGGGGAAAATGGACATCCTGGGACAACTTCCTTTCTGCTGGCTCTCATCTTCTATCCTCAACCTCTCAGTCCATCTTCCACAGTGATGGTGAACGTATTTGTGATTATATAACTTGTTGCTCAAAATCACTTCAGCTGCACATTGCCTACGGAATAAAGGTCTATGATCCCGGCAAACAACTTTATCTCCCATTGCCCGTTAGCTTGCCATTCCCTGCCAGCACCCCTGGGTGTTCCTGCCTCAGTATCTTTGCTTATGTAACTGCAAAACCTACTCTACCTGTCAAATTCCTATCCTTCTCCCAAGATCCACCCAAATATCACTTTTACTATGAAGGCTTTGCTGTTGCCAAGGATCTGTCACTTTTATAACAGTGGCCAAGAAGACCAGTGCCCACTCTATCTGTGTTCTTCCTCTCTTCCTGGGCATACAGCTGGACACCATTGCTAGGGCCTCTTTGCCCCTAGACTAGTTCTTGCAAATGGAATGTGGGCTGCTATGATAAATGTCATTCCCAGTCTCAGTGGTTATGAGAGGGTGCACCTTCCTCACTCTCTCTTCCTTTCCCCAACTATATCACCTGAAAGCCAGGTGACGAGGTGCCCAGCCACCAGTGGAAGGAGCCTAGGTCCTGTAATCACTGCATGGAGCACAGCTGCCAAACCTCATTGTGCAGTGATAGGACCAGGAAATAGACTTTCACTGTCTTTATCTATCCAGTGACACTTTAGGTTTATCTATTACTTAATATTATGTAAAGTAATTCTTGGATAGCATTTATCAAATGCCACTTTTGCAATGAACTATGTATGTATTTATTGTTCTATCAAGCTATTATCTATTTATCTATGTCTATTTCTTTTTCTAGACTGTAGATAACTTTCTCCTTGTGTTCCTCTTTCTCGTTTCTCCATGTCTTCTACAGCCTCTTCTCTGGCTAGTTTTATTACAATCATTAAATTTAATTTTTATTACACTCATGAACCATTTATGGTTCTTTATGTGTTTATGTGTTTTTATGTGTTTTTTTTTTTTAAAGTGGTGATCGGTGCAGAGGTAAGTACCTTGTTTGTTGAGGTAAGTATCTTATTTGTTGACTCTATCCTTGTTACTTTTTTTTTTTTTTTTTTCCTTTTTTGAGACAGAGTCTCACTCTGTCACTCAGGCTGGAGTGCAGTGGTGCGATCTTGGCTCACTGCAAGCTCTGCCTCCCGGGTTCAAGCCATTCTCCTGTCTCAGCCTCCCGAGTAGCTGGGACTACAGGCACCTGCCACCAAGCCCAGCTAATTTTTTGTATTTTAAGTAGAGAAGGGGTTTCACTGTGTTAGCCAGGATGATCTTGATCTCCTGACCTCGTGATCTGCCTGCCTTGGCCTCCCAAAGTGCTGGGATTACAGGCGTAAGCCACCATGCCCGGCCCCTTGTTACATTTTTTAAACAACATATTCAGATGCTGTAAGGAATTTTTATTTTCTTCTGGGCCCAAACACCTTTGTTAAGCCCTTGTTTCAGTGTAAAAGTCTGGAATTCTTATCTCCTATAATAATATTTCTGGATTTCACTGAGTGTACGAGGTACAGTCTTCTTGATGGTCATTTCATATATATCTATGCCTGTAAATGTTGACACGGCACTCCCTGCAGTCATTACTTCATTGATGGCCAAATGGCTCTTCCTTTTAATTATCATCTTTTGTTGTTATTTGTGTTGTGGGATCTATCCTACCAAGGCCACATCAGAAAAGAATGAGTAAAAGAGATTGTAACTTTAGACAAGAGGTCAGCAAGCTATGGCCCTGGTCCAAAACCAGCTTGCCACCTGCCTTTGCAAATAAAGTTTTACTGAACAGCCATGCCTATTTATTTATGTGTTGTCCATGAGTGTTTCTGCTCTACAATGGCAGAATTGAGTGGTGACAGAGACCTACAGTCCAAAACCTGAAATATTTACTATCTTCCACTTTAAGGACAAAGTTTTTTGACCCCTGCTTCAGACTATTCTTAAGGACAATAATACTACTGCATTCACCACTCCCGATAGTGTATTCCACACAATGGAGGTATCCAATAAACATTAGCCAAATTGAAACGTATAATTCAATCTTGGATAGACATTCCAGACGTAGCGCTTTACATGCTATAGAGGGGTAGATACATGCTGGTCCCCTGAAAGATACACATTAGAAATAATTCTACTATGATGTGTTTCAGAGGACCCCAGGGAATATGGATCCAGAGAGACAGGTCACAGAACCACCACATTTGATTTGAGATGGAGATGAAAGGCCTAACCCAGTGGTGATGCTGGGCAGACTTGGGGGCAGTGGGTGCCTAAGACAGGAGTGCACTTGAGCTGAAAGAGGAGAAGCAGGAGAAGAGCTATATGGGGGAGACAAGTGCAGTGAAATGAGAGGTAATGCTAACCAGAGGCAAACTGCATGAGGCAGTTCCTTGGCCCAGGGTAAGATCTGCCAGCAAGATTCCTCAGAAAATACAGTGGTGGTGCATTTCATTACCATTCAAATGCTTAATAGGATTTTATAGGAAGCCCTTGGGACACAGCCTCCATCCCTATTACCATCTTGAAGCACCACATTTATTTCACTATTGGCATTGCTAGCAATTCTTCAGTACAAATGTGAATTTTCTGGTGTTATGATTTCTACAAACATTAGTTCTAAAAATGCCTTTTTTCTGTGTAACAGCTTGACAGGAATAAAAAAAATAAAAACCAAGAACTGTGGGTGGTATGTACTATTATTACAAAAATAAATGGAACATAGAATATCAACATTGGATTTTTAAATATACAAAGGAAAGGAAAAAGGAAAGAAAAAAAAAAGTCAATGTTTTGGCTGTAACAGCTCCTCTCCTCACTAGACATTACATTTTGTCAAGTTAATCTTGTTTTTCTAAAGAAGATCCTTGAAAAAACTGGTAATGGCAATCAACATTCAGGTTTTATAAGCCTTAGTGGCCTGTTACCACCTGACATGGATCTGAAACTCAGGAACTCCCAATAGTTTCCTAAATATAAAATGCCATTAATATTACAAAGAGGTGATGGCCATGATACTCTTTTATAGCATCATGTTTATATACTCTGCTATAATTTTTTGGTCTCTAAATCAATAGGCTTACATAAAAAGTAAGAAAATTTCATCTACTGGCCTCTAACAATGAAAATGTAATGAGTCTGTGTTTTGATAGGCCTAAATTTTATAATCTAGTATGGTAGCACAGATCCACAAAGAAAATATAATACTAGATTTTCTCTTCTTTTGAAAAAATAATGTTTAATGGAGTCACTTTGGAAGAAAGAGAAACAGGAAACTTGCAGATAGTTAATTTTTATATTTTTTTCACTGATGTAAAAATTGTTCTAGCTAAATCTACGTTCTGGGAAGAAAAGAACAGACAAAATCTCCCAATGGTTGTCTGAGGCCACTTGTGCCCAAAGGACTCTATTTGTACAGAAGATATACAAAGTCTGAACATTCTATTGAAGTTCCAAACCAAATTATTATTGTATTCTATTTTTAGCATGTGCTTGGAATGGATTTTCTTATTTAATTTTTTTTTTCTGGGTGTATCCTTACACAATTAACTACTTCTATGGTTTCATTAGTTTAGCCTTTGCTATTCTTTGCAGAGATATTATTCCATTTATTTAAGTATCTCAATGTCTTCTGAAAATATATCATGTGTCACTTAATGAGGATATATTCTGAGAAAAGCATTGTTAGGCAATTTTGTCCTTGCATCAACATCATAGTGTGCTTACTCAAACCTAGAAGGATTAGCTTACTCTGGTAAGCTCTGTGGTATAGCCTATTGCTCCTAGGCTACAATCCTGTATAGCATTTACTGAATACTATAGGCAATTACAACACGATGGTATTTGTGTATCTAAACAGAAAAGCTACAGTGAAAATACAGTATAAAAGATAAAAATTGGTACACCTGCATAGGACACTTACCATGAATGGAGCTTGCAGGACTGGCAGTTGCTCTGGGTGAGTCAGTGAGTGAGGATGAGCAAATCTGAAGGCCTAAAACACTACTGTACACCACTATAGACATTACAGACACAAGGCACTTAGGCTACACTACATTTCTAAAAAATATTTTCTTTCTTCAATCTCAGTAACTTTGTTACTTTATAAATTTTAATTTAGCTTTTTGAATCTTTTGTAATAACAGCTTAAAACACAAACACATTGTACAGCTGTAGAAACATTTTTTCTTTATATCTTTATTGTATAAGATTTTTCTATTATACTTTTTTTTTTTAACCTTTTAAACTTTTTTGGTAAAACCTGAGACACACACATTAGCCTAGGCCTAGATAGGGTCAGGATCATCAATATCACTGTCTTCCCCCTTCACATCTTATCCCACTGGAAGGTCTTCAGGGGCAATAACAGGCACAGAGCTGTCATTTCCTATGATAACAACACCTTCTTCTGGATACCTCCTAAAGGAACTGCCTGAGGCTGTTTACAGTTACCTTTTTTTAAAAATAAGTAGAAGTGTACTCTAAAATGATGATAAAAATTATAGTATAGCATTAGGAATTTTTCAGCTCCATTATAATCTTACGGGACCACCATGATATATGTGGTCTGTTGTTGACCAAAATGTGATTATGTGGCACATAACTGTATTTTATAGACATTAAAAACGAAACAAAAGGTACTTAGTGTTCATTTAGATGTCACTGGTGTAACTAGGAATTAAACTCTAGACTTAGACACTGGGCCACACGTTGCTAGAGAATTAAATGCCAATCAAGTTATATAAAATCTAGATATTTTAATACAGATGTCCACATTCATGATCATAAGGTAGAAAGAAGACTGTTTTATTTTGCAGAAAACTTGCCATTCCTTTCCCAGGCTCTTTTGCTATTGCAATTTAAGATTTCAGAAGGCAATCTTGTTCTGTCAAGGAAACTTTTAATTTCTTTTTTTTTCTTTGAAACAGTCTCCTTGCTCTGTCGCCCAGGCTGGAGTACAGTGGCACGATCTTGGCTCACTGCAAGCTCTGCCTCCTGGGTTCACACCATTCTCCTGCCTCAGCCTCCCGAGTAGCTGGGACTACAGGTGCCCGCCACCATAATTTCTTTAAGATGAGAAAAGACATACTATTTTTTTTTTTATCTGTATACTAAGTAAAGTCAGCTTCTTCTTCTTCTTTTTTTTTTACCCCCATAGTAGCTGGGATTACAGGCATGTGCCATCACATCAGACTAATTTTTTTTTTTTTTTTTTAGTACAGATGGGATTTTGCCATGTTGGCCTGGCTGGTCTCGAACTCCCGACCTTAGGTGATCTGCCTGCCTCGGCCTCCCAAAGTGCTGGGATTACAGGCGTGAGCCACTGAGCCCAGTCTAAAGTCAGCTTCTAATGGGCATTCTCAGTAGGTGAAAGGACTCCAATAGTTTCAAGAGACCAATATAAGTCAGACCCATGCTGTGGTTTGGAAGACAAACTAAAGACAGGGAGACGGGAATTGAATCCAGACTGTGCATGTATCAAATATGCATTTGTGAGTAAATTATTTACTCTCTCTGACTTTCTAGATCTTCATTTGTAAAATGAAGATAATATTATCCACTTTGAGTCTGCATGTAAATTGCTCAACACAGTATCTAACAGACAGTAAACACTTAATAAATGATAGCAGCTGTTGCTACTACTCTTGCTAAAATGGAGGAATTCTGTGGAAAAAACAACATCCCATTCTAATGAGACAATTTAATTCTAGAGCCACCTCAGATTTACAAGTATGTTATGATGGAGTAATTTCACAGCTTGGAACTTCTTTCCACATAGTTAAATTATGATAACATCTTAAGTGTTCAAAATATAGGGACTGATTACATAATATATGGTACTTACCTTCAAAAGACACTATGCAACTACTGAATGTGATATTGTAGAAGAATATTCAATGACTAAGAGGCATATAATGTGCTATTAATTTTAAAAAGCAATTTCCTAAACATTACATACATTTTATTATTTCATTTTTTGTATAAAATATTTTCATTAAAAAGTCCTGAAAGATATACATAAAATGTTACTGATTAGGATCTTTGATAGAAGTATAAGTAAAATTAAATTTTCTTTTTATTTCTTTTCTCTAAATTTTCTGCAATGACTATGTATTGCTTTTGTAATAAAAAATTCAAGTTATGAAAGAAAAGAGATACAGGGAGATAAAACAATTTTCTTGGTGACCTGAAGTATATTTTTTAAAAGACAAAGAGGAAAACCCAGATTTTTTTACATCTGGAGTCGGCTAGAAATGGGATCCACATTAGATAATAAGGCAATACAGTGTAGCAAGACAATAACAAGAACATTCCAACCATCATGAAGTGGTTTCAGGTTAGGATATTCACCCATTTATCATACTCATTAGAATCGAGGATCATCTGTGAATCACGCTATGACCATTTTATGGATTATAAATCCATACATTTTAAAATTTTGGTAGTTATTTATTTATACTTGGTAACTTCCAATATTAGAAGAGCTTTAAAAATAACAGTTTGCCATCTTTGATTCTCCAGTGATCGTTTGTTTTATATATAACCCTCCATGTTTGGGGCAGCAAGCACAGAAAGTGTCATTTAAACTAGAGACATTGCCAGGAATCTGATTCACAAGTTTTGAGTCAGCTCTCCCCCCAACCTCTCAGTGTTTGTGACTCTGAGTAACAAAGTCTGCACTTAGTCTAATTAACTCCCCTTTACTCTTTTTTTTTTTTTTTTTTAAGATAAAAAGACACTTTTGTGTTTTCTCACTCCATTTTCAGTGGATAAAATGAATAGACTCTTACCTTTCTGTTTGTCTTGTGGACTGTAAGTGCCAAGTGGATGCAGAGTACTATTATCATTTCGCCTAGAGGTGGTTACAGCATTTTGACAGTTCTCAAAGCATGGCTTGGAAAATGCCCCACACTCTGCAGGATCCTAAGAGATAAAAGTAAGAATTACATTTGCATTTTTTAATATGTTCCAACTTGGTCAGTTGAAGCAAAGTGAAAGAATGATCGCTGTATGAATAGTCTTTCAAGAGTCTATTACACTTAAGTCCTCAACTGTGGAAACTCAAAATGGCCCTATCAGTGAAAACATCTTTGAGTATAAAATAAAAAGTACTGACAATGTGGTGCTAAGGATTAGGAGTGCTGATAGCCAACACAAAAGAGGATTAACTTTATTATTCTCTTTTCCCACTTACAACTGGCTTCTTTCAAATTTTCTTCCATCTGGGAATACAGCTTGTGGCAGTGTCAACACAAGAATACAGTTCATGCCAAGGGTGTTTCTCTGCCAACCAGCTGGTTCCTCTCTCTCTCTGCGCCTAAGTGCATATGCTCTAGGACAAGTCAGAATTCAAGCAGGTTCGCCTCTGAAATGCCACCAGTGTGTCTCTGTGCAGATACTAGGTCTTTGGCCAGGAGCTAAATCAAACCGCTGTGACAACGCCAGACAGCAGTTCTCCTGAGGGTTTCCCCCCCTATATTTCCCCTTCCTATTTTGATTTTTACAGTCTGTAAGCACATTCACAGTTTTCTGAAAACTGCTGTATCCAGAATAAGACCCCTACGATCCATCTTCCACAGGTGCTGAAGAAGGAATTATTGGAGGAGGCTGATTATAGAGAACTCTTAACTATTTTTTTTTTTCAAAAAGTTGGAGCAAAGAGAATTGGGGTTTGCTCTTGTTCGTATTATTTGTCTCAATAACAGATTTTAAGGAGGTAAGTGATTTGGAAGCCATCTCATGGCTGTTCCCTTGACCATTTGTGAGAAGAATGTACCACAAACAGCAGCACCCATCTGATTCCCAGAGCTCTTCTGAGAATAGCATTTGGCTAAAAACGAAGCATTGGATTTATATTTTCCTCTTTGGTTATAAAAATTCAGTGTCAAGCTAGTCACACAAAATATCTAAAACATTCCATTTTTGCATTCTTAACAATTAAAATGTTTTCAGCTGCTGAAGGTCCTTTAGCTTTTTGTCAAGGCTTGTAACACTTGTTCCCACACCCAGTGTATTACCCTTTCTTCTGAACTGCTAGTCAAACTGAGCCTGGTATAGGAGGCAAGCTAGTCCTAAATTAAAGCTGGAGCTGCAGCAGGAAAGAGAGCTAGGGCTTGCTTTGCTCAGCCTTGTGCTTTGATTTAACAATAACAACAAGAACAAAAAATTTTTTTCTGCTTCCCCAGCTCTTTGATAAATGACACAATCGATACCCCAACAACTGATCAGTAACCAGCCTAATTAAAGTATTCAGCCTGTAAAATAGAGCCATCGCAGAGCCCTCCATTAGTGTCCCAGCCAATAAAAAATATAATGGATTTTTAAACATATTCTGCTTTTGCCACGATGAGCTGGCAGCAGGGAGGGAAATGTTTTGGGGAAAGGAAAAACAAAATCAGGTCATAACCCATTTTTTAATACCAAGTCTCTAGGCTCAAATAGAATTACAATTGAAACTCAAGCTCATCCTTTGAAAAATATGTTTCTGTTTAAAACGATGTTGATTCAATCAAGGGCTCATTATGTATTCTTCACAAGGTCCTCATCAAAACTGTTTACATATCTTGTACATCTGGGTAATGCGGGAAAAATCCCAACAACTATATATTTTGACTTTTCTTAAGTAGCTTCTTCAATTTTTGAGATATCAATATAATGTTCAAGCAACCATTTTGGTATTCCTGGCAAATCTAACTAATTGATTTGCCTGAATATATCAACAGTGCTGAGACCTTTTTCTAGGTTATGGATGCTTTTTATTGTACTGGAGGGCAAGTGCTGCTCCACCAGAGAATACAGCAAAAACATGAGCACACAAAATATGCACTGACACAGGGAAACATGGATTTGAAGATCAAATAGTTGCAATTTTTTTCAATTTAATAAAGATAAACTGTACATTAGTCTTCTGTATTTATAAGAAATAATGCTCTTTAATCTTCATGGGTACTGCAGAGATGCTCAGTAGCCGAGAGTCAAGTGCCTGCTCATTCCCCATGGAAAGCGTGTAAATATTAGGGAAACTAAAAATGGATCTTGTTTAAATGTCCTCATAGAAATTGCTTTTTGACCCAGTTCTTATTCTTGATCAATTCCCTGGTGATCTACATTAACATGGCACTTCTGATGGCGGGCAACAAATGAGAGTTTCATACTTTCTTCTGATGGAATAACGCCAATCTACCCCAGAGTGTGAGAATTAAAATGAAAATACCTGCAGTAAAGGGGAATGCAAATAGTAAAGTGTGCCAACTCGATGAGCCAAAATATATAACGCCTATCTGCTGTCATCTACTCTTTTAGAACCATAGTCATTTCTTTTTTAACTTTTGCTATCTGCACAGGTATGTTATGCTACAGCAGTTTCTTCCAGACTCTTCTATTAGTTGAGGTATCTTTGTTTAAAAAGTCTTAAGGGAGATCTGATATGCAGATGCACAGAAGGGATGACTCAGGCGTTCGCCGTCCATCCTTTCAACTCTCTCCAATAAACGGGTTCCATGGAGTCCTAGGGCTCTAGAGTAAGAACTATCCTAAACCAGATGGGGCCAATTCTCTCAGGGCAGGAAGTGGCAGATAAGGGTGTTATAACTAGGTACATAAGTAAAGCCCATTAAATATTTATGGAACACTGTCACTTAAGCAGACACAGATGTTGAAAATAAGTTCATTATATTTAGTCTCCAGTAACTGGCCAATTTAAATTTATTTAACATCTACGAGCTTATATAAAGGAGAGTATAAAAGGTATAGTTACTCCTTGCCAGTAGCTGATAATAGAATAAAGATAAGAGCATATAACTTTACTACTCAAGTTTACTCTCTGAAATGAAGTAAGTTTCAGATATGACATTTTCATTCACTCAATATTTATCAAGCATCTACTACATGTGGAAACCAAGGACACATTAAGGTATAAAACAGACAGCAATATCTGTCATCTATGAATACCGAGCACTAAATTATGTATGTACTTACATAGCCAGGAAACAGCAAATCTAGGATTGAAACCCAAGCAATTTGAAACTCCAGAGCTGAAGCTTTTAACTACAATGAGCCCCACTACCATTAACTCTTGATTAACTTGATAAAGCTTTCATTTTTCAATTTTTAAGCTGAACTCTTTATTAAAACTAGTATTTTATATTAGCTTTTTTAATAGTTTTTTAAATTTTGTATATTATTTTATTACACAAACACAATTTGGCCTTAGAGAATATCCTGATATGATAAAATGTGTGATTTGCTGATGTTTTTCTTAACTTTAGTGCTATTAACTTTTTCTTCTTACCTTTTTCTAAAATTATTTTATGAGCATTTAATAATTATTCTTCATATAAGAGAAAATAATGTTTTAGGTATTTTTATGTTTATATGTATAATGTTAGGAATATTATTATTAAAGCTATCATACACTTAGACTCCATGTGTAAGTGAAAATATTCTTGATATTTTAAAAAACTTATAAAATATAATAAAAGATTTCAAAAAACAAGATTCCCATTTATTTAATAACACAAGCAAACAGTTTGTTTAATAAAGCAAATGTTAAATTAGTTAAGTCTCAGGTCTGTATTCTTTATATGCAGATTATGGAAGAGAATACAGAGAGCTGACTGCATTATAATGATCTCCACATTAAACATTGTACACATGTGATTAGACACTTTCTAAGGTATGGACACTGCTAGCATATCAACCAAAAAATATATAAAGATGTTTATGAACAAGTTCAGAGCTCTTGGAATTTCTGGGGGAAAAAACTAGAAATTACAGACCTGTTACATCTGATAAATGACTTACTTTATATGCACATTTTTACACCTTTCTATTATACCTAAAATATACAACCACCTGTTCCCCACATAAATCCATCAAAGCCCTTCTGGGGCATATTTTCTCAATATGAATCTAGCTGCCATACTAGGAATGGAAGTCTGCATATTCTGGTGGCAATTTGGGCAACGTGCTGAGGAGAATCAAGATTTCCATCACCTCCACTGGTCTCTCTGGCCTCCTCAGAATCACCAACTGGATCATCCCTCGGATGTTTCCCTCCATGGACATTGACCGCCTAAGTGTTTCCATAGCTTCATGGTTGGACTTTCCCAAAAGAGATTCCCCATTAACTGCAATCAGCTGGTCATTCATTCGCAGACGACCATCCTAAGGCAGAAGAAAGAAAAACAGTATTCAACAGAGAAACGTATGGTGATGACATGTGGCGTTTTGGGGAAAAGTTCAAGTTTAAAAATGAAAGAAAGAAAAAAAAAACAACCTAGCTGTTAGAAGTGATTTATTTTCCATGGCAGAAAAAGGCTCTGGAGCTTATCAAATAGTCGCAAATACCAGTGATAATGAATTGTGTGAAAGTATTTTTTAGAAATCTTAGAGTCCTGAGCTGCAATAATTTAGACATTTGTATAATGCCTCTTACCTAAATCTTTGGCAAGCATGCTAATCTGATCTGATTCTGCCATTTGCTCTGGCAGAGACCATGTTGTTGACTCAAGAGAAGGGGGTTTGGAAACCAAAGGAGGTAGTCACAACTCTTGAAAGGAGAATTTGCCTTTTCAGGCACAGAGAGGCATCATGCATAAATGCTGTGTGCTTGACAGCAGTAATGTATCTCCTGATATCATTGCTAGCTCTATTGAACAGTACTAAAAAAAAAAAAAAACCACATAATTTTATCTAACACAACCACAAAGTTGCTCGTCTGCCAAAGAACGCAGAGGTGTGTAGAAAAGGGCCAATTTGCCCTGATATCTTCTGGTGGAAAAGCCTGACAAAAAGAATTGTCAAGGTTTTTTGAAGAGGCTCTGATGAATGAGTACTTTCAACCAGCATCTTCAGGAAGAAATACCACTTACTACAAAGCACAAAGAACTTCGGCATATGAATACTCAGCCCAGACTGTGGTCTCCTTCACTTCTGAGTGAATGAGGCACTGACCATCTCCAGCCAGAAGTCCCTCATAAGCAGAGGCCTACATCAGTGGCTGACACACTGGGATGCCTGCTCTGCCTAGAAAAGAACTTGAAGGGACCACAGTGCATTTCCCCAAAGGCAGCCCGGGAGCAAAGACGCTTGAAATGTTGACAGTCAGACTCGGGGAACATGCTCTCTACTTATTCTACACTCAGGTAGAAAGTTCTTGCTATGAGGCACAGCTGTGATTACGAATGTTATCATGCTGCTGCTGCTGCTGCTGCTAATAAAGTCAACAGAATTAACAGCAGGCATGTAACAGTTTACCCTCACAGAGAATTCTTCCATAAATTACCTTTAGTGATTCTCACAGAACCTAAGAATTTAAGATTTATATTTTCAGAAACATTTTACAGAAAAAGAAACTGAGGCACAAAATGTAACTTGTTCCAGGCCACGAAAGCGAGTCAAAGGTTTCCATGAATCTTGACTCTTTAGTTCTTCCATGACAATTCCCTTTGTTTCTTGTCTCTAGACTACAACTGCGCAACACGAAAATAGGGAAAGGAAAATATTAAAGAGTTCTCGTGGTGAGAAGTATCTGGGATTTGTGGTCAAATTAACAGAATGAAACGTAAAAGAAAAAAAAAACGTAAAAGAAAAAAAGAAAAGAAATGAGACAGCCAGACACACACAATGAACAATAGAAACCAACCAGACAGCTTTGGGAGGGAAACTGTGCGGACAGATCGTTAAACTTGGACTAATGCAGTAGCAGATGGCCCGAGGAAGTCCCTCTGCTGATAGCGGAGGAAAGGGAGGGCGTGGTGAGAGCTGCTGTTCCCCAGAGCCAATGCCCTGGTGAAGACACACTGCCCACGCTGCCTGCTGGAGAGGGTGTTAGTCACGTGGGATTGCAGGGGCCGCCCATAGGAGGACACACCCACTCGGGGAAGAAATGGAGATGGCAGGGTAATGGGATCAATAGACAAAGGCGTCAAGTCAGAGATGTAAACCGTTTAAGTGGACTGCCTCCTCAGAGCTTAATGTCCCCTGCCTTCCTCTTGTTTTCCCATTTCACTTAACCTTTACCCTAATTTGAAGCAAGTCTGGAAATGAGATTTACAGGAAAGGCCAAACAAGAAAGAAATCTCTTCATTTCTGTTATCCAATTTTGAATGAGGCACAAAAAAGCACAAGGCTACATGAAATGGGATATGACAGGCTGGGCGCGGTGGCTCACACCTGTAACCCCAGAACTCTGGGAGGCCGAGGTGGGTGGATCCCCTGAGGTCAGGAGTTCGAGACCAGTCTGACCAACATGGAGAAACCCCGTCTCTACTTAAAATATAAAATTAGCCAGGCGCGGTGGTGCATACCTGTAATCCCAGATACTCGGGAGGCCGAGGAAGGAGAATCGCTTGAACCGGGGAGGCAGCAGAGGTTACAGTGAGGCAAGATGGCGCCACTGCACTCCAACCTGGGCAACAATAGCGAAACTCCATCTCCAAAAAAAAAAAAAAAAAGGGTGGGGGAAACAACAAAAACACCCTGAATGGTTTCGTTATGGGATGTGAGATACAATTGGAGAAATATTTCTGCTCTATTGTCATATAAGAAAGGAGAACTACTGGGCTGAATCTTGTTACTAAAAATCATTTTAGGATGACTGGAGACTGATGTGTGGTTTTTAAAGAGGAGGAGGAAGCAGAAGAGTTGAATCCAGTTCCTGGTCCTAGTCCTGTTAACAGGAAATGAGGTTAACAGGAAATGTTGAGATTTTGCAGTGCTTTGTCTTGGCAGGACACCTCATCTGCTACGACAGGAAGAAACAAGATAAAGATGGAAGCTTTATGGGAACCTCTAGAGATGGAGGGAAGGAAACATGAGTGAGATCCCACCTGGTAATCTCTTGCGAACCTTTTCTGTGAAGTATGAGACAACGTCAGAGTGAAGAGGTAGACAACAGACAAGAAGATAGGAGAACATTTTTTTGGTAAAATCTATCAACAGTTATTAAGCACAAATTTTTATTTTTATTTTTTTTTTATTTTCAGTTACATTCTAAATCTCAAGCATGCAGAATGACACTGAAGTAGGGCATGTTTCCTGTAACCAAGTCCCAAACAAAAAGACAGTTCAGGTCACCTCATGGCAGCTGAAATTTTTTTTCAAAGACATTCACATTCATCACAAGCATCACCAGAGAGTTGTGGGTGCAATAAAAATCCACACACTCTCACTGCCAGGCTTGGCTGGTCTGTTGTTATTGGTGTGTGCTTTTTCTTTATAAGATAAATGATGTGTAATTTCATTAATGGTGATGCCAGTAAGCACCATGTTGTCCTAACATTTAGAATATAATCACTGAATTTAGAGCTGGAAGGGTCCTTAGAGGTCATCTTGTCCAACCTCTTCCGTTTACAGATGAATAATGTGATGCCCAGAGAGGATGAGAAACCATTTATCGAACACCTATTAGGAAAAGGCACTTCCACAGATATTAGACTTGTTCAGCTAGTTAAGGTCAGAATTGGAACAGAATAGCCCAAGTTCTGAATTCCACAGCGTCCCTATTCACCAAACCATTCTGTATTCTACATAGATGACAATGACAAGTCCCTAAAGGGGTAATGCTTCAAGAAAAAAAAGACTTTCAGAACCAGAGAGGACAATGTGCTACCAGATGTCTCCTGGAAGGGAAGACAATATAAAATCAAGACACACAACAGAAGATATGGAGACAGGAAACTGTGCAGGGGCATGGCAGAGCAACCCAGAGGAGAAAAAAAAAAAAAAAAAGAAAAAGCTGTGTACCTACTTAGCTAACATCCATACATGCACGTCTATGTCCAGTCTTGACCTGAAATGAAGTTGATTCAATGAGGAGCTCATTATTCAAAAACTCATCAAATCTCTCTCAAAATTGTGTACGTCCCATTTGCTTTGGAATAATTTGGACAAAGAAAATTAGCTTTTTATGGTTTTTAAAATTAATATTATATTCTAGTAAATATTTAGGCATGAGAATATTAACTTTTGATTGACTTTACATAAATGAATTCAAATATTCAAGGATGTTACTTGGTAATTCTAGGATATTTATTTCATCTGGCTTATGCTTGCAATATTCTCTATCACACACACACACACACACACACACACTTTCTCTCTCTCTCTCTCACTCCTTTTTCTCCCTATATTACGCCCATCGGACTCCTAAGCAAAAATACTTCAATTACGTTCCCCGCTTCTGGCATCCCCCCATAACCAACTCCATCCTCAAGCTAGAAAGGAGTAAAGGAAATTCCCAAAGGGAAGGAAAACATATTAAAAAGAATCAGGAGGACAGAGTAAAGACAAAATGCAACTTCTTCAGTGCACTTTAGAATGAAAAAACCTGGTATGAGGTTAGGTCTTCTCCATGTCCTGGCATGGTTTCAATCTCATCAGCTTTAGCTGGTCCTATCACAGTAGGACGCACAGAGGACCAGGAGACAAGACCTTTGAGTATGACATCTCCCTTTTACTGAACACCTAATGTAGGCTAGTCCTTGAGCAAGTCTTTTGCATATATTTGCCCATTCATTTCTTACAGCAACCCTGTGATATAAATGCTACTCTCTGCTATTTAGGAGATGTAAAGATGAAGGCTCAGAGAAATTAAGTGACTTGTCAAAGGGTATGGTCATAGCCAGGTCTCCTCATCTTTAAGGTTAATGACATGAATCCTTTATGCTACACTGCTTCTAAATTCAGACTTCTAGAGATTATTAAAGGCACTATATTAATGATAAAGAGTTTCTACTCTGTGCATCATGCTAAACCCTTTACATTTAGCAGACAATTTACTCCTTATAGAAACCCTGTATACTTGAGATTGCTGCCCCCATTTTATAAAAGAAGAAATTGCAGTCAGAGAGGTTAAATGAATTGTTACAAGTCATGTTTCTAAAAGCAGATGTGAACTAGGTCTGGGTCACTCTGCAGCCCATGTTTTCAAACAATCTGCTAGAGATTCTTAGCCTTTATGGGCTCTTAGACTCCTTTGAGAATCTAATAAAAGCTGCAGATACTCATTTTTAAAAAACAAATATTTACACCAGGGTCTTTCCACAATTGTACATTTAGGCCAGATAATTCTTTGGAGTGAGGGGTCGTTATGTATGCTGTAGGCTACTCCATGTGTCCTCTAAAGCATATTTATGATTGCTGGGGGGTCCAATGACCTTGTAGTTCATCCCCTGTGGTATATTCACTGGTGCCTGGGTACTTCCTCTGCCGTGATTACTGGCAATGCTGTGTGGCTTAATCCACCTGGCTTGGCAAATTTTTTGTTAAACCCTCCCCAACTGCCCTGTTACCTCTAAAATTCTAATGAATATGGAGGAAAAGTAAGAAAGCCAAGGCAAAGAACTGAACTAGCCACTGAAGAATATGAGAGAAGCATGAGAAAGTGGGCTGGCTTTCCCAGGGGTAGCTGGCTGTGGCCCGAGGCCAGTCCACATTAGTCCAGGGTGTTGAGAGGATTAATCATGACCAGATGTTGGCTTCTGCCTCTGCATGCTTTTAACAGGGCCCTTGGTACGGCCTCCTGGGATATTATCAACACCCAGGTCCCAAACCCCAAAGCTTGACTTCAGGTTGCAGAGCAGATGTTCCCTGGAATAGGGCTGGACCCCAGGCAAGATGGCACCTGATTGAGGGAGAGAATTATCCTCAACGAATCCTTCTTAGGGCCCTACAATCACTCTATGACAACATCTGTCTACTGCATTTTTTGGAAAAACAAATCAAACCCCCCAAAAAACCCAAAATCCTAAACTAAGAAAAGAACCTTGTATTCCAGATTGAAATCATTTACCTTCATTTAAAAACAATTGCAATGGAAGGGCAAGAATGAATCAAGATTTTTAAAGTACAGTTGTTAAAACAAAAAAGTTAGTACATGTTTCACATCATTTCAGCTTATGTGAAGAGGTCCATTCTTCCCAAATAAGACCTCTATTTTCCAGGCACAACGGACTGTATTCTGCTGTACATACCTTGGTGACTTTGCCCATATTGTTTCTTCTG
Organism: Pongo pygmaeus; assembly: GCF_028885625.2. Taxonomy (NCBI): domain Eukaryota; kingdom Metazoa; phylum Chordata; class Mammalia; order Primates; family Hominidae; genus Pongo; species Pongo pygmaeus. Next base: position 105,478,703 of record NC_072384.2, on the reverse strand, counting down.
CCCAAAATGCCCTTTGCATTCCTGCTCACCTCTTCAAAGTCTACTTACCCCTCACCCCAAGCAAGCCTCAGCAATTGCCTTCCTTTCATAGTTTTCTCCCCAGACAGAATTAAATGCTCCATCATCTCAACACCCACGATACTTCTCACATTTGCCTATCGTAGCTCTTATCATATTAGTGTTGTTTATATATTTAATGTATTGTTACTACCTTCCTAGATTATAGAATGGGTAATTTTAAGTATGCTGTGTCTAGTCCACTATATACTGTTGCCTAACTCACTCTAAATGTTCAAGAAGTACTTGCTAAATTAAGTCAGTCAGGTATTTTGGTCCTGGTGTTAAGTTTCATCTACAAATTGTAACTATGAGAGATTCACGAACCTAAGCTGTCTTGAATATGCCAGGGCATATTCAGAGAACCTTCAGAATTCTTTAAAAAAAAAAAAAAGCTTGATTACATTCTGTATACTGGCCCTATCTCTACTTGTTCAGACATTGTAAAATTTAAATTTATGTAATTCAGTTATTGTCTTAAGAACCTCACTCCATTTCTATGTAACAAACCAATGAAGTCCCAGCAGCAAACCACCTGTGGGCATATGAAGCTTTTATTTATTTATTTATTTATTTTGAGACAGAGTCTCTCGCCTTTGTCACTCAGGCTGGAGTGCAGTGGTGTGATCTCAGCTCATTGCAACCTCCGCCTCCCTGGTTCAAGCAATTCTCCTGCCTCAGCCTCCCAGGTAGCTGGGATTACAGGTGCGTACCATCACGCCCGGCTAGTTTTTGTATTTGTAGTAGAGACGAGGTTTCACCATGTTGGTCAGGCTTATTGTAATAAGCCTGACTATAGGAATTAACATATGCATAAACCATTCTGAAATAATGCTTTCAAATGTATTATAAATCTTTTCATTTTAAAATCATTCTGGAAAAATATGGGGCATAAACAGATATACTGCAACTTATGGCCTTTACTACGGCCACATTGAATCTTATAATTTCTTCTGCAAGAAAGTTTGAGGAATACTGACTTCAAAGCATCAGAAATATTCTCTGGTGTACTAAATAGTAATAACATTCTGTGCTTGTTTTATACTTTTTTCTTTCCTGTCATTCCAGTTTCTTCTCTGTCCTTTCCTCTCTCCTTCCTGATTTTCTGCTCTTAACTTACTTTAGCCCAGAAAACCAGATTAAAAAGAAGCTTGTTAAACCATATATGTTATATATGAATTAAGAATAATTTGCATGAATGCCTAACTAGGTTAGAATTTCGGAAGCCATTTCAACATACTTATCTTATTGATTTACTTCTTGGTGGTGGTTTTTATGCACTTGGCACTTGCTTTTACTGAGATTGCTTAAAACCAATCACTATAAAAATGGGTACAACCAGAATGCTAGAACAAAAACATGTGTGTATATGTATGCAGAGTTCATACTGTGGTCAGAGTTTTATTTGAGCATTCTGGTTTGTGTCCATTTTCCTAGTGACCGGTCTTACGTGTGTGTGTGTGTGTGTGTGTGTGTGTGTGTACACATATATGGCCTATAGGTACCCATAATGAAGACGAATATAGCTTTTCAGGGGAAAGTTATTATTTTCAGAGCCAAAGCATCATTACCAAGCTATATCAACTTTTGTAGATTATAATTTCCTTTTTCATTAGGAATATCAACTCTTAAATTTTTTTCAAGCCCACTGAGACAATCATGGAGTCCAAAATACACATCAAAATGTTGTAGCATTCCAAAATTTTATTCATTATAGTGTACATGTAAATTTATTTCCTGTTTGCATTTCCATTCATGAAATAAAAATGCAAAAGTGATAAAGATCAGCAAGAAAAAACAATGATAGATGCTGGAATTATGGGATTTTTTTAAAAAAGAGATGGGGTCTCGCTGTGTTGCCCAGGCTAGAGCACAGTGACTATTCACAGGCACGATTATACTACATTACAGTCTGGAACTCCCGAGCTCAAGTGATCCTCCTGCTTAGTTGAAAATACAAGTGCCCATTACTGTGCCAGCTACTTTGAGATTTTAAAAGTAATGTTATATTACATTTTAATAAAGTAGTTACTACTGTAGAAAATTCATAAATAAGCCTGACTATATGAATTAACATATGCTAACATTTTCAGATTTTTTTAAAACAGAAAATTAGCTAAAATGTATTTTTCCTGTGCTTAAATTAATAACGTCCTTTTTAAGGTCAAATTCTTATTGGATATATAGTGATTATGAATTTATGTATATTTCCAGGCAAAGTTCCTGCTTTTAAAGTCCTTAAAATGTATCACGTCTTTGTGGTTAGAAATAAAATGTTAGTGTTTGGCTTCTTACATTTGAGGATTTTCAATAGCACTTTGACATACTCACATTATCTGGTCCTTTTGCCAGAGGTAAAAGCTTAGAAGTCACTAACTACCAGTAAGGATCCTCAAGGTTCTCCCACCAGTAGAAAACATTATAAATTTTAAGAAAAATGGCCAGTTGAAGAAATCATTTAACATTAGTTTTCCTTAAGAAGCTGTCCCTTTTATCTTCCTTTGAATTCATTAATTACAGATCTATCACATGATTTATAGATACCGGCAGATATGGGGGGTGGAAATTAGTCACGCTGGGAGCTCCTACTGGAGTTAAGTAGTTTGGATGCTGTTAAATGTCCCACATGACAATGAGACATGGAGATTCAGGATCAAGCGTCATGTTTCTGGATATTCTAGAGCTGTGCATTTTCTCTCCAAAAGTTTAGAGTTTAGTCATTTAAAAATATCATGATTGCTTGTATTAGTCCAAATTCTTTCTTTTGCCCATTACTAAACAGTGCAGATTATGAAATCCTGCATCTTTCAGAAGGAGAATCCCAAATTTCCTAAGCACACAGGAATCAAATTACTTCAATTATGTCTATTTCGTATTCTGAGTGCATACATTTACAATTAGCCATGTCAGGCATTTTTCTTTCACTTAATTTCATCATCATCAAGAGCATTTATTAAGCACAAACCTGGCTAATTAATTTTCTAGAGAATAACTGATAGTCTTAAATGTATTCTCTCTATTTAGCAGCCCCTAAACAATCTACCTGATATATGACATTTTTCCTTTAGCAAAAATTCCTTTAAATTTGAATTTTTACCTTATTGTTTCAAAGTTCCAATAGGAGACATACCACTCCCAAAGTCAGCATACTGAAGTCAAAAACACCATTCAGAACTGGTACAACAGACTCCATGGGACTTTTATTCTCACTACAAGTGTGTTATTACAAAATCTTACCTAACTTTAAAAAAAAACACTATTCTATTTATGTATACATTTTTAAAGTAATTCTTTAGGGTAGCAAAACAAGCAACTTAAGGAAGTATAATCAATAGATGTAAAAATTTTTACTAAAAAATTTCAGTTAATATGGTACATGAAAAGCAAAGCAAAGAAAAACCACTGATCTCAAAATGAATTTAAAATGTTTAGCAAATGAACATAAAAATATCTAACATCTTCAGACTGATCATTGAGACTTTATTTGTGCCTTCCTGGATAAAATAAAAAGCAAATTTTGATGTGGATTTAGGGAAATTTTGATGTGGATTTAGGGAAAGGTATTTTTTCTAACTGCAACAAAGATGATACTTCTTTTTACTTAACAGCAACAGCACTACCACATTCACTTTAAATTCCAACCACAAAAGCAAAATTTTAGAAAATCATTCTCATGGACGTCATGACTTCATTCTGCTCATAATTCTTTCAGAAGCAGTTGACGTATATGTTTGTATTTAGTACATTTTAGTTCTAGAAGCAATTACACCGTATGTCAGGGGCAAACGCCCAGGAAGAAAGACAGAAACTAAATGAAATCACAAACATGTAATGCATGCTAGTGCTTAGGCACATTGGCATGAATACTCTAAGAAGCAATATTTTGCTGTTATGGTCAATGGCCACATAGTACACTAAGAGGCAAAGCTACAAGTTATGCTTCAGAGGGGCCTATGAAGAGCTCCGTATGACAAATCAGCCTGTAATCAAAAGTGGTACAGCCTGATGCACGCACAGAAGAGTTTCTGGGCTTTATTTCTTAATGTACAGACTTGAAGTTAAATATCAAGTTGAGATTAAGCATTTGGATAGTTCTGAGCAGGGTACAATTATTGTTCTGCTGGTTTTTAGAATGAGTCAGGGACTCACTTCCAAGAGGGCGTCCTAAAGTAGCTGGCTGCTCTTGTTTCCAAACAGAGATTAACATCCTCTATTAGAAATAATTCAAACAAGAGATGACATGATAGAAAGCAGTAGACTGAGAGTTAAGGAAAACAAAACAAAACAAAACAAAACAAAACAAAACAAAACAAAACAATGCCCTCAATTAAAGTTATTCAGGGGTTTTACATCTGGCAAGAAGTAGCCTATCTTTGTTTATACCAATGGAAGCCCCCAGGAGAATCCAGCACACAGAATGCACAGGAAGAATTTGGTCATATCTTTCAAAGTAGTTTATTTTCAAAAAATCCACCTTCCCTAAAGGGAAAAACACCTTGAGAACTAATTAGTGGTATGAAGGGCCAGGAGAAAAAGATTGTGCTCTGGTTGAAAGATTATTTCGTTGATTCCAGGTAAAAACCTAGGGCCAAATGCTGAGACAAAGGTGTTCCCAGTGCTTATCTCTCCTCTGCCCCAGGGACACTGTAGTCTGTTAAATTTGTATCCTCTCAACAGGGACAGGAACAAAGTCTCAAAACAATTTTCATAAGACAGAATCCTGAATCATAGAATGGGTGGCAATTTTCCGAGGAGTAACAATGGATTACTGGAACAACAGTAGGAGAATGGAAAAATACTTTTTTTTTCCTGGTTAATCAGATTTTTTGTGAACAAATCTCAGGCCTCTACCCTTTACACTGCAAAAGGTAAACAAGACAAATGGATACTAAACATTCACAAGAAGGCTAAGTTCATGATTGATGCCTCTTACTGTTTAAGATCAGCTACAAATATGCTGTCCGGTGGTTTTTAATGGTGTGATTGTCTGACTCAGCAGACCAGTGTCAGGAAAGAAATTTACATAAATGGAAAGTGAAATCTTTCTGCAAGAAAGAGGACTGTTAGAAACTGCTTAGGTAAGGAGATGCTCACTTACACAAACATGGATATACATATTAAACCTGCTCACCAGTATCTGCTTGAGCTTAAGTTATTGCCCATAAAAAAGCTAAGATGTTTGCTTTTAATTTCCAAAAAGTCATCTCAGTTTCAATTTTACTTGGAATAAATTCTGCAAATAGAGCTGTCATTAGGAATAAGAAGAATAATTTCAAGCTGGTATCCACAAACATGACCAAGAACTCATCCTCAAACCTAGCACATATTTAGATGGCTTGGCTAAGGATGATAGCACCATACAAGACACCTCCAGGCGAATGGGCCCTGCTCTCTAGGAACATGAATGGATCATATGGAAGAGCTTCATTTCAGTGAAGCATAACACAGGCTCTGGAGTCAGACTGCCTGGATTCAAATCTTAAAGTAATTCCTGGCTATCTGACCACAGGAAAGGCACTAAAGGCTCTAATCTGTAATTTCCACTTTGATAAAATGGACTGAAAATAACCCAATGTAAATGTGAATAAAGTTAGATAATCCATATAAAACACCTATCCTAGTGTCCAGCATATACTAAGCACAATAAATGTTGTTGTTATTACTACTATTTCGCTTTTGCTCCTGCTTATGTATTTCTGAGCCAGTTTTATAGATGGAGTGATGGGACTCAATTCTTTACCCTTCTCTGTATCTACATCTTTGCCATAACTTCATTGTGGGTGGAGTGTGTTTTCTACTGCTCAACCTTGGACTCAGCCATATGACTTGCTGTGACCAGTGGCCTATGTGTGGGGTGACAGTGTGCTAGTTTGGAGCCCACGGATTCACCCACTGCCACTGGCACTCTGACAGCTTGAGGCACGAGAGGGACATGCGCCAGCTAGCCTGCTGATACAAGGAGCAGGAGAAAGAAGTGGAGCACACTCAGATCTGCAGAGTTACAGTGGGATCAAGAGACACCAGCCTGAATCAGAATCCTACCCACACCCCAACACCCCAGCTCCCCTGCACAGAGCTATGAGAAAAATACAGGCTTATTGATGTATATTACTAAAAATTATGACTATTTATTATGCGACAAAAGCTAACTAAACCAAGGAGTGAACTGAAGAGGTGTCTATCCAAAGCACATTTATTTCCCAGTGAAAAAGGCATTATCTCCACATCTAGTCTGAAACAAAAGTGGAAGGGTAAGTGAGAAGACAGTTGCTTCAACAAAGCCAGAATTCTAGGTGCAGGGGGGCTCTGTAGAGTGTAATGGGGCCTTCTTGGCTTTGCTGTGGGAGAGGATAGACATTATTCATATCAAGATTATTTTCAGATGGCTAATATTTATCAGCAGCTGGTGACAGGCACTGTGCTAAGCACTTGACACATATTGTCTCTTTTAGTCTTAACAGCAGCATGAGGAACCAGGCACTGCTAATTTCACAAATGAGGAAACTGAGGCATGTCAAGGCTGAGCAGCTTACCTACATTCACAGAGAGAGAGTAGGTAAGGCAGAATTCAAACTCAAAAAGTCTCCTTGCACGGTGTGAGATAATAATGAGGGTGGCAAGAGGTGCAAACGTGTATCCTTCCTCTATCATCACTTTACTGTTTTCATCACATTGTGGGATTTAATCCTAGAAGCCTATGAAGTAGGTATTATTTATTATCACCATTCTACCGGTGAGGAAATGGGAGACAGCTGGTCAAGACTCTTGCCTACATTTCCATACAGCTAGCAAGGACTGAACTGGACTTGAACACCGGCCATCTAGCTAACCAGTACACTATGCTCACCTCAACGTGAAGGGACTGAAGCATGATCTTCCTTCTTTTTCTGAAAACCTATAAGCTTCTCTAAGTATTCAAAAGGAAATATGCATTCTGGGCACCATGGTTTTCTTCAAGTGTATAAAATGTGATAAATGGCCTTTAATTTATACTACAGTCACTCTCAGGCTCCACTGAGCTTTCATTCTTGCAAGTACAACTGTATTATTTGCTGCCTTTATGTTTACTTGTTTTTAGTTTTGTTTTTCTGATTGTGTACTTTTAGGCTCAACTCTGTCAGTTTACAAATCCAGAGGAATCCAAATGCAGTAATAAAAAGTATGCAAAAAAGAATGTGAATCCTTTCAAAAAACCAGCTCCTGGATTCATTAATTTTTTGAAGGTTTTTTTTTGTCTCTATTTCCTTCAGTTCTGCTCTGATTTTAGTTATTTCTTGCCTTCTGCTAGCTTTCGAATGTGTTTGCTCTTGCTTTTCTAGTTCTTTTAATTGTGATGTTAGGGTGTCAATTTTGGATCTTTCCTGCTTTCTCTTGTGGGCATTTAGTGCTATAAATTTCCCTCTACACACTGCTTTGAATGTGTCCCAGAGATTCTGGTACGTTGTGTCTTTGTTCTCGTTGGTTTCAAAGAACATCTTTATTTCTGCCTTCATTTCGTTATGTACCCAGCAGTCATTCAGGAGCAGGTTGTTCAGTTTCCATGTAGTTGAGTGGTTTTGAGTGAGTTTCTTAATCCTGAGTTCTAGTTTGATTGCACTGTGGTCTGAGAGACAGTTTGTTATAATTTCTGTCTTTTACATTTGCTGAGGAGAGCTTTACTTCCAACTATGTGGTCAATTTTGGAATAGGTGTGGTGTGGTGCTGAAAAAAATGTATATTCTGTTGATTTGGGGTGGAAAGGATCAACAAAATTGATAGACCTCTAGCAAGACTAACAAAGAAAAAAAGAGAGAAGAATCAAATAGATGCAATAAAAAATGATAAAGGGGATATCATCACCGATCCCACAGAAATACAAACTACCATCAGAGAATACTACAAACACTTCTATGCAAATAAACTAGAAAATCTACAAGAAATGGATAAATTCCTCAACACATACACTCTCCCAAGACTAAACCAGGAAGAAGTGGAATCTCTGAATAGACCAATAACAGGAGCTGAAATTGTGGCAATAATCAATAGCTTACCAACCAAAAAGAGTCCAGGACCAGATGGATTCACAGCCGAATGCTACCAGAGGTACAAGGAGCAACTGGTACCATTCCTTCTGAAACTATTCCAATCAATAGAAAAAGAGGGAATCCTCCCTAACTCATTTTATGAGTCCAGCATCATCCTGATACCAAAGCCGGGCAGAGACACAACCAAAAAAAGAGAATTTTAGACCAATATCCTTGATGAACATTGATGCAAAAATCCTCAATAAAATACTGGCAAACCGAATCCAGCAGCACATCAAAAAGCTTATCCACCATGATCAAGTGGGCTTCATCCCTGGGATGCAAGGCTGGTTCAATATAAGCAAATCAATAAATGTAATCCAGCATATAAACAGAACCAAAGACAAAAACCACATGATTATCTCAATAGATGCAGAAAAGGCCTTTGACAAAATTCAACAACCCTTCATGCTAAAAACTCTCAATAAATTAGGTATTGATGGGACGTATCTCAAAATAATAAGAGCTATCTATGACAAACCCACAGCCAATATCATACCAAATGGGCAAAAACTGGAAGCATTCTCTTTGAAAACTGGCACAAGACAGGCATGCTCTCTCTCACCACTCCTATTCAACATAGTGTTGGAAGTTCTGGCCAGGGCAATTAGGCAGGAGAAGAAAATAAAGGGTATTCAATTAGGAAAAGAGGAAGTCAACTTGTCCCTGTTTGCAGATGACATGATTGTATATCTAGAAAACCCCATTGTCTCAGCCCAAAATCTCCTTAAGCTGATAAGCAGCTTCAGCAAAGTCTCAGGATACAAAATCAATGTACAAAAATCACAAGCATTCTTATACACCAATAACAGGCAAACAGAGAGCCAAATCATGAGTGAACTCCCATTCACAACTGCTTCAAAGAGAATAAAATACTTAGGAATCCAACTTACAAGGGACGTGAAGGACCTCTTCAAGGAGAACTATAAACCACTGCTCAATGAAATAAAAGAGGATACAAACAAATGGAAGAACATTCCATGCTCATGGGTAGGAAGAATCAATATCATGAAAATGGCCATACTGCCCAAGGTAATTTACAGATTCAATGCCATCCCTATCAAGCTACCAATGACTTTCTTCACACAATTGGAAAAAACTACTTTAAAGTTCATATGGAACCAAAAAAGAGCCCGCATCGCCAAGTCAATCCTAAGCCAAAAGAACAAAGCTGGAGGCATCATGCTACCTGACTTCAAACTATACTACAAGGCTACAGTAACCAAAACAGCATGGTACTGGTACCAAAACAGAGATATAGATCAATGGAACAGAACAGAGCCCTCAGAAATAACGCCGCATATCTACAACTATCTGATCTTTGACAAACCTGACAAAAACAAGAAATGGGGAAAGGATTCCCTATTTAATAAATGGTGCTGAGAAAACTGGCTAGCCATATTTAGAAAGCTGAAACTGGATCCCTTCCTTACACCTTATACAAAAATTAATTCAAGATGGATTAAAGACTTAAACGTTAGACCTAAAACCATAAAAACCCTAGAAGAAAACCTAGGCATTACCATTCAGGACATAGGTATGGGCAAGGACTTCATGTCTAAAACACCAAAAGCAATGGCAACAAAAGCCAAAATAGACAAATGGGATCTAATTAAACTCAAGAGCTTCTGCACAGCAAAAGAAACTACCATCAGAGTGAACAGGCAACCTACAAAATGGGAGAAAATTTCTGCAACCTACTCATCTGACAAAGGGCTAATATCCAGAATCTACAATGAACTCAAACAAATTGACAAGAAAAAAACAAACAACCCCATCAAAAAGTGGGCAAAGGATATGAACAGACACTTCTCAAAAGAAGACATTTATGCAGCCAACAGACACATGAAAAAATGCTCATCATCACTGGCCATCAGAGAAATGCAAATCAAAACCACAATGAGATACCATCTCACACCAGTTAGAATTGTGATCATTACGAAGTCAGGAAACAACAGGTGCTGGAGAGGATGTGGAGAAATAGGAACACTTTTACACTGTTGGTGGGACTGTAAACTAGTTCAACCATTGTGGAAGTCAGTGTGGCGATTCCTCGGGGATCCAGAACTAGAAATACCATTTGACCCAGCCATCCCATTACTGGGTATATACCCAAAGGATTATACCCATGCTGCTATAAAGACACATGCACACGTATGTTTATTGTGGCACTATTCACAATAGCAAAGACCTGGAACCAACCCAAATGTCCATCAATGATAGACTGGATTAAGAAAATGTGGCCTATATACACCATGGAATACTATGCAGCCATAAAAAATGATGAGTTCGTGTCCTTTGTAGGGACATAGATGAAATTGGAAATCATCATTCTCAGTAAACTATCGCAAGGACAAAAAACCAAACACCACATGTTCTCACTCACAGATGGGAATTGAACAATGAGAACACATGGACACAGGAAGGGGAACATCACACTCTGGGGACAGTTGTGGGGTGGGGGGAGGGGGGAGGGATAGCATTAGGAGATATACCTAATGCTAAATGGCGAGTTAATGGGTGCAGCACACCAGCATGGCACATGTATACATATGTAACTAACCTGCACATTGTGCACATGTACCCTAAAACTTAAAGTATTGAAAAAAAAAAAAAAAAGAATGTGAATCATGTTGGGTTTTTAGAGGTGACTCTAAGAAGTAAAAATAACCAGTTAAGGTACAAAAACAGCAGCCAGTTATTCCCCAGATCTGTTCACACATACATTTTTTGTATCTGGTGGGAAAGCCTCAGTGGCCTCAAGTCTTCAGACACTTTCTCCATTCAGTCTCTAAGTACAACAGTCACATCTCCAAGTGCCTTCTCAAAGGATGTACAAATGTCATTCCTACCCACCTTAAAAGCAGCGCCTCCATGAATGATGGATTTGATAAAAATCCCCAAGTCTGTTCCAGTTTCTCTGGATTTGTTCCCTTTTAAGCTCACCCCGAGGCCAGCAGAACCTGAATCATTCAGGGGGATCTCAAAGGTGAGCTGCTCGCTTGTCTCCAGGGAGAGTGCACAGCAGTCAGGTTCTCCTTTCTGTTCAGGGAATACACATGAAAAGAGTGAAGAGAAGAAAGCAGATTAATATTTCACTCTCTCAGATGACCAGACACAGATGCAATCAGTAGGACAGGATGACTGGACCTCTAACAGCTGTAATCGGCTCCTGGCAGGCAAAGGCTGGGTTTCGCTCTCCACAAGGAGCCACGGTCACATCCATGGAGCAGGGGAAGAGGTTATGGGGAATAATATTTGGTAATGGTCAATAGAGAGGATCATTTGGCAAGTCAGAGTGATGCAATCTGAAACACCTCGCAAGCCTTTGGAAATTTACTAAGATATTCTCCATAATAAAAAAGGCTGGACATCAGACTTAGGGTACTCTGGGTATCAGAAGAGATCTTAGAGATAATGGAGTCTTAACATCTTCACTTTACAGATGAAGAAACAGAGCTTAGTGTAGAAACGTCTTAAAATTTCAGGAAAATATTGGGCATATATAATTTAAAACATATCATTTACTATGGAAACAACTCTATTGGTAAAGTTTGTTAATAAGACACAGAGTAAAAATGAGATGTTATTTTAAAGTTAGAGAAAAATGATTTATAATGGATATCATCAAATGAGATTTCACTTTGTCAAAACTCATGCTTTCAGCCTGCATCTTCGGGTAGGATAACTCACTGCCATTAAACTTTTAAACCTAAACAAAAATGATTACGCACAACAAATATTCATGGCATATTTGACAAATGACACCTAGCCGCAAGCATACTGGTCTCCAAAAACACAGAGTATGGTGGCAAAAGGCGTATTTAGGGTTCCGGTCTCCAGAGAGAAGTATGTGGTTAATCATATTTTGTCCCTAGTGTTTTCAAATATACAGCAGTGGGAACAGACAAGTGCTGTCCACATGAGGATCTTTGTGGGTCTCCCTTCTGCATTCCTCTCAAGCTTGTAGAAGTGGGAAACTGCCAGTGTTCAACTGAAAAATCTGACAATGAGATACCCCTGGAAATGATCAACTCATTCTAGGTCGGTAGCTCCTTCCTCTCTATAATTATATCTAGAGACTCTCATCTTAAGGTCACATTGAAGGGACTCTTATGTAAAATTACATATTTAAAAAATTACTATGAATGTCTGAATGTCAGTCACATATAACTATAAAATCAGAAGTAGCATAGAACCCATAATTAAAACAGGATTAAGAGGTCGGATCACAGCCAGATCCACTGATGTGGCATTTTCAACCCCTCCCCAGATAGAGAAAATCCACATCTAACTTTTAAAGAAATAGTTCTTTCATTTAATTTTCTTATAAGTGAAGTTGTCTGTGAAGATTTTGACAATATGTTGTTCAAAGAAATGAAACTTTATGGCTTAATAAATCTATTACAAGTTAGCTTTTTTAACTAACTCATTATATTATTACCTAAAAAATAAATCCCATTATTTGATTCAAACTAGCTGTCTTTTTTTCCATTGGAATGGCAGAGTTTAGTACTAAATGTAAACTATTAGCCTTCATCTTTGTCTTTCAAAATGCCCAATTTAGAATCCATAACATTTCACAACCATTTATGTTTCCAGGCCTCTCTGGGATTTGCTTAACTTCAGTCTAATAAAGTTCCACTGAATTAAAGTGCAAATTAAAGAAAAACCATCCTTCTGTAAGTTTGTGAACACCATTCCAAGATAAAAACCAGAAAGGTTCTCTGGCTTTTGTGTATCAGAGACAAAGAGACAAGAACTAATTTTGCTTTAGTAATACCTTCAGATCACTTCATTTTATGATTAAATCATTCCTCCTTTGGCAATTATATTTAATTCTTGGTAAGACTGACAACCACTGTTTGCACTAACACCTATCATTTATTATTTAAGTGGTAGAAGCAAAATAGAAATCAGGTCACATTATCGTTATCTTTTCTTTTGAAAATTTTTTTTAAGTCTCTGACATCTGAGATTCAAAAATACAACAGAAACAATACACTAGAGGCTAACAATGATTGACTACTTCATTTCTGAGTACTTTACACATATTAATACACTTATGCTTCACAACAAACCTGTGAGGTTTATTCTCATGTCCATTTCACAGATGAAGAAACTGAGGTGCACAGCAAATAAACACCATGCTTACAGTCCAGAAAACTTGGAATGTGGAAGCTTTGTGGGGCTCAAGCACAGTGTGGTTCCTGTGTCAGACTCTCTCTTTTTTTTTTTATCTTTTCCTCTAGTGAATACTTCGAGTGGTCTGCTACATTTTCATGTTTGACATTCAATATCCATTTTCAACAAAAGTATACAATTTTAAGGTGACACATTTTCTATAGATAAACTATGATGTGGAAAGTGTTTTATTATTTTTTCTTTATAAATGTATATTTTAATTGACAAATCAAAATTTTTTTTATTTTTATTTTTTTTAAAGTTTACTCTGTGGTTTATTCTAAACAAATTCAATTTAGCATCCAGGTATTACTGCTCCACCGGCCAACTGAAGTACTTATTTTTAAAAGTACTTATTTTTAAACACTTAAATCCATTTTGGTTTATTATGTCAATGTATATTTTGAAGCATGCACAGCTCTGCGAAAGCCTGTTGACATTTCTTAAAGGAGTCTGGGAAAGGACTCAGCTACAGAGGTGCGGCCCCTATTTGCAGAGAGCATGGATCTACACTGCAGACAGCTCATGGCATAGTCTGAAACTGTCCCTCCTAAAAGGGGCTGAATTCAGGCCCCAGTGGGGTAAATGTGTCAACCAACCAATAAGTTGTTTTTCAGTTAGTACAAACAAAATTCAAGAACTAGCATCTGTGTGGGTAAGTGAGCTCACATTCTGAAATAAGAATAACTTAAATTTGTCTTTTTTTTTTGAAATGAAATTTATTATTATTATACTTTAAGTTCTAGGGTACATGTGCACAATGTGCAGGTTTGTTACATATGTATACATGTGCCATGCTGGTGTGCTGCACCCATTAACTCATCATTTACATTAGGTATTTCTCCTAATGCTATCCCTCCCCCAGAACCCCACCCCACAACAGGCCCTGGTGTGTGAAGTTCCCCATCCTGTGTCCAAGCGTTTTCGTTGTTCAATTCCCACCTTTGAGTGAGAACATGCGGTGTTTGGTTTTCTGTCCGTGCAATAGTTTGCGCAGAATGATGGTTTCCAGCTTCATCCATGTTCCTACAAAGGACATGAACTCATCCTTTTTTATGGCTGCATAGTATTCCATGGTGTATATGTGCCACATTTTCTTAATCCAGTCTATCATTGATGGACATTTGGGTTGGTTCCAAGCCTTTGCTATTGTGCATAGTGCCGCAATAAACATATGTGTGCATGTGTCTTTATAGCAGCATGATTTATAATCCTTTGGGTATATACCCAGTAATAGGATTGCTGGGTCAAAAGGTATTTCTAGTTCTAGATCCTTGAGGAATCGTCACACTGTCTTCCACAATCGTTGAACTAGTTTACAGTCCCATCAACAGTGTAAAAGTGTCCTTATTTCTCCACATCCTCTCCAGCACCTGTTGTTTCCTGACTTTGTAATGATCACAATTCTAACTGGTGTGAGATGGTATCTCATTGTGGTTTTGATTTGCATTTCTCTGATGGCCAGTGATGATAAGCATTTTTTCATGTGTCTGTTGGCTGCATAAATGTCTTCTTTTGAGAAGTATCTGTTCATATCCTTGCCCACTTTTTGATGGGGTTGTTTGATTTTTTCTTGTAAATTAGTTTAAGTTCTTTGTAGATTCTGGATATTAGCCCTTTGTCAGATGGGTAGATTGCAAAAATTTTCTCCTAGAGTGAACAGGTTGCCTGTTCACTCTGACGGTAGTTTCTTTTGCTGTGCAGAAGCTTTCTGGTTTAATTAGATCCCATTTGTCTATTTTGGCTTTTGTTGCCATTGCTTTTGGTGTTTTAGTCATGAAGTCCTTGCCCATGCCTCTGTCCTGAATGGTATTGCCTAGGTTTTCTTCTAGGGTTTTTATGGTTTTAGGTCTAACATTTAAGTCTTTAATCCATCATGAATTAATTTTTGAATAAAGTATAAGGAAGGGATCCAGTTTCAGCTTTCTACATATGGCTAGCCAGTTTTCCCAGCACCATTTATTAAACACGGAATCCTTTCCCCATTTCTTGTTTTTGTCAGGTTTGTCAAAGATCAGATGGTTATAGATGTGTGGTATTATTTCTGAGGACTCTGTTCTGCTTCATTGATCTATATCGCTGTTTTGGTACCAGTACCACACTGTTTTGGTTACTGTAGCCTTGTAGTAAAGTTTGAAGTCAGGTAGCATGATGCCTCGAGGTTTGTTCTTTTTGCTTAGGATTGTCTTGGCAATGTGGGCTCTTTTTTGGTTCCATATAAACTTTAAAGTAGTTTTTTCCAACTCTGTGAAGAAAGTCATTGGTAACTTGATAGGGATGGCATTGAATGTATAAACTACCTTGGGCAGTATGGCCATTTTCATGATATTGATTCTTCCTACCCATGAGCATGGAATGTTCTTCCATTTTGTTCCAAGATGGCCGCATAGGAACAGCTCCAGTCTACAGCTCCCAGTGTCAGCGACACGGAAGACAGGTGATTTCTGCATTTCCAACTGAGGTAGGAAGAGAGCAGTGGTTCTCCTAGCAAAGAGTTTGAGATCTGAGAACAGACAGACTGCCTCCACAAGTGGGTCCCTGACCCCCGAGTAGCCTAACTGGGAGACACCTCCCAGTAGGGGCCGACTGACACCTCATAAAACCGGGTGCCTCTCTGAGATGAAGCTTCCAGAGGAAGGATCAGGCAGCAACATTTGCTCTTCTGCAATATTTGCTGTTCTGCAGCCTCCGCTGGTGATACCCAGGCAAACAGGGTCTGGAGTGGACCTCCAGCAAACTCTAACAGACCTGCAGCTGAGGGTCCTGAGTGTTACAAGGAAAAATAACAAACAGAAAGGAATAGAAGCAACATCAACAAAAAGGACATCCACACCAAAACCCCATCTGTAGGTCACCATCATCAAAGACCAAAGGTAGATAAAACCACAAAGATGGGGAAAAACCAGAGCAGAAAAGCTGAAAATTCTAAAAACCAGAGCACCTCTTCTCCTCTAAAGGATCGCAGCTCCTCACCAGCAACGGAACAAAGCTGGACAGAGAATGACTTTGACAAGTTGACAGAAGTAGGCTTCGGAAGATCGGTAATAACAAACTTCCCTGAGCTAAAAGAGGATGTTCGAACCCATTTCAAGGAAGCTAAAAACCCTGAAAAAAGATTAGACCATTGGCTAACTAGAATAGTGTAGAGAAGACCTTAAATGCCCTGATGGAGCTGAAAACCATGGCACGAGAACTACGTGACACATGTACAAGCTTCAGTAGCCGATTCGATCAAGTGGAAGAAAGGGTATCAGTGATTGAAGATCAAATAAATGAAGTGAGAAGTTTAGAGAAAAAAGAGTAAAAAGAAATGAACAAAGCCTCCAAGAAATATGGGACTATGTGAAAAGACCAAATCTACATTTGATTGGTGTATCTGAAAGTGACGGGGAGAATGGAACCAAGTTGGAAAACACTCTTCAGGATGTTATCCAGGAGAACTTCCCCAACCTAGCAAGGCAGGCCAGTATTCAAATTCAGGAAATACAGAGAACACCACAAAGATACTCCTCAAGAAGAGCAACTCTAAGACACATCACTGTCAGATTCACCAAGGTTGAAATGAAGCAAAAAATGTTAAGGGCAGCCAGAGAGAAAGGTCAGGTTACCCACAAAGGGAAGCGCATCAGACTAACAGCTGATCTCTTGGCAGAAACTGTACAGGCCAGAAGAGAGTGGGGGCCAATAATCAACATTCTTAAAAGAATTTTCAACCCAGAATTTCATATCCAGCCAAACTAAGCTTCATAAGTGAAGGAGAAATAAAATCCTTTACAGACAAGCAAATGCTAAGAGATTTTGTCACTACCAGGCCTGCCATACAAGAGCTCCTGAAGGAAGCACTAAACATGGAAAAGAACAACCAGTACCAGCCACTGCAAAAACATGCCAAATTGTAAAGACCATCGAGGCTAGGAAGAAACTGCGTCAACTAATGGGCAAAATATCCAGCTAACATCATAATGACAGGATCAAATTCACACATAACAATATTAACTTTAAATGTAAATGGGCTAAATGCCCCAATTAAAAAACAGACTGGCAAATTGGATAAAGAGTCAAGACCCATCAGGAGACTCATCTCATATGCAGAAACACACATAGGCTCAAAATAATGGGATGGAGGAAGATCTACCAAGCAAATGGAAAACAAACAAACAAAAAAGCAGGGGTTGCAATCCTAGTCTCTGATAAAACAGAGTTTAAACCAACAAAGCTCAAAAGAGACAAAGAAGGCCATTACATAATGGTAAAGGGATCAATTCCACAAGAAGAGGTAACTATCCTAAATATATATGCACCCAATACAGGAGCACCCAGATTCATCAAGCAAGTCCTTAGAGACCTACAAAGAGACTTAGACCCCCACACAGTAATAATGGGAGACCTTAACACCCCACTGTCAATACTAGACAGATCAATGAGACAGGAAGTTATCAAGGATATCCAGGACTTGAACACAGCTCTGCACCAAACGGACCTAATAGACATCTATAGAACTCTCCACCTCAAATCAACAGAATATACATTCTTCTCAGCACCACATTACACTTATTCCAAAATTGACCACATAGTTGGAAGTAAAGCACTCCTCGGCAAATGTAAAAGAACAGAAATCATGACAAAACAAAATTATATATATTTATGGAGTACAGCATGGTGTTTTAAACTATGTATACATTGTGGAATAGCTAAATTGAGCTAATTAACATATACATTACCTTATATTCTTACGAATTTGTGTGTGTGTGTTGAGAACACTTAAATTCTACTCTCCTAGAGATTTTTAAGTATAAACTACAATGTTATTAACTATAGTCACTATGTAGTAGGATACACCTCTTGAACTTATTCCTCCTAACTGACATTGTGTCTTTTGACCATTTCCCCACTGTCCTCCTCCTCTGTGCCTGTAACCACCACTCTACTCTGTGAGTTCAACTGTCAGACTCTTCACTGCTATACTATACTGTATCCTTGTGTCTCAACTTTTGTCCATTCCATGATTTAACCTACCCTCAAGAATTTCCAGGACAGATTTCTACAATGACAGTAAGACACTATGCCATTTACATTCTCCACCCAAGTACAGTTATGTTTTATATCTTTCTTATGCTGTATCAGGCTTAAGCCATAATTAGTGCCCTCTAATAATAGCAAACTTCCCAAATGGTAAAGGAAGCCATTACAGTAGTTAACACAGCCATTTCCTCTGTTAGAAATAAATGTCCCTTTATCTAACATTAAAAAAATCAATATGCTGAATGCCTCCCTCTAAGAATCCTGGTTCAACCAGTAACTCTCAAAATTAAACTCAAATCTTGCCAGACAGCATTTTGTAGCAAAATGGAAATGGGTATAAAGTACTACCAAGTGCCCTAAATGCCAGACCTTAGTGATATGATGAACCCCCAAGCAGTGGCACATCTAGACCTTGGATTCTCCTGGTTTCCATCTTTCAGGCAACAGCTCTTTCCACTCACAGATATCAAGCACATGTGCACACACAAACACACACACACAAAGCCTGGCTGGTGTAGTAAAGGGAATCTTGTGAATTTCATTTAGTTTTAAATCTTTTCATTACTTGTTATTCTTTGCCACTAGAGACTCTGTCCTTGAGATTCCCAGAACCAGGCCCAGAATGGACGCTCTAATGCCTCCCCTGCATAGGTGTAGGCCTAATGCCCAGCACCTGCCCTGGGGCTGGTCATACCGAACCTTCAACTTAGGCTTTTTCAACCTTGGCACAACTGATATTTGAAGCCTGATAATTTTTTGTTGTGGGTGTCTGTCCAATGCAGTGCCTGATATTTGACCAAGTCCTTGGCTACTACCCACCAGATGTTAGCAGTACCCCTTTCCCCAAGCTGTGACAATTAAAATGCTTTCAGACATTGCCAAATGTTACCTGGGGTCAAAATCACCTCCAATTAAGAACTACTGCCCTGAATCAACAATTGGCAAATGCAGTCAAATTCAAAGCAACCAGGGCCCAGAAGGTGTTTTAGCAACAGGCTGCATTGCTGCCTGTTCATATGTTTCCAAGTCCCACGAAGGGGTGGCAGTTTTTACTGAGAGGGATGCCAGATGTCTCTGAGTGGAGAAAACAGGAGATACTTCAGCACAATCAAGATGAAAAAGTGTTAGATCCACAGGTTCATGACTGAACACTTAGTTGGTCAGAATGAACTACTGGAGAATCTTGTAATTATTATATTTCTAGTTACATGGCAGCTAATTTTCCAGAGGAAGTATGATCTCTGTGGGATGAACAGCGGAGGATGGGTGGTAGAAAACAAACTTATTGGTACATATATACAATGTTTCCTTTTACTTATATAGGAATCCAGGATGGGGCAAGGCACAGTGGCTCATGCCTGTAATCCCAGGACTTTCAGAAGCCAAGGTGGGGAGATGACTTGAGGTCAGGAGTTTGAGACCAGCCTGGCCAACATGGGCTTAAGAATCGGAAAGAGGAAACTGAAGAGTCTACCTGGTCAGGCCTTGCTAGACATACTAACCATTTTTTAGAAAACAAATATCAAAAGTAATTACTTGGCATGAGAGGAAGAAAGGAAGGAAGATGGATGACTGGGGAGACACCCATACTATTAGCTTAAGAGTGTTCCAAATGAGGCCATCTCTGGAACCACAAATGTCTTGTATTGCAAAGCAGTGCCTGATTCACGCATGCAAGTGGTAATAACCCAGCCTTTCAAAGCCCAGGGGAATCCACCAGTCCACAGGGCCAACATCCAATTTCCCAGAAGCCCAGCTCAGACCTGAAAGCATCCATGCTGAACCTTTTATGGCCCTCATTTCATTAAATGCTGTGCTCTTGGCTCAGCACGAGCAAGCTCTGGATGTCTTTGCCTTGCCTCCCAAATGTGTAATTAGTCTGTGTTGTGAGCAGCTTACTTTATGTAAGAGTTATGTTTCACATGCAATCATTTTGTCAATTACCAAAACTCAAACAAAAGAGCTTTTTTTTTTTAAAAAGAAAAAGAATAACTTTTAAAATATATAAAGTAAAAGCCATACCTGGCAATTCTGCCAGGATATTTTATAATAAGCTTATCCATTGTTAACTTTTGCCTAAGTAAATTCTAGGAAATTTAAGGTGACGAAACTTTTGTTACAGCTAAATAAATTTTCACAACAATGAAAGGATAAGACACCTGCAAGACACTTAATTTTCTGAAATTATTTAATCTTCTGAAGAAGCACTGGGTAGCTATTATAAGCATGAAAGGTTTTTGGCCAATTGGATTATATAAAATTCAGAATGTGGATATCATCCTAGAGTAGGGATCAGAGACTCATTTCAACAGCAAGGAGGCATTTTATTTTCAATTGTACTTTTCTGAGGGTAAAGAAAAGAAAAAGATGAGAGATGAGCAGGCACATGTCAAAGTAAAAGGTGATCTAAGGAGGATCATTTTTATTATACTAAATAGTAAAGGACATTTCCCTTACTACTGCTGATGTAATCTTGGTGATTTACAAGTATGTAGATGATATTTTAAAGTATTTCACCCTCTAAACAATACAGACTATATAGATAGACAATATAGATGACAGACTATAGATAGACAATAGAATATATAGATAGATAGACAATATAGACTATATAGTCTAGAGGGCAAAATACATTAGAATGCAGACAATATTATATATACTCCATATTGTCTAGCTATAGACAACAAAAATAAATGAGAATATAGACTATATATGTCTGTATTGTCTGTATAGCCCTATGATCTCTGATATATATTAGAAAACCCACACACATCTGAATTGTCCTCTAATTTGTTGAGAGTTAACTCAAAATTCAATATTATGTCACTCATAAAGAAAGGAAAAATGTAAGTTAATGTTGCAATAAGTGAGAGAAGAGTTTCACAGAGCTTGGTGTAACCAGCTCTGGTATTTACTTTCAGTAAAAGAAAACTTTTAAGATGTAGGTTATAGTCAGTCCAATAATGTCACTATCTTAAATATATGTCCTTATGTGACTTCCCGAAATCTGTATCTATTCATTTGAAATAATTTTCGATGATAGATATGAGTGAGACAATTCTAGACATTATTTATAATTGAGACTTTTTCTCATGTTTTTAAAAACCCATCCCCATGAAAGTGGGTAGAGGGAGGAAACTACTAAAAGCAAGAGCCGATCTCTGACTCAACTTACCAAAAACCAATTTTCTTTAAGTAAAGGATTAATCTAATACTAGAAAATAAATCTCAGAAAATTGCCATTCCATATTGCCTGTTCAATGTAATATTTAGTCAGTACCTTAACGTAATATTGTACCTTAATATAATATTAAGTCAGAGATTAAAACTAACAAAAGTAAAGCAAGTCAGAATTAAGATTCCGATAGTAACCCTCTCCCCCTAGTATATAACCTTGAAAGATCAGAAAATTCAATTGTTTAGTGACACTAGGAAGTTTTTTCTTTCCAGATAAAGATTAAAGAAATGAATATAATATTTTGTGTCATGAAAAATAACAAATAGAAATGTTATAATTCAGACAATATGAAATTATACAATTAGAACTTGCTTTGTTTATATTGAGGAACAATAGGACTTTTTGTTTTGTTTTTACTTCTTTCTGTTAAAAGTAGATTAGAGAAACCTGATTAGACATGTCTTAAGTATTATATTTTACATGCAGTAATTTAGTGATTAAAATACATGGCTGTGGCCAGGCACGGTGGCTCATGCTTGTAATCCCAGGACTTTGGGAGGCTAAGGCGGGCAGAACACTTGAGGTCAGGAGTTCGAGACCAGCCTGGCCAACATGGCAAAACCCCATCCCTACTAAAAACACAAAAAATTAGCCAGGTGGTGGCGCATGCCTATAATCCCAGCTACTCAGGAAGCTGAGGCAGGAGAATCGCTTGAACCCGCGAGGCGAAGGATGCAGTGAACTGAGATCGCTCCACTGCATTCCAGCCTGGGCAACAGAGTGAGACTCCATCTCAAATACAAAAAAACAAAAAACAAAAAAAGAATGTGTCCTTTTATATGAATATAAGATTCAAGAACAAACAATATGATGTAAATTTTTTTTTTTTTTTGAGGCGGAGTCTCGCTCTGTCGCCCAGGCTGGAGTGCAATGGCGCTATCTCGGCTCACTGCAAGCTCCGCCTCCCGGGTTCATGCCATTCTCCGGCCTCAGCCTCCCGAGTAGCTGGGACTACAGGCGCCCACCACCAGGCCTGGCTAAATTTTTTTGTATTTTTAGTAGAGACGGGGTTTCACCATGTTAGCCAGGATGGTCTTGATCTCCTGACCTTGTGATCCACCCGCCTCGGCCTTCCAAAGTGCTAGGATTACAGGCATGAGCCACCGCGCCCAGCCTGATGTAACAATTTAATAACCTTAAAAGGGAGCATAATGGGCCTGATCCTGAGAAGTAGCCCATTTGGGAAGCTGGGCCCTTAGGAAAATACTTACAATATCTTCGCTATCACAAATTCTTTGATGCCAGGCTACCTGCATGTAACATCTTTAAAAGATAGCACAACATCAAGGACAAGAATGAAACATAAATGACAGTACATAGCATCTCACTAAAGTGAGTACATGGGCTACGGTGCCTGCTCTATCCACAGACCAGACTTGCACCCAGGAAGCAAGGGTGGCACCAACTGATGTGCAGGTGCCCTCTGCTATGGACAGTCAATCCACAGGCTACTGGTGCTTCCCCAGGAGGTCTGGCCCAAGGCTGTGCCCATTTAGGGCTGGCTTCAGAAACCAACTAAGCCAACCAAACTGGCTCCCTCTAAGACTTGGATCAATCCAATGTCTAATATACAGGCTCTCAGCCATCGCATATGGGGAGAGAATGTGGGTGTCTATGATGAAAAAAATCTGGGGGAAAAGGTTTTTTGTTTTTGTTTTTGTTTTTTTTTTTTTTTGAGTTCTTGGAGGCTATTTTTAAAGTTAAAACATATTCAGAGTCTTTGAGAGGGAGACAGAGTATGCAGGGTTTCCTGACTTCCCTGGCCATGAAAACAACTTTACACAGAGCATGCTGTAGAAACTTTCCCTACCATACACTTAAAGCAATGGTGCCTTAGAGAACATGGGGGAGAATGGGCTAGAAGGAAAGGAACAGAGGACAGATACCTTGTAGGTCACCAACAAGGTCTGAGAGATGCCACAGAGCTGCATGATTAAACCTTCCAGTTCGATTATTTCTACATCACACTTTTGTGTAAATCACATATTTCACAATTAGTATTAAAAACAGAGTATCACAAAAGTGGAGTACTGTCTAATGCTGGCTTTTGAAAGATGCAGAGCAGCAGGTACATTCTGAAATTTGTAGAATTGAGTCTTGTCTTTATTCCATAAATGGATAAATGATGTTTCATTTCCATATGAGAAATTTCTTTTTTTTTGCAGGGGTGGCAGGGAGGTGGATTGGGAAGTTTCTGTACAGAAAGACAAAGAGTTACTGGTTATTTTCACTGAGATCTTAGGAAATGCCATAGTTAAAAAATATAATCTTAAACCAGTAGAGTAGAAATTTAAGAGTGTTCTACACAGCCACCTTAAGTTTAGGTATATGTGCCATTATTTAAGGTACAATAACTCTCTTAATAAAGATAATATAGCTTTCTTTCCAACTCAAGGATTTTAAAGGCAGGGATGACATCTCAATCACCTTCATTTTCCTTAGAGGACCCAGTAAATGTATTTCACTTTAAGGCTCAGGGAGTAACATTTATTAAATTATGCTATAATGTAGTAACAGTACTACCACAGCCTCAAAAAGAGGCAGTATTTTTGTTGGGGCATGAGGGGGGAGTTTCTTTTCATTGGTTAAAGCTTCTAAGAAAATCAAACAATAAAAGCATAGCCCTTTTTTACCCCATCCTTTTCTCTCATGTTTGAATTGCCTCTAATGTGATTCCTGCTGGATACCAATCCCTTTTAGTATGCAGTTAATGATAAATAATTCTAAATTCCAAATAGAGATTGAGAAATCTCAGTGGGTAACAACCACTTAAAATTCACAGTACGTTTACTATTTTAATGAAAAAGTTCTTACCATATATACAACATGTCATTTGTAGATAAAAACATATCATTTGCCTTTTATCTTAATAATTAAATCAATTACTCTGTTAAAATTGTCAGATACCACTGACTATAAAATAAGAAGTCACTTAGGTCTTATAGAGGATGAAAAATCCATTAAAATTAAAATGTGAATATATCTTCCTATCATCATACTTCAAACAAATTGAAGGGAGAGGGGAAATCTACCCAGAATTAATTCATAGGGAAAAGTGAAGGAATTTATCAGTCAGCTATTGTCACAAAAACGCTGCATAACAAATCATCCCCAAATTATGATATGCACAATAAAGCATTTATAGCTGGCTCACATATCTACAGGTTGGCTGAGGTTTGGCTGATCTACGCTAGGCTCATGCAGGCTTGCCTCCAAGCTATGAATTAGGTATACGTCTGCTCCACATATCTCCCATCTTCCTTGGACCACCAGATGCCTGAAGTATATTTATCACATGATAAAAGGAAGCAAAAACAAAATAACCTTTCAAGAATTTGCTCACATGATATCTGCTAACATCCTGTTGGCCAAATGAATTCACATGGCCAAGTCCACAGCCTATGGTTGGAAAGTACTCTCCAAATACCATGGGGCTATGCCAGAAGTATGGCTATATAATGCTGCAATTTGAAAGTAAAGAATAAAAACTAATAATCCCATCCACCAACTGGATGCCATTTTTAGGGGGAGGAGGGTGGAACACATGGGACATATCAAGGGTTAATGATATAATACAGAATTTATATTTCTCTGAATCACATCTTTCCCTTCTCTTAGGTATCACATTTTCTATTTGACACATATATTGCTTCTATGCTCTGAACCTCAGAGTAGCTTCTTGGTTTGTGAGATTTTCCCAAAGTAGGGAAATACATAGCCTAGATTCAGGAAAATTCTTCCTGCATATCCCTGCACTGTTCATGCCAGGTTCTTGAAGGGGATTGTTCAGGTGGCTCCAGAGCCCTAAAATACTGGCTCGGGCTGCTGAATATCGTCTTTTATTTCACATTATTCTTCCTCAGTATTCATCTTCCAAGTGTTCCTCTCCCATGCTGTTATATGTGTAGAAAAGCAGGACAAGGGTAAGGGAGCAATTTCTATGGCCTTAATTCCTGTAAAATCAGTGTGTAATTACAAGAAGTTTAAAAGTTCAGCACATTTCCAATCAATATTTTGCTAGATATAGGTTGAGCAGGACTTCTTTCTTCCCTGAACTAATGGATCTTAATTTTCCAACAAAGTTAAGTATGCTTCAAAGACTAAACAAGTACTATGTCAGTTCAGTTCATGCCTAAGGAATTAATTTTTTCAAATTAATCCATCACAGCCCCATTTTTACTTGCTGATATATGAAAAAGAAAGGCTCATCTAAGCACCACAAGTGGATGAATCTTTTTAGCCAATCATTTCCCTGATGGCACAAACCCACAATTTTTATGATACTTAATGAAATCATACATAAGGAAAAAACACATTTCATGTGTGTATATATCAAGTGCTGACATTATTTTCAACTGAAAAGAAATTTCACAATGAAGGGGTAATGGAATTAAGAATTCTTTGCACAATATTTCAAAATATGCTTTGTGTCTCAGCACATAAGCTACCTCTTCTTTTTAACTATTCCCTGACCTTATCAGCACAGGAACAATATGCCCTTCTCGGAGCTCCCATTTCACTTGTGTTTTCCCATTCTGATGATTCTCATCACTTTCTTACAATCATTTGCCAGCTTGTCTATCTTATTTATTTATTTATTTATTGAGACCAAAGTCTCATCCTGTCACCCAGGCTGGAGTGCAATGGCGCGATCTCGGCTCACTGCAACCTTGGCTCACTGCAACCTCTGCCTCCTGGGTTCAAATGATTCTCCTGTGTCAGCTTCCTGAGTAGCTGGGATTACAGGCACGCACCACCATGCCTGGCTAATTTTTGTATTTTTAGTAGAGACGGGGTTTCACCATGTTGACCAGGCTGGTCTCGAACTCCTGACCTCTTGATCCGCCCGCCTCAGCCTCCCAAAGTGTTGGGATTACAGGCGTGAGCCACTGTGCCCGGCCGCCTGTCTATCTTAACTCTGCTATACCACTGTGATCTCATCAAGGGCAGAAATTATGTTTAATTCAACTTTGATTCCTGTTTAGCATCCAGCAGAATGTATGCATGTAATAAGTATTCGTTATGTGATGACTTCATACAATTTTTGTTGACACTTCTCTGCCACAATACCTGTTTGAAATAATGGCATTTAAATTCCCTCCCAAAAGCGACTACTATGTCTTGCATCTTATCTACCAAAATCATAGTTTTCAACACCTCTCACCTAAACTTTTTATCATGTTTACTAAAGGAAACTGGAATTAATCAAATGTTACATATACCTTCTTTAACTATTTAAAGGGGATTCTCTCCACCTAAAACTTATGCTCTCTCTTTACCCTGCTTTGCCACACACTAGCAAACTCTTACCTATCAAATCCCATCTTAATTGTCACCTGCTGTTTGTGGCTCTCATCTAGGTCTTCAAAACACTCTATACATAATAAAAGTATAGCACTAATCACATTATATCATGGTTATTTATTATTATGTACCTCTTTAAGGACTTTAACGGCAACAGAGACCACTCCATTTTTATGTTTATGCCACTGTCCCTTATCCCAACGCCATGCCTAAGAACAAGTGTATGGTACATATTTTTTAAAGAACATTGTCAACAAGTGCTCCTGCAGTTATTTCTTCCATTGCAGCTCAGTATGTGCCACGTTCTCATTAAAATTAAAAAACAGTTCAGAAACTGCTAATTAAGCTTCTAGTTTCAATACTTTATAATACCGTCTTATAGATTGGTAGTGTATTTGATAAAAACAAGATTCACTATAACCACCATCACCATCATCAAATGGTATTTTGGAACATTAGATAATATATTTGGCATATCTACAGCAACAAAGTGATTCCCCTTTTTCCATTGCCATTATAGTGCTAAGCATAACCATAACCTGTTTGCACTTTGATACCCATGAAGGGCTGAGCTATGCAAGAAAATAGCTTGCAAATGTTTCTAAGATCTTACATTTACTTTGGCTCATTTGATCACCATATCCGCTTCTGAGTTTTGATATGGGGTGGAGTAAATCTGTCATTCACTTCTACTTTATTATGACAGCTGGTGCTATTTGGCAACTACCCTGTTCAAATTAACCCCAAAAAAGCAATTTTTCACATTTAAAACTAAGACTATGTCTACATCAACACCTAAACAATTGGTTGAAAAGTTTAAATTCACTCAGGGAGCAAATTCATTTGTTCTAAATAAAACTGAAAAGCCAACTAAAGTTACTTTGACAGTTGGTGGTGCTTTTTTTTTTCTTAAATAATGGAATTGGGAAGCAGTTTGTAAGCAAGCACAAAATAACATACTCTTAATATATTCAGTTTCCCAGTTTTTGTCCTTTAAAAACCATTGCACATTAGTACAGATAATTCAGAATACTTTTATACTCTATTTGACCCAAAAGAAGAACCAAACTCATAATTCAAATATGCTAATGACTGTTAAAAGAGACACCTGACCAATTATTTTCTTGTTAAGGCAGTTCTTGACACCATCCATTATCCCAGTGGATGTAGAGCTCTTCCCATAATTTTAGCCACATCAAGAGTAGGGCACTAGCTAAACAAATATGTACGATTTATAAAGGCAGCCATATTTCAGCAACTCAAAACTAGTGGCCTAATATTTAATGAAGACTGTATGTTCAGGTGCCTTTTCAACTTAATTTTTTTCTGCTAAATTGTAGAAGAAAATCTCAGCCTACCAAAAAAAATGCTGAGAGATATAACCAAAGAATGAAAAATTCTAGATTTATGAATAAGTAAAAATCATTTACTAATATGTTATAATTCGATATGCATATATCTTTTAAAACCATTATTCAGCATAACAATACACATTGTACTTTGTCTAGATCTCTAACTTCAAACAAAAATATCTACTAGAAAAATCAACTGCTACTTCTTAAGAAACATTAATAGTATTCTAAGAATACTGTATATAAGCAAGACTCATTTTGTTTTCCTAACATCCTATTAGGACGATCTCTCATATTCTCTTAAAGAGAAACAGATTTGGAAACTTAAAAAAAAAAAAGAAACGGTCTTCTTTTTTTTTTTTTTTTTCACTCTCTGGACTATGGTAATTAATGTCTACTCAATACCACGCTCAATCATCTGTTTCCCCTGTGACCACACTTTCAATTAAACCTTTTATTTCATCCAAGAATGCCTGTTCTTATTGACCACTGTGCTTTTTATCTGTGGATTTATGATAATCTAATGCACATCTCCTCACAGGCAGAATGGCCTTATACATCCTTATTGTTCATATACCAGAAGAGAAGTGAAAAACAAAATTAGCTCCAGCGGAAGCCGGGAAGGAAACTGCATTTGTTTAACACAGCGAGAGGCCTTTCACTACCTGCCCAGTGGCCTTGGCCATTACTCTGCCCTGGCCTCTCAATGTGCCGGCTGCCCCTGGACTGGCTGTGTGCTTCTGATAAGAGATGCCAACTCCCTTGAGAGCTATTGAGCTGAGAGCAGAGGCAACGCAATCTTTGGGAAATATTTTCAAAGGTTTGTGAAGGAAGTAAGACATTCACATGCGATCAGTATTCTTTTCTGCAAGAAACCCTACAGGTTAAAGAGGAACGTCTGAACTGCTATCTGACAGCAAAAGCTTGGCTTCTTAATAAGTAAGCCACTAGCTTGTTTGCAGCTTTTTGCCTTTACTTTCTTTCCAGTTAGGACACACATGATTTGGTTTCTGTTTTAGAAGGGCACAAATAATAGTGACATGTTATTAACTTAACCACCATGAAAATCATACTTTTTTTTTTTACAATCATACTCAGTTATATAGCTGAAGATAAAGTTCTATCTAGTACACTTCTATCTCTTTATGATATAGAGAATAAGTCACTGTTATGTATATCCCAAACATGAACAAATGTAGCAGCCTTCATCTTTGTTTAATTTTCTTGCATGCCTACATAGTACATAAAATTATCAAGTTAATAATTGCATTAATATTTATTTATATAATTTATTTACAACCTAATACCAAAGAGGAATTGAGGTGATTGCATTAATAATTACACTGAAAATATATGTCCAGTTTTCAACAAGTTGCTAGTGTTGACATAGTCATATTTTTCTAATAGAAGAATCCAGAACCCAGAGGTTTTTTTTTTTTATTAAAGGTGGCCAAAACCTTAATGAATAATGTTTGTAATTCATTCATTTTAATGTGTAATGGAAACAAGCTTTAAATAGACAATGACTGTGGGTGTGGGTACAGACAAGGCAATTTCTAGTTAGAAAACAGGCTGATGCCGTAAGTTTGTCTGTAAACTTGATGCCTGCATGTTGAGCCTTTGTTTTTCTTAAAAACATACTGATAAATTTTGGCCACATTTCTCTCTGAGCCAAGAGTGCTTGTTTACTCCATGGTATCTCCAAAACATACCAGGAAGTAATAATTTGCATTCTATTGGATGGGTTATATTTAACCATGTTCTATGGGAGAATACACTGAAACCTCCAATTCAGGAATGAAGGATCACACTTCCCTCTGAGCTGGCTATGGGAGTGAAGTCCCTTATGCTACCCACAGCAGTGGTGGCATCAGTAGAGGATTGGAGGAAGGGCTCCATCTGTGCCTACTACTATGGCAACAAGCGTTGCCATGGCAGGGGTCGAAGAGGTAGCCACGAGAAAGATATCTGTTGGCAATCTGTTAGCTCTACGTTTACTTAAGATAAGGTACTCTCTAGGTCAAATGTTCCCCAGGCATTCTGAACTATGGAACAAACAAACACTCAGAAGAGAAGTCATGCAGCCCATTCCCATTCATATATACAGATCTTTCATAATTTGGGCACTGTCTGTATTGAGTGTCATGCCAAGATTTGATGCACAGAAACTTAGAGGGTATTTTGGAATAGGAAAGAATCTTAAAAGACAATTCAGTTCAATTTCCTCCTTTTACAGATAAGAAAATTCTTCTCCCTCTTTATTGTCAAATTACTGTTTTGATAATTTTAGCATTTAAATACTAAAATTTAGTTGATCAACATCTATACAACTGAACTTCTATTCTTCAATGCCAATTCAGATTGTAGATGTCTAAAAGAGTAATTCTCTATGTGAGGTGGGAGAAGAGAGGGAGGGGAAAGCACATTCTTCATCTAGGGAGACCAGTGTCCAGCATAAGAGAGAAATGCACGTATATGTCAAGAGCTACAACGTTTTAGGTAAAAACTCTGCTAAACAGCAATGTAGGGGAAAGGAGCATGCCTCACCTACTCTGTATCTCCAACACTGTATCTGCATAAAAATAAGAATTTATGGGAAAATAAGAATAAGAATTATTGGGAAAAGATTTCTCAATAAGAAATTCATGAATGGAATTAAGACTCAAGAAATTAAATGACCATTCGAAACTCAACCATCTACTGACAGTCCTGGGCTGATAACTTGAATTTTCCATTCCTGACCAATACTTATTCGGCTATAGAACAGTGCACACTCCCACTTCCCTAATCTAACGTGGGAGACTGTAACAATATTGGATTCCATGAATTGTATTTCCTTGAAATGTGATTTGGTGCTCTTTCCATCCAGAAAAGCAATCTATTCCTCCATCCCTGGGATCTTGTCTGGCCTTGTGACTTGACCTTGTTTTGACCAAAAGGATGAAGCAGAAGTCACAGTGCAACTTCCAAAGTTAAGACTTATGAGCCCTACATCTTCTGCTTTTGTTGTCTTGGAGAATGCCATGTAAGGACACTGAACTAGCCTTTTGGAGGATGGGAGGGCACATGAAGGAGGACCATGGTGTCCCACCCAACAGCTATTAGAGTACCAACTGACAGACACGTGTAAGGAAGGCCATTCTGGACCTTCCCTCCCAGCAGCCTCTCTGGTTCAATGCAGCCCCATGCATAAGTCTAAATGAAACTGGCAGGGGAAGAAGTCACACAACCCACAGAACTGCGAGAAATAATAAAACATAATTTTAACCCTTAAAGTGGTGGGTAGTTGGTTAAATAGCAAGAGATAACTAAAACATAGAACTTATAAAGGAGGGCATTAGTTCGATTTTAAATTCACATCTAATGGGTTTTTTAAAAAAATATGGTCTTGTTACCAACTTTAAATGATAGCATAAGTAGCCAACAATATGTCACTCTAACAAAAATGTTCCTTTCTGTTCCTTTCCTTCCTTTCCTGCAGTTTTCTTTCTTGCCTTCGGAAAGATGTTTGTTATTCATTCTTTGTCCATATTTCTGGAACTTTTTTCTCTTCTTGCTTCTTCGAATCTATCTAGGGCCTGACCAGAGTCCTACCTCATAAACGAAATCTTTCATGATTTTAAAGTCCTTTGACTTTTAAAGCCTTTTGACTTTAAAGAACTTTAATTTCTTCCTTTTTATAACTTTTATGTCCTTATTAGCCCCTTAACCTCTTCCTTAAACTCATGCAACTGTTTTTCTTTCATTAGCTTTCCCTACCGATAGATACCATGCTATATTCTTATATTGTTTCTCTAATACTACTTAGCATTATCTATGAACTCCTGGAGTTAAAGAATCATGTTTTAGTACATTTTAGAATACCCACTGCATGGAACAGCATCTAGCAAAAATAAACATTCAATAAATATTTAATCAGCTAAACTGAGAATAGTAGATGTTCAGTAAATATTTGTTGAACAACTGATTCCTGTCATCTCCAATGTGGACCCAGAAAAAAGGGAAATAGAGGTGGAAGATGGCATTTCTTCTGAACATCAACCTTTCTTTGATTATCATAGATGAGAAACATTTGATTTCGGAGAGAGGGAGTGAAAGTAAATCATGGCTAAGATGTGTTGGCTGGCTGTTTTTTGTTTGTTTGCTTTTTTGTTTATTTGTTTCTGTTTGTTTTTCCCCTCCAGTGGGAACTCAAGGGTCTAAAGATGAAATATACAGCTGCTGGGAAGGAGAGAAGGGAGAAAGCCAACCCTTTCAAGTCACGTGGAAAGTCTGTAACTTACTTGTAGAGCGCTAAGGCAGGCATTTCCATAAGCCAGGAACCATAGGCTCCAATATTTATGGGACGAATGCATAGCATAGGCAGCTTTGCCGTGCTGACAGCTGATATCTTTCTCTATTCTACTGCCATCACTGCCATCTTCAATGGTATTTAATGTAATTTAATGTAAGGTACTGTTATGTCCACCACCACCTGGCATTTTCATGTAAAGTAGAAGTAAATACGTTCTGTATAATTGAGAAATACACAGAGGGTTACTTAGTTCCAGAAAGGTACGATGGGAGGTCAGAAGCAAGAATGGAAAGAAAAGGAGGAAGGTAAAGGGGAGAAAGAGGAAATGTAAGAAAATTGAAACAACATTTCAAGCTGTTAAACGATCCTTTTTTTGGTGTGGGAGGGTGGTGCTAAACCTCTAAGAAATGCAAAGAATTAATTACGGAAAGACTAGGTGATAGAAGTCCTTCATATAACTCAATAAGTGGCAAGGAAACATAACTGAACTCGTTTATAATTGAATATCCTGCCATCCGGGGCAGATTTTAAGAAGGGTAAACTTAAAGAGACATAACAATATTAAATGTTCTTTTGTCTTTTTAACATTTGGGATAAAACATTCTTTTTAAAGAGAGAGCTGGGACTGTGGTGGGGCTTAATTTAGGCAACAGCAAGAATTGAATAGTATGTGATGTGTACTTGAACATCTTAATTTAAATAATTATAATATCTTAAAGAAAAATGCATCTTAACCCCTGCGATGTTTGATTGTATCCGACAGGTTGAGTAAAAAGGCACCTATCTACTGCTGCATTATGCGTCATATGTTCTGCACACTCATTAAAAATAATGAGAACATATTTAAAAGTCATTGCCCAGAGAATCTTTGGGGATGGGGCAGGAGAAGAAGTAAGTGGCAACAGATTGTTAGTTAAGTGTCTATCTCTGTTTTAGCAGCCCTTAGGAAAAAAAAAAAAAAGGTGATCTTAAGCTGATATTCTTTAATGATAAAGATCACACATTTTCCTGGAAAAACAGGCAGATGAAACATGTTCAGACTTCTAACTATACTCTCAAAATGAGATGGACTGTAGTGGCAATTTCACATGTGTGGTATTTACTTTGATAACAGCTGGAAAAGTCAACCACCATCAATTAAGGTAGTATTTTTTTCCCTAATCTTTAAAGATCCTTTACAAAATGAACGCATTTCCTTACCTTATACCAAATGTACCTTAACAAATGTACTGATCACAGGCATCGAGGCAATCAAGCAAATTGAGGTTGTCCCCTAAGTTTTGTAACCAACTTCTTATCCAGCTTGCTCCAAATCAACAGCTGGCCTAAATTACTGGTAACATTTGGCTAACTGGATGATAAGAAGGATATAGTAGGTGGTTGGTCACAATATGACTTTTTCTGAGCTGTTCAAATATATAAATTCAGAAAATTCTTTTTCTCCAGTCTCCAGAAGCATAATCATAGCCACAGTCGCCACTAATAAGACATATGTCATGCACCATGAAAATGAGGCCAAATCTCATAGCTCTTCACTGCTAACTTTGCAAGACAATGTATTTAGGCCCCAATTTTCTGAAATGTCATGAGATCTTTACAGCATAGAACACTCCTCCTTCCACTACCTTCCAATCTCCAACAAAACCCATCTTGTGATAAAAGTCATTAAGTATTTATATTCTGACACCTGGAAGCCATACGACCCAGCAAAATAGCCCTGCACTTCCTCCATCTGTTTTAATAATGCTGAACCACAGCATTTATCATCATCTATTTTATCAAGACTAGATTTTGCTGACAATAGTTCAGCAGAATTCTTCCAGATATAAGTACTTCTTAGGGAGCAGCAAATGACTATTAATCCCTTGGCCTTGTGGGCTATTGAGCACATTCAAAAAGCTGGCCATGATTAAGGACCCAGTCTCTAAGCACATTGCACAAGTGAGAGAAGGTACAGCGTTTACCTCAGTGAGGTGGAAGTCTTACTTAAAAGCTATTTCTGACTTTGTTTTTTGAGACAGGGTCTCACTCTGTTGCCCAGGCTAGAGTGCAGTGGCATGATCTTGGCTCACTACAGCCTCTACCTCTCTAGGTTCAGATGATCCTCCTGCCTCAGCCTACCAAGTAGCTGGGCCTACAGGTGTGTGCCACCGTGCCTGGTTAATTTTTTTTTTTTTTTTTTTTGTAGCGATGGGGTTTCACCATGTTGTCCGGCCTGGTCTCAAACTCCTGGGTTCAAGCAATCCACCAACCTCAGCCTCCTGAAGTGATGGGATTACAGGCATGAGCCACCACACCCAGTTGTATTTCTGATTTTGACGATGTAAATGCTGCTAAGGGGCAGTGTTTCTGTACCTCACTTTCATCTTTAAAATGAGATAAATGGAAACTAAGCACAGTTGCTTTGTGACAGTTTAAGGATTACTTTCCTAGAATCTGTGAAATCTCTAACTTGAGTCCAACCATAGTAGAAGGGTGGATGCTGGAATATTGTCCATGTAATGGGGTCAATGGAACATATCTTACCCTAAAGCCTCCAATAGAGGTGATAAGAGGAAAGGAAGAAGGGAAATGGGTATAACTGCAAACAAATACCAACAACCCAATATTCCAAGCCTCTCAAAAGTACTTCCTGTGATATGTGTCTGAATCTACAAGTTACAAGGTGGCACATAAACAATTTTGAGCACAATCAAATTGAGTGTGGAAATTTTAAAGCACAATCGAGTTGGACCTGAGAAAGTCAAGTACAATTGAGTTTGCCTAAATGAATCAGGGGTAATTGAGTTGGGTAACTGCATTGCACTCAGCACTGGCCCTTTGCCAAAATGAGGGGCACATGGCCAAAAAGGCACAACTCAACTGGGCTTAAAAAATTTCACAGAATATTTTTCCCAGAACAAGAAATTTTTCACAGAATAGGAAACATAAAGTTGAAAATTTGATCACTGAAGCTAGTCAGTAATAGCCACTAAGTTAATCCCACAGGCTTCATGTTCTTTATAATGAAACCACTATTCCAATGGTTCTCAAACTTGAGTGAGCACCAGAATTATCTGGAAGGCTTGTTACAACACAGATTTCTAAGCCCACCTCCAGAGTTTCTGGTTCAGTAGGTGTGGAGGGAGCCTGGAAATCTGCATGATTACCAAATCCCCAAGTGATGCCAAGACTACTAGCCTGAGTCCACACTCTGAGAACCATTGTTCTAACAAATTATTGCAGCCCAAATTGAAGCATTTAAAATACTTTAACATGATACTGTAAAAATACCTCTAACATTTCAAATTATAACATGATACTTATGGCTTTCACATGTCTTTACAAGTAAACTGTACAACTAGATTGTGCAAATGTCATCATGGTAACTTAAACCACTGAAGCTGTCATTTACATGGAAAACTATCCTAACCCTCATTGTGGCACGTAGCTGTAAGTCAGAAATTGCTATTGCTCAGAGAAAATTCCTGCATATAATTTTTAAATTTGGTTTAAAAGAATTGTACAGGATAATAATATACTGAATGCAGACTAGATACAGACCAGCAGTAATGGCTCATTTAGCAATACCTTTCCCAGACTTCTATATCACCAACTTTAGTAATGCATAGCTTTCATTCATTCAGTCAACAAATATCCACTGAGCATACACTGTACTCTAGGCACAGGAAATAACAAGGATTAATATGATTTGGCACTCACTGTGTGCCAACAGCTGCACACAGTTAATTCTCACACAACCCTACAAGGTAGGTGTTGCTTTTATCCTCATTTTTAACAAAAGAGGAAATTGAGGCACTGAAAGGCTGAATGAAATTGCAAAGCAGGGATTCACATCCAGGCCATGAGATTCCCAAATGTGGCATCTTAAGGACTATTTCTTTACAGTTCTTAAGGTCTACTGGAGAAATTATAATATTGTGTGATTCGGGCGCATGCTAAGGTGAACCCTTAATATGGATGGAAAACTACGTAAGGTTCCATAAACTAGACCTGGGGGTTCAAGGAAGCTTTGCCCAAGCAAATGACCTATAAGTAGATATCTTAAGAAGTTTTGAGATAAAAGGGAGGAGAGGAGTGTCCTCCCTTTCAAAGATGAAGAGTTTGGAATGAGAGCAGAGAGTAGGCGAAGAAAAATGCCGAGGCTCACTGGCCCGTAAAACAGCTTGGGATTCATGAAAGTCATAAAACTCTAGGACAATAAAAATTGTTTTCTCCTGCAACAAGTAATGATATCACAACACAGCCAAACTAAAAACTTTGGAATTACTGATATTTCTCACTCCTTCACTCCCACATCTACCAGTTGCCAAAACCAAAGTTTTCTACCTCAATATTTTCTTCTCTCCATTCTTAACAGGTGGGAAAATCTAATCTGTGCCTTAATATCTCTCATTCAAATGAGCAATGGTTATAATAACAAGGAATATTTGTTAAATCCCATTCTCTGTGGCCCACTGTAAGCATTTTACATGCATTTCATTTAATCCTAACAACTAGTCTCTTGGGTAGACACTAGTGTAGTCCCTGTGTTACAGAAGAGGAATGGAGGCTCAGGGAGATAACTTCATCAAAGCCATTTAATCAATAAGTGATAGAGTCAAGGCTCAACCCACGTGTGACTGATTCCAGGTCCCAAGCTCCTTACTGGTACCCTCTAGTGAATTACAATAAGCTCTTAATAGATATCCCAACATCTTTTTTCCCCTCCAAACTTATTCAAAATAGCACTACTTCTCATGTTAGTCTCCTGTTCAGTAATCTGTCAAACTGGGCTGCTTACTGTCTTATTGTACTTTTGTACTTTCCAATCTCTGAGTAACTGAAGAGAGTATTTCTTTCACCCGTGTGGCTCTGAATCTTGATACTTATTCAATTCTCAAGTCTCTTTTTCAAATGCTGTCATGTTCTTGAAGGTTTTCTTCGTTCCTGACATACTTTGAATCCCTGTAACAATTTATTTGCTCATTTGATCCACTTATCACTCTTCTTTTCTTTTTGGGCTAGAAGCTCCTTGAAGACAGGACACATCTTCAGATGAAGCTTCTAGCTTCATCTCTGGAAGTTCATGTTGCAGAGCCTTGACTAAGATTCGGTACATACTGGTTGAATGAAAATGCAGTAAGAAGAAAATGGAAATTATTGTAGGGAAAAGCTGAAAAAGAAACTCTGTCTTAGCAAGGACTTCATCATAAGACATGAACTGTGCTTGGAGAATACATAAAATATAGCAAGGTACTTTGGATTTTGCATAATTATTTAAATTCCAAAACATATCTCATGCACATTAGTTTAGGTAGAAAAATCATTTTGAAATTATCTTTCAATTTCTGCTACTTATCCACAAATAACTGCTATAATATTCATTCTTCCTTAAGTATCTCAGTTAATTAAGCATGGAATCATTTGAATCAAATAGCCAAAGGGAATGAAATAATATATCATTTAAATGAGGTTCATCTAAGATTTCAAACCAAAATTCTATAATTTATGATGATAAATAATTTGACATTTCAAGATGTGAATTTTTTACTTAATAATAAGAAAGAGTAAACCATGAAGAAGTTGGAATCACATCTCGCATGCTAAGGTAGTCACAGGGACAGGTAACTATGACAGTGTTGGACTACACTAAGCTCAGCAACTGTTAAGTAGGGCTCCACATGCGTGTGCATCATTTTTTCTCATCAAAAGCAATATTCCTAAGTGAAGGTCAAAGCAGCATGACAAACATGGCTAACTTTTGGTTTTCAATCATGACAGGCAGGAGAAACTTGCTTGCTTGAAATACAGTTAATCTCACTTGCAGAGGCCAGCATCAAATAGCAGGCAAACTTGGCAGGTAGAAATTATAAATACATTTGAAATTTTTTTAGCTCATTTTACCCACCAGGGGTTGCTGTGATTTTCAGGATGATTTAGAAAGGCAGCAGGTCAGAAAATGAAACATTAAAGAGGTTAACAAAGAAAGGGCAGAATCTTCCTTTCTACCCAATAAAAAAAGAAGACATGCACATACATGCACATGTACACACACATACATAGCAGATAACTTTCTCCTTCTCTCTCTAGCTCTTAAAGAAATGAAGCCATGAAATTAACAGAAAAACTTCAGTTTTTCAGGAGCTTTCTTAAGTGGAAATATGGCTTTATCTGACATTTAGCATAAGAAAGAATTTCAGGTATCAGAGACAGAAAAGAATTTGTAGGCCACATCTCTTACAGAACTGACCACACAAACCACCAACTGATTAACTAGCATAGTTTTCATTTCAAGTATAGACACAGACAGCAGTTTAGCCTTCAGATTCTAAATCTATTACCAAAACTAATCTCAAAGTACCTTCTGCAAAACTTTTCCTTATGTGAACACCTCTTCAGTAAACTCTCACCCAGTCAGGGGGTGAGGACACCAAAGGATCTTTCAGAATGGGATTCCAGAAAGATTACCTTTGAAATACCATTCTTTTGGTAAAGATACTAGAAACAGCTAAATAGTTGTAATGTTATTATATAAATTCCTCTCACTTGATTTTCAACCCGGTCTGCCCCAGATGGAAAGAAGGTTGGCTAAATATGCTGCTAAACTTGTGATGTTAATCAATTGCTCAGGAAGGACACAAACTAGAATATAGGAGTTCAGCACAGTTCTTTTAGGTGGCAGGTCAGGAGAAATGACCAGGAAATGGATACCATGGCCTTCAGAATGACAGAGTCACATCCAAGATACAATTCTATATTGGGACTTCCTGTATAACTGCTGACCACATGCTCCCTTAGCTTAAGTGTTAAGACTTTACAAGAAGCTAACGATAACAAGGAAGTAAGGAAGATTTAAGCGTCAGAAACTAGGCAGTGCAGTGCTGTTAAGAAGGTACAGAGCTCGCAAAACAGCAAGGCTTAACCAAAGAGGACAGTTTCTTAGAAGAGGAAAACAATAAACACAGTTTGTTTTCCTCAAAGGAGATAGAACAAGACAAAAGTAGGAAGTGCTGTCCTTCCTTCATCCTGCCAGATTTTCAATGGAAAGTGTGTACATCAATCATGATAAGGAAGAAGAGACCAAAGTGATATCACCTTCAAGTTTTTGAAAGGAAAACACAAAGATGTATCACATAACACACTTCTTTATCTTGCCCTTTCAAACAGGCCGGTGCATGCCACACTATGAAGTAATTCCCACTGAAATAGCCCAGCACGTGCCAAACATCACCTCTCTTTAAACTTCCTGCAAGGTTCTTGCCTCTTGGCATTTGAGGCAGGCATTTGGGCTGGAAAAAAAGTGCTTTTCCTTATTTCTCCAATAGGAAGACTATGGGTCCACATGACTTAGGTGCTTATAAACCTCAAATGCCCTTGCTTTGCTATGGTGACAAAGAAAATTCCACATATTTGGATGGTTGACTGTCAACTATTTTTGAGAGTCTAGATATTTGCTAGAAAGTTCTAAAGGAATGAATACTAAGCATATACCCTCCAAATTTAGTATAGAACTAGAAACAATGAGAACAAATAATTTGTTTGCACTTATAATCTCACAGTTGCACAGTTAACTTAATATGCTCCCTGGTGGACTTGGCCTATGTCATTCTGGGATAGAAATCAAATTTCACTAAATTCCATTAAATGAGAGTGAAATAATACATACAGCTGCCTCCCTTATCAATTTGACTGGTTATAAAAATGTTGTTTGTAACTCAGTATTTTGGATCCCAGAATACATTATAAAATAATAATAAAAAAAAATCATTGTTCAAAAATAGTGGTTAGTCCCAAGCAAGCCTGCATAAATTTATCTACCCCATAATATATCTAGAGTATAGAATTGTGTTTACACTACTACAGAAATGGTCATGTATTAGAAAAAAAATTATAGCTAACGTATTTTGAGAACTTACAATTAGCCAGAAACTATGCTACAAGCTTTGCCTGTATTATCTCATTTCATCTTCACAACAATTCTTACAATACAGATGAGGAAACACCCTCTGAGTGATGTTCTGAACTGCTCTACATCACACAGTTAGTAAGTGGTGGATACAGAAGTTGAATTCTGGGATGTGAACTCCAGAGACAATGTTAAATGTTATTCCAGTTGCTAACTTACAGATGTAATTGTCTTTGATGAGGAATGAATTCAGAGCTTCAAACTGGGATAAATCAGCATCCCTTACCTGGTGGAGGGGCATAGCTTCTAGGAAGAAGGTAATAACTATGGGGTTAAAAATTCTAGAGGACATACGGGAGAAAGGTATAAGGAACTACTAGATAGAAACTGCAGGCTCGAGGGTTTAAGTTCCTAGTTGGAGTTCTGTTGTTGCATTCTTTTGCATGCTCAGGGGCTGGCTGAAATATTTGTTTTTATGCAGGGTTTTATTTCTTCCAGGACCACAGTTCAATGGAATACACAATCAAAACTTCTTTCTTTGCTCTCCTATCTCAGAAATAAGCACATAGTAACACTGAGGATTTTGGAGAGTTTTTATTTCTAGCAACCTAAATATCAGACAAGAAATGAAAGGGCCTCTTGTAGTGCATACACATACTGCCCCCTTTTTTATTGTTTC
Organism: Pongo pygmaeus; assembly: GCF_028885625.2. Lineage (NCBI taxonomy): Eukaryota > Metazoa > Chordata > Mammalia > Primates > Hominidae > Pongo > Pongo pygmaeus. The sequence continues at coordinate 105,437,622 of NC_072384.2, read as the reverse complement.
TTTTCACTTTGACCCTTGTAGAGAAAGACCAAGGTCTTTGGATAAATAAAAGATTGAAAGAAGAATCCATCTGTATTTTAGAAAAAAAATCCAGACTCCAAGTTTCTGCATCATTTCTCTAGGAAGTGTGAGGAGATGAGACAGACATTCAGGATTTTACCTTTCAAATGGTTGGGTATGGAGGAGTCAAGTAGAGGAATGGAAATGGGGACTATATCTGCATGACTCAGATCACTCTTTTTTTCTTATTTTCCCTATTTTGTTACAGATCTCCCCAGAGTATACAATAAGGAAAGGGGAAAATGGGTAAGATGATGGGAAAGAGAAGGAAAGGGAGAAAGAAAATTCCATGCCAAGGAAACTTGGCTTTGAGGTGATGGATCCTTTTGGCAGGTATTAGGGAGCATTAATATATAAGATAGGTGATTTGACAAGGTTGTAGACTCAAACATAAATATAAATATATGTAACAGAATGGTAGGATCAGAGAGACAACTTAATTTTTGTGTAGTCTTACTTAACCTCAATGGGGAAACTTTTTCGAGAGCATCTTGGACAGTTGGCGAGGCAAGCTTTGTTTAAATATTCTAACTAACCCATTTCCTTCCTGGACAGGTCCATTAAAGTTCTCATAACATTATCCTCTTCCAACTATTTGTTTTGGAACAAGCTCAGTGAGGGCACGGAGCAAGTCTTAACTATTTTTGTATCCCCAGAACCTCCAACTTTGTACACAGCAGATGGTTAGTAAGTGGTTGAGTTAATGCATAAGTAGATTAACGGGTACAGACTGTCTGAAGAAACAGATTAGGTCTACTTTCCAATCCATACAATAACTCTTTACATATTTGATAATAACTGTCATGTCTCCTAAAATTTCTCTTCTTCAAGTGAAACATCATCAGTTCTGTCAACTAATCCTTACTGTTCCGATAACCTAACTCTGGGAACCTACATGTGCCTCTGTCAATTCTTATACAGATTCAAAGGAAATAACAAGGAGTAAATACAAGTCCTTTTATCACATTTGTTTCTATTTGTTATTAGCTATAAAATCCCTTCTGAATTTTCTTTTCTTTTTTTTTTTTTTTGAAACAGAGTCTCGTTCTGTTGCCCAGGCTGGAGTACACTGGTGCAATCTTGGCTCACTGCAACCTCTGCTTCCCAGGTTCAAGCGATTCTCCTGTCTCAGCCTCCTGAGCAGCTGGGACTACAGGCACATGCCACCATGCCCAGCTACTTTTTGTATTTTTTAGTAGAGACGGGGTTTCACCATACTGGTCAGGTTTCGAACTCCTGACCTCAGGTGATCCACCTGCCTCGGCCTCCCAAAGTGCTGGGATTACAGGCGTGAGACACTGCACCTGTCCCCCTTTTGAATTTTCTATAGCCTTCTTAAAAGCACAATTTCAATAAAATAAACACTATGTATTTATTGTAAAAAAAGAAAATGAAAACCTCTCATAACCGATATCCCAGATGTATCTGCTTCTAGTTGTTAAGTTTTAAAATGTAATTTAATGATACTACACACATAATTTTATATCCTACTTTTAAATATAGTATTAGATTATGAACATTTTCTCATGCTATTATCAATTTTTTTACAGAAACCATTTTAAGTACTTCTGTATTTCACTGGCTAGCTATCTAGTTATTTATCTAACCAATGCCTTATAGTTATACAGGACCCAATATATCACTGCAATAGATAGGACTTTAGGGGAAAAAATCAATGTACATGAATTTTTTCCACATCTTTGATCATCAGTTTAGGACAGATTACTTGAAGTCTAGTTACTAGGTCTAAGGGTATACATTTTTAATAAGGCTTTTGAACTCATCTTTCTCAAGATGTCTATCCCAGCCCTCAAGAATAGGTTAAATACCCTTGTTCTATGTTATCATGGCACTTTGCATTTTCCCTTCATAATTTTCATCGCCATTTTGAATACTTGGCTATCTTTTTATTTCCTGTTAGACTGTAAACTCATTAAAGTAGGTCCACAAATTATTTTGCTGACCGTGTTTTGCCTAGGGCTTCGCACATAGCACATATTCAATATATATTTTATTGAATTAGTTGCATACCGTTGAATAGTTGCTTATTGCTAAAGGTGTTTGAATCTGTGCCCCGGAAGCACTGTTTACATGTACCCACTGGCTGTATCAATGTTCTAAAAGTGCGATACCCCAAATGGGGTAAAATACCCTGAGTGTGATTCAACTTTGGTTATGAATGAAGCCTGCGATTTAGAACTCGTTTCTCAGCTATAATGAGTTCACTGAGTGTATTAAGCTCGGCATTAAAAATTCAGTGAGACCACGATCTGAACATTACCAACTCTCGGGGCAGAAAATGTCCTTCTTGGCGGGCAATGACCAGCGACACTGTCTCCCCCTGCTTGGTGCTCCTGAGCATGGCCACAAGCTCTTCCTGGGTTCGTCCGGTGACATCTCTCCCATTTACCTAATGAATAAAAGCATATGAACAGCCACAATCACAATACTTGTTATCTCCTTCTACACTAGATAGTTTTTGAAAACAAGAAGCAAGTGGGCTCCCATACTTGAGGAAGCTCTGAAAAGATGAAAACTAAATACATGGGCAAAACCCAACAATGTTTCCCATAATGCATCATCATTATGATGCTGGATGAACTTAGAGTCAGTAATTAATATCAGCAGTTTTTCCTAAGACATCACATTCTTATGTGGGGGAAACTGGACTGACAGATACCAGAAAATGATTCCACTTAAGGTAGAAAGCAGATTTCAAAGGCTTACTTAGCGCCATTTTCTGCCTAATTCAACAAGCAGAGTGAACCATGATCACAAGGCAAATTTCTCTGCAAATAGGAATCTAGCAATAGAATCCTGCAGGTTTTAAACGTATTTAGAAAATTATAGTCACCAGATTATCATAGATTAATGGAAATTCTAATTTGGAGCTACATTAGTCATTTGGTGCATCTTCTTTCATGATCTAGAACAACATGAAAAGCTAAAGTGTTGCTTTTAATGAAGATGTTTGCTTCAAAGGTAAATGGACAATATATAATTATGAAGATGATAATGTTCTCAGACAAAAATAAATGAAAACAAACAGCCACCCTCTTGCTTTTGGTATCCCAAATATATCTCTCTGCAAAATCCCTTCCAGCTGTTTTCATTGCTATCCTAGCACAGATGATAGGGATATGGACAAAGCATAGAATGACCTGAGATACTCTGGCTTGTCCTGGCCAAGTTTGAAAAGACTATTATAAAGACTTTTTAACTTTTTAGCCTAACTGAATATATGTTGAATTCTTAGATTCAATCCAAATTTCACAGGGACCCTAAGAGGTAGCAGTAAGAGAGGGAAGATCAGAAACTGTTTTCATTATCATTTGGCCCCATATCACTGACCTTATTGGGGATTTACAAAGTTAGACTCCTCATTAACCAGTTCTATAATTAAAGTTCTTATCTTGTCTATAAGTAATAATTTTTAATATATATTAGGTTCAAAATAAAAATATTTATATTTATATATATTTCGATGCAATTAAATGGCATTATTTAAATGCCAAGAAATATTTTCATACAACTATTAATTCCAATTCTTACCTCCAAAATTCTGTCCCCTGATTGTAGGCGGCCATCTTTTATTGCTGCTCCTTTTGGTAAAATGTTTTTTACAAAAATGGGACCAGGACCATGTATGGAAGAGTCTCTGGTAACCACAGTGAAACCAAGTCCTTCAGGGCCTAGTGTATAAGAACAGGAAAATGTATAGTCATCTTAAGCATGAGTAATATTATATTCAATCTTACAGTAAGATCTATCTAATTTAGACTAATATAGAATCAGTAAAATATTTACATTCTGGGACATTTTAAATATGCTTCAGTTATTTGGGTTTCAAATGCAGATTATAGGTCCTGACAGGCCATGACGGTATCAAAGTGAATTTAGGGCCCAATCCAGATGTGTAACACTTTGGCTTATTCAGGTTCTAGAAGAAATGCACATGTTATCCAGATGCCCAGGAGATTGATTTCTCAATAAACCATAACCTGACTTCATACTTTCTGAGAAGCAAAAGGCCATTTGACTAAAGTTCTGTCAGCCTCTTAAATGAGCTGGACAACCTGTGGCTGAGCCCTCTACTTGTGTCTCAGTTCCTCGTACTGCTGCATCCCATTGTCTGGTCAGCAAGTATCTTGTTGCTCCCGTCCTGTTCTCCTGCATCTCCAATTTCTCCCTTCTCATGTATTTTTCACTCAGTCTAAAGGTATGCTCAGATTTCTCTACCCTGAAGTATCCTTACTTCCATCTTACCGCTTCTTCAAGCTTCCATCACCAGTGACCTACCCACGACCATCTCTGTTGGTCCAGCTTTGATGATTCCCACCATTTTTTTGAAATTGACTCTCTTTGGTTTTCATGTCTTTATTTTCTGATTATTTTCCTATCTCTGATCACATCACATCGGTCACTCTCTCTAAATCTTACCCATTGTCCTCCCATGTAGCCATAGATGTTCCCCAAGGATCTGTCCTAGACCAGTTTGTCTCCTAGATTCCCTGCCTTGGCCAGTTCCTGGATCCAAGTAAATCTTCCAGTGAAAGAGACCTAAATCTCTATGGCTCCAATGTCTCTTTTTGATGTCAGCTTCCTAGATGTCATCATGCACATTTCAAACTTCACTATGTACCTCCTCTCCAATCCAGATCCTGACCTTTTCAAATATCCTCATCTACTTAAAATTCTAATTTCTAGCAATGACATCTCCATTATGCAACTTGCTCTGGCTGAAAAACCTCAGCAATCACTGTAATTCTTCTCTTTTTTCCTTCCTACAACCAGTCATTTATTAACACATGCCTATTATGTTTCCACCTTTAGAGAGATGCAGTGCACCCTTTACTTATCCTTTGTTGTTTGGCCTTGTCTTCAGTGTATCTTTTTGCTGTCAGATTAATCTTGCCAAAGTACAGATGTGATGTCATATCTTTCATTTTTGCATTCAAGGCTTTGTAATAAATTTTTAAGGTGATTCTGTGTCTGATTCATTTTTCTATACCCAAAACACCCAAAACACCCAAATCTGTGTCTTACACACAGCTGGATCATTTTTACAAAAAATACAACTGAGGCATTTAAATAAAAAACCTGATTGATAAGTACACTGAAGTATTTTTGTACCTACTAGTCAATGTATATTATTCCCAGAATAGAATTCTTATAGGTGAATGAAATTTTGATCAGAGAATCTTTCCAGAATAATTTTCATATCCTAATTAAAGATACATTATTTGTTTTTGAAAGACATTAAAAGTTTTTCTAAAACTACCTTTTGACCATAAATTCTCTATTAATTCAGACAAGTATCTATAAGATCCTGGTTTCTTTTGAGTTGTCTTGAAAAACACAGAATTTCAGAAGGTTGCAACGGGGGAAGGTAATATAAAGCAGAAGTTACAAAATGAACAAAAGCACAGAAGCACATGAATGCTTATGTATGTGTGTACAATACTGCAAAAATATGCATGTACATACATGATCTCACTGATCTGTGCTTGAAATGGATAGAAAAGTTGAAAAAGATGAAGAAAGAAAATATTATACATGCTTTTGAAATTATGTTTTAAATGTTTGCGATGTTGAATCAGAGAAATTAGTAAACATTACATATTTGCTTTCTGAGGAGTAAATTTTTGTTGTTAGAAGACTGTCTTAGAAAAACAATATGCTTTTTGGACATGGCCTAAAGGATGCTTCAAGAATCACTAATCGTGCTCAGAACAGGGACAACTGAATTTTCATGCCTATTTAGTATTAAGTTGTAATACAATATTGCTCTGTTGATATCAGGTTTGCAATGATTCTTTCCACTTCCCAACATGTCTTTATTATTTTCTTGTTTAAAATAATCTATACGCTCTGAAGAAAATAATAAAAAAGTACATTTTCAAGAAATTTAAGTTACCTAAGAATACACTTAAATCTATTCTTTGATACAATTAAATGAAGGGAGAATTAACTAAATTAGCCTTAATGCATTTCTCTTAACCAATTTTACATGTTACAACAATAGAATGCTATTAGGCATAATTTAATAATTACCTTTCTTTAGGTCAATCTTAATTTTCTTTGCATTTTTCTTGCTGCCAAATCCCATGAGAGGGGAGAGTGAGGGAGAGGATGGTTTTCCTCCCAGCCTTGGTACTCGGGGACTCTTGTTTTGTTGCAGGGAAGTTGATGCATCTGTTTCAGGATTATCAGTTCCTGTGAGATTTGCTGTCTTTAATCCCGATTTTCCATGGACAGGAGGCGGCACTTTGGTTTTCAAAACACCATCATTGTTACCAAAAATGTTAAGAGAACCAATGACTGACTTTTCATACTGTTCACGGTTTTGTGGAGGAAGCACGTGGAGGAGCACACTTGCAGATTTCATTGCCTGGCGGAAGACATCTTGAGCCCTGGAAAGAAAGGTGATAAATGTATGATGACCCTGCTTAGAGGTGCAGCATCTTCTAAAGTACCCCAGCAGGATGGCAACCAAGAGCAGCACAGTGGCTAATCATAGGAGACACGATCAATATTCCTATCAGAATGACTTTGCCAACTATATACTAGTTACCACTTACTATTTGCACTAGGTGCCCCTGCACTGGCTTATACATGCATTATTATCATGCATCCTTCTCTAATTTAGAAAGCATGTGAGGTAAGTATAAATAGCTTTCATTTCACAGACATGGAAGTTGAGGCTCAGAGAGATGAAATAATTTATCCAATGACCCACAGCTTTTACATGTTTCTAAAGATGAAAATCTAACCAGAAGTGATTACCAAAGTGAATATAAAAAGCAAAATAATCTGATATTTTGGATCAGATCATTAGTTAGGTTTCTTTTAGGACATCCTTCTAAAGTACAGATCTTCTCTAACATGGGTTGTGTTACACAAGTTCAAGTTTGACACCCATGTTTGCTCATGGAGACATTTTGGCAGGTGCCTTGGCTGTGCCTAAATGTCTCAGTGGAATTTCAATCCAACACACACCCTTCCTGTTACTCTCACATAGAGCAACTGTGTTTTTCACTTTTATGACCTAGCGCTTTGTGTTCTTCCTCAAACTTCTTATAACATTTTCTCCCCTTTTTCCTCATGTCTCTAGATGCCCTGTGCCCAGGTCAAACAACTGCTTCTCCCATTCTTTCTTGCCCAGAAGATATAAATGAAGGCGTTAAAGGAAAGCTCTTTAGAAGAGGCTGGTTCAGTAGAGAGACAAAAACTTTTATTGTTCTCCTGCTTCTCTTCCCTATTTCTTGAAACTCAGAAGCGACTGAGGAAACTCAGCAGCCATCTTGTGCCCATTTTTCCACTGAAGGATAGTAGCCACATGGCGAGACGGCAAAGCAGAAAACGGAAGCTGCCTGACCCACTGGTGGCTGTGCAGCTGCCGCACTAACTGTGGAGTGCTCTCTTCCACGCTTGCTTGTTGCTAGGAAAAATTAATCTTAATCTTGTTTCAGCTACTCTTATTTCAGGTCTCTGTTCCTAGCAGCCATAGCACATAATAACTAATCATAACCCCAACTGCAATCTGATTCCTCAAACCCTACCCCATACCCCTCTTTCTGAAGTGCTTAATTCTGCAAATTATTAGGGGAAGAAGGAAGATTTCACATAGGCCACCTAACTCCTGTGGCCAGTTCCCCTATGATATTTTTGCTTGTATAGGAATCAGTTTCTACTCCATACTAACTCTATACTAAATTTTTATGAGCCTCAGTTTCCACCTCTATAAAACAGAAGTGATAATGATTGCTTTGCATAATTATCAAGTCCTTGTGAAAAAGCACAGTAATATATTAAAAAATTATTACTACTAATAATTATAGTTTTATTTATCATTCATTATTTTAACACAATAGATTCTTCTAAGGTTTCATTTCTTTTCATACTTAGCAGCCAGTACCCACTTTTCCTCTACCCACAACCACTCATCTTTGCCCACATGCACACATACAATATTGACAACTAATGCCCAGCGAGAAGATGTATTAGGAGCTGTTTTGGTCAGAAACAAGAGGGTGGTGATGACTCTCAAGGATTATTAGTACTTAGTCCTTTGGTCTAGAATCCCACTGCAATGCCAACATACATTTAAAAAATATGCATCAGATTACTACACACTCTAATTCCTGGGTACAGGAAGCTATTCCCTTAACATTTTTACATGCAGAAAGATGATTTCTTGAGGGAGACAGTATTATTTATTTATTTACTTATTTATTTATTTTGAAGACAGAGTCTCTCCCTGTCACCCAGGGTGGAGTGCAAAGGCACGATCTTGGCTCACTGCAACCTCCGTCTCCCAGGTTCAAGCGATTCTCCTGCCTCAGCCTACCAAGTAGCTGGGATTACAGGCACGTACCACCACGCCTGGCTAAGTTTTTTGTACCTTTAGTAGAGATGGGGTTTCACCATGTTGGCCAGCTGGTCTTGAACTCCTGACCTCATGATCTGCCCTCCTCGGGCCCCCAAAATGCTGGGATTACAGGCATGAACCACTCTGCCTGGCCAGGAGACGGTATTTTAATTTTATTTTTTTCTGTTTGTTTCTATGATTCAGTGAGTCCTCAGACATCTCTCACAGATTTTTTAGTTTAAGGAAGACTGCTGACACCAAGAAAGTTAATTAATAAGCTGAACTAACAGTCTGTGAAAAGAGCCGTTAAATACCAGTTTAAGTGACCCATAGCCCAAGAAAAACAAACCCGTTCAACGACGCCCCAGTAAAGACAGCCAGGCAGGAAGGCTTGTGATATTCTGTAGTTTAGCATTCTCAGACCTGCCAGAGACATATGTGGGCCACCTTTGAGTAGGCTAAAACATTAGAAGCATTCAAAAATGGATGTCCTGGATCATTCAAAGGGAACTGACTAGAAATTCTACCTACTATTTTGACCATAATGAGTTCAGTAATGATTATAACCATGCTAGGTATCAAGAAAGTAAATAAAACAATGAAAAAATGCTTACTGAGCAAAGGTTTTGTCTACGAGATCCACATTGTTGATTTTTACAATACATTCATTTTCGTGAAATAGTCCCTCCCGCTTGGACCTGCTGTTTTCTTCAATGCCTCGGATGAAGAGTCCTAGAATCCTAAATGCAAAATTTAGATTGAAATATAATTACTGAATAATAAATGCTAATTATTTCTCCACTTGCAACTATTCAGAAATACATATTGATTTCTGTTTACAAAAGAAATTTTACTTTATATTCCGGCAACTGTTTGTTATGTTAATCCCTAATCCAAAAAAAGCCAAAACTGACTACAAGAGAAAAAGCTCTTCTAGATAAATATGCATAAGTACCAACATCAATCTGCGACTTCATTTCTCATGCTTGCAGTAAACTTATTGAAAGGCTAGTTTAGTGGAGTTGACACCAAAGACTTGTGGTTTGGAGAAGGGCATCACACCTGACTATAATAAGTAAGTCTGAGTTAGTGCCAACATGGCAATGTGATGTTTAGCAGTGAGAGAGCATTAGGGTATTCACAGTAACGTTTTTGCAGTCTTACTACCTATTCTAATAATTTGCATTTTAAGAAGTAAACAAACATTTAAGCTCAGATCATATTACTCAGTTTAGAAGGAAGCTGGATCCCATTTGTTGGTGCTACCAAATCAAGTATGTGTTGGGTGTTTTCTGTGTGATCAGGATGGAGGAGTATGAGACAAAGCCATAGGACCAGGACCAGGTAATTTCACTACACATTTGGGGGACAGCTGAAGTCCAAAAACTAAAGACATTAACAAGCCTAGAGCCTTCAAAGATTTGAGAGCTAACTAGATGGGAGACCAGTGCCACACACAAAGGCTTTCAACAAACAGTCAATGAACTTAATCTGATGGACCTAGAGGGGGGCACCCAGTAGACCCCACTTCCGAATAGGGCAGTGACATGATGAAGGCAGGCTTTGGGAAGAGTTGTCCGAAATTTCAACCAAGAAGAGGCCAAATTAGAGAGGATACCAAGAGGCCTCTGGATTTTTGTGGCTGTAGCTTAGAATCAGGAGGGTTGGAAGAGAAGGAAAGAAGAAAGAAAACTATAGCCACAAGGATTAAAATACGTATGTGTGTGTGTGTGTGTGTGTGTACACACATACATACACAATTCTATTACATATATAAACCAAAACTAAACCAAAAACCACAAGAAATGGAACTTATACGTATTTTCATTATTTCTCATTTGTGGGATTTCCCTTCTCCTTGTGATGTGACAAGGCTTAGCTGTGTCCCAGAGTAAGAAAGATATGTCCTGCAAGAGGAGTCTGCTAGGTTTGGAGAAACTGTGATCTGCACTTTATCAATCCTCTTGTTTTTCTACTTTGTCACTCTCTTTTGTATAAAAACCATGTGTGCTATTACAAAATACCTTCACATTAAATTTCAAATCTAAATAAAACATGAGTACATTTTATGTGTAAATAACAGGGTCAGCCACAGAAAAGGGCAATCTATAATGCAAGTATTAGAGAAAGCAGTTCTCCTGTTTGGAGTGGCCATGAAGTTGAGCCTCTGTCCCCTTAATGAGCTCCCATCATCTCAAGACCTCAACAGGCAGGGCAGTGATATTTGAGTCTCACTTCAAAAATGTTAAACGAATACAGCACGCTGCTGCAGGAGAAAGAACAGCAAACAGCCATGCCATCTACTGCAGGGAAGGTTCAGGGTCACAGGCACAAGTGTGCAGTGGGGTCTTGTGGTTCATTTCCTAGTTCCAGTAGGTTAGCAAATTAATCATATTCTGTGTTACTTTAATCTTGAAACACAGTATTAAAAATGAAACTATTTGACACATTAAAATAATAGATAAAAATTATGGTTTTTTTTCCCCTAAATTAAACAGCATCCTAAGAGTTCACATTTTGGATTTTTGTTAGGGTGGATTCACAATAACTTGATCCATTAGGAGGCTCACATGTGGTTTTAAACTTGTTTATGTAAGTGATATTTTTTTAACAAGCATTCAAGTCTTCCTTTAATTTAATTCAGTACATCATCAGTCATGTAATGTTACTCCCTAGGATTTAATTTCACATTTTGGGAGATGAATTAATTCTTTCGGGCCACTGGGTTGCAATTTAGCTGGCATATTACAGCTGGAGTATGCTATGTGAACCTCACTGATCTAAATAATCTAACTTTCCATGAAAAATTTATTGACAGAATAAGCCCAACTGTAAAACCCATGTGTCAGAGGTAATTTTGGTAAAATGTAAAACTGACTGATTTTATTAGTTTGGTCCCTGGCAACAAACCACTTCTGCCCTCTCTGCTCCATGGAAGGGATAGATTCCCTCCAGTTTGATTTCATCCAGACCAATACAAGAAGGCTCAGAAAACAATACCTCATTATCTTCTTTGCCCTAAACTGGTGGGCTGTGGTAGCTGTCTCATTTGGGACCAAGACTCACAGAATTTAAAGATTAATGCTGTCGAGGAGTTATAGGCCAAGACTAACCAGTTAATTTGCATTAATGAACAGTGATAAAGGATGCTGAAATCCACAGCCTCACAGAATTAGAGGGGTAACAATTCTTCTTGCTCTTCTAATTATCACTTAGGCAACCAACATCTTCTCCTTGCCCCCTTCCTGTTCTTTTCCCAATGTCACACAGCCTCAGTGACTCTATCAGCTTAGCATTTTTGTTTGAACATCTCTTCTCACAGTCTTTATCAGCCTTCATCCAGCCATTCTCCTTCTCTCTCCTGTTTAGCTGTCTTCCCTATGAAACTGAGGCATATTATGCATCTGTACTGAAACGAATTAGATTTCATGTTTTTAATTCACAAAAACCACATTGATTTTAAAAATCTGAATGAAATTAAGTTGCATTTTAGTTGCAAGAACTTTGGTGTTTTTTTATGTTTGCTTTGTTTTTACTGGGAAAGCCAATGGCCCTCAATACAAGCAGCATTCAGCACCCCTCTGCGATGGTATCTAATGAATTCATTGAGGCTTTATCTAGCAGAGCAGCCACTATAATTTACTTAGGATGATCTAACTTAGATTAGGTTTCTTATTCAACAACAGGTGTGGCAACATTTTCTAAAAGAAAAAAAGTAAAAAAATACATTGGAGCCAAAGCCAATTACAGTAATCTTAGTAAAAAAATTAAATGTAAATTCTAATTTAAAATAATGGCACAAACCAATAAATGGAAGGAAATTAAGAGCAAAGTATACCACTATGACCTTAACGAAGCCCCTGTGCTCACACAGTGAAACCATATGGCACTATGAAGTCAGACACTCGTCTGACATGCTCTATACGCAGTTGCATCTAGACACATGGGTTGAGTTAAGTGTGCTGTTTCAGCCTGTACTCATTACTTCTTAACTTTTATTGGCTCATGTCTCCACTTCCATAGCATTTTTAATGTTTTTTAATTAAATTTCCTTTCTATAATACTGGTGGATAGCAAAAAAAAATTAATAGAACTATTTCACCAAGTTACTGAACAGTTAACCATGAACTTATAATAAAACTGCATTTCTGAATCAGGCTTTTTGGTTTTAGCCAAAATAATCATCATACTGATGATTTACACGTTCATACATTAGGTGTTTTACAAGGAACTTTCACATTTTTAATGTTATTTAATCCCCATAACCTTGATGTAAAGTAGGTACTCAAAAGGGGCAAGTTTAGGGGACTTGCTCAAGGTTATAAAAAAGAACATGGGGATTCAAATCCAATTGTTCTGAAACCACGTCCAATACTCTTTCTTCTATTCTACAAGGCTTGTGCTAGGAATCAGAACCAGGAAGGAGAAGGGAGGAAATCAATAAAGCTCAGTGTATTTCCCTCGTTTGAAGTGAGAGAATGTGATTTGTGATCTACAGGATCAGCTTGTTTTCTGAACTACTGAAAATGAAGTATAGTGACTGTCACACTGTATATTTTCTCATTTTTGGAAATTGGGAAGATCTTGTGCTCTATCTCAGCTTCATTAAACTAAAGAGCCTGGTCATTTAACAGCTCTGGTAGTTCACAAAACTCTGTCAGTATACTTCTGCCAAAAGTCATTAGAATTTCTCATGACAACTGAGTAAATATTCACCCTATCTATCAAAAACAACCTCAGTTTGTCCCATGCCATAACCCATAACATTTATAAACACACTTATTAACACATACAGGAAATGAGACAATAAGAGCTGCTAGCTTTTTGGTTCATTTCTTTTGGGGAACATTCATTCCAGCGAGAGCTTGGCATCAGATGTTATTTGCAAAAAAAAAAAAAAAAAAAAAAAAAAGGTGATGACTTCGCAATTACAGGTAGCAGATGGCTACCTGCTGAATATGATGCCAACCAAAATACCATGACTAAATCTGTTCTTTTCGCTATAGGGCAGACTGAATTGAATAAATATTCAGAACCACTAAATTAATACTATATAACCTTTGAGAAAATTTTAGTTCTTGAAAGAACAATGAAGTGAGAAGTTAGGAGAGCTGGATTTTGTATGAGCTTGGGAAAATCAATTGACTTGTCTCGTCTTTGATATCCTAAACTAAACTAAGGAATCCCCCTTTTTCAATGATGTGTTTAAGAAAATAAATTCAGTAAGTTAACTAAAATCATGTCATGTTAGTGAAAAACTGATTTTCTTTTAAGTTTCTGACAACCCTTGTCAATATCAATCTAGTGGTAAACATGGTCGTCTTATTACAAAGTGACATAATATCTAAAACAAGTTCAGTACAATTGTTTTAATAGGGGTAATATGAACTCTGAGGCACACACTTTAATTTCCATCAAGAGAACAAGTTTTAAATCCAGTTAGATAGATGTAAATTTCAAGAAGTGTTGATACAATCTACAATGCCATTTTTACTAGTGTGGATTTAGCAACATAATATATTAAAAATTCCAAAAGGATGTGGTAAATTATTTTTAATTGACTAAATTATATTTTAGGAAAATACAGCATGATGACACATTGCTTCTATAAAGCCATCATACATACACAGCATCAGATATAGCTACTTAAAATGTTAGAATATTTATTATTCTAAATGCTACATACTTGAAGAATAACAGGATATATCAATTTGGAATTATTATACTCACTTGTTGAAGCATATTCTGGAATATTAAAAAATTCAGTTGCAACATTTGTCTAACAATATGTTAACATCCTTGCCAAGGATTCTGTTTACTATGTGTCACTGATAAGGATACTTTAAGAAAGTATTTATAATTAATTGTAAATGGAGAAACTGTGATTGATTTTTTTCCCCATTACATCCTAAAGTCAATTATTTTATTTTGTTTCCAACACTTAAGTGGCCAACAGAAGTATGTCTTGAGGTATCCATTTGAATAATAGAATTCACATTTAATCTCCTCTTGAAAAATATTTGGGAAAAGGAGCTCAAATCAGGGTTTTCATTAGCATGAGCTTCTGGAATGAGAAAAACATCTTACCTTCCACTCAGAGATGAAAAGAAGGGCACTACATGTATTCCCAATGGGCCTCCTTCCCCAGAAATCTCCACTGTTCTTGTCATATCACTGGGGCAGAAAAAAACAAGAGCACAAATGAGTGTCTGCTAAAAAACAGAGGAGGCACATCTAAAACACACACACACACATATGCGCGCACACACACACATACACACTGCTCAGGATTATATCAACTAATATAACTTCAAAGTCAAAAGAGTACATAATTTATTGGTATGTTCAGATGATCCAGAAAACAAAATGTTTAAAAGGCTATCTGATTTCTTACTTTTACTCCTAGAAGAGGAACAAATGGAAATGACTACCTACAAAAATAACTTCCTACTTAACTTAATCTGCATAAATCAACATATTTTAAAAGAGGTACACAAAAATTAAAATTTTCCCCATTGAAACACACTCGAAAATTACTGTATAGATCATAAAAAACACAGAAGAAAGCACATTGATGCTTCAGCACAAAGTAGCCTTCTTCTCTGGAACAGAGGAAAAATGAAATAAAATATTTATTAGAAAAAGCAGAGAATTACGTGTTATAACGGCTGTGAAGCCACAGTTGGTAATACATATGGGCATGTTCAAAGCAATATAAATCAAAACTCAAACTTGCTTTTCAATAAGGCATCAGTTATATTCAACAGAACAATTCCGAATTTTCACCTCCTATATTTTTGTAAAGGTAGAAAAAGAGGTTGCAAAGCCTGAGGAAAATATATTATAGAAAGAAACAGAAAGCCTGACCTGCCTAACCTACCCCAGATTAAAGAAAGGATGAGCTAGAAACATTAATGGATTGTGTGTATGACTGAAATATAGAAGGCACTGGGAGCTTTTGAGTAATAAAGAGTAGAACTAACAAGTTTTCATAAACATGAAAAATAATAACTGTGAACAATTACTGGCTCCTTTAATCCCAGGGAGAAAATATAATTGTCAGAAGAAAATAACAAAGTTGAAGCAAACATCCACGTTATGAAAATTGTAAGCAGGTCTCCATTGTTTCCTATTCACATGAAAATGACCTGAAACTAGATGTCAAATTAAGAGCTACAGCTGTTTTCTGCTCCAAATAAGAGCTATAGCTACAAATGCTTTCTGCTCCAAATTGAAAACGGTGAAATTTTGACTTCTTGCTGGAAAGTTGAGAACAGCATTAAGCAAAATGCATGATGAATTCACTCTGCATGAAGTATTCTCTAAATTATCAGCAATCTAAAATAAATACATTAAATATATTCTCATCAGTGGATTAGGTTGATTTTTAATGTGTTTTCTTTGCAAGCCTATTATCATTAAGAAATGCAAAAAAGAGCACATCAGTTTTCAGCATTTGTGGAATATGATGAAATTTCAAATCTGGTAAAAAATTTCAAATGAGTTTTGCCCAGATATTGCTGATATATGTAAAACTTGTCCAGTCAAGCAGCTTATGTCAGAGGCTTGGAATAAAACCTAAAAACAAAACAAATCTTAGAGTGATAATATAGTATTAAATGATTCATCTCTATATATTTGAGGATATGAACATTCATATATGTATATGGACTGTTATATATAGATATGCATTATAAGGTCTGAATATAAAATGCTTGGTTGACAGAGAAAGTTGTATGGCTTTCAATAGACAAAAAAGCAATACGTTTTATATACTAACAGAATTTATAGTGCATTTTTAGGCATTTGTGGAAGACTAAACCGAAAGCATTTGCATTCTAGGTTTACAATACTGCTTTTAAAGACTTTTATAAACAGAGATTCAAATTTTGCTTAGTCACTGAAAATTATTACCCTTACCTTTGTAACATATTTTTATAGTTTTGCACTGAAAGCACAACACAAATCTTTCCTAATAAATGTATCAAGTATCCACATGCTGAGAGATAGCATCCATATGTAATATCTAGAGGCATTTGGAATGTGTTTAGTCTGTTATAGACTCTAACTTTTCAGCTTAAGAATTTTTAGAATACCTTTTATGAATTCTCATGTTCTTTTCTATTTCACAAATATTTCTTTACTCCCACTCAAAATCCCTTCTATAAGACATAATAAATTATATGTATCATACTGATACCTACTCTTTAGTAATCATTGATAATGTGTTTTTACATTCACTTAATAAAGCCAAACATTTTTGTTTAAGTAACCAATCTTTTAAAAAAAATACTTAAAAAATTTGTGAGAATGGAGTTTTAAAAGTTGAATTCTATTTTGAGATTCTCCTTTCAGTATCTCAGAATAAATTTTTATTCTACCATTACACACAATAGTTGCAATTTTGTAGCTAGAAGCGTTTTTGATAACTTTTAAATTATTATCACAAAAATAGTACTATCCCAGAAAAAAAGCCTAACAGACTTTCAATTTTGTTTACTGTAATATATAAGCACTTATAGAAAGTTAGAACTATTTAATAAAGATAAGTAATAAAATTTTACATAGACCATGTCTCATCATGTTCTTTATAAAATGTTATCCATTATTTGTTTAAAGACAGAAAGGAGAACATTTGAAAAATAATGCCCCATGGACCATTTCACATATTTTTATTTATTTTAAAAGAGAAAACAGCCCTCAGTACTAGAAATACATGATGGAATTTTGCTCTGTAGAGATCTCTATATGTGCACTCTTCATGGAAGAGAAACACAGCAAGTAGGACTGGACACAATTATTTGACTACATATCTCATAAAGTGAGATTTTACAAAGACATGAAAATAGGCTATTATTGCTATTTGTTTAGATAAACTCTAGAGTAGAATTCAGGGACTAGGGACCAGGACATGTGCACATTTATGTTTGTTTTAGAGGACAGTATAGTAGCCAGAAAATAAGCTAGAAGGTTGATTTAAAATGGAAAACACGGAAAATGAGGTAGAAAAGAGATATTCTGGCAATGGAAAGAAAAAGTGGTTGACAGCCACTTACAAAAAAAAAAAAACAGAAAATAAACTGTGTGGGATAAAAGAAAAATATTTTGGTTATACATAGAAGAAAACTGGGAAAATTTTACTAAGATCAAAATAGCTATCTTTATACAACTTTCTAAGACATACTAAAACAAGCAGATAGTTACAAAGCATTAGTTCAACTAGTATTAAACTAGCAAAATGCTGTAAGATCTAATTGATAAAACTGGAACCAGCTGCTACCAATGTGAAATTTAGACAAAACTGTAGGCGAAGCTGCAGAATCAGTGGCCTAAAAATGAGACTGTCATGAATGGCAACTCTGCTAGAGCTAGAAGTGAAAGGCTTCATTTGGTTTCCCTCCAGAAGAAAGACTTCAAGCTTGAGGGAAAAATATACGACAGAAGCTGCAGATGTTTTAAGTCTCATTTCTTTACACAAGGCAAACGGACAGCATTTTTAACACTAAGATTATTGAACTCAGTGGCAGGTCACTTGTTGAGGTATGGAAGAGATGAGATTGAGGATGGGGAGGGGGAGGTAATTTATTTCAGAAGAAAATCATGATTCACATGTGTAATTACAGAGAAAGTGTATCCCAGTGGTAACTTTTGAGTCAGAAGTCTGAGTAAATTATTTTAATTAAGACCTGGTGCCTCAGTTTCCTCATTTGCACACAGAGAACATTAAGATTAGGTAATTCCCGGCCAGGCACGGTGGCTCATGTCTGTAATCTCAGCACTTTGGGAGGCCGAGGTGGGCAGATCACTTGAGGTCAGAAGTTCGAGACCAGCCTGGCCACCATGGAGAAACCCCATCTCTACTAAAAATACAAAAATTAGCCGGGTGTGGTGGCACACACTTGTAGTCCCAGCTACTTGGTAGGCTGAGGCACGAGAATCACTTGAACCCAAGGGGCAGAGGTTGCAGTGAGCTGAGATCATACCACTTCACTCCAGCCTGGGTGAAAGAGCAAAACTTCATCTCAAAAGAAAAAAAAAAAAAAGATTAGGTATTTCCCTATTAGAGTTGTTGGCTTTAATAAGAAAAATAAAGATCTTAACACATATATGTCACACATACCACATCTAGTATTTACAAAGTGTTCAATAACTACCTGCTATTAGTATGATTGTTAGAACTTTCTAAGGAAACAAGCTTATAGGCTAAAAGAGAATAATCCATTTTTTTCTATTGATTTCCTCAGTAAGACTTTCTTTAAAAAGCCTTAAATACTGCAGGATTGAGGAACACGTTTTATTTGCAATCAGACTGCTGACATGCAGAGAGAAGACAAAGGGCTGCAGCACATGGGTGAGTGTTAGCTGATTTTCTGGAAGGGTGGATTCACAGATCATCTGTGGCATGCAATGATATGAGAGGCAGACTACAGAGGTAAACCTCCAGGAAGAATCTGCAGATAACCTTGAACTCTACTTGATGGTGAAATGTCTTGAGGATGCAAATGTACTGAGTAAAAATCTATCAAAGACTTTGTTGTTGGTGATGAGATCCACTTACTTCACTTGAATTCAACACATATTAGTTGAGTTGTTTCACTGGGGAAGTTCCACAAGGAAAAAACAAAGACCAATGCTTGAGGAGTTTATAATCTAAGGGGAGGGTTGCAACAGGTAATAAAAAAGAACAGAAAGCAATGGGTCACAGTAGTAGATTCTTGGTGAATGCAAGCTATTACTGGGGAGGCAGTGTACTAACCTTCTTCTGGACATTATATCATGTACAGATATTAAATCTATAAAGCAAATATTTATATCACATCCATTTTAGAAGTAAACTTATGCTTAGAGAGTCTAATAATTTGTCCAACATCCTACCGTTTCTATAGAGTCAAGACTCAAATAGGGATTTATTGCATCCCAGAGCAGAGTTCTTAACTGCTTAACCAAGGTGCAGTTTCAAAGTGGAGGCACCTTGTGATGTGTTTCAGAGGAGGAGGGTACAGGATTAGGAAGGGAAGCTGGGATTAGGAATCTATTCCTGAAGAAGGACAAATGGGTCTTCCATCAGAAAAGACAGGTGAGGGGATGGAGTGGGCATGCACAGGAGAGAAAGTCAACTGTATGGAGATATTGAACGAGGATAGTCTGTGAGCATAACAATTGGTTGTAATATTAGAGAGAGGGAGGGAGGGAGGAAGGTGGGAGAGAGAGAGAATAAGGAGGAGGAAGAAGAAGGGAGAAAAGGGAAACAAAGAAAGGTGCTGTGTATAAGAGACAGATTAAACCATTAGCTTGAGATCAAAACTCAGAGTGGTGTGTTAAATTTCTGGCTAGCAAATTTATACTTAATTTGCAGAAAATGAAGTCACTACAGGTTCTAGAATTAGGGAAAAGAGTGATAAATGCTATGGTTTAGAAATATTTATGCAGTGATATGTGAGACCAATTGGAAAAGAGAACCACAAGGGAGAGATTGGTACTTGAGGCAGGAATTACTAAATTATTGCAATAATCTAGCTGCAACTAATAGAGTAATAGAGCCTTGAACAATGATTACAGGAATAAAGCATCAAAACATGGGGAAATGTCCCACATATTTTGAGATGGCCTCTGCAAACAGTTTGACCAATGAATAGATATCCTGGACACAGGAGAGGATAGGCTAAAATGCGCTGGCAGTTTTAAGAATGAAACAAAAGGCAAGTCTGGAAGAAGGCTTATTTGGGGAAGTAGGAGTGGAGAGATAAGGCAGAGTCAGAAATGAGATAGGAATTAGGGATGAGGTAAAGGTCTTTTGTACATATTGCTTGCTATTTAAAGAGACATTCAAAGTGTAATTTTCTTAAAAAACCACCAAACCTCTTGCTTCATTGTCTTTTTAAGATGAAAATAAGTTGAGTGGTGCTTCATAAGAGATGCATATTGTAAAACTATTTGGAGAATGTCTTTTAAATGTTATTTTTCTTTAAATAAAGATGTTTGTGTTAATAATGGGTGAGCAGTTAACAGTTTTGCTTATGATTTATGGAGCAATGTGTTTTATCCATTCGGTCATTCACTCAGCAAATATGTCCCTATTATATTCCAAGACCTGTATTAGGTGTCAGAAATCCTTTGGAGGATTCACAGTCTTGCTTGGGTGAATGAGAAATAGTTACAATAAACTACAATCTGTGTAAAAATGACAATGATAATGGCAATAGCAATTAATGTTTCTCCAGCCTTTCATTTAGCATTGTGCTAAGTCAGTTGTCTGTACTATATCTCATTTAATCTTCACAATAATCTATGTGACCATGATACCAATTTTCCTATGAAGATACATATTAAAGAAGTAATGTAATTAGTCCAAGATGGCACAGGTAGTAAGTAGCAGAGCTAGTACTCAAACCCAAGACTTACCTAAATCCAAAAGGTTTGGAACTAAGGAATGGCTTGATAAATTCTGTGGTTTAAAAAATTTTATCCAACAGTAATACGTGGGATCAATTAGAATAAGGATAAACTGATATTTGACAGAGAAGTTAGTAGGTTATTATAATGCTGTAGCTGAGGGATAACAAAGGCTTGAGCAATGATTATAGAAATTAAACAGTTTCAAGACATTTTGAGACAGACTACAAATAATTTACTTAGCTTCTATGTGGATGTGTGCCCAAAGTCCTATGCGTGGGCCAAGCCCTGTGGGATATGAGATTCTCCCTGCCCCAGGAGCATATGGACCATGTAATTCAGCCAGAATTGGCTTCCTAATTTCACTTCAACTGTTTTTCATCTCAGACTGGCTAGAATCAATGTCCTCTCTTAAACTGTAACCTCCAAGCTTTCCCCCATGCATTCAATGGAATTAGATTGTTATCATCCTCTTCCCACTCCAGGGTCTTAAAGTGTTGGGAATTGCATTCACTCTACTTTTTGAATTTGATATAAAACTGATTTTAGCTGAACTTTTATACGAGAACTTTCCTAGCCTTGGTCAGGCAGCATGAAATAAAACACCAAGGCATCAGGGAATGTACACGCAACAGGAATGTTTGAAATAGTGGCTTTGTAGACAAGAGTGGTGGGTGTCAATTAAGTCTCTAGCTGTCACTTAATTGCTCTGAATTGCAGTTCTTTAACCTATTAAAGGTGATATGAAAACTCATGTGAAAAGCCCGTTTTGATGATCAAATATATATATATATACACACATATACATTTTTTAACTAAATAATATATATATTTTTGGCCGGGCGTGGTAGCTCATGCCTGTAATTCCAGCACTTTGGGAGGCCGAGGCAGGAGTTTGAGACCAGCCTGACCAACATGGAGAAACCCTGTCTCTGCTAAAAATACAAAATTAGCTCGGCCTGGGGTGGCACATGCCTGTAATCCCTGCTACTTGGGAGGCTGAGGCAGGAGAATCACTTGAACCTGGGAGGCGGAGGTTGTGGTGAGCTGAGATCGCGCCATTGCACTCCAACCTGGGCAACAAGAGCAAAACTCCATCTCAAAACAAAAATAAAATAAATAAATAAATAAAAGAATACATATATTTTTAAGTTCCTATACGCCATTTCTCTCAATTCCCTGTAGCTGAAGAAAGCTTGGCTAATTTGTTCATACAGCCATAAACCAAACTAATGTTGACTCTATGATGCTACTCACATAGCATTTGGACAAGATATTAACAAACTTTTCAAAAAGCTAACACTGAAATAAGTGAAATTAAAGCCAAACTGAATAAGAGCATTACAATCATTATGTCTACCTCCAGAAACAATCTTATTAGTTTCTGGAGGTAGACATAATTAGATAATCTTATTAAGTTTCTGAAAAGATGGTGCTTTGAAGATTTTCTATTACTCCCCACCCCATATCCCCCCAATTTTTCTTTTTTTTAGAGAGAGAGAGGGTCTCCCTATGTTGCAAGATGGACTGGAACTCCTGCACTCAAGTGATCCTCTTTATCAGCTTCTCAAGTAGCTGGGATGATAGGCAGGCACCACCTAGCCTAGTTCCTATCAAATTTTTAATACTGTACAGCTCATCAATCAAAGAAACAATGTAAATAAAGAGTAACTATGCTCACGTGGCTATAAATAAGTTTGAGGAGAATCCATACAGTAAAGCACATGACAAAGGATGATGACCTATGTTTTTAAGAAGCTAATTTCATGCTAATTGTTTGGACTAAATGAAAGGAATATGTTGACTGCATGAATAATTATAAACTTCAGTAGCTTTACCTAATGCTGAAGTAACCATCTATTAAATATGAAATTATTTTCCTTATGCCAAATTTGAAGTGCATTAAACAAAATGATGATTAGAATAATAATAGAGATGATGTGATATTAATGATAGTAGTAGAAACAGCAGCAAATACTCACAGGATTTATCCTAACCACAACACTGCAAAATGGTCTACATATATTAACTCATTTAATACCCATACTAACCCTCTGAATAAGGTTTTAATACTATTTCCATTCTACAGACCAGAAACTAAGGGAAAGAGAAATGAGTAACTTGTCTAAGCTCACAGGACTAGTAAAGAGGCATAGCTGCGATATGAACCCAGGCACTACTTAGAGCTAAACTGGGAATCAATGCAAAGCAAAGAAAGTACTGGGAAACATGGCAGCCACTGACAGCAAATGAGCTGCCTTCATTAAGAACATGAAAAACCCTGGTTGATAGACAGGGTTCATTTTATTTCATCAAGTAAACTATTGCAAGGGTGTTAAAGCACAATACAAAGTAGTACTCAAAGAGCTAAATTTAGGGTTCCCTGGTGGTCTAGTGGCTAGGATTTGGTGCTTTCAAAGAGCTAAAGTCAAAGTAAAACCACCACAATGACCTCTGAAATGTTCATTTGAAATTGCTGTTTGAGGAGAGAAAAAAGTAATTCAGAAATCCTGGGTACAGAAGAGTATTGGATGGATTAAGGATCATTTGTATATATGTTTGTCAGTAAGTTCTCATACGAAGAAAACACTAGAAAAGAAGAATTAAGTAACTGTTAGACTTGGGACATGTTTCACTCCATGATTCTACTTATCCTGATCTTTCTTGTAAAGTAAGAACAATTATAAACTATTAAAAAACACATCAAATTGAAACAAATCAGATATTCTTATCTGCATAAAGAGAATACCTCAATGTGTCCTTAGTTTTTGGCGAAGTTAGTAGTTCTGTCTGTATACCATTCATAACTTCTCTGTCTTCCAAGTTCTGCGTGGAATCCTGGAGTGAAACAAAGTCATAAGCATGTGATGCTGTGCATATTGAATAGAAAATCTGAATAAAATATCTCAATATGGGAGAGTAAACCACTTTATGCTGGATATATACAGTATGCTCTAATTTCTTTATAAACTGGAAGCAGGTGTTAATCTTTTCAGTGCTTTCAATGTTCTTTTCTCTCCTGTTTGGTTTCTGAAATGCTCAAATGGGTCATCTACACAACACAATATGTTAAGAGCTTTGGAATACTTCATTTAGCTTCTTGCTACTCAGCCATAGGCTTTTGGGATTGAGTGTTTTAAACCAGGAAGGAAAAGAATACCAAAGGGGAGGCTCTGGTGACAGATGGTGATATATTAGCCTTAAGGTATGTACTTGCTTGCCCCTCACAACATTAAAATATAAAGAAAAGAAAAATCCATGAAAAAACATTGCCTGGCAAAGTCACCTCTGTCAAAGTCAGGCAGAAACACTGCAGGAAGAAGAAATCCAGAATTCTTACTTTGTCATGAAATTTGATTCTGAGGATAATCTTCAGAGAGAGATTCAAATTGCCCATTTAATTTCTAAAATTGTAAACAGGCTCCCACTACAGAAAGGTTAGAGGGTCAGAGAGGCCCTGTACTCCAGGACAGTGGCAAAGTTGTATTGGATGTTACCCAGAGAAGCAGAGGAGAGGATGGATTCTAGAAAGCACGCCTGATGCTGCTGCTTCCTTACGGAAGACATTAAGCCTCAGAGCTGTTCTCTAACAGGGAATCCTGTGGATACCCCTCTCTTCATAAGCAGAGTCACAATAAACTATTGTTAGATGTGGGCTCTGGTTTCATCAAAGCAACAAGCCAGATATAGAAAGACCCATTATCAAAAACCCACACTTATAAACAGCATTTATGCATCTGAATGCATTATTCCAACAGAGTAAGAAAGACAACATACGAGCTTAAGAGGCTGGACATAAGTAAATTAGGTTATCTTTTTTTGTTTTATTTATTTATTTATTTATTTATTTATTTATTTTTTGAGACAGAGTCTTGCTCTGTCGCCCAGGCTGGAGTGCAGTGGCGCGATCTTGGCTCACTGCAACCTCCGCCTCCCTGGTTCACGCCGTTCTCCTGGCTCAGCCTCCCGAGTGGCTGGGACTACAGGTGCCCACCACTACACCCGGCTAATTTTGCTTTTGTATTTTTAGTAGAGATGGGGCTTCACCGTGTTAGCCAGGATGGTCTCGATCTCCTGATCTCATGATCTGGTCGTCTTGGCCTCCCAAGTGCTGGGATTACAGGCATGAGCCACCGCGCCCAGCGAGGTTATTATTTTAAAGAAAGTAAGACATAACTGCAACAGAAGCACTTTGTTGTAGTGAATTGAGTTAAAAATATGTCTCTCACTTTTAGATTGAGTAGCAACGTTTCATGCAGGGGTTGGTAGTTTTGTGAAAGACTTGGTCTACGCTAGACTTTTAAAAAATTAATTTTTTCCTTTTCACGTAGATAAGAAGGAATTTCCATAAGGCTAAAGAACACTTCATGGTTTAAGGTACCAAATTTTAAAAGACGAATGTTTTTGAAAGCTCTCAAACATTCATATTATTATGAAGGGCTTGATATATGCTTACAGATAAATGGAGACAGGGTTGGGCGGGTTACAAAAATACTTAGGTAGACAATTTAACATAATATTGGAACCTGTGATTATCATGTATGTCAGGATATTTGATGACCTCATTTTTGCCAAAATCATTAACTTTCTTATCTGTTTCTCTTACACAGGAATGAATGTGTGTCTGCTTCTCTATATATCAAGCACATAACACCAAGAGTTCATTGTATTAATTTTCTAATGTTGTATAATAAATTATCCCACAACTTAATATATTAAAAAAATAAACATTTATTATCTCTCATAGTTTCTGTGAGCCAGAGATTTAGAAGTAGCTTAGCTGGGTGGTTCTAGGGTTGGATCTCCTGTAAGTCTGCAGCCCCATGTCTGTGGGGCTGCAGCTACAATCAGCTAAAGGATTGCCTTAAGATCATTTTTATTTCTTACAACAGCTTTATTAATATGTAATTTACATAAGAGTCACCATTTTAAAGAGTACAATTAAGTGGTTTTCAGTATATTCAGAGTTTTGTAACCATCACCAACTAATGTCAGAACATTTCTATCACCCCAAAAAGAAACCCCAAACCCCATTAGCAGTCATTCCTCATCCTCCCCTTCCCCAACAGGCCCTGTCAATCATTAATCTAATTTCTGTCTCAAAGGAGTTGCCTATTTTAGACATTTCATATAAACAGAATCATAAGACATGTGGCTTCTTTCACTTAGAATAATGTTTTCAAAAGCTCATCCATGTTGTAGCACATATCAGTATTTTACTCCATTTTATGGCCCAACAATATTCCACTTTATGGATATACCACATTTAGTTTATCCATTCATCAGCTGGTGAGTATTTGGGTTGTTTCCACTCTTGCCTATTATGAATAATGTTGCTATGAACATTTGGGTACAAGTTCTTGTGTGAACATATGCTTTCAGTTCTCTGAGGCGTATGCTGTGGAGTGGAATTGTTGGTCATATGATAACTCTATGTTTAATATTTTGAGGAACTGCTGCACTATTTCCCACATGTCTGAATAATTTGCCATTCTTACCAGCAATACATGAGGGTTTTAATATCTCCATAGACTTGCCACAACTTATTTTCACTTTTAATTTTAATTTACTTTATTCATCCTAATGGGTATAAAGTGATATGTCATTGTAGTTTTGATTTACATTTCTATAATGACTAATGATGTTGAGCTTCTTTCCCTGTGATTATTGGCCATTTGTGTATCTTCTTTGAAGAAACGTCTATTTGTCCTTTTGTTATTGACCTGTAAAGAGTTCTTTAAATATTCCATATACAAATTTCTTATCCAATATATGATTTACACATATGTTTTTCTGTTCTTTGGGTTGTCTTCACTTTCTTCATGTGTCCTTTAAAGCACAAAAGTTTTATATGTTAACGAAGTCCAATTTATTTATTTTTTCTTTTGTAGCTTGTGTTTTTGGTTTTGTATCTAAGAAACATTGCCTAATATAAGATCACAAAGATGTACACCTTTGTTTTATTCTAAGAATCTTATACAGTGTTAGCTCTTACATTTAGGCTTATTATCATTTTGAGTTCATTTCTGCACACTGTGTGAGGAAGGAGTTCAAATTCATTCTTTGCATGTGGATATCTAGTTGTGCTAGTATCATTCATTGAAAAGACTTTTTTTTTTATTCATTGAATTGTCTCGACACCCTTACAGAAAATGAATTTTCCAAAAATGTAAGAGTATATTTCTGGATCCTCAATTGTATTTTATTCATTGATCTATACCTGTCTATTCTTATGTCAGTACGACACAGTCAATTATTGTAGCTTTGTACTAAATTTTGAAATCAAGATGCGTGATTCTTCCAAATTCATTCTTATTTTTCAAGATTGCTTTGGCTATGCTGGGTCTCTTGCATTTCCACATTAATTTTGGAATCAGTTTGTTAATATCTGCAAAAAAATACAGTTGGGTTTTTGCTAGGGATTGCATTGAATATATAGATCAATTTGGAGAGTATCACCATCTAAGCATCATAAAGTCTCTCAATCCATGAACAGTTAACAGTGACAGTTAATTAAAATAAATATTCTTTTTAGTTTTATAATTCTGTATGGGATGTATCTTCAGGGTGTCAAAGAAAAAAACTGATATTTGCTATAAAGTTTTATATCATTATTGTTGCCTCTGCACCATACTCTAAATGGAACTTTCTTGTTGATCCCTAACAAGGTAGAAAAACAACATACTTTCTGGCTCAAATCAACATTATGCAAGATTAAAAAATGAACTTTTCTTCTAGTTCCAGTTAGATAGGAAGTAAAGATTCTATCAAAAAATGAACTTTTCTTCTAGTTCCAGTTAGATAGGAAGTAAAGATTCTATTCATATCAACAAGATACTTAATTCTCTGAGTATACGGAAATATCAATTACAATTTGAAAGTAATATTGGGTCAATTACAACGTCATGATCTGCTCAAGGGTAATTCTGAACTGCTACACATTTGGAGAAATCATGTCAATAACTACAGACTTTAAAAAGAGTGCACATTCACAGACTTATATCTCTTATTGTTATTAAGATAACATCAAAAACACTTTCCCTTGCCAAAGCTATCAAAAAGGGGTAGTAACTATAGTTTATCATCTCAACTAATGAGCAGTGTTTGTCACTTGCCAAGATCATTTCCATATATTGCACTAACAAAATTCTTTGATATTCTCTGAAGATGGGGCAGGCAGACAGATGCTTAGGGCATCCTATAAGGACATAAAGCCAATTTCAAATTGACTTCAGCAACACTGTAGCTGTGCAGTGCTTCGATACTTATCGACAAGGCAGTTTACCTCTTAACAGGGTACATAAAATCATTTTTTCCAAAAATTACAAAATAATTGACAAATAAGAATACTTAAGCTTTTCCTTCACTAAATTACATGGTAAAATGAAGAGTCACGAAATTGTACATGTCTAAAAATAAAAATATTTTTTTCCTCATTGCTTATGTAAATGACTTTGAGAAAAATCTGTAAGATGACTTTTAAATTTGGAAGGAAAGATACAAAAATAACTCTGATTATGAAGAATCAGAGGTATAAACAATTGATGCCAAACAGCTACCATATTTCTTCAGCTTTAGGTTTGAGCAATGTTAATTATGTGCTTTCAAATCCTCAAACTTGCCTCTAGAAAACATACTGGTTTTGGACGCTGTATAATTAATTTTATTAATATAATTCTCACAATTTCTATTTTTAATGTTAACATAGAAGGATATAATCAGCTGTATGAAATACAAGGTATAGAGCTATTTCAAAATTTTATCTCCTCTTTTGCTCAAATGACAAGGCTTTGCTGTCTAAAATAAAGTTCAGCAGGAGATTGTGTCCTGCCAACTGGTCAGACACCTTTAAGAAGTTTGCCCTTTACCACTTTCATCAGAGCAGGGAACAGGCAGATCATATGTGGCTCTCACAACAGACAAGTTTAATTACTACAATTTTTTTTAAAGCAAACGTTTTTAGCAACACTTTCAGGATCACGGGAGCATTTCTGACAGCCAAAATGAGTTGGATTTAAACATCACCACACTATTTTTAGCTTTAAAATCAACACTTCCATAATTATTCCCAAACCAATTAGCAACAGCTGGAAAGTAAAGGTGTTTACATTTGGTTAGCACTAGCGCTAACAACTGCAAGTGCTCACAGGCTGGATGAAAGGGGCCAGGCACCAAGAGGGGCAACAGTCTCTCCAGGGGTGATTACGGTATCAGCACCAGGCTATCATTTCATATTTCACAGTTAGTACCAGTCACTGATTTCATACAAGAACGTGTATTCATTATGAAGCATCACCAGGTTATACATGTCCAAAGAAACTTAACACTCTTGATACTTTTTTTGGAAGAAAATGCTCATCGCATTCCCAAGTTCTCACTGAATTTCCCTGGTCTACTGTAGCTACAAAACGAAATTAAAAGTAGTTTTATTGCTCAGTTTTTCATCTCTCAGATGAGAACTGAAATAGCAGTCCTGTCTATCAATAGGTATCTCCCGCTGACTTACAGGTGATCATATATGGCCATGATTTCTCCCCCTCAATGAATTTTAGCTACATTGGAAACCACTTGCCCATAAAATTTAACTGCAACTGAATTATGTTTTAAAAATTCAGGTGCATTTAAAAACAAGATTTGCATTCTGAAAAGTCAACTACAAGTTTCTTTTGAAATTGCACATGAATGTTAGAATGAGAGTAATAGAAACATTATACAGAGAGGATCTGAACATCAGGTTATGTGCCTGGTGCTCATACATAATCATAATGTAAATTTTAAAATTAAAATTCTGGGCATAATTCCAGAATATTTGTTTTTACTTTTCAGAACAAAAATATCTGTGCTAAAGTAAAACAAACTGCATTTGATAAGCACACATGAAATTAACATGCAATTTGATTGTTAAACACTGTTATTTTCAAACTTCATATATATTTTTTATGCCTTTGGAAATGCCTTGCCATTGGAAATCTCTCAGTTGACTTCAAAGATACCATCCTTAAATGTTTCAGTCTTAGCAATTAATATGCCTACAATTTACTACACACACACAATACGCACACACACACACACGCCACTAGATTTTATACCTACATAGCTAGAAATTGGCATGACAATTAGAGATATAAATGTGCTAAATTAAAAGCTGCTTAAGAAGAACTGTGTTTTATTCATTTCTGTGTCTAACAGTGGTTCTCAAACTTTAACGTGGATCAGAAGAATTACCTGGAGTCTTGTGAAAACCTAGATTGCTGGGCCCTGCACTCAATGCTTGAAGTTCTGCTATAGTAGGTCTAGGGTGAGTCCAGAGCGTCTACAAGTTTCTGATGCTACTAGTCCAGGATCCACACTTCAAAAACCACTGCCTTAAAGTAGCTAGTACAGATCTGAGACTCAGGAAAAATCCTAAAAAATATTAACTAAGCCGGGAAGGATGGTATTGATGAGCAAAGCCAGTTCACCCATTTTATAGCTAAGGAAACTCAGACGCAGAAAGCTGAAATGACTGGTCTCCTTTTACATGTTGTGTTAGTGATAAAGCCAGAATCTAGGATTCCTGATACTCAGATCAGTGTTCTTTCTGTGCATCACAATAAATACTTGCTGACTTAGGGAATGCTGACCTTACTACTTATGTTATGGATTCTTTCTTAATGACAGCAACAAAAACCTATAATAATGTCTTATATATACTTTACCTTTCTTTCAAAGATCTCAAACTATTTCACATATAACTAGATGTATATCCACAACAATCTAGCAGATTTCTTGGCATTCCTATTCCAATTTCATACCTGAACATATGCAAGACAAAAAGATGAATATCTTGTCAAAGAAGAAACTGAAGGTCAAAGAAAGAACCAAAATTTCTTGGGACCCCCGTTTCCTAGGACATAGTTTTGAAAGCAAGCACATTAACTGTATTTACCTTGTAATGTCTCTTAGTTGTTGACTTCAGGCAAACAGGGTAAGGAAAAGATACCATATTATGAAACAGCCAGAGAAATTATTTATATGAAAGACCATCAAGTTTTTCATTATTCTAGAGATTATGCTCTAATAATTGCATCTTTAAAATAAAAAAAAACCTTTTTTGGAACACAATTAGATCATAAATATTCTACTAACTAGTCCCTTGCTAATCCTGGGAGCAGGTAAAATCATTAACATTAAATGACTGGCTCAAATCCTCGGCTTATGGAGAGCATGCACACAGGGTGCTCATGCACATTCACAAACACACACTACGCCATGTGGATAAATTACCTGAGTGCATATGGGATAAAACTGGACTCAGTGTAAACAGTTCTGAACTTTGTAAAATGCACTAAAAGTCTACAACTTTCAATGGACTGTTTTCACAGAGATTACGCAGTTGTGGATTATGTGCTACAGAGGCTAAATCCCATTGATAATCAATATAATCAGGGTTGGCCACACCTTCTCTTCATCTGGTGTGTATCCAGGAGATGCTGAACGGTTTCCATAGGTTTCATAAAAATAAATTTAAAATGAGTGAAGATCAAGATACAGTAACTGAATTCTGGTCTAACACAAAAGAGACACAGATTCTAATATAAGTTCTATCATTGCTTTGTCTGGTGACCAGACACATCACCTCCTGGCCCTCACTTCTATTTTCTTTATATTGGGGATAAGAAGATTTTTAAGGTCCATTCCAAGCATAAAATGTCATAATGCATCAAATACTAAGGCAGGCAAACTCCAACTGAATAAACATACATATAAAAATTCCCCAACAGATCAATTAAGAGGTATTCATTTGACCAAATGTTTTCTTGGAGAGCTTCCCTTGAAAAGCACTCTCAGAATAGATAACACTTTTATGCTTTCTTAACATACTAATTTCTATACAACTTTTGAGGAATAAATCTATGGCATGAAGTATACCTGAAATAAAACCAAAACCTTCCCTCTATACCCCTATTTCTTTTTTATTTTCCTATGATCTTTTGTTGCATATTTTTTCTTCTCATTGCTAATAATCAGCACAGTTAGAGTTCATTGTTAAGATTTCTCAGTATTCTGATTTAGATTTTAAAAGACCAGTGAAATTTTTATAATAAAATTCTTAACAATTATACCCTTTACCTGCTGGAGTTTGTCTTTTTGTTTCTGTTTGGTTTTATTGCTTATTTTTGGTAGAAATGTATAAAAGTTGACTTAACCTGATACCAGATGTCAAAAGACAGCTGTGAGCTTTTAAAAAAGGCAGAGGTGATGGTGGGTAGAGAGGGAATTCTGTTTCGTTTGTGAGATTTGAGTGGACCAAACACATTCATCCATCTCATCAAGGTATCAAAAATGAAAATAACTATTGATGTCAAGATCAACATTTCATCTGCTCTGCTAATCTTTCAACATAAGGCTAACACCAGTGGGTGCACTTCTCCCTAAACAAATATGTTCAAGTAAAGGCTGCTTTAAAATCTTCAGAGCCGTAGGAGATTAGAAGTTCAACAAGGTAATTCTGCAACCCCTCCTTTATTGTTCACTGTTTCTTTCTCATATTCAAATAACACATTTCAAAAGTGCTGAAAAGAGTGGAAAACAATTTTTTCAAATACAAGACTGATATAAACATGTTTATAATCATAATTTCTATTTATAATTGGATTCTTTCCCACATCCAGTTATAGCTAATTTTCCCCTAGTTTTCCTATATCATTAAATATATTAAAACTGCTTAAGCCAAGTGCTTTGATACACAAAGATAATGTTGTTTATTATTGAAATGTTGTTTATTATTGAAAGGGTGAAGATATCGAAAAACAGCAATTTCCACAAGGTCTGCTTCAGATCATGCTAAATCATAAAATGTATGATCAAAGGTATTATAAACATCCTTCTTTCATTTAATCTATTTAAACTATACAATCTTCTCAAATATTTAGAATCCAGGTCTGTCAAAATGGACATTTATATGGTACTAGCGCTTCTTTTGTAACTTCAAATCATCACCTAAAGCTGGTAAATAGAAAAAACTTAAGGAAGTTGGGATAATTCAGCAATTACCAAGCATTTCTACCTTAACCACTTTCATTTTGCTGGCTGAAATATATCTCAATCAAATTTGGCTCTAGTAAATATCCCATATACACTGATGCAAAGCTATACAAAAGCCAGGTTTGGTTCAGAGAGAGTAGAGATAAAAGGTCACACTATTAAAGCAATTATTTATTTTTGCACAGGCATTTCACGCATGCCAACACAAGCATACTTCCCTGCTGGTCTTCACGATGAAAATCTTCAGGATGAAAATGTGCTTCAGAAAATTTTTAATCCACAGACCAATTCCATAGCTGTGTCATGAACAGGGTAAAAAAGGAAAGAAAAGCACACTTATTCATATGTGTGCTTAGTTTGGTAGCACATTTAGAAAAAAAATCTCAAAATTTAGGAAGCCAAAACTGTGTTAAAGAATTTTTTTATAACTATTAGATAGAGAACGGCATTGACAAGCCATCTTAGTTCATGAATAAGGCAAGTTCAAGGACTTCTTGAGAAGGTCTTTTTTATTGCCTATCCTCTATAAGCATTTCACCCTCTTCTCACCCAGACTCAAACCTCCCTGACTTTGCCATGTGCATCTGTTCCTCTCCTATGACCTCCATATATCTTCCTACACAATCATTTCGCCATTCACTTTGTCATTCTTGCATTTCACTTTGTGACATCTTTATTGGAAGCCTCTAGTTTCAAAAAACAATTTCACAGCTTATAAGACCTACTGAAAATAAACAATTTGGGGAAGGGTTTTCTTCAGACAACCTAAGAGGCACTTGAAGCAATCCTTACCATGACTTATGTGAAGAAGGAGGAACAGCGGAAGAGTCAAAAACAACTGTATGGAGAGAAGTAGGGTGATCCAGAGCCGGCTACACCATCGTGGGTTCTTACAGCATGTGGAAACACAGCTTGAAATGAGGTGCAGAGGTCTGAACTGCTGAGAGCAGCTGTAGTCATGGGCAGCAGTCAGCAAAAGGTTTGTTTGTTTTTTGAGCAAGGGTAGAAACACAACAAAGAGTTAGGAGAGACTCTGCAAAAGTAGCTATAGCCAGACCAGAATATATTCTGATCACACAGGAAACCACCATGCATTTCTATTTAAACACAAATGTTTTAAACTTAAAACTTTACAGTGCTTGAGGGGTAGAGGGATGCACTGTCCCATTAAAATAATCTATTGGTTATCAATAGCTAAAATGTAAGCTCCAAGTAGGCAGGCAGTGGTTTTTATCTGTTGTGTTCACAAATATATCCCCAAAGCTTAGAACAGTGCCTGGCAAAGGGGAGACGCTCAACACATACCTAGATACACCAGTTTTCTAGAACACCATAGCTTGCTTGGCAAATATCCAGCCATCTATCCCTTCACACCCAACTCAGTATGAGCCACTTTCTCCCTGAACACTCTGCATGGACTCAGTCTCCCTCTTCAGTGCCACTTTCATGCCATGTGCAAGCTCTGTCATGGCATTCATTGATCTCGGGGTAGGTGATGATTTCTTTACAGGTCTGTCTGCCTTGCTTGGTTCTGAGAGCTTTGAGGTGGGGAATGAGTCTCATTCATCTTGGTATCCCTGTCACTTAGCACAGGACTGAAATACAACATATACGCTACTTACAAGGGGTTTACTGGGTAAACAAATCTGTTCCTTTTCCTTAAAGGGTCTTAGTTAACTTTCAATAGAATATATATTTATGATGTCTGGAGTATTATGCTAGACTCCATGTGCAGAGTATTGTGCTGGGAGGATTCAAAGATGAATATGACAATATGATACTGTCTCTGCATTCGAAGTTGCGAGCCAGCTGGAACCATTGCCAGAGGCATCTCTGGCAAGAGAATTTAAAGTGCAATTGAAAGCTAATCTTTATTTATGGATTGAAATAATTGAAGTAAAAGAGAATGCACTGATTTGTACCTGGCTGATTATGTTTCTTTATATATTCTCCTATATTTTATTATAATGTAATTTAAAATTACTTTCATTATTTATAAAATATATTTAAACCAATATTTAAAACCAACTAAGTTCCACAATCGCTGGAAGCTTGAGTTAATCACGTTCTCACCAGCTGAGAAAGGAAACTTCCATGCTGAAACCTCCAGATCCTGAACCTGCAGACTAGAGATTGTTGATCAGCGTGGGGACCTTACAATTGAGCAAGACTGTGAGCAAGGCCCACCATCTCAGCAAATCTGTTTTGAATCTCTTGCTCGATATTCCTCTCCTCTTCCAGCTATCTCATTTCTTTAGACTTAATCATAGGTCAAGGTAAAAACAACTCTTGGGGCAACTGTCCTCTCCCATTGCTCTTTCTTCTTTCGGCATTTCCTTAGCCTTCATTGGTGCATCACCTCCCAAATACCTCCAAACCCTTCTCCTCCTCTGTTCCCAGGATGCCCTGGAACTCTTTCCTAAGCTCAAGAACTTCCTTAAGTATTGTCTCTGCTACCTTGATGTAAATGACAATAAACTTTCTCCAAAGAAACCACTTCCTCGGCAACCCTATGAAGTGAGACATCATCATTTTCTTCATGCTGCCCACTCTCATCCTGGAGCTGTTTCTAGATAAGAATTTCCTGTTTCCTCCTCTGGAAGCTGCCCCATGCTGCTTTACCATTCCCTTTTCATTGTCCACACCTGTCAGTCTCCAAGTTGGTCCTCCAGCACTTCCTCTTGCTCTGTCATTTTAATTAATATTTTCTCCCTCTCTCATGCCTTATCTTTTACTATCACCCTGGGTGACATCCATGTCCACAGGCATCTTACACCTTGACCTCACTCAGTACCTTCTCCCTCTAGTAGCCTTCTGCTTTAGGAACTCTGTAATCAAAAGCAAAAGTGAACACGGGAATTCAAGGGAAAGGTTTTTGAGTAACGCTCATTATTCAACAAAACTATATAATCAAATGAGAAATAACAGGGCTAGCAAACCCATAGCAAAACAGGAATCATTTAGTTCACAAGCCCTTATTGAGGGTCCCCTTTGCTCCAGTGCTAAGCACTGGAGATACAGAGATGAAAAAATGTATACACTTTTTGCTCTGAAGAGTCCATTCTGGGAAGTAAGGAGCACAGAGGCTGGAGAGAAGATACTAATGAATGGCCCCTCTACTGTTCCCCTTTGCATGTTCTACAATTCAACTCAACTGAGCACCAGCAAGATCCGAAACACTGCTATTCTTTCTCTAACCTCACCCCCATTCCAAGTGTAAGATAAGAACTGATAGGTAGCTGCTAATCCAAGCCTATATCTTTGACAGAATCATTAAGAGACTTGTAGCACTGAGATGACGATAAATGTTTTCACAGACATATCCTTAAATAGTGATAGCTCTATGGGACCATATCTAAATAGGGGAGGTGGTGGTCGCTAGAAACAACAACAACAAGCCTGAGTGAATGTGGGATGGATATTCTAATGGCCACCCTCCTCATCTATTTCCCTGAGAAGGTGTAGAAAAGTGAGAGGTCGCCAATGCTATGACCTTTTCCGGAGCCTCTTTGAAAATACATCACTCCACATACAAACCTCCCAGTGTAAATGATGCAGTTTGTGCCATGGCAAAATTATGAATTATTACAAGCTCTGGGCCTTTGGCTTACATGTAGTATGTGTATATGATTTCAAATGTTGAATCCATAAGTACTAAAGGTCTTATGTTCTTAACTTCTATTCCATTTGTTGGCTACTTTGGGGCTGAAAAACTTCAGCCTCTAATGCTTAAATCTCTTCCACTAACCCTGCACAGACAATTACTAGAATAACTAGAAGCAGCCAAGGTGTACTATAATCACATTGCTTAATTTACATATTTATAAATGCTTCTATTAGACAGTGATGATTTAATCCAAATGTCATCTCTGGATTAATCCTTGAATCCCATTCAGACTCACCAAATGGGCTTAGTTAGTTGGGCAATTATTTGGGGCCAAAATCTTATACAATGAAAACTGGTAGAGGATGAAATTGGCCTACTGTTTACACGTTCTGATTGCTTTTGCCTAAGAGCTACAAACCAGCTTCATAAAGAACTTCCCCACACTAACAGGCCAATCTTTTCCCATAGCATGTGCATCACTGCCCGTCTCTCTCCACTTCCACTCCCAACAGGCTCCAAGAGCACAGTATCTACACTCAGCAAATCTTCATGAAGATTGACCTGGCTTCTAGCTTACAAAGTTGGAAGAAAGAAAGCCATGTCAAAACATCTCCGGTTGTCTGCCTGAGTTTTATTGGCTTAGTTTATAGTGGATACTTATATTAACTGACTGAGTGAGCAAACCAACTTACCCAACCTGCCATCTGATTGTGAAGCTGACCGCAGCACCATACTCCCTAGCAGAGGAACGTGGGCCAGCACTCCTCTTCACAAGTGCATGCAGAAATAACAAACCCCAGAGAAACTGTTGTAAATATTTGGATCTTTCCTGAACTGTATTCTTAATGTTATGAGAATAATAGCAAGGAATGGTTAAAAACATACATGAAGCAATTGTGTTTCAAACCTGTAATAGATCACTTACTCAATGCCACATGACACAACAAAACAGTGTCCCAAATGAAAAAGAGGAAATCTTTTAAATCAAACCTTCCCTTGGTCTAAACAAAACAGAGATTTTCATTTCATTCCAGTTACGTTAAGTTTCTCCCACAGCACTATGCCCAATCACTCTGCCATATCTAATCAGTGATGCAACCTCACACTTTTAATGAATTCCCAGGGTTGCACAGAAAAGCACATGCTTCCTGACAGATAAGAGTTTTTAAGCACAGTGGTGATGTAAACCTTGCTCTTCTGTTCTTGTTACAAGGGAAATACTTCTGTAGCTGAGGGCACTCTGGTGATGCACCTCTACAAAATACAGCAAATGATCTCTTCACTTGTGAGGCAATCAAAGCAGATTAAAATCACAGCATTTAACAGCTCTTCAGAAAGAATGGCAACTGGACGCAAAAATGATAGTTCTATAGAATAAAACATATTGGTTAATTTTCTGTGGATGACCTTCCTCTGAGAAAGGAGCAAACTACAGATATGACAATAAAGAAAAAAACCTGGTTTTCATTCTTTCTTAAAGACTGAAGTACATGCATACAGAAACAGTAATGGTTAGGACATCCACTGGATGCAAAAAGTTGAACAAAATAATTGACTCAGTCTTACCCTTGACTTCAGGAAATGGAGAATCAATGAGATTTCGGACTCAGATTTGCCATCTTGCCAGAAAGGAAAAACAGAGAAATGACTGACTGGTTGTTTGGCGGTTGATGTATAGCACTAGGCTGAAGTGCCATGGACAGTGAAAGGAGCTAGGGCATGCAATTTGTTTGCTGACCTCCTACTTTGCCCTCTTCAGTCAGATGGTCAGGTATGTCCCTAACAAGGTGGCACATATTTTATAGGTAAGCACAAGGATTAAGCGCTTGAAGAAAAAGAGAGTTGGGGAGGCCAAGGTGAGCGGATCACCTGAGGTCAGGAGTTCGAGACCAGCCTGGCCAACATGGAGAAACCCCATCTCTACTAAAAATACAAAAATTAGCCTGGCATGGTGGCGGATGCCTGTAATCCCAGCTACTCAGGAGGCTGAGGCAGGAGAATCGCTTGAACTCTGGAGGCGGAGGTTGCAGTGAGCCAAGATCATGCCATCGCACTCCAGCCTGAGGGACAAGAACGAGACTTCATCTCCAAACAAACAAACAAACAAACAAAAAACAGAAAAAGAAAAAAAGAAAAAAAAAGAAAGAAAAAGAAAAAGAGAGTGCCCATGAGTTATGGCCTCACTGCAGGCCGGGCATGGTGGCTCATGCTTGTAATCCCAGCACGTTGGGAGGCCAAGGCAGGCGGATCACGAGGTCAAGAGATTGACACCATCCTGGCCAACATGGTGAAACCCCGTCTCTACTAAAAATACAAAAACAAATTAGCTGGGTGTGGTGGCGGGCACCTGTAGTCCCAGCTACTCGGGAGGCTGAGGCAGGAGAATCACTTGAACCCGGGAGGCAGAGGTTGCAGTGAGCCGAGATCAGGCCACTACACTCCAGCCTGACGACAAAGCAAGACTCCATCTCAAAAAAAAAAGACAGTCATAAGTGTTGCACCATTCTATATACTTTGCATTATGATTGGCAGTCATTCCCATAAATCTCTATTATTGACACAAAGAGGTTGAGATCAGGAGGCAGAAAGACATACAAAGGAATAGAAAGGGGACAGTGTAAGTCAGTAACTCTCTTCATTAATGTGACATGAATTTGTCTCACTGTTCCCAGAGTTTTGCCCAAACACAGTGAAAGTTGAGGGTTGATTTTTACTTAACATAGTTTTCTCTTCCTCTGAATTTTGTGGCTATGGTCCAAACGGTTTAAAACAGAGCAAAACTGCTTGGTTTTCTTTCCCATTATTTTTCAAAGCAACTCAGTCATCCCCCCAAGCCCAGCTTATCACATTTTACCCTATTATTTTAAAAAAGAAATATAACAATCTATTTATTTTCTTTCTGTCCACTTGGATTGAATAATTCAATATTCAATGTGCTCATGCATCTAGATCCAGTCTTATCTTATTTCCTTATTTATGCTCAAACTCTGTCAAATTTTAATCTTTCCCTCTAAAGGAAGTTACTCTGTACAGTTGTCACACGCATCACTGAGTATGTTTCTATCATGATCCTCAGTTTCCATTAGAGTGCTAATGATAACTTCTCAGTACTGGAAAGACTGGTGAGTGCCCATGAGTTATGGCCTCACTGCGGGAACTCAGTCATCATTTGGATCACGGTTGCAAAATCTTTAGAGCCTGACACTATTTACCTGTCTCTGAGAATCACATTCATTTAGATGCCATTGCACAAAAATAGCTTTCAATTTAAAACTGCTGTGAACTAGAATAATTGGCTTAACTTTGATGTCCTTATGATTACACTGTCACATTAGAAGATGCACTTTAAGTATTTCCTTGGTATGACTTCCGATCAACACACGATATTCACATGGAATGATACAACACCCATTCTGTCTGAATAGCTATGATGATCAGGGTCACTTCAAGCCTGGTAGAGCTGTTTTTCCTTTTTTAAATAATATTATTGGTGATATAATTTTGCCATTTGAAATGTCTAATACTAATACTGATGAAATGGTGACACTCATCCCAGGTTGATTGCCCCATTCAAACCACCACTCTTCATAGACATTTTACTTTTACTCTATCTACTTTTGAATAAGGTAATATCATCTCAACAAATTCTTTATCGCATTCATTACTCTCGTTTGTAACAGTCTCATTACAAAAACAGGTTTTATAAAATGTAGACAACCTACTAAAATATTCCAAATTTTGTCCATAATATTGAAGACAGCAAGAAAAAAAAGAGAAAATGTACAGATCAAATGGCATGCTTGATGGCTTTTATAAAAAGCTAAGGGGCTTTGAGGGTTATAAGAAGCCAAGTCCTGTGACCCACTTAAGCCTAAGGACCACTGTAATTTGATTGGTATAAAAAGAAGTGAAGCAGCTAATTTATGGAAAGTACATTATATGATGGACAAAGAAGGATGACAGTTTTAATCAATGGAGTAGCAAGGTTTTTTCTAAAAAACCTGTGTTTTGTTTAAAACAAAAACTTGAAAGAAACCAAATGGGGAGTTCACAACTTTATTTCCCAAACTATAGAATATTTTCCATATTTAGTTTGGATGTACTTTTAAGTTCAGACGCCTGTCTTTTGTTTGTATTATGAATACTCTCCTCATCAAAGAAGAGTTTAAAAAAATCAGAAAAAATAAAAATGCTTAATTAATTTTGACAGCAATTGCCTTAATACGAACTGTTAAATACACTTCGAAGACTCTCAGCAATGAAAGCTAGAGGAGGGCTGCTAACAGTGCCTGTATCTAAAATCTAAATTTCAATTATCTGCTGTATTTACACCACCATGGTTTACGATGTGCCAGAAGGGATGGCTTAGTGGTCTAAGCATCTGGTTTTGCCATATTCCCTGAATTGCACAATTTGATTCATTAGGGGCTGGATATGCAGATGAGTCACACCCACCCCTGTGGGCTTAGTCATCCAGTGGTGAATTGACAGAGGTGGTGGAGCAGGGCGCTGGCCCTAAATCTTTGCTTCTCTTATAACTGCATTAGACCCTATGATGACTGGAGATTAATTTCTCTCTCCATTCTTTCAGGAGTGCCTCCAAAGGTTTCTCCCCATTTCCTCCACCACTGTCATGAAACATATAAAGTAGCAAGGGATTAATTACTTGAAAACCATAACAAAAATATCTAATAACCAAAATACTGTCACAGTAACTAGAGTTTTCAAATCATATGCACTGGGAAAAAAATGGACGGAGAAGCAACTGAAACCATGCAGAACTAGGTGTGAATGGATGCCTTTGGACTTAGGAAATACAAAGAGACCTTTGTAATTGCTCCCACATAAGCCACATGTTTACTCCCTTTCATATTCTATGTGCATCTTCACGGAAAGTAAAGAGGCCACATGAGATCCCATTTAGAATGTTCCTGTCATATAAATATGTCTGCACTATATGGCTTTCCAAAGAGGTGCACTTCAATACTCATTTTGTAAAGTGTATTATTTCTATAATATTTACTGTCACCTGGGGGAAAAACCAGTAGGGCTTGTTGAAGTCTTCACTAAAATAACAAATTAAGTGAGATTAGAAATGCCATAATTAATTAAGCCAGCTCTCCTTCACTTGAAAGGCTGAAAACTATACTGAGTGGTAGTAAACTGCACCTACTAATAAAGCTATGCAACTAATAAAGCTGTGTGTTCTTGCTAGCAACAGCATCACCACAAGTTCTTGAAGGCATTAAACTTGAACTTTTATTGTTTCCCAGCACTCTCCCAAGGTTCCTTTCTGCAATGAACAATTCTGACCACATCTTAAAGCTTACTTTGGAAGATACTGCCTTACATAGTGTATCAGAATGATAATAATTTGCATCAGTGCAACCCAGTCATTCATAAATATGATAAAATAATGAAAAATATATTGTTATATTTCATTCCTCAAATGAATACAAAAATTAAATATCTTCAAATATAATTAAAATGTAAATATATACTGAATATAAAAATAGCACTAAAGGTTTTAGGGTCAATAATTTGATGGAAAATACCTAAAATAATTTAAATAATGCTAACTTTAGGATAAAAAGTACAAAGAAGGTGAAAACCCCAATGGTTATTGTTTAAAATACATAAATGTCAAGGAAAAGCAATGAATGACAATGTATACATTTCTTGTTTAAAGCAAAAAATCATATCATGGATAATTTATAATGTAATATGAAACAATACTTTGTAATGGCAACAATTTTTACATAAAAATAAACTCAATTTTTAATTAAAAGTATTTTGTTTGAACAAGGGTCTATTCTTTTTTAGAAAAAAGTTCTAAAGATTTTCCATGTTTTAAAATGAAATAATTAAACACGGAGATTCTCAGATTAAAAAAATAAAACCCAGTGATCACTGAATGTCTCTTATCTTTAGCTAAGAGTCATATCTAAATATGGCAACACTGAAAGGCAGCAAGATACATTAGTAGGTACTAACTTAAAAAAACTTGTACTGCTATGTTAATATCAGACAAAAGACTGTCAATAAAATATTATTAGGGAATTAAAAGGTCATTAATTACATAAAGAAAAAAGAACAATCCAGAGAAAGATATAATAAATTCCAACCTACGCACCTAACAACGCAGCCTCCTAATATAAAAGAGGGATACAATCATAAGGAGATTGACAAATCCAGCATCATAATGGAGACTTTGATGTACTCTCTCAATAACTGCCAGCTACTACAGACTAAAGGATATCAGGTATTTAAGCAGAACAACTAGAAACTTTGGTATAATCTTCAAATGAACATAGAAAGTGGCATCTAACAATGTTTTCAAGCAAAGGCATACATGAAACATACTAGGAAAGGAATATATAGAGAAAAAGTTTATTATTTATTCTTATAAGGAAAGGAGCATATAGAGAAAAAATATGACCATATACTATGACATAAAACAACCTGAATAGACACTAAAGAGCCTATAAATACACATCTTGCATCTTGTTCTCTGACCACAATGCAATTAAGATCAATAACAAAAAGAAAACTAAAAACAAGCAAAAACCTCACCACTGCACATTAGGAAACTTTATAGGAAGTATGTTACCTAAACAACATACATAACAGAGAAGGTCACAATAAAAATTTAGAAATATGTAGAAATGTTTAAGAAGTTACATAACAACATTTTAAAAACTAAATGTTTATTTTAAAAGAGAACGATTGCAAAAGGTGATAAAAACATCAAATGAAAGAGTGATGGTGAATTATATAAAGGAAGGATCGGGTGGCTATCATGTGAACCCTGTGCAGCAATAAGACATGTTTCTTACAAAGGGATTCAAATAAGTAGTAAGATGAAAGCACCACCTATGAAATATTCTTGTTGAAAAAATGATCCTGAATCCAATCAAGTCTCTAGATCTAACTACAGAAAATTCAGGGAATGAAGAAACAATTTAGATGATACCATAAGGCAGCAATCTGCTAATTCCAGAATTTTTTTTCCATATATAAAAATCTGGTTTTTCACTAAATTCTAAGAAATTAAGATAAAAAATAGAAAGAAAAACAATTATACAATAAGAATGCAAAGAGTCATAGTAGACAGATGCAATGTGTAGGCGCATTTTAGATTCTATTGCACAGAAACTGACCCTTAGATTTTTTTTGAGATATTTGAATAAGTTTTAATATGGACAAAGTATTAGGTGATATTTAAAGAATTATTCACTACTTTTGTCAGATATAATGATGACACAGTGATTTTGTTTAAGAGTTTCTGTTAGGGATGTACACTGAAGTATTTATATATAAATGTCGTGATGCTGGGAAGCTGTTTTGCAGTATTAAAGTAAAATTATGAAATGGAAAATAAACAAGATGGCAATGTGTTGCTCATTATGGAAACCAGCTGAAGGACACATGGAGGTTCATTATACTAATCTATTTTTGTGTATGTTTAAAATATTCAATCATAAAGATGTTAAAAAAGTTTCTAAACCATATAAAGGGTTGAAAACACTAAAAAATAAACCTAGAGAAATGAAAAGAAGACATGAATATAAACAACAAAGAAATAAAATAGAAAATACAGCCACATTTGAAATCATTAATTTTTAGGGCAAAAAATTGTTTCCTCAAAAAAAATTAAAAAAAAAGAAGAATCAAATAGAAAAGTCAATGGTAAGACTGATAAACATAAAGAAATGAAAGAGAAGAGGCACAAATAATATTAAAATCAAAGACAGGGTATGGTCAGGAAGGTGTTTAGGTTTTTAAAACCATAATTGGCCCTTTTTCTACCATGATGTTGATTTTTATAAGTGAAATCAGCCTATTGTTCATCCTTTCATATCATTCTTACTTAGTTTAAGACTAGATGAATTTCCAAGTAACTTGGAAAGTTATTTCCTCCTTTTTTTTTTCTCTATTCTTAAAACCAATTTTATGCTACTGAGGTTATGTATCTTTTGAAGATCTGGAAGAATATTACTATATAACAATCTAGTACCTTTTCCTATTTAAAAAAAATTGATATATTTTGGCCAGGCACAGTGGCTCATGCTTGTAATCCCAGCACTTTGGGAGGCCGAGATGGGCAGATCATGAGGTCAGGAGTTCGAGACCAATCTGGTCAGCATGGTGAAACCTCGTCTCTACTAAAAATACAAAAAATTAGCCAGGCTTGGTAGTGTGCACCCATAAGCCCAGCAACTTGGGAGGCTGAGGCAGGAGAATCACTTGAACCCAGGAGGCAGAGGTTCCAGTGAGCCAAGATCACGTCACTGCACTCCAGCTTGGGCGATAGAGCGAGACTCTGTCTCAAAAAACAAACAAAAAAAGATGTATTTTAACTTTTGGTGTAATTTCCCTTAAGAT
The DNA here is from genome assembly GCF_028885625.2 of Pongo pygmaeus. Classification (NCBI taxonomy): domain Eukaryota; kingdom Metazoa; phylum Chordata; class Mammalia; order Primates; family Hominidae; genus Pongo; species Pongo pygmaeus. Next base: position 105,392,779 of record NC_072384.2, on the reverse strand, counting down.
TATGCTTCTAATTTAGGCCTTCAATTTTTCTTGGAAGAGCCTTAGTTAGTAATACGTTGCCCATTAAAGCAAAGGTTTCAAATTTATTAGCCTGAAGATATTTAATCTCCTCTAAAATAAATTATCTAAGCTTCCACTTGAAAAAACTAAAGAACAATTAAGCAGAAGAAAACAGTATAAATAAGAATGAAAACCAATAAAATGGAACATGGAAATGGAACATGTAACAGGAAACAAAATCAATGAAATCAAACTGATTTTTTTTGAAAAGATGAAAAATATTAACAAACACCTAGACAGAATGAGAGAGAAGACATAAATTACAATAGTGTCCTCTTATCTGTAGTTTTGCTTTCTGCGTTATCAGTTTTCCAGGTTTGAAAACAGGTGAGTACAGTACAAGAAGATATTTAGAGAGAGATAGAGACAGAAAGTGCACACAAGCATGAAAGCAAATACACATTTCCATAACTTTTATCACAGCACATTGTTATAATTGGTCTATTATTAGTGCTGTTAATCTTACTGTGCATAATTTATAAATTATGCTTTATCATAGGTGTGTGTGTATACTATAGAGTTCAGTCCTATCCGTGTTTCCAGGCATCTACTGGGGATCTTGGAATGTATTTCCTGTGGATAAAGGGGGACTGCTGTATCAACGTCAAGAATGAAAAAGGGAACACCACTGCAGATTCCACAGACAATAACAAAAAAACAATTATATTATTTATGCCAATATATGACAATTTATATGAAATTCACATATTTCTTGAATGACCCAATTACCAGTAATGATCCAATAAGAAAGATGGAACTTAAAGGGCTCTATATCAAATGAAGAAATTGAATATATATTTATAAACCTTGAAACAAAGATAACTCCAGGCCCAGATTACTACATCTCAAACAGTTGAGAAAGACATAACTAGTCCTACAAAGACTCTTTCAGAAATAATAAAGAAGAGAACACTTCCCCACACATTATATAAACTAGCATTACCATGAAACCTAGGCCATATAAATATATTACTCAAAAAAGAAAGTCAGGGACCAGTAACCCTCATAAATAGAGAGGAAAAAATATTTAATCAACTATTAGTAAATTAAACATAGCAATACATACAAAAGATAATATTATCTTAATTAAATGGATTTTCACCAGGAATGCAAACTCGATTTAACATTCAAAAATCCATCAATGTAATTTACCACATTATCAGACAAAAAAAACAGTTGTAGAAAAAATATTTGACAAAATTTAACACTCTTTATGATTAAAAACTCTCAGCCTATTACGAATAGAAGGAACCTTCTTCCACCTAACATAGGGAATCTATTAAAAAACTTAGAACTAATGTCATATTTAATGGCAAAAATCTAAATGTGTTCTACAAATATTGAGAGGATCGTCACCATTTCTATTTAACAGTACAATATAGGTCTTAGCATCAGAGCAAAAAAGGACAATGGCATAGACTAGAAAGTAATAAGTAAACCTATATTTTCTCCACAAAAAATAAATGGTGCTGAGTGAACTATGTATAAATATATTTTTAAAATACAAATGTAACTCTAGATTATACCACAGAAAAAAATAAATTTCAGGTAGATTACAGATTTTAAAATAAATGACAAAAATAATAATACAACTTCATAAAAATAGGAAAGAATATGTTTATGATTTGGGAATAGGGAAAGACATATTAACAGAATATAAAAGCACCATCCATAAAAGAAAAGACTGACAGATTGAACTAGCTTAAAATAACTATTCACCCAATTTACCAAATAGAGAGTGAAAAGAGCAAGGCACAAGCAGATACCCACAATCCATGTTTTTGATAAAAGGGTTGTAACAGAGAATATATAAAGAAAATCTACAAAGTGATGAGAGAGAGGAGGGAGATGAGGGAAATCCAATAGAATTATGGGCAAGAGACCTATCTATATAAGTCTTCATAAAATAAAGTAAATATGACCAATAAACATATGAAGAGGTTCTCAACCTCCTTAATCCTCAAGGAAATAAAAATTAAACCTAATTTTATACCATAACATACCCATCAGAACAGCTAAAATGAAAAAGACAAAAAGTACCAACTATTGGTGAGGATACGGAATTCCTACTGTCTCATACTGCTGGTGTGGGTATAATTTAGTATAGCTATTTGAAAACTGGTATTATACACACAGCCTTTAACTCACAGTGTACAGACTTAGCAACACATGTACATCTGTGCACCAAAGACAGTGCAAGATGCTCATAGAAGCATTATTAATAATCCCAAAGTGGATAATTCAAATATTCATCAAGAGTAGAATAAAACAGATTTTTAGATAAAAGTAACAATGGATTTATACAAACATAGCGATGAATCAAGGAAAAGTTAATATACGGAAAAGTATTCTTATTTTTTCCCTTTTCATATCAAGGAGTAAGAAATATTGGCTAGGGTGGGTAAATCAAGAAATTGATGTGTAAGTATATTATTTAAAGCTATAAAGGCAACAATTAATCTGAAGATAACCATTAACCTGAAAATTATACATAACCGGAAGCAGAGCAGGAGAAAGGGAGATAGGAGGTAACCTAAATGTAAGAAATTACTCATCTACAACAGCAGGTAGTCAAGAGTAGATATTCTATAAAGTTGACAAATCAAGAGAAAGGGGAATACATGTAAAATTTAATTTTAAGTTTTATCATAGCCACCTTAAAAGTGTAAAAACAGCAACTGTGATCAGGGGTTGCCTGTGGGACTGAAACAAAATAGGAGTCAGGGAGGCTGAGTTTTCATTTTACTTTTTTATGATTTGAGTTTTGAGCATGTAGATATATTAATTCTATAATAAAAATACTAGTTTAAATGTACACAGATAAAAGGCTCTCAGCAAGAACCTGAGAAGTTCTAATTCTATACCATAGCTTACCAACTTGAACTTACTGGAAAATGGTTGATTTCTGGGTAGTAAAGTATGAGTACAGAAAATCTCTTAGAATCTTTAAATAAATACAAACTATATAGTATCTGCCTGTGATTTTATAATTCATGGAGAATTAAACTCTTAAGCACTTTAATTTTTATGTTAGCATAATTTTATTAAATGTTTTTTGGTTAAGATATAAATTTATGGTTTATATTATCAGCACACATTATTTATGTATACTTAGAATAATATATTACTAATTTCTAAAACTTATTCTCAGGAGGTGCTATAATCCCCCTCAAGATTTGTGTGCCCTCCAAAATTCATGTTGAAACTGAATCCCCAATGCAGCAGTATTAAGAAGTGTGGCCTTTGGGAGGTGATTAGGTCATGAGTGATCTGCCCTCATGAATGGATTAATGCCTTATAAAAGGGCTGGAGGGAACTGGCTAAGCCTTTTTTGTCCCTTTTGCTTTTTTTGCCCTTCTGCCTTCTGTCATGTAAGGATACAGCAACAGGGTGCCATACTGAAAACAGAGAGAATCCCTTACCAGACACCAAATCTGCTGGTGCCTTATCTTAGACTTCCTGCCTCTAGCAATGTGAGAAACGAATTTCTGTTCTTTATAAATTACCTAGTCTCGGGTATTTTGCTATGTATAGCAGCACAAACAGACTAAGACACAAGGTAATAATAACATTGGATTAGCTTTTTGAGATAAAGTAATTTATTTAAATCATGGTTATCTTTTAAAACACATCATGTAAGAACAGATCTATGCAATGTATTGAACCTACTTGTTCTGGTCATTATTGCTGCATAGCAAATCATCAGGCAACTCAGTGGTATAAAGCAATATGTATTCTGGTTTATATATTCACATCCCATAGAGTTTGTGGGTCAGGGATTCAGGAAAGGCTAAGCTGGGCAGCCCTTGCTTGGGGTTGTAGAGTCAGACGTAGAGTCGGGCTGCTGCCAAGGCTCCACAGGTCTGGGCATCCATGATGGCTCACTTATGTGGCTGGCCATTGATGCGAGCTGGAAGCTGGGAGATCCGCCATGGCTGCCAGCTAGGTTGTCTACACATGGCCTTTCTAGCAAAGTGGACTCAGAGAAATGCAATTTCTCACACGGCAGCTGGCTTGTCCCAGAGCAAATGCCCAAGGGAATCAGATGGAAGCCACAGGTGTAGCCTTTTCGGAACTAGTCTCAGAAGTCACACAATGTCTGCTGCATACTATGATTTCTGATTAAGTCCCTGGGCCAGTCCAGATTCAAGAAGAGAGGATATTAGACCTCAGCTCTTCACTGAAACAGTGTCAAATATTTTATTAACATGTTTTACAATCTCCACACTTACTCTATGGATTAAAAAAATTACATGAATTTAAGCAAAATACAAGTTTAAATTAATGAAGTCACATTTACTTTAAATTTCTATCTTGATAGAATACTTATGTGAACCCTAATGGATTAAGTAGCATTCATTAAGCAAAGAGACAGAATTACTCAGGAAAAAAGGTGGGTCTTTGGTCTATCTTTAGAAAAGAAATACTCTCACCTGAAAACATAAAAGGAAAACCAAACAATTAATAAAAATTATGAAGAATGATGCTGCGATAGCCATTGAGTGAACCTACAATACTAAATTGCTCTGTCACGTCTAATAAAAGGAACAAAGCTAAATTATAAATACCCATTCAGAGCTTTGAATGCCTTAACTTGCTAACTAAAATTCTCAAGGCTCCTAATTAGCTCAGGTTAAACATTTAACCATGCAAAAGCACCTTTTCATAAATAAACTATATCTCACTCTTAATTATATAAATCACCTTTTTGGAAAGCCATGCATGTTATACAGACATAAACTGACTCTCTGGGATTAAAATCACAATGAAGTAACTCTTAATTATTAAGTCAAAAATCAAAGGGCAGCATTTTAATAATTAGGTAAGTTTAATTTGTGACAAATGCAAATAACTACTTTCCATTAAAAGAGACATTGAAATGATTATGTGTTCTATTCCTTTACAAACTTCCCCACCTCAACACAAAAATTCCTATGGCCAACTGTCTTTTGTTGTTTAAATAGGAAAATAAGGAGCTATGAAGTGATTAGTAGCAACACAGGTATTCAACCGAACAGTCTCTTTTAAATAAGTGTTATTTTTTAATGCTCATGCTTTCTATAATAAAAAAATCCCCAAGGATATATATATCCCAGACTTCTCTATTCTGTTATCTCTCAGTCATCTTTCTCACCTATTCTCTAAGAAATCATTGCATTGGTTAAAATTTCCTTGGATTCATATAATATTTCATTAAAAATAAGATTGGGGGGGGTGCAGATGGCTCTGCGTTTTTGGCTTCTTGAAGTAACAGAGATCACTCTCAGAGCTACAGAATGAATGAACTTCATGGCTTTCTCTAAAATCAAGCATGCATGCATCAAGAGAAACTGCCAGGAAAATACTGAGAGTGTCCTGCAAAGGGTATGACTGAATTGTTACTTATCTTTTATTGTAGACTCAAGTTCTTAAAAATAGAAAAGAAAAGAAACAGAAAATTAGCCTTGAGCCATGAAACTTGAGAACTCAAAGGGAAGTTGGCTGACACTCTCAACTGATAAATAAAACTGATAAAAGCAAAACAAAACCAAGCAAAGTTCTGTAATTTGTTCAAGGCTCTAAAGGAAGCCAAGTCCCTGATCTTTCAGGCCTTTTCAAGCACCGTGGTTTTTGACATTTCTTAGAAATGACAATACTCTTCCCTCCCTCCCTCTCTACTCACCTGTCAATCTAAATCTTGATATATATATATATATATATATATATATGTGTGTGCGTATATATATATATATATATACGCACACACATATATTTGTGTATATATATGTATATATTTGTGTATATATATATATTTGTTTATATGTATATATAGACAAAGATAATGAAGCAAACGATGTGTGATTGGTGGACCAGATTTAGGGGTAACTTTGTTGCTATTAATGAGTTGTGATGCAGTGAGTATTTCTCACAATGTCTTCTATGGGATGTTAGTGGATGGTCCTTCCAAAATGATCCCGCAGTCAAATAAATTTAGGAAATAGTAGTTTACTCAGAATATTTAATTTGCTATATTGTGAACTTATGGAGGGAATATAGTATGTAGCACTTCCAGATCTTATTGAAACAGAGATTATCTAGATCATCGGTCCCCAATCTTTTTGGCACCAGGGACCAGTTTCATGGAAGGGGGTGAGGGAAATGGGGTAATGGTTTTGGGATGAAACTGTTCCACCTCAGATCATCAGGCATTAGTTAGATTCTCATAAGGAGCGTACAACCTAGATCCACAGCTCACAGTAGGATCCACACTTCTATGAGAACTTAATGCTGCCACTTATCTGACAGGAGCCTGAGCGCAGGCAGTGCTTTCTTGCCTACTGCTCACCTCCTGCTGTGCAGCCCGGCTCCTAACAGGCCATGGACCAGTACCAGTCCATGGCTGGGGGCTGATGATCCCCGATCTAGAGAACTAGAAATCTGTGGAACAAACTTTGAGAAGCCCTAAACCATATACATTGAACCTGAAGTATGTTAACATTTATTGAAATGATAGGGAACTCAATCTGCAGTCTCCTAGGATGTGATCCTAAATGTGGAAAGGGTAATTAGCATAACAAGAGACAAGTTATTAACCAGAAGTTTTAGACATCCTTGAAGTCACCAGCCAATTAATGGGATTGTTTGAAGCATTGGTGACCAATACTTTTGATTGACTTTAGTTATTTTCTTAGCTGCATCAATCTAGTTATATAAGAATTAGCCAGTTGAGACTATAGTTAACCAGACAGCTTTATACCTGCACTGTGAATCTAAACCTGCACTTCAGAACTTTACAAAGCAATTACAAACAGAACAATTCTGCATCATGAAGTCAGGTAAAACTGAAAGCTTAAAGAAAAGAAAGTTCTCATAAGACACAGGATACTGCACGAATTTAATTACTATGATGTTCACTGCTAATTATAAAATAGTTGTAATTTATCATATAAAATATATAATTTCATAGCTTTAAATAATTACAAGCAGTGGTTCATTTTTGTCATAGGATATTTTACTAATATTTATTTTTGATGAATATTAGTTTTATAAGTTTGAACATTACCATCATGTTTAAAATTTGATTCCTACTTTGAATTGTATAATACAAAGCAAAAGTACGTGTTTATGAAAAAAGTTTAACCATAGAGATCAAGGAAAATGTTATTTTCGGAGTGTTTTGTATATTTTCATGATTATATCAGAAAAAATGTCTATCAAAAATTCTTATAAAGGTAAGGCAGCTATGGTCAACATCTTTTAAATTATTTCTTATGAAGAAATAGGAATTAGAGAAATAATTTTGCAACCTAAAAAAGAGGTAAAATTTCTTGTCTTCTTGGAAACAAGTTGAATTTTAAACTCCCATAGGCATATATATATTTTTCTTAATATATGATCTTGGATTTTCCTTTTCGTTTTTGAGGGTGGATTAAAATGTTATTGAACTAAGTTGTACTTTCTATATATTAATTGTAAACATAATTTTCATATGGGAGAATTTAATCATTGTATTCAATAATTCATATCTTCACCATCAGCAATGAAAAGAAATCTACAAATAAGTAACCAAAGTTTACTACTACAAAACTTCTAAATTTAAGGAAGAAAACATTATAAGATAAAAACGCATTGTCTAACTTTCTGGAAGCTCTTGAACATTCCTTCACTGTGAAATCTGGTGTGAAATACCTGTAGGTCTGGAAGGGATGGTCTCATTACAATACATTATGTACAATCCTCCATTTAAAGCCATTTCAAATTGTAAGTAGTAATGTTTTTAAAACGTCATCCTATATGGTTCTCTTTATTCTAGTAATAATGAAAACATTATTTATTAATGAGTTTGATTTATAAAATTGTACCCATTGCAATTTTTGCCTTTGGGCACTACAACAAACTTAAAAATATTCAGTGAGCTACAGAACACCTAACAATTATAAAAGCAGTCAGCAGCATCATAAATCACAATTATTAGGAAACAATACACCAACAATGCAATTTAAACTGATATTGGATCATTTAATTATATTTTGATGTAGAAAAACATTTGTCTAAATGACCTAGGAAAATATGGAGTCTTGGAAGACTGTTATTATTAAGGATTAAATTGGAAAGCTGGCAGCTTGTTTCTTGTTTTCTTTTGAGTGCATGTGAAACAGAAGGGGAATCTGGGTCATTGGGTGCTGCCATTTACAGATTAAAGAAAAGCCACACTCTCAACATTTGTAAATTTTGTGATGCACAATGATCGAGAACATTCTACTATGCCACGGCTGCTTCCAAGTTTTAATAAACCTCTTTGATACATCAGACAGCCATGATTACTAAGAGCTCACCTGATCACAGCATTTTCACTAAGAATGACATAGAGGGCAGAGCAACTAAGTCAGTAGTACCATTTTCTATGAAGGTAAGTTGTTGTTCATTCCGAATGCAACAGGCAATAGATGACATACGATAGTTTTTCTGAAGTAGTTCCATAAACTACTATTAAGTTATCCTTTCAAATCCATCAAGGTAGAATTAGGTGATTCCTTTACCAATTAGCAACTTTTTAAAGTTCAAATGAGTGGAAAATCATTGACATATGCAAATACATTACATAAGATATATAATTCTTAGCATAAAAGTTAATGACACAATAGTCTTTTCAAAAGTTTTTTGTAATTAATAAGTCTTTGTTTTTATTCAAATAGAGAATTTGAAGATTAGCAAAATTATTTCAGAAAGTGCTATATGAATCAAGCATTTTGACACAAATGTTCTCAATACAATCTGAACTTATAAATGAGAAGCTCTAGGAATAAATGGATCCAACTAGAAAAAGATACATTTAAATAAAAGAAGCAATGGATATTTAAAATAAGCTTTTAAAATGTCCACTAAGATTAGTCATACAACAGCCTTACCATTTGTCTAATGGGACTGAAGTGCATTTTGTAGAGATCCTGTTAATAAGATAAAGAGGAGTATGTGTGGGCTAGGTTGTTCACATGTATGTATATCACAAGAATCAGCCCTACAGCTTCAATTTGTTGTTTATAAGCAGTGAAACTACAAAACACTGGGGATCATTGTTTATATTCCTTATTTGGAAATGTTTCAGGTTTTATATTCAACATATCTTTCCAATAATAGCTACAGCTGTCATACATGTGCCTAGGGCTTTTTAATGGTTTCCCGTTCTAATGCCTGGTGTGAATTGAACAAAATATGGACAATCCTTGCCCTTTTAGGGAAAGGGGGAAAAAAGCAACAAAGAAACCTAATCAGGTCTAAAAACGAGTTTATCCTACTTTGTACAAAGAAAACAGAAAGAGTCTGGGGAAGATAAACTAATTTCTACCAGTTTCTGCCTACCACATATACACTAACTCAATTTAGATTGATTTGATAATGTCTACAGACTTACTTCCAAGGTTACTATATACATTTGGACTTTTTTTCCCGAAAAAATAGCATGAGATGAAATGTTGTCTAAGCTCCTTTTAATTTTATTTCAGTTTTATCTTGGTTTCTTACTTCAAAGCAAATAAGACAAGTTTTTTGACATCTTTTCAAAATTTACCACAGCAGGACACCACCAGAACCAATCTTCTTTATATAGAATAACACAACTTTAAGCAGAGGGATGGTGATTTTTAAAACACACCTTGATTTACAGGAAAACTGCTGTTTACACAGGAGGGGAATAAAATAGCTTTATTTTACATTTACATTTTTTTAAGTGGCCCACTTTAATTCACACAAATCACCATCTATTCAGCTCTAGGGTAATAGAAAGGTAATTGGAATAGTAACCAAAAAACAAAATCTTAGTTCTTTATTTTCAACTAACTGGCTTTTTGCTAATAATGTTTGTATTAAATTTCATGGATACCGTTTAAATGTTTAAAATATATATATTAAAATTTATGAAGATAGGACTTAGGAAAATCACTTAATCCCTCTGAAATTTAATTTCTGCGGTTACTGTATACCATATACTGAGCAAATCGAAGAAAAACAGGACATTTATATCCTTAAGGAGCTAATGGTTTGACTCTCATACATAAAATTTTAATTCTAATCTATCTCATTGCGTGTTGGTTTTTAAAAGTCGGTATCATTGCTTTTACTAAATAGAATTAGTATAACTAAACTAAGAAGTATGGCCATAGCAAGTAGCACGAATTATTTTGTAAACAGTAAATGAATGCAGTTACAGAGAAGGATATTATTTTCTTCCTCATTATGTTCAATTTTTCTATTTAAAATAAGTTTTACAAAGAAAATGTTATTTAGACCTTAAAATATCCAGATTATACTGTACCATAGTTGTGAACCATTGATATAAAATAAAATTTAATTGTCTCCACCTATACTTTAATCCTCAGCTGGGTGCGGTAGCTCATGCCTGTAATCCTTGCACTTTGGGGAGGCCACGGTGGGTAGATCACCCAAGGTCAGGAGTTTGAGACTAGCCTGGCCAAGATGGTGAAACCCCGTCTCTACCAAAAATGCAAAAATTAGCCAGGTGTGGAGGCACACGCCTGTAATCCCAGCTACTTGGGAGGCTGAGGCAGGAGAATTGCTTGAACCCAGGAGGCAGAAGTTGCAGTGAACAGAGATTGCGCCATTGTACTCACTCCAGCCTAGGGGACAAGAGTGAAACTCTGTCTCAAAGAAGAAAAAAAAAAAAAAAAAAAGCAGCCTGAATTATTTTAATTATGAAGTCCAAATACAAGTTTATAAGAATGTAAGCAGTCTTTTAATGTGGAATTTTTGATCATATTATTTAATGCCTATGATTTATTAATGACAGAAATACCATCCTCAAACTATATGTTATTTATTTACAACAAGATGAATTACAAGTGTGATGTTTACTATTATGTGAGACTACATATGTTTATAAGAAGAAATACAAATAAGAACTCATAATTTATAGCTTTTAAAAAAAAGCTAATTCATAGAAAACATGAGTCACACAAGCACAAAAATTGCTCAAACAAGTGGCTAAATCTGCTTAAAATGTTAATGACCAGTGTTTTGCGTTTTTTTTTTTTGAAGATAAAATTTGGATCTATAGACAGCAATGTGAGAGTACCGACAAGTAGAGAGAGTGTGTAAAAGTGGCAGTTATGTTTAGGAAGACAGAAATTCTGGATAATAATAATTTATTTTAAAAATTACTGTGTGTGTATCTGTGTATATACACACACATACGTGATACACTACAAAGTGAAAAGATTTTTATTTCAAATGACTTTAGATGTTAATGCTTTGATGGTACATCTTTTGTTGTCTGTACTAACAGCAGTGCTGTTATTTGAAAACATTTACATTGTAGAATAAGTCAAATCCATATTTACATTAAAGTTAATAGCACTCAAGACTCTCAAGGTGAAAGAGAAGCAATTAGAAAATCAAAGAAATTAAACTCAATGATAAAACTGAATTATAGACATTGATTTCAACTCTGGATTTTAAGTGTATATATTCACATATTTTCCCTAAGTCTGGCCAGAACATGATATAGAAGTAATTTGTTCTCAGGAACAAGGTGCACACCTAGGACCAGAGTTTGGTTTCTAGGACCATTCTCTACAGATCTTCGGCGAGAAGACTGGTGGCAAGTGTCGGGCAAGGAAGGTATATAGTGATCTTGGGAAATCTTGCTGTTCCATAAAGGAAGGAAACTTGTAAGAATTAATACAATCATGTCAAGAACCCAGAAGCTAGTCTGAAGGGGCTTCTACTCACCAAAGCTGAGACATCAGAAAGAAAGATCATGGGTGATTTGCACACACTGCCATTTATGAAAGGCTGAGTCCACAGTGATACTCAAGAAAGAAGCCAAAGAAAAATCTTCTGTCATCATTTGACACTTCCAAGAAACAAATTTACTTTGAAAACTGGCCATTTAAAACTCCAAATTAAGTGGTTTTTTTTTTTTACATTAACAGTATGCACTTTATTTCCAGGTAATCAAATAGCCCCTGTTATAGAAAGCTGTGGAAAGCTCTACATTATAAAAGAGTGCGAGCAAATGTAGAAGAAACGAAATAGTTAAAAACTGTTACATAGCAAAACTTAACGAAATTAGTATTTCAGCATAAAATTGTTAGTTATAAAAATATTGACAGTAACTGGACATAGTGACAAAATTAGTTCACAAATGATTACCTGTTGTTTCAAGTAGAACATATTCATGTTTGCAATGGATGGATGAGTTTGTCACCACCTTAACCCAATAATCAAATTTAGGTTACTAATCATGAAAAACAAAACAAAACTTATTATGTATCTTTTGATCTTATACATAAGAAGTATTACTATATATCACCTATGATATAGTATTGCTAAAATGTTTAACTTACATTTAAGCAAGTCTTTAGGTACGACTTTCAGCTAACAGAACCTACAGGGACAAGAGGAGCAATTCAAACAACTTTACAGGGAAGCAATTAAACTCATGCAAAATGACCTGCTCAAAGACAACTGGTTGGTTTTCTGCAAGTCAATGTCATGAACAAAGATTATAGAGATGTAAAAGACATAGCAACTACATGCAATGTTTAATCTTAGATTAAATCCTGATTTAAAACAACAGTTGGAGAACAACTGGGGAAATTCTAATGTGGATTAAGTATTAGATGATATTAAAAACTGCTAATTTCATGGGGCATGATAGTGTCATATTTACAATATTAAAAAATACTTCTTTTTTAGATATATATTTAAGTTTTAGGGGTTGTATGTCATAGCTTCTATCTTGCAAGTAGGGTCCTTTTGTAGACCACTCACTAAGCAACAGGGCTGAGAATGATTTAACAATCACATAGCAAATGGGTTAAGGAACAGGTTTGGAGAAATTTAAGCCAGGAGACAGGAAGAAGAGAAGGTATAGATTCCTAGTGACCCCAAGGAAGGCTGAGCAGGGACCAGGGTGTTCTGCTAACCATGCCATGGGTGGGGTATCACAGGACATAGGCCACACAAACTGTTACTCCTACTTTTCATAGGATGAGCATAAGAGTAGCCTTGATAGTGGGGGATTAAACAAGAATCTTGGCATGAGACAGTGTAGACTGTAGATACTAGCTCTTTACTGAGGTGCTCTACAAAGGCCAGCTGCCTTACACCTGGAAATCTTTGGGACGGTGGAAATTTACTATGCCTGCTGCTGGTGCCAAGGAGCCACTGGTCCCTTGAAGCTGAGTTCAAGTGCAGCTCCTTCTACTTAGGGTGAAGGGTAAGGGCTCTGGTCCTAGCTAGCTTATTTTTCAGACAACCCAGGGTAAGACCACAGAGTTGTATCAGTCAATTCTGCTTGTTGTATCACAGTAAGTATAATCTACTTCAAACTTCTGTTACGAAATAAAATATATATATGCTAAAATTTATGAATAAAGAGCAGAGAATACAAGTAACATTTGTAGATTTGAAACAAAGAGAAAAAAGGTGGGGAAAACCTGTCACTTCAATGGTGGTCAGAAATAAAACCAAACAGATCAGTAATTACAATACATTTAAATAGATTAGACTAATCTATTTAAATACATAGATTATCAGACTGGATTTTTAAATACAATCTATCTATATGCCCCTTATAACAGACAAGCCTATGGTAAAACCACACTGAGAAGTTTTAAATAAAGGGATAGAAAAATGCACCAGAAAAAAATCTAACCAAAACAAACAAGTGGTTGCAAATGTATCAGAAAAAATAGGTTTTAATGAAAAATTACTAATATGGATAGAGAACTGTAGACAACTAAAAACAGCCTCAGCACACTTAAGACAAAACCTCAGAAAATTAAAAGCAGAATTTGACAAATCTATAGCCACACTAGGACATTTTAGTACATTTCTATTAGAAACTGGCAGATAGAGTAAAAGAAAAAAAAAAGGTAGGTATATCGAATATTTGAAGAACAAAATGAACAAGCTTCAGATAAATATAGCAAAAAGTAGGAGATATGTTTTCATGTTAATTACATGTTGAATGTTTACAAAAATTAATCATACACTAGATCACAAAATATCACCACAAATTTCAAGAAATCAGCATTAATGAATCTCTTGATCTGTTAACACGCAATTAAATTAGCAATGGGTACAGAGTCGTATGTTCAAAAAATTTAAAGTATACTACTAAATAATTCACATGGTAAAGGGGAAGTCACAATAGAAATCAAAGCATTTAGAAATGAAAGGCAAATGAAAATATTGTGCATCAAAAATTAGCGGATGCAGCTACAGTAGTAGCTGTACTTTGATTAGAAACAAACATGTTTAAGTGCATTCACGTAAAACAAGAAAATACAAATAAATGAGTTAAGCATACAAGAAGCTAGAAAAAGTAAAAAAAAAAAAACAAACTTCATTCCTTCTCTATTCTTAGGCTACTTAAAACTAAAATAGAGTAAAGGAAATAAAAGCAGAAGTTAATAAACTGGAAAAGAATGAAAGAATAGAGGGTATTAACTAAATCAAAAGCTGTTTCCTTAAAAACAATTTTTTAAACTAATAGTATAGACAAATGTCTACTAAGATTAACCCAAGAGAAAAAAAATTAAAAACAGAATATGTACAAATTAGCAATATTGGGGTTAGGTGGAGAACATAACTACACATAAAGTGGGGATTACTTTAAAATCTTAAGACTATGACAATACATTTGAAAATACTACAGATAAATTTCTGGACATTTTAAAAATTGGCAACACACAAAAATTCATCTAGACAAAACAGAAAATCTGAGTAAGTCATCTTCTCCTATACCCCGCCCCATCCCCAAACAAAGAAACAACACATATGCACAGTCCCAGACTGAACAGGTGAGTTCATAGAAAATATAATTCCAATGCTAAACACAAATTGCTTTAGAGAATGGGAGAAAACCCAATCAAGTTTCCCTACACATTTTGTGAGGCTTATGTAGCACATGTAAAGCATGAACCTTAATTCTTTAACTAAACAGGGACAATGCAAGAAATAAAAGTACAGAACTATCTCAGTTATGTGGATGATAATGTCACAAGTAAAATATTTACAAACTGAATTCAGCAATATATAAAACAGAACCCATCATGGCCAAAGGTGTTTGATAAATGGCCATAGAAATCAAAGGAAGGCTGTGTATTAGAAAATGTATTCATGGAATTACACTGCTTTCAGTGATAAAAGAAAAATAGCATCATCTAAATAAACACAGAAATAGCATTTCATAAACAAAATTTATTATTTTAAATGGCACTGAAATAATTGATTTCTCATGCCAAATATTAAAATAAAAATAGATCCACACTCATACCACTTAAAAAATTTATAGGTAAATTAAATGCTTAAATTCCAACTTAAAAAAGTTGGAAAACATTGTAATTCATTTTAGAAATTTTCTTTAAACATATACCCTATAATAAAAGAAAATTGATAAGCATAAACACTGAAATTTAAAATTTATCTATAACACAAAATTAAAGAAACAATTATAGGCTGGGTATCGTGGCTCACACCTCAAATTCCAGAGCTTTGGAAGGCCAAGACAGGAGGATGGTTTGAAGCCAGGAGTTTGAGGCCAGCCTATGCAATCTAGTGAAACCTCTATCTCTACAAAAAATTTTTTTTAATTAGCCAGGTATGGTGGCATGCTCATGTAGTCTTAGCTACTGAGGAGCTGACGCAGGACTGCTTGGACCTAGGAGTTTGAGTTTCTTACAGTGAGCTAGGATTGCAGTATTGCACTCCAGTCTGAGTGACAGAGTGAGACCCTTTCTCTGAAAAACAAAAACCAATTATGGACTGGGGAAAATATTTCCAATGCCTATAAACAAACAAACAAAAAAAAAGCCTAGTAAAAGTGGATGCAAGATGCAAAGAAATATTTGGTGACCAAAATATAGAGTGTTAGTTTCTCTGAGATAATTTCATCTTACTTCCCTTTCCATTAGATCCCCCACTTTTGTTCAGGTGCACAACCTCCCTTCCCCTCACGCACTGCATGGGATTCAGCGGAAGCTCACTCCAAGTCAGTTTCAACTCATCCAGGGTATTTTTGAACACTTGAAAGAGATGAGGAAAAACTGAAAATAAAAGTTACTTAGATGACGATTTAAATAACTTGATGATTTAAATGATGATTTAAGTCATCAGTTATTTAGATGATTTAGAATTAGAAGAAAAACCGTCAAAACGAAAAAAAGCAGAAAAAACATGTTTCCTCATTACAAATTCACAGATTGAGAATTAAGATCACTGATTTCCAAATGTGTTACACCAATTTATATTCCTATCAGTTTCTACACAAGAGCTCCCATTTTAACTATACCATCTTTCTCATTTTACACATGAATAAACTGTCCCTGGTAAGTTAAGTAACTTCTCCAAGACCACACAATTGAGTCTCTAAGCTTACACCAGAAGGCAGGTCTCCCAGTCGTCAGACTACAGTATACACTTGCTGCTAATGAACACATTGTATTTTCAACTCAGGCAGAAATAACAAGAATTATCTGTGGTTTAGAGTTTTCTGCTTCATCGGTTCCTCCATCAGTACAGCCTTCCATGAGAGTGAGAATATTGCTAACTTTCAGGAAAAAGGCACCTATCTTAACTGTATTACCAGAAGCAATTTCTCTTCGTGTTTGATGTTAACCATGCGACCAAATGTCAGGACTCCTGCCAGACAAAGAAAAGCTAAAAGGGTGAGTTGTTTTGTTCAACACAATCAGATTAAGATTAGTACCTCAGCCAAATTGAGAGCAGAAAATATGCACAGGGTCTGTCGGGGGAAACTTTATCTGTTCTTACGTTTGGTGAATGTCAGTTAGTTACATGAGATATATTAACTTTCCCAGATCCGAGAGAGTCTGTGTCCTAAATTATTGCTTCTGTGTCCTATATGAGACATAATTCCTTTCCCTATGGAGATGGTAAGGTTTTGTTGTTTTTGTGGTTGTTTTGTCTGCCTGTTCAATGAGGCTGATAATAATAAGTATGAATAAATGGGGGCTGTCTTAGTCCATTTTGTGTTCCTATAATGGAGTATCTGAGATTGGGTAATTTATTAAAATATTTATTTAGCATGTGGATCTGCAAGCTGCAAAGTTCATGGGCACGGCCCTGGCTTCAGGCAAGGGCTTCTGTGCTGCATCACAACATGGCAGGGAAGGTTAAAGCAGAAGCAAAAAATGCAAAGAGAGAGAAAATCCATTGGGCATCCTGGCTTTATAACTACCCACTCTCTTGGGAACTAATCCATTCTTGCAGGAACGAATCTGTTCTCACCAGAGAGAGAACTCAGTTACTACCACCAGAACAGCACCAAGCCATTCTTGAGGAATCCGCCCCCACGATTCAAACACCTCCCACTAGGCCCCACTTCCCAACACGGCTACACTGGGGACCAAACTTCAACATGACTTTTGATGGTAACATACAAACTAGAACCAAACCATAGCACAGAATGAAATTAAAAATATGTGCTTAGGGCTTAAATTATATATTAGGTCAGGATATCTTTATGGCCATGTGAAATTATTCTATGGAAACAAAAAGCTTTGTGTGTGTGTGTTTTATCACTACTGTGGTCGTCAACAGAATGTCTCACTTTGTTTGTTTTTACAACTTCACAATTTCATGCAAAATTCTACAGTTGTTTTTCACAACTCCAGTGTATTTATTAATTTGTCAAATATATTGTAATCTTCTCACTCTATCTGTGGCATCTTTGAATAAATTCATAAAGATGGTGCTTCTAAGGGTTTCTCCCCTCTAAGCACCAATGTGGAAATAGCTGACTTCATCTTCCTGTGCCTAAGCAGCTTGCCCTATTGAGGCCAGGTCCCGCCTTTCTTTATAACCTCAATTCACTCTATGCTGTTATTACACTGGAGACTGCAATAGCTAAAGGATATTTGTCTAAGATGCAGATTCCCAGACCTTGTTCCCAAAGATTTTTATTCAACAGACTGAGTTGGAGCCCCCAAATTAGCATTTTTGCAATCCCATTCGGTGTTTCTGAGGGAAGGGGTCTTTTGATTACTCTTTAAGAAACAGTGCTTTCAAATTTAACTCTGCCCAGAAAGGTCTTCCTCTACCCAACATGACTTACACATCTTTGTTGCTGTAAATTTGCACACTGACTTTTTTATGCTTATCAAATGTCTACCCTTTCTTTAAAATCCACATCAAGCCATCTTTTTCCTTGAAGCTCTCTTGACCACATGGCACTGAGTTCTTCCCTGAACTTACGGCACTCACTGCCAATACTGATTATTCATACCTGGCCTTGAGTCTGGGTATACACTTATGGGAATGTCTGCAAAGTCTTCCACATGGTGAAAACTGCTCTTCTCCCACTGCCATCATACATCAAATGTCTGCAGAACATTCCCCACACCCCCCATTGCCATGGTTGATTTAAAGTGCCATAACTTGGGTAAAGTGGCCATTCTGGGCCAATCAGACTTTTTTTCCCTAAAGCTTAGGAAGGAATTAGTTCCTCTCTGAAGATGGGAAAAGCAGAGTTCTTAGCAGCCACACGTCTCCCCAGTGTGGAGGAAGACAGTGGGCAGGTAAACAGGTAAACATGATGAAATCTATGAAAGGGTGAAGCAGAAGCAATTGCTTGGATCTCAGATTCCACTTTTTCCTGAAGCACAGCTGCATCTCTCACTTCCCAAGATGTAGATGTTCAACACTCTCATGAATTACATGTGCCATTCTTAAAAAAAATAAAAAATAAAAAAGTCCCTTGTTTTTCTACTGAACCATTTTAAATTGTATTTTGCCACTTGGAATTAGTTCTTAAATTGTTATCAGCTTATAAAATTTAACCTGTGCATGTTCTCCTCAATGTGATTATAAGTTCCACAGGGCTGTTCCCAATGCTTTGCCTCCAGTATCTTTTCCAACTAATAGCAGAACAGTTTTTACCTCACTTCCCTTTACAGAAACTGATCTTATTCTGAAATCACCAATGACTTCAAGGTTTGGATATGCATTTTTTTTTTTTATTTCTAAGCATCTCTACTTGTATCTTTGCCTACAAACAGATCCTATGTTCTGTATGTCAGTTGGTAGAATACCTACATGCTTTACTACCCAAATATGAAAAGTGGGAATTATTCTTGACATCTCTTATATGTTCTATTCCCTTATCCAAGATATGTACATTTTATTTCCTAAATATTTCTGCCATTTATTTGCTTTACAACTAAACAATTTGACATTTACTTAACCTCTATGTACCTCATTTCCTTACCAACAGAAATATCAATGGGACCACCTCATGGGGGTGTTAAGAGGATTCGATGAAATAATATATTTAAAGCACTTAGAAAAATAACTAGCACAAAATAAGTGTAGTTGTGGGTGTTTTATAATTATTACTGAATCAACTGCTGAGTTTACACGGATAAAGGAATCATGCTGGTAATTTGGGTGGTTGCCTCCCGTGCCCTGAATCATAACAAACTCCTATGCATTTTTCTACCTGCATCCTTTGGTCCTTGCAAAGACTAACTTCTAGTTCATTAATTTATCAAAACAAATTTAGAAATCCAGGAAAACTCAAATTTTGACTTTATTTTTAAAAATATAAATTTTTTTTTATATTTTTTATTAGTACATCATAGTTGTACATGTTTTGAGGGTGCATGTGATATTTTGATACATGTATACAATGTATAACGATCAAATTAGGGTTAATACATTATATACCTCAAAATAGCTAGAAGGATTATGATGTCCCCAACACAAAGAAAAGATAAATGTTTGCAGTGATAAAATCCCAAATTTTAGCTTTAAATGGTTACTTTGGTATTTTCTATAAGTACTATCCCAAATATACAGAGATAATTGCATATTTGCAAATTGCTAAGAAAACACTGACCAGAGACTAAGGTTGAATATATATAATAGATTAATTAATAATACAATAATTTCCAAGCAACTCCCTCAGCCCCACTGCAACTATATTTAAAATGAAAGAAGCTGACTTGGAAGGATGGAGTTTGAAGTATATTAAAAATGCAGAAATGTCATAATACTCTCAGAGACCTGTATCTGCTCTGTTTTATTTTCTTATACAGACATAGACATAAGATATAGATAAATAAATTCCATGCTGAATAAATTAAAATACATTTTTTTAAAAACTGAGCACTGCAAAAGATACAAAAATATACTATACATTACCTTTAAAAACATTTTATTCTTTTCTTAATTTCTCTCTGATAATTTATTCTTTTTTTCATTTGCTTATCCATTTCTTCTTTTATGCATTCTTTCATTTATTCAATCATCAGTTATTAAATACCTACCACATGCTGCTGCTGGCCTGCAAAGATAAAAAAAATACATTCTCCTTGCTCAGTGCACTTCCACTCCAAGGGAAGGAAGGAAAGGAAAGAGACACACAAATGTAAATAAGAGTGGTCCTACTGTTCATGACAGAAGTATAAATCACTCTTTCTGGGCTTGGGTGGGAGCGGGAAGCAGGAACTGAGGAGGGAACAGGTAGCTCTGTGGGCACAGCAGGGCATGCCTCAGTCCAGGAACAAGTGTGTGATCTGAGGGCACCCACACTGTGCTCTCTGTGACTCATGTCTGACCTCTGATATTTTGGTCCTATATTAAACACTAATTTCTCCAATAACATACTTTCATTATGACCTCAAAGAACATATTATCATACATTGCTTTAAAAATATTACATAAAATATTTACATTAAAAAATACTACACTTCTGCCTGGAAGTAGAGTTTCAGAAAAGGGATAGAAAAAGGAGGTGGTATTTTAACCTTGTCTTAATGAATGAGAAGATATCCGCCCTGCAAACAAGTGAGGAAGGTGAGTCAAGATAAACACAGCAGGACTAGCAAATTAGGGAAGTGTACAAGGGAAGGGGGCTTCCAGAAAAACTCAGGAGATGGATGACAGGTTTGAAACTGCCTTGTTGCTTAATAATCCGTCCTTTCCCGTTTCCTTCTAGGTTTTCAACTTAAACCAAATAACTATAAGGAAGACAACATTTCATATCAAGAGAAGAAAGCCAGGGCTGGGTTCATTGATGTAGTTCCAATATTGCCTTAAGAACTTGCCTTTGGAGGAATTTTTTTTTTTTTTGAAATTAAAAGAACTTGCAAGGGTCTCCATAAGCAAAAGACACTCAGTATGCATTTAATACTCGACTTTGGAATCAATATTTTTTGCTAGCTGTGTGCTAAGTGCCTTCTGTAAATTAAAGCTAAAGATGATCAAATTCAGCTTTTAATGCAGATTACTCTCCAACTTACTTCTATAGTCTATCTTATCCTACACCTTCTATCCAACCATGCATGGCACAAATTCAACATACGTATGTATTTAACACACACACATAGTGCTTACCATGTGTTCTAATAATTTTTACAAATAATCACTCATCAATTTCTCAAGACAATCCTGTGAGGTAAGTAATTTTATTATCATTACTTTATAGTTGAGAAAAGTGAGACCAAAAGAAGGGAAACACTTGACAGAAATTGACCAGCAAATCAGTCAGTGGTCAAGCTAGTTTTGAACCAAGCTGTCATGTTTACAGTCCATGTTCTTAACCACTGTAGCCTTCCACATCTCACGGTTCACATTCCCACTGCCATACCAGAACCTTAAGAAATAATAACCTTTAGTAACCCCGAGCATTTGAGTTCAAAGAATGAATCTCCAAGCTGAATTTCCTGTGTCACTATTTATGATTACAGTTTCCTTTATTCTACCTATATCTTCTATAGACCCTCCAGGCAGTCTTGTTTGTTATCTGTATTTCTGGGATGGTGCCCAGCTTCCAGTAAGGTACCTTTGACTCCCAGTAGAACTCACAGGGAGTATCATGGAGATACTTCATAATAATGATATCCGATGCACAACTTCATTTGGTCAAGCTCCAACCACAAAAGTCCTTGAAGCTTCCCATTCATGCCCATGTTTTTCAACTCAAATTGCCTTTCTAGCTTCCAGAGTAGAACCACGCATGGGTTCTCTATACATGACCCTAGTGAAATTGCCATCATAATTGAATTTCTTAATATAAGATTCACATTCATGATGTTAGTTGAGAAGCTAAAAATAAAAGCTGTGGCTAGCTCTAGTTTTTGTATGTATGCATATTAATTTAAATCATTTCCCTTTAATTATATTTAACACACATTGAAAATTTAGTAATTATAAAAGACCTTTAATTATCAACATTCATTATTATCACTATTATTAACATATATTAAGCACCCACAGTCTGCTAAATGCTGTATTCAAGATAGAAGGCATTAACCTTGCAATTCCACCGTGGCCAATATAGAAGACAATCTTCCTTTTCCAGACACAGAACTAAATTACACTTGCTTAACCTGACAAAGAGTCAATGGATGAGTCAGGGACAAAACCTACATGTCTTAACCACTAGGCAACTGAATAAACAAAAAATTGTTCTAAAACACTGCTGCTTTCAGCCCATCTGAATGTATTCTTCTATGAATGTCTTAAATGCCTGCATTAAATTCCTTTGTGGTGGAAAAATTTTCTCCTTCACAGAGGTATCTAAATTGTGTAAACAGTCTGAGACTAACTGTACAATATAGATTTTGGCATCAAATAGAACGCCACCATTTTTGAAGGAAAAATAGTGACTATAAAATGATGAAATAACTTTTTTTAGGAGGAGGGGCTGATAAACCGGCTTTGAGGCAGTTTCAAAGGAAGACTGCCCAAAGCAATGGCAGCATGATGTGGACAAATGCTACTCTCAAGGCTAACATTTGATTTGAGGGGTAGAATGAAGAGTCTATACCACAGGTTAAGACAAATCTGAATCCTAGCACTGCTACTTGTTAGTTCTGTGATCTAAGGCAAATAAGTTAACTTGTTTGAGCCTGAACTTCGTCATCTGTAAAATGGAGGCAATAAAGCTGAACTTGCAGATTTTCATGGGATGAAATAATATATTTGAACATATATATTAATAATTAAGTGTCCACGACTGACATGAACTTGGAATTGAAGGAGAAAACTAGCCCTCCTCCAAGGTGTGCTGGGTGGTATTACATGGCTACTCGCTAGCAGAAGTAGAATGTAAATTAATGCTATTAAAGCTGAAATTAAATTGCTTCATGGTTGAAATGAGCAATCATGTGATTAGAAAATGTCCCCCATTCCTTAAACAATACATAAATGCTGTTGTTGGGCATGATGCTGTGCTCTAATGTGGAAGGAAATTCAAGCCACCTACAAGTTTCTAGACTCATAAAGGAGACATACAATGCAGAAAACTATAACATGGGGTGGAACAAATTATGCTAGAGGTATTCCAGCATGCCATCAGTGGGAAGTGGTAAATTCTGTCTGGAGCAGAAAGGGTGTGGATAAGGATTAGTAAAGAAAGAGGCCATTACACTGAGTTTTGAAGGGTACCTGTACATTCATTAGCAGAAAGGGAGACAAATGATATTTGTCATTCTTCCAGCAGAAGAAACATCTGGGCAAAGACCCACAGACAGAAGCCTTCTTTGCACATGTGAAAAATCGTAACTATCATACATAGGGTCCTTCATGCAGTGTGACTAGAGATAAAGCTAAGCATATAGGTTGTGATTAAGTTTTAAAAAGCCATGTCAAGGACTGAGAAATAACCCCTCTAAGGTATGTTCAGATGAGTTTCAACAGTGGTGCCAAGACCAATCAATGGAGGAAAGAATAACCTTTTTAACAAATGATGCTGGGGAAACTGGATATTCACAGGCAAATGACTGAAGTTGGACCCTTATCTAATACCGTGTACAAAAATTAACTCAAAATAGATCGAAGACCTAAACCTAAGAGCCAAAAGTATAAAACGCTTAGGAGAAAACATAAGGCAAAATCTTCATAATGTGGGATTTGGTAATGATTTTTTGGATGTGATACAAAAAGCACAGTTAACAAAAAAAGAAAACTTGAACTTCGTGAAAATTAAAAATGTCTGCACAAAGGATACAATCAATAGAGTGAAGGGGCAATGTAAAGAAAGAGAAAAATATTTGCAAATCATATATCTGATAAGGAGTTAATATCCAGCATATATAGAAAACTCCTAGAACTCAGCAACAAATAAATGAAGAACACAATTCAAAAATCAGGAAAGGACTTGAAAAGACAGTTTCCCAAAGAAGACACATGAATGGCCAATAAGTACTTAAAAAGATGCCCAGTATCACTAAGCATTAGGGAAATGCAAATCGAAACTACCATGAAATATCACCTCACAGTCATTAGGATGATTACTAAAAACAAAACAGAAACCAACAAGTGTTGGCAAGGATGTGGAGAAATTGGAACTCTTGTGTGCTGTTGGTGGGAATGTAAAATGATACACCTCTGTGGAAAAGAATTTGGTGGTTCCTCAAAAAATGAAAATTAGAATAAACCCTATGATCCAATAATTCTACTTCTGGATATCTCCCGGAAAGAAATGAAAGCAGAGTCTGGAAGAGATATTTTACACTTGTATCCACAGTAGCATTTTTCATATTAGGTAAAATGTGGAAGCAACTCAAGTGTCCATAAAGAGATGAGTAGATAAGCAAAATGTGGTATATTTGTATACAAATACAACAGAATATTTTCAACCTTAACAAGGAAGGAAATTCTGACATATGCTACAACATGGATGATGCTTAAGAATATTATGCTCAGTAAAATAGGCCAGTCAAAAAAGGACAAATATAATTTAAAAAGGACAAATACTGCATGATTCTACTTGTATAAGGCACCTAGAGTAGTCAAAATCATAGGGAGAAAAAGTATAACAGAATGGTGGTTGCCAAGGAAAAGGAGGGAATAAGGAGTTACTGTTTAAGAGTATAGAGTTTCAATGTTGGAAGGTGAAGAGTTCTAGAGAGAGGTGGTAGTGATGGATGCACAACAATGTGAATGTACTTATACCACTGAACTATACACTTAAAATTGTTAAGACAGTAAATACATATATTTTACCACAATTTAAAAAAGAGAAAAAAGTCTTTTTTTTTAAAAAAGCCATACCAAGAATTTTAAAATATCCTGAATGCAGTGGAGAATGCTCAATGGTTTCAAGGCAGGAGATGTATATAAACATACATACAAACACACACAGACGTGTGTGTATATATACACACATACATATATACACATATACATATACATATATGTATATATACATATACACATACACATGCATATAACACACATATACATGTATATATGTATATGTATATAACACATACATATATAACATACATATACATATACATACATGTATATATGTATATAACACATATACATATAACATATATGTATAACATATATGTATATAATACATACATGTATATGTATATGACACATATATAAGGTCAGGATTTGTAAATATTTTCATATATGTAGGTATATCATAATTTTATTCATGAAACAACAAGAAATCACCTCATACTAGGAGAACCTCGCTGGACAAATTACAAATTATACAACCTTTAAATAAACAATGCCTGTATTTTATGAGTACGCAAATAAAATTTTGACTCAAGACATTCAGAAACTTTTGATAGGTGCTCAAAACATGCCTTAACCTTATATCAATATCAATCGCTTTGATGCCTTTGGGTCTTCATAAGAATATAGCTGAATATCAAATATATATATATTTATGTGTGTGTGTGCGTGTGTCCTTTAAAAATTAAAATACACTGATGAAAATTAAAGGCAGATAAAAAGGAGACAATTTCTTTAAGGAAATCAATCAATTTTGACTTCTGTTGCTTTCAGTATCTACTTTTTCACTTCAAAGGATATTCCTTTATGATTTTTGCAACAAATGCTACTTAACCATTCTTTGCTTAAAAGGTAGGGAGTTCTGTCTGAAAAATCTGTTGAAAAATATCAGGGCTATGTCAGTCTGAAAATTTCCAGCCAGTTTCAAGTTAAAAAAGATTTGCTAAAAGTAGCAATTTTTTTTTAATGGTTTTAGTCTGTCAGAAGGCTTCGGATTCTCCAGTGCTTCACACCAGTTACTTCAAAACTAACTCCCTCCAGATGTCCCTACGATCATTTAATCAGACATCAAAAGCTGTATGGTGACAGGCTCTCATGCTGCTTATGAGGACGCTATATGTTTCCACAAGCGTAAAACACACACAGTAGCTACTTTTTAAAATGTGATTCATCTAAATCAGAATTCTATTTTAAAGTACAGAGCTATTAGGAAAGGGGCCACTCTCCTAAGAAATAAAACTCTTTTAAACGTCTATACAACGTCATTGTATGACAAGATTTTGAAAGCAGAAACCAAACTGAAACTTGTACTTTAGAAGCGTTTATGCTGTGAGAAAAAAAAAAAAAATCCCCTATCGGAAGAGATTTCTATGAATCACACCATGCTCAAAGAAATAATTTTCCTTTTCCTCCCAAGGCCAATTGTCTTGCTTCTTCTCAAGGTGAACTCTCATTAACCCTTTCCTCCTATGTCATCAATCTTTACTAAATGTCCACAATTTGGAAGGTACATATAGAAGTTCAGAACCTATGGAAGACACAACCCATACCCTTAACTTTCACTTTACAATAACATAACTATATGTACTTTAGCCTTCAAATTTAAGTAGTAGTTTTCCCTCCAAAGAGGGTAAGGGTACACACATACGCATATGTAGGCATTTACGCTGCTGCCTTTGTGTGTGTGGCATTTAAAAAATATTTCTTGATATTATTCATTTGACCAATAAGAAAATGATTATTGGTGTTTTGGATGGAAAGACAACCTCACTGCATGACTGGTTATCAACACTGAGACATTAAAATGAAATCTAAAGTTGAACTCATACCAACCAACTTAATAATTCACATCTGGAATCTTGAAGTTTGGAAGGATAAGTCCCTAAGAACAACTAGAGTTCATACAGTTTCTCTATTTATTATTTCCCTTCCATTACATAGAATTTCTGAGGAAATCACCCACTATTTAACTAACTTTCTTAGGGTCACAGAGTTATTGATGCAATCAGACACAGGATCTTGGTCTTTAAAATAAAACTACTTTAAACATCATCTTTACAAAATTTCAAACAACACTGTCAAATTACATCTGCCCATATTGTGAAAGTGAGATTGAGATGTTTATTAGTGCTTTGCCAAGAAACACATTGTAAATGTTCTCATTCTTTTTAATTAATTCACATACCAGAAGTATTTTTATTTTCTTCCAAATAAACTGAAATTAGAAAAATTTCTTAAGGGAGATGGACTAGGAGGAAAATTTAGAAGGAGAAATCTTTAGATGTAATGGATATTAAGAAATTATCCAGAAACTTCTAATCAAGACTTTTCTAAATGTTTTGAACACAGTTATTAGAAAATTACAAAGTTATAACTCAAAGATTACTAACTTTATGATTCTAGATTTTATGATTTTTATCATCTAGTCATATATTTGTGATAACGTCTTAAGTGGCAGGCACTGTGCCTGGGGGCTTGAATACAGAAATGAATACACTGGCCTGTGCCTCTGAAGAGTTCACAGTCTTGAAAAAATGCAGTCATGTAAACATTATATTTCAGAGAGATAACAGCTAATAGAGATACTGCACATGGCAATTCCCTTCAGGGGTTAGGGAGGCTAAGTAGAGTACCAAAGTGCAGGCTAAAGGGAAAAAAAACCACTCATTTTGATGGTTAAAACTGTATTATTTGATAATCTGATACATGCTTGCAGACTGCTAGGGCTGTTTAACTGCTTTAGATGTGGTCTCTGTAACGAGGTTGTAAGTCTCCTGAGGACAGGAACCAAGTCTTAGGCTTCCTAGAAAGCACATAGCAGAAATCTTGGGCATCTAAGAGATTAGTCAATTTATTTTGACATGAAAACAAATCCCATTCAGTTTTTATTGTGTGCAGATCAAGGCTAAACAGCAAAGGGAAACACCACACACCGGGGCCTGTTGTGGGGTGGGGGGAAGGGAAAGGGATAGCATTAGGAGATATACCTAATGTAAATGACGAGTTAATGGGTGCAGCAAACCAACATGGCACATGTATACATATGTAACAAACCTGCACGTTGTGCACATGTACCCTAAAACTTAAAGTATAATTAAAGAAAATATATATATATATAAAAGACATGTCATGGTTACCTTGTTAATTTCTGAAATTGACCTAAATAGTGATCCTTCTTTTAGAGTTTTTCAGTGTTAGACAAAGACCCAAGAAGAAAAAACGGGGAGCACACACCTGAATAGGGATCTCATTTCTTAGTTTCCTTGATTAGTCATGGTACAGACATTCAGGCAACCCAGATTTGTTTTAACATCTTCTGCTGAGATATGGTGAAAAACTCTGTTGCAGAGTAAACTGGGCTTCAGGTTTTTTCCTACCTGAAACTTGAGTCTTACAAGCATAACTGATTTAAAAATTAAGCTGCCTAAACTTACCAAACGAAGTAAACATTTGGCCCCATGAAATATTGGATGGCAGCTTTATCTCTTAAAAACAAAGCCATCGTTGCAATGTGTCTCCAAGCTCTGGTCTTATCAGCACACAGCGTGAACAGCTGGAGTTACAAACACCAGAACTATTATTAAATCACTGTGTCAGGGTGGGGAAAAAAAGAAAAACCTTTTATAGTTTCAGTATCTCTAAATAATGCACTAATATATTACATGCTATTTCTCCCCGTTTTGCTCTTCAGCATCCATCTCTCCTCTTTGGAAAACAACGGATAGAGCCATCCTTCTAATACATATCAGTACCCACAACATTTATTTTGTTCCAGTGTTTCTACAGATGCTTGATTCTACATCTCATGGATAGAAAATACGATTTGGTCACTCAGAATGTTTGGTAAGTTATATGTTGGATTTTTTTTTTTTTTTTTTGAGATGGAGTTTTCACTGTTGCTGCCCAGGCCGGAGGGCAGTGACATGGTCTTGGCTCACTGCAACCTCTGCCTCCCAGGTTCAAGTGATTGTCCTGCCTCAGCCTCTCAGGTGCTTGGGATTACAGGCACACACCACCATGCCTGGGTAATTTTTTTTGTATTTTTAGTAGAGACGGGGTCTCACCATGTTGGCCAGGCTGGTCTCAAACTCCTAACCTCAGGTGATCCACCTGCCTCAGTCTCCCAAAATGCTGGGATTACAGGCATGAGCCACTGCACCCTGCCTTATGTTGGATTTTGATAGTCAGCAACCTGCAACCAAAAGTCCTCTAACATCACAGTGGCAATCAATTATTTTAACCCTGAAATCAAGCTATTTAAATTTCTCTGTAATATCTTGATGATTTCTTTCATGGGTCTGAGGAAGTTTAATCCAGGGGCAATACTGACAATTATTCCAATATATGTGACAAACATGGGAAAACGTGTGACATGTGAGGGGAAATTCCTCAAATCCACACGTCATCATATTATCTTAGCAAGATGCAAAGGGAATGCAGCCACTCACTGTAAAAATGCACTCTCACTAGCAGCCACCTGCCGCTATCCTCACTGATAAAATACCAAAAGCCCCAAAGAACACTGTATTTTCCCTTCTTGTCTCAGTAGAACACACAGGACAACTGGAAACACTTCCCCTCAGGGTGTTTTCCCTCCACCCGTCTGTGTCCTTTACCCCCAATCTTAGAGTTGCTAATAATTGTGTTGCTACTGACTAAAGAGTTATTTTTAGCCTCTCAATGAAAAAATGCAAAAACTTCTATTCTTCTTCAAATTTTGAACTTACGTATTATGTGTCATGTAAACAGGTGATAATGTGATGAACTAACCTTCATTATTTACTACATATTTGCAGGGAGGAAGTGATAATTCTCTACTTCTTAACTTCTCTCATTCTGCTCACTGTGAGAATTAGTGGCTTCCCTACATTATTTAATCTAACCCCCAAACAGTGGTTGATTTTTTGTTATTCTTTTAAAATCTGAAGTAATAGAGTCTCTTTCATGAAACACACCCCTATTCCCTGGCTAAGGCATAAAACTTCAGAGAGTTAACAGACCCCCCTGAAATCTATCCATGAACTTCTAATTTAACAATCCCCAAATCTGCCAGCTTATTTTTTTAATTATATGTATATAAAATAGACACGGACTTTGAAAAGATAGGTCAATTATTTTGGTGATGTAAGACAAGTAATGGTTTTAGAACAAACAATGCCATTCACTATCTGAGAACAACCACAGTATTATAATTTTCAGGAATCCAGTTTTTAATTTTCTCACCCTGCAGGATCAATTTGCCTTAAGGGTTAAATTAAAAACCATAAACAGTCATTAAAACACAAAACAACCTTGGTAGTTAACCGGATATTAAGAAAAAAATCACATCTGTTTTAGAGTTCTGTTCCATTGCAAGTTTGAGAACATCAATTTCAAGAACCTG
Source organism: Pongo pygmaeus (assembly GCF_028885625.2). Taxonomy (NCBI): domain Eukaryota; kingdom Metazoa; phylum Chordata; class Mammalia; order Primates; family Hominidae; genus Pongo; species Pongo pygmaeus. The sequence continues at coordinate 105,362,331 of NC_072384.2, read as the reverse complement.
GTTTTATGGTATGCCCTTAAGCCAAGAACACCAGGTTACAATCAAGAAAAGGAAGGTAAGAAGTCCCACAAGCAGATTCTCACCAAAATATCCTGTTTCTAGGATTCTCTTTCTTAATTCAAAAGCAGTCAATAGAGTTGGATTTGCTATATTGTCTTGAAAGATAAACAGTCATTACTATTTGCACATTAATGATTGTACTATTCTGATAATTAGGTACGTTGACCAAAAGAGGAACAAAGGAAACAAACTTCTTTGCTGTGTGTTTGGTGTTAAATAACAAATACTAGATTTAGTGGCTTCTTAATACACATAGAATTTGAAGCTTGCAGAGAATCTGATTTTTATAATTTAAGCCCTTTTTAAAACTCCAGCATGTCTGAGAGTGTACATCTTAAATAACCAATTTGTAATAAATTTAATCAGCTAGGAAACAAGTGTAACTTTTGCAACTTTTCAAAAACACATATCTCTGGGCATCAATGAAAACTCTTCCCTCTACAGTAAGCCTAATGAAGTGCAACTAAAAATAACAGTCATCAACTGTGGTTTTAAAGGCAGTATTTCAACATAATCAAATGTGTCAAATATTCATCCTTACAGCTTCTTATGCTGTGGGTTATAAGTAAGTTTCACTTCTTGGGAATGATTGAACATAACCCACTTGGGGCTCTGCCATCTGTGAATTACTTATATGTGAACACTAAGAGATAGAAATTTTGATTGTTTTTTCTTCCTGTGGATATTGGACTGAAATGCAATTGAACATGGCTTTTTAAGCAATTATTTTTCATATTAGTTGCTACATGGCTACATTATCACACGCTCCCCGAATTCACCTTCACTTATCAAATCGCAGGAATCAAGAATGGTGTAGCTGGAGTTGTGAAGGAAGCGCCAAGTACGAAATCCAAGAGATGGAAAAGAATATGAAGTCTCAGTGTCCTTAGCTCCAGGCCCAGGTCCTTGCCACACAGAACCTCCTCTGCAAGGTGCCAGTGTTAGAGTTGTGGTTGTTAAGTTCCCAAGGTTTCCTTGAAAGGCTGCTTCTCTTATCAGTGAGCAAACAATAAAAGTTGAGTGTAGGGCTATATGCAGGGTGCCACGTAATTTATCATCCATACATGGACACCTCTGAGAGTTTGTGAAGACATTATTAATAATTATGCCAGAACAACAGACACTAACCAGGACTGCCCCAGGCAAACTGAATTGCACCGTTGCCCAAGAGATGATGTGAGGCTCAAAGATCTTCCCTAGGACTCAAACTATCTCATGAATGCTATACCCAGTTTTGCTTCTGTCTAGAGCTGCACTGTCCAATAAAACAGAGTAAGAACCAGAAATAGAATTTTAAGTTTCCTAGTAGCCATGTAAAAAAAAAAAAAGTAAAAACAGGTGAAAATAATTTTAATAATATATTTTATTCAACCCAGTATACCTAATATATTATCATTTGCACATATAGTCAATATAACAATTATTAATGAGATCTTTTATGTTATTTTGTTTATGCTTCAGTCTTTGAAATCCAGTGTGTGTATTAAATTTTAAGTACATTTACATTTGGATCAGACACATTTCAAGAGCTCAATAGCCACATGTGGCTAGTGGCTACTAAACTAGACAGTGTAGATCTAAACATTCCATAAGTTTGGCTATGCAAGGATATATTAACAGTTATAACACACATATGTACACACACACACATCTTCCCTCTAGTAAAAATAAACACATCTAAGTGTCTTTATTAATGTTTACATAGTAAGGCAGTTAAACTATCTGTCACTTGCCTGTGGTGAACCAGACCTTGGAGCAGATAAACATTTACCTGGTAGATGCTCTTTGGGAAATGGAGAGAATGGCTGAGTCAGATTAATTATTATTAATTAGTATTATTATATATTTATATATTAATATATATTAACGAATTATAATTAATTAGCTGGTTAATTTCTAAGAACTTCTAGGACTCTTCCTAGACTTACATGTGTCTTGCATTCCTAAGTCCAAAACATATACACTGAGCATCTTCCATGTACTTGGCCCTAGATAAAGATACATAAGGCACAATGTCTGTGCCTCGGGATGTTAAAGCTTAATGTATTCACGGAGATTATTTTACAACTGAAGCAAGAGACACCTAAGATGTGCCACTATTCCATGCAAGGGCAAGGACCAGACTCTCCTTTTTGGGTCTGTGGTCTGCACTCCATCATCCACAGAGGACACTATGAGGAAAGGAAGAAACATGTGTTTCCTTTTCACTGTTGATACACAGGAACTCAGCCCATATTTGATCACTTGCATAAGTTAAGGCACAAGGATTTTGGGCACCAGCATTTATTCTTGAACTATGAGATGCATCTTTGCTAGTAATAATATGTCTTTCTGCCCCATATCCCAACTTGGAACTCACTGATGTCATATTTTGGTGGGGCTACAGCATTTACCAGAGGGAGAGTAGCCATCATTTCCTCGAGGGAAAGTAACATTGATGTCATCTTAATTGGTTTAAGCCCAGAGCCCAAGTGATAGAAACATGGAAATAAACATTGGAGGACTGATATGGTTAAGGTTTCTGTCTGGACACAAATCACATCTTGAATTGTAAACCAAATTGTAATCCCCACATGTTGGGGGAGGGACCCTGTGGGAGGTGACTGGATTACAGGCACAGTTCCCCCATGCTGTTCTCATGATAGTGAGTGAGTTCTTATGAGATTTGATGGTTTTATAAGGGTTTCTTCCCCCTTCACTCTGCACTTCTCTCTCCTGCCTCCTTGTGAAGAAGGACATGTTTGCTTCCCCTTCCACCATGATTTTAAGTTTCCAGAGGCCTCACCAGCCATGCAGAACTGTGAGTCAGTTAAACCTCTTTCCTTTATAAATTACCCAGTCTCAGGTATTTCTTTATAGCAGGGTGAAAATGGGCAAATACAGAGACTTTCTCCATGCAAACAATGCTAACACATTAATCAGACACACTCTCGTTTTAGGGTACACAGACACACAGACATCAAGAAAATGAAAACTAAATTGCAGTTCTGCTCTTCTATGTAATTCTTCTCTCACTGAATAGCTGTCTTCTCCCAATCCAACATAATTAGACTCAACATGGTCTCAACCAGTGTGTGTTTTAAGAAAAGTCATACCACATACCAGTTTTGTTTATACTTACATTAAAATAGAACACATACACCTGATTTTTATTAATGTTCCATTAAATATATTTCCTTAGAAGGATAGAGTTTTAAATAGGTTAGTGGAAAAACATTACATCTAAAATACTTTCAAGACATCTGCTTTCTTTTATAATAAAAGAAATATGCCAAAATATTGCCACAAATCTATTAGCAAAGAGATAATGATTGCAAATAGTGACTCGTATCTCATACACATTGACATTGGCTCTTGATAAGAATATTTTATACCAAACCAGAAGAACCTGTTTAACTCATTTCAGCATCCATATATACCCACAAATGATGTGTTTATTTTTTCTTAAGGCTCTATAGACAGTGAGACTCAAAGTGAGAAAGAGTCTTGCTTTTAGGGAATTTTTAATATGGTTATGTTATCGAAGATTACCTATTGCAATGGTATACAGTCATTAGCCAAAATTGAATTCTCAGGCTATCTGAGAGGATTATTCACAATTACAGCTCTTCAAAGCAACTGAGGATTTAGCAGGAAGATCCCACAGTCCTATATGGAAGGAGAATATCATCTCTTCAGGAAATTATTCTCCACTTAACCTATCAGTTATAAGTATATCTGGTTGTAAGCACTTTTGGTCAATGATTTTGTTTTTCTTCAATCTGAATGCTGAGTTCTACAAATCCAATCCTGGCACCACATTTTTGTGATATTGGGAGCTTGAAAATGTACACCACTCACCATGGTATGGTTTTGCAAAGCATTGGGTTAACACAACAAAAATATAACGATATCCTTGGACATTATGAAACTGGAAGATGAAGGAAATGTAAAAGTATAGTGTACTGGCCAGAAGCAAGGATTTTAGAGCCAGAACACCTCGGTGAAATTCCTTGCTTTGCCACTTATCAGCTATGTGACCTTAAACAAATTACTAAAACTTCCTCTGCCTCAATTTCATTATCAGTTAAATGGAGATAAAAACATGTGCTTACCTTGATGTGGAAGTTTAGATGACTTAATATAAACAGGTAAAATAGTACTTGGCACATAATCAGCACCATATACATAATAGCTATCACTATAACTATATACAAGTAATAGCCCATACTAGCTATTAGTATAACTAATACTATATATACTATCAAAAGATCTCTATCTAGTTATCAATGTATTTAAAACTGCAAAGTCCCACTTAACCTGTGGGTACAGCACTTTGATCTTTCATTAGAAATACAAGCAGCAGGATACCTACTGGAACAACCGGTTTCAGACTCTGGCCACCAGGGTGTGAAGCGCTTGGCTGGGTATCAGCAGGTGGGCCTGGCACTGGGTCACTGCTTCTCCTCACCAGCAGTGGAGTGCCTGGAAGACAAAGTGAGAGGTGAGAGGTCAAAAGAACCCTGGGGTGAAGAGAGTGCATGACACAATGCACTTTAATTTAAAAGGTTTACAACATGCTTTTATGTAAAAACATTCTATTTCCAAGGATGCTTGTAAATTAATCCATTTAATGATCTTTTGTCATCTACTTATAGATTGACACAGGGAAACAAAATCTTTCAACTCTCATCTTTCCCCACTTGCATTTCAAACAAGCCATTGTGTTTAACAGAAACTGTTAGGCAATGCACAAGTTGACTGTGTACAATCTAAAAACTGATCTAGAAAATATATGTGAGTATTAAAAAGAATGATTATCCAGGAGACGAACGAAGAGATTCACACAGTCAGTGTAATTTGCCATTCAACAGAGCTGGAAGTATAGTTATTACTGCCATTTGGTGCTTTCCAAATCTTTTGAATGATGATACAGACCAAAATAAATTATTTGCTGGGGTTATAACATTAATGCCTATTTAAGTACACAAAAAGATTTCTCCCATTCTCTTCCTCTTCTCCTAAAGTAGATAGAGCTGATAAAGAAAATAAGTTAGTTCTTCTAAAAATATATCCTGATTTCTTTTTAATTTAATGAAAGATTCCACTATTAAATATTTGAGTCAGTTATTAAATTCTGAAAAAAGATCATACTATTAGAAAGTTCAAATGAAATTCAACCTTAGCAGAGCCAGCGGCCTAACTGCTCTGACTGCAATTAGGCCTAAAATAATTTGCTTCGTACAAAATTGGCCACTATAGAGAAAAATCTCAAAAAAAATCTGCTTGTGGTTTAAAAATCACTCTCATATAAAAATTAGCATTTTATTTTTGTACTTTTGGGAAAAGAGTAGAAAACAGTTGAAATGCATTTTCTCATTTCTCAATATTCTGAAAATAATTCCCCAAACCTCTGAAGCGATTCCAGGTTAAAGGAACATTTTTCATCCACTTTGTAGGTTATTTACAAACCTGGTTTTTACGTGTGCTTTAACATTCTTAGTTTGTACAAAACATAGAATTGCAAATATTTTTTATCTTTGTCCAGATAGAACTTGCTTTTCTTAAAAAAAAAAAAAAAAAAAAAAAAAAACTTCTTTCACGATAAGAAATTAACTACTTAGGACACAAACCTATGCCAAAAGGAATTATAAAGTCCAAGTTCACATTCCTTTATTTCCTTTTTATTAAGAGACATCACCACATTTTTCACCATCCCGCCACCTCCATCTCAAACATTTCTTAACCAACTGACATACCAATAATTGTACGGTTAGCAATTGTTCTTTGAAATAAAACATTAAAAAAAAAAAGAGTAGAAGCAAGAAAAAGTACCATAAAATTTTAAGAAAGTAGGATCCCAGTTCCATACCAGTATCTTTTTCCCTCCCTTAGGTGATCTGAAGACTAAGTTCCTTTCAGATTAAGCCCCTCAACTGCCAACAACATGAAATGAACAAGTCAGTCTAAATGCAATATCCTCAAAGGAACCCATCATCTTTAAAATTAAGAAAATGGAGCAAAATTCAAGAACTCTGGTTTATTTCCAAGCATTTAATCAGGCCAGTAAATTACAAGTTGATAATCTTGAATGGGAGAAAACAAACAAAAAGTAAAACCAACATGGTTCACCAAGGCATTTCCTCATTGTCAAAATCAACTTGGTTTACAGGCACAGAAGTGAACATTTTAGCGATCAACAATTTTAGTTACATGGTTTTATGCAGCTGAGTCATATATATATATATATATGTTTATATATATATATGTTTATATATGTATATGTATATATATGTGTATGTGTGTGTGTATATATATATATGGAGAGAGAGAGTGTATGTGTTCATGTGTGAGAGAGAGAGACATGGTTTTTCTTAGGTAATAAATACATTTTCCTTAAAAAAGCCACAGTAGGTAATTTTTCTTCAAATTTAAAGACACAGGCCTATGAGTCCTCATTCACTGTCAGTATCTGCTTTTTAAATAATAACACATTAAAATATTTAAGATATAATTTTATAATAATATGTATTCATGCTAGACGCGGTGGCTCACGCCTATAATCCCAGCACTTTGGGAGGCCGAGGCAAGTGGATCACTGGAGGTCAGGAGTTCGAGACCAGCCTGGCCAACATGGTGAAACCCTGTCTCTACTGAAAATACAAAAATTAGCCAGGCATGGTGGTACACAACTGTAATCCCAGCTACTCAGGAGGCTGAAGCAGGAGAATCACTTGAACCCAGGAGGCGGAGGTTGCAGTGAGCCCAGATCACGCCACTGCACTCCAGCCTAGGAGACAGAGTGAGACTCTGTCTCAAAATACTACTACTACTACTACTACTACTAATAATAATAATAATAAGTATTCAGGTTTGTGTATTCAATCAATATGCCATAGTATTATAGTGTATCCTAGAAGATGACAATTCAGTTTTGTACCAGTGTATCAGCTATTTGAAACATTAAAAAAAAAAACAAACAACAACAACAAAAACTTTAAGATGGCTAGATCTTTCTTAAACATATCAGCAATAACTTTCTTCTTCTCAGCTTTTCTGTACTCTACACTTGAATGTCTCCTGTTGAGTATCTTCTAATTTTTCTTTCTCTCTTAATGTGTTAATAACAAGTGCAAATCAGTCCACATTGAAATTAATAATGAGCATCTTTAAATATGAACTGTTATCTCAGACTTTTAAACAAACCTTCCTAGAATGGTTTTCTAAATTACTAAACCCTATTTGAACACGGCTGTCAGGAAGAGACTGAGTTCCACCTTAAAGACAAAGAAAGGTAAGTCCTAATGTACAACAGAGGGCAGGTAATTAGGAGTACTGAAGATAATTTGGGCAAAACCTTGAATATATAGTAGAGTAGAAGTCGTATTGTACAAGCAAAGCTAACTGAAATGAGAGGGGACAACTTTATCCAGTTTCATAGAGGCTTCCAGTGTTAGGGAGTAAAGGAAACATAACCTCTACAGTGAAGAAGCTTATAAATCTAAGAGTAACAATTAGACACTAACACTGCTAACTGTCATGTGTCAGGACAGTGGAGAGGACCCTGGGTTTTGGAGTCAAACAGATTGAGCCTTTGTTTGCTCTGTGGCATTGAACTTGCATGGCAATGTGACTCAGTCTCATCATTTAAAACTTGTTGAAAATAGCACATAACAGAACTGATGGGAGGCTGAAATAAATTAAGGCATGCATAGGACATGGAACTGTCTGGTATGTAATTTTCATACAGGACTCCCTCCCCCAAAAAAGTAGGTAATAGCACTCATTATTTATTGTAAGCTGTGTTATCTTGTCTGCTTAAAAAGCTAAGCTCTTGAAAGTCAAGTTAATTTTCATGGAATAATTTGTAAATTAAAATAATAAAATCTAATCTTGAACTAAACCAAATATAGCCTTACAATATGAATCAAAACTTTTACACAAATAAAGATGAGGTGAGAAGGGAGTTCAAAAATTGGAAAATGTTGCTATTCATTAGTATTTTTTTCAGCTAATTAAGAAAAGACTTATTATTGGAATTTAGAGGCAAAAACCCCAGATTCAGCTCAAGGAACAACAATGTTCCTTAGAATCATAGTTTAAAAGCCACTGGAAGCAAAGCACAAATAAAATAGGAATTATTCAGTATTTTAAAGCATAAATTCTTATAGAACTGCTTGCGGGTTTTTCTTTTTTTCACACAGTTAAATATTTGAGGTTGCCCTTATGCATCAGGACAGGGAGAAGGGATGAGGATGATATTAAGATCAGCAGTCATGGTGTTCATCCACTCTCAAGTTATCTTTCAGAAAAGGAAATGTGGAAATGAGGAACATTTCAGTACACCCCAGCACACAAAAAGGCAGGTACCACTAAAGTGTTTCAAGTAGGTTATACGTGGCTTATCGGAGAACACACACCAATGAAAACATACACCAAAGGCTAGATCAAGTCCCCATTTTATTTAGCTGACACTTGAAACTGAATGGAAGCCAAAGAGAAAGCTACTAGGTGCAGGAATAGAAGAGTCCCTGATTGGGTGTGTAGCTGCTGGTGAGTATGTCCTCACCAGATAGGGTCTTGCCATATCAGGATAAGCATAATTCTCACTAGAATATTCTCCACTGACATTCAGGACTTATGCCACATTCAGGAAAAACTTACACACTCACTCACCATACAGACATTTAGGAAGATGGCAAGATTCGTCAGGTTTTAACAGGATTTAGACCAATTATAACCAGTCAAGGCACATCCTCATAAGAGAAAGTGAAATCAGTTCCCAAGTATCTGTGAATGATGGTGCATCTTCTAATTCTCCAGTAATCACTATTTTAATGGTGGGGCAGCTGGTACTGATGGGGTCCAGGTACTGATCCATGTCCCCTTTAAATGTCACTAAGGAAGCCAAGAGAAGGGTCGTCTAATTCAGTTTGAGGAAAACAATTTTGAAAGTGGCAGCCATTAGTTAAAGGGTGAAATTGGTACACCAATGAATCATGCAAGATATAAAGACCAACAAAAATGTAAAGTGCTATCTCTATAAGTTTCTGTCTCTTTGTTATAATCACACTCTCCCTCTCCCTCTCCTTCTCAGTGGATTTTCATTTGGAGGATATGTTTGGGATGGAGATGGCTTAAATGACAGGTGATGCCATTTAATATTATGTTTGGGGGTTTTGAAGGATAGGCAGTTATAGAGATTGAAACCAAGGTCCTGAAGAATCACATAACATACGATGATGCAGGCAGCAGGGAAAACAAACAATGGCTTCAAACATGAGCCCCACATCAAAAGTCACAAGGCACATGTTCTAAATTGTATGGGGAGTAGCAGCAGGGATTTATTTATTTAAAGATGGTTAATGATTCTCCTGAGCAAAACCAGAAGGCCAGCTTGTCACCAATATTGGTGTCATTTCATCCTAGGGTGACTGACACCTGGACAGCTCTCAGGGTGGGGGGCAGGTCACGGTGAAAGCGCTGACAAGACATTCTGTAAGAACTAGAGGACCTCATGCACAGAGAGGCTAGAAGGGCAACGTGGAGAAGGTGAACAGGGTGTCAGCAGTCACAGGCAGAAATGGAGACAGAACCTGGAGGAAGACACAGGAGAATTCAGAAACTGACTACACATAAAAAGCAAATGAGAAGGAGCATAAAACAGACACCTAAAAATCATTCTCATTTCTGGCTTGAAGAAGAGCAATAGGGAGGTTTTGGCAACTGCTATGATTTGTCTCGGAGAAAATACAAATCTTGGCTTTAGCCCACTGACTGTTAGAATGATTTGCTTTTAATCTAAAATGTCTTGATATGCGTGAGAAACCAAAGACTAGATTTTCAACAGGGTGGGCATTCACAAAGATGAATATGAAGTTGATAATGAAAATCATATTGGCTTCTAGAATAAGCAGGTAGATACAAACATGAAGTGAACAGAGGAAAATAAAAAGGAGGAATCAGTAAAGAACTATTAATGGCATCGCATGCAAAATAACGCAAAAGCCAGGGTTTCATAATCTCTCAGAATTTTCAGAAAGAAAGAAATATAGAATGCTTATTGTTTAATAAAGTCACAGAGGAGTGCTCAGAGGAATGGGTGGGGTGAAAGCATGGAGAAGGGAACTGGGATTAACATGATAACCTGTTTATGTGCAAAGAGACTCCTCTTTAGGGGGCTGGTCTTTTCAGAGCTCGATTTTCCTTTGCCCTAAGGGATTCCTTTGGTGCTACCAAAACAGTTGGACAGTTTGAAGAAAAAAACACACTCTCTTTCCACGACTGTTGACACTTAGGATAACAAGATAAATATGAACAGAAGAAAATGCTCTGAATTAAAATACATGTAAGTTGGTAGATTTTTTACTTTGATGGTGAAAGTAAATTGCAAGTGGCTAAACTTTTTGAGAAGAGAGAAAGAAGTAGAAAAAAACACATTCTTCCAGGTAATCCATATTAATAGTATAGAAAGACAGTATAGGCTGCATCTTGGTTTTCATGTAGTACATTTCCTTAATAGACTTTGCAACTAGTCAGCACCTAGAACAATACCTCTCAATTATTCTGAACTTTAACAACTGTTGAATGAGTTTGAAAAAATATGGGTGTATCCTTCAGAGATATGGTGAAAAGAGATTATAGGTCAGAAACTTTCCTTCTAACCATTATTCTAGCACTGTCACCTCAAAGAAGCTGCTCCCCCTTTTCTTGCTGGCTAAATGAGCACAGAGGAGGGGCTGCAATAAAGTCCCAGTGTAGACCGATAAAAAGATAGTTTTCTAATTTAGATAGCCAATAAAAGTACTGAAGTAGCCGGGTGTGGTGGCTTATGCCTATAATCCCAGCACTTTGGGAGGCCAAGGTGGGTGGACCACGAGGTCAGGAGTTTGAGACCAGCCTGGCCAATATGGTGAAACCCCATCTCTACTAAAAATACAAAAATTAGCTGGGCATGGTGGCACGCACTTGTAGTCCCAGCTACTCAGGAGGCTGAGGCAGAGGTTGCAGTGAGCCGAGATCGTGCCACTGCACTCCAGCCTGGGTAACAGAGCAAGACTCTGTCTCAAAAACAAACAAACAAAACAAACAAAGAACTGAAGCCCAGAAAAATGAAGTTTCCAAATCTTTTGAACTTTATTTCTACTTTAGTTTTACTCACCTGACACTTTCCTATGGCAGGGCCAGATTCTCTATCTGGGTAAGTGCATAAAAGTAAGGGGAATACCATGTCTTCAATGCAGGAGCAATTCTTTTCATCTAAACTGGTCAGCAGGCTGAGTGTGGTGGCTCACGCCAGTAATCCCAGCACTTTGGGAAGCCAAGGCAGGCGGACCACCTGAGGTCAGGAGTTTGAGACCAGCCTGGCCAACATGACAAAACCCCATCTCTACTAAAATACAAAGATTAGTGGGGTGTGGTGGTGCACACCTGTAATTGCAGCTACCCGAGAGGCTGAGGCAGGGAAAATTACCTGAATCTGGGAGGCAGAGGTTGCAGTAAGCTGAGATCACGCCACTGCACTCCAATCTGGGTGACAAAGCAAGACTCTGTCTCAAAAATAAATAAATAAATAAAATAAAATAAACTGTCCAGCAGAAAGAAATATTTTGATAGAAAGATACAGGTAAAAGGAAGGTATGGTGGACGCTGAGTACCTAAGAGGAAATCATCAACCCATGGTCACAAGGACATATCTGGTAAGATGCTTGTCTCACTAGTCAAGGCATCCAAACTCCTCTCCCAGAGTACACAGTCTCTCCTGCAGATGATTTACATGCCTTGCCAGTATTGCTATTATTCCCATCAATACTCAATAAAATAAGACTAGTGAAAGTGGTACATCATTTGTTTTTGGAGGCAACTAGATTTTCTTTTTGTGTAGATTTTATGGGCATCAGATAAGGCTTTTCAGCTGATGCCAAAGAAACTGCACAACACTGAAATCTGGAGACCCATAAAAAAAAAAACTGGTAATGATATCAATAGCAGCACAATTTATAGCAAAGTACTGAGAAGAGATCACTTTTGCCGCAGGAGTGCCTGACCCGGTTTGGTGCCTGGCCTGTGATGAATGCAGCAGCCGGGACATGCTTTCAGATACTGTGATGCGAAAACCACACTAAGGAAACTAAGTCAAAAACTTTCATCTTAAATATCAGTCCATTAGAAAAGAGACTCCCAGTATTGCCATAAAACGAGGAAGGAAGTTCAAGTCAACTAACATTTCATATCATTTTTCTCTCATTTCAGATTGCAAAAACCATGCTTGTTCAACACATGATGGACAAATGCAAGTAATTCACAAAATAGTCAACTGACTACACAATGGATATGAACGAGTACATGCATGATAAAGCATCTTTTAGTAGTTGGAAAACAGCTGAAATTGGAGAGCCAGTGCTACAAAAATACGTGAAGGGGTTTTTAACTTACTTTTATTGGGACTTATACTTGTCTCTGAAGACGAATGACTTCCACTTGAAGTGGGTTGAACTATTAAAGTTTTCACATTTTATCCAGTCGTACACACAAATCTGCAATTTTTCAAAATTTTTAAGCTACTTTACAATATAAATTTACTCATGCTACTTAAGGTTAGTTAAGGCCAGGTCTCAGATATGCACTAGGTCTCAAGGGTTAAGGATAAAGCGACAGAGGCGGTTTCCTGCAAGCAAAGGTCTAGGTCTTTGAAAGGCATGCACTCTAAAAAAATAAGTAAAGTATTAACTGAAATAAATAAATATACCTGAATTAATAAATCCAAATAAAAGCTCCTGAATCACAGAGATGAAAGGAAGGATTTTGATGATGTGTGCGTCAACCTCCCAATTTCTTGTTCCGGCATTCAAGGACATCAGGGGTTTGCCTCAACCACTAATTATATCTTATACTACATTCTTTCTCAGGTGTATATGCCAAACAGAACCACCTGCTGTCACCTAAAAATGTCCTAGATCATGTGACCTCTAAATGATTATTCTCTAATACTGCAGTCAGCTGTAATCCTGTCCCACTTTGAAGGTCCGCTCCCAATAATTATAAACAATCTCTACTTCTTTGGAATGCCCAGATGCAGATTTGCATGGAGAAATAAATGTAATTTCAGGGGCCCTCATTTGCATGAGCCCCTTACATGATGCCAAGAGGAGCCTTAGTAACAAGATCACATGATTATTTAATTTTGTAAAATTTATATAAGTAAAATATTTTAATTGCTATAGGTTAACCCTGTTATCTCTTCCATCACTAAGGTTCCATCCATACTACTCTTCCTCCCATTGGGTGGCAATGAAGTGGCCAAGAGTATTTTTGGAAGTCCAGTTAAGGGGAAATTGAGTCAGAAATATATCGTGTGTGTGTGTGTGTATATATATATATAGAGAGAGAGAGAGTCCACTATATATATATGTTTAAATATATACAGTCCACTACTTATATATTTTTTATATATATATACAGTCCACTACATATATATATTTTTCTATATGTATACAGTCCACTACATATATATATTTTTATATATGTATACAGTCCACTACGTATATATTTTTTATATATGTATACAGTCCACTACGTATATATTTTTTATATATGTATACAGTCCACTACGTATATATTTTTTATATATGTATACAGTCCACTACGTATATATTTTTTATATATGTATACAGTCCACTACGTATATATTTTTTATATATGTATACAGTCCACTACGTATATATTTTTTATATATGTATACAGTCCACTACGTATATATTTTTTATATATGTATACAGTCCACTACGTATATATTTTTTATATATGTATACAGTCCACTACGTATATATTTTTTTATATGTATACAGTCCACTACGTATATATTTTTTATGTATACAGTCCACTACGTATATATTTTTTATATATATACAGTCCACTACGTATATATTTTTATATATATACAGTCCACTACGTATTTTTTTATATATATACAGTCCACTATGTATTTTTATATATAGATAGTCCACTATGCATATATTTTTTATATAGATACTCCACTATGCATACATTTTTTATATAGATACTCCACTATGCATACATTTTTTATATAGATACTCCACTATGCATACATTTTTTATATAGATACTCCACTATGCATACATTTTTTATATAGATACTCCACTATGCATACATTTTTTATATAGATACTCCACTATGTATATATCTTATATATAGATACTCCACTATGTATATATCTTATAGATACTCCACTATGTATATATCTTATAGATACTCCACTATGTATATATCTTATATATAGATACTCCACTATGTATATATCTTGTATATAGATACTCCACTATGTATATATCTTGTATATAGATACTCCACTATGTATATATCTTGTATATAGATACTCCACTATGTATATATCTTGTATATAGATACTCCACTATGTATATATCTTGTATATAGATACTCCACTATGTATATATCTTGTATATAGATACTCCACTATGTATATATCTTGTATATAGATACTCCACTATGTATATATCTTGTATATAGATACTCCACTATGTATATATCTTGTATATATATAGTCCACTATGTATATATCTTGTATATATATAGTCCACTATGTATATATCTTGTATATATATAGTCCACTATGTATATATCTTGTATATATATAGTCCACTATGTATATATCTTGTATATATATAGTCCACTATGTATATATCTTGTATATATATAGTCCACTATGTATATATCTTGTATATATATAGTCCACTATGTATATATCTTGTATATATATAGTCCACTATGTATATATCTTGTATATATATAGTCCACTATGTATATATCTTGTATATATATAGTCCACTATGTATATATCTTGTATATATATAGTCCACTATGTATATATCTTGTATATATATAGTCCACTATGTATATATCTTGTATATATATAGTCCACTATATGTATATTTTTTGTATATATATAGTCCACTATGTATATATCTTGTATATATATAGTCCACTATATGTATATTTTTTGTATATATATAGTCCACTATATGTATATTTTTTGTATATATATAGTCCACTATATGTATATTTTTTGTATATATATAGTCCACTATATATACATTTTTTGTATATATATAGTCCACTATATATATATTTTTTGTATATATATAGTCCACTATATATATATTTTTTGTATATATATAGTCCACTATATATATATTTTATGTATTTGTAATATATGTGTAACTTTGTATCATGAAACTGGTTGAACATGCACAGCGGGTGTTGGAAAAATTTTTCTGTTAGTCACCAAGATGAATGGCAATAAATTAACTATATGCAGAATTGTTTCTGAGCCACATAGAAATAGCCCATTATATATACTCTATTATATATATAAATAGTCCACTATATGTAAAAATAGTCATATATATATATATATATATATAGTGGAGTCAGAGATATAGCTCATATATATAGCCCATTATATATATTATATATATATTATATATCTCATATATATATATCTCTCTTATGTATATATGGGCTATATATATTATATATATATCTTATATATATATCTTATATATATCTTATATATATCTTATATATATCTTATATATATATCATATATATATCTTATATATATATCATATATATATCATATATATATCTTATATATATATCTTTTATATATCTTATATATATATCTTTTATATATATATATATCTGACTCCGATAGATAGATGGATATAGTGGATTTTTATATATATAGTAGAATATATATAATGGATTATTTTTATGTGGCTCACAAACAATTCTGCATATAGTTAATGTATTGCCAATCGTCTTGGTGAGTAATATAAGAATATTCCCAACACCCACTGTGCAAGTTCAACCAGTTTCATGATACAAAGGTACAGGGCCAGGTGAAGTAATGATGTGGCTGTGCTGTTTTTGCACCAGCACTGTAAGTATGTGGGCACTGGAAGATAAACAAAATTTGAAATGCACAAAGCCAGAGCTACTCTGGAAGATTTGTTCACTCATCAGATCTATACAATTATAAGCAGATAATTCAGTTCTCATTGATACCTTGACAAATGGGAACTTCTCTCTTATTTAGAATATACTTGAAAATGCAGCACAGAATTAAAATTCCCACGCTAGTAAGACACAAACCTGTAGCAGTTTCATACTTACAAGTATGTATGTGTGAAGCCCTTTATATGTTCCAAATGTTACTTAAACAAAAACAATTTGGATTACCCATGCTAGAGCAAATAACAAATTATCCACTTATTCACTCTATCAGAGATTGATATTACATATGGAGAGGTGATTAAAGAATACATGGCTGGCCAGGTGCGATGGCTCATGCCTGTAATCCCAGCACTTTGGGAGGCTGAGGCGGGCGGATCACCTGAGGTTAGGAGTTCGAGACCAGCCTGGACAACATGGTGAAACCCTGTCTCTACTAAAAGTACAAAAAAATTAGCCAGGTGTGGTGGCGCACGCATGCCTGTAATCCCAGCTACTCTGGAGCCTGAGGCAGGAGGATCACTTGAACTCAGGCGGCAGAGGTTGCAGTAAGCTGAGATAGCACGACTGCACTCTAGCCTGGGTGACAGAGCAAGATTTCATCTCAATAAACAAACAACAACAAAAAAAGAACACATGGCCAAAAATTATAGAGAAAAAAGTATAATATCGAGATATTTTCATGTGTTAATATATCATTAATATTATTTCTCACATTTTGTCATCCCTAGTATGTTAACTTTATTTATAAATTGTGATTATGTTTCATGCTAAATAAGAATTCATTTCTATATAATTTTTAAAATATTATTGCTGCTTTTCTTAAATAGCAATCCCCCTCAATTTTGTACAGTTAGAGCATTACAAAATGTGGATCTGCTTTTGTATCATTTTAGGGTGTGTTATATCCCTATTTGTCTTATGTATGTAGTTGTATTTTGTCTCCCCTTGAGTCATTAAATATTTACCGAATGCCTAAAATGTGCCAGGTGGTCTTCCAGGCATTCTGGATACATCAGCACACAACACAAAGGCCTTGCTTGTGAAGAGCTGTGGATTGTTGGGGGAAGACCCATCATCAACAAGTAAATAAATAAATATGGACATTTAAAATCGGGATAAAACAAGTTATCAAACAAGAATGTGAGAGAGAAAGTGATGTCTGGGAGAACAGGGTGGAGCCACATTGTAAGCCGTTTGATGGCAAGCCACTTCCTTTAGTCAATCACTTAGGATCCCGAGCAGAATAGGCACTCAACAGAGGCATGCCAAATTGAACCAAACAAAGCTACAGGTGCAAAGACCGATGTTTAAGCTAAGTAATCTTTAGAGTACGAAATGTCCCAGACCTGAGAATTTTGGAGGTCATGAAAAGGGTATCTCGTTTGGTATGTAAATAAATTGCTACTGTCTGGTTTGTTTCCCCTCAACTAACACTTTTTTCTTCAGCATCAACATTTATTTTAAAATAAACATGATTCACACAAATGCAGCACATGTTATCAGCCTTGCAACTTAATGGTAAATGAGCATACAAGTGACATCAACAACGATGCTAAACAATCCCGGTAGATGCACAGAGATACTGACTCAATCTTGTCAATTACTGTGGCTTATAGAGGAATCTACTGCCCTGGCAGTTGATCTTTCAGTTTGTGATACTTTACAGTCTTAGATCCTAGATATTTATGAGGTTAATCTATATTCATAAGATTTATGGCAACCCATGCAATAGCTAAAGGGATAATAGTTGAGTTCACCTGAAAAGATTCTGTGGATGAGCTGAATTTTAAAAAGAATTTTGAAATGCAGAAGATATATGAGATAATATATTGGTGTAAAATGATGACTAAGATATTTATAGTAGACAGATGGGCACGTGGCTTTTGATGCTAGAGATGGACACCCTTGCATGAATATTGATAAATTTGCTCAGCCAGAATATAGGCATGCACTAAATGACTAGTGGAACAACCGATTGAGGAAACTACAGAATACGGTTAGAAAACATTACCAGAAAGCTTTAATTTGGGAGTGTTTTAATTTAATCTAATTGAAATAGCAGGAAGAAATAGATTATCTTCTAAAAGGAGATAATCTATAGCATTTTTTTCAAGTATTGAGGAACTGGTTAAAATATACTTTGAAAGACATTTGTAACTTATAAATATATGAAATACCTTGACTAAAATAATAAGTAGAGGAATCTTTTCCCCATGAGTTCTTTAGTAATTCCCTTATAAATACCATGAAGTGAATCTTAGTATATATCCAGTGAAGAGGGTGTGGACTTGGGATGATTGATTCAGAATGGTGCACATTTGGGATGGCTCATTAGGGCATTGTTGTTGATCTGTACCAAGTGTTTATGGAACCATTCTCTTATCCTAAATTTTAGGCCACAGCCCCCAGTGAGTTGAGAACAGCCTGTAAAAGAATACTTCAGGAGCTCTTTGCAAGAAGAGAAAGGGAGAAATGAGCAATGCCTTCAGGCCATTGAGCTGCAGTTGCAAACAATTACTGCAACATCAAAGTACGAAATTCAAATCACCAAGTCCTTCTTGATAGATGAGAAACATCCACAAGTCAATTTAAGGCATCCTGGATACAAATCTATATGATTTATCAGTTGCATTTGAAACCTTTGATCATTACCTTTTATTGGATCATTCAAAGTTCCTGGCAGGACTGGAAAAAAATGGTGGGCTTTGGAGCCACTGTTATCGCTAAGAACACTAAAAAGGTGATTTTATTCCAAAGCCTATGTGCCTCAAATGCTGTTTTCTGTGTAACAGGAAAGGGCCACTCAGGCCCTTTCTTCTGCTTCTGCTTAATAACACCTAAAATTTTAAACCAGTGTTAATCAAATAAAGCTCAATCCAGAAAACTCAGAAACTAGGCTTTTCTGGCAGAGAACATGCCTAATGAAAGTGCCAGAGGAAAATCTGATTCTTTCCTGTATAGAGACTTTCACAACATTTGCAACTGTGGTTTGAGACCTCATTTGACCCATATCTGCTCCTGGAGCCCAAGGATCAGCTTTAACCTCAGGCACCTTTTACATTAC
Source organism: Pongo pygmaeus (assembly GCF_028885625.2). Taxonomy (NCBI): domain Eukaryota; kingdom Metazoa; phylum Chordata; class Mammalia; order Primates; family Hominidae; genus Pongo; species Pongo pygmaeus. The sequence goes on along the minus strand of NC_072384.2, from coordinate 105,343,172 downwards.
GCATCCAGTAGGAAGAGGTCATATTCTGTTCATGATGTGGCACTGGCCCAGCTGTCTAAGCCTTTGTGACCTCACGTTGGATAAGTGAAATCTAATCCACGTGAAAGTACTCTGGAAGACCACCCAGGTGTTTCATATGGCTGCTGTCTTGCTACTAAATAGGCCCATTACACAAGCTGGAGAACATTACCCCAGCAGACTAATTCACCCAGTGACAGAGTAAGGCAATGATCCACGGATTATTATTGACTTTTCCATGTAACTCCTGGCATCATATTCAAAGTGAATCAAAATCCAAAGGCCACAGGTACAAAACTGTACTGTGTTTCTATGATTCTTCAAAAAGAGAATCAAACTGTTCTAACAACATTGGAATTCTAACTTTCAAGGGAAAAACATGTTAACATAGAGGGTCACTAATGCTGAAGACATAATTTGGTTAAAAGTTAAAATATTTTCCACAAATAGATTTTTGAGAGGCACAGGAATGGCTTGGTTTTTATCAATTATAAATAAATCAAATAAGCCAAAGATAAAAACTTCATGACTCTTTTAAGGGATTATCAGAACAAGAAAGCTTATTTTACTTTTTCCCCCACAAGACCTATGAATAAAGCAAATTATACCAGAATCTGAGCTACTTATTAACTTGCAGGTAATACCTGTTTGATCTAGCCTATGTCACAAGCCCATTTTACCTCAATTTCACCACCTGTAAGTACTGCATTACGCTATTTATTTATTATAGCTCAATAGCATAAAATAGACAATATTGATAAGTCACAGAATAGTGAGTTAAAGCATAATCTACCAAGATGAGGGGAAATCTGATAAAAATTCAACAACATAGGCCTACCACTCACTCCAAACATTAAATTGAAGGTGCTGATAAGAGGCCAGTATCTAAGTCAGCAGCGTTTGAACTTGTCAAATGGTTCCTGAGACAAGCCTTCTTTAATTTGAGATGAAAGATCATAATCTCATCTTTCAGGTCTTCTCAGGGTAAGCAAACCAATGCACAGTGCTATTTTCAAAAAAGGCCTACATAGGAGGAATTGCCCTTATAAGCTACACATGAAAGTTCGGATGCTATCACAACTGTCTTTGTGCTGTGCTTGTCTAGGTCATCTCATTCTATGCTATCCATCTAGATTGGAAAACGCACACACAAAGTTGCCTTCACAGATAAGGTATGTGGGTCTCAAAATGAAATAAGTTGAATTCTCAGATATGCCAGTGACATTGCTGAACCTTTTAATTTGTTCCTTTTGTGTACACAGCTAAATGGATTTGTGATGTGTATCTTTCTAGTCTGTGGCAGACTTTGGTTGTGTTCTTTAAGTCTATCTAATATTTTCACAAAAGGCTTGTGATGCTCATGTCCACAGACCTTGGTCATTTTCAAAAGCAGCTTTTAAATGGTCTGCAAAGAGAAAAATCAACAATTTCATGCTGGACTTACATTCCACAAGAAAAACACATTACTGAGCAAATGTTGGATTCTTAGCACAGCATATAAGTAACACATCTTAGCAAGGGTTGGGTAAACAGACCCCCCTCTGGACAGGAGGAACAGCAAGGTCACATTACAAAGGGGCATGCATACTAACATGGGAGGAATCTGTGGCCATGAAACAATTTACCATAGCTTCCAGTCCTATATACTAATTTTATAAGCTCTTATGTTTAGAATACAGATTTCATAAGCCCTTATGTTTAGAATAGATTGTTTCCTATCTAAAACAAACATATGGTATCAAACAGTCTTTTAATGCTCAGATTTAAATTAGTTTTAAAGAGATAAAAAGACTGAAATAGTTCTCCTATGCATACATGCTTAACAACATCAATATTTATGTCAACATATTGGCAGAAGAAACGTAAAGTTCCCTATATCTCAGTGGGCCCACAGTTTCATTTTAGAAGCAACACATTTACCTCAAATATTCACAATGCTGTATTTGGATATGGTGAACTAAGTGACTGGTGGACCTATCTCTAACAACTTTTCAGCATTCAAACAATTCAATTCTAAATTACAAAGATGTCTCCACTACACGATTTGATTCTTTTTGGCCAGGATGGCTTTTTATTTGGTTGTCACTTGGTCATTGCTAAATTTATACAAATATTCAACAAACAGTCAGAGTACAGTGAGATATTTTGGGTTCCAGGTAAAGCTCATGCTTCTTCCTCTGAAGTTCACCTCAGGGGACTATCTCTGTCCTCAAAAACAGGGTTTTCTCAATCTGTGGGCTGCAACCTATTCACGAGTCTTAAAATCAGTTTAAAGGGTCATGATCAGCATTCTATACCACAGAGGGCATAGAAGATATTGGACTGTATTACAGAGTAAAGATGCATTTTTGTTTTGCAGAAGGTATATACTGGCTTGCAATGCAAAATCAATTTCTGGCTTTGTGTTATGGTCAAAAGAGTTTGGGGGGGAAACTAGCTCCAAAGCTGCTTTCCTGGAGGATGCTCCACAGCAGGTTTGCAACCCCCTACTGGTTTGGGAAGTTTCTGAGGAATTACAAGGGCCTTAAGGAAACACATTTAGCCCAGGGTTCTGTCTGATAATACACTTCCACAGCCCTTCTGTTTTTGGAGTTTTATGTCCTATTTAACATCTTTTGTCCAGGCACTTACTGAAGATTGCTAAATGCTAGAAACTGTGTTAAATCCTGGGGAAACAAAGATGACTATGACATAGTCCTTGACCCCCAAAGGGCTCTAAAGATACATAATAATGCATAACACAATGCCACTAAAGATTCCAAGCAGTCACTGGAAAGCACTATAGGAGCAAGAGGGAGAATTATAATTCTAACTGTTGAAGAGGGCTTCATAGCAGACTGAACATTTTAGTGGGTATTCGTAATCCATTCATCTATATATCCATCTTTCCCCTACTATGTTCAAAGCACTAAGCTAGAAGCTAGGGAAAACTTAGATGAATGAGAAAAGGGACTCCCTCTGAAGAACTCCAAACCCATAGGGGAAAGACACTTATAGGATGAGGTAGAGCAAAGGAAGTGGTAAGTAGTAGGCACAAAGACACCATAGAGGCAGAAGAGGTTATGTCTGTCAGAGTCGAAGGTGGCCTTCTGTAGAAAGACAGTGATGTGAGTGGAGGGTGATGATGGTGAATAGTGGAGAAAGGCTCTGATACCCAAAAGAAATCTGTTCTGTATTTGACACAGCAAAATAATGAAAACCAAGTGCATATATATTTGTGAACATTTTTAAAGCTGATGTCAAAAATATGAGTCAGAAACTGAGATAGGGCTAGCAACCTGGCACTAGAGATCATACTTAAATAAAGTAGGCTGAAACAGAGATACAAGATAAATCAGATTTTAGCACTTTCCTGCTTCATATCCTTGTTTCTTGCCGTTTCTATTAAAATACAATCAACTCTAACCAAGATTTACCAGATTATAATCTATTCCCAAATGTTTAACTCTTTTTGATGCTATTGTAAATGGAATTGTTTTCTGAACTTCCTTTTCAGATAGCTAAATGTTAGTGTATAGAAACACAACTGACTTTTGTACACTGATTTTTATATCCTGAACTTTACTGAATTGATTACTGAATTTATTAGTTTTAACAGTTTCTTTGGGTTTTCATTAGGGTTTTCTATATAAAAGATCATGTCATCTGCAAACAGAGACAATTTAATTTCTTCCTAATTCGGATGTCTTTTGTTTTTCTCGCCTAATTGCTCTGACTAGGACTTATGGGACTATGTTGAGTGGTGAGAGTTGGACATCATTGTCTCGTTCCTGATCTTAGAGGTCTCTGAAGGGAAGGCCGCTAGTGGGACCTCACTCAGACTGAAGACTCCCATCTGTTGCCTATGAGTCTGCTCCTGTTAACCTTAAAAACTTTCAGCTTTTCACGTTAAGTATTATATTAGGTGTGGGCTTCTCAGAACCTTTGTTATGTTGAGGTAAATTCATTCTATACCTAATTTGTTATGAGTTGTTATCATGAAAGGAATGTTAAATTTGGTCAAATAATCTGTTGAGAGTTTTTAATTATGAAAGAATATTGAATTTTTCTGCACGTGTTGAGAGAATCATATGATTTTTATCTTTCATTCTGTTAATGTGAGGAGGTAAAAGATCTGTACATCAAAAACTATAAGACGTTGAAAGAAATTGAAGACTCAAATTAATGGAGAGAGATCTCACATTCATGGATTAAAAAATTAATATTGTTAAAATGTCCATACTACCCAAAGTGATCCACAGATTCAGTGCAATCCCTATATAAATTCCAATTCTATTTTTCACAGAAACAGAAAAAAAATCCTAAAATTCATATGGAACCACAAAAAGCCCCCAAATACCAAAAGTAATCTTGAGCAAAAAGAATAAAGCTGGAGGCATCATATCTTGATTTTAAACTGTATTACAAAACTACATAGCCACAGTAATAAAACAGTACGGTATTGGCATAAAAATAAGACACATTGACCAATGGAACAGAACAGAGAGCACAAAAATAAACCTGTGTATATATGGTCAACTAATCTTTGACAAGAGTGCCAAGAATGCAAAATGGGGAAAGGATAGTCTCTTCAATAAATGATGCTGTGTGAACCAAATATACACATGCAATATAATGAAATTAGGCCCTTATCTTACCTCATATACAAAAACTAACTCAAAAAAGACTAACGACTTAAATGTAACATCTGAAAATGTAAAATTCCTAGGAAAAAGCACAGTGAAAAAGCTCCTTTACATTGATCTTGGCAATGATATTTGGATATGACACCAAAAGCACAGGCAACAAAAGCAAAGGTAAACAAGCAGGACTACACCAAACTAAAAAGCTTCTGCACAGCAAAGGAAAAAAAAAATCCACAAAATGAAAAGGCAACTTATGAATTGGGAAAAAATATTTGCAAACTGTATATTTGATGAGGGATTAGTCCCCCAAAATATTATAAATTTAAGCAGCTCAATATCAAAAAACAAATAACCAGATTTAATAATGGGCAAAGGACACGAATAGACTTTTTTTTCAAAGAATACATACAAGTGGCCAACAGATATATAAAAAGGTGCACAACATCACTAATCATCAGAGAAATGCAAATCAAACCCACAATGAGATATCACCTCATACCTGTTAGGATGGCTATTACCAGAAAGATGAGATAGCAGCTGGCTATTGGAAAGGCTGTGGAGAAAAGGGAAGCCTTGTGCATGATGGAAATGGAAATTGGTGCAGTCATTATAGAGAACAGTATGGAGGTTCCTTAAAACATTAAAAATGTGTAAATTAATAAGTACCCTATGGTCCAGTCATATATCCAAAGGAATTGCACATTTGGTCATATATCCAAAGGAATTTAAATCAATATCTCAAAGAGGTATCTACACCCTCATGTTCATTACAGCATTACTTCAATAACTAAGATAGGTGTAAATAACACCTACAATAACAAACTAGGTGTCCATTGATGAATTAGTAAAGAAAATGTGGTGTGTCTAAACAAGAGAATATCGTTCAGCCATAAGAAGAAGAACATTTTGCAATTTGCAACATCATGGATAAACTTGGAGGACATTATGCTAAGCGAAACAAGCCAGACACCAAAAGACAAAAAGTATCTCATCTCAATCATATGCAGAATCCAAAACAGTTGAAATCATAGAAGCTGACAGTAGAATCATGGGTGCCATGGATGAAGGGTTGGAGGAAGTGTTGAGAAGTTGGTCAAAGGGTATAAACCTTCAGTTACAAGATGGATAAATTATGGGGATCTAATGTACAGCATTAAATATAGTTAATAATACTGTGTTGTTTACTTGAAATTTGATGACAGAAAATTTTTAAGTGCCCTCGCCATATAAACACATGCACAAATGGTAACTAAGGATGATGATGAATGTGTTGATTTGATTGTGGTAATAAGTACACAATGCATACACAGATCAAATCATCACCCTGTACATGTAGAATTTATACAATTTTTATTTGTAAATTAAATATTTTTAAATAAAATAGAAAAAAAGACTATCTATATCAGGCTTGACTCTCTCTCATTGGCTCCTCTCTGCTCACCCACTACACTGCAGCCACCCTGGCCTCCTTGGCTCTCGATCTTTCCAAATTCACCCAGACTGCCCTAGTGCCTTTGTACTAGCTAGTCCCTCTACGTAGAATGTTCTTCCATCTTTCCCTCTACTCTCAGAATAGCCCTGTCATAGTTACTTGCTCTCTATTCCTTTATCCTGTTTCATTTTCTTCATTGCATTGTTACCATCAGAGAGACTCTTGTGCATTTGTTTACAGGTATAACTTCTAAGAGCCAGAAGGGAAGTTTCATGAGAACAGAGATCCTATCTATCTTTTCCCAGTTGTATGCTCAGACCCTAGCGTACCGCGGGCTGTATAAATGTTTGTTAGGTTCAAAAAGGAACAGAGGAAGCTGTGACAGGTGTAGGTTAAGCAAGCACGCAGAGATGCAAGTGGGTCTCAACCAGGACACACAGAATTAATGGACAAATCAGATATACAGGTTGCTGACTCAACTTATTAGGTCAGGTACAAGGCACCTGTGTGTTGAGGGGTCAGAAGGTCATGTTCAGTGGTTGGGGGAAAAACATGGAATAGGAGTCAGCCTTGGATGTCAGAACCGGGCTGGTATTAAACTCAGAGAGACTTGTGGTTATTTATGTATCTGCTCAGCAGGAACCCAGACCACTGATCCAGCTCCACGTATACAGAAAAACAAATAACATGACATCTCCTTGCTGATTCTCAAGTGAGAGCATAGTTAAACCAAGACAGAGAATCTGGAATTCAGACTGCCCAAGAGAAAGAACACTGTGGCACAAATTCTGTCAACAATCCCAGAGTAACACTTCAGAAAGAAAACAACACAACATTTATTTGTCTAATTGGGACTCACTATGAGACACAATTCCTCCAAGATAATAAAACTTAGCCATGATGTTAGTGGCGAGCCATTTAGCACAACCAAAGGGCACTGTGCATGTGTCACATGGGCAGATCTGTAGGAGAAAGGCTGACACTTTTGGCAATGACAGCAGTCCAAACGAAAAACACAGCCACAGCAAGCCCATCTAACGGTTGCTATGAATCACCCTGATTATGAGTCACAAGCATGCAATCACTGGCATACAGAAACTCCTGACTAATAGCCGTGAGCAGTTTGCCTTTGCTATCTAAGTGTCGCAGACTGAACACACTCTTGCCCAACCTAAAATCGGCATTAATACCTGAATCACAGCCTAGGGAAGCTCAATATTCCACTGCTGGAAAGAAGATAAACAGCAACAATACAAAGATGCAGCCCTTTTTAGTGCCGCTAGTTAAACTGAATGCATTTAATCTTTCTTCTGCATCTAAAATGTCTGTCATCTTCTCTTGGTGACATGAATGATACGTAAACACTCCTGCAGAAAGCCAGTTTCTTGAAGGCTTTTCCACATACCAAACGGCAAACAGAATAAAAACCCTGGTTACGCTGAGTATTACAGAACACAAATCATTACAGTGCCAGAGGGCACTGTTTATGGTTCCATAGCTAGAGAAAACCTCATGATCATTAGTTATAGTGCTTACCTATAGGCCTGAAATATACAACGAATTTCTTTTGTTTAAGATATGCATAATCTGCTCTGGAAACAAATGATATGATGATATGCTTCATTAATTATTATGGTATGAAGGTATTCTAGATCTATGAGGAAATTACCCACATCGAATGGCTTCTTCTGACCTTGGTCTAGCATGACAAGGAATTAAATCATAGTGTCCTACCAAAAAAAGTTGATCAACATATCTGGACAAATGTCCACATAACCACTACCTACATCACTACAACTAGTAAATCCTATCATTTGGGAATAAAAAATTTAAATAGGTATGAGGCACATTCTGGAGCAAGAATAAACTCTTGCAGAAAATAACGGTGAGGCCTGTAATCCCAGCACTTTGGGAGGCCGAGGCAGGTGGATCACCTGAGGTGAGGAGTTTGAGACCAGCTTGGCCAACATGGCAAAACCCCATCTCGACTAAAAATACAAGAATTAGCCAGGTGTGGTGGGGTGCATCTGTAATCCCAACTACTTGGGAGGCTGAAGCAGGAGAATCACTTGAACCCAGGAGGGAGAGGTTGCAGACAGCCAAGATTGTGCCACTGCATGCCAGCCTGGGCGACAGAAGTGAGGCTCCATTTCACAAAAAAAAAAAAAAAGAAAGAAAGAAATAAAGAAAATGATGGTGAGGCATACATGATCATAGCTAACGCCTATCAAGAGCTCACCCTGCACTGGGCATTATTCTTAGTGTATTATATGTTAGTTTATATTCACAGAAATCCTTAGGGATGACTAAGGATACATGTTAGTTTATATTCACAGAAAAGCTTAGGGATGACTATTACCACCATAGCAGCAGTGAAGAAAAGGGAGACCAAGACAGAGTTAAGGGATTTTCTCCTCACCACACACCTAGTATATGGTAGAAATAGGATTCAAACTCAAACAATTTCTTTCAAAAATCTGCACTCCTATCCCCCAAACAGCAAATCAAGTAGATGCTACCAGATTCAAGATCTGGAGCTGCCAGAGTAAATACACATCTGTTTTTTTAAGGAAAGGCAGTGCAGTCTTAACTCAGCACCTGAATGATTGAGTTCATTCATGCATCCTTTAAAAGAGAAAAGCCTAAAACTCTTAATTATATATAATTCAAGTTGCAGAAGAAATATGACTGCATAGAATCCCCTTTCAGCAAATATTTCCTGGCCGCAGTACTGAATAGGGAGTCCAGCTATAGCCAGAGCTCTGTAATTAGGGTCCTTGGGAACTGTGAACAAGGTCAGACGACTCATGGTATTCCCAGTTTAAAAAAACAGGGGGATGCGGGGGGCACTGCTGCTAAAAATAAAAATAAATACATACATTTAAAAAAGTAGCTTCTTTACCAAAAAAAAAAAAAAAAGGTGTGGGTATGAAGAAAGATGCCAACCCAGAGACCAGAGTTACCAGAGGCAACTCCTCAGCCTTCTCTTTCTTCCATTTCCTTTGCTGGAAGGCCAAAGGTGGGGACCTGTCTAAGCAGCATTGCTGCCATGAACAATTATTATTTTAATCGACATTGTGCTGTGTTAATGAGTGCCAACCATGTGCCAGATGGTGTTGAAAACAAAGCCTTCTCTGCAATCCTGCCCAGTGGGATCACCACCTCTCCTCTCTGTGAAAGCGATCACAAATGTGGTAATGAGCTAACTCCGATGCAACCGAACTTCTAATCCCCCCGACACTCTCTGATTGGGCACTGCACCAAGATTTGGCATAGAAAAGGCACCTGGAGTGCTGTCGGATGATCTCTTCAGGGATAATGGACTAGGGAACTGAGCCTGTAATGATTTCATATCAGTTTGTTCAAGTTCAGTTGCTATTAATTGGGTTCAAGTTCAGCTCCAGTTCACACAATCTAAATAAATAGCTGTTGAAACCAGCTTAGTGCCTGGCACAGTATGTATCTTTGTAACTAACAAGAGGCAAGCAAAAGAGAAAGATGTAGAAGGATGCCTTGCATGCCTGTTTTCTGGTGTATACTGTCAGCCTAGTCGACGTGGGGAGTAAGGGGGGAAACCCCAGTGTCCCAGTTTTTTACAATTATCCATGGTTATATTACTTAATGAATGATCGTATTGTGAAGAGTTGAGCCCCAAAACAGGTTACATAGTGAAACTTTCATGTAATTCTTGAGGTCAGCTGCAGGCAAAACACTGGCTCGAAGTTAGCATGGTCTGGAATCTGGATTTTCTCTTCATCTTCCATCTACCCTGGCAATTCTAAGATGTTAATTTTATTGTAATCTAACTAAAATCTGAAAAAGAAATGTTTTAGACAAATTCTTTGCTAAACAGAGAAAAAGAACAATATTGCAGGGGAAAAACTCTATTTAAAAACAGGGCTTTGCATATTTTATGAGAAAAAATCAATCCAAAATCTATTTTGTTCTAGTCCATTAAGATTCACTCTAAGTTGGTTTTGCTAGAATGAAATTTAAAATACATTTCTAAAGATCATTTGTAAGAAAATTTGAATGGAACCATTTTCCAGTTCAGTGTTGGCTGACAAATTCCAATTTCTGTTACAATCCAGTCATAGATACTATGTTTAAATTGGAATGATTAGAGAAGATACTGGCATAGTATTCATAATAGAATTACATAGGGAAGCCAGTATGTTTTAGGTAATGTTATATAAGATATGTATTACATGTCTACTTTTTGTGACACAATAATATAGCATTTAAAATATAACTAACTGAATCATTAGATTTTTATCATCTATATGTATTGTTAAATCTAAACAATGAAGCAAATAATTACTAAAAAGAACAAATTATGAAAGTAAGAGTAATAAAAAACTGAGTTTATTTGAAAAAAGCAGCTTTCGATATTTTGGAGTTTTTGCATTGTATTTTTTGGAGTATTTGGATTTTCTTTTCTATTTTCTCCTAATAAAAGTAAAAGGTGTTTGACCACATATGAAGATTTTAGTACCCTTTACAATGAAGCGGGTAAAGTGTAGAAATAAAACCAGTGCTACGGAATCAAAGGGACCTGAGTTCCCTGTGTTTCTGCCATTGACTTGATATATTACTAGACCCAATTCCTTAACCTCCTTAAGTCTTGGTTTCCTCATATTTAAAATGGAAGTTTATTTTAAATTTCTATTCAAAGAAAGACACAGGGTCATTGAAAAGATTAACTATATATATACATATATATATATAGAGAGAGAGAGAGAGAGGAGAGCACATAGTTGCTCAAAAAATGCTGTTACCTCCTGCTTGTGCAACTGCAATATACTCTGGTTCCACTTTGCAACCAGTCCTTCCAAAGTTACCACTTCCAGAGGCTGTGTGAGCAGCCGTTGGGAAGTCAATCCTAAAGTGTGAGCCACCATAACCTGTGGTCCCAATGCATGCCCAGAATCAGGAAAATCTACAATACATAATTTGTTTACCATGTACAATAAACTTTATCATTCCAAAACAATGTCTAAATTATTATTATTTTACATTCTAGCTACTCATAATCTGTTTCCTAATCCTCAAGGGAGTTTTAAAATTGGGACTCATACAGTGTGGATGTATTTCTACTAAACTATATAAAATAGTGCTTTTCAGGACATCCTTTCCAGTTGCAGACCTCTACATAGGTTCATGAAATCATTCCAATTCGCTTTATTTGCTTTATTAGAAATCTCTGGTGTGGAGGTAGCACATAGGAAATGGTGCTTTCTCTGCCCACCATCTCCCATCACCCTTCTCTGAACTCTGCCATCTTTTCAGCTGACATGCTCAGAGGCAAGGTCTCTTAGGGAGTCCCTTCCTGGTCAAATTTCCAGTTCAACTGGTCTTGGGTCTCTGAAGGGAAGGCCTCTAGTGGGATCTCACTCAGGCTGAAGACTCCCATCTGTTGACTATTAGCCTGCTCGTATTAACCTTTGCCTTGTTTGCTTGACTTTGCCTGTCTCTGATTTCACATTGAGAGCTTAAGGACAGAAGTGCAGTATAGTGGTCCAAAAGGCTAGCCTTGAGGACAACTCAACATGATCCCCAATGTGAAGGGAGGGAGATGCCAGCTTGGGTCAATATTAGCCATCTGTCTTTGACAACACACAGAGGTTTCAAAGATAATTTTCCTACATATAACAAGTTCCTGTAGGTAACAAGCATAGATTGAACAAAATGTTATAATTTTCAATGTAATCTTACCTGAATGTAAACTTAAAATATCAACTCTTCCCCTTGCTTTGTATTAATGAATTTATAAGAGGGGTATTTTTTCCCAAAGCCAGTGAGAACCTGCCTGTGTTTATGAAATTCCAAGCAGAGTTTAGACGGAAACAGAAGAAAAACCCTTTTATTTAACTCAACAAAAATGCACTAAGCACCTAGTATGTTTCTAGTTTTATGTGCAATATCAAATTGTATAAACCTATTCCTTCCCCTCAAGGAACCCACTGGCATACTTGAAACCACATATAAAATAATGTGAATGATACAAGATAATTGTATCACTAAGTACCAAGCTGTGTGATGCAAACCTTTTTAAATGCCACACAAGGGATAAAAAGGAACATATTAACATTGTCCAAGAGGTCAGAGAGGTTGCTCCAAGCAGGTAGGCCTGATGTCCCCAAGTCTTAAGGATGAGATTTGGATGAATGAAGAGGGGAAGTCAGCCTAAGTGAAGGGAACTGTAAAATCAGTGACATGGTGACAGAAAAGACCATGGCCTGTAGGGTTGGGATATAGGTGGGGAGTAAGAGTGAATATCCCCAATCCACTCAGATTAGAAAGCAGCAACAGCTTTGTGCTGGAAAAACTGGGTGTGTGAGAGTTACCTACACACAAACACACCCCTACCTTTCTTCTGGGGACTATAACTTTATTGCCATTAAGCTTGTGTCATGGCTATAATCTGGACAAATGAGCTCTCTGGAGAGTTCCTCTGACTACCATGCCCTATTCTCTCAGACAGTTCTCTAACCAACTTTGACTTACACGTTTCCATCCCTAATATCTTTTTCTCCTTTCTGTAACTTTGAAACAAAGTTTCCGCCTTTGTTGTCCTGAAACTTTTCTTTCAAAAACCATCCATTCTACCTTCAGAGAAATGAAAATCAAAACTACAGTGAATACCACTTTACACCCACTAGGATGGCTATAAGAAAAAAGACATCATAACAAGTGTTGGTGAGGATGTGGAGAAACTGGAACCATATACTGCTGGTGGGAATGTAAAGTGGTGCCACAGGTTTGGGTAACAGCCTGGCGGTTCCTCAAATAATTAGCCACAGAGGTATCATGTGGCCCCAGCCATTCCACTCCTAGGTATATATTCAGAAGAAGTCAAAACATGTGTACATGCAAAAACTGGTACAAAATGTTCACAGCATCGCTACTTATAATAGCTAAAGAGTGCTCACAACAAAAGTGTCCATCAACTGATAAATGAACAAATAAAATTGGGTATATCCATAAAATGAAATATTATTTGGCAGTACAAAGAAAATAAAGTACTGATACTTGCTACAGCATGGACGAACCTTGAAAACATGCTAGGGGGGAAAAGGCAGTCACAACAAACTGTATACAGTATTACATGATTTCATTTACATGAAATGTTCATATTAGGCAAATCTATCAAGACAGAAAGTAGATTAGTGGTGGCCTAAGGCTGGGCTGGAGAGTAGGGAAATTGGGGAGTATTGCTAAGAAGTACAGGGTTTCTTTCTGGCATGGTTCAAATGTTCTAAAATTGATGATGATGGCTGCAAAACTATGTACATATGCTAAAAACCAATTAATCGTACACCTTAAGTAGGTGAATAATATGTTATGAATTATACATCAATAAGCTGTTAAGTCAAAAAGAACCATCCAATCTGATAAATTTAAGTATAAATCACCTTTATTACATGAGTTACAAAAATCCTAGCTGCTTAGAGCTGGAAGTAGATGTTGCAGATGAGGGCTGGTGATGGCAATGTCTTTAACAGCAAAACTCACTGGGCCAAGCAAATATTGCATGAAACAACTACAGGTGAAAGAAACAAAAAGCATATTTTATTAATCAGCGTGCTTTTTTTTTTTTTTTTACTTATACTGCTAAATCAAATTTGTAACCTTTTGTCCAAACTTATAAGACGTAATTGTAACCCTGGGTCAAGAAAAACGAGGCTCTCCTGGTGAGGCAAATTTTGGTACATAATGCATTTAAGTGCATGAGTTATTTTCATCACACTTTAAAAAAGCATTTGAAATCAAATGTTTCTGGAATCCTTGGAAAAGCATCTGATTTCACAAGAGATCAACTGAAAACACTTCATCTAGTCCAATGCTCTTATTTGCAGATCAGAAAACTGAGGTTCAGAAGGGTTGCTATACTCATAGGGCTACTAAGTGGCAGAATGTTGGTCTCCTAACTTCCTTCCTTCTTCCCAGATTTAATGATCACATTTCATGTTCTGGATATTACACAAAAACAATTGTGCTAAAGGTAAATAAGTAGATACAATAAGATTATACAGATATAACATACCTGTTTATTACACCAGGGTGTGAATGCATTAAAGTGAGTACTCACTTTTATACTTCCTTCCTTCTTTCCAGATTTAATGATCTGAGTATTACATGGAAAGATTACGCTAAAGGTAAATATGTAGACATATTATACAGCTATATCACACCTGTGTCTCACACCAGAGTGAATGCCTTAAAGGCATTAAAGTGAGAACTCACTTTTATACTCACAGTGTTTAGCACAGTGCCTGGCAACAGCATATGTTTACATTTAAGGAATGAATACCTGAGGAATGAACTTTATCTTCCAGTGTTATTTAAAAACACAGATTTCCAAACTAGAGTTCTAGTTCCTTATCTGTAACCACCTAAACATCACCTCTTCTTACACTAATTGTGTTGTAAATTACACTTATCTTTTCCCTCTTGTCAGCTCCCCCTTGACCTCACTGTTCTGTCAATGGTCCTATCTTTCTGCCAGTCACCCAGTGACAAGGCCAGGATTTGGAGATTACCTACATAGGATGATTCAGGAAGAGGATAGGACCATTTCATTCAGGCTATCAAAAAATTAAGCAGAAATTAAGTAATTAAGCAAGTCATTGACATGGGAGAAGGTGAGGGAAGGACTAGATGAGCATGAGAGCCCTGGCTGTGACCAGTGAGCAAAGCCAGACAACGCTGGGATGTTATACAAAAGAGAGCCATCCAGGCTGGGCAGATGTTCTCAGAAGTAGAAAACAATGAGTGCATAGGAGGCTTTGATACGATGACCTCAGAATTTGAGGTCAGGGAATGGTTACTCTAAAAACAGTAAAGAAATAACTATAATAGATGAGGTTTGCCATCTGCCATCATGTCCTTGACCAGAAAAGGAATGGGGGGGCCCAGCAAAATAACCAGGTGGATCTTCAGAAGCAAGAGCTGGAATGTAATTAAAATAAATTTTTGCTCACTGAATTATATATTTTTCTGAGGACATGATATTTATGGCAACAGTAACTACTATGTTCACATTTGTTAGTGAGGGTATAATGTTCTGTGTTATGGCACTGGCCCCGCTCCCCTAAGCATTTGTGACCTTACATTACATATCTACAGGCCAGACACTCCTTCACATGCTTTGTTGATATGGCTCCCCGTCTATTACCCAAACCGTCTCATTCCCTTTATGCTTTTGGTCAGACTATAATGCATAGTAGACTATCTGCATCATTTCTCACTATTTCCTACTATTTTCAAAGACCTTTCTCAAATCTAGACACTTCCATGGATTATTCCAGTATCTCTGTAGCCCCCACCCTTAAACTCTTGTTTCTCTGGACTCTTTTGGTGCTTAGAGGAACTATCTGGAAGTTAACGATATACATGTTTTATTTAACTTTTTTATCCATCCATCTTCCCATCTAGACTGTTTTAACATTTTAAGAGCAGAACGTGTGGCCATTCAAGACAGTAGGCTAAGAATTGAGAATCAGGAGTTCAGTTGAGTAGGAAGGAATTTCTAAATGCCTAAAAGGACAGTGGTCCAAGTTCAAAGAAGCCAGTCAAAGTAAACACAGAAGTCAGACAGGCACTACTGGACCTGAGCAATGCCTTGCAAACCATCATCTCTGGAAACCTATATTTTCAGAAGAAGCCTTAGGACCGGAGGTTCCTGGGATCCTCATTTCCATGGGAATCAGAGTACCCCTACTTTTATTTGCTTTATGTGTTGAGGCTCTGCTTAACGTTTCCTTGGAAAGAAATGATCCTATGGGTAAAGTCATATCTAAAAATCAGTGGACTAAAATGCCATGCATGTGTCCAAAGAGTTCCTGAGTGTCTCCTCTGGGCAGGTTCCTCATGAAGGGAATGAGAGTTGGGTAAGTGAAGAACACGTGAAGGTAAGTGAAGAAGGCCAGGGTGGCTGGAGCACGAAGAACAAAGGGAAAAGGAGCACAAAATGAGCCAACAGAGGTAGGTGGGGTCAAAAAAGATAGGTTTTACAGGTGCGGAAGGGTTTACATTTCATTCTATGTGCTAGAGGAGGCCATTACAGTTCTCAGCAGGTAAGTCCCACAATCTGACTTAGAGAATACTTTAAATCCTACATTTATATTTTATATTTGCCTTTTATATTTTAAAATATAAATTTAAGCTGCTTTGTGGAAAACAGATTGCAGAGAGACAAAAGAGGAGATTATTGTCGTAGTGCTAGACAGAGATGATAGTGGTTTGGCCTAGGCAGACAAAGAGACAGTTCTGAGATTTATTTTGGAGAGACAAAACCAATTTTCCCCATTTTGCATTTCCAGGCAAATTAACTTCAGTGTAACTGTTGGGAGTGGTGGCCTCAGGTGGAGGGCAGAAACGCTCCAGGTAGGCAGGCAAGGCTGCAGGTTTCAGACATCAGCAAGCAAACTTAGATAATAAGGCTCACGATCAGGAAAATAAACCCATTCTTTCATTCATTCACTCATAACTCATTGAACAGCTGTGTGCCAGGCAAGGTGCTGAGGCCTGGGCATGCAAAGTCAAATAGGGCTAATTGTTCAAAACTAAGTAAGAAAGAAACCTCACTGCACAAGATGACTGACGGAAGAGATTCTCCATATCTGGAGTGAGAAAGTATGGATACGGAGGACAAAGCAGGTGTCAACCACCTTTATTACATCCTCCAATTTACTCATTCATTGATTCATTCATTTTATTAGTTCACTCACTCAATTCCCCAACTATCATCCAACACCTGTTTGTTGTGAAGCTCAAGACTGAGTTATACCTATATGAATAACACATCATCCCTATCTTCTAGGAACTCAGTCTGCATCTTGCCAAGGAGAAAGACATGTAAACATGTCAGTATGGTTGACCCTTGAACAACACAGGTTCGAGCTGCGCAGGTTCACTTATACATGGATTTTCTTTCACCTCTGCCACCCCTGAGAGAGCAAGACCAACCCCTTCTCTTCCTCCATCTACTCAACAGGCAGATGACGAAGATGAAGACCTTTATATTGATCTACTTCCATTTAATGAATAGTAAATATATTTTCTCTTCCTTATGATTTCCTTGATAATTTTTTCTTTCCTCTAGCTTACTTTATTGTAAGAATACATAAAAATACATATTGTATACATAATACATATAACATACAAAATAGGTGTTAATCAACTGTTTATGTTATTGGTAAGGCTTCTGGTCAACAATAGGTATTAGTAGTTAAGTTTTTTGGGGAGTTGCAAGTTATACCCAGATTTTCAACTGTATGTGGGCCCTGTACCCCTAACTCTCACATTGTTCGACAGTCAACTGCGTAATGTGAGGTGCTAAAATAAGAAATATACATAATTAACTATTCATGAGACATGGAGAAGTTGATCTTTGCAGCCTACAGTACAGGCCTATGACAGTTACACTCCTTCTGCCTTAAATGTCCTCAGCTTAAATTTCACTTCTTTACAGAAATCTTCTCTGACTCTAATTAAATTGGGTTCCCTGAATACTCTTGCCTTTGTAGCACTTCTCAAAGTTTGCAGTTACATGTGTGTTCAATTCTACCTCTCCTAGACTAGACTACAAGCTGCACGAGAGCTGTATCTGGCCTGTTCTATGCTATACTCTCTAGCACAGTGCTCAACACAGAAGAGATGCTCAATAAATACTGGTTGAATAAGTTATTTTCTTAATCCAAGATAATTTCAATCACAAGCACATTTTATTAGAATATGCCAAATAACCCTACAGGAAGACCAATTGGCCAAAGCCCAGAAATAAACGTTAATGAATAACATTACTCAGGTACCTTCTCCTCGGCACACACACTGGGGCATCCCAGTTGTGAATTAGATATCACCCCTTGGTTGCAGCTCTCCTTTCCTGCTCTGTACCTGAGAACTATAGATAAGAAAGAAGTTCTACCCTGTGGATGCCAATAACTGTACATGTGACAGTCAGACATCAGGATCACAAATGCAGAATGACAGAAATGTACTTGCCCCTGCAGAGAGGTTAAAGCAGCCACGGTCCAAGGCCAGCTGTCAGGAAATTTCTGGTTTTCACTGACTTACTTGAAAAGGACATAAGAAGTTAGGTTGATACCAGTGACAGCATGCAAATAAAGCTATTTTTATTTTTATTTAATACATGGTTCTACTCTTACTTTCATTGAATTTAAAGTACCAGCATGCCAATATGAATAGATGAAGACTTTTCTCAGACTTCCCTAAATTCCAGGAGTAAAGCTGGTTAGCAAGGCAATTCTGGTAGCAGAGCTGGCAGGTGGGCTGTCGGCAATGTGAACTTATAGACACAGACAAGGATTGAAGGTAAAAATATAGATGAAATGCCTTCTCTGTCTGCAGATTTCACAGTAGGGTGACACCTTAGTTCTCAAATGGTCTAAATTGTTCCATTGCTTACTTCCATTGGCTGTGGAATTGCCACTGAGAAAGTAGAGGTCACATCTTTTCCCACATCCCAACAGGAACTCTGCCCTTTGACCCTGTGAACCCTCCACAGTTGCTCATTTAAAATGGTTTTCAACCTCCAGCGCTGACCACAGACCTGCAGATGCTGCTTCACAGCAGGCAGTAAGCCGTCAAGAAGCAGTCGATAACTGGTTTTTTGCTTTTGTTTCTGTTCCTATGTATTTCTGAGTCTTACAGAAAGATTAAAGTTGTGAAGTGGGCATGTTATTAGTATCTAGTGACAGAGGCCAAGGACACTGCTGAGCACCCTACGATGCCCAACGTACAGGAGAGCCTCTCCACAACAAAGGGGCAGCCAGCCTAAAGCATCAATAGTGTAGAGGTTGGGAACCCCGACAGACACTACACCACTGGATACAAGAGAAGATAATGTATTCTCTGCTTCTGAAAATTATACCACTTCTCAGGAGATAATGACATTTATATACAAGTCTGAAGGGAAAAAAAAACAATTTTAAACATCTAAAAATAATGATTTTGAATAATTAAACTACAGTTATCAATTATAAATACTAGAAGAAGACAGACAAACAAAAGAGCACTGTAGAAAGCAAATTAGAATTGGCATTTGAATTAGAGCAAATAAAAACAGCCCAGGGGCCATGGCTCTGTGCCTGCGTGGGGAAGTCTCAGACGGGAACCTGTCACCTGACCAAGTAAAAGTTCCTTTGGTTCTAAACTCATGTTGAAATCAAGAAGGGAGACGAAGGATTCTAGCTTGCATGGGTAGGGACAGTGTGTGAGCAAGTCAAAGTCAGACTCTAGGAAACGCTACGTAGATTTTAAGTCTATCAGCAAAAACATGAAAACTTTAAACATATCTTATTCTTCTGCTTATGCTAGACAAGTTAAAGGTTACTCGTTTTAGAAATGCTGTATTTTGGAAGTGCTTTCATTTGGGAGTTCAGGACAGTTTCTCATGTGTCTGAGATGTCACAGTATAATAAATTACCCACAGAAGGACTTTAGTGGTTTCACCTTGAGGTACTGTAATAAATATTTCCAACTTGTTTATAGATTTCTTTCCATGATCCCAACGCTGTAAGAAACAGGCAGGTTTAAACACTGAAAACTGAAGATAAATACAGAAATAGTTAAGTTATATGTTCAGTTAAAACACTATCTTTAATGTGGTTGTATGTGTTGAGCTATCAAGTGTTTGCTGTGAGTGGTACTTTTAAGTAACAGTCCAAGAGAAATCTAAAATCCTCAGAATTCTAAGCTTATTCCCTAGACAGTATACTACTGACCATTTTCACCTACTCTTCTTTTCTTATAAATCTACATTCTAAAACAGCCAGAAATCAAGAGTCATGGAAAGCAAAATCCATTCTATTCTCATCTCAAAAGCTTTGGGCAGGATAAGCTGATTAGTCTGCTAACATTTTGAATTTTTCCTCTAAAAGTAAATTTTGTAGCAAATACTATCTATCAGGCTATGTATCGGAAATTATACAAGCAGAAAAACGGAAACATATACTTAATGGCAGGCTAAATACAGAAATTCAACCATCCTAAAATTACCACAAACACAGTGAAATAGTAAAATAGGAAAAAACTCACAAATACAAAGAAAACTGGAGAGAAAATGAGTGTAGATGAGTGATGTTAACAAAATGCTGGAAGATGGGAAGAGAAAACATAAGGATCAGGATCAGTGGTAATTCTCTCTCCAGAAGAGAGACAGCTGAGACCTGACATCCTACAGAGGTAGGGAGGCCAACCAAGCTGCAGGGACCCAGGAAAGCTCAGGAATTGGGGAAAGCAGCTGCTTTAAAAGGCCAGGGTGGGGCTGATGGCAAGAGGGTGGGTAGAAAGCCTGTAAAATGCCCAGTGAGGCCTTGGCCCATTTCCATTCCTCAGTCTGTGTGCTCCAGAGACTGCCCCTTCTCTTCTCTCCTCCTTGTACAAATCAGAGTTGCGTTTTCTGGGTAGGCTGACCAATTCCGATCTAAATGATGCCAGGCATAACTGCAGAGGCTGAGTGTGATGCATGGTTGTAAAAAAAAACAGAGAACTGAGGAAGAGTCAAATACTGAATGGTGAGACCCCTTCTTTATTCCCAAGCTAGGTTCCCTAAACACTGTCACCCAGGCTTAAATCTTCAGGTAAGGCACATGGAGAGGAGTCTTTCTCTGCGGAAAATAATTGAGAAAAGAAGTCCACAGCAGCCTGTCTCCAAGATGGCCACCTGGCAAGCCTCACTGCCGGATTTACACTATGTAGTTCCTTCCTACAGTGCGCCAAGGTTGGTCTGTGTGATGAATGAAATATGACAGAAAGAAGTACTGGTATGTCAATTCTGAGATTAGGTTATAAAACTGCACTTCTGTCTTTAGAGCATGCCCCCATTAATTTCTCTCTCGAGTCACTTGTTCTGAGGGGATGCAGCTGCCATGTCCCAAGCAGCCCTAGGGACATACCGACAACCTGAGGAAATTAGGACTGCCAGCACCCACACATGTGAGCTGAGGAGTGAGCCCTCTGACCCATCCTTGAGATGACAGCTTGGCTACAGACTCTTGGGAAACCCCAAGCCAGAATTACCAAGCTAAGCCATGCCTGCATTCCTGACAGTAATCATCTATATGAGGTAATAAATGTTTGTCATTTTAAGCTGCTAAGTTATATATAATCTGCAGATAATCAATACATGGCCAGTGGATAACAACATTTACCAGCCAAGAGTGAATAGGCAGGATCTCTATCCAATTAGCCTAATGGTGCTACCAGCTTAGGGGATACCTTCCACCACTAAACCCCATACATCAGAGAGCCAAAATCAGCTTTTTAAGGGGATCCTTCTTAAATATAAACATACAGCTGAGGATAACAGATAAATGAGGAAACCCTTTAAAATGAAAGCCAAAATAATCAGTAGAAAAAACCTGGAAGTAACAGACAATGTGAAGAGGACTTAAGTCCTGATATTAAATATTGAAGACAAAGGTAAATTATCATATATAACCACAGTGAAAACATATAGACTTGATAAAGCATACCACTCTGAATTTTCAGAACTTTAGGGATAAATAGAGGATCCTAAAAGTTTCCACAGAGAAAAAAAAAAATCCATGTCTGGTATGTAAAAAGAGAATAGTAGCATACTTCTCAAAAGTAATACTGGGGGCTAGAAAATAGCAATGCAATCGATTCAAGATTCAGAAGCAAATAGATTTCTAGCCTAGAATTATATATGCAGCCAAACTATAAATCAAGTGTGATGGTAGAGTGAAAAATTTCTTAGAAATAAAAGGTCTCAGAAAGTGTTTGCTCTCATGTAATCTTTCTTAGAAAGCTACTGAGAAGTCAGCTTCATGAAAATGAGGGACTAAACCAGAAATGAGAAACTACGAAATCTCAATAAAGAGAACGCAGCCCAAGAGAAAGGTAAAAGGAATTTTCAGTATTGCAGCTGTGCATAGATCTTGAGGGCAAATCACACAGATTGAAAGAGGAGTTCATGCACAGAGGCTGAAAGGAGGGATGGCTGCAGGGAAAAGAAGCAGTTGGTGAACTGACATGCTTGACTATATTGTGGACATGTTGGTATTTCTGTGGGAAATTTTAAATTAAACATTTGTATTAATATGTATCAATTACTTAACTTCAAAAAAAAAGTATAATGAAGGAACTGATCTCTCCCGACTCTCTGTACTCCTTCTCTCTCTCAGTATTTCTTTTCAGCTTGTTAACAGTATTGTTGTTTAAAATTGCCTGCTTGGAAAAATATTACTATATTGGTTCACTAAAGTTAAGCTTTCAAATATGAGAAAGAGCACCTTAGTTTTCTGTTTCTCTGTAAAATGAAAACAAATAATACCTACCTCATGGGTTGAAGTGAAGAACAGGTGAGATACTATTGTAAAGAGTTTAGCACAATGCCTGGCTAAATAGTGAAACATATTTAACCAGAACTTAAAGATCAACATTCAAATTCCACATCTTTCCATCACTTTTTAAAAAAATTAACAGGTAATTTTTAGATAATATGTGATTGTCATAGGAAAAGTAAAAGTATTGGTAACCCAAAGGAACAAAAAAGATGTTACAATAATCTATGACCCATAACTAAAAACATAAGCACAACTTATTAATATGTTGGTGTGTATACTTTTAAATTATATTTTTAAACAGAAATGTGATTAACATACTTTCTCAATATGTTTTCCTCAACTCAATATACTCTAAGACTCAATATCAATTAATTTTTTTCTAGAAAATATTTTGGAATTTTTCACAAAACATTTCAGCCTCTAGTCAGCTCAGAATGTTAAATATTTAGATACCAATTTTATGTTATTTTAATTACTATAAATATCCCAAATGTCTCAATTTCCTTAAAAAGTTACAAAGTAGAACTAATCATATAATACAAAAATAAGGTATTGCTAAATTTGTTTAATTTGCTTTGTATAAATACATTTAGCAAATATTTGTACCCTTACTACATGCCAGGCACTATCTTTTATTTCACTTAATATTTGTAAAGTTTATTTTTCCCTCTTAATTCCTATTGTATTATGATTAGTCACAGTGTAGCCTGGATGGTAATTTTCACTTCTGAGACTCTTCTCATGTACTTCATTTTTGACTGTAACTTAGCTGTGTAGGCTACTCTGAAGCTGCAATATCTTGGAAATCACTTAGCCTCTTTGACACACAGAGTTGTCATCTCTAAAATGAGGACTGTTATATCCATCCCATGAAATAATGTATGTAGAATATTATCATAAACAAATATTCTAACTTCTCCTAACATCTATCCTATCAAGTCTTTAATTGATTTACTAGAGAAAGACTTTTTGCCCTGTTCTATACTTAAAGATTGTTAGGTTTTATATCTCTGTTTTATCTCTCAGTTTATTTAGTCTAGAGATACATAAAGCTGAATTGCATTTATTGTCCAGCATTACAAAATGTAATAGTAGAGCAATCAAGTGGAAGGCAGAAAGGAAGAAATGGGCTAAAATACATTTCTTAAGTATTATATTAAAGTCAAAGGTCAATGTTGTTGAGGGCAGTGAAAGGCACATTTTTTTCCATTTAAAGGAAAACAAATTTGTTCTGAAAATATAGAAGGGAAATTCATCACTTTAATAAAATAGTTATGTTAAAGGAAGCCTAAAACTTTCCTATTAAAAGAGTTGGTTTTCAAGTGAAAGGTCTATTCCTTTCAATGAAAAAAAAAAAAGATTCTTTGTTCCTGTAAAAGAGTGTGACAATCCTTTATCAAGACTATGCATTATTCAAAGCTCAACTTCCAGAAAAACATGCCATAAGTTGGATAAGAAAATTTTTTCTTGACACACTATGATATGCCACCAAATGTGGAACCAAATCTCATCCCTTAAAAAAAATCTAGGATCAGCAATAGTTTAAAGAGGCACCACTCTTTCTTCCACTCTTCTTTTTATTTTTTGTTCTTGTTGTTGAAGCTCTTCTCACGTATCAAAAAAAAAGTGCTATACTGCTATACACCAACAACAACCAAGCTGAGAATCAAACCAAGAACTCAATATTTTTGCAACAGCTCCAAAAATATAAAATACCCAGGAATATATTTAACCAAGGAGGTAAAAGGTATCTCCAAGGAAAACTATTAAACACTTCTAAAAAAATCACAGATCTCGTTGAAACAAATGGAATAACATCCCATGTTCATGGATGAGAGAATCAATAATGGTAAAAATGAGATCATACTGCCCGAAGCAATCTACAGATTCAATGCAATTCCCATCAAAATGCCAGCATCATTCTTCACAGAACTAGAAAAACAACCCTAAAAGTTATATAGAACCAAAAAAGAGCTCACATAGCCAAAGCAATACTAAGTCAAAAGAACAAATCTGGAGGCATCCAAATCTGAAGTCATTATCTGACTTCCAATTACACTACAAGGCTATACTTACCAAAACAGCATGGTAGTGGTATAAAAACAGGCACATAGACCAGTGGAACAGAATAGAGAATCCAGAAATAAAGGCAAAAACTTACAGCCAGTAAAGCATACAAAAACATAAACTGGGGAAAAGACACCCTATTCAATAAATGGTACTGGGAAAACTGGCAAGCCACATGTAGAAGAATGAATCTGGATCCCCATCTCTCATCCTATCCAAAAATAAACTCAAGATGGTGTATTAGTCCATTTTCACACTGCTATAAAGAACTACCTGAGACTGGGTAATGCATAAAGGAAAGAGGTTTAATTGAATCACAGTTCAGCATGGCTGGTGAGGCCCCAGAAAAGTTACAATCATGGTGGAAGGTGAAGGCAAAGCAGGCACCTTCTTCACAAGGTGGCAGGAAGGAGAAGAGCAAGCAGCGGAAATACCAGATGCTTATAAAACCAACAGATTTCACAAGAACTCACTCACTATCATGAGAACAGCATGAGGGAAATTGCCTCCATGATCCAATCACCAGGTCCCACCCTCAACATGTGGGAATTATGGGGATTAGAATTCAAGATGAGATTTGGGTTGGAACACAAAGCCTAACAATGTCAGGTGAATCAAATACTTAAATCTAAGACATAAAACCATAAAAATTCTAGAAGATAACGTTGGAAAATGCTTCTGGACATTGGTTTAGACAAAGAATTCATGACTAAGATCCCAAAAGCGAATGTAACAAATAAATAAATAAATAAGTGGGACCTAATAAAACTAAAAAGCTTCTGCACAGCAAAATAAACAATCAGCAGAGTAAACAGACAACCCATGGAGTTGGAGAAAACATTCGCAAACTATGCATCTGACACAGGAGTAGGAGCCAGAATCTACAAGGAACTCAGACAAATCAGCAAGAAGAAAACAAATAATCCCATCAAAAAGTGGGCAAAGGACATGAATAGACATTTCTCAAAAAAAGATATACAAACAGCCAATAAACATATGAAAAAATGCTCAGCATCACTAATCATCAGAGAAATGCAAAAATTAAAACCACTATGAGATTCCACCTTACTCCTGCAAGAATGGCCATTATTAAAAAGTCAAAAAACAATAGATGTTGGTGTGGATATAGTGAAAAGGGGATGCTTTTACATTGCTGGTGGAAATGTAAATTAGTACAACTATGGAAAACAGCATGGAGATTTCTTAAGGATACAAAAGTAGATCTACCATTTAATCCAGCAATCTCACTACTGAGTATCTACCCAAAGGAAAATAAGTCATTACATGAAAAAGACACATATACACACGTTTATAGCAGCACAATTTGCAACTGCAAAGATATGGAACCAACCTAAAGCGTCCATTGACCAATAAGTGGATAAAAACAATGTGGTATATATACACCATGGAATACTACTCAGCCATAAAAAAGGAATGAAATAATGTCATTTGCAGCAACTTGGATGGAGCTGGAGGGCATTATTCTAAGTGAAGTAACTCAGGAATGGAAAACCAAATATCATATGTTCTCACTTATAAATGGGAGCTAAGCTATGAGTATGCAAAGGCATAAGACTAATATAATGAACTTCAGGGACTCAGTGTGGGCAAGTTAGGAGGAGGGTGAGAGAAAACAGACTACACATTGAGTGCACTGTACACTGCTCAAGTGATGGTTGTGCTAAAATTTCAAAAATCACCATAAAGGACTTATCTATGTAATCAAAAACCACCTGTACCCCCAAAATTACTGTAATACAAGACAATAATTTTAAAACATGATATGTTTTTTGATACACACAAGATCAAAATCATTAAGTTGTATTTTATTTTTGGTGGGGGGTATTAATTTTACCTTTTATTAGCTAATATTCTGCTTTTTTATACTTTGTAATTTTAAACCTACATTACCTTCACCATATAAATATCAATATTCTTTCTGTTTGCCTTGAGTCTCTTAATCCATTCCTTTTTGTCTAATTTTTAAAATTTTATCAATAAAAGTGTACAAAGCTTAAGAAGTTCAGTACTATCTCAAAGGCTTGATGAAAAAGAGTAGCCACAGTTCTAATTTCTAGTCTCTAGATAATTATTCACAATTCTTTTGGTTGTTTCTTCTGGTGCTGACCTCTCTATTTTTAAATAGAAAACTTGTGCCCTTTTAATACTTATTTCTCAATTTGGGACATTACATTTTGTCTTCCTAATAATGGAAAATGAGGACTCAAACTCTTTCATACCAACCACCTTCAGCTTTCTTCATCCTCACTTTCCCAGTATAACAAACTTTGGACTAAATCTATACTTTGCACTTATACTATTTTCTCTTGCTGTATATATGTGTGTGTATACTTTTTGTGTACATGTGTATACACTTTCTCTCTGTGGGTGGGTGTGTGTGTGTGTGTGTGTGTATACTACAGAGGAGAAGAGGGAGCAAAGGGGAGGAAGACAGGGCAAGGGAGTGAGGTGGTGAATTAGGAAGGGAGGGGATGAGACAGGGAGGAAGCAGGAGAGAAAAAGATAGGAAAACCAGCTTGATTTAAAAGAACAGAATTTAAAACTAGAAGGCTGGTTGTGGAGTATGAAAGTGACGTTTAATGGAATTATACTGACTCTCCTACTAATTCTCAACAGAAATTCTGTCTCAAGAAACAGACTATGAGAGAGGAGGACAGCAGAGGGACTGCTAGAGTATACTGAGGGGGAGAGATTGAAAGCCTGAAATAAACGTGACAAGAATCTTGAGAGCACATCAGGTTGAACCAACGAATAGCACATCTCTCATTTCAGCTGAGATGCTTTATGTCTAATTTCTGCTTTTAATCCTAATAGTTGCCCTCACATATTTGAAGTGATAATAAAGAGAAATGCAATATTTATTTGCCCCATGTATCTTAATTTAATTTATGAAAATATTATTGATATGACATTACCTTGGCAACTTAACATTTTTCACAATGGACATGCATTACCCTCATTTCATTTCCTCTGCCTTCCTAATATTACCTTACCATTGTCAGAAAGTTCTCAGAATAGCGATGCAAATCAAAGCTTCATTACAAAGCCCAGTGCAATAGCATTATTGCAAGAACGTTTTATGAAAGGTAACTACTGTGTATGCTTAGGGCCTGAATTGAAATGATAAAATATAGATTTCATTTATTTTTATAACAAAACCTTATTTTTCTAAAAAAAATAACACCTGGCCTTCTAAATCCTCACTCTTCAAATCATTTACTCAGAGAGAGAAAAATTCTTGCAGAAGCAGGAGCACAGGCTAGGATATACAGGATATTTCTCATCATCTGCACTGACAATGCACTGAGTGATTAGATATTCTCTTCCCTAGTTTCCTCCATGAGACAAGAACAAAGAGCCTTCAGGGCTAAAGACCTGGAGGGGGTAATTTCAAGAAGCAATATAGTGATACCCCAACTCTGAATAAGAATACAGGCACTCTTCCATTGCCCTGTCAACCTAGCCTGGATCCTGAATTACTCTGATTATGAAACTGCCTCAAATTCTCCTTAACTCTGTTTCTGGAATCCAGTCTAGACTGATAAAATGAAAAAGTCTTCATGCCTCCCTGCCCCAGATCCCACTTTGTAATTCTTTTTGGTGTATTCTGAGTGTCTGCAACAAACCAATTCCCAAACTAAATACCTTGGAAGACCCCAAAACAACCATATCATGCCCCTCTTGGAGGCTATGGGGAAGATCTGATGCACACAAAAAAATTATGTTTATTAAAAAACACTTTGCCATTCTCTCAAGAATCCATCCATTATTCCACAAATATTTATTGTTTGCCTACTATGTGCCAGACACTATTCAAGGTGCTGGGGATACAACAGAGGAAAAACAGACAGAAATCTGAGCTCTGCAAGAGCTTATGTTACAGACAACAAACATAAAAATAAACTGTTTCCTATGTTAGACGTGGATACGTGCTATGGAAAAACACAAAGCAGACTGTGGGCTACAATTTAGTACAGTGGTCAGAACACAGCTTACTGAGAAGGTGACTTTTGAGCAAAGGCTTAAAGGGCACGAGATAATTAGCTCCATGGGTCTCTGAGGTGGTAACACCATCAGGGGGAAGCCCTACTTTGTAAGAAAAAGTAGTAGGGCATGAGGTCAGAGAAGTTAACAGGCTAGATCATGAAGGCCTTGTAACCTGCTAGGCAGAATAACTACCACCCACGCCCTCCAAAAAAGTCCATTTCCTAATTGCTGGAACCTGTGAACCTATTATGGAGAAATTAAGATTGCAAGTAGAAGAAATAAGGTTGCTTAGCAGCTGACCTTAGCAGAGGAACACTGTCCTAGATTATCTAAATGGCTCAGTCCAATGTAATCACAAGGTGCCCTATAAAAGTGAAGAGGGAGGAAAGGCAGTCAATGTCGAAATGGCACGGCACAATAAAGACTGGACCAGACATTGCCGGCTTTGAAGAGGGAAGGGGACCAGGAGCCAAGGAACGCAGGTGGTCTCTACACACTGGAAAAGGCCAGATTCTCTGCCAGAGCTTCTAGAAAGGAACTCAGTCTTGTTAAGCCCTTGTTAAGCTCCACATCAGCCTGGAGCAACCTTTGACCAGTACAAGTGCTGGGTGTTGTACAGCCTTGTGGTATTTGCCCTACAAGGAGTTTTCTCCCACCCGGCACGTGGGAGGAGCGCATTAGCCTGGCAAGACTCCAGAAATGTAAGACAATAAATTCATACAAAGTCACTGAGTTTGTGGTAATTTCTTACGGCATCAACAGAAAAATAATCCACCCATTGTAAGAAATGTGGTTTTTCCTCTGAATGAAATGGGGAGCCACTAGATTATATGAAGCAGGGGAACGACCTGATCTGATGGCTATTTTGAAGAGGGACTCTGGTTGCAAGTTAAGAATAGGCTGTGGAGCAGGCAGGGTCGAGGCAGAAGAGCAGGCAGGAGGGCATCAGAGCGTGAGAGGATGGAGGGTGCTCCGGAGCTGTTGAAGTAGATGTGGTCAGAGATAAGAAGTGGTTGAGCCTACTAGGATGAAGAAAAGGCACTGCTTCAGGACAGCAGAGAGGAGACAAGGATGACTGAAAAATGAAGCATATAATTTGGACCTGGGAAGATGAGATGCTTTCCTCCAGATAAAGATGTCAGTCACAGAGGAAGCTGGGTAGGGGTGGGAATAGGACAGATTTCATCTTAAAGAAATATTAAGGAAAGCTAGTACAGGGTCTGGCACCATTCAATGATGTGGTCTGTCTGAAATGTCAGAGCCAGAATGTGACCTATTTAAAGCTTTAGACTTTACTTTTTAAATGTAGTTAACAGTCTACAAGGGGGTGAAACAGGGCTGTTTGAGAGACGGCCAATACTTATTTATGACTTGCTTGGCTGGTAGGCTAGAAACATACACTGTCACCCTATAAATGCTATCTACCACATGACTATTGACAAGCTTTAAGGGAATTGACAGGCAGTTGGGTTTTTAAACTACTCACATGTGTCATATGATTGTTAATAGTAGCTACTTATATTAGGGAATGGAGTAAATATATTTTTGTTGAGGGAGAAATTCTCAAGATTTCTTCCTAAATTTAATCCATAAAGGAGCCCAATTAAATTTCAGTGTATTTCTGCTTCTCCTTTTCTTCATTCAATACCATGTATGAGATATACTAGGTGACAGCATCCTCTCCAATGTAGTCCTCAACACTAAAAAGCTTCTCTCATCGTGGAGCTGCTCTCTACTGTTGTCATAAGGTGCACATCAGCCTGGAACAACCTTCGACCAGTGCAAGTGCTGACTGTTGTGCAACCTTGTGGTGTCTGCCCTACAAGGAGTTTTCTCCCACCTGGCACATGGGAGGAGCACGTTACGCCTCCCTGCCATTTCCACTGATGTGTTCTGATCAATGAGTGAACAGCAAAAGCAGTATGTGCTGCTTCAAAGTTTTTAACTGCCTGCTTGAGACCACCCAGGGTTATCACTCTCATGTGCCAACCAGGAAGGCCAGGTATTCTGGACGGTGCAGCTTCAGCTGATAGTGCCTGTCACACTGGGTCAGAGTCTCCTGGTAAAGCTATTGTTCTGGAGAGCCATCAGGATCTGTAACGGCTCTGTATGAAACGGAAATAAATGCTGTTGTATTCGGTTACCAAGATACAGGGGTTCAGCCTATTCCAACACAAATGATGAATAATTAGGAATAAAAGAACCAAAGAAAGAGTTAGGATCCCTAGGGTGGGTTCTAGCAATTGAAAGTATTGGCTATCCACTGAAAGAGAACTGTAGGCTGGGTGCAGTGGCTCACGCCTGTAATTCCAGCATTTTGGGAGGCTGAGGCTAGCAGATCACCTGAGGTCAGGAGTTTGAGACCAGCCTGGCCAACATGGTGAAACCCCATCTCTACTAAAAATATGAAAATTAGCCAGGTGTGGTTGCGGGCACCTGTAATCCCAGCTATTCAGGAGGCTGAGACAGGAGAATCACTTGAACCTGGGAGGCAGAGGTTGCAGTGAGCCGAGATACCACCATTGCATTCCAGCCTGTGCAAAAAGAGCAAAACTCTGTCTAAAAAAAAAACAAAAAACAAAAAACCTTGTAAAAGCAATACAGTAAAGTCAGTTACAGGCTTCTACCTGCAACACCAAAAGACAAAACAAAACAGAAACAAACCAAAAAACCCTAAGGCCCTGATGTTATGCAAAGGATGTCTCAGGATAAAACTTCTAGTGACAGTACCTTGCACAGATTTAAGAAGTTCAGTGTCTCAAGCAATATGGATGGAAGTAGGGATGATGTACTCAGGAAATCAGTTTGAAACACTAAAAAAAATTGCTCCCGTGATAGGAAGGCAGTCATATCAACAACCCATGTGATAAGTTTGAATAAAATGAACCTGTAAAATGTGAGCATGGAAAACATCAACATTTCTCAAATAAAGTTTGCATATGATTATAAAATGTATATCTTAGTAAGTTAATCAATTAAACTTAAGTAGACATTTGGATATTTCATCTACCTCCTTTAAAGGGTTGTATTCTCATTGGGAACATGGGGGATCAGTTTTTATGTGACTGTGCCATACAGTCAGGCATACATGGAACATAATATAACAAACATGGAATTTTTAGGGAAATCTAATAAAAACCAGAACTAAGAAAGGTTATTTCTCTAACCTTATCTGGTCCCCCAACCACTACACACACTCAATAAATATCAGCAACAGATTTTATGTGTGACACCTGAGCAGGCTCACTCAGTAGACAACACAAGGCTGTGGCCACACTGAAAACATAATTTAACAAGCCTAATGTAGCAAATCAAGCTGTGCACCACCGCACCCATTACCATAGGAAAGGGATTATTGTTAATGTTGTACTACCCAGAACTCTTCTAGCATGTGGCATCTGCCTTGGTCAGTCTGTGTTTTATATAATAATATTCTAGTAAAAGTTTCAGCAGTAGGCCACAGAGCTGCCTGTTCAGTGTACCCCAACAGATGCATGACTCTTCCACACAGGCAAAAGGAGCACGATAAAAAAAAAAAAACCCTTTGACTTGAACACTGCTTATATTTCTCATTGGTAACAATTCTGCAAACCCCCAGAATCAAAGAACTGGAAATACCCTTGTATCCTATAAGTAAATAGATCATTTTTCCAACACTATTTTGCTGAGATAAACCTTTAAAGTTTCTCTGGTCCTGAATGCATGCCAAACATTTTCCTTATCACTCCAAAAGTTCAGGTAAATGTATCATGTACCACTTGCTTCCTAAGAAAGATTGAATTCACTGAAGTAAATTGGGTAGTTCTCTGAAGCAAATTGGGTAGTTCTCAATACCACTTTATCTTTATCACCTACAATACTGTTCTTCAATTGAGAATACTCCAGTTCCAATAGGCTCCTTGTGAATATTACAGCAATTAAGAAGACCACTTTAATGTATAGGAGAAAAGGACAATGATTATCAGTGGGATTGTGGCTCTGGAATTAAGTTTAAACATCACAGGGAAAATGTTCTCATCTCCAGTGGATAGAAAAGATTGGGTGCGCTTGGAACTGTTATCAGGTGAAACTGAAAAAGAACATGTTCAAAGTTCAGAATTCAATTTTAAATAGTTTCTTGGTACATTCTATAGCAAGTTAGTGAGACTCATAGAAAAAGGTTTCATAAATTAATTTCAGACAGTATGGAACCATGGAAATTCTAAGTAAATGTTTTTAAAAAATCATTCTTAAGAGAGTTATCACATTTTAAATATACTTCCATTTAACAAGGCAAAACGAGTCATTCCTTCCATCTCCTTTCTTTCTTTAGTGCTTTTGTAGCAATGAGGTAAATGATGATGACAACGATAATGAATTATAGGACCACTGGATTTTAGGGTTGAAAAGAAGTTTGCAGTTCAACATTGGAAATTATAGGATGATCTTAAAAACAGATACAGACGTCCTGAAGAAAACACTGGCCAAAAAAAAAAAAAAAAAAAGTAAGAAAGCATTAGCAAACCGAACCCAGCGATACATAAAAAAGATTACACTTTATTGCCAGTTTGAGATTACTCTAGAAGTGCCAGTTTAATTTAAATTTTAAAAAATCAGCCAGGCGTGGTGCCTCACGCCTGTAACCCCAGCACTTTGGATCACGAAGTCAGGAGATAAGACCATCCTGTTCAACACAGTGAAACCTTGTCTCTACTAAAAATACAAAAATCAGCTGGGCGTGTTGGTGCATGCCTGTAATCCCAGCTACTCGGGAGGCTGAGGCAGGAGAATCGCTTGAACCAGGGTGTCAGAAGTTGCAGTAAGCCGAGATCACACCATTGCACTCCAGCCTGGTGACACGGAGAAACTATAATCATTCAATCAATACAATTTATCATATTAATACATGAAAAGTGAAAAACATTTAACCACCTCAGTGGATATGGAAAAATGTTTAGTAGAATTTAATATTCCTTTATATCAAAAACTTTTAGTGTTTAGTGATTAGAAATTAAAAGAAACTTCCTTAACTTCCTTAACCTAAAAAAAAGTTTTTCATTTCTTCTCTAATTCTTTATATATATATATATATATATATATATATATATATATATATATATACACATATACACTTTAAGTTCTGCGATACACGTGCAGAATGTGCAGGTTTGTTACATAGGTATACACATGCCATGGTGGTTTGCTGCACCCACCAACCCATCATCTACATTAGGTATTTCGCCTAATGCTATCCCTCCCCTAGATCCCACCCCATGACAGGCCCTGGTGTGTGATGTTCCCCTGCCCGTGTCTTCTCTAATTCTTATATTTGTCTTTCTTGCCTTACTATGTTAAGATTTTCAGTACTGAACAGAAGCGGTGGCAACAAGTGATCTTATTCATAACCTTAATAAGAAAATAAGAACTGACTCAACTTTTCAATATTGATTATATGTGTATATATGCACATGTGTATATACATATATATACACACATACACTCACTATACATAACAAAAATATTAAGTATATAAATAATATATATCTACATTACTGTAAATATTTTATAATGATTTAAAGATGTGTATACAAGTATAAATTTATTAATATAAAATAATTATATATCTATAAATGTATAGCAAAACTAAAAACATGAACTAGCTTTCATTAAGATTATGAACAAAACCATCTATCACTCATTCTATCCAACACTGGAGCTCTAAGTGTAGTAATGCAAGAAGGACAAGTATAAGAATTAGTAAAGAAATAAAATAATTTGAAAAGAATAGTCAATCATAGATGATATAATTGTGTAAAACCCCTAAAAGAGACTCAGTTAAATTATTAGTGTTCACAAAAGTCTTAAGGATACTTTCTGGCTTAAAAAAATCAACTGAATTTCTCTAAGCCAGTGACAAACAGAAACAAAACATTTTAGTAACTTTCTTTATAACAGCATCAAAATATCAGGTACTTAGAAATAGATCCAAATAGGTACAAAAACTTTATGAAGAGATCATCAACCCTTACTGAAGAGCAGTAAAGAAGCTGTAAATAAATGTAGAGAAGATACAGCATGTTCATTCATGTGAAGACTCAGTATTGTAAGAATGTAAATTCTCTCCAAACTAATATATAAATTCAATTCAATCCCAATCAAAATCTCATAGGTTTCTGTTTCTGAAATTTAACCGGCCAGTTCTAAAATTAAAGTGGAAGAACAAAGGGCCAAGAACAGCCTGACCATTCTTGGCTGTGAACAACACAGGAACCTACCCTGATAGATATCACGGAGTATTATAAAGTTAGGGTATGGAATTACAAGAATTGAAAGAATGACAACTGAAATAGTTTAGAGCATCCAGAAGCAGACACAGAAATACTAAGACATTTGAATTTAACAGAATTATAATAGCTGTGTGTTTCTGTGGAGAAATGACAGACTTTATAATAAATGATGCCTGACAATTGGTCATGTGTATGGTGGAAAAGCTGTACCCCTATCTCACACCATATGCAAAAATAAAAAGTTATCCTATGTAAAGTAAACTTTTAAACAGACAAAATTATGAAACTTTTACATAAAGTAGAAGAGTCTCTCTATGGCTTTAGGTAGGGAAAGATTTCTTAAATAAGATACAAAATATTCAAACATAAAAATGTTGACTCTATTA
This sequence comes from Pongo pygmaeus, assembly GCF_028885625.2. Taxonomy (NCBI): domain Eukaryota; kingdom Metazoa; phylum Chordata; class Mammalia; order Primates; family Hominidae; genus Pongo; species Pongo pygmaeus. The sequence goes on along the minus strand of NC_072384.2, from coordinate 105,308,033 downwards.
AAATCAAGAATTCCTGGTCATCAAAAAACATACAGGAAGAGAAGACAAGTCAGCAATTGGGACAAGATACTTGTAGCATACACACAGACAGACACAATCTACAAATGATTAGTGTTCCTAATATGTAAATAATTCCTATAAATCAGAGAGTAGAATGATAGTTACTAGAGTCTGGAAAAGTGGGAGGGAGAAAGAAAGGTTTGTTAATGGGTATCAACATACAATTAGTTCTAGTGTTCAATAGCATGGTACGGTGACTACAGTTAACAATAATTTGTTGTATATTTCAAAATAGCTAAAAGAGAATATTCAAAATGTTCCCAACACAAAGAAATGATAAATGTTTGAGGTGATATGCTAATAATCCTGAAGTGATCATTAGGCATTGTATGCATATATCAAAATATCACATGTACTCCAAAAATATGTACAATTATTATCAGTAAAAAAAAAATGTTTTTAAAGAGTTCCTGCAAATCAGTGAGTAGAAAAATTGTCAAAAATCTTACCAGGAACATCACAGAAGAGTAAATCTGAATGGTCAATGGTCAATAATTACATTAAAATATGCTTGAGCTCAATCACAATGAAATATCTCATATCCATAAAACTGGCGAAAATTTAAAATCTAGCTATATTGTTTTGCTGACCATGTAGAAAACTGGAATTCTATTTTACATTTAGTGGTTTAAAGAATTAGTAAAATTACTGTGGGAAGCAATTTGGCATTATCTAATATATTTCAAAAGTAACATATTCTATAAACAAACAATTTCATTCTAGGTATACTTACCTAGAGAAAATTGTTATACATATTCATTGACTATGTGAAGAAGGTGGTTTATAGTTATGCTGCATGTAAGAGCAAAAACCTGGAAATAATGCAAATATCCATTTTTTTAAAAAAGCAAACTATACTGCAATGCAATGAATGGATAATGGGCTACATTCAACAACATGATACTCCTTAGGAGTGCAATATTAAGGAGAAAAAGATGCAGAAAAAATTTTCGGTATACTTCCATTTATAAAGCTCAAAATCACACAAAACTAAACAATGAACTCCATAGAGATATGAAAATTCATGGTAAAATTATAAAGAAAAGCAAACGAATGATTATTCCACAGAAAAGTGAAATAGATGGAATCAGCAAGGGGTACAGAAGGGACTTCAAAGATAATGATAGCCCTGTTTCTCAAATCGGGTGTTAGTTATATGGGTGCTCACTGCGTTGCTTCTCTTCATATACACCACAGTTTTAGAAACTCTCAAATTCAATATTTAATTTAAAAATAAATCCTTTCGCTGGCCTCTAGTAAAATGTCCTGGCTCCTTACCTTGGTTATGTAAGTGCTTCCAGATCTGGTTCCATCTTGGTTTCCAGAAAAATCTCACCATACTTATCTCCCCATTTTTCCCTACCTTACATTCCTTATGGCAGTCATACTTGGCTTTTTTCATTTTCCTGAACGTGAAATCCTAGAAATACTCTTTCCATTTCCACTTGCCTGGTCAATCCCTCACTTCCTCTGAAAAATCATCCCTGAACTTACCCTCCCCAGCTCCTTACTTAGGTAAAGGGACACTGCTCTGAGGGCTGACTGTAGCCTGTAACCCCCTTAACATTACATTTAAACTGTTTTTGTGATTACTTCCTATACTAGGCAGTACACTTGGTGACAGCAAAGACCACTGCTATCTTGTGCACTGTTGGAGGTTTACTACCCAGTGCCTAGAACATGAACAGTACCTGATAAATATTTCTCATTTAATGGAAGAACAAACAGATGAACGTATTTCTTTTTGTAGCAGCCCATTCTTTTCATTGTTAAATAGATCTAATCTTCTTTGGGTGTGTGGTGTCAGGACGTGGACAGCATTTCTTTTAACTGTCACCCTACAATATGGGCACACCATTTCTTGTAAATTTCTCTCATTTCTCTTTTTCAGTTATTTTAAATGTGAGTGCAAACTAAGTCAGTTCAGGAGTATGATATGAGGAACAATTTCCAAATCTAAAATTTTTGAACAAAGTTCTCTTTTTCTGTCATGCATACTTATTTAGGTCACAAATTCATTTATTTTTATTTTTAATTATTGTGGGTACACAATAGGTATATATATTCATGGAGTACATGAGATGTTTTGATACAGGTATGTAATATGATATAATCACATCATGGAGAATGGGGTATCCACTCCCTCAAGTATTTATCCTTTGTGTTACAAACAATTACAATCTTTTAGTTATTTTGAAATGTACAAATACATTATTATTGACTATAGTCACCATGTTGTGTGTCTTAGTCATTCTATGTCTTATTCATTCTATTTTTTACACCATTAACCATCCCCACCTGTCCTCCACAAGCCCCCACTACCTTCCCAGCCTCTGGTAACCATTCTTCTACTCTCTATGTCCATGAGTTCAATTGTTTTGAACAAATTCATTTTCTGAGAAAATACAGACACCATTTATTCTTCATGTAGGATTTTAATAATTACAAAATGTCAGAATTATACTAGTAGCATGGCTGATTTATCATGCATGCAGTGCTAATCCAGTGTCTTCTCTGGCTTGACCATAACTTCATCTCCTTTTTGTCTCAGCTTTTTTCTCTCCAGAACTTCTCCAAGGACCCCCTTCATGCCCTCATCCTCCTCCTGCAATGTGATGACCCCCACTGGACTCTAGGTGTTTCTCTCTCTCTCTCTTTTGCCATATTTTCATCTAACTACCTCTTTTCTTGAACTCTATTTTTCATTTCCACATCCACAATCCCTCTCCCTTCCAGCCTTCTAACTGTCACCCTTTGGATTCTGCTTGTCAGCTGGATTAACAGAGTGACAAACCCATGAAGTCCCCCCAAAAAGCTAATGGAATGAAATCATCTCCCTATATAAGAATCACAGATAATGTTTCTAATTTTTTCTGATACATGTTTAACATGTTTGTTGTATGAAAAGCAGTAAATAAGACTAAGATCCCAACTCGAAAAGACAATGAAAAGTCCTTAGTCTTGGAACACTGAAAAAAAAAAAAATTCTGAAGAAGATGAAAATCTAGAGTTTAATTTGTTAACTCAATTTGTTTATGCATTCATTCAGCAAATAATTATTGACTGACCACTACACACCAGGCATTGTGCCAGGGACTACAGATACAACAGTGGACAAAAGAATGATGATGAGTTCATCAACATACTTTCTAGAAAGAGAAGACAGACAAACTCATACACAAATAAGTATGTATCATCTTTATAATTTATCTCCCAAAACTACAGAATCTTTTCTTTGACAAAGGTAATACCATAAGAAATATTCTTCATGAAAGCACATATTTTATCAGTCAACAAGCATTCTATTCTGGCAATACTTTCAGAATTCAAGATATAATATCTTCCAAAATGTTTTATTCCCAGAGAAAATATTAGTCTTTTGAATGTGCATGTCACCCCAGGGCCACATCTTAAAAACACATTTATTTGCAAGTTGATTGTCTTCATTGTACCAGTAAGTGCTTTCATTTTTTTCTTTTAGGGTATTTTTTTTTTATTATTATACTTTAAGTTTTAGGGTACATGTACACAATGTGCAGGTTAGTTACATATGTATACATGTGCCATGCTGGTGTGCTGCACCCATTAACTCGCCATTTAGCATTAGGTATAACTGGGTACTTCATAGTCCACATTTTTTTTCCGAAGTCAAATCTGTTCTCTTACTGTGAGGAAAGGCACCTTTGGAAGTTGTGTTAACTCTTATAGTACACGAGAGTGCCATTTAATACACCAAACCAATACTATAGAGCCACCCGAGAGAGTCCCTTAGACACCTGGGAAATTTGTTCAGTACCTGTGCTATTGTTTTAGAATATCTCCCTAAAAGAAACATTTTCTCCTGGAAATGAAAAATACCTCAAAAAGAAAGAGAGCTTTCAAAATTTGAGGAACTGCTCTGAGGGAGATACGCAACACATGACTACTGAGAATCTTATCAGCTGAGGTAAAATTTTGCTCCAGCGTTTTATGGCAGGACGTAAAAGGTGGGCTGAGAGATGGAAGAATGCTGTCCATCAAGTGTCTGTCAAATTACCCATTGAAAAGGTCATTCCAACTAAAATTACTCTTCTAGCTGCTGTCACATTAGGAATTTTTGCCAAAGAGATTTTTTAAACTTCACAGAAAAGACTGAGAAACTCTGAACAATCCTCACCTGTGAAATCTAAAAATCATCTTGGAATGCTAATAGGCATATATAGTATTAATTGCATACGTTAAAAATATAAACTTGCTAAAGACAATAACTAGTTGTTGGATGTCACCATCTGAGGGGTTTACATTTAATTTGATGGATTACAAAAGTGGATTTAAGAGCTCAAGGAGAGATTATGATTTAAACTAGGTAAAATGCTGATTATTACAAATCAATAACTGCCATTGCTGAGATAAATCACAGTTTAGGGTTGATGTGCTCTGTCCATAACACTTCACAGTTGTGTAGACATGTTTTGAAGATGGATAATTCAGAAACTTACTTGGATATTGTTATGCCCTATGTGCTTTTGATACAACTGTTGAGTTACATACTGGCAGGCCCTGAGCTTTCCTTGCAGTCAGGAAAAGTGACACACAGGTCTAAGTGAAGTAAAGGGATCCAATCAAAAGATGACAGAGATCTGCCACACACACCCAAGAAAGTCCCTAGCATATGGGCCCAGATAAGCTCTTTGTTTTTTTTTTTTTGGAGACAGATTCTCGCTCTGTTGTCCAGGCTGGAGTGCAGCGGCACTATCTCGGCTCACTGCAACCTCCACCTACCGGATTCAAGCAATTCTCCTGCCTCAGCCTCCCGAGTAGCTGGGGCTACAGGCGCATGCCACCACGCCCGGCTAATTTTTTGTATTTTTAGTAGAGATGGGGTTTCACCATGTTGCCCAGGCTGGTCTCGAGCTCCTGAGCTCAGGCAATCCACCCGCCTCGGCCTCCTAAGGTGCTGGGATTACAGACGTGAGCCACCGCGCCTAGCTAAGCCTTTTTCAATACAATCCAGATGTTTCTCCCCTTCTCCTTTGTTTATTTTGTACACACCACCCCAACCTTCACCAGATCTTCCCCCCACATGAAACCAGCTTGGTACATGGGGCTTCATCAATTGTCTCCACTTCTTTCCAGTGGCTTTTCACATATAACCACGGTGGCTGAGGTGGGCCCTCTGCCACTGAAGAAGTCAGGGCGGCAGATGCTCAGTTCAGTTTCAGTAAGACCCTCTGTCCATTTGGTCAAATTCCAGCCACGTTCATGTCTGTGGTGCATGGCAAGAACACAAACATTGTGACATTTTCTCCTCTTCGTTTTTCCAGCAAAGTGTTAGAACTGTATGTTTCCTGGAGCTTATGGCCTCACACATTCTGATATAGCCAATTTTGAAATATTTCTCTTCCACAGAAGAAATTCTCCCCTTTGATATCAGTTGTATCCACTCAACCACTTAAGCTTTTAGTCTTGGCGTCAAGTTCATATAGATTATCATTCCTCAGAGAGATAAGCATTAAGAGTTAATCAATTTTGTTGTTTGGGCTTTAACGCATTCCTTTAATTGTTCAAGGAAGAAAAGTAGAGAGAGATAGTTAAAGGGAGGGAAAAAACAGGCAGGAGGGAAGGAAGGAGGATGTAAGGAAAGAAGTGGGGGAAGGAAAAGGGGGAAGAAAAAGGAGGAGAAATGGAAAGAAGAGCAAGAGACAGACTAAGTTAGAGAGGTCTCTAACCTGGTAGCCTACAATATTACCATTGAATTTGTAGCAATGTCTATAATCATTATTAGACGTGCCAAACGTGGTAGAGAAGATTTTGTGAGTGCTGGGGCTGTACTGAATGACTTGCTTGAACACTTGGTGAATTAAGATACCTCGAAGTCATCTGGGGTGGAGCGCGGGGGGTGGGCAGTGGAACAAAGGTGAGCAGTAATTCTTTCCTGATGATTATTCCAGGACTGCTTCACATTCCTTCTGCCAGACTTAAGCTCAGTACTCACACACGGCTCTCAGTTGATGGATCCGCACCATTAATCCCATATCTAAGTGCCTAAAGTGGGTGAAAATGGGGATTCCAGTCTCACACATGCAATGCAAAAATGGCCCTTCTCCTCCTAACCATGACATCTGGCTCCTCAAAGAGGAGAAAGCCCCTCCTACAAATTCCAGGGCCGCTCCATTTCCCGCTACTGAATTAAACATCTCCCAGAATAACTGACAACTCACACATCCAATAACATTCCTTTGTGAATACAAAGGAATACACATACATTTATTTTAATATTAATGTTATTCATATTAAATACAGAAGGGAAACATCTACTTCTCCTAAGCGCCCTGGCTATCACTGGCCTAAATCTGAAACTCCATGAAATCATTTTGCCAAATTTTCCCTTGTGTGTTACCCCATTTTAAGTGCATTCCACCTTCAATATGAAACTCCAGCAATTTCAGTGATAAAGTGGCAGCATTTCCACATCCAAACTACATGTAAAAACTATTTTGATTAGTCTCAACTGACTATTGAGAAGATTGAAAAATCTTGACTATTACAGACAGCAATTTACTAGTATTTGTCCAATAATGTAAGTTGAGACCTTTTAAAGAGAAATGTATATTTTATTAATTCTTTTGCTAATTTGACCATGAAATTACTGTGAAAATTTTATCATATATTAAATATATATATAATTTTGATTTAGATGTTTTATAGATGCAGGGAAGGCAAAACTCCACCTCTATTCTCTTAGTATTTGGCTGGATCTGAGAATTAGATGATATAAAATAGATGAACAGGAGAAATGCATATTTTTTTTTTCTTTTTGAGAGGGGACAAGGAAGGTCCATACAGAGGAGGGGATGGGGACCAACATACAACTTCAATACAAGTTTTATATGCACAGGAGCCCTCATAAGGAAACGAAGACCCAAAGAAGGGGTTAGAGTCAGTTACTTATACACTGAATCGGACAAACAATAGTAAGTTGTGAAAATGCAACTATGTTATGTGGAGAGGCTTAAAAGAGTTATTTTACAATGTCTATACTAAATTCTCTTGGTTACAACTTCTGATCCTAAGGATAAGGATGTTGTGTCTTGCAAGTATATGGAGGGCATCTTTCACATGGAAATTTCATCTTCTGCTTTTAAGAAACGGCATGAAGGTCAGAGTCATCTTTTTGCACCTGGTGTTTTTCAAGTGCCCTTTAACTTAAATAGTCAATATGGCAGGTTGGTATATTTTTAACTCCTTCACAGGTAATAAAATGCATGAAGATTTTCTCCACACAGGCTGAACTGTTTCCTCTTAATTATCAACTAAACACATTAAATTTAATATCAAATGTTGTCTTTTTTTTTCTAACTTTCCTTAAACTGACTTCTCTCCACCCCCTTTCCTCTCCCCAACTACCCCCACAGCCACCATGCTTACATTTTTGGATGCATTCTTTACTAAAGCCTCAGTTGGAACCTTCATAAATGTCAGTTGTTATAAGTTGGTTAGGACCACAATGCAGAGTTAACAACTATATTTACTCAAGGCTTAATAACACCAATTTTTTTTAGAATGAAACTACCAAATAAAGAAACTCCTACATAATATCTGCAAATTATCAGGCCCAACTACCAGTTGGACAACCCAAACTGCACTGGCTATACCAACACTTCACAGAATCAATGCTTCAGGTCACCGAGCTAAGAAAACAGCAGTAACAACTTCCTGAAAAATACTCAATCAGGTAGAAAGCACTAAATCAGGTAGAAAATGGAGGCAATCATCCAGATAATCCAAGAAAACCAAGACAAAAACACTCCAATTATTTGTATACTTTAGCTGAAGTATTTTTAGTTGTTCTAGATTTAGGTAATTACATTCGTTCTGCTTTCAGATATATGCAATTTGAAATATTCCCCTCAAGTAAAATCAGACAAAAAAGACAAGCTCTACAGAGTATACTGCAAATTCATAAAATAGATTACTTTTTATCAGATACAATGACTAATTCTTTTTTACATCTATACCAATTTAAGCGTGAGTAAATGCAGTCTATTTAATACTGAACTGTTATCCATTATCTAGGGGCAATGTTACAGTTCCTTACTCATTTCAAAAATTTAATTAGAAAACTTGTTTTGTGTCACCATATACCTAATTAAAATCTTTTAGCTTGAGCTGAAAGACTGTGAGTGTTAGAGTGAGTTGGTACTGGTGTGAAACATGAGTCAGCACTTTCACGATGCTGCAAAGCAATATGGACAACATATTGTTAAATGGATTAGTGGGGCAAGAAAGAGAGCTATCAGAATCAGTGTGAACTGGTGGCTGCAGCATGTAGCCAAGCCCCTGTACTTGTGTGCTTAACTTGGGTAGGATTTGGGGAGACTTTGCAGCTGTGCTCTGAGCTGGTCTAGGCCACACCCATGCCTGATCCACAGAACTTGGATGTCTGTGAGTTGGAGAAAACAGGGTGAGTAGCTCCTTGAAGCAGCTGACAGCAATCTTACAAGAAATTCCTCATCAATAAGAAGTACTAAATTGTGCAAACAATTTATCTTTTCAAGATATAATTACAGTGGTTTCAAGGTCCTCTACCTAATAATGTCACTCCTTCCTGGCCTACTTGTGTCCTAATGTGACCATTTAAAATGTGATTTTGAAAACAATTCAAATCTTGCAGAAGGAAGGAAATACAAAAATAAAAAATAAAAGTCTGCCTTTCACTGACAGGCTCAACTTACCAGAAGTTGTCTTTTTGTAGCACTTCTATTTTTGACTTTTTTGGTGGTTACATAACTCCAAGATTTATATACATATATATGTGTGTGTGTACATACACACACACAATGTCTTGATTTTTTTGAACTTTAAATAGCATTGATAGACTCCCTGCTAAAAAAGATGAGGAATTTTTCTCAAAATTCCCTTCCTCTCTCCTCTAACCAATCTGCACTACTCACTCCCCAACCCCCTTCAAGTTTTGCTCAAGTGCCACTCTGTTTAACATTAGACTCCTCGTTCTCGTCATCAGACACCCCACTCTCCTGACCCTGTTTTAGTGGTCTCCCAAAACTCTTTATCAGTTTCTAACATACTATATAAAAATCTCATTTATTGGTTACTGTCTTCTCACACTAGTGTATAAACTAAATGAGAATAGAAAGTTTTAATCTTTTTGTTGTTTACTGCTACATTCCCAGCACCTACAAAAGTGCCTGGTATATAGTTAAGTGCCCAATAAATATTTGCTTAATGCATGAATTTTAGATTGTCATTTTAATTTTTTTAGCAGCCACATCTGCTTGGCCCACCAACTTAAGGCAGATGTATATCGCCCCACTGGGAAAGAGGGAATTAACTCCTTACACCTTCTATTTTATGAAATTATTCTAAGGGTTTTTTTTGCTATTGCTATTGTAATAGTTTAATCTCACTGTTGTAAAGTATTCCATTGTATGCATATACCACAGTTTATTATTTTACCAAAGATGGACATTTAGGTTGTTTCCAATTTGAGATTGATATGAATAGTGATGCTGTTCTATTTTTTTTTCAGTGAATATATATGCTCCTTTCTGTTGAGAATTACCTAGGTTACCTAGGACTGAAATGGCAGAGTGATAGGACATGTACAGTTTAAATTTTAGTGCATACTCAAACAGTTTTCCAACAATGTATGAGGTTTAGTTACTTCACAGGCTTACCAACAGCTGGTATTGTCTTTCGTTTTAGTAATTTCTGATGAATTTATAGTGGCCTTGTATTAACCAACTTTTCCTTTTGAATTAACTTATAACTTGCAAAGATAGTACAAAGAGTATCAAGTTTCCCCTATGTTAACATCTTATGTAACTATGGTATGTATGTCAAAACTAATTTAACATTTGTACATTACTATTAACAAGGCTACAGATTTCCTTTGGATTTCACCAGCTTTTCCACAAATGACCTTTTCTGTTCCAGGATCCAGTTTAGGATACCATACTGTACTTAGTCATCACGTCTTCTCAGTCTCCTCTGGTCTGGAACAGTTTTTCAATCTTTCCTTGTTGTTCATGACCTTGACATTTGTGAAGAGGACTTGTCAGGTATTTTGTAAAGTGTTCTTCAATTTGGGCTTGTTTGATGTTCTTCTCATGATTAGCCTGGGGGTATGGATTTGGAGGAAGAATACCATTGAGGTGAAATGCCCTGCTTATCACATCATTTTCAGACTACATGATATCAGCTGAATTATGCCTGGAGATGATAATCTTGATCACTTGGTTCAAACAGTGTTTGCCAGGTTTCTCTACTATGGATTCACTCGTTTTCTTTTTCAGTATCCTATTCTTTGGAAGTAAGTCATCAAGTTCATCCCATACTCAAGGGGAAAGTATTATCTCTATATATTATTTGGAATTCTATTGGAAAGATTTGTTAACCCCTACCCTTACCTCTGACCACTACTAGTTTTATTTATTCAAATAATCACTTATATCAGTATGGGCTCATGCAAATTTACTTTATATATTGGGTTATAAACAAATACTACATTGTTTATTGTGTTGCTGAAATTTGCAATGTGGTTTTAATGTGCTTTTCTGTCATGATTAATGAAGTTGAACACCTTTATATAAATTTACTGGCCATTTTATGAAGTGCCTGTTAGGGTTCTTTCCTATTTTTCTATTGAGCAGGATGCTCTTCTCTTATGACTTTTAGGAATTATTTGTATCCTGTACACTATCCTTTGTCAGATAGATGTGTTAAAATTTCTTCATAGAATCTATGGCTTTTCTTTTCAGTCTTTTAATGAACAGAAGTTCTTTATTGCACATAACCCAATTTATCAAAATTTTTCCCATGGCTATCACTTTTTGTGTTCTGTTTTAGAAACAAGCCTAACACCAAAGTTATGAAGATAGTCTTATACATTGTCTTTCATTGTTTTTTGCTTGTTTTGTTATTCACTTACCTTTAGATCTATAACCTGTCTAGCACTGATTTTTGTATACAGTGTGAAGTAGGGATATTAAATTTTTTTCTATATAGATATTGAATTGACCAGCAATACCAAATATGAAGTAAGCCAAATGATTATATCTGTGAGGGGCTATTGCTATAATTTCTATTCTACTCCATTGTTCTGTTCTTGTGCCAAAATTACACAAAATCAGTTTCTATAACTTTATACATATCTGTTAAGGTAAGCTTTGCTATTCTTCAAGACTGTCTTGTCAATTCTATACTGTCCTCATCTTTGAGCTGTTATTTTCCATTTATTGTCTGTTGAGTAGTGGCTGTCCATTCATATTCCTGAATATAAATGAATGAATATATTCATATTGTTATTCAGTTGCTTAACAACAAATAGCTTCGGTTGCTCCTACCAATATATGGGTCTTTCCTGAAATAACCTCTCCACTGAATTAGGTGGTTGACATGATAAAGCATGTTCATTGGCAGGTCTCGTCTTAAAAGCACACACAAAAGGCAGACAGACAGGCTGGGGGCCCATCTATATCCCAGCCTTTACTCTAGGGCAATCTAAAGACCGAATCATCTGTTGATCTGATTTTATTTACTCTCCATTTTCTCCTCCCATTTCCAGTGATTTTATCCATCTACCTCCACCTCCTTTATTTTTACATTAAAACTATTTTTTTTTTTTTTTTTTGTGAGGCCAGGGTCTCATTTTGTCTCTCCAGGCTGGAGTGCAGTGGTGTGCTCCACCTCCTTTATTTTTACATTAAAACTATTTTTTTTTTTTTTTTTTTGTGAGGCCAGGGTCTCATTTTGTCTCTCCAGGCTGGAGTGCAGTGGTGTGATCTCTGTTCACTGCAACTTCCACTTCACTGGTTCAAGCAATTCTCTTGCCTTAGCCTCCTGAGTAGCTGGGATTACAGGTGCCCACCACCATGTCTGGCTAATTTTTTTGTATTTTTAGTAGAGACAGGGTTTTGCCATGTTGGCCAAGCTGGTCTCAAACTCCTGACCTCAGGTGATCCTCCTACTTCAGCCTCCCAAAATGCTAGGATTACAGGCATGAGCCACCACGCCCAGCCAAAATCTGTCATTTTTACGAATGTTGGGAAAGGAGGAGGCAAAAAAGAAGTGCATTCAATCCACTTTTGCAAGCTGAAAGCTGATGTACTTTACTGAGCGATAAAGTCGGTGGAATTATAGTCAGCAAAACAGGAATATTACCTAAAGGTAGGTACAACTTTTGTGCACATGAATATCACAAAAAGATGACTACTGCCCTATTGACATATTGTGTTTATTAATAACAACCATGTTATGTCTGAATACAAATAGAAAAGGGGTGAGAACTGTTGCACAGAATTGTGAACACCTTGAGGGAAAAACTGAATTTTACTAATTTTTATATTCCAATAGAGACACTCCATGCCTAATAGACATTAACAATTATCTGTTGGCTAATTTTAAAAGCATTATTGATCTGTGTAACACTATCTAATTTTAATAAAAAACAGCACTGTAGAAAAAGCTCACCTCAGAGACACACAGACTAGATGTTTGTGTTGGTTACTCTCTCCAACGCCACTCCCCAGTCTTCTATGCCCTGTTCTGGCCCCCTGGAGGCTGCTCTGATTCAGTGGCTCAGTGCCTTCTGAAGACCATTTTCCCTCTGGCTGCCTTTTGAATGTAGCCATCAGGAAGGATCAGCAGGAGACCAGTGGGTAGGAAGAGAGGAATCTTGGGGTGTTTTCTGTTCTGTTCTCTCTCTGCCAGCTTCAGCTTTGAAAGTAGCTGCATTTGCCATCCATAGGTTGCAGATTCTGATCCTCTAAGGGCCTCTCCCCAACATCTGCAGCCCTCATCAGATATGTAAGAATTTTCTCCTCTTTCCCCTTTCAGGCCTTAGCTGGTAAAGGCTCCCTATTCTTTTTTTTTTTTTGAGCCAGAGTCTCGCTCTGTTGCCCAGGCTGGAGTGCAGTGGCTCAATCTTGGCTCGCTGTATGCTCCGCTTCCCGGGCTCACGCCATTCTCCTGCCTCAGCCTCTCGAGTAGCTGGGACTACAGGTGCCCACCACCACGCCCAGAGAATTTTTTTTTGTATTTTTAGTGGAGACGGGGTTTCACCGTGTTAGCCAGGATGGTCTCGATCTCCTGACCGCGTGATCCACCCGCCTCGGCCTCCCAAAGTGCTGGGATTACAGGCGTGAACCACCGCACCCGGCCTGCCAAGGCTCCCTATTCTTTTCAGAATACGGGTGTCTCATTTTCTGAAATACCTATAATCTTTTTATTTGAAATTCTCTCCAAACACACCTTTGAGTATGCCGTTTCCTGTTGGCACCCTGGCTAATACAGTGTTCTGGGTCAGTTGAGGGAGGAGAAAACATTAAAAACAAATTCCTATTCCCTGTATAAAAGTACTGTCAAACATAGACAGCATGCACTTACCAATTGTAAAAGAAAATTCTTGTGAACCATATGCCGAGTTAAGGGTGAGGACATAAAAGTAAATACTTGAGTTGAAGATAAAAAAGATCAAAGCAATTACCCTTCTACGAATCTCTAAAAACAAGCACAAAGGCATTATTTGAAACCTTTGTGGTAATTATACTATTCTGATTAATGTCCCTGGCTACTGTTTTGGCTTCAATAAGCCATTTTACCATTTAACTTGTAAGTCTGAAAAGAGAAAAAACAAAATTTAATTTTATGGTTTAGGAGAAGGCATAAGACAACCAGAATCTAAATTTGTGAAAAAGAGAGAACATGGTCTTATGGGTTGAAAGTTGAAAGTGGGAAATAGGGATAACAAAAGACCAGATCAAAATATCAGTTGCATGGCTAGGTGGGAGTGGCTCACCCCTGTAATCCCAGCACTTTGGGAGGCAGAGGTGGGCGGATCACTTGAGGTCAGGAGTTTGAGACCATCCTGACCAATGTGGTGAAACCCCGTCTCTACTAAAAAAAAGTACAAAAATTAGCTGGGTGTGATGGCCCGCACCTCTAGTCCCAGCTACTCAGGAAGCTGAGGTAGAAGAATTGCTAGAGTCCAGGAGGTGGAGGTTGCAGTGAGCTGAGATCACACCATTGCACTCCAACTTGGGCCACATAGCAAGACTCCATCTCAAAAAAAAAAAAAAATCAATTACCTAAATACATGGAGATTTTTTTATTTTTTCTTCCAAATGTTCCATAATAAATATAATAATGAAATTAACAGTGACTAGTAGATTTATATACCACCTATTATGTGGCAGGCATTATTCTCAGTGTTTTACATTTACATAGATGTATGAATTCATTTGTTGCTTGCGACTATCCAATTAGGTAATATTACCCTTGTTTTATAGATGAGGAAACAGACTCAGTGGCTTAAGTAACTTGCCGAAAATCACGCAGCTTGTAAGTTGCAGTGCCATATTTGACCCAGGCAGGCTTGCGCCAGGGCTGTGCTCTTAATTTCTACACTACACTGCTGTAAATATGTAAGATTATATAATCTATGTATTTCTCCATCCTTATTTCTTTTGGAAACATTCCATTGCCTACTTGCTTCATCAAGATATCAGAGAAGATATAAAGTACAATATTTTGGGTACTAAGATAAAAGCCTAATTTTAACAAGCGATGAATTAGAGACAAAAATTTTGCCTAACCTCGCGTAACTTTTCACCTTATTATAAAGTCAGAATATTATGGCGTCAAGTTTGTGGTAACTATCAAACAAATGCTAAACATCATTTCTTAAAAACAGGGCAATAAGGCAGTCAAGGAAGGTACTTTAAATACATTTAAGTTTTTAAAGGTAATGAATTGTCTGAAAAGAGAAAAAGACACTAAATGCATTCTCCAAACTTCTCAAAGACCATTTTCCAAGATGGCCAAGTTTTTGCTCCTTCTCAATTCACCCCTTAACACAGATAAGTTTACATATAGGGCAATTATGTTTACACTATTTTGACATTCAACTGGAAAATGGTATTTTGTGTCAGAACAGAGGGACTGAAAGTGAAATTTGCTTAAACCACTCAATAGCATGCTAATAAATTAGTCTGAGGTACAGCCTACAGCTTTAGAGAAAAGATCATCAATGGGTTTCCAATCAGTAATTTATACAGTACTCAGTGAAAAATAACACAAGGAGGTAAGAAGTGCGTCCAGACTAGGCACAATTCTTCTAAACAGTGCACCTGCTGAACTCATTTGGGTAGAAGGCTTGTCTCTATATTGACCACCTACCGTTAAAAGAGTACATCTGACTGGAGTGTCTTCAGGGAGAAGGATGGATGGATGGATGCATAGACATTTATCCACCAACCCATTAGGTCCTTGCAGACTGTGACTGGGGAGCAGAGGACATTGTTGGTAGTAATGGAGAGACTTGAGACTTTAGGTATTTTTGACTGCTTAGTAGAAGATAAAATTAAAGTTGGCCAAACTAGAGAATCAATGAAGACTGTAGAATCAAAGACTAAAAAGTTAACATTTTATGAATACCTTGAACCTCCCCATCAACTGAAGACCAAAGTAAAAGACAAGCAATTAACCAAGCTATGGGAAACATCATATACTAACGGTACACATGAAGAATATGTGAGCATCTGAATTTATTATGAGGTAAGATCTTCAATATAAGGTTTGATAACTGTGTACCCTGTAATATTAGAACAATCGTTATATATGATAAAAACATATAACTTGGCTTGGGATCCTAGCCAAGTTAAGAGACTCATCCAGTAATTTATTTTAAGTCAACTTGATTGCAAGCTACTTGGGAATGAATTTGTGATGTGTATTATTTATATTCCTTTGGTAGCCTAGCACAATGCTTTTAATCTACTGGGTTATCAATAAATAATTATTGATTAACTGAAGGGAGTGACAGGCATGCCACCATTTTCTCTGGCATTGACACCTGATATACTGATTTTCATAACTGCATCGTTAAGACCAATCATCTAAAAAGAGCAGATGTTAGCTGAGCAAATGCTGAACTCTGCCATAAGGGCAGTTCACTGTAACACCAAGCTAAAGGCTTGAGGTCAAAGGACATTATCCCTGAACTGTGACTAAAACAAGAAGTTTTCCTCATGCTTTCAGATCTCTGGGGTAAAAAGTCTATTTGTTTTAAAAACACTAGTAGAGTTTAATTGATCATCACAATTATACAGAACCAAATGACACAAGGCCATTCAGTTTGTTGCTATCTATGCCATGTTTTAGGTCAAATAGTATAAAAAAAAATAAAAATAACTTTCTTTACAACAGTTTAAAACAATATGGACATTGAAGTTATGGCTTATTTTAGTCAATATTATCTTAAAACACCAAATATATGTGTTATGATTTTAAATAGGTTGTGATAAGGTAATAAGCCTACCCATTTTCCCCGATCACACCATATTCCACAAACATACATTATGTAACCATAGTCAAGTCTTCCATATAAACAAAAAGAAAATAAAGAAAATAAGATGTACCACATAATTTCCTTTCCTCTAATTTTACACACCAAAATCCCTCAAAGTTCCAAATTTCTTCCAACTGTAAAGATGTTTGAAGAATCTGGCAGACAGTCTCATATTTATAGATTAGTAATCAGAATTTATTCTGATATTTTTAGAAAGTTACTGGTATTTTCTGATAGCGATCAACATCTTCCCACTAAGCCAATGAATAAACACAATGAGCATCGTTTTCTGTGTATCATATGATGAATACATTGTTTCAAAGATAAATTGACAGGGTGTGGTGGTGATATCTGGGAGGTCTTTGTCTTTTATCTGGTAAACATTTAACAAAAAAAGAGTAGGCAAAAGAGAGATGGTTTCTCTTATGGCCACTGCTAAGCAAAGGCTGTCACCTTTCCTTATCACTTTGGGGTGTGAGAATGAACAGATCAAGCTGTTTCAGTATTTCCTACTTTCACTGGGCCAAATCAAGATCTTAGTAAAATTTCAAATAAGATACAGAAAAAGTAAATAACCAAATGTGTATATATTGAGGCATAATTCATCATATGGCTTTATCAGATAAAGCAAATGAGAAAATCCTGAGCCAGTCACGAAAGCGTGTCCAACTCTGAGTGACCTGTCCTTAAGATGGATCTTCTGTAAATAATTAAATTAGTGGATTTTTTTTTTTTTTGCCTGCCCATCTGGGTGGAAAGAAAATTTTTTAAAAATCACACACACACACACTCAGAGAGAAAAAAAAAATCTCAAAGGCTAAACGTTACATTTACATTGTCAGTGCAAAAAGGGCTTTACCATATATTAAATTGTTAACAAGATTCCTGAATTAAAAACTGCAAAAGAAAATCAGCATGGTTACTATAAATAATTTATTTATGTATGATTAGAAATTTGTGAGAAAATGTAATTTATTTTATGGCCACAAAGATGAATATGTATAAACAAAAAATCTGAGTCATAACTTCAATAAATTTTTTAATACAGGTAAGTAACTTAAAGGCATTTTGTAATAGACATGTTAAACCTTATTAGGCTGTGAAAAGCAGTACTTGTATTTAGAGAACAGAGGGCAATTCTGCGTGGCTGTGTTTCGGCTGCCTCAGAGTGCCTGAAACAGAAGAGAGCGAGCTGGGGACTGGCTGCAAGGCAGGACGATGGAGGTTTTACTGGCGGGGGCATGGGGAAGAGGCCAGAGGTGCATGGCTTCGTTTTTTTCTCCCCTTTATTAAAAGGATAAACTGCAAATCATTTTATCAGTGGTCGGGGGAACTACAAGAAGCTGAATATGACAGCAGTGCTGAAAATATTTTCACTACTTAGGGACTAGGCCTCTGCAAACATGGCTTCACTGGACTTACTATTAAAAGCAATCTGCAAAAGAGGCTTAAAAACCCAGGGGTCTAATATCAAGTGAACAGTAGGAAAGGTGACCTTTCATTCCGTTTGTTTATTAGAGGATCTGCAGACTCCATCTCAGTGTGGGTCCGGTATTGGTAAGAGGCCAAAGGGGAGATGGTGAACTCTGTGTTTTTTTAGAGGTCACATAATCAACTTAGAAAATACAGCTGGAAAAAGAACAAAAATGAGAGCTTGGTTTTATGTACTATCTTACATTTTTGGTTAAATGGTTACATGTAAATTCCTTTTAATAATTTTCTATTTTATTTGAGTACAACCAACTTAGTATAAATTTAGGTACTAAACTTAGCTATCAGATATAGCACACAAAATTAAAGAGACAAAAGGGTAACTGAAGCAGGTAGAAAAAAAAGAAAATTGAAATAAGACTAAAATACAAAAGTTAACTGAATATAAAACAAAAAAATGAAAATACAAGTTCTGTTAGGATGGTGGTAATTTTTATTTTTCTGAAGTGTAACACTATATAATTTTAATAAATAATATCTCATTTTAAATGCATTTATAAAACTATAGCATGTTTTCAAGCAAACTTCATCATTTTATTTTTACAAAATGGTAGGAAGTGATCAACTATGAGGCCTATATATATTCATCTGCAAAAGGAGGTAAAGCCAGGCATATTCAAAATTGTATATTTAAAATATTGCTCATAGTTTTACTCAATACAAACAAAAATTACTCCCATATGGTAATTACCTTTTAATATTTTTTAGGGGCTACTTGTCTTTAGGTATTGACTTTATTCTTTAACTAGTACCACTGGCCCTTTTACAAAGTATTAATTTTAATATTCAATGAATAACCTGACATTTTTCCACAGAGCTACTTTTTGACTACTCTGAAAACAAACTCTAAAATAAAAATCAAAACAGCCAAAGTGTGGTGGCTCATGCTTTGGGAGGCTGAGGAAGGAGGACTGCTTGAGGCCAGGAATTCATGATCAGTCTGAGCAACATAGCAAGACCCATTGCTACAAAAAAAATAAATAAATAAAAAATAAAAACAAAACAACAGTAGCAAAAGAAGAGTGGTGCTCAAAATGGGTTAGAAACACTGTAGCCTCCTTAGTCCTGATTTAGTTATAGTCACACCAGAAAGCAAGCACACACTTTGTTGACTATATGGCTGTGACTGATTGATGATACCCTAGCAAGGTTACCATAGCTAATTACAACATTATTCATTTAAGCCTTCAAGGGGGAAAAAAAAACCATACTCCCAGGGAAGGAAAGGAAAAAAAAAAAAGAAAGAAAAGCTATTCTATAACTGATAACTTTTGAATAATCAGCCTCAACAGGAAACAAACAGGATGAAACTCAATGACCAAATTGTAACTTATGAATTCATCTAAGCAATTTTAACTCTGGGTAATTTTAACTCTGGGTTTCACAGCCTACAGCAAAGAGCTTCCAACAACAAGGAACCTTCACATGCTTATATGCTTTGTAGTCAGAATTCAAAGGCTTCATCAGAAGCATAACCCAACCCTGAGCTTTAGTTCTGCTATGTGTGTGGTGTGAGTGTGTTTGTCTAGGATCAGATGCCAATACTTAAACTCACATTATGGGCACAGCAGCTACTTACACACGGCAGCCTAATTAAAGGAATAAACTTCCCCTTTCTTTACATTTTCCTGAAGATCAGCGCCATAAAGGGATTTTGGTTTGGTTAAAAATTGAGAAAAATGTTCCCATATGTTTCCTTTATGCAGTAAATTAGTCAAAATCAGATAGAAAATGGTCACAATTTTCAACAGGAATCTATGGCTACACAGTATTTGCTGAACACCACTGCAAATAAAGAGAACTCAGTGTTTTGAAAATAATGATATTATAACAAACACATAATCATAATTTCCATTTCGGTTTTGAAGAAGCACAAACACACATGGAAACAATAAAGCATCTGAGGCACCTTTCAGCTTTCAAGTCTCAAAAACAAGAATCACTTTCAAATAGAAAGTAGCTCATCTTCAAAGTTTAACACACAAGAGGAGAATAAAGCTAATACCACTTCAACTCCAAACTTTAATCAGATTACTTTATATCAAGGTAATCTAGATCACAAGCATGGCAACAGCCAAGTTTAAAGTACTTTTTATCCTGAAAAACTATTTAAATTACATTGCTAAAATAATTTAACTAAATAAATATTTTCCCATGAAAGCTTGAACCCAAATTAGCAAATTTCAATCAAGAAGTACTGAGAAAAATTATCAAAAGGTACAAAATAAAAAACTACTAATTAATTGGGGCCATAGGAGGGAAACTGGCAGAGGCATGGAGTTGGATTCAAACTCAGCTTGGTATTAATAAAACACTCACGGAACCATCATGGCCCACTGGAGAAAGGACAGCTTATTTTATAGATGAGGAAACTGTGGCCCAGGGAGATATGGTGGTGACACATCAGGGAGTGACCTGGATAGCCTTGGTTTTCAATTTTTACTTCACTAGAATGTGTCCCAAATTTGTCCTGATTTATTTTTTGTTTGGAAAAAGTTGATTCTGATACAGATAGGTTAAATGACTTATCCTGATCACACAGCTAGATCAAATACTGCAGGGTCTAGAACTAGCTCCATATCACTGACTCTCAAGGGACAAAGATTGGGTTGGGTCAACCTTGGGCTATGGCCACAAAAAGCCTCTTATGGAACAGTAGGTGGTCAGGTACTAATCATGAAGGCAGTGTAGGGACTAGTCAAGGGAAGGACCAGGAGACTCCTATCCTCCTAAACTTTAAAATAATTTTCCTCACTAATTTGTCTTTTTTACAGATGGTCCTATATGTACATACTTAAAAAATCAAAAAGTGTACTAAAATATCCACGTTATTAAAAAAAAACCCATATCTATGGATCCCATTAGTATATTGGTTTTAGTAGAACTTTCCTACACACACAAACACACACACACACACGGGATGAGAAGATAAGAAGACAGAAGCAAACTCATTTCTGAAACGTACAGGATTTAAAAGACATTTTCTCCACCTCCATTTCCTTGTCTTGTTCTCTCAGTAGCTTTTGATTTATAGCTATTCATAGTATCTATTTATTAATTTACACTCTACTCAATTCCAAAAGGATATGAGGTGCTATCACATATAGTACCTAAACTATATGGATAATTGAAATCTACAATTAATTTTTAAAAAGTCATGTAACTGAACAAGCACTGTTCTAGAAGCCAAGAGATGTGGGTTCCAGTTCTAGTTCCTTATTCAACATCAGAGTACACATTGAATTTTAGCTTTTATTTGCTCATTTGTAACATAATGTCGATTATCTACACAATTGCTAATTATAAAATTCTGTGTAACTGTGTATTTCTAGGTCAGCATTCCACAAACCTTTTTCTGAGGCACGCATACGTCTTTTGAGTGGAGGTGAGGTTTTGGGGTAGATAAGCATTGGGATTCTGTTTATTGGCTACTTTCTAGACTTCTGCACCCTTTCTTCCACACTAGCATAAGCAATCCTATTTGTCCAGAGATGGAGAATGAACAAATTTAAATAGCATCTAGAACTTAAGTGCTCAATAAATGTTATTTATTAACTAGAATCAAGCATCCATTGAAACCCTAATACATGCTCAGAAGAACCATGGGGTTTCACAGAGAAGACTTGGAAAATTCTCGAACTAGGTAATTTTTAAGTCCAAATAGATCATGTGAATATGATTCTTTCCAATTTCACCTGGTATTTTGGTTACCACATCTCATCATTTAAATGAACTCTCAGGCCAGCAATCTCTGTACTATATGGTAACATGCTTTGGCTGATTTCAAAGCCACAGAATCTTAAAGTGTGAAAGTGATTTGCTACTTAGGGCTGAATCAGGGCTCAGTCATTCAGCATTACATTAGAAAATCCATTAGAAAATAAATGATAGGAAATAATTTAGATGAATGAGGTTGGAATTATGTGGTTGCCCACTTGATTTAAAACTCATCCTATGAATTAAAAATATATACCCCATTAGCTTATAGGGCATGAGACTATGAACCCCTTTATGTCAGTAGATTTCTGCTGTTCATCTTTGTAACCCTTGATTGTTAGATGAAGAATTAAGAAATAATAGTTATTGTATGCCTACTGTACTGTTTTAAAGATTTGGACAAGGCTTCATGAACAAGGTCATATTTGAGCTTGAACTTAAAAGGTGCATATGAGTTCACTACACAGTAAAGAGACAAAGGAATGAGCCAGGTAAAGAGAACAGTATCCACAAAGGCAC
The DNA here is from genome assembly GCF_028885625.2 of Pongo pygmaeus. Lineage (NCBI taxonomy): Eukaryota > Metazoa > Chordata > Mammalia > Primates > Hominidae > Pongo > Pongo pygmaeus. Next base: position 105,285,898 of record NC_072384.2, on the reverse strand, counting down.
AGAGATTTGAAGGTAGTAAATTTGGAATGGCAAGTGGTTCACAGTGGCTGCAGGTTAAGGTGACTGTGAAAGACTGGCCAGCAATAAAGGTGGGCAGAGAGGAAGCAACTAGATCATGAAAGGCCTGGGAATATGAATATGCATGCATAAGTATTACATCCTGGAAGATAAAGAAAGAATGGGAGGAGTCAACCTCTGTATGCATTACATGGAGAAGGTGGTTGTTGGTTTTTAACAGAATACTGTTGATAGTTATCTTGTGTTGGAAAAAGAAATATAAAAATTATACTGAACATTGAGTATATTTTGATATCAGATTCCAGGAAAACATAAATTTTGGGTGCTCAACGTGATGTAATCACAAAAATCTCTTGATTCCTAATATTTGTTGAATTGTGTCTGCTTAATTAAGAAAAGCAGTGTAAGGCAAGGAAGATTAAATTTGCTATTTTCTTAAGAAAGTGGCCTTAAGAGTGAGAAAACCAGTAAAAAATTAAGCCCTATTTCTGTTGTACCAGGTTGGGTGAATGAGCTGTGAAAAGTACAACCAGTTCCAATGGCTACACGGGCTGACTGGGGAAGGGAGATGAAAGGCCTGGGTTCAATGGCTGGCATTTCATGAGCACCCTGTTAGGAGGAACTGCTGGGGCACAGGTGCTGCAAAACTCCTCTCACCGCCCCTCCCATTCTTCACCTAAGCAGGCTTTCAGGGTGGCCCAGACAGTACAGCCAGGTCGCACTCCCAGAAGTGCCATGAATGAATACTGCCTCTACTGCCTACCACATTTCTCCATCTAGAGGTGCACAGCCTATGGCCACATCCTGCCCTGAAGCCAACAACAGGAAAACAGAATGGGTGGAGACCAAAGCTGGCTGTGTTGCTTCCTTATTTAACTTCTCTATCTGAAAAACCTGACAAATATGTTTTTTCTTTGCTTTTTAAGTTCCAGAAATGCAAAGTACTCAAACTGCTACAACCACGAAAGTGGGTAAGGGATGATTTTTTTTTTTTACATCATTCATCCTTGCCCAAATTTCTCCTGCTGATTCAGAGGAACCATCTGCATCAGCTTGCTAACGAGTTTAGATATGGTTCTCAGGGTGATGGGAAGCCAGTGAAGGTCGTTAAGCAGGGGAGTTATATTATATAATCAGATTTGTGATTTAGAAAGGCAGCTCTGGCAACAGTAGGGACTGGAGAAAGCACACACTGTAAAGAAAGAGGTCAGTTTGAGGCCTCTGCAATAGTCTAATTGATGGCAAAGCTCTGGCCTGCTGTGGTGGCTGTGGACAAGGAAGCTGAATAGCTGACAGAGTGGGGGAGGTAGAAGGAAATGGTGGAACTGTAGGTGATGCCAAGGTTTCAGGCCAAATGGTTGGAAGGCAATGTTTCCCACCTAAAAGTGAGCTAGTCTCATCATTTAATCTGGTACTAAGTGAAATGAGATTGTAGACCAAGGAGTTTAGTATTTTCAGGGTTTTGGCATATATTCTCAAAGTAAACCCCAAGACAGTTATATTAGTTGGTTGTTTTAGGAATTGCGTATCAGAGGCAGCACAGCAAAATGGTTTCTCACACCGCAGCCAGCAAGAGTTCAAATTCTGCTTCTGCCACCTAATAGCTATGTGATTTCTGCTGAGTTACTAAACTTCTCTGTGCCTATTCCTCAACTCTTAAAAGATAAAAATAATAAAAGCCGACTAATTAAGTATGATGAGGCTTAAATAAATGAGTTATTATGAGTAAGGAATTTAGATGGTGTGTACTCATGTAATCAATATTGTTTTCTCTGACTTATCAAAAATCATATGGAAGAAGTAGAAAGTCTACTTTCAAAGAAGGGGAATCTCGGCTGACTTTTTTTTCTTGCATTCGATATTATGTTGTTCTAATATTCCAACAAAAAAGCTGAAGAAAACAAACTTTTTTCCCTGACAAAGCTCATAAGACAGAGGTGAAAACAAATTCTCTGGCACAGAAGTACTCTGAGGTTCGGCCATTTGAAGACCACAGTGCTTGCTTATAAATAGAATATTAAAATAAGCAAGAGCAATTTTCTCCTTTCGTCTTCCCTTATTGCCTAATTTTCCTCTCATACCATTTGCATAATGGATAAAAAGGCACCCATTATGCAAATGAATGATGGGGCTGTAAGGTTGCTGAAGCCACAAGGCTGGCTCCAGATGAAGAGAAGCTGCCACAAAGCCCTCCAGCAGCCACGTTCCAGCAGACTGCTTCACTAGCTCGGTTCCAAAAGATAGAGGAAAACCCACGAAGACCATAGGTCATTAATTTCCATTTGGTTTATTTTAAAACGGGCACTACAGATGCTTTTCCGAAAATCAGTACAAAATATGGATTGTCAGCATTAGAGTATGTAAATTTAACTTTACAGTATATATTTTATTTCAAATGGGAAAATGAGTACTATGTACAGTTCTAACCATTTTAAGCATATGTTTTGCTTTAAAAAGAATAAGAAGCTGACCTTTGCAAAGTGGAATAAGCCTCTGTTCTTCTAGCTTGAGAATTCCCTCAGAACAGGTGCTCTAAGTAGTCTCAAAATGTTGCACAAACATTCCACAGGCATAAAAAGTTGTTTGAAATACCAAGATATTAGTGGATTTTCAAAAACTTCAGACTGTTAAATTGAGCTAAATTTATCTTTAGGCGGTATCACCAAAACAGATATGTTATTTCTCTTGAAGTTGTAAACTGATAGAAACTTTAGAGTAGTATTTACTTTCTCATTCTACAAATATAATGAAAAATAATTCTAAGCAAAATTACTGGATAAATTGTCTTGTCTGAATAAATCATCAGAAAAGAATTTCAAAACTAACTTCAAAACATTTCCCCCAGATTCTGAGATTATAGTTTGGGCAGGAAAAGACAGAGGCTAAGAAAATAAAGTGACCTTTATTTCTAGCATGGATTCTTTGATAAACCTTGGCTTTTTCCAAATGACTTTTTTTCAGGAACTTTTTAAAAAAGTTATATGATACAGGCAAACTTCATCATTTAGCATCTGACTCCTCCATGTTACTTCAAGGGCATACAATTCTACTTCACCTTCAGTTCAAGAAAAAGCCGCATCCACTTACCTAAGCAGCAGTGGCTGCAAAGAGCTACGTAAAAAAATAATATAAAGAAAAGATAAACCACAATATAAAAAATATTAACAGGATGAAAGTCACAAAGAAGAAACAATGCCTAATCAACAAGATGACGGATCTTTAGTCAGGTGAAAAGAATATTATAAACATTACACATACCTAGTTTTAGAGCAGAAGGGGTTACTTCAATCTCCCCACCAATTGGTTTAAATGCAGCCAGTTGGGCAGCCACTTCTGTCTCAAAAGCATCTGGGCTCTGCCGATCTGCAGGGTTTCCACTGGGGCTCTCAATCTTGTGGAGTGGTTCTTGTTCTTCAAACACAGCAATCAGCTACAAACAAATCCAACAACACTAATTACTTTGTAGGACATGCATACCACACGGACACTATCTAGCTGAATGTGATCTTTATTTGGTTGCAAAGAAAATCGCCTCATCAAACTTAAAACGTTAATGTTACTATAGCACAACTCTTAATTTTTCAACAATATTATGTCTATAAGCACCATGGTCAAGAAATAATAAATACTGGTTTATTCATTTGTTTATTTTGTCTATTACTGAAAAAGAGAACCAGTTTTGGCCCACTCTCTTAAAGGAATGAAATGGCTGCTTCCCCTTCCCACTACCCCACCTTCCCTAATATGCCTAAAAGGACTTCATTAACTCTTTATTAGAGAGTGCTTCCAAAAATGAAAGTTGAATATGCGTTGAATAATAGACTTAAATAGTATAGGGAAGGTATTCCAGTCTCAGAGACCTAAAACACATTACAAGATGCCTAATTGTATCTGTCCCTGTAGATACACTCTACATACATATATACATACATACATTGTGTGTATACTTATATACAATTTGTGCTTATCTTGTATAAATAGGTATCTCATTTTTGTACATGCCTTTAATTTTGTTCTTTTCTTTCATGATTGACTCTGTGTTGACTGGTTTAAGTCCAATGGAATGCTAAGTCCAATAAGACTCAACATCCTTACTTTTAATCTGAGTCAATCTTATTTTACATGAGAACTATGCTTTTTACCATTAATATAAAAAGTCTAAATTGTTCATTTCCAAGTCATTTTTTTCCTTAAAATAAGGGCAAGATATCTTTAAAAATTCAAGTAATCACACAGACACTACTGTATAGACAGTGACAACAGCTCTGCTGAAACTGCACTTTTGGCCAACAGACAGCACCAACATTCAGAAACTTCAAGGGTTTCTCATCAGCTGATGTAGAAAAGTCCAAATGTGAGTACACGAGGCAGCTACAGGATGCTACTGTCATTTCAAAAAGTGCAATGTGTGTAAATGTAAAAACCAGCAGTACATCTTTAGATATTTTCTATTCATTAAGTAAAACAAACCTACTTATGATTCAAGAATTTATTCAGGAAAGACACTCAAAGCCCCAGTCACAGGGGAACCCTGTTGGCAATAGCATTAATAACAGAAGTGCAGGGTTAACCAATCAAAACATCATAAATTTCAAGTTTGGTCTTTCAAAAGAAATGAATACAATTAGGGATATGCAAATTGGCCATTCAAAAATAATTTTCATAATTGACTACTCATTTCCAGTATGGAGACTTCTTTAATTGGAAAATCCAACAATCCTCTCACCACAGAAAAGAAATGCTACTCCCAAGGCATTATTTTTAATTCTTGAAATTGAGCATATGCATTTTCTATTTGTAACTGGTAGCACTGATGAACTTATTTGAGATAAGACTTAAATAGATTAATAATAATGAAAGATTATTCTAGTATAAAAAAATCAGTAGAACGATATCTTTCTCATCATCCAGCCAGAATGAGTTTAACACTTTAAATCTTGAAAAGGAAAATGAAACCAACTTTTTAATGTGGTGGATGTGTGATTTTCATCACTATTTCTGTTATATAATAACTTCAATTTTGTGTATTCATTAACCCTAACATATATTAGTAATGTTCATTTTAACATTTAACATACCAATCAACTGGCAATGGCATATTATATTGGTACTATGAACAGTTTAGTGTAAGCTAAGAGTTATATCTTACTCTTCTTTCATATGACATCCTTAACTCAGTATAACCCACATGCCTTAAATATTGGAAAAACGAGAAAAAATAGAACACCAACTAGAAGTATAATACAAAAGCTTAAAAGTGATAACTCATAAGATAAATATTTTTTCTTAAGATACTTTACTGTTTTCCATACATTTTATCCACACAAGTATACAGTGTATGCGGTAAGAATATTATACCTATTTATCAAATGGTAGAACAGAGTAGCTCCAAGATTTTGTTTCCCAAGGTCACTGACTGAACGGTAGCTGGTAGTGGAATCTAGTCTTTTTAATTTTCAATCCAGAGAAAGTATTTTCCTATACTGTAGCTGTTTTCCAAAAAGAAAACTGTAAAAAGAGAGGCTACACTGAAAGAATGTCTGTAATTTGTCCATTAGGGTGTTATACCCTAAAGAATGTGAATTCCACTTTTTGGAGACACAGGCACTACATGACTTTTCTTGAAGATGATAATAGCAAGACCTGATGCTCCCCAAATCTCATAAGCTCTTTGATTGAAATCAATTGCTTAGATTGTTTCCCAATTAGCACCTAGTTATGGTGAATGTATGAAAAAGTCTCTACTCCTGGGTAGAAGAGGACCAGCTCCTGATCTGTCATGGCTCCCATGGATGCTTGCTGAACAGAGACTCTCTGCATCCAGTCTTCATCTCAACATCTACAATATACACAGACTTATGCTTGTTTCAACATTGATAATTGGTTTAAATCATATGTTGCAGGTCCTTGTTAACTAGATTACTTCAGTCATCTGAATACCTACATTCCTGGGCAGCAGACTCCCCAGAAGACAGTGTTACAGAAACTCATTAATTAACATAAACCACTGTTCTAGCCCCTCAACAGAAGGAATGCTGGTTTTTAAAGAATCTAGTGCATGGAAATGGCATTCCCTTCTTGCCTTTAAACCCATTCAAAGTTATCTTTCCCACAGAGATGCGCTGAACATGAAAGAGGGAATTCTATTTAAAAAGCTTTTGTGTTAAGGTTTCACTTAGAGCAAACTTGTATGGCATGTGGAAGAACTTTCACTGACACCTCAGGGGCTGCAGTAACCCACACTCTACACAATGCAAACAGGGAATGTTGGATTGGATGATTCCTCCTCTGCTGCCTTCTCTCTCCTTCTGGTCTGCCCTCCAGTCTCCTTCTATGATTCCAGTGTCCTCATGCCACCTACTGCAGTGCTGGCATTTCCAGGAGACCCCATAATCCAAAATGATCTGTTTACACAATCTTTACTTCCAGTCAAAACTCCTGTTCCCACAAGATGTCTGTCAGTATTTAAGCATCTAATCCCCAGATAGACACAGGAAGGTCAGTCTATGAATATGCTAGAAGTTCTCCCATCAAACAAATCAATGACCTTCTCAGGATCCACTTACCACAGGTCCCACCCCATTTTCTGCCTCTCCTCTAAAGCAAAAATTTGAAAGCGCTGTCTACACAACAGTTTCCAATATCTCTCCTCCCATTCTTTAATGATGCCACTCTAGTCAGGCTCTCACCCCTCAACTCCACTGAAACTGCTCTTATCAAGGTCAAAAACAATCTCTAGATTCCTAAATCCAAAGGTGCTTCTCTGGCTTTACTTCAGGACACAGGTGATTACTGCCTTCTGAAAGTACTTTCTGCACTTGGATTCCAGGGCACCAGTCTCTTGGTTTACCCTTATTTCTCTGGGCCCCCATCAAGTTTTCTTTTGGTTGTTCTTCTTCATCTTCTGGATTTGGTCTCTAAAAATGTTGAAGAGCATATGTCTAAATTTGTTTAGTGACATCATCTGTTTCATGGGTTAATATAACTCTATCGGCTGATAAATTCAAAATTTTAAGTGGTGCAACCCAGACCTTCTGTAACTCCAGGCTCATTTCCTAATCTAACATGTCAAAAATGGAAAAAGTGACCTTTCAAAGCTCTTTCCATAGCTCTTTACATCCCAATTAATGGTAATTCATCCTTCTAAGTTGTTCAGGCCAAACACCTTGTAGCAATCCTTCAACTCTCTTTCCCTCCCCTCTCACTCTGTCTCTGATACACTCTATTTGACCACTTCTCACCACCTCCACTGTCACCACTTTGGACCCAGCTACCATGTGTTTAACAGCCCTGACTAGTCCCCTTGTTTCTACCCACTGCCTCTTCCCCCTGTGTGCAACACAGCAGCCAGACTGACCTTGTTAGCATGAATCGGATCACGTGTCTCCTCTGATGCGACTCCTGTAATACTTTCCCACCTCACTTGAAGAAAAGCCTAAGTCTCTGCAATGGCCAATAAGGTCACTTGCTCCTGTTCCATTTCTGACCTCGAGTTCTGCTGATCCTGCCCCTTGTTCTCAGGACTCCATCCAGCTGCACTATTGTCTTTGTAACTGCCTCAGGGTCTTTGCACTTGCTGTTCTCTCTGCCAGAAACAGTCTTCCACCAGACACCTGCAAGGCTTGTTCCTCAATCTTTCAGATCTTTAATCAAATGCCAGCCTTTCTCTGGCTATACTAAATTGCAGCATCTTCATTACTCCCTGTATTCCCCCGCTTTGTTTTATTTTATATCATGTGTATCATCCTGTCAGCATCACAGCTCTTCTTATTTTATTGCCTGTCTCTGCACCTCACTAGAATGTAAGCTCCATGAGAACCCTGAGTTTGTTATTGATTGTGTATCCCCATTGGCTCAAAGAGTGAATTTGCCATCATAGGGGCTCAATATACATTTGCTGAAAAAAATTAGTGAAATATGAGGCAAACAGATACTAAAACCTAATATAGCAACAAAAGATACCTAGATTTTTCATGTGTTTTTAGAATAAACATTCAAATATTCTTTAAAAAATTAAATGAATGTGTATAAATGATCACATTTAATCTTAAGATAATCAAGGTATCATCATCATCATTATTGTTGGTTTGGCTTTGGAAATTATGGCCGATAAATTCCTCCTTTTTTATTCAACACTGGGGGAAATTGCTTCTGCCACATCATATTCCAAAAATGGAGATTATCTATCTTCTCTTTCCTTTTCAGGCTCACTTTCAAAAGGGGAAGTCAGCCCGTTTGGTCACTGGATGAAGCAGGATGCAGGCTGAATGGAGAGGTGGTGGGGTTCGCGGTCTGTCCCAGGCACTCCCTCACCCAGCTATCTGCTAATACACTACTTTGATTTATCTATTGTGAAGCTTTTTAGACGTGTCCCTTAAAGTAGCTTAAGGACAAATGCGAATAAAACTCCCCAGCAAGTGGAGACGCAGCCTGAAGAGGCATGTCATAAGCTCAACACTGAAGTGCCCAGCTTTATTTTCAAAGTCGTGAAAATTTCACATTTTAGACCCTACCAGCTTTCTGTACTTCTTTTCAATATGAAAAGATTGTATGATTAAGGCATCAAGAAAGTGAAATGTTTATCTCATGATTTGGGTACCCCTGTTTGAGAGACAGAGGTTCTCAGGAACACATCTACCTTCTAAATAGGAGTTAGGAAAACACATGGAAATAAATACATTAACATGGTATGTGTGAATTATTTTCAATACCTAGATATTAATTGCCAGGGCTGACTGGTGTTCCCAATTCAAAGATTAGGCACTAGCTTCATTAAGTGTATGCATTCACTCCTATATTACCCAGGGGCGATCTGAAAGGAACATCTGAAACTAGGATTCTCCTAGAAAAAAAGTGATATCCATAAACCTTATTTTAGAAAATCATTCCATATTTTTCTCATTCCTTTACCTTGTAAAGGTAAAAAGAAAAGGAAAGTCAACAAGAAAAACAAACAAACACTTTTACACTGTTGGTGGGAGTGTAAATTAGTTCAACCATTGTGGAAGACAGTGTGGCGATTCCTCAAGGATCTAGAACCAGAAATACCATTTGACCCAGCAATGCCATTACTGGGTATATACCCAAAGGATTATAAATAATTCTACTATAAAGACACATGAACGCGCATGTTTATTGCAGCACTATTTACAATAGCAAAGACTTGGAATCAACCCAAATGCCCTTCAATGACAGACTGGATAAAGAAAATGTGGCACATATACACCATGGAATACTGTGCAGCCATAAAAAAAGAATGAGGTCATGTCCTTTGCAGAGACATAGATGAAGCTGGAAACCATCATCCTCAGCAAACTAACACAGGAACAGAAAACCAAACACCACATGTTCTCACTCATAAGTGGGAGCTGAACAATGGGAACACATGGACACAGTGACGGGAACATCACACACGGGGGCCTGTTGGGGGGGTGGCGGGAAAGGGGAGGGAGAGCATCACAACAAACACCTAATGCATGGGGAGCTAAAAGCCTAGATGATGGGTTGATAGGTATAGCAAACCACCATGGCACATGTATACCTATGTAACAAACCTGCACGTCCTGCACATGTATCCCAGAACTTAAAGCAAAATTTAAAAAAAATTAAAAAGAACTTTGGATAATTTACAACATCCATGACCATGAATAACAGATCTGATCAAAACAGCCATGTACTCTGCAATTTCACTCCATCAGTATCCCTTCCAGGACTCAGATCTGTTTTTAGTCTAAAACACTAAGGTTATTATGATCAATATCACTAGTAAAAGTGTGTGTGAACATGTCAGTGTTTTCAGGGGTGAGAAGGAATGGGGTAGAAGACTAACTTTCTTGATAATATCGCTAACATGCCCAAATGCTGAGCATAGAGGCTGGCATACAATGAAAGGTTAAATTTAATTTCTTTTCCTACCATAGCTATCATTCTCTGGCTTCCAGACTGAGTCCCACTTGACTTGTTTATCCCTATTTTGCTTTCACTTTGTTGTTTCTCTTTAATCTCTTCATCACAGGACTGACAGAGGAACACAAAAAGTACCAAGATCAAACACAACCAATAGGTAATTTCTGTTTTTCTTTTATTCTTGTTCTTCATCACACAAGAACACACAACTCTTAGACCATACAGTACTCTATCGCTCTTCTGCCTAGCAGTACATGGTTTGTGCTGTCTGGTCTTTGCCAACCATAACTTGAAGCAATATACCAATGCCTTCAGCTTCTCTGCTGACAAGTAAATATTTTAACAATAAATGCCATGAAGTACATTTATTGCAGAGTCTCTCAATATTCATGGTGTGGTTTATTCTGTTGCCAACATGTAGCATTCTGTCATTTTTATAGCCTGAATTGTTATAATCTGATGCTATTATCTTTAGCCTATGTAGAAAATAAAAAAGAATCATCCAAATGCTGCAGAGTACAATAAACTGCATTTATAATGGCATTTTTATTAGTGATTACACTGAGAAATATGTGGCTCTATTTTAATTACATGTCAAGTGAACTAATGTACTACTAAGAAAGGCTTATTTGCCACATTGAGTTATTTGGGTTAAACTGTTGAACTAAACAATGTATTGATATTTTTTACTGTTTCCTATATATTCTGTGTTACCAACTATCAAGTTAAATTAAAAGACAAAAAAAAAAAAACCAGTATCCTATAAAATAAAATTGGAATCGTTTGTCTCAAATCTTAATGAACACAATTAAATCTAAGTAAGACTGTGAAATTACAACAATTTCACAAGTAGAGAAAAACACATTATCACCTTTGGGAAGGGAGTGAAACTGCAGAATTTCATTTAAATGTATGCATCTGCTTGTAACTAAATAACAATTGGCTATGTGAGCTCATTTTTATGCTACTTTAAACAAAGGTTTCAAAGTACGTTCTCTTCCTTCCCAGGATTTTAACAGCTAGCTAAAAGCATTTAATCCGGATTTTAAAAATTAGCAGGCTCATATTAGCATCTTCATCAGATGCAAGCATCAGCTCTAGCATCCTCAAAGCAGGGACATAACAGCTCTGATTCCCAGAAAGTTCAACTGACAGTCAGTAAATGAGATAAATCTATTTTCATTTCCTCCCCAAACTGAAAATTCATAACAGGAACCTTTATAAACTTTACAGCTTTAAACATTATTCTGAAGAAAATAACATGACTTATTCGACTGTACTGAAAACCCTATTTATCCTTATCACTTTTTAAAGATGCATCTGCTTGAATTATCCCATAATAACAAGAATATGCCTTATTAAATAACCACCCATATTTCAGCCAAATATACATTTATTTCTTTTAAATTATGTAGTATGTTCCTAAAGAAGCCAGATACACATTAAACCCATCTTATATTGAATCACATTTTTTTATCTGACTTGAATTAAAATTTCAAAGATGATATGTTATCCCTTGACAAGTTGGAGAGAATTTTGAATTTGTGTCTGCTGTATTATTTACTTTCTTTAGGGACAATCACTCATGATTCATTAAACAACATTCACAACTTACATCTAATATACAAAGGGGAGTCCTGAGGAGCCCTTGTCTCTGTGCCCTTCACCATCTCTAGCAGTGGTAGGGCAAAGGGTGCCATGGAGGTCAAGTGGCATCCATGAAGCCCTTCTCCTACAGATATCTAGGGATTAACTATGGAAAAAGCAAGCCAGAACAAAAGCAGGGAGAAGTTTCAAGCATCGCAGAATAACATAAATTTTCAGAAAGTTTAAAAACTCAATATACCTGCCTTGTCAATAACATTCTTGCTTCCCATGAATTGCGCATAATTAAAAAAACCAGACACATGCAAAGGTGGAAGATAAAAAGCTTGAGTTAAACTGTCTGGAAGATTCTCAAAGATGATCCCAATCTACTAGGTGGCCTCACTTGCCATTTACCCAATGTATCACTAGCTACATAGACTAATCTTTTCCAATCTCAAGGGCTTTGAATATCTTGGGAGGAAATGAAGACACAAGACAAGCTGGGATATTTAAAATGTGTGGACACACATACACACACACACACACACACACACACGTAGATTTTCTTCAAGTTAATCTTAACTAAATTACATACATCTTACCTGCATTTTTTAAAGAATATTCTATTTGAAGCAAGTATATCCAACACTAGAAGACATAAAATAGTATATGGAAAATATTTCTAAATTATAAAGCACTACATACATTTACAATATTGTAACATCCATATTCAATATTATTTAACTGGCTCCATTTCATTTTCCCTCCTTCCCTACAACTTCTACTCTCTAGCCAAACCAAAGATAGAATCGTCTCAGAAACATACTCCTTGGCAATCTCTCAGCCAAAGCATAATGCTGCCACCGCCATCCATAGGTATGTTAATAAATGCTTGAAGGCAATAACTTATTGGAACCTAAGGTTGGTTTATTTCTGCAAAGATAATTCTCCAACAATTAAATAAGCCCAAAGAGTACGGCAAGGGCCTGGGTTTGCTTCTGACTTCCAATCTGGCCTCCTGACATTTAACCATAACACTATTGCCAAAGTGGTCTTTCCAGCAAACAGATCTGGGTGTGGTCTTGGCCCAGCTTCAAGTTCTTCATCATACATTGTCAAACTTTTGAAATAAAGTTTAAGTCTGCCATAATTATCTGCACCAGGCTCTCCAGTGTCCCACAGTGCTATATCCATGACTGTATCATCACTTGTCACATAGCATGAGGGTCCTTGGTATACTTGTCCCTACTTATATGTCAACAGTAAGCCACTTAAAACTATGGGTCACATCAATAAAAATATTTCTCAAATACTTATACAGCCCTTACTATGTGCTAGGCACTGTATTAAGTGCTGAAATGTATTATTTTATTTCATACTCATAAGAAATCCTATGATAAATCCACTGTTATTTCCATTTTACAGATGAAAAAAACTGAAGTACAACTGACTTTATATTCCAAGCTGCAAGTATGTTTCTTGGCACATGGGAAAAAATTCCTTAGGCAAATGAATGATCTACATTTTCTGCTATATCCAAGCAGCAGAACAAAGCCTCTGCCATATGGATATCCTCACTTTGGTGTGGACACCATCTCCCTACTCCTGACTTTTCCATCCTGTTAGGAATAAAGGTCACCTTCATGCCACATACGTTCCTATGCACAGCAAAATAGCTTCTGTCCATCCTTGAGGTTCAATGCAAAATTGCATTTAACAATTTACACATCTAAAACCTACTTAGTATATTATGATTCCAACCTTGTCTCCTGGTGGACTATATATATGTATTTGATTTTCTTCCAGAGGAATTCTTTTGAAACTGTAAAACTAATTTGTGCATTAACAGACCTAGTTTTGAAACAAACACAATGGTACAGTATTCTCTATGATGGCTGACTGTTAGAAGAACGCTGCTTATTTGTACTAATGACTGCAATCCAGCATGTATTGCTTAATTTTGTGGATTAATGAGTAAGCAATCAAATGTGATTTTAAGTCATGAATATAACAAACATACTACTCATTTATTTTGACAAGCATTTCAATTTATGAGCCTTGGCTACAAATAGAGCAGCCTATTTTGTAAAATAAAAAAAAGGAACCTTTCTGCTTTTAAGACAACCCAACAGCTCTCAGATAATAAACCTCTGCAGAGAATGGTGACAAAGCCACCACCTTCTAAAGACAGATAAATAACTGATAGGTTGACAGAAAAAACAATATCTTACTATATCATTAAAAATTTCAAAGAGATGGATTTTGCATGTACTTGAGCTGTATGAATATCTTTAGGGTTTGCAAACCACACTGAATGTTCTGACTAAAATAGGTCAGTGCTGGCCGGAGCAGGTGCAATGGGCATACCTGTCCCCTGGCCTGTCACCCTGGTAGCCTATAACACAAGTTTTGGCAGCTTCATATGTCCTGGGGGTGGCCTCATATTCCAGGCCAGAGATCCCCCAAGGCCAGGTAAGGTAGCGAGTGGACTGCAAATATGGAGAAGGTCACAACCCCCTGAAAATTAGCTGGTGATTAATTGGTACTACATTTCACCAGACTGGTTAGGGAACTGACTCTTTAGCATGAACACGTTTAGCAAATTGGCCTGAGCTCCCGCTGATTGACCTCATGACAGGTCCAATGATGTTCTACCTTCTCCAGCTTTTCATGACAGCTGAGCAACTTGTGGAGACTACAGAAAGGTCAGCATATAGCCTGATTGGAGGATGAGGAAGCACTTCTCTTAAATATTCCATTTAGACTCAGACTTCCCTTGTCATGGATGACAAGGCTTCAAAGCCGATATTTAAAAAAATTAACACTGCAACTGCAGGTGGGTTTAGCTGCTGAACTCCTTCTGTCTGAGTGGAAGTGCTAACCTTTTCCTTTAGCTTCTAATTGCTCTATATCTTCTTAACTAGTGATAATATGGCTAACCCTGCTGGGATGGGTGTTGACTTTGGGAGCATCTAAATGTCAAGATTTGTAATTATGATTGTGGGTGTATTAAACCAACATAGAATGATGCCTCGCTAATTGGGGCCCGAAGACAAGAAGGCTGGGGTCCTTGCTCCTTCCTCACTGTCATAAGTGGTGTGGCACCTCTTTTCTGGGAATAGTTGACTTTCTGGGTCTTGTCTCTAATCGTAGACAGTCTTTGCGAGTTAGTTTTAAATTTATAAATTTAGCACAAAAGGCCTTCCAAAAGCACCTAAAATATAAGCACATAAAACTATGACTTGTTTCTAAATCAAAAAGCGAAATACATTGAGCATAATTATTATGGCAAATAACGGAACACAAGTTTTGAAATTAGGACTGGACCCAAAAATCCAGGTTGCTGTGACCATTGGCAATACTGGGTTTCCAAAGCCAGTCCTCAACCTAATACTCCCAGACCTAATGGCCACTTTTGTACTTTACTACTTTTGGTGTTTATAGTTTCCAAGCAAAAAGAAAAGAGTAGGGGCAAGATATGATGATATAACTCCCCCAGATCCCTCCAGCAAATTGTGTCTGTAGTGTGTCTGTGTGTTAGAGAGAGAAAAAAATGAACAAAACTTCAAAAGGATTAAACTTTGGTGCTTTCCCTCCAGCCTTCTCTCTCTGTGTGTGTATGTTAACATATATATGTCAATTCACCATGCATAACACACAGTTTTGTTTCTGATATTTTCAATTACTATTTTTCTTATCAGCAACTTTCCCTAATTGTAATCCGTAAAGACAAATAAAGAAAATTCATACGGTTGAATAACATTTCATATTATATTCAGCCATCTTGTAAATGTTGTAGCATTCTCCCATTCCAGACATACGAAAGTGTAGGTTGTCTTTGCATAGTCCCAATGCTAAGCGTTATTTCTATTAATTACTAATTTTGCATATAAAATTATATCCTGTTTAAACTTCAATTATTACTAGTGATATTGACTCTCTGTCTCTCTCTCTCTCCGTCTCTCTCTCTCTCTCTCTCCCCCCCCCTCCTCTATATATATATATATACTTTTTTTTTTTTTTTCTAGACTGAGTCTCGCACTGTCGCCCAGGCTGGAGTGCAGTGGCAAGATCTCAGCTCACTGCAAGCTCCACCTCCCGGGTTCACGCCATTCTCCTGCATCAGCCTCTTGAGTAGCTGGGACTACAAGCGCCCACCACCACACCTGGCTAATTTTTTGTATTTTTAGTAGAGATGGGTTTCACCATGTTAGCCAGGATGGTCTCCATCTCCTGACCTCGTGATCTGCCCGCCTTGGCCTCCCGAAGTGCTGGAATTACAGGCGTGAGCCACCACGCCTGGCCGTGATATTGACAATATTTTCATGAGCTATTTTTACTTCTTCAGTAAAGTGTCTGTTCATACTCTTTGCCCTTCTTTTTCACTTCGTTTTTAGTGTTTCTTATTAACATGTATAAGTACTTTTTATTTTAAGTATATTGAAGTTGTCTTTTACTTTTGCAAATTTATTTTTTGCCAGTTTACCTTTCAATTTTGTTTATGATGTAAAATTTTTCATTACATGGTATTCAATTCGCTTAAAACCCCTATTAAATCTTCAAAGGTCTCTTGTAAATAGGCACTCACCTGGAACCAGTAATGTTTTATGATGGGCAAGTAGTAAAACAATGTTGGTTTCATTTAATTTACTACTTTGATAGTCCCTTAAGAGAGAGCAGGTGGGAAGTGTTTTGATTGATGGGCCTTTGGTTTTTAAATCACACATTCATATTCTAAACAAATACAGATGGATAAAAGCTATTACAATAAAAATATGCACAAATAAAATTTTAATATTTCAATGACTGCATAATCCAAGTGTCTATCATTATTTTCTGCAAATTCTTTATGTTGAAATTTCATATAATATGTCCATTACTAACATGGGGTAAATCTACTCACAAAACTCATTTTAAAAACTTTCATGTGCTTAAAGACTCTAAGCTTCCATTAGTTACTTTTTTTGTTCCCCAGAAAAAATAACATTTTATGTATTTTAGCCTTTCTTCCACAATCCCCCACTATCCAGTCATCAATCATCTTTGTTGCTTTCCTGTAAACTATCTCCTTGTTCTTCAAATTGCCAAGGATTAAAAACTCTAGAAAGGATCTGACCAGTGATAGCGATGGGTTAAAAATGAAAAAAGGATGTGTCTGTGAGCATGTGTCTTTGACTCTCACCAAAGTCCTCTTTTCATCGTTTCTTGAACAGCATATTTGCCAGGATTCAGCTGGTTTATCACCCTGATGACTGCTTGCTTTCTAACCACATTTCTCTATCCTACCAAAATGGTTTTGGTTCTGTTCTATCATCCAGTTGGCTCTGACAATCCCACTCTCATGTAAATTTCAAACTTAATATTTATTTCATTTACATGTAGGTAACATATGAAACACTTCTCAAAGAATCAGGAAACATGGGTTCTCTCAGAGAGTTCACCTATTAAAAAAGTAATGGTCTAATTATAAATACACAAAGTGAACTTAAAAATATGCACCCAGAACAATATTTAAATGACTATAAAAACAGGCTAAAGAAGTGGTGTTTCAATGAGATAACAGATAGTAATACAGTTAGGAGAATGGTGTTGGAGGTGTGCTTGCTGGCAGGATGATTTTAGGTACTGTTCAGTTGAAGGGATCCACTGGATTAAGGAACAAACCTGAAGTCCCAGTAACAGAGATCTACATACTATGAAATAGTTGACAGACATATGAAAAATCATGGCGTGGTGTCATCAAATTCATGAATCTAGGACTGAGTACATAACTTCTGGGGCCCAGTGTATAATGAAAATGTCTTGATCTTGTTCTAAAAATGTTAAGGACTTCAAAATGATGACATTAGAGGATTAAACCAAGCATGGGCCTCTTATAAGCATGGAAACCTGAGGTCATGTGCATAGAAATTTGGCCCTGCTTGAATTATATGACTCCCCAAGCTTATTCTGGTTTCATATTTCCCAAGCAATCTCTCATTTGACTTCTTCCCTCAATTGCCCAACAAGAAGACGATATGCTGGCTAGAGGATATAAAATCTCTAGTCCCCTTAGTAGGTTTTATACACCTTATAGTCCCAGTGAACCTTGCTAGTTGAAATCAGAATGCTGGAATCACAAAATTCCAGAGCAGTGAGAAGACAGAGTTGTATGCTTGGATTCCAGATTGTGGTTTAAAAAACAAAGAAAAACAAGGTTTCAGTATTTAGCGCCTATGAGATCTCTTCTGCAATCTCCCAAATCTTTGAGGAGTCTCCCATTTGAATGTCTAGTTCATATTTCTTGACTGAAAATATAGTACCTACCTTAGAAGACAGTTTAAGTCAAAGGTAAATGCAGAGATGTCTTGTTTCATTTAAATACAAAAGAACTGAAGAACAAGTTATTTTCCATTGATTTCCAGGATAACATCTCAGTTTCTTTCCAAGGTCTCCCAAGGCCCCCACAAATGGCCTGGAACTGAATGCAGCCTCCTTTCCCTGCATGCACTCAGCTGTGTTTTCAGCACTGGCCTCCTCCCACTCTGCATGCCCTCACATCTACTGGTACTCTTTCTTAGAATCCCTCAAGGTTGAAAACCAAGACTCTGCAGTCACACTGACTCAGTTCAAATCTGGGCTCACACCACTTTTTAAATGTAGGGAAATTATTTAGCTTCTCTGAGCTTCAATTTCTTCATCTATACAATAAAGAAAAGTATAGCAGCTAACATTTACTGAATGTTTACCATATTCAAAGCACACAGTATCAGACTGTATTATCTCACCTATTTCTCCTACCAGTGCCAGGAGGAAGTTCCTATCAATATATTCAAAATGGGGGGGGCGGGAAGGTTAGGTTTACAGGACCAGTAAGTGATAAAGCCAGGACTACAAGCCATCAGTCAAACATCAGCATGTTCGCATTATTCTGTGCCTACCTCTCAAGTTGTTGTATAACATGAGATATGACTGCATAGGGCTTGGAGATGAAGGAATTGCTTGTTTAATGCTAGCTATTATTGTAATCATCACTATCATTATTGATCAAAAGTCTTATTCATCCTTTAAGACCCAACTTAATTTGTATCTTGGACAGTATCTTGTATCTAGAGAGCGCTTAATTAGTGGGCATCTAATGAATAAATTTATCATACTATGTTCTAATTAGAAATAATCAAAGTCAACTTTAAGAGACCAAGCAACTCCCAGCCCAGGCCAATAGGTGACTGAACATTTGACTAATAAGATAGACTTGATGTATAAAACTTAAATAAACTAACATCTCAAAAATTTTCCAGCAGAATGTGTATAAATTTTCAACAAATTTATAAAATGTATTTTTAAATTAAAAAATGCTATTAGTAGGTATATCACCATGTCAGATGATAACTATCACATGAAAAATTAAAAGGAAAACAAAGGCTGAGTACTGTGGCTTATGCCTGTAATCCCAGCACTTCAGGAGGCTGAGGTGGGAGGGCTGCTTGAGCCCAGGAGTTTGAGACTAGTCTGGGAAACATGGCAAGACCCCATCTCTACAGGAAATTAAAAAAAAAAATTAGCCAGGTGTGGTGGTATGCTCCTGTGGTCCCAGCTACTTGGGAGGCTGAGGCAGGAGGATCACTTGAGCCTAGGAGGTCAAGGCTGCAGTGAGCTGTGTTTGTGCCACTGGACTCCAGCCTGGATGACAGAGAGAGACCCTGTCTCAAAAAAAAAAAGAAGAAAGAAAGAGAAGAAGAAAGGAAGACAAAGACAAAGATACTGGTTTAACTGAAAGAGGAGAAAAAAAGATACCAATTAGAACATAATATCCAGCCTACATTTTGTACCTAGAGTTTCTACCCACGGGATATTGATATTGGGGTTAAGAGAAATAAGTCCCATTTCCATAGAAACACAGAATAGTCTGCTATGGAAATATATCTCCAAATGTAATCTGTTTTCAATAGTTTTATCTCATAAAAACATCTCTGAGTATGAGGAAGTAAAGATGCTTGCTATTCTGTGGTATCCTTTCATGCTAGTTTCATGACTGGAAATTCTACACAGCATTTTCTCAGAAAGTACTCTAGAAAACCAGTACAGCTCATCAACTGTAGTTCAGAAAGTCTCTATTTCTATAATTTATTTTGTTTGTACAGGAAAAAAAAAAGACTTGGGAAGGGTCCTGTGAGACATGGAAAAATACCATTATCTGTCAAGGATAAATATGTTTTCTTCCCCAAACCCTGGAAGTCAGTGAAAATGGTTTCATATAGTGAATCACCAAAAGAAAAAGCCCTATTTTTATTGGACTAAGACAAATAATTTCTATGACTCAAGAGGGAAAATAGAAAATGAGTGCGGACAACCAATGGTGAACACCTGATATTGCACTTAGAAAACCCTGTAAGATAAATACTGGGGAACTGGAGAAGAGTCTGCTAGAACAATAGGTTCCTTTTTTTGTTTTAATGCTCATGTTCGGTCTCTGTGTGCTGGGGAAAAATGTTTTAAATGTGTTCAAAACTGGGAGCTTTTTGGCAAAGGTGAACCTATTTATCTAGTTAAATCTAAACGGAAGTCTCAAGTAAGTGCTCTATGTAACATGCAAATTATTCTCAACTGATGTAGCTAAACTTGACAAATGTAGGTCCAAAATCACACAGCTTCAATGTCTTGCTTCTAGCTTAAGGGGAGAAAACATCATTTATTTGTAGCTGCCAAATAGTATATTCTCACTAATTTAATAAGCAGCCACCATTTTCTCTGCCTCTGAAAATTTATGTTGGTCTTTGGACAGGTCTGGCTGCCTTTTTAAATCTAGTGGTCTGTGACCATGGAAGGCTTTAGCCAAAAGGAAAACGACTCCATAAATCCTCAGAGGCTGTCTCACATTAATTTATAGTTGAGGGCTACAGGACCATATGAAAAGCCTTTAAACAAGAAAAATCAACACATACCAACACATATGTATTGGAAGCCATCCTACCTTACAACAGGAAGTATTCCTAAGTCTTTAGAAAGCAAAGCATGTGCAAATATAGCAAGATAGACTTGGCAACACCTGTAGAGACCTGATACTTAATTATGAAAAAATCTGGTCACATTACATCATGAAGCACATTAGTACACAAAGTAGTTTTTGGTGCAAAATTATGATTATGATATTTCTGCTCTTGAATTTTGCAAACAATAGACCTATTCATCATGTCATTATTGGAAAGAAAATTAAGTTGCTTTAGAAGAAGACATGTCACTTTCCTTTAGAACTCACGGTAGATCTCTTTAAATCAACAAAGGTGTTATTTCATAACCTCTCAAACTTATCTTGCAGGTAAAATGCATGGAAAGAATCTTCAGACTATAGATAAGCCACCTATTTAAATAAAACAACTAAGGCCTGGAAAAAGTCAGTGAATTTCTAGAGACATGTGGCTAGTTAATAAGTAAACAAGGAAAAGACTTTAGCCAAAGGCTAAGAGAGGGAGAGGAGGGGAGGGGAGGGGAGAGGAGGGGAGGGGAGAGGAGGGGAGGGGAGAGGAGGGGAGGGGAGGGGAGGGGAGGGGAGGGGAGGGGAGGGAAGCGAAGGGATACCTTGAAAGTAGGTCTAGAGTTGTTCTATGTACTGTAGTTCCCACTATTCTGGCTTGGCATACACCCAACATACTTTACTTATTTACTAACTTTCTTAGCTCCTAAAATTATTTAATATGAGACTCCTGGACTCCTGCCCTATGTTTAACTAGAATATGTAGAGTTCTTTTCACTCTACACTTACTCCATGAATAAAATGTCATTGACAAAATGAGACTAGACTCTGAAATTCTCAAAAAGACTGTAAATTCATTATCATTTGTAAAATAAGTGATACTCTCTATAAACATAATTCCCTTCTTAAGTCAACTGTTTGGCATCACTAGCAAAATACATATGCAGAGCACTGCCTCTGTCATGGTTAATGTTATGTGTTAATTTGACTGAGCCACAGGGTGCCCAGATATTCAGTTAAACCTTATTTTTGGGTGTGATAGGAGGGTGTTTCTGGATGAGATTAACATTTGAGTCAGTAGGCTGAGTAAAGCAGACTGCCCTTCCCAAAGTGGGTGGGCCTCATCCAACCCACTGAAGGCCTGACTAGAAATAAAAAGACTGAGTAAGAAAGAATCTGTCTCTGCTGCCTGACTGCATGAGCTGAACATTTTGGTGGTGCTTGCTTTTTTTTTTTCCAGCCTTCAGATAGGGACTGGAACATGAGCTCTTCTTGGGTCTTCAGGTTGCTGGCTTCTGGACTGGACTTTACACTGTCAGATCTCCTGGTACTCAGGCTATCTGACCAGGACTGGAATCACATGTCAGCTCTTCTAGGTCTCTAACTTCCTGGCTACAGATCTTAGGTCTTCTCCATTTCCCTAATCATGTGAGCCAATTCCTTATTATTTATCTATCTACACATGCACAAGCCTAGTGGTTCGGTTTCTCTGGAGAACCCTGACACTACATCCTCTTTACGCAGAGGTCAAGCAACTGGCAACATCCAAGCATTAGAACAAAGTCCAAGACCTAGAATCAAAACAAACCTCCTCAGTGTTCCCTACAATTACATAGAGGTTGTAAGATATCAATGATGGAATCTCCAGGCTAGAATTGATTAATAGAAAAAATGGAAAGAAAGGAAAGACTTCATATATTTAAAACAGAAAAAGCAGAGCTAAAAGGAAACAGAGCAAAATTAAAAGCAGATACAGAACTATGTATCCCAGCCTTGACTGTGCCTCAATGAGTGAGGAAGGATTAAAATGTGTTTAGTAGCCCTGGATGAGAAACTAGATGAAGTACTTCAATTCCTACAGCCAAGAGACACATTTTCAGTACTTGTAACAGGCCAAGCACTGTGTTAAGAACTGAGCATATAACTCCTCATTTCAAGAACCTATCAATTCAGGAACAGGAAGGGCAGATGAATATGCAAGTCAATATAAATATTGTAACATGTGATGAAATAGTTGAATGAGCAAAATACCAGGCCAGAAAAGCAAGAGGAAAGATGCATTCTATGTTTGCAGGGAAGCTGTTAAGCAAGGTATAGAGGGGAAGATGACATTTAAGCTGGTCCTAACTAGTGTGATTTCACTGGACAATGGGATTGAGAAGTCCTTCAAGGCAGAAGAAACAACACACACAAACTCGTGGGAGCACGAAATTGCAAATTCACTATTTGCAAAAAGCCAACCAACTAGCAGGATGTGTTTTGAGTGTAGGTCTCTGGAGGTTGACAGGAAAAGAAATACAGGAATTAAGGCTAAACTGAAAGGTTAGAGACAGAAAGCAAAGGACCTTGAATGTCTTGCCCAGGGATATTTTTCCCAATATTTGTACTGGGTTTTACGACCTATAATTTGTGCTTGTGTTTGTTAGACCTTCCATCCTAATAACCCTATGAAGAAGGCCACTGAAACCATCCCCAATAAAATTTTATAAAATCAGTTAAGGGAAGAAAACATTCAACTAGGCTTGCAGCACAATCAGAAACATTCACTAAGCCCACTTGCCCTTTGGCTCACTTCCTTGTAGCTAGTCGCTGCTTATCACTCCAGAATAACACAGCCCTTGTCACAAGACTGTGTTCCTTTTCTGTTCTATAGATAAGATCTAAGACATTGTGAGATGAGAAGCTTTCCCTTTGAGGAGGTTCTCCTTCAGGTTCTGCATAGCAATAAAACTACCAGAGCCAGATGGTCTGAAGGGCCCAGCAAGGATCTGACTTATACAAGTATGCAGTTTCTATATCCTGGTGATTTCATCCCCCTGACCTGAACCAATCAATGACCCCAATTTTCTAGTCTATCACCCTCCATGATCCCGTTAGGAATCCAGAGCCCCTCTGGAAAACAAATTTAAGGTTTGAAGATTCTTCCTGTCTCCTTGCTCGATGGCCTTGCCATTATCAAGCTCCTTCTCTGCTGCAAACTCTGCTGACTCAGTGTATTGGTCTGTTGCTGCACAGTGAGCATATGAACCCGATGGTACTGTAACACAACCTTAAATCTTTTTCTGAGAAAAAGATTTGATGTAAACAGACACACTATGCAAAAGTGGTATGTAATGTACAGACCTCCCTCATTGTCCCCATCCCAGGATATTCCCAACAAAAGATTAAAATACAGTTTGGGCACTTGGAATTTGAGTTATCTGACAAATGCACTTTGTGCAATTTTTTCTCTCACTCCCTCAAATTTGTGGGCAATGGAAGTGTTACTCTAATGTAGGCCCTGTGAGGTAAGCTGGAGAGAAAAAGAAAGGGAGAAGGCCATGGGGAGGAAGAAAGAGTGAGGGCAAGTGGGTAGTCTTAATCAGGTGAGGTCAGGTACAATTAGAAAAAAATCACTCCGTCAGCAACCAAAATAGCAAACCTTTTCAAAATAAAGCTTTTCTAAAATTTAGAAAACTCACTATTTTTAAGTTAAAAGTAACTGATTATAAAATATCAACATTGGATTAAATAGCTGCATTAAAATATAAAATTATAAAATAGCTGATTAGCTAATGGGCTGATTAGCCAGGCGCCTTGCCTTGACCACATGCCTGAAGAACACCAGGCTGAACAGGATCCCTTTCCTCAGACAGGACTTTCACAAAGAAATGGAGATGGCCACAGAAGCTTTCATGCCTGTGGAAAGCCAGCCAGGCGAAGCTACCAGCTTGCAGCTTGATGGATTGCTATTTACCAAAGGGCACATCTCCTTGCCCCCTCAGGTATCCTAGTGGGAGCTGGGGGACAGAAGCCATTGACAGGAGGCCCCAGAGAGTCATCTCTTACCCTCTACAGCTCAGCTCTCTCTCTCTCTGCCTTATAGGTCTCCAAGGAGCCTCCAGCTGTTGAAGCTGCCTCATTTCAGAGGACCACTTTAAAAATGTGTCCTGCTTTCTCCTTTTCCCCATGTACATTTCTTTTCAAGACTAACGTATTAAAGGTTAGTTGGTTTCACTGCTGTTTCTTGTTTAAGTGGTACTTCATTTTGAATTTGTGCTACCAGTTTCTTTCATTCTTTCTGGAGTGCTCAGATTATCTTCTCTAGTCTCACTATTTTTATTCTTCTTCCTTTTTAAATCTTGGTTTGTAAATCATTTGAGTTGTTCTTAACTTAGTTTCCCCGAGGTGATGTAACTTTGAATGTTTAGTCCCCTTTTCTACTTTTACTGACTTATTGCTAGCATTTATTTTAAATTTCCCTTTAGTATGTTACTCTTTGGGCTTTAACTTTGTTTCCCCTCCGAAGTCTCAATTTTCTAGTATTATATATAACTTTGTTGCCTTAGTCTCCCTAATTTGTGCATGGCAGATAGGAAGGGCAATGTAGGGACGGCAATGGAGAGGCAAACTTTCCCTCAAGGAAGAGAGGATGGATTTGTCCTCTGCTTGCCAAAACTAGCCTTTCTTATGCTCCTTAACTGGTCCTCCAAGCACTTCTATTAATATGGAGTCCAATAAAATAAAACAAAATAAATTCCAAACTGGGTAACTTAAGAAACCATCCCTAGTAATCACAGTTTGGTTTCTCATGGCACAAGCCATTTACCTCCATTACGAGTAGTTTGCAAAATCCCCAAACCTGGCACATATATAACCACTGGGCAAGGGGCAGTAAACCAGATGTTCTGCTTTGGAAAGGGCACTGTATCAACTCCCTAGGTTAACCTGGGGACCACTGAGAACTCCATGAGAAGCAGAGGAAAGGGCTCATTGCTGGGATCTTGGCTTCTCTTTTCCAGCAGCCAGTCTACCTCTAACCTCTTTCTAATCACAGGTCATAGGAAGATCCTCGTGACATATGCGATCTTTCCAGTCACCGTCCTTTTAGGAGAGAAATAATTAGGTTTGAGAAAATCAGAGAGAAACTGTTTGGATCTATGAAAATTAACATATTTTATATATATACACACACACACATATATATATACATACACATACACACACTAAGAATGTGAAAAACTTCTTTCTTAAGCCAGGGGTAATTTTAAAAAGAGGTGTATTTACACAAAGTCTTTCTTGTATTTTCTTTTTTAATTTTTATTTTTCAGGGGGACATGTGCAGCCTGGTTCTGGAGGTAAATTTGTGTCAAGGGGGTCTGTTGTACAGATTAGTTCATCATCCAGGTGCTAAGCCTAGTACACAGTAGTTGTTTTTTCTGTTCCTCTCCCTCCTCAAGTAAGCCCGTTTCTGTTGTTCCCTTTTTCACAAAAAGTATTTCTTAATTTTTTTCTTTAACAGAAAGAGATATAAACTTGATTGTAAAAAAAGTCAAAATCACTGTAAGAAAATAAGTTTAGGGATTTCCTATTTCAAATACTTACACCAGTCTTGAATTGCATTACTACACATCATAGAAAATTTGCTACACAAAAGATTGCTCCTATTATGAGTTCACTGGTGACCAAAGTGTTTGTATAACTACTTGTCTTTTTTTTTTTTTTTTAATACCTGTATGACCTTTAAAAAAAGAAAGTTAAAGCTTTGTTACGATGTCCAAATTTGTGGAAAGAGAAGGTTTTCCTCTCACTCTACTTCTCTCTTGGGATAAAACTTCAATAAAATTCAGAATTCAGAAATGTTTCAAATATTCTCAAAAAGGCTTGTGGTCCCTCAGAGTGCTATCAATAAATCAGTTCACAGAATCTGCTAAGGTTTATTTATCTGACTGGAACTAAGGAATTTATACTAAATCACTACATTTTTGAAATATTGGTTCTCAAATGAAATATCAAAACAGAAAGAGAAAGAAAAAAATATTTTGACCTGACATCTTAATGAAGCGTTACTATAAAAACAGGGAAAGTAAAAGTTAGATTTCCAGAGCTAGTCAGTTTTAACTTTAACCAACAACAAAAAAGGGCTTTAGTCTTATTCATTTTAGCAACTGGTTTGTAACAAGTGTCATAGAACTGCTTTGATTACTATATCCTAAAAAAGGCTGATTTACATGTTGAAAAACCCAACTTAGTTCAATTTTACAAAGTAGTAATTACTGATTAGCTACTCAGATTTTTGCACATATTGAACATTACCTGAAAGGAACATTAAAAAATCTAAACAAGTGAATATTTCTAGAATCAAAATGATATAAAACCAGCTTAAAGATATGAATTTAGGAATGACTAAGTTCAAGTTCTGTTCTCCCTTTTAGACCAAATATTCTAGTGGTTATATTTGACATTTAGAACATGCACAAAGATATAATTTAAATATATATATATACACACACACTCAGAATGTTGCAATAATGAGAACTCTAAAAAAAACCAATGAAATTCAGTTTTCAAGGAAACACAAATTATTTCTTCAACACTCTGCACTGTCTTTGCTCATCATGTACAGCATCTAAAAATGCCATTGAAGTAAGAATATATCTGTCTGGAAAATTTCCTTTAAATGGAAGCAAAGGTTAAAAGACCCACATTGGAAACCCTACAGCACAAAGAACTCCAATATTACCTTGAGGAATTTACAATGAGTTTAACCTTCCCATTTAGAAAACCTGATTTTCATGGGAAAGGTGCAGCAGTAATAAATCTAATCCTGCTAGGAAGTCTAAGAGGAGAAAACAAAACAAAATTTCAGTATTTGTGAATTAACTTTTTCATGCCACTTATAGCCAGGTTGTTAATTATGTTATCAGGGCATTAATTGCCATCCTTAATGTGTTAGAACTTTCCTTTTTTTTTCTTTAGACAGAGTCTCGCTCTGTCACCCAGGCTGGAGTGCAGTGGTAGGATATTGGCTCACTGCAACCTCCGCCTCCCGGGCTCCAGCGATTCTCCTGCCTCAGCCTCCTCAGTAGCTGGGACTACAGGCACGTGCCACCACGCCCTGCTAATTTTTGTAGAGACGGAGTTTTGCCATGTTGGACAGACTGGTAAGAAGAGTGATTTAATCTATGGTTAGCAATAGAAACAAAGTTTTTAAAAAATATTTTGCATTCACACATATGAAATTTATATATATAACAAACACCAAGGTTTATCAATGACTAGGATGTTAGTTTTTTAACTCTCCCACGTTAATTGAATAGAACATACAACACTGAATATCTACTACTCCATCAACTATCTTTGAGATGATGAATTTCTTTGTAGTACATCTTTTATAACTCTTTTCCTTGTACTGTATTTTTTTAATCTTTATTCCTAATAAATAACATGTTCCTTAGGCTAAGGACACTATCTTATTGACACTAGTACTCCTGCAACATTGAATACCATGGCTTGAATAGAGCAGGGGTACTCCTAGAATACATGATGATGGTGTCATTGGAATGTCATCTAGCAGTTCTTAGCAACTCAGACCTAAGCTCTAATTTTCAAGCTGCATTCAAAACCACTGTGACAACAGAGCTAGCCTTGAAATTGTCCCACCTCTTTATGTTTACAGCTAGTGAACTGTTCCCAGAACTCCCAAGCAGTACCTGCTAATAATAGTACTAATTTCCCTGCATATCTTAGAATTGCCTTTCTACAATTTTTTTGTAATGATATTCATGTACATGAACAATGAAATCAACCCCAGACATAGAACTTCTAGATAAAACTGAGGAAAAAAAAAAACTCTCAAGTTACTTCATTAACATAATGAAACAACCTGTCCTTCTGCACAGTCAGTTACCTGTCAATGCTGGAGGCTGGAGACTCCAGTTCGCCCCCAGAGAATTGTCACTACTTTCTGATTTCTCCCTTTAACTCTCAGATCACAACCTCCTCCTAGGATGTTATCACATTTTTCAGGGAAGAAACAAGGGACTGTATTTTAGATGAACACGAAATAACACGTCGGAAGAGGAGCCAGAGTTCTTTGTCCAACAACTGGCGTGGTGATTAACCTGGAAAAGGCACTAAACACTTTGAACTCTTCCCCAAGAGCATTAATCTTCCTACGTTAACTTCTAAAGACACTATGGTATGAATTAAAAATATCCACAGAGGCTGGTAAACTCTCCAGAGTCTGGTAAGCTCTCTTATGAATATTTTTCCAAAAGGATCATTGTGAAAGCAATGCTTATCTTTCTTCTCTCAGAAACAAAGTACAATATTTCAACCTACCAATTTGTTTCTACAGTAAAATAGCCGGTATGCTCTTATCAGGAGATATCAGTAAACCTCAGGTATAATGGTAATTTAAGTACATTTGGGGCCAGTCAATGGCTTGAGAAAAACATTCTGATTGAGAAATAATGGTGTGATAATAAACAGGAAACATTTTTGACTATTATACATTTGTGATAAGTGGTAGGGTTTCCCTAAAGAAATATTTTATCAATTATTTGCAAAAAGCTACAAGGCCCTGTTTATAAAACTCACTTAAATTATAGATATGGATAATAATGTGTTTATAATACCCCTCTTTGTTTGTTGAATTTGATATACTTTGCCTCAGATTTCAGCAGCTTTTGGAATAAGCAAAAAAGAAATCGTGTTAAAAAATATTGATTCCTGAAATGTACATACCACAAAAAGTTAATTTTCTAAATACCAAAATAGAACACGAGATTTGTTTTTACAGCATAATGTCTTCATTTCTCTGTTATTCCTTGATTTATTGAAGCACAGACATGAATAAAAAGCCTTCTGTAACACATTGTCCTAAATTCTACCACTTGCCTTCTAGTGATCTACTCCATAGTGCAACAATTCCTCTAAAGGACAATGTCACCTCCCCTTGGAAATATATAACCCATTTTTTATTATATTTGGGTTAATAGACAAAAAATTCTGGCACTTAATGTCTTTTACATGAGGTATTAAAAACAGTCTTTAAAAAGTTGCTTATGGTGAGATGGGGGTGATAACTAATTTGGTTGGAGCATTAATACATTATGGATCTTGCATATTTCAAGTTTTTATCAAAATGAGGGTAATATATTGCTACAGTAGTTAACTTGAAGAAAAGAGTAAGAAATAGAAAAAAAATGCAGTTGTGATTTCAGAAGTAACTGACATGTTTTCAGGAGCACCATGTCAGATAATATTCATTTTCCTAATGCGTATAAAAAGATATCCTTAATGTTCTGTAAATTTGAGGCCACCCAGCCATATAAACATGGAATAGTTCGGGAGTTGTGATGTTTTCTATTTTTCTGGGTATCGCAAATCATTGAGATAGGCAAGGGCATCCATATTTACTTTCTGTGAGTTCACTTATTCATCCAGAAATATGTACTGAGCTCTTTGGTCTCCAAGGCACTGCACTGGGCTGTGGGTATACACCGGTCAGCAGACATCATCTCTGCCTTTCTGTTGCTTATGATCTAGCCCAGTGGTCCTCAACCCTAGCTGCACAACAGAATCATCTGAAGAATGTTTAAAAACACTGATGATAAGGCTCCAACCTGTGCTTCAATTTGTCTAGGGTGATACTGAGCAATGGTATGTTTTAAAATTTCCCTAAATGATTTTAATGCACTTCCATGGTTGAGAAGCCCTAGTCTAGTGAATAAGAAACATATGAGATAAATATACAAATACAGAATTTTTAAGTGTTGAAAGGAAAGGTGTAAGAAGTTATAAGAGTGATTAATAAGACCGAAGAATTGGGAAAATTAGTCAAGAAGGGCCTCTCTGAATTGGTGATATTTAAGCTGAGAGCTAAAAGATGACTGGGAGTCAGAAAAGTGGAAGAACCCTACGGGTGGAATTCTACGCAGAGGGACCAGCATGTGATGAGGCTTTAGAGCTTACAAAGGCTTTGGCTTGTTGAAAGAACATTTAGAAAGCCATTGTGGCTGGAATACAGTGCGTAAGCTACGCAGGGGCCAGAACTCAGTGGCCCACAGGAGGGTAGAGGAAGGACTGTGGATTTTATTTTAGTTGAAGTGGAAAGCCACTTGATACATTACTGTTTTGTCACAATGACTTTTTTCCCCCTTTAATATTTCCAATGAGAAATTGTATTAAAAATCTGGACATCCAGCCAGACAAAAATGGATAAGACTCCAAGAAGTATTAGGCATTGTTTTCATCTCCCTCTGGCAGATGGCAGTGATAACAGCAGCTATAAAACCTGAGGGCACACCTAGGACTCAGCCACTGGTGTGTCACTGCTCTCTATTCCAAGAAGTTCTCCACTCTTTACGATTTTGACTATAACCCTGAGTTTTCCAATCAAGCTGCCTTTCAGTAGGACAGATTTCCCCAAAGACAATCCTCTTAAAACTAAAACTGTTCATAGTTTCTAATTATGAAGGAGAACTAGCATTTATTACATATTTACTTGGGTACCCAGGATTTAAAATTTATAAAATTGCCTAGAGTATCATGCAAACGAAGAAGCAAAGATAAAAGAAGGGCATAGACTGTTACAGCTGCTAACATCAAGAGAGGAGCCATATGCATAATGAGCAAAGAAGAAACAATCTGTTGATCCCACAGCAGTTCTGTAGTGGCGCTGACACATACTAATCAGTAATACATAGTCAGGAAGTGAGAATGATGTTATATTTCAAGAATCAAGAAATATTCACACATAATTTTTGGATAATAACATCTTGGGCAACGCCACTGAAGAGCTTATACAGCATATGAAGCTACTCGATCCTGGAGTACCCCAACACACAACATAATGTCACACACTAGCAACCATGACCAAGAGTTAAATGGCTGTTAAACTAACAAACAAGAGATGGGAAATGCACATTTGCAGTCTTTCTGCAAAAGAAATCCAAGGAACTACAGTCAAGTACCAGTCAAGGATCCCCAGACCAAGCTGAATGGGTGTCAGAGGGGCAACAGTGCTGAAAACGTACCTGTTTATAAAATTAAAAAGAGCTGGGAAGAAGATGCATGTGCAAGTCATCCAAAGGGAGGAAAAAAAAGTAAACTGCAAAAGTTAAAGTACCTTCAATGAGGACTTAGGCAAGCAAGTCTCAGTCTTTCTCTCTACCCTGGTCCTGGCATCATCCAAGGTCAATGGTTCCCAGTAGACAATAAAGAATAATTGGGACCCCCCAAAGAGCTCTTGTTCATGTGACCTTGTACAACTTACTCAAGCACTGTGTGTCTATTCACTTCTTTGTCTATTAAATGGGGATAATACTCAATACCTTTGACTGTTTTCACATTTCAGTATTATATTATCACAACACCTATTACAAGTATATAATACACATTTTAAAATCATTTTTACTGGTACATAGTCCATCTTTCTTATATATCAAATTCCTATGTGTGTTTTTACACCAGTTTCTGTATCGGTTTCTTGCCCATATGGCAGTTTTAAAGATTCACTATTTTAATTTATGTACCTTTCTGATAAGACCTCATCTTGTCAGTTAATCTTGGTTAATATTAGACAGATTTGTATTCACTAAACTCATATTAAAACAAGAATATGAGGATATGACAATGGTTAAGAGATTGACTGTGAACTCAGAGACTCCTCAGTTCAAATCCTGGTTCTACATGATCTCTTGTACAATTTGGAACATTTCTAAAACCTCTACAGCTACGCTCCATCACCTGTAAAATTAGGACAATAATATTATTTTTCAATGGGATTATTATTAGGATTAAAATAAGCAGTACTTGTCATCCTGTGAATTGTTGGTAACTGTAATTTTTAAAAAGCAAGAGGGAAAAAAATGCTGTAGGGAGACAGTCCAAAGTGCATGAGAAGGGAGAAAGATGATAACCTGGCATGTTAATAGATTGATCAACAATATTTTACCTTTGTCAATGTATTTATAAGTAACGCACTGTTTTCAAACCATGAATGAAAAAAAACTGAAGAATCCATCTTACTCAAATACTATTGCTACTAGCAGGCAGAGAAGTCACCAAAGTTTCCGCTGATGACTCCCCGACCACACAGCACATGGCCCATGCAGAGCACGTGGCCCATGCCGTGCATTGGGTGAGAAAGCTGGAGCAGTGCCATGGAGCACAGGGTTCTCTTCCTGGCTGTGGAGTAAAACTGTGTTCTGGGATTTCAGGCTGAACAGCCAAAAAGTGCTCTCCTACAGCACACTGGGAAACAGACCACTGAAACTTGAGTATCTATAATCATCTTCAAAGAAAATTTTGAACAAAATCTTACATTCCGTACATGTTTATAGACACTTAGGGCCTTCCCAGAACCTAGTACAAAATGTATACTCAATTAATATTAAATAATTGGAAATTTGTTTTTAGGTGGGCTTTCTGGGAACTAAAAAGAAAAAGCCTCACAATAGCCCACCATCAGCTCTGATTCTCCATCTATAACCCTGTAATTATCAGAACTAACAAGAATGCTCTTATTTAAAATACTGATATTTTAAAACAGAGAAGCTACAAGTTCCATTCAAAGTAAGTCTTCACATGATTATGAGCCTAATGGTTTCAATGATAAGCCCTGTGACTGGGGAAGTAGCTTATTTTTAACAAATATATATCAGTTACACATGCTTTACTTGACAAAATGCTTTTTAAAAGAACAAAAGGATAAAATTTGGTGTGTGTGTGTGTGTGTGTGTATACACACATAATATATACTATATATGTACTATATCAATATATATATTTTTAATTCTTTTTTATTTTTATTTTTTGAGACAGAGTCTTGTTCTGTCACCCAGGCTGGAGTGCAGTGGCGCATCTCGGCTCACTGCAAGCTCCACCTCCCAGGTTCATGCCATTCTCCTGCCTCAGCCTCCCAAGTAGCTGGGACTACAGGCGCCTGCCACCATGCCTGGCTAATTTTTTTTGTTGTTGTTGTATTTTTAGTAGAGACAGGGTTTCACCATGTTAGCCAGGATGGTCTTGATCTCCTGACCTTGTGATCCGCCCACCTCGGCCTCCCAAAGTGGTGGGATTACAGGCGTGAGCCACTGTGCCCCGCCTATTTTTTGCATTCTTAACACATTCTCAGAAGACTCTAACATGAGGAACTTAAGTGATCTTATGTGAACAGGATAGAGAAATGTGAAAAAAAAAATGTAGGGAAAATAAGACTGAAAAATAGTAAATACGGACAAAAAGGAAAAAAGTCAAACTGTGGGATAACAGTGACTAACAGAAGTCTGGGTATCAGGTTATAATCAAGCATCATATAACAAATAAGGCTTTCTAAATGAGGGCACGAGGGCAGAAATAACAAGATCTATCAGTCACCAAATTATACTCCATTGTCAATAAATCTGTGGTCAGAACAATTAAATCAGTTTTCTTCTATTATTAAATCAATGAGTTATATATATTAACCCCAAACATCATGGGAAAACTTTGATGGATATACCCTTCAAGTCTCTTGCTCTTCCACTAAGTACACCTAAATTATCAAACTGACTAATAAATACTCACCCCCGTTCCCACTTTGTTTCTAAACCCTGCCTTTTTTCAGAAGAATGGGATGTGGAATGTTCAGACAAGAGATCTAGTTTTACATGTTAGTGTGTAAAAGGAAATAGAACATTTTAATAATAAAAAAGGTCTGGAAAATAGGTTGTAATATTGTCTATATTTTAATAAGCAGGTTTTAAATATACATGAGCCTTAAAAGCCTAGCTATACATTCTATAACTGAGCATAAAGAGGCATATCTGCTAATTCAATGGACACGTCACTGAGTGTAATTGAGTAATCAATGAATTGATCATGTTTTGCTTTATTAGGTGCATATTTGAAAACCAGACCAGTGACTTCTATGCATTTGCATTGTTCCAAAAATACCATTTAGGTAAAACATGAAACCCCCAGTGTTCCCCCCAAAACTAGCAGTGTTCATCAAGCAACCAAAATCCAATAAAATGAATCTACATGCCCTCCCCACAAAGTGTCACTGTTTCTCTCATGCTGCATTAAACATATTTTTAAACACTCAGAGTGTATCTGCTCCCTTTAGCAAATCTTGCAGTAAAATGATATTAAGTAATTAACAGCATGACAGTGATGGAAACAGATGTCACAAGTAAAAAATGTCAAGGCAGAGTGATGCAGAAGAGAGAAAACTGGTCCAGAATCAGGAGACCTGGCTTCCTTCCCATCGATGTCACTGATTATGGCTTTACCCTAGGCAAGTCATTTAACCTGGTTACACTTAAGCCTCCCTTTCTTCAACCATCTGCTTTGCTCACAGGAATGTGGTGACAATTAACAAGAGTGCTTTGAGGTCACAAGAGAAAGACTGCATAAACACAAGGTAGTATTATTCTGATTACAAGGAAGCATCAAGCAAGTTTCTGTATAAGCTGTAATTATAAGGGAGAGTAATCCACAATGGCAAAGGTAATACTGCAAATTACAATCTATGTCATTTTTGACACTTATCATTTTAGGAAATAAATTAGAGACACAATGAAAGAGAGAAGTAACTCGAAGTGAGATGCTGAACAGAGGCAAGAGATCCGAGTAACTACCCTGGAAAACTTAACAATGTACAGCCATTTATTAAATGTTTGAACCAAAAGTCACTAAAAGATGAACTCTGATAGCTTATAATAAAGCACAGTGGTTTAGTAGTCCATGCACAACATTACAGGCAATTTGGGGCTTTACAGTTACAACCATTATTTCTAACACAGCACATATTTCTAAATAAAGAATCTAAATCCTCTAAATATCAGTGCTTCTTTTAAGTGAAAATAACTGTTAATATGTTCTACATAGCATTTTCTATAAAATGAACAAAACATTTAATAAAGCCACACTTCATTAGTTAAAACTCTTCTATTTCCAATTACCAATATTCTAATCTGCCTACATTTTTATTTCTTAATTAAAGTCCCTCTGATCTATCACAGTGTCATCAATTAAAATCAAATGTAAATTAACTGTGGCTCTGAATCCCTACATCCATACACAATTTTCATCAGCTAATATTCTACTCTTCCTTGAGAGTTTCTGGGTAGCTTTCATTTATCTAAAGCCTGTAAAGTAATTTTACTCCACGCAGATATGCAGGATGTGCACAGAGCCCTACAAATTCTATTAATTCTAACGATGAAAACAGTTACTCATTTAAACTATTTCAAGTACTGTCCCTACAGACACCTTAGAGCAATCAGTTCTTCACACCAACATTTTCCTAAGAGGTTTGAGACAGAGGTCACTTAGAGGCTGTTACAGTCTGGGGAGTCTTGAATTTTGCCATACAGGATTTAAGACTTTGGGTAATCAAATAATACATAACCCTCTACAATTAATTCTTCACAAGCCAAACAAGCTAGGCAAAGGGATAGTGGCATTACCCTGGGGTTACCACTACCAGTGCCAATAACCTGACAAACAAGTGTAAACCCTTTAATGAGCTGTCACTGACTAGTGTAAAAATGCAGAATCCAGGTTTAGCCACAGTTCTTTGGGGTCAAGACTGATGGTTTTCTCTGTTTATTTAATCTACCTTTTCTTTGATAAACATACTTATTTTCATCATAAAACATTACACAATACTACTGTCCAATTTCTACACACATTTACTTCCGAAGAATGTTTATTACGTTAATCAAAAACACATTCTTTGTTGACAAAATTATTTTAGATATCTATTCTTCTCTGCCTTTAAAAAAATTCCTTTTTGCCTTTTGAATCAACAAATATACTTCAATAAACACTGAATAACAATCATATGGAGAAAGGATACCATTTTTTCAAGTAAGAATTAGATTTCACCTACTTTAGAGAGAAATGCAACTTGGTCATACGCAAAATACATTTTTAGGATATAAATTGAACACAGACCATTAAAGGCAGATTATTTAAAGGGGAATTTACATGGAGCTATTTCTTTTACTAAAGAAAAAAATGAAATCAGAGCATTAAGTTCATTTTACAGATGAAACATAATCAGAAGTAGAGAATACTAACTGGAATTAAAATCTAGACTATGGCAAGAAGCTTGCAGCCCAAGCTTCAACAATACTTTGAGCCATGATTTTTAAAGGCACAAAAAAACTGCTTAAATGAACAATTTTTGTGTCAATCTTCTATACTGAAATATTATACCACATTACACTGTAACCCATTGAAAGCATGAATGATGAAAAGATCTCTAAGATAATACCAAATGTGTAGTTTACCTTTTGACCTAAAAGGATGCAACTAGAATTCGGCAAATGTAGACAAAGGGATGGTAAATATGTCTATTAGATTGTTTCTTTCTAGTATCAAATGTCTTAAGAATTTTGCGGCTGTGTAATTAAATACTGCTCACAATCAAAGGTCTTTAAAAAACAAAGCAATGATTATGAGTATCTGAGACTGATTCACATGCTCAGAGATGCCAAGCTTGAGGTGCAAATTCATTCTTCTGTTTTGAAACTTTAGCAATTAGACTTGTATTCTCCTCCCTGCCCCCCACTCTTAGTTTGGATTTATGTAAAAGTAACTTGTAGCCCAAAGAGGATTTATGTGAATTAACCAGATACAGGGCCAGTAAGTAACAGGTCTGAAGGCTGAATCAGATCTGTAGTATTTTAAAGATCTTAAAAGAATGTTAAAAGCTGGAAAGCTTGCCAATACTATTTTTTTCCTTAGGAGAAAAAAAAAATTGTTAATTTCTAAGCATTTATACTTCAAAGTAAATTATACTCTATGTTACAAGAAGGACAATGGCTATCTTACAAAGTTTTCCAAACTCAACTAATTTTAATAAAACCTCATGCTGGTATATTATTTTAAAATAAACTATCATTAAATGGGCCTCCTCTAAACCCCAAAAAGAACACACATAAATTGATAAGAAAGTTGATATGCTAACATTTATTGAGAACTTTTCATATGCCAGGCACTATGCTAAGAGCCTTGCATGGATAATTTCAATAAACACTAACAGTACATGCTATGATTATTCCCATTTCACAAACAAGGAAACTGAACCTTAAAATGGTGAAGAAATTTGACTGAGCTCAAATAGCTTACAGGTGTTGGGTGTGAGATTTGAAGTAAAGCAATTTGACTCCAAAGTGCTAACTCCTTATCTACAAGGTACTGAATTTGATGCCACAAACGTCCTTGAAGATCTTTCAAGGTTGATTCATTTTTTTTGTTTCTATATTAAACCTAAGCCATTCCTTCTATCGGCATCCAGCCAATAAATGGAACTGCTTCCAGTCAAAGACTGTGACATCAGCCTACAGAACTTGTCTTACTTTCTTGTTTAAACAGAAAGGCAAAAGCCTGTATTATCATCTGTGCCCTGAGAGATCTTATAATTTAGTTGAAGAGATAAACCATATACTCAAGTGTTCAACGTGGTTTTTAGATAAGTTCTGCAGTAATAGGGAAACCAGAAGTAAGACAAGCTATTGATCTAGGAGAGGAATAAAGACAACTGCAGGCAGCCAGTGAAGACAGAACTGTCTGAACAAGCAAGAGGGGGCACCAGATAGTTTTATACTGGAAGACAGAGCTTCAGAAAAAGATGAATATAATAAATGGTTTGAGGGCTCTAATAGCCCAAAAACAAGTTGCAGAATATGGGGACTGATTTGTTAAAAATGAAGTTTTAGGGCGGTCAAGGACATTTAACCAGATACAGGGCCAGTAAGTAACAGGTCTGAAGTTTGGGTTATTGACTTAAGGAAATAGTAGATGGTAATGAAATTGGTGTTAGTGAGTACAAAATATAGTCAGCCCTCCATATCTATGGATTCTGCATCTATTCAACCAATCGCAGACCAAAAATAAAAATAATAAAAATGTTAAAACAATAGAGTATTACAACTCTTTACATAGTATTTACATTGTATTAGGTATTATGAGTAACCTAGAGATGATGTGCTTAGGTTATATGCAAATACTACATCATTTTGTATCAGGGATTTGCGCATTCACAGATTTTGGTATCTGCGGAGGGTCCTGGAATCAGACCCCCAGGAATACTGAGGGGACCACTGTACTCCAAAATGTTAGATAGAAAATGAAAAGGAAAAAATAACATAGAATGTAAATGAACACAGGATTTTTTAAGAATAAAAAAATTAAGTTTGTAAGTACAGAGAGAATGGACTACATAGAGAGAGGAATTGAAAACATAAAAGACAAAAAAGTAATTCTTTGAACAGAAGTCCCAGAGAATCAAGAAGATACAGAATTATTATTAAAAACGTAAATAAAATAGTTGGGCTTGCCAAAGAGAAAAACATGTCTTACTTAGACTACAGTAAATAGATACACGTAAAAATACACCCAGATTTTCATGTCAAAGGTGATCTCAATATTATCAACTAAATTAAAGGTTACTATCTTCCTGCAAACTGTTATGGAGTAGAAATACAGTTGGATTCAGGAAGACTTAAATTGTCTGGAGTGGTCTAAATAGTAGCATCTTTTTTAAATGAAATTCTAAAACAACACTTTTTTTTTTCATTTTCTGTTTTACCAGGATTCTGGGCAGGGGGTAAGGGAGGACTTTCTCCCAAACACTCATGTCTCAGAGAAGAACCAACACATTTATAAAAGCTTCTCACTTGGTTGATCACCTGACAATCTATAAAACCAAAAAAAAGTTTTATTCAATTTACATTTATTGAAACTTCTTCAAACATTGCTGCCCAGCCTTACAGTTGCTGGAAATAAAAATTCCTCATAAAAATTTAAGTATGGAAGAATATTTATTTCATTTTGGTACTTAAAAGGACTTTGCCGGTAATTTTTAACTCATTTTGTTATCAATTTACAAACTGTATTTAAGTATAAGATAGTAATGTTAAGACGTTTTATAAATGTGAAGTAACAACAAATGAGCTGTCTTGATCCATTCTTCAAGTTACTAATATTGGCATGTTTGACGTTTAGATTACTGAGAATCCTTAACATTCGATGTCAGTGAAGCATGTGTCCACTGGCAGATTATTCAACTGGTCCAACAATATAGCATTTATGCTGCTACGTTCCAGAAACACTAGCATAGCTGCATCCAAAAACAGCATGCTTACCTAAGATATACATAGTGACCTTTTATTAACAGCAAATTCTTTTGAGAAGCATATTGGGAAGAAGTCCATGTAATCATATTGAAAATACTTTTGGTTAAGTTCTGGAATGCTGAAAGGGAAAAAAAAAAGTATTCTGGTTAAGAAAACCAACTGCATGCAACAGCTATTAACCAGGATGGTAGTGGTTTAGTGAGTTAGAACCATTTGCAGATATTGGAAAAACAAGTTAAATATTTCCACTCTAAAAAGGGCAACCAGGGCAGAGACCATGCAGGTCAATTTGCAATTCCAAAGTGGAGTATTTTCATCTAAGATACTGTCCATGGGTGGAAGGCTAGCATGACCCTCACCTGCTCCATTTTGTCAGTTGGTCAGCTACAATCTCAGCCATTCCACTCCAACTATTGTTATTATTAAGGCAGGAGAGAGATTCAAAAGTTAAAGGCATGTTCTCAGAAAGAAGTATGAAAGAAGCAGAGGAGAATGCTAAATCAGCGTGCCCAAAGCTCACCTACAGCAAGGGAAGGTAAAGTTCTCTTTTTTTCTCCCTTCTGCACTGAGATCTTCACCCAACTATGGCAATTAAATGAGATTGACCAAGACATCTTTGATGACTGTCCTATCCAGAAGCAATGTTTTCTTTATTGCCCTGCAAATGATTTAGAACTCCACTTGTTTAAGCACCAAGTCATATTGTGATAGTATTTCAGAGTTTTAGGCATACACGTCAATATGTGCTTTGTGTTAAATTGATGTTTAAAATGGCCCCAATTATCGTCCTTGTAGTCTTTCCCTTTGCAATGGAATTTTGAAACTCCTTTCATCAAAAGCAGAGTGTATTCTTCCACTACCTGAATCTAGGCTAACTTTGACTTATTTTAGCCAACAGAAGTGACAGAATTGATATTGTGCCATTCTAAACCGAGGCCTCTAGAGACCCTGCATGTGTCTACTTGCTCCTTTGGAACTCTCCCACTACTATGAGAACAAGGTGTAGCCTGCCAGAGATCCTGTGAAGGAGAGTCCAATTGTCCCAACCAAGGTCATATGAAACCAGCCAATAGCCTATCAACTTCCAAACACATGAGAGGACACAGCCTAGATCAGCAGAGCTGCCTAATTGACCTAAAACTACCCAAAGACACATGAGGAAACCCAGCCAAAACCAGAACTGCTGAGCTAACATGTGGACTCATGGGCAATGAAAAATGCTTACTGTCTTAAGTCACTGAATTTTGCAGTTATTTATTAAACAGCATCTTTTTGTAGTAATAGATAATTGACAGATGCTTTTTCTTCTAGATATAAGCTTAAATTAAAAAGTATACATATATTATCCATCAATCTCTATCTATCTATCTATCTATCTATCTATCTATCTATCTATCTATCTATCTATCTATCTACGTACCTACCTACCTACCTACCTACCTATCTATCTAAATGCTCTGCTAATACTTCAACCACATAGCTTCCAGTGGATTACCAGGTCTTACTAAGGAGCACAAGTAATAGGCTACAGAAAAAGTCATGACTCGGTTTCAAAATTCCTTCTTGAAATATCTTGTGCCTATAACTCCTCTCTAATAGACTGGATTCCTGTATCAATTCAAACCATTACTACATGATTTTAACATTATAATTATAATCCAAAGCAGCCAAAGTAGTACATTTTCCAAAACAGAATTATGTTATTAGTTATCTTAGTTCATTTGGGCTGCTATAACAAAGTACCATAAACCAGGTAGCATAGAAACAACATAAATTTATTTCTCACACTTCTAAAGGCTGGGAAGTCTGAGAAAAAGGTGCCAGCAGGTTTGGTGTCTGGTGAGGGCCTGCTTTCTGGTTCATAGATGGTTGACTTCTCGCTGCAGCCTTGCATGGTGGTAAGAGAAGGAGATCTCTCTGGGGTGTCTTTTATAAGGGCACTAATCCTATTCATGAGGGCTTTGCCCTCATGACTTAATCGCCTCCCCCAGGCCCTACCTCTTAATACTAACACCTTAGGAGTTAGGATTTCAACATAGGAATTTGGCAATGGGGAGGGCAGACCTAAGTATTCAGTCCATTGCATTAGTCCTATTACATTGTCTGTAAGTATTTTTTTAGTATCACCAAAAATGTATTATTCTTTAGTCCTAAAGAGGGCTATTCATTCCTTGCTAAAATACTAATTAAAAACTCAAACTCTTTTTCTAATCCCATTTTTGGATTTTTTTTGGGGGGGATCATAATTCTGCCTATAATCCCAAACATATTATTGGAATTACTTGCTCCTCTTCCAGTGATAAAAATCATTTATGTCAGCTTAGCTGTCAGGTGACACATATATATCTTTTGTCATTTATGTTTAGATGTCACAGTTTACATATTTTAACATAGGACTAATATTTAATATCAAAAAATGGCAAATGTATTTATATTTGCCATTCTTATAATTTCAAAACTGGCTTGAAGAGTATGCTATACAATTGAATATTTAGAAATTGCTAGAGTGTATCCTTGGGTTCTGGTATACTGTACCGGAAT
The DNA here is from genome assembly GCF_028885625.2 of Pongo pygmaeus. Taxonomy (NCBI): domain Eukaryota; kingdom Metazoa; phylum Chordata; class Mammalia; order Primates; family Hominidae; genus Pongo; species Pongo pygmaeus. Next base: position 105,243,994 of record NC_072384.2, on the reverse strand, counting down.
TTAAGAAGTCGATGGTCCAAAGGAAACAGAATATTAACTGAGGAAACTTCAAAACTGCTATGAAGACCTGGTTTGCTTCCGAGAGAAACAATAAGGGTAAAATGCTTTCACGGATCGAACTCACATGTTGTGAGGAGATCCACAGCTGCATGGCATGGCATAATACTGTGCTGGGGCTTCTAGCTGTGTAGTCCCCTTGCAGTTTCATTAACATAATTAGAGTTGGGACTTAATTAGTAACACTCAGGTTCTATTCTTAGTGATGGGGGGTGTGCTATTTTCCTCAGAGAACAATTTCACCTAGGAACTTCTTTAGGAGAAAAGAAGTTGCTTGAGAATATAATGAGAATTTGAAGAAACGATAATTGGCTGCTACAGATGTCAAGGACTTTAAGATAAACTGCTCCTATCCACCACTCAAAATCAAGAGATAACAGAGTGGACATTTCTCAACATTTATTTGTCCAAGCACCATCCATTCCCCATTCCTAACAGCCCTGTGATTTTCTCTGGGGGATTACTTTGTGTGTGGTCTTGCCTGGGTGACAAATCCAGGTGCCTAGTGCTCACTACCAAAGCCAAAGTTGCTAGATACGCATATGTCTCTGGGGTGGTAAAATGTTGGTGTATTAGTTCGTTCTCACACTCTTCTAAAGATACTACCCAAGACTGGGTAATTTATAAAGGAAAGAGGTTTAATTGACTCACAGTTCCACATGGCAAGGGAGGCCTCAGGAAACTTACAATCATGGCAGAAGGCAAGGGGAATATGGAGGCAGGAAAGAAAAGAGTGAGGAGCAAAGGTAGAAGAGCCCCTTATAAAACCATCAGATCTCATCAGAATTCACTCATAATCACAAAAAACAGCATAGGGGAAAATGCCCCCATGATCTAATGACCATCCACTGGGTTCCTCCCTTGACATGTGGGGATTACAATTTGAGATGAGATTTGGGTGGGGACACAGAGCCAAACCATATCAGTAGGGGTAAGAATGAGCCTTAAGCTTAGTCAGTAATGTCTCTTGGAGGTGTGAATCTCACCGAAGTGACCTGAGGATGAGAAAAGTCTGATGTCTGCCTGCAGAACTATATCCTGACTAGCTTATTCCTTCTGAAAAACAGTAGTTCTGACTCGTTTCCTCATCTTGCCATAATTCCTGTTCATTTTTAAATTCTCAATCATTACCCTATTTATTTTATAAGCCCTTGTTTTTTTCCAATATATTTCCTCTCGTTTAGGGTAGTCAGTTTTCCTTACATGGACTCAAGGAGCTCAATTACGAGGTCAAAACCTGACTACTACTCATCAAAGAGGGTGGGATGCTTGGTGGTGATGGAGGATGGCACTGTCTCGATCCCAGCCACAAAGTTAAACAATGCATTCAGTAAAATAATAAAAGTTGATTTATTTCTCTTCATAGCCACCATCATCATAGGAAAGATAAAATTCCTCCTTGAGTCTCAAGCTATCTAGCTGCCAAGGCTTAGACACAGTAAGTAACTACACTTTTCCATGCTTATTTCTTCCCAGGGTTTTCTACCTATTACTCAGAGATAATTGATTACCCTTCCCACATCTGCATCAGCTGTGGGTTTTCTTTTACCTGTACTTGAGACAGAGACAGAGAGATACACATATATATCTTATATACATAGATATATGTATATATACATATATTTCTATATCTGATATATATGTATATATACATATATTTCTATATCTGATATATATGTATATCATATATACATATGTATACATGTATATGCATATATACATATGTATACATGTATATGCATATATATCAGATTGTGTGTGTGTAGAGCTCAGGTATATATGTTACACTTGGTGGAATTTCTTCCTCTTCTCTTTCAATTTACACTGTTCTCTTTATTGAAAATCCTGCTCAATATACAGTTTTTGCAGAGTTGTCTTTTATTAGCCTCACTGATCATTCCATTACTGTGAATCCAATTAGGCACTTACATATATCACTTGCATTGCATTTTCACTTATTTTAGTTTGTGAACAGTTTTAGATGTGTGTACATTTCAACTTTTACATTAAATTTAAAGCTCCCCAAAAGCTGGAAGAGGCTTTTTGTTTTCATTTTCTAATATTCAGCATTTCTACTACAGAATTCTACATGCAGTAGGGACTGATGCTGTTGAATAATAATTTTTCACAAAGATTTTCAGAAGATATTTGAGAGGGAGCCAAATCTTGCGAAAGACTATTCACAGATGACTTTTAACAATTTTAATAGTAACTAATTAATATCTTCATATATTTTTAACACATGGTATTGCTGTACATATGCTTGTAACTTTCCCTTATTTAAAAAGAAAAAAATCTGTAAAATTAATGCCCCTTTAATACTAGTTTGAAATTTTACAAAGATTCAGATCGAATCAAGCTACAAGCAGCTACCAATGTTATAATCAATGTCCCATTACCAAATGAATGGGAAGATTTCATTCTCTTAACATTCTAACAGCATGAAGAAGAAAGTATCTTCTCCCAGTGAAAGCCATGATGTTTTAGTTCTATGTTATCCTTGGGTAACCTTTCTCCTCTTTGAAAATTCCCTGCAGATTAATGTTTATTGGGATTGCACTGTTTTGGTTGCACAGTCAAAGCACACATCTTCCACCCTTTAACTGTTTCAAAACAAGACTCATAAGATCTGATTGCTCAAGATCCTATTTCACCATCAGTGGTTTTAGTCCTTCTTTTTACAGCTTTTACAGAATCTGAGTTTAGTAAAATATTTCCTGAAATATCATGCATCAAATACTATATCACTAAGGCAAATAACACAGTTATAACATGTCCTTAGTGCCCTACAAATTCTAGATTATGTTGAAATTCAATTCAGATCACGAAAATTTGACTTCCAATTTAACATACTGCAACTGAAATTGACTATAATTTTTTGTGAATCACAATCACCTCTGTGTATAAAAATTATCAATAAAAGTATATCCTCTATAGGGGCCTGTGTCAAAAGCAGGCTACCTTCTTGCTTTTTTCTAAAAGTTAGCATCAGTGGTGTCATATTGTTTAGTGACTCTCATAGGTAAAAAATTAATTGAAATAGGAACAATAATTAAGATTTCTCTATCCCAGTATTTTTCAATCCTTTTTCTTCTACCCAATCTCCAGAGCCTTTTTAAGACATTGCCTTCCTAATTGCCAACTCCATACGAAATTTTAATATAATGCATATTTGCTGATGTACTGCACATATATCTCTGCTTTATATAATACATAAAAAGAATAAGTATAGGGTTAAGGCTGACTGAATATATTTTTAAGTTAAAATCTAATTAAAAATTAAAAAGCTATTAATGCAATTTATTTTACATAAGTTGTGCTGTATCAAATTTTACATACAAATCAATACACAAAAATACATAATAATGACAATATAATCAAATTGTTCAGTCCTTCAAAATTATTTCCCAGCAAAAGCAAAACAATTGAACAATTAAATTATTTTTTTAAATTTATTTTCAGTGAATTTACCTTTAACTTTTGGTTGATACAAATACAAGACAGTAATTTTTCACTTAACTAGCTACTGGATAATCATTCAGATATTGTCAATACTTTCTCTTCTCAGCACTTGATATAATTAATAATGGGTTACATAATTTTTAAAATTAATAAAATATAAACTAATCTAATTTTCAAAACCTGAGTCACACACAAACACAAAGCAATCAGAGCTAGCTAAGAGGCAGACAGACATAGGCCACCTCTCAGGTTTCAACGCTGAGATCTAGCAATAAATGCAGTCCTACAACTAAGCTGTATATGCACCATAGTTTTGGAACACTGATCTCATATCATAAAAGATATGAGATATCTTTTATATATAAGATATCTTTTATGATATATAAAATATATATCATATCTTATGAGATATACAAAAATATCATATCTTATATGATATACAAAAATATATCTTATATGATATGCAAAAATATATCTTATATGATATGCAAAAATATATCTTATATGATATGCAAAAATATCATACCTTATATGATATGCAAAAATATCATACCTTATATGATATGCAAAAATATCATACCTTATATGATATGCAAAAATATATGATATGCAAAAATATCATATCTTATATGATATGCAAAATATATCATATCTTATGATATGCAAAATATATCATATCTTATATGATATGCAAAATATATCATATCTTATGTGATATGCAAAATATATCTTATATGATATGCAAAATATATCATCTTATATGATATGCAAAATATATCGTATCTTATATGATATGCAAAATATATCGTATCTTATATGATATGCAAAATATATCGTATCTTATATGATATGCAAAATATATCGTATCTTATATGATATGCAAAATATATCGTATCTTACATGATATATAAAATGTATCATATATAAAAATATGATATATAAAATATATATAAGATATCTTTTATGAACTCAGTCAATGTCGCCTGTGTGATACCCAAATAAAAACCAAACAAGATTAATTAAATACTACGATTTTTGTCAGGTAGGATGAGATTTGGAAAGACACAAACATTGTAATATTTAAGATATTTTTGTTCCAAAGAATCAACTTTCTTGGTTCCCCTTGGGGGTGATATCTCAACTCCTTTGAGAAGGTATGTCCTATTTTAAAAGGAAAAAAAAAAAACAAACTGTATTTTTTTTTGTAGTCATGTTTCCTTTAAGCTACAACCCCAATGGTCTTCCTACTTATCACCAATTTCTTTCAAAGAGTTGTGAACAACGAGCAGCTTCCAATGTGACACCATTGATTCACTCCTCAACCAAATGTGATATGACTTTTAGTTCTACTACTCCCTTGAACCTGCCTGGAACTTGTTAAACACCGTATAAATAATACCAAGAAAAAAAAACATTTCTTACATTTATTCATTCAACAGTACTAAGTCCTCCTCTACCATATGTGATAGTGTTGACCACCTTCTACCACCAGCTTCCACAATCCTTCTCTTTTCTGTACAATTGCTTATTTCAGTCTTTTCTCAGTTCACTTCGGTACAACTTTTCCCTTCATTTTAGCCTTACTTCCAAGGTTTCACTGCTTATTTGCTTCTCTTTTTGCTTTATATTCTCTCCCTGAAAATAACAGCTACCGTTCCCATGATTTCTATTATTTATTGCATAAACGAAAACAGCCATTGAATCTCCCCACATCCTAACCAGTGTTCTTTGCTATTTAGATATCCCATGGGAAGCTCAAATTCAGCATAATGCAAACTAAATTTATTATCTCACCCTACTCATACTTCTGCTGGTCTTCTCAGTTAAAAGGCATCAGAATCCACAGTACCCTGTTCCATGCAGAAACTTGCTAAGCATTTTGGTTCTTTCTTCCCTCCTTACCATGCCACACCCCCAGCCTGCAACATCCCAAGAGTTGTACAACTCTGTAGATTTTAGTTAGTAATAACTTTTGCAACTGTCACACCTTTTGTACTTCCACTGCCACCCTCCTACTTTAGGCCCTCACCTCTTATCTGATTTATTGCAATAGTCCCCTATTTGATATCTCTTTTTGTTTCTTCTCTAATTCTTTTCCACACTACCATAAAACTTTTCTTTCTAAAATTCAAATATAATGACGACACAGGCTTGCTCCAACAACAACAAAAAAAGATTCCCTCTTGTCTATAAAATAAGGATCTCTCCCACATGCTCCTTAAATGCTTTTCTAGTCCTGTTTACCACCAAAATGGATAACTGCTATTTCACTGATAAACACCACCCTCTCCTGTCTCTAATTTTGCTTTTATTCCTTTCTTTTTTGAGTGCTTCTTCCCCCCTACTCTAATTGTCAAAACATCTAACCAGACTTCAAAAAATAAGCAATCACCCTCATTCCAAATCAAACCAAATCTTCCCACTATACTTTGATTATATTTGTCGAAAATGATCTAACATAAGGTCTATTGTTTGTGACCTCATCTAGATTAGAAACTGGCTTATTATTAACAGATTTCTCTAGATTGTTAGCTACTTTCATGCATTTGATAGAGTGCATGATCTAGACAGGGATACTCTTCAACATTAAAAATAACCACCTACAACTTTCTTTTTAATGGGAAAAATAATTCTTATTTCTTCACACATGGACAATGAATGAATTCTATTAAAAATGCTGAAGGTCTAATGAACCAGCACTGATTACATAGTTTCAGGTTTGTAAAGAGATATTCAGACATGAAATAAAATTCATCAAAGCTCAGGAAAAGATCACCAGTTTAGCCTCACTTATCTATTGCACATCTGCCTGACCACATTATCTTAGTGTTCAAGCATCATTTTTGCATTTCAATGCAGCATTCTCTCAGATTAATGCCCAAGATATTCCAGCTGCACTGCAAGTGAGTGAGTGGACATACAGGAATATTATGCATGGCTTGTATCATTGACACTGAGCAAAGGAAATGTGATTAGCACCAAATTGCATCTGACAGGGGAATCAGAAACCTGTCAAACACGATGACATGGATCCAATGTTTAGAAGGCAAAAGGGGGAAGAAAGGAGCAGGGCAGTCTCGCATGGAGACAGCAATAAAACACAACAGCGATGATAAATTAATTCATTTACTTATGAAAAATTAGAGGCTTCCACACACAGCTCCCATTTATAATCTTGTCAATCTGGTTGAGTAAATAAAATACTCTGCAATATTAGCTGAAAACACAAGCAAGAGAAAAGAAAATGCAAAAACTGAATGCTTGCCCTTACTTTTAATCAAATACAATAATTCTTTGGCATGAGCACAAAGGTATTTGAAGGGAATTTTTTCAAAGAGAATATATTACACCACCCTCATTTGAGATCTTCTTTCCTAGCCTCAAACATAGACCTGTAAAACTCCAGGGCATAAGGCCATGGTTGTGTGCTCAGATTTCGTCCCAAAAGGTGTTTAGACAAAAGGACACATCATAATGCCCTTGGTGGTTTGCTTCTTGAAAACTGAGGGGAAATACAAAAATCCGATTGGAATCTTCTGATACCAAGTGGTTAGCAAATACATGCACAGCCTCTCTCTATGAAAAGTGACTGCCACAGGTAACATCAAGCTCAATGCTCGAAAGTGTACACATTTACTAACCCAAAAGAGCAAACATATCCTGATGGGCCACAGCCTCAAGGTGAAGGCTTTGTTGAACCTTAAGACTTTGTTTTGCCATACTCTCCACTGAAGGAGGCAATAGATACAGAATTACCGGGAACACCGTAATTGTTCTTTACACATATTTCCATCCATTATGCATGAAAGAGGAAAAATGTTTCTATTGTCTCCAAATTAACATGACTATAGGAATAAATAAGATGTAAAGGGTGGAGTCTGCAAGAGAAATTCATGTGTCTGTCTAAATGGAAGACTTTTAGAAAAAAAAAGTGACTGTCTGGAAGACACAGCTAAAGAGAACTCAGAGATGCACAGAAATGTTTCTAAAACCTTTCATTTCAAGTCTCCGAGAAAAGCCTCTTATATACACAGTGTTTCTAGAAATAAGCTACAACGTATGGCTTGCCTTAAACAAGAATGGGTGATAATAAGACTGTTTTGAAGGAGAAGAGGATTACTTATTAGATGAAAGAAGAGTCGTATTTTAAAAGGAGAAGGTCATATTGATTTCATTAATAAATCAAAACTGGAAATATCCCAGATGTCCATTATCAGGAGGAAGGATAAATAACTTTTGGAATATTCCATACAATGGAATATCATCCAGCATTAGAAAGGAGCTAACTACAAATATACCAAACGGTGAATCTCAAAAACATGCTGAACAAAGAAGCCTTATACAAATGAATACATACCATATAATTTCACTTACATAAAGTTCTAAACGAGGCAAAACCAATCTATGGTAGAAAACAATCAAAACAGTGGTTGCTGTTGGGAGGTTTGAGGGTCAGGGATTGACTGGGAAAAGGTGATTTTCTGAAGTGGTTGTAGTGTTTCATATCTTGATAGGAGTTTACATGACAAAGATACATACACTGTCAAAACTCATCAAAAGTTCTTGAGATTTGTGCATTTCATCATATGTAAATTTTACTTTACAAATATCTTTAAATAATATGAAACTCTTGCTAATGATATGCATGCTAAAGTACTTAGGAGGGAAGTGTATGGATGTCTGCAATTACTTGGAAATGCATAAAAAAATAAGATGCCTTGAAAGATGGTTACAGAAACAGATAAACAGATATGTGATAAAGCAAATAGAGTTCAATGTTATTTGCCAAATCTAGGTGTTAAGTAGATGAGTCTTCACTGCATACTTATTTCAACCTTTCTATATACTTAAAATTTTTCATAAAATGTGGAAAAAAGTCAGGGTGGGGTGAAGATGTAATGAGTGTCAGCTTTAAATGAAGACTGGGTATAATGGGCCCAAGGATGGTGATTCACAAGGATCACAGAGCCAGGAAAAAAAAAAATCACCAGAAACAGAGACCAACTATCAAGTACTTGGGACTAGATAGAACATGGGCAATGGCTAAACATTACTCAGACTGGGACAAATAACCACATCAGTTGAAAACAGAAAAATCACCAAATCCCTCAAAAAGAACAAACTGCACATCGGGTATCTTAAAACTATTATTTTTCTATAACCTTTGCAAATTTTACACCTCAGCAAAAAGCGAGTTAAAAAAGCATTTTCAATGTGAAGTTTCAAAGCAAGTCCAGCAAAGAAATTTCTCCCTTAGGAAAGAACACTATCATGCATTATAATGTTGAAAAAACAAGTTGCCTGTTTGTAATGTTTAAAATCCAACAGCTTTCATCTTACATTAAGAATGTCCTCAAAGGAGAAATTTGAAGGTATATATTTTACATTTTCTTCTGCAAATTTAAGTAAGCATTTATCTCTTCTTGGTTTAACTTCATTCCATAAAAACTCTCTCCTCATGTCAGAATGCCCATCAAAACTTAATAAGAATATATCAGGCTACAAAGTACTCTAAAGCTTTTCTTAATTTTGTAAACTTTAATTACTATAACCAATAATGCAAGCTTTTGTGAACGAATCTAAGAAAAACCTGTCACTATTCCAAACTGCAAATTCTAATATTTAATCGGATTAAAATAAAAATACAATCACTTTTACTATTACTATTGTCAGAGTTTACAAGTAAAGAAAAATAATACCTTGTATTAATCAGTAGCCACAAATAATTCATAACAATAATCCCCAATAGGCTTTCAGATCCTAAAACAATTAGTTTTTATTCGAACAACAAATGAAATGCTCTGAATAAAAGGAAAATACTTGTAGTTGGCTACACTGTCAGTTAAAACTCTTCTGATCCAAATTAGAAATAAAAATTGTAAAATGTTAGTATTCTATTCCTAAATTACAAAGAAATGGAACTCCCAAATTTACATCTCAGTCCAGATCTCTATTTCAAATTTTAGACTCATTCTCAAGATGTCCCAAACGAAACACCTGATAGCATTCACCAAACCTGCAACTCCCATAGAATTCCCCAGCTCAGCAAATCAACTCATACCTCTAGTTGCTCAGGATAAAAAAATTGGTCCTATTGTTAGCTCTGGTCCTCTCACTCCTCACATGCAATAAATCAATCCATCCTGAATACCCAAAATAGAAGCCACTATTCTGTTTTCCCTGAATTACATCTAAGGTTTCTTCACTGGCTCCTAGCTTCTACCCTGCACAACCTCCCAGTGCCAGAAGACCTTGTCATTCCTCAGCTACAGATCCTTCCATAGCTGCTTCTACTAGAGAATGAAAGCCAAATTTGTTAGAATAGCCTACAAGACCCTACCTGATCCACCCACCCACCAACTCCTCATTAGCTCCCAGGCTTTGACTATGGTCTTCTTAGAATCTTCCCTGATGATTATTTTAAATTGTCCTCTTCTGGCTCTAACTTCCCCCTCTACTCTATATTTCTTTATATCACTTATGACCCTATACAACATGCTATATATTTACACTACATATTTACATATTTCCTTGTTTTTAAAGTGGGCTTTCTTCACTAAAATGATAAAACCAAGAGAACAGGGATTTTTATCCATTTCATTCATTGTTCTATGCATCCACTGTATCTAGAAAAATACTTTAAAGTTTACTAGTACTCAATAAACATATGTCAGATAAATGAAGAATCTGAAATTTAATTCATATTGTAAAAGCTCAAGAGTGGTTTAGTATCATAAGTCCTACTCATATTTGAGAAGGATTATTTATGTAAATGGTCAAAATTTACAGATAATTAAGAGTATGTGGCATTCTTGCTCATTAAAGGAACTCCATGAACAAATGGATAAATTAGTTCTAATTACAGTTTCCCTACAGTGAATCTTTTTTATGATTAAAAAAACTACATCTTTAGACAATGAAAATATTTTCTCATTTATTTTCCTTATAAAATACACTCTTCTGGATTATTTATCACTTAAAATGTAATTGTACTCATGGAAAAAATGTAAATTTTAATAAATCTCCATAGAATTTTAAATTCAATATGCTACCATATAAATTGGACTGTTCTTATATTACTTTATCCATTCTTGAGTTAACCAAGACAATTTTAAAATATTAAACAATTTCAGAAAATCTACTATTTTGTTAATGCAACACAAAATGCTATACATGATTGGAAATTTAATAGGTAATTAAATCTAAAATTGACCTATAAAGTTCAAAACAACCATGTATCTATTAGATATTTTTAACAAAAGTGGCACAGTCAGTGAAATAATGTTTCCTGTTTCACAAACAAAATATTCTTACTGCTGAAGGTATTTGGTTTTGCATGAATAATGAAAAGTACATAGATAATACCACCTGACCCTAATTTTTTATCTTGGAAAATAAACAGCCAACCATCTTTCCTGTCAACAGTTATTCTAACAGTTCTTTCCAATGGCTATTTGTGTTAACATGCACAGTTATCACGCTGTATTTCAAAACATCCCACTCTCCCTTGACTGAAGCCATCTATATAATATGACCAGGGCAGCTACTGGACTGGGAATCAACCGTACAGACTTATCAATGACACTCATGGGCCTTCGACTAAACCTTCCAGCAGTCAAATTCACAGCCACAAACCGCAAATGAATTTTTAATTATTCCATATTTGATTTTTACAATGCTTTGAGACAAGCAATTACGAAAGACACTTTATTTATCTGATGTCATTAATATGCATCGGTGACAATGAAACCACAGAAAAACCTAGTGAACGGGGGGGTCTTGAGTATTAATTAGCCAAAGACTTGACAAAAATCTCTCAAGATGGAGTTTTGTGGAAGCCCTAAATATTGTTAGCATCGTTTCAGATATGTGACTCAGAACTTGTGATTTCTGAGAAAGTTAAGCTCACTAAAATATCTTTATGTTTACTTGTAGGCTTTTTTCCATGGTGAAAGTAGTTTTAATATACTTAACTAAACTTTAGAGGCATTTTGTCACCTATAACTCTCAAAATGTTATATATTTTAGTATATATACTTAAAACTAAATTTATATGGCAAAATAATGACTATTCAAATATCTTTAATTCAAAAATCTCCTTAAACGATGCATACCAAATTTCAGCATTACAATTATTACCAAAGGAATAATGAAAATTAATCATAAATTTAAAATGAAATACAGCTTCATTTTGGGAGAAGGCTTCTCTAGGGAGGGGACTTTTCTAAAATTAAAATTAAATTTTATTAATTAGATAGTTTATTAAGTATAGCACAGGCCCTTTGATGAAGAGAAAGTGCTATAATTTAACATGGAGGAAAAAAATGGCTGAGAGAAGGGAGGTAAAAAGCTGTATGTTCACATAGGAATAGCTAACAATGTTCTCTCTTTCCATTAAGGAAATGTTTTCCAGATGTGACAAGTGTTTCCCCAGACCATCCTCTTAGAGGTACAGTAAGGGTGCAGGTTAACAGCGGAACAATTTTCTCTGTATCTCTGCCCCGCCGATCCACCAGGAAGTCCTAAATAGGTGAGGAAAGTGGGGTGCGAAAGTGGGAATCCCTCTGGTTAAGCATCTGGCTCGGGTTCTGAGGATTAAAACCCAGCCCAATGACTCCCTCCACAGACCTCCTCGGCTGTGGGCAGGGCCACGAGCATCTGGGCAGCTAGGGATCTGGAGCTTGGAGGCTTCTCTACCTGAGCACATGTGGTCCCCTGCTCCAGGCACCACCGCGTGGGCCACTCCACAGTGCTGCTGGAAATTCATTCCCTACCCCACTGTCTGCCCTCAAATCTCCCTTTATTTCTTTTCTTTCCCTCTCTCTGTACAGCTGCTCCTAACCCCTTCACCACCAGGACATGTTTCCTACTCTTCAGGCTGGATTGAGGGCTGGGGTCTATACGAGGTTTCTTCCTGGCTTTTGAATGATACCTACATGATATATCACTCCTCTGTTTTTCACAGGAAACAGCTCCTCTACTCCCCTCATTGGAGGTTGCTTTCATTTCTACCCTTCCAGTCAGACATCCCAATTTCCATCAGCAGATTTACTTATTTTCTTCCCTCCTTCCATTCTTTCTCTCTTTCCCCCTCACTGTCATTAGACAAGAAGAAAAGGGTTAAAATGATGATCAGAGGAATTTGAGTTAAGCTTAAGAAAATGGCTTTGACTTCCTAACCATTATTGTTGTAGGACTTTCTCTTGAGTTCAGCTAAAAACGGGGTCCTTGTCACATGACCAGGAAAGATTAGGCTTGCAGACACATTGAAGGGTGAGAAACATGGAATTTATTGGGTGAAAAGGAAAAAAACAACTCATCAAAGCAAGAGAGGTTCTTGTTAACAGACCCCCATCTCACAGACTGAATCCCAGGTACCATCCCGAATCAGGAGAGGCCAGGCTCCTCCCCTCTGCAAATGGTGTGAACTTCCCAAGGCTGCACCCCAGTGTGCACTCCTCCCAGGGTGCAGGCCAGTTGAAGGTTCTGTTAGGGAGCCGTTTTTACTTAGCTGTCTCATCACTACCATCAACAGAAACAACTGACCCTTACTGAGGGCACACACGCAAAAGCTAAGCCAGCACAGACATTTCCAAACTTTCCAGTAGTGCCTTCAGTGTCTTGGTAATGTTTTCATAGTGCCTTTAGACCAAACAAAACACCTAAGAGTTCTGTCCATTAAGCAGACAGGTCTAAGCAATTTAATTATTTCTGTCCTAACAACTTGGTAACCATTTGAGAAAATAAGACATACATTGAACAAAATGTATATTTTTAGTTAATTCTTAAATAATCACAAATTACTAATATGTGTCTATTGGGGCACTGCAAAACTTCTTAAACTAGACACAAACAGCTTCATTTCTTTTTCCATGATGATTTTCACAAGGTATTGCTTTTTGTCATAGCAACTGATGAAAACTCAGCTTTGCAAAGATATGACAACATCAAAAGGAATGAAGTATAATCAAATACTGAAACCAAACTACCATGAGACAGAAGTCTATGTAGTGTTTCACAGAAGTTTAAAATATTGTGCAGTGTCCCTCTGAGTTTTCTGTAGTGCTAGCAGTACTACAGCTCATTTGGGAACCATGAGGACTGTGGTTCTAAGCACTTTTGCATGCATTATCTCACAGTCGTCTCAAAAGTCATATAGGGTCAGCACTGTCATCAATTGAGGAAACTGAAGCAATAACACACAGCACGTAATTGGTGGGGCCAGGATTCAAACCCAGAGAATCTGATTCTGGAGCCCAGAATCACCACCAAGCTATAATGTGGAAAATCTGTACATTTGAGGGATACAACAGAATATTTCCATAAAAGTTTGTGAAATTTTGTCCATTGAATATTTGTGGGAACCAGTCTATAAACTACCACCTTTCTACAAGGGTTAAACATAGAATTTGGGGATTAGTGAGGTAAAGTGTCTCCTGTGAACACATTAAATGCAATATCGCATCTTTAGGAAATATTATTTTGAGAAAGTCAAACATTTGAAAATTCATTTTATAAACACATGATGTTCATTTTAGCTGTAGGCTAAATTACCATCAGTGGGCTGAATTCATTTTCATGATAAATGATAATAGCCCCTTTGAAAGTCATCACTTTAATGCTTCCAAACATCTATTTGTTATGGTTAGTATTCGGATTAGCCAGGTGAACACAGAAGAATCCTGATAAATGTAAGGAGAAGGGAACAAACAGCTGAAATAAAACAAGATCTACAGTAATGTTTAGAGAAGGAAGAATCCACACATTTCTCACTAATACCTCTTAATTTTTTTTATATAGTCTTAAGTTTTTAGCTATTTCCCAATGGAAGTTTCAAAATTTATTTTCCTTTGTTGCTTAACAATCTGACAACCTTTCCAATACTCAATATCGACAGGCAAACACACTTTGGGCATGCTACAAGATCAATTCTCAATTGTTCTTAATGAGCATATTTCTTTAAAAGAAATCTGCTTGAAATGCATTTAAAATCTGTATACTTTGCACTTTTAAAATTTGATGAAACTGTTAGTAAAGTATATGTTTATGCTAAAAGAGAGATCTTCTTGGAGCCCATAAAATCACTATGAGAATCAAGACACACATATAAATGATCCATAAATATTTAATATGACATGATAACAAATGCAAATTTAAGGTCAGCTGTATACTTTACTCTGTTGAGTTACTTCTTGAAAGCAATGTAGGGAAGATCCAAAGATATAAAAACATGTGATTAAAAGTCTTCAGTAATTTTACCCCAAAATATATCAGGAATTAGCATCACTTCCGCATTTCCATGCAGTTTACGCTGCATGTTAATCTATGAAATTTGCTTTAAAATTATCATATGTTTCTAAAATACGTATATCAAAATACCCTACATGTCCCTTCCAGGCAGAAAATTAAATGAATAACCCAAATGAATACTATTCAGAAGCTTGGAGCACTTCTAAAATGGCCTTTTATGATCCAAAACTGTACTTGCACTTTGACATTTTAACCTACAAACTCATGCAAATTTTCCATTACATCTAATAATGTGTTAGTTTGTTTAAATATTTCTTAAACTTTATACCTGTATATTTGAAACATTATTTAAGTATATTTCACATATTACTTTTTGTTTTTTTTAGTTTTATTTTTTCCAGCTTTATGAAGTATATTTGACAAACAAAAGTTGTATATATTTAAAGTATACAACATTGTTTTCATATATGCATACACTGAGAAATAATAACCACTTTCAAGCCAGTTAACATAGCCACCGTTACATGAAATGTTCTATTTTGTTGACCTAAATCTGCAAATGAATTGTTGCCATGGGCAGATGCCCTGTTCTCAACTGTGACCTTCTGTTGGCCCTGGAAAACAGTCACATATGCCCTAAGATGCAAGTACCAAGGATGGAAACGCCATTAAGCACATCATAGAACAACACTGTTGCAGACTGAAATGAAGGTTTCTGTGTCTGGATGCAAATTTCTGGTTAATGCTCTACCTTTATGAAATGGAGAACTCCTTGGAAATTTACAATAGAAAATTTTTCATATTATTGAAAATGTTTGATGAGCTTCTGTCTCTGAAAATGATATATAAACTAAAAATACAAGTGGTATCCTGGTTTCCAGCAACCGGTGTTTTCTATACAATTTGTTAGTCAGGTGAACAACACTGATGATCTTAAGGCCAAGTACGTTGATGATGATAATGGCTGCTCCCAAGCACTAAGCACTCACACAGCATTACCATATTGAATTATTTAAGCTTCCTTCTTAATCTGGAATCACCTGTGCATCAACTTTCTCTCCCTGCTCTAGCACAACTGGAAACAGCTGTCTCTCACATGCTGTCACGTTTGTGCACTTGCTTGTTAACTTTTTCCTTCATTTATTCAGGGATTATTGGGCATTTCTATGTGCTTGGTGCTAGAAAAGTTCACAGACACATGGGGGAAAAAGGGTGTTAACACAAACATCATAAAATAAAGTGATAATTTATGAGCAATGTAATAATATTAAAATAGTCACTTTTATTTAATGTCAAATTATTAGTTCTGTGCCCATTTTATGGCGTACTTAGCCTAAGGGGAATAAGATTATATTAATCTTGGCCAGGCGTGGTTTCTCATGCCTGTAATCCCAGCACTTTGGGAGGCCAAGGTGGGTGGATCATGGGGTCAGGAGATCGAGACCATCCTGGCTAACACAGTGAAACCCAGTCTCTACTAAAAAATACAAAAAATTAGCCAGGCATAGTGGTGCACGCCTGTAGTCCCAGCTACTCAGGAGGCTGAGCAGGAGAATGGCGTGAACCCGGGAGAGGCGGAGCTTGCAGTGAGCCGGGATCACGCAACTGCACTCCAGCCTAGGCTACAGAGGGAGACTCCATCCTCAAAAAAAAAAAAAAAAAAAAAAAAAGTAATCTTGTTTACAGGAATAGGCAAGACATTAATTTCTCTCTCAGAAGCCAAACATCGTAGGGTCATTTCTGGCTCATCCAAACTTTTTATTCTTTTTTCAGATTTTCTTTGAAACCTGCCAATATTTAATTGCTTTTGCTTCACCTATACCACCATTTCCCTTAGCTTGAAAGTACAGAATCAAAATATATATTTTACTTTAGTTATTACAGATTTCTTACCTTTCAACTTTCTGCTTCCCAAACTTTGCTTCTCTAGATAATTCTCCTCCCCTACAAAAAACAGTGTGTGTTCTTTAAAACAAATATATAAGGTCTAGGTTTTTTTTAAGGTCTTAGCCCAGCTACCCATTCATTACACAAGAGAATCAAAATTCTAAACTTCTTTTATGAAACTTTCAAATCCTAGGAAACTTGCTTCTCTTTCTAACCTCTTTCTTATTTGCCAACTGCTTTCTCTTCATCCTGGGTCACTATTACACATTTCCTTTGTCCAATCACATCTTTCAATTCTCTGCTTCCTTCCAAAGACATTTTACTTGGAACATCTTCTAAGCTCAATATTGGAGGTCCACCAATACTCTTCTTTACTCATCATCTAAACAGCTTACACACACAATCCTGTCATACATCATCTCCAGCAATGAAAGAGCTCATGATCATCCCTGACTCTACACATTATTTATGCTGAATTTTCTATTTGGAATGACTTCCTTTCTCTTCCATGAGAAAAATAGTTTAAAAAAATCTAAGTATAGAAATAAAGGAAATATTGTATTAATTATGGCAGATTCATGCACTGAAATACTGTGCAACAAAAATGATGATTTCAAAAGTCAATCACCCATATTCCTACCATTTATACAAACTAAGTGAGACTTCCTTCCAAAACTCTGTGCTCCACTCATCAATGACCCCATGCCAACCTTGTTAATCAGTATTAACAACTGATTGTATAAGCTTACTGGTAGGTACTATCATTATCTCCATTTTACAAGTGAGAACACCAAATTCAAGACAAGTAGAACACTCTTAGGTTCACAGAGCTAAGAAGTAGGAAAACTTTCACACAAATCCAAGTAATCCAGCTTCAGAATCTGTACTTATTAACATTGAACTTTATATTTATCTATACTTATGATGGCCATCTTCCAAAATTAATGCACATATATTTTTTGACAAGGATGAATAATAAATATGCAGCATATATTACCAATAATTTATATGCATGATATGAATGGGCATTTATGTTGCCTTTTTTTGAACCTTTAACAAATGATGCTGCAATAAACATCTGTATGTGTGTGTGCATGTTTTTAAATTTTGTCTTTCATTTCCACAGAATGGATGCCTACCTAACCATGTAATTTCTGCAACAGTATGTGTATTTTCAATTTTAATAGATATAGCCAAATTACTTTCCCAAATATTTGTACAAATTTAATATCTTCACAAAAGTGTATGATGATGGCCTTCCTTATTTTTTTAAGGTTGATGATCTGCATGGTTCCTTACTGCATAATCTCTGAACCCTCCTGCAGATGCTTAAGATCCCTAAACTCCTGGTAATAACTTCCCTTTTGGCTGAGTTACAAACAATAAAAAGCAGTTCTGCTGAAGGACACTATTGATAGTATAAAACCACTCAATGTTTTTGTCACTGAGACTTATGCCCTTATGTGGGCCTTAAGGTCTCATGACAGTTATTTGTTATTTATTTTTAATACATTTTACCCAAGTCAAATTCACTATCTTTATGGAAACCCCTTGGTCAAGCAACCTAACAGAACTACAGAAAAAGTAAACATCTCTTCTTTTTACATAAACGTTATTCTGGTTAATCTTTTTGGATCTTTAGTATCTACCACTGGGCATTAATTCTTTTTAGATACTACTAATTAACTTGGTTCACAGAGAATTTGAAAATTATGCAAGTATGACAGTAAGCCCAATAGAGTCTAGGCTCCAGTACAACTTTATTTCCATTTCCACTCTCCATTTCAGTCTCGTGTATTCTTTTGTATCTCATAGACTTTTGTTTTTTGTAGAGCATTAAGCAAATGCTAAGTCACTTATTTTCATACAAAAAAAAGTATAGTAGTGATTTCCCCCAATGTGCAACTCCAGATACCACTTAAAAAAATATTCCCAGTTGGTAGAAGAGTTTTAAAGATATAGCTATCATTTCACTAAGCCCAATGACAAGAACAATGGTCAAGAAAAAAATTTGGTATTTGGGTTCAATGTCTTCCACTTGCTTTTTGTATGAATTTGGACAACTCATTTATACGGGATTCAATTTCATCTTCAATATCTGATAATTATATTTAAGTATATTTAGATTTCCCTTTAGCTCAAAATTTTTATGATTCAATTATTAAGAATTATTAACATGTGTTCATATTTTTGGATTATCTTACTATTTCCTTCATTATCATTATTCTCTTATATTACAAGTTCAAAGATAGAAGATATTATATCGGTTTAAACCCATTTGGTATAGGATAGCACCAAGGGGCTTAGAAAATTCATTATTATGATAGAGAGGCTGGTAACAATGTAATTTGTAGTGAATCCAATGGGTGTTAAAAATAGAAGGGAACTTAAAAAACACTCTGTAGACTGGGTGCGGTGGCTCACGCCTGCAATTCCAGCACTTTGGGAGGCTGAGGCGGGCAGGTCACTTGAGGCCAGGAGTTTGAGACCAGCCTGGCCGACATAATGAAACCTTATCTCTACAAAAAATACAAAAATCAGCTGGGCATGCTACCACACACCTGTAGTCCCAGCTACTCAGGAGTTGGAGGCAGGAGAATTGCTTGACCCTGGGAGGCAGAGGTTGCAGTGAGCCAAGATCGCACCACTGCACTCCAGCCTGGGTGACATCTGTGTCAAAAACAAAACAAAACAAGACAAAAAAACCACTCTTTATAGAAACAAGCCCATGAAGTAACATGTCTAGACAGTCTTATAATGTCTATAAAGAGACATAATTTTATGACCAAACACTGATCAAACTCTGAATTCCATGAAACTAAGGCTTTGGCTGAGCCCCCACTGTGCCTTGCATTACCACCCAGAGTGACACAGTGAAATTCCCTGAAAAGAATAATTTATTCTGCATTAGTAGCAGGGGGCTCCAGAGAAATTAGCTGCACTGGGAATTTTCTTCCAGAGGAATTTTATCACATAATATAATTTACATTCAAATAAAAATGTAAATGAAGGTGTACTAAAATTTACAACTTTCAAAAGACAAGACCTAGAAGCATGGCCCTATGGATTCAGATCATCTGTCACAGCCCTAGTCATTGTTCTCCACAGGTAATTTCCCAGTTGCTAAATAAAAGCTTTCATGGTAATCCCAGCACTTTGGGAGGCCGAGGTGGGTGGATAACAAGGTCAGGAGATCAAGACCATCCTGGATAACACGGTGAAACCCCGTCTTTACTAAAAATACGAAAAAAGAGCCGGGTGTGATGGTGGGCACCTGTAATCCCAGTTACTTGGGAGGCTGAGGCAGGAGAATTGCTACAACCTGGGAGGTGAAGGTTACAGTGAGCCGAGATCGTGCCACTATACTCTAGCCTAGGTGACAGAGGAAGACTCAGTCTCAAAAAAAAAAAAAAAAAAAAGCTTTAATGTTTTCCACTTAAAAATCAGCATCTTTGCTTCTACTTTTTAATACAGCCAATTCTCCACAAAAATGTTAAAATTTCCCAACAATCTTCATTATCTGCAAATAGCATACATTCTCCAAGATATCACCATAAGCATCCCAATTCAAATAGTGTACAAAACCACGCAGATGAAATAATCCAATGTAAAATGTTTAACATGAAATTAAGCCTGAAAAAAAACACAACCTGGTGACCGCATTACAAAGAAAGTTTTCTCCATGGCTGGAAGTCAGGCTAAATGTAAAATTTTGAACTTACTCTTTTTACAAATATTAGTTAGGCCGCTAATATATCTGTCAAGCTGTGGTTATCAAACAGAACAATGGCTGCTAAATTACCAACATAAGGGAAGGCATCAAAATTATAGCTTGGATGCCACATTGAGCAAAAGAAATGATTAACAATAACAGTCCAAACACCATGTGTTCTCTAGTTAATAATAAGGTCTACTGCCCATATATATAACTGGCACAGGAAGAGAATTCTCTCTTCCCATATTCATTCATTTATACATACACACACACACACCAATGAAAAGAGAAAACAAAGGGGGAAAATGGGCTTTAGCATTCTAACGACAATTTTCACTGTTTATATGATGATAGAGTTATTATGGTATTTCAAAGCAAGAAAAGTCTGAGTCTAAATGGGTTGCACTCTGAAGGAGACACCTACTCCAGAATCTCACACAGAGAGGGAAGGGTTCATTTTACTTTTTGACAAATAGTTACCATGACTTCTAAATAATTAGTTAAGTCACAGAAAAATTACTTAACCAGCTACTCAGTCCAGATGAGAAGTAAGAGGTGGTACTACATCAATCACAAACTATAATCAGGAACTCTTTAATAAGCCATTATTTAGCAAAAATTACTCTAGCCCAAAATAAAGTAATGGCTACAACTGCCCCTGTTGTCCTGTTCCCTCTGCCTTCCAAATCCGGATTTTCAACTTCCTAGATTAACCCCAAGAACATCTTAGTCTTACACATGTTACTCTCCTTTCTCTTTCCACTGACTTAACTGCTTTTCATTTCTAGGAATGTTTTCAGGTGTTAGAAACCACTGGTTTCTAACTGGTTTGCTACTGGTCCTCAAGAGTCATTTTTCCCCGACTAACCCTTTTAAGTGGTATGTTGGCTTCATTCATCTTGAGCACATTAAGTAGGAAGGAGGGGGCAGCTGCCTAGTAAAATCTAATTTAACCCCCACTCTTCTTCTGTTCACTTCGTCTACCAATATTTTGCCATTGTGCCCACCCACTTGGTCTGCCCCTCACCTACAGCAGAGATTTGAGTCTCTTTTGAAGGTCACTCCAGAGGGAAAAACTCATCATTTTTTTAAGTATTAATACATCCTACACAAAGTTTTAAAACTGGTTACATTTAGTGATCCAGAGTATATTTATACTTGCACACTTGAATATCTTCCCTTTAAATGGTAAAGCCATTTTTCTTTCAAAGAATTCTCAGAATAAACCACAATTTATTTAACACATTCGAAGAAAAATGAGAGAGAGCACATTATACCACTGGAGACCAGGGAAGGGATGGTCTGAAGCCCTGCTCTCTGGTTCTCCTCTCCTCTCCCACCATGCCAGGCCCCAAACACCACCAAGTGGTCCATTCTGCTACACAGTTTGGTAACTCCTGCTGATAACATCACGTCCTGGGGCACTGCTCCAAGATGCCTCTTTCTGATATTTACCTTTTCTTTCACTTAGTTGACCTTAAAGGAGGAAAGGGAAACATTTAAGTACTGCTATATATTAGGGATCTCTCCATGTTATCTCTGTTAATTCTTAGAACAATCCAGCAATTTAGAGTTTG
The DNA here is from genome assembly GCF_028885625.2 of Pongo pygmaeus. Classification (NCBI taxonomy): domain Eukaryota; kingdom Metazoa; phylum Chordata; class Mammalia; order Primates; family Hominidae; genus Pongo; species Pongo pygmaeus. Next base: position 105,222,046 of record NC_072384.2, on the reverse strand, counting down.
TGATTTTTCCCAGAGCTCAGAAAAAGAAAATAAGCCAGGATTCAATCCCAAATTTATCTTATTCCAAAGCCTAGTCTCTTCTTGATCCTCTATGCTTCCTTCCCAAGTCTTTAATTTTATTGGAAATATATAAGCTGTCAAATGCAGTACAACAGTGATTCAGTAACACACCTACATTCTACATATTGTAAACTTTAAAAATCTTAAGATTTTAACGTCACGTATGTGGACTAAAAATCAATTCTGAATAACATAAACGTGAAGAACATAAATGCACATGAAACATAAACTATCATGACATGTAGTGATGTGCTTTTTAAAATAAAAAGTAGAGAACATATTTAACATCCCAATCTTAATGGAAAATTATAAAAAACAAAATCTTTCATGGATAGTTCAGAATTTCTAAAAAAAAGCATGGAAATTAAAGGCACTGCCATAACTATAATGTATATATAAGTATAATCTGATATTGGACAACTTGCTTCTCAACTACAAGATGTTTAAAATTAAATTTTAATTTTTTTTTCATTTTTAATTTTTGTAGGTACATAGTAGATATGAATACTTAGGGGGTATAAAATAGAAGGGTAGACGATGGATGCAAATAATACAAGTTTTCCAAAGGAATTTGATACGATTCCTCGGAGGACGCCAAAAAAAAAAACCAAATATCCCCTGGGTTACTGGTAGAACCTGGAGTAGATTATTAACAGGTTAGGTTTTTTAAAAACATGCACAAGGTAGGTCTGTGGCCAGGCCTCCATCATAACAGTCAAAAATATTAAGGATCAGTATCTGAATTAACATGCTTAATAGTGATTATGTTGAATAGTGATGAAGCTAAATTATTTTAATTACTGAAACCATCCTGGATTATCTGAAGAATGCAGAAATGGTTTAACAAAGGAAAGTAATGAAGACTTTTTTTTAAGTTTAACAAAGAGTAATATTGAATTGAACTTAAAGAACTATAAAGCAGCTATTTGCAAAAAAAAATAAAATAAATCAGAGCCTCTTTTATGCTAAAGGTGCAATATACTCTGATGGGAAGATTTCAAAACTCTTATGTGTGGTATAGATCAATAATTTTCTTTCAAGTAGCATTCAATAGCAAACGGGATATTTTAGCACAGAGAAATTACAAATAGTAGACCGACAGATAATTATACATTGACGGCATAATGAATAATCTCAGCATTGAGTAGAGGTTGGTCACCTAATTTTAAAGAAGGTTCTATAGAAACTGAAAATACAGCTCTGTAAATTTCCTCTATTTGCCATTTTAAAGCTTTAGCTTCTACAAAGCTAAATGATGGTTAGAGGCAAAAATAAAATTTACATATAAAAGGACACTGCAATGATTGCCTTTTAATGAAAAGGTAGAGAGGAAGAGATGAAGATAGTCTCAATCATATTAATTCTTCATTTTATTCCAGATCGATAAAGAGAGAATGAGGAAATTTTTCAGGAAATTAAAAAACAGAAAATTTGTGAACCAATCAGGAAGGTTTCTCTTGCAACATGTAAGTATTCTTGGCTTGTGGGATTCATAATATCAAGAAGTTATCAATATAAACAACATGGTTAGATTTTGAAGAGATGGATAAGTTTTAGCACATTATAACGGTTTTAGCCAATTTGTGGTAATATAAAACAAAACACATTAAACTGTAATCAAATGGCATGTCCTAAGGCCTTAGTCCCCACAGAGAAGAAGAAATTCAAATACATAACACAATGTCTCTAAAAGCTTGCTGCTGAAATGTCAAATGTTAGCCCTTGCATGGTCTTTCACTTTGAGTCATAAGAAAGTTCTATTTTATTCAAGCTGTTCCTAATTGGTTTGAAATTCAAAATTCTATTCCATCTCTCATAATCCTAGTATGTTTTCTGCCCTACAAGGTAAGCTAAGAGAATGGCAACCTTTCTCATTTTAAAATGTAAGTACCCACTTAAAACTAGAAGTACCATAAAGCCCTACGTGGGAAAATGGCTTCTACGATAGAAATATAAATCTTTCCCTCTCACTCAATTACCTCAACAACCCAAACACAGTTCACTCCTTGAGTTTTCTCTCTGCAACTCTTGCTACAGCCACAGGATAACTTGGCATGTTCTTTGTGTCATCACCACCTACTATTTCCAGGACATTTAGTTAGTGACCAGCAATTCACTGACCAGTCGTACCCATAAAACTAGACGCACTGGAAAAGAGTACATAGAATTCAGGAGCCATTGCTGGCAAGATAACTTCATTCTGTCCAAATATACTAGGAAGGGATGAAATAACTCATTAAAGTTTCTAAAAGAGAAAGAAAAAAAGTAGGACATTTCCTTTAAAGAAATGCTTAGGAACAAATAGAAACTCATTCTTTTTTTTTTTTTTTTTTTTTTGAGACGGAGTCTTGTTCTGTCGCCCAGGCTGGAGTGCAGTGGTGCGATCTTGGCTCACTGCAAGCTCTGCCTCCCGGGTTCACGCCATTCTCCTGCCTCAGCCTCCCGAGCAGGTGAGACTACAGGCGCCCACCACCATGCCCTGCTAATGTTTTGTATTTTTAGTAGAGACGGGGTCTCACCGTGTTAGCCAGGATGGTCTCGATCTCCTTACCTCATGATCTGCCCGCTTCGGCCTCCCAAAGTGCTGGGATAACAGGCGTGAGCCACCGCGCCTGGCTGAAACTCATTCTTTATACAACTTAAAAATGTCTAGCTACTCAGAAGCGATCATACTCATGCATATAATCCATATTTTAATCTCGAGTCTCAACTTTAATCCCTAAAATCATGAGTGGAGAACAAAGATCAATTAATTTCCAGAACCACTTGAAGCAAACCTTAAATTTCCAACAGCTCCTTAAAAGAAAATAGCCTTTTCTATGTAAAACATTAACGATAATTTTGAAAGAAAAGTTATTATCTAAAATACAGCTTCTGAATTGAAGTTGAAGGACAAGAAACGGTCCATGCAGCCAGGCAGCCAAAGGAGTACTCGCACCACCACCCCACCAACCCCAGGCAGTGCAGCTCCGGGAGGCTCCTCCCTACTGCTTGAGAAGAGGAGGGGAAGAGTAGAGAGGACATTATCTTGCAACTGGGATACCAGCTCAACCACAGTAGAATAGGGCATTAGGCAGACTCCTGAGACCCCCAGTCCAGGGCATAGCTTCTAAACAACATTTCCAGGCACACCCTAAGCCAGAAGGGAAACCACCCGCCTTGAAGGGAAAAACCCAGTCCTGGAAGGATTCATCACCTGCTGACTAAAGAGCCCTTGGGATCTGAATCATCAGCAGCAGTACCCAGACCGTTCTCACTGTGGCCCCTGAGTGAGACTCAGAGACATGCTGGCTTCAGGTGTGACCCAGCACATTCCCAGCTGTGATGGCTATAGCAAGAGATTCCTTCTGCTTGAGACAAGGAGAGGGAATAGCAAAGGGGACTTTGTCTTGCACCTTAGATACAAGCTCTGCCACAGTGTGGTAGAGCACCAAGTAGATTCTTGGGTTCCCTGATTCCAGGCCTTGGCACTTGGATGGCATTTCTGGACCTGCTCTGGACCAGAGGGGAGCCCACTGCCCTAAAGGGAGAGTCCCAGGCCTGGTAGCATTTACCGTAAGCTGACTGAAGAGCCCTTGGGTCTTGAATGAACACCAGCAGTAGCCAGGTAGTACAGGCCTCAGGCAGTGGTGGCCTCAGGGAGAGATGACTTTACCTTTGGAAAGAGAAGGAAGAGAGGAAAGGACTTTGTCTTGTGGCTTCAGTACCAATGCAGCTGCCATAGAACAGAGCCCCAGGAAGATTCCTAAGGTTTCTGACTCCAGGCCCTGGCTCCTGACTGGTTCTCTGGATCCACCTGGGACCAAGGGGAAATCACTGCCCTGAAGGGAAGGACACAAGCCTGGCTGGCTGCCACCTGATGACTGCAGAGTCTCAGGGCCTTGAGCTAGCTAGGCTGTGGTTATCACAGGTCTTGGGCAAGACCCAGTGCAGTCCCAGTAATCCCAGTAATGACGGCTACAAGGGTCCTTGTGTCACCCCTCCCCCAGCTCCAGGAAGCTCAGCAGAGAGAGAAAGACTCCAATTGTTTGGGAGAAAATAAGGGAAGAGAAAGAGTCCCTGCCTGGTAATCCATGGAATTCTTCCAGATCTTATCCAAGACCTCCAAGATGGTACCTGTAAAAGTCTGCAAAAGTCACAGTGTTACTTTTAGGTAATGCAGATGTGGCTGCAGTAACCAAAAACTTAGATTACAACACCCAAGTCCCTTCAAATACCTGGAAAGCCTTCTGAAGAAGGGCAACTGCAAACAAGCAGACTGCAAAGACTACAATAAATACCTAAGCCATCAATGCCCAGACAATGACAAACATCCACGAGCATAAAGAATGTCCAGGAAAATATGACCTCACAAAACAAATAAGTAAGGCACCAAAGACAAATCCCGGAGAGACCTTTTAAAAGATTTATGACCTTTCAAACAGATATCAAGATAGCTGTTTTGAGGAAACTCAATGAAATTCAAGACACAGAGAAGGAATTAAAAAATCTGTCAGATAAATTTAACAAAGAGATTGAAATAATTTAAAAGAATTAAGCAGAAATTGTGGAGTTGAAAAATGCAACTGACATACTGAAGACTGTGTTGGTGTCTCCTAAGAGCAGAACTGATCAAGCAGAGAAATAATTAGTGAGCTTGAAGACAGGCTATTTGAAAATACACAGTCAGAAGACAAAAGAAAAATGAATAAAGAACAATGAAGTACACCTACAGGATCTAGAAAATACCCTCAAAAGGGCAAATCTAAGAGTTATTGGCCTTAAAGAGGATGTGAAGAGAGAGATAGGGATAGAAAATTTATTCCAAGTGAAACCAACAGAGAATTTCCCAAACCTAAAGAAAGATAACGATATTCAAGTATAAGAAGGTTATGGAACACCAAGCAGATTTAACCCAAATAAGACTACCTAAAGACATTTAACAATCAAACTCCCAAAGGTCAAGGATAAAGAGGGGATCCCAAAAGCAGCAAGTGAAAGGAAATAATACACAAACGAAGTCCAATAGGTCTGGCAGTAGACTTCGCAGTGGAAACCTGATAGGTCGGGAGAGAGTGGCAAGACATGTTTTAACTGCTGAAGAAAAAAAAAAAAAAAAACTTTTATCATAGGATAGTATATCCAGCAAAATTATCCTTGAATCAAGATGAAATACTTTCCCAGACAAAAACTCAGGGGTTTCATCAACAGCAGACCCTGTCCTACAAGAAACACTAAAGGGAGTACTTCAAGCTGAAAGAGAAGGATGTTAATGAGTAATAAAAATTATCTGAAGGTACAAAATGTACTGGTAATACACTGAAAAACACAGAATATTATATTACTGTAATTATGTTGTGTGATCTACCTGTATCTTAAGTAGAAAGACTAAAAGATGAACCTATTAAAAATAATAACTACAACAACTTTTCAAGACATACAGTAAGATACAAATAGAAACAACAAAATATTAATAGTGAAGGGACAAAGTTAAAGTGTAGAGTTTTTTTAGGTTTTTTTTCCTTGCTTGTGTGCTTACACAATCAGTGGTAAGCTGTCATCACTTTAAAATAATGGGTTTAGAGATTATTTGCAAGCCTCATGGCAACCTAAAATCAGAAAACATACAACAGACTCACGAACAATATAAAGCAAGAAATTAAAACAGAGCAGCAGAGAAAACCACCTACACTGAAAGGAAGACAGGAAGGAAGGAAGGAAGGAAGGAAAGGAGGGAGGGAGGGAGGGAACGGAGGAGAGAAGACCAAAAGGCAACCAAAAAACAAATAACAAAACGGCAAGAGTAAGTCTTTATTTATCAATGATAACACTGAATGTAAATGGGCTAAATTATCCAATCAAAAGATATAGATAAAAAAATAAAACCTAATATTCTGTTGCCTACAAGAAACAGACTTCACCTGTAAAGACACACAAAAACTGAAAATAAAGGGATGGAAAAAGATAGTTCATGCCTATGGAAGACAAAAATGAGCAGGAGTAGCTATAATTATATCAGACAAAATAGATTTCAAGACAAAAACCATAAAAAGAGACAAAGAAGGTCATTATATAATGATAAAGAGGTCAATTCAGCAAGAGAATATAACAATTGTAAATATATATGCATCCAACACAGAGCACCCAGAAATATAAAGCAAATATTATTAGATACAAAGAGAGAGAGAGCCCCCATTACAATAATAGTTACTGACTTGAAAACCCCACTTTCAGCTTGAGACAGATCATCCAGAGAGAACATCAACAAAGAAATACTGGAGTTAATCTTCACTACAAACCAAATGTACCTAATAGATATTTACAGAACATTTCATCCAATGTCTGCACAATACGCACTCTTTTCCTCAGCACATGGATCATTCTCAGGAATAGATCGTATGTTAGGCCACAAAACAAGTCTTTAAGAATTCAAAAAAAATTGAAATTGTATTAAATATCTTCCCTGACCACAATGGAATAAAAACCTAGAGGTGGTGGGGGAAGTGTGGATGGTTAATAGGTACAAAAATATAAGTACATAGAATGAATGAGATCTAGTATTTGATAGCACAATGGGGGACTATAATCAACAATAATTTATTATACATTTTAAAATAACTATTATTGGATTGTGTGTAACATAAAAAAATAAATGCTATAAGGGATGGATACTCCATTTACCCTGTTTTTATTATGCCCTGAATGTATGTATCAAAATATAACATGTACCCCATAAATATATATACCTATGTAACCACAAAAATTAAAAATAAAAAAAAAGAAATGGTTCATGGTTTTTATTGTCATTGTTGTGTGTTCATTTAGACTTTTTTTATTATGGTAAAATATACATAAAATTTACCATTTCAACCATTTTAAAGTATACAATGTATTGGTGTGAAGAACATTTATATCATGTGTACCAATCATTACTACCATCTTCAGAGCTTTTCATTATTCTAAACTGGTCAATGATTTTCATTTAAGTTTTTCATTTAGTCCTTTATTAACTATAGAAACCTTCTGTTTGTCGACTCAACCAAGGCCTATCAGGTATTTTAGGGTTTTGTTTTTACTTTAAAGGTTTATTAATAGTCTTTTGTTCTCTGCTCACAGTTGCTGCTTGACTGACTACCACAACATTCCGATTAAGAGGCAGAAAGCAATGATCAATGTTCCCTTGCTTGCTTTGTGGCTTGTTTCTTTGAACTAATCTCAGTATTAAGTTAATCCCTTTGAGGTAACTTAACCATCAAACATGAGAATTTTAACAAGGAATCTTTGTGGTGACAAAACTGTACTGTATCTTGACTGTATCACTGTCAATATCCTGGTTGTGATACTGTAACACAGTTTTATAAATTACAATTAGAGGAAACTGGATAAAGAGTACACAGGATCTTCCTATGTTACTTCTTATAACCATATGCAATTCTACAATTATCTCCAAATGAAAAGGTTTAAAAAAAAATAATCAGAGTTTTGGGAGACAGTCCACTGTTGCTCTTTCTCTCCTTTCAGTAAACCTTTCCAATTCCCTTAAATTCTCAAAAAAAAAAAAAAAAAAAAAAAACAGTACCTAGAGGTTTAATAGTTCTGTATTTATTATGGCCTACACACTGAGCTACACAAAGTGTATTTATGCAACTTTTTACCAACTCTTAGTCCTCTAAAACACTGATTCAGGGCAATTTTACTAAGGTCTAAATGAGAAACTGCTTATAAAATAAAGACACAAGTGTACCAGTCCCTCACAAATCAAAATATTCTGATATGTCTAAGCCCTTATAGAAACCAGGGATTTAAGAGCTAAATTATAAATAATTTTGTGAAGACCTTATAAATTAATTTGTTAAAAATATTTCCATGAATAACATAAGGGAAAAACACTTAAAATAAGAATATCTATGGTATTATTGTACACAAGTCAATAGGAATAGTATACAATTAATTTCCTTTTATTATTCTTCACTTGTTAAAATCTTTTTAACCCCTCTCTGCTGTACAGATGCAATTTACTACTAATATAATCATTTTTATGTGTTCAAGATCATATGCATACCAGGCAATTTTTACTTTTAGACAAAAGTTCAAAGCCTTTCTTACTTTGTGACCTTCGAACAATGAAATTCTGCCTTGGTCTTAGACACTCAGAATAATCAGGATGTTAACAATGGTTAAAGCATTAGATAGCCTTTATTTAGTGTACTGGACCTGGCTAAAAAGATATTTTCCACTCCCTTTCTAAATGATAAGACTGTAGAGTCTTCTCATTAGTCTCTCTTACAAAGAGTACTTGTACTGATAATAAAAAGCAATACTGATGATGATTTTAATTGCTAACATTTATTAAGCTCTTACAATGTTCCAGGAACTGAATAAAGGGACTCATATACACCTTCTCCATTTGTCCTCTCAAATCAATCTCTACAGTATGGTAGATTCAAAAGGTTACCTCCATTTCATATATATGTAATAAAAGTTTAGATGGATGGGATAAACATGTCTGAGGTGCCACCACTGGCAGAGGTAGCTCTGCCAGTCAAGCCCAGGTAGCTTAACTCCAGAGCCCCTGAGCTTCACATCATCAATAAGCAGCACAGCGCCTCTAAATAATACCCAGAAACAGAAGCATGACATGGAGGCCAAGACCAACTTCCTCTTAACTTTATTTACTTTCATTATTGATTAAATGCAAAAAGCCCCTTACTTTGCTGACATCTAATTCATCCTCTTTTATAAAACCTAACCTCTAGTTATCTCATTTGTTAATTATTCTAAGCACAGTGACGAATAATAATAGCTAGGATTTGCAGAATCCCATTTCACAGAACAAGTACAGAGAATACAGTGTGAAAGTTCCCACAGCAGAAAACTTTGGTTTAAGGAAAGTCTGAGTAGAGAATCTGTACATTCCAAAACCAAAGTGCTAATCGTTGAAGAAAAGTCACAGAGAATTATTTATGCTCAGATTTTATTGAAAGGGAGTATTTACTATATAGCTAAATCAATAGTACTATCCTTTGTTTATATCCTGTCTACCTTTTCAGATATTGTTTACAAAAAAATAAGAGTCAATACTGCTTTCAGGTAGACCCCCATCTAACTCTAAAAACTATTTCCTTTAAGTATTTTTAAGTCCTTTCCAACTGCTTGCTTTCATGCACGTACTCTTTCAGTTCCTATAGTCAAAAAGTTCTCAGGAAAAGTGAGTGTAAATAGGGATAAGGAATCATATGTACACGGAATCTGAATAAGGAGAATAATATATCCTGAATATAAAGCACAATACACTTAGTATTGGTTCTTTTTTTGGCGGGGGAGTTCACTAAGTTTGAAAACATTTATTTGCATAAAACAATAAATGTTCAGTAAACAATTAATGCAACAATAATAATTTTCTTAGCTTGTTATTACAAAAATATGTGATAGTATAAAGGTTTATAGAATAAATTAATATAAATTTAAGAAATCTCATTGATATATATCAGTTAAATACCTGATAACTGAAAAAGACTAACTTTGGCTGGGTTATAACATCAGTTTTATAAATTATCTAAATTATATTCTGAGTTTTAAAGGGCTAGGTAATGCAAAGTTATAGATATTTTATGGTTATAAAAATAGGATAAGTATCCTTTTCTTAAAGTTGCATAGAAAGCTTTTGGTTTAAAATTGCAAAAGACATTTCAAATTAGCCTTTTAAAAATGATTTGAAAACCATATACAGCTTGTAGAAGGAAAATAAACTACTTTTCTAACATAACCTAACGCCTCCTAATCTAGTTTTTCTCTCTAAGTAGGTTCTATTTTTAAACAGGCTCCTTGATTTTTCCCAACATAAATGCACATTTGCACATCCTTCCCTTCACATTGTTCCATGTACACTTGAATTATGGGGTTTTTTTTGTAGGTCTTTCTCCTTAATTCTCTACTTTTCAAAAAATCTATCTATAGTCCCAACATTTTTAAGTTAGTGCTTCTGTATTTTAAAGGAATAAATTCCATTTTCCCTCTTAAAATAAATCTACTTTTATTTCTTCTAATCAAGTTTATTCTTTTTGATAATCTCTCCTTTTATGAACCAAAGGCATTATTTTATTGCTCTTTGAAAGGCACTATTTATATTACCTTAGTTCATTTTATCCATGTCATCTATAAACATATATTTTAAAACTTTGAAAAAACAAACCTGAGAAATTTAATTTTCATGAAATCCCCTTTAAATGTCCATCCCTGAAACACCAACAACTCAACCCAGGAGTGACCTTCAAGCATTTGGGGGTTGGGTTTTACAGTGTTTATTTCTTTATTTCATATTTTCATTATTGGACGCAAAATGTTTGTATTCAGCAGTTATAACTTACTAGAAATTTGCAATTTACTATAATAAGCTCCATTTCAGAGAATCACAGAAGTGTTGTATTTTAAAGAGCATTTAATATATCTCCTGTTAATAATGAGGAAGCTGGGGCATGGATGTTTGACTTGCCCATGACAGGAAATGAAAAGAATAAAAGTAAAAATGCCTGTCACTATAATATCTTTCATGTTTTGTTAATATTCCTTAAAAAAATGAGATTTAACATATTCCAACCCTGGTTTATACTCCTTTTTCTGTTTTTCCTCACCTCAAACTATTTGTTTAAAGAAAATGTCTATATAACATACAACCTTGCAAAAATGCAATTCCATTACTACAGTTTCAACAGATTCAAGTAGAATACACACATTCTTTGCAAAGGACACCATTAATCTCTGAATACCAACATGTATAATTCATCAAAAAAACCCTTAATGCCCTTTAAATCACCCAAAACTTTACAAATGTTATAAATGACATTAAACCCATTTCAAATTTTACTACAAACCACACAGTTGAAATGGCAATTAACTTTTTTTTTTTTTTTAACTAAAATAGAGTTTAAGATAAGGTCTTAGTGTCTTTGAAAGGGACACAGTCATATTTTCTATATAAAATAGATTTACTTATGTAATCACATAAATGGAACAAATTATGGAGCCTTAATTAATTTCTCATTCATTTTGCATAAACTTTTATGAATATATACTTTGAATTAATAATATAATAAAAGTTATTCTGCTTTACTTTCAACAATAGCTCTTTTCTATTCATAAGGCACAGTCTTAAGAACTGAGCTATTCAGTATGGTAGCCACTAGCCACATGTGGCTGTTGAACACTTGTGATGTGGCTATCCCAAATTGATGTGCTATATGTAAAATACACATGAGTTTTCAAGACTTAGTATGAAAACAAAACATGCCTTATCTCCATAACTTTTCTATTATATGTTCAAGTTTGTGTATATACTGAGTTAAATAAAATATGCTATTAAAATTAATTTGTGCTGTATCTTTTCACATTTGAATGCGGCTACTAAAATATTTAAAATTACATATATGGCTAACATGCTGTTTCTTTTGGACAGCACAGCTTTAGAATCTTTAAATACATGCATTTGCTTATTTATTAATCTATCATGCAAAAATAACATTTATTTAGTTATACTTGTGGTCATCTCATAAAAATCCCTCATCTGACTCTATATTCTCCTCCAAGTACTTTCTCATTTCTTTGTTAAACTTTAAAGCATAGCACCTTAAAAGCACTGGCTCCACTCACTTCCTCCACTGTCATACTCCCTATTTCAATGAAATAGCTCTCCTGGGAATGACCAGTGACCTCCAACTTGTCAAATCCAATTACCATTTTTCAGAGTCCTCATCTTACTCATCTTACAGCTGATCGTTCCCTTCTTCTTGAAATACTTTCTTCACTTGGGTGCTCAGACACCACTCTCCTCTGTTTCTCCTCCCTTGCCAGTTCTTGCATTTTCCCAACCTTTCTCTGACACATAGATACTGGAATGTCCTGGGCTAAGTCACAGACCTACACTCACTCCCTAAGTGGTCTCATACAGTCTTATGATTCAAAAACCACTTCCATGCTGAGACACCCATATTTATTTCTCCACATGAGCCATTTCTATAAACTCCAGTCTTTTATAACTGTCAAATTATCTTTTGTCTAGATTCGTAATTGTTATCTCTAACTTAACACATACACTAACAACTTACTGATTCTCCCTTTCCCCAGCCTAGATCTTTCAACCAGTCTTTCTCATCTCAAGAAAAGGACTCCTTTCTTGTAGTTGCACAGAAAAAACTCTTAGACTTCCCTTTGTTTCCCCACGTCTAACCCATCATTGAATCCTTTTGAGGCTGCCTTCACAATACACCCAGAATCTGACCACATCTCTTCATCTCCACTGACATCACCCTGATCCAAACCATTTGACCCTTCCACCCCCATATCTTTTCTCAGTACAGCAGCTAGTGATCCTATGACTGTAATTATATACTAGATGATTTCACTTTTCTTAGTTTTCATGCGACATCTTCAAAATCCATGTGTGTTTTACACATAGCACATCTCAATTCAAGGTAGCCACATCACAAGTATTCAACAGCCACACATGACTAGCGGCTACCATACAGAATAGATCAGTTGTTGAGACTGTTTCATATTATTCAAAGTAAATCCTCTGGTCTAAGCTAATGAGTGCCGAATTCACTCCAAGTCAAAGTCAACGTCCTCAATGTGGCCCACAATAAGATCTTCCTCCACCCACTGCACCCGTCAAGCTTCACCTCCAACCCTCTCCACAGTCAACTCCAGACACAGGTGTTCCTTTGCTCCTGCTGGAAGAGCCTAAGCACACTCCAGACTATGGCTTTCACACTCATTGCTCTCTCCCCACCTTGACTGCACCTTCATAGCAATGTAAGCTCTTCCTCTTCTCTGCAAATAAGATAGTATTCTCCATTTCACCCTGTCCCCTCTGGCTCCCCCTATCTACTTATCATTACTTGTGTTACAATGTTATATTGTCTCTCTCCCTCTCAGCAATTAAGCATCATGAAGCACTCAATACATATGTGTTAAATAAAGAAATGAATAATCAATGCTAAGCATTCCACTGGTTGCCATGTACAAAGATATGGGTAATTTTCAATGACTACCTTCGGGGCATCCTAATTACAAAGTAAAGAGGCATGGATGCATAAACACAGAGCCAGGGGTACCAGAACAGGAGCACAAAGCTCTAGAACTGCCCAGGGGAAAATACTCCTAACTACTGAGAGCCAAAAGATAGGCAAATTCAGAAAAATTGTCCAGAGGGGAACATCTGGGGCTGAATATTAGCTGGCAAATGGTAGCTCTCCAGGTATAATGGTGACAAGAGAAAGGGAGAACATTCTAAGGAAAGGGAAACAATATATGTGAGGTACCTAGAAGAATAAACAAGAAGAGTAAATTCCAGAAATAAGTAATTGTGTTTGGCTCTGGTGCTAGGAGTCTATTTAGGAAGGGGAGGTGGGAGTACAGGAAAGGGAAAGAGACGAGAGGAAAAAGGACCCATGCATGCCAAAATAAATATAAATAAATTTATACACAGAAGTGCATGTATCCAGATGTATATGCAAATGTACAGGGATGTATAAATTGCATATACATGTATGTATGTATACATAATACATATGTGTATACATACACATATATACACATATATATGAGAATGGTAGAAAAAAACTCTTAGAAACATGTTTAGGTTCTTCTACTCTTACCTTCTATTTTTCTATGGCTAGACATAATCTCGAAAAAAAAGTAGAAGTCTATAAAACTATATAAATATGAAATGCCTAAATCTCTAACATCTAAATATTTTTTCTCAAAAAGGAACTTCCTGACTTCCACCTCTGTTAGTTTACAAAGAGTTTGTAGAAATATGTAGATATCAGGATTAGTACCTCAGGTCAAAGCAAGATCATTTTCTAGGAATTTCCTCCCTCCACTGTATCCCAGGAAAGGGTTCCATCAATTTACACAGAATGTTCCTTGGCAGAGACTCCCTTCTGCTCATCACATGCTGCCAGCAGCCAGCTCCCAAATGGTGGCCAGCTGATTCTCCCTTCACCCACAAATCCAGATCAATAAGCGATCTCTAGCAAAAATTTTAATCAAAGGGAAAATGGATACTATAGCTAAATTTTAAGCATGATTATGTGGTATGAATGGAAAGTGGTGAGTTGTACGAAATTCCAGCAGGCCGTTTTAAAAAATGGGATGCATTATAATAATAAAATAACCTGAGGATACAGTTCAGAGAAGAATGTGGCTGGTTTTCAATGAGACTGCAGTAAGCTTTTTACTGCAGTATGGCAAGCATCTCTTAATAAAGCAATATTAGAATCTGTCCAGTGAAAATATTTGCGTTATTTTGAACACTGATTAAAACATTTTGCGCAAGATATAGCAAAGGAATACCATACACTATGCAAGACCCACTGTGGCACTTGGCAGAATATAAATCATCGAGCTCTAAAATCTGCTGTGGTTGCCGTCTTCATTACAGAGACCTTGCACACAGCATACAAAAACATCTATAATGTTTACGGCACCTGGATGCCTGCACTATTAAACATCAATACAATCTGTGTTCATATCATCTCCATGCTAATCAGATCGATTACTACTGATATAGTGTCTTGTCACAGTATCGTAATGCTAATCAAACAAATGGAGCTATGGGGGGATGATTCCGATGTATAGGTATTTAATAGCACACGGTTTAAAAAAAAAAAAAAAAGAAAAGGACTTAAGAGAAAACACACAGCGTGCAGTTGTGTCATGGGCAGGCAGATTCCATATCATGTCCTGGGTGGTGCTGTTGTGATTTTGTCAGCAGCCATTGAAAGGAGAATATAATACAGTTTGATGCCATAAAATAGACTTGAAAGGAAAATGAGATTACTGCTGCTGCTTAACATGGAAGTGGTAATTAGCTGCACAGGTAATTAGATACAGATTCCTAGAATATCCTAGTGGAGGCAGTGGATGATGGCAAGAGATATTATCTCTTGCCTGTTGAAAAGGATCAATGTC
Organism: Pongo pygmaeus; assembly: GCF_028885625.2. NCBI lineage: Eukaryota > Metazoa > Chordata > Mammalia > Primates > Hominidae > Pongo > Pongo pygmaeus. The sequence continues at coordinate 105,207,037 of NC_072384.2, read as the reverse complement.
ACAGTTGTTTTAAATCCTAAACAACATCCGCATCCAAAACAATACCCTCCAAACAGCAAAGATGCTGTTAGTAGCTGCAGTGAAACGTGCTACCACTTAATAAAAATGAGTGAGAGAACACAGGATGGGAGGCTGAGCAAGAGGGGACATCCCTGTCTCCCTGTGGCTACCAGGCCTTAGGCCACGTGTATATCTAGCTCAGTTGTCACTTTGTGACACTTACCGTTGTGCATGTCTCCTGGTTTTCTCCTGGTTTTCTTCAGCTAATTTCATTTATAGCGAAATCCTCAGACAAAGACTATAAGGGGATGTGGCGGGGGGAGGTGGAAATCAATGATGGTACCCAAAACATGGAAAATCCATTAACATACTGTTCCTTTAAATAATTACCCAATAAATTTAATATATATTCAATGTATACATGTTTTGATCAGAAGCATATATTTCATCAACTGAGATACTCCCACCCTTGAATGTGGAGGCAAATGAAACTTCTTGACTAGTGGCTGAAAATTATTTTCTCCTTCTGGATATATTAGGAAAGCACAAGCATTCCCAAGACCATTATGCTGTTCCATGCCTCGTCATCTTCTATTTATTCATTCAGTAAGTGTTTATAAAATGCCTACTATGTACGCAGTTCTGAGCCAAAGCATACCTTCCTGTACACACTAGAGCCACCACAGCACTGACCACAGCACTGACACTGTGCCTAGACTGCCAGCCAGGGGCCAGAGGGGTTGCAGTGTGGTGAGTGCACCTGCTGCCATGTGGAGAGGGTGGAGAAGGCAAAGCAGACATGGTAAATTCTGCATCCAGTTGCGATAAAACTGATAGTCCCAGAGAACACATGCCAAAAGTAAAATTAACCTTCCAGAAAAAAACACTGTATACCTCTTTCCATAGAAGGAGAAACACATTATATAATTCAGATGGATTTAGAATCAGCAATTCTGGGTGACTGATTAGAATGCTTCCAGTTAGAAAGAATATAGCTATTAGAAAACCAGTCTGTTATTTCACTGAAAAGAGACTTTCTGTTATGTTACTCTGGAAGAGTCCTAACATCTTCAGTTTTCTTTTCACCAGCCCTGAATCATTTGAAGGTTCAGTGGTGAACTGGATGTAAAAAGTAAGCATAAATAGTTTGACACTGTGAATGACTATCAGAGGTATACCCAGCCATGCCTGCTGACTGTTGGAAATCATTTAACATCATAAATGAATTTTACTCAGCAAATATTCACTTTTTTGTTTAAACATCTGTAATATTCCTTTAGATAATGCTGCTTCTTATAATGGCAGAATGGCACTGCCATCTAGCTGGACTTGAAAAGTTCTGGAGCCAGGGCTGGTTTCATGGGTAATGCACAAAGACGACCCCATACTTTGGTTTATTGCTCTGCTGTTATTGCCTTCATTCTTAATAAATTGAGAACAATGGGCCCACATTCCATTTTGCATTGGGCCCTGCAAATGTAACTGGTCCTGCTCATTGAGGAAGATGGCAAATATCAGCATCCTTTTTATATATGGTAGAGAGACAACTGCTTTATCTATCACAGGGCATTCTCTATAAAAGCTATTTGTGTCTTTCATTCTTAGGAATGCAGGAAGAATCGAGATCATGAAGAGCAGAGAAGACCTTTAGAAGGAGTCAAGCTTATTGGTGTAAAGGATGAGAAGCAACAGATTTGATGTGCTCAGAGGTGGACTGGAATGACCCTTAAGAGTTAATGGATCTAGAAAACTAATCTAGAGTAACTGGGAGGCAAAATGAAAAAGACGCATGGCTTACTTAGTTTCCCTACAATAAGAGAACAACACTGGAAGCATGAGGCATTGAGCTCTGGGAGTCCAGCAATAACACCTCTACTTCTCTCTCTACTTATCTCACCCTGGCACTGCACATAATATTCCTCATCTGGCCTTGGTTATCTAGGGATAAACAGTCTATTATCAAAAGTTTCATTTATAATTCTTTAGCTTACAGAATTTGCCAGCCTTATGTTTCATAAAATACCCAGTTAGTCTCTCCTATACTATCTTTTGTTTGTTTTTCTTACTATTTTATTGGATTCTCAAGAGATTTCTACTGTCATGAAAATGAACTTTTCTCAGGCCTCCTCATCTTGGTCCCTCCACACATTTTTTTTTTTTTTTTTGAGACAGGGTCTCATTCTGTTGCCCAGGCTAGAGTACAGTGGCACAATCTTGGTTCCTAGCAGCCTTGACCTCCCAGGTTCAAATGATCCCCCCACCTCAGCCTCCTGAGTAGCTGGAACTACAGAAGCACACAACCACATCCGTCTAATTATTGTATTTTTGTACAGATGGGGTTTCACCATGCTGCCAAGACTGGTCTCAAATTCCTGAGCTCAAGAGATCTACCTGGCTTGGCCTTCCAAAGTACCAGGATTATAGGCATGAGTCACTCTAAACACCTTCTAACACATTTATGTCCCATTTGATGTCAACTTCAAGGCCTCATCTGTTTCTTTGGCTTGTGCAACACAGTTCCCTCCCTCTCTCCCTTTCCCCTCTGTTTGCTCTCTTGTCTTCTCTGCCAGATCTTGGTATACTGCATATCTTACTCTGCATCACTGTCACTTGCCACCCAATATTCTCTGTTGGGAACCCTTCAAGCCTGGTATCCTCAGCCTTATTATTGACAAATCTCAATACACATCCACAAATGTTTAGTAGCTATTTCCACATAGATTTCTAGAAAAGCATAGGTTTTTCAATACCTCTACCCTTCTCTCCTCCCTGCAAAACTGGTGCTTGTGCCTTGCCTGCCATTCTACTTCCACTCTTCTGATCTCAGCCCCCTCATTATTCTCCTGCTGCCCACCTCTCTCCTGCACCCCTGCCGCCCACCTCTCTCCTGCACCCCTGCCGCCCACCTCTCTCCTGCACCCCTGCCGCCCACCTCTCTCCTGCACCCCTGCCGCCCACCTCTCTCCTGCACCCCTGCCGCCCACCTCTCTCCTGCACCCCTGCCGCCCACCTCTCTCCTGCACCCCTGCCGCCCACCTCTCTCCTGCACCCCTGCCGCCCACCTCTCTCCTGCACCCCTGCCGCCCACCTCTCTCCTGCACCCCTGCCGCCCACCTCTCTCCTGCACCCCTGCCGCCCACCTCTCTCCTGCACCCCTGCCGCCCACCTCTCTCCTGCACCCCTGCCGCCCACCTCTCTCCTGCACCCCTGCCGCCCACCTCTCTCCTGCACCCCTGCCATGGACGTCTTGACACTTCACCAATGATCCCTCCCAGTTGGAATGCTGGGGTCTTAACAGTTCTCATCTATTCCTCAAGAATCAGATCAAATTTCACCTCCTCTCTAAGGACTTTTCTGGCTTCTCAAATCCATAATGAGCCCTTTGCCATAAATCCACAGCATCCAATGACAGTGTCAACTTCTGGCATTGCACCATGCACTGTCTGGTCATATGCCTCTGGTAGGGTTGCCTTGTATTGCTATTTGGCTTTACATATGAGCTCATTTTATGTCTCCAGTTACCTTGCATTCTGCTTGAGGGAAGGGATGTGATTTCAAATTGCTAAAATCCCCGAAGGGTATGAAATGGCACCGCATATAGAATAGTGCTCTGTGAATATTGTTAAATCAAAGAAAACAGCATCCTCATCTACAGCAGTTTGGGCTTCTTTTAATTTATAGGTTAGTTTGCCACCTCTTCGTTCTTTTTAAAAAATAAAAACACCAACACATGGACACAGGAAGGGGAACATCACACTCTGGGGACTGTTGTGGGGTGGGGGGAGGGGAGAGGGATAGCATTAGGAGATATACCTAATGCTAAATGACGAGTTAATGGGTGCAGCACACCAGCATGGCACATGTATACATATGTAACTAATCTGCACATTGTGCACATGTACCCTAAAACTTAAAGTATAATAATAATAAAATAAAAATAAAAAAATAAAAAAATAAAAACACCTCTTCGTGTTTTCAACGTGGTATAATTTGAGTGTTTTCCTTTTAAAACTTGCTGTAACTAGCCAACATGCAGACAGGCTATCTTGAAAGTGACTGGGCTGTAGTCTGGATGAACAGCTATCACCATTTCCCTGTGTAAATCACAACCAAGTAATGGCTTCGGCTTCAGTAATATTCCACTAATCTTTTTAAACAAAGATGTATGCAGGTGGCAAGTGACTCAGCTTCCAAAATAGGCTTAAATAAAAATAATCACATTGTTTTGGAAGATTGTGTTTAATTGGTAATTTGTGGGTTCTGAGATGGAAACATACTACTATGGATTCTAATGCTCCTTTAATAAATGAATTACAGTAATATAATCCCATTACTATTCATCTCAACTGAACAGATAACTTCCCTAAATAAAAAACAAAGGAACCAAAGAGATTCAGTTTACCTATTCTTGAACAGATGGAACTAAAAACTGATTTAAAAAAATAATGCCAAAATGCCTCAAAGGGTTTTCTGCATAAAACAGTATAATGATACATATCCTGTGGGCCTTTGAAAAATACCTCAATTGCCTGCCAGATACCAGTAGTGACTGTTAGGCAGTCACGGTCATTAGGCTAAAGCCCATCTAAGAAAATGCCTTTGTATGACACCCTGATGTTAAACAGACCACCTGTCTGACAATCCCTCAGAAGACAAGAACTCTTAAGTGTCCTCATCTCCAGATTGGTTCTACAGAAAACATTTTTATTGTTTAGCCATCCCAAGTAGCCCAAACTGAACCAAATCATTTTTATGGGACTCTTAGAATTGAAGAGAAATTATTGATTTCTCTTCATATCTGTTTGTATGATTTCATATGTTGCATAGACATCAATCTCAAATATTTTTAATTTCTATATTCTGCATCCCTATAGCAGATCCAAGCAGGTCATTCTTAATAATGTTGAATATTTTCCTTTGTTAAAAACTAGTATTCAGCCTAAAGACCATTTATGATAACTGTCAAGTGTGATAAAAGTACATAGACTATAGAATAATTCATAAAACACTAAGACCTAATGCACCGGCAGGCAACACTCAGGAATTTACTAAATGAGATCTCCTAACATTTCCAATATTTACCAGAGACACTGGTGCTAGGGCAATGGTGACAGCTTTCTTGATGTCTCATAATGAGGGTCAAATGCTTATGCTATGATGGATGGTGTGACTTATGATGGGAACTCATAAAAATAGGCTGGAAATACACAACCTAATTTTCGACTCTGGTTTATGGAGAAATGGGAGGGTAAGATTTGCCTCCTCATATCCCATTCGGTAGATGGAAACAGTCCACCCAGAGAAGACCCACTAGATGACTGAGTCTTTTCTTCTTTGATAGTTGACTCAGCTTGAAAAATGCTTTGCGGGTTTTGTAAACAAAATTGAACATGTTCAAATAGTCTGAAAGATTATTAAGCCCCAAAATTGTGAATAGAAAATAATAATGGGAAACTGAGTTTGCAATTCAGCTATTCTCTGCAGGTGACCAAATACATGCTGATGCCACTTAGAAAAAGAAACGTGGGAGAAGTGGCCTACCTGGTGGTGACCATTGTGCTGAGAAGCTCTTCCCCCTTCTCAGGCAGTTGGAGGAGTGTGTGGCTCATTCAGCATGTATTCCACACATGTTTCTTGAGCAACTATAAAATATGTGAAGCTCTACTGAGGATATAAAACTAGAGTTCACAAATATTCAGGGTTATCACCATTTAACTTTGAAACTGGACATATAGGCCCCCAACTAGATACCTAAACACATTAAAATATATTCTGTACAATTACTAATCAGGCTCAACAAATTGTTTCCAATCTATATGTCCTTTTTAACAGTCAATATCTAAGTATAATAAGCACAGATCCTGAATAAAGTTTCCATTTATCAATCTGAGTCTATCTTCTTATCTTTAAAATATAAATAACACAACCCGCCTCACAGTACTTTCATGAAGAAGAAGCAAAACATGTGCCATGATTAGAATAAATGGTATTTAATATTAGTTCTCTCTTTAAAAATGACATACAATTTGTCTTATTTTTATAAAGAACACTCTGCTAATGAACAGACAACCTACAGAATGGGAAAACATTTTTGCAATCTATCCATCTGACAAAGATCTCATATCCAGAGTCTACGAGGAACTTAAACAAATTTACAAGAAAAAAACAAACCACCCCATTAAAAAGTGGGCAAAGGACATGAATAGACACTTTTCAAAAGAAGATATTCATGAGGCCAACAAATAGATGAAAAAAGCTCAACATCACTGATCATTAGAGAAATGCAAATCAAAACCACAATGAGATACCACCTCATGCCAGTCAGAATGGCGATTACTAAAAAGTCAAGAAACAACAGATGCTGGCAAGGTTGCAGAGCAAAAGGAATGTTTTTACACTGTTGGTGGGAGTGTAAATTAGTTCAACCATTGTGGAAGACAGTGTGGTGATTCTTCAAAGAGCTAGAGGCAGAAATATCATTTGACCCAGCAAACCCATTACTGGGTATATACCCAAAGGATTATAAATAATTCTGTTACAAAGACACATGCATTTGTATGCTTACTGCAGCACTATTCAAAATAGCAAAGACATGGAATCAACTCAAATGCTCATCAATAGACTGGATAAAGAAAATATGGTACATATACACCATGGAATACTATGCAGCCATAAAAACGAATGAGATCATGTCCTCTGTAGGGACATGGATGGACCGGAAGCCATTATCCTCAGCAAACTAGGTTGCTAGCAACCTAAGAAACTGATGCAGGAACAGAAAACCAAACATCACATGTTCTCACTTATAAGTGGGAGCTGAATGATGAGAACACATGGATGCATGGAGGGGAACAACACACACTGGGGCCTGTTGCTGGGGCCAGGGGGAGGGAGAGCATCAGGAAGAACAGCCAATGGATGCTGGGCCTAATATCTGGGTGATGGGTTGATCTGTGCAGCAAACCAACAGGGCACACATTTCCCTATGTAACAAACCTGCACATCCTGTACATGTACCTCAGAACTTAAAATAAAAGTTGAAAAAAAGAGAACATTCTGCTCTTTCCAAAAGGAAATTTTCTATTCCATTTACGTTTCATGATGACTTCAAATCAAATACAGGAAATTTTAAAAAGAAAACATGCTACTGGTTATAAGCACACTATTCTATTTGAAAGCATTCAAGTTATAAAGCTTTTCCTTTTTTCTTAGTCAAGTGAGCCTGATTTATTTATTTCAGTGGTAACATTTCAAATTTGTAGACATAATCTATTAATATTTTCACCCCATTGGCTCTTGTCTCACTGGCGACAATATCATTTGCAATGGTTTTCTAGGTTTATGTGGGCTCTCAGATATCATCTTTCTGCTACTCCCTAAGGTGAAGAAGCCTCACTTTAATCCTAGAAAAAGATGAAATATTTAGCTATTATCTTGTATTTATTCCCATAAAGAAAATAGAGTGGCCAGGCGTGGTGGCTCACGCCTGTAATCCCAACACTTTGGGAGGCCAAGGCGGGTGGATCACGAGGTCAGGAGTTCAAGATCAGCCTGGCCAAGATAGTAAAAACCCGTCTCTACTAAAAATACAAAAAATTAGCCAGGCGTGGTGGCACGCACCTGTAATCCCAGTGACTCAGGAGGCTGAGGCAGAGAATTGCTTGAATCGAAAGGTGGAGGTTGCAGTGAGCCGAGCTTATACCACTGCACTCCAGCCTGGGCGACAGAGCAAAACTCCGTCTCAAAAAATATATATAGGCTGGGCACAGTGGCTCACGTCTGCAATCTCAGCACTTTGGGAGGCCGAGGCAGGCGGATCACAAGGTCAGGAGTTCGAGACCAGCCTGGCCAATATGGTGAAACCCCGTCTCTACTAAAAATAAAAATTAGCCGGGCGTAGTGGCGGACACCTGTAGTCCCAGCTATTCGGGAGGCTGAGGCAGGAGAATTGCTTGACCCCAGGAGGCGGAGGTTGCAGTGAGCCGAGATCGGGCCACTGCACTCCAGCCTCAGAGACAGAGTGAGACTCTGTCTCAAAAAAAAAAAAAAAATATATATATATATATAAAAAAAAAATAAAAAAAAGAAAATATAGTTAATTCATCTGAATACAGAACACATAATTGATTAAAAATGAAACAATCAGCAACAATTTAGGTCTCAACAGTACTTTGAAAAATAAAATATTAACACAATGACAGAGACTAACTGTTAGGATAATGATGAGGAGAAAATGATGAGGAAAAGGAAAATAAAAGGATGGTGTCGATGATTTCCACCATTTATTGGATAAGTAATGATGAGAACCATGGTGATTCAACAACCATTTGAAAACTTATTTTCACTAGCATTTCCAGAGTTACAAAGAAAACATACAAATTTTTATTTATATGATATTCCAAACAGATTGAAGAAAATTAAGGAATGCTTTCTAGACATAGACTACAAGGTGTCTTTACAGGAGCACGGGAAGCTCATTCTTTTCATAGAGAAGTCCAGTCCCCTTTTTCCAAGTAAAGCAATGCAGAGTAGGACTAGAATAATCCCCAAATTCCACCAGGACTGCCAAGCTCATCCTGAATGGTATTGGATGGTATTGTAGGTTAACCCTCTGAGGTTCTATTGTAGTAGTTTAAAACCTTTATTAGAGACTCATAATCACCTGACCTCTCTCAAAAGCCATCTAAATCAGTGATGAGGAGGAAGGGCAAGATTTTCTATTTCTAAAAAGCTTGCAGGTGATGCCCTGCTGTCCACATGCTATACTCTGAGTACCAAGGTTCTAAATCAAGATAAGGACGTTGAAAAGATCCTAATAGTAGGACTCTTTGTTTGGAGCCCATAGAACCAGCCTGCAGCTTTCAATGTGCATGTTTTGTCAAGGAGTCTGATTACCAATACATTAGGCAATTCATTGTGAAGGATGAAGGAGGGGAGGTAAATAAAAGAGGCAATATACAAATAAAGCTTTTGCAATCAGACACTTGCCATAAAAGAAATCAATTCAGTGGTAAAGTAGTCTATTGGCATCTGTAGATTACCCCATATTAGGCTAAATTTTAGGAGGATTATAGAAGGATTATCTGATTATTATCCTCCAAAAGATGTAATCTACAAAAAATATTTAAAGAAGTTAACACTAAATGATAATAACTCTGTATGCAATAGGCCTCAAATATTGCCCAGCAACAAAGGTTTCTCAATGGATTTGTACTTCTAGGAAACAGAGAAATGGTACAGATTTTTAAATATGGGGAATTTAGAAAATTGCTTTTCTTGTTATACCCAGTTTAGAAATTAAAATCAACTCCAGTGATTGTATTCCAAAGGTAGCAAAAGTCAGTTTACAGCTTTGTGCTCCAGTTCAGGTGAGATCTTGTTCTATCCCTTGCTACAGGAAAAAAGGAAGCATACATGTGAGTATGTGTAAGAAGGCGTCTGTGCTGCCTGACACCAGGATGTGTCTTAGTGATGCTTCAGTCAAGCGTGTCAGCTATCTCCAGACCCTCTTAAAGTGAAAGCCACAAGGTAATACTGATTCTTGGAACTAGCTTTGCCTCTCCCATAACACTCACGATTCAAGGACAGTGCAAAAGCACTCCTGTGCAGCTCTCAGATAGGAAAAGGGGCGACTAGGCAGTCCTTGACACCAGATGCACAACACACAGCAGCAGCACTCCTGACTCTGGGTTGCAAAATCTTTCTCTGAAAAATCTGTTACTTCTTTCCCACTACTCCAAGACACATGGAGCTTCAGAGCTTCCTTCATTAGCCTGGCCTTGAATCCACCAGAAATTTGCCTTTCAAAGCAGCCCTTTCTCAGTTGGCTTCAGCATGCCCCTTGGCAACCATCTACCAAGTTCAGCAATTCTTCTTCTTTTTCAGAATGAGATCTATAACTCAAAACAACTAATTTTCCCAGACAATGAAAATAACACTGGTGAGTCCTTCAGGGCTAAAGGGAGAAAAAAAAAAAAAAAAGCTTAACTCTCCCTCATTGTTTTCTTATTAAGCAAAAATTTAAATGTTACGTTGTCAACATATAATGTATAAAATACACAGCAAACTGCTGAAGAAAGAGCTTCCAATTAAGATTTATCAACCTGTAGATCTTGACTTTGTTGATATACTCTGTATTCAGCACTCCCCACCGAAAGGGATTTAAGTAATATAATTAAACTGTTGAAAACGGCATTTTACATAGACATAGATGCACACACATACAGACTGCTCGACCGCATAAAAAGTACTTATTAACAATATTGGCATACTTTGAAAACAAAATAAAAAACTGAGTAGCTAAAGATAATATCTAATACGCTCATGGTTTTCTAACGCACAGACCTCAAGAAAATGCTTGCCTCTACTTAACTATGAGGTAAACATCAATTGTTTTCAGTAGTGTTAAATGATTTTGTCAAGATGGGAGAAGTTTCACAGAAATTTTCTAACCCTACACAACAGGTAATTCTAGTGATCTTGTTTCCATGACTTCTCTGATCTCTGATTTTTTCTTAATGAAATATGATAAAATATTAATTCAAGATGCCAAGAGACATATATAAACAGAAACACTGTAGCACGTTTGTTCTAATATAATTGCAGGATGTTGGCTCTACTCCTAGGTAATTATTGCATTAGTTAGCTCTGGCTCCCTATAGGGTTATGCAATCTTTTAGAGTAGTTAGACCAGATATCCTGTCCATGTAAAAGTCATTTGTGTGCAGCCCCACATCGGCTGGATAATTCTTGGAGATAACAGGGCTTCTGCATACTCTGCTGTATTTTTTTTTTTTTTTTTTTTTTTTTTTGAGATGGAGTCTCGCTCTGTCACCAGGCTGGAGTGCAGTGGCATGATCTTGGCTCACTGCAATCACTGCCTCCCAGGTTCAAGCCATTCCCCTGCCTCAGTCTTCCAAGTAGGTGAGACTACAGGCGTGCATCACCATGCCTGGCTAATTGTTTGTATTTTAGTAGAGATGGGGTTACATCATGTTGGCCAGGATGGTCTCGATCTCCTGACCTCGTGATCTGCCCACCTTGGCCTCCCAAAGTGCTGGGATTACAGGCATGAGCCACCGCACCCAGCCACTCTGCTGCATTTCAAACTGCATGTGCATATATGCATGCTCTCTCTCTATATATGTATGATATACATATATAACACATAATAGTAGATATCATATACTATTAAATGAAACTTTTGGCAATTAGTCAAAGACAGAGATAGGGAACAACTGATAATTCCAACATGCTAAACTATATTAAATCACAAACAACTGAGAGAAAGAGGTCATTTTATAGAGCAATTTCCATGTATCAGGAGTTGGTAGTCAGGAAAATAAAATCATGGATCCAGTCTTTTTCCCTTTAGGAAGCACAATCCAGGTATATCAAAGAAATACATCCTTTAGAACAGTTACATTATGTCTGATCAATAAAAAAGGATGCTTAGCTAGTTCACACTTAATAAACCAATCAAAATGAAAAGAACTCTGACTTTCCCACTGAAACTCTACTAATCATCAGTTAGAGTCTATTTCAATCTGACTGGTCTCTGGCACTTGACTTTTGTTGGATACTCAATCTAGCACTGGCAAAAAGAATAAGCCCACTGATATCCGGGCTTTGCAAACCTAATTTCAGAATTAAGCTATGAGATGTAAGTACACAAATAGGTTAGCCAAAAGTAAGTATACAGGCCAAACCACCTCCAACCAAACATTCAATTCCCCAATCTTTTAAGGCTGGTAATTAACAACCTTTAATAGCTTTACAAAGGGCATATACCTAAGAACAATCAGGAGTTATTTCAGAATCTTGCACTATACCCCCACAACCCATACAGGCATTTGGTTCCCAAGATAATTTAAAGATTATCCATTTTCACATTGGTTTCCTCCAGGAGTGTCACATTGCCATATAATCTAAGCAATCTTAGAGCTGACCATGTCATTGTAAGATGCTCAGAGAGGTGAGGTTAGTTGATTAGTGTCACCACACATGGGTTAGCATGAGGATTAATGAACCCAGCTCCTTCCTCACGGTCCAGAGCTCTATGACCTGGCTCAGTTGATACCTTAAAGATTCACTTTAAATCAATACATTTCAGTTTCATAAATCCAAATAGCCTTAAGCATGTCCTGAGACGTTCTTACCCCAAGCACCAAAACCAACTACGCTTTGTGGGTTGCCTGTCACCGCCCCTGCTTGACCTGTCATCTGAGATGTGAAACAGGAGGCTTTGGGAACCATGCCCCCTGTCCAGTAACAAAAATGGGTTCGTTTATTTTACATTTGCAATTTTTTAAAAACTTGAATGATCATTACAGAATGCTGCCAGAAATTGTTTCTTCATGCACCTTTCCTACAAAATAGCTATAATTGAACCATTCTGAAGAGATGACAATTATAGGAGTAAAACATTTATAGCATACATCTTTCCACATTCCAAATAGCTAAGGGCATCTACAGCAACCAACAATTACAGCTTTCTGCTTTAAGTACTGAACTTTCTGTGAAGGGGGGAAAAAAAAAAAAAACATTGTCAATCTTGTAAACCTAAATAACTACTGTATGCTTCATTTCTTTCTTCCTGTGTAGCATTCCTATAATTTACAATTTCCTAAAAAAAGACATCACTAATAATCACATACATTCTGTCAAAGCTAACAATAAAAAGTTCTGCTCTTAATCCTGATATACCAAACAGCAGGACCCACTTCACATTCCCCCTCGATATGGCTCCTCAAAGAAATAAAAATTAAATTTATATATATGTGTGACACACATACACACACTTACATCTATACATATCAAGAAAACTGAAAAGAGACTCGGGCACTTTATCACCGTTAGCTAGGAAAATTGCATTTTTATTTGAAGGGGCATATATATGTTACTAACAGTTCATTCTTATTAAAATTTGCTATACTCTTTTTTTAATACAAAATAAAAACACGCATTACCATAAAAAATGTCAAGGAAAAACTGTGACTGTATTTGGAAGGAAAAATGGCAAAAGAATCCATTTAAGATTAGACTCTATCTCTACAGTTCAAAATCATTGCTCTGGTTTTTATGTTTAACAATTTTTTTCTGTGTTATTGAACAGTAACATGTCAATTAGCTAAGTCTAATAAGAATTTAAAGAATTTATATAATTATACACCCGGTTTTACTGCTTTGCTTAAGATCATTGTCACCTCCTATAAAATACTTTTCATTAAAAAAGGCAATTTCTTCAGTCCTTTGATGGTACATAATTAGCTTTTCTGACATATCAAAGTCACCTTGCAACACTAACTCTACGCTATAACTCTAAAGCCAGGTGTGCTGTTACATGACTTTTTTCTTTACAATGCCAACAAAACTGCTGATGGATGCCTCTGTAGTTTAATATCTGACAGTAGGTGCAAGTAAATAACATTTTTATTTTAAAAACTATGATACACAGTGATAATGAAGGGCAGAGGCAGCTTTTTCATTTACAACCTGTCTATAAATTTTGGCAGGAAATTGAAACTAATTTAATACGTTCAGTCTGAGGAAGTTAGTTACTCAGTTCTAAGAACATACACACCATAGTTAAATTGCTGTAGCCAGAATTATTCTCTCTGAAACGAACAAAACAACAATGTAGGGCTCCTAACTGGTATTGCCAAACTGACACACAGTATTTGGCTAGACTGAAGTAGAAACACACAGTTCTCCTGTCTGCAAACTTACTGAAATTACCATCACTAAATAAATCTTAATTTGATACCCCTCCAGTACTTGAAAAAATTACCAGTGTTTTCCTGTTTCAATTCAGAAAGTCATGGTATATTGAGCCTTTGTGAATCCTGGCATCTTTGGTGAAATTCTTTGGTAGAGGGACAGTAAGAGTAGAGGGACAGTAAGAATTATTAATATATACAGTCTTCTCTCAGTATATGCATTGGTTCCAGGACCCTATAGTTATCAAAAACTGCACATACTCTAGTCCGGCAGTCAGACACGCATAACTCACATATGGAAAAGTCAGTCCTCCTTCTATGTGAGTTTCCATCTCACTGAGTACTGTATTTTATTTTTTAATTTTTTTATTATACTTTAAGTTGTAGGGTACATGTGCACAACGTGCAGGTTTGTTACATACGTATACATGTGCCATGTTGGTGTGCTGCACCCATTAACTCATCATTTATATTAGGTATATCTTGTAATGCTATCCCTCCCCCCTCTCCCCACCCCAAGACAGGCCCCAGTGTGTGATGTTCCCCTTCCTTCCTGTGTCCATGTGTTCTCATTGTTCAATTCCCACCTATGAGTGAGAACATGCAGTGTTTGGTTTTCTGTCCTTGCGATAGTTTGCTGAGAATGATGGTTTCCAGCTTCATCCACGTCCCTACAAAGGACATGAACTCATCATTTTTTATGGCTGCATAGTATTCCATGGTGTATATGTGCCATTGTGGAAGATTCCTCAGGGATCTAGAGTGTGTGGCGATTCCTCAGGGATCTAGAGTACTATATTTTCAATCCACATTTGGTTGAAAAGAATACACGTGTACGTGGACCCGCACAGTTCAAACACATGTTGTTTAAGGGTCCACTGTACTTCAGTTTAAACAAAATGGTTATATGAAATTGCTACAGTGGAGCGCTTTGATTTACATAACCTATAACTCCTAATTAAGGGCTTTTCAGTCAAGATGTCAGACAATATAAAGCAGAGGCCCCTACTGGTAAAATATACCTTTAATACAACTTAAAACCCAATAAAAATTGGACATGAGGGAAAACAACTCCAAGGAAGCTGGATTAGGAGTGCCTGGGGTTACTTGGCCTCAAAAGAGGGTTCTGTATGAACGTGATGGAGCAACTCCCTGAGTAAAGGCAGAGTTCCAACATGTTAAAAGAATGAAAAACAAAAAAATCAAGATGCACAGTCTTCTTCGCATCTTACTTGTTAGGCCTAGGCATCTGCTAAGGCTTAGAGTAGCATGGGGTGTCTGTCACTTCTAAATTTTTTGCATAAAATCAAAATCCTTCAACTCAATCCAACGACAGTTTTGTCTATAGAAGCATATCTCCAATTACATGATGAACAGTGGAAAAATTTGATTTGCTCTACAAAAATGTCCTTTCTAGCCAACTTTAAGAAAATATTTGCATTTAAACTAGAGATACATCACGTTTACCAAGGATTGATTCAGTTGAAGCTATTATATTTGGAAAGAGGGTTCTGGAAATGAGCTTTTGGATTACTGCATTTTATGAGGCAAAGATTAAATCCAAAATTAATGTTTTCAATGTAAGTACTGAGTACAGTATGTCCTTTTTACTTCCGTTTCCATTGATAATCCACTCCCCGACTGTTACAAGGATGGATACACCACTCTGTTTCCGAAACTCAGGCCAATAGCTTACAACTGGCTCCAATGCCATGGTCTGCAAATAGGAGTACAATTCCCTCTTCAAATCCAGGTCCTAAAAAGGCTTTGGGAGAAGCCAGTGAAGGAGTGGATCCAGAAATTGAGGCAAGACCCTGCAAAGAGGCTTTGAGGAAATCCTACTCATAGTCAACAGGTCCCCAGTGAGACCCCGAAGGATTCACCCTGTATAGATGTTTCTTATTTATCCTTCAGCAGGCTCTTTAGTGAGTTATCAACAAACCAATGACATACTGTAAGATTTTTAGGGCCACCTTCTTAATCCTACCTTTAAAACTCTCAAAGTCCATTTCCTTTTTACATACCTACAAAGAGAAGTAATGAACTTGTAAAAACTCAAAACAGATTAAGAACTGCTCTGAGAACAAAAACTTCATGTGCACATAAATTGTCAGATAAAAAAGTTACAACATACAGTCTTTGTGACACCATTTCTCTTTCAAGGCATGCCAACCGAAGTCTCTTACCACACGCTCAAAGTGGTCTCCAGGCTGGCAGTGTGGGCATGATGTCGGGATTGGTTGGAAATACAGAATCTCAGACCCACCCCACACCTACCTAATCAGAATCTGCATTTTATCAAGGAGACCTAAATACACATTCAAGTTTGAGAGTACTGTTCTAATTGACTCCATCTAAAGATTTTCACAAGATGCTTCACAAAGGAATTGAAAACTAGAAGGTAACACACCATCACTATGCTCAAGGTGTACAGACATAAAGCCGAGAGAACTGTTTACTAGGACTTTGATAAAGAATATATAAAATTATAAGACTTAAAATTATATATATTGGGAACGGAGAGTGACTGCCAATGAGTAAAAGGCTTGTTTCTGAGGTGATTAAAATGTCCTAAGATTAGGGTGATGGTTGTACCACTCTGTAAATATACCAGAAACCACTGAATTGTGTACTTAAAATGGGAAAACTTCGTGGTATGTAAGTTATATTTTAGTAAAATTGTTGAAAACCTTGATTAAACTTTAAAAAGCATAAAAAGATCAAATCATGAATGATAGGGAGATATAAATTAAAAACACAAGGTATCATCTCTTGACCACAGGAATAACTAAAGAAGAGAATGAATAAACTGTGATATATTCATGCAGTGGAATATTATTCAGCAATAAAAAAGGAGCAAACCACTGATGCCTGCAACAATATGGATGAATTTCACAAAAATTATTGAACGACAGAACCTAAGTCCCACAAAATAGCAACTATGATTCCTTTTATATGCACTTGTAGAACCAAGCTAGGGTGATATTATAGAAATCAGAGCAGTGCTTGCCTTGGGGGTGGGGAAGAACTAATTGGAAAGAGGCACATGGCAACTTAGTGAAATAATGAAAAACAGCTACGTCTCTATTGGAGTGGTGGTGACACATGTGACTACATTTGTTAAACCCATCAAGCTGTTCATGTAAAACCTGTGCCTTTTGTTGGTCAATTATACCTCGATTTAAAAAAAAAATAACAAAAAGCTTTACCCCACCTTGTATATCCATATGTACTGGATATCTTTTAAAAACTAAGAAATATAAATGTTACAGTTAGGCCTCCCTTCTCTCTTCTCTGTCATCCCCAATATTGTAATTGTCTTTCGAGGTGAATGTTTTACTACTGGTTCTTTACCCATTTTAAGCACCAAAACTTATTTCAAATTTAGTACTTTTCCTAAAATTGTTCACGAGTGCTTACTTTTTAAAACAGAATTCACGCATCTTTTTGTATAAATTATTTTAATCATCATAAGCATGAATTAATGTACCCTGATATAATACAGGGCTGTCATGAGAGAGGTGTGCGCTAAAAGGGGCCATTCATTGTTCCTAAACCTAGAGCTCCCACAACTTAGTTTTGTTTTTTGTTTTGTTTTGTTGTGGTGGTGGTGGTTGTTTTGAGACAGAGTTTTGATCGTCGCTCAGGCTGGAGTACGATGGTGCAATCTTGGCTCACTGCAACCTCTGCCTCCCAGGTTTAAGCAATTCTCCTGCCTCAGCCTCCCAAGTAGCTGGGATTACAGGTGCCCGCCACCATGCCCAGCTTATTTTTGTATTTTCAGTAGATATGGGGTTTCACCATATTAACCAGGCTGGTCTCGAACTCCTGACCTCAAGTGATCCACTCACCTCAGCCTCCCAAAGTGTTGGGATTACAGGCAAGAGCTACCGCACATGGCCATTAGTTTTGTTTTATTCCTATCTCCCTTCTTGTTTACTATTAGCCTGCCTCTTCTCTCACTGCCAGATGCCTACTACATTTTTGTTTTCTTATTTGCAGCTAGAATCATTATGTGGACTCAGGTGTAACTTCTGCAGACAGACATTCCCTGATCAACCTACCCAGGGCTATTTCCAGCTACTCACACATCATCCTGTTTCTTTATTACCACATTGTAATTTCACGTTGTTTTGTTTTTCAAACTCATGTACTGTTTGACTACCCTCAAAAGCATTTGTATTCTATGGATGCACAGAACTCATCAGTCTCACATACCATTAAATGGTCAGCAACTTAAAAGAGTGTCTGGCACAAAATATGTGCTTAGGAAAGTCCTGGGGATGGGTGATGAAGTGTCTGGGGGACAAATGAATAATGAATGGCTGGGGAAATCACTGGCTTGAGAATCAGACAACCGAGTCTAAATCTCCCACTTTCAGACCTGGGGCTTGGACTCAGAGCTATAGTTGCCTTGCCTGCTATGATAGGAAAAACAGCTTTCACCATATATTACTGTTGTGAGGACTGAATGGCATTCAAGTCCTCTTTAGGGTAAAAGACTGAGAATGAAGCCTAGTCAAACTGTGTGTAAAGCAAGAAAAAGTAGATCCTGAACAAGATTCTGCCTGTAAAGGATATACGCTTTAGTGTCTGTCCTTCTTATGCAGAGTTTCACTGCTCAAGTCTTTCACATGTAACACCTCTATCTATGTATCTGTTAATTATCCACTAGTTATTTTACAATCATTACATTATAATTATCTTTATCTTTTTACTTACCTAATAGCTACATTAGTAAAATGCCCTTTCTTCAAGTGAAGTGCTTATTAAAGCCAAATCAAGAATCACCTCCCTACCCCTTACTTCTTTAGAAATTGTTTAAAATACTGTTTACTCCTCTCTAGATTTGAGAAGCAAATAAGGACAGAATACAGAGGGACATTAAAGTTTAAGAAGATACAATTCACAATAAAAGACTCAAGAGTAAAGCCTACAAGTAACTTAAAAAGCAAGACGGTGTAGAGTTCAAATAAGTATTTGGTTTGTGTAGTATCTGCCAAATTAGGTAAATGAAAATTATTCACATAATTACCCAAATATATGAACAGCATAGAGCTAAAGTTAATCCAATTAGAGAAACACACAGAAGAATTTATTACAATTAGATTCTCAAAGTAAGTGGATGACCTTTAACAACTTCTGTCCTAACAGATATTAAACAGTATGACAGCAGTCTGGGCACATCTCTTAGGACTTAAACACACTGAAAAACAAGTCAAGAAAATCGCATAGCTAGCTCAATAAAAAGCTGAGCAAAAAACTAAACAAACACAAAAAATGAATACCTTTCCTCCCAAAGTGCTCTGTAGCCATGGATAAGATACAGTGACGAGACCATCTAAATGTCCCTATATACAGGGAAACTGAAGATGACATTTTATCCAAAACCTTTTAAGCAAAACTTTTAATCCTTCCTTGTGAAATATTTTCTACATTTTTATGTAATTATATGCATACATATATACTACATGTATGTTATATATATAACTATCTATCCATGTATCTATCTATAAAATGTGTATGTATAAAATTTGGCAGATAAGTCCTGAAACAATTGTCATATGCTTTTCCCATCATTTTCTGTATTGTGTGGATTTCTGAGAGAACTATAATCTTTTGGAAAACAAAACAAAAATAATTATATTTTTAATGAAAACACATTTAATGGAGTTTTGAGTCAATAGTGTTAAGAATAGGTATATATGTAGCTGGGTGTTTTTCTTTCTTTTGGTTTTGGGAGTTTGGGTTTTTGTTTTTTGAGCTGCTCAGTAACAAATGATAATTAAAGAACTGTGTGACTGTCCATTTTAATGACTGTGTTTTAGATATCCAGACTTTCTCTTCCATGCTCTCTTTATGAATAAAGGGACAAGAAAGCTTTAAAATTGGGTTTTAATCTACTTAATGCCACAAGTAGATGAAAAAGAGCCACTGGCCTTGTATACATTTACAAAAGATCTCATAGCTCCATCTAGCTCCAGATGAGGGAATTTAGAAAATAATGCAGAATTACACCCAACAGGACTACCAACACATAAAAGGGAAATCAGGAAGAGTCAAAATGAAACTATTATGCAAGCAGTGAGTTTGTAAGTGCAGGAAATTTGTCAATTAACACTGATTAAAAAGAATATTCATTAGTTAATTGACAGTTGATTTTCTAAAGAAAAAATCATTCATATCCTTATTATTTACTTTTCTAGCACTTCAAGTTTAAAAAATAGAAAACATAACGTGAGAAGGGATTAGAATTGAACTTTTTTCCCCCCATTGAAAACGTTATTCTGTCTCATACATTGTTCTAAGTGCTCTGAATTCTGCCTTGAGCTCAGGAAAACAAAGAGGAAGCTACTTCTAAAGTTAAAATTGAAGGACAGATCAGGACATGATGCAGAAATATGACATGACTAGTATTTTTTATTCAAACAATAGAGTCTGTTGAGTTGTTTATAGTCTACAATAAATCAAAGGGAAATTCACACAACATCCCCAAAAGGGGGTTAGTTAAAAACAGAATTACAATTCATGAACAGTCTACAAATATCTCTGTAATGTAAAAACACAAAAATATGCAGTAAAATACTAAACAATTAATGAGAATACAGCTAGGAAAATAATTTTGGGCCTAAAATTAAAGAGAGCCAGGAAGAACATCTAAAGTCATTACTGCAAATTGCATTTCCCTAAACTTTAATGTCCCAATATATGATATATGTATGTATGATTATATATTAAAACATAAGGAGTTGCGGTTTGGATTTGATGATACAAAATTAAAAAGCATAAATCTTTTATTATGTTTTAAAAATATTTTCAAACAATTTAAAATGTCTTAATAATAGACAGGCAATCCCACATTTCTCTAAATACAATTTGTTGCTGAGGATCTCAAAACAAACATCAAAATCCCTGAAACCAAAAACAAATGGGTATTTAAGTGAATTTAACTGGTTTCCAAATAAAATGTTCAAAAGACACAAAGGAAACATTATGTGCATCTCTTTCTTCACTTTAAAAAACCAGCTCATTTTGTGTATTATTTTTATTCAACTGAAATGCAACAAAATTTCCAAGTTAATTTCATAGAGCACAAAAGAACATATTTAATTATTTGCTCTTCTTGCAAACTCTTCAACATGTGTCCTCATCTTCCTATTTTACTTAGCAAAGTGATCAAATGACCTTAATCAACCAGGACAGCTCTGGCTTGAAACGCTTACCCCGAGCATTTCATTCTCCTCATCTTTGAGATAGAGACATGACCACCTATTTCCTGGCTTGTCAAGAGTATTAAATCCCTAGCAGAAGGATAGAGCTTCACTATTGGTCTCTCCTCTTGCTCACAATGCCAAAACCTAGCATGCAAACAGAGCACAGGCATTTGATAGGGACTCTTAGCAACTTTCAAATTAATTAACATCATTTTTTTAACTTCAGCTAGGGATATTCTGAATTATAGTTACAGTAAGAGGTATTCTGGTAGTTATCCAATTAATTGTCATGCTCAGCACTTTATTTGGCTTGAAGCCTGACAGCATACTTAAGTTTACTGGCTTCTCAATCTAAAGGGACTTTCTCTACCACCCCAGCCAAAACGCTTATATTGGGGGCCTTGAAAACGGGCAAGAAAGAGAGAGACAGAGAAATGGAGGGAAAACAGGGTGTTATCCAGAGAAAACAAATGCATGTTTCACTAGTATGCATACGCAGGTCTGGAAGAGGGTAGAAAGGAGGAATGAGTGTCCTCTGCAACCTGTTCTCACAGTAGGTACAGCCCTATCAGAAAACACTATGCTGACCAGTGGCTAAGGTAACAGAAAACTGGTAATTGACTGGATATCACTCACCCGCATCCATTGTGGAAGCAAGGATATTCTGATATTTAATTACAAACAAAACATTAAAAACACCAGACACCTATCTTTAAAACAATTCCAAAACACTTGAGGGGAGTAAGGCAGGAATATCAAAAAGTTAAGGGTAGAGATGAGACTGAATACCCATGGTTTTTTTTTCCTCTGTTTTCAGTATTCTTTGATCCTAGATAAGAAAAATATTCATCACCTCCATGTCTCAGCCCAATGTAACAAGACTGCATAAAAAGAATCACAGCCAACAAAAATAAACTGTCTACATTAAAAGGAAAACCTCATACTGCATCAAAGAAGTTACTGAAATATTTTGTTTCCTTAGGTTCCTAAGTATTCCTAAATATAATCTCTGTAAATACAAACAAATACAATCTTAAGGCTCTAATTTTATATTTGGCAAAACCCAGAAATAGTCAGAGGTCTAATAAGCTAAATATTTCTTTTTTACATGAAAGATCATCAGAGGTATCTTTTTCTTAGAAAGATCAGAAGCACAATCCTACTTGTAACTCTATGCTTGTCAAAGTTCGATTATGAATCACTCATATCAAAATCTCCTGGGCTGCTAGCTAAGGAGGAGCGAAAGAACAGTCCTGGGCCCCACTCCAGAATTTCTAAATGTGAATCTTTTAACATGTTCTTCAAGTGGATTCCACACATAAGTTTGAAAAACTGTGAAAAGAACCAAGAAGACCAAAAAGACCCATCCCTAATAGGGCTACAGAGCCCCATAAAAATCATACATATAATACCTCCTTGCTTTCACAAATCACATTTGATCTGTATAAAGTAGATAACTGACAGTAACAAATACCCTTAAAAGGAAAAAATACATCAACCTCAAACAGCCTACAAAGTTGTATTAGACACAGGTCATATACAGGGAATATCTCATTTTACCTTTTAAATATATATAACTTCATATATTTCAGAGGTGGTTGGATGGATAAGTGTTAACACCTGATTCCCTGTTGTTGGCTTTTAAGCACAAATTGTCAGTCACCAAAGTTGCATGCTCTTTCTACCTAACTGCCATTGCATGGGATCTCCACCACAAATGCAGAGTCCAGACAGATCGTCTCAACTCAACTAGTCCCACTCAATCCTGCCTCATGCAATCCTCCCCAGCTCAACAGATTAAGAAACTCTAAGTTTTGAACTTAAATATACTACATTCGTGACCTATCTAAATCTAAAGTATTTATGACAACGACAGTAAAAAGTGATATTAATGTGTAATTCACTAAAAGTAGAGTTCCTCCCATGAAGTTGTTACAGTAGCAGAGCTTGATCAGGGTATTTAAAAGGAAACTGAAATTCTCCGGGTTTCATGGTCTTCCTCATCTGAAATACTGTTGATAGTGGATGAAGACTGGATAATTTCTAAAATTTTTCTAGTTTTAAAATTCTACAACTAAGGCATGGGTGTGGATAATTTTTAAACCTCATATATTATGTACAACATCCTTCTACTATAGTTCCACTACTTACAGGTACTGGGACCATATGTAAATTATATAAGCTTTATGAATCAGTCCTTAATTTATAAAATAAAGATAATGGCACTAATATTAACCTAGTGGAATTGTGGTGAAGGTTAAATAAAATAAAGATTTAAAAGTAGAGCACACTATCTTTGGCTCATAATAAATCCTTAATAACAAATAACAGGTATCAAAATATTTCAGATTCACTGACAGTTAAGCACAGTCCCTATCTATTTATAGAACCCAGACTGGCCATGACTTACTTTGTAGAGACCTGTATGAAGTCATTCACATAGGCCCTTCACTACCCCGGAAGTGAGATGTACAGATATTTTTCACAATGTTCAATGCCCTAAGCAGGATGGCACCCAGGATGTTTCTCTCAGGGAACACTCAGTCCCTCAGGCCCTACTCCATCAATCTCTGAGATCTAGTCCATAAGGATTCCTTGCCAGCCCAAGACACTGCTTCCTCTCCCGTACTTTTTACAGTAGAAGGTGTAGGTTAGTCAGTTTCAATATTTCAAACACTTCCCCTTTGGCTCATATCAACAGTTAAAGAACAGTTAAAGATTAATAGGCAGTGATGGGATTTAGTTTTTTTTTTTTTTTTTAACTACCAAATAACACCCATTCAAAACAGAGAAATGTCTGCTAAATACATCCCCAGAAAGGGAAAGAAGCTATACGAAATGAAGTGGCAAAACACATAAAATGGTCAGGGATTTCTCTTTCATTACTGTTATCAAATTTCAAAATTAAAAAGTCAATAGGGGTATAATATTTATTCAAGGGACACAAAGCACATGGAACAATGCTCAAAGGTGCATTTTAAAGACCTTCAAACACGTTAAGGGAGCTGAAGTTATAAGATAATAAAAATACTATTACAGCCCATTAAGCATGTTGTAATGGTGCTCAGGGATGATGCAGTCATGTTTTGCAAAAAGTTATTTTCACCCATTTCCCTGAGAGGAAATTCATTCCAACCCAGATATTCTCAGACTGAAAGACACAACAATGCAGAAATGTATGTAGCCACCAACGCAGACCCTGAGCACTAATTTGAGAGTTGAAGGTGTTGAGAAGTATAACAAACCAGAAAGAATTATCAAGCTGAAAAGCTGTTTTCTGCTTTGTTTTGTTTTATGCCTAAATCACTCAGATTTATTAGGGCTAAAAATTCAAAAGCTAATTAGGTCAAAAGTTCAGGCTTTCAATATTTTGCATTTGTGTTCCCGAAAAAAAAAATCAACAAATGCTTTATCAAATGGTGGGAAAGCACTGTTTTGATAAGGACAATTTTATTTTATTTTATTTTATTTATTTTTTGCAACAGAGTCTCATTCACTATCATCGCCCAGGCTGGACTGCAGTGGTGTGATCTTAGCTCAATGCAACCTCTGCATCCCGAGTTCAGGCGATTCTCCTGCTTCAGCCTCCTGAGTAGTTGGGATTACAGGTGCCCACCACCATGCTCAGCTAATTTTTATATTTTTAGTAGAGATGGGGTTTCACCATGTTGGCCAGACTGGTCTCGAACTCCTGATCTCAGGTGATACACCCGCCTCAGCCTCCCAAAGTGCTGAGATTATGACAATATTTTATAATACATTATTTCAAATGATTACGCCCCTGAATTTACCCTTCATAGAATAGGTTGATTTAAATACACACACACACACACACACACACACACACATATATACATACATACACATATATACACACATATGTGTATATATACACATATATATCTTTTAATTGCATATACAACTCATCAGAGAACAAAATCTAAAATCATCACTGTTAACGACTGCTTTTGACTGTATTTTTTTGTTGTTGTTCCAACTCCAGAATCCAGAACAGTGCTGGCACCTAATAAGTAGGAGGTCAATACATTTTTTTAATGAATAAATTATCGAATGATTACCCAGATATGTATGGATAAATATACTTGTGTGTGTATGTAAACATGGCTTGGGAAATTTAAGAAAAGGGAGAGAAGACAACTCACATATATTAAGTACTAACTATATACCAATCCCTATTTTAGTGTTTCATTTATACCATTTAACTCTCACAATAACTCACAACAAAAGCTCACAGAGAATAAGTAACCAGAACATACAGTCACAGAGTTATTGATAATAAATGGTGGAAATGGATTTTGAGCTCCCCGGATCTATTTGTCTGGTAGCATTCTACCATGCCACATCTTGGGATTCATTCTTTCTCCACTGGATACGAGTAATGACCAACCAAAAACAGTGAAATAAAACAATATAGCCAAATGCTAGAAATACTGAGCATCGCAAAGAACCCAGTGTTACACAGGACATGACAAGGCTCTGGTACAAGCCCTCGGTGAAGGTACACAATGAGGATGAATGGGAAGCAGGTGGATTGGGAGGCTAGCTCTGGCCACAGGCAGGATCTGTCCTGAAAGCAAGGTCTTCATGTAATCCTTACAATAACTCATAACCAAGGTTCAAAGATTACGCAACAAGAGCACAGGTCCGTGTAGCTTATAAATGGTGAAAATGGATTCCTCGCATCATTTTTACTCTTTCCACTCTAAAATACTAATACTGTGATTTATTCTTCTTCTATATCACTATTTCTTTTTCTTTCAATAGGTTTTTGGGGAACAGGTGGTGTTTGGTTACATCAATAAGTTCTTTGGTGGTGATTTCTGAGATTTTAGTGTACCCATCACCTGAGCAGTGTACACTGTACCCAAGGTGTAGTCTTTTATCCCTCACCCCCCTCCCACCTTTCCCCCGAGTCCCCGAAGTCCATTGTCTCATTCTTAGGCTGTTGTGTCCTCATAGCTTAGCTCCCACTTCTGAGTGAGAACATACGATGTTTGGTTTTCCACTCCCGAGTTACTTCACTTAGAATAATGGTCTCCAATTCCATTCAGATTGCTGTGAATGCCATTATTTCATTCCTTTTTATAGCTGAGTAGTATTCCATGGTATATATATGCCACATTTGCTTTATCCATTTGTTGATTGATGGGCATTTGGACTGGCTCCATATTTTTCTGATTGCAAATTGTGCTGCTATAAATGTGTGTGTGCAAGTATCTTTTTTGTATAATGACTTCTTTTCCTCTGGGTAGATGCCCAGGAATGGGATTTCTGGATCAAATGGTAGATCTACTTTTAGTTCTTTAAGAAATTTCCACACAGTTTTCCATAATGGTTGTACTAGTTCACATTTTCCCCAACAGTGTAAAATTGTTCTCTTTTCACCACATCTATGCCAACATCTATTATTTTTTCATATGGCCATTCTTGCATGAGAGAGGTGGTGTGATATCATATTGTGGTTTTGATTTGCATTTTCCTGATAATTAGTGATGTTGAGCACTTTTTCATATGTTTCTTGGCCATCTATATGTCTTCTTTTAAGAATTGTCTATTCAAATGTCCTTGGCCCACTCTTTGATGGGATTGATTTGTTCTTGCTGTATGTCATATTTCTCAACCAGGGATGATGTCTGGTGGCATTTTTTATTGCCACATCAGGAAAGTGTTATTGGTATCTAATGCATAGAGGCCGGTAATCTATCAAAGCACTCACTTACACATCCAAGTTTCTGTAAAGTGCCAGACACTCCTCTAAGCACCAGGTATAGGGTGGTAAAGAAATCAGACAAGGTCCTCTGTCTCAAAGTTTACATTCAAAAGTGGGAGATAGATCTTAAGTTCATAAATAAAATTGGTTCAGATAGTAACGAATGCCAGGAGGATAATAAAACATTGTTATACTGGAGAAAGATGAAAGTGATATGTTTAATATTAGACTACATTAGATAATTTGGTCAGAGAAACACTCTTTGAATAGGGGGACTTTGCAGGGACACTTTAATTCTAAGAAAGATTCTGGGAGTCAAACAAACAGAAGAAACAGCCACTGCATTAGTTCTAGCAAGAAAGGATGTTGGGTGGTCAAGCAATTAAAAAAAGTCTGTTTAGCTGGGACATGCTGAGTCAAAAGGAGGTTGTGCTTCATGCTGAATTAGAGAAGATAGTAGGGCCAGATCATTTCGGGCTTTTCAAGTCCCAGGTAAGAAGTTTACATTTTAATCTAAGTCAATTAATTGTGACTGGATGGTTTTATCATGGAAAAAAAAATGGGTCCCATTGTAAAGCTCCCTTTGACTTCCATATGCAAATCTGGCACGGGGCAGGGCAAGGACAGAAGTACAGGAATGGCTTAGAAGTATGCTGTCGTGCTCCAGGCAAATGACGATGGTGACTTTAAGACACAGAAAAGGGGAAGTATAAAGATAGAATAGGAAACAGTCTATTGGCAATCAAACAATCTCCCCAGTGAAGTGCTATCAAAATGAAAGGAACACGCCCATGGAAAATCAAAACACAGATGACAGCTTAAATGAAAATGATCCACTTAACTTTTTTTGGAATTATAAACCATGGGGATTGACAAAATTTGCAATAATAAAGACCTTTTTCAAATTCAATTTTCATAAAATTCAACTTTACCTTGCTCTTGTGGATATGCTCTGAAAAGGTTTTTCTTAACATGAAAATGGTGTCTGTGGGAAAAGTCAAAGGCTTATTTGGGAATACTCTCTGTCCTTTGTCATACACTAAAAATCTGTCTTTGAGGCACTACAAATTTCATGCATGTTGAGATCCATACTTATCCCAATATGCTTTTCTATCTATATGGCCTAAAGGCCATTCACAAACTACAAATGGACTGTCTTACCAAAGTTTATTTGCAAATCAGTTACTTGGGACCCAGAATATAAATTTACAAAGAAACAACATTGTGTTGTAAATAATGGTTAGATTCCTTAGCCAGGCAACTGAAGTTCTAACTCACACTGTATTTATATTAAAATACCAAAGCTGTTACAATTTTAAATATTGCTTCTATGGGAAAAGAGGCTGAAATTCCAATTCCTAATGCCTAGTGTCTGACAATGAGAATGAGGGGTTTTCCCATATCCTGATGCTTGTCTTCATACCACAAGGCGTTGTGGGGGCCTCAAAACACAGCGGCTGAGAGTACGACTCCTCACCAGAGTAAGAAAGGTGATGCAAGGATGGTGCTCCAGTGGAGGATGAGGCACTGGGAGTCAGGTATACAAGAGGTATCTGCATTAATTCATTCAACAAGCATCAAACTGGAAGGTGGAGATGCAACAATGAATAAGGCCTCATGTGTCTCATCCCACAGTGCAAAGACTTTATCACAGTGGGAGAGGAGGCAAGAGGTATTGATAGAGACAGGAGACAGCCAAGGGTCCCTGGCGAAATCCCATCTTCAAGCCTAAAATAGCCTGAAGGCTGAAAAACCGGACTGCTGGTCCTGGATGGAGCCTGCCCTTTCCCAACTGGTTCTCTCTGAACAATGCCCACCTGTGCACTGGGAGGACAGGGTGGAGCCTCAGGAGGTTTGCGACATTTGCAATTGGGAGGAGCCTGTGGCTTCTTCAGTTCCTGGGTGGTGACCTGGGATTCAATCCGTAAGGTTAGAAACCTGCTAGCAGGACTCTCTCTCACTTTGCTGAGTGTTATTTTTTTCAATTTTTTCCCAATAAATTCTGTTCTTCACCCTTCTATGTGTCTCAAGCCTAATCTTTCCTGGTCGTGTGATAAGAACCTGGTTTTAGCTGAACTGAGGGGAAAGTTCTGCAACACTAGAGGGGAAAAGGGATGTTCGGGGAAAGTGAGGCTCTGGTGACAAGAACAGATGTGAGTGTCCTAGTGAGAGGTTCTTGGGGACAGAAGAAAAAAGAAAGAGAATCATGAATTTAACTAAAACCCATTCAGTCTTTGATGTAGTATAAACCTTATATATTCCATCTACCTAAATCAACCCTCACATTTTACAGAGGAGGAACCTAGTACCAAAAGGCAAAGGAGTCCAGTGGTAAATGTGGAATTGGGTATAAAGTGCTTGATAATCAAACATCTATTCATATATGCTAATCAATATCAATTTTTCCTTTTAATAAATTATGCCCTGGAATCACAGGAAAAGCTTCAGCCATTAATGAAATTAGGACATTAAAAGCCACTCCCTTATTTTCCAGGTAAGATAACGGAGGTCCAGGGAGGTAAAGTGATGTGACTTGTGTAAGACGAAATCACAGTGATTTCGTGGCTTGTGTGACCCAGAGGTTTCCACTGCACTTCCAGCATGACCAGCTTCATTGCCAAAATGAGGACAAGGAAAAAGAGCTGTATCGCTGGGAGTGGATATCATATGTAGACTAAAAAGGAATATTCCTCTAAGCAAAGATTTGAAACATAATTTTCCACTTATGAAAATTGTTCATTGGTAAAAACAATCATACATGATTTAGACCCTCTTTACCTAATATAAACATGGAGTGAAAGTTTCTAAATAAATGAATTTTCCAAAAAATTAATATTTGCTCTTTAAATGACAAAACTTTCAGCCATTTTTTCTGAGAAATGTCTTATTTTAAATGTCTTAATTGAATCAACTAAAATGAGTTTTTCCCCACTGAAGTCTTCAAGCCATCATTTCACTTTGGTAATTGAGTAATTTTTATGGAATCCTTCTTATCTGAACCTGTCTCTGTGCCATTTTATCTGCATGCTTCCCTCTTGCAGCCCTCTAATTCCAATCAGATGCTTCTAGTCTTCTACAGACTGAGAAAAACTGGATCATAAAGACTGACAGAAAATTATGTAAGGTAAGAGTCCAAAAGCCAAGAGTACTTCTCAAAAGTTAAATAATCATTATGATGGTAATTTTGGTGGCTCAGAGGCATCTCCAGTGACACTATTCTGAATATAACTTACTTATCCCTTTTGATCTCAGTTCAGTAGCATTTTCAATTACATCCAAAATCTCAGCAGTTTTCTGAATAATTGAGATACCAAAAATTTAAACTTCAGTGAGCTAGGAGATTTAACTATTAAGAATATGTATAGAATTAGTTTTTCTACCTCAAGTAATGCATTTCCACTTTAAATTTCATTTAAAACATCCCTAAATATTTTTCTTAATACCGTTCTTGATATGTTAAATTAATTATTTTAGAAAAACCAAGTTATATATTTCCGCTTAAAGTAAAGCGGATATACTTGTGGATAAAATATGTGGTTTTACTTGTGGATAAAAGTTACTATGTGAAAGTCATCTCAATTAATTAATTCTGGAAACACAATATCAAATAAGAGGTATGAGAGAGAGAGAGAGATATTAGGTAGCAATAAGCGAAAAAGCTACAAATGAAAAACTGTAGCAGCCCCCAATGATATCATTAGGAACTAAATGTCTATTTGTAATAAGTGGCTTCAGAGATTCCAGAAAACAAACTGGAGATGTGTGGTAATGACTATAACCCCCTAAGTAATTCAGTGATTCAATTATGTATAGCCTCTGCAGGAAAAACTTTACATTTTTGTGTCATATTAGCCAAACCTGACTTCACTGTACATTATTTTAGCCCACTGCTAAACAAGAACCACTGCTAATCTGCACCTATGAAGCCTGGGAAATAAGGTCTTCAATAAAGATTTTTTTTAACTTATCAAAAAGAAACATGGATTATACCTTTTATAAATAATGTTTCAAAGAGATATCTTTTCAATAGTAAAAACAGAATGAATGTGTCCAAATATTCAGTCAGCATAGTTGGTTTAGATGATCTCTAAAGGGCTCTTCCATATGAAACTACGTTCCAATCACACCAGAGGGAGCACACTTAGGAAACTTAATAACAACAACTCTTCTCTTTCCTTGCAGTTAACAATTGAATATCTTTTACCAGTCTCCATTCTGCCAAAACGTTTTCTGTATACAAGCTGGCAGCACTGGAGAAGTTGTCGTCTTCTTTCTTTCCAACTCTTAGCATTGGTAGCCAAAAGTCTCTTTGTTGCTCAAATAGTCCATGCCATCTGCCAGCAGTTTCTCCATCCTGCGGTACCATCTGCCAAGCTCTGCTTCAGCGTCCAGGCCAGGCTGCCTGAATGCTATTTCAAATGGCTGTCTCACCAGAAGAGAGAGCGAGCAAACCAACATCTTTTGGTTTTAACCATTCTTGGTAATCATCACAAACACTCTCCTCTAGCTGACTGGTTCTAAAGAGGGCAAAAAGCTCAACAATTTGAATGAAACAATTTCCTTTGATTTTTTTTTTTAGCCTAAGAAATTAGACAGCTATAGAATGTTAATATAATCAGTCATTGATATAACACATTTTTATAGCTGCGATTCCTTTTTGTTTTTATAATGTATTCTTAATTATAATAAATTATTCTTCAGATAAAAAAGCAAAAAGGGGAAAACAATCCGTATTTCTGCAGTTAATCCTGATTATATTAAAAGCAACTCCTGGCAGAAATTAATAATTCAGATGAATGTTATTAACTTTATGTTACTAACTTTATGCTGCACTGCACTATTCTTCATTTTAATCTGCTTAAAATTCTTGAGTTTAAAGTAGAAAACAACAAGGGCTGCATAACAGTCCCTTAACAAGGTTAAGCCTAAAGAGTTCCATTAATATCCTCCCTAAGGCCGCCAGGAAATTCCTTAAAGGAAGAGAGTTTCAGGATTTGCTGTGGATTATGCTCTAGGGCTTTTCTTTCTAGATTTGTTACTGCTAGGAATTTATCTTATGTCTCCATCACTGCCCAGCCTTCAAGGGAGGCCCTCTTTATTCCCAGTCATCAAAACTCCTAGGATAACTCAACTACCATCACATGTGGAAGCCTTTGCTATACTGGCACCAAAATTAAATTAACATTCAAGTGAATGTCAGGAATCAACTTCATTTATAAGAAATTATATTGTTCTACCCAAATGTCAGAAAATGTACATATTTTAAGATGCAACATCTGAGGTTTTCCAATCTTTACAGATGGCAATGTACAGCATAGGCATGTCTGACCTTTATAAATGGGGGAGGGTGCTCTTATTGTATTAACCTCCACATTTCTTTTACATCTTTTAGCTTTGTAGACCATAGATCTTGATGTTGGGGTATATGGCTATTCTCATCCATTTCTAAAAACATAATCTACTTTTATACTCCTAATATGTGCAGAATAAAGTTTCTAGTTTTTATTTCCCAAATTTTTATTCACAACAGAACAGCACATACTTGTTGAAGTCGAATACTTCCGAATACCACTAAATAAAATTTCATCATACCTATCATCATGTGTATTCTGCTCACTTCAAGAAAAAGAAAGAAGAAAAGAAAAAATTGGCTATTAAATATTGCTCTTCAATGTCATATTTTTTTGCCTTGAAGCATATCATATTTAATAAACATCATGTAAAAGT
This sequence comes from Pongo pygmaeus, assembly GCF_028885625.2. Lineage (NCBI taxonomy): Eukaryota > Metazoa > Chordata > Mammalia > Primates > Hominidae > Pongo > Pongo pygmaeus. The sequence continues at coordinate 105,174,647 of NC_072384.2, read as the reverse complement.
ATTCACATCTAAGATTTTACATTCTAATTTCACTGAAATTTGAGAATAATAAAGTTCTTAAAAACTTTTACTTTTCCTCAAATACTTAGACAAACCCAGATGAATATTGGAAACATGAGAATGATGCATAATTATGTGAGGGTTAAAAGCAATAAATACTCTGAAGCATAACATTTTTAAAAATTCTAATTGATATCATAAATGTGTTTTTAAATAAATTGTATATATTGAAGGTACATAACATGTTATATTATATATGTATTTTACCATATATTTTATATATTATATATGTATATATAATATATACACCTATATATAGAGTAAAACTGTTACTGTTGTAGAACAAATTAACATACCCATCATCTCACATAGTTAACCATTTCCCCTCCCATGGCAAGAACAGCTATAATCTATTCATTTTAAAAAAATCCTAAATACAATACACTATCATTAATGTACCCTATGTTGCATCCTTTGACCTAAATCTATTTCCTCCCCAACCCCAACTCTGGCAACCACTGTTTTATTCTCTCTATATATTTCATTTTCCTTTTTTTTTAGATTCCACACATAAGTGAGTTCATGTAGTATTTTCCTTTTTGTGTCTGGCTTGTTTCATTTAGCAAAATATACTCCAGGACCATCCATGTTGTGGCATAGAGCAGAATCTCCTTTTTTAAAAAGGCTGAATAATATTCTATTGTGTATACACACCACAGTTTCTTTACTGATAAATACCTAGATTGTCTCTGTATTTTAGCTATTGTGGATAATGCTGCAATGAACATGTTTCAATTGAGGTGATCCTCTCTGGTACTTTAACTTTAAAGATATTTTACCACTTGATGAAAACTAAGGTTAATATGATAGTATTAACGTATTTGATAAAATGAGCAATTAACTAGTTTCCTTAAGTTTAAATAGGCTGTTTATATATACTTAAACTTACGGAATCCATTGAATCCATTTACAATATTATGGATACACTATTGTATCCATTTATACCATAATTTAAAGTTTGGAACTGTGAACCCAGATAAATTCCACTGAAGTACAATTTGAAAGACAAATCCAAATTACCAAGCGTTCAGGACTAACCCTCCCTTCAGACGATTAAGGATCTGTAGAAGGATATGTTTGTCTCATTCTTTTTGTCTCGGGATGAGCTCTTAATGGGGTTCAGAATCTCTAATTATGTCATCTTGACATTTGAGAAAACGTCAGAAGCAGGAAGGCCATTCTCACCTTCCCTTGGCTCTTCTCCCCTGAAGCAGGCTATAAAATCGAGGAGGCCACTCTCTGACTTTCTCCCCAGGAGTGTTCTTCCTATGCTTGGAGGAAAGAAACATTCTTACCTCTGAAGACACAGACAAGAATATGAACAAGAAGGCCTTGTTCGAACCCTGTCCCCCAGTTCAATTCCATTAGATCATACTCCCTTTGTCCAAAAATATTTATCTATAATTATCAACTTCTTAATCAAACTTAGCCTAAAAATACACAGGTCTCTGTTTTTTTGCATCTTAATTTTCTTATGAAGTGTCCTATGTCACGTAAAACTTTTATATGAAGTAAAATTTGTATGATTTTTTCTCATTCATCTTTCTTTTCCTATAGGGGCCTCAGTCATGAACCTAGCAATGGGTGAGAAAACAAATTTTCCTTCCCCTACATTCTCTTCCACATAAGATAACTTATAAAGGCACCAATAGCTTGAGAGACTGATACAAACAGGATTTATTCTTAAGATAAAGAGTTATTTTTAGATGAAGGCTCTCCCCTAAAATGTATGCTGCAAACTTATGAACTGCTGAAGAAAGACGTGCCTTCATGAATCTGAATGATATTAACTGAAGAAAGTTGAAAAAAGATGCTCATAGTTCACCAGGGGATTGATATGCAGCATTCAAACAGTGATGCAAAACAGATAATAATATGAATTTCACTGGCTTCAGCAATAACTGATAATAAGTGAGAGATTTTTTTTTAAATTTAAAAGTGGAGTGGGGGTCAAATATGAAACAAGAAAAGACCCATAACAACCAAAGCAATCTTGACCAAAACAAACAAACAAAAAACCTGGAGGCATTACACACTCTGATCTAAAAAAGAAAATCCTAAAACTCTTATAATCAAAACAGCATGGTACTGGATGGCATAAAACAGACACATCAACCAATGAACAGGACAGAAATCCCAGAAAGAAATCTAAGTATTTATAGTAAATTATGACACACAGGTGCCATAATTGGAAATAAGTACAGTCTCTTTAATAAATAGTGGTGAGAAAATGGGATATTCACAAGCAAAAAAATGAAATTGAACTTTTATCCCACAACATATTCAAAAATTTACTCAAAAGAATAAAGAAATCTAACATAAAACTTGAAACTATAAGTAGAAGAAAACAAGGGAAATGCTCCATGACACCAGTCTGGGAAATGATTTATTGGATAGCATTCCAAAAGCACAGGCAATGAAAGCAAAAATAGAAAAATAGGATTGCATCAAACTAAAAATTGTTTCCTCTGCACAACAAAGGAAACAATTAACAGAGTGAAGATACAACCTAGATTGGGAGAAAATATTTGCAAACCATCCATCTGATAAGAGGCTAATATTCAAAATATATAGGGAACTCCAACAATTCAACAGAAAGAAAACAACTTGATTTAAAAATGGGCAAAGGATCTGAACAGGCATTTCTCAGAAGAAGAAATACAAATGACCAAAATATATATGAAAATAATGCTCACATCTCTAATCATCAAAGAAATACAAATTAAAACCACAATGAGATATCACCTCCTGCCTGTTAGAATGACTATTACAAAAAAGACAAGTGATAAATATTGGTGAAGATATGCAGGAAAGGCAACCTTTGTGTACAGTGTTGGTGGGAATGTAAATCAGTACAACCATCTTGGAAAACAGTATGGAGTTTCCTAAAAGACATAACAATTATCATATGATCCAGCAATCCCACTTCTGGATATATTTCCAAAGGAAATGAAATCAACATGTCAAAGAGATATCTGCACTCCCATGTTTATTTCAGCATTATTCAAAAATAGCCAAGATATGAAAGCAATCTAACTATTCATCAACAAATGAATAAGAAATAAATAAAGAAAGAAAGAAAATGTGGTATGTTTACACTGAAATACTATACAGCCTTTAAAAAGAGAAAAATTCTATCCTTTGGGACAACATAGATGGAACTAGAGTACTTTGCTCAGTGAAATGAGGCAGGCACAGAAAGGCAAATACCACATGATCTCACTCACATGAGGACTCTAAAGAAGCCAATCTCACAGAAGCAGAGAGTACAAAGGTAGGTACCAGAATATGGAGCAATGGGGAGAAAGAATGGGGGAAAGGAAAATGTTGATCAAAGGTTACAAAGTTTCGTTAGACTGGAGGAGTAAGTTTTAATGATCTACTGCACTGCATGGTGACCACAGTTAGTAATAATGTATTATACATCTTTAAATTCCATATATATATATATTTTTTTTTCTTTGAGATGGAGTCTCGCTCTGTCGCCAGGCTGGAGTGCAGTGGCGAAATCTCGGTTCACTGCAACCTCTGCCTCCTGGGTTCAACTGATTCTCCTGCCTTAGCCTCTCGAGTAGCTGAGACTACAGGCACATGCTACCACGCCCAGCTAATTTTTGTATTTTTAATAGAGACGGGTTTCACCATGTTGGCCAGGATGGTCTCAATCTCTTGACCTCATGATCCGCCCAGCTTGGACCCCCAAAGTGCTGGGATAACAGGCGTGAGCCACCACGCCCGGCAGATATGCATATTTTCAGGTTACATGTGATCATGTAAAATACATTTTTTAGAGCCGTGCACTGCGGCATGTGCCTGTAATCCCAAATACTTGGGAGGCTGAGACAGGATAACTGCTTGAGCCTAGTAGTTCTCATTTTTTGAGACAGGTTCTCACTATATTGCCCAGGCAGGGGCAATATATTGACACCAGCCTTCCCTGCACGCTATGTAAATGTCATGCCTAATCCAACCAATCTGTGAGCCCTATGTAAATCAGACACTGCCTCCTCAAACCTGACTATAAAATTCAGCACATCCACCGCCCACTGGTCCTTTCTGCTCAGAGACCCCTTTCTCTACAGAAAGAGCTGTTTCTCTTTCTCTTCTTTTCTTCCTATTCAAAACCTTCGCTCCTAAACTCCTTGTGTGTGTCCATGACCTAAATTTTCCTGGCGTGCAGTGATGAACCCCAGGGTATATATCCCAGACAACATAGCTGCTTCAGAAATGTACATACCTTTATGATGAGACTAATATTCACATTTTGCTAATATTTGTTCTTTTTGACTAGAACTATGGGCTATCCTCTGTTCAGGAGACATTTGCCCTATGTCCCGAGGATGTCAATGATTCTGAAAGCTATTGAGTATCTGCTATGTGCTCAGCATGGTGTGTTCAGTATGGAATATTCATCAATTCACCCTTGGGGGAAAACAATGCCCCATTACTAGAGCCCTCTAGAACATTTCACCGCTTTCTGCTTCATTATCATTATCTTTGAAAAGATTCATACTTTCTGCTTCGTTATCATTACCTTTCAACAGATTATCTAGACTGCCTTGTTTCTCTTACCCCCTCTTATTCCAAACTAGATTCCTTCATTTTTTCTCAGGAAAATCCTTGTCTTTATTCTAACCTATACTTTTAGCGTGGAATGCCCTCAGCACTTCTACCTCACCTATCCATCTTCCTTGCTGCATCCAAGAGGGAAAAATCCTGAGTTCTTACTGAACAGCACCACTTCCATACAGACCTTGAAAGAGCTGGCTTCTCACATCTTTATTCCAATTTACTCTTCTGTTTCTTGACTCTCCTGAGTTCCTTTCCACCTACCCCTCCAAGCTTCATCTTACATCACTTGTTCCCTCATCTGCTTTACTTCCTTCTCATAATGTTTCTTTCAGTGTTTTGAACTCTCCAAGTTCTGTTCTTTCTCAGGATCTTTGCAAATGCTCCTCTCTCCACCAAAAATGTCCTACTCCTTGCTCTCCCATTGCTATTTTCATCTCTTCTTTTATGTCGCAGCATAACATTCCTCCCACAGACATGTTAGTTTGATCCCTAACTCTATTTATATAAAACTCCTCTATCCTCTCTAACTCCTTTACTTTTTCTACCTAGCATTTACCACAACTTGTAATTATACATTATTTGTGCAATTACTTATTAAAATGTGTATTATTTATTAAAAAGTGTTTCACCTGCTAGAATGAGGCCTATATGGGCAAGGATCATATTTATTGTGTTCAATGATGTCTCCTCAGCTTCTAGCAACATGCTAAATGCATACAAAGTGCTCAGTTAACATCTGTGGGGAAAAAAATGATTGAACATATCCTCTGTTTTCCTTTTCTTTGTTTCTAAAGTTCGTTCATCACTCATTTAGTTATTTGTTATGGTTGTCAGCATATTCTTTAGTTTGCTGAGCTTGTGTATGTAAGAAGTTCCAGTACTGACTTCCATTGCCAGCTTTCTTATGTCTGACTTATTCTGTATAATGAAAGTGGAGAACTGAATGAAGACCAAATGATTATTGCAGTTTGCTGAACTCTTGGCCTCAAACAACGCAACCCAGCCTATCATTCTGTCTTAACTTTCACACATCCCGGCTTCATCAAGCCAGCACTAAAAAACTGTCATTCAAAATTCAGCCCAAGTGGGACATCCACCAAGAAGACTCCCTTGACTCCCTAAGTTGAGTGAGATGTCCTCTATTTTAATTCCAAAATCCTCCTTTTTTTTCTTTATTATGGATATTGCACATAGTACTACAATCTATAACTTAATAGTTCCTATGGAACATGTGTTTTTCAAATCGGAGCTAGAATATAGTAATGCCTGATAAAATTTGATGAATGATAAGATGCCCATGGTAATAATCATTAAAAAAAATTATAAGGAAAATTAGAATATTAAAAATAATGCCAATGAACAGAAAAGAAACACTTTCTAACAAATTCATGAATATTTTGATAACTAAATAATCCAATGAACTTTAAGAATATTAAAAATAATGCCAATGAACAGAAAGAAACACCTTCTAACAAATTCGTGAATACTTTGATAACTAATAATTCAATGAACTTTAAGACATTAATATTTCATTATTTCCATATTACATTATGAATACAAAGAATTGAGAAATACCACATAATAACTTAGGACCTGAAAGAACTTCAAAAATGTTAACTTTTATTATCAAGACAAATTAGATTGTAGTGGGCTTTCCTTTATTATATACTATATTTTATTAGTGACAACTAAATATTCAACAGTCCCCATTCCATCTCAATTAAATAAATTTTAGCTGAGTTACTGAGCCTTTAAAACTTAAATAAGTTAGCACTTAAAATGGAATAATTAGAACAGCTTTTATAATTAAGAAACAAGACACTCCGGAGCACTGCATTTCTGTAGAATTATTGCATGTCTCAAGCACATTAAGACTGAGACCAAAGGCACAACGCCTCAGCCTCTTGAGAAATATGCTAACCCCTAGAAATCCACTGCTTAAAGCTGCTTGCTGTGTATAGATTTTTTTCCAGTATTTAAATATCAATTCAAAATTTTTTTACTTCATGTTTGTAACATTATTCCAATTTGTATTGAGAAAAAATATGACAGCTCTCTTTTTACAATATGAACATTTAAACTATTGGCCAAAAGGAAATACACAGTCATATGCTTTATTATGAAATTAACTTTATGTATTACCCTAAGTTGTAACAGTCCTTAACCAGAATCTCTATACATACACATACGTATGTATGCATCTATACATACACATAAACATATACACAGTATTTCCCACAGGGCAATAACGAAAATTAAAGAGCACTGAACTCCACTGGAATTTAAAAGCAAAATAACCGCCTAAAACACTATTAAGAAAGCCTCAAAAATAGCAGAGTTTGCCAAGAAAAAAAAAAACTTGTGGCAAGAAACCTAAAAGACTGAAACAGATTCGGAATGTGTTAAAGGGCAGTCATTTGTTACACACTACTGTCATTACTTTCTAACACCTTCCTTATATCACACTGTGGGAGTTGCAGTGATTTCATACCCAAACTCTTTCATCAATCAAAACTACCTATTGAAAAAAGATTGTCAGCTGGGTGTGGCAGCTCACACCTATAATCCCAACACTTTGGGAGGCTGAGGCAGGCAGGTCACCTGAGGTCAGCAGTTTGAGACTAGCCTGGCCAATATGGTGAAACCCTGTCTCTACTAAAAATATAAAAATTAACCGGGCATGGTGGTGGGCACCTGTAATCCCAGCTACTCGGGAGGCCAAGGCAGGAGAATCGCTTGAACCCTGGAGGCGGAGGTTGCAGTGAGCCAAGATCACGTTACTGCATTCCAGACTGGGCAACAGAGTGAAACAGTCTCAAAAAAAAAAAAAAAAGGATTGTCAAATGCTACATCCACGTGTTTTTGTTCTTCTTGTTGATATCATTCTGTTGGCCAGTTGATAATGTATATTTTATTGCAATGTGTCCATTTATTAATAATGACATAGGTCCAAGATTTCTAATCTATTTAACCTGTATAAAATATTTAATGGCAAACTCAAATACAGTTGGATAGTCACAGCAAAACAATAACTATCACTGAATCTCATTTTAAAGTTAATGTTAGAATAAAACCCTGTAAAATAAAGTTTACATTCAGAAACTAGTTTGGTGCAATGTTTATCATTCACTCTGACAACAAGCTGGTTAGTTTAACCGTACTCTATTCATTCTAGTATTCTTCTGCTATTCTACTAAATCAGAAGCCTTGAGGAAAGTCACTTTGGTTAGCATGATGGTGGGGAGGAGGAGATGATTACTGCTTACCACACCCTTCCAGGGCTTACAAATAGCAAACTCACACAGGCGGGCAGACTTGAATTATTTTCTATTTTTGTTTAGCTATTTTTCTTGGGGACTGAGGAAGAGAAAGGGAAGTGTGTTTCACCAAGGTTAATAAATGGGAAATAATGGAGCACCTCTGGTATAAACCAGGGTAATCATTATGCTTCATTTCATAATGGCTTAGAACACTGACATTCTATTTGGGAATACTTAACATTATTCAAGTTTTCCTGACCTGAGAAGCATTCTCCCCACTTTAAGAAAACTTCTGCCAAAATATAAGTACAATCTATAAACCAAATGCAAGCCGTCTACAAAAGACTGTACTTCTACAGTCTTTGTCTTACTTCACCAGATGGAAACAATATGATTCCTTGTACAGCACTCAGTGTAATTTGCCAGACAGTCATAATGATCAAGCTACCAATACAAAAACAGGCATATACCATGTGTGGAGCACTGTAAGACATTATGCAAAAACATAAAAGATACATTAAGCACAGTCCCTGCCCTAGCACACAAACTATGCAAACTCATAGGCAGTCACATGTTTCAGCATTTGGTCAGTGCCTGCTCAGCTAAGGTAAAAAAAGAGTGATGCCCTCCAGTAGGAGTCAGGGGCTTTGAGAACTCTGCCAGCACTGCCCACTAACATGAAGCAAATATGCATACAATGAGTTCATATCAGCAACTTCTTGCTGAGCTATGAGTACTAAATGCAGTAACTGCCTCTGCCTTTTACATGTTTTCATCACTTTCACCCCATTAATCACACACACACACACACACACACACACACATATATATATATACACACACATATATTTTTTTGACTGATTAAGAAAGTTCACCCAGGTTTACCTCTCAAAAGCCTATGAGTCCCAATCACAATAAATAGACAATCTCAGTTGTCCCAGAAAGGTTTACTGTCCGCAAAATATCAAAGCAACCCAGTGGTTTCAATTACTTCTTTTCTTTTGGAAGAATGAATTCAATTATGAGGTACTCATTTCACATTTGTTTATTTAGTAGAAATACCAGAAGAAGAAAAGTAACAAAACAGGAATATCATGCCACCAGATCTCACATCACATACTGTTTTCAATGAAACAAAATGGAGACAAAATACAAACTAAGCTTCAAGTAGCAAATCTGAAAGCATCAAATACTGGAATTTTGCCAAGGCAAACCATGCAAATTGTTTGACAGGATTGACTACCATCTGAGACCTGGATTAACATGTGCCAGTTCCAAAAGACTTGTAGACATGTATGGGCATATGCATAGATATGTGCACATATCTAATATGTTAACTCTTCAGCTTTTAAAAAAATACCAATTTATTTCATTTGCTATGCACTAATTCTCAATTTCTCCATTACCAGAAACCACCATTGCTTCTAGAAATACTAAATGACAATTTACTTATCCTTCTATAAAATAATAACTCATTTAATTCCCAATTTTTAATGATTACCTAGGCCAGCTGCAAAAAAAAAAAAAAAATGCTAATTTAAACGTAAGTTCTAGTCATGAGTAAGAATACACTAACAAATTTAGAAAGGAAGAACAGCATTTTGAAAAAACATTTTTTTCTTCTGAGGAAAAACATTTTCTTTCTGATAAATGCTAAGTAATGTGTCACTAACTGTCATTTATTAGATGCCCATGAAGGCCTATGTGTGAAAATGCAGTCTTTAAAAGATTATGCAAATTAGCGTTTTGGGATGATAACGTTGTAATAACATTTAAATTTCATGAAAAGGTTCAGAAGTTAGATTACAAAGATGTCAGCACTTCACTATTCCCTAAGTGCCAAGATTCTTCTCATATGAGTTAGAATTCAGTGCCTCAAACTTATTCATGTAAAAGGTTGCAAGAAGGTTAATATTCAGCCTAGTCATATGTTGAAACAGCAATGCTGAATGGCTGAGTTAGAAGTCTTAATTACAAACATATTTACCAAAAGAGTTTCTATTTTTAAATAATATGCATATAGTAATTTGTGAATTAGAAATAATCATAATTCTCAGGAGATTCTGTATGTCCTACAGAGTATTCATTTTTCTATCTGCTTGAAAAATGACAGCACTCTAATTATTCTGTCACGATTAATAGACCCCAAATTTGACTCTTAAATCTCAGTGGATGTCTTTTTCCAATAACCACTTCTCCTAATTTGCGACATTTTCCTTCCCTAAAATTATGTGTTGCAAGAATTTTCATAAAGTCAATTTATATAGCCAAGCAACCTCTAAATCAAAGAAATAGAATGATACAATCATGAGAGAAATGAGAAAACAACTTAAAGAATCTTAACAAGATCTTTAAAAAGGACCTTAAAGATTGATTTTTAAAATCGTTAATGATAAACTAGAAACTTTATCTTCTAATGAGACAGAAGAAACTCTAAATGAGGAACAAAACAAAGTCAAACAAAATTTTACTTGAAAAATGTTATGAAATGAAGACTATAAATAACCTATAGACAGTAAAATTCAAAGTAAGAGATCCAGGAAGTTAGCAAGCACATATGCCAGCTTTTAGTTTAAGAATACAGACTTTATTTTTAATATATGCTTAAAATATATAGATAGATATATAAATAATAGATACACAGACAGATTGATAGATAGAGTCTCACTCTATCATCCAGGCTGGAGTGTGCAATGGCACAATCACAGCTCACTGTATCCTCAATCTCCTGGGCTCAAGTGATCCTCCTGCCTCAGCCTCCAGAGGAGCTGGAACTACAGGCATGTACCACACACCCAGATAATTATTATTTTTTTAATTTTATTTTTGTAGAGACAAGGTCTCACTATGTTGCCCAGGCTGACAGCTGATATTTTGACAGCAATTCTGGAAGCCAGAAAACAGTGCAGTAATATTTTTCAATGTGCTGATAATAATTGTCAAACTAAAACCCTACACTTACTAACTTCTAAAATCAGAACTGAATAAACTTAAAAGACAGACGGTAAACTGTGGTCCCTCCTTATCCACAGGGGATATGCTCCAAGACCCCCAGTAGATGCTTAAAACTGAAGATAGTACTGAATCCTATATATACTATGTTTATTCCTATACATACTCACCTATGATAAAGTTTAACTTATAAACTTTATAAACTTTAGGCAGAATAAGAGATTAATAAAAATAATAAAATAGAATAATTATAACTACGCTGTAATAAAACTTATGTGAATGTGGTCTCAAAATATCTTATTGCACTGGACTCTTCATTTTTGTGAGGATGTGAAATGACAGAATACCTACGTGATCAGATGAAGTGAGATGAATGATTGTAACTTTTGTAGTTTCAGATGCAACAGCAAAACTAGCACAAATTTCTCTTTCCTTCTTCACAATCTCATTGATAGAAGATTCCTTCTTACCACAGATCTTAGCAACCTCAGCATACCATGTTTTCTTTTCTTATTAAAGTTGAGAACTTTCACCTTTTCACTTAAAGCACTTGACAATGACTCTTTACCACATCCAAACTGCCAACAACACTACACTTATGCTTCAGGGACATTACTAAATAAAATGAGGGTTACTTGAACACAAGCACTGAAGTACCACCACAGCTGAACTGATGACTTAGAAGGCTACCAGGTGGAATGGATGGTAGCCTATAGACAGTGAATACGCTGGACAAAAGGATGATTCGCGCTCCAGGTGAGATGGTGCGAGATTTTACCACACTCCTCAGAATGGAATGCAACTTGAAACATATGAATTGTGTATTTCTGGAATTTTTCAGTTCATATTTTAGGGCCACAGATAACTGAAACCACAGAAAATGAAGCTGCAAATAAAGGGGGACAACTGTATTTACTATTTAAGACCTTATTAATTATGCCATGTTAAACTCCCTAGTTTTTTTTATGAATCTAGACAAGCTAACTCTAAAATTTCAATTGTTTCAATTCTGCACGTGTATACACACTGATTTGCAATTTAAGCATATTTCTTATGGTGGCTTCCAGTCAAAGCCATTTGAAAACCACTGTTCTATAGTTACAGCAATAGAGGACAGCAGCTACTCCTATCAACGTAGTTAAAACATAAACAATGCTTAGCAAAAAAAAAAAAAAAAAAAAAAGAAAGTTACAGAAAAATAGCTGTTATACATTTTCCTGAAGAAACAAACATACCCAAACAATACATAGTTTCAGGATATAGAAATATGTGGCAACAGTCTATTCCTTAATCTGTGTGATGGCTACTTTATTCTTGAACCAGTGTATATACAGATTATGATAAAAATAACACACTTCAAATATGACTATATTAAAATATAGAGTACATTTTATAAGAAGAGAGCAATCCCAATGTCTATGACTCTAATTCTCTCCTTTCATCTACAGTCAGAGGATGACTTTGAAAGGAATGGTGGACTGGGCATATTCCCTGTAGTCCAGGGAACTGAACACATTACAGGCAGTCAGAATCTCCTGGTATAAGAATTAATTTTTTTCTCAACAAGAAGACAATGCATTCATCCAACAAGGAGATAATGTGTCATCTGTACGTAGAAGAAAATGGCTTAAGAAATAATGTCAGGTATAGGAAGCCTCCTGGCTATCTCGTGTGCTCACTGGACCTTGTTTGTACTTGTACACACATAGCTGGGGAAAGAGAGAGAGAGAGACAGAAAGAGCACAAGTTCTAACTCTTCTTATAAGGACACTAACCCTATCATATCATATCAGGGCCCCAGCCTCACAAAGTTATTTTACTTTAATTAACTCCTTACACTCACATTGAGGGTTAATGCTTCAACGTATGAACTTTGTGTCCACAGCAATGGCAATTAGGGATTAATTTTAGCTATTACAATTCTGCAGTGTACACGCCTATGTATTTCTCTAGAACAGATACCTAGCATTTGAATGCTGGATCAAAATTTACACATTGTTTTTAGTTCTAAAAGTTGTTTCATAAACTGTCCTACCAAAAAGTCTTTAGCAATTTCCATCCCCACCATTGGTAATATGAAGAGCAACTGCCTTCCCACACCAGTGTAGAAAGCCGACACTGGATCTTATCACTCCTTATCCATTTTACCAATCTTAAGAAAGCATTTTCTTTTAATTACCAATTCCTAGAGAGTGAGCATGAGCATCTTGTCAGTGTTTGCCATTCCTTTCCTCTGTAAACCTATGATTCAAAACCTTTGCATTTTTTTTTCCTTTTCTTTTCTTCATTTGTTTTTCTATTTGGATTTATAGAAACTTTCCTTCATATTCAAGATATCAATCCTTTGACCATTAATTATTCTTTTCCCAATCTGCAGATATTTTCTCAATCTGGCTCTTGTCTTTTAACTATGTGTGGTGTTTTATTATATACATATTTTCCACTTCTATATAGGCATATATGTCAATTCTTCATATAGGTAAGAAGGACAATAAAATCTTGAAAATATTTTTCAGGTCACTTATATCTATACATATCATTTAGGGAAAAATGGCTTTTAAGTACTGAGCCATTCAAAGAAGTTTGAGATTGATGTGTAGTTGTGAAGGTTATAGTTTTATATGAAATAAAATCAACTGAAATCAGAATCTATTCACTTGTAACCTATGTAAAGGTTAGGGTCTCCTACGTAAGGTTCTCAGAATTCAAAGAAATCAGCCATACTCTTATATTGCACAAAAGAGTAAATCAGATTTCATGTATAGGTGCAATCTTTAGAATCTCTGATTTTCATAAACTACAGAACAAACAAGGACAACCAAGATTTTTAAAAGGTATTACCACCCCTTACATATCTAACAATGTAATTTTTACTCTATGAGTAAAATCTATAAAATATTAAAATATAATTCTAGTTGGTATTTGATGATTTCTACAATACAGCTTACTTTTTTAAAAAAACTTTTATAAGCATTATTAAAAATAACAAATTATACCTATAAAAAGTTAAGATTTTCCATATGAAAAAGTTGTTCAAAGCAGAAAGTTAAATCCTAAATTATCAGAATATGCAGCTTTAAACAAACTAGTTATTTTCATCTTCCTACTTCAAGTCAGCAAGAATATCATGTATCATAATGAGTGGTGGCTACATACACTTTTTATAGCTTCTAGTTTATTCCCTTTGAGGGTAACATTAACACCTCTTAGACTGTTCTCTATTACATTCTCCCAAATTGACTTCCAGTTTAACACATGCTTCTATTTTCAACTCTCATTTAGCTATAGGTAATCCTCAGCGTGCAGGATACATTTTCCTCTTTGAAGATATATACTTTGTGAGAGGTTATATCTTGAAAGTCTTGCATCTTTTTTCCCTTTATAATTTGACCTAGAAATGTGGCCCAGTGGGGGAGGAGAGTAAGAGCAATTGAGGCCAAATGGCAATATAACCACATATAAACAGATAATAGCCTTCTCATATTTAAAAATATATGAAAGGGGGAAAGTCAATAGTGTAAAGTTATTAATGCATTTTCAAATAAAATAAAACAACTTTTTCAAGTTTTTATTGGAAAAATACACTTGAGAAAATTTTTATCTCACAAATAATTTAATGGGTTGATTTGAGCTAAAAAGAATAGGCCTGTAACTCGCTGGAGCAATGGTTTATCACTTGGTCAATACTCCCTGACTCCTATTCACACACAAGTCACTATGCAGGACTTCATCTTCCATGTAAAAATATATAACACCCAGCCACCGCCATCCAGGTGCTCACAGGTTAGTACCAAAACTTTTACTTGAATTTAGCAGATTTAATATCATATATCTAAAATGACATCTGTGAGAGCATTTCTTTATATTTCATAAAGTTGAGTTTCCATAAATATAAACATTCCTTTATAGCTCAAATTAAAATATAACTTAAAAATAAAATTTTGCATTTTTACATCTCCTAAACTAACATTGCTAATCAACTTTAAATGGCTATAAGCAATGACTCAGAATGAGTCTATTTCATAGTTTTTTTTTCTGCTACAATTTACTTGTAGTGGTACTAAAATTATTTACTCTCAGACATCAGTGAATGATAACTTAGGAATGGCTAAGTAACTTTTTTACAGAAATAATAATTACATAATTCCTTGGCACAAATTTGGATAAAAACAAACATAAGTGTACACATTTAAAAGGTAACCACTTCCTTTGGGAAAGGCTTATTTGTGATTAGGTAAGACAATGTCTATCCTTTTTGCATAGTTTACAAACGAGCAGTTTCTCACAAACTAAGTAGTTTCTCTCTCCTCTCTGCTAATTTGCTAAATCCATCTGATGGAATTTCGGCTTTCATCAGCTTTACACATTGCCATTTCTCATAAGCAAAGTCAATATTTTTTTTTTCAGCATTCTTCTTATTCTGCATTACTCTTCTTTCACCTTACCCAAAAACTTTTTTTTTAATTATTATTATACTTTAAGTTTTAGGGTACATGTGCACAATGTGCAGGTTAGTTACATATGCATACATGTGCCATGCTGGTGTGCAGCACCCATTAACTCGCCATTTAGCATTAGGTATATCTCCTAAAGCTATCCCTCCCCCCTCCCCCCACCCCACAACTGTCCCCAGAGTGTGATGTTCCCCTTCCTGTGTCCACGTGTTCTCATTGTTCAATTCCCATCTATGAGTGAGAACATGCAGTGTTCGGTTTTTGTCCTTGCGATAGTTTACTGAGAATGATGATTTCCAATTTCATCCATGTCCCTACAAAGGACATGAACTCATCATGTTTTATGGCTGCATAGTATTCCACGGTGTATATGGGCCACATTTTCTTAATCCAGTCTATCATTGTTGGACATTTGGGTTGGTTCCAAGTCTTTGCTATTGTGAATAGTGCCGCAATAAACATACGTGTGCATGTGTCTTTATAGCAGCATGATTTATAGTCCTTTGGGTATATAGCCAGTAATGGGATGGCTGGGTCAAATGGTATTTCTAGTTCTAGATCCCTGAGGAATCGCCACACTGACTTCCACAATGGTTGAACTAGTTTACAGTCCCACCAACAGTGTAAAAGTGTTCCTATTTCTCCACATCCTCTCCAGCACCTGTTTCCTGACTTTTTAATGATTGCCATTCTAACTGGTATGAGATGGTATCTCATTGTGGTGCAAAGTCAATATTAAATAAATTAGTGTTACCTGATGGTAGGGGCTGTTAGGTCGCAAAAAAATTTTGGAAATTGAGCTTTTCCTTTGTAAAACTCCAAAGAATTTTGAGATCCTCTGAATAACATGTATGAATGAAAAAGAAGAGGAAATAAAGACACGTTGAGAACAAGTACAAAAGTATGTTTTGATAGAAAGAGTTGAAGCTTTAGATCCAAACAGACAAAGGCAGAAATTCAGATGCACCTGCTTCTCTGGTTTTAAACTCTGGGCAGGTTGATTAAGGAAACTGAATTCTGGACTGGGTGCAGTGGCTCACACCTGTAATCCCAGTACTTTGTGAAGCTGAGGAGGTCAGCAGTTCGAGACTGGCCTGGCTAACATGGCGAAACCTCGTCCCTAATGAAAATACAAAAATTAGCCAGGTGTGATGGTGTGAACCTGTAGTCCCAGCTACTCAGGAGGTTGAGGCAGGAGAGTCACTTGAACCCCACAGGTGGAGGTTGCAGTCAACCAAGATCATGCCACTGTACCTCAGCCAGGGAAATAGAGAAAGAAAAAAAAAAGAAGAGGAGAGGAGAGGAAGGAAACAAACTAACTGAGTTCTGTGAGTTCTGTACAGATGATTATGCAGCATAGATATACCATGACTTATGTCACAGAATTGGATGGAAGATTGAATGTTAAGACTGGGACAGTATCTAGTGATTAATAAATGGTAGTGCCCTCCTCCATCCAACTATGAAGCTCACTGCCAAACCTTTGGGGAAGGCTTGTCTCATTTTTTTTTCTCTCCAAGCTTTCACTAGTTCAACAATTCTCAAAGTATGGGCCGAGGTTTAGCGGCATCACCTTCACCTAGGAACCTGTCAGAAATACAGATCCTCGGGGCCCAGCTCAGACCTACTGAATCACGAACTCTGCCAGGAAGGCCCAGACACCCATGTTTGAATAAGCCCTCCAGGAGATTCTGATTAACCCTGGAGTGGAGTTTGAGAACTGCAGATCTTGTGAATCTGAAGCTGATGAAAGTTTTGCCAAGTCTAGCAAAATGACCTACTTTCTCCTATTCTGGTACATTTCCTAATGACTCAGCTTCCCTTCGAGAAATTTAACAGCTTTGAGGAGCTAAGGTAGCAGTCCTCAGTGACTCAGCTCTAGAGAAAGCAGAAAAGTAGCCCACAGTGCAGTCCTGCTGTACAGAGCGATTTTCTTCATCAGAAGTCAGGTTTCAACAAAAATGTAAAATGTTTAAACATTACAAAATACATTGTTTCAAAATCATCTTTTCCAGACATTTGCTCAGCAATTCTAACCAGCAGTAACAGAAACCATTCTCCTCTAGGGAGTTTTTAAAGATAAATTTAAATGGGAAAAACCCCCTTAATGTTTCAGGCACATTTAAAAGAAATTTAATTATTAGAGAGATTCTCCCTCTCTATTCTTTTTCTGACACAGATCCTCTTATCTTTTATAATAACTCTTCATACCAGATGTTGTCAATATATTGCTCTTCTTTTTTTAAGGTGCTTACTTAATCCTCCTCATTTGAAAAAAACAATATTATTCTTTAAAGGAAATGAAAGCAGCTGAAACCACCTTAATTCTGTAGCATACAAACTCTAGACAATCACTTTTCTTTTTCCCACTACCACTCAAGCACCCATGCTGGTGTCAACAAATCTAATATTTAGTACCCACCTGGGAGTTTTATATCACCTCATTTTAGATGCTGGAGAGATTAGAGAAAGGCTTGAAAGACTATTGCTTTGAAAAATAACCCCTATTAAGAGCACACATGAGCACACGTTCATACGCAGGAATACACACAAACTCAATACCCTTCCATGAAATGAAATCTAACATAAGAAAATCCAAATAATGAGAAAAAATTAGAATTTTCAAATAATTTTTAGTCAGGGAATTTTTCAGAGATTTAATTTTCTATGAGGCAGCTGAACCTTCTGCAATATTACCAACCTGAAGTATGTTATTCATGTGAACTCATCTAAATTGAGTTTGCTATTCAATTTCACATATTCCTACAAAGTTAAAAAGTTTTCTCTTATTGTTATTTTAGATTTAAGTTGTGTTGACACCAAAAAACCCCCCACCAAAAAACTTCTGCAAAAAAATTAGCTAATTATTACTGTGATACAATTTTGATAATTTGTATTTTATACAATGGCCTACTTAAAAGGGACAAAGATCCTAAGTTTAACTGAGGAAACTGCCATCTTCCCTGTAGAAGAGGAAAAGAGAATATTATTTTCACCAGAAATGGGGAAAAATAAACCACAGAAAATTTGCCCTCATCACAAAACAAAAGAAAGCCGTATTCCAGTGATCTTGTAAAAATCTGTATATGTTAAAGACCTGCATCTTCAGATATAAAATCAATTAAACAGCAATATATTAAAGTGACCCAAAACAGGCACTGACAGTAACATACCACTCTAGAATGCTACTTGTTGCATTTGTAACTCAACAAGACACAAGAGTGGCATTTTTCTACTTTACAAATAAGTAAAATTAAAGAAAAGTAAGGCACACCGTTAGAGTAACAGGAATTTTTTGCTTTGTTCTTGTATATGCGCTCTGGGTTTTCTAATACCTGGTAGTTTTGCTTTAGCTTTGTCTCAATGTTGGCACGCACTGTCTGTCTGGCTCCTTCCCAAGGATACCCTTGAGGCTATAATTTTCCATTCTGCTCTGTTTTGGAGCTTCCATGCACTAGCAACCTCTCCAGCAGCATCCATCCTATCACATAAGAAGGAGGGAGCCTTACTAAATACAAACAGATAAGAAGAAGCAAGCAGAAAACTAAATATTTAACATAAGAAAACCGAGCTGCAGAACAAGCTTCTTTGTGTTGTCCTTGCCAATGTCCTGTTCATGAGCAAAGGTGACTGATCAAATATGACCACTATTTGGGAAAAAGAAAGAATCAAATTATGTACAGTAGTCTTCCCTTATCTGCAGCGGATGTGTTTCCAGACCCCTAGTGGATGCCTGTCCCTGGTAATAGCACCAAACCCTATATATACTATGCTTTTTCCTATACTTACATACAATAAAGCTTAACTTATCAATTAGGCAGAATAAGAGACTAACAATGCTAATAATGAAAAAGAATAATTACAACAATATACTGCAATAAAAGGTATGTGAAACTGTTCTTTCTTTCAAAATATCTCATTGTGATTATCTCAACCTACTTTACGACTGTGGTTGACCATAGGTAACTGAACTGCAGAAGATGAAACCCTGGATGACACTATTGTAGTTATCATTGTGGTTAGATAGGACAACCACACGTATTTGCCTCATACAATATATATACAATTTTGTTATCTTACTGTACACAACATCATGCAAGTTGTTCCAATTCTATGGAGAGTTGAAAGCTATTGTCTAAGGCCCATAGTTAACAAAAAAGACAAATTCATCTGTTTTTATTTACTTCTTTTTTAAAATCTATTTTCATGTATTCATATTAAAGTGCATAATTTGGGAGGGTAAAACAAAGATTTTGGGTCCCTTTTTACTAGGACTAAAGGAAAGCATGAAAGTGGAGATGTAGAGAAATTCCCCACTTTATATTAATTTTATGAAGTAAAACACAGCTTTGGAGTAGAATTTTTCATTAGGTAAAAGTTTTCCTAAAGTATTGCTAAGGTCATTAAATTATTTCTCTAGAGCCATCCCAAATAACTTGAATTTGGAAATGCTTCTAATTTTTAAAACTTGTTTCACCCTTTAATCTCTGACCCTTCAATTTATATTCAGCTATATTTTTATATGATTTAAAGTATTTCTACTAACTTCATATGAACTGCTACATTAACTACCTTAATAATATTAAATTGTATAAATTGTGTAAATTTTGATGTAGTGATGGAAAAAGGATATAAATCCATATAAATCCCTTACCTTTCCTCCCTGAATATGTGTTTTTGGGGCTGAGGAAAGAGAAATACACACAGAGGAAGAGAATGCCACTTTTAAGAAAGATATATTAATTATAATTTTAAGTGGCACTAAAATATTTATTGTTAAATGGGACAAGTCTCTTACACATTAAAAGCCGCAGAAACCTAGCCTTACAGACAATGAGAGCTTTCTATTCAAGTTCTTAAACTTCTACGACAAATCTTTTTTCAAAGTATTATCTCGAACAAACACAGTTGTTCTTCAAAAACCAAATTCTTCATGAAGAATTTGGTTGCCAGTTCATAAGATGATCTTTTTTCTTGCTGATCATACTGTTTGCTTGTTTTCCTCCCCTTCTACTTAATCTTGAGAATAAGAATGCAAAATTGTCAAATGCACACACAAAATGAGGCACAAGAGAAAAGGAGGGACATACAGGGAACAGTGGGATGTAGAGAAGAGAAAGATTATACAAATCGTCTCTCTCTAAAAGAGTACATAGAAAGTTAAGAATTTCGAGTGCATGGCCACATCAGATTGAGGCAGGGAGTACACTGAAGAAGTCACCACAAAGCTGTGGCCAGGCTTAAGGTAAATATTTCTAAAATCAAAATGGAAAATACAGTTAATCAGTGAGAAAAGTCTGTTTGGTTTACATATATAATACTTAAGTGTTTTCCTGAGACTACCTTACTGGAAGTAAGAGAATACTTTTATTATTTCAAAAAAAGTCTACAAAATGACATAGAAAATGTATAATTGATATGATGATATGTGCCTTACTAACACAACTGACATTGACCAGGGAAATTTATGCTGCTGTAAAAGCACAGATTTTGTGCCTCCTGATGCCATGAGCTGAATATAAGGAAGCACCATTTTTCTGATACTCCAAAACACTAACTGTAGCTAATAGAATCCCAGAACAGGGCTGACCTTGTAACATTATGGCAAACAACTCCTTTCTCAAACTCAAAGACTAAATGGAGCCCAGCAGAGACAAATTAACTACAGATTTGGCAAATCAACATCTAGCTTACTTTGGTGTAGCATATGACTTTAACTTCATGGTTAAAATCTCTTTCCTCAACTTATGATCTACATAGTAAACAGCAAAGGATACGCTAGAACACTCTTACACAATTTCTACTCTGGGAGCCAGGTTAGGCCCTTTCAATGTCTTGCAATTTTGTTGTTTTTTAAATTTTTATTTCATTGTGTATTGATACACAATAGATGTACATGTTTTTGGTTACATGTAATAATTTAACACATTCATACTTTTAAAGATCAAATAACTGGGATATCCATCATCTCAAATATTTGTCTTTTCTTTATGCTAGAAAGACTCTAACTATTCCCTAATAGCTATGTGAAATATACATTTCTGTAAGCTACAATCACCCTACTGATTCTATCAAACACTAGGTCTTATTTCTTCTATCACACTGTATATGTGTACCCATTGCTCAGAAATGGCCCTGCACATCATACCCTTCCATCCTCTGCTTCTTTGAAAGAAAATTTTTATTTGACTCAAAACCTGATTAGGCCAGGCACGGTGGCTCATGTCTGTAATCCCAACAGTTCGGGAGGCAGAGGCAGGTGGATCACCTGAGGTCAGGAGTTTGAGACCAGCCTGGCCAACATGGCAAAACCCCGTCTCTACTAAACACACACACACACACACACACGCACGCGCGCGCACACACACACACACACACACACACACACACACACACACACACACACACACACACACACACACACACACACGCCAGGCATGGTGGTGGGCGCCTGTAATCCCAGCTACTTGGGAGGCTGAGGTAGGAGAGTCACTTGAACCCAGGAGGCGGAGGTTGCAGTGAGCCGAGATCGTGCCACTGCACTGCAGCCTGGGCGACAGAGTGAGACTCCATCTCAAAAAATAATAATAATAACAATAAAAACAAAACCTGATTCAATCTTGACCTTTTCTGAAAAGGCTCCTCTTGCTCAGCACAAAGTCAGTTTTTAGAATCTTACTGGTTTCATAGCTCTTTGTTGATTACCCTTCTACAGCACTTATTTTACCTGTGTATGTATCTGTCTCTCCCCCATTATACTGTGAGCTCCTTGATGTTATCATTACTCTTCTACAGCACTTATTTTACCTGTGTATGTATCTGTCTTTCCCCCATTATACTGTGAGCTCCTTGATGTTATCATTGTCATCTTCGTAGCCCCACTGCTTATGGCACAGTGCTCCAGATAGTTCTGCTGAATGAACCAAACTGGGGGTGGGTTGTTGGGGTGAGCCTTAAAAACAAAAGTTAGGTAGGACAAATAGTGGTCTTCAAATATGTGATGGGTTATCTCATAGAGCAAATAGTCTTATCCATTAGAGTTCCAGAAAACAACATATGGCCAAGGGCTGGAAATTACAGAGAGGCAGAAATCAGGTGAAAATTCAAAATGATTAGAGCTGCCCAACTAGGGTATGGTCTTTCCTACAGAATAGTGAGCTCCTCATCATCAGACATGAGCAGGGTCTCTTTACAAACTTACTGAGAACCAAATTCATCAGCTTACAAAGCTGGATGTATACACTCAGGGAAAGCCCTCTTTAAGAAAGACCAGGCCAGGCATGGTGACACGTGCCTGTAATCCCAGCTATTTGGGAAGCCAAGGCAGGAGAATCGCTTGAACCCGGGAGGAGGAGGTTGCAGTGAGCCAAGATTGTGCCACTGCACTCCAGCCTGGGCAACAGAGTGAGTAAGAATCTGTCTCCAAAAAAAAAAAAAAAAAAGTAATTTTTATTTTTTAAGAGAATAAAATCCAAACACTTAAAATCTTGGATCCTTTATGTCAATGAAATAAAACTCAGTTATTTAAAAATGGTAAACTAAATGCATTAATTTCTAACATGTCCCTAGATTTTTAGAAGATGCGGGCTCTTGTTAAAAGCATACTTTGAACTACATACTGTCTAAAAGATAAAGAGGAAAACCTAAGATTTTTATATAGTCTTAGTATTTATGAAAACTTACTAGATAACATCATCGTTATTACTAGAATGTATGTTGCAAGATAATAATTCACGTGAAAGTATGACACATCAGGGGGTCCAATCATACACCACTGGATGTTAATTAAACGCCTCATGTTATTGAAGGTGAAATACCTCACTGGATATCAAAAGTGTGATTTTAAAAACAGGAGGGATACTGTTTCTGTAGAGGCCATGCATCTCAAAAGACATAATGTTTTTGCATTTGTAAGTATTTTTAGTTCTATATAGCATGTAAAAACTCATTTTTATAACACTTTTATAATAAAATACATGATCACTGTAGAAAATATCTAAAATAAAAACAACCATAAAGGAAAAAACTCACCCACAATCCTACCTCTCAGAAATAAGGGTTTCTCTTTGTATTTTCTTCATGTCTTCTTCATACAAGCAAATACACACCCACACTCACATACATACTCACTTATCCATACCTATATGATTTTTTTTTTGCTCTATAGTATAATTGAAAGGTATTTTATTTTATCATTATTATTTTTTCGGAGATGGAGTCTCACTCTGTCACCTAGGCTGGAGTGCAGTGGCGCAATCTTGGCGCACCAACTTCTGCCTCCCGGGTTCAAGTGATTCTACTGCCTCAGCCTCCTGAATAGCTGGGATTACAGGCATGAACCACCACACCCAGCTAATTTTTGTATTTTTAATAGAGACGGGGTTTTGCCATGTTGCCCAGGGTGGTCTCAAACTCCTGAGCTCTGGCAATTCACGTGCCTTGGCCTCCCAAAGTGCTAGGATTACAAGCGTGAGCCACCATGCCCAGCCAATTTAAAGGTACTTTTAGAAATCCATATAATCATTTTACCTATTTTGTATGTTTATGAATTTATGTATCTAATTATATTTCTGATTTACTTGTAGAGATGTCAAATTCTTATTTGTGAGACAAAAAAAATTCTCCTGTAAAACATTATAGAATGAATCCACGCGTTATATCTCCCTTGATAAATGCAATAGTATCTATATACTTAATTATCCCACACAAGCCTGAGACTACTTTTAAGTCAATGGAAGCAAATCAGACAAAGTTGCCCGTGAAGCTGAAACCTAAAACTTCATTACTGTTGAAAGCTAATTTCAGACTACATAGAAACATGTATCCTTCACTTCATCTTCATAGTTTGATAGTTTTTAACAATTTTTTTAAATGGGGTGTCAATAAATGGAGTACAGACGCTCCCTGACTTACTATCTTGATAATCCACCGTAAGTCAAAATGCATTTAATATACCTAACATACAGAACACGCCATAGCTTAGCCTAGCCTAGCCTAAACGTGCTTGGATCACTTACATAAGCATGCAGTTGGACACAATCATCTAACACAAAACCTATTTTATAATGAAGTCTTGAACAACTCACATGTGAGGATGATGCCACATATTCCTAGCCTGGGAAAAGATGAAAATTCAAAACTGGAAGTATGGTTTCTACTGAATACGTACTGCTTTCACACCAGCATAAGTCAAAAAATCTCAAGTCGAACCATTTTAAGTTGGGGACCATCTGTATTTTATTTCAAAATTGAACTGGTGTTCATATCTTAGATCAATAAACCACCCTTTCCAACCATCAAACTGCTTTCCCAATACAAGTTTGGGGAAGGGAGTGGCAAACGGAGCAGGGGATAAAGACAGGAAGGGTAGGTAAGAGAAGAGAGGCATAAGGAATGGGGAGGAGAGGTAAGCAGGGGCAGGGAGGGATCAAAGGAACAAGAAATGAAACGTCAGATAGAAACCATACTCATGTTTCAAGGTCCAGGTTAAATGCTATTTCTTCCCCAAAAACGCTTCAGTGATATCTCAGTAAGGAGTCTTCTTCCCCACATCTATAAATTCCCAAAGTATGTGGCAATGTGATAATTTCTGCATCAAGACACATTTCTTAGTGTGCATCTCATCTACCCAGTGGAACGTGAGCCTGTCCAGATCAGGGGACTGGGTGTAGCGCCCTCATCTGCACAAAGTGCATTACTTAGAGACGAATATATACATGACTCCACAGAGCTCATTTCAGCACTGCATCCAGTTCTCCAAGAGCTTTCCTGTAATTATCTTATTTGATACATGCAAGAATCCTGCAGGGTACCATTTCATTAACAAAATCACCCTCAGTGAGGTTAAGTGACTTGTACCAGGTCTAATGAACAAGGTAAGTGGTGACACTAGGACTCAAATCCAGGTGTTCTAGCTCTAAACCTAGTGCTTTTTCAACCACATCACACTATTGCAATCAACAGGGTACTTAGAATCAGGACTAAAAACAATTACTCATCAATTCATGAAATGCAGGTGCCTTTTTCAGCCCATCGCTGACACAGTAAAAGTGATTTGATCACTTTTGGTTTAATAAACACTGCTGCTGAACTGTGGGAGGATAGGGGTAGAAGAAATTTCCTCTCCCTTTGCTAAGCTCTAACTCCTATTTTCCTTTTGCCAGCTACAGTCTGTTAATTCTCAAAATGGCTCTCCCATTGTGGAACTGTATTCCTCTTAATCAACTGTTTTGATCTCCTAGTGAGGATAATAATTAATAAACATATACATGCTACTCCAAAATTTTATTATTTTAAAATATATTTCTGCTGATATTTTTGTAATGCCCAGAAATACATAATACTACCTTCACCTAAAGATATTTTGCTCAATACCATTATAATGTAGCTCCTCTACAGGACTCTAACTTGTTTTGGCAGATATTTGCTTCAATTATTCAGTCATGTAAAACTGACAAATTACTTCTATTTCCAGTGATTATCACAATCATATTCTTATTACTTCCTCTTCCATCCAAACACCAATATATATTTATGTATTGAGCCTGTATTCTGTGCTGGGTACTATGTGTACAGCAAGGAACAAAAGTGACACGTTTGTTCACGAAGAGAACAGACCAGCTGAGGAAACACATAAAGCAAATACTCACAAATAAATACATATAAACAATCAGAGATACCACAAAGGAAAACAATGTTATAAATTAAAAGTGTAGAGAGAGCTGGTTTAGTTGGAAAGGTCAAGAAATACCAAGGTAGTTCCTAAAAAAAAAATATTGCATATGAGAGCAGAAGGGTGTCATCCCAGGTGAAGAATGGGGACCAGTTGAAGTAGTTGCAATATTCCTGCCGTGGGAGTTTGCTGGGCTGGAAACGAAGACAGGCTTCTGCGATTGAGGCATGCGAGCAGGGGAAGAACGGCAGGGATGAATTTGGAGAGGTAGGTGGGGCTGGGACACTCAGGGCTTGTGGGTCATGCTAAAGGCCCTGGACTTTATTTCAAGCAAATGGTAAGACACTGAAAAGGTGTATTAGTCAGTTTTCACACTGCTAACAAAGACATACTTGAGGCTGGGTGTTTATAAAGAAAAAGAGATTTAATGGACTTACAGTTCCACGTGGCTGGGGAGGCCCCACAATCATGGCGGAAGGCAAAAGGCATGTCTTACATGCTGGCAGATGAGACAGAACTTGTGCAGGGAAACTCCCCTTTATAAAACCATCAGATCTCCTGAGACTTACTCACTATCAGGAGGACAGCACACGAAAGACCCACACCCATGATTCAACCACCTCCCACCAGGTCCCTTCCAGGAAACATGGGAATTGTGGGAGCTACAATTCAAGATGAGAATTAGGTGGGGACACAGCCAAACCATATCGAAGGGTTTCAATCAGAAGGGGCATAAGTCAAGAGATGTCTAGGTTAAATTAAACCACCACCAATATTGATCTGGGAAGCAGAGTCTTTACAGGGAATTCTGGCTCAGCTGTTTTAACAGTCAAGAAATGTGGGGCTACTCTTTAATGTCTCTTTACCTTTTTTTCAACGGTGTGAGAAAAACAAAGGGTTATCTAAAAGTTTCCCCAGCTATAACATTCAAAGATGCCAGTGAATACTGACAAGCACTTTAAATGCTGAATACTTGGACTCCAAGATTTATCTATAGTGTGGTGTCCATTTTTGCAAGATGAAATTGCTGATGATGACACCATAATAAGGCATGCAATTTGCATTCGCCATTTTTCACAATAAATGAAATCACTGTTAGGTAACGAGCTAGAGTTTCTGGGTATTTTCAGTGTTATAAATTTTCTTCTGTATGTTTAACTGCCTGCTTAGAACAACGCTTTTTCCTTTATTACAGTAATAATGCTACCTTACATCTGTACAGTTCTTGAGTTTCAAAGCATATTCGTTCTTTAATGATAGAGATCAGGCGTTCATTTTCTCTTTATAGTGTCCAGCATGCCGTGCTATGTAAGTAAGAACTGTAGTTGTTTTTTTCTATTTTTTAAGACAACTAATACCTATCAGTTGGAGGTGTCATTGAATAGGAAATGCACTACTACATTGAGGGAGAGAAAAACCCACAAAACTTCCAGAACACAACTACGCTTCAGCCACAGCCCTATCTGAGACCTTAAGAGGTTCCTTACTACTCAAGTCCAGTGTACCCATCACAACCAAGAATCTACTGGCTCTTGCAGATTCCGCTTACCTTGTCTCCCATGCCAGTCTTCTCTTATGTCCACTGCACCTCCTTCTGCGCAGCTGTTCCTAAGTATGGCATGAAATGCCACACCCTTTTGCTTTATCCAGCTGTTCTTTCAGTGTTGCATGTTCACTCTCTCACAGTGTGAAGTTCAGTGGCTTAAACATGAATATGCTACAGACCGAGAAGGTATACACCATGCGATGATTCAATGTTCCTTCACTTTTCTATATTTCAATGATTATTTAATTCTTGTCCATACAGAAAAAAAATCAACTACTATAGCATTGATTTTAAACAGAAAAGCAAGCATGCATGAATGCAAAAATCTTGAGGAAGTACACTTTAAAAAATCATCCAGGTAGTCCAGAATATGATAGCTTTTTTTGTTTGTTTGTTTGTTTGTTTTTTGAGACAGAGTCTCGCTCTGTCGCCCAGGCTGGAGTGCAGTGGCGTGATCTCGGCTCACTGCAAGCTCTGCCTCCCAGGTTCATGCCATTCTCCTGCCTCAGCCTCCCGAGTAGCTGGGACTACAGGCGCCCGCCACCATGCCCGGCTAATTTTGTTTTTGTATTTTTAGTAGAGATGGGGTTTCACCGTGTTAGCCAGGATGGTCTCAATCTCCTGACCTCATGATCCGCCCATCTCGGCCTCCCAAAGTGCTGGGATTACAGGCGTGGATATCTATTTTTTAAGGTGAATAAAATAACTGAACATTCTACTTGTGGCCCTCCCAGTTAGCATCTGCATATACTCAGGAGTTCATATACCCATTGTCACAAACCCTGTTCAGTAATTCATTTATATTGTATAAAAAATACTGGAAGCTTTTCTCATAAAACTCATACATTGCTGTTGTTTGCAATAGTCCCCTTTCAAATAGGAATATCCTATTAGTGCAAAGTAGGAACTATTAACACAAAAGAAACAACTACAATGAGAAGGGTTTTGTCTAAAAGGCAATTCATTCTTTAGATGCCAAATATATACAAAAATAAACTAAGTAAATTCAATAGATCTGGTTTGGGAGTGGAAAAAATTCTGTTTCTCTCTAACTGTAATCAAACTCAGTTCTTATGTATCTTCGGAACATTACCATCTTCTACTTTTTCTCTAGACTTGGTTTTAATGTTTCTGCTAAGCAGTGCTTAAGTAAGAGCAGTTTTATTTCTGAACATAAGTTATTAAAACAATGAAATGTCTTTCTTTATGGTGGCTTCTAATTAAGACATGTGGATTGAGTTTCTGCAAGTTTTTATATAAGCGTGATATTTAAAGAATGCTGTCCTCATTTTTAGATGCAGTAATAAGAAATTGTACTTCTTTTCCAATTAGGTGTAATGGCCACTTAGGTCACCTCTCAAATGCTTTTGATCTCAGCAATGCAGCTAAAAGAGTACAATTACATTTCCCTTTGAAGTTCTGCTTCCTACTCCTAATTTTTCTATTCATAGAAAAGTTCAAGCAAAAAACTTAAATAACATAGTATCTAAGAAAACAAAGCTATTAGGCTAAATTTTAGCAATAAAGAAGAGTTCAGATAACAGAATTTAGTTACTTTTATAGCTGAAGCCTATTATTTATTCAATTAATAAAAATATAAATATAAGCATTCAATTTACTCAGTTATTTAGATAATAAAAGGAGATATCATTTTATAGTATAATAGGTACATGCCAACAATGATAGTTGGAATTAAATTCTTTATTCTAAAGCACATTTGCTTACCAAATCTAAATCAAAAAAGGTACTTTACACATATATCAGAGACCTAGTGGGACAATGATCTTCTGAATAAGTGTTCTCCTACCTTGGGCTAAATTCCCTTCTCTCTAACTACAGAGTACCTATGGTCTTCTATGCCCTAAAGATTGGAACAGAAAGTTCCTCCAAGCTGGACAGCTGCTATCATAGGAAATGGTCTCATTCCCATGGCAGAGACAGTGATAGGAGAGAATAGAGAGTTCCCTAATCTTGTCTCCCTTTGAAGGAAACAAACTTGGTCCGCTTGGTCTTATAACATTTCTTAGTCTGAATCTTTAAGTAACAATGGCAGGGTTCAAATTCCAGTTCATTAAAATAGTTTCTTAGAAAATATACATGCCAGGTGGCCATACATTAATCTTCTTCACTATATAAACATTATGCTAATTTTCCTCAATTCTCCTCTCCTACAATTGTAAGATCATATCAAATGAATTCCTGAGGGTATCTTAATATAGCTAAATAGCACAAATAATTTTAGAATATTTTCAGCATCAGCCCTATGAGCAAGGTATTACTTAAACAACTCTAACAGCAATCCAACACTGAAAGCTGATTTTTGGCCAATGGTAGGCCTTCTACTTGGGACCAAATCTAGAAAGACTTTTGGAGACGGATCTGGTAAATCCAGTTATCCTATATATTAGTGCATTCTCACATTGCTATAAAGAACTACCTGAGACTGGGTAATTTATAAAGAAAAAAGGTTTAATTGACTTACAGTTCCACAGGCTATACAGCAGGCATGGCTGGGAAGTCCTCAGGAAACTTACAATCATGGCGGAAAGGCAAAGAGGAAGGAAGCACTTCTTCACATGGTGGCAGGAGAGAGAGCACACTAAGGGGGAAGTGCTACACATTTTTAAACAACCACATCTTGCGAGAACTCACTCACTATCACTAGAACAGCAAGGGAGAAATCCACCTCTCTGATCTAATCACCTCCTACCAGGTCCCTCCGCCAACACTGGGGATTACAATTCAACATGAGATTTGGGTGGGGACACCAAGACAAACCTTATCATCCTATGATCCTTCTCTCACTTTATTTACTAACATATTAATGGCTACTTCCTATGTTCATTGAGTTTGATGAAAAGAAAATGCCCTCTCTCCTAAGAGCTTACTGACTTAGGGAGACAAAGTACAAGATTTGAACTCTGAAGATCAAACTGGGGTCCCAGTCATAACTTTCTATTGAAGAAAGCTGATTAAAGTTGCTAGGCCTCAGTCTTCTCATTTAAAATTGGGATAATGCCACTTTACATGAAGACAAAATAAGACAGTAAGAATAAGCAAGTTCCTAGCACATAATAGTCATTCAGTAAATGTTGGTTAACTATGAACTTATAGAATTTACAATAGGCTATGTGCACTTTTAGTATTCCTTACATTGCTGCTATAACATACCGCTCACTTCTCAATATAAGTACATATTCACAGTTACGTTTCAGAACAAGATCAGTCAGGATTTTGTCTTATAGGTGGTTACCAAACTTCAATGAAACAATTATATGATATAACACATTTTACAGCACTATCCATAAGACTTGGAGGGAACAGGGGACCATGGACCTTGAAGTCAGGAAAGACTTCATGCAGAAGGCTGGAATGCACAGGCCCTTATGTTTTACAAAAGTCTCAAAGAGATGTTCTGTAAAGAAGCTGATCTGTGGGTCTAGATTTTTAGGTTTCATATTCCATGATAAGGATTTTTAATTTGACCCTGCAGACAACGGAGAGCCAAAAGGATTTGGGGCAAAAGAGTACCTAACTCTTTGATGAGGCTAGTATTAATTTGGTCATACTATGCAAAAGAGATTGAATCAAGAAATAAAGAAAGATCAAAGATTAATATTCTTCAGATTAAAGAATAAATTAAAAATCAGCATATAAAGATATTTTGGAGATAAACCAGGGGAATGGTATTTCTAAATGGAAATATCTTCTTGGTTAGGCAGG
The DNA here is from genome assembly GCF_028885625.2 of Pongo pygmaeus. Classification (NCBI taxonomy): domain Eukaryota; kingdom Metazoa; phylum Chordata; class Mammalia; order Primates; family Hominidae; genus Pongo; species Pongo pygmaeus. The sequence goes on along the minus strand of NC_072384.2, from coordinate 105,143,408 downwards.
GGCACAGAGCAGGCACTTAAGTGAAAGGAGATAGTGGTATGACACTAATCAGCAGAGACATAAGTGAAGTTTTGAGACACAAACAATTCCCTGGACTATGGTATAAAAAAGGCTCTCAAGTCTAGCTGTGACTAAGAATTACTTATGGAGCTTTTAATATTTGACTGTGCTTGGGGCCTCACCTCAGAGGCTGTGATCATAGCCAGGGTTGAGAATCACTGGAGCAGAGAAAGAACACAGGGCAAAAACTGAGCCTCAGGGAACTCCCAGAACAAGGTCAGAAAAGGAGATTGAAAGGAAGCAAATTTTACAGAAGTAGAAGGAAAGGGAAGAAAATGAAATATGGCAGAATTCAAGAGAAGAGGAAATTTCAAGAAAGAACGAACAGCAAAAACAATAGCAATTGCTGCTTACAGGTCAACTGTGATGCATGAGAAATAAGGCGTGGCTCCCAACAGGTGCTCAGTAGATACCTATTCAACAAATGAGTGCTGAGGAAATGACATTCTTCCTTTGTAGTTCAGATGCACTACATTTTATGCTCTATGCTGGACCAGGGGCAGATGGTGTCCCCTGGGTTGAACTGGATTGATTAGGCTAATCTTTGAGTTACAACCACCCACCTCCCAGATTCTATTTTGAATAAGATCATAAAACTGGGCTTCTGGCAGAGAAGAGAATGAAACAGCTTTCCAAGTGAAAAACTGATTCATTCATTCAGCCAGTCATCCAGTCAGATATTTATGCATCTATTCATTCAGCAGCCATTTACTCCAGGGAACGAAGATAGCACTTCAAAACTTAATCTTGAAGCCACATGATTTGCATTAATTTGCATATAATTTTAATCTATTTCAAAACTGTAGTAAAGCACATTTAACATGCATTTTTTGAAGTGCTTGGAATTCATCTTGACAGATTTTCGAGCAAAAGCTTATTTTTATTGTGATCAGATTACTTTTTCCTAATACCTACCACTGTTCTTCCACATATGTCAACTTCATTAGAATTTAGTTTTGTTACCCTAAAAGCATTAGACTAATAGGTACTTTGAAAATTATCACATTAATATTCTTAATGCAAATTTCAACTTTAAAGTCATTCACTAACAAAAGAGAAGGTCAGATCTCTTTAAGCATGAACTATCTTTCCTAGTTCTGTAACTATCACTGCCATTTATACAAAAGTTTTAAAGGAAACCAATTAAATTAATATTTTCATGTAATACATGAACAAATCCTCACCTCTGTCACTAGCTTCTTTCTCTATTATAAAAAGTTCTCCAAGTATTGTAATTTCATGCATTTCTATCACTATACTGATTTGCAAAAACTTATAAATAAATAAAGTAGGATGTTGCCAATGCTGGATTGCTAACACTGGTTCAATACACAATATTTCAATAACTGTGAATATGGATTGTTGCTTTCTTCATATTTTACACAAATAATGACAGTTACATTTTCTAGTTTTTATTTTCTGAGCAAATATAAACACATAAGATCAACCACTAGAAAACTCAATGAGCTTCACATTGTAGAACAAGAATGAAAACCTATGAGAATATAGATTTTTTTTTTTTTTTTTTTTTTTTTTTTGGTAGAGACAGAGTCTTGCTCTGCCACCCAGGCTAAAGTGCAGTGGCATGATCATAGCTCACTACAGCCTTCAACTCCTGGGCTTAAGTGATCCTCCTGCCTCAGCCTCCAGAGTAGCTAGGACTATAGGCATGTACCACCATGACTGGCTAATGTTTTTAATTTTTGTAGAGAAAGAGTCTTGCTATGTTGCCCAGGCTGGTCTCCCACTCTTGGCCTCAAGCCATCCTCCCACCTCAGCCTCCCAAAGTGCTTGGATTACAAGCATGAGCCACCATGCCCAGCCAAGAATGCAACTTTCAAGTAAACAAAAACAAAATGAAAGATGTGATACTACTTTTTGTTTTCACATATATATATGGAAATAAAAAGATTTTTAAAAATTCAACCTATTTCCAGGGAAAAGATACTATCTATCAATCAGCAATTTTTGGATAGCTATCATAAGTAACTTTTTAACATGTTGGTTAGAAAAGTAACAATAAATATCTGAATATCTTTATGAAAATTATTGTGGCAGTCCATAGATACATGAAAACAAGACTCATTTTTTTGCCCCTAGGAAATCACAGGGCAATGAATGGTGCCCTACTGAACAGAATTAAAATCCAACTTATCCCAATTTGACAGCTTAGAATCCCTGTCTCTACCAAGTGCTGGAGAAGAACAACGGCAGCAATTGGTCCTATCCTGAGTCAATAGTTTGCTCTGAGTATTAAGTCCCAAACACCAGTACCTCTGCTCCATTATAAGAGCATGCAGCACTAGCTATGGAGGTACAACTCCTGGAAACCTCAGACAGAGACCTAATCAAGTATGAAAAGAGATAAGGGTCAGCTCCTTTTGCCCCCAAACTATATAATATTCTTTAAGGTTACAATAAGACTGTAAATGGAATTTCAGGGGCTCCTCTCCTCCCTCTTTTCCTCTCAAATTAAATTTCTCATTTGATTTATCATGCCTGGAATCTCCTCAGAAATAGCAATAAAAGTGGAAGTGGAGTCACTTTGGAGACTCCCATGCAGTGGGAGTGAGTCTACAAAGGAGGTTGAGCCTTTAGGATCATCACGCAGCCAATCTCAGGCTAAGGTATGTAAGATACTGTGAAAAAGGGAAGTGATTCAACAACAAAAACAACTGAAAATCTAGGTAGAGTAGGAGCCAAGACTTCATGAGAATGGAAGAAACCAATTACTCTATTCACAACAGCTGTATTTCTGCATCCTCACCTGGATTAGGATGAGATGAAGACAGTGCCTTTTTGAAGAACTTGCTCCATTGAAGCTTACTGTAACTTCAGTGGATAATTACTGGGAAACTATATACAGGAGAGTAGAATTTAGAATTTCACCTAACTTGGTGCTTGACTCATGTGGTGGCCACTCTCCAATGCCAGATCCTCAGGTAAGAATAAAGTTTTCTGTTTAGTCCTCACTAAAAATATTGCTGCTACCTGTGCAACGAAAGAGCTGGCAAAGAAGTTGTGGCCTAGTCATGCTAACGACTGACAAAGCTCCTATGAAGAAAGTCAGCTGTGGCAAACCTACATCCCCAAGGCACAAATACATATGAATGACCTCAAATCCTGCAAGCACTGTCCCTATTTGCCTTCGTCTAGGAGACTATCAACAGAACTGCTCCAAGCTGTGCCAAATTTGCCTCCCACTGTGTGCTTCCCAATTCTACCATCACTTCCTCTGGAGAGCCACACTTTCTCCTTCTAGAGAGCCTGAACTCTCCCTGGGGACATTATAATTAGTCTGCTATTCAATGGCCCAGGTTCCTTCAGATGATGAGTAAGAAAGCTGGAATGCAAATCAACTGCTTTCATGCTTGATGCACTGACTATATGAACAGATAACAGCTAGATCATATATGACAGTAGAACTCTGACCCATATGCTCTGCAATAATCAGCTCAGAACAGTCAGGACTTGGACAACGACTGTTTGCTTCTCTAATTTTTTGCTGCTGGTTCCAACTCAGGACCAACTAGGAAAAAAACTATATGCTCCCTAAACCAATCAAATTAGATGCCTCACTTCTAGTTAGCCTGCCTCCAGCTTCACCATGCAGCAACCACCAATGAGAACACATATGTTGCCCAGAGCATGTGATAGTGGCTCACTCCCTTGCTACAGCCTCTGTTCCCCTTAGGTGGGGCAGGGTCTTCATTTATTTCCATAAGCTCAAAACCTGATTGTAGGAATGTTCACAGCCTCAGCTTTAGAAGCCTTGGAAGTGGGAAACTAAATAGAAATATATTTACATAATTTCAAAACAAGTGGGAAATTAGAACTGGGAGGACTAGGAAATGGCATGTCTAGATTCCACACCAGTCTTTACTTAAATATTTGGGAAAAGCTACTCTCTCCCTGGCCTCCTTTTCATCACTCATAAAATGAAGTGGGAAGAAGACTATGTGATGGAGAGGTTCTGGCAGCTCTATTTTCTGAATGTACCAGTCAGGAAGCATATGATGTACTCAAATAGAGATAGTTCAAGGAGGGCTTAATATAGGGACTATGCCAACAAGGTAATAAGCAATACACCAGAGCTAGGAGCCACTGAGCTATTCCTAAAGAAGCAAGAAGATGCAAGTGTTCCCAGAACTAGCAAGCAGAGAGATGGAGAAAGGGCTACCTTAGTTTGAGCTGTGATCTTTGGTAGAAGGATACAGCCAGCCTATTTATCGGAGCCATGCAGAGGCTCCAAGGGTAAAAATAATATACTTTCACTCTCCTCTCCTCTCCAGTGTACTTCTAGGATTCTCCATTGGCCAAATGCAATTGGAAGCCAGAGGATAACATATCAGTCCCTGGGTGTACAGATGAGAGCAGAGAGTGACAGACAGCTGGTTTGGAGGGGAAAGGAAAGGTATCTGACAACTTGATGCCTTGAAACCTTACACTGCTCTTGCTCACTGTGCTTTCATCTGGAGCTCAGATTATTAGAGAAGTGCTTTATCTTCAGAACTCCCATCCCTAACTCCCTAACTTCCTTCCTCCTCTTTAGCTGTTTCATTTTTATTATTTCTCCCTTTTAACTCTTGCTACCCTCTATGTATTTTTTTTTTTTTTTTTGAGACTGGGTCTCACTTTGGTGCCTAGGCTGGAGTGCAGAGGTGTGATCTCGGCTCACTGAAACCTCTGCCTCCTGGATTCACGTGATTCTCCTGCCTCAGCCTCCCAAGTAGCTGGGATTACAGGCATGTGCCACTGTTCCTGAATAATTTTTGTATTATTAGTAGAGATAGGGTTTCACCATGTTGGTCCAGCTGGTCTTGAACTCCTGACCTCAGGTGATCTGCCTGCCTTGGCCTTCCAAAGTGCTGGGATTACTGCCTTGAGCCACTGTGCCCGGCCACCCCCAGTATAGTTCTATATTTTTCTGGTATTAATGAGGAAATAAGTATCAGTGACAATAAGAATACAGCTCCCCAATATGCATCCACAAGCATCTCAGTAAGCAGTACCTAGGGCCTCATACTATTTCTTACCCTGTATGAATTATACTTATGTATGTAGCCAGTGCCTATAAAAACCATGAAGGCAGAATGGTTACCTTTCACCTCTATATTTACCATGTACACGTAATATATAAATGACACTCATTTTTTAATAAAATAATATATATTACATTATTTTATCGAAAATGAGCTTTATTTTATTGAAAATAAACTAATGTAATATATAAATGACACTCATGTTTTCAATAATAGTACATGTAATATATAAATGACACTTATTTTTTCAATAAAATAATAAGTGGCAGTCCATAATAGTTCCTAAATATTTCACCATAACACACACCCTTTTTCTTTGTTCTTTTCACTAACCCCAGAAATCTTTATGCTGACAATCAATCAGTTAAAGTAAGAGCACAAGATAACCAACTGTCCTATAACAAATCTGCAAGACCTATCATTCTGCAGCACAGGAACAGAAGCAAATACAAGACTACCTTCTATTTCCAGAGGGAAAGCTGGCTGTGGGAAATGAGCAACTTGAAGTGTGCCCCAAACTTTCAAACCTGATTAGTGGCATTCCTTAGGAAGAAGATGAGGATCCCAAAAGCAAGAAAGAGAGCAGTTGATGAAGCTAAAGAGAGGAGTTTACCAATATGTAGCTAATCAATACTTTTACCTTAAAAATGGGGAAAGTTAATATTTTCAAAAAATTATTTCAAATAAGCAGGTCCACTGTGACACAAAGATTCTCTCAAAGGCCATCTAAGTGCCTAAATATTTTGTCTTCAGTCAAAGAAGTTAGTAGGAAAAATATGTTCCACATTTCACAGCATGGGACACCTTTTAATGAGCTGTTTTCCCCATTTCTTTGCTCTCAGTATTTACTCAGTATCATTAACAGGGAAAGATGGATGGTGTGGCATTCATTCCAAATTACCTGTGCTGCACAGGTACCTAAGAGAAATTACACAACACTTTAAGAAAGATGTTTATTATTCAAATAGATACAAAATGAATTAAATCTATTTTTTTATTTAAACCCTAAAGTCCTTTTATGTACTGCTTGTATTTTGTTTCAACATAAACTGATAACTGCCAAAATAAAGCTAAACTCAGTTTATGAAATATTCTAAATCCTGTGTTGTCATTTCAACAATGTTCATAGCATCTTCACCAGGCCTAGATCTCACCTGAAGAAACCACTTTCTTTTCTCATCCAGAAGAAGCAATTCCTCATCCACTAAAGTTTTATCATAAGATTGCAGCAATTCAGTCACATCTTCCAACTCCACTTCTAATTCTAGTTCTCTTGCTATTTCCACCACATCTGCAGTTACTTCCTCCACTGAAGTCTTGAACCTCTCAAAGTCACCCAGGAGGGTTAGAATCAACTTCTTCCAAACTCCTGTTAATGTTGGTATTTTGACTTCTTGCTGTGAATCATGGATGTTCTTAATGGCATCTAGAATGGTGAATCCTTTCCAGAAGGTTTCAATTTACTTTGCCAAGTTAAGGAATCACTATCTATGGCAGCTATAGCCTTATGAAATGTATTTCTTAAATAATAAGACTTGAAAGTCAAAATTACTGCTGATCCATGGACTGCAGAATAGATGTTATGTTAGTGCATTAGTTTGTTTTCATGCTGCTGATAAAGACAAACCCGAGACTGGGAAGAAATAGAGGTTTAATGGACTTACAGTTCCACATGGCTGGGGTGGCCTCACAATCATGGTAGACGGCAAGAAGAAGCTAGTCACGTCTTACATGGATGGTGGCAGGCAAAGACAGAGAGCTTGTGCAGGGAAATGCCCGTTTTTTAAACTATCAGATCTCCTGGGACTTATTCACTATCAAGGAGAACAGCATGGGAAAGACCTGCCCCCTTGAGTCAGTTGTTTCCCGCTGGGTCCCTCCCACAACATGTGGGAATTATGTGAGCTACAAGATGAGATTTGGGACACAGAGCCAAACCATATCAGTTACCATACATGAAAACAACATTACTCTCCTAATGTATATCTCCATTAGAACTTCTGGATGACAAAGTGCATTATCAATGAATAGTAATATTTTGAAAGGAATCTGGTTTCTGAGCAGTAGGTCTCAACAGTGAGCTGAAAATAATCAGTAAACCATGCTGTAAACACATGTGTTAGCATCCAGGCTTTGTTATTTTGTTTACAGAACACAGATATGGTAAACTTAGTATAATTCTTAAGAGTCCTAGGATTTTAGAAACGGTAAATGAGCAGTGGCTTTTTGTTTGTTTTTGTTTTTGTTTTTGAGACAAGAGTCTCACTCTGTCGCCCAGGCTGGAGCACAGTGGCACCATCTTGGCTCAGTGAAACCCCCGCCTCCTGAGTTTTAAGTGATTCTCCTGCCTCAGCTTCCTAAGTAGCTTGGATTACAGGTACCCGCCACCACATCTGGCTAATTTTTGTATTTTTAGTAGAGATGGGGTTTCACCATGTTGGCCAGGCTGGTCTTGAATTCCTGACCTCAAGTGATCTGCCTGCCTCAGCCTCCCAAAGTGCTGGGATTACAGGTGTAAGCCACCATGCCCAACCAGCTTCCTCTTAAAGTCACCTGCTGCATTAATCCCTAACAAGAGAGTCAGTCTGTCCTTTGCAACCAGGGATTGACTTCTCTCTGGCTATCAGAGTCCTAGATGACATCTTCCTCTAATAGAGACCTGTTTTGTCTACATAAAAATCTGTTTAGGACGGGCATGGTGGCTCACGCCTGTAATCTCAGCACTTTGGGAGGCCAAGGCAGGTGGATCACTTGAGGGCAGGAGTTCAAGACCAGCCTGACAAACATGGTGAAATCCAGTCTCTACTAAAAACATACAAAATTAATTGGGCATGGTGGTGTATGCCTGTTATCCCAGCTACTTGGGAGGCTGAGGCAGAAGAATCACTTGAACCCAGGAGGTGGAGGTTGCAGTAAGCTGAGATTGCACCATTGCACCACAGCCTGGGCAATAAGGGTGAAACTCCATCTCAAAAAAAAAAAAAATAGTCCATTGTTTAATGTAGCCACCTTCATCTATTATTTTAGCTACATCTTCTAGATAACTTGCTACAGCTTCTACAACAGTACTTGCTGTTTTACCCTGGACTGTGATGTTATGGAGATGGCCTCTTTCCTTAAACTCTATGAACCAACCCTCTGCTAGCTTCCAACTTTTCTTCTGCAGCTTCCTCACCTATTCTCAGCCTTCGTTAAATAGAAGAGAGTCAGGGCCTTGCTCTGGATTTGACTTAAGAAAATGTTGTGACTGGTTTCATCTTCTATCTAGACTACTCAACCTTCTCCATATCACCAATGAGGCTGTTTTGCTTGCCTTTCATTCATGTGTTTACTGTAGGAGTCCTTTTAATTTCCTTCGAGAACTTTGTCTATGCATATCTTGGCTGTTTGGTGCAACAGGTTTAGCTTTTGGGCCTATCTTAGCTTTCAACCTGTCCTCCTCACTAAGCTTAATCATTTTTAGCTTTTGATTTAAAGTGAGAAATGTATGACTCTTCCTTTCACTTGAACATATAGACATCCTTGTAGAGTTATCAATTGGCCTAAGTATATTATCATTGTGTCTCAAGGAAGAGACAGGCCTAAGGAGAGAGAAGACAGGAGAAGAGTTGACTGGTGGAGTAGTCAGAACACATACATTTATTAAGTTTGCTGCCTTATAAAGGCACTGTTTGTAGTGCCTAAAACAATTACAATAGTAACACCAAAGATAACTGATCACAGATCACCGTAACAAATATGATAATGAAAAGGTTTGAAATATTGCAAGAATAACCAAAATGTTACAGAGTGGCATTTGAAGCAAGCACATGCTGTTGGACAAATGGCACTGACAGGCTTGCTTGAGGCAGGGTTGCCGCAAACCTTCAGTTTGTAAAAAACAATATCTACAATGTGCAGTAATGCAAGGCACAATAAAATGAAGTATTTCTGTACGTATACGTAAATATTTATAGATATATATGTATATATGTGTATGTGTGTGTATCTCCAACTGTATCTATATTAAGCTAAACATGAGTTCATGCTGATGTCTCTAGCTCTAATCCACTACCACATGGATCATCTTAGTCTTCCCATATGCTTGTCTATACCTTCTCACTCTAGCTTACTTAACATGTTCCAAAACGCACTTCAACATACTCTCCCATGAAAATGGCAACATCTGAAAAGACTGATTGATCTTCCATTTAATAGTTCAATCCACACCTATAATACATACGTTTTAAACTATAACAAGATATTGTCAATAGGAGATACTAATAAAAAGCTCCTTTTTCTTTATGAATACTTCCTAGTCTAAGTTAGCACAAGTATATGTCTTAGCTGAGGCTGAAATGTTCAACCTCTACTGATATTTCTCTTAGGGCAAGTTATAATTGGATGTCACACCTATTAACTCAACTTCATTCTGATAATTATTTAATAATTTTCCTCACATTTCTTTTTACAACTGCATTTATAATAGCATTAATATATGCAATGATAACATTTTGAGACACACAAACTCCTTAAAATTGTAATTACTGTATGATGGTCCCACAGGAAGTACTGAAACTACACTAATATATTTAAGATCAATATAAAAATAGTACTTTATTCTAGATCTCTATAAAGCTCAATGATTCTACAAACCCTATTTTAGAAAGAAGCAAATAGTATGTTAATAAACACCTTATATCTTCAAAATGAAAAATCAGTGTGAATAATTAATATCTACTTTCATTTGTTCTCATAACCCGATTAAACTAACATTTCCATTTACTCCTGTGAGAACTGAGGATTATAGGTGAACAACACATAAGACTCTCAAGATCATGCATTTCTTAAATATTACTAGTTAATTCTTGTAACTCTACTTTTTGGATTCATAATCACTTGAAAGAAGTCATTCTATAAACTATCCAAGAATCTGCTGAATGCTAAAGCAGATGCCTGTCTGTCTGGTGGAACTATTCTCACCAGTAGAGAGTATGTCATTAGGATATACCTGCACTGATAAATAAAGAGGGACAGTTTGGGCGTATGCCTTTATAAATAAATTTCTCCCTTAAGAAATACTCCAAGTAAACTTTCCTTCTGGCCTAGAGGAAGGAGAAGAGACCAGATATTTAATCTGCTTGCCGGAAAAAAATTTTTTAACCAAAAAACAAAATATACAAAAGTTTTCAAGATACCTATCATGCAAAAAAGGATAATGATCCTTGAGACAGAAGAAACAAACAAGGTGAGCTCTATTAACTGCCTCAGCTTACTGCCTGCAAAGTTTCCTGTCCGTAGATTAGGAAGAGAAAGCCATTGTGAAAAACTAGCAGACTTCCTATATTCAAGTGATGAAGCTGAGAGTTTGAAGAGTCAAAAGCAGCTAAATTTCATAGGAAGGATGAGAGGGCTGCACAAAAAAGTAACTCCAGAGATCTGCAGAGGGTCCCCTGCAGCTGAGTATTATTCAGCAAATACCTATTAGGCAACTACTTGAACGGATTAAACATAATAGTGCTAACATGCACACAAGACCAAGAGAAGTGATTCTTCCTAATAGGAACACTGAAAAGCTCAAGATTCACAGAGAACTGGGCAGAGTACACAGAAGGGTATTGGCTCAGTAGTGGGTAGTTACATGCAGACTGATCGTTGCTCTGGTCCCACCTAGCAACATTTAAATTTTTTAAGGTCTAAAAGGATTAAACTGTTTGTAATAAATCTAGCTGTGTCTCAGAAACATGATCTAGGATCTTTATAGGAATAAAAATAATATCCAGTGCCCAATAAGGTAATAGTCTGGCAACCAAAAAAAAATTCCTAGATCTGCCAAGAATCTGTAAAATATGATTCATAATAGATATAAAGGAATCAATCAAAACTGACCCAGAACTCACAAAAATGTGAGAATTAGTAGACAAGGACATTAAAAGTTATTACAAATAATCTGTATGTTCAAAAACTCAAATATAGATATGTAACATATAAAAAGAGCCCAACAAACTTCTAGAGATAAAAACTACAATGTGTTGGATGAAAAATGCACTGGGTAGAATGACCAGCAGGTTAGACATTGTAGAAGAAAAAGATGAGTGAGCCTAGACATAGCAATAGAAATCATAGGAAACAAAAAGAGGGAATAAACAATTTTAAAAATTGAAAATACAATCTGTAGGCTGTGGAGCAGCTTAAAGGAGCTGAATACACACGTAATTGTTCTCTAAAAGAGAGGGGGAAGATAAAAATATTCTAAAAGTAATGAAAAAAATGTTTAAAATTTTATTAAAACTATAAAATCACAGATCCAGGAAGCTCAATGTACTCCAAGTATAAGACGCATAAAACTATATGGGGATACATCATAATCAAATCATTTAAAATCAGTGGTAAAAAAAAATAATCTTAACAGGAGCCAGGAGAAACAGACATTTTTTTGCAGAGGAACAAAGGTAAGAATGGCAGCACATTTCCCTTTAGTAATAGCACAAGTGAGAAAATACTGTAGTAATATCTTTAAAGTAATAAAAGAAAAATAATTGTTAACCTGTAATTCTATATCCAACCCAAAAGTTTTTCAAAGACAAAGATGAAATAAAGACATTACAAAACATATAGAAGCTGCAAAAATGTATCACCAGAAGACCAGCATTAAAAGAAATGTTAGTTCTTCAGGCAGAAGAAAAATGAAACCAGATAGAAATACGTATCTACACAAAGAAGAAGAGCATCGGATATGATAAGACATAGGCAAATACTTTTAAATATATTTAAAAGATAATTCATTATTTAAACATAAATAACAGTAATGTTGTTTGAAGTTTATAACATATGTTAAAAGTAATAGGTACGACAACAATAGCACAATGATCAGAAGGACAGAAACTGAAACATGCTATTACAAGGTTCTTATACTATATGTAAAGTGCTATAGTATCACTTAAAGATAGATTTTGATAAGCTACAGATGAGAGTATAAATCTTACAGCAACCACTAACATAGTAAAACCCTTATCTCAATATTTGATTCAACAAACAAAAAATCATCAAAAAAAGTAATCTACTCAAGATAGCACACCTGAAAAACATTATCAACCAATGTAACCGAATTGGCATCTATCAAACAATGTGTCCAACAATAGCAGAATATGTACATCTCAACAGACTGAAAGCATTCATGTCACACAAGCATGTTCCCTGACCAGAACAGAATTAAATTAGAAATCAATAACAAAACATCTCCAGAAAAATTTAAATGTCTGGGAAAAATACACTTCTGAATAATTCAGGGTCAATGAAGAAATCAAAAGGAAAATTAGAAAGTACTTTGTACAGAGTGAAAATTACAACAAAGCATATCAAAGTCAGTGGGATGCTGCTAAAGCAGCACTTAGAAGGAAACTAATAGCACAGAATAAATGCCTGTATTAGATAGGAGGAAAGGTCTCAAAATCAATGACCTCTTCACAAAGAAGAGGAAATTGAATGGCAAAGTTAGCAGAAAAATGGAAATGGTAAAGAACAGAGTGGAAATCAATGAACTAGAAAGCAGAAATAATACAGAAAATAAATTAAAACAAAAGCTGGTTGAGAATTTTTTTAAAAGAATAAACCTCTAGGCAGATTGATCATGAATAAAAAAGAGAAGACACAAATTTGGACAAAAATTACCAATAACAGGAATGACAGATAATATTATGACAGAGTCTATAGATAATACAAGGATAAAGGAATACTTTGAACAACTTTACGCCAATAAATTCAACAACTTAGGTTAAGTGCAAATATTTATTAAAAGATAAAAACTACCAATGCTCATTCATCAACTGAGCTCATTAACCTGAATAATCCCATGTACATTAAAGTAATTGAATTTGTTTTTTAAAGCATTTTTATAACCCAAACACCAGGCCTAAACAATTAAGGAATAGATATTAATTCTACATCGACTATTCCAGAAAAGTATAGGAGAGAATAAGTCATGACTCATTCTATAAGGCCAGCATTACCCTGACAATCATACAGAAACATTACAGAAACAGAAAATTATGAGAATAGATGAAAAATCCTGAACAAAATTTTAGCAAGTCAAATCCAATAATACATAGAAAAGATAATATAATGTGACTAAGTGGAACTTATTACAATTTTACTTGTACTGAAGGATGATTTAACATTCAAAAATTAATTGATGTAACTCACCATATTAACAAAAAAGAAAAACCATATAACCATCTCACTAAGAGCAGAAAATAGCATTTGATATCTCCAATATTCATCCTGCTCTTAAAAATAACAAGACAGAAGAGAACAAACCTCAGCATACTAGAAACAGAAGGAAACTGGAAAAAGGGATCCATGAAAAGCCTATAGCTAATATTTTACTTAATGGCGAAATATTGAATGTTTTCACCCTAAGACCAGAAACTAAACAAGGATTTCACTCTCACCACTTCTCTTCCACATTGTGCTGGACATCCTAGCCAATGAAATAAGGTAAGTTAAAAAAAATGAAACTCATTTGAGATTAGAAAGGAAAAAATATAACTCTTTATTCCTAGAGGACCAGGCAATTTATATAGAAAATCCAATAGAAAAAATATTTACATATATGATATATACATTTTAATATATATTCTACAGTTTATGTTATAGATTATAAGAGTTTTTGTGTTATGTATCATCTACATTTTATATATGATTGTACATGATATATAACTTATAAAATTAATGAGTGATTTAGTAAAGTTTCAGGATGCAAGGTCAATATGAAAAAAAATCAAATGTGTCTCTTTATGTCAGTAAGGAAAAACTGAAAATTGGAATTAAAAAGCAATATATGTACAATAGAATTAAAAATTATGAAAACTGTAAGTATAAATCAAATAAGTAACAAAGATCTATACACTAAAAACATGAGATTTCTCAGGGAAACTAAAGCATTAAATAAATGGAGAGATATGTTCCACCTTATTCATGAATTAGAAAACTCAACATTATTAACATGCAAGTTCTCCCTAAATTGGACTATAGCTTGAACATAATCCCTTAAAATTCCCAGCAGGCACTGCTGCAGAAATTGACATGCTGATTCTATGAAAATGCAAAGAACCTAGAATAGCCAAGACAATTATGAAAAAAGAAACAAAGTTAAAGGGCCAATATGACTTCATTTCAAAACTTACAATATTATAAAGAGATAGTAATCAAGATAGTCATGAGCCAAGAAATATCCAAAAGTATATGGACATCAGAATTTTCAAGCAAGGTGCAAATGGCAATACAGCATAGAAAGAATAGTCTCTTTTGAAAATGGTTCTCAAGCAGCTGAATATCCATGTAAAAAAATAAACTTGAACTCATGGCTCACTCTTTATAGAAAAAGTAATTAATAGATCACTGACCTAATTTGAAAACTTAAAACGAAAAAACTTCTAAAAGAAAATTTAGTAGAAAACCTTTGCAAACTGAGATTAGGTAAAAGTTTCTTGGACATGACACTAAAAGCATGGTCCATGAAGAATAAATTGAACATCATGAAAATAAAAGCTTCCACTATTTGTGTAACATTTTTAAGAAAATAAGAAGATAATCCACAGCCTGAAGAAAGTACTATCAAACCATATATCAAATAAAGGCCTGTACTCAAAGTGTACAAAGAACTATGAAAACTCAGTAATGAAGCAATTAATCCAATAAAATAAATATGCAAAATTTTAAACAAACTCTTCACCAAAGAAAATATACAAATGGAAAAGAAGTACACAAAAAGAGGCTCAACATTATTATTAGGGAAATGCAAATCATAACCCACAACTATTAAAATGGCTAAAATTAAAAAGATTAACCAACTAAATCTTGGTGAGGAAGTATAGTAACTGGAACTCCAATATTGGTGGGAGTGTAAAAATTGTACAACCACTTTTGGAAACAATTTCTTAGTTTAAATATACACTGATCATATGATCCAGCCATTCCTCTCTAGATATTTACAAAGAGAAATAAAAGTATAGGTTCATAAAAAAGATTTATAGACAAATAATTATGGCAGCCTTAATTATGTAATAATCAAAAACTGGAGAAAGCCCAAATGTCTATCAATAGGTGAATGTGTTAGAATAAGTAGTTAGGCAAACATGAGCATGGCAGGAGACCCCCTACCCCCAGAAATGCTAGGTGACCATCATGTGATGGTCAGGCAGTTGTTTAAGTGTCTCCCTAGAATAATAATTGGTAAGAGCCACTGCCAGGGAAAGGCAGTCTCCCAGTAGATAGAAAACACCTGAAGCTGATGATCAGCCACTTCCTAACAAGATTTCAGGAGTTGGGCAAGTGGGCTGTAGCATGTGCACTAGGAGGCTAAGTTTAACTGGTATATGACCTTCCTTTAGGAACATTCAACTGGTAAGGCAAAAACACTCAAATGATCATGTGTACAACTTCGGTCAACACAGTGAGCACGCGGCCCCTCCCAAGTGCTGGCAGGCCACCGAGCATGCGGACAGCCCGCCCCAAGGGAAGAATCAGGGGAGAAGAAATGCAGACCCCAGAATTATGCCAATGTATAAAAACTCCAAGACAAAGAATAAATGGTGCACTTGGATCTCTCAAGTCGCCCACTTGGCCATCTTCCAAGTGTACTTTACTTCCTTTCATTCCTCCTCTAAAACTTTTTAATAAACTTTCACTCCCATTCTAAAACCTGCCTCACTCTGTCACTCCGCCTTATGGCCCTGTGATGAATTCTTTCCTCTGGAGAGGCAAGAATCAAGCTGCTGCAGACCCATGTGGATTCACCATTGCTAACATATGGACAATCAAACTGTGGTATATCCATACACAATAAATATGGATTAGAAACATATAAAAAACTTTATGCTCACTGCAATATCATTAAATCTCAAAATAATTTTAGTGAGTGAAGTAAGCCAGATATAAAAGAATGCATGCTATGTATATGTAAAAATGTAGGATGTGCAAACTAATATATAGTGATAGAAAAAAGTTTAGAATGGATTGGAAGGGTGCATGGGAGAAAAATTATTAAAAAGCTCACAGAAACATTCGGAAAAATGGACATGATCATTACTTTAATTCTCTTGAAGTTTTATGGGTATATACATATGTTTAAAAAAAGTACTTAAATAAAACAAACATTGCCAGGCCAAATGTTTCTAAAAGAGCCAATAAGGACCGTGATCAAAATAGTATGAAGGAGAAAAGGTTTATGCAAACATTAGTTTGTTTTTTTTTTTTTTTTTTGTAATGTACATGATGGCAGACTGAGGCTGGAGAAAAATTTCCCCAACCTGCTAAAGCTTTAGGGATTGACAATAAGAGAAAGGGGATATAGGAGTTAACAACTGCATATTTTGAAATTGGTGGATAAAGAGAGCTGCTTTAGCTGTTAAGGTCTTATGCAGACAATTATATTCCAGAGTCCAGAATCTGATGTTGTCCCATCCCATTCTTCCATTTCAGTAGTCACTCCAATGCTTCCTCATCAGGAACCTAGAAAGCTGCTAAGAATCCATCTCACCCAGCATCAAATTCCACAGCCCTAATGGATCCAGATATACTCAGAAATCTACAAGTCATGTCAACTTCTATGTCTTTCACTTGCCCCAAACTCTGTGCCAGGTACCATGGGAGATGAAATAAACATTTCAAACATCACGTAGTATACACAAACCAGTAGAGTTTGATAAAGTATATACATAAGAAATAAAATGGGCAGTTTATACTAAGTACTTCAAGACCTTCTATTACAGCAACAGACAGAAAAGTTCCAATTTAACTCCAAGAAACATTGAGAGACACAGGTAGAACTCCATGAAAAAATTAATAAGATAGGCCACTAGATAGATTAATAAAGAAGAAAATAGAGAGGACACAAATAAACACTATCAGAAACAACAAAGGGTATGTTACCACTAACCCCACAAAAATAAAAACAGCTATCAGAGACCACTAGAAACAACTCCATGCACATGAACTAGAAAACCTAGAAGAGATGGATAAATTCCTAGACACACACACTCTTCCAAGACTGAACCAAGAAGAAATTGATTCCCTGGACAGACCAATAATGAGCTCTGAAATGAACCAGTAATAAATATCCTAACAACAACAACAACAACAACAACAAAGCCCAGGACCAGATGGATTCACAGCAAATTCTACCAGATGGACAAAGAGCTGGTACCATTTCTACCAAAACGATTTCTAAAAATTGAAGAGGAGGGACTCCTCCCCATCAAATTTATGAGGCCAGCATCATCCTGATATCAAAACCTGGCAGAGACACAACAAAAAAACACTTCAGGCCAATATCCTTGATAAGCATTGATGTAAAAATCCTCAGCAAAATGCTGGCAAACTGAATCCAGCAACACATCAAAAAGCTAATCCACCAAGATCAAGTAGGCCTTATCTCTGATATGCAAGGTTGGTTCAACATACACAAATCAATAAATGTAATTCATCAGAACTAAAGACAAAAACTACATGATTATCACAATAAATGCAGAAAATAGATGCAGAAAACTACATGATTATCACAATAGATGCACAATAGATGCAGAAAAGGCTTTTGATAAAATTCAACATCCTTCCATGTTAAAAAACATGTTAAAAAACTATCAATAAACTAGGTATTGTAGGGACATACCTCAAAATGGCAAGAGCCATATATGACAAACCCACATCCAACATCATACTGAATGGGGAAAAACTGGAAACATTCCCCTTGAAAAGAGGCACAAGACAAGAATGCCCTATCTCATCATGCCTATTCAACATAGTATGGGAAGTTCTGGCCAGAGCTATCAGGCAAGAGAAAGAAATAACGCATAACTAAATAGGAAGAGAGGAAGTCAAACTATCTCTGTTTGCAGAAGACATGATTCTGTATCTAGAAAACTCTACAGTCTCAGCCCAAAAGCTCCTTCAGCTGATAAACAAATTCACCAACATTTCAGGATAAAAAAAAAAATCAATGTTAAAAAATCACTAGCATTCCTATACATTCACAACTGCCAAGCCACAAGCCAAATCAGTAAAGCAATCGCATTCGCAATTGCCACCAAAAGAATACAATACCTAGAAATACAGCTAACCAGGGAGGTGAAAGATCTCTACAATAAGACTTATGAAACAATGCTCAAAGAAATCAGAGATGACACAAATGGAAAAACATTCCATGCTCATGGATAGGAAGAATCAATATCATTAAAACGGCCATAGTGCCCAAAGCAACTTACAGATTCAATGCTATCCCTATCAAACTACCAATGACATTCTTCACAGAACTAGAAAACAACAATTTTAAAACTCAAATGGAACAAAAAAGGAACCAAACAGCCAAGGCAATTCTAAGCAAAAAGAACAAAGCTGGAAGCATCATGTTACCTGACTTCAAACTACACTATGGGGCTACAATAACCAAAACAGCACGGTACTGGTACAAAAACAGGCACATAGACCAATGGAACAGAACAGAGACCCCAGAAATAAGGCCACACATCTAGAACCACCTGTTCTTTGACAATGTTCAATAAACGGTGCTGAGATAACTGGCTAACTGTATGCAGAAGATTCAAACTGGACCATTTCCTTATATCATATACAAAAATCAACTTAAAATGGATTAAAGACTTAAAAGTAAAACCAAAACTATAAAAACCCTGGAAGACAACCTAGGTAATATCATTCTGGACATAGAAACTGGCAAAGGTTTCATGACAAAGATGCCAAAAACAATTGTAACAAAAGCAAAAATTGACACATGGGATGTAATTAAACTTAAGTGCTTCTAACAGCAAAAGAAACTTTCAACAGAGTAAACAGACAACGTGCAGAATGGGAGAAAATTTTTTCAAACTATGCACATGACAAGGGTCTAATATCCAGTATCTATGAGGAACTTAAACAAATTTACAAGAAAAAAAAAAACAGACAAACCCATTAAAAGTGGGCAAAGGAAATAAGCACTGTTCAAAAGAAAACACACATGAGGCCAACACACATATGAAAAAAAGCTCATCATCACTCATCATTAGAGAAATGCAAATCAAAACCACAATGGGCTACCATCTCACACTGGTCAGAATGGCTATAAAAAGTCAAAAAATAATAGGTGCTGGTGAGGTTGTGGAGAAAATGGAAAGCCGTATGGTGATTCCTCAAAAACCTAAAAACAGAACTGTCATTGAACCCAGCAATCCCATTACTGGGTATATACTCAAAGGAATATAAATCATTCTACCATAAAGACACATTCATGTATATATTCATTGCAACACTATTCACAATAGCAAAGAAATGGAATCAACCTAGATGCCCATCAATCACAGACTGGATACAGAAAATGTGGTACGTGTATATCATGGAATACTATTCAGCCATAAAAAAGAACAAGATCATGTCCTTTGTGGGAACGTGGATGGAACTAGAGGCCATCATCCTTAGCAAACTTAAGCAGGAACAGAAAACCGAACACTGCATGTTCTTGCTTATAATTGGGAGCTAAATGACGAGATCACATGGACAAAAAGAGGAGACACTGGGGCCTACTTGACAGAAGTAGGTGAGAGGAGGGAGAGGATCAGAAAAAACAGCTATTGGGTACTAGGTTTAGTACACAGGTGATAAAATAATCTGCACAACAAACTCCCTTGACACAACTTCACCTATATAATAAACCTGTATGTGTACTTCTGAATCTAAAAGAAAAGTTAAAAACAAAACAAAACAAATGAAAAGTACAAATAGATATATGCAAGGGACACACAACTCTGAAAAATCAGTATACAAATAAGTGATTTCACTCAGGTACTACGACAAAGATGAAACTTAAAAATAAAACTAGTAAAAAAAAGAGAAAAATAGAAATGTAACAAGAATTTTTATGAATTAAAACTTAATAAATTTCTTGTAGAAATATTGAATATAATCTCTATCTTTAATTTTTAAATTTTTATGAATATATAGTAGGTATATATATATTTATAGGGTACATGAGCTATTTTGATACAGGCATACAATGTGTAATAATCACATTAGAGTAAATGGGATATGCATCACCTGAAGCATTTATCATTTCTTTGTGTTACAGACATGCCAATTATACTCTTTTAATTATTTTTAAGTGTACAATAAATTATGGTTGACTGTAGTTATCCTGTTGTGATGTCAAATACTAGATCTTACTCATTCTATCCCCACTACCCCCAATCCTTCCCAACCAGTGGTAGCCATCATTGTACTCTCCATCTCCATGAGTTAAATTGTTTTAATTTTTAGCTCTCATGAATGAGAGAGAACATGTGAAGTTTATCTTTGTATGCCTGGCTTATTTCACTTAACACAATGTCCTCCTATCCATGTTGCAAATGATAGGCTTTCATTCTTTTTTATGTCTGAATAATGCACTGTGTATATGTACTACATTTTCTTTATCCATCCGTTGATGAATCCTTGGGTTGCTTCTGAATCTTGGCTATTGTTAATACTGCTGCAATAAACATGAGAGTGCAGACATTTCTTCAACATACTGATTTCATTTTCTTTGGATAAATACCCAGTAGCGAGACTGCTACATCATATGGTAGTTCTATTTTTGTTTCTTTTAAGGAATCTCCTAGTGTTCTCCATAGTGGTTGTACTAATTTACATTCTGACCAACAGTGTATGAATGTTCCCCTTTCTCCACATCCTCAACAGCATTTGTTATTGCCTGTCTTTTGAAAAAAAGCCATTTTTACTGAGGTGAAACATCTCATTGTAATGTCAATTTGCATTTCACCGATGATCAATAATTGATATGTCCCCATGCAAATCTTATCTTGAATTGTAGCTCCCATAATCCCCACATGTCACAGGAGGGACCTGGTAGAGGTAACTGAATCATGGGGGTGGGTTTTTCCCATGCTGTTCTCATGAGAGCGAATAAGTCTCACAAGATCTGATGGTTTTATAAAGGGCAGTTCCCCTGCACACACACTCTTGCCTGCCACCATGTAACATACCTTTGCTCCTCCTTCGCCTTCTGCCATAATTGTGAAGCCTCCCCAGACATATAGAACTGTGAGTTCATTGAACCTCTTTTTCTTTATAAATTACCCAGTCTTGGGTATTTCTTCATAGCAGTATGAAAATAGACTAATGCAATGATGTTGAGCACATTTTTACTTATCTGTTTACCATTTGTATGTCTTTTTAGAAATGACTATTCAAATCTTTTGCCCTTTTAAAAATCAGATAATTAGATTTTATTCCCATAAAATTGTTTGAGCTCCTTATATATTCTGGTTCTTAATCCTGTCTGACAAATAGTTTGCAAATATTTTCTACCATTTTGTGGGTTCTCTCTTCACTTTGTTATTTCCGTTGTTGTGCAGCTTTTTAACTTGATGTAATCCCATTTGTCTATTTTTGCTTTGGTTGCCTGTGCTTGTGACGTATTACTCAATAAATCTTTGCCCAGAACAATGTTCTCAAGAGTTTCCTCAATGTTTTCTTTTAGTATCAAATAGTTTCATAGCTTGAGGTCTTAGATTTAAGTCTTTAATCCATTTTGATTTGATTTTCATATATGGCAAGAGAGAGGGGTCTAGTTTCATTCTTCTACATATAAATATTCAGTTTTCTCAGCACTAGTTATTGAAGAGACTATCTTTTCCCCAGTGTATGTTCTTGGTACCTTTGTCAAAAGTGAGTTCACTGTAGATTTGTGGATTTCTTTCTAGGTTCCCTATTTTGTTCCATTGGTCTATGTGTCTGTTTTTATGCCAGTACCATACTGTTTTGGTTACCAAAGCTCTGTAGAATAATTTGAAGTCAGGTGGTATGATTCCTCCAGTTTTGTTCTTTTTGTTCCAGATGGCTTTGACTATTCTGGGTCATTTGTGGTTCCACATGAATTTTAGGATTTTTTTTTCCCTATTTTTTTGAAGAACGTCATGAGCGCTTTGACAGGGGTTGTATCGCATCTGCAGTTTGCTTTGGGCAGAACGTACATTTTAGCAATATTGATTCTTCCAATCCATGAACATGGAGTAGCTTTCATTTTTTGTGTCCTCTTCAATTTCGCACATCAATGTTTCATAGTATGATAGTAGCTGTGGGTCTGCCATATGTGGCTTTTATTGTGTTGAGGTATGTTCCTTCTATACTCAGTTATTTTTAGTGTTTTTATCATGAAGGATGTTGAATTTTATTAAGTGCTTTTTCAGCATCAATTGAAATGACCACATGGTTTGTCCTTCATTCTGCTAGTATAATGTATCACTTTGATTGATTTGTATGTGGTGAACCATCCTTGCCTTGCATCACTGGTATAAATCCCACTTGGTCATAATGAATGATCTTTTAATGTGCTGTTCAATTCAGTTTGCTGGGATTTTTGAGGACTTTATCATCAATGTTCATCAGGGATATTGGCCTGTAGCTTTCTTTTTTGATTTGTATTTGTCTGCTTTTGGTATCAGGGCAATATTGGCCTCAAATAATGAGTTTGAAAGTATTCCCTCCTCCTTTATTTTTTAGAATAGTTTGGGTAGGGCTGGTATTCTTCCTTAAATGTTTGGTGAAATTCAGTACAGAAGCCACCACGTCCCAGGCTTTTCTTTGCTAAGAGATTTTGTTTTATTAGGGCTTCAATTTCATTAGTTGTTATTCGTCTGTTCAAGTTCTGGATTTCCTCACGGTTCAATCTTTGTAGGTTCTAGGAATTTATCCATTTCTTCTAGTTTTCCAATTTATTGGTATAGAGTTGCTCATAGTAGTCACTAACGATCCTTTGAATTTCTGCAGTAACAGTTGTAATGTCTCTTTTTTCATCTCTGATTTTATTTGTTTAGGTCTTCTCTTTTTCTCTTAGGCAAAAGGTTTGTCAATTTTATCTTTTCAAAAAACCAACTTTTTGTTACCTTGGTCTTTTGTAATTTTTTTGTTTCCATTTTATTTACTTCAGCTCTCATCTTTATTATTTCTTTTCATCTAATTTATGCTTTCATTTTTGCTTTTCTACTTTTTTACATGCATTATTAAGTTGTTTATTTGAAGATGGCTGTAGACTTTTCTCTTAATACTGCTCTCTCTGTGTCCCATAAGTTTTGGTATGTTCTGTTTCCATTTTCTTTTGTTTCAAGGAATTTTTAAATTTCCTTATTTCTTCATTGACTCAATAGCCATTTAGGAGCATATTGTTTAATTTCCATGTGTTTGTATAGTTTCTA
Organism: Pongo pygmaeus; assembly: GCF_028885625.2. NCBI lineage: Eukaryota > Metazoa > Chordata > Mammalia > Primates > Hominidae > Pongo > Pongo pygmaeus. The sequence continues at coordinate 105,120,088 of NC_072384.2, read as the reverse complement.
CAGTTCCTCTTATTATTGATTTCTAGTTTTATTCCATTGTTGTCAGAGAAGATGCTTGATATTATTTCATTGTTTTTGAAAGTTTTAAGATGTGTTTTGTGACCTAACATACGGTCTATCCTTGAGAATGATCCATATGCTGAGGAAAAGAAAGTGTATTCTACAGCCATTGGATGAAATGTTCTATAAATATCTATTAAGTACATTTGTTATATAGTGCAGATTAAGCACAGTGTTTCTTTGTTGATACTCTGGATGATCTGTCCAATGCTGGAAGCAGAGCGAAGTCTCCAGCTATTAACATATTGGGGTCTCTATCTTTCACTGCAGTAATATTTGCTTTATATATCCAGGTACTCCACTGTTGGGTGCATGTATATTCACAACTGTGATATCCTCTTGCTGAATTGATCCCTTTATCATTATATAATAACTTTGTCTCTTTTTATAGTTTTTGTCTTGAAATCTAGTTTGTCTTATAAAAGTATAGCTATTCCTGTTCTTTTTTGCTTTCAATTTGCATGGAATATCTCTTTCTATCCCCTATTTTCAGTCTATGTATATCTTTATACGTAAACTGTGTTTCTTGCAGGCAAGAGTTGTTTTTTTGAGACAGGGTCTCCCTCTGTCACCTAGGCTGGAGTATAATGGCATGATTTTAGCTCACTGCAACCTCCACCTCATGGGCTTCAGCCATCCTCCCAACCTCAGCCTCCTGAGTAGCTGGTACTACAGGCACATGCCACCACACCTGGCTAATTTATTTTTTTTGTTTTGTTTTTTCTGGTAGACAGGATTTTGCCATGTTGCCCAGACTAGTCTCAAACTCCTGGCTGAAGTGATCTGCCCACCTCCCAAAGTACAGGGATTACAGGCATTAGCTATCTCGCTGGCCACAACTCTTACTTTTCTATCCACCTAGCAAATCTGTCTTTTGATTGCAGAGTTTAGTCTATTTACATTCAATGTTATTACTGGTAAGTAAGGACTTACATCTCGCCATTTTGTTATTTGTTTTCTGGTGGTTTTGTGGTCTCCTCCTTCCTTCTTTCCTTCCTGTTTTCGTTTTAGTGAAAGTGATTTTCTCTGGAGGTATGTTTTAATTTCATGCCTCTTTTTGTGTATCTGTTGTAGGTTTTTTTATTTGAGGTTACCATGAGGCTTGAAAATAATATCTTACAGCCCACTATTTTAAACTGATGACAACACTGTTTGCATAAACAGACTAACAAGCAAAGAAGAAACTAATAAAAACTGTAGGCTTTAACTTCGTGTCCCCTGCTTTTTAACTCCATGTCCCCTGCTTTTTAACTCTTGGTTGTTTATATATATATATTACATACTGTCTATTTCTTGAAAAGTTGTTCTAGTTATTTTAATAGGTTCATCTTTTAGACTTTCTACTCAAGATATGAGTTCATGCATCATAATTACAGTGTCATAATACTTTGTGTTTGTCTTTACACTTATGATTACCAGTGAGGTTTGTACCTTCAGATGATTTCTTATTGCTTATTAATGTCTTTTAATTTCATATTGAAAAACTCTCTTCAGCACTTCTTATAGAACTGGTCTGGTGTTGATGAAATCCCTTGGATTTTATTTCTCCTTTATGTTTGAAGGATACTTTCACTGGATATACTATCTAGGATTATATATATATATATATTTTTTTTCTTTCTCCTTCAGCACTTTAAATACATTACATCCCTCTCTCCTGGCCTGTCAAGTTTTCACTGAAAAGTCTGCTGCCAGATGTACTGGAGCACAATTGCATTTTGTTTCATTTCTTTCACTACCTTCAGAACATTTCTCTATTCTTTATTATTATTATTATTATACTTCAGTTTCTGGGATGCATTTGCAGAATGTGCAGGTTTGTTACATAGGTAAAAACGTGCCATGGTGGTTTGCTGCACCCATCAACCCATCATTTACATTACATATTTCTCCTAATGTTATCCCTCCCCTACGCTCTCACCGCACAACAGGCCCTGGTGTGTGATATTGCCATCCCTGTGTCCATGTGTTCTCATTGTTCAACTGCCACTTATGAGTGAGAATATGCGGTGTTTGGTTTTCTGTTCCTGTGTTAGTTTGCTGAGAATGATGGTTTCCAGCTTCATCCATGTCCCGGCAGAGGACATGAACTCATCCTTTTTTATAGCTGCACGGTAGTCTATGGTGTATATGTGCCACATTTTCTTTATCCAGTCTATCATTGATGGGCATTTGGGTTAGTTCCAAGTCTTTGCTATTGTGAATAGTGTTGCAATAGACATACATGTGCATGTATCTTTAGAGTAGAATGATTTATAATCCTTTGGGTATATACCCAGTAATGAGATTGCTGGGACAAATGGTATTTCTGGTTCTAGATCCTTGAGGAATTGCCACACTGTCTTCCACAATGGTTGAACTTATTTACACTCCCACCAACAGTGTAAAAGCGTTCCTATTTCTCCACATCCTCTCCAGCATCTGTTGTTTCCTGACTTTTTAATGATCGTCAAACTGGCATGACATGGTATCTCATTGTGGTTTTGATTTGCATTTCTCTAATGACCATTGATGATGAGCTTTTGTTCATATGTTTATTTGGCCACACAAATGTCTTCTATTGAGAAGTGCCTGTTCATATCCTTTGCCCACTTTTCGATGGGGTTGTTTTTTTTTGTAAATCTGTTTAAGTTCCTCGTAGATTATAAAATACAGGCAAAACGAATCCAGCAGTACATTAACAATCTTATCCACTACAATCAAGTCGGCTTCATCCCTAGGATGCAAGTCTTGTTCAACATATGCAAATCAATAAACATAATCCATCACATAAACAAAACCAATGACAAAACCACATGATTATCTCAACAGATGCAAAAAAGGCCTTTGATAAAATTCAACACCCTTTCATGCTAAAAACTCTCAATAAACTATGTATTGATGGAATGTATCTCAAAATAATAAGAGCTATTTATGACAAACCCACAGCCAATATCATACTAAATGGGAAAAAGCTGGAAGCATTCCCTTTGAGAACTGGCACAAGACAAGGATGCCCTCTCTCACCACTCCTATTCAACACAGTATTGGAAGTTCTGGCTGCAGCATTCAGGCAAGAGAAAGAAATAAAGGGTATTCAAATAGGAAGAGAGGAAGTCAAATTGTCTCTGTTTGCACATGACATGATTGAATATTTAGAAAACCCCATTGTCTCAGCCCCAAATCTCCTCAAGTTGATAAGCACCTTCAGCAAAGTATCAGGATACAAAAATCAATGTGCAAGATTCAAGCATTCCTATACACCAATAATAGAAAGCCAAATCATGAGTGAACTCCCATTCACAATTGCTAAAAGGAGAATAAAATACCTAGGTATACAACTTACAAGGGATGTGAAGGACCTCTTCAAGGAAAACTACAAACCACTGCTCAAGGAAATAAGAGAGGACACAAGTAAATGGAAAAACATTCCATGCTCATGGATAGGAAGAATCAATACTGTGAAAACGGCCATACTGCCCAAAGTAATTTATAGATTCAATGCTGTCCCCATCAAGCTACCAATGACTTTCTTCACAGAATAAGAAAAACCAATTTAAATTTCATATGGAACCAAAAAAGAGCCCAAATAGCCAAGACAATCCTAAGCAAAAAGAACAAAGCTGGAGGTATCACTCTACCTGACTTAAACTATAGTACAAGGCTACAGTAACAAAAACAGCATGGTACTGGTACCGAAACAGATATATAGACCAATGAAACAGAACAGAGGCCTCAGAAGCGACACCACACATCTACAACCATCTGATCTTTGACAAACCTGACAAAAACAAGAAATGGGGAAAGGATTTCCTATTTAATAAATACTGTTGGGAAAACTGGCTAGCCATATGAAGAAAACTGAAACTGGACCCCTTCCTTATACCTTATACAAAAATTAACTCAAGATGGATTAAATACTTAAATGTAAGACCTAAAACCATAAAAACCCTAGAAGAAATCCTAGGTAATACCATTCAGGACATAGGCATGGGCAAAGACTTCATGACTAAAACACCAAAAGCAATGGCAACAAAAGCCAAAATTGACAAACGGGATCTAATTAAACTAAAGAGCTTCTGCACAGCAAAAGAAACTATCATCAGAGTGAACAGGCAACCTACAGAATGGGAGAAAACTTCTGCAATCTATCTATCTGACAAAGGGCACTATTCTTGACATTTGGGAGTTCGATTATTAAATGCCTTGAGGTCGTTGTTGGACTAAATCTGCTTGGTGTTATGTAACACTCTTGTACTTAAACCCTGATATATTTTTCTAGGTTAGGAAAGTTCTGTTATTATCCATTTGAATAAACTTTTTACCTAGATCTCTGTTTGTCTCTCTCTCTCTCTACTGACTTTTTGAGGCCACTAACTCTTAAATTTGCCCTTTTGTAGATATGTGGCGTTATTTCTGAGGGCTCTGTTCTGTTCCATTGATCTATATCTCTGTTTTGGTACCAGTACCATGCTGTTTTGGTTACTGTAGCCTTATAGTATAGTTTGAAGTCAGGTAGCGTGATGCCTCCGGCTTTGTTCTTTTGGCTTAGGATTGACTTGGCGATGGGGGCTCTTTTTTGGTTCCATATGAACTTTAAAGTAGTTTTTTCCAATTCTGTGAAGAAAGTCATTCGTAGCTTGATGGGGATGGCATTGAATCTATAAATTACCTTGGGCAGTATGGCCATTTTCACGATATTGATTCTTCCTACCCATGAGCATGGAATGTTCTTCCATTTGTTTGTATCCTCTTTTATTTCATTGAGCAGTGGTTTCTAGTTCTCCTTGAAGAGGTCCTTCACGTCCCTTATAAGTTGGATTCCTAAGTATTTTATTCTCTTTTTAGCAATTGTGAACGGGAGTTCACTCATGATTCGGCTCTCTGTCTGTTATTGGTGTATAAGAATGCTTGTGATTTTTGCACATTGATTTTGTATCCTGAGACTTTGCTGAAGTTGCTTATCAGCTTAAGGAGATTTTGGGCTGAGACAATGGGGTTTTCTAGATATACAATCATGTGGACTACAACCAGGGACAATTTGATTTCCTCTTTTCCTAATTGAATACCCTTTAATGGGTGCAGCACACCAGCATGGCACATGTATACATATGTAACTAACCTGCACATTGTGCACATGTACCCTAAAACTTAAACTATAATAATAATAATAAAAAATTTGCCCTTTTGAGGCTACTTTCTAGATCTTATAGGTGTGCTTGGATTTTTTTCTTTACTTGTCTCTTCCAACTTTGTATTTTTAAATATCCTGTCTTTAAGCCTACTAATTCTATCTTCTGCTTAATCAGTTTTGCTTTTGAGAGACTCCAATGCATGCTTCAGTATGCCAACTGCATTTTCCACCTCTAGAATTTCTGCTTAAGTTTTTATAATTATTTCAATCTCTTAGTGAAATTTATCTGATAGGATTCTGAATTCCTTCTCTGTGCTGTCCTCAATTTCACTGATCTTCCTCAGAACAGCTATTTTGAATTCTGTGTCTGAAAAATTACACATCTCTGTCACTCCAGCATTAGTCACTGGTGCTTTATTTGTTTGGTGAGATCATGTTTTCGTAGATGGCCTTGATGCTTGTGGATGTTCATCAGTGTCAGGGCATTGTAGAGTTAGGTATTTATTGTAGCCTTCATAGTCTTGGCTTGTTTGTACCTACCCTTCTTAGGAAGGCTTACCAAGTACTCCAAGGGAACTGATGCTGTGATATAAATCTTTAGTCACTGCAGCCATATCTGCATTTGGGGAACCCTCAGTCCAATAATACCATGGCTTTTGCACACTCGTACAGGTACCATCTTGGTGGTCTTGGATAAGATCTGGGAGAAGTCCCTGGATACCAGGCAGAGACTCTTGTTCTCTTCCCTCACTTTGCCCCCCAAAAGAGTCAGTCTTTCTCTGTGCTGAGCTGCCTGGAGCTGGAGAGGGATAACATGAGCACACCTGTGGCCACCATCACTGAGTCTGCACTGTGTCAGACCTGAAGCCAGCACAGCACTGGGTCTCTCCAAAGACCCACAGTGACCACTGTCTGGCTACTGTGAATGTTCACTCAAGGCCCAAGGGCTCTTCAGTGAGCAGGTGGGAAACCCAGACAGGCTGTGTCCCCTTCAGGGTAATGAAGTCTTCCTTGATCCAGGGTACCTCCAGGAATGCTGTCCGGAAGCCAGCACCTGGAGTCAGAAACCTTAGGAATCTAGCTGGTGCTGTATTCTACTGCAGCTGTGCTGGCACTCAAGCCACATGACAAAGTCCTCCCCACTCTTCCCTGTCCTTTCTTCATGCAGAAGGAGTTTCCCTGCAGCCACCAGCGACCCAGGCCCAGGGCAGGTACTGCCTGGCTACTGCAGATGTTCCCTCGAGGCCCATGGGCTTTTCAGGCAGCTTGTGGTGAATGTTTCCAGGTCTGTGTCTCTCCCTTCAGGGCAGTGGGCTCCCGTCTGGCCCATAGCAGGTCCAGAAATAATGTCCAGGAGCCAAAGCCTGGACTCAGGGTCCCCATTTGCTGCTCCACTTCGCTGTGGCTGAGCTGGTGAGTAAAGGAAAAGTCCCCTTTACTCTTCCTTCTCCTTTCCTCAAGCATAAGGAGTCTTTCCCTGTAGCCAAGAAAGGTGAGAATGCGCTGGGCTACACCTGAAGCTAGCACGCCTCTGAGTCTCAACCAAGGCCCATGGCAAGTACTAACTGGCTACAGCTGATGTTTATTCAAGGCCCAACGGCTCCTTAATGATGCATTTTGCCAGGACTAGATCCTTCCCTTCAAGGCATCGGGTTCCCTTCTGGCCCAAGGTGTGTTTAGAAATGTCACCTGGGAACCAGGGCCAGGAATGGAGGCCTCAAGACTGCCCAGTGCCCTATCATACTGTGGCTGAGCTGGTATCTAAGTTGTAATAGAAAGTCCTCTTTACTCTCCCCCCACCTCCTCAAGCAGGATGGATTCTCCCCTAGAGCTGCGAGTTGTGCTGCCTGGGGCTAGGGCAGGAGTGATGGCAAGCACTCCCTTGGCTGTTCCTCTGGTGTCTCCCTAGGTGGCCTGCGCCTCCAATTCCACTGACTCTGAGCCCAGCACATCACTGGGACTTCCCCAGGAATTGCAGTCCTTGTGGCCTAGACTGCCTTTCAAGTTTATTTAGAACCCCGGAGTGCTTTAGCTTGCTGTGGTGGGGCTGGCAGAAGCTCAGGGGATGGACCATTCCCCATCAGCCAGGGCTGGTCCAAATGCTCCCTCCATGAGTGCCACCTGAATTCTGCCCCTTGTTGCTTTCTGCTGTGACAGGCAGCACTGAGTTCCAACGCCAAGTCCCAAAGGAACTGTGTTCTCTCTCCCTCAAGCATACAGATTCTCTCCTGGTGCCGAGCAGGCGCTGCTGGGGGATGAGGGAGTAGTGGTGCGGGCAATTCAAGACTGTCCTTCCTACCCTCTCCAGTGCCTCTTTCTTTTCTATGATATTAAAATCAAATAGTGGGATCGCTCGCCTGATTTTTGATTCTTATGAAGGTACTTTCTTGAGTGGATAGTTGTTCTATCTGTTGTTCCCACAGGGAGGACAATTGCTGAAGGATTCTATTCCACAATCCTGCTCCCAGTATAGTCAATATCAATATCTTTTCATGTGACTATATATCCCAAGATAATTATATACATTTAAAAATGGCATCCTTAGCATTTTAAGTCACCTAAAGTAATGTGATTTCAAATTGCGTTTTAAGTCACCTAAAGTAATGAGGTTTCAAATTATAGAGAGAATTTATCCTATCTCATTGGTTCAATGACATTCTTCCAAAAAAAGTCTTCTGTTGTAGAAGCACTAATTTGGCAATAAACGTCATTTAAAAAATTTTAATTTAAATTCAGAAATGTATGATGTTCAATATGTTTATATAAAATATATGTATTTTACAAATGAAGGAAGCTTTGAAGAATAGTAAAATAGTGGTATCTGTTTATAAATTAATAATTTTTAATATCATTGCCCAAACAATTTTTAATGCAATTTTCTAGTAAGTCAGTGTTATGTACAGGTCTAATTTCCTGGTGCAATATGCACTTTAATAATTTTCCTTTATGAGAACAGCATAATACAATAACAATACAACCAAAGAAAATAAGACATGTTTAGCTCCTCATGATACAAAATGTTTTTGAACTGATTACATTTTCTTTCAGGTAATAAACTTGTTCATCAGTGAAGTGTGAGCATGTACTTTTGTAATCCATTTAAACATAAAATACAATAAAATGTTATACCTTGAGTCCCGTAACCAAATTTTAATTGAAAAAGTTATTTCGTATGCTATAAGTTTTTAATTATTAATGATATATTAATCCATTTATTTTCCTATGAAAGCTTACAATTCTATAGCATAAACTTTTTTTTTTTTGAGACGGAGTCTCGCTCTGTCTCTCAGGCTGGAGTGCAGTGGCATGATCTCTGCTCACTATAACCTCCACCTCCTGGGTTCAAGCGATTCTCCTGCCTCAGCCTCCCTAGTAGCTGGGACTACAGGCACCCACCACCATGCCCAGCTAATTTTTGTAGAAAAAATTAGTAGAGGCGAGGTTTCACCATATTGGCCAGGCTGGTCTCGAACTCCAGACCTGAAATGATCCATCCACTTCAGTCTCCCAAAGTGCTGAGATTACAGGCATGAATAAACTTCTTAATCTAACGAATAGTTTAATGTATGGTCAAAGAAAAATGCAAATAGGTCTAAATTTAGGATAGCCAGAGGCATATGGTTACTCAAAACATAGTACCTGGATTCGAATACACAAGAGCAGAAACTGAAAACCAATGACATAAGTATGCTGACCACAAAAAGTCATCCAGAAACTGGACAGTAGAAAAGCTAATGAACCTCTACGCTTCACAAGAACTTGTGTGACATGTAATGCAATGAATCTTAATTTTGTTAGGGTGCTGCTTCTCTGGCGATGCTCATTCTGCATGTCTGAATTTTGGCAATGAGAATGAAGAATCACAACAGCTCACTTTGTGCTGGGCATCCTAGTTTCACATTCACGGTCTACGTTGAGATGTTCAGAAGGACAAAGTGGTCACTGAGCTTGTTAGGCTTTGAAACAACTTCTTAGCCTCTTGGCCTGGGGGATGAAGAAATTTCTTTCTCTGCTCCATGTATTGGAGGACTGCGAGCTTTCTGACTGTGGCATTTGCCAAGTGAGATCAATGTTCTTTTCGCAAGAAAGACTATCACTCTTTTGCCAGATAATATATCTTCCCATCTATGATATTTGCCCTGTTTATGCAGTGTCATATTGCTCCCTGTGAAATACCAGGCTAACTGTACTTCTGAACATAATCATTTGATCACATTGCAAGACCACCCTGGTAGAGGAAAGGAGAGGGAACAGTAACTGCACACAGCAATTGGGATTATAAGACAACCAACAATACTCACCAGCACGGCATATATTGTATCACAAATATTATTACTTTTTTCATTAACATCTTTTTGTACTAAAGTTGTTGATAATTTATGCCCTACCTTCTGTTCGATTTGAAGTTGCTTATAAATAATGACATATATGCAAAAGAGAAAAAACATGTAGAGTGATTAGGAAACAAATCTCAATCACACTTGTTAAAACCTGTTAAATTTTATTTTCAATTCCTGACCAACAAGACAAAAATGGGAGGATTCATATTTATACACAATCTTTCTTTTAAAACAAGGGAATTTTAAGGGAAAGAAATTACTTCCTGTTAGTAAACTAAAAATGATTTTCACATTGATTGTAATACAAGAAATATCAAATGTAAAGTAGGAAATGTATTCTTTCTTTATTCAACTGGTGCCTATAATTGTCTCAATACGAGCTTAAATATTAAAATGGAGTTCAGAAATGTGTTGCTTGGCAGGCTCGGTTAATAAGTTCTCCAATGATCTAACCTGATGAAAGCTTGGAAATTTCTTTAGAATGTCCATCTTTGGAGAAAGTTCCAGTTGATACCAAGTACTCTGTAATAGAAATAAATTCATAAACTATGGTGGCAAGTGGCAAGACTGATATCTTATTGTCAGCCTTGACCATTCTGTTGAACATTTCTCCTCAGTATAAAGGCAACTCCTGCTTCCTTTGGTTGTTCCAAATAAGCCCCAAATCCTCAAATGTGACCATCATCTCAGAAGTCCACCCTTGGCAAACCATGGTAGTGTCTCTTGCTTTTGGAAGCAACTCGATATATAACAATAAAATGACTCACAGACCCTTCCTGTTTGCAGTGGTGAAGGAATGTCTCCAATCACTATCAAAATGACTCAATCACTATCAATCTGTTTGCCTAAAAATTGAGGGAAAAAGGGGACAGGGCTTAACAAAATCTACTTTAATCCACCAGAAGTATTACTGGACTAATTAGAATGGAACAGAACCTATTTTCCTAATCTAAGCTTAAGCTCTAGCTTAAACTTTTCAATTCCTAACCAACAAGACAAAATATAAGCATTTAACCCGATCATTGTTTAATGTTTACATTTTGAATATTTCTATCTACTTCCTCTATCTATACTGAGTTCTAAGGTTCTGAGGGACAATGACACCAATCTTTAACTAACTTTATGCAGAAACAAGAATATTCTCAAACATAAGTAGCTGATTAGAATTTATATTAATAATGATATGAATAATAAATTATCTAGAGAGAAGAAACAGCAGCATTTTCAAAGGCAAGGGCCATAATCAAGGAAACAAACCACATGTATAATAGAACTCAGTGTTGCAATATATTTTCAGTGGTGTGCTGAAGCTGGCTTGTACCAACTCAGGAGAGGAGACTTAAACTTTCATGTATTTTGTGAGTCAGTCATTAAACCATATTCATTATTAAACATTTTATATTACAATTAAATGGTTAAAAAACAAATGTAATAAAGACTCAGAACTCATCACTACCTGATTATATGACTACATGTTACTGTTGTCTGTGCTCAAGGTCTTTTTTATCTATGATTATACACTGGGAAGACCATACAATAGTGCCCTAGGGTGCATCACATTGGTAGGCCGAAATTGTCCACGTCAAAGTGTTTCCACCACGGTAATCAGCAAATACTACAAGCCAGTTCCACTCCACCTCATCCTGGCCCTGAAAGCCATTTGATGAACCACTACCAGCCCACTCCTGCAGACACAATCAAAACAATGGAGCACCATACGCTAGTGCGTCATGACATCAAGGGTTCATGTTACCTTCATTAATGTATTATAAATATCAAACTTAAAAACAATCTTGTAATAATATAATTCATTTTTCCTTGAGGTAACAACGTATTTTCATTATATGAAATTTATAGAGATTTAAGTCTCTCTAAATCTCTATCAAAACTGACTTAAATTTTGTATAGGAATGTTCTGATCTTCAGAAAAGTAAAGCAATGTTGCTTTGAACATTACCAACGTTTATGAAACCCCAAAGTACCCTCATTTCTTTTACCCAAGTCTACTAACTACCTGTAACTGTAGTAAAGCCTGTTTCAATCTCCCCTCACATCAAATAAATTCCTTTAGCTTTGAACACATCCATATTGAGATTATACAAATCCAAGGTAATCTCCAAAGCCCTATAATAAAGTGCCAGGAAAAAAGTTATAATTTGTAATACTACTTGCAAACATGCCTCTCTATGAGACTATTCAGTGATAGTAAAAATTGCAGTCTCAGAAATTTATTTTGACATGTGTAATGATAAAAAGGAAATAAGAGGACATTTATACTGAAAAAGGTCAACGACGGCCGGGCGTGGTGGCTCATGCCTGTAATCCCAGCACTTTGGGAGGCTGAAGTGGGCGGATCATGAGGTCAGGAGTTCAAGATCAGCCTGGCCAACATAGTGAAACCCCATCTCGACTAAAAATACAAAAAATTGGCCAGGCTTGGTGGTGGGCACCTGTAATCCCAGCTACTCGGGAGGCTGAGGCAGGAAAATCACTTGAACCTGGGAGACAGAAGTTGCAGTGATCCGAGGTCATGCCATTGCACTCCAGCCTGGGCAACAGTGTGAGACGCTTTCTCACCAAAAAATAAAAATAAAAAAGGTCAATGATAAGTGAGACTATTAAAAACATAACAGAATCGACTGGGAATACCCTCACTTAAAGGGCTACCTTCCAGATTTATAATCCTACAAGCATATATATTTATATTAGGACTGAAAAACAAAAGATGTATAATTAAATAATCTGTTAATTTTCAAGAAAGGCTGAGACTCTTTAAAAGTCAAATGAAGTAGTAGAGAATAGACAAGCCATTCCCATGATAAAGGGACTGGGAAATAATCCTCTAAAATATAAATGAAATATTCTGGATGAAACGAAAACTTTGTTTTTGTCAAAGAGGAAAAAAAGAGAAAAAGTGGAATACAGCAAGCCTCATATATTTTGCAAATACAAATCACTGTCAAAGTCAGTCTGTACTATTACTGGGGACTTCTTTTGATCACCTTGGATTAAACAAAAAATTGGTCTTCCTTCTCCCTTCCTTATTCCTGCTCATGACAATCAGGGAGGATTAAAAAGCAGCCTAAAGAAATCTAAAAGAATGTCAGTGATTCTGCTTGTTACCAGCTGTTGGTGAAGTGCTAAAAGATTCGGGTGATGAATGGGTCTATAAAAAAAAATAGGTAAAGCCTTATTATTATGTTCAGTAACCCAGATTAAGAGAGATGTAGGAGGTAATCAAGCAATTTGCGCACAAGACATCCGAAAGAATCGAAATTAGCTGAAGCACACCAGGTCATAAACTCTCTGCATTAGAAACCACAGACCTTTCTAATTGACTACTTAAGAAAACCCAGGACTTCATCATAGGACTGAGTTTTTATTTTAGGTAAAATATTTGAAGTACATGTATTTGGTGTGGGGGTGTTGGTGGTAGTGTTGAAATCTGAAGAATGGACAGTGGTGGAGACAGAATGCTGGGAAGTCCTAAATTCCAAATTTTCTCTTCTTCAGTTTCTCTAGCTATTAAAAAAAAATTGGTCTTACTTGAAAGGAAACTCAGGAATTTGTCTGGTTTTCTTTATTATACAGTACTATGAAAATAAAGCATACATATTATTGTTCTTTGGTCAATATAAAACTTGTGAAGAAATACAAAAGTTCTGGTCCCAATGATTTATTTTAAGATTTCAAGTTTAAAGCCATTATTGCTATATTCTTTAACAAGCAAAAAGAGTGAAGCAGGTTCAAAGGGATAATATTTTAAGCACTTTAAGAAAAAATATGATAGGTGAAATACAATATGTTCTGATATTTGTGCTTTTACCCATAAAGTTCAGCACATATCCATAACCAATCAAAAGTCTAACAAATGTATATTTGCTATCAGATTCACTATTCAGAATTTTTCTATTTACCAAATTGGTAAAATCTTTCTAAATTAGATTTGTAACACTCTTCTGACTTTCATTATCAAGTTTCCTAAGGGCGTGAGCTCCAAAGAACTTTTTGTTCAATGTAAAAGAGTCTAGCATTCTTTCTGAAGCCATATCCCTGTATGCATTTTAGTAAATGTGATAAAAATAAATTTTAGACAGTATAAGGTACCACCAATGATTATCAAGATTAAGGAACTTTTAAATGCATCCACATACAAAGCTACTCACTCTCTGTTCTAAAATGCATAAGCAATGTGGATTAATAAATAAATAGGCACAGAAATAGTGAAAATCAAGTTGAGATCATAACTAGGCAATTCTAGTTTCTACTACTACAATAATGAGGATGTAATAATAGGTATGTAGACAAGGTTAATGAAATAATAGCTCTGGCCCTTGCAAAATCTGATTATGGGCACAATCCTTATTTTAAAAGAGTGAGGCAATTCAAAAAGAACAATTTAATTAAAAGTAATCAGAAAACTGGAATCAATAGTTATTACTGTCAAAAACTCACTAAGTTCAGGTAAGCCACTGAAAAAGAGTCCTTTCTTCAATAGCAAAGTAAGCCTCATTCTCCAAAATGGTTTCTGAGATTCATCCAATACCTAAAACCTTCTGATTCTTTAAAACTTTTCTTTTGGGAAGCAGAGTAAAACAATGAGAACTATGTTAGAAATTCATTCTGTAAACCATCAATGTTTCCTTACTACTGCACCAGGATTATTATTATGAATAGCAACTCACTTTTATAACTGTGAGGGGAATTATATAATATGGCTAAGAAGATATCAATAGGAAACAATACTACATAAAGTGATATTATGAAACAATTCTAAGGAAAATGAGACCTAAATGTATATCAAAAGTAATTGCTATGATTTTCACTCTGGTCAAGGGTCAACCTAAAAGTTTGATTGTTGTAGTACCCCAGTGTTCACAATGTCACAACCACCAAATGACTAAAGGAAAGCCTTTGAGCTTGCTCTGATTCTAACATGAAGAGGCATTTTCTTTTTTATCCTTTTTTTATTTTTTTGAGACAGAGTCTAGATCTGCCACCTAGGCTGGAGTGCAGTGGCGTCATCTCGGCTCACTGCAACCTCTGCTTCCCGGGTTCAAGTGATTCTCCTGCCTCAGCCTCCCGAGTAGCTGGAATTACAGGCATGCACCACTGTGTCCAGCTAATTTTTGTATTATTAGTAGAGACAAGGTTTCACCATGTTGGCCAGGCTGGTCTCAAAGTCCTGACTTCAGGTGATCTGCCTGCCTCAGCCTCCCAAAGTGCTAGTATTACAGGCATGAGCCACCACACCCAGCCCATTTTCTTTTATACTATATAAACTCAAATAATAAACGGACAGTGTTTTCATTTTCTAGACTCTACAGGATGCTGACAAAGACAAAATACAAAGTAAAAAATAAAAACAACAACCTAGAGGCCAGAGTTTTAGGAAAAACTCATTCTCTGTTATAGTAATCAGCTATTTCAGAGGATGCCTCATCCATACGGGTCTACTAAATTGGCAGATTCTTAGATGGTGCTTTTGGGAACAGGTGGTATCAACTCCACGTTATAAAATTCATTCAGTCAGTCACTGGTACCAGAATGTGAACATCAGCACCCAGAAAACTTCTTATAACACACTACATCTTAATCTCTTCCCTGAACTTCAACTGCAAATGAAATAATTCCCAACGCTTGAAGTTATTTAATGATTCAAAGATTTTGCTGGTTTATCAAAAACAGAGCTGTGAGTTAAGTAACTTCAGTTGAAGACACCATAAAAAAAAACCCTCTTGTTAGGCAGAAACAGTTAGAAACTGTTAGGCAGAATTCCAGGTACTCAAGACTAGAAAGCAAGTTTTTAAACAAGACGCTGACTATCTTGTTTTTAACTGCAAAACAAACAACCAGAGATAAAGAGCTAGTAGAAAAATGCAACTCAAGAGGTCTAAATTGTTCCACGAACTATTTTATAAAAACATCAGAGGCCAGGCGCGGTGGCTCGTGCCTGTAATCCCAGCACTTTGGAAGGCCAAGGCGGGCGCATCACAAGGTCAGGAGATCGAGACCATCCTGGCTAACATGGTGAAACCCTGTCTCTACTAAAAATACAAAAAATTAGCCAGGCATGGTGGCAGGCACCTGTAGTCCCAGCTACTCAGGAGGCTGAGGCAGGAGAATGGCGTGAACCCGGGAGGTGGAGCTTGCAGTGAGCCGAGATCACACCACTGCACTCCAGCCTGGGCAACAGAGCGAGACTCCGTCTAAAAAAAAAAAAAAAAAAACAGAAAACTAAAAATTCACTTTCACCAAGTTAGAGAATTTATGTAAAGGACTTGAGGAGGCCACAGGTTCTTGGTATGTAGACAAGGTTAATGAAATAACATGTGTAATGATATGGAGCACTAAAACTAATATTGACAAGAATAATGTAACAGACTAAAAATTTCCAAGAACAAATAGACTAGATTTAGAAAGGTATTTTATCTAAAGTTTAAACATTTAATTTTCATCTTTAAAAAATTGCAGAATTCAGGCTGATGGCTTTCCCAGTAGTTCTTGCTTCATTGCAGAATTAAAATCAAACCTTCATGACATCACTTTCCTAAGTTATACAGTTGTTTTATGTATGTGAGTTTTAAGTATTTTACTACTTCTAATGGATTTTAAATAAATATAAAACATCTTCCAATTTTTGCAACATTGTGGTTGACATAATAATTGTTACAGTATCTTAAAAACTGATTTCAAACATTAATACTTTGTCACAAAATAAAAATTATTTCACCTACTCAAAAAACATATTCCAGACTGGGTGTGGTGCTTCATGCCTGTTATCCCAGAGTTTTGGGAGGCTAAGGAGAGAGAATCACCTGAAACCAGGATTTCAAGACCAAGTGAGACCCCATCTCTACAAAAAATTAAAAACATAAAAATTAGCCAGTCATGGTGGTGCATAACTATTGTCCCAGCTACTCTGGAGGCTGAGGCAAGAGGACTGCTTGAGCCCAGGAGTTGGAGGCTGCAGTGAGCTATGATTGCCCCACTTCACTCCAGCCTGGGTGACAGAGAGAGACCCTGACTATAAAATAATAATAACAATAGTAGTAAAAATATATTCCATTTAATAATAGAACACGACAACTGCTTAACAGGAACAAGTGATAAAAATGTAAGTGAATGTATGACAAATTCGTCTAACGTTCTAAAAATCTATATTTTAATTCATGAGATACAGCAATAGAGGAAATGCTCTACATCACATTATACAATATAATATACATAATGTTGTATAAAAATACTATGCAAAATGCTGTCAAATATACTATGATCTTCATATTTGAAAAATATATCCATAATTATTTTGCTATGATTCTAACTTGCATCATGATTTATATATCTTGTCTTTTCCTTCCTATTTTTGCAATCATCTCACCTCAATATTTTAAGGTGACAAATCCAGTGCCCAGTACCTTTAAGTGATTTGTGCTGGACCATGTAATAATTAGTAGAAGATGTGGAGCTACGATTCTGGATTCCTTGCTGGGAGTTCACACATTTTTCTATCTTAAAGAAATCTTACCATCAGAAATGATGGGACATCCAAAGACTGCTAAATTTATTTGAACTAAAATATTTGATAAAACATAAGAAAAGATCATCTGCACCTGGATGGCTTATAATATCTTCAAAATAATTTAGGTCTGATTAAGAACTCTGCTACGGGAATGACAAAATTATCCACAGAGTAACAGGCAGCTTGTCATTTTTTGTACAATGTGAGGTCTATTCCTCTGTTTATTGCAAAAGAATTAGACAATCCCTATGAGATAACAGCGTAGGGCTTTTGAGAAAGAATATGTTCCATAGATTCTGTTGAAACAGAATGTCAGGCTGGAAGGCAGTGGCTATCTTCTTTGAAAAGTATCAGTGTATCTCAGCCACTTTCCCTGGTAAGGATGTTTGCCTTTCCAACAGAGTCCATTAAACTATATGTATTCTATTGTCCCGGTACATCCAGTAAAATGCAAGTGGATATTCAGCTAGACACATGAGATTCTCATAAGCATAACCATTACAAAACATAATTTCTAGCCAACTGGACACACACATCATTCAGGAGTTAGGAAAGGAAGTTTATTAAAAAAACATGGATTAAACATCTAATACAGACCAGATACTGTACAGAAGTGCAGAGATGATGATCAGGAGGCCCCCAGGAGCTCCAACTGGTAGGATCAATGGACAAATCCAGTTCAATAGCCACACTCTGCATGACAGAGAACTGGAAAATGGGACACCCCACCCAAGGTCTACAGGAGCGAGAAAATAGAATACTACTGTCCATATATTCAATCCTGTCCAAAAAGTTGGTGTTAAGAGTCCAGTTTAAAGTTATTTTCCTTTAAAGACAGCTGATAAATTTACAGTATATTTTATCCTTGAACAGTGGTAGAGGACAGTTACATTCCACCTATTACAAATATATTCATGGTCTAAATTTCTAACACCTGAACATGAATTGGCTACACTAAAATGTGAAAATAGAACTCTTTCGCTTACATGGTCATGGGAAACAAGGCCTACCCTTGCTAGTATCATGTCGACTCTCCAGAAATCCTGTTTTCTAAGAGGTGAGATCAAGTATGACTAGATAAAACTCTGAGTTATAGACTGCCTCCCAGAATTGCCACCTCCAGTGGCAATGGTGCTGAGACTATATATTTCACAACATAATTTCTCAACTGGGCTGGAACTACACCTCCTCCTCACATTCCTACCTTCACACCTGATGATATGTAGCAAGCAAATTTTCTCCCTAACACACAAAAGTCTGACAAAAGTTGAGGGGTCTCTAACAGGCGAGGGGTAGGATAAACCATGAAACAATATCAGGTACTTTCACGGATGAGTGCCAAGGCAGCCCTGGGGCAGCAAGTCAAACATGCCCCAGGTGAAGTGATCTCTTACTCCAAGGCTGAGGAATGGCAGCACTCTGAGTTGTGCAGTCTTCCTAAATAGCACATGAAGGGACTTCAAAAAGATGTGTTGAGTAACTCCTAGGCTGCAATAAAAATGATTTCTGCCTTCAACTTTGATAAAACCATATAAAAAGCTATGTTAACAACAAAAAAAAGTATATTTTGTTGTTCTAGACTCTAAAGAAACAAAACACTGACATCCTATATGTCCAGAGAACTAAGCAGGTCTTTAAGTCACAATTATTCCAGAGCGTACGGCTGGCAAATGGTTTTCAGTTTTATTGATATTTTTCGTCTTTATTACATTGAGAATGAGAGCAAAATGCTTGTGATTTTCACAGTATTTGATCCCCAGGGCATCTATATCATGATGAATACAGTTTCTCATTGCATTGGTGGTAATGTCATACACCATCTCTGAAATGACTCTTGTTTTAGATACGGTGTTTTGTTATTCGCACGAAAGAAAATAAGTGTCGACGATTTTTGTTTAAGTTAAAAAAGGAAATCCAACCTAAGGATCTCAGAGGAACATTGACAAGGGGAAACAGGACAAAAAACTTATTAGCCAGATGAAGTTCCAGTGACCTCCCTTGGTATCCTGCAGTGCAGGAATTTTTCAAATGTTAAGCTTATTGCCATCCAAGGAGATGGCAGCAAATTCAGGCCACTGTGTGGACTCTGAAGTGCACGCAAGTCACTGGTGCTCTGGGCTCCAGGAATTCACAGGACCAAAAGCAAGCAAACAGAAGGCATGCTTGAGGCACCTTGCACAAGAAAGCCATCCTTTGTTTGACTGGAACTCATTTTACAGATTCCAACAGAATTCAAAATAAAGAAACTCAAGGAGTAGGAAATTAAGTCTACATAATTAAGACACCTTGAATTTCCTGAATGTAAAATCCCATAGAATCAAACTGTGCCTGTTATCCTACACCATCTACCAGTTTCCATTGTCACCTGCATAACCTCATCCTCATATGATTTATGTGATGCCCAAAATAAAGAGAATAGCGATTTGTTGGTTTCAAACATCTACATATTTTGATTTTTTTTTTTTTTTTTTTGAGATGGAGTCTCACTCTGTCACCTGGGCTGGTGTGCAGTGGTGCAATCTTGGCTCAGTGCAACCTCTACCTCCCGGGTTCAAGTGATTCTCCTGCCGCAGCCTCCTGAGTAGCTGGGATTACAGGCACCCACCCCTACGCCCAGCTATTTTTTTGTATTTTTAGTAGAGATGGGGGTTTCACCATGTTGGTCAGGCTGGCGTCAAACTCCTGACCTCATGATTCACCTGTCTCGGCCTCCCAAAGTGCTGAGATTACAGGTGTGAGCCACCGCACCCAACCCATTTTGATATTTGAATGGTACCCAGGGAAGACCCTGGCTATCAGTTCAATAATTAAAACAATATGGGGGAAAAAGGTAAAAATAAATAAAACTTACTAAGTTATTCAACACACATCTATTTCTTGAGTGTTTCCTGCATGTCGGGCACTGGGCCCAAGTGACTGGGATAAAATAATGGATGAAAAGCAGTCCAGTGGCCTAGATAAGGGGACTAGAGACCAATACACATAACTTTCATAAGGGTTCTGAGAACAGCAAGTATTTTTATGGGTTTGGTAGGTTACGGCAGGAGTATCTATCCAACCTTGAAGTGTCATATTAAGGAAGGTTGGACACGGAGACTTGACTTCTAAGCTGAGTCCAGAAAGGGGAGGAGTTGCCATGTTTGGAATGGTGAAGGTGAGACAGCCAAGAGCAGAGGTAAGAGCAGGGGCTGGCACATAATTCAACTGATGGAAATCTACAGTTTAAGGGAGAGTCTGGGGGAAAAGTATGTTAGAGAGATAGAGAGGTGCCAGATTACACGGGGAACAGATGCATTTACATAATTCCTAGGGAAACAGGTAGGTTAGAGAAGTTCCAATGATGAAAGGAGCATTACAAGAAGGAACCATCAAAGACTAATGAAAATTCATTAGTTAAAAACTGATTAAGCATTTAGAAAGATAATTTCTTTTTGTATGTTCAGTGAGTAAAACAATCATACTTTTAGAGTTTGGGTATATATTCTTTCAGTTTATCTGTTTCATAATTTATTCTCTATATTACTGTTGATTATTAGAGTTTTATGGTTACTGTAGTTAATTTTTTAATTGTTAGACCAAGGTTAGGAGTTTGATTTTCATGGAAGCTCCATAGCTTCAATTTCTTTCATGGTCATAGACTGAACTCTTAAGCAAGACGTAAAAATACATGGCTTTTGTCAAAGTAGACCTTGAGAAAGAATGCTGATAGAACAGTATAAATCAAATGTTAAATCATTGATGAAAAATCTCATTGTTAACTTGACCAGCAATCTCATTTTTGCCAAGGAAAGGGGGGTAACAAATAAGTAGTTACAAAAATAATCGTATCAACTTATAAATGGGTTAGGTACCAAAGTCACATTTGTAAATAAGTGGCCTTAAACAGAAACAATTGCCCCCAGAAGCAATGTTAGCCTTGGTAGTTTGGTTCCAACAACATTAAACTTGGTACCCAACATCAACTTTCAGTACACAACACAAATGATTTCTCTTCTTACTGTTGGTTTCCAATACCCCAAAGTAAAATTAGTTCCTCCATCCATGGCATTTAACACACCACATGAATGCTTAAATGCCATGTCCCCACATTGGGCAAGTACTATTCTGTATACTATTTGTATACCAGAAGGGTATAGGTTGTCCTTTAAGCATGCAACTTAAAAGAATCTTCTGGCTTAACAAGAATCCAATAATCTACAAGCCGAAAATGAACAACAATATAGCCCTTGCATCTTCAAAGTCATTTAAGGACAAAAAAGTTGAAAAAAAATCCATTTAGTAAAGATCTAACTGACAGGTTTGCCAGAGCATAAGAACTCTGTGAAGAAAGCCTGTGTTGCCACTAGTTAGAGTAGGCGTGTAGGATTTACAACAAAGCAAAAGGTAAGCCTTCCCTAATGCAGGTAGGTAGATCACACTTTATTTACTACTCTTGCTTTAATAATCACTCGCTTATCAAGTGTGCAGCAAGCCCACATCTAAGCCCTTTCTATGTGTTCTTTCATTTTAGTATCACAACATCCCAACTAGGTCGTTGATTCTATTATCTCTTTTTTCCAGAAAAATACACTTCTGAACCCAGGAACTCAGTCTCTAGAGTCTGCTCTCTTAACTGTTACAATAGGTAAAGAATGAATTACAAAGAAAAAAAAAAAAACAGCTGGAAATTAGTTTTTATATTGTATTCCAAAAAGCCAAAAGAAATCTCATCGAAGATGATACCCTCAGTAAATTTAGCAAGGAAAAGCTCTAAATATGTCTACACTATTTTAGAGGCAGAATAGCTAATAGGTAAGGATATGGACCCTGAAGCCAGGCTGCTTATGTTTGAATCTCAACTCTATCCCTTATCACTGTGCCTTTGAGTGAGACATTTAACCTCTTGGGATTTCAGATTCCTCCTTTGTAAAGTAGGTTGTCTCTAAATGAGTGTTCGGCACATATTAGGTTGATGCAAAAGTAATGTTCTTTTTACCATTATTTTCGATGGCAAAAACCACAATTACTTTTGCACCAATCTATAGAAAGTGCTCTGTAGGTATTTGTACTGTGTTTTGGACTGAATTGTGTTCCCCAAAATTCAGTGTTGAAGCCCTAATCTATATCTGGAGATAGGCCCTTGAGGAAGGTAATTAAGGTTAAATGAAGTAATATGGGTAGGGCCCAAATCCTGTAAGATTGGTCCCCTTAGAAGAAAAGAACCGACTCTAAAGATCTCTCTCTCTTTCCATACCCGCACAGAGAACAGTCCACATAACGACACAGCAAGATGACTGCTGTCTACAAGCCAGAAAAATAAGCATTACCAACAACTATTCCTGACTAATATACACTGATTATGATTACACCAGGTTCCCTCCACTTGGGTCAGTTTGATCATTCTATAATGTCACAACCGTGTTCTAAACTGCATTGTCTCCGTTGCATGAGGAGCTCAGATATGAAATCATTGAAAGACAAATCAAGTTGCCTAGTCAGTTGAAATTCTTCCAGTGACAAACCAGCTTAGCAGGAAAAGTAGAGTTTATGGCACAGATAACTTCCTGTTGAATTCAAATTCCTGTTGAAAATACAACAGGTAGACAGAACAGAAATTTTCAAGGAATAAGCACTCTTTTGAAAGTGATAAAGAATAACAGATCTGGAAAACCCACTCTCCTTGTCAGAAAACCCACTTTCTTGTCAGAAATTTGAACTGAACAGCATTTTATGTGGCTCCAATTATCATTAATAACAAACAGTATAGAAATAAAAAATTAAAACACTGTATTAGAAACAGCCATACTTAACCAAGTAAAGTAAGAAAACTGTAAGAGATAAATAATACATTGCCTATTTGAAAAAGATATAGTGAAAATATACATTTTTACAAAAATATAAGAAATAGCTTTACTTGCACTGAATTTCATTTTTATATGGCTGGTTTTTAATGTTTTACAATGGATAGATGGCATACTCTACTCAAGCAGATAAACAACAAGGAGTGTCTTAATACACAGATGTATCTATATATATAGATATTTATACATTTTATATATTATATATTATTACATATATGTAATAACATACTGATTACATACATATAACATGAATATACTATATATTACATAATATATGTAATGTGTATATTACATATATAATACATATGTGTAACGTGTCTATATTACACACAATACATATATGTGACATGAATATATAGCATATGTAATACACATGTGATGGTATATATATAACATATACAACACATACACAATATTTAAATTAAGCAAACAGCATCATTTTAACAAGGAATGAAACTCATAAGTGAATTACTGATATAAAAAACATTCTCTCATGCATATGCAGTGTGGCAGACAGTTATTTCAGAGACAAAGAGAAAGTCACAGCTGTAGCATGCCAGAGAACCAGAAGATTCTTGGATAATTAGGCTGATCAGCATTCTGGCATAAGGAAACCAGTGACATTACACTCTCCATTCCAGAGTCTAACACGCTCTCAGCTCACAGAATTTGTGACTTTTGTTGTTTTAAATAAGAGATTTAATTTTCATTGTTTCTCATCAAGTAAACTTCTAACATTGTTATTAGCTTGAAAACTTGTAGAGTAAAAAAGAACAAGATAAATATTAAGAGCAGAGTCTGACAATAAAGCTGGAAAAACTATTAGCACATAATAAGAGATCTGAAATGGCACAATTTATAATGCTGCAATAACAACAAATAAACAGCCTGTTAAGCACTTTGTTTCAACAAAGCAAAATCATACTAAAAATATATATATTAAGATGCAAAGAGCATGTATGATGTTCCGGCTAGGTATGTCCATTATGCATACCTACTGGACTTGGTTACTACAGGTTAGAAACCTTTTAAAAAGCATCTTTTTCAAACCAATAAATCATTAATATCTGTAGCTACTCATATTTCTATCAAAAACAAATTATACTTCAGTGTTTTTAGTAAAAGCTCAACAATGGAAAGCAATTATTGCCATTCTTGTACATCAAATAAGTTGACAGCTGAATCCTTATTGCCAAAATCTTTAATTTGTGTTTTGATATGAAAAGT
Organism: Pongo pygmaeus; assembly: GCF_028885625.2. NCBI lineage: Eukaryota > Metazoa > Chordata > Mammalia > Primates > Hominidae > Pongo > Pongo pygmaeus. Next base: position 105,095,986 of record NC_072384.2, on the reverse strand, counting down.
TAACATCAACATTAAAGCTAGTTTTATTCTGTGATACAGTCAATTGTGGAAACAGACTAGCTTTATGAATTAAGCTTATGCAGTATAAAGACAAAATGATTAAAATCAAGTACAGATGTTTACATGTATAGTGTTATTAAAATATATTTTGAAAAACAGAATTAAGTTGAACCTTAATGTTTTTTGTACCAATATTATGATACTTTGCTTATATTACCTGTAAATGTACATGAAAGTCATTAATTTGCTCGACGAATTCCCAAGAATCTAGCATTGAGCTAAAAGGCAGATTAAAATTTTGGTCACTACATTCTCCTTGAAATATATTTTAATAACACTATACATTACATGTATAGTGTTATTAAAATATATTTTGAAAAACAGAATTAAGTTGAACCTTAATGTTTTTTGTACCAATATTATGATACTTTGCTTATATTACCTGTAAATGTACATGAAAGTCATTAATTTGCTCGACGAATTCCCAAGAATCTAGCATTGAGCTAAAAGGCAGATTAAAATTTTGGTCACTACATTCTCCTTGAAAGCAAACATGCACAAAAAGAGGAAAGAGGGATGCAGTTCATGATCTACAAATAAGCTGTTCACATGTTGTAACATGGAAGCAAATCATTATCATTACATACCACTAAAATCCACCCTACCAATGAGAGTGGAAAACCCTCTTCAAGCACTGCCTTCTCCAAAGGAGACTTTACCTGTTCTCTGAATGATGTGATATGCAAAGCATTGTACAAAATATGACAGATTTCCATTTTCCATATTGATGGTCACCCCCATTCAGACAGCAATCCCTGCTGAGCTTCACATTTAAAGGTGCAATGACATATCTTTTTTTTTTTTTCTTTCTGGCTCAGATGGAACTTCTCAGAATTGAAAAAAGGAAACGGACATGTTCTTCTTTTGCTCCCATCTTTAAAGAGCTATGGCTTCAAGAATCCACCAATGATACTTCACATTGTCAATATTGGTCTCTATAACTGCACAGATATGTATATGCCCCCAAATGCATCTGTTTTTCCACTCAGATATGTAGCTTCTATGCACTATAAGATCACTGTACCAAATGGCAGTCTTAAGAATTACCCTAGGCTTGGATTAAAATCGTTCTAAACATTCTTGGGGAAAAAGAGATTGTTTGTGAGAAAGCTTCATAACAAATAAACAGAACTGGTGTGGGGGAAAGCCTTTTAAGATATAGTCAGAAATATTCTATAGAACACATTTCTGTTATTTATAAATTATTTAGAACACACTTCTATTATGTATAAATTATTTAAAAATCTGTTTCATGCAGGCTTTCCTTTCTTTCTAGATGATAACCGATTATTTGTCCATAACTATCAAAGGCCAAAATGCTTTAACACCAAATTCTACAATTTTAGATAATAACTAGTACTGCTAAGGTTTCTATAGTTACCCAGGAAAGGGTCATGACTGTCTGAAACACATACACTCTCTCTGATAATTAACCACATCATGATAGACTGACAACACTTAATGATTAATTAGGCTAAGAACTCAAATCCTTAGCAGGAGGTAAAAGCACAGAATTTCATAATGTACTGAACACCTCCCAGAGAGACATGGAATACAAATAAAGCTAAATTTTAAAATGCAGGTTTGCAAATTCAGTTTTACTAATATAAATGTCTCCTTGGGAGTCTCACAGCAGAGGAAATTAGGAATTCTCTGCTTGCCAAATAACAGCCATACAATCACAATGAAGCCTTCACAAAACAGCTCAACCCAATTCATTCAATGCTGCCTTTTATATAAAATGCACCATTTTCCTTTCTACCATTCAATGAAATACAGTTTAGAGTGTCTTACGGAGTAAGCTGGATTAGTCATCTGCATACAAGACCTTACTTTGCTTAGAATTTTACAGTTTACAAAACATTTTTGCAAAAACACTTTATGATTTCTAGTTTCAATAGGCAAGCGTCTGAGCCCAGGTGTTGGAGAGGGACCTGGCCTCGAATATCATCCACTCTACCACTTACTAGCCTCACAACCCTGGGCTTCCTTAAGGAGGCATTTGATTGTAATGATGCAGCCCTGGTTATTTAATACAGTGGTTGGTAGGAAATAACAAAAGGCAAAGATTACCAGCCATGTTATTACCAGACACGTTTTCAGTTCTCTAGAGTTTCTGAATTTTACTTTTCTATCAGATCATCAGAATGTTCCATGTTTCACTATATTATTCTGGTCCTCACAAAAATAGCCAAGTAAAAGATGACTTGCCATTATGTCATCTGTTAAGAGACATAAGCGATGGCTAGTGAGTAGACAGCTCACTAAATATTCCTAATGACCCCTATGACCAATGCATATCAGTTCCGTTAAAGCCACTATTCATTTACCCCAAATAAATTTATCAACCAGCTGCTATGTATCAGACACCGCACTGAGGACTTCGCAATTTTAAAAATATAGAACATAATCCCTGTTCGCATGGAGCTAATTCGCTAAAAAAAAACAATTATACAGAGAAGGTAAAGTATGAAAGAAAATGGGCAAGACTGGTCCAGGGGATGGTGGCATCTCTGAGGAAAAAAATAATTTATCAGAAACCCGAGGGGGAGAAGAAGCTGACCCCATGAAGAGGACAGGTGAAAGCATCTCCAGCAGGGAAAAGAAGTGCAGATGTTGCAAGTCTGAAAAGAGCTGGGCACCTAGAAGGATGAATATAACTGCTAGAGCCCCATGTACACATAATAAAGTGGTTTGAGATGAGGCTGAGGAGGCAGGCAATGCCCAAAATATAAAGCTTTGTAGGCCATGGTAAAGATTTTGATCTTCATCTTAAGAGCAATAAGAACTCATGACAGAATACTAAGTAGGAGAGTAATACGATCGGACGTATGCATAGGATGACTGGCACGGTCATAGGAGAATGCATGGGAAGGGGGAATAGCAGGTGCCAGGACATCAATTAAGAGGACATTGCAGAAGTCCAGGCAGGAGATGGCAGCTTGGACTAGCATGATGGTAGTTAAGTCAGTAAGGAGGATTCACTATATATTTTATAACGACCATCAATAGGACTTGACAGTGAGCTACTGGTGGGTGATAAGAGAGGGGAATATGCCAGGACTAGTTCTAGTTTTATGAAGTCACTTACTTCCTTAAGCACACTAGAAATTTCAGATCCCTCCAACACTGCACTTTACACTATCATCCATGTACAACCACGTGGCAAAATCTACACACTTTACCTGAAATTACTTCTCAGGTACATTTACCACCTTTCTGCATTTTTCGTGTCACTGCCTTGGTTAGGGTCTTGACTTGCACTTGTCCTAAATGCTGTTCATTTCTACAAACTCTCTCAATTCCAATTTAATCTCTGCCTTTCAGCCAGTGTCTTTTTTTTCTAAAACATAAAAGTGACTAAGTTATTTCACTGCTTCAAAATATTCAATGGCTCTCAATTATCAGCAGACTAAATGACCACATGATAACATCCAAGTTGGCAAGAAATGTTTTGCAAAACTCTGAATTTCAATAAGACCACAAAGAAGCAGAATATAGAGGAACAGGATGACAATCTTTTTTTTTTTTTTTTTTTTTTTTTTTTTTTTTTTTTTTGATACAGGGTGCGTTAGCCCATTCTCACACTGCTATAAAGATACTACCCAAGACTGGATAATTTACAAACAAAGGAGGTTTAACTGACTCTCAGTTCCACATGGCTAGGGAAGCTTCAGGAAACTTACAATCATGGCTGAAGGGGAAGTAGACAGCCTCTTCACAAGGCAGCAGGAGAGGGTGTGAAGGAGAAACTGTCAAACACTTATAAAACCATCAGAGCTCATGAAACTCACTATCATGAGAACAGAATGGGGAAACCACCCTCTTGATCCAATCACCTCCCTCTCTCGACATGTGGGGATTACAGGTCCCTCCCTCAACATATGAGGATTACAATTCAAGATGAGATTTGGGTAGGGACACAGAGCCAAAGCATATCACAGGGCCTCACTTTGTCACCCAGGCTGGAGTTCAGTGGTGCGATCATGGCTCACTGCAGCCTTGACCTCCCTGGCTCAAGCGATCCTCCCACTTCAGCTGCCCAAGTAGCTGGGACCACAAGCATGCACCACAACTCCTGGCTAATTTTTTTAATTTTTTGTAGAGACAGGGTCTCACTATGTTGCTGAGGCCAGTCTCTAAGTCTGGATTCAAGTGATCCTCCTGTCCCAGCCTCCCAAAGTACTGGGATTACAGGCATGGGCCACTATGCCTGGAAGGATGATGATCTAAGAGTAGAGAATAACACATGGTCTTAGCCACCCTCTTTTAAATTCATATAAACCTTATGTTTCCTTTCGTTACTCTCTCTCTCTCTGACTCCTTGACCCCCACAGCCCCAACATACACATTAAAGTAGTGTAGCAGAAAGATTATTGGCCTGAAATCAGGAGGACTGGGTGCTAGCCAGATGGCACAATACTTTTAAATGTTCAGTATATTTAAATGAGTTCTAGCTCCAGGGAAGAAAAAATGATCTGTCTACTCCTATTTCAAATGATTTCTAACCATCAAAGTTTTTTGGTCCCTACTGGGTAAACTGATAATGTTCTGTGCAACTTATTCAAAGTTGTTTTTCTGGACTTTAATTCTTAGACTTCACCAATCTGAAAGTGAACTTTATCTACAACAGGAATGAACATACCATTAGGTTTATTTATCATCTTCACTGAGCAAAGCTGCTGCCAAGGATACATCATGCAATGTTCAGATGTAATCCTTTGGCTTCCTTCTTGCTCTCACAGAGGCATTGCTATCTACTGACTTCTCTTTTCCATATCACATACACACTCCTATTTTACCCACCCCCATTATGAATGCCATCCTCTCCTTGTGGTCTCTGGGCCATGGCCCAGGCATATTTAACATAACCCTCCTCTCCTGGGCTTAGAATTTATTCCCTTAGGTGGAGGTAAGAGAAGAGGCATCATTTTTCTTGAAAGCAAACCCCCAAATATCTGAACTCCTCTGGTTCAACTTAAATTCCTACCAGACCCCAGGCAAATAGTTAGCAAACTGCCCACTTCCCTAACCCTAACCACAGAATAGTAGGCAAGTTTTATTATACAAAAGGCAAAGTTTTACAATTATGTCATGTCTCGGGGAAAAAAGGAATATGCTTGGAAAGGGAGTCATAAATATCACATACAATTCTGCTTTTGAGAAATGGCCACTTGCCTACTTAAGAACTAATATAATAAAATATCACATCTGGCAGACAGACTACCACAGAATGATGAAGATGTTCCATCACTAATAATCTATTCTGTGCTCATACAGGTAACTTAAAGAGGAAATTATTCTATTACCTCACCTCTGAGGCCAAAGAGTTCATCCAGAATCTATTTTCAATAAATCACCTCCATATTAAAAATCTTACTCAATTAATGCTTGTCATCCCATCAAACTACACTTGTAAACTCTCAAGGCTTTCAACTCCCCTTGTAACTCACTCACGTTAGTCCCAAAGCTAGAAAACATATCAACAGCTGTAATTGCTATCTGTAGAATCCTATCTCAGCATTTCGGCAAAATTTCTCAAGAGATTGTGTCATTCAATAATATTCCTTAAAGAAAAGGTCAAATAAGAAGAAAACTGTATGTTAGGAGATTATCAGACCACGTATTTAGTTACTGGAAGATTTTTTTCTAGCTAGGAAAGCCAAATAAATTCCAGAATTTCTGCTGAACAAACAAGTGGGAAAAAAGTAAATTTCTCTTAGAAGAGTTAAATATGACAATGCTGCTTCTTGCTCCAGCATGCAGGCTTCTGGGAAACATGCTGTCATAAAACTTCTCCCAAGAGAAGTGGAGAAACCTGCAAGCCAGAAAGATTTTTAAATAGAAAAAATTAGCCTCCCTAATTTAACCATGGTGTTTATTTGATTCCTCTCCTCAGATGACAGGGAGCTAACAGAGTCTACACACTGAGGGCACCTGCCAGAAACTGAAGCCCTAAGAAATAACTAGAAGAGACAGCCAAGTAAGCAGAATTACTTGCTATCTGGGACTTTAAAATGGGGAGGTAAACAAAGAGGATTACATGCTTTAGTAGACTCGGAAGGCCCACTGTATTATGATAGAGAAAATGGGATCATCATTAAGAACCTCAGCCAAGTCATGGAGGTTTCCTTGTGTAGAGATTCTGGGTTTGAGAATTAGGAGTTCCTGGATTCCAATCCTGGCTCCTCCAGCTCCATTTACATAAAGAAGCTTAAATCTCATTTTCCTCAACTCAAAATAGGATTAAGAGGATTCACTTTATAAAATGTTTTGGGGATTAAAAGAGATAACATTTTGTTAAGTCTTAGGATGGTTTCTGTCACCTGACCATTCAATTATTACCACTATCATTATTATTAGCTAGATCCATGATGATCAATATTTAATATAACAGACTTCATTGAAAAGAGGAAATTTTATAAAACTGTCCAAGATTAGTGATTAAATTTCTGATAACTAAAACATACTTTTATGCAGTACACTTAATTTCCTGATTGCTCATGTATTATACAACACTTTTTTTATCCGTATTTACGAACTAAGTTACTTTAACCTTTGGATTTTTAAGTTACCCAACAAAATCATCCTCCATAAACAAAATCAGGAAGATTTGAGAACCTCAGGCTTGTGGAAATCCAGACATTCGGGTAATAGCTATTTGTGTTAGAAAGGAAACTACCCATTCTGAGGATGTACATTGGCATTTTTAGGCATATAGAGAACATTCAGTGAAATATTTCTTCCTAAAATACTGTCATAAGTCGAAAGAGTTGCTGATCTGTGAAAGCACTGAGCTGAGAAATGCCATGATTTCTCACTGGAAGGATTCGGCATACTTTTTTGCCCTTACTCCCAAGTGTGAATAACTGAAGAGTAATACTGAAATACACCCAAGAAGACAGAAAGCATACTGAGAAAATTCCGGCTATGGGTAACTTCTTAGAAATACAGACCATAATAAAATCATAACATTTTCATAGTAGGGCTTATGCAAAGGTATTCTTACTATGTTCTCAGCTATAAATCAAAGTGTATTTTCCTAAAAGATGATTCCAATCATATTTGATAAGAGCAATCAAAAAGTAGGTTAGTAGCACAAGTGGGAGAGAAGACACTAGAGACAGGTAGGTGTTTGTCCCTAATGTTGTCCATAAATACAGATTTTAAAAAGTGTCATACAATACATGAGCAATCAGAAGGGTCTAAAATAATTCAAAATAACTCAGCATTTCCTGAGTCCAAACTGCCTCCCCACACTATATCCCAAACCTGCTCCTGGTCATCTATTTGAAAATGTGATTTCTACGCCTGTTCAGGCTTAGTTCTTTGAATTTTAATTTTTTAAACAATTACGTGGACTATTATATGCAAAAATTAGATCCTGAGACTTCTGAGGACAAAGTACAAAGTTCCCATCCTCACAGAGCTTGGAGTCTGATGGAAGGAAGACAGTAAACAAATACATAATGTTAGGAAGTATTAAGTGCTAATGAAGAAAAACAAAACAGCATAATAGATACAGAAGAAGAAAGGTGCTATTTGAGACAGAGTCATTGAGGGAAGGCCTCTCTGACAACATGGCATCAAAGCAGAAATCAAGATGAGTCCAGGCAGACTTGGAATATCAGCGAGAGCTATGAATGAAGAGGAAGAGAGGGACAAAAACTCCTATTAGGGAAACTACAAGTTGAAAGCACAGCATTGAAGCTAATATGGCCAGAGTCAAGGAAGGTAGTGAAAAGGAATGAAAAATGAGGCCAGGGACAGGCAGGGTCGACACCCATGACAAGCACTCTGAATTCTATTCTAAGTGAGATTGAAAATCATTAAATGGTTCTGAGCAAAATGTAGCATAATCTGATTTATATATTCTAAAGGGTCATTCTAACTGGGATGAGAGCGGGGTATGTGGAAGAGAAGAGGAAGTCAGGGTGAAAGGAGATCAGAGAGGTTAGGAGGCTACTGCACTGGTCCAAAATGATAATGTTGGCTTCAATTACTGTCCAAGGCAATAGTAGAGATTACAAGAATATATATTGCAATTTATATTTTGCATTTTTGTAAGGGAACAGTTGACAAGCACATTTTCAAGGAAGCAGTGACAGATAGGATTTAGGATAAATAATAGAAAAATTAAATGTACATTACAGAAACTTCAGTTCCTCCATAAAATTACAGTAATGTTGAGTTTTGTAAAAGATGTGAATGGTAAATTTATGACTATTCCCATTGAAATGCAACAAATGGAAAATGATTGTATTATGTATGATTTATATAAAACAACATGTGTTACAGCTATCTCTAAGAAAAAAATATATATTTTGCAAATATTTGCAATATATATATATTTGCAAATATATATTTTTGCAATATATATATTGCAAAAACAATATATTTGCATTGTTTTTGCAAAAATGTTTTGTAAACTGTAAAATTCTAAGCAAAGTAAGGTCTAGTATGCAGATGACTAATCCAGCTTACTCCGTAACAGACTCTAAACTGTATTTCATTGAATGGTAGAAAGGAAAATGGTGCATTTTATATAAAAGGCAGCACTGATATATTTAAAAGTAAAGCAAAATACTCAATAAGCCCTTTTTAAAAAGAAAGTTATCTTTTACCAGTTTGTTAAATACTTCAAATGATTATTGTTAAATATATTATTCATAAATCTACCCATATCAATTATACAAAATTCTCCCAGATATAACAGAGAAATTATCTTAACATTGATATATATGTAAACTCAAAACAATAAAATCAACTTCTTCATAAAGCATCCAAGGTGAGGGAGAAAATTTATAAAGAACAGGAGCTGGGGCTTGGAAAAGATTAATTTTAAAATTATATTTCTTCAAAACCGCCCTAACCACTCTAGTTAGCATACACTCATTTATTTATTGCAACATTTCTTAGAGATAGCTGTAACATGTGTTGTTTTATATAAATCATACAAAATACAATCATTTTCCATTTGTTGCATTTCAATGGGAATAGTCATAAATTTACCATTCACATCTTTTACAAAACTCAACATTACTGTAATTTTATGGAGGAACTGAAGTTTCTGTAATATACATTTAATTTTTCTATTATTTATCCTAAATCCTATCTGTCACTGCTTCCTTGAAAATGTGCTTGTCAACTGTTCCCTTACAAAAATGCAAAATATAAACTGTGTTCTACTTTCTTTACATTAAACTTGAATTGTTGCTGAGGAGTCAAACCACCTGAAAAATAAAATGCAATATATTTGATTAAAACCATGGTCCCTACAACCACAAATAGTTAATTATAGTTCAGGATCCTAATGTATTGGGATCAATTGCAGTTGTACTTGTCTATGAATTAGACTTTTTTCCAAACACTGACTTTCCTTCTCTGCTAGGACTAAGCAAATAACAGTAAATTGGTTACTGTGGTTACAATGCTTGATCTCCAGAACAAGAAAACCTTAACTCTTTCAGGACTGACTCTCCTAAAGAAAGGAAATAACATATGTTACGTCTTCTGCCTTGTGAAATATCTATATATGAGTAAACATCTCATTTGGTTAAATTCAAAACTAAGTTATATATAAATAATACTATTAATAACTACTGTTGTAAGCAATACTAATTCTAAGGCTTATTTAGAAATTGCCTAATCTCCATATTCAAAATGAACTTCTTAGGAAGAAAGTTACCTTTACCAATTGTTTTGTTCATGCAACGACAAGGTAAAATAAGCATATATTGTTAAAAGGAAGCCTTAGGATTTGAAATTATTCAACTTACTTTATAAAATCAAATACAGAAAAAGACTAGTGCATAAAATTTCTTTTGTCTTTCCAGCATATTAAAATTACAGGTCTTGCACAATAAGCACATACCATCTTATGTGGTCAATAGATTTTTAAAGTCTCCCTCTAAAAGTCATACACATAAAATATTGCCATTCTTATACACAAGCATCAATGACATAAAAAAGCAACAAAGTATAATAATAAAATCCATAGGTATGAATGGATGTACTTTTAAAGACATGGGAAAAAGTGTCTCTTTAAATAAAAAACAGCAACTTTTTTTAATTTTAATTTTAATTTTAGATTCGGGGGTATATATGTGCAGGTTTGTTATATGGGTATTGCATGATGCTGAGGTTTGGGCTTCTATTGATCCCATCACCCAGGTAGTGAGCATAGTACCCTACAGGTAGTTTTTCAACCCTTGCCCCCCTCCTTCCCTGCCCTAGTACTCCTTAGTGTCTACTGTAACCATCTTTATGTCCATGAAACACAGCAATTTTAAATGGTGCTATGACAAACTATAATTAACCATTAAAACATAGTGTTCTCAGTACAATTCTCTTATTCTCAAAGGACCAAGGCTCCCTGAAAGCAAAGCTGGCAAATCCATCTGTGGGTGCCTGTGGTCACCACACCTCATCAGCTTGGGTGCAGATAATTCACAGATACTATGGGAGTGCTACCCAAGACATGCTTACACACATACACACTGCAACTGAGGAACTCAAGACAAAAGGCAAAAAATGGAACCCATTTTGAAATGGAAGAAGAAAAAAAAATCTATAAATTACTGTAATTACTTTAATAGCCATTTCAGAAAGGATACTAACAAAGGCCTGGTTTCCTCATGCATGCACACATGCCTGCTCTGATCTTTAAGAGGGTCTAGGCTATTCTTATCTACAATTCTTACCTAACACCAGCGATTTGCTAAACAATAAGCCTAATTTATATCATTTCAATTCTGCTCTGATTGAACCTTTCTCCTCCCAAGAGAAACATGACAATCTGCAAGTTATTTGTTAGGAAAAGCAGAGCTCAGGCTGCTGTTTGCCAAAATTGCACAAGAGATGAAAAATGTTCTAAACATATCTTGGTCAATGGCAAAACAACTACAGAGACTCCTGATAGGGAAATAAGTGCCTGTCAGGTGTTAATACAGGTGGAAGGTAGGAGAAGGGTGAGCAGAGGATGGGGTGTAAGCTGGTTCTAGAAGTGCCAGGGGATGTCAGTAGGTATGAGTAGTGGATCTTTTCCTACAAAGGAGGAGGGAAATAAAAATCTTGCACAAACCTCTCAAAATATTGCATGCGTGCATCGCAGATCTGACAAAAATATTTGTTGACTGATCATTTTAGCAATTTAACCTGGTACACTCTCTCAAAGAACATTGCCACATTATTTTGAAAATACAAGAAACAGCAGAGAGCAGAATACTCCAGTCCAGACCTTCCTACAGAAATATTACCATTAATTTCTAAACTGAATCTGAATAATATTTTACCTCAATCAATTCCTCATTATAATCTCTAATGTTTGCTTTGGTTTTTTTTTGTTTTTTTTTTTTGGTTTACAAAAGGGCATATTTCAACTTCATAAGCTTTAGAAAAATTACTTTGCAAAGCATAACAAAGTTAGTTTGCTGATTATTTCCTCAAATTTTTTTTTAGTTCCTCTGGTTTTTATTTGTAATGGCACTGATGTCTGCATTTCATTTTTATGAGGATAAATATGAACTCAAAATTTCACCAATATGCTAGCTATTCTGTCTTAGATTTGTCAAGGAAATCAAAATTTTGACTGAATGTAATATGAAATAAGGTATAGCAATAGTACATTAAGAGTATAGTACACTAATATTTTTAACAGTGCAATTTAGAAAAAAATATAAAGAAACTTATGACAGACAAACTTCAAGCTAATGACAATAGTTACCATGGGTGGTGGGCAAAAGTAGAGAAAGTGGATTCCAAAGGACTTTTACTTTTTATATTATGTACCCCAATAATATTTGAATTTTCTACAATGGGTAGTTACTGTTTTTATAATGAGAATATTACATATTTTTAAAACAGGTAAGTACTGATATGTATTTTAAACACATAAGTATTAAGTACTACTTAACATAAAATCAATCAGTGAGATTTGGAAGAAAGTTTCTAGGTGTTGTTGGGTATTGACCAGATAAAGCAGGAGAACTTTCACCTCTGTTTCATTGTTCTAACAATACTATAAGATAGCTTTCACTGGCAATAATATAAAACAAAAATATAGAATTGCCTTAAAAGTGGAAACCTAATACAAATTCAAATATCAAGTTTGGGAGGAAAGACAATCACAAATAAGCTAGCATTGAGAGTAAAATTTTAAAATTAATTTGCTTTCAAAACATGCCAAGTAATACAGGAAACCATTACTATTAACTGCTTCCTTCATAACCATTTGTGGGCTATACTAACTGCACTAGCTAGACAAGTTCAATGGGCTCGAAATTGCTGAAATTACACTTAGTTTCATACTCTAGCACATCAAGTACCACTAAATATTTCAACTGTCCTTGTCAGGCATCTTCTAAGGCAAGGCCCACACGTGCTAGGAAGATTCAGGGCCATTTCCTCCATTATTAGTTTGTAGCCTAAGGGCACCTGACAAATGTTCTACTTCCATTTCCCACAGCCCCTTAAACAAAAGAAAATTAAATGGTACTTCTTTCAGGCTGAATTTTTTTTTATTGCATAGCAATAGGACAGAAGAATGAAAGAAACCAAAATATGCTGTTTTGAGGAAATACTACTATAAAAGACTTTTGAAATTATTAATGCCTCAGACCATTTGGAAGAAAGTCAAATAACATAGTTTTCTTGTTTTGCAATTAGGAAACATGGATTTAGAAGAATCATGGTCACACAGCTGACAAGAGGCTAGGTTAAGATCAGAACTCAGATTTCTTCAATCCAGGGAATACCACCTCTTCCACTGATCTTCTTGCAGCAAGAAGATTTAGCAGAACAATGGGTCTCCAATTTCAGACAACATAAGAACACCCTGCAAGACTTGTTAAAACTCAGACTGTGGGCCTCCACCCCCAGGCTTTCTGATTCAGCAGGTCTTGGATGGGGCTAAATATTTTTCAAACAACTTCTCAGGTGATACTGATGCTAGTCTGGCAACCACACTTTGAGAACCACTGCAGTCACCATCTGCCCAGTGAAACAAATGTACTGACCTCTGTTTTATCCTGCAGTCAAGCCAGCTAAATATTGCTAGGTAGGTTCTTCCCTCAGGTAACCAAAACCCATTTTGCTTATTTAAAAAATACACTGGTAAATCTCCATTTAACTATTTTCTCTAAGAGTTAAATGATCCAGATGACCTGTAAATTTGTTCCTTCCCTTCTCTAAAGTCTCACTGGAATATTAATCAGAATTACAAAAAAAAAATGCATCAGTCCTTCCTAGATTTATTTAAACAAAACTCTGTCAAAAACTCAAATGAATCTAAGAGCCAGCACAGGAGGTAGGAGGGAAGGAATGAATTTCAAAGATGAGGTTTATATAAGAGAATATGGAGGTAGCTGGCAGCTGCAGAATGCCTGTCCTGTCCAAGCCTATTTCAAATGTAAATTAAAAAATTAACTACACACACACACACACACACACACACACACACACACGCCAGATTCAGCCTGCTGGTCAGGTAGCCAACTTGCCCAGACTAATATCATGATAAAATTCAGTACTAACACCCAGTTACATGGTGTGTGCTTCTATTTATTCAAAGTTTGTTTTCTTTCAATCTTAGTAAAACTTCTATCAAAACTGTGAAGAAATCACTCCAAGAGAGGAGGAAGGAACTGGTCAGGCAGGCAGTTAGGGTGGGTCCTTGGTAAAATTCTTTCAAACAAAAAACGAGCTTAGAAATCAAGCTGCAGGCACAGATAAGGGAATTTGCACAGGGGAACTTACTTAAGACATGCCCACTGCCACATAGATAAGAAAGGCTACACAGGAGATTTGCCCAGACATGCCCACAATGGAAAATTCCATCCCCTGACACATGTACCTTAAAGGGAACAAAGCAGTATGGAGTAACTATGGAGTAACTCAAGCTAAGGGCTTGCATGCACACTAGAAGGATGGGGTGGAGTTACCAGAAATTCATGCCTTATGCAAATGAGATGCCCAGCTTTCACTGATTTCTCATAAAAGCCTCTATATTCAACTGTAAAACAGCAACCCTCTTTCCGGCCCTCTCTCTGTGGTGGAGAGCTTTCTCCTTTCACTCATTAAACTCATTGCTCCAGCCTCACCCTTAGTGTCCACACTCCTTAATTTTCTTGGTCATGGGACAAAGAATTTAGCGTATATCTCAGGCAATGAGAGATTGCTACAATTCCACAAAAAAGAAACTTGGTCTCAAAAAAGTAAATATCATAAGAATAGACCACATATTAATTTTTAAAAGTATTACCTAGATTAAAAATTTCACTCTATTCTATAAGCATGGAAGAAAAGTTGGTCTAATCAACAATCATACACATTATCTTTCCAAAATAAAAATACATATGCACTGAAGGTGAATAAATGGCACAGTGCATTTATCACATATATACACCAGGCCCAAGAAATTAAATGTTTAAACAGGAGAATTATCCTTGATAGTGCTCCACATATTGTTCAGGACTCACTGTCTGGCATTATGTGCACATGAAACATGTTTTAAGAAATGCATCAGTCAGTAACTTCTATTATTGGCAGTAAAAATGCACTGTTTATCTCCTTTATGGAATAAGTTCATAAAGTACTATAATCTTTTTTAAATCAATTTTCCTTTTTTTAATATTCATTTTTCCCCAGTTTAATGGAAACTACTTTAGTACCTGTTCAGAAAAAAATTACTCCTATATTTTGAAGAATTTTGAGTCTTTTGCTAATCCAGCCAGGAAGCTAATTTATTTAGGCAAAGTTGCCTATGCATCAGACCTGAAAAATGCATTTACACCAAATAATCAGGTAGAGTCAAACCTTTAATCTGTAAAACCAAATTAAAAGAACCAACACAAAGCAAACTGAATACATATATAATAACTTGAGGTAGCAGATACACTGCCTTTGTTTTAGCTAAATCAGATTTAGGTGGATAGAACAACAGCAGTGTTGTCAACATCGGAAAGCAGTTTACAATCCATGCTGTCCCTGGTAGGTCGAGCCCTGAGATGCATATTTAGGAAGAAATCATATAGCTATGCTATGGGGTTATACAATATAAGGCAGAGGGCAATACAGGGAACCTAACTGTCAAGTAAAGAAAGACGAACAAGGCCGGGCACAGTGGCTCACACCTGTAATCCCAGCACTTTGGGAGGCTGAGGCGGGTGGATCACCTGAGGTTGGGAGTTCGAGACCAGCCTGACCAACATGGAGAAACACCGTCTCTACTACAAATACAAAATTAGCTGGGTGTGGTGGCACATGCCTATAATCCCAGCTACTAGGGAGGCTGAGGCAGGAGAATCGCTTGAACCTGGGAGGCAGAGGTTGTGGTGAGCCGAGATCGTGCCATTGCACTCCAGCCTGGGCAACAAGAGTGAAACTCCGTCTCAAAAAAAAAAAAAAAAAAGAAAGATGAACAGCTGGCAGTTAAGTCCCCCTAATTATCACACTAAAAACATATAAGATTCAAAACAATAACAAATGGGAAAAAGTCATTGCCTGACCTGGGACATCAAAAGAAACAAATTAAAACTCCAATTCCCATACTGTTTAATTGACACCTTTAAAAAATCAACGTACACCTAATTCCTAATTCAATGCAAATATCTGTCTATAGATAAATCAAGGCTTAAATTTAAATTTACTTCTAACTTCACTGAAATCCTGCCTCTTGAGCTGCTAGAAATTTATTTGATCTAGCTTTAGAAAATCTTTGTTATTCGGGCTGGATGCGGTGGCTCACACCTGTAATCCTATTACTTTGGAAGGCCAAGGCGGGTGGATCGGTGGACAGATCATGAGGACAGGAGATCGAGACCATCCTGACTAATACGGTGAAACCCCACCTCTACAAAAAATTAGCTGGGCATGGTGGCACGTGCCTGTACTCCCACCTACTCAGGAGGCTGAGGCAGGAGAATCACTTGAACCTGGGAGGCAGAGGTTGCAGTGAGCCGAGATTGTGCCACTGCACTCCAGCTTGGGTGACAGAGCAAGACTCCATCTCAAAAAAAAAAAAAAAAAAAAAATAGAAAAAGAAAGAAAAGAAAATAAAATCTTTATTATTCAATAAGTAAGCATTATCTGATTTTTTTTAAAAAGAAAATTGTGGGCTCAATGGCAAGAAGAGACATTTTCCTTAGATATTAAAGACAATGACAGTATCCAACTCAGGAGCATAAAAAAGCAAAAGCTGATTTTTGAAATTGAAAGCCTGATTCATAAAAATATCATGACACTAGGGCAACATATATAATGCATGTTATAACTATACCATGGACTACATTTATGTTTTAAAATATAAAATTAAAACAAGGCTTATAACTATTTACATGTCAGATAAATCATTGTTTGACATGGTCTTTCATTAAAGCCAAAGTAAAGGAAAATTTCTTCTCTTAAACATAAAATCCGGATGAACATTCAAAGACTTAAGCTTTCTAAGCAAAGATTTTTACATTGTAATATATCTAAACTGTGATAATTGAAGATATCATGGTAAGAAATTACATTTCAAAGAAACCATGAAAAATCTATTTTTTTTTTTGTAATTTTTAGGTAGAAATGCAAGCTCTCCTTATTTAAAAAAAAAACAACTATGGGTGAATTTAATAAATGGGAAAATATAGCCAACCCAGAAGTGGCCACACAACTGAATTCACATTCTTGAATCCAATTCCTTAAAAGCCACACAGCTTAAGGACTGATTGAGCAACTTTACATTATTAATATCTGCCTCTGCTCTCAACTTAGGAGGCTATCTTGGTGACTACTCTTTTAGCAAGGAAACTGAATGGTGTGCCTTTTAGTGATCTGTATTCTAACAAGGATCATAAAATGTGGTTATTCCCATTTTTAATTACTGAACCTTAATGAAGCTGAAGGTTTGAGAAGATGATGAAACACTAAAATAAATTCTTTAGAATTTTGATCTGTTGGCTAAAATTCAATCCCATGAAAGTCATCCTTGGCCATACAATGACTGTGGACATTGGAGTTAGGTTTGCATCCCAGCTCCACCCCTAACAAGTTTGTGTCATCACTGGCCAAGTTACTTAATCTGTTGGAGTTTTACTCTTGTCAGCCATAAATGCAATAATAACCCTTTAAAGGTTCTATTGTAAAGATTAAATAAAAGAACATCTGTAAAATGTTTAGCGCAAATACTGGCATATAGAAAATAGTCAACAAATGTGGCAGCTATTAAGATGGTCTTCTGCAACAGGTAAAAAGAAATATCCTTGAAGAGAGGTAACTTCTAAATAGAAAGTGAACACCTTCAGTTTCACAATTCCATGTTGAAAGTACAACTTCACTTGAATTAATGATGGATAACGCAAATTTTGAAAAGGAGAGACATTTTATAGCACAGTACTTTCACCTACTAAAAGTAAATAATTTTCTATTAATATACCTAACACAATAAATATTTCTTCAAACTCTAAAGAACATAGAGCTTTCCACACCTTCCACCACTCTCAAAAATTGGCAAGATATTTAAAAGAGAGATAAGTTTAATAATGAACCAGGAAAACTGTATTTGCCTCAAAGTAAAAGGTTCCCCAAAAGTTGAAACTTCCTTATTAATAAAACAGTTTCAATATATTAAAAGAAAAACTACAGGAGCAAGATATGAAATGTAATTCATAAAGTCATGATTTTTTAATCACAATATAATAAAATACTGCTCAATGTCAGTTTTTCATTATATAAGCTATAATTTCTTCTGACTTTACGAAATATTACACTACATATGTTAAGCTTTTTTCATGATTTATTCCATTGTTTGTATACAAGAGAAAATCCCCACAAAAATCAATACAAGCAAAAATGCTTTTAACATGATTCAAAAATAAATATTAATTTCATGTATTATCAACTCTTCATATCACTATTTCTAATGAATATTTATGTATTCTTCCTCTTTGAGTATGTTACAACCCACTAAGGTGAAAAATATCATACAAGCATTATTTCTAGTACTTTGCTGGGATTTTTAACTCAAAAATATAAAAACTTAACCTAATTAAAAAACATATAATACCTGTTACAGACTATTTGGCTACTTTAATGCTCAGCATGGGTTCTGTTTTCAGAGTAATACCATGCAGTATTTATATTTCATTGGATATTCGTTACTGATTAACAAAAGCAGAAATTTTATGTCCTACAATTCAGTAAAATCTATCATTCTAACATTCATAGGTAATCTTCTATATGTTCCAGACTCTGCTAATGTCTATAAGAGGGTAAACAAAAAACAGATTACATTAGACCAGACAAGAGATAGTAAAGGCCTAAACTAAGGCAAAAAATAAAATTTAGTTTAAATCCTGTGCAGATGCAGATGAGGATATAAGAAAACAGGTATAATCACATAAACAGTTGTGGGAATATAAAATTAGTGGCATCTCTTTGGAAGGCACTTGGGCAATAGGTATCAAAATCCAAGGACACAAACTATTTGACCCAGCAATTCCCCACTAGTAATTTATACATTTACAGAAAGATATATGTTGGAAATAACACTTAAAAACATGCAAATGTTAACAACTGAGGAACATTTAAATAAATTATGGTATGGCCATATAGTGAACTATAATGAAATTTTTAAAAACCACTGATATGACAAAGTCTCCAAGATATATCAAATAATTTTAAAGGTTCAAAACATTACATTATACTTAAAACCACTGCTATATTTTTAAATATGTATATTATGGTATATAAAAACATTTCTGGAAGAATACACAAATAAGCACTAATAGTTTCCTCTATGGAATGAAACTGTGGGTGGGCCATGGAAAGAGATTTCCTTTTTAATTTATACTTATTTGAAAAGTTTTACTTTACCAGGTATACATACTACATTTTGAAATAAATTAACATTACAAAAAACTTAAAGGTGTGGCCAATGAGATAGGAAAGTTTATGCATTTAAATTTTAATTTTATGTGTTAAGAGGAACCAAAAAGGTGTTGAATTATAGAACTCATTTGAGTAATTGCAGTCATGAAGAATTATTATGAGAACACTACAAGAAGAAGGACAATCAGG
This sequence comes from Pongo pygmaeus, assembly GCF_028885625.2. Taxonomy (NCBI): domain Eukaryota; kingdom Metazoa; phylum Chordata; class Mammalia; order Primates; family Hominidae; genus Pongo; species Pongo pygmaeus. Next base: position 105,076,867 of record NC_072384.2, on the reverse strand, counting down.
AAAAAGTGCCTGATAGCTTAGATATTAGAAAGGCATCTGCTCTGACTGAGATGTGGAAGGACAGTAAGGATCAAATAATTTGAAGTGACACAGACACAGAAGGGTGACAAATCTATCTATATGAGATATGAATAAGAAACAGGAACATCAGAGAAGGAAAACTGAGGAACTCAAATCAGATATATCCATAAGAAATATTGTAAGGCCACTTGAGAAAACACTTAACTATTTTAGGGTTCTAAAGGGAGAAATATGATTGAGATGGTATCTCACTGGAAGAAATCATAACCAGGGAGCCCAACAAGAATCATAAAGAATGCCATGCTTGATCCTTTATTCACTGCACATCTAAGCAAGCATTCCAACAGCGGTACGAAGAAAATATATGGCTGTCCTCCTTCAAGTCAATCTCAGAAACAACAGTGCTGTCTCAACTTTGATGGCACTTTAGAAATCTGCCAAAGAGCCTTAAAATATACTCATACCTGGAGAAATGTTATTTAATTGGCCTTTGCAATCTAAAGCACCTGCAGTTTTCAGTGTTCCCCTAAGAGATTCTTCTGTGCAGCCAAAGTTGAGAGCTACTGCTTTAAAATATTCTGATTATCACATTCACAGACATTCAAACCATCACAGTGTGAACTTGTCCCATTTCCAAGATAGAATGTCCTTCAGGTTTGATAAGAAATATAAACATTGCAATGACAGGCTTCTTTCTTTCCACACTTGTGGTAGACTGTTTCACTGGTAGATCCCAGTGAAACACGCCTTAGGGATTCATGCCTTTGTGCTTCTCATACTGACTGTGGGCTTGGGCACACGACTTGTTTTAGCCAAGTGACCTTAAGCAAGCACTGATGCTTTGGGGTTTCCTTCTTGGAACACCCATCTTGGGGCTCAGCTGCCATGCTTTAAAAGTAAGTCCAACTAGAGAGATGGCACTTGGAGAGGCCCTGGAGGATGAAACACTGCCACATGGAGGAAAACCAAGAGGCCTCTGCTAAGCTAGGCTGAATGCATATGGTGTGGCCCCAACTGAACAACGCAGCACACAGCCAACACAAAGATTTGTGAGATAAATGGTTGTCATCTTAAGCCATTAGGTTTTGAAGTGGTTTGTTACCTCACAGATAACCAGAACATTTAATACTTGTAACCTTTACATTTAGTCCTTAAACAACATCTGGGCCCACCACTATTCCCTGAAGTTTTATATGCCCAACTCTGACTTTTCTTGTTTCCTCATATTGTCTTTTATGTATCTTATTTCTGTTCTTCTGCCAAGAGTAGTATTTCTCAAACTTAAGGGATTTGTGGACTACTTCAAAACCACTCAGCATACAGTCACCAATCTTTTGTTTAAAAAAATTCATCTGAATTTTAAATAAAAATTAAAAGTTTTAAAATTGCTAGTTTCATATCAGTAAGAGATTTGCTGTTTGCAGTCTTTCACAAAGGTATCTTTATCTGACATGAGCCTAAGATCAGATTCCAAAATAACCCCATTAAAAAGTAGGCAGAGGACAAAGATGCTTCACAAAAGAAGACCTACAAGCAGCCAACAAACATATGAAAAAAAATGCTCAACATCACTAATCACAGAAATGCACATCAAAACTACAATGAGATACCATCTCATGCTAGTCAGAATGGCTACTATAAAAAGGTCAAAAATAATAGATGTTGGCAAGGTTGTGGAGAAAAGAGAACACTTACACACTGTTGGTGGAAAAGCAAATGAGGTTAGTCCCTGTGGAAACAAGTTTGGAGATTCCTCAAGGAACTAAAAATAGAACAACTATTCAACCCAGAAACCCTATTACTGGGTATATACCCAAAGGAAAATAAATCATTCTGCCAACAAGACACTTGCATTCATATGTTTATAGCAGCACTAGTCACAATAGCAAAGACATAGAACCAACCCAGGTGCCCATAAACGGTGGACTGGATAAAGAAAATGTGGTACACATACACCATGCCATAAAACTGCACAGCCATAAAAAGAATGAGATGATGTCCTTCGCAGCAACATGGATGCAGCTGAAGGCCATTAACCTAAGCAAATTAATGCAGAAACAGAAAACCAAATACCGCATGTTCTCACTTAACAGTAGGAGCTAAACATTGGATATACACGGACACAAAGATGGAACAATAAACACAAGATTCCAAAGGAGGGGAGGGAAGAAAGGAGGAAAAGGGTTGAAAAACTACCTATTGAGTACACTATTCACTACTTGTGTGATGGGATCATTAGAAGCCCAAACCTCAGAGTCATGCAGTTTATGCAGCAAACCTGCACAGGTACCCCCTAAATCTAAAATTTTTAAAAAATCGGATTCCACATCCATTCAGTTTATTTTCTTACTCTATTTCATCTAAATTAGAAAGCCCTTCTTTACCATTATAAAACATTAGGAGTGACAGCAAGTCTGGCGTGCCTCTCTCAGAGAGTTGGGAATATTTGGAGCAAATGTAGACCTGGGAATTATGGAGAGATTTCTCCCTCATGTCTACTTTCAGTTGAAAAACTCGTCACATTTAAAGCAAAGCTAACCATTTCCTTCAATGTAAAGAAATGCACTTTTATATTCTGCTGCAGCATTTGCACTGATTTGTACGTAAGCCATTCAATTTATTTATCCAAATAAAGAAAATCAAGTAATGGAGAAAAAATATAACTCTTGGTAACAACCATTTGTATCACTATTCAGTCTTCTTCAAAATCTCCAATAATTTATCCTTAACGTTAAATACAGTAATATTGCAGCCATACAAAGATAGGGCCACACTACTCAAGACACTAAATATCATAAAGAAACACCAACTGAGCATGCCACTTAATACAAAAAAGAGTCAATCTACTGTCCATAAAGAGATGTTTTTATTCCATGTTTCAGGTAATCTTGTGTGATCCCCTTGCCATTGGGAAGGAGTAGGGAGAAAGCTGTATTGTATTTCTTTGCCCAGAACACTAAGATAGAAACTCAATGACTGCAATTCCATCCTAGTCACAATTTTGACTACTTCCTTCATCTCTTAATCACCACCAGGACGTTTACTATTGATTAGGAAACGCTCTTGGAAGTAAAGCAGAAGATAGACAAGTATCCAGGTAAACTCTTATATACATAGCAATGCTACTCTTGCCCCAACCAAAAACTGTTTCACTCTCTCTCTAAAAACCCTAATTCACCTTGCTCAGCCTACACAAGAATGCTCACAGCAATCACTTCCTTTTCCTGTAACACAGGGTCATAAGAGATAAATACTGGTAAAAGTCATCAAGCATTTCTCTCTCATTAGAATTATATGTTCTATGATGGTAAGAGCTTATTTCTTTTGTTAACTGCCATATTTCCATTGCCTGGAATAACTCTTGGCCCTGAAAAAATGTATGCTGAATGAACGAATAAATGAATGAATGCATGTAATTAATATATTCTGAACTGTGATGCAGTCTCTGTACCTCAGTTCTTTTGCTTTACTGGGAGAAAAATATTAGTACATAAAATACTGACTGTACTTACACATTGATGGCTACTAATGTGTGATGTGTTATTGAACAAAAAATGTCATTTAACAAAGAGGTTTTGCCAATAATTAATCTGCTTCCCCTCTATACCCATTTATCGTAAGAGTTTGGGTTGTTTGACAAGCTTCTCAGTAATAATGTGACTTGTGTCACACAAAGGATTGAAATTCTAAATGATGTCTGCAGGGTTTTAACTTCTGCCTTTCGGGAAAAAAGAATCATCAATTTCATATTTGGGTAGCTTATTTTGACAGTTTCCTAAGAGGTGACTAGGGGGTCAGTAGATCGTCAGTCCAATCAAATCTGAACACTAGTGTTCACTGCCATACTTCCTATTCACACATTTCCGTAGTCAGAAGCTTCCCCTAAATTATGGCACTAGCAGAGTCCTTTCTATCAACTTATGTCAATTTAAGTTTAGTGCCTGAACTGGAGTTCTGATGTTAATATTTTAATTCTATTTTTGCCATGTAATCATTTTTGAGAAATCAGTCCATTTTTTGTGTGCAAGGCAATTAAATAACACAACACTAATAACTGAAATTAAATATTTAGATATGCAAATAATATAAACAGTTTGGCAAAGAAGCTGTCCCTTAACTGAGAAAACTGAGGAACCCGGTTTTCAAAATGCAATTATATTTGTGGAAAGATGCTGTTTCCCAATATTCTCTCTTTAATCCTCAATAATAAAGCCATTATATTTTGAACTAATCGCATATCCCCATAGATTAAATTGCACATTTTACATCTTCCTTTGAAGCTTATTTGGCCTCATAATTAAGTTCTGGTCAAGAAGAGGTAAACCAGATGGTCAAATGTGACTTCTAAAACTTGTGCTTAAAAGGGAAGCGCTTTAGCAGCCATCTTGTTGTGCCTGAGTCATTATTATCTTAGGATTTTCAGTTATTTGTACCCAAATCTATTCCTGATACTGCAAACATTAAATATTTTCTGTGAAAATAATGTAATAACAATAGGTAACACCTATGAAGAATTTACTATGTGCCAGACATTCTAAATGTTTTACATTTAATAATGCATTGATTTCCACAATAACTTTATAAGACAGGTTCTATTATTATACTTACTTTATACATGAAGGAACTGAGGCACAAAGAGGTTAAATGACTTGCTTGAAATCTCAAAGCTATTGAGAGACAGTGCTCAGATTTAAACCCAGGAAGACTGCCTTTCAAGTTCCCTCTCTTTAACATTATGAGCTTTATTGCTTCTTATAATTATTCATAATTACACATGCTATAGTGCCTGTCATAATAACTAACATTTCAAATTGAAGAATGTATGTGAACAAAGCTGTCTCAATGTTCTTTTCATCCCTACCAACCAAATCACCTGTGAAGTATTTGCTGAGCCCTGGTAGAATACAGAAGTCCATGGATCCCATATTGAGGTTCTCAAATCATTTTTTGCTTCAATGGAACTGAAACTGGCTCGTAGTGGCATTGTTTTCCAGAGGCTATCCTGACTGCTAGAATCCCAGCAGGCAAACAGAAAGCCACAGTAACTTTACAGATACTTGCATCAGCCAGCCTGGCTGCAACTATGCAGACTATACAGAACTGTGACCTTCTTTCCTGACCAATGGATATATTCCAGGGGCCAATGCTTAATAACACTGCACCAATTATTTTATTTTATTTATTTTATATTATTTTATTTTAATTTTTTGGTAGAGATGAGGTCTTACTACGTTGCCCAGCTGGTCTCAAACTCCTGAGCTCAAGCAATCCTCCTTCTTCAGCCTCCCAAAGTGCTAGGATTACAGCTGTGGCCCACCACGCCTGGCTCACCATTTCATTTTGAATAAAGTATTTCATTGTGTGCTGCTTTGTGACAATAGACTCAAAGGCTTCTACAGCTGAATGGGGTCTTAGGAATCAGTTTAGCCCAACTTTCCTCATTTTATTGATAAGAAAATTAAGGCATGTTAACTTATTTGCTCAAAATCACATAGCTACTGATTACACAGCTGGAACTAGGCCATGGGTCTTCTAGTCAAGTTATCAGTACCAGATTTGGGGGTTTATGTTTATTTATACTGTCCTTTAAAAATTCTAAGTAAGCTGCAGATAATAGACAACCCAGTATAGAACAGGAAATTTCTTCTAGTGACTATAATACCTGCAGTATTTTTAGCTATAAGATCAAAGAACTTTAAGAGTTTTCAAATTATGAATCATTTAATACCATATATTAATAGAAATCTTTCAACATATTTAGGAGCACCTAGCTGTAATGTGGATGAAAAACTGCGGAGATTTTTAAAATGCAGTTATTTCCAGCTATAAAATCTTAGGCAACAAAAACATGACTAGCCATATCTTTCAATGGAAATTTCTCATTTTCAGAAAGACCTAAAATCTCATTCAATGATAATTTACTTTTTAATATAAACTACAAGCAAGTAAATAAGCCAACGGTCTGAGTGTTTTGACAAAACTGTGTTTTACATTACACCTTCTGTCTAGATTTTGGCTCTAAAATATCGAATAGGACTTTTGGGGTTACCTAAACTTACCCCAAAATTTAAAAGAATTTTGAAAAGATGTCATTTTCTGAATTTATACATTTAGTAAGCAGATAATTTGGATTTTGCTCTTCAAACCAGTGTCACAAAATGTAACAGTCATGGAAAATTAACCTGTATAGTACACTGTGGGATGTGGTAGGTGGTTTACAGGATTGACGGCTTTTCCAATTAAGCCTAAAAAGAACCCATGCTACAACTAAAACCTCACAGATGAGAACGGCATGCAATCGCACATGGTCAAGATGTTAATGAGGAATGGGAGATAGGCCATTTAATATAAATTATACCCCTTTCAAAAGGCTTGGCAGTGATTTATGGATTGAGATGACATAAAATCAGAAATTAAAGGATCAAACAGAATAGGGATCCACTGAAGAAAATAAAGTAGTAGTTGTTCCTAGAATTGAATTGAACAAATTACACCATCGGAATAATGAATTTCGTTCTAAGCTTATTGATCTCTAAGGCAAAAATGAAAATAAGTTGGGTTTCACAGTTCTAATTTTCTGACAAGGGACAACATTCGAATTTATAAAGATACCATTTTTATTCATTCACTAAAAGTAGGAATTCATTAGATGTGTGCTTGTATGATGCTGAATCAATGGCTAAACAGCTGCAGCAATAGGTAAACACTTCAGAGGGCTTACTTATGTGGCACTTAAACAAGTATCCCACATTTATTATACCATTTAATCATCATCATAACCTTAAGATGCCTCAATTTATACATGAGAAAATGGAATCATAAAGACATAAAGATTGCCCCACAGCACAAAGTAAGCAATACAGACAAAGGCACTGGGCCTAGCTCCAAAATCCACACTTTTAAAGATAATCTTACTTTCTCAATATATAAAATGAGCACATTTCCTAAATGTTTTAGGATGATATAAGGAAGTAACCCTGGTGTGTAATGATTATGCTTATCAGATATTTTAAGTTCCAAAGCCTACATTTTTAAACACAGCACTTCTCTTTCTTGTGAAGCAAGTATCTAGTAAGACATATTAGACATTGGGATCAGCAGGATGAATACATAGCCCTTGACATCACAGATCTTATGAACAAGATGTATTATGGAAATATTGTTCAAACACACAGTTCTCCTATTGAGCCTCTATAATATGAAATATTAAATTTTAAGTCAGTGATTACATTTCTTTAGGGATAATGTGATTGAGATACTTTGCTTGCTGGTGTGTTATCTTAATACTACCTTAAAACATGAAAAAAGCCAATGAATTGTCAACTACATCCATGACAGTTTCTCTCGATTTTCAGCAATTTTGGCCAAGTGCTGAATTTTGGTCAACTCATAATCTACCAATTAAAAAATACCTACTCAGCAAGTTTTATTCAGCGATTTCAAGTTATAAGACAGATGTATTAGAAACCAGGACTGAAGAAGACAAGGTGGAAATTCTACAGCAGAAGTAAAACTTATTTTCAGTTGGGATTGAAGGTTTGAAAAATTGGGCCAGATCTGGAGGGAAGTTTGGAGACCACCTCATGCCCATAGGCAGAACTAATATTTCTCCGCTTTGCCCAAAAGGCAGTGTGTACCTTGAAGTTAAAGAAGTTTAAGCTTAAGGGCTTCTCCTGCCCAGAGGGCCCCAGGAGAGAATCCAACACTTTCCATTAGAAGTTTCATAAATTTCTAAAGGAAAGCATTTTTTTTTGTGTGTGTGTTTTTTTCTTTAAAGAAAACCTCCCAAATTTTATATGCTTCAGATCCCGTCAAGCCTGGATATGGCTCCATTTTCCTCCATTAAGATTTCCAATCATCTCAAACTTTTGCAACGTTGATTAGCTGAGGCCCCAAATATCACAAGTCAAAAAAAGACGCTGCTTCTGTTTTTCTTCAGAAAGATATTTCAGCATCAATTCCTTTCATTATGATGCTCTTCTACCTCTTGCTGACAGGTGGTAGCAGTTTTAATAAAGCTCACAGGATGATACGAAAGAAATGAATATTAACTTTTCCACAGGCATAGAATATAACCTTGTTTTTATGTAAAATTCAACCTTCAAAAAAACAGTATAAGTTGTGTCAATGTACTGAGTGTTCATCTATGGTGAAATATTACAGTAAGGATGGTTTACATTTTTTAAAAAATGTAAAGCCTTTGCAAGAGTTATCTAAATTACACCATTTTAATCTGATGAAGATATTATATAAGATTATGTTTGCTCACACTTTAAAAATATTTTTAAAGAAAGTCAAACAAAGCCATCCAGCTACAGAGCACTTGAAATGAGGATAGTATTTATCTGCCTTTAGAAAAACAAATTACTAAATATAGCCCCACCCCCCTTTACTAGGAAATGAGATGACACCATTAATATTTCCTTTTATGTATGTATGTATGTATGTGTGTATTTTTGAAACAGCGTTTCACTCTTGTCACCCAGGCTGAAGTGCAGTGATGCAATCTGGGCTCACCGCAACCTCCACCTCCGGGGCTCAAACGATTCTCCTGCCCTACCTTCCCAAGTAGCTGGGACTACAGGCATGAGTTGCCAATGCCCAGCTAATGTCTGTATTTTTTAGTATAGATGTGGTTTTGTCGTGTTGCCCAGGCTGGTCTCGAACTGCTGAGCTCAACGCGATCTGCCTGCCTTGGCCTCCCAAAGTGCTGGGATTACAGGCGTGAGTCACAGCACCAGGCCAACACCATGAATATTTTAAAGAAATAAGAGAAACTTTTTCTTCAGAAGCAGACCTTGGAGTACCACGTTTTAACTCAAAGCTCTAAAGTGACAGTGCTTAGATTTCGAAATGATAACAGAAACCTTAGTTATTGAGATGTAGCAACTTCTTATTCAAATCTTGTGCCACCTAAGTAAAAACACTGACATCAGAAACTTTTTCAAAGCTGCATACATTGGCTCCTCCATGTGTATCGCAGTTGAGCCATACTTTGAAAATCAGTTCCATATCAAAGCTTTTTTTTCACACATTTCAACCCAAGTAGAGACAAGAGAGATGAGTGTTAACAAGTAAGTTAATTTTAGAAAATATATGCAAAAAAGCCAAATGTTTTTAATTACTTTAATATTTTCCACATGTAGAAATTTATCTTATTAGACATTAAAACAAGGTTTAAAAAAAGAAAAATCAGAGCCACCAGCATGCCGTATGAGGCGATCAGCTGGACACAAATTAATATTGATGTTCTGAAACTTCCTCTATCACTATCAGCTGGGGTAGAAGGTATTATATTAGAATCTTCGCAAGCCCAGTTAGCCCACATGTTTTTACCCAGTAAATGCATGAAGTTCTCAGAGTTGTTCAGGTTAGCTTTTAAACAGTATCAAGAACCAAGGAGAAATATAATTCAAATCTCTGCTCTTTTTTTTGTTGTCAACAAGTTTTTCAGTGACTTTATTTTTGGAATAAAAAAAGATAAAGGCTATTTTATGCTCTCATTAGATATGAGTCAAATTGGTGGGTGCCAAATTGGGAGAAACTGGTAAACCACAACTCTTAGTCATCTATTTTCCTACTCATATTCTCTATGAATTTCAAATATTTGAGTTACTAATATTGTGAGATATCCTAAAAATGAAGAAACAGTGAAGGACTCCTTAGAGATCAACACTATATAAAAGAGTGTTGTTACGATACACCAAAATTATTATCCTAAACCAAAAAATTGATATGTAAGGCCCCTTGATACTTGGGAAATAAAGTCATTAAAATGAGTTCTCTGCTTCAATACCCTTAGAAACCATGGCTTTAAAGCATTGTAACTAATCAAGAAATTATCCATTTTTTATTTAAATAGCCCTCGGTGGTATTACCATTCTAAAGATAGAGGCTAGAATCTTTGCACTTTTGCACTTGAGATAATTAACAGATCAGTTTGGGGGTGTTAGGGGGACAAAAATTCCCTGCAAAACTTTACAATTTCAATTAATTATGAATTTGACACAGGTTATATAAAATTTTACCCTTGATATTAACGAAAAGGGGGTTGGCTCAAGTAAATAAAATTATAAGTATGCAAATGATCAGGTTTGCAAGAACAAATTCTCCATCTCCACAAACTAAAATCTATCAGATTTACTGTCGAAACTACTTTCAATGAGGATATGGGTATACAGGAAAAAGGAAATTAAAATAATCTAGGGTTTTCCCTAATTTAGAATGTTAGCATTAAATATTCTAAATTATTATCCAATTTCATTTTATTTCCTATTTGTAGAGCAGTGGTTCTCAAAGTGTGGGTTCTGACCAGCAGCCATCAATATCAGTTAGGAACTTGTTAAAAATGCAGTTCTCATCCCCTACTCCAGACCCACTAAATTAGATAGTTTAGAGTTGAGGACCAGCAATCTGTGTTTTAATAAGCTTTTGAGTAATTAAAATGCATGCTAACTTTGTACAACCACTGCCCTAAAGATTGTGAGATGAAACAACCACCCCATGTCTAGTAAAAAGACATAAAAATACAGAGAGAAAAAAAATTCCAGAATCCTTTCTCATCCCTCTAGACTTCATATCCTACTTCTTTGTAGGAAGATGAGTAGAAAAATGTCACCAGGTCATAGCAGGACATTACACTAGGACATCCGTCCTAGTATATTCTGGATATGAGCCCTAATCCAGGCTCAGGAAGGAGTTGAACTCTTAGTTGAAGAAATTACAGTAATTGATTCCAAATCTCAGATCATTCCACATGGAACAATTTTTACTGCTATGAACTGGTGACATTTTTCTACCCATCTTTAGGTGTCATTTAATCTGTCAATCTTTAAAAAAAAAAAAAGTGGCATCTGCCTAGCTTTACCTGCATTCCAATCTGTCTTTAAGCAACCGTACTCAACCATATTATTTTAAACCTCACAGAATTTTATTTGCCTACATGATAGATATTATCAGTAAGAACTCAATAAAATGTATTATTATTTTTTATAAAGAGTCTTCCTAATAATGATGCTTTTCCCATTACCCAAGGCCTGTCATCTCCCACATCTCAGTACTGGGAGTAGTCTTACTCAACTCTGAGTATCATGTAATTTTTGTTTCTTCATGCTTGCTCTTAAAATGTTAAAGCCAATTTTACAGCCTAAGCCTAGTAAATGTGATAAAATTAACACCTTGAATTTGTATGCTAACCTACCCTTGATTACATCCTATATCTTGTAAATTTTTATTTTTAATGCTTATTTCTCATTTCTTTTTAAAATCCTGCTATATCATTTCTGAGGGCTCTGTTCTGTTCCAGTGGTCTATATCTCTGTTTTGGTACCAGTACCATGCTGTTTTGGTTACTGTAGCCTTGTAGTATAGTTTGAAGTCAGGTAGCATGATGCCTCCAGCTTTGTATTTTTGGCATAGGATCGCCTTGGCAAGCGGGCTCTTTTTTGGTTCCATATGAACTTTAGTTTTTTCCAATTATGTGAAGAAAGTCATTGGTAGCTTGATGGGGATGGCACTGAATCTATAAATTACCTTGGGCAGTATGGCCATTTTCACGATATTGATTCTTCCTATCCATGAGCATGGAATGTTCTTCCATTTGTTTGTGTCCTCTTTTATTTTGTTGAGCAGTGGTTTATAGTTCTCCTTGAAGAGGTCCTTCACATCCCTTGTAAGTTGGATTCCTAGGTATTTTATTCTCTTTGAAGCAGTTGTGAATGGGAGTTCACTCATGAACTCATGATTTGGCTCTACCATACATCTACAACCATCTGATCTTTGACAAACCTGACAAAAACAAGCAATGGGGAAAGGATTTCCTATTTAATAAATGGTGCTGGGAAAGCTAGCTAGCCACATGCAGAAAGCTGAAACTGGATCCCTACCTTACACTTTATACAAAAATTAATTCAAGATGGATTAAAGACTGAAATGTTAGACCTAAAACCATAAAAACCCTAGAAGAAAACTTAGGCAATACCATTTAGGACATAGGCAGGGGCAAGGACTTCATGTCTAAAACACCAAAATCAATGGTAACAAAAGCCAAAATTGACAAATGGGATCTAATTAAACTAAAGAGCTTCTGCACAACAAAAGACACTACCATCAGAATGAACAGGCAACCTACGGAATGAGAGAAAACTTTTGCAATCTACTCATCTGACAAAGGGCTAATATCCAGAATCTACAATGAACTCAAACAAATTTACAAGAAAAAAACAACCCCATCACAAAGTGGGCAAAGGATATGAACAGACACTTCTCAAAAGAAGACATTTATGCAGCCAAAAGACACCTGAAAAAATCCTCGTCATCACTGGCCATCAGAGAAATGCAAATCAAAATCACAATGAGATACCATCTCACACCAGTTAGAATGGTGATCATTAAAAAGTCAGGAAACAACAGGTGCTGGAGAGGATGTGGAGAAATAGGAACACTTTTACACTGTTGGTGGGACTGTAAACTAGTTCAACCATTGTGGAAGACAGTATGGCGATTCTTCAACGATCTAGAACTAGAAATACCATTTGACCCAGCCATCCCATTACTGGGTCTATACCCAAAGGATTATAAATCATGCTGCTATAAAGACACATGCACATGTTTATTGTGGCACTATTCACAATAGCAAAGACTTGGAATCAACCCAAATGTCCATCAATGATAGATGGATTAAGAAAATGTGACACATATACACCATGGAATACTATGCAGCCACAGAAAATGATGAGTTCATGTCCTTTGTAGGGACATGGATGAAGCTGGAAACCATCATTGTCAGCAAACTATCGCAAGCACAAAAAAACAAACACTGCATGTTCTCACTCATAGGTGGGAATTGAACAACGAGAACACTTGGTCACAGGAAGGGGAACATCACCCACTGAGGCCTGTGATGGGGTGGGGGGAGGGGGGAGGGATAGCATTAGGAGATATACCTAATGTTAAATGACGAGTTAATGGGTGCAGCACACCAACATGGCACATGTATACATGTGTAACAAACCTGCATGTTGTGCACATGTACCCTAGAACTTAAAGTATAATAAAAAAAAAAAACCAGAAAAAAAAATCCTGCTATATTAGATGTTTTTGTTTGTTTTAAGCCCTTTTTTTAAATTAAGGACGGCAAAAACAAAGGAATGCAGAGAAAAAACAGAAACTGGGAGAATGGGGCTTGGGGACTCCATGGCAGAATTCGGCAAGTGAATAGTGCTAGGCCTTAGAGATAGATATACCTGAATATCAATTCCATCTCCAGGATTTACTATTAATAGCTATATAATCTTGGACAGATTATTAGATTGGCTCAACCTTCTGGGTGTAATGAAAATGGTAGTATCGGCCGGGCATGGTGGCTCATGCCTATAATCCGAGCACTTTGGGAGGCTAAAACAGGCAGACCACTTGAGGTCAGGAGTTTGAGACCAGCCTGGCCAATATGGTGAAACGTCATCTCTACCAAAAATACAAAAATTAGCCATGTGTGGTGGTAGGTGCCTGTAATCCCAGCTACTCAGGAGGCTGAGGCAGGAGAATCACTTGAACCCGGGAGGTAGAGGTTGCAGTGAGCCGAGATCGCACAGTTGCATTCTAGCCCAGGTGACAGAGCAAAACTCCATCACCAAAAAAAAAAAAAAAAAAAAAAAAAAGTAGCATCTATTTTACAAAGGATTATTATAATGGTCGGAAGTAACGTACGCAAAAATCTGTTACACTGTTTGGCAGAGAATAGGTAGTCCTAGAAAGTTAGCTATTATTATCAATGTCCATATGGAGGCCGACTGAAGAGCCCCAAAACACAAGTTCCTTGACCTTCTCCAAGGAAATGCTACCACGGGAAAAGTCAGTGGCCATAGCACAGACCCTGGCATCACCAGAACAGGATTTCCTCCAACATCATCAATTCTGGAATTCCATCTTCTATCCTCCATCTTTCTATCACTAAGTGTGAGCCTAGAACATTGAGACTTCAACTTTAAAGCATTCCTCTTCTTCAACAACTGTGTCCCTTCCTGTCTTTATTTCCTTCCCTACTCAGATAGGACCCCAGAATGAAGCACTTCTACTCTCTCACTTGTCAACTATCTTTTTTCAATTTCTTTTCCCTCAGTCCTTCTGTTGCATCTGACTGGATAGCCCCACTCAATTAATCAATCACTTGCTTTTACTGGAGGGGAATGGGTTAGAGTGGTACCTCTTGGTCTAGATTTTAAATTTTCAACTTTAGTCTCACCCTCAGAAATTCTTTAATTTCCTCATGGTTCTATTCTACAAACTTCACTGTTTTCTGCCTGGTCCCTACTCAACCCTATCAATCTTAGCTGATAGCCTTGACTCCCACTCAGGCATTAAGTTCAACTCTCCAAATCCTGACACACAGTCACATTGATAACCCTTGTCTTAGAGAACAATCTCTCTTCTGCCCAAGGCCACCAGTTTCATCTGACTGGCCCTGGATCTCTTTCTGACTCTTCTTAGATCTTGTTTCAGCCATTAAACCCTCTCTTTTAAAACATATATTCAGCTGCATCCTCCCCAGCTTCTCATTCCACACAGATTAAAAACATTCGTCTGTTCCATCTTGAAAAATAAGAACTGTCAGTTCCAAATTGGCACCTAAGAATTAGAAAAATGTGCTACAAAATTCAAAATGTTTTTATATCAATTAAAACCCCAAATTTTGGGTTTTGTTTGTTTTGGCCTCGTTTGAATCAGAATAGATCTGACCTTGCCATGGAACAAGGTTCCTGAGGGTCCACATTCTGTTTTACTGTGAACCCCATCTTTTGTCCACAGTCTGTCGGATATAGGAGAATATATGGTCCAAGTTGGACCAATCTGAATAACTCTCTGGTACAAAGATCTTAATTCAGTCAGGCTTAATCATGAAATGTAGATAATTTTACAATTCAGTTGTTCTCATTTAGCCATCTTTACCAAATCAATTGAGAGGTGAGAAAAGAATGGAGCAGATATCTAATACAGATAGAAAATAGGGGCCAGATCTAGCTTCTTGATCACTTTTCATTTCCCTTTGTGAGGTCCAGGTTTCTGAATGCCTACCTTTGGGTTTTGTTAGACTCTGAAATCAGGTTTTCCTACTCCAAGGTAGTCCTAGTTGTTATTACAACCAACCAAAGAGCCAAAATACTTCTCAGTGAAAGAAATGAGAAGTCCTTACTTTGTGGCCCATCCACACTTCCCTTCTGAAATGTCAGCATCCACTGGCTGAGTAGCATTAGGGGCATGAAACTTGGCTACAGTCTGAGATCACCATACAGAGGATATCTGAGTAGTGACAGACCTGTGAGAGTAACTATGTGTCAGAGTTACATGGAAAAGAAAAATATGAGTATATGTAAGTGGAAAAAAAAAAAACTTGAAAGGCCACTCATGAAGCTATGGGAAGGAGAAGCAATAAGAAGGAAGTTAGAAACCCAAATGAGCTGGCTAATATAAACCCCTGCTGAAGTTCCTGCCATTTTTTACAACGCCATTAAAGCAATAAAACAAGTTTGTTTCTTTTTTCTTCACATGCACATGATGAGAAACCTTACCAGTAAATGCCACAGTGTACAGGCTTATAACAGGTCATTTTTCAAGATATGTACATGTGCTCTATACTAGTTTAGAGCTTGTTTTAAATCCTTCCCATTTAAAATTAAGTGGAACATTTAAAGCAAGGAACCATAAAATAAAGATCAACTTTAAAAATCCATATGCAATTAAGAATTTCAAAAGAGAGATCAATATTTAACTACAAAAATATAATGCAAAAATCAAACCAGTGCAGCAGCAAAAATCACCCTTCTGAGTACCTTTATAACACAGAAGGAGCTCTCTCCAAAAATCTTAACAAAGCCTATCTTCATTCATTTAACCAACATTTAGTAAGTATCTACTCTGGGTACATACACTAAAACTTAAAGATAACATTGAAATTATGAATCATAACTAAATTACTATTCCAAAAAATTAATAAAGGAATAAATTTAAAACAGGGTTAACTTGCTTAGAGCCATGTTGCTTCCCAACCTATTACAAAACAAAGAGTGTGGACTTCCAAAAGACAAACTCTGAGAAAAAGCTTTGTAAACGGAAACAATGTAAATGAAATCTATTTTACTTGTTAAAACAATGATATAATGTTCCTGGAAAAAGCAACTGATGGTTCTTTGTATATGAACACCCCCTCCATATTTAATCTAGCATAGCAAAACAATCCTATTCTGCCTATTAAAACACTATCCTATGTTACAGTACTAAATAGAATTAAAAGTTTTATAATTAAGTCTGTGACAATGCAGATCAAGTTAGTGACAAGTGAGTAATCATTTAAAAAAGTCATTTTACCGCAGGAATGAGTTTACACAGTGCTAAAGGCAAAGGTATCAATGAGAAGAATCAACGAGAAAAGGATGTTGATCCAACCTTCCCATTATCCCCGGAATAAAACAACCCTGGTTAAAACCATATAGACAGAGCAACAGCTTTTGCTCTATTCTCACTCAGTTACCCCAGTGATGCTCTCAGCTGAGCTCCCAGCACAAGTTACATGCCGAGGTCCTGCCCCCTTACTCTATCCCTTTCTCCTCACCTTCTTCACATCTCTTGCCCATCGATCTCCAGCTCCATGGAGTCCCACCCTGGTCTACTTATCTTCATTTTTACATGGTTTTCTTCATTTCTATCTCAAAATCTGGAGAGGACAATGGCAGAGACAGTGCATTCCCCATTTTTAAATTAATGTAAAAATCAAGAAAAATATATGTGACTATGTACATATACATATACTTATAATGTTAAAATGTATGACTATTTTATACATATAAAGCTACCTTACATAAATAATAAGAAATACTTATTCAGAAGGATAAGAAGGTACAACACATGTTAAATGCTAAGAACAATCGCAAATCCTTAGACAGTGGTTCTAAAACTTAGCCTGCATCAGTATCCCCTGCATAGCTTATTAAAAGACAGCTGGATCCCAGCCCCAGAGTTTCTGAGTAAGTAGATCTTGGGTGAAGCATAAGAACATGCTTTTATAATAAGTTCCCAGGTAACACTGATACTATTGGCCCAGGGACCACACTGAGAACTTCTGGACTTTGAATGTCAACATCACTTAATCCTATTGTTACAGTTCAGGGGTTTGCTGAATCCTTCAAGAAAAAAAAATGGCTTTTAGAAAAGCCCATTATATAATGAGTAGGAAGAACTGTGACAGTTGAGAAGCACACAATACCCCTGGGCCAGATGGCTTGTGTCCCCACTGGGACAGCCCCCTAAAATGACTTTACCTTATGTCTACAAAGTGCCAAATTACAGGTATAATTTGCTAAATTACAAGTATAAGAGGTGTATTTTCTATAAAGGTGGTAGAAAAGGAAGGTGAAGCCAGGACTTTTCAAGATTTTCTTCTCAAATTAGTAAGAATAAACATAGTCAATAAACTAAAGACTACTTGGAAAATAACATGGAGGGCTCTAAGATTAAACACAACACTATAAATCTAAGGAAATACTGAATTATGAACTAAGACCATATCATGATGGGTTCTGTGAGGAGAGTTAGTGTCGCAGGTGGCTACTATAACACATTTCTGTTGGTTCAAGACCCATGAAGATTTAGGGAAATGAAGTCCTAATTTTCTCAGGCCTATCATAGGAGAAAACAAAGAACTCAGCAGCATCAGATCTCATTTTAAGTAACACAAGAAAAAGTTATTTCTTTCCTGTGAGAAAGCCAAGAACAGAAAAAATATAATTTCGTTTTATAAATACTAATTGTATCTTTTTCTCCTTTCTTTTATATCACTATATCAGTAATGTTTTCTGCCCTCCTATTTCCAAAAGTTGTTAGCTCTCTACAAAATTCTAACAGTTCATTAGTGATACAGGAACATAGCAAAACCTGCCATTTTTAATTATGCTACAAGCTTCTTAAACTATGCATTATTCAAATTGATGCCAATTATTTTGAAATGAAATAAAAATGCTACTTATCTATGAATAATATATAGGTAATATATTATTTTTCCATCCATCTAAGAGTCTCAATTTTCTGATTTAGAAGTCATCATTGCTTTTTCTCTAGAGATAAAACCATAACTTAAAACACATGAACACACTTTAAGATACACAAAAACATCAACTATCAAATATGAGAAACAATATTAGGACATGTTCTATTTTAAATGTGATATAAGATTTTTAGATTAACTTTTCATTTGCACTGGGAGCCTAGAGCTGTCATGTATGAAATCTGTGCACCCTGGTGTCACCATGCTCTGAGGAAGCCCAAGATACATGAGGAGGCTACATGTAGGCACTCTGGTGGACAGCCCCAGCTGAGCTCAGCCTTTTAGTCATCCCGGCCCAGATACAGACATAAGAGTAAAGAAGCCTTCAGAGGATTTTAGGTTTCCATTTTTTGAGTCTCCCTGGCTATTGAAGCCTTGGCCATTCTAGCTGAGGCCCCAGACATCATGATGCAGAGACCAGGCATCCCTGCCATACCCTGCCTAAATTCCTAAACTGCAGAATCCAGAAGCATAATAAAATGGTTTTTGTTTTATACTACTATGGCTAAGCTGGCTTGTTTACAGGAATAGATAACTGAAGCATGCCAGCAATAAAGTTATGTCTGGATTTGATTTCATATAGAGCAATCAGAAAATAAATGTGCCAAAGATGTAAAGAATTAAAGTTGGCCAGGCATAGTGGCTCACACTTGTAATCCCAGCCCTTTGGGAGGCCAAGGCAGGCAGATCATTGGAGGTCAGGAGATCACAATCAGCCTGGCCAATATGGCAAAAACCCTGTCTCTACTAAAAAATAAAAAAAAAGATTAGCCAGGCATGATAGCACACCTGTAATCCCAGTTACTTGGGATGTAGAGGCAGTAGAGTCACTTGAACCTGGGAGGTAGAGGTTGCAGTGAGCCGAGATGGCATCACTGCACTCCAGCCTGGGTGATGAGAGAGTGAGTGAGACTCCATCACAAAAAAGAAAAAACAAAAGAAAAAGAAAGAAAGAAAACAGAATTAAAGTTTAGGGAATATCTTTGAAACTAATACAAAAAAATAAAAGGGCACTGTATATTTCTTTTAAAAATGTCATTACTGTGTTATGATTACAAAATAAAGCTGAGAAGCTTTATTCTTAAAAAAGAAATGCCTGCCCTCTTAAATAATATTAAAACCAAAAATTTTTTTTCCGATAAAAATATGTTTATCTTACAATGAGAAAATACACAGATAAAATAGACATAATGAGGCCAGGCATGGTTGGCTCACACCTGTAATCCCTGCAGTTTGGGAGCATCACTTGAGGCCAGGGATTTGAGACCAGCCTGGGTAACATTCCAAGACCTTATATCCATTAAAATAAAATAAAACAAAACATTAGCCAGGTGTGGTGGCACACACCTGTAGTCCTAGCTACTCAGGAGGCTGAGGCTGGAGGTTTGCATGAGCCCAGGAGTTTGAGGCTGTAGTGAGCTATGATCGTACCACTGCGCTCCAGCCTAGGCAACAGAGCAAAACACTGTCTCTCAAAATAATAATAATATAATAATAGAGATGATGAACCCCCCACACACATTTCAGTAAGTAGATAGATACCCAGGTCCAGAAAACCAACATACTCATTTCAATAAATAGACAGATGCCATGGCACAATGAACCAACACACACATTTCAATACATAGATAAATGGAAAGGCTGAGTAAACCAACACACACATTTCAATACACAGATACTGGGGCACAATCAACCAAAACACACATTCCAATGAATGAGTAGATCCCAAGGCATAGAATACCAACACACACATTTAAATAAGTTGACAGATGCTTAGGTACAGTGAAGTAACACATACAATTCAATAAATAGGTAGGTGATAAAGCACAGAGACCTAACATACACATGCCAATAAGTAGATTAAAAAGTAGATTTTAAAAACTGTCTCCCAAAAACCAAAGTAGAAACTCTTAGGCAGAATCCTAAGAATTCCCAGTGATACTCACCCTTGCATAATCCTCCCACTGAATATAGATAGAACCTGTGCATATGATGAGACATCATCCCTGGAATTATTTTATGTTATATGATACAGTTGGCCTTAAACCAGAGAGACTATTTAGTAGGTCTCATCTAATTACATCAGCCATTTAAAAACAGTTTCCTCCTGATGTTAGCAGAAGGGGAAGTTAGGCAAGAAAAAAAATCAGATGTTGCTGATTTGCAGATGAAAGGGAAATGCAAGAGAGAATTGGGGCACCCTCTAGGAGCAGGGGGTGACCATAATGAACAGCCAGAAAGGATGTGGGGACCTCAGACCTGCCTGTCTAGGAGGTCAAACTCTGCAACAGAGCATCCCAGAGCCTCCATACAAGAGCCCAGCCTGGCTGATACCACGATTTTGGCCTTGTGAGATCCTAATTAGAGAACTCAGCTCAGTCTGTCCAGACTTCTGGCCTTCAGAACTCCTACCTAATAAACTAGACTTGTTTTAAGAAGCTACGTGGTAATTTATTATGCAAAAATATAAAGCTAATACTCTAGCCTCAGATTCCAATCTCATTAGTTCCACATTTGAAAGTTAGATTTACAATATACACAAAAATGTAGCACTGTTATACACCAACAGCAACCTGAGAATCAAATCAAGATCTCAATCCCTTTTACAACATCAGGAAAAAAAATAAAATACCTAAGAACATATGTAACGAGGGAGGTAAAAGATCTCCACAAGGAGAACTATAAAACACTGCTAAAAGAAATCACAGATGACAAAAATGGAAATGCATCCCATGCTCATGGATTAGAAGGATCAATATTGTGAAAATGACCATACTGCCTAAAGAAATCTACAGATTCAATGCAATTTCCATCAAAATACCAACATCATTTTTCACAGAATTAGAAAAAAAAATCCTAAAATTAATATGGAATCAAAAAAGAGCCCGAACAGCCAAAGCTATCCTAAGCAAAAGTTTTTGAACAAATCTGGAGGTATCACATGACTGGACTTTGAATTATACTACAAGACAATAGTTACCAAAACAGCATGGTACTGGTATAAAAGTAGGCACATAGATCTATGGAAAAGAACAGAGAACCCAGAAATAAAGCCAAATATGTACAGCCAACTGATTTTCAACAAAGCATACAAAAACATGAATTGGGGAATGGACATCTTATGTATTAAACGAGAAAACTGGCAAGCCACATATAAAAGAATAAACTGGATACCTATATCTCACTTCATACAAAAATCAACTCAAGATAGACCAAAGACTTAAATATAAGATCTGAAACTATAAAAATTCTAGCAGACAATGTTGGAAAAACTCTTCTAGACATTGGCCTAGGCAAAGAATTCATGACTAAGATTTCAAAAGCAAATGCAACAAAAACAAATAAATGGAACCAAATTAAGCCAAAAAGCCTCCACACAGCAAAAGGAACAATAAGCAGAGTAAACAGACAACACCCAGAATGGGAGAAAATATTTGCAAAGTACACATCTGACTAAGGACTAGTATCCAGAATTTACAAGGAACACAAACAAATCAGCAAAACAAATAATCTCATTAAAAAGTGGGTAAAAGACATGGACATTTCTCAAAAGAAGATATACGAATGGCCAAAGGTATGAAAAAATGCTCAACATCACTAATCATCAGGGAAATGCAAATTAAAACCACAATGAGTTATTACCCTACTCCTGCAAGAATGGCCACGATTAAAAAGTCAGTGGGATGCAGTGGCTCACGCCTGTAATCCCAGCACTTTGGGAGGCCCAGGCAGGCGGATCACCTGAGGTCGGGAATTCGAGACCAGCCTGACCAACATGGAGAAACCCCATCACTACTAAAAATACAAAAATTAGCTGGGCATGGTGGCATGTGCTGTAATTCCAGCTGTAATTCCAGCTACTAGGGAGGCCAAAGCAGGAGAATCACTTAAACTCAAGAGGCAGAGGCCCGGTGAGCTGAGGTTGGGCCATTGCACTCCAGCCTGGGCAACAAGGGCAAAACTCCATCTCAATAAATAAATAAATGGTCAAAAAACAATAGATAATGGTGTGGATGTGGGGAAAAGGGAATGGTTATACACTGCTGGTGGGAATGTAAATTAGTACAACCCTATGAAAAACAGTATGGAGAATCCTTAAAGAGATAAAAGTAGATCTACCATTTAATCTCGCAATCCTACTATTGAGTATCTACCCAAAGGAAAAGAAGTCATTCTATGAAAAGACACTTGCACACGTATGTTTACAACAGCACAATTCACATTTGCAAAGATGTAGAACCAATCTAAATGCCGTCAACTTCCAAGTGGATAAAGAAAATGTGGTACATATACACTATGGAATACTACTCAGCTATTAAAAAGAACAAGATAATATGTTTTGCAGCAACTTGGATGGAGCTAGAGGACAGTATTCTAAAAAAAGTAACACAGGAGTAGAAAACCTAAAACCAAAAACTGTATGTCCTCACTTACTAGTGGAAGTTAAGCTATGAGTACGCAAAGGCATGCAGAGTGATATAATAGACATTAGAGACTCAGGAGAAGGAGGATGAAAGGGGGGGCTAGCGATAAAAACTACGCATTAGGTGCAATGTACACACTCAGTTTGATGGGTACACTAAAATCTCAAAATTCATCACTATATGATTCATCTATGTAACAAAAAAAGCACTGTACCCCAAATGCTATGGAAATAAAAATTTGAATTTAAAAAATAAAAACGTTTTACATCTTTGTTTTAACTAATGCATTTTCCTTCTGAATTAATCTAAATTTAAAAATCAGTTAATCTTTAGTTTCTGACCAAAAAAAAAAAAATAGTACTCATAGATTTCTCCTCCTATATAGAAACATAATTTTTTAGTAGAACTGAGGACTTGATATTCAGAAAAGAGGGAGTAAGAGGGATGTGCCTTCTTAAATGGTCACATCACTTAAGAATCAAAAGTCTCAAAGAGTTTCCTGGGGTACACTACTCTTCAGAGCTATCTTTCCCAGAGAAGGGTATATTTATATTTCAGCTTTTTGTCATAAAATTTTAAGCTCATAGAAAAGTTAATAAGAGTAAATAACTGCTCATATACCCTTCACCCAGATTTAATAATTTATATTCTGCTATTGTTGCCTTATGTGGATGTGACTTATTCCTTTTATTTCTGCATCAAAGCGTGTTGCCGACAACATGATGCAACACACCATGCTTCCCCTATGAATAAAAACAGTCTCCTCAAAACCAAAATACTATTATCACACCAAAACAATTAACCAAATTCCACTTTGTCTAATGGCCCATCCATATTTTAAAATTTTTCCATTTGCCCTAAGGTGTCTTTTACAACTTTTTTCACCTACAAGAATCCAATCGAGCGGCATATATTACATTTGGCTGTGACTTTTTCAACTCTAAATCTGGAAAAGTTCCCCTTTCTTTCCTGTTTTCTTATTGTTTGTTTTTGACATAACTTTTTGAAGAGTCCAGTCAATTGCCTTGTAGAATGTCCTACATTCAAGATTTGGCCAATCATTTACTTATGGCATTGTTAAACTCATTTCTCTATCCCTTGTATTTCCTGTACATTGAAAATTAGAGTTTTAGTTTGGTTTAGATTCAAATTAAACAATATGAACAAGAACATTTCATGGGGGTGCACATCAACAAACACGTGATATCAGGTGGTCCACTGCTAGAATGTGAATTTTGATGACAAGGATGGGTAATTTCAGAGTGGTGTCAGGTTGTTCATTGCTAGCAATGTGAATTTTGATGAAAATGATAGGTATTAGAAAGGTGCACTTTATCCAATTAAGGTAGCCCGTAATTTGTAGTGCAGTATTTGTTACTATCTTGTTGTTCAACAACTTCCTCAAATGGTTGTCACTGATGCTTCTTGACTGGATCAATTGCTACTGTAACGATTTTAAAAATGTAATCTTGCCAATTCTATAATTTCTCCTAAGTTTATCAGCAGGCAGAACGCTGAAGCTTTTCCTTTTTTCGTCATTTTAACACCCGTCACCCCTACCTCTTTTCCCCTCAAATACCACTATGGTCCTATTTTTAAACAATTATATTGAGGATTAATTTGAATACAGTAAAATTCACCCATTTCAGTGGTAAAGTTTGAGTTCTGACAGATGCATAGAGTTGTGTGACCATCACCACGATGAAGATGTAGAACACTTCCATTACCCAAAATTCCCCTCCTGCTCTTTGCAGTTAATTTCCTCACTTCACCCCTAGGAACCACTAATCTAATTTGTATCATTACAGTTTTGCTCTTTAAGAATTTCATTTAATGGAATCATATTATAGTATACAGTCTCTAGTGTCTGGCTTCTTTCACTTGGTGAAATACTTTTGAGAGTCATCCATGTTTTTGCACGTAAAAGTAGTTGTTCCACTGTATTGAGTAGAATTCCACTGTATAGATATAGCACAATTTGCTCATCTGCTTACCAGGTGATGGATATTTGGGTTGGTTGCAGTTTGAGGTTATTATGAACAAAGTTGCTGTGAACATTCACTTACTGCTATTTGTGGGACCATATGTTTCATTTCTTTTAGGTAGATACTTAAGAACGGCATGGCTAAGCACAGGTTTAACTTACGAAAATGTCAAACTTTTTCAAAATGATTAGACTATTCTAAATTCTGAATTGCCCAGCAGTGTATGAGAGTTCAAGCTGTTTTGCCCTTTGCCGATACTTGCTATTTTCAGTCCTTTTAATTTTAGCGATTTCAGTGTATATAATGTTATCACTGTAATTTTGATTTGCTTTTCTCTGATGACTAGAGACATTGTGCACTTTTTCATATATTTATGTGTCTTTTTTGGAAATAGGCCTATTTAAATATTGGACCCCGGTTTTAATCAGGGTACCTTCTTAATATTAAATTATAAGAGTTATCTGTGTATGTTAGACACTAGTCCTTTATTAAGCGCTTTGCAAATATTTTCTCCCAGTCTTTGGCTTGACAATTTATCATTTTCTTCTGCAGTTCAGGTATGCTGTATGTAAGAAATATTTGCCTAAGCTAAAATCGTAATAACAAAAAAATTCTCCAATTCTTTTTCTCCAGAAACTTTATGGTTCTATGATCCATTTCAAGTGAATTTTGTATTGAATGGAGATGGGTGGGTTTAGTAATACCACTTGCTGATCAGACTGTCCTTTCCCTCCACTTAATTATCTAGACATCTTTGCCAAAAATTAATTGACTGTATAACTGTGGTCTATTTGGGGATTCTATTCAAGTTATTGATCTATCTTCTAACCTAATGTCAATACCACAATTTTGACTTAAGTAGCTTTATAGGAAGTCTGGAAATTCAGTACTGTAAGTTCTCTTCATTTCAGGTTTTCTTGTTCCAGAAATGTTTTTACTATTCTAGGTTCTTTATATTTCCAAATAAAGTTAGAATCAGCTTATACCTGATTCTATCAGTTCCAGACAATTTCTACCAAAAAAAAAAAAGCCTGTCAAGGTTTGTTGGGATTACACTAAATTTATATAGAAACAATTTGAAGATTAGCATTTTTAATGACATAAAAACTGACTCATAAAAACTGTATCTCTCATTTACTTCATTTACTTAGGTCAGTCTTTTTTCACTTCTCTCAACAATGCTGGGTAGTTTGTAATGTACTGTCCTTTCACATATTTTGTCAAATTTATCCGTAAGTATTTCATGTTTTATGATGTTATTTAAGTGGTATTATCGTATATCACCATGTGTATCACTTACTCAATGGCTTTTATTTATTCAATATATTGCAATCTATTACAGTCGTTATTCTTTTTTGATGCTCAAAATTCCAAAATTTTACCAGTGCAAGTGCCATCCGGTTGGCTCCTGTTTCCTTTTGAGGTGATTTCATTAGGCTGAGCATCTTCTAGGTTGGGGAACAAGATTCCTCAGGCTCACCTTGTATCTCCCTTGTGTGAATCCCTTTATGAAGTAAAAAAAAAAAAAAAAAAGCACCCTTATCAAGTAAAAAAAAGCACCATCATGGCAGGCACTCTGCTAGGGGTGGAATGGAAAGCAGGATGATGCTCACAATTAGAATACCACTTGTATCCCCAATTATGAAGTCTGTCCAGAAGGCAGAAATTAGGTGGTCCTTTATTGAAAACCTCTTTTTTATCAAATCAGGCATTTTTCTCCAATATTCTACCCTCACAATGAACCTCACTCAGGTTTGCGAAGATCAGCATCCAAACAGTAATGCCTACCTTGCCGAGTATCCATAAGTAAGGTACACATGTCTCTAGAATTAGACCAGAAGGAACCAATGAGTTCTCAGGCTTAAATCTGGTACAGTCTCTAAAGGGGGAGATGTGAAGGGGAAGTAAGAAATCCTTACTTTCAGGCTGAGGCAGGAGAATTAGCCTGGTGTCCTGGCATGAGCGTGTAATCCCTTCTACTGGGGAGGCTGAAGCAGAAGAACCGCTTGAACCTGGGAGGTGGAGCTTGCAGTGAGCCGAGATTGCACCACCGCACTCCAGCCTGGGCGACAGAGCGAGACTCCGTCTCAAAAAAAAAAAAAAAAAAAAAAAAAAAGACATCCTTACTTTCTTCTCCTGTGAATAATTAACACTGTAATCTTAGACTAATGAGCAAAGTAAGAAATTAATGTTCTATCAATGGTTTCCTATCCAGCACTGGAATATCAAGGCACTGAGAATGTCCAGAGAAAACCATAACTAGAAAAAAAGTGTGCTGTTTGGCCTCCTGCCACCAACTTGCCTTTCTAACACTCCCTCCAGGTCCAATCTTCTTGCTGACTTTTTGCCAAGTGTGTTCTAGGAGTGGTACTGCGTCTAAAAATTACAGTCCAGTTTCATAATCCAATCTTTCTTCTTTGTACAACTGCTTGTGGTGACAATGGACTGCTTTATATCTAATAAGATAGTGCTTTCCTGGCTTTTCCCCAAGTTATTCCTTGCTGGACACACTTTCACTTTTTTATACAAAAAAAAAAACACAATTATTTTCTACATGGAAAAAGGAATGGTGAGTTATGGCTAAATTCACAGACACACAGGAAACAACCTCACTGCAAATGAAGACTGAAAGAACTTACTTGTTAAACCTACCCTTCCCTAACGAAAAGGGAAATACGAACAATTTTCATGGAGCTAAAATGGGTGTTAGAGAGTTCAGGTAATTCACTGGAAGTGCTCAGAGCTAAGAAATTAGTAGAGGCGAATACTACCTGGTCTGGTCAGAAGAGGTTCTAACCACACTACACTACCTAAGAACTAAAAAAAACCAATGTAACTTTCCTCTAGGCCGCAAACAGTTGTATATTTAACTTAGTTTTATTCAATTTTAACTCAAACAGCCCCAAGTTTTATTTGGTTAAAATTTTCATTCATATTTTTCATGACTGTAACCTGGCCTCAGTCAATTCAGGTGTGATTCTATTAATAAGCTCTCTATAATCCTTCCCAGCATAGTTCATTACTGAACAAATCCAGAGAAAAGTCAACTCTCACCTTGATATTTTATGACAACAAATAAACTCCTATAATGGGTCTAGATTGTTTTACATAAGCTAAGTACAATTTGGGGGGAAAAATTAAAACTCAATCATTTATAAACCTTCTATCATTAATTCATAATTCTTGGAAATATTCTTTTGTTAATAAAATGTAATCCAACTTTGTTTTCATTTTAATCACAGGCAGTGGTAGACAATAAAGGAACACAGGTTGTTGCAAGACTCAACAGCCAGTAAACTTTGTTATTGGTCTTAAATTAGATAAATTGAATAAGTGATGATAAAGCATTATAAACTAGTTTTGAGAATCCACAATAAATAAGAGCCCTAAGGCAGAATAACGACCATTCATTGCTTCAATGGGTAAGAACCAAAGCATTAATTGTTTATTATTATTGTGCTACAAGCAATAGTAAAAATGGCAAAAACAAAACTAGGAACAGCTTGCCATCACTAGGGAGTGAGATATGGTCAGGGATTATAAAGCACCACACTGTAATCAACCACTACCCTCCAAAATATCTTACAATGCATCAACTAATTTCTCTGCCTCCTGCTACACTTACAATCTCTTAGAATTCTGTTTCTCTTTTCAGGCTACTGTCACTGAAATCTGGGCAAAGAGTGATTTTGGTCCAATACATTCCATGCTAAGGAAGTCTAGAAATCCCCCAGAAACAAAAATCATGGCAGAGAAGAATTTGCCATCCTCTGTGGCACCAGATGGCACAGATAAAGGGATGTTGCACACTCCAGCTCAGCAACAAGGTAGTTTTATCACTGTCATTTATACATGCCCCAAAGGTGCGCAATCCAAACTAACGTGGAGATTCTTCAGTGACAGCTGAGACTGAAATATTCCATCTGTGTTTAATACAGAGATTGCATCCTTTATTCTCCGATGAGAGCTTTTCAGAGTATCACTATGTGATTTTTTTCTTCCAAAAGACAAAGGCCTTCCGTTGTCTTTTTTTTTTTTTTTACCCCTGCATCTGTCTGCAAGATTGCTTTTAGGAGGATGGCATAAGTTTAAGAAACAAAGCTAAGTACTCTTCCATCTTTAGTTCTAACATCAATTTGAACCTTACAAAACTACATACTAATTTTGCTATATATGACAAAATGCAGTCACACAGGAAATCTGCTTACAGAGCAGTATAATTATGCTATAGAAATTAACTACATAAGGCCAGGCAAGATGGCTCACATCTGTAATGCCAGCACTTTGGGAGGCCAAGGTGGGCAGATCATCTGAGGTCAGGAGTTTGAGACCAGCCTGGCCAACATGGAGAAGCCCCATCTCCACTAAAAATACAAAATTAGCGTGGTGGTGGGTGACTGTAATCCCAGCTACTCGGGAGGCTGATGCAGGAAAATCGCTTGAACCTGGGAGGTGAAGGTTGCAGTGAGCCAAGATTGTGCCATTGCACTCCAGCCTGGGTGACAAGAGCAAAACTCTGTCCGTCTCAAAAAAGAAAGAAAGAAATTAACTATGCAAAACCCAAGGAATAGTCACTGTGTGTGTGTGTGTGTGTGTGTGTGTGTGTGTGTATCTGTAACTAGAAAGTAGAAAGAATAATGATTTACATAAAGATATAAAAAAGGAGGAATCAATAATCCTGGGAGTCGGAACCATATAAATACTAAATTTGTTTTTCAATTTCACTTTTTCAGAGTTAAAATAGATAAACAAAAATTTTTTTTTAATATGAGTTATCAAAAGGGTTAAATTGTCCAAAACAGAGGTATAATAAAAAATAGGGGTCATTCTTAAGCTATGAAAACAATAAAAAATACAACAGCATATTCTAGAGATTTAAAAAACGAGATCAAAATGTTTTCTAAATGGTTCTCTGCTACAAGATGGAACAATGCACCTTTCATTATCCAGGGACTTAGAATTTAATATTATCTGAAGAGGATAATCTAAGAAACAAAGTTGTAATATATTATTGATATATTAACAATTTGAGACACAAGAGATGTCTGCTAGGTATCACATCTCAAGATTATACTGAAAAACACATTTTAAGCATCTGTAAGATGGACTGTCATTGATGGTTTGATCAGATTGACCTTTAGCTTTATGGAAAGAGAGCCTGGGGAATGAGACAGTTAACACCTACAAAAGCACAATTGGCCTCTTCTCCTTGAGGGGGTAGGCAAGAACCCAAGGAATATGGTGAGAGTTTTAAAATCTCTTAAAGTCTTTATTCTGCAAGAGCCAGTTCTGAAAGAGACATCAGCATCAATGTAGAAAAGACTTGGCAATGAAAGGAGCCAAGTGCTTGCTTTTTATATTTCAATAATCCATGAAGATTGGCGAACAGCAGTCACAAACACACAGTTGCATGACTATGTGAGACCAATTAAAACTTGCAATCAAATGTGCTCTTTTGCATTATCAACAGAGAATATTCGAAGGCTTTGCATCAGGCTTCACCCAGGGACCCCCATCTCATGAAAACTCACCAAGATTCTTTCTTTACTTAACATATTCCAAATTCCAGACCCTAAATTCTACCTGTCAGCTTGTTCTGAAATAATGGAGAATGAAAATCTTTCTTTCTCTTTAAGAGTAATGTCCTCTCCCATCCACCATGTTCTGGAGCCTGGCTCCTCCTGGGTTCTGAGGGAGTCTGTCCTTCCCAATGTCTCTCTGAGCATCTTCAGAAGTTCCTTTCTTTCTGCTTTTAGTTGTTATCTAATAGCCTTAAGTTAAAAGAGAAGACAACTGAAAAAGCAGAAAGATCACAGGACTGATTAAGATAACCTTCTGTCAAATCCTAGCTCAGCTACTCTCTATGTGATTTATGCAACTCACTGTTTTAAAATGATTTTCCCATTTGAAAAATATGAAAGGCAGTAACAATTTTACTGTCCCACCTGACTAGAATCTTCAGGAGGTTAAAAGAAAAAAATCAAGCGAGCATGCTTTGCAAGTGCTAGAGTATTACACAAATAGGTACCATGTAATGAATCCATTGTAGGATCAATCTCGTTCCAACAAATCTCCACCTTCTTTACATTTCATGCAGTATATACACTTACTGCCTCAGCCTCAACACCTTTTACTCTCTTAAGCTCCACACAAGCCCAGCTGGCCCATTACACATGAACTTGTGTAGGATTTCTTCTTCCTGCATCTCATGTCATTGAGCATGATCCAAACCATCCTGAAGCCCTTGTCTTCCTTAAGACCTTCTGAATTTCCTTCTCCTTGACCATTGTTCACTATGGTAGTAAAGTTGTGCTGCAGTCACTTACCCAACAACTTTCTAGAACCAGGCTGAGTATAAACTGTAAATAAACGTATTGAGAAATAAAAATGAAATCCTAACTACCCGTCTTCCAAACTGATTGAACAAACTGCCTCTTCATGATGGAGAACCCAGGCAAATTTTAAAAACTGAGTTCCTGGCTGTGAGTGAAAGTGAGGTAGGACAATTTAATATGCATCCTCCCTTGCTAAGTGCCTTTAGGCTTTCTTCCCTAAGGGCTAAACAGAAACCAGCCCTTTCAGAAGACTTGCTGCACCGCTGATTTCACCCAGCCCCTGACTGCTGCCTCTCCCTTTTGCAATTTTGACACAACAACCCACCAGCGTTCCTTCCTGGTAAGAGACCACTGACCACTGAGTGGTCTGGCCAATCTACAGAGGCTGCACACAGAAGGATTTGGCCTCTGCTTTACTTTTTGACATCAGAGGGCCAAAATCTCCACCCACTGATCATGCCAATGCCATTTTTTGAACACATGACCCATCTGGAGGCATGAAGCTCAATTGCACTTGGGTCTGTTTCTCCTTTCATAAGTATTCATGACCCCTCCTACAGCTTATTAAATACGTGTATTCAGCTACCCTGCCCAGCATAAATTCCTGTTTCTTTTACCTCTCCCTCGGAGTGCCTCTTTCTGGCTTCTGGCAGGAAGCTACCCTTTCCAGCCTGCCAGGATGGCCGCCTGCAGGCCACAACTCTTTATGAGAAATAAAAGTCTTCCTTCCAAATCTATGAACCTTGTCATTCTTCAGTTGACAGAACAAACATTCCACAGACAATTCACATATTTGCTATGGTAAAATTATAGAAAAACCATGACTGAAAATACTGGACCTATCCGTGCTTAGAAACTAGACATCGACATGTAGTTTCCTATATAGCTGACTACAGGATTCTGGATATTTTTAGTTTATTGAATTTAAAGTATTTCTAAAGGACTGTAAGTCTATTAAAAAGTCTAGGCTCTTATTGAATCCTTATCTGTGGCTATTCAAAGAGAATGAAACATATGTACA
Source organism: Pongo pygmaeus (assembly GCF_028885625.2). Taxonomy (NCBI): domain Eukaryota; kingdom Metazoa; phylum Chordata; class Mammalia; order Primates; family Hominidae; genus Pongo; species Pongo pygmaeus. The sequence goes on along the minus strand of NC_072384.2, from coordinate 105,044,987 downwards.
CAAATATACAAGGAAAAAATAAACAAATAAAACAAACAAACAAACAAGAGCTGTGTTACCTAGCAGGCTAAGTCAGGGCCCATCAGCTCTGACCTAGCTTCTCATTCTGTCCTAATGACCTTCTCATTGCATGCAGTATTTTTCTTAAGTAATTCCTTGGTAAACTTCTCAAACTGTTCAAAGAGTTTCAATGAATCAAAGGTCAGAAATGTGAGCAGCAGAATGTGCAGGGCAGGGAAGGGAGGATGAAGCGAGAACTTCACGTTCTCCTTTAAACAACTCATTTAAGCAACTTGTCTGAGAAAGGAAAATGATTAAAGAATTGTAGAAAAATGAATGCAAGGAGGAAATAAAGGCAGCTTGTTTGTTTTCCCTGCTTGGTTTTAAGAAAACAGAGTCTTCATGTTTACAGGCTCAGATGAGTCCGTGCAGCAGAGAGGCTGAAGACAGGAGAAAGAAGGGACATGTGAAGTTAAAAAGAAAAGTTTCCAGCGAGAAGGGAGGAAATGCAATTGAAAAGGCAAGTATAAACATCAGCCTTGGGTAGGAGAAGCAATCCCAAGTCTCCAGTGCAGAAATTAATACATTTTGTATACAATAAGGTAAGGAACTGAGAAAGTTGAATCCCATCTCAAGGTCATTGTTTTTGTTCTGTAAGGTAGCTAGGAAGATCATGGACTAAGAGTTAAAAGGTTAGAGATGCGGTTGGGGCTTCACTGGGGCTTTGAGGTTTCAGAATCACCCTTGACGCCAACATTGAGGGAGGCAGCCAAGTAAAAACACCCAGTTTGATGATTTTCTCTAGGAGTTTTCAGCAACCAAAGGGTAGATGATAAAACAGTAAAAGCAAATGCTATTTCCATGCTTTTATTTTTCAGTCCAAAGGCCTTGACTCCATTGCCCTAAAACATACTCCAACTCCTGGGGTGCCATCTTGAAAATGCTGAGATCAGGGATGAGTGAGGATGAACCAGCAGCTAAACTGGGAATACATTTTAAGTGAATACTCAATTAGTGGTGCTTCAGCAATTCTTTACCTTCAAGGTCAAATTCTCATTAAAATTGCATTACTCTTCATAACAAAAGGTACATTCCTTTATCTGTCACCACCCAACATAAGCATAATAATGAACATAAACATCACTTCTCTTTTACTGAGAAGCTATGCTGACAGCAAAGAACTTCCTACGTGTACAGGCATGGCAGATCCACTGATGGGTGGTCCACAGCCCTAGCTGGACTCAATCTGTCTGTTAGTTAATGTTAATAGCCACTGTTTGCACAGGTTGCCACTGTGGCGTTCTGCTTCTTAGCTTCCCAGTCAGCATGACATTTTTCTTCTAACTGAGCTAGTCCATCTCTGATTTCTGCTGTGCCAACATGGTCTGTCAGCTACTGTCACTTCCCAGATATCAGCAGCTATGTGACATTGGTGGGAATCATATCAGAATTGTCCTTGAAACATTTACTGTTACCTCCCACAAGTTTACAGAGTTGGCCTCAGGGGCATTGCTTTGGTTTTCTGGTTGTTTGTTTGTTTTCAAATCTCACAAGGATACCCTAATAATGGAAGACAACAGTTTACTAAATAGTGGGTGCACATATTCCAAAGCCTCAAACTCACTCATGCATAAAACCTTATTGTTTGAATATATAAAATATGTAAAGTAGATATCTCAGACTGTAACATCCTGAAGATGACCAGTGGATGTCAAACCATATGACACCATTAAGGAAAAGAAGCTCTTCTGACTTGATTGTAGTTCCAAGGTATTAAGTTTTATGTCATTCCCAGGTATAAATTCAAATGACTACAAGAAAAATAAAATGTGGCAAATGAAACAAATTATAGCAGAATTACAAAGTAAAATTACTGTGTTTGCTGTAGTTTTTACTTTATATTAATCACATTTTCTGGTTAAATTGGAAACATTAAGGTAAGTTTTCACCTACATGTTCAAAGCAATTTGTCTTGCTTTTTCCAGATTAAAAAAGATCACACCTCTTTCCATGTTGATATCTTATTCTCTAACATCCTCCTTAATCATGTCTGCCAAACTACCTTTTACGTCCTATAAATAGTTCCCTCTACTGTCTGATTAAGTGGTATTTTGAAATGGATTATTCAAATAACCATAATTCAAACAAAAGAGGGAAATCTCCTGGGAAAAAAAATCTAGATTTATTTGTCTTTCCTCAAATTCAATCTCCTCTACTATTTTTAAACTTGTTCTCCACTATAATTCAAAGTAGAAATTTCTATCACACCATTGAGTCTCTTACTCTGTTTTTATTCATGACATTAAGCCACTTCCCTATTTTCCACTTTTTGCCCTGCCTAATGGCCCAGTCAAATTCTAACAACTGCAAATAGACTGGATCAGTTCTAGTTCTCTATCACTTTTTTTCCTCTCATGCTAACCCACAGCCATCCTGTCTTCCCCCTATCCACCCCCACCCCCTACTATTCGACGACATATATGGCCTCTATTACTTTTTCAGCAACATAATTAGACTTTCAAGTATACCTTGTCTCTATAATACGATCATGAACTCCTTGAAAGCAAGGACAGTATTGTCTACTATTTGGTATCTTCTACTACTCCACTTCCATAGTCACTCCATAAATAATTAATAAACTGAATATCAAAGGGTCACCTCTCCAAGTTATGCAGCACATCTATTATTCAGCCCAAAATGTTGTAGATAATCAGAGGGAATTCCTGGAAGAGAATTTTTAACCATCCACTGATGACCGAGGTCACCCAAAACAGTGAAAAGCAAATTTATACTGAATAAGAAAGCAATAATTTATTAGTGAGGGAATACCTAGATGAATGACACAAATAATTAATTCTAGAGTACATCCTTGCTGTGAATACATTACTGAGTACTGCTCCATGTGGGGCATAAAATCCATAAAAGATTTCAGTCTGAATCAACCATAAGATTTGAAGACACTGTGACTTTGAAACATTATATTATTTGCTAGTACCTTCTAAGAAAAAGGCAAACTAAAATGCTAAAGAGAGGCTAAATATTAGGATTTTGATTAGCAACAATACTTGAGAAATATAAATGATTGCCAATCAAATTTTTCTTAACAAAAGCAACTATAACTACTGCTTTTTTAAGGTGAATGGCAAGAGAATATTAAGAAAAGTGCTTTGGAATATCAAAAGTAATGCCAAGGACTCCAATGAAAGCTGTGCATATGGGATTTCTGACCAAGAATAGAATATAATGAGACTAGCATTAAGGAAAGGCATTAGCCATAAGGTCAGTAATTTGAAGAATAACATTTTTCATGTTCCTGTGTTATGCCCAGAAGGTGTATAAGAACTCAAATCAGCAAATCTATTACTTGCATAGAAAAAAAAATCACTATTTCTTGCCAGAAGAAATTTGGAATTTACTCTCAGGTTATATAAGTAATTAGGTTACACCAGCATGTCGATCACAATATGTTGGCTTTCCTCAAATATCTTATTTGGTCAATTTTCAATTTATTGCCATTATATTCACTTTCTCCTATAATTACTATGACCTTTATCACTCCATCAACCTGCCCCTCACTGCCTCAACTCCCCTTCTAGTGAATGACTTATCACACTACACTTTTCATCCATTCGTGATTTCCTACCCTATTTGCAATTATAAAAACTGACAAGACTTGATTTCCCTTAAAAACAGAATGTGGCTTTAAACTCTGAGGTTCTGTAAGGTAAACACAGAACAAAGGAACTCCCTTCAAAACATATAATAAAGCATTAAGAAATTGATTCTTGTCTTTGGACTGTTATCATAGTGAATAATGAAAAATCCAATAAACCAAATGACAAAATCTTCCTTTTTGTTCTTTGGCAAATTTGAAAGAATAGAGTTGAATGTCTTTAGCTTACTCGGAAACATAATGAAGCTAATTTTTTCCCAAAAATTACAAAAGCATACAAAATATATGTATTATGTCTATAAAGTAATTGATTTGAATCGTTTATGAATTCTCCATAAATGTATCAATTTCATTTTTCATACATTCTTAATTTAAAAAAAATCAGCTGAATCATTAACAATGGCTAAGTCAACTTAAAACCAATCTACTTATACTTTGTTAAAAACATACTCAACAGCATCTAAAAGTTTGTGTTGGTGTGAAAAGATGGATCTATAACAGTTCAAGGTAATTATTTTGAGAAAATTAAGAAAACTTGCTCAGGAAATATTTTCTTCTATATTAAGAAGTGGCCAAATGGCTATATATAGAATATCAACCAATCACTTCCCAGAGATAACAAAAGTGTCAATATTTATAAAAATTACTCCCCAATTGCCAAATTTTGATGAAACAATCCCCCATTCTATGCTAATTTTTGCCAGCTGGCCTTGACCCACCATTTTCAGCAGAGGGAAGAGTGGGAGTCAGAAGGTGGAAGTGAGAGCCAGACAGCACAGCCTTCATCCCTTTTCAAATAACCAGGGAGCTGCAGGACAGTGTCCTGCCCATATTCAGAAGATGCCCCCACCAGAGCTCCACAGAACTAACGCATTGTAAACTTCATAACTTGTGAATTTTAAGTACTCACGAAAGTCTTGGTATTTCTTCTTCCTTATTAACAAGGACCAAGCCCAGCACTTCCTGGAATTGATAAATGAAAAAGAGCATGATACCTGTCCAACCGATGAGAGTTTATGTCAGCCCTAAGCCTCATATCTCTTCTCACTAGTCAAGAAACTTACAGACAAGATGCTAATAGTGCTGCCTTCAACAAAAGGAAAAAAATTGAGCAACGGGCATGGTAACCAACATGATTATTCTGAGAAGCATTTCAGGGTCCTGGTTTTAATTTAAATTATAGAAGTCAGCCAATCTAATCCAACAGCACTGTCATCTAAGACGCTGTCACTGCCAAAGCATCTGTCAGCCAGATATGACCAGATAAACTAGTCCCAAGATACAAGAAAGACATTGTTAGAAATTTATTGTTATGCCATTATAAAGTCAAAACAAATTCTACTTCATAGAACATCTTGACCAATGAAGCAGAAGAGGTAATTTTCTAACAAGTAATTAACTCAATCTACAGGATCCAATTGTTTGTCAATAGATACAAAGTTTATTTCAATCTCTTTTGTTTGTAAAATGGAGAAAAGAATGATGAAGAAAATATTTTTGATTTGTGGTATCCCACTGATTTTAGTATAATTGAAATCTATAGACACCTTGTCATAGGATGTAAACATTAATGATTATCTAACAGAGGTATCATTTTTTCACCACTTAGTCATTGGGTGTTTTTGTGCCAGACACAGTGGCAAGGCACTAAAATATCATTAGAGTTTCTTACAGTTTACAAAGTGCCTCTGCATGCAGAGGTAGTTCTTATTAAACTGGAGATAGAGGGTCACAAAGAACACAAAATCACTGTTAAAAGTGGCCAAGAAATGCACACTTATTGAATTAAAAGTTCATCCAAAATTAGAGTTCTACAAGTATCACCCAAAAATGTAAAATTAATTCAAATATAATAGCTTAGGAATACAAAGGAATCACATAATTTACTAGAAATGGCCAAAAGGATACTGACTACTAAAATACCTTTGCCATTTTTATCAAGTTTCTTTTTAAAAATATTTTTAAATATAATGAATTTGGAGGAAAAATAGTTTGACACCAAGAAAAATACTGTCTTTGCCATCGAAATATTGTGCCATAACATTAAGGTCAGAAATGAGAAATAAATGGCTCTTAATCCATATCTAATTTAAAGATATGTTAAATTGGGCTCACATTTTGATTAAAATGTAGATTTCTAACTGAATCTATAAAAATTTAGTCCACTTTCCTACATGGCAACAACTACTAGAGGTGCCACTTTAAAAGAGCCCCTCCAGCCTCTGAAAAGCCTGGCCCTTTTTCACTAGCCTGTGTCACCTCCTTCACTCTTACGGTCTGGAGTATGTGCCTCCTGTAGGTAGTTCCCATTTTATGTATGTTAACTAGCTTCATATTCCACCACTGTCTTCTCTTCACTACCAAGTGCCGTAAATAATTATTACCGCTGAGTGTCTTAAACTCTAATTCACAGGTAGAAAACTACTTATTGTCTCCCTCAATATTTATTCTACCTTCTTTTTGGTAATAAAACCAACCAAGTTTTAGCTGTATACTTGCCTGCAGCTTACAGACTACCTTTCCCCAGCCTGCTTTGCAGCGAGGTAAGATCTCACAGATTCTGATTCAGTAGGTCTGGAGTAGTACTCATTCTCAGATTATAATTTAATCTGGGGTGGCACCCAAGAGTCTGTTCTTTATGTTCCTTATATGAATCTCATTTGACACTTCTCATATTAATCTAGTATATAGACGGGGTTACTGCTAAAGCATGGTAGAGTGATGAAAAGAACATCTGAGAGCAAGATGCTTGGTTTCCACTCCCAAACTACCTTCAGCTGAAACTTCTGCATGAGAAAGAAATAAACATTCCATCTTGTTTAAGCCACTATTATTTGGCCTCTGTTAAAGCAGCTGGACACATAACCTGATATAACAGGTACCAGATGGCAACCAAGGTTCTTACACCAATCGCCTGCTGACAGTACCAAACCTGCATTGTCTGATCAAAAGTAGACAATGTGTTTTTCAAGTTTAACTTTTCCCTTTTGCTTTTTTCTTCTGCTTCAAGATCTCAATGAGATACAAAAGACATCAATTTATCCTTTCTTTTTCAACCATGAACCATCTGATTTCTTTTTCATATTACAATGCAAATTGTTTAATGGTATACTTTTCCCAATTGACTGATAACTTCTTTGAATGTTAAGCAATATGCAGTTTTCACTTAGATTCCAATATTTTAAGTTGGGTCTATTTTATCACATTTACATTTTAAAAGACCCAAAACGATGTTACTATTTAAATTTGTACAGACTACACACAAAAACACAGTTCATGGCCATGACTACAAAAGCTACATCATGGACTGGCAAAAGCAACAAGGATTCTCATGTGGCAATAGACCTAATGTAGCTTCTATCACAGTTACCAAGCAACTCCAAACAAGAGATGTTATCCAGTATATGGAACATTTCTGTTGGCTCGCAGTATTTAAAAAGAGTAAAATGTCTATTATTATTTTAGTATAATTAATCCAAACACCAATTAATCTACTGCTAAATAACAGAGTTGACTGTATTCTCATTAGACCTTCATAAAAAATGCCATAAAGACAGCAATGTCATGTGCCTCTTTACAGACACATACAAAGAAACCTCAAAAAAAAGGAGTAATTTCAAGAGGCAAAAGCTTAAGCACAACTCTTACTAAACACAAAAAATCAGGGAGAGAGGATATGAATGGATACATTCTTCCTGAGATTTACTCACAACTATAGAATAGTATTTAAATAGTTCGATTACCTGTTGTTTTTAAGTATTCAAAGTTTCAAATGATTATTTATTTCCTATAATTTAACTTATCTTCTGTGAAAGGTAATTATTTACCTAATTCAGTAGCACATTGAAAATTAATCTACATATCATGATGAAATTCAAGGTTATAAAAAAAGACAACTAAATCAGTAATAATACTTCTTGTTTCTTTTCAGTTATTGTTATAGTGTAATGTAACATAATACATTAAAATATTTCAAGGAAAACCAAAGTTTGGTAACATGCAAGAACTATGTGAAAAGGCAAAATGAAATAACCAGAAGGTTACATGTGGTTAAGAATCAGCATATTTTCAGCAAAATTAAAAGTTTTTAAATAAAGACACTCACTTCACATAGCATTACAGTGAATTAAATTAGCAGTTAATTTATACTTTAAAGATATCTGCTATTAAGATGATCAAAGATTTTCATTACTTAAATTTTCTGTCTATTCAAATATCAATTTTAATTTTAAAAATGAAGAGACAAGCATTTGAAGGCATTTGGCCCTAATTCCTCAACTGTTTGCTAATCCACTAGGTTTTGAAAACATACCTCAATCTACAAATATTCTCCATTAGCCTTGCTAGCTGTGAAATAATTATTCCATTAAGACTATTATAACAAAATACTTTCCATTAAAGTAATCCACAAGATGTGCTTTTGAAAAGTTTTGTTAGAAGGCTGTCTTTAACAAAATGAAGCCATATATTAAGAATGAAGTTCAATAATAGGAAAAACAACTATGAACATACTCTTTTCAAAACTATTAGAGAATTATCTGTTTTGGTTAATTAACTATTATCTCTCCACTGGATCATAAATTCTCCCAATGTGTATTTTATTCATGGTTGTAAATCCCACCAATGTGTCCTGAAACGAGGCAGAACTGTACAAATTTGATTAAATATGTCAGGAGTAATCATGATTAAAATGCAATGATACATATATGTGTTATTACCTGACTCATTTTCAGTCTCTGAAGGAACCAGGGTTACATGTCATGTGACTGGCCTCAAACTCAACACAACTGATTGCTCAGGGATATACACATCTCAAAGGCAGCCAAGGGCTTGTTTGGCTTGGCTTACAGAGATAAACTAAAGAAAGCTGGTACTCTTGCTCCCTTCGAATCTGACCCAAGACACAAGAGACTACTGCTAGGCAATGGTTGATGTTGAATCTAATAAGTCATAACAATGTTGAGGATAGAGGTCACATGCAAAGTCAGTGACATGGTTTGGCTCTGTGTCCCCACCCAAACCTCATCTCAAATTGTAATCCCCACATGTCAAGGAAGGGGCCTGATGGGAGATGACTAGATCATGGGGGTGGTTTCCCCTATGCTGTTCTCATGATAATGAGTTCTCACAAAATCTGATGGTTTTGTAAGTGGTGGTTTCCCTCGCTGTCTCCTCTCTCCTGCCACCTTGTGAAGAAGGTACCTGCTTCTCCTTCCACCACGATTGTAAGCTTCATGAGGCCTCCCCAGCCATGCAGAACTGTGAGTCAATTAAACCTCCTTTCTTTATAAATTACCCAGTCTCAAGTATTATTTATAGCCGTGTGAGAACAGACTAATGCAGTAAGTAAAAACGCATCATGGGGAGGAGGGAAGAGACAGAAAATGAGAGAGAGAAAGCATATAGACACTCCTCCCATCCCCCACGACCAAAGAAATCGAAAAAAAAGAAAGATAACACAAATGCTGAGACATTAATTTCTTCAGGTCCTCACAATTTTCCCCTTCCTGCTTTCATTTCTCATGATACATGCCTTTCTGCCCTCGGGTTCTCTAAAATAAAACTAGCGTGTGAGACTCTGTTCCTTGAAACCAAAAGAGCCATAATTGGAACATTCACATAACGTTAAAAGACATGTAATATACATAAATTTGGTCTGAGGTGATTCAGCAGCACTGTCATCACAAATGTCAATCACTGTGGCCCTGGAGCATACAAACTGAGAACGAACCCATTGAGCTGAAGCTATGCCTTCCCTGGTTGTCAGTGACTGACAAGCAGCCACATCTGTGCTACTGCTGTGCCAGTCATCCAAGGCACAGATGCCACCTCTGCCACATCACATCCTGGCCATCTCTCCAGATACTTCCATCACCCTCAGGTTCTTTGTCTGGTTCCCAATTTGGCTCTGTGATTACCTAGCCACCTGCCTTTATTTGACATAGAGATGACCATGGCTGTCACTGCAGTTCTCACTGCTCATTCTATAATGTTCATCATTCCTTTGGATTTCTGTCCAACTGCTTATTCTCTAGACCCTAAACAATTCCTGTCTTCTCTCCAGGCCACCACCAACTCCACCAGACACCTAAACTAGCTGAAATACCATCAAAAGGAAAAAAACTGTCACTTGTTCACATGACAGGACTAACATGGGGAAAAACAGGAGGAGAGTTTTAAAAAGGTGGGAAAATGGAAAGCCTCAAATGGCATTTTCTTACCTAGCATTTGCAAGTGGATTCAATTAGGAGAAAAAGCCTATGAGGTTCATTAACAATTTTTAATTAATTATTCATAAAAGCATATTGTTGGACTTAAAAGAGTTAAAAATATTTTAATATTAAGCCAAAATTCTTAGACCTGAGTACCCAAGTCTCAGGTTTCTCTAAATCTATTTCCTACAGAGTTAAATAATATTTGGGTTTTACACAAAGGTACTTAGGCTTCATGCTTCTAAATCTTAGATCACTTTATTTACCCTATCATCACTACTAACTGGTTCACTCTGCAATAATTAAGGGAATGAGGTGCACAGTCCATTGCAGCAAATCCTGAAGGGAAATATGAGTGGATGAAATTTCTCCCAAGTACCCCACCCCAAACTACATCAACCTAAAGACATCAGAAAACCTTACCCACACATGCTTCTTCCAAAGCACGTTATTAGTTAGTGCAAAAACAGTTGCTGGGCCAGGTGCAGTGGCTCACGCCTGTAATCCCAACACTTTGTGAGGCCAAGGTGGGCAGATCACGAGGTCAGGAGATCGAGACCATCCTGGCTAACATGGTGAAACCCTATCTCTACTAAAAATACAAAAAAATTAGCCAGGCATGGTGGCGGGCGCCTGTGGTCCCAGCTACTCAGGAGGCTGAGGCAGGAGAATGGCATGAACACGGGAGGCGGAACTTGCAGTGAGCCGAGATCACACCACTGCACTCCAGCCTGGATGACAGAGCAAGACTCCATTTCAAAAAAAAGAGAAAAAAAGCAGTTGCTGTTTTTGCCATTACTTTTAATAGCAAAAACAGCAACTGCTTTTGCATCAACCCAATAATTTTACATACAGTCCATTTCCACTATCTTCCCCAAGTACATCCTTTAGTGCTCAAAGATCCATGTTCTCATTGAAGAGTCACTCCTTGTCTAACCGATTAAAATCTCTCTCACTACATTCCAAGATGGCAGTATAACTCTGGCCCTCTAAGCCAGTGTTTTTCAAATTTTCACGTATATACAAATCACTAGGGTTACTGTTACAATGCAGATTCTGATTTGGTAGGTCCAGAGTGGGGCCCAAGACTCTTCATTTCTGGGTGATGCTCATGTTGCTGATCTGTGGCCCACACTCTGAGTAGCAAGGCACTACACTGTTAACTCCATACCAGATGTAAGTGGACCAACAGCAACCAGACTGGAGACTATCTCTTAGGGATAGTAAAGAGCTCAATATCTTGATATTTATTCAATAAGCATTTATTGAGCTTCTAATAAACGCTCTGCTGAGATACAAATGCAATTAATAATTAGTTCCTACATTTAAAGTACTCATTGGATGAGTACTGTCCAAATATCAGCATGCATAAGAGTTTTCTGCAGCATTTGTCAATAATGTAAACCCACGGTCTTATTTGAGTACATCAGGGTTGAGGCCTATGAATCTGCATGCCAGGTGAGTGACAGTTCAAACTGAGGAATGCTGGTTTCACGGAGCAGAGAGATAATTAAAAAACTAGATGACACATTGAATTTAAGAAAAAGCAATGTAGAATGGGAGCCCAAAGGATGGGACGTTGACCAGGGCAGATTCACAGAAGATGTACGGGAGTATACCTGGCAGTAAAGGGAGAAAGGAGCATATGTGAAAGGTCAGCAGTGAGCAGATGCCTCAATTAGGCTGCAAAGAGCCAAGCAGCCCCCAAACTTTTCTCTTCTATAGAAGATCTTCTCTAAGACTCCTTGCAAATTTCAAACAGAGGAATATGACTAAAGCCTTCTCATATGTTTTACACATAAGTTTGGTCACAAAAGAAAGTAGTTTGGCTTACGATTTATGTTTTAACTGATCAAGTGCTAGAAATACTCAGTTGCATAGTCAACAGCAGCAGAAAAAAAAAAAAGAAAAACAGCATCTGCTTTAGAAAAAAGTTGAATAAACTGAAATAGCCTGAAGAGCAGATTTTTCTAATGAAAATAAAAATTCTTGTCTGATGAAATCTACAGGAAAAAGAATCCAACCACTAGAAAAATGAATGGTTTTCAAGAATACATTTTAAAAAGAATTTTGCTCTTAAAATTTGTCAGAATCACAGGGAAGTAAACTTTACTGAGATTAAATACAGAGTCTTCATTAGGCACAGGGATCCCATATTAAATTTTAAAAGTGACTGGGTAATAACTACTATTTTAATCATTTTATTTTCTTAGAAATACTTCTTCACTCTTGACTTCTGAACACTAGGGTTTCTAAAGAACACTCCCCTTTCAAAAGCAACTACAACCTCAATACAAACAGTTTCGTAGAGATTAGTGAAGTATACTCTATATTCACTTCAAGGATGCCTTATTGGTAAGCCTTTCAAAAGCTATCTTTGTGAGTGTCCTGTAATTTGTTTTTAAAGGATAATTTGTCAACTCTTATTGCTTAGGATACCTCTAATTGTAACATGAAAGCCATTCAGTCATTAAATGTAATATCATTTCTGTTGTATAGCTTAAAATGAAAATTATAGCACCTCACTATAACGTATTGTCAAATTGGAAAGTGAATAGTGAATCCACAAGCAAAGTGATTAGGTAGTAGATACTGATGACTTGCCATGAGTTCATTCTGGGTGTGTTTGTAAATTATGAGGAATGAAGTTATAAGAGCTTTAATTTCATATGACTTGATATCATAGAGATAAGTAGACATTAGAATAAGGTGTTCTCAAATAATCTGGAGTACTTATGTGCATATTCTCACTGTATCTGGTTTTCCTCTTTGGAAATAATTTCCTTAAGGCAGAAGGTGTTCCTCCTTTTATTCTTTGTGGAAAGGAAGAAATGACTGACCAGTCACACTGTGCTTTTGTGTCAGGACAGTCTGGTTACAAGTGACAGAAACTGAAACTAATGTAGGCAAAGTAAAGTATTCATTGGCTCAAATATAATAACTAAATCTCAGAATGGGCAGGATCTTAAACTCTGATTTAAAAAACACAGAAAAAATAAACAAGGAAATAAGAAATGAAATTCATGATATTTAAGAGAGTTTGGGTTTTTTGGTCTAATAAGGAAAAGGGTTATGTGTGAAAAAGAGTACTTATATATACAAATGCTGTAGTTAGTAAATTTTTTTTTACAGGGTTATAGGTTAGCAAATCTGAAACTGTATTGTATACATATACAAATGGGAAAATATCTATTGTGGATAATGACAGCCACATTTCCATTCTCAGAAATAAAGAGCTATAAATAAGGAGAGAAGGAAAGCTAGGATTAACCCTGTAGTACGGGACAAGAATCACAGATACAGGTATGACCTATGGATTTTAATAGATATACAGAAGGGTGAGTTTAAAAATAAATATAGATGTGCATACATGTATGTGTTAATAAACATACATATATTTCCTACCTCTGTACACTGACAGAGCCTATAAACAATAACAAACCGGCAGTTCAGGGCACAACTACCACCTAGGCCTTTCCAAATACCATTCTCCAATCAAAGGAACAAGAACTTCTTGGGGAAGTGATTGATTCCAGGGCTGGGCAGAAAAAAATACAAGGCAACCCTTGAACAATATTGATAAATGAATGGGTAGACAAAATGTGGTATATATATATAGAGAGAGAGGACTATTATTCAGCCTTATATAAAGGGGGGGCGGAGAATCCTGGCACATGCTACAACATGGATAAACCTTGACATTTACCCTAAGTAAAATAAGCCAGATCCACAAAGGCAAATATCATATAATTCCACTTATATGAGGTACATAAAATAGCCAAATTAATAGACACGAAAAGGAGAATGGTGGTTTCCAGGTTCTGATGGGAAGGGGGGAAATAGGAAACCAGTGTTTAATGGGCACAGAGCTTGAATTGGAGAGAATGAAAAAAGTTCTGGAGATAAATGGTGGGGACAGTTACATAACAATGTGAATGTTCTTAATGCCACAAAACTGCATACTTAAAAATGGTAAATTTTATGGTATGTCTATTTTATCCCAATAAACCTATTTTTTTTTATTGGGAAATGGACATACCATAAAATTTACCGTTTTTTAAGTATACAGTTTTGTGGCATTAAGAACATTCACACTGGCACACTGAATTTGGAACTGGCACACTGAATTTGGAAAACAACTTGGCATCTTCTTGTAAATTATAAAAATACTTGTCTCAAAAAGTATTTATTCCAGTAAATATTCTCCTATGCTTCTACCCTAGATATATATTCTTGCCCATGTGCTGCAAGGGGCAAAACATGCATGTTGAAGAATAAAGCAACAGAAAAAACTACATACAGCCCAATGTCCTTCAATAGGAAGAAGGATAAATCAGGATTAGTAAGTTCAAATACAGTCATATTACAAACACTCTACAGCAGTGAAATTAGTAAGCCAAACTTACATGCATGAATGTGGATGAATCCAAAAATAAATTGACTGAAAAAAACAAATCACAGAAGAATACATACAATAACACAACACACAGGGGCCTAAAACATATAAAACTTAACAATTCATTATTTAGGGATATATTCATATGGAATATTCTATAATACCAACCGGTATAATGATAAACTTATTGGGGTGGGAGGAAGATTACTACGACTGGAGGGCAGCATGTAGAAATTTAAAAGGTATTACTCTATTTTTTAAGCTGGGTAGTAAGTACATGATACATGATTTTTCTTTGACTGCTTTATATATCAATCATATTAGTTACTCTTTTACATGCATTATATTGCTAATAAAAAGGAAAAACAATTTTTTGTTGTTTGCTTTTTTTTTTTTTGAGACGAGGTTTCGCTCTGTCACCCAGGCTAGAGTGCAGTGGCGCGATCTCTGCTCATTGCAACCTCTGCCTCCCGGGTTCAAGCTATTCTTCTGCCTCAGCTTCCTGAGTAGCTGGGATTACAGGCCTGGCCTGCCACCACACCCGGATAATTTTTGTAGTTTTAGTAGAGATGGGGTTTCACCATACTGGCCAGGTTGGTCTCAAACTCCTAATCTTGTGATCCACCTGTCTCAGCCTCCTAAAGTGCTGGGATTACAGGTATGAGCCACCTCACCCAGCCTATTTAATTTTAACAATGTCAGAATGTCTAACCTGTTCCTGGAAATGGTAAGCTCTGATGAAGCAGTAAAGTCCTAAAACAATTTTGAAACCATAATGTTCAAACTTTCCTTGTAGAGTACACAAACCGTTAAAGATTTTTGTTAATCATTTTCTTTCATAAACATAACTTGGGAATACATGATATAAACTCCCTTCACAAATGGTATGATATAAATGCCCTCTGTGAAATGATAAAGACTATTTGTTATACAGTCTAAATTAATCATATATCAGGGATCAAAGAGTATTGATTTTCCTACCAAACAAAAGCTTAGGGATGTGGTCTACATTTTCAAATCACTAGTGTTACATGCCTGGATTCCACAGTCAAGACTGCCTTGGATTAAATCCCAATTCTTCCATTTCCAACTACAGGAACATGGAAGTTACTTCACCTTTCTGCACATTTGTTTTCCCACTTGTAAAATGGAGGTAAGAATAGTTGGCAGGGTACAATGGCTCACGCCTGTAATCCCAGCACTTTTGGAGGCCGAGGTGAGTGGATCAATTGAAGTCAGGAGTTCGAGACCAGCCTGGTCAACATGGCGAAACACCATCTCTACTGAAAATAGAAAAATATTAGCTGGGCATGGTGGTGCATGCCTGTGGTCCCAGCTACTCAGGAGGCTGAGGCAGGAGAATCACTTGAACCTGGGAGGCAGAGGTTGCAGTGAGCCAAGATCGCGCCACTGTGCTCCAGCCTGGGAGACAGAGCAAGACTCTGTCTGAAAAAAATAAAATAAAATAAATAAATAAATAAATATATATATATAACTTAATTTTTTATTTTTGGATAATTGAGACAATATGCAGTTGTAAGACATAACACAGAGATCACATATACCTATTACCTACCTATTAGTAGCTGTTAGATATTAATATCACCTTCATTAGAAAAACTTTATTATCTGTTCATATATTTAATACGTAATTTACATATACACAATGAACTATTAAAAAGGCAATAAAAATCAATCTAGAGTCTTGTTTAAAGCGCTCAGTCATTTCATTTTTCCTCATAAAGTTTGTTGTAAGACAAGCAGTGTCAGTATTCTAGAAATATGGGGAGAAGAGGAAAATCAAAGGTGTTAAGTGGCTGTCTCAATACTATAAAACAAATAAGTAATCATTTAAGTCCAGTTATAAGAACATACAAAATATGCTATAATTTAATTTTTAGTCCTAAAGAAAATCTTGAGAACTATGAATACATTAAACTGGTTAAGCTAATACAAGGTAATAATGGCCACAACATCAATATTAAATTTAAAAATTTAGAGAAATGATTTGTTTAATTCTACAAAGGCACTGATTAAAGGGACTTGCAACAGGCCAAACAAAACTCCTTTACTCCCTTCTTCATCATCAATATCACTATTAGGTCTGGTTTCAACATCCTCTGGGCTAGAATTTTTAGACCAGCAGTTCAGAACTTGAAGGACTGCTATTACATTTCAGCTTAAGAGTTTTCACTTGTGTCAGTGACAGCAATTAGAGAGAAGACAAAAACTACACAACAATAAATAAATAAAACAGCACAGGACGCCATACAGATTCCAGGGCCCCAACACAGAGGATAGGACAAGAATCTATGTAAGTTTCCTACACTCATCTAATGGAATCATTCTTCAAATCAGTAATTGAGAATCAATGAAGCAGGTGCAACTCTTTAGAGAATAGGAAGGAGAAAGGGGAGGTCCAGGGAGACAGAGAACCCCCATCCAAATCAGCCAGTCAGTAATCGGTGGACACAGCCCCAATGAGTGCCCAAGACTTTGAGCCCACGTCTAAACTTCTACCACATGAGCATGCCTCACATTTCTTCAAGCGACTGCAAGTCCAGCTCTTAAAAATCTATCAAATATCTCAACATACATATTAGTCTAACAATTTCCTCCCAGGGCAAAGAATTTAAACTTGCTTTAACAGACATCAAGGGATCACTGTATGTTCTGGAGATCTGTTTCATAATCTTTTTTCCCTCCATTCAGAATATATGGAAACGGCATTTCTTAGGCAGTATGTGCCAGTCAACCAGGGGCTTAGATGATAGATTTCTATTATCCTAAGGCTTGACCTGCAAGAACTTGAATTAAATGTCTTTCCAGCAGGACAATGTCTTCCCAAATATATGCTACCTTTACCTCACCATTTAAGGTCAATTTAAGAAAAGAAAAGAAGGAAGAAGACCTGATCACTTTTCTCACAGAATTTTTCTGAAATCTTATTTTAACATAAGAAATAGAAGTATTAAATAGACAGGTAACTCTACAAGTCAATGAAACTAATAAAATTTTATTTTTTTCTGTTTTTGGAAAAGGCCCTGTTTTCCTCAGAAGGTTAAACAATATTTAATTATGATTTCTTTGTCCTGTGAAAAATAGACAAAACTTTAAAAAATGCACTAGCCATTATTTCACAATCACTTAAACATTCAAAGTCCTTTAACGTTAATAATCCTTTGGCTATTAGCAAATGCTTTATCCTGAGGCAAATTTAAAATTCTGAGCATGCAAAGTGTGATGACCCTTAAAGCTGTAGCCTATAACACCACAATATTCCTAGTCTGGAAATTGGTTTTTGCCTGATTTTGGTTACCTTAAGATGCCTCAGTGTTGAACCCCAGAAAATTGGGACCTAACCTATATAGACATGTATTTCCCCAACTGAACACATCAAACGTATGACACTGTCATGGAGAAGTCATCTGCTTCACAAGGCACTAGGCAGATGGTCCACTGTGTTCAACAGCAACTGACATTCAAAGAGAGCCAAAGGTAGCATGTACTGTGATACTGTAATCTAGAGGTCATAAAAGAGAAGAGAATAATAAAGTAGAATAATAAAAGACACACATGCTCATACTGAAGTTCTTAAGGCTGGTTCTTCCCACATGAGTTAATTTAATTCTGGAACCACATACATTGACCTGAAACTCACAGAAATTCCACAGTAGTCTGGCAGAACTTCATTTATGTTTTCTCTCGGTACTGTTTTCCCTTACATAAAATACTGCAGTACGTTCTGCACCGTGCGGAAAATGTTTTATTGGGTACCGATATGATGTAAAGGCAAACCTAAACATTCTTGAACTCTTCTATCAGAACTTTGTACCAAATTAATGGGACTACACAAGCATTTTTACCTTACAATTCTGGAAACTGAATTTCTTTTTCAAAAGGGTAAGATAATCTAGGAATAAACTATAATAAAAGGAATGCAACAAGCATTATTCATGCATTCCCTAAGTAGCTTGCTCCCAAACATCATTTATATTTCAACTGAGTTTTAGCCTTTTTTTATTTGAGATGTACTATGCTAAATTAGAAAATCTCATCCACCAGAATAAGATTTTTAATTTGTTCTTGGCTCCCAAAAAATACTGAGAACAATATCTTTTAGCATTCCACAGTCCAGGTGGACAATTTAAAGCTGTTAAGAAAGGCATTTTAAAATTTCTATACAAATGACTGTCTATGTAGGTGACACTTGATCATAGCTTTGAAAAAAATGCCACCAGGAAAAGACTTTGTGGTTTCTGACCTTAAACAATATTGAAAAAGTAAAAGAATATACTATGCCCTTTAGGATACATTTTAACATAGAAAATTACTCTGGTACAATTCTATGAAAAGAATTTTATATTAGACTTAGGATGTAAATCCCTAGAAACAAAAATGGAAATTAAATTATCTGATGTGACTAATATATAAAGTTCTTACAAGTACTGAGACTAGGAGAATTTTGTACAGGTGGAAGTGATATAATTACATTATTTCACTATTATCAGGATTTGATCAAAGAATTCCAAAACCTGAATATCTTTATCTATGTCTACTTTCTAATATTAGGAGATCGTTTCTGAAATCTAATAACCAAAATGTTCATGTTTATAATTTGTAATGTCAAAAGCAAGGTTTCATGCTATATATGTTAGTTCTTCTATATGAAGGATATTTAATTCTTCCATAATCACAAATCACGTGTGTCATAAACACAAGTACACACATTAAAAATATGTCTCCAGCTGGGCACAATGTAATCCCTGCAGTTTGAGAGGCTGAGCCAGGAGGATCACTTGAGGCTAGGAGTTGAGACCAGCCTGGGCAACATGGTGAGACTCTGTCTCTACAAAAAAATTAAAAAACAAAACAAATCAATTGAAAAAAAATCTGTCTCTATAATTAGAATATTTTATTTATACATAGTCAAACAGTTTTCCTCAGTTACAAAAGAGGACTTGCTCCTCCCAGTTCTGAGACATTGACCCTTGAGTTCTATCCCCATCCTGCTGTGGGTCAGGAGTTTTGATGAGGGAGATACTGACCAGGAGATGAAGTCTCCAAAGGGGTCTCTCGGCCTGCTCCTCACCCCTGCAGACTCCCATGCCAGGGTCTCCCCGTGGCCGCCTCTGGGTAGAGCTTCACAGTCTTCAGTAGGAAATATTTTCAAGGTAAAATTAAAAGCTGAAAACATGAAACTCATAGGATGGTTTTATTTTCTCCATTACCTTTTTTAAAATTTTAATATTAAGGAATCATTGCTTAGCACTTCTACCATATTCTATCGAGACTATATGAAGTCAACGAACACAAATCTCCACAGACATAATTTTTAACATACACAGAATTTCCACATCAATATTGAAAAACGGCTTATTGCAATCCTGTGTGGAAAACATAGTACAAAGGTTTGTGTGTATGCACAAACATATAATAATTCATTTATTTAGTCACGAAAGATCATTTATAGCAAGCTATAATTCATAGTTACAATAATTTATTTAGTTATCCATCATCTACTAGATATATCTAGGCACGCTTCTTGGCCTTTGTGATAAAAATATAAAATACCAAGAAAAGTTTCAATAATACGTCAACTTATGTAGAAAAATATCCATATAAAATAGAAGCCAAAAAGTTTGTAACAGTGATTTCCTCAAAAAACTGTCCTAAAAACATCAGCAACTTCATATCTTGCTTAACCCTTGGATCTTAAAGCATATGCTGATCTCACCATTTAAGCTTCTCAGTGCCTCTGAACACATTCCTGACAATAGTAACACCACCATAATAAATCTGCAGTCCCACTCGGGCTTCATCTGGTCTGGATTTCCATTCAGGTTGCTGGGCATCAGAGCACACATATGCATGTGTAGGAGAGTGCACAGAAACACACAGGAACATGCTGATGCAGTTCACTGAGAAACCACTCCGCCATATCAGACATCACAGCAGCTACTTGGCTCCCCTGCTCAAAAAAATCCTGCTACTTTTCAAATCTTAAACAATTTCATTCATCTCAGTCATTCCTGCAAACAAAAACAGGCCATGCAAATTGCACAGGTCCACAATCTCTTATCCATTATTCCAATATCCAAGCGTGTTTTCTTATCTTTTTGTACGTTTGGCACAAACTATATTGACTGCAAACTATTTATCATCATTATTTCACCAGGTATAAATATTAGTGTTTTGCTAGAAAAATATTAATGTCTATGATTACAGGGTACTGCCAAAGACCATATGAGGAGTGTTACTTAATATATAGTAGACGCATCTACTACCTACCTAAAAATCTAAAAAATTTCCAATTCTGAAACTCATTTGTTTTCAAGGACTTCCAGTCCCTCTTTATTTCAGATGGCCTTTCTTTTACCTCCACTAAAATGTGACTGAGATCATCACCCTAGACTTTTCTCCTCTATACCTTAAAATCTTTCTTCATGTCCAACTTGACTTATTTTTCTCCTGCCTTTGAAGAAAAATGCCATTTCATATTTTTCAAAGTAAACCCCTACCTAGGCTGGTCACCACACCCCATCCAATTTTCTGGAGTCTTCTTCTATCAGTTGTCATTGGCGTTTTGACTTTTTTCTCCCCACTGTCCCTTATTTTCTTCTCAAATCTGGATGGATTTCTCCTTACCCTTTTCTTTTTCTTTTTTTTTTTTTGAGACAGTCTCGCTCTGTCGCCCAGGCTGGAGTGCAGTGGTGCGACCTTAGCTCACTGCAACCTCTGCCTCCTGGGTTCAAGCGATTCTCCTGCCTCAGCCTCCCGAGTGGCTGGGACTACAGGCGCCTGCCGCCATGCCCGGCTAATTTTTTGTATTTTTAGTAGAGACAGGGTTTCACTGTGTTAGACAAGATGGTCTCGATCTCCTGACCTCACGATCCTCCCACCTCGGCCTCCCAATTCGCCTTACTCTTATGTAAAAATGAAATAAATTTCACCCTTGCAAAGACATGCAAAACTATACTCTTTTTTCTTCTAAACCGTACTTTAAAAAAGTTTAAAGCCTGTCTTCTGTCTTCATTCACTCATCCATTCACCCAAAGAACTGTTACTGAGTACCTATTGTGCACCAAGTATTTAGAATAGAAATATGATCGGCACTAAAGGATCGCATAGTGTCAGTTGCAGATGGAAGAGGGGTGGAGACGAAGGAACAAATCATCAACAATCACCTTATAATGCATTTGGCTAGCGTTCGGTCAAACTTAAGTACCTGCTGCTGCCTCCACACACTTCACTGCTTTGGACTGCTTGTTCACCTACTCTTAAGCAAACCACAATGACTCACTAAAACTGTAATTTTCCCAAGTATAGAGACACATTTTTATCTTTTCTCCTCCCCAGCTTACTATCTAGTCAGTCAGGAGCTTGACAGATGATGTTTAACGGACATCTATTAAATAGATGTTAATATATTTGTTTAATAGTGCATTTTATTTCATTTTGTCCTTATTTTTGTTATTTTCTAGTACTTCATGCTATGTAAATTATGTGAGAGGTATTTGTATGCTTAAATTCTTACATGACTAATTTTTTAAATGGCCCTCATTCATTGCTATTCTCAAATGTCACTTCCTTAGAAGAGTCTCCTTTAACTGCTTGATTTAAAATGCCTTTTCCCCCAACCATGCACTCTCTGTTCTTTTACTCCACTATGTATGTCTTTATAGCCATTACCATGCATTACTTGCTATATTATTAATGATGCTTTGCTTATTGTCTCCTTTCCCCACAAGAATACGGGCTTCATGAAGGGAGACCCTTGTCTTTCACGTTTCCCTCATATCACCAGTGCCTAGCACATCATCGGCTCCCAATACTAAACACAGTGAAAATAAACCAAGAATTACATCTGCCATGCTCATCGCTGAAAATAAGATGCTGAGTGTCGGTGAAAGTAGGTGCACAGTTTTCAATTAATTCTACCCTTCCTGCACTACATGTGACGTGTTGCAAGCACTGAGCAGTTTTTCTTCCTTCTTTTGTGCCCAAACTGCTTAACCTTTTATTTAAGTGTCTCTGGTCCAAAAAACATTAAAATTGGGCAGCTCTAATAAATACTACTACATAATGACTCGCTCCAGTTCTCTGCAGTAATTAGTACTCTGGTGATGAAATGTGCCTCTAGGTTCAAAATTTTATAATGTTTTGACAGTTGGAATCTTACCAAGCATGAAATGAACCAATAAAAAATTCTTTTTTGTTATCATTCTCCAAGCATTAGGGGAAAAAATATTCTCAATATATAAGAGTAGCACTCTAGGAAAAAAATTAGTGACCCCCTCAGGTTCAAAAGGGAAGGTTTATGTAGCATTCAAATGAAGAAAAGATAAATGTAAAATCTCTGATAACTAAAAGCCACGAGCAAGTTCTATTTAACAGGCAAGTGCATCTCAATCACCTTGATTAGCAAAGCAAGATAATATGCATTAAAACCTTCATGCCAGTCAAAATTCTCATAAATACCATATTTTATTTTCCACCTTTAACTGTTTGATGATCATGGTATCTTTAATCACCTCAGATGGTTCTTTATGAAGATTGTTTATATTTGAATATAGTTTTCCTCTCAATATCCTTTCATCCCGAAGAAAACATGCATGACTCTGACAGTATTTCAAAAGCTGGTAAAGATTTCAGTTGCATCAATGGATGTCATGTGTCTTACCTGAAGTAACAAGAGCTACAATTTCAACGTTCATCTTTACATATACTGATACATTAAAACCTTTAAAGATTCCAAGCATCTGTATGAATCCAAACATATTCTCAATAATATCTGCATGATTTTATTCAAAATAAAAAATACTGTTATGATGAAAAGTTCTGGAGATGAATAGTGGTGCTGGTTATACAACAATGTGAATGCACTTAATGCCACAGAACTGCATACTTAGAAATGATGAAGATGGTACATTTTATGTGTACTTTAGCACAATACAAATTTTCCTTCATACCTGAGCACTCATTTTCTTATATTTTATTCTCAAACATTTATGCCATATCTGGAAAAATTTTACAAATCATTTCCTAAATGTATACTTCAACACTATGTAACAGGTTCTAATTAACCTTTTTGATATTTGGCACTCATTCATTAACTTCCTTGAATTTTTAAGGTGCCAAGAAAACTTTTAAAAAAAATTATAGAAATGTGCCCTACATTGTGGCGTCTAATTTACCACTATAAAATATGAATTTTCTTTATAAATTATACAATAATATAGAATAAACTATGTGGTGTACATTCTCAGTGTGTGGTGGGACATGAAGCAGAATCCAAGGGTCCTTTAGTAAATGATATTTTAACTGTACCCCTCTAAAATGAAATGCCATGCTTATGAATTGGTTATTTTTTAATGATTAAGCTAACGAGTTCTGAACTTTTAACCTATATGGGTTTCATAATTACACAGCTTGAAATCCTCATCAGAAAATCTGTCTGCTCCTGAAATTCAAATCATTTTATAATCTTGAATAATGCATGGCAACTCTACAGAAATTAAAACATTTCATAAAAGTAAAGAAATTCACAATCTTTTCTGTGTTTTTACAAGAGCATAAAGTAACAGAAATAAACTAGCTGTCACTTCCTTTGACTGCCCCATCCAACCTCACCCATTCCCATCTCTTTAACAAGAAGCATCTTATTTCTCTTTACATGAACTTCATAATGGATACAGCCTCATGGGACAAACATCTCATAAATGAGCAAGTGCAGGGACAGTAGAGTTCCAGAAAAATAACATGAAAATGGAAAACCAAATTTTGTGTCTAAGTATGGTGGTTAAGAACTCTGGCTTCGGAGACTGACAGATCTGAGTTTGAGTCCTGGCTTAATCAGGTACTGGCTCTATAAAAGTGTGCAAACCACTTAATCCTGTTCTCTGAGCCTTAGTTTACCAATTTGTAAAATGGGGATAATAGGTCTATCTCACTGGGTAATTTTAAATAATCGATGAGATAATATAAACAATGTTTTTAGCACTGTGCCTAAAATTAATAAACTATCAATAAAGTAAATTCTAATTGGAATCATGACAAATATTCTAATTACAATCTTATAATTCAACAATTACAGTTTTCACATTTAAAACTGCTTCTTCACTTAAACAACTGAACAAGAAAAAAAAAAAAAACCAAATAACCCTATTGGCCAGGCACGGTGGCTCACGCCTGTAATCCTAACACATTGGGAGGCCAAGGCAGGCAGATCACCTGAGGTCATGAGTTTCAAACCAGCCTGGCCAACATGGCAAAACCCCATCTCTACTAAAAATACAAAAAATTAGCCAAGCATGGTGGCCAGTGCCTGTAATCCCAGCTACTTGTGAGGCTGAGGCAGGAGAATCATTTGAACCCGGGAGGTAAAGGTTGCAATGAGCCGAGATCCTGCCACTGTATTCCAGCCTGAGTGACAGAGCAATACTCCTTCAAAAAAAGAAAAAAATAAAATAAAAATAGGCAAAAGACATGAGCACTTTTCAAATAAAGGCATACAAGTGGCCAACAAATATACTTTTAAAATGCTCATCATTATTAATCACCAGAGAACTGCAAATTAAAACCACAATGAGATACCATCTTATACCAGTCAGAATGGCTTAAAAAGTCAAAAAGCAACAGATGCTGGTGAGGCTGCAAAGAAAAGAGTACACTTAAACACTGTAGGTGGGAATGCAAATCAGTTCAGTCACCTTGGAAAGCACTCTGGAAATTTCTCAAAGAACTACAAATAGAACTAATATTCAACCCAGCAATCCCACTATTGGGTATATAGCCAAAAGAAAACAAATCCTTTACCAAAAAGACACATAAACTCGCATGTTCACTGCAGCACTATTCACAGTAGCAAAGACATGGAATCAACCCAGGTGTCCATCAATGGTGGATTGGCTTAAGAAAATGTGGTACATATATCTCATAGAATTACTACACAGCCATAAAAAAGAATAAAATCATGTCCTTCTCAGCAACATGAATGCAGCTGGAGGCCATTATCCTAAGTGAATTAACTCAGGAACAGAAAACCAAATATGGCATGTTTTCACTAGTAAGTGAGAGCTAAACAACGCGTACTCATGGACATAAAGATGGCAACAACAGACATTGGGGACTTCTAGAGGGGGAAGGTAGCAAAAAGGGAAAGGGTTCAAACACTAACTCTTCAGTACCTTGCTCAGTACCTGGATGACAGGATCATTGGTACTCAAATCTCAGCATTATGCAATACACTCGGGTAACAAACCCGTACATGTACCCCCTGAAGCTAAAAGTTGAAAAAGAAAAAAAAATAATAAAATAAAATTGCTTCCTCAGTAGACGTTATCGTTAAATACTTTCTTTTCAATTGGTGAATACTTCTAGAATTCTATGGCATTAATAAAACGCTGAAAATCAGTTAAATCCAGAAGAAAATAACACTCAACTTAAAATAGAGTTTCAGATTTAAAAAAAGTTAGATTTGCCTTTAAACCTTTCGTATGTGTATTTCAAGGTAGATACGTTTTAAAAGCAAACTACAGCTAATAACTTACCAATAATCACCTATAAAACAAATGGAAATTTTTCTTCCAAACACCAGAAAAGAAATCAGAATATTCAGCTACCTAGGTAAGCAACCAGCCCAGTAAGTCCCATGAGTATAGACATTTACTTAGTTCTCTAGACAAGACTTCTATGCTGTATTTATAGGGTTAAAAGTCCTTTTCCTAATTTATCCCAGGATTTTTACACTGAAAACACATCTTGCTTTTACATTTTAATTACAGTAAATAGAGTATTTATCAGAATTATAGCAAAATATTCAAGTAGAAAGCAAAGGAAGGAAGCTAAAGCTAAAAATCCCCATTCAAACAAGGATGGGACAAATACACATTGAAAATCATCTTTCAAAGAATAAATACATAGCAAAATGTGTTAAGTCAAAGAAAAGCATGTTACTAAAACAATTTTGTATGAAAAAGTATAAATGTAAATATTTATGCTTCAACAGATATACAAAAGAAATCTATATGCCCAACTTTTAATAATGACTACTCCCGCTTGATGTGATTGCAGATGATTTTGGTATTCATCTTGGTATTTTACCATATTTAAAATTTTTTGACATTTAACAAGTACTAACTTTTTTAGTAGTGTTGGGTTTAACAGCTAACAGTTTAACAATTTTAAAACAAAGGAAAAAACATACAAAAGTGCCTCTTATTCGAAAATTCTGTCCTACCACCTTTTAACCTTAAAAAATTCTTAAACACTGTCACTCAAATACAATAAGAAAATCATGTATAAAAATTGTCCTGCCTTAGATGAATTCTTAAAGCATTTAGACTTCAAACACTATAACCAAGACACTGGCATTGCCCCAAAGTAAATGATGAGAAGTACAAAGCAGATTCCAGGTTTTATGCATGCTTGTAGCTCCAGATCTAATGGACAGTGAAAAGAGATTCTATAAAACACTGATTTGGCTGAAGTATTAATCAACTAGATGTCATAATAAAAGACTGTGTGTCAAAAATTCAATCCAGAGCTATATTCCTCTCCTTATATGAAGACACTATCAAATTTTTAAAAATCTATTTATTTCATATAAGGTGTGCTATTGTCAAAATGGTGCTCAGAGTATTCCAGACATAATTATTTTCACTGTACAAAATTAAATTTTCCAATAAAGTTATAACTGGGAGTAAAATAAAGTTTCTAAGTCCCAAATTATTATGTTAACTTTCAGTAACATTAGGCCATCAGATAGCTGAATAAAAGAAAACATTGTTTAAATAAGAGGAAAATATTTGTTTTGGAAAAAGAGCAAAGCAATATATTGAATTAAGATACCAGGAAACAGCCTTTGAAGTATTCATCTCAATAAATCTAATTTTCAATGTTAGCTTCTGACTTCCAACAAACAGCAAAGATTTAAAGAACAGTACTGCAGGATTTTTAATATTCCACCTTTATTTGAATATTTATTTCAAGTATCAATGTGGCAGGAAATACACAAGTTTTCAACCTAGACTTTCTTGGAACAGACCAACTTGATACATTTTCTGTTAGTGTGTATACATATAAAAAATACTAAGGTTTAAAATTAACTTGGCCAATCAGAAGCTGCATTCTATATTTTGATGCATTATATAGATGAATACAAGATTCATCTCAGACTGGTCTCTGTTAAATGCAAAATATTTCATCCATTTTTATGCTCGATCATTGTAACTACTTAACTTCCTTATTTCCATTTGAGAAATAAGTTTCCATTTGAGAAAGAGACATGTAAATAGTTTGAGTGTTGATGCCTTTGACATGGGGGCTCCCCAAACATTATTGTATCATTGTCTATCACATTATTCTTTGTTGCTTGTCTTATTGTAACATTCATTACAGCACTTTTTAAATCATCAGCACACTAAATCTGCAAATTACTTATTTTTCTAACTCATCACATTTATCTCCCCCACCCCCAACACTTCTATAGTGTTCTTACAAATCCTCCCGGAATCTCACTCACTTAACCTCCAATCTTCCTAAATATACTAAATTATTCTGTCTTGTTAGGGAAGAGGGGCATGTTCTGAAGCTTGTTTAAAGAACCCTGATTTTGACAGCCATGTAGCCACTTCAGAAAGGAATGATTGTGATCTCAATGTCACAATGTAAAGGACCACTGTCTTTATATTGCTTGGACATGAAGTACATTGAATATATCACAGGCGTGTTTTCAGTGTCCAAGCATAAGCATCCCCACTTCCTCGGTGAACAAGAAATATCCCCAGTCTGCCCCATTTAGGGGCCCAGGGCTCCCTGGGAGTCTCCAGGCTTTACTTGCTACACCAGGGGCACCTAGACACTTCTTTATAACTTGGGTAAAGAGTCAGAAGAAAAGAGTCATATGTCGGGTCAAGGGCTTCATTATTTTTTGAGATAATTTTGGGAAAGCTGATAATTGCAAAACTTCTTCACAGCTAAGGGGAAGCTGGAGTATTAACCCCATTACTATCTCATGCCATTAGATAATTACTTAAAAGATATCATACTTCACTCTGAGTTCTGAGAAACTTTTAAACTGCCCAAGGTTTTTCTTTTTTATATTTCTTTGCTTTAAATATAGTCTCCAGTTTCTTGATGTAAATAGGATTGCACCCAGTTGAAGAAACATTTTGAAGTTAGTGTCAAATCTTTCTTCCAAGTTGTTAAAATAAAAATGAGGAACGCTAGAATTTTAAAGAAATCAATTGGAAAAATAGCCTCTATGTTACTCCGTAAGACCACGCATTGACGTAACCACTTACACTTTAAGTATCTAAAAAGGCTAAAGACAGAACTCTTTCTGATTTCCCAGTCACTAGAATATTGGCTCTCAATACATAATTTTTGAAGTAATGAATAATAGAAATAATGAGAGTTTATGACAAACACATCTTAACAGATGTGTTAAATAGCATTAATTATTTTTTCCAGAAAAAAAAAAAAACCCAATCAACAATCAAGGATAACAAAGACTTTAAAATAAAAAGATATAATTCTCACCAAATGAAAAAATTCCAAATTCATCTTGCCGAGTAAATCTAAGCCATGCAAACCAAACAACTGGAATATGCATTTTTACCCCTACAGAGTTTAAGATGTGTAATTCTTTCATTGACAATTCAAAAACTTCTGAAAGAAAGGAGCTAAATAATTTGGCAGAAATGTGAACAACAATCTGAAAACTTTCCAATTAATGATGTATAGAACTGAAAGAGGTTAGGACAAATATGTCCTAATCAAATGGAAATAAAGAGGAGCCCAAAAAATAGAGCCTAAGCTTCTCTAACAGGGTAACCAAAGAGAATCCGTAATCTGTGAGTCACAGAAAAACGCAATGGAAACAGGCGTAAATGTAAGGCAATACATGGCCCGTGTAATTGGAGGTTCCAAGTTAGGAGGGTCTTGAGAGTTGACTCAACCCACTGGCTCTGAAGCCATGTTCCTGAGATTACTGGGACCTGAATTTCTTCTCATGTTGGAAGCTAGATGGCTACCGTGGATCTAAACTTCACAACAACAAAATAAAATTCGGAGAAAACTTCTCCCACAAGATGAAAAGATCTTTCCCAGAAGGCCTCAGCAAATCTCTCCTTGAGCATATTTGGCACAAACTGAATCACATGACCATTCCCAAAGTAATCACTGTCACAGGGAACTAAATATTAGTAACAGACGAAGGGCCACCCAGGGTCACCCTTGCAGGTGAGTAGTCACATGCACTGAACCATATGGGCTTCAAGTTGAAGGGAGAGAGAATCTGAACACAACCGGAGGGAGAAAGGGGACAATGGATGTGAGGTCAGCAAACAACACTGTATCACAACGGACTACACAGGCCAATCCTGTATTTCCAGACCAAAATGCATGCCTCAGAGGCTGACAGTTGGCCTTTAGAAGTCTCTAATCAAACCGCAAAACTAAAAAAGGAATTCCTGGCAGATGTCTGCTCCACTCTTGCTTATATACTTGGTCTCAGTGACTAAGATGAGCTCATGTGTTAGAAAGCAGCATGTGCTTCATTGAGAAGCTGCTCATTATATTCAGCTGAAAAAGATTTTCTGGAAACACCACTGGCCCGATTTCTTAGAACAATAGTGAATGAATTTATACCTTTTCTATGATCACTCAAATAGTTGAGGACAGTTAGCATGCTCCCTCTGAACCCTCTCTTCTCAATTGTAGTCCCAGGTTCCTCAGTCTTAACATTAGGTACTTCCATTTCTTATTAAGTCAACCAAGAGCTCTGTAAAATTCCCATTTTAAAGGTGAACTGCTTAGAACACCTCATTTTACCACAATAGGTTCATTTTGAACTGGTATACAGTGGCCACACTTAGCCAGCAGTCTAGAAAATCAACTTCTATCCCTGTTATCAATTAAGAACTATGAGATTCTTCAACTTTTACACACGTATATGCATATTTAAGATTGTTAGGCTATTAGAATAATCTCAAATCATATTATTTTGCAGTCTTTCTGGTCTGTTTGTAGTTAAGTATTGTATAAATATGTGTATTTCAATTGTAACATGGTTTTGGTTGAGATTAATGAAGAGATTATTTCTGAACATGCTTCTATGCTATTTCACTCCTGATTTAAAGTCTGTACAAGGAGGCTTTCTTCTTTATTGTTAAGAAAATGTCACTTGATCCTTCAAAACTGATTCATAACATCAAAAGAAGGAAAGCTAAAAAGATAACTTAAAAAGTTAAAAGAGTAAATATTAAGTTTAATAATCCTGCCGCGATTCTATAAGTGAAGTTTCCATATTCACATGATAGGAAAAATATACTTTCTTTCTAAATGTGATATTAAATACTTATAGGACTTTCAAAAGCTACAACTTAAAAGCCTAAGCTTAAGGAAACTGAATATTCTTATTTACCAAAAATGTATCTATAAATACAAGGGGTTTATATAGAATTTGGAACAGGTACCTCATAAAAGTGTGACAAACATCAGTTTGATTCCAAGACAAGTCAAAAACGTCTTGTTGGATTCACAATGTGGCTAATTAATAACATAAAGTGAGTTTAGGTCCTGGAAATAGGAGAACCAGCATAGTAAATTAAGAGTCTGGTATATGGTTACTCCCATTAAATTGCTCAATAGCAAATATCTCTTGGTGAAACTATCAAGTAACTAAATAGTTGCTTGTTTAAGGTTCAGTGGTTATTTGCCCATACTGAGCAGTGTCCTGACTGTTGGCCTGTTTTTTGTTTCTGTTTTTTTTCTCCTGTTAAATCATGAGATCTAAGGTGTTCAGCTGCTTTTCTCATAACTTTCCATTTTATTTCTTGAGATTTTTCCTAACCTAAGACAGAGATACCTTCCCCCATCCTTCCTATCGTTTCAAAGCACCCACCTCCCATTTTATAGAACCTGCCATTACTCATTAAGAAATAGGCAGCAAACATGATACCTGATAATCTACACAGACGTTATCAAGGTTCTGGAATCTTGGGAAGATTCTGAACAACTATCCTTGTACTTTAGTTTTCACCTTCCTTGACAGTCTGTACATGGAAGTTCTGATATCCTTTCTTACCACCCACATTCAATATTAAAGAAAAATGCAATTTTTGTTTCAGAAAACTACTTCTCCCTATACTCCTCAGCACTACCTCTTTCCTGAACACCTTACTAGATGGCAAGAAGAGAAGAGTGGCCTTTTGACATAACCATCCTCCTCCCTTCCAAACCTCTCTTACATTCCTCTGTTCCTGGCTCTGTGTTCTCACACCACCACAAGCCCTTTCTGGGCTATGCAGAAATGTTTGCTTAAATACCTCAGGGCTGCTGCTACAAGACGCAAGAATAGAAGTGATATATTTGTGTGATACATCATAGTTCAAAATGTTACCACATACTCTTTCATTTCATTTGATCCTCCTCCTAACAGCTGACTTTATAAACATGAGAACTGAGGTTGAGACAGCTTAAAATAAGAAAAACCTGAATTCAAACTGCCAATGCACTGTGCTCTGCCACATGACACTCTACAATATTGCTTTAGTGAAGTTGATTTCAGCTAGGTATTAGTGGAGAACAATCTGAATCAATACACACAGGTACTGGTGACTGACACTAGCACTCACAGGCATTTGCATTTTTAAAAGAAGATGTTTTATAGCTTAAGTAGCCTTCCATTTGGTATAATTTTAGGTATTACAATGAGATTGTAATTTGTAAGTTACATAAGTAAAAAAACAGATGTATATTAAAAAAAATGGTCCCATACCCCTAGGCCATAGATATGCCTATATAAATAGCTTCAAAAGAAGCTAATGTGAGAGAGAAAATTGGTAGAACTGGGTCCAGTAATGTAACATATGGTGAAAGGCATACTGTAAAGATGAAAGTGTTCATTGACTCTTATTCTGAATTACATTTTTAGCTCTAAGTAAAGCATTATTGTGATCTCAAATTTTATTGGGTTTTTCCCTCCAACCAAACTTAAAATTTTATACACATATCAAACATTTTCTTATGGTTTACTCTTCACTGTACTCAAATGCTTAGCTAAATTAATAATACCATAGAGCTTGATCATTTCATTCCAACCTCTGATGAAACCTGTGTGTTACAATTGTACACAACAAGCAAACAAATTCAGGGCAAGTGTACACACTCCTCCACATACATACATCTGTGCACAGATTCTCTCATCATACATACATACACACATATACCCATACACACTATAGTTGTCAACCAACTAAATTGCGGAAGGCACATATCTGACATGGCCATCATCAAGATTACTGTAGTTTAAGTTACTATGTCTTGACACTATTTGCCTTTGCTATAGTAAGGTCACAAAGGCATTGATTCCAAAATTCTTCTCTGAGGTTGAAACATGCCCACAAACTGTCTCCTAATAAAATATTTCAAAGAGACGAAGTAGTTTGGTCGAAGAAAAAGGTAGTCAACCAGAAATCTTCAATTCTAGTTCCCACTCTATCACTAACTAAAATTAAACATATTTATGAAACACCAAACTATAAGTAAGAAGTCTATGGGCTAAAAAATATTTTAAACAATCATCCCAGTCCTAAAACAGCACACAAGACACCTAGAGAGACAAAACTAAGACTTAAAAGTTAAACAATAAAATTCTTAAGAACTTCAAGATGGTAAGTGGTAAATGTTACTAGCCAGTAACATTTGAAAAAGAAAAAAAGACCACTTAATCGTTTCTATAAAATTTCAGAGCACGGAGAATTTACTTTAGATTGAGATGATTTACAAATGTTGACTGGGATAAAATACAATTTCACCTTGATCTTGAAAAATTCATAAGAACTGAACAGCAGGAATAGATACATTTTTTACACATATGTAGCACTTTGTAATTTCCATTGTATTTTCATGCACACTTTCTCAACTTCCCCAATAATACGGTGTGAACGATATCATTTATCACTCTCATTTTACCAATGGAAAAACTGGAGTTACAAGTGGTTGAATGGCTTACTCAAAACCTCAAAGCATACGTTCATTCATTGACTGTGTAATTATTTGAACAGCTAGGAAATGCCAGGCACTGCTGCAGGCACTGGGAATACAGCAGTGAATAAAACAAGACCCCCTCCTTATGTAGCTAATATTGAATAATACAAAATACAACATAAACTGAATCTTTGATGGGCAGGAAATAGGGACAAGGATATAGTAGACAAGCAGAACATTAAGAAAAAAAGCTTTGGAGCTAGAAAGTGCATGATGCATAATAAATCGTACAGTAGTTTCGCCACCACTGAGGTTGAAGTGGGTTTAGAGAAAGTTTGGAGGCATTGTGAGGCCTCTAAATATAATGTATGGCTACAAAGTTTGGACTTGATGCAGTATACACTAAAAGGAATAATATGATTTAAGCAATACTTTTTAAATAATGTAGTTTACATTATTAATAGTGTGTTAATTACAATAACAATTGATGACTTACTACAGGCCAGGTGTCTCCTGAACATTTCGTATTAACTTACATAATTAGTACTATTTTTAGTTCCACTTATCCATGATGAAACTAAGGCACAAAGAGGTTTAGTAACTTGGACAAAACTAGACAAATAACAGGGCCAAGAAATGAACTGACTTTTTTGTCCAGAATCCAAGATCTTAACCATTCTGCCTACACACGAGGCACAAAAACAGCTGATGGGTAAGGAAGAGACTAAAAACAAGACGACCAATTTCTTGTCAATTACAGTAACCTTGGCCTGAAATATTACGGATATAAATTTGGTAGCTGTGGAAATTCAAAGACAAAAACAAACATATGAGAAAGGATAAAGGAAAGAATAAATTGGCTTTATTAAATAACTAAATTTTTAAAATAACTGCAAGTTCAAGCCTGGGAGACTAGGAGAAGGTGCTCCTAACCAACAAAAACAAGGACGTCAATGGAGGAAGCCAACTTGAAACTGAGTAGTTTTGATCTGCATGAGATGTTATCAGCATCCTAGGGAGGAAATGCAGAAATGGACTCAGGAACTAAATCAGCTACAGACATGGTGTTCTATAACCTCTTCCTGGGTAGGATATTTCCTCTTTTGAAAGATGATGAGTTTAATCCACATGACTGTTGAGATCTTGTTTGGATCCATGATTCTATAATTTTGTAATTCTATAAGCAGAGAGTAATCTTGAAAATTCTGAGCTAAAATTTCGTGACCAAGGTAATTCATTTGTTCTTCAGGAGCTTCTGCATTTATTTCTGAAACCTTCTCCAGACTTCTATGTGCTTTTGTGCTTTTATAACATCAACTCCCATGAACCAAAGTAAGACTTTTTGAAGGAAAAACAAAAACACATCATATCCTGATTTGTTTTTCTTTTAATTGTGGCCTTAAAATAGGTACTTTAGCTTGCGATGGAAATCTTACTGATAAAATGAGGGCTCAGAAATGAAATAAATCAGGACCTTTAAAAAAAAAAAGCTGTTTAACTTAATTTAGCATTCTCCTTCTCCAGAAAACACAACATACTTCATAGATTGTCCAGCTATAGACTGAAAAAGTTACACACTTCATCACCACCAGCCATTAATCTTTCAGCCAGCAAATAGGAAGGCGGGAAGAAGTCTAAATTTAAAAATAAATTTAAAAGAGGAGTTTTTATAAATGCAAGGAATTTCCTTTAGCCCTTACTAGAAGATGCACAAAAGCACAGGGAAATATATGCAAACTCTGGCTTTATTCTCCATGCCTGAGTCTGTGAGTTGTACTAAAAAATATAGCAAAAATTATTTTCGAATAAAGTAGAACCAAATACTTCATCCTGTTCAGGAAGTAGCTCCTGTGAGCTGGTTTCTGGGTAACTGTAGACCCACTAGAGGGCAACAGAGTGTTCAGAAAGCAATTTGGCTGAAGGATAAAGAGCCTGGCTTTAGGTCACTGGTTCACGCAGCATTGCGC
Organism: Pongo pygmaeus; assembly: GCF_028885625.2. Taxonomy (NCBI): domain Eukaryota; kingdom Metazoa; phylum Chordata; class Mammalia; order Primates; family Hominidae; genus Pongo; species Pongo pygmaeus. Next base: position 105,009,743 of record NC_072384.2, on the reverse strand, counting down.
AAACCAGTCTCCATTTTAAAATCATGTTAGATCTCCAAATGCTCCTTATGTTACCAAATAATATGTTCTGATAAAAGGATTCTCATTTCCAGTTTAATCATACTGGCATTTTCATTTCTCAAATAATAACAATATATTAATCCAAATGTTCTGTCATATTCAATATCTTCTTACAAAACTATTTTACCGATTTAATAACTTTAATTTGTATAAGTTTTGTTTAAAAAGCAGTTAAAATGTACAGTAAAATAGTTTCTTTGACGTTTAAATACCTAAAAACATCTAATGGTAACATCAAAACACCTACGTTAAAAATACTGTAACAGCACTACCATAGTATCATTAATATAACAGCATTTGAGTTCTCAGTATATGCTATACTATACTTAAAATTTTATGTAGTTTACCTACCTAGTTTTCCTATACCAACCCTGTAAGAACATTATATTCATTTTACAAATGGGGAAACCAAGGCCAGAGAAATGAAGAAGCTTGCCCAAGGACAGATAACTAATAGGAGATAAAACTGAACTGAAATTATAACATTTGAATACCAGATATCACATGTGATCCAGTGGGCAATTCACTTGGAAGCCTTGAAAACCACTGGCATCTCTCCAAACTAGCCCCCTAGGATAGGCAAAATTTAGTCAAGAACAGAGGCATCTTTCCATGTTACTTTACTACATAATACAATATTAACTTTTGTACAGTTAATGAAACCATGGCAGTAATTCAGTTTATATAACAGAAGTTATAGATTGCCATGTTTTCACGTTATATTGCAGTTGTCTTCTTCAACCAAGCCAAAAATTAATAATGGCAATTACCAAGGAAAACAATCATTTTAAAAAGCTTAATACTCAGAAGTTCTCATGCTCACTTAAAAAATACTTAGGAAGGAAGCATTAAGCTTTGCAGTAGTTTACTAAGCATCAGTCTTCAGACTTCTTGGGGCCTTTACATACTGCAGTGAGAAACTGATAAGTGAACAAGGCTGTTTGACTGTGACTTTGAAATAATTTCTACACTATAGACGATAACAGCATAATTAGATATTTAAAGATCAAGTCTCAAAGAGTGAAGGCTCACCCAATAAACTGAGGATCATTTGTGATGGACTTTGAGAGGAAGGCAAAGAACAAGGAACCCATCTGAAGTACAAAGCATTTCTCTCGTCCTGCAGGATCTCAATGCCCAGTCAATATGAAATTTGAGAAGACTAACATCACTTTAAAAGTTAAAATGGGAAAAGAGGCAGTGTATGTATTAGTGTCCTATTGCTGCTGTAGCAAGTCACCACAAATGTAATGGCTTAAAACATCACAAATTTATTATCTTACAGTTAAGAAATCTGAAACAAGTCTCACTGGGCTAAAATCAAGGTATCAGCATGACTGTGTTCTCTCTGCCGGCTTTAGGGGAGGATCCATTCCCTTACTGATTCCAATGTCAGAGGCCAGCTACATTCTTTGTTGGTGGCACCTTCTCCATCTTCACAGCTGGCACTGGCTGGGTGTGTCTTTCTCATACCTATCTCTCTAATACTCTCCTGCCTTCTTCTTTCATTTATAAGGATGCTTGTGACTACAGTGGGTCCATCCAAATAATCCAGAATAATCTCTCCATTTTAAGATCCTTAAGCACATCTGCAAAGACGGTCTGTCATGTAACATTCATATTCACAGGTTGTAGAGATTAGGGAGTAGACATCTTTGGGGAGCCATTATTCTGCCTACTGAAAACAGCACAGTCTATAGTTGGTGCAAAAAAGTAGTTACCGGAATACAAACTTGTTTTTCTTTGTAATTGCATATGGTGGTTAGACTTCAAGTGCAGTCTACAGAGTCCAGCTGAAATTAAACTGTATCTGAATCAAATAATCTGGGTCCCAGAAAAAAGAGGATGCAAAAGAAAGCAACAGAGGTAGAGCTGACAAGCCTTCATCATCCTATAGATGCAGGCTATAGGCAAACACGGTTGAAATATACTAAATATGTATGGCATATTAATTCTGAATTTATAATTAATAAATTGTATACTCAACTGTTTTGTTATACTCAACAGTTTGGTCTATTACCAATCTTTTCTTAGCAATGGTGGTGACTATGTAAAAGCAAAATTCATGTTAATTTATGACTGATGAATTTTCATAATAGAAATTATAGGTATAAACGCCAAACTGCTTGACACATCAGAGAAGAAATAAGATTATAGAAATTTAAATTCTAGGTTCCAGAGTCTGATTGTGCCATTTACTACCTGTGTGATCTTGGGCAAGTTACTTACAATTTCTGTGATTATTCTGGAAATTAAAAATAGGGATAACACTAGCTCTTATATTCAGGATTGCTTTAAAATAAAGTAGAATAAATAAAGGCCTAAGACACTCTGGGCCATTGCTAGTGATCAGTGATTAGGTTGTTACTATTGGGTGAACTAAGTTGGTAGCCTTTAGCAACCAGAGAGGAGACATGAGTGTAAAATTACAATTCTTAGATATTTATCCCAAAGAACTTGAATCATCAGACTGATAGACAAACTGAAGAATCTTGAGAATAACTGTCACAACCAGATAATTATTAAGTTTCAGCACAATATTTTATACAAATAGTTATCATAAGATGCAATATTCCAAAGCTGTTCCAATAATATTTTGACACATATAGGCTAGAAGTAGTGTAACACAGTGGAGACTTGGTCCCCGTGGAAGCTGTACTAGGAAAGCAGGTTTAACAAACCAAAGCTCCCAAGCAGACACCATGTATGCGCCAAGCACTATGTTGGCCAAAGGAATAACAGAGGTAAGACCAAAGACAAACCACTTTAGGCACAAGTTTTAAAAGTCATTTCTTAAGAACACTGGCTGAACTTTGTTAGAGCCTTCTCTAATTTTAAGTAGAATATCATTTAACCTCTAGTTTCTACCTTTACTGATGTGTATGGGATGGTGTTACCCTACACTAAATGGCCCAGCCTCCCCTGCTTTGTAAGTTTCTGTTTTTCCTGCCTGATACGTTGCAATAGACCAACAGTTCCTTAATGCCACTTCTCACCTGGAGTGACAATCTCTCCTAGGAGGTGAGATATTTTGGGGTTAGCACAATGATTATGTGCATCTATCCGCGCCTCTTTGGACTTGTTCTCTATCCACATTTTAAATGCCAAAGATTATTAGGTAGCCAATTTGCAAACAGGTGAACTGTTATTTTGTCTAAGCTCAACACTGCCTCAAAGGATCCTGGGTGAGACTGATATGTCATTAAGCATCCACAAAGCATCATTTACAGTTACTTCTTAATCTAAACTGCCAAAAAGTAAGGTAAAATGAAATTTGGCAGGGCCTTCTTTCCACACTAGACATATGGACTATAAAGAAATCTTAAGATTACCAAGGTTGTCAGAAAAATAAGAAATTCTTTTTTTCACTTTTTTTTTTTTTTTTTGAGATGGAGTCTTGCTCTGTCACCCAGGCTGGCCTGCACTGGTGTGATCTTGGCTCACTGCAACCTCTGCCTCCTGGGTTCAATTGATTCTCCTGCCTCAGCCTCCCGAATAGCTGGGATTACAGGTGCATGCCACCACTCTTGTGTAATTTTTTTGTATTTTTAGTAGAGATGGGGTTTCACCGTGTTAGCCAGGATGATCCTTATCTCCTGACCTCGTGATCCACCCACCTTAGCGTCCCAAAGTGCTAGGATTACAGGCGTGAGCCACCGTGCCACTTACATATTTTTTAAAAGGAAGAAATGGCAACACATTTTTTTCTAGCAACATGAAAAGTATAAATTCTCATAAACTCTGCAGAACAATACCAATTAGGCATCATGTAGAAATACTGAAGTACATTAACAGAATTGTTAAAGCTGAACCCAAGCAGTACTGATCCTCGGCTAGGATTTTAACTGATTATCTCACTTTTTTACCTTATTTAGTAATGGTGGTAGAGTCCTATTAAAACAGAGATTACATATAATAAAGCTGTTTCTGTGTGTAGTAAGTGGATTATGGTTATAAACTGCATTGCTGAGATAGCTTAAAAGAATGCTCTAAATGTGAGAGCTCTATAGGACAAATTATCTCCCTGGGCACTGTTCATCGACTTATCCTTCTAGTAATGAGGTATTGGATGAAGCTGGGGTAAGACATTTTCTTCTGGTCCTTCCTAAACTTGCCATTTTTTGGCCCTTCATTTTAATGCTCTGGGCATCAGTGAAATTTAAGACAGGAACTGCCTTCTACATTAATAAACAACTAAAATATCTGGATTATTTCAAAGGAAGAAGATGATCCCTAGGGAAGAAGCAGAAAGTGAAACGGGGTGAAAGAAGTAAAAACCCTTCTTCAGGGTTCTGAAGGTTAATAATACGTTAGTTACCCTTTTATTTACCCTGAGACCAACTAAATAAACAGGAAGTATATATCGAAATTATATACAGCAAGAGTCAAGTATAGAAAGTAAAGCTGTCTTTTTCACTCATTAATTCAGTAAGTATTTTTGGGAATCAAGTTTGTGTAAGATATTATACCAGATACTACTAACAAAAACACACAAATAAAAATCTCCCAGTCCATGTCCACTAGGAGCTTACAATCTATTTAGGGAGATAACTAGGTTTATCTAGATAGCCAGTTATTTCCCTAGATAGACTATAAAACTTAGTTAGTTATCTCCCTAAATAGACTATAAAATCGCTAATAACAACATAAAGCAAAACAGGTTTGAATTACAAAATAAAATATGAAAAGTAAATGTATAAAATGTCTGCAAAGATTAATATAAGTTTGAACAGTCTGAAGAGATCTTATGGAAAAAGAAAAATATAAATTTTACCTGAGTTTAATAAATCACTTATTTATATTCCAGTACAGTTAGGCAAAACACAAAAATGTACGTATACACACCCCTGAGATTACAGGGAAAAAATATAGAGAAACATGTTTACAAATATAAATTAGCCTTGTACAAACAGCACTAAAGATGTATAACAGAAGAAACTTTGAAAGCTAGATCTCTCTGACAGAGTTCGGTTTTGGAAAACACATTAGCCACTGATGACAGGAGCCAAACCTGTAGTATTAAACGTGTCTCAACAGCAATAATCATGTGTATTGCAATGAAATAGTATACTTTCACACCTTCCTCTGTGTAGTCTCAGAAGAAAAATCTCATTAAAACAAGATATTTGCAAGGGGATTATTCCCAAATAAATGGCAGAACACGCTCAAACTTTTTGGAGTATTCAATTTAGTGCCTTTTACTGTAGCAATGAAAATAAGACTATCACTCAAGATAGTTGTTTGCCAGCTACTTTAAGAAAAATCTTCACTGTAATTCTTCATAAAACTTTCTGCCCCATTGTATTCTCTATTTTGAAACACATTCACACCTCAGGCATTTAGTTGAATATTTAGCAAGGGCCAGGAATAAACTACAGAGCCAGCAACGACAATGATGATTCCAACAGCCTCACATATGAAACTAATTTATTAAGACACATCAGGAACTCTTGGGAATGAAGTGTCTGCTAATTAGGCCAACACAAACAGATTCCCAAACCTTAACACAGTTTTTCCAAACATCTGATGAAGAACTTTGATTTATGGGCTGTCCAGGTGAAATCTGAACAGATGGTATCTTTTAATAATAATTGACATATGAGTTTGTTAAGGATTTCAGTCTCTTGAAAACATGCCGCTCTGTAGAGGAAAACAAAGAGGCACATTTTTAGAGTTATCTACCTTGTCTTTATCTTCAACAACATCTGCCAAGACATCATCTGGATCCAGGATTCCTCCATCTGTATATTCTAAGTGATGAATCTTCACCCAGTAACCAGGACCCTATAGTAGAACAAACAAGTTTAATGACCTAATCTATGTTAAAAAGTTAAACACATTTTAATGTTAAGAGACATAAGTTGACTTGTTAAAAATATGTTCTAGCAATCAAATTTTTAAACACTGAAAACAAATGTTATCTATTTATTTGGAAAAAATATTTGGCATTTTTATCCTGTTTAACTTAAATCCGAGAATCAAGGTATACATATTTCATCAATTTTCCTGGAAGGTAAATTGCAATGCAAAAATAAACTGCTTGAAAAACATATTCAGGGAATTTTTATAACCTACAACTCAGGTAATTCCAAGAATACTCTGGAAAAGAAAGATCTTCTTGCGGGTACTTTCTGAAACTAGGAATAAAAGTCCAAACAGATTCCAAAGCTGTAGGGAAAAAACCCTAAAGGCAAAATCTGTGATGGTAATAGCTATCACTACAAAATATATAAATGGAATGGATAACCACCAACATCTTCACCTGTTTAAATCTCTGTGCTCAGTATGCAGCCTCACTCTGAGATATGCAATGATGTATAGAGCAGGAGCTCCAGCCTTGCTTGCCATTTCCTGCGGCATGGCAGCAACTCAAACTGTGTTCAGAGTTGAATGGGGAATTCACTGAGTTGGGGTAGTAATTAAAGAGATGTTCAACTACCGGTTTTTTAAAAACTGCTTACTTTTAAAAAGCGCTTACTCTGATTCTAGAATTTAGAATTAAATAATCTAGCTCATTCAGTTACTTATGTACTGCCTATTTCCAGGATAGCTACGAAAGTGAACCATTATAGCAATGGGACAAGAACATGAACCAATGAATGAAGTGAAGAGAAACATTAGTAAGGTTTTACCATAATCTCCAAGCTATAATCAATTTGGTTCTGTGAGTCTTAGAAATCCCCTCAAAGTGGGAAACTTTTGAGCTATAATACACTTGGTATCCAATAAACGAACAGATACCAGTTTGTTAAAAAAGAAAGATGGAAATTCTTCTAGGATAAAACTCTAAGCCTTTCCCATACGAATCTTTATTAGGGATAAGAACTAATATAACCCATGGAATTCAATTTCAATTTCATAAAAGCTAATAGAAATGGTTGTCATACAGTCTTCTTTTTAGCTGACCCCCAACAAAAGGTAAGGGCATACTATTAAATAATACTTTTTTAAGGCATCTATTTGGAGAGCTACTAAAACGTGACCCAAGTACATAGCTTTCCAGTAATACAACTTGATAAAGTGATAGGCTTTAAAAATCTAAAGGAATTCTCCTTAGTTAGGCTTTAGACATTTCAAAATTAAGTTTTCCATACAGTATTGAATTTCAAATAAAATAAAAGGAGTTTTGTTTACTTCTAATACTGAGTTTATAGGTGCAAACACCAATGATTTACTAGGAAACTTTAAATGCCTGACTCTGTGGCACAGAGAGAGATCTCGAAGATATGAGCAGCGGGAGTATAATCAGGTAAGAAAGGCACAGAACCCTCATTATTCAGTTTCTTTAACCAGAGGTCTTTCCCAACCCGAAGTAATTGTGCTGTAAAAGATGAGCTAAGTATAATAGGCCAGATTTCAAAAAGGGAGGATCCTAGCATAGAGAAAACTATGTAATGGCCACTGGACAATACAGCTCTCCCCCAGCAATATTTGGGAATTAAATCTTTTTTGTTATGGCCATGCCGCAAGCAACATATTTCTTCAAATCTACCCAGGACTTCTGACTGAAATATTAAGTATTATGTATTCCTTGTAAAAAGTCTGCTTATAAATAGAGTTCAATGTAATTAATTTCTATAAACTTCCATTGAGTTGTTTTTTGATATATTACCTAGCTCTGTAGATGAAATCTGTTGATTTTAACCATGTTTATAAAAAGTAATGTATCCTAAAGAGTTTTCTTTATAGTATATTTGTACTTAAAAGCAGGCATCTATTAGTTATCTGATTTTTTCTCAAGTTCAGTTTGTAAAAGCAGATTTTATCACCGAAGATGGAGGTAAACAAACATCCTTCACAACTGCAGTAAGTTAAAGTACACCTTCCTGCCTAGAGGTGGAAACACAGAGAGAAGAAAACCAAAGAGTCCTAATTTAAAATAAAGTAACTCAAAAAACACCCAGCGATAGGATTTGATCAGTGGCAAAGAAAATATCAAACAAATGGCAGCAAGATGGGGTTGCCGCATCACATCCATTCCTCCCTCACGCACAATCCTGGGATCCAAGACATTGTGGAAAATAAGACACAGGAGTTGAAACTAAGACACTGTTCTCTAATTTGATTCAAAAGAGCTCAGAACTAAATGAAGTAAAAAAGTATCTTGATACATTTTGGAAACAGGTATTTGACCCAAAAATTTTAAGTGAAAAACATGGTGTCAGAATATGGAAAGACGGCAATTTGAACTCCCCATTCCACACTGATATTGCCATTTTATACATTCCAAAGAAGAAAAGAGCAGGCTAATGATGGGCATACATCTACACCTAACCCTGAACAAAAACAGACAAGCCATAGGAAATCAGTCTCAGGGTTAATATTTTACACATCTGAGAGGGGGCAAAATGTCAATAAACCACAGTACATACCAACAGTGATTTTGTCCCCATGGCATTTTGCCCACAGGGCTATTGATCACTCAAAAAGGTACATACAATATATGCAACCTACAGCCATCGTTAAGACCATACATTTATCCTGACTCTTTAATGCATGTAAAAATTTCAACCATTACATTGCAGTCAACATTTCGCATTTCATTTACTTGGTTTTATTGCCATCAGGAATAAAACTGATCAGATATGAAAAGGTGTTCACATACGTGTTCTGGTTTATATGGTCACTGAGAAAAGTTTACTATATTTTTTATGATTATGACACTTAACTTGCCTTTATATTGCACAAGTAACTGTGGTACACATAACTTTTAAATGATTTTGAAAATATCTCTAATATGTGTTCATTTTGCTATGCAATGTCTTATTACTTATACTCCTAGGATCATTAAAGTATTGAAAAACAATGTTATAATTATGTTTTCTCTACTTTTGACATTATTGTATCTGTTTTTAAAATAAAACAGTTAATTTAAATGCTACTGAAATTTTAAAACTAAAACTAGTCTATGAGAATGAATTGCAAAAGGAAAGCAAAACAAAAACACATGCATTGCAGGAAGAAGACAGAGTTATTTTTAATGATCAAATGTAAAAATGGTTCCAAATAGGCATTAATACTAATAGCACCAAAAGACCTTCACTACGGGTAGATGACATGAAATTTTACCTTATGCCTTAGAAAATTTACATTAACCATGTTTGAAGTACAATAATTTTCCACTTGAAATACCTAAAGGAGTAGACTGGCAACCCACATACTATAATGCTGTGACTACCAAGAACTGGGATTATGCCAATAATCACAAGAAAGGGAAAACTTGGAGGGGCCCAAGCAAGATGCCTGTAGTCCAATAAGAAAAAATAGCCTGCAATGGCAGCAAGGTCCCAAAGTGAGGAGAGCGCTGCAAAGGAAAAGCCGATTTTTGGAGAGGGGCTACATGGATTACAGCTCTCAGCCATGCAACTGGTTTCCTGGTGGCTTAATGTTTTTACTAGAAGAATCTTACCCACTGGAACACAACAGCAATGGTCAAATGGAAGGTAAAAACAAAATGGAATTTTCTTTATAGAATTTAACTTCATGAATTTGGTGGCACATATCCACAAAATGAGATTTCACCTATAGATCAGGTGCTATAGGTACTACGTGTTCTGTATGATTAACTCATTTATCCTCAAAATGCCTCATAAAACAGTTAATCCATCTTACAGATGAGAAAACCAAGGTAGGTGAATTAACTTTCCGAAGTTCAGACACTGAATAAGCAGCAAAGCCAAGGTGGGATTTTTTTTTAAACACGGAAAATATTTTGTTATTAAATAACTTAATACAAAGCACAATTACCAAAGAATCAGGCAGGGAATCAGGTCCATTTCTATCCCTACATAAGCATATGGACCCAGGCAAGTTGCCATTATTCTGGGCCTCGGGTGCAACATCATTAGTGAGCCTGGAGACTCGATGGCCTTTTGTATGATGCACCCCATAGAGGTCAAAATGTAGAGACATGGGGGGTGACAATGGAAGGCCCCAAATTATTTGTTTCAGTGGGTCTGTCCCATGCTTCACAAATGAGAATTAAGTGGGGAAACCTTCAAAATGTAATCTTCATAATCATAGACTTAAGCGTTTTGGAAACAGTGGAAAAAGATCTTACTGCCAAGAATAGAGAGGGAGTTTGAGGCACCAGAAATTAGACAGAGAATTATAAAAATGTACTTGCACATAACACTTAATTACTTTTATAATAATCTCCTGGGGGCATTCTCCCCTCTACCCAAGACCAAAAGAGAATCAGATGCCCCACAATGCACCCAGGAAGGAGAAGGTGACAGAGCATGTCTGCAGACTGTTTGGGGCAGACAGAGAACAGGAGCCTCTGAGTAGCCAGCCACAGAGCAGTGCAGGGAAAAACAAGAGTTTTGGAAAATGATGCCCAAACAAAGCCTAGCAGAGCAGCACTGACACCTGAAAGAAAAGAATCAAGCCAGAAAAGGCAGTAATGAATATAGAGTTTATTATGAACCAGGCCTAACTGGCTTCAGAACACACCTTCACCTTCCTAAAACAGATCAACCAAGTATAAACTTCAGGAGAAAAGCCTAGTAGAAGAACATGGGCTGAGGCTGTTTGAATTAACTACAGTATGTTTCCAAAGAATTCAGCAGAACTAGAATGGGACCCGGAATTTTTATGCTGGGTTGAAAGTAACACCTGGCAAGTTCAATAGAATTATAAACCTTTAATTACATATAAAATGAGACAGAATTAGTCCATACATATATTCACTTCCAGAACTAAAAATCTATGATTCTATCAAAAGAAAGTTGGTATGGCCATACTAATCCTAATATCAGATAAAGGAGACTTCAAGGAAAGAAGTATTAATAAAAATAAAGTGGGATATTCAATCATGATAAAAGGGTCAATCTAACAGAAAGATAACAATGTTAAATCTACACGTACCCAATAATATAACTTTAATACATATACTGTCAAAATGAACAGATCTTTAAAAAATATTTTAAAAACACGAATTGGGAGAGTTGATAGGAAACAAGAAAATTGAGGAAGATATAAATTATCTGACTGACACAACAAATGTAGCCTAACTTATTTGTATTATATTTACACACACACACACACAAATAGCGTAACCAAAAAGAGTAGAAAATACTTTATAAGTGTACGTGGAACGTGTACCAAATTTCAAAGGTCTGAACTCATTTAAAATATGTTCTCTTATCACAGTAGAATCAACCACAGAAAAATATCTAGAAAATGCCCAGCTGTTTGGAAATTAGGAAATAAGTACTGAAAAATCCATAGATGAAAAATAAAGGCATTGAGAAAATACTTTTAGTAATTAGAATAGCAAAAATGTGTGGAATGCAGGTAAATCAGTGCCAAATGTGTCAGTTATGGTCTTTAATGCACATATTAACAAGAAAAAAAGTTGATCAAAAAGCTAGAAAAAAAAACAGCTAATGAAATCCAAAGACACAGTGAAGAAAATAAAGAGCAAAGAACAATGAAATTTAAAAAACCAGCAAATAAAAATCAAAGTTGGTTTTATGAAAAGCTTGACAAAACTAGTAAATTCATAGCAGAACCAATCAAGAAAAATAAAATAAAACAAATTTCCAATATCAGGAAGGAACAAAGGCAAGCAAAACCATTATAGATCCTACAGATATTGAAGAGAATATTCTAAAACCTTGGACCTATAAATTTAACAATTTTTATAAAATGAATGAATTCTTTGAAAAATACAACTTAACAAAATGGACAGTAAAAATAGAAAATATGATTAATACAAAAACAACCAGAATGCAATTGAATTTATTGTTTTAAAACCTTCCAAAGGTTTCTTCAAAAGAAAAATTCCAAGCTCAGATGACATCACAGGTAAAATCTTCCTAATATTTAAGGAACAAATAATGCCAATCTTTTATACAAATACTTCTAGAGACTAGAAAAAGAGAAAAATTCTCTCAGCTCTTTTTTAAAAAGATAGCATAAATTTGATACCAATATCCTTACAAGGATATTACAAGAAAATAATAGACCAGTCTCTCTCTTTCTCGTGGATATGTAGGTGAAAATCTTAAACATCTGTAAATCAAATTCAGTGATGTCTATAAGGAATAATACATGATAACCAAGTGGAAACTATTACAGTAATGCAAGAGTTGTTTAAAAGTCAAAAATCAACCAAAGTTATTCACAAATTAATATAGAAAAAAGGATAAAGATCAAATGATCATCATAATGGATGCAGAAAAAGCATTTGAGAATATGCACCACCAAATCACAGTATAGAAGTATCTTAGTAAATAAGGCAAACCAATAACTAAACAAAGAAAACCAGTTAAAGATAAAAAAATTAAAAAAAATTGTAACATTTACAATAGCATAAAATCAAATACTTATGAATGAGTAACGAAAATATGCAAAACATTTATGCTTTAAAATTATAAAATATTAGGAAAAATTAAAGAAGACTATCATAGATTGAAAGGCTCACTATTGTGAAGATATTGATCTTGTCCAAATTGACTGGGGTTAGGGTAAGGATTGTGAGAATACAAAGCAACTAGAATTCTAGCACACTAAGGGTAAAAGTGTAAATGTATACAATCCCTTTGGAAAACTGGCAGTAACTGAACATAAACATGCCATAAAGCTGAATGAACATCACACGTAACTCAGCAATTCCACTTCTGGGTATATATCTAACAGAAATCTAGGTATATATCAAACCCTGCTATGAATATATACCTAACCAAACGACACACAGAATATTTATAGCAGGATTATTTTTAATACCTAAAAATCTGGAAATAGCTCAAATATTCGTAACCAGTAGAATGTATAAACTACATTATGTCCATGCAATGGAATACTATACAGCAAGAATGAACAAACTACAAGTTTATGCGACAACATGAGTAAACCTCGCAACATGAAATTGCACAAAAAGAGCCAAATACAAAAAAAGCACCTTTTGTATGATTATATGCATAACAAGTTCAAAAGAGGCATAATTAATTTACAATATAGAAGTCACGAGACTGGTTACTCCTTGTGAAGGGGAAGGGTGGTGAGTAGAAAGAGGCATGAAGCGGCTTCTAGGGCAATGTTCTATTTCTTGATCTGTATGCTAGTGATACCGAGAGGAGGCAGGGAAATACTGGACAGAAGGCGGCAGCTCCCTGGCAAAGAATCCACCCTCGAGCCTGGAATCTGCAGCCCTAAACGAAAACAGTTATCCCTGTTTTCCTGCTCAAATGTTACTTTTTGGCCCACCCAGCCTCCGTATCTTGTGCTCCTATAAACCTCAGAGCTCAGCTGGCAGAGAGACAAGCGGCTGAATGTCGAGAGGAGAAGCAACTGGGCATCAGAGACTAAGGCTAGACGCGGCTTAATGTCAGACCACACGACTTCAGAGACGACCCGGCTGGAGTCAGCCAGGCTTCAAGGAAAGACTACTTTCTTCCCGCACCATCCCTGCTTTAGTTCCTTTTCCACTGACAGCCACCTCCATCAGTCAATAAAACCTCTGCATTCAACATCCTTCAAGTCCGTGTGACCTGATTCTTCCTGGATGCCAGACAAGAACCCGGGTACCAAGAGGGCAGAGTATATGTCACCCTGACTCTCCACTGAGCTGGTTAAGGCTTAGCTCTCTGTGAAAGGCAACAACTAAAAGGGCATTGTTTGTAACACACAACCTCTGGGGCTCCAGAAGTTGCGGGCAACCACTGATCGCTACCACGGTTACTGGGTTCGGTCCTGCCAGCACCTAAAGGCACTTGCCCCAGCTCCTGTACCTGCTCACCTGCGTGCTCCCCCTCCCACAAGCGGTTTGAGCTTGGCTACAAAGGAGCCACCCCTCATCGCAAGTCCTGCGAGGGAGTCAGGGACTTTCCTGTCTCACCAGCTACACTTAACTTGTGTACTTTTCTGTATGTGTGATATACTCCCAAGGTATTTACATAAAAATGAAAATAATATCTCTGCTTCCAAAAATGTGACTTTTTCAAACTGAAATACCTAATTGTTCCTTTTGCACATGCCACCTCTACAGCTAAACAAATGAAGACCACCAAAAAGCTGTTCAGAGTAAGAGTCTAGTTTCCTTAGAAGGATAAGGACAAATCCTAAAACAAAAGGAATGCAGAAGTCCCAGAAGATGGGAAGGCCACGTTATCCTACCAATAGAACATGTAGCTAACTGACTACCAGTTATTCAACATTTCTAAGAAGCCCAGGAGATGCTTAGTTGACCACAGGCTTTAACGAGTCAACAGTGATGAGTCTGCTAAAAATATTATTATTACCATCTTAGGCTATGATAATACACGGACTGTGTGAGAACAGAACAAGGAATCGTTTCACTCTGTGCCAAAATGGTCCCACTACATTTAGAGTATTTTGTCAAATTTGAAGAGACCATCATTAACTAACTGGAGATGACCCGTGTGACAGTAACCACAAAGGTTAAGGAGATGGAAACACATCTTATGATGAGTGAGCTGAACTAATTGAGGCTCGTCTAAATTGGAGGACAAAAAGGAAAACACTTCGCTATTTCAAAGACAGAACTACAGTTTACAGGGCACTGAGCTCTTAAAGTTATCAGGTAAGGTAAAAATCATTTATTATTAAAATTAGTCCTAAAATTCCCCTAGGGAGACACCACAATGGAAGTGAACATAAGTACTCTGAATAAGGCCAATGCTACTTGTTTTTAATCTAGGCTTGGAGTGTTCATTGTCTTTTCAGTTGAGCACCAGAGGAAGTATCTGGATTACACTGGAGACTATATTTTATGTAAAAGTTTTACCTTAAACACTTAGACCTCCGTAAATAAGTACATGAGAACTGAGACAACAGAGGTAACAGCAGAGAGTTAAATGACCATAGGAGATCTCCAATCCAACTAAAAGACTTCCACATAAAAGAGAGATCTGGCTTTTTCTGTGCTGTTCTGGAAATGATACATAGACAATAGAGAGGTAGAAACTCAGCATAAGAAAGATCCTTCAAAAAGAACAATCTTGGTCTGGTGCGGTGGCTCATGCCTGTAATCCCAGCACTTTGGGAGGCCGAGGTGGGTGGATCGCGCCGTCAGGAGTTTGAGACCAGCCTGACCAACATGGTGAAACCCTGTCTCTACTAAAAATACAAAAATTAGCTGGGCATGGTGGCACGCGCCTGTAATCCCAGCTACTCAGGAGGCTGAGGCAGGAGAATTGCTTGAATCCAGGAGGTGGAGGTTGCAGTGAGCCGAGATTGCGCCACTGCACTCCAGCCTGGGTGACAGAGCAAGACTCTGTCTAAAAAAAAAAAAAAAAAAAAAGAACAATCATAGAGTAGAATGGGATGTATCGTAAAAACATGAGCTCTCTACATCTGTCAAGAGTGAAGCAAAGGCTAGATAGCCGTATCTCAAGGATGCTACAGGATAAGACGTGGGACTTCTGTGATCCTGAAGATCCCTTCCAACTCTCAGACCTACAGCACCTAGAAGCTCAAAGATCCTTAGGGCTTTGAACTCTTGAAAGAGGAAATCTCTGCTGTAGGGTAGGAATAACAGATTCGGCAATTCTGCAGGATTCCCCTGTTACTGTGCATCCCCAAGCAGAAAGTCTATTCAACAAAACATCATGTTTTGAATTCCCCAATCTACCAGTTATTCCAATGTCTTGCCATGTAGCCTGAAAATTCATTAATTTATGAACAAATTTAAGAAAAAGGTCTTTCATCTTCAAGATAAAAGAAATACTCTGGTAGGGGGGAAAAAAAGCCTGAGAATTTTATATTGATTACAACATTATTTTTGAATAGGCTGTTTTCTCACTCTAAAATAGTTCTCCTCCCACCTTCCCCTCATTACCACCCCCCTACCCCAAAAAAAATACTTGGAATTTTCAAGCCTTGACTAGTAAATTTATAAGTTCAAAGACTGGAAGGAATTCATTGGCTCAGAGACCACCAAGAATAGGCCTCCTATTTTAAAGAGAGGGAACCAGTATAAACCACTATGTATAACCCAGTATGGCTTAACAAAGGTTAAGCCATAGAAAAGGTATTAATAGTTGTTTTCTTCTGATGTATAATTCTAAACTAAATAATTGCAATACAAAAGCACCAACAATTCCAGGGAATTTTTTCTATAGTATCTCATAATCTAAGTTTTAATAATATTACTTATTCCCTTTTTCAAGTAGAAAAATATTTAAGTATTGAGACATATATTTCACTTCTTAGTTCATATATCAGCTAAATATTTAAAGGAATGTTCATTACCCCATGTCACTTTTCATTCAGCTTTGTGAAGTAACTATAATCTCAGCAGTTTTCTTTATATAAAGGGCTTTAAAGGTTCATTTTTCATTTTAGGATTAATCTAAATTTATTTGAGAAGAAAAGGTCCAGATCTAGAAAGAGCTTTTTTTTAATAAAGAACAAATTTTAATTATTTCCAAATGTACTGTCTACATCATCTCAAGACACTGACTTTATAAGAATATAGAAATTTCATTTTCCTACAGCTCTAGGAGTGAGTTAAAGGCTCACTCTTAAATGCATGAAAGTACAGGCCTTCTGTAACTCTTCAGGTTTATATATAGTATAATCACAAAACTGAAGTTATATCAGGAAAATTAAATGTTAAAAGTCTGAAATTTAAAAAAATTTAAATATATTTAAGGCATTATTGATGCAAATATATTTAAATAGATTAAATGGATTTAATCCGTTTAAAAACAATTCTCAGTATGAAAGACGTAAAACACTAAACCATTACAAATTTAATAATATTGAAAAACAATGACTGAAAGTAATTTTAAAGAAAACAGCTGATTTTTTAAAAATCCTGTTTTCCATTATTTGTTTCCAATGAAATTTTATAGTCCAAAGTCCGGGATGCCAAGGTTTTAGAAACTTGTGTGGTCCAGAGGAATTCAAGGCCTACAGCTAAAAAGTGGAAGCAGCCATCTCTCCAAAGAGAAGAGCAAGCTATTAATTTTTAGAATAATTCTTCCTTTATAAAGCCTTAAAAAAATTCTGCTACAAAATGAATTTTAATAAGAATAAATTTGAAAATGCAAATTTGTACAACTCACAATTTACTTAATATCTCCAATTCAAACTTTCTTGGTGCTATAACGTTGGCATCTTTGTATGCTAACTCCAAAGAATACTTTTGACAGATACTGTCTACCAGTTGTGTGTATCTTTGTGTATATGAATGACTGAGTAAGGTTTAAAGCATTTTACAGGTAACAGTAATGGCCCTTAGCTCTTCACTTGAACACAGTTTCACGGCTTGATCACAGAAGAGATTAAGACACAGAAAGGAGAATTTTAATTTATTGCAGAAGAGGTACTGGTGGCCGTGTTTATAAAATAAGTTAACTTTAATAAACTAACTCTAAGACAAACATAAAGACCTCATCAACTTTACTGCAACCACCTACCTCCCCCCAACCCCCACCTTCCACCCACACTGTTTATAAAACTTCTTTTCAGTGTGGCAGTAATAGGAGTAGTAAGGGATTATTTGCCTCTGATCTTCAAAAAGGATTGGGGATAACACTACCTGCTACTGTTAGCTGTGTTTCTCTAACAACTTCATTCCTCCAGAATGCTGCAGATGGATCACAGGTATAGCTAAAAAGAACACAGAGAATGCAGAGAAGAAAGTAGGAAGAGCTAACCTCAAGTAT
The DNA here is from genome assembly GCF_028885625.2 of Pongo pygmaeus. Taxonomy (NCBI): domain Eukaryota; kingdom Metazoa; phylum Chordata; class Mammalia; order Primates; family Hominidae; genus Pongo; species Pongo pygmaeus. The sequence continues at coordinate 104,992,044 of NC_072384.2, read as the reverse complement.
CCCCTACTCAGAGAGAAATTTCTCGACCTAACTAACGCTGATTCCCTGGCAGTATCATAAATTATCAATATCATGTTATCCTTATTTTATTCAATTATTTGTTAATTTTATGGCTTAGTCTGCCCCAACTAGAACATAAGCACCATGATTCAGAAACCTCATTTATCTTACTCACTTCCATATCCCCAGCACCTAAAACTACTTCTGACATTCATTATGCATTTGTCATACAAATGAAGACAATGAGAAACAGAAAGGAGTAAGAAAGTAGGGGGAGGGGCTCAGGGTATAACAGAGAAAGCCATTTTATTGATACTGAGTAAAAGCTCAAATCTTGAGACCTAGATCTTTTGATATAGACAAGGGCTGCATGGGAGAAGCTGAAACACTTTGTAGACTGCAGGTCAATGGCAGTCCTTTCTGCAACATGTGTTGAGTTCTTGCAACATCTAAGAAAAAAATAAGAGAATAAAAAATCCAGCCCTTGGAAGGAATAAAGCTTAAATTTTAGTGAAGGGAGAAGACAATAATTAACAAACAAAATACATACGTGAATTAATGATATGTTAGTTAAGTGATAAGCACTTTGAGAGATAAAATAGAGGAGGATGGGGAGTATAGGCAGTTTGTATTTTTAAATAAGGGGTCAGGCCAGGCCTCCATGAAAAAGTGGCATTTGAGCACAGACTTGAGTCAAGTCAGTGGCAGACTGGAGGTGGGGAGCCAGGTCTTCTAACAAATGGCTGTGCCCCTGGGCAAGTCTCATTGCAGTCATTTGTAAAACAAATCAAAGCTCAGAAAAGCAACCCTTATATGAGAGTGGGAAAACTAGTTCGCCTGTCAGGTTGAATAAACTTGGTGGAGATGCAAAAACCCCAAGTGGTAGTAACCACCTCTCTACCCTTGCCAAGAGTATCCTGCACCACACTGAGTAAATTTTTTATTCCACTCTACAAAATGAAATAAAATTCTACTAGTTTTCACATCATCATTAAATATGTTTAAAGGTACCTTTTCTTTTAAATGAAAATACTTCTAGAAAGGAAGAAGAAGAGACTTATATGTTATTTGCATCTCAGATGGTTTTTTCCAAACTGCTGATGTACAGCACAGCAGGATTGGCTGGGCATGTGCCACATAAATAGGATAATTCAGCATACTCCCCAAAATACTTAGTGGAAAAAGTATGAGCTTTAAAGTAAGACTAGGCTGAAATTCAAAATCTACCACTCATAAATAGGAACGATATCCTCTACCCTCACTGGATTGTGAGAAATTCATTACATAGTCACATACATTCACATACGTGGGCATACATATACATACATATATTTTCTTTCTTGGCACCAGACTCTTACATTCCAAAGGCAGAGCCATTTCTGATGCCACTGTAATCCCAGCATCTGACACTGCACTCTCTTACAATAGATGTACAATAAACAGCACCTGTGATTATTACTACTCTGCACAATTCCTCAAAACTAGAAGCTAATGAGCAGTTAGGAGGGCAAAGAGACCCTCTGGGCTTGGGAAAGAATAAAGTCAGCAGGAAGTGAGCAAAGGGCCCAGAAAGAGAAGCACCAGAATGGTAGGCAAGTTTTTCACAAGTCAAAAATTTGGGAAGAAACGCTCTTCCCAATTTTTTTTCCTATGCCTGTGATCAAAATGTAGTCTGTAGGCTAGTGCATTCCATGAAACTGTTTTTCATTTGCAACAAAAATACAAAAATTGGGAGTAAGCATTTTTAAAAATTTATAGCAATTTTTTATTGCTATATTCATGCACATGATTTTGTATTTTATAAAAGTATCTGTTTGCCATAGATGAACAAACAAAACAATCTGGTCCTCTATCACAAACAGTTTGAGAATTTCTGGATACACTGGCCATCTGCCCTTCATGTCCAGTGCCTTAGCTAAGATTCATAATTAACTGACACATTCATTGACATTAATCAAAATGTTGACATATGAAAAGCCTGTGCAGACAATACAAATTTTCATTTAAATATTCTTTACATGGGAAAAGGCAAGCCAAACTCCAAAAACAATTAGCTAAAACTTTTTAGAAAATAGCCTGCTAACAAAAGCTAACAGCTTCCCTTGGGTGTAGCACCTTATCTACTTCAGGAATGCGAATGAGAAGGTAGATGAAGACACGAAAAACGATGTAGTATTGCCTATGATGATGTATCATTACACCATTATTACACTACAAAGTTATAAATACAGTGGGAGGGAAGCCCCAAGCAGGAATGCCAATTGTGTAAGAAGCAAACAACAACAACAACAATATTAAGCTCAAAATTCACCTTATAAAGAAAGATGCTAAAAATTATAGAAAAATAATCAAAATGTTGAGGAAAAGTTTTCCGAGGATTATATCACACTATCAGTTGCATACATGCACATATATATTTGAATATATTCGTTCATGCATACATATTAATATAACCCCAAAGCTGAGATGACTGTGGGTCTTTTTTTTTAGCTGGTAAAAGAAAATAAGTTTCATCTTTATTGTTTTGAAAATTGCAGATACAGAAATATTTTAATTTAAAAAATTATCAGCTAACACACATCTACAGTTACAGTCATTATGACTATCTCACTCTTTCTCTGAAAATCATCCCCAAACAAGGAAATTAAGAAACAAAACCATAAACTCTATCTTCATGGAAGTAGCAGATATCTGTAACTCAAATCACAACATGCAGACAGAAAAAGGATAGACAAAGAAGTAATGACTTCTCAGAGGGGAAGAAGGTCAAATCCAAGCTCCTGCCAATGAAGAGAGCTAGCAAGAAACACAAGCCTATCTACTTCGACAGGGTCTGGCGACCCCAGGTATCATGAAAAGTAGACGAAAGTGGGGGCTGAAAATGGTGAACAAAAGCTGCATGACAAATTCTTTAAGGAAGGATAAAACTCCTAGGTAGGTGCCCCCCACCATCTCCCTCATCAAGAGGCAAGAGATATAATCTCTGGAGAAACTGAAAAAGAGCAAGATCCAGAGCAAGATCCAGACTCCAAGACATCAGGCACAGAGAAGGGTTGAATGTAAAAGGCTACAGACTAAAGACTGGGGGTCCCATGCCAACCCTGCTACTCCATCCAACCCCAGCAAGGTAAAAACCAGGCTTACACTCAACCCTCCTCCCAGTCACTCCTGACAGGTGATTAGACGAATGTGCTCCACCAAAATGAGGGACCCAGGGAACAGAGGACCCAACACACAAGAGATGGGAAGGGAATTCTCAGATAAATAGTGACAGCAATTAACATAACCATGCAAGGGCTTAGAGAAAAACCAACCCTGATGTGATCAGGACAATGAAGGGCTCCAGGAGCAATGTTACTAGGAAAAAGTCCAAAATCAATAGATTTTTGATGGTTTTAACTCAGCGGAAGATTGCAGTAAGAGACATTTTACATAACTATTAAAAAGAATGGAAAGAAAGCATGAGCTTCAACGAAAACTAAGCAAATAAAGTCATTAACTCCAGTAAAACCAAAAGTTTGCACGAGACAAAAGGCAACCATAGTTATGGGCTCAAAAGTAACAATAGCTGCATTCTCATAATAGTAAAAACACTGAATATGCATTTAACCAAATAGCCTAACAATAATTTTAGGAAACAAGGAGAAAAAAAGTTATAGCTTGAGTTATAGCTATAAAATAGCTAGTATTTTCAACTACCTTAATCAGATGTAAACAGAAAATGTCTAAAATTGATGAACCAAGGAATAGCAGTAAATTCATATTTAGACATAAAAGCACACTGGTATCCCTTGACTCATACTTCATTAGAATTATGGAGAAAAACAGAAAAAACCTGTGGGGTTTAGAGTGAAGGGTTTGGAGTGACTGCTTCTTAGAAGTGGTTTGGGCGGCAACGGGCCAATGGACCACTGTTTTTGTCATGGGCCTTTTAGCACTATTTGACTCTATAAACGAATTGGCAAACTGTGACCCATGGGCCAAATCCTACCTATCACTGCTTTTGTAAATAAAGGTATAAGGGAACACAGTCAAACTCAGAGTCAAGCAGCTGCAACAGAGGTCATGTGGCTTGCAAAGGCTAAAATATTTACTTTCTAGATCTTTACAGATAACTTTGCCAACCCTTCTTTAAACCATGTGTAAGCATTACTTTGATTTAAAAAAATTAAATGGTACAGAAGAGTGGCCCAGTTCTGTATTCTCCAGAGGCAACTCTTTTAGATCTTTTAGTCTTTTTGAATTTTAACACCTTTTCTCTAAATAATAAGCATTTCTGACTGTCCCAACCGTTCAACTTCAGAAATCATCTTTTGACTTTCTGAAATCATTCATGGGGACTTAGTGAATTTAGAGTCCCCCAACTTTTCCATCCTTTCCATTAATAGAGTTATTCAAATATTTTTACTCTCTTTAGTGGTTACCTTTATCTTTAATGAATGACTATGTTTATTCTGTCATCTAAAACAGCATGTCTTCATTCCTCAGAGTAAAAGAGGACTTGGCAGCCCTTACTCTTTTCCTCACCTTCCACCCTTTCCCTTCCCATTTCTGTCAGCTCTACCTTTACTTTTATGCTACTGAAGTTGCAAATATTTACATTCTTTTCTGTAATGATAACCACACTTTCTCTATAATTTGATTCCAAAAGTTGAAAACTAATAGACAGTATGGACATTTATTGCAACCGAGGAAATAGTGTTCCCTGATAAACCAAATAGGAAATGACTACAGTGCCAATGTCATAACTACTAAACCATTCAAACAAGAATGTTCAAACATATTCTCCTTTTTACAGCTCAAAAGCATGTTGGGTTACTGTTATGCAAGTTATAAGAGGTGACCTCAATATCAAAAATATATAGTGAGTTATGCCAAAATGTACTTATATAATAATTATATATTGATAAAAGTAGATATAATCACATTCAATAGTAAAAAAAATTATCCAATTTTGTATAGGTAAAAAAAATTACTCCTTATGAAAGAAAACATGGTTACCCTTGATCATATAAAGTAAAAATAGGCTAACTCTTCTAGGAAAAATTATAAATGCCTGGTATCTAGAATGTAAGAAGCAACACATTCATATCACCAAACTGAAATAAAGAAGGGTTCTACTGGTTTCCTATTTCTCCAGTTACAAATTACCTACCAACTTACTGGATTGCAATAACACAGATTTATTATCTTCTAATTCTGCAGGCCCAAAGTCAGGCGTGGATCTTACTAGGTGAACATCAAGGTGTGAGTGGACCTGAATTCCTTTCTGGAAGCTCCAAGGGAGGATTCATTAACTGGCTTTTTCTGCCTTCTGAAGAGGTTGCCCACATTCTTTAGCTCTTTGGTCCCTTCCAACTTCAAAACCATCAATGGCCAGTCAAGTCTGATCTTCTCTCCTGCTTCCCTCTTCCACAAATAAGGACCCCTGTGATTACACTGAGCCCACCAGGTTAATCTCTCTAGCTTAAAGTAAACTGACCAATCTTAATTTCATATGTTACCTTAATTCTCATTTGCCATGTAACATCACATATACAAATGTTCTAGGGACTAGGAAGTAGACATCTTTCGGATGGTGTTACTCTGCCAACCATAAGGACGGAATGTATTGTCTTTTTTATGAAAAAGGTGTCTTAACAGCACTAAGAATATTCCAAATTAAATGTAAATAAAAATCAGTGTGCTAGAAGACTTACCTCAGAGATGTATTTGGAATGAAAAGGGTTATAAACTAAGCTGATGACGTAACTAAAAAACATATCTTCAGAAACTTTCAGTGTTAATTTAGAAGTCCAATCTTCAGGAAACGTTGAGTCAAATTCAACATTTGGGCCTGACATTCTGGAGAATCTTACTCAAGGAAAGCATTAGTTTTTAAACAGTCCATGAGACAACAGAGGTATAAAACAGATGGAAAATCTAGAATTGAAATGAAATGTAAACTAACTGAGTCAATAAGAATTCAAAGTGAGCCAAACACATATTTCAATAATAACTTCTAATCTAAAGCACAGAAGTACTAATCAATCAGAACAGACACCAGCTGGGTAAGGCCATTCAAGTGTCACCAGCTGACTGCATCAGTCCATCCATTGACCTTTAGAGCTATGCTCACCACAGGGAAAATATTTCCAAACCACTCTCTCCTCTCTCTCCTGCTTATTTAGTCCTTTCAGATTGGGGAAATGATTGGAATGCCTCCACAGTAAATAAGACTTCATAGACTTGAAAGAAGGCTTTTTATTTATTTACACCTCCTTCCACAATAGAAATGGAAGTTTATCATCAAATGATCCCCTGCTTTCTTTTGTCCATACAAGAATCACCAAAGTTTTAACTCTCTTTATATATACACCTCGTTAGGCATACTTTTTCTTATTTGTCTTTGAAATCTTTACAAGTCTTTCACATGCTAAAAGGCAGAGTCCAAAAATTTATATGGCTTGTTAACAAACCCTGATTTAAACCAAACTGTTATTTAGTGTGACTACATGAAAGGCACAGCATAAGGCATAGTGGGAATATAAAGATTCTATGACAGTGCTGCCTTTTTTCACTATCTGTGACTGCCTTTTTCACTATTTGTGACTCCACCATGGAAGGCAGAGGCTCTCACACACACAGGCACACACACTCACATGCACACAAAAAATTAGACTAGAAGAGAGTCCATTATAAGATCTGTAACAAAGAAGAAAGCATGAGTGACAGAATGGGAAGGTGGAAAATGTGAGTCAAGTTCAGTATTTGCCTTAATTGAATGTGAGATGCCTCCAAGTGATCCAGGTAAAGAACTCTAACAGGCAGCTAAAAATCTGGGACTGGAACTCAGAAAAGAGGTCAGACCTAGGACATACACATTGGTAAGTTATATGCATGGAGGTAATATTCAGAGTCAAGGAAAACGCATGACATCTGAGGAATTTGAGGTAAAAAAAAATTAAGGTAAAAAATTGAGTTAAAAAAACAAATATTTGAGCATTTGTCAACATCACGTATTGGGTGACTTCTATGCAGAGGCACTGAGCTTGCTGCAGTTACAGTAATGAACAAGGGAACATGGCCCCTGCTTTTATGAAGATTCCAGCCTACTGAACTCTAATCAAAGAGAAATATCCCCAGTAATTTTAAGACCACTCCTAAGTAATTTTTATAACACCCATGATTAAGTCTTTCTGCCATTCTCTTGCCTTACTATGGCCTGCTCAGCATTTCCTCGTCCTCTCTCCCAGATGGGTATCTGGACATAAGCTGTCTCCCTTATATTCACACCATTCAATGCATATGCCCAGTTCTCAGTCTCCTTTGTCATCAGCATCTTCTGCTCAGCCTTTATATCCAAATCCCTCAATGTTCACTCAGTCCTAGAAAAATGACTCTACTTTTCCATATCTCTGTTTTCTCTCCAGTAAGCTCATCCACCGCCAGGACTTTAACCTTGATGGCTCCCAAACACATTTCTACCATGACTTATTACTGAGGGCTCCAACCTTACATCTCAACACAGATGCCTAAACCTACATGCCCAAAACTGAGTGCATGGCATTCTATACCCTAGGTATTTTTTTTTTCATAACAAATGGTGATACTTTCCCACTTGTGTGAGCCAAAATTCTAGGATTCATCTATACCCCTCTCTATAACCCCCCATATGATATCCGTTGACAAAATCTATTGACTTTATCTTCTAAATCTATCTCAAGCTGTTCACTTTCCTTCACTCTCACAACTACTCTCTGGGCCAAGTTAACCACCATCTCTTGCTTTCACTACAGCAATAGCCACCTATTGGTTTCTCTACATCGACTCACTTTTCTCCAAATATTCCATGCCCTTCCTATAGTCACATATTTGGAGTCCTACTACTGCTTTAATCCAAAAAGCCCTTCTCCTTTGCCTGAAATTACCTTTTATTTTTCCCTCTCTAGTTTAATATTAGAGAGTATCTCTCTAGGTCCAACCTTCATGACTCTTCATCTCACATATGAATCCTTCCCCAGTTCTCCAATTAGAATTAATTTATTATTCCATCACACCCACCATTACCTTGTTCACATTTTGATTACATCTATTATTTCATTTTGCCTCTATGATTAGTTGCTTATTTGTTTCTTTCTCAAGAGCAGGGGCAATGTCTTCATCAACTTAAAATGCTTTACTCCCCCACTTCAGAGCCCAATCCAGCATTATAAAGATAGCTTGGGCTCCACAGGCAGTCAAGTCCATTACTACTGGTGACTGCCGCATGGAAAAGAACATCATATTCAGACGAAGAATGGTCAGGACCAGAGTAAGTTCAAGAAGGAAAATTCATACCAGTAAGCATCAGGCAAACTCATTCATCATTCCATAAATAGTTACTGAACAGCTTTATACTCTGTGAGAGGACAATGTCACAGTCACAAACTCTTTAAAGTTTGCCATATCACATATACAGCCCAAGATATTCCTTGGAGCCCTCTAAAACTTGGTAAGAAGTATACTAATCGATGCCTATGTTAGACCTCATTTATCCCACTAATTTCTAGTTTCTTGCAACCACAGCTTTCTTGTGAGAATACTTATAAAAATTACCAGTTAGAGGTCACAGACTGTGTCATCAAAAAGGGCCTGCCTTCTAATTACTTCATTTTACAGATGAGGAAATTGAGACCCAGATTTTACACACTCCCTGAGGTCACAAAATTGGCCAATGGCAGAGCCAAGATCATAGCATGATTTCCCTGAGTCTTGGTCTAGTGAGTTGGGACTCAATGATCTGTGTAAAACAGAAGGGATCATAGGCGTGGATAATTGGAATGGCTGGAATTTTTTATCCACTGGTTGAGGAATGTGACTCACTCCCTCTAAAATAAGAAAATCTGCCATTGGGTGTGGGACCACAGCCCTGAACCAGATGCCACAGAAGAGCCACACCAGGAAGAGCATCCTTGTTCCTCTGGAAGAGCCCTTCTAGTCCTTTTAACAGGAGCCAAACAGCTTGAGGGTGGGTCATTCCCAGGCCCAGGGACCCCACCTATAATATGGTCAAAAGCTATAGCTTATTATTTGAGGCTATCTCAACACCTTTCACAACTATATGCATATATTCGAGTCATTTTCTAAACCCTAAAATGGGAATATCTTACATTTTCTAAAGATTTTGAAAAGCTGAGATGAAAGAACAAAAACAAAAAAAAAATAAACAAGAAAATCATAGCCACAAACATGATTACCACACTGCAGTATTCTGAAGAGCCACTCCCCACCACATTCTTAACATTCCTAAATCAGTACAAACATTTTCTCTAGTCTTCGTGAGAGCAACAGATTTGCTAAAACTGAACCTAGAAAATATTTACATATACCAAAGTTCCTGTTAAATGCTAGGCTTTTAAACTAATGCCCAAGAATCATGGTAAAGAATGAGATGAAAGAAAAGGAGAGAGTGAGAAGACACTGATTATACCTCAAAGTGTTTCAGGCTACCTCATCCTGTATGCATTCACTAATGAGCTCAGAAGAAAAATTCTGACTATTTCTGCTCTCTGACATTCACATAGCTTACAGAAAACTATTATCAGGAAATACAGCCAAAGAAATAAGCCCTGCTAATGAGTACAAATTCTCAAAAGCTATTTGCCTATAAGTTCTTCAGAATAGATTTTACCAGAGCCAAAATGTGCTTAAAAGGAAATTTCCTTAAAGCCCAGGATCCATTTTTAAATGTGTAAATAAAAATATCCTTTTTATACAATGCAATGTCTTCACTATCATGTCAAACTGGAAAAAAAAAATCAGCATTCAATATAGCAGACCAATGATCAAAACATAACTAACTTTCAGGGAGGGTGGTAAGCATTTAGTTATGCCCCAGCTAGCAAAAATTTTATTTGCTTTATGTTACTTGCAGGCCACAACTTCTCCAGCTCATCTGGTGCATGCAAACACAATAGACACTCCCAGATGAAAATAATATATGTGTTTCTCCATTACTTGAAAAACAAAAAAGACTAGTATCTGAGAGCAAGCAATTGATGTTCTATTCCATATTCGATCTTATCACCCCAAATATTTTCTGCCTTGTCATCTATCTTTGAGATGTGAGTTAAGAATGAAGGTTCTCAGAATAAAACCTATCCACTGGCATTACTACCCAACGTATATGGAAGCTATTAGACAGTCATGGGGTTAGAACATATCCAAGTCACAGTATTAGCCTCAGGTCATAAATCAAATAAAAATCCCATCCAATTAAGGGCCCTATTCTTTGAACAATATGAGTTTACTGTCATGTTTGGATACTGAAAAAAGTTTTTGCAATCTGTTTCTCATCTGCTGTCCATTACTCGTACACTTAAAAAAAATGTGTTTTACAACTTCAGCGAATGCACACATGCCAAAAACACCACTTTTTAAAATCTTGGGGGCATGAATTCACACTATAATAATGCAACCATATATGACAGCTGAAATCAAATCTGGTAAATGTCTAATTACCAAATTCATAAATTATGATTTTTAAAATAGTTATCTACTATGTCCACACAGTATGGTAGCTGCTATCTACAAAACGAGATTAATCTTCCCTACAACACTTACAAGTAAATATTAACACTCTCCTACAGACAAGAAAAACAAGGCTCAAAGAGGTAGCTCACCTCACAGAAGGTGGAAGAGCTGGTAAGAGGAGGAATCACACCTGGAGTTTGTAAGCCCAGGTCCAATGCCACATTTCAAATACTTCACCTCCTATCCATCTACCTTCAATACGATCTTTATATTTTAAAATCCAAGCCAACTAATAAGTGTCATCATCTCCTTTATCTGGTAAAAATCAGTGCAATAGGTATGAGTTTAGGTTCCAGAAGTGTTTCGACTTTAATACTCACATTTCCCAGTATGATTTTAAGTTCAGCAAATACCTTTAAGCATTGACACTGCAACTAAGGGATGGGGGTGATATTCTCACTGACACGGCACTACAATTCAGTAGAAGGATGTGTCCATGCAGAGCTCAGGTTACTTCATAGGGAACCTCAGGAAGCCGAGGCTAGCTCACATGAGAATGGCAGGGTGGGCAGCAATGGGCAAGACGACATGTGCGAGCCAGCTGTGGCCCAACAAGTAGGGCCAGCCTGGTGAAAACGGTAACCATGGTTACAGCTTGGATTAAGCTCATGTCTACATGTTCATCACAGCGAACTGGGATAAGGAATTACTAAAATGTGGCAAATGTAAAGATACTATATGGTTAGTTTTGGTGTTTGGATAAGGGAGGAAAGGTAGCATAGCCCCACTTCTTGATGAAGTATAATGGGGTTACAGCATGAGAGTAAATATGATAATGCAAACCAGGGATTTGGAACATATGTAATAGAACAGCGGTTTTTAAAGTTGGTCCACAGACCCTTGGGGGTCTCAAGTCCAAAAGGTCAAAGCTATTTCCATGATAATTCTATGATGTTACTGACCTTATTTACTGTGTTGCCATTTGGACTGATGGCAGGTCAAACTGCTGGTGTCTTAGCATGAATAATGGCAGAGGCACCCAACTGTAGGAAGAGTCATTTTGTTTTTTTACCACTACCCACTACCAGTTCAAAACATAAACAACAGGCAGTTTCACTCAAGGTCTGTAACCAAGCAATAACAATTATAAATGTTATTAAACCTCAACCCTTGAACTTACGTATCTTTAATATTCTATGTGACAAAATAGGAAGTACACATGAGGCACTTCTGATGTATGGTGGTTCTGCAAAGAAAAAGAACTTGTGCGATTATGTTGCAAGCTGAACTACCTGCTGTTTTCATGGAACACCATTTTTTTATTTGAATGAATGATAGGCAAATGATGGTTTTCCAGACTGGTTATTTGGCAAAGATTTTCTTGAAAATATACAAAGTAAGCCCATCACTTCAATGAAAACTGATTGTATTTGTTGCCAATAATAAAATTCCAGCTTTCAAAGGAAAATTAGAATTTTTGCCAACTTGTATTTGCCACCATGAGCTTGACAGCTTCCCAGTACTGAAGAACCTTTCTGATAAGATCAGTGGTAATATTAATAAATGCAATGATTTTGATAGCAAGTAATAAAATGTGTCACTATTTGGAAGATCTGCATAACTCAATCTATGAATATTTTCCAAGGGACAAATGTATGATGTTACAAAATCACGTGTGGGTAACAGTTCCATTCAAAATGCAAGATAGACCAGTGTATTTTACAGTACGGAAAGTTCATTGTTTCATTTTCTCCCTTGGAAGAAACCCTTAAGAAACTACCATTTGTCAAGTTTTAGTACAGTATTAGAGAAGAATATCCAAAATTACCTGAAAAGAGTATTAAAATGATCCTTTCTTTTCCAGCTACATATTTGTATGAGGCCCAGTTTCTACATAAACCAAAATAGCATATCATAACAGATTGAATGCAGAAGGAGATATAAGAATCCAGTTGTCTTCCCTTAAATCAGACACTAATCTGTGAAAATGTAAAATACTTTTTTCAGTAAAGATTTTTGTTCTTAGAAGATAGTTATTTTCTCATAAAAATATATTATTTCATCAACATGTAATGGATTTTTAAATAAATTTGTTAAATAATTTAGAATCCCTTAGTTATAATATCTAATCCAAAATATTGATAAATATAAGCCACACAGACTTAAGCTCATTTGGGTTCTCAAGGAGTTAAGACAGCAAAGAGGTCCTGTGAACAAAAGTTTGAAAACCCCTATAGCAGAGTACTGTATTCCAGATGCAGATGAGGAAATGGTTCCCGAATATTGTGGCTCATTCTGCCTCTGGTCATGAGGTACTTGGTTTCAATATTAAATGTCTTGTTTAGATATTTTAAAGGGGAAAGTAAGTTGCATCTCGGGGACTCCAAGGCCTTCAACAGCAGCATCTTCTTGACACTTCTTCAGGTATTCTTACTCAGCAGGGAAACACAAGCAAAGGGGAAGGGAAAAACCGTTAACACCAGGCTTGTGGATTCACACTAACATTTATTCACATTTAATGTGAATGTCACTGGGTAATCTTCCTGGGGACATTCTTTTGGGTTTGAGATGGGGAAAGAGGAAGGGTTACTACCTGTTCCTAACTTAACAAAAAGGTATAACGGAAAAGAAACTGAGGAATTGAGTGCTTCAAAAATGTCCCTGAATCTATCAGTTATTACTAGGAGGAATCACTGCTCACTACTAGGCCTGATTTAAAAGGAGGCCTGACTTGTAGGGCAAGTTACTGGCAGGGCTCCCTGGGGAAAGCATCAGTACTCAACTGCTCATCCAATACACAGGTATCCAGGCACTGCGATGAAAGAAAATCTGGGTTTAAACTCAACTTGGGAATTAATGGCTTCATTTTTGGCATAACTCACAAAGCCACATTGCATGTTCTATAAATTAATCCTTTAAAATTAAACTCATGTTGAGTTAAGATCAACTAGATTTTCATAGCACCTTTCTTTAGGAATTAAAAACATCACACAATTGCTATTATTAGTAGCAGTTAATGAGTTCTGTTCCTAAAAGGAAATGAAAAACAAAAAAATAATTTCACGAGGGGGGAAAAATCACCAAATAGGAAAAGTAGTAACTTCTTTAAAGGATCAAAATTTAGTATGGGAGTCACTTCAGAAATATACTTCTGTAACCTTTTGGAACCAAGATTAGTGCTTAACTAGATGTTGGCCTGGTCCACTAATGATTTATTATACATTTTCTGAACTCCTTCCAGAGACAGTATTGACAGAACAGTATATTAGCATCTTTTTGAAAGATCATACATTTCTATGTCTTATATTTTCATAGGCCACCACACCCCGCAACTTAGCATATTCCCTGGCAAACTATAGGTACTCAATAAATAACTTCATTTGTTTTAAATGTTTAATAGCTGGGGCTGGAGTCGGGAGGACAATTTTCTTTAGGATACTTGGAAGTATCTGGTGGTTGCTTTTATAAAACATTGCAAAGAGCAGTTAGAAGGAGGTGGTTAATTGCAATAATAAACATGGTTGAAATAGAAACTATTGATTGAAGGAGAAAACCTTCAGAGCAAGGGACACAACAGAAGGGATGAAAATTTATAATTCAGAAGGTTCAATACTCAATAAACATTTGTGGAATAGCTTCTTCCCCAAGGGAAGCAGATGAAAAAGAAATACATTATCTAGAGGCCTTACTGAGAGCTATCAACCAGCACTTCACACCTCTGTTCCTCTTGCCTAGACATCTGAGGTTGAGGTGAATTATCTGTAGGAGTGTTTTCCTCTGAGGTCCCCATGTAGACTGAAAATAAGTTTGGCTCAAAGTCTTCCAATCTTAGAAAGAGAATGGCATTAATGCTAGAATTACTGTAAATAGTAATAGTTGCAACTTTATGTTTAGCATCAAAAGGAACCTTGGCTTTGACCTAGGTAGTTTTATCATAATTTTTGTAAATAGTATCCATTGTTTATAAAGACATATTAATGTTATTTCAATGCTGCTGTTAAATAATGTAAGAAAGTATTTAAGATGATGATAAAATGGTCTCAGATGCCACCATTCATGGATAGGGAAGCCTGGATCACAGTGCCAACCACATCCTGACACACAGAAGTGTTTTCTTTAGTTGCACAGTATGTTAAAGGTGGGAAATTCTGCATCAAAATCTGACTATCTAGCTCCTCTTGGGATGATGTGGGGGAAACATGTAATCTTTCAAAAGTGGGCCTGCATTCCAGTGTAATGGTAATCAACTGGATCTGAGCCACAATGCTATATACACAACTCACACACTTGTGTACCCTCCACTTGGCCACCTGTCACCATTCCTTCTTGCCTTCATTCAGCCCACCTCATTCAGGGAATTTGATTCCCTGTCCAGCTCCAATGATGGTTGAGTTAGAAACCCCTAGCCTATCTAGCTGTGTCACACAAGAATATCTTGGCGTATCTCTCACTGGGGCCACATACCTAAAATACAGGTTCAGAATACAGAAAGAAATTACTTCTTTGGGGCTATCACTGGAAGCCAAAGCTGAACGTTAGGGTAAACAACACAATTGTTCAATTATGTCAAAATTACCAAGATTCTTCCAACCTAGAATAGAAAACTAAAATCTCTGCTATTGATTACTGTTTAGGTCAAGAGTATCTGATAACATTCAGTACAGCAGTAACATATCTAAGAATGCAAATTGAGAAGTGAGCATTTTCTGAGATCAGCCTATCGAGACTGCTACTATAGCTAGGGAATGCTAAAACACCTGGAACAATGTGATAGCTGGCCTGGCTACTTACATTTTCAGGGACAAAGACATTTGCTGTATATACCTCCAAAGAAATGGAACCGAGATAATGCATTTTAATATCTACATGAGCATTTAAATGTCTGCAACGATGATGGGGATTGATGGGACACTCGACTATTTATTGGCATAGGTTATTACGAAAGAGTAAAAATACTCAGACACATCGGTAATAGCAGATTGCACCCTGGAAATAAAAGTTAGGACTTTTGTTGGATCTAGAGTAAACTTTTTATTAATATTAGAAGCTGACACAATAGAAATGAAGAAAAGTTATTTGAGCTTTTCCCATATTTTCTAGAAATCTAGCAATGAAAACAGCATCTATATGGTAAATAACCTGTGTTAAGTCCTACAAGGTTTGGAAAAGAAAAAAAAATAATTTGTTGAATGCCTATTCTAGAGGTTATACACTTTTTGCCTTTTGTCATTCCTCAGCTTTGAGGTAACTGACAAAGTAAATGGTCATCAATTTTTGTAAGAGGCATATGTCTTGCATGATGGCTGCAAACAATGAAGACAATCTTTCCTAGGATCTTTAGTTGAGGCTACTTATTTACTAAGACCAAGAGACGTTTTTAACACTTAAAGGCAATAGTTAATAATCCTTTTGTATTTTTTTAAGCTGAAGAATCCAATAAGGTGAAAAGTTTATATCTGTAAGAACACAGAAGAAAATGTATAAACCAACTCCATGCCTAGTACTCAATCCTAACTTACTATGTAAAGCAACTCACTCCGACTGTTCCCTTGGGCAACAGTTTGACTTGAAGGATCTAATAAGATAGATTTTTTTTTTTTTTTTTTTTTTTTTGCGTCTTGCTTTTTTTTCTTTTTTTCTTTTTTTCTTTTTTATTACTAAAGTTTTAGGGTACATGTGCACAATGTGCAGGTTAGTTACATATGTATACATGTGCCACGCTGGTGTGCGGCACCCATTAACTCGCCATTTAGCATTAGGTATATCTCCTAATGCTATCCCTCCCCCCTCCCCCCACCCCACAGCAGTCCCCAGAGTGTGATGTTCCCCTTCCTGTGTCCATGTGTTCTCATTGTTCAATTCCCATCTATGAGTGAGAACATGTGGTGTTTGGTTTTTTGTCCTTGCGATAGTTTACTGAGAATGATGATTTCCAATTTCATCCATGTCCCTACAAAGGACATGAACTCATCATTTTTTATGGCTGCATGGTATTCCATGGTGTATATGTGCCACATTTTCTTAATCCAGTCTATCATTGTTGGACATTTAACTGGTGTGAGATGGTATCTCATTGTGGTTTTGATTTGCATTTCTCTGATGGCCAGTGATGATGAGCATTTTTTCATGTGTCTTTTGGCTGCATAAATGTCTTCTTTTGAGAAGTGTCTGTTCGTGTCCTTCACCCACTTTTTGATGAGGTTGTTTGTTTTTTTCTTGTAAATTTGTATGAGTTCATTGTAGATTCTGGATATTAGCCCTTTGTCAGATGAGTAGGTTGTGAAAATTTTCTCCCATTTTGTAGGTTGCCTGTTCACTCTGATGGTAGTTTCTTTTGCTGTGCAAAAGCTCTTTAGTTTAATTAGATCCCATCCGTCAATTTTGGCTTTTGTTGCCATTGCTTTTGGTGTTTTAGACATGAAGACTTTCTTCACAGAATTGGAAAAAACTACTTTAAAGTTCATATGGAACCAAAAAAGAGCCCGCATCGCTAAGTCAATCCTAAGCCAAAAGAACAAAGCTGGAGGCATCACACTACCTGACTTCAAACTATACTACAAGGCTACAGTAACCAAAACAGCATGGTACTGGTACCAAAACAGAGATATAGATCAATGGAACAGAACAGAGCCCTCAGAAATAACGCTGCATATCTACAACTATCTGATCTTTGACAAACCTGAGAAAAACAAGCAATGGGGAAAGGATTCCCTATTTAACAAACGGTGCTGGGAAAACTGGCTAGCCATATGTAGAAAGCTGAAACTGGATCCCTTCCTTACACCTTATACAAAAATTAATTCAAGATGGATTAAAGACTTAAACATTAGACCTAAAACCATAAAAACCCTAAAAGAAAACCTAGGCATTACCATTCAGGACATAGGCAAGATAGATTTTTTTTTTTTAACTTTTAGTCTTCAAAGTGTCTTTGAATAAAGGTCAAAATATAAAATTCTAGCATATCCCAAATGCAAAATGGAAAATTAATGTTATCTAGCAATCAGAAAAATTATCTGCCATAGTAGAGCCTTTACAATAGCTGCACATTTGTCTTTCTTGACCTGATAGGCTTAGATCATGTCTAAGTCACAATCATCTCATTTACAGCTTCTAGCACAGGGCTTTGCAGCTAAGAGGTGTCCGTAAATACTTGAACACCCATAAACTATAGAAAATATGAAGATCAAATGTGTATACATATTACTAAAAAAGTTCTTACTTTTTTTAAGAATTAAGGAGTATTTTGAAAAGCTCAAGTTTCACTTGCATGCAACCATGGTTTACTAAAGTACATCATCAAAATAATGTAATGGAGAAAAATTATGACCATAAATACTATTTAAAATTAAGTAAAGTAGTATTTCAATTCATTTTGCTATTTGTTCTAAACATAATATTCAAATATTCATAGGTATGTGGGTGATTGTGCTTTCATTTGTTTTATAGGATTACCTGAAAACGTATGGCTTGTACAAGCCAAGCTTTAAAAATAATTAAGCACACAACCTTCATAAAGCTAAGAATTCACTCCCAGTTCTCTTCATCTTGCCTTGGTTTCTCTAGCAGGAATTAAGATATGAATTAAAAAAAAATTTTTTTTTTAGACAGGGTCTCACCTCTGTCATCCATGCTGGAGTGCAATGATGCAATCATAGCTCACTACAGCCTCAACATCTTGGGCTCAAGTAATCCTTTGACCTCAGTCTCCCAAGTAGCTGGGACCACAGGTATACACCACCACACCCAGCTATTTTTTCTTTTGGTAGAGATGAGGTTTCACTGTTAACTAGGTTGAGCTCAAAAATCCTCCTGCCTTGGCCTCCCAAAGTGCTGGGATTACAGGAGTGAGTCACTGTGCCCAGCTCACAATTCTTAATGTATGGTTAAGTATGAACAAGTGTGAGACGATAAAGAACACAGCTGGAGTAGTTTCCTCTCTTTCTCCTCCAGATCTTGCTATATTCCTGTGAAGAGAAGAAAGTGACAGGACAGTGGGATGGAATCTGTGCATCAAACAGTATGGCCTAGAACTCTTCAAAGTCTAATACAATCACTTGACCCTGGTCCCCAAGAAGCAGCAGTTCTAAAATTACAAATAAGACCAAGGCACTCACTCTGGGTATCCAGAGACATCATGATCTTACTCTTAATGGCTCAGATTGTGACTTCAGAACATCACAACTGTGCCTAGAACACAAAGGCACAGACAAAAGTGAAATAACATAGGAGCTGCTTCTATTCCGAGTCATTTAAAGCTTATTAAAATCTCAACATGAGGACAAGGTGGTACATGAGGGTTTGGGCATTTGCTGTCACTATTTGCACAAGTCTTTCTAATGAGCACACAGTGACAGATACTGTGAAAAAATATTTAGAATGTAGAAGGTAGGTCACATTAAGAAATAACACATGAAACATGCCTACCTTTCAAAAATGTAAAACTGGAAACATGGACAGTGCTTATGAAGAGTACCATGATAAGAGATCTGAGTTCATAGTAATAGTTTCACTTCTGTCAAGAATGTGATTTAAGGACTGGGTGGCTCTCAACATTTCTAGGTGTTTCTTAATTTATAAGGAATTGGCCTAAAATTCCTTATAAATCCTTAACTTACTATGGATTTATAAATCCTTAAATTTAGGCCTTACCCCTAAACTTTAAGACTGTAAACAGTGAAGTAGATAGGAAAATGACACTAAAACAGGTTATCGTACCAGGAACAACTTTGGAATTAAGTTGCTCATACTGCCCATACATGTTTGTTTGTTTGTTTGTTTGTTTTCTATCATGTAAACCTTCCATATATCTGTATTCAATGCCTTCTACTGACTTTTCTACCTCTGGAAGTCTGATTATCAATTAAAGGTGCAAGGGTAGATCGATCATAAAAAATGGTCCAAGTTATTTCCCACCATGTATCTACAGCCTTTGCCATGCAACTCTGCAGCACTTCTCATCAAAAGGTGAAGTCTATTTCCATTCCCTCTGAATGTTGGCTGGCTTTGTGACTTGCAGTGGCCAACAGAATGCGGCAGAAATAATAGTGTGCCAGTTCTGAGCCTAGATCTCAAAAAGCCTTGAGTACTTCTGCTTGCTTCTTAGAACATTGCCTTGCTATGAGAAAAGGCCCAGACTAGCCTGCTGGAGGAGAAGAAGCCACCAAAGATAAGTCTACTTAGCTGCATCTATTCTAAACCAGCCTACAACATTCTCACCCCAAAATACCTGAAAGGGCCCAGACAAGATCAGCTGAGACAAATTTCCAGCCTGTGGCTAACCGTGGGCAAATGAGTAAACACAGTCAAAACTGGAAGAATAGCACAGCTGATCCATAGACTTGCAGGCAACAATAAATGATTATCGCTTAAGCTACTGGGTTTGTGGTTGTTATTCAGATATATATGCGACCTCTTTTAATCCTCCACAACAGATCTAAACACATTTCTATGTCTCTGTCGTACATGTTCACACAGCTAGTGCTTATCACATCATAGGACAACTAAACACAGGTATGTCCTTGGTCATGATCTCCTCCAGGACCACTTCCCCAATTCCTAATACACTATAAACATGCTTAATACATGTTGAATAGTAATGAATGAAGTAATTTCAGAAAATATTCTAAATTAGGGAAGGGCACTTAAAACTTTTGCAAGGTAGAATGACTTTGGCAGTTGCTTAACAGCAGTGAGGAAAATGCATCCAGGAATGCAGGCAACAAATAGGGCATCTTATGTAGAATAGACAAGCAGAGTTAATCAGAAAGAAGCAGGGTTCTGAGGAAGAGAAAGGAATGTAGCTACTATGTGGAAATTCAAGCAGGGATATTGGGATATTGCATAACTTTAGGGAGCAGTATCAGCTGACTGAAGCACTGTGCAATCTGTAGCCTTGAATGCAGGAGTGTTGCTTAAAAATGGACAGAGTTCTCCAAAAAGAGATATTTAATGGTAACTGGACAAGGAATTTAGCTAAAGAACTAAGGGGAGAATCAACAGGAAGAGATGTGTACTTCCAGCCAATGAAATGATGACATGTCTCTTAAGTCATGAGATTTCTCTTCTACTCTCAGATACCACCCAGTGTGTGCAACCAAGACTTAAAGCAACAAATCTAAGTATTTCTGGGGGATACAAGAGTTGCTCCCTTGGAGCTGCTGTTCCACAGCAGTAGATTTCAAGATCCTCTTGTTTTAGGAGGTCTCAAAGAGTCCTGCTCTCAAGGCACTGGATAGTCTGCTTGGTCCATCAGTGACTATGAAACATCTACCATTTAAGAAATTGTTTCTTGAGGGGAGGAGCCAAGATGGCCGAATAGGAACAGCTCCGGTCTACAGCTCCCAGAGGGAGCGACGCAGAAGACTGGTGATTTCTGCATTTCCATCTGAGGTACCATGTTCATCTCACTAGCGAGTGCTAGACAGTGGGCGCAGGTCAGTGGGTGTGTGCACCATGCATCAGCCGAAGAAGGGCGAGGCATTGCCTCACTCAGGAAGCACAAGGGGTCAGGGAGTTCCCTTTCCCTAGTGAAAGAAAGGGGTGACAGATGGCACCTGGAAAATCGGGTCACTCCCACCCGAATACTGCGCTTTCCCAATGGGCTTAAAAAATGGCACACCAGGAGATTATATCCCGCACCTGGCTCAGAGGGTCTTACACCCACAGAGTCTCACTGATTGCTAGCACAGCAGTCTGAGATCAAACTGCAAGGCAGCAGCGAGGCTGGTGGAGGGGCGCCCGCCATTGCCCAGGTTTGCTTAGGTAAACAAAGCAGCCAGGAAGCTCGAACTTGGTGGAGCCCACCACAGCTCAAGGAGGCCCGCCTGCCTCTGTAGGCTCCACCTCTCGGGGCAGGGCATGGACAAACAAAAAGACAGCAGTAACCTCTGCAGACTTAAATGTCCCTGTCTGACAGCTTTGAAGAGAGCAGTGGTCCTCCCAGCACGCAGCTGGAGATCTGAGAACGGGCAGACTGCCTCCTCAAGTGGGTCCCTGACCCCTGACCCCCGAGCAGCCTAACTGGGAGGCACCCCCAGCAGGGGCAGACTGACACCTCACACGGCCAGGTACTCCAACAGACCTGCAGCTGAGGGTCCTGTCTGTTAGAAGGAAAACTAACAAACAGAAAGGACATCCACACCAAAAACCCATCTGTACATCACCATCATCAAAGACCAAAAGTAGATAAAACCACAAAGATGGGGAAAAAACAGAGCAGAAAAACGGGAAACTCTAAAAAGCAGAGCACCTCTCCTCCTCCAAAGGAACGCAGTTCCTCACCAGCAACGGAACAAAGCTGGACGGAGAATGACTTTGACGAGCTGAGAGAAGAAGGCTTCAGACGATCAAATTACTCTGAGCTACAGGAGGATATACAAACCAAAGGCAAAGAAGTTGAAAACTTCGAAAAAAATTTAGAAGAATGTATAACTAGAATAACCAATACAGAGAAGTGCTTAAAGGAGCTGATGGAGCTGAAAACCAAGGCTCGAGAACTACGTGAAGAATGCAGAAGCCTCAGGAACCGATGCGATCAACTGGAAGAAAGGGTATCAGCGATGGAAGATGAAATGAATGAAATGAAGCGAGAAGGGAAGTTTAGAGAAAAAAGAATAAAAAGAAACAAGCAAAGCCTCCAAGAAATATGGGACTATGTGAAAAGACCAAATCTACGTCTGATTGGTGTACCTGAAAGTGATGGGGAGAATGGAACCAAGTTGGAAAGCACTCTGCAGGATATTATCCAGGAGAACTTCCCCAATCTAGCAAGGCAGGCCAACATTCAGATTCAGGAAATACAGAGAACGCCACAAAGATACTCCTGGAGAAGAGCAACTCCAAGACACATAATTGTCAGATTCACCAAAGTTGAAATGAAGGAAAAAATGTTAAGGGCAGCCAGAGAGAAAGGTCGGGTTACCCTCAAAGGGAAACCATCAGACTAACAGCGGATCTCTCGGCAGAAACTCTACAAGCCAGAAGAGAGTGGGGGCCAATATTCAACATTCTTAAAGAAAAGAATTTTCAACCCAGAATTTCATAGCCAGCCAAACTAAGCTTCATAAGTGAAGGAGAAATAAAATACTTTACAGACAAGCAAATGCTGAAAGATTTTGTCACCACCAGACCTGCCCTAAAAGAGCTCCTGAAGGAAGCGCTAAACATGGAAAGGAACAACTGGTACCAGCCACTGCAAAATCATGCCAAAATATAAAGACCATCGAGACTAGGAAGAGACTGCATCAACTAACGAGCAAAATAACCAGCTAACATCATAATGGCAGGATCACATTCACACATAACAATATTAACTTTAAATGTAAACGGACTAAATGCTCCAATTAAAAGACACAGACTGGCAAATTGGATAAAGAGTCAAGACCCATCAGTGTGCTGTATTCAGGAAACCCATCTCACGTGCAGAGACACACATAGGCTCAAAATAAAAGGATGGAGGAAGATCTAACAAGCAAATGGAAAGCAAAAAAAGGCAGGGGTTGCAATCCTAGTCTTGGTTAAAACAGACTTTAAACCAACAAAGATCAAAAGAGACAAAGAAAGCCATTACATAATGGTAAAGGGATCAATTCAACAAGAAGAGCTAACTATCCTAAATATATATGCACCCAATACAGGAGCACCCAGATTCATAAAGCAAGTCCTGAGTGACCTACAAAGAGACTTAGACTCCCACACATTCATAATGGGAGACTTTAACACCCTACTGTCAACATTAGACAGATCAACGAGACAGAAAGTTAACAAGGATACCCAGCAATTGAACTCAGCTCTGCACCAAGCAGACCTAATAGACATCTACAGAACTCTCCACCCCAAATCAACAGAATATACATTTTTTTCAGCACCACACCACACCTATTCCAAAATTGACCACGTACTTGGAAGTAAAGCTCTCCTCAGCAAATGTAAAAGATCAGAAATTATAACAAACTATCTCTCAGATCACAGTGCAATCAAGCTAGAACTCAGGATTAAGAATCTCACTCAAAACCGCTCAACTATATGGAAACTGAACAACCTGCTCCTGAATGACTACTGGGTACATAACAAAATGAAGGCAGAAATAAAGATGTTCTTTGAAACCAACGAGAACCAAGACACAACATACCAGAATCTCTGGGATGCATTCAAAGCAGTGTGTAGAGGGAAATTTATAGCACTAAATGCCCACAGGAGAAAGCAGGAAAGATCCAAAATTGACACCCTAACATCACAATTAAAAGAACTAGAAAAGCAAGAGCAAACACATTCAAAAGCTAGCAGAAGGCAAGAAATAACTAAAATCAGAGCAGAACTGAAGGAAATAGAGACACAAAAAAACCCTTCAAAAAATTAATGAATCCAGGAGCTGGTTTTTTGAAAGGATCAACAAAACTGATAGACCGCTAGCAAGACTAATAAAGAAAAAAAGAGAGAAGGATCAAATAGATGCAATAAAAAATGATAAAGGGGATATCACCACCAATCCCACAGAAATACAAACTACCATCAGACAATACTACAAACACCTCTACACAAATAAACTAGAAAATCTAGAAGAAATGGATAAATTCCTCGACACATACACTCTCCCAAGACTAAACCAGGAAGAAGTTGAATCTCTGAATAGACCAATAACAGGAGCTGAAATTGAGGCAACAATCAATAGCTTACCAACCAAAAAGAGTCCAGGACCAGATGGATTCACAGCCGAATTCTACCAGAGGTACAAGGAGGAACTGGTACCATTCCTTCTGAAACTATTCCAATCAATAGAAAAAGAGGGAATCCTCCCTAGCTCATTTTATGAGGCCAGCATCATCCTGATACCAAAGCCTGGCAGAGACACAACCAAAAAAGAGAATTTTAGACCAATATCCTTGATGAACATTGATGCAAAAATTCTCAATAAAATACTGGCAAACTGAATCCAGCAGCACATCAAAAAGCTTATCCACCATGATCAAGTGGGCTTCATCCCTGGGATGCAAGGCTGGTTCAATATATGCAAATCAATAAATGTAATCCAGCATATAAACAGAACCAAAGACAAAAAACCCACATGATTATCTCAATAGATGCAGAAAAGGCCTTTGACAAAATTCAACAACTCTTCATGCTAAAAACTCTCAATAAATTAGGTATTGATGGGACATATCTCAAAATAATAAGAGCCATCGATGACAAACCCACAGCCAATATCATACTGAATGGGCAAAAACTGGAAGCATTCCCTTTGAAAACTGGCACAAGACAGGGATGTCCTCTCTCACCACTCCTATTCAACATAGTGTTGGAAGTTCTGGCCAGGGCAATTAGGCAGGAGAAGGAAATAATGGGTATTCAATTAGGAAAAGAGGAAGTCAACTTGTCCCTGTTTGCAGATGACATGATTGTATATCTAGAAAACCCCATTGTCTCAGCCCAAAATCTCCTTAAGCTGATAAGCAACTTCAGCAAAGTCTCAGGATACAAAATCAATGTACAAAAATCACAAGCATTCTTATACACCAACAACAGACAAACAGAGAGCCAAATCATGAGTGAACTCCCATTCACAATTGCTTCAAAGAGAATAAAATAGCTAGGAATCCAACTTACAAGGGATGTGAAGGACCTCTTCAAGGAGAACTACAAACCACTGCTCAAGGAAATAAAAGAGGATACAAACAAATGGAAGAACATTCCATGCTCATGGGTAGGAAGAATCAATATCATGAAAATGGCCATACTGCCCAAGGTAATTTACAGATTCAATGCCATCCCCATCAAGCTACCAATGACTTTCTTCACAGAATTGGAAAAAACTACTTTAAAGTTCATATGGAACCAAAAAAGAGCCCGCATCGCCAAGTCAATCCTAAGCCAAAAGAACAAAGCTGGAGGCATCATACTACCTGACTTCAAACTATACTACAAGGCTACAGTAACCAAAACAGCATGGTACTGGTACCAAAACAGAGATATAGATCAATGGAACAGAACAGAGCCCTCAGAAATAACGCCGCATATCTACAACTATCTGATCTTTGACAAACCTGACAAAAACAAGAAATGGGGAAAGGATTCCCTATTTAATAAATGGTGCTGGGAAAACTGGCTAGCCATATGGAGAAAGCTGAAACTGGATCCCTTCCTTACACCTTATACAAAAATCAATTCAAGATGGATTAAAGACTTAAACGTTAGACCTAAAACCATAAAAACCCTAGAAGAAAATCTAGGCATTACCATTCAGGACACAGGCATGGGCAAGGACTTCATGTCTAAAACACCAAAAGCAATGGCAACAAAAGCCAAAATTGACAAATGGGATCTAATGAAACTAAAGAGCTTCTGCACAGCAAAAGAAACTACCATCAGAGTGAACAGGCAACCTACAAAATGGGAGAAACTTTTCGCAACCTACTCATCTGACAAAGGGCTAATATCCAGAATCTATAATGAACTCAAACAAATTTACAAGAGAAAAACAAACAACCCCATCAAAAAGTGGGCAAAGGACATGAACAGACACTTCTCAAAAGAAGACATTTATGCAGCCAAAAAACACATGAAAAAATGCTCACCATCACTGGCCATCAGAGAAATGCAAATTAAAACCACAATGAGATACCATCTCACACCAGTTAGAATGGCGATCATTAAAAAGTCAGGAAACAACAGGCACTGGAGAGGATGTGGAGAAATAGGAACACTTTTACACTGTTGGTGGGACTGTAAACTAGTTCAACCATTGTGGAAGTCAGTGTGGCGATTCCTCAGGGATCTAGAACTAGAAATACCATTTGACCCAGCCATCCCATTACTGGGTATATACCCAAAGGACTATAAATCATGCTGCTATAAAGATACATGCACACGTATGTTTATTGCGGCACTATTCACAATAGCAAAGACTTGGAACCAACCCAAATGTCCAACAATGATAGACTGGATTAAGAAAATGTGGCACATATACACCATGCAATACTATGCAGCCATAAAAAATAATGAGTTCATGTCCTTTGTAGGGACATGGATGAAATTGGAAATCATCATTCTCAGTAAACTATCGCAAGAACAAAAAACCCAACACCGCATATTCTCACTCATAGGTGGGAATTGAACAATGAGAACACATGGACACCAGAAGGGGAACATCACACTCTGGGGACTGTTGTTGGGTGGGGGGAGGGGGGAGGGATAGCATTGGGAGATATACCTAATGCTAGATGACGAGTTAGTGGTGCAGCGCACCAGCATGGCACATGTATACATATGTAACTAACCTGCACATTGCGCACATGTACCCTAAAACCTAAAGTATAATAATCATAATAAAAAGGAAAAAAAAAGAATATAGGCAAAAGATAAGACACTGTACAAAGCTGTAATATTAGTTTCTAAAATGAGAATTTCAAATTATCCCTTTTAAGAAGATATAAAATAAGCAGGTTTTAATATGACTATGAGCAAATCTTTTGTAAAACAATAAACAATTGATTAAAAAAAAAAAGTAATTGTTTCTTTAGAGGATAAACTTGCCCCAACAAAAACCTGGGCACTGTGCCCAGAAATAAACAAAAAATAAAGAATTTATTCCTATTCAAGTGAGTACTATGCTTCAAAATAAAAACTCCAAAGGAAAAGAGCTTATCACCAATAATGAAGTTCCATTTCCTGGTAAAACACTTCCCTCAAGAAGTCCCTCCAAAAATCTCAACTTCAGAGATACTTTTTAGAGACAATTTCTCATTATCCATGTTCCAGTGAAAAACTAAAATCCACTATAAGGATATAAAAAGCACTGCCCTATCACTCATGGCATGAGAACTTTCTATCTGTAGAAAGACTATCTCCTCCAATCAGCTAAAATGGCAGAAAAACCCAATGTCACCACATTCCATTTACTTCCCCAGCAGAGGTGGACTTCCCACTTGCTGTTCTCATGATAGTGTGTGTGTTATCCTGAGATCTGGTTGTTTGAAAGTGTGTGGCACTTCCTCCTTCTCTCTCTCTCTCTCTCTGTCTCTCTCTCACTCTCCCATGGTAAGATATGCTTGCCTTCCCTTCATCTTCCACCATGATCATAAGAGTCCTGAGGCCTCCCAGGCATGCTTCCTGTTAAGAATGCAGAACAGTGAGTCAACTAAACCTCTTTTCTTCATAAATTACCCAATCTCAGGTAGTTCTTCATAGCAGTGTGAAAATGGACTAATACAGCTGTCATCATTTAGCTTCCACTTATAAGTGAGAACATGCAGTATTTGGTTTTCTGCTCCTGTGTTAGTTTGCTAAGGAAAATGGCCTCCTGCTCCATCCGTGTTCCTAAAAAGGACATGATCTCATTTCTTTTTATGGCTGCATAGTATTCCATGACGTGTATGTACCACATTTTCTTTATCCAGTCTATTATTGATGGGCATTTAGGTTGATTCCATGTCTTTACTATTGTGAATAGTGCTACAAATGAACATTTGCATGCATGGGTCTTTATGGCAGAATGATTTATAGTCCTTTAGGTGTACACCCAGTAATGAGATTGCTGGGTTGAATGGTCATTCTGTTTTTAGCTCTTTGAGGAATTGCCACACTGTCTTCCACAATGGTTGAACAAGTTTACAGTCCTGCCAATAACATATAAGTGTTTCCTTTTTTCCACAACCTTACTAGCATCTTATTTTTGGCTTTTTAATAATAGCCATTTGGACTGGTTTGAGGTGGTATCTCATTGTGGTTTTGTTCTGCATTTTTCTATTGATCAGTGATATTGAGCTTTAATATGCTTGTTCGCTGCATGTATATCTTCTTTTGAAAAGTGTCTGTTCATGTCCTTTGTCCACTTTTTAATAGGTTTTTTTTTCTTGTAAATTTAAGTTCCTTATATGTACTGGATATTAGCCCTTTGTCAGATGCATAGTTTTCAAATATTTTCTCCTATTGTGTAGGTTATCTGTTTACTCTGTTGATAGTTTCTTTTGCTGTGCAGAAGCTTTTAAGTTTAATTAGATCTCATTTGTCAATTTTTGCTTTTATCGGAATTGCTTGTGGCATCTCCAAGATGAACTCTTTGCCCATTCCTAAGTCCAGAGCAGTATTGCCTAGGTTGTCTTCCAGGGTTTTTATAGGTTTGGATTTTACATTTAAGTCTTTAATCCATCTTGAGTGAATTTTTGTATATGGTTTAAGGAAGGCGTCGAATTTCAATTTTCTGCATATGGCTAGTCAGTTATCCAAGGAGCATTTATTGAATAGGGAGTTTTTTCCTCATTGCTTGTTTTTGTCAGCTTTGTCAAAGATCACATAATTGTAGGTGTGCAGCCCTATTTCTGGGCTCTCTATTCTGTTCCATTTTTTTGTGTGTCTGGGTGGTGGTGGTGGTATTGTTTACCAGTACCATGCATAATAATGACGTTTCTTTCTCATCTTTCCAAACACACCCACATACGAGTAAAAATGTAAGGAAACTCCTTTGTGGGGATGGTTGGTTTAGAACTCATGCATATAAAACAGGGGAGAAAGTAGACAAACACATCCAATGAATTAAACTATCATTAAAACAATTTTTAATTTCTCCTCGGAAAACAGAGTGACAAAAGGTTAGTACTCAAAATACATAAAAAATAGACTCTTAAAACTCAATAATATGACAAACAAACCAAAAAAAACAATGGACAAAAGATACAAGCACACACTTTAAATAACACGTTCAACATCACTTGACAACACTAGTGCTGGCAAGGATGTGGACCAACCAGAATGCCCATACATTGCTGGTGGGAATATGAAATGGTGCAAGGACTGTAGACAATGATTTAAAATTGTCTTATTTTAAAACTTTATATATTATTTATATAATATATATAATATATAATATATATTTATATTTATATATTTTATAGCTTTATATATTAAAGCTAAATATATGCTTGCCCACAACTCATAATTAATTACTAAGTATTTACCCAAGAGAAATAAAACATGTCTAAAAATATACTTGTCCATGAATGTTCATAACACCTTTATTCATACTGGCAAAGAAACTGGAAACAACTGAAATGTGATATATCCAACAATGGAATACCACCAGTGGGCATCTAATGGTGGATATGAAAGTATATACATATTTTAAAGCTCAAAAGGTATTAAAATTTATGCATTTTATTATGTGTAAATTATACCGCAATAAGTTTTATTTTTAAAAATATAGATTATGGTTACAAAGAAATGAGATTAAATTCTCATGATAAATAAACCAATGTATTAACGTACCTATTTATAAGGTCATGAATGTAATTTCAAAACTGCATTCAAAATTTGAGTAGCAGCAGTATTTTCTGAATACTTGCATAACCTCAAAAATAACTCCTTTGAAGCTACAGATGTATAATTTTCTACACATTTAATAAGATCAGTCTTACTATTGCGTAGTCACCTTCTCCAAATATACAAAAAAACTACCCTTTAAAAAGTATAATTATACTCATATTTATAATATTCATAATATATAATACTCAAAATAAGGCAAAATAATGTGTAGACTCTAGAATTATGTCAAAGCATTTGTGTTAGCACTCAAAGTTTAATATCTCCTTTAAGTAACAGATGTTCTGCCTTTCTGTCACATTATTTGTACTTTTTAATGTTTTGCAGCTTTTAAATCATATTGTGGCACTCTTATCTCCTCCAAAAAACTTAATTTAGCACATGTATATATCGAATTTAATTACCCATTGCATATTCTATCCCTGCTCTTCTTAAAGAAAATTCTAAGAACTGCAGCCCTTAAAAACATTTAAATTATACTTCTAAAATATGTCTTCAAATTACTATTGGATATTGCATATGATCATAATGTAGCACTCCAGGGTAGTTTAGAGACAGTGCAATATGGCCATTTTTCTTCCAGTCTTATTACATACAACTTAACCTGAATCCAACATTTTTTCAGTGAATTAGAAATAATGAAGTGTCAAAAAAATCTGCAAATAAGACAAAAGGTATAAACCACATACAAAAATTTGATAAAT
Organism: Pongo pygmaeus; assembly: GCF_028885625.2. NCBI lineage: Eukaryota > Metazoa > Chordata > Mammalia > Primates > Hominidae > Pongo > Pongo pygmaeus. Next base: position 104,961,535 of record NC_072384.2, on the reverse strand, counting down.
TTAGACTAAACTTCTGATCATAAAATGCAGCAAGCCACAAAATTAAAAAAATACATGTATAACAAAACTGTATCCAACAAAGGACAGATACGCAGAATATAAGGAAAGCCTCAAAAAGCAAAAATGAACAACAGACAACCCAATAGAAAAAGACAAACAAAATACTTTACAGAAAAGAATAAATGACCAATAAACATACAGAAAGGAACCCAACCTTATTGGTTATCCAGAAAATGCTAATTAAAACTACAATGAGATACCACTGAACACCCATTCAAATAGCAAAAGCAGTAACTAATACAGATAATCCCCAACTTATACTGGTTTAACTTAAAATTTTTCAACTTTATGATGGTGTAAAAGCAATATGCATTCAGTAGAAATTGTACCTTGAATTTTTGTCTTTTCCCAGGTTGGTCTTATGTGTTTCAATACTCTTAAGTTAGATATTCAACACTTTATTATAAAATAGAATTTGTGCTAGATAATTTTGTCCAACTGTAGGATAATGTAAGTGTTCTGAGAGTGTTTAAGGTAGGCTAAGCTATGATGTTCTGTAGGTTAGGTGTATTAAATGCATTGTTTACTTACTAAATTTTCAACTTACCATTGGTTTATCAGGATGTGACCCCATTAAAAAGGAGCAGCTGTAATATTAAGCATAGTCTACGATGTGGAAGAACCAGAACTCTGATAATAGAAATGTGAACTGGCACAACTAACTTGCAAAACTATTCTCACTATCTGGGAAGTGGAAAATGAATCTAACCCTATGATCCACTCATCTATAGATTAAGGAAGATAATACAGGTATACACTGGTATGTCTCAGAATATTCATCACAACCCTGTTCACAATAGCCCCAAATTAGAAACAACACAAATGGTCATCAAGAGAGTGGATAATTCACGTTTAATATACTAATATGACGGAATGTTTATAACTGAAAACTAACCTACAGCTTCACGCATTGACATGGATGAATCTCACAAACACTGAATGAAAGCATTCAGACACAACACTGTATGAGTACATTCATATACAGTTCAAAAAACACGAAAACCTAAACTGAATGTTTAGAGTCCTACATTTAGGTAGGAAAGAAAAGCAAGGAAGCAAGGAATAATAATCACAACATTCAGGGTAGTGCTTTCCTCTGCAGTAAGGGAAAAGTGTTTCAGCAGTGGCACGTGAGAACTTCTGGGGTGCAAGCAACATTCCATTTCTTCACCGGGGAAGTGGTAATACAAGTGCAGAGGTATGTATTTTATAATTTATAGCTTTTATTTAAAGTATATATGCTTTATGCATGTCTGTACATCTCCTATTTTAAAATATGTTTAATTGAAAGAACATATGTCAAAACCAAATAAACCAATAAATCCAGAATGTTCTTTGGCTAGAAGTAGAAAGCATCCTTAGACAAGAAGGAAGAGAGACACGTTATAGCAGTCACATCTAATGACAAAATTCATTGAGTAAGTCATGAAAATACATTGATTATCCAGATACCTTATCTTAAAAATATTATACTTCCATGTCAAAAAAGCAAAGGAAAACATGATAGAAGATGCTTTTGGAATTGGAAATTGCCCTCTTTTAATAGTTTAGTGAGATGCATTTGGCTCTAGTGAACCAAAAGAAGTTATATGGTCACTTCATATTTGTGTATTAAAATAATTCAGTCATCATTTAAGAAATACTTAGGTTGAAAGTACTAATACAAGAATGGGCTACTATGGTGAGTCTAAGAGAGTTGACACCAAAACTTGACAGCTAACTGACAGGCTGAAGAACAGTAACATTTATGAGCAAAGGTTTAAGAGTCCTAAAGTTGGAATATGCAGGAAAATGCCTTAACTAATATGTCACATTAAGCCAAAGTACAGATTGTTGCCTAAGAAACCCATGAAACAAAATTTTTTTCTTCACATAATTAATGAACTGCTTATAAAAATAAAAATGTATTAATTTTTCTCTTGAATAATTTTTATTACAAAAACAATCAGCAAAATATGTATGAGTCATTGCCTAAATTCTGCACAGAACTGTCAATGGACACACTTTATTTTTTTCTTTTTCTAATAAATTATCATGCTTAAGGATTTGCATATTTTATATCAGAGGGCCTGAGGTTTCCCCCGTGTTTGTTTAATACAGTCAAGCAAATACCATAGAGCCAATGAAGTGAGTAATACTCAGTTTGCTTCCATCTCAGCATCAGTGACAGGATATGGGTGACTGTCAAATACACACAGAATGACTTTTCTCCATTTACAATCTCACAGCTTTAATATCAAATAAAATCTCTCCAGAACCCTTTTAAGAATCTATAGACAAAATCACTTCTGCATAAATCCTGCCTAAATCACCCAAGATTTAAAAATGTACTTTGGTCAACAACTTTCACCGAGTATCTCTCTTAGGAAAGCAGCAACTAAAACCAAAAAAATAATTTTACTGGTTCCCAACATTTAAAAGGTTTTTCATACTTGCTATTTATGTTTATTCTCTAGTTCTCTGGGGAGGAATTTTTTTATAAAAGTATCATAAGAATATATAGTAAATATATTCAGATCCAACTCTTCCCATGAATCATCATATCATGTACCATAAGCCTCATTTGGGATTCAGTGTATTCTAATATTTTTAAGTGGCATATTCTTAAGGAAAAAAACTGTCTATTTATCCTAGGAAAAATCCTGTGGGACCCCACACACATTTTCTTTTATTAATAAATTAGTATACATTAATATCCAATTAAAATATTTTAAAATTTAAATTATTCTAACCATCTAACTAGGGAAAATATTCTAATTTTGAAAGAGACCACATATTTTGCTTTTGTTGTTAAAATATTCAGTGGAATTATTTTTCACTTTCAACTAACATAGTAATAATATGTTAATAAAAGAGTCTATATTGGTACATAAAAAAGACTTCCAAGACCACACATGAAAGCAAAATGGGCACCTCAGCAGGGCTGAAGTACACACACACCCACCCACACACATATACACCCACACACCCATACAAAATCAACCAAAATTATTTGCTTGATAAGTATACCATGCACTTTAAGTAGTAAAATAAATGACTGTCCTTGTCCTCAAGGAACTTTCAGTCCCTATGTAGAGAAATGTGCCCCCATGAAAACATAACAGGAAGCATAATTTCAACTTTAGAGGAGGTGTAACATGGCTGGGTTTTGAAGGGTGTAAAAGGTCACTGGGCAAAAAGAAGTACAGCAAGAATTCTAAATGGGATGGGATGAGATGTGTTACCAATGGAGTGGAGAAAGGAAAACAAGCCTCCTTCAGAGAACGAATAAATAAATTGCTGTTGCTAAAGGAAAGAATTCTTACAAGAGGCTTGAGAAGGGGAAGACTAGTTAAGGGTAGTGATCCACCAGTGTACAGACATGAAATACTGGACAGTGGGCCTTTGACGACATCCTTGCAGTCAGGCTTCTACTTTTTAAATGTTGTATCCTCAGGTTAGCTTCAGGAGGGACTAGTCATCAAGCCTGAATTTTATGCAAAGCACTGCATATATGAACTTTTTCTGGACAATATGTCCAGAAGAATTTGCAGTTCTTAATCTGAATAAATAGGCAATTGGTAGTATCCTTTATAACAGGGGTGTCCAATCTTTTGGCTTCCCTGCGCCACACTGGAAGAAGAAGAATTGTCTTCTTCCAGTGTGGCCCAGTGTTGCCACACATAAAATATACTAACACTAACAATAGCTGATGAGCTTAAAAAAAAATCACAAAAAAATCTCATAATGTTTTAAGAAAGTTTACGAATCTGTGCTGGGCCACATTCAAAGCCGTCCTGCGTTGCATGTGGCCCCATGAGTCACAGGTTGGACAAGTTTGCTTTAAACCTTCAAGCTATCTAAGGAGTCAAATTCGTAGAAAGACACTCAGTTCTATTATAGACATGTGTTTGAGATGGTATTAAGATATTCAAAAAATAATGTTTATCAAGAGTTTGGAGAGGAGGGATGAAGTCCAGGACAGACTCCCTGGAAGGCAATGGGGAATTAGGATGTAATTATGCTGTATTAGAGACTGGGTAATGTATGGAAAAAAGAGGTTTGACTCACAGATCCACGGACTGTACAGGAGGCACGGCTAGGGAGGCCTCAGGAAACTTACAATCATGGCAGAAGGTGAAGGGGAAGCAGGCACAATCTTTACATGCTGGAGCAGGAGAGACACAGCAAAGAGGGAGGTGACAAACACTTTTTTTTTTTTTTTTTTTTTGGTGAGACAGAGTCTCGCTCTGTCACCCAGGCTGAACTGCAGTGGTGCGATCTTGGCTCACTGCAATCTGTGCCCCCCGGGTTCAAGTGATTCTCCTGCCTCAGCCTCCCAAGTAGCTGGGACTACAGGCACCTGCCACCAAGCCCGGCTAATTTTTTTGTATTTTTAGTAGAGACGGGATCTCACTGTGTTAGCCAGGGTGGTCTTGACCTCCTGACCTTGTGATCCGCCCGCCTCGGCCTCCCAAAGTGCTGGGATTACAGGTGTGAGCCACCGCGCCCGGCTGAGAGGTGCCAAACGCTTTCCAACAACCAGGTCTTGTGAGAATACAAGAACAGCAAGGGGGAAGTCTGCTCTATGATTCAATCACCTCCCACCAGGCCCCTCCTCCAACACTGGAAATTACAATTCGACATGAAACTTGGGTGGGAACACAGAGCCAAACCATATCACATATCAAAATGGCTATATTGGGATAGACATTTTGTCACACCAGGCAGAATATATTTCTCAGTTTCTAGATTAAAAGATGCATGTTTTGATAGCTACAACTTCATATAGATGTCCTATGCCACCATGGACAGAAATCAGAAATGTCCCTAGCATCATGAAACCAATTCTAAAAGTTTTCTAAGTAATCTTCTTGCTGAATTAGCAACCTTTCCTGCAATTATGTCCATTTAAATCACTAGAAAAAGGATCATTAAATTCCTATGTATAGCTAATAAAAAGCAACACTCTGACCAATTTCCAGTGTGAAGAATGGCATGGTAAAAGCCTACCCAAGCACAGTGTTGCCTGCTCTGCTGATACTCTAGTGACACAGCTTCTCTCCGGATTTGGCCCAATGGCTTCAGTCTGTGCTATTATGCCTGAGCCTCAGTGGACTCTCTAGCAGAGACCAGTGCACCCATAGATAATTAAACAGAAACAGGCTTAGGTAGAATTCCATATAGCTTTTCCTATATAAAACAGAAAGAATCAGATGGTCAAATGGGCTGACCCCAATCCCACACATACAAGCTACTCCTCCTTCAGGTTTATGTTAGAACCAACTTAATTTCTAAATAAGGCAAAGTATATCCTGAAGCCTCTAGGCTAATTTTTTCTGAGATACTTGATTATTCCTTCTTCCCTTTCGGTATTTCTAAATAGAATAACATAAGGCTTTTTTAATATTCTTTTTGATTTAAAGTTTTCTTTTTCAGGTTCTACAAAGAGCTGCCATCTCTAAAAGGAGAATTTTATTAGACATCAGTTTTGTTTAGAAGTACAATAGACACTGATTTCTTAGAAATTCTAGCATTGGAAAAATCATTGTGACAACTGGTACTAACCACACTTATTTTCAGCATTCTAAACACTGGAATAGTTCCCAAAGAATGGATTTTATTGCTGTAATTACAACGTAGTGACAATTACATATGAAAGTGTTGCTAAAACCAAGAGTATGAATTACAACCATGGTGTGTCCAAACACAACTGCAGGCCTGACATACAGAGTAAACAGATACCCAGAGAAACTCGGCTTCCCCTCAAGAAAGGACTACTCTAGGCATTATTACTACTTCATTCCAGCTTTTATTTACAATAAGCATGAACAACTATAAATATAACACTCATTTAGGTGCAAAAGTTTTGCAAAAAGCAGGATAAAAAAAAGACCAAGTGCTTTTCAACATAAGTACATTATCTCATCCAATCCCACTAGTCCTTCACAGGAGCCCTTAGCCCCATCTAGACACTTCTATTCATTATCCCCAAAACACATTTTACAAAGTTCTTTTTACATTTTCACTAAATTGTATGAGTCCTTAGAAGTTCCAACCAAATGCCTGCTCATCCACATATATATTTATATTTAATACTTATTATATATACATTTATATATATTTACTCCAGTCATATATAGCCAAACCTTTCAAGTACTGGTTTCTCTATCTGATAAAGATAATAACAGGAAGTATCTTTAAAAAAGTCATTGACAGAATAAATATATATAATGTACATATAATATAGTAATATACTATATAATATATAATACTATATAATATACTATTATATAACACATAATATAGTAAATATATACATACTTTTATATATATGTACAGTAAATATATGTGTGTATAGTAAATATATGCTATATATAGTAAATATATTATATATAGTAAATATACATTATATATAATAAATATATATATAAAATATAGATACTTATAAATTTCCTCCCCTCTGCCCACAGGCAGGGCTCATGGCTCTTGCTCCATTAGTGACCCTACTACACCCAGCACAGTGCCTCATGCTTTCTGGATACTTAATAAATATTTACTGACTGCAAAAAATTAAGACAGCACTCACATTTCTCTAAATGAGAGAGCTGGTCTATCAGTCAGGGACCTGGGCAAGAAGAGATGGCACACTCCATCTGGGTTATTGAAGGCAAGTTAATGAAGGACCTATTCACAGAAAGTGTGGGCAAGGTTGATGAAATCCAAAAGGGACAGTGCAGTATCTCAGGTCTAGTCACCACAAGAACTTAGCACTCCCTCTGCCCTTGGCTTGAAGGGACAAGGAAAGGGAACAGTTACCAGAATGCTGAAGAGGGTTCCTGACAGATGTGACCCTGGGTAAAGACATGGCAGCCAACCCCACAGGGAGGGAACCAGGACAATGACTACTCTGACTGCTCTCCCCCATTGCCCTATGTTCTCCTGTCATGACACCTCTCATGAGCTGAACAGGACAGGAAGTTTGGGCAAGGGAACCTGCTGATGCCTCCTGAAGGGTCACCACTCCTCCTGGACATAGGTGGTGAAGAGAGGAGCAAGAAGTACATCTGTTTGTTTTTTTGGGACAGGGTCTCACTCTGTTGCACAGGTTGCAGTGCAGTGGTGCGATCACTGCTCACTGTATCCTCAACCTCCCAGACACAGAGGTGATTCTCCTGTAACAGCCTCCCAAGTATGTGGAATGACAGGCATGCACCACGACATCCAGCTAATTTTTTAATTATTTGTACAGATGAGGTCTCCCTATGTTGCCCAGGCTGGTCTCGAACTCCTGGGCTCAAGCAATCTACCCACCTCGGCCTCCCAAAGTGTTAACATTATAGGCATGAGCCACCATGCCCAGCAACGAGTATATTTATAAAGGCAAGTAGAAGATACACAACTTGGTGTGAGTTCAACTGCAGGCCCTGGATTCAGATAGCCTGTGTTCCTACGTCACATGCACCACTCAGGGAATACATCACCAAGCCTTTCTAGTAATGGTTTCTCTATCTGACAAATGAAGATAATAATAGGATGTATCTTTTAAAAAGTCACTGACAGAATTAATTATATAGTTGTCCCTAAATATGTGCAGGAGATTGGGCATCCCACTCGTACACTAAAATCCACAGATACTCAAGTCCCTGATAAAAAGTGACATGGTATTTACATACAACCCATACACATCTTCCCCTATAGTTTTAAATCATCTCTAGATTACTTATAATACAAAATACAATTAAATTCTGTGTAAATAGTTGTTATACTCTATTGCTTAGGGAATAATGACAAGAAAAAAGTCTGCACTGTTCAGTACAGACACAACCATGCATTTATTCCCCAAGTATTTTTGATCTGCAGTTGGTTGAATCCACAGATATGGAACCCATGGATACTGAGGGTCACCTATTTATATAGCAGTATTTACTAGCGCCTGGTACATATTAAGTACCTGAACAAAAGTTGTTAATAATGATAGTAATAGTTATTTTCATCCTCACAAAAATCATACTTTCCTAGAAATTTTTTTCCAGAAATTCTGGTCTTTAACTAATAAGAACACCTAGAAAATCTGATCTTATGTTCTGCCCCATCTTTCACTATAAATGCTTATATGAATTAGACTTGGATTATAAGATTATATTTGGAATGTTGTCCTTCAACTTCTACTCCCAAGAGAAAAGATTTTTGCTGTTCATTTTCCCCAATCTCTGTGTCCTATAGCTTTTTCCCTAAATATTCCCTGGCCACTGCCACTTTAGCTGCAGTTCCCAGGATACTGTAGGTACCAACTTGTCAGTGAGAGCAGGCTGAGATCTACAGAGATTTACAACTTACTGATCATAAAGCCAGTCTCAGCAGAGTTAAAAAAAAATTGCCCAAGGATATATAGTTAATAAGCACCCATGCCAGGGCGGGATACTTGGCCATGGAGGAATCTAAAGGCCTAAGAAACAAAGGAAGGCAGAATGGGCCCTAGAATTAAACGATAATGCATAATTGCTTTCAGCTTCGAAGGGGTCTAAAGTTCTGCAAAACACTCTGTTATGAACTATATGCCACCATTTCCATCAGGTTATAGGATATCCTATGATAAAGCATTTAAAACAATACATGCTAAATATGAGGTACAATTAATGCATAGTCATTTGAAGTCCCCCTCCTCCCGCCAAAATCTTGGCATGCTTACAGATGGCATAGTCTATAAAATAATGAAATGGTTTAATGTTACATTCAAGATGTCTCTTTTTATTAGTACTCTATGAAATGTCCCTAGTACAGTCTCAAATGACTGAAAGCAATACCATTCCGAAGTCCAGTTTACTCTAAATAACAAAATTATACTTGGCTAAAGCAAGTTTAAATATATAGCGATCAGTAATACACAACGTGTGAAAATCAATTCAGTACATTGCAGTGCTAGATCACAATTCTCCAGTTCTTTAACTGCACATGACCATATTCTTTCAAACACTGACTTACCTAGTAACTTATACAAAGTAGAAGATGATATCCACTTTAATAAATTTGTGAGGTTGCTAAGCAATGCAGGCTCTTTAATGAATTTCTGGGGAATCGTAAACTTCTACTTTCATATGTGGCTAATACTCAGTAGGTTCCTAACTATGAAACCAGGTTACAACATTTTCAGTAAAGTACACAGTCGTAACCTATTCTTTATAAATCTGAAGACCGTTTCTTGTTGCTTTTTTCCATTTTTGTATAAGAAAACGCATAGTTTGATTGCTGAGAGTTCAATATCATTGTTTTTAAAACCTAGTCACAGGTTGATTCCTTAACATTGGACACTGGAATTCTTGCAGCTGAGAGATAGTTTCTTACCAGGGATAATGCCGTAAGAAACTAGAAAATCCATTTCAGAATGACTTTGCCATCCTCACAACCACCACCTTCCTGTCGGGGTCTTCCACTGCCCCACATCTCTTCCACATCTCTCTCCTATGCCCCACTGCAGTACACCGTGCATTCTTCTCTCCACAAGCCAAAGTACCTTCCAAAAGAGATACTGTTGTGAAGCTAAAAGGACTTGCTAAAACCCTCAAGAAAGAAATGAACATTGAGGTCGAGGGGGACAGAGGGAAAAAAAAGCTGTAACCAATTCGCTAAAGGTATCATAAATTATTACAACCTTTATAGAAGGCTATCCAGAAATGTAAATCAGGAGTAATAAAAATACTGTTACTTTAACCTAGTTATCTTCTGGGATTTTAAAGAAATAATCTAAAATATGAACAAATATGTGTACACAAAAATTTTCACCATAAGTATTTACAATAGTAAAAATATTAGAATTTAGTACATTTCTAATATAGGAACAGCTAAACATGTTATACATCTATCTCAGACATTACGTATTATTTAAATGAATGGGTATATTAAATCTACAGGTATACTGAAACTGGAGGTATATTAAATCTGGAAGGAAATGAACTGTTAATAGGACAGTAGGACAATAATTGAAGACTTCAAAAAAGCTTGACCAATGTATCTTTCTTGGAAAACTATTAGTATTTGTACCATGTATTAATTACTAATTACATTAGTACTTTTACAGAGTATAAAATATTAAATTTTATCTTTCAGTATTAATGATAAATCCTATGAAAGGACATGCAAAACGCTCCTGGTAGCCTCTTCAGTTTCTGAGGACATGAGGGCAAAAAAACAAAAATGTACTCCAGATTAATTGTACAAAAATTCTTGGGGATAAGACAAAAGGGAAAAAAAACCACATTAAAAGAGTATGAAAGAATAAAGGGATTATATTTTTATTTTCCAAAGTTTTAGAATATGGTTCTATTATTTCATACTAGAAATACCTAAGAATAACAATGATTTTAACTCCTTACAGGGACAGAATTGTTGGTGAATGAAAATGAGTGCCATAAGTCTATATATGAAGATACTGTAAAGGGGTTTCAGAAGCCTAGGCTGCACAAAGGAGGCCACTGTCAACTGCAAAGTTTGGCTAAAATTGGTGGAAGGGGTAGAATGCAGTTGTAAAACAGTACAGGGTGAGTTTAAGGAAAGTATCATTGACATATGGGAAGAAGAGTTAGAAAGAAGCCTAAGTATAAAAAAAGCTAGGCTGGAATAATCTAAGGCTGTGAAACCAAAGAAAAGGCTAAATTCAGGGCTATAAGAGCACAAGATGGCAGGAGGGTAACAAAAACAGTTCTCCTGAAGGCAGGACCAAGGAAACACCAGTAAAGTTAGGAAGGACAAGCTGGCTGCTGCTTTGTGAGATTTTAGGTGGATAAACATGGCACCAAGATAGAAAATAAAGAGCCTAGGAACACCAAGCACACAATACACTTGTATCTAGCTGGATAACCTGACCTGGACTTTTCATTTGATTCCAGGTTATGAAGACAGCGCTCTGAAATTAGGTCCCATCAAAGGAAAGATTAGTATATATATCTCCCCAGAGGTACAGCTCTGGGTCTACAGTACACCATGACACTGGATAAAGAAATAAAGTATCATCAAAAACAAGGTTTATGCTTTGATGGAAAAAAAAAAACACGCCTACTTTGATTCTCCTTTCTATACCTATTTTATAACATTACAAATTAATTTAAATTAAAATATTTAATATTTAAGCCAAACAAATATTTAAGCCAAAGAGTATTCACCTCAAGAGAGGCTTACAAACATATACATTTAACTACAGAGAGGAAGATCCATCAAAGAAGGTAATTAGGAAGGCTATCCTGGCAACTTAACAAAAAAGAAAAATATGCCTTACAAGAGTAAACAAATCTTGAGGAAAAAGCTAATAAAAAGTATAGTGGTTCAAAGACTATCACATTACTTTTTAATAAGATGAGGAAATGATTTCTATTATGATACATTAATAATTTACAAAGCATTTTCACATATATTATCTTCCACACAAAGCTTGAGAGGTAGATTATTATTACTCCCATTTTACACGACAAGGAAATAAGTGACTCATTAGTTGGCAGAGCCAGGCCTGAACCACATATCCCAGGATCTGTCTTTAACACCTCCATACAGTGATATGATATATGGAGCACTGCCCAGGTGTCTGTCCATCATTGAGAGTTAATTTGAAGCTTCCTGTCAACATATATAGCGTCAAAACTTGTGAAACAGTGCTCTACCTCTCTTAAGAAAGAACAGATAACATTTCCAAAAAAACCACATTAATTCCTGAGGAACGAAGATATATTAGAGAAGAGTCTGCAAATAGAAAATCAAGTAAAACCACATAATCCTAAATTTTGTCTGGAAATATCAATTCAAGACATACATATGTACTCTTTATTTAGCAGTGTTTCATTGAAAAGACCTAGACACACTGACCAACCCAGTAACAATGATTACTCCTTCTATCTAGATGATGGTCCTCAAAATACCATTTCCCACTGTAAGAAACCAAAGCTCTAAGGAGAAACAGCTGATCCTGGTCTGGGGGAGGAAAAGTACAAAATGAGCCTGAAAGATTCTGTCATAGCAGAAAGCAAAGAAGCCATCAAAAACTGTTGAGATCCTGTCAACTTGAAGAGGCTTCCACTGGCTAAAAAACTGGGAAACATGAGCAAAGGGAATAATTGATAAGCCCCCACAATATGGTATATTCATGTGTTGTGAATAATGTTTTAAAGGTGCTCAACAGTCACCTCTTTAGTTATTTATGAGGGCATTTCAAAAACCTGCCACCCAGACATTTATCCAAACTCACCCAAATTGTCAATCCATGGGGATTACTACTTCTAATTGTTTACCTACCAAATTTTAAGTACTCCTATAAAACTAAAGTCAAAATATGTTTCATTGCCCCAGTGGCAGTGATTCTGAATTATATTCTATTAATATCTTATTGAAATGTGTCTCTAAAAAGGACAAATTATTTTATCCAATATTTCTTATAAAATTACATACCAAATACTATAGACTTTTTTTCTGATCTGGTCAAGAAATATTTAACAACATATTACTATGCATAATAATAGCATTGAAATTATAAAGATATGGTGAGATTTAATAAGATACTTCAGGTAAAAATCTTAACCCTATGTCTGGCCCAGTGTGGCACTATACAAGTGTTGTTGCTGCTGCTACTATGGTCACTACAGCTGTAATACTAGTGGAAAAATCAGTGATTCATGAGAACAAAAGTAGGTGCAGAAGATACAGAAAGGAGGTAGAGAACTTAATAAATCTACTGATAGATAATTCTGAAGAAATGGAAGCAGTAATCATTGTGGTATGATCGTGCAACTGAACACGGTTTTGAAGATGACTGAATTCATGAGATGCATCCAATCAGAGGCAAGAACACAAGCAAAGGACAGAAAACGTGAAAGTTCACACAAATACAGAAAAGCAAATCACTGCAGGAGCACGATATGTAAAAATGTAAAACAGAAAGTAGGGAAGGGGCAAATCTCTAATTCTTGGAAAGCTAATTTTGTTGCTCTTATTTGCAGATTTTCAAAGGATGTCATCTTTCCACTTAAAGTTTTTATAGGATTTCAAAACCATTGTATTCTTTTACTCTTGCTTCTCTTTGAGCAGCTATAAATTTGATCATCTCTTCTGTTCCCCTGTGAAAGCTCTGGACAGTGTCCAACTTCATGAGGTCTTTTTGAAGCGAGTTTAGGCAATGGGATGCACATCCTGTTGGAACTGTATATGGATATTTACTGGTTATCTCCTCCAAGCTCTTCCAAATAACATGTATTCACTGACACTACAGTGAAACAAATGCCAAACCACCTTTACCATATATATTCTACAACTACCATACTCTATAGAATATTTGCTTTCTTCCTCCTATTAAACTAAAGAAACATGATTTTTAAATCACAAAATTTCTTTCTTCTCCACATAAATTTGTCTGAGAGGATGTTAAGACATTGTGCTTCATTCATTTCCCATCTACAGATAACATTACCAATGCACAGACTTTTAAAGAACAATGTTCAAAGGCAATCTCCCACATAATGATTTTAGTAGCCTAAAAATGTATACTGGCAAGGTTTTAGTTAGTCATAATGTCACTGTGTTTTCTAATACATTGTTTTTATGTATGTTCAACTTTCCCTAACCTTGAGTGTCAGATGGTCAGAAAATGAAGTTACTGATAGGTTTTGAATATAATTGCTTATGTGTCATTGCTAACTGATCACTTAACAATGCTGAGTAAATCACTATGTTGTTGCAGGAAAAGAAAATAAGCAGAAAAATTTCAAAACCATTGAAAAGAGCTATTTTCCCGTTCTCTCCCCTCTCTTTAAATTTATGCATTTATACATCAACCTTGTGGTGTTTAAGCAGCTTTAGCAAAAATATTTGTCACTCCTACTTGCCCATGCATATCATCACAAACTTCCCTCACAGAACCTGTTCCATAGAACACTGACTTTATTTTTCTAAAGTAAATAAAAAAAATAACTGGAATTTATAATTAACAAACAGACTTTGCAGTGGCATTTTCTAAGATGATCTTCCTAAAAGCAAAGCAGGATAGGGAGAAACTCCTGTAGTCTTCAAAAGGGTGGTTAATAATTAGAGTCCAAAAATTTTGCTCAAGAAAACCAAGTTAAACATATACACAAAGATCTAAATCAGGGGTGTCCAATCTTTTGGCTTCCCTGGAAAACACTGGAAGCAGAAGAATTGTCTTGGGCCACATGTAATATAAACTGACTACTAATGATCACTAATGAGCTAAAAACACACACACACACACACACACAAAAACTCATAGTGTTTTAAAAAAGTTTACTAATTTGTGTTAGGCCACATTCAAAGGCAACCTGGGCTGCAGGATGGACAAGCTTGATCTAGATTATAAAATTTACATACAAATGTCAGAATTTTCAAAATTGCAGTTAAGAGATAACTGTATACAAATGATAAAAAAGTAGTTTTTAATGAAATGCTACTTCACAATCTTAAAGTCTTTTCCTGGGATTAAAAGCCTTGAATTCCAGGTTCCCATCATTAGCACAAATATAGTATATTCATACAAGGAGATAATGCTTATGAACAAAAAGGGAAAAAACTATCAATAAATATGACAATATGAATGGATATCAAAAACATTAAGCTTAGTGAAATAAGCCAGGCACAAAAAAGTGTGTGTTGTATAATTCTTTTTATATGAAATTCTAGAACAAGCTAACTTGTTTTTGGGAGAAGGAAACTGATTCTGAAGGGGTTATAAGGGAATTTTCTGGAGTGACGCTAATGTTCTATAACTTGATAACAGTTTGGGTTACTAAGTTGTACACTTTTTTCAAATCTTAGCTAATGTACACTTAAGATATGTACATTCTATTGTTATGAAAATTTTAAATAAAATATAAATAATGTTGAACTGTAACTGACTTGTATGCTAAACATTTGCAATTTACTTTAGAATGAATCAAAATATAAGATGGATTAACAGAGAGAATCTAGGTTGTATTAGTCAGTTTTCACACTGCCATAAAGATACTACCCAAGACTTGGTAATTTATAAAGGAAAGAGGTTTAATTGACTCACAGTTCTGCATGCCTTGGGAAGCCTCAGGAAACTTACAATCATGGCGGAAGGCAAAGAAGCACCAAATGCCTTTTTCACAAGGCGGCAGGAAAGAGAGAAGACGACCAGTGAAGGAGGAATTGTCAACACTTACAAAACCACCAGATTTCATGAGAACTCACTATCATGAGAACAGCATGGAGGAAACCATTGCTGTGATCCAATCACCTCCCTCCCTTGAGAGGTGGGGATTACAGGTCCCTCCCTCAACATGTGGGGATTACAATTCAAGATGAGATTTGGGTGCGGACACAGAACCAAACCATATCATAGGTGTTGGGCATTTGGGTGTTCCTGTGAAATTCTTTTAACTTTGCTTTACTTTTGAAAAAAAAAATCATAGAAAATGTTGGGGGAAAATAAATCTCATCTTTCAAAACTGGGAGTGGGGGAAAGCTAGATAATAAACACATCACAAAACTGATATTATTGAAAAGTTCAATTGTATTTATCAAAAGTTTGAAAGAAGAGGATTTTAAGAATCCAAAAATACAGAGGGAAAAAATACATTTACTATAGATTTTTAGAATTTTCTTTCAGAGCTTCATATTTCTAACAGGTTTGTTTTTACCCAGACTTTTTTTTTAAATATGTAAAAAAAAACTTGAAATCATATTTATCGTCTATCTGTATTCAAATAATGTATAATTATGTCTACTTCCTTTAAATTCATGGGTACTCCAAATAGCAATATCAAGCATTTTTGGTGGAAACATTTGCCACAGTAGTAGCAGTTGAATGTGAAAGCAGCTACACTGCTTCTCAGTAAAACAGGCTCTTGAAAAGAAAAACAGTAACGAAAAAGGCAAGGAATTCATAGCTGAGTATGTTTAATTTTGAAATCAGATTCCCTGCCATACTTTGAAGGGAAAAGAGTACCACACAGAAAACTGATTTGCCAAACATGTAATGTGGTGTTGGCTTCCTCTTTAGTTATTTATGAGGGCATTTCAAAAATCTGCCACCCAGACATTTATCCAAACTCACCCAAATTGTCAATCCATGGGGATTACTACTTCTAATTGTTCACTTACCAAATTTTAAGTACTCCTATAAAACTAAAGTCAAAAAATTAATACTTTAAATTTTCCAAAAAATGACTGACAAGTCTTTATGCCAGAAATATTAAAGCTACCACTTATCTCACATACAGAAAATTAGGATTTCCTATTCCATGGTAATTCAAAATAATATACCCTATACACCTAAGTGAACCAATCTCAAATTTTGTAATTTTAAGCATATTTAGTCTCTGCAACACTAAAAAAGTATAGAAAAGGATGGTAATACAGCTGTGATGATTTACATCAGTAAATCATCACCTATTTCTTCCAAAAAGGAATGAATTTTCATTACAGTATATGTGGAAGAAATATTATGAAATGAGCATTTCATAGATTTTAAAAAGCTAAAAATCTATAAATAACCCAAATAACCTGTTCAAAAACAAAGGTTAGATCAGCCTTCCTTGCAAATGTCATTTCAAGGCATGTGTTATAAATATACCTAGAGCTAATAGCAACGTATTGCTTTAATTAGAAGAATTTAATTACTTGGAACGAACAAAGCTGAGGCAGGAGAGAGATCTGAAATCAGCTGGGTACCAATGTCATGTATTTTATTTAATTTCTTCATTGCCAATGCTTCAGGAGACTTAGTGTACAAAGTCAACAACAATCCCTTATCCTGGCAGGGATCATTTGTGGTTTTCCACTAAATCCCAAGAGTGATGCTCTCTACATGAATGGTGGATGGCCCTCTCAGCCGCATCTTAAAGGAGCGTGTTCCTTGCCCTCCCTGGTTAGTTGCTGTCATGGAGAACTGATGCCCGAGCTTCAGTAGATGGCACTCTTTCCTCTGCCCATGAATCTCTGACAGAGCAGAGGGCATGCAGACATGGCACCATTCAATATTTTTATTTTTGAGTCCACAACAATTGTCCTGGGTAAAAGATTCATCTCTATCTTAAATAAATAAAAATGAGGATGAAAAGACAAGCTACAGAGAAAAAAATATTTCCATACTGTATATCTTACAAAGGACTCATCTAGAATATAAAAATACCTCTCAAAATGCAACCATAGAAAACAAAATCCAATTGAAAATGGGTGAAAGACATGAAGAAAGATTTAGCTGAAAGCAAATCAGTACACAAAAAAAGGTTCAACATCACTGGCCATTAGGGAAATGTAAACTAAACCCACAATGAGATATCACTACACACTTATTAGAATGACTGAAGAATTAAATAGTGACAATATCAAATGCTGGTGAGGATAGAGAAACACTGGATCTCTTATACATTACTGGTGACAGTAGAAAGTAGTACAGCTACTCTGGAAAATCGTTTGACAGTTTACCAAATAACTAAAGATACACTTAACATATGGCCCAGAGATCACATCCCTGGGCCTTTATCTCAGAGAAATGAAAATTCTGTCCTTTGTCCACACAAAACCTATCTGTGATTGTTCATAACAGCTTTATTTAGGATAACCAAAAACTGGAAACAAGCAGAATGTCCATGATAGGTGAATGGTTAAACAAACTAGAGTATATCCACACCATGGAACACTACTCAACAATTAGAAGAGTTTGTTTCCACATTTTGACTATTGTGAAAAATGCTGCAATGAATATGGAAATGCAAATACCTTTTCAAGATTCTGATTTAAATTCTTTTGTATAGGTACCCAGAAGTATGATTTGCTGTATTACATATTTCTATTTTTTCATTTTTTGAGGAGTTTTCACTGTTTTGCACGGTAGCCTGTACCATTTTACATTCCAACCAACAAGTATACAAAGGTTCCAATTTTTCCACATCCCTGCCAACACCTATCTTTTGTTTTCTTGGTGTGAGATGATATTTCATTGAGGTTTTTATTTTGAACATATTTTCATATACCTGTTGGCCATATTCGTAGGTCCTTCTTTGGAGAAATATCTATTCAAGTCCTTTGACAACTTTTTAAATCAGATTGCTTGGGATTTTTTTTTTTTCAATTGAGTTATAGAATTTGCTTACATATTTTGGATATAACCCATTATTCCATTCCCCAGGTTGCTTTTTCATTCTAAATGATGGACATTTCACTCTAAATGTCCACCAACAGATGAATGAATAAAGAAATGTAGTATATACATACAATGGAATATTATGCAGCCTCTAAAAAGAAAGTCCTGCCATATGCAATGACATGGACAAAACTGTAGACATTATGGTATGCAAAATAAGCCAGTTACAAGAGGACGAATGCTGCAAGATTCTACTTACACAAGGTACATAAAGTACTCAAACACATAGAAGCACAGAGTATAATGGTGGCTGTTAGTTGGGGACAGGGAGAAATAAGCAGTTGCTATTCAATGGGTATAAATTCTTCATTTATGCAACATAATTAAGCTCTAGAGACCTGCTGTGGAGCATTATGCCAATAGTTAATACTGCTGTATTATATACTCAAAATGTGTTTAAAAGTGTTAAGAGGACAGATCTCATGTTAAGTGTTCTTACCACAATAAAGAAAAAGGGAATGAATTATTGATACATGCAACAACTTGGATATATCTCAATGACATTATGCCAAGTGGAAAAAAAAGTCATTCTCAAAAGGTCATGGACTGCATAATTTCAGTTACACAACACACTCTAATTGACAAAATTATAGATATATAGAAAAGATTGTTGATTGCAAGGAAAAAGGGATGGTGGAGGGTGCTGGGTGTGGGTATGATTACAAAGGGGTGGCATGAGGGAGGTTTTTGTGATGGTAGAATATGGTAGAATAGTTCTTTATCTTGATTGTAATGGTGACATTAATCTATACAGGTAACAACATCGAGCTATACTCACATTTTATACAGATGCCAATATTCTGATTTTTATGCTGGTTTTGATATTGTCCTATAGCTATTTAACACTCAACCAGTGAAAGAAACTGGGTGAATAGTATGTGGGACCTCCCTGTGGTATCTTTGAAATTTCCTGTGAATCTATATTTATTTCAAAACAAAGAGTTTTAAAAAATAAAAATTGCTGGCTAAGGATACAGCCAAAAACTACTATTACACAAAAAGAATGCTCACTAATCTTTATTCTAGTAATTCAGAATTCAAGATCCAATTTACAGTCTGCCATCTCTGACAAAGCATTGCCTAAGCAAATGAAAGAGGCATATATCATAATGGGAACATATCAAACATACTTAGAAATATCTATATTCACTTACTTTAACAGAACTTATGCATATTTTAATCTGAAGCTACAGATTTTCTATCTACCAACTCATTATACATTAAAGAAGCTCTAGCACTAGCTCAAACATTTACTGATAATACACTATATTCAACAGAATTTGTCGAATATAAGGATGAAGCCTAGAATGGTGTAAAAGGTTAAAGAGTTGGAAGATCTGAATTCATAGCTGGCCCTGTCATTACTATATCACCATAGACATGTTACTTACCCTCTTATGACTGTTTTATCATCCATAAAAATAATAATAGCAATGTAATAAATATAACATGCATCATAAATACTGCTATATAATATTAATATATAAATATAATTCTATAAATAAAGATTATAAAATGAATATTATAGTCTAATACTCCAATGATTAATAGACTTAATGTGACATGTTTAACCTAAAAGCCAGTAACATACAAAGGCTCAAACACGTGAGCTCTTTTTAATCTCAAAGAGTTTCTGATTCATCGAGGAAATGAGTTGTATGTAATTGTGCATTTAATGAGCTATATATCCTCAACAGCAAATGCTATACAGGGACAATGAGGGTATCGTGGGAGTTGGGAGAAGAGGGCTCACTTTTGCACAACAGAATGATGTTGGGCTTTGTGGAAGCAGCAAGTCTTTAGTATCCCTCCAAAGACATACAGGATTTCCACCGACAGAAATGCTGGTCGCGTGTTTTGAGTTAGTGAGTATCACACACAACATCCTGGAAAGACAGCACAATGACAGGCATTCTCAGGTTGTCCTGTCTATCTAATTAGAAAGGTAGAACCTAAACTGAAGGGTTTCCGCACAGAGTCTGAGACTGGGCTGTCACTATTTCCATTTCTCTTACAAACTGTCACTATACATGTGAAGCCATAGTGTACTCTTTACCCTCTGCCCCTCACCCCCTTGAAAGAAATGCTAGACCTATGTCAGAGTTGAAATAACCAGTTTTCCCTGATAAAGTAGCAAGAGATGAACTAAGTGAGATTAGAACAATGACTGCACAAACTGATACTTTCAAATAGGAAAGTAATTGATAGCCACCAGGTGAACATGAGACATACCTTAACACCAGAAGATCTTCCTTATCACTGTTTACAAGTTGTATAGACCCAAATAAATTCAATAATGGCTAATTTAGATAGACTGTTGAATAATTTTCTCTCTTCTCCCTGACTCAATGACAGACTTAGTTTAAGGTAATGGGGAGAGACCACAGAAAGCTATTTAGGAAAAACTAGATAAAAGGTTTCTAGAAATGTTTTGTCAAGTTCAGAATAAAGCTACAAAGTTAAATATACTGCTTTATTTATAAGAAATTTCCAAAACAAATCAATATTATAGATTAAAAATGGAGAAAAGTCAGACTGATAAATTAGAATATTTTACTCAACTTCTCCATTCCCAAGGTATGTTAAGCACAGTCAAAATTCATTCAAGGAGATTATAAACTGGCTACTTGGGATAGCATTATTTAGTAGAAATATTATGTCTAAACTAAGTTTCTAGAACTTATTAAAGCATAGTGTTCAAGAGGTTTTAAAGGGTAGGTAGGAACAAATACACAAATGAAACAGTAAACTTCTCACAGTGTCCAGTTTAGTGCAAAGGGGAAAAAAAGAATACACATCCACAGATGTCCTGCATTGGGTTAGAAGTTTTGTCGTCCTAACCCCAACCTTTTGACAGTTAATACCTTCCTACAGCTTTCAGGTTTTTTAGCTACTGTTTGAATTATCCATGAGATGCAACATTCTTTTAATCTTTTGTAATCCATTTACTAAGATGTTTATTGAATATCTACTGTGTGCTATTGAAGTTAGAATTCCTTTCAAGCCCTCAAGAAAAACCCCACAGAGGTACATATAAGCTTGGCATTCCTCTTATTTTGATGTCCAGGACACTAGCGTAGTCTTTACATTACAGTGAAACACAGGTACTCACATTTCTAAATAATTAAAACTGTTCTGTATTTGTAACTTGCTATAAGTGTAGATCAAAGCCTCTCAGCATAGGGAAAGGGCACTCAGAATAACCGACACAACTTCTTCAAACTCCTCTGTTCCTTGCCGCATTCCCCTAGCACTCTCAGATAATCAAAACAGAGATTTCTTGGCACAGGCAGCCACCACTATTGCTGAAAGTACATACCTCCCATCAAGCATTCTGGGCTCTAACTTGCCTACATAGCTAACCTACAGTACAGGACTACATATACAGTTAGTGCCCTCTATACATGCTTTTTATTGTTAACCTACACAAGTGGCCCGTGAGTTCAGACTTGACTCTAACACCTTCTCATTTCTTCCTCAGCAGCAGGCATTATTTCAGCCAATCACCTATGGTAGATAACGGCCCTGTTCATAGGTAGTCCAGTTCTTGTTCCTCCCAGGACATGACAGCATCACACTTCCCTGTCCCCTCTGATTTTAAAGTACAGTGCTGTGACTTACTTTGGCCAATGAATCATAACAGAGATGAAGTATGCCACTTCTGGGCTGTAGCCTTTAAGAAAGGTGCATGGGCCGGGTGAGATGGCTCACGCCTGTAACCCCAGCACTTTGGGTGGCCCAGGCGGGTGGATCATCTGAGGTCAGGAGTTCAAGACCAGCCTGGGCAACATGGTGAAACCCCCAACTCTACTAAAAATAAAAAAATTAGCCAGGCATGGTGGCACACACCTGTAATCCCAGCTACTTGGGAGGCTGGAGCAGGAGAATTGCTTGAACCCAGGAGGCAGAGGTTGCAGTGAGCTAAGATCGCACCATTGCACTCCAGCCTGGGTGACAGAGCGAGATTCCATCTCAAAAAAAAAAAGAGAGAGAGGTGCATGAGTCAGTAAGTATTCTCCCTGCCTCAGGGTTTGGAAAGGCTATATGGAGATGGAGCTTTGTCAACCTGGGTGCCTGAGTGGCCACAATAAGTAGAGCACCCTTCCCACTCACACAGAGTACCCAGTGTGCTCAAGAAGTACACCTGCCTGTGTTAAGCCATTATTATCAGAAAGTAAGTTGGACTATCCTGATACCCTCCTTCTCTTATTTCTAAACAATTACCCTCTGTTGGCATTCTTCTTTCTGCTACAAGTCTGAAGTTATATCTTTGTCTTCTAACTCTTTGCTAGCTTTTGTATTAAGAGTTGCCCCTTAACAGAATTGTTAACTAGGTAGAAAACTTTTTTTTTTCTTCCACAAGTAGTTTGCCACTCAGGGTCCATGGTTATAACTTCCACTTTCTTATGACTCTAAACCAAAAATTCATAGCTGGCTGTTTTTAAGCTATTTGTTCAGAGAGGTTGAGGGAGATGTAGAGTGGGGGAGGTCAAATAAATGGGTAAAAATAGGGGTGGGCAAGGGGGAGAGATGGAGAAGAAGATGTAGCCATTTTAAGGGTCCAAAGAACTTGTAGAAGCTAAAAAGGTTCCGGAAGGCTCCTTCATGCCAGTAAGCATTCTTCCACAGTAAAGTAATATTAGAGGCCTTTAAAAATGAAAATAAAGTTCAATCAACCATACAGATAGGCTTTTGCAAATATGTCCAGGGGCAAATCTGGCACGGGGCCCAAATGAAATCAGAGCTCACTGATTCCTTCTGGTTTTCTCTTTTCACTCATGAGAATCTGTAAGAAATTACCAAATGGATATATTTATAACAATGTTTATAGACTTTTAGCTACAACAGGAGAGAAGTAAGGAAAAAACAGAAAATGAAGACTGCGATGAAAGGGCAGGAATCATACCAACGAGTAAGGGCAGGGCTTGTACAATAGTCCTTGATCATATAAGTGTGAAAAATGTGGAGATTCTACTTGAAAGTTGGAGTTGAACACAAACAAAAAAAGCCATCTTTACCAAGAATGAGATGTGGAAGTCCGGATGTTCTGTTATGTGCCAAATGAGGAGATGAGTAGACAAATTTTAAGTAAAATGCATGACTCAAATGTAAAAATTAGAGGCAAAACAGCCTCCAAAGGCTTCAGTCCTAAAGACTTTATTACATTTCACTGTGTTCCCTCTCCCTAGTCACCAGAGTGTGGAAAACAGCAGATGCTTAATAAATGCTTAATTAACCTAGTGGTTTAAAGGTTTTACTTCAGATACACCATGACCTAATGAAATGCCTTTGATTGCTCTATGATTTTCAGTTTCAGATCTGTTCCGTTGGTACTCAGACATAGGTAAACTCTCTTAAAATTCAAATGAATAAATTACCACTAAAATGTGATAGGACTTTCTGTTGGTGGCATCAGTGAAAAGCTTAGATTGACTTAGCAAGCCTCACTTTCTCCATGGAAAAAGGAGATATCTTTCCTAAGTAAAAACAAAAGTGGGCCTAAAATATAAATTCACCTTTAATAATCCTAATGTACCTCAGGAAAAAAAAATTATCAATTGATAAATATAATAGTACACGAAGCTAATTATCACAGAAAACCCCTGTATTAAATTAACCTAATGGAAAATCAAAGTACATTATCTTTGCACACTAATTTTAAAAGCATAGCAAATTGCATAGCCACAAGCAATCTTTCAGTTACAGTTACCTCCACAGGACAGGACTGCTTAAGGAATATTACTGGCTATACAAGGTATTTAGCAAAATGGCATGCAACCCACAGATGGAGGGGATTTTTGAAGTGTTATCACAGAAGCAGAGAGCAGAATGGTTGTCACCATGAGATAAGGGGAAGGAGAAATGAAGTATTGGTCAAAGGGTATGAAGTTCTAGTAATGCAGGATGAATACATCCTATAGATCTACCGCACAGCATAGTACCTACAGTTAACAAAAGTATATCATATAATTTAAAATTTGCTATGTAGGTGCATCTTATGTTAAGTGTTCTTATCACACACACACACACACACACACAAATGAAGGTGGAAGGAACTTTTCAAGGTGATGGGTATATTTATAGCAGTGATTGTGGTGATGGTTTGGGGATGTATACTTATCTCCAAACACATCAAGTTGCATACATTAAATTCATACAACTTTTTATACACCAGTCACACCTCAATACAGTGGTTTAAACAAGCTAAATCCTGTACCTAATGAGAAAGACCTTGAGAAGTTAAAATAGTAGGTCTTTCATGGTGTTTTTCCTTGTTAGGTGGTAGTTAAGTCTCAGGTTTAGTGACCTACATGTAGGTTTTCTCATCTTAAGACCTCAAAATTGGGCCGGGCGCAGTGGCTCACGCCTGTAATTGCAGCACTTTGAGAAGCTGAAGCGGGCAGATCATGAGGTCAATAGATCAAGACCATCCTGGCTAACACAGTGAAACCCCGTCTCTACTAAAAATACAAAAAGTTAGCCAGGCATGGTGGTGGGCGCCTGTAGTCCCAGCTACTCGGGAGGCTGAGGCAGGAGAATGGGGTGAACCCGGGAGGCCGCCTAGTTAACAATTCTGTTAAGAGGCAACTCTTTTAATACAAAAGCTAGCGAAGAGTTAGAAGACAAAGATACAACTTCAGACTTGTAGCAGAAAGAAGAATGCCAACAGAGGGTAATTGTTTAGAAATAAGAGAAGGAGGGTATCAGGATAGTCCAAGTGAGCCAAGATCATGCCACTGCACTCCAGCCTGGACAACACAGTGAGACTCCATCTCAAAAAAATTAAAAAATAAAAAGAACCTCAAAATTGGAACATTTCTGTAAGGTAGTGTATTCAGTGTGATGGGCTTTTATTGTTTGGGAAAGCAATTTAAGGACTTCAAGGAAATATCAGTTTTTGGAGGTAACTAGATTGCTTGTGTAGGGCATGCCTGGTGTGGTAACAAGATTGGTTCATGTGGTCTTAGAAACGGACACCCAGAAGTCATATTCTGATGGGAGCTTGCAGTTAATGTGGCAATAAAGCAACACCTCTGCAATCAAGAATTGTGGCTTATTCTTCCTTTCCAGTGAGTCAACTTAGAGTACCTTGGTTTCTTAAAAAAACCTGCTCTTTTGCTCTTATTTTTGTCATGTCACTCACGCTGCTGTGAAGCATATTATATATATAAGACTGTTTGATACTAGTGACAACTAGCGACATACTTGAAATATGCTCAAGACATTTTGTACTTTTGCAAAAGAAGAAATGAGTGAACTGGGAAAGAACAGCTCTGTATTCTGTCACTGGTAGCCCATGATGAAATGCCTGCCAATTAATTCTCCTGCAACCATCCCTCAGCTTTCACAGAGAGCTTGAAGACATGAGCTCAGCAGTGGTCATGCAGCGAGGCTACTGGATGGCACACATTTAGAATGTGAAGTGATGTCCAGAAGTTGACCTTCTTCATTCTCAGCATTGCAACCTTGCTGAACAGCCACAAACCCGATATCCAGCCCTCTAGCACAACGGACTAAAAAGAGGTGAAGATGAAGGTTTCTCTCAAAGCAAAAACAGCACAGTCAGACAGAAAATCAAGTGATTTAGGGTAGAGACTAACTCAATAACAAAATACCGAGCAAAAGAAACCAATACGCTAATGTAAAGACAGATGGAAGAAGAGAAAACAAAAAGAATCATTTATTCAGGAAAATATTTATTGTGTAACTACCAAATGAACAAAATAAAATAGAAAAAAATCATAAGGAAAATAAAGAAGGAAAAATAGACTCCCAAGTGCATTAAGCCAAGTGTAGGAATTAAACATACAAATATGAAGACTGTCAAACAAGATATTCCTAGATAAAACTAGAGGGGTTCAGTCCTACTTTCCCCTTCTTCTCTGCTACTTATTTCATAAGTCCTTTCTCATGTCAAAAGAGTCTAGAAACTCTGGCTGCCTTAATTGCAAGAAATACACTAATAAATAAGTCACATTAGGAAATGAGAAGCTCAATATTTTACTCCTAAGCATTATTATTGTAAAAGAAGTTGCTTATAAATGACTTTTTAATGCAAAGAAATGTTTCTAGGAGTTAAGAGTTCCCAACCCAAACTTTCAGGTGACACTGTCACTGTTGCGGTTGTGGACATGTCCACTAAGAGTGTGATCACAGTGTTCCAAGCACTCTGAATAGCACTTTATCCATACTAATTCATTGACCTAAATCATCACTATAACCCAATAAAATATCATTTTATACATGTAGAAGCTGAGACTCAAATTACTAGTCAGAGGTCCCTCCAGTGGTACATGGCAGATATGGGTTTCCAATCCGGGTCTTTGTGATCCAAGGGTCTGTGCCCTTTCCACTGCACACACTCCATGCCACAGCACTATTCAGGGCACACTGTTCCCTCTATACGCTAGTTTGTGATCCCGGGCGAAAATTCTAGGACATAAACATGGCCCAGTAAGAAGAGCAGCAGTTCAGATAAGAAATGTTTTTGCAAAAAGAGACAATAAACAAGGAAACGTTCTCTCCACTGTCCATGGGCATTGGAAGAAATAACTTTGGAGAAAGCACAATTACATGGTTAAAAATGTTGGAAATAACAATGATAGACTGGATTAAGAAAATGTGGCACATACACACCATAGAATACTATGCAGCCATAAAAAATAATGAGTTCATGTCCTTTGTAGGGACATGGATGAAATTGGAAATCATCATTCTCAGTAAACTATCGCAAGGACAAAAAACCAAACAGCGCATGTTCTCACTCATAGGTAGGAATTGAACAATGAGAACACATGGACACAGGAAGGGGAATATCACACTCTGGGGACTGTTGTGGGGTGGGGGGAGGGGGGAGGGATAGCATTAGGAGATATACCTAATGCTAAATGACAAGTTAATGGGTGCAGCACACCAGCGTGGCACATGTATACATATGTAACTAACCTGCACATTGTACACATGTACCCTAAAACTTAAAGTATAATAATAATAAAAATAAAAGAAAAGTTGGAAATAGAAATTGTTCTGCCATAAAGACTCATGCACGTGTATGTTCATCATAGCACTATTCACAATCGCAAAGACACAGAATCAACCTAGATGCCTATCAACAGTGGACTGGCTAAAGGAAATGTGGTACACATACATCACGGAATACTGTGCAGCCAGAAAAAGAATGAGATCATGTCCTTTGCAACAATGTGAATGGAGCTGGAGGCCATTATCCTAAGCAACTTAATACAGGAACAGAAAACCAAATACTGCATACTCTCACTTGTAAGTGGAAGCTGAACATTGAGTACACATGGACACAAAAAAGGGAACAACAGACATCAGGGGCCTACTTGAGAGTGGAGAGTGGGAGTTACCTCTTGAGTGTTACACTGATTACTTGGGTGACAAAATTATCTGTACACCAAACCCCTGCAACACACAATTTACCCATGTAACAAACATGCACATGTACCCCTTGAACCTAAACTAAAAGTTGGAAAGTTTAAAAAAAAGAAAAAAAAATGTTGGAAAGCATTCCACATGCTTGTGCATTTATGCTAGTTGCCTTGTCTTGGCTTATGTGGATATGCAAATTGGGTCTGTCCATCTCCCCAAAAAGACCTAGTCTATGCCCTGCAAGACTGATTTTTACCTGGGACAGCATCAGAAAAAAGATGGCATTTCAACTATGTCTAGAAGAAAGAAGAATTGTTAGGCAAAGTAAAGGGTCACAGTCACTTCTGTGATTTAAGTTCATCTACAGTCACAGGCTAAAGGAGGCTTGAAAGAATCAAGATGAGATTAAAGTATCATCAGGAGACGCCAGCTGGTTTCCACAGAAGGCTTGAGGTTGTACCATTTACCTATATAAATTTACCCCAGACTTAATGTAACCCCTAACTCTGTAAGCTTTCCAGAAGGAAGAATACTATCACAACAGCTTTCCAAAAGAGGAATCCTGGGAAGGGAGATGGAACACTTGGAACATTTGAGAAATCTGAAAGGCTGTGGAGAGAAAAAACTTTGGCATGGGTTTTTAAAGGAGAAATTTTATAAAAGGTTTGGAAAGAAGTACATAAAGTCCAAATAAAAATAGTTTGGAGAGAGATAATGAAGTTTAAGGGACGAAAGAACTTAACACATACTGCACACTGACATATTGGCCAAATCTAATGTAATGTTAGCATTATGCTAAAATGGCACGTTCCTGCCACCTTCATTTCAGCCCTCATAACTCAGTCCAAAGAGACACACACCACTACATGCAGGACTTCCCATTCACTGAATAATATTCCATTGTCTGGATGTACCATCATTTATTCAGTCTCTCACCTACTGAGGAACACCTTGGTTGCTTCCAAGTTTTGGCCATTATGAGTAAAGCTGCTATAAATATACATGTGCAGATTTTTGTGTGAACATAAGTTTTCAACTCCTTTGAGTAAATATCAGGGAGCACAACTGCTGGATCATACAGTCAGGGTATGTTTGGCTTCTTAAGAAACCGCCAAACTGTCTTCCAAAGTGGCTGTATCATTTTGCATTCCCACCAGTAATGAATGAGTTCCTGTTGCTCCACATTCTCAATAGCATTTGGTGTTGTCAGTGTCCTCGGTCTTGGCCACTTTAATAGATATGCAGTAGTAACTCACTGTTGTTTTTATTTGCATTTCCCTGATGACATATGATGTGGATCATCTTTTGATGTGCTTATTTACCATCTGTACATCTTTGTTGAGGTGTCTGTTCAGATCTTTGGCCCATTTCTTAATTGGGTTTTTCATTTTCTTATTGGAAAGTTAAAAATATTCTTTGCATATTTTAGATAACACGTTTTTATCAGATGCCTTTTGCAAATATGTTCTTCCAGTCTTTGGCTTATCATCTCATTCTCTCCACCGTGTGTTTCACAAAACAGAAATTCTTAGTTTTATGGAAATCCAGGTAATCAATTATTTCTTTAATGTACTGTGCCTTTTGTGTTGTACCTAAAAAGTCATTGCCATACCCAAGGTCATCTAGGTTTTCTCCTATCTCCTAAGAGTTTTACAGTTGTGCATGGTACATTTAGGTCTATCCATCTTAAGCTTTGTCAATACCTGTAGTTTAAAAAGCTGACTTCAAGATCTTGATGAGGCAGTAAAACTTACTTTATTAAATCTCAACTTTTGATTACATGTCTTTTCAATATTCTATGTGATAAAATGAAGTGTACCTACAAAGGACTTCTGCTGCATTCCAAAGTATGAGAGTTATCTTCAGGAGAAAAAATGCATGCACTATTTTCACTGTCAAACTAAACTAGTGGTTTTTTCATGGAACAGCATTTTCACTTCAAAAACTGACAGAGAAACCACGGTTATTCAGATTTGGGTATTTGGCAGACACTGTCTAAAAAGTAAACACAGTAAGCCTGTCGCTTCAAGGATAACAACTGACAGTGGTCATTGCCAACATAAAATTCAAATTTTCAAGCAGAAGTTGGGGTTTGGATAAACTATACACCACATTGAGCTTGACAATTTCCCAATTTTTCTGATTTTTTGGATGAGACTGATGGTGATAAGCAAATATGATATTTTAATACTGTATAATGAGATGTCTCAGCATTTGGAAGACCAGCATAAATCAGTCAACCAATGTTTTTCAAATGACCAATGTGTGTTATAACAAGTTACAAACTCATGCATGTATAAAAGAGGCATTCAAAGGACAAGATAGACAAATGGATTTTAATGTGACAGAATAGGAAAAGCTTTGATATGATTTTAGATTCTGCATTGCAACTAACCTTTAAGAAACCACCACTTGCTGAGTTTTGGTGTAGTATCAAAGGAGAACATCCAGAATTATCTGAAAAGACTGTGAAAATATTCATCCCTTTTCCAACTACCTATTTGTGAGGGACAGAATTTCTTTCTATACTTAAAAGAAAAATAACATATTAAAAAAGATTGAATGCTAAGGCAGATATGAAGATCTAGCTATCTTCTATATTAAGACAAACATTAAGAAGATCTGCAAAAACGTAAAACACCACTCTTAATAAATTTTGTCTTGGAAAAACATTTACCTCACATAAAAGTGAGTAATTTGCATGTATTAGGCCATTCTTGCATTGCTATAAAGAAATACCTGAGATTGGGTAATTTATAAAGAAAGGGTTTTAATTGGCTCGTGGTTCTGCAAGATACAGAGGAAGCATAACACAGGCATCTGCTTCTGGGAAAACCTCAGGAAGCTTCTAATCATGGCAGAAGGTGAAGGGGGAGGAGGAGCAAGAGCAAGAGGGAGAGAATAAGGAGGTACCACACACTTTTAAACAACCAGATCTTGTGAGAACTATCACCAGGACAGCACCAAGAGGATGGTACTAAACCACTCATGAGAAACTGCCCCCATGATTTAAATATCCCCCAACAGGCCCCACCTCCAACAATGGGGATTACAATTCAACATAAAATTTGGGTGGGGACACAGACCTAGACCATATCACTGTGTTAACATGAAGTGAGTTTTGGCATTATTTTAAAATGAAGTGACTATTTTTGTAATATCTCAGTTTTAGTTTCCAATACAGTAAATATTAGTAGATATAACTCACATAAACAGAAGCTCCATAGCTGGGCTGTCCATATGGTGGTGACTAGTCACATGTGGCTCCTGAACCCTTGAAATATGATTAGTCTGAATTGAGATATTCTCTAAGTATAAGATATATATTGGATTTCAAAGACTTAGTATAAAAAAAGAATGTAATATCGCTCAATTTTTATACTGATTACATGTTAAAAAAATTTTGGATTTATTGGGAAATATCAGCTTTACGTTTTTAAACTTACTGTAGCTACTAGAAACTTTAAAATTGCATATGTAGCTTGTATTTTTGATTTGCATTATATTTCTATTGGACAGTACTAGTCTATAAAGTCCTCAATTTTTAAGTGTGTAAAAAGGTCATGAGACTAATGGTTAAGGAACTGCTGCTCTATAGAGACATGAATCAGTTAAACAAAAAATCCAAACCTATAAATCTAGACATTTAAGGGGCCCAACAAGACACAGAATTACCTTACAGGGAAAACCACCACCAATCACGAAGGACAGACTAGAGACTCACTCAAATATGAACAATGTAAGGTTCACCCAGCATTTGTGGGAATCCTGTACCATAAAAGCCAGAGGAGACTAACATAAATAAAAAGAAAAAATAAATAACCCTATGGAAAGACCAATAAGGCAAACAGCAGAAGAAAACTTCAAAAAGACTTTTATACCCTCAGAGAAATGAACAAATATTGCACCCATACAATAGCTATGCTTAAAAGGAATAAAAAAAAATTCATAAACAAAGAACTCTTAAAAATAAAACTTTTGATGGCAAAATTTAAAGTCAATAGAAAGTTAAGATAAACCTTAGAAAATGTTACAGAGAATAGAACAAAAAGACAAAGAAAGGGAAAATAGGTGGCCAAAAAAAAGAAAATTAAAAGAGTGCTCCAGAAGGTCCAAAACGCAATAACAGAACCAGAAAGAGAACAACTGAAAAACTGTGTGTCTTGAGAATAGGCGAAGGATAAAGAAATAATGTTTCCCAAAACGGAAAATCTACAGATTGAAAGGCTCTAATAAATGCTCAAAGTGCACAGTACAATAAATGGTTTAAAAACCCACAGACATCATGAAATTTCAAAGAACTGGAGGAGGAAAATGCAGAGGCTTGGAGGTACAAGGCAGGTAAAAGGTGGCCTTCTCAACAATAATACTGAAAACTGAAAATAATAGCATACTGCCTTCAAAATTCTGAAAGAGAATGACTTCAACCTAGAATTTCAAACCTTTGTAATACAGCGTGAGTAAAGAATAGACATTTTCAGACATAAATGTCAAAAAAAATATATCTCCTGAGAATCCTTTCCCAGAAATTGACCAGACATATCTGAAATATATTTAAAGAAATATCACTAAACAAACAAAATGAAACCATTATAAAACCAGGGAAAGAGAAAAAAAATACATGTACAAGTATCCTGTGTGACTCAGTTTTCAACAATATTTTATCATCATACTAATAAAAAAGCTGAATACTGATCTCACCAAAATTTTTAATTAATGAAGCAGGATGCATAGGAAGAGAGAATGAGGGATGGGAACCGGGAAGAAAGAATAAAAAAGAACTAAACTATTATTTATCATAGATCACCTGAAAAGGTCTTAATATTAAAAATCAAGAAATATTCACTCAAGCATATTGCTCATAAATGAGAAGAAACACAAGTTGAAAGTGGTTGCTTCCAAAGAGTAGGGAGGGGTGGGTGGGGCATGGCATTGCTGATATTTGTTAAAAACCTTGTAATACATGCAGTTTTAAATGTCTTACTCCAATGAGTTTAAAATAAATTTAAAATATTTAAAATATCAAACAATAAGAGAAATACACACTTAACTTTATAAACACATATTAA
Source organism: Pongo pygmaeus (assembly GCF_028885625.2). NCBI lineage: Eukaryota > Metazoa > Chordata > Mammalia > Primates > Hominidae > Pongo > Pongo pygmaeus. Next base: position 104,928,874 of record NC_072384.2, on the reverse strand, counting down.
CAAAATACAGATATATACACGCACAGACAATTGCAAAGAAAATGGGAAGTTGTAAATTTTTGTTGACAAAGCAAACCAATCTATGAAAAGCTAAGAAGATCAAAGAAATGTATTTGTAAATTTTTAGAATTTCCCATCCAATTTTTGTTTTAAACTAAACATAACTGGGAAGAAAAGACAGTCTCCTATCTAATGTTTCACCAGAGATCACAAACTGGGCACCCGCAGGCTGATGCAGTCCACCTACAGGCCTGTACTCCTTGGGCTATATGGTTTGTTGTTGTTCCTGTTGCTTAAAAATCAGGCCAAACTGCAAAAGAACCAGGTTGCCATCTCATCTGGTAAAAGCAAAAGTCGGGCCACTGGTGGCCTGCATTCTACATCGAGGCAACAACCAGCTGCTGCTGAGCTGGGACATCCCAGTGTCTACAACATTTAGTATTTCACATCTCACACCAAATAGTGTGTATTTCTCTGCACATACTCCTATAAATAAGAAACAGAAGACAGATCAGGAAGATCTTATATTTCAAGAATAATCAATATGACATCTGTGTAGAAATGAAGGAAATTCTCACTGTCTAAAATGCAACAGATGCTTATTTCACCAGTTACTTGTCTAACTCCTGAAATGATCTGAGTCTGAGACTCCTGGTTTAAAAGTCAATAGGCTTTGAACAGACTCAACCCTAACCATCAAAGATCCATTCAATTCATTTTTGCGATATCCTGCAAGCTTGCACATATATAGATACAGATTTATATAGTTGTTGTTGTTCCTATGCCCTACACAACTTTTAGATATGGGATGTATGCAAATGGATTTTTTAAAGTGGATCAGCATATTTTAAAATAATTGGAGACTTTGTCCGAATTAGTCCATACATGTATATAGTAAGAACATTAAGAATATGGGACTGCTTTCCCATTTTCTTCCTTTCATTGTTTATATATATCTTACATATTATAATCTTACTGATGCTAAAAGTCTGCAAGTTATAAACCTTATAAAGGAGATGAGGAAGAACAGGAGAGGTAGTATAACTTTAAAACAGACTTTTTATATTAGTTTTACTTACATACCACAAGACAATCTCCAAATGACCTCTGCCTTCCAAAGTAACATTTTAACCAAAGTGACAGAGAATGGAATGCTACCTTAGAATCAAAAGCGAGATAAAAGATAGAAGTCCTAATCTGCTGCTCTACATAGCATTATTCATGACAAGGGTTTCCCCGCTTTCTTAGACAGAGGTCAAAATGTCAGTTTTAACTATGTAGCGAATTTTAATAGGATGTTTCTAAGTAAGTACCATAGAGGACTACAAGGATTTCTTCCTCTGTAGCACATTCGGAATGACGCTAGCTACTTCTCACCTGGTCCCAGGAGTAGTCTCCCAACCCATTTCCTTTCATGTCTGATACATTAGGACTCATGCTGAGCTAACCACTCCCCTAACAGGACTAGATCAGAATAAGAATTTTGTTTTGTATTTACAAAACATCAAAGTATGAACAAGAAAACGCTCACTGACCTGGATATAGAATTATTCTGCCAAAAAAAAGTGCTACTTAATTCTCCGACCGCTGCTGGAGGGATGGTATGAGAGAAATGATTTCGAAAAGCAGGAAATGCAGTTTGGGAACAATCATTTTCAGTGTACCTTGTAAAATGTCTTTGAGATCTTCAAAAATCTGAGTCAATTTTATCAAGCATGTATCAACTGAATTTTATATAATACAAATACTGTTATGTAAATAATAAATACTTCCAATTGTTGGACAGTTGTAAAATGGATTGGAACAACTGGCCATGTATTTGTTCTTAGGATGCTCAGAGGTGGGGAGATGATGTTTCTCCTTCTATCTAGAGAGAGAAGAGGCACCTGTCCTGAAGTAGATTAACATATCAAAGTGGTTCTATGAGGGACAAGGGGCAGGCACGGTGGCTCACGCCTGTAATCCCAGCACTTTGGGAGGCCAAGGCGGGTGGATCACCTGAGGTCAGGAGTTTGAGACCAGTCTGGCCAAGATGGCAAAGCCCAGTCTCTACTAAAAATACAAAAATTAGCTGGGCATGGTGGCGCGCATCTGTAATCCCAGCCACTCAGGAGGCTGAGACAGAAGAATCACTTTAACATGGGAGGTCGAGGTTGCAGTGAGCCAAGACTGCGCTACTGCCCTCCAGCCTAGGCGACAGAGGGAGACTCCACAAAAAGGACAAGGGAACAACAAGCCAGAATAATGCTGATAGACTACTTAACAAATCATTGTAAATATTTGCCATATTACATTAAGAAAAACAGATTTAATAATTGTTTAGTAATACATGTAAACCAAAAATGAAATCCTAAGCCCCCCAACTGACTGAATGGATGTCCCTCATGGCCAAGGGGACTCCAGAGAAAACTGAAAAACTGAATTCCCAGCCACGATGGGAAGGGAGGTTGGACAAACCTCCTTAAACCTCTTCTCTCTGGGAGTTTAGGCACAACTGGCCAGCATTAACATTGAAATTGGCATCGTAAGAGTGAAAAAACAGACGCTTTGTGGCAATAAGACACCAAGTTCCAACCTGACTCTGGTATAGAATCACATGTAGACCCTGAAGGAAATCAAAATATTTTACTTCAACATATATTTATTTGACATATATTTTTTCATATTTTGAAATGACCCTATAAAGCCTTCTCTTTTAAGGGAAATTTGCATATGTAGAGAATGTCTGTTAATACAGCCAGGTCTCTCATTTAATATCTCATTTAAAGGAAAGACCCTTTCTAGGTCTTTCCTGTATCTAGAAGAGATTAAATGAGAGTCTGACACCTTTAAGGTTCAAAAAGAGACATTTATCATCTATTCTCTCTGAAGGATGCTACCTGGAGGCTTCATCTACACAGCAAGAACATTGGCCTATATAACTCCCCTTATTTTAACTCAAGCATTTCTTACTACTGACTTCATTTAGAAAAAGCATAACTCTTTCAACCAATTTTCAACTAGAAAAGCTTTGAATCCTCCCATGACCTGTAACCCCCACTCCCGACTACTTCAAGATATCCCATTTCCTTAGGCTGTACATCTTCCATATATTAATTTATTATTTTACCTACAATTTCTGTCTCCCTAAAATGTATAAAACCAAACTATAACCTGACCACCTTGGGCACACCTTCCCAGGACCTCCTGAGACTGTTCCTCAGGCCATGGTCACTCATATTGGCTCAGAATAAGCCTCTTGAAATATTTTACAGAGTTTGGTGTCTCCTTTAGCATATGGAACTTTAATCCTTCCTAGATGCCATTTTCCAATTGCAGAATATTTAGCAAAATATTTTGGGATTCATAAAAAATAAGTTGATGTTAGAATACATTATGCTTTCACTTGATACTCTCAAAGACTTAATTTTAAAAATCAAAACTTTCCAAATAGATCCAAAAATCTACTGGGAAAGGCTAATCCTGCCTCCTGGAGAAGAAACTACCTTAAGAACATTTTAATTTAACTTTAAAAACAGAAGTCTGAATAAAGTAACAACTTTTAACTGGCAAATCTTAAAAGCAGTATAACTCCAGAGCAATATAACAGGGTATTACATGAATAGCCATAATTATATAACTGGAATTATTTATGCTGCAGGGAGACAAAGTCAGATTATTGAAGACACAGGCCCACACTTTTGTTTTAAATCAGGTTTCACACTTCTCTCTCACCCACAACACAGTAAATTATACCCATTCTTCTTCTGCTCTGAGAAACTTAAAGACTAAAACCCTTGCATCTTCCCCAATATCATCACACTGCAAAAGCATAGAAGTCTTGCATGCATATGCAGGAGCAGGGAGGAGGGGGAGTAACAGCAAATATTGCCAGAGTCAGGGCATCATAATCCACTGTCTGGGTAATTCCTGGATAATTTGAGATCCCTGTGCAATGAATGTTACCAACACTCCCAAAAATCTACTGAGCCAACCAACTGATTTATCTGTGCTAATAAAGAGTTTATGCTTTCAGGACACATCACACCCTGATCCTGTCTCCTTCCAGGCATAGCACTGAGAAAATAAGACGCAGCCAGAACAATTCCTTCTGGCTTGAGATTCTGGGAGCAAAGGAGCATTCTGCATAGCTTTATTCCCAGTGTCCTCCCCATGGAGATGCACAGCCGCCCACACGCACTAAGGGTAGAAGAATGGGAAAGGGCAGATATTTCTTTCCTGGGAAAAAAGCCAGAGTGAAAGTTTTGGAGGATATAAACATGTAACAGCTAGTGGAGAGCCATAGAAACCTTCTCCCCAAGCAAATGTGCTTTGCTGCAAACTTTCCTTGCCCCTTACAATATTTAGTGTTGTGTTAATGCAAACATTTTTTTTAAATCCACAAGCCTGTGCTGTTTAAAATGCCTAAAATTAAAAACAAACAAATTCCCCCTTATTGCCTGTCTGAAGCCACCAACACATCCACTCTTTATCATCACAGATATTCATGCAGTAGCTAACTGCTGGGGCTGCAAACCATCTTGCAAACTTCTCCTTGCCTGTGCTGCCAGGATTCTAAACTAAGGGTCCCACTGAACACTTTAAACACAACAGGGTGTGCACATGGGCATCATTCTAGACTGAGGGTTCCTAAATGTCCAAACTGTCAAAGGGGTCCAAGTCCTTAATAAATGCCATAGCTTTAACAGGATTACAATTTACATGAACAGGTCTATTCTTCCAGTCATCTAGATCAGCTGGAAAACTCCCAAGGAACAGAACTCTAAGCAACCTATTTACGGTGAATCCCTCTCTCGGGAAGTCTGTTAGTACAGGTCCCTGAAGGAGTGTGAGGCTACACCCTTAACTCCAGTTCTCTGGGGACTCAGAACAGCTGATCTTTAGTGTAGCCACCCCCCTCACATCCTTCATTTCCTTGATTCCCAAATCCTTTGTTCCCACTGTATAATCCATTTATTTTATAATTTTCTTCCTTTTCTTAACCTCTACATATTTGTTGACACAATTCTCAAAATGAAAAGTAGATACACGTGCACTGCTTTCTAGTCCTTACAAGGCCCAGTCAAACCATGTAATGTTGGCAACTTAACAAGTTTAACAGAAGCCCGACTCAGCTGACATATTCAGTCAATTATGATCGAAGGTCCTTTACTTGCCATCCTCTATTTGCCTTCTCTAATAGCTATTCCCATATTAGCCCATGTCTACTGCACTTTCCTAGATGTATAAACTACTTAGAACTCCTTAAAGCAAAGTTCTATACTGATCCTTCATAAGGATTATGGTATAAAACAGAAATCCTCCCAATTTTTTGTTAAGTAAATGTAATCATTCGTCTATATGATAATCTGCCCCTATAATTTCCTTTGGGTTACTATCTTAAACTTTGAGGCACCGAATATTATCATATGTTTATGGAATATCTTTCCATTTTGCTAAGATCATTAAATTATTAAACACGCTTAACTTGGTAGAACTCAGAACCCTAGTGACTATGCCAAGGATTCTATTTTGCAGTCCCCCAGTGGTAATTCTGGTATGCTGCCAGAAATAAGTATCAATCTCAAGTCTTGCTAACCAGTATGTACTTTAAAGCAAGAATCAAAGTGGAGGATAGGTGGAAGAAAACGATGTCTTTCTTTAAAGGTAAATATATGAAAAAGATACGAGATTGTTCAAGGCTTTAATATTTCCAAGAAAAACCACACACACAAACAAAACTGCTACTGTAAGATTTTGTTTTACTCTCCCTGGATACAGCAGCCTCCAAATGAGATATAAAGGACTCTCAGTAGTCTCAACTGAATTGAATTCCATTAACTTAATGAGGTGCATGCAGGTCAAACCTTTAAAACAGTTTGGGCATATTAACCTAGAAGAATCTTACCAGAATAGGTAATGAGACAAGTGTGTCATCTGTGGTAGCCATTGGAGCTTCTTCATAAATGGTTGATTCCCCAATTCTAAGCACATAATAGAATCACACTTTTCCACCTACAAGAACTTCAGTGTGACCATGTAAGTGGCCAACGAAATGTGGGCAGAAGTAACATGGGTCTCTCTGTGCAGAAGCTTTAAAAGTCACTGCATTTATTTCTACTTCTCTTTTCTATGCTTCTGGATCGCAGAAACATGTTTAAGATGGAGCCTTCATCAGCCAGGGACCCTGACTGATACAGTCAACAGATCCCCTTATTGACTCACCATGGACACAAGCATGACTGAGAAACCAAAGTACTAAAAAAGTAGTCCTCTTAGTACTAAAAAGTACTAAAGCCACTGAGGTTTCCAGATTCTTACTGCAGCATAATCTAGCCCTTCCTGACCCTCAACACAACTGATTTTAAACACCAATACATAAGGCACTGCACTATGCTACATGTGTGGCAAACTCAAAGACAAAAATCTGATCCAGGTATTGACCTCAAGAAGCATATATCAGAGTTGGAGAGACAAAACCTGACCACACGTCACAGTGAAATGAGGTATAAAATTCCAGTTTCCATCTACTGAAAACCCTCTAAAGCACTTCTTGGTAATATCATGTCCTAATGGAGAGAGGGAGAGAAGATCCCTTTTTACTGAGAAGCAATAGCACGAGTAAAGGGAAAGACAGAAAACAGGCAGACAGCACAGAAGACAACTGGGTGAGGCAGCATGGATTACAAGAATAGCCATAGGAAATGAGACTGGAAATACAAGGTACAACAGAACAGGACAGGTCTTGAATGCTATGCCATAAAATGTTAACAGCAATAATAATAAAACAACCTTTACTGTCCCAACACATTCTAATGACATTGTATATCCTCTTCATTAACTCTTATAATCACCCACTGAGGTGGATATTATTATAATTCTCTTTTTAACGGATGACAAAAGCAAGGTGCAGATAGAGTGTACTGCCCAAGGTCACACAAAACCAAGACACGAACCCAGAGAGTCTCACTCTAGAGTTCATGATATTAACCTCTACACTATACTTCCATCATAGAACCTTAGACTGTCTAAACAGTCTTCCATAATACGAGATGAGACACATGTACAGTTTTAGGAAAGAGACTTCCATGATCAGCAATCACACCTCAAAACGATTACTTGTGCCATATATAAAATGGATCAAAGTAAAAAGAGACAGGTATGTAGAAGGGTATACCTTTTAGAAATCACTGAAACTAATCAGGTGAAAGATAATGAGCCCTTATATTAAGATAGTAACTAATGACTATGAATCAATAATTCAGAAATTTATGACATGGTCATAGCAATGTGCCTTCTGCCTGTTAGTGTGTGAGAGTTTAAAGATGGCTGTGAGTTCTTTGCTCCTCCTCTCATTGGCACGGAAAGTCTAATTTCCCTCTTCTTGAATCGAGGCCTTCTTTCAGACTTACTTGATCAACAGATTGTGGCAGAAATGATGGACTGGCATTTCTGACACCAGGACACAAGAAGCCTTGCAGCTCTGCTTGGCTCTCTTGAAGCACTCTGTCTGGCCATATCCTAAGAGCCCAGAGTTACCTTGTAAAGTAGTACAAATACCTTGCTAAGAGGCTTTGTCAAAAAGTCCCAGCACTACACAAAGAGGGTCCCAGCTGGGCCCAGCCTTCCAGTCATCCCTACCAAGGGGCCAGGCATGTGAGTTAAGCCATTGTAGACCCTCCAGACAAGGCACCAGATGAATATCACCAAGTGACTCCAGTTGACACTGTGTAGAACAGAAGAATACGCCATCCAAATTTCTGACCCACAAGCCCAAGAGATATCATAAAATAAATATGTTAAGGCAATACATTTTAAGATAGTTTGCTATGCTGGAGTAGAAGGCTGGAATGCACTGTTTATTAAAGGAACTCTAAACATCAATCAACTGTATCAAAATCACTTAGGATCCTCAGCCCCTCCACTCACCCTGAAGGAATTAGAATCTGTGCATATGGCTCAAGACCAGCATTTTCCGCAAATCCTGCCACGCAGGTGCTTCTTACATTAAAGTTTAAATACTCAGTCATTTATAATAATAATAATAAAAGAAAAAAAATAAAATAAAAATCACCTTCTCCTTGAAAAAAAAAAAAAAAAAAAAAAAAAAAACCTATACAAATTTTTTTAATCTCAGAGCGTTTCAAGAAACAGTTTAAAACATATGACTTTCAGGAGCAGATATTTGTGCTCTAAAAATGTCCACTGGAAAGACTGGATGTTAAAACAGCATTTAAAGGGGAAACATAAATTTTTAAAAGCTTAGCTTTTATGCCAGGACACTTACCACCACACAGACTGCAGATTGTATTTTCTTACTGAGCTAATAATAAAACCTTTTTTCTGATACCAAGAATTCCAGAACGGAATGTAAAGAACATGAATAATCCCTCACCCTTCCTTCTCTAACAAAGCATGGTCACTGTCCAATTCTCAGTGGTGAGGAAAAGCACTCAGGATGTCAAAGGCACAGGAGAGTAGACTGTTTTACTTCCTATAAGAGAAGTATTCCCTCTGAAAACAGTTAACATTCAGAGACCAGAAACGAGGTCGCTAATGACAAATGTAATCGCCTCCACAGTTGTCTTCTCAGCCTCATCACATATTATTCAAGTGTGAACAGAAATGACCAAAACCCTTCAATAAATATTTGTTACTCACCGAGCAGGTAGGACCTACTATGTGCCAGGGAGTTATGAATCTGATACAACAAAATTACCCAAGGATTTAGGAAGAGAAAGCTGGATGAACCAGATAATATCACTTCAGTTTGTGCCCAGGCGGGATTATCCTGGAAAGGTGTAAAGTTGTCTCCTAAAGTGGGAATTTAGCCAGAAAATAAACAAAGATCTTTCACACAAACAGGAAGCACTCCTCAGACTTTGAAGCATTCTTCCAATGGTCCTGTTGGGTTTACAAGCCTAGTTTCATATTCTTTTTGTGCCCCCTGTGAGTCCCCTTTGCCAAATACAATTGTGCTGGAGTGATCAAGTGTGGTCTGTAAAGTGGAGTTTTTAAATCAAGGTGTAGTTAACAGACATTAAGGTCTTATGTTTTTGTAACAAATGATTATAAGGACGACAAAAATGTCCTATGTTATCATCTTTAAAAAAAAGTAGTATTAAAGTAGAATGTTTTCAATGTTTTCACTATCTGTTCTTGATAGCCTTCAGAGATCCAAACAATTTCCACTGATTTTGTGGATTACTTTATTTCTCAATACTTAACTTGCCCCAGTAGAGAAATGAACAAACAATAACCACTGAAACAGTTTTTATGAGGATTCCTGAAATAATACTGGTGAATTAGTCATGACCTACAAATTACTTCAACTGCAGCTAAAATAAAGTCTTTCTAATACAAAACGTGTTATTAGGAAGTCAGACCCAGAAAAATTAAGAAAATTCTCAAAGAGGTTGACAGACTGCAAATTTAATAAAATAGGAGTAAGAAAGGCATAAAAGAAAATTAAATTAGACGCCTCAGGTTATATGATAAGGATTCAGTACCTTTAACTTTTCAGACTTAAAGACTGTTCCATCTATCTACCCTTCCTCATTCCTGTGCTGAGCAGGAAGGCTCTTTTATGGACCACTTTAAAAGTAAGGGAGCACACAGCTGTATAATTTTAAGAAGTAAATTTGCCCTCTTTAGAGTTTCATAGGCTATTATCACCTAGCATCAGTAATATCAGTCTTGTGAATCGTTTTTCTAAAAGTAACAAGGGGTTTATTTCAATTATTCTGATTCTACAGCTTGATTCAAAGCATTCATTGAGTATCTGCTAAGGAAACAATTGTGTTGGTCAATATGGCAACATAGAGTGGCATAAAGATAGCTCCTTATCCATCACAAAGACAGCTGGAGAAATAGAATACATTTTATAAAATCCAAACGACCAAATGAGTGGTCAGGAGACACTTAGAGTATCAACAACTGGCTTACACAATATGCCATCTTCTAACCATGGTAAGAGGTATAAGGATGGTCTGTATGTTATATCTGTATCTCACCCACCCCCGCCAACAATCAACACAGAGCCCTTTACACAATAAGGGTTGATTTGACCTCTCTTTTAAATAGGGACCCTCATTAATGAGAGTTGGGGATACAGTCTGTGACAATGGAAAAAGGTAACGGGCCATAATGCAGATTAAAGTACAAGGCTCTGACCTAAACTGACATTTTACTAACCACGGATTAGGAATGGTGTGTGTAGAAATAATAACATTTTGCCTCCTCTTGAACTCAACACTGGTTTTGTTTTTATTTTTTTTAAACTGTTTCTCTGTACTATTGTTTAAGAAAGTCCTTGGGCAGGGTTGGGGAAAACAGAACTCAATTAAGAGACTGAAAATTAAGAGACGGTCAAATAAAATGAGCACATCTTGGACTAGACACACCTAGGAGTGAGAGGAGAAGTTCCTTAGAAAGCAACAATGAAACATCTGATACTTGTATTGTTGAGCAGATCAACAAAGTGTTTGCACAAGCAATATGTCATTTATTCTGTCCATTTGATGAGACTTTTGGCTCCATTGTGCAAAACAGAATATTTAGGCTCACGGAGTAAATGGCAAGTGACAGAGTTGAGGTCCATATTTGTATTTTGTCTCATTCTTCAAGATGGTGCTATCTACCCTAGATGAGAAATAACTCCCTGTAATGACAGGATCAAAGTCAATGATCTCTGGTTTTAGCCTCTTCCATGTCTAAAGTCGCCATAGTTATAAAACAAAGGATAGCAACTACCTGCACACCACCTTCAGAGGGGCCAGAAACACAAACAGCTTATATCAACTTCATTGTAATTAAACAAAGGAGAAATTTCTATAAATTTCTAGAATTCCTTAAGAAGAGAAACTACCTATTTGAATAATGTAGATGAAATCTTGCCTTCGAACTACTCAAGATTACTTCCAGAACTTGCCTTTTAGTCTTACAGTGACCACTGGCATAAATTTTCATTTAGATTTGAACAGTATTCCTGGGATAACAGTGACAATCACTTTCACCAAGTTTCCTACGCCTAAATTCAGCAGTTCATGAACTGCTTAAGCTATACATTGATTTTTTTTCTTGTAACAAGAGATCTATATATTAAAGCACTGGTTCTTGATTCATGAAGAAAATCATTTTGGGAAGCCTATTTATTTTAAAAATATCATTTGCATATAAAAATGCATATCACATACCATAATCATTCTTCAATTAAGCAAATTTGATGAGGAATTCTAATAAGGTTTCACAATTAAGCTTTTTATATATTAAAAAACAATATAGCAATCACCATCTAACATGTAAGACCTAACCACTGCAAAGATGATGTTCTAAATTTGAACTTGAAAGGAAAACCCATCAGCGTGCCTGCTTGATTTCTTTAATCTATTCATGTAGGTTAATTACCTGACACTCATTAAGATGACTCTGGGCTTCTTTAAATTTCTGACCATATTAACCTCTCCAACTAATCCTTATTAGAAAAATATTAAAGAGTGTTCATTGCTATTACAAATTGAATCTGAAATGATGAAACAATTATCAAATAAATGGAGTACAAAACGAGGTTATACGCATGAGAAGATTCCATGCATCAAATATTTTACTTCCATTATTTTAAAATACAGGTCTTAAGGTCTGTATCCAGGAAATGTGCTTAAAGATCTGTCCCTGAAAGATATTTCTCCACTCCATTCTTGTCCAATGGGTTGACAAACAAAATCCTCAAGTTCATCCATTACAGATTTATTCAGAAAGAAAAATCTTATTTGAAACTAAACAGTCGGACAGAAAGATTCAACTATCTAGCTCAGTAAGTCCACACAAAACAATCATTTAATATTATGTGTCTTACATTCTATATAACTCATTTTGTAAATGAATTGAAAGAGAGGCTAGTCAATGACAGAAAGAATACAGGTCAACATCACAAAAGCATGAAATGTGAATGAGATGTTACTTTTAAAAACTGAAAACTTATCACTTCTGCTTTAGGATAAAAAAGGAAATTCAAAGACATTTTTCTTCTCTAGGCAAACTTCATTTAAAAATTTCCCCATGGCAAAAAGAACAAAGCTGCAGGCATCACAGCACCAGACCTTCAAAATATACTAATATACTACAAAGCTATAGTAACCAAAACATCGTGGTACTGGCATAAAAGCAGGCACATAGACCAATGGAACAGAATAGTGAACCCAGCAATTAACCTATGTATCTACAGCTAATTGATGTTTGACAAAAGTGCAAAGAATATTAAAGAAATAACAATCTCTTCAATAAATGGTGCTAGGAAAACTAGATATCAATAAGGAAATAAAACAGACTCCCATCTCTCACTCTATATAAAAATCAACTCAAAATGGATTAAATGTCTTACATAATGTAAGACACGAAACTATGAAACTAACAGAAGAAAACACAGTGGAAACACTTTAAGACATTGGTTTGAAAAAGGATTTAATGAATAACACCTCAAAAGCACAAGCAACAAAAGCATAAATAAATGGGATTATATATCAAACTAAAATGATTCTCCACAGCAAAGGAAACAATCAGAGAAAAAAGGCAACCTAGAGAATGGCAGAAAATACATGCAATCTGACGGGATTAATATTCAAAATAAATAGAGAACTCAAAGATCTCAAAAGCAAAAAAAAAATCCAATTTAAAAATGAGCAAATGCTCTGAACAGGTATTTTTCAAAAGAACACATATAAATGGCCAAAAAATATGTGAAAAAATGCTTAACATCCTAGTCATGAGGGAAATGCAAATCAAAGCCTTAATGAGATATCATGTCATCCCAGTTAGAATGGCTATAATCAAAAAATAAAAATTAAAAAAAATGCTAGTGAGGATGCAGAGAAAAAGAACACTTATACACTGTTGGTGGGAATGCAAACACAGTCACTGTGGAGAACAGTATGGAGGTTCCTCTAAAAACTACAAATAGAACTACCATATGATCCAGTAATCTCACTATTGAGCGTTTACCAAAGAAAAGGAAATCAGTGTATCAAAGAGATATCTACACCCCCATGTTTATTCTACCACTATTCACAATAACCAAGATATGGAATCATCCTAGGAGTCCAATGAAAGATGAATTCATACAGAAAATGTGGCATATATACACAATGGAATATTATTAAGCCATAAAAAAGGATAAAATCCTGTCATTCTAGGCAAAAGAGATTGAATTGGAGGATATTAGGTTAAGTGAAATAAGCCAGGAACAGAAAGTCAAACACTACATGTTCTCACTCATATTTGGAAGCTAAAAAATGGTGATCTCATAGAAGTAAAAAGTAAAACAGAGGATACTAGAAGCAGGGATAGGTAGGGGGAAAAGAGGTAGGGAGAAATTTGTTAAGGGATGCTAGATGGGAGGAGTAAGTCCTAGTGTTCTAAAGTACTGTAGGATGATTATAATTAACAATAACGTATTATACATTTTCAAATAGCTAGAAAAGAGGATATTGAATGTTTCCAACAAAAAGAAATGATAAACGTTTAAGATGATGAATATACTAATTACCCTGATCTGATCACTATGCCTTCACTGTATGTATCGAAAGATCACCAGGGTTCTTGCAAAAAGAAAAAAACAATGTTTTCTTTTTTTCAAACTGTAAATAGCAACAACCAAAAAGGAAATACAAGTGGCAAAATCTATCCATAGAGCAGCAATTAACTTCATTAGTAATGTCTTTTAAATGGGAAAAATGCTTTACCTTCCATATTGACAAAAAGAAAAAAAGACAGCATTCTCAAACACAGCTATTAGCAGCATTGATTGGATCTCTTACCAAGTTCTCTAGAAAGACTGTATCAAAGTTCTAAAAACATGTACATCCATTGATCTAATAGATCCCACTAAGAAATTGACTTAAGGAAATAATGATGGATACATAAAAAACAGGGAGAATGAGTGTTTACTGCAGAGTGTTTGTCACTGTGAAAAATTTAAAACAAATTGCTAATACAGAACAATGGGGTAATGCTTAGTTTTGTGATATAGGCACACAAAATAATATTGTACACATACATACTTGCATACATACACATTTAATTTAGCACATATAAATTCCATGTTTCTGGTATTGTTCTAATCTTTTATAAATATTAACTCATTTAATCTCCATAATGGCCCTATCATATAGGCACTATAATTATCCCCATATTACAGATGAGGAAATCGAGGCTATAGGCTAAATATCCTGCCCAGAGTTACACAGCCAGTAAGAGAAACAGCTGGGACTTGATCCCAGATAATCTAGCCCTGTAGTCTTGAGTTCTAAAGGATAAGTACAACAACATATAAACAACAGTTATCTCTGATAGTGGGATTATGAGTAGAATTATACTCTTAATTTTGCCAGTTTATATTTTCTAATTTTCCAACTTAAACATGTATTATTCTTAAAAGAATAAAGTTTGCTTTTTTTAAATTCACAAATAAAAGAACTACCCAGGAAACAGGTAAGATAGAAAAGGTAAAGTCCAAATAATCTAGGTAGAGATGACAGTTGCAACTTCAGGATGGAAACAAAGGAGTAAATGAGACAAAAGCAGAAGGTCACAATCTGAATTTAACTTTTAATTTGATAGTCTTAACTGGTCAATGTCAAATTCCCCTCTAGAGAGCTATTCATCTGGAGCTATGTTTCCAAAATGCTCTTATACATAACAGTAATTCTAAGGGACATTATAGATGTGCTACATAGGAAGGCACCATAATCATTAAACACTGGACTAAACAAAGGTACAGTGATTTCTTTGATGCAGGATATATTTACATATTCAGTGACTCTTCCAGAGACAAATATTTCATAAATTATCTTTCCATAAAACACGTTTCCAAAGATCTCTTCATAATACCAAAGGTCTATAAAGGCATCCTCTGCAAAAAGCTGATTTGGAGTATTTCCATTCATTCACTCATTCATTCAATTACCAAGTGCCTATAATGTACCAGGCTCTACTCTGGACAGCAACACATGCTAATAACAGAAGACTTGAGTTCTGGTCCCAGCTCACTATTGACTGGCCCACTTAAGATCATTTACTTAAGAGTAAAAAAGGGTCAACATCACCTGCTCCCCAGCCCCTCTGAGATGTTTAAGAACTGAAATAAGTTTGCAAAGCACATTCACACATGTTAGCAGTAGAACACTATGCAAACAATTGCCTTTTCTCCATATTCTAGGCTACATTGACACTTATGCTGGTTTCCTGTAGTTCCCATCACATTACCTGGACAGGCAAGAAAATTTAAAAAGCATTTTCAGGGGCACTCTCAGCAGTAAACACAAAGCATCCACACCTGGAGACTTTTTAAGTGTCCATATTTATTAGTGAGGATTTGTGAGAATTTCTCATTTATCCTATGGGCATCATTAAGATCTCTACCAAAAAAAAACATGCATCGGCTCCTGCCACATGAGAAAAATTCATCCATTCTCAGAAATGACTTGTGGAAGCATTACACAGAACAATGGAATACAATGTCCTCGTCAGAGATCATGGGCACCGCAAAAATCAAGCCAATGAGTTAGACAAGCTAATTTCCTATACCCAATTCTGTAGCCAGCTTGATTCCTTAAAAGCCTGAAATTGCTGCCTTTACACAATTTAAAGATCACAAATATGAATGTTCCATGCAGTTATTTTTCTTAAGTTTATCTTACATGAAAAATTATATATTATATATAATATTATATATATATATATAGAGAGAGAGAGAGAGAGACAGTGAGTGAGTGAGTTTCTCTCTTGTTGCCCAGGCTGGAGTGCAATGGTGCAATCTCAGCTCACAGCAACCTCTGCCTCTCGGGTTCAAGCAATTCTCCTGCTTCAGCCTCCCGAGTAAATGCATGTGCCACCACACCCAGCTAATTTTGTATTTTTAGTAAAGACGGGGTTTCTCCATGTTGGTCAGGCTGGTCTGGAACTCCCAACCTCAGGTGATCTGCCTGCCTCGGCCTCCCAAAGTGCTGGGATTACAGGCATGAGCCACCGCGCCTGGCCAAGTTTAGCTTACATGAAAGATTATTCGGAGAGTGTTCTATGTTTTTGCACCTGACAAGTGTGTTTGCTTTTTCCAAACCAACACTTCATATACTTTTCTACAAGGTAAACAATCCTCTAAAGGCTGCAAAAGAAGGTCCCTCTAAGAGCAGCAGGATTCACCCTTGAACCCTGAAGTCAGGTTTCAAAAAAGGATACCAAAATTTGAAAAATAATTTTTCAATATAGCTCCACTATTACACAGAAAGCCCTGCTCCAAGACTTCCAGCATCTCCCAAAAGAAAAACAAATAGGAACAAAATAGGAAAAAAATATGAAAGAAAAACAATGAGGCCACATTGATCAGTGGTTAATGATTTGGAGAGCTGGATGATGGATACTTGTGGGGTAAGGAAGGCTCATAATCTATTCTATTTGTATGAGTTTGAAATTTTTCACAAAAAGTTTGTTCAAAGCAAAAAAGGAGGAAATCATGGTTATTAGACAATAACCTAGGACATTATATTCCCTTATCTCATGATTTCATAATTCTAAATGTAATTGTTTATTAAACTTATTCTCTATCAAAAAAAATCATCACAAGACTCATTAAAGTGCTGTATTGTTTTTACTTAATTGTCTTTACACCCAGCAGTCAGCAAGCTGCATGATAGCAGAGCACATGTTTTGCTTGCAGCATCTAGCATAGCACCTGCAAATAATCAGTTGCTCAAAAAAAGAAGTTTGCTGAATGAATGAATAAAATTCTATTTCTTTGTTTCACTGAAGAATTCAAATTGAGCCCAATAGCACAGCCTGCTCTCATTTCCTTTTAAAAATAAAATTCTGAGTCTCAACTTTGACCAAGGCTCAATTTATTACAAAACATAAAACAAAGCAAGAACAAATGAAACATTTAAAGTACATGCTCATTTTATACATATGGCTTTACAAAATCATACTTGACTTTTCTGAATTTTCATTTCCTCAGCTACAAAGTGATGAAAAGACCTCACAAAGTGACTGTTTTTAATTGACTAAGACACAGAAATGTCCCACTTCTTAATAAGCAACTAATAATGCTTGATATTCTTTAGTAAACTGTTTCTTTCTTCCCCACCCAACTTCGTCTTTCAATGCTGTCCTCATTGCTCATCACCAGCATTCTACAAACACAGACAGCAGTGTCACCAGCACTGAGGGAACAGCAATAAGAAACATGATGGAGAAGAGTCAAACCATCAACCACTGCCTGGGACACACTATTTCCTATGGTGCCCATCCTTGTCAAAGCCCTGACCAAACTCCATCTCAATTTCTAATCTCTTCAATGCTTGGCCTCATCATGAGGTCCACTGTCAATGGTTTAGACAAAGAAGTGTTTCCACTGCCCGAGTCCAGCCAGTGGGGGAAGGGGCAGTGGATGGGACAGAGGATGGAGTAGACTTTGCTCTCCTTTGGAGACCATAGAAGAAGGTGATGACTTCTTAAGCAGACATTCTGAGTGAAATTTCCTACAGAAACAAAGGAACCTTCATGGTCCAATTCAGGTACACCAAGGGTCAGACAGGATATTCTGAACTAATACAGCATCTGAGTACCCTACAAAACAACATCACACTTTCTAACAACTCAGAGAAATTTCTGGAACAAGCCCTTTTATAAAGTAGACCCGTGATGCTAAGGAGCAGACATTTCTCTAGTCAGATCACTGGGGGCATCACTGAGATTTTTGCACTTAGAGACAGCAATTGTGAAAGAAAGTGAATAAAAGCACCTGACCAAACGACTTCACAAACACCAACATAGCTGAGGCTTCCATATGTCTTTAATTCTGTGCTATTTACACTGCAGAATTTCAAGTACTTTTTAATTTCTTTGTTATATTTTATTTTCTGAATTTTTCTCCAGTGGATATGCTTTACTTTTATAGTTCAGAGAATAAAATAACCACCAACAGAGGTATCAAGTGAGAAAAAAAAGAAAAATATGACTTTCACTTCAGAAGCATAGTCACAGGACTCAGTGGCAGAGGGAAGAGGGGGTGATTAGGAATTATGGTCAACTGCAGGTGGCAGCTGAGCACTGGGATGCCAAATAAGAATGCTGGAGTTTCACAGCATGGGTACAGTCTGGCTCCACTGTTTGCTAGATGTTTGATCTTGGGCAAAATTACTTATCCCTTGCTTGCCCACCTGTAAGATAGAGATAAAAGTACATTCCTGAATACAGCAAGTTCTCCACGCATAATCACTAGTCACCTTCTCTAAATTTCTTTCACATCCTACTTAGAGTGATGATTATCTTAATTCTTTGCTATTATTGTGAGAATGTATGTTGGTAAACTCTGTGGAAAAGGATTATGCATTGCCTGTTTTTCATCATGCTAATAGATGCTTTTATAGATAGATGTTATATTTACTGAAATGCACAGGAACACTCGGTAATGAGTGAAAGGGCAACACAATGCCCTTTCAGGAGTCCAGTCCTGTATCGTCTGGCACTAGCACTCGACCTCGTCTCCAAGTATCAATGAAGATAACCTTGCCAACTCCTTTTACCCAGTATCTGCTTTACTGCAATTATTTAATCATAGACTCCATTTCATTTATTCAGTTCTGGACCTTTGTTTCAGAGACCGAGTGTTGATGGAACCACTGTGTGGCATCTTGGAGTGCCATAATCACTATTAATATTGGTACCTAAGACAGAGAATTTATTCAAGGAAACAGTCAAGATACAACTGTGGAACTCCTTAGTGTACATTTTCAGTAAGGTTGTTTTCACACTAAAACCCTCAGAGGTCCCCACAAAAGTCTTAGTGGATGCTGGTCATGGTTAATAAAAAGAGGAGAAGCAAGATAAAGGCAGAGGTAGATAGGTGTGTAAGTAGCAGGATATTTGAGGAAAAGCACAAATTCTGCAGCTGCAGGACCTGGCGTGAAGTTTGACTTTGCTGGTTAATAGAAATGATACTTCTGACTCCTGAGTTTTCTGGCAAATGAGATTTCTCCCTGTTCTACCCAGTATTTACCTAGAAAATTAAATAGAGCCAAATAAAAGTATTTATAAGCTACTGAGTACTCTGCAACTATAATCATTATCAAGATAACAATCTTATTTAAGTTGCAGGATATTAGTTAGTCTTGGGAGAGCTGAGAGTCTGCAAACTATTAGAAAATTTGCCCTTTGGAAGATGGTAAATTGGTGCGGAATTACACAAAATGGGCTCAGACAACAAGTATTTACTGAATGCCAACTGCATGCTAGGCAGGGTGTGGTACTGTGGAGGATATTACAAGATACTGTAGCTCATCTGCCATTGCTCCATGCGCAAGCCCCCTCCCCTACCCACCACTCTACTGCTAACCATAAGCATTTCTTCCATTTTGGAGATCCTCAATCTACATTGAAGATGCTTAGATCCTAGAGGTCTATGGTGTCTGATTGGATTTTGTGCAAGACCTGTTATAGTAGACCATGACTCCACAGTTGTCTTTCAGTAGTCACCATAATCTTACATGAAATGTACATAGATGTTAACCTCTTAAAACCTAATAGAAGTCATATTGTGTACAAGATAAATATTCAACGGAAAAATGTTTAATTATCAAAAGTATAAATATAGTGGAAGCAATCCAAATGTCCCCCAATAGATGAATGCATAAACAAAATGTGGCATATCCATACAATAGAATTTATTCAACCATAAAAAGGAATAAATACTGACACATGCTACAACATGCTTGAACCTTGAAAACATTTCAACTGAAAGAAGCTAATCACAAAGGACCACATATTGATTGTACAATTCCATTTACATGAAATGTCCAGAGTGGGCAACTTTATAGGGACCAAAAGTACAAAAAGTAGACTAGTAATTGTCGAGGGCTGGTGGGAATAGGGGATAACTGGTAAGAAGAGCAGGGTTTCTTTGGGGAAGAATGTATGAGAGCATTCCAAAACTGTGTAGTGATGGATGCAAATACTCTGAGAATATAATAAAAGTCATTGATTTCTGCATTTTTTAATGGGTGAATTGTTTAGGATATGAATCATACACCAATAAAGCTGTTATAAAAATTAGCTGGGCATAAAATCATTTTAAAAAGTATAATACAAAACAAAATGTGAAAATATCAAAAATATACTATGACAACAAGTTTTACAAAGTGGTATAGCTGCCTATTTTATTTAAGCCTATTTTCATCTTTGGATGTTTTAGAAAACACAATTGTCATTAAAACAACAGAATTTCATGGTGGACTTTCCTTTGTGCTTTTCTATAAACAATACATAAAAAGTACCTCTTGTTACCAAAATAATCTCTTTACATAGGGGTTAAATAAGCTCACATGTGCTCTTTTTCTTCCACTAGGTCATAAGACTACTGTAGTTTCCTCATTCTATGATTTCCATGGAAAATGAGAGCCACCTTACTACTTAGAGCTAACAATGTGAGTTTGTCTAGCATTTTGTAAAGTACTCTAGCTTCCTAAATTGATGTGGTTGGTCCCCTCAGACCTTTGGCCTCCAGCCATCTCCTACAAAGGTCACTGAGGGGTCACCAGTTTTCCCCTTGCCCTCCAGGCAGGTCTGCATTTCAACCATACCTAAATGATAGCTGTCCACCTTGACTTCCATTTCAGATTACAAAAGTGTTAGTATTGGTAGAAAAATGACATTCAAATTATCCATTATTCTACCTTATGAAATACATATATTTAAAAGACAACTTTAGCACACTAAAAAGTTAGGGAAACATATAGCAATTCTGCATTATGTCTTCATAAGACACATATTATATACAAACACATTATTTTAAATTCATCTTGTACAACAGCACTCCAAGAAATTATTAACGGGGCAACTAAAAAATATGTAAAAGTTTGGAAAAATTTATCTAAATCCTCCCGGCTTCTAAAAGATATTACTACTCCAACGCAGTTATAAAATTAAAATTCAGGCAAATTATTTTTATAACTTGTCTGTCCTTTCCGTCTGACACTTGTACACACCACTTGCTTATGAACCTTAGCCCCTGGCCCCAAAGGACATTCTTCTACTATACCATTGAATTGGCAGCTATTGTTCTAATTTCCCTACTGATGAGCCAAACAGTTAATCTGTTTTAACACACAATGCATAAAAGGTTTCATTTCAGTCCAGAAAAGAGAAAGAGACACTTATAATCACTGGGCATTCATATTTGAATGACAGCTAAACATAAAGGAACATCAGGCATGCAGCCATCTGGAAAAAAGCTGGTATTCTTTCGTATTATCTGTTCTCAAACCTTTAAGACAAAAGGGTCAGAGGTTGGCCAAAGACTTCCATTTAGTAAGATGCTCATTTCAAATCCATGGCCATTAATAAACATTCTGTCAGCCCCACAATAAAAGACAATCAGCTCCTCTCTCCTTCCATTTGGTGCGTTCTGAAAGATGGCTTCATAATAAACATATACATGCACACTTAGAATTATTTTATTTACAAGGACAAATTGTGTGTGCCTGTTTAGAAGTAATACTTTTTAGTTCCAGATGAAAAAGAAACATAGTTTGCTGGGTATTAATACACAGTAATTGCAACATTCATTTTAATACAAAAGACAAAGTAGGCAATCAACCTGTGCTTATTATTAAAACTGCAATTTTTCTCATTTTAAGTTATTGAACCCCAACTGGAGATACTAAATTTATTACAAAATGCTAATGAAAATTACAATACAGAAAAAGTCTCACTGCCTATCTTTAAAACAAAACCCTATTCTATGTTGTATATACAACTTGAAAACACCTTTTGATTCTTGTTATTGTCACTCCATACTCAGGGTTTTTAGCAAAGAATGGTGATTCAGTCCTAAAAAGTGAAGGTCAGATATTTTGACTAATTCTTTCAACACACACATGCAGATGAACAGAGACTTGAACACTTTATTTAAAAGGCTGAGTCCTAGTCCTTCTAAAGTAAGTTCTGCTAACTAAAAGCTACATTTTCCTGGAGACAGTCCCTTTCCTTCTGGCTGCAAGCAATGTCTTCTCTCTCTTGCTGCTGAAACAGCCACAAGACAAAGAGGTCCTTCATACATGTTCCCAGCTCCTTTCTCCCCACCCCAGCCATTAAAGTCAGAATCTCACTTGCCATATGCCCAGAAGAGAGTGGAGTAAGGGTTCTTAATGACTGGTCATCGGCTTTAACACCCACATCAACAACAAAGGAGAGTATGCATAAAGACAGGTCCATTTGCACAGCATTCTTGCCAACGTTTCTTTGTATATCCTTTACAATCACTGTTACAGACTGTGCATCTATGTTTCCCCAGAATTCATATGTTGAAACCAAATACCAAATGGGATGTATTAGGAGGCAGGGCTTTGGGAAGGTAATTAAGTCATAAGGATGGGGCCCTCATAATGGAATTAGTGCCCTTGTAAAAGAGACAGGAGAGAGCTACCTTCCTCATTGTCTGCTCTCCACCCTGTGAGGACAGAGAGATGATGGCCATCTGCAAACCTGGAAGCAAGCCCTCATCAGATCCTGGGTCTCCCCCCACATTGATCTTAAGCTTTTCCGCCTTCAAAATTCTGATGAAAATGGCATATTTGTTACAGTAGTCAGAACAGACTAATACAATCACCCTCTAAGCGGAATTCCATTATCCTTCCCATTTCACATGTGGGAAATATAAAGGGAGGAAGGGATTTGCTCAGGATTGTAATCTATCAATGGCAGACTAGAACTCAAAGCTCTAATTCTCCAGAAGCAAGTCCCCATCTCCCATCTACTCACTGGGCCTGGTCTTAAGTACTGAAACATGGGACTATGCCAAAAAGTTGATTTGCTCAAAAGCAAATTAAATTTCCATATTTCAGCACTGAAATAAGAAACAAAATAATTCCCCTAATTTTGTCAATGGCACCAACATTGTCCTTGCCATTTGCACCAAAACTCATGGTTATCTTAGATTCCAAACCTCTTTATCATTGTCAATTACCAAAAATCCTTTTGATTTTTTTCCCTTCTGGTCCATCCATCCAAAGCTGGACCTCTTCAGGTCAAACTTGCTCTCAGTGCCTAGAACCTCATGCAATAGCTATATTTGGTCTTCTAGAACCTTGTGAAACAGCTATATTTGGTCTTCTAGATTTAACTCTTTTCACATTGCTGGGCATTCTAAGCAAGTGAAACAGATACAAGTTCTGCCTTCGTTCAGTCAACCAGTGCTAGAAAGCCTATACTGGCTCCCCAGTAACTTCAATGTCAAGTTCAAAATCGGCACAGTGACATTTGAGGCCTGTTAGTGACTTGGTCCTATTTGATTTATCCCATCTTATTACGACCAGCCTCAAACATGAATACTGTTCCATCAGATCAGTCTCCTTGCAAATCATTTGCTCCAATATCTATTTGCCAAGGCTCAACACTGCCCCCTCCCTTCTCATGATCATTTTCTAGCAGTTGTTTTATATGCTTTGTCACCTAATCACAGATCTCTTATGTTCTGTCCTAACTATGCCACATGAGCATGTGTCATCATTCTAGGTATATACAACTCCTTGAGGGAGACAGTACTGTCCTAAGCCTCCACCAGTCTACCTCGCATGGGTGTCCCCTAAGCACACTGGTGAGGCATCTATACAAATCCTTATCTGGTCTTAACATCAAAATTTTAATCACATCTGTCAATTTTTTTTAATGTGGCATCCTGAAGAGCTTGAGAAAGAAAGAAAACCAAGGTCACAGCCACCTTGAAACCACATTTTAGGAGGGATGTTGAAGGAAAAGAGGAGTTGTAGATTGAAGTACAGATGCCTAGCCCTCTACTCTACAAAACTAAGCCTAGAGACTTCTGCATTGAATGGGAACTGATGTAGATAATTTCCAACGTTAATGCTATGATTCTAATAAAAAGATTTCTGCAGGGACTACTCTTCATTTGGATAAAGTGGGGAATAGATTTTTCTGAAAATTTAAATATTTTTAAAGTAAACATAGGAATCTCCATTAAGTGCAGTATTCCAAACATTAAAAGAAAAAGAAAAGCACCTTTCATTGAACTATTCTAGGATAAGATTTTATAATAAAGATTAGGAACAATTACACAAAGAAAGTGAAATTACCAAATACAACGATGTAGTGCCTTGGAAAACTGTAAAAGAAACCAAAAGCCCAATGGAAATATTTGCACATCAAAGTGGGGGGAATAGTTTCTGTAGGAAGCAAGGTAAAAATCCAGGATTAAATGATGGTAAGCTCCTTCCCAAAGATGAGCTCTTATGATTCAGTCCTTGAATTAAATATGCAGGTTACCTGCTTCTCCAGAAGTTTCAGCATCTTCAATATTAAAAAGCACTGTTTTATTACAGGCCACCTTTGTCTCATTACATGTATGATAAATAGGTTCCCAAAACTCCATGATATTGTTTAGCTTATTCTGCATAAAAGAATCCTAAATCTGACATGACCAAGAGAATCCAAGTCCAAGTCACGGAAGCCAGTCTGCACATCAACATGAGAAACAAATGGTTTGTGTTTGTTTGGTAACAAGTCAGATACCATGACTTGTTATGATGTATTCATTTTCCTCCTGGAATACCACAATTCTAATGCACGCCCTCCCTCACAGTATTATGAAAGGCGGATGTATTAGTCCATTCTCATGCTGCTAATAAAGACACACCCAAGACTGGGTAATTTTTAAAGGAAAGAGATTTAATTGGCTCACAGTTCAGCACAGCTGGGGAGGCCTTCACATGGTGGCAACAAGAAGTCCAGAGCAAACTGGGAGGAAAACCCCTTATTTAACCATCAGATCTCATAAGAACCCATTCACTATCACAAGAACAGCACTGAGGTAACCACTCCCATGATTAAATTACCTCCCACTGGGTCCCTCCCATGACCTGTGGGGATTATGAGAACTACAGTTCAGGATGAGATCTGGGTGGGGACACAGCCAAATCATATCAGGGGATGAGCAAATAAAAAACCAACCAAAATGGTACAGAGCCTGCTCTTCTCCCTTGGAGCAAAGGGAAAACGATTGGCTTATTTGAGCTGAATGAACTTAATTTCAGTAATTCGAGATTTTACAAAGTGAATTTAGAATCAGGGAGGTAGCTTTCTTTGCTTTCAATCCGAAACATAAAAACCTACTTCTTGTATTTAAATGTCCTCATAAAGCAATGCAAATATCTTCATATTTTGATTATAGAAGAGCTCCAAAGTGAAAGTGACTACCAACAATTCCATTTATCCGTGAACAATTCATTGCCTACAATGAATAAAATCCTGCTGAAAGTAATTAACATAGACGGGAAATAGAAAATTGAATTTTTTTAAAGATTCCCTCACAGTTTTAAATAATGCAGCAATCTGAGCCGAATTAACCATCATAAAATAGTTCTTTATCTTTCTTATGTCCTGTAAAAGATAAGATTTATCCTACAAACATCCCTCTGATAATGAGCATTCTGGCTTGTCTGTATAAGTCATATCTTCTCTGTCTCACTGGCATATCCTCTATAGTCCCATTGGCAAACCTCCTGGCATTTAAAAAAAATACATGCACACACACAATTTTACAGGACATGAAGAGTCACTAACTTCCTAAAACTGAATGTTTCCACTCCATTTTTACATTGCATTTATACAGTCTGAAGGATCTGGTTTTGTGCCATTATCTAGCATTCCACTATACCACAAGAAGAAATCAGTAGATTTTTCTGGACGGCAATGTTTCTGAGAGGAGTAGACCACAGAAGTAAAATAATCATTGGAACATGCCATGTTCAGCAGGTTCAGTCACGAGCATTTTAAAAAATTAGGTAATGGTACAAAATGTTTAAAGTTTGAAATTTATATTTCATATTTACTATTAATATTTCATGTACTATGTTAAAACATAGAATCTCCCAAATAGTAAAAACAGCCCAATTAACTAAAGGATAACAGGTGTACCACAAGCTGTGTCTCTGCCAAACCATCCTTGTGGGTATGTTGGGAAGCAGTAGATTTATGGAAGTCATAAATTCGAGACCTACATGTTCTTTCTGATTGTGAAAGCTATCATTAACCGCAGATTAAGTCTGAAGGAAAATAAAGTCAGAACACATTACCGGGACCCATGGTTGGCAATTTAAGCAAAAGGCTAGAAATTAGAAACCAGTTCTAACCCTGCCTCCACAACTCCCTTGCTGGTAACCTTCGGCAACATTTAATCTCTTAGTGTTTAAGTAGCTACATCCTCAAAACAGGGGCAAGCATTACTCTTTAATTACTCTCACAGCCGTTCAGTGAAATAAGTTAAAATAGACATAGGTCTTCAGATTATGATCTACAGTAATACTAAACACTGATACTGGTGTCAGGGTAGGAACATGCTGTTGAAAACACCCTCGACACTTTCAATATCACTAGCTGGAATCCCTTTGCTATCTCAATTGATTGAAAGAGTGTCAGGTATGCATTTATGATGGAATTAATCAGAATGCCATTAGAAAGAAAATATGGTACTGTATTTATTTTAATAAAGCTCCCTTTATGACATCAGATTCATTATTCAAGTCTAAAGAATGCTGAGCTCTACAGGGGAGCTACTGTTATAACAGCAGGCTAGCAAGGCTCAGCTCCGCTGGGTGCAAAGCACTTGGCCCATCAGGCAGAACAAATAAAATGCAGTGTACTATAATTCCATTTTTCTTTAAAAATGCTTTTAAATGATATAGTAAAGTAAGATCTGTCATCTCATATGCATACATAGGATCATCTGGCTTTAGGCAATATATCTAGGAAGTAACTAGTCTTCAAAGGAACAAATGTTTAAGATTTAGCACAGATAAGATTACAATGGGTATTTTTAAAACTATATATATTTTAAGTATAAAAAATGTAAAAATGTAAACATGTTGAATGGGAGAGAGATGAATTGTCACAGAAAGAAGATATTAATGAAAATGTGCAGACGTATATTATAGCAACCTAGAAGCCTATCAATCACACCACTTATGAAAAGGAATATAAGAAATTATCTGCCCATTAGACTGGTGTGGTGTCTCACACCTGTAATCCCAGCACTTTGGGAGGCCAAGGAAGGAAGATCACTTGAGGCCAGGAGTTTGGGACCAGCCAGGACAATATAGCTGGACCCTGTCCCTACAAAAAAAAAAAAAAAAAAGAGCCAGGCATGGTGGCATCCACCTGTAGTCCCAGCTACTCAGGAGGCTGAGATGGGAAGATCACTTTAGGCCCAGGAGTTCGAGGTTACAGTGAGCTATGATTGCACCACTGCACTCCAGCCTGGGCAACAGAGCAAGATCTGAAGAAAAGAAAGAAAAAGAAGAAAAAAGAAAGAGAAACAGTGTCCAAATGGAGTTCTGCTCTAATCACAAGACCTCAGTACATTAGAAAGACCACAGGGCAAGTTACTGCTGGGTTGTTTTCAGGTCTGTTCCATCCATTGTCCTGAAGGAAACCACATTTCCCAACTGCTCTGGGCCAATAGGAAGCATTGGTGGAAGACAAGCAAGCAAGAGGGAAGAGGGAGAAGCAAGGGTATCCACCCAACACATGCACTTCAGGTGGCATCTCTAGCCCCCTCTAGAGTCTTGGCTCCCATCAGACACAGTCTTCCACTACCATCTTGGTCCTAGCTCCCTCCAAGGTTGCTCCAGTCTCTGGGATCCAGAAACACCACCTGCTCCCATCATTTCTCCAACCCTATGGATGATGCAGTTGGTTCCTGCTGTTGCTGGTCTCTGAGTTGCCACCATTTGGAGTTTGCCTTTTCAACTCTTGCATCGCATATGTCGACAATGCCCTGTCTTAAATTCCCTTTGTTTGGAAGGCCCAGTGTGGTTTCTGGGCCCTGAGCTAAGAGTCAGAAGACCCTTCTTTAATCCTGTCTCCACAATTAAACCACGTGGCCTTGGAAAAATTCACAATCTCACTAGTCCTGAATTTTCTCATCTATAAAATGAGGGAATGGAGAGCTTTTAAAATCCCAATGTCCACATCATATCCCATAGAATTTAAATCAGAATGTCTAGGAGTAGAAGCCAGACATTATTATGTTTTTAAAATTATTACCCAGATGGCCCTTTTGTGCAGCAAAGTTTGGGGGCCACTGCACTAGAATGTAAGAACGTATGCTTGTGTATTCTTGCACTTTCTAGAATTTTCTAAAATAGTAGGTATAGGGTAGTAAAGGATGCATTTTTCAGAAATGAGCTTATTTTTAGTTCTAGTATGTTTTTACTAGCTATACTCTTAGCTCTTACTAGCTATCTTCAATTATACTCTTTACTTATATAAGCAATATATACACTTAACCCATGAAATGCATTATACTCAATGTCTAAATATTCAATTACCATAAAAATTCCCAGTAGCTATACTGTCAAGTCATACCATAAATACCTTGAGGAAAAGACCTGATCCAAGGTCTGGCCCTATTGCCCCATCTCCATCCCCATCACACTAGAGTCTCCTGCTACCTCTCCTTTCAGCTATTTGAATCCCATTTCTCTCCTCTGCCCACTAAGATTGGTAAATTCATCTCCTCTGAGCACAAACCACCTCACCCTTGCATCTAATTCTGTGAACTACATATTCCTGGCTCCAGCCTTGCCTGGCTCCACAGGCCTCATGCCCCCAGCTTCAGTCTCCCTGGCAACATCACCAACGACCCCCAGCCCAGCCTACCGGTGAGGTCACCAGGAACTTGGGCAAGCAGGCCCTCACTGGCAGCAGCAAGCTGCAGTGGGAGAAAATTAGCCCTGAAAATGTGTGCACCAAGATCTGAACAAGGTCAAATGATGTGATAAGTTTGTATGGTTGCTTCTCAAACAGAGGTTTGATCAATACACGAAAAGAATATTTTCACATCACAAAATAATGACACTACAAGTTTGATTCTGTGGGTCTGTAGTGGGCCAGGAATCTCTTTGTGTAATAACCCCAGGGGATTCTCACACAGGTGGTCCTCAGACACCTCACACATTAGTAAATGTCACAGGTATACACTCTGTTGCTTTTAATGAAGCAAATGACATCTATACAAACATGAAGATACCCTGTTAAATGTTTCTCTCAAGCTGTATAGAAAACCTCCCTTCTAACCAACTACAGGCATGAACTTAGCTGGTTGAGGGACTGAAAGGACAGAGTGGGAGAAATGCAAGGAGGGAAGCTCCTCCCTAATTCAACCCCGACTCAGCATCTCAGTAGCATACATTAATCTACAAAACCCACCCATGCTGTGGAAGAGAAACCTAAGAGGTTGGGTGTCACTCTTTTAATAGTGTGAAATGGGGGGGGGGAACCTCAATCTATTTTCACTCAGACTTGTTTCCCTTCTTTCTTGATAGTCAAGAAAAAACTAATCCCAAGAAAGAAATCAAAGAACTAAACTTTTATCTTTCCTTAAGAAAAATAAATGACAGTGTCAGGCAAATTCTCTCATACTACATGGAAAACACACTTATCCAGCTGCGCACACACACAAACTGACAGATCAACTGCAAAGGCAGTCCTACACTTTGCAAGATGTAACTAGGTAGACATGAATTTATGAAAATTAAACTTTGGAGTCACTAAAGATAAGGGCAAGAAGAAACCTTAGAAATTATCTCACTGAGTGGGCTGTACGTTTAAGCAACCTATGCAGAGCTCTAGGAGTTCTCAGAGGTGCCTCATACCTTGGGAACCTTCGAGAAGAACAGAGGCTGCAGGCTGTCGCTGCTACTTCCCCAGGACATGACATGAAAGGGCAAAAAGGCAACGTTCACCAAGCTCCTTCTGCATGCCAAACCATTAATATGCATCACGGTATTTAAAAGTCACGGCAATCTTATACCGTGCTTTAAACCCACTTACAAATTGGGGAAAAGTCTCAGAGGGGTTAAAATAACTTTACCCAAGGTCACATTGTTGGGAAGCAGCAGAGTAGGACTGGAATTTTGGTGGGTCCAATCCCACATTAGTTCTCTGGTCAAGAACTTTGTAGGATGCAATCATCCCACCTGGATTCAAATTTAGTCTCCAACTTACTAGCTGTGTAACCTTGAGCAAGATAACTAACATTTTTGTGCCTTAGCTTTTGCATCCTGAAAACAGGTAGCAATTTCACGGAGTTTTTTGAGGATTCAGGGATATCAAGCCCTAGTATGGTATAAATGGTCAATCCACATAAAGGTGCCTGGCAAACAGTCAATGCTCAAGACATGGACCAAGAGACCCTGGCACTTCTGCCACTCCTCCCCCACCACACCTAGTTTCTGTTTTCTACTCTTCTATGTCAGAATTCTTTTTTCACTCCCACAATACTGTTTCTTTCTCCAGTGAGGTTTTTTTTAAAAATACAAAAAATCCATATAACCATTCAAGTTTAACATTTTTAGTTACAGAGTAATTACAAAGCATTTATCAATTCATAACAAGAACACAGCAAGGCTTTAATGACTATAGAATAAAAGAGAAAGAAGGTAGAAAAATAATAAAGAATTTACTTATAAATGCAACTCAGCATCTAAAACCCCTTTTAGGAGAATTAGATGACCTCAGAAAGAACAGACCTGTGTTAGAGCAGAGTACACAGTCTTACAACTGCAGTGCTCAGAGAACTAACAAGAAGCAATTTTCTATTCCTCCAAACCTGTCTCCTAATTAAATTAATCAGTTTTAAATAGGTTAGACTTCTTGTGCTTCATGCCTGTAATAGTCTATGGTTTGCAAAATGTAGTGTGATACATCTATTGGCTTGTATTTCATTAGAATTAGGGATTCATAACTATAATATCCAATCTGGTAGTTAGCAAAGGAAATAAAGCTTTTCAAAGCAGAATAACTAGTCTGCATAAATTTGAAATTCTTCTGATAGAAATGTCACCTGCGTTCCAGATGAGTACTGTAATTTAAAAATATCCTTTAACAAAAGATATGTTTGCTTCCAAATTTATTATTCTATTCCCCCGACTCCTTTCCAAGGAAGGGATTCATTTTATGTGTCACGCAGATTGTTATTAGAGAGATTGACAAGATCACAGTCTCTCTTATAGAGCCCTTCCAAACCCCTAAAGGCCACAATCGATCCTGCCATATTCAATGAATTAACGAGGTCAGACGTGGACAATACTTATATAGCACATTTTTAAGAAGGCGGGGACTCCAAAACGACACCTAGGAAGAAGGTGCACCTCAAACCCAAGGTGATGCCCAGCCTAAGAAAATGCTCCCTCACCCAGGTGGAGTTATTTGTATATATCTGCTGTGTATTTTCCAGTACAACACTTTCTATATCTCATGTGCTTCTAGCTACCTCCGTGACAAGTAATAGGATCGGCTAGGGTCAGATGACAGAAAAATGAGGCAAGAATGCAAAGCTGGAGAAACATATCAGTATCAGAAAAAGGTGGTGAAGCTCCAGTGTGACCCTGGGCATCAGTGACGAAGAAGAGAGAGGAGCTCCCAGAAAGAAGGCCTGGGTTTCCCAGGAGACTCACTCTGGATAAGAGGGAAAAAACACATGGATGCAAAGGGCAGGGTATCAGTCCAGGACAGAGGATGGAACAAGAGAGAGAAAGTACCCCTAGAGATAAAGGCTGCCTCTTGCTCTTTCCACTCTCTCTTTAGAAGGAACGTCTCTACTTCTGTCTCTTTACTTTTCACATCCACAGCTATACTTACTGGTTCCCACGTTTGTGCTCTCCTCCAGAGTCTAGACTATGGGCCCCCCTGGGTCAACGACTGGCTTCTATAAACGCTTGATGAATGAATGAACAAGGAAGGGATGGAAACGAATTCTTTTTGAGCAGTAGGTCAAATTAGACACATCACTGTAACAAAGTAGCTTCAAAGAAGAGTCATTCAAGGAAACACAACTGCCAACAACTTTCTGATACAGTATTAACTTGCTACTTTCCTAACCAAACCCTAGCCTTCAATTGTCTTCACCAGGGTAGGATGGGGGAAAAGAAGGTATAAAATCTAAGTCAGAGATGAGTGTATGGTAATCTAAGCTATTGTAGCCAAGCAAGGAAAACTACTTCCCCATCCCCCACACAGGGGTCCGCCCTGGGTAGAGGGGAAGAATGAGCTGTTGTTCCACGTTCACAACTAATCTGAAAAGCCAAAGATTCCAGATTGCCTTGACCCTGACTCTCCATTGGAGGAAAGCTTTGTGGAATAATTACCATTTGTTTACTCTCTAGTTACACTGTCATACTTAAATGTGCAAATTAATCAAATCATACCACTCCAATTTTCCAGGTCACAACATTTCTAAGAATTCCTACGAGACTGAGTAGAACAGAGCCAGTTTCCTTAGATGAAGCCCCAACTTACTTCTTTTTAAAGAGCTGTGCCAAAGGCATTGTTCCCCGGGTTGTGTTCATCCAGTCACAGCGCAGCTCTGCTGACATCATTCCTCAGGCTCCCTGGGAACCACCAAGAATGAACCAGAAGGGACTGCTGCTCGAGGGGCTGCCTGCAGCCACAAGAGTACTGTCAGGAGGGACCGGACCCTGGCCTTACTAGACCCTGGATTTCCTGTCTGTAACAGCTATAATAATACCAACCCCATGAGATTGCTGCAAGGATTAAATGAGTGTATCTTAAAACCTCTAGAGTGTGCCTTCCCAGAGCAGTACTCAGTAAATGGCAGCCATGATTATGATTATTACTGTTGTTGTTGTGATGATGATGATGATGATTTCCTTTCATATCCCCGCCCCTAGCCTGCCCTAAAGTGGCCACACTTTTGCCTAAGCTGGTTCTCAACCTGGACAACTCAAGTTTCTCCTAAAACGAGATCCAGTTCAAAGACCACCCCCTTCCTGATAACTCTCCCTGTCCTGGTTCCCCTCAGTACACAGGAGGAATAATCTCTTCCATGCTCCCATCATCCCGAGTCTACAGCTTGACTGTGATATTTTTCTGCCCTATTAGCTGAATGACTCTCATCTTCCCAGATTATGACCTCTCTCACAGAATAAACATCCCAAAACTCCCCATAGTAGGGTGCATAGTTCAAGTTTTTAACTGTGATCTCTGGAAATATCCTCAAACAGCAACGTATCAGGACAAAGGTGACACTTTTAACTGCTCAGGGGAATAGGCCAGACTTTAAAGACACCATTTGAATTTTTATCACCTGTGTAGTTCTTAAGGTTTTGCATCATTGGAGATGGGGATGATAAATCAGGCACCCAAATATTACATCATTATAATAAACTAGTTTACATCTTTCTCATGAGACAAGAATTACTCACGCTCTTACCTCTTCAGTAAGTACACTACCTGCTGTGTTCTGAATTCTGGCAAGAGCCACCTTTTATGAAGTCACTCTTGTACAACACACACACAAAATATATATATACAAAGAAGTATTCACCACACCGATGCCCATAAACACACATTCCATATAATACCTCAAGCCCAGCTATATTCCAGAAGATGAAAGGTCCTTAAGTTTGGAATTCGTGATCCTGTGAGTCCATGCAAGCAGAGTTTTTAAAATAACTAATCCAGTCATGGATAAGAGTCTCAAAGCCAAGACGCTCCCTATGTAAGTTTAGTATCAGCTCTACCCTGCTTCCTTGTTACTCTTCAGCCTAAAAAAATATTTTGCAGAACCGTACACTAAAGGTTTTGATTCCTTTTAGAGAAAAAGGCATCATGCAAAACACTCTAAAAACAGGGTTTCTCAGCCTCTGTACTACTGACATTTGGGCTGACACTTCTTTGCTGTGGGTAGTGCTGTCCACTACATTGTAAGATGTTTAGCAGCATCCTTGGCCTCACTCTAACAGATGCCAAAAGTACCTTCTCACTTGTTGTGATAACCAAAATTGTCTCAAGACATTGCACAATGTCCTAGGGGACAAAGCCACCCCCCGATGAGGGCCACTGATCTAAATAAAGTATCACTCTTTACAAACCATCATTTAAAAGTGAGAAAACTGGCTGGGCACAGTGGCTGATGTCCGTAATCCCAGCATTTTGGGAGGCCAAGGTGGGAGGACTGCTTGAGGCCAGGAGTTTGAGACCAGCATGAGTAACATAAAGAAAAGAAAAGAAAAGAAAAAAAACAATTTTTTAAATTAGCCAGGTGTGGTGGCACATGCTGTAGTCCCAGCTCCTTAGGAGGCTGAAGTGAGAATATCCTTTGAACCCAGGTGTTCAAGGTTACAGTGGGCTATGATCCCACCATTGCACTCCAGCTTGAGTGACAAAGCAAGACCTTGTCTCTAAAAAAATTAAAACCAAATAAAAATAAGAAAACTCTTTAAAAACTGGGGCAATGTAGCTCTAAGAGAAAGTACTGAAGCAGAAGACCCAGTTCAAATCCCCGTTCTATTCCAAGGGAACTGTGCAACATGAGCCAGACAGGCTGGGCTTGGAACCGGGCTCTGCCTATTGCCAGCTGGGTGACCATGGGCTAGGTACTAAACCTCTAAGACTCAGTTTACCCATCTACAAAATAATAATGATAATAGTAAATGTTTCCTGGAATTGTTGTGAGGATTAAATAGATGGACATATGCAAAGTGTTTAGAAAGTGCCTGGCACATATTAAGCACACATTAAACACTAGCTATTCCTATCATCATATCATTTAACTTTCTATGCCCAAGGTTCCTCATCTGCCATGTAGTATGAATAGTGCCACATAGTATTATAAATATTTGTTAGCTCTAGCCTGCAGTACAAAGATACGTAAATAAGTTATTTTGGTTTCTCTGGTAGAGTTAAAAACAACACACTCTGATCA
Source organism: Pongo pygmaeus (assembly GCF_028885625.2). Lineage (NCBI taxonomy): Eukaryota > Metazoa > Chordata > Mammalia > Primates > Hominidae > Pongo > Pongo pygmaeus. The sequence goes on along the minus strand of NC_072384.2, from coordinate 104,894,112 downwards.
ATTTACAAAACCCACCTATCCCATCCCCACCACAAGAAAAATAGTTTTTTTCAAGTTTTATTTCAAATTCAAATACTATCATGGTAGAATTATGAAGTCAATGCCCTAGCTCAGTGCGAGAGAAAAATATCCATTAAAAACACGGCACAGTTTCTGATTGTGCAGTGGATTCAGAATAATTGCTCAGTATATGTTATTATGGTTGTATTCCATATTGTTGTTACGATCCATGACAAATAATTACAACCCTCTCATGAGTGTGCCTGAAAGACACCATAAGGGGAAGCAGATGAGAACTTGTAGATGACTCAAACACTTGCCACCACCCCTGGGAAACCAAATGTGTGGGAGTGGGTAGAAACTAGACATGTTTATTGTGGAAAAGTCTCACTGGTGATTCCATTATATAATATAACCACACTCGAACATGTATATTCATTTACATGCGTGCACACACACGCATGCTGCTGTCAGGTTGACAACCACCGGCCTATTGCATCAGCATCAGAGGAGTTATTTTATTTTTAATTGAAAAAAAGAGCACACACGTATGCATGCTGTCATCATGTTGAGAACCACCAGATAGAAGAGTTATCATTTTTAATTGGAAAAAAAACTTTGCTGCAACAATGTATGGGTATTCATTGATTTACAAAACAGATACTGCCATAAAAAAAGTAAACTTAGATCCAACTCCCCTTCTTTTGCTGGTGATTACAGAGACACATTCAAATGTACCTTGTGTCCCAGGGTACTTGTGCAGAAACTTTTAGTGTAGCAAGGTTAGGGTGGCCTGTCTTCAAAAATAGCAGCACCCCAGCTGCTGGCGAGAGGCAGTTCTCTTTAGGGCACCTCAAGCTACTGTGTAACTTTAAAAAGAGTCAAATATCCAAATCAAATATTCAAAAATCAGACCAAAGGCTAGATGGTGTCAAGGCAGAGCTATTTATTGCAAGGTTCTAGTTGCTACTTCAGTAACTCTAAAATAAGGGAGGTTAGGGGACAGTGGGTCCCCAGAAGGAAGAGATAAGAGATTTGTAACCTGAAAACCTTACAATACAGAGATACGATATTAGACTAACAGTCAATTAATATGGCAGGACCTACAAGCCATGTATCAAGGCTCCCCATAGCAAGGGCAAGAACTGCCTGAACAACCAAATCACAGGACAGGACTAACAGATTTGGAACTCCACAGGGGCTTACATCTAAGGGGACAGTTAAGACTGATTCTACTGAACAAAGCACAGGAATCATCCAAGACCACAAGCTCAACTCACCAGGTAAATAAGGTGTTAAATCAACCAAGCACACCTATCCTTAACCTCTAACAGTGTACTACAGTGCTGACTCCAGTCAGCTCCAGCTGTCTCAGCACTGGTGAGCCCCACAGCCAGAGAGAGCCAGGAGGAGAACAGGCAGGGGCCTGCATCTCTAGCAGAGATGACACCACATGCAAGTACCACATCATCCAAAAGCATTTCCAGCCTAAGTCCATTCTATACAAAAGGGAAGAGAAAATGCCAGTTCAGCTGTATCAACGAATGGAAGAGGAAAACGAGAACTGCTTTCTTAGCATCAAGGGGTTTCAGAGGGTCAATAATTTACATATTGCTATGAATTAAAAGAGAAGCCTACATATCATATTTTCTGAACTATTTAATTTTTAGGTTCTTTATAACTTGAGTTTTCATGGGAGTGGCTTAATGTCTAAATTTTTAAAAGCAAGATGCAATTAATATTTTAAAGGTTCACTCTAACCATTAAATGAATGCCCTTTAAAACCAAAAGCAAATTCATTTCAAGTACAGCATTAGGAGACACACAGCAATGAATGTTTGTTTGCATAAATTTAGAAATTATGCATGTTTAACAATATACAGATTGTAATGAAACCATGTATATTACTGTCTTAGGTTAAGTTATATTTGGAAGACAACTCAAAACCAAGACAGTTATTACTAAATTGCTGAGTCTTCTTGTAGCTAATGACTGCTGCTTGCTATGACAGCCATAAAAAAACATCAGCAAAGTAATTATAATGAATCAATAAAAAACCCATAACTAAAGCAGAGTCATCTAAAGAGTAGAGAACTGGAACTTGGAAGAACAACTTATTAAATAAAAAACAATTAACTAAGGAAATTTAGTAAAGGGTATGCTGTTAATTTATACATTCAAGCATCTACTCACAAACCTGAGTAGAAACTATGTGTTGGGCCCCATGTAGCTACTGGGAAGAGACACCATAGCTGGACCTGCTCAAAGTCTACTTGAGAAACACAGACATGATATAGAAGACACACTTAGGTTGTTAGTGTGTGTCCAGCACCATATAAGCACTTCAGAAACGTGACCTCATTTAGTATTCCACAGCAACCCTGTAACGCCATCTTACAGATAAGAACAGAAGCACAGTGACTGTAAGTTGCCCAAGATCATACAACTAGTATATGGCAGAGCTTGTACTTCAATCTAGAAAATCTTGCTCGAGAGCCCACACAAATGACAAACATGCTATGCTGCCTGTCCATACTGAGGTGTCTCCCTCAGACCATTGTGTAAAAATCAAGAATCTATAACCTCTCACAGATGTTAAGTATCTATATAATAGAAGAACATTCAAATTGCCCAATGGAGGGGAAAGTCATTCTGTCAAAACCAGAGAGCTAAAAATATAAAATACACGTATCCAAACAAAATTTATTATGAATAAAGTATGAGATCACTGCTAGTTCGGTTTCATTTAAAAAAAAACTTTGTCATAATTTCTTTTAGAAGGAGATAGAACATAAATGATAATAAAGTTAGGAAATTAATAGATTGTTTTCTTTCTAATCAACAGCTACTATTGCAATGAAGCATCTTTCTGATACCATCGTTCTTAAACAGCTCCAATTTGGCAGCTGTACACAATAACTAAACAAACAACAACCTCTGAGAACAAAGTAGCAGTCTTGAGCTCCCACACCCACCAAGGGAAAAGCCCAGAAGAAAGGCCACAAATAGGAAGATGCTCTGACAGTGAGTGACTGGTCAAGTCAAGCAAAACAAATGCCTAGCCGGCCAACCTCTTACAGCGGCTGCTAAGACATACTGGAGACACTATAAGACAGTAGAGAAATAAAGGGGAGGAGTAAAGAAAGTGGTTAACCCTGGGCTCAGCAGGTGCCATCAGTGTCTGAAAGGGCCTGGGGATGAGCCACAGTGACAGAGGTGATGCCCAAGAGCAGAAACTAAGCAGGAGTGCTGAGCTGTAGACTCTGACAAAAGAAAAGAGTCATTGCTGGCAAAATGAAAGGAGAAGAGCAAGGCAGAAGGACAAACAGTGATGTGTATTTCGATGCCTTAGTACCCAAGGGCATCAGGGACACTCTGATGGCATACCAATCACAATGAGGAGAAACCACGGAACTTACTCACCCTACAGAGCAGAATCTGTCACTTATTACTTACCACAAACAAAAACCTGTATTAGCTGGGCATGTGGCAGGGAAGTTGTATGGACACATCCACAAAAAAAGGACAAGTAACCATCTCTCTCCTGGTGCTGCTGACTGATATGGGAGGGTCATCTAACCTCTTTAAGTCTCAATGACATCATTGCTAAGTCAGGAGAGAATGACAGCCCCTCCACCCCGCTACCAGCTGCAGAGCCTACAGGCATCAGATGAGGTCACGCATACATACTGGTGTTCAGTAATGTTCCATGAATTTTACATATTATCATCACCACCACCACTACCATATTGCTATGGTTATCTTGCCCACAAAGCTGCTTACATTCTAGTGGAAAAGATATCAAGAGTGAAAACTAGTTATGAGAAGGACAGTATAGAGACTGCAGAGTATAGAGACCTGGGTCGATTTCAGAGTGCCTCTTACATTTCACTCCAACATCACACTTGAGATAGAGCCGGACTCAGAGTGGCAAGAGAAGAGCAGATGGATTGAATGGTACAGCCACCAGCCAAGTTGGGCTGTCCTCAGTCACCTATGTTGACACACAGTCTCTGTGGCTTTAGCTAACAGATCACGTTTGAGTCAATAATTTAAGATAGCAGAGAAGTCAAGTTTCATCTCTTCCAGGAGGCCTTCTGAAATCCCAATTTCCCAAGCAGAGAGTGGTCATTTCCAAAGCAGCCTCTCTGAGACATGGTGCTTTATAAGTGATGTGCACCATCAGACAGAATTATAGCTTCCTACAAGAGGGTAGTAACTGCATAATATCTTTATTGTATTTCCATTGGCTGGCAAAGTTTCTGACACATGTTTGCCAGCCAATGAATGCTGGCTACATAAATGAATAGTTAGCTTTCTGATTTTTAGTGACAAAATTTACACAGCTGTCTAGAGTATTTACCTACTAAGCTCAGTTCCTTAAAGGGCCAAACAACTAAGATATTGTCAGGAAAAAAATACACAGCTCCTGTATTTATAGAAATATTTCTGATAAATAACTAGACATCTCTTTTAATTGGCTTATTATGCAAAGTCCTAAAATATAGGCTAAACAGCCCCATTCCCTGTAACTAGTGGTCAGATTTATCATCATGAACAGCAATTAATGTGCTAGGTGGAAGCAGAACAAAGGCTGAGGGAGCTACTGGTGTACGGAGAGGGCTGCTTCCTCCCGGGCTATGGAGCCCTTCCAGCCTGGTTCTTTCCTCCCCAACCTTTTCTGCAATAATGTCTGCTACTCTGCCCCTCATTCCCACTACGTGTACCCTCCCCTCCTTTTCCTCCTCCTTCAAGCTTCTCTTTTTATCCCCTCTTGTCTCTGGCTCCTATAGAAACTAGATGTGGAAGACAGGCACCCCATATCTTAGAAAGCTTTCATCTCAGAAATCATCTCCAGTCAAGAAAAGTGTTCTTTTCTATCTGGACAGAAAACTAACAAAGTACTTTGTTCTCTACGTAACTGACCACTGTCACTTCTGAACTCTTGAGTTTACTTTTCCTTTCTCCCTTCCCCATTTGTAAGGCACTATTTTAGATCCGCAAAGTTACTGAAAGACTGATCTTGGGGAGAAAATGGTATTTCCTTTCAGTATAGAGAAAAAAAGTTACATGGTTATGAATCCACTCCTACCATTTTTTCTGTAGCAGTTCACTATGAATGACCTTTTAAGTCACATTTACATGTAGCCACAGCAATAATAATTACACACACACATTATTTAATTCAGGACAGTAATATAAGAAAAGATCACAGATTTACACCTTTATTAATTTCTGTTACAATATTTCAAAGTTCACAATAATTTGGTCTGAACTAAAGTTTATGCTCTAACTCCTCATTCACTCACCTACTACTGTATTCAGTCCCTAATACACACAGTGCTATTTAAGACATTATAATGGATTAAAACCGAAAAGCAAACAACAAAACAAAGCATTTTGCTTTCAAGGAGGTTACAATCTAATTAGGGAGATGAGATATATATATCTCAGAAAAATTCATTTTCCAAATAAATTTAAAATGCAAACAAAATTTCAAGGGCTTAACCCTACTTATGGGAAGGGAATTATTATAAGAAACTTAGAGCTCAGAAATTGTTTGTATGGACATACAGTTAATTACAAATGAGTCATCTATTCATCATACTTCATCATAATAGGCCCCTAAAAGACCACTCCTTGGCAGCATGTAGAAGTTATTAGTACTTAGAAATGTGTACTTGAAAGTAATAAATCAGCCACTAGAAAACACTTTTATGGCTGGGGATGAGCTTTAGAGATAAGCTACTCTATGTCTGAGGTCTTGAGAGTTCAAGGGCCTTGCCCACGGTTTGAGAGCTAGTTCATATTCATAGAAGAGCCAGGGCTATCCCCAGGACCAGATGCCAAGTCCAGTGTTTTTCCCAAAACCCCACATGGATCTATTTCACCTTCTTTGCCAGCCAGTGCAAGTTAGTGGATTTTCTACTCTAAATATTGCCTGAAGTAGTAGAAATAAAGTATCCAGAAATCAGAACTAATAGCAGCCAGATTTATATACCTCAGTTATAACAGCTTATACACCTCAGTTACAACAGCTTATACACCTCAGTTACAACAGCTTATATACCTCAGTTACAACAGCATACCTGTTTGAACTTCACTCTTTCTCATTTCCCATTCATCCTGTAAACTCTGCCCCTGGTCAATCTACCTAAAAGGTTGCTTTTAACAAGTCATTATGACTTCCTTCCCTCACCTTTGGAACAGAGCTCCTATCTAGGCAATCAAGACTCTCCGTATTTTTGAGAGGTCCCCAAACCACAATGTTCTCAGCTACCTGTCCTCAGAAATTGAGCCCCCTATTCCAGCTAGATGGATAGAATCATGTCAGAAGAGCAAAGAAACTGTCAAGCTGTTCTTTGCCTGGCTAATATAGAAGGCGGCACAAAGCAGCCTATTTGTCTTCCCAACATCAACCCTAAAGGTGAGCTACGGTCCAGCCCCACTGAGAAGTTAAAGCTGTCTCTTTCATAAACACAGCCAAGTTCTTTATACTTCCCACCTATGCTGCCTATGTGAGGAATGAACCAGACACTCACTGGAAGCAAGACTTGGCTCACTCAGAGTACAACAAGCTCTCCCTTGCAGATGTGAGTTCATACTTTACTGTACATTTTGTGACTTTGTAGCCTTCATCTACAAAATCTCATTCCCTTTCAGACCTTGCCTTCACAAAAGAGGCCCCAATATCTTGACTCCAACAGTAATGATCAGCACACACACCACCAGTCATTGGAACCACTACTCTGAGTGTCTTGTAGCCCCGTTATAAATTTTGCCGCACACTTACAAAATCTCAGCTCAATATTCCAGGCCCAAACAGGAGACAGGATGGCAAATGTTCAGAGAAAGGTTTGATTTTGTATCATCTTGATGATGTCTAACATCATGATCTTTGAGGCTATAGCAACAAGTAGCCCAATGTGCAATGAAGCATCCCCACATTAAGCATCATCTTCCCACTTTTTCGCACAAATAAGTAGTTCTCTTAGAGTGCTCTCATCACCTTCTCCAACTGGTTTTCATCATTAACTGCATGGGACAATCTAAAGCACTCTTCATAATTTTATGCTTCATAATGTTGAAACCAAAGGGAAGCACTAAAATTTCTCTCAATTTTTAGTTACAAAACATACACTAAGTATCTTGCTTAATAGGCAACTATCTACCTAAACAAAATGGCCAAAACTGAGAATGCCAGGCAGCACCACTGGAGACCGCCTAGCCCATGACTGCAGGAGGTGAATTTAATACAGTGATTCACAGTCACATTCCCCAATGAATAGCCACATGGATATCTGTTACCTATTCGATGATTACTACTCTATGTTATACATCTTATAATTTCAACCTATATGTGGACATTTACATACAGTATTAAACATTTATGCTATCCAAATCTACTATCTGAATCGGAGCTTAAAGAGAGGCATTATGGTTTCATATAGCATCTAAATCTAAGTAAAAAGATGTCATATTGTAAAGATGAGCAATCACAACCTTTGGTTTCATGAAAAATAAAAGATAAGAGCTATATGCATGGAGATAATTAGTGATATTTAGAGCAATTCTTTTCAAGAATGTTTAAATATGCAAACTGTGCAGTGAAAGCAAAAAAACTGAGTCTTCCCCTGACCTCAGGTGAGGCTGCGATTCAGCACCACACTCCCAATGTTCAGTGGATGGCTGATGGGAAGAAAAAGAAATAAGCTTATTTAAATGCTGATGGGTTTTGGTATGTCACTTAAAGCAATGATATATTTGGGTTATAAAACAAAATAATATGCCTGAGTTTTCCTGCAATTTTTTTTTTTTTTTTTTTTTTCTGAGACAGAGTCTCACTCTGTCACCCAGCCTGGAGGGCAGTGGCACAATCTCAGCTCACTGCAACCTCTGCCTCCCAGGTTCAATTGATTCTCCTGCCTCAGCCCCCCAAGTAGTTGGGATTAAAGGCACACACCACCACATCTGGCTAATTTTTGTATTTTTAGTAGAGACAGGGTTTCACCATATTGGCTAGGCTGGTCTCAAACTTCTGACCCCAAGTGATCCACCCACCTGGGCCTCCCAAAGTTCTGGGATTACAGGTGTCAGCCACCCAACCCAACCTGTAATTTTTTCTTGAATGAAATTTCAATAATTTCTTGTAATTACCTAATTGGTATTCTAACAATATATTTCAAATATTTTAAATAAGTGTTGTAATTGCTGCTTCAGAGAAATTTCTTAACTTAAAAACTGATATGTACACCCTCCTTAAATGATCTTAAAAAAATTTTTTTAAAGATTAAGAACACACTTAAAATATTTCTGTTGTCAGAAAAGTACAATTTATTCCTGCCTTCTATTGCGAGTTCTAAATGGTTTCCCAGTCAAGAACAAAACATTCTTCTTTCCCAACTTTAATTCCATGGCAACTGATTTGTTATTTCTTTTTCTGTTATTGTTAAATAAAATCTTTGTTGTAGAATGTGAAAAAACATTTTTTAAGTTCTTAGTAAACAAATTCGTAAATCAAAAGAAATCATTATTTATCCACCTATGGAAAGAGTTTCATGAGAAGCTGATACCATGTTTCTAATACTATATTTCATCAAGCAGTTCTTCAGGTATGGTCTACAAACCCCTAGGTATCCAAATACCTTTTTGGAAAATCTGCAGAGTCAAAACTCTGTCTCAAGTCTAAAAGGTTATTTGCCCTTTTGATTTGTCATTTCACATTTACAATAGTATTTTAAATATTTTCAAAAATTATTCTAAATATTTTAGTTGTATGAAAACTATAATTTAGAATTTACTATATCATTCTAAAATAAATATCTAACTTTTTATATTTAAAGATGGACTGTTGCCTTAAAAGAGATTAGACACTTCACACCCATTAGAATGGCTATTAAAAAAAAAAAACAGAAATAAATGTTGGCACAGATAGGAAGAAACTGAAACCTTTGCTCACTGATGATGGGACTGTAAAATGATACAGCATTGTGGAAGACAGTATGGTGGTTCCTCAAAAGATTAAACATAGAATTACTACATAATCCAGCAATTCTACTTCTGGGTATACACCTGAAAATAGTGAAAGCAGAGAGTAGAAAAGACATTTGTACACTCATGTTCACAGCGGCACTATTTGCAATAACCAAAAGTGGAAGGAACCAAGTGTCCAACAATGGATAAATGAATAAACAAAATGTGGTACATACACACAAAGGAATATTCTTCAACCTTGATAAGGAAGGAAATTCTGAATCATGATAGAACATGGATTAACCAAAGACATTATTATGCTAAATGAAATAATCAAGTCACAAAAGGACAAATAGTGCATGATTCCACTTCTGAGGTACCTAGAGAAGTCAAATTCATAGACAGAAAGTAAATGGTGGTTGTCAGAGGCTGGGGGAGTGGGGAATAGGGAGTTATTATTTAATGGGTATGGAGTTTCAGTTTTGGAAGATGAACAAGTTATGGAGGTGGGTGGTGGCGACAGTTGCACAACAGTATGAATATACTTAATGCTACTGAACTATACACTTAAAATGGAACATTTTATGTTATGTACATTTTAACGAAAAAAAAAATCAAACATAAAAGCGGAGGATTAAAGCCTGGGCACAGTGGCTCAAGCCTGTAATCCCAGCACTTTGGGAGGCTAAGGGGTTGCAGATCACCTGAGGTTGGGAGTTCAAGACCAGCATGGCCAACATGATGAAACCCTGTCTCTACTAAACATACAAAAATTAGCTGGGCATGGTGGTGGGCAACTGTAATCCCAGCTGCTTGAGAGGCTGAGGCAGGAGAATCACTTGAACCTGGGAGGTGGAGGTTGTAGTGAGCCAAGATTGCACCACTACACTCTAGCCTGGGAAACAGAGCGAGACTCTGTCTCAAAAAAAAAAAAAAAAAAGGAGGTTTAGAAAGCCTGCTTTCCTACCCACAGGTATACATACTTTTTATGCCTAAAGATACTAAAAAAGATGAAACTGACACATTACAGGCCTCTGATCCATGGAAGGGAAGCAACTACTCAAGAAAAAAAACAAAACAACCCTGACGAAAATTATAAATAAACAAAAACATTAACAAAGTTGTCTTTACCTTGTCTTTATAGATATTAGTAATTTATATTATGTCTTATGCAACAGAATATTTTCAAATAGTTCAGTTGCAACATCATTTTGAAAATAATCACTAAGGATTTAAAGGAAAAGGAATTGATTTTTTTTTTAATGCAGACATGATGAGAACTTTATAAGACAAACGTTGTAGTTTTTCAAGATAGAAATGAAAAAGCCATTGAAACACCTTAGGGTATCATACTGCATTAGCTGGAGAAGAACACACAGTAACTGAGACACTAAGAAAACTTTGTACCACTGACATTGCTGAAGGCCTGCTGGATAAGTTAGTTTAAAAAAACATGGCAGTGCCATTTCCTAATGACACAGTAACGCCTCAAATGAAAGGTTTGTCTACAAACACGACGACTGAGTTCATATCCCAACTGCAGAGCTGTACCTTTGCCTTACAAATGGATTATAAAATGACTAATTGGTGCTGATGCTGATTGAAGATTTTTTTTTAATGTGAAGTTCTGAAAATAAACATTGGTGCTTAAACAGTCAGTGTGTCTAATAACTTTTGGAATCTCATGGTTTATCCTTGAAACAACTATGTTCGACACTTGCACTACTGGTGCCTTAGCTTGAATGGAGGTAGTGACACTAAAGTATACTAGCAGTCATTGTATTAATATTATTCACTGCCACTCATTGGCAGTTAAAAAAATAATGTAAGCATGCCCTTGATGAAGCAGTTAAAATTTTATTATCTCTTGACCTTTGATTTCACACCTTTTTGACACTGTGTGTAAGGAAACGGGAAGTACACATAAAGCATTCTGCTGCATACTGAAGTACAATGGTCACCTCGGAGAAAAGCACTCCTCTGATTGATTGATTGATTGAGCTGCAGGGTGAACTAACTGGTTTTTTTATGGTGCACCATTTTTGCTTGAAGGGAATGACTGGCAGATGAACTCGATATTTATTTTTGAGATTTTGATAGGTATTTCTTGAGAATGAATGATGTACACCTCGGCACTTGAAGGAAAACAGATGACAGTATTTGTTGTCAATCATAATCCAAAAATTAAAAATTTTTAACACCTGTATCCACCACTGTGCGCTTGATAGCTTCTCAATACCTAGATGTTTCTGATGAAATTGATAGTAATGTTAATATGCGTGGTTTTTGATATTATATAATGAAATATGTCAACATTTGGAAAACTGATACAACTCAGTGAACTAATAGTTTCCAAATGACCAACGTATGATATTAAATCACACAGGAATACAAGATCAGTCAAAGTACCACACGAACCAATGCATTGTAATGGAGTATGAATATTTCATTGGTTGTGATTCCAAATTCAACACTGCAATGAACCTTTAAGAAACCATGTTGAAATGTCACTCCCATGATTATGTTGTATTATATAATACTCCATGTTGCGAGCTGACTTGCTCTAGAGACTCCTTGCTGGCTGGATAAAGTAAGCAGTTGGGTTAAGAAAGCCCACATGACAAGGAACTGCAGGTGACCTCTAGGAAAGAAGGGTGGCCTCCAGGAGCTGAAGGTGGCCTCTAGCTAGTAGTCAGAAAAAAAGCTAGGCCCCTTAACCCTACAGAAACAAGGAATGCATTCTGCTAGCAACCTGAGTTAGCTTGGAGCAGATTCTTCCCAGTCAAGCCTCCAGATGAGAGCATAGCCTAGGCGATATCTTGATTGCAGCCTGGTAAGTCTAAGAAAAGGATCCAGCTAAGCTGTGTGCAGACTGCTAACCCATAGAAACTGTGATATAATAAATGTATTTTTAAGCAAGAAAAAGAAACTATCACTTACTGAATTTTCATGTAGTATATCTACAAAAAGCATATCTACAATTATCTGACAAAGCTATTACAATGCTTCTCCCTTTCCAACTACATATCTGTATGAGGCAGGATTTTCTTCGTATATTTAAATCAAAACAACATTGCAACGGATTGAATGAGAAAGCAGATTTGAGAATCCAGCTAATAAGCCAAACATCAAAGAGATTTGCAAAAAATGGTATACAGTGCTATGCTTCTCACCACATTTTTTTTTGTTTTGTAAAGTAGTTATTTTTCCTAAAAATAAGTATTTTAACTTGTAATGGGCACTTTGTTATTTTAAATCAATTGAATATATTTTTTAATTTCTCACTTTTGATTTATAATATGGTAAATATAGATATAATGCACATGAAACATTCCCTCAGGTCTTCTAAGAAAATATGAGGGCAAAGGGGTGTTAGGATCAACAAATTAAGAACTACTACAATGCTTGTACTTCCATCATCTCTGCCACATGATATACTCTCCCTCATCCTCTACTGCATTTGTCTAAATTCTGTCCATTTTCCCACTTGGCCATTCCAGCCCACTGTGGGCTCTCTCCCTTCTGAGTGCCCAGGAAACTCATCTGGCACCTGCTTATGGCTTTCTTCATTTCAAAATGTATGCATGTTAAGCCCCGAAGGAAAGGGACTGAGCTACGTGGGGGACATGACACATGCTCCAAAACACTCCACCTGCCACCTGTAAAAGAACGTAATTAAAGACTCAATAGGAATGCAATCCATACCAGCCACTGGGCTTCAATCAATGCTTAATAAAGCAGACCACTGGCCGGGCGCAGTGGCTCATGCCTGTAATCCCAGCACTTTGGGAGGCTGAGGCGGGCAGATCACAAGGTCAGGAGATCGAGACCATCCTGGCTAACACGGTGAAACCCCGTCTCCACTAAAAATACAGAAAAATTAGCCGGGCGTGGTGGTGGGTGCATGTAGTCCCAGCTACTTGGGAGGCTGAGGCAGGAGAATGGCATGAACCCGGGAGGCGAGCTGACAATGAGCCGAGATAGCGCCACTGCACTCTAGCCTGGGTGACAGAGCAAGACTCCATCTCAAAAAATAAAAATAAAGCAGACCACAAAGGATGTGACATGAGATAGAATTTAGGACATACATGAGTCTCAATAGTGTCACCTGAAAAGGTAAATGAGAACAAGGAAGCAGATACCAAAATGTTTACATGGAGAAGGTAGTAGACAAGTCAATCAGACCAATAACCTCCAATTCTCAATAATACAGAATGAATATTATATGTGGACTATTTTGGAGCAAAAATATAAGAAATAAAGAGAGTAACATTGTAAGAAAGGCAATGGGGAAATCAACAGAATTCCCCCAATGTGTCTTAGTGGAAAAGCAAGAAAAAAATGCATTAAAAACAAATTGCCATCATTATGGGTTGAAGTGTTATCCTCCAAAACACAGTATGTTGAGATCCCAGTCCCCCCAACTCATACCTATGAATGTGACCTTATTTAGAAACAGAGTCTTTACAGACGGAATCAAATTAAGATGAGGTCATTAGGGTGAGCCCTAATCCATTATGACTGGTGTCCTTATAAAGGGAGAAGAGACAGAGAGAGAGACAGACAGACAGCGGGAAGATGGCACGTAAAAACGGAGGCAGAGATTGGAGTTACGCTGCCATAGCTCAGAAATGCCCTGGGCTGCCAGAAGCCGGAAGAAGCAAGAAAGAATCCTTCTCTAGAGGTTTTGAAGGAAGCATTGCCCTGCCAACCCCTTAAATTTGAACCTACAGCCTTTAGAACTGTGAGAAAATAAATCTCGCTTGTTTTAAACCACCCAGTTTGTGGTACATTGTCATGGCAGCCCCAGGAAACACAGAGCGATAGAGTAAGGGACTCCTTATGACCCATAGCCGCATTTCCCAAGTGGCCCTGCCTCAGCCACAGACAAAAGTGAAACAAGAGAGAGAAAAATCGGAAATGCAAATCTAGTTACAGCAACCAAAAAAATATTTTTTTTTTACTAGAAATATTTGAACTGCAGTTATTTTTTTTAAGGTTCTGGGAAAATGTTTCTGATCAAACACTGCTGTCAAAACTCAAGCCCACTGAATCTCTATAAATGTGTCTATAAATACAGAGGCAAGGATTATTTATCCATCTTACACTTCCTCATCTCTTTGCTACAAAAGGAAGTAATCCAGACCTAATATTTAAAGTTACCAATACTATTACTATGTCATGACAAAAGAAACACAAGATGACAAGTAAAACTCTTTCCGTTTCTCCAAGATTTTATAGAGCCACAGGGACTTCTGGGCCAGGATGACTCTTAGCTCACACACTAGCCATACACAAGTCTCAAGATCCAAAAATTATCTCTATTACACATATAAGGTACGTGGCATTATAATCCACAGAAAAATTCACGTGTCAACGCCTACAATGTACATTTGATTTTAGGAGTTTAACTTCATTTTAGAAGTTTAACTTCAGCCTCACACTTTGGTTAAATCTATAAACAATCAGATCTTAGTGCTGTGAGGATTTCTGAGTCACTTGATCTGATGGTCCATCCTGTGTCCATAAACATCAGGAAGCTCCAGTGGTTTTTTTACTATGGGCCCTAACCCATTAGTGAAATCAGTTTAGCACATCCCAACTACTTTTTCAGTGAAACAAAACAGAATTTAGAAATCAGAGGGCATCATTCACAGTAAAGGTAAGTACTCTCCTGAAACTTTTGTTTCAGGTGTGTGTGTGTGTGTGTGCGCGCGCGCGAGCGCGCACACGTGCGCACACGGATGTGCGTAGATACTGAGTCACGCAGGCAAATATTTCTTACTGTCTTTATTAGTCCAAACTTTGGCAGTGAACCATCAAGGGACAATGCTCCTAACGGCAGCAATCCCTTGCCATTGTTTGAGACCCAACAGGCCAGGGGAAGGAGTGACCTTAATACAGGGGAGATGGTCGGGTGTGGTGACTCATGCCTGTAATCTCAGCCCTTTGAGAGCCCGAGGCTGGTGGATCACCTGAGGTCAAGAGTTCAAGACCAGCCTGCCCAACATGGTGAAACCCCATCTCTGCTAAAAATACAAAAAGTGAGCCGGGCGTGGCAGCGTGCACCTGTAATCCCAGCTACTCGGGAGGCTGAGGCAGGAGAATCACTTGAACCCTGGAGGCGGAGGTTGCAGTGAGCCAAGATCGCGCCACTGTACTCCAACCTGGGCGACAAGAGCAAAACTCCGTCTCAAAAAAAAAAAAAAAAAAAAAATACAAGGGAGATAGGGAGATGAGCACATAGGGCTGGAGCTGTGGCCTTTAGGAAAAGGAAGCAGCCAGCCCACAGTGACCTGGCAGGAATGGAGCTGCCCACCCCCTTGTTCTCTCACTGGGGACTCCCCAATGGCCGACCCTAACTAGAAGCCAGAGGGCAAGAAAGTCCACTCAGCTCAGCCTCCTGGATCACAGAGGGGACTGGAAAAGGGACAAGAGCGGGTCTGGAGGAGCAAAGGAAGATTTCCAGCCACTGTGACTACCAAAGTCTAAAAACCACCCATATCAATTTATACTTTCATTAACTGAGCCTAACAACTTTGATTTCTGAGCACCAGATTGTTCCACATCTGCCCTCTAATCCCAACCTTCAATCGAGGCTCTAATCCAATGCTGAACAACTGGTGCAAAAGATTGGCATCTTTACGAACTCAGGATTTCTAATTTCTCCAGGCCCTCACACTGCTCACCAACCCTTTCATCTGTTCTCAGTCTCCCACCTCTCCTATCCCTACCTATCAGGTTCTGTAAAACAAAGGCCCCTTATCTCGGAACCCTACGCCTGGGTGGCTAGAACACAGGCATATTCACTGAAATGTCTGAGAGACTGCGCCCTCTCCCCAGTTCCACCTACACTTCTCTTCCCAAGAGTCAACCCCCAAGCCTAATTACTTTGCCCCCTAAACCTCAAAGCTCATTTCTGCTTCTGCTTCAATACATCTAACCTCCACTCCCACAGCAGGACCTGAGCCAGTTCCTCCACCTCCAGTCCCAGCTCCCTCTATCTCCACTCTCTAGGGCAATCAACAAAAAAGGTAGGTCCAACAATATCTCCATCCTCCCCCAAATGCTTCCTTAACTCTGGCTTTGACCCTTACTCATTCCCTACTACCCCTCCCACAACTGTCCTGGAGAAACTTCCCACAATTCTATCCTCTTCTCCCCAACCTCCTCCTTCAAACAAAACATACATGTTTACCTTCAAACAGTGGTAGGCTGCTCCCACCCCTCCCTCATGTCCTGCCCCATCTTCCACTCCTACTTCCCTGGCAACTGTCCACGCATCCTTCAAACCCCTGGCCAGGTACAGCTCATGGAGTGAAACCTGCTCAACTTCCCCACCCCCCCTTGCCCCAAAGCCCCTTGATCATACCATGCCCTGTTTGTTGCCATGCTCCTCTATGCCTGTTAAATCTATAAGCCCACTGGTGGCAGAAGCTGTGTCTTATTTTACTCTATATCCTCAGCAGAAAACACAATACTGACCCAAAGTCACTGTCTAAATCTTCCTCCATGTGACTGAAGTGACTTTTAGATGATCAGATTGTTACAGGCAGTCCTCACACAGGATCCCCTAATTGGAAGTCTGACTGAGACCTCACTGAGTACATGGTACATTTTATTATTATACTTTCAGTTCTAGGGTACATGTGCACAACATGCAGGCTCGTTACATAGGTATACACGTGCCATGCTGGTCTGCTGCAACCATCAACCTGTCATTTACATTAGGTATTTCTCCCAATGCTATCCCTCCCCAGACCCCCCACTCCACAACAGGCCCCAGTGTTTGATGTTCCCCACCCTGTGTCCAAGTGTTCTCATTGTTCAATTTCCACCTATGAGTGAGAACTTGCAGTGTTTGGTTTTCTGTCCTTGTGATAGTTTGCTCAGAATGATGGTTTCCAGCTTCATTCATGTCCTTGCAAAGAACATGAACTCATCCTTTTTTATAGCTGCATAGTATTCCATGGTGTATATGTGCTACATCTTCTTAATCCAGTCTATCATTGATGGACATTTGGGTTGGTTGCAAGTCTTTGCTATTGTGAATAGTGCTGCAATAAACATACGTGTGCAAGTGTCTTTATAGTAGCATGATTTATCATCCTTTGGGTATATATCTAATAATGGGATCACTGGGTCAAATGATATTTCTAGCTCTAGATCCTTGAGGAATTGCCACACTGTCTTCCAAAATGGTTGAACTAGTTTACATTCCAACCAACAGTGTAACAGCATTCCTATTTCTCCACATCCTCTCCAGTATCTGTTGTTTCCTGACTTTTTAATGATGCCATTCTAACTGGTGTGAGATGGTATCTCATTGTGGTTTTGATTTGCATTTTTCTGATGATCAGTGATGATGAGCATTTTTTCATGTGTCTGTTGGCTGCCTAAATGTCTTCTTTTGAGAGGTGTCTGTTCATATCCTTTGCCCACTTTTTGATGGGGTTGTTTTTTTTCTTGTAAATTTGTTTAAGTTATTTGTAGATTCTGGATATTAGCCCTTTGTCAGATGGGTAGACTGCAAAAATTTTCTCCCATTCTGTAGGTTGCCTGTTCACTCTGATGGTAGTTTCTTTTGCTGTGCAGAAGCTCTTTAGTTTAATTAGATCCCATTTGTCAGTTTTGGCTTTTGTTGCCATTGCTTTTGGTGTTTTAGTCATGATGTCCTTGCCCATGCCTATGTCCTGAATGGTATTGCCTAGGTTTTCTTCTATGGCTTTTATGGTTTTAGGTCTAACATTTAAGTCTTTAATCCATCTTGAATTAATTTTTGTATAAGGTGTAAGGAAGGGATGCAGTTTCAGCTTTCTACATATGACTAGCCCGTTTTCCCAGCACCATTTATGAAATAGGGAATCCTTTCCCCATTTGTTGTTTTTGTCAGGTTTGTCAAAGATCAGATGGTTATAGATGTGTGGTGTTATTTCTGAGGCCTCTGTTCTGTTCCATCGGTCTATATCTTTGTTTTGGTACCAGTACCATACTGTTTTGGTTATTGTAGCCTTATAGTATAGTTTGAAGTCAGGTAGCATGATGCCTCCAGCTTTGTTCTTTATGCTTAGGATTGACTTGGCAAAATGAGGGCTCTTTTTGGTTCCATATGAACTTTAGTTTTTTCCAATTCTGTGAAGAAAGTTATTGGTAGCTTGATGGGGATGGCATTGAATCTATAAATTACCTTGGGCAGTATGGCCATTTTCACGATATTGATTTTTCCTATCCATGAGCATGGAATGTTCTTCCATTTGTTTGTGTCCTCTTTTATTTTGTTGAGCAGTGTTTTGTAGTTCTCCTTGAAGAGGTCCTTCACATCCCTTGTAAGTGGGATTCCTAGGTCTTGTATTCTCTTTTTAGCAATTGTGAATGGGAGTTCACTCACGATTTGGCTCTCTGTTTGTCTGTTATTGGTGTATAGGAATGTTTGTGAGTTTTGCACACTGATTTTGTATCCTGAGACTTTGCTGAAGTTGCTTATCTGCTTATGGAGATTTTGGGCTAAGACAATGGGATTTTCTGAATATACAATCATGTCATCTGCAAACACGGACAACTCAGAGAGTTTAACATCCTCAACTTGAGGCAGCGGACAAGAGCAATGCAGGACATATTTATCTGGAAGATACTTGGCACTGCATCTGATAGAGACTAAACTGAGAGAAAACCTTTTTAACTGGCCTATCTTGATATCCTGCAGTTCTACCACATTGCAATCCAAAAAATGAGAGTTAAGCAATCAAAATGGTTGAGCCCAGCAACAGGGGGCAGGCTCAATTTTAGTAGCTCCTAAGACAGAGATATCATGCCTGTCAAAAATAAAGAATCCATCAAAATTGAGATAATCTAGACAATTTTAAAATCAACATGAAATTAATGAATGCTGAAAATCAAACATTATTCAAACATAAGAGACTGAATCACGCAAACCTGCATGAAGCAAAAACATTATGTTGCTTCATGGAAAATCCATAACTACAAAGCACTCAGTCTGAAAAATCTAAGAAGCAAGTCAACCTGTCAGAATTTGAAACTGTTATTTAAGACAATCAGTGTGGCAGATACAATGGACCACTAAACTACTGCCTACAGCAAATTTGGAGATGATGAGGCATTTGAAGATAATCAAGATAAAAGTTGCATTTAGATTTAAAAATATGTATATCTACCATATATAAAGACTCCAAACTTACAAACACCATGTTGACTACAAGCTCATTCTCATTTTTATTTTAAAAATGTGGAATTTGACTTAGTTTAGCAAGCATTTATAGTATCTATACTATATATCAAATACTGTGCTAAAAACAGAGATAAGAAAATAAATAAGACTCACTCTCTGTTCTTGGGATGTAGAGACGATAAGGGGGAAGCAGATCCCAGAGAGATCACTTCAAAGCATCAAAGGAAATTTCTGAGCAACTGGACATGTGGTGGAATATGAGGGAGGTGTGAAGGATATCCAGGTTTCTGGATTAGACAACCAAGTGAATGATGGTGCCATGTGTGCAGTAACAGGCTACAAGGAATGGGGCAAGCAGATTCACAGAGAATAGAGTGGGCTTGAATTGTCTGTGGGACATCCAGGTAATGAAGTCCAGATGCAGGCAGATATTGGGGTCTAGAGCAAGTTCAGGGCTAGAAGTGTGTATTTACGGGTAGGTGAAGCCATGTGGTGAATGAGATCCCATGCAGGACAAGGCCAGAACCCCAGTGTACCAACATACATGAAGATGGTAGAGAGGGCATCTGTGAAGACTAAAAGAAGACAGATGTTTAAAAATCCTGAAAAGCCCCTGGGTGAGACTCTGTCTCAAAAAAAAAAAAAAAAAAAAAAATCCTGAAAAGCCCATGAGTAGAGTTTTAAAAGGTGGGACATCATCAAAAACAAGAAGTAAAAGGTAACCATGGCCTTTAGCTACTAGATCTTGATAATTTTGTTGAAAACAGTTTTGCAGGGGAATGTGTGAAAACCAGCATAACCAACCAAGTAATGAGGCCTTAACAGACATACTACAAAGTTAGGTAATTTATTCCCCAATTTTCTGAAAATGCTCCATTTTAAGTTTAAACACACATTTTTAAACTCATGCAAATTAAGCAAAATGTGAGTATATTTGTAATAAAATGGAGAGC
Organism: Pongo pygmaeus; assembly: GCF_028885625.2. NCBI lineage: Eukaryota > Metazoa > Chordata > Mammalia > Primates > Hominidae > Pongo > Pongo pygmaeus. Next base: position 104,874,000 of record NC_072384.2, on the reverse strand, counting down.
TACATTAAGATAGCATGAAATTCCCTTAAGGGCAGCACCCAAGGACCATCACCATCTGGTCCAAAATAGTGTGTGCACCCACTCCTCTCCAGGCTACACTCAACTTTTCACAACTCCCTCAACCACTTTCTTCCCTCCACCTAGAATGTCTTATCTCACTTTTCTCCTGGAAAATTCCGCATCATTTTTCAAAACGGCTTCAGTGTCATCTCTTTCAAAGGGCATTATTTGTCTATATTGTATCCCTGCAAACATACCACTAAAGCAAAACTGGCTTATTCATGTGTGTGCCTTATCATCTAGGAGGCCATGAAACTCATCAAAACCAGAGAGTGGCTGCTTTACCTTCACAGCTAGCAGAGCCATTCTAGCTGAGGCATTAGACATGTGAGTGAAGATGCCATCTTGAGCATCCGAAACCTAGAAAACATCACACAGAGACTTCCCCCATGTGCTTGGTCCAAATTCCTGACCTACACAATCATGTTGTTGAGTGGTATTTTCAGCTACTACATTTTGGTGATAGTTTGTAATACAACAAGAGATAGCTGCAACAGGTGGTGATGGACGCATGGTAAAAGAATTACTTCTTTGAAAAGAACTTACTGATACCCTACTATGATCTGGTGCTCTTCTTCGAGCTAAGGGTTCAGAAATGAACAAAAGAGACACATATCTCTACCTTTATTGAAGTTAATGTTCTAGTGGTGGAGACAAGAAATACAGTTAAAATAAGTGGTATGGTAGGAAGAATGTGGTCTGTATGTAGAACTAAATCAGGGAAGGGCAATAGAAAGGGTGGTCAGAAGGTTATAATCATAAATAGGGTGGTCAGGAAGGCTTCCTGAAGAAGAAAACAATTATTTAAGATGGAAACTATGAAAGAAGCAGATAGGTGGATAACTGAGAGAAAATATTTTAGGAAGAGAGAAAACAGCATGAGGTAAGAGTCTGTCTGGCATGCTTGAATAACATGACAAGAGATCAGTATGACTGAGGCAGGAGAACAGACAGCTCTGTGGTAGACGATGAGGTCAGAGAAGTAACAGATAGGGTGCTGGAGTCCCCAAGACCTTCCAGGTTCAATGATTCACCAAGAGAACTCAAGGAACTCAGCATATACTCATACTCATGGATATAAATTTTTTTTAAGACAGCGTCTTGCTCTGTTGCCCAGGCTGGAGTGCAGTGATGCACTCTCGGCTCACTGCAATCTCCACTTCCCAGGTTCATGAGATTCTCCTGCCTCAGCCTCCCAAGTAGCTGGGATTACAGGAGTGTGCCACCACATCTGGCTAATTTTTGTATTTTTAGTAGAGACGGGGTTTCACCATGTTGCCCAGGCTGGTCTTGAACTCCTGAGCTCAGGTGATTCGCCCACCTTGGCCCCCAAAGTGCTAGAATTACAGGTGTGAGCCACCGTGCTAGGCCCTTCATGGATATAATTTATTAGTGAAAAGATACAAAGCCAAATCAGCAAAAGAAACTGGCATTCAGAGTGAAGTCTGGAGGAAACCAGGCACAAGCTTCCAAGGGTCTTCCTTTACTGGAGAGGACTTGCTTAATTCCCCCAGCAGTGAGTTCTTACCACATGTGTGAAATGTTGCTTACCAGGAACACTCATTAGTGACTCAGCACCCAAGGTTTTTACTGCGGACTGATCACATAGGCATCTTCTGCTTAGCATGTACAAAAATTCCAGACTCCCAGAAAAAGAGCAGGTGTTCAGCATAAGCCATATTGTTTGCAGAAACAGTTTTGCACAGTGAGCCATTCTGATAAGGGAATGACGGTAGCCCTCCACAAATCTAACTTTCCAGATGCCACCAGCCAAGGCCCAGCTTTGCAAGCAGGGCTTTCTAAGGACAGCAGTCTCAGGCCTGCTACGTTAACTTTATTCTGCACAGATAGTCAGATCATGCGGCACTTCCAAGGCCATTTAGGAGAGATGTGCGCCATCAGAAGATCTTCAGTAGAAGAATGACATGACCTGACTAGAATTTTAAATTGTCACTCTAGCTTTTGTGTTAAGGAGAGACAGTAATGTGGGAGTCTCGGGGGCAGAAATGGAGACACTAAAGTCTATCTAAAGAAAAAAATAATAAAAATCAAGCTCCAGTATAGCAACAGGAAAGAGACTGAAAAGTAGTCAGATTCCAAATCTAGTATGAGAGCAGAGTCAACCAGATTTGCAGACTGATTGTATGTGGCTCATGAGAGAAAAATGTTGGTCAAGGGTGATGACAAGCATTTCTGGTGAATAGCTAGAAAGATGGCCTTGCCATTTAATGATATGCTTAGACTGTAGGAGGACTTGGTTTGGAGTTGGGGATTAGGAATTCATTTGGGGGCATGCTATAAGTGTAAGATGCCTACCAGATGCCCAGGCAAATGGTCAAGAAAGCTGTATATAGAGCTGGCAGCTCAGGGAAGACACCTGGGCTGGAGCCACCCCAGTGGTATTTGGAACCATATTACTGTAAGCAGAGAGAGACACATGGAGATTTAAGAATTGAGTCCTGGGGTACTGTAGTGCTAAGAGGCAGAGGAGGAAAGAAGGAACCACCAAAGAGCCTGAGAATTGACAATAGATAGGAAAAAAATCAGGGGAGTGTAGGTTCCAGGAAGCATGTGCTTAAGATGTTCAGTATTTTTAAAATTTTTTTTATTTCCATAAATTATTGGGAAACAGGTGGTGATTCATTACATGACTAAGTTCTTTAGTGGTGATTTGTGAGATTTTGGTGCATCCATCACCCGAGCAGTATGCACGGCACCCAATTTGTGGTCTTTTATCCCTTGTGCCCTTCCCACCCTTTCTCCCTGAGTCCCTGAAGTCCTTTGTGTCAGTGAGAACACCCACTTATGAGTGAGAACACACAATGTTTGGGTTTCCATTCCTGAGTTACTTCACTTGCCATAATAGTCTCCAATCTCATCCAGGTTGCTGCAAATGCCATTAATTCACTCTTTTTTTAATGGCTGAGGTATATTCCTTTATATATATATATATATATATATATATACACACACACACACCACGGATTCTTTACCCACTCGTTGACTGATGGGCATTTGGGTTGGTTCCATGCTTTTGCAGTTGCAAAGTGTGCTGCTAAACATGCATGTGCAAGTATCTTTTTCGTATAATGACTTATTTTCCTCTGGGTAGATACCCAGTACTAGGATTGCTGGATCAAATGGTAGTTCTATTTTTAGTTCTTTAAGGAATCTCCACACTGTTTTTCATAGTGGTTGCACTAGTTTACATTCCAACCAGCAATGTAGAAGTGTTCACTGTTCACCACATCCACACCAACATCTATTTTTTTTTATTTTTTGACGATGGCCATTCTTGCAGGAGTGAGGTGGTATCGCATTGTGATTTTGAGTTCCATTTCCCTGATCATTAGTGATGTTGAGCATTTTTTCATGTTTGTTGGCCATTTCTATATCTTCTTTTGAGAATTGTCTATTCATGTCCTTAGCCCTCTTTTTTATGGGATTGTTCCGTTTTTTTCTTGCTAATTTGTTTGAGTTCATTATAGTTCTGGATATTAGTCCTTTGTCAGATGTATAGATTGCGAAGATTTTCTCCCACTCTGTGGGTTGTCTGTTTACACTGCTGACTGTTCCTTTTGCCATGGAAAAGCTCTGATTTCAAACTATACTATAAGACCATAGTCACCGAACAGCATGGTACTAGTATAAAAATAGGCCCGTAGACCATTGGAACAGAAATAGAGAACCCAAAAATAAACCCAAATACTTACAGCCAACTGATTTTCAACAAAGCAAATGAAAACATTAAGTGGGAAAAGGACACCCTATTCAACAAATGATGCTGGGATAATTGGCAAGCCACATGTAGGAGAATGAAGCTGGATCCTCATCTCTCACCTTACACAAATATCAACTCAAAGTGGTTCTAGGATTTAAATCTAAGACCTGAAACTATAACATTCTGTAAGATAACATTGGAAAAACCCTTCTAGACATTGGCTGAGGCAAGGACTTCATGATCGAGAACCCAAAAGCAAATGCAATAAAAACAAAGATAAATAGCTGGGACTTAATTAAACTGAAGATGTTTAGTATTTCTATCAGTCGAGAAGCATCTAAATCTCACTAAAAATGGCCTAGATTTTTGTTCACTGCTCCTTCTTGGCCCACTCTCTGCCCAGTACCAGAGACAGAGGATGTACATCCTCAGCCTATTGCACCAAAGGTATAAACTGAGGCCGACCTGGGCTTACTCTCCAACCCAGCTAGTTTTTGTGCTAGTGTCTAGGTGGAGCATTGAAGGTTTAAAGGCTCTCTCTACCACCTGTGGATACCAAAGAGTATCTGAAGATCCCTTTCTGATGGCAAAGTTCTCAACAGAACTGAGTAGCAACGTCAAGTTAAGGACTGCCTGGGATCTGGTCTTTAAGCCAGTGGTTTCCAAAAGCAGCTGACAGAACCCATCAGAAGAGCACTGGATCTGAACTGTCCACTAAGGCAAGCCATTTGTGGCGATTCACATTTAAATTAAAATTTAAAATTCAGTTCCTCAATTGCACTAGGCACATTTCAAATACTTAGCAACCGCATGTGTCTAGTGGCTGCCCTCTTGAAAGATGCAGATCTAGAACATCTCTTCATCCTAGAAAGTTCTATTGCACTACATTGCTTTAGATTTTCCAAGAGAGGCCCAAAGCTCTGAATGTTTAACACACTCCTCAGATATCTTTAACAGTCCACTCAGAAAACAGTCTCACAAAAATCTGACAACATTACCATTTGCCCAACTTCTTCAAAGGGAATCTGTAGCACAGAACACCCTGGGAATGAATTCCTGGTTAACTAAGCCACTTGATTAAGCACAGGGCCTCAAGCTACAAATCAGGGCTGTGGCTCCCAGTCGTGCACAGGGCAATTAACTCAGCTCAGATAACCAGCCAAACCCAGTTCAGCAAACCTTATGTGCACGGATTATACACAGAGGGTGTGTGAGGATGTGTGTGTGAGAGGGAGAGAAAGAGAAAGAGGAGGGAGGGGAGAGAAGATCCAGGAGCACAAACTCAAATGCCCACCAGCAGGCCAAATAGCAACCGTGAATTAAGGCCATAAGTGAGAAAATAAGCACAGAGTAAAAACAGTCAAGCATGATGACAATAACTTATCCTCACTGTTAGGGAAGCAATGATGGAGACTGGAGCATTAATAATTCTTTCTAAAGAGAACAGAGGTGTCTCAGCTCCAACTGATGGTTGCTATGTGGGAAAGTAAAGCCCAGCATTGTCAGAGCTTCCGATTTGCTTTTCCCCCAAAGAAGATAGGAATCTGGAGTTTTGCATGAAATCTCAAAATATTTAAACGCTGACAACTAAGTCAAAATATAACACTGAACAGACCTACAAAAATATGTCTGTGGGTCACAGCAGGCCCCACGAGCCCTCTGTTTGCAAACTTAGAAGCTGCTCAATGCAAACTGAGTAGCAGAACCAAAACCAAGTTGGAAGCATGTGTAATGCTGATGGCGAGTCAGTTCTGTCCACATGCTGTAAAGAAGTGAGGTCTGAATAGGAAATAAAGCACTCAAGTAAGTCAGTGCCCAATCAATTGAAAAGCATTTGAGGAATCCAGTCTGGGCCTAGCTTATGTATACAAGAACCTTAAAATCTATTTAGGTAACAAGGCATCAAAGCCTGAAAAGTTTAGAAATTCAAGAGTTCTAGCCTATTCCTCCAGGCTACTCCCACACATTATCATACCAGATTCTTCTTACTACACAAATTCTCTCAGATTCTGATCCCACAGTTAATCAGCGAATGGAATTGTTAGTCTAATCAGACTATTCCCAGTTCTGGGAAGCTGCCTCAACTTGTAAAACAAACATATTATTCAAAATATCTGAATACAGAAAAGATTCATCTTGAAAACCCTATCAAATATAATTTTTCCTTTTTCAAAAAAGGATGTACTCATAGATACAGTCAGAGCCACAAATTGGCCTTTGTAAATTCCAGCATACCTGCTATCCCACGAATTCAATGCTCTTATTTCTCATTCATTCCAACCCCAGAACACACTATACATCCTCATTACTAGACAAGTCTTTCCCTTATTCACTTCACCCTCAGTGAATACACACACACACACACACACATACACACACACAGTCGGCCCTCCGCATCCATGCATTCCGCATCTGCGGATTCAACCAACCACAGATCAAAAATATTTAGGAAAAAAACTACCTGTACTGAACACACACACACACAATTTTCTTGTCACTACTCCCTAAACAGTATAGTATAACAACTGCTTAAATAGCTTTTACATTGTATTAGGTATTATAAATAATCTAGAGATGACTTAAAGTATACAGGAGGATGTGTGTAGATTACATGCAAACACTGCAGCATTTTATATCAGGAACTTGAGCATCTGCAGATTTTGGTATCCAAGGGAAGTCCTGGAACCAATCCCCTGTGGATACTAAGGGACAATTGTCTATATAAAATGAATGTTCACTTTAAGCAATTATTTGAGCACCTTCTATAGGAAGAATTCTTTAAGGGTAGGAGTAGAGGGTAGGAGTAGGAGTATTCCTAATGGCACTAAAAGGTCAATAAATACTCTAACAAATTCCATGCTCTTATTCGTTTTTTTTTTTTTTTAATGAGAAAAGGCCAGAAATGTCAAAATTCATTTTGAAAAACAATGTGTAATAAATTCACTTTCTGTAAATCAGTGAAAGATACTTAAAAGGTTTGAATCCCTGGACAGCAAGGTTTTAAGCCCTGTGCTTCATAATAATAATCCCATTAACAAATAACATGTATTGTGCTTATTCTGTTGCTTAATAACAGATTGGTGTGTAGATATCTAAGACACAGTATCTGCCATCAAAAGAGTTTAAAATCCAATGAGTTCAGCAATACGAAAAGATTAGAGGAGTAGATTAGTGATTCTCAACCTTGGCTGGGCATTAGAATCACCTGGAGTGCTTTTTAAAATACCTATGCCCAGGACCCACTCCTAACCCAATGAACGAGAATCTTGGGTGAAGGGACACAGGTATTTGTAATGTTTAAAATGTTTAATGTGAAAATTAGAGGTGACTGATGTTCAGCCAGGGTTGAGAGTCCCTGCAGGATACAGCTCAATTACCCATTCACCTGTGACACATAATTTTGATGATAAATTTAATTACTCAACGATCCCCACCATGAGCACGTAAGAAGACAATCACTTCTCCACTAACAACTTCACTAAATTGGATTTGGAGGCTGGGACACTGATAAAGTGTCAGGATTCGGAGATAAGCAATCCCACAGTTCTCACCTCTCAGTCCACCACATTTCCAATGGAGTTCATCAAATGGTGGCAGGAACCTCAAAGGCCCAGACTTCAGAGCATAATTAAAGCCTTCCCAAAAGCTCCTCCTGTATATTCAGGATCGCGCCAACCTCTGGCCTTATCTGATGTTGATTCGGGGGCTCCCAACATTCCACAAATACGTTTTCTTTGTTCTCAACAGGTAGTGGTTACTTCTCAGACACTGTCCACGAAATATAGAATGGCATCCCTGGACTTCACTTACTTTCCAAACTTTAGAAACCTCAACTTCCATCCTCAATCTTGAAACCTGTCTTTCTCCCATCTAAGTTACTCAGTGCCTCAGAAAATAATGGACTTACTTTACATTCATGTTCCCACCAAATTTGGTTCTTTATAGCACTCGCCACCTGGATGTCTAAGATCTTGCCCATTTTCCCATTTGTAGTTAGACTGAGGAATATTTTTCACAGTTGATTTGCAAATCCTACAATATTTGCCTCAGAAACTAGATTTTCTACATGTAGACCTCATAAAATATATAATTAAGAGAAACTTGTGGATGTCCCATCACTATTCCAGAAGCAAAACTGCTATTTTTAGGTTGATGTGATATAGCAGTTAGTAGACAGAAATGTCTTTTTAAATCAAGCATTAAAAAACAAATAATATGGATAAATTCCAATTCGTAACAACATATATAGTACTAGGCTATGCAGTTAATGGCTGAGAGCAAACATCTAGAGACACAGTTCCTGGTTTCTAAACCCAAATCTACCACTTACTTGTCATGCCTCTGTGTCTCTTTTTCCCCTGATTTGTAAAATGGGGATAATAATAGTACCTATCTCCTAAGGTTGTTGGGAGAAATAAGTCACAAGCATAAAGTTCCTAAAACAGGGCCTGCACAGAATAAGCACAATACATGTTATTTGTTAGTGTGCTTATTATTACGAAGTACAGAAATTCGCTGATTTACAGAAAGTGAATTTATTACACATCGTTTTTCAAATTGAATTTTGACATTTCTGGTCTTTTCTCATTTAAAAAAATGAATAAAAGCATGGAATTTGTTAGAGTATTTATTGACCTTTTAGTGCCATTATGAATACCATTTAATATTAGTTAAATCTTGTTATGATTACAATATTATTTAAAATGAAACTATGGGAGAAGAATACTTGGGGAGGGGAAAAATCATCACTTACTACTTCTTAAAATGAAATTTTAAAAGCGAAAAAAAGGGGAAGGATTTATATGCTTCAGGTGACCTTTAAATGTCACATTCACTAATATATAAATGTAAACAGAAAAATATAAGTCTGGTAATAATAGTAAACTGATCAATGCAACTACATTGTTCTGTGATATTATAAGTTACGTTTCCATTCCAGAATGTCAATAGTTTTTTAACACCTTTTAAGATCAAATTATAGTGAATTAAATATCAGCTGGTTAGTTCTCTTCATGGTATTTACAAGCTTGTAGTTTATCTCTTACTTGGATAGCCTCCTGTACTAAACTTCCAAATATAGAAGATTTGAGGGCATAAATTATTTAATAGTTAAAAAGTAACTTCAATTTGGTAAGACAATCCTTCAATGAGATCTATTTCAATCATCTGTCTGGAGTAATGTTGTTACTATTAATCTTAGCTCACATTCAAAAGTTAGTGAAATATGATTTAATAGACAAATGGTTACTTGTTTAAATCCCAGTTAACTGAATTACATGATTTAAACAGCAAACACTATTTTAACAATGGCAAACACATATGCATGCGCACACACACACACACACACACACATAACATTGCAGTAGATTTTCACACAGCTTTATAAACCACTTTAATTTTTTCCCTCCTCTACCTCAATTCCATCAGTAAAGAGTTCATCTTTAGGGGTTATATTTAATATATTAATAGACCTTTCATTGTACTCTCCTCCAGTTCTTGAGTATCCAAAGCAATATGCACATGTATTTGTCCAGAGCTGAATTTTTTTTCTGTATAATAATTCTTAATGGAGGCAAAGAAGGTGCAAGTATTTTCTTAAACCCCTAAGCTATATACTTCTAAGAAAAATTTACTTTTATGCTTTGGATAACTGATAAGAAGTTAAAAGAAATTAAAACTTACATTTTTCCATCACTAGATTGACCAACCCACTATTTTAGTCACATGGCATGAGACAAAATATTAAGAGAACCACTGGCCGCTAAAACAAGAATTTGTGACTTGCCCTGTTTGAGGAGGATTTGGGACATACAAAATGTTCCATGTGAAGATTCAAAAAATTAAAAGGTTATTCAATGCCTTCATTTAAAAGTTTCACTGAGGAAGTCCCAAAGGCCTGAGGAAGTCCCAAATACTTGGCATAAGTTCTAGTGCCAGATATTTTCTCAACATGTATGCACACTTAAAAAAAAATTGTCACTTAATTTATACTTGTTCCTGACTTCAGTTACAGAGCTAGGAACGTCTTTCTCATTTTAATAGTCACTCAGGACCTGACAACAGCCCACACACATAGTAAATGGTCATAGAATCTGCCACGTTAAACTGAAAACACTCAAAATGTAGACAGGTTGGCTAAGCAAACAGCATTCTCCCACCTGAGTTCCTGCCCAAGTCACTGAGACAGGGCAGCTCACAAGGCTGAAACTCCAAAGGCCCCATCAGTTGTAACTTCCGAGTATGTGTCACTTGCACAATCAACTTTCTAACTCCAAGGAGCCTAAGTGAGGCGGGCCTTAATGGGTCAAAAATCACACTTAGATGAGCAGCACCTTTTAAGACGTTCCCTCAAGTTCTAAACCAGTGGTTCTCAAACTTCAGTGGGCATTCCAATCACCTGGGGATCTCGTTAAAGAGCAGATCCTGAGTCGGTGGGTTTGGAGTAAGTCCCTATATTGGGCAGCTCTAAGCAGCTCCCAAGAGACTCCAATGCTGCAGGTCCACCCACGACCCTCAGAGCTCAAGGCCCACAAATACCCAAAGACACCCAGATCACTGATATTAGCAACAGACAACAGCTGCAGCTACAAGCAGTGCCCCATAATCCCCTGGGTTTTCTGCATCCCCTGAGTGTCGCCACCGGGTCGCACCTGGCAGGTGCCTTAGCTGCAGCCGCGCCCCCCTCCTCCGCGCCGCGCTCACCTTCTCCCGGGTCTTCAGGTACCGCTGCAGCGCCTGCTGGGTGAGCTCGCCGACGCGCAGCTGGCCCTCCTTGCAGGGCACCACGATGCCCGTCCTGCCGAAGCACACGGTCACTTTCATCCTGGCCCCTGGCGACCACGCCGGGCCGGGCCGAACAGGTGTCTGACCCCGCGGGCGCAGCCCCCACTCTCGGAGGACGCCCGGGGCGGGTGGGCCCGGAGACCCGGGGCGCCGCTCCCCGGAACACCCTGAGGCCCGGAGGCTCGCGGCAGCGCCCCTTCCACCTGGCCAGGCGGCAGGTGGCGGGAATCGGGGAGTGACGGCCGCGGAAAGGGGTTACCTCCCAGGTGCCCGGCGGCCCGGGACACGGCAGCTCCGCGGCCCGGCTCCTCCTCCTCCTCCTCCCGCTCCTACTTCTGCCCGGCCCAGGCGGCTGCTCCGCGCCCACCAAAGCGAAACTGCCGGCCCTGCCCTGTCGCTGGCCCTGGCCCTGGCCCTGGCCCTGGCCCTGGCGGCGGTGGCAGGGCCGGCCCCAAGCCCGGGGCTGGAGTGGGCGGCGGCGGCTGCGCACGGGGCCGGAGTTGGGAGGAAACTTTTGCGCCGGCTCCCAACTCCTCCGCGGCGCCCGCGCTCTGGGCTCCCGCGGTCCCGGGGACGGCCTGGGCCCGGCTCTTAAAGGGGCCGCGGCGCTCCCGGGCCCCGCCGCACGCTGGGCGACGACGTGCCCCGGTCCTGCGGGCCAGTAATTGGAGCCCGGGAGCCTCGTCTCGTCACCTGGGTCTCTCCCTGGCTCTCCCTCTCGCACGCATGCACACGGAGCTCTGGGGAGTTGTAAGGGGACCCGAGGGCTACACACTCGAGGATTGAAACCGGATCTCAGAACACCCCGAGGGAAGAGCGAGGAGACTGCAGAGCTGCGCCCTTCACAGGAGGGGACCGCAGCAAGATGCAAAAGGAGCCCAGGAGCAGGTGCTTCTAGTCACGCCCACCAAAAACACCCAAGAGGCGAGGCTGCCAGGTGCTGAGATGCAGGAGTGTCCCGAGGGCCTGTTAGGAACTCGCCTTAAGCACAGCCCTTGCCGCTGCCCTCAGGAGCCCTGGGATAGCAGAGCTGAAGGGAACCTTGGAGAGAACGCGCCAGTGGAAACTTTTCCTTTTACAGACCCTCGAGGACACTGAGTATTCGGCCAAAGGTCACACCCAAGACCCAGATATGATCGCGTGTGTTGACACATAGCCTTCTGGAATGCGACTACCGTTGCGCATTTTATTAGGAAAAAAAAAAAGTTAACACCTTTAGGCTCATGATTTGGCAGGTGTGTATCCATCACCAATTGAAATGGGAATATGTGGGGGAAACCAACAAACTACATTAGTTTCATTCTTAGCTGTCATGTAAGTGAGCTCCTTTGAGCTTAACAACTGCCCTGTAGGTAGATATTATTATCCGCATCTTGTGCATCAAGAATGGTGCTCGGAGAGGTCAAGAGACTGAGCAGACCATGGTGTTGGTTCTGTTGAAAAGAACTCAGGTCTTCTGAGCTCAATCTCTGGTCTCTCCCTGCAGTTTTCTTAGCCATCCATTTCATCCAGCAAGACCCTCAGGGCTGCGTCACGTGTTTCTCTACAGAAGGATGTGCTCCTTTGTGGACACACTTAAATTGAACTTGAATTGCCTAGGATGGTATGATAATGCAGAGGAGATTAAATTCATGGGTTGCAAGAGGTTTTTTAAAAAAATAAATTTTAGCTCATTCATACATTCAGTAAGTATATATTGGTTGTCTTCTACGTATAGAAGGTCAGTGACAACCAAGAGGATCATGTAAACCAAGTCCATTGTAATTTGGTTGTAAATCCAATACAAACTAATTTACATTTAAATAAACCAAAGACAGAATTGATCCCCTCATAAAATCAGAAGATCCAGAGGGCACAACATTGAGGCAAGGTTGAAAGCAGGAACTCAAACCATGTCCTCAGGGGCCAGCTAGATCTGTCCAGCTCTTGGCTCTATCTGTTCCTCAGTGTGGTCTCCATTCTCAGGCCAGCTCTCTTCAAAGAAGACACTTTATCCTCTTTTTAGAGATAAGGAGCTGAGGCCAAAGGAGGTTAAATGATTTGGTTAAAATCTCATTCTTAGAAAGTAGCAGAGGCTGGCTTAAAACCCAGGTCATCTGATTCCAGTCTTCTTCGTAACTGCTGTGCTGTTTCTTACATGAGAAGTACCAATGAGTAAATCAAACAAACAAATAGATACTGATGCCATGCATTAATGTGTGGCCCTCACTTTTAATGTTGGGTATTACATGGACCTATAGAATGGTGCAGAGCAAAGATTTTACACTTATGAAATAACTTTGCATGTTGCCATCCTTCCTGCTTCATGGCTTTTTGCTTTACAGTTGCTCCAGACTCATTTTCTGCTGCTTGGGACATGAATAGCTCCTCCTCTTCACCACAAATTCCCTCTTAGCCCAGCTTTAGCTCCTTCCCAAGATCTAGAACCTCCCACCCAAAGTCCTGGCTTTGAGAATCCCCAAGTGAACCATAAAGAACACTCCGGCTCTCCCAATTCCACTTGGGAAGTTGGAATCAGGACCTAGGGGATGCAGCAGGGGCCATGCCATTGTGAGATGAAGGAAGAGATGACTCTAGACAAGGATGTGAACAGTGCATTGTGCAATCCTGCACACCATGGGGTGACCTTTTATAGCCCTAAGTTAGTATGAAGAGTTTAGTGTTTACATTTCATGTTTATTAAATAGCCAGGTTTAATTTGTTATTCAGCCTCATCATAGCATATATAGAAACAATTGACCATATATTATCAAGGGATTAAAAAAAGAACACAACTGCAACACACAGTCATCAATGCCCAGCAAATTCCTAAATCAATATTTCATGCCCCATGGGACCTCCTGGGCAGAAGACAATAAATAATTTGCCTTGATTGAGTAACACTAGAGGATGCCAAGCCTGGGTTCCATTTTCTTGTTTTGCCTGCTCGGTAGATAAATATTGCCTGTGATGTGATATTTTTCCATTTGTTATCCAACAGCTTAGCAAGTACTGGAGTAGCCAGTAAAGAAGTGTTGTACAGAGAAAGAACAATAATCCTGACCAATATTATTAAACCACCCTGCCTTGCAGAAGTATAATTAAAATGTCAGGTACTATCAGGTGTACATTGAATGAAGAATGATAATATTTAATCTATAGTTGACCAGTAATTGAGTCTCATGTTTTGCACTGTTAAATAAAATATTTTTACCTTTCAAGGAATTATTTATAGCAAGTACTATTTATCACAAAAAAATTGAATCAATTTTACTAATTAAATTAACTTATTTCTAAAACCCTTGGAGCATTAGTATAAAAGATCACATTCTTTGCTTCCTTCTGAAAGCAGGTACAAGAATGATTGCATAAAAAAAGAAAGAGAAAAATGGGTATTCGTTTTCATTTTTTCCCTTTTATATTTAAAAGCAAATGGTCTGGGTTATCGTTTAACTGGACAAGAATGCATTCTTCTTTAGAGCTGTTTGTCTCTAAATACTGCATGGCATTCATTTGTTGACATTTTTGGTTATTTATTTCTGTAGCTCTCCTGGATGCACAAATAACAATGCTCTTCACCCTAAGGGGAATATGGGCCACCAGCTTTTTGGAAGGTCCATTTTTTTGTCTATACTATAAGCAAGACTCACAAGTCTTCGCAAATGATACAGCTATATCACCCCTCCTTATACCGAATTCTACTCTGTAGAAACTAATATTCTCCCTAAGTTTGTTTTCTTGAAAAGGAGCTGAATCATGAAAAGAGCATCTCTTTTAAAAAAAAAAAAAAGTAAAATAAACAACCAAAAGCAAGGAAACTGTTCTGATGCAGTTGTATTAAGTTAATTTTGATTATTAATTCGTTGTTTTCCTCATTGTGTGGTCTCCTTCTCTGAAGCTCATTGGGGCCCATTAACGGTAAGCACAGGAATAGGCCCTACTCTGGATAGGACCAAGTCCTTTCACCTCTAGGCATTTGTAGAAGACTGTTAGAAAGAGGGCCAATAGCAGTGGTCATGGGTGCTCTCCAGCAAGTTCAGCTGTCCAAAGATAGCTTTGAGGTAAGGGTGCAGCCAAGAGTTCTCTTTTCAATTCTGCTTACTTTACCGAAGGCCACTTTCTGATTCTCATTTATATCCCTTTACTTGGAGAGGAAGTGAACGGGCATCCATGTAATTGACAGAAGGTAGAGAGAGATTTGGCCCTGGACATTTCAGTGTGTAAGTCATGTGTGTGCAGTGATAAGCTGAGTAATCTTAGGCATATGTCACTATCCTTTTTTGTAAAATGGGATGATAACTCTATTTTAAGGTGTAATATACATAAAGCACTCAACACATAGTAGGCAAGATATATTGCCCTCCTTCAACTTTTTTTCCACTTACCAGCATTTCTAAATGTCACCTGTTTTCATTGAGTCTGAAACTACTTCCAAAGTGAAACAATTCAAATGATACATAGAAACTGCACATCAAGTACACAACTTCTGGAGACAAAGTATAACTAGCTCTGTAATGAGGGTGCCAGGACCATAGCAAAACCAATGTTAAGATGTGTATTCTAGTTCACAATCTACATACATAGTATTTCATTTGATGCTCAAAAAACAATCCAGAAACATTTAATCTAGTATCTGAGAATCACAGAATTACAGAGCTGAATGGGGCCTTGGAGATTACCTGATACAATATCCTCGTTTTGTAGATGAGGAAACTGGACTAGAGAAGTCAAGGAAACTGGTTCAGCCAGAATCAGAACCCAGAACCTCTGGATCATAGTCCAGTGCTTTCTTCACTTCCCTGTCTGTCTGGTAACAGAATTTATAACATTAGATATTTGACCAACATTGGTTCAAGGCTTTGTGGTTTGTTGTTGTTGTTGAGACAGAGTCTCACTCTATTGCACAGGCTGGAGTGCAGTGGCACAATCTCGGTTCACGGCAGCCTCTGCTTCCTGGGTTCAAGCAATTCTCCTGCCTCAGCCTCCTGAGTAGCTGGAATTACAGATGTGTGCCACCACACCTGGCTAATTTTTGTATTTTTAGTAGAGATGAGTTTTCGCCATGTTGGCCAGGCTGGTCTTGAACTCCTAACTTCAAGTGATCTGCCTGTTTTGACCTCCCAAAGTGCTGGGATTACACATGTGAGCCACCGGAGCCAGCCATGGCTCAAGGCTTTGAACTCTCACTGGGCTAGGAAGTGCTGGTATGGTGTTCATTCTTCTACCTATTCCTTCAGTTTCAATTTGAACTTAAGATTCTGAACACTTATTCTCCCCACAATTGTAAATATCAAAAAAGTTTGCTGAGTATTTAAATGACTATTGCAGAAAATTATAAACCACCAAAGGATTTTAAGCAGGACAATAACATGATCGGATTTGTGTTTGGTGGAATGCAGAGGACCTGAGAGACAGGCAGAAGCCCCACCTTAGTTCATTCAATCCACCATTCATTTTCTAATGCAACAGTAGTTTTTCAACACCTATAATGTAACTGAGTACAAAGTGACTATGAAGCTTAGACTCTAGTGAGGAAGACAGATAATAAATGACTAATTAAATGAACAAAATATTTGCACATTGTTATAAAGTATAATAAAAGGTACAAACAGCAGGGTTATGTAATAGAGAATAATTGGGTAAGGGAGAACCTATTTATATTGGATTGGTAAGAGAAAAAAGTTACTTTGGGAAGAACCCAGCGAAAAGGTGAACAGTAAATGCAAATATCTCTGAGATAAGACCAAGAGTGATGTGTTTTAGGAATTAAGAAAAAGCCAGTTTGGTTCCTGGAGCATTAATGAGCCAAAAGACAGGCAGGAAATGAGGTAGAAGAAATTGTCTACAGCAGTGGCCTCCTAGAAGACTAAGGCAATATAGATGATGAAGAGGGGAAGATTGGGGATATCTTTCTGAATTTGTGATAGATGGAAGATGGTAAGCTTTGGGGAAAAATTAAGAAACACTGGTTTCTAGTTCAGACAACTAGTTAATAAGTGACATTATTGGCCGGGCACAGTGGCTCACGCCTGTAATCCTAGCACTTTGGGAGGCCGAGGCAGGTGGATCACCTGAAGTCAGGAGTTCAAGACCAGCCTGCCCAACATAGTGAAACCCCGTCTCTACCAAAAATACAAAAATTAGCCAGGCATGGTGGTGTGCGCCTGTAATCCCAGCTACTCGGGAGGCTGAGGCAGAAGAATCACTTGAATCCAGGAGGCGGAGGTTGCAGTGAGCCAAGATCGCGCCAGTACACTCCAGCCTGGGCGACAAAGCGAGACTCCATCTCAAAAAAGAAGAAGAAGAAGTGACATTATTAGTTAAAGCTAAGGAAGTTGGAAAGTGGGGAGGCCTTTGCAGATGTTGGGGAAAAAAAAGAGTAAGTTCAGTTGGGACATTCTAAGTTTGATGTGCCTGCGAAACAACCAGGTAAAAATGTTTAGTCAGCTGGAAATACAAAGTTTGGAGCTCAGGAGGAAGTTTAAAGACTATATATTGAGATTCAGGGGTCATAGATTGAAGCTCAACTTGTCAGAAGAGAAGAGATCATCCAAAGAAGGAGTTTAAGATGAAAAGGCAATAGGGCTTAGACTAGAATCCTGGAAAATGCTGATATTCAAAAAGAGGGAGATCTGGAGAAGTTACATATGTGTATAATGATGAATTGTTAATGATGATAAGGTATTATTCTTATTCTCTATAAGGTATTATCAATGTCAAAGATGTGATAAGAAAGGGTGCTGCTGCCCTAGTGAAGACACAACAGTAGAAAACAGGAAATTGAATGTTAAGAATGGAAAGCAAGAGTGTTTGACCAGAACAGATAGGTTTCATCGGAGCATAACATAGGATGTAAGGCTAGAAAGATTCAGGAAGAGGAAAATGATTCAGGGACAGCTGTGAGAAATAGATTAAGGATTTTGGATCTAAAGCACCAAAGAGCTTCTAGATGCTTAAACAAAGGAGTCATATGCCTAAAACAGCATTTAATAGTCATTATTTTGACATCTTTATATATAAAGACTTTGAGTAGGAAGTGACTGAGTTTGGGAAGAATCCAAAAGAAAGATGTTGGAGTAAGTCATATCAGGCTGAATTTAAGTGAAACGTCACATATGTACATATTTGTAAAGTATCTCCACCTTTACGTATGTTTATCCAAAGTAGTAAACTGTATTATTGCTTAATGTAAAGTCCTTTTAGTCTGCTATTCCATGAATGGAAAGTGGAGAAATGCCGTATGATTCAGGGTCCAGTCAGGCAAACTGAAAACATACCCTGTATCAAACAGAGGGAGTTGAATACGAGAAATTAATTACACTGTTGATGAAAGGGCTGGGAAGCCAAGCAAGATACGGGAAGGCAATTCAGAGATTAGCCACAGCAGGAAGCTGCTTCTTTCTCGAGGGCTGGCTGTATGCAGGGAAGATGCAGAATGTCAGCAGAACCCAGAAGCTGGGCCGCCTGGCAGGAACTAAAACCAAAGCAAGGACTGAGCTGAGAGCCTGTCCGGAGAAGACCTGCGACTATCAGGAGGAGTTGCAGCCCCAGCCAGAAAACACAACCAGGGGAGAGAAGGAGAGAGAAAAGAAGACCAGAGAGAAATAGCCACCCCCTGGATTCTTTTCTTCCCCCTTCCATGCGTCTACCAGTGTGTAGTGCTAGCATGACTGGCGGGAAGCCAATTAGCAAGGAGAAGGGCAAGGAAGTGTTTGGGAACAAACATAATAATTTGCCCAGAAGGTCTTTCCTAGTGGGCTTCTACAACGATTCATAAATAGAGATTTTGAATCTCACTAATATTTTAAATTTAAGAGAAGCACTAACAATGTTTCCAATTCAATCTGATATATTTGCAAAAATGAATTTTTTTCCCGGACTAAGCTTAATTCATGCTTTTCTCAAGAGAAAGTCCTTCTACATTTTAACAGTGAAATATAAGCTCTTCCCTGATTGCCAAAATCACCATTAATTTCCATCATCATTTAAGAAATAAAAAAATTTCTACTCTTGCTCAGTTAACTCAAATTAATAGTTTGGTTTAGCTACGATTGCATAGCACTGTAAGCAGCAAATCCAAAAATCTTATTAATATTAAATGCTGCAGTCAAACTACATGCTATCTGATAATATTTCATTTATTTTATATGCTATAATTTTAGACATTAATCCATGAATTCATAATGGAAGATTTGAAAGACTATATGATTTAGAGTTATGATTCCTTTGTATAAAATTATTCGATAAAGCCATTAATGCTTTGCCACATGTATGCGTGAATAAGTATAATTTTATATATTTGTTACAACTTTTTAAATGCTCTTTTATTATATAATCAGAATATAAATAGAATAAAGAAAATAAATAGGTTATATATGGACTTTAACATGTCTCACAAGACTTGAAAAGAGCAATTTCACAGCAAACAAAAATAACTATCAGTTTACCATGTACATAAAACTTCTGGCAAGTGATACCCACAAAATGGTGGTATTAACAATGAGTAGCATATGTCGGTCATGCCTCTACCAAATCCAATAAGTTTCATTAAGTTGCAAGTTCCTTACTCAAAAAGGCAGTGCTATATGCTGAAGGACTGGGATAGCTACGGATAAGACTAAGAGTGGTCCCTGACTCAAGGACAGCCATGCATAGGCTAGTCAACCCATGATATAATCTGATATTAAAAGCAAGTAAAATAATTGGTGATCAGCTAAGCCAGACAGATTGGCTCCTTCTAGTATGTAGGCTACAGAATAGAAGAGGATTGGCTGCTTGGTATTGAAGGAATCAGAAAGCCAAAACCTTGAGATTTCAGTGGCTCGTGAGATGAAAGCACTTTTGGACCTGCCTCAAGTCTCCATTGACCCCAGTACTAACCTACAAATATTGTCAAAATAACAGTCACCTGCTAACCAATTATTTTTTGTCACACTATTTTGAATGAGACCGATTCTTAAAACCAAAGCAACTTATTCTAGCAAAGAACAAAAAGAACTTAAAAGTAAATTCAAGAGGAGATAAATTAATGGACAATAATTTGCCAGAATGAACCCAGGGCCTACTGACAATAAACTGGATTACAACTAGAGTAATTGGGAAGTCAATGGATACTTGAATAAATTTTCTTGAAGAAAGGAAGTTGAGCACTGGCTCTTAGGAGTTGGTAAGCTATGATTGCAGGAAGCTGCAGGAAGCTGTGTGATCGTGCCACTGCACTTCAGCTTAGGCAACAGAGCAAGACTCTGTCTCAAAAACAAACAAACCAAAAACAAAAACAAAAACACTTTATGAGCTAAACTAGAGTAATCACCAAGGAAACACCCATTTAGGAATGGGAAGATACAGCATAAGAACAGAGCCAAGGCCTGGGACTTTTCTGCATTCCAGAAGAAACAAGCAACCATTTTTTCTCAAATAACTGCATTTGATGGTTGCAAATACGGCTAACCATAGGCAGAAACCAGAGACAATAAAACTTTATTCTTGAGAGGCAGATTGTTTGTTAGGAGGAACTCCCCAGAAGAGCATTTGAACCCTACTGCTGGGGCTCAGAAAACAATATCGCAAAGTATGGCACTTTGGCATACTGAGTCCTTTGAACTAAAGGAGGTTGGAAGGCCTCAGAAGCAGTTTCAGAAGCAAAGTCTCTCTCTCTGATCTTCTGCTGCCCTCCTATCTCCTGCCTCCCACCCCTCTTTCTCCTCCAAAGCAAGCAAGTCATAGAAACCAGAATTCCTCTTCCCCACAGTGGGTCATAGAAAATAGAACCCATCTTTCCCAAAGCAAGTCATAAAACCCAGAAATATGACTCTAGCCTTCCCCTTACTCTAACCTTCCTGTGTAGGAACTGGCCATAAAGAAGTTCTCTGATCTATCTTAGCTGGTAGTAGAGCATAAGACTCTTGTTCCAGAGGAGTCCTGCCTGATAGCTAGAAGGAAGGAACTCTACACAGAGAGGCCAAGAAGAATCTGAACAGACAGGTCTTGCTAGGTCCCTGTCTCCCTAGTCTATTACCATTATTTAATCCCATGTTTGTCCAATTACATTTCTACATGGCTGTTTGCCTATTCTTCATCAAATTCAGACATAAAAATGTACAGTTTTCCCTGGGTGTTTGAGTCTTCATGTCTGAAGGCTCCTGTGTCACATAAAACTTTGATTAAGTAAATTTGTTATGCTTTTCTCTTGTTAATCTGTCTTTTACTGTAGGAGTGTAGGCCATGACCCTTACAATGGGTGAGGAAGGGCCTTACACCTTTTCCACCTCTACCCTACTATAGTATAATGTGCGCTATGGTGAATCACACAGACCCACTCCCCCTTCAGGACTGAGTGCTCATCCAGTGATGCTGGTATTGTTGGCAGCTGAGGATCTCATCTGAGCCACTAATCAGGAATTACCCTCAATGGAACAGAGCCTCACTGCTCAAGATTGGGCCTCATTCATAGGGCAGCCCACATGTCCACATCCAGTGAGTGGTCCATGTGTGTGAGGGAAGGAATAAAGGCCCAGACCCCTTGCTTGAAGGCTGATCAACTCTGAATGTCCATCACAGTTATGGAAAACCTTTGTTGCAAAAGTATCCCTGCCCAACTCCTTTCTCCGCATAACCCTGATTCACTTCCACACAAGAATTGATTTTGAGCACATTCACCAATAAATTTACACATATGAATCTCCTTCTCATAGTCTGTTCTGCAGATAATCCAACCTAAGAAATAAGGTAATAAAAGAACTGTTAAAAATTCACAGACACAATGCTTTACATGGAAATGAGGGCTCAGGTAATGAGTGATTAACAAACCTAAAGATAATATGAATGCTTGAATAGATGAAGGAATGTATTGTAAATGACTCCAGTTATTTTCAGAAAAACACCCGAGAGGGTGAATTAGCAGAAAATGGAACCAAAGAAATAGCTGATAATAGCTTAGTGATAGTGGTTCATATGGGTCTGATACAATGGCCAAAGTGTCTATTGAAGCCTGTGAGCAGGATTCCTGAAAGCACAGGAGAGTTAACAAGAACTTCCAGCATCTTGAGAAGGAAGCTGTATTAGTCCATTCTTGTGCTGCTATGAAAAACTGCTTGGGAATAGGTAATTTACAAAGAAAAGAGGTTTAAAATTGACTCACAGTTCTGCAGGGTTGGGGAGGCCTCAGAAAACTTACAATCATGGTGGAAGGCACCTCTTCACAGGGTGGCAGGAGAGAGAATGAGTGCAAACAGGGAAAATGGCAGACACTTATAAAACCATCAGATCTCATAAGAACTCACTATCACAAGAACGGCAAGGGGGAAACCACCCCCATATTTCAATTACCTCCTACCAGGTCCCCCTGTGACACTTGGGGATTATGGAGATTACAGTTCAAGATGAGATTTGGGTGGGGACACAGTGAAACCATATCAGAAGCTATTGCAAGAAAGGCACACCCCCTCATGTCTCATATTCTAGCTAAAAGAAAATCCTTTTAATTTTGCATTCTACTTGACAGTACATTCATATTTTTTTTATTAAAAATATGTTTTAGATTAATTTTCATTAAGAAAAAGTGTTTTCTTACCATCTCTTTGGCTAAAGGATGGGATGTTAATCCACTGGGTCCTTCAGCTTTATCCAGGCAATTTCTCTCCATTGCCGAAGGTTTATCATTGTTATTACAAATTGAGAAGTTAGTCATCTAAATATGTATATACAAATGGAAATTGTTTTTTTTTTATAACTTTATGAGCAAAGAGCTGAGCGTGGTGGCTCATGCCTGTAATCCTAGCATTTTCGGAAGCTGAGGTGGGAGGATCACTTGATCCCAGGAGTTCAAGACCAACCTGGGCAACATAGGGAGACCTCATCTCTACAAAGAATAAAAAAATTAGCCACATGTGGTGGCTCACGCCTGTGGTCCCAGCTACTCGGGAGGCTGAGGTGTGTTGACCCTGGGAAATTGAGACTGCAGTAAGCTATGATGGCAAAATGGCAACATTGTACTCCAGCCTGGTCGACAGAACAAGGCTCCCCTGCCAAACAAAACAAAACAAAACAAAACTTTATGAGCAAAACCAGAGTAATCACCAAGGAAACACCCATTCAATTGATTCAGCTGTTCAGCAAATATTTATCTAGTGACTACTATGTGTCAGGTTCTGTTTTAGGTTATACAGAGGTAAATGAGAGAAGCAATACCTCTGCTCTCCTGCAAGCTACACCCAGGACTGAGATTTCAGAATGTGGCCACAAGGGGCTTTAGTACAAATCTTCATACTACTGTTGGTGAACATTTCAATAGTCTTTCTCCTGTGAGGTCATGTCACTTCTGACATGTGATGATCAGTAAGCATTTTTGATCCACTCATCAGTTTCAAGTATGCCCTGCAGAATTGCTCAAAGGATATTTTAAGTGATGAAAAATTGCTGAGAGTGTCGCTTATTTATTTCTAACTCTATAATTTTCATCAAATTTACAAACTACGAGTGGTTATCCACAGAATCAATTCTCATTACCCAACTCTCAAACTTCATTTTTGTTATAGCCATTTTGCCGTATGCATTGAAAGCCTCCACAGTTTTGCCTTGAAGGTACTGATTGTGAATAAGAGCTCTAAAACAAAATAAATCTCTGCTTACCTCACCAAAATTTTAAACTCTCCTTAAGTTATAGTTAAGATAAACAATGAATTCATTCTTCTAAGCTTTTGCCTCTAGTTCTGATGTCTTTTTTTGTATTTTTTCTCTGTAAGGTACAATAATTCAGCCTTGAGAAAAAATTCATCCTTTACCTTTTCCTACCTAAATCAATGTGCATCTGTGTAGTTGACGAAGTTTTCAAAATTACTTCTCATTTTATTACAAATGACCTCACCTAAAACCATTGGTTTTTAATTTGAATGTTTGTGTCAGTCAGGTTTCTAGAAAGAATCACATGGCACACTTTAACCCGGTTAAGTGATGAAACTTTACTACAGAAACCACTTACTGGTGTGGGCAGCTTTAGGCAACCCAACAATGGCAGGTGCAGTTAGAGCTAGCAAGATGGGAAGACATTACATCCCTACTAAGAGTGATATAGAAAGGGCCACCTGACATATCATGAACACTAGCCCAGCAGAGATGCAGCCAATCCATAGCAACATGGCAGAAAGAGAGCTGGGAGAATAAGTACACCAATCTCATATCCTTCCACATCTATCTCCTACAGGTACATTTCACTGATCAAGCCCACTTGGAGGCAGAAGGCAGAAAGTCCTATGAAACTCCTGTAGCTAAGAGTTTGTGTGGAAAAGGGTGGAGGATGGATCTGGAGGGACGTAGGGAACGTGTCCAGCACGCTGTTGTTTTAATTTTTTTCTGAAATAATTTATTCTTTTCCCCGTCCTATTGAACATTAGGCAAAAAAATCAAGAGTCAGACTGTGAGGTGAAGTGTTCACCGTGAAGGATGCACCTTCAAGTGTGCAATGGCGTGGACTGTGAATGTCCCCTCTGGCCATTTTGCCATCCCAGATTTGGCTCCATCCATCAAGCTTACTTGAGGAACAAAGATTTCTAAAGTCTCTTTGGTGTGGCTTGATCCCTCAATACACATGACTCTCACTAGATAACAAAGCCCTTCATTACTTTTGAACCAGATAGACCTTTACTAGGCTATTAGGAGTTGCTAGGGCTAGACATGGTAGCTCATGCCTGCAGTCCCAGCACTTTGGGAGACTGGGGCCGGTGGATCACCTGAGGTCAGGAGTTCGAGACCAGCCTGGCCAACATAGTGAAAGCCCCTCCCTGCTAAAAATACAAAAATTAGCCAGTCGCAGTGGCGGGCGCCTGTAATCCCAGCTACTTAGAGGCTGAGGCAGGAGAATCACTTGAACCCAGGAGGCAGAGGTTGTGGTGAGCCGAGATTGCACCATCGCATTCCAGCCTGGGTGACTTGCTAGGAGTGTTTGAAAAGTTTTACTTATTCTCTTAAAGTCGATTTTTGTTGTGCAGAGTAACCAAACTTTCGTGCAAAATATCTATTGATATCATCATTAAAATAAGAATGCTGACCAGAAAAGACTGTTATTATACTCAATTTGGCTTTTTTCATTTTTCCTAAGCATGGCTATATTTATATTCATATTATTATTAAAATATTATAATTATTTAAAAGATTAAAATCACGTGCTAGACTTATGTCATAGAATAGGATATAGAAACAGTCTCAGGCGTATGAATGATTTACAAATGACATAAGTTTACAAACAGGTAGTTGGAGAGTCTGCTTTCTGAGTTTATGTTTGCAGGTCCAAACTGGTGGTGAATAACGCTGGAAAAAAGATGTGAAAAATCAAGTCCTGTTTTCACATTTCTTTCCCTAATATTTTTTCAATAATCTTAAAACAGTCATATCAACATATTAACCCATTTCAAATAGTGCACTTTTCAAGATTATTCAAGAGGACAAGTCATGCTGCTTCTGCTTATATTTTGTGCAGTACAGAAGAACCCCAGAGTTTTACTATCATCTCATCCTGCCCCTAGCATCCCCGGGAAAGCTTCTTTAATTCCTGTACACTTGATTTCAGGGACCTTTGAACAAAATAATCGGAATAAAATAACACACCAAAGGTCTAAATGCTGTTGCCATTCCCAAATGGGAGACCCTCTTGACAACTGTTGACTGAGAATTTCCCCCAAATGTTACAAAGAAAAATGAAAACTTCAGCTTTAGAACTAAGTAGGTCAATCCAAAAGGGTGAGTCAAGAGCCCATAAAAGCAAGCCCAGAATCAGAATCCTAACCCAGGAAGGGCTGGCTAATGAGCTTCCAGGTTCAGTTCCAATCAAGAGATTAGAGAGGAGCTGCAGTCAAAGCCTGGCAATTAGCATGTTTGAAGCTGTGGCAAAGACAGTAACATTAGCAAAGCTAAGAGAAGAAAGGGTTAACAGAAATCTCTGAGTGGTAGAGTGAGGGAAAAGAGGATGGGACCAAGAAGTTAGCCTGTCTAGTCCCTAGGAGGTGTCCTCACCAGAAGACTTCATCATCTCACTGGCTGATGCTCTCCTCGGTGGGGGAAGAATATGTTTCAAGCACTCTTAGCTGAAGAACCCTTCATTAAGAAATCCTAATTCCTCTTTGTTTGTACTTAATATTCACCAAGTAATCTTGACTGTAGGTTACATTTCCATCTGTTTGCCTCAGGGAGAAAATGTGTGATCCAAATACTACTTCATGAATGTCTTGTCTAAGTACCACCTTGAAGACTGGCACACGCTACTGAGCTGCATGTCTGGGTCCCGAGCTGGGCTCTGCCACCTACTACCTGTGGGATTCTGGACAAGTGACTCACCCTTTCTGTGTCTCGGTTTCCTCATCTTAATGGGAATTCATAACAGATCCTACATACCTTTCAGGATTGTTATGAGAATTGACATGAGACAAAAGACTTTTCAATAATGCTTTCTGATTTAGACTTCACTTTTAGTAGATTTAGTTGGCTTGAGCCAATTTGTCAGACTTCCCTATTTGTGAGCACTGAAAAGCGTTTATGCTCAGATGCACAGGCTAAGAACTGCCTCTGACTTCCTAACTGACAGAATCCCTGGAAAGTACCTTTGGACAATGCTATCATTCTTTTTTGTGGGGGGATGGGGAGAAGAAGAGTATGGTAAGGTAAATGCCTACAACCTCGTGGGCAAGGAAAACACCACTCCACACCTTGAGTCAGGGACAATAAGGGAATTGAATCTAGCTATGAAACAGCTTCCCAATCTTTTGCCTTTTGTCCCTGACATTCACTTTGGTAGGAAATATCCAAACTCCTTGAAAAAATATGCTGTGCATATGTAAGGTTTTATTGCTCAAATCACTCTGCCAAGGTCTCACACTCCCAAGGCCAAAGTGCGGCCTTTGAAGAAGTCCATTTGCAGAGGTGTGTCTACCATCTGGCCTAACTTGCCCAGAGGCAGGGAAACTGAAAACTAGTCCGATTCAGAAAGTAAAAGTGCTCCTGGCTCAGATTGAGGGACAGGTATCTGGTCAGTACAGCAGAAGGCATCCAAGTTTGAACAGGGGCAACAAACAAAGGCTGGGGGCTACATCTAAAGCAGAGTTACCCAACCCTAGGGACATGGCAAGACACTGCAGCGTTGTCCAAACATAGTAATGAAACAATTCTTTAACATGTAATGGCACCGCACCCATGAATGCACCTCTACATCTGTAAGTCTAATAAAAACTCCTCTGAACTGACATGGTCAGCCTACTCTTCAAATTTCCCACTGGAAGTTGCAAAACTACCAACAACGTTTATATTTGGGATACTGTAAACTCGACTTCTTCCATAATGCTCTGGCTACCCCACCTGAACTCTGACTTTTGGGTAACATCATCACCTTTCCTGAAAATGTCTCTGACCAAATCGCTTTATCCAGACCCAGCTCTGTTTCCCATACAATAATCCTGCCATCATACAACCACCTCTGCTCTTTGAACACTGACCATCTGCTGATGCCACTGTGTCAACTTTTCTGCAGCTGTTGCATCCTCACCTTGAACATCATACCAGTCAGGGACCTGGCAGGAAACAGATGGTTCACTAAAAGGGTTAATTGAAAAGAGTTGAATGTGGGGACAATTTGCAGGTGTGGGCAGGGTGAAGGGAGCCAGCAAGGGAGAGTGTGCAGAGATTAGCGAGCAAGAAGCTTAATGCCTGGAGGCCTGAGAAGGCAAGAGGACAGGGCAGATACCATATCCTGGAGAGAAGCACAGCTGTGGGATAGCACTACCCCACAGAATCTGTGGCCACAGGTTAAGTGGCACAGTCATCACCCAGTGCACCAGGCTCCAGAGACACCAAATGTGCCACATAACTGGAAGAATAGATAGCCCAGCTTTCCCTTCTCTTATTCTTCATTTTTCTGTCAGAGTCTCTTAATTGGTTGAATCTAACTTGAATCCATAGCTCTGTCCTGTAAACAAAGCTAGCCCTCTCTAGATCTGCAGGCATTGCGTGCACATAGCATTGCAGTTAAGAGCATGAGGTGGCCAGCTGAGATTACCTGAGTTTGAATCCCAGCTCTACCACTTACTAGTTGTGTGACCTCAGAGCAGTTATTTAAGTCCTGAGGCTTTAATTTCCTTGTGTGTGAATGGAGCTAATACTAGTACACATGCTGCTGTAACAATTTACCACTAACTTAGTAGCTTAAAACAATACACATGTATTATTTTACAGTCTGAAGCTCAGAAGTCTAAAATGGTTCTTACAGGGCTGATTTCAAGGTATTCCTTCAGAAGGCACTAGAGAAAAATCTCTTCCTTGCCTTTTACAGCTTCTAGAGGCTGCCCACATTCCTTGGCTCATGACCCTATCACTCCACCCTCTACTTCCATCTTCACATCTCCTTCTCTGACCCCCTGCCTCCCTCTTATAAGGCCATTTGGACTACATTGGGCCTACCCAAATAATCCAGGATAATCATCTCATCTCAATATCCTTCACTTAATCTCATGTGCGAAATCCTTCACCCACAAAATCACATGTGCAAAGTCCTTTTTGCCATGTAAGGTAACATATTCACAGGTTCTGGGGATAAGGACCTAGACATCTTTAGGAGACCATTATTTTGCTTACCACAGCACCTCACAGGATGGCTGTGACAGCATAAAAGATAATTATCTGTGAAAACTGCCTAACTCAGTGCCTGGCATATATGAAATAGGCAATAAATGTTGGCTGTAATTTTTATGAACTCTTTCCCCTCCTCCCTTCTTATTCTTCGTGCTGAAGACTCTTAATTTGTTCATTTTATCTAGCCTCCTTCACCTTCTCCTTTCTGGGGAGAAATCTTACAAAAGACAAAGATCTGGTATAGGGGTAATATAGATTAGAAGTGTGTTCCTTCCAAATCTCATGCTGAAGTGTAATCCCTAATGTTGGAAGTGGGGCCTGGTGGGAGGTGTTTGGGGAGTAGACCCTTCATGAATGACTTGGTGCTGTCCTCATGATAATGAGTGTGTTCTTCTTCTGAGTTATTGCAAAATCTGGTTGTAAAAGAGGGTGGCATCTCTCCTTTCTCTTGCTTCCTCACTGGCCATGTGACACCTCCACTCCCACTTCACCTTCTTCCATGAGTAAAAGCTTCCTGAGGACTCACCAGAAGCAAAGCAGGTGCCAGTGCCATGCTTCCCATACAGCCTGAAGAACCATAAGTCAATTAAACATATTTTCTTTATAAATTACCCAGTCTTGGATATTTCTTTACAGCAACAGAAAAATAGGCTAACACAAGGGAGAATTAACGAGTTCTGTTTTGAATGTGTTGAATTTGAAGTG
This sequence comes from Pongo pygmaeus, assembly GCF_028885625.2. Taxonomy (NCBI): domain Eukaryota; kingdom Metazoa; phylum Chordata; class Mammalia; order Primates; family Hominidae; genus Pongo; species Pongo pygmaeus. The sequence continues at coordinate 104,845,142 of NC_072384.2, read as the reverse complement.
CTTGCAGGGCAAATGGATAAAAATAGTAGGCAATTGGGAAGCTGGCTCAGAGGAGATATTGGGGCTGAATCTAGGTTTTAGAATCATGGATATGATTCAATTCACAGGATTCAATGTCACTGATGAGACGGTATGTAAAACAAGAAAGAAAGATTGAAGAGGAGCCCTGGGGAGCAATACCATTTAAAGGGAAGGAGAAGACTCTCCAAGGAGACTGTGAACAAATGGATAGAGAGGTTCAAGAAGACCAAGAAGTGACAGATGCCTCTAAGTCTAATGTGGGAGAAGATTCCAACGAGTATGGTCACAAAAATCTCACAGGGATGAGAAAGATGAGGACTAAATGTGGCAGGTAAGTTGGTAGTAGTCTTTTTTGGTAGAGTTTCAGTTGAGTAGTGGATGCATAAACCAGATTTTAGTTGTCATGTTTGCTGCATGTTTCAATGAATTGCTGGAGTGAATGACTGGCGAGGAACAAAGAAAGTGAGGCTTTATAAAATGGGCTGTTGGCCAGGTACAGTGGCTCATACCTGTAATCCCAGCACTTTGGGAGGCTGAGGCAGGCAGATCACCTGAGGTCAGGAGTTTGAGACCAGCCTGGTCAACATGGTGAAGCCCCACCTCTACTAAAAATACAAAAATTAGCTGGGCGTTGTGGTACGCTTCTGTAATCCCAACTACTTGGGAGGCTGAGGCAGGAGAACAGCTTGAACCCAGGAGGCAGAGATTGCTGTGAGCCGAGACTGTGCCACTGCACTCCAGCCTGGGCCACAGAGCAAGATTCCACTTCAAAAAAAAAAAAAAAAGAAAAAAAAAAAAGAGTGCACCCTCTTTATCCCCAGCCTTAGACTTCCAGAAGCTCACTTCTCTTCCCCTAAATTTTATTCATTTATCTTCTCCACTTGGAAAGCCAAGTCACTTTCTAGTGGCTGAAAGGCAAGGTATTATTTCACTGGAACTCAGTACTAACTCAACTTGTGGGAATAAGATTTTGCACTCTAAGCCACTACCAGTTATGAGCTCACAGTGAGTGCTAATCTGAAAAAGAGAACTTGATAAATTCTTGACATTCATTTGCAAAACTCATTCAACCTAATCCCACTTATCATTCTAATATACTTTATTTTCTACGATAGAAAATGTTAGCTCTTATGTTATTGGTAATTTGGAGGATTCTTAAGATAAAAGGAGCATGGCCTTTCATAATCCACATAGAGAAGAAGGATCACGGAAAGCTAGATAAATATGACCATGTAGAAGTTACCACATCTCTCCGGCCCCAGTTCCTACATCTCTCTGGCCCCAAAAAATGGGGATAAACATACCTACTGCATATAATTCTTGTTACAATTATAGAAAATTATGTTATAAAGTATCAAGAATGGTCACTACTGGTACGTCTGCGAGATTGTCTGTTGCCAACTTATCACCACCATCACCATACCCTTCCCAGTCCTGAAACTACATATCCCAGAGTCCACGTCCCAGCACAGTTCTGAGTTACAGTTTGTCCATGAGGATTAGACATAGAAGCTTCATTTATGTGGCCCTTTGCAGATTCCTTCAAGATCCTGCATTGCAGTCTCAGTTTATGCTTCTACTACAATGACTAGATACTCACGGCTTCTAGACTCTTTTATGAGTTCTGGTTATGCCACCCATGCTAGTGTTTCTGGGAAGTGGTTTGTGACTGTTTTCCTATGTAATGGTTAATTTTATATGTCAAATTGACTGGCTGAAAGGATGCACAGATAGCTGGTAAAACATTTCTGGGTGTATCTGTGAGAGTGTTTCTGGAAGAGATTACAAATTGAATCAGTAGACTAAGAAGATGCACCCTTACCAATGTGGGTAGGCATCATTGAGAGCCAATAGAAAAGGTGAAGGAAGGACAAATTATCTCTCTCTTGTTGAGTGGGACATCCATCTTGCCCTAGTTCTCAGGCCATCAGACTTCAGTATTTAGACTGGCAGTCTTCCTGGTTCTCAGGCCTTCAACTTCAGAGTGTGAGTTACATCTTCAGCTGCCCTGGTTCATAGGCCTTTAGAATTAGACTGAATCATACCACTAGTTTTCCTGGTTCTCCAGTTTGCAGACAGCAGAATGTGGAACCTCTCAGTGTCTACAATTGCTTGAGCTCATTCCCATAATAAATCTCCTCTTGCATATCTATATACATTCTGCTGTTTCTGTTTATCTGGAGAACACTGTCTAACATATCCTAGTTCTCCAGTTGCAGGGTTCCAGCCCCTCTTTCCCCAGCTTGAGATGGCTCTGTTTTTTTTTTTTTAACCAATCCTAAGTTGGCATCCTATCAGAATATTTCTATGAAAGTCATTCCTACAATTGTGCAATTCTAGGTTTGAAAATAATCTCACTGAAGCATTTACTTTTTGCTTTTTTAAAATAGTTATTTTGGCTTTATTTCTATATAATGCTCCAAACTTCTTTACTAATATTTACAGGCAGACTTTTATGCTCTGTCAAAATGAGAGTTTTATATTTGCTTATCCATTTCTGAAAAACCTCAAGCATCTAATAACTATTTTTAAAACTGAACTTTATTGGTATTTTATGGGCCTCTTCAATTAATCTGACAAACTGAAATTTACCACTGCTGCCATTGCTAGTCTGTGTTATTATCCCAATCCATTCCTCCCTTTATGATTTACTGAGAATGAATCTCCTGTTAAGAGGTTGTTAGTTTTTCATCTATTTCTCCACAAATTACACGGCTGCATACATATGTTAAAGCTATAATTCATAAATGAGAGTTAATGATATGTATTTTCTAATCTTGTGAGTAATTTTTAAGATTGATTTTATTTAACAGTGTGAATAAGCTATTTTCAGAAATGTGCAGTCTTGTCCAAAGTCCCTACTGGAGAGTCAAAAAAAAACTAGGGTCTCAGAAGCTGGGTGTGGGTGGTGGTGGGCGCAGGAATAGACAGGAGTAAAAGGGAGCAGATGGCTGATTTCTAGGCTGAGGTGGAAAGCGAGTCAGAAAACTGAGGCTTCAAGGATGGAAGAAGAACAAAGTGACAATGGCTAATGGCTATTGAGCTCTTATGTCCCAGTCCTTGTTCTAAGTGCTCTTCCCATAGTATTAGCTTAATTCCCAATCCACAACCCTAGGAAGTACTTATTATTACTAAACCTGCATATCAGTCAGGGTGAGATATCAGAGAGTAGCAAAAGGGTGGGCTGCCTGAGGACTGAAAGGGCAAGGGGAGGAACGGTGTTATGGGGGCCCAGTGATTGCTACCACCATGGAGAAAGAGCCACTGCCAGAGATCATCTTGAAGGATTGTGGCCAGTGGCAGGTCTGCAGTGTTGAGAGGCAAGGAGAAGATTAAGAAATACTCCAACCTTTCTCTCTTTTGCAACCTAACCTGCCATTGGCTAAACCCAACCCAAGCAAGTCTCACTGAGGCTATGTGCATGGCTTTGTTTTGGGGGGTGGGGGCCAAATAGAGAATAACAAACACTACTTTGCATTTTAGAAAGGCAGAAGTCAAGGCTCAAAGAGGTTAAATACTTTCTCAAGTTTACGCAGCTAGAAAGTGGTGGGGCCAAGATTCATACCTTCGTGCATACTTAGTCTGAAAGCATTGCCTCTGGAGGCTTCTGCAAGGAAGCAGGTTGATGCGGTAGGCACTTGCCAAAATCCTCTGGATTAACAATATAAAACAGGCAGAATTCAAATAGGGGAAGCCCGTGGCTGAAATTGTAGCTGAATTCATCAAAAAAAGCAGTTAAGTTCAGACAAACTCTCTGAGAAATGATCTTTTTACATGTATAATAATTCACTTCATTTGCAGGGAAATTCATTTGCCCAGAAAGTTTCAAAAGTATTCTTGTGGTTATGCCTGCATAATGCCAAACATCTAGATGGAAATAAAATTAACTGAATCTTTCTCAACATCCAAATTTTGGGCAGCAAAATATTTTAATATTTTAGTGAATTTACCAGCCAAATATTATAACAACTAAGATTTGAGTAAGTCTTTGTAGTTTTAACAAAAACTTTGATACAGTGTACGTTAACTCATTTAATCCACATAAGAATCTTGCTGGCTTAACATTACTATTCCGATTTTATACATAAAGAAATTATCTATAATTTCTTATAGAAAATTATAATTATTGGCTTAGAAAAACCAATGACATGTCCAACATCCAAGAGCTAGTCTATGGTAAGTCCAGGTCTCAAAATTCTCATCTTCTGGCTGTAAGCCCTGTGTTCTTTATAATTCACCAAGATACTTCCTTGGTGAAGAAATATCATAGGTCTTAACAAATTGAAAACCCAGAAAACAAAACAATCCTGTTACCACTCTTTGCCAGGGATTAAAATGAAAATGTAATTGTAGTATTTGCTTTTAAATGATGTTTCCACATTTCCTATCATTCAATATTAAGCAAGATAAAACAAGGAGAAACTGGAAACCTACTAGGGGCCATTGCAGAGTCCAAAGGTATAAGGTAGACCCCAGGTCCATTGGCATCCCTGCCGACCTTATTCTGAACTCAAAGTTTGAGCAACAGGTCTGAATAGTGCTTTAACTGGGCCAGGTCTCTCTCTCACCAGGGAAGTGGTCTGTATTTCAAAGCTAGGTGTAGGCTATAGGCTTCAAGAGGAAACAGACCCTTTCTCCCACCCACAGCTAGCATGGAGCCTGGGACAGAGTAGATTTTCAATATCTATTACTAAAATAAGTGAATAAAACATTCCAACTACATGTAAACCACTAGACCAATAATTAAACAAGATGTGATCATTCACAATGCAAACTAAGTACTTCATTGTCTATCTATTCCTGGGGACAACGAGATGTTTGTAGAAGCACTTTGAAAGTGTAAAACATTCTATGAAAGTATAATACCACTACTACTACTGCAATGAACACTACTACTGTTATATTTGTTATCTTCATCCTCATCGTTATTTTCATGGTATCATTGCCATTGCACAGATCTGTGCACTCAAGTCAAATTGACAAAATCTCCATCATTGTACTGCATATCTGTCTCTCCTGAATCATCCTCCATGCTTCTGTGCTCTATGGACTACATCAGCTTCATTGCTCTCTGGCTTCTGTTGGATTTGATCAATGGGAGGCTCAGCAGGAAACTGGAGGATGAGAAGAGAGAGAGGTCAGAGTATTTATTTCCTCAGTTTCTTGGCTTCTGTCTCTTGGGTGACTCTAGTATGGCTGAGTCTCTGCAACAAGGACAACGGCTTCTATCAGGCAGCTCTTTCCTCCAGTCATAGGCCTCCCCAGTTAGAGTAAATGCTCCCTGCTATTGCTTCTTAAGCAATAGTTGTGATGGCTTTCCACACTTTACCAAATCCAGCGTGCCTCACTATTCTTTGTTGTTGAGTTCCCCGAACCACAGGTATACCTTTGTAGATAGTCCCTTTGCTAAACTCTTTTCAATTATCCCTGTTAAGTTTACCATTTGTTTCCTGCCAGTACCATGACTGATACAGACAACTGAACATTTCAGTATAGGATGAAAAAAATAAAGCAAGCAAGGAAGATGCTTTTCTCCCCATGCGTCAGCCCCCACTTTTCTCTGAAAACATTCCGACCACTATTACCCTTGCTGTACAATGCAACTACTGCTGGTCTCCTCCCATGGCACAGGCTGTGGCCTATGTCCCAATGTCTGTGCCAGTGGCAGAGGAGTCAGATGACAAGGCACATGCTCCAGCAGCTTGTCCTGAAATTGGGAAAATAATGCAAGAGAGAGTATCACTTACTGAGTGTCATCACCAAGGAAATGGATAACATGAGAATAGATGAGTGCAGAGACACAGAGATGTGAGAAGGACGCAACCAGGCAAAAAGAGAGAAAAAAGGTCAGTAAAAAAAAAAAAGGAGTAAAAAGCAAAGAAGGTGTCAAGGCCATCTATTGACATTAAAATGCAAGCCATTTAAAAATCAAAGGAAATCTAGAATTAAAAGAGCTATCCTTATGAAAAGCACTGGAGACACAAGCCTGCTTGAGGCACAGGTGTAGACTGTGTCTAACAGGTAAGGGAAGCCAGGAAAAGGAAGAACTGGTTGAATTGGGCCATCAGTAGTAGCATGAGTTAAGCAATAAAATGTACTCTATTTGCTCAAGGTAGAAATCAAATATTTGATCCCTAATGGGTTCATTAGACTCACTCTTCAACTAATTTATATAAATTTTCTGCTTTCCATACAGATATCAACATCATGTAGATATAAGTGGTAGCTGGATACTTTTGCAAAATGAGCTTAAAATTATTGAAATAGAAAGAAACAACTGGGGTCTCTGCCTCTCAAATGCTACATCCTATTTTAGTTCTTCTGATGGAATGGAAGGAAGAAAAGTGAGATTTGCACAGGAGACTCCTAGGTGATCTATATTTAAAAGCTCTTTCATGTGGAGCAGCACAGTTGGGAGTACACTTCAGAGGCTGATGGCGTTATTTAATTATGCTGATGTTTCCCTGTGTTCCTCGTGTTCTCTGAATGGTGTGTTAATATCCCGCCAGGTGATGTTCAGGAGCAATGAACAGAGGGAGTGACAAACAGTCTCACTGTATTTAGCCACATCATGCAGAAGAGAAGACTGATGAGAAATAATTAAACACATCCCAAATTTATAGCATGATAATTGACAATTAGAACCTTTAAGAGGGTAAAAAAAAAAGTTTAAGAATCTGTTATATCTTCAGAAACTTTTACTACCAGAGTTTCAATCTTGTGTTTAGGTTTTCATGTACATGTTAGCAAATGAAAAGTTTAAAATAACATCAAATATAGCTTGAGAGAAGGGAATCTGTATATATACATTCCATATTTTGCCATCTTTTAAAAATTTGTCTTCAGAGAGATGTATTTTTATTGTTTATTTCTCAGTTTTCTAATCTCTAGTTTATTATGGTGCATATATCTTGTTGGGCTGTATGGTGCCAATTAAAAAAATTCATACTGCAGAATGGATTCCCATTTTTTAATATAGCTGTTCTTATATCACATACTCTTCTTGATGTTTTTCATCTTTTTAGAGCCAAAATGGGGTGTAAACATTTTAAGAGCATTTAATTCCAACACATACATATTCTTCATTTGAAATTGGAATTGATTTCCATTTTGTGCTATTAAAATAAATGTACTATTCCAAGACATTTAAGGGCCTTATGGTTGCTTGATTTCTCTTCTATATCATCTTTAGTTCATCAACCAAACCATAGCTTCTCAATCATTTTAGGACATAATCTATTTTTTTGCATTTTTATGAATATGAAATCAGATGCCAGAATGACATTTACTTCTCTATCCTTAAACTCCCCAGTGACTGAGGTGAAAGTAAAACCCCAATGGAAGTCAGTTTTTACAATAATCTCCTTGCTTATCTTTAAACCCTTTATTTTGAGCTGCTGAAGCCATTTAATTCTCACTTATACAAACACTACATAATACATAATAATAATATAAATATAGAGTCTACATTTTACATTTTTCCTACCCTATTTTGAAAATTTTGAGACCTATATAAAAATAAAAACCAATTAGGCCGGGCGCAGTGGCTCAAGCCTGTAATCCCAGCACTTTGGGAGGCCGAGGTGGGTGGATCACAAGGTCAGGAGATCAAGACCATCCTGGCTAACACAGTGAAATCCCGTCTCTACTAAAAATACAAAAAATTAGCCAGGCGTGGTGGCGGGCGCCTGTAGTCCCAGCTATTCGGGAGACTGAGGCAGGAGAATGGCGTGAACCCGGGAGGCGGAGGCTGCAGTGAGCCGAGATTGCGCCACTGCACTCCAGCCTGGGCGACAGAGGGAGACTCCATCTCAAAAAAATAAATAAATAAAAAATAAAAACCAATTAGTGTAACAGACACCTGTATACCCTTATCTAAGTTCACCAATTTTGAAATGTTGTCACATTTATTTCTCTTTCTCTGTGTGTGTGTGTGTGTGTGTGTGTGTGTATTAGTCCATTTGTGTTACTATAAAGGAATAGCCAAGGCTGGGTAATTTATAAATAAGAGAGGTTTGATCAGCTCATAGTTCTACAGTCTGTACGGGAAGTGTGGTGCCAGCATCTGCTTCTTGTTAGGGCCTCAGGAAGCTTCCATTCATGACCGAAGGTGAAGGGGTAGCAGGCACAGCACATGATGAGAGATGGAGCAAGAGCGTGAGGGCGGGAAAGGTCCCAGCCTTGTAAACAACCAGATCTTGAATAAACTGAGTGAAAATTCACTTACCATCAAGGGGTTGGTGCTAAACCATTTAGGAGGGATCTGCCCCCATGATCCGATCACCTCCCACCAGACCCCGCCTTTAACATTGGGAATCACATTTCTTTTAAATTTTATAGTTTATTTATTTATTTTTCATCAACTTGTATTTTAAGTGCTGGGGTACATGTGCAGGATGTGCAGGTTTATTACATAGGTAAATGTGTGCCATGGTGATTTGCTGCACAGATCAACCTATCACCTAGGTATTAAGCCCAGCATCCATTAGCTATTCTTCCTGATGCTCTCCCTCAGCCCCCACCTCTGACAGGCCCCAGTGTGTGTTGTCTCCCCCAGTGTGTCCATGTGCTCTCATTGTTCAGTTCCCACTTATAAGTGAGAACATGCCATGCAGTGTTTGTTTCTGTTCCTGTGTTAGTTCGCTGAGGATAATGGCTTCCAGCTCCATCCCTGTCCGTGCAAAGGATATGATCTTGTTCCTTTTCATGGCTGCACAGTATTCCATGGTGTATATATACCGTATTTTCTTTATCCAGTCTATCATTGATAGGCACTTGGGTTGATTCCATATCTTTGCTCTTGTGAATAGTGCTGCAATGAAAATATGCACGCATATTTCTTTATAATAGAATGATTTATATTCCTTTTTCAACATGAGAGTTGGAGATGACAAATATCCAAACCATGTCAACATATTTGTTAAATATTCAGAGGCAAGTTGCAGACATCATTCTACTTTACCTGTAGATACTTCAGCATGTGTTTCCAAGGAACAAGGATCTTCTTCTAAATAGCCACAATATCATTCTCATACCCAAGAAATGTAGTATTAATACAACTATGTTACCTAATATGCAAGCTAGATTCAGATTTCCCTAAGCATCCCAATAATGTTTTTATAGCTGTATTTTTAAAATCTTGGATCTAATTAAAGATTGTATATTGCAATTAGTTGCCTTTTGTAAAATCTGCCTTATAGATTTTAGTTTCTTCTAATGTACATACAAACAGGGGGTGGAGCTGACAGATGTGACAGATGCTGTTGATGTCTCTCTTCATGTTCCTGTGGCTCACCTGCAGCCCTGGTGGACATTGACTGTGTGAGGACAGCTTCTTGCCTCCTGTGCCTATGGTCACTCCACCCCCCTGCCACAGGGCTGTCTGCAGAGCTACGGGAGCTTGTTCAGCCTTCAAGCAGGATAGCTTGGAAGAGCTGGAGATTTCAGCACCCCAGGGACAACTCTCCATCCATGAAGTTCACAGGTTGGTACATGAATGCTCAACGTTCTCTTCCTTTGGTGGAACAATTCTGATGCTTGTTCTCTATACCACCTTACAGGGAGCTGAAGCCCATTTCTTCTTGCCCATTAGCACAATTTGAGGGGCATCCCCCGCTGCCCTGTCCCTCTCACACTCAAGTGTGCTTCTTGGAATTACCTCCCAAATATGTTACCTGCACCCATGTCCTTGTTTAAGAATCTGCTTTGTGGAGAACCCAAACTAAATTGCCTACCATCATACCCTAACTAATGGCAAGCCAGGATTTGGACTCAGGCAGCCTGGCTGCAGAAATGATGCTCTTAACCCCTAAACCAAAAGTCATTTTACATACAGATTTCCCTACAGGGTTAAGTCACTTAGCTAAGGTCTCAAGTCAGTAATTAGGGCTGAAGTGGAAATGCAAACTCATATTTGACTCATTCCAAAACTCTCAACAATAACATAATTTAAGCCCAGTGAAACTTCAAAATGCAGAATATGATAAGGATAACAGAGACTAGATTATTTTCTCTCTTGAATTATGTTTAACTTTTTTGTTTATTACAGGAAAATTTAGTAAAGATTTTTTTTTTTACTAAAAACCTATGAATCAACAAATATTTATTAAACCGTGATTGAGTTCCAAGGTCTATACTGGGTTGGGGGTAGTCATTAATCTCTATCCTCAAGGAGATTACAGTATAGTGATTGTAATTTATTGCTGTAGTAACTCAACAACAACATTAATAATAATAAAACACACACACACACACACACACACACAGAACCTCTAAGTTTCAATGGAGAGAATTAATTTGTCATTCCACTCTTTTTCTCCAGGATATGTCCTTGTTACGATATTCCTCACTTTATTGTAGTTGTTTATTTATATATCTGTTTTTCAAGGTCAGGGATCCCATTTTATCCTCAGCATCCAGCCCTGGTCTTAGTAGATAGCTATTAATTTATCTGTTTCTTCCATGTGGCCAGAGACTGTACTAAGCATATTACGTGCATTGCCTTTTTTAATAAGCAAAACAATCCTATAATATAGCACCTATTATTGTCTTTATATTCATTAATAAGAGCTTGTGGGATGGGAGTTTGCTGAGGTCACTTGGCTAGGAAGTGGCAGAGCTGAGATTCAATTCTAAAATTCAGCATGATTCCTTGCTCCTTTCTATATTCTGTGTCCCCGTAGTTGAGCTCTTCTGAAAACAGGGATCACTGAAAATGGTTCTGATCGCTTTAAAATTGTGCAAAATATTGCTGCTGCCAAGCTTCTCAATATGGCTGCACCCCCCAGCAGATGAGACAGCTGCCTTGTCTCAATTAACCTTTACTGAGATCGAGTTGGGTTGACATTAGCTCCCTAAGCACCTCTTCAATCACTCATTCATTCATTCATGCATTCATGGATTTTCATTTCGAATTGCTCCTTTGTGAACCAAGTTGGGAAATTCTCATTTTCACACATCACCTATTTTGATGGATTCTGCTCGGTTATTTTCTATTTTCATGATTGACCAGCAGCCGTTTATACATTTTTTCAACCATCATCTCCTTTGCAGCAGTAGGCCTTCGACCTGTGATTGCTTTCAAGGAGGTATATTACCGATTGTTGTTGTTTTTTTTGGACTGCAGTTCCCTGGTAGCTTCAGTTTTCAAATGAAATTGAACAAGATGAATCTTTGTCACTTCCAAATCTATGAAATCTTGGCATACATATACATACATACACACAGATATTGTATGTCTGTGTGTATGTGTGTGTGCCAAATTTTCAGCACCTTCATTAGTACTCATGGGGAATGTACTAATGGGAAATTTGCTAGTCATTTACGTGGTGGATGTGCCAGTTACAGACTTTCCTGGTGGGGTGGCCAAGGTGGTTTTTATAAATAAAGTTTTATTGGAACACAGCCATGCCATTTATGCACTGTCTGTGGCTGCTTTTGTGCTACAATAGTAGGGTTGAGTAATCACAGCAAGAGAACATATTGCCTGAAAAACCTAAAATATTTATTGTCTGAAAACAGAGAAACGTTGGAATAGAGAAAAGAGCACAGTTATACAATCTCTGAACCTTGACTCTGCCACTTAATAACTGAGATAGTTTGGGAAAATCATTATCTTTCTGAACTTTGGTTTTTTTAATCTACACAATTATGTTAATAATGAATGTGAAAATGCTTCATATTTGGTCAACTTTTATTCAGACTTTAACAGTAAAATATCTGGGAAGAGCAGGACTGACAACTCTATCAGTCAGCTTTTGCTGCATGACAAACTACCCTCAAACTTAGTGGCTAAATAAACCAATAATGTATTGTTTTTACAAGTCTTTAGGTCAGGTGGGTGTTGGCTGATCTTGACTGGGCTCAATTGACTGAATTTTCTGGTCTCTGTTGAACTCCATCACACACTTTATGGCTGGCTGGAGGGTGTTTTTTATGTGCTTGTATTTCATCTTCTTCCTGGGACCAGTAGGCTAGCCTAGGCAAGAGCATTGGCACAAGAGAGCAAGCTCAATCACATAAGCAGTTTTAAAGACTTGCCGTGCATTATAACTGCTAAGATCCCATTGACCAAAGAAAGCTCACATGGTCAAAGTCAGGAGCAACCATAATAGCAGGCCAGGGCAAGGTCACATGGCAAAGGATGTGGATACAGGGAGTAGTAAAGACTTGAGGTCATTCATGAAATGTGTTAAAGCATTGTTTGAGAAAATGAGATGGTGAGATAAAAATTGGTACAACTTCTTTGGACAACAGTTGGGCAGCACGTAAGAAAAACATTATATATATATATATGTGTGTGTGTGTAGTATTTCACTCAGCTATCACATTCTAAACATTTATGCTAGGAGACTCATCATGGATGAATATAAAGATTTATCAGTAAGGATACTAACTATAACATTGCTGATAAGGGTAAAAACCTGAAAACAAATGTCCAAAAATGGAGTCATAGTGAATAAATTATGGCCCATTCACATGATGGAATAATACAAAACCATTCAAAATGAGGCTAAAGAATAATGCTATGAAAAAAATGCATGATATATTGCATAGTGAAAAAGGTCATAAAATAATTTCTATAATATATTCATGTTTTGTTAAAAATGAACATATATACATAGATGAGAGAATATGTATATATTAAAATATTAACAATGGCTATGTGTGAAAAGATTAACATGAAGTTTAATTTTCTTCTTTGTAATTTTTCTGGGCTATCCAAATTTTCTAAAATGATCATGTATATTTTTGAATAAAAATTGCTTTACACAAGGTAAAATAAGTTAAATCATCTTTTTAAAAAAGCATGGGAAAGAAGCACGGCCAGAGCAATCAGTATATATGCCATGAGTTGCCGATTCTTGCTTTCAGAGTTTTTCTTTGTTCTCCCAGAGGCATTGCAAGATAATGTGCAGTTCATCTATTGATTGAAAATGCATGTTATTTCAAAGGAGTAACTTGTCGGATAGGAATCATTTATGTCTATGTAGCTATGCATCAATTGTACTGCTCTTGTTTAAGTTATTTATTGTGAATTAGAATTATGATTAATCTCTGCCTAAACATTTTTTATGTACAACTATTCCCTTGCCACTTGCAAACCCTATGTTTTAACTTTGAAACACCTAAGAGATGGCAGATTATAATAGTATTGTCAGGTTTTGTACTAATATGTTGAAAAATAATATAATTGCCAATAGGTGACATATTAGAAGAAAAATAAATTCAGACTACATATGTGACTCACTTACATGCTTTTCCCTTCAGCCTTTGGCTACTCCTCTCATATTTCTTGTTGTTGTACTTGTTAAGATTTATATTGTGGAAAGGAAGTTTCCTTCTCCGTAGCTATCTTTGGTCAATAGAAATGTATCCAACAAAGCATTAATTCTATTCTCAAATGAGAACCACTCATAAATGTTCATGGATACAATGAGGCACTAATTAGTCATTAAGAATACATAGAATGAGGCAATGCCATGGGTCTTGGCAGACATACAGGCTGGCTACCTATTTCAGAACAAAATAATAATAATATGAATAATAATAATAAATCTGATCATCGCACATGCTTAAATTTTTGTAATTGCGTATGTTTAAAAATTGATCATTACATATGTTTACCAAAATAAATGGTATAGTCACAAATATTCAAAAGCAGGCAGTATATATGGTTCCAAGTCTGCCACTGGGAAATACATCCCACTATATTCAAGTGCTCACTTTTTTCAATAACTTTAATGCACACTGCAAATTTAAAAATTTGCTTGTAGTTTATGTGATAATCACAAGCTGCTTTACAGAAAATATTTTTAGAGGAATGAATAAGTAATTTGTGATATCACCATACAAAGGAACATTATACAGTGATGAAGATGAATGAACTAAAGCCACAGGTATCAATGAGTTTTACAAAAATGATGTTGAACAAAAATGCAAGTTGCAAAAGTATACTTATGGTACACTTAAGTTATGTCATCCATATGAAGTTTAAAACCATGCAAAACAATAGTAAATATCGCTTAGAGACATACATATAGTAGATAGATGTAACTTGTCTATACACTAGCTGTTCACTGTCTACACATTAGCTAGACGTTAGTGATGATAAATCCCAAACTCAGAAGAGGGATTCTTGCTGAGAGCAAAGGGTGGAGTACATTTGAGGAAAAGTTTATAGAGGGCTTTCAGTGTATGGGCAATATTTTAATTCTATAGTTGGTTGGTGAGTGAGATGGAATTTATGATGTTATTTGTATACCTTTCTATACAACTCAAATATGCTGTAATAAAAATTTTAAATAAATGTTCTGGAAGGCTCAGGTAGATGCCCCTTGACACAAGTGTGACTAAAAGAAAGAAATTTTTTCATCAATTGTAGATAAAAAGGTGACAAATTGATTTAAAAGGATTTACAGCAGTGCATTAAGGTAAAATGCATTAACGTAAAAACTTGAAGAGTTTTTAAGAACATGAACTCAGTACAACTACGTGGAACAAAGTTTGTCCATCCAGGAACTTATTCATGCTGACACTCGTATTTGTACTGAAGGTCCTTAATTTCAAGAAACTGCTTACTGAATGTTGGGGAAAGTTTCCGTGCCTGAGAATTTAGTGCTGTTAATCTTCTGCCACATTTGTGCTAGGTCCATTAGACCATTTCAGGTCTTGTCTGTTTTTATTACTTGTTATATTTCTAGTAAAGTTAAAGCTTTTAACACTGCTTGGGTGCCTGTGAAGTTGATGAATTCCTCCACTGCTGATGGTGTCTCATGCTGATCCTCTAATGGGTGCATTGAAATATAATCTGCTGCATTATTTTCTTTCCCTGGCCCATGCACAATTTTATAACTATAACCATGTAGATATTTTAAACCCCATCACTCAGAGCACATTGCTGCCTTGAACTGTGAACTGCCAAATATTGTCATGAGTACCTGATGATCTGTTACCACAGTAAATGCTGAGCCATAAATGAATAAACGATAGTGTATGAAAACCAGGAGGGCTGGTAGGTCTCTGTCAAGTTCCCGAGGATGGTTAGGACACTCTTAAAATCAGTCTTGCAAAGAAGAAAGTAAATGCACTTTCACCTAGATTGGAACACAAGATATATTTTCACAGATTTAAGAAAGCCCTCATAAATCTGGTGATGGAGTCTTTTTGTTTTTTCTTACTGTTAGGTAATGGCCTGTAAGTTTGGATATTGCAAAGCATGCTAGAGTTATTACCTTCATTTTCATTTGTCAAATGGCTGGGAATACACAAAATTATTTTACAATGCTTGACACTATAATAGCTTCCCAGTCAATGAGGCAGTAGAAAAGCCATATTTCTAACTGGGTCCCAAATTCTAATTTCTTAAGAAACTGAGACACGATTGGTCTTGGTGTTGCAATGTCTCCATCTATAAAATAGAGATAATAATGGTTTCTCTGTTGTGGTATATATATATATATATATATATATATATATATATATATATATATATACAATGGAATACTACTCAGCCATAAAAAGGAATGAATTAATGGCATTTGCAGCAACCTGGATGGGATTGGAGACTATTATTCTAAGTGAAGTAACTCAGGAATGGAAAACCAAACCCTGTGTGCTCTCACTCATAAGTGGGAGCTAAGTTATGAGGATGCAAAGGCATAAGAATGACACAAGGGACTTTGGGAATCAGGGGGAAAGTGTGGGAAGAGGTGAGGGATAAAAGACTACAAATTGGGTGCAGCATATACTGCTCAGGAGATGGGTGCACCAAAACCTCACAAATCACCACTAAAGAACTTACTCATGTAACCAAATACTATCTGTTCCCCAAAAACCTACAGAAATAAAAAAAATTTTTTTTAAATACGCATCTCCACTTATCCTCCACTTCCCCATCACCCTTACCAGCCTGTGTAACCATCCTTCTACTCTCTGTCTTCATGAGTTCAATTGTTTTAATTTTTAGCTCCCCCAAACAAGTGAGAACATACATTAACAAATATAGTCTAAAATAATAAATAGAACAATATATGCAAAAAATTATAGTTTCTCTGGCCTGAGGTATTGTAAAGATTAGTTCATGTTTAAAAGGAACTTTAAAAATGCAAAGCACTGTATGAAAGTTAGAAAAACAAGCTATAGAATATCTAAATCTTGATTTTTTGACACTCTAAAGCTCAATTATAAGTTTATTTTATTCGATGCCTTCTTTTACATTTTTCATATTAAAAAAGAAAGAAAACTAAACTTATTCTACCACATGTTTCATATAGCTTAGGATTTACAGTATCCTTCATGTATCTACATGAGTGCTGAAGATAATAAAATACTTGCGATTTCTAAAAAAAATTTCACTTTATTTAGGCTACTCTTCGATGTGTTTAAAGAACATAGATTGCTTTTCAGTATACTCTTCTTTCAAAGATAACTTTTTCCATAAAAAAGATACGAGATTTAAATATTGTTTAGTTGGTGCACACGAAGTTTACTCAGTTTGTAAATTCACTGGGTATCCTTTTGTCTGGCTCTGATCTTTTGAATCTTGTGTCCCGGTCCTGATTACCAGGTTTCTGTTCTGTTTCTTTATGCCTGGCACTCCAGCCATGGAGAAAGGGACCCATATTTCTACACTCGTCACCTTCTGAGATACATAGCAAGATGGCCTTTTGTTCAAACAACAGTGTTCTATTTTTTCAGCCCCTCTATCAATTAATTAAATGAAGATACGACAGCAGTTTAGTGTTATTATGCCAGACACTGTACTAGGCATTTTACATATTTCATCCAATTTAACTGCCACTACAACTCAGTGAGGTTCATGCTGTATTTATCTCCATCTCACGGTTGGAAGACAGAGACTCAGAAAGGCTAACAATTTTCTCAAAGTTACAGAGTGGCAGAGGCAGGATTCAAACCCAAGCCTGTTTAGTAATCTTTTCATGCCTCCCCTCCTTTTTTCAGTCTGCAGAAAAATCAGCCATTGTGGTTTTAAAATATGTCCACCATTCTTTGACATTTCTTCCTTTATAAGGCAGAGCTAATTCTCATCATATAATTTGCAGAAGTGATTGTGTGACTTCTAAGCACATGGATGGTATCGCAGCTTTCTCCTCGAAGGATCTTTCTCTTGGCTCATCACGCTGGGGAAAGCCAGCCACCTCTCCTCAATCAGCCCAATGCAGAGGTCCACAAGGCCTGAGGACTCCTGCCAAAAACCAGCATCACCTTGCCTGTCATGGGAGGAAGCCATCTTGGACACGGTTCTTCCAGTCCAGTGAGGTCCTCAGATGACTGGAGCCTTGGTCTACATCACGACCCCAGCCTCATGAAACATATTAAACCAGAAGCGCACAGCTAGGCTGATCTCGAACTCCTCACCCACAGAAACTGTGTGAGGCCATAAATGTTAATTGTTTTAAAATGCTAAGATTCAGGGTAATTTCTCATGCGGCAATATACCAGCAAATAGAACAGATAGCAGAACTGACAAGTGAAGTGATCACAACAGTTTGGAATCCTAGGCTAAAATCAGTAACAAAAAGTTAAAAACAATTGCTTTTCTAGACATGTACAATCAATTGCCTAAGTTAAATTCCTAATATAGAAGCAGTTAATTTTGAAATATTGAAATTGATCACAACTTCAAACTGAGCTACCAAAGTAATTCTTAAACAAACAAACACACACACACACAAACAAACAAACACACAAAATCAATGTTTGTGTTGTCTTGGGCAGCATTCATGGAAACAGGATCATCCTCTCCCTGCCATCTTCTGGACAGGCCAGACCATGGCTAAAAACTCAGTTCTGTTCTGCGGACCCTATTTTAAGAAGCACACGAACAGCCAGAGCACCACCCAGGATCATGAGAGACTGGAAACCATGCCCAGTGAAGCATCATTTGGGAATCTGGGTTCTTTGGTTCTGAAACAGCTAGACGAATCAACATAATTTTGCTGTCTTCAACTTTTTAAAGAGTTATAGCACATATGTGGAGGAGAACTTGTTCTGTGTTGCTCCATGGCTCAGAACTAGAATTACTGGAAGCCAGTTCTAGGAGGCCCCTGGTGCTGTCAGTGCTGGAGTGCCCAGGAAGAGATAGTGTTAATTTTCAAGGAAGCTCTAGAAAAAAGGATTACCCCCTGCCTGAGAGGTTAGACTGCAAAACCCAGGAACCCTTTACATCTGTAATTCAGTGGTATTAGGACCCAATTTGGACGTTGCTGTGGGTGGCAGCAGTTACACTGGTAGCCTGGACTGTTCATTTAGTTCATTCATGTCCCCGACTTGATCCCAGAAGGACTCATTGCTTCTTATACCATGAATAAGGGACGCAGGTGAGGGCTTATGCTGCTACCCTTGTATGCGGCGGGGTGGGGGATGGCCATCTCTGGGAGATGTCTGCTACTTGAGATTGACAAAGAAAGAAGCTGCCCTGTCCTTTTTTAAAAAAGTTTTTTTTTTTTGAGAAAGGGCCTGGTACTGTCATACAGGCTGGAGTGCAGTGGCACAATCATGGCTCACTGCAGCCTCAACCTCCTGGACTCAAGCAATCCTCCTACCTCAGCCTTCTGAGTAGCTGGGACTATAGGTATGTGTCACCATGCCTGGCTAAATTTTTATTTTATTATTATTTTTTGTAGTGACAGAGTCTCGCTATGTTTCTCAGGCTGGTCTCAAACTCCTGGGCTCAATCAATCCTCCTGCCTCAGCCTCCCAAAGTGCTGGGATTACGGGCATGGGCCACGGCACCTGGCCTGCCCTGTTCTTGAGTACCACCTCGCTGGTATTTCCCCAGAGCAAATGTACACTGAGCTTGCTGAAAGTTTGAAGAAGTTTTATTTTCCACTTTATTTTTAAGTTCCTGTGTGTTAAATTATACACAAATTCAAAGTGTATTCATGTTATACATGCTGTTTTTAGTGTAATTTTTTTTTCTCATTTTGTTTTGCATTCCCCTTCCCCTCCATTCTACTCTATCCACATTAGACCTCCTTACTCCAAAAGGTTACCCATGTTAATAATCCAGTACCCATATCCTTCTATATGTCTCTCTGTGCTCACGTACATGTAAACACATATGTATTAAATATATCCACCTAGACAGAGGGCTTTTTGGTGCTGGTTCATCAATGTGGAATCATATTATACATAATTGCCTGCATATTACCTGTAACAGTTCTCATTTCTACTTGCAATGCACAGGAATACTCTTTTGCCCAAGGTGTAATGGCTCTTCATATTTTTTTTGTCAAGCCAATGCACGCTTTCTCATTGTTACTTTAATTTGCATTTCTCTGACTTGTTTGTAATTTTGAGCTACTTTTTATATGTCTGTCAGCATTTGAATTTTACTCTTCTGGGAGTTGCCTGTTCATATCTTTGGTACCTTTGTTATTGGGTCTGTTCCTTGTTAGTCGTAAGGAGACTTTGTACATTATGGGTATTGTCCTTTTTGTGAGAGCTAATGAAAAAGCAGAGCACAGGCGAACCGCAATAAAATGACGACTACATTGTGGAATTCTTACTCTTCATTAGGAATTTCTCATGAATCCCGTGACACCAGCGTCTTGGCATACTGACCACGTGATGTGGCCATGGTCATTTTTACATTAAATTCTCAGTAGAGCTTAAATAAAAATTATACAAAAATAAATATTATGGCATTTTTCCTTCTCTACTCAATAGATCCTTTTGTATAGCACCTAGGAAAATGTACACACTTTCCTTTCAAGTGTGTACTTGAGGGACTTAATTTCAAGAGGAATGCCTATTCCTCAGTTCACATCACCCTGATCTTAGTCCTTGGAAGGTAGTAAAACTCGCCTTATTTTGATGAAGGAATACATGGACCTCTGTCTAAGTCATTTAGGATGTATACCACCATTCTGAAATATTTTTTCCTTGATCATCATTTTTCTAAATGTTTTATTCTAATTCACACATTTCTCCCTGACTGGAGTGAAGGGAGTTAGGGGGGTGAGCTAGGGAGAGGGACTGTTCAAGGTCACTCACCTCATATTCAACACAGCAAGACAGCAATAAGTCAAAAAATTGCACAGATGGGTGAGAAAGCAAGATTAGTCAGGAGTAAGGTTTAACCTATAAACTTGCTAGAAATGCACAACAAATCTGGTGCTGAGCTTTCTTGCAGCTAAATGAAAAAGAGAAAAGCAATTGCCTATAAACTTCACAGCATTCACAAGTTAAATATTAATCTGTTGCTTGGGAGATAGCTCAAATATCCCTATAATTTGACCAGAGATTAATTTTTTTCCATAGGGCTATTCATGTCACAGAGGACATATATTTCAGCCTATTTTTCCTTACCTAAGAAGAAGGGCCTGACTAAGGATCATCTCCTTGGTTTTTTCTTGCTCTTGTATGCTCTGACAGCTTGCTTTTTTATTATGTTAAATTTTGTTTGTTGTATAACTTCCCAGATATCATCCAATATGACATTGACTGTGGGCATGTTCTTCTGATCCCATCATTTAGTTATGTCAAATTTGCCAGAGCTAAGTACAAGGCACAACATCAGAAGACCTGTCTTTAAAGATTATGTAGGTCTTTTTAAATACTTCTTGTATTCTATATCCGGGGTCTGGAGCTACTAAAGGAGTTTCCATACCAAAACACTACATCCTCTATCATTATTACCTTTGAGTAAAACCACCACTCATGATATAAATGAATTCTTTTGCTCATAATTGATATAGCAACTTGCTGAGTTGATGGCTTTAGGTAGAATAGCTCCTATAGTATTTTTTTAATTAATAGACTATTTTTAGAGCAGCTTTAGAGTTATAGAAAATTGCTCAGATAGTACAGTAAGTTTCCATATATTCCCCCACTCAGTTTCCCTTATTACAAATATCTTGCATTAGTGTAATATATCAGTTATAATTGGTGAGCCAATATTGATACATTATTATTACTGGAAGTCCATGGTTCACCCTTTGTGTTATACAGTTCTGTGGGTTTTGTCAATGCACAGTATCACGTATCCACATTACAGTATCATACAAAATGGTCTTTTATTGCTCTGGCTTTAGGGCTGAGATAGTTCTGATAGTATTTTTTATCACCTTTTAACATCTTATATGCGGTTATCTTATTAATGTTCAAAGACAAAAATTATATAATGTCCAAGTGCCCTCCAAAGATGGTCACATGTTTTAATTTAGCACATGGCTAAATTTCTTCTCAGTTTAGAATATATATTTTTGTGGGACTTCATTGTCATTTTCCATAGAAATTTATGACATTTGGAAATTCCTCTGGGGTACTCAATCCCATCATCAGCATATTATCCCAAAAGAGCACTTAGTGGCTTAGTGCAACATTCTGATGTTACAACAAGATGTCTAATTAAACATTCAAGACATAGCACCTAAACAGTCCTTTCCTAAGCAGCATTATACTATTTCTAAATATTTGATGAATTCAATGAAGTGAATGAGTCCTTCAAATTTTAAAGTGTTGTGAATTTATGCTCAGTAGAAAGCACTTCTAGAAATATGGAAGCCTGCAATTATTGTATTATTTTGCCATCTGTCCCTTAAATGTATTGAGCATGCAAGAAAAAGATCTAATATCCAGATACTCAGACACGCCTTTTACTTCATGTCATTATGATGTTTCCTGAGGTCACAGGCATGTGAGGCATCTGTGGTCATCAGTTAGATAAGTTATCACGTTTGGCCAGTGAATATGTCCTCAGTGAACATACCCATGTGAATAGAGAGAGAGATTTATTTACATGTGATTATCCATTAAGTTAACAAATATTTATTGAGTCCTGCTATACACTAGGTATTGGGCTAGATGAGAGAGATAAGTCAACAGACAATTATAAGAGAGGGTGAAAGTACATGAACATGGCATTTTAATGCTCACAGATAGTCAAATCCTTGTGTTACAACTCATTTCACAACTAAGTAAGCTGAGGCTAGGAAAGGTCACCTAGCAATTGAATAGCAGAGCCAGGAATAGAACTGATTCTTAGTTAAGCACTCTCCTCTCCCTTGCCCTGTTCCCTTTTTTGTGTGTGTACTTAAACAATATTGTACTGTTCTGCCAAATTCGTGACATCTTTAATATTTTAATTTGTGCCTATTGTATTCCTTGGGATGATTTGAGGAGAAGGAAGATGCCTACAGAATTCTAGTGATGTTTAATTTAATTTGCCTTGGATGAAATTGAAGCTAAAATTGTTAGCTGAAAGACATACATAAGGAGGTATGAAAACCCAAGTATTGTTGTTGTTCTTTTCCAAGTTTGTTACAGATTAGAATTTCATCACTGGAGTTAAAAGCATTGGGGACATGTTGAATTACTTTCCTGATGGTATCTTTAAAATTTTCTCAACAGCTGAGTTTATTTTAGACATTAATCTTAGAGGCTGTCTCAAGAAAACACAAAAATAAAAAATTTTTCAAATAACAAGATCTTGTAACAAGTTCTGAGGGTCACCTTTGTTCAAATCTGGCTCAGAAAAAACAGATGAACCACTGAGCAATTGAACTGTATCTGTTAAAATTGACCAGATAATATATATGTCTCCTTCTATCTCTTCATCTGAGTGATTCACACCAATGCAAATTCTGACCTACCTCTATTATTCAGTTTAAGAAGAGAAAGTATAAAAGATATATTAGTGCATGGTGCTGGATCAGTCACTGTCCTGATTTTATCTCTGCCTTTTTCATTCTTTTAAATTAGATTCTTCATTTTTCTTAAGCTTTCATATTTCTTCATTTTTATCATGAAGCGTCCATAATTTCTCAACATTTGCAGCTAAGTCAGGCTGTAGAATATATCAGCTATATTTTTAATGGTACACATGAAATTGCACTATAATATCCCAAAGGCAGAATGCTGATTCTATTAAATTATAAATAAATGTAGAACATTCAGGGATGCTGGAATTACAACAAATGGTATGTCATCTAACATATGGAACAGAATGTTTTCTCAATAGCTAAAAATTGCTTGTATTGTCTGAATATCATAAAGGAGCTTTAAGTTGTGTTTAAAGTATGCTAATAGAGTGGAACACACATTTCGATGGACATATAATATTATATGCTAACCAGGTTCTAGGAAGCTTTTATTCTTTGCAGGTGTCCTATTTCTGACGAATTGCCTTGACCCATGGTCCCTCTGAACTAGTGTAATAACAAGTCACAAATATCCCAGAGTAACTCATTTTTGCCTTTTACAGTTTACAACAGTATTTTCATATAATTATCTCATTTTGATCCTGTTTATAAGCACACAAGGGATACGATTCTCAGCATTTTACCTATTACACATACAGTCCTTTATTTTCAGGGGGCTACATTGGAAGGGAACTAACACTATTTGCCTACTATAAGACTCATTCCTTAGAGCTCCTCTTCAAAGAGCATTTTTACATCTTTTTGTTGCTAAAAGATGTAAGTGTTCTGAACTCAAAACACTTCCCATCTTAATTAATAACAACCAATCAAATTGGGAAGTGGTGGGAAAAGTGGTAGGAAGAAAATGAAATAAACCTTCAGATCATCAGGAAAGGAAAATTAAAGTAACCCTACCTGTGGAAAATACTTATTTTTTTCCTAACAGAGGCCTGGGAATATCATAGCCTGAAGCCCCCATTTTGTCCTGGTCAGAGCACAGCAATCTATTTGCATTCTTGAACAGATCACCAAACCATAATGCCGGCAGCAGACATTGTCACTATGGATGTCCTGGCTGTATGCTAATCTGGTGCCACTAACTGACTGACAGTTCCCTAGTAGGAGGCTTCCTGTGTCTCTCTGCCTCCAGACATCTATGGGTCCTGGGAGCATAGGAAGCCAGAATGTGGGGCAGACTGGAAGTGCCGGGGCATGAATGCCCCCAGGAGTGACCCTCCACTGTGGAGGTCTGGTTGGTGGTGGATGTGTTAGTCTGGGTCCTCTGTGAAGCAGACACCAAGAAGAGATTAAATGGACACACAGGGGAAATGCTGTGTAAAAGAAAGGGGGTCAGGAAGGCTGGGAGAGCTGCCAGACCATGACGCAGGTCCGACCCCCAGGGAAGTAGAAAAAGAGAAGATTGGGTGGATGCATCCTACACCGTGGTGCAGAATAAACTGTCAGCAAAGCTGTTAGCAAGTCCTTTAGCTGAAGTCACCAAGGAAGGAATCCCATGTCCCCCAGGTACAGGCCCACCCTAGTATCCCCACCACCTTGGTCACTGGCAAGGAGCAGCCCTGAGAGACGAGGTTCAGCCCAAATCTGTTGACGGATTTCAGAGCATGGCTGCTGGGCTCTCAGCCAATTTGCTTGCTGGAATAGTTGGTCTGCAAGGTGCAGGCTCACGGCTGCTGGGGTAGATATAAACCCAGAAACTGTGAGGGGACAGGTCTGAGGTATGTTCCACACAGTTCCTCAGTGAGTTCCCAGCAGGACTAGGCCCCAGTTGTCCATCGCAATAACCCACTTTTACGGGCATTTCTTGTCTCACTTCTCTCTTTTCTCACCGTGCTTCCTGGCATCAACTCTCAAATAAACTGCTTGCACCTCAATCCTTGACTCAGGGTCAGCTTTTGGAGAAATCCAAACTAAGACAATGCCTTTCAATGATTAAGGGCTTTGTCTACCTTGCAGCAGGTCCTTTCACTGTGGCTGATTGGGGTTGCCATTTTTATGCTCAAAATGAGAGTAATGAGACATCAAAACAGTTGGTGTTTACCTATTAGTGGGTCCCAAAGATATTTCTCCCTCTTCCCCCTCTCTTGAATCCCACCATCTTCTTAATTTCCCCATGCCTGACTGCCCCCTAAATAGGTGAGAATGGCCCGTAGCAAAATATTTCTTCAAAATCTTTGCTTAGAATTGCTCTTTCATCTTTAATAGAATGAGAAAGGGGTTAATTAGGGCCAGAACAATTAAGACAAAACATCCACAGAATGTTCTATTTTATCTTTGTGAGACTCATATGGCTTGAATTGTGTTTTACCTGATGATGGGCGTGGCCAGTGTAGCAAGAACGGAGGCATTTGAATGGCACACCAGGCTCATCCCCTGAGCCTGGGAGATCAGCTGCCTTCCCAATCTGGCAGAATAGAGTGAGTTTTGAGTTTTACATCCTGCAAAACCATCAGTCAAGGGGTCAGGATAGGGGTCCCTGACTTCTCAGGTTAGGTCCCAAGATAGGTTTGCCTTAAAGTCACTATGGCAACATGGGTGATTGGGCTGTACTGTAAGCTGACTGGTGAGGGACGGATGCAGGGGGACCACCCAGGCACCTCACAACTTCTTGTTCCACTATCTCCAGTGAGTTGAACAGAGCTGGCACTGTTTTGTGCTCTCCATTCTTGCGTGCAGCACTCTTTACTCCTAGCCACAGCTCCTATTCTTGTCACAATTGAGTATCACCCTTACAGGTGCTTCCTGAGACTTCAGGGTCTCCTAGTACTACAATCTGGATGACACAGTCATGATGGTCCTCTTGAGAAGCACCCAATCCTAACCCTCTTCATTTTTTAAATTTCAACCCCAAATTCTAATGAGGGAAGATCACAATTATGGTATTGCCAAGGGTTTCATCATTCAAATAAGTGCCAATCCCTATCACCATGATTTTCATAGAAGTACAGTTGTCCCTCAGTATCCAGGACCCTGAGGATGCCCAAATCCATGGATGCTCGAGTCCCTTATATAAAATGGCATAGTAGTATTTGCATATAAGCAATGTACATCCTCCCATGTACTTTAAATCAATGCTGGGTAATTTATAATACCTAGTAAAATGTAAACGCTATGACAATAATGGTTATACTGCATTGTTTCTTTATTTGTATTATCATTTTATTATTTTTACTTTTTTAAAAAAATATTTTTCATCTGAGATTGGTTGAATCCACAGTGGAACCCTCCCATATCAAAGGCCTACTATAAATATATTTCAACACTAAAAACTAGAAAGAATGTTATCTCAAGACCAGATGCAGTGGCTCATGCCCGTAATCCCAGCACTTTGGGAGGCCAAGGCTGGTGGATCACCTGAGGTCAGGAGTTCAAGACCAGCCTGGCCAACATGGCAAAACCCTATCTCTACTAAAAATACAAAACATTAGCTGGACATGGTGATGGGTGCCTGTAATCCCAGCTACTTGAGAGGCTGAGGCAGGAGAATTGCTTGAACCTGGGAGGCAGAGGTTGTAGTGAGCCAAGATCATGCCATTGCACTCCAGCCTGGGTGACAGAGTAAGACTCTGTCTAAAAAAAAAAAAAAGAAAGAGTACATCAGGGTAAAGAAAAACTGTTCCCAAGAAAGAACATTTTGTGACTTTATACTAATGTTGATATGTTTTTAAATTTCTTCACACACAGTACTAGTCTGGGAACTGGCATTTGGGAACTACCAATATGAAATCACATTAATAATGGACATTGTTTACTATGTGTCAGACACTGCACTATTGCTTTACAAGCATTATCTCATTTAATTCCCAGAATAACACTTGAGGTAAGCACTGTTATTGTTTCTATTTTACAGGTGAATAAACTGAGGCAATGAGGATAAGTAGCTTGTTCAAGATTATCCAGACATCAAAGAGCAAAGCCAGACTCAAACCCTACATTTGAACTCCAGAGCCTACATTTTTAAGCCCTATAATTTACTTCACTGGTTCTCCAAACGTGGTCCAGAAACCAGCAGCATCAGCATCACCTGGGAACTTATTAAAAATGCAAATTATTGGGTCTCACTCCAGCCCTAATGGATCTGAAACAAGGTGGGGCCCAGTAATCCGTGCTTTAGCAAGATGCTAGTGGATTTTGCAGCATGATAAAGTTTAAGAACTGCCACTCTAAGAAATGCACAACGGTAATATATTATTTGCTATCTGTTTATTTTATACCTCTTTGCAAAAATATTGTTTATGGATGGTGCAGAGTTGGGATCTTGAACTTTTATCCTCTGTAGTATAGGCCATCTTGTGGACCTCTATGAAACACTCATTAAATGGAAAGGGAAATGCTGCCGTATATGTCTTGAATGACTTAAGCTCATTTGTGTATAAAGATGAGATGCTAGATTAGAGAACTTTTTCAGATTCTTTGCATCTTCAACACCATAATATTATTCCTGTCTCTCATTGCATGTGTTTGTGATAATCAGGAATTACATGAATATAAAACTAATATAACATTTTGCTTGCATGTGCGATAATCATTAAAAACACAGCATGAATGATAGCAACACATGGCATTTAAAAATAAGCTTTCCAATTATGCCAGGAGACGCAGAGCTCATTTTATTTTGCTACAGACTGTGTAATATTGGTAAGTAAAGGTTTGAAGAAGTGGCTTTCTTTGGAATACATTAGAAAGATTTCCTTTTTTCTTTTTTCCTATGTGCAACATTGGTGCTGCACCTATCTCACAGGTGCAGATCAACAAGACAATTTTCTAAACTTGCTTTTAAAGAAAAGTCCTCTAGAAATATACGGTATTATTATGATCAGAGATATTAAAGCACAGAAACTTTGCAATCCCACAACTGAATTACATTTCACATGATGGGTTCTTGATATTACATATGATTGAGCCCAAACAATATGCTTTGGAAACTATCCAGACTTATAATTATAAAAAGAATTAGAAGTGTATGGGTGTTCTGCAGTTTCTTATCAAAAGTGTAATTGAAGACTTCCTTTATTTCACTATCTCAAGTATGGCATTATATGCCCATCACTCAGAGAGAGATAAACAAATTTGATGCTCGTTTTTAATCTCCATGCCAGCAACAACATTCTTATCCACCAGGCCAAGTTCTTACACAGAATTTGTTAGACTACTAAGATTTAATAATGTTTATTTACAGAGATCCAAAGGGTACTTTACTATTAATACTGCATTCCAAGATATTTTTATTATCCTTCACTGAATGTAATTGGCAACATATACTCAAAATGTTCTTCCCAACTATAGTTTTTCTAATAAATATTTTTGCATAGGCTACGTCTACATGGGTTAAGGTGCTAATAAGATTAACTTTTTATTGGAATTGCTGGTCATTTTAGGAAAAGCTAAATAAAATGAACAATTTTGTCAGATATGTCTGTTTTATTTTCCTGTGTTTAACTTTTGGATATAAGTTACGGAATTGGCTTTGTTGATTCTGAACTATAGAATCCACTCAATGTGATTTAAACATAAAGGAGGATTTTGTGATAAGGTCTCTGAGCATTGAGGAAGTGAGCATTGAGGAAGCAAGCGGTCAGGCCTCAGGAGTGGAAGACTGGATGAGGAGCTGAGGTGGACGCCCCCAGCCTTTAGACACATTGGCTTTGCTTATGCTGCATGGCTTCTTCATCCTCCCTTCTCTCTGCAAAGTGGTTTTCTCAGATTCCCCTAATGCATATCACCAAACAGGTTGTCTTTAGGGCTGCCACCAGCCCATATGGCACTCACACATCAATTAGAAATAGGTTTCCTTCTCAATACACTTTGATTCCATCCATCAGAAAATTGTCATAATATATTGATTTTGTAGTAACAAGACTCTTCACTGCTGGAACAACGTCAAAATGAACATTCAGAATTCTAACAACTACAACCTGAATGGTGCCCCCTTAGGTGTGATGTCCTGATATAGGGCACAGCCTGCTCTACTGTGTGCAGTGCCCTGGCTGCCCTAGCCCTTAAGTCAACCCTAACAAAGAAAAGGAAGGATAACCAGGAGAGAGCACATTATTGACTCAGCGTGAGTCTGACTGGCACCCTGAATGTGCATCTAGAGACAGTAGGTGTGGTCCGATACAAACATGACTGCCAGGTGGAATGACCAACCATCACAGTTTGTGTCAGACTGAGGGATTTAACAGATTTGATTAGGATTTTCATAAATTACATTAGGATTTTGATAGAATTGGTAGAGGGAAGAACTAAGACTGGGTACATTCTGGGCAAACCAGGCAAGTTGGTCATCCTACAGTGAGGGTCAAGTCTTCAAAGTGGGTACAGCTCTCAACAAGAAGTGTGAGAAGACACCCCAAGAGGGTATAGTATATATCATATGTATTACTGTTTGGGGTTGAATTATAATAGTTACTTTATTATTTTGACATTGTGGAGGCTTAGTCCTGCAGGAATTTTATTTGGTCCAACAATGCTATCATAAAATATCATGGTAATCTTTATTTGGGTACACTGGGCTATATATCACAGTGCTATTTCTTTTCTGTTCAAATTCTATTCCAGCAAAGAAATTATTGTTCTATATTAAATTTGTTTTTTTTTCCAGTCTTGACATTTTGCTTAGGTAAATGTTACCATTGTTTTTCTTAGGAAGTTTTTGAAATGTTCTATTTAGGAAAAAAAAAAAACTTTGAAAAGAAAAATATGTATTTGTAAACTGGATTGCATAATTTGTTATTGTTTTCAATGAGGATGGATATTTATACATGACATCCAGATAAATATTTAAACATTTGTTTCCTTAAATTAATGTTTTTATCCATTCTGGTATTTGACACATAGGAGATAAAAGAGATGGAGCAGAGCTCCCTATTTGTAGAAGGGCAAAGAAGGGTTATCCTTAGAGCTCTACTTCCCAACAAAAAGAAACTTGAGATTTATAATTGCTATCTTTGCATAAAACAAAGAAAATTTCTTGTTTCAATTAAAATTACCTTCACATTAGATCTTAATCTATAACTTACTTCAAGTCCTATTGGAAGAGAAATGATCAGAAATCTTAAATGCCTACTGAGGAATGTAATTGACCTGATATTAAATTTTAGAATGGGAAATACATTTGGTAATTAAAACAAGAGTCTAAAATTCAGTTCCTTTTGATGGACAAGGCAAATCATTGAGGGGAGGAAAGTAGAGACTGAGAGAAAAGAGAAGGAAAAAAGAGTGATTGTGGGCAAAGTGAGAAGGTCATTGTCACTGGTGGAGGGAAAAAGATAGTGAGGGACCAGTGAAGAGAAGAATGGAGATGAGAGTAAAGATCCAATCAAGATGTTCTGAATTAACTGATATAAGAAGCTCAGCAAAACTGGCTGTGAAACAAGACAGAAATAGAGCCAATCCCATTGCCACTATGCACCAGTGTGTGACTAGCTTCCTTCCCTTCCCTGAGCTTAATTATTCCATCTATAAAACAAAGATGATATTGTTTATCCAGTGGGGATGTTGTAGGGCTGGACATGTCATGCTTGAAGATCTTGGCATGTAATTGTTGCTTTATTAAGCAACAATTATTTTATTACTGTCATGCTTTATTTTTTACTTTAGAGTGTTATTGTCTTTGCAATGTTAATTATATGATGAACTGTTGTCTTTTCAAATTTAATATAATTCAAGTAATTGTTTATGGAAGCTAGATGTCCTGCTAGATACTAGAGATATAAAGATAAAATATTGTCCCTAACCTTAAGATCTCAGAATCCCAGCACAAGGAGAGAAGTTCACAAATAGAGTTGTGTTCTAGGCACGAGTGGTTAACTGCCTGCAGTGGCTTGGAGAAGGTTTCTTTAAACCCTGGGATGAGTCTTAAGAGTGTTTTTAAAACTTTCATGGGCACACAAATTACCTAAGAATCCTGTTACACTGTTAATTTTGAGTCTGTAGCCTAGGGTACATCCTGAGATTCTGAGTTTATAAGAAGTTCCAACATGATGTCAAGATTGCTGGTCAGCTGACCACACATTGAGTAGCAAGTAAAGAAGTGGTTCTTAACCACACTAGCGTGTTAGTATCACACGGGAATTATTTTTTAAATGTTGCTGATGCTCAGCTGCCCCTTCTGAAACAGTTTGTTTTCACTGGTCTAGGGAGGGGCCCAGGGAGTCTTAGTTCTAACAGGCTCCCAGGTGATTCTCATGTGAGCCAGGATTGACTCCACTGCTTTAAAGGATGAGCTGGGACTTGCCAGGACACTTTGGCAAGGGAGATTGCAGAAAGGAAGAACAGCATGTGGAAAAAACACGGATGTGTGGATCCAAATGGCGTATTTAGGGTATTTGCCTGTCATTCAGTTTGAAGTTATGACTGGAGCAAAAGATGGGGGGTGGTGGTAAGAGATGAGATTGGGTGGCCAAATTATATATTTGCCTTTCAAAAAAATATATATATATTATCATTGTAACATATATACAAAATGAAATTTACAACTATAACCATTTTTATGTGTACAATTCAGTGGCAATAAGTACAATGTTATATAACTGTCACCACTATCTACTTCCAAAACTTTTTCATTACCTCACACAGAAACTCTGTAATCATTAAGTGTTAACTACACATTTATCCTCCCCTGGTAACCTGTATTCTACTTTCTGTCTCTATTTATTTGCCTGTTATTGATACTGCATATAAATAAAACCACACAAAACGTGTCCTTTTCTGTCTGGCTTATTTTACTTAGCATAATGTTTTAAATTTTCATCCATATTGTAGCATATATCAGCACTGCATAATATTCTGTGATATGGATATACCACATTTTGTTTATCCATTAGTCTCTTGATGGACACTTGGGTTGTTTCCACCTTTCGGTAATTGTGAATAGTGCTATGACCATTCAATCCTAGTTACAGATCAGAATAACATGTAGAACTTTAAAAAATTACTGCTGTCTGGGCCTTACTTTAGATCAACCAAACTCAACTCTCTGGGAATAAAAATCAGATGTGGTTGTTGTGGCTTTAAACCTTCCCAAGAGATTCTATTGTGCAGCTAGAAATGTGAACTGCTGATTTGATTTACATAAGGCGATTTGAATACAAGTCCCAGGAGCAATTTCTTTAAGGGTTAATTTCTTTAAGATTCACATACAGAACAATCACATGGAGGGCTTCTTGAGAAGGCCTAGACCTAGTTCTCAGACTGAAGAGTTTGATTTACTAGGTCTTTGATAGGCCTTAGGAATCCTGATGTAGTCATATGGTTATGCTTTGTTGCCCCACCCAAATCTCATCTGAATTGTAATCCCTAGGTGTTTAGGGAGAGACCTGGTGGGAAGCGATAGAATTAAGGGGGAAGTTTCCCCCATGCTTTTCTCTTGATAGTGAGTTCTCACAAGATCTGATAGTTTTATAAGGAGAGTTTTCTCTGCCCTTGCGAGCTCTCTCTTTCCTGCTGCCATGTGAAGAAAGTCCTTGCTTCCCCTTTCACCTTCCACCATGATTGTAAGTTTCCTGAGGCCTCCCCAGTCACGTGGATCTGTGAGTCAATTAAACCTTTTTTCTTTATAAATTACCCAGTCTCCGGCAGTTGTTTATAGCAGTGTGAAAATGGACTAATACATGTAGCTATCCTGGAACTCTAGTTTGAAGAACACTAACTTCCAGACTATTTAGCTTGACACAGAGAAACTGCACATCTTTGTTATATTCTGATAACCATACTATCTTGGCATCTTTAATTGCAAGGAGCCATTTGTCATAGGAGAAGCTGAGTGAAAGCCTAGAGATGGTTCAGAAAATCTATTCACTATTATGGAGAAATAATTTAGACCAACTGAAACGTCAACTATACAATACTTGATATAATAGGGATACTAGGGATACATCAGTAGAGAAGAATCCTAGGACTCCCTTTCTCACTTTGCTCTTTTTGAGTTCTGTCCTTTATTGCATGAATTAGTCCTCAAAGAACTTTATGTCTAGATTGCATCTACTAATGACTTTTTTAAAAAGAGGTAAGCATCAATGTCTTACTTTTTCTCTGACTCTAACACTCTATATGGTGTTTGTGTCAGAAATGCATACAGTATAGTGACTTTCATCAAATTGTTCCTGGATCCACTTAGCTGATGTTTATTTCATAAGGTAATATTTTAGATCATAATACTTTAATCCTGAAACATAGATAGTTAACTTTTTAAGACTTAAAACATTTCTTTTTATATATTTTGTTGTCTCTAGTCACGCTTTCAGGAGTGTTGATCAATTATTCCACACCTAGATGCCCACATAATGGAGTGACAATGCATTTTTCACGTTCTCACATTCACTACAATAAAAAAGCTTTCAAACTCATTCAACCTTCTTCTGTGTTACTGCATGGCAGGGTTATTGGTATTTGATGTGTCAGACATGAGGAAAATTCTGTCTTTCCAAGCATGGACAGAAATGCACTTCACTTAAGTGTAAAATTATGAAGGATGTAATTTTGCACTCAAACTTCAATTACAATAATTCTTTCAATTAACATGCCCTGTTTCTTGTTTGCTTGGGCCCTTAAATCTGGCAGTCTTCTCTTTCTATAAGAGAACACATAGAATTTTACCTAAATACAGCTTGGAGAGAAAAGTGGAGTTGGCAGTTTTATTATTCTTTCTTATTTTTATTACTCTCTAAGTTTAACTCTTGTATTTTGACAGCTTTCAAAAAAGTATTCACAAGACTTTGCTGTATTCCAAGAATGACAAGTTCATGGAGAATTTTGACTGCTTTGTCAAAGCTGGGTCAAATAAGCACATGGCCCTTTTTGAGGACTTCCTAGGGCAGAGACAGAAAGGTAGTTACCTGACAACTTCAACGGGTGAGTAAGAAGCCCTCTCCCTGTGGTCTCTAAAGTCGGGGTACCATATATTCTGGATTTGGGGGTCCAGTCTTAGGTTGAGAATCTGTAGCAGCCCGTATATTCTCCTGACTAGGCCCAGGAGGCTTAAATGTTGAGATATGTACGTAGGTTATCTGCTGTATTTGGGGATTAAAACCAACTAAAAATATACCTCTGAAAGGATCTGGACCTCTTTGAGGGTCTCCTAGGCAAATCCTATCAAAATGATGGTGGGCCCAAAACAATTTCTAAAGAGGAATGATGAATGAATTATGGACGCTTCACCAAGACGGGGAAAAGACTCAGTAGGGGAACCATTAGCTGTTTCCAAGAGTTTGGAAGAATGCCAGGTGTTGCTGTCCATGTAATGAGCCAGCACACTGGCTCTTTTGATCATGACAGAACCCTCAGCACCTTCAGCTGATTTTTATTGTTTGGAAGTGGGTTTGGTCTCTGGGTTTGATGAGTAGGGTTGCCATACAGCCCTTTCCTTGGAATTCAGCCAGCAGCTTGAATCCAGCTATGGCATCGTTGTCCTGGCATTTGGTTTCAAACAATAGCATTCTATAAAAAAGTATTAAATTTAAAACTAGAGGAAAGATCTTTACTGTTTTTCTCTTTGCTAATGGAAACTTCTTGTCAAAGCAATAAATGCTGAAAAATTATTAAATTTTAAACCAATAAGGCCATAGGAAATGTATCTGCCCAGTGGGGATTTCCAGCACAGTCTCAGTCAAGGCCTGCCTCACTGTTCCAGCAAGTCTCCAGCAGACTCAGTGACCTTTTCCTAGGACCCTCTGCAATTCATGGGGTGCTTGGTAGAAATTTGTACCTCCATGCTTGTCAAACTATTGCCATTCAGTGAATATAATGGATGGTACAATAAAATAAATTATTTAAATAGTAGTAATAGAACAAAAACCACTGTACGTTTTTGAGGATACAATATCATTGCTGGAATAAGCAATTCCTTGAGCAGTAACGAATGCTAATGGGAAGGCACTATGGCTGCATGTCATTCTCTGAGTTAATCTGATTCTGAGGTTCAAAGCTACTATTGTACAATCTGGGACTTTTACTGGTCTGCAAGTCTTAGTCTTCAGGGTACATACACTCAGAAATCAAGTAACCTCCTTTTGTCTCTGTTAGAACTTTCTCAGGCAAGCTTAGTATGTTTCATTTCATGAGTAATTGACTCGAGAATATGATTGTGACTTGCTGTAGTCCTTCTTGTCACCTGGGCAGAAGCCTGCAAAGGGATAATATCCTAATGGATTCACCTCTATTGAAAGTCAGGCTTTCAGTATTACAGTTCCAAACAGCAGTCCTTATTTTTTCCGCAGAAGAGTACCACGAATCAAACTCATAACAAAATGATTTATAAACCAGAAAATTAATTTCCATGAAAGCTCAAACCACCTCCTTGGACTGGAGAATCATTTTCTTAGATCGCACGTCCTGTCTCATTAGGCAAATTTACATGGGAAGGCACTTGGTAATCAGAGGGTCACTTTGTGACTATATCATCAAAGCAGAATGATATTTATCATTTAATGGCATCAAGCAAAAGTAGTTAACACTTATTGAATGCTTACTATGTATTAGGCACCTCTTGCAGGCTCATGATTCACCTCTGTGGTCTTTATGTATTAGGCAGTGTTCTGAACATTTTTACATATTAACTTATTATCCATTATGTCAGTATTATTATCATCACCCCCATCTTACAGATAAGAAAACAAGCCCAGAGAGGTTAGGTAACTTGTCTAAAGTCACTGGTAAGTGGTAGAACTGATATTTGAACATAGACTTAACCCCCATTTTTACCCAATTCACTCCCTCTGCTCCTTGGGGATGCATCTAATACACTTTCATGCACTGATCAATGGGCCTCTCCTCCCAGGTGAGTAACAAGAACTCTGAAAATGTTGCCTCTCACACTCATTTTCTGGATTTCCAAGCTGCTGATCCCATAGTGTTAACACATGTTTTCTTAGAAAATGTTAATACCATTGATTGGTCATTGCCAAGATCTGATCTTGTTGCTTTCAACTTGAGCTGTATCTCTTAAGGTGACGTTTCGTGTATCAGATCTCACTGACCTTGTGCTGACTTTATTAGTCTACCTCCTGGAACTCTGGGAATGCCCCTCTAACAGTATGGTCCACACTGTATTACCTACAGTTATGTTCAAAAGTTTCAGGAAAACATGCACACAGTGAAACACATTGATCAAAAGTTAAAAGGGAAGAGACAGCATAGAAAAAATTTATTTCTAATTGGAAGAGATAGGACTAACACTCTCAAAATAATTAGAAAACCAGTAAATGCTAAACCACATGGCTCAATAGGTATTTAGGGAAAGGAGAGAGCTGCACCTTTCTTTTCAGGGATACAAATTTTTGTCTAATGTGTCTTAGAAATTTGGGAAGATACTCTTAACTCTCAAAAAATCACCCCTTAGAGGCACAGCAGGTAATTAGGTTCCACCTAAGGTTTGAGAGCTCCTAGATTTTAACCTTAAACATTTAGCCCATATGCCATTTTAACAAATCATAACAGTCCTCATAGACAGTCCTGGACTCTTTACGAATATGATCTGTCAATGCGCTTTCTTTTTATTTAACTTTTTCTGAGCACCATGCTCTGAAGCACAGGGCTAGTAAGAAGCAGTTACTGAAATCTGAGAACTATCAAAGAGGTGGAGAAAGAAATGGGGGTACAAACCATACATAAGCCAAAGAGACAGCTTACAATTATTCCTTCACTTCTCTGAGAAAAAAAAAATAGCAAACATCAGTGGAACAGGCACTTGCGATGACAGAATTCTGTCAATAACAATTGGTGGAGTGTGTTCTATTTGCTCATCGATGCACTTTTTGATAACCAGAGTCCATAACTGTGCCTACACAATGGCAAACAAAGTGCTCATTCTAAACAGCCAAGGGCTTCCAAACATCTCAATATTTATTATAATACATGAAGAAAAAGAATTTTCAACGTCTTTCTCATATTTTATTAGAAGGTTTTGACATTGTGAAGGCAATATCTGAATCTATGTTGTGTGACTCAAGGCTTGTATACATTAAATATTCCATTTGAAGGTTCCATAGCAAGCTAACTTTGCTTATTCCTGGAATTATTGTACAATTACTGTGGTACTTAACTACAGCTAGATGTTTTAAGTATAGGTTAGTACAAATGTAATTGCGGTTTTTGCCATTAAAAAGTAATGGCAAAAACCGCAATTACATTTGCACCAACCTAATAGCCATAAAAGGTAAAACAGGTATTTTAAACACAATTAAATCATCGACATATTCCTATTGGAAGGAGAAATGACCATGTTACAAATCAGAAGTAATATCATCCTTCAGAGAGAATTTATGATTAAATACACGTTAATACATAGAACAACAGTACAGAAAAGAAGTAACTGGAGTTCAGCAATGATATTTAGCCTGTATATTCTCACTGGCTGCTATTAAGTCCTGATTTGTTGGCTCTGTTCTGATTAGTGAGTGTCTGGTTCTTGTTGGTTGATTCCTTTCAATTGTTAAATATTTGGATTGATTTCTGATTTCTGAAGCAATTGTTAACGATTTTGAATATCACCTCTACTTGAAGATATACTATAATACCATAGAACCAACAAACTACAAACTATCAAAGGGTTGTTAAAAAGCAACACTTTCTCTAGCAACAAAAAGGCACACTTGGATATATTTATATTCTAAAATAGGTATCACAGAATAAATACCACAATGAAAGTCACACAGTGGGAAAATAAGTTGTAAACTTAAAATCAATGGCTTATGTATAATGATAAACACACAGATTTACTATGTGCCAACCACTGTTTTAAGCACTTTACATATCTTGACCCATTTACTTTTCAAAGCAACTCCATGGGATAGGTTTTATTATTATCACCTTTATACAGATGAGAAAATTGAGGCGCAGAGTGATTGAACAACTTACATGAACTTACTAACCAATAAGGGGCAGCGACTAAGTTCAAATCCAGGAGTTTGGCTCCAGAGCTATGCTTCCAACACCTATTCTCTCTGTCTCCATTAAAAAGATATGTAGAATTCAAATAAACATACAAGTTAATAAGTGTTCAAAAGAGATAAAGACCCTTTCAAGGGGCTGGAGTCCGTGTCCTGACTGGAAGTTGTAAAAACAGTCTACAACCTTGCCGTGATTAATTGCGAAAGAGAAGAATAGAGAGTTAATACATGAAGAAATAAATTCAGTAAATAATCACATTAAAACCCCAATCTTTGTTGAGATTAGAGAAATAAGAAATAACTCAGTCAATAAATTTCTCAAATTAGCAAAAATGAATAAATATGAAGAAGCTGAATTTCATCGGGGCTATGAGAAGGCAGGCTCACGTCCAATGGCTGTTGCCATAAAAAATTGACTAAAGCTTTCTGGAGAACCATTTGGAAGTAGGCTATGAGAGCTTCTGAACAAGAGTTTATTTTTCTTTCATGCAGGAATTCCAGTTTAGGAAAAAAATGCCTCAAAGAGAATAACCCAAGGATGAGATAAATGAGTGCTATCTTACAAAGATGTTTGTATCGTTGATGTATACAATAGCAGAGATTTTATAGTGCCTGAGATGCACTACAAAAGGGGAAGAGCTAGACAAGCTGTGGTATGTTAAGAATTCAGAACGTCATTCTTATTAAAATAATAAAATAAAAATTTGTGAGATTTATCAATACGTAGAAATATATAAGTGAAAAAAATGAATCTGAAGATGAAATACACACACTGATGGCAACTATGGAAAAACACATATGCATAATTTGTTTAAGGCCTCGGAAAGAAAGGGATGGATGTAAGAATTGAGTCTTTATTGGTGCGTGTTTGACTCTTTATTAATCTTATGTTACTTAAATTCTCATTGGCTTGCTCTCTTGTGTGTGACAAAACAAGTAAATGAAATAAGGAAACACATTTCTGAAATGAACCTGTTTTATCTAAACTAAATTACTCTCTATATCTCTGACACAATCCTATATGGAGCT
The DNA here is from genome assembly GCF_028885625.2 of Pongo pygmaeus. Classification (NCBI taxonomy): domain Eukaryota; kingdom Metazoa; phylum Chordata; class Mammalia; order Primates; family Hominidae; genus Pongo; species Pongo pygmaeus. The sequence goes on along the minus strand of NC_072384.2, from coordinate 104,806,522 downwards.
GCCTGGGAACCCCATCTGATAGCAAACACCAGGATAGGGCACATGAGGAAGAAAAAAGGAGAAGTCAATGCATGTAAGGTCAGGAAAAATAGTCTGAGCATTCATCATACTTGGCTGAAACATACATGCAAGAACAACCCCACCCATAACTAGTCACAAATGGTCTGCCAAATGAAAGACTAAAATAGCAGCATATGTTGGAAATCTTGCTGTTTTTATGATATGCAGAGAGACATTTTCTTTCATACATTTCTTTCTTTTACGCTGCTGAGATCCAGCCTGCCATTTGCTGTGATGTCTTTCAGACTTTTTCTGGGCAAATTTTCGACTTTCTTCTCACCCTGCATAGTGATCTTCAGCATCCAGGCTGAATGTGTCTGTTTGATATTTCAAAAATATACATGGTCCACCAGAGCCTCTATTTCCGTTTAGTTTCCTCCAAACTCCTCACCACCACCACCATCATTTACCATTTACTGAATATTCTACATGTAGTCACATTTGCTTCAGTTAGTGTCATTATGAATATTAAAAATAGAGTTTTGAGAGAGAACACATATACCCCTCTGTGCTGTGCATTCCTCCAAAAAGCACAACGCTGCATAATTTCTCAGATGCAAACTCCATTTTCATCTTGCCAGCAATTTGGCGGTTCTCAAAAGGTTACTGCTCTGAATTTGTTTTCTTTGTAGTCTTGCAGTCCATTTGTTCTGCCTTAATGCTGAAAATCTATGTGGGATCTCGACCTCCATATGCCATACACCAGTAGATTTACCCTTTTCTTTAAAATTTTCCTCTACATTAACATAAGAAGAAGAATGTGTTTCATGATTTGTTAAAATGGCATATGGGCTAAATGTTTAAGGTTAAAATCTAGGAGATCTCAAACCTTAGGTGGAACCTAATTACCTGCTGTGCCTCTAAGGACTGATTTTTTTAGTGTTAAGAGTATCTCCCCAAATTTCTAAGACATATTAAACAAAAATTTGTATCCCTGAAAAGAAACGTGCAGTTAGTCTACCCGGCCAGTTAGTTACCTTGCCCTAAAGGTAATTCCACCTGAATTTTAATGACCACATAAAAAGGAATGATTATACAGTCATAAGCCAAAACCAAAAAAGTGAAAGCTGGTCCTACATACAAAATAGTGGGGAGATAAGCACTTAAGTGAAGAGTAAACTTGCTCTATGTCTGGCTGTTTCCTAATTGTTTCCTATGCATCTGACCATTTTCTACACATTTATGTGCTGAGTTTTCCCATGTGTTTATCTTGGTGCCAGGTATTGTGGGGCCAACAGAATTATTAAGGCAACTTCCCCAACCTCAAGAGATTTATTTCTAATTGGAAGAGATAGGACTAACACTCTCAAAATAATTAGAAAACCAGTAAATGCTAAATCACATGCATGGCTCAATAGGTATTTAAGGAAAGGAGAGAGCTGCTGAGCTGGAGAAGTGGGGATGTTTCATAGAGGAAGCAGAGTGACAGGTGGGCAGCGGAGAATAGGAAAGACAGAGATGAGCAAAGAGGAGATGAGAGGAAGATGGGCTGGTGCATGGTAATGGTGTTACAGGAAAGGGGTCTGATCTAGACCCCAAGACAGGGTTCTTGAACCTTGTGCAAGAAAGTATTCAGAGCAAGTCCATAAAGTGAAAGCAAGTTTATTAAGAAAGTGGAAGAATAAAAGAATGGCTACTCCACAGATAGAGCAGCCCCAAGGGTTGCTGGTTGCCCATTTTTATGATTATTTCTTGATTATTTGCTAAACAAGGGGTGTATTGTTCATGGCTCCCCTTTTTAGACCATGTAGGGTAACTTCCTAATGTTGCTATGGCATTTGTAAACTGTCATGGTGCTGGTGGGGGTGTAGCAGTGAGCATGACCAGAGGTCACTCTCATCGCCATCTTGGTTTTGGTGGGTTTTAGCTGGCTTCTTTACTGCAACCTGTTTTATCAGCAAGGTGTTTATGACCTGTATCTTGTGCTAACATCCTATCTCATCCTGTGACTTAGAATGCTGTAACTGTCCAGGAATGCAGCCCAGTAGGTCTCAGCCTCATTTTACCCAGCTCCTATTCAAGATGGAGTTGCTCTGGTTCACATGCCTCTGACAATGGAGTACCAGGTAGAGGGACAGCGGGGGCACAAGCCCAAGGGAAGAAAGAAGAAGGTAAATGTTGAGGTGGGCCTAGCTGTATAGAAGATCCAGGTAGGGAATGTGGCTGCATAAGGATGGGTGATGGAGGGCTGGACTCAGTGTGGTAGGCCCTGGGGAGAGTGGTTGGAGCTTTCTAAGGGAAAATGGTACTCTAGGAAGAATAGTCTGGTAGTGGCTGGGGGCTGGTGAGTACAGAAATTAACGCTAGAAAGCTGCTCCCCTTATTCTGGAAGGTATGAGTTCAAAGAATGCTATTTTCTTGGAGAAAAAGAACAAAGGGGAAGTCTGAGAAATGCTTCAAAGAGGGAAAGAGAAAACTTGATGAAATCTTTAGCTCATAGCAGTTATATCTTGGGAATAAGGTGAGAGAGCAGATGGTATTGGAGATTTTGCATTTGATCTTATACACTGCATACACTTCAGGATAATTATACATATGTGAATGTATATGTATATACATGTATATGTCTATGTGTGTGTATATGTATATATAAACATGTGTGTATATGTATATGTATAAACATATATGCATATATATTACTTTTAAACAAAGGTCATACATTATTTTTTATAGCAAATTTTAAAAACGTAATCATAAGATTTAGGGAAGACTTCAAAAATAATGACACTACTAACAAATGGGTTACCTGTAAGAAGAAGCTGGCCTCCTTTCTGGCAGGTGTATCTGGCATTAGTGCGTGCATGCACACACACACACACACACACACACTCCTCTAGGTCTGATGTGCTCATCATGCATGTCCTTATTTCACCACTTTCTGCCTCTTGGATCCTTATGCTTTGTGGGCCTGGAGCTGTTTTGCCTCCTGCTCCCTTCCCTGACGTCTCTGTCACTCTATCTCTGATTTCTGTATGCCAGAAAGATCTGGCTCTTGCTGCTGCTACTTCTCAACTGTCAGGGTCTCTGTGAAGATATTCTGCTGAGTCTCTCTTGAGTTTCTTCAGTCTGAAGTCACCACTGTCCTTCACATCCTACCAGAGGCGTGTGGACTACTCTGCGATCAATCTTCCACACTTGTCCAACTCAGTGAACCTGACTTGCAGTCAAAAGTGATCCACTGCTGGTGGGTTGGCTCAACGCCAGGACTTTGTTGACTGCAGCCTGGGGTGGATTAATGTTCAAGGAGCTCACATTCACTAACAAACAATCAGGCTTTCCAACTGATTTCATAATTTATAGAAGGGATGGCGCTGCCACTGTAATATACAGCAGTGGCTTCATACATATGAATTCAGAGGCTACAAACAAATCAAGCCCTAGAAACTTTAGAGGCTGCATATGTGCCAGCCAGTCAGGGGAGCTTGTGATACAGTCAGTAAACGGTGAAGAGGCCAGGATTCTTTATCTAAACTCCAATATACACACATGGCCTTGCATTAAGAAAGCTTTGGGGAGAATATACCACATTTTATGAGAATGGACATAGGGGTGGAGAAAAAAAGTGGTTGGAAGTGGTGATTTGGCCAGTGATGATTATAGAAGAGCAATTGTTTTCTTAAAATAAAGTTAAAGATCATAATACATGACCACAATAGATGCACAACAGAAAACAAGGTGCAGCGTCTTGTGTGTCACTTCTACAGATTTTGCTTTTGAAATTATCAGTTGTGTAATCCCTCTTACGGATTTTTTGTTTCCTGAAAGTTCTGCACTTTTTGAGTGGAATAATGTACCTACCGTATAACAGAATTTTATCTAATGCTTTCTTTCACCAATGCATGCAAAAATAATTAAACTAAAAAAAAATCCCAACAGCTTTAAAAATTATAACATAGTTTCTATACGAATTTGTAGGACAAGTACAATTTTAATTTTCCAAAAATGAAGCATTTAAATACAGCAAAATCTGTCACTTTTGAATAACTAATGAATGAATGTATTTTTTGTCCAAATCTTAAATATTTTGGCATCTTTAAAAAGACAACAAATTTTTTAAAGTGAGATGAAAATCTATAACATTTCTGAGATTTTAAAAATAAAATCAGAATACTTGACAAAATCTTTTTAGTAATTTTATACTTTAGGAAATAATTTTGTCTCAAATAGTTGAGATGCCAGGAAATTCTAGGCACTGTACCAAGAGCTAGATGCTAAAGAAGGCATAAATAAGTCCTGCCCTCTTAGAGTTTATGTCCTAGGGGAGGAGACAGAAATCAAAAGTAAACACATACATTTGATAATGATAGAATATGACACTTGATATGAAGGCAATAAAGTGAGTGTTGTTGAGAAAGCTCAGAAACGGGAGGGAGTGGTCAGTGAGGGCCTCTCTGAGGTGGTGATATTGGGACTGTGAGTTAAAGCACACAAATGAGCCAGCAATGTCCAGATGAAAGGAAGCATATTCCACGTGGAGGGAACAGCCAGTTGCCTGGTGCTGAAGGTAGTGGAGTAAGGGCAGGAAGGGAGGCCCTGACCAGCTTTTGTGGGATCTTTTAGGCTACCATAAGAAATTTTCATTTTATTCTAAGTGCCAAAGAAAGTCATAGGAAGGTTTTTGAGTAGGAAGATGATCTGATCTGATCGACATGATCCCATTTTCATTTTTAAGAGATCACTCTGGCTCCTTGAGGGAATTGGATTAGAGGGGGCAAGAGCTGGAATAGAGAGGCCCCAGGAGGTTACTGAGGTAGACTAAGGGAGAGAGGATGGTAGCTTGATGGAGTAGGAGATAGGAAGAAGGAGATAAGTAGATGTGCTTGAGCACATTTGCAGATAAAACTAACAGGACTTGCATATGGACTGACACCCAGAAGAGAGGAATCAAGGATGTCTCCTAGGTTTTCAGCTTTACCAATGGTGGATAGTGGTGCTATGTACAGGGGTGGGAAGTCTGACAGAGGAACAGGCTTGTGGGGGAGGAGGAGGAGGATCAGGAGCTCTGTTTTGAATCTAGCCTGAGATTCTTATTTAACATCCAAGTGAAGATGTTAAACAGGTAGTTGGATATGGAGTTCAGAGTAGTCTGTGTTTGAAATATAAATATGGAGACCACCAGCATGCAGATATAAAGCCAAAGGTCAGAATAAGGTTATCTAAGGACAGTGGGTACACAGACAAGAAGACCTAAAACAATCCAAAAAAGAAAAGGTAGGTAGAGAAAGCTCCAGAAAAGGCATAACCTGGAAGACAGAAAACCATGCATGTACAGTGTTCTGGACACAAGAGGGAAGAGTGATCATCTATATGAAATACTGCTGAGAATTCAAGTAAGATGAAATCAGAGAAGCAGTCATTGAATTTGGTAACCTCGAAAATAACAATTTCAGTGAAGAGTGAAGCCAAATTGAAGAAGGTGAAGAATGAATGAGAGATGAAGCTATAGATGCAGCATGTGTAGCAACTCATTGGAGGAATTTGGATCAAAGGAGAAACAGGAAAACAGGAAGTAGCAGGAAGGGGAATGATGAGGTCACAGAGGCTGCATTTTTTTTTTTTTTTGCAAAGACTGCACATATTTAATACAGAATTAGCTAAATAAATCATGGTACATCTACACGACGCAACCACATAGCTGTAGAACAGAAGGAGGAAGCCAGATATGAACTATGATGAAATCATCTCCAACATGTCCTGTTAAGTGAAAAACACAAGTGCAGAACAATACCTGCAGGGTGCAAACTTTGTTTTTAAGGGGGAAAGAGGAATATACATATTTGTATGTTACTACACAGATGCATGAAGTATTTCAAGAAGGATAAACCAGAAGGTAAAAATGCTGGCTCTCTATAGGAAAGAGAATGAAGTAATTTGAGTACCTTGGGAAAGGGGGACTCGACTTTGTAAATCTTTTTGTACCTTTCAAAATTTGTAGGACATGAATGCCTTCCCTTTCAAATAAATTAAATAAACAAACAAACAAATAAAAGATAGTCTCAGCTAAAAGCTAAAAGTTTGAGTGATTGAGTAGAGAAAGAGACACAGTCTCATGGTGCAGGAAATTGAGATGATATATAAGGAGCAAAGTCTGGTAGAAGTGGGAGGAGATACATACCAGGGCCCTGGTGGAAGCAGCCCACCAGGCTTCCTCCCACCAGACAGAAGCAGGGACACTTTCCTGCACAACAGAAGATCATATAGGTTTGGATATTTGATAGTGGGAGGATGAGTGTGTTTTGTTTACTTGGTATTCATTCTGTGAGTGAAAGAAGGGGCATCAGCCAAGAGTTCAGGGGAACGCAAGAGGTGGGGCAAATTTAATGGTCTCAAAGGATGGGCTATCCTCCCTTGGGAAACAAAATATATGATATCTGGGTAAAAGTGGGGTGGTCACAAATTCAAAAAGAAAGTAGTTAGGTTAGTTACTTACTATTTTTCCAGTCACACTGAGCTGGCTAGGTGTATGTCCAAGGAAGAGAGGTGATTGGGGTTGTGAACCCAAAATCTAGAGGTCTCAATCAATTTAGAAAGTTTATTTTGCCAAGGTTAAGGATGTACCTGTGACACTGCCTCAGGAGGTCCTGATAACATGTACCCAAGATGGCTGGGGGGTACAGGTTGCATTACACCTTTTAGGGAGACTTGAAGCATCAATCAATATGTGTAGGATGTACATTGGTTTGGTCGAGAAAGGTGGAACACCTCGAAGTGGGGGTGGCTTCAGGTCACAAGTAGATAAGAGACAGACTTTCACTGAAAATGCAACTTACATGTGAGGCAGGCGGGTAGAGGAACAACCATTTATGCTTTAGTCTGGCTCAGTGAATCTACATTTTTACATAAACAATAAGGCAGAAGAAGTAATCAGATATGCATTTGTCTCAGGTGAGCAGAGGGAGGACTTTCCTGCACCTGTGAAGAGGATAAGCTATTGACGTTTTAGGGTAAAGATCTTGAGGTCCACAAGGAACGTCCTTGTAGGTAAATTTTCAGGGAGGTATGTAGCTTTTTAAAAAAAATAATCTTTGTAGCTATCTTATTTAGGAACAAAATGGGAGGCAGGTTTGCCTGACAGAGTTCCCAGCTTGACTTTTCCCTTTGACTTAGTGATTTTGGGGGTCCCGAGATTTATTTTCCTTTCACAGGGTGTTACAATTCCAGCATGACCGAGGCCAAGCAGAGAAGTTGAGAATGTTTGCAAGAGAGTGATTCGAAGGGACTTTGGAATTTAGCTGGATAAATTGGACAGTGAAGACCAGGATAGGCAGATATGGATATAGATAGTTAAAAATAGGTGGTTTCCACAGATTAGGGGGTTTCCAGTACATGGATGAATTATTGCAATGGTGTGGGGGATGGGGGAAGGGAGTTCAAAAGGAAGTGAGCTGGAAGGGCAAGAAATGGCATCTAAGAATGAGATGTGAAGCAATGACAGGCAGCATAGATCAGAACACACCAGGGGACGAGGTAGCTGAGAAGGATGGAGGAGCACGTTGGGGAGATGGAGAGGCACCACCATGAATAGACTGAGCTGTGGAATGAGTCCCTGGGATGAAACAACAGCCTGTGGAGAGCTGGAGAGCCAGACAGTGATCTGAGTGCTAGGGGACTTAACGAAGGTGAGGATGGGGCGGTGGGGACTGCCGAACAGCTGATGAAGTGCAGTGGAAGCCATGAGTTTCCTCTGAACTGGAGTACTTAAAGGAAGAAAGGGAAAGGGGTTGGAAGACACATGGCAGAAAAAAGACCTAAGGAGTGGCATATAAGAAAAAATAAAAAGCACAACGGCCTCCACTTGTGGGGACTGTAGCAGAAACACGGCCCTCAGAAGAAAGTAAGACAAAAAGGGTTCAGGAGCAGTGAGAAGAGTTGCAGGATGCAGAGGCATTTCCTGAGCAGGCAGGCATGCCAGAGTGCACAGTGATATGTAACTGATATACATCTCTTACCTTCTTTAACCTCGTCTGTTTTTCATCCAGCCAAACATCTACACCTTTGCACCTGAAGCTAAGACTCTTATCTTTTGACCTCTATCCCCTGGCTCATTACAAATTCAGAGATGGGCCAAGTGGGGACCAGCCATGGCTCCATCTTAGTTTATAAGGTTTGGAGGACATTACCTGCAACTCTGAGTGTTCCTGGTGGTGACAGAGTACAGCCCCAGGAAAAGAGATTCCATGCTAGCCACATAAGGCAAGGATTATAGCAACTGACTGTAGCCAGAAGTTGAACATATAGTTCTCATAAGCAAGCAGGTAGAGCAAACCTGCCCTGCATACCTAGGCCTCTGCCTGTGCACAGAGATAATGAATGCACACAGGCAGTGGAGACTACAAGTGGCATGGGACTGGAATTGGAAATGATAAATGGAAAGAAGAAATGATGTCAAATTGTTCAGCAATTTTAAAAGCAGAAGGAGGAAACAAGGAAGAACCTGATCACCCATTTCTGAAGTGGTGGGATCCATAGTTTATAAGGCTTCAAGCTGGGCATGAGGGTGTTTGCCCTTAGAAAAAAAGAGCCATAGGAGGTCACTATAGGATATCCGCCTTGGGTCTTTTGCATACATATCCTAGCAACCTGAGGCACTGAAGAAAGTTATCCGAGGAGCCCCAAGCATCAGGATTTCCACCACTGGGGAATTTTATTTTAGAGAGCTTGAGGGCTGAGTTACCTAAGCAGCCCTTAGAGCTAACCCTCTCTGCTTGAGGCACTGTGAGAACTAAGGGGCCTTTAAAAACTTTCCACTCAGCCTGGGCAATTTAACAAGTCTTTAATTTTTTTTTTTTTAATTAGCTGGGCATTGTGGTTTGCACCTGTTGTCCCAGGTACTCAGGAGGCTGAGGCAGGAGGGTCCTTTGAACACAGGAGTTTGAGGCTGCAGTGAGTTATGATCGCACCACAGCACTCCAGTCTGAGTAACACAGCAAGACCATGTCTCTGAGAAGAAAAGAAAACTTACTACCTGTTCCTCCTTTTTCTGTACCCCCAAACTCTGCAACTGTAATAAAATCCCAAAGAGACCTTAATACCAAGCCATCACTTGCTTTTTCACTCACTTCATTAACTTGCATGTATTTCAATCTGAGTAAATCAAGTGACTTTGCTCAGTCTCCCACAGTTTCTGGTTATAGCTACTAGCTATAACCTCTAGTATACAAGGTTCTGAGTTCAGTCTGTTTCTGGGCCATCTGGCGTTCTTGCATTTCAAGATCAAAGACTCACCTATGACTCTGACCAACTCTAGACAACTTTAAGCCCAAGCAGAACCATATCAGAGTCTTGTTCATACTTGTTGTTCAACAAGGGCTGTTTTTCTTCATCCACTACCATGGCCTCACCAGTCTCAGGGCATTCCTACGAGCAGTTTGGCATTTCCCTTCCTCCCTACTCCTTCTAAACCTCTTAATATTGCAAATATACACACACACATGGTTGAAGTTTTCTTCTCTTCCACTCTCAGCAATTAAGCAGCTAAAGCTGGAGGGATCAGAGAATTGGACTATCATGATAAAACATAAGAGCAAAATCCAGGGTGAGGTGCTGACTCACAAGCACAAGTTAGAACTGAAAATATTTAAACAATTATTGAGGGAAGCTTTGGTTGCGGTAAGCCTGTAGGGTAGATTTGCCACCAAATAGTGTAGCACTAGCTCTTGATGGTTTGGAGAGAAGTGTTCTATCAATAGGTCAGAACATGTCGGGAATGGAGAGAAGAGAATGTGCAGGACCAGACTTCTGCCACAGGCCCAAACTCTCTGTTACTTTCTTCTTTTCTTTTCTTTTTTTTTTTTTTTTTTTTTTTTGAGACGGAGTCTTGCTTTGTCGCCGAGGCTGGAGTGCAGTGGCACGATCTCGGCTCACTGCAAGCTCCGCCTCCTAGGTTCACGCCAATCTCCTGCCTCAGCCTCCTGAGTGGCTGGGACTTCAGGCGCACACCACCACGCCCAGCTAATTTTTTGTTTTGTTTTGTTTTGTTTTGTTTTTTGTATTTTTAGTAGAGAAGGGGTTTCACCGTGTTAGCCTGGATGGTCTCGATCTCCTGACCTCGTGATCCACCCGCCTCGGCCTCCCAAAGTGCTGGGATTACAGGCGTGAGCCACCGCGCCCAGCCTGTTACTTTCCTATAGAGCTGGAAGGTTAGACTTCCGCCACAGGCCCAAAAAGATGTGGGAAAATCCCTGGCCTTGGGATACTCCTGTAAGAGAATACCTTGTGTCATTTTGGTTTCTGTGGGCACCCTTCTGGTCCCACAGTGATGGAATTTTGGTGCAACTGACTACACAAAGGATTGAATGGCGAATCGCAGCTCGCTGCTAGGGATTGGCCATGTCAATTTTTCCAACCATGGCACAGGAAAGTGTAGCTTTTCCACAAAAGAGTGACATGATTAGCCTAAGAAACTGGTCATCTTCCAGGTCAAACAGAGGCTTTTTCTTTCGTTCTAGCACTTCCTTCAGGCAGAAAGATTTTTTAAAAAATAAAAGCACAGCACAGTTTCCTGGGAGGAAATTGACCCTTGCATCATTGCAATGTACTCAGCCAGCCACTGCAATGCTTGTCCAGAGAAGAACATGGAGGCACTGGGCTGGTGGGCAGCTTTTAGAGCTGACAAACCTAGCTAATCACAGCCACTAGACTATCCCTGGCCCAGTAGAAGTCTGTTCAGAGTAGGTGCTGCTTGAAAAACATCTCTTAGTCTCTTCCCAGTGCATGTAAAAATCCTAATTACTCACTATTCACTGTATTTTTTGTACGTTCATTCTCTCTGATTTGGCAAAACTGAAATGTCATCGAGGTGACCATGATTTTCATTGGGAGGATATGTGGGTGGAAGGAATGTGTGTTGATTTCAGTTTGGAATATGCAGTAAACACAGCTTCCAACACAAAGACTCTAAATTAGGTCGTTGAATAAAAAAACATGCGATTCCCATTACAATCAACTAGAGCCCTACTTGTGCATCTATAACCAGGTAATAGTAGGACGGATTCCAGAATTAGCTCATTAGGCAGCTACCTCTTAGAATCCTTAATTTCCTGTTCAGTCTTCCCCTAGAATGTTGAGATTGTACAGCTGATAAAATCATGGGTCTCAGGCAGCAAAGACAGATGTGAAACTGAGTTTACTCAACCTATAAGCAGGTTGGCTTTCTTTATTTAAAAAAATCAGAAGAATCCAAGATAACTCCAGTGTAACTTTTTGGTACTTGACAGCCATGGAGCATATTTTCCTTTTCCAGGAGTTAGAAGCATCAAGTGGGGAAGTGAGGGAAATAACTGGATATTAAAGATTACCATAACCAAACCCATATTTCCCTCAAGACTGAAAAAGTAAAGTACCACTTAATAATACATGACACAACTTCTACCCTTGGCAAAGCAATATTTTAAACCTAAAATTATATTGTAATTAGCCTTTCAAAAATGTGAACACTTCAATATAGGAGTCCATTAATAATCTAACTGCTGCTGCAAAGCATGTTCCTCCCACACGAGTAACTTAATTAAACTTACAGCTTCTCATTCCAACCGTCAGACCGTCATGAAAAACAGGTGGCTCTCAACTTCCAGATAATGGAAGGATGGATCTTGTGATGACTTTGCACACCCAGATGAAATTATCTAAATGTCTTCCTTGTTCTTTCTTCTGGCAATTTCTTTTTTTTTTTTCTTTATTATTATTATTATTATTATTATACTTTAGGTTTTATGGTACATGTGCGCAATGTGCAGGTAAGTTACATATGTATACATGTGCCATGCTGGTGCGCTGCACCCACCAACTCGTCATCTAGCATTAGGTATATCTCCCAATGCTATCCCTCCCCCCTCCCCCCACCCCACAACAGTCCCCGAAGTGTGATGTTCCCCTTCCTGTGTCCATGTGTTCTCATTGTTCAATTCCCACCTATGAGTGAGAATATGCGGTGTTTGGTTTTTTGTTCTTGCGATAGTTTACTGAGAATGATGATTTCCAATTTCATCCATGTCCCTACAAAGGACATGAACTCATCATTTTTTATGGCTGCATAGTATTCCATGGTGTATATGTGGAGAAATAGGAACACTTTTACACTGTTGGTGGGACTGTAAACTAGTTCAACCCTTGTGGAAGTCAGTGTGGCGATTCCTCAGGGATCTAGAACTAGAAATTCCATTCGACCCAGCCATCCCATTACTGGGTATATACCCAAAGGACTATAAATCATGCTGCTATAAAGACACATGCACACGTATGTTTATTGCCGCATTATTCACAATAGCAAAGACTTGGAACCAACCCAAATGTCCAACAATGATAGACTGGATCTTCTGGCAATTTCTATTGCAAACACAGATTTGCTTCTACTTTACAGGATTTAAAGTTCAAGCACTACCTAGGACAATTCTAATGAAAATTAAATGTAGATTTATATAATCATCTGGGTCATTCCTTATATGAAGATCTAAAAAAAAAAAGAAAAAGAAAAAAGAAAACCCTCTGTTACTTTCTTACAGAGCTAGAAGATTAGGTAAGGGCTAAGAATAATTACATCCTAGATGGTGTGATTTCAAGGACACTGACAGGATAGCAACTAAAGGTAACAACCTCTGTGAATCTTCTCTCACTTCTCTAAGGGCTACAGGCCAGGTATCATAAATTCAAAACCCTGCAGAAGGAGGCAAGTAGCTGGAATGGGTGAAGATGGCGGGATGTAAGGGTGGCAGGGATGTGGTTAACTGGAGAGTGTGTGTCCTGTCTAGATGGGCAGTCTCCACTCGACTCCAGCATATCCTTGTCTTGCCTTCAAGAGGGTTGAGTTACCGACTGAGTAGAAGAAGGAAATTCCAATTTGTAGGTTAAATCTTTTAATATTGCAAAAATTTGACAACTAATTTAATATTTTAAACTTTGAGTGGGCCAAACCAAATAATATATGGGCCCAGGACCACCTTCAGAGACTGATGTGGATTAAGATTTCAATGTGTTTTCCCTCCTAAGAAGCGAGACAGTTTATCAGTCATCTGTGCCTTGCAGTATATCCATAATCTGAGAAGAAACCTTAAAGAGAGAAGGAGATATTCCACCAGTAAGTGGGGAAGGAGAGCATGTAAGGGTGCTAAACTCAGAAGTAAGTGGAGAGGGGGTTCTTTCACAATAAAAAGATAAACATCACCAGGAAATTGGAGACAAAAATTGCACAGAAAAGTGAGCTAACGTCCACCTCTATGTTCTCACTGAGTAGGTTTGGCACTGTAGTTGATAGTGTTGATTTTGAAGATAGGTGTCTGCACTCCCCTGGGCACTCCTGCCTCCATTGGCTTGCCTTAGTGTCCTCAGGCAATCCTCCCAATGAAATATCCTCCCAGTGAAAATCATGGTCACCTTCATGACATTTCAGTTTTGCCAAATCGGAGAGAATGAACGTACAAAAAAAACAGTGAATAGTGAGTAATTAGGATTTTTACATGCACTGGGAAAAGACTAAGTGATGATTTTCCAAGCAGCACCTATTCTGAACAGCCTTCTACTGGGCCAGGGATAGTGTCCTCAGGACCCGAAATGCGGGGGGCTTTCCCTGAGTCTGGACAGAGTGCCAGAGTCAATCTCCTCTAGCCCCAAAGGAAAGAACAGCCTTCAGAAAATAACGGGCGGGGGTTGGAGGACTGGTACTCCTGCTCCTCTGCGTTCAGTGGCTCACTCTACACTATCTCCCAGACTCTTCAGCACGGCATGAGTAAGCCCGCAGGGTCCACAGGTAACCTGCTCCATAAATCACCCATTACTGTCTCCTTTCCCTTCCCTGTCGTCTTTCCCCACTCCCCTCCTGGTACTTCCTGGCATCATCTCCCAAACCACTTAAACTCTAATCTATGTCTCAGGTTCTGCTTCACAGGGAACCCAAATAAGACAAACAAAGGCCCATGAGAACATCTCCTGGAGGTCCTGCTCACCTAAGCTCACCTCAGGCCCTAGACGCCATTTTTATATGACGTAAGTACACAGTATTGTGTTCCCTTATCTACAAAACTGGGATAATTATTTTGTAAGAGCTGCCACTCCAAGTTCAAAGTATTGTTATGAGGATCGAATACTTAAATGTGCTTCACAGATTGTAAAGTTTCATACAAATGCCGTTTTTAATAACTCTTATTATTATTAAGATCTAATAATGATGCGTCTCCAGGAGCAAAGAGGAGAGACATAGTGGGGGAAAATGAGCAAGGTGAGGTGCTTTTCTGAACTGCTTAGTAAGTCTCCAAACAAGAATATCTGGCTGGATATGGCAGCTTTTATGAGATGCCTTCAAATTTATGAGACCACAACAAGGTGGATCAGTCCATCGAGGTGGTGCTATGGAGGCATGTACTATTTACAACGCATTTAATGTGTTTGAAAACTGAGTTATTATTCCCAGGACTGGGGGAAGATAAGAGTGGCTGACAGAAGGCATAAAACCACAGCTTCGAAGAGAATTTCATCTGCGTAAACTACAGTGACTAATTCAAACAATGAAGTATTTAGTGCCTGTGACTATTTATAGTAGAAACCAATGGCTCTTTTATACCTGATTTAATGGCCATTTTAAAAGAAAAAGTGTAATCATAGGACAGTCAATGGAATAAGTGATATTTACAGATCAAATGATTAGCTATAGAAAGAGGGAGACATTTTTTCCTAGCACTTTCAACAATTGAGTTAGACTTGAGCTGCAGTTGGAAATAACTTATTTTTGTTGACTAGACATGTATGTATCTGTGTGTGTGTGAGAGAGACACTGGATTAAACACTGTAGGCGGCAGGCATGTGCTTTTTGCCTTTTATAGCAGCTGAACTGCTTTTTAGAATTTTCTTTAGTAGATAGTGGTTTCAGGTGATTCTCTTTTCTTTTCCCATGCTGCTAGGTATGCTTTTATTTTTCATGACCACACACATCCTTTTCAAGAGGAAAACCTTCAACAATTTCATCAACACTTAGATTTTTCACTGGCTGCACAAGCTTCCCTTTGCTTTGATGGTTTTCAGCAAAGTATTTTATGTAAAAGGGAGTCTTGCTGAAATATTTAAACGTGAACGCCTCTTCGAGAGAGAGCCCTATGTCAGTTTCTTAACCTCAGCACAATGGAAATTTGGGACTGTATAATTATCTGTTGCGGTTGTGGGGGGTTGTCTTCTGCATTGCGAGATTTTTAGCAGCATAATTGACCTCTACCCACTAGATGCCAGTAACATCCCCCAAATTGTGACAACCAAAAACATCTCCAGACGTTGCCAAACTGTCGTGTGTATGTGTGTGTGTGTGTGTGTGTGTAAAACCACTGTGTGAATCATCAGTGGACACAAGGCGTGCCTGAGGTTTCTGTCACTTTGGGTTCATTGGGGTGTATGAAGCATGTTTTTGAGAGACAGGGGACTTGCTGTGACTGCTAACTCTGCCAGGCCTTTGTGTGGTTTCTAAACGATACTAATTCCTCTTCTGTCATTCGCACTTACCCTCACAGGGTTGTGTGAGAACTAGAAGAGAAAGATCATACTGAGCATTTACTGTGTTCTAGGCCTGTTCTGGATGTTTTAAATAATTAATTTAATCTTTGTAACAGCCTCATACCATCCTCTATGGGGTGGTATTACAATGATACCCATTTTATAGCTGATGAAATTGAGGTACAAAGAGTTTGAATAACTTGCCCAAGGTCATAGAGCTGGTGAGTAGCAGAGTTAGAAAATAAACCTAGGCTCTGTCTCTACCTACTTACCACACTGACCCTCTAAGTTAAGTGTATATAAACAGTTTAGAAATGTCAGAGCAGAAAATCTATTGTTAATAAGTTTCCTATGCATACCCAGACCATGCTCTCTAGGGCTCAGACATCCTACACATCTAACAAGGAGCCTCTCTGTCATGGTATTCCCATTTGCATCGTTTACTTTCCATCTCTACAGCTTTACATTGTATACATTTTTGAGGCCAGCCTCAAATGCCCACCTCCCAGGAGCCCTTCCTCTTAATTCCTCTTAATTTCCACATCAGGTGCTCTAGTGCTTCTTGAAGTGCCTTCCTGTTTATACTAACTGTGAAACTCATCTGCCTCTCTATCAGTGACATGTATGTGACATATCCCCCTCTAGCAGCAAACTCCTGGTGTTCAGCAGGGACCTCACAGTGATAGTCCCTCACAGTGGCCAACATGGAGCCTGGGCATTCTATGTATTGAAAGAGAAAGATTTCTAAATTGATGAATGACTTGAGCAGATTATTGGATTGAATAATGACAATTTCTACCTATAACTGTTTATCCCTATTTTACAGATGAAACAACTGGGTTGGAGGAAGTCACCCAAAGAGGGATCTTTGTATCCTCCCCATCCCCAGAAACAGCAAGCAATGCAGATGTCATAAGTATATAGTGCAGAAATTAGCTGAGCACAGCCACTTGCCTAAAAGTGACTGAATTCTGCTGGATGAGCAATAGGTGGCAAGAGGGTCCTAAAAGTCCTAATCTACCATAGGCAACACTCACCTCACACCAGAGGCCATTTTCTCATTGCCCCCCCCCCCCCCCACACACACACTTTTTAGGTCATTGCTGTTGAGCATCACCTTGCACTGATAGATGATTTGCCACAGATGTTGAAAAATATCTCATTGATCAGGTTTCACTAACTGTCCAGGCAAGAGATCACGAAAGGAGAGACCAGTTGACATGAGCCTGATTACTTTGCTTACAAAAGCTTTTTATAGCTGTCATTATCTGGGCTTTGTGCCTGTACTCTACAGTGTCAATTTCTTAGAGAGATTGAGCAGGGCTGCCAAAGGCATTCTTCTTTGTCAAATGTTTCACTTATTATTGAGTTTGTACCCAGGGAAACATTTATCTCTTGTGGCAGCATTGCTGCCATGCTTGCTTCAGACGCAGGTTCAGTCCCAGTGATGCTTAAGGAGGTCTTGTTAGAGCAGAAGGAATGGATGTTGAGTGAATGAGAGTAATTAGCTTGAAGATGTGTGTTCAGAGTGTTGGCATAGTAAATTGCCACAAGGAGTGAGAATCAGAGGCCTTCCACAGTGGGGCATGATCTTAGTTAGCTCGCTGGAGATCACTGAGTGTTCCTTAGACACACCTTTGGTTGACCTTTATTTCAGACTCTGTTGTTAAAGGATGCAGTTCTACAAGGATTCTCTATTAATGAGAAGCAATAGCTATATTTTATTCGTTGGTGATCTAAAGGGGGTTTTATCACAATCTCACTGTATCCTAATCCAAAATATATTAATGTCATCAAAACACACACAATATGTTCAGACAGACTGTAGTTAAAATGACATTGTCTCATGGACTGTTTTTTTCCCTTTTCTATCTACTTTTACAATAACCATGGGACCAGTGCATCCCTGAAAGAAGCAAAGTCTCTAACTATTGCATTATCAATTGCAAACGAAGTGCTACATGGAACCATGTTTTATGATGCAAGGGGGAGAAAGAGTATAATTTCTACTTCTGATGCAAGAGACAGAAATAGTCAACTTTGACGAATGATCCATGTTTGAAGATGCAATTAGAAAAAGCTCTCTCTTACTTGTAAGATGAAAAAGCATGATACAGATGAGACTGAAAGAAATATCTAACTCTTAAGCATCCTGATCTAAGGAATTCAGCTTGATTTTCCCCCCAAGGCACAGCAGTATTGGGGAAAAACAGCCCAGAAACTTGGGGTTTTTTTAAGGTTTATTTGTTCCAAGAAACCAACTTTCCATCTCTGACTTTTCACATCATATGAATTCAGAACGCAGCCCCTGTTTAAAAATAATATTTCTTCAGAATAGAAAAATAAACTTGCCTGTACATGGAACATTTCCAAAGAGAGAACATGAACAAACAGGTTTTTAATTTTAGGTGGAAAGTAGACCTTTTGGCCCACATTTAATTGCAGATAAGAAACTCCTGGATCCAGGAATTAACCAGCTACTTCCCAATGGTCGTTTATTTTAAACAAAAATTAAGATCAAGCTATTTATTTACAGAGGAAATAATTAACCGTACACAACACACAGCTACATTAAAAGATCTCAGTTTTCCAGAAATCAAGTAGTGAAAGAAGTTTTAGTCATCATCTTACACCCTAGGAGCATGGTCTTCTCCAAACAAGTAGCATTAAGCTGTTTCCATGTAAAAATTGAAAACCTGAAGAGCTGTACCTTATGAACTGAGTGGGGAAGTGCTTGTGTGACAGCTTCCAACCTCTGTGAGAGTTTAATCCTTATGAACTGTATCTTTACCCATATGACTTTCTATTCCAAAGAGCAAGAGTCTGACTTCTTCCGTTTTATACTCTGCTGGGTTTTGAAAATTGGAAGCACATTGTTCAATTAAGAACCAATTAATGTGACATTCCAGCATGAAAGAAGTGTTAGGCAAGAGGAACCCGCTGCAAACTAATCATTTTAAAGTTTCATTGACTCATGATCTGCTGTTTCTTAAAGGCATGAGTGTTTTGCATTTATATCACCTTCAGCTCTTGGAACTTGACTGACTTTATAAACTATGCAGGGTCAAGTTGAGTCAAGATTGCATGGCAACCTTCCCAGAGTAGCCCAATTTCTGCAAAAATGTGCATACCATGGGTGTGTTCTTTCCCTCACATTGGTACTAAGTCATTGTTTTGCAGCTGATACTCCTATTTACCATGTGACTCAAAGATAAATAGCAACCAAAATCTCAAAGGACCTGCATTGTAGTCTAGTTCTCTCAAACACAGTTTGTGCTCATGAACTTCAGTTTCCTCATCTCTTAAATGGAAGCAACAGGATCTGTTACATGGAACTAAGTTGCTGTGTCACTCACTGTCTGAAAAGAATAAGCCCTGGTTTTTTGAATAAATGCCAGCCTCAGCAATTAGTCCATCAACTTAAATTCTTCTTGCAGTTTCAATTAGATTGAGAACCCTTCCCTGGTTTCCACTCAGGCTGTTGTGCAACATTTTTGCAAGGCTAACAGCTGTCTTATTCTACCCT
Organism: Pongo pygmaeus; assembly: GCF_028885625.2. Classification (NCBI taxonomy): domain Eukaryota; kingdom Metazoa; phylum Chordata; class Mammalia; order Primates; family Hominidae; genus Pongo; species Pongo pygmaeus. The sequence continues at coordinate 104,787,468 of NC_072384.2, read as the reverse complement.
AGAGAGAGCTCTATTTCAGCTACTGATGCATTCCTAGTTCATAAAGCACTCCAGGATCCAGTGGGTGAAAGGCATTGTTTAGCATCACAAGATGATATTTGTTAGTAGTAAATAAGCTATGGCAAAAAGGCAGGCAGTGATTACATTCTGTTAACAAGTCACTAAATAGTCTAGTTGGCATCACTGTACCAAGATTTGGTTGAATAGTGCAGAACTTGGAGTGGCATATTTTATAGGGTATATTTTTTAATGCTGAGAGGGAGGGAGGGAGGGAAACACGACAACAAAACTCCAAAGATAGATGTTCACGACCTGTCAGCATCATCTCCCATTTCAAAATGAATGTGCAAGGAGATGGTCTATGCAGTCGTTTAGCAGGTTTTTATTTTTTAACATCATTTAAGGCAGGTTTCCAAATAATATTCTAAGAGAAATAACTTCCCCAAAATTCTATTCAGACCCAGAGAGTTATATCCTATTTCGTTTTCCTTCATCCTCTCCTTTTCCATCTTCATTTTCTGTTCCAGCCATTCTTACCTCCTTCCACCGTGTTCCTTTTCACTCTAAGAGACCTCAGCAAAGCTCCTCAGAATCTCCCTTCAACATTTCTGTTGCTCATTGTCCACTTGCATCCTTGCCCTTCCTTTCCCTTCTCTCTCCTGCTCTGAACCAGGGAGCCTGACCTTGGTGCCTCATGCACCCAGGCTTCTTTGACAGCTGGCTTCAGTCACTGGGAGGCAGGAAGAGAGGTATTTATTCCCCCTGTTCTTTCCCTGCTTTGGCCATGGCTTTACTACTGAACTTGTCCATAGCTCCTCATTCCGGGCTACAGCTCTTACTGGGCTCTGGTAACAATATTTCCTCTCCTTGCCCTTCTGCCTAGGGGTAATAATAAATTTCTACTATTTCTAGTCTCTGGCTGCAACCACCTCGCTGATTCCTGACTCTGGTTCACTCCCTTCAGTAAAACCACTTGAGCTGGATTCTGAATCCTGCCAGGACTCTGATTCTCTTCTCCTGCCTCCCATCTTTTTCTTTCTCTCTCTCTCTCTGTTTTATTTATCTTCCTTCCCTCTCCTCTCCTCTCCTCTCCCCTCCCCTCCTCTCCTCCCCTCTCCTCCCCTCCCTTCCCCTCTCCTTCCTTTCATTTCTTTCTCTGTCACACACACAAGCACACAGAGAAAAAAAAAAAAACACAAAACTATATTGAATGTATGTGGAGCTTCCTACCTGATTTGAATTGATTCAGTGCCTGAATTCTCTCAAAGCCTGACATATAAGCCCTTATTTCTGTATTTATTGTTCATATAATGCACATGGAAGAATCAATCACTAAGATATTTTACTTTATTTAGTGGTTATGCTGATATAAAGATAGTAACAAAGTAACCATTTAAAATGAGAAAGTTATAATTAGTTTAGTTCAAATACTTTAATGACAGTGAAATATTAGCCAAAATAAAATTTCTATTTATTTGTATAATGAATCTCTTTTATATTTATTTTAACCTAGCCATACTAGTAGCTCTCTTAGGGATTAAGACTAATTTCAGAATACTCCCAAAGGAGTCCTATTAATTTAAAAGGCACTAAGTATTTAGTGAGAGGACTCAACTTTAGGAAGTACAAATTTACTCTCATTATATTATAAAAGATATTAGATTTTTTTTTTTTTTTTTGAGACGGAGTCTCACTCTGTCACCCAGGCTCCTGCCTCAGCCTCTCAAGTAGTTGGGACTACGGGTGCCCACCACTACACCCAGCTAATTTTTTGTATTTTTAGTAGAGATGGGTTTTCACCATGTTAGCCAGGATGGTCTCGATCTCCTAACCTTGTGATCTGCCCACTTCGGCCTCCCAAAGTCCTGGGACTACAGGCATGACCCACTGCGCCTGGCCAATATTAGATATTTTTTAAATGGTAATGAAATATTTGTAGCTTGCATACTTCCTTTCTCATTACAATATTTGTCATGAAGATGAATTAATGTTGTGCCATTTTCCATTCTCATTACAATCTTGGTCTTGAGATGAAATACTGGATGTTTAATGTCTTTATGAATTGTAGCAGAAAACTGTATGATGTTGACCTTTTTAATATTCTGGTTTCTGACTGGCTGTCATTTCTACTCCTCCTCCCCCTGAAACAGTTCCTACTAATATGGAAGAAAGGTTTAGGATAGGTAGCCAATGAGAGAGCAGAATATTAAAAAGGTCAACAGAGTACAGTCTTTTCTATAAATTCAAAAAATGCACTAAGACATTAAGATTCAAATACTATAACTCATACTTACAAGCACAATATGTAATCATAATTGTAAAAAAAATCCGTTTTAAAACCTTCTCATAACCGTGATAAAAATACAATATAATTATTCAAGATTAAAAATAGTCTCTTAAATATTTTATAAGAGATTGTGAATGTTTTTAAGAAGTCACAGTTACTAAAAATGAATATACAGATCATTTTATTTGCTTTCCTTATGGTAAAACATTGTATTATTTCTTCTGTAATAATACTAATACCAACAGATAACTGTAGAAATGAAAATTTACTTTGAATGAATGCAATGCTATTCATGTTTCAGAATAAAGAATTCTTAATTTAGATTTTGGAAAATGAAAAACAAAAAGATTTCAGATTTAGGATTCATATTCATCATTTTATTGGACATTTTTAAAAATCATACTTTAAGTTCTGAGGTACATGTGCAGAATGTGCAGGTTTGTTACATAGGTATACACACCCCATAGTGGTTTGCTGCACCCATCAACACGTCACCTACATTAGGTATTTCTCCTAATGCTCTCCTTCCCCTAGCCCCACCCCCAACAGGCCCCAGTGTGTGATGTTCCCCTCCCTGTGTCCATGTGTTCTCATTGTTGAACTCCCACTTATGAGTGAGACATGCTATGTTTGGTTTTCCTGTTCTTGTGTTAGTTTGCTGAGACTGATAGTTTCCAGCTTCATCCATGTCCCTGCAAAGGACATGAACTCATCCTTTTTATGGCTGTATAGTATTCCATGGTGTATATGTACCACATTTTCTTTATCCAGTCTATCATTGATGGGCATTTGGGTTGGTTCCAAGTCTTTGCTATTGTGAACAGTGCCACAATAAACATACATGTGCATGTATTTTTATAGTAGAATGACTTATAATCCTTTGGGTAAATACCCAGTAATGGAATTGCTGGGTCAAATGGTATTTCTAGTTCTAGATCCTTAAGGAATTGCCATACTGTCTTCCACAATGGTTGAACTAATTTACATTCCCACCAACGTGTAAAAGCATTCCTATTTCTGTACACCCTCTCCAGCATGTATTGTTTCCTGACATTGTAGTGATCGCCAGTCTAACTGGCATGAGATGACATCTCGTTGTGGTTTTGATTTGCATTTCTCTAATGACCAGTGATGATGAGATTTTTTTAATATGTTTGTTGGCTGCATAAATGTCTTCTTTTGAGAAGTTTCTGTTTATATCCTTCACCTACTTTTTGATGGGGTTGTTTTTTTCTTGTAAGTGTATTTAAGTTTTTTGTAGATTCTGGATATTAGCCCTTTGTCACATGGGTAGATTGCAAAAATTTTCTCCCATTCTGCAGGTTGCCTGTTCACTCTGATGATAGTTTCTTTTGTTGTGCACAAGCTCTTTAATTAGATCCCACTTGCCAATTTTGGCTTTTGTTGCAATTGCTTCTGGTGTTTTAGACATGAAGTCTTTGCCCATGCCTGTGACCTGAATGGCATTGCCTAGGTTTTCTTCTAGGGTTTTTACAGTTTTAGGTCTTATGTTTAAGTCTTTAATCCATCTTGAGTTAATTTTTGTGTAAGGTGTAAGTAAGGTTTCCAGTTTCAGTTTTCTGCATATGGCTAGCCAGTTTTCCCAACACCATTTATTAAACAGGGAATCCTTTCCCCATCACTTGTTTTTATCAGGTTTGTCAAAAATCAGATGGTTGTAGATGTGCGATGTTATTTCTGAGGCCTCTGTTTTGTTCCATTGGTCTATATATCTGTTTTGGTACCAGTACCATGCTGTTTTGGTTACTGTTGCCTTGTAGTATAGTTTGAAGTCAGGTAGCGTGATGCCTCCAGCTTTGTTCTTTTTGCTTAGGATTGTCTTGGCTATGCAGGCTCTTTTTTGGTTCCATATGAAGTTTAAAGATGTTTTCCAATTCTGTGCAGAAAGTCAATGGTAGCTTGATGGGGATAGCATTGACTCTGTAAATTACTTGGGAAGTATGGCTGTTTTCATAATATTGATTCTTCCTATCCATGATCATGGAATGTTTTTCCATTTATATGTGTCCTCTTTTATTTCTTTGAGCAGTGGTTTGTAGTTCTCCTTGAAGAGGTCTTTCACATCCCTTGTAAGTTGTATTCCTAGTTATTTTATTCTTTTTAGCAATTGTGAATGGGAGTTCACTCATAATTTGGCTTTCTATTTGTCTGTTATTGGTGTGTGAAAAGACCAAATCTACATTTGATTGGTGTACCTGAAAGTCACAGGGAGAATGGAACCAAGTTGGAAAACACTCTTCTGGATATTATCCAAGAGAACTTCCCCAACCTAGAAAGACAGGCCAACATTCAAATTCAGGAAATACAGAGAACACCACAAAGCTACTCCTTGAGAAGAGCCACCCCAAGACACATAATCATCAGATTCACCAAGGTTGAAATGAGGAAAAAATGTTAAGGGCAGCCAGAGAGAAAGGTCAGCTTCCCCACAAAGGGAAGCCCATCAGACTAACAGCTGATCTCTCTGCAGAAACCCTATAAGCCAGAAGAGAGTGGGGGCCAATAATCAACATTCTTAAAGAAAAGAATTTTCAACCTAGAATTTCATATCCAGCCAAACTAAGCTTCATAAGCAAAGGAGAAATAAAATCCTTTACAGACAAGCAAATGCTGAGAGATTTTGTCACCATCAGGCCTGCCTTACAAGAGCTCCTGAAGGAAGCAATAAACATGGAAAGGAACAACTGGTACCAGCCACTGCAAAAACATACCAAATTGTAAAGACCATCGACACTATGAAGAAACTGCATCAACTAATGGGCAAAATAACCAGCTAGCATCATAATGACAGGATCAAATTCACACATAACAATATTAACTTTAAATGTAAATGGGCTAAATGCCCCAATTAAAAGACACAGACTGGCAAATTGGATAGAGAGTCACGACCCCTTGGTATGCTGTATTCAGGAGACCCATCTTACATGCAAAGACACACATAGCTCAAAATAAACGGATGGAGGGATATTTACCAATCAAATGGAAAGCAAAAAAAAAAGCAGGAGTTGCAGTCCTAGTCTCTGATAAAACAGACTTTAAACCAAAAAGATCAAAATAGACAAAGAAGGGCATTGCATTATGATAAAGGGATCAATGCAACAAGAAGAGCTAACTATCCTACACATATATGCACCCAATACAGGCACACCCAGATTCATAAAGCAAGTTCTTAGAGACCTACAAAGAGACTTAGACTCCCACACGATAATAGTGGGATACTTTAACACCCCACTGTAAATATTAGATCAACAAGACAGAAAATTAACAAGGATATTCAGGACTTGAACTCATCTCTGGACCAAGTGGACATAATAGACATCTACAGAACTCTTTATCCCAAATCAACAGAATGTACATTCTTCTCAGCACCTCATTGCACTTATTCTAAAATTGACCACATAATTGGAAGTAAAACACTCCTCAGCAAATGCAAAAGGATGGAAATCATAACAAACAGTCTCTCAGACCACAGTGCAATCAAATTAGAATTCAGGATTAAGAAACTCACTCAAAACCACACAACTACATGGAAACTGAACAACCTGCTCCTGAATGACTACTGGATAAATGACAAAATGAAAGCAGAAATAAAGATGTTCTTTGAAACCAATGAGAACAAAGACAGCATACCAGAATCTCTGGGACACATTTAAAGCAGTGTTTAGAGGGAAATGTATAGCACTAAATTCCACAAGAGAAAGCAGGAAAGATCTAAAATTGACACCCTAACATCACAATTAAAAGAACTAGAGAAGCAAGAGCAAACAAATTCAAAAGCTAGCAGAAGACGAGAAAAACTAAGATCCTAACAGAACTGAAGGAGATAGAGACACAAAAAACCCTTCAACAAATCAATGAATCCAGGAGCTGGTTTTGAAAAGATCAACAAAATAGACTGCTAGCCAGACTAATAAAGAAGAAAAGAGAAAAGAATCAAATAGATGCAATAAAAAATGATAAAGGGTGATCAGTGTGATCACTACTGATTCCACAGAAATACAGACTACCATCAGAGAATACTATAAGTACCTCCTACGCAAATAAACTAGAAAATCTAGAAGAAATGGATAAATTCCTGGACACATACACCCTCCCAAGTCTAAATCAGGAAGAAGTTGAATCCCTCAATAGACCAATAACAAGTTCTGAAATTGAGGCAGCAATTAACAGCCTACTAACCCAAAAAAAGTCCAGGACCAGATGGATTCACAGCCGAATTCTACCAGAGGTACAAAGAAGAGCTGGTACCATTTTTTCTGAAACTAATCCAAACAATAGAAAAAGAGGGAATCCTCCCTAACTCATTTTATGAGGCCAGCATCATCCTGATACCAAACCTGACAGAGACACAACAAAAAAAAGAAAATTTCAGGCCGACATCCCTGATGAACATCGATGCAAAAATCCTCAGTAAAATATTGGTAAACCGAATCCAGCAGCACATCAAAAAGCTTATCCACCACAATCAAGTCAGCTTGATACCTGGGATGCAAGGCTGGTTCAACATACACAAATCAATAAATGTAATCCATCATATGAACAGAACCAATGACAAAAACCAAATGATTATTTCAATAGATGCAGAAAAGCCCTTTGACAAAATTCAGCAGCCCTTCATGCTAAAAACTCTCAATAAACTAGGTATTGATGGAACATATCTCAAAATAATAAGAGCTATTTATGACAGACCCACAGCCAATATCATACTGAATGGGCAAAAACTGGAAGCATTCCCTTTGAAAACCGGAACAAGACAAGGATACCCTTTCTCACCACTCCTATTCAACATAGAATTGGAAGTGCTGGCCAGGGCAATCAGACAAGAGAAAGAAATAAAGGGTATTTGAATAGGAAAAGAGGAAGTCAAATTGTCTCTGTTTGGAGATTACATGATTGTATATTTAGAAAACCCCACCGTCTCAGCCCCAAATCTTCTTAAGCTGATAAGCAACTTTAGCAAAGTCTCAGGTTACAAAATCAATGTATTTGGCATATTTTAATTGTTCAACAAATATTATTGAATAAATGTATATGTAGGAAAGGTATGAATCCCTACGAACAACTATAAAAAAAAAAGAAGGGACTAAAAAAATACTACTAAGCTTTATAGTTCACTGGTGTGTTACTCTTCTTACAATACCTGATATATGGGTATTATAACACAACTGTATGAAAGAATGAGAGAGAAAGGAATACAAGAAGGAGAAAAGGAGTATTACCCATAGCCTGTGGATTACAGTAGTATCCATCAGCTAACTTTTTTTTTAAAAAAAAAAACAGAGTCAGAGTCTCACTCCGTCGCTCAGGCTGGAGTGCAGTGGCATGATCTCACCTCACTTCAACCTCCGCCTCCCGGGTTCAAGCAATTCTTATGCCTCAGCCTCCCGAGTAGCTGGAATTACAGGTACATGCTACCATACCTGGCTAACTTTTGTATTTTTAGTAGAGATGGGGTTTCGCCGTGTTGGCCAGGCTGGTCTCGAACTCCTGACCTCAACTGATCCACCTGCCTCACCTTCCTAAAGTGCTAGGATTACAGGCATGAGCCATCATGCCTGGCCGTCATCAGCTAATTTTTCATCTGCCCAGCAATTTTTCCTGTTGTTTTATTGTCCAGCCCCAGTTAAACCATCCAGCCCCACCTTTCCTCACATTATCTTAGTTGACAAATCCAGTTTCTTTCTCTCTGGATACTATTTTGGTTGGAGGTGGGCATTTAACTCAATCACAGCCAAAGCAACACACAATGGGGGACTAATATGGATGTTAAGTGAGAAAGGGGTTGATCTCTTATCCTGGTTCACTGGCTGTAAGGACAGAACAGCCTTGGAGTTGCTGTGGCCATCTCTGCCACTAACTAGAGAAAACTAGCTGCAGAAGGAAGCTGGCAGAGAAGAAAGCAAAGTGAAGAGAGGGAGAGAAGGGCATGATGACATCATGTGAAAGCCTGGACTGGGCCTTATTTAAAACTAGTGCCTCCTCTTGAATGTCTCAGATATCAATTAATTAATTCCCTTTTTTCTTATGGTAATTTAAGCAAAATATCTGTCATCTGCAATTGGAGGAGTCTTAACTATGGAATTATAGCAAAGAGTTCTAAGATCCATATGGACCCCAAGCATTAAATAATTACTGAATAATAGATACAACCACTTTGAATTAATATGGTTGCTTTTGTTGATAAATTATAAACATATATTAATTCAGAGCAACTTTTTGTCATTATTGAATTAGTATATATTAAACCTATTAGTGTGTAAACTCTGTAAATATATTCTACACTCGGGGGGAGGTTTTTGTATTTATACAGATTGAAAATCACTATTTAAGATAACTATAATTAATTTTCAATCTAGTACTATAGTTAATCACAACTAGTTCTCAAAAGAGCTATCAAAGTTTCTCTGATCTAAGAACATGGCTGCTAGTCTTACCCTGCCTATGAATCAATTAAACAGCTTTCATTATGTACAATATACAGAGCACTCTCTACGATCCTAAGGGAAGTCCAACTTTATAGCTGCCTTCAAGAAGCTGAACATGAAGCTCATATACATGATAATCAAACCAACACCATCATGTCAAAATAACTTTTAAGGGACTGGTGCCAATCACAGTTCCCTAAGAACTTAAAATCCATCTATTTTGCATATGTAAGAATGACAAAATGGTAAAAAGAACATACCCTATGGAAGAGTACACGAGAGAGAGAGAGAGAAGCTACCAACTCTATATGAGGCAGGGAATCCACCCAATTTCTTTATTCTACTGGTAAAATGGTTCAAAGCTCATTCTTAGAAGCCTGACATTTCCTGAGCATGCAAGCCTGCTTTGTTGTGGCCGAGACTATTCTAGGATGTCCTTTACTGGAAAGTGGTCACCTATAGCGGTCACCTCTCTACGACTCCCCTTTCTCCTACTTCTATTTCAAGGCCCGTCTCCAACTTGTGTATTTTGCTAAATAATATTGTTTACCCTGACCTTCTTTGCCCTGCCCTCTGCCTCTGGAGTCTGAACCTTAGAGATGCATCAACTGAGTTTTCTGGTCTCCTGGCTTCAAATAGGGCTCAGCCAGTGGGAGACATCTATGGGAGAGGAGAGGGTGGGAGGGAAGTCAGGGTCAGGGTATTTACTCCCCTGCCTCCCTCCCTTTTGGGTCCCTACAGGCTGGCTGCATCCTTCTACCAAAAGCTAAAACTCCTTCCTCTGGCTCCTTTTAGGCCTCAGGGTGGTAGAGGGTCCCCGCAGTTGGTAGCTTCACCATCTGTTGTTGGTTTCCTTAACTTTGCCCACACTTTTATAAGTCATTCCTTCATTAATCTCCCTATCATTCCTGCCTCTTGAGTGTGCCATATCTTTCTTGCCAGGACCTGACTGATATGCTCCCTTTTTGAATCCTGCCTGCTGGCCCTTCACTGATGGCTAGTTGAAGTGACCACTGCTTCCTTTGTTTTTCCTCTTGTCCTGTGCTTTCTTGAATCATTGCTCTGAGCACACTGTGCTGCCCACATTTGTTCCCATGCTCATCTCCTCTGTGGCCTGGAAGCTCCTTGAGAGTCGATATTGCCTATTCCCCAATCCTAGGGTTTATAGCAAGGTGCTCACAGGCTGAATGAATGAATGAATAACTGAGAATACTGCCCTCCATTGAAGTCAGTATACTAGGCATTCATATACTGGAATGTCACCGTATTTTGGAGGGTCTTAATACCTGCTTCATCATGGCCAACTCTAGCCAAGGGTTTGATCATTCAAGCTTATCAGATTTGAAAAGTCAATTCTTTCTCTCACTTTGACTCTAGTTAATTGGGTCAAACTTACCAAACTCAAGAGATGTGGATTTCTATATTAAAATAATCCCATATTAATAGTTGATGATAAAAACCGTAATTGCCAGCCAGGCGTGGTGGCCCACACCTGTAATCCAAGCACTTTGGGAGGCCAAGACAGGCAGATCAAGACCATCCTGGCCAACATAGTGAAATCCTGTCTATACTAAAAATACAAAAATTAGCTGGGCGTGGTGGCACGCGCCTGTAGTCCCAGCTACTCGGGAGGCTGAGGCAGGAGAATCGCTTGAACCAGTGAGGCGGAGGTTGCAGTGATCCGAGATCGCGCCACTGCCCTCTAGCCTGGTGACAAAGCGAGACTCCGTCTCAAAACAACAACAACAACAACAACCAATAAACAAGAACAAAAACAAAAAACAAATATAATTGCCAAGTGGACAGCAGTTAGTGTTCTTTTTCTGATTTTTATTACCAAAAGTTTCAAACATAAAAAACTTTGAAAGAACAAAACATCCTTATACTCACCACTTAGATTTACTATTAATATTTTTCATAGTTGTATCACTTAACCATCTATGTTTATATGTATATATATGCATATATATGACTTTTTTGCTGAATCATTTGAAAATAAATTACAAACATCATCAACACTTCACCCTACATAGTTCTGCATGCATTTCTTAAAACTAGGCCAATTCTTCTCCTCCGGTATCATGCCGAAGAACGCTAGCAATAATTCCCTGATAGCATCTAATATGCATTGATAGTATGTTTGTCAGGCAGACTGGGGGAGCAGGGGCACCTTTGGCCCACAGAGCTACTCTGGTTTAATCTCAATTTGATCTGGCCTGCATTTTTTTTCTAAATGTCAATATCCATCAGCTGCAACTGTTGAGATCAACAAATTTATGCACATACCTGAGAGTTCCTTCTGGGTTTCTCTCTGGAAGCACATTCTCAGAGATGAGGCCAGGACTGCTGGAGACAGCAAGTAGCAGGGGCTTAGCAAGAAAGAGCTTTAGTTTTCTCTCCTTTTATTTCTTTACCTTGTTTCCTAATCCCAGCCCAGAATATCCTATTTTCTTTCTCTGGTCCAAAATTTATTTCTGTATGTTTTTCTTTAACAAAGGAGAGAGAAGCAAAGTGCAGTGGCTCACACCTGTAATCCCAGCACTTTGGAACGTTGAGGTGGAAGTGTTGCTTGAAGCCAGGAGTTCAAAACCAGCTTCAGCAACATAGTGAGATTTCATCTCTACAAGAAAAAAAGACTTCGTTGGGCATGGTGGCAAACACCTCTAGTCCTAGCTGCTCAGGAGTCTGAAGTGGGAGGATCGTTGGGCCCAGGAGTTTGAGGCTGCAATGAGTTATGATAGCATTGCGGCACTCCAACCTGGGCAACAGAGTGAGATCCTGCCTCTTGGGGAAGAAAAGGGGAGAGAAAAATGTAGATGTAAAAGATGACCCCAATGTGGAACTTGTAAAATAATCCAAGCAACTCCATGACTCTTGCTGGAGAGTATCATGGCCACCTTCTCTTGTTGGCACCTAGGTTCCCACAGGAGTGTTGGGACATGTGCTTTATTTGTTGTCTCAGGTAAAAAATCTTTAGGTCCCTCATTTGTAATTTACACAAAAGGAAGTGAAACTGCTGAACAAACTTAAATGGCTTTGATTGGTGTTTTCTCCTCCCCTATGGATCAGTTGACTATTAAAAATAAAGTTTCTTCATCCTTTTGGTTGAGATTAACTGCATGGAAACAGAATTAAGGTTTAGGTGTGAGGGCTACTTGGTGAATGCTGAATTTGCACAAAGGAAAGGGGATGGTCTTCAAAGATCTCCATTATGTCAGGGGAAAGTGGTGTGCCAAGCACACTGTCAGAGGCCATCTCCCTTTCCCTTCTCCCTTTACCGACAAGGGATTGGTGGCAGGTGGGGAAAGCCGAGGTATTTCTCTGCTTCTTGTGGGATCTCCAGCTTTGGGCCATCTCCACCATGACTCCAGTTCCTGCAGGAAATCCATTCCCTCCATCGCCCTCGTTCCCATCAAACACCTCCAGTAACACCACCTTCTCCCAATTTATCTTCAGCCTCCTGTTACTATCATCTCAGAGGTGCCTTACCACCCTGTTTGTCTTCCCAGTTCTTTCATACTGTGTGGCCAATTTCCTTTATTAAATACCCCCTGTAAAGATGTAGAATGTCTTCCATTTCCTTGGCTGGACCTTGACTTCTGGATCTCCCCATAGGTTTGCCATGAGATGAATTAAAACATGATTTAATCCAATTTCCTATTTCAAGGAGCTCACAATTGAGTGGAGGAAAGAGATCAGTATATAATTTTAATAAATGATGATAAATGGTATGGGGACAGAGAAAGTGGGTTCAAAATGCCTTCACAGTTGTTTTCTTGTTTATTGGCTAGCTGTGGTGGTGTGGCATAGGGACCTTGGCAATTATAGTTTTAACATCAACTATTAATATGAGATTGCTATAAGAATGGTCAGGACAAATTCAAAATAAATATGAATTTTCTATGTTATTAAGTGTCCTCTATGTGGAAGGCACTGGGTCTAGGCACAAGGGAAGAAAAATGAATTTAAGTTCCTATTTCAAGGAGCTCACAATTGAGTGGAGGAAAGAGATCAGTACATAATTTTAATAAATGATGATAAATGATATGGGGACACAGAAAGTGGGTTCAAAATGCCTTCAAGTTTGTTTTGTTTGTTGGCTAGCTTTGGTGGTATGGCATAGGGAGATGGGCACTCACTAACAGCCATGAGAATTAGGTTCTAGGCTGGCTCTGCCATCACTAACTTTTTGTATGGCCTTGGGCAATTCATTAAGCCTTTCTGGGCTTCCATTTCCTATTTATAAGAGATAATATCTGAGTTTCCTTTTGGATTGCAAATGTTATTACCGTGGCCTTGTAATCACTCATTGAACAATTCTGAGAGCCCACTGTGTGCTGGGCACTTATGAAATTCATTCCAAATAGTGTGACTGAAGCCTGACTTGTCTTTTTTTAACCCAGGAGTCCTGCCTCTCCAATCCACTGCATAGCACAGGAAAATGTGGACACACATGCACACACACACACGCACACACACACACTTAAATACACTTTATCTCTGCTACCCACCACCTCTGTGTCCTGGACATCCCACAGACCTGTTGAAGGGATGCATGGTTAGCAACCCAGAACACCCAGCACGGCACACATCACTGTCTGAGAAGAATGAGAAGGTGGGCCCCGCAGCTGTGGGCTCTGCACACCCTGGTGGGATGCATCTAGCTTGAACAAGGACAGGTCTCCCTGGTTGAGTTCTTCAGAGACACCCCCACGATGTATTTCATAGCCCTTGTGTGATGGCTCCATTTCAGTGGGCACAAAGCAGCTACTTTAGGGGGAGCTAGCAAAAAAAAAATCAATCATTTCCATATATTTTCCAAGTATATTCTCTCAACCAAACATGTCAGACACCTTCCCACTAATATGCTTTTCCAGTTATTACATCATCTGAAAAGTAAATATCTTCATCAATTAAACTTATTGCAATTGAGTATTTAATTCCTGCCACTGTACAATTTAAATAATCTCTTCCAAATAATTTGCTTATGGTCATCAGGCTTACAGAAGGCCCTCACAGAATGTGTCTCTATCAAAGCACAACAACTTCTTTTGCTGATGGCAAGCAGACCATATGTAGAGGGGCATTTTCAGCCCTATCCCAGCATAATATCATAGGTGCTGGAGGTACAGTGGTCAACAGACAGGCAGGCATTTCTTTATGGCAATGTAATGAAAGAGAAGAATATCTAGAGCGGAGGAAAACACAGTGATTTGATGTATTTTAAGGTGGGCCTTAAAAAAAAGTAAATTTGCCATATTATTCTCAAGAGAGTTATGATTTAAAATGTAATATTTAAAACAGACTTGCAAATAGGGGAAAAAAAATTCTGCCCCACCTCTACTGAGTGGTTGACGAAAACCAGGTTTAAGATCCAGCAGCAAATTGAACTTTAGAAATGATCAGCTGAAGCCCTGTGAAGTCCAGCACCTTTGCTCGTGTCTTCTGTTAGAGAGGGGAACTGTGTGCACTTTATATGGCAGACCAGAGTCTCTTCCTTTTGGTGCAGAGAGTGGGTTTCGCCTCATAGGGAGCTTTTGCTATTCTTTCCTCTGCATTCTCCTAAGGCTTGTGCTCAGAATGGGAGGGCCTCCCCCCGGCCTCCCGGTCCCCTTTTCCCACAGCCCTAGATTCTGTGTCCGTTACTTCCTGACAGTGATCAGCCACTGGGTTTCTTGTGTGTCTTTTGTGAAGGCAGGAAACACAGAGGAGGTGCCTTGGAGACGGAGGGCTGCTTTCCCAGTGGCACAGCCTCTGCTCCACCCCTCCTGGCCCCATCTTAGGCACTCTGCCAAGGGCACCGGGGCAGCCGTGTGACTGAACGTGGTCCTCAGACACACAAAAATATCCCTGTTCCCACCCTGGCTACACCAGTATCAGGCTGCTAGAGCCAGTTCTGTTCCCTTAAAACTAGGTGTGGAGTCACAAGGGCTCACTGGATGCAGAGATTCTGCAGAATCCACATTTAGACATTTATGACATTCCAGGCACACAAAAAAAGCCAGGATTGCGTGCTTCACACTATCTTGTTTAAACTAGTGCTCCCAGCCAAGAGTCTCACAAAAATCGTCAGTTTTTAATTGCTTTGTTTTGCTCTTAGCCATGGTCTCAACTCAAATAATGGAAGTATGAAGGTATCTGTTAAAAAAATTAGTTTTGCTTGATATAACAGAAACACCCCAATAATAGTGACTTACACATATAGAAGTTTAACTTTTGCTCACATAAAAAAAAAGTTGACATTAACTCAGGCTCTTTGTAGTTCATCTCCCCATTATTTACAGAGTGTGGAATTAAACCAGCTTTCAAACTTTTTGGTCTCCGGATCCCTTTAAGCCCTTAAAAGTCATTGAGGCCTGCAAAGAGCTATTGTTTATGTAAGTTACTACAGTAAAAATTAAAACTGAGAAATTTTTTACAAATTTTATTCATTTTAAAATAAAAATAATAAACCTACTGCACGTTAGTAATAACACGGATTTGTGAAAAATAATTATGTTTTCTAAGACAAAAAAATTAGTGGGAAGAATAACCTTTTTACATTTTTATAAATCCCTATCTGGCTTAATAGAAGACATTTTGAATTTCATATATGCCACTATATGCAATCTGTTGCAATATATTTATTGTTTTGGTTGAAATTTATGAAAAAAATTCTAGGCTTGAAATAGATATGTATTTGGAAAAGGGAGGATTCTGTGGGCCTCCTGAGCAAGACTTTTGTTCTCTGTGTCCTCAGCCTATACTTTGAGAATTGCTGTCTTAAATCCCATAGTCTAAAATAGCTGCTGGAGCTCCAGCCATTATATTCATATCCAAGGTATCACGATAGAGGAAAGATTGAAGGAAGAATTGGGACTCTTCCTTTGAAGAGAATTCCTGGAAGGCACACACACAGCATTCCTGCTTACATCTCTGTGGTCAGGACTTTCACATGGCAACATCAAGCCACAAGGGAAATGTTTTAGTGGGGCAGTGATGTGCTCAGCTAAAACTTTCTTATAAAGAAAGGGAGAACGGCTACTGAGAAGCAATTAGTAGTCTCTGCCACAGGAAGCACGAGTTAAAAGCATTCCAATGACCATACACTTCATCTGTTGTTTCCATGGCTGCAGATGGTCAAAACACCACAGAGTCCTGAGGAGTTCCCTGGGAAGAAATTATTGTTTACTTTGCCAAATGATTCATCTGTGGTGTTCAAGTGGATTTTAAAGTGTCTACGAGGGACAGGGTGTAGGATGGGAGTTTAAGGGGCAGGATATGGGAAAAAAGGCAGCAAGATCTGGGCTGATGAGAAGTCCCTCCAAAGAAGTACTGACCAGAACCATGTTGTGAAATGGAAATGAAAAGTCCCAGAAAAGAAAGGCTCTCCTGGCAAGATGTTACTGCAGCTGTACAGACATTCCTCTATTTCGAGAGACTGACTGACACTCAAAGAATAGCTGTCAAGGACAAAATTTATTGGAAAAAAAGGAAAATGTTTTCTCTCTAGCAAGAAGTAAACACCACAGGATTTTCTAGTTAATAAGAAAGTGTTAAGAAATGGACATAACATACTTTCACTCAGCATTTGCTTTGTGCCGCCAAGATTCTATGCACTTTATGTGTATGATTGACTCTTTTGATCCTCACGGTAAACCTAAGGGGAAGATACTATTAGTATCCAATTTTTCTGATAAGAAAATTGAAGCAGAGGGAAGTTAAGTGACCTGCCTGAGATCACACAGTTGGGAAGGTTGTATTTGGCTCTATAGTCTATATTCTGAAACTACTAAGCTACACTCACTTATATTTTGAGAAGGAGCTTGGAGCCAAGGCTGAAGCCTGAGGAAGTCCATTGGATGAGATAAAACTTTATCACAACATAATTTAGTACCTTGAAATTTACTGTTAGGCCCTATATTACCTGTAACTGGATATTATAGTTTGTTTGCATGTGCCTTTCAATTTTCCATGTGTTTAAAAGGAGATATTAGCATTACTAAAAAGTGATATCTCTACAGAAGGATTGGTAGTGCATTAAGGAAATCCTCATGTACTTTCTCCTCATTTCTTTCAGTAACCCAAACCTAATGAGGCATACTTCATCACAGCCTGGGGCTTCATATTCACCTTCTATCAATAACCCAGCGGCAGCTACGTAAAACGTGAGCATGGTGCCTAGCAGGAAATAATCAGCCTTGTGGGATGTATTTTAATCATCCAAACCTTTCAGCAGAAGGTGCAAATTGGTAGCATGCGGCTAAAATTTTGCTTATGGACATGATTTATTTGGTTCATAAAATATAATTTTAGAAAACAGATTTTTTTATGGCCAAAATTCAAAACCTAGATTTTACTTAAGAATCCAGAGGAGGTACTTTGCCTTTTAGATAGGCCATGTTCTCCCTGGTTCAGCTTGGCCCCCAATACCCCAGCCTCTTAAAAGTGGCTTTTTCCTGCAATTATGTTACCTGTCTGTCCCCTGAAGGCATTTGAGTTTTCAGGCTTTTCTTTACAAGTATTAAACTTCAAATCATACTAAACCCCATATTTTATTGTAGCAGAACCTGTTCTGGAATTACTCCACCTGCAATTTCCAGTTGAACTAATTATGCTGTCACAGCTTATCTACATGGTGGGTTCTGCAATCAATGGAAACACAGAAGTTATGATTCCAAACTGCATGTGGGTAGATAAACGATGGGCTGAAAATGATGGGATAGGATAGAACCACAAAATAATGGGATAAATATCTGGAGTTTGGTAATACAGATCCTGGCACACAGTTCTAGAGTTTAAACAATTATTGCTGAAGGTTTGATGGTGCACAGGCAGAGGTTTACTAAAGCTGCTAGGACTTCTGTTTTGCCTTGACTATCACCATCATCACTGATAACAGTGATTTTCAGTCATTGATGCCATTCACCAAGTATTTCTGGCTATGTGACTTCAGGTATATAAGAGGATTGAATTTCCTGCCCCTTGAAGTTTGGGTGGGGGCATGAGACTAGTTCTGTCGAATGAGGTGTGAGGAGAGCTGATATGTGTCCCTTTGGGCCAGATCATGTAACTGGCAGGCTAAGACCTTCCAGAGTAATCTTTCCTCGGACATGGTGATCAGCAGGGTTTGAGATGGGGTCAGTTCTAGTAGCCAAGGTCTCTGAGCCACTACACCGGGCAGATGCTTCTGCAAAACTGCGAGAGACGTTGCATGAACAAGAAACAAAACTGTTATTATAACCCGCTAAGGTATTTGTTTTCTCTTTTTAGCAGCAGCATAACCTATCCAATCCTGATTAAAACAGTCATCAAGTGTTCACTAACAAGTACATACTAAGTTAAGATTTCTAAAAATCTGAATTCAGTGACTTGGGCTGTCACTAATGTTGAAATGAAAATCCGTCTTTGGGCCTTGTGTTTCTGTGATTCACTGATTCTAGGTCCATTTTCTGAAACCTCCTGTCACCCATGCACTCTCCTATAGCTGTTTCAGCCTTTATCCTTTGCCACTGAGCTTGTCAATAATAGAGCTTTTCTTCTTGCTTAGGGAAAGACATCCATCAAGCATCAAGAGACAGAGTCACTCTGAAAGCAAATGTGCAGGGTCTTTCCCAGAGCTACATTTTGCAGCAGGATTATACTCTCAGCCCACAGACAATAAAAACCATTTGTATCTCAGCTCTGCGGCAGCTTGGCACAATCCTTCCTATCAGAACTTGTGTGTGTCTGATGGTAACAGAGCTAAGGAAAAGCCCAGGTCTTACTGCTCTTTTTAAAGACCAGGTCCTGATCAATCCAGTCAGCAGTGTAATCCATTTCTTACAGGTTTCTTTCTGTGTCTGTGTATTTTAACATTGCATCCGTAATTAAATTTACTTTCTGAACTAGGGATGTATTTTCTTGTTAATGCTATCAACATTTAAAAAATAAATCTCTTTTAAGTTTATTGTTTCAAAATGCAAGAAGTGTCCCCCAGGACCCACCTACTGGGAAGCAGATGATCTCATTTGTCAGTGGAAAGTGCCTGTCTGGATGGTAAAAGCTTTTCTTGGTCCTTATTTTAGAGCTTTTTGGTCTGAAAAATGTAAGTTTGGGATGGTCATTCATGGTTTTAATATATTGCTGGAGAAGTTGGTGTTCTAGTTAGCTCTTTCTTCATGCTGAGCTTTTAAATATGACATTTTAAAGAATTTCTGTTAAGTAGGTGGGACTGTCAAGTTTTAAGTTTCAAAATCCATTTACTTAATCAGTGAAAAAGTTATTGAACAATTGGCTCAATAAATGACTTCTTCAACAGGAAAGACCATGTCTTATTTACCTTTTACCTCTACCACCTAGCCCAATGCCTATATTGGGGTGCCCAACATGTGTTTTCACAGTTGCTAGTCAAAGTACTATGCTAATGCACCCCAGAAAATACAAGAAAGTCCTCACACTTTATGACCTAATAGTCTGGTGGTTTAGATAAAATAAATGTGCAGTTAACTATACTCTGTGGCAGTGAAGAAAACATTATTTGCTGAGAAGTGTGATGGAAAAGGATGTTCGATGGGTCACACAAATAATGCAGGAATTTAGAGTCCCTGGGTTTTATCGAGTCTCCACTGACTAGCAGTGCAGCTGTGGGAGAATCTCTGGGTTTCTGGGACTCCAACTTTTAAATGAAGGAGTTGACAAAACAATTAGAAACTTTCTGAAATTATAGCACTTGAACACATTTTTATAAATTTCAAACAATGCAGGTAGAGCAAAAGTTCCTGACAGCTTTAGCTGTATTCTGTAAGTTTTGAGTATGTTTGTTTTCATTTTTATTTGTCTCAAAGTATTTTCTAATTTCCCTTGTGATCATTTTTTCTTTGACTCACTGGTCATTGGGGGTATGTTATTCAATTTCCATGTATTTCTGAATTTGCCAAATTTTCTTATTTATTTTTTGAGGCAGGGTCTCACTCTGACTCTCATGCTGGGGGGCAGTGGTGTGATCACATCTCACTGCAGCTGCAACCTCCCCAGCTCCAGTGATCCGCCCTCCTCAGCCTCCCAAGTAACTGGGACTACAGGCATGTGCCACCATGCCCAGGTAATTTTTTTCCTTTTAGACACGGCGTCTTGCTATCTTGCCCAGGCTGATCTGAAACACCTGGGGTGAAGCAATCCTCCTGCCTTGGCTTCCCAAAGTGTTGAGATTACAGGTATAAGCTACTGCTCCCAGCCTGTTTCTTTCTAATTTTATTTCTTTGTGCTTGAGGAACATACTTTGTATTATTTAAATCCTTTTAAATTTATTGAGATTTGTTTTATGGCTTAACATATGGTCTATCCTAGAGAATGTTCCGTGTGTGCTTGAGAAAAATATTTATTCTTCTGTAGTTAGGAGTTTTCTATAAATGTCTAGTTGGTTTATAGTATTGTTCAAGTGTTCTATTTCTGTGCTTATCTTCTGTCTAGTTGCACTATCCATTACTGGAAGAGGAATATTGAAGTCTCCAATTACCATTATTTAACTGTGTATTTCACCCTTCAATTCTGTCAGGTTTTGCTTCACATCTTTTGCAGCTCTGTTATATGCATATACACTTTCATTATTATATATTCTTGCAGAGTGACCCGTTTATCACTATCAAACATCTTTCTTTGTCTCTAGTACCAATTTTTTGTCTTCAAGTCTAGTTTGTCTGATATTAGTATAGTCACCCCAGTTCTCTTTTGGCTACTGTTGTATGATACATTTTTGTATTTATTTGCTTTCAATCTTCTGTGTCTTTGAATCCAAAGTACCTCTCTAATAGACAGTACATAGTTGCTCATGTGTTTAAAAATTCATTCTACCAATCATTGCCTTTTGATTGGAATGTTTATTTCATTTACATTTACTGTAAGTAGTAAACATAGGATTTATACTTGACATTATCTAATTGCTTTCTGTGTATCTCATGCTTTCTGTTCCTCTATTCTTCCATCATGCATTCTTTTGTGTTAAATAGATTATTTTCTATATACCATTTTTTTATCATTCCCTTTACTATATATGTTTGGGTTATTTTCTTAGTGGTTGCCCTGGGGTTACAATTAATATCTTAATTTAAAAGTGTCTGGTTTGGATTAATACAAGTTGATTTTAACAGTATATAAAACCCTTGTTTCTAGGGATGTGAAGGACCTCTTCAAGGAGAACTACAAATCACTGCTCAAGGAAATAAGAGAGGACACAAACAAATGGAAAAACATTCCATGCTCATGGATAAGAAGAATCAATATCATGAAAATGGCCACACTGCCCAAAGTAATTTATACGTTCAGTGCTATCCCCATCAAGCTGCCATTGACTTTCTTCACAGAATTGGAAAAAACTACTTTTAATTTCATATAGAACCAAAAAAGAGCCTGCATAGACAAGATAATCCTAAGCAAAAAGAACAAAGCTGGAGGCACCACTCTACCTGACTTCAAACTATACTACAAGGCTACAGTAACCAACAGCTTGGTACTGGTACCAAAACAGATACATAGACCAATGGAACAGAACAGAGGCCTCAGAAATAATGCCCCATGTCTACAACCATAGGATCTATGACAAACCTGACAAAAACAAGCAACGGGGAAAGGATTCCCTATTTAATAAATGGTGTTGGGCAAACTGTTTAGCCATATGCAGAAAGCTGAAACCGGATCCCTTCCTTACACCTTATACAAAATTAACTCAAGATGGATTAAAGACTTAAATGTAAGACCTAAAACCATAAAAATCCTAGAAGAAAACCTAGGCAATACCATTCAGGTAATAGGCATGGTCAAAGACTTCATGACTGAAACACCAAAAGCAATTGCAACAAAAGTCAAAATTGACAAATGGGACCTAATTAAACTAAAGACCTTCTGCACAGCAAAAGAAACTATCAGCAGAGTGAACAGGCAACTTACAGAATGGGAGAAAATTTTTGCAATCTATCCATCTGACAAAGGGCTAATATCCAGAATCTACAAAGAACTTAAACACATTGACAAGAAAAAAACAAACAACCCCATCAAAAAGTGGGTGAAGGATCTGAACAGACACTTCTCAAAAGAAGACACTTATGCAGCCAACAAACATATGAAAAAAAGCTCATCATCACTGGTCATTAGAATTGCAAATCAAAACCACAATGAGATGTCATCTCATGCCAGTTAGAATGGCAATCATTAAAAAGTCAGGAAACAACAGATGCTAGAGAGGATGTGGAGAAATAAGAATGCTTTTACATTGTTGGTGGGAGTGTAAATTAGTTTAACCATTGTGGAAGACAGTGTGGCAATTCCTTAAGGATCCAGAACTAGAAATACCATTTGACCCAGCAAACCCACTACTGGGTATATACCCAAAAGATTATAAATCATTCTACTATAAAGACACATGGACATGTGTGTTTATTGCAGCACCGTTCACAATAGCAAAGACTTGGAACCAACCCAGATGCCCATCAATGATAGACTAGCTAAAGAAAATGTAGCACATATATATCATGGAATACTATGCAGCCATAAAAAGGGATGAGTTCATGTCCTTTGCAAGGACATGGATGATGCTGGAAACCATCATTCTCAGGAAACTAACACAAGAACAGAAAACCAAACACTGCATGTTCTCACTCACAAGTGGGAGTTGAACAATGAGAACACATGGACACAGGGAGGGGAACATAACACACTGGGCCTGTTGGGGGGCTGGGAGCAGGGATAGCATTAGGAGAAATACCTAATGTAGATGTTGGGTTGATGGGTGCAGCAAACCATCATGGCACGTGTATACCTATGTAACAAACCTGTGCATTCTGCACATGTACCCCAGAACTTAAAGTATAATGTTAAAAAACCCTTGTTCTTGTAAAATTCCTTTGTGCCACTATTGTAATAAAATTACATCTTTGTATATTGTGTGCCCATCAACACAGATTTATAGGTTTTGCTTTATGCAGTTGTCCCTTAAATGATATAGGAGAAAAAAAGTATTGCAAAAAATACATATCAATATTGTCTTGGTTTTTGTTTATCTGGGAATGTCTTAAATTCTTCTTCATTTTTTAAAGATAGTTTTGTCTGATATAAATTTCTTAATTGACACCTTTTCTCTCTCAGCACTTTAGGTACGTCTCACTGTTTTCTGGCCTTCATGATTTCTGATAAAAAATTGACCATTAATCTTACTGAAATTCCTTCTTTGTGATAACTCACTACTCTCTTGCTGCTTTCAAGATTCTTCCTTTTCTTTATCTTTAGAGTTGTTTGCTTATGATGTGTGTGGTTGTGAATCCCTTTGAGTCCTTGAGTGTACACATTAATATGTTTCATCATGTTTTAGAAGTTTTCAGCCATAATTTCTGCCTGCTTTTCTTTCTCCTTTCTTTCTAGGACTCCTATTATGCATATGTTTGCACATTACAGGTCTCTGAGGCTTTGTTCATCTTTTTTCATTCTTTTATCCTTCTGTGCCTCAGACTGGATCATATATGTTGACCTATCTTCAAATTTGTTGGTTATTTTGCCTGCTCAAATCTGTGGTAGAATCCCTCTAGTGAATTTTTTAAGTTATTGTACTTTTAAACTTAAGAATTTCTATTTGGTTCTTGTTATAATTTATGTTTTTAAATCGATATTCTCTATTTGGTAAGACATCATTCTACTTTCCTTTAGTTCTTTAGTCATCACTTCCTTTGGTTCTTTGAACATATTTAAAAGTTTCTGATTGTTTTGTCAACTCCTTCATTTAACAGTTGGAATCTCAGAAACTCACAAAAGTTGAACAACTCTCCCACAGCCACACTGCTAGTCAGTGGAAACTCAGTAAAACCCAGGGACTCAAAATTTCTGCATTATCTGTGAGACCCATCAAACATCCCTTCTTCTTCAATTGCATTTCTCAGCAAATAATGTAATGCAGCAACTCTGGAAATCAGATCCTCCTTTCTCCCCAGAGTTTATTGTTTTTGCTGTTATTTGTAGTAATAGTTGTTTGCTTAGTGACTTTTCTGAACTAATTCTGTCTGTGTTCTTTGGCATGTCAAAGCTACTGAAGTCTACTCTCT
Source organism: Pongo pygmaeus (assembly GCF_028885625.2). Taxonomy (NCBI): domain Eukaryota; kingdom Metazoa; phylum Chordata; class Mammalia; order Primates; family Hominidae; genus Pongo; species Pongo pygmaeus. The sequence continues at coordinate 104,763,691 of NC_072384.2, read as the reverse complement.
TAGCTTTACGGTTGGCTAATGACTCAACAGAGATTTCCTTAACCAAAGATGAAAGCTTAGGGTCTTCTTAGGATTTTACAAATTGTGTGTACAGCCCTGGGCATGCGTATAACCCTGTGCCTAACTTGTATATGAAATCACTGAAATGACATAATTCGTATGTCACAGCTTGTACATTCATATGTATTTCATTCTTAACAGAACAGTGGAAACACTGTACAAAACTAAGTTGACTCTTTTGACTTCACCTTTTTCATACATGAATATTCTACCGACCCTCTCTACCTTTGGCTTACTGATAAGGAACAACGGATAAGAAAAGGAATTTAGGTTTCTTCCTTATTTCCTTTCCCCTATGTAATCATAGTTGAAAAAGCTTAAGAGTTTACTTCATGCAGGGAAAAGTAACATGAGTTAGAAAGGAGATGATAGGGTTCCTAGATCATTTGTGTTTCTTACACACTGTTGCCTTCTCTCAGTTTGTAGTAGGTTCTGCTTTTAATGGAAAGCACAGCCTCTCGGGGCTGTCAGCACCCCCACTTCTTCAGCTATAGATGTAACAACCTTCCTTTGCACTCATTTTGAGTCTCACTAAATTTCCATGCATCATGAGTCTACCAGAATTCTTTGCTCCTGGCATATCATGAATGCTACATGCAAATGGGGCAAGGACCAGGGAGCATGCATATTGTACACATCTCTTCTGCTCATGCACAGGTTCCATTGTCCCATTGAACTTCACTTATAAAATACAAGTTCAAAGATAAAACAATTAAGCATTTCAAGATGGCCTTAAAGGGCATTACACCAAGTATGGGGTCTCATGTGACTGCATAAGCCTCACATCCATGAAGCTAGCCCAGTGAGGCAGATGCTGTTAAATGCCTTCCTACCCAGTTTCCCTTTATTCTTGATGGAAAAGACAAACTTACTATTTGCTTACAGTGTCACTGTGCTCAGCTAAGAACCTACCTGTCCTATCCCTTTTATTCCATTTTTTAATTGACAAAAATTCCATATATTTATTATACCATGTTGTTTTGAAATATGTATACATTGTGGCATGGCTAAATGCAGCTAATTACCAAATGTATTACCTCACATATTTATTAACTTTTTTTGTGGTGAGAACACTAAAAATCTACTCTCTTATCAATTTTTAAGAGTATAATGTATTGTTCTTAACTCAGGTCACCATGCTGTATAATAGAGCTATCGAACTTATTCCTCCTATCTAACTGGAATTTTGTATCCTTTGACCAACAACTCTCTAACCATCTATCCATCTTCCCTCCCATCCATCCATCTCTCCTCCCATCCGAACATCTCCCCTCCCATCTGTCCGTCTCTCCTCCCATCCATCCATCTCTCATCCATCCATCTCCTCTCCCATCCTTTCTTGAAGCTACAGAGAGGACATGACACAGTTCTGACCAATGAAATGGAAGCAGAAGTCTCAGCCCTGCTGGGACTTCTGGAAAAGTTCTGCATCTAAAACCTAACTCTTCCTCCTGTTTATTTCTCCCTGAAAGGGGAATGCACCACTGAAGAAGGGGCAGCAATGTATGCATGAGGTGGTGAGCATGAAAGCAAGAACTTGGGATAAGGAGCAGGATTAGAAAACTGAAGAGAATGCGGATCTCCAAAGCTTTGCAATAGCCCGTAACTGCAATCCTCTGTATCTTGTTATGTGAGGAGAGTAAATCCCTGTTTGATTAAATTACAGTTTTTCAGGTGTATGCTACTAGCTGTAGAACATAATCATAACTTATATCCATTAATTTTGAATACCACCTTTATCATGCACAAAATTCCCATAGATACATATTTTCTTTTTGTATTCTTAAACTGTCTCATTGATTTTTAAAATACATTTCTGTGCTGAAATCACATCAGTTGATTGGCTATAGATTTATAGTATATGTTGTAATCTGTTAGAGCAATGCCTCTTTGTTCTTTTTTTAAAAGTCTTATTTTTATCTGTATTCACTTCCATATGAATTTTAGAACATCCTTGGTACATTAAATGAAAATTAGTCAAATTTAGATGATGATTATGTTGAATTAAAGGCTTAATTTGTGAAGAATTGAAATCTTTTACATTTCCATGATTTCCATCTAGGAACATAACATAACTTTCCTTTTATTCAGACCTTTCTTCTATCCTTCAGTAGATTTTGTTTCACTTGCATAGATTCTGCACTTTCCTGCTAAATGTATTACTAGGTATTATATCTTTGGTTACTATTATAAGTGGGATTTTTCCCACTGTATTGTCAAATTTGTTTTTTCAATTTTATAGTAAGGTCGTTATTTTTTATTAACCTTAATTTTGTACTTAGCCAGCTGGCTGGATCTCCATTTCCCCTAGATGCTTTCTAGGATCCCATTTCAGCCGTAAAAATGCTAGAACTTAGGTGTTTCAGAACTTTGTCACTGGGAGAAGTTATATCTGGTTCAGGTCAAAGGAAAAGCTTCACGGAAAGGGTAAGATTCATTGTCATTATCATTTAAGGCTGTCTAACTCTTCTGGTGATAATGTCTCCAATTCTGTTTATTTATAATTTTTAGTGCCAGGCTTTTTAGGGTTCCTTCAGACTCCTCTGCATTTCTTCATTGTTTAATGCTACCTCCACAATTGTTCCTAAATCTGACATGACATGACAGGCTGAGTAAGGATTGCTGTAAAATAAATTCCCAAACATCTCCTTTAGTGCTCACAGTTTTCTTAGTGGTGATCAGTATCTCCTTTTGTCCCCCAAACCAAAGCTCCAAAACCTAAATTTACATTCCCTTCCCAGTGAATATATTGAAAGGCCACAGCTAAGTTTTTTTATCGAACATTTTAGAGTTTTGGCACACTAAATTAAAATTGAACTTAGAACAATTCTGAAAGAATGACTGTTAGCCAGGAAGTCATATTATCTTCTCTCACTCCACAACCCCCACTCATATTCCCAAGTCCCTAAGAAATAAGTCACCTATTGATAGTGTTAAAAAATTAGCAATCAACCCCCAATCATGAGTCATGGGAGTATACGTGGTTTAATGAACCAGTCTTCAGACATGGACTTACCATAACAGCCAGGAAGATGTCATCCATGCATTTCCACATCTGGAACGTTTTAGGTCCTTCCTAAATGAGCAGGGGAGGAAAGAAGTAGGGAGAGATGAGAAGCTTTATTTTCCAAATAGATAAGTTCTTGAAATTTTTCCTGAAAAGCCTTTGAAGGTCCCTCTGAGGTGTATTGATTTTAGAATCAAGAGACTTGTATTAAAACCTGGCTTTAAGACTTACTATCTATACTACTTCCGTAATTCATTCTCAACCTCCTCAAGTCTAGTTTTCTGCACACAAGAATGTTTAGAGGATAAAATAAAATGAAGTTGACAAAAGAATCATATAAACTGTAAAGTGCTTTGCAGATGTAAGTTGTTAGTAATTTGGCATGTTGAACACTTCCCCTTGCCTGCTACATAACATGTCTGGGGATATATAATTCAAAGGGGAAAAGAACCCTGAAATGGCCTCAATGCATGAGAAAATCATACTTAAGCATCATGGAAACCTTTACAAAATATATAATTAAAGTAAAACTTATGACTTCATGATAAAATTTTGATGAAAATGATCAAAAACAAGTCATAAAATATAAATGCAAAGTAGTTAGCATTGTTTTCATGTTTGAACTAGTGGCTTAGAAATCTAAACAAAATGATGACAGGGTCATTTAATCAAATGCACAGAGTTGCCTAGTTTTTATCAAGCTCCCTACCTGAGAGACCTCCCTAGGGCTAGAGAGCATGCATTTCTCTGGTTGGATAGACTCAGTTTCTTCGTTGTGTCAGGGAGGTTCTGGTTTTCAGATTGTCAGCAACAGCAGCATCGGCATCATCCTCATTGCATTAATTTCCTGTTGCTGCTGTAACCGAGTAGCAAAAAAAAAATGAGTAGGTTAAAATGACATGGATTTACTGCTTTGCAGTTCTGGAGGTCAGAAGTCCAAAATGGGTCAGCAGGGATATGGTCCTGGAGGCTCTAGGGGAGAATATTTTTCTTGCTTTTTAGGTTCCTAGAGGCTGCCTGCATTCCTTGGCTCATAGCCCCTTCCTTCCATTACTCTAAGCTCTGCTTCCACAGTTACATCTCACTCTCTGACCCTCCTGCCTCCCTATTATAAGCACCCTTGTGAATACACATTGAGCCTACTGGATAATTTAGAATACTCTTCCTCATCTCAAGATCTTTAATCACAGCTGCAAAGTTCCTGTTACCATGTAAGGTACCATACTCATAGGTTCCTATGAATGTGAACATCTTTGGGGGTAGAGGCATGAGCCAGCCCATAATAATCCTCAACAACGATGAACACTTATTGAGCATTTTAAAAATGTGACAAGCATCATTCTAAGTACCTCATACACATTAAATCACAAAAATCTTATGCAGAAGATATCATTCTCTTCACTTTAGGGTCATGACATTGAGGCATGGAGAGGTTAAGTAATTTGTCTAGTCACACAGCTAGGACATTAACCCAGGTGAGCTGACTCTGGATCCCAAACTACTCACCAGTATCCCCTTAAGAAGTGAATAGATTGGCCCATTAGACTTAAAGGACACAGAAGCCCCTAAACAGTTTTTGAAGAGGCAGTAATTTTACAGTAACAACACTAACAATGGCAGTATTTTATATTTTTATAGTGGTTCACAATATCCAAAACACATTCTCAAGATGTTCCACAAAAATTTCTCATAATTCTCAAAACAACATTTTCCTGCATTAAATCCCTTTCTGATTTATCTAAATAACAAGGGCTCATATTATGCCTTTTACTGGAATTTGTGCACCTGTTTGTCCTGTTAAACTGTGAGCTCTTTAAAGGTAGAAACAACCTCCCCTTCAAAGAAAACAGTATTAGTGAGTTGAATATATTCAATGAATAGGTGTTGAATTGAATAGTATACCTGAGGCAGAATATGGTTTGGGGTACTGGAAACCTAAAACATATGTGGTAGACTCTTCCTTTAATGACCCCCAATGAACCATGACTTCCAGTATTCATGCCCTGCGTAATCACCTCTCAACTTGACTTGGGATGATATGTAACTATTTTAACCAATTGAATATGATGAAAATGATATTGTGCCAGTTCTAGTTCCAGCCCTTCCTTGACCTGAAAGTTTCTCTTTTCTCCATCTTGATATTCTCACTCTTGGAATACTGCTTTTGAACCCAACCACCATGCTGGGAGGCAGCCCACGCAGCCATGTGGAGAAACTCACATGGAATAGGACTGAAGCCCCCCACCAACAGCACTGAGTTCCAGTAGACCCTCCAGATGACTACAACCATCTGACACCACAAAGAATAGAATTACCCAGACAACCTGCAGAATTGTGTGTTATAAGCTTCTAGGTTTTGGGGTGATTTTTAATGTAACAGTACATAACCAGAATACCAGGACAACCATATGTGTGCAGCACAGGGATACCATGCTCTCTGTTCCTACTGCTGAAGCATTCTTGGTGGGACTATAGATTCTAGGTTGAGAAGGCAGAGACTCTGCCACCTCTAAGCCATTGAATGGTTCCTGCAGCTTGGAAGAGAGTCTTCTTGCAGTTCCAGAGACTGAGGAGTGTAGGCTGAATGTGACTTTCAGAGTCTGGGGACATGAATAGTCAGAAGGAGGATTGCTGGGACCTGTGCTGATTTGAATTCCTTAGAATCTGAGTCTGGCTGCCTCTCTTTTTATCCTCTGAAGACTTAGTAACTAACATACACTTTCCTTTCTCCTTTTCCAGTGCTTTCACCTTCTCCTGACAAGGGAGTCTTGTTTCTTATTGTTGAGAATGGCAGTCTTGTGTGTGCAGTCTTTTGATCCCTAGTTGGCCACATAAGAATGAGCTCTGGGCTGGGAACACTTCTTTACCAAGAGCTAAGGAGCCCACCCACCTATGCTGGGCTTGCCACCTGGTGTGGAAGTTATTTTCCCTGTTTGGACCCATTGTGTACTCCTTTGTTCTGCTTAAGTGCATGCGTCCATCAATGGCTCTCACATGTGCCCCCAGTTTTCTGCATGTCAGAGCTCACAGAGGAAAGCTGGAGCCTTTCTACTGCAGCACACAATAGGGTACGTGCAGCCAACACTGCCGTCATGGGCTGCAGAGTAGACCCACCCACCATCGGGGACGGAGGTGTTTTAAGGGGCAGGATGTTTCCGTGAGCACTCTCTCGTCTCTTGCTCTAAGCAAATGCTGAGGCTGCTGTGCGCTTTGTTTGTCATCAGTGACCTTGAGCCATGTGCTGGTCTGTTCCCAGAGTGGCACTTATTTGCCTTTTAACCTTGGTGACACTCATATCCTATCCTGTGACACAACCCAGGGAATGGCAAAACATTTGCTTTGCAGCCTTTCAACTTCCCTCTTGACTTCCTGTCTTTGACTCTGTACTTTTTCCAGTTCTAGTTCTCCACTGTGGGGAGAAACAAGAAATATAGAATAAAACAGAATCCATCCCTGAAGCCAAGTGACCCCAGTTGCCTAGAGAGACATTCCTGGAAGGCATGCCTGTCTGACCTTGCAGGTTCCTGCAGAAGATGCTGTGCTGTTGATTCACAATAGGCTTGTGTGCTATTAACAAGAAGACAAAACCACATGGCGCAAAAAGATGTGGCTCAGGAGCTGGTTGTGAATGATGAAGGCACCCTTCCCACTCCACATTCTTCCTTCCTCACCCTCTACCCACTCCCCATTTTAAGACCCTTTAGGAAAAGACAAAGGCATTGACTCCATGGGCATTCAGTCCAGCATGAGCTTCTTGTGCTTGTGTGTTGTTTGGGGAGGGGGTGAGATGAGTGAGGGATGGAATGGGGCCTGTGGTTTCTGTGAGGGACAAGTGGGAGGGGCAGCAGTGGTGACAAGGGTCAGGGCATGCATGCAGCTGAGGGTTCACCTCCCTCTCCCCACTCCCTTTATCTACCATCTGCCAGTGTAAACGCCGTTCTACCCTCACACTAGGGTAATGGGAAGGACGAGAATGGGGGTGGGTGTAAACAATTGTCTAAATTAACAGCCTACACTACCGTGGGAAGGGAAAAAGGAGGCTGAGAAGATAGTTGCCATCATTGTTTCTGAGAGAGATTTCAATCCCTCATTCTCTCGAACAAGGCACAGTTGTTTATGTAAAGCATGTATTGACAGCTCAAAAAAAAGTTTGGTCAGATTATTTATTTTGTTAACAATTATTAGTTCTATCGTCTGCCAAGTCCTGTTCTAAGCACTTTACAAATATTAATACATTGAATTCTTATAACAACTCCATGAGCTGTTATATATGACAGCTGTTATAATATGACAATATTATTTTTTAGAGACAGTCTCACTTTGTCACCTAGGCTGGAGTTCAGTGGCATGATCTTGGCTCACTGCAGCTTCAAACTGTGGGGCTCAAGAGAGCCTCCCACCTCAGCCTCCTGAGTAGCTAGGATGACAGGTGCATGCCACCATGCCCAGCTATTCTTTAAAAAAATTTTGGTAGAGACAGGGTCTCACTATGTTGCCCAGGCTGGTCTTGAACTCCTGGCCTCAAGCAGTCCTCCTGCCTTAGCCTCGCAAAGTAGTGGTGTTGCAGGTGTAAGCCACTGCGCCTGGCCTAGATACTCAGAAAATACTCTTTTTATCTCCATTTTGCAGATGAGGAAACTGAGGTCTATAAGGGTTAAAGGCCTTGTACAAGGTAAGAGTTGCCAGATTTTGCAAATAAAAATAAAGAAAGCTCAGTTAAATTTGAATTTCAGAATGCGAACTGATAATCTTTTAGTAAAAATATGTCACATATATTGTCTGCTCACAAATTCTTGCTAACAAATCAAATATTTCATGCAACATCTAAGATATACTTATATTAAAAAATTATTTATCGTTTATTTGAAATTCAAATAGAACTGGGTATCCTGTATTCTATCTGGCAACCGGAGCTCCAAGAACAGACTTCCAATAAGTGATGGATCAGGGCTTGAACCTTGAAGGTGTGGCTTTCTAGTCCAGGCTTCTAAGAACCTTGCAATGCTGCCTCTCTATTGAACATTGGAATGCTAATTGGTTAAACAAAACATGAATCAAGTTGTGTTTTCTCTCTTGCAGGCCATTTGTGAAAGAATAAACAGTGTTTTCTCTTTCTGTCTCTTGGAAGGTGGCCAGGGATTTGTGTCCAGTGGCCTAAGCTTCCCTGGATCCAGGAAAGAATTGAGAAGCTGTTATTTTTTTAAATTCTGAGCCCTTGAAGCCATTGGACTGGTTTGTCTAGAAGTGTTTCTCAGGCTTAAAAGACTTCAAAGACTGATCTGTTCTAGGCCTTGGGAGGGCATAGGTCTGCACCATGGTGGAAGGAACTCAAATAAGGAAAGGTGCACATATACCTGGAGAGAATGGATACCAGGTCACACTTGAGAACCTCAGCCTAGAGGCCCATGATTGAAGGCTGGCACAAAGTGGGCAGAGCCACGTCCTCCCAGTGGAACAGGAGGGCTGTGAAGCAAAGAGCCCAGAAGGGGCTGCTGTGATCCCACCCTAATTTTTCTGAACTACTTAAACCATAGAACTGATGACTTCAAAAAGAAAAAAGAAGTGACTTTCCCTTCCATGCTGTGAGAAATCCCACCCCAGTTTTGTTAAAATGAATATATTGGTAAGCAGTTACTGTGTGCCTGGTTCTTACATATTATACTTTCTCATTTGATCCTAACAGCCCTGATGCCATATAGACCAAGACATAGAGCTGGAAAATGTTTGCACTTGAAAACACAGATTATTTCTGTTGAAAACATGGGGTCTTAACTACCTCCATTGTACTACCTCTCTCCATTCAAAACCCAATTTTAATTTCTTGAGCCAAATTTAGATGTTTGATCTCCTGATGCTGGAGGGTGGCGGGGGGGGAGGGGAAGGGGGTGTAGTTCAAGAACCACATGTAGAAAACATTCTTTTTAGACTCTGTAGAGGAAAATTATACTCAAACATCAAGTACTGTTGGATTAAAAAGATTGTATTTCAAATAGTTGTCATTTTTTTTCAGAATTACATACCCTCTTTTTAATATCCTGAATTTAAAAGCTTAAATATAGATACCCAGTTTGTAAAGCATTGCAGAGAACAGGCTTCTCTCTACAACACAAACTCTGGTGTGATGTAGCCCTGGTCTTAGTTATGCCCCTCATCTACATTGCTCTCCTACAGCCATGGCTGAGTCACCATTTCTTGACAGTCAGAGCTCCTGTGGACCCCACGAAGGTCCCTGTGGGGACCAGAAATGCAGTACACTCAAAGGAGTCAAAGATGTTTACAACATGAATCAGCAATCCATAGCAATTTTTCCCCCTAAAAGTCACATCTTTCATATAAACAATACTAATTATGCTGTTTAGTTTTGTTTTTCCAAGGCGAATGACAAGAAAAATGTACAACCAAGGAAGTGGTTGACAGAAGTGAAGAAATATGAGACAACTAAAACAGAGAACAAAAAATAATGAGAAAAATGATTAAAAGAACTGAATTGCATGGGTTGCTCTACTGGTAATGAGCCTGAACTAGATGAAGAATTTGCATGTATTTATGGAACCTGCAGGAGAGATAAGGAAGTAGTTTTCTCCTAATCTCTAACTGGATTTTGTTTTCCAACTGGGTGGATAATGAAAGCAGCATGAGAGAGCTGTCCTGGGGTCACCCCTGCAGTAGTCCTACAAGGGGAGCTGGCCTCATAGATAATTTTTGCTTTTCCTCGCCTCTGCCTTTGGATCCCACTCTGCCTGGACTTACCTGGAATTTCACAGTAATTCATACCCAGTTACATCTTTCCACACCTATATGTTAATTGCCTCTCCACACTTACCCAAAGGCCCACTTAACAACAGTCTTTTATTTATGGGCTCCATCTACCTCCCACTCTGAATTAGTTTATTGTGGCTGTGTAACAAATCACCACAAACTGGGTGGCTTTAAAGCAATATAAATTTATTCTCTGGAGGCCAGAGATCTGAAATTGTATGTTTGTAGGACCTCACTCCCTCTGAAGGTTCTAAAGGAGAAGGTTTTGTCTTTTCCAGCTTCTGGTGGGTCTAGGCATTCCTTGGTTTGTGGCTGTAGACCTCCAGTCTCTGCCTTGTCTTCACATGGCTTTCGTCTCCCCACCTGCCTTTATCTTGTAAGGATACTTGTCATAGCATTTAGGGCCCACCCAGATAACCCAAGATTATGTCATCTTGAGACCCTAACATATCTGCAAAGACCCCTTTTCAAGATAAGCTTATATTCACAGGTTCTGGTTGAATGTATCTTTTGGGGCAAACCATCATTGAACTAGCTATACTCCCTCTCCTAAACACAAGGTACTCTTATTCCCTAAGTAAGAGATTAATCAAAGAAGAATCAACTTGTAATTCACCAAGACATTTTTTAACAACCCCTTTCCTCACTGCTCCAATTTTCTTGTAAGCCGAAGCTACTTAAGATCATCTTTGTCTTGTAAACTTTCAAAACTCCCTTGAAACTTATAGTCTGCTTTGTCTTTGAGTTCCATATATTCAGCTCTCATTCTAGTAGGTCTACCTTCCACAGTCCTTCCTCCATTGCTGAATTATGTAGACCCATTTAGCTTTCCAAACCAGTGGCTATACATCCTGGTTTATAGAGACAGTTCGGGCTTAAGCCTGTTTGTCCCGATGTCCTTTCTTGTTGGCACCCCCTCTTTAATTCTCAAAATCTACTTCAAATGATACCCCTAACTAGAACACTTTCCCTTTTGTTGAGAAGGTTTGAGGGACAATTTACAGAAAGAATTCTGTTGAGTGAGTGTTGAGTGATGAGAAGAGGGAATTTCTTTGCCAGAAGTTGCAAAGTTGGAGGCTAAAATAGGAATGGGAAAGATCTGGAGACAAGTGGCATACAGAAAGTATTATAGTGTACTTTAAGACAAGACTTCTGTTCTTCTCACTGGGGAGAGAATGAGCATCTACTAGTAGCTTGGGACCTCAGTTTTCTTATTTAAAATAGTCTAGGAGCAATTAGCTTCTGAACTTTGAGTCTCAGATGTAATTGTATTATTTGGTTTGGTGAAATATGGTCTCTACAAGTTTGCAAGCAAAACACTCCCCAGTGGTGCCCCTGAGCTCTGCTTGGGGGCCCAAGGACAAGCCCACCTGGGTCACTGCCACCACTACTGGTGCCTACATGGGCTGCAAGGGAGACTGAGGACCTGCCCAGTCAGTGCTTTTGCATTCTCCTGCCCCAGGGACCCAAAACTGGCCTGCCTAGAATTCCCATTCCCAGAAAAGCTTTGTCATAGCCTTCACAAAAACCACAACCTAAACTACTGAGGAACTCACAGGACACTGCTGATATTGATTATAGCTGAAGAAATTATATGGAGACCACACTAGTGCACCCACCCAGAACCAAAGCCAAAGCACCCTACTCAAATGGCACTATAGATAGATCTATAAGAAAAAGTCATTCCCTACAAAAGCTGTTGAATAAAATTGGAAGAAGTGTTTGGTATACCAGATGCACAGATATCAATGTAGGAACAGAGAAAGCATAAAAAAGCAAGGAAACATGGCATCTTTAAATGAACATATTGATTCTCCAGTAACAAACCCAAAGAAAAGAAAAATCTATACAATGCCTCAAAAGGAATTCAAAATAATGATCTTAAGGAAACTCAGTGAAATACAAAGAATACAGACAATACAAAGAAATCAGGAAAACACTTCATTATCTGAATGAGAAACTCAATTCATTCAAATTCATCTATCAAAGAGATAGATGTCATAAAAAAGAACCAAACAGAAATCTTGAAAAGCCCAAGAATAGACAGTGTTACTGCTGAATTCTACCAAATTTTCAAAGAAGAACTAAACCAATTCTTCTCAAACTATTACAAGAAATTGAAAAGAAGGGACGTCTTTCTCCTCATTGTACAAGTATGGCATTACCCCGATACTAAAGCCAGATAGGAACACAACAAAAAAATCACAAAACTATAGGTCAATATCCCTGATGAACATAGGTACAAAAATTCTCAACAACATAGTAGCAAACTGAATGCAGCACACCAAAAAAATAACACATCATGATCAAGTGGGATTTATTGCAGGGATGCAAGGATAGTTTAACACATGCAAACCAATAAATGTGATGTATAACATCAATGGAAAGAAGTACAGAAACCATATGATCATTTTAATAGACACAGAAAAAGCATTCGATAACATTCAACATCCTTTCATGATAAAAACACTCAACAAGGCTGGGCACAGTGTCTCACGCCTGTGATCCCAGCACTTTGGGAGGCTGACGTGGGCAGATCACGAAGTCAGGAGATAGAGACCATCCTGGCTAACATGGTGAAACCCCGTCTCTACTAAAAATGCAAACAAGTAGCCGGGCGTGGTGGTGGGCATCTGTAGTCCCAGCTACTGGTGAGGCTGAGGCAGGAGAATGGCGTGAACCCGGGAGGCAGAGCTTGCAGGGAGCTGAGATCGCGCCACTGCACTCCAGCCTGGGCAACAGAGCAAGACTCCGTCTCAGAAAAAACGCTCAACAAATTAGGTATAGAAGGAACATATGTTGACACAATAAAGGCCATATAAGAGAAACCCTCAGCTCACAGCAAACTGAATGGAGAAAAGCTGAAAGTATTTCCTCTTAAGAACTGGAACAAGACAAGGATGTCCACTTTTATCACTCTTCTTCAACATAGTATTGGAAGTCCTAGCCAGAGCAGTTAAACAACAGAAAGAAAAAAGGGCATCCAAATTGGAAAGGAGGGAGTCAAATTGTCCCCATTTGAAGATGACATCATCTTATATCTAGAAAAACCTGAAGACTCCACCAAAAAACTCTTAAAACTAATAAATGAATTCATAGCCAGGCACAATGGCTCATGCCTATAATCCCAGCATTTTGGGAGGCCAAGGTGGGATAACTGCTTGGGCCCAGGAGTTCAAGATCAGCCTGGCAACATAGTGAGACCCCCATCTCTACTAATTTTTTGTTCTTAATTAGCTGGGCATGATGGAATGAACCTGTAGTCCCAGCTACCTGGGAAGCTGAGGTGGGAGGATCACTTGAGCCCAAGAGTTACAGACTGCAGGTGAGCTATGATCATGCAACTGCACTCCCACCTAGGTGACAGAATGAAACCATGTCTCTGAAAACAAAACAAAACAAACAAAAAGCCACTAATAAAAAAAAATTAACAAAATTTCAGGATACAAAAATCAATATGCAAAAATCAGTAGCATTTTTATATACCAATAACAAACTAGCTGAAAAAAAATCAAGAAAGTAACCCTATTTGAAATAACTACAAAAATAAAATACTTAAGAATAAATAAAATGCTCAGGAATAAATAAAATCAAGGAGGTGAAAGATCTCTACAATGACAACCATGAAAGAAAGAAAGAGAAAGAGAGCAAAAGAGAGAGAAAGAAAGAGAAAGAAAGAAAGAGATAAGTCAATCAATTAATCAATCAATCATACTGAATGGGCAAAACTGGAAGCACTCCCTTTGAAAACCGGCACAAGACAAGGATACCTCTCTCACCACTCCTATTCAACATAGTATTGGAAGTTCTGGCCAGGGCAATCAGGCAAGAGAAAGAAATAAAGGGTATTCAAATAGGAAAAGAGAAAGTCAAATTGTTTGCAGGTGACATGACTGTATATTTAGAAAACCCTGTTGGCTGGGTGCAATGGCTCACACCTATAATCCCAGCATTTTAGGAGGCCGAGGCGGGTGGATCACCTGAGGTCAAGAGTTTAAGACCAGCATGGCCAACATGGTGAAATCCCATCTGTACTAAAAAATACAAAAATTAGCCAGTCATGGTGGCAGGTGCCTGTAATCCCAGCTACTCAGGAGGCTGAGGCAGGAGAATTGCTTGAACCTGGGAGGCAGAGGTTGCAGTGAGCTGAGATCGTGCTATTGCACTCCAGCCTGGGCGATAAGAGCGAAACACTGTCTCAAAAAAGAAAAAAGAAAACTCCATCGTCTCAGTCCCAAAACTCCTTAAGTTGGTAAGCAAAATAGGCATTATTATACCCAGTTTGAAAATGGATGAAAATGCCTCAGGTTAAGTAACTTGCCTGAGATCACACAGCAAGTAAGAGCTGGAGCTAGGACTACAGTGAGTTTTAATTCACCCCAAAGCCTATGTTCTTGTCATGACAACGTTCATATGGAGGGTGACAAAAGAGGGGGAACGATGGAAAATTGTTCAATTTTCTTTATTGTTTTTGTGCAATGTAGTCTGAACACTGGCTATAACTTATCCATATTATATACATAGCTTAAGATTAAACTTATAAAAACAAAACAAAAGGCCAAAATTCTTCAGAACATTTGGTGGCAATTTAGGAGACTATCTTTAGCTTCCTCTACCCAAGGAAACAAGATTTTGACTCTCCGGGGACGTGATCATAGACCTATGGCTTTATCTTCACCTGTCTCCCTACACACACAAAACATAGGGAGCTGGTTAAAGGTTCCAGCACGTTGTTCTTTGGTTCAAGGGAACACACTTGACTTTTTCTTGTTATGCTTTTTCTTGTCCAATAAATCACCAAAGGGGGTGTAAAATTGTCCACTTCAGAACAGTGTGGCAGCTTCTTAAAATGCTGAATATACACCTCCTTTGTGACCCAGCAGTTTCACTTTTAGGTATTAAAATAAAAATATATATTCATAACAAGAGTTGTACAAGAATATTGATAGCAAAGCTATTTATAATAGCCAATAACTGGACAAATCCCAAATGTTAACAGAAGAATTGATAAACATGATAGAGTCACATAATGATTAGCCATTTTAAAAAAAGAATTATTGATTCAATCAATCAATCACCGGTCCTAGAGATTCCCCCTCCAAAATAGACCTGCTTCCCTCCTTATCACCACCCTTGTCTAAGCTTCTGTAATCATCCTGTGTTCTGAGGAATTCAATGGTCTTCATCTGTATCTCCTTAGCTGCTCTTAACTTTCTCACATTCATTCCCCACAGAGCAGCCAGAGTGATCTTCTAAAAACACCACAAACCTGATCTTGGCACCCACTTTCTACAGCTCTTCAGTGGCTGCCTCTTCCTTTTGGACGAAGTCTAAAATCTCTGCAGGCCACAAAGCCCTCCAGAATCCATTCCACCCCCTTGCTCACTGTGCCGCTTCTCCCCCAGCCTCCACTGTGTCAGATTCCTTTAGGCATCAGACAGCCTTGCTGAGGCTGTTCTGCGTGCAGCACAGCAACCCCATCCTCTCCTAGTCATTTCACCCTAGGCCTCCCCCAGAAAAAGCGAAGTAGAGGGAAGTTAGCTCAGCCCATCTTCGGTTCAGCCTCTGTTATGCCTCCTTATGGGATTCTCTGCTTCTCCTTCATGGCGCCAATCACAACGATAGTAATACAGGGTTTCAGATAATTATTTGCTTATTTTTTGTATTATTTTCCCCTATTGCTGCTGTAACAAATTACCACAAACTTACTGGCTTAAAACAACATAAATGTATTATCTTACAGGTCTGAAGGTCAAAAATCTAAAATGAGTTTCAATGGGTGAAAAGCAAGGGCTGTCCTCAGGGCTATGCTCCCTCTGGAGGCCTTAGCAAAGGATCCATCCACCCTCTTGCCCTGTCCAACTGCCACACATCACCTGTATTCCTTGGCTGTTGGCCTCTTCCTCTATATTCAAAGCTAGGAGCAAAACACCTCTCCTCCCTGCCGTCTGCTTTGCTGTTTTATCTTCTCTCCCTGACTCTGATCCTCTTCCCTTCCTCTTATAAGGACCCTGATGCTTACATTGGGCCCACTTGATAATTTAGGATCATCTCCCCATCTCAAGATCCTTAATGGAATCATGTCTGTGAGGTAACCATGTGAGGTAACATATTCACAGGCTCTGGGGATCAGGATGTGGCCATATTTGGGAGACCATACTTTGAGCCTACCACGTTTGATTTCTCCCAAGGTTTTAAGCTCCATAACAGATAGGAACCATGTCTGTCATGTTCAGTGCTGAACTCTGACTTCCTGGAAGGTGCTTTGCACAAAATAGGTGCTAAATAATTCATTTGCTGGATAAAATAATAGCATTGAAGCCACTTGTGTGCAAATTGATTAGATTTTGTAATATTTATTTTTCAGTTTCCAAGTTATTTTCCAGTTGCATTTCCACATTTCAGACTGGATCACCTTTTGTGGTTCTGTAACCACTAAGGAAGGAGGGCCTGTTTTACCTGAACTTTCTAGTCTCATCAAAATGGCTCTAAAAAAATTATCTGAACCATGATTCAGTTATTTACCAATTCCGTTTGAGTTTTTTGTGTTAAATTCTCTTTGCCTAATCATCTAACACCTAGGAGCAAACACTCCTGAACTCCTCCTGCTTTAAAAGTGTTCTCACCTGCATCACAAACTCCAGAATTCACGTGAATCAGCATGCATCCTCCAGCTCAACAGGCTTCTAAGAGATTTATGCCCCTGCAGTGCTTCTATAAGCCGGCTATGTTTTTTTTTTTTAACTCCTATTGTAGGTTCAGGGGTACATGTTAAGGTTTCTAGTTAAACTGCATGTCATGGGGGTTTTGTTTACAGACTATTTTGTAACCTAGGTAATGAGCATAGTACCTGATAGGTAGTTTTTTAATCCTCTCCCTCTTCCAACCCTTCACTCTCAAGTAGTCCCTGATGTCTGTTGTTCCCCTCTTTTTGTCCATGTGTTCTCGTTTAGCTCCCACTTATAACTGACAACAGGTAGTATTTGGTTTTCTGTTCCTACATTAGTTTGCTTAGGATAATGGCCTCCAGCTCATCTATGTTGCTGCAAGGGACATGATCTCATTTTTTTATGATTATATAATATTCCATGGTGTATATGTACCACATTTTCTTTATTCAATCTTCCATTGATGGGCATTTAGGTTGATTCCACGTCTTTGCTATTGTGAATATTGCTGCAATAAACATACACAAGTATGTATCCTTATGGTAGAGCAATTTATTTTCCTTTGGGTATATGCCCAATCATGGGCTTGCTGGGTGGAATAGTAATTCTGTTTTAAGTTCTTTTAGGAATCACCACACTGCTTTCCACAATGGCTGAACTAACTTACACTCGCACCAACAGTGTGTAAGCATTCTTTTTTCTCTGCAACCTCACCAGCATCCATTATTTTTTTACTTTTTAATAATAGCCATTCTGACTGGTGTGAGATGATGTCTCATTGTGGTTTTGATTTGCATTTCTCTAATCATCAGTGATGTTAAGCATGTTTTTTATAAGCTTATTTGCTACATGTGTTTCTTCTTTTGAAAAGTGTTCATGTCCTTTGCTCACTTTTTAATAGGCTTGTTTTTATTCTTGTAAATTTGTTTCAGTTCCTTATACATGCTAGATATTAGACCTTTGTCAGATGTGTAGTCTGTAAATATTTTCTCCCATTCTTTAGGTTGTCTGTTTACTCTGTTGATAGTTTCTTTTGCTGTGAAGAAGCTCTTTCATATAATTAGTTTCCATTTGTCAATTTTTGTTTTTGCTGCAATTCCTTTTTGTGTCTTTGTTATGAAATCTTTGCCAGATCCTGTGTCCAGAATGTTATTTTCTAGATTATCTTCCAGAGTTTTTATAGTATTAGTATAAGGTTTAACATTTAGGTCTTTAATCCATCTTGAGTTAATTTTTGTGTACAGTATAAGAAAGGGGTCTAGTTTCATCTTCTGCTTATGGCTAACCAGTTATCTTAGGACCATTTATTAAATAGGGAGTCCTTTTCCCATTGATTGTTTTGAGTTTGTTGAAGATCAGATGGTTGTAGGTGTGTGGCATTATTTCTGGGCTCTCTATTCTGTTCCATTGGTCTATGTGTCTGTTTTTGTCCCAGTACCACGCTGTTTTGGTTACTGTATCTTTTTAGAATAGTTTGAAGTCAGGTAATGTAATGACTCCAGCTTTGTTCTTTTTGCTTAAGATAGCCTTGGCAGTTAGGGCTTTTTTTCGTTCCATATGAATTTTGAAATAGTTTTTTCTAATTCTTTGAAGAATGTCATTGGTAATTTGATAGGAATAGCACTGAACCTGTAAATTGCTTTGGGCAGTCTGGCCATTTTAACAATATTCATTCTTCCTATCCATGAGCATGGAGTATGTTTCCATTTGTTTATGTCATCTCTGATTTCTTTGAACAGTGTTTCATAATTCTTGTAGAAATCTTTCACCTCCCTGGTTAGCTGTATTCCTAGGTACTTTCTCCTTTTTGTGGCTATTGTGAATGGGATTGTGTTCTTAATTTGGCTCTCAGCTTGGATGTTGTTGATGTATAGGAATGCTACTGATTTTTGTATGTTAATTTTGTATTCTGAAACTTTGCTGAAGTTGTTTATCAGATCAAGGAATTTTGGGACAGAGACTATGGGGATTTTTAGGTATACAGTCATATCATCTGCAAACAGGCATAGTTTGACTTCCTCTCTTCCTGTTTGAATGCTATTTTTTTTTTTCTTTCTCTTGCCTGATTGCTGTGGCCATGATTCCAGTACTATGTTCTGTAGAAATGACAGAGAGGGCACCCTGTCTTGTTCTGGTTTTCAGGGGAAATGCTTCCAGATTTTGCTCATTCAGTACGTTGACTGTGGGTTTCTCATAGATGGCTCTTATTATTTTGAAGAATGTTCTTTCAATGCCTAGTTTGCTGAGCATTTTTAACATGAAGCGATGTTGGATTTTACCAAAAGCCTTTTCTGCACGTATTGAGATAATGATGTGGTTCTTGTTTTAAGTTTTGTTTATGCGGTGAATCACATTTATTGATTTGTGCATGTTGAACCAACCTTGCATCCCAGGGATAAAGCCTACTTGTTTGTAGTAAATTAGGTTTTTGATGTGCCACTGGATTCGGTTTGCTAGTATTTTGTTGAGGATTTTTGCATCTGTGTTCATGAAGGATATTTATTGGCCTGAATTTTTCTTTATTTGTTGTGTCTCTGCCAGGTTTTGGTAACAGGATGATGCTGGCCTCATAGAATGAGTTATGAAAGAGCCCTCCTCAATTTTTTGGAATACTTTCAGTAGTAATGGTATCAGCTCTTCTTTACACATCTGGTAGAATTCAGCTGTGAATCTCTGTGGTCCTGGGCATTTTTTAGTTGGTAGGCTTTTTTAACTGATTCAGTTTTGAAACTCATTTTGAATTCGAAATTCTACCAGATGTATAAAGAAGAGCTGGCACTGTTCAGTCTTGGGAGGTTGTATATGTCCAGGAATTGATCCATTTCTTCCAGGTTTTCTAGTTTGTGTGCATAGATGTGTTCATAGTAGTCTCTGAGGGTGTTTTTTGTTGTTGTTGTTGTTGTTAATTTCTGTGGGGGACAGTGGTAATGTCCTCTTTGTCATTTCTGATTATATTTGTTTGAATCTTCTCTCTTTTTTTCTTTTCTTTTCTTTTTTTTTTTTTTTTTGAGACAGAGTCTCACTCTGTCACCCAGGCTGGAGTGCAGTGGCGCGATCTTGACTCATTGCAAGCTCCACCTCCTGGGTTCTCGCCATTCTCCTGCCTCAGCCTCCCGAGTAGCTGGGATTACAGGCGCCCGCCACCACGCCCAGCTAATTTTTGTATTTTTAGTAGAGACGGGTTTCACCATGTTAGTCAGGATGGTCTCAATCTCCTGACTTCATGAACCACCCGCCTCGGCCTCCCAAAGTGCTGGGATTACAGGCATGAGCCACCGCGCCCGGCCTTTTTTTCTTTATTAGTCCAGCTAGTGGCCTATCTTATTAATTCTCTCAAAAAACAAACTCCTTGATTCATTGATCTTTTGTATTTTTTTTCTAAGTTTCCTTCAGTTCAGCTCTTATTATGGTTATTTCTTATCTTGTGCCAGCTTTGGGGTTGGTTTGCTCTTGTTTCTCTAGTTCCTCTAGTTGTGATGTTAGGTTTTTTATTTGAGATCTTTCTAACCCAAAATATGCCCACATCAAATTTGATGTGGGCATTTAGTGCTATAAAATTCCCTCTTAACACTGCTATGACTGTCCCAGAGATTCCAGTATGTTGTATGTTCTCATTAATTTCATACATTTTTTTGATTTCTGCCTTAATTTTATTATTTACCCAAAAGCCTTTCAGGAACAGGTTAATTTCTATGTAATGGTATGATTCTGAGCAATTTTCTTAGTCTTGATTTCTATTTTTATTGTACTTTTTATTGTACTGTGGACTGACAGTGCAGTTGATATGATTTTTGGTTTTTTTTTAATTTGCTGAGCATTATTCTATGACCAATTGTGTGGTCGCTTTTAGATTATGTGCCACAGTGATGACAACAATACATCTTCTGTTGTTTTGGGGTGGTGTGTTCTGTAGATATCTATTGGGTCCATTTGGTCAAGTGTCGAGTTCAGGTTCTGAATACCTTTGTTAGTTTTCTGCCCTGATGATCTGTCCAATACTGTCAGTGAGGTGTTAATATCTCTCACTATTATTGTGTGGAAATCTAAGTCTCTTCGTGGGTCTCTAAGAACTTGCTTTATGAATTTGGGTGCTCCTGTGTTGTGCACATATTTTTAGGATTGTTAAGTCTTCTTGTTGAATTGAATCCTTTACCATTATATGATACCCTCCTTTGTCTTTTTAAAAATCTTCGTTGGCTTAAAGTCTGTTTTATCTGAAATTAGGATACCAGCCTCTGCCTTTTTTTTTCCATTTGCATGGTAGATTTTTCTGCATCACTTTATTTTGAGCCTATGGTTGTCATGACATGTGAGATGGGTCTCTTGAAGACAGCATATGGATCTTGCTTCTCTATCCAGCTTCCCACTCTGTGGCTTTTAATTGGGGTATTTAGCCCACTTACATTCAAGATTAATATTGATATGTGCAGATTTGTTCCTGTCATCATGTTTATAGATGGTGATTATGCAGATTTATTTGTGTGGTTGCTTTATAGAGTCAATAATCTGTGTATTTAAGTGTGTTTTTGTAGTGGCTGGTAATGGTCTTTCTATATATTTAGCACTCCTTTCAGGACCTCTCATAAGGCAAGTCTGGTGGCCACAAATTCCCTCAGCATTTGCTTGTCTGAAAAGGATCTTATTTCTCCTTTGCTTATGATAGTTAGTTTGGCTGGATATGAAATTCTTGTGTGGAAATTCTTTTCTATAAGAATGCTGAATGTAGGCCCCCAGTCTCTTCTGACTTGTAGAGTTTCTGCTTAAAGTTCTGCTGTTAGTCTGATGGGGTTCCCTTTGTAGGCGACCTGCCTCTTCTCTCTAGCTGCCCTTAACACTTTTTCTTTCATTTTGACCTCGGATAATCTGATGATTAGGTGTCTTGGGGATGGTCTTCTTGTGTAGAATCTTGCAGGGGTTCTCTGCATTTCCTGAATTTAAATGTTGGCCTCTCTAGTGAAGTTGCAGATGCTTTCATGGACAGTTTCCTGAAATATGTTTTCTAAGTTGCTTGCTGTCTCTCCATCTCTCTCAGGAACACCAGTGAGTTGTAGATTTGCTCTCTTTACAGAATCTCATATTTCTCATATTTCCCATATTTTGTTCATTTTTTTCTTTTTTTATTGTTTGACTGAATTAGTTCAGAGAACAAATCTTTGAGCTCTGAGATTCTTTCCTTAGCTTGTTCTATTATGCTGTTAATATGTTAAGTCAGATCACTATAAACTCTTTTCCCAAACTCAGCATCACTATTTCATGGGCAACTCCACAATGGAGAACTTGATGACCGTATTCCAAAAGCCAGATGATAACATAAAAATTTAGAATAATTGCAACTCAATTATACTAGTACTGTTTTAACCTCTGCCATATTGGCAGTCTCCCTACTTAGGAGATGGGAACAAGAGATTAAAGAAGGAATGTGTGTGTGTGTGTGTGTGTGTGTGTGTGTGTGTCCAAAACAGAGACACATCAACTGTACATCAAATACATTTCAAACAGAAAACTTTCATAAATAAGTGAAATGAGTGAATTCTTCCAATCAACGAAAATAAAAGTAGAGAAAATAAAGTCAGCCAAACAATTTTCTTGATACAATTTTTCTGGTCAAGAAGAGAAAAATTTATTATCAGTTGTTCTGATTCTACATGGACACAATCTGAATGTTGATACTGCTATGTTTTGAATATGTCTCCCAAAAGTTCATACCTTAGAAACATAATACCCAGTGCAACAGTGTTAAGAGGTGGGACCTTTAAGAGGTGATTAGATCATGAGGGTCCCACCTTCATGAATAGATTAATGCTGTTATTGTGGGAGTGGGTTCCTTATCTCAAGAGTGTGCTCCTAATGAAAGGATAAGCTTGGCTTCTATTTATTCTGCCTCGAGTGTATCCATGTATTTGCCATGTGGCACCTTCATGTGGGGATATGTACAGATGAGCAATTAAGGATGCAGTAAGAATATCCTCACCAGATGCCAGTGCCAACCTCTTGGACTTCCCAGCCTCCAGATCCATGAGCCAAATAAACTTCTTTTCTTTATAAATTACCCAATCTGTAGTATTTTGTTACAGCAGCAGAAAATGAACTAAGACAGGCACATTACCCATTTGGCAAATAAAATCACCAAACAGATTTAGAAGATCTTAAACCTAATTATGCCCATGAACTTCTTGTTATATCTGGTCTGTTTTGAATTTTCGTCTTGGCTTGCTTCATAAGGACCTTATAGAGAAGCCCTGACTCCAAAAAAAGAAAAATCACCAAAATAAATAAATAAACAAACAAACAAACCAGTAGACAATTTGTTAAGCCCATTATCTCTTCTACCTAGACTTGCTTGGACTTAAAGGATATTGCCTGGACATATGAGGCTGTGAAACGTTATTTATTTCTCACAGAGAAGCTAAGTGAGTTGGAATTAGCCTCAATAATGAACGCTTTGATTTAGCCAGGAGCAAGGTTCTTCTCCAATACAATGCATGTACACATTTAGCTAATTGCTCATCTGTGCATATCCCCACATGCAGAGAGAACTTTTACAACCCAGAATGACAACCATGCACCATGTGTCTCCATTCCAACCAAGGTGAGGAAGGAGAATGTTCAGTTCTCTGCCTTTTATCTCATTGGCTGCTTATCCTCAAATGCAATTAATTATCTGGGCAAAGGACTAGAGTGCACTTGGAGTCTGTATACAAACAACTTATGCTATTTATTAAGAAATTTTTATTAATAAAAAACTATTTGACTTAACCTCACATGGGGACAAAATTATCCAGACATCATAACCAGAAGTTCACTAGATAAATACTGGAAAATTACTTCAAGCAAAGGGAAATCAATCTGAAGAAAAATTAAGGCCAAATCCCCTATTTTTAAATATTGAAACCCATGTTTCTGAACACAGGTAGCGTGTTTGAAGAATAGACGTAAATTTTATCAAGGAGGATGATGGTATGCCCTTTACAGTGATAAAAATATTATAAAATTTCTAATTCCAGGTCTTGTAAAGTCATTGCCTCCCTTCAACTCTTGTGTAATTTGGGTCCCTCTGGAGGTGGAGGTGGAAGCTGGGGACATTCTTCTGACTCACAGGAAGCCAATGTTGCTACAAGCATCTGCCTAATAGCTACCCATAATTTTATTTCAGACATTTATTATAGTAACAGAGACTGATGACAAATGACACACACTTTGAATTTAGTCCTTCATATACCAGCAGGCAAATGACGATCACCACTATCTGAGGAAGTTCCTGCAGATGGGTGGTTTACTACCCTAACAACTTCACTGTTGGTCAGGAGCAAAAATTAACCATTTTATTCAACGTCTGTATTAGTTTCTGATCACTACTGTAACAAATTATTACAAACTTAATGGTTTAAGAAACACAAATTTATTATATTCCTGGAGTTCGAGGTCCACAATGGGTCCTACTGGGCAAAAATCAAGATTTTGGCAGAGCTATGTTCCTTCTCAAAGTTCTAGGGAAATCTATTCCCTTCCCTTTCCAGTTTCTAAAGGGTGCTGTCAATTCTTGGCTCATGGCCCCCTTACAGCCTGCAATCCTATCCCTATGACTTCTGCTTCCATTGTCACATCTTCTTTTCTGACTTTCCTCCCTCCATTTATAAGGAACATTGTGATTACATTGGGTCCACTCAAATAGCCCAGGATAATCTTCCCATTTCAGCATCTTTAACTTAATCACATATGTGCATATGTGAAGACCATTTTGCCATATAAAGTAAAATTCACAGTTTCCATGATTAGGACTTGGACACCTTTGTGAGGTTGGGGCAGGGAAGGACATTCTTCTGCCTAACACAGTATCCTTTTCCATTTTCAAACCAGAAGCTATTGGCCATTTTTATACTTAACCCTTTTTTCTCCACTTATCTCAACTTACCACCTGACTTTTCTTTTACCCTAAAGTATTATTTGTAAATTTCCTACTTCTTTACAAGATTGAGAGTTACTTAGAAAAGCAGATGTTGTATTTTTTATTATTACTGAAACAATTTAAAAACTGGGCAAAATATACGGCACAATGGTTAGAAAGACTTTGGACTCTAGTAATAAAAAACAATGAGCCCAGAATGATGGGAAACAAATGCAGTGAGCCCCCAATTGGCCCAGTTTGCTGTCTGGAGAGAGTCACTGGCTGAGGCACAGAGTGAAATCCCAGCAGAGAACAGTGGCCTCCTGGAGTGGGGAAGAGACAAGAGTCTGCATGGCTAGAGTTTACAGGGTAGAGAATAGAGAGAAGAAAACAGAGATCTACTGAGGGCTCTTCTTCCATCTTCAGCTGAATCCTGATTCCTGTATGTTTCAGAGAACACTATCCAGGTCTGGGGAAAGAACTCTCTCAAAAGATGAAAGGGACAGTGATAGGCCCACACATAAAGCCAGGGATAGTTCCTGCTCTTACCAACTAGGGTGGAAAACCTCATAATTCACAGGCATTGGGTCGAGTTTTCAGAAAGGCTTAGCTTGAATCTTGAAACAAAGATACCCCTAGATTAAAGGCTGCTCTAGTTCCACTTGGCAAACTCAAATGCAAGTTCTGAAAGGATCAAAGTGTAAGTAATTCAAGTGCATCCCAGAAAAAAACCTCAAGAATATTTACAGGAATACAAACATATCCACCACCTAAAAAGGTAAAACTTACAATGTCTGATAACCATTCAGCAATTAGCAGAATTAACATTCCAAATTGGCATTTGGAAGTAGGAAATTATGATTTGTAATGAGGACAAAAATCAATCAATTGAAACTGACGTAAGAATCACACAGATGATAGAATTACTAGACAGGACATTAAAAGAGTTAGTACAACAGTTCAAGAAGCTAGAGGAAAGATTGCACATGATGACTAGAGGCATGGAAGACCTTCTACAGATAAAAACTACAATATCTGACATGAAAAATAACAGCAGATTAAACATTGGAGAAAAAAAGATTAGTAAACTTGAAGACATAGCAATAAAAGCTATCCAAAATGAAACTAGAGAGAATAAAAAAAAAAGAAAATGAAAATGTACAGAGTATCAGGGAACCAAGGGACAACTTCAAACATCAAATATACATGTAATTGGAGTTCCCAAAGGACAAGAGGGATTGTTTCCAGTTTTGAGCAATTTTGAATAAAACTTCCATGAATATTTATATATTTGTATGGGCATATGCTTTCAGTTCTCTTGGGTATATAACCGGGAAAGAAACTGCCGGGTCCTAGGGATTGTATATATTTAACTTTTTAAGAAATTGTCGAACAATTTTCCAGGGAAATTTTGCCTGGGTGCCAGGCAATTTTACACTCCTGCCAGGGTGGATTAAAATTCCAACTCCTTCACATCCTCACCAACATTTTATAGTGTCATTACTCATTTTAATTTTAGCTATCCTAGTGGATGTGTAGTGATATCTCATTGTGGTTTTGATTTGCTTTCCCTGATGGCTAATATTGTTGAGTATCTTTTCATGGGTTTATTGGCTATTCATATATACATGTGTGTATATATATACACACACGCACATATACATATATATACACATATATACACATACATATATATACACATATATACTTTTTATGAATGTCTATTGAAATATTTTGCTTATTGTTTTATTGGGTTATTTGTCTCATCAAGAGTAAGAGTTCTTTATATATCCTGGATACAAGTCAGATTTAATTATTGCACATATTTTCTCCTTTTCTGTGGCCTTCATCATTTTTGTAATGATGACTTTTTAAACAGGTTTTTGAGATATAATTGACATACAATAAACTACACACACTTACAATATAAAATCTTATCAGTTTTAACATCTGTGTACATCCCTGAAACACTCTGTACAATCAAGTTAATGACCATATCCACCACCACCCAAGTTTCCTGGTGCCCCTTTTGAATACCTCCCTACTACTCTTCCATCCCCATCCTCAGACAGCCATTAATCTGCTTTATGTCATTATAAGCTACTTTATATTTTCTATAATCTTATATCCATGAAATCATATAGTATGTCTTTTTTGTTTGTTTTCTTTCATGAGCATAATTGTTTTCAGATGCATCACATTGTTTGTGTAATAATCTTTCTCCTTTTATTGCTGAGTAGTAGTCTGTCATATAAATAATAGCACATTCATGTATTTATTTACCTGTTAATGAGGATTTGGGTAGTTTCCAGGTTTGGGCCATTAAAAATAAGTCTTCTATGAACATTTGTATAAAAGTCTTTGTGTGCACGTGTGGTTTCATGTCTCTTTGATCTAAAATCAATGATCTCAGCATCTACCTTGACTTGCAGGAAAAAAGCAAATGAAAGGTATAGATAGCACATGAAAGAAAATAAGAATTAGAGCACGAATCACTGAAATAGAAGACAAAAACAACGGATAAAAATCAATGAAAACAAAATGTGTTTTTTGAGAAGATAATAAAGTAGATAAAATTCTGGCAGACTGATTAAAGAAGGAAGAAGACACCAAAAGATATCCATCTATATTGTTATTGGTATCAATATATCTTCATCAAAAGTTAAAAATTCTGCTCTTCAAAAAAATAGTGCTATGAGAATGAAAAAAGAAGATTCAGAGTAAGAGAAAATATTTCCAAATCATATATTTCCAAATCATATATTTCCAAAAGGCTGTATCCAGAATATATAAAGAACTCTCAAAACTCAAGAATAAGGAAACAAACAACTCAAGTAAAAAATCAGCAAGAGATTTGAAGAGTTACTTCGCTAAAGAAGATAAACATGGCAAATAAGGACATGAAAAGATGCTAACATTATTTGTTATGAGGGAAACACAAAACCACCACAAGATATAATTACGTGCTTATTAGAATGTCAAAAATTAAAAAGATTGGCCACATCAAGTGTCGGCAAGGATATGGAGAAATTGGGTCTTTTATGAATTGCTGGTGGGAATGTAAAGTGGTACAATGACTTTGGAAAACAGATTGTCAGTTTCTCAACAGGCTAAGCATACATCTCCCAAATGACCTAGCCACCCCACTCCTAAATATTCACTAAAACCCAACATTAAATCTGCAAATTTGAATAACCCAACCATGGAAGGGAGCTTCAAATTTGTGATTTGGTTTTCCTCACAAGAAAATGTTATTCAAATGTTAATGTAGATAAAATATTATGGTTACTTTGAACATAGGCTTTCCTGTTGCTGGCTGCAGAGCCACATACAGAATTCTAGGTTGAAATGTCATTTTATGTCTTTCAAGCCACAGCATTATTTGAAGAACATCATTCATTCATTCAACCTTTAAGTATCAATTCTTCTTAATAACAATTTTTTCCCTATGCATGTTTAAAGGTCTTAAACACATGTCTGAACAAAAATTCTTTAACTTGAGCACTTTTAGACTCCCTTTGATGATACACCATTATTTTGCATATTTGCCAAGTGACTAGTCCTAAAATCTGAAATCCTTTCATAGTTTAACTACATTTGGAGTATGTTTTCCCTGGCCTGGCTCAGTTTTTCTATTATGATGTCAAGTTCATATTTTCTAATGTGTAAAAAATCATTTTTTAAAATAAATGCATCTTCATTCTGGAGTCTTCAAGACAAAAATTTTAGCCATCAGGAACTAACTGATTATTTTGAGCCTGAAACCCAATTCGATTCTTGTTTCCTTTGTGTCCTTGTAACTCTGGACATGCATAGAAGCTGGGTTTACAGATCAGTAGGTGTGATATGAGAAATACATTGGGTCAAGCCTCTATCATGGAATCAGGGAAAATCAGTTTGCACTCCAATAAAAACAGAACAACTTGTTTTCAAATCTCCCAGCTTCCAATAAGCCCTGGTGCTTCCATTTGTTTGGTGAAGCAGCCTAGCCTCACACTCTCCTGCTGCTGTGAGAGTCTTTGTCTCTGCCTCTGCAGCGCAAAGACCAAAGGAGAACTCAGAAAAAGCGACGGGTAGCTGCGTCTCTTGCAGTGGGGAGATATACGTGATTTCACAGTAAGAAAAGACATCTGATCTTTCTAGTCCCCTTTGTTTCCTCTCTCCAAGTTTTACAGCCCTTTTTATCTGTAAATAATAAAAAAAAAGTTGTACATACATTTTCAAAATATGCTGCATAATACAACTTCATACATTTAGGAAGTTGACAGCTGCCCTCTGAGGTATAGCCTGACAGTCTAAAATCCAGAAATCAATCATTTAGATATAGTGATGCCATGCTACTGCTCCCGGTATGTGTTGCGGCACCCAGGAACCACTTATTTGAGATATGCCCTCGTAACTCTGACAGATTAAAGCACCACATCCAGGAAACAATTTTGTGTTGAGGGGAGGGGGATGCTATCATAGATCTGCCATGTTACAGCCCAGAATCCAGCAGCCAACCAGGCAAGTCTTTGCTGAATTGGAGCTTCCAGAAACCTGCAAAGCAGCAGGATGACAGTTCTGTTCTTCAACAGCCCATTATGAACTAATTAGCATACATGAATTGCAGATTTGAAGCATTAAAGTGATGTACAAATCATTAATTTTTTGTCAAATCTATGTCATCCTTGTGTATGCCTTCCTATTTTAATGTTGCATGACAGTGAAGAGAGGTACAATCCTCTGTATATAAAGAGGAGAGATTTGGTGTAGCTGATATAATGAGATCTATTTAAACACTATGTATTTTTCAGCTTTGAATATATCTGCTTGGGAAAAAAAAATGCTACACTTGTCCCATTAGGGTTAATTGTGAAAGGATGTTAATATATTCAAAACCCCAGGGGTAGTTCTACATATTGTCTGAATGAAACAGGGGATGTAAGACCAACTTCACATTCGAGCTTTCTTTTATAAAAGTCCTCCTTCTGAGTAATAAAAGGAGCCATAAAATCTTTCTCACTGGCTATGGAAGGTGTAACTATCTAGAATAAGAGCTCAGCTTTTAGGTGTGTGAAAGCTCCTATGCAGCAAGCAGATCTATTCTTGTTAACCCAATGCCAAATTTAATTTATAAAGATGTATAACATAATGCAGTGGAAAATGGAAAACAACATCAAAGCTGACTTTCATACTGCAAAAGGCTTCTAAGTATTAATTTGCAGTTTTCTGTATTATCTCTATGTATTTAATTACTAAAGCTATTTGTGCTTAAACAAATGCTTGGTATTTCATTTGAATTTCTTATTTCATATTACAGTGGAAATTTGTTAGTACTGTAATAGTTTCCATGGTAACAGAGTCTAATGTTATACATACATATGTATGTGGTATGTATAC
This sequence comes from Pongo pygmaeus, assembly GCF_028885625.2. Taxonomy (NCBI): domain Eukaryota; kingdom Metazoa; phylum Chordata; class Mammalia; order Primates; family Hominidae; genus Pongo; species Pongo pygmaeus. Next base: position 104,733,930 of record NC_072384.2, on the reverse strand, counting down.
ATGTGTGTATTATAAATATATGCTATAGGTTATTATGACTGTATTCCAAGAGCACATCTTCAAAGAATTAGGTCTCAAGGAAAATCCTAATTTAGAATGCTGGTATATTTTGTGAATCTAAAGTGATGGTCACAAACTGGTTTCTCTTTTTCATATGGGAAGAATGTAAGTTCTGAGAGGCAGGGAGATACTTGCTTTCCCTCTTCTCATAAGTTCTCTTCTGTCTGGCAGCAAAGCCATCCATGCCTAGGGTCCATACTCTATGGACTTCTTCTCTTCTCCCTACCTGTTTCTCCACCAACCTTTTTCACAATAACTTTCCAGGAAGCTGTAACGCAAAACCCATGCTTACTTAATTGTCATTGGCCAGTCTTGTGGCATATAGCCACCAGGAAGGGAAAGGAAATATATGGAGTGAGTCATTTGAACTCAGCCTAATGTTGCCCATCATAAAATGAGGGTCCTCTTAGTAAAGAAGAATTGGAGTATGGTTATTAAGTGGGCAATGAGCAGCTGTCATCTGTGATAGATATTTCTGTGTGACCTCATCAAAATACACACTGATGTAGAGAAAAGGGCCCTTTGCATCAAAAGAAATCACTAAACGCATGTGCTGGCACACAGTTAGACATCAGCTGGACATTACTCATTTCTTGCTATTTCTTGAATCTTCAGTTTCCATTCTGAGGCTCCTCTGTTTACTTTCTCTAATTTGGAGTACTGATTGGCTACCTGATTGGTATTTGACCTTTTGTCTGTTCACTTGATACCTCTACAACACTAGTGAGATGGTAGCTCTGTGCACAGTTTGATGTGTTTTGCAGAAGCTGTGCAGCAGAGTGGTTGTATTAGTCTGTTTTCAAGCTGCTGATAAAGACATACCTGAGACTGGGCAATTTACAAAAGAAAGAGATTTAATGGACTCAGTTCCATATGGCTGGGGAGGTCTCACAATCATGGCTGAAGGCAAGGAGGAGCAAGTCACATCTTACATGGATGACAGCAGGCAAAAAGAGAGAGCTTGTGCAGGGAAACTCCCCCTTCTAATACTGTCAGATCTTGTGAGACTTATTTGCTATCATGAGAACAGCATGGGAAAACCTGCCCCCATGATTCAATTACCTCCCACCAGGTCCCTCCCACAACACATGGGAATTCAAGATGAGATTTGGATGGGGACCCAGCCAAACCATATCATTTCATCCCTGGACCCTCCCAAATCTCATGTCCTCACATTTCAAAACCAATCATGCCTTCCCAACAGTCCCCTCAAAGTCTTAACTCATTTCAGCATTAACTCAAAAGTCCACAGTACCAGGTCTCAACTGAGACAAGGCAGGACCCTTTCACCTATGAGCCTGTGAAATCAAAAGCCAGTTAATTACTTCCTAGATACAATGGGGGTACAGGTATTTGGTAAGCACAGCCATTCCAAATGGGAGAGATTGGCCAAAACAAAGGGGCTGCAGGCCACATGCAAGTCTGAAATCCAGCAGGGCAGTCAAATCTTAAAGCTCCAAAATGATGTCCTTTGACTCCATGTCTCACATCCAGGTCATGCTGATGCAAGAGGTGGGTTCCCATTGTCTTGGGCAGTTCTGCCCCTGTGGCTTTGCAGGGTACAGCCTCACTCCCAGCTGTTTGTGGCTTTTCCAGGCACATGGGGCAAGCTGTCAGTGGATCTACCATTCTGGGGTCTGGAAGATGGTGACCTACTTCTCACAGCTCCACCAGGCAGTACCCCAGTAGTAACTCTGTGTGGAGGCTCCAACCCCACATTTTCCATCCTCACTGCCCTAGCAGAGGTTCTCCATGAGAGCCCTGCTCCTGCAGCAAACGTCTGCCTGGACATCCAGGTGTTTCTATACATTATCTGAAATCTAGGCAAAGGTTCCCAAACCTCTATTCTTGACTTCTGCGTACTCACAGGTTCAACACCATGTGGAAGCTGCCAAGGCTTGGGGTTTGTACCCTCTGAAGCCACAGCCTGAGCTGCACCTTGGTCCATTTTAGTCACAACTGGAGCAGCTGGGACACAGGGCACCAAGTCCCTAGATTGCACATAGCATGGGGACCCTGGGCCCGGCCCACAAAACCATTTTTTCCTCCTAGGCCTCCAGGCCTGTGATGGGAGAAGCTGCCATGAAGATCTTTGACATGGCCTGGAGACATTTTCCTCATTGTCTTGGGGATTAACATTCAGCTCCTCATTACTTATGCAAATGTCTGTAGCTGGCTTGAATTTCTCCTCAGAAAATGGGATTTTCTTTTCTATTGCACTGTGAGGCTGCAAATTTTCCAAACTTTTATGCTCTGCTTTCCTTATAAAACTGAATGCCTTTAACAGCACCCAAATCACCTTTTGAATGCTTTGCTGCTTTTGAAATTTCTTCTACCAGATACCCTAAATCGTCTCTCTCAAGTTCAAAGTTCCACAGATCTCTAGGGCGGGGCAAAATGCTGCCAGTCTCTTTGCTAAAACATAACAAGAGTCAACTTTGCTCCAGTTCCCAACAAGTTCCTCATCTCCACCTGAGACCACCTCAGCCTGGACCTTATTGTTCATATCACTATCAGCTTTTTTATAAAGCCATTCAACGAGTCTCTAGGAGGTTCCAAAATTTCCCACATTTTCCTGTCTTCTTCTGAGCCCTCCAAACTGTTCCAATCGCTGCCTGTTACCCAGTTCCAACATCACTCCACATTTTTGGGTATCTTTTCAGCAATGCCCCACTCTACTGGTACAAATTTACTGTATTAGTCCATTTTCATGCTGCTCAAAAAGACATACCCAAGACTGGGCAATTTACAAAAGAAAGAGGTTTAATAGGCTTACAGTTCCACATGGCTGCAGAGGCCTCACAATCATGGCAGAAGGCAAGGCAAGGAGGAGCAAGTTACATCTTACACGAATGGCAGCAGGCAGAAAGAGAGAGCTTGTGCAGGGAAACTCCCCCTTATATATCATTAGAACTCATGAGACTTATTCACTATCATGAGAACAGCATAGGAAAGACCTGCCCATGATTCAGTTACCTGCCACCAGGAACTCATGGGAGTTCAAGATGAGATTTGGGTGGGGACACAGCCAAACCAAATCAGTGGTCAAGAGCTAAGGAGTTGCACAGAACTAGGTTCAAACTTGAGCTTCACCTCTTATAACCTGTGTGATTCTAAGCAAGTTCCTTAACTTTTCTAAACTTTGATTTCCTCATCTTGTAAATGAGGACGATGAAAACACCTTCCTCAGAGGGTTTCTATGAGGAAGAAACAAGTCAATGTACATAAAGCACCCAGAGAAATACCTGACCTATGGCAAGCATTTGAGCAATGGTAACTGTTATTATAATAATTTCTGTCAGTCAAGTTATCTGCCATTTTCTTGGACAAGCTATTAAGTCTTTGTTCCTCAGTGGATCATAAGGAAAATTATTACTTTGCAAGGTTATAGATTGTAGATATGGAAAGTACCCAGTAAAGTGGCTGATGAATAGTAGGAATGGTAAACCCTACTAGTTACCTGGCAATATCCATTCTCTTTCTCCCTGTCAGAATTTCATTTTGTTCATAACAGTAATATGCTCTGCTAAAATAACTTCACCCCCATTTGCAGCTAGGGGATGACAAAGTTCTGGCCAATGTAACATAAGTGGAATTTTCAGGAGAGAGATTTCTTTCCTTAATAAACTGGCAAAAGCTTACCTTGTGAAAGCCCTTTTACCTCTCTCCTTCTTCTTTGTACGCCTGGAGATGCTGCTGCCATTTTCAAAGCATGAGGACAAGAGCCATGAACAAATGATGACAGAGCAGGAATGTAGACCTTGGGTCTCTGACAGCATCATTGATCTTCACATTTCCCAACTCTGGATTTATAATATGAAGAAAACAAACCTAACTGCCTTCAGCCAATATTTCTGAGTTTTATTTATGTGCAGCCAAAGAGAATGGGTTTTTAATATAGGTTTTTTTGTCAGGTGGAAATTGCATTAATAGTAATCATCATCATCATCATCATAACCTGTATCTATGATACAACCCCCCCCCAGGATATCCATATCTGTATTCTGTTCTTACAGCACTTACCAAAGGGTTTGATCATGGCTTTGTGAAAGAAACTTAGCAGGAAATATTGATGAGAACTCCTCTAGGGTCTTCATTTTTCTGGAGAGAACAGGAAAAATCCTAACAGCCTCTGTGACTTGGGGGCAAGGAACAGGCAATAGTCAGACCAAGTCATAGGGTCCTGAAGTGACTGCTAATCCAGGAGAGCCCTGTGCCTACACTGAATCCCACTGAATCCCTCTGGATCTGTAGTCTGGAGATCTGTGAGTTTTTTACCCTCTAATTGCCCATAGGCACCTAGGTAACATTAAGAACATCTGGGACGAGCTAAAGCAAGATCAAATGCTGAGTGGAGGGTAATGTTGCAGATTATTTTGTCAATAACAGTAACTACCGATAATTAGATGTGGGTGATGAATAACTGTCTCCCCCACAATCTCTTCACTAGTTTATATTGAAAGCAAATCTCTGACCAAATTTGGCCACATATAAAAATGTATCTTAAACATTTATTAGGAAGCAGTCACAAAACAGCTCATGTAACCTATAAATTTGATGATATTCCAACTGTTGGCCTTTTAGGTATTCTAACTGCACTGGTGCATGCAATGTTCACTTGAAGCAGATATGATCATATTCCAGAAGCTGGTTTCAATTAGTCTTATAGTAGATATCAGGCAACTCAAGAACTGAGGACTGAGTCAATGGTCAGACTCAGGACAGTGTGGAAATCAGTCTCCAGAAAATATCCCTAAAGGTATAGGACACAGAGTTTTCTACATTTTTATTCTGTTTATGCAAGCAGGGAGAGTCTAGAATTTGAACATCACTATTTTCACCAGTGAAATCCCATTTCTAGCATCCATAATGCTAATTGACAAGCTATTAATTTCACCAATGAAAACCCGTTTTTAACATGCATCCTGCTAACTAAGAATAATTTGGGTGGTGTTGGGAGTTTAAGATAGCTGAATCAACTCTGGAAGGTAGGTTTCTAACTGGAAGTCTAGGTGATGACACCTAGGGTATGAATTTTTGGTTTGGGCAAATGACTGCCCCTCAGGAATGGCTTAAGCTGACTGACATTTGCATAATTTTATACTGCCTATACATTAAGGGGAGGTTTAAATTACAGACATTCTGTTAAGTAGTCCATGCAGTTAGTAAAAGGTAAAATCAGAAGTAGCGCTTGTATTCTCTGACTCCCAAATTTCAAAGTCTTACCACTATAGCATCCCAGCTCAGTGTTAATCCAACAGACTGTCCACACTCATTGCCTTAAGAAGTAGCCTTTTCTAAGTCAGACTATTAATATCATAGAAAATGTCCCCACTTAGAGTGAAAATAGCAAATTTAGTTGCTGATATTTTTCTTGGAGCAGTCTACACATAGAATAAGGCAGGGTTAAAAAACAGAGCACAAATAGTAAACGTTTGGATTTATAAGAGGTGGTCAAATGTAAAATAACAAAGCTGGTTCCTAGAAAAACTAGAAGAAAACAAAGTAAGTGTTGACTAAGAAGTTCAAAGCACATCTTGTCTTGTTATCATCCCTCCTTTATTTTGACCCTGCAATGTCCGTACTTTGCAGACCCATGCTGAATTCATTACTATTTATGTTCACCTCTTTGATAATTTCTCTTTTATTAGTAAGCATCCACTCCATGTCTTCTAATTTATTTTTACATGGCAAATTATGAGAAAGCAATGAAAGAATTCCTAAATGTGATAAATGGTTTCTAGCGGCATTGCTTATGCTTTCTAAAAAGCTAAGAGATTCCAATGTGGGGGTTCCCATGGGGGATTCTGATATATTCTTCTGAAGAAATAAGGAAGGTCTGTATCTACCATCCCCAGGCCTCTACTTAGCAAACCATGTTCCTCCCCGGGCCAGGCTCACCACCCCACCCACATAGAGGGGACGACTTCTAATTCCCACACTTGCTTTATGACTTTGTATAAATGTGTTTAGTGCCCTTTGGCTGTTCTTCTGAAGAAAACTCATTCTGAGTTGTGCTCCCTGGCTAAATTGTTGTCAAGGTGAAGGCTGGATATTGCCAACAGAGCTTATCAAGAAGATCTTATTTTACTGGAGAGTATGATTCAGGAAGAATGCACACGCTGATTGAAGCCGAAACTATGATGAAGTTGTTGGATATTTTTGAGAGGGTGCTGAAGGATGGGTAGAATTAATTTCCACCTGAAGAAACTGGTACTTCTCTCCCCACCCCTAAACAATGGTATAGTGGTATATTTTCTCCATCTGTAAAACAAAGATAATTTTTCAGTCTCATTCATCAAAATGGCAAAGGCTCCTATAAAAAGCTTAGTAAGGCACTAAATGTTAAGTCAGTGCTTAATGATAATCTACCGGAGTCTTTATGGCTTGATCTTCTGAGAATTAAAAACCACTTGGCCTTCCCCGAAACTCTCCACTGGGAATAGCAATGGCTCCTAGATTCTGTGTAATTAAACTTCCTGGAAAGGAGGGAGCTGGGAAGCTGTAGACCACTAAATCAATAGATTAAAAAACAACAACAACTACAGGTAAATGGGTTAAATGGTTAAGTGGTGATCCATCTGAGTATTGGCCCTTTCTCTAATAAACCTAATATCAAAGAATGAATGCCATGATACGGAGTTCAAAAAGCACCCTAAACTTAAAACACCTATGGAAAAACCAAGCTCGTTTAACTGACGTAATTATTGTGGATTCATTGAAGTCTGAACGGCAAAGTATTTAAAGCACTGTCAGGAAATATTAAATCTCCCTTCTGAGACTAGGATTGAAAAAAGGTAGGACAAGGCTCATTTTTTACATTAAAGCAAGATTGGGCCTGATTAGTATTTGAAATATTTCTTTCCCAATTTTGGACAGCATTAGATTTTGGCTAGTGAAATATAAATGAACATCAATTGTATATGACAAATGCTGATCCAAGCCACTTAAAATTCCCTGAATGTCCTTTTCTCTCTTAGACTGACTGCTAGAGTCTCATCATCAAAGTCTGCAGAGCCGACCAAAGGCAACTCTGTGGTGGAGGCCCCGCCTAAGCTGTGAAGGGTTAGATAGATAGCTGTTTGTTTTGTAAGGACATGAATCACTATCAGGACCATTACAACATTGTAGGTCACAGGACTCCAAGTCACTCTGCATTTTGCTCAGAGGCGAGGGAGTTTAGAGACTTGTTGCTGCCTTTTTGTTTCACTGGAAATGAAATCCACTTGTGTCACCATTTCCTTCTGTTTCAGGTTGAGACCAAAGAGATTAAGAAAAACATACTAGTGTTAAACATTAAAGCCACAATAATAAAGATGGCCAGAGTACCTAGTAAACATTTTTGTTCACGATTTGGAAAATGAATGAAGACTGAAAAAAAGGAAAGATCCTTCAGTTTGTCCTGGAGAGAAATGTAATTATGGTTTAGTCCTTGGCCATCATAATGGGTTCTTTGAAGCAGCTTCCTGGGCCAAAATAAAGAGTTCATTATATACAAATTCAAGAGATAAGGTTGATTTGGCTCTTTGGAATCAAGGTCCTTATCTTTCCATTAGTTTAGTCTAGAAATATGGTAACCAGATTCACCCAAGACACCGACTCTCTCCTCCCCCTCCTAGATTTGATTTCAAGATCTTGTCTATGAGATCTATTAGAACAAAGAGCCCACTAATTAAGCAGCTAACCCCAAGACTATGCCGTTAGCCTTGGGGGACTTGTTTTATTTCATTAATTTGAGAGCAGCTACTTTATATCCAGTGGTAATTGGTGCAGGACTATCTCTGTCTACTTACATGGGAGGAAATACCACAATTTACTCTAATTTGAATTAAATATTTTACAGTTTAGACTGGCTAGCCCCAGATTTTTCTTTGTTAGTGATGCTGAAGAAGCCTCCTTTATAGTGTTCTGGAAGACTGCTCCATCTTTATCTATTACCCATGCAAATGTTTTGTATTTAGCTAAGGCTGTAGCTGATAGAATCAAAATACTTAGCAGATTTTGGATTGATTCTGCTCTCCACAGCCCAGTCGGCTCTTTGCTGTATGAATTGAGCATGAAAGGTCACAGTGAATCAATGCCGGCCTGGCTTTGCAAAAATGTGACTACAAGGTAGTCAGTCATGGTAGCTCCCTTTTGTGAGAAGGTTATTAAAGTTCACTGGAAAACAATTTCCCCAATCTCACATTTATAATTGAATATTGCTGTTGTGAAGTTTCAATGAGATAAAGTATGTGAAAGTGCTTTGTAAACTCTGTAAAGTAAAAAGTCTAAAATAAGAGCTGCATAACCATTCACTGTGGTTCATGCTGAAAAATGAGATTGTGGGGAAACTTCACTGTCTAACTTGTACCCTTCTCTAATGTTTAAAATTTTAAAGCTACAAATATGTCTTTCTCATAAAATCAGGAAAATAGATAAGAATCTTTCCCTTTTTTCCTGTTTTCCACAGGAAGGGATGTAACAGTAGGCTATCTTTTATCTTTAAAACTTACTGTGTCCTGGATTTCAGATGACTAAAACAGGGGTAATTATCAATAGATTTTCAAAGAGAAAAAACTCAAATATCACATACGTAGCAGAGAGGAGGAAAACTAAAGCTAGACTTTTCCAGAATCATATCATATTCCATAGATATAATTTTAAAGTTGCTTTTGAGAAAATTTGAAATGATATCTTATTGTGCATTTAGCTCACTGTGTAAAAACAACACAATTGTGAGTATTCTGAGGAACCTGTTTGAGAATGGAACATTAGGCGATTTCAGGACACCAAGAGGATTGTTCTGTGATTCAACATAAAGAAGATGAGGACAAATATAGAAATGGAAACCCCAGGCCCACTGGGGCAGCCTAAGGAGGCCCCATTATGAAGGGCACAAGCACCCACACCTCCTGTACCTTACTCAAGATGTCCTCACTCTGCTGTTCTCTTGTTCTTTAGTGTTCTCATTCGGGGCTCCTCAACCACCAATTCCAGGTCTGCCATTTTCTAGCAGTTTGAGGTTGGATCCATGCTTTAAGCTTATTGGGCCTCCTCTGTTAAAGTTCTGTGACAGTTAAATGAGATTGATAACAAAAGCAATCCAGAAAGTGCATATCCACCTACAAGTGTAAGGTGAAGTATTATGTATTTAATTTCTATATCATCTTGTCAACATTTAGGCAACTGAAGTCCCGTTGCCTCAGGACTTTGTTTCTAGTAGTTAATCTGATAAACTAAATACTGCTTATATGTTGGGGGTGCTAATGAGCTAACTTAATGGCCATTTCAGGTAATACATTTACAACAGGAAAGAACTAAAAGGAGCTTTTCCTAGTTGGATTAGGAAAGGGGAAGAGAAGCTGGAAAGTGTGTCTACACTTACTGCCTTATGTGCACTCTAATGGGAACTCCATATTCATTGCTTTTTAAATCCATATGAGGTATGTACAGGTGCAAGATTTCATAACAAGCACTAGAGAGATATAAATGGATCAGTTCATTAGGGAAACTTTAAGATTGTAATGTGATCAAAGCAGGAACTAGAACCATAATTTGGAACTTGGGTCCAAGTGACAGGAGAAAAGCTGTCACTTGCAGTTTAACTGCATTATTTTGTGCTTTGTTTATCTAATAATAGGTCATCAGGATTATAAGAATGCAACCCAAGGCTAATGATAGTTCTGGAGGGGACTGGAAAAGAAAAAGACTTTCTCTTTCAGTTAAAAATTTCAAACAACAACAAAAAGACACAATAGTATAGTGAAACTCCACGTAGCAGATTCAATCCAGATTCAATATTTATCAAGATTTTCCTTCACTTCTTTCATTTATTCCCCCCTTTTTGTTCTGAAGCATGTTAAAGCAAATAGTTAATAAAGTTAGGTTAAATGCTTAATTTTCCCCAAATTGTCAATTGTGAGAGTGTAGTATTATATACACGTTACCTCCAACCTGACCAAGGAGGTGTGTGTGTGTGTGTGTGTGTGTGTGTGTGTGTGTGTATGTTTTATTTTGATTCTGTTTTTATTGCTTTGACTACCCTCTCTTTGTTTGAGAACCGTAACAGACTCTTGGGTTTTTCAGATATTCAATTCTGTGGCAGATGTTGTCAATTCCCTGCCCAAGTCATCTCAACACTCACCATTCCCAAACAGAAAGAAGGAAAGCACCTGCAACTCCCCACCTGAGAGTTTTATGTCCTCCAATGACAAGGCAGATGGAAGTGCCAGAGAATTAACATATTTTGAGCATTCCCTCCATCAGTAATGTAAGAGGACAAGTCTGAGGTGTGTTCCACACCATTTCCCAGGAGTCCCGGCAGGACTGAGCCCCTGTTGTTCTGCACGGTAAGCTGCTTATTAATACACCTTATATTTGCTTCCTACATTTTCCTGTCTTGCTTTATTCTTGTCTCCTGTGGTCATTCCCCAGTAAACCACATGCACTCAAATCCTTGTCTTGGGGTCTGCTTCTTGGGGAACCTAGTCTAAGAAAGTTGATCCAAGAGTGGTTATACGAAGCTGATTGGTGAGATGGAACAGCTCCTACAACTGGTAAATGGGGCAATGATTACCTCTGGCATAGCATACCGTTACAATTTCTTAGATTACACCTATGGTGGATTGAGATGGGGAACATGAAGAAGGGAATGTACTGGCTTATGCAATAGATCTAATGGATGAAAGATATAAGGCAGGAGAAATTATGAGGATTGGGGAACTAGCTGTTGCTAACAGCCACAGGAGGAAAGAAAATAACAGACTGAGATCAGTAGTCTATTAATTCACAACATGATATGAAAGCTAGAATGCTTTAATAATAGTGTTTATAGAGGCCACCATCTCCTGCATCCAGAAGGCTGTGCAAAAAATCTGGGTGCCATGTTTATACAGACCACTATCTCTGGCACCCAGTGGCTGAACTGAAAAAAGGCTAAGTCCACAGCTCCTACACTACAGTGTCTCCTACACTAAAGTCAAGACTGACCCTAAGACCTATAATGAGAACCTCTGGGTGGATGTGCTTGACCACTTTCAAGGCCTAGAGATTCCTCTGGGCCCTCTGGTTCAGGTAGGCTGATCTCCTTCTGCTGGCTAATGGGAAACAACCTTCCATTTTTCAGAGGCCATACAGAATACTTACTTGAGATGGATTCCCTTCAAGATGGTGTTTTTTCTCTTTAAAATCTCTACTCCTTCCTGACTCAATTCATTGCATGTAGATATGTTTTGTCAAATCCAATAGCCACTAGCCACATACAACTATAAGCCAATTAAGGTAAAATACAATCAAATTTTTTGGTCTTATTCACAGTAGCCACATTTAAAGTAAGTCAGTAGCCACACGTGGCTAGTGGCTACCACATTGGATGGTGCACAGATGATAGAACATTTCCATCATTGCAGAAAGTTCTATTGGACAGTGCTGATCTAGACCAGAAATTGGCAAACTTATTTGAAAGAATCAGATAGTAAATACTATAGTGTTTGTAGGCTATATTGTTCCTGTCACTACTACTAAACTCTGCCATCATAACATGAAAGCAGCCCTAAACCATATATAAATAAATTAGTATGGCTGTGTTCTTTAATGTTACAACAGTTTTAAGTGTCAGGCCAAAGGGCCTTAGTTTGCCCATCTCTGGTCTACACCAAAAACTAGGGTCAATTCTTAGTATGGTGCAAGTAGGAAGTATTGTTCACACTACAGAGAGAAAAGGAATTATTCACTGAAGGGCTTACGTGTACCAATGTGTTTCAGGACAACACGCCCGGGAATGCATCTTGCAGCTGCTCAGAGGAGATGATTACAAGGTTAGATGGGAAAGAGTGTATTGATATGAGTGCAGGCAAGATTTAACATCCCAGAAAGGACTTCTGGAGCCAAGCTTAACAAATGGCTTCTTAACTATCAGGCCTACCATTTTCTGGAGGCTTATAGTAAATGAAATGGAGATTCCAGAACTCTTGGCAGAGTACTAGGGAAAGGATGAAAAGGATCAGAGATGTGCCAAACAAAAACAAAGGTAACAACAACAACAACAAACCCCAGCTATCTATGTTCCCCAGAAGGGCCCAGAGGATATTCCTTCCCTAAAGCAATGAGGAATGGAAGGAGTTATAATCATTTGTGGGCCAGGGGTGGCATAGGAGGTTGTTACAGACCTGACTTACTTAGTATCAATGGAGATGATGAACGTCTGGCATAAGACAGGCCAGGTGGTAACACTTAACCATCAGAAGCAAAGTGAACGTAATTTCCATAACAGGCAGTACAGCTGGAATGACAATAAGGAGCCCTTGATCCATAGGAATCTGTGAAGATGTTCAATAGACCATGGTATTTTTAGGGTCAAAGAAGTTGGGCAGCTGATGACCAATTGTGGGGGAGCAGAAAGCTGCCATATTGGAAAATCATGATCTCTCACACCATTCTCAGGCCCAGAGTTAATAGAAGGGAAGGCTATTTCCCTTTGAGGAAATATGCTATGATGCTACAGTAGCTATTTTCCCAATCCATTCCCAATGGATTTATGTTCATTTACCAGATAATTGTACACTCGGGGAAAGGAGATTTTTCAAGGGTTGAAGGTATTGAATTGTAGGTGATACCGATAAATGAAGAGAATCAAAATGCCCATGGGCTATGGAAGCCATGTGATAAATAGAGTCTTATCCCAGGTCTATCTCACAGTGAATACAATGAATCTGTTGTCCCACCCTATGATGATGTTTTTCCAGTCCCCAGATGCATCATCAGGATGAATTTACCTAGAACTTGGTAGAACCCTCATATTTATGACTTGATTTCGTGAAGTAGGAGTGGTATGATAAGGGAAGTTAGTGGAAGTATTGTAGGCAGAAAAATGGCCCCTTATATATGTCCGTGTCCTAATCTCTGGAACCTATGAATATATTAGTTTACATTGCAAGGGGTAATTAAAGTTGCAGATGAAACTAAAGTTGCTAATCAGCTGACTTTCAGTTGAAGAGATTATTCTGGATTATCTAGGTGGCCCCAAACAATCCTGAGTCGTTATAAATGGAAGAAGGAGGCAGAAAAAGAAGTCAGTCAGATTTAAACATGCTACGCTGCTAGCTTTGAAGGTGGAGGAAGGGTTCATGAGAGTTCTTCCCTGCCTGCCAAGGAATGCAAGCAGGCTCTAGAAGCTGGAAAAGTCTAGGAAACAAATTCTCTAGACCTCAAGAATAAATACAGCTCTGCTGAAAACTTGATTTTATTTCATTGAGACCCATTCTGGACTTCTAATATCCAGAACTGTAAGATAACAAATTATGCTGTTTTAAGCACTACATTTGTGGTAATTTGCTACAGCAGTAATAGAAAACTAATATAGGAAGCTCTTAAATTTGTACCAATAACCTCCATCCCTGAGAGAAATTAGAACTTAAGCAATAACATGTCCCAGAGGAATAGCAGAGATGAGCACCACTCTCAAGGACTTAACAAGATGTTGAGGTGGCACAACATATTCTATTTTAACTCACTGAAATGAGTTAAAATAGAACCCCCTGAAAATCAAATGGTTCATGGCAGAGCATGGTGAACTACCATAAACTTAAACAAGTGGGACCTGCAGTTTCAGCTGCTATGCCAAATGTGGTATCTTTACTAAAATAGATCAAAACAGTATCTGGCGGACAGAATGCAGCTGTTGAGCTAGGAGATGCATTCTTTTCCATTCCTGTCATGAAGGAGGATCAAAAGAAGTTCTTGGGAATGACAGCAGTACACATTCATTTACAGTTGTGTCAGAGCGATGCTACTTTGCTAGTCATGGTAGTCTTCATATTGCAAAGAATGTTATGTTGGTCCAACATATTAATGATACCATGTTAACCAGACCTGGTGAGCAGGAAATGTCAAGCACTCTGAATGCTTTGAAACTCATGTGCATACCAGGGTGAGAAGGAAATCTTATGAAGAAAGTCTTATGAAGACCACATTGGTGATGTCTTTAGGGGTCCAGTTGTTTGCAGTGTTCCATGACATTACCTCCAACATAAAAGACAAGTTATTGCATCTTGAACATTGAATTACCAAGAAACAGAAAGGCCTTTTAGAATTATTTATTTTTTAAAATTTTTTCATATACTATGAAGTCCGACTCTTAATTGTACAACCTGATGAATTTTACATACAAATATAAATATATAAATATATATATATACAGAGAGAGAGAGAGACATTTCAAATATTCATGATGGCTATCAAGAACATTCCTATTGTCCCAGAAAGTTTTCTCATGCCTTGCTCAGTCAATAATTTCCCCCAAAGGTAAGAATTATTCTGACTTCTATCACCTTATGTTAACTTCACCTATTCTTCACCTCATCTAAATGGAATCATAGTGTATATAACTTCTGTATTTTACTTATTTTGTACAATATGTTTCTGATATTTATCTATGTTGTTTTTTGTTACAGTGATTTGCTCTTTTTTATTGATGCATAGTATTCTATTGTATGGATGTACTAAACTGTATTTATCAAGTGTCTTGTTGATGTATGTGTGTGCTGTTTTCAATTTTGGGATATTATGAATAAAGCTTCTATGACCATTCTTGAACACTTTTTTGTGGACATATGCACTCACTTATTTGGGGAATATAGCCAGGGGTAAAATTGCTAGCCAAAAAGTGAGCATATATTTAACTTTATTAAAACTGCCAAACAATTTTCCAAAGTGGTTTTACCCTTTTGTACTTTTACCAGTAATATATGAGAGTTTCACTTGCTCTGCATCCTTTTCAACACATGGTTTTGAGAATCTTCTTAAAGTATTAGCTATTTTGTGTATGCATAATAGCATCTCATTTAATTTTCAGTTCTGTAATGATAATGTTGAATGTCTTTTTGTATGCTTACTGGCCACTTGGATATATTCTTTTGTGAAGTGCCTAGCAAGTCTTTTGCTGTTTCTTTTATGGAATACTTGTCATTTTCTTATTGGTTTGCAGTTCATTATATATTCTAGATATGAATCCTTTGTCAAATATATGTGTTTAAAATATTAACTCATAGCCTAGGGCTTCCATTCTTACTTTCTTAAACACATCTTTTGATGAGAAGTTCAAAGTTTTTATGAAGTCCTATTATTATTACATTTTCTTTTGTGGTTAGTACTTTTTGCATTCCACCCAAGAAATCTTTCTTCACCCCAAGGTCACTGATGTTTTCTTCTAGAAACTTTATGGCTTATGTCCTTCCATTTAGGTCTTTGATAAATTTCAAATTAATTTATGTGTACAGTATGAATTAGGGGTCAACATTTACTTTGTCCCTATAGGGACATCCTGTTGTTTCAGCATTGTTTATTGGAAAGACATCCCTTTCTTCACTGAAATGCACTGGGGCTTTTGTTGAAATCAAGTAATTAAATGGATGTGGGTCTATTTCTGGATTTTTTTATTATGTTCCATAGACCTATGTATTCATATCCAAACACCACACTGTCTTAATTACATAGCTTTATTAAAGGTCTCAAACTCTGACAGTGTACATACGGTAAATTTATCTTCAAGATTGTCTTGGCCATTCTAAGTCTTTGCATTTCCATATAAATTTTAATATCATCTTGCCAATTTACATAAGTAAATATTGCTAGATTTTGATTGGAATTATATTAAATCTATAGGTCAATTTGGTGGAGTTTTTAAAATTCACCTTGCTTCTACTCTGTTTTATTTTATTTTTTAATTTTATTTTTCCATAAGTTATTGGGGTACAGGTGGTATTTGGTTACATGAGTAAATTCTTTAGTGGTGAATTTGAGATTTTGGTGCACCCATCATGCAAGCAATATACACTGCACCATATTTTTAGTATTTTATCCTTCGCCACCTCCCAGTCTTCCCCACAAGTCACCAGAGTCCCTTGTATCATTCTTATGCCTTTGCATCCTCATAGCTTAGCTCCCACATATCAGTGAGAACATACGATGTTTGGTTTTCCATTCCTGAGTTACATCAGTTAGAATAATAATCTCCAATTTCATCCAGTTCACTGTAAGTGCTGTTAATTCATTCCTTTTTATGACTGTATAGTATTCCATTATATATACATGTATTCCATTATATATATGTATTCATATATATGTATGCCATTATATATGTATTTATATATATATATAACAGTTTTTTTATCCACTCATTGATTGATGGGCATTTGGATTGGTTCCATGATTTTGCAATTGTGTATTGTGCTGCTATAAACATGCATGTGTAAGTATCGTTTTTGAATAATGACTTCTTTACTTCTGGGTATATACCCAGTAGCGGGATTACTGGATCAAATCGTAGCTCTACTTTTAGTTCTTTGTGGAATCTCCACACTGTTTTCCATAGTGGCTGTACTAGTTTACATTCCCACCAACAGTGTAGAAGTATTCCCTGTTCACTGCATCCATGCCAACATCAACTGTTTTTTGATTTTTTGAGTATAGCCATTCTTGCAGGAGTAAGGTGGTTTGCATTGTGGTTTTAATTTGCATTTCCCTAATCATTAGTGATTTTGAGCACTTTTCCATATATTTCTTGGCCATTTGTATATCTTCTTTTGAGGATGTCTATTCATGTTCTTAGCCCACTCATTTTAATAGATTATACATTCCTTTTGATTCTTTATGGATACAATCATATCATGTGCAAACAAAGACAATTTTATCTTTCTAATCTATATCTATTTATTTCTTTTTCTCGCTGTTTAATGCTGGCTAAGACCACAAGTACAAGAGTTGAATAAAACTAGAGATAGTGAAAATCATTGCCTCGTTCCCAATTTTATCAGATTTACTAACTTGTAAAGAGACCTCCCACTAATGTCATATTTAAGGTTAAAATATAAAGCACTTTCCTAAACTTTGGAGAAAGTGTGCTGATCCCCCTCACAGCTCTTAGCCTTCTGAATCATCTAGTAAAAGGTTTGGAGCAATATTCTAAACTATGATATATGCTGTCTGGATTTCCATTTCCAGTTAGTATGCAGACTTTAACAGATCATTTTTCTTAGGGTGAAAATGAAAAATTAAATTTAATAAAGTTTTATTTCTAATAGATTTACTTTTAGAGCACTTTTATGTTCACAGGAAAATGGAACAAAAAGTACAGAGAGTTCCCATATAGCCTCCCCACTCCCTGCACACACGCATACACAAAAATGGCTTCTCCAACTATCAGCATCTCATACCAGAGTAGTATATTTGTTGTAAATAATGAACCTACATTGGAACACCATTATCAACCAGAGTTCATAGTTAACATTAGAGTTCACTCTTGGTGTCTTACATCCTAAGGGTTTTGACAAATGTGTAATGACATGCACCCATCACTGTCGTAGAGAACAGTTTCACTGCCCTAAAAATGTCCTGTGCTCTGCCTATTTACCCCTCCCTTCCCTTAAGCCCTGGCACCACTGATCTTTTTCTTGACCCCATAGTTTTTCTTTTTCTAGAATGTCATAGTTGGAATCACACAGTATGTGGCCTTTTCAGATTGGCTTCTTTCACTCAGTAATATCCATTTAAGGTTCCTCCGTGTGTTTTCGTGGCTGATAGCTTATTTATTGTTAGCACTGGATAATATTCCTTTGCCAGTACATACCACAATTTATCCTACTGAAGGATACTTTGGTTGCTTTCAAGTTTGGGCAAACATGAATAAAGCTGTTATAAACATCTGTATGCAAGTTTCATATGGACATAAGTTTTCAACTCAGTGAGTAAACACCAAGGAGCTTGATTGCTGGATTGTATGGTAAGGGTATGTTTAGTTTTGTAAGAAACTGCCAAACAGTCTTCCAAAGTGGCTGTAGTATTTTGTGTTCTCACCAACAATGAATGAGAGTTCCCATTGCTCCACATCCTCACCAACATTTTGGTGTTGTCAGCATTTTGAATTTTGACCATTCTAACAGATATGTAGCGGTATGTTATTGTTTTAACTTGCAATTCCCTGATGACATATGATGTTGAGCTCTTTTCATATTCTTATTTGCCATCTGTATATCTTATTTGATGAGATTCTTTTCAGGAATTTTGCCCATTTTCAACACAGGTTGTTCATTTTTTCTTTGCTGAAGACTGAATATTTGTGCCCCACTAAAATTCATATGTTGAAACCTAATTCCCAATGTGATGGTATTTGCAGGTAAGGTCTTTGGGAGGTGATTGGGTCATGAGGATAAAGCCTTCGTGGATAGTATTCATCGTCTTGCCAAAGAGACCCCAGAAAGCTCCCTCATTCCTTCCACCATGTGAGAACACAACAAAAAGATGGCTGTCTATGAGCCAGGAAGCAGGCCTTCATCAGACACTGAATCTGCTGGCACCTTGATCTTGAACTTGAAGCCTCCAGAACTGTGAGAAATAAATGTCTCTTGTTTGTAAGATATATAGTCTATGATAAAATTCTGTGATACCAACCTGAACAGAGTAAGATACTCACCATTGAATTTTAAGAGTTCTCTGTATATTTTAGATAACAGTCCTTTATCAGATGTCTTTTGCAAATATTTTCTTTCAGTCTGTGGCTTGGCTTTTCATTTTCTTGACAGTATTTTTAAGTAGGGCAGAAATATTTAATTTTAAATAAAGTCCAGCTTATTGATTCTTTCTTTCATGGATTGTCTTCAATGTTGTATCGAAAAAGTCACCTTCATACTCAAGGTCACCTGGGTGTTCTCCTAGATTATCTTCTAAGAATTTCATAGTTTTCCGTTTTACTTTTAGGTTTATGATCTTTTTGAGTTAGTTTTTGTGAAGAGTATAAGGTCTGCATCTCAGTTCATTTTTTTTTGCATGTGGATGTCCAGTTGCACCAGCACCACTTTTTAAAAAGACCATCTTTCTCCAAGATCATAATGTTTGAAAACATATTAAAACACTGTGGATGCAAATAAGTCTATAGGAAGTAAATTACAGAAAGCAACAGGTCCTTCCTAGATGGGCAGAGATTTCATTTACCCTTCACAACAGCTCTATGGAGTAGAGATTATTATTAAATTACTTGTTCAAGGTCACATATCCTAATTCCCACCAGTATAGAGTAAATGGAAAAAAGCCCAAGTGACCTCCTATTTGCCAGAATCAATGAAAACACTTCAGCTCTTATCTCACTGGCAACATTTTGGCAATGTTCTTGAAAATCCTCCCCCTTAACTCCTATGACACTGAATTGTTTTTCTTTTCTCTCTGGCCCCTTTTCCTCATCTCTCATCTCCTGAATTGTCGGTATTCCCCAGAGTTTCAATTTCCGCATTCCTCTCATTGACGCCTTCCCTGAGTAATGACATTTCTTCACGCCAGTGGCATAAGCCAAAGCTAATATTTCCCTAAATATTTACTACCAGCTCAGATATTTTTCCTAATGGCATAGCAGGATCCCCCTTGAATTTTGCCTATCCAACAGCAGCCCAAACCCAACCTGACTAAAACTGACTTCATATTTTATGTTGTCCACTTTAGGGAATGGAACTACCTGAAAAGTTCTCAAGCCTGAAAATTGGACATAAGCCTAGATCTCTCCTACTACTACTTTCAAACAGGATTAATTAATCTCTTATATATACTCCTTCTATTCATTCCCCCTGCTAATATCTTGTTCCAGATCTTTCTCATTTCTTGTCTGCTTATTGAAACAATCCCTTAGCTTCTCTCCTGCCACTAGCCTGATTTCTCTCCAATCCATCATCTGTCACACTGTTAGAACAATCTTTCTAAAGCCACATTTGTTCATGTGCCCCCCACAACTGAAAACTCTTCAACAGCATCCCCCACTGGCTTTGCGGGGAAAGAAAACACATCTCATAACATGATTTCTCAACCATTCAGGAGGCATGAATCTCTAATGTCATTTCTTATGACTCCCATTTTCATTTTCCTAAGTGAGACAAGCTCTCCCTTACCTAAGAAATGTATCATGTGCCATTTCTTCTTCCTGCTAATTAGAATGCTTCTTTTTTGTGCTTCCCTCCTACCCTGATATGTTATTCATTGTGCTTTATTTTAATTGTGTGTTGACTTCTGGCCTTCTCTCTTACCCTGAAGACACCTTAAGGGCAAGCGCAAGTTGACTTTAGCACTTCCAACCTCTGTAATTTGGTTGGCACCTACTTAGTGGGTGAGTGAATGAAGTCCCCCTCCACAGCCGAGCTTCCTACTCTGCTGACACTGACTGACTATTCTGCTTTTTGTCCGGGGCTTTCTATGCCTCAGTGTGACATTCTTGCTCTTCCTCAGTCCTCAGTAGACTGGTTTTATCATATATAAAGTCTTGCTGTGGTTCCTATGTGATGTTCTATTACCACCCCACTCACTGGCCTAATACTTCCTGTCATTGACAGTGTAAGCATCGGTCTGCAGATTGGGCC
The DNA here is from genome assembly GCF_028885625.2 of Pongo pygmaeus. NCBI lineage: Eukaryota > Metazoa > Chordata > Mammalia > Primates > Hominidae > Pongo > Pongo pygmaeus. Next base: position 104,713,498 of record NC_072384.2, on the reverse strand, counting down.
TCTTTGCAGAAAGCACTCTATCCTATGTAATCTCCATATCCAGTTTAATTCAGCTTGGAGTTCCCCTAGCTGCAAGCTCAAAACTGCCTAAAGAGCTATACTCTTGACACCTACTGGCCTCTGCTTTCCACCTTAATAGTAATTGACACTTAAGGTCCAAGCTACCTAAAATTAAAACATCATCAAGATAATTATACCAAGGATTTGGGATAGATGGATGGTTACTAATGTATAATTTAAGGTTATAACCTAGGTACATGTCTGGCAGAAACTGTTGGCACAAATTAAGGGGGAAAATAAGATGGCTTTACAATTAGTAAATGGAAAAACTGAACCCCCACATACATTTGCCGCAAGGAGGGAGGGAGCAAGGAAAAGCAACATAGAAAACAATAACCAGTGTAGAAATATAGGAGCCAAGAAATAGTATTTCTTGGTAGGGTACTCCTAGAAGTAACTTTGAGATAGTTGTTCAAGAGGGATCCTCAGAAGAGGCTTCCAAGTCATGGTTTGAGCCTCAGGCCTCTCTGAGAATGACATAAGAGGAGCTTCAGATCTCTGGTAAGTGAAGGCAGCAGAGCAAAGGTTTGGCTGGTATGGTGAGGAGTGGGGCCTTGGGGGTGTGAAGAAGTGGGTGGAGAAGTTTTTCTGCAGCCAGACTGCCTGTTTCTGAATCCTGGTTCCACCACTTACTAGATCAAATCATTAACCTTTTTTTGCCCCAGTTTTCTCATATACTCATTATGGATATCACGATACATCAGTATATAATGAAGATCCCATGAAATAGCTGATGTAAAGTGCTATCTCAACACACAGAGTTCAATAAATTTCAGATGATGGTGATGTGATTATTATTTTCCTTCTTGTGACAACATTCTTAGCATTGAGTTGGCTCAAGAAAAATCAATGGGGATTTGGATGTACCTGCTTCAGTGCTGAATTGTGCCAAACAATGGAAGAATAACGAATGCCAGTTCTCAAATTATTCCAAAAAATTAAACAAGAGGGAATTCTATCTAATGCATTCTACTAAGCAAACATCGCCCTGATACCAAAACCAGACAAGGACACAACAGAAAACAATGAACCAATATTCGTGATGAACATAAGTGCAAAAATCCTCAACAAAATACTAGCAAAGTAAATCCAACAGCACATCAAAAAGATTATACACAATGATCAAGTGGAATTTAACCCAGGGCTGCAAAGATGGTTCAACATACACAATTAATAAACGTAATACATCACATCAACTGAATGAAGGACAAATACCATATGATCATTTCAGTAGATGCAGAAAAAGCATTTGATACAATTCAACATGCTTTTTTCATGATAACAAAAACTGATAAATTAGGTGTAGAAGGTACATACCTCAACACAATAAAGGCCATGTAAGACAAACCCACAGCTAACATCATACTTTTCCTCTAAGAACTGGAACAAGACAAGGATGTCTACTTTCACCACTCATATTCAACATAATACTGGAGGTCCTAGTCAGAGCAATTAGACAAGAGTTCAAAATACAGCCAAATTGAAAGGAGAAAGTCAAATTGTTCCTGTTTGCAGATGGCATAATTTTATACATAAAAAACCTAAAGCCTCTACCAGAACTAGTAAAGTTCAATAAAGTTGCAGGATACAAAATCAATATATAAAAATCAGTAGCATTTTGATACATTAATAACAAACTAGCTGAAAAAGAAATAAAAAAAACACTCTCATTTACAATAGATACAAAAATAAAATACCTTGGAATAAATCTAACCAAGGATATTAAAGATTTCTATAAAGAATACTATAAAACACTAATGAGAGAAATTGTAGAGGACACACACAAACACAAACACACATAAACATAAACACAAACACACACACACACACATAAATGGGAAGACATCCCACGTTCGTGAATTGGAAAAATTAATGTCATTAAGATGACCATACTATCCGAAGCAATCTACAGATTCAATACACTCCCTTTCAAAATATTAATGACATTCTTCACAGAAGTAGAAAAAACAATCCTAAAATTTTTTATAGAACCGGAAAGGACCCAAACTAGACAAAGTAGTCTTGAGCATAAAGAACAAAGCTGGAGACATCACACTACCTAACTTCAAAGTATACTACAAAGCTGGAATAATGAAAACTGCATGCTACTGGCATAAAAACAGACCCAAAGATAAATAGGACAGATTGAGATTTATAAAATAAATCCACCTGTTTATAGCCAACAGATTTCTGACAAAGGCACCAAGAACATACATTGGGGACAGACCACCATCTTCAATGAATGGTGGCTAGGAAAACTGGACAACCATTTGCAGAAGAATAAAATTAGACCCCTATCTCTCACTATATATAAAAACCACCTTAAAATAGATTAAATGCTTCAATGTAAGTCCCAAAACTATAGAACCACTAGGGAAAAAATAGGGGAAATTCTTCAGGACATTGGTCTGAGCAAAGATTTTATGAACAGGACCTCAAAAGCATAGACAACAAAAGCAAAAATTGACAAATGGAACTATATCAAGCTAAAAAGCTTCTGCACGTTGAAGGAAACAATAAACAGAGTGAAGAAACAACCTGTAGAATTGGAGAAAATATTTGCATCCTATTTATCTGACAAGGGATTAATATCCAGAATATACAAGGAACTTAACAGCAAAATCATCATCATCATCATCATCATCATCATCATCATCATCACCATAAGAGTAAAAATATACAAATTATCTATTCGGCCAGTGCAAAAGTAATTGCGGTTTTTGCCATGACTTTCGATGGCAAAACTGCAATTACTTTTGCACCAACCTAATACATAGACATTTCTCAAAAGAAGACATACAAATGGTCAACAAGTATATGAAAAAATGCTCAACATCACTAATCATCAAGGAAATACAGATCAAAACCACAATGATATATCATCTTATCAGTCAGAATGGCTGTTATCAAAACATATATCATCTGTTAAGATATCACGTTAGCCAGTTCGAATGGCTGTTATCAATATGACAAAAAAATAACAAATACTGGCAAGATGGGGAGAAAGGAGAACTCTTATTTGCTGTTGATAGGGATGTAAATTAGTATGGCCATTATGGAAAACAGAATGGAGGTTCCTTAATAAACTAAAAATAGAACCACTATATGATCCAGCAATCCCACTACTGAGTATATATCCAAAGGAAAGAAATCAGTATGTCCAAGAGATACCTACACTTCTATGTGTATTGTAACACTATTCACAATAGCCATGATATGGAACCAGCCTAAGAGATTGTGTACAGATGAATGGATAAAGAAAACGTAGTATATATAAACAAAGGAATACTATTCAACCATAAAAATGAATGGAATTCTGTCATTTTTTGCCAACATGGATGAACCTGGAGGACTGTGTTAAATGAAATAAGCCAGGCACAGAGAGAGAAATATGTTCTCACTCATATGTGGAAACTAAAAAAGGTGATCTCATAGAAACGGAGTAGTTACTAGAAGCTGGAAACAGTAGGGGGATAGGGAGAAGTTGGTTAATGAATACGAACTTACATCTAGGAGGGATAAGATCTAGTGTTCTGTAGCACTGTAGGTTGATAATTTAATTACTCTGATTTGATCATTACACGTTGTATACATATATTGAAATATCACAGTGTACCCCAGAAATATGTACAATGGTTATGTGTCAATTAAAAAGAATAGTAATTTCAAAAATTTCTTTAAAAATTATTCATTAAAAAAGCCAACTATGCCATTTTTGTGAAAAAAAAAAAAATCACAGGTTTGGATGCATTGTTCCATCCTAGCAATTTCATTCTTTCCACTCTATGCTACTCAGTCTTGGCCTATTTGCTCTCAGATCCTTCCCGGTCTTCTCCTTGTTCCAGTCTATATTGCAGGCTAGCATCCCAGGCTACCATGTCCTTTGCCTTATGGTTCACTTAGCGTGAGGCACTGCAAGAAGATTGGAAGGTGGGAGGAAGGGAGGCCAGGGTATTTCTTCCTCTCCCTGTCTGCTCAGGAGGTGTCTCTGGCAGTCACTGAGTCTCTTCCTTGGCTCAGGATGCCATCGGACAAGCCCATCATGGATCCCACTTCCATGGAGCTCGAGTAACTCTGCCTTTCCCTTTTCCCTTCCACTACTAGGTGGTAAGGGGCTTCCTACTTTGGCTAATCTCTGAGTTGTCTCACTCTTTCCTATTTCATTTTTGTCTTCCATTACCTGTGCAGCCAATCCCTTGAATTAAATTCTCACTTTTGAAAAATAGAGCGGTTTCTGTTTTCTGGTTTGGAGTCAACTAGTACTCTCTCCTTTCCTATCCCAGCCATCCTATTACTGTCTGTGGGCTGATGAAGTTAAGGGACACTGCCTGGAGTTGTGCAGCTTGAAGAAGGGGATGATGACTGATTCTGCATCCCTCTCACTTCTGGGAATTCTCAAAATCTGGGTGGGAAGTCCCTCTGTACACACAAAGGCTGTTAAGCAGAAGCATTTCCTATCCTGAGCTGTGTAGGATGATTCCCCAACAGTCCCAAACATTGCTGCTGTCTATATGACAGCAAAGAAATGTTTTGGCAGAAGCCAGTCTGGGCATCAAAATGCGGAGGCCCATATGTTTCTGCTAACTTCCTGCCAAAATGTTGTTGTTTTGAGTTATGAAAAATATAACTTTTTAATTCAGAATAAAAAGGGGATTCTAACCCAGATTTTAAAATGTTTAAAATTTAATATTTTAAATTAAAAAAAAGCAAATAGAAATTAGTTTAAAAATAATGAAAATAATAAAAGGGAAAGAGGGATTGAGAATGGGGCATGCAGAAAATGTTTAACAGGCTAGAAGTTTCTGCTGTCTGCCACATCCTGGGATTATAACCTCAGTGGCTTACCGCTGTAACCAACTGAGTGAATGTACCAGCTGGGCAGGCCTGAGCCCTTCAATATGCTCCTACCAAAGAAGGAGAATTTGGTCCTTGCAAAATATAGACAAAGAAAGAAAAGAGTAACAGAACCTAGTAGAAAGAGAAAACACAGCAGTGGACTGGGAAATAAAGCAAATTTTGCAAGTGTAACCTTTTCATTCCTTGTCAGAAATCAAAATTTGCAAATTATAAGGTACATTCACGAGTTGGTAATAATAAAAAAGGAATGCTAGGAAGGGCTTTGGGATGCATGGCCCCAGTGATTGAGAAATTCTGAGGGGCATCATTTTAAACATAGGTTCATGCTGTTGGTCCCACCCATCCCCCAGGCCCACTCCAGAGGTAACCTGCATATAGTTCCCAGATATGCTGATGGTGTCTTGCCTCTCTCTGCCTGTGGGGTTCCTCTGGCATGCTCATTTGTGCACAAAGCAGCTGGAAGTGCTGGAGAGTAAGGATAGAGAAAAAGAACTTCAGCCGTGGAGAAACAGGAACTGATGGATAAACACCCAGGTTTTTCAAGCCCTGATGGGACAATTATAAAGTGTTTTCCTCAGTGACCTAGAAGGTCCCAGGCAGCCCGTAGTTTCCCACATGGTAGCCTAGTCATTAATACACCTTTTACAGCCTTTACTTCCTTCCTGATTTCTCAGCTCACCATTACTTCACCATGCTTCCTGGGATCACCCCCAAATAAACTAATTGCACTGAAATCCTTATCCTAAGTACTTCCTTAGCGGCAACCCAATCCAGAGACAATATTATTCCCTCTAGCTCATGGGTCAGTCCTTCCTACCACATCCTTCAGTAGTTAACCAACCTATACTTCAATTAGGGCTTTTAAAAACACCACTAAGGAATGCCAAGAGCAGAACAAAAAGCTAAAACCTTAATGTTAATGTTGCAATCCACATACTACTGAAAGGGGACTTGCAGGGCTGCCAATGGTCAAAACAGCTTTCTGTAATTATTTTATAAAGAATGCTAAGTCTGAATATTAAGCCTGAATATCCCTATGCATAAAACCTAGAACAAATTAGAAATACTCTATTGAGATTGTATTAACCTTTTTAAAAGAGGCTATTTTGCATCAGATATTATGCTAAGATTTTATACGTCATGGTATTAAATCCTCACAATCATTCTATTATGATTAAATAAAATTAAGCTCATTTTCTAGTTGAGAACACAAAGAATTAATGGTAAAACAACTTGTGCGAAACTTTAGATTTTTTGTGTGGGTAATTTTGGATTTGGTGTCTGTCTTAGTCTGTTTTCTGTTGCTTATAACAGAATGCCTGAAACTGGGTAGTTTATAAAGAAAAAGAATTTATTTCTTACAGTTACAAAGGCTGAGAAGTGCCAGGTCAAGAGGCCACATCTGGTGAGGGCCTTCTTGCTGGTAGGGACTCTCTGCAGAGTCTTGAGATGGCAGAGGGCATCTAATGGTGAGGGGGCAGTGTGCTGGCTTAGGCTTCTCTTTCTCTTATAACATCTCACTCCCATAATAGCCCATTAATCCATTCATTGATTAATCAACGATTCATTGATCAATGAATAGATTAATTCATTCATGAAGGTGAGTCCTCATGACCCAATCACCTCTTAAAGGCCCTACCTCTCAATACTGCCACATTGGGGATTAAGTTTCAACATGAGTTTCAGAGGGGACAAACATTTAAATCATAGTAATATCTTTGGGGATATATGTGACAGAGACTGAGTACTCTCCTTTAAATCCATATGCTCCAAGGTGTTTCCTAACTTCTCCTACAGTTTGGTTAGAACTAATTAATGGGATCCCGGCCAATGAGAAATTAGTTAAAATAATGTAAGCCTCTTCCAGAGCATCCCTAAAGTTTTCCAGTGTGGTTATCCAGCCCTTCCATTCCAAAACTTCAGCAGTGTTGGAGGCCAAGTATTCACAACGACACAGCTATAAGATAGGAGAGGGCTACCTACCATGCATTACACATTGTGTGAGCTGAAAATAATCTTCATTGTCAATGTCACTGAAAGCTGGGAGGTTGACCATTTTGTAAATTAGGGATTTTTTATGTTTGTTTCTGTTTTTCATTACATCTCTGGTACTGAAGCTACTAGCACGTAGCATTGGATTCATGGGTGGCCAGTAGATGGTGAAGAAACCAATAGTGGAGGCTGGAAAAGTCTTGATTTATGTCATGCAGTGGCAAAACATTTGAAAATTTGCTCCTGCAATAATTTGCAAGGTGGCCTATGTGATTACTGATCTGGCATCTCTATGGGAAAAGGTTGGAAAACAATAAGTTAGTATTGTGTGTTGGTTCCTATTGGCTGTGTTTGGCAAGATGTTATATAGAAGAGATGAGTTCAGAAGAGAACTGATGAGTTTATAAACAGAAATCAAGTCCAGAAATTTGAGGCACTGTAGGATTGGAAAAGCCTACTGCTTCTAGATTCCAAAAGGTAAAGGTGGAATTTAAAAAGATTTTGACCAGCAAATATCTAGCAAGATGTGAATAATATTATTCTGAGCACAGATCAGATTAAAGTAGTGACCTTTCTCTCCACACTGGAAATACATAGCCTCCATTAAGTTAAAATAAAAAATAGAGGTAAGAAAGGAGTAGATTTGAGGACTACATCTAGAAGATAACTTTAGATGTGTTTATTAGCACATGGAACTGATTAGAATCAAATAGATCAAAGGTCTGCTGAATTTTTGAAGGATGCTATTTTCCCCACAAAACTTTATGAGCAAAAGGGAGGGGCCAAGATGGCTGACTTGAAACAACTGTGGTCAGAGGCTCCCACCAAGTAGGACAAAAGCAGTGAGTGAATCCTGCACCGGCAACTAACGAGCCATTAACCAGAATAACTAGTTTGGAGAGGAACATAAATGACCTGATGGAACTGAAAAACACAACACAAGAACTTCACAAAGCAACCACAAGTATCAATAACCAAATAGACCAAGCAGAGGAAAGAATTTCAGAGCTTGAAGACTATCTCACTGAAATAAGACAGGCAGACAAGATTAGAGAAAAAAAATGAAAAGGAATGAACAAAACCTCTGAGAAGTACGGGATTATGTGAAAAGATCAAACCTACGACTGATTGGGGAATGGAACCAAGTTAGAAAACATACTTCAAAATATCATCCAAAATAACTTCCCCAACTAACAAGACAGACCAACATTCAAATTCAGGAAATCCAGAGAACTCCAGTAAGATACTCCATGAAAAGATCAACCCCAAGACATATCATCAGATTCTCCAAGGTCAAAATGAAGGAAAAAATATTAATGGCAGCCAGAGAGAAAGACCAGGTCACCTACAAAGGAAACCCCACCAGACCAACAGCAGGCCTTTCAGCAGAAACCCTACAAGCCAGAAAAGATTGGGGACCAGTATTCAAGTATTCAACATTCTTAAAAGAATTTCCAACCCAGAATTTCATATCTGGCCAAACTAAGCTTCATACACGAAGGAGAAATAAAATCCTTTCAGACAGGCCTGCCTTGCAAGGGGTCCTGAAGGAAGCACTAAATATGGAAGAGAAAAACCATTACCAACCACTGCAACAACATACTGAAGTACAAAGACCAATGACTCTGTGAAGCAACTACATTAATAAGTCTCTAAAATAACCAGCTAGCATCATGATGACAGGATCAAATTCACATATAACAATATTAACCTTAACTGGAAACGAGCTAAATGTCCCAATTAAAAGACACAGAATGGCAGGCTGGAAAAGCAGTCAAGACCCATTGGTGTGCTGTATTCAAGAGATCCATCTCATGTGCAAAGACACACATATGCTCAAAATAAAGAGATGGAGGAAAATTTAACAAGCAAATGGAAAGCAGAAAAAAGCACAGGTTGCAATCCTAGTTTCTGACAAAACAGACTTTAAACCAACAAAGATCAAAAAAGACGAAGAAGGGCATTACATCACATCACCCCTGTAATCCCAGCACTTTGGGAGGCTGAGGCAGGTGGATTATGAGGTGAGGAGTTCAAGACCAGCCTGGCCAAGATGGTGAAACCCAGCCTCTACTAAAAATACAAAAATTAGCCGGCTGTGATGGCAGACACCTGTAACCCCAGCTACTCGGGACACTGAGGCAGGAGAACTTCTTGAACCCGGAAGGCAGAGGTTGCAGTGAGCTGAGATTGCACCACTGCCCTCCATCCTGGGCAACAAGAGTGAAACTCCGTCTCAAAAAATAAAAAATCAAAATAAAAAAAGAAAGGCATTACATAATGATAAAGGGATCAATTCAACAAGAAGAGCTAACTATCCTAAATATACACATACCCAATATAGGAGCACCCAGATTCATAAAACAAGTTCTTAGAGACCTACAAAGAGACTTAGACTCCCACACAATAATAGTGGGAGACTTAATAGTGGGAGATTTTAACACTCCACTGTCAACATTAGACAGATCATCAAGACAGAAAATTAACAAGGATATTCAAGACTTCAACTCAGCTCTGGATCAAGTGGATCTGATAGATATCTTCAGAACACTCCACCCAAGAACAACAGAATGTACATTCTTCTTGGTGCCACATGGCACTTACTCTAAAATCAATCACATAATTGGAAGTAAAACACGCCTGAGCAAATGCAAAAGAACTGAAATCACAACAGTCTCTCAGACCACAGTGCAATCAAATTAGAACTCACCATTATGAAATTCAATTAAATCCACACAACTACATGGAAATTGAACAATCTGCTCCTGAATGACTCCTGGGTAAATAATGAAATTAAGGCAGAAATCAAGAACTTCTTTGAAACCAATGAAAACAAAGAGACAACATACCAGAATCTCTGGAACACAGTTAAAGCAATGTTAAGAGGGAAATTTATAGCACTAAATGCCCACATCAAAAAGCTTAAATGTAAAACCCAAAACTATAAAAACCCTGGAAGAAAATCTAGGCAATACCATTCAAGACATAGGCACGGGCAAAGATTTCATGATGAAAACATCAAAAGCAATTGCAATAAAAGCGAGAATTGACAAATGAGATCTAATTACATTAAAGAGCTTAAAAGAAACTATCACCAGAATGAATAGACAACCTACAGAATGGGAGAAAATTTTTGCAGTCTACCCATCTGACAAAGATCTAATATCCAGAATCTACAGGGAACTTAAACTATTTACAAGAAAAAAACAAACAACTCCATTAAAAAGTGAGCAAAGGACATGAACAGACACTTCTCAAAAGAAGATATTTATGCAGCCAACAAACATAAGAAAAAAAGCTCAACATAACTGATCATTAGAGAAATGCAACTCAAAACCACACTGAGATACCATCTCACACCAGTCAGAATGACAATTATTAAAAAGTCATGAAGCAACAGATCCTGGCAAGACTGTGGAGAAATAGAAACGCTTTTACACTGCTGGTGGGAATGTAATTAGTTCAACCATTGTGGAAGAGTGTGACAATCCCTCAAAGACCTAGAACCAGAAATACCACTTGACCTAGCAATCCCATTACTGGGTATATACCTAAAGGCATATAAATCATTCTATTATAAAGATACATACACACGTATGTTCACTGCAGCACTATTCACAATAACAAAGACATGGAATCAACCCAAATGCCCATCAATGATAGTCTGGATAAAGAAAATGTAGTACATATACATCATGGAATACTATGCAGCCATAAAAAGGAACAAGATCATGTCCTTTGCAGGGACATGGATGGAGCTGACAGCCATTATCCTCTGCAAACTAACACAGGAACTGGAAACCAAATACTGCGTGTTCTCACTTACAAGTGGGAGCTGAACAATAAGAACACATGGACACAGGGAGGGGAATAACACACACTGGGGCCTGTCAGGGGAGGGAGGGGGACAAGGTGGGAGGTACAGTATCTGGATAAATAGCTAATGCATATGGGGCTTAATACCTAGGTGATGGGTTGATCTGTGCAGCAAACCACCATGGCACAAGTTTACCTATGTAACAAACCTGCACATCCTGGACATGTATCCTAGAACTTAAAATAAGATAAACATTTTTAAAAATCTATTAGTATGGAGTATAAAATGGCCTTTGATGCTTTGAGACATACAGCAACCCTTGGTCCCTCAACCTTCCATGGGCAGAAGCAGGTGTTGAAGCTATGCAACCCGGAGGAGGAGATGATTCCTCACAAATTTCAGATGAGGACAAAGAAGATAATAAATAAGGGAAGACCCTCCTGGAGGACAGAATTAGGGTTAATCCAGGAACATCCCTCACCCAGGATAGGAATCTTCAAAATGTGTCTGGCAGGATTTCAGAATTCCAGATCTGTGACTGCTTTGTGCCTCTCTTTCTTTTCTTAATAGGAGCATTTATTAAGGTAGTGGTTAGGGTGGTACCCATTCCACCAGTGCACATTGGATGGGACAGAGAATTCATCTTTTTAAAGTTCGTAAGTCTCTGAAGCCACATCTAGGTTTAATAGAGAATAATGTGTATTACCCAGAGATCCTGGACATTAAGCTAAATGCACTGAATTAAGGATTAGTTCACATAGGGGGAGGGGAGGGGTAACTAACATCTATGTGTAGGATAAAGGGGCAGAGGGGTATTCAGAAATGTTGAATTAAACTAATTTGGCCTGAAGCTGCCTCCATACTTCCGGTCCCTACAGCACAAACTACAACCTAACTTAGTACATGAACTAACTGAAAGCCTAACTCAGGACTGCACTCCTGTAACAGATAGCTGAATCTCAACCAATGATAGCAGCTGAGCTTCAGGCAGTAACAGGTGGCCAACTGATCAGACTATGTTCAAATAAGGCAAATGCAGAGTGTGGCTAATTAAACTGTTTCTGTATCTCAGTTCCATTTTCTGTTCCTAAATTTTCTGTTCCTAAATGCTGCCTGCCCACATGACAAGGCAGAATTCTCTTCACTTCTTTTGGTTCAGAGGATTGCCTGATTTGCCAATAGTTCTTTGCTCGATTAAACTTTGTTAAATGTATCTAAATTTCTTCTTTTAACAGCTACCATAAAGCAGATTGAGGCAGAGCTGCTGATGCAGATTGAGGCAGAGCTGCTGGTGCCCTATGCCTATGCACCTGCGGATTTTCCAGCCTTTCTAGTAGTTAGGTTGAGGTCATGTGACTGGGTCGTGACTATTGGATGTAAGTAGACTCCCTCCCTGTGATTTTCCAGCTTCCTCTTCCTCTAGCATAGTGACCTTAGAGGCCTCACGTTCCTGATGGTGTGTTGACAAGACAGAAGAGACTACCTCACACATACTGGACTTTGTGTGAGCTAGAAAGAAATGTATATTCAATTAAGCCACTGAGATTTTAAGGTTTATTGGTAACTATATCATAGCGTAGCCTATTCTGAATAATATCCTCTCCTGTTCTATCAGAGAATATTAATAATATGGAGAACTTTGAGATACTTTTCAAGGCTAGGAAAATGGGTGGTTTTGAAGCATACCTGTTCCTATTTAAGGCTGAAACTATACAAACAGTTGGCTCTAAGCAAATTTGGAATGAGGGTAGGCATAGTTCATTTTTTATTTCATAGTAGAAATTATATACAAAGCAAAATATGATTTTAGAATTTTGTGAGATGATTTTTATATAAACTGAAAATTTAATCCAAACAATTTTTGGAAAAAAGCTATTTTGAAAACGATTGCACTCTGCCATTGCCATAAGTATTGGTTCAGCCACTCTGTTAGATTTATCTTGCCTCCTCAGCATAAGGTTTGTCTTCACACTTACAGTCTTTTCTCTTCTGATGCACAAATCCATGAATTTGCCTGAGAAAATTTTTTAGCAGTGTTCTTTCATCTCTGGGTCAGGGAAGAGATTTGTTCAAGAATTACAGCATCATGTTTAACAAAAAAATGAACAATATAGGGTTCTTCAAACTGTAAACATCTTCAAAATCTCTGACAATGTTGTAGACTGACACTACTACCTGAAATTCTGGATATTTTATTATCAAATGATATAAAGTAACTATACCGTGGCAGAACCCAACACCAACCATCTGGGTATAACAGTCCTATTTCAGATATTATATTAGATTTTATAATCAATCTTTTTGGCATTTCTTGATTGAAAACTAAAAGAAAGATTAGTCATTATAGGATGCTGCAGTTCTGGTCCCAGAGAAAAGTCTGAAGCAATGATTGTGTATACATTGCTGCAATTCATATTGCCCATATATTTGGAATTTGGCATTTGTCAGCTTAATAAAGCTTGAATGACAACCACAGCTGTGTCCATATTAACCAGTTTGCTAATATAAGCCTTGAGATGTTCAATTTGGACTCTGTGTCCCATTACTCTACACTGTTACCTTATGGTCAACATTATATGGACAAGGGAAAGCTCTGTTAGTCATTGAATTGATTAATGATTTTCTGGTTATGAAATTGAAGTACAGATCAGAAATTACTTTCTCGAGCCCTTGGTCTGACATTTCTTCCTAATCACCAGTATATTAATCTGTTTAATGTTGCTAAAAAGGAAAACCTGAGGTGAGGCATGGTGGCTCATGCCTGTAATCCCAGCACTCTGGGAGGCCAAGGCAGGCAGATCACCTGAGGTCAACATGATGAAACCTTGCCTCTACTAAAAATTTTTAAAAAACTTAGCTGGGTGTGGTGGTGCTGTAGTCCAGCTACTCGGGGAGGCTGAGGCAGGAGAATCGCTTGAACCCAGGAGGCAGAGGTTGCAGGGAGCCAAGATTGCACCACTGCACTCCAGCCTGGGCAACAGAGGGAGATTCCATCTAAAACAAAGAAAGAGAAACCTGAGGCTGGGTAATTTATTTAAAAAAAAAAAAAAAAAAAAAAAAGGTTTATTTGGCTCACAATTCTGATGTCTCAAAAAGTTCAAAAATATTGAGCATCTGCATTTGGTGACGACCATAGACTCATGGCAGAAGATGAAGGGGAGCCTGTGTGTGCAGAGATCACATGGTGAGAGTGGATTCAAGGGAGAGAAAGAGCTGCAGGTTGGGGGTATGGGGTGAGCGGGGTTCTTTTTAACAATAAGCTCTTTCGGGAACTGGCACAGTGAGAACCTACTCACTACCCAGGGAGGGTATAATCTATTTCTGAGGGATTCACTTCCATGACCCAAACACCTTCCATGGGGCACCACCTCCAACATTTGGGATCAAACTTCAACATCAGGTTTCAGGGAACAAATATCCAAACTATAGCAATCAGAAAGAGCATAAAAAGTGAGAAGAGGTTCCTGTTTTCCCCAAACTCAGTGTTGTTTTGTATTCCTTCCCACTTTCCTGCCAGTATTATCACCTCCATATGGCTGCTCCTTCTTCCAGAAATCTACTTCATTATTGCCAATTTCTGACACACATGGAATTTTACCTCCCACCTACATAAAGCCCTCCTTTCTGACAGTGAAGCTGCTGTTTTTCATGGCCCCATCCTGGAAAACCCTTTGTATTAGTCTATTCTCATACTAAAGACGTACCTGAGACTGGGTAATGTATAAAGAAAAAGAGGTTTAATGGACTCACAGTTTCACATGACAAGGGAGGCCTCACAATCACGGCAGAAGGCAAAGGAGGAGCAAAGGCATGTCTTACATGGTGGCAGGCAAGAGAGCATGTGCAGGGGAACTGCCATTTATAAAACCATCAGATCTCATGAGACTTACTATCACAAGAACAGCACAGGAAAAACCCACTCCCATGATTCTGTTTCCTCCTACTGGGTCCCTCCCATGACACATGGGGATTATGAGAGCTACAATTCAAGATAAGATTTGGGTGGGGACACAGCCAAACCATATCACCCATCATCAGGCCCTTTGCCTTTGCTGGTCCCTCTGCATGGGGTAATTTCCCTCTGGATAACCCAACACTTGCTTCCTCACTCTTTTAGGTTTCTGCTCAATGTCACTTTCTCAGTGAGGCCTTCTCTGACCACCCTATTTAAAATTTCAGTTCCTAGCTCCACCCATAGAGTTCCATATCATCTTTGTCTAATGTATCTGAATTACTATGTATTTCATTTATTTATTTATTTATTTTCTATGTCCTCCTCCCACTTAGATGCAAGCCCCATGGAGACAGGGTTTTTGTCTAGTTATTCACTGTGCTATCTCTAGCACTTAGAATAGTGCCTGGCTTATAGAATACACTTTGTGAAATCAATAACTAACTTGAGCTGATCTTGTGATTCTGCAATCACATTGGGGTCTCTGAAGGGTTGAAACATTTTAGGGATATACTCAGAAGAGTGCTCAGGGCCCAGGAACACAAAGTCAATGCTGGGTCAAGCCATTTAGGGTCAGATACGAGAGAAAAAGGCAGTAGCATTGGTCTTGTCTTTGACATTTTGATATTTTATTCACAATGTATTTTTTGCATAATTTTTCTTTTTCAAAATATTGTGTTAAGATACCATTTATGTGATTACTGAGTTCTTTGTGCTGCCTTAAATTTTGTGCCTGAGGCAAGTGCCTCACTGGCCTCCCCTAGTCATGACCCTGAAAGAGGGGCAAAGGGCGCTGGAATTGGTCACTAAATATGTGCTGAGATGGCCTGGAAGACCTGCTGCATCTCTTCCCAAGATGTTCTCGAAATGCTTCTAATTATACAATGTGTGAAAAAGGTTGATGCTTTAAGTGTAATCTTTTAAGGTGAAATCTGAGCACAATGCCAAAAGAGGGGTTTTCCAAGTGACAATAGAAAGTTTTGACAGACCATTAGTAGAGATGATGTTTGATGGGGATGATGATGATGATGTCGACAATGATGGCATTTAAAGTGCCAATGTATCTTATGAAGGAATTCAGATATTAAGTCAAAGCCTAAGGCAAAAATGACATTTTATTAGTTTTTCCCCTTGATATCTTAGAGAGTCATGCTGGAGACCAAACAAACCACAATTCTGCATAAGCCTAACTTTAGTTGTTCTTCCATTATTAAAGCAGATTGGTGTTTCTTCATGTGTGCACCAGGGGAAGTCTCTGGCTTCCATTTAAAGAACTTGATGTATAACAAACACATACTTTATAAAGACCTTCTAGGGGGCATAGAGATGCTCATGGTATGAGAGTCATGCAGAGGCTGACACTGACTGAGGGACCCACAAACTCGTAGATCCCTTCTCATGCTTACTCCAAGTCACACACACAAATAAATAGATATTTATTTCTCTTTTTTCTTGTTCTGTTGAGGATGTATGTCAGGCTGAATTAGCCCAGGTTAAATGTGTTAAGATGGGACTCTACTATCTTGAGTACTTGCTATGTGCAGACATTGTGCTATTTGCTTGTATGTATTACTATTTAGTTTTCACAACTGTATGACATAGGCACCCTTATTATGCTCCTTTAACAGATAAGAACACTGAGGATTGGAAAAGTCCATTGTTCTCAAGGTCACATAACTAATCTTGAACGGGGAATTCAAACAGAAATTCAAAGACCTTTCGCTTCACCACTCTACAACCCTGTCAACTTTTGCCTTCAGGTCTCTCCAGTCTAAAATATCAGAAAAACTTGACCTTAGCCTCTTCGCTGTCATGCCATGTACTATCAGACCTTACCTGCCTTTACTATATATGTTATATAGAAAAAAAACACCTGGCCTGGAGTATAGCTCACTAAAATTCTTCTCTTTGTTCTGCCACTGTTTTATTTGTAATTTTAGGCAGGGTCCCCAGTTTCTTAAGGACTAAGTTAAGTCGATTGTAAAATAAAAGTTTTATATTAGATTATCTTTCATATAATCTTTTTAGCTCAGGTTTTCCATTATTCCATTTCATGATTTAATGTATCTGTAGTTGCCACAAAATTCTTAATTGGAAAAGTCGTATGGCAACATTTCATTGAACAGTTGCCACCACTTTTAAACCATTGCTCCAAAGCCAAGGTAAGATTTAAAAGTGAGGTAGGGAACAATTATAGAAGAAAGAGAATTTCAATGAAGGGGATGCATTCAGCCTCAAAGACACTCTCTGTGAGTATATGTGCTCCAAAAGCCAAGAATATCTATGCCACTCCTTTGATACAAAGGCAGAAGATATTTTGAGAGAAGAGAGCTCTTTTACAAATATATTGCTCTGCGGGACTCCCACTGCTCCAACGTTAACATGGTTTTGGGTAAGAACAGCTAAGAAGAAACCAGACATTGCATGTGTAGAGAAGTAACATTACTGAACTCTTTACCCTTGAGAAAGAAAGACTGAAGCTTAGGGATTGAGTGTTCATTTACTCGGACAGAGTAACTGAAAGATTTTTTTTTTTTTTTTGAGATGGAGTCTCGATCTATTGCCCAGGCTGGAGTGCAGTGGCGCAATCTTGCCTCACTGCAAGCTCCGCCTCCCAGGTTCATGCCATTCTCCTGCCTCAGCCTCCCGAGTAGCTGGGACTACAGGTGCCCGCCACCACGCTGGGCTAATTTTTTGTATTTTTAGTAGAGATGGGGTTTCACCATGTCAGCTAGGATGGTCTTGATCTCCTGACCTCATGATCTGCCCGCCTCAGCCTCCCAAAGTGCTGGGATTACAGGCGTAAGCCACTGCGCCTGGCCCCTGAAAGATTTTTGAAATTCACACCAAAGCACCAGTGCCAGTGCAGGATCTTCAAGGAAGGGAGCTGGGTCGGAGATACAGAATGGCACAGTGATCTTGATTATGGCCTGATAATACCACTTAACCCAAGACCTTCACCAAAGCCTTGGTAAGGGATGATACATAGCAAACTGTAGAATAGCACTTTACAATATTTATGTTATGTTCTGTGTGTTTACACTTAACTGTGATTTTGCCATGTGTGGTTCACTTTAGAGAGTGAATTTAGTTTTTCTCAAGTAATTTTTAAATTTCCTTCTAAAGTCCCTCCTTGTTTCTCCTCTTTAGCTCTCTCTCCATCTCACCCCTTCCCCCACTTTCTCTGTTAACATATATTTATTGGCTACCTAGTTGGTATTCAGATGCTGTGTATACAATGGTGAACAAAAAACAGACATTGTTCCTGCTTCATAGAGTTTTGGGGCTTTTGGGCCAATGTGTAACCTCTTCCAGTCATATTAAGGAGGGCTAGATAAACCAGAGGAAAATAACTGACATTTCATTCACTATTATGAGTCCCCAGACTGGTAAGAAATCCTTATACAGAAACATCCCTGTCAAGCAATATAGCCCTGAATAACCCTCCTGTATGTGACATCTACTTCACCTCCTAGAGAAGCAACAGGCAACATAGTTAATAATGCAAGAAGTTTCAAGAGTTACTTTCACTAAGGTAGGGGATGACTCTAGAACAAATGCTTTAGAGCAGGGGTCCCCACCCGCAGGAAGTGACCCATGTCCTGTTAAGAACTAGACCGCACAGCAAGAGGTTAGCAGTGGGTGAGCAAGGGAAGCTTCCTCTGTATTTACAGCCACTCCCCATTCTTGCATTACCATCTGAGCTCCATATTCTCTCAGATCAGCAGCAGCATTAGATTCTCATAGGAGTGCAAACCTTATTGTGAACTGCACCTGCAAGGGATCTAGACTGTGGGCTCCTTATGAGAATCTAATGCCTGATGATCTGTCACTGTCTCCCATCACCCCTACATGGGAACGTCTAGTTGCAGGAAAACAAGCTCAGGGCTCCCACTGATTCTACATTATGGTGAGTTTTATAATTATTTCATTATATATTACAATATAATAATAATAGAAATAAAGTGCACAATAAATGTAATGGGCTCAAATCATCCTAAAACCATCCTCACCTGCCGCCCATGAAAAAATTGTCTTCCACAAAACTGGTCCCTGATGCCAAAAAGGTTGGGGACCGCTACTTTAGAGCTTCCTCAAAAGATTATTTTATGTCATTTCAGTTCATTTATTTCTGCATTTATTAAACACATACCTGGTGTTACCTACCAGAGCATGTGCTACAGATTAATAATGGAGCACGTCGTTGGACGTTCGAAAGTGAATGAGACATGGTTCCTGCCTTCACATTGTTTGCAGTTTAGCTGGGAAGAAAACACAGAAATCATTATAATAGAGGGCAATACAGGGCAATGATGGAAGTATTGATGAGGTACTAAAGCAGTGTAGAGAAATGAGGGATTAATTCTATCCTGGCCAGGGAAGACCTCCCAGAGTAGAATGTTTTTGGAGAGGGTTTAGAAAGCTGAACAGGAATTTTCCAGGCTAAGGGAATAGGAAGCAAAGATGGAGGGGGGACCGGTAGAGTGGTAACGGCATTGCAAGCAGAGGGAATGACATGTGCAAAAGGCATGGAGGTCTGCAGTGAAGGAGAGGACATTAGTAGTTTGTGTTTTTGGATCATAAAGTGAGTAGGAAGATGAGGGTGAAGCTGTAGATAGGATGATGATCCTTATGTGTCTGTTTATTTATTTATTTGTTGATTTATTTATTTTAAAAAATAGAGACATGGTCTCACTGTGTCACTTAGGCTGGTCTCCAACTCCTGGCCTCAAACAATCCTCCTGCCTTAACCTCTCAAAATGCTCAGATTACAGGCATGAGTCACCGTGCCTGGCCTATGTGTCTATTTAGAGTTTGGATTTTTATCTTCTATTCTGGGCAATGCAGGGGCCTTTGCTAAATCAGTTGAATACAGGAGAATGACAATGTTACATTTGCTTTTTCCAGTTTCCCTAGGACTGCGTCAGATAAGAACCTGTTCATAGGACCATGCAGATCACACCCAAAATTGTTCCTTTCCCACAATCATCAATCAATGTGCCACAGTCCAGATGCTTCAAGTCTCCCATACCTCAGAGGGAATCCTTTTCTCAAAAGCTGTCCTTGGCACGTGCCTCAAACCTTATGGCCCAGGGCCTGACCTTTTGTCCCATTTCAATTTCCTCTCAGGAGACCCTTCAGGTCTTCATGAAAAGGACTTTGGTTCCTGAGAGAGGTTAACTTGTTCAGTTTCCTCTTGAGGGTTAATATATATGCATAATCCCTTAGGTATAATCTGGTTGGCTGGAAGTAGCAAAGTCAACTTAATTTAAATTCATAAAGAAAAATATACATTTTAAAATATATTATTTAAGAATGCAATGGTAGCTCAAGGAACCTAAGTGCAGTGATGTAATCAGACTTCAAAAAGAACTCTAAGTGGGAACTGGAACCTTCAGATGCACAGCCAGTACTCTCTCCCTTTACCTAATTTTAAAAGTCTTTTTCTTCATATCTTCTGTACTTTTTTCTTATCCATAAACAAGCTTTCTTTGCTCCCCATTTCTTATGGAATTATGTAGAAAACTTTAATTTCCAACTCTCTGTTATAGATGCAGTCATACTGAAAACCTGCCTAAGTGCGAATTCCAGATTCTCAAGAGAGGATTTGATTGGCCTTCCCTGGGTCAGGTTTCACTGCTGGTCCAATCAGCCATCTCTAAGAATAGGTGTTACACTCCCAGGATGGCTGACAGGGCCCCACACCTGTGACTTCAAGAACTAGATGTGGGGTGGAAGAGGACAGTCCCAAAGTAAAGCATTGTAAGTTGAGAGCTGGGCAGATGCCCTGAAATGTCCTATAAATACAAACACAATCACATTGACCACACACATACATGCATTCCCCAACAAATGAACAGCATCTGAATGTTACCACTATTTAATAACTAGTTAAACAAAATGATAATTACTTGCACTTCTACAGTCAAGAAAAAAACATTGCTTTAAGTAAAATTTTACCCTTATGATAGCCTTTTTATTTCCCTCAACTAAGGGGTTGAATTCTGTAACCCCTAAGGTTTCTTCTAATGCTACAATTCTTTGATTAAAGGCATGAGGGATTATCAGGGACAGTGAGTGTGAATTTCCACATATCTTGCAATTTTCCCCAGGAAATTAACTGAGCTCAATAGACCTAAGATGTCACTTAAACTAACACGTAGCTGCTCATTCACTAGTTATCTTGGGTCCAGATATATTTGACTATTTGCCAAAATCAAATCTACCCTCACAAGACAAAAAATTTCCTCCATTGATGATATTCAATCAAAACTACTATAAGTTTTAGTAGCAATTCTGACTATGGTGCTACAACAAAACAAAACAAAACCATGGTTGACAACTAAAAGCTAAAATGACAAAAACTTGGCTTTCTGAGTTGTCTACTTTTAAGGCATTGATATGTAAAATTCTGGGCTATATATACAAACTCTGGCATTTTTTTTAAAGCACTATTCCCTTATTAATACTACACTTCAAATATATAGGTCCTAACTTGATTTTTTTTTTAAAAAAGGACTATTATGATGTTCAAACATTTGACAATATCACCCTTATACTCATAAATACACCTAATCTTTAGTTACCTTCCTGCTGTCTCAGTCTAAAAGAAGACAAGGGGTTAAGAAGATATACACAAAGATCCTGAGGCATATATTAATTCCCATGAAAATGGAAAAGAAAGGGAATAGACAATGTGCATTAATGTCATTTCAGCCTCGTGCATAATTTAGGACTCTCTGCAGACTGATTTGGTTTAGATCACTGGTCCTTCACATGACTATATTCACATAGCCTTACATTATAAATCTACTTATTAATTTTTGCCAGAAAGTATTCTGGAGACAATTTCCAGTCAGGGTTCTTCACACAGATGATAATGGTAGACATGTCATCTAAAATTCTTCTGATTTCCCTTAGTCTAACAAGTCGTCTCTTCCCCTCACATATTTAGAAGGCCCCAATCACACAGGGCAAAGCAGTCTTTTTAAATGGACAAAACAAAATCTTCATCCTATATTTATTTCCATTAGGAAGAAAAAATATGCAAATCTCATCGTGCAGTGCAGCTGAGGGATACATAAGCAATTGATGAAAAGACATTCATTTGAAATACAATTTCTCTGCAGTTGCTGGATCCTCCTCCCCACCCTCTCTCCAACTGTCTGGACTAGATGGGGGAGAGGTTACTGAGCTATGAATGCATTTCCCATATTGGATAGGAAGCAGGAGTGGAGCTAATGTACTGTGTATTCAAATGAGACTCTTTAAAGCAAAGTAGAATTGAACTCAGATGCAAATCACAGTGGCAGGAGCACTTTCTGCTGCCCTTTGTCCTCTCTGTCTGTGTCCTTAAGCATATAGTCAAGGACTCCCAGCAGAGATGTTTAGCCTTCTGAGAAAGTAAACAGTCTGGGCCTCCCTCCCTTAATATAGACACATTCATGATGTGCCCTGCCTGCTGAAAATGTGCAGGCAAGATCGTTCTCATCTGAGATGGGGCTGTGGGGAGGAGCGGGAGGTGGTTCCTGAAGGATTGACCAGAAACAGAAAAGGAAAGGAAGCAAGTTCTGTGATGGGGAACAGAGAAGTACTGAAAATAAAGAAAGGTGGTAAGAAGACAGAAGGACCTGAGACTCCTTAGAGAGAAAGGAAAGGGGAACAAATAGAAAGGAAGAACACTTTAGATATGAATAAAATGTTGCATATTTGTAACTATGCATAATTAGTTTCTCTACAACTTACAAGCACTCTGAGAGAACGCTCTGATACAAATCAAACAAAATATAGAAAATTTACCCCAACCCCCCAACCCCTAAAAGGTGGTCTATTTTTGGTACTTAAGGGGGAAATGCTATGTCTGCTATGCCCCCTCCATTCCTGAAAGCCTTCCTGCCTGGCAAGGCGTTTCCATCACACATGGTACTCCCATTTGACAAGGAAGAAAAGAGGCCATGGGCACTCACCAAGAGTCACCCACAGTCAATCAGAATGAAGAAATTTCCAAATGGAAATTTCTCATTCCAAATGCTCCCTTAGCCCCTTGTCTTTCTGTCCCTTCCTCCTCTCATCTTCTGCCCCCTCCCTGGGATAAGTTAAAGATTCACTGGAAAAATGATGCATGGCATTGAGAAAATACTATTCAGATCATTTGGCTGAAAACGGAGCCCTAAATAGCCTTTTAAAGAGAGGCGGGGTTAGGGGAGTGGAGGCTGTCTCTGTGTACCGTATTAGTGACTGAACTAGTGCAAGAATAAAATAGCACGTGATTTCCTTTAAAAAATGCTGAATAAAATTTATCAGGCTTAGTTAAATATATGAGCTAATTATCTGTTGCAAGTGAATTAAAAATATGGAAAGTTTCACAAAGCATATTGACTTTTTGAAGAAATAATTTTACTTCTGCTAACTAAATGTCAGCTTAGCTTCACTTGTAGGATTCCATCAGATTCTTTTTGGTTTTCATGATTCTATTTATTATTCACAAGAAAGGAAAGGTTCCCATTTCACAACTCTGTAATGAAAAACATCCTGCTCTGGGTGGACAAAAAAAGCAAAATTTTGGAAGGGTAGATTCTTATGGCTTAAACTAGCATGTTCACTTTGTTGCAACACTGAATGTCATGTGTATACAAATTAATTTGGGCTGATTGGGCATATGTATAGAGTCAGTATACACTGAATATGCAAGTGATGCAGTTATGACGGAATTTTGTCCACCACAAATATGGTCCCAGTTTCTTATCCATGTGATGAGTTTTGGTCATGGTATCAGGCCTACCATAAAAAGGGGGACTGTTATTGTTAATAGCATGTGGCTTTGCACACCTGAAGTTGGTCATAGCTTCCTTATTTTCCATTGCTGGTGGCTGCTAACAATTATTCCCCAGTGTGGGCAGAACTTCATTTCACTGAAAAAGACTTCATTTTCCACAACTTGTAGTGAGTTAGAGGGGTTGAGGCTGTATTTTTAACCCCTGTAAAGGAAATTATCCACCCTCCTGGATGCCAAGTAGCATCCATATCACTTCAATTATTTTATCAAATAGAAACCCAGGATAGCAAAATGCCCAACAACACACTGCATCAGAGAGACACCCCAGAAATCAAAAGAAAATGTGTTTCTGATGGGTAGAAGACAAGAGGGAAGGCAGTATGTTTTGGAAGACAGGCCTCTGATCACCAAAGGCAGCAGGTAGCACCTTCAGAACACCATTTGGAACTAATTTACAGTGTCAGCAATGAGCAAGAATTATCTGCAGGCATCACTAGCCTGCTTGGCCAAAGATAAGTGGTACCTGTCAGGCAATACCATGCCTTTGTTTTGGGAACTCAAGAGTAAGGGTGGTGAGAGTGGGGGAGATCTGAGCATGCAGTGTGTAGGGTAGGGGCAAAACACTTCACTTGCTTCACTTGCTGCCTTGACCCAGGTGAGGCTTCCTTCGGAGTCAGAAGATGTAGCAGGTTTCCGTGGGGCCTCTGTACATGGAAGGGAAATGGCACCAGGCTCAAGAACTTGGGTCTGAATGATACTGACATGTGCTCTGTCTCTCTCAACACAACATAGTTTTCCCCATTTTTCAATTAGTCACCTCTTCCCAGAATCTTTCATGGATAAATAAAGGATGCAGCAAGGTATTTTGTAGGGCTCTTGGGAGGTCGGGAGTCAGGCATAGAAATAGTGTTGAAGAAATAATTAATTAGCTGATATGCTCTCAGAAAACTCTGTTTGGGAAAAAGTCCAGAAGAATAACCTGAAATAAAATAGGAAAAGAGAAAGGAAAGAACAGATGAGGGAAGGGAGTGAAGATTTACAAAAGGAAGAAAAAGTAAAATTGCTTTTATTTGTCCTTTCAAAAGCATTTTAAAGAGAACTTTCCTGCAACCTAATCCACAATATTCCTGTTCTGTCAGTGTTATCAAGTTGTTTTTTCCCCCCAGTGAATAAATAGCAAACTGTTTCTTCAGGAGTAAATTGTATTTACTGCATACACAAATAACCATAGTGCTCAAACATCTTTAGTGTTGCTTTCATTCACAGTCGGCTTGTGTGGAGGAACTTGGAATACACAAATGATCAAATCTCAGCAGAATTTCCTCTATCATGTAAGCCAAAAATTCAATCTGCTGTCCCAACAGACTTTCAAGATGTCAAAAATGTCCTTGACCCTTCATAAACAATGAACGCTGAAGGCTAAAAAACTAATTATTTATCTGACTTCCTGAGACTTTTTCTTTTATTTTGGGGGGCTTCATATATTTGGCTGCACTCTTCAAGAACAAAGGATGTATATATTTATGGTTGACCTTTCCATAGTTCCTCCAAATTGTCTATATTCTTTGTAGGTGGCCATGTGGCCAGGAAATGGGGTGAGGTTTAGAGGAGTTAGGTAGTGCAGTCTGCTGCTTAATTTTAACTCATAAACAGTGACATAGCAGTTATGGAGCTATCTGGTGGCACCTCCGCTGTGTGATTTCTGGCCCATGCAGAAGATGATGTTTTTAGCAAAACCATTCTTGACAAAACCTGAGAAACAGGAAAATGATCAGTCAAGGATGGACTATATATGTGCATTAATATTTTTGACTGATTAAATGAAAACAATTAAGGATGGTCTAAGGGCCAAAAGGTTTTCACATCTGGAAGAAACAGAAATCCAGGGTTGAGATCAAGGAACAACTTAAATCTGAACAATTCCCAAAAAATAAGAAAGAAAATATTTAGAGATGACATAATAATTAAGCTAAGTGTTGGATCCTAGATTTTGGTTCAAGTAACAGTAGTATTTGCAAGTAACAGTAGTATTTGCAATGATAACATAGCATTTAGCAGGCCCCAGATGCTATTTAAAATATTTTATGTGTATTAATTACGTAATTCTCACAATGGCCCTGTAAGGGAGGTAATAGAGTTATCCCCATCTTACAGATGAGGCAACTGTGGCTTGGAGAGTTTAAGCAAGTTGGCTTCTATAGCAAGCAAGTGGTGGAGACAGACTTGAACTCAGGCAGGCTGATTCCAGAGCCTATGATCTTGGCTGCTACATGAACCAACTCAGATATAGGAATGTGTTTTCCTGTCTTTATTAAAGGGGATTTTTCCATATCTACAATTACCTTCCGTGCTTATCGCTTCATGAATTGAGAAGCTGGTTCTGACATGTTCACTGCCAAGTTTCAAATATTCAATGACAGGAACATGTTATCAAATAAAACATTAAAAGATGATTTTTTTAACCTTCAGTGGAACTTCTTATTCCCCGGGTACCAACTCCCAAGTCCTTTGTTATGCTAAGTAGGCTTATTGTGATTGCAAGCTTGTACATTTCAACCTGCACTAGAGAGAAAATACAGTCTGTAATTCACACTCAGTACCAGGTTCTTTCTCAGAGCAGTATCACAACTGCAGTGAATTACTTGTTATTTATTCAGTGTGGACCTCCCTTGCTGAGATCATCATTGAATTTCTGGTGTACATCAGAGAATGCTCAAGACACAGTAAATGCTCAAGAAATATTTGTTGAGCAAATGAATGAATGAATACGGCCCAGCAGCATCTTCCTACTTCATCAGAGCCAATTTTTCCCTCTAGAAATTATTATCCCATGGAAATGGGGGCAACATATGGAATGTTTACCCTTTACTCTTACTTGGCAATTCATCAAGGAATTTTTCTGTTCACTAGCAGATTCACATGCTTGCTTTGTTTAAGAAGGATTTCAGTGTGTTACACAGGGGATTTTTTTCCTAAGAATGTGATTATTCCCGACTTGATCCTGCTGCTGTGATATGGCCCTGGCTGGCACAGAGCTCACGTGGCATGGGATTAGGCTGTCTTCATTGTGTGAAGTGACTTGGACATGTTGCTGTGGTTATTAGAGTGGGGTATTGTGGATCACTTTACAAAGGCAGCAGCTGCAGCCATTACTCCAACAGTTATGTCATAATTTGGTGTGTGGAACACCTCTGCACGGTGCATGCAACAAAAACATTTATTCTTCTCATCTGTCAATATATTTGTGCTTCTCATCTCTCTCCTCTTTTTTTCTCTTTTTGCTTCTTTTCACAAGTGGCAGAATGCATCCCAATTCTCAAACAATTGGCTTCTCTGCAGAAATATTCTTCAGGCAGCTTCTTTCTTATAGCACATTTTTGAGTGATTGTATATATTTTTTTCTTAATAAGAAACAGGCATTTTTAAATGCAGTGACAGTTTCAAAGCACATAATGATATTCAATTAACCAAATATGGGCTACACCTCAGTGGTGTGGGTTAGTACAAACACTCTGTTTGACTCTTGGGAAAACCAAGACTTTCATGGGATTATCTGGTCTAAAACACACTGAATCCTTAAAACAGGCCAGAGGAGGGCACTTTTCATAATGTGCTCATTCCACCTCTGCCCCCAAATGATACAGGATCTGAGATGGTGTGAGATAATCCCCCAATTAGGTTCTGGAGGAAACTGGGCTGAAATGGCTTATCTGAAGTCACACAGTTAATCAACACTAGAGCAGGATTAAACTCAGGGTTGCTGGATCACAGCCATGTGCATATTATACTTCTTTCAAGCCATTAGTCTATGAGTGAACTCGACAATCATTGGTGTGACCAGGGTTGAAACATCAGGCTTAGGTGCCCAGATTCAAGCATGACATGAATACATGGTGAAGGTACCACTGGTACATGGCAGCAAGTTTTCCTGACAACTCCATTTCTTCCCCGAGAAGGGTGACACTCTGGCCCTTGGCGCTGTGTGCCTCCCTTTACTTACAGAGCTAGGAAGTGTGGGGCTTTCTTTGAACCTGGACAGTAGGCTTTTCCTAATACGACCTTCTCCAGCTGTCAGAGTGTGGGCAGCTGCAGGGAGGACCAGCACCCAGCTAAGCTGAAGAACCTGATGAATACCCATGGGAGGAGGCGGTGTGGGTCAGGGAGGTTAGCTGCGGCAGTGAGGAGGTGAGGGAGGAGAAGACAAAGAAAATGATAGTTATTGTGTTTCTACCATGTGCTGCACATGATGAGAGGTTTTCTTATTCTCATTTTATTGATGAGACAATGGGGCTTTGGGAAGATGCATGACATGCTCACTTTCTGGTAAAAGCACAAGGCTTAGAGTCTTAGTTTGTCTGATCCCATAACTCTTAATCAGGGCATCACTGAGGGCTGTACCAGTTGTGCCCTGGTGCACAGATGCCAGGCAGAGGGAGTAAATGGGAGATGAAATACAGCCAGGATTCACCACACTATTTATTTGGAGACAAAGGCAACTTTTGTTAGCAGCAGCCCCTTCATGACTCTTTCACTTCATCCCAGTATGTCCATGGACTGAGTAGCCAAAGAGTGGGGTATCTACTCTGTATCCAAGAGCTTATGGTTGACAAGGTGACAAAGATTGCCCCAGGTATGAGGATGCCTTGATACTACAGGGAGAGTTTTACTTTGCTGCCTCTATTATTGCATATTGGTTTCCTGTTGGTTGTGGATGGCCCAGGACTGTTGTTGATCACAGTTGGAGAAGACCCAAGCTGTTCGGGTGATTCTTGGTTCCGATGGAAACAAGTCCACACATGCCTGAACTTCCTGGAGAATGTATTTGTTCAGTTTTCTTCATCTTTTGCTTTTAGCTCAGAAGTGTTAGGAAGAATCTAGGGCTAAAAGAGTTGGCAGCGAGGCCTGACTCCTCTTCCTACATACTGAGGACTCCAACAAAATTGGTAGAAGCAGCAAAGCAAGACCATCCGGACTGCTAGTTCTGAGGTGACGAGGAGCAGTATAAGATATTTTAAAAAGAAATGGAGGCTTCATCTCAGGGTGATCAGGTCAAATCATTTTTAATAAATGAGAATAATTTGTATCCAAGGTTTAAACTAGACTATAAAGCTAATTTAAGAATACAACAATTCCAGCCAGATTTGGTTAAACCATAGGGCAATTTATTATCTCATGCAAAAGGAAGTTCAGAAGTAGAGAAGGCTTCAGGGTTTATTGATTCCACAGCTCAAAGATATTTTCAGACCTAGGTTCTTTTTGGCTTTCGCTTTGCTGTCAGTGGTATCAGCTTTATCCTAAAGCTGGTTCCCCACATGGTCACATGGTGACTGCCAGCAGCAACTGGTACAGCATACTTTTGTGTTTATTTCTAGTTGCATAGGGACAGACTGACTTTTTATTTCCAGAAACCCCAAACAAGCTTCTTTTTGCATCTCATTGGCTTAAATTGACTTGAGTTCAGCTCTGAACCAATCCCTGGCAAGATGTTTGGCATAAACTAATTTTCTGGGGTAGAATAAATGTTGGGAAGTTTTCCAGGTCTCCTCCAAATTGTCACTACAACCTGAAATCTCCACCTAGTCTATCTGTCAAGGTTCAATCAGAGAGGAAAAACTGCTGTGAGTGACATAGAATAAAGGATTTATTATAGTGATTTGATTTTTTTCAATGGAAGGCACTGGTGAAGCACTTGTGCAGGCTGCTGCATCTAAATCTAGTGTTGAGCCTGAAGTCACTATAGTCAACTAGACTAGCAGTTGGGAAAGAAAGCTGGTACCCTTTGACACAGGACTCAGAAACTAAAGGAGTAGATTTGGAGAAGCTGTTGGTCTGAGTGCCACCTATGCCAACAAGGTGAGCCAGTAAACCAGCGACAGTGTGCATGGGCTGCCACAGTGCCTGGGGCTCTGCACCAAACTTCAGAGCATACCCAAACAGCTGAGGCTTCACTCTAACTCCCAAATCTCATGCAAAATGTCTCTCATGGTCAATGCCAATCTGGAACCACACAAGGGAGGAAATTCTGGAGAGAATTAGCTCCAGTTTAACTGTTGCTAACGCACAACACAACCACAATAAGAATAATCCAGGGCAATGATTCCCAACCAGGGGTGATTTTACCTCCCAAAGAACATTTGGCAATGTCTTCAGACATTTTTTTGGTTGCTACAACTAGGAGGCAGCTACTGGCATCTGGTAGGCAGAAGCCAGGGATACTGCTAAACATCCTACAATGTACGGGACAGACTGTCACAACAAAGAATTATCTGGTCCAAAATCTCAGCAGTGCCAAGGTTGAAAAACCCTGAGCTGGAGTGACTGCCAACTGGAAACAAGCCTTATTCAAACTTTGCCTCCATTTCAAACTCAGAGCAGGGAGAAACTACTGCTTAGGTTTATTTAGTAGTAAGAACTAGTAGCATATGTCTACATTTGAGGATATAGCACATGCCCAGGACATACGGCATCTGTACACGTAGCTAATAGAAGACCCTTGCTTAAAATCTATCTATCTATCTGTCTGTCTGTCTGTCTATCTTATCTATCTATCTATCTATCTATCTATCTATCTATCTATCTATCTATCTTTCATCTATCAAGAGAGAGTGTGTGTGTACATATTGTAACATACCTTTTATCCCAAATTTGTTTGCAGGTCCATAAATAATGTAGATAATCCCTTGTGTTTGTTGACCCACTCTCCCAACCCACATCGTGACTTGTATCCAGGTTGATACCTGTTGTTTCTTGCCTGCTTTTGCCAAGGCAGAGAGGCTCAACCAGCCCTTTACATCCAACCATGCTGATATATACACAAGATCTACTTCCAGCTAGAAATTATACTTTGCACCAGCAGATGGAATCTTGAGCCTCTTGAGACATGATTTACAGGTACAACATGGATGCTTTTCTAGGAGGACTTTTATCATGTTGGAAAAGGAATTGGAATGCCAGCATTGACATTTCCAATTAAATTCTCCGCAAAATTCTTCTTGGTGATTTAATGGCAACATTTGAGGCAGATGTCACTTGACTGATGAGATGGAAGTTGTTGGAGAAAAATCTAAGCCAAGAAGGGTAGTGTGTCCCTTCAAAGCTTCCATTTTCTATTAGATTGTTGGTACTTCCAGAGAATTCCATGGCATGGATTCTGTGACAGCCCAGGAAGCAGTAGGAAATAGAAAAAATGGGAAGAGACACTGATTGATGGCAAATTGCTTATGGATCTGATGCTGTAACTAACTGATACCTTCATAATGTAGCAGGAAAGTCTCAGCTCAATGATTGCCAATCCTATGTAACTAATAGGAGGAACCATACTTCATGAAATCCATTTCCTATTATTAGAATTTAGGATTTTGCTTTAAAAATTATAAATAATCTCCACTGAATATGGTGGTTACACAAAGCTATGCATTGCTGTGTACTTGAATACCTATTTCTCTAAGATAAATTTCCATAAATGGAGTCACTTGGTAATAAGGCATCATAGTTTAAGATTGGAACAAATATTTCAGTATGTATATGCTTACTCCTGGAGGAAGGTTGTGTGTGAATTGCCATCATGGGTTTTGTTGGGTATAAGTATACCTTTGCAGAAGCGAATGTGGCTGCTAGCAGTAAATATTAAACAAAACCTCAGTTCTGCAATCTGACACTCAATTGTTCATTTCTTCAACAGAGTAGGAAAAAACATGGTTTTGATAGCATAGCAAACACATTAAGCTATTGAAGTACTACTACAGACATATTTAATTTCTGTGAAAAAAATTGGGTCTGCAGCAATAATTACAGCTATCAAATTGTTTCTTCCGAAAAAGAAAGGAAAGGGGATTTAAACCATTAACTATCAGAGTCATAGCTCTTTTGATCCTCAGGAAAGAAGCATGAAATTTGCTCTTGAATTGGGGGTGAGCAGGGAGGAAGAAAGGAAAGGGGAAGTCCTTGTGGTGCCATCATCTCCAACACACAAAAGGTTGGCAGAATCTCAAGCTCCATCCATCTGTCAGCTCTTAGCTCTTGGCCTCAGTCAAGGGCTAAGGGGGCAAAGGTAGAGGCAATTGCTGAGAGAAGAGAGGTTTACATTTTTGTGCCTTCTGCATGGCAAGGACAAAAGCCACGTGGCCTCTCGTTACAAAGCTGGTTGATGTAGTTTCATATGTTCTCTTACTTAATCATCCCAACTACCCTAGGAAGTTTGTACTATTATATCCGTTTTACAGATGAGGAAATGAGGATCAAAGAGATGAAAGGTTGAAGCGGTTTGCAGTTGCCATATAAGGTACAACAGAGAAGGAAATGGAATTTGAACCTTGATACTGTAACTCCAAGGGGGCCTTTTTTGGTAACTCACTGCTGTCTCTCTCTCTTATTTTTTTCTTCTTTTCATTAATGACTCCTATGTACCAAGTACTTTCACATAAATATTCTTATATATTTAATTCTCAGAAAAATCCTATGAAGTAGGTGTTACCATTTGCATTAGTTTAGTAGGGCTGCCATTTAAAAGTACCAAAAACTGAGTAGCTTAAACAACAGAAATTTATTTCTAAACAGAAACCTTATAGTCTGGAGACTCCAAGGTGTACAGGTCCAAGATCAAGGCATTGGCATGTCGTGCTCCCTCTGCAGGTGCAAGGAAAAGGTCTGTTCCTTCCAGATTTCTCTCCTCCTATCTTCTGGTCCTGCCTTCTAAGAGTTGCTTGACTTGTGGCAGTGTAACCCCACACTTCACATGGCGTTCTCCCTGCATGTGTGTCTGTCTTCAAATTTTGCTTTTCTATAAGGACACCAGTCAGTTTGGGTTAGGGACCTACCCTACTCCAAAATGAAGAGTGTGAGTTAGATGAGTATGACTTCATCCTAACTTTAGTAATTATATCTACAATGACCTTATTTCCAAATAAGGTCATAATCTGAGGTCCTGGGGGTTAGGACTTCAGCATACAATTTTTAAGAAGGAAAATAATTCAACCATCTCAATTTTTCATAAAGCAAAACTTATTGATCTAAGGTTGCTGATCAAATAAATGTCAAGGCCAGGATTTGGAGTCAGCTTTTCTGACCAGGAGTCCACAATATTTTGCTCTTATACTTTCCCTCCCCCTAAATAAATATGGATGCGATCTGAACCAATCTGAGGCATAAGCAAATGTCATGCAAATTGTACATTTGAAATGCAAATAAAATGCGATTACAAAGATTATTTAATCCTAGGCCAGCCTATTTGGTGGACTTAAAAGGACATCAAAAGTCATCAGAGAACTTGATTCAGAGAATATAGGGCTTTTTTTACTAGGCAGGGGAAAAGATAATTGGAAGCTGGGAAGAGAATAAGCGGGGTCTATAGCCAATTGGAAGAGAATAAGCTGGCTCTTTAGCCAATTGATAGGTGCTGAAGAAGAGAAAATTGAGGAGGGTGCTAAGTGGGGTGCAGAGAATGCATGTGTGAGGCCTGAGTATCCCCATATTCACAATTCCCCTGTGAAATTCATGATACACCTAGGATGGGGGGAAAGAAAAGCTGAATAATCCCAAGAGAGGCACCAATAGTGTGAGCTGGTTACTAGAGGTGATCCATGCCCTGGTCTGCCTGGGACTGAGCGGTTTTCCAGAATGGGATTTTCAGTGCTAAAACTGACACAGCCTCAGGCAAAAAGACATGGTTGTTAACTACTAGTGAGTGAACTTTTGAAGTTTGATTAATTAGTAAGGAGGTGGGGGTCTCCTGGTTTAAGCCTCACTATAGTGTGTTAATAATTTGCCACAGGGATGCTTCAAACAAGAATGC
Source organism: Pongo pygmaeus (assembly GCF_028885625.2). NCBI lineage: Eukaryota > Metazoa > Chordata > Mammalia > Primates > Hominidae > Pongo > Pongo pygmaeus. The sequence goes on along the minus strand of NC_072384.2, from coordinate 104,680,254 downwards.
TGTTAAGATACCACAGCTAATCAGTACCTAGTTTTTACCCCCTAGAAACACACCCTGCAGTTTTGTTACATTGCTTTTCCCTAGCTGAGCTGGAGGTGTTAGGAGATGAGGGATCTCTTTAAACAGAAAAATCACAGACAGGCTTTGGGCCTTTGTTGGTAACTGCAAAATATACGCAAGGCTAAACCCTCCCCATTGAAGGAACTTTCCGTTTCACTCCCTTCTCTCCAGTCTCCACTCAGGTCCCTCGGGTAAACAGGTAATGAGAAGATAATTTTTCAAACATTTCTGATCAGAAACATCAACGAAGGCCCTTGGTAAAAATACAGATTCAGACACTAATTTATTCAGAATCTCCAGGGAAGAGCCTGAGCAGCGTTTTTTGTTTTTGTTTTGTTTTGTTTTGTTTTTTGTTTTTTTTGAGACGGAGTCCCGCTCTTGTTGAAGGGCAATGGCACGATCTCAGCTCACTGCAACCTCCGCCTCCCGGGTTCAAGCAATTCTCTGCCTCAGCCTCCCGAGTAGATGGGATTACAGGTGCCTGCCACCATGCCCAGCTAATTTTTGTATTTTTAGTAGAGACAGGGTTTCACCATCTTGGCCAGGCTGGTCTTGAACTCCTGATCTTGTGATCCACCCGCCTCGGCCTCCCAAAGTGCTGGGAGAAGCGGTATTTTTTTAAAGCAAATTCCCCAGGTGACTGTTGGAAGTGGTGAAGCCCTGGACACAGAGGACAGAAAACCTGTTGGTAGGAGACTATGCATCCTTCCTGGGAGAGCCTCCACGTCCATGTGTTCATATCAGGATACACACAGGAGACAGGAGCTAGAAGATACCCGCTTTCTGCATCACCTCCACTGTGTCCATTTCCAGGGGGTGTGTGTGTATATATATATAATGTAGATTATATATTATATATATTTTTATATTATATATAATGTAGATTATATATTAAATATATTTTTATATTATATATAATGTAGATTATATATTATATTTTTTTATATTATATATAATGTAGATTATATATTATATATATTTTTGTATTATATATAATGTAGATTATATATTATATATTTTATATTATATATATTTTTATATATAACGTAGATTATATATTATATATATTTTATATTATATATATTTTTATATATAACGTAGATTATATATTATATATATTTTATATTATATATATTTTTATATTATATATAACAGATTATATATTATATATATTTTTATATTATAATGTAGATTATATATTATATATATTTTTGTATTATATATAAGGTAGATTATACATTATATATATTTTATATTATATATAACGTAGATTATACATTATATATATTTTATATTATATATAACGTAGATTATACATTATACATATTTTTATATTATATATAACGTAGATTATACATTATATATATTTTTATATTATATATAACATAGATTATACATTATATATATTTTTATATTATATATAACATAGATTATACATTATATATATTTTTATATTATATATAACATAGATTATACATTATATATTTTATATTATATATAACGTAGATTATACATTATATATATTTTATATTATATATAACGTAGGTTATACATTATATATTTTATATTATATATAATCTAGATTATACATTACATATATTTTACATTATATATAACGTAGATTATATATTATATGTATATTATATATTATATATTTATATTATATAATGTATATTATATATTATATATTTTTTATATCATATATAATGTATATTATATATTATAAATATTTTTATATCATATATAATGTATATTATATATTATATATATTTTTATATTATATATAATGTATATTATATATTATATATTTTTATATTATATATAATGTATATTATATATTATATATATTTTATATTATATATAATGTATATTATATATATTTTTTATATTATATATAATGTATATTATATAGTATATGTAATTATATATATTTTTATTTATATATATATATATATTTTTTTTTTTTTTTTTTTTGAGATGGAGCCTCGCTCTGTTGCCCAGGCTGGAGTGCAGTGGGGCGATCTTGGTTCACTGCAAGATCGCGGCTCACTGCAAGCTCCACCTCCCGGGTTCACACCATTCTCCTGCCTCAGCCTCCCAAGTAGCTGGGACTACAGGCGCCTGCCACCATATCCGGCTAATCTTTTTTGTATTTTTAGTAGAGACAGGGTTTCACTGTGTTAGCCAGGATAGTCCCAATCTCCTGACCTTGTGATCCGCCCGCCTCAGCCTCCCAAAGTGCTGGGATTGCAGGCATGAGTCACCGCGCCCAGCCTCCAGGGTATATTTTTTTTTTGTCTCAAAACAAGCACCAAGGAAAAGGGGTGAATAGGAGCTTTGTTTTCTTTTTTGTAATTTGGCTAAGAGGGGGGTCTTTAACCCTTCTAGCAAAGAAGGAAACATTGCTAGATCAGCTAGCAATGTTTTTGGCAACCAAAGAGAGCTTAGGAAGAGCTTAGGGGTGATTTGATCTGGGGGTGCTAACAGGGCCTCAGCTCACAAGCCGGTTAGAGAGGCTTTATCTCTCTGTGTTGTGTTCACGTCTGGGAGGAAGAAATGGAGGGTTCCAGATTGTTAACCAGCGGCAGCTGGCAGCTTTATTGTTTTTTAATTAAATAACCCTAAGCCACAGGAGCACACACCAATCCCCCACCTCCTCCTCCTCACGAAACCTCATTAGGCAAAAGGACTACAATTAAGCCCGGAATCCACGGTTGACACTCCCACCATCCGTCTATTGCTTCTGCACAGGCTGTGGGCAAGACAAGCAGCTCTCTCCTCGTTTCATGGGCAGAGGGTGATAACAGGGAGAGGCCATCTTTATTTGTCACTTAATGGGCAACCTGGCCCTTCCTTCAGGGCAACCAGATGCATCTTTTGTCCTTAACCCACCTCCATGTGGATGGCTGCCCATCAAATAAAGCAAGACATCTGCCCGGAAGGGCCAATTTACCTCAAACAGGTGAGGCCTTTGATTCAGAGAGCAAGGGAATTTTCCTGATGTTCGTTTGCCATGCATTTGGGCCCAATATGTCAGAAGTATTTTCACATGATTGAAGGTAGATAGCCCTCAGCACGTTTAACTGATTCTGCCTCCTCGTTTCTTTCCAGGGACACGTGGCTGCAGGTGAGGCTGGTTTCTGCTTTGCCCCTTGTTCTGTTCTGCCTTCCTCACTTGGGCTGTCTCATCCTGTACTTTACCCCTTGCCTGTGTTCTTTCCTTCATCTTCTTGGCCTGCCATTCTCCTATTTCTGAACTCTCTTGCTTTCATTTTTTTTCTCTCTTTGGACCTCCCCTGTGGTCATCTTGCTCCCAATCTCTATTTCAATAACTGCAGAGCCTATTAGTATAGGAGTGGTGGCTCCCCTCATTGATATTAGGAAACCAGTTTCTTAAGATAGGAAGAGACTCCTTTAAAAATTCTTTACAGGGCGAGGCGTGGGGGAGGAAATGAATACAGAAAGGCAGAGCTGTTTTCTATTGTATAAAGCCAAACTCCTCTCTCCATTCCCAGCTTGGGCAAAGCTCTGGTAATACTGTTTCCAGCAAAGCCCCCAAACCCGGTGAAAATGAATTTATCATTTACATCATTTCTCTTTGTAGCTCTGACAATTCATATTACCCCAGAACCTGACATCTCCACTTTCCTCCAATTGATAAATAATCTCTTTTTGATTTCTGTAACTGAGAAACATCATAAGCCCACATACAAAGGAAGATTCATTGGTCTTTTATTTCACATGTGAGCTCCTTGAAAAATTGCATCTGCGTTGCCATTTGGGCAATAATTCCTGACACACCACTTATCATATTTTGATTGTTTCCAAGAGAACATCATATTTTAACTCTTTGGGAATGATTTAACTGATCAAATACACGGCATCTGGTTGTTATGGTAACTAAAGTTCTAAAAATAATATAAAGAAAAGACCACCTTTAATTGAAATCACAAGAAGTTGTTATGGTAACTGGAATTTTTTAAAGTAACTAGGTTAAACTACATTTCATTTTATCTAGCACTGCACAAACAAATTCTGATTAAAATATCAGGTTTAATTTAATCAGTTAATTAATGTCACTAAATGTCATTTATCTTATAACTCTCATTTACATTCACAGCTGAATTATCCAACTTGCTAATTTATAACCATTCTGCCTTAAATTTAACATTCTAGGACCTGGGGCAAAGTGCGTAGTGACAGTGTGATGCTAGGCTTGGATGTCGACCTAAGTTCTGACTGTGCCTTTTGTCAGCCTCTGAGCCTCTATTTATTTATCTGTGAAGTGGGAATGATATTACCAGCTCTGCTTTTTCCACATAGTTGTATGGATCAAATAAAATGATGTACCTAAACATGTTTTGGTATCCTAAAACCTACCGTAAAGTAACACATTATTATTATACCATTGTAGAGGCAGAAAAATCCCACCTCCATTCTCTTAGGTTCCCAGCTGGGTTTAAGAAGTAAATTGACATAACATAGATTAATAGGAGAAAAGCATAATACAAATTATACGTGCATGGGAGTCCTCAGAAGGAAACGAAGACCCGAAGAAGTAGTTAGAGTCAGTTACTTATATAGTGAATTGGGCAAAGAAGCAGCTAAACTATGTAGGAAAGCTTAAAAGATAAGCATTATTCTAACAAGGTCTGTACAGTATTCTCTTGGTTTTGATTTCTCATCCTGGGGAGAATGTTGTATCTTTCTAGTATGGGGAGGGCATTTTTCACACAAGAATTTCATCTTACACATGACGGTCAAAGTGACCTTTTTGTACCTGCATTTTTCAAGTGCCTTTAACTTAAATAGTCAATATGCCAAAATAACACAATTCAACCCCTTCACCACATTCTTTTGTCCACACATTTCTTATATGTTGAATTTTAAAAAGAAGCCATATGAAAAGAAGCTACAAATGTTTACGCTTACAACACTGACCACAGAATTGTGAATCTAGTGACTAAATTCATCAATAAATTAAAATCTAAGAAATGAAATTATTCTTATATATTAAAATTCTTCAAGAAAAATTGGAGGTGTCTTGAAGATAAGAATGGTAGTCAACTCTTCTTTGATAAACTCCCTTTAGTATCTTGCACGTGGAAGGTGCTTGAATGTGTCTTTAATGAATTTACATTAACATACAATGTTTTAGTAGTGTGTTGCACATGCATGAGGAACTGTGCTGAGATAATAAACTCTTACAACATTCAAAATATTCCTGTCTTGAAAAGGGATGCAGACATGTAAATAAATAACTCTCAATCAAACTTCACATTTTTCATGATAGAAGAAGACGGCATCAGCCCTACAGGAAGGTGGTGGTGTGAGTGGATTTAAGAAGAGCTGATGAGAAGGTAAACTCTGAAGAGTGTGCACCAGGATTGGGAGGGTTTGGGGATAACAAGTATATAGCACACCCTTGCCATAAGTAACTCCATCTTAGAAAAAGACTCCATCTTACATTTCACAGGGCACTTTGCCAACAGGGATAAGATGTTTTGCCTGATTTATAAAGAATGCATCCAACCAGATAAGGATATAAGCAAGCACACTCTTCCACTATCAGTTCTCACCAGAGGACTCCGCAGCCATAAACAGAGCAGGGCTTCAGGAGTTCAATATGGCTGTCTTAACTGATACCATCTTCCTGTTACTCATGGTGAACCCAGCATCTCCTGCTGAAGGCTCTCCCCACATCAAAGACTCTTCCTTGCAAGACTGAAGGACCTCTTGGCTCAGACCAGGAGATGCTTTTTGTCACTCCTCCTGGACTAGTTTGTTAACCCCTTTTTCCTATCCCCTTTCTCTTGATGTTAAATGTTACTTTGTTTGTTGTGGAATGTTTAATCTATAGCATTTATATATTGATTAAGTATACTATTATGTAGGGTTTGCAATATTGACTGAATTGTGGAGTGACTTGAGCCTGTGTGTCCAAGGCTCTGACCACTGAGTGAACAGAAAGTACTAAGGAGAATTGCCTCCTTGGGAACCATGTAGTCCATGGCTTTTGTGATTAAATAGCATCAGTGGAAGTCTGCCATTGTAGAAAGACACAGAAACAAACGTGTGTGGACCTCGTTATCTCTGACCTTGCACCACTCACGAGATTGAAATTCCATGAAATTCCATTCCGTGGGAGCAGTGTGCATAGAGGCTCACAGAAAGCTATCTTTGGTGATATCCGTGAGAGACAGCCCTGGGCCACTTCTGCCAACTAGCACTAGAAAAGCTGGAGTTTAGCATTATGGACCTAAAAAAAAAAAAGCATTGGTTCCAAGAGGAAAACTGCAAAATTGAATTTAACAAATGTTTAAACATCTACAAAATGTAACATTGGGCCAACTTCATTAATTGTCATGTTTACTACTCCTAAATATTTCATTACACTTAAAACAATTTGAAGATTAAATTTTTCTCACTTTGCAAGAATTTCCAACTATGCAAAGCAATTGCCAAGAAATCATAGCCAATCTCAAATTAAATTAGTTATCTGTAGCCAAATTATTTCAAAAGCAAAATTACGTTTTTTCTATCCAAAAAATAGATGCACATTAATACATTTGTTTTGGTGTAGGGTGGAACCTCCAGGAGTAAGATTTCCAAGAGCCTATATAGTTTTTAATAGTACAGGAAAGTGTGTGTATGTGTGTGTATATGTGTGTGTGTGTGTTAAAAAGTAAGCCTGGGCCTTAAGAGGAAATGACATAGCAAAACAATGATAAAGACTTGGGTATGTACATCAGAACAATGACAGTGCAAGTTGAATGAGAAGAAACAAAGCTGTATTATAGAAAGATTGGTGAACTGAGAGGAAGACCTGAGTTCTATTTCTGGCTCCATTTTCAAACGAGCAGCTGAATAAATTGCTTGATTCCCTGAAGTTCAGTTTCACGTACTTCAATGCGGTAGGCAGCTATAATCAGCGCCAGCATTTCTCAAATGATCTTGCAATTTCCTCACTCTCTGAAAGCTGGAAGCAAAGCTGAGATTAGGTGGTAGCTTTCTCTGCTTTGCTTTCCCCCAGCCTTTCCAATAGTTTTATATCTACCCAATCTCTTGCATTAAGCCCCTTTCTACTTGAAATGCCTGGCTCTGATTTCTGTTTTTCTGACCTAGCCCTCATTGATACACTATTATTGCTTTTATAGTTCTCATTATTCCAAGAATTATTCCCCATTGGTCTTAGGAACAGGATTTTGTCTTATACACCATATATCCCTTAAACCAAGTATGGTGACTTGTGAAGAGATGGCAATACACCTTTGTGCTACTTCCTCCTTCATTGTCTAGGGCAGGATTCAATTGAAAATCAATCTGGCTGAGCCAGAAAGGCGTTTTCATTCTCAGTACAGGGTTCCAATCAGCTACTATCAGTCACTAGGAGATGACATTAAATATGAAATCTTTTTGTCATTCCTGACCCAGCAGAAAAAAAACAGTTTGTTGAAAGAATAAATTAATGCATGAATATAAAACAACCATTAATTTAACTCTTTGCTCTTTTAAACACAGAACACTCATCTCTTAGCTTACCGCTGATAGCTATGGTTGCTGTTTAGAAGTAAGAAAAAGTAAAAAATAAAGGCATAGAGAATTATGCAGAAAGTTACTTTCTTGTTTTTCTTCAAATACAGGAAAGTAGAGAAGAATTAATGAGATGAGAAATATGAAAGCAGAGTGGTATTTATAATAATGATGTGATTTTATGATATCTTACAAAAGGTATCTCCAGTCCAATCTACATTTACATCCCTCCATTAGTTCATGTCCCAAATATACAAGTGCACTACACAATGAAGAAAAGACTTTCCTTTTCCTTTTCTTAAAAACTAGAAATAGGTTCATGTCCCAAATATATAAGTGCACTACACAATGAAGAAAAGACTTTCCTTTTCCTTTTCTTAAAAACTAGAAATAGGATGTCGATACGTGATTCTTTAGTTGATGGCTTATAAATGAGGCCTATTAATGTAATGGCTTTTAAAATTTTTGTTTTTAATCATAGAATCTTTAAATCAGAAAAGTTCTCAAGGGGTCTGAGGCTCTAGCCCTCTGCCTTAACCTAAACGTTCTCAGACTAATGATCATCATTTCTTCCCCTCAGTGACTTGCTTCAAAGTAGTTAATTTCACTTTTATCTTTTAAAACCCCCCAACTTTGGTCACTGTTTTTCAGTAATTAACAAGTACGTTTTAAATTGGCTTAGTCATGTTCCCTCTCTCAACTGGATTTTTCTTTTCACTGGTTTTTAAAGGATAGCTACCCAATCTTGAATTGAACTTTCCTCGTCAAGCCATCATTTCACCCATACAATTTTTATAGTTAGGCCTCAAATATCTTGGCAAAGATAGTTTATTTTTATGCCATTTAAAAAATTACTTCTGTTAAAAAAAAAAAGAGTTCAAATCTTTGATGCTGTATATTCCAGGTAACAGTAACATCACAGGCTTATGTATTAATATTACCTACTTGTACATTAATACTCGTAGAATGACTATGTTGTTAAAAGTCACTATTATGTGATTTTCATTTTTGGCCATTATTGTAATTACTGGTATTAGAATTTCCCTCCCAATGAAAATAACTAGAAAGCAAGCCACTTTTCCAGCCATTTTTAGACAATAGGCAATACAGTACTATGATCCATAGTAGAAGGCCAAAAACAAGTGGAGCCCTAGACTCACACAGACTTTTTTTTTTTTTTTTTTAGATGGAGTCACTCTGTCGCCCATGCTGGAGTGCAGTGGCATGATCTGAGCTCACTAAAACCTCCACCTCCTGGGTGCAAGCAATTCTCCTGCCTCAGCCTCCCCAGTAGCTGGGATTACAGGTGCACGCCACCATGCCCAGCTAATTTTTTAATGTTTAGTAGAAATGGGGTTTCACCACAGTGGCCAGGCTGGTCTCGAACTCCTGGCGTCAGATGATCAGCCTGCCACGGCCTCCCAATGTGCTGGGATTACAGGGGTGAGCCACTGCACCTCACAATGGCTTTCTATCTGAGGGCATTTTCTGGCATTAAAAAGGTATCTCTAGTCCAACCTACATTTACATTCCTCCATTAGTACATGTCCCAAACATATAAATGTACTACACAATGGGTAGGGCATTTATATTTTTTAAATGGCAGAAAAATTTAAATGTTAAATGCTATAATAAAAATTAACTGTCTTTGCCTAAATATTTGAGGCCTAACTCTAAAAATGTTTGTTGAAAAAATTAATTAATGCATGAATGTTAAACAATCATCAATTTAACTCTTTGCTCTTTTAAACACAGAACACTCATCCCTTAGCTTTCTGCTTTCCTTTCCCAGGGAGGGGAAACCCAAAAGGAATACAGTGGTCCTACTAAGTTTAAAATATGGAGATTGGAATTTGGGCAGGATGAGGTAGCTGGGATTTGTCTTGTAAGAAAAAGTACTGGAGAAGAGAAAGATATGAAGAGAAACAACTCCAATAATGAATTCCAACTCCACTATTGTCTTATTCTCTAAGCCTCTTTGTTCTATGTTTTCAGTGATTGTTCTAAGACCTACAATATGTATCCTTGATTTATTCTTGATGTAGGGCAAAGCAGTATATACAAAGTATAATATGTCATGACCAAAAAGGGCTATTCTCAGGAAGCAAGTTTGGTTTAACATTTAAAAATCTATTAATGCAATTTTCCATTAACATAATAAGAGGGGAACTCATAAGAATCTCTCAACAGAAGCAGAAAAAAACCCATTTTGACAAAATTTAATACCTCTTCTTGATAAAATCTCTCAGTAAATTGGGGATAGAAGATAACTTTTTCAATATGGAAAAGGGCATCTATTAAAAAAAAGGAGCAAATATCACTAGCGATAAAAAAAGTTTTTCCCTTATATGAAGAGGAAGGCAGGATTGTCTATCACCACTTGTATTTAAGATTGTACTGCAAGAGCTAGCCAATACAATACAATAAGAGGAGAAAACTTAATAAAAGCCATACAGAATTGAAAAGCAGTCTGACATATACAGATTTGAAAAAGACTTTTTGATTTGCAGACCATGTATGTAGAAAATTCTAAAGTAGATTAAAAAAAGAAACTAGAACTAATAAGTCAAATTTATCAAGGTAATAGTATACAATATTAAAAATCAAACATATTTTTATATACTAACAATAAGCAACTGAAAAAAATAATTTAAAATGTACCATTAAGCATATCAAAGGACATGAAATACTTAGACATAAATTTAACAAGTTATATGCAAAATCTGTACACTGAAATCCAAACACTGCTAACAGAAATTAAAGAAGACATAAACAGATGAGGAAGTATATCAAAGATCAAATAAGAATTTTCCTCTAAATTGATCTTTACATCTAATGCAACCCCTATAAAAACCCCAGCAGGGTTTTATGTAGAATTGACAAGCTAATTCTAAAATTTATATTGGCAAACAAAAATCTAGAATACCCAAGACAATTCTGCAAAAGAAGAGCACATTTGGATGACTTATACTCTCTGATTTCAAGGCTTATTAGAAAGCTAAAGTAATCAAGACATGGTAATAGTTTTGTGAGAATTAACATATAAGTAATTAAAACAGAATGAAGAGTACAGATGTAGACCCACACATGATTTCCAACAAACATGCCCAAGTAATTCAATGAAAAAAGTAGTCGTTTTAACCAATAATTGAATATTGGAAACAGGATGCCGATAAAGGAAACAAATTTTGACCCCTTCCTTGCTTGTACTTTGACCCTTTAGAGTTAATCTGAATGATCACATTTTTAAGAATAAAAGCTAAAAATTATACCATTAGAAAGAATATAGGCAAAAAAATTGTGACCTTAGAATCAGCAGATTCCTTAGACACAAAAAGCACTAACTATAAAAGAAAAATATTAATAAATTGGTCTTAATATTAACATTTTTTCTCTTTATAAGAAAGCTTTCTCAAAACAGAAGGGTAAGCCACAGACTGGTTGCTGATATTCATAATACATATATCTAACAAAGGATTTGTAACCACAATATATAAAGAACACATACAATTCAATCATTAGAAGACAATGCAGTAAAAACTGGGCAAAAGATTTGAACCTATATTCTGTAAAAGAAGACATGTGAATGGAAAATAAGTGTATAAAAAAATCTATTTCATTAGTCATCAGGGAAATGTAAATTAAAAGTATAATGTGATGCTACTTCACACTCATTAAAGCAACTAAAATGGAAAAGACTGACATACTAAATGTTAACAAGAATGTTGATATGGTTTGGCTGTATCCCCACCCAAAACTCATCTTAAATTGTAGCTGCCATAATCCCCATGTGTCATGGGAGGGACCTGGTGGGAGGTAATTGAATCATGGCGGCAGGTTTTTCCCGTGCTGACCATGATCATGAGGTCTCTCCAGCCATGTGGAATTGTGAGTCAATTAAACTTCTTTCTTTTATAAATTACCCAGTCTCAGGTATGTCTTTATTAGCAGCATGAGAACAAACTAACACAGATGTGGAGCAACTGAACTCATAAAATCCTGGTGAGAATGTAGAATGATGTGCAGTCACTTTGGAAAACATCTTGGCAGTTTCTATACATTTACCATACAACCCAGAAATTCTACTTCTAAGATTTGACCTGAGAAAAAATTGTTTTAAATATCCATACAAAGACTTGTAAACGTGTGTTCATAGCAGCTTTAAAAAAATAATTTTCAAAAAAATTATGAGTGTGAGACACAAATCTTGGAGAGTGATGGAAATGCTTTGTCTTTATTGTATTGGGTTACTAAATGTGCATATTTATTTGTTAAAATGCATCAAACGGTATACCTAACATGGGTTGTATGTATGTACATTTTGTTGTATGTAAATTAGAGCTCACTAAAGTTGAAATACCTAAAAAATAAAATATCCTTATCCTGTTACTCTCTCAAACTCACTCCTTTTCTGTTTTGATTTGTGTATGAAGTCAATTATTTTATATATAGTTAATATATCTGTGCTATGAAAAATCTTATATACATTATATATACATTATACATAGGTATACATTAATAGGGATATATCTCTCTGGGAGAACTTTAAATCATTATTTACATTACTGCTATATTGTATTTTTCTGAAAGGAAAATTCTGTATTGATCTTACCATATACTATTGAATACCCTTTACCAAAATTAATAAGGATAATTTAGGACATGTCTGACCAGTCAGTGAGCAAAGTCTTTTCTTTTCCTTAAAAGCATGTGTCCTCAGCAGCCATTTTTAAACTCACATGACACCACCCTCCTAACCATCACTAATCAGTCTGACTTAGGATTGTTTCAATTCATTATGGCCAAAAGGACAGGATCACAGAATAGAACCATGACCACTAAGGAGTCCTACCCCTATAAGTTGGGGAAGTTCCCTTAAAGGAGATATATGACTTCTTTGACTTTTGATATATGACTTTTCTAGAATTGTACATGTATCTGGGAAGAAACACCCACAATTTCTGCTGTTTTACCCTTTGATTGCTCAGAGCACACATAATTTTGTCAACACACATAATTCTAAAGAAACTCCTCTAGGCAGTCATAAACACTTTCCAACAAGAAGTAACCCAAGGTCACACCAAGAGCAATATGTAGGTACAGGATGTCAATGGACCACTCCCTTCACAGACCATGATCTCCCTCAGATTTGCATTTCTTCTGTACTTTTGTTGTGGTTCCTTCCTCACTCTTTTCTTCAACCAGTGAATGAATCAAATAATTATACCAACATACTTGATATACAGTAGTATGAAGAAAAGGAAGAAAAAAGATACAAAGAACAGTGATAGTTCCTAATCCAAAGGGAAAAGAGAAAAGGGAAAATGATGAAATTATTAAGCCTTTGAACACTCTAGCAGCAAGGGCAGAGAAACGGAAGCTATAGTTCTTAATGCTGTTGGTGCAACTTATGACCTTCCTTCTTTATTATCTACTCCATCATCATCTTACCTTTACTCAAAACCTTATCTTGCCTAGTTTCTTTGCTTGGTATAGTTCTGAGCCCTGAGAGAACCTCTTTGTAGGTTATACCAGTTTTCCATTAACTTTTACCCTTGGCTATAATGATGTAAGACACCCCCAAAATTCCTTGAATTCTATCCACATTGTACAATAGAAATACTTTCTTTCCTGAGAGTCAGCACCAACAATTTTAACAGTGTATATCCCACAGTCAAAGTAGGTTTTTAATTACGAAAGTACTACTGTGTCCACTGTAGAAAAAAATCCAGTGTAGAAATGTATAAAAAGAAATCCTTACAGATGTAAATAAAAAGCAAATAGAATGCAGCAAAATTTATTTTCTTATCCCTTCCCTTTCTTCCTCCCAGAATTAGCCACTATTAACAGCTTAAGTGATTTCTTGAAATTCTTTTTAACACATATACATGTATGTATTTTGTGCCCCTTGATGTATGATGCCATGTCAAAGGCTCAGGGCTGGTTGCTATTGCTGCCTTTGGTATATGTTTACAAGTACTAAAATGTCCAAAGAGTAAACAGTAGGAAGTAAATATGCACAAGCAAGGCACTTGGTTAATTTGGTTAATCAACTCTATCATAAGTAGCCTGGCCTTGGCCACTCAGCATGCTGTAAGCTCCCGGCAGGGAAGAAGGAGTGAGCCAGCAATAGGGGAAATTAACTGATCATCACGTCCCATTGAGTCTGATTGATGTTGTTGTCTACATCTGAGGGGTCTGATTGGAGGGAATGGGGTGAGGAGGAGTTGCAGGTGCTTTAGGACAGCAGCAGTTTTTGGCTTTAGTTTATGGAGATTCAGCAAGGAGGATACAAGGAATGTCAAAAACATTAAACAGATGTGGAGGAAGAGTTTCAGTCTATTTGGCCCAGATTCAGAGTCTGACACTTGGCACAGGCTCTCAGTTGGTTCATTCTTATTGGTGGCTAGGTGACCCTGGAAACAGCAGCTACAAAGTAACATCAGTATAATGGAATCTATAGATTTTTCACTACAGAGATTTAGATTTTAGTTCTCATTAAAGATTGTAAAATAAACTTTTTATTTTACAATAGGTTTCTGAATAGATCTAAACTCACAGAAAAGTTTTGAATATGAGAGTCCCCATATACCTCTCACCCACTCACCCCTACTGGCATCTTACTTTAGTATGGTGTATTTGTGATGATTAATATTGATATGTTATTAACTTGAGCCCATACTTTATTTATTCAGATTTCTTCAGTTTTTACCTGGTGTTCTCTTATGGTTCTAGGACCCCAAGCAGGATACTACATTAAAGTTTGTCATCATGTCTCCCTAGGATCCTGGTGGCTATGACAGTTTCTCAGACTTCCCTTGTTTTTGTTGACCTTGATAATTTAAAGGAGCACTGATCAGCTATTTTGTAAATGTCCCTCACATAGAATTATCTGATGTTTTTCTCATGATCACATTGGGGTTTGGGTTTTAGGGAGGAAGACCACAGAGATAAGGTGCCATTCTCATCGCATCATATCAAGGACACATTCTATCAGCATAACTTATTACTGCTGATGTTAGCCTGTGTTTGTCAGATTCCTCCACTGCAAAGTTCCTCTCTTCTCCACCCCATCCATAATGTACACTTTGTGGGAAAGTCACTATGCACAACCCACTCTTAAGAAATGGGATTTATACTCACCTGCTTGAAGGCAGAATATGTACAGAAATTATTTGGAATGCTGTTTTGGGAGATTTGTCTCTTTTCTTGTTGATTATAAACAATGCTACTTTATTTATTTTGTTCCTCTGAAATTGTTCTGGCTGTGGCCACTGAAAGTTCTTTCAATCAGCCCTTCCGTTTCTCTGACATACCACTGTTATTGTGGCAGTTTTCGGTTTTTTGTTTTGTTTTGCTTTGTTTTGTTTGTTTTACTTCTCTAGTTTCTGGCACTACAAGATACTCCAGACCCATCTTGTATATTTCCTTCCTCAGGCTTACAATAGTCATTTCTCCCAGGAGTCCTGGTTCCTTTTATTGAAGAATGGAATTATAAACTAAATCTGGGTTAGGTATGCTTGTTGCTACTGGGATGTCTTTCTTTCTAGTCCCTCTCAACTAACAAAGCAAGGAAATAGATGTGTACATACTAACATATATATACAAATATCTATAAATATTTCTCTCTTTGTCTATCATGTCAGCATGAGTTCATACTGATGTCTCCAACTCTAATCCATTTCCACATGGCTCATTCTAGCCTTCTCCCCTTGCTCATCTGGAAACCACCACGCCTGCAGTGAGAAATCCAGCTCCCACCATCTGCCAGCCATTTACTGTTATTATTCAATTCTAATATACATGTATGTTGTTATGTTGTTCCACACTTCTATGTGAAACAACTTTATCAATTAGAGTATAGTGGTTTTGTGCACTTTCATTTGCCTTACAGACCCCACTCATTTCCAGAGTTACTTGGGTCAGTATCTTTCCCCCTACCCTCTTCCATGGGGTTGTTTGACACATTGGTAATACTGTTACATGCTTTTGAGATGCAGTTAGATTCTTTTGTCATTCCATCCTAGGATGCCCCATCTGCCTAATGATTTGTGTTGTTGTTAAATCCATATACATTAAGGTTCACTCTTTTCGTTATAAAGTTCTATGGGTATTGAACAAATGCATCATGCCATGGAACCACCCTTACAGTATTGTTACCTACTGGCAGTGTATCTGTATGGGTCTGCAGCAAACTCAATTCTTGCCTCCTCAGAAAAAAGAATTCAACCAAGGGGACATAAGGCAGAGAGAGAGACAAGGGCAAGTTTTAGAGCAGGAGTGAAAGTTTATTAAAAAGCTTTAGAACAGGAATGAAAGGAAGTAAAGTACACTTGGAAGAGGGCCAAGCAGGTGACTTGCGAGATCAAATGCCCTGTTTAACTTTTGACTTGGGGTTTGATACGTTGGCATGCCTCTGGGGTCTTGCATCTCTTACTTCCCTGATTCTTCCCTTGGGGTGGGCTGTCCACATGCACAGTGGTCTGCTAGTGTTTGGGAGGGGAGCCTGTACAGTGTGTTTACTGGACTTGTACACATGCTCACTTGAGGCATTTTTCCTTACTAGCTGAATATTCCTAGAAGGTCATATACCAGTTAAACTCTGCCATTCTGCCTCTTAATGTGCATGCTTGAGCCCACTCACCCAGCTCCTGAGATCTTATTAAGAAGCTGCTGATCACCAGTTTCAGGTTTCCTCTACTGGGAGACTGCCTTGCCCTGGCGCCAGCTCTGACCAATTATTATTTTAGAGAGACAGTTAATAACCACCTGACCATCACCTGACAGTCACCTGACACTCCTGGTTGGGGGTGGGAAGGAGGAGCCCTCTCCTGCACTGCTCTTGCCTGACTAGCTACCTACTGTAACAGTATCATTCAGAATAGTTTTGCCATCCTAAAAAATCTCCTGTGCTTTACCTATCCAGCCCTTCCCCACTGGCTCCCTGCAACACTGACAACCACTGATCTGCTTACCATATCTATAGTTTTACCTTTTCCAACATGTCATGTAAATTGAATCGTATAATACATAGCCTTTTTCAGGTTGGCTTCTTTCATTTAGAACTTGCATTTAAAATTCATCCATATTTTGAATGACTTGCTAGCTCATTCCTTTTCATTACTCAATAATATTTAGCTGTATGGGTGTTCCACAGTTTGTTTATCAACGGACCTATTGAAGGACATCTTGGTTATTCTAGTTTGTGGCAATTATGAATAAAGCTGTCATAAACATTTGCGTGCAGGTTTTTATATGGACATATGTTTTCAAATCAGTTGGTAAATATCTGGGAGCACAATTGCTGTTTAGTATGGTAATACTCTATTTAGCGTTGTAAGAAACAATCAAACTATCTTCCCAAAGTGGCTGTAAATTTTGCATTTCCACCAGCAATGGATGAGAGTTCTTGTTGCTCTGCATCCTCACCAGCAGTTGGAATTGTTAGTTTGTTTGGATTTTAGTCATTTAGCCATAGGTATGTACTGCTGTTGCTTTCTTGTTTTAATTTGCATTTCCCTAATGATAAACGATGTTGAGCATCTTTTTTATATGCTTATTGGCCATCTGTATATCTTCTGTAGTGGAGTATCTGTTTCAGATCTTTTGCCCTTTTGTTAAGTGGGTTGTTTGCTTTCTTAATGTTGAGTTTTAAGAGGTTTTCATGTATTTTAGATACAAGTCCTTTATCAGACATATGTTTTACAAAATATTTTTCTCCCAGTCTGTAGCTTTTTTTTGTTTCATTCTGTTCACACTGCTTTCACAGAGCAGAATTTTAAAATTTTCACAAAATCCAAAATGAAAAAGAAAGGAGAAGAATGTCACTGTAGCTCTAGGGGTAGAATTGGAATCCAGGATTTTTTCTTCGGAAGAAGAAACATAAGAGGCATGGGCAGATTTTATTATATACTGAAATCACCATCACCCTCAGCATCAGCCTAAACTTTCCTCTTGAAATGACATTCTTCTCATAGTCACATCTGTTGTAGGGCATTTGTGATATGTACTATTCATTGTTAATTTCTAATTTTTTTAAAAGATGCAGTGTTAATTCTCTCCTTGATTCAATAAATGAGAGCAGGAACTATATGCTTTTGCCTTTTTGTAATTGTACTGATGCATGATCTTTTTATTTTTTTAGTAGGTGTTTTATTAGTATTGAAAATAAAGGTGTATTTTATGATTATGTGTATAAACTGATTTATATTTTTTATTAGCCTGTCAAAAAGAGAAAGAGGTATGTTAAAATGTCCCATTGATATTGTACTTCTGTCCATTTCTCCTAATTTATAGCAGATTTCACTTTTTGTATTTTGATATAATGTCATCTGATGAATAAAATTTCATGACAGTTTTATATTCATTGTGAAATATCCTTTCTGACAGGACATCTTTATCTCATTTAATATTTCTACTTTAATTTCTATCATATTTGTTGTTAGTAATGGAATTCTTTCTTATTGTATTTGCCTGATAT
Source organism: Pongo pygmaeus (assembly GCF_028885625.2). Taxonomy (NCBI): domain Eukaryota; kingdom Metazoa; phylum Chordata; class Mammalia; order Primates; family Hominidae; genus Pongo; species Pongo pygmaeus. Next base: position 104,662,181 of record NC_072384.2, on the reverse strand, counting down.
GTTTGCCTATGTTTTAATTTTTTAATATATTTTTTATTTAGTAATTTCATAGTAGGTGGGTCTTTGGAAAATGTCACATAGGTGGATTTCCCTTCTCTCATACAATCTAAAGATATTCTCTTTTAATGAAGGGGATTCCCCCAATTGCATTTATAGACTTCATGAACATATCTGATCATACTTCACCACCTTTTTAAAAATTTCTCCTTATGTTTCCTTCCTCCCTACCTCCCCCTCCCTCCCTCCCTCCCTTCCTTTTTTCCTTCCTTCCTTTTTAATGCCTTTTATTATATGACTATATGATTTTTACTTTTACCTTCTCCGATATTTTTGAAGGAATCTATCATTATTTTAAACCTTTTTTTTTTTGAGACAGAGTCTCACTCTGTCGCCCAGGCTGGAGTGCAGTGACGCCATCTCTGCTCACTGCAAGCTCCGCCTCCTGGGTTCATGCCATTCTCCTGCCTCAGCCTCCCGAGTAGCTGAGACTACATGCGCCCGCCACCACGCCCGGCTAATTTTTTGTAGTTTTAGTAGAGACGGGGGTTTCACCACGTTAGCCAGGATGGTCTCGATCTCCTGACCTCGTGATCCACCCGCCTCGGCCTCCCAAAGTGCTGGGATTACAGGCGTGAGCCACTGCGCCTGGCCTATTTTAAATCTATTAATTGTTACTTTAGTTTAGAAATCTTCTCCAACCCAGAGATGGCCAGTGTGTGACGTCATTCTCTCCTTTTCCAGTGAAGACCGTATAAATGAATCAGAGCAGTTTCCCATTGAGCCTGATATGACCCCAGCGAAGCCCTAGGGCAGTCATTGCCAATTAAGGGTTGGAACACAAGCTGAAATCTACTTCCCATTCTTACTTTTTTCTATTTATTGAGTTAAGCCAGTTGATCCCAAATGTTGCTGCACATTGGAAGTGGCAGAGGAGCTTTCGGGCACCCCATACCAATTAAATGAAACCATCAGAGGGTGAAAGCCAGGCATCAGTGGTTCATAAAGATCCCCAGCTGATTCCAATGCACAACAACATTTGACAACTATTGAGTTTAAGCACAATTTTAGATTGTGCTTAAACTCAGTACTTTAAGACTTACCCTGCCACCTCTCTGTCATCATTCATGTAATCAAAACGAAAGTGAACTTTTTGCTCTCCCTCTCCCTTTTCTTCTTTCCCGTCTATCTTCCCACCCGCTCTTCTTTTTTCCTTCCAACCATTATATATCTTCTAATTTAAAAATGAGTTTTGAAATTGGTATCCACTTTTATAATAACATTTACAAAAATTAATTTGGATATCTCTCAATTCTAAACGGTTCAATGTTTGCAGCCAGATGGTTTATACAATTATCTTCATATTTCGAAACTTTGAAAATTTTGTTTTTTCTCTCAGGCATTTCAATTACAGCTTCAAATAATTTTTTCTAAGAAGTTCACATGAATGATACATTGCATATTTGTGAGTACTTTCTTCTGTTGCCTTCACACACAAAATTTGGCTACATACAAAATTCTTACATGATAACTGTTTCTTTTTTTTTTTTTTTTTTGACGGAGTTTCACTCTGTCGCCCAGGCTGGAGTGCAATAGCACAATCTTGGCTCACCTCAACCTCCACCCCCACCCCACCCCCGCCGGGTTCAAGTGATTCTCCTGCCTCAGCCTCCCGAGTAGCTGGGATTATAGGCATGTGCCACCACGCCCGGCTAATTTTGTATTTTTAGTAGAGACGGGGTTTCTCCATGTTGGTCAGGCTGGTCTTGAGCTCCCGACCTCAGGTGATCCACCTGCCTTGGCCTCCCAAAGTGCTGGGATTACAGGCGTGAGCTACCGTGCCCGGCCATTGTTTATTTTTAAAATTCTATAGACATTATTCCACTGTCTTCTGGTATGTCAAGTTGCAGAAAAGGTATTTGAGGTCAGTCTTATTTGCATTCCTTTTAATCTAGTCATTTATTTTGCCAATGGGCTCATAAATCCCCTTCATTCTTTTAAGTTTTCAAGTTTGGCCAGGATGTACTTTCATTTGGGTCTTTCAAAATTCATTTTGCTTCGATGTAGTGGGTGCTTTCAATCAGTAAGTACAGATTTTTTTTTTCAGCTCAGAAATGTTTTTCTCGTCTTCGCTTTGGTTTCTCTTCTATTTATACTGATCTAAGAACACCAGTGATCTGTGTTTGCTCTCCATTACATATCTTCCATATCTATCCTCTGTTTGCCATTTAAATCTCTTTGATTTTGCTTCTGCAATCCAGGAACACTTTTCAAGTTTAACTTTCATATGACTGATTCAAAGTTTCACAGCATCATTCAGATATTTTCTAACACTTATGTAAATTACATTTTTCCATTGCATTTTATACCCAAGGCTTTTTTATGTTTTTGTTTGTTTCTTTGTTCCATTTTTAGGGCACCCTGTTCTTGTTTCACGTATACAAATCTTTTATATTTTGAAAGATACTAATTACAGTTTATTTGTAATGTTTTCTTTTCCCTGCATATTGCCTTTTTCATCCAGGTTCCTTTTCTCTCTTGTTTTCTCCTCCCCCCGCCCCCCACCATACTACCTGCTTTTCTTGGATTTATGGAAAACCTTGATTGTTTGCTTATATTAAAGAGATGAGGGCTAAACAGCTGCCTGAAACTCAGAGTGCCTAGATGCAGACTGTCCTCTGTGAATCACTGAAGAGTGCTTACTATTCCCATTGTCAATACAGTGATCGCTTAGTATAAGCAGGGATTGGTCCAAAACTCCTGTGGAACCAAAATCCACAGATGCTCAAGTCCTTTGTATAAAATGGAGTGTAGTATTTGCATATAACCTGTGCACACCCTCCTGTTTAACTCATCTTCAGATTACTTATAATACCTAATACAATGTAAATGCTATGCAAATATTTGTTATATTTTATTGGGTTTTTTTATGTGCATCTTTTTTTTCCTGAATATTTGCAATCTGCAGTTTGTTGAATCTGTGGATGAGGAACCACAGAAAAGGAGAGCCAACTATATGTTGGGGGCTTCAGCACCATGGGCTGATCATGTCCCCTAGAGAAGACTCATCCATCTCTTTCATGAGAAATAAAGTTCCATTCTCGGAGCCAATGGAAGAAGAAACTAGTGCTCAGCAGTCAGTATGCAAACAGATACTTAATCTTCCTATTTTTGGTACAAAACCTGAGAGGTCTCCATTGTTGTCTTTAAGCTGAGAGTTTCTATTTTACCCTGTCTATAATATAAACCTCTAGGCTTCTGCTGGGGAGAAGAGATGGCATCTAGTGGCAATCTAAGGGAGAGGGAAGGCACAGAGATCTAGTTTCTTCCTAATTTTCTCAATCCTCCTAATCTTTTGTCCTGCACTCTTTCATCCTGGCTTCTAGAAGGACTATTGCTGCTAATTTCTGAGTCTCTGGAGGGGGACTGTGGTGTAAATTGGGTTGGTTCTCAGCTTTCCCTACCTACAGTTGAGGATTCCGCTTTCTCAGATCTGTTAAGTCTGTTTCCATATGTCTGTCTGTTTTATGGCATCAGAATTTTGCCACTTTTTCTTTTCTTCCATTTTCTGTACCTATGTGGGCTGCTATATGAAAACAAGACCAAACAAAATCTCTCTATTATAGTGTTATAAGGGTTTGCAGAGGGAGCAAAATTAGATGTGTTTGTTCAAAGCTCCATCTTTACCTGGAAGTCCCATTTAGATCTTTGGGGCTCCTTGTTAATTTCACTAATCTAAATTTTAATTTCACCTTTAATCTGAGCTATCTTTCTCCTTAAGCTCCTAATTTCTAGTGGTCTTTCTTTTGGCATTCTTTCAAGGATTCCCAATGGTTTCTTGATAATACCTTCTTAATCGTGTCATAGATCATTTTCAGAGATGAACTCCTTTGAGCCAAATATTCCCATTTCTTTATGCTATAATATGTTTTCACCAGTCTCATTTGTGTTTCTAGTATCTTTACTGATGCTAGAACACGGATAAATATATCCAGACTTCATGTTTATCAAGACAGGGTGAGTGAATTACTCTCTTTGCCTAGCTGTTTGATGGTTGAACTCCCTTCTCAGATCTTGAGCTGGAGGGAAGGTTGACACAAATATCTTCTAGTCTAATTTTCTGTCCCTATCAGAGTTTTTAGGGTGTCACTGCTCTATCAGGGTGTCATTTCCTCCATCACCTACTGCCTGGTTATTTGGTATTCAAGTCGGCTTACTGCTTGAAAAACAAGAGATTGTGCCGCTGCAATGATTGTTAACTGCCTATTTCTTCCCATAGACTTTACCTATGAGGATTTTAAGACCTTCCTCTCCCAGCTTATCTATGCTGCTGCCTCTTCTCCCTCCTTCTGTTCAGTCTATCTCACAAATGCAGTTGTTTACAGGGGTTTTCATTCTCAACCTAGATGTAGAAGGATAAGATGGGAAGGAGGGGCAAGGCCAACAGGACTCTGCTCATTTCATAGAATAACATCATATAGTAAGGGTGGAAAAAATACTTAGCTTTTCTAATTGGGCCATAAAAACATCTTTCTTTTTAAAAAATCATCTCTATGAAACCTGAGTAGATGTTTCTCATGCAGATCTATTTCCTTATAATGTACATCAAATTTTTTCTAGATTCTGGCATGAGTTTTCTTGCCCATCTTAGTTTTGGAGCAGAAATCCGAGCTTTTATTTTTTCTGTGGCTTCATGAAACACTTGCCCTACTTCCCAACTCGGCATATAGGCTTAGTTCAGATGCTCATCCCCTCCTGGTCACAAGATGATGACACCTTTCAGGGTATGTCTTCTTATAACCATATCCAAAGGTAGGAAATGCAGCTTCTCCCTCAGTGTGTCTTTTTATCAGAGGGGAAAATCTTAACCAGGAGCTTCCCAGCATCCTTCTTTTGGGGTTCCATTGGCCATGATTAAGCCATATGTCCAGGGGAGTCTGCAAGAGCCATTATCTAGCATTTTCAGTGTGTGTGCACATGATGGTGGAGAGGGTTATTTGCAGTAAGGGTGAAGGTGACAAGGAATGGCTGTTACATAAGCAACAAACAGTCCTTGCTACCAGCCTATGAAAATCATTGCATTCTACATAAGTATGTTGTAGTTGCTGACTAGAACAAATCAAAGTCATCTTTATGTGAGAAAGATTTGTGTCATTTCCATACCTGGTATAGCCCTCCTCCTTCGTGAGCAAGATCAACATAGACATTGTCAATCATATAATAAATCCATTTTGTTTCCAGTTTTATTCAGGCTTCTGAGAAGCTCTGAGACAAATTTATGATCCATCACTGGTAAGTAAGCATTATTTCTCATGGTCTCCATTTTCTAAACTTCCAGCTTCATTGAACCTCCCCACCCTTAATTTTCCCTAAACTCTTCTCATGTAATCTTATTTTATTTCATTTTGACCCACTGTATATATTTTCAAGAGTATTCTTACATCTTAAGTCCTTTTGGAACAAGGCCAAGTCTAAATAATAATTAATTAACTACTGATGTTTTTATAACCTGGTATTAAATTATACTCAAGAATTGGGACAGTGTTTTGCTGATTTTTATGTATCCTATGTTTCCTTGTCTATAGTAGCACCCAATAAATGTTCATGGAATTGAATTGATTCATCCCCAGGGCTACTCGAGTCCACCAATCCTCTAAATGTGGTCTTCCTTTTATTTTCTAGGGGATTTTAGGATTACAGGCATCAACCAGTTGATCTTGTATGCACAGACAGATAACTGGAAAACAGTCCTTTCCATGCCTGTGGTTCGATGTGTGAATTCTTGGACTGGCCTGCGATTGTTATATCAAACAAATGCTTACAAGTATTGATCTGATTTGACTGAATAGCAGCTCAGCCAAACCAGCACACAGCTGCCAGAGTCACACTGGGCCACAACAGCTGGAGACAGACATAGGAAACTAGAAATTATTCAGTTGCAGCCCCTCCAAACCATGTTTGACATGCTATTTATCTTCTCCTACTGAAACTCTCTCTTTCCAAATAAATGAGGGTGGGTGATAGCTTAGGGGTTGTTTACCTTCTACTGATCAAACAAGTCTGAATTAGGAATTAGAATCAGTGAGTCTAAAATGATGAACACGCTTACCCTAGCATTACTTAGAAAATGGGAAAAATAAATTAGATTACTACTTGGAAGGACTCATTGGTTTGGAGAGCAGCAGGGACTTAATTGCAGGTCTAAGGCAGCACAGCCTCCGTTTTTCTTCAACACAATCTACAGCTTTCCTCAGAGCAACAGGCAGAGAGTGGATTCCTTAGAGAGTACTGTGATTTGTAGCAAGCCAGCAGAGACAGAGAGCAGGATAGGACCTGCAATTTGCCCTCTAATGACATGGTGATGTCACATTTTCATGGGCCCTGGGATTACTACCTAGCACCTTGTTTCAAACATTTGCTGTCTTGGAGAGCTCCAGGGCACATCTTTCTGTTCCATGGGATGCGTCAGAAGCAGCATAGTCACAGAACTGATGAAGTGAATAAAAGTGTTTTTGTTTCTCAGGCAGAGTTAACAGGATGCTTTACTCCATCAACAGCTGTCCTTTATACAGTATCTTTTTGTAGAATAACACACAACGACATAATGCAGTTTGCTTGAAATTCTAATTAAAATGAGGTACTTGTCTCCTGCTTCAGCCAAATGAAATTATGGAACAAGACTTACAAGCAGCAAAGACTCATTTCAACAGTGCAACTAGCCTGCAAAATCAGTCCCCAAGCAACAAAGTCAGCTTTCAGAATTATGGGACTTAGAGGGTCTACTGCATCCACTAAAAGCATTTGTGTGTGTGTGTGTGTGTGTGTGTGTGTGCATGATTGTGCACACAGAGCAGAAAGCTAAGTCCTCTAAAGAACATTCACATAACAGTCATAACACATGTTAATATTGATGTACAATATAATACAGTAGAAGCTTCCTATGATGCCAGCCTCCTGTGACAGGGCTGAGGCTGACCTTTTAGGTAAAACCACCTTATAATTAGGTCCGTTTGTTACTTGAGATGACTGCTCTGGCTGAGGCCCAAGGTTCCCTGGTTGCACATTGCCTCATCCATACAATAAAGATGTATTAATAAGGAATGTCATTCTTTGCTGCCACATAGTCCTCTGTGGGACTTCATTTGTTTAAAACCAAACTCTGTAAGAAATCAAAAGGCAGAAAGAAAGAGTGCAGGAATCCATGTCAGCTCATACCAGAAGAGTTTGTTGTAGACATGGCACAAATATCTTGCAATATAGTTTACCAAAAATAATATGCACTGATATATTTATATATAAATATATGTTAAAATATATTATATTATATTTATATTTATATATTTATATTAAATATATAATATGTATTATATATAAATTTATATATATTATATATAATATATTATATTTTGTATATTTAATATCAGCAGGTATTATATTTAATATCAGAGCACCTTATAAATGCCAAACACTGTATAGCTTACCCATTGCTTCTCAAAGAATTCCCTGACATACCATTATCATCCCCACTTAACATATGCGGGAGCACATTTCAAAGGGTTAGGTAACCTGCTCAAGGTCATGTAGGTAATAAGTGGCAGATTCAGGGTTTGAATTTAGGCAGCCTATTCTGGATCCTAAGCTCTTAAATACTAATTCCAGTAGCCAGCATGTACGTAACACTTACTTTGTATGGGGCACTAGGTGCTTTGTATTTGTGAAACTCATTTAATTTCCACATTGATTTTATTAGGTAGATACTGTAATTAACCTTATTTTTATTGGTGCAATTAATGAAGTATACAGAGGTCATGTTACATTCTCAAAGTCACGTACTTGCAAAATGGCAAGGAGGAGTGGGCCAGGGACTATGTTTTAGCTACGATGCTATTCTCCTCTCCATACCATGTCATCCTCTGCCTGAAGGTCTGCTTGGGCAGCATTTTGTTGGTTTTGAATTTCATTGCTGTTTTTGTACCTTTCTTATCAAAACCATGAAAAGCCTTTTTTTTTTTTAATAAAAGGGGCTACTCACAAGTATCCCTTTGTATTTGTCTCTGTTTCTCTTTTGGGGATGTCAGCTGGCAGCTGAGAAAACAAATTTTAATTCTTTCATTGAGTTAGGCTTAGGGCAATGGGGATATTACTGGACATAGAGATTTGGAAACCATTTCTCCTTTATAAGTCCCAGGTGGCTTGTTGGGAGTAAATGAGCGTCCTGCCTTAGCTATTACTCAGGCTAATAGGACAAATATTTCCATCCAAATCTGAGTGATCGAGTGCATGAACAGTTTTGTTACAACAGCTGAAAACTAGGAAATCAAATGAGGTAAATTAATTTTAAAATAAATGTTCCCTTAGAAGGGTCCCCCAGATGTGGAGAGCAACTGGTGCCAGCAACCACCCCATAATACAAAGCCAAAAGGCTCAGGAAGAGCCAGTGGTAGAGACAGCCCTGGCTACAGAGGCCATGGGAGGTGGGGCAGGGAAAGACAGGTTTCAGCATTAAGCCAGAGGACTAAGTGATCAATTAGATTGGACATCTACATCAGTGTGTGCTTAGGGAATGCCAGTTCATTTTAATATTAACCTGTAAAAATATAATTAACAAAACATACCTCCTTGCACAAACCTCTACGTTATACAAAATAGACAGAAATAAATGAGTAATACTGTCCGCACCGAGTTTACTTCTTGAGACTGAACGCAGATGTAGATCAAAGGTTGAAGGAGCACATATAATCAGTGGCTTTTCATATATAACATGTATTTTTAGAGATGGGATCTTGCTATGTTGCCTAGGCTAGTTTCAAACTCCTGGGCTCAAGTGATCTTCCCACCTTAGCCTCCCAAGTAGCTGGGACTATAGGCATGTGCTGCCATGTCTGGCTGATCTTTTTAATAAAAAGATAAAAACACAGATAAAATTCAAAACCAACAAAATGTGGCGCATATATATATATATATATATATATATATATATATTCATCTGAATATTTTTCTTCTCAGGAAATCTCTTTCTGCAAACTGCTGGTTACTGTATTCCTTCTCTCAAGTTGCAGAATTCAAGTCATGTCTGGATTCATTAATAACTATGGCTTATTGGGCACCTACTATGTGCCAAGTGCTTTTTAGGCGTTATCATATTTATCCTCCCAACAACTCCCAAGAATCCGTAATATTATCCTCATTTTACGGGCAGGAAATGGAAGTTGAGTGAGGTTCAGTAACTTGCCCAGGGAGCTAAGTGTTTGAACTGCCTGGGATATAAACTCAGGGTTGTTTGATTCTAAAGTACTGAGCCTACTATCTCTAGGAGAACATATTTGAAAGGATGCCCTGGCTATGAAACTGCAAAACCACTGGCGATACAGCAATATCACTGTAATATCACGGGGTAGCCCTTTTGGAAGAGGAGTGGCTTGTAGTTACTAAAATTGTGAAAGGAATTCTATATTAGAAATGCATGCTAAGGCTGGATGCAGTGGCTCACACCTGTAATCGCAGCACTTTGGGAGGCTGAGGCGGGCAGATCACCTGAGGTCAGGAGTTGGAGACCAGCCATCCCAACATCCCAACCTCGCCTGTACTAAAAATACAAAATTTAGCCAGGCATGGTGGCACACATCTGTAGTCCCAACTACTAGGGAGGCTGAGGCAGGAGAATTGCTTGAACTCAGAAGGTGGAAGTTGCACTGAGCCGAGATCGTGCCACTGCACTCCAGTCTGGGCGACAGAGCAAGACTCTGTCTCAAAAAAAGAAAAAAAAGAAATGCATCCGAAAGACATGCTTGCACATGGACTCCAGAATATTCTGACATTTTCCTATTTCTGTGTAAAATAGGAAAAATGTAAAAAATCATACTAATAGTCAACAGAAGAATATGCAAATAAACTATGATTCATCCTTAATATGGAACACTGGGCATCTGTGAAACAGAAAGGGAGAGTGCTGTATCTACTGACGGGGAAAAAACCTCCAGGTCATATTTAGTGGTCAAAGTGAGTTGCAGAACAATATGCATGATATGATCCCATTTACATTTTTAAAAGATATGTACATATGTATATGAATATTATAAAAGCATAGGATAAAAACTGGAAGGAAGCATATAATTTCCTGGGATGGATGTGAGAGTTTAGAAAGGATAGAGATGGAGAAAGCGCAAGGGAATGAAGGATAATTTTCAAATTTTGCTTTATAAGTTTATATGATTTGATGTTTTTAGAGTGATGAAGGACTTATTACTTACATAATAAAAAAGAAGTGAACATTTCAGCAACTATAGTCAAATGGCAAAAGTGTGTTTGTGTTTCCATAAACTTTGTTGTTGTTGTTGTTGTTGTTGTTGTTGTTGTTTTGAGACGGAGTCTCTCTCTGTTGCCAGGCTGGAGTGCAGTGGTGCCATCTCGGCTCACTGCAACCTCCGCCTCCCGGGTTCAAGCGATTCTGCTGCCTCAGCCTCCTGAGTGGCTGGGACTAAAGGCACGTGCCACCACGCCCAGCTAATTTTTGTATTTTTAGTAGAGACGGGGTTTCACCATGTTGGCCAGGATGGTCTCGATCTCTTGACCTCGTGATCCGCCTGCCTCGGCCCCCTAAAGTGCTGGGATTATAGGTGTGAGCCACTGCACCTGGCCTTGTTACCATAAACTTTTCAGATATGTTAGTGTACAAGATATTTTCTCCTTAAGGGGTTTGTTAAATTTTTTCAGCCTCTTCCCCTGAAACCTTTAGCCGGTTTCTGCAATTTAAGCATATTTCAACAATGAATACTTAATACAGTCATGCACTGCATAATGACATTTCAGTCAATGATGGATCGCATACAGGATGTTGGTCCCATCAGATTACAATCCACATTTTTACTGTACTTTTCTATGTTTAGATACACAAATACTTACCATGTGTTACAACTGCCTACAGTATTCAGTAAAATAATATGCTGTGTAAGTTGAGGCTATACCGTATCGCTTAGGTGTGTAATAGTCTACACCATCTACATTTGGGTAAGTACACTCTATGATGTTTGAAGAACAATGAAATCACCTAATAATGCATTTCTCAGAATGCATTCCTGTTGTTCAACAATGCATGACTTTATTAATAATTATTTCAGATAAGAGTCTTAGTTCTGTTCTGTGATATGCTACAAAGAAGGAACAACCACACCAACAAACAACAAAAATCAGTAATTTTAGGTCCTCTGTTCAAAAATTCCACAAAATAAATGTATCATTTGGAAACATCATATTGATAATTCTAGTGGCTCCTGGCCCAGGCAATAGCAAGTGGGGAACTCATTGTCCTATATTTTGAGGCTTCAGCAGGACAGTAATGAAAATTCACCAGAGAGTCTAATAAGCATATCCATCTGATCTCCAAGGAGCCTCAAGCTCCAAGAGGAGGAAGAAGACAGGACGGCTCTTCTAAAAAGTAACCACAAAAAAAACGCAATTACTTTTGCACCAACCTAATAGAAGAAATGCCATATCCTTACATACGCCTCCCTGGCCATCCAAAGAATTCATATGCATGGGCATTCAGTATATTCAAAAAGATTTACCTGATGCTAAATCTTTGCCTGCAAGCCAGGGCAAATGTACCATGGGCTAGTTCCCAGCACTTCAGTAATTCTTGAAGGCTGGTGTTAGACGTATAATCTGTGTAAGATTGGAAGGTCATGGAATACAAAGAAAGTTGTACCCCTTTGCACTCACCCAAAAGGGGAAAATGTGACTTTCTCTAGCTATATAAATAGCTGATATCAGGTCTGTCTGTAGTATTACCCAAGTGATGACCCATAGTGACAAAAAAATAGCTGAAATTATCAGGCAGCGTGGGCCACAGTCTCATTATTTTGATAGTGCAAGCGTGGCCTTTAACAACACATTGTCATTGTCACATTTGTCTCAGGAACATCAGATGATGATGGCTATTAGTTTGCATTTTTGAAGATATGTCTAAGACATCTGACAAGGTTTACATACAAATTAAAATAACAACAATAATTCAGGCTAGTGGCTTGTCCTGCAATTGTCCAGGGCAATATTATAACCCATGATAACATTTTGCTCCCTCTTAGTTCCTATAGCAATGAAGAAAAATATCTGTAATGATAGTTCCTTTTGCTTTTAAAATGTGAAATGTGTAAACAAACAAATAGAATGTGCCATTTCAGACATACTTCCGCAACATGTAAAGAGGCTGCTTTGGTTTTACTTCAGGGATAAAGACTTGTATCTGAAAATATCTCACTCTTAACAATTCTAACACATCATGCTTATTACCCCCTAAATTCGGCTTTTGTTTTGTTTGCTGATTGTATTTCCTTCTAATCTGCAATTATCAATTTACCCATCCTGTTTTACTCTATCTTATTATCCATGTATCATCTATTTAAGATTATTATCTCATAGAAAGCCACTGTCAGCAATATTTTTACACTGCATGCCAGAGACAGAGAGTTTGACGAAGAAAGAATGAGAGGACAGAGAAAATAGAATGGGCAATGGTAACCGAGGCTGTGAGAGGTGATATTATAGACATGACCTCACTTTCTTCCTGCCAGTCCAGTGGAGGTGGCCCCAGCATAAAGAAGCAAAGGTCTAGGAAGACATGTGGCAGACAGCAGAGCCAGTGGCGACCAGGGAGCGCCACCAACTAGCATACAAGACAGGATTTCTCAATTACCGCCTTGAATGTAGTTGCCGCCCTCTACCAGTGAAACCAGGGCCCCGTCTCTCTTAGTTTGTGCAGTGCTCAATGGCCTGCCATGCACCAGAGGTTTGTTAAAATATATATGATGATGGTAAATACAGATTAAAATAAAGTGCTGAGAAGCCAAGCCTATTAACTCACCTTGAGGTCCTTGCCTGGGTGGAGAAGCCATGCAGAACAAATGGCCCTGTAACGCTCCAAGCCAAAAGCCCCCAGTGGGAAGACTTTGCGATCAGCATGTGTGGAGGAATTAACTGCACACTCCCTTTAATGTTCATCAGAATTGAACGCTGCTAATTTACAGCATTTCAGCACTTCGGGGCCCCTTAGAGTCTTTCCAATTATGCTAGTGAGGAGGTGACTGGCTTGTGATCCCCGTGGTGAGACTGTGGAAGCAGAACTTAGCAGCAGAGGCCCGGGGTTCCAATGGGCCCGTCCTAATGAAGCACATTGTTTGCTCCATTCTTACTGTCCACGACCCCCAGGCTTCCTGGGCATTTTCTTCACCCTGGTTTCCCATACCCATTCTGGAATGGAGAAGTGGGGCAGTCACACAACCAACGCTGGGAGCAGAGTGTGTAGCCTTCTTATTTCTAGTTAAAAAGCAATACATCCGAAGTCAGGTAATGAATTCCATTTTGAGTAATCTCATTATGGACATCTATTCAAAGAGTCCATATAGCACAAGTAGAATGACTGGAAAACCTAGTATAATGTGCTGGCTTTTTTCCCTGTGCCAAATTAGCAGTGAAGGCCTTTTAAACGATGCTTCATTTAGGCTCTCTTATTATCAGAAATATTATACAAGCTGGAGCTGAGGCCTGACTGCAGTTGCACTGCCGCGATAACTCCCACTGTTGGATCAATGGCTGGCAAGATTCCACCGTCAAAGGAGCTCCAAGCAGCAACGCAAGAGGCCCCAGTGCACTGTTCTCTCCTGGACCCTGGAAGAAGGAAAGAATAGGAGAAGAAGGTCCTGGAAGTGGAAGTGGCAAGGGGATTTTCTCTGGGACTTCTTTCTAGGATCGTCGTGCAGGATCCATTTTTAAGGTGTATCGTGCAGGATCTGTTTTATTCAACCCATCTTACGTTCAGTGAGCCACTGGTTCTTCCTGGGGCGCTCATCAGTTATACCACCACTTTATAATCTTCAGCTGCTTCCCATTGTTGTCTTTAAAAAGTTTAGACTTCTTACCCTGAAAATCACCAGGCTTCCCAGACTTTAATGTACACACCCATCACCTGGGGATCTTGTTAAACTGCAGTTCTGATTCAACAGTCCTGAGGGGTGGCCTGGGATTCCATGTGTGTAGTAAGCTTCCAGTGGCCTATACTTGGAGGAGCAAGGCTCTAAACATTGGTTCTCAAACTTGAACTTGCATTAGAATCGCTGGAGGGTTTGTTAAAAGAGAGGTTCTTGGCCCCGCCCCCAGAGTTTCCGATTCGGTAGGTCCAGGGTGGGACCTGAGAATTTGCATTTCCAGACGTTCCCAGGTGATGCTGAGGCTGCTGACCCAGGCAGCACAATTTGAGAATCATTGCTTAGAGTAATGGTTCTCAAATCTGGCTGCACATACGTATTATCTAAATAAAAATGAGGAGATTTAAAAACATGGATTCTCACCTCTGACTCAGATTCATGAGATCAGAATTTCTGGGGATAAGGCCCCAGCATCGAAATCTTTCTTCACTCCTTAAGTGATTTTTTTCAATATGGATTGAGAACCATTGCTCTAAAGCATGGTTTTCAGCACAATTTCCGTACAGTGTATAGATAGGAAAATAAGACTATCCCCTTAGCCCCAAATTTGCTTTGTACTGCTGTATTCCAGAACTTTGGATTAAACTGGTTTTTCCTCCCTGAAATATCCTTCCTTATGCACTGTCAAAACCCCATCTGTCTTTCATGGTTTATCTCAAATCCCATCTCTTTCATGAGGCCTTTCTCCAGGTCTGCAGCCAGCTGAGAGCTCTGTTCCTTGAGCTTTCTAATTCCAGTCACGATTGAAATGCTTGGCCAGGCACAGTGGCTCATGCCTGTAATCCCAACACTTTGGGAGGCCGATGCAGGAGGATCATGAGGTCAGGAGATTGAGACCAACCTGACTAACACAGTGAAACCCCATCTCTACTAAATATACAAAAAATTAGCAGAGTGTGGTGGCAGGCGCCTGTAGTCCCAGTTACTCGGGAGGCTGAGGCGGGAGAATGGCATGAACCCGCAAGACAGAGCTTGCAGTGAGCCGAGATGGCGCCACTGCACTCTAGCCTGGGTGACAGAGCAAGACGCCATCTCAAAAAAAAAAAAAAAGAAAGAAAAAGAAATGCTCACCTCCCTCATTTTGTCCCTCCTTCCTGTTCCCAGAATCATCCTGGGCAGCCTCTTTTGTAAAACCTACGCCCATACTAGGTTTATATGTGTGTCCTTTGACCTTGCCCCACCAGCTTGCAAACGACTCACAGGCAGGAACTGTACCTCATTCATCTTGCTTGTCCTTCCCGAAGTGCATTGTCCTATCCTAGAAGGAAGTCCCTCACTTAGTACCTATTGAGTTGCTTTGTGCCTCTGTGGCCCTGGACATACACTTTCTTTCATAATATCCACCATTTGTGTAGTTGCCCTAACCTTCTCTAGAAGGTATAATCTGCTTGAGTGGAGGGACTACGCCATGCACATCTTTACATCCTCACATCCCTCTACCCTCAATACACACTCCTTTTTAGGTTCTTGCTATTCAAAATGTGGTCCACGAACCAACTGCATTGGTATCACCTGCAGCTTGTTAGACATGCAGTCTCTCAGGCCCCGCCCAGATCTACTGAATCAGAATCTGCATTTTAACAAGGTCTCAAAGTGATATGTGAACTCATTAAAGTTAGAGAGGAACTGGGCACCGTGGGTCAGGCCTGTTATCCCAGTGCTTTGGGAGGCTGAGTTGGGAGGATCGCTTGAGACCAGGAGTTCAAGGCCAGCCTGGGCAACACAGTAAGACCGCGTCTCTACAACAAATTTGCCGGGCATGGTGGTACATGCCTGTAGTCCCAGCTATTAACACTTGGGAAGCTGAGGTGGGAGAATCACTTGAGCCCAGAAGGTCCAGGCTGCAGTGAGCCAAGATTGCACCACTTCACACCAGCCTGGGTGACACAGCAAGACCTTTCTCAAAAGTAAAATTAAATTAAATTAAAAAGTTAGAGAGGCACTTCTTTGGGAGGTGACATAGTAAAATATTTAAGAGAATATGTCCTGGACTCAGACTATTAAGCTTGGGCGAGTTGTGTAAACTCTCTATACCACAGTTTTCCCATCTGTAAAGTGAGAATATTAACAGTCCTCACCTCATGGTGATGTGGAAACGTTAACTAAAGTAATGTGTAAGTAAAACACTGAGAACATTATAAGCACTCAATAATACAGTATCAACTATTATTACTCAATTAAAACTGGTTAACTTTAATTGAATTTGAACTGCCACCTAGAATAGACAAGAAAATGAAACACAATTCTGCATGGATGTCAGAAACATGAAATATAAAGTGTAATAAATAAAAATATTAAAAACCCCTTAGCAAATGTTAAGGAGCATGTCAAATGATTCCTGTGTTGAACCTTAAGCATTTAGGCGGCTGGAGCCTTGAAAGTTACCATCCCCCAATTTTCTGCTGTGTCACTAGGTTTTCGTCTATTGAGCAATCCTTTCAGGTCGCCTCCACTCTGCTCTGCCTAAAGGACAACTTCATACAGTGCATTCGTGTCTTAGACTCCCCGATCTCCTGTAGCCTTTGCAATTACCTCGGCGGCCATGAAATGCACCACTTGCGTGGCTGAAACATATGCACACACTGCCCCCTAGGGGATATCCTCTGTCATGACCCCCCAAAACAAGAAAAAAATCTCTTGGGGTGTAATTGGCTTCAAGGAAAAGGGCTGAAACCTTGACTGTAACATCCTATACCGCTTTGTAAATACTATTGGTCCACTCTAAAGTTAAGTAATAATAACATGCACTACCGTTGAGCCTTACTAGAATTTGTGAAACAGAATATGATATATGTGACCTGGATTTGTTTCCCTCAAATGTTAGGAAAAGGCATTAACACAGTGAGAGTCTGGAATGATAACCTACATTTGAAATGAATCCCTGTGTTTGCTGATAGAAAAAAATGACACATTCCTATCCCATACAGTAGATCCACAACTTAAGGTATTGAAGGAATGGCAGGGTAATGTTAGCAACATTATGATGAAATTCATTCAACAGATAATTATTGAGAGGCTACTATGTCCCCAGCACTTGTGGTTTTCACTGAACAAGAAAGGCAATCCTTGTTTTCATGG
The DNA here is from genome assembly GCF_028885625.2 of Pongo pygmaeus. NCBI lineage: Eukaryota > Metazoa > Chordata > Mammalia > Primates > Hominidae > Pongo > Pongo pygmaeus. Next base: position 104,645,127 of record NC_072384.2, on the reverse strand, counting down.
AGCTGACACTCTGCATAATATGGTAGTCACCCACTCTTGTCTCCCTGCTGTCCCCCTCAGCTTCCGGTGAGTTTTCCTTGGCTCTAGAGGGTGCTGACTTGCCTTGGGGTGGAAGACAAGAGCAGTCAGTGTACCCTGGTCACCCCAAAAGCATCTCATAGACAGAACTCCGTTACAACCTCATACAACCTGATGGGTTGTTTTTCTTTTTCTTTCTTTTTTGTTTTCTCGTTGTTTGTGGTAGGGTTTTGTTGTTTGTTTTATTTTGGTGGGTCTTTGCTCATTCCTGGCATCTTTCCAGGCCTTTTGGAGCCATACCAACTGAGTAAGAGAGTAGTATCTCGCAAACCAAACCCCAACCCATTGTTGTCATCTGTCTTAAATCCTGCTTCATTCTGTATGTCTCCTGTGTCTTCTGCCAGGGCTTCCCTAGGTACAACTTCAAACTGAACATATCGTGGCTGCTCAAAATGAGAAATAAACATTCAACAATATACAAGCTGCAATGTTGTCATACAAATGACCAAGAAAACATTTAATTTGGAGGAAAAAAGAGCTTAAGAATGAGTGTGTGTGTGTGAGAGAGAGAGAGAGAGAGAAGGTACTACAATACATCACAGCATGTGATCCTTATCTTGGCTCCAGAGTGGAGGAGAGAGGACTATGAAGACCCTTAAAGCAAAAAAGTTTTGCCCACCATGCTGCTTGAGGCACACAGAAGAATCAAACTAACTTCTAATTAAGTAAGGTCTCCAAAGTTACTAATGGATTCAGTTCAATGGCTCCATTTGAACCCACAAACTTACAACGTATTTCTTTCCTCATAAACTCTGTCACTATCATCATTCTGTACCTACCTTCTGGTCTCCTAAACTGCCTCCTGATATTCCTAATTCCCTCCTCATGGTCACCTTGGAGACACAATGGCCAAGCCTCCTCTGCTTTTGGTGTGCCTTGGAGATAGCTGGAGTCCCCTTGCCTACAAAGTTGCTGGGGGGCTAGACTTGCAGTGACCACTGTGTGTCCCCCCATCCTTGAACCCTTCCTTTGGGCTCCTCCTGAGATTGTGCTCAAGCTGATGGGGAGCTCTGAGAAGAAACCATCCCGCCAGAGTGGCTTCACATGTGCACACATCCTGGATGTTTCTGTATGTCAGTTTCCTTCTCCTTCCTCCAGAGCTCTTTGGATGTTGGAGTGAGGACTAACAATGAAAGACTGTCTTGCCCCACCCAGTCCTCTTTTCAATTCATTTCCTGAGCTTACATGCCATTTCCACCAACCAGCCACTCAGCATCCACGAATGGCTCCCTCTGTGTCCTACTCTGGGTTGGGCCTTGTCTGTCCTGTTTTCTGTAGAATCTCCAGCACTAGAAGAACACCGAGCACAAGGCAAGACACTCAATAAAGAAAACAGGTAGGTACCTTTATGGAGCACTGACTGTGTATAAACTGTTCATTTCTTATTTAATTGATCCTCATAACAAACCCCAGTCTACGTCTGAGAAACAAACGTCAGTCTTACAGAGTCTAATAACGTGCTCAATGTCACACAGCTGTATGTAACAAGAACAGAATTTAACCCCAGAAACCCTAACTTCAAAGCCTTTATCCACTATGCTGTGCTACTTCCTCTCGGAGGAAGCGTTGCTATTTGAGACTTTCTTGCCTCCTTGTTTGGGGAGCAAAGCTAATAAGTCAGTTCAGTCATTAGAGAAACCTCCAACAATACAGGAGTTAAGAGCTGAATCTAGCCGGGCGCGGTGGCTTACGCCTATAATCCCAGCACTTTGGGAGGCCGAGGCAGGCGGATCACGAGTTCAGGAGATCGAGACCATCCTGGCTAACACGGTGAAAACCTGTCTCTACTAAAAAATACAAAAAAGAAAAATCAGCCAGGTGTGGTGGCGGGCACCTGTAGTCCCAGCTATTTGGGAGGCTGAGGCAGGAGAATGGTGTGAACCCAGGAGGTGGAGCTTGCAGTGAGCTGAGATCGCGACACTGCACTCCAGCCTGGGGACTCAAAAAAAAACACAACTGAGTCTAGAATTATGTCTTATTTTTCCCATCCTTCTCCTTTGGACTAAAGATTAGGTATTTCTTTCCAACTCTCCTCTAGATCAGTTGAGCCCAACCAAGACCACCACTGCCAAAGCAAATGCCAATTTTCAGCTGGGGTCTCTTAGCTCAAGACAGAATAGAAAGCTCTGCAGCAGGCTGAGTGCCCCAGGAACCAGCAGTAGGAACAGTGCCACTACTGAATACCCCAAGTGCTTGGCAATGGCTTCCTAACAAATGGCTTCATTTAGACTCTCCTACAGGTCAGCCGCTGCATGTCCACCTGAGACTGCTAAAGGCCACACTCCTGCACTCTCTTTCCTGTTCTGGAAAATGACACTGAAACTGTAATGAGTCTGGAGGAAGCCAACCAGACAGGAAATAAACCCACTTGGGTGCGTGTGCTTGTGGAAGAGTTTTGGAAGAACTTCCATCCCCTGGGAAAACACTTGTTTGATACAGTCGTGGCTAGCTATTATTCGTGATCTCATTGGTGGGAAGGCTGGTGGGGATTGATTTCAAAATGAACTTTAAGCTAAGAGGACAGCTAGGAGGTGGCTCTGAGAGGCTCTGTTGACAGGGGCCAGTAGTGATGTCAGAGGAGCTTGGGTCAGGAATTCTGGGGCTAGGGCAGAGGTGCTGAACCTTATTTTTAGATGGTGTTGATATTTTTAGTGAAAGTCCAACAGCCTCTCCATTTTTGGTTGGGGGGTAGAGGGAGAAGGGATGACTTCCTGGAGTTAGTCATTTCCTCTGCTGGTGAAGAGATTTAGCGGTGCTCCTATGTCACAGGAAGTGCCTGGAGATGGTAAACACTGCTGACATAATGGGAACTTACACCATGGGTGTGTCAGAGCGCACATATTCCTTCCTGGACCCTGGGCCAGGTGAGTGGGGGATGCTTCCTGTTTTTGGCTCTAGGAGGACTTTTCAACTTCCGGGAGCTGCTCTGGAGAATATATCACAAGAACTGCTGGGCTAAGCAGCTCAGGCCACAGACATCAGAAAGTGATTTGGTGGCAGGAATTGTTGAATGTGCCCTGGCAGTTCCCAGAACTGCCGAGTCATCTTATCCTCTCTGAGGTGTATATGGGGCCAAGTGGGTTTGGTTCCAATACCATAAAGTGATCCTCATCTGAAATTTGCTTGCTTGCCAGAGATGCCCTTAGTGCCTGGATCTCATCCATGACTAAATTCATTCAGCAGATCCTCCTGATTGCGCCTCTGAAATCTCCTGTGAGTCTGGTTCCTCCGCTGTACCTCTCCAGATGTCCGTCACCTCTTGTATGGATTAGTAGAGCACCCGCTCTCCCTGACAATGATCTCTTCCATGTGGGCCCTCCTCCACACTGCTGGTAGTAGGTGCGGTCTTGGAAAACACATAGCAACCTTGTCACCATTTCCCTTCTCCCTTATCCATAGTAGACATTGCTAATCGGTCATGGCACTTTAACTACTAAGCCCAGACATAGGTGACCACCCAGTCTTTCTTAACATTGTCCTTCAGCTCTCATGACTGATCAATTGGAAATGGCATTTGACATAATGTCAATTTGCCATCTTGGTGCTCGTGTTATCTTCCTAAAAACGAAATCCAATTGTGGCTTTTCTCTGATGTGAGACTTCCTGTCTTCCTAGTGCCTTCAAAATGAATGCCAACTGCTTGGCAGGTGCCTAGGAACTAAGGCATCTCACCTCTCCTTCCTGTGCAGCCTCATCTTCTCACCTCTCCTTTCCCAACTTCCACTTTTTCCCTATGCATGCCTTGGGGAACGTCACACTCTTTCCCAGATACACTTTGCTTTTCTGTGACTCTTGGCTTTGTATGAGGTGTTCCTGCTTTCTGGATTTTCCTCTTTCCTTTTTCCTAGCCATAAACTCTCATTTTTTCAAACTCTCCATATTTCTCTTCTGCTGTATTTCCAAGATCTCACTAGGCAAAGTCAGGCACCTTTTCTGTGTTCTCTTGGGCTTCTGTTTTTGCCTCTGTTAAAGCATTGTTATTGTAATATGTTCTCATGCTGTATATATGTTACAATATATTGTGGTTATTACATTAATTATATGCATTATAATTATGGTCATGCATTTGCTTACTTATTCAACACATTTATTGACTGCCTTCTATGTGTTGTGTTACTAATAGGTAAATTAATACATGGAATAAATGTTTAATGAACATGTTTTTGACTAAACAAATGATATTTCCTTGCTCATCGAAGATGCCATTAGCCCTTGTATTTCTAGAGTAGCTTCTTCAAAGCTACAAGTCTGTGAGTGAGATTTAAGTCTTTCCTCAATTATTATAGAAACTTATGAAAATAAACATGTTTAAAACTTATTTTTACCAACATCAACCAAGATAAATAATTTTACATGAGTGCATATATGATTACATGACTTTTAGTAGTATCTTTTCCCCTTTTTTTGGCTTGCCTTTCCCTTCCCTCTCCATCCTATACACCCGCACCCATAGGGTGACCAACAATCACTGTTTACTTGAGACTGTCTCAATTTTAGCCGTAAAACCCCTACATCCTAGAAAACCTTTCAGTTCCAGGCAAACCAGGATGGTTGGTCACCCACCCCTCCACACCTCTATGTTTCTTTTTCAAGTAATCAATTTTTAAAAATCTACTGTATGATCTTCCATATCATTCTCTGTACTAATATAACACAGATTTGTAATTACCAGTGTTGTTTTATAAAAGTAATCAATTATATTACATTACATTACATCATTACATGACATTACATACACTTTTCCACAACCTGACTTGTTCACTAACAAAACCTAGTGACCATCCCTCCAGGTTAACTGGCATAACTACTTCATTCTTTTTATTGGTTGCATAATTCTCCATGGTGTAAATATTCCATAATATTTTGGCTGTTCATTTATTAATGAATATTTATTTTGTTTCCAGTTTTTTTGCCTCATTGAACAATGATGACACACACACATGCATACTTAAATAGCTTCATGTGTTGGTTCTTTCATTTCTATGAGCTAAATTTTCAAGAGTGGAATTGCCAAATTGAATAGTAAATGTTGTTTCAATTTTTATAATTATTGCTAAATTGCTTTTCTAAACAGCTGTAAGACACCATATTTCTGCCATTATATGTATGAGTACCCTTTCTGTCACATCCCCACCAGCTCACCGTCACTGGGTGTGATAATTCTTACTAATTTGTCTATCTGATGGCTATAAAATGACATCTCATTGTTACTTTAATTTGCATTTCCCTGACTACAGATGAATTTGAGCATTTAAAAGAATGTGCTTGGCCATTTAGATTTACTCTTCAGTGATTTGTCTATTTGTATCTCTTACCTGCTTTTCTACTGGACTGACTTACTCTTGATAATTTTAAAAGCTTTTTTGTATGTTACAGGTGTCAGTTGTTTTAAATCTGGTATAAACCTTTTTCTCTAGCTCTGATATTTGACTGTGATTTTATTTATTGGATCTTTTGCCATAGGAATACTCTTAATATTTACATATTCAAATGTCTATCCTTTTTTATCTAGCCTTTGAATTTCTAGTCTTAGGAAGTTCTTTTTATCTCATAGATTATATCTGTAGTTCTATATTTTTGTGAATTATTTTTTGTTTTACTTTTTCATTTGGGTACACAATTTTTATCTTGTGTAATTTGAGTGGTTTCCAGCTGATTCTTTTCTGGTCTCTGATCTCATTGATCCAAGTAGTGTTGGACCTCCCATATTAACTGAATGATGGGTCATTGTTGGAGGTTCTTCCAGGTATCCAGAGACCCAGATGAGTCTGCCTAAGCCATCTCCCTCTTCTTACCCATACCCACACACCTTTCATTGAGTCTCAATATTCGTCAAACTCTCCACAGTGCAAATAACTCTACTCGAGGTTGTTAAATCACCTTTGGGCCAATATAAAGGCAATACTTTAGAAACATAAATTGTAGTGTAATATTTATGTTTTGAATTTTGGCCTCTTAACTTCTATTCCTCCTCTCTTTTTACAAAACAGTATTCTGATTTTCCTTTGGGAAATAGCTCCTTTATCCACTCTCAGTCATGTGCTTCTAGGTAGAGTTTCTCCATCCCCAGATGCAGGGGTGGAGCAGTGATCACATTCCTAATCCATTCAGCACATTGCCTTATTCCAGCCATTATGAGGCCTCGGGAAGTTCAACAGTCAGCCAAGAAGACACAAGAAGACATTTTGCCGGGGCTTCTGAGAAAAGGAAGTTAATTTACCTTCTCTTTTTCCTACTGGTTACAAACAGATTCGAATACAGTAGTGGGATATGCTGTCAGATTATGAACCAGCCAATTTTCCTTGTTATTTGAGATCAGTTTTCTCACCACTTGCAACTAAGTATCTTAATCTATATAAGACTTTTCTTCTCAGCTATAGTGACTTAATGAGGCTTCTGAAGGAATTCACTATATAATTTCCCCAATTATCATGCATGGGGCAGGTATCTCAGCTTGAACATAAACCACAGACATCACAGGGACTGAGATATGTCCAGTCACCTTGTGAACTGGTGTAGTAGGCCTGCCATGTGTGTGTTCACACAGGGGCTGAGTTGCGTCTGGAAGAAAAGCCCAGCCCCTCGAGGAAGGAAGCCAGGTTTATGTGCTTGGCCTGGTTGGGGGTGGGGTGATTCTGGGAATTGCACAGGGTTGTCCCTAGTTCCCTGAGTTGGAGTCTTCAGAGCGTGAGGACCATTTGTGAACATGTAAAGAATTCCTCACTGCAAATTTTCTAAGAGCCGACAGTATGTTTTGGTATTTCTGTAGCCTACAACACAGTTATAGAGACCAGTCCTGACGTCTCCAAGGTTTGAGAACACTAGAGCAGGTCCCAACATCTCCAAGGTTTGAGAACACTAGAGCAGGTGAAGGACGAAGGAGAAATAGCAGCAGTAGAGGCAGGATCTTGTGGGGAGACACTGTCAGGAATTGGGAAGCCGAGTTGACAAGTGGGGCCTGGCTGGTGCAGCAGCACTCAACACCACTGGCAGTGGAGCCGGCGCAGGGCCCGCCAGACCCACGGCCTGCTGGCAGAGGAAAAGCCGGAGTGGAGAAGAGGAAGAAGCAGTGGAAGCCATATGATTACTCACTGGACCTGGGCATGTAGGAGACACCTCCTGGAGACTCAGAGAAACTGGATGATGAGGGGTGAGAGGAGTGAATTTGCAGAGAGCTCCACTTCTGTGTTGTGTTCTGCATTATTTCTGCAATATGGGAAAAAGATCTTGAAAGTAAGTTACTGTCATAAATGACGCATAATGACAGGTTAAACTCCCTGCCCTGGTGACTCTGCTCTGCTAGGCTGCTGGTGGCACCGTGCTTGTTTCTCTCCTGGCTTGTGTCCCCAGACATGTTCTCCTTCTAAAATCCCACCGTCCTGGGAAAAAAGTCTCCTCTGATGTCTGCTAGGCAGAGCCCAATACACCCTCCTCTGTGTTCCCATAGCATCCTTTATATATGCCTTCTTAATACTTTTCAGGCTTTCTATAATTTGCTTACACACATGTATCTTCCCCTACGCTCTGAACAACTTGTGCTATTTTATTTTTCCTAAACCAAGCACAACTGGCACACAGTACGTGCTCAATAAATGTTTGTGGAACTACCAACTAGATTTTTTTTTAAGGCTATTTTCTAAGCATGTCTTTGAGTGAGAAAATATTTGGATCCAGAGTCTGCTTGAACTGCTGCTCCATTTCATTTGTAAGAGTTTTGCGTATTCAGTATTGAACTTTTCTTGTTATTTCTGCTTTACTGGGAAATCACAGCTTCTCTTATTTTTCTAGACAAGAGGGGATGTGGCTAGAAATTGAGGGCATCTGACTAGTTTTTTTGAATTAGTGACCTTAATCTCCAATGCCAGAATTAATCTTTCTTTTGTGAGGATCATTTAGCTGAGAAAGAGTTAATACTTACACTACTTCACGAACAAATTGCCTCATTCAGGAAGGGAAAAAAAAAATTCTCCCAGGAAATTGGATGTCAGTGGATTATTCCCCCTCAGATCCATGGATTAGTGTGTGTGGGGAGGGTATCTAAGTGGAAAAACTGTTCTTTCTCACCACCTCAATTACGGGTCTCTTTATCATAGGCATCATATGATGCGTGTCTCACTACCTACTTCACTTAAGCCTATTATGGAACTTTTTTTGATTATTAAATATTTGAGAGCTCTTTAGAATTAGGATACACTTGCATCAGTGTTGCCTGAATCAGCGCTCTCATTTTTCTTTTCACCCAGACACCGGCAATGCAAGAATTCTTTAAGATAAGGAGGACCTTAAAATATTATTCCTTACTTTACAGCCTTATCATAAAATGTAACGTCTATTCAGTGAAGATGTGTAGGCTTATAAACTATATAAACATGTATTTTTTTCTTTTATAAAGATTCACAATTTATGATGCTCATTGAAGGAGATAAATACTAGGCTTGGTAAGCCAAGAGTGAAGTTACAGAATATATTAAAAAAAAAAAACCCTTTGAGGTATGAGTGCTCATTTTCCTTGATCATTTAAATAGCTCTGAATGCCTTGTAGAGAACCCTAAATGCATTCTTCATTGCTAATGACATTTTCATGAAAGCGGATATTTCTTATTTAACAGTCCATCTATCTCTCATGAATACTCTACCTTCCGCCACAAAAGGCTGCGGACAAGTTTAAGTTTTCACAAGGTGACTAATAGAATAATAGGCCTGATGAATATTCCAGGACCTTAGATTTTTCTCTTAAGATCGTCCATCCAAAAGTCCTAAGAACATCGGCCAGAGGAAATGTCTGCCTGTAAGGAAAAAATGGGGAATTATTAACAACCCCAGGAGGAGCCACAGCTATTGGTCTTTAAGCTCCTGAACACGTCAGTCAGAGTAAATGACTTGGTGTCATCTGAGATGTTTGAACACCACCATCAAGGCAGAAGGTGTGATCCTGTGATGCCAGGAAACTGCTGGTCTTGAGAGTGTTGTGAGAACACACATACACAAAAAAGTGGGGTTTCCCATTGGGAGGGGAGAAGGGGAGGTTCAGATGAACAAAGAGCAGGGTTTGGGCTAACATTGTGCTCTTGGATGATTCCTAGGTCTAGGCAGAAGATGTGTATAGCCTGTTTTCTAAATAAAATGATTTTTTCCAGACATGCCTTTAATGTGCCAGCTGTTCATGTGTACAAGTATGAGTGGTTTCTCAGGTGCAGTGGCCACTGAATCCAGGAGGTTTCCTGGCAAAACACTTCAGTGGCCATTGGATATTGGCAACCGGGATGCCTGCCAGCCCCAAACTAGCGGTTGCCCCAGTTTCTCGCACGGCACACTGCCCTTTGGAGGAATGGCACTTTACCAACTCCTTGGCATTTGAAAGGGATCAGACATAAATCTCACCAGCACACAGAGATGAAAGTGAAAATAAAGTGTGAGGAATCAAAAGGAAGTTGCAGAATGCATGGCAGATGTTGTTAGATTTGTCTAGCAAAGCCCATGTGCCAAGCATGATTGATGACATTCTTGAGCGAGGTTAATAGCTCTGGACGGTGTGGCTTGGACGTTTTGAAAGTAAGCACAGAACAAATGCAAGGGTCACAGCAGGAATGGCCAAATGAAGCAAGTGGGATTTTCAAAACAAATAGCATGTCATCTGCTCATGTAACATCGATGGTTGAGGCAAATTAAAGGCAAAAGGTAGCCAGTGGTCCCTGTGATAGTTAGAGAGAGAAGAGTCCTTTGCATACTGACTCCCTTGAAGGTGACAGGTTTTGAGTGACAAGCAGGTTACTGTGAATTCTGCGGGAGGCAATGACATGCCTAGTTTACATTGTGAATATTTTGGCCTTAATTTATGCTGTGAGCAATGGCTGAGCCCAGGTCCATTACGTGCCTACTGAAGATGATTTATGTGGGTTTCATGTAGTTGGACTTTAATTATTCACATGATTATCAATAAAAAATAAGGGCCGAACAGTGTTGAATGTGAACAGGTTGGCAGGGCAAACAGCTGATTGTAACGACTGCCTTATCCTCCACATCAGGTATGAGAACAAATTCATAAGCAGGATTTTCACTTTTCCTCCCTTTTTCATGAACATACAAACTGCCAACCTGTTAAATCAACTCCCTGATGGCAGACAAATGTCTCTGGGAAACAAGTGCCAAATATCAATTGTTATTGGCTGAAACTCAATAGGACGAAATGGATTGATGCTGCCATTCTATTCTGTGCAATGCGATTGCTGATCGATAGTGAGTAACTGGACATCATTGTGTGAAGGGGTGAATGCTGAAACAGGAATATCGCCATGAGTTATGGTGCATATTAATCACTGTCTAATTGTTTCATCAATGCAACTTCCTTCCAACAACCTGCTATGGTAGGTAACTATACTGGGGGGACCCTCCCATTTTTCCCTACAGATATTTGTTTGAAGGCTAAAACTGCATGACTGAAGAAATCATGGTTCAGTGGCCCCCTGCACATTTGATGTGGTGTGAGCTTCACTATGGCAAGAAATACCCCATAGCATGTAGAGTGGGCTAAAAAACGTTCCAGAAAAATACTCCTCTCCCCTTAGGAAAGAGGACGAAATGGGAATGAACTAAGTAACAGGAATTCATCTGGAATGTGACTTCCCCGCCGAAGCAGCATTTGTTATCACTCTTGTTTTCCTTCTCTCACCTGCGAAATTTCTAGAGGACCAGCAGGAAGAGAAAAAAAAAATATATATATATGTATATATGTATATATATGTGTATATATGTATATATGTATATATATGTGTATATATATGTATATATGTATATATGTGTATATATGTATATATGTATATATGTGTATATATATGTATATATGTATATATATGTGTATATATATGTATATATGTATATATATGTGTATATATGTATATATGTATATATGTGTATATATGTATATATGTGTATATATGTGTATATATGTATATTATGTGTATATATGTGTATATATGTATGTATATATGTATATATATATGTATGTGTGTGTATATATATATATACACTTGAAGGCATATATATATACATGTATGTGTGTGTATATATATATATATATATACACACACATACATGTATATATATATGCCTTCAAGAGTCAGGCCCTAGAAAAAGTTGAACTATTCTGAGAATAAAAATGAAAACGCTCAGTGGTATTCCCTTTTGAGATTTGGTTGTTTGCTGCAAACGCAGGTTCCAACTGTGAGGCAGCTGGGTGAATTTGGGGGTCCTCTGCCTCTCTTGGACTGCTTTTGCTGCTGGGATTGCTGGTGTGTTGAACTCCAGAGGTTTATGTAGAGATCACTGCGGAATAAAGGCCGCCCTGTTATTCTTTCCTCTGCCTTTTCGGGAGCAGGCTTTCCCTGAGCTTGAAGCTTTCATGGTAATTCCCATCTTGATTCTCTAGCTATTCACTCACTCCTTCCATCAAGAAATTCTTTTCTCCTTCTTTTCTTTGCCTAGTATTTTTGAGATAAATCCACTTTTTCATTAGCGAGAGGGAAAGCCTGACTATAGCCACAACTGGATTTTTTCTGGAGTAGAATCCCAATGCAGTTTCTCTAGTAAAACAACACCAATACCTTGGAAATGGCCAACTCCAGGACTCCAGGAAGTTGTCTCACCATGGGAGGCAGTTTTGAAAAAAGAAAATGACAGGGAAACTTGGAGGGTGGCGGGAACACACACAGTGGCAGGACAATGGCTTCCCCTCTGTGTGAAACCCAGGCCCCTTGGGAACTGGCTCTGGAGTAGTGATGTGGTTTCTTAATCAACACTTTTCCAAACAGACACTCACCAAATTAAAGAGACCTTGCAAGAAGAGAGAGGAGGAGGCTGAGTTTCCTACAGCATGTTGTAAGGTCTCATTCCTCCGAACTTGTGTCAGGGTCTCTTTGCGACTTTCCCTGACTGCTTTTTTAAGCCATATGAATTCCCTCCAACTCCTTTTCTTACAAAAATTATCTGAGAAGGGTTGGAACAGGATCATAGCTTGTTCACCTGGATCCCACTGTGCCAAATGCTCGACTGGGAGCTCTGATGTGTGCCCAAGTTTCAAATTCTAGTTGGAAGTCCTTGGGTTTGTCAGACAACCAGGAAATATTCCAAGGCCAGATTTCAAAGTAAAATCCTCTCCACTTCCTTCTTGACAGTGTGTTAGAGATACGGAGAGCGTAGCTGTACTTTGTCAGGCCTGACTCTTAGCTCCTACAGAAATGAAATAAACAAAGAAATATTGAGGGGTTTATGTAAAAAAATACCTCCCCATAATGATGTTTTGCACTTATATAATTGCTTGCACTGTTAAAAGTATTTTCATGTTTTCTTTGATATTCATAGTAACTGAGGTCAGTAATACAGGTAGCTTGGGCTCCAATTTACGGGTGAGGAAACTGAGGTTGAGGTCTTTATCTTCTCAAGAACAAATAGCTTAAAAAGATGGAACTATAAATGAGATTTGTTTTGCCGTAAATCCTAGTGTTTCCTCCTTTTTTAATGCTTCTTCATACAGTTATATTAAATTGACAAAGGAGAGTCAAAGGAGAATGTAAGTCTAATTTAAATGTCTTGAATTTTTTTTTTGAAAATACCTTCTTAGTTCTTAAAACCAAAAGATACTCAGAATGAGATTATCTGGTTGTATCTCCTCCACCCCCTCCCCCAAGTGTTAGGTAGGACCTTTAAATCATTCAAGACAGCTAAGAACATCTATTTTTAAATACTCCAAGAGAAGGAGATTCTTCAACCCCTATGGGTAACTTTTCCCGATGTTTAGCATTACTCAAAGCCAGGAAATTCTTTCCTGTGTTCTAAATCCCTAATGCTGCAGCTTGAACCGGCTTCCTCCCGGTTGGTCTTCGCGGAGATGCTGAACAGCTGGCTGCGATCCTCGACGTGAGAGCTTTTCAAAGAGTAGGGAAAGACTGTTAAGTCATTCCTCCGCCTTCTCTTCCACAGGTTCAGTAATCCCCACTCCTTTCACTATTTCTCATAGGTCTCATTTTCCAGGCCTTTAATCGTCTCTCTGCCTTCTCCCACATAACTCAAAGTTTCTGTTGAGATATTGGGCTGGGGAGAAGAAGGCCTTTGTTCTTGGGGTGGGGGATTCTGGAAAAGGGAGGAAAGCACCAAACCTCATTAGGCCAGCACTCACTCCCCCTCCAAGTGCTGATGATGTCCTCGCACTGGCACTCAGAAATCTGACATTCTCAAGGAATTGGATGGGTAATTAATTAGTAATTAAATGCCAAAATGCCTCCTGAATAACAACAGGGTATTTGGCAAAAGCCTTCTCAAATATCTTTATTTCTATCCAGTGTACCCACTTCTTTAGACTGCAAAAGTCTCTAAAACTATTTCAAGAGCTCTTTGAAAATGACTCGCTGCAGAATTTTTTGGGGTGGAAGATTCCAGAACACCATTAGTTAGTTAACATTTCCCATGTTTCTGACATCTTTACTATAATACAAAATGAGTCCACTAAGGCACAGGCTTTATATAGCTCCATGATTTTTCTCCTGCATTTTATATTTGGCCATTGACTTAGTATGTAATTATTATAAAAAATCACACAGTGAATAGGACTAAGACATCAAGAAGCTTTAAATAAAAGAACAAAAACTATGGGATACCTTTGAACTTGAGACCATTTCATGTTCTTGCTGAATGCCTTGAGAAATAGCTACAGGTGTTCCTTGAACAAGGTCAGAGTGTCACACGGAGGATGTGGTGATAGAAATGAATCCATTCAAGGTAGCTCCTAAGCATGCTGGGCATCTGTTACACATCTAGTGTTGGCTGGGTGAGCAGCAGGTCTAGGAGTCTTTAATTCAGTGACTGTCAACAGCCACATAACAACCATGATAGGGCTCAAGTTCGCACCCTTATGACAACTTTAGTCAATAAGCTAAAGCCTGAAGATCATTGGCACAGTGTTTGGTGGAGGATTGAAGAAAAGTAAATGCACTGTAGAAGGTCTAAAGATTCCTGATCAGAATGATCCCAGTTGGCCTCATTAGTTGGTGGTAATTTACATCAACATGCCCTCCCAAAGACTTTTTATTTATTTGTTTAGCCAAGTAGGGTTACTGAGAGCCATTTGAAAAGAGGAAATAACATGGGCTACATAAAATTGTATTGTTTATTGTGAAAAGTGATTGATAAGGAAGATAAGATGGAGGTTTTGAAAATATCAATTCACAAGACCTGTTCACAAGGTCACCCCAGTGACCTTTCTCTAAGCAGGAAACAACTACCCACTTTGTTTATCTTCTTGATTAGGACCAAATGACCCTCTTCAAACACTGTCATCCCTTTTCTACTGGTTCTTTGGTGCTTTCCAGGGGAGTTCAATAAGAAGTAAAACCCTGAGTTTGCTATTAACTTGAGATTTTATTCCCCACTCCTGCCTAAGACTAACTATGGGGAATCAGATTGTGAGAACTGGGCCTCATGAATTCTTCCAGACTTCAACTCTTTTATATGGCTACAGGGCCCTGGTACTTAACAGAGAGCAACACAGTTTCCAACTCAGCATTGAGAATGATCTGAACATGAACAAGGCTCACCTGCCACACAGCATCCAAATGAGGCCAAAAGCCTGGCAGAGTTGAAGAAGTACAATCACAAGAGAGGATTGTCTGCCCTATGTGGTCCATTGTAAAGGTCTTTGGTGTTGGCTGGACTTTAGATCACCTGGGAATTTACAAAAATAATGCATGCCTGGACAATGTCCCCTGAAAATGATCAAGATTTCCTTGAAGCCAAGGTTGAGACTTGACTAATGGGACAATCAGTGTCAAGGGGATTCTTTAAGGTGGCTCCAAAATTTAGGATTTGGAGGCAGAGAGAGCCCTTAAGTACTGAGAGATCTCAAGAAATAACTAGGCTCTTTCCCTACTTGTCCTTTGTTCTTCTCATTATATGCCATCTCCCTCCCTCCATCCTTTTGCCCTCCTTCTTTTGCCCTCTCTCCCTCTCTCCTTTCCCCCTCTTCTTCCTTCCTTCTTTCCTTCCTTCCCTCCTAACTTCCTTCCTTCCTTCCTTCCTCCTTTTCTTCCTTTCCCCCCAGGACATGAAGGAAGTTTGGGCAGTTTTTGATGGGGTAAGTCTATGTGGCAAGCAGTACCGTCTCCAGGCCACAAAGTTTGAATTAATCTGCTTCATTCAAACTTCAATACCCAGCCCAATGTCACTGTTCCTAGGATGCTTTCCCCAGCTCCCCCAGTTAGAATTAATCTCCCTTTCCTCCAGCCTCCTATCTATAACACATGGGCTTTGCTTTTATTCTAGAAGTTATGTTCACTTCTGATTCTCTGTACGTGTCCATGTGGTGAGGTGAATTGAAGCTTCTAACCTCCATTTCTTCCCCTCTCCTCCCTATCTGATCTGGGACAAGACACTAAGTCAGGCAGGGAATAAATCTGGTAATTAGTGAAAAGTGACTAGAAAGAATCCAAATGTATCAGGTAGATTATATGTGTAGTCCTCAGAAGAAAGATCATTATCATGGCAAAAATATTTAATATTACAAATCTATAAGTTAAAATATAATCAGCTCCAAGACACAGGGAAATGTCTCAATCCCGTTGGTATTCCCAGGGCTCAAGGTATTGACTAGCACAAAGTAGAAATCATGACTTTAGTGAGGGTTAAGAGGTCAAGTCGAGGATCTGGCTGCTCACATTTGAATTGTGGTTTAACTACCCTAACTACCATAGTGAAGCCAGTGTAATGCCCAAGTTACTTAACTTTTCTAAGCCTCATCTTCCTCTCTATTAAATAATCTAGAAGGAATTCCATAGAGTTTGTTTGTGAAAACAAAATGAGGCACTCCATGTAAAGGTTCTTAGCACACTGCCTAGCACAAGTAAAGGCTCACTAAGTGTTTGCTATTATTATTAAAATATCTGTACAAATGAGTATGTGTCAGCCTTAGCCATGCCTAGTTTCCTTTGCACACCTCAACCAGCTCTCCCAGCCAGGATGAATGGAAATGGCATTATCTTCTGAGCACCAATTGCCTTCCTGTTCCTGTCCCTTGTCTTTGAGAGGTGCCTTTACCTCAAACAGCTTCTTTGGCCCTGAACCACTTCTGCTTACAGCCATTGCTTACAATTTCACCATTTAAGGGTGTATTCATTTTTTATCTGGATTCACCTGAATAAAAATCCTGCAACATGGAGAAGGGAGTGCATGGAGTGGCCTGCTCTGGACTGCACATGCCCTTGGCATAACCATGGCTGTCAGATTGGCTTAGAAGTCCTGACATATGATGCCACATCTTCCATTATCTCTCCATTCCTGTAGCATTGAGTTTACTCCCACTACACTGTAGTAATTAGATAAATATCTGCTGGATACTCCCAGACTGCTGCGGGCAGTTTTGGTGATTTAGAAGGGATGTTACTAAGCCATCTGATTGGGGACAATGAAGTCCTAAGTCAGCTGACTGGGGGAAAGTTGGTCCTAAACCATACATCCCTCCAGAAATTACCTTTAAATTATGCATGTCTTTTCTCAGTTCTTGGGAGAAACCCAATGTGGTCTTTCCCATCTAAAGGCAAGAAACAGATAAGAACATATGGGGTTGTGTTTCTTCTTTTCTGTATCTGTGATCAAAGCAAGAACAATATCCCTGAAGTTCAGGGCTCAAGGGTTCTGGACTTTAGAATAAAATCTCTCTTTATAATTTTCTTCTTCAGGCATTTCCAAGGGAAAATCATTTATTCTTGGTACAAGTGAAAAACGTGTTTGGGTTTGACCTGCTTAATTCTCCCTAAGTTAAACTACATGTGAATAAAGAGGCTTTTAAAGCAGGTCCATGATACATTAAGAAACCAGAGCTCATTAAAGAAAAAGAAGTCCATGACAAGATTCCCTCCTGCCACCCTTTTGTAAAAACCCCATTTTAAAGATAATAAAAAAGTGATTTTTCAGTGTAATTTCACCCCTACTTGGGTGTAAAGGGCACAGAACCTTTCGAATGGCAAAAATTTTAAAATCCAGTGTCTTAAACACAAATGCAATCTCTTTCATTTCCTTTCTGGTGTAACAGTGCTTCTGAAATCTATTTTACTGGCATGAAGAAAGGGGTAGAGAAGACAATAAAAATCCTGTTTGTTATCACTAGAACACCATAGGAGTTCATTTGCTTCCTTCGAATTTACATACAACTTCCACTTAGTGATATCCCCTTTCTTTCTTCATGGTAGCTTTTATTTAATTCTATCGCCTTGCTGTTAGTATATACAAGGCTATACCCAGAAATTCCCAATCTTTTTTTTTTTAACTTTAGACTTTAGATTTATTTAGGACTGTTTGCATGTGTTTCTAGAATATTTACTCTAAAAAATGACAAGACAGCTCCCCCTCAGTGAGACCCTGACCTAAATATATATGCTTTATTTATATAGTGAAAGAATAACATTAAACATGGAAGCTCTCAATGTATGGCACTGAATGATGATCTACACAGGGCATCCTTCAAAGATTGCAGTTAAGGACCCATCTAGCTTTTCAGCAATATGAGCCCGATTGAGATCTTCTGGCCCATTCATGTTTATGCCTTAAAATTCCTTTTAGATTGCATCTTTGGAACTTGCGTAGCTCAGTTTACTTTTCATAGGTTCTATTTGGGTGCCCACATACAAAAAAATTTTTTTTAAAACCCACAAAAACCCATCAACTCTTCTTTTCTGGATTCCTTAGTTTCAAAATATGCATCATACAAAGCATAGCAGCAATCGTTTTCAGGAAGCATTCCCACAAAATTCTTGAAAGGACCAGTTGTGGTTACGCCAACATCTCCACCAAGATCTCTGTGCCTTCTTCTACCATGAAGCACTTTTTGCCTGCACTGAAACAAAAAAAATAAAAATAAAAATGACAGCCTTCTTCCTTTTCTTGATTTATTCTGGTGTGGAGCATTTCCAAACTTTCATGTCATAAAAAATGCAACATCATCACTAACTTGCACTCCTGAGGCCATCTTCTCTGCAGTAGTCGCAGGGTCGCAGGACGAGAGTCAGCGGGCACTGAGCATCCTCCTCAGGGCTGTGGACCAAATCTTACCGTGAAAGAATTTTCTGAGCCCTCCATGGTCGCTGACCTCTCATCCATGCCTGCCTGTTAAGTAGCTTCCCTATCCCAGGAATTTAGCCCCACCTAAAACCAACAGTATGTTTTAGAGTTAAGAATAAATGCAGCCAGGCGCAGTGGCTCACACCTGTAATCCCAGCAGTTTGGGAGGCCGGGGCAGGTGGATCACCTGAGGTCAGGAGTTTGAGACCAGCCTAGCCAACACAGTGGAACCCCATCTCTATTAAAAATGAGAAAATTAGCTGGGCATGGTGGCAGGTGCCTCTAACCCCAGATACTGGGGAGGCTGAGGCAGGAGAATTGCTTGAACCTGGGAGAAGGAGGCTGTGGTGAGCCAAAATCATGCCACTGCACTCCAGCCTGGGCAACAGAGCAAGACTCTGTCTCAAAAAAATAAAAATAATAATAAAATGCTCACATATATTATTTAACATCTCTGATCTTAAGACTATACTCTAATCAGAACTTATGGAAAGAGCATGGAATTTTGATTTAGAGATATGGAGGTTTGAATTTGTGACTTTATACAAACGGCTTCACCTTTCTAAGCCTCAGTGTCCCCATCTGTAAAATGGAGATGATGATACGGATGTACTGGTCAGGATTCTGGATTCCTTCTCTCTTCCTCCCTCTTCTGTCCTGTCATGCATGACTGTGAGGTGACTACTATCCTTCCAGGCATCTTGATCTTTCACACAGGCAAAAAGGAAGAGGGTAGGTAGCAGGCAAAGGGCACAAGCCAACTGAATCTGTCATTTCTTGTCTGAAAGCAATAGCTTTCCAGAGAGCCTTCCCCAGGGAATTCACACCTACTACTCATTGGCCTGAGTTGAAGCACAGGGTCTCCCATAGCTCTGAGGAAGCCCAGGAAATCAAGTTTGTTTAGTTGGGATATTGTCCATCTGAACAAAAGCAGGCTGCTATGCGTTTGGGGCAATAAACGGGAAGACGGATCCTGGAGGCCATGGCAGTGTTTACATCGGTCTACTGCACAGCATCGTTGTGAGCATTACATGAGACATTTATGTAGAATGCCTAATGCATCCAAGGAGCTTGTTAACAGGCCGCTTCACAACACGACTTTGATGGGACCACATCCCTCACGTGGCCGTGAGTGTGGATGTTCAGGAAGAAAACCAAATCCATACTGATGGATTCTACAGGGGACTATGACATCTTCTGTCAACACTCTTGACCTGTATTCCCAGACCCGAGGAGACTCATGTTCAGGGTGGTTAAGCCTCTCTCCCTGAGGCCACTCCCACGGGTGAGGAAACAGTGGGTCTGCCGAGACCTCAGCTGGTTTCAGAGCCCCGCACCATCCTCTGAGCTCGCCTACTTCTGAATATAATAATATGTTGATAAAATACCTTGTCAAGCTCCACAGTGTTCCCTGCCACACGGTCTTATTACACTTCTGCTTCATAATTAAAATTGAAAGAACACAAGCCCACTGGACCTGTCGTTAGCATGTGGAGTGGCTGCCACGGAAGGGACGTCACGTTTGATTTCTAGGCCTGGCCCCACATGCTGGCAGGGGCCCGGGGCATTTGTTCACCATGGCGATTCAACCTCCTCCAATTTCTTACCAAGCAAATGTGTGTGCGTGAGGTGCCATTTTTTTGCTCTTGCTGGCGAGTTGTAGGATAGAAGCCCTGTGACGGAACAGCGGGGAGGGGGAAGAGACTTGCAAGAAGGGAATAACCTGAGAAAGACACAAAACTAGAATCTCACACACTGGTAAGAAAAATGGAGCCCTTCAGGCATTCCCATGCTATTCACACAGAGTAGGACATATTCACAGTATCTTACAGCTTACGTTTCTGAAATATCCCAAGAGCTGGGAAACAGCAGAAAAATACACATGTATACATATGGCGGTGGGGGGCCTCTCTATTTCTGGCATAAATCTTGTATCATTGGGACATAAATCAACCTTCTGGGATTACAACCTATAACTCAAGCATGAAGCTACCAACCCCCCGCACCAAATTTGGCTAGATACTGCCCACCCCTAGGAAGAAAGAGAAAGCTGAAGTCTCCTGCATTCAACCACAGCTTCCTGTCCTTCCAAGACCCCGAAGAGAGTCAAAATCTAGTTAGTCTTTTCAAATGACAGTGAAACCCTGCCACAGCTGATGGAAACCAAGCCATGTCCTCTGTAGGCCCTGCTCTGTTGCAGCCTGTGCAGGAGGAAGGGTGGGCCGATGGGACAATTCGTAGAGAAAACTTCAAGTGGAAAATCTTTTATACCCTCCAACACAGTATCTGGCTGAAAGCCAGATTCAGGTGCCAGAAATGGCTCTGTGGGTGGCAGCAAAGAGTGCAATCTAGAGGCAGGGAAGACATCAGAGATGGTTTACGCAACACGTTATTAGTCTAGGCTATTCTTGTATCAAGTGACAGAAGCTGTATTCAAACTGATCTTAAGGAAGTTAAATAAATAAGTAAATAACTAAATAAGTAATTTTAAAAGGGATTTGTTACCCCTGTAACTGGAAACTACAAAGGAAGACTCAAACGCTTTAGGCAGCTGGGTCCATGGGCTCAAATGGATTTGTTTTTCTCTCCATCTCTTGACTCTGCTAACCCCTACCTAGCCTTATTGTCAGCTGAGCTGTCTCCACAAGACAGACACTAGTAACTTGAATTTATGTTTTCTCTGGCTTAGCAGCTGCATGGAAAGAAAGTGTATGTTACTCATTGTTTTTCAAAAATGCTAGGTAACAACCACAAAATCTCAATAGTATAGGAAGAATTTATTTAATCAATTCAAAGCTTGACTGTAGGGAGGCTTTGCTTCATTCTAAGGCAGCCAGAGTAGCTTTGTTCCATTTGTGTTCATTCTTGGGTCAACGATGAAGGAATAAAGCTCCCCTGAGGAAGCTTTTCTCAAGTCAAAAGCAGAGGTACAAATCCCAAAGCACAAGCAAATTTCAAGCCCTTGCTCACATTATGTTTACTAATATCCCATTGACCAAAATAAGCCATGCAGCCCAGTCCAAAGTCAAGAGGCAAGGAGATATGTCTTACATTTTAACTGGAAGAACTGCAAAGTTACAGGGCAAAGGGTGTGGACAGAAGGAAGAGTAAAGAGCTGGGACTAATCAGTCAGCCACAGAAGACATCTCTTTTCCGGAGTCCAGCTATCAATCTCAGCTTACATGCAAATGGGCCTTGGTTGAGTAACATGCCCATATCCTTGAACCAATCTCTAGGATGCAAGTGGGGGAACTGAATTGCCCGCCTGAGTGATCCAGTGCATTCTATGGAAGTGCTGTTAATGATGGGCAACGGGGCTTTAGAATTGATAGCTCCTGGGGACGACGTGGAGTGCAGGAAGAGCTCTCCAGAGGAACAAGAAAAAGGGACATGAAAAAGCAGACTTAGTGGATAGGAGCCATAGCTGCCACTGTTCACTATAAGAAAAACTGTGAACAATCACATGCAGTTAGGTCTTTACTCCTTGACTCCTCTGGAAATGTCTCTGAAATGCGGGGAGGTAGGGAGGGAATAGAGCAGGCACGCGAGGTATATGCTTATGATTCCTTGTCATGAGCTCTGCTAGTGCCATGTTCAGGGTGTCCACATGTATGTATTCACATTTATGCATACAAGCATATACATGCATACATGTATATTAGCATGATCCAACCTATTGTGCTAAAATCATGATTCTAAGTATGGAGTTAATATTTTCTGTGATTGTCACTATTACTATGGGTACATAACAAATTATCCCAGAATGTGGTGGCTTAAAACAATGGCAACGTTTTTTGTTTTGTTTTGTTTTGTTTTGTTTTTCTAGCAAATCTGCAATTTGGGCCTGGTAGTTATAGTTCATCTCTGTTCCAAGAAGTGTCAGCTCAAAGGCCTCTGAAGGCTTACTCAGAGGAAGGCGGCAGATGTTAATAATAGAACAATAAATTCAGCTAATTTTTTCAGCCTTTCTGAGCCTTAGTTTCTTTATCCACAAAATGGGAATGCAAATACACATTATGGTGTGTATTTTTCACAGTTGTGAAAATTAAAAGAGATAATTTTGATAAAGATCCTAACCCAAAAGAGTGTAGCAATCTTTTCTATCCTCCCCCATATGCCTTCGAGGGTGTTCTTGAGTTATTTATGGTGGTTGGAGTTATGGCCACAATTTCTCCCCGAACATTAGGGCATAGAGTGTAACCCTTGCTATGAGTGAGTCCAGAACTGGAATCTGACCATTAGCAGACAGGACCCAGTGCCCTTTAGATCTGTAGAGCTTTTAACTGAAGTCAGTAGATTGTCACCTAATTGATAAGTGAAGGGACACATGAAATGCTGGGAAGTAAGTTTATGTTAGTACTAACTTTAATACAAAAGTTAGCTTAAAATTGACAATGGTTCTATCCTTCCCAAAATAATGTGTAAACTAATGTGAAAACATAGACGTAAGAAAGAAGCAATTTATCCAAATAGTGTCATGATCTAAGAAGTTTTCTTACTTTTTAATCTTTCTGTTTGATACGTGTAAGTTAGTATGAAAATGCTGTCTATTGGGCCAAACATCATCTATTTGGGGGCTGTGCTACATCTCTCTGACAAGGAGCCTTTCTTTTGACACTTCTCAAATCATTTTTGAGAAAATCTTCTCAAAAAAAATCATTTTTTCTCAGAAGATACAGTTTTCTTTCATGAGAGATAAAATTTTATTGCCAATTCCTCCCAATCCACTTTCCACTTTTAATGAAGAATTATATTTTTCCATGAATGGGTAACTAAATACAAATGTGCATTCTTCATTGATGCAGTTAACTAGGACTCTGGAAAGCCCACAATCCAGGAATCATTAACTCTTTTCCTGGGCCTCCATTCTTGCAAACTAAAGCTCCACAGTGATGGTTTCTACTTGATTCATTTGGGCCCGAAGAACTTTAATGGAAGATGGAGTTTGCATGGGGTCATCTTAAGAATTTGGTTAAGAACCTGCAAATAGATTTTCCAGGCCACTCTGGGAAACTACACACACCAACAAACCTGGTCTCTTCAAGGTCCTTTAGTTTGGGATCTGCCTAGCATAAGCTCAAACTCCAAGGGCTAATCAACACTCAAATTGAGGGTAAGAAATGTTGAGAGTAAATGAAAAGGAATTTGCTTTATTAAATGTTTCTCTAGACAGTGCCCCTATTCTTTTCCTAGCAGGACAGCAAAGCCCCATTGGGAAGGCTGGCTAGCTGTGAAATGACATACATGCAGAAGAATTGTCTTCCAGATATCCCTCAACAACTAATTTGTCTCCTGAAGCATGAAATTTAATTACCCATATTGGACATACTTGCATAATCACATATTTTTATTGCACAAAATTGTTCAGTCTTTTAAAGTGTAGGGACAGAATCCTGGTTATAGAAATGTCTTTGACATTGGAGATTTGCACAAGTAAACATTTCGTGTGAATAACTATTTTCCAGTGTGGATTCTCATTTGCCGCCTTTTGATATTGTTGAGCATTCACTTGCACTCATATTTTGCTGCTATGTTGACAAAGGGGGACTGATAAGTTTTTGTTAAACTCTTGTAATATTAAGCCCTGCTATCAAATTCATCCTAAGCTTCTGCTAATCCTCTTCTTTGTTGCTTATCATAGAACATAAATCATCCTCCACCTCTGAGCAAGCTCATACCCTTCTCCAGCACTTTTCAATCTCACTCCCACTTCTCTTGAAACAAGGTGACCAGAAGTGAACATGAGACTCCCTACAAGGACAGAGGCATACCACTTCTTCAAGGGAAGCTGATTAACTGTGAAATAACCAGCAATATTTTTAGCACTCTTCTCACTTTTATAAAAGAGATTGAGATGTCACATTTACTTGGCTAATGGCTATTGCCCCTAGGAAAAGCTGAAGTTAGCCTAAAAATGGCTGATCATGACTATTAGGGCAGAGATAGGAGAATTACCCCACTAGGAAGCCATGGTGCCCATTTGAAGTTTGGTTTCTAAGGCTCTTTGTGGAAGCCTAGCTGGACATAAGAGGAGAGACATATACAGGAGTTCAAGCATGGTGCTAGGGGGTGGGTATGTAGAGAAAAAAGCAAATGGTCCAGGGAATGGGACAATAGGGGGGATATACATTTATAATATTTATGCAGAACCTAATATATGCCAGGGAATATTTGTAAATGCTAGTCATGAGCTAGCTCATAATCCTCCCAGCAGCCTTAAAAGGTGGGAACCATTATCATAATCATTTTAGAGAGGAGATAGAACCTTGGAGAGATTTTCTGAAGCTCTCTAAGCCAGTAGTCTTAATTGTAATACTTTTCACATCATTAGGCCTTTTGTTTTCAATGCATTTTCTTACCTAACCCCCAAAACAATTCTATGAAGAAAGTACTCCTTTTAGAGATAGAAACCAAGTCCCAGAGAGGTTAAATAACTTCCTCAAGCTCACACAGCTTGCCAGTGGCAGAGATGAGGTCCAAATCCAGTTCCATGTGATGCATCAGGCATGGAACTCCAAGGGTGCCATGTGGTGGCCGCTGTCCCAGCTCTCCCCTACCTCCATCAGAGCCAGCATGAACTTTGGAACACTGACTTGCCCAAGGAAGTATGTGAAGTCCTGAGGTGTCACTAGATTTTCCATCTTTCTCAGGTTTTTTTTTTTTTTTTTTGCTTTCTGTCTTTGGACTTCTTTAGAGCTTAACTGGCTCATGCCTTTGGCATTTTAATCACCACCCTGCATTCTTGGGAAGCTCAAATTTGCTTGTTAGTTCTTAGGGGAAGCTGAGTTTGTAAGCAATCACTAAGTCCAGCAATAGTATGCTGCCAACAATCAATAAATAACAGAAAAGCCAGAAGGCAACTAGAATGTAATCATCTGCGGGTGGTGTAGGGACACTCCCATGCCACTCTCACCCATTTCTTGAGGTTTCTAACTGGTTACCCTTCACATGGAAGTCACTGCATCCCAGAAGTGTAGTAGTAAACGTTGACCCTCAGATGTTAGGAAGTAGAGTAGGAAGTCTCCTTTGATAAGTGCTTACCACGTAAGGACACTGATTTGTGCAACTGTATGTAAGTTACTCACCATGACTTCCAAAGCCAATAACAAATAATCAATATTATGTCACGTTGTCCACATCAAGTGTATCACTGAGCCAGCAATGGAACCCAGGCCTATGTAAGTCCTAAACCTGTTCCTTTCTAGAAACATGCTCCTGAATAAAACCAATGGCACAATCCATTGGCTACTTTTTCTAGTTGGTCTTTTGGGGGCAGTTATCTGTGTAAATAGCAACTAGAAATTTGCTATTTCCATACTACCTTGAGGATCTGCCATAATGGGAAATGAGACAAGAACAAAAGCCCCATCAGTTACTATTTCTTCAGATTTCTGTTGTCATGGAGAACACAGTTATCGGGCTTTGTTTGCTGTAGCTGCAACTAAATTTCCCAAACCTGCTAAGTGAAGTCCATGTATGACTGGCACAGTGACCAGCAGAACAAAAAGCTACAAATTATCTCTATAGAACATTAATCGAAGGTCTCTGTGCTATAGAATCCTTTTCTCAATTAGAGAGCTGTCTAGGGAGTAATGTTCTCTCTAAAAATCATGATATACACAGCTCTATAAATCGATGAAAGACTTGTGACCATTAAACTTAATTGATACTGAATTTAGAGGAATACATTTCAATCATGTTGCCATTTTATTTGAAAATTAGTTTCTGGCATTACCTCTTTCCTTCCCTCGACATGCAGGGACACGCAGCACTCCGAAGTGAGCTATCCAGGAACCAGGGAGATGCAGCTCTGACTGCGAAGGCCTCAGCACCGGGCAACCACACAGAAGATGTTTCAAGGTGCTGTAAACAAGTAGACACAAAACAGGAAATAAAAACTGATTTCAAGTAAAATCAGCAACAACTTGGTTTTATATAGTACCCCATATGTTTCACAGGAATAATACCCCATGGCACTTTATAGGGAAAAAGGTAAAAAAAAAAAAAGGCTGCTCCAAGGACCACACTAGGAAAATAATTAACTTCTTGAATATGTTCTCAGGCTTGAGTAGGTGCAATTCTTTCCTTGAGATTACTGTCGGCAACAGTGCTGGGGAGCTGTTGTTTTCTGTAATTGGCTCTGGATGGAAGCCATGCTGAAAGCAAAGAGCAAAGACAGCTTTGAGTCAGAATGTTTGGAGTGTGTGAGAGCATGTATGTGTGAGTATGTGTATGTGTGAGCATGTGTGTGTGTGTGTGTGTGTGTGTTCATATGTGAATTGCAGGAAACCCTCCTCAAATGTGATCAATTTATCTAATCTAGAACCATCACTGAAGCATTGTGACAAAGTAATAAAAGAAATCCAGAATTGATTCTATCTAAAGAGCCCAAATGCACTTACCCTGTCACTGTTTTCTAAATGCAGTCATGGAGGAAAAAAAAACTGAAGAAAGAAGCTTCTTTTTTGAGACGGAGTTTCACTCTTGTTGCCCAAGCTGGAGTGCAATGGCGCAATCTTGGCTCACCGCAACCTCTGCCTCCCAGGTTCAAGTGATTCTCCTGCCTCAGCCTCCTGAGTAGCTGGGATTACAGGCATGCTCCACCACGCCCGGCTAATTTTGTATTTTTAGTAGAGACGGTGTTTCTCCATGTTGGTCAGCTCAGTCTCGAACTCCCAACCTCAGGTGATCCACCCGCCTAGGCCTCCTGAAGTGCTGGGATTACAGGCGTGAGCCACCGTGCCCGGCCCAAAAGAAGCTTCTTTTTTAAAAAGAAAACAAGAAACTGACAAGAAATATGTTTTGCACATAAACCTTCCAGAAGTATATTATATGTGTAGTAATTTTTTCCCGAATAGGCACTACTTATCCATTTCCATGAAGATCTTTCTAGACAGATGGATTCTTTTCCTATCTGTTCTTTGCTATCAAACAACTCTATCTTATCCATATCAGCTGTTAATGGTATAAAACTATGCTTTCTTCAAATCTATTTCCTTGAGAAATAAAACACAGAAGTATAAATAACTGACTTTCCCCCCTAAGTTTTATCTAAATTCCTTTATTCCTTTCTCTGAAACTCTGTGTACATCAAAGAATGTATTACACTTTCTGTCTAGGAACAAACTTATAATGAGGAGCGTTTGCCATGAAAACAATGCTTTTCTATTTACATAGACTGTCTGCACCCAAAACCATATCCAGATACATTAATTGTTTGCTAAATATCTTAAATATCCAATTAAATATGCCACAACAAAGTAATTTACTTATTCACTTTCTAAAAAACCTAATTATTAAATTTTTGACTGTGTAATATATTATTTTCTTTTTAAAGTAGAGATCATAGAACATAATTTGTGATTGCATAATATTTTATGTTTTTTTAAGTTAAGCGTTAGGTAGGTAGAATTTTAGAGACATAGGAAGTTGTATATTAGAAGCATTATAATAATCGTCATTTCAGCAAGAAAGATCTATGCATATCCATTTTGTTTTTCAACCAACATGCAAGATCACTGCTAGAAAATGTGTAGATATAAAACAAGTTATAACCTTTACTATATTACTAAGAACTCGCAATCTAGAATAGATTGAATACAAAAACAAATGACCATTTTTTTCCAACGTGGAATGTGGTATTTGACATAAGAAAGATGCAAAATGTTATGAGAGGTCAAAGAAGATCAAGGTCACATCTGTTTTCTGGGGTTTGGGGCAATGGGGAAAACAGGAAAGTCTGGTTGCGGGGGAGTGGAGCTGGCATCTGGAGGAATTTGAAACCTCTGGTACCTGTCGCTACAGCAGATATTAAACATGGCTCCACTCCCAGCCAGATAATGTAGATCTGAATGATAGGTGGACTTCTTATAAACAAGAAAATTGATTCAAATTGAGGCACCTGATTGGGAAAAAGTGTGATCAGAGAATGTAGACTAGGTCAACCTGGCTGGAGAGTAGAAAATGTAGATGGAAGATAATTGAGAAAGACATTCAAGACGCCCAAATTGCTCTGATAAGGAGGTATTTCTTTTAGTACATGAGGTGGGGTGTGATTTTGTGCAGGTGAGTTTGGATTTTTTTATTTGTTTGTTTGCAAACAAAAACTTGATTCCCTTAAGTTGTAAAGGCCCTTATTGGACGTTGACTTAGTCACTCAGAGAATTCACAAGAAGACTGAGAAACAGCCTTGGGCAGTGAGCAATCAAAGACGTTGAGAACACAGCTGATTGTGCTGCAGGAATTGTCTGATCAGAAACCCCTATGATGACCTCCCCAGTGGGCACTGCTGGTTTCCTGACTCCATGGCCGCCACTGTTCCAGACACTGGTTATAGACCCACTTCCCCGACTACAGTGGATGTTAAACGGTTTCTTGCTTTCCGTGCTCCAGGAACAGAGTTCTGGATGGATCATCTGATCCGCTAAGCTTAGGTCATGAACCCTCCCCTGGCTGCCAGGGCTCTTGGAGAACAATTATCTGGCCTTCTCTACTCCTGCAGTGGGTGCCCCCCCAATTAGAAAGGGAATTTAGATATTAGTTGGTTAAAAAAATCCAACAAATGCCTGTCATAGAGTCATAGAGGAAGCCATGTTTGTGCAGGGCTACTAAGAGTAGATAGAATTTCCAGCTGGGTGCAGTGGCTCATGCCTGTAATCCCAGCACTTTGGGAGGCTGAGGCAGGCAGATCATGAGGTCAAGGGATTGAGAGCATCCTGGCCAATACAGTGAAAGCCCGTCTCTACTAAAAATACCAAAAAAAAATATTAGCTGGGCGGGCGTGGTGGTGGGTGCCTGTAGTCCCAGCTACTCAGGGAGGCTGAGGCAGAAGAATCACTTGAACCCAGGAGGTGGAGGTTGCAGCAAGCCAAGATCATGCCATTGCACTCCAGCCTGGTGACAGAGCGAGACTCTGTCTCAAAAAAAAACAAAAAGAATTTCCAAGAGAAGAGTGTCAAATGTTTATTTGACATAAAGGAAATGGGAAAATACCAAAGAAGAGAAATAAAAAGTCATTGGGCATTGTAGTTAGGAGGTCATCCATGCCCTGGAATGTTTCTAAATTTCATTTACATAAATACTCAAAACGTAATACACATTTATTGAAATACACAATGCGCAGCTGTAATTATTTGCTATACAAATTCACATTTTGAAAAACTGATGTTCCATTTGAGGAAGACTATTCACTCTTTCAGGTCAACATGAAGCCAAAAGTATCTAATGATTTTATGTGTGACTAGGTCTGAGTTTTAAATGGGAATTATATGTTGGATAATATATCCAGATCGGACCATAAGAGTTTATGCAAAACTCTACTCTGTGTTCAGGTTATTCTCCATATAAAATGCTCAGGAAGGAAAACTCTTGTTTTAAAATATCCCCAAAGCTGACTCCACAATCTCTCTTAGCATTCATTTAACCATTCTAGTAGAGTTAAACACACTTTGTGGCTATAAATTTGAATCTTAAGAGAGACAAGCAAAACTTTGTTAATACTTCCTAATTTGAATAGAAAGAAAAGCTGATGGCAAGAGAAAACTCACAATTATGTTCAGAAAATTTACAACATGAAACATCTCAGCAATTGCCAATATTTAAAGGTTATGTCCATCATGCTGGAAAGTGGCATAAAGTTTTCACCCTTTTCAAGTAATTGGGCATCATACTGATGGGGAAAATTGTGCATGTCAGTGATTCCTGCACTGATGTGGGGAAATTGACGGACACTGTTTAAAGGAAACCAAAGTTTTTGTACATCAACATGTCATGCTGGGAATAATTACACAACTGTTTTGTTACCTCAGCACTGTGCCATATATTATAATATCCACTGATTCTTCCAGAGTTCTTTTGTTTGTTTTGCAAAGTGCAGCCGTTCTGGGAAATACATACTTGTAAAATGATTGATGCTAATACACTTTATAAATGAAGCCTAAAGCTCAGTAATACTGATAAATATTGTCCTTACTGCTGAGGGTACATTTAGAAATGGCCCCCACTCTACATTCATTAGGTTTAGCATCATCAACATGAAACGACAGGTTAATAGGTCAAGAAAGGACCTCAGGAGGTCAACCAGTGTTTGCTGCAACCATCAGGTAAGCCTGCATTCAAGCCATTTATCCACATGAGAATCATCATCAATAAATCTTTTAGCATCCACAGTGTTTGTGTGTGTGTGCATGTGTGTCTGATTGTGTGTTTGTGTATGTGTAGGGGCAGCTGGTTCAAGATCTCTTCAATAATATCTGCTCATGTAGCTTGTTATTATTTACATAGCATTTCGTATTTGCAGAGGGATTTTCCAACACTTACTAATCCTCACAGCATTAGTGTAAGGTAGGGCAGTCCCAGTTCTTCCACACACAAAGGCACAACAATTAAGAGGCTTGAAGAGGCCTGCAAACTAGTGATTGAATAAGGATTAGTATCTACAGTTCTTGACCCTGAATTCTTTACAAATCTACTACTTAAAAAAAAAAAAGTTGACCTTTCACTTTGGGTATTATCTTAGACTATTAGGTCCTTACAAATCTAGCAGGACCAGGGGACTGGGCAGGAGAGAATTAAATTAGACTTCTCAAGTCTAAGGCATATATTTACCAAGAGAATTGACTCCCAGGAGATTCATATGTCGGAGTGGTTGCACCAGTTTGCACCATTGCTGGGCTAGTTCCCTCATGGTCCTGGGGAAGGAAGCCTAGTAATGGAGTTAGAGGGCACTGAGCTCCTTCCCTTGAGGTGAGAGGAGAAAATATGCAAGTATATTTTGACAGGCTGGAGTGGGGAAAGTACAATATGTTCACAGTTAAAAAGAGAATATACTGTAATAAATAAAGATCTTTCTGAGTTTTGTCATCAACGTTAACTAATACTGCAGGTCAGTTGTATTTATTGAGCCTAAACAGGTGCATTGCAGGGCTGGGGATGTTAGCCCACATTGCAATAATTATGGCCAGGCAAACCAGTCAGAATGAGAACCGGATGCCTCTTATTCTTAAAACTTGCTTTACATGTCCCTTTGGAACTGACAAATTGCTCAGGTGAAAGTCATCCCCTGCCAGGTTTCTGCAATTTTCCCAGCTTCGTGCAACTTTTCATTTTCTTGTTTCTTGTCATGAACGTAGAAAAAGAGCCACCTAATACCTTTGGGATGGCATTTGCAGTTTGGCTGCAAAGTGGAAGTGTTGGACAAGTCTGGAGAGGATTGTCTTTTACAACAGGATTTCAGAATTTTTTAGCTCCTTTGCAACTAGCTGACAAATGACGACATGGGGTGATTTCTACCACAAACGGGAAGCACTTTTGTTCCATTGGTGATAGCTAGGAAGCACTGTTTTAAAACTCCATGCCCACTGTGTATACCATGAGGTAGCTAGCACATGGGCAGAATCCTAAAGGTGTCATATCACAGGAGCAAGAAGTAAAAACATCGTCACGAATTCGAAACGTTGGGCTGAGAAGATAAATCAGGTAATCTCAATATGGGTAAGCAAAAGATCTCAGGGATGTGACAGGTAATTCATTGCTCTGTTTTGAAGCAGCCATTTTCCTCCTTTGTAAATGAACTCAGTATAGTTGTAAGTAGGGGTGTCTGTGAGAAGAAAATAGTAATGTGGGTGGGTAGAGGCCCACGCATCATCACATGGTGTGACACCTTGGTGGGAGGGATCCAGGCACTGGAGTCCCATAGCAAGACATGCTCAGCCAATCACTCATTTCCTTGGTAATCAGACCAAGGGGGAAGCTGGCCCATCTAGCTTAAATGCCCATGACATTTATTTCTACAATAAACCAAATGCTAAAGCAAATGTTAAATTTTACTAACAAGAGTATCAAAGATTCTTGTTGGGTATCAGTTAACCTTTTTTTGAAAGGGGTCTGAATTAGTTAGAAATATGTTTGGTACAAGTAACAGAAAACCTAATGAAGAGTGACTTAACCAAATAAGGGTCTGTTTTTCTCATGTAACCACAAGTCTGGTGGTGGTAGATGACCGAGGCAATTACTCCCCAACATCATCTAAACAGACTCTGTTCATCTTCAGCATACGGCCATGTTGTCCTCATGTTTAGTGCTTGATAATCACAAGATGGCTGCTGTGCCTTAACCAACATGTCTACATGTAAAGGACGGAAGATGGGCAGAGGGAGCACCTGCCACACCCCTCTTTACCCAGAAGCAAATGCCTTCAAAGGCTCAAAGTCTCCCAGCAGACTTGTGCTTACCTCTCACTGAACCTACTGGACCATGTGGGCCACTACAAGCAAGTGGGACTGATTTTACTATTGACAGAAACCAAAATATTTCTCCCCAAAACATTGAGGATTGTTAAATTAAAGACACTGAAAACTCCAGTCAGCACTCTGCCTCAGGCTATATTTGCCTAATGGCGGGATATAAATCCTTCTTTACTAGAGACAGCACTTGCTTATCAGCCCAGAGAAGGCACCAGCCGGCTCCAGAGTAATCTGGGAGCAGATCTTACCATCTTTCTCATTTTCTTGCCTTTTAAAAGACTGGAAGCTGTCCCATTTGTCTTGTCCCTATGTAAGATTTATGGTTCTCTATTAAAATACAAGCAAGACCTCTAAGCCACTACCTTGAGAAACATTTTTGAACTGAGGCCTCTCCCTTGTGATGTGTACATCACGCGTTAATAAATTTCTGTTTGGGCTGGGTTCAGTGGCTCACACCTGTAATCCCAGCATTTTGGGAGGCCAAGAAGGAAGGATTGCTTAAGCCCAGGAGTTCAAGACTAGCCTAGGCAACATAGGGAGAGCCTGGCTCTACAAAAAATTTAAAAATTAGCCAGGTATGGTGGCACATGCCTGTGGTCCCAGCTGCTTGGGAGGTTGAGGTGGGAGGTTCTCTTGAGCCCAGGAGATCAAGACCACAATGAGCCATGATCACACCACTGCACTCCAGCCTAGATGATGGAGTGAGACTCTCTCAAAAACAAACAAACAAACACACACACACACACACAAACTTCTATTTGTTTTTCTTTTGTTAGTCTAACTTGTTTTCAGGAAAGTGTATCAATTAAGAACCTAAAAAGGAAAAGGAAAGAAATTTTGTTTTCTCCTCTATACTGTCCACTGTAGTAGAGGCAGCCAAGGGAGGAGGTTGAGAATGGATTTGAGGTTAGTTAACTAGCTAACAGGCATCTTACCTAAGGAGGCTAAAAAAAAAAGTTCAGAGATTTCTTCATGCATTCATTCAACCAATATTTCTGCACTCACCATTTGTATCAGTCATAAATAGCTTCTGATCACTGCATATTTTCTTTTTAAATGTCTGGATTTTTCACTCCATTTCTTTCAGATGTTCATCATGCTCTACCTGGCCAGTAAGAGCTGGGTTTACATGCTAGTTCCTAAATTCTCTTCTCACTCCGTATTGTCTTCCTAGATTACCCTATTCAGGTACAAGCCTTCAATTACCAGCTTTTAGCAGATAATTTACAAATATAGATTTCCAGGCTATATCGTATCTTTGGGCTTCAGACTTAGGAAACAAGCTGCTGATGTTTATCACTAGGATGTTTCAAAGGCAACTCAAATCTAACAGCTTTATATATGAACTCATGATCTTCCCTTCTCACCTCCCTCAAACCTTGTTTTTTGTTTGTTTGTTTGTTTGTTTTTTGAGATGGAGTCTTACTCCGTTGCCCAGGATGGAATGCAGTGGCACAATCTTGGCTCACTGCAACCTCCGCCTCCCGGATGCAAGCGATTCTCCTGCCTCAGCCTCCTGTGTAGCTGGGATTACAGGCACCCACCATCATGCCTGGCTAATTTTTGTATTTTTAGTAGAGACGGGGTTTCATCAAGTTGGCCAGGCTGGTCTCCAACTCCTGACCTCAGGTGATCTGCCCGCCTCGGGCTTCCAAAGTACTGGGATTACAGGCATGAGCTACTGCGCCCAGCCACCTTGTCTTCTTTCAAAGTTGACTGTTTAGGTTGCATAAGGCCATCATACATCCAGTTAAGTCTTAATCCTATTTCCCCAATATCCAATATATTACCTCCTATGCACGAAGACATTTACTTTTCTCCATCTTCACAGCTACTCTCTGGTCTAAGCTACCTGGCTCAGAATAATATTGTAACCTCCCCACACCCACTCTGGTTCCCAGCAATACATTCTCTACCTATTTACTAGATGAGCCCAAAACTAATCACATCTTTCATTCTCCGCAGTCACAATTTTTCAGGTTGTAAAACATAAGACCCTAATCCTTACACTGGCTTAGAAGACCCCATGTGGCCTGGCCACAGCCTCTTCTCCAGGCACTTCTTGCATCACCTTTCCTTCCCTCTCTAAACTCCAGCCACACAGGCCTCATTTCCACACCTTGTTCTTTCCCTGCTTCTTTCAGCCACAGGATACCACACATGCAGTTCTTTCCTTTTGGACTGCGATTATTCTCTTGTGTCTCGCTAATTCTTTCCCATCCTTCAACTCTCAGCTCAAACATGACTGCTTCAGGCATGTCTTCCCAGACCCCACCAAGACTACACCAGACACAGCTATTATACCATCTCATGCCACCTTCCCTTTACAGGGTATGCCCAAATTGTCACCTTAAGTTTACTTTTGTGAGTATTTGGTTATCTTCACTAGTAGATTGTGAGTTTCATGAGTGCAGGGAATATGCTCTTCTTCCAGAAGAGTGTCTCCTGGATGCTTAACACAGTGTCTGGCACTTATTAGACAGCACCTAAAATGCTCTTGAAATAAGTGATAAAATGAGGAGGAACAGTAGCTGGACAAAACATTCTTGTTTGGGAGAGTTTCCACTTGCCAATTCATTCCTTAAGTAAGCATTTTTTAAGCACCTATTATATATAAGGTCTATGTCTCGGCAATGAAAATAGAAAGATAAATGAGATAATGTCCCTGCCCTTGGGGGGTTTGTATTTTGGTTGGGGAGACAGACATATAAGCCCATGAATATGAATTAAAATAACGTATTTCTATCAATTGTGTCTCACCAGACACCAACCTGAGAGCAAAGTCCTTCTCCTGCCAATTGAAACAAGGATGTGCTGTCTTTGCTCCATGTCAGCTCCTCATGAACTCTGTCTTCCCCCGAGTTTCATCAGTATTATTTTAATTTTTAGATTACAATGGTTTTATGTTAAGTTGGCAGCTTCCCAATGACATGTGTGGAGAAGCTGTGTTCTCATAAGCAAGTTAGGCTTGAACCCCATGGTAGGAAAAGTTGCTTCTGGGCAGTTTTCTTGTAGGCAGCTATCTGCAGAGGTGTGCATTCTTAAGGGTTTTTCTCTTTGAGAATGGAACTTTCTGACAATGTCCCTGGATCATAGGGTTCATTTAACTTTGAATCTGAAATACTTCCTTTCATGCCCTCAAGTCACCACACTTTGAGGAAGGTAATTTCTGGGACAGTGGACAGAGCAAGAGTTGTCAGCAACTCAGACATGATGCAACATTTATCTGAAACTAAAGAGCATTCTGTAAATATTTGAAAAGTGCATTATCAAAAGTGAAAGCCAGTGGTTTTATTTTTGTTTGTCTGCTATGTTTCACAAGAGGAATTGGAAGAATTCTTTTGTAAAGATGGATAATTTCTTGTAGCAAATTCATCTCAGTTAGGTGTGCAAAGCTCTTTTGTGGGTTCTCTGTTAGGTGTGAAATCTCTATATCACACACAGACCTGAGTCCCCTAGGAAGGATGCTTATTTCACCAATCTGCTGCTATGCTTTGAAATCCCGTACTGAGTGTGTTTGTTTTTCATAATTGTCATAACAAATATCACAAATTTGGTCACTTAAAAAACACCAATATATGATCTCATAGTTTCCACAGGACAGCTTCTCTGGTTTCTCTGCCCTTGGTCTCACAGGACCAAAATCAATGTCTTGGTTAACCTGGGCTCTTATCTGGAGGCTTTGGGGGAAAATTCACTTCCAAGTCCATTCAAGTTGTTGGCAGAATTAAGATACATACGACTATAGGACTTTGGTCCCTCTGTCCTTGCTGGCTGTTGGCCAGGAGGTTGTTCTAGAAGCTGCCTGCATTCCCTGTCTCATGGCCCCTTTCTTCATCCCCAAAGGCAACAATGGAGTTGAGTCTTTGCACTCGGAATTTCTCTTATGTTCCTTTCTGCTACTTCCCTCAGTCTTCCTCTTAGGTCCTATGATAACTATTTTTTGTTGTAATGCTTATGTATTTATTTTTATGTGTGACGTTACAAATGGTATAGTTTAAAAAGCTAAGGATAGATTTCCCTGAAAGTCACAGCAAAGGGAGTTCACTTGGAAAGGTATCCCAGGAAGCAGAAGTGATGGTCTTGGACATTAAAATAGGACTGCTTCCCTCAGCCGTCTTCTTCTGCTTAAGGGTGAACATGATTACACCAGGCCCATCCTGGTAGCTCCAGGATAATTGCCCTATCTTGAGGTCAGCTGATTAGTAACCTACTTCCATCTGCAAAGTCCCCTCACAGTTCCTAAATTAGTGTTTGATTATGTAACCCAGTCATGAGAAACTTGGGGGACATCTTTAGATTTTCATCTACCACACTGAGGTCACGGGCCACAGTTTCAGCTACCTCAGAAAATCCTTCAACGTAGTGTTGGAAGTTCTGGCCAGGGCAATCAGGCAGGAGAAGGAAATAAAGGGTATTCAATTAGGAAAAGAGGAAGTCAAATTGTTCCTGTTTGCAGATGACATGATTGTATATGTAGAAAACCCCATCATCTCAGCCCAAAATCTTTTTAAGCTGATAAGCAACTTCAGCAAAGTCTCAGGATACAAAATCAATGTGCAAAAATCACGAGCATTCTTATACACCAATAACAGACAAACAGAGAGCCAAATCATGAGTGAACTCCCATGCACAATTGCTTCAAAGAGAATAAAATACCTAGGAATCCAACTTACAAGGGATGTGAAGGAACTCTTCAAGGAGAACTACAAACCACTGCTCAATGAAATAAAAGAGGATACAAACAAATGGAAGAACATTCCATGCTCATGGGTAGGAAGAATCAATATCATGAAAATGGCCATACTGCCCAAGGTAATTTATAGATTCAATGCCATCCCCATCAAGCTACCATGACTTTCTTCACAGAATTGGAAGAAACTACTTTAAAGTTCATATGGAACCAAAAAGGAGCCCGCATTGCCAAGTCAATCCTAAGCCAAAAGAACAAAGCTGGCGGCACCATGCTACCTGACTTCAAACTATACTACAAGGCTACAGTAACCAAAACAGCATGGTACTGGTACCAAAACAGAGATATAGACAAATGGAACAGAACAGAGCCCTCAGAAATAATGCCACATATCTACAACTATCTGATCTTTGACAAACCTGACAAAAACAAGAAATGGGGAAAGGATTCCCTGTTTAATAAATGGTGCTGGGAAAACTGGCTAGCCATATGGAGAAAGCTGAAACTGGATCCCTTCCTTACACCAAAAACCAAAAGCTGTAACCAAATTACTGTAAAAGGCTAAACCACAATGTGCCCAGCTTATACACATTGCTTATACAAAGCGTATACAAAGCCAAACAGAACAAAATGCTTTCAGAGAAGCCCCTTGTCACTGCACGTGTACAAAACACACAAAAGCAAAATAAACCCAGGAGCCCTGGGTTCCATTAGTTATTCCTGGTCTCACTGGACACTTTAACCCAATGGTATAACTGATTTTATTTTAAATGTGGCCACTGAAAAAGACAGTAGTGTCAGAACAAAATTACTTCAACATCTTTTGTTATAGTATTGCCTAAAATGAGGTATAAACGCCAGATGATATGTAAGTTGATTTTAGGTCTTATGATAACTTTTTTTTTTTTTGAGACCAATTATCACTCTGTCACGAGGCTGGAGTGCAGTGGCATGATCTTGGCTCACTGCCACTGCCTCCCGGGTTCAAGCAATTCTCCTGCCTCAGCCTCCTGAGTAGCTGGGACCACAGGTGTGTGCCACCATGCCCACCTAATTTTTGTATTTTTAGTAGAGACAGGGTTTCACCATGTTGGTCAGATGGTCTTGATCCACCCACCTCAGCCTCCCAAAGTGCTGGGATTACAGGAGTGAGCCACCACACCCTGTCACTATTTTTTGTTTTAATGCAGGTGTATTTATTTTTAAATGTGACTTTACAAATGATATCGTTTAAGAAGATGCTGAGTATGGGTTTCCCTGAAAGTCACAGCAAAGAGAGTTCACTTGGAAAGGTATCCTAGGAAACAGAAGTGAGGGTGGTCTGGGAGATTAAAGTGGAGATCAAGGGAAAGAAATACATGGATGCATGATTGAGTTGACCATTGCTACAGTCAAGCAGCGTTTGATCCACAGGACCTTCTGAGGCATCTTATGACATGGGTCTCAGGGCTGTCTCAGGGGATGGAAGGGGAAAGGATTTATCCAGCAACTCCCAGCCTCCACTAATCAAAGGTGGCCCCACTCTTCTGGGTTGCACGAGCATGAGTGGCCAGCAGTCCTGGCAAGTGGTCTGAGGTGCTAAACAAGTAACTGTGCAAAGCTGGCTGGCTGAGACCTACGTGTAACTGGCTACCGCAGCAGTAGCTGGAGTAAGAGGTAGGCCCTAGATTAGCTAAATAATGAACTGGAGGTGTCCAATATGCCACTGTAAGTTTACTTTAAGTGTATGTGTTATATACATAATTGTATAAAACTACATATAAATATATAATCTTGTATAATTATATACATAATGCAGATGATATTACTACGTATGTTAATCTGGGTTGTCCAAGTAGCAGAGGAAAAGATGGGATTAAATGTACAAGAAACGTGTTAGGAGTCATGTCAATAAGACAGGGGTGTCGAATCTTTTGGCTTCCCTGGACCACATTGGAAGAAGAATTGTCTTAGGCCATACATAAAATACACTAACACTGATGATAGCTGATAAGAAAACAAACAACAAAAAAAAACCTCATGTTTTAAGGAAGTTTACAAATTTGTGTTGGGCCACATTCAAAACCATCCTGGGCTGCATGTGGCCCACAGGCCATGGGTTGGACAAGGTTGCTATGAGAGATAATAGGGAGGGAGCCAGGAGAGACTGAGAGAGCCATCAGGCTATGCAGCAGGTCTGATCCTGAGTGAAGGAGAGAGGGAAGGAAGGAAGATTATTCCTCATGCCCAAGTCTCAGAGTCTCGTGCAGGACTAGGCAGAGTCTGGCAAGGCTGCCTTTGAGAGCCCTCAAGCCCAATTGCTGCAGTGTTGTCAACTCAATCATGCATCCACCTATCGGTTTCCCTCCCTTCCTGTTTCACATTCCCAGGCCCCCACTTCTGCTTCCTGCAACACCTTTCCCAGTGAACTTCCTGCCAAAGGCTTTGCCTGAGCTTTTTGAGAAACCCATATTTAGCCTCTTCCTAAACAACATCATCTTTGAAATCACACATATTAAAATATGCACCAGTAGCAAGACTGAACATATTCAGCACAGTGCCCGAAATCAACTCCCATAACACTAGTATTGGTGCCCACTGGAGGGACAGCACCTGGGGACAGGTCCCCCTGCGGTGCCCTTGCTGCATGCAGCCATTGGCTGGGAGCAGCTGGGGGGAAGCAGGGCTCATTGCAAATGGGACTACGGATTTCCCTAGGCAGAGCTGGACCCCTGCGTCAGTAAACTCCCTGAAATCAGAGATCTGACAGGCACATTCTCAAGGTCACCTCTGAACACATATAATAGAAATTATGAAGATTAGATAAACATGTGACTGCAGTTTTAAAAACCTGGCCCATAGCCAGGTGCGGTGGCTCACATCTTTAATCCCAGCACTTTGGGAGGCCGAGGTGGGTGGATCACCTGAGGTAGGGAGTTCAAGAGCAGCCTGGCCAACATGGT
Organism: Pongo pygmaeus; assembly: GCF_028885625.2. Taxonomy (NCBI): domain Eukaryota; kingdom Metazoa; phylum Chordata; class Mammalia; order Primates; family Hominidae; genus Pongo; species Pongo pygmaeus. The sequence goes on along the minus strand of NC_072384.2, from coordinate 104,605,072 downwards.
GAAACCTCATCTCTACTAAAAATACAAAAATTATCTGGGTGTGGTGGCACACATCTGTAATCCCAGCTATTTGGGAGGCTGAATCAGGAGAATCATTTGAACGCAGGAGACGGAGGTTATAGTGAGCTGAGACGGTGCCATTGCACTCCAGCCTGGGCGACAGAGCAAGACTTTGCCTCAAAAAAAAAACAAAAATGAAAACAAACAAACAAACAAAAAAACCTGGCCCTTTCATAATTGTTGAGAATCAGATTCACTGTTTACCCGGCTCAAAGACACTAGTCCTTAAAATTCTAACTACAAACAAGGGAGCTCCTCTTGTTCCTGAGGTGGAGAAACATGAGTTTGGGGCAGATTTCTGTACAAGGCTGTCCTGGATTTAGTGAGTGGATATTTCTTTTCCTTTTACTGCCCGACTTCTCACCTTCTAACATTTCCCCGACCTCAAATCCTTAAGTGTTTCTCTCTTTGGCTTTTCCGTTTTGTTCTTCCATAGTCAGCAGAGGAGCTCTTTTGAAGCAAACATGGGTGAATTAAAAAATAAAGCCTGTGATCTAAATTGCAAGAGCTTCCTTCAGGAGATAAGTGTTCTGAAGTCCCTGTTTGCCTGGGGTGGGGCTGGGGTAGTTGCAGCAGGCTTACTGAATAGCTGTTTAGTTAGTTGTTTCTCTGTTTGGGGCAGGTAAGTCGGTATTCATTCAGCATGGATAAATCCACTTTCCTCATTCTCTTTCCTTTCACAGTTAGTGAAGTAGCTTCTCAGATCTGCCCTTAGAATCCTTAATCCCAGTTAAAACAAAAACTATCAATGCGAAATAAGTCACAGGAATTGTTCTAAAGCAAAGGCATCTGGGTGCTTTCATGTTTTCCTTCCAGAAGATGTTGAATTAAGAAAAATTTAAAGTGATCTAGGAATTCCCTGAATGCTTTTGGTGGTATGAACATATTGTGAAAAACAAGCTTCTATTAAGGCATCAGCAGGACAAATATTGAGAAGGATAGAAAATGGGTTTCAGCAGCCTGAAGCTTTGAAGAAGAGCAAAGGAGAGTTCAATTTAACTTGTTTTTGGATACTGTCCCGGAGCTCATGCTCTTCCTCCTTCTCGTGTGTCGTGTGGACATGTGGAAGACGAGGATATGATTTTTGTAACATGGAGCATTTTTAATCCCTTTCCTGTCACACTAAGTAAATAACTCACCGTGAAATACTCAGGAGATGACTCTAAACTGCAGTAGGATATGGAGCAATGTACAAAATTTTAGATGTGGACATTAATAAACCTAGCCAGAGAGTATGGTTTAGTGGGTTGTCATGGTACCAGAAACATGGGCGCCATTTAATGGAAGTTTTATCCTCATGCTTGGTTGTCTCTTAAATTGTGAACCCGTGAATCCTCTGGAAGCAGCTTCCTGGGAGCAAACACTACAATAAAACTCACCTTTCCTCAGCCTCAAAAGACTGCTGGCTTTCAGCAAAGCCCAGGTTAAGGAGGTGGGTCTCTTCCAGCCCACATCTCTTCTGTAATAACAGGACTCTGTTTTCTATTTTAGAGCAGCAGAACATGAGTCTTAGGAAGGTAAAGATGTCTGTCCAAGGTTACCCTGCAGGGCTAGTCAAGAATTATAGACCATGTTCTCACTCATAGGTGGGAATTGAACAATGAGAACACATGGACACAGGAAGGGGAACGTCACACACCGTGGCCTGTTGTGGGGTGGGGGGAGGGGGGAGGGACAGCATTAGGAGATATACCTAATGCTAAATGACGAGTTAATGGGTGTAGCACACCAACATGGCACATGTATACATATGTAACTAACCTGCACGTTGTGCACATGTACCCTAAATCTTAAAGTATAATTAAAAAAAAAAAAAGATTTATAGACCAGGAGTAGGACTAAAGCCTCCTGACTTTTATTTCAATATTTCAGTGTTTCGACCTCCTCCTTGGACATTATTTCTGTATGGAAATCACATATACACAGAGATTTCTCAAAGACCTATATTTAAGGGTACTTAGCATAGCCCGGCTATTCACAGGTCCCTGCTAGAGCTAGGGCAGCAAGGAATGAAAACAAAGGGAGAATTTAATGCCTATTGAAAGCTGACTCAGAGCATGTAAAGGTGAAAGTGTGTGGTCGGAAGGCTTAGCTGCCTGTTGAGTTCTGTTATTCAATAACTCAAGGAGCCTGTTGTGAGCTGCTTTGGCTCTATTAACACATCTGGAGCTAGTGGCCATACATTGGGGACTTTTTAAAATGTAAAAGTAGCTTTGTAGGCAAACTTGTGTTAGAATGAAATACTTCTGAAGACCAAAGGCTAACTTTATAGAGTGTACCTCTCTCTCCCTGACTCAGTTCTGGGGGGCTTTTGATGCAGCATATGCTAAACCTATATACTTATTTGGAGGAGTAAAAATTGTCCTCCTGTCCTGGGTTGTGTTTACTTTCAACTTAACCCTTTGGATCTCTGAGCAGATCCAAAAATCAAACAAACTAACAAAACAGTCAACAGAGTGGAAACTCTCCTGATATTCTCCATCTGCACCTAGACCTATTTTCCCACCTGCTCCAGGCCCCATGAGGCTGACCTGTGGAGACTGGATAGTGGGCTCCCTTTCCCGCTGGGTGTTTGGTTGGGCTTGGCCAGTGGAGGTCACTATCGGGAGATGAGAGAGTAAGAAGAGATGGAGAATAGTTATTTATTCTCTATGTCATGACCAGTTTCATCATTATCATCTCTTTTCACCCTTTACCTGTCCAGATTTCTGGAAATAAATTCCAGAATAAGAGTTCATCCTGCCAAGCCAGAGCCACAGTTTGGAGATGCTGTATTCCTAGATTGAAGGCCTGGCTTCTGGTGGACAGCCCTCTCTCTAAAGCTACTCTCTCCAGGTTCTAGCAACTGCAGCCAAAGGGCCAAAGATAAATCATGAAGGAAGCCTGCGGCGAAAGTAAGGCAGCATAGAAGTGAACCAGGAGCAATTAAGTGAAATAATAAAATGACAGGTGTCTTCACTTGCTTTATAGTTGGTCTAAACATGGTACCTTGGTGGACCATTCTGAGATAAAGTTGGGACACAGTGTCTTGGAATCACAATCCACCATTTGTTCCCTTCCACCTGGCCTATTTTTCCTCATTCCCCTCCAGGAATGCATGGGCATCAAGGGTAAGGCTATTTACTAACCAAAATGCCAGTGCATGCCATTTTCCCCAACAAGAACAAAAGGGATGGAAAGTCAGTCCAGAAAGGACAGACTCTTATTTTGGAATTTATTTCCAGAAGTCTGCAGAGATAACAGATGAAATGAGATGATGAAGCCAGCCATGTAGAAGGTCTCACGACATGGAGGTTCAGTGAACTTACCATGAGAGGGTAAGTTCTGGAGAAACTGGCCAATGCTTCCCAGGGCTGGGGCAGATGCTAACTCTTGCTCTTTCTTCTCAGTAATGGTCTTGTTTTCCCCCAGATTACCTTTGCACCGACATCCGAGTGTTTGGACATGGAGGCTAAGACATAGGCATCCTTTGCTGCTAGATCTGCCTTTAGCCAAGAAGAAGGTGACTAACAGTCACTTGGGTTCCCTGCTGAGGTTAGGGCCAAAGCCACAGCTGTCTGTGGTAGAGGATTCTTTATCTGAAGAGAAGGTAGCTCTGGTAGGTGGACACGGCAGTAATAATATCATCATAATAGCATAACCAGTTAATGAGATCTGTAATTGCCACAGTCAGTCTCAGCATGTTTCTGTCACCATCCAAGTGATCAAAACCTACCATAGAGCCCTAAACCCTCCTGTCTTCAAACATTTCCTTGGCCAGGAGTGGGGATTTGTTTACCAAAGGCAATATCCTAAATACTGAATCTTGATGATTATTTCCACCCTCCCAACATCTGAGAAGGCTGCAGTTTCCCTCAGTTGACTACAGGTTGAGTCTGACTTTGTGAAAGAAGCTTTGTCTCCAGGGATCTCTTAATTGGGGTAAGAGAAACTGAAACACCTTCATTTATGTCATGCCAACCTTTCCGAGATCCCAAAGCACATTAGGATTGTCGCCTTATTAATGTGCCTTACTGCAAAGCCCACAGAGCAGCACACACCTGCCTGGAAGGTGTAAGCCTTCAACTGAATGGTACATGCCACCGATACAGAGTCATTCACTGACACCCCCAGCCTGACCCCGCTTAGTTGCTGAGATCTGATGAGATCAGAGCAGAAGGTGACAAGGCTGTGAGCTTAATTAAAGGAATGGTTTTGTTCAATCCATGCTCATCCTTTTCCCCTTCACGGAGTAATTCTCACACATGCCAAGAAAATCACAATGAGGAGGAGATTATGACCTAGTGATCTCATTCAGGATGTGACATTATCTCATTTCAACAGCCTGGGAAGAGCAATGCCATTTTCAACTCTGGGAGAAATTTGACCAGTGACAGAGCAAAATTTAGCCCAGACTTTTCACTTTCCTGTTTATCTCCAAGGTAAGGGGTCCCCAGCCAGCTGTATCAGGGAATCCAAACACTCTCCCAATCTCTAATAAACAGGTTGCTGGCAATGAAGCCTCCCCAACCCCTTCTCTCCACAGATAAGTGGAATCCATGTGTCCTAGAGGTGAAACGTATACACTCAAGGAAGGAGTAAAATATATAAAGTCTTCTGACTCCAGCATCTTTGCTTTTAAATTTCTTCCCAAAGAAGGAAGGATTTCTGCCATCTTCACAAAACAGTAGAGATTTCAACCTCTTAAACCTATTACTCAATATTAAAAGGATTTGGTGACTGAATAGCCTTAAGAGTACGTTGCTCTCAGCTTTCTGTCCCGATCTGCTTTTGGTCACTTTCATTCATTTGCTTATAGCTGGCTGCCTAGATTAACTTTCTGGACCGAATACATTTCCTTGCATTACCCACATATGTGACAAATAACTAATCTGACTCATCAAAATGCATTAGAATGCAATATTCCAGTTACTGAAGGACATTTAAATTCAGCAACTTTTCTTACTCTTACCACTAGAGATAGTAAAAAATTACAAAGTGGTGGAGACAGTGATAGAGCCCATTTTGTGCCTAGAATTTGTACCAGTGTCCTTGTTATTACTGCTCCAGCAATCTAAGAAAAGTTGGACCCGCCTCTGTTTGTTTCGTACTTCTTAAAATATTTTTCAAATTAAACTTTGAAATATAACTGGAATAATTTCTGAGAAACATAGCATAGCCCAGACTATAAATCATCCAAAACAGCATTAAGTGGATATACTAAATATACCTAACACTGTTTAAAGTACCCTAAATATATCATTCCTCTTCTAGGATTTCCATATTCTACATTTCAACACAGGCCTTCTAAATCAGACGATAGTCGGGTTGTACGAGTAATAAGTCTAAATGAGATGCAAAAGAATATGTTGCAAAGAATGTGGTATAAGTAACAGTGTCTAACTTGGTGTAATGGACAATATATTTCAAAAATCTCCCAATATATGCAAGAAATCACTAGAAAACAGATTTACAACATGTCTCTTTGAAAGAAAATAAAAGGGGATTTTTATAACTTTATTTATTTATTAAGAGACAGGGTCTCGCTATGTTGCCAGCCTCAAACTCCTGGACTCAGGCAATCCTCTTGCCTCAGCCTCCCAACTATTAATGGCTGGGATTATAGGCACACACCACTGTGCCAAGCTCCACAACTCATTTTGAATTATCTATTAGAATTATATATATATATCTATTAGAATTATATATAAATTAACACAAGGAGCGATCATGGAATCAGCATCCCAAGAATAGTAAACATAATTGCTATACATAGATAAATGCATTAAAACATTTTTACAGATATACTAGTGAGTGACTTGTAATTTCCTCAACATAGCTTTATCTTGTTACATTTTTTTCTCATGGCTTTATCTTGCTTCTTTAGGGAGGGTCTTATACACCTATGTTTTCACCATTACATGCCTGGAGGTCTTTTTTGGGGATGGAGGGGAAGCCTGAATTAAGAGACTGCTGAGAACCCAAGAGCTGAGGAGGCAAACCTTGGTTTCCCATTGACTTCCTTCCCAAACTTCGGTGACCTACTCTTTTTCCTATGCCCTTTATTTATCTGTGAAAGGAAGATTGCAAGTGATTTGCCTTCTTAAATTGGGAAGGACAAAAGTAAAACTCATAAAAATACTGTAGAGCCTTTTCCCAATAGAACATGTGGAGCTGATTTAGGCAGACATTTAGTGGGTTGCACAGAGAGGCTGCAGATGTTGATTTTAACATCATAGAAGCTCATTGCTGATGTCTCTCAAATATTCCTGAGGAGAAGTGTTCAGACACAAGCACCATTTATTTGTGGCATTTGACTAGCTTAGTTGAGAGAACAGCAAAGGAGAGTGTGCAGCATGTTGTTTCAACATGTGGATGCTGGGCTCTGGGCTCTGGGCTCTGACTTCCGAGGTTCAAAACCTCCATCTGCCACTTCTTCTTAGCTTTGTGCTTTGGTGCAACTTATTTAACCTTTCTAAGCCTGTTTCCATATCTTCAAATGTGATTGGAAGGAATAAAAGCAGTAATGCGTGTAAACCGCTCAACACAGTGCCTAGCAAATATTAAATACTCATGCATCTTATTATTACTAAGAAATATATGCTAAGAGTTTGGGAGTGTTCAGGAAGATGGGAGCAAACAAAGGAATACAAAGATGTAATTCTCCTTTTCAAAGACCTGCAGTCTAATTGGAGAAAAAGCATATACATTCAATATGTAGTGATATAGTTTTGCTGTGTCCTCATCCCAATCTCATCTTGAATTGTAGCTCTAATAATTCCCATATGTTTTGGGAGAGACCCAGTGGGAGAGAATTAAATCATGGATGCAGATTCCCCCATACTGTTCTCATGGTAGTGAATAAGTCTCTCAAGATCTGACGGTTTTATAAGGAGTTTCGCCTATTGCTTATCTCTCATTCTCTCCTGCCCACTGCCATGTAAGACGTGCCTTTTGCCTTCTGCCATGATTGTGAGACCTCCCCAGCCATGTGGGACTGTGAGTCCATTAAACTTCTTTTTCTTTATCAATTGCCCAGTCTCAGGTATATCTTTATCAGCAGTGTGAAAACAGACTAATACATGTAGAAATTGCTATAGGTTTGTGGGGACTGAGACCAATTTTTATTTCTTTATTAAACTTCTAGAGTTGTCTTATTCAAGAATTTAAGAGGATGGAAGCTTTGACTGCAACTTGGATAGACCAAAATTGGATTCAGATTATCCAGGACTAATGATTGGTTATGTCAAACTTCCTATTGTATGGGGTCAGGTGTCAGAGTTTCTTAAAAGAAGAAAGTCCTTTTAGAGAAAATTCATAAGACTGCCAATTTGTGTGCTTTTCATAAGCAAACTATCTTTAATACATACTGTGTTAGAATCTTCAAAAAAAATTCTCCACAATTCAACATATGGCTTTTAGAAGAGGAAGGAAAATCTCCCACTGGGAATAGCTTTCAATTCACTTGCAGATCCCTTGAGGGCTGAGTCATGTCTTACTTCCTCTGAATGTCTAATTGGGCCTAGGACAGTTTGAATTGGAACTCAACAAATTTTAATACAATTGAATCCAATTGCATTTTATAATGTGAAGATTTTTGTTGTTGTTTTGAAAGTGCCTTAACAAAGGCAAAATGGGCTTGGAAGATGGCTGTGAGCTTTTTAGTCTCTCTTTGTCATCTTTGCACTGGGGATAGGGTCTCTTGAGCAAACAAAGTGACTGATTGGATATTAAAACGCCCTCTGGTAACCCAGAGCTGCCCAAGCAAACCTTAGCTTTCCACAGACTTACTCCTTGGTATTTCATTCATCTATAAAGGGTTTTCCACATAAGAAGGGGTACATGGGAATTGAGGTGTATTGAAATCTTTGAGGGCCATGGAGAGTTTGCAAAAGCTCCCCCAGGTGATTCTTCACCAGCTCTCCACCCACAGCTACCAGTGCACATGCCAGTTGGAAAAAACTGCTGCAAAATAACATCTTTATCCTAAGTCCCAGAGTTGACTTGTCAAAAACCCCGCCCTGTGTGACTAGGAACAGTAAGATCATCTTTAGTTGTATCAAGGAGACACATCACTATCCAAAATCTTTATTGTGCCCAAACACAGGTGGAAAAAAAAATGTAAACTCTATTCTGACCCATACAGACATGACAATATGTGAAATAGACAATATGTAGATTAGAGTTCATATGTCCCTTTGCCTGTTAAACTGAGGCATGTTCCAGAAATGGTCTGGGATTATGAAATACAAAAATACACAGGTATATACCATAGACAACTCCACATGTAGGATTATATCAGTGAGATCCTGAGAACGCTCTTGGCGACCGATTACTTCTCTCACAATTCTCCTCTTCGCATTCTAGATAGAGGGACACTCTGTTTCAACAAGAACAGAGTTGAAACACAACAATCCTCTCTGGGCCAGTGTCCTGGAGAAAGGGGCTCTTGAGAAACAAATGAAAGGTCGCAACTACCTTTCCCTCCTCCCCTGGCAGAGTTTTTACCCCTATGACATAAGTTGACTTAGGTAAGATTTAGGCTGGGCATGCTTTCTTCTAAGAAGGCTCTCAGCTTGGAAGGATAAAGCAGGTCTTTTGAAAGAAAACATGGTAGCTGCTCATGGTTAAGGAACAAGGTCAACAGAGGCCATAAAGCTTTGCCTTCCAAGTAAGAGAACAGACAGGAAGTTAGGCAGAAACCAAAGCAGGAGCAATCAGGGAGCCTGAGGCTGGTATCCATGTGCTCTGCAGAGCACTGAGCATGGCTGAGCCACGTCCAACCTACATAACCATATATAGCAATTAGCCCTGCTCACATCCCCAAGAAGCTTAAGCCAAAGCAGTAGGTGGCTGGATAGGGACATGGCTTCAGCAGAAGTGAGGGAACCCCAAAGCCTGTTTGATAAAGGTAAGCACCCTCCATTGGAGTCAGAGAATCTAGATTGACAGAGTAGTTTTGATCTGAAGAGAAAGAATAGAACTGAAACCTACAGCAAGAAGAATGTTCAACAATGGGGGAGGAGAGAGAAAAGAAAAAGTTAAATTTGGGACAAGGGATGTGTGATACTGGGTACAATAAACATGTATTTGGTATCTGTCCCTGGGCCCTGGCACGCAGCTCCTAAAACTCATGAACTCTCTTATGTATGTCTTTTTGTGTTGTGATCAGCTTCTGAGATGGGGGTAAGTAGTCTTGAGGAACGGAGCCCTTAACCTGTGGGATCTGACACGATCACCAGGTAGATAGTACCAGAAATGAATTAAACTGTAGGACACCCAGTTGGTGTTTGCTGCAGAATTGCTTGGTATGTGTGAAAAAATTCACACACACACGATTTGGTGACCAGAGGCGAAATATTCAGTATTGTATTGAGTGTATTGAGGATCGGGGTAGGAAAAACACTTTGATTTTTCCTATTTCAAAATGATGAAATTAGGGAAACAGAGAAGAAAGGACAAAGACTCAGGATGCAAGAGGAGGCTGATAATAGTAGTATTAGCAGTTAATATTGAGCATTTACCATGTGCCGTCTCTGTTCAGTCCTCACAACAAGGGGCAGCAAAGTTTTCCTGTAAAGGGTCAGACAGTCTTGCAGACCACGTGGTCTCTAGCACAGCTACTTGGCTCTGACTCTGTAGCACAAAGCAGCCATAGATGATATGTAAATGAGCTGGCATGGCTGGATTTGGCCCATGGTGGACAAGATTTGGCCCAAGGGCCGTAGTTTGCCAACCTCTCTGTTCAAAGAGTTGAGTGGTATCATTATCTCCATTGTAGACATGAAGAATGAGGCTTAGCGTGTGGAGAGGGGGTGATTTGGTTTTCTCTTGGCAGGAACACCAATAAGAGGCAAGCATGAGTTGCACCCAGAAGAGACTTGCCCAGCAAACTGGGCAATGTAACATTGTGTGCAAGTAACCAACATGTACCTGGAACCCTTCAGATATCCCTCACATTATGGCTGAAAAGATCCTCATAGCAAAAAAATCAAAACTGTCTTTAAATAGACCTTATGAGTGCTGGCTTTTAGGAGCATGCTGGGGCTGAGGATGCTAGAAAAAAAAAAGGAATGAAGGCTGTTAAATCCCCTATGTTGCATTCTTGAGAGGAACATTCTATTGATTTTTTGCTCCTCCCAATGCTGGCAGTACAAAGTCATACAGGAGAAGACATGACAGGCAGGAAGCAGGCTGTCTTCAGAGCCAGACAGCCTTGCCTTCAGGCTCCTGCTGGACCTACTGACCAGAGTACCATCTTTTGCAGTGAACAGATGGATCCCTGTCTTTTGAGAGCCTGAAATCTAGAACAGAAGGCACATAACAGATTTCACATTATCATGGATCTTCTTGAAGTGGCTTTGCTATGGCATCTTTGAAATTAACATATTGGATCATATAGTTACTGTTGAAATCTTGTGTTTGACAGTCCTTGAAGGCTAAGGTCTTCTGCTGCATCACTTAGGGTATTTACAACCCTGACACTGATGAAATAAATATCACAGTGACAGTAATAGAGTCTGTATTTTAATTGCCAAAAGACTGGAAACCTTTACTAACAGAAAAAGAAATTGTGGAAGAAAGCAGAGTCATGGACATTACACTTACACATTTCTGTTTCAGCGAAAACCCTAAGATCACAACTTACTATTATTAGCTATTTTTTTTCAGCTCTGGGAATTCATAGACATAGTCTATGATCCAGACAGGCTCCTTCTTACCTTCCTTAGGTAAGGAATTAAACAGGAAATAACTTGCAAATCAAGATAATCCTTAAAAGCCTGCTGATTTTTCCAAGAATTCTGCCCTGTATCAGAGAGAGGCAAGCACTTATGACTGGCACGAGGTACACAGGGAGACAAATACTTTGGCCTGCACCAGAATAAAGGGCTTTGCTTAAGGAAGGTAAGAAGGTGCAGGCCAAAGTATTTGTCTCCCTGTGTACCTCATGCCAATCATAAGTGCTTGCCTCTCTGATACAGGGCAGAATTCTTAGAAAAATCAGCAGGCTTTTAAGCACCATCTTGATTTGCAAGTTATTTCCTGTTTTATTCCTTACCTAAGGAAGCTAAAGCTTATTAAAGTATCTTTTAATTGGACTTGCTTGACCTAATCCTCCCATAATGCTTCTCTTATCCCTGGAAGGGCATGGTTGATGTGTATTCATCTTTTAGCTGTGATTTCTACTCATGTAATTTGTTGTGTAGATCCTGCGTGGTACAATATGATAGCCATTTGCCACATGTGTCTACTTAAGTTAAAATTAACTTAAATAAAATTTAAAATGCATTTCTTCAGTGGTGCTAGCCATACTTTAAGTGCTTAATAGCCACATGTGGCTTGTGGCTATCACAGTGGAAGCAAAAGCATCAGACATTTCCATCATTGCAGAAAGTTATCTTGGATGGTACTGTCACTGTAGAATGGCAGCTGTGGAGAGTCTAAGCAGGCATTGCAAAGATGCCCTCCTGGACACCTTCCTGCAAGGACAGTGAGTGATATGTCAGTACAGTGGTTACTTATTGTGATGAAGCTGATGAAAATGTATTCATGTCTTCATTGGCCCTTCTAGGGTGCAGTACCCAGCTTGATTTAAAATTTACATTTGAACAAGGTAAAAAGTTCATGAAAAAGAGACTGAGAGAAAACACACCAAAATATCAAATCTGATTGTTTCGAGTAATAGGAATATTGGCCATCATTTTGTTTCTGGCTGTTTGTAGTGAGGTGTAGACATTTTTTGTCTGCTCCTCCCACAGTGTATGACTCAGGAGTGTTACTTGAATTCCTGGAACCAGCTATGCCTGAAGTCAATCCATTCCAGTTGGACTTTCTTCATTCTGTGAGCCAATTAAGCTGATTTGAGTTGGGTTTTTATTACTACCAAGTGAATACTAATTTTGCTATTTTTTTAATTTCTGTATCTTCTATAATGTTCATTTATTTCTCCTAAAAGTAGAAAAAAACCTTTGGAAATTGCATGTGATAAACAGTGTGTTCTATTATATTTTGTGTATCATCCATGTGCTGATATTCACGAGCTCTTACAAAGCAGTTTTTCTGAATAAGCTAGGAGTGATTTCCAAAAATCCACAAGGAACACAGCATAACATGCCAAAATAACTTTGTTTATTAAAAGGAAATTTGAGGCAACTGTTATTGCTGAATTGTTTGGAGTCCTGGCAGAAATTCTCCCCAAAAATATGATTTGAACTTCTTCAGTAACTCTTGTTGTCAGACTTGGTTGTAAAATACAGAGTAACATCTCACTTGATCAACAAAACCCAAATTAGCATAATTTATCATTAGAAAGCATTCTCATTTGCTAATCTGGCGAGGTCCAGGGATACTAAATCACAATTTTCCATTTTAACAAATGAGCCTATTTGCAATTCTTCTAACACCCATAGGTTTGGCTGATCAAATGCATCTACTAGACTTGGCTTCAAGCACAGGCTAGAGGGAGTTTGCCCTGGGATGATATTTTGGTTGGCGATGCTATCGAAAAGATTTTAAATTACCCCATTTTGCAAATCCTTCTTCCCTCTTAATTGACTAGCCTGCAATAGTCACATAGGTATTTATATCTCTCACCTTGTTTACAACTCTGTTAAGCATCAAATATCAGTGTCCCCTTGTCTATAATTGTTGAGACACCTAGTGAAAAGCAGAAAGAAAATAGCACATTGCCAAGGCCGCCCATAGTGGATCCTCTTTCAGTTATTCCTCCGTGTTTTCTAGGCTCTTTCACAGATCTTTTGGCAGTGGGCTTGACTGGGCCTTTAAACACATTAATCCTTTCCTTGAAGTCACATATTCCACAGCTTGCTTAGAGGTGGCTCCAGTGGCAGGATAATGTTGGTTGGAATGTGCTGCCTGCTGGCCCCTCAGACTCCCCCCTAGAGACTTGCCACTTGTTTGCTATAGCAACTACTACTGTGATATTTTGCTCCCTCTCCAAGGGGGAAGACTGACCTGCCCTACAGGGTCATCTAAGGGCAGGACCATTTGCAGCTGTGCAGAAGGAAGTGCATGACATGAACCCACGAGATGCTCTTAGTACCTGTAGCCTGTCTGTCTTCCTGCTATTGTTACTCCATGGATTTTCCCTTTGGATGTCCAAAACACATGACTTCTCATCTTTCCTCCGCCAAACTGGTTCCTTTTTTCTCAGCAGCCTCTCATTTTGTGTCCAAACCCTACAGAGAGTATGGATTGTATAAACATGGTATTTCTCTGGACCATTGTCTCATGTGAACAATACTGTTGTCATAAGGGTGTACATTTGTCAAAGGGTCTTTATATTTGCTATCTCATTTGAGCTTCACACCCTCTCTGAGAACTGGAGAAGGTGGAATTACAGTCCCTATTTTAAAGATGAAGAGGCTATTACATTTTTTTCTACTTAAAATCTAATAGGACTTCCTTATTCTTTTTCACTTGACTTTTTGACTCTGAGGCTTACCATGAACAAACACTCCAAAGGAAAGAAATGGTTGTGAGGCTTCATAATCGTAAGAAGAGTCACAGATAATAGAGATAGTTTATCAATATTTCCCACCATCAAAAAAACAAAAAGGGTTTTATTAACTATCTGTAGCTGGGTACTCTTGTATAACTGCTTTAAGGAAAATAAAAATGTGTTCTTCTCATTCTGTTTTCCACTGGGAAAAATAGTTGTACAGTCTGAGTATTTTTACAATTAATAATAATTGTCACTCATATTTATTGTGGTATTTCCTGCATGCTAGGCACTGTGATAAATTTCTCACATAGATTATATCATATAATCCTCACAACAATCTTTTGAAGCATTTATTAAGGAAAATAAAGACTAAAATGACATTATTAAAGAATGTATGAGAGGCAATTTCACATCTGATTAAAAACTTGGAATTTGAAACTAGACTGGCTAGGTTCAATCCCTGCCCTCTCATTTACTAACTTGCTGTGCTGCAGTTTTCTCATGTTAAAGTGGGGTAATAATAGTACTCACCTTGAGGATTATTTTGAGAATGAATGGGTTAACATGTTCACACATGTTAAGTATTATACTTTAAAGCACTTAGAACAGTGGCTGGCCCAAAGAAAATGGTACATGAATGTTGCTATGGTTATTACACAGCTGTGTGACACTTAGCAAGTTAGCTAATCTCTCTGTGCCTTCCTGTCTCAGTTTTCTTTCATTTGCAAAATAGAGATAATAACATTGCCTGTCTAATAGGGCAGTTATGAGTTTGAGGGAGATAATTCAAAACTACTACTGTCTGGCACATTGTAAAGGTTCAATTAATGTTAGCTATTACTGTCAGGCCTCTGAGCCCAAGCTAAGCCATCATATCACCTGTGACCTGCATGTATACATCCAGATGGCCTGAAGCAACTGAAGAACCACAAAAGAAGTGAAAATAGCCAGTTCCTGCCTTAACTGATGACATTCCACCATTGTGATTTGTTCCTGCCCCACCCTAACTGATCAATTGACCTTGTGACATTCCTTCTCCTGGACAATGAATCTCAGGAGCTCCCCACCGAGCACCTTGTGACCCCCGCCCCTGCCCACAAGAGAACAACCCCCTTTAACTGTAATTTTCCACTACCTACCCAAATCCTATAAAACTGCCCCACCCCTGTCTTCCTTTGCTGACTCATTTTTCAGACTCAGCCCAACTGTACCCAGGTGATTAAAAAGCTTTATTGCTCACACAAAGCCTGTTTGGTGGTCTCTTCACATGGACTCAGGTAACAATTACTGCCTTAGGTCCTAAGTTGATATATTTGGGAACTTAAGCAGTCACAAAGAATCCATACTCCGCAAGTAAAGCTCTGAACACCAGACCGCTGTTAACTATATTTAAGTTGCTGGGTTCATCAGAGTTTTGAGAAAGTTGTACACAAACTCAATTTTAGAAAAGGTAAACAAAACTACTTACAAAATTACTTGCGAATGAAAATAACCCAGAATCTGACCACTGTCGGTGAAGTCAGTCCTATTGCTTTTCCTTCACCAGGCAGCTCAACCGGCTTAGCTTATCTTCTTGGTTAAAAACTACTTCTTGTAAGGAAGGTGGTCCTCAAAGTTGCTGCCCGTAATTGAAGCATTTGGCTTTTTAAAAGGTCACGGCCTTTGGCAGAAGGGATTGGGCAGCATAGTCAGCCTCTCAAGGATTTTGAAAAGTTAGGCACCAAACAAAAGCACAGACAGACTTGCCCAATTAAACCTCCTATCGGAAGAACATACGGAATATGGGCGTTGAGAGCGAAGGGGAATCAGAACACGTGCAGAGCTCGAAAGTGTTCCTGGGTTTGGAGGATCAACGTGTATTGAGAAAGGGCTGTGTATGGGCTACCAACCAGCAGAAGCACGTCTCAGAGCCCAGGGAGCAGGTGTCTGGCACCTCTCGGATCTGGAGCCGGTTTCCACCTCAGCTGACATTTAGAAGGCATAATGGCAGTGCGTATCTCTGCCAAGGATTGCGAGTATGGAGTTATACAGCCTGTGCCCACCTACTTGCTCCATGTGGAAATTTGCTCTCCCACCCACCCAATTAAGAAAATGGGATGTAGAAGACCAGAGGGAGGGATGGTTATTCTATTGTGTTTCAGTCACAAAGTTTGTTTTCTAGCAGAATTCTGGGTTGCCACCTTCCTGGGAAACAAAACAAAAACACAAATGACCTCAATGTGAATTGTCACCCCTTTTCCCCTCCAAAACTTCACAAAATTAAGAATCTTCACCAACCACCACCTGCAAGTCCCCAGAGTGACCTCTGGCTGGTCAGAAATCCAATACTGTGACAGCATCAACAAAGATTAGTCTGTACTGGTTTTTGAGATTGGGTGTTGAATGAATAAAAGTTAGGGGCAGAAGCTTGCTCTTCTTTGTTTAAAGCCATGTCAGAACATGCTTTGAAAGTGCTTGACTTCATGCTTGATAGGGCTTGCTGTGAGCCAGGCTCTAGAATGGATTGGTACTCACAGGCCTTTTGAGTCTCCTGCATGGAATTTCATTACTGAAATTCTTCAGGTCATTTCCCATGGAAGTCATTACCCTCATGACACGCAATCTGGAGGGCTGACTCAGAGAGCTGCCACTGTCCCCTCCCAGGGTTGTGAGCAGCACCTTCCAAACTCCAGGGGTGACAGATCTGTTGCAAGAGAAGAGGTGCTATTTTTCTTGAAACAGAATTTGTCCCCCTGGAGATATGAGTGCCAGCAGCCTGGGAGGGGCTGATGACTGGAACAAAATTCCTATTAACAAAGACTCTGTGGGACATGATGGGGAGACCCAAATGTGTCCTCTAAGCCAAGGCGTAGATGAGTCATTGGTTCTTTTGCTTAGCAAGTTCTATGGGCCTTTTACTGCTGTGAGGAAAATACATAGAAAACACACTAGCAGAACCACTTCTATAAAAGATCATTGAATCACAGTGTGACAAAATATCTAAATATGTGGCAAAATTCTTCCAAAGTTTAGACTTAACACAAGCACAGAAGTCATTTTTGTCCAAAAGCTTTGCAACTTTAAGCACCATGGCGCCACACTGCTTCCTAGTGGACGTGACCCAGGCTGTGGTTTTTGGTACTCACCTGCCAGAGATATAATTTGTTTAACATCAGTTTTTATTGATACGGTGAAATCTATAGCCTTTGTGTTAGCAGAACCATTAGTAAGTTGGGCTCTGAAGGTCTGAGCAAATGAAGCCGAGGATTCTGTCCAAGACATGCTGAGTGAGCTGGGCTTCTGACGCTCCCACCTGGCAGGCTGTCTCCCATTTGTTTTCTCACCCACTTGGAAAGAGGGACTTGGGATTTGGTGCTGGTGGTTGAATTTTTCAAACCCATTTAACATTCAGGAGTAACTGTGGCTTTTTAGAGGCAGAAATGCATCCTGCCAGAGCTGACATTTGGACTTGAGCTGTAACTTCAAAGTTTCTTTGATCCAAGCCCTCACCAGTACCTGCCATCCCCGATTGGAGTGCTGAGTGATCAGTGGAACTGCTCGTCCGCTGAAGACACTGAGTAATTGAAAAGGCACCGGATGGGTTCCCATTGTGATAAAAAAAAAAAAAAAAAAAATACAAATGCTCCATGCTCTACGAGTTTGTATCAGTTAATGTGGTTGCAATTAAGAAATCGCTTTGTGATTTTGTGATTTTTGCCAGTCTTAATGGAGAAAAATTAAAAGAATCAAAGGAAGTTTCAAATGCATCTAAAACTGAAGTATGTTTTAAAGCCCCCAGTAAGTAATTTTTGTGCCACTTCTTATAAAATTATTCAGGAGACTGTGAGTTCCTTGAGAATAAGAGTGACAGCACCATTCTTTCTGGTCTTGATGGCATGATAATGCCAGCTGCCTCTTCTCTGTTTATGACATATTGGCTATATGCGGAATTCATGCTTTAAAAATATAATACTTTGAAATCCTAATTACAATATTTAGGACCTCTGGATGTCTCGTCTTGTTGATAATCTGTTCAACTTACTGAATAAACATGAACATACTAAAACAGCATTTTGTTAATATAGATCTCTGACCTCTTTTCTGAACCCCTTGAGGCCATGTGGGTTGAAATTCAGGATTTTTTAGATTTTTAGAAAAAGGAATGATTCTGGCAAATATGTCATTTATTACCTAACACACCAAGGGATATCTGGAGCTCTTTATAATCAAACATTCATACATTTGCAGAGGTGCATATGAATAGCTTCCCTTAGTGAAGCTGAGCCTCTACGTGAAGGTGACAGATAGATATAAATATAAACAAAGTTTCTAAATAGTCTTGTGTCAGTTCCAGTCACATTTCCTGCCAAATGAGTTAAGAAAAACTTTTGTTTGTCAGAGCTTTTTGGATTCTGGAATTATGAAGAAGGAATTGTGGGCCCATATTCTGTGTGGAATCTGTCCCTCGCAGGATTGTCAAAATTAGGAATGATTTACTGTGCCATTTTTGCTAATTTCTCCCTATTGATATATCTTAAAGTACAACTTGAATCAAAGTCTCCTATATAATAAGTTCCTCTAAGGAGTTAGTAGGCACCTTAGGAAGTTACATTTTAAGCTTCTTTCTTTCATCTGCAAATAGGTTAAACCAAACGGCTATTTTCCAATGCAGAACATTCTTTCGATTCATTCACTCATTCATTCATATGAAACATTTATTTAACACTTGATATGTGCAAGAAATCATGCTAGGTTCTGACATAATCCATAAATGGTGTGGAAGTAGTAGTGAGTAAAAACACCAGAATGCAGGAATTTAAACCACTGAGCGTAACATTCATGAAAAAATCAAACTTAGGAGATAGCCACTTTGAATCAAGGCAGCCAATATTATTGAAACAAGAGACCTGGCCTCTTGAGTTTCCCCAGACATCACATGACGGAAGATGCTTTTACTCCCAGCCACAGTCAAGAGGCAGTGATATTACTGAGGGGTAACCTTTGCCATTCTAAAGAAGCAAGCAGGAAAGAAGGAGACACTTAGACAGATGTCACCTTCACGCGGAGGCTCAGAGCTGAAGGAGGTCATGCCAGAACACTCCAGAAGCTGTTATTTGGGGATAGAAAGGGATAAAACACAGCAGACAATATTGCTAATCTCTAATACCTGGGAAGCTTTAAGAGGGACAATCAGATTAGTCGGGGACCTTGGGTTACTGTTTTCAGGAGGACAAAATCCTCACAGTCCCCCGTTCTTACCTAATCTTTGCCTATGGTATGTTGTAATTAATATCCATGACTTCTTCCAAATTCATTGAGAGAGAAGGAAAAATTACTTCTCCGAGGTTTAAAAAATCAAGGAATGAAATAAAGATTTCAGAGATATTACGTGAGGCAAAAAGGGCACTAGAATGTATGGGGGCAGTGGGGGGGTGGGGAACAAGAAAAGGTTACTGGGTAAGAAGAAACGAGACATTGACCTTAAGTGGACACATGCACCAAACTATAAATTAAACACATCCTTCTCTGTGTTGCAGAAATCTCCCTGGTTCTTTCAAGGATGCCTGGGTTGCAAACGGTGCTACAGGACGGGCAATGACAAAGTGGCTTATTCCCAGGCCCTGGATGTCGCATGGGAGTCAGCAGATGAGGCCAGTGGCAGCCTCCCTCAGCTGCCATGTGGTAGGCTGGGCTCATGAAGAAACCCTTTGTTCTTCCTCAGTTGCCACTACAGTTGCTCTGTGTTTTATTTTCAATTAAATTTCTACTAATCCCAAACTACAGAAAAACATAGCTGCTGGCATTCCTCTTTCCCTTCTGAAAGCAATACAGTCTGCAGAGAAACTTTTCATTGTACAAGCCCCGCCTTGTACGCACCATAAAAGACGCATATGCCACCGGTTTGCCGACAAGTGCTTTCAAAAAGGTGCTTAATGGGCCCCTGGACCCTGGGCTTCCAAGGCAGCCAGTGAATAGTGCCTCTTGTTAGGGCAGTTGCTATAGCAAGCCCTTGTTTTTAATTCAATTGCACAGTAAATAATACTTTATACATGGTGGGAAACAAATGGTCACTTTAAATTGCCTACTCTTCATGTGGTCAAAAAGGGGCATTTACACTTTGAGTAACAGAGCAGAGCACCTGCTTCTTCAACACATTTGGATTTCAACTTTTTGCCACCTTCCAAGGTATTGAGGCATAAGGTGTTCTAAACACTTGTATCAATGTGAAATGGGATTTTATTAACATTGTTAAAAATCAAGTTTTATGGGAACACTTCCTAGTTTGTTTGGACTGAGGTCTAGATGGGAAGTTGTATTTCTTTCTCCTCCACAGACCCTCTAAGATCTACATTCCTTGACATCGAAGAGATGTTTGTTCCCATTTAAGGGACTTCAGGGAGAAAGCTGTAGCACCAAGAAACAGAAAATGTGGTTTGGTAAGCATCTGTGTCACATGATAAATAGTCGACAGCTTTGGGAATATCTGATTGTTCTGGAAACCTAGAAAAATGGGAATGGGCTGAAAGAAATCAGAGGGAGACAGAAAGGGGGCACCCCTCCTGGTAACCCACAGCTGGGGTGGGGGTCAGGAATTGTACACTTCTGGGGAAAAAAAATAAAAGGAACATAGAGGTTAATAAAATGGGGACATACTCCTCTCTCTAGACACAGTGAGGTGAAAATTACTTATCACCTGCTAGAGTGGATGTGAGAACGGGCCCATGACCAAGTGTGTGGCAGGGAATATTTTGTAACGGGTAAGCAATCTGAAATAAGGCCTGCAACAGGCTTCCCCGGGCTTCCTCACAGAGCAGCATCTTGTGGCTGCTGACTCCTCATTAGAGGACAACAGCTGTTTCTCACTATAATTAGCTCACAGTTCAATAGTTAGCTCCAGTCTCTTACACCTGTACCACACGCAACATGGAAATTACAGAAGCACATGTTGTTTTTTTTCTTAAATCACCTCCACTTACACACATTGTTAAGCATCTAATAGAAAACAACCGTCCCTTCCCTAGTTCTTTTCCTCTTTGGATTGCTTTTTAAGAGCAAGTTGGGAAAGTGTTTTTATGGGCCCCAGTTCCCATTTCCAATCTCACCTCCATGCTCCACAGCCCCCCTGAATTAAAGAAGGTCTCCAGGGTTGTCAACCAACCCACCATGCACCAGGCCATAAAATCTTATTTTCAGCCACCTGCAGGATGATGGAGGGAAGAGGAAACTGAACTGAGGAAGGGGCGGGAGCAGAGCTGCAGCCGGCCGCTGAAGATGGTTTCAACAGAATTCTTTGGCGGGTGGAAGGGTGCGGAGTCTCGGGTCATTTCCTGCGAGGTCTGGGCTGTATGGGGGGAATCTGTAATAACACTGCCTCACAGTTCCATTAGTGTCAGAACTCATTAGGAGCCCAATCCACTCGACAGCGGTGGGCACACAAAAGAAAGAACCAGCCAAAGTCTGCAGACTGCGGAGTAGTTGTTAGAATTTGGGGGCAGGCGGGAAGGAGGGATTGTAAAATTCCCGACTGGGTAATTAGAGTCAGCAGGGGAGCAGATAGGCGATAGCAGGCCTTTCATTTCTCTCCTGGCTGTTTTAAAGGATTGGCAGGGGCTGCTTTCTTCCAGGGGTGAGGCGATGTGTCATAATTCACAACGAAAAATGATCGTCAATTTGTGCCCTGTTCTTGGGTTAATGCGAGGAGGCGGACTGTGGTAACTATTGTTATTAGTATCCGGTTAGGGCAAGGAGTGGAGGGTGGCATGAGGCAGCTGCCTTGGGTGTGGTTAACCAAAGAAACTTAGTTGATTAGCTGACATCTAATCAATTAATATCACAGGTTCACGTTCCTCATGCATTGGGTAAGAAAACTTGTGAAGGCTGTGGAGGCGTGACAAAATATGGCAGCAGTATTCTCTATACCAACTTGCTTTGGCATTACAGTACGATTTTCTTCAAATTCAACTGCAGCAGCAAAGCTAATAGTTGATATAGCTGAAACAGACACAAAATGGTTCACTCTGGCTCTTGTGTTTTCATTTGATGACAGTTTTATAAAATATAAAAACTCATCCACCCAAAAAGGATTTTAAAAATTTTTTGTAACTGAGGCATAATCTAGGTGCAATAAAATTCATCTATGGTGGTGGGTGCCTGTAATCCCAGCTACACAGGAAGATGAGGTAGGGGGATTGCTTGAGCCCAGGAGTTCAAGTCTAGCCTGGGCAACATAGTGAGACCATGTGTCTACAAAAAAAAAAAAAAAAAAAAAAAAAAAAAAAAAAAAATCCATCTGTTCCAAGTGTGCAATTTCATGAGTTTTGACAAACATGTGCCTTTGTGTAATTATCACTACAGCCACGTTCAGAACATTTCCATCTACCCCAAAAGAGTTTTCTCCTGCCCTTTGCAGCCAATTCTCTTTCCCAACCCCAAGTCCCAGCCCCAGACAACCACTGATTTGATTTTAGTCATTATGATTTTGCCTTCTCTAGAATTTTATACAAATGGACTCACACAGGATACAGCCTTTTGAGTCTGGCCCCTTTCAGCTCGTGCTTTCAAGATTCTTCTACGTTGTTGCATTTTCAGTGATCAGTTCCTATTGCCTGCTGCGTTGTGTTCCCTTGTATGAATGTACCACAGATTGTTTACCTGCTTGCTAGCTGAGAACATTTGGGCTGCTTCCAGTTTGGGGTTATCGTGAACAAAGCGGGTATGAACATTTAGGTACAAGTCTTTATAGGTACGTGTTTTCATTTCCCTTGTCAATCTTCCCTTCTGTTATCAAATAGGAAAATAAATAAAATCAGTCTCCTTGACTGATCGTCCTGCTGGTGACAGAGTGTCTGTTGACCTAGCTGAGTTATGGGAACCAGTATAATTCTATATGTTTCCGAACGTGGCAACGGGGAAAGAAAAGTGGTGAAGGAAAGAGAGTTGCAGCTGCCATCTCTCAAGGAGGCATTCAACAGAGACCCTGGAGTTCCAGATAGTCTTCCTGTGTTCATGACTGTGTATGATGTGGTCAAATTTGAAATCAGTGTGTAAAGCTTGTGTAATTTCCAAAACAATAGAACTCCATTAAGCACAAAACTCAAAACTTTCTTTGAATAGCTTATAATCTAAAAAGTCTAGTGATTACAAAGCTACACACATATCAAACGGAAGTACAAAAAGTGAGAAGATGGCCGGGCACAGTGGCTCATGCCTGTAATCCCAGCACTTGGTGAGGCAGAGGCGGGCAGATCACCTGAGGTCAGGAGTTCAAGACCAGCCGGGCCAACATGGTGAAACCCCATCTCTACTAAAAATACAAAAAATTAGTTGGGCGTGGTGGTGGGTGCCCATATTCCCAGCTACTCAGGAGGCTATGGTAGGAGAATCACTTGAACCCAGGAGGCGGAGTTTGCAGTGAGCCGAGATCATACCACTGCACTCCAGCCTGGACGACAAAGTGAGATTCGTCTCAAAAAAAAAAAAAAGTGAGAAGAAATAAAGCTGAGGCACTTCATTGGAGCCTCATTAAAATAACATTTCTGAAGACCTTGGGGAATGGACTACTAGACACTGACAGGAAAGCAATCAGATGCTTTCCAAAAAAAAGCCTGTAGAAGTTAAAGGACAGAATGGTCCATTTTTGTATTCTGAAGCTACCATTCAAATAACAAATTGGCTCCGTTTGTGTGTCAAAACACATGGCAAACTGCCTTGCTTTGCTGAATTGACTCTTAAAAAGCCAAGCCATGTTCTTTCGGCTTCATACAGCAGCAACGTGAAAGGCTGTGAAGCTGTGACGGTGCCTGGGTCGACGCCCTGTGGAAGAGACTGGGAGGCAGCTGATTCTCCTATTGCTCTTTGTGGGCCCACTAGTTGGCCTTCATAAAAATGACCTTTTTGCCAGCAGCAATCATGTCTTTCAGTCCTCCCAAAACCAGAAAGGCACAGAAACAAGAAACCCTTCTAAGCATCCTTTTTTAAGCCAAAGCTTCATTTTCAAGAACACCTGAAACCCAAGTGATTCTTCTTGCATTCTGTCTCCTTAGCTCCTTTGTCAGGGTCCTGACCTTAACTTTGCTATTATACAGTTTGGAATTTCTGGAGCCCAGGTTTACCCTGAGGGAAAATAAGAAAACAAATAAGCTTTAAAAAAAATTTTTTGACCTAACCCTACATCCTAAGGTCACCACTGAAATACATCAGATTCAAAATCTGCAAGGTCTTAAGGTCAAGCTCACAGGAAAGTCACGAAAACTAGAAGCTGTGAAGGACATAGATCTGCTGAATATATTAAGCTCGCATATGTGTGTGTGTGTCTGTGTTTTCTAATCCTCTAAGGTAAATTTATACCAATCCATACAGATGTACTCTTTTCTGTTTATTATTCCCAATTGGTAATGGAGGTTAATGTCGTACAAAGGGGAAAAAAAAAATCTGGAGTTTGACAGCACTCCCCTTATTTTGTTTTAAGGTGAAACAAAGAAAATGAAAGCTTGTTCTTTGGGCCAGGATTTCTTGCTCCCTAATTCTACCCAGACTGGATTATCTTAAATCTGATTTGAGATTTGAGCATTATTTGGATTAGCTCATTAGTGGGGCACCATTCTGACAAGCCACTAATCTGGGGCACTGGTGCACAGCACCATGACAGTATTATGCTGAAAATGAGAAATCTAATGAGATTAGAGATCCTAGTGCAAATGGTCTAAAGGTACTTTGCATGGAGATCCATGAGCTGGGGAATGCAGGAGGCGGGCAGATGGAGGCATCAGACTCAGCTGAGCTAGAACACAGCAGCTGCAACACCCAGAGTGATTTTCTTCTGAAAGGCAGCAATGTCACACCTTTTCTAAGCAGGTTCTGTGGAATATCAAGCAATTGTCGAGATTAAAAAGTAATAATAATAATAAATAATTAGTTGGTGGACAGGGGGCAGTGGGAGGAGCTATGAACAGAGAGGGAATTTTATTGTAAGACTCAGATGCAGTTTCGTGTCCCTGTGGCGGGAGCAGGAACAAGTTACAGGGTAAGAACTAATTGGCAGCTGGGACCAGCAACCTGTTATGTTCTAAAGTTACTCTCCCAGTACTGGTTGTAGAGAAAAGCTCCACTGTTGCTTTTTCCTCTGGTACAGTTATTTTCTTCCCTCCCATTAACTTGTGATTTTGGTTGTTTTTAAGCTAAACCAAACATACTGGTTCCCCTTTGCTTAGAATGGGGCTGTTGCTAAGATCAGAAAATGCTGAACTCCAACAATGCATGATTTACAATGTCCAGATGTGGCTATGGGGCAGCAGACAACACACAGTGGAAGGGGACTTTGTGTCTCCCCCATCCCTTTGCCTCCTCATTCACTCAAAGAGGAAACAAAAGTTTCCATGGCATTTTCTTGCTTGTAAGTGGAAAATCAAGCCATTAGCAGAGCCCAGGAGTTGGCCCCCTGGGATGTAATTGCTTCTTCATATTGCGCTTGTCTGCCACCTCGTGGTGACTTTTAGGACTCCATGAAAGACCCGCTTGTTAATATAGCTCCCCCACCCCATTTAGTGCCCTTCCTAGAAGAAGCCTAGAAGAAAATTCAGTCTCAATCCATTGTATGAATCATCTTTAAAATGAGCACGTGCAAGACAAAAGCAAATGCATTTCAGTACATGTTAATTACATACAAAATCAAGCACATGGCTTCTTTTGTATTCTTCCTTGCCAGGCAATGAACGAGCATTTTGAATTAAAAGTCAAGAATTATCATCTAAGTATTTAGAATTGAATTCAAGACAGAATTCTACTTCCTTATTTTACCTTTTCACATGTGTTTAGGGATTTAGAGGAGAAATTCAGCCAGAAACTAATGGATGATACATTTTAATGGAGTGCCTCTGTTTGTTTTAAGTATCTTAATCAAGTGTGGATGAAGACCTTAAGGGTTATTGGAATAATTCAAGAATGCTGGTCCCAACATAAGAAGGTGAAGCAAAGTCATCACAGACATATTCCTAGTGTCATAGAATCATTAAACTGTCTAAAGCTGAGAAAAGGATTCCAATGAAGAGAGAGTAAAAAAAAATTCCCTAAGAAATGTATCTTCCTAAACACATTTTAATCTGCCCTGCCAGAAACAAAAGCCAAGTCCAAAACAGTTGTCAGAGTCCAGAGTCTGAAAAAACAGAGTTCTAAGAATCGCTGGGAGATGATTTGGGGCACTATGCTGAATGTTACTCTTGTAAACCAAGCATGAATTATCTGTAAGGTTTCAAGCACCCTAAGCCAAAAAGAAAGCTGAAAAAGGTGGACTACCCCACATTTTTGGTGATATAGAGAGGAATGGTTCATGCTTCAAAAGATTATTCTAAATATAATTGCTTACAAGAACTTAGGCAGCAAGGAAAAAAGAGGTTTTTAAGTTTTCCCTTTGGACAAAATCCATTGTAGATTTTTGCTTTTTTGCTTTTTCTTCTTGAGAGTCATGAAAACCCTTTGTCATTCAACTGTAGCTGAGCAGTAATCTATTGTTTCACTTAAACACACCCCAAAAGGGATGATGTTGATTAATCAAAGTAGAAGAAGTAGATATGCTTTGGAAACAAAAACCCTGTTAGTGCTTCAAAAGGAGTGTCCATTGGCCATCAGGAACTCTGTTGCTAGGGAGATGGTTCCCAGGCATAGGTGCTTTTATGGCTGCTGCATTTAACTGGAGGCATAGTCCCCTGACAGCTTGTTTGATGACCTTTGGACTGATGTCATGAATGAAAGGTTTTCAAATATTTAAGTTTTCCTGTGTGTCTTAGCATGAGGGGATTGTGCTGGTGTGACTGCTTTTCAAAGGCAAAATTAGGAAAGGAGGAAAGAAAAAGTGGGGATACGGGAGAACATGATCAGATAGCCATGTTGAAAATGGGTGGTGTCGGGGAGGCATGGACAATAATGTGAGCTCAGAGACAACACACCCTGCTGGTCACTGAAACAAGCCTTGAGTTGGGAGCAAGTCTGTCCCACGAGTACAGAGAAACCAACACGATGTGATTTGTATTAATCATATTTTATTAGGGAATGACCATGTGCCAGCTTCTTACGCACTTCATCTCATTCATCCCCACTCTCACCCAACCCAGCATGAGGACTTATTGTCAACATTTAACATGCAAGAATACCAAAGCTGAGCATCAGAATAGTGAAGGGCCTTGCCAAATGCTAATGTATTGATTATTATTATTACTATCATTATTATTTTGGTCTGATCTCAAACTCTTGCCTACCTCCAATTATCTTCTTCCAGGGGCTTTCATAGGACTTGAAATTTCTGGGATTTAGTAGCAAGCATTTACCAACTGACACCACCCCCGTGCAATGAAATATTTTTGGATGAAATGTGTATAGCTGTGTATGCACACTCAATATAATTGCAGACACATCGTACTGTTAGTGGAACTCAGATCTTGATGATGCAAAAATAGTAAAACTTTTTTTGTCTGAAAAGTTGAAGAGTAAAGAATATTGAGGGTAGGTGCTGAGGAGGAAACTTTCCAAAACTAGAACACTGGACATAGAATCTGGATGAATTTCAGATGGTTGAAGATAGAATCTTTTCTAGTCTGAAGGTTGGAAAGCAACTGTAACCAAAGAGATGATCGAGTTGACTTTTGATAGATGCAAGGAATCAAGTAAGATCTGGTTATGCGTGTTGTCCTAGGAAGGCAAAGAGACCTCAGTGCGGTAATTAAAAAGGGACCGTTTTATGAAAATGGCAGTCAATGATTTGGATTGGGGGAGAATTGGGTGTTTTCAAAAGGGAAGTGTGTGTGCATGCACGCAGTGAGGAGCATGGGACTGAGGTAAGAATGGAAGGTGACGAAAACAGAGGGGAAAAGCAGCTGAGAGTCAATGAAGCTTTCTTAACCACTTTGCTGAGAATCCATTCACGCTAATATGTACTACACATATTCCATCATGGACATCCTGTCCCTTAACTGAGAAAGAAAAACAAAGTTGTAGCATATTTGCGTTTTGTGATTACTTTGTGAGAAAAAAGTGCCATGTAGGTAGGTCAAGGTAGCACAAATGGGAAGAAATACATGTATTTTTCAAAGTCAGTAGAAGGCAAATGCCATTCAGAGGAGCTCAAGCCCTTTATTCCAGCCTAAATGCAGGAGGGGAACGGACATTCCCGCCAGGCCTAGGGCTCTGTGGGACTTTGTAGAGGCTGGGGGCCACAGCTGCAGAGAGGCAGGCATGAATATACCAGGCCATGAGGCTCACTAGGAAAAGGTAAGGCCTTGAATTATGATTATAGCCTGGGAATGACACATCTCATTCATTCAGTGAGTTACTTACCCTTTGGATTGAGTTCATGGACCTATGAGCCACACAAACACATGTTTCTTGATCTTTGAGGACAGGAGGAGGGTAGAAAGTTGTGCCACAGGAAGAGAGAGAGGGGAAGGGTGGGGACAGGCTGCCCAATGTTTCCAGGCCTCATTGCACAGGTCTGCTTCACAGGAGGACCTTCTCCTCCTCCAGGGAGTCTTATCCCCACGTGAGGCTTAAGAAGCCAGGCCTGCTTTATCTGGTATAAAAACCTGCCAATTGCCAAAAAGCCTGGATGAGGCTGGCAGGGGTGAGGTACATACCAGAAGGGAAAACAACTTCCTCTTCAGCAATTTGACCTTTCTTCCACTTAGGGAAGATGTGTGTGTGTGTGTGTGTGTGTGTGTTTGTGTGTGTGTGAGAGAGAGAGAGAGGAAAAAGGAAGTAGTGGTGTGGGGGTGGGCAGAGGCTATCTGCTGGCAATGAAATTACTTTTGTGCTTTTACCTAAATCGCACCAAAATTGGACAAGTAATTTACTGACCATCATGTGATGCCTGCTTCTCTGATAATGATCTACTAGGGTATCTTGCTTTATAGGGGGAAAAGGTAACAGCTTATATGCAGATACTTCCCTGCTGTTTTTGTGTCTTAGTAAAAAATCAAACCTCTCTGCCTTCAGTCCCATTTAAAGAAAAACATCACTTGCCTCCAACAAGTAGAATATATTTTCCCAGCTGATTGATGCTTTTCCATTTATTTTATAATGTATTTTTTTCCTCAGCAAGGGATTGTTCTCCAGAATGTCAAGGAGGAAATATTTCCCAAATCATGTTCTGTAATTGGCTGATTTGGACCTAATCAGCTAGTACAGACAGTGAGGTGGGGAGATGGGGAGGTGGGAATGGAGGGAAGCAGTGATTTGTCACACTGGTGCTCCAGCTCCGGGTAAAGAGGTGCTTTGTAATGCCAGTCTGCCAGATCTCTAGGCCACAGTCACAGTACCCTTCCCTCACCACTCCACTACCCTCCTACTATCCATGTCTCTATCTCTGTCTCTGTTTCAGTCCCTCCTACCTCCTTCCTTCCATCTCTCTCTCTCTTTCACACACACACACACACACACACATATCACACATGCCCTACCTCTTCAGATCTATCACTGACAGAACAGTTATTAAACAAAATCTCAGCCCAGGGAATTAATAATCTCAAAGATTCATTTCTTTATCAAATGTTGTGGCCTGAAGGAAGAGTACTTTGTGCTTGCAGAAAGACTGAAGTACATTAATTACCCGCAGGGAGGGGATGGGTTTGTGATTTTTTTAATACTTGCCAAACAAGTAGCACAAGAGCCTGTGTGTGACAGAGAGAGATCTCAGGAAGTGTTTGCAAACACAGAGAGGTTGCAAACCTGCTTTCTGAAGGCTTCATCATCCTATGGGGGCTAAAGAGGTTTTCTGGGCAGGAGGAGGCGTGAGGCAGGGAGTGAGGGTGGGGGTGGCCCTGGCTGGTGGTGGCCAGCCATAGATTGAAAAGGAAAGACCTTGGAAGTGTCATCAGGAGATCTTTAAATCTGAGAGTTTGATAGTTCTGCTGCCTTTGCAATCAGCCAGAGAAGTGGGCAGTGAGCTGTGGGGAGATTAAGAGAGTCCGGGAAGAAAAGAGCTCCAGATGTGAGCTGTAGGGTGTTTAACTACATTATAAGTTGTGTAATTCTTGAAGCTCAGCTCTGGGCTTGCAGTCATTTTGGCAGTAGCTGTCATCCAAGAGTATGCAATCACCCATGAAGTATATGAAGTTTGGGCAGGAAATAGCCTCTCTTTGTTCCTCTTGACCTTATTCACTGGGACACTTGTGACTTGTCACTCTTGTGATACAGGAGGAAAGAGAAGTCAGGGGCTTGTGGGAGAACTCAAATCAGTGCATCTTGGTAAGAAATGCAGAGTGGCCTACTCCCTAGTTATCAGGATCACAAACTTAAATTGTCAATTTGAGCAAAGCCATGATCATCATTACCAAGAGTGTCTTCCTTTAGTGTCTGCATTTCCTATTCCAAATTTCTGATTATTGTGTGAAATACGCTGCCCTAGAAGTTTTCTTCCTGGTAGCTGGGTTACAATTACAAATCAGAGCCACTTGTTCGCTGTGACTCCTATTACCATCTCGCTGAGTGTCTGTGGGTGGCACTCAGGTTAATGTCTGAGAAGTTGAGCAGTCTGGATGACGACCTGGGGGTAGCTCTTTACCAAGGGGGGATAGGAGCTTGTGACACACGCTCCAGCCTCTGCCTTTTGAAAGATATTTCTGGGAAGAGTTCCTTATACTACCCAGAAGTCCCAGCAAATGGAGCTCCCATTGCCTACAGCAGCAACCTTGATAATGTGCCTTCCTGTTAGCTTTTCCTTTCCTGTCTCACGGTCCCCAACTCCTTGCTCCTGCTTTTGTGATCATCTCCCAAATAAACTAGCTCCACCCAAGTCCATATTTTGGGCTTCATTTTCAGGGGAAAACAACCTCAGACAGCCACTGTTGAACAAGCAAAAGGGCACCCATACAGGTGACTGAAGCCTTCACCAATGCTTCCTTGCTCAAACTGAAGACCCACGCCAAAACTGGTTATCTAGCCACCCCAATCCGCATCACAGGGACTAGGAAGAAGCCAGCATTGGAGGTGACACAGAAGCCTGCCAACATCCAGGATCATAGGAGGGTCTGCAAATGCTGCCTTACGTATCATGGGAGGCAAGCTAAGTTAGGAATGTTTTCTTAACCTTCCCATGTCCAGGACAGCATCATAAAATACAGATAAATTAATTCAATTATTAATTCATTGAGAATGTGTTGAAAAAATTGTTTGGTTCATCTCTGTCCTGTCCTTTAAATGTTTTTTTATTTGTTCTATAATGTGCATACAATTTACAAAATAAACATATACATATATGTGGGTGCTCACTCAATTTTTTTTTTACTCTTGGGATCCATGAGTAAAAAGCATAGAGATCAGTGTAACAGTGGTTAACAGCATGATTTCTGATACTGCTTTGCTTATCTTCAAACCTCAGCAACATCATACAAGCTGGGTAATTCTGGCAACTTAATCTCGCTGTATCTCTGTACGCTCACCTCTTAAGCAGTAAGGATAACGGTACTTACTTCAAAGGGTTATTGTGAGTTTTAAATTACATAAAACCTGTGAAGCATGTGGAATAGCACCTGCACATTGTAAGCACTCAATACAGTTTAGTGATTACTACCAATATTGTTAGTATTTTGTTGAGCTTATATCCAACCACCCTACTGACCTTTCTTTTTGGTTCTAAGAGTGTGCAAATTGATTCTGGACTTTCTTAGTAAACACTAATTTCCTGGAAAATCATGACAATTTCTATATTTAGCCCTTATTTCTTTGTCTTCTTGTTTTGCCCCAGTGTCACCTTTCACGCTGTGAAACAACAACAGTGACAGTGACTTTGTTTCTGCCTTTAATAGAGATGCTTCTACTGTTTCACTATTAAGTGTGATACTTATTACAGATCTAGTCAATTTATTTTATCAAGCTAAAGGAGGTTCCTTCTATTCTTACCCTGCTTAAAATGTTTTATTTTGTATTGTAAAGGGAAGGTATCAGCACTTAATAACTGAAATAAAAAGCTGAATTCATTACTCAAGTAAGAAAGAGAATACCCACTAGCTATAATCTCTCTGAGCAAAGCAGCCTGCTCATCCTGGACAAGATTTGGGGTGAAGGGTTGCTTTGAGATTATGTTGATTACAGAAGTGGTAGTTGGTTGACATCAAACATAAAAGTGGTTTTGGGGGCAGGGGGCAGGGGGCATGAGGCAAGAGGCAAGACTTATTGATTGGTTAGGTTTCAGAACCGAGGCTGGCGTGACTCCACCACTAATTGGTTGACTCTCAAAAGTATGGGACTATCACTGAATCACTGAGCTGGCACTCAGATGTAGGTAAAATAAGTGGTCATCAATCAATTAGTGTGTATAAGTTGTCATTGATCAAGCAGCAGGTAGGACATGGCATCTTGAAAATATGAAAAATATTAAAACCAAGTGGTCAGTGATGGTGAGCATTTTTTCATGTGTTTTTTGGCTGCATAAATGTCTTCTTTTGAGAAGTGTCTGTTCATGTCCTTTGCCCACTTTTTGATGGGGTTGTTTGTTTTTTTCTTGTACATTTGTTTGAGTTCATTGTAGATTCTGGATATTAGCCCTTTGTCAGATGAGTAGGTTGCGAAAATTTTCTCCCATTTTGTAGGTTGCCTGTTCACTCTGATGGTAGTTTCCTTTGCTGTGCAGAAGCTCTTTAGTTTAATTAGATCCCATTTGTCAATTTTGGCTTTTGTTGCCATTGCTTTTGGTGTTTTAGACATGAAGTCCTTGCCCATGCCTATGTCCTGAATGGTAATGCCTAGGTTTTCTTCTAGGGTTTTTATGGTTTTAGGTCTAACATTTAAGTCTTTAATCCATCTTGAATTGATTTTTGTATAAGGTGTAAGGAAGGGATCCAGTTTCAGCTTTCTACATATAGCTAGCCAGTTTTCCCAGCACCATTTATTAAATAGGGAATCCTTTCCCCATTTCTTGTTTTTGTCAGGTTTGTCAAAGATCAGATAGTTGTAGATATGTGGCATTATTTCTGACGGCTCTGTTCAGAGAAATGCAAATCAAAACCACGATGAGATACCATCTCACACCAGTTAGAATGGCAATCATTAAAAAGTCAGGAAACAACAGGTGCTGGAGAGGATGTGGAGAAATAGGAACACTTTTACACTGTTGGTGGGACTGTAAACTAGTTCAACCCTTGTGGAAGTCAGTGTGGCGATTCCTCAGGGATCTAGAACTAGAAATTCCATTTGACCCAGCCATCCCATTACTGGGTATATACCCAAAGGACTATAAATCATGCTGCTATAAAGACACATGCACACTTATGTTTATTGCAGCATTATTCACAATAGCAAAGACTTGGAACCAACCCAAATGTCCAACAATGATAGACTGGATTAAGAAAATATGGCACATATACACCATGGAATACTATGCAGCCATAAAAAATGATGAGTTCATGTCCTTTGTAGGGACATGGATGAAATTGGAAATCATCATTCTCAGTAAACTATCACAAGAACAAAAAACCAAACACCGCATATTCTCACTCATAGGTGGGAATTGAACAATGAGAACACATGGACACAGGAAGGGGAACATCACACTTCGGGGACTGTTGTGGGGTGGGGGGAGGGGGGATGGATAGCATTGGGAGATATACCTAATGCTAGATGACGAGTTGGTGGGTGCAGCGCACCAGCATGGCACATGTACACATATGTAACTTACCTGCACGTTGTGCACAGGTACCATAGAGTCTAAAGCCTAATAATAATAATAATAAAGGAAAAAAAAAAGGCAGAACCCAATAATAAATGAGCTAAGAAATAAAAAAAAAAAAAAAAAACCAAGTGGTCATCCTGGCAAGTAGCTGTCTTTAGAGATGTACAAATAAATGTTAACAAGATGGCATATGTGGGGAGATTCCTGGTCCTAGGAAGTGGATTTGAAGGTGGAAGTCCAGTGAAACAGATAGAACATGTTCTCTGGAGAATACAACAAATACAAAATGTGGTTATTCCAGTTGACCTAGCAAGCCAGTATTTCTGTGGACAAACAATCAATAGTAATATCAAAGCAGAAACAAGAGGCAGGTACTATCTAGATATCTAACTAGATGCACATACTGAGCATCAAGGAGCTGAGCCTTGGCTGGAATTCAGGTGCCAGGGTCTGGGGCAGCGGGAGTTATCAGGAGGAAGTGGCCTTCAATCTCTAGAAGGTCTGGGATGTTAGACAGGTTGCCCAGGCCAGGAACCAGGCCTAAGTTCACAAGACACACACCTAATTAGCAGAATGGAGCCACAACATGATTTCAGAAGGATGCAGAAACCATGTATTAGGAGTAAGGCACAAGAAGAGACCACACCGGTAGCAAGAGTGACTGGATGCAGAGTTCTTTGAGTATTAAAACCAGAATCCCCGAAGCAGGGATGGGGACTTTTGACAGCACCAAGTGGTCCTACCTGCATCAGGCAGAAACAGAATTCACATGGTTCAGATGAAGAGCCCTTAATGCAGGGACTTTTTGTTTAGGTGTATGCAGAATTAAAGGACATTCAGTGGATGATGGCGCCCCCAGAGACTGGAAGTGAGGCACACTTAGGACTAACGTGGCAAGGGGAGGAAATGGTGGCACAGGAACCAAGAGCTGGAGCCTAGGAGGAGGAATTTCCTGGTGTGTATTTTTAGTCTTGGAGGGACACAGCTCCTCCAAGAGACTGGCTGGCAAGCTGACAGGCAGTGAGGGGAGAACTAGCTGACCTGTCTGCCCCGACTCTGACCTGCTGCAGGGGCTTCCCTTAGCACCCTGGCAAGCAAGCCTGGGTGATGCAACCTGCAAGGGGGTCAGTCTACCAGACACCAAATAGGACAGAGAACAGTGGAGAAGGAACGAGGGGCGGGGGACGGGGGGTTGAAGAATGAAAGAAAAATAACCACCGCACTCCCCAAGTGGTGAGTAGTAGTCCAGCGATAGCAAACCAGTGATGCTTTTGAAACACCGTGGGGGTTTGCAGGCATGGTGTAGACTCCCAGTGAGGAATGTGTTGGCTCCTAGTTCACTGGGCACTTGTGCTGGGCTGTGACCTGAGCCTTCCTAAAGCTTCTATCACAAGGAGAAGTGGCGGGGGGAGTCAAAGTCACAATGGAGTCTTCGTGTTTTTGTCACTGTGTCAAATTATGATATTCAGCAGAGGCAAGGAAGTGAGTGAACCGGTATGATTTTGCAGTGTAGATACTGAGGCAGAGAACCGCAACTCATGCGAATCAAATGGTGCCTCATTCAGAGACACAGCAAATGCGGGCTTGTGCCGCTTTCTGCATAGCCAGCTCAAGCCTCTGCCTTGGCAATGGCCAGGGTTTTGTGAGTTAATGGCGTGTGACACAGAAAAGGAGCTGTGAAGGGAGCAAATTTCTCTTTAAAGTGAAAGTTTTCTAGAAATCCCATTTTCTCTGGGGCTCAAAGCCAGGCCGACTTAGTGGATTAAGCTCTGAGGTTTCATTCCTGGGCTGGATTTCAGGTCAACGCCAGCCTGCAAATCTGCACGGGGGATGGGAAGAGACCCTAAATGAAAGGAAGTAGTGATTTCTGGAATATTACCTTGGGACATGGTGGTGGCCTCCCGCAACTGTGTTGAATGAGCCTGGGAGTGGGGAGGAGCTGAGAAGCCACTGTGCTGCCCAGATGATGCTGGCACTCATTTTCCTATCTGTGGCATATTTTACCCGGGGCAATTGCTGGGTGCCAACTTGGAGGACAGCCTCATTTGCTTTGTGACAGTCAAATGCATTTTTTTGTCAGTTCCAGACAAACTTACATAATTATTTCTGTCACCTCAAGACAATTTTTCCCTCCAAGTCACTTCAAATGAGGCAAGAAGCAGGTGTTTCTTGCCTGGGTTGCACCAGTTTCAAGCACCCACAGCCTCCAACCCAACCAGCTGCCACAGCCCACATGTACATGCATTTTCACTTTCTACATGAGAGTATGTTATGGATACTGCCCTGGGTGTCTTGAAATCAGTGGGAATCATGTGAAGACTGCACAATAGGCTTGGCATTATTTTATAAAATGGCATACTGGCACGTGGGATTACACAGGCCCTTGTTCCACTCTCTCGCCTTTCAGCCAAAGGCTGTTTCTGGGTCTGATGATGGGGAAATGGTATTGGAAGCTACAATCATCTTATTATTAGTTCAAAGGTGTGATGAGTATTAGAAACCTTTTGAGCTGTCTCCTTAATTAACAGTGCCCCTATTTTTATCTATTTTTACAGCATCTCTAACCTCATGGCAGATACAGATATTAGAGAAAGGTCTCCAGATAAGTCTTCTCTGGTGTGGTCAGAAATGGGTTGTTGAGGTCTTTGAAAGTTATTACTATTTTTGTGGGTGTTTGTGGTTAAGATCGTAGGCATTTGGTTTTTTTTTTCCTACACCTCCTCCTTTAGAGCCCAGCAGCTCTGTGGATACCACTGGAATAGTAGCTCATAGAAAATTGAATGCTCTCTGTTCTCCATGTGGCATTTCAACTGTGCTGTGCCTGAGGTGGATAAAATGCCTCCTATTTTATCACTTGAGTGTGAAAGCTGGTGAGCATTTGATGTTCTTTCAGTGCTTGGGAAAAGCTCAGTGATTTTCCTACAGGATATGGATTTCCATCTCTTTTAGATATTATTATTCCCAACATGATAGGCTTATTTGTTCTATCAACAAGTATTTACTGAGCTCTGGACTAGAGTTGAAGTGGAAGGACCAATCGGGGGCTATTTCATCAGTCCAAGGGAGAGAGAATGGTGGCTTACGTTAGGATGGTGATAGTGGAGACAAGGAAGAGAGAATGCTTTTAAGATGTATCTTGGAGGTGGAATTGACAAGATGAGCTGTATGCCAGGCACAGGGCTTGGCCCTGAGGCTACAGCAGTAAATCATGCAAATGAGAATTCTTCTTTTACGGAGGTTATATTGCGGTGAGGAAGAAAGACAATAAATATCTGCACACATTAAAATATATAGATTTTAATAATCTCCAGGAAAGAATAAAAAGAGTGGTGCAGTCGAGAATAACTGGAGAGAAGTGGGTGGCTATTTAAGTTGAGTGGTCAGGGATGGCTTCCCATGAGGATGAGATTTGAAGGTTGAGAAGGAGCCACATAGATAAGAAGCTGGGGAAGCACAGCCAGGCAGATGGAAGAGTTTCCATGCTGGTTGGAGGCAGGACAAGCTGGGCACATCTTAGGAACCACCAGGAGGCTGGTGTGCCTGGGGCTGTCAATCCTGGGGAGAGGAAGTGATCTTAGTGGAGTTGCCAAGATCATGCAGAGCCTGAGTATGATGTTTAGTTTTTATCCTAAATGAAGTCAGAAGCCAGAGAAGAATTGGACACCAAAGAAAGACAAGATAGGATTTTTGTGTAGAAAGATTACCCTAGCCAGTCTATTAGGAATGCACTGTAGGTGGGCCGAAGCAGGGAAACCAACCGAGAAGCTTTGGCTGTCATCAAAGCCATAGCTAGTGGTTGACTGAGATGGTGATGGTGAAGTCAGGAAAGAGAGAAGGGATTCAAGATACATTTTGGAAGTAACCTGACTGAGCTGGGTGGTTTATGGGATGTTGTGGGTAGGGTGTGGGAGGAGAAAAAGGGATATGTTTCTGGCTTACATAACTGGGTGAAGAGTGATACCATTTAATACAACGAAGACTGGGGCAGATCAGAAGTTAAAATATTTCTTTCTTTCTGCTTTGCTTGCTCCATCTTCTAAAGTCACATTACTTATTCAATGATGAGGTTTGGGGAAGAGTACTGGATGGAGAGTTGGGAGATCATGTATTTTTGTCCAGCTGCTGGTATGTCCTCAACTAATACATGATACCTCACTTGTCTCACTGCAGCTGTGGCCTTCCAAAGGCCAACCATACTCGGACTGGATTGGCTTGTTCTGTATGGGTCTAGGATTTCTCCCCACTTTCAACACCACCTCCAGGGCACCAAATCCAGAGGAAGAGACATTGATCCCTGTGGCTTAATAAACAGTAGTATGTAGTATTTCTGTAGTAACATTGGCACTTGGAGAGGCAAATTCTTTGGCCTGAAAACTAACAGTAGATGCCGCTTAGCTGCAGAAGTGCTGAGAGAATCATTAAAGGTACAGAACTAGAGAAATTGATAGATTTTATTGTTTTGTTAAGCACCTAAAACTAGCAATTTATTATGGAGCATTGTTTAAACATAGTCATCATATACTTTTTTATTAATTCATTTGCATAAAGTAAGGCTTATAGATTATTTGCACTTGTAGAGTATGTTTATACATATCCTTCTGTCTCTGAAAGTCCTTTAGAATAACATTTTGCAAAGGCACTTTGAAAAGTTTAAAGTGCAATGCAAATACAAGATGTTATTAATATTGACCTGTCAAGTGATTAGATGCTGGAGTAAAGAGAACTTTTCTTCCCTGGTAGATACTATATAAGATTCCTGGAACCATTTAGAGTTTGGATCCTTACACTTTGACACAGAGGGTTATATTGGGGACATAGTGCACTGTTTTGTTTGTTTGTTTGTTTTGGTGCTGACCTCACCCCAGCTTGTGCTGAAGGGACAGTCCTATGCTGGTGAGGGGTGCCATCCCCCGTTATAGACCATTGGCTCCCAAGAGGCACCCGACCCAAAGGCAATCTGTAGGTTGGCCAGCAACTTGTGATGCCTGCACACAACGAAGATGAACTTCCAGTACTACTGAATTTTTTCTTTTGGGAATTTGAATTCAAAAATTCTGAGGAAATAAGAAAGCAACTAGCAGAGAGAGTTGGAAAGTTGCATAGAGAGATGTTGTGAGGTCAAGTCAGGACCATTGCAAACTCGAATTATGAGGCAGCAGAAGTTTGGAGTAAACAGATCAATGAAGTAAGGAAAACTTACTATCCTCTTCAAACAGCACTCATAAAAGTTTCCAGTGGCCTGCTTGCTAATTGCCAGCTTCAACAAGGTCTGGGTCCTTCTCTTCTTCATCCTCTTTGAAAGTTTGGATGCTTTTGTGTTTTCTTTGTGAAACTCTCTTCTCCACAGTGCTTTTGTCCCTTCCCCCTTTCTATCTTTATCCTTATTTCTTTGAAAATCTTGTCCACTTTCTTATGAGTCACTGGATGGAGATGATTCAAGCTACATTCTCTCTTAAGGTCAACTTAAGATCCTATTCTTCTGACTTCTTTTTCCTTTTTTTTCTTTGATTTTTTTTCTTTTTTCTTTGAATTTTTTCTTCTTGCTCTGTAGCCCAAGCTGGAGTGGAATGGTGTAGTCATAGCTCACTGCAGCCTTGACCTCCCAGGCTCAAGTGATCCTCCCACCTCAGCCTCCCAAGTAGCTGGGACTACAGGCACCCACCACCATGGCCAGTTATTTTTTTTTTAAGGAGACAGAAGAGACAGAGTCTTGCTATGTTGCCTAGGCTAGTCTCAGATTCCAAGGCTCAAGCGATCCTCCCACCATGGCCTCCCAAAGGGTTGAGATTATAGGTGTGAACTATCACACTTGGTGTAATTTCTTGATTATCAGTATCTGCACCTACATTGATATACCACCTTAAACTTTTTCCGTTCAAAGCAAAACTTTATCATTTCATTGCCACCCTTGCCTCACTTTTCTGCTAATGACATTATCAAAAACTAACACAGGCTTTAAATATGATATTATCTTTGATTTCTCTCTCTTTATCACCTTCTCTAGCCAGTCTAAGATAAAAATGTATTTTGCCTCATATATTTGAATATCTTGAATATCTGAATATCTTCTCTCTCCATTCTCACTGATAGCCACTCTACTTTTCATGCAGATGACATTTCTCCCTCTTCTTAATCTATCTTAACTAACTTCTTTGTGTTGCATTATAGTTTATTGGCCAATATCTCCAATTATGTGGTCATTTCCTTGAGAAAATAAATTGTCTTATTTATCTTCATGTTCTCCTCCCCACCCCACTCCCAAAACTGAGCCTGGCACAATGTTTTTCACATAGGAGGTTCTGCATAAATATTTGTTAATTTGTATGAAGGAATTTTACTGAACACCTTTCTCAAATAATGGCATTTGATTCTAACTCCATTGGCTGCTTATCTGCTATTTCAAGTTAGTGAATTATTTTTCCTCAGCTAAATACCTTTGTATCTGGCTCATTTTGGAGGTCTGCCCTATTAACACTTACTTGCAATCCTCAATCCTCTATTAAAACTTTTAATGTGTGCAAGTTTATTCAAGCAGGGAAAATCGCCAATTGTAGTGAAGTAAAAACAGGCCCCATGAAAGTTGTGCTATCTTGGGCATGTCAAATGGCCAAGAACTAAATAGACCTTAAGGAAAACACATACCCTCAGATTGGAGAGAAGATGTTTGGTAATTTAAAAATATATATACATATATATCTTGAAGGGGTGGATGGGGGTAGAAGACAAGGATGTTCTCCAGAAAGTAGCTTGATTGAAACGGGGCTATTAGTATAACTGGGCACCTGGACTGACATCCTTTCTTCAGAGGCCTTAGTTGAGGCTATGAGCATTCTCAAAAAATGGTAAGATGTCAACACGAATGAAATAGAAACACTTGTCCTGGAAGCTTTTATATCAGATATTTTTAATGTTGTTCATGCCAAGGATCACAGAGAGAGCAAATAAAGAAGTTTCATGTTCTTGTTGGAAGGAGCAACTGAACTCGAGTTAGCTATTGCTGAACATTCTCAGAATTGGCCAAAAAGGAGAGAGTAGACGTAGATGTTATCTAAAGTCTCTCACCATGTAAATATTTGGTGATTCTGCTATTTAGTAGTAAAGTTAATTGATGAAGGCTCAGTCTGAGTCAGGCTACTCACAGACGAGATGCTGAACTTTCTGGGACCGGAAGAGCTGCTCCTGTCCTTGAAGCCTACTCCAACAGCTTCAAAATCATTTCTAGAAG
The DNA here is from genome assembly GCF_028885625.2 of Pongo pygmaeus. Classification (NCBI taxonomy): domain Eukaryota; kingdom Metazoa; phylum Chordata; class Mammalia; order Primates; family Hominidae; genus Pongo; species Pongo pygmaeus. Next base: position 104,564,713 of record NC_072384.2, on the reverse strand, counting down.
TGTCCAGGGGCTGCTCTCCGAGGGCCTGTCAGAAAAGACACCAGGCGCTGGGGAAGTGGGCTGCGGGGGCCATTCTTGCTTCCCTTCCCCTAACAACTATGGCAGCTCCACTTTGATCTGTTTTGACATAAATTTTTGTTGGAGGAGAGAGCTCTGCTGCTTTGTAAGAAAAATAAAAAGATAGAAAAAGATAAAGGGGGAAATGAACTTTAAAAATCCCAGATCTAGTGGCTTGTGAAGTAACCTGTGCTTTTTCACTTTGGCAGCAAGACTTCTCCAATGAGGGGGACTATTGAGTGTTGCCCTGGAAATGTGACCTGGAGGCTTGCTTTGTGAGCTCTTCCTGGTCCTACCAATAGATGAAAATTCTCTAACACGTTTTTTAGAAACTTGTGATACAGACATATACTCTCTGCCATCACGGTACTGGAGAGCTGATTTTTTTTTCAGAGTATTTATCAATAACTCTTTTACTTGGGTCCTATGGTCACTGCAGGCATCATCATGAAAAAAAAAGTTTGGGTTTACTGGAATAGAGATTTTGTTTAAAGTTTTATTCATTGGGGATTTAGGAGAGGATAGGAAGGAGTGTCGAGTTGGATAGTAAGAATATCTCTGGGATATAAGAATAAGGTGGCCAGGCGTGAGGGCTCACGCCTGTAATCAGCACTTTGGGAGGCAGATGCAGGTGGATTACCTGAGGTCAGGAGTTCAGGACCAGTCTGGCCAACATGGTGAAACCCTGTCTCTACTAAAAAATACAAAAATTAGCTGGGTGTGGTGGTGGGTGCCTGTAATCCCAGCTACTCGGGAGGCTGAGACAGGAGAATTGCTTGAACCCGGGAGGCGGAAGTTGCAGTGAGCTGAGACAGTGCCATTGCACTCCAGCCTGGGTGACAAGAGCAAAACTTTGCCTCCAAAAAAAAAATAAAATAAAATAAAATAAAGAATAAGGTACAGAGAGGAGTGAGGGGTACAAGTAAAAATTATGCCTCCTTATTCCATTAAATGCTTTATAGTTTACAAGGTGATTTAACATGTATTATTTCACTCCAATAAACAGACATCTTATGTTCTGCAGCTGAAAGTAGGAAAGGGCAAACCTTTCATCTCCCTAACCCTCTGTTAAGCCCACCTATAAACACCCTGTTCTGGGTTACCCCACTGTCTGCTCCTGCTTCCAGGCTGCCAAAAGCCACTGAGGAATCATGTAGTCTTGGCCTAAGAAAAAGTCATGTGTCCAACTCTGACTTGGCCTTTGTCTCTTTTCAGCAATCATATTTATTTATTCTTCTATGCCATGCTCCAAGGCTACCTTTCTGTACCTGTTCATCCACCTTTTTTTCCCCTTGCAGTGGGTTGAATGGATTTTGGGGTGGTCCCCAAAAAGAAATGTACATGCTCTAATCCAGGGAGTCAGTGAACATTACCTAATTTAGGGAAAAGGTATAATTAAATTAAGAGTCGAGATTAGATCATCCTGTATTATCCAGGTGGACCCTAAATCCAATGACATGCAAGACAGAGGACATTTTGACACACATACAGAGAAGAAGGCCATGTGAAAACATTGGAATTGGAATAATGTGGCCTCGAGCAAGAAATGCCAACGGCCAGCAGAAGCTGGAAGAGGCAAGGATTCTCCCCTAGGGCCGTCAGAGGTAATAAGGCCCTGACAATATTTTGACTTCAGACTTCTGGGATCCAGAACTGTGAGAAACTATATTTATGTTGTTTTAAGTCACCCAGTTTGTAGTAATTTTTTGTGACCGCCTAGGAAACTGACAAACTCCTTAAGCTCCTACACTTGCCATCCTTTCTAGCAGTAGATGGCCTTGACTTAGACTATTCTGAAAGACTGAAGCCATCCTCCCCAAAATCCCTCATTCATCTTTCCTTTAACCTTAACTTTAACCGCTCTCCTTCACTCCTCAAATCTGTCTTTTTGCAGAAATTTACCCTTTTGTTTCTTCCTTCTGGTTTATCTAAGGGAAAGATGCCCACCCTCCCTTCTTTGCCACAGCTGAATTCTTCACCTGTGCCACTGATTCCATCCCTTCTTGGGTCTGTAAAGGCCTGGCTGTTCCTGCCTAGCCTTCTTACTCCTAAACTGGGGTGGAGAAAGAGTCCAAGGCTCTAGGCATTTCCCAGGAATGCAAAGCCACAGGGAGCCATTATAAAAAGATACATCTGAATGAAGGACCAGTCAAAAGGGAATAAGATAAACTCTGGACTAGGACTAGGGAGTGGAGCAGGAGAGTTAGTCAAGGAGATGACCAAACCGGAAGAGTGGAAGAGCACAGAAATCAGGAAAGAACTCAAACTAAGTAGAAAAATAATACTCCAAGCCACTTGTGAGTGTAAGACCCCATTCTGGTTAATTTCACACTAAGTGGGAATTCCTCCATATGTCTTTTCTTCCTTTTTATTTATTCTCCACAATTTCATCTTCTCCTTTCTGCCTTTAAACATGTTATTTTCTCTTGTCTTAGAAAGCATTTCCATTTCCTAACTGCTTACAGTGAACACATCATTTTGTCTGTCCCATGTCTCTTTATTTTTGGTTTTTGGAAATTAGCCATCTCTTTTCTTTTGGAGAAAAGTGAACAAGAACAAGTCTTGTTCACTTGTGCCTTTTTCCATGGTCCTGTGTTGTTGGTAATAGCTATTGGCCAGTCAGTCCTGCCTTGGGATTTTAACATTGAAACAAAGAATCCTTGGCCAGGCGCAGTGGCTCATGCCTGTAATCCCAGCACTTTGGGAGGCCAAGGCGGGCAGATCACAAGGTCAGGAGATCGAGACCATCCTGGCTAACACGGTGAAACCCTGTCTCTACCAGAAACACAAAAAAATAGCCGGGCGTGGTGGCAGGCACCTGTGGTCCCAGATACTCGGGAGGCTGAGGCAACAGAATGGCATGAACCCTGGAGGCAGAGCTTGCAGTGAGCCGAGATTGCGCCACTGCACTCCAGCCTGGGTGATAGAGCGAGACTGTGTCTCAAAAAAAAAAAAAAAAAAGAACCCTTTGGTGACAAAGCTGACATGAAAGGTCTACCAGCCACAATTTCCTCTGCCAAGTGAAAGAAGCTAGTCTACAGTAGGAGGAAATGAAGCCAGTACTGAGAGAGAGGCAGAGATAAGAGAAGAAAATAGAGTCCTGGAAGTTATTCATTCCCTGGTGATGATCATCCTTAAAGTTCTCAAACCCATGCCTTACCTGGTTTGAACAGGTGAGCCAATAAGTTTACCCTATTGCCTATGCTTGCTCAAGTTCAGTTATTGTCAGCAGGAAACAAAATATCTCTGATCAAGAGCCCTCTCCTTCAATTTCCTACTATTCTCTTGTCCTCAATGACCACCTCCTCCTATGGTTTCCCAAGATAATTGCCTCCATGTCAAAATTAGACTTCTAGTCAAATTCAGGAGACTTATTTTTGTTGTTGACAATATTTCCCAATAGTATTTGACTGTCTGCTTTCACATATGTTCAGGTCTCAGGGCCCTCTCACGTTTCACTGTCTTATTATCTTATTTCTTTGCTCATTCTTTACTCCATTTTACAGGGGTTTGTCATCTTCATAACCCCTAAATGTTGGCAGCTCCTAGAGGTTAGCCCAGGATGTCCTCTTACTCACTGTTTCTGTTCCCATCCTCAGTAATATGTACTTTCTCTTTGGTCAGCTCTCTGGGTTGACTTTAGTCTAAGTTGTAGCTCGGACTCTTATTGAACATGTCCAAAACCCAGAGACACTGAGTGACCTGCCCAAGGCCGGCCATCTGGATAGTGCTACCCTGCTTTCTGGGGAGCCTCCTCCAATAATTCCAGAATGATACATTTTTATCCTTAGCACAGTGAACACTTGCCTATTTTATGGTCGTTTATGCTTCTCAAATTAATGCTTTATTATTTATTTTGCTCTATAACTGTATATTCAGCTAGATTGTAGGAAGTTGCTATTCCACCATTTTTCCCATAAGAATATATGGATTCCATATTTGAAAGCACAATCATTTAAATTATAATTTTATTACCATTGCCAAGAAAGCATTTTGAAATCAAAATACATTAAGCCATTTCCATTATTTGATCGAATTTTCTGTATAAATCATTTAAACAATTTCCTTTTTATTCATTTACATGTAACCAAAATTATTTTACTCAAAATCAATTCTTATGAGTTGTATGATGACTATTTGATTTACCCATCACTTTTTCCCCAAACATATGAAATGTTACCTATTATATCTTTTTCTATTATGATTTTTCTTTTATGACCACCAAGTATAATTGTCCAGGGTCAAAAGTTATGATATAGTTTTGTTTAGAAGATTTAGTTCTCCCATCATTTTTTAGCCAAGGACAAATTGTGCCATCTGCAATTTTAGCCATTGTCTGTCTTGTGTTGATTATTTCAACCAACTCCATTTTTTCTCAGATCCATTTTTGCTTTTGTTTTTGAGACAGGTCCTCCCTCTGTCACCCAGGCTGGAGTGCAGTGGTACAAACATGGCTCACGGCAGCCTCTACCTCTTGGACTCCAGCGATCCTCCCACCTCAGGTCTCCAAGTAGCTGGAACTACAGGCACGTGCACCTTGCTTAGCACATTTTTTGTGCCAATATTTTTATTGTTTTTTGTAGAGATGGAGTCCCACTTTGTTGCCCAAGCTGGTCTCAAACTTGCCTGGGCTCAAGCAATCCCCCCATCTCAGCGTCCCAAAGTGCTGAGATCACAGGCATCAGCCACGACACCTGGCCTCAGATCCATTTTTAAATTCCAATATTACCAATGACCTTGATTCTTTTGCCAATTTTTCATTTATAATAGTTTTTACTGTTTGCAAGTTTTAGCCAGTCACTTTTATTTTGTTTTTCACTATGAGTAAGGTTCGTTATGAATTAGACCAAAAAGTGATAATTTGTATTTCATCAATTCAATCACAAGTATCAAGGGAGGTCCTACTACACACTGGGTGCTAATTAAGGCACTTAGGATATATCTGTGCAAGAAGATAATGTTTCTGCTCTTATGTAGTTTCCTTTCTAATTGTTGGCTAGAAAAGAAGAGACAGGCAAACAAATAAAGGGGCAGAAGAATTTCATACCGAAATAAGGACAGTGAAGAAAATTAGACAACATAACGTGACCGTGACAGTTTAGAAAGCTACATTAGATCAGGTTATCAAGAAAGTTCTCCCTGAAGAGGTACTATTTGAGCTGAGACCTGAATGACAAGGTGACAAGCATAGAATAAGTTTCTTAACGGTTATATTGCTAAAATTATAAAAATGTGTTCAAATAATTCCAAATATACTGTGTCTCCCTTTCCCACACCATGTGGGAAACAAAGAACAAACTGTGGGGTCATAATGGTGGAATCAAAACATACTATTTTTGCATATACTGCTTTCTTGCTCATGGCCACATATGGCGAGACAGAACTATGCAAATGAACATGGTTGTGCTAGGGTAGTAGGAGAATAAGTGTTTTTGTGTTCCCCCAATTTTTTAATATTCATTATGGCTTTTCAATAAAAGTATACGATATGTGTACCTTGTATGCTAGTTTTTTGTTTTGCACTGGTAGGGGTGACACCCTATCTCCTCAGTGACACTGGAAGTTCAATTGTGGGTGGGGCATGGTGGCTCACGCCTGTAGTCCCAGCACTTAGGGAGGCCAAGATGGGAATATCATGAGGTCAGGAGTTCGAGACAAGTCTGGCCAACATGGTGAAACCCCATCCCTACTAAAAATAACAAAAATTAGCCAGGCATAGTGATGTGTTCCTGTAATCCCAGCTACTTGAGAGGCTGAGGCATGAGAATTGCTTGAACCCGCGAAGTGGAGGTTGCAGTGAGCTGAGATCATGCCACCGCACTCCAGCCTGGGTGACAGGGCAAGACTCCATCTCAAAAAAAAAGAAAGCTCCATTGTGGAAAAACACTGCATTTTATTATTCTTTTGTTTCACCATTCATTACTAGCATTAAAAAAATACTTGTGGATAGATGCTTCCTAAAGATTTTCTATCTTCAAATGCAAACGGAGTTTTAAATATGGTTTTGCTAATGAAAATCAGAATTTAAAGCTCTAAAGTAGTAAGTCATTTCAACAATTAAAGCAGGATCTAACCATTTGAATCCAAATGTATCCCTGTAAAGGACATGTGTACACTTTTCTCTTTCCATGAAACTTGCTTTAAAATACTCAAACTCTTCTTACAAAGTGACACCAAGCCAACTCCTCTCCTTTTCAAATAGGTACTCCTTTTGGATGAAGGGACTTGCCAGACAACAGAACAAACTCTCCTAGAAGACTGAGAGGACAGCAAGCAGCTGTCCACACACAGATTGAGACAACCGTGACCATCTGCAGTTTAAATGGCAGTCACGTTTGCACGTCCCTCCAAGGACTAGTGCTCAAAAATGTGCTCTTCTTCCTGTCCTGGCCTGCATGCAACACCCTAATGAGGAGTCAGTGGGATTTCAGCTGTACCTTCACTCTGGAAGGGATCTGGGAGGGGAAGGGGTAGGGATTGGTCTTTTCTGCCTCCCCCACCCCCCGGCCCCACCCCACCCCCACCTCCACAATCCTCTTTCCATTCTGCCATGTGTAAATACACACATTCACACCCACTAACACTGGTAACTTTGAGCAAAGTATAGGTTTGGTTTTGTTTAGAGAGCCCATTTTAAACAAACAGATGAAGTGCACATAATATTTTTGTTACTCAAAATCTGGACTACTTAGCTTTAACATTGAATCACTGAAAAAGCTCCAAGAAAAACTGTATAATGTAATGCACTCTGCCAATGTTTAAATGTTTTTTTCTTATAAAATCACAAAAGTTATGCTTAAAATAAATAAATAAAAACCAGTCTCTACCCAAGGGTCTAGATTTAGGTAGCATGGTTTCATATGAAGCAAAGGGGACAAAGGTACTTAAATAGTATTTAAACCATTGTTGGTATTGCAGTATCTGTGAAAAAATTAGTCAAAATAAATACTACATCCCAGAGAAAGTACAGCATTTGGGCAACATTCCCATTATTGTGAAGCCTTGGGCAAGTCATTTATTCCCTACATTTTTACATTATCTCTGTAGAACAAGTTGTATTTATTTATTCATTCATTCAACAAATATCTTTTGAGTATCTGCTATATGCCAAGGACACTCTAATAACTGAGGATGTTTTAAATGTGCTCTTTGCACTCAAAAAGTTCATTGGCTAGCAAGGGGGTAGTCATACAAAGACTGCTAATATGGTAGTATTAAGTATCATAGTCTCTATTGGTTTTCAATTGCTACTGTAACAAATTACTGCAAATTGAGTGGCTTTAAGCAACACAAACTTACTCTTCTACATTCCTAGAGGTCAGAAGTCTAAAATTAGGGTGTTGACAGAGCTGGGTTCCTCCTGGAGGCTTCAGGGGCGAATTTGTTTCCTTGTCTTTCCCAGCTTCTAGAGGCCGCCTACATTCCTTGATTCATGGCCCCCTCCTCCATCTTCAAACCACATCACTTTGGTTCCATCATCACATCTTCTCTTTCAGACTTTGACCCTCTTTCCTCTCTCTTACAAAAACCTTTGTGACTACATTGGGTCCACCCGAATAATCCAAGATAATCTTCCCATCTCCAGCTCCTTAACTGAATCACATCTACAGTGTCCCGTTTGCCCTGTAAGGTGCCATATTCACAGGTTCTGGGGATTCGAACATTGCAATCTTTGGAGAGCCATTATTTTGTCTACCACAATATTCATTATAATGTAAAGAATAACCTCTGCACAGAGTAAGATGTAACCTTAGAAGAAGGCATCCTAAATCTAATGAGAATCAAAGAGGCACCACTGAGCTGGGATTTGAAGGCTGAATAGAACTTTGCCTGATAGAGACATCAGAAAAAGCTTTGCAGAAAGTGGGCACAATGACATCCTATCAGCTTGAAGAAAGGGAATCATTCTGGAGGACCAGAAGTTACAAAATTTCAGGATACGAAGAGACCTTATGGAAACTCTTTTGCTGACACAGTGTTTGACAACTGAGGTAACAGGAAGCTCAAAGAGGGGCCATGACTTGCCCAAAGGATGATGGCTAGAGCGGCAGGCCACCAGGCACTAGGCTCCTGAAGACTAGGTCTCCTTCCCCCATTCAAGCCCTGGAGAAACCTTCCAATACTGACGTATCTGCTTAGGTCCAGATGGCTGGGGCCTCTGCCCACATTCCAATTGCAATAAAATTAATGAGAACCTAATGCAGAAATCAACCCATTGTTAACTGACAAAGTACAGTGTTAGATTTTAAATAAGAAACATACTATTTTTTCCAAAATAAAAAACTTCAGAGGCCTTCTGGGTTGATAGTTTGGAGCAGTAAGAAGGGTATAAATAAAGATAATGAGCCACATTCATTTTCAAAATGACAACTCTATAAGCTCAGTGATTTCTTCTTAAAATATGAATTGGCAGGTGTCAGTGGCAGAAGTTGTCTGAGTACAAAATGGATATTTGTTGAATAAAACCCATTAATGCTTATAGAATTCACTGTCTCGGGGAGGAGTTCATGACAATGTGATGTTCTCAGAGATGTAGTAAATGAGCTTTTTATTCATTATTTTAGTCACTAGTGGGGAAGAGGCCAGATTTGGCTCCTAATCTGCAGCCTGAGCACTTCATAAATACTGATTTAAGTGATAGCCTGTAAAGAGTCCTAATTGTGCCACAGCACAATGACATTACTTAAGTGTGATGTGACTGCATGAATGCCCTGACTGCTTGCAAATATTTTCATGGCAATTCAGAGACTTAATCCCAGTCTCTTCCCCACATTTCCATTTGGGGAAGTTACATTTTTATCTACACGGCTTTGTTTTGGTTTTAACTATGGCAATGAAGCAGTGGATAGTTTTGCCTGGTTCCATATTATTGCAAGCCCCCAGACTCCCCTTCAAACAATCAGGCATACTCTCACATTTGGTGTCTAGTTTAGGGGAATCTGCAATGACCAGCTTCTCCTTAATTTCATACTTGGCATTTTGGATAGCAATGCACATTATATTTGGTATAAATTGCATGGGGATGTGGAGTGAGAGACTCTTACTAACTTAAAGATAAGTTAGAAGTCTTAAAGAGAAATAATGTCCTTCACCAAATGACTGTAAATTTGAAATTTCAGTCCTATTTTTGGATTGAAATTTAATCCTATCTAGTTTTACTAGAAACTCAGAAGGTGATCACTTGGAAGTATTTGTTGAGAATGCTAATGTTGCAAAGAGATAAGAATGATGGGCAGTCTTTCACAAATTCAGAAAAAATGATTGGGTCCAGATTGGAGAATTTGTAGGTTAGTCTGCAGGAAGCACACTGGCTGACAAATTAGTTAGAAGTGGGGACCAACAACAGTTCAATACATTTGTCAAGGCAAGGAGAAATAGCCTAGATAATATGAGAAACAGGGAGAAAGGGATGATGGGATCTGAATTGGCTGTGTGCCCAACAGTAAAACTGATCAAGCTAGGAAGGAAAATGTCCCAGACTAGGTGTTGAAGAGAGACTGGTGCAAGGCAAGTAAGAATCCAACAGTGACCAGGCAAGGCATGTAAGAATCCAAGGACAAGGGAATAGTGGTGTCAGGAGACTGGGCAGCATGTACTTCACTCCTAAAGCCCTAGTGTGTAATTGAACTCAAGAACTCAGACCAGGCCAGGTGCGGTGGCTCACGCCTGTAATCCCAGCACTTTGGGAGACTGAGGCGGGCAGATCACAAGGTCAGGAGTTCGAGACCAGCCTGACCAACATGGTGAAACCCTGTCTCTACTAGAAATACAAAAATTAGCTGGGCATGGTGGTGTGCACCTGTAATCCCAGCTACTCAGGAGGCTGAGGCAGGAGAATCACTTGAACCCAAAAGGGAGAGGTTGCAGTGAGCCACGATCACACCACTGCACTCCAGCCTGGGTGACAGAGTGCGACTCCGTCTCAAAAAAAAAAAAAAAAGAAAGAAGAAGAACTCAGACCAGACATGGCCAGATCTTGCTTTCTCTATCTCTGTCTCTATCATTGAGAGCGGGTGACGGAGACTGGCATTTTGAATGCATCTAGAAAGTATTATCTCTAAGTAATATTTATACTACTATTAATAGTAATAATGGAACTAATTTGGGCTAGATTGTGCGGCTGAAAAGATATGGTTCAAAGCTGGCCCTTTCTAGTCAGGAATCTGTGACTTGCCTTAATCTCTTTGGAATTTAGTTTCATTGACAAAGTCGTCTAATTGTCTGTAGGTGAGGATGGAATGAAATAATGTACGTGAAGTATTTGACTCACAGTTGGACTCTGAATGTTGGTTTCCTTTGAGGCTGAGATCTTTACCACTGTCTGTAGGCACAATACTAAAGAGGGCTTCTGTCCTCATTGTCTCCCTATTCTTGGTTCTTTCATGTCTTCTTTGATACCTCCTACCTCTACTTCTTACGGTAGGAAGAAGCAATACAAAAGACTCATGGATCTCAGCCACAAACTCAAGAAAGCAAATTGATGATAGAGATAGAGATAGATCTTAATTTTTCCATAGCTGAGCTTCATTTCTATCACAAACCCCGATATGCCTGTGTAACAGACTAGTCCTGAAATCTTCACAGTTTAAAAGAGCAAAGGTTAGCAGAGAGCTCTTTTCTATGCAGTTTGAATAGCCCAGGCTGATGCCGGCTCTGCCATCATCTAGCCATACTATCTGGTAAACATGAACTCTAAATGTCGGCAAAAGAGAAAGACAGGGCTGAAGGAGGTGCACCATCTCTTAAATGCCTCAGCTTTTGATTACTTCTGCTCATAGTCCATTGGCAAGAACTAGTCACACGGCCCCCACCTAGGCAACAAGGAAGCCTGGTAAATATGGGAGAACATAGTTTGCCTCTACATGAACTTCGAGTGTTACAGGATGTTTTTTGATGACCAGTGATAGAAGAAACCCAACTCAAACTACATTAAGCAAAGAAGGAAGTTTATTAGTTCACAAAACCAAGAAGGGGGTCTATTACTGGAAGCAGGCATGACTGGATGCAGAAACTCAAATTGGGTAATATGTTTGGTTTATTTCCATTTCTGAGCTTATCCTCTCTTGGCTTGGCTTCAGTCTTTGGAATGTTTCCCCCTCCGTGGTTAGTAAAAATGGCTGCCAACAGCCCTCAGTCCGTATCCCCTGCTTAGTAACACTGTTGGAACGAGCCAGTCTTCCCTTCAAGTGCTCCTGGAGAATTCTGGGGGAGGACACTGATTGGTCCAGCTTGGGTCACAAGCGTATCTTTCTACCAATGACTTTCACCAGAATGGGATTCTCTGGTTGGCTCAGCTTGTGTCACATGACATCTTGCAGTAGGGATGGGAGAAAGACTAGCTTCATCTCTACTCAACAGACGTGATGCACGTTTTCTACTGGAATGCCGAGTTCTTTCAGGACAAGGGGGAAGAGCTGCAGGCCAGTCAACAACACCAGCTGCCCATCGCAGCAGGATCACTCTAAGGCATCCCCTTCACCATGCATCACTTGGGGCTGGTAAGTGGCTTTTATAGTGCCTGCCGGGAGGAGTTATATTGGAAGTGATGGGTGCCGATGGGCAAATGGCCACTCGATCTTCCAATATTTTGTGGAAATAATGGTTATATCTTTTGTAAATTTAGCACACAACACAGCTGGGAGATATTTGCAATAGAAAAAAACTGTGATCAATGTTCTGTGCCAAATCTTAAAATCAGTCTTCTTTTAAAGTAAAAAAATAAGGACGCATCACATGGGCAAGAGGAATTTCTCACAGTGGCTTTATGGCATGCTTTATGGCCAGTCTGGATTACTGTGTTGCTGTATCTCAATCTTTTCCAGGAAGTCATCACTTCATCTCCCATGCCCATCAGCCTGAATTCAATCCTGTGCCTGCCGGGCCTCCATCTGAGTGGCCATCTAGCAAAATAACCAATTACATTAGTGACTGTGGCCTCCTGATGACTTCCTCAGTTCTGTTTCTAAAGCCCATTTAAAATACATTTCTCGTTTTACTACACATTCAAATTTTATTCTTCTGGTTATAGAACCATAAATGCCTGCATTTCATACAGACTCAAAATGAAGGGTATATAAGCATGTATAAATCTCATGGCAAAAGTTGCATTTTCTTCATTGAATTGTGCTCGATATTTGGGTGGATGAAAATTATATTATCTGGCAACTGCTCACATTCTTCCATATCTAAATATGCAAAAGAGGCCCACACACAATGTGTTTTTCTTTTTATTTTTATTTATTTTTTTACAATTGGGCTGCTATAGACCATATTTTAATGTGAATAAAATTTCTTTCTGAAATCTAACAATGTCCTGGTGGGCATGCATATTTTTATGCCCATATGATTGGAGTTAAGTTCGTTCCGTCATATAAAAATTTGGGAAGTTCAGCTGGGAACTGAAACTTTATCTACTGTGCAAAATGTGCAAAATGGGAATAATAATATTGACCTTGCATCAGGAAGGTGACTTACGAAACAAGGACACAGCCTCTCATGACATACTGGGGTGGGGTGGGGGGTGCTCTTCAAACTTGGGACTGGATAGCTTCATATAGGGAGAAGGCTTTTGGGGCTTTATGAAAATAGGAAGGGAGTGCCTTTCCCTACCACCTGGGAGGACTGAGGCTATTTTTTTGTTCACTTAAACAAATAATAAACAAATAATAACCAGGTGCTGATTATTTCAGTGAATAGCATGACGACATGAAGAATGCACGGCTTCATCCTCTACAGCTGTGAATATTACAGAGCAGTGATGCCCTAATGATCTGTTTCTTCTGCAGTAAAGAAAACAAGTCTTCTTCTGAATATTTTTAAGAAGTAGGCTTTAGGATCCCTAAATTTAGCCTTATGCTCACCGAACCACTATGTCTATTTGAGAAATCCTTAAATCACTCGTATATTCATGATTTCCTGAAACTATCTGTCAATACACCAAGGTTTCTGCATAAACTAGCCAAACTAGCAAGATCGTCATAGAGTTATGTGAGCATCCACAGTGGGTACTTTAAAGGAGTGGAAATCATTTTTAAAATGGTGTTTCTTTCCTCCTGAAACTTTTCCATGCACTTCAACTTCTAGAAAAAAATGGGATTTTCTACCCCACAGGTGTACAGCTTCTGGCAGAGACGAGGCCAGACCTGGAATCTATAACTCCCCATTTCCTGAATAAATGACATTTTTAAGGATCCTATTTTTATGTTTTATTCAATACAATTACTGCATTTGAACACTCATGAAATATGAACACACATGGAGAAACAAATTAAGAGGAGATTGAAATATCTCTTCAGTGTTGTCTAGCAGTTGGCAAGTAATGTATGGGTCTAATTGTACTTGCTTCCTTTCCTTAAACCTTGACATGCCAAATAAGAGATTCTCAGCAAATTATAGAGTTTTAATTGTTTAAAGAGGGGTTTTATATTTCCAGGAAAAGAGATATGTAGTCATCGCTAACTTCACTGAATTTAATCACTTCCAAAATCTACACTGAAAAAGTTTCATAAACAATGTGTAGACATAGAACCTGCACTTGGCAATTCAACACCACTGGTCTTGAGGATGGGTAAGATGACACTTTTTTGAAATGAATTTAACCTTACAGTCCTAAAATGATATTAGCTCTGTACATATAATAGTAGCAGTCCCCACCAGCTCCCCGCCCTTTCTTCTCCTGTTTCTCCATTCTCTTTTTTTCCATGCTTCCATTTATTTTCTGACTCTATAGTAAAACTTTAGCCTCTTCATGCATTTGCTGCTCTAAGATGTGTATTTGCATTACTTCCCCTACTCTGCTTCTTTTCTCTCCATTTACAAAAGTCCTAACCTTAAGACGTAGCTCCAGTCTCATGTCTAGGTAAACACCTTCCTGACTACCCATTTCCATCACCTATTGCTTCTCAGAGGTACCATGAGTATGTATTACCTGCACCATTATTTTGGCACAAATTGCCTACTCAATCTATATTGTCATAATTTTTGGTACGTGTTCCCTCTTCCCAACCAAATGGTGAACGTGAGGATAGGAGATTTTAAATTATACATTTTGGTATTCCTTGCACTCAGAATTGGCCGCTTTTATGCATGCCTAAGTGCCCATTATCTCCTGTTATCTCCTATCCAAAGGAGAAGGCCATCTGCAGTTGCTCTTCTTCCTTCTTCTCTCAGGACGGAGTGTCAGTGGACAGGATCTGAGATGGAGCATCAGTTATGCTTGGCATCAAGTAGAGGCCAACTCTATAATACATCTTTTTATTGGTTATCCTTGCTTTCTGTCTCACCACCCACGATTTTCTGCCTCCATACACCCTAATAAAAGAGTATATATAAGATTTTGTCTTGATTTCTGCTTTCTAAAGAGCTCAAGTTAAGATGGGCTGCATAGTGACCGTTTCAAAGAAGGAGTTGCTGCCCAGCTGCAGGGAGCAAGGTCAGCAGACAGTCTCCAGCTGTCAGCTCCTTCAGGGAGCTACCTCACTCAAGGACATACCCTTCCTGGGGCAGCCCCATCTGGAGACTGAGCAAGTCTGGCTATAAAAGCAGGGCCACTCTGGCCCAACACAGGATACTTCAGACAGCCAAATCAGTCCAGAGCACCTACCAGGTTGGCTGAGGCTTTGCCAGATCAGCAAGAGGAAGAAGTTTGCCCTCTGCTGTGCAGTCATGCTACCTCCCCTTTCCCTCCACGGATGTGGGTCCTTCATAAATATCCAGCACCCTAAACCCTGGCTCTGTCTGCTCTGGAGAACCCAGCCTGCCACTGTATTCATTCAAGCTTCTTTAGTTGCACAAACACTCAGCCCAAATTGACTTAGGCAAAAAATAAAATAATAAAAACTGTATTCCACCCAAGGATTCACATGGTTTAATCAAGGCACTATGTTTTTTTTATTCTCTCAGCTCTGCTTTTCTCGGGTTTCATTCTCAGGCAGATTCAGCACATGGTGGCCCCCAGAACCTCCAGGCTTACCACTCCAATAGAAAAAACTCCACTTTCTCAAAAAGTCCAGAAAAGTCCTGGAATTGAGTGTCATTGATGTAGATTGTTGTTTCATTTGTCCAGCCCTAAAGCAATCACCAGAACCAGATAATTTGTAGAGCCCAGTCCAAAATGAAAATGCAAACCATCTTTTCTCAAAAATTATTAAGAATTTCAACATGGTGACAGCTGAGCATTAAGTCAAACGTGGGACCCTTGTGAGTGTGGGGTCCAATCCAATACACTGGTCACTGACCCCTGGCCCTGGCTCTGCCATTCACTGTGGCTGGGGGATGATATGCTCTGCCTCATAATACTTGGTCATGTGCCCATTCCTAAAGTTGAGATTAGCATTTCCCAGCGAGAAATTGGAGGAATTGATGCTGAGTATGGCCAAACCATTGATGCGGCATCACACATTCACTGTAGTCACATATTATCTGAAAAGGTACCATAGGGTAATGGAAAAAAAAAAAAAAGCTCCAGCTTCACAAAGTCTTGGGTTGAAATCCTGAGTTTAACAGTTCTGGAGGTGTGGCTTTAGGTGAGTTATTTAACCTCACTGAAACTAAGTTTTCTCTCATGTACAGTGGGAATAAAAACACCTACCCGTGTTGCAGGGTTGTGATGATGATGTGAAACAAAGCATTTAAGTGCTTAGCCCGCTGCCCGCCAGAGAGTAGGGCCCCCACCAGCAGCGGTCATGGTGGCAGTGATGATAAAGATGGTAATGATAATGTTGGGAAGCCACACAGAACGGTGTGTAGAATGGAGTAAGACAGAACCACATGAATTAAGTCACAGTCTTGGGGCAAGGTACTTCATCTTTCTGAGCCTCAGGTGCCTCCACCATAAAATGAGGATTTCACTCTTACCTATCACCTAGGGTTGCTCTGTGGATAGTGGGCGTGGGTATAGAGAGCCCGGTGTCAGCATTTGCTGCCCTCTGTTAACCAGCAGAGGCCTCTGGAGGAAAGGTATGGAAGGCTCCTCTCCTTGCAGAACTGGAGGACAACTCATTCTCATTCCCAGGGCTGAAGAGGTGATTTCAGCTCCTATGAATAAGTACAAGCTAAGAACAAGTGACAGCCCTGAACAGAAAGCAAGCCAAAAAGGGTCTTTAGCTGCTTTGCTCAGAACTGGGTAAACTTCATATTAATTACTATGTGAAATCCTTAACGTCTGTCTTCATCTAATATTCTCCACTTTTATCCTTTCCTTCCCTACTTCCCATATACAGATCAGAATTACCAGCATCTCATTCCCTTTGGGCTTCACATTCAAAAACAAATTGTCATATTTAGTTAGCATCCCAAGTTGTCACATTTGCATTAAAACATGGACCTTTTGCAGAAAATACCATAACCCAACGAGTAGATGAACGTTTAGGCCAGAGGTTATTTGCCGTTGCTGGGCCATCAGAAGGATTTTCTAGTATCAGAATTGATTTATGTTGATGTATGTATGTGTGTTCATCATTATATATTAATAAAATGTTCAGAATTCAGTGATCATTTCAATAGAACATATAGAAGGCAAAATAACTATAGTATTCTCCAAAGGCACTGATTTAGGACCATAGGTTTGGAATTAAATTAGAAAAGTATTGTTCTACTAGTCTAAAGATGGGATAAGCCCGCCATATTTGCTATTTCTATTTAAAAATAAGAAATAAGAGTTAGTTGGAAACATTTCCAGATGATTGAGAAACATAGTACTTGATACTATGTAGTACTTCTGTTGGAAATATTTCTGAGGTTAATAAAGAGGAAATTCTCAGTGATTTTTCAAAAAATTGATTTTTTTTCAAAGCATTGTACCCTTCTCATGTATTCCCTTGATAAATATCACACCTCTCCCTGCTGTAATAAGCATGAGACTAATATCAGGTTCCCAGGGATTCTCACGAAATCCCTGAATTCACTTGTCAGTTGTGGTCATGTCACCAGCACTGAATTTCCACAATCATTTTGTTCGAAATTCAAAATAAACCAAACCAAACCAAAACAAAACAAAACAAAAACCCCAGTATCTGTCAGTTCAACTTTGCAAAGGGAATACAAGTGGAGACCAGGAATAACCCTCTGGCCAGTCATGACTCCTAAAATCCTAAATATAGGTTCTCTCTGTCTTGAGAAACTGAAGTGAAGCTCACACCGTGAGAACAAGTAGAAAGGTGTACACTTGCAGAGAAATATCTAAACTCAACAAAAATCATTAAAAGTAAGCAAAACAGTGTAAAGTGCCAAAGAAGAAATCTCAAATTCGAATTCTGTTTGGATTAGGATGTATCGTCAAGATCCTGAGTTAATGACAAAATCCTGGTTATTTCCCTTCATTGTAAAATAGGAGCACTGTGGTCTTGGTCTGCTGTCTCTCTTCAGCCCCAACCCTGTTTTGAAAGAGCCAGCTCCACTTCCACTGAGAATTCCCCAATCTAGGTATCCTCAGCAGTGCTCTAATCCCGTGTAATTGTATTAGTCTCAATGGCAGATCAGCTCTAAGTGCCCGCACAGAAAGGGAGCTGTCAGCCCTGCTATTGTTTCCCACTTAATGTGATTCCGGGCAGCCAAGAAGAAAGGCAGCCAGAGCCCTCCGTCTCACATTACAGACCCCAGTTTCTAAACCAATTAAGGAAAGGGGATTTACAGTCCTCAGGATTAGAGACTCTGTTTATATTATCCTATATTTCTTCTCTTAATACCCTCCATTTTATGTCTCCTACCGGCCCTCCCTCGTCTCTGGAAGGCTCCCGTTCACTTACCCATACATCTCTCTATTTGCTTCTCTGGGTTTGCTGTTTGAGTGCAGTAACTGAGCTGGCTAATTCTCACTGATTGTTTTAATTATGTTTCAGAATCCTCATGCATTTGCTGTCTGGAGAACTGAGTAACGAAAATGCTGGGGCTGGGCCCAAGCCTGATATTCAAGCAGACCTTGATAAAGCGGTACATTTCTGTGCAAGCAATCATTCCAATTGATTGAATAAAAACATCCTGCAGGATGTTTATCAGGGAAAGAAAGCTTGGCTCTCACAAGGCAGATTGGTCAGTATCCTGATATTGCAGCAAAAGGTGCCAATTTTTTTTTCCTTTTTAGAATCACGTTTGATGTGGAAGGTGAAATAAGGTTTCACTGAAGCAAGAGAACAAATGGGGAAGATAATCTTTAAGAAAAAGCTCCAGACCATTTTAAACAAACTGTGGCCCAAACTGAGTGTTGGTCCAAAGCTTCCCTTTTCTTTTCCTTTTCTAAGGGAAGCTCGTACCACAAGAAGTCCAGCTGATTTTCTCCTACCCAAAGATACGTATAATTTTTCCCTTGGCTGGTGCTGTGACAACGAAAACCTCACTCAATGGGTTTCTATTAGAACCAAATGGATTTGGAGAAGCATTTTTACCCTTAATGGAGCCTTTCTATTGAATTCCATTTTTCAGAATTTTATTTTAGTTTCAGTTGAATATTTAAACAGGTTTAAATTTTAACTATCTGTGCTGAACAAGCCCCCATATATATTTTTTAAATTGCTGTAATACTTCACTGGGTTTCATTTTTAACCTGATACAATATGCATAATCCATTATGTTAGCATTACATAAGTTGGGTGTGCTCAGACACCAGGCTAAGGCACCTTTTTACATAGTTAAGTTACACCATTGCAATGGACTGTCTTATCAAATTATTTTTATAACAGCTTTGTTACTAACAAAGCATAAAGAGGGTTCTAAAATTCAACTAAGGGCTCATTATTGTAGGAATACCCATTCTGATTAATGAAACTTATATTTAAAGTTGTCTTGCAACTAAATTATCATATTCCAGTCTTTTCATGTCATTGGGAAGAAAAAGCTGTGTCTCCTTTGGGGAGAATCATATTTCTGGTTTGGTAGGTTTTGGTGGTTGTCCTGGCTTTTTCTAGGATTTCTTTGGCCCTTTGAAATTAATAAGTATTTGTGTGTCCTAGGTACACTGGGGGAAGGGGGAACAAAGATATATAAATAACATTCAGTTCTCAGGGAGCTCTGTTGTAAAAGCCCAGATATAAACATGGAAGGTTAGTAAGTCACAAAAGACTTTGAAGAGACACACAGTACAGTGGATGAACGTTCTAAATGGATTTAGACTGCCTAAGTGTTGGTATCTCAGCTCTAGCAAATAGTTGTTCTGTGATTTGGGGCAAGTCAATTCACCAGGGGTTTCATTTTTTTTTCTCACGATAAAATGCTGATAATAATTGTACCGATCTCACAGAAACATACATATAAAATAAGACAGTCCTCATAAAGCACTTAACACAGTGCACACTGAATGAAAAGAGCTCAATACCTATCATGGGAGTCTAAAGATCTCATGGAACCAGAAAATATTTCCAAATACAGGGCACGACTCATAGATATATGTGTAGCCAATAAGAGTTTAAGCTGAAAGCTAGGTAGAGGACTTGAAGATGGAGATAGGGTTTCAATAAGCAGAGAGATGAGGGGACCCTTTGCCTGGTGTTTGGGGACAAGCTGATGGTGACTTCATACCCCATCAGTATGAAGCTGAATCCGGGTGAGATACTGCAGGGCAGCCCCTGTCCAAGACTAAAACCAGTGCATGTAAGAAGCGCAGTGAGTGAAACAGCTGTGGCTTTTCACCCCTCACGATATTTAAACTGAGGAATCAGTGTGCATTAACAGCGCTTTATGAAAACAACCTCTGCTCCATCCATCCAGCACAAAACCCACACTCACAATTCATTCGCTAGGCTTATAAGGTTCTCAGGCTATAGCAAATTGGAGAAATTGATGTTTACCCTGAAAGCTTGTACCACATGCTATTTGTAGCTGCCGTTGCCTTGGTACATGTCTGCCAGCGTGCCCGGACTTAAATCCCTGCATGATAACCTTTAACTCTTTGCTAGGAGGCAGAATCAATCCAAGGTAGAACTAAGTGGGAGGATAGAGGAGAGGGAAGGTACAGAGACTCAGGGACCCACACCACATCTATCAGCAGACCAACATATTCCGGGCACAGGTGGAAGCAACCAGTCTTGTTAAATAGCAACAATTTCTAAAGTCTTTCCTGCGCTGATATTTCCAAAGAGTACTTGGTCAATGTAAGAGAAAAAGCATTTCTGGGAAATAGACTGATCATTTTGGGAAGGGAGAAAAGACTGAACCAAGTGTATTTCTGACAAATGCGAAGTGTACTGTTCCTATGTGAACACACTATGCATAATTTGGTTACAGGAGGCCACCATCGCAATTCTTTCTCAGTCTCCCTCTTCCCCTCTCTCCCTCTCTCTCCTTCTCTCCCTCAAAGAGGTTCCACTGATTAATGCCTGAGAGAGCCTGGCAGCTTTCTGCTTTCTAATATGCTTCCTTGTATTTGCTGCAGGTGTTTAACTGGCTGTAAGGACAGTGTGAGGCATTTTGATGTATGTAAATTATGCCCATACTATTAGCCTAATCATTATTATAAAATTTAGAGGATAAAACACAGGCAGTCATAAAAACTGAATTTTTACTTTGATCATGCAAAGTTATGGGTTCCCTCGGTGATTAATCTTTTATGGGTCTTAAATATCACTGCCAATGTGAAGATTTAACAGTTTTCCTTCTGGCCAAATCTTCTCAAACAATAGAAAGGTAAACAAAAGCCACCCAGGATAATAGCGATAGGAACAAACTTACTTGCTGAGTGGTTTCAAGCTCAACACTTAGGCAGGAATAAAACAAATGTACTTTTCGAAAAGCAGCGATAGAATTAAAAATAGGAGATGATTTGGATAGTCCAGAACATTTCAGTCTTGCTCTGCCACAAGCTTGCTGTGTGATCTTACGCATGTCATTGAGCGTCCCTGAACTTCAGTTTCTTCCACCATAAAATGTGGAGATTCCTTTTAAAAAGTTCCCAAGTTCTATTCCAGCTTCACCATTCTATAAAGAATTGTAATATATTTCTCGTTGTATTAGATGTATATATAAATAAAATTTACTATGCTAGAAATTTGAGATTTGCACAGAATCATGCCGTAGGTATTGGTGGGGGTGAACAGCCCTTAAGTTGAGGAAAACCTAAAAAGAAAAAAAAAAAGAAAAAAGAAAACAAAACAAAACAAAACAAAAAAACCCCAAATGAATAGTCATGTGACTGAGCAGGTCACCTGACTTCTTAAGATGATAATCTCATCTGTTCTGTGGGGCTAATAATGTCTAATGCATGTATCCCATCAAATAGCAAATGAAATTCAAGCTATGAGTGTATTTTGAAAAAATACCGAAGCACTATAAGATTGTGCTATCACTGTTGTTTTTCTTTCTCTCAGTAGCAATATTGTCAGAAAAACAGGCACCTTTGCAGTATTACCACAGTATCTAGCACAATTCTTGAATCAAATGAGCATTAAACAGAGATTATATTTTTATTGTGGAATTGAATCATTACTAAACCTTAAACATCAAGGATCAGAAACTACCAAATCTTGATGGCAGAAGGGAGGTAGGCAACATGGGTAGAGGACTAAGAGCAAGGGCCAACGCTGTTTCCCAGGAGGGCTCCAGGAACGTAGGGTTCTGTGTTTAAGTGTAGGCATGCTCCATGCTTTCTCTTCTTGGAAAGTCACAATTCTCCTTTAGCATAGTAAAAGCTCTGAGCAGCCCTGCAACAAAATAACAACATTCACTTCTACTTAACCCTGTGGTCTCCATATTTATTTGTGCCCTTAAATTCTTTCACTAACATTTCTTAGCATACTGAGTTGTTAATATGTTATATAGAACATAGTTGGGGAAGAGATGAGCAAAGAGGCTGGGCAGACAGCTTCTCTGTGTCACTTACTTTAGGACTCTAGAGCAGCCATTTAATCCTTCCACTGCTCAGATGCCTCTTCAGTAAAGCTATTGTCTTCACAGGACCATTGTGAGTTAAGTTAAGATCATTTAGTGTTCCTCTTCTTCAGTCATTGCTGCAGATTGTCCCTGAAAACCTGAACACATAACACCCTAAATGTCTCACCTCTCCTAACACGAGTCATTTATACACACATTCATTTCTCCACCACCTCCTTACAGCTCTGAGAAATTGCCTTGCTTCAGGCTGAGTCCCTGCCATGTGACAATGGACACAGTGCTGAAGAACCAGCTATGAACAAGACAGAAGATTGCTGCCCTCATGGAACTTTCTGTCCAGATGGAGAGACAGACAATTAAACAGGTAGTTATACTTTGATATGATAAATATTCTAATAATAGTAATAGCTAATATTTATTGAATGCTTACTCTGCATATATTAATGATGGCAGCAGCTGCTCCAGATGGTCTGCCACTGCCAAGATGCCAACTGCAGCAGGGAGGCTTGGCCAGGGCCTCACGCTCCACGGAGCAGACAGCCCTGCCCTCCCCGGGTGCCACTGGAGCTGCCCACGCCGGGCTGTAGACCCGGGCATCTCTGTGCTCTTGGGGGCCCAGGAAGGCTCCCTTTCCCCCGACAGTCTTGTAAGTGCCTCCTGCCGCTGCCTGGCCTCTCCCTGCTCCTGGAGCCTGCTCCGATTATGGAGCAAGATTGGGACCAAGCTCGGATGCTGTCGCAGCCCGGTCTAGTGGGCACATGCTTGAGGCAGCACTGACACACCAGCCCTCTGCCAACTAGGACCCCTCTGGACTTTAGGCGCCAATGAGCATGGGAGGGAAGCCAAGCGGGGGCTGAGGGCAGCTCAGCGTTGGCCTGCAGGCACCCCTTGGCACGAGCAGCCTGGGTGCCATGGACTGCAGCAGGAGGCAGACAAGCTCCTGGGCAGAAGAGGGTGGGACCCCGGTGAGGCCCCACCTTTGGGCCAGGGAAGGCCTGAAGCCTGGGGACTGGGCTGCCAGTCCTGTGGACCCAGAGAGAGAACTCATGGTGCTTTTTCCTGGGCCCACCCCTGGCTGCCCATGGACCAATCAGCATGCACTTCCCCCTCTGAAGACCATAAAAGCCCCTGGACTCAGCTAGAACAGAGCAGAGGACGAGACGACCAGCTGCAGAGAGGAGCTACCCTCTCTGCTGATAGCTGGAGAACACTGGATGACCAACAGCAGAGCAGAGCTTCCCACTCCAGGGATGAGCTGCCTGCACAGAGGAACAACCCACTCTAGGGCCTCCTCTCTGCTAAGCTGTGGAGAAGTCAGGGTGACCAATAGCAGAGAGGAGCCACCCACCCCAGAGCCTCCTCCTCTCTGCTGAGGGCTGAACACTCGTCAGGGCACCCTGGCTGTAGAAAGAAGCTGCTCACAGTGGGTCTCTGAGCTGTTCTACTGCTCAATAAAGCTCCTCTTTGTCTTGCTCACCCTCCACTTGTCTGCATGCTTCATTCTTCCTGGTCACAGGACAAGAACTCGGGACCTGCGACCCAAATGGCAAGGCTAGAAGAGCTAGAACGCAAACAGGGTTGAAATACGCCCCTTGCTTGCCACGTTGCCAGTGAAGAGAGGGAGAGAAGAGCTGCAGCCCTTTGGGGATCCCAGACCTGGGAGCTCCCCAAGCAAGGGCTGTGACTCTCTCTTTGAGGCCCTGTGCTTCTGAGCATCTTCAAGCTTCTGAGTGCTACCACATTCCTTGGTGCCAGCTGGGGAAGCTTCTTGCAGTGCGCTTGGTCCAGGCGCAGCCTTGCAGAGAGCTGGTGCCTGTGCTGGCACCCGGAGCTGCCCGCCCCACTGCAGTCGCTGGCATGCCTGACTGTGTGCAGTGGCCGGACCGCACACTTGCTCAATCACACACCTCTTGCCACTCCAAGCCTGGCTCACCCTTCCTTGGCAGACATGGGATCCAGACCGGTAGTGTTAGCTGAACACAGCCTGCCAGGCCTAGTGGGCTCAATGAGCCGAGTGGGCCCAAGCAAAAGTCGGGCAAAGGCACCACCAGCCACAGAGGTTTCCAGCCAGAAAAGTGACACCCCAAAGATCCTATAACATTAATTCATGTAATCCTCACAACTTTCATACAAAGTATGTTATTATATATTCCATTTATAGATGAGAAAATGGGGGTAGAGGGAGGTTAAAAGAAGTATGTGGTACTTACTAGAAGAGGTTATAGCGGGTGCCTCAAAGATGTGTTTTCTGAGACCTTAAGATGAGGTGGGAGTAGCCACCACAGGTCAAGGAGTGCAGGAGGAGTGTTCTATGTTAAAAGGGCAGTAGTGCTATGGGGAAGGAGAGAGAGAAGTACATTGCAGCCCTGAGAGAAACCCAGTAGTCAGAGTATGTTGTTAAAGGTGGGGGGTGGGGTTGGTGGGGGGACTTGGAGTGGATGGTGGTGACAGATTATGAGGCAGAGAGATAAAGACAATAGCTAGATCGGGAAGAGCATGCCAGCCACTTTAAAGACTTAACTTTATACTTAAAGCAAGCAGAAGTCTAAGAAAAATAGTGTTAGGATCAGTTGCTCTTGTGGCATTTAGAGAATTCAACTTGCTGCAGTATGGAGAAAGGATTAGAGGCAGGCAACATCAGAAAATCAGTTTGGAGACTGACAAAGTATTCGAGGTAAAAGAAGATGAAACAGAGTAGAGACTGTGGTAACGGAGAGATGTAGATGAGTCTCAAAAGCATTTGGAACATGAATGCTTGGCTCTGGCAAGAGGAAAGAATGGAGGCAATGCTTGGCTTCTGGCTTGGGTAGAATGCAGTGCCATTCATGCTACCAGTGGTAAGGAAGCAGGACTGGGGAAAGGTGATAACTTCCTTCATGATGACGTGATGGATTTGAGGAATCTAGGAGACATCCAGCTGGACATGCCCAGTAGATACTTGGAAACGTGAGTGTGGAGCATGGAAGGCAATCTAAGCGAAATAGAGCCTTTCCCATGGGATAGAACCCCATGGACAGTCTTTAGGAAGTAGAAGATGCAGGGGGAAACTGCCCACTTGGACACTTCTGGAAACTGCCCACTTAAACACTTCTGGATCCAGATGTAATTGGCGTTCAGAGTGATAGAGACCAAGGGCCAAGTAGGAAACAAAGAAACAGAACCTTATAGTCAAGCAGCCACCAACTTTAATTTCTCAGGATAGTAGACGCTCCTGATGCCTTGACCCTATCTCTTTGTTTCATCTATAACCCTGGCACACTGACAGAGTTCTGCCTCTCAGCCTAAGAACTTGATATGGCATTCAAATGCTTGATCAGCTACATCCAGAAGAGTAAGTGTTCCAGGGAAATTCTCAACAAAGGAGAAAATGTAGTTGATAAATATCTCAGCTTCCTATATCCTCAGGGGCCCCCAGGGGGTGGAGCCCCAGTGGCCCACAGTGGTAATGAGGTCATTAACCTACTTTTTAGACTTTCCTCCCTTTCTCATCTCTATTTCTCTGTCTCCTGCCTCATGTTGGCTTCCTGGAATCATTTCCCAAATAACCTACCTGTACCCAAGTCATTGTCTCAGAATTTGCTTCTGGGAAAACTCCAACTAAGAATAACAAATTACAATTACTGCTGGGAGTGACATGTAATCACAGCTACTCTGGAGGTTGAGGCAGGAGGATTAGTTAAGCCCAGGAGTTCAAGGCTGCAGTGAGCTATGATTGCACCACTGCACTCCAGCCTGGGCAACAGAGCAAGACCCTGTCTCTAAAAAGAATAAAATTAAATTAAATTAAATTAAATTAAATTAAATTAAAAATTATAATTACTTTCTTCCTTATTTGACATTTCTTTGGAGATATATATGTATATATACGCATATATATGTACAGGTATATGCGTATATATACATATATAGAGGCATATGTGTGTATATATATATGTAAAAGTGCGTTGGAGGAATACTTAATAGAAACCAAACTGATGTTCCATTTCAAACTGATATTTGCTTCCTTATTTCACATTTCTTAGGATATATATGTGTGTGTGTGTATATATATACACATATATACACATGTATACATATATGTGTATATATGTATACATATATATGTAAAAAAGGTGTTGGAGGAATACTTAATAGAAACCAAACTGATGTTAAACAGGGGAACTTAGAGCCTGTTTTGTGGGAAAGTAGGGAAACAGTCAAAACCCAATGATGTTATGTCAAAAGAACACAAAGATGGCTTGAAAGAGCTCTCGCCAGCAATATTTAAAACAACTGGAGAATAAAAAGAAGAAGAAACTAACATTGAAATTTAAAAATGTATATGTCTCTGATGATCCTTAAAAAACAGGGAAAAATAATGGCATTTATCACCATTGAAGATGACTCTTGTATCAACTTCTTAATGTGAAAATTGTTGATAAAAAATGAATACAGCATATGTCCAGATATTTTTGTTAATGAATTAGTGAAGAAATTCTTATTTATACAGAATTGTCAGCTAATAAATACAGAAGGAACTTTAAAATTTAAAAAATCCATTTTGACCCCCACAATGAAATAAGTTAATCCAGCCAAAGATCACCACCACATGCTAACCCCATTAAGTAAAAAGTTGACAAGGAATTGAGCTTTCACATGTTTCCAAATATTATGCCTTAGATTACCTGCTAATTGCAAAAAGATTTTAGATATATAAGAGCTAAAGGCAATGACGGTGAATGGAGTGTCAACCTTCAAATTATTGATTAAAAAAATATTTAAACATACATAAAGCACATATGTTACCTATTATTATAAACAACAGTTCGTAGACAAACAAAATGTTAACTATTGTTTAATTTATGTTGTGGGTTTATAAAAGTTTTTATGGTACTACTATTTCTATTTCTCTGTATAGCTGAACATAGTAAAGTCATTCGTTTTAAATTACTTTTCCATTAAAAAGTAAGTCGATTTTTGTAAAATTGAGCTTTCAGTTTTCACTTTCTCTTTTAATCTTATTTGCTTAATTTTATGTTCCTTTTAAGACTTTTTTCCCTATAACATTTGTTTGCACTTTTATTTTAATTTTTGCTGTTTAAATCTCAAATTCCTCTTCTGCTTTGACTTGATATAATCCTGGTGTTTTTTGTAACTACATTTTTTAGTTGCAAAGCTTTATACCAGTAAATGGAATGCTTATTAATATAAATCTTCTTGCTGATGTTGGGTAGGCCAACATGTATTTTTTTCTGATTTGCCTTCTGGTATATTGCTTTTCAAGAGGACAACTGTGTATGTGTATTGTGGGAGGGAGCAGGTCAAAGTCCAGAGATGGTAGCATAACCAGGCTTCAGTGTTGTCTAAAAAGCCTGTGTTTCTTGCAATAAATTGAAAAAAAAAATAAGTCTTATATGGCTAGTGGACATGTAAATTGGTATAACCGTTCTGGACGGCAATTTGGCAATATGTCTCAAAAGCTTTAATATTCCACATATTCTTTGATATTTCAATTTACATGAATTTATACTAAGGAAATAATAATGGACAGTGTTCACTGAGGCATGAATATTTTTGTGGCAAGAACAGAAACCAACCTAAATGTCTAATAATAATCAAATTAGCATACATATCCTATTATGGGCTGAATTATGTTCCCCAAAAATTTGTATGTTGATGCCCTAACCCCAATGTGACTGTACTTGGAGTTAATTAAGGTTAAATGATATCATAAGGATGAGGCCCTAATCCAACAGGACTGGAGTCCTTATAAGAAGACGGAGAGACACCAGAGAAATGAAGACACGGCAAGAAGGTTGCCACCTTTAAGCCAAGGAGAGAGGCCTCACCAGAAGCCCTGCTGGCACCTTGATCTCGAACTTCCAGTCTCCAGAACTGTGAGACAATAAATTTATGTTGTTTAAAATACTTACCCTAAGGTATTCTGTTATGACAGCCCTAGCAGACTAATATACCCCCAAATGGAATAATAATAATAATGATATATGGAGATGATTATGCATCAAGCAAAGTTCTAAGTGCCATGCAAATATTTATTTATTTAATCTACTCAGGCTACACAAGAATTTTATGAGGAAGATACTTGTATTATTTTCATTTTATAAATGAGGAAATTGAATTACATAGAGGTTAAGTGATTTTACCCATGATCATGCAGCTAGTAAGTAGTGGACCTAGGATTCCCAGAGGACTTGCTCTAAACCAGTAGTCTCCAACATTTTTGGCACCAGGGGATAGTTTCATGGAAGACAATTCTTCTGTGGACTGGGGTAGGGGATGATTCAACTGCATTACATTTATTGTGCACTTTATTTCTATTATTATTACACTGTAATAATAATATAATGAAATAATTATACAACTCACCAGAATGTAGAATCAGTGAGAGCCCTGAGCTTGTTTTCCTGCAACTAGATAGTCCCATCTAGGGGTGATGGGAGATGGTGACAGATCATCAGGCATTAGATTCCCATAAGGAATGCACAACCTAGATCCCTCTCATGTGCAGTTCACAATAGGGTTTGTGATCCTATGAGAATTTAATGCTGTTCCTGATCTGACAGGAGGCAGAGCTCAGGTGGTAATTAATACAAGTGATGGGGAGTGGCTGTAAATACAGCTGAAGCTTCTCTCACTTGGCCCCCCACTCACCTCCTTCTGTGCGGCCTGGTTCCTAACAAGTTACAGACCTGTGCCAGTCCATGGCCTGGGGGTTGGGGACCCCTGCTGTAAACCACAGATAGTATCTCTCTAAGAAGATATTAGAATTATGGTGACGTATTTAAATTGCATGCAAAGATAGTATTAGGTGTTATTTTGAAAGTAGGTTAAAAACATATACAGTGATATGTATAGATTATATATAGATATACACACATACATAATTTCTAATCATCCGTGCTTACATATATTATTATTTCATATATAGTTCATATATATATATATATATATTTTTTTTTACTGATATGGTCTGAATGTTTGAGTCCCCCCAGAATTCATATATTGAAATCATAGCCCCCAAAGCGATGGTATTAGGAGGGAGGGCTTTAAGGAGGTGATTAGTTCATGAGTGTGGGGCCATCATGCAACTAGTACCTTTATAAAGGAGACCCAAGAAAAACCCCATCATTTTTCCTCCATGTGAAGACACAGTAAGAAGACACCATCTATGAATCTATGAGGAAGCAGGCCCTCACCAGACACCAAATCTGCTGGTACCTTGATCTTGGACTTCCCAGCCTCCAGAACTGTGAGAAATAAATTTCTGTTGGTTATAACCTACCCAGTTTATGCTATTTTGTTATAGAAGCTCAGGAAGACTAAGATATACATACAGAGATAGAGAGGCATTAAATAAATATACACACATTATATATGAGACACATATTTATACATATTATATATACATTACAATATTTTATGTAAACATAGAAAATACTCTAAAACATTATCTATGGCCATCTCTGAGTGGCAGGAATAATGTTCTTTTCTTTTTTCTTTGTTTGGCTGTTATATATTTTATGCATTTCCTACAATAAATATGTATTTATTTTCATTTGAAATTGATTATAATATGTTTGCTTAAAGTTAGAGTGGGGTATTTAAGTAACTGAATAAAGAAGTAGGGTGAGGAATAATGTGAAAGAAATTGATGTCTTTAGGTGGAAGAGAGTAAAGATTAAGAAGAATGTTTTGAGGAATGGGGTAGAATTTGAGTGATAGTGAAGGCTCACTTGGAGAGACCAAATTTTGGTATGTTGAGCTTTCAAGGTGGGAATTAAAGTCAGTATTTTGTAGATCTTGGACTTAAACCTATCTGGCCAATCCATTAATTTGTCAATATTTATATTAATGAGTTTAGGATTTATGGTTTGGCTAACTCTTTAATAAAACACAAATAGTGTGTTGTAATGAAAAAGGAGACAAGTAAGAACGCTGTAGCTGTTATAATTGCTATAATGTGCTCCTATTCCCAGATGTGGAAGTAGAGTGATATTTATATGTGAACCGGGTAAGACATAAGTTAGAAAAATGTCCTCACATTTCAGGAGCTGGAAAACTAATAGAGGGCCCAAGGAACCCTTACAGGGAGGATGTGTTAAGGGAAGGTTGGCTTGCCTGGGGGCATTTAAGATATTAGAAAATATAAGCAATTTCAGTTGTCAAGGATTAGATAATCAGAGAAATTAGTCCTGCTGTGCAAGTTACACATCCCCTTGTTGCTCATTTATGGCTATCTATAAAAATATTATGGGTCAAATCCCATCACAAAGAACTTTAAGGAAGGTAAAAGATCATTCACTTGATTAGAATTTACTATAATCAACATTGTTAGAAATCTCATTGCCAGTACTTATAGGCCACTTTCCCAGGGTCAAGGACTAGACCTAGGACAAAGCAGGAGCCAACAACCCTCCAAGATGAGGTGGTTCATTAAAGCTGCCCAAGCATGCAGACCAAGGCAGAAATGCATGCTTGCAGAAGTCAATTCTCTTTGCCCTCTGACATGTTCCCTTTTGGTTTTATTCCCCAGAGAACCAAGGTAATTACAATTTCTTGTAATTTTTTAAGGACAATTATATTTTACTGTTTATTTGTACTACACTAGCTAGAGCCACTGTATTATATTTCTCTTCCAGTTTGCATTATGTTACACAGTCAGGTGTTAGATGTTTTCATTATAACAAGCCACTAGGACCAGTAATGGAACACTGATTGTACTGAGATTGTGTGTGTGTGTGTGTGTGTGTGTGTGTGTGTGTGTGTGTGTGTCTTGCATACACGTAATATATATGAGGAAATTTTGCTACAACAAGACCAACAAGGTACTATTACCATGAACCATTGGTCAAAGCATAAATATGTTTTTATTAGACTAAATTTTGGGTTTCAGTGATATTCATAATAATAATATTTGTCTTGTAATAACAATGTAGAAATCCCCTATGGTGAAATAAAAAGCAACATTTCCCAATGTAGAAAGTGAATTGAAAATACAACTGTGAATTGAAAATACTAATCTCATACTTCTGTAATAGCAAAAGCTGCTTGTGTTCATGTAAGTCACCTGAGAAAGTTCTAGATGGTAAGTACTTAACAGTATTCCAGAAACTTTCAAGGAAGTTTCATTTATTTATTCATTCAACAAATTATTTAGCACTAATGTGTGTGTGGTAACATTAAAGGGTATGGGGATACCATAATTAACACACATAAACAATGCTAACTTTGTGGAGGTTATGTTCTGGTAAAACACTGGTAAACAAATCTAGAAAATAAGATAAATAAGAAACTAGGCTGGGCGTGCTTGGCATGGTTGTTCGCACCTGTAATCCTAGCACTTTGGGAGGCCGAGGCAGGAGGATCACTTGAGCTCAGGAGTTTGAGACCAGCCTGGGCAACATAGGGAGACCTCATGTCTACAAAAAAATTTTTTTTTCATTAGCCAGGCATGGTGGCATGTACCTATAGTTCCAGCTACTCAGGAGGCTAAGGTGGAGGAATCACTTGGGCCTGGGAGGTAGACTCTGCATTGAACCGTGATTGTACCACTGAACTCCAACCAGGGCGACAGAGCAGAACCCTGCCCCAAAAATAAAAAAAGAAAGAAAGAAACTACAGTTGACCCTTGAACAATGTGAGTGGTAGTGGTGCTGACCCCCTGTGCAGTCAAAAATCCATATATAACTTTTTACTCCCTAAAAACTTAACTACTAATAGCCTACGGTTGACCAGAAGCCTTACAGATAACATAAACAGTTGATTAACACGTCTTTTGTAGGTTATATGTATTATATACTGTATTCTTAAAATAAGCTAGAGAAAAGAAAATGTTATCAAGCAAATCATAAGGAAGAGAAAATAGATTTACTATTCATTAAGTGGAAGTGGATAATCATAAAGGTCTTCATCCTTGTCCTTGTTATGTTAAATAGGCTGAGTTGGAGGAGAAGGAAGAGGAAGGACTGGTCTTGCTGTCTCAGGGTGACAGAGGCAGAGAAGGTGGAGGAGGTAGAAGGTAAGGCAAGAAAGATTTATTGAAAAAAATATGTGTGTAAATGGACCATGCAGTACAAATTTGTGTTGTTCAAGGGCCAACTGCATATACTATGTTAGAGAGAGAGATGTAATAAGGGAATTAAAACAGAAAGTTTTCTGTTGTCGGGGGTGGAGTTGTAATTTTACGTATGGTGGAAATGAAAGTCTGCTTTATGAATCTAACTTTTGAACAAACACCTGAAAAAGGAAGACTAGCTATGAAACTCTCTAGGGGAAGAGAATTCTAGGCAGAGGGAACAGTAAGGAAAAAAGGTCTGAGGTATGAGCCTGCCTGGTAGCCTGGTATTTTTAAAGAAAAATTAGATCAGTATGGCTGGAGTGGAGTGGCCAAAGAAGAGAATAACAGAATGTAATTTAGACAGAAAACAAGGTCCAAATCATGCATGGTGGTGTAGGTCATTATTAGAATTGAGAAGCCTCAGAAGGGTTTTGAGTATTCGAAACGTGAGGAACTATAGTGATTTCCAAGTAAAGCTATGGGCAATGTCACACACTAATACTCTGACTCAAATCAAGTGCTACGGTCTGAATGTTTGTGTCCCTCAAAATGCATACATTGACATTCTAGCCTCCAAGTTGATGGTATCAGGAAGTGGTGCCACTGGGAGGTAATTAGGTCATGAGGGCAGAGTCCTCATGAAAGGTATTAGTGCCCTTATGAAAGAGTCCTGAGGGGGATCCCTCACTTCTTCCACTGTGTGAGGACACAGAGAGAAGGTGCTGTCTATGAAACAGGAAGAGGACCCTCATGGGACGCTAAGTCTGCTAACACATTGATCTTGGACTCCACAGTCTCCAGAACTGTAAGAAATAAGTGTTTGTTGTTTGTAAGCTGCCTATGCCACCTTACTATGACAGCATGAAAGGACTAAAACATCAAGTTACTTACTTTTCTGATTAGAGTGTGATGATGTATAGAAAAGTTGTTTTAAAATCACAAATATAAAAGTTTCTTAAGAAGATTGAGATTAATCTTCTCTCTTAATCTTAACAGATTATTGTGTCCTATTTCTATTTGAGTCTGAAAACAACCCTACTATAAGCTGCAAGTTTCTTTTCATTGTTGTTAAGTTTAGATTGGTCAAACTATCAGAATTCAAGCTAGTCAATCTCAGATATAAAATGAAAACTATGGGATGCAGTGTAAACATTCATAAGGTATTTATGGTACTGTTTCTTTACTTTCAAGAACATGCCTTATTTTCCAATTATAAACAAATAAATTGAGTAATAACAGAGTAGCTCAATCAAACTAACTCTCTTACAAAAAAAAAGCTGTAAGATCTGGAAAACTATTCTTACACACACATAGACACATGCAAACGCACAACTATTTAAGGGCTCAGAAGAGTGATTAAAAGTAAGCAGAAACTGCAGGGAGGGTTTACTTTGAAAGAGAAACCATGGGCTGGGTGTGGTGGCTCATGCCTGTAATCCCAGCACTTTGGGAGGCCGAGGCGGGGATCACCTGAGGTCAGGAGTTGAAGACCAGCCTGGCCAACTGGTGAAACCCCATCTCCACTAAATATACAAAAATTAGCTGGACGTGGTGGTGGGTGCCTGTAATCCCAGCTACTCAGGAGGCTGAGGCAGGAGAATCACTTGAACCTGGGAGGCAGAGGTTGCAGTGAGCCGAGATTGTGCCATTGCAGTCCAGCCTGGGTGACAAGAGCATAACTCTATCAAAAAGAAAGAAAGAGAGAAAGAGAGGTAGGAAGGAAGTAAGGAAGGGAGGGAGGGGAAAGAGAGAGAGAAAGAAAGGAAGAAAGAAAAAAGAAAGAAAGAAAGAAAAAGAAAGAGGAAAGAGGAACCATGAAAGATAAAATTTGCAAGTTTATGGTATTTAGTCTGAAAGTATTGCCTATTCCACAAGAGGTTCAAGTGACAGAAAGCCACAGCTTTACAGGATAAATTAAAAATAAATAAATAAACAAGGATACATCATAGTGAAACTGCTGAAAAAACAAACAAAGATAAAGAGACAATCTTGAAAGCAGGCAATGAAAAATGAGATACTCCGTACAGGAGAACAATGATAAGAATAACTTCTGACTTGTCAAGAGAAACAGTGGGGGGTAGAAGACAATGGTACAGTATCTTTAAAGTGCTGAAAGGCAAAAACTGTTAACCCAGAAGTTTTCATCCAGTGAAAATACCTGCCAAAATTGAAAGCTAAAATAAAACATTTTAACATGAACAAAAACTCAGTGCATTTGTTGCCAGCAGACTTGCACTACAAAATATGCTGAAAAGAGTTCTTTTGGCTAAAGAAAATGGTATGCTTGAGTCTACATGAAAAAATAAGGATTTCTAGAAATAGAAAATATGTGGATACATCTCAAAGATTCTGTGCATACATACATACACACACATATGTAATATAGTCAGTTCTTGTTATTTACAGTATTATGTTCTATAAAGTAGCTGTGAACATGAAATTAGTGAACACTGAATTATTGCTCCTAGGGGAAATACAGGATTAGGCTCCTGAAATCTTCTGATCATAACATTTTCATCAACTGATCAATACTTAATCTTGTGTGTTTCTGTTTGAAGACAAGTTATTTCATATATATTGTTGATTCATCAATATTGAACTCATGGCCAACAGCAGTATAACTCCTGCTTGAAAGAAATTTATCTCACTATTTTCTCACAGCCTTCTTGTGCAAAGACTATTAGCACTTCACCTCACACTTGGGGGACATTTTAAATGGCAAAATCACTAACAAAAAGCACACAAATGCAATGTGGCACTAAACAGACTGTGAAAAATACACTTATTTATAATGTTTATATAAGGGAGGGCTGAATTAAGAAGGCATGGCTGGGCGCAGTGGCACACGCCTGAAATCTCAGCACTTTGGGAGGCCAAGGTAGGTGGATCACAAGGTCAGGAGTTTGAGACCAGCCTGGCCAGGATGGTGAAACCCCCTCTCTACTAAAAATATAAAAATTAGCTGAGCGTGGTGGCAGGCGCCTATAATCCCAGTTACTCGGGAGGCTGAGGTAGGAGAATCCCTTGAACCAGGGAGGCGGAGATTGCAGTGAGCCAAGATCGTGCCACTGCACTCTAGCCTGGGTGACAGAGCAAGACTCCATCTCAAAAAATAAAAAAAAAGGCACAGCATTTCCTGGTTTGACCTCAGCTGGGAATATATGCATCAGGTGAATTTTTTGTCTCTCTACACCTGTCTGCGAATGACCATGAGAAAGCTATTGTATTGATTTTGGGATTGTAAAAAAAAATGTAGTGAGTAGGTGAATTTGCAAATATGAAAACCAGAAGTAATAAAATTGACTGTACATTTATATATATTTTCCCTTAATTAAAAAAACATATGACTTGTTATATATAAAATTATGAAACTGTATGTGAGATTTATGAAACACATGGAGTTAATATAACAGATAAAATAACACGAAGAATGAAGGGATAAATAGATCTATACTGCTTCAAGGTAACTGTATTTTATGTTAAGCAATAGACTATGAACTCTAGGTAGATTATGAAAGTTAACAATGCATATTGTAATCCCTAGGACAACCACCAAAAAAAATGCAAAGAAGTATAGCTAAAAAGTCAATAGAGGAAATAAAACTAGAATACAAAAATACTGTATATCCCACCCCAAAACAGGGAATAAAAATAAATAAAAAACAAGTAGTAAATGGCAGACCTAACTCTAGCCATTCTAATAATTACATTAAATTAGAATAACTAAGCACTGCAATAAAAGCCAGAGATTGACAAAATGGATTTAAGAAAAGAAGATCTACCTCAATGCTATCCACACTACTCACAAAAGATGTACTTTAATACAAAAATACAAATAAGTTAAATGTAAAATGATGAAAAATGTTATATCATGCAAATACCAATCATAAGACAGCTGTAGTGGCTATTTTATTATCAGACAAAATAAACTTGAAGACAAGGAGTATTGTTAGAGACAAAACATATTTCACAATAATTAAAGGGTTAATTCATCAGTAAAAATTACCATTTTAAATGGGTGTGGACTTAAATTTTATTTCAAAAAATGTGAAGCAAAAACAAAATGAAGGGGAAATACATAAATGCAAAATTATAGTTGGAGATTTGTAACACTCTTTTCTCAGTGATTTATAGAACAACCAGTCAAAAAAATTAGCAAGGATATAGAGGATTAGACCACAGCTAACAATCTTGACTTCATTACATTTGTAGAACACTACCACAACAATGATAGAATGAAGATTTATTTCCATGAAACATGGGACATTCACTAGAATAGACCATAGGCTAGGCTTATAAAGGGTTTCACTATACTTCAAAAGATTGAAATTTTATAGAGTATGTTCTCTGACCACAAAGAGCTTAAATTAGAACTCAATAATAATAAACTATCTAGAAAAAACACAATATTTAGAAATCAAACAATAAATGTTAATATAACCAATGGACAAAAGAAGAAATCACAAGAAAAATATGAATATTCGTCATCTAAATTATAATAAAAATACAACATATCAAAAGTTGTGTGACGTAACTAAAGCAGTGATTAGAATGATAAGTGAGATTTTGAGTGCTTATGTTAGAAGAGAAGACCTGATTTCAATGATCTTAAGATGCTAAAAAAGATGAGTAAGAAGAATCCTAAGTAGTACCAATAAAATAATAAAGAGCAGGTATCAATGAAATAGAAAAGAGGAAAATAGAAAAAAATCAAATCCCAAGAAAGTTATTTGAAAATATTAATAAAATCAATAATCTCATAATAAAACAAATAAGGGGGAAAAAGAGAAAACACAAATTACAAGTATCAGGAATAAGTCAAGTTTCATGATACAAGATTAATAGATAAAAATCAATTGTATTTCTATATGCTGGCAAATAGAAGGTGGACACTTAAAAATTAATTCTATTTATATAGCATCAGAAAACATAAAATACTTGGGAATAAATGGAACAAAAGATGAGCCAAACCTCTGTACTGAAAACTACTAAACATCGCTGACAGAAACTAAAGAAGACTTAAATAAATAGACACACCAATTCATAGGTTGGAAGATTCAGTGTTGTTAAAATACCAATTTTCCTCAAATTAATTTATAGAATCAATGCAATCAAATTATAATGTCACCAGGCTTTTTATAATAGGAAATGAAAAGCTGACTTCAAAATTTATATGGAAATGCAAATAACTTAGAACAGCTAAACGATTTTTTTTAAAAAAAACCAAGTTCATAGATTTACATATACTATCTGGCTTCAAGACTTCCTACAAAGCTACAATAATGAACGCAATGAGATATTGGCATAAGAATAGACACATAGATCAATAGAACATAATGCAGAATCCAGAAATTGACCTGTACTTACATGGTTAATTGATTTTTGAC
Source organism: Pongo pygmaeus (assembly GCF_028885625.2). Taxonomy (NCBI): domain Eukaryota; kingdom Metazoa; phylum Chordata; class Mammalia; order Primates; family Hominidae; genus Pongo; species Pongo pygmaeus. The sequence continues at coordinate 104,527,396 of NC_072384.2, read as the reverse complement.
AATAATGTCAAGGCAATTCAGTGGGGGAAAGGAAAGTGTTCTTAATAAAGGTGCTGGGACAAATGAATATCTACAAGGAAAATTAAAAAAGAATCTCAATCCCTTCCTCATACTATGCAAACAAAAATTTAGATAATGATAAATCTAAGCGTGAAAGCTAAAATTACAGGTTTTGGAAGAAAAGCTTTTAGGAAAATTAAAACAGGAGAATAGCTTCATAAACTAAGGTAACTGAATATTTCTTAAAAATCACAAGGAAAACAATAAACAAAAAAATTATACACTGTCAAAATTTAAAACTTCTGCTCATGAAAAGACACTGTTAAGATAATTAATTGACCATCTGCAGACTAGGGAGAAAATATTTGCAAAACATATCTCTGACAAAGGATTTGCATACAGAATATATAAAGAACTCATTTTTTTCCTCTGGTAACATGTTTCATTTTATTTTTTAATATAATTCATTTTTATTTTAGATTCAGTGGGTACATGTGCAAGTTTGTTACATGAATATATTGCATGGGTGCTGAGGTTTGGGGTACAATTGATCTCTTCACCCAATAGTGAGCATAGTGCCCAATAGATTTTCAACACTTGCCCCCAACCCCAGTAGTGCCCAGAGTCTACTGTTGCCATGGTTATGTCCGTGGATACCCAATATGTAGCTCTCACTTACAAGAAAAACCCAATTTTTTAAAGAAGATATTCCAATGACCAATAAGCACTTGAAAAACGGTTCATCATCATTAATCATAGAGGAAAAGCTAATTAAAACCACAATAAGATACCACTACACATGCATCACAATGGTTGAAATTTAAAATATGGGCAAATACCAAATGTGGACAAGGATGTGGGGCAATCAGAGCCTTTGTACACTGCTGGTGGAAATGTAAAATTGTGTAACTGCTTTGGAAAACTGATGTGTAGTTTCTTTTAAAGTTATATATACAGTTTCTTATAAAGTCATACAGATATTGGCTCAGCAATTCATTTCTCGTTATGTATCCAACTGAAATGAAAACAAATGTCTACCAAATACTTGTACAAGAGTGTTTACTGCTGCTTTTTTCATAACAGCTGACAACTGAAGACAGCCCAAGTGTCCATCAATGAAAGAATTATAACAAAATACTGCTCAATAAAAAAAGTGATAAACTACCTATACATGAAAAAATATGGATAAATCTCACAGACATTATACAAAGTGAAGAAAAAAGATATATAAGTACATAACTGTATGATTCCATGTACATGATGTTCTTGAAACAGGCAAAAATTGTCTAAAATGACTTAGAAGCGCCATGAAGGAACTTTCTGAGAGATGAAAATATTTAAATGTATAATGGGATGAAGGTTGCATGAGTCTATCCATTCATTAAAATTATACAGCTAAGATTTGTCCATTTCAGTATACATAAATTTTGGCTACAATGGTAAATAATAATGAAGTGAGGGGGTGGGGAGGAGGTGAAAATACAAATGACCCAAGAATAGCAGAATGTTGGAATGCTGTGGCTTCAATGTGTTTTCCAAAGTTTATGTATTGAAATCTTAATCCCCAATGCAAGAGTGTTGTGAGGTGGGGCCTAATGAGAGGTCCTGAGGGCTCTGGCCTCATGAATGGTTTCATGTTGTTATCACAACATTGACTTTGTTATAAACTCTAGTTCAGCACCCTCTTACTCTCACTCTCTCTTGCCTTTCATCCTTCTGACATGGGATGATGCACAAAGGTCCTCACTAGATGCCAGTGCCATGCTCCTGGGCTTCCTAGCCTCTAGAACTGGGAGCCAAATAAATTTCTGTTCATTGTAAGTTTCTCGGTCTGTGGTATTCTGTTATAGCAACACAAAATGAACTAAGAAATTTTTAACACTGGGTGATGGGTATACAGAGAATCAATATTTGATTCTATTTATTTTCTATTTATATTTCTGTATTTGAATTTTTTCTAAAATTGTTTTAAAAATGTTGAAAAGCCAGCAAAAATCCAATATTAGAGCAGACATTAAAATCAGGTCATTGACCTCAATTTGAGACACTTTTTCTATGAATGTTTAAATTTTTGATTTTCAAGTTCTTTTGAGGGAGACATTCTCCAAAATGATATTTCTTTTATGATTTTACCATTAGCATTCCATCAACCAATATGTGAGTGCCCTCTATGTCCAGATACTTTGCTGAATGCCTCTTAGGAAAACCTTCAAAGATGTGGGTGTCACTGGGAATTGGGAGTTGAACAAGTTTTCTTGGGAAAGCCATTAAAGTGTTGGGATTAAATCACTCACTTTTAAGGGGCTTCAAAGTATCTGTTTTCTAAGGAATTTCATCTGAAATAAAAGAACACATGGAGTGGGTTTTCCTGAGACGTGAATTGCCCCAGCTGTTGCCTTCCTTGAATTTCCTCTGTGGCTGCTACCACTGCAACCTGTTCACCCAAAGGGTGTGTGGATGTGTTTTTGTTCTTGGATCTGCACGGACTCCTGTGTTCTTTACCAAAATCTGATGAGGACAGAAAGGGATTTTTCTCTTGTCAAAGCAACTTTTTAACATTCTTAAGTCTTCCCCTTTGAGAATTTTTGGAAAGGGTAAGGATTGTGACTTCTTCTGTTGACATGACAACAGTTAGCAGCTGGTTCTGGGCTCATGTGACTTTCCTGTCCACAGCCCCCAGACCCCAAACCTGAGCCTCTTGCAAATGAGATGGACGCAATCTGCAAGTCCCACCCTTCCAGCTTTCCATCTAGTCTTTGCACAGTAATAATGTGAATGGAAGTAGTCATGGGGAGATAGATGGTGATGAAGTTCAGGACATGCTACCCCCAAATACGGCAGCTTGGCATTTGAGGAAACAGCAGAAGCAGGAAGGTCTCTCTGACCTTCTCTCAGATAAAGAACTCATTTTTTTTCTGGTACCATGTTTCATTTTATTTTTTTAATATAATTTCACTTTTATTTTAGATTCAGTGCATACATGTGCAAGTTTATTACATGAATATATTGCATGATGCTAAGGTTTGGAGTAAAATTGATCTCTTGACCCAGTAATGAGCATAGTACCCAATGGAATGCTATTCTCTCCAGAAGCAAGCCATAAAAGAATGCTCTGACTTTCCTCTAACATTGGTCATAGGACCCTCATTCACAGGGATCCTTCCTTTGTGCAGAGGAAAGGAATGAAGGCAGAGACATCAGAGAAGGTTCTGTACAAACAGGCCTTGCTATGTTCCCCTCAGTTTATTACCATTAAACCATATACCCTTTTGTCCAATCACACTTCTGCATGACTGTCCACTCTTCATCAAACCCAATCACAAAAATACAGCTTTTCATGTCTCTTTGGGTCTTTATTTCTGAAGGCTCCCGTGTCACATAAAACTTATATTAAACAATTTTGTACATTTTTATCCTGTTCATTGATCTTTTGTTATAAAGGTCTCAACAAAGTACCTTGCAATGACTGGGGAAAAGATATTAATTTCTGTCTCCTACCATGGCTAATGTCACATTGGGTGATGTACAGTTTGGGGACAAATAGACTATTGCTAAAGCCACTTCTCTTAAGGTCCCTGAAGATAGTGAAAGGGAGAGGGAAGGAAAGAGGGATGAGGGAGGAAAAAGAGAGAGAGAAAAGAGGAAGGAAAGAGAAAAACTTTATCCAGCTGTCTGACAGAGTGGGTCTTAATTACATTCCTCCACATTACAAAAGGATTATATACACATTCAGATTTAGTAGACTGGAGAAACTTGCCCTCTCTCCCCAGGAGAAGGAACATTTAGCTTTTCGGGGACTTTGCCTCTCTCTGAGATGATACGGGAAGAGCAGTCCATGGTGGAGGAGAGCAGTCTGAAAGACTGTTCTTTCACTGACACATTCCTAGCAAGGCCCAGAAATGCCTAAGAGGAAGGAAGCCTTATCAGTTAACAGAGCAGAGATTTGCCTTTTTCTTAAAACGCTTAATCTATCCTTTTACCTCATTTTAGCAATTCTGACTTGTGTAGTTTCTTTTGGTTTGAAACCATAATTCACTCTTTTAAGTCTCACTGTGTCGCCCAGGCTGGAGTGCAGTGGCACCATCTCAGCTCACTGCAGCCTCTGTCTCCCGGGTTCAAGCAATTCTCTGCCTCAGCCTCCTGAGTAGCTGGGATTACAGGTGCTCGCCACCACACCTGGCTAATTTTTTTGTATTTTTAGTACAGATGGGGTTTCGTCATCTTGCCCAGGCTGGTCTTGAACTCCTGACCTCATGATCCACCTGCCTCGGCCTCCCAAAGTGCTGGGATTACAGGCATGAGGCACTGTGCCTGGCCTCATAATTTACTTTTTAAGGCAAGACACCTTTGAGTTTATCCATTTCTCACCTGTTCCTCCCCCTCACACATTAAACTCTCAACAACTTAAGTTAAAATTAAGTTTTCTTTTCCAAGAAGGTTAAGGAAATCAGAGAAGGAAAGGACCTAGGAAGATGGTCTAGACACCAGAGAGAGCAAAGAAAATTCTTTAAAACCAGATCGAAAACTGTCTATCTTGCTTCCTCTTTCTTTCTTTCTTTTCCCCTGCCAAGTAAACCTTTTCCTGATTACAGTAAACACCTTCTTAACAGATCAAAAGGAACGATTTTAAAGTGAGCTGCTTACTCACAAAATTCATTATGGTAATGCCCCATCACAGTGGGCTGAGCGGCTCCCTCAGCAGCCTGGCTTTGATCTGCCGCTGTGGCCTTGCATCTGTTCCTGCAGTTAATCTACATTTTGTTGGCGTCAGACTTTTTCAGGACTTATGCCTCGGGTTTACAAAGCAGCCCAGTAGAATATGAAGAGCCAGCCTAGAGGCAGATTTTTTTCCCTCCACATTTTAAAAATATACATTTTGAAACATCAGTCCCAACATATGTTAGATATTGAGCTCTTCCTTCCCACACGGGTGAATTGACCCCTTTTACTACCGTCTGTGAAATTCACCGTGTAGTAGAGCTGTCTTAACACTGTAGCGCTCATGTCTACAATGCAGGTTTCTTGCAGAGCACAATTTATTATTAATGATATAACAATTTATAGTGTGCCAGCTTCCTAAACCCCAAAGTACCTTACAGACGCATAACAAAGAGTGCCAGGCCACCACCTACCTATGCGTTAAATAGCGCCACCCTAACCTGAAAGGAGCCCCCTCTACAAAGAGAGTCATTTTGCCTGTGTGGTGCCCAGGACTTCCCCAGGCTGGCATCAGTGCCGGAGGTGGAGACTGCAGCAAGCGACTGGGACTCTCTAATTTGCGATGATATAACTCTGACCTTTAGAAAGACAGAGCATTTTGATCTGATTTCTGCAAATGACTTACCTGGGGGTGTCACTCTGTTGTTCAGTGTCCTACTCAATAAAACTGATGGAAAATAACCTGTTTTGTTTTGCCATCTGCCTGCATCTCTCGAATCACCAATTGCCCAACTCAGCCTTCTAAATACCTTTTTTCAGTTCTCATTCTCCTTGATTTCTCTGAAGTATTTAGAACTGTTGTTCATTAGCCGGGTGCAGTGGCTCGTGGCCGTAATCCCAACACTTTGGGAGGCCAAGGCAGGTGGATCACCTGAGGACAGGAGTTTGAGACCAGCCTGGCCAACGTGGTAAAACAACAACTCTACTAAAAATACAAAAATTAGCTGGGTGTGGTGGTGGGTGCCTATAATCCCAGCTACTTGGGAGGCTGAGGCACAAGTATCGCTTGAACCTGGGAGGCAGAGTTTGCAGTGCGCTGAGATCCCGCCACTGCACTCCAGCCTGGACAGTAGAATGAGACTCCGTCTCAAAAAGAACAAAAACAAAAACAAAAAAACAAAAAAACTATCAGGCCGGGCAGGAGGCTCTCACCTGTAATCCCAGCACTTTGGGAGGCCAAGGCAGGCGGATCACCTGAGGTCAAGAGTTCGAGACCAGCCTGACCAACATCGAAAAACCCCGTCTCTACTAAAAATACAAAATTAGCTGGACATGGTGGCACACACCTGTAATCCCAGCTACTCGGGAGGCTGAGGCAGGAGAATCGCTTGAACCCAGGAGGCGGAGGTTGCAGTGAGCCGAGATTGCGCCATTGCACTCCAGCCTGGGCAACAAGACTGAAACTCTGTCTCAAAAAAAAAAGAACTATCAATCATCCTCTTTCAAAATCTCTATCCTCTCCTGGCTTCTATAATGCTAGACTCTCCCTATTCTCCTCCCCTTTTTATTTATTCTGTCAATATTTCCCCGTTAGGACATCCATTTTCTGGTCCCTAATTTCTGTTTCTGCATGACCATTAACAGAGCCCTCTCTCTTGCTAAAATAAGGATGATGGTGGTGAAGTAAATGCTTGTATACCTGCTGTGTTTTCTAATTCTAGTGTTTCCACATGATCTCCTCTTACCTCACAGCAACCCCACAAACTGGTTGGGACACCTCATCACATGTCACTGCTGTCACTTATTTCCTGTTCTGCTTGCTTAGACTGTGTGCTCTGTGAGGATGGGGCCGTGCCTGTCCTACCTCAGTAACCACCTGGCACACAGTGGGTGCTGACGGAATTATGATCAGGCTTATTTTACATATAACACTGCATTTTACAGCTAACCCTGGTGCTTAGAGAGATTTGCTCACAATCACAAAGCATAGGAATGTTAAATACTGACTAGATCTCTGACTTCAAGTCTATCTTTTTACCTACTACGCTACATTGCAAAGGACAGCGAAACCTGCCAGTCTTCAGAAATTCATGGAAGGGAACTGCAGAATTTATCTGTCCCTGATTCCCAGGCTTACCTGATCATAAGCATCTCTTGAAATATTTACGTAATGGAGGCTTCTGGACCCCACCCTAGTTCTGCGGCATACAAATATCCAGAGGATAGGCCGAGGAAATTGGATGTGTACACAGCTTCTCCCTGTCATTCTGTCCACATGACTTCTATGGGGCTGCTAGACCTGGCTTCAACTACAAAGCAGGGATAAAAGCCAAGGAACTCAAAGGATGCCACTTTGGAGCAGAGATAAAAGAAGAGAGACCCAACTCTACGTTTGTAAGTGATTCTCAATAGGGAGATTTAGGAAACACAATTTCAAACCGATGTCTCTTAAAATGTGATCAGCATCATCTGGGAACTTCCTAGAAATGCAGAGTCTCAGGCCCAACTCTCACCCTATTGAATCTGAAATTGAATCTAAAGATGAGGTCCAGCAGTCTGTGCCTTAACAAATCTTTCTAGGTGATTCTGATGCATGCTAAGATATGACAAGCATAGCTGGACACAGTGGCTCATGCCTATAATTCCAGTACTCTGGGAGGCCAAGGCAAAGCAGATCATTTGAGCCCAAAAGTTTGAGACCAGCCTGGGCAATATGGGGAAATCCCAAATCTACAAAAAATACAAAAATAAATTAGCTGGGCATGGTGGCACACACCTGTAGTCCCAGCTACTCAGGAGGCTGAGGTGGGGGATTGCTTGAGCCCAGGAGGTCAAGGTAGCAGTGAGCTGTGATTGTGCCACTGCACTCCAGCCTAGGTAATAGATCAAGACCCTGTCTCAAAAAAAAAACGTTGTCTTCTAATACCATACTAAACAGATGAAGCTAGTTCTAATTTTTAGAAGGTGATGATACAACCTCTTCAGTAACCTTTTCCAGCACTTAAAGTATTTGTCACCAGGAAACTAAATCTCTCTTGCTCTTTGTGAAGCCCATTTTTTTCTTGTTCTGAACCCAGTCCTTCATAAATTTAGGTTTTATATCACTTCATGAATCAGACAGTTCATGTTCATATTTCTTAAAAGCTATTTTTAATACTTGATTATATTGATGCTTTTGTGAGAAAGCTCTCCACTACATTGTATCATCCAATTAAGCAATTAAGCAAATATATTGTCTACTTGGCCACAATTCTATGCAAACATTGCCCAGCACTGGGCTTGGTATGGATAAAGAGTTCAGTAAATATTTGTTAAATTTTTAAAAAGGAACTCTTTGGTTGTGATCATGGTATTTGGGTCAGAGGTTGTCAATGGAGGAGGACAGAAATCTCAGGGCCTATGCTCCTTGCTCTGCAGGTCAATATCACTGGCTTGGTCCTCCTTGGTATCCATCGTGCCCATTTCATGCCTTTTGCTCTAGCCTTTGCCATTTTACTTGCCTCCTTGCCTGCTGCCCAGACTTTGAGACACTTCCCTTGCTGCATTTCATTTCATTTGGGTCTAGTCACTTTAACTCACTTGGATTTCTGATCCTGTTTCCCAAATGGATTTCTGATCCTACTTCCCAAACTGTTTGTGACCCCAGTTTACCTCACCTACAGGCATAAACATTGGGTCTTCCATCTTTAATTCTGTTCCAAAGTACAGTCCTTGTTAAGTCATTCTTCATCACTACCACTGGGGCTGAAGTCAGAGTCGGCAGACCTAGAAAACCCCTGTGGATGAAATAGTAGAGAAAGAGAAACAGGGTACATGCCAAATTGAATCACACATGTGGGGATAGTCTGTTATTAACATGCATTTAGCATTTGGGAATTCTAAGTGGTTAATACATGTCAATAACTATAATAATAAGATATATCTTGAGGAAATGGCATTGTGTTTACATGTTCCCTGCCTGGGTGGCTATTTAACATGGTCAGTTGGACATCTGGACTCAGGCCACTTGGTCACTAGCCTGGTTTTTGCTAAGGAGTGAGTGCAGCTTCTATAGCCCACAAACCCCTTGTTATGTTGCCCAGTACCCAGCAGGGAGATGCAGTTGTCCGGTGAACCGATTTAAGAAAAGGACCAGGCATGGAGTTTCCCAGGTGGCATTTGAAAAGCTAATCCTTCCATTTTCAACAACAACTACAAAAGAAAATGAAGAAAAATGCAGTGCACTGTGAGAAACAATTGAGATGGGAAATATTCAATAATTTATAACATTCATACAGCATGTTTTCCTATAAAATTTTACACAAATTGAATCTTCATTTTTATATCAGAGAATCTTCCTACCTCATGACTGCATGGCTATTAGTTATGTGCTTAGTTAAGTGGAAGACTGGAAAAGAAAATGGTTATTGACGGGTTAGAGCCTTCCCATGGAGAGGGACATTATTGAGGCAGTGTATGAAGCAGAAAGAGCACTACTCTTGGCATCAGGACATCTGGGTTTGATGATACCCTCCCCAAATTACTAATTTCATGACGTTAGATGGTTGTCAAATCCTTTCTAAGCTTCAGTTGCTTCCACTGTAAAATGGGAACAAAGGTTCTTTTCCTATCCATTTGCAGAGCGGTTCTGAGAAAATAAGAAATTATACAAACATACACAAATCTATAATCAGATTTTGCTATAATAATGCATAACAATCTCAAAATTTTCATGATTTGCAACAACGTATATTTTTCCTTCATGGGTTGCTTGATCAGCTGTGGCTCAGGTGAGTTTGGCTGGGCTTAGGTTCAAGTCTGCTTAGGTATCTCTCATTCCATGACCCAGGCTTAACATGGAATGGCTATTTCGTTTGTTCTTCTCATGGCTCTTGACTGCAGTGGAAAAGAGCAAGTGGAAACTTGATATGACTGTTAAAGTCTGAGCTTGAGGCTACCATTTGACTGGTCAGTGCAAGTCCCTTGGCCAAGACCAGTGTCAACAGGGAAGTGAAGCATCTTCAGCCCACAGAGAAGGGCATGGGCGGGAGGAAAGAAAGAATTTTGAACAAATACAACATTATAATTTATCACAGTGAATGGAATTGTTCTGAAAGCTGTTAGGTAACATTCAGATGTGGGGGTGGTAATAATGATTACTTTAGCCTTGGATGATTAACAGTCTTAAGTTGTCTTACAAAAATGAGATTTGGGGTTTTGCAGGGGGAGAAAAGCACTCAAGCATAGGCTGTGTCGTATAAACATTATAGTTCATTGTCAAGGCCTTCAAGGATCCATTTCCAGCTAACTAAGTATGCATCTATAGTTAAACTGATACGAGTTGGCAGATACTGTGATATCAGACAGGGTCTGATCAGTGAGCACAGCTGCTAGAGTCTTTTCAGTTCCCCACAGGAGATACATCAAAGGTGGTGGATTCTGTGTGTTCAGGGAAAGGAACTGCCAGGTCATAGGAAGCTCAAATTGAGGGCTTACATGATCCTATACTACAAGCCATATCACATGAAAAGCTAGTGTGATTTTCTTATGTATAGTCATATGCCACATAATGATATTTCCCAAATATATGAGAGTGGTCCCATAAGATTATAATACTGTTTTTTTTTTTTTTTTTTTTGAGTTGGGATCTCACTTTGTTGCTCAGGCTGGAGTACAGTGGGACAATCTCGGTTCACTGCAACCCCTCCCTCTCAGGTTCAAGCAATTCTTCTGCCTCAGCCTCCCAAGTAGTGGGATTACAGGCACCCGCCACCATACCCAGCTAATTTTCATATTTTTAGTACAGTCGGGGTTTCACCATGTTAGCCAGACTGGTCTCGAACTCCTGACCTCAAGTGATCCACCTGCCTTGGCCTCCCAAAGTGCTGGGATTGCAGGTGTGAGCCACTAAGCCCGGCCTAAGATTATAATATTGTATTTTTACTGTAGCTTTTCTGTGTTTAGATACACCAACATTTACCACTGTATTGCAACTGTCTATGGTATTCAGTACAGTAACATGCTGTGCAGGCTTGTAGCCTAGGAGCAACAGGCTACATCATATAGCCTAGGTGTGTACCATCTAGGTTATATTACCTAGGTTTGTGTAAGTACAGCCTATGATGTTGGCACAACCACCAAATTTCATAACAACCCATTTCTCAGAACATATCCCCATCATTATGCAATGCATACTGTAGTTGGGAAAACTGCCTTTCACAAGCCATGTCACTTGGCTCCAACGGGTCTGCAGTAGGTAATATAATGACTGGTCATTCCGCCTGGCAAGTTGTGCTGCTACTGCGCGACATTGACCTGATTGAGGGCACATGTGATCAGCTGTCTCCTGTCATACCAGGCTATCATACCTCTCTAAGGCTGGAAGTAGAGAAAAGGCATTGAAATGGTTTCATGTCTTTGTGAATTTAATCCTGTCATTTCTATTGATCACTTTGGCTGTGGAGACCAAGAGGGAGAAAAGGACAGGTAAGAGCCAAAGCAGGTCTGGGCAAAGGAGAAGTGATCTGGCAGGATTTGACCCTGCTCAAAAGTAGGAAGCAAAAATAGTATCATGGGGGGAAAAGCACGAGGTTTGAAATTCTGGACCTCTGTTTCTTTATCTGTAAAATGAACATAAGAATATCTGTTTTGCAAAATTATTGTGAGAATTCAATGAGATGTTGTATATGGAAGTTGTTATCACTGTATCTGGCATATAGTAAAAGATCAACTCATATCAGACTCTTCACTTTCCAACGTAGGGGCCCGAGGAAAACTTCCCCTTCTCCCTCTAAAGGTTTGTTGAAAATCACTGACAAGAGGCAGATTAATAGGAGAAAAAGCATACCAATTTATTTTTAATGTGCACATGGGAGCCTTCAGAATGAAGACCCAAAGACACAGGAGAGGTTGTCTATTTTTATGCTTAGGCTCAACACAATATGAATAGTCATATGGAGATATGATTGGACAACAAGGGTCTAATCTAATGCTAACAGACTAAGTAGGGAAACACAGCAAGGCCTGTCTGTGTAGATTCTTCTTGGCCTGTGTGAGTATTCATTCCTTTCTTCTGGGTATGGGGCAGAACTCTCTCCAGAATAGGGGTCTTATGACCTACAGTCAAGCAAGCTAGATCAGATAATTTCTTTATGGCTAGTTTTTACTCAGAAAGGTGGAAGGGCGGATTAGAGTAATATTTTTAGGTTTCATGGCTGGCACTGGGGAAAGAGGAGTTCTGCTTTCTATAACATCCCTTGGGGAAAAGGGGTTCTGGGGGTTCTGCTTTTTCTGGCTGGCCCAGGGTGGGGGAGAATTGGACTGAGACAGGAGAGCAGGAAAAGGTCAGGGAAAAACTTTGGCTTCTGAAGCTGCTTCTGAGGCTTTCACTTTGGGTTATCGTTTTCTGAGTCCCAACACCAACATAATAGGGGTGTTCTGCAATTCCCAAATGAAAAAATAGAGAAAGAAAGCTGATCAAATATGATGTATTTCATAAGGAACTATGCTGTCAGAAAATATTCAATATTAGTTGCCATGGACTATTTCTATCCAAACTTAAAAAGTCATAGAGCAAAGATATCAGGAGGAGAAAGATGTATCCTTCTTTATAAACCATTATGAGGATTACATGAGTTAGTGCATGAAAGTAGTTTGAATGGTGCCTGGCACAAGGTAAGAGCTCAATTAATGTTAGTAATAGTAGTAGTAGCTAGTATCATTAATTTTGGCTGAATTGGCTACACAAATTTCTTGCAAATAGCTGACCAGTCTCATTACTCATGGGGCCCAAGCTTAATAATTCAAAGTCTCAGATGGAGTAAGGGAGTGAGGGAGGCAGAAATAGAGAAATGAATGGTTTGGCTCTGAACACCATTGTTTCTGGTACTGGGGCACTGATCCTCTTTATGGCTACCGGGAAAATTGAACTAATTTGACAGTCATGTGGACTGTTTCCAGAGTGCCAATATTCTGGGGGACTACACTTGCCTTGGAAGGAGGTCCCCTGGCCAGTTTCCAAGAGGATTGGCAGAAAATTCCAGTCAGTTGTTCAGGTTTAGAATTAAATTTCTAAGGGAAATGGATTTGTGTTTATTTGTTTTTGTTTCTTCAATATAGGGGCAGCTGTAAAAATAAAGAAGCTGTAAAAATAATGCACAGAAGAACATTAGAAATTAAAAAGCATTACAATTATCAGCACTTTAAAACACCACTGTTGCTATTCTAGTTCCATCTCTATAGATGTTTCTCCATCAAATGGTCTCTGTGTGTAATGGTCTCTCCCCATTCCCGCACGTGCGTAAACTGTAAGAGAATGTCACTGAAGACTCACTTTCTCACTACTAGAAATAAAAACAGGAGATTTCCCCATCTCTGTTTGGACCCTAGAACCAGTATTAGAACTATGCCTCCTGGTGATACAGTTTCAGCAGCTTTTCTCTACCTTTTTGGTAATAAAGGCTCATGAACTCAGACAAGATTTTGAAGGAATTTCAGCTGGAAGAGAAAAGGAAAGGAAGTATGCTGGCAGATTATGTTTTTGTGAACAGTTCTTTAAAACTGCAACAAAAAATCAACAAGACTCAGATATGATGGCTCAGATTCCCTCCCAGCCTGGGAAAATGGTAAGGAATGGAGATCACAGTCCACCCATGTACCTGCCCCATCTTTTTTTTTTTGAAATGGAGTCTCACTCTGTCACCCAAGCTGGAATGCAGTGGCGCAATCTTGGCTCACTGCAACCTCTGCCTCCCGGGTTCAAGCGATTCTTCTGCCTCAGCCTCCCAAGTAGTTGAGACTACAGGCACGCGCCACCACGCCCAGCTAATTTTTGTATTTTAGTAGAGACGGGGTTTCACTATGTTGGACAGGATGGTCTTGATCCGCTCGCCTCAGCCTCCCAAAGTGCTGGGATTACAGGCGTGAGCCACCGTGCCCGGCCATACCTGTCCCATCTTATTCATCACTACCTCTTTCCAGGACAGGTGTGTCTGGAGCTGCAGTGCTTTACCTGGCCTCCTGAGTTTTCCTTGCAGTAAGAACTGGAGACCAGAGCCTCCTCTCTCAGGTTCATGTTGGAGTAAGGGACTCAGACAGGGTTACAAATCCAAAGGCCACTTAAAAAAATATATCAGCCTGTACGACCCCACAGCAGCTGAATTAAGTTTGGGGAAAACAGGTAGGACATCAAGAGGTTGACAGTTTGAGTCAATAGAAGGGAGTTCTCAAAGCTCTAAAGAAGTCTCTCTGTTTTGGAGAGCATAGTTCTGAGTCTCAATAGAGTCCCTGGAAGGCAGTTGCCTCAGTCCTCGGTAGTGACATGTTTTTGTCATGGCAAACCATGTGTCTGTGAAGGCCATGTGGCCAGACAGGAACTGTGTCTCTTGGGAAGTGGGGCCTGGTGGGATGGCTGGATGTGAGTGCACTTTCACTGAAACATATTTTCCTCCTGCTTCTTCAGCTATTTGTTCTCTGTCAGCGACTTCACAGGTGGCCTTGGCTCCTAAAATCCGGTCATCCAAAGATCATGATCAAAAAGAACTCTTTGCACAGATTGCAAGGACCACCTGCCTAGATGAGGCCTCAGTCGGCATCCTCCCCCTCCCGTTTCCAATGTCCAGCATTTCACATAATTTTCTCCTCTTTGCTCTGGTACAAGCTCCAGGCATCCGTTTGTGTTATTAGATTTAAGTATGCAGGTCAACAGCACACATCACCAGCCCACCTCACAGCTGGGAGGGCTGTTGTGGAGTCTTTTCTCTACTTGATGTTTTCATTTTGGTTCATGTCTTCCTCCTTCTCAAGGCAGTGGCATAAAGGATCATTAGGGTAAGGCAGCTGAGAACATGAAGCAGAGTTTATCATGAAACCAAAGACTAAATCTCTGCAGTCACCAGACCTGGCACGAACTTGCCTACCCCTGGGCTTCTGTGTGCCTGGAAAGGATGACTCTTGCTTTAAAGAAGTCGTTCCCCTGTGGCAAGGATCAGGGGCTGTTAAGATCAGATGTGCTGTGGCGTTAATGCTTTGAATTTACAGGATGCTGTTTGTGAAATGCCCTGCAGCTTTATTTCTCTCTCCTGGATGCAAGAAACCCTGGAAGGGCCAAGGATGGGGCTGGTATTAATAGAGTAAAACCTCAACTAATTGCAGAGCATGTGCTGCAATATCCTCTTTGATACCAGAAACTATGTTAGCAGAGGTAGAAGTAATATAGAGACACATGGAGGCATTTAGGATGTCAGAAAGAGGGAGTTATAAAAATAAATTAGTTAAGCTAGCAACAAATGAGCTGGAAATGTAAAACACACATCTGAATCTCAAGGGTCAAAGATAGGGAAGGGAAGGAGATTGGTTCAAATTGGGAGAGGGAGGAGCACAACATGTAAAGAAACAGAAAGGAGAAATGGCTGGAGGGTTTGCAGAGCAGAGGCCTGTGAAGCACAAAGAGGGGAACAGAGAGAAAGGCCAGAATGAGAGTGAGCCAGAAGGTATCAAACAGACACACATGGAAGCCCCCAACATCTCCTGGAAAGAGGCTTCCAACAGCCATAAACTGCAGGAACACTGGCCCACCCTACCCAGGGAAGTGGAAGGAGCTGGGAAAATCCATTCTGAGCCCCATGCAAAGGACAGAATTAGCTTGACCTTCAGAAGCTCCATGTTCTTCTATGCTCACTCCTAACCTCAAGGTTTGAGTCACAAAGACACAGACTCACGTGTGCACGCACACAAGCACATGCACACACGCATACACATGACAACCGCCACCACCCGCTCACCCTCCGCCAAAAAAAACCCAACAACTTGGAGGAGAGAAAAGCCCAGTTTACTGGGATGAATAGTAGGTTTTTGTTGAGGGATGGCTCTCATGGATTATCTTAGTTTTTATTTTCTCTCTTGAAAGAAATTATGTGATTTCTTTTAACTGTAGAAAAGCAAGGAGAATTGTACTTATGGTTCATTATTTCATGAGCTGAATTTATTTATTTTACATAGTACCTCAGCAGCTGTAGTTTCCACTATTTAGAAGTTTTCTGCCACACTAGGGAACTTGGTGGGAGGGTTCAGAGCTAACCCCAGCACCCTTCCTAAGCTGCTACTCCATCCTCCTGCTTGCTGAGATCGGAGTTTACTTTCTGGAGCTTTTGTGTCCCAATTATAGACAAAGACTTTGAACACATAGGCCTGGTTAAGTGACACATTGATGAAAAGTCATTTGCCCTGATGAGTTTGTCAGTCAGCAAGGTTAAGCGGCTGAGTGAAAATTGTTTTCAGTTGGGGAAGGACTGTTTGGAGTTCAGTAGTTTAGAATTGAATTTCTAAAGCGGGATGGGAGGGGACATCAAGTGAGAAAAAAAAAAAGTGAAGAAAGAGATGTAACTAGGGTACTAAAATATTCCAATTTTTGCTCCTTGTCTAGGGAGCAGACAGAAACTGTGGCTAGTAGCATTTAATTCACATACCCCAAATACTGCATTATTCATAAAGCTTTGTGTTTTGCTTTCATTTGTTTGGTGTTACAAGGCGAATTCACTCATTTAATAAATGCTTGTTGAGTGTCCACGTATGAGCCAGGGTGACAAGGTAGGTCTTGTATTATGCACTCTTTGACAAGTCTCTTTCTTGGTGATTTTGTTCATAAGAGCAATTCTGTGATTGAATGTAGTTATTAAGATGAATACAGACAGAGGATCATTCTCTAGGATCATGTACATAGACCCACAGAACCCAGATTTGTCAAGGATATCAACAGTTATTTGTCCAGTTTTTCCATCTGTTATGTGATCTCACGCCCCCATTAAATATGCTCATGTACTTTTTTCCCTGAATACTTTCAATGGCAAAGAGCTTACCATCTCTCAAACCACCAAGCTCTTCTTTATGATGGTTCAGATTGTTAAAGAATTCTTTTTTTATATTGAGCTGAAAGTTACCTCTCTCTGACACCTTTTTATTGAGTCCCATTTTTTTTCCCACCATTTACCCAGAATGTCCCCTTTTTTTCTCCACGTGACAGCTGTTCTCCTTCTTGAAGATAACCCATATGTACTTCCCATCATCGAGTCTCTTCTCCAGACTCTACATTCATTCAAGCATTCTTTGTAAATCATGGTTTTTGACTTCCTTCGCCAACCTTGGTGACCTATGGTTTACTGATGGCCTTCTGAAAGCATGGCACAAAATGTTCCAGGCATGGTTTCTGACCAGCTTAGGCTATAGTGGAGCTTCACTCCTCTTATCTGGAAGAGTCTTCCTTGATTAATGCAGACTGAGTAGGTATTGCCTTGTCTGGATGCCTCCTCACATGCTGGGCTCGTACTGGGCTTATAGGAAACCATGATCATCTCCACATGTCTGGCCTTCAGCTACATCTCTGCCATCCATACACAGTCACTGGTTTTCTGGACCCAAACACAGGCTGCGCTCTTTTCCCTATTAAGTTTCATCCTTTGAGAACAAACATGTTGTTATAGCCGGCTGAGATTCTTTGGGAACCTATTGTTGTCACTGAACACAATAAATCTCTTTCCTGGTTTCATTTATGGGTCCACCATGACCGGCATGTCGTCTCTATCCTTGACCAACTTATGATAACTGTTGAACAGGACAATATTTCTTTCTTTGTGAGGAAGCCAAACCATCACCAAAAACAACATAAAAATCTCTCTCCATTCTGGACATTGACAGTGTATGAATCAACATTGACTTTAAAAATTAAAGACCCATGCAATGATTTTATTTTGGCAACCCAGTTAGTGGTAAATTGCACTTTAACCTAATCATTATAGTTTGTACCAGAATTTTGTTTTTGATGGGTTAATGCTTCTTGAAAAATTTTGGTGAATTTGTACAAGATTTCCAATAAAATTGTGGAATCCAATGATTCAAAGTTAATTCCAGGTCTGAGCTCTTCCAAGTTTTAGCCTAACAATTTAACTGACTGCTGGATATCATAGAATTTTCTATTTTGTACTATATTTATTTATGAATATATTACCTCTCTTCTGACAGCATAAGCTCCTTGAAGATGTGTATCAAATTGTGATTCATATTTATATTCCACGTAGAATATAATATAGCACTTTAAACAGTAGGTGCCCAATAAATGATTATTGGATAGTTGAATTGTAATATAGATATAGAGTAATACTATGGGCTTCAAAGAAGTACTTTAGGACTATGTAGTGCTTTGAGGTTCTCAGACAAAATATAACCTCATGAGTATATGTTTTTCTTCCAGATTTAAAGTAAGCACAGGTCCCTCAGCTTCATGATCTGTGAATAAGAAATATTTGCCTTTAAGATAGCCTGAGGCTTCTCATTCAGTACAGCAAACTTTTTTTCTTTGTGTAGTCTCAGAATCAGTAAGTTTTCCATGTTACCTGCCAGAGACAGTCCAAGTCTCTCAATCTGCAGTAATTATCTCAACGAGGTCAATTAGTATTTTTAAAAATGATACAGTCACTTGGCTGCTGGTTTTCCTTTTACTCCTGGTTCGCAGCAGAATGCTCCCGGCATCAATTGCCATGGAAGCTGCATTGCACCAGAGGAAAAAACTGTCTACCTAAATGCCAAAAGGAGGTGTCCTTCAAGCAGAGAGAGAGAGAACAGTTTATAGGTGCTTTGGGAGGTACAGTCGCTCCAGGCAGATTATTCTGTGACTACACAATGTTCTGAGATGCCTGAGACTCTCCACTTTGCAGCTTAAAAATGCCTGAGGAAGTTGCTCAGGTGCCAAGCTGGAAGTTTAAAGTCAAGAGAAATTCGTGCAAATGGGAAAAAACATCCCCTGAGTGGAAGACTTTTAAAAAACCACCACCAAAAAAAATAGGTCTCCTGCTGACCAGTGTAAAGGATGGAAATTAGATCAAGCTTCAGTCAAACACTAAATCCTTGTCTAGTTTGCTTTTGTTTTTCCCCTAACACAAAATTCCTAAGGGTTTGCTAAGCTTGTCTATTAAATACTTTATATCTTTTATCAAGGGGAAATGATATTTAGGCTTTTTAAAGTAGTATTTTATCTTTCATGTGTTTTTTCTTCCTAATAGCATTTGGCATAAATTGTATGATTTTTTAGCTGCATGTCTTTGTGATGGCTGGTGGTACATTTTTATTTCCATGGGATGTTCAAGGTCGCCTTTCACATCTACATTTAAGGATATGAATCAAAGGTAAGAAGGATTCCTCAGGGCTATAAAATTGCCCAGTGTAAGATGAGGGTGGGAGCTTATGGGTCGAATTACAGAGATTGCAAATAAAATCAGATTAGACAAGATTCTCTTTTCTCTCCTGGAACACTTCTCTTCCATGCAATATATTCTCACCATGTGGAACTTGTCTCCTTTAAGCCCCTGGAAAAGCAGAGCAGGTCCCAAGTGGAGCTTGGGGGAAAAGGAATGATGAGAGAACCGTCTGTAACATGGGAGTCCCTTGTAGGGGGCCTCAGTCAGCTCTACCCTAAGCACTGCAGGGGCAGCTGCTTCCTCCTTCCTCAGTGTAAAGATCGAGATGGTCAATAGTCAGGGCACAGAAACAGTCAGCATCACCTGTCTGTTGTACAGGCCTTAAGCTAAAGGTGGCATAGATAACTTCCAAAGCCCTAGTGATTTGCCTGGGTGTTTGGTAGGCGTTTATTCCATGAACTCATTTGAGGTGGGGGTAGCCTCACAAAGCAGCTCTCATAGGATTTGGGCCTGGGACACCAGCCACATAACACAAATAACACATATCATAGAACTGTCAGGAGAAAGATTACACTTAAACTCCCCTCAACCCAGGGAAAAAGCACCAGGAAAAAAATGAGGTCCTCAAGGTAGCTTTCAATATTGATCGAAGGCTGACCTGACAAAGAACTGCCTAAAATCTTGTTTGCTGTTGCTTCTCTCCAGGGTCCTGGGATAATTTGTAATTCAAACTTGGAAGGAATCCTAAGCTATTTCCTTCAGACTTATTCTTTCCACATGTGAATTGAAATAATTAAAACACCTCATCTGCTTTTGAGCTTGAGTTTAAAAAAAAAAAAAAACAAAAAACAAAAGAAATTGCTGATTGAATCCATATTCCTCCCAATCCTCCACTAATTTAATGTCAAAAAATTATTTCCTATGATGAACAATGATTTTGCATACAAATAGATTTTTGAAAGTAGATTTTAACAATTTATATTTGTTAATAAGTTACAATAAATCTATCATCCTTATCTTTATTACTCTAAATGAGTTCCACAATACTTGAGTAGAAGAGGTTTCAGGCATATTTAAATTCACTCGAGTGACGATATTTCTGATAGGCTACAGGGTGCTTAAGATAGTTGAGATAGTATCCAACTGCTTTCATGTGGACACTTGTAATGGTTATTAAGCTAAATTAACAAAGGCCTTATAATTATGGCTGTTTGGGACAATTCAAGTAAACTCAGGTTTCTTATATGGCATGGTGCCATATTTATCGAGCTAAAATAATTGGAACATAAGAAATTCCACACTACAAGAAAGACAAATACCACATAATCTCACTTATATGTGGAGTATAAAAACGTTGAACTCAGAAGTAGAAAGTGGAATGGAACGGTCGCTACCAGGAGCTGGTGTGGGGCTTGCGGTGAGCTGGGAGATGTTGGTCAAAGGAAACAAAATTTCACTTAGATAGGATAAATTAGTTAATTTCAGTTAGATAAGTTCAAGAGATCTATTGCACAACATGGGGACTATAGTTAGTAACAATGTATCACATACTTGAAGTTGCTAAGATGGTAGATTTTAAGTGTTCTCACCACAGAAAATGATAGTATGTGAGGTAATGCATATGTTAATTCACTTGATTTAGCCATTCCACAATGTATACATATTACAAAACTATATGTTGTACATGATAAATATATACAATTTATATTTGTCAATGTAAAATTAATTTATTTGAAAGAAATTCTGTGCTAGGATGTACTAACTCTTCTGTCGACCAAGAATCTTGTCTTTGATGCAGACAATAAGCCATGTCTTTTGGGAGACCATGCATTGACCTCCATGATAGCAATTATAAAAACTGTTTTTTTAAGCATCCCAAATGTTCCGAACTGCGCTTTAACAACTCCAGATTATCCTCCTGTTACACTTAGCCAAATCCCTCTTGAATGTACATATATTCTCAACTTGCTTCACTTTTTGAAGTTGTTCTACCAAAGGTGTCTTTGGAAAATCCACCACCTATACCCCAACCCCTAGACTGTAAGCAGCAGAACAGCAGAGTCTGTGTCTGCCTTACTCACTTCTGTTTTCCCAGTTCCTCACTCAGCATCTATAGGTTTTCAAAACAATTGCTTGTTGGTTAATAGATTGTAGTTACCAGCCTGTAATTCTATGGAAGCAAACAAACAAACCAACAGAAATGTCTGCATTATTTCCTTTTATCTTCTTGAATAAAATCTCACTAGAAGGATTACAAGAACTTATTCACTGGCCTCACCCTATGTATCTCCAGGCCCCTCACTATAAGAGGATCCTTCTTTCCCAACCATCAGCTCCTCCCCAAAATGCATCACACACACACACACATGGCAACTGGGATCTGTTTGAAATTGTTGATGGATTCTTGTCATCTGTAGAATAGGGTCTCATCTCCTCAATATGAAACAAAAAGTCCTTCTGGCCTGGCCCTTCCCCGACCCTTTCTCCTGCCACTTGCCCCGTTCACCTCTGGTCAACCTCATTTCCCATTGAGCTCTGACTCCCTCAGTGCTCCAGCCACTCCATGGAAGTCACTCCCCAGTGGTGTGTTGGTGCCTTTGTTAATGCTCTTCCATTCTCCGACAAGGAAGGCCCTTCCTCAGCTCTGCTCTGAAATGCCTGGCACCCTCCCATCAGTCCTTTCAAATCAAGCTCAAATATTACCTCCTCCAAAGCTTTGCAGAACAAGCCCCCCGGGCGTCTTACACATGCCTCAGTTCCATGATTGTGAATCCTGGCTGTACTTTAGAATCACTTGGGGAACTTGTAAAACTGACTGGGCCTCACCCAAGACCAATTAAATCAAAATCTTAGAAAGTGGAATCCAATCATAGTATGTTTTTAAAGTTCTCTAGATGATTCCAGTGGGCAGCCAGCCCTCAGAGCCCCTGTTTGTGACAATCTTTGTGTTTCTTTTTGTGGCCTTCTCCTCACTTCTCCCAGGCAGCAACAATGCCTTATCCATCTTTGTCTTCCCAGTGACTGGCATAGTTCCTCACGCATAGTAGCTCTTCAAACATTCTTTATAAATTCAGAATGAAATACTCATGAAGGCAAAGCTACCTTGACAAAGCCTAGAAAGTCCATAAATCCAATTTACAGTGAGCCCTGCAACTGAAAACTTTTCATAGCCATATTCTTCAAAGTTCCGATCCAGAGCTCAAGAATAGAGGTGCTTGATTTTATTTCTAACCTGGGCCATAATTGTAAATGAAAGCTGGAGTATTAGTGAGGTGAGTAATCAGTTCTACTGAGCATGTTCTCTAAAGGTGGTTGTCACTTTATTTAAAAAATAGTAAAAGCCAGTATGTTGACAGGGCAGTGTCAAGACAATTATTGAAGGGGAAAAAATAAAAAACTTTGGAGAAAGCACTGGGAAGCAATATCCAAAGACATAAAGAGAAGAAATGTGAGGTTAGAGACTTTTTAATGCGGCCCCTCCTCACTCAAGAAACACTACAGGTCCACCCCACTCTCCTGTGTTCCTGCCCCCACCCCGATGTTGGAACCTGGCTGATGCTCCCTTCACCTCGACCCTTTTATTTGGCACTTGGTGCAGGTTATAGATGAAAGATAGGTAGTGTGCCGCTCAGTCACTGCCTCTGACATGTGACTTCTACCCATTAGGTGACCTCACTAAACCTCAGCCTGCTCTTTTGTTAAACATTAACAGCTTCCTGTGTGGGCTGTTAAAAGGATTAAGTTGTTGTATACATACAAGTACTTATCCAGTGCCGGACATGTAACAAATGCTCAATCAATGGTAATGTCAGAGGCGTTTGAACCAGAGCAACCCCATCTTGAATAGGGGCTGGGTAAAATAAGACTGAGACCTACTGGGCTGCATTTCCAGAAGGTGAAGGCATTCTAAGTCACAGGATGAGATAGGATGTAGGCACAAGATACAAGTCAGAAAGACCTTGCTGATAAAACAGGTTGCAGTAAAGAAGCTGGCCAAAACCCAGCAAAACCAAGATGGCGACGACAGTGACCTCTAGTGGTCCTTACTGCTCATTATATGCTAATTATAATTCATTAGTATGCTAAGTGACACTCCCACCAGCACCATGAGAGATATGGTCTAAAAGGGGGAGGAACCCTTAGTTCTGGGAATTGCCCACCCCTTTCCTAGAAAACTCATGAATAATCCACCGCTTTTCAGCATCTACTCAAGAAATAACCATTAAAATGGGCAACCAGCAGCCCTTGGGGCTGCTCTGCCTTATCAACTTGCTTTCACTTTACCCTATGGACTTGCCTCAAATTCTTTCTTGCACAAGATCCAAGAACCTTCTCTCAGGGTCTGGATCAGGACCCTTTCCAGTAACAGTAACTACTGTTATTGTTTGGTTGTTCTAAGCAGACATGTTTCATCACATAGCACAACAGGCCAGTGCAACAAACTGAAACAGAAAGAAACTACTGGCATGTTTTTTGACAAGAGAAAACATTTCCTTATACAAAAACATAATTTTGTTTAAGTCCAGACATTATGACCTTTTGAAATGCATTATTGACAATCTACTTAACACACAAATTTAATTTCTGATCTCCAGACATGATAGAAAGGAAGGCATGCTCATTTCAATTGTAAAGATTTTAGGCATAGTATTCAAATAATTCAATCAGTTAGAAAAATAGAAATGCTTCCTGAATAAGAAAGATCTTTAAAAAATTGTTTTTTAGAGCAATGAATATACTAATATATAAACAATATTTCCGTTTGTTAAATATCTGTGAAGGCCAAACTAGGCAATGACTGAGTTGGCCATTCTCCTCTGATGAAGACGGGCCTCTTCATGCAGTCCTTGGCTGGCTTTTCCACTTCTGTCCCTCTATTCTTGGAAAGGAATCGTAGGTCTTCTCTGTCTGGTCCTGAAGCTGAAGTTGATGGCTGTTGTCCCTTTTCAGTTCTCTCACTCTTTGCTCAGAGAGGTGAAGACTCATTGTGGGATGGCACTCGGGGTGATGCTAGGCTATCCAAACGCCTCCTTTCTGCTTTTACTATGCATGCTCTCACTTCCTTGCAGTGCTCACCTTCTTGGGCTGGCTTTCCTCTTGACTATGGTACAGAGAGATGCCTTTGCCCTCTTCTGTGGCTCACATGGGTCTAGGTATGAAGTTTCTATGGGCTGGTTTTGTGATTCTTCATGCTCAAGTCTTGCTTGAGAACTCTCCCCAAAACGACCACCTCCACACCCACTACCACTATTCATAACATTATGGTAAATCTTGAGCCTCTGGAGTCAGAACAGAGGGAACAACTCTGTGAGGTTTGCTGCACAGTGGAGTTCTCTTAAGTCAGCAGATCTGAAAAATATTTACATGACTATTAACCCTGAATGAAATTCCTTGGATAAGTTATCACTTGTCCACTAGGCAGCTTCTTCATAACCTTAACAATATCACCAGTATTAATACACATCAAAAGCCTATAATCGATGTACCACTGACCCACCAATTCTATGTCTAGGGATTTATTTTTGTAACAGCAAAACAGCAAAAAACTAACATAAGTAACTCCATTTTGTTTAAAGGGCCTTTACCCATTCCTGCACATAGGCTAGGAGAATTTGAGAGTACTGAAATAAAATGCAAAAATGGCAATCGTGTAATCTTTGAAACTAACTCTGAGATTAAAGAGGAAGTATGTAAATAACTATGTTTTGTTAAAGATTTACAGGAGCACTATGACCTGACCAAGGACAAAGAAGTTCCCAACCTCTTGGACTTTCGCTGACACCCGGATATATCTGTGGTCAGCGGTCACCTCTTGATACCAAACCCCTCCTCTTCCCTATATCCCCCCTCCCACAAAAACCCTCCAGTCAGCCTGCAAAACTTAAGATGGTGCTTCAGAAGACTAGTTCACCATCGTCTCAGTTTTGCTGGTTTTCTGAACAAAACCTCATTTTCCTCTTGCCAATTCTCATCTCTCATGTTTGGCTTTCAAGTGGTGAGCAGCCGAATCTGGGCTCAGTTACATTCTAAGAAAATGGTCGAGAATGTTGTCCAAGATTTCATTTAGATGGAAGTTAAAGACAATCATGAAGAGTTTTGTAACAACATTGGAAATAAAAGTCTGCCTTTTTAATTAAAGTATATTCATTTAACATAATTAACATTTAATAAATTTAACATAACAGAATTAAATTACAGTCCAAACAAATTAATGAATCACTTTGAAGTTTTTCAATATTGTAGGATAAAATTTTATGGCATGAAAGATGTTTGTTAAGTTTAAAACAAGGCTATAAAATAGTATGAGCTTAAAAAGCAAGTCACAGAAGACTGTATATATTTTGATATAAATACATCAAAAAATATATATATCAGCTGGGCGCAGTGGCTCACGTCTGTAATCCCAGCACTTTGGGAGGCTGAGGCAGGCAGATCACGAAGTCAAGAGATGGAGACCATCCTGGCTAACACAGTGAAACCCCATTTCTACTAAAAACACAAAAAATTAGCCAGGCGTGGTGGCATGTGCCTGTAGTCCCAGTTATTCAAGAGGCTGATGCAGGAGAATCTCTTGAACCCGGGAGACAGAGGTTGCAGTGAGCCGAGATCATGCCACTGCACACCAGCATGGGCTACAGAGTGAGACTCTGTCTCAAAAAAAAAAAGTATATCAAAATATTATTGATATTTATTTTGATATTTATTTTATTATTGCTTTGAGATATATATCTTTTATTTTATTTCTTTTGAGATATATATCTTTTTTCTTTTGAGATAAAGATATATATATGAGATATACATATATATATATCTTTCTTTATTATCTCAAAAGGAATAATAAACATGAAGTTCCCATACATAAAATAGCAGTTCTCTCCTTTGGGAGAAAGTCTAGGATAGTAGAGGGGACAGAGGCAAGTGCAATGATCTTGGTAATGCTTCTTTTCTGAAATTGGTTGATAGGTCAATTTTTAAAAATTTTGTCCTATAACTTGCATTTAAACCACATGCATTGTTTTATATGTATCAGATACTACATTATAAAATACTAAAAATGCAGGGGCAATATATCCTCATTTCAGGGCTATCGCATGCAGTTGTCCCAGTTATCCCCTGACGGGGACATCCAGATGGATGCCTTGGCAAGAGAATATTTTAGGTCAGAGGAAAGGGAGTTCTTTCTCTAATTTGCATAAAAAGTACTCTCTACTTGCCAAATCTGCCCAGAGAGGTCATCTTTTTCTAATCTGATCCCCAAAGGGAGTCGCCTTTTTCTATTTTGCACACAGGTGCTGTATGTTCTGGCAGGGATATGCCTAGATGTATGTGTGGGTACACACATGTGCAATTGTGTGTGTATATAATATGTCATTACCACTGAGTGGTGGGATTCTGACTTCAAAAATTTCGCTTACTCGTATTTTCTTCATTTTCATTTACCATATACTACTTTTATATGAAAAAAAATTAAATAGATGTTTTCAGGCAGGTGTTTCCTTTCTCAAAAGGCAACTCATCCTAAAAATATGTGTTAAAATGTGACACAAATCTACCAGACAATTTCACCTCTTGGTTTCAACTTTGCTGTCTTCCTCCCTGCCCCAATCCTACTACTGACAGAACTCCCTCATCATTGCATTTACCCTGTCCCCCTCAGAAAAAGCACATCTTCCCACAGTAGGAACTCATCTTTTGAAACATGCCATGCCTCTTCCCTTTGCACTGTGGACATTTAAGAAATGCCATTATTCCTGTTTGTCAGCATATCATGGTTTTGGCACTAAAAAATCACACTGAAGCCAACACAAATTTTGCACATGAAAAAATATGGAGAGAGAGAGAGGATGGAGCTTCCAAGGCTAAAAGAGGAGAATTTTTTTAAAAAATTAGCTGCATGGTTAATTTAATCTACAACGCCTGAGTTATGCATATGTACACACAAGGATCAAGGAGATGCAGAATGTAATAAGTCTTCTTGTTCTTTCACCCAAAAGAAATGGCTTTATTGTTTTACTTGATTTTAAAAAGTAATATATGTGTGGTTAAAATTTTAATAAAATATACAAATAAATTAAAAAGAAAGTAAAAACTATTTATAATAATTCACCTCCATAATAAATCACTACTGTTAATATTTTGGGGTTTATCCTTCCAGAACTCTTTTAGAAATTTATCATAGCTACTATTTATAGAGAACATTTAGCAAGTCAGGTCCTATGCTAAGTAATTTATGTATGTTATCTGAAAACCACTACAATGACCCTGTGAGGTACAGTCACCCACCTAAAGTATTAATAAGAATTAACCCCCATAAGAAATCTGAGACTCCAAGAGTTAAGCCCTCCAAGAGATAGGGTTAGGAGAGGGTGGCAGCTACCTTGTCACATTGTCAGTCACAGGTGAATGAGGATCAAAAGCCTATGTGTCTGTCTCCAAAGTCCAATATAACTATGATAAATTCTCTTTTATATAGATGTACATATTTATTTAGAAATACATATTTTTAATAAAACAAAATTAGAACCACATGTAATGGGTTGAATCAAGTCCCCCAAGTTGTGTCTACCTGGAGCCTCAGAATGTGACCTTATTTGGGTTTTGTTTGATTTTTTAATTTTTATTTTAGTAGTTTTTGAAGTACAAGTAATTTTGGTTACATGGAAAAGTTATTTAGTGGTGATTTCTGAGATTTTGGTGCACCTGTCAGCCCAGCAGTATACACTGTACCCAATATGTAGTCTCTTATCCCTCACCCCCCCAACCTTTTCTACTGAGTCCCCAAACTCCATTATATCATTCTTATGCCTTTGCATCCTCATAGCTTAGCTCCCACTTATAAGTGAAAACATACAATATTTGGTTTTCCATTCCTGAGTTACTTCACTTAGAATAATGGCCTCCAGCTCCAACCAAATTGCTGCAAAAGACATTATTTCATTCCTTTTTATTACTGAGTAGTATTCCATGGTGTATATATACCACATTTTCTTTATCTACTCATTGGCTGATGGGCACTTAGGTTGATTCCATATCTTTGTAATTGTGAATTGTGCTGCTATAAACATGCATGTGCATGTGTCTTTTCATATAATGACTTATTTTCCTTTGGTTGGATACCTACTAGTGCGATTGCTGGATCGAATGGTAGTTCTGCTTTAAGTATTTTAAGGAACCTCCATATTGTTTTCCACAGTGGTTGTACTAGTTTATGTTCCCACCAGCAGTGTAAAAGTGTTCCATTTTCACCACATGTGTGTCAATATCTATTGTTTTTTTACTTTTTAATTATGGCCATAGAATGTGACCTTATTTGGGCAAGAGTCTTTGCAGATACAATTAAAGTAAGGCTCTTGAGATGAGATCATCCTGAATTAGGATGGGCCCTAAATCCAATGATGAAGTCCTTTAGAAGAGAAAAAGAGAAGACACAGAGATACAGAGGCGAAGTCCACGTGGCAATGGAGGTAGATATTGAAGTGATACTTCTACAAGCCAAGGAGCACCAAAGTTTGCTGGCAACCACCAGAAGCTAGGAGAAAGGCAGGGACAAGATTCTCACCTAGAGCCACCAAGCCTGCCGATACCTTGATATCAGACTTCGGGCCTCCAGAACCATGGGAGAATAAAGTTGTTTTAAGCCATCTAGTGTGTGAATATTTGTTACGGAAGCCCCAGGAAACTAATACACCATATTACCCAGATTATTTGATAACTGCTCTCTTCATATATCAATATATTACAAGCATCTTGAATTTACTGGTATATCACAACATATATGAAGATTTCAGATTATCCTTTGAAAGATCTAGATGGAATTCTATAGTAAGAATGTAACAAAATATATTGCCATCAGTCAATTGATGATCTGTTAAGGGTATTTTCAACTTTTCATTTTTACAAACAATAGTGCAACTAAAATTCTTCATTGATTTCAACACTGCATTATTTCTCTCAAATTATTTCCTTAGTGAAAGTGAATGTGTGTGTTAAATTTGTACCCCCACATTTGATACATCATTATTAAAGCACCTTCCCCAAAAGCCATACAAATTTACAATCCTACCAGCAGTATAAGTAAAGCAGTGATGATCAAATATTTGTTCTTTGGAAACCCAGGTTTTCATAAACTGTTTCTTGAGAATGTGGTTGAGGTGAGCATGTTTAATGCTAGCCATTCCTCCCTGGGCCTGTCATTATCCAACACCAAAGATGGGATTCTGAGACATTAGAAACAATGGTGCCATAACTTACACATTAAAAAACTCTGTGTCTAACGAATGAGTCTTGGGTTGAAAGTCAGGAGGCTCTGCCAGCTAACTAGAGGTTGTATGACACAGCTTTGTATTTGTTGCCCTGTCTGCAATATGGATAATCCTGATAGGGCTAGGATAGAGTGGTAGCTAGAGATGAGCTCTGGAACTGAATTGCCTGTTTGAATCCTGTTTTCACTACTTATTAGCTATGTGCCCTTGGGAAAGTCTTAGACTCTCTAAGCTTCTATTTCCCTGTGTGTAAAATGGAAAGATGATAGGCATTCTTCACAGGGAGTTGAGAGACTCATAGGAGATAATCCCCATAAAAACATTCAGCAAGAGACTGACACGTAGGAAGTGCTCTATCAATGCAAACTCTCACTATTATTATTATGATTGTTACACATAACAGTCTTGTCATAAATGTGACAACTGATTTAGAGTTCATGCCCAGGAGGCTCAGGTCATGGGTTCAACCACAGTGAACTTGGCTCTGCTCCACAGCCACAGATTGCATCCTAGTCCTAGCCAGCTGTCTACTAGGCAGCCTGGTGTAAGCGTGATTAAATCATCAAGCTCCATTGTCGTGGCCATCCAGGAGGAGGGCATTGTCTGTAAAGAGGAAAGGAGACCTGGATTCTCTGAGCCAACCAGGACTAGGGAAGAGCTGAGCCAACAGCTTTATGGAAATAATGTAGACAGTGTCTTAGTTCTGACAGGGAAAAACTACAAGAGCAACAAAATGTTGAGCCTTTGGGGTTTTTCTGTTCTCAAATCTGGTAGCCCTTTGAAGGAGTGTATGCTCCAGTGATCCCTTTCTGGACAGGCTCAGGAGTACTGAAATGACTTCTTCCAGATGGAAGTTGAGGAGCATCATGTAATGTGTGCGTTGCTGCAGTTGTCACCAATTGGTAGTTTTGTGGAGAAAAGCTGTCTGCATCCCTTTTGAGAGAATTTGCATTAGAAGTTCATCTTAATAAAATTTATCTTTATCCTCTGAGGTAAAGTGGTAAATGAAGGCACATAGATTTCTTTGGTATTGAGTTTTGCCTTAGGTACATATCCCAGGAGGGAGCCAGTCAAGATGAGCTTTGAAAAACTGGGGAGAAGTTTCTGTAGAGTTTCCCAAGGGGAGAAACTTCTGTGGCCTCCCGTACTCCTACAACTGTAGGCAGGAATTTCTCTTTTCCCAAAGCAATCGCTTAAATATTCATCTTTCAAAAACCACACATCAACACACCTATGGCTGAAAAATGGCACAAATGAGGTAAATTGTAAAAAGCAGGGTTGGTTTTTGCTCTTCGTACTCATTGGGAGCATCTATAAGAAATAGCCATGCATCTCCATCTCTGCCCCCTTGGCAGGAATGTTTTTGAGGAATTTATAGACAGCATCATTCAATATCCTCAATATAAAAGATTTACAGGAGAAAATTCTCTCATATCTGAGTGCCAAGAAAGGGTTTGCTTCTCTTGAGATATAGCAAGTCTTTTCTTTATGGACAATATGAATCACATTTTTCCTCTTTTGCTTTAGCTGCCTGGAAGCTCAGAGCCCAATTTGCACACTAATTTTAATTACTATGTAGGAACCTGTGGCTACTATTTTCACTTTTCTCCTGCCTTGCTTTTTTAGTCTATCTATATACTCCCTTGTCTGCATTTTTTTTATTTTTAAAGAAGGCTTGAAGTGCAGGATGAAATGAATTAGAACATGAATAAATTATTTTAGAGATAGCACTCTATAGTGGCAAAAGCATTGGCTTTGGAGTCAACCTGTTTTCAAGTTTTTGCTTGTCCTTTTACTGGTTTGTAACTGTGGACATGTCATTTAACCCATTCTTCTGTACCTTTATCTATCAAATGGGAGTGGATAATATGAATTACTACTGACCTTACAATCATTTTGTAAGGATTCGATGAGCTAATGTATATTAAAGTACTTTGCAATCAATCAAAATGTATGCACGTTAAAGTGTGCTTGGTCTAGCAATGTATACTGTTGGGCAAGACTCTTTTGAAATTGAGAGAATCAACTAAATCATTCAAAATCAGTGAGAGTAGAAAATGGCTTTTAGCAATAGATCCAATGTTACCTGGGTTTAGGCTAAACAACCTACAGAACCAGTCCATCAGAAGTTGAGATATTCAGGGACAGGCAATCTTGCCTCAGGACCAAGAATGTCTCCTACTTCTGAGCCTTCTAATACTCATTTCAGCCTGCTAATTGTATCATCTCTCATGGTAAGTGGGGCCAGTGGGCCCAAGTAGCAAAGGATTCAGCCCAAAGAGGCTGTAGCATAAGCCATCGTTTTTAAAACACAACTTTGGCATATCCATTCCCAGTTTAGAGCCCCTCAGTGGCTTCCCGGCACCCTCAGGACAAAGTCCAAATTCCTTTCGGGACCTTGCCTCTCTCCTACCTTTCCAACTTATCTCCCACTTCTGCTGCACACAGCCTGAGCTTAAGTCATTCTAGCTCTCTGAATGCATGCAGCTTTGGATACCTCTGGGCCTTTGCACATGCTATTCCCCCTCTCTGGAATGATCTTCCTCCTCATTTCCTCACCTAGTTGACTTATATTCAACCTTCATTGGGACCTCCCATGACTTGCTCAACCATAAGGATATGTCCCTTCTCTATACTCCTTGTGTAAGTCAAATTCTATTACAGCAGATTCCTCACTTAACTGAACTGTTGAGGAGAGAGTCTAAATTGTGTTCATCTCTTCATTTCCAAAACCTAGTTGTTGCTCAATTAAAATCTGTGCAATGAAGATATTGAAAACATGCTCAGGGACCAGTTGAGTCATTAGCCAATAAGGAAGTAGGGACAGGATTGAAGAGCTGGGGGATGGGGGTGGAGGTAGGGGGAGCCCAGATAGCTGTAAGACAGAAAGAAAATGGCTACGCTGGGTACAGCATGAGAGTATCAGAGGGCAGGCTGCTCAGATACCCGGGACAGCTCACTGTGGACACTCCGGCCCTGAAAGTCTCCAGGATGCAGGCATTTCTTAGTTTCCATGCTAAGAGTTTGGGGTTTCTGTTGACTTCTAAGCCTGATGGCTCACAGAACCCTAACCAGGGCTACTTTGTATGGCTGTGCCCTGCAGAATTTGATGAAGAGGATGAATAGAATTTAAAACCCAGCCTGCTCTCTGATTGCCAAACCACTCACCCTGGAGCTTCTGTTTCTGCCCCCGGGGGTTGCCTTTATCCAATTCACACGGAGGCATAGGTTGGGTTAAGCCCAACCTGCCTCATTCGAGTAAAAGAACTCCTGTTTATTTCTGACAGACCCCAAACAACTCACTTCAGGAGTGGTTTAGGATACAAGGAGGGCTTAGAAAGGAGAAAAGATTGATCCAAGGCTTAGGGCTTGGTGCTGTGACTGTGATTTTTGTCTTCCAAAGCTGCTTCAGGCAGGAGCTATAGGGATCCTGTGTAAATGACAGATTCCTCTATGACGCCCTCCACCCTCACCCTCACCTCCAGGACCAGGGGCCCTGGCATTGGTTCTTGCCCCAGCAGGCAGTCCAAGGGAGGAGTTTCCTCACCTTTAAGGTCTTGGTTCGGGGATGCCATATACACTATGTTCATCTGACCAGTTTGATTTGACCTCTGAAAACTATGTACTGTGTGCACCCAATAGCTTAGCAGGCAGTGTGTGTGTTGATTAGTTTAAAGATAGGCTGTGCGCTCAATTCCATCTCTGCCATTTACCAGCTGTTAAATTTGGACATATGTGTTAACCTTTTCAGGAGGAGGGAGAGAGGAAGGGAGGGAGGGAAGGAAGGAAGGAAGGAAGGAAATCCTCTCTGTGATAGACATGAAAAAATATGCCATTCAGATCTCTTATGCAGAGAGCATAATTGACCTGTGGTCCCAGCTGCTGCTCTCTGAACTTGTTCACCACCTTCACACTGAAGCCACACTTCACATGGACTTCTCTCAACCTATAACTGAGACTTACAGGATGTAGGTGACTAAGGCCTAAGATAAGACACAGAAGATGTGGGTCTCTGATTGGGGAACCTGACATGAAAACTAACTCCCTGACGGCCTTTCCAAGCTCTGCTTAGAACTTTGTTGCTTCCTTCTTTGCTACCTTCTCTCCTTCATTCAGCGTAAGATCTACTCCCCTAGACTCCCCTGACTCTGGTCTCATTTTCTCTCATGGACACTTCCCCTAATAAGTTTCTTTCATGTTTAATCCTGTGTTGGTATCTTCTTCTTGGAGGATCTGTACAAATACACTATTTATAGAGTTGCTGTGAAAATTAAGTGGTTTAATGTACACAAGGCATCTTTCAATTTCTAGGATGTAGTATACTCTCGGGTCCCACTTGCATGGCATTGACCAGCCGCCATCTTTTCTCAGCTGTGAGATTTCTCAGACCTCCTTACTCCTTAAAATGGTAGTTGCCCAATTCTTATCTCTGGTTTTTATATATTCTAGAACAAAACTGTGGCAGAGACTACAACTTCAGCATCCATTCTCTCATCCTTACTTTGAGAAGTATAACATCTCCCACTACTGAGTTGAGCAGAACACATGGCCATCCAATTGGTGACTATGTTTTCCAGTCTCCCCTGCAGCTAGTGATGATCAAATAAGTTCTTAACCAGTGGAACTGTAAACAGAAGTGATGTGTACAATATTATCATCAATTCCTCAAAATACGTTAGCTTGCCCTCCTTTTTTTCTCTTTTCTCCTTAAAGATGACTGGAATACAGACGTGTTGGTGAGATAGCTTCAACCATGAGGGTGAGGAAAATACTATAATGGATGTCAGAGCAATGAGATAGAAGGCATATGGGTCTCCGGTTGATCTTAAGGGACAGAGCTGCCTGTCTTGGGCCTTTGCCCTACCTCTGTTTTGTTTTGTTTTGTCTTAGAGGGAAATAAACTATCTTTTTTTGAGCCATAATATTTTGGGTATTTTTTGTTACAGCAGCTTAGCCGGTACTTTACCTAATACACCTCTCTTTCTGAGCTATTCCTATATTCTCTCTGCCTTGGTTGACCCAGAACTGGTTGACAGTCTTGTCCCCTTAATCCATTAATGCCTACTCCTCAATATGGCATTTAATTACATTTGATGACTTTGAAGGACAGCAAAACTAGTTCCCTTTGGGCACAGGATTATCTCCTGTCAGGGTTAATAGCCTTAATGGTTTAAAATGGCACTAAATGGTTCTCTACATTTGGGCAAGGCCATCTGGTCATTTGTAGATAAGCATAATAATAAGCACCCGGGCAGATAGCCACATATGGGCTGAAACACAGACATGTTCCAAATTATATACGCTATAAAATTTACCATCCCTTACTAAAACCCAAATCACAAACTATCCCTTACTTTAATTGCAATAATGAGTGGTCTCTCACACAATGGGACTGAAATGAATCTGACAGTAAACAAAGTCCCACTAAACCACAGTACTGGGACTCTAGTCAAGGTCAAAATGCAATCATAGTTCTGGGAAGAGCTTCTGAGCATGCACATTCGTAACGGCCCTTGGCTCTGCCCAGGCATGTACATGGCCAATAGGTTTGTTTAAAATTGAGCCATTACAGTTGGGTAAAATCATGTGATTTTGCTCTAGAAGCATTTACATCCTCCGAGTGTGCCTGATAAATCATAAAAGTACCTTGAGGAAAGAAGGAAATAATTTTCTTTGCAATGATAGCATTTACTTCTATCTTCTGCCTTCCTTTTTTTCAAGGTTTCTGCATACAGGTAGACTGTATACAGGCCTTAAAAAATCTTTAGCATTGAAATTATGATGATTATTTCCCATCCATATTTCCTTTTATAACTCACAATAGTATTAATAATGAAACTTAAACTAAGAGTGTCTAGCAAAGTTCTGATGTTTACCATGAAGATTATTTATATACCAATTAAGTTTTAAACATTGGTGCCTTAAGCTGCATACTAACCTGCCCATTGAGTCATCCAAAAATGCCCCTTAGACCTGTGGCGGCATTGATGACAACTCTGTAATTCCCTTTAAAGCCTCTCAAAAACCGAAATCAATTAGAAGAAAGATGTCCTTGTAATGAACAAAGCACCAGAGAGACCAGTGACTGGCATTCTTGAATGCCCTTAGCAACAATGCCCCAGCTGCTTAATATGTAAAACAGAGATAGACCATACGACTTGCTGGCCACTTACCTGGAAGACTGTTCGAATGAGACAATAATGGGAGAATAATGAAAGAACAGCAGTGACACCTCTTAAGCTACTATAAATGAAGCTTCTATATGCATGTCACTGTGGCTTTATTTCTTTAGCTAAAAACCATTAACTATGAACTTGGTATAATGGTAGAAGTCTTATAGTTCCGGTAGATGATTTTTGTTTTATCTGAATAACTGAAACCAAGGCAATGAGTGGATTAAATTTCCTTTTTGAATGGCCTGCAAACAGGGAAGGCTGAGGCAGGCCAGATCTTTTCCTTTGATAGGATGAGGTTTCTTTATCAGATGAGGCAGGCCAGGATTGAATGGGTTCTGGGTTGCCTTAGCATATTTTAAACTCCTACCTAATTTGCCATCCGGTATTGCACCTGGGTCTTCTCTGGCACCAGTGTGGCCCAGATTTCTTTGGCCCAATGAATATCTGCTTTTTGAATTATTTTTCCCCAGATGTAGTTTCCATCTAGCCAAATTTAACCTAGTTTTATTATTTCCTGCCCCTCATTTCTAACCTCTTTGAGGACATTGTGTTCTGTCAGGTGTTGACAATGCTGCCTAATTTAGAAGCATCTGCAATTTCCATCAATAAGTAAATTCCTCTTCTCAATTTATGAATAAAGACACTAAGAAATAATATTTCTATCAGAGACCATGCCCCATATTTGAAAACACTGGCATTTCTCATGGACAATTTCATTTAATTCTCAGCCTATTTCCAAACCACATTCTTCTCCAATCCAATTGGATTTTGATGCCAAGCAAAATATTGAAACACTGGTTTTGAGGGAAATGGTTTGCTCATCTCCAAAAACATGCAACTTTGCCTTCATTGCCTGGTGGTTGGGAGAACACCACTACTGAAATAACTTTATTTGAGTCAGTCTGGCATGACCAGTTCTTTGCACGTGGCTCATAGGTCCATTTTCCTTTTGGATTTTACAGAGCTTTTCCTTCTATGCTCTGGGACTATTTTCCAAGTGGAATATAAACCTAGCATATCTGTTGTTTTCTTATCTCCTGGAATTGTGGAACTCCCACAATAAGGATAAAAAAGAGTAAGTGTTCACTTAACCTTTTTTTGTTAACAATTTCTTGGACCTCTATGAAGTATTGAGCTCTTCCTGGAACCCATTTATAATAAAATATATATTCTCTATATAAATTCTCAATGGACTTGGTTTCTCCCTGGAAATCATCTTGGCTTCCTTTCTTACTTTCACCCCATCCCCACTGTTACCCTGAGACAGGCCACCTGGTTTAGGGCGATCCTCTCCTAATGGGTCTCCCTGCTTTCAAGATGACCCCTTCCTAATCCATTCTCTACACCCTCAACACTGATCACATCACTGCCCTATTTAAATTCTTCTGTGGCTCTGCGATTGCCCTCAGAATTAAGTCTAAACACTTTAATACTTCCTACGAGGCCCTGATTTGATTCTTCAGCCTCAGGGCTTGTAGCTGTCTTACACACACACACACACACACACACACACACACACAAAGCTCTGGTCATGTTTGATAGTTTATAGGTACCTGAATATGCCCTGCTTTCCCTCACCTCTAGGTCTGTGTGATGACGGTCCCTCCATGTAGAATCATCTCAGGTCTTCTCCACCCACTCTCTTATTTCTCTTCCAATTGCCTCCTTTGTAACATAGCAAACTTCTCTCCATCCTTCAGATTTCAGTTCGTCCGTCATTCTTCCAGGAACCTTGAGAAAGAGTCACCAGGTCTGGATACTGTGACTGGGTTCAGCCCCTACCTCATCCCAAGCTAAAGATCTTACCATACAATTTTGATCCTACCAAATTACCGTATTCTAATCATCTGTTTCCTTGCAAACTACAAATTCTGTCTCTCCCAAATGTCTGTGGATATTCCTTGGGCTTTGTGCACATCTGGAACAGACAAGCAGGAAAATCAACATGAGTCAGATGTGGGAGCTACTATGCGGAGGGTCTCACTGTCTTTGAATTTACACTGCCACTCTCCCTAATGCAGAAGGGCACTAGGTTTTAGACAGCTGATCAACTTTTCAACTTGCTTGTGTTCTGGCTGGGTGCATTGAAAATCAATTCCACAAGAAATGGAAGGTCCTCCATAATCCCAGGTGACTTCCTGCATATGGTAGAAATTCCTGAAATGGAGAGAGTGGCCTGATTCTGTGGATGAGAGGTTCTTTTAAACATATGTGGCAGAATGAAAGAAAATGTGGCATCTACAGCCGAGGGTAGGCATGCTTGACCTTCTCTTGGGCAGAAGAGGAGAGGAAAAAAAGTGTTCCCAATTCTTGCTTGGCCTAATTTTTGTTCCTCAGTTTACTGGCCAAAACTAGCCTTGGGAATGAGTGTAGTGCCCATATTTCTCAATATACCCTCCTCATTTGCAGGTAGGTTTTCTCTCTAGTCTTTGTCTATTCCCTCGGCTTATCTTCACCACGGTGCCTCTGAATATTAAGGTAACTTCTTTCTTATTCTTCTAATCCCCTCTGCTGGTATGCTTTTGGTCATCCATTCTATCTGCCCAGAATGCTTTAATCAAAACAGCACATTCTTGTTTGGCTTTATTTCCAGGAGGTTTCTGTCTTCTTACTCCTCTTTTCATCTTCTTTCCCTTTGCCCATAAACTTTTATTGGACCTTTGTGAAGCCAATTGAGAGAGCAGGGAATATACATTATAATTCATTTGAAAAGGAATCAGCTGCATTTTGATGAGAGGGATCATTTAGCAAGGCGTGTGGGAAGCGTGGCTATTATTGCCCCCTCCCTGTCTGCAAGGTTGAAAAGCACCGGCTAGCACTTGTCTGTTCTCACCTCGGCTTAGCAGTCCAGTCACATAGGCAGCCTGGCACCAATTGCTAGCCATATCTCACCCTCGCTATGGCAGGAGGCGATCAATAGATGGATTAATCACACCTTGGGGAGCTCACACCCCAGGAAGGAGAGAAAATGAGGATTGGAAGAGGAGGCTGTTGCCAACGTGTCCTGCCTGGAGTTTGCAGACTGGTGGTGCACACAATGCAGGACTACAAAGAAATCCACTTTGCCCAGAAGGATGACCAAGACCAGTTGCATAATGAAAGCTTCTATAAATTTACCATCAGCTTGATTTCAGCTCATCAGCAATGCTTTAAAAAAATTAATACATGCCAAAGATGGTTCAAAGCCTTTATAAAAAAGCATGAGACTTAAGTGATCCAGTGAATAAGATACGCTTTTTCATGCAGACTAATCCCTACATATGCATACTTTTCCATATGAAAGGAACCCTGTGCGTCTATGTGTGTCTTTCAATGTATTTCTAAAGTCTCTGAAATTTCAGAGGGTATTGGGATTTTTGTGGGTTTGTTTTATTTATTTGTAATTGGGAGATTTGCAATGAAGAACCCTAGAGAGTAAAAGTCACGGCAGAGTGGAGCTGGAGGAAGCAGGATGACGAAGCCCTGATTATTGACTAAGAGGCCCTGATGGTTCAGGAGCCTGAGATCTACTCTCATAGAAAACATTGTATGTGCAAAGTGCACTGCATTTTGGACCAAAAAATTTTGGTGTGAGTATTCCCTCTGCTACTGAAAATTGAATGTCTCTGAGTCTCAGTTTGCTCATCTCAATAATGGGTTAAACCTGTCTTGTGAAGTTGCTGTAAGGAGCAGATACAACGATGCAAACTAAAGTGTTTTATAAACTGAAGTGGGCTCTGCAAATTCAAGTATTGTTATAAAGGCATGCACTTAGAAAGGGTAAGAGGGGAGGAATGTCTGCAGGTTTGGACTATCCTGTAACTGGCCCTCTAACATGGTTATTCAAGGTAAAAGGAAAGTCATAGAAAATGATGTTGTTTTGTACTTAAAAGCATAAAAAAAAAACCCTCCTACTCCTGATTTTCTTCCTCCTAAGTAAAGGAGGGTAAAGATATTTGCTTTTACCAACACTTATCCTCAAAACCTATTCGGCTTCAAGAGGACTCAGGGCTACTGCCCTTGGCCTTCAGACTGTTCTTCCTCCCATCCTGGATGGAATGATCATCATTTACAAGATGGTTGATTAATGTTTAATTAAGGAGTTCTGACCTTTTTGGAATTAGTCTCATCATTACAGGGCTGTGGATCGTCCCTAGCTTCTCAGCAGCTCCCCTGGTTCAGACCTCTTTTCAATGACAGTGAGTGACAGGCATTGAGGAGCAAAGCCCCGCTAATTCTATAATCACCAGGTAGCATCTAAGTGCAGCTCACATCTTTGCTCCAGAGTAGAGAGCAAATGAAGCTGCTGTTGGGGGCTCAGGTTCCTTTTCCATGTGTTCCTTTTGGCTTTTAACAGCTTTGTTAATTCAATCACCACCTCCATCCACACAATAGCCAGAGGGGACTGGGGGAAGGTAGAAGACAGTTTGGAGGCTGAGTCAAAGCCTTCATCACACTACCCTGAAATGGCTAGGCTGGGAGAGGGGACCAGCTGGGCCAGTTGGCTGAACAGCCCAGGCCACAGAATAGACAGCAGGTGTTCCCTGTAACACGACACGCTCGAACCAGGCGTCATATGAAATGTGGAAAAGGGGCCTCCCACTGCTTTGTAAGTATGGCTCCTTTGGCCTCCAGAGTTTTCAAAAGCATAAGGGAAATGAGACAGAATGTGAGAATCAGCCTGTTCGGTGGGAATTGTCATGTTTCACTACTCTGTTTTACCCCATTGGTGAGATATGATGAAGGAGAAAACACAGCGCCACCAGAGTCCTGCCAGCTTCCTCCAGCACTTGTAGGACCCGTCCGACTAATGGTCCGTGGCTTCTGTTCTCAGAAGCAACTTGAGGAGAATTCCTGTCCAATCAGCACTAAGTCTGGTCCAACATTTTCCCCTGAGTGTGTGGGTTACAAATAGGGGTCATCTGAGAAAAATGTCCTGGGCATAAAGAAGTTTGAAAAATTCTAGACCAAATAAATTTGAACAGGTTGCTTCACTGCAGGACTTCTCAGAGCCTTAAATTAATTAATTTGCCTAGTGAATCTCTAAAAGGAAGGTTAAGAATGCAGAATGCCTTAAACTTGGCTGACTTATGAAACTCTTACACAAAAACCATTTGGAAAATGGTGGTCAGGTCCAGTCTAACCTTTTTTTTTCTTAAGAATGCAGGTTTTCTTCACCTTTTGTCTGCACTTCAGACTTCATTGTTTTCCTGTGGGTGTGTTTTAAAAGCATAAGTACATTTAAAAGTATTGCACATAAATGTTACCAGCAAAGCATTCCAGTGACCAGGATTTGTTTAATTTACTTTATATAGAAGCACCCTGATGGTGTAATCAGTACTGAGATTCCTCCAGTATTAGCAGCTTAAGTGCAGGGACCGTTGGTCTCTTATGCCCCCCACAGACCTGCTGTTGGAATGTAAGCCCCGGCAGGGAAGAGATTCCCTGGAACACCAGATGCTGTGGACCTTTTCTTCCTCTGACCACAAGTTTTCTTGAGGGAAGAATAGTGCAGTGCAACCATGCTGGGTTGAAACCCTGGCCCTGCCACTTACAAACTACATGGACTTGGACAAGTCAGTTCATCTCTCTGTGCCTCTATTTCATCTATAAAGTGGGGTTAACAATACTACATGCATGATAGCTTGGTGTGAGGATGAAATAACACCATCTCTGCACAGCCCTGAGAAGGTCTGGCTCCTCACTAGGAACCAGCTAATTTTATGACCCATAACATCCCAATGCCTAGCACAATGCTGGGTAGAATAGGCAATCAATATTTGCTTAAGTGGATACTCAAAATCTGAACCTCAAGCTACATTTGTTTTGAATCCTTTCTTTCCAAGCCTGCAGAAATCCGCAGATGATAGGTGTCCAATGCTACGAAACTCAGGGAAAAGAGAAAGAAAATTAAACTTTTCCCAGTGTCATTGAAGACATTACTCTTCATAATTTTATACATTTTTTGAAGCTTCAAGTGTGATTTTGTCATTGGGAATATGAAGAAAGAAATAATCCAATTAAAAAAAAAACGTTTTACAAAGGAAGATGTTCATCCACAGCATTATTTATACTAGTAGTAAAATAGAAACAAACAATTTTTAAACACAAATTCTCAAGAAGTTACCAAGAAATAATCAAAAAATAACCAAGTAAATTATGTTAGAGCTATATGATGGGATATTGTGTTTCTGAAGATTTTTATAAGAAGAAAACTGTTATAATAGAATATTAGTGAAAAATGAGTAAAATAATATCAAGAATCTGATCACAATTATGTAAAAATAAGGATTAAAAAAATCAGATGAAAATAACCAAAAAGTAACAGTGGTTTATTCGGTAAAGGACTTTTTTTAACTCTAAATTTTCAAACTGTCTATAGTAAGTATTAATTATGAGTGTATTTTTAAATGATGATTTTGTTAATAAGAGTAAGAAGTACTTATTCTTTCTGGAGGGTCTTTAATTCTAATCCATTACTAAGAAATAGTTATTCCTTAGTTTGGCACTCAGAGCTCTCAACAAGCTGGCTCCAAAACAGGATCACCTCCCACTATTTCACAAGGCTTTTGCAACAATTAAACTGGCTTATTTACCAGGCCCCAGAATCTCTATGAAAAATCCTGCATTTATGAGCATGGCAGCATTGTAGTTAAAACATCTCTTACATGTCTACTTGATCAATGGTGGGCACTTGCAGAGGAGAGGACTAAGATAGAGATGATGATAGTTCAGCTATGAAATAACCAAATAAAGGGAACAAATGGGAGCAAAATGGCAGAGCAGCTTACCTATATTTTGTCTCTGTCTAGAACAGCAGTTCCCAACCTTTCTGGGACCAGGGACCAGTTCCATGGAAGACAATTTTCCACAGAACCGGGGGTGAGGATTGTTTGGGGATGATTCAAGCACATTACATTTATTGTGCACTTTATTTCTATTATTATTATAATATATAATTAAATAATTATACAACTCGCCATAATGTAGAATCAGTGGGAGCTCTAAGCTTGTTTTCCTGCAACTAGATGTTCTCATCTGGGGGTGATGGAAGACAGTGAGAGTTCATCAAGCATTAGATTCTATAAGGAGCGCACAACCTAGATCCCTCACATGCACAGTTCACAATAGGGTTCACGCTCCTATAAGAATCTAATGCCACTGATGATCTGACAGGAGGCAGAGCCAGGCAGTAATGTAAGTTATGGGGAGCGGCTGTAAATACAGATGAAGCTTCACTCACTCACTCGCTGCTCACCTCCTGCTGTGCAGCCTGGTTCCTAACAGGCCACAGACCAGTACTAGTCCATGGCCCGGGAGTTACAGACTCCTGATCTAGAATATTTCCTTTTTCTTCTTCAAATATCTAAAGCATATTGTAAAGTGAAACTCCTAGGTATTTACCCAAAAGAAATGAAAGTGTATGTTCACACAAAAACCTGTATGTAAATGTTTGTTCATAATTGCCCCAAGCTGGAAACAACGCTGATATCCTTAACTGATGAACAAATGAGAAAACTGTGGTATGTCCATACAATGAAATGCTATCCAGCCAAAAAAAAGAGCAACCCACAAAATCGACAGTGTGAATGAATTTCAAAAGCATTTTGCTAAGTGAAAGAAACCAGACTCAACAGGCTATATACTATATGAATATATATGTATATATATATATAATATATATCGCATATATATTGTATTAATTAATATCATTACCTGGCTTATCAGAAAACTCTAATGGAACTCTAAGTATTGGTATTGGAAAGCTGTTCCCCCCAGTTGTTTTTTTTGGCAACAAATACTATCAGTTGTTTTCCTTTAAGTGAAAGGCTTACTTTCTTCATTTTCCAGAAAATGTCTGCCAAATATCCAAGCCTGAATAGCCGTAGCTTGTTTATTTGTCATTCTTTCAAGAAAAAATATGGTGTTATACAAGAAAACAAAAGCACCTATTTCAGCTTACAACTCAAGATGACAATCCTTCATTACATAGCAAAAGTGCTTTTTGTATACTTCCCACTTTATCAC
This sequence comes from Pongo pygmaeus, assembly GCF_028885625.2. Classification (NCBI taxonomy): domain Eukaryota; kingdom Metazoa; phylum Chordata; class Mammalia; order Primates; family Hominidae; genus Pongo; species Pongo pygmaeus. Next base: position 104,484,127 of record NC_072384.2, on the reverse strand, counting down.
ACAGTATACAGTATGAAAAGATCTGTTCTCGAGAGTTGAGAGCTAATAAAATTCTTTTACTTTTCTACCAAGGAGTTTCTTAAGTGAAATTACAATTCTTTTAAAACTATCACTGTGAAACAGTGAAGAAAACTTATACACTACCTACACAGCGTGGTGCCATTGCAGTTTTATCCACATCATTTTGTGCTATCAATACAAAGGTGAACACAGGGAGAAAGGTAATCTTAAATTGTTATAAAAATAGTTTTGATCTCCAAGACTTCTTGAAATGGTCTCCAGGAACCCCCAGGAGTCTTCTGACCATACTTGAGAAACACTGATTTAAACCTTCCTCATTTTTATGTCCTTTCTTAAATCTCGCTATCTCCTTATAATTTTCTTCTACTAACCACTCTGTAGCTCTCATCTTTGCCTCTGTCTTCCCATGACCCTTGTCTATTCCACCAGTGTACCTTGTATTGTTTCCTATTTTTTTTTTTTTTTTTTTTTTTTTTGAGACAGAGTCTTGCTCTGTAGCCCAGGCTGGAGTGCAGTGACACAATCTTGGCTCATTGTAGCCTCTGCCTCCTGGGTTCCAGCGATTCTTCTGCCTCAGCCTCCTGGGCAGCTGGGATTACAGGTGCACACCACCACATCTGGCTAATATTGTCCACTTTTTACCTGTTCTGTCTTTCCAGTTACTTTTCAAACCTCTTGAGAGTGAGAAAGTTTTCTCTAAATCCTTTCCCAGCTTCTGCTACCACCCCTAGCCCAGTAACTCATAGAGTATCTTATACCTAACAGGCACTATGAAAAGTTTTTGATGATATGCAAATGTTAAAAATTATGCACAAACAGATAGCTCTTGGCACATAGAGTAGACGCATTCCAATGCTACTCCAATTTAGGAAATAAGCATTATTTAATGGCATCATCACTTCTGAATATTTTCAAGCTCCCATCACCTGAGGCCAGCCCATTTGGACTCAGATCTTTCTCTTCTAGCTATACATTTATATTTTCTCCTTCATCTGCCTTCACTCTCAGTTTAGGTTAAAAAAGAGACTGTGATTTTATGGGCATAGCCAGTACTTTGGAGCAAAACAATTGTGGGTTCATATTTTACTTCCACTACTGACATGACCTTGGCAAGACGCTTAAGATCTATGAGCCTTAAGCCATCCCATCTGAAATAAAGACAGGAAAAACTGCCTCAGCCACCTCATAATCTTGTAAGGATTAAAGAAGATAGCATCTGAAAAGCACTTAGCCCATAGATATACTCGAAAATGCCCGTTCCATTGGCTTAAGTTCCATTTGACCTTAGATATTGAGAAGGTACAGCAGCCTTCTCCTAGCTGAGGTTGAGTGCCCAGGCATGCTCTCCTGATGCTAAGAATGACATTCCCTTCTTGCTCAATAGCTTTGAAAGAACTTTTCTAATCCTTGTTTGCTCACTACTGTTCTCCTTATTCTCTGTCATTTTATCCTTGGGTTAGCTGACATCTCTCCCTCAGTCCAATAATTCCAGTCATAGCACTTGAGCTTAAGCCATCATCTGGTGTGTTGCCTGTCATGAAACAAGAGGACAGATGGACCCCATAAAGGGATGTGCAAGATGCTTTCTACCAAAAAAAAATTTCTTTTCTTTATCTAAGAAAAGGAAGATTTGTTTATTAAATATTTTTTCAAGTTTTCCAAGGTTTGCAATTATTGCATATGTTATTGGTGGAATTTTCATTAATACATTACACATTTTCAAGTCTCATTGAGGCAAGGTGGATAATTTATTTTGTTTTGTTTTTACTCATTCATTCAACTAGTATTCTTTCAACATTTAAAAAATGCCAAATGTGTGTCTGACACTGTTAGAATCATAGGAATAAAAAAGAAATTCTCAGTTGGTATGATACAAGTCTGAGCTGGAGACTAGGAATAAATAGCTTCAGCTTCTCATCCACAGCAGTATTGGGTATGATTTCATTACATTTAAATGCTAATCCATATCCCATAGCATTCTGATTCACCGGAGGACTAATGTTGCTGATAGCCACACAGATAGCCTCATCGGATATTACATTCTGAGCAACAGCAGAGCAAAACCCTCTCAACCTTCAATTCCTCCCAAATGCCCATAAACACAGTTTTGCGACTGAGCTAAGAAATAGCCACAAAAGAAGAAAAATTCTGTAAGTATATATATATATACATGGACGATGAGTTTTCAATAACAAATGTGCATTTTATGATCATTGCTAATCTCCTTATTTTTAAATTTGGTTAAAAGTTTGCCGTTACGGTTTTTTTCTTAACCTGGGTGATGTGGTTGGGGTCTGTAGCCCCACCCAAATCTCATGTCAAATTGTAATCTCCAGTGTTGGAGTTGGGGCCTGGTGGGAGGTGATTTGGCCATGGTGGAGGATTTCACCCTGTGGTGCTCTTCTCGTGATACTGAGTGAGTTCTTGTGAGACCTGGCTGTTTAAAAGTGTGTGGCACCTCCCCCTTCTCTCCTCTGGTTCCAGCCATGTAAGACGTGCCTGCTTCCCCTTCACCTTCTGCCATGATTGTAAGTTTCCTGTGGCCTCCCAGCCATGTTTTCTGTACAGCCCGTGGAACTCTGAGCCAATTAAACCTCTTTTCTTTATAAATTAGCCAGTCTCAGGTATTCCTTTATAGCAATGTGAGAACAGACTGTACACCGGGGTACAGTTAAATGTATTCCACTCTCCAGTTCACAGAATATTGTCAGTTAGTAATAGGCTTTTTGCCAACTTTATTATTTCATTTCCTCTCCCCGCTCCACATTTCCACACTTCTATTTTCCCCCCTCCACACCACACGTACCCAAATGTATCTGATATATGTTCTTATACACATACTTATTCTTATAAAATTTTAATGTTGTTTTCTATGTATATAAATTTTCAATTTATAGAAATGGTATTATGGTATACATTTTATTCTGTTCCCAGCATTTCTTACTCATCACCATGTTTTAGTATCAACCCATGTTGATATATATATATATATATAGCAGATTAGGATATATATATATATATATAGCAGATTAGGATATATATATATATAGCAGATTAGGATATATATCAGATTAGGAGATATATATATATATATATATATCAGATGAGGATCACTAGATTATAGGATATACACATATTTTAATTCAGCAGATACCACCAGCTGTGCAGAGTGGCTGTACAAATTTATATCCATCCCACCCCTCAGCAATGAATTATCTCCCTATGTCCTCACCAACACTTGCTATTACTCATATTTTAAAATTTTTGCCATCCTAGCGTTATTTTTTTCCTGTTTTAAATTAAAGCTAGCTGATTACCAATGTAATCTGAGCATCTCCTTCCTTACTAATTAGTAATTAGGGCCTCTCCTTCTGTGAGTTGACTACTTATCTTCTTTGTTCATTTTTCTATGTGGTTTTCTTCCTCACTTACTTGCATTTATGTAAGCAAATGGACATGGCTGTGTTCTGATAAATCCTCATTTTAGCAGGCCACATTTGTCCTGCACGTCATAGTTTATCAACTTCTAATGTTACTGTGAATATTTCATTTTTTATGATATTTTCTAATTTATTCTTGTTGGTAGAAACATTATTGATTTGGTTAGATAATTTCATGCCCATCAGCTTTGCTGAACTCTTAACACTTGTAATAGTTTATTAGTTCAATTTGATTGAATTTTCAATGGAGACAAACATATTATCAGTAAAATATTATTATTTTACCTCTTCTTTTCAAAAACTTTCTTTTTTCTTAGCTGAGATAATTGGCCAGAACATCCAGCACTATGTCAGCCAGTAGTGATAATAATAGATACGTTTATTTTGTACCTAATATTAATTGGGATAAACCCAGAGATTTTTCTTTCCTTTTTTTTTTTTTTTTTTTTTTTGAGACAGCATCTCACTCTGTGGCCCAGGCTGGTGTGCAGTGGTGCCATCTCAGCTCACTGCAACCTCCGCCCCCCCAGATTCAAGCAATTGCCATGCCTCAGCCTCTCAAGTAGCTGGGATTACAGGCGTGCGCCATCATGCCTTTGTGTTTTTAGTAGAGACGGGGTTTCACCATGTTGGCCAGGCTAGTCTTGATCTCTGGACCTCAGGCAATTCACCAGCCTCAGCCTCCCAAAGTGCTGGGATTGCAAGTGTAAGCCACAGCATCTGGCCAGATGTTTCTGTTAATATAATGTTTATTGTAGGTTTTTGGTATGTAGCCTTCATCAAATTAAGAATATTTCATTTTAGTCCTGGTTTACTGAATGATTATATTGTAAATAAGTCTGATCAATATACGTTATATAAACATATTTATATTTGTACATACACTATAAACACACACCCACCAATCCAACCTGATTCCTCTGCCCAGGATTAATCACTGTCATCAGGCTTTATCACCATATTGAACTATATAAAATGCTTTATCTATAGCTATTGAGATAATCAATGGTTTTTCTTCCTTTGTCTATTAATTGTGGTGAATTTCTGATGTTAAACTATCTTTTTACTCCCAGAATAAATGCCTCTTGATCATAATATATTTTGGGGATTTGATTCCATTTGGTTAATTAACATTTTATTTAAGATCTTTGCATCTATTTATAAGTGAAATGATTCTACTTTTCTTGTACTTTTCTTATCCAATTTTCAAGTCATAGTTATATTAAATCCATAAAATTTAGATAGCTTTTTTCTTTCTGAAACAACATATATAAGCCAAAGATTATCTCTTATTTGAAAATATGGTAACTCTCACCTGTAAAAGCATCTGGATCAGGGACTTGTGGAATACATGGAGATCATGGATTATCAATTCAATTTCTTCACTGGGTATGGTCTATGCCATAATGTAAACACAAACACACAGGCACATATATACACACACTCACACTCACATATATTTCAGACATGTGTCCTCTTTCAGCCTGCAGCTGTGTGAGTAAAAAATAATTCACATTTTTATATTCTCCCCCATAGGATTCCAGTGATTAAATACATGAGTATTATGCATTAACACTAAAAATGCAGAATCCCTACTTCTTCGGCCCATATAAATAACAAACTGGTGACTATTTAAATCATTTTTGCTATATGATCTACCTGAGGCTCAAAAACAAAAGAAAACATTGTGGATGAAATCAGTTTTGCTTTAGAACAGTGATTCTCAAACTTCAACATATAAAATCACCCAGATTCTTGATTAAGATGCAGATTCTTCAGCTCTAACTCCAGCAATCGTTACATAATATTTTGGAGATCGGGTACAGGAACATTTTGATGCAGTTGTTTTATGAACCATACTTTGAGGGACAGGGTTCTAGGATATTTTATATACAATGATATTTTGCCCACCAAGATATCAGAAAGAAATAGAACAAATCCTTGACCAGACCTGGCAAGATCATGATATCTGAAAATCAGGGTTGAAGCTTAAACAATGCATTTTCTGTGGCACAGAAGCCAAGGTCTTAGAGACCTGGCCCCTGCCACTTACCAGCTGTGTGACCTTGAGCAAGCCATTTATTTACTTTGACTCTTCAGTTCTCCAATATATAATAAGAAGAATTAATTTGATGACTTTAAGGTTTTTTTTTTTAATTTTTACATTCTGTTCTGTGTTTCTTCCAAGCATATGCTGTAACAGCATGAATTTATCAAGGAATTAGACAAAGGCAAGAGTTGAAACTGGACTTGTAAAATATTTGTAATGCAGATTCTTTCTAGGTTATTCATCCCGCTACAGTCTTTGTCCTTTTTAGGGTGGATATCTAGCAAACAGTTCCTTGCTACTTTAGTCTTTGAATAACAAGAGCTTTTACATTTCACATTCAGAGCCTAATGAGATATCACCCCTGAGGTCATTAGCACTATAGCCTTCTCACTTTTGATGAGACATTCCACCCCAGTCTGAGACTATTTTCTATACCCCTGGTCACATCATGACCATCCCTACTACCAAATCTTTACTCCTCCAAGTCCTGCCCTCTTTTCTCCACATCCCTTCTCTGAATTCCATTCATTCTTCATGTCCATGTCTGGTAACCTAGTCTTGGATGTACTTCCTGAGCCTGATTTCTCTGACCTGGATTGATCACTGTACTCTGACTTCCTATAACACATAGTTCATATAATTTTTTTTTTTTTTACCTTTTCTTTTAAGAGACAGGGTCTCACTCTGCCACTCAGGCTGGAGTGCAGTTGCACAATCAGAGCTCACTGTAACCTCCAATTCCTGGGGTCAAGGAGTCATCCCACCTCAGCTTCCCAAATAGCTAAGTTTGTATTAGTAGTACAGATGGGGGTCTTGCTATGTTGCCCAGGTTGGTCTCAAACTCCTGGCCTCAAACAATCCTCCCACCTCAGCCCCCCAAAGTGTTGAGATTACAGGCGTGAGCCACTGCATCTAACCAATTTACATTTTAACATTCAATCACACACACTGCTTTATTGTATAGCTAAAATGTTTCATATAGGAATAGTTTTTTTTTTTTTTTTGAGATGGAGTCTTGCTCTGTCACCCAGGCTAGAGTGCCAGTGGTGCGATCTCAGTTCACTGCAAGCTCTGCCTCCCAGGTTCATGCCATTCTCCTGCCTCAGCCTCCCGAGTAGCTGGGACTACAGGCACCCGCCACCACACCTGGCTAATTTTTGTATTTTTAGTAGAGACGGGGTTTCACCATGTTGGCCAGGATGGTCTCGATTTCCTGACCTCGTGATCCACCCGCCTTGGCCTCCCAAAGTGCTGGGATTACAGGTGTGAGCCACCGCGCCCGGTCTCATATAGGAATAGTTTTAAGCTCCTTTAGCTCAGGGTTCAAATCACCCAAAGATCTTAGGAAAGTGCTAAGCAGAAAGCATGCAGCAAATTCAAATTCCAACGACTCATTCTCTTTAGCCCTTCTCTCTCAAATAGTTCCAGCAGAAAACCTGAAATGTATTGAAAGCAGAACAAGTCTAGCTTTGAAGGCACACAAACTTTTCCATGATTCTGAAACTCATTTTATCTCCAACTCATAGCACTATGCTGGCTTCTATTTCCTCCTGATTCTATTTTCAGGTTGATTCGATCCCATTCTAATAGCTAGATGGAAGCAGAGTGCAAATGGATAATATTTTCTGCATACTTCTCCTTAACCTAATGTTGAAGTTTCCGTTAACATTTTGGACTTTTCAAAAATGTCTCAGTCCAAATCCCATGGTTTCCAAGGAATAATTTCACCCCACTGCCTAACTACCATCTGTTTTGCATTTTTAAACCATGACTTTTATCTATAAGTACAGGTCATCCACAAAATAATGACTATGGCCACTCTCATAAGTGCATACGTTAGTTTCTGAACCTCTCCTTCCATGAAGTAGTTCTTACATTTCCAGAGTTCTCAGGCTCCAAGGGACCAGTTAAGATTTATTTTGCAAATGTTACTTCATCAGAGAAGAATGGCATCTTGACCAAGGAAGGGGGCTTAAGTTAGCACTCTTGTGTTCACATCCCCTCTCAGGTACCAACCAACTATGTTAGAATCATGGAATGTTAAAGCTGAAAGAAAAGTTCTGAAATAATTTAGTCCAACCCCTTTAATTTACAGCTACTCAAAAATATACTTGTGTAGTTTATTTCTATATTGCTAATTTGGAAGTACCAAGCTCCATTTGGGAGAAGGTTCAAGTAAAGCTAAATTAATTAACTTTTGTAAAGAACTGTATTTGGTTTGTCCTTGATATCAGATAAAAGAAGGTTAAAAAATACAAATCCAAAGTGTTAATATCAATTACATTCATGGAACTTGAACAATAATGAGGGAGATGGAATGAGTAGAGAAATAGCTCCCTAGTGCAGCTTAAATTTCTTGATCATATACTTGCAGACCAAACAGAATAAAAGAGGCATCACTGTAGTTTCTTAAAATCTTGGAAACCTCAGAATATTCTGATTCACAGAATATTCTGATTCAATTATACCCTAAAGAGCTATCAAAAATGGCATTTTGTGGAGATGGTCTTAGCATAAATCACAGGACGTGGCAAAAATCTCACTATTATGGGCAAAGGATTTGAACAGGAATTTCTCCAAAGAGGATATACAAATGGCCAGTAAGCACATAAAAAGATAATCAGCCTGTAATCCCAGCATTTTGGGAGGCCAAGGCAGGTGAATCACCTGAGGTCAGGAGTTCGAGACCAGCCTGGCCAACATGGTGAAACACCGTCTCTACTAAAAATACAAAAATTAGCTGGGCATGGTGGCAGGCCCCTGTAATCCCAGCTACTCAGGAGGCTGAGGCAGGAGGATCACTTGAACCCAGGAGGCGGAGGTTACAGTGAGCCGAGATCACGCCACTGCACTCCAGCCTGGACAACAGAGCGAGACTCCGTCTCTAAATAAATAAATAACCAGCATCATTAGTCCTAAAGGAAATGCAACTTAAAATGACAATTTAACTTACATCCACTAAAATGACCATAAAGACAAAAGAACAAGCAAAAAATAACAAAGGTTGGTAAGAATGTGGTCTAATTAGAACCTTCCTACATTACTCGTGGGAATATAAAATGGTGTCGCTGCTATGGAAGACAGCTTGGCGGTTCTTCAGTGGTTAAACATGGAATTACCATATGGCCTAGCAATTTCACTCCTGGGTACACACCCAAGAGAATTGGAAACATAGGTTTATACAAAAACCTGTAGGCAAATGTTCATAGCAGCATTATTTATAATAGTCAAAAAGTTAGAACAATTCAAATGTCCATCAACTGATGAACAGATAAATAAAATGTGGTACATCCACACAATGAAATATTATTCAGCCACAAAAAAGGAACAAAGTACTGATACATACTAGAACATGGATAAACCATGAAATCATTATGGTAAATGAGGGAAATCAAACACAAAAGGCTACATGTTATAAGATTTCCATTTATATGAAATCTCTAGAATAGGCAAATCCATAGAGACAGAATGTAGATTAGTGACTGCAAAGGGCTCTAGAGGCACGGGAAAGGGAGTGACTGCTAACGGATATGGGGTTTCCTTTTGGCATGATGAAAATGTTCTGGAATTAGATAGTGGTGATGGTTGCACAAACTCGTCAATATACTAAAACCCACTGCACTGTACACTGTAAAATAGTGAAATGTATGGTATGTAAATTATGTAGCAACAAAAAAGAAGCAATTATTTATTCTCTCTATTAATTCAGTCACTTTCCAAATGAAGCAGTGACCCCAGATTCCTCCCATCCTTGCTTCCAAACAGTCACTGGGCCTCCTGTATTCCTCAGATGGGTTTGTTCGTAGAGTTCTACTTCCACAGCCACTACCCAAGTCCAGATTTTCATCACTCTGTATGAGATTTACAGCCATTGCTTTCTAACTGGACTCCATTTCCATCCTAAGCCATCCCACACAACCCCCAGAATATTTGTAAAATAGGTATAACCTCTCCTTCTGCACATATATGCATTCTCCGCCAGCCTAAAAATCCATAAGGGCTCACTATGACCACATCATCACATTTAAACCTTGTCTCCTATTCAGAGGCCTCCATCTAGCATCGGATCCTCTCTTGCTTCACAACCTTTTTTCTTTCCCATGCAGATATACCCCCTCTAAATAGCCATGCCAGTCTCCTTCATATCTTTCACATACAGCATGTCCAGTCCTGCCATTCTACTTTGACTTTTACACACATATTTTTTTCTGGAATGCTCTATTTCCTTTCATTAGTCTGTGACTCCACTTTTTTTTAAGACTTTACCCAAAGTTCCTTTCCTTCAGGATGCCTTCAGGATCTGCCCTCAACAACCCCTTACCACAATAAAAGTCACAAATACTAGTTATTAAAGATCTATACCATACTAGGTGCTATGCTAGGAGATTTAAGCATGCTGTTATTGTGCAGAGGCTGGTGAGGTAGGTAGTGTTGTTTCTGTTTACAGCTGAGGAAACAAAAGCTTGGAGAAGTTAAATCATATACAAAAGGTCATGTAGCAAGAACTGCCAAAGTTGAGATTTGAGATCATAGCTATGAGACCCTAAGTCTCGTACTCTCACTTCCTGAACTATTGCATGATACATGTACAAGAGTTTTATTTGAGAATGTTAGTTCTTCAATCGACAGAATTTTTTCAAGGGTAAAATATTGTGCCCACTGACACCAGTAAACTGTCTTGGTGAGAAATAACAAGAACTATCTCTGCCTAGCAAGGAGTACGCAGTTGACTGGATCAATACTAGAATTATCTTGAAGGCTGCAGAACCAGGCTCAGAAAACCAGATGGGCCTAGGGAATATTAGGCAAATGAGAACATAGCCAAGGCCCTGCCCCAGGGATAATCTGCTGAGAAAGCTACTATGACAGGACATGACTGCCCTGCTCATTTGATTTTTTTTTTTTTTTCCTAGACAGTCTCACTCTGTCACCCAGGCTGGAGTGCAGTGGTGTGATCTCGGTTCACTGCAACATCCACCTCCCAGGTTCAAGCAATTCTCCTGCCTCAGCCTCCCAAGCAGCTGGGATTACAGGTATGCTACACCACGCCCAGCTAATTTTTGTAATTTTAGTAGAGACAGGGTTTCATCATGTTGGCCAGGCTGGTCTCAAACTCCTGACCTCAAGTAATCCACCCGCCTCAGCCTTCCAAAATGCTGGGATTACAGGAATGAGCCACTGCACCTGGCTCTGCTCATTTGATTCTACTTTTGCCAAGTGAGTGATCTCTCTTACCTCTTTGAGTCATTACTTCTGAATTGTTCAGTTGGCCGAGCCAGGGCAGGGTCCAGAGAAAAGAGATGCCTTGCCTCTTTAACCTCTGAAGTGGGAGATGGAGTGCCCTGCACACCCCGGGACTCACTCTAGGGGAGTTGGGATCATTTGGATTTAATTTCTGCAAACATTCACTTTTCTTTTCATCCCAACGTGGGCTTGGCCATGCAATCTGCTTTGGCCAATGGCCTATCAACAGGAGTGACACAAGCAAAGGCTTAAAGTCAGCCTGCATGATGGGCCTGGCTCTCTCTCCCTATCATTGCCATGAGAAGGATGGGTCATGAGAAGCGGCTGCTCCTTCAGCCTGGACCCCAGAATGAACCCCTGTGGATCGGAGCCACCCCAGCTGACTCAGTCCCACAGTCGAGACAGAGCTGCCCCAGCAGAACCACAGAATGGTGAGGGTGATGATAAATGTAAATGGCTGTATGTCATTGCATAGTTTGATTCAATGGTCTTCCCCAACAAAGGAGAGGGATAAGAAGATCTTCCAAAATACCAGTTCTCCTACTTTATCATATTTTCTATTTCCCAATCCCTTGCATGGAGCCTAGTACAACACGCAACACAGCATATTCACTAAATACATATTTGTTAACTATCAAATGATAATACAGAGTTTCCTATTGTGATTTATAGAGAGAAGGATTTCAAAAAACACAAAGTCAGTTTTGACGTTCTCTCGAGTCAACAGGGCCAGGAGCTTCCTAAGTTTATGAGTGTGAAATAAAAAATAATTAGTACGCTCAAATAAGCAACTTCTTAAAGTGGTAGGCAGAATTCCATGGGCTTGGCAATGAGACCCCCAACTAGGGAGGTTTGACGTGGGGGATGTAGTCACGTGATTTTTGCTAGCATGAATGAGACATTACCTGTTGTCTCACAACTAGCCAGCTGCCCCGTTCATCCCAGCCAGGGAATTTCACTGAGATTACCCTGAGACTCAAGCTGACAACTAAGCAAGGGGGTGTACAGGAATTCAAAATTCTTAAACATCATTTTTTAAAAATCCTCTTGCCCTTGTTCCAGTTCCACACCAGTCAGTCAACAAGTATTTATTGATCTTCATTTAGGTGCTCGGCACTAGGCTTGCTCCTAACTTTACTGAGTCTGCATCAAGAGTAGAAACAAAAGTCCATCTATCCTATGTCTAAATATTGCAAAGTTATAAATCAAGCCAACAAAGTACAAGATAACATATGTTCTATCCTCCTACCTCCTACCTTGACAAACATACTTTCATGAAAACAAATAGAACAATGACAATAAAATGGAAAGATACATAGAAAGCTGTGGTTCTTTTATGACAAAAGTTTCATGACAGAATTTGAATATTTTGCTCATACCTGTGTGTTCTTCTGAAGGGCTTCTGATGAAGCAGTTACTTCATCCTGGAGCCAGGAGGATTTTTTTCATTTGGGGTGGTGGGCTCAGTATTGCTGAATCTTCTGATTTTTTCAGCAGATGCTAGAAATAAAAAAGATGTATTCAACCATTTAGTTTTTTTAAATGTTGAAGAGATTTTTGGAACACGTTGCGTAGGCCAACATTTTGCAGGTGAAACATCTCTATGGGCTTTATTGATCTAAAAAGCTACCTGTTTTCAACCTCTGCTATCGGGCTAGACTAGCCTCCATTACCTCCATTTCTTTTAAGGGTATAGATAAGACGAAGGAGAATAAAACTGGAAATACTTCTTGTCTGGAAAGTTTTTATGAGCTGTTCTATAACCAGAAACACCTGTATCTAGAGTAGCTCTAAAATATAGTGCGAGTCTTATATATAACTGTAGATCTTCTAGCAGCTACATTAAAATATGAAAAGAAACCAGTAAAATTAACTTTAGTAATATATTTTATGTAGCACACTATAGCCAGAATATTATTATTTCAACATAAAATCAATATAAACATTTTAAATGAGATATTTTGCACTGTTTCTAATATATATACTGATATTGCAATCCAGTGTGTTTAATACTTACAGCACATCTCAGTGTGGACATTCCTGGTGCTCAGTAGCCACATGTGACTGGTGGCTTCCATAGTAGCCAGTGCAGATCTGGAGTCTGTCCCTGGTGCCGCTTGGGGAAGGCACTAGACTAACAACTCAACTCTTAGGCATGATCTAATGCAGTATCTCGCTTTTTCTCTCATTTTTTGAGACATGGTCTCACTCTGTCACCCGGGCTGGAGTGCAGTGATATGATCATGGCTCACTAAAGCCTAGATCTCCTGGGCTCAAGCGATCCTCCTGCCTCAGCCTCCCAAATAGCTGGGAACACAGGTGCGTGCCACAACTCCTGGCTAGTTTTTAAAATGTTTTTGTAGAGACGGGGTCTCATTTTGCTGTCCCGGCTGGTCTTGAACTACTGGGCTCAAGCAATGCTCCCGCCTCAACCGCTCAAAGTTCTAGGATTATGGGCGTGAGCCACCACACCTGGTTTGCAGTATCTCTCAAAGGATGGTTTGTGAACTTCCCACTTGTGAGTCATTTAGGGAGCTTGTTAGCAGTACAGATTTCTGGGACTTCACTCTCAAATATTATGATCTAGAATCTCAGGGGTTAAGTCTATGGCATCTGCATTTTTAGTTGGCAGCCCCTGTTGACTCCAAAGCACAGTAAAATTTGAGAAGCGCTGCCTTAAATCCATGGAATAGACATTTTTATTTTTAATAATGTCTTTGTGGCCTGGATAATTTTATCAACTCAGAATAAACTAGGAGTTGATTGTTGCTATGGTGTTAAAAACACAGCTGCTGTCAGCCAGTAATTATTAAAAACTCTGCTCCACCTGTGTAATATGAAGCAAATCACAGCAACTCTCCCTCCTGGCATAATTTCTCCATCTGAAACTAAAGCAGTGGCACTAATCTATGTCACTCTGTTCCTCCTGAGGACAAACCCTTTTTAAACAGAAGTTTAGAGTCTTTCTCTCTTGGCTCTTTGATTCATCACTGTGGTTTCTCAGTTCCAAATCCTGACCGTTGTTTCATTTGGATTGAAAATGGACAGGGTGGCATTTTAGTTGTCGTGCCTAGCTTCCTGGTATATTCCTCCAAGTGAGTGGATGCTTTCAGCTTTGCTCAATGTGCCGGAAGGAAGTCAGAGTGACTGTCAGCTCATGTGTGCCACAAACCATTGAGGCTGAGTTCCCAGATTCACTTCGCCCCTAATTCCCTGTTCACCTTTGTACCAGGGTCTTAAGGCTGAGTTTCCAAACCTGCTGATGCAGTTTTTCCTCCAAGGAGCCCTAGGAGCTCCTTTATCCTGTGGTATTCAGAAGCTTTGCGGGCTATGCTTGAGCTGGGATACTCACACTTTTAAACCATTATAGAAGGGTATCTTAAGCAATTTTTTAAGATGCCTTATTTGTCATTAATTCCTCCAAAGGGATGTTGCAGATGATTTTAAACATTTGACATATTAAAGGAAAAGAATCCCACCTGAGCCGAGGTTGATGCTGGAACAGAGGGCAGAAACAGTGGAGACCGTGAAATGAGTGTTCTGGGTGGGTAGGGGGTGGGGGCAGCTGGGGATATTGGCCTGTTCCCTTTTACTTTCCTTCTCTTTCTCCTCCTCCTTTTCCTTTTGCCACTCCTACTTCCTGTTATTATGTATCTTCATGTCAGTTTCCTTGTAGTTTCCCACCCCCTGCCCCAATGAGGTCACAGGAATTCTAAGCTCCTGAAAGACAATTCTATGATACTAATTACATGTCTGGGAAATGAAGCCCTGGATTGCAGGTGGTACCCGCCAGCAGCTATCACTATTACTATTATTATTGTTATCATTATATTATCACTTGGTATGGAGCCTTTAGCTTTCTGGGACTGAATAATCTTCCTTTGGTTTTGTTGCCACATGCTGGCTTTGTGAGCCTTCATTTGCTTTTCTATATGGCATTTTTGTTATTCTTTTATGCATACTTTTTCCTTTATCCAGAGTTAAATGTAGCAAGAAAGAATTCTTAGATATATTAAGAAAGATGCTAAGAAAATAAAATCCCACTTTCAACCCAACCAATGTCAAATGGCAGAAATAATAATGAGAGGTGGGACATTTTCATGGCATTCACACAAATATTTGAGGGCTTTCACATGTCAGGCACCCCTCCAGGCTCTGAGATATGTGAATAAACAGGACTGAAAAAAAATCTCTGTCCTTCTACTGGAGGAGGCAAACAATAAACAAATTATTATTAAAACGTGCATTGGTGGTCATGAATATGATGGGGAATAAAAGCACGCACAGGAGGGACGTGGGACTGGTGGGCGGCTGCAATTTTAATTAAGGTGGTCGGGTAGATCTCACTAAGAAAGTGACCTTTGAACAAAGACTCAAAAGAATAAGACACACAAACTCCCTGGAACGTTCTTCCCACCAACAGGGTGAAAGCAGGTGCACCAGCCCTGAGACAAGAGTGAGCCTGGTATGCCTTCCAGAACCTCATCCATTTGGATTCACATTGGCTTATAACAGAGCTGAGAGAAGCAACACTGGGAAGAAAGCATTTTGTTTGAATTGGCACCTTGGGAGATCTTTTTAAACACAACTTGACTCTGTTGTTGCTTAATAAAGCTTAGGAAAAACATGATCATAGATGGACTGAGTCTTAATATCGCATTGATAAATTAGGATAAGGTCCCCAAATACAAGCCTTCTAGAGAAAGGAAGGGAAGAAAAGGGAACTTACTATTTACTCAGCAGTAGGTGTCTAACAGGTTACGGGAAGGATCCCAAGCCTCAGCCGCTTGTGAATATAAATCAGATCCCATTAACCTAATCGCTCTGGGCTCTCTGGTTCCTCGCCCCATCAGCATATGTAGGATTTCCAGCTTACTTTCAAGGTCTCTTCCTCCTGCCAGGTATTGCAGGGAGGCCCTGGAAGGTGTCACCTGTGCACTCAGGCATCAGCCCTGCCGCAGCTTCCCTCTGCTGCCTCAGGCTGCCAGTTGCTGCTGCTTGAATGCCCTTCTGGCTGCTGCTCCCTGAAGCACCCTGGCCTCTGCAGTACCAGTCATCAGTCACCTCTACTGCTCCTGCCCACTGCTGCTAGGGACCTGTGGATGGACAGCAAGTGGCTGCAGCATCATCACTCTCTATCCTCAAGAGTCCCTGCCGGCTGCAGTCTAGCATGAAAGCAGATGGAAGACATCACCCTCTTGCCTGCATTAGCCTGATCGAGGGTCCTTGGCAAATGGCTGAGCCCAAATCCCCTGAGTTGGTGAGCCTGCTCCTCTTTTTCTCCTGTATCCTTTCCTCCTAAGAATGCCCACATTGCTCTAGAGTGATTGCATCAGAGTGAATTCAAGAAACAGCCACGATGTTGCTGTTCTTAAAATTAGCAGATCCCTCTGACCCTCAAGTTCATTACAGATTCTGACTTTTTCTTCCCTTAAAATACATTTTATAGCAAGAGCTCCCAGAGCCCCCCACCCCATGCCCAGTCCCTGACTTACAATTCGATTTCTGTCAACCTCTCATCCCATCCTTCCCTCCCAGTTGATCAGATGTGTTCATTACAACCTTTGTTGTGGAAACCACTCCATAACTCCATAGCTACTTGCCTTAGAGGCTTTTTTTTTTTTTTTTTTTTTGGAGATGGAGTCTTGCTCTCTCGCTCAGGCTGGAGTGCAGTGGCACGATCTCGGCTCACTGCAACCTCCACCTCCTGGGTTCACGCCATTCTCCTGCCTCAGCCTCCAGAGTAGCTGGGACTACAGGCACCCGCCACCACGCCCGGCTAATTTTTTGTATTTTTAGCAGAGACGGGGTTTCACCATGTTAGCCAGGATGGTCTCGATCTCCTGACCTCGTGATTCGCCCACCTCGGCCTCCCAAAGTGCTGGGATTACAGGCATGAGCAACCGCACCCAGTCACCTTAGAAGCTTTTTAGCAAGTACCATAGTTCATTCACTTTTAAATGAATTTTTTCTTAAGATAATTTTCCCCATTTTAGCATTTTTAATATTGGGATATATCCTATAATCAATGAAATGCAGAGTTTAATTGGTAGAGTTGTTTTGTTTTTGTTTCGGTTTTCATTCTTGGTAATGCATAAAGCCATGTCATATCTTACAGCCCATGGTGTCTTAGAACTGATAAGCTATGGCATCTACCTCAGTGGGTAGGTAAAGTTGAGGGGTTTTCCTCATGACAGTCTTGCTAAATCCCAGCCCCAGGTTTTTCCTAAATCCATGTTGCCCACGCTTTATTTGATTTCATCCTCAAGCTGACTTTAAGGAGTAGGTACTATTCATTATTCCCATTCTAAATATGAGAAAATTGACCCAGAGAAGTGTAGTCATAGACTCAAGGTCACAGAACGGATAAGAAGCAGAGGCAGAAGCAGAAATGAAGCTTGTCGGATCTCAGCACTTTTCCTTCTCCTCCATCCTGAACTTTCCACTTAAAAATGGCACAAAGATCCAAGGATTCATGTCAAAGCTGGGCAGAGTGCTGTGATCATGCAGCTCTTGGGATACCCTTAAAGTTAGGCATTAGTTAGCTTCTTGGCAATCTTAACAGTCAAAACCCCCAAGATGTGTTTGATGCTATTCTACTTGGCTACTTTTGCTTTTGTTGCCTGTGCTTTTGGGGTCATATCCAAAACATCATTGCACAGACTAATATCAAGAAGCATTTGCCCTATCTTTTCTTCTGGTCGTTTATTGTTTCAGGTCTTACATATAAGTCTTTAATTAATTTTGAGTTGGTTTTTCTATATGGTGTGAGATAAAGGTTCAATTTTATTCTTCTTCATGGATATCCGATCTTCCCAACAACATTTATTGAAGAAACTATCATCTCCCTATTGTGTCTTATTGGTGTTCTTGTTGAAGATCAATTGGCCATAAATGCAGAGATTTATTTCTCGGCTCTCTATTTTCTTCTATTTGTCTATGAGTCTATTTTTATGCTGGTACCATGCCATTTTGCTTACTATAACTTTGTTGTATATTTTGAAATCAGGTATTGTGATGCTTCCCAGCTTTGTTCTTTTTGCTCAAGATTGCTTTGGCTCTTTGGGGGGTCTCTTTTAGTTCCATATGAATTTTAGGAAAATTTCTGTGAAAGATGCCATTGGAATTTTGATAGGGACAGCATGAATCTGTAGATTGTTACAGATTGGGTAATGTGAACATTTTAACGATATTAGTTCTTTCAATCCATGAACACAGGATAACTTTCCATTTATTTGTGTCTTCTTCATTTCCTTTATTAATGTCTTATACTGGTCAGTGTACAGATCTTTTACCTCCTTGGTTAAATTTATTTCTGAATATTTTTTATACTATTGCAAATGAGATTTTTTAGATTTATCTTTCAGATCATTCATTGGTAGTATATGAAATGCTACTAATTTTTACATATTAATTTTGTATCCTGCAACTTAAAAAGCTTCTGCCCAGCAAGAGAAACAATCAACAGAGTAAAGAGGCAGCCTATGGAATGGGAAAGAGTATTTGAAAACCACATATCTGATAAGGAGTTAATATCCACAATAGATAAGGAACTTAAATGACTGAAACAACCCTATTTTAAAATATGTAAAGGACCTGAATAGACATTTTTCAAAAGAAGACATACAAATGGTTAACACGTATATGAAAAAATGCCCAATATCACTTATCATCAGAGAAATGCAAACTGATATGCAATGAGATATTACCTCAACACCAGGTAGAATGGCTATTATCAAAAAGACAAAAGATAAGTGTTGGCACGGGAGTGGAGAAATGGGAAGCTGTGTACATTGTTGGCAGGACTGTAAATTCATATAGCCATTGTGAAAAACAATATGGGAGGGCTCCTCAAAATTTTGAAAACAGAACTACCATATGATCTAGCAATTCCACTTCTGGGTATCAGTCTAAAGGAAATGAAATCAGTATTTCAAAGAGATGTCTGTAATCCCATGTTTATCTCAGTACTACTCACAATAGCCAAGGTATGGACTCAACTTAAGTGTCTATAAACAGATGAATGGATAAAGAAAATATGATACACACATGTGCACACACACAGTGGAATACTATTCAGCCTTATAAAAGAAGGAAATTCCGACATTTATAACAACATAGATAAAGCTGCAGGGTACTGTGCCAGGTGAAATAAGCCAGCACAGAAAGGAAAATATTGCAGGATCTCACTTATATGTGGCATCTAAAAAAGTCAAACGCATAGAAGCAGGGAGGTGGTTGCCAGGGGTTGGGAGGTGGGGAGGAAATGAGGAGTCATTGGTCAAAAGGTACAAAGTTTCAGTTAGGATAAAGAAGTTCTGGAGATCTGTCATACAGCACGGTGTCTATAGTTAATAATAATGTATACTTGGCCAGGCACGGTGGCTCAAGCCCGTAATCCTAGCACTTTGGGAGGTCAGGACGGGCGGATAACTTGAGGTCAGGAGTTCGAGACCAGCCTTGCCCAAATGGTAAAACCTCATCTTTACTGAAAATACAAAAATTAGCCAGGTGTGACGGTGGGCGCCTATAATCTCAGCTACTAGGGAGGTTGAGGCAGGAGAATCACTTGAACCTGGGAGGCGGAGGTAGCAGTGAGCTGAGATTTTACCACTGCACTCAAGCCTGGGTGACAGAGCAAGACTGTGTCTCAAAAATAAATAAATAAATAAATAAATAAATAAATAAAATAAAATAAAATTTCAGTTTAAAAATAATGTATACTTGAAAATTTCTAATAGATCTTAAATGTTCTCGCCACACACAAAAAAATGGTAAGTATGCCAGGTGATGAATATGTTAATTAGCTTGATTGTGGTGATTATTAAACAATGTATACATATACCAAAACATCACCTTTATACTGTAAATATATATGTTTTTATTGTCAAGTATACCTCAGTAAAGCTGGAAAAACATTTAATTCAAAAATAAGATAAACATGAAACCCCAAGATGCTTCCTTTTTTGTGTTTTTAGTCCCCAAATGCAATGAAATTCTGAGTTCTTAAAACCACTCTTTAGGGACTGTGATAATTTCCTTATCGGTTCCATATGTTTTACTAGTGTGGTCTCAGAGGTTAGGAATCAACATTCCTCTGCCCCCAATTTCCCTTCCTTCCTAAAGTGCAGAGTCAACCGGAGATGAGTACCAGCATCCTAGTTTATAGGTTCCACCGGGTCTTTAGAGACCGTCTCCTCGCTGACTTTATTCCGGGGCTTTATCTTCCTGCTTGAATGCTTTTGTAGCAGCCCAGTGCCCTGAGAGTTGTTCTGGGAGGCACCAGATATTTATTTTAAAAAAAACCATTGTTCTCTTATGGGTGCCACTTGATTACTCATTTGCCAACCCTAATCAACAGATGGAAACAATTTTGAGCACCTCAGTGAATGATTTCTTCTCTCCTTTTATATCAACCTATCATTCTGCTTGGTGTTGAAAGTGTGGAAGGGTGAGACACTCACCTTGTTTACAATCAAAGTGGATATCAGAATGATATAACAGAAGGAGGTACCTGCATTTCAATCCTGCCTTTTATTTGTAATGTAACCTTGTGTAAGTGATTTAGCTTCTCTGACTCAGTGTCCTCATCTGTAAAATGAAATCAATTGCATCTAAGGCATAGGGTTGCTTAAAAGATTAAAGGAAATCACAGGCAATACCCTTAGCCAAGAGCCTTACACAAAGTAGGCACTCAAAAAAATGTTATTTCGTTTTCCTTGGGGAGAAGAAAAAATACACATATGAAGCAATTAGTGAACGAGACAATAGATACACAATGCTAAATTGCTGGTAGAGTCAGTAAGTGCTCAAGGAGCCAGAGGAAGGAGACTTCAAAGTAGGCTGAAATCTACAGGGAAGGGCTGGGGAGAAGGAAAAAAAGGGTCAGCCGCTGGAGGGTGGGTCAGAGGGAACCACTGGGGAGAGGGGCGGGGGAGGGGCGGCAAGCTCACTCCTTTTACCTCTGGGTTTGAAACTGACTCCATAAGCCCTTTGGGAACAAAAGTGTTTTACCCCATTTGGACTTCCGGGTGTTTAAAAGTAGTGAGGGATACTAACCAAACAACCATAATAAAGGCATAAAGTTTTGTTTCTTCTTTTGTTTTTTAACTAGCAAGGCCATAATGAAATTTGAAGCAGAAAGTGAAAATTTGCATCCAGCTGTGCTGCAGGAACCCTGTTTTAAAATTTCGTCTTCTCAGATCTGTGTCCCTAGGAGGACGCAGCGCGTGATGAAATACAAAATTCTCCGTTGCTGATACCAGCAGAAGTGATTAGAAGGGGGTGGGTGAGGCAGAAATCATCTTTTAGTTTAAATTGTTGTAAATCAGACCCGAAAACTAGGCTATACATTATGCTTTTGTTACTCTGAGAGTTAAATTATAAGGAAATGAACTGTGCATAATAATTCACGACGTCACTGACTTCCCTGCTTCCCAGCTTAATGTGCTCTCCTGTGAAGCAGGTTTAGCGCTTGGAGCCATGGCTGGACGAAAGGCGCCCTCTAGTGGCTATCTTCTACAAGGGCCACCGGAGGGGCGGGAGAGACCGTGTCCCCACGTGGACAAAGAGAAACCTCATCCTCACCTGGTTTTGGAGACACCGGGCCACGAAGGTGAAAGGAAGTGGCTTCCAAGAGAACTGTGTGTCTCCAGTTGACTTTTCCAAGTTGTCAATAAAAATTGTGAATTCTCGTTTCAATATCAGATAGCTGTGTCAGTACCTCCTCCAGCCAAGCAGGGAAATAGCAACCAGGAATTCCCGTTTCAGTTTAGTGCATTTCACCCAATACTTGGTAAAAGCTGAATAGCACACAGCTGTCAACCCACTCCTGCCCTGGCCTGCCCTCAGTTCTTGTTGAGCTCCATTTTCTGAGAGAGAATGCCCTGGTATTCGAGAAGGCCGCCTAACCAAATTGCTTGCAGAACAGAAAATTTCAGACAGTTCAGGGGCCCTGCGAAGCCTCTCACTAGAATGTATGATTTTTTTCCTTAGACCAAAGCAATTAAAAAAAAGAAAAAAACTCAGAGTTTCAACTACAGAACTCATAAAGAGGCTTCCCACTGACTGGGTTTAAACAACAACTGAAAAAAAAGGTCTGGTTGAAGCAGGGTTTCTCCTCAGGCTTTCTTCTCTCTTCAGGTGACCTAAGAAGTCTGACCAGAAAGAGTTCACCCTCTGTCACCTGCCTGTGCTCATGACTAATGACACCAAGAGTCATCCGTACCCTGAACACTCCCTGACACATGCTTCCACCCTCTTTTTTAAGTGGATGGTGTGGAGAGGTCACAATAACACACAACCTGAAACTGCTCTAACTGTAAACCCAGAAAATCTGAGACTGGTCTCATTTAATTTATGAAGTTTATTTTGCTAAGGTTGAGGATGCGTGCCCTGCGCGCCCGTGACACAGCCTCAGGAAGTCCTGATGACATGTGCCCAAGGTGGTCGGGGAACTGCTTGATTTTATACGTTTTAGGGAGACATGAGACATCGGTAAACATATGTAAGTAGTACATCGGTTCTGTCCAGAAAGGCAGGGAAAACTCAAAGCAGAGGAGGGGGGCTTCCAGGTCACAGGTAGGTGAGAGACCAATGGTTGCATTCTTTTGAGTTTCTGATAAGCTTTTCCCAAGGAGGCCATCAGAATATGCAGCTATCTCAGTGACCAGAGGGATGACTTTGAATAGAATGGGAGGCAGGTTTGCCCGGAGCAGTTTCCATCTTGAATTTTCCTTTCAGCTTAGTGATTTGGGGGGTCCAAGATATTTTCCTTTCATGTAACCAAAGCCTTCTTGGTCCCCTCCTGCTTTCCTCTAGGTTGGGACCCAGAACCAGAGACCTCATGATTCTGTCACATTCTAAAACCTCATGTCTTGCTGGAAACACGGGAATGGGAATTCTCAATTTCTGCGTTACGCACAGGATTTCAGGCCCTGGGTTCTTGACTGGGCTGGAGTGAGTATGTGCTACACCCAGCATTTGGGGAGGCAGAGGAGGGTTGGGGTGCAAACCCCAGCATGCAGATGCAGGCGCTGTATTTAAGCATTACATATGGACTTAGCCCCTGACAAGCTCACAGAAGAATTTATGGAGCGCCTCATTCAGTGTAACAGCAATAGGCTCCATTTTAATGAATCCCCTTGGTAGTATAATCATCACTCAGACAGGAACAACTGCTATACGGGGCTGTGCACCCACTCACTGACCTTTGTACCTTCCCACTGAAACTGAATCCTTT
This sequence comes from Pongo pygmaeus, assembly GCF_028885625.2. Lineage (NCBI taxonomy): Eukaryota > Metazoa > Chordata > Mammalia > Primates > Hominidae > Pongo > Pongo pygmaeus. The sequence continues at coordinate 104,461,131 of NC_072384.2, read as the reverse complement.
CCATACTTTTTTCCTATTGCACGAAAATTTCATTTTTAAAATGAATCAATATGTGCTTAGGGAGTGCCATGGGGTCGGGGGCGGGGGGAAGAAGGAATGGCAGTTTGAGCCCTGGGTCTAGTGAGGAAGCTGAATCGGTTTACTGGGAGGCATGGTTCCCCTTCATAAACACCATGAAACAGAATTTCACGTTACAAATTAATGTGTGCGTGTGTGTGCAATTTTTTTAAAGCGTGTGCTTTGTTTCTGAGAGCGCATAGACACCACATGCTGCGGTTGCTATGGTAATTACTAGCCTCTGTTGAATAGGGACGCAAGGGGTTACATAGAAGAAAACCAACTGGCAAAAGTGCATGTTACAATGAATAAACCCACTTATTTCTAAAAGGTTGCAAGAGGCACTCAAACCAGAAAATAAAGGAACTGGAGGTAGGGGCACAATTTTTCAAAGACCTAACAAAACCAGCGCCTATAGCAGTTTTCATCATATATCTGGAGTGAAAAGTGTCCAAAGCCCTCGAGACATTTGCTCATGTGTTGCAATAGGCAGAAGACACAATCGTATCTAAAAGCAGTACAATATTATGCAATAGTATTAATAACAATAGTAGCAATAGTAATAGTAATAATGATTATCATTTATTGACTGAATGCAATATTTCCAGTAATTTTTCTATTTTATCTCATTTAATCCACACAAAAACCCTGAAATACATTCATCAACTCATGTTTTCATTTAGTTTATATTTTTAAAGCAATTTCTATGAGGCAACTGAGCCGAGCCCTGAAGATGTCAAAATGTGGAAAACCTTGTTTCTCCCTCATGGAGCCCACGGCTAGTGGGAGAGACAAGAGGTAAATAAGCTCATGACAGTGCAAGGTGCTAAGGAAACTCACAGGAGAAAAACTCTCTCACGGACCTTGGGGGCAGCGGTGGGGAAGGTGGTAGGGAACCACAAGGTAGGTCTTCTGAAGAAAGTGACATATCTGAGCAGGGTGTAAGAATGGTGAGACTTCAGCAGAGGACCAGGGAGAAGCGGTGTTCTAGACAGACAGAAATCTAAGCAAAGCCTCCATTTGGAAACAGACTCTGACAGGTTCCCTGAAAAGGAGAAGTCAATGTGGCTGAACCTGGAGTGAGTTGGGGTTGGTGAGAGAGCCAGGCAGAATAGGCAGGGCCAGATGGAGAAGGGCTTTCTGGTACATATGAAGGGGCTTGGACCTGGTCCCAGGGTCATGACAATGGGTCTTTACCAAGTCAGTAAAGAATATACAGTGGAGAAGGAGTAACACAATTCAGTTGTGTTTTAGCAAGCTCACTTTGACACAATGTGGAGGATGGATGGGGGAGGGCGAGAACCGAAGCAGAGATTGGAGGGAAGGCTATGTGGTAATTCCAGTGAGAGAAAATGGTGGGCTGAATTCAATAGAGCGAGGAAGGAATGGCAGCGGGAGGGCAGATGTGTGTCTATTGAGAGGGGCCTGATAAACAAGACTTGGTGTGGTGGCTGAGGTGGAGGAGGCCAGCAGGTACTATTACCCCTATTTGACCCCTATTTGACTTTAGACAGAACTGAGGCTAAGGAAAGCTTAGCAACCTGCCCAAGGGTCCTGCTGTAAGTGGCAGGAACAGGATTTGAACCTGTGCCCATCTGGTTTCAGAGCCTCTTCTTTCCATTACACTGTGTCGATTCCCATGGCTGAAGAAGAGGCTCCCTAGCAAAATCTGCCATAGGAGTGTTGCTTACAAAGGAAGAAAGGAGCGCTGTCTGATCTGGCTAACTAAGGAACACAATGTCCAAAGGCAGACTGGGAAATTTTATAGATGAACAAGAAGCTTTGGGGACAGCAAACAGAAATGATTTATAAATTTTGTAGTTCCCTTTTTCTCTTAGCTTACCAGAATAAGGTAATACGCCATTTGCTTTTTAAAAGATTTACTTTAAGAAGCATTTAATTTAAGAAACAATATTATATCTTCTACAAAACCAGAGCTAAAGATATTTTCTTCTTTGACGTTCCACAATGACTCTTCTGTAAGAAGCAACATGATTGACCAACTAATTACTCAAGTACTTTACTTTATTCTAAGAAGAATTTAAGATAAAATACATGATGACATTTCTTTTTGAATTTAATAGCAGCTATTAGTTTAACTTTCCACCTTAAATGTGTCTTTCAAAGAAACATATATAGAGAGAGAGGAAGAAAAAATGAAAGCAACAACAAAAAAATTACATACAGAGAATTATATAACCTATCGGGTTTTCATTTGTCTAAAGCTGTGGAATTTCATACTCATTCTATTTCCTTTCAGAATCACCATTTGATATATCTTTCTTTTAAATTATTTATAAGCTCTCTTTCTTTTCAAAACTTCTACTCTCTATATCTTTAAATGAAGGCCACTTTCATTTGTTTTTGAAAACAGATAAAAATAAATCTAACAGCAATGGGTCTGTGTTTGCACTAGTTTGTGTCTTTAAGTAGAATGTCTAAAAAACAAGGACTGGCATGTCCAAAATAGAACAGCTTGCCTGGGCACTCTCTGCTCTGTTTGGACATAGCTGCACCAGCGTCCACACCACCATCAGAAGGGGTGGCTTTGGAAATCAAGATATATTAGCTTGAAACCCTAAACACGTGGAACCCTGCTATCAAGAGACTACAACGTACCATTCTTAGGCACCATATAAGCATTTAATGATCTAGCTGAAGTGTTACAATAGTGGGTTTAAACAGGATTTGATATTTGCCAAAGGAAACCAAAGTAGATCTTTTTAGCTCTCCCCTTTCCCTTATTCCTCAACTCCTTCATCACACTCTTGCTTTTACCCTTGACCTATTACTCAAACTCTTGGTGCTTCTAGCTTTGGGGGGAGGTGGGATATGGAGCAGGAATGAGAGTCCAAGTGCGGCAGAGAAAAGCTGGGAAAAGGAGGCTGAGAGTCCAGAGGAGTCAAATCAGAATTGTCAACAGAGGGCTCCATACTTGGATCTTATGGACTCCAAGCCACTTTGAGAGGCACGCCAATGCTGATTTTCTGCTCAGCAATTTGACATTTGTCATCCAAAGAAAAGTCAGCACATCATACTTTAAGCTGAGAAATTCACAGGTCTTTTGGGGGCTTCTTTTAATCATCACGCAACCCAACTGTGAGGCCAGGAGGTGGTAAATGACACTATTCTCCTTTGAGAGAAGCTCAGACTGGGGCTTAGATCCAGGTCTGCCCAAGGATACATAGCAGGGAGTGAGTCATTGGACAAAGCAGCCCAGAGCAACATCTCTCCAAGTTACCATTCATCCACCAGGCTACATGGCTTCAGTTTAGTTTAGGAGGCAATGTTTTCCGTAGCTTTGATTGTTCTTTTGTATCCTGTTGGGACTGGATAAAAGTTAGTACCCTAATTACATTCAGATAGTGTCAGCTGTATTTTCTGGGAAAGAGAGGTCCCCTCTTCCCAGCTTCTGCCTCTCAAGATGAGCAATGACTAACCTAAGTCTACCACAGAAGTCTTTTTCCCTTTCCAGTGACTGGTGTACCAGTGAACATGTGACCCAATTCCAGCCAATGACACATGGGGGAAAGAGCTGTGGGAAATAGATTCTTGCTGTCTTCTTACCCTCCTTCTTCTTGCCTTAGGACATGATCACATGAAGACTTGGTGCTTAGGATTGAGGTTCCAAGAGAATTAAAAAGAAGCCAAATGCATCCTAATTGATATAGTTAAGATGATCATTGTGTTGCTATAAAGAAATACCTAAGGCTGGGTAATTTATAAAGAAAAGAGGTTTATTTGGCTCACGCTTCTGCAGGCTGTTCAGGAAGCATGGTGCCAGCATCTACTTCTGGTGAGGGCCTTAGGAAGCTTTTACTCATGGCAGGAGGCAGAGGGGGAGCAGGCATGTCATATAGCAAGAGAGGGAGCAAGAGAGAGACGAAGGAGGTCCCAGACTGTTTTTAACAATCAGATATCACAGTAACACATTACCGTGGGAAAGGCACCACGCCTTCCGTGAGGGATCTGCTCCCATGTCTCAAACACCTCCCACCAGGCCCCACCTCCCACATTGGGGATTATATGTCAACAAGAGATTTGGAGGGGACACACATGCCTATCAGTCATGCATATTAAATTTTAACAAATTGTGTGGTGAGAGTTTATATCTTTCAGTGGCTATTTTTGGAGACTTAACATTGGTGGTACATCTCTACTTGCCTTTGTAAGGGAACTAGCACTTCTTTAGGTCACGAGGAATCAAAACCTTGGTTGGGTTTCCACATTGATATTTGAAGTCCAGATGGAAATAAGGATCATGGCATAGCCAGGAGCTGACATCGGGGCGTCTTCTTGGCATGCGGGTCCTCTGGCATCAGCCCCGTGCATCTTCACAAGCCCTGGCTGATTATGTCAGCTTGTCTCTCACCCAGGCCAAGAGAGCTTCTGGTTCTATAGCCACATCTGTGCCTTCCAATTAGTAGGGCAATGAGTTACTAGTGCACCATCATCAGCCCAACCTGCTTTGCTATAACGGCTTTCAAATTCTGTTTTGACCTCATTGAATCACCCTTTGTTGAACAATTACAGCCTATATGGGCTATAATTACAATGGCAGTTTGTATCATTGAGCAGTGATACACTGGGAACAAATACAGCTTATTATGAAACAGACAGTATGCCCAAAGAGACTCATTCTGGATCTCTAAAAAAAATGTTTGATAAATCATTAGAGGGAAAGAAGTGCCTATATTATGATTTAATAGAAAGGGTCTCCATTGTGCAAGGCAGACGAGAACTCCTTTTGAATTGTTGAGAAACAATGTTTTAAAAAGGCAAACCCGAATCTGAGCTCTCAACTCTTATTGGTGGTTGACACATGCTTGTTAACTACCTAGTGGGAGACTTGTATGCAAATGGAAATATTGTGACACAAATGTACTTTCTTTTCACAAATTCTTGAATGAAATTTCTGTAAATCAAATCGCATTTTAAGTGTCTATTGAGTGATTCCATACTTTAAAAAATCATTTTAAAACCTGGGTAGTTTATGTGTATGAAAATACTGAATTTTTTGTTAGTTGAGGTTGTGGATTTTAGGCATGATATTTCTCATCCCAGGGGGAAAGTAGAAGACATCTTTGTTGCTGAGATATTGCTCATTGTTGTCCTGCACTTCATTCGAGGGCACTGGACATTGTATTATTTCTCTTTGATAGTAGTATTGGAAGACATTCCCAGAGCACGCCATCTTGGCTTGTACACAATAAACAATCATTTACAGTAAAAAGTGAGTAGAAGGAGAATGAGAATGTACATGAGAAGGAACATTTCTGAGTGCATAAAACAAGCAGCTGGAAAAAATTATCCAAGGAAGAAGGGCCTTGGGGCCTGGGAATTTGGTGGGATGAGCATGGGGCCACATCTTGAGCATAGATTCCTCCTGCCATCATCACTGCTGTTATTTGTGCCCTACTCCAACCCCGAGCGAGAACCTCAGAAGCTTGGTCCCTTGTCCCCTTGAACACAAATGCTTCCAAGGGCAGCTTCTAGAAGCTGCGCTGCAGCTCCCAGCACACTATGAGGACTTTGTAAATGTCAAAGAAGAGCAACAAACAAATTTTCCCAAAGCAAACTGTTTTCTCCATTTTCTAAGTGAGTGCAAATGTGATCGTGTGGGAAAGTTTAACAAGTTTTAAAGAACTTTGTAGCTGGACAAAAGGAGCATAAAATTGGTTTCAAGACACAAAGAATTCTTTGGAAAGTGGTTAACCTTTAAAGTAACTCCTAAGAAAGACAAAGATTTTGTATAGTCAATAAGACCCTTGGAATAACAATTGCTTATGTTTCCACTGCCCAGGAGTGTAAAGAAACAAACAAACCAATTTACATTTCCCTTAGCAGTAGCTTGTTTGTTGTTATTTTCTTTAAGAGTATCAGGGTCGGTGGCTGCAAATGGAATTTAAATATGTAGGGTAAAGAGGCAGTCAGACTAAAAATAAATGAGATTTTGAATAACCTCTGTAATATTTATAATCTTGTGCACTCTGAATTCCCATCATTTCTTACTCATCCAAACAAACTCAAATGGGTTTTTGGCCCATGACCTTTTTTTTCCCCTGCTAAATACAACCAACACACACATACGGAACCACAATATGGAAATGATCTGACCTAAGACATTTTGATGGTACAAGAGGATATATTTGGAAACCTGGAAAATCCCTCATGGTCAAAGCCTTGAGTGGCTTTCCAACCAAATGCTCCAAGTTCAAGCCTCCATCCACAAGTCATTCTGGAGTTCAACATATGGGTCTGGTCAAAAGTGAGAGGGGAAAGGGATTAGTGAGTAATCACACTGAGGCAAAACCAGGGAGGAAGAGCTCTGGGGAGCAAGAGGGAATCTGCATGGGGAGGAACACAAATTTCCTAGTAATCTACCACCTCCAAAGTAGAGCTGGAAAATGTCAAGGGCCTCTAGAGGACACATAATCAACTCCTGGAATGGAATCAGCACACCTGCCTCCTTGAAGTGCACATGCTCTTCTGGGGACAGAGCATCTCCTGGCCCAGGCCTCTCCTGGTCTCAGCAAGTAGGGTTGCAGGTTGTGTGATGCTGGAGCCTCACCTTTGTCTAGTGCTTTTCAGCTGGCAAAGTGCTGTCACCTGCATTATCTCTTATCACTCTTCAAATAGTCCTGGGAAGGATGCAAGCTATGTATCACAATCTCCATAAATAGGTTAAAGTCAAAAAGGTAGAAAAGGGTTAGATGTAAGCCATCCGATGAATAGCCAGGTCTGTTTTAGAAACGGATTACAGCACAGGAATGATAAAGAATGATGTTTCAGTTAACTTGGACTTTCCCTCCAATCTCATCAAGGAAGCCACCTTTTAAAAGTTCTCAACCACTAGGTCCTGCCTCCTGAACAATGTCCCAAGTCTGTTACCACAATTTCTCTTCTGAATTTTGCCCTAAGTTTATCCTTGTGGTATTGTTGCGACTGCCCTACAGTTTTGTGGCTTGTTGGGGATGGCTCTCGTTCTAGGGCTGGGGCTCCATGTGTACCCTTAATCCCTTTTCAGTATTCCCACAAGCTACAGGTCTTCCGACCACCTATTAGTTGACTTATTAAAGTAAACTCACCTTCTAAGGACAAGCCTTGATTTTTTTTTTCCTGCAGAGTACAGTCTAATCCACATGGAAGGGGAAAAAAGGAACAACAACATTTACCCAATTAATTAGCAAAGCACCTGTCTTGACCTTCCAGTCAATGGGTCCCAATTATCACGATGAGCAGCTTTCATTTGTTTTTGCCTATTCGGCATGATGGTCCCAGCCCCATCTCCAGAAAACCCTGCACCAGTTTTTGACAGTTACTCTCTGTATTTCAAGAAGAGCTCCAGCTTTATTTAAATCTAGCAATTACCACACCCTCACCGACCCCCATGAGGAGGGGATAGTCAATTTCTAGGTGGGACAGATGAAATGTTAGCCTGAGATGCTGCAACTGGCTACGTAATTTGCAAGCCCTGTGAAAAATGAAAATGTGAGGACCCTTTTACAAAAATGAATAAGGATTTCAAGATGGTAACAGGAGAACATTAAATCAAGAGTCCTTCCCGTGCAAACGCACAGGTTAAATGGCGATGAAGCCAGCCCTGCTTGGCTGTTTGCAACCCAGTGCATGCAAAGAACATAACCCTAACCACAGACACTGAATGACTGGCCTGAATTGATGACTCTTGAAGCCCAGCAGAGCTAGTGAAACACAGCAGTGCTAAATCAGTCACTGGGCCACCATGTGTGGGCTTAAAAGACATCAGGAGGTCCCAGGAGTCTTCAGACTAGCAGCCTCTGGGAACCTTCCCTAACTGCTAGGGCCTCAGCTTTCTCCATCCTTCTCTTGCCACTCCCCAACTTTGCCCACTGGATTCTCTGTGACGTTTGATGCTCAGACCACCTGCGATGCCTGTATGTGCTCAGCGAACCCCCTGCTTGCACTGAGACCTGCCCAACGCAGACCCTATGATGCATCACAGGAAGGTAGCCTGGTGACCCGGGCAGGTGGCTCTGGATCTTCCAATCAGCTCCCAGCTAGTTCAGGTGGAATGCATGCTCTGTGCCTCGCCTTCTAATCTTTTGGCCTTGAGTTCTGCAGACAAAAGGTGCTCCATAATGCCCGTGGAAGGGGATCAAATGGCCTTTCCCTGATAGATTCGGCTGTCTATTGATGAAGACAGGCAGTGGATGCTTGGTTGGGTCATGCTTGGATGTTGTGGATTGTAAAAGTGGTCTGTGGTCTCAAAGGAGCGTCACATTTTAATTACCAGAATTAAACATAGGCAAGGGGTAGTTGAGTGGTGATTTACTTTTGCTTTTATACTGTAAATGGAATGTTTAGGTTATTGTTATCTATAACTGTTTATGTACCATGAGTTTTACATACCAAAATCAGCGAGTTCCTTTTTACCTCTGGAAATGAAAAGTACATTTTAAACTTGGAGGGAGAATGAAGTAGATTTCTTTTTAATAACAGCTCTTTTTTCAAGAGTCAAATAGTGCTATCAGAAAGCTATTTTCAAAGCCTAATTTCAGCTGCACTCCTCTTCCCATTATAAATAAGACTGTATTGTCTTATAAGCTTGAATTTTCAGTCTGTGGGAAGGGGTAATTCTGCTACAAAGTTTTTCCTTGACCTGAAATTCTATTTTTCTACTTTGCAGCATCCTCTCAGATAAATTGCTGGTTCCTTATTAGTCTAAGATGTCTCCTTGAGGAAGCTGTAGAAGTCCCACCTCTGGGGACTCCAGTGGAAATTGATTTAATTGTCACAAGGCTCTCACACTAAGTACCTGAAAACTTTGGAGAATAAAAGGGGGAGACCCTTTTAAGTGATCATTTGCAGCTCTATGCTACTGAGAAGTGAAAAAAAAAATTTTGTTTTTAAACGTGAAAGCCTGTCAGTCCTGATGGTTTTCTTTTTAAAGGTCAGGACATATCCTGTGGGATTCTTCTTTTCACTAGAGCTTTCTTATCCAGCTTGAAACTTGTTCTAGATTAATGGCCAGAAGGCCAATGTAATACATTACCAAAAGAGAGCTATCAGGAGTGGGCCATAGGGGCTCCCACAGTCCAGGCTTCATGGCACGCCCAACTGAGCTTCTTGTTGAAATGTGGAAGGAGCGAGGGCTTCTGATACTAACTCTTTTCTTCTGTTTTATTCCTGAAGATCTGGAAAAATATGCTTAGGTTGGCCATCCTCTCTCTCTCTCTCTTTTTTTGTTTTTTTTTTGGAGATGGAGTTTCACTCTTGTTGCCCAGGCTGGAGTGCAATGGCACGATCTCAGCTCACTGCAACCTCTGCCTCCCAGGTTCAAGTGATTCTCCTACCTCAGCCTCCCAAGTAGCTGGGATTACAGGCATGCGCCACCATGCCCGGATGATTTTTGTATTTTTTTGTAGAGACAGGATTTCACCACGTTGGCCAGGCTGATCTGGAACTCCTGATTGCAAGTGATCCGCCCGTCTCGGCCTCCCAAATTGCCGGGATTATAGGTTTGAGTCACCGCACCTGGCCATGGTTGGCCATCCTCTCAAGTCTCCCGTTAGAGTTAAAATATCCACCAAACTTGCTGAAAGAACACTTTTCAATCCATTTCAACTTCTCTTCCTCAAATCATTCAGGAAAAAGGGCAAGATTAGGAAAAAGGGCAAGATCTGTAGGATGGACTTAATTTGATGCTTGATGATTATAAAGGGCCCAAACCTGTAGTCACGGGCACTCTGCCGACACCACTCCAGGACAGAGGGACCATTCCATGGAAATGTGGAGCATGAACAATTTCAGGATTAGGCATCAAAACATTTGCACTGATGCTTCTCAATTGCCAATTACAGCTGCTTGTACAACTGAGTTACCAAAAGCATTGTGGTCTGCCTTGATGAATAAACACTTACGACTAATTGGAAAATGTATTTCCAGAGTACCATGTTGCAGCCCTACATAGCTCCTTTATTATAGCATTCTGGCATCCTGCCCATCAAGCGGAGACCACTTTCTTTTGAATAAAGCTCAGATGTGATAGGCACAAGCTTTCCTTTCTCTACCCACTTCAACAACACAGCTGATTATTCAACCATTTTCTCTACCCTTTGCTGCCTTCTGTTCTTTTTTTGTTTCTTACCATTCAAAAATTCTGGCCGTGAGAAGCTCCAAAATTACTAGTTCTCTGAAAATATGCCTTCAATGCTCACTTTGCATCCAGTATATAAAAATGTTTCTCTTTCGCACAATTAGGAGTAGTAGGGAAAACATGGAAATGTAATTTCAAGCAGTTTTCTCATTTGTTTGTATGAAGGTGAAAATTTAGTGAAATTAAAAGCTAAGTATATGCAAGTGTGTACATACATGCACACACAACACATGAGGAGCTATGTTAAAGTTAGTGACTGATTCTGGATACTGTGATTTCAGTGGTTTTCTTCTGTATTTCATAATTTTTTTATCTTGACCATGTTATCACTTGCATAATCAGAAAAAAATACATGTAAATGACATGAAATACTGTTTCATTTACATAGGATTTTTTCTTTGTTTGTTTGTTTGTTTTGAGACAGTCTCACTCTGTCACCCAGGCTGGAATGCAGTGGCAATGGAGCAATCACGGCTCACTACAACCTCCGCCTCCCGGGTTCAAGTGATTCTCTTCCCTCAGCCTCCCAAGTAACTGGGATTACAGGTGTGCACCGCCACACCCAGCTAATTTCTTGTATTTTTAGTAAAGACAGGGTTTCCCCATGTTGGCCAGGCTAGTCTCACACTCCTTGACCTCAAGGTATCCACCCACCTTGGCCTCCCAAAGCGCTGGGATTACAGGCGTGAGTCACTGCACCCAGCCATAGGATCATTTTTCTAGACAGAGAGATCATCATGGAAATTAGAAGTCTTAACATTACTTTTTATTTCTGGTGGGATGAGTGAAGAATAATAGGGAAGAGAGGCCCATGAGAAAGTAAATCTTCATTTACATTTCTAGAAGCATCTCCCAACTTGCTTTAGAGACTTTGCAAGGGTTGACTATTTCAACCTCATTTTCAAGGGCACAGACCAAGGTGGAGTGTGGAGGGGTTGCCTCTCTTTTCCCTCTCCATGTCTTCTTCTGTCTGCTTGCAAACTTGCACTCTCTAACAAAAGAGGCAAAAATGACTCCAGGGAAATGAAATTTTCCCTGTGATGGTTACATCTGAATTTCCAGATGTGACAGTGCTGCATGCTTTTCAGAGTCACCATTTAATTGCTTAAAAACAAGCAAACTAAAAATAATATGAGAATTGCTTGAAAAGACAGGAAGTAAAAAGATTCTGAATACTTAAAACTTGCCTTCTACTGAGGAGGTTAGAGAGAAGGAAAAACCAGTACAGAATAGTAACATATTTAAGTTGTAATGAAGTTTGCCAAAGCACGCTTTTCCATATACAAAGAGAAAAACTAGCATATTATAGATTTGGACAACAAAGGACTAATCTCACAAAACTCTGAAAGTCTCTGCTATTCTCAAACAAGACTCATGAATCAGAATCGTTTGTTTACCTGGGAACTGTGAGGTTTTAACAGGAGGGTAGAGCTGCATGGGTAAAAGTAACGTCAAAGTTTAACTTTATCGAAAAGGAACAAATAACTATGCTGGACAGAAACTTCTTCTAAAGGGAATTACAATTTTCTTCTTATCTGAATCATTTATATTTTATAAGCTATCACAGAAATCTTTGCCAAATTTCACTATAGCATTATATACCTAGAAACAATAGGTACATTTATTGCTGGAAAATAACTAAAGTCAAGTATTTTCCCCCAAGGGAATAATGCTAAATCTCAATCAATGGGCTGTGTTGTCATTTCAAGCAGTTTTCTTATTATCTATACCCAATCATTTCCTGAGGTTTCTAAAGTGGCCGTAAGTCCTGCCAGATGTGACATTATGTCTAAGAAGTGGGTTGAGATCTGGTTCATATCAAAATCCAGTGATGCAGTTTGGTGAACATTTATTGAGTACTAAATATATTGAAAGCATTTTGATGAATACTATAGGGGATAGCAAAATAGGCAGAATACTGTTCCTCCCATCAAAATGCTAGATATGAAATAATATACACTACATCAGAAAATCACCCTAAGCAAGTGCAACTATAACAAATCTTTATCACAGAAAGAGTCAGCATAATAAAAGATGGATATTTTTGAAATGTCACTGGAATAAGGAATAGAGAAGCTGAACTGTACAATTCTGCACATGCTCTATCCCGGGGGCGAGGTTGGTGGTGGGGGCTCATACCCTGCTTTCACTGATGCCTGGCAATAACCCTGAGATATGGGACTTATTGCTATGATACCCACTCTTCAGATGAGGAAACTGAGGCTCAGGAGTGTAATGAGGACTTTGGAAAAAGAAACTAAGTTACTTTTTTTTTTTTTTTTTTTTGAGATGGAGTCTCTTTCTATTGCCCAGGCTGTAGTGCAATGGCCCCATCTTGGTTCACTGCAAGCTCCGCCTCCTGGGTTCAATCGCTAAATTTTTGTGATTCTCCCAGTCCTTTCCGCCCAACCCGAGGGGAAAGGGAGTCTTCCTTCCTCAGGCATCCAGGGTCTTCTGTGTCACAAAATGTGGGGAACAGGAATTGAGAAGCCACGTTACTCTACAAAATAAAGAGCTGAGTCCGAGAGAATAAAAGAAAGGAGAAGAGAGAATCTGTGTGGGCCAAGATGAAGGAAGAGTTCTGAGGAATGTGCGATGGGAAAAGATAACTGGTGATGGAAATATTGAAAGAGAGAGAGAGAGAGAAAAGATGGGTGGTTCGTAAGGTGTGACTTATTGAGAGAGTGTTCTCCCATCTACCCATTTAAGAGTGCATAGTAAAGATTTAAATGTGTTTCAGTGACTTAAATGCTAGAATGATATTTCTGGGATTGTGGCACTGTGTTGAGCTGAGGACAGGAGGCAGTGGGGATTTACAAAGATTCCTGTCATTTGACGGTAAGTGACAGAATGAGGCTTTGAACCCTTTACAATAAGAGAGGGCTTCATGGAGGCCACCCGAGGGAAGATGCAGTGTCCATCTGGATCCCTCTCTTTGGGATGGCACAGCCCCTGTTCTCCAGAGTGGAGCCAATGGAAGGAAGATGGCATCTACTTTTCCAGCACAAAAGATGGGTTTAAAACTGCGGCAAGGCAAATCCAGGAGACAAGCAGAATATTTCAATCATGCAAAATGACAGAGATGTCCCTATCGCGTCAGGATGTGCAAAGTGATGCCACTCTTCCACTGTAATGGGCCTCACATTTTTCAAGGATTGGTTTGGCAATATTAGGTTGGAAATCCATTTAGTTTTGAGTCAGTACGACCACACAGATACAATTACAAATATCAGTTTTCATTATTGTATTTGCAGATTTCAGTGACATATTTACACCCTGTCTGCATGGAAACCTGATAAACAGTTTCCACAAATTGGATTGGAACGCTGAGGAACCGAAGAGCCTTCCGTGGCTTTCCACAGTCGGCGTCAGCATCTGGGCCCAGCAGCTCTCATTGGCCCTGTGTTCCTGCTGCCTTCCTTCAGCTGTTCTTGTTGACAGCAAAGAATGCTGACAGCCTAGCTGAATTCTCTAAACTCTGATTTTCTATCAGACCAAAAGATGACAAATGAGGTTTTCACTCCTGTTGATGAGCACACCATGAAAATGACATAATGGTGTAATTTTTCGCCCTGAGACAAGGAAAAAAATGTATTGGTAATCACGGTGTTTCATGTTTTTGTTCCCTTTCCACCTTCATCTGACCACAGTTGTCACTCAGCACTCTAAAGAGGAGCAGAAATGGATGCTGTTGTCGAGGGCTGCTTTTGTGTATGTCTATGACAAGGTCATACTCGTCACAGTGCCTAGGACATGCTTTTCTTATCCAGAGGGGTTATCCCAAGAACATTTTAAAGGCTGTCAACTGACATCTCTGGAATTGGATGTGACACCCCAAATGCCATTTCTTGGGGAGAAGGCTTGACAGATGCCCATCTAGAGAAATAACTACTTCTATTTATGCACTATCTAAAACAATGCCGGAGCAGCATACATGCCTTCTCTTCAATCTTTGTAATATTGCTCTTGATCCATTTTTTGACAGTGAGCCCAAATTGACCTGTTAAGTTATTTAGGTTGAAGTTATTGGCAAGGTGAGCATCAGAACCATTTGTGTTTGGCTTTGGGTTTTTTATTAAATCTTGTAAAAGATCATCCAGTGTCACCCACTGAAACTCTGCTCAGTCTGGGGCCACATTTCAAATTCAGCTTACAGGAATTACTGGGCATGAAGGTCCTGGTGTTCACCTCCAAGGGCGGGGCAGGCTTCACAGAGAGGTGTGGGAAAGAACTATGCCCAGTGCTGACCTGATGGAAGGCCCGTGACATGTCTACAGTGTCTCCCAACTTCAATCCAAAAGTTTGTTATCAGGGGTGCTGGGTAGAATTTTATCTTCAACAAGATTCTAAAATCAGCAGGTGAGGCCAAAAGTGTTCATAATCAAACTTCTTATTCAAACATGGACAGACTTCCCCCTGCATTGGTATAAGTCACCATTTATTTGGTTCAGCATTTATTTGATTCAGTGGGCTTGTATTTTGCAGACTGCAGTTTTACACTCTGAGGGGAAAGGAGTATACTATCTCACACACACTCTGAGGTTTGCAAATCTCATGGCATTATTGAAATCATTCTCACTCTTCATATGCTTTCCATGGGCATTTGCTTTCTCAAATATTAAATGCATGAATGATGTGACCTGATTGGTACCTAGAAGAAAACCTTGGAAAGCTTCGAAGAGTGATTTAGAGAAAAATCTAAGGTTTGGGGTTCATTGAAGGAGTAATTTCCTTCATACTCACATACTCTCCTGCTTAAAGGCTGGCCAGCAATATTTATTTATTCTGTTCTGATCAACCAGGCTATCATCTCTTTTTGTTTATCAGTGACCAACCTCGATTCTGTAGTCCAAGCTATTTGGCCACTTTTATGAGAAACTAAGACTTAGGATTTCCCCATGGTAAACTGAATGTATTAATGGCCCTGTTTTTCATGGCTCCTGTATCTGCACCCTTTGGAAGTGCCTTCCCACACTGACTTTGGGCTAGACCATACAGCTTGTTTTGGCCATTAGAACAATAACAAACTTGATGCAAGCACAGACTCAAAAATCTTGAAAAAGCTCTTGTGTTTTTTGCCCCCTCTTCTTACCTCGTGCCATCACTGTGAGAATATGACCAGGCTAGCCTGCTGGGGGAACATGAGAGATACATGAAGGAGGGCTGAGTTGCCTAGCCAACAGCCAGCACATCTGGAGCTAAGTTCAAATGGGTGAGACCCCAGTTGACTGCCATCCAAGTCCTGAGCACCACCCTGCCCTCCCAGCCCCCAGCCTAAATCACCCACATGCAGACACACAAGCAATAAATGCCTATTGTTGTATGCCACCAAGTTTTGTGGTTGTTACTGGCATTTTTGAGGCAATGGATCCCTGATGCTTCCCCTCATATCAGTGTTCGTTTTGGCACACGTGGCATCAATAAATGTTTTGTGGACTGGGTACAATGGCTCACGCCTGTAATCCCAGCACTTTGGGAGGCCAAGGCAGGCAGATCACCTGAGGTCAGGAGTTCGAGACCAGCCTGGTCAACATGGTGAAACCCCGTCTCTAGTAAAAATATAAAAATTAGCCAGGCATGGTGGCACATGCCAGTAATCCCAGCTACCCAGGAGGCTAAGACAGGAGGATAGCTTGAACTCAGGAGGTGGAGGCTGCAGTGAGCCGAGATCACGCCACTGCCCTCCAGTTTGGGAGACAGAAAGAGACCCCATCTCAAAAAAAAAAAAAAAAAAGTTTTGTGGAAAAGAATGACATAGAGTTGTATAAATGCATAACTTAAAAGGAGCTTTTACAGGCTCTCTGCTTAATAGTAGTTTTCAAATCTTTTTAAAGCAGAGGGAATTTATAAAAGGAAATTGTATTTGGACCTACAAAATACAAAATGAATTACATTTGGTTAGAGAAGGGTCAACAATGGAGCCTGCTCCAACTTACCACCTATTAGCCACAAAAGGCCACCTTCTCAGGGCTCTAGGCCTCTGTGAGCATAGTTTGAAACCACTTCATATTTCACAGACAAGGAAACCACGACCATAAAGGACTTAAGCACCTTGGACAAGGCCATGTGGCAAATCAGAGGTGGGGCCAACACCAGAGAAACTGGACTTCCTTACAGGATATTAGAGTTATCAGAGGCTCAAGATAACTCCCAGTGTGAACATTTCTTCATGGTCTACCTGCAGTAAATATCTAATATTACTACACACCTAGGACCTGTCCTTTATACCTTTCAGACTTCACTGGTTGGCCACTGTTTTAGTTCGTTCTCACACAGCTAATGAAGATATACCTGAGACTGGGTAATTTATAAAGAAAAAGAGGTTTACTGGGCTCACAGTTCCACATGGCCAGGGAGGCCTCACAATCATGGCAGAAGGCAAGGAGGAGCAAAGGCACATTTTACATGGCAGCAGGCAGGGGAGCAAGTGCAGGGGAACTGCCCTTTATAAAGCCATCAGATCTCATGAGACTTACTCACTATCATGAGAACAGCATGGGAAAGACCCATTGCCATGATTCAATTACCTCCCACCAGGTATTCCCACGGCATGTGGGGATTATGGGGGCTACAGTTCAAGATGAGACTTGGGTGGGGACACAGCCAAACCATATCAGCCACATGACACCTACTCTGGACACTATTTGGTAACAGAAAATAAACAAGAAAACCACCTTACTATTGTGGGAAATGATCTTAAGGTATGCAAGCCATACCCAGCTGCACTATGGCCAATATTACAGTTCTATTGTTCCCTATAATCTTCTTTTCCTTCAATTAGCTTTTCTTTGCCTGTGGCCATAGCTCTCCAGTCAGCTGCCTTACATAATCCAGCCTCCTCACTTTTTTTGCTGGTCTGTATACTTTCTCCTTGAATCCTTGCAAAAGTTCTCTTGCAGTTTTGTCTAATTTCTTCAAAACTGTCTTACTTCTCATTATGCTGCCTTTTTGGTCTTCTTGCTTCAGGTATTATTTCAATTCAAGTTCACCCACCCTCTTCCTAGTACAAATATTAGCATGTCTAAAATCTATATTTAAAACCTTAGTACTTTTTCCTTAGAAAAAAATATTATAATCCCCAGTCTACAGGGAATGTACCCTTCAACCATTCCTTCCTTTCCTTAGACACCTATTTAGAATTAAAGTCAGTTATTAACTTACAAAGCTTCTTTTTTAGTGTAGTCATTATATCAGATATCATCTCTCAGCATATTTTACAGTTCTAAAATTGGAAGGTCAATTTAGCCACAAGGCCCACAGAAATTTTTTCTCATTGTTTTGAATATCAGTTAAAGAGTCTAAATAGTGCCACTTTGATCCAAAATCCTGCCACCTTGATGATAATTTTCATACATGCTGGAATTTTCTAGAATCATCTTCAGGGTGTTCTCTTGTTTATTAAGCATAAGATCACAGTTTCCAATTGAATGCAAATCCTTTGGAGGCAAAAATTAGAAATCCTATAGATGAAATCTTCAGAGAAAGAAGTTTTGAACCAATGACTATGAAGGACAAGATATTTTTCTCAGCCACCTTCAAACTATACATCAGAAAAGAGAGAACTTTTGAAGAAAACCAATACATCAGAAAAGAGAGAACTTTTGAAGAAGTTGTTACAGAATATATCTCCTAGAAGTTCTAAAGAGACCTGAATTAACAAGTGGCTTGGAATTGAATGAAAATTAAGATTTTGCGGAAACCTGACGTATAACTGATATTTGAGCATTGTCATTTCTTTCTTGCCTTCAGGATAAAGATGTTGTCATTCATTCTGTTCATAGATGTGTGCTTTTTCATTTCTATTTCATTTCTATTCATCAGGAAATAGTCATTTATGACCAGTTGTTCTGTTTTCTACAATTTCAACACAGATCATTTTTCACACTCAAAAAATGCCTGTTATGAACAATTATATAAATATGTCCCATCAGAATGATCAGGAAATTTTTTTGGTACAAAACCAGTTTTGTCCCATTTCTGACATCCTAATTTTTAAGTCACCCTCTCAATTCCTAAGTGTGAGCCTGTGTTTGGAAATGGGTGTGTGGTGTAGGAGGGCCTCTAGGTCTGAAGGCAGATTTGCTATAAAAATCCACCTCTTCATCTGCATACAAAAAGGCTAAGAAACTGCTTTCACAATCTGAAGACAGGTATTGCTATTTTGCATTATTATTATTCGTCATCACAATTCATCATCATTTTGCTTATTTCTGCTTTTATGGCCTAGAGAGAGACATGAATAAGGCAGGAACACCTCCACTTCTCTCTGAATGTAGAAAAATGAACCATATTTAAGCATCTACCATCACCCCCATATGTCACTTTCCAGAACCTTTAAATGCTGGATGTTCTCTGCAATATACAAGCTAGAAGTTTACTTTTATAAAAGAAAAAAAATCAAGGTAATTACATACTGAATCTTCCAGATCATTGTTCCAAATTTGGTTAAGAAATATTTAAAAGAGTATGAATATACTGTATTGATATTAAGGTATTATATGATTGCCTTTAATGATGTCAGGGATGTAAATTAGGAAGAAAACTTTACTGGATTTGAAGAACCAGCTACTGCTTTGTCGTTTTTACTAATGAAAGGCAAATTTACCAAAATCTATATGCTTTCTTCATTTTGCCTTCCACCCTGTTGGATTTACTTTCTTCAACAGTAAAGAGTGGTAGGAGAAGTCCTCAGAGAATATAATTATAAAGTCTCTCACAGGCTGCTCTACACCCAGTTGCTCTGAGAAATAGACTTCCAGCAACCTTAACCTGGGCCAACCTCCACTTTCTCTGCAAAACAACAGGAATCATTTGAATATAAAAGATAATACTTGGCCCCTCTCTTTGCCCTCCCAAATCTAGATGATCACTCAGTAGTAGACAGTAATTTCAGATGCACTCTCATCTCCTAAAATATATCCACCTAATGATTCTTGGCTCTCCTGTATCCAGGAACAAAGATTTTAATACCAACCATATGTCAAGTTGTTGGTTAAAGTAATACATTGACTGAAACTTACTTTCAATAAGTATTTTTGAATCAATGAATTTCCAGTAAAGTATAATCAGGTAATGAATCGATGAGTGTCAATTCTTCACAGTCCTAAAGTGTGGAGAAGGCATGAGGTATGCTAAGTTGGAGAGGAGGGGATTGCCACTGAGTCAGGGGTGCAGAAAGGTACCCAACAGAGAGTAGGGGAGCAAGTTGACTTGCAGTTTGGAGTAGAATCAGTACTTTTTTGCTTTGAGCCAAACAGAGGCAAAGATAAGCTCTTTCAGAAAGCATTTTCGTGCATTTAGTACACCGGCCCACTCCATTGTGTACGATTTATAAGGAGTTAATCTCATTTTTAATACAGGCACTTTCTTATGAAAGAGCTTTGCTCTCAGGGGATCCGTTAATTGAGATGTCAGTGTATTATCAATGGTTGTGAATCTTCATCCTTAGAGGATAGATGTGACCTTTTGGAGATAGCCAAAAGTCATTTAGAACCAAGCAGGGTGGGTGAAGCGGGAGATCCAGCTGGGTCATACAGTCTAAGGACAAAACAAAGAGAGACCATAAAGCAAGAAGAGTGATTCTTGTGTGTGGCCCATAAAGAGGTCTGGAAGCGGCTTGAGAGGACTCCAATATGTTTGGCGCAACATCTTTAGAATAAATACATCAGTATTATATTAAGAGAAAACTCACAGTCTCATAAAATTTAACGCGTAACTGATTGTATCCATATGTGTTTGGGGTACTTTTTTTTTTAGATAACACAGGCATCTTTTAATGACACTCAAAAAGATCTATTTTGTACCATCTATTGTATACTAAGTATTAAGGTAGGCAAATCCTAAACTTCTAGACAGAAAGTATGTAAACATATTTAATTTATACATGTAAATTAATGTTGGCCAAGCATTTTCTAATGGGGGAAGCTGGACAAAGTGGCTCAGCTCCACAATAACAGCAAAAAATAATATTTCCTGTCTCAGTTAGTGGAAATTCCAGGCCATTTCAGTTTCCTACCAAATACTTCTAAAAGTATCTTTTCAAAAGTGTGTTATTTGTTTCTCTTTAAGTGAAAAAAAAGTTTTGGTGAATAATAATCTCAAAAATGATATGGTTGCCAGATTTAGAAAATAAAAATATAAGACATGTTACTTTGAAATACTTATACTAAAAAATTATTCATCATTTATCTAAAATTCAAGTTGAAATGGGTATCCTGTATTTTGTCTGGAAATGCTACAAAGGAACAAAAAGAGCAGGGAGAGTCGGTGAGAGACCTGAGTGGGAAGTGGGGTCTTTGTGCTGCCTTCAGAGGGAATTGCAGGGTCTCCAGCATTCTTAGAACAGCACAGACAGGTGTGTTTTGGTGGCCCCAGGGAAAGAAGAAAGAGTCTGTGCAGGTGTTGTTTCTGGGAGTTACGGAGGCTGGAGGGTTGAGTGACGGGTTTAGGGAAAGAGAAGCTCTGGAAACCCGGTGTATGGGGTGTTGTGTGTGTAAAAGAATTGAAAGGGAGAAGAAAGGGGATTTTCCCACATATTGCTGTAGATTATGAATTGGATCCCTTTTAATGTTCCTTGAGAGAACAAGTAAAGATTAAAATTGCTTTTTAAATTACTTTCAGTTAACTGGATTGTGTTTCTTTCAGTGATACTGCACTAAGATTAAGTCATAAATCCTTGGGGATTTATTTGAGTTGCAAACTGTAATTTTTCCTCTTCCCCTCCCCTTTGGCTCCCTGTGGTGGCAAATGCTGCCAGGCTGCCACCCGGGAGGCCACAGCCAGGAGGCTACCAGGCAGCTGCCCAGACCAGACACACAACCTCCTCCACCTGCCCCAGGTCTGACTTAGGCTGGTCTCTCCAGCTTGGATCTGTCATGATCCAAGACAGCATCAGGTGAACTCGAGCTTTCCATGTCTAACAGATTCCTAATGAGCCCTGTGTAGCTCAGGTTTCCTGCTTCTAACAAGTATTCAAATTAGCAATATTCTATAAGACTGAACCCACTGAAGTAAGAGGAAAGAGACAAATAAAAGGGGAGAGAGTCTCTTCTGGAAGATTAGAGTCCTTTAAATGACAAAAACAAAACAAAACAAAACAAAAAACAACAGCAAGCTTCCTCCCATCTGGCTCAGTTGGTCTCCTGGTAAACTCTAACCAATGGCACTCTTTGGAATTGATTCACCTGCTGCCTTGACTGTCACCATTGACTTACTTGTGTGTCGCAGTATGTCTTGGCTTGTGTTTCTCTCCATGTGTTTCACCATAGTATCTAAATTATCCAGGTGATTGAATCTATGTGTTTTATTTCTCATTTGTTTTCAGAGATTTGTATTTCTTCCTGTTTCTACTACTCATGGCAGTTTGCACCAATTCCTTAGAAGAAATACTTGTCTCAGAGTATGATTAGAGTTCATTTTTAAATGCTAACAATGAATTTAAGAAAAGTTCTGACATACTCCTGAGAGTACATAGGTACTATTATTTTCCAATGGTTTTGCTCTAAGTTTTCTTTCCCCATTGATTTTTTCCTTTTTTCTTATAATAAATGTGTATGTGACATTTGCTGAAATTCCAGATATGAAACCAGAAATGCCAGATGCTCTTCTTGCCATTCAACAAACCTCTCACTCTTGCCTGAAAAGTTAACAGGGAACAATTATTGTGACAGAGTAATTTGCAACCATGATAGGACTTTGTGAATTGGCAAAGAATTTTCATCAACACTAGTAGGTGCTTAGGAAGGAGGCTATTTTAGTTTCTAAATTCACACCTTCTTTGTAAACTCAATTTTCAGCAGGAGAAAGTGATTCTTTCACTAGTTTATCTAATTTCTTAGAGCATTCTTAAACTGCATCTCTTTTTTCCTGATGAGAGTCAGCGTTTCATAGAGAAGATACAGGTAGCTACCGACTCCATGTGATTTGAGGGGTGGCCAAACGGCAGGTTTCTTTGGCAATATCTCTACCACAGACCTATCTTCCTTTAAAGAAAAGAAATCCTCGCCAATAAAAATTCTTTAACATCTCCTTTATCTTTGTGTCCCAACAAGAGACACATAGACACAACTAGGCACTCATTGAATACATGTTTGTAGAATGTCTATGAGTTACCTGTAGGCAAAGGACAATTGAATTAGTAAACAAACAAATATGCTTAAAAGCTGAGAATGAGGGCTTTGAAGATTTCTACAGGTTCTCTGGTTCTCTTATCCACCATGACTTGTATAAACTAACATAAATGAATGAAGGAAAAATGAAAAGTCTCATCAAATTTGTGGATGACTGTTGAGGAATATGGAAAATGACTATATCTGGAGTCTAAATGTTTTTGACAGGTGAGAGCAATAATGAGCTGACTAAACTGATCAGATTTAACAGGGACAAATAAAAGATCTTGCAATTGTGCTAGCAAATCTAAACGTACATAGGCAAGGCAAGAGTGGCCTAGGCTTAGCAGTCTGTATAGTCAATAGGAAGTTCAATATTTTCTAGATCTACTTTATGGAATGTGATATCCAAGGATGAGCTGAAAATAAAAACCAACAGGAGAACCAAAAGCAAAAGTCAGTGGCTACAAAGGCAGCCAGGACACAGTTTAAAGAACAGGTCAAGGAAAGCTACTTGATGCAAAATCTGTGAATGACAGCTTGGTGCTTAGCTTTCTCTCAACTGGGTTCTCTAGAAGGTAAAGCTAGAGGCAAGAATTAAAGTACAAAAACCCAGGGTGTTTGGGAGTGAAGGAAAAAGGGTTATAAGGAAAAGGAATACACAGTGTTATGCATTTCTACATTGGCCCTGCTTCAGAAGTCAAACAAGACTTCTCCAGAAGAGAAGCAAGAAGGGAGAAGGGATGGAGAATTTATCTGGCTCTTTGCTTTCTCTTGTTTCCTACTGGGCAAGATTGAAATGACGTCGCTCTCACTTTCAGGTTGCATTGTCCAGCCCCTTGGTGGCAACTCATGAAACCAGACACATCATGGTGACTTTTCAACCAAGATTAGAAGTAAAGGAACAAGTCAGCATGGATTGGGGGGGCTGGCCAAGAAAGACAAAGATAGAGGTAATCAAGGTGTCAGAGGCATTTGAACAAGAGTGACTCCATCTTGAATAGGCCTGGGTAAAATAAGGCTGAGACCTGCTTGACTGCATTCCCAGGAGGTTAAGGCATTCTTAGTCACAGGATGAAATAGGAGGTCAACACAAGATACAGGTCATAAAGACCTTACTGGCCGGGCACAATGGCTCATGCCTCTAATCCCAGCACTTTGGGAGGCCAAGGCTCGCAGATCACCTGAGGTCAGGAGTTCGAGACCAGCCTAGCCAACTTGGTGAAACCCCATCTCTACTAAAAATACAAAAAATAACCGGGCGTGGTGGCATGCGCCTATAATCCCAGCTACTCAGGAGGCTGAGGCAGGAGAATCACTGGAACTGGAACCCAGGAGGCAAAGGGTGCAGTGAGCCGAGATCACGCCACTGCACTCCAGCCTGGGCAACAGAGCAAGACTCTGTCTCAAAAAAAAAATGCTGATAAAATAGGTTGCAGTAAAGAAGCCAGCTAAAACCCACCAAATCCAAGATGTTGATGAGACTGACCTCTGGTCATCCTCACTGCTACATTCCCAACAGTTCCATGACAGTTTACAAATGCCATGACAACATCAGGAATTTACCTTATATGGTCTAAAAAGGGAAGGCATGAATAATCTACCCCTTGTTTAGCATATAATAAAGAAATAACCATAAAAATGGGCAACCAGCAGCCCTCAGGGCTGCTCTGCCTATGGAATAGCCATTCTTTTATTCCTTTCTTAATAAACTTGCTTTCACTTTACTCTGTGGACTCACCCAGAATTCTTTCTTGTACAAGATCCAAGAACCCTCTTCTGGGGTCTGAATGGGGACCCCTTTCCAGTAACAAAGAGAAGCTGAAAGACACACGAAACTTTGTCCAATAGAGGACCCTTTTATCCAGTTTCCAGAATGAGGAAGGTAGGCTGACAGGGCCGCAGGAGGAAAAGGAAAGTCAATAATATGGCCTCCAAAAGAAGCAGTGGTCACCATCTTAAGCCACACCATAGATGTAGTGGCTTTTCTGTCTCAGCCAAATAATGTGAAAGACTCGGTGTTATTTAGTCTCTAATCACACAGCACTTACAGCCTGTGTTCCTTTCAAAGGCTTATAAAAATGTTTTAAGACCTCAAAAGATTTACCGTTTCTAAAATATAAAACTGATAGATTGAAATTAATAAATGTTTAATTAAACATCTACAAAATGTAACATGATGTCAACTTCATTATTTGTTATATTTAGTGTTCATAAAAATTTCATTACATTTGAAAACAATTTGTAGGTTAGATTTTCTCATTTTATAAGAATTTCTGAGTATGCACGATGCCTGCCAAGAAATCATTGCCAATCATAAATTAACTGAGTTAGTCTTGATAAAATTTTTTTCAAAAGATTGTTTTAAAATCCTTTCAAAAATTTTATGATAAGAAATACATTTCATGTGGGATATCAATGTACTTTACTATATTTTATGTGATGTAGTGAAGTACCCAAAAGAAAGTGTTACTACTAAGAGCTATTTGCTTTCATATATAAGGGAGATGGTCTTCTCTACTATGAACAAGGCAGAGACAATGCACTATCTTCAATTCCAGTTGCTACCCCTTAAACACACACACACACACACACACACACACACACACACACACACAGTCAAACTGGAGGTTTGGGGGTGAACCTTTGTTCAGATATCCCACCTAACGCATACTAGCTGTGTGAACCAAGATCACTTACTTTGTGAGCCACGCAGTTCCTCATGGCTAATACAGGCCTTGCAGGATAGTTAGGACTAATACTCACCTAATACTAACCTTGCAGAATAGTTAGGACTATTATAGAACCCAGTCCAGGACCAAATATGCAGTGGATCCTCAATAACTATCATTAGTAATAATATTTTCCTTGTGAAGTCTAGAGGAGGAGAACCAAATTACAGAAGTTTCTGTGTTTTATAAAAAGTTGAGAGAACTGAGAGATTTTAGATTGAAGAAGAGACATGAACACAAATGGACTGAAGACCCCTTATGGGAAGATACGGGTCTATTCAACTTTGAATAAGACACTATAGACACTATAAGCTGCAAACTGAATAAATTCATAAGTTAAAGATAGCTGGATTTTAATACATAATATCTACAAGATAGAACAGGGATTGAACTTGTGTTTTTTGGTTCTAGGGGGCAGACCAGGACCAGTGGTTCAAAGTTACGTAAGAAGCCAGTATCTCCTTATGATGGGAACAGGAGGCAGATAAATTCTAGGCGGAAAAAGAAGGGGTCCCTGGCGAAGCCCCACCCTCAAGCCTAGAGCCGTGGCCCAAAGTGAGAACATCCCCATTTTCCCACTCAAATGTTGCCTTTTCCAAAACCACCCTGGCCCACCCCATCCCCCATCCCATACCCATAAAAACCCCAGGCTCCACTGGCACAGGAGCAGCAGAGAAGGAGAGAAGAGAAGAAGCAGCTTGACTTCAGAAGGATGGCTTGACAGTGGGACTTTGGAGAAGAGCCTGGCCAGGGATGGCCAGATTCCAGGGGAAGACCACCTGCCTGCTCCACCCCCTTTCCAGCTCCCCTTCCCACTGAAAGCCACTTTCATCAGCAATAAAATCCTCTGTATTCACTACTCTCCAATTCGTTCATGTGACCTGATTCTTCTTGGATGCCAAACAAGAGCTTGGGAGCCACGGATGTGGACAGTTGAGTTGTTTAACACTTAAGCTATCCATGGATGGCAAAGCTAAAAGAGCACTGTAACATATGCCATCTGGGGCTCCAGAAGCTGCTGTGAGGCTGCACAGAGTTCTGCTCCTGCCGGTGCCCAGAAACACTTGTCCTGGCTCCTGCACCCACTCACCTGAGTGCTCCCCCTCCCGTGAGGGGTTAACAGCTGCAGGCTGAGTAAGCGAGGTGTCCCAAGGGGTCAGGGAAAATTTCCTGTTTCACTTACTTTAAAGAACAACTTTATCACAATTAGAAGTGGCCAAAACTAGAATGGGCTTCCTCACGGAAAAGTGCATTTCCTATAAATAGAGGTATGGAAGAGAGACTGGAAAGAATTGAGGGCTAGACCAAATGATACCTGCACCTCTTCCAACAACTTTGACCTTTCTGTTACCATCTCAGCTTAGATCAAACAATAACCTGATTGTCAGTAGGTTCTCAATTATAATTCCCAACATTACCATGCTAGCACTGAACAATCAGATGAGATCAGCCCTCTGGTACAGGCCCAAAGAGAAAAACTTGCTAGCCTGTTGTGGAACTCCCACCCAAATGGATATGAGACGCCAGGAAAAAGAATGTCCATTGAGAAGCTGTTCTTGCTTGTCTTGGCTGCTTTCTGTTCAGTTATGAATATAAATTTCACAGAAACCATAAGCATTTAATAAAATACCTTAGGTAAGAGTAAAAGAGAAGCTGCCCAAACTCTCTGCATTATGGCCAGGAATTCTTGGATTAAATAGAATTCAATCTAAGTGCTGGCTGAATTGTGTAGTGATGTATAAAAATCTTTTTGAACAATAGTTAATGTGTTCATGTTGTCAAAAGACAATATAGTTAAAATGAGGAGCAATCTCAGTTATGGTGCTTAAAATCTGCTTTATCTGGGAGAACGTTGTAAAGTGTCTAAGGTTACGACTTAGTTGCTTGGCTCCACTTAACATCTGTAGACACTGGGTGCCTCTTTTTGACTGCTTTACATTTGATACTGACAAATTTTTAGTTATTTCTGTAAAGGATAAAGCCAATCTGGATAAACTAGGTCACCATTGTACAAACAGGCATGGCCTGAAATAAGCAATCATTAACCAAAAAGGGCCAGACAGACATGAAAGTAGTATGTGCTGTGCCTTCACTTGTGTATTTTAAAGTTTCCTTTCTCTGCTGTGCTCACTCTTTCCTCCCCCATCCTCATCAATGTGTCGCTGATTTTGGACTCATCAAATAGGGCCAGGGCGGTTTCAGGCAGCACTACAGGAGACTTCTCATTTGGGCCTGTTTATATTTTGCCAAGGAAAACTGCAGTTGAATTGTGACCACATGTTTCTTTTTTTTTATTTTTGGCCCAATCACGGAGAAGAAGCAGGCTTTCTAGCTGGGCAAACACTCCGTACATCAATGAAGCTCAGAATGCCTTCATTTTTCCTCTTTGTGTTGGGAAAGCAATAGCTCTGTGCCTGTGGTAAGCTGTATCATCTAGTTCAGTGAAAAGTCCGGATGACTTGGGTCCAGCTCCTGAATCAATGCTCTCTCTCACTGCCTGGGCCTGGGTGAAAAAATATAACTTTACCTCTCTGGGTCTTTGATGCTAATCTGCAAAACTCCAGTAAAAATCCCTGTCACCATCATTTCATAAAGAAGGGAGGAGAATGGGTGTGAAAATGTGCTCCAAGGAAGCCCCATCTTTCAGCCTTAATACAACTTTTTCCAAAACATCTGTCCTGAATGTAGGAAGGTGATTCCACTGAGAAACGCCTTGAGTTGTTTTTCCAGCAGGGGAGGGGAATTTGTGCTGTGTCATTCTCACTCTCTCACCTGGTTTCCCCAGGGACAGGGCGGGCTGAGTTTGGGGTACAGTCCAAGTCTAGGAAACAGTCTTTTTTTTTTTTTCCATTGTATGAAGCTAATTGGCCCTTATGGAAATTGGACCCATTCCCTTGGAATGGCCTATTAGCTCCAGCTGAACGAACTTCCTCAAACTTATACTCATTTTA
The DNA here is from genome assembly GCF_028885625.2 of Pongo pygmaeus. NCBI lineage: Eukaryota > Metazoa > Chordata > Mammalia > Primates > Hominidae > Pongo > Pongo pygmaeus. Next base: position 104,433,146 of record NC_072384.2, on the reverse strand, counting down.
TTTAGTACATAGCAATTTGCATTTTTAAAAGATAACCTGCCCATAGCCTCTGGCCACTAAATATGCCTCAAATTCCATATGCACCCATATGCAGTACAGACTGAACTTCACACTCTGGCTCCGAATGTGTTAGAAGCTATTTAAAACTTGCTAATTTGTCAGTGTGGCATAGGTGGGGGTGGGGTATGGGTGGAGCCCTGACTCTGCCACCAACTAGATGACCTTCCTGGAGTAAGTGATTAGCCTCCCAGGACCTGTTTCCTCTTCTTCAAAGTGAGGGAGTTGACTAAATGATCTCTAATGCCCATTCTAGGTTTAAAATTCTATGATCTTTACAATTATATGTTTTGAGAGCTTGCAGCTTCATTAATAAATGGTAGTATTCACTGCCAGTGGGAGAGTAACACTCAGTTAATAAGCGTGCCTCCTCCTCATGCTCCGTACACATAATTCTTAGTGAAAGTTAATGGGAATTAGAAACATCACTAGCAAAACAATCAATGCCAGCCCTTTAACCAGTGACCTCCTGGTCTGTCATTTTGTTGCCTGTATCTGATCGTCCTTTCATAACTCGGGAGACCTGAACCCTGAGCAAAATGTGCTGAAGGAGATTGACATCAGGACACACTGACCTCTGTGAAGAAGTGTGTTCTTGTCAAAAGCCAAGTCCTCGAGGCAGAGCAGAAGCAGCCAAGACAGATGGAGGAAAGGTGCATGCATTGTACCCCATTCTTAATGGGGTCAGAAGTTCAGTTTCAACTGAGATGCACTGAAGGGAATCTGCTGGATGATCGCAAAGCGAGGTTTCATAATGTGCTCTTCTCATAACGTGTTTTCCCTACCCCATTGCCACTACTCACAGTGTGATTTGCCATTTAGGTTATTAGATCAATAGGATCTGATAATGAATTTTACATAAATCTATGTTATCTAACCAATACCACATCATTTCAGTTAAATTTCCTGGCTTATTTATACACAGGAAATTGGCAAAACCGCAGTCTCAGATAACGCCTCCCCTAAAGCCCTCGATTGTTCTCTAGCAGTTTGGATGGCTAAGTGTGCACCATGGTCACGCAAAATCTGCTGTGATTTTCTTTCCTGCAGGAACCAAAGACAGCAAACAGGAGGAGCACATGTGACAGAGCCTTTCCTGCCTAGCCCCGGCTGGACACTATCTGGGATTTCTCACTGTTCCCTGAATTCTTACCCTTGACCCCTTGGTGCTATCCAGTTCCCCCTGTGTCAGGTCCCTCTGAAAGCTGCGATTTCCTCTCCTGACAGGCAGCAGGAAGGGGAGAAAGCTGCAGGCCAACCTTTGCTCTGAAAGAACTGGAAGGTTATTAACAAAGGGAGCATTGACAGGGTGTGCTCAGGAAATATTGATAAAGTGAGAGAGAGAATGAGGAGAGAGAGAGATGCCTTCCCAGCCTTCACCACCCCCACCATCTTTCTCTCTCTCTTTCCTCTCATCTCTCTCTCTCTCTGCAGCCTGAGATATTATGTGCACTATTTTAAAGGCTGGCCCAAATAGACTTCTGTAATACCTCTTAACCTTATTGCAGAATGATTCCCAGCTAAAAATTCTGGCAGATAAAGTTATAGGTCCCTTGTCAATAAAATGGGAATAATATTAAAACCTACCTCATAGGAAGTAAATGAATCGATGTACAATACAGGGCTTAGAATACAGCCTGACATAAAATAAGTACTTTAGAAGTGTGAGTTACTGTTAGTGTATTATTAATTATGAATTATCATGTGATCTTAGGAAAAGTAGCCACACCACAGTAACAGAAAATTTGCTGCCTTAATTTTGCTCACATGATGGACAATAAGACCCGCAACTTCGAGGAGCTGCAACATAAATGTGTTCCCCGTAGCCCTTGCTCATTGCCTTTATATCTGTTCTTGCTAACTCTAACTCTTTTCTGCAAATCTTTGCCTGGATAGACACTGATCTGTTCAACTTTTGCAGCTCACACTTGTTTTTATTTTTAAAATATATTAAGGCCAGGCATGATGGCTCACAGTTTTCATCCTAGCTCTCTGGGAGTCTGAGGCAGGAGGATCACTTGAGGCCAGGAGCTCAAGACCAGCCTGTGCAACATAACAAGCCCCTGCCTCCGTAAAAAATAAAAATTAAAAAAAAAAAACCCTGGCTGGATGTGATGATTCATGCCTGTAGTCCGGCTACTTGGTAGACTGAATGGTGAGGATTGCTTGAGTCCAGGAGTTCAAGATTGCAGTGAGGTATGATCACATCACTGTATTCCAGCCTAGGCAACAGAGCAAGACCCTGTCTCTAAAAAATAAAGATAAAATTAAAATATATTGTATTTTATATATATATGTGTATATATGTATATATGTGTATATACATGTGTATATATATGTGTGTGTATATATATGTGTATATATGTGTGTGTGTATATATATATATATGGAGAGAGAGAGAGAAAGAGAGAGAGAGAGAGAGAGCAAAAGCACAGGTACAAAGGCAGAAAAACTGGATCTAATCTCAACCCAGATATTTACCAGGTAATTAACCCTGGACAAGTCCTTTTGTACTTCTGACTGAGCTCCTCATTTGTAGAAGAGCATAATAATGTTTACACTAACTGCCTCATAGCATTGTCATGATTCAATGAGACACTATAATATGTAAAGACATTGGGAAGTATAAATCACTATATGGAAATATAAGCAGAGTCTGGACTCTTGAGTTAGTTTTTATGCAATGGTTATAGCTCAACACTTGTTACACGGTCTTTATTGATAATGAAGATTTGTCACCAGGCCTAAAAATCATTAAATTACATCTCATCATACCTGCGTCATATCCGTCACACTCAAAAACCTCCAGCTAGTCATGCAAAGAAAGCTTAGTTGTTCAATACTCTGCAACACCACCATTTACTAACTCTGATGTCAGCCTTTTCTTCCCCACTAAATTTTAGCACTATAATCATGCTGCAAGCTCTGTCTGTTCAATGGAGGTTTTTACCCTTTGCCTTTAATGTAAAATGACAGCCAAATCTTCAGAAGGTTTGGTGTTAAGATTATGTCTTTTACATTCCTACAGTCTCTGTTGTTTAGTTCAGCTTGTCAGGCTGTCAGATAAAGGCCCATGGAGCGTTCTACAGGAATTATTAATGAAGATTTGACTGTTTTTTCTTCTGGAAACAGATCACTTCACTTTTCATCTCACTGCTTTTTACATTAACAAACTAAAAATAGCCATGAGTATTCCAGGGAAGAAATTACCAATATTTGGCAGTATATTTCTTGCTTTCCAGTTGTTAGATTTGGTTCTTTGCCTAGTTAGGACACAGATAAATGTATAAATCTTAATAGCATAATCCCCAAATTAGTATCCCTGTATCTTTACTCAGAACATGAAGAACTAAATCTGGTTTCAAAACACCTTGTTTTAAGCATAGGCCTTACTTGGCTTGCCCTGGAAAACAGACATTTAAACACAAAGTTTGATGATGATGGCTTTAGGAAAGTGGCCCACACTGAATTCACCAGCCCAATTGCTGTCCTTCTGCAAACATCCATTCAGAACGACATTGACAAGTGAATCTCTGCCAACTACCGTCTCATAATCCACACTGCTCTTGTTTATGTGTGCAAATTCACTGTGGTTTGTTGCAGTTCTCTGCTCTGTAGAATCCATTGTAGCCCATCTTCATCTGAGCTCCTCTTTAACAGAGAGAGCCACGTGTGTCAGAATATCATATGGATGAAGTTTGACATCTTTATTCATCTTCTATTTATGGGACGAACGTACAGTTAAAAGGTGGCTTGAGACCATCAAACCCACATCTAGCTGTGATCTAAGTGGAATTTAACGTAGGTCTCCTGAGGTGAAGGGAGAAATGAAGGAAAGAAATGAAGTGCCCGTTTCAATTTAATACTTTAGGCCAATTTTTTTTTTTAAGAGAAAAAAAATCAAAGGGCTGGGACCTTCCTTGGCCCCCTGAAGTTTTAGGGTTTCAGATGCTCAGAGATACAATCTGCACAATTTCTTGGCATCTGTTTTTTCCAGACAGTATATTACCACTATAAAGTAGCCTGAACAGTGGGGTCCTCCCTACTGGGGGCCCACTTCAAAGGCAATGTTTGATGTCCCCTGATGCTGCCTGTGGGTGAAATCGCAGATTGTTGTGTTTCATTTATTAATTACTTAAAACAGAAAAATAAAAGCCAATTTTCTTCTAAATTTCTCTCTGTCTTCTTTGAGTAAACATCCTCCAATCTGGTTTTTGTCATACACGAGTAATTTTAGTTCCAAATACCGGTATGATGTCATTATTTAACACCTTTTTATCTAGGGATATTGGCATGTCTTGCAAAAGAGTATGTTGCTGTTTTGTCCTCTATTTAGAAAACAAACATTGAGAAACTAAGAGAGACCACTCCACTATTCCAAAATCACACCATACACATAGTTGGAGATAGGAAGAAAGCCCGGATTTCTTATTCAATTTCATCAGAAAAGGAGACGTCTTCCCAGAACACTGGCAAGTCTGGAATCCCCCTGAAACCCAAAGAAGAAAAATGTCCCCCTACTTCCTCATGAACCAAATGTTCCACCAAGCTTTACTTAGAATTAATTATTTCACTCCAACCACAGTCTGCTTTTTGCTAAATATTTTCTCAAAACTAAAGCCAGTCAACAGAGTTCTCTGTGGTGTGAAGCAAAACAAAAACACTCCAAAGTTTTTATGTTGTCACCAGACAAAAATTTGCTAAGAACACGCAGAAATGAGGAGTTAATGGATCCCATATGTGGCCACTAACATAGGTTTATGAGATTTTCCAAGAGATTTCTGAAGATTCCCATAGCACAAAGGAAGATCAAACAGCCACTTTCCTGTCAAACAGGGCAACAAATGCTCCATCCATAGTTTCCCCTGCATTTATTTTGGTAAACCTGGAAAGAAAAGGTGGCTGCAATATCTGCCTTACAGGGAGCTGACCACAACATGTGGTATACTGGATCAGGAAAGAAGGTCCTTAAAGATGTCACCTGTGTCCTCACAGCACAAGCAGACCTGCCCTTAGAGCCAGCCCACTGCTTGGTATGAGATGTAGCCTCTGGGGGAGGGCTGAGCAATGGAGGGGGAGAGCTGGACAATTTTCTTCATCCAGGAAAATTGCACACACACAAAAATAGCTGTTTTCTTCAAATGTCAATCAGCTCCTTCAAGTTTCAAGCTTCACTGAGGGGTCAGAAGAGGCATTTCCTCTACACATATTTCAGTATCACATCGGGACGTTCAGCCACACACAGCTTCCGGCATGGGGGCTGTGGTTGTGTTGGAGTTAACCACACAGGGCACAGAGTGAGGGAGTTGTCGTTGTTGTTCTTGTTTTTGTTGTTGTGATGGAGGCGGGGCAGCTGGTGGGGTTAAAATGGTTTCCATTATTATTATTCTCTTTCCCCCTTTGTGTGCTATGAACTCTGAACTAGAGAAATGAGAACTATCTCCACTGTTGTTAGTAGAATGTCTTCTGTGAGAAAATTCCAACCACTAGAATGTCCGTGTGAACTGCAAAGGCAACCACAACAGTTTTGGAAACTGGGGATGATTGTGGGTCTCCCGGACCACTGCCCTCCGCCCTGCAGCAGGGAAACAGAATACCCTAGACAGGTGGGGAAGGAGTGGATGGGGGTGAGTCTGCAGGAGAGGAAGCCTGGCAGAAATGTGCTTTTGGATAAAATGTCCCAATTAACCAAGAGCACACAAAATGTGCAGACTGGCAGCACAAGGCCTTAAGCACCCGCAAAGCACGCTGAGTCTTTGGGCTGCTCCGTGACAGGGAGATGTGTCTACCCCAGACAAGTTCACCAGTCCGACAGCCGCCTGAGGCCAGTTGGGGAGGAGGTTGAAATGTTCCACAGTGTGAAGAGTCAGCGTGATCTGTAGAGATAATGGAGCATTCGGTTTGACATCCAAAACTGGTGTATCCGGGAGGAGCGGGATTCTTGCTGGGACAGGAGACAGTAATTGGTTTTAGCAAGACAGATAAGACATTCTGGTTTCTGTAGATTCCTCCCCAACCAGGAAACAACTGCCTCCAATGTCAGTGCTAAATATTGAAATCAAGGCGTGCAAATACCTCAGCTTCTCTCCACTGCCTGCTGCATGATTACTCTCAAATAAGAATGTCCTTCCTTCTTAATTTTACACTTAGATAGGTAAAAACATCATCAATTTTAGCAGACTGTTTAGTTTTAATCTAATCAAAACAATCATTCACTAAGAACCTTCTAAGAGATTATAGGAAACATTAATTGGGTAGCTGGACTGGGATACGACAGGAGGGAGGCTTGTAAATAAATCCTAGGACTTGAGTCCAAGAAATATAAAAGGAGAGAGAACACAGAAGCTAGTGCAGATAGATGCCTGATGTCTCCTTTTAGGTGAGAGCATAGAAACATGTAGGGCTTGTTTCTTCTGAGGTTAGATAACCATTTAGTCCTTCCTTGGGTATTCCCATTTACGGCTGTGGTCAAGTGAATCAGCCAGAGATGTTACTATTACTTAAAAAAGAAAACCATTTTCTCTACATTCGTGCTAGTTCCAAATTGTGTCTGTGTGATCATCCCTCCCTCAGCCACCTCATTTCCAGGGCTGATAAATATTTAACCTACATAAACACACATTTGGGGAGATCCTACGCGATTTCTCCCTCTTCGTGACCCAACTCCTATTCTTCAAAACATCAAACGAAACAATTCGCAGAATAAAGTTGCATTCCGAAACAGGGATTTCCCCCTCCAGTTTCCCTCCCACTTCCACTAGGTCAGTCTGTCTTTCTTCCCTCCTACTCTCCTACACCCCTTCACCCTCCCCAGCAAACTCTGGAAAAACAGTAGTAACTAACATTTGTGCCTTTGGCAATAAAACCACAGGCCTCACAAACCCCAAATGGCAAAAAGACATTTCCATTCCAATCCCAGTTTTAAATTAAACTGTAATGAAAAATCAGCAGTGGCAGCTGGGACCAGAGACACTGATTGTCTCTAGGAACAAAAAGGAGGGGAGCAGAGGGGGAGAGAAAAAAGAAAAGAGACTGCAAGGAAGCCTCGCTCTGGTAATAAAGCAGCTGGTAAACCTTCAAGTAAAAAGAAATTAGAAAAACAAATCTAGTGCAGAGACAAGCAAAGATGGCTGTTTTCCTCTACAATCACAGTGAGGCAGACCACAAATCACCCTCCACTTTATGAATGGACAGGAGGGGGTGGGGTGGGAGGGAAGATGAGTGGGCCTGTGCTGACACCTGGAGGAAGATTAGGGAAATTCTCAGGGGGGTTGGTCCCACCCTCACATTCCGTGAATGAGTGGGGATTTTGGCTTTCTCAGTGGTCATAGTCAATACTGAGGCTTCAAGGAAAAATAAGAAGACCTCGTTGCCTTCTTATAAAATAATTTTAATTGATAAATAATAATTGTACATATTTTTGGTGTACATGTGATACTTTCATACATGCATACAAAGTGTAATGATCAAATCAGGGCATTTAGGATATCCAAACCTTAAATATTTATCATTTCTTTGTGTTGAGAACATTTCAAATCTTTTCTAGCTATTACAAAATATACACAATTTTATTATTTATCAGGAAAAAAAATGCATTGAAGAAAGCATTTGACTTCAACATGAGGGTTAGAACAATTCGTGTAGCTAAATTGAACCCAACTGCGCAGGCTTAACTTTGATTTTAAAAAATACATGGCACAGGTATCTTCATCAGACATGAGAAAAGAATACAGCATTCAAGTATTTCATTCTATAGTTTTCTAAAGCTTGCAAGATTCTGCAGATCTTTCAGCATATAATTTATAAATATTTTCTGAGTGGTGGTGATCAGAAATCTAGAAAAAAACCTGTACTAACCTATAAGGACCAAAGATGCTTCCAAGACGGGAAGCAGTTAAGGATCAAGATAGTGAGTGGACTTAGAGGTAACAGGTAAGAATTAGAGACTGGAAAACCAATAATCCTTCACCTTATTTTGTTCCCAGACCTCTTTAAGAACCTGATAAAATTAGTAAACCCTCTTCTGAAAAAAAAAAAAAAAAAAAAAAAAAGATGTACCTAGGAAGACTGAAACCCACGCTTGATGAAGACTATTGGGATCCCAACCCAAGAAGAAATTCAGAGAACATATAAAATCTATGATGGCCTATTTAGAGGTCAAATGAGATTTCTTTATAAAAGGAAAATTGTTGTGATTAAAAATACACAAGATCTGTACCAAATAAACAGCCTCTTCAGGGTATGCCCTTGAGACTGTGACTTCGTCTGGAAACTTGGCAGATAGTGGGGAGACTCTGAAGAGGGTCATCAGCACCAAATGGCAATGCCAAATGAATTTACTATTTAAGTAATAGCCAGGTACGGTGGCTCATCTCTGTAATGTCAGGACTTTGGGAGGCTGAGATGAGAGGATCACTTGAGGCCAGGAGTTCGAGAACAGCCTGGGCAACATAGCGAGACCCAGTCTCTAATTAAATCTATAAGAAATTAAAATTATTTATTTTAACTAACCAGATGTTGTCTGTCAAGCACCTCGCATATAGAGCTGAGTGTGAGCACAGTAAGGCTCTGGATGACCCTTTGGATGGACAGTAAGCTCATTAACTCTGTCCTGGTCACTGTGAGCCTGGCTGACATTTATCGACTTTCCTAATAAGAGCTATTGATTTGTTACTAGTATTTAAAAAAAAAAAAATTAGATTCGGCTGTTATATTCTGGTCCTTTTGGCTAAATTCTTTGTTTAGCAAAACAAACAAAACAAAACAAATGGCTTTGGAGGCCAGGCAGTGGCTCATGCCTGTAACGCCAGCACTTTGGGAGGCTGAGATGAGAGGATCATTTGAGGTTAGGAGTTTGAGACCAACCTGACCAACCTGGTGAAATCCCATCTCTACTAAAAATACAAAAATTAGTGGGGAATGGTGGTACATGCCTGTAATCCCAGCTACTCGGGAGGCCAAGGCACAAGAATCGCTTGAATCTGGGAGGTGAAGGTTATAGTGAGCTGAGATCGTGCCACTGAACTCCAGCCTGGGCAACAGAGCAAGATTCTGTATCAAAAAACAAACAAACAAATAGCTTTGGAAGACTGGGTGAATGGAAGTGTCTTCAGCCTCACCCTTTTGATGTAGTTCATTAGTTCATTCTCGCATATTCTACTCATCTCCTACTTTCTCTTCTTACCTCCTTTTTACCATTTTAATTTTGACCTCTATGTTATCATTAGAAGATGATGAGGGAAAAACAGAGAGAAGAAATCCTCAACTTCCTTAGAAGGGTTGGTTACAGAAGAAAGTTGTAAAACTTCACAGAAACAACTATAAGGCTTAAATCAGGAAAACTGAAAAAATAAAAAGAATAATTTATTTCATTGTGATGGTAATGCTGTGGGGTTTTTCCACACCAGATTTAGCCATGTGCTGTGATATATGTCAAAGCTTATTTCCACCTGTTTCACTGAATAGCATTCAAGTATGCTTGCATAATATAGCGTCTTCCTAGTAAATGAGTACTCTGCAGGATCAAGCACTTTTATTTATAACTTTTTCTTTATGGCTTTCTGAGCTGTAACTAAAAATACCTGATGAATGTTTTAAGACCTTTGCTCCTCCCCAGTCTCTGATTTTTGTTGTTGTTTTTTTTAAATTTAATTTTGTTGTTGTTGTTTTTTTAATTTTGATCACCTGAATCAAAGGTTTCTCTTTACCTTTACATTTCCCAAACATTAAATAAATCCTAATTTTCTCAGCTCCCAGTCTGTGAGAAATTGTTTACACACACAGTATAAAGAATGCAATTAGGCCCTTTCGTGGTGGTAGAGATGGGGAAGGCATTTAAACCTACAGAAGATAAATCCTCTATTGCTGAAGCCACATGGTGGTAGATGAAATATGAATTAGGGAGTAAGGCAGAATTGTATTCTAATCTCTGATTTGCTGTATACAGGGCTTGAATTTTTGCCAAGTTCCTTAACTTCTTTGAGCTCCTGTTTCCTTATCAATTGGGGAGAATATTAACTTACCAAAATGTGCTCAGTATTTTATTAATATCTGTTTTCCTCCCTAGAACGTAAGTTTCCCGGGGCAGGGACATGTCTGACTAATTCACTGTTGGGCTCCAGAATCTGGCCAGGATAGGTGTTCCTCAGGTATGTATTGAATAAAGATCACACATTGTGCAGCATTTAATGTCATATAGCAAATTTTAATTTAAGTTATAATTTAACGTTATTATAGCTAACATTCATGGAGCCATTTTCAATATTTTGGACACTCTGCTAAGGACTTGACATATATTTAGTTTTTCACAGAAATCCAATGAGTTACCACTTCTGTGTTATAGAGTAGGAACTAAAGATTTAAACCCACATGTCTGGCTCCAAAGTCTTTACCCATAACACTCCATTACTGTCATGGCGGCAGGCAGTGTGGGGGTCAGTGAGGAAGAAGGATTCATCAAAGTAAAGGGTAAATGTTGGAGACAAAAAAGAATCAGAGCCCCTCACTGGTCTGTTCGCAGCCTTAACGGAAGGCAGCCCTATGAACAGTCAGTCCTACTTGTTTCCCACCCAAAGCCCAGAGAAGGCTGAATGAAGACAAAGGCAAAATTGTGACTTAGGGAGTTTTCCTCTCAAGACCCTCCTCACTCCAGCAACCTCCAGCTTCAGCCTTGCCAAGGGTCTTCCTGTTCACTTTGAGTCAACTCCGAGAACCCTCTGGAACCACCTATCTCTGTTTCTGAGAGAGGATGACCCTACGCTGCCATCAAAAGATGAATAATTTCCCCAAATGAATATCAACTTAGAAACAAAATCATTCTGAGCAATTAACCTCTGAAGGTTGTAACTTAGCTGCACTTTCTTTCATTTTCTCTTTTTTCCCCCAAAAATTTCCACTAGAGAAGAAGCACTGTTCTTAGTTAAAGTTACTATCAGAGACCACAAATGGCTTTTTATAATGGCTTCTAAACCTGAAACACCATAGGATACGCCTTTATATTATTTCTGAATCATAGCAAAGAGACTGAATTCTTTTCTCATAGTGTGAAAGGTTTAAATAATATTATGTTTACTAATGCACTGTGCCCAAAACCAATAGAGACCACAGTGGTTATGTAGAATTCAAACACATAAAATCCATATGTCTGTGGAAGTAGTAGCACATGCTATACTTTAAAAATATAACCCTGTATGCATATGATAGTTCAGTCTTACATCAATTCCCAGTGATCTTCCCCATAGAAGGATTTATTAGCAGTGTTTTTCAAGGTGTGTTCTGGGTCTGACCTGCATTAGAATTATCTGCACTGGAGTCACCTAAATGCTGGTTAAACACACAGATTCCTGAGCCCCACTGAAATACAACAAAATTAGAAACTCTAGGGTAGGAACTTGGAATCCTCATATTTGAAAAATATCCCTCAATGACTTTTAATTCATGCCAAAAAGTCTGAGAACCACTGATATATAGCATAGTGTACTTAAGAGCACAGACTTTGGAATCAGCCAGCTTTGGGTTTAAACCTCAGTTGCCTCATCTATTGAATGATGGGTATCACACCTACCTTCTCAGTTTGTTGTTGGAATTAAGCGAGAGAATACATGAGGGGCAGAGCCAAGCGTGTGATGGTGTAAGTATGGGAGTCTCTCCTCTCTGCCTTCCTGAGAGGCTTCTGTATACTGCTGCTTGGCTCCGGGTTCAACTGAGTGAATTAAGGGCAAGGAGCTATATAGGGAGGAAAACAAAATCTGAAAAGTGGGAGAAGATGTGAAATACTAAGTAGTGGTCCCATAGCGACTGAAAGTTGGGGGCGGAGAGTGGCGTGGGTGCAATGGCGGAGACAGAGCAACTGAGGGAAAGTATGGAGCTTTAGGAAGAGAAATGGGTAAAGAAGAATTTTTTAGGAGTCTTTTTGTTGTGTTATAACATAAAATTTCCCCTTTGCAACTTTTTCAAAAATGTTTACAAAATAAAAGACATTTTTCCAAAGCACTAGGAGTCAAATTTGAATTTTAGTTGCATTATCATCCAAAGACAAGCTCTAACCCTGGAAGGTCCAGATTAGAAGATGATAGATAGATAGATAGATAGATAGATAGATAGATAGATAGATAGATAGATATTTAATACAAAGCCTAACAAGTACCCACTCATCAAAATACTAGACTTATCTCTAACTGATGCAATTATTCTATGATGTCCTACTAATTTTATGCCCAACTTCTACTTTTCAAAAACTTGTTTCTATTCCAAGTTGTCCTAAATTTCCACCGTTTATGCTTCTTTTTATTTCCCTTAATGTATCCTTGTGCTAATGTATCTTTTGCTTATTTTTTTCTTTCTTTTCCATGACTCATTCTTTTCTTGCCCTTTCTCGAGTCTTTTTCTTTTATATAACCATCTTCTGGGGCAATTTCACTCTGTAAACTTCTAGAATCCAGTTTAAAGCAGGATATCAAGAATGGTCCACGGCCTGGCTTTTCTCACTCCAGGGAATCCCAGCCCTGGAGTTGTGATAATGTAGGTCTCTGGTGGTTTTGCTTTCTTCCTTTCCTTCACCATGTTCCATGTCTTTTCAGACTTGTGATTATGAGCTGGGACCTCTGTGTGCTGGAGGGGCTTGCTGCAGTGGTGAACCCCAAAGCCTGTTCTTTGATATTGGCCTCTGTGGGCCCTCTATAGATTTTTTCATTCTTCCAGAAACCACTGATTGTTGTTTCTCTCATTTTTCCCTTGGAGAACTGTTCTACCTCCATCCCATGCGATGCTACTGGGGCCATTCATCACGTGCTTGATGGGACAAATTTCAGGCCTAGCCAATTGTGACAGGTGATCCCTCTGTCCATGCTGATTGGTTCAAGGATATCCATATGACCCAACTAATGCCAAAGTATCTAATAAGTTTAATACCTGGATATTATCTTCTGGGATGAAGTCCTGTAAGAATGATGCAAATTAGATCTACTTGCAGTTATCTTTTCTAACACTGTGAAAGAGGTAACTGCAATGAGAGAGTTAATACCCCTGGAACACCTTGAAGTAATAAAAAATGGAAGTAGGTGGATAAATACCCTAGCTTTCTCACTACTCAGGGTACAATTCTAAGACATGTTCCACACATTCGCTTAATGGTTCCCAGAAGATCTGAACGCCAATTGCCTGCAACGGTAGCTTGTTCATAACACACCTTTTATTTGCTTTTCTTCCTTCCCTGTGCCACTTCTTAATTCCCTCATAGTCCTTCCTGGGATCACATCTTAAATAAAATACACCCCAATCCTGGTTTAGTATGCAGAGTAATGCCCACCCTTCCTCCCCTAAAGTAGTCTACATTCTAATCTTCAGAACCTGTGGACATGGTAAGTTATGTAGCAAAGGTGAATTAAGATTGCAGATGTACAGATGTAATTAAGGTTGTTAATCCACTGACCTCTAAATAGAGAGATTTTCCTGGATTATTAGGTGGGTCCAATGTAATCACAAGGGTCCCTGTAAAAGTAGAAGAGGGAATTGGAAGAGACGGCCAGAGAGATGGCACTGTGAGAAGGTCTTGGCCTGATCTTGCCAGCTTTGAAGATAGAATAAGGGGCCATGAGCCAAGAAAGTGGGCAACCTCTAGAGGCAGGAAAAGAGGCAGGGCTTGTCCTGGAATCTCCTAATGGCACCCTAATGACACCTTGATCCTAGCCCACTGAGATATATGGAGAACTTCTAATCTGTAGAACTGTGGAATAATAAATGTGTGTGGTTTTAAGCCGAAGTTTGTGGCAATTAGTCACAACAGCAATAAAAACAAATATAGTGATTCAGGATACATTTAGGGGGAAAGCCACATTTAAGATAATTGCTTTTTCTTATTGTTTTTGGGGTGTTCATTCCCATTTTCCCTAATATACAATGGGGCAAATGCTTGATGGATATGACTGCCAAAACAATGTAGAAAATTGAACTAATTTGGAATGGATAATTACATTAAACCGCTGTCTCTTTGGCAGAGAAGGCCTTACCTTGGAGCACCAGAGAAGTCTCACTAGGGTAACAGTTTTAATTAGTCCGGCTCTGTCTCATATCCAGTGCTCAGCTCTGCATCTATGGATATTTCTCATTTACAATATGAAATAATTGAAATATTCCAGTATTAAGAAATAATTATTACTAGAGACACTGGTGGGTTATTACCTAGATGCAAATAGTTTCATATTTCACTGTAAAGAAAATAATCTCTATCTTAAGAAATAATGTAATATTTTTTCAGATCTCTTAAAGCAGTCATCCTTTAAAGTAAAAGCTCCAGAAATGAATGACCATAACCTTCTTATTTATTTATATTTTAAATCCTCAAAGTATTGGCCCATCTCATTTTCTTAGTCAAAGCTTGCTTCCTGGTTTTGCCCTGCTAATGACCTCAGCTCCTCTTGATGCTTTAGGACCAAATGCTCTTCGATTAATCATTCTCTGTGTTAATATCAAATGGCCCTTGAATTCTTCAAACAGATTGCTGCTTCTGTTAAATAATGTCCTAAATATACAAAGCAGATAAATGATGACCATTGAGCCAATGGGAACAGAACTGAGCTCCAAGACTGCATTGCAATTATAATGAAAAGACACATAACTGATGAGCTCCATATCTGAACTTAAAATGATTTGTGAAGCAAAAGATCAAGAGAAGTACAGGCTGAGGTCTCAAGTTAGAGTTGCTGTGATGAAGTATGAACTGGCGCTAGAAAGCATTTTGAAATTGCTTGATATATGTGTATGTGTGCATGTCTCTCTGTGTGTGTGCATATATATTTTTTTTCTTTGAAATGGTTAAATGCTTCAAGGAATAGAGCCTCTTTGGGGGGCAAAGACCCAGAATGATATGCATCAGGGTTTTATTTCATTTCAGTCTCTTGCTTATTTTAATTTATGAGGTGTGGAGAATATTAGTTTTTTGGATGATTTAATATTTTATGTTGTAAGTGATCTGCAGTCAGTTAGTTAATTAGATACTGCAGACAGGCTGCTTAATATTATGTGTTGACTCTGCAGGAAAAAAGAAATATAGAATATTTCTGATAGGCAAAAAAAAAAAAAAAAAAAAAATTGAAGGCACATGATCAAAGTTCTCTTAGAGACCATGTGTTGGAGGTGCTTTGCTGTAGAACAAATTGTATTTTGCCCTTATAAAGGCTCCCAGAGTGTGCTAGAGATAATTGGAGCCCTCTATTGCTTTGCTCCCTTAGAAGTTTTCTGGAGTTAGGCAGGAAAAGAAGACAGGAACCTGAACCTTTAATTTAAATAAGAAAGCCATGTCTGGGAGAATTAGAATACTTTTGGAAGTTGGGAATCCATGGAAATGGATTGTCCTGTTTTGATTTCCTCAGAGGACCCAGTTTGAAGTAGTGATTTTATGTGATTTCCTTCTGTTCCTGTCCTCAATACCAACA
This sequence comes from Pongo pygmaeus, assembly GCF_028885625.2. NCBI lineage: Eukaryota > Metazoa > Chordata > Mammalia > Primates > Hominidae > Pongo > Pongo pygmaeus. The sequence goes on along the minus strand of NC_072384.2, from coordinate 104,417,658 downwards.
TCTCCTGAATAAAGAAATGATATGGTATCCCAGTATATTAGTTATGTATTTAGCTTTTTAGTTGGAGACTTAGGAATAGGGGAAAACTGACATTGAAAATATAGATGCAAGGCCAGGCTCGGTGGCTCATGCTGGTAATCCCAGCATTTTGGGAGGCTGAGGCAGGCGGCCCACCTGAGGTCATGAGTTCGAGATCAGCCTGGCCAACATGGAAGAAACCTGTCTCTACTAAAAACACAAAAATTAGCTGGGCATGGTGGCACACGCCTGTAATTCCAGCTACTTGGGAGGCTGAGGCAGGAGAATCGCTTGAACCCGGGAAGTGGTGGTTGCAGTGAGCTAAGATCGCGCCATTGCACTCCAGCCTGGGCAACAAGAGTGAAACTCCATCTCAGAACAAGAACAACAACAAAACCAAAAATATAGATGCATTCTCTTCTACTCCTGCTATAAAGTGAGGCTATGGGATAGTTTCTTTGGTTGGTGTCTACTACATGGGTTGGTTTTGCTGACCAAAGCTTTGCAAGAGCAAAGAACCCACCAACAAGGGGCTCTCTCACACAGCTCCGTTAGATGTGTCTTACTTTTGCTTTGTATAAAGCAAGTGTGCTTAACTCCAGTGAGATTTTTTAGTGAATATTCAACATATATCATAAGGTCAAAAGAGAAATAAATTGGGTGATTCATTTTAACTTCAGGTATGTGAAATTGAAGACTAATATTTCTCTAAAATAAAAACCTTTGCAAGGTGTTCAACATTCATAAGCAATGCAACAGTGACACATTATTCTGTGGCATGTTGTAAGGCTTTGAAGAAGTTTTGAGTTGTGCTTTATAAGAACCAAATGGTGGTACATAGTATAAATAAGAGAGTTAAAAATATGTCTCCAGTATAACAAAAATGGCACAAAAATTCATAGTCACCAACATAACTAGTATGTTTTCATTCATTTCTTAGCTTTTTGTCTGTTTTATCCCATCTATAATATCAGAATATTCAACATATTACCTTGCTTTCCTGGAGCTAACGTGACCAATATTAGCATATGGTAAATAAGAAACTATTTTTTCTCATCAAAATAGTATTTTCCAAAGGCAAAATAATCAACAATTGTCATTGTTTCTATTTAAGTTTGATGTGCCTCATGTACCCATTATGAAGAAACAGTAGGAGCAAAATGGCAGAATAGAAGATGCTCAGCTTTAGTCCCCTTCACAGAAATATGACTAACAACCATCCACATACAAGAATGCCTTTGTGAAAATTTCAGAACCCAAGGATGAGGCCCAAAGCACCCTTTTGGAGTACAAAACAGAAAACCCACATTAAAAGAATAAGAGAAACAGTCTCACCTTGACCATGTCATCCCTCTCTCAGGCTAGCACAGTGCCACATCAATAGGGTTCTCTTGGGCCTCTGGTTTCCCCAGTGGGAAAAAGAGAGTCCAAGATAGATATTCAGCTTCTTCAACATTCAGAGGCACTTGCCAGGAGGCCCACTTCTATCTCACCTTATGGAGAGCACTGCAGAAATCGGCAGGGATAGACCACCTGGGATTAGCTCGGGACAGAGAAGGAGGGCATGACTCATAGTAACCAGTACATTGATCTTGGTGGTGGCACTGCATCCCAGATGGTGACCTTGACTGACCAGAGAGCCCACCCACCTGCAAAACCAAGCCAGTGGCCCCAACTAGCCAGGGAGCATGGTCAGCAGTTCTGCCCAGCTGGGGTCCTGAGCCAGTGGTTCAGTTTGGCCACACAGTGCAGCCGGAAGTCCCACGCAGTCAGGGAATCAAGCCAGCAGCCTCACCTGGCTGCAGAGCCCAACCTGTGGTTTTGCCTGCCCAGGGGGCCAAGGCAGAAGCTCCATCCAACTGTGGAACACAGTAAGTGATCCCAACCAACTGCTACGCACAGCGTGCAGCCCCACCCAATCACAGAGCACAGCCTGAGACCCCACCTCAATATGGAGCCAAGCCAGTGGCACCATCTGGCTGGGAAACATAGACTGAAGCACCACCTGACCAGGGGAAATTGAAGATGCAATCCAGTATCTCTCCCTGAGTCCAGCTGTAACATGAAGTCCATCTAGTGGACCCACCTGACTGTGGGGCCCAGCCAGTAGTACCACCAGACCTCAAAGCATGGGACAGTTACTTTGCTCAACCTTAGCAGCAAGCCTTCCCTACCTTCAGACACTATCGGTTGGTTCATTCAGAACTCCAGGTTGGGCTGACTAGTGAAGGTCCTTCTCTGCTGAAGCAAACCTGTCAAGGCTGGAAGAGGTGACTGCTTCCTCAAATGCAGACACCCATGTAAGGATACACCAATTATGATGAATCAGGGAAACATAACACCACCAAAGGAAACTAATAAATCTCCAATAACTGATGCTAAGTAAATGAAGATGCATGAACTGACTGACAAAGAATTCAGAATAATGCTCAGAAAGGAGTTCACTGAACTATAAGAAAACACAGATGAACAACTAGAAAGCATCAAAAAATCAAAAATAAATCCTAAAGCAATGACTAAAATTCAATAGAGAGCTTCGATAGACTTGATGAAGCAGAAGAAAGAGTCGGTGAAATTTAAGAAGTCATTGGAAATTATCCAGTCAGGAGAGCAAAAAGAAAATAATGAAAAGAAGTGAAGAAAGCCTACATAATTTATAGGACATCATCAAGTTAATATTATATGCGTTTTGTTTTGTTTTGTTTTGTTTTGTTTTGTTTTGTTTTGTTTGGAGATTGAGTCTTGCTCTGTTGCCCAGGCTGGAGTGCAGTGGCATGATCTTGGCTCACTGCAACCTCTGCCTTCCCCAGGTTCAAATGATTCTCCTGCCTCAGCCTCCCAAGTAGCTAGGATTACAAGTACCCTCACCACACCTGGCTAATCTTCGTATTTTAATGGAGACTGAGTTTCACCATGTTGACCAGGCTGGTCTAGAACTCCTGGCCTCAAGTGATCCACCCGCCTCAGCCTCCCAAAGTGCTAGGATTACAGGCATGAGCCACTGCATCTGGCTATACACATTTTTGAGGTCCAGAAGGGGAAGTTATAGAGAAAGGGACAGAAAGTCTATTTAAAGAAATCGTGACTGAAAACTTCCAAATTTGGAGAAAGAAATGGACATCCAGATCCATTAGGGCCGAAAGTTCCCAAATAGGTTAAAACTGAATAGGTCTATCAAAACTGACAAAAGTCAAATATAAAGGATTTGGAAAGCAGCCAGAGAAAAGCAACTCATCACATAATGAGGGAGCCTCCAAAAAATTATCAGTGAATTTCTCAACCCTGCAGGCCAGGAGAGAATTAAATGATAAATTCAAAATATTGAAAGAAAAAAAATTTTCGTCTAAGAATACTATAGCGAGAAAAAAATTGTCCTTCGGAAATCAAGAAGAAACTTCAGCAAACAAAAGTCGAGGGAGTTCATCACTACAATATCTGCCATACAAGAAATACTAAAGGGAGTTCTTCAAGCTGAAATGAAAGAACATTAATTAACAACATAAACAGATGTAAATGTATAAACATCATTGGTAAAAGTAAATATATAGTCAAATTTGGAATTATATTGTATTGGTGGCATAGAAACTATTTTCTATTTTTTTTTTTTAGACAGTTTCACTCTGTCATCCAGGCTGGAGGGCAGTGGTGCAACCTTGGCTTACTGCAACCTCTGCCTCCCAAGCGATCCTCCCACCTCAGCCTCCCATGCAGCTGGGACTATACCCATCTAATTTTTTGTATTTTTTTTAGAGACAGGGTTTTGCCATGTTGCCCAGGCTGGTCTCCAACTCCTGAGCACAAGTGATCTGTCTACCTCGTCCTGCCAAAGTGCTGCCAAATACCTGGCAATCATTTTCAACTCTACTATAATAGTTAAAAAATAAATCACTTAACAATAATTATAATTATAACAATTTGTTAGTGAATACAGACATAAAAATGTAAATTATAACATCAATAATCTATACTGTGAGGTGGGAAGTAAAAGTATAGTTTTTACATATACTCAAGCTATATCTGCTTAAAATATAATGTTATAACTATAAGATGTTTTATGTAAATCTCATGGTAATAGCAACACCTACAGTGGATACACAGAAGACTAAGAGAAAAGAATCAAAGCATACCACCACAGAAAGTCATCAAATCATAAAGGAAGGCAGAAAGAGAGGAAAAAAGGAAAAAAAGAACTAAAAAACAGTCACAAAACGATTCACAAAATGGCAATACGTTTTTACCTATGAATAATTACTTTAAATGTAAATGGATTGAATTCCTCAATCAAAAGACTAAAATGACAGTGGAGAAAAAAAAGATTTAATTTTATGCTGCCTACAGGGGGCTCACTTCAGGTTTAAGAACACAGGTTGAAAGTAAGCCATGGACAAAGTCTATACTTATATTAGACAAAATAGATTTTAGGAAAAAAAACTGTTACAAGAAACACAAATGCCATATGATCTCACTTATTGTGAAATCTAAAAAAAGTTGAACTCATAGAATCAGAGAGTAGAATGGTAGGTACCAGGGGAAACTGTCTGGGAGATGTTCGGGGAGATGTTGGTTAAAGGATACAAATCTTTAGTTAGACATGAGGATTAAGTTCAATAAATCTCTTGTACAACATGGTGACCATAGTTAGAAATGTATTGTATTTTTGAAAATCATTAAGAGTATATTAAAAATGTTCTTGCATTTTAAAAGATAAGTACGTGAGGTAATGCATATGTTGATAAATCCTATCTAATCATTTTACAATGTCTATCCACATACTTCAAAAGTGTTGTACACAATAAATATATACAATTTTTGTCAATTAAAGATAAGTAAATATTTTTAAACTGTTACAAGAAACAAAGAAGATTACTATATAATGATAAAGGTGTTAATTCATCAAGAAAATATAACAATTGTAAATATTTATGCATTTAACTTTGGAGCACCTAATATATAAAGTGAATATTAACAGAACTGAGACGAGAAATAAACAGCAATACAATAAGAGTAGAGACTTTGTCCATGCCTATACTTTCAACCTATCTGTGTTCTTAAACCCAAAGTGACTGAAATCATATCTAGTGTCATTTCTAAGCACTATGGTATGAAACCAGAAATCAATAAGGAAGAAAATTGGAAAATTTGCAAATACATGGAAATTAAACAACATATTCATGAACATCCCATGGGTCAAAGAAGAAATCAAAAGGGAAACAAAAAAAATCTTGAGACAAATGAAAATGAAAATACAACATACCAAAACTATGGGGTGTGGCAAAAGTAATTATAAGAGGGAATATTATAGCAATAAATGCCTACATTAAGAAAAAAAGAAAGATCTCAAATAAACAACCAAACTTAAATCTCAAAAAACTAGAAAAAGAACAAACTAAGCCCAAAGTTAGTGGAAGAACAGAAATAATAAATATTAGAGCATAAATAAATAAAATAATAAGGAATAGGAAACCAATAGAAAACAGCAACAAAATTAAGAGTTAGTTTTTTGAAGACATATATAAAATCAACAAAACTTCAGCTAGACTAAGATAAAAAGAGAAAAGTCTCAAATAAAATCAGAAGTAAAAGTTGAGATATTACAACTGATACAGAAATACAAAGGGTCACACGGGACTACTAGGAACAATTATAGACCAACAAATTGGACAATTCAGAAGAAATAGATAAATTCATAGACACATACACCTAGCAAGACTGAATCATGAAGAACTAGAAAATTTGGACAGTTCCATAACAAGTAAGGAGAATGAGTTAGTAATAAAAAGTATCCCATAAAAGAAAATCAAAGACCTGATGGCTTTTCTGCTAAATTTTACCCAACATTTAAATAATTAATGCCAATTCTTCTCAAACTCTTCTAAAAAAATTGAAGAGGAGGGAACACTTCAAAACTCATTTTATGTAACCAGGTTTACCCTGATAACAAAGCCAGACAAGGACAGTACAAGAAAAGAATATTACAGACCAATATCACTGAAAAACATAGATGAAACGATTTTCAACAAAATATTAGCAAGCCAAATGCAGCAGCACATTAAAAGCATAATTCACCATGAGTAAGTGGACTTTATCCCTGGGATGCAAGGATGGCTTCACAAATCAATAAATGTGATATAACACATCAACAAAGTGAAGGATAAAAATCATATTATCATCTCAATAGAGGTAGAAAAAGCATTTAACAACACTCAATCTTCTTTTATGATAAAAAACTTTCAACAAATTGGGTATAGATGGAATACACCTCATTATAACAAAGGCTACATATGACAAACCCACAGATCTCACCATATTATGGTGAAAAGTAAAAGCTTTTCCTTTGAGATTAGAAAGAAAGGAAGGAAGACAAGGATGCTACTCTTTGCACTTCTATTCAACAAGGTACCTTGAAGTCCTAGCCAGAGCAATTAGGCAAGAAAAAGAAATAAAAGTCATCCAAATCAGAAAGGAAGAAGGGAAATTGTCCTTGTTTGCAGATGACATAATCTTATGTATTTTTTTAAAACCCTAAAGATTGCATCAAAAATGTTCAAACTAATTTAGTAAAGTTGCAGGATACAAAATCAACATACAAAGAATACATTGCATTTCTCTACACTAACAATAAAATATCTGAATAAAGAAATAAAACAATTCCCCTTACAATCATATCAAAAACTACTTAGAAATAAATTTAACCAAGGAGAAGAAAGATCTATGTACTAAAAACTATAAAGCACTAATGAAAGAAATTGAAGGTGACACAAATAAATGAAAAGGTGTCCTGTGTTCATGGATTGGAAGAATCTATATTGTTAAAATATTTACACATGCCAAAGCAATCCATAGATTCAATGTGATACCTATCAAAATTTCAATGGCATTTTTTCACAGAAATAGAAAAAACAGTACTAAAATTTATATGAAACAATAAAATACGTGAAAAAGTCAAAGCAATCTTTGGAAAGAACAGAGCTGGAAGCAACATGCTTCCTGATTTCAAACTATATTACAAAGCTTTAGTAATCAAAACAGTTTGACACTGGTGTAAAAGCAGACACATAGAACAAAAGAACAGAATTGAGAGCCTAGAACTATATCCATACATATATGGTCAACAAATATTTGACAAGGGCACCAAGAATATGTAATCAAGAAAGAATAATCTCTTCCATAATTAGTGTTGGGAAAAACAGGATATCCACATAAAAAAGAATGTAATTGGATCCCTATCTTACACCACTTACAAAAATTAACTTGAACTGGATTAAAGACTTGAATGTAATACCTGAATCCATAAAACTCCTGGAAGACAACATAAGATAAAAGCTTCTTGACATTAGTCTTGGCAATTATTTTTTTGGGTGAGTATGATACCAAAAGCAAAAGCACAGGCAACAAAAGCAAAAGTAAACAAGTGTGACTACATCAAACTAAAAAGCTACTGCACAGCAAAGGAAACAATAAAATAAAAAGGTAACCTATGGAATGGGATAAAATATTTGCAAACCTGTGTATCTGATAAGAGGTTAATATCCAAAATATATAAGAAACTCATACAACTCAACAGCAAAAAATAAATAAAAAACTAACAATTCAATTAAAAAATGGGCAATAGAAGGCCGGGCACAGTAGCTCATGCCTGTAATCACAGCACTTTGGGAGGCCGAGGTGGGCCTTGAATTAGTAATAATTCACTTGAGGACAGGAGTTCAAGACCAGCCTGACCAACATGGTGAAACCCCATCTCTACTAAAAATATAAAAATTATCTGGGCATGGCAGCAGGCACATGTAATCCCAGCTACTCAGGAGGCTGAGGCAGGAGAATTGCTTGAACCCGGGAAGCAGAAGTTGCAGTGAGCCAAGGTTGCACCATTGCACTCCAGCCTGGGTGACAGAGGGAGACTCCATCTCAAAAAAACAAAAACAAAAACAAAAACAAAAAACAGGGCAATGGACTTGAATAAACATTTTCCCAAAGAAGACATACAATGGCTAACAGACACATGAAAAGCTGCTCAACATCACTAATCCTCAGGTAAATGCAAATCAAAACCGCAATGAGATATCACCTTATACATGTCAGAATTGCTATTATCAAAAAGACAAGAAATAACAAGTGTTGGTGAGGATGTGAAGTAAAGGGAACCCTTGTGTTCTGCTGGTAGAAATGTAAATTGGCAGAGCCATTATGGAAAACAATATGCAGGCTACTCAAAAGTTAAAAATAGAACCACTATATCATCCAGCAATGCCACTTCTCTTGAGATACATATCTGAAGGATATAAAATCAGCATCTCAAAGAAATATCTGCATTCCCCTGTTCATTGCAGTATTATTCAAAATAGTTAAGACATGAGAACAACCAAAGTTTTTCAATTGATAAATGGGTAAAAGAAATGCAGTGTGTGTGTTTATACACACATATATGTATATATATACATATGCACATATATAATGTATATACACAATGGAAGGTAAAAATATATGCACACACACAATAGAATGTTACTCAGCCGTAAAAAAGAAGAAAATTCTGCCATTTGTGATAACATGGATAAACCTGAAGTGCATTATGCTAAGTGAAATAAACCAGGCAGAGAAAGACACATACTGCATGATTTCATTTATATATAAACTCTAAAACTGTTACTCTCATAAAAACAGAGAATAGAATGGTGATTTCCAGGGGCTGGAGGTGGAGGAAATGGGGAGATGTTGCTCAAGGGGTACAAGCTTTCAGTTAAAAGATAAATAAATTCTGAGCTGGGCATCGGGGCTTATGCATATAATCCCACCTACTTGGGATGCTGAGGCGGGAGGATCGCTTGAGTCCAGGAGTTGGAGGCTGCAGTGAGTTATGATCTGCCACTGCACTCCAGCGTGGGTGACAGAGTGAGATCCCACACCTAAAAAATAAATAAATAAAGGTAAATTCTGGGGATTTAATATAAAGCATCGTGACTATAGTTAATAATATTATATTTTATACTTGAAATGTTTTAAAAGAGTAGACCTTAAGTGTTCTCACCACACAGAAAAAAATGGTAACCGTGTGAGGTGATGGATGTGTTAACTAAATTGATCGTGCTCATCATTTTACAATATATATGCATACCAAATCATCATGTTGTAAATCATAAATATATACAATTATAGTTCAAAACAGCAGGAATAAAAAGAGTAAAAAGAGTAAGAACTGTGAAATGGATACATATATTATGTTTTGATATATACATCTCAGTTTTTGATATTCTCTCTCAAACAAAACAAAACAAAAACACTCCATTTCCCTTACTGGAAGTAATGGGTAAAACACAGACACTTAACTTCCAGAGCTGAATGCTGAATGCCATTTGGTACACAATGGTTATTCAGTAAATGCTATTAACTGATGCTGCTATTGGAGCACTATATTCATAGTGCACTCTTAAGCATCAATTGGTGCTTCACCTACAGAACATCTTCTACACATTTAACAGAGAGTCATACTATATGAATAAATGGTTGTCTTGATCCTTTAGATGAAAGCACTTTGTTCTCTTAATGTGGGGATTTTTTGTGAACCTCGAGGTTCTGTCCTAATGAGTTACAATTTACTGATCTAATATCACTCTATGGAAATGTATCATGTACTTGAAATATATATTTAATAAGATAATGCCATCAACCAGCACAGCTCTAAAGAAGGCATCTTTTTTTTCTTTTTGTATCTGCTGTTTAATTTCATTATGATTTCTAAAAATTCTCTGGTAGTGTACAGCTGCTCCACTGTTAATAGCCTTGAAATAGAAATGTGTTACTTTGCTTAGCAAGAGACATCTGCATAGTGTAGAAAAACAAAATCATTTGATGTGATTAATACAGGAAGATGGTTATTCGTATTTTTAATGCATATTGTTTAAACTCAAATATGTTTGCCTTCCAGCCATTCTTAGATATGTTATTCCGATCTATGATTTAAATCTGTGATGCTTTTAGCATCTACATAAAAAAAAGAATGTTTGCCAGCCCATCCAACACCTCCTGCTGCTAGTTGGCTAGGTTTTTTTGAATGTCATAAACGGAGCTTTTGATATGGTACCCATGGGGCTCTTTATCCAGAATGATGTAAATAACTACTCCCAACATTTTGTCCTTCCACCATCTTTGATCATGTCATCTTGAAATTTGCCCTGGCAATGAGCAAGAGTCTTTGCTTTCACATTAGAAGAGTTCATACTATATTTGAAAATGTCAAAGTATATAAGCCCTAGGAGGGCAATAGGACAGGTTCAAAAGTTTGCAGATAGATGGATTATTACAGGCTTAGAAATTACAATGAGAGAGTGCATACATGCTTTCTCTCATTCCCTCATAGTCTTGCAAATCTCTTGCTACATCATAAATCTTTCTATATCTGTGCTCCCATTCTCTAGCCATTTCACAAGTGGTCGGTCCGCTTCTCAGATTTACACACAGAGCCCTGGTGCTGACCTCATTGGAGGGCACGATTTATGTAGTGGAGCCAGTGACTGAGTGTGGAATACAATCCAGCCCTCTTGACGTGAGGCTGAAATGTTCATATCAGACTGTTCTGCTTACCATTTGTGGAATGTCAGCACTTACAGGGATCTTAGAGTGCACCTACTTCAGTTTCCTCCTTTTTCAGATAAAGGAAACACTTGGGCAAAGCAGTTTACCATCAAAGACTATTTTCTATTTCTATTTGTCTTAGTCCATTTTATTGTGCTGCCATCACAGAACACCAGAGACTAGGTAATTTATAATTAACAGAAAATTACTTGGTTCTTGCTTCTGGAGGCTGGGAAGTCCAAGATCAAGGAGCTGCATCCGGTAAGGGTCTTCTTGCTGCATCATAACATAGCAGAAGGCATCATTTTCAAATATAGTATGAGCTCTTCTAATGAGAAAGTTAAGACTTGCTCATTGCTAGGGCAAATTTCATAATGACATGATCAAAGATGACGGAAGGACCAAATGTCGGGAGTAGTTATTTATGTCATCCTGGGTGAGAGAGAGAGAAAAAGAGGCTGAACTTGCCCTTTCATAAGGAACCCAGTCCTGCAATAATGAACCCTCTCTTGAAATAACAGCATTAATCCATTCATGAGGGCTTTACCCTCATGAGCTAATCACTTTTTATTGGAGATTACATTTCTCATTGGAGATTACATGAACTTTGGGGAACACATTTAAATCATAGCACATGAATCTAGAATGTCTGCTCCTGTAATCTCTTTAAGAATGTACAGCCTGTACTCCTGCCATAATCTGGAGTGCAAGAAGCATTGACTACAGAGACCTTAAACCCTCATAAGTTTATATGAAAGGAACTTTGCCTTTCTTGTCCATAGTTTATGGAGCCAGAAGAGGGCCTACTGGAGATATGTAGCAAAGCTAGAAGACACAGAAGTTCTTCCCTGTCCTATCAAAGCAGCCCCAACAGTTTTCACGACAGGCAAGTAAAATGTTCGAGTAAAATGTTTGTCAATATCTACTCAATTCAACAATCACCATTCCTAAATTTGGTATACATTATGGCACCTCAAACCAGAGGGGAAACAATGGCCTATCTGATAAATGGTGTTGAGACAGAAGGGTAGGCATCTGGAAAAAATAAAGTTGAATCTTTACCTCCCATCCTACACAATGATAAATTCTAAATGGATCAAAAATTTAGATGGTATAAATAAAACCATAAAATTACTAAACAAACATGGTAAAATTTTAATTCTTGGAATGGAAATATTTTTAAAAATTGATTCAAAATTTAGAAACCATGAAAGGAAATGTTGATAAACCCAAATACATAAAAATTAAAACTTCTGTGTGACAAACACACACACACACACACACACACACTCATAAGCAAATGCAAAAGATAGAAAACCCAATGAACTAAAAAAAAAATTTGCAAATCATGTATAAACAAATGGCTAATGTCTATTTATAGATAAAAACTTTCAGCCAGGTACAGTGGCTCACACTTGTAATCCCAGCACTTTGGAAGGTTGAGGCAGGAGGAATGCTTGAGGCCAGGAGTTCAAGACCAGGCTGGGAAACATGGCAAGACCCTGGCTCTACAAAAATAATAAAAATAAAAAAATAAATGTTTCTACAAGTACAAAATTGAGAGCCTAACAAGCTAATAGGAAAAACTAGGCAAAAGATATAAACACATAGTTCACACAAAATGAAATACAAATAGCTCTTAAACATTTGGAAAGATGCTCGACTTCACTCATAATAAAATGTATGCAAATTAGAACTATATTGAGATACCATTTTTCTCCTATCAGGTTGGCAAAAATCCAAAAGTCTGATAATACACACCACTGACGAGGCTGTAAGAAACGCTCTCTCGTACGTTGCTTGTGAGAGTATATGTTAGCATAACCCCATATGGAGAGCAATTTAGCAAAATCCATCAAAATTACAAATGCATATATCTTTCACCCCAGCAATTTTACTTTTGGAAATTTATGTTACAAATGTACTTGCAAATGAATGAAAGGACATATGTTTAAGGTATTTACAGCAGTATTGTTTGCAAGATCAAAAATTTGAAATAACCTACATTGTTCAATCCAGTACATTGCTAAAATAAAGTTTACGTAAATTATGATACATTGATACAACAGAATACTACAAAAGTTAAAAAAATAAAATAAAAGAGTGAGCTGCCTCCATAGCAATGAGGAAAGATACTCAAGAGATGTTGAATGAAAAAAGGCAAAATGCGGGCTGAACGCAGGGGCCCACGCCTGTAATCCCAGTACTGTGGGAGGCCAAGGAGGGGTGGATCACGAGGTCAGGAGTTCAAGACCAACCTGGCCAACATAGCGAAACCCCGTCTCTACTAAAATACAAAAAAAAAAAAAAAAAGCAGGGCATAATGGCGGGTGCCTGTAATCCCAGCTACTCGGGAGGCTAAGGCAGGAGAATCACTTGAACCCAGGAGGCGGAGGTTGCAGTGAGCCAAGATCACATCACTGCACTCCAGCTTGGGCGACAGAGCAAAATTTGTCTCAAAAAAAAAAAAAAGAAACAAAGAAACAAAGAAAGAAAAAAGGCAAAATGCAGAACAATATGTCAAGTAAGCTACCTTTTACATAAAAAGAGGGAAAATAAGAACATGAGTTTATATTTATTCTTATACCCATTTAAAAAACTGGAAGAATTTATAAGAAACTAAATACAGTGGTTACTAGTAAGAGATGGGCATTGGAACTAGGGGTATAGGGTAGAGTAATCTAAGATATCTCACTTTATGTCTATATGCATATTTAGAACCATGTGAATATATAATCTTTTCAAAAATTGTATATATTTTTAATCAAAGAATAAGTAATTGAGTCCCATGCTTGACTCTAAGGAGGCTAACAAGTCACCACTATCTTAGGATAAAGGTGAAGGCTCCAGATTAACATGGGGCCGCTCAGAGTCTTACTTTACTCATTTGTCCTTTTCTTCATTCATTTAACAAACATTTGTTTACAATGTTCTGTATAATAGGCACTGTACTAAATTCTAGGGATACTTAGAGAACACGACCAACTAGATCTTTGCTTCACAAAGTCTACTTGCTAGTCCAGGGTCTCTTTTGTTTGGAGTCTGGGGTCTCCAAACAGCATGCAGGTACTCTAGGACCCATATTAACAAGTTTCACTCTCTTATGACAGCATCTTAAGTGTGAGCATGTTAAATTTCCATTGGTATAGAGTTCAAAAATTCAATATCCTTGATTTTTATGAGCAAACAAGATGTGGACAGGCTGGAGGCATTTTTGGTTTCTCTCAATGGCACCTCTTTGCAGAGTGTCACAATATCTTTTATTGTGTATAATACCTTATAATTTGAAACTATTTCAAATACGGCCCTTGTTGATGCTTATCCAGGGGTTGTAATAATTTCCTGTGATTCATATTGATGTATTTTTATTAATGCTCTAGAATTATACAGTGTATCACTACTTTACCTTCCTTTCTGCTTTTCTCCCTTAGTTTTATTAGTTTACATTCCATTCTGTTGAATTTTTCCAGTCAAATATCTGTTCCTTGGTGTGCATGTCAGTCCCTCAAATAGTATTTCTTTCTTCCTCTATTCTGCTACCCCATTTCAGGCAGATGAAAGCTGACAGTAAAGCTATATCAGCTCAGCGTGGGTTTGTGCATGAATGCATGTTCATCTATAGCCACGTTGTCATGTTTCAAGAGTGAGTCCATTCGGTTAATAAACAAAGCAGAGTATTTAGGATTATCTGATAGAACTTTCTGCAGTGATAGAAATGTCCTATAGTTGTGTTGTCCAATAAGGCAGCTGCTAACCACTTGTGGCTATTGAGCACCTCAAATGTGGCTAGTGCAAAGGAAGAATTGTATTTTTAATTTAATTTTATTTAAATTAATACCAATTTATAAATCTTGCAAGATGAGGACAATATGTGAAAGTAAGGAATGTGGCTCCAAAGAGAGTAGTCAGCCACCCAAACTGCAGTATCCACGAGTGAGAATGTCACGGTAGTGGGAATCTCTCAGCCTTAAGTATTCCAATCAGATGGTGAAGGTCCTGCTTTTTGAGGGATAGTCCACACAGATTGGAAAGGTTTTCCAGCTAGTTTCTGAGATAAGACAGAGCACAGTGCATTCCTCTCACACTCTATCATTAAGTCAGCAAGCATGAAGAAGGTTTGGTTAGAGCTCTAGGCAGGCTTAGTTGGGTTCAAGGCTGAATTCTAGTTCTTGAGTGTATATCAGTAACATGGGAGAAAATGCCATCTTGTGGACTGAGCACAAGCCCTAGGCATCATGAATTCCAGATTTACAAAAGTAAACCTAATTCTAGATCTCACTCACTGGTGGGAAAGAACTCCTGATATATAGCCCACCTGGGCTTATATTAGCCAGAGACTTGACAGCAGTTAATTATGCTGGAGAACTGAAAGTCGTCAGTTTCTTTAGATAGATGGACTCAGGCAAATAGAAATTGACAAGGTCCAAGTCTATCCAGTTCAACCTCCTTCATTTCCCCCTCATTATTTACACTCAGGTGCATAGACCCCACCAGAGCATTCAAGGCCCTCCACAATATGGAGCCCACTGTTTTGCCCAGGCTTTATCTCCACAAATCTCCCACACTCATCTTACACTTCAGCCGAACTAGCCTGTGCATACTTCCCAAGCCCCAGCCTCTCCCACATTCATGTCCTTGCTCAGGCAGTTGCCAGAAATGCCCTCTTCCAGCATCTCCATCTGCCAAAACCCCATCTACCCTCATGGCTCATTTCAGGCGTTCCCTCCCTGAAGTTGTCTTCCCTGAAACCCACAGCTGTCTGTGCTCACTCCCTCCTTGGAGCCCCAGGGCACTTGGTCTGTGCTGCTGTCTTGGCACTTATTCCATTCCTCCTTATGTTGAGGGCATTAGTGAATTTGTCTAATCTTGCCTCCTAGTCTGTGAGCAGTTTAAGGATAGGGCCTGTGTCATTCACATTCTATATTCCCAACAGTGCCTGGCATGTGGTTGGTCTCCAGGAATTACTGTTATTGAACTGGCTTAAGGACAATTCTACACATGGGGAGGATTTCAGCTACAGTCAATGAAAAAGAGATCTTTTGTTCCAGGAGGTAAGAGAGCCCATGCAGTCCTGAGCCTCTATCTGAAAAGTACGTTATTGTGCCTTGAGACATTTTTCAAATCAGAGGTAGCAAACTGATGATCCAGAGATCACACGTGGCCTGCATACATGTTCTGTTTGACAAACAATCTTATTTTTTAAAAATTGTCAACAACATTTAACATTTGAGGGAGTTCACATAAAAATCCATATTTCTATATTTTCTTGAAAAACAGAAAATCAGATCTCACATACTGGTCGCTTATTCCTCTCCAATAATTTTCCACTTAACCACCCCCTGCTTAACCCACTGTACTCAGACCCTACAAGGACTGGGCTCACTTTATTTTTCCTCCCTCAAATCAGATGTGCATAGAGCCTGTGCACCTTCAACAATTACAATGATCCCACCTCTGCCATTTATGAAGCTCATATTGCCTATTTTTAGGTCATACAGATTTTGGTAACTCTAACAGTGATTGTTTTGCCCTGCTACTTTCTGTACCATCTATCACACTCCCAAGAGTGCATCTGTGTTCAGAAAAAAGAAATGATTTAAACCATTTTTCAGGGGGTGTGATGGCATCTCCCGGTCTATTGTCACTTTACCTGCAAGTGCAGTTTTTAGACATTACAGAATTAGTTAAGGGACCCAGGGTGTCAGAGCAAGAGGCATATTGTGGAAAGTAGAGGAGGAGATCCTTGAAAAGGAATAAAGAGAGTGGGAACTATCTGATATTGAATGCTAACGTTTCATTTCACATCCATAATGCCTTTTGTGTGAAGATTTCCAAGTAGATTTCAGGGAGTAATTGAGCCTCACAGTACTTGATGAGAAGGGGAAGTGTTCAATTCATTTTCTGATACAGGAAACTGAGGCACTGTTTGTTCACAATTGTAAGAGAATTGGTAGTTTAACTTAATTATCCTCATTTCTGGCATTTCCCTTAATCACTCATTCTTATGCTTTGGTTTCAAGGGTAATTTATGTTAGATCAATTTGGACTCATAGAATTTAATCAATACCATCTGCAACTCATAGGCTCTCCTTGTCTAAAACTAAATTTTCAGAAAAATGTAAGGACTAACAGAGCATAAACAAAATATGGAATCAGATGGGCTACTCTTTGACTTGCAGGCAAATACCAGTACTTCAAAAATCTCCATATTCCATTTTTAATAGTCCCTCCCTGTTCTCTCAGCTCACCTCTTCACACCTCCTCACACCAGTTAAAGACTAGTATGAAAAGAGTTGCTTGGGTTCAGTATTTATTTTAAAGTCTCATACTTGAAACATCCAAAGGGAGACTTCTAACTTCTTTGACCCATGAGAAGTTTAAGTTAAAAAAAAAAAAAGATTTTGTTAGCTAAATCAACATTTCAAGTGTCTGGCAAGTGCTTTCAGTTTATAAAACACCACCATGCTGCCTTTGACTGTTAAACCCATTACTCTAATCCACTCTAAATGAAGCATTATGAGGCACCAATTTAGTATCATGTCTTAGCGAACACAGCAAGTCCTAACTGTAGGTATTTATGGTATTTTGAGTAGGATCTGGTCATTATATATACTTTGTAATAATCATTAGTGATCAAAATCACCTCTCCTGAAACATTATCTCCCCAAGGCCATCCCCACTAACCAAGTAACTAAAAACAAGTGGAGAATGCAGGATTGAAATATTAAATCATAGGTTGCTTTACCAAGTACACGAGCCAACCTTTGACCCCTGAAAGATGGGATTAAATACCACTTGCATAACGGTAATTGAAGAAACCTCTCCTATGCATTTTTGGAACTAAAGAAAAGAAAGTGAGTGCATAGGCTTACCTAGAAATCATTGTTGTAGGGAGGAAAACATACAAACAATGTTTATTTGTCTATCAGGTCCCCTCCATAGGACCTTGATATCAGCAGATGTTTTCCCCAACTTTAGTTAGAAATTCGGATGCTCCAAGTCTGCTCTAGGTGAGCAAATCAAAGTTGTACCAAGTTAAGCCTGGGAAAATTGTCTCCCATCATCATCTCCCGTGGGGTGTGGATAAATTTTCTCCCACAGCCTCAGCACTTTCTGATTTGTCCCATTAGAGCTCTTGGCCTCTGCTTCTTACCCAGCATGTCGGCTTTTACCACCATTGGCTCACACCACAGGATCATCAGCTTGTTCTGTCTGTCAGCTCTTGTTGTAGCCAGGTGACCTGCCCTGGATCATTTCACGTTCTGTATTTTTCTAAATTACATTGTTCTCTGGAGTCTGTTGCCCAACTAAAAAAGTCACATTTTCGTTCTCTGTTAGTTACTCAAAGTATCAATCATTCTGTAACCACCTGTACTACCGTTAACCTTCTTCCTGTCTTCCAAATCAAAACCCATTTCTCACTTCCATATGTCAACACCAGCCACATACATTGATTAAATGTCTTTCATTTGAAAGCACACGCAGTCCTGGCTATCCTGCCTATGTCTGAATGCCTCCCATATGCTCCCGATGCAAGCCTAATTCTTCTGTTCCCTTCCTCTGGAAAGTCATTCTTCATTGTAATAAGTTGCCCATAGTAAATGTATTCATCATCTTTTTCTCTGACAACCATGTTTCTCCACTACGGGAAATTAAACACTACAACATATGGCCTGAGCAGCAAACTTTAGTGCTTGCTCGCTCAATTGTTTTAACACATTGCCGCCTTTACATAATATTCTGTTTGCCACTAGCATGTCAGGCTTCCGCTTGACATATGCATTAGACACGTTAATGGCAAGACAGAAACCAACTGAAGCTGACAATATGACGAAAGAAGGGTAAGTGCCTATTAATTACTAAAATTCACTTTTTTCCACTATTTAGCAAGAGAAAAAAAGCAAATTAATGCCTTCAGAACATGCCACCACATTAGCCTGCTGTGGTGCCATCGGACAGATTTTTTAAATCGTAAGTACTATGAAGAGTTTTGTGTAGATTTAGCAAGGCCAGTATAAATGACACTGATGCTCTCTCCATTGTCATGGACCCCACTGGTCTGCTCTTTGTGATTCCCCCAATCACAACGCATTCAGTGGGCATGCTATAGATGCTGAATTGCTTATGTAGTCATCCAATCCTGGTATATTTCCCAGGATTCTTCTATTAGTTAAGCACATAAACTGCTCTGAAAGTGTATTCTAAATGCTACACATTGCTGGGTCTCAGCTGTAATCTTAGCACTTTGTGGGAGGACCGCTTGAGCCCAGGAGTGTGAGGTTACAACGAACCATAATCACACCACTGCAGCCTGGGCAATGCAGTGAGATCCTGTCTCTAAGAAATAAAATAAAAAATAAAATGAATGTTACCCATTTAGAATACAATTTTCTTCTGGGTTATGGCTTCAGAGATTAGATTATTTCATCAACTATAAATCTTTGGGCTTCTATTGTGAATCTACTGACTGAATTCATGTTTTAGCTAAGTAATCTTGATCTCAGAATCAGTAAAAGTAAGTTACCAAATTCTGGCTTTTTAGATCTTCATTTTTCTAATTAATCTCCTATAATTTTCAGTGCATCTACTTAGGATTTGTGTATATGCCTAAACAAAAAAAAAAAAAAGAAATTTAAAAGTTATTCAGTGGATACTATATTGACTGTTCTTTTCCACATAGAATTTTTTTTACATAAATAGAGCTATATTTGAGTCACATGTTATATTTGACCCTGGAGGACATCCAACAGCAAGTTTTCTAGAATCCCTGAGTCTGATTCATCTCTATCTTTACAACATATCCCGCGATCTCAGGAGTCCATGGCTCCCAAGGTCATTCCCCCTATCAATAACAGTATCACCTTGAACTCAGTGTCAGCCAATAGTTACCCAAAGCTTAATTGGAAGAAACAATTTATGGAAGTGTCCTGGTGTCCACTCATGCCTCTGACTCTTTAAAAATCTATCTTGAGATTAAGCTAGATGTCAGAAAGCTGTTTCCCTAAGACCTCATCAAATTGGTCCTCTGTTGGATTGCTTTAACATTAAGTTCAATGTCACCAGCCTAAAAGGAGGGGCATTATCAGAAGCAGACTTGTGAAGCTCACTGTATCATCTATGAGGATGTTGTTGAAGGTGTTATCAACTGGATTGCACAATGTCTCCTCTTTGAGGACCTATGTGACAAGTTTCTTTCAGGCTTCAGTGCCAGGAATAGCTAGGCCACTCCTGAGCACCTAGTTTTATCTTATAAAGTGTAGGAGGATTGAATTCCACTTTATACATTGCCTATTAAAGAGCTTGGAGCAAGTTAGTAGTACCTCATCACATATGTTTGTGCCCCAGCCTCTTTGATAGTGTTATCTTTTTTCCCCCCTAACTGCTCTTATTTTCTTATTTCTCTTATTTCCTCAACTATTTATTTTTAATTGAATTGCACATTATGATACACACACATAAATTACAAAGAAACAAATATAGACACAAAAACTAGACTTTAGAAAGTTTACACTTATGCATATTTATAGATGTATTTCTTTTTAAACACATTTCAAAATATACCATTCAGCAGGGAAAAATACATGGGGCACCTATACTTGCTGTGTTTGGCACTATGCAACACCGGTATGAGAATTTTCTGTATCTTACAGAGAAAATACAGTTTATCTCTTGAGTAGGAAGCTATAAAACAAATACAGGAATGTATGCATACTCTGCATTTACAGATCCACACAACAATTGCATGTAAAAGCACTTAAGGGTTAGGAGGCCACTGAGAAAAAAGCCAGGAAACTAACTTTAGATCATCTTGTTCTACAAGTCTGCAAATGACTATAATAACACCATTAATATTTCCAGAATAAAGTTATAATATCATGGAGTTTCAATATCATCAAAATCTGTATTCATTCATTCATTCCATAAACATATATGAAACAATGCATTAGGCACAAGGGATACTTGGATGAATGAAACACAGCTTACTGCAATAGGAAATAGGAAATGTGTAGGATATACATGAGAAGCATCCTGCAGTGTTTATTATGTCTTTGAAACATCCAGGTAGATATTGAAGTAGAACAGAATATTCTCAACATCATAGTTCAACCTAGTCTTTTATAGATACAAAAAGATGTTGGTTGTCTCAGGGTAGCTCATCTTGCTGGGTAAGGAATGTGTTCCTGGGGTGAAGAATGGATACTGGAAACTGTGCTCCTTTTCAAGGCAGCACTGAATAGGTGAATTAATTCACTAAATGACATTTCTGTGGCTGCCAAAGCTAATGCTACCCAAACAGTAGTTTATCGTCTTGAAACCATCAGCTGTCATCATTTTCTTCTCTTTTCATTTGCCTATATCTTTCAAGTAACTTTAAAGTAAGTCACCAAGTGAAAATTTTCTGATATTGCAAAAATTATGTGGACCTAAGAGACAGAAAAATTTTGCCCTGAGCCATGAGAATGCTCAGAAAATGTAAACTTCTGTTTGAGAATCATGATTCCAAAGCCATTTATTTCGATTAAAGTACATCCTAAGGTTTCCAGGTAATATTGGCAGCCAAGGGTCCTTTGTTTATTTCAATAGTTAAGTAGGACCAAGGAAGAAACTAGTCTATAAAATTAAGTGAGTTGAAAGATCAAAGTTATTGAGTTGAATTGCACCTGGAGCAAGATGACAGTAAGTTTAGTCTTCAAACACAGATATAACAACCTTTATATGGCATGCCAATTAGGTTACGGTTCAACTGCATCCTGAATTATCAACGGCTGGATCAAGGGAGACCCTGATCACAAACATTGTAATAATTCAATTTTGAGGCCACTAAGGTCTGGGACTTTTCTGAGAAGTCTGATAAGAGTCTATTTGGTTTGTTTTTCTGCTATACATAGTATACTTTTTGGGGAAACCTTGGTACAGTTACCCAATGAGTAGAAAAATGGATTTATAAGTCAGGAGGCCGCAAATATCTTCCCTTCACAAAGCTAACTAAAATATCTTCCCTTCACAAAGCTAACTGGCTCTCTAAAGGATTGAGCATTTACGATCTTAATGCCTGAAATCTAAGGAATGTGAAAATTAATGGAGAGGTATGTGGAATGACTGCTGTCAAACCGGATTTCTACTAGAGCTTCTTGTTTCTGTTATTTTTATCTGGTTTTGGAAATGCAGTGTCACCACTACATTCCTAGCATTGACCAGAAGTGGAGACTGCAGCACTTCACCAGGCTCATACATTACAAATGCTTCCTCCTTGTTTCTTTTCTTTGCCCCACCCTGACCTGTACCTGCTGTGGTGGACATGCCTACTCACTCACCAAGATTTATAATTTTCCTCCCCTCTGGGAGTGTCTCATGACTTGTTTTGGCCATTCAATGTAAACAAAAGTACTTAAGAATTGGTGTGCAATTGTCTAACTTCTCTCTTGTGGCCATGTTGATAGGCAGCTGTCTCAAAAGCAAAGTAGTCTGGAATGGTGAGCTGTCAATATGAAGGAGGAAAGCTTCCTGTAGAGTTGCCCAGACCCACAGCATACTTCGTGTGAGTCAGAAATGAACCTTTTCATTGTGTTAAGCCACTAGAAATGTTGGTGCTATTTGTTACCTCAGCAAAACTAGACTATTCTGTCTAATACATCCTATAATTTTCTTTTTTTTTCCTTCATTATTATTATTATTATTATTATACTTTAGACTCTATGGTACATGTGCGCAACGTGCAAGTAAGTTACATATGTATACATGTGCCATGCTGGTGCGCTGCACCCACCAACTTGTCATCTAGCATTAGGTATATCTCCCAATGCTATCCCTCCCCCCTCCCCCCACCCCACAACAGTCCCCGAAGTGTGATGTTCCCCTTCCTGTGTCCATTTGTTCTCATTGTTCAATTCCCACCTATGTGTGAGAATATGCGGTGTTTGGTTTTTTGTTCTTGCGATAGTTTACTGAGAATGATGATTTCCAATTTCATCCATGTCCCTACAAAGGACATGAACTCATCATTTTTTATGGCTGCATAGTATTCCATGGTGTATATGTGCCATATTTTCTTAATCCAGTCTATCATTGTTGGACATTTGGGTTGGTTCCAAGTCTTTGCTATTGTGAATAATGCTGCAATAAACATAAGTGTGCATGTGTCTTTATAGCAGCATGATTTATAGTCCTTTGGGTATATACCCAGTAATGGGATGGCTGGGTCAAATGGAATTTCTAGTTCTAGATCCCTGAGGAATCGCCACACTGACTTCCACAAGGGTTGAACTAGTTTACAGTCCCACCAACAGTGTAAAAGTGTTCCTATTTCTCCACATCCTCTCCAGCACCTGTTGTTTCCTGACTTTTTAATGATTGCCATTCTAACTGGTGTGAGATGGTATCTCATTGTGGTTTTGATTTGCATTTCTCTGATGGCCAGTGATGGTGAGCATTTTTTCATGTGTTTTTTGGCTGCATAAATGTCTTCTTTTGAGAAGTGTCTGTTCATGTCCTTCGCCCACTTTTTGATGGGGTTGTTTGTTTTTTTCTTGTAAATTTGTTGGAGTTCATTGTAGATTCTGGATATTAGCCCTTTGTCAGATGAGTAGGTTGCGAAAATTTTCTCCCGTTTTGTAGGTTGCCTGTTCACTCTGATGGTAGTTTCCTTTGCTGTGCAGAAGCTCTTGAGTTTAATTAGATCCCATTTGTCAATTTTGGCTTTTGTTGCCATTGCTTTTGGTGTTTTAGACATGAAGTCCTTGCCCATGCCTATGTCCTGAATGGTATTGCCTAGGTTTTCTTCTAGGGTTTTTATGGTTTTAGGTCTAACATTTAAGTCTTTAATCCATCTTGAATTGATTTTTGTATAAGGTGTAAGGAAGGGATCCAGTTTCAGCTTTCTACATATGGCTAGCCAGTTTTCCCAGCACCATTTATGAAATAGGGAATCCTTTCCCCATTTCTTGTTTTTGTCAGGTTTGTCAAAGATCAGATAGTTGTAGATATGTGGCATTACTTCTGATGGCTCTGTTCTGTTCCATTGATCTATATCTCTGTTTTGGTACCAGTACCATGCTGTTTTGGTTACTGTAGCCTTGTAGTATAGTTTGAAGTCAGGTAGTGTGATGCCTCCAGCTTTGTTCTTTTGGCTTAGGATTGACTTGGCGATGCGGGCTCTTTTTTGGTTCCATATGAACTTTAAAGTAGTTTTTTCCAATTCTGTGAAGAAAGTCATTGGTAACTTGATGGGGATGGCATTGAATCTGTAAATTACCTTGGGCAGTATGGCCATTTTCATGATATAGATTCTTCCTACCCATGAGCATGGAATGTTCTTCCATTTGTTTGTATCCTCTTTTATTTCCTTGAGCAGTGGTTTGTAGTTCTCCTTGAAGAGGTCCTTCACATCCCTTGTAAGTTGGATTCCTAGGTATTTTATTCTCTTTGAAGCAATTGTGAATGGGAGTTCACTCATGATTTGGCTCTCTGTTTGTCTGTTATTGATGTATAAGAATGCTTGTGATTTTTGTACATTGATTTTGTATCCTGAGACTTTGCTGAAGTTGCTTATCAGCTTAAGGAGATTTTGGGCTGAGACAATGGGGTTTTCTAGATATACAATCATGTCATCTGCAAACAGGGACAATTTGACTTCCTCTTTTCCTAATTGAATACCCTTGATTTCCTTCTCCTGCCTAATTGCCCTGGCCAGAACTTCCAACACTATGTTGAATAGAAGTGGTGAGAGAGGGCATCCCTGTCTTGTGCCAGTTTTCAAAGGGAATGCTTCCAGTTTTTGCCCATTCAGTATGATATTGGCTGTGGGTTTGTCATAGATAGCTCTTATTATTTTGAGATACGTCCCATCAATACCTAATTTATTGAGAGTTTTTAGCATGAAGGTTGTTGAACTTTGTCAAAGGCCTTTTCTGCATCTATTGAGATAATCATGTGGTTTTTGTCTTTGGTTCTGTTTATATGCTGGATTACATTTATTGATTTGCGTATATTGAACCAGCCTTGCATCCCAGGGATGAAGCCCACTTAATCATGGTGGATAAGCTTTTTGATGTGCTGCTGGATTCTGTTTGTGAGAATTTTATTGAGGATTTTTGCATCAATGTTCATCAAGGATATTGGTCTAAAATTCTCTTTTTTTGTTGTGTCTCTGCCAGGCTTTGGTATCAGGATGATGCTGGCCTCATAAAATGAGTTAGGGAAGATTACCTCTTTTTTTATTGATTGGAATAGTTTCAGAAGGAATGGTACCAGCTCCTCCTTGTACCTCTGGTAGAATTCGGCTGTGATCCCATCTGGTCCTGGACTTTTTTTGGTTGGTAAGCTATTGATTATTGCCACAATTTCAGCTCCTGTTATTGGTCTATTCAGAGATTCAACTTCTTCCTGGTTTAGTCTTGGGAGGGTGTATGTGTTGAGGAATTTATCCATTTCTTCTAGATTTTCTAGTTTATTTGCATAGAGGTGTTTGTAATATTCTCTGATGGTAGTTTGTATTTCTGTGGGATCGGTGGTGATATCCCCTTTATCATTTTTTATTGCATCTATTTGATTCTTCTCTCTTTTTTTCTTTATTAATCTTGCTAGCGGTCTATCAATTTTGTTGATCCTTTCAAAAAACCAGCTCCTGGATTCATTTATTTTTTGAAGGGTTTTTTGTGTCTCTATTTCCTTCAGTTCTGCTCTGATTTTAGTTATTTCTTGCCTTCTGCTAGCTTTTGAATGTGTTTGCTCTTGC
This sequence comes from Pongo pygmaeus, assembly GCF_028885625.2. Lineage (NCBI taxonomy): Eukaryota > Metazoa > Chordata > Mammalia > Primates > Hominidae > Pongo > Pongo pygmaeus. Next base: position 104,392,334 of record NC_072384.2, on the reverse strand, counting down.
TTTTCTAGTTCTTTTAATTGTGATGTTAGGGTGTCAATTCTGGATCTTTCCTGCTTTCTCTTGTGGGCATTTAGTGCTATAAATTTCCCTCTACACACTGCTTTGAATGCATCCCAGAGGTTCTGGTATGTTGTGTCTTTGTTCTCGTTGGTTTCAAAGAACATCTTTATTTCTGCCTTCATTTCGTTATGTACCCAGTAGTCATTCAGGAGCAGGTTGTTCAGTTTCCATGTAGTTGAGCGGTTTTGAGTGAGATTCTTAATCCTGAGTTCTAGCTTGATTGCACTGTGATCTGAGAGATAGTTTGTTATAATTTCTGTTCTTTTACATTTATTGAGGAGAGCTTTACTTCCAAGTACATGGTCAATTTTGGAATAGGTGTGGTGTGGTGCTGAAAAAAATGTATATTCTGTTGATTTGGGGTGGAGAGTTCTGTAGATGTCTATTAGGTCCATTTGGTGCAGAGCTGAGTTCAATTCCTGGGTATCCTTGTTGACTTTCTGTCTCGTTGATCTGTCTAATGTTGACAGTGGGGTGTTAAAGTCTCCCATTATGAATGTGTGGGAGTCTAAGTCTCTTTGTAGGTCACTCAGGACTTGCTTTATGAATCTGGGTGCTCCTGTATTGGGTGCATATATATTTAGGATAGTTAGCTCTTCTTGTTGAATTAATCCCTTTACCATTATGTAATGGCCTTCTTTGTCTCTTTTGATCTTTGTTGGTTTAAAGTCCGTTTTATCAGAGACTAGGATTGCAACCCCTGCCTTTTTTTGTTTTCCATTTGCTTGGTAGATCTTCCTCTATCCTTTTATTTTGAGCCTATGTGTGTCTCTGCATGTGAGATGGGTTTCCTGAATACAGCACACTGATGGGTCTTGAGTCTTTATCCAATTTGCCAGTCTGTGTCTTTTAATTGGAGCATTTAGTCCATTTACATTTAAAGTTAATATTGTTATGTGTGAATTTGATCCTGTCATTATGATGTTAGCTGGTTATTTTGCTCGTTAGTTGATGCAGTCTCTTCCTAGTCTCGATGGTCTTTACATTTCGGTATGATTTTGCAGTGGCTAGTACTGGTTGTGCCTTTCCATGTTTAGCGCTTCCTTCAGGAGCTCTTTTAGGGCAGGCCTGGTGGTGACAAAATCTCTCAGCATTTGCTTGTCTGTAAAGTATTTTATTTCTCCTTCACTTATGAAGCTTAGTTTGGCAGGATATGAAATTCTGGGTTGAAAATTCTTTTCTTTAAGAATGTTGAATATTGGCCCCCACTCTCTTCTGGCTTGTAGGGTTTCTGCCGAGAGATCCGCTGTTAGTCTGATGGGCTTCCCTTTGATGGTAACCCGACCTTTCTCTCTGGCTGCCCTTAACATTTTTTCCTTCATTTCAACTTTGCTGAATCTGACAATTATGTGTCTTGGAGTTGCTCTTCTCGAGGAGTATCTTTGTGGCGTTCTCTGTATTTCCTGAATCTGAATGTTGGCCTGCCTTGCTAGATTGGGGAAGTTCTCCTGGATAATATCCTGCAGAGTGTTTTCCAACTTGTTTCCATTCTCCCCGTCACTTTCAGGTACACCAATCAGACGTAGATTTGGTCTTTTCACATAGTCCCACATTTCTTGGAGGCTTTGCTCATTTCTTTTTATTTTTTTTTCTCTAAACTTCCCTTCTCGCTTCATTTCATTCATTTCATCTTCCAGGGCTGATACCCTTTCTTCCATTTGATCGCATCGGCTCCTGAGGCTTCTGCATTCTTCAAGTAGTTCTCGAGCCTTGGTTTTCAGCTCCATCAGCTCCTTTAAGCACTTCTCTGTATTGGTTATTCTAGTTATACATTCTTCTAAATTTTTTTCAAAGTTTTCAACTTCTTTGCCTTTGGTTTGAATATCCTCCCGTAGCTCGGAGTAATTTGATCGTCTGAAGCCTTCTTCTCTCAGCTCGTCAAAGTCATTCTCCGTCCAGCTTTGTTCCGTTGCTGGTGAGGAACTGCGTTCCTTTGGAGGAGGAGAGGCGCTCTGCTTTTTAGAGTTTCCAGTTTTTCTGCTCTGTTTTTTCCCCATCTTTGTGGTTTTATCTACTTTTGGTCTTTGATGATGGTGATGTACAGATGGGTTTTTGGTGTGGATGTCCTTTCTGTTAGTTTTCCTTCTAACAGACAGGACCCTCAGCTGCAGGTCTGTTGGAGTACCTGGCCGGCCGTGTGAGGTGTCAGTCTGCCCCTGCTGGGGGGTACCTCCCAGTTAGGCTGCTCAGGGGTCAGGGGTCAGGGACCCACTTGAGGAGGCAGTCAGCCCGTTCTCAGATCTCCAGCTGCGTGCTGGGAGAACCACTGCTCTCCTCAAAGCTGTCAGACAGGGACATTTAAGTCTGCAGAGGTTACTGCTGTCTTTTTGTCTGTGCCCTGCCCCCAGAGGTGGAGCCTACAGAGGCAGGCAGGCCTCCTTGAGCTGTGGTGGGCTCCACCCAGTTCAAGCTTCCAGGCTGCTTTGTTTACCTAAGCGAGCCTGGGCAATGGCGGGCGCCCCTCCCCCAGCCTCGCTGCCGCCTTGCTGTTTGATCTCAGACTGCTGTGCTAGCAATCAGCGAGACTCTGTGGGCGTAGGACCCTCTGAGCCAGGTGCGGGCTATACTCTCCTGGGGCACCGTTTCCTAAGCCCGTCGGAAAAGCACAGTATTCGGGTGGGAGTGGCCCGATTTTCCAGGTGCCGTCTGTCACCCCTGGAAAGGGAACTCCCTGACCCCTTGCGCTTCCCGAGTGAGGCAATGCCTCGCCCCCGCTTCGGCTGGCGCACGGTGCGCTCACCCACTGATCTGCGCCCACTGTCTGGCACTCCCTAGTGAGATGAACACGGTACCTCAGATGGAAATGCAGAAATCACCCGTCTTCTGCGTCGCTCACGCTGGGAGCTGTAGACCGGAGCTGTTCCTATTCGGCCATCTTGGCTCCTCCCCCCCATCCTATAATTTTCTATTCATCTATTCCCTAACCAGTTCCCACACATGAGTCCCATAAAAGATTTAAGGACATTCCTCACTAGAAAGAAAACATAGAAATCAGATGTGGGGTCTTAACTTGCCCTTCTACTGATGGACACAAGCACCATGTCCTAGCATGATTGTCTGAATCACAAATCTTGAATGATATAAGCTCCAGGACAGAGCGATCTTTCTGAATAATATATTCAGTCCTTCAGATAGTCGGTCAACACATATTAATAAGAAACCACTACAAGGCAGGAACTGTACTAAATACTGACAACACAGAAATAAACAAAAAAGAAAAAAAAACAAAGGCTATGCTTTCATCAAGCTTCCAATTTAGTAGTGGGATGTAGATCTAGCACACACACACACACACCACACACACACACACACACACACCCCAGAGAGAGAGAACAAATGTGTTAACGCAGCGGTATAAAGAAAATGAAGAGGAAAATATGAGAGTAAATGAGGGGAACGGAGGATACTATTTTATGTAAGGCTTTTCTGAGGAAATTACAGTCAGGCTGATATCTAAATGACAAGGAAGTTAGCAATGTGAAAACTTGGGAGAAGAGGCTTCAGATGGAAGGAAGAAAAATGCAAAAGCTCTGAAATGGGAATAAGCTTGGCATGTTAGAGAACCCAAAAAGAAGGCCGGTGTGGATATAGTAGAGCAAGAATGAAAGCAGGTGGAAAAGCTGCAGTCAGAGGGGAACAAAGGAACCAAATCCTATAGCACCTTGAGGGCTTCATAAAGGGTTTAAAATTTACTGCAACAAAAGTCCCTAGGATGTTTTAAACTGAGAGGTGACTTGCTAGGACCTATTTTAAAAATTCACTCCAGCAACCATGTAGAAAATGGATGGTGGGTGGAAAGAGTGAAAAAACTGAGAAATCAATTAGAAGGTACTGCAATTATTCAAGCAGTAGAGATGAAGAAGTACATGGTATAATGATTTGAGATATACGTCAATGGTTACCAAACTTATCTGCACATTACAATCAACTAGGGTGGAGATTTTGTAAATTTTCCAAAACCCAAGCCACACCCCAGACCAATAAAATCACAGTCACTGAGAGTGAGACACAGGTATCAATTTTTAAGGCTCCCCAGCTGATTTCAACATGCAGACAATTTTGGCAACCACTGATACATGGTATTTTGAAGACATATCTCACAGAACTTACTAACAGACTGAATGGGAGGTGGAGAGGTACATGAAAATAACTGATGAAGCTGCCTAGGTTTATGAAATGAGCAATTGGATGGACGTTGCACTAGTGACCAAAAGTGGGAAGACCTAGTAAGGTACAGGTTTGGGGTAGGGGACATTAGAATCAGGAGTCCAGTTTTAGATGAGGAAATTTTTGAGATGCCTGTTAGGCATTTCATATTATATATTTTATATAAGTTGACATTATGCAGGCAAGGGAAAGATTATGGCTAGAGATATAAATCTTGTAGATATCAGTATAGAGATAGCAATGAATCATGGAAAAAGAGGAAACCACCTAGGTAATGAGTACAGCCTGAAAAAAGAAGAGTGCTCAAAGGATCTAGAAGTTGGCAACGATCTGAAGTCTGAATCTGCTGATCACCTTCCTAGTCATGCCTTGATCCCTTGCTCTTGAAGGGGGAAGAGTGACTTCCTTTCGGGGTCTCACACGTGGGCTCCACATTACCTCTTTCTTTACTCAGGCTACTGTAGCCAGGTCTCAAGATATGCCCTTCTGTCGTTGTTCCCTAAGGCCCTCTAGTCAGTCTTGAGATCTCTTGGGGTCTGGCTCTGCCACTTTCCAGTTATAAAGACCATAACATTTAGACACTTTTATATACGACTCTGGGAAGTGGATGTTATGGTCTTTATAACTGGAAAGTGGCAGAGCCAGACCCCAAGAGATCTCAAGACTGAATACATATGTAACTTACCTGCACATTGCGCACATGTACCATAAAACCTAAGTATAATAATAATAATAATAATAATAATAAAAGAAAAAAAAAAACTTAGGAATAGCAACTCTCACCAAAAAAAAAAAAAAAAAAAAAAAAGTGTCTAAATGAGAACATGCTGACGCCAGGCACTATGCTGGGTAAGCTGAACAGTGCACAAGCCCAACTTTCTTAGTATATCACGGCTGCCTCTCTTTTGACACCTTGATGTGCAAAATAGATGATTCCAAGGCACACAAAATTATGTTGTCCCTGCCTTATTGTGCTATGTTCCTATACAGGATTTATTTCTAGAGCTTCTATATAGTCAAGTTAGTGCTGCCATTTATCCCTTTGAATCAATGAAGTCCTACTGCAGAGTAGTAAAAAGAAAGGTCCTGAAATCAACCTACCTGAATTTGAATCAGCTATGCAAATGCCTATTATTAGCTCTGTGACCTTGGGAAAGTTCTTCATATCTTCTCCAAACCTCAGTTTTCTCACTTGGAACAAAGGGATGACAACCAGTAATACCTACCTCTAAGAGTTATTTTAAGAATTAAACAGGCTGATGTAAAACGCCTGGACAAGGTACTGTGCATAGTATAAGCACTCCGTAAATGTTTGCTGTGCTATGAGTGCATACTCAGCTCATCCATGGCTTCTACCCTCTTTGGGCCCAGGAGAGCCTTGATTCTTGGGCTTGCTCTTAAACTGTTATTCACTTCAGTCCCTCACATAGGTCCTTCTCTAGGCTTTTGACTCTGCTATTAATATTTTCTTAGTTTTCCCACCGAAGCTGCTGCACACCACCACTCTCCTCACCCCTGTGCTTGGTTACAAATGCAGAATTTGTCACAAAGCCTTGCATCCGCTGAAGTGACCAATGTAACCATTTTTCATTCATTGGATTCAGCTTACCAGCTGCATCCACTTCCTACGTTTAAACTAATGAATCTGTCAGCTATAGTTTCCCCCAAGGTGACTTTTCAAGGTTACCTTATTACAACACAATATCTTTAATCATATTTAATCATACATTGAGATAGAAATACAAATAACTCCCACCTGACTAGAAAGGTATCTTTTTCCATATTATGCACAGCTGTTTAAGTGTCTTCCTTGAAAAGCAATAAACAGAGTGTCCTTAGTAGCTTGAATAATGGTAGTATTATGGGATGTGAGTGTTTAGGGAACTTAGAGGTAAATCAAGAAGTTATTGATTTTCTTTAATTGGTTGAATGATTTAATAATCTATACTCTTGAGACCATGTTAGTGATCAAATTTTCTACTACAAAAAGTTCAGCTTGTTTAAGTGTTCCTTCAACTTTTGAGGGGAGAGAGACAGAGTGAAAAAATATTTTTAAAATTCGTTCAGAGGGAAAAGTTAGTGAACATATTTTATAGTTTCCTTTTGGAAACTGTTCCTCTCAGGACTGTGGAAGTACAAGAGGCTTTTTGAGGACATATCGAGATCTTTGCAGTTTTCCAGCAAAAAGTCCCTTATGATCCTCATCAATTACAGAGAAAATCCCAGTGTGGGGCAAATAATCTAAAACTGATCTTTACAATTCCACATTCACTGTGGATGTGGAAGGCTCAGAAGTCTTGCCCACATACCAGCTTTCCCAAGCCCAGTCTATGAATCAGAGGATAGGAGATTAGCTACACATGTTCCCCATCAGCATAATCATGCTGGTGAGATGCCTGGACATCATCATATGAGATCTGGTTAATAAAAACTGGTGTGATAAAAATAAACAGTAAAGTGATATTTTGGTTTTCAGTCCAGCCTTTCAATCTGTATGTGGGAGAGAGCATCCACAGGGCTCTTTCTCCCCATAACGCGCATTCATAACTTCCATTATCATCAGTGAGAGGAACATGTGCACACGGAGGAAGATTAGAGACCCCACAGTGAGCCATAAGTGAACATAATTTCTGGCAACTTGTGAGATGAGAGCATGGGGCTATTCTGATTACCCAACTTGGAGAAAATGATAGAATGAGGATCGCTTTGCAGGACTCATTCATATGTATGTATGTACTTATATGATAAGTGCCCGGGAAGACCTGCATGTAGTGCATGTAAAATAGAAGGGACAAAATGAATGTGCAATGAGGAAAGGAGGTGTGTGTGTGTGTGTGTGTGTGTGTGTGTTATGCGCGAATACAGTGCAAGATTATGAGTTTATGTACAAAAAGCAAAGACAGAAATTAACATGTTCTAACCATAAAATTATTGGATTTGACCAAACAAAGCTATTACTTGCAAGTCCCTTTTATCTATTCCAGAAAGAGTATGTTGGGATCAGGACGCACTTTAGACTCAATAAAAACTGAGCCCATGGATCCTCTGGTCAAGATTGGATCCAGTGGGTAAACAGCCACTGAAATGGTTATAGTCTGTAGGAGCCCTTTTCTTCTTGCATTTGATCATGGCAGGCACTTACAAAGTAACATTTTCATTTGTGTTTTCTCTACCGATGCTAACCAATAAGGCTACTAACAGTTACGAGGTCATGCTGTTATTTTCAAATTAGAAAACACTTCATGAGCAGCCTTGACAGCCATGCTCTATCAAGGGAAAGAAAAATCAGCTCCTGGTTTGAGGAAGACACGTGCAGACCTCCATTGTTGGAGGCCCTGGCATGTGGCAGTATGCAGCTTCTTAGCTAATGACAAGTCTTTGTATGTCTGCAGCCCATGTTGTAAAATTGGTCTGCCTGCACATAGGAGCATTCCGCAGCATTGTGGAATATGGGTGACCTTTTGGAAGTGCTTTTGATCTTAGGCTCAATGATCAATTTTGACACAAGTCAAGAAAAAAAAATGTTATACCTATATGCTCAACAGTGACTTACTGTTTCCATGCAGGGTAATGTATCTCTGGTAGGGACACTCAGGAGCTGCCTCTTCAATAATGGTGTTCTCTAATTTGACAGTGTTGGAGATTATTTAAAGGAAGCATCTTATCTGTTTTCCTTTGTGGTAGTTTGGGGAGAAGGCAATAGAAATAAAAGAAAGTTTTCTGTGTATTTGCTATGTGCTGGGCTCTGCTAGGCACTTTATATACATTCTGTAACTCATCCTTAAAACAAACCTATCTGGTAAGTGCTGTATCACTAATTAACAGATGAGGAGATTGAGGTCTCAGAATGTGAAGCAACTTGCCCAAGATCACACAGCTAGGAAGTGCCAGATTATGACCCAATGATTCTGCCACAAAATTCATGGTCTTCCAACCCTACTCTGCTGTTTCTATAATAGAGGCAGGATTCTCTCCTTGCTTGAGAGGAGAGAAAGTAAATGCAGCCCTGGGTAGTACGAACAGAATGTGAAATGCCCACATCAAGAGGAAATCCTTTTACTACCCCAGCATTAGTCAGCATGGCAGGCGCTGTCCCCAATTGGCCCCTAACCCCTCAGGTGTCTTTCCATTTTTAAGCACACCAGCTCCCAATAGCCGGCACCTGCATCTCTTTGGGGGCTGCACTTAGGCTGCTTTGTGCACATGGACAGCTCAAAGTGCTTGGAAATTTATGTCCCCATTGGGGTAATCCTTAACCAATGACTGACAGGTCTGGAGATACAAATACCTGCTTGCTTCTCCCTGATCAGGACACCCTAAGGGTTACCCACACTGACGCGAGGGTGCCCCCTGCTGGATTGAGTCAAAATTATTCTCTCGAGGCTTTCTTTGGCCTCCTTGCCTTCGAGGTACCACCTATTTTCCTACATTCTGCTTATATACTGAAGTATTGGGAATAATTTCACTGATAGAAAAGGAGACTAATAGGTGGCTTAAACTTCATGTAATTGAAAACAGTTTCTATGATCAGGAACACACTAAGTTTTCACCATTCCAATTTCTATAGACTACCTATCAAAACAAATGAACCACATAGGGATGAAAATCACAACTAAATACAAGGAAGACTTCTTGATTGTAAAGGTTTCTAAACACTGAAGCTGTCTCTCCCATCCTTAAAGATATTTCAGAAGGAGGCGGGTGCGGTAGCTCATGCCTGTAATCCCAGTACTTTGGGAGGCCAAGGCAGGTGGATCACCTGAGGTCAGGAGTTAGAGACCAGCCTGGCCAACATGGCAAAACCCCATCTCTACCAAAAATACAAAATTAGGTGGGTGTGGTGGCATGCACCTGTAGCCCCAGTTACACGGGAGGCTGAGGCAGGAGAATGGCTTGAATCTGGGAGGTTGCAGTGAGCCAAGATAGTGCCATTGCACCCTAGCCTGGGTGACAGAGCGAGACGTCATCTAAAAAAAAAAAAGATATTTCAAAAGGAAATGGATAGCTACCTAGATTGCTACAAGGCAGCATTATACCATGATTGAGACAATGGGTTTTGCTTTCAGGTGAACCTGGGATTGAGTGCTACATTTTTCCATGAGCTGCCTGATAACCTCTCTATGCCTCAGTTTCTTCAGCTGTAAAATGGGGATACAGTGAGACTCATCTGTTGTTGAGAAGCTTCCATGAGATTTAATGCAGTTAGGTTTCCTATCATATAGGAAGGTAGTCATTATTATTGTCTTTTATATTTCTAGAAGCAAAATGGTCTGTTGAGATTCTGTTCATGTCTGTCATTATATGCCTCTTCCTATCTTTATTAAAAGCCTGACACTAAAAGTGGGATCCTGGATGCATAGTTGCTGGGGAGAAAAAGAACTCAGGAGAGGTAGAGGAGGTACCCCACCATCACTTTCCAGGAAGAGTGAAGAGTTTTAGGGATATGTGCATTACCATTGTCAGCTGCTGATTCTACAGATTACCCTTTCAACTGAGTTTCACAACACAAGATGCAGGCTAGGTGCAGTGGCTCACACCTGTAATTCCAGCACTTTGAGGGGGTGCACAGCAGGAGGATCACTTAAGCTGAGGAGTTTGGAGCTGCAGTGAGCTATGATTGCACCACTGCACTCAGGCCTGGGCAACAGAGCGAGACTCTGTTTCAAAAAAAAAAAAAGTCATTTATTGAATTTTTACTATGTGCCAACCACTGTGCTAAGTACTTTATTTATACAACCTTATTTAACCCTCACAACCATCATTTTAAGTAGCCATTATCCTCATTTATAGAAGAGGACACTGAAGCTCAAAGAAGTTAAATAACTTTCCCAAGATCAAGTGGCAGGCCAGATCTAGACCCAGGTCTCCATGACTCCAAACCTTCATTCGACGTAGAATTTCAGAGAACCTGCCTCTGGTAAATTTTAATTCCTCTACCCCTATAAGAACTTGTGCTTGGATGATGGACCATGCATGTCAATATATGAATGTGAACTTCATCTTGCATAGTAACAGTTATTCAAAAGAGAAGTCTAGACTTTAACAAGGTCACTGTAATCAAGAGATAATTTCTACCTAAGGGTAATCTTCTACAACGAAGGCACTACCCTAGCTTATTGACACAACCCCTTAACCTTGGAAGAGTACACTTAGCCAACAAAAGAAAAGTCAACCAGCATTTCCAAATTATCATTTTGGACTCTATTAAGTCATTTCAGATGTCCACTAGGAACAAGCCCTCTGGTCATCTGGCTGCATGCAGTTCTTGAATTTTTGCAGACTACTAGGGGATGCCTGATAGTCAGACATGGAAATGTTTCCTAGGGCTTTGCAATTTTCCCAGCAGTCCTCCAACCTAATTGGCCTTGAGAGAAATCATAAAAGGTCCACAGGGGCACTCCAAGATGGACCACACCCACCCCCCCAAAAAAATATATCCACACCGGGCCTAGCAAGCAGGGTGAGAGGGCAGCCAGATGATGCTGTCACAGACTGTTACCACCACTGATTCGGTTTTAGCTTCCCACTAAAGTTCTAGAAATCTTGTGCAAGGGTGAGCACTTGCCCTTGTTTAGTACAGAGGCTAGGCATTTCTCTACTGATTTTTTTTTAGACCAGCAATTTCCATAGGACCCACTGTGAGCCTAATGCAATTTGCACTAAAAAGAAAATAATTCTTGTGAAAGAAGCTATATTCCATTCAAATGTCATCTGAGTAATAATGGTGGGGGGTTTGGGGAGAAGTAAAGCCTGAATTTGTACCGGAAGTAAGTTAGGGGCAGGGTTTTTTTAGTCTTTCCGTTAAGACAAAGAACTAGTATTAAGACAAGTACAGTCAAATTCCCTGCCCTGTCAGGAATCCATTCTTTTTTATTATGCCATATGCGTAGCTTGAGGTTATATTGGAATGCATAAATCTCTTGTGAGCCACAAAACGTTAAGCTGCCGTTGTCCTCATAATTTCATTATCTCAGTTTCTGCCCTAAAACGTTTAACACTAATTGAACACCCGAGCTTTTCCTGTGAAGTTTATTTTCTGAACATTATTGAAGTGCTGTTGATAAAAGTGAGAATTTATGGAGTCAGCACTCCTTAAAATGCCATGATAGATTTGCGCAGGAATATTTTTTTAAAAGCAGGAATATTTTTATGACTTTGCCTGGAATTTCAAAGTCTTTCAATCATTCTACATTATAAAGCTGTCTATTTCAAAGTGCATTTTCCAAGAACCAAATTACTTTGCTGTGCTCAACCTGTTCATCTATGGTTCAGATTGGACATACTTGGCTATCAGATTTATCTCACATTTCAGGTTGTCTCTTGATGTTTATTTTGGTCCTGATTAAAAATACCTGACTTCTTCCCATTCACCCTTATCCTCCGTGCTCCAGTTCAGGCTGCCCAGAATAATGTAAATATTGGCAGTCATTTCACTAATGAGAGTTCATTCTTTTTCTCTGAAAGAAATGCATTTGCATGACTCAAAGTTATCAAGCATCCTTTAGTCCTTTAAGAGAAAGAACTGTTTTCTGTAAGTTAAAAAAAAATCATAATAAAAAGAAGCCATGTGTTAAATCTATCTCTTGGATATTGTTTGCATTTCAATTAATTTCACATGTCTGTCAGAAAGTAATTTAGTTCAAAAATGAGCTATGATTGGTGTCTCATATGGATTTTGTATTAATATTTATGCATATGTATGCATGCACAAATTACACACACTCACACACAAACACACACAACTTATGGTATACTATTCAGGTGTGGAATCTTTACAAAGCATATGACTGCATCTTGGCTTCCGAAAATGAGGTAAAAACTTAGAGGTAAATGTCCATTTCCCATTTAAAAGAAGTTAAGTTGTTCCCGGTTACTATAGTAACTGCCAACATACTAGCATTTTTCTGTCATTATTATACTTGGAAAAGCAAATAATCTGTTTTAAATTATAAAGCATGGAGAGGACTGTGCATCTAAAATAGGTCCCTAACTGGCTGAGGAGGAGGCACAACAGATATTTGCCACACTTGGGATTGGGGCTCCACTTTCCTAGACTGAAATATAGTTTCTGAAGGGCTAAGCAAGGGTAAGTTGTTTATGCTGATGCAGGAACCACAATGATGGGAAAGAAAAATGATATGATATTTCCATCCCAGGCCTTAAAATAAGTAAAAAAAAATTCAAAACTGCTTTCACAAGGCGAAACGTAACTAAACGTGATTTTTTTAGTATTCTAGGAGCACAGTCCATGTGTCTCACCGTACATATTCAGTCTCTGCCCTCTATTACCATTTACCACCATCATCTGCAAGGGATAATTTATTTTATTCATAAAAGAAAAGACTTTCCTTCCTTTCAATGAATTCTCCCTATATTTGCTTTTTTCCCCTGTTTAAAACCTTTCCTTTTGCACAGAAAGAAAGCTGAAAATAAATAACCCAAAATATTAACAATGGGGGGATGCCAAATGAATTTAACTTTATATTCAATGTTAAAAATAAATTTTCTACAATAAATTAATATTCTTTTATAATCTGAAAAAAACATAAAAAGTGAGATAATGAAAAAAACACACAATCACCTGTAAATTCAAAAGATTTTCTAACAGAAATAAAATAATCTCTATATAACCCAAACAGAATCAAAACACTGAATATCAAAATTTATATGCTACTGCTGAAAGGTTCTTAAAGGGATATTTATCATCTTATTCTTTATATTGGAACATAAGTGGGAATTAATGAGCTAGGAATCAATTTTTTTAAGGATGAGTATTGATAAAGGAAATCCATATTTTAAAAGGATTTTTTTTTTATGAGTACAGGATACCTTGTTTTATTGTACTTTAATTTATTGTGCTTCACAGATATTGTGATTTCTACAGATTGAAGGTTTGTGGCAACCTTGTGTCAACTCTCTTAGTGCCATTTTTTCCAACAGTATATGCTCATTTCATTAGCATTTTTAACAATAAAGCATCTTTAAAAACTAATGCATAATATATGTACATATTTGGGGGGGTATATGTGTTTTTTTTGGAGTACCTAAATTTTTTTTAATTTTATCTTTCCATAAGTTATTGGGGTACAGGTAGCATTTGGTTACATCATGTGTAAGTTCTTGTTTTTTGTTTTTTTTTTGAGACAGAGTCTCACTCTATCGCCAGGCTGGAGTACAGTGGCGCAATCTTGGCTCACTGCAACCTCCGCCTCCCGGGTTCAAGCGATTCTCCTGCCTCAGCCTCCCAAGTAGCTGGGGACTACAGGCATGTGCCACCACGCCCAGCTAATTTTTGTATTTTTAGTAGAGACAGGATTTCATCATGTTGGCCAGGATGGTCTCGATCTCTTGACCTCATGAGCCACCCATCTCAACCTCCCAAAGTGTACATGAGTAAGTTTTTTAGTGGTAATTTGTGAGATTTTGGTGTGCCCCTCACCTGAGCATTATATACTGCACCATATTTGTAGTCTAAAAAGATTTTATTTTATAAGATTTTTCTGTTGGCATTTTCTTGCACACAATAAGTGAAACGCTGTGTGTGAAGGCTTTCTCTCTAGTGGAGTTCTCTCTATGTCCTAGGAATAATGGACAACTAAAGACTTTCCTATGTTTTTCATATTTATAGGGTCTCTCCATAGCCTGAGATCTCACATGTTACCTAAGATTTGAAAATGACTTATAGATAAATTTCAACTCTACAGTCACATGATTTATCTACAGTGTGACCTCTCACATGTACAACAACAAATAAGCAATTAGTGAAGGCTCTCCCTCGTGTGTTTTCTCTAGTGTGAATTCTCACATGTCTCAAGGTAAATAGCAAAACAAAATCTTGGTCATATTCCTTAAAGCTTGACAGTTTGTCTCCATTGTATGTTCTCACTTGTAAATTTTAAAAACTCATTAAGGATCTTTCTACAATTTTTACATTCATAAGCCTTCTCTCCACTGTGAAGCCTTAATTGTTGTGAAAGGACTATGCATTAGTTACCTATTGTCACATAGAAAATGACCACACACTTATCAGCTTAAAACAACATATTTTTATTATCTCACAGTTTCTGTGGGTCAAGAGTCTGAGCGTGACTTATTGGGTCCTCTGCTTCATGGCCTCTCAAAGCCTGCCTCAAGATATCACAGGGCTGGGGTCTCATCTGCAAGCTCAACTGAGGAAGAATCTGCTTATAAACTCACATGGTTGTTGGCAGGATTTAGTTCCTTGCAGATAGTTGGACTGAGAACCTTAGTTCCTTGATAGCTGTTGGCTAGAGGCCACCTTCAGTTGCTTGCCAAATGGACCTCTCCAACATGGAAGCTTGCTTCATCAAAGCCAGCATCAGAGAAAGTCTGCTAGCAAGATGGAAGTCACAATCTTATGCAGCCAAATAATGAAAGTGAAATCCTATCACCTTTGCCATATTCTACTGGTTACAGGCAAATTATTAGGCCAGCCAAAACTCAAGGGAGGGCAATTACCCAACGATGTAAATACCAGGAAGCAGAGATCCTTGGGGGATATCTTAGAGTCTGCCTGCCACATACAAAAAATGACTAAAGCCTTCCCCATATTCTTTATTTACATATATGTTGCACTTTTCCAATGGACCTCTGACATGTGCCATAAAAGATCGGGGCAACAGTAGGCTTCCCAGCATTCCTTGCATTTATAGCATTTATCTCCATCGTGACTACTTAGAGAAATCCTTAAATATGAGCGACAACAGCAGGCTTGTCCACATTCCTTACAATGATAGAGTTTGTGTGTAGGTGAGATCTGACATGATTCTTAAGGGAGGAATGATCCGTAAAGGCTTTTCCACATACACTTTTATAGGCTTTGACCCCAACAGGGGTTCTCTTCAGCACACTAAGGTTTGGAAAATGCCTGAAGGTTTTTCCACACTGATTACATTCATTACTTTTATAGATGCTATCTACATATGACTTCTCAAATGTCTCTCCTTGTTCTGTGCTGAATTTTAATGACATGATATTCCCAGTTTTCTCCTAAAATGGAGAACCAGGAGTTATTCCTTGTTATTCTTACTACTTTCTGTTCATTGGAATTTTTTTCTTCATGAATATCCTGCTGAACAACTGACTCATGGGTTTTAAGTTGAATCTCACAATCTACTGAGGCCAGATTCCTACAGCATTTTTCCAGCATCACATCTCTGTAGGGGCTCCTTTGAGCGGGAGCCAGGAAAGCCTACTCCTTCTAAGTAAATTTCATAGCCACATCCTCAAAGACCATTACGTCCATTTCCTGGCGTAAGCTTCTGGACATTCCTGTGGGCATAAGCCATGCAATCCAAAAGGGAGAGGGAAAAAGGTGAATTGAGGCCACCTTCAATTTGAAGTCAAATGAGAAAAGCCTGTGCCACTCAGGCTGGCAGAGCAGCTGACAGGCTTTAAAACCTTCCATTACCACTTAGATTTTAAAATGTATCTCTCTCTTTGTTTGTTCTATTCTCCTCCTCTATCAATACCCTTATTAACTCTTATTATTCTTGAGAACTATAGAAAGCTGTTATAGTTAAAGAATTAAGCTAAGATATTTCATCCTTATTTAGTAAGAATCCTTAGCCAAATATGGGATCTGGTTTTTTTATTTGTTTTATTTATTTATTTATTTATTTATTTGTTTGTTTGTTTATTTTTGAGATGGACTCTTGCTCTGTCACCCAGGCTGTAGTGCAATGGCATGATCTTGGCTCACTGCAACCTCTGTCTCCCAGGTTCAAGTGATTCTCCTGCCTCATCCTCCCAAGAAGCTGGGATTAAAGGCACCTGCCACCATGCCTGGCTAATTTTTGTATTTTTAATAGAGATGAGGTTTCACCATGTTGGTCAGGCTGGTCTCAAACTCCTGACCTCAGGTGATTCACCTGCCTCTGCCTCCCATAGTGCTGGATTACAGGCATGAGCCACCGCACCTGGCCTGGGATCTGTTTTTGAGAGACTGAATACATAAATGGAGAGTAGCCAGACCATCTATGCCAATAGAACTCTGACCCATAACCTCTGCAGACATCATTTCAGGAGGCGAAATCCTAATCTCTGCAACAATTGGCCCAGAAAAATCAAGACTGACACATTGACTGCCAGCTGCCCTATTTTTGGTTCCCTCTGCTTCCAACTCAGGATCAACCAAAGAAAGCCAAATATGATCTCCATACCAAATAAAATAAAATTTTCTGCTTCTAGCTAGCCAGCCTCCTGCATCCCTATGCTAATGACCTCCAATCAGAACATACCCTAGGGCAGTGGTTCCCAACCTTTTTGGCACCAGGAACCAGTTTCATGGAAGACAATTTTTCCACAGACCGGAGGTGGGAAGATGGTTTCTGGATGATTTAAGCACGTTACATTTATTGTGCACTTTATTTCTAATATTATTACGTTGTAATACAGAGTGAAATAATTATACAACTCACCAGAATATAGAATCAGTGGGAGCTCCGAGCTTGTTTTCCTGCAACTATCTGGGAAGCCCCATCTGGGGGTGATGGGAGACAGTGACAGATCATCAGGCATTAGATTCTCATAAGGAGCGCGGAACCTAGATCCCTCACGTGCACAGTTCACAATAAAGTTCATGCTCCTATGAGAATCTAATGCTGCCACTGATCTGGCAGTAGGCAGGGCTCAGGTGGTAATGCAAGCCATGGGGAGCGACTTTAAATACAGTGAAGCTTTGCTCACTCTTGCTCGCCTGCTGCTCACTTCCTGCTGTGCAGCCCAATTCCTAACAGGCCACAGACTACTACCTATCTGTGGCCCAGGGATTGAGGACCCCTGCCCCAGGGGAAAAGAAATATCTTTTCCTCCAAATTGCTGGGTTCATGGCTGAGACTCTTTTAACAAAAGACAGATTAAAGACAGAAAACCATACGAGTTCATTTAATATAAGTTTTATATGACACAAAAGTCTTCACAAAGAGATAAAAACCCAAAGAAACAGATAAACATGTATTTTTATGCTTAGGTTTGATGAAGAGTTGAATAGTCACAGAGACGCATGATTGGACAAAGGGGTTTGTTCTAATGGTAATACACTGCAGGGGGTGAGTCGGGGGACTTAGCAAGGCCTGTTTATTCAGGTTCTTCTCTGTGTCCCTGTGTCTTCAGAGATAAGGATGTTCCTTTCCTCCAGGTATGGGGAGGATCCCTCTTGAATTAGGGTCCTATGACTTGCTTCACAGGAGAAGGATGAAAGGAAGGTGAGAGTGGCCCTCCTGGGTTCCATGACCTGCTTCTGCTGTTCCCTCAAATGCCAAGGTGCCATATTTTGGGGTAGCGTGTCCTGAATCCCATCAATACCTAAAGCCCCTTTTTTCACTGTAAAGCTTTTCCATTCCCCTGACTGCCTGTGAGTCTCTCTACCAAAATGCAAGTGACGGTGACTAACTCCCTTGCTATATAGCAAGCTACAAATTAATAGACTGTTCTCTCTCTCCCTCTTATTTATTTCTGCAATTCCATTCTTTCTTTATTTGTTCATTTCCACAAATTAAAACCCTAGTTGTTCAAAATATTTCAATCTTGGGTATCCCTCACATCTGAAGGAAACACTAAAGTTCAGATTTAGGAAAACTACATTTGCTCTGTAAAGAAATAGAACTCTGTCATTCATATTGTACTACCCTCATATCAGACAAAGAAGAAAATTCTTATCAGAAAAAGGAAAAACTGGCCACACCTGGTGGCTCACGGCTGTAATCCCAGCATTTTGGGAGGCTGAGGCAGGTGGGTCACTTGAGGCCAAGAGCTCCAGACCAGCCTGGCCAACATGGCAAAACCCAATCTCTACTAAAGATACAAAAAAATTAACCAGGTGTGGTGATGCACACCTGTAGTTCCAGCTACTCTGGAAGCTGAGGCACGAGAATCACTTGAGCCCAAGAGGAGGAGGTTGCAGTGAGCCAAGATGGCGCCACTGCACTCTAGCCGGGATGACATCGGGAAACTCTGTCAGAAAGAAGGAGAGAAAGAGAGAAAGAGAGAGAGAGAGAGAAAGAGAGAGAAAGAAAGAGATAGCAAGGAAGAAAGGGAGGAAGGAAGGAAGGAAGCAAGGAAGGAAGGAAGGAAGGAAGGAAGGAAGGAAGGAACGAAGGGAGGGAGGGAGGGAGGGAGGGAGGAAGGAAGGAAGGAAATAGGAAAAGCTCTTTCTCTGCTTTTTTCCCCTGTAACATATTTATTAAGATATAATTCACATACCATACAATTCCACCCATTTAGAATGAATAATTTCAATGGTTTTCCATATATTCACAGTTGTGCAACCATCACCATATGTGTTGAATTTTAGGTTTCAGGCCTTACAAGGTTTCATGTGTCCCAGATTGAAATACTGTAATAGCTAACATTTACAGAGTACTTACTATGAGCTAGGCACTGTGCTCAGTGGTTCATGTGTATTGCCCCATGGAGTCCTCTTGGCAAGCTTATGGAGTAGGTACTATTAGTGTCACCACTATTTTACAGGGTAGAAAGCAGTAGCACAGAGTTCCGTGGCTGGCAAGCTTGGAACCAGGATCAGGACCAGTCACGTGAATTTTGCCACTTTTTAAAAAATTAGTCTAATAGACTTTGCTGTACTTATGAGAAAATTTTTAGAGAAGAACAGTTTTCTTTCTTAGGTTTTCATACCCTTACTTCTAGACTTAGCCCCACCAGGCTTCCTGAGTCAACTGAGCTCTTGGAATTTGTGAAGTTTTCAGAAATGATGTCAATTTCTCCCATCAGTTACTACTAGAGTAAATTCTATCTTCACATTTCAAAACAGATTTCTTAGGTTCATCATTCATCTGGATATTTTCACATGGTTCCTATTTTAATGTTATTTTACAGCTGGTGAGCCTCCTTGTTCCCCATTACCTTCATAGAAAAAGGTGTATGTGTAGGAACAGAAAAACAAACACCTCATATTCTCACTCATAAGTGGGAGTTGAACAATGACAACATATGGATATAGGGAGGGGAACAACACACACTGGGGCCTGTTGGGGGGTGGGAGGCAAGGGGAGGGAGAGCATTAGGACAAATACCTAATGATGCGAGGCTTAAAACCTAGATGATGGGTTGATGGGTGCAGCAAACCACCATGGCACATGTATACCCATGTAACAAACCTGCACATTCTGCACATGTATCCCAGAACTTAAAGTAAAATTTAAAAAAAAAAAAGAAAGAAAAGAAAAAGTTGTATGTGGTGGGGAGGTCTGGCAAGGAGTGTGTGAGAGGCAGGCTGAGGCTATTGTCATAATCCACTGTCATTGAAATCAAGTCCTCTAGCCAGAGCATTGCTTCAATAGCAAAAGTTTGGATCTATAAAATTTAAATTTGGCCAGTAAATTGAGATTCTACTTTGTGCTGAGCCTGGAGAAAGGAGGGCCTTGGAAGCAGCGGCTTACCAGCCAGCATTTGACAGAGCCTTGCTGAGCGCTGATTGGCATCTGCACCTTGTTTGTTAAGATGTAGACAGATGCCCTGCTTACTAATTTCACAGGAGTGGTTGGAAACTAGGTTGGCTGCTTCTCAGTGACTAAATGTCACTTATGCTTAGAAGCCTTTCTTTTATGACTTAGAATAGTTTCGCTGCCAAACTAGTCGCTGAAATTGGTCCTACTGCACTGTGAAATTTGTTCACAAACCAGCTAATATTCTCATAGGTCCCCTGCATGCTCTGGAGAAATTCATAGAGGAACAGCCGTGTTCTAGAGACATGGGAATCAGGGAGGGACTCATAACCTCCCCTCCCTCCTATCCCTCAGTCAGTATGCAAGAGAGGAAACCATGTCACCCTCCTCACGTGAGCCAGAGGCTAATCTTGCTGACAGTGAGCTTTAGTACCAGTCAGGGCCATGCAGGCAGTTAATTATACCCAGAGTTAATTGAGTGGTCAGATTAACAGACTGGTCTCATGAGCTGTAAAAGAGGATTCCAGAAATGTAGGTGTATAAGACCCTCAAAACGATGTCAAATGGGACATTGTGTTCTATTTGACCTTCTCTTTCAAATTGGGATGATGATTTTATTAATCAGGATTCCTTCCCTGCTGTCATTTGCTTCTAATTGACAGATGCTAATTAAAATAGCAAACGGGATCCTCATGGGCAGTTTCTTCTGAGTTTCTTCAGTGACCATTCTGTTCTTGACTGATTTAGCATGGCTTTTTCCCCTCAATTAACAGACAAGTTAAACTTTATATTCCCTTAAATTTTTATTACTCATAATTAAGAAGTGAAAAAAAAATCATTTTGCATTTTACAACTTTAAAATGTAAAAGTAAATTGAGTCCTCAAATAATGTGCGACTAATTGCCTAATCGGAGGTGAGCCAGAATCAAGTGGCACGCCAGCACTGTCTCTCTGCCCTGAATCTGCTGTGTTCTTCAACTGGGTATCTTAGTCCCAGCCAATTTTCACAGTAGGGAAACATTTTAAGGGACTTAATTTTTAAATGTGCCTAACAGTAAAATATAAGATTCTAAACATAAAATCACTTCACAACAACAACAACAAAATTGGCTTTCACTCTAAAGCCTAGGTGGTGCATCATTGCTATTCCTGCCTTCGGTAAACAAGGAAGAACACACATTTTTCCAAGCTCTATAATCTTGAGCAGCCCAAGCTCAGAACATTGTACCCAGTAAGTGCTCAATGACTCTTATTCAAATGACTCAACTGTATCACCCCTCTGCATCCTGTACCCTTAACTTTATGTTTAGTGCTCTTACATCTGTTTTTAACATTCAGCAACACTAAAAATGAGTAACTTGAACATCGAGGATGAAGTTGTAGAAACAGTAATGGTCTTTTTTAAAAGTGTTGCTTTAGTCTAGTCCCATAAGAAAGAGTGAGTATTAAACACTGATTACACCTTACCCCCAAAACAAGAAAGAAGAAGTTAGCCATGAATGAAAAAATTTATATTAAAATGAAATATGTTCAGTAATTATCTTTAATAGTGTTGATCTTTATAAACCCATTTTTTTTTTTTGAGATGGAGTCTCACTCTGTTGCCCAAGCTGGGATACAGTGGCGTGATCTCAGCTCACTGCAACCTCCGCCTCCCGGGTTCAAGCGATTCTCCTGCCTCAGCCTCACACGTAGCTGGGATTACAGGTGCGTACCACCATGCCCAGCTAATTTTTGTATCTTAGTAGAGATGGGAGGCTCACCATGTTGGCCAGACTGGTCTCGAACTCCTGACCTCAAGTGATCTGCCTGCCTTGGCCTCCCAAAGTGCTGAGATTATAGGCATGAGCCCCCGTGCCTGGCTAAACCCAAATTTTTGTTAAAATACAAATATAAATTCTGGGTTAACCCATATTTTTTTTCTCTGAGCAGAAAACAGCAGATTTCAATGGGTTACATTTTGACTCTTAAATATAATAATGCCCTTTTGCCTCAGAAGAGAGATTTTTAAAAATTACCTTTGTGGAATTACATATTTTGGAAGGAAAGGAAAGCAAGATGCTGAAGAGGAAAGTGGGATTTCTGATCTTTATTCTTCCTCGGGAAAGACCTTGTCACTAAATATCAACAATAATTTCTGCATTACATTAGGAAGAGTTGGAATAGCAGCACGATCTCCTGCAGTCGCAATGCAAGGTTTTTCACAACTCATGTTCACTGAGAACTAACGGCTGTTTACACTCTTGGGTAACACAAATGCATTCATGAAAACCAGACGGCTACATAAATGTCTCAGGAGGCAGGAGAATGGGCTATTTTGAAAATTAGCCCTGACTCAAAACTGGCTGTAGAAAATCATTCTCTCCTCACCTAATTCATAGATGTGCCAGAAGGGCCTGACCCCTGGAGCCCCTCTGGGATCAGAGCAAGTTTCAAATGAGCATTTGTATAACAACTAGAAAAGGAAGCTGCAAATACTTATGAATAAACTGCAGCAAGTATTCTCTCCTACTATGGAGTCTCACCATAAAATTAGGGAGCTTGTCAGTACAGGGTGACAACAACCCCTCCCAGTTTGCCCTGAACAGAAATGTTGCCTGGGAACAGGATCTTCCATCGTAAAACTGACAGAATGGGGCAAATCAGGACACTTGATTGCCCTAACCTTGACAGTAAGACCTGTCCATTTCTGATTACATGTATTTTGAGCCTACTGAGTTAGCATTACTTAGTTACAAAGCTGCTCTTCTGCTGTAGAAAATGGGGATATCCTGGGATCCTAAATTTTGGCATTGGGGCTAGGAGTGGGGAAAACTATTAGGAGTCGGGCACAGGGGAAAGTACTGGTCAGTATTTCAGGAGAAGAAAGAGGCCATGCTACATTTAAAAAATTAAAATAAAAATATTTATTTAAATATAATTAGTCCATAAACTGCCCTAGTGCCCCGGCCATCCCCTCCCTCTCCCTCTCTTTCAACTCTTAGTGTCAGGCTACACTTTTTCCTGGAAGCCTGACTTCCAATTCAACTAAGTGTCATATGCAAATGTTGGTGAAGGTACCTGACAGAGATGATCTTAAGGTTTCCCCATCCCTGAACTTCCAGCATACAGTCATCTGACATTGACTAGGGAACAGTTTAGCAGGAAGATGGATTCAAAGCTCTTGGGTTAAGATTTCTTCCCCCCTTACTTGTTCTTTTTCAGGCAATGACCTAGTCCACTGTCATCTTGCACTTGCCTATCCGTCAAATGGGACAATAAATATATCCTTGGGGTCAGGGTGCTAGTGAAAGCCAGGGTCCACCTTTATACTTTTTGATGCTCTGAGTAGGTACTGCATGCCACAGAAACATTAAAACTCAGAAACTAATATCCTATGCAGTCTTGAAGATTGAATTTGTTCCTATGAAGGTTCCCATTTCTTACCATGTGAGTTATGGTTGAGGAAGGACCTGAAACTGGGAGTGTACTGTGAAAGGCTGCACTGGAGAACAGGACTTACAGTGTCAGTGAGTCTTGTTCTCTCTGTTCCTCTTTAGAGATAGGCTGGAGGCATGTATAGCTCGGCTTCTGTAATGTAGATAAAAAAATATTTTTCCCTAAGTGTTTTCTTCGCTTTAGTGTCTTCTTGCTGTTTCTGCCTGGAGTTGGAGAGATTACAACTATTGAATTGAGAATACCAGAAGCAACACAAGTTGTAACTTAGAGACACAGAGCTTATGTGGCTGCAAATACTTTGTAGTGTAGGGGCTAACGTACCTCAGCTTCGGAGCCAAAGAGTCACTTTTGGTCACTTCTAGAGGTGTGATCTTAGGCAATTTGTTCAACCTCTCTATGCTTCGGTTTCCTCATCTGAAAGATGAAGATCATAAAAGTAACTATCCCACAGGGTTATCATGAGAATCAATAAGGGAATGTATGTGGAGTGCATTACATAGGACCAGCTCCACAATGCTCTATATTTCATTATGTTCCCTTGCACTTACAAAGGATGATGGACTGTTCGTGATGGCACAGATACAGACTATCACATTCAGGACTTAGGTCCATGGCTCTCAACCCTAGAGAGCATTTACAAAACTACTAAGGCCTCAGCCTTACCTCAGACCAGTTAAATTACAATTACTAGAGAACAGGGCCTAGGCCTCAATATATTTCTTAAGCTCCACAGGTGATTCTCAAGAGCAACCAAGATTGAGAACTGCTGATGCATTGGACTCTGTTGGTTGTGTCTTTAGGACCTAATAGCAATCATGAGTTGTGTGCTTGGTCCGCAGGGGATTCTGCTAAGACTGTCAGGCCATACAGGGTGTGGGCCTAGTTCTGGGAGAATGGTTTTCAATTTGACTCACACCTGGAGCTGGTAAATCTTCAGTGGGTGCATCACAGAGTAGGGCAACAAGGCTCCCTGAGAGTTGAGAGAAGGGAGTGGGTGCAAATAGGAGGTAACCTCCCTATTCCTTAATTTTAAAAATGAAAAATCAGAGAGCTAAGAGTTTGGAGTTCTAAGGTAAAGTCCAAACTGGGGCACATACTCCCACTTGGGTAAAAAGAAGGAACCAACCTGCAAATCAGACCAAAACCACAGATGCGCAGCTGGGAAACTAGACACAAACTCATCATATCCAACACTGAAAGATAGCTCAGATTTCTCTTGCATGGCCTCCAAAGCAGGAGAGGGTTCTCGAGCCTCCTGTGAACTAGAGCGCAGTCTCTTAAGAATAATCGTACAGGTCAGCTGTGGTGGTTCACACCTGTAATCCCAGCACTTTGGGAAGTTGATGTGGGAGGATCTTTTGAGCTCAGGAATTCGAGGCTGCAGTGAGCTATGATCATGCCACTGCATTCCAGTCTGGGTGACAGAGGAAGACCCTGTCTCTAAAAAAAAAAAAAAAAGAGAGACAGAGAGAGAAAGAAAAAGAATTATCATATAGCTTTGGGGAGCTGGTTTAGCTTCTTTAGATTAATGACAGATATTTGGACTTGCACTAAGCTATCACCTGCATATTAAAGCAGTGGGATTTATTTGTCCTTCTCTGAGCTTCTGTTTCCCCAGCTTTAAAATAGGAATAGTAATACCTACCCCTTACTTTCCTCAAAGGGAATTTGTGATGATAAACAGAAATAATGTTCCACATAAAACTCAGTTTGAGCTCCTACAAAGAAAAAAGCATGACTTAAATCAAGATAATATTATTGTCCTGGAGGAAGGTGCTGGAACAAGTTATTATTTTTATTCTTATCAAAGAACTGTCTTTCTGGGCAAAGCACAAAGTTTCCCCAGGAGAGATTTCTCTCAAGTATTATCCAGTAAATCCCAACATTCCATTTCTTCTAATGAGCCACACATTAAAACTTGCTGCCAAGGTCTATAAAGCACCCCACAGTAGTAAGATGGTCAAAAAAAAAGTTTATATTAACCCCAAAATGAGTTCCAATCTACCCCCTAACATGTTTAATAATGGTTCCAGTGCTGTGACCCACTTTGGATGCCTTGCTGTGGCGAGCTGTGTATGTATTTCACACATCTGTGCTTGCTATTGTTCTCCAGGCCACTGACACTCTTCTACAAGGCTAGTTTAACAACCCTATGGGGTTTTTTATTATTGGAAATAACATTGAGTCTATAGCCTCCCCAGCTGAATCTTAAATACTTCTTTATTTTCCATAATGGACTGTCCCAGTATTATTAAACTGTAACCCTTTTTTTGGGAATACCTTTCACATCTCTTCAAAATTTACTTTTTTTTCTACTTAAGCTCACTATTTCTTTTAAATTAAGTGTTCTTTCTATAGACTCTTATTAGCATTTCAAACCTGATAATATATTACAGCTTTGAGGCACATCAGGTCTTTTGTATAGCCTGTCTCCCAAAATGTTCCCAAGAATTAAAACAAGGGAACAAACAATGCACTCTAATTTGTTGAAAATTCTGCTCTGCAAAATTTAGGTATGCAATATGACTAAAACCTGAATGGGAAGGAGAGGCAGAAGTTCAGAGGAAAGTATAAAATGTGAATATTTTTGAAGAAATGAGAAGTCAGGGAGGTGAAAGACGGCAGGAAAAGAAATGTTTGTATACATAGGGACAAAGCAATGATTACTCAATGGACACAATGCTAATTTTGGTGGGATGATTAAAACAAATATAAGATCGTCACAATCTTGTGTGTGTGTCCACTTTGGGGGAGTCTCCAGTCAGCAGATGACAATCTGCTGATGGATCTTTCTAAGTTGTTAATAACCATAACCTTTTTATTCTTTTTTTTTGAGACAGAGTTTCACTCTTATTGCCCAGGCTGGAATGCAGTGGTACTATCTCAGCTCACTGCAACATCCCCCTCCCAAGTTCAAGCAATTCTCCTGCCTCAGGCTCCCAAGTAGCTGGGATTACAGGCAGCCACCACCACGCCCAGATAATTTTGTATTTTTAGTAGAAACAGGGTTTCTCCATGTTGGTCAGGCTGGTCTCGAACCCCTGACCTCAGGTGATCTGCCTGCCTCAGCCTCCCAAGGTGCTGGGATTACAGGCGTGAGCCACCACACCTGGCTACCATAACCCTTTTTGCTCTCCTGTATGCTTCACAGTTTCCCAAGAGCAGGGCGGTGGAAATGATAACTAACTGATCTCCACTAGAACATATGTTCTTCAAGGAAAGTAGAACAGAAATTGGTTGTTCAACATCCTTTCATCCCATGGTAATGGTATCCTAATTTTCTTCTGAAGAACAATCTCCTCCTGTAGGGCCCATGGAGTTTGGATGGAGCTAGAAAAAAAATCAATCAAAGCATTGCATCCCCCGGTATGGGAATGTGACCCAGTGTTCGCCAACAAGATACCATGAAATTCTGCACCTTCCCTGTGGGATGTGCTGGATCGATGAAGACATCTTGCAACACACAATCCTTCCTTTAAAATAGAGTGGACGTGTTAGAAGGCAGAGCTAAGAGGTGGAAAAGACAAGTTGAGACCTGGTGACATTGTTTGAACTCTGGTCAAGCAATGGCCTGAATTTTTACGTTATGTGAACCACTTAACTGAGTTTTTGCTCAAGCCAGTTATGTTGGTTTTTGACCACTTGTGACCAAATAGCCTATCTAACATAGGTGGCATCTGCGTTTTACTCATTCTATTTCCCCAGAGCCTAGCTTGGTAATTGGCACATAGTAGGCACTTAATAAATACATATGAACTGTGTTGATTTTTAAAATATCCCTGTCAGCAACAACACTGCTTTTTTTTTTTTTCCTTTCTCATCGCCACTCAACATTTCATTTGGTAGAATATCCAGCCTCCTCAACTCGGATAGAAGCAGCACCAATATTAAGACATTGAGGGAAATAAAAAAATGTATTTCCTCACATAAAATGGAGGGCTTTCAATGACTGCATACCGAAGGCACTACCCTGAACAATAGAAAAATAGTGATCTGATGTCTTCACTCTCTTCTTGAATTTTCCTGCTCAATCATTAGGTGCGCACACTGGCTTTCAACATCAGTAGAAACATTCCCCTTTCAGTCATGCTTTGATAGTCTACCACCATATCCCAAAATGAATTTCCATTCATATCAGAAGTTGTACCTCTGCCATTGAATACTGAGGTTATTGACATTTGGATTTTTGTCTTGGATTCCTTTACTAGCAAATTGCCAAGCAAACAAAAAGCACATTTTTTACAATAGGACATTTGTGACTGGGAGGTGGAAATTAATTGAGAATCAGAAGCCTTTGTTCTTGGCTTTGCCAGTGACTTTCAGCAGAATTTGGAAAAGCCATCATTTCACTTGATTTTATTTTCCCCATCCTTTGAAAAGTGGAGCTAGAAATAGCTCAGAATAGGACAGTCACACCGATTTGGCAATGAGAGGCCACTGCATAAAGACTTAAATATTAGGACCTTCAATCTGTAAATGTGGTAGTGGATAAGTTGGAAACTGATTTGTGCCTTAAATTCTAGGGTACTAAGAGACACAGACTGAATTTGCAAGGGACATATTTAGGTACAGCAAAAGACAGTTATACTTTATATAGCAAGAGTAAAGTTAATTTCAAAAAATCTATGTATAA
The DNA here is from genome assembly GCF_028885625.2 of Pongo pygmaeus. Classification (NCBI taxonomy): domain Eukaryota; kingdom Metazoa; phylum Chordata; class Mammalia; order Primates; family Hominidae; genus Pongo; species Pongo pygmaeus. The sequence continues at coordinate 104,364,611 of NC_072384.2, read as the reverse complement.
GAGATTCATAAATGATTAAGAGGAGCTGTGGTGATTTGTGGTGTATTCCACAGAGAGAGAGAATGCTGGACTTGATTAATCTGGGTCTAACCTATAAAAAATCTCATATTTATATGCTTTATCTGACTATAAAATAAATTCCAAAGCTCTCATAAGGGTTTTGTTGTTGAGGACCTATGAATGCTCAGCGTAAGGAAGACATAAATAGAAATGTTTTCATTTCTATGCACAGGTGTCTATAAATCCAGGCTCCTGGAAGTTGTGCCCTCCTCCCTGACCAATTTTCCTGTCCAGTTTGGTTCACAGCAGTATTAAAGCACAGGCCATGGAGTCAGGCACCCTGAAACTTAATCCCTAGTCTTCTAATGACTGGATGTATAATCTTAACCACATCATTTTACCTCCTGAGCCACAGAATCTTCATGTGTGAAATGAAGTTTGGATTTGACTTTAGGAACTCTCTTCCATCTCTAAAACTATATCTAGCAAGAAAACCCTGTAAGACAGGCAGCAGATTTCCTTTTTGCTAAAGAGTTGGAGTACAAAATAATTCTTTTTTTCGAGACAGAGTCTCGCTCTTGTTGCCCAGGCTGGAGTGCAGTGGCACGATCTCGGCTCACTGCAACCTCTGTCTCCTGGGTTCAAGCAATTCTCCTGCCTCAGCCTCCTCAGTAGCTGGGATTAAAGACATGCGCCACTATGCCCAGCTAATTTTTATATTTTTAGTAGAGACGAGGTTTCACCATGTTGGCCAGGCTGGTCTCAAACTCCTGACCTCGTGATCCGCCCTCCTCAGCCTCCCAAAGTGTTGAGATTACAGGCATGAGCAACCACGCCCAGCCTGAGAATTCTTAGACATCTTTAAATATAAGGTGATTTGTGCCTGGTCAAGAACAATACACAAATGGTTATTGTGCATGGACTAAATGGAAAACTAAAAAAGCACAAATGTCTGCCACACAGGCTTCTTCCTAGTTATTCTTTTACTCTCAGAGAAGCTGAGTGCTGCAAAGATCAGGAAAATGAGGGTTAACTTTGCTCCTTTGTGACTGACAGTGCTGCAGGCTATGACAAGCAATCTTTCATTACATGACTAGATAACAATGGAAATAAGACATCGTCTTTTTTATCAAATACAATATTTGCCCTCTCTCGTTAAGGAACATGATGCAATTAAACCACCAATCTTACCCTCTGTGTTCCTCTCTCACTCACAACTTACTCAAACAAAATTTTGGCTGATACTTTAGAGTCTCTTAGGTAACACTCAACGTTGGAAATGTTTGCCTTATTCTGTTCTGTGTCCAACTTTCAATTTAAAAAAAAAAAATGAAGGAGAAAAGGGTTTTCCTTGATTGCAAATTCTTAGGGGAGGTTTTAAATTTTTTGCAGACAAATTGCTTTAGGTACATCGACTTCATAATTTGTGTGTGGCTAATTGGATTGCCTGATTAAGGACATGGCCATTGTTCCAAGATAGCAATTGCCGGACAGGGTTGCTCTGGTGGCTGAAAAGCCCTCGGCGTATAATTCTACACCTCTGATTTGATGTGATTTGTAGTGTCTAAAGCCAAAGGAAAACTATGAGACTTCTCAAAGCGCCTGCACCACGACTTAGGACGAGAAGAGTGGCCCCAGCTGCATGGATGGCGTATTGCCTCAACATCGCTACCCCATTAGCATTGGGCTGCAAATAAGCTATCCATCTAACCACTAGGGGTCCCAATCTTTGTACCCTTGCCTATCTTTATTAGAATATCCTTTTATTAAAGGTGGGAATGCAGAATATATTAAACCAACAGGTCTAAAAGGTCTATTTCACATAAACCTTTACCACTAATGCTTTGATGGTATGAAATGCCACATGATCCTATATCTGGTTCAAGTCTGCAATATAACATGGAGATGAGAAGGTAGCATGTACTTACATATGAATTCAGTGCATCTGATTTTGAACTATCCCATTTTTACCCTAATTTCTGGGGTTTCCAAATAAAAGTCATGGGAATACAAAATATTACCTAAAGCAAAGCTAAAATTGCATGTTTTAAATTTTTATGTCAGGAAATGCAGAATTAATACTCTCCTGCGATATTGCTCATTAATACTGTACTTAGACTAAGCTATAGTTTTAATGGCCTAATTCAAAAGAACGGAAAATTTTATTTTACTTAATTTAAATCATTTAGATGTATGAGCTCTTTTATTTCCACTGGCACTTTTTCACAGTGAGCGTAATAGGGATGAAGTCAATCTCAAACTCTCTCATAGAACATAAACTCTTGATGGACTGAAACGAAGCTGAGCCTCTGAATACTTAGGACATAATGAGCTGGATGGATTGGGAGAGCAGTTCATTGAAACTCCCAGATTGGGACACCCAGGGGGGATGTCCACATGATCGGGTCAGAGAAAAAGCACAAGGCAGCTCAGAGGTATTACTTCTCTGTATGGCGTCCCAATTTGAAACAGCCGCAAAACAAGCCACAGCTTGGGAATGTGGCAAGGTTTCAGCAACGTGGAGGTGGGAGAACATCCAGAAGTGCCATTAAGCCTGGTGAAGGAATAGACAGAGGAGTTCATGAAACAAAGCCTGGCTAGCAGCAGGCCCAGCTAATAACCAAAAGACAATCTATATTCCCCTCAGCATAGTGGGGCTATGGCTTAGGGAGTCTGGGCTCTTCTCCCAGCCTGGCCACCAACTGTCCTCAGTTTTCTCATCTACAATATGTATGTAGGTCCTGGACTGGAAGAACTCTAAAGTCTCTGCCCACTCTAGTGTTCTATTCTTTGATAAAATAGCTCTAGGAAAATTGAGTTTTAATCACTGTTATAGGAAAGCATAAGAAAGAGTCACTCATTTATTAAATATCTTCTGTATGAATAGTTATATGCTAGTAACAGCACTATTCACAGTATTTTTATCACAGTGGATACATGGCATAAAAGTAAGCACTAAGGTTATCTCCCCAAACAGCGTGATCACTGTTCTTAATATTTCTTATGAATACTATTGTCTTCTGTACTACTTATTTCAGCCCAAATAAAACAGGATTGAAAAAATACAATTACACAGAATTTTAAGGCAATGCGGAAGGAAGGTGTCAATGTCAGTCAATGACTTCCTAAGAGATTCCTTTGTTTCTTCATTGTACTTATTGCAGATCTACCAAATTGAGCCAGGGTCCAAGAGTAGAAGAAGAGATATTTTCGTTTTTCTGTAACAATTTTTTCTTTCCAGCATATAGCCATTATTAGATCATCCTACTTATTTTTAGAAGGTAAACTGATCTCAACAGTAAACCCGCAATGAGAAGCAAGAAAACTGAGACCATGTGGACTGCAGGAATGAGGTAAAATACAGGGCTGACCCATAAGAAGTGTCCCCAACAACACAAAAACATTTCATAAAGGAAAGCGGAGGGTTGTGATGCAGGATGTGGTTAATAGTTAAGAGCAAGACCACAATGACTAGATGGCCTAGGTTCATATCTCACCCTCCTACTACTAGCTGTGTGACCTTAGGTAAGTTATGTAAACTCTCTGTGTCTTGGTTCCAGACTCATACATCCAGCTGCCTACTCAGAAACTCCACCTACATGTCAAAGTTAACATGCCCCAAATTAAACTCTTTATTTCCAATTCCTCCCAACCCCTTCCTAAATTTGGTCTTCACCCAGTCTCCCACAACTCAGTAAAAGGAAATTTCCTTCCACTAAAAGCCTCTTGGAGTCATCCTTGATGCATCTTTCTTTTTTTTTTTTTTTTTTTTTTTTTTGAGTTGGAGTCTCGCTCTGTCGCCCAGGCTGGAGTGCAGTGGCGAGATCTCGGCTCACTGCAACCTCCGCCTCCTGGGTTCAAGTGATTCTCCTGTCTCAGCCTCCTGAGTAGCTGGGATTACAGGTGCACACCGCCATGCTTGGCTAATTTTTTGTATTTTAGTAGAGATGGGGTTTCACCATGTTGCCCAGGCTGCTCAGACTCCTGACCTCAGGCAATCTGACTGTCTTGGCCTCCCAAAGTGCTAGAATTACAGGCATGAGCCACATCCCACATCCATGATGTCAGCTAAATCCTGTTGGATCAGCCTTACAAATACATCTCCCATCTGACCACTTCCAAACACTCCTATGTCCACCACCCTAGTCCCCACCCTCTGTTACCTGGACTATTACAGTAACCTCCCATATGGTCCCTCCTTTCCTACCCTTGTCCCCTAACAGTCCCTTCTCCTCAGAATATCTAGTGTGTTCTTTCTAATCCTAAGGCTCCTACTCCAACAGCCCCATTGACTTTCTTTTTTTCTTCCCAATGACTTATCATCTCACTCAGCGTCAAACCCTAAATCCTCACCGTGACCTACAAGACGCTACCAGATGACCCCTCCTACTTCTGTAACCTCAACTCCTCCCTTTATCCCTTGGACTTGTTCTACTCCAGCCACACTGCCATCTTGCTATTCCTAGAACAAACCAAGGAAGCTCTTCCCTCTGCCTTGAACCCTCTTTAAATATTTACAATCCTAACTCACTTCCTTCAAAGTTCTGCTCAGATGTCACCTTATTAGAGAGGGAGGGTTCCCCAACTCTCCTAAATAAGACATCATCTGTTCCCCCAGCAGGCTCCATCTCCTCTCTTTGTACTTCCTGGCACTCCATATGATATATACATGTTTATTTGTTAACTGTCTATATCCCATTACTAAATGATAATCTCCATGAGAGTAGGAACTTTATATGGTTTGTTCGCTGCTGTCTCCCCAATGCCTCAAACAGTAGGTGTTCAACAAATATTTGTCAAATGATTAAATAAATTAATATAAAATATTAGGGTAATTATAATTATTAAAATATGAAGTAATTGGGATAGTAATAGAGCCTACCACATAGGGTTGTATGGACTTTAAGATAATAGATGTAAAATGCTTAGAATAGAAGCTCATTAAACATTAACTAATGTTAATATCAAATTTGCTTTGCTATCCAAGATGTTCATCTAGTGGTAGGGGCAAATTTTAGGATAGTGGAAAAATCAAAGGCAGTTGGATTACAGCACATTAGCTCAAGAATGATCCATCAAAGATGAAGCAGGACCCAGTAGGTGGCATGGAGGGTACTGGAATTAAATACAGAATGTGAGAGAAAGAGGCCTCATAAGATTGTGTTGATGGGTGGAGCCCCAGCAAAGCTGACTAAGGTTCAAGACTGAGCTTCAGTACTGCTGAAATTAAAGAATGAGATGAAACCAGATGTGGTGTCTCATGCTTATAATCCCAGCACTTTAAGAGGGCAAGGCAGGCAGATTGCCTGAGCTCAGGAGTTCAAGACCAACCTGGACAATATGATGAAACCTGGTCCCTACAAAAAATACAAACATTAGCCGGGTGTGGTGGTGCATGCCTGTAATCCCAGTTACTTGGGAGGCTGAGGCAGGAGGATCACTTGAGCCTGGGGAATCGAGGCTGCAGTGAACAATCATGCCACTGCACTCCAGCCTGGGCGACAGAACGAGACCCTGTCTCAAAAAAAAAAAAAAAAGAGAGAGAGATGAGACCAAAAAATGATTCTTACTTGCTCCAGAGAGCACTCTGGTATTTCCTCCTTAGCTTCAGGCTCCCTCCCAAACTCTGGGGCAGAAAGGCAAGAGTTGCATGGACAGATTCTCTGCAAGGTGCTGGGCAAGGTAGCAGACATGCCAGGTCTTGAGTGCATTGTGTCTAGAGGTAGAGCACAGAGGAGGAAAAGGTGAGCAGAAGGCAAGATGGTGTACAGGGAGTGTGCCAACCAGAGAGAGCTCTGGGGAGAAGAGTAAGAGGCTCTTCTCATTAGCTCAGGGACTTGAGGGGGCTGGTAATCTACAGCAGGGGTCCCCAACCCCTGGCCCACGAACCAGTACTGGTCAGTGGCCTGTTGGAACTGGACGGCACAGCAGGAGGTGATCAGCATTACCTCCTAAGCTCCACCTCCTTTCAGATTGGCCAGCAGCATTAGATTCTCATAGGAGTGTGAACCTTATTGTGAACTGAGCATGTGAGGGATCTAGGCTGAGCATTCCTCATCAGAATCTAATGCCTGATGATCTGAGGTGGAACAGTTTCATCCCAAGCCAGCCCCTTCCACCTCCCCCACCCCAATGGCTGTGGAAAAACTGTCTTCCAGGAAACCAGTCCCTGACACCAAAAAGGTTGGGAACTGCTAATCTACAGCATATGTATGAAGACAATGTTAAGCAGGCAAGAGCTGGACATCACAAGTTCTCTGTGTATGAATCTGTGTGTGTCTAAATCTACTATACCTCCTACATCTGTAGATATTCTCTCTCTCTTTCTCTCTCTGTCTCTGCCTCTCTCTCTCTCTTTCTCTCTCTCTCTCTCTCTCTCTCACACACACACACACACACACACAGGAGAGATCACATTTATGGAAGATCACATGGGACCTCCAATGAGGCAGCGGCTGAAGGGATATCCTGATATTAAACTTTTTATAAAAGGAAGTATTTTGAGGTATGTAGAAATATGTTTGAGTGGAGTGGAGAAAAGGAAAACAGATGAGTTTAGTTGTTAGTAGTTGCTGCTTCTAATGGGGATTAGAGACACACCAAATGGGATAACCCAGGAGTGAGGACACTATCCCATGAAGTTTCCAAGTCCCGACTTAAGAGCTGTGGGGCCTGGTTTGAATCCTGATTCTACCACTTACAAATACTTTGACCTTGGTAAAGTAATGTGAACTCTGAAAAATGAGCCTGGTGGCACCTATCTCATTAGGTTGTTGGGCTAATTCAATAGAAGGAAGTATGTAAGGTGCCTTTTACCATTCCTAACACATAGTGTGTGCTCAATCAGATTGCACTAGATTTTATGGAGAACTTATCCCAGGGGAATATCTAATGTAAGATTTTTCCCAGAGAAAGTAATTCTCAGGCTATCTATGAAAAGACAAGTTACTCAAAGCAAGTAGATTTATGTCAAGGGAACAGGCCACCTGGAGAGACAGACATTCAGATTCCACTTATGTTTCCAAAATAGCCTTTCTTCTGCAAACTCATTTGCATAAGGCTCTCTCTTCTTGAGAGTCTACCTTTTAAACCAGAGATTATGTTCATGTTCTTGCTAACTGAAACATGCATTCTCCTTTCTTTTTAAAAATTCTTTGTACTGGCTGGGCATGATGGCTCACACTTATAATCCCAGCACTTTGGGAAGCAGAGGCAGGAGGATCACTTGAAGCCAGTTCAAGACCAGTCTGGACAACACAGTGAGACTTTATCAATTAAAAAAAAACAACAAAAAAAGTCCTTTTTACCTTTTCTGTTCTTGAGAATGGGAAGTAGTGCTATTTTATATGAAAAAAAGTGTAGCCCTTAATTATGAGTTATAAACCCACAGAAATGTATCATATTTTATAATAATAATGAGATAGCTTATGTTCTATTTTCTCCCTTGTGAGTATATGCAAACTTTCTTCTTACTTTTGAATTTTTAATTTTCTTTTTTTCCATGTTAAGCAGGGATTCCCCTGAGTTTCTGTTCTTCTGATGTGTGTGTAAAATTTAGGAAGTGATTAGAAAATCTTTTTTACTATGAAAAGCAATCAGAGCTAATACGCATAAGGACTAATTACTGTGAAGGTGGATGATATGTTTTGGTATCTAATCATATTTTATTTGTTAAGGATAATGCATTCTAAGTGGCTCCATCTTCCCTTCACTTAAGTAGAAAATGAAAGAAATAATCACTAGATGGGAATACCCAGTGAAGCTTCATCCCTGAAGTCTTGTGACCATTCAAACCCAGATTTCCAGGTGGTTTTGCTCTCAAGGTTCTTGGTTAAGCATTCAGGACTGCACAAGCCCCTTTGAGCCTGTGTTCCAGAAGTATGGGAGAAGATTCATGTAATGTTAAGCAAGCTCATTTATCTTCTTTTCCCTTTTTACACACCAGTGTGAGGTTCATATGCAGAAACAGCTCATGAGTCTTAGAAAATCAATAATCTAAATTACATTATATACATAAAGTGCAGCTCTTTCCAAAGCAGTTTCAAATATACTCCTTCGTTTTCTCACCTCCTTGCTCCCACCCCTACTACTCCACTAAAGCTTCCCTCACTGAGGTCACCAATGACTCTCACTCAATTCAATGAGCACTTTTCAGTTTTCCTCTTCGTTAACATCTCAACAGCATTTCATTCCCATAACCATCTGCTTCTCCAAATATACTCTCTTCTTGGTTTTTAGGGGACTGCAGCCCACTGCTTTTCTCCAATTTCAATGGCTTTTACTTTGAAGTCGTTTGTCAGGTTTTACTTTGTTTTCTTTTATTTCATTTTGATTTTTATCAAAGTTATGTCATGCAGAGCTTTAACAAATAGTTCTACAAAGCTTATAACGAAAAAAAATCACAGCCTCTGATTCCACCCTTGATTTCCTCTTCCTACTCTTTAAGGTGTTTGCTCTGGTATTTATCTCTATATTTCTAAATAGCATGCTATTTCTGGGTTTTTTCATTTTTGATATATCTTTTGATTTCCAACTTAGGAAGATGAGTATTTAAATCTGTTATATTTTCTCTTCCTGCAAAACAGACTTTCTCTTCATCTCTCTGTCTTCTCTTCCTTTCCTTTTTCCCTCATCCTCCCCATAAATTATAGCAGAAATTTTGGCTGAATCAATCATTTGTACTTGCTTTATTCACATCTATTTTGTATAGCATACTAAGATTACAATTTTTTCTTGTAAAATTTTTTGTTTTCCCTGATATTAATAATTTTTGTACTTTCCTCCTCTATGTTTAGTAAGTTTACTAGTTGTTGTCACAAAGACACCTCCAAATCTCACTGGCTTAACACAGTAAATGTTTACTTCTTACACATAGGAGATCCAATACAGATGTTTTCACTTGGTGGGAGACCCTTTATGGGGTGATTCGGGCCCCATGCACCTCCCACCTTGATGCTTCTCTACCCCCAGGGCCTTGGAGTCCCCTGTTGGATCCTCAATATCTGCAGAGAGGCCAGAGTGATGTTTTAATGAGATAGGTTGGAAGTGGTGTGTGTACCTTCCATTCATAGCCCCCTGGTCAGAATTCAAGGCATGCAGCACAACCTAGCTGCAAGGAAGATTAGAAATGGTGTCTATGTTAGTGGATAGAAAAATCTGGGGCCGGGCGCGGTGGCTCACGCCTGTAATCTCAGCACTTTGGGGGGCCGAGGCAGGCGGATCACGAGGTCAGGAGATCGAGACCATCCTGGCTAACATGGTGAAACCCCATCTCTACTAAAAATACCAAAAATTAGCCAGATGTGGTGGCGGACGCCTGTAGTCCCAGCTACTTGGGAGGCTGAGGCAGAATGGCTTGAACCCGGGAGGTGGAGCTTGTAGTGAGCCAAGATCACCCTATTGCACTCCAGCCTGGGGGACACAGCGAGACTCCATCCCAAAAAAAAAGAAAAGAAAAGAAAAGAAAAATTTGGATAAACATAGTGCTGTCTCTGTCATTCCAGTCAGCATATATGTGTTTTACTCTTCCTCCCACAGGCCTACCATAATCAGTTCTTTCACTAGGGCTATAACCCCAAGCCCCAGAGCTACTGCTTCTCCATCAAAATTGAGATCCATAGGTAATACACAGTCCTCTCTCTCAGGTTTAGATATGACTCTTCAAGCCCAAGAACCTACAAACTAAACAAACAAGTAATTTGCTGTCCCCGCTCCCCCAAAGCATACACACACACTCAATAGGCAACGGGAGAGCAGGACAACTGAAGGACAGAAGCAGTCATGGTCACATAGCAATGATGGAATCCTGTGAGCAGGATTTCAACTCCTGGGTATTGGCAAATTCCATGCTTAGACTCAGATTCAGTTCTGGGGAAGAAGTTTCCTATCCACTGTCTTCAATGGCTCCTGAATCTTCCCTCTGGGAAATTTTTCCTTGTATGTTATTTTCCATTGAAGTGGGTTTTGAGGTGTCTGCCTTTCCCGAGAACTGGGTGGATTCTAACAGTACGCTTTCTGCTAGGGGTTTGCTTCAAGACTTACAGAACAGTCAAAAGGCTTTTGAGGTTAAGTTTAAGCTGTCTTCGACAATACACTTCCCTCAAAAAATTCATTAGACTTCCCAGGCTGGGCATGGTGGCTCATGCCTGTAATCCCAGCACTTTGGGACACTGAGGCAGGCAGATCACCTGAGGTCAGGAGTTCGAGACCAGCCTGTCCAATATGGCAAAACCCCATCTCTACTAAAAATACAAAAATTAACCAGACATGGTGTTGGCACCTATAATCCCAGCTACTCGGGAGGCTGAGGGAGGAGAATCACTTGAGCTTGGGGGGCAGAGGTTGCAGTGAGCCAGGATTGCACCACTTCACTCCAGCCTGGGCAAAACAGCAAAACTCTGTCTCAAAAAAAAAAAAAAAAAAAAAAAATCATTAGACTACTGGTCTATTTGCTGCCAGTCATTTCATAGTCTAATAGTCTACCAGACTTTTTTCCTAGATGCAGTTCTCAATCTTGACTTCTTTATTTCCTCACCTCCATTTCTCTCTCTCAACTCATAGTAGCTATGTGGAAGTCATGTGACACCAAAGCTTAGGTGAGAAGGTAACATCTTTAATGGGGCCTGTGCTAGAGGCCTGAATCATTTTTTTATTAACTGAGAACTTGTAAAATCTATAAATACTTAATCCTCCAAATCTCCACCAGATGTGTAAGTCTCCTTTCTTTATGTGTAAGCATATCAAGGAACTTCTCCTTTTCATTTTTCCTTAATGAGATCACTCCTGGAGCCAAGTTCTCCTGCTTCACTTGGAACCAGCTGCTCTCTAGTACTCAGATGAAGCACTGAAGTCTGTCCTCATAGTCACTATGAAAATCTCCTTTCCTTGCCCATGTTTTAAAGCCCCATTTACTGGATCCCACTGTCAGGATCTGGCATCTGATTTTACTCTGCTTATAAGATAAGGTTGCCTGTTTTGGTTTCATGGATGTTAGAAGAAGACTAGAGATTCCTGGGTCAGAAACAAAGGACTTTATTAATCACAGCGTAGTAAGCAGCGTAAGTGTCAGTTTCCTTTGCCCCCCTCCCCCCACCCAAGTCTCCTGGGGACAACAAGAAGAGGCTTGGGTGAATGCTGTGCACATATAGGTTGTTGTACAACAGAGAAATACTGGCTTGGGAACCTGCTGTTTTACAGCAAGCAGTAAGCAAGCCTGCTCTTTGTTCCAGAGGTACACATTGCCTCATCCTTGAAGGTTGCTTGCTGCAGACATAACCTTGAAAAATGGTCCTGATAAAGATTGGTCAGGGCCTTGCATTCTTGGCATACTCAAAAAGAATGTATGTGGACACTCTGGGCCCTGGAAGATTGCCTTTCTCAAAACCTGTATGTGCTGCTCCAGGTTTATACACTCACAGATTTACCCAATCATAGTTGTCTGCTCAATAATACCAATTGCCCAACAGGAAGATTATTAGGAAGGCAAGGACCAAATCTGTTTTCTCACCATCGAATCCCCAGTGCCTATCACGGTGCATGGTACGTGGTAGGTAATCAACTCATAATTCCAATAAATTAAGAGACGTAAGTGATTTACTCTATGGATGATATTACATTCTAGAAGCTCGGATAAGCCACAGATACATCACACACACACGTGCACACACATGCGCTTGCACACTCTCACACACACACACACACACACACACACAAAGTGTCCTTTGGAAAACACAAAAATGGAATTTTTCTTAATAAGAGTATCCATTTCTTTATACTGAACATTTGTTGTTTTCCCTTTTCTCTCCTCCAGTCTGTCACATTCCATCCACAATCTCCAGAGCCCCTCATTTGACAAACTCTGTGACTTAGAGAAAATAATCTTGGAATCCACACTCACCTGACCCTGCCTTTTCAACAACACCATTTTGTCTGTCATTACATTTTTCTTAAGATACTATTAAATAAAGGTCTAATTATTTAGTATCTAGACTAGTCTTTATGGTTGCTCTAGTACAGTGGGTTTTTTTGTTTTGTTTTGTTTTTTTGTTTTTGAGATGGAGTCTCGCACTGTTGTCCCGGCTGGACTGCAGTGGCACAATCTCAGCTCACTGCAACTTCAGCCTCCCAGGTTGAAGTGATTCTCCTGCCTCAGCCTCCCGAGTAGCTAGGATTACAGGTGCCCACCACCACGCCTGGCTAATTTTTTGTATTTTCACTATAGATGGGGTTTCACTATGTTGGCCAGGCTGGTCTTGAACGCCTGACCTCATGATCCACCCGCCTCAGCCTCCTGAAGTGCTGGGGTTACAGGTGTGAGCCACTATGCCCGGCCAGTACAGTGGTTCTTAATCAGGGATCCTTTTGCCCCTGAGGGGATGTTGAGCAATACCTGAAGACATTTTTGATTGCCATTTTTTAGGTAGGAGGTGCTACTGGTCACTAGTAGATAGAAGCCAGGGATTCTGCCAACATCAGAATGGCACTCCACAACAAAGACGTATCCAGTCCAAAGTGACAATAGTGCCAGGGCTGAGAAACCTTGCTGTAGTGTGGATGGATGGAACTGCCGCATATGGGTAACACTACAGCTCAGTTGTTGGGTGAGCTGCACAGGAATTCATTATTCTCCCAATGTTTATGTCTCCTTTAGTGTTTCAGAAACCTAAATTTCTCTTTCCCCTAAAGGTAAAGTCATCGTTTATTCTACCACAACTATCTTTTTCTTCTTCTTTTTTTTTTTTTTTTTGTATATCACCTATGTCTTCATGAAGCAAATAATCTCTAGAAAAGAGTGTAAGTTAAACAACATGGATTAAAGATTTACTTCTGTCCCAAATTTATCTGTGCCCTTCTTAACCTACACATACCTCCCTGTGTGGTCTAATTTATTTCTTGCTGCTCTTTGGGTAACAAGGACACAATGAGCATTCCATATGATCATATCTTACCTTAAACTGTAAAATTTAGTTTAAGATTATTTTAAAAGAGGGCTGTACCACCTATTTGACCCTTTATTCAAATATCGGCCCCACTTAAACCTAAAGTCCCTGAAAGTTTAGAAGACCTAACCACAGTAACTTCACTGAATGCCTCTGTACTTGCATTTAGGCTGGGTCGGGAAATAGTGCAAACCATAATCATTCACCACCAGGTAAGTTCTGTTTGCACAGCAATCTAGCCTCACCTAAATCAGGATAGACAGGTAAATCAACACAGGAAAGTTTGGCATGTAGATTTAATTTCCAGACCTAAGAGATTAGAGATGTGTTTGGAAAGACATATAAGCACAGACCTACAAATGGATACAGATTGCTTTTAACTCATCTCACATACAGAATTCCTTTGCCTCATCTGCTTATTTGTCCTCCTGACGTCCCAAAGACCATGGCTTGCATTATCTTTTCAAAAGCATTACAACCCAGAAATTTTCCACTTATCGATAATATTGGAAATTAAATTGCTGCATGGCAGGCTCTAACCCAGTACAGCCTGAATCTCCCCTGGCTTCTCAGTTATTTCTAGGTAACTTAAGTGTCCTTCCCTTTTCTCCACTGCATTTCTGTTGTCCTTAAACATTGTCCTGGCACTCATTCCCAACAAACCCTTTCCCTCCCCTCCAGTTGCCAACTCTTTTCTCCTGCTACCACTCTGATTTCTGGCTCCAAAGTGATCCACTCAGCAATGATCCAGACTCATAATTCAAGGGTGTGACTCCACATCCAGGGGCAATGAGCTGTTTTTCCATGAAAGGATAGTTAGTGCTGGAGCCTGTGCCTTCTATTACAGGAAATTACATCAAGCATTAATTTAACTTACAAGATCTCCAACTTTTTTAAGGCAGGAGGGAAAAGGGAGGTATAAGAGAAAAAGAATCCACAAATATATTTTTTGTTGAAACATACCAGAAATGGAGCTTGAAGTGCCAGCAGAATGTTCCAAACACCATTTTTTTAAATGATTTTCCATGAATGTAAAGAGTGAATCCAGCACATAGTTTATGACTGGAATTGGAGTTTGTCTGATACGATAGTTAAGCTACAATAGCTTCCCATAACACAAGTGACTGAAGCCTAAATGAATGGAATGGGAAACTGATGGCAAGTTGAGGGAATGGGCTTTTCTAGGCAGCAAGACATTTCTCAAAGCTCTAAGACAGATAGGAAGTGAAGATGGATGGAAGATTAGATTGGAAAATAAAACAGGCACCTCCTTTAAGGAAAGAGGAGCTATTTTTAACACATTCATCTTCTAAGGAAAGAGGTGAAGGACAGCAAAAATTGAACATTTTAGTTCAAAACTCAGTAACAGCTTGTTCTCATTTGGCTTAATTTAGTTCAACAGATAAAGTACTATGTCCAAATCTCATCCAAAACTGTCATGAGATTTTACTACATTGAATCCCTACTCTTCTTTTCTTTTTTTCAGAGTGTCTGTGTTGGTCTTTCTTCCTCCTTCTCCTCCTCCCGATTTTCCTCCTCCTCCTCCTCCTTTTCTGTCTCCTTTCTTGAATAGCCTATCCCAAGCAATAGAAAGTAGATTGCTACTAACTTTTAAAGGAAAATGCCAAGTAACTAAAGCCATTTCCATGAAGGACTATGAAAATGAATACACATGAAATAGTCCCTGGGGTCCTACTGGTAAAATAAATGGCTCTTCATCACCTCTCCCCCAATCTTGTTCACCCTTCAGGCCTGCCCTGGAAAGACATTAGAAATAAAGTAAACAGTAAAGACTGTCTAATGACAACATTTGGAAAATGAAGAATCTTGGAATTGAGGGGAGGGGATATGTGGATCAGGATTAGACACAGCTGAGGGGCAGTGGGACACATCTCTTTTGGCCTATGGGGACTTCCACACTTGTTTGCATGTTAGCTATTGGAGGAAGGGATAACATGGGTAATGGGGCAACCATAACTCTTTTCCTTGGAAACTTTCCCATGCACCTTGGCATCATGGGGTGGGCCTAGCCATCCTTGTGTGCAGGCTGATGAGAAAAAATGTAAGAAAAGGAGAGAAGAAAAACACCTTTCAGGTTTGTTTGAAGGCACAGCATCATGAATCCACTTTAAAGAAGTTCAAATTCATGTACAAATAATTCATACTATATATACCTTTTTGTAAGCTCCTTAGATATTTTTGAGAGCAAGGTGTGTATTTTTTAAAAAATTATGGAGGGTAAACTCTGTTTTTGTTAATGAAAGAAGCATTAGTCAAAGAATCAGCCCACCTGGTATCTATAGACTTACCTTCCTATCAATACCAAATAACCCAACCTTAGTCATCCATTTGTCTCTGCTTCCCTAACACTCTTTACTTAAATCTCATGTAGCACTTTTCACATTTGAAGGTAATTACCTATTAATATATCTGTCTCTATCCATAATCATAAGCTTTTTAAAGAAAAAGACTGTCCTTTTCAGCTCCGTGGGGATCTTTAAATGTTGAATAAGTGAATGAATGAACTTTCTGCATCTCAGTTTTCTTTCTTATTCCCCATTGAAGAGCCTTTGTGAGCATTAAATGAATGAAGTTAGGTTAAAATGTCATTAAAATGCAGTGTCTCTGCAATAATCACATAGAGAAGAATGACATTAAGATAAATATGGAATGTGAGCAGATGAAAGTAAGAACTCCAGTAGAGGAATATCCAGCTGACAGCTCATTGGCTGTCACCACAGCCATCTTACAAAGGCCTCATACTATCTGGGGAAGACCCAGTCTGAAGCTACCAAAGAAAAAGTCCACACGTGATTATTATTCATTGCACTAGCTCTCCCTGTTGCCCAATTTATGAGACCAAGCTTGTGTTGTTTTTGGAAAAGTCTTCCTATCCTGATGATCCCCGTGGAAACACAGGAGCATATACCTCTCTCTTTGTCTTCCATTTGAGGTTGATCTAATCCAGATGGAAAATTTTTCATAGGCATTATAAAGTACTCCATCTGTGAAGCAAACAAAAGAAAGTAAAAGACAATGAACTCTATGAAAGCTGAATTACCCATTAAGGGGTTATGCAGAGGTCTTTTAATGAATTAACTCAGTGTTGTGTGAATACTGCAGGTAATGCTGAAGAAAAATACTTTCTTTCCTCCACTTTCCCTTTTGACGGTCACTGAAATTATGAACGTCTTTACGAGTTGGCAGAAAATATACACATCTTATTTATTACTTAAGTTAAATACATTTAGTTGACCTCTTAAATCCCTTCTCTCTGTGGATCAGGCAAATCTCTGGTAGCAGTGTGCCCATGGGCTTTTTTTTTTTTTTTTTTTAACATTCGAGTTTCAGTTTCTTCATTTGTAATTTGGGATAGTATACTTACTATCCACTATTCCATACGATTGTTGAAAAAAATAAATGACAAAAACTTGTACAAAGGGCTTAGCAGCATACATGGTGCATAATACACTCTCTATATGATAGTAGCCAATAGTGTTATTAGGCTTCTGTTGTGCAATTTGTTAATATTACCATGCTTTGCTATTTATGTATTTTTATTTTATACTCTGTGTCCATCACCTCAGTACCAAAAAGCAAGAAAGAGATTAAGTTGCCCAAAGCTAATGAGCCATTGTTTCTCCAAGGTGACAGAGAACAGCTAGAAATTCTAAGCATCAATAGCATTGAAGTTAGGTTTTAACAGACATATATATAAATATATAATGGTGGCCATATGCAACAGAACAGCCAGAGTTAAAAAGAATGACAACACCAAATGCTGCTGAGGATGTGGAGCACCTGAAACTTTCATCTGTTTGTGGTTAGCAGGAATGTAAAATGGTGCAACCTCTTTGGAAAACAGCAGTTTCTTTTTTTTTATAATACTTTAAGTTCTAGGGTACATGTGCACAACATGCAGGTTTGATACATAGGTATACATATGCCATGTTGGTGTGCTGCACCCATTAACTCGTCATTTACATTAGGTATTTCTCCTAATGCTATCCCTCTCCCAGCCCCCCACACTCTGACAGGCCCCAGTGTGTGATGTTCCCCACCCTGTGTCCAAGTGTTTTCATTGTTCACTCCCCACCTATGAGTGAGGACACGCAGTGTTTGGTTTTCTGTCCTTGTGATAGTTTGCTCAGAATGATGGTTTCCAGCTTCATCCATGTCCATGCAAAGGACATGAACTCATCCTTTTTTGTGGCTGCATAGTATTCCATGGTGTATATGTGCCACATTTTCTTAATCCATTCTATCATTGATGGACATTTGGGTTGGTTCCAAGTCTTTGCTATTGTGAATTGTGCCACAAAAACATACGTGTGCATGTGTCTTTATAGTAGCATGATTTATAATCCTTTGGGTATATACCCAGTAATAGGATTGCTGAGTCAAATTGTATTTCTAGTTCTAGATCCTTGAGGAATCACCACACTGTCTTCCACAATGGTTGAACTAATTTACACTCCCACCAGCAGTGTAAAAGCATTCCTATTTCTCCACATTCTCTCCAGCATCTGTTGTTTCCTGACTTTGTAATGATTGCCATTCTAACTGGCGTGAGATGGTATCTCATTGTAGTTTTGATTTGTATTTCTCTGATGACCGTGATGATGAGCTTTTTTTCATGTGTCTGTTGGCTGCAGGCAGTTTCTTATAAAACTAAACATTCACCTTTCCTGTCACTGAAAAAGGCCACTTCTAGGAATTCACTCAAAGAAAATGAAAACTTATGTTTACAAAATATATTATGGTAATATTCATAGCAGCTTTATCATAATAGCCAAACTGGAAACAGCTCAGATATCCATCAATGGGAAACTGGATAATAAACTATGGCATACAATTTGCTACTACACAATAAAAAGGAACAAAATACTGAATGTTAGATGAATCTCAAAAACATTATGCTGAGTGAGAAAAGCCCTACACACCAGAGAACATACCATATGAGTTCTTTTATATTACATTCTATAACAGGCAAAACAAATCCATGATAGGAAAGACTCAAAACAGTTGCTGCTTCAAGGACAGGCAGGATGTCTGGGAAGGGGTATGAAGAAACTTTCTGGGATGATGATAATTTTCTAAATCTTGTAGGCCTTCACTTCACACAGGCATATGCATTTGAAATATACCACAAATGTACATTTAAGATCTGCGTGTTTCACTGTATGTACACTTTATATCAAATAAAAAACTGTAAACAAAAATGAAACTCTACTTAATAAGACACAGGGTGAAGTATTCAGGGGGAAATATACTGAGATCTGCAATTTATTTTGAAATGCATAAAAATAAGTGGATTAATGATGGATAAGGCTTAGATAGATAGATATATGATCAAGTAGAATAAATATTAATGGTAAAACTACATGGTGGGTATATAGGTGTCTGCTGTAAAATTCTTTCAGCATTATTATATGTTTGATAATTTTCATAATAAAATTTTGGACAAAATATGGTGGTGGCCAAAGTTCTTTCCTGCCTACGGGAGTAATTATTTAACTTTCCTTTGTCTTAAGGAGTCCTGCTCTATTAAAGGAAATTATTCCATAAAGTATGACAAAAGGAATACATCAAATGTAGAGGGAGCTGTCCAAAGATATCTCCCCCAAAGACAGAGCTAGTTAAAATCAGGTTCCCTTTCACTACCTTCTCTCGTTCATGTTTCCTTCTGATTTTTCTACTAGTCTGGTGGTGCTCATTGGCTAAGTCCTGTCTAAATAATGAGTTCTCTCCATTTGTGGCCTGAGTTGGAGACCTTTAGGCAAGACCTCCATTTCAATATCAACCAGTTTAGGAAACAGGGGGAGTCGTGGGGGGAATGTAAGAGAGAAGATAGAAGATGGTACGAATTTGCTTCTGCAGAGACCAAGCTTTTATGTGAAATGAGTATGGTGATATATTTGTTGCCTTTACTATAAAGATTGAAACACCTGTATTGCCAACACATTAATGTAATACACACGGAGAAAAGGAAAGTGCTTATTTTTCACTGGGCGAGGAATAAGAGCAGTACCATGTATGAAAAATGGAATTTTCCTTTTGTTAAGAGGATCTGGTTTTCCATTTTTCCCCATTAGGACTAGCTGGCATAGTTATTTATAGGACCTGGGCCCATACACACTAGCCATGTGCTGATTTTGATACTTTTCCTTGTTTAAAATTTATAGCAAAGTAGCAAAAAGATACATTATCTACAAAGTAAAATGAAATCTCAAGAAAGGATCTATTAAGGCAATGTAGTCTTTTCTTTTAAAAATATCACAAGATTTTGCATTTTATAGGTGAGCATGTGATCTGCTTATTTTGGCATAAGGAAAGGAAATTTAGGCAAAATAGAAGGAAATGACCGTATCAAGGTTACGACTGCGTAATAACGAATGGGCTGACAGCACTTGATTTTAATGAACACATGAGTGAAAGTAATTAAGCAGAATTGTTAATTTTGCCTTATATAATTTCAGAATCACCACTTTCAGGAGATGGAACTTCTACTAATGGCTTCAAGGAAGCAGCCAATGAGTATTTTCAAGCTTCAATCACTTTTCCACACCCCTTTCTGGGAAGGTAACAGGAAACAGCATTCAAAAGATAAGCCCAAGGCGGCCATCAGACATGACACTCTCGAATCCACATTATCCAAAACCCACACCCACTGGGCAGAAAGTTTATCTTTCTAAACTTCTTCAGCTTAGCTCTAGCACCTTATTAAATTTCTTAAATTAGGACTTAATTAGTAAATTCAAAAATAATTGCTACAAGGGAAAATGAGGAAAGCTTCCTATTTTAGTGTCCTTCTGAAGAAGAGAAAAACATTTATTAAAGTGCTTTCTTTGATTTTCTGGAGATGGAAACTTAAAAACATTATGTTGATCTTCTGCTGTTATTTGCATTTCCTCATTTTTAAGAGAAAGCATTTAGAAATAGAAGCCCAAACCTCACTATTATGAAATATATTTCTGTAACAAACCTGCACATGGACCCCCGAATCTAAAAAATAATAAAAGAATGATCACAAAAAATACATACAGCCAATAAAAATGAAAAATGTCCATTTTCATTAGTAATTTAAGAACTATAAATAAAGCAATGAAATATCATTTTTCTCATTTATCAAACTGGCAAAGATTAAAAATTGGCAGGAGAACGGAGGGGAAATTCTTATAAACATGCTTGTATGTGGGGATATAAATCTACTATAATTTTTGCTACAACTGTGTTGATGGGAGGTTTTGGCAATGTTGATTAAGAGTTTGAAAATATTCTATTTAAAGTTGTGTACTAATGTAATAATCAGAGGTACACACAAAAATTTATATTTCAAGAAAGGTTTATTACTGAATTTTTATAATAGCCCAAAATTGGAAATAACCCAAACGACCACCCATAGGAGACTGGTGAAATAAATGATGGTACATTCATATATGAGAACAACATGCAAAAAAAAAAATGGTTTTAAAAAATATTTAGTTATATGTTTATAATATACCATTAAGTAAAAAGAGAAAAATCTGATGAAATCATATTTAGAGCATTATTCCAGTTTTGTGACATATGTCTAGATGCATGAATATCCTGCAAGGGTATATATCAATATTTGTGCATGATAGGACTTTGGGTGATTTTTGTTTTCTGATATTTTCTGTATTATCTGTATTCTCTACAATGAGCATATTCTACCAGACAACAATGAATCAATACTTTGAATTATACAAAACAGATTTTCTGCTTTGTTTGCATCTCGCAGGCCATTGTCAGTCAATTCAGTTGAATGATGGGACAATTCAGTGAAGAAAAAAAAAATTAGGCAACCTGGTTGGTTGGCAGTTTGTAGACAAAAGACTTGGCTAATTTCCCATACTTGTAATTTTTCAACTAGTTGGTTTGGCATCACATAAATACAGCCAGAGTTGGAACATTTGAAACTGAAAAAGCTTTAATGCCAAAAATCTCTTGGACTCAAATTGAAAAAAGATGCACACTGATTTTTTTTCTATTACAGTTTCTCTCATACATAAAAATGAACTAATAAAGCAAATCCTCCATTACCACCAGCTATATTTCAAGCATTTTAAACAGTAAAAGTGGCCCTTAACCCCAGCTGGCTATAGAAGAGCTATAGGCTGCCGGGAGTATGGTGGGGGGTGGCCCATGAGAAAAGGGAAATCTGTCTCTGCTTCAGCATGCCTGAGCTTCTGGGCTTTCTTCATTTTTACCACATCCTACTGTGTTGCTACTTCTCTGCTGGTCACCTTGGATCTGGTCAGAGTCACCATTATAGCTGTTATCTCATAGATATTGGCTGAAAGATGGCCAGGAATTGTCATCTGTTTTCTCCATTGCAATGTTTGCAGCAGCTGAAAAGGTCCCTGACACATAGTAGGCACTCAGATAATGAATGATGGAAAGAATCTACAATCGAATGAATGCCTATAATTCTATAGCTGTTCAGACACTTCTTAAACTTAAAGCCTTGGGAGAAACATTCCCATTTATAGATTAAGAGTTTAGGTTGTTACCAATAATTTATACTTCAGTGTGTGAAGAGTTTCAGGTCTTTGAGAATGAGTTATGCCTGGGAAATGGAAACTGCAAAAGAAATTTCAGGGTGCCTGTAACAAGAGAAGAGAAATGATGCTTTTTGACTGCAAATTATCATATATTTAAGTAAACTGTCATACACTTAAATAAATAAGAGGTTTCTAGTAAATATACAAGAAGAAGGAACTGTTTTGAGAGAAAAATAACCTAAAGTCTTGCAAGGTGCTTTCACATGTCCAATATCACTTAATCCTTCCAATAATCTTTTCAAGAAAAATATATCTTATTCCCATCTTGCAGGTAAGAAACTGAGGCTCAGACAGATTGAGTAACTTGTCGAAGCCCTGACAGCTAGAAAGTGGAAGTGTCTAGATTTGTTTTACTCTAAAGCTCCAAACCATGGGGAAAAATACATAAAATTTTAAAATTGGAAACTGGGAGCACGCTAAAGGAATGTGATTGTCTCACTAGTTTTCTTCAGGCCTGCCAGTCTGGTGGCACTGGTGTTAATCTCTCAACAGAGCTAAGCTCCTTAGGTGGGTTCACGATGGAAGAAATTAGACAATCACTTTAACCAAGCAGGCAAGACTGTCGTAAACCTACTGACACATTATCAACATAGCTGTACCAACCTCGTGGGCAGTAAAAACATCCTCCCCAAGCACTTCTAATATCCTTAAATAAACACTAGGAAGTTCCAAGTAAATATCCAGAAAGCAGAGGTTGAACTGAGAGCTAAACAACATTAAATTATTTAAATTCCTGAAGATCAAATAAAAGAACCAGACACGAGGGAAATTAGTGGAATGTTTACACACCAACTGGATAATTTCTAATCTAATTTGCAATGGCGTTTGGAACACGACTGACCATTTGAAATAAATAATATGTTGTCTTAGATTCGGATGATTAGAATACTTTGCAAAAATCTATTTTATTGTATGATGCTGTCTAGCAAAGAAATATCACTTTAGGAATAACTATTGCCAAACTAGGGATTGTTTTCAAAATATACATGGCTGATGATAATTGCGTGCAGCGTGAATCTTACCACTATACAGAAAATTAAAACAGCTTTCATGGATAGTAGCAGAGACTGAAATAAATATGACTTGGAATGCTTTTATTCCAAGGAATAATTGTATACTCTGTCCAGCAGTTGAGAGCTTATAAATGATGTTTGGGAAGTCAGGAACAAATGTTTTAATTTTAGTGAGTTAAAAAAGTTTGTGAAAGAACATCTGAGTAGAACAAGACTGCTCTTAAAAGCAGGAGTAAAAACTGACTACATCCTCAGAAGGGCAGCCGTCCAGACAAGGGCTTTGAGAATTGGAAAGTTGGACTCACTTCAGCCAAGCTTCCTAATTTCTGGAGCTCTGGTTTCCTCTTCTGCCAACAGAAAAGCAAGGCAAACATGAAAATAGAAAATGTGCACTTTCAGCAAGGCTTGCTGGCTTTGTAGCACTCATGCCTCAAAGCAAAGACCACAATGGGTAATGACAATGCTATGCCATCAACAGAGAGAATTTTAGTCTGCACACGTTCCAGACTAATATTTAAATTTAAATGCTAATGAGTGGGGTAAGATGAAAGTTTATGGCAATAAATAGATGACTAGGTATCATAATTTGAGAATATTGATTTTAAAAATTGATAACATTATGACCCAAGAGTATATAAATATACATATTTGATGTCAGATTCAAGGGTGTGGGTCTCTAGGTCAACTATGTTCTGGTCGATAAGTATTGATTAAGAACTACTGTATGATTGTATCTAATATCTGCTATAGAAGAGACAAAATTACCAGATATAACTTGAATCTTCTGAAAAAGGAAAAGAAAAGGAGATGGAAACTCATCAAAGGTCAACTGTATGCCAGACACAGTTCTAAGCACTTTACATTTAATGTGCCAATACTTCAAGGGAAGTATTAAGATTTCTATTTTATGAATGAAATATGCATGAAAACAACTGCAAAATAATACAAGGTAGTATATCATTAAGTTTTACGTTAAATATCATCAGGTTCTATAGTTTATGATTCTTAGAGAGTCCTACAGATAGTCCAGAAGGGATGAAATCATTATTGACAACAGTGACTACAAATGGCACCATGAGGAGCTGTTCCTTGGAATGGATTTGAAAGTACAGGTAGGTTAAAATAGATGACACAATTATCTAGATGGAAAGAGGTTGGGCATGGAGACAAAAGCCATATAATCAAAAGCAAAAATACATTAATAAAGATAGTGCATGGGGCAGTGGCCAATCTGAGAAGAAGAGAGGGTGCATTAAGGAGAGTTTAGGACTATAAAATTAGAGTAGAAGAAAAGTATTGAATGTTTAAATTCTGGTTGATTCAAAAAGCAAGGGGAGGCAATTATAGATTCTTGAGAATAAATTAGTTGATGATTCATATTCCAAGACAGGTTGACAAGCAAATCCCTAGCCATGGAGGCTGTCCAATTTTGGGCGACATTCAGGACAAGTGTTATCATGACACTGATGTTTTAGGAAGACATAACTTACGTCTGGCATGGCAGAAATTAGTGAAGGAACAAAACCTAAAGCAGGGAGATCGCTACATTCTCTCTCATGTGATAACAATGGCCTGAACTATAGTTACAGCAGTAGACATAGAGAATAAGAAAAGCTTCCAGCTGATTTAAAGGAAGAATCTATGGGGCTTTATGATAGATATGGGATGGCAGAAGGGAAAGCATGAAGGTGACTCCCAGGTATCTTGCTAGCAACATAGGCATAACTTACAAAGAAAGCACATAAAATTCAGCTCTAATATGTTAGGACAACTTCAATGTTTTAACTAAGTATCTTGCTCCCCCACCCAACATGCATGTGTGTTTAGAGGTTCAGCCAGGTAGAAGGAATAGAAAATGGAGGGAACAATTTTTAATATTTACATTTTAGTCCAAATATGTATTATACCTTTACCTAAGAGAATGTGAAGCTGGGGTGGAAGGTGATGCATGGAATAGCTCCTACATGCCCTCTAAGAGATCAAAGGTTGGTGGGATTATTTTGGTCCCATTGGCCTTCAGGAGATCTTACATTAAGCTTGGGCCTCACAACCTAGTATTAGGACCTAACCAATACCCCATACCCCTGCCCTCTTCTTGCCCACTACTATGAAATATGAAAGCATTTTATTGGAGAGCAACAGAACCTGTAGAAAATATTTTGTTGAGTTAAAAAATAATGTTGAAAGCAAAAATGCCGGCCTGTTGTGGTGGCTCATGCCTGCAATCTCAGCACTTTGGGAGGCCAAGGCAGGTGGATCACTTGAGGCCAAGAGTTTGAGACCAGCCTGGCCAACATGGCAAAACTGTGTCTCTACTAAAAATGCAAAAATTAGCTAGGCTTGGTGGTGCACACACGTAATCCCAGCTTACTCAGGAGGCTGAGGCATGAGAATCGCTTGAACCCAGGAGGTGGAAGTTGCAGTGAGCTGAGACTGTGCCACTGCACTCCAACCGGGGCAACAGAGCAAGATTGTCTCAAAAAAAAAAAAAGGCAAGAATGTTGACCAAAATTCGAGATTGCAATCTTCAAGAGTGCATTATGTGTCTTTGGATCAGAAGTTCAAATAATAACTCAGCACTGGGTGTAGTATCTGGTATAAAATTGCCTCACAATAAGTATATGATGAATTAATTGACAAATTTTCTTATTTTCATTTTCTTTTTATATGTTGCCTTTGCTTGAAAAAAATCCAAAGGTCATCATCACTATGGTACTCTGAAGAATGTTAGAAGACCGCTAAATTTAAGATAGCTGTGACAATTTTGCAGCACAGTGGAGTGGAAGAAGCATTAGGCTCAGTAGACCTGGGTCTGAGTCCTGGCTTTGCTTATAATAATCTGTGCAACTTTTGGACAAATCCCTTTCTCTCCCTAGGCCTCCATTTTCCCAAAGGTAGAAGAAGGTGCTGGATCAGGAGGGATCACTGAATCTATGCAAGCCAGCTGAAGCTAGCTCTAAGAATATCTCAAACCTTGCCTAGGCTGGGCATGGTGGCTCACGCCTATAACGCCAGTAGTTTGGGAGGCCAAGGTAGGTGGATCACTTGAGGCAAGGAGTTCGAGACCAGCCTGACTCACATGGTAAAACCCCGTCTCTACTAAAAATACAAGAGTTAGTCAGGTGTGGTGGTGCATGCCTGTAGTCCCAGCTACTTGGAAAACTGAGGCAGGAGAATCGCTTGAACCCAGGAGGTGAAGGCTGCAGTGAGCCGAGACTGTGCCACTGCACTCCAGCCTGGATGACAGAGCGAGACTCCATCTCAAAAAGAAACAGATAAACAAACAAACAAAAAATGTTGCCCAGAAGATCCAGTTGTTTACAATTTCTTTTCTGGACTTAAAATATGACTTTGTAGGATTTTCTTTTCATTACCTGATAGATGTCATTTGAAAAATCTTCTGTAATAACCACAATGAATGTGACTTCTAAGCCCTTTCAAGACCTTTAAATAAACATGATATGACAATTATTCTGTGGCATCCATGAGTCACCCATGAATTTTACCACACTATGCATATGATTTGATCATCATAATCTGAAAGGCCCCTTTCACAGGAAACACCTGCTGAGACGTAGGTCAGCCCAGCTGCTCTAAATATGAAACACGTCTATACATGTCCCCATGGGAACAGAGATAAGCAGGATAGACTCGGCAAAACCTAAAATGTGCTGCTTCCTCCTCATTCTGCCATTCTTCCATCAGGTGTCTACCATCTCTCCTAGAGGCCCCACTCTGTATCTTTTTCCCAGGAAAAAGAGCAAAGGAGCAACCATTGGCATGTGCCGTTCTACCAAATTTTAACCAGATTTAATTCTCCTGGTCATATTTGGTTCAAAATTTTTTCTTTACTATTAAAAGCAGCAGCAAGTTGGTGGAGATTTATCTTGGTGGGAAAGTATCAAGTAATAGGAAATAGATCCGAGCATAATGGATACTTTTAGAGCTCTATCTTGCTCTGTCTCTCACTGCACCGTCTTCTCTGTGTATAGCTCAGGACTAGGAAATCATGTGCTAGCAACCCGGACTCCTCCATCCTTGCCCTGACTTCTTGACGCCAGTTGCTTTCCTTTCAACACCCTGGTCTAAGTCTCCCAGATGTTCAGCTTTCCCCCTATGCCTTCCTCATTCTCCATTGGATTCACCATTGGCCTAGGTTCTCGTCTTTCTCTACAACTCCCCTTTTCAGGGAATCCACAGTCTCAGATCTTGGAGTTATTGCAGTTTCAAGCCTCCTAGAAAGTATGCTTCTGGAACATTAATCTTTTAACAAATAGGTATTCAGTCACACCTGGCTCTTTGCTAGGTGTGAAAACACGGCAGCAAGAAAAACAGGCAAGAGGAAGAGCAGCAGCAGGAATCAGATCGCCCCCTTCAGGAAGGGGGTGGCATAGGGCTGGGAGTATGTAGTAGGTGGAATAGTGTCCCCCAAAAGTTCAGGTCATCCCAGAACTTATAAATACTTTATTTGGAAATAGGGTCGTTGCTGATGAAATCAAGTTAAGATGATATTATATTGGATTTGGGTCCCAAATCCAAGAGGACTGGCATCTTTATAAGATGGAGATTTGGACACAGACACACAGAGGGAATCCCATGTGACAACAGAAGGGAGACTGGAAAGAGGCAAGCCAAAGGGCACCAAGGATTGCTGGCAACCACCAGAAGCTAGGAAAAGGGAAGGAGAGATCCTCCCCTAGAGCCTTCAGACAGAGATGGCCCTGAGGACACCTTCATTTCAGACTTCTGGCCGCCAGAACTATGAGAGAGTAAATTTCTGTTGTTTTAA
Source organism: Pongo pygmaeus (assembly GCF_028885625.2). Classification (NCBI taxonomy): domain Eukaryota; kingdom Metazoa; phylum Chordata; class Mammalia; order Primates; family Hominidae; genus Pongo; species Pongo pygmaeus. Next base: position 104,337,286 of record NC_072384.2, on the reverse strand, counting down.
GCCACCAAGTTTGCGCTAATTTCTTACAGTGGCCCCAGGAAATTAATTCAGGTTATCAAGGGGATTAAGTACTGGTAGAGGAAGCAAAGCCCTGAGAACTTTGCCCCTGGGCACAGGAGGACGGAGGGTCTTAGACCAAGGATCTCCCAACTTTGGAAGCCAGATCCAAATCTCTCTCCCCCAATATGCGTGGATATCAGAGTATGTCAGTGTTCCGGGAAGATGATGATGGTAACAATGATGACTACAGTTGTTACTAAGATAAAGAAAAAGAGAAGAGACAGAAGAGGAAAAAAGTGAAAAAAATGAGATGGAGAAAAGCATAATTTTAGAGTAAAATGACAATATCATTATAATTTTATATCTATGACCACAGTCAAGCTGAATGAGGAGTAAAACTCCAAACTCTTGTTCTTCTGGGTAAAACAATATTTATTATGTAAACTGCTTTCCATTTATGCCTAATAATCTAATAGCACAATAACAATTATGTTAGATTTAAGTTATTGTTAGATTTAAGTTATCATTAATGTTAGATTTAATGTTATTGTAACATTATCATTAAATATTAGATTTAATGTTATTGTAACATTATCATTAAATATTAGATTTAATGTTATTGTAACATTATCATTAAATATTAGATTTAAGTTATTGTAAATTTTATTTGGTCAAAGCAGTAAACACTATGGAAACGACTTTTGTAAACAGTGGCTCCTAACATGTGGTCATTAGCTCACAATCCAAAACAAAACCTATAGGCAACATTGCTTCATTCCATTCAAATAGGTACAGAAAATATGGCATGGTACTCATGCTATTTATGAATTTCACCACCCAGACAAAGATAAGGATTGGGAGAAATGAAGCATTTTATTCCATATGTAAGCAAACGTTAAAAGAACGCAGCCAGTCCACAGCGTTGATATATCCTTTGTCTATAGCATTCCTCGACCAAAATAAAAGTGCTATGTGTTCAACAGAGGAATGTTAAGTTTTCTTTGGCATACCTCTAACATATCTGCTGCCTGGGTTTTAACAAAGACTGTTTGTCATTAATGTGTGCTTGCTGGTTTGTATACCAGTCCCACACACACAATAAGGTCTCCTTTCATGCTCCCACCAAGACTTAAGAAAAATATCCTGCAAATGTGAATGCACAATCATGTCTAATTATTGCAGTTCAGCTGAACTTTGCCTCTCTTATTTTGAGACCATGAACATAATCTCACAGTTTTCCTCTCCCAAATACAACAGATTTTTTTTGGTTTGTTTAATGATCAGTCTGGGTTTAAACAAAATGCAATTTGTTTTTAAAGATATTTGAAACTAAATAGGAAGTCTCATTATTGGTTTATTGGTCTATAACCAGGTTCTTTCCTGTAGAGAGATGTTTTCAACATTCAATGTGAAATCCACACACAGCAGCACCCTTTCTAGGGATGGGGTGTTGGTGCCCTCTTGAGGAAGAAAGAACGAGGCAAAGGAAAAAGTTGAAGAAAGCAGTTGGAAACCAGGAGAATATTTAGGTAGCCCTGTGCTTAAAAAAACTCTAGTCTCTCTCAAAGGGCAATTCAGTCTGCCTGGGATATGGCCAACAAACTTTCTGCATTTTGTTCCAGCACAAAACTCACACGTTATGATATTTATAAGTATAGCCTGTTTTACTACCACTTTTTATTTACAGTGTGTTTTCCAAGGAAATGCCATTTTGATGAAGCAGTGCCGCCCTTGCTTTCACGTAGCTCACAGGCAAGAATGAGTTTTGATTATTAAATCCACAGCCACCTGACAGAATATATGCCATCCAATCCCTGGTAGCTGCACTTGAGGATCACAAATCTCAAAAAGCTCCATCTATTTTACCCTCCTCCCCCACTTCATACTCTGGCCTAATCTGACTATACACAGTCAGTAATTTTACTCTTTCCTTAATATTCACTTCTGCCAAGCTCCTAATCACTTGTCTTACGATTCTTTGAACTCAGTCCAATTTTCTGCCTCATTCTGATTCCAGGAATGTGGGCTTAGACTATCTTTTTTTAATACATATAGGACAAGTGACGTTTAGTTAGCCTCTCCACCCTCAACCCCCAAATTTAAAAACCTTTTTAAAAGTTTCCTTGAAAGAAAATTAATTGACAAATGAACAATCCCAGAGAACTAAAGAGACTTTAGGAGCATTTTACCTGATTCATTCTAATGGAGTATCAGCAGCAAAACTTCTGTGGTTCTAACTTAACACACAATGGACCCTTAGCCCAATTTTGGCCTTAGAGCCACCCGTCTGATTCTCTCTTAAGTTAGTATTATCTTGGCACTGGTCAGTGTAAAGATGCAAACATGTTGGCTTCCAAGAGACAGTATAGTATAGTAGTAGATCAGAAAACCATTTTAAAACTATGTCACCTGAGTCCTAATTCCCTCATCTGCCACTTTCTGATTATGTAAATCTCATCAAGCTCTCTGGGCCTCATCCCTGTATCTGTAAAATCGTAATGTTCAAAGTGCCTCTGTGGGCTAAGAGACCCTGGGGCAATCCTAGGGACACAGGCCAGGACTTCTTTTTGGCCATTTGTGACAATAGTTCCTGTTTCTTTGAACATATTGAATTTACAAAGCTGTTGAGGAAAACAGAGCTTAAAATACTCTATTTCAACAAAACGATATATTAAGTTAAGATAAGGGAACTAGAGTAGAGCCTAGGGTGGTCTTTAGCTTTGTTTTGAATTGTCCTGAGACAATTGTCATGTTTTGCATCCTTGCTACTTTGTGACAGCCTCTCTCTGTGTGCCCCAGATGAGAAGCTGCAGCTTGACTCCATTCATGTCAGTCTTTGTAGGTGTCACAGGGAAGCTACTCCTTCAAGGTGGGGAAGCTGTGACAACTGTGTTGTGTCCACAGTGCTTCTTTGTGAACAAACATATTTTTGCTGGATCTGCCTAAGAAAGAGTGGGTGTTGGGTGGTGAAGAAGGCAGAAACAGATTTTTATCTCCATTCAGAGCTTTGAAACCTTTCATCACTTTAAGAGAGAGATTTCCGCATCAGAAGGCTGAAAAACCAGGTCAGGTAATATTTGATTGTTATATAATGTGACCTGAAGTCAAAAGTAAAGGGAGTTTGCTGGGGGAAAAACAAAATAAAACCTTCTGACTCTGTTATTTGTCTCAAAATTCTGAACCTTCTGCTCACTGTCATACAAAAAGAATTTACTTATCAGCTCGGGACCTGAAAGGAGTCTCTTATTTTTTGACCAAAAATTCCCCCAAAACATCCCTCCTAGAGCGATTGCAAGGATTCAATGAGAGCGGTTGTAGCGTGCTCAGCCCAGGGCCTGTGATGTGATTGTACTCAGTAGATACTCATCACTAACGACTAGGCTTGCCCCTGATACAAGGTACTCAACACGGGGAGGTTTAATGTCTTGTGAGTGGGAAGTTGGCGAGGGGATGGTGGTCGGGGAAACCCAGCAGATGCCTGCAGAGACAAGATGTGTGTCCCTTTAAGTCTGGGCAAGGTCAGACAAGAGGACTAGAATGCTTCCCACAGTTATCACCAATCAAGTCCACCTTCATTGTGGTAGGGCCTGTCTCAACATGGGCTCAGGGGTTCTGCTACTGAGAATTCTTGGAGAAGTCTTTGGCATTTTCTACCACATGTTCTATATGCTTGTCTTTATAGCATCTAACTTTTGGCTCTCCTCCTCACAGAGCCAGAAAGAGTGCCGCTTTAAATGTGAAGAATTGAGCATGTTAGCTGCTGTGTGCCATTGATTATTTTATTGATGCAATTTGTGGTCTTAAAGATGAGACTTTCCATGAATAAGATATTTTCCCCTTACTTAAGTAACATGACTTTTTCCCAGAAACCCACCCAAATCTGCCTTAAATCTCATGGAGGTTAAGAACGAATGGACTTAGGTACAGCACAAAGCTTATTTCCCTCATATTGTTATTTGTTAATGTATCTATTGGGCTTATTGCTTGAAAAGTTAAGAAAAAGACCTGATTTTACTGATAACAAGAAGCATTCAATATTTCTACGCCTGACCCCTCACATCTCAGGATGTATGACTCCACTGCACATCAGACGCTTCCTTAGGGTCAGAATAACAATATTTTAGATCAATAGAGACCATGAAAAGGCTCCTGGAGGATAGTTTCGCTGTGTGTCAGTGATACTTGAGGCAAGTAGTCAAGAAGAGCAGGACAACCACCTTCCAGTATATCCCAAGTCTAAGTGCCCCAGCTTTTTCTCATAAAACCCGCAAAAGCAACAGGGTTTTTCTCTTGCCTCAAGTGGCTCATTGGCTTACATAGGCATCCTTGAGATTTAAGGTATAAACAAAAGCAACTGTAATTTTAACTTATACAATATGTGTGTAAATAAAGATATGACAGTGGGTTAGGGATTTTAAAGAGAGAGAGAGAATCTAATGTTATTCTTTAATCATCTCCCTGCTTCTAATGTGTTAATATCAAGATCCAATATCTCAATTCCAGCCTGTAGAGTTTTCCTCGTTACTTTGGAGTTCCTGTAATGTGATCTCTTCATCACTAAAAATCAGTGATTACATGTATTCCATTCTCTGGAAATGTTTTCTGAGATAAGTCTTGTTTTTCTTAATGCTGGATAGCCAGAAAATAAAATTGGCTAACCAGAATAATTTAGATACAATCAACCGCTGAGAATAACCAAGGCTATCAAATTCTGTTGTAATATTTTTAAGCTGAGTTCCAAATAGACTGTTCAGTCTGCAGCCATAGACTCCAAAATATGAACTGAATATGAAAACATTTTAACTTTCATGTTTTAATGATAAGAATGTTGTTGGCATTAATATTTGAACATTTCAGCCTACCTAGTTCTGAAAGCTATGTCATGGCAGGCTCAGAATCCACTGGCAGACTATAAATAAAATCTTTCTATAAATATATTTTATGCCAAACTACCAGCAGAATACATTTTTCATCTTCTAAACAGATGGTATAAGAGGAAAATCACGCATGTATATGATTAATCAATGTGCTTTTGCTGATAGAATTTTCATTACCATTACCAGCATGAGTTTTGTGAAATTTCTGCATTTTATATTTTCTTTTGAGAATTAGTGTATTTAAAGAAATGATTACTATAAATGAAGACAGAGAGATGATAAGACTTTATATGTTTGTTTCCTTTAGGTCCAATGGGCCTGAGTTTTTTGTTTTTTTTTTTACAAAAAGATAGCCAGGCAGTTTCTTTCAGGCCTATGGTTGAACCGCATGCTAAGGCCCTCACCTTCTTTCTACTCCAGTCCCTACTCCTCGCTCTCACTGGTCACTTGTCAGAACTCTTACTCTGCTAAGAAGTTAGCCTTTATCAAAGTCCTTACTCACTTGATGCTAATGACCAGTATACTGAAAGCCAAGAAGAGAACTTACTGGGCAAATGCCATGATAGCACCATATTATTATTTAAAAAAAAAAAAGCACCATATTATAAAGTAGCACCCAAGTGTGGATATGGTATAGTCACAAAAGTGTAGGGGCTCCTCTGGATTCCAATGACTCGGATTCAAACCCAGCCCATCACAGTAGCCAAGAATCCTGGCTTTTTTACCCCTATATCCATTCTCTCATTTTAACTTTAGAGAACACCTCAAACTTTTATCTTGGCATATTGCCATGTAGAATAAAAGACTATTTCCTATCCACCCTCGTGGCTAGGTGAGGCTATAGGAGTAGGTTGTGGCATAGGACTAAATTTTATCCAATGAGATATAAATAAGATAGATGGCTTATTTTTTGTCCTTCTCCCTTTTGTTCTGCTTCTAGATTGCAATGTGGATGTGACGGCTGGAGTTCCAGCAGCCATTTTGAGCCATGAGGTGACCAGGAGACTAGAAATGGTGTGCTAGGATGGTATGCAGAAATTTAGAACTGAGTCTCTGAAGTCACTGAGGGGCTACAACATCAATGCCATCCTGCCTCCTGGTAGGCTTCATTTAAGTGAGAAAGAAATAAAAAGCTATATTATTTAACACACTGCCTATCAACTTTGGCAAGTTACTTAATTTCTCAATACGTTAGTTACTACACCTATAAAATGAGGATAATGATACTGCCTAACTCGGAGGGTTGTCATGGGTCTTAAATGAGATGATACATGCAAAGTACTTACAGGAGAAACCTGTACATAGTAAGTGCACAAGCTGTTGCTCCTACCATAGATGCCTGACACTTGAGTCTGTAACAGTTTCAACAGTTGAAAAGTAACCTGAGAAGTTCCTTAGCAAGTTATTACTTTGAAACATTCTGAAGTGGGAATCTGAATCATGCCCTCTGAGAGAGAATGAGTCATTTCGCTAGTCCTGGAGGCTAGCATCTGCCTATCTGCACTGCTTTGTTGCCCACTGCTCATGTGGCAACTCACTCAAGGTATGACTACAACATTGTTTCTTCATGTAAACAGCCCTGAAAAAAAGCCAAATGCCAGTGCTACTGACAGTAATACAGAAAATACTTTAGAAGCCTAACAAGGGAATAAAGTGATCGTTCCTAGTTAGAATATTGACATTATGGCAATAGATCTGAACTAGGACATGAACATAACCACCACAGGCTTCATGCCAACGAAGCTAGAGATTACAGAGGTCATTTCAAATATGAGCATTTTAAAATGTCTCTCAACATTGATGAATGTTACCAACCTGTGGTGACATATGATCCACAAGGAAAAGCCACAGGTAATAAAGAGATAAAGTGAAAGAATTAAAGAAAAGAGAACCTACAGAATTATGACACTGGGCATATCGTGTTTGCTTCAGAAGGGCTCCAATAGGAAAAAGAAAACTATTTTTATTTTATCCACACCCACCTACCACCCCCACCCCAAAAGACTTGATACTTTTTGTAATAAAAGGCACAGAATTACCAAAGCATAGAACCATGGAGACACAGGGCATCGAATGATGAAATGGTGTAGCCGAGAAGGAAGACTAATTATCATCAGACAGCCTGGTTCCTGGTCTAGGAATGTCAGGGATGTCACTTCCTACGATTTCACTTAGGTCACAGGTAACGCTTGGAGAATGCACACTTAGAGCAGAAAGGGGAATGCCTGCTGTGCTGAATCTTTCCATTTGCCCCTCCAGATGCTGCTGCACCCTTCCCACCCTGCTCCTCGTCACAGAGGCGGACTTGCTGGCCTGCATCCACAGGCTCCCCTGCCCGCTGGCTTCTGGTTGGGTTCAGTCAGTGATGAGCCCTGGCAGGAGACCAGAGGCAGAGAAGAGATGGAGATCTCAGTATTTATTCTCTGGTTCCTTCTCCGTGTGGTTGACTTGAATTGGAATTACCTTATATCCCTGGACAGAAGCTTACTGCGTGTCTCAGAGCAGCCTACTCTATATGACTCTCTCTTTACAAATTCTCTCGTCTTCTCCCTTCCCTTTGAGTCTAAAATAAATATGTCAGATTTAGCAAATACAAATACAAGATGGCCAGGGAAATTTGAATTCTAGATAAACAATGTACTTTTAAAAATAAGGATGTCCCGTGCAATATTTAAGTCATATTTATGCTAAGAGATTATTCATTGTTTATCTGACATTCAAATTTAATGGGGCATCCTGTATTGATATGACAACTCTAACCTAAAGGGACCGTCAGCTGCTAACCTGGGCTCCTGCTGTACTCTTATGGTTCCCCTACACCCTGCCTACATCTTTGGAATAGGTCCCTTTGTCTATAAGCCATCCTCAAATTATCCTGATTTGAGTATGCCATCTGTTTCCCTCTCAGGATCCTAATACAGTCATCACACCCTTTAGTTTATTCCCGTCAAAGTTATTTCCTCTCAACCACATTTCATATGTTATTTCTTTCTGAAGATTTTCCACAAGGGTCCTATGGTAGACAACTCAATGATACTGAAAGGAGATCCTTACTTTCCAGAAAACAGATGATACAGAGACAGAAAAGTTGGCATCTTAACATAAGACTCAAAGAGTCCAATTTTGATCCTTGTATCAATGTACCTTATCATGGGTTTCCCTGAAAGTAGAGCCTGAGACAAAGGTTTGCTTGAGTGTAGTTAATTTCTGAATGTGACCTTAGGGAGCAGGACTGCAAGGCAAGGATAGTGGAAATGGGAAGGAGGGAAAGCCAGTATGAGGAGGTGATATGAAGACTATTGATTGACTGTAGGCAACTGGTGTTTGAGCCCACCAAGACCTTCTGAAGATCCTTGCAAATATGGCTCAGACCATCTATCCAGAGGATCAAAGAGGGAGGTATTTACCAATGGCTTCTGTTCCCCAGTAGTCAAGAATGCTCCCAAGCACTCCCTGAATTTCCAGGTTAAACATACAGGAGTTCCAGGCCAGTTTCTGGGATTTCCATGCTGCAACATCAGAGAAGACTCAAGGCAAAAAAGCGAGAAATACTTGGCACAGGCCTAAAGTGAGTTACTGTCTAGCTACAACTGCCTGAAGATGGTCAAATCCTCTACAGCACTGGTTGGAGCCAAGAGGAATTTGAGGGAGTGACCAAGATGTCTCCTATGTCCAGTGGGAGGCCAGTCTATTTCTGTACAGTATTAAGCTACAAGCTTTCCTAGAGAAGTGCCAAGACATGAATGAAGATGGTGTTGATGCTATTGAGAAAAACATGTCCTTTTTAAGATGGAATCTCTGGAGGAGTTGCCTCAGTTGGCAGCAACTGCAAGTCAAGCTTGTTCTCAAGCACTGAATGTGAAGATGGATGCTTGGGTAGAGCTTAAAGTAGTTGAAAGGAGATGAACTGAGCTCCTCCTTAAAAGCACCACATGTATTTGTTAATAGTTATCATAGGCCATGCCTGTAGCAGCCCAGGAAAAGTCCTTGATAGAGTTTGGATATTTGTTGCCTCCAAATCTCATATCAAAATTTGATTCCCAATGTTATAGATAGGACCTGATGGGAAGTGTTTGGGTCACAGGGACAGATTCTTCATGAATGTCTTGGTGCCATCCTCGGACTAGTGAGTGAGTTATTACTCTTAATTACCATGACAACTGGCTGTTAAAAAGAGCCTGGCACCTTGCTCCCTCTCTCTCTTCCTTCCTCTCTTGCCGTGTGATGCTTGCTTTCCTTTACCTTCTGCCATGAGTAGAAGCTCCCTGAAGCCCTCATCTAAAGCAGAACTATAAGCCAAACAAATCCCTTTTCTTTATAAATACCCAGCCTCATGTATTCCTTTATAACAATGCAAAATGCACTAAGACAGTCCCCAAGTGGACATGCGTGGGATTCCTCGACTCTCTAATGCAGGTGCAGTTAAGGGGCATTTACCTCAGTCCTGGTACAACAAAAATTCCAAGGCCTAGAATCTATATTAGTCCTGAGCAGCAGAATTGTTGCTTTGTATGGTAGGTTAAGTTGCTTCTGGGTAAAAAGATGGCCATGGGTATAAAAGGTGGAGTCCATGCTTCTCTGGCCCGGTGGGCATCTCACTTTATCCACACAGCCAAAGACCACCAACCACAGCTATATTTCCATGATAAGTGTGGGTAGAATGGGGAATTGTGGCCAACCACCTGCATCTTTCCTTGTTTAGGTAAAAACACTTATGAAAAAGAAGTTCTTGAACTCGATCCAAGCCATCATTCTTACTCATCCTTGAACCCAAATTACACTGCATATTACTAACTAGGGTGGCAAACAACTGACTAGGTAGACAGAAGACTCCATGGTTAGGTATGGGTAAAATTATAGAGCAATACCAACAATATACAATTTTATTTATAAATCACAGTTTTAACTCACAAGCCTGTCCAGTGGCTTGCAGTAGGGAAGAAATGAGTTCTCGTCTGATTCATGTTTCAGTTTGGGATTGAAGGAATGACAGAAGATAACTCTCACATCCTAGCTTAGGATGAAACTGCTCCTCACATATGAGCCACACCCAGGCTTCTAATCATATACTCTGTAAACTGTATGCTCATTCAGATTACTATCATCATGGGTATATTTCAGCTTTTTACCTTGTGGTGAATAAAGAGACTTGAGCAATATTTTCAGTATTTTTTATTCTCCATGCGAAATGTACTAATGTGAAATACAGCCACAATGATTTGAAACTGTTCCTGATAGTTTAGCAACTAAGTTTTGAAAATGCTTACAATTAACCATTTAAATTAAAGAAGGAGATATGGAGATTTAAGGGTTAAAATATAAAATAATGGTTTTCCTCCACTTTTTTATTGCATTTTTCTAATATTCAGAAAAATCGGAAAATGTGTTAGCCATCGACCCATGTGATGGTAGAATGATGCTCAAATCACGCCCATTGAGTATCATTTCAACCACCATAGCTGACAGACAAGACTACAATGATTGAAACTAAATTTCATCTATAGAAAATTGCAATTTGATCTTGCCTTCCCGTTACACCAATACGTCACCAATAGATTGCCTCTTCCCCTAAAACTCCACATCCTGTAACGTGTTTGAAAACGTCACGATGGGGGCACTGCAGAGTCTAAGGGCTGAATACACCTTTGAGTGTAATGGGAAGTTCATATCATTTCGAGACATCTCAGGCATCATACTTCCTCCAAATGCTCTCAGGTCATATAGACCTTGCTGAGCAATCACAAAGTTAAAATATTCAAATTGTTTGGTCTCTCTGTAATCTGTGCTGCTATATTTCTTTCCAAGCCTAGAGCTTTGCAATAACAAAAAATGGCAGAGAAATTTACCCATTGAAGACTGTGGCAAACCGGGAGTGAGAGGAATGATTTGTGGGTAAAATTACTATCACACAGAATTGGAGCTGCGGTGAAAGATGTTTTGACTCATTAACAAGTGATGTAACTTGACAAGTGTTGAAGGAAATTTAAGAGATTGATAGTGCCCTGGTTTATAGCCAGTGCAGACAGAGTGTTGAACTGAGAAACAACACTTGACTTCCTTGACCTAAGTGTCTGGCTCCCAGGGACCCCACGAATCATTAGCATAAGGTGTGAAGGTTGTGGCCACGTGCCTTTTCTTCCTGCTGTGTGGCAACCATGGAAGGGGATAAGGGTTGGAGGACCAAGAAGGAACTGACAAACAAAGATTCACTTTGTGACATGATGTCAGCCTCAGCTTCAACATGTAAAGCTCAACACTATTGTTTATGTGACAAGAAAAAACTGAGCAAACTGAAAATTAATTACTTTTCTTCAACCTTCTAGGGAACTGAAGTTGCAGAACAAACTGCCACCAAGAAATCTGGACAGTCAGGGCATCCAGAGAGGCATAACCAAGATCTGCTTCTCTGGAACAGAAGCTGCTGAAGCCCTGAATTGGTAGGAGCACTTAAATGGTCATTTTGATGGATTCTGGAGGCTGAGTGTGGAGTCATGGGGAGTGAGAAACTCTTGGGGGAGGGGGGTCACAGTCTTAGACGTGGCCCCCACACCTTCATGGGCTTTCTTTCTAGGAATCCCACAGGTTCTCATGATGAAGATCTGAAAAAGATGCCCTCTAGGCTCAGGGGCAGAGAAGATTCATGTGGTAAAACATTCCAGAGCCTTCTCCATAACAAAAGCCTACTCTCTAAGGAAAAAAGACTTTGCCAGCGCCTTATCCCAGCTAGAGGAAGGTCATTACTCCCATCCCAGCCTTCCCTAGCCTTCCTGTCTCACCTAAGAAAAAGACACAATCAATAGTCAGAGCTTCAAGAAAATTGATTGGAAAGGACTGGTCTGGAGGGAGTGAAAGCTACATCTATGGAGAAACACTGGGGAGGGTCACAGTTCCAAGACTCAGATGGGCTAAAAGGCTGAGATTCAATTGGAAGATTATAGAACACTCCCTCTTCCCTAAAACTTGCCACCACACCAGCACTACAACAGTGGATTATAGCTGAAAGCCTACATCCTGTTACATCAGCAGATACTGGTCAAACATCTCTGTCCAGTCTTAAGTAGGTTAACAATTGTTCTTGTTGGTTAATAAAATACCATAATTCCATGGGACCTACCCATCGTGTGTCTCTGGAAGGAGACCTGACATCCAAAATATATAATGGCAATAAGCTATGATAAGCCAAGAGAGAAAACAGAGCCATGCCTGGCAAGCTTGCCCATTTCTAATGTCCTGTAAGTGGGCTTGGGGTTCCCTAGTACAAAGAGTTTCAGGCACAAAGTTGTTGGCTGTACTATGGCACTAACAGCCTCTTGTAGTATTAGTGGATTTGCTTAGATGAGTCCCTAAGAGTCTTCTTCTCCTACTCGCCTAAGTTCATCCTGAGTCTCAGGAGGTGCCTGTAAGATGAACCAATCTTCTCACCATATAAACGATTCAATTGATCGTCTAGATTGCTATCTCCCTAGTTCAAAAAGTTCATCATGGAAGGTTCTAAAGAGTCCTTTCTAAAGGACTAAAGAGTTCTAAAGAGTTCTAAAGAGTTGCATTAGCAAGATGCTATCGATTCAGTACAAGTTATTTGCATATATGCATTACTCAGGTAGAGCAGCTGCATGACCCAATAATCTAAGTGTGGCAGTAAGTGGTAACCTTGATACTACTCGGCATAACAAAAGTACTATTAAGATCCCTCATATAATCTTCAGAAGGGGCTTCTTGGATTTATATACACAATGGCCAATTCTGTTAGTCAGGATACTCAGTTTCAAGCAGCAGAAACTCAAACTAGCTTAAAGGAATAGAAAATGTATTGGCTTATGTAACTAAGAAGTTGGGGATAAAGCTTTTTTCAGAAATAACTGGGACTTAAATGCAGTCATTAAGTCTAGGTCTGTCTCTCTCTCTTGGGATTTCTTTTTTTCTCTTTTTCTCCCTCCCTCTCTCACCTCTGCTTCTCTTTCTTTCTTTCTATAAATGTTTTCCTCAATTTGGTGGGGAAAGTGGCCACAGTAACCCCAGTCCTAGAACATTCTGATGCTAAAATTCCAGAAGAAAGAGTAACTTTAATTTCTCCAAGAGCCCATATAATAATCTGAGAGATGGACTCTTGATTGACTGCTTGATCATGTACCCACTCCTTGGGCCAATGATTATTTCTAGAAGGAAGGCTACAATGCCCGCCTATCCCTGTGGCCAGAGAGTATTGTGGCCAAGAGCTCCATTAACACTACTTGGAATGAGAAGGGACAATTTCCCCCAAGAAAATGAGAGGAGTTATTGCTAGAAAAAGGGTGAAGACATCCCAGGATGACAAAAACAGATGCCCACTATATTCCACCCCTTGCTCTCCCAGCATGCACATTCAATCTTTATCCAATATAGATAATTTCAAAGGTGCCCTCACCTGAGGATTTGATCACTTTCTCCCTAAAGAGACACAACCCAGAATCACATCCCAGTTTGGCATATCTGGATCATGTACATTGGCCTGACTACATCCAGATAGTTTCTCACAACAGTAGAACCTAGAGCTCAATGACAAAGTTAACCACCCTCAACATACCCAGTATAAAATAGCAGAGGAAGACAGAATAACAACAATGGAGACTGCCATTTGGTGAGTAGAGAAGAGGAAAGAATATAAATACTACAGGCTGTATCCTGCTGCTGGAAGAATGCATGCCCCTAGGGCTGCAACGGGAACCAATTCCATCCCTAGTCCTGCTTACAAGGAGGCTCTCCCTTGGCCATTTAACTCAAAGGCTGCCCTTGAGATGTGTATAGAGGGATATGCTAGGGTCTCTTTAGTAGCCTAATACCCAAGGCATGGTTATGGAGGCCTGGGAATTGCCCTAGGGGTTGAGCAATCCCAGGTCACTTTCTAGACATGAGATTTCTCAGATAGCATAACCCTTTAAAACCCCAGTAAGTTGTTAATGGAATCAATTCTAGGAAAACTTCATTAGCTTGGAACCAATGCCAGCAATCTTGGCCAGTCACAATTTGTAAATCTGAATCCTGTCTTTCAAGTTTCTGTCTCTTAGCAACGAATCTTGGTTCTCTGCCCATGCTCCTGGCTCTCTGTTTTATGCGTCAGTCTTGGTCACTGCTTTAGGACTATGTGAAACAATAAATTGGAGTGGTGAGGCAGAGCTAATCTGTCCTTGGCTGCCAGGCTGTATCCCATTGGATGAGGTCTTTGTATAGGGGTAATTATGACCTTTATTTAGGAGTGACACAGCGCAGGAAGTATTTGGGAGGAGTTTCTGTATTCTCTGACCTGTCTCTGGTTTCAATATAATCTCCTGTCTTTCTCTGCATTGAATTAAAAATTAGGCAGATATTTTGACATTTGCAATTCCACAAATACATGATTCTCTTGCCCTTAGTGGTCTTGGCTTTCTGGCAATCAACAGATGTCTGCTATTCTTTCTCTGCTTTTAACCCACCAACCTGTCCCTTTTTTCAGAGCAATAGTGAATACTGCAAAAAGAGGCAACACCCTTTATTATTCTGATATTTTTCGAGCAAATCCTCTGAAACTGCAGACTTGGTAGGCTCATAGTCTGAGTCCTAAAATCCCAGAGGTGATAATGAGTTAGCTACTGAGCTAGGGCATGGTAAATATTTGATCTTCCCAGCCTGGGATGGTGGATGACTCTCAGTTTTCTACTTCACCTCAACACAGGTAATTCCACAGTGTAAGGTCTGTCACTGGCAATGCCAGTTTCTGTGTTGGCCAAACTACTTTTGTTTGCAAATGACAGAAATCTAACATAAAGTAGTTTAAACAAAAAAGAGAATTTACTAGCTCACATAATGTGGGTAGATGAAATCTGCAGTAAAATGAGGTTCTCAAGTCTCCACCTCTCAGCTCTGCTTCTTTCTGAGTGTTGGTCTCTTCTGGCAGATGGCCTCCTGTGTGATGGAGAGAAGCCCCTTGGCAACCCCAAGCCCACAGCATCCAGGTGCAGACCTCTGACAGAATGAGAAGTGTATTTGTAATAGCATTCAGTTACCAGTCCCAGGAAAGTTCTCTGGCTGGCCCTGGTTTGTCATATACCCAGCTTACAAACTCTTCCCCATTTCCAGGGCAGTGGATTACAATAAAGTGGCAGGGCTGAGTCATATAGCCTTCCCATGGCTGGGTATTATGTGAAACGACAGGGATTATGACTGACAGCCCCCGCAGCCACATGGGATGGGAGAAGTTCTCAAAAGGAGAGTGGAGAATAAGAAGCAAGGAGATACAAAGAAGATGAAAATGACACTGATTCCACTTCCATCAGGCTGAGATTCACTGTATTACCGAGAATCTGAGGCTTAGGCTCCACAAAATATATCCGCTCATTTAAAAAATCCACCAAAAGGAAAAATGACTGTGTTACTCGCAAAGATAACTGATGCAAATATTTACATGTGAAGTCTGCAGGAAGAAACACCCTAAGCCACAGGACCAGGCCAGGAGAGCATCTAGACAGTACTGTCACCACCATCTCTTACACATCTCAGGAGTGGCTTTCTCTGTGAGTGCTGTGTTAGCTAAACACAGGAACTACATGTCAATCCTTATATTTCCTGGGTCACTTCTGGAGTGATCCTGGAAATGTGATGTCCAAGGCCTGATGTTTTGTGGTGTCGGAGATGCCACAGTTAATGAGGCAAAACATCTCCTTTCAACTGTCTCTACCAGGTTAGTGGTTCTTTGAGCAGGATCATATTGAGCAGAATATCACACCGGAGAAAGTGTAACCAGAAGGATGCATTTTCACACAGCGTATTACTGTGTTTTCACACTGCTACAAAGAACTACCAGAGACCGGGTAGTTTATGAAGAAAAGAGGTTTAATTGACTCACAGTTCCACAGGCTTGACAGGAAGCACGACTGAGAGGCCTTAGGAAACTTACAATCAGGACTTGCTTCCCGGCAAACGGGAAGCAAGCACCTTCTTCACATTGTGGCAGGAGAGAGACAGAGCAAGGGGAGAAGTTCCACACACTTTAAAACCATCAGATCTCATGAGTACTCACTCACTATCACGAGAAGAGCATAGGTGAAATCCGCCTCCATGATCCAATCACCTCCCACCAGGTCCCTCCCCCAACATTGGGAATTACAATTCAACATGAGATTTGGATGGGAACACACAGCCAAACCATATCATATAGCAAAGTGCATCCAATGATCATGGTGGGGCATGTGGTACTGCCAGATCCTATGAGGAGCTGGGAGGTGATAAGAGATATGTCAGGATGAGTGATTCAGAACTAAGAACATAAATGACACGAGGCGTGAGACCTGCTTTCGTGTGGTTCCTGGAAACTCCTGGGGAAGGTAGGCTTGAAGTTGAAAGGAATAGGAGGCAAGACAATGGATTATACATTGAATTATTGTCTAAGTGCTCGGTTGTTTTACTTTAAGATTTTTTACACATATTTTATTGATTATGATTCTGAAATGAAGAAAAGCTATCTTGCATAATGATTCAGGGTATTTTATCTCAAGGCTATCATATTGCTTACTTTTATATAATTGATGTTCTAAACATCATAGAATTGTTTTTAAAGCACAGGGGGTTCTACAGAGCATTTAGTCCAGTGTTCTCACATGTTTTTTTTTTAATCAAGAGAACTTTTTTCCCTTCAAATAAAATCTTACAAGAAATTCCAATATATAAGATGGTGTCATTCATTCAACAAATATCTACGCTCCAGACACCAGGCTAAGCATTGAAAAGAGGACAGGAATCAAACAAACTACACCAGAACTCCTCTCTCATCGAAGCTCAAATAGAGCCTGGAGGGTCCCAGGAGTCACCTGTCACCTCTTGCCTGAGCCTCTGGGGTCCCCTGAGACCCTGGCATGAGTTCAAAGACTGGTCTAGGCTCACTCCCTTATTCAGCAGGAGGGCATTCTGAGATTAGAGAGTAAACAATTCACACCATGTTTCACAGCCTAACTATCAAAAATCTTAATTGCATCTGTTACTTTCTTCTGTTGCTTCAAACACAAAGAACAGCAGAAGTTGCCCACCTTCTGCTTTAAAATAGAACAAAAAATCTATTCCTCCTACATTTTCCTTTAAAATTCTTTTGCTTCAAATAGAAGAACACAGTGCTTTTTCTCATTCTTGGTACTCTCTTGATACTATCCTTTGATTTCTTGAAGGAAATCTATGTGGTAGGATGAGGGTAAAGTTAAGTTGACAAAATTAAGAAAGCAAATAATGGTCTCCATGATGTAGCAAAAGCCTTAGGATGGAGGAGTAGGAGAAGGAGATCCAGAAATGTGATTTTAATAAAATTATTAGGAAAGAAATCCTGAAAGTTGAAGGTCAAGAGAAGGAGAAAAAGCCACTCACTGAGGATGCTCCTTGGATGACCGGAGTGTCAAGGATGGAAGAAGAGCACTATTAGTGAGAGATAAGTTGTAGAGGTCGTGGGATGATGGAAAGAAATATGTAGAAGAAAGAAAAGTCCATGAGGACACATTTTCTTCATGACATTTTCTTGTCTTGCATCTTTGTGATCAAAGAAGCACTTAAGATACAACTGTTGATCAAACTGCAAGCCAATCTGTGACACTGAAATGGAATATAATGTCATTCGAAATACACTGAGAACCTACCCTGGGGCAGGTGCTGTGGTACACACTGAGGGGCTAAAGGACTAAGTTACAGCCCTGCCTCCCAGGAGCTCTCTAGCTAGAGAAAGAGAAAGACCCAAAAGCAAACAAATACTACATTGATTTATTGATTTATTCATCCCACTGTGTGCTCAGTACCCACTCGGAGCCAAGCACTGGGCTGGAGAACCAGAAATACAGGCCAGCAACAACAGGAACGTTTCCTCAGCTCTTGGCATATACAACATATGGAGAAGGCAACCAATCAAATAATTGCACAAACAATAGAACTGCCTCTCCTACAGGACTATGAAGATGAGGCCCAGGGAACTACGAGAGCCTAAAATGGGAGATTTGATCTAGTCACAGAATTCAGGGAAGGCGCTCCCTAGCCAAGATCTGAAAGAAAACTAAAGATTAACAAGGCAAAAAGAGAACGAGCCTTTTAGGCAGAAGAAAGCTCTGTCAAGGTCAGAAGAGGTCTAGGGCAAGACTGGTGAGGTGGGATGGCACCTACGTAGGAACCAGAAGACCACATCAAGGTTTTGTCTTTATATGAAGAGTATTGAGGAACCATAAATCCTTTTTAAAAGTTCCATGTAAGAAACACTATGAGCATAGAAAATATGGAGTCGATTCTTCCCAAAGGTTGGGGAAGTCTGAAAATGCTACTGAGAAGAAGTGACATTTGGGCTGGCCCTGTCAGATAACTTCATATTTTTTCAGGTGGCAAAATTGGGTAAAGCCATTCCAGGCAATGCCAATGATGTGAGAAAATGAACTGGGAAAAGGGAACTTGGCCAAGACCAGGAAACATGAGTAGGATGTATGATATTCTGGCTGGGTTGGCAAGTGCTGGTGAGGTCTTGGGGGTTGCTGAAGGAGAAGGAGTTAAAAATGGTGTCAGTAAACCAAACTTGGGTAGTTAAGGCACATATCATAAATACAGAGAGAAAGAGGAACAGGTATGAAGGGAAAGACAAAGCCAGTTGGCCAGAGAGACAATAAACTTGGAGACTTAGTTTTCTTTTAGTACCTGTCAAAATTGCCTTCTCTTCCTCCCCTAGGTAGCCAGGTAGACAAAATTCCCTCTACCATCAGAATTGGAGTCTTGCACTCTGAGAGTCTGGTTCTGGCCCTAGGCCAGGGGTCCTCAGAATGCCA
The DNA here is from genome assembly GCF_028885625.2 of Pongo pygmaeus. Classification (NCBI taxonomy): domain Eukaryota; kingdom Metazoa; phylum Chordata; class Mammalia; order Primates; family Hominidae; genus Pongo; species Pongo pygmaeus. The sequence goes on along the minus strand of NC_072384.2, from coordinate 104,318,619 downwards.
AGTTCCCAGCAAGCTGCATTCTCACTTCTTCCCCTGTAACTAGCCTCTCAGACCCTTTGCCTCCAACTCAATATTTGTTTGCCCAGATTCTTTGTTTAGGGTTCTCGAACCTATGTCATATGGACTCTGCCTTCTTACTTTCATTTCCAAGTTTCCCATTCTGGGTTTTCAAGCCTCCAGCTTGACTTCCCAAGTCCCTTGACTGTCATTTCCTCACTGCCAAATCTGACTTCTTCAGGTTCTTTAGACTCTTGGGACCTATGAGTGCCGTATGGACACTTCTGTTGCTCTCTCCATTATTTCCCCAGCCAATTTCCCAATTTGGTTCTTCCTAGTCAACTTATTCCCTTCTTGCCACCAAGAATCCTGCCATATGGTGGCATGCTCAAACTCACCATAATAAGATAAGAGCCACAGTAGGTTTTTATGACTTTCCAGGTGATATGGTTTGGCTGTGTCCCCACCCAAATCTACTCTTGAATTGTAGCTCCCACAATTCCCACTTATTGTGAGAGGGACCTGGTGAGAAATAACTGAATCATGGGGGGGCAGTTTCCCCCATACTGTTCTCGTGGTAGTGAATAAATCTCACAAGATCTGATGGTTTTATAAAGGGTTTCTCTTTTTGCTTGGCTCTCATTCTCTCTTGACTGCTGCCATGTAAGATGTGCCTTTTGCCTTCCACCATGATTGTGAGGCCTCCCCAGCCACGTGGAACTGTGAGTCCATTAAATCTCTTTTTCTTTAAAAATTACCCAGTCTTGGGTATGTCTTTATTAGCAGTATGAAAATGACTAATACACCAAGGATCCCATTACTACCCCATCCTGTACTATATTAGCCCATTCACCTCTGCCTTTTGGACAGTCTGAGGGAATGTAGGCCCTGAAACATTTCAAACATAAACTACCACCATGCGCCAATCTCCCCAGCATCCAGTTAATAATGAAATCAAACAAACAGAAAGCTGATGCTGTTCTGCGTTTCTCCACATCAGCTTCATGATTCTGGGAAATAACGTTAACCTGAATACTTTCTTTTTCAAGTAAAATGGGGCCTTGTCAGGGTTTCATGAAATAACGTAGGTAATATGCTTAGCTCAATGGCTGAGTGACATAGCAAGTGCTCATTGAGGGTTTGCTATTATTAAATACTTTGACAATGAAAAAACGTATATATTTATGTTACTTTTATTTCATATTTTCCTGGGATTAAGCTATATGACAACTGGTGAATAAACCATACAAGAAATAAATGATTTAGATCAGGAGTTGGCAAACTTTTTCTGTAAAGAGCTAGAGAGTAAGCTTTTAGGCTTTGCAGGCAATATCATCTGTGTCACAGCTACTCGATGATGCCTTTGTACAGCAAAATTAGCCACAGGAAACAGTAAGCAAATGGGTATGGCTGTGTCTCAACAGACTTTATTTGCAGAAGCAAGCCACAGGCCAGTGGGCCACAGTTTGCTGAACTCCATTGTAGATAGTTACCTATGACTCTATTTTGACTAGTTGATTAATTAATTTACTAAGTTGACAAATATTCATTCAGAGCCTACTATGTTAAGTGCTGAGGAAACAATGGTAAAACAAATGAATGTAGTTCCTGCTTCACAGAGATGACACCTAAATGGAAGGGTTGGACATTAGTCAAACAAATACCCATATAAATATAAAGTAATAAATGCAGTTAAGGCTATGAAGCAGATATATGGTGCTACGAGACGATTTAACAATGAAGTGTTTGTTTATATGTTGGTTAGAGAGGTTTCTCTACAGAAATGTTACTTGAGCCAGGACCTAAAGACTGAGAGTAAGTTCACCAAGTTGAAGAAGCTGTAGAAAGGTTCCCAAGCAAAGCACATAACATATGCAAAGCATTGTGAAGGGATGAAATAGGGAGTAGCCAAAGAATTGAGACAAGACTGGTGTGGCCAAAGCACATGTAACAGGGATACGCGGTTTAAGATTTGACGGGGGAAGCTGGCAGGGGCCTTGGTAAGGATTATGGTCTTTAGCCTAAGAGCACAGGGAAGACAACAACAAGTTTTAAAGTATGATCAGATTTCCATGTTGAAAAAATTATTCTTTCAGCTAAGGTGTTGAAAATCAAATGGAGAGGGATGTAGACAACATTGCAATGAAAGAAATCTCCAGTTGTGGCTAGATCACTCTTTAGAAAGAAGGAGAATGGGCGATTTGCTAATTTGCAAGTAGGAGTTGCTTTTCTACATCATGGGAAATCACTTAAACTCTTTGTGGCCTATAGAAAATGAAGAAAAAAATGCATAATTTTATTTCATCAGTGCCAACCTTTTCATCTTCTCAATGTTTCTCTTTCAGTGGCAAAATGCAGGTGAATTTGCATAAAAGTCTATTCACACACAGTTCTGGTGACCTACTGACTCAACTTGTTTTTCAACTTGACTTATTTTCCACACATGAAACATTTTGGCTCAGATAGAAGACAGGTTGTAATAAAACATCTCTCTTGTTGTTTGAATCAAAATACAAAGATTCAAAACTATCTGCAAGTAAATTAAGTATTTTCAGAGTTTAAAAACCAATAATCCAAATGGTGAGTTGGTTACCTGTAAAATGAAGTTAAAAAAAGAAAAAAAATTATCTTTTTTAGGTTTTGTAATTTGTCTATGTTTCTTCTAATGGCACCAAAAATATACAAGGTCTAGAACTAAGGTTCTAAACAATGAGTGGTGTTGTCTCCCCAGGGAACATTTTTGGTTGGCACATCTCTTGGGGGAGGTGAAAGGAGCAGGGCTTCTACTGGCATCTAGTGTGGCAAGATCAGGGATGCCATTAACACCTTCCTATACATACAACCCACCTTCCCACTCCCACCAACAGAATTATCCAAACCAATATGCTGACAAGATTGAGAAACCCTGGTCTAGAATAATGTTAGTCTACAAACTCTTCTTGTTCTGGGAGATGTTTCTCTTCCCTTGTTTCCTTCTTTCCTTCCTTCCTTCCTTTCTTCCTTTCTTCCTTCCTTTTCTTTCTTTCTCTTTCTCTTTCCTCATCTTCTTTCTCTTATTTCTCTTTCGCATTTTCCGTAATGTATAATCTAACCCCTGTGAATACCTCTCTTTATACACCTCAGGTACCCCATAGCATTTAATCCTCTTCTTCCATTAAATCTTACCTTTAGGAGAAAGCACGTTAAACTTCAATCTACTAAAATGTTGATTGATAGGTTGATTGATTGATTGATCTGAATAGCTCTTAGAGCTCCTGCTTTGTGCAGAGGTCTACCCAGTCAAGGACAAATCCTAGAACTATCTCTGAAAAGGATCTTAGAACCCAAATGCAGAAATCCCTTCTACCATATCTAGCCAGACAGCCTCTTCTGGAATATTCCAAATGTGTTTAGTTTCTGAGCCTATTTCACTTGGAGGAAGTTCCAACTGTTAAAAAATTCCTCTATATTTTGAGCCAAGATCTGCAGCCCCTATTTTCTATTCAAGCTGCAGCCTTGCTGGTGACTAGTTTGTCTTTTCTGACCTACCTATTGTCCATAATCTGAAGGGAGTCTTCTCAGCTTTTTCAGAAGTTATAGACTACTTCCTGGACACAGGTCACTTCCATTCTGGTATACATAAGAATTCATAAATGATTGGCTCAGCTCTAATCACAGTGACTTGTGTCCTCAGTATATCAATCATTATCTCTCCCTGTGACTCACTCATGTTTCTCCCTGCATTCACTCCTGTACCCCCTCAGCTCCACCAATCTACCTTTCAAACGTATAAATTTAACCTTGTGAGTGTCCAATTTATTTTTTTAAAAAAACTTCAGTGACTTCCCAAGATGCAGTTTAAAATCTGTATTGGCCCGCGAGACTCTGCATAATGTCTCTGTGTGCCACCACCTCCCACTTTTTCCATTTCTTCTTGTGACTTTCCTCCTTGCTCCCACTATGCTGGATTCTCTCCATCCCTTGAGCATGCGGTGCTCTGTTCTGACTCAGACACTCCTTTCAGGCTCTTCCCTCTGCCTGGAATGCTGCTCCCTTTATCTAAACTCCTACTTATTCTTCAAGTTTCAACTTAGTTATAATTTCTCAAGGAAAGATTCCCTAACTCCCAGACTAAGTACATGAAAATCAGAACACTTGAAAATATTTATTTATGTATTATCTTTTATTTAATGTTAATGCTGCCTTTCTCCACCAGACTATAAAGAAAACCATGAGTAGATGGTCAAAAGAAGCTTGCATTTCAGGCTGTTGCAAGCACTTCTGAGCTTTCTTTTGTAACCACATGTCATGGACCCAATGTTCTCTCTAAGAAAAGAGTGCACTTGGGCAGAATTTTCAAATAATTCTGGCATCTCTATAGCACTGCACAATGAGCCACATTTATCAATTCCAATCCAAGATCATTCTGCCTCTACCATTAGCCTTGCTGACTGTAGTAGACATATTTTGTGCCCCATCTCGTGTTCTTCTGTATCACTCTTTCTAGGCACTGTGACAGAAACCAGTTGGTTTGGGGTTAAACCAGGTTTCCTGACCTTATCTGGTCATATATCTCTAGCTTTCAGCCCTGGGACTTTTATGATGTATCATGGAACACCTGAAGGAAACTTCCTGGACTGATGAATGGGCAGGTTTGAAATGCAAGCGATTTAGCACCCGTAGGGCAACTCTTGGTCAATGACTGATAAAACTAGTGTTCTCCCACCAGCCCTGCTGTCTCGGACAGACTAATCTGGAATACCTTCTATGTTTTCTTCAGAAGGTCCTGGCTGAGCTCTAGCTGCCTACACTGATGATGAGGCCAATAATGTGTCCTTGAATTGGCTTTCCCTCCTTTCTTCTTTTCTAAATCCATCATTCATGTTCTCAGAGACCACTTCCAAAATAAACTACCTACATATAAACCCTTGCTCTGGGCTCTTATTGTATAGGAAACCCAGTCTAAGACTGTGATATTGGATATTACAGGAATCTTCAGAAACAGCTATTTAATCACACAGCAAGTGAATTCCACTTAGATCGAGAAGTCCTGAATCCGCCTGTGGTAGGCTAAATGATACCCTCCCTCACCCCAAACCTACCCACATCCTAATCTCTGGAAACAGTTATGTTATCTTAACATGGTAAAACGGACTTTGCAGATGTGACTAAGATAAGGATCTTGAGGTAGGAGGATGATCTTGGATTATCCAAGTAGTCCCTAAATGTAATCACAAGTCCTTATAAAAAGATGAGCCGTAGGGTCAGGGTCAGAGAGAAGGCCACGTGAAGACAGAAGCAGAGGCTGGAGTGATACACTCTGAAGATGGAAAAAGGGGCCACAAGCCGAGGAATTCTGGCCACCACCAGAAACTGGAAAAGGCAAGAAAATTGATTCTCCCCTGAAGCCTATAAAAGAAACATTAGCCTAATGAAACTGACTTTGTATACTTCTGACCTCCAGAACTCTAATAAATTTGTGTTCTTTTTAAAGCACTAAATTTGTGTTATTTTAACAGTAGTAATAGGAAACTAATATACCACCTCTTTCTTGGATGAGTCTTAGCTTTATGTTCACATTACGAGGGCCAGCCCTCCACACTCAATCTAGCTCACACTCAAGAGACACCAGCTGTAGTACAAATGACTCCTTCTTGTCTGCAAGAGAAAATCAAACATGTCATAAAAGACACAGCTGAATGCCTCTGTTAATAAAAATAATATTAAATGCTAATATTTATTTACTTAAAGATGGGGTCTCACTATGTTGCCCGAACTGGAGTGCAGTGGCTATTCACAGGTGTGATCATAGCACACTACAGCCTCAAACTCCTGGGCCCGAGTGACCCTCCCACCCTTACCTCACGAGTAGTTAGGACTACGGGCGTGTGTCACTACCCTCAGCTGTTAAGCCAAGTTCTTACTATGGGTTAAGTTCTGTGCTAATCATGTCTTCTCCATTCTTCCCTAATCTTCACAACTAACCTAAGGTTGATACTTCTACTATCCACCATGGTGGATATCTTCCTTATGACCCTCTAGATTCACTCTCCTCCCTGCCTTGCCCTGCTGTCTGCCATGGGAAGTGGGTCTCTATAGAGTGCCTCAAATGGCTCTCTTGATCTCTGGCTTCCAGTTGGGTTTGGCCAATGGAGGCAACAACAGGAGATGTGGAGGGTGGGAGCAGGGTGAGATCTCCAGCTCTCTCCCTTTCAGGCTATCACAGATTGATCACATCCCTCTTCTGAGGTTGCAGAGCATGTCAGGTAACTCCTACATACAGCTTACTGGAAGGATCCTTGCTCCTGCTATCCCTGAGAATTTTCTGGAATCCTACCCACATTTCTGGAAATAGTCTCTAATTAAACTCTCCTTTAAAGACCTACTTTGCATGTGCCGTCTGATTTCTCCAAGACTGTGCTTGATGTTCTGCACTTCACAGCTAAGGAGGCTGAGGCTCAGAATGGCTAACTCACACATTTCATCTAAGTATAAAATAACCGAAGAATGATAAGAATAACAGATTTCATCTGCTTTTGCTGTGGTAGGGAGAATTGCTGATGTTCTCCCCAAATCTGAAAAAGAAAATCAAATTTATTGTCACTAATCATGGGTCTATCATTCACATGTGCATTTAATTTGCCTGCATTTTTATCAGGGCTGTATCCCTTAAAGGTTGTGTTCTTATTTTGTATGTGCACTGTCTGGTATTTTTTAATAATGTATGCAAATTTTGTGAAAATATATCATTTCCTATCTTGTTTTGATCATCTTGACACCACATTTTCCTGTTATACAAACATTTTAGAGTGTGGTTTGTCCTCAAAGACCATGCCAATTGAGAGGAAATGTTTCTGTGAACTGAGTTATATGTTGCCATTTTTTATGAAGTCTGCAATTCTAACAGCTGTGTCCCAAATTAAGAAGAAGATAGGCATTTCTCCAGAGAAAAACCAATCCATCAAGACTTGATCTTGCACACACTATAAAAATTTAATAATTCAACCCTACTGGGGGCCTGGCCAGGCTGAAACATGTTGTATAAAGAAATGAAGTTTGATGGCTTTGAAATACAAACAAGAACTTGTTCTAGGTAAATAGAATGTGGCCAAACATAGTTCTTAGGGAATCTGCTTGAGTGAACAGCTAAGAAAGATTTATAATTGGTGTATCAATTATGTCTATGGGAGTGGATGTTTTTATGATGCTTGAGGGCGCTTAAAAAGTTTGTTCTCATAAGTAATTTAAACATTCCTCTTGAAATACTGTTTGCACTATTAATTTATTTAGCAAATTAATCATGGAATCATAACATTTCACAGCAGAAAGAGACCTCAGAGAAAATCCAGTGCCAGTCTCTTTTTGCAAACAGTTTCTTGGATCACTCTTAGCTCCATGCTTACAGCACAAGGACCAGCACTCCACATACCTTCTCAATCCAGCTCAAACTTCCAAGACATTAACATAATAGGCTATTTATTCGCAGATTGAAGTCTCTGGCCCAAATTCTCCTGAGCACCTAACTGCCTTCTGAAGTTCCACTGACACTTCAAACTCAATAGATACAAAACAGAGCTATTAGTCCCCTGAAATGTGCTTCCTACCTATGTTTTTCTTTCTGTGAATAGCAGCATCATTCACATAGGTGCCCAAGCCAGAAATATAGGTTGCTAGGTCAGTCTATCAGTGATTTCCCAGTGCTCCTGGAATAAAATCCAAACTTCTTAACATAACATATAAGGGAGGCCCATTGAGATCTGATCACTGCCTATTGCAACAGCTTCCTGTCTTGTAGCTTCTCTCTGTCAGTCCTCACACCCATTCCAGGTACACTGTCCTTCCCATAGTCTTCAGAAGAACACTGGCTCATATCCCAACAGTCAGCTCAAACGTTACCTTCCTTTTCAAACTTTTTCTCCCTGATGTCTCCCTCTCTGGAAGATTCACTCATTCCCTGTGCACCTCCATCTATGACATTTAGGTACACATATTTGTTCTTCAGGTCAGGCACCATGTCTAGTGTGTCTTGATGTCCACTGGATTTAGTTGTTCAAAAGAGCTTATGACAAAACTGACACTAAATGAATGAATAAATGGATGCCTGAATGAATTGGGTATAATTGAAGTTAACACCCTGAGGTTGCCACTATAGGTCTCACTGAGTAAGGCTTTTTTGTTCCTAGAAATACTAACTGTCAGTAGCTTGATAGTGCCAGAATTCACTAGGGGTTGTGGCTGGGCAAGCGCGGAGTAGGGAGAGGAGAGGCAAGGTATGATAACAAAATCAATTTGCTACAGAGAAAGCGTTTTGAAGGTTAAAAAAAAAGTAATGAGAAAAAAGTCTAGAAAGATACTTGGTACCAGATTATGATGAAACTTGAATGCCAGGGCTAAGTGGATGTTGAAGATTCATTCTAGGCTTATAAGCAGAAAAATAACAGGATTCTGTTATTAGTTCATAAATAGCAAGAACAATAGCATAACGAAAATTATATTCCAGGAATTTTAACATAACCTTGTTGTACACGAATTAAAGACCAGAGTCAAGAAGAGTAGATAGGGGTTAATGGACCAATTTAAGCCCTAAGGTAAGATTCTGAATGAGATTATTGTCACTGGGAATAGAAAGAAAAAGAAAGATCCAAGTCAAATGAAGAATCAATAGTGTCAGGGAAATTCAAGTTGTCTCAATTAAGATCAACTATGCTGAGTAGCCAGCTTTAAAAATGGGAGATGTTCAAAACTATTCCCTCCCTGATGCCTCTTTATGCAAGACACTTTCCTGAAAGTGAAATGGCTCTTTGCCTCTGTTTACACAACCTCTCTGTGGTTTCTTTTCTTTGGCTACTGAGTTCTAGAGACTGACATCTTTGTGTGTTACTAATCACAGCCCTGTGAGTAAGGAGTAGGGGAAAGATGAAGATAGGGGAAAAAAAATAAAGAACCCTCATCTACTGTCTTTAATCTATTAAGGCTAGACATGTGGGAAGAAACACACCAAATGACAAAAGATGCCAAGAAATCACAGGTTCAAAAGAGGGGATTTCACAGAACCAACAGCCCAGTGAAGGATGGGGCTGGTGTGATAAAATAGGAGAAAGTATTTGTCTCTGTTCATTTTGTCTACTTAGAGCTGGGATGGAGTCGTCCCTGACCCTTGTGCCCATACTGTCTAGCGAAACATCCAGAGATCAATACAATCTCCAAAGGTTCTGCAAGTCAGTCATACCAGTCTTTGCTTTCTTTCTTTCAAACTACCTTCGACACCTCGAATGACCACACCTACTGATGTCAGAGTTCTGGCAGCAATAACAAATAAACATTGATATGGCATCAGCCCTGACACCGGTCATTCTATGTATACATGTTTATTTCATATTCCGTCCTCTGAGTATTTAAATACGTCATATGGTTTTACCTGACTTTTCTGAACTCCCATGTAAAAATTTATGAAAGCAGGTCTCTCTCTCCTAAAGAGACTTACTATGTGGTTTCTGGATTAGAAATACAAATGTAAGAAAATTCTAAATCTAAACTGGAAAAGCAAACGTCTTAACTGTCATGTTTCCCAGATCAAGTCTTTCATAGATTTATTCCATGAAGTGGCAGGATAAGTGATCTACAGTAGAATCAGCCAAAGCTTTTGGATTTTACTAAGGAGGAAGGAGGAGGCTCTCCAAATGATTAACTTTGTCTGGTTGAATTGAGAATTTCTGAATGATTAAGAAACTGGAACTTGACTAAATCAGAAACCGTGTGGTCTATAACAGAAAACCTTCTAAAGGAAAACAACATAAATTCGCAGATGAAGCAAACAGATGATTTCTGTAACTTCATAACTAGGATGAGAATGCCTGTTTGTCCTCAGCTCTGGATAAAGTCCCTGAACCAAGGCCACTTCAGGACAAGGGGGTCAAATGTGTTTTCAGTGATTTCTTGGAAAAGGAAAAATTATCTATTGAAATTGAGTTATCTGAATTATTTTAATAATGTCTCCATTTCAGTCAGGTGAATGAATGTGAGGGGAGTGAGTTTTGAATTGCCAGCTTTGCTAGTAGAAATGGTTTTTCACTTGTCATATTTTTCTAATGAAAAGGAAAAGAACACAATTCTCACTAGAGAAAGTGGCACTAACATTTTACTGAGTCTACCATGGGCAAGACACTGTAGGGGAGGTCCTTTCATATACATTCGCACTATTAGAAGTAGTAACAATATTGATGAAATCTACTGGCATAGCTACCATGGACTGAGAACTTCCTATGTGCCAGTTAAGGGTTAAGTGTTTCAAACAGATCACTCCATTTTCAAAATTCTCGAGGTTCCTTCACGTTGTAGCATGTGTCAGCACCTCAATCCTTTTTTCATTACCTTAACTTTAGATAAAACAAATTCAAACTTGTTAAAGAAAGCTGCTGTGGCCATTGAATATCCTCTCCCATTGTAGCCTTGATACCTCCTGTAACTACAGTCATGCACCACTTAATGATGTTTCTGGCAAAGACGGCATATATGACGGTGGTCACATAAGATTATAAAGGAGCTGAAAGCTTTCTATCACCTAGTGACATCATAACCATTGTCACATCATAGTGCAATGCATTACTTACGTATTTGTGGTGATGGTGGTGTAAACAAAACTATACAGTCAGTTGTATAAACGCCTAGCACATACAATTATGTACAGTACATAAATACTTGATTATGGTAATAAATGTTACTGGTTTATGTATTTACTATACTTTTTATCATTATTTTAGAGTGTACTCCTACTTATTTGTTTCTAAGTGAACAATAAGAGAGCCTCAGGCAGATCCTTCAAGAGATGTTGCAGATGAAGGCATTGTTATGAGAGGAGATGACAGCTCCATGAGTGTTATTGTTCCTGAAGACCTTCCGGTGGGAAAAGATGTGGAGGTGGAAGACATTGATATTGATTTGATGATCCTGACCCTGTGTTGGCCTAGTCTAATGTGTGTTTCTGTCTTAGTTTTTCACCAAAATAGTTTAAAAAGTAAAAATTAATAAATAAATAAAAATGTTAATCATAGAAAAAAGCGTATGGAATAAGAATATAAAGAAAGAAAATATTCTTATACAGCTGTACCATGTGTTTCTGTTTTAATCTAAGTGTTATTACAATTTTTTTTAATTTAAAGTTTTCTTTTTTTTAATTATACTTTAAGTTCTAGGGTACATGTGCACAACGTGCAGGTTAGTTACATATGTATACATGTGCCATGTTGGTGTGCTGCACCCAGTAAACTCGTCATTTAACATTAGGTATATCTCCAAATGTTATCCCTCCCCTCTCCTCCCACACCACAACAGGCCCCGGTGTGTGATTTTCAAAATAAAAAAGTTATGGTAAGCTAAGGTTAATTTATTATAGAAGAAAGAAAAAATTCATAATGTAGTGTAGCCTGAGTGTACAGTGTTTATAAAGTCTACAGTAGTGTACAGTAATGTCGTAGGCCCTCACCTTCACTCACCACTCACTCACTCACTTACCCAGATCAACTTTCAGTCCTGCAAGCTCCATTGGTGATAAGCACCCATATATAGGTGTACCATTTTTTAATCTTTTATGCCATGTTTTTACTGACCTTTTCGATGTTTAGATATGCAAATACACTGCATTACAGTTACCTACAGTACTCAGTACACTAATAGGCTGTATAGGTTTATAACCTAGGAGCAATAGGCTACACCACATAGCTCAGATGTGTAGTGGGCTACACCATCTAGATTTGTGTAAATACACTCCATGATTTTCACACAACAACGAGATTGCCTAACAACACATTTCTCAGAATGTATCCCCATCATTAAGTGGCGCAGGACTGTAATGATTTCTGTGCAATCTCTTCAGCCCCCATAGGAAGACAACCAATATTGTATATTTTTTAAGAGACACACAGCATTGTGCATCTTCCATTACCTTCCTTTTTGAGTTCTTGGGTCAGTTGACTTGGGAATAGATGACCCATTTTTAAATCAAAGGCAAAAGGACCCAAATATCCCAGGCCTGTCCCAGCTCACATGGGAGGACAGGCCAGATGAGAAGAAATGAGTTTGTTGAAAGTCTGCTGGTCTCTGCACGTTTATCACCACATTGCTTATCTGTTTTACTGCTCCAGGAATGTGGTAATTCCAGTTCATGGGAATTTGGGCTTCCCATGATTTCCCTTATTGATCCTTTCATTTCCATTATCTGATTTTGATGGTATAAAAATTTAGGTTGAACGACCAGATTGCGATTGGGCTCACCATTTCTACCTAACATTTGGATTTTTTCCCATTCCTCCATTATGATCAGAGACAGACTCACAGTGTTGGAAGCAACCTCGGTCAAGATCTTTTTAAGAGGCCTGCCAAGGTCACATAACCAGTTAATAACAAAGCTGCAGTTAGAGCCCAAGGGGGCAGGGTATTTTTCTTGGTGAACAGAAAGTAACATGTATGCACTTGAAAGTCAAAGTATCTAGCTGTGAATCTCCACTCTGCCACTTCCTAGCTGTGGGATCTTGCATAAGCTATTTAACCTCCCCAAGCCATTTTCCTGTGGGGGTGTGAACTTAAATGAGATAAGGTGTCTAAAGTGCCAAACACTGCTTTTGCACGTAGTCTAAATGCTCGTTCAGTGTTCATTGCCATCCTTCCCACGTCAGGGCTCTTTGGCCTTGTACTTCAAGAGGTCCTTCTGCGGTGGTGACCAGAACTCAGAGTTCCTCATTGCCTCCTCCACTTCCAGAGCAGGAAACTGATGGGCACTCGGCTTCCTAGGATTGTGTCCTTTGGTGAATTGTAACCTGGGTGTCCGTTGTCAAATGCCAGAGCAGACCAGGGCACTGTGCCTTTCAAGGACACAAGGCTTCCTCCCGTCCAGGAGATGCTTCATGTGAGCCCTGAGGCCAGTAGTCATCTCAACCACTGTTATCCTTTTCCCACCCTGAGAAGTTCTGGGAATACATCCCACCCTGGGAATTATTTTGAATAGAAAGCAAGTTTATCATTCACACTTTATGGTTCCCAAGGGCAAGAATGAACCCAGAATGTAGCCTGAACTGCCTCTTAGGCCCTAGACGCATTACACTATCGTATGCAACCCACTCCTTGTAATTGAATCATATTATTTATTGTTACAGTTTTCCCATTACAAAATATTGTCTTAATTTTGACTAGCATGCTTACTCCTTAAAATCTAGCTGGAAACTTTCCATGCTACCCAAATAACCTAGCTAAACAAACATATAAGTTCTATCTTGGGTAACTCTTGTTCTAAACTTCCTCCATTTTCATAGGTTATTGACCAAGGGTATTTTATATTTTGCTACATTCCCAGATATGGGTCTAACTGATTCCAAAACAGATTTTCCTCATCTCACAATCTTTTACCGCTCACTGACAGGACTCCTGCTCTGCTGCTGACTCCCTCTAAATCTCCTCAAGGCTGTTCCATAGCTGACCTCAAAACTATCCACCTTCTCAATGTCTTTGCTTCAGTCACTTGGAGAGGGAAAACACCAAGACACATCTCTTGACAATTAATTATTCCATTTTGGGGGTGCCTACTAAGTGTAAAAACTAAACTAGACTTAATCTATAGGTGGCCTAATGCAAATTACTTAACACTTCTAAGCTTTCGTTTCCCCATCTGAAGAATGGAGATAGTCATCGTACCCACGACATAGGGCGGTTTTAGATATTAAGAGAGATAATGAATATCAAGGGCTTGGCAATGTCTAACACACATGAGTGATCAACCAATGTGAGCTGTTGTTCTTGTCATGGTGGTCATTAGACAAAGAGCAACACAAAGATACCTCAGACATATTCCTGCCACCCCAAGGAGCTTGCAAGATACTTGGGGTGATGAGGCATAAGCATTTGATAAGATAATAACATGAAAAGTAGCCTAATAAATATGTGATGATATTACTTGTCAGCTGAGTGAAATACAGATTACTGTAGGCAAAAATATAACCTGGGAAGACTTCAGGGGGAGGATTGGTGGAGAAATAACAAGCTGGACCTTGACTGATGAATTGCACTTAGATAGTGAGGAGAGCTTTCCAGACAGGGGAGATGGCAATAAGCAACACACAGAGATGGCAATGTGCAAGTGTCTAAAAATCACTAGTGACAGGTTAACTGGAGAATTCATGTCAATGCAGGTTGGAGCCAGATTGTGACTGGCATTGAGTATAAATGTACACTGTAGACATTTGAGGGTTTAAGCCACAAAGCGGTGGAAGCTAAATATGGTAGTAGTATATGAAGTGGGCTTAAGAGAGGGAGATTACGACAGAAAGCAAACATATTGTTGCAGTAGTCTCAATTTAAGGTGAAGTGCAGAGATCTGGGTGACTGTCTAGAGGTGGAAAAGGAAGCCGTATCTAAAAGACACTTAGAGGGAAAAAGTGTGTCCTGATTAAGGAAGCAAGACCAAGGGGGAGTGAGGGTGTTATGCCAGAAGAAGGCGGGGGTACAGAATACTCCAAGGTTTTAATAACAGGGAGAAAAGAGAATGGGCTATATGTATCATTAATAAAATAGGAAAATTGTTCATTCAGTCATTTGCTCAATAACATTAACTCTGCATTTTTACCCCCAGATCCTACACAGGGTATTGGAATCCAGAGATGAACACAGCAGTCCCTGCCTTCCAGGAAATAACAATCTAGTCAGAAGGAGAAACTATCTTGGGGAAGAAAGATGAGTATTTACTCATAAGTTAATAGATCTGAAAAAAACTTAAATGTCACCTAGAGTACTACTCACCCTACCCCACCTGAAACAAACTTTAAAGATGAGAAAATGAAGTCCAAAGACAGTAAGTGGTTACCAAAATTCACACCTCCAGTTATTGTCAGTCCAGAAGGTGAGCCCAGAATTCTTGATGTCATAGCATACCACCATCTATGTTTGACACTTGATCATGTATTGCCTGTGACATCATTCATAGAGTATCAAATAAAGGAATGGAAGTCTATGGCAAACTGCAAACCATAAGAGAAGGTAAACTGTGGCTAACTCACTTCTCACGCACTGGTGTCTTTTTACCACCTCGCAAGATTCTAAGTTACATCCAAGGCCCATGCATCCAATGTCTGTGGGAATGAGGATGCCATCCACCATCCAGATGAAAGCCTGCCTCTCCTCTCTCCCCTATTGCCTGTACCCAAAGATTCTTAAAGTCTTGTCACTCTATCTCTTTGATATTGTTCAAATTGATCACCTCATTTGTACCACTGCCACTAGTACCTTAGTCCAGGCCCTCATTCCAGTTGTTGCCTAATTTTTGTCCTGCTCCCCTTCAATCTATCATTTTCACTCTGCCATTAAAGGGCCAAATGTCATTCCTCTACTTCATTGACTACAATGTTTGTTCATTGACTACAGGATAGAGTCCAGTCTCCATAATATGATCATATGTTCTTTTTCTTCCAGAAGAACTTTCTTGCCATTCATTTCCAAGTACCCTATGGCCTCCACAAAAAACTACCCACCATTATCGGAACACCTCAAATTCTTTAATTTCGTATGCCTTTGCATATACTGTGTATTTTGCCTTTTTTTCTCTTCTTACTACTTGAACTTCTACTCATCCTTCAATGCCCATCTCAAAATCATCTTCCTTAAATATAGGTTTCTATTTATTGTATTTATTCATAACACACACCATGACAAAAAATAAGCACAGATAATGTCACATACAGAGATACGCACTATTTAGCAAAGTTAAATATATTCAAGTTGGCAAATTATGGGAAAATAAGATGAAGACAGGAGTGATGTTAGGCTGCAAAGTGTTTATCATACAATCTTATATATTTGCTGGCCTTTCACAGTTCTTCACTTAAGCCTCTGCAACCTTTGTATGTTTATGTGTTTTACTCCTCCCCTAGACCGTGAGTCCATGAGGAAAAGAAACTCATCTTCATGATCTCTGTATCACCAGTTTCTCCAATAATATGTGGCACTTATTAAGCACTCAATACATAGTCACTGGATAAAAGAATAAATGAATGGATAAATGTACAACACACTCATCTTTATACCCCATATATTAAACAACTTATATATAATGTGTGAAGTGATGAAAGGAAATTCTGAGAAATATTCAAGTACCTAGAGATATGGTCATCCCCTTTGGGAATAATAGATTAATCTTTGGGAATACATTAAATATCAAGAAAGAAAATTTAGAATGAAAAGAAATGGGAAAAAGAAGCCAATGAAAAAGAAAAAAGGGAGTGGTCAAATAGGAAGAAGCAGTAAGGAGACAGAAAAGACAGGAAGCATGATGGGTCCATAGCTGTGAATGCTCAGGAGAGGCAAGCCCATCTTGAGTCTAATGTGTATTCTCCATGCCAGGCATAGAGTAGGCGCTAAATAAACATTGTCATGTCAAAAGTTGGAGAGAGAAACTTGAAGGTCCAAAGTCGGGAGCACAGAAAGTTGAGCGACTTCCTTGTCCTCAGATTTAGTCTGGGCCTCCATATGAACACACTGTCACACAATTTGCTATATTTACATTTCCATCAGTTTTAACTCATTTTTGGCTACCTGTTCTTCTAGACTCTAGAGCTCTCAGAAGCAACCCCTTTGTCATTTACTCTCCCTGGTTGTTCACTCTTGGGGGAGTAGGCATTCTTTTCAGATCCCATTTGATTTCTGCATCCGCCTAGGCATTCCTGACTTACTCTTGCCTTAGGTGTAACCCGTGGATCCCCCATCCTGGGGTAGTCCCACCTTACTCTTCAAATGTATAAACACCACCCCTGGTAGTTACATAACTCGGAAACTCTCATCTCCTTCCCTGTTCCAAACCCTGACGCGTCTTGGCCCTAACAGACTTTGAGATTGAAATGCACGTTGTCTCTTGAACTAAGTATATTGTATTTACTCAAAAAGAAGACTAGGTTGTATTGGGTATTTTTCTCTTTTTTTTTTTTTTTTTTTTTGAGACAGGGTCTCACTCTGTCACCCAGGCTGGAGTGTAGCGGCGTGATCTTGGCTCACTGTAGCCTCTGCCTCCCGGGTTCAAGCTATTCTCTCGCCCCAGCCTCCTAAGTAGCTGGGATTACAGGCATGAGCCACTATGCCTGGCTACTTTTTTGCGTTTTTAGTAGAGATGGGGTTTCACCATATTGGCCAGGCTAGCCTCAAACTCCTGACTTCAGGTGATCCACCCACCTCGGCCTCCCAAAGTGCTTGGGATTACAGGCGTGAGCCACTGCACGCGGCCACTCTCTGCCATGTTTTGTGAGAAATTTCATCCAAATGTTTCTGATTTTTAAATTGACACTTATGCCCAGGAAGCAATTTGACTGCCATCTATGAATTTTTTTAAGTTTTTTCGTTTGAAATAACATAAGAGAAGCTTATGTTACATATATTCTTGTTCTAGAAATCTAAGAATTGGGAGGCTACTAATTCAACATGTTCCCCGTGTAGAATTGTCACAAATAAAAATGCTTGTTTACATTTATAAAGTCGTTCCTTCCTATCCATTCTCACAGGGGCAATCCCCTTTACCCCATCTAACTTTCAAAGGAAAAAAAACCGTGAAAGTCACAATATAAAAATACAAAAAAAGGAAAAACAGAAACTCCCAAATTGAAATAAAATCTAAACAGACTATTTCCTCCTAAGCAAGTTGTCAAAGGGTAGAAGATAAAGATAGAAAACATCTTGTGATATGGGTGATTTCCACAGTGACTTTTGAAAAATCTAGGCGTTTCCCAGAAATCAGAGAAGGAAGTTGTGAAATGGTTAAATATGGGGCTCTCAGAAGCAAAACATCATACCCAATTTTTTTTAAAAGATACAAATTCATCTTGCAAACATAATCCATGGTACTTTCGTAAACAGAGGATTGTCCTCATACCCACCTGGGCAGAATAAAGAGCTGAAGGGCATGGCTTTATCAATGAACTAAAACAACACACACTCATATAACCCTCAAAGTTAGCACCCAGTAAAGATTTTAAGGAAATGCTGAAATGTAAATCCTGAGGATTGAGCTAAAGATTTTAAAATGATCGAATAGTAAAACTTCAGAGATAGAAGAGACTTCAGCAACTATTTTTTTAATGAAGTGATGGGGTTCAGGCCACACTATCCCAAAATTTGGCACTTTGGCATTTGAGAAAACAGCAGAAGTGGAAAGGCCACTCTGAATTTCTCCCACTTTTCTCCCCTGAAGTAGGTCATAAGATCCTCATTCAACAGGTACCTCCCTATACCTACAGAGGAAAAAAACATCCATATCTCTGAAGACACAGGACGCAGAGAAGAATCTGAACAGTCCTTGCTAAGTTCCCTAGTTTATTACCACTAGATCAGACTCCCTAGTCTGGGGAGATTTGCTAAGTTCCCCAGTTTATTACCACTAGATCAGGCCAATCACACTTCCCCAACGACTGCCCACTGTTCATCAAACTTAAGCATAAAAATGCACAACTTTCTTCCTTTCTTCAGGTCTTCATTTCTGGAGCCTCTCATGTTGTGTAAAATTGATAATAAATAAATCTGCACTCTTTTTTCTTGTTAATCTTTCTTTTGTTATGGAGGCCTCAGCAATGAGCCCAAGGATGAGTGAGAGAAGAAATCCTTCTCTTCTGCAGAGGAAACTGAGACCTCGGGTATATTTGACTGGCAGTGAAATGACTGAATGTGAGGATACATACACAGACATAAAGTGACATGCTTTTAGAAGTAAGAAAAAGTATATGCAAGGGTTCAAATGAATGGAATTGGCCATAAGTGGGATGAGATGAAGTGGCCTGATCTGCAACACCCCCAAGCTTTAGTCCAGGATCACTTACAGCACACGTCTCACTCTCCCTCCCCAAATACAGAGAGGTTGTGGGATTTGAAGGGCGTAATATATAGAAACTGGAAAGCTCACACCTAGTAATAACTGTGGGAAAGTGAAGAGATGCAAATTGCAAAAGCTGAAAAGTTCATAATTATGAAAATAGAAATTGTACTAATTTTAGCAAATTTTTAGTGAAAATTGTATAACCGCATTGTAAACTTTCTTTAAAGCATGTAATTTAAAAACGTGTCCCAACCTTTTTTTCTAAAGAAGGTGTCATTTTAAAATTCAGGTTTGTCTTTTTTAAAAGATGTTTTTAAAAGATGCATATGTTAATTTGATCTGCTGAAACACTAAGTGCCACTTCTTTACAAGAACAAGTTATACTATGGAAAAAAGTGCTTAGCAAGAGCTGTTTTTTTCTTTGTGGGGGTGGCAGATTTCTAGATTATAGCATCAGAACTCAGTCTTTTTATCGCTTCTCAGCATTATGCTCTACCTTCACTATGCCTCTAAGGAAAAATGGTTTCTAAATGGCCCCTATAGCCAGCTGGGCTTCAAAGCACTTTTTTTGTTTCTTTTTTTTTTAATTTTATTTTTCCAGAAGTTATTGGGGTACAGGTGGTATTTGGTTACATGAGTAAGTTCTTTAGGGGAGATTTGTGAGATCCTGGTGCACCCATCACCCGAGAAGTATACACTGCACCATATTTGTTTTCTTTTATCCCTTGCCCGCCTCCCGCTCTTCTCACCATGTCCCCAAAGTCTATTGTATCATTCTTATGCCTTTGTATCCTCATAGCTTAGCTCCCACAATTCTCAAAAGATACACAAATGGCCAACAAACATATGAAAAATGCTCAACATAACTAATGATCAGGGAAATGCAAATCAACCACAATGCGATACCACCTTACTTCTGCAAGAATAGCCATAATCAAAAAATAAAAAAACAGTAGATGTTGGTGTAGATGCGATGATCAGGGAACACTTCTACACTGCTGGTGGGAATGTAAACTAGTACAGCTGCTATGGAAAACAGTGTGGGGATTCCTTAAAGAACTAAAAGTAGAACTACCATTTGATCCAGCAATCCCACTACCAGGTACCCACCCAGAGGAAAAGAAGTCATTATTCAAAGCACTTTTTAAGGGCACAACAAGGAGAGCTTGAGTTGAGTAGGGTGCTTGAAATTGTAATATTTAGTGCCTCGAGGCACCAGTGTATGCTCTTGATGGTGAAGATAGTTGAAAAGGGGGAAAACCCAAGTGACTTCAAGTAA
The DNA here is from genome assembly GCF_028885625.2 of Pongo pygmaeus. NCBI lineage: Eukaryota > Metazoa > Chordata > Mammalia > Primates > Hominidae > Pongo > Pongo pygmaeus. The sequence goes on along the minus strand of NC_072384.2, from coordinate 104,298,532 downwards.
GCCTATATTCAAAAGTTTACAAAGTCAGGCTGGTAGTCTGAGTTAAAGATCTTTTGTGGGTTGAGCTTGACTTAATACCCCACCCCTTCCTTTACCAACAGTGCATTCAAAAGAGAGAAATTAAAACTATATTTTGGAAATCACATAAAGGAAAGAAATCGGGTCCATTTGGTCTACATAAGAGAAGATGGAGAAGAGGTTTGCTAACTACCTTCCAGGATGAAACATGACATCATGCCAGGGTTGGTGGATCTGTCCTAGTAGGGCTTCAGTAATAGTTGCATGAATTATTTTCATTAACAGCAAAAAGAAGTGGGTTTAAATTCCAACAAGTAAGAGATATATTCTAGTGAGAACTACTAAAAACCTACAGGAAACACCCATCTCTAAGAATGAAGTAGAAGGCAAGAGAATGGATTACATTTCTTCCTGAGGTCATAATGTATTTGAGCACATGAAAGTTCATCTCACATATAATTGGTTTTGTGGTATCTCTAGGATTATTTGGAAGGAAAATTATTGTATTTGTCTATGTGTTCCCAAGCTCCTATCAATATATTTCACATAAGGAAGAGATAAAAGCTTTCTGTAAGTCAAGAGATTGAGAGCAATCTGGCCAACATGGTGAAACCCCATCTCTACTAAAAATACAAAAAATTAGCTGGGCATGATGGCGTGCACCTGTAGTCCCAGTTACTCAGGAGGCTGAGGCAGGAGAATCGTTTGAACCCAGGAAGCCAAGATTGCGCCACTGCACTCCAGTGTGGCAATAGAGAAAGACTCCATGTCAAATAAATAAATGAATAAATAAATAAATAGCTTTCTGTGGCTACAAGTTTTCCTTACTGACCCTATAGGCACCAGAGGATCATGGAAGTGGGATGAGAAGCCTAAGAGAGGGGAGGAAAGGAGAGATGAGAGTGCTCAGAATCACAAAGGGCCTTGGCACCAAGGAAACAAATGACACCTGAATCAAAGCAGAAATCAGGGACTCCACATTCACCAGAGCCCAAGCTGCCCCATCAGAGGAGTAAGGACTGTAGAGAACACTAATTACAAAGTGCAAAATGAAGACAGAAGACAGATTGGTCTATACCAGGCCAACCAAGGCCAAGTTTGTAGAACTCCTGCCTGCTCTCCATCCCAAGGAGATTACCCCTCCCTGTGAAATCCCAAGTCAAGACAGAAAATGTAATTTTTAGGGTTAATTTTCTTATTAAATTGGCAAACAATATATGTTTTTGAAACTTTCCCTCTTTCCCTGAAGTTACCAGACTGTCTGAAACTTAGAAAGAACAATGACATCTGATGAAAATATTCCACTATCAATTCTCTAGAAGACCACCAGAAAAACCTCTTACTCGAGAAAAGCTAAGTTTATTGAACTTGTTGAAGTAAGGGAGAACAGTCTCAAAATAAACAATTGAGGCAGGCTATCTCCAGAGTTTTAGGGTCTAGGCTGGGTGACTTTAAAGTAGATATCACAAAGCAGAAAGCTAGTTGGGATTGGGGAGAATATATGACAAAATACATTGACACAGTGGAGACAGGGAGGCAGGAGCATTAATGCTGGTGTTTCTGGGCAAGCTGTCAGAAGTAAGCCGCTGAGCTGGTGTTACAGGTTGGGTTCTCCATGAAGTCTGCTTGGGGCAGCTTAGTATTCAGGATGGTTATTAGGAAGGCCTTTGAGATCACACCTATGGAACAGATGAGGAGGAAGCTGCATTGGCCAGAGGGAGAATTCAAGCTGAGATGCAGCCTCCACAATGCAGCCTTGCTCCACATTAGCCAGAGGGAGAAGTCAAGCTATGACGCAGTTTTAATCAATGCCCACCCCCAACCCAGGGAGCTCTGGATTTAAAATGACCCATCAGAAATGCCCCACATTGGGCCATGCTATAAGACATAGGCTGCCCCTGAAAGAAAGCGCCTTGAGCAAAGCAGCTTTCTGCAGCTAAGCAACCCCTGAGCGGAATGACGGATACAGGCTTTCTCCCGGTAGCATTCCCAGCAGAGAGGGCAGGAGTCTTTCCCTGAAGAGGGGTCTGGGCAGGGTTGTCCACAGTCTCATCAACCATGAGCATGCATTCCCTGAAAAAGCAGCTATTAGTGTTGCTTGGTCTTAGCATTGTTTAGCAGAGGAATTGGAAACTCTATCTGGTCCTATTATTGTTTAGCACAGGGACAAAGAATTAGGACAGTTTCAGTTTGCAAAACAAGTTTAGCTTTTCTCCTTCCCACATCTAAATTTATCTGGAGCTCAGAGAAAGGGGTACCCTTCCTTTCTATCAATTGCATTTTGCATCCCATTCATCCTCACCCACATTTCTCCATTCTTGCGATCCTTTATCCTATACGTATTGCATTACCCCTCACCACTGATAACCTCTTCTCTACCTAGAAATTTCCTCAAGTGCAGTGAATTTTTTTAATATTATTTATTTTGATTCATAAATCTCTACATAGTCATTCACCTTCTTTTTACCAACAAATGTCTTTACTTAAAAAAAAAAAAAAGTTCCTACTCGTTCCTCTTCTCCTACCAACTAACTCCTCCGGTTCTAACTTTGCTCTTCTATTGAAACTATCCTCTGGTAAGTCACCAATAATTTGCCTTGAAGCGTATAGGATTTGCTTATCTTGACCATCTTCTTAAAACTCACTCTTTGCTTCTTGTATCCTGCAGACTTCCTTCTGCCTTTAAGACATTCATTTTTTAAGTCATGTTCATTGTCTCTTCTTCATTATCTCTCAGAAATGAAGATGATTCCCATTTCTGTCTTCTCCACTCTAGCTATACTTACCTAGTTAATGCTTTCTACTCATGCAAACAACACTGCCATGTGAATAACATATCCCTGACATTCAATATCCAATGGCCAGGAAGAAATCTGTAAATGGTCGATTTGTCAGGATCTCAAACCTGTCATCTCTAAAAATTGACACAACATATCAAGACTTCAAGACTACACTTTTTGTACTTTCTATCTATATCCCTAGGTAGAACCCTATTTTATACAGAATATAGTTCTATATTGATCAGGGTTCAGTCAGGAGAATGAAAACCACACCACTTATTTCAATAGGAAGAATTTAATATGGGGAATAAGTTAAACAGGCATTAGAGGATTGAAAGGGCAAAACAAAGGGAACAGTGAGGTAAACAGTGACTGCAGAAAGCAGCTACCACTCCTAGGGCTAGTGGTCCAGAGGGTAGAGGTCAGGGTTATCAGAACCTAGAAGCTTGGATCTGGGGAGAGGGCACTGCCAAGTTGGTGCTGCTGCCTCAGAAGCTCAGACGAGGAGCCTTGTGATGCCAAGACACAAACCTCTGAGGAGAGGATACCAACCAGCTTGTGTTTCTGAGGCATCTGGATCACAGCTGCATTTCAGGAATGTGAGAACCAACTGGAAATCAGAATGTATTGTGGTGGCCTAGTGCAAAAACCATTGTTGTGGTGATCCTGACAAGAACAGCAAGCAAAACAGGAAGAACTATGCCCGTTCTCCCTGCTCCAGACCTCACACGAAGCAGCTGGCAAAACAGAAACATGGTCTGCAGAGTCTCAGCCACAGCAACCCAGGGCAGGGACTAGAGGGTGAATTTAGAACTCACAGGCAATAATTTAATAACCAGCATCTGTACCATAACCCTCTAAACCAGAGGTTGGCAAATCACAGCCCATAGGCCAGATGTTCTGTTAAATAAAGTTTTATTGACACACAGCCTTGTCATTTGTTTCTGTATTGTCTACTTGTGCTTTCAAGCTACAATGGTAGCATTGAATAATTTCCATAGAGATTGTATGGCTCACAAAACCTAAAATATATATATCTGCCCTTTGCAGAAAAAGTTTGCTTATCCTTGTTTTAAACTGCCAAGGCTGAGCGACTTTATTATGTTGACAATTCTGCTTCCTTCATCCTCAACCGAGAATCATCTGCCAACTTCTATTGGTTACACCTCTACAATATTATCATCCTTTCTTGCCTTTATTTCCTCAGTTGTCTTCTCTCCTATTGACCATCTCCTTTCACCTGTCCTTAGTCAATTTACATCCTGCTGTCAGATTATTCTTTGGAAAACTCATGTCTGGAAATGTTCCTGCCCTGTTGAAACACCTCCAATGCTCCCTCCATTTTATTAAAAAATATTAAACCTAAAGCCTTGACCATTGTCTGGCTGCAAACTACATGTCCTGGCTCATGGCCCACCACTGTCATGCATTCAAGTCCCTGGTCCCTAACAAACCCTACTCCCTATTTTTGTGATTTTGCATTGATTCCTCTGGTTTGAAAGAATCCAAAAAATAACTCTCCTACTCCCTACATGAGCTAAAAACCAGTTGAGAAATAGACTCTCAATGGGAGACATAAAAATGGAGATCAAAATTTTAGATATAATGCTATAAAAGCTAGGATGGAGTATGTGGCTGATCTGTGACTCTATGTCCCCACACAAATCTCATTTTGAATTGTACTCCCATAATTCCCACATGTTATGGGAGGGACCAGTGGGAGATAGTTGAAACAGTCTTTCCCGTGCTGTTCTCATGACGGTGAATAAGTCTCACCAGATCTGATGGCTTTATAAGGTGAAGTTTTCCTGCACAAGCTCTCTTTGTCTGCTACCATCCACATAAGATGTGACTTGCTCCTCCTTGCCTTCCACCATGTTTGTGAGGCTGCCCCAGCCACATGGAACTGTAAGTCCAATTAAACCTCTTTCTTTTGTAAATTGCCCAGTCTCGAATATGTCTTTATCAGCAGCGTGAAAACGGACTAATACAGTGGCTAATTTGTGCAATAAAAAGGGTATACTGATACTCTCTACTATACTACCTCCCATTCATACTCTAGTGAGATCTTAGGAAAGCCCAATGAAGGGAAAAACTTGGATCTGAAAAATCAAACACTATCCAGGATCTCTGCCTCACACTGATAGAGAAAATAATGGAGATTTACATCCCAGTGCTTGGCATTTTGTAATAGACCAGCTCCATCAAACAGATAAACATGGACCGATGGGTGTCTCCTACCGGTCAGAGGGGGTGGGATAAGAAAGAAAATGGGCAAAAGACAAGGGCATTGGCTAAGGACCCTCCTGTCTAAAAAAAAAAACAGATTGACGGGGAGCGGGAAGTGCCCCAATCGTTTCCCCTTTTTTCCTCTTACCCTTTGGAATTAACATTAACCTTGAAGTATATCAACCAAGACTGTGACCCTTCTCTGCAAGGGAGGAGACCAGCTATTCATCAAAACAGTCCTATTCTCACCTTCATGGGCTGCTTCTTCAATACCACCTACTGCTTATTTGGTGTCCTCCTGTGACTACTGATGGGAAACATAAAATTGCTTCCAGAGAGTACATTAATTAGATTAACTCCACATCTGCACTGTATCCAGGGCTGACAATTTTCTCCCTCTTCTATTTCCCATCCCAAATTATGCCCAACTCTGCTGCCCAATATAGCTCACCAGAGGTTATGAAAGATGATTAAATGGCAATACTAATATATTTCACTAATAAATTTCTAACAACATAAAAATTCCCAAAATTTTCATATAAACTCCCTCACATTGTGAAATTCCCAGAAGAAATGGAGGTCTAAAGATTAAATTCTCTTGCAAGTTAAAGTCCAAATAACCTAATGTGCAAAAGCATTAATATCCTTAATTCTTTCTCCCCAAGTTATTATTCCACTTAGGCTCAGCTAAAGGGCTCAGGCTTAGATAGCTGGTGGAGTCTAAATTCCTTCAAACACTGCTGCCTTGGATTTTAGCACTACACTCATAAAATTTAGAAATCAAACAAATCCCAGCCCTTAAAGAGATCATCTCAGACAAAACTGTTTCCTGAACACAATACTTAGTCTAGACCCACATTAACGTGGCCAAGGACCATGGCAGTGAATCAGTGGTACTATGGGAAGAAGGGTAGTCAGAGAGAAGGAAACAACTTTTTCATGTTTGTTGGCTGTATATATATATCTCTCTCTTTTGTGAATTGTATACATACCAGCTGACATCTTCAAATCTTGTGCCCATTTTTAATTGGGATGTTTTTCTTCTAATTATTGAGTTATATCTTCTGGATATAAGTCCCTTGTAAGATATAGGTATTAACAATATTTTCTACCAGTCTACGACTTGTCTTTTTATTTTCTTAATAGTATGTTTCAAAAACAGAAAGTCCAATTTATGAAATCTAAGTTATAATTTTTTCCATAATTTATATTTTGGTTTCCTTCCTAAGAAATCTTTATTTAAGTCATAAAATTTTGTCTTATGCTTCCTTCTAGGAGATTTATAGTTTTGATTATTTTATTTAAGTTTATGATCCATTTTGAGTTATTATTATTGGAGATGGAGTCATACTCTGTCATCCAGGGTGGAGTGCAGTGGCATGATCTCAGCTCACTGTAACCTCCTCCACTTGGGTTCAAGCGATTCTCCTGCCTCAATCTCCCAAGTAGCTGGGATTACAGGCACGTACCACCATGCCCAGCTAATTTTTGTATTTTTAGTAGTGACAAGGTTTCACCATGTTGACCAGGATGGTCTTGAACTCCTGACCTCAGGTGATCCGCCCACCTTGGCCTCCCAAAGTGCTGGGATTACAGGCGTGAGCCACCACACCTGGCCTTGAGTTAATTTTTGAGTATGGTATGAGGTAAGGGACAAAGTTTAATTTTTCCCAACAGATGTCCAATTATTACAGAGCTATTTGCATATAAACTCCCTCACATTGTGCAATTCCCAGAAGAAACTGAACTCTGCCCCTCAGCCCCCTGCTGAATTTTGCTGGTCCCTATCTTAAAAATCAATTGACTGTATATGTGTGATATGTCAATCTCTATGTCTATCCTTATGCCAAAGTCACACTTTCTTGAATTACTATAGCTTTCTAGGAAGTCTTAAATCAGATCATATAAATCTACCAACTTTCCTTTTTTTTTCAGTTTCATTTATTCTATTTCCTTTGCACTTTCATATAAATTTTAGAAGCATCTTGTGAATTTATACCAAAAATCCTGCTAGGATTTTGATTGGCATTTTATTGACTCAATTGGCATCTTCCAATTAATTAGCATGGTTTATATCTCTCAATTTATTCAAGTTTTCTCTAATTTCTCTTTTTGTAGTTTTCAGTGTTTTTTTTTAGTTTTCAGAACACAGGTCTTTCACATCTTTTGCTAATTTTATTCTACGTTTATAATATATTTCACTAATTTTATTTCACTTTAAATTGTTTTTTTATTTTATTTCCCAATTGTTTGCTTTGTGGTGGTATATAAACTTGGTATTGATGTTTGTATATTAACATTTTATTCTGTGACCTTGCTAAACCACTAGTTCTTCAAGCTTTTTATAGATTCCTTATGAATCCCTACATACACGATAATGTAGTCTTGGTATAAAGACAGATTTTTTTCTTCGTTTCTAATCTGCATATATTTTACTTATTTTTCTTGTGTTTTTGCACTAATGAGGACTGTCAGTACAATGTTGAAAAGAAGTGGTGATAGCAGACATCCTTACCTTCTTCCTGTGGTAGAAAGTATGATGCTATCTGTAGGATTTTCTTAAATGGCCCTTATCAAATTGAAGAAGTACCTTTCTATTTCTAGTTTGCTAAGAGTTTGTCAAATGCTTCTTCTGTATATATGATGATCACATATTTTTCACCTTTATTTTATTAATATGGTGAAGCATGTTAATTGATTTTTGGATGTTAAACCAACTTTGCATTCCTGGGACAAAATCAACTTGGTCACAATGCATTCTTCTTTTTATGTATTGCTGGATTAATTTGCCAGGTTTTGTTAAGAATTTTTGCCACTATGTTCAAGAAAGATACTGGTCTAAAGTTTTTTCTTGTCATGTCTCTGTCCAGAGTACTACTGTCCTCATAAAATGAGAAGTGTTCTAACCTCCTCTAATTTTCTGAAAGAGTTTGTGTGGGATTGATGTTGTATCTTCCTTAAATGGTAGACTGCACCCAGTCAAGAAACATCTGGATACAGTTTTCATTTTGAAAAGTTTTTAATTACAAATTCAATGCTTTAAATATGAGGATATTTAGGTATTCTTGAGTCACTTTTAGTAATTTGTCTTTCAAGGGATTTATCTATTTCATCTGTGTTACCAAATTTATTGCCATGATGTTTTTCATAATATACCTGTGATGGTTAATACTGAATGTCAACTTGATTGGATTGAAGGATGCAAAATATTGATCATGGGTGTGTCTATGAGGATGTTGCCAAAGGAAATTAACATTTGAGTCAGTGGGCTGGGAAAGGCAGATGTACCCTTAATCTGGGTGGGCACCATCTAATCAGCTGTCAGCGAAGCTAGAATATAAAACAGGCAGAAAAACATGAAAAGTCTAGACTGGCTTAGCCTCCCAGCCTACATCTTTCTCCTGTGCTGAATGCTTCCTGCCCTTGAACCTCAGACTCCAACTTCTTCAGCTTTGAGACTCAGACTAGCTTCCTTGCTCCTCAGCTTGCAGATGGCCCATTGTGGGACCTTGTGATCTTGTAAGTTAATACTACTTAATAAATACCCCTTTATATATCTATTTCTGTCCTATTAGTTCTGTCCCTCTAGAGAACCCTGACTAGTAAAATACCCTTATTTTATTTTACTTTATTTTATTTTATTTTGGTGTATGAAAGATCTATGTAATGTCTCTCTTTTCATTCCCTATTTTGGTTAAGTTTGTCTTCTTGCCTTTTTCTTGGCAAGTGTACATAAAGAAATAGCTTCTGATTTTCTTTCTATTTTTGACTCTTTTGTGTTTCATTAATTTTATTTTTATTTCCTTTTTTGGAGTACTTTGGATTTCGTTTGTTCCTCTTTCTAGCTTCTTAAGGTGGAAACTTATATTATTGATTTTTAGAACTTTATTCTTTTCTAATTGAAGAATTTAGAATTATAAAATTCCCATTATGCACCACATTGTATGTATGCCACAGATTTTGATATGTTGTATCTTCATTTTCACTTAGTTCAAAATACTTCATAATTTCCTGTAATTTCATCTTTGACCCATGAGTTATTTATAAATAAATTGTTTAATTTCCAAATATTTGCAGCTTTCCACAACCTATGCTGGGAAGGATGGGGGACTGGGGAGTGCCCCAGACAAAGAAACCACCAGCTCACAGTTATTATCAGATGCAGATTCTTCCCAAGTTTGTGTCTACTTTTGCTTACTTTTTGCAAGAGGAATTGCCCAACCTCTTCATGCATCAAAACTGAAAGCCGCTATTTGCTTCCATTCCTTTTCATTTGTTTGTTTGTTTGTTTGTTTATTTACTTATTTATTTATTTACGTTTGAGATGGAGTCTCATTCTGTTGCCCAGGCTAGAGTGCAGTGGCATGATCTCGAATCACTGTAACCTCTGCCTCCTGAGTTTAAACTATTCTCCTGCCTCAGCCTCCTGTGTAGCTTAGACTACAGGCATGAACCACCACGCCCAGCTAATTTTTTGTATTTTTTAGTAGTGATGAGGTTTCACCATGTTGGCCAGGCTGGTCTCAGACTCCTGACCTCAGGTGATCTGCCCACCTCAGCCTCCCAAAGTGCTGGGATTATAGGCGTGAGCCACCGTGCCTGGCCATCCTTTTCATTTGTTTATTAATAAAATGCATCCACCTTTGATGGTCAAAACTTAGCTTGGGCCCCTGAAACCTAGTGTCATAGTCACTGCTTATGAAGTATTATTCTATTTGGTAAGAATTGAGGGCAAGTGATCTAGCACTGCCTCCTCAGACCTAGCACTAAGGTTTTGAAGCTAGACTCTCACACAGTAATATTTTCTGGCACTAGAGAGCTGGATTATTCAAGGTCCTCTAGAGGGACACGATTAATAGGACAGATGTATATAGGAAGGGGGGTTTATTAAGGAGTATTGACTCATACAATCACAAGGAGAAGTCCCACAATAGGCTGTCTGCAAGCTGAGGAGCAAGGAAGCCAGTCCAAGTCCTAAAACCTTGAAAGTAGGGAAGCAGACAGTGCAGCCTTCAGTCTGTGGCCAAAGGCCCGAGAGCCCCTGGCAAACCACTGGTGTAGGTCCAAGAGCCAAAAAGCTGAAGAACTTGGAGTCCAATGTTAGAGGGCAGGAAGCATTCAGCACGCGAGAAAGATGGAGGCCAGAAGACTTAGCCAGTCTAGTCCTCTCACGTTCCTCTGCCTGCTTTTATCCTAGTCGTGCTGGCAGCTATGGTTCCCAGATTGAGGGTGGGTCTGCGTCTCCCAGTTCAGTAACTCAAATGCTAATCTCCTTTGGCATCACCCTCACAGACACACCTAGGAACAATACCTTGCAACCTTCAATCCAATCAAGTTGACACTCAATATTAACTATCACGGGAGTTTCATTGCTGTATTAGTTTCCTGTTGCTGCTGTAATAAATTACCATAAATTTGGCTAAAAACAACACAGATTTATTAACTTCTAGTTCTAGAAGGCAGAAGTCAGAAATAGGCCTCACTGGGCTAAAATCAAGGTGTCAGCAGAGCTGCATTTCTTCTGGAGGCTCCGGGTGTCAGTCCATTTGCTTGCTTTTTCTGACATTGTCTACATTCCTAGCCCCCTTTCAAACATCCCTCCAACCCCTGCTTTCATCATGACATCTCCTTCATGACTTTCCTGCCCCGCTCTTTCCCTTGTAAGGACCCTTGTGATTACACTGGGCCCACTCAGATAATCCAGGTGAACTTCAAGATCCTTAACTTAATCACATCTGCAAAGTCCTTTTGCTGTGTAAGGTAACATACCCACAGGTTCCAGAGATTAGAATGTGGACCTCTGTAGGGCGGCATTATTTTACCTAAAACAGCTGTCTTTGTTATTTAACGTTCTGATCTTCAGCTGGAAGGCCAGCCTAAGAAACACGGTAAAAGCAACAAATACTGACTCACCTACTTTTTCCTAAAATGATGTAATTCTTCAGTCTTACATGAAATATGCCAAGTTGCATCTGAGAAATTAAAGGTCAGGTGAAGCTCCCAGAATTTGCTAAGATCCCCCACCAAAGCTGCAAATATGCAAAGACCCCTGCCTCACAAACTCTAAGACTATATATACTTGCTCCAGTTAACTGTTCTGACAGAGTTGAAGAGCTCCCCTGGCCCAAGGTATTAAAACTTCCCAATCAAGGATCTCAACCTTCATGTATTGTTTTGCTCTAGAAGTGGCCCAATGGCTGTCGCCTGTCATTCAGTTAAAGAAGACTAAGTAATAATGGGTCAAAGACTGGGAACCTTACTCTAATAGAGTGCCCTACTCATCAAATATGAGGAAAGTGAGATAATTATTCTTTTTTTTTTTTTTTGAGACGGAATTTCGCTTTTTGCCCAGGCTGGAGTGCAATGGCATGATCTCGGCTCACTGCAACCTCCGCCTCCTGGGTTCAAGCGATTCTCCTGCCTCAGCCTCCCATGTAGCTGCTCCATGGCCGCCTGCTACAACACCCGGCTAATTTTTTGTATTTTTAGTAGAGATGGGGTTTCACCATGTTGGCCAGGGTGGTCTCGATCTCTTGACCTCGTGATCCACCCACCTCAGCCTCCAAAAGTAGAGTGCAGTGGTCATTCTTAGTTCACTGTAACCTCCACCTCCTGGGTTCAAGCATTTCTCCTGCCTCAGCCTCCAGAGTAGCTAGGATTACAGGAGCCTGCCACCACATCCAACGAATTTTTGTATTTTTAGTAGAGATGGGGTTTCACCATGTTGGCCAGGCTGTTCTCAAACTCCTGACCTCAAGTGATCCACCATCCTCAGCCTCCCACAGTGCTAGGATTACAGGCGTGAGCCACCGTGCCCAGCCAATTATCCTTTCTTACTCTCCTCCACCTGGAATATCCCTTCAACATTTGTACATCCTGATAGTGCCCTATTTCCATCTGTCAAAGTCTTATTCACCCTTTAAGGTTCAATTCACATACAGCTTATTAATTAAAGATTTCTACCTCTCTTATATCTCCCAGCCTATCAATACAATATAACAATTTTCACTTGGCTTAAGTTCTTACTATGTTCAATATTGTCTCTTTTGTCTCTATGAAATTATAGTTCCTTGAAGGCATTAATCAGGATTTGCACTGATCTTGCCAGACAAAGCAAAAAACATCTTTATTTCACAGTGATGGGGACCCATTGACACCAAGGGCAGGGCAGGCTTCTGGCTAAGCAAGGCAATTGGGTCTTTTCTTAACATGGGTTTAAACTGTACTGATGTTTTTATTCCCTGTGGCATCTACTAGAGTGCCTTGCACACTGTAGACTTATTTTTTCCCTAATAAATAAGAAAACGCTAGGTAAAAGTAAGGAAGAAAAGTTTATCATATGGAGGAAAGTTTATTTTGTGTTACTCTACAATGAGAATTAGAACCAAAGAGCAATATCACAAGGAAACGAGCTTCACCTCAACGTAATGAAGAGCTTTCCAACATTTGGAGTTGTTCTAAAGCAGAATGAGTCCCCACGTGAGAGTGAGCTCTGACACTAACTGCACTCAAGCAAAAGCTGAAGGGCCCTTTTCCAGGATTTCTACAGAGACAATTCAGACATTGACTAGGAGGTTAGACTAGACTCAATGACATATACCTTTCCTTGCTCTCTGAATATTTATTGACAGTCACCTGTTGACCACCTAGACTCTTGATTGCCCTAGACTTATGTTGTCCATTTGTGTTATATATTTATTGCTTCAAGCCTGGTATGCCATGAACTGTGCATTGACTGGTCCCTAACTTTCTTCTTCCCATGTATTTTTCAGTTACTCAGACTGACCAAGAATATTTCATCAACAGGTGAACTATAAGCAATCAGACATGAAGCGACAGCTATCAAGAAACAGTAAAGCAGAAGAAATTATGCCATGAGAAAACCTGTTACACATTTTCACCTGGACGAGGAGCCCATCCTAAGCAGGGGCAGGCTCAGAGCTCAAGATGGGCCATACCACAATTGGTGGTTAGGTAAGCAGATTTTACCTGCTGGAGTTGCAGTGTCTGAGTAAAATATAGAGTCTGATAAGATTGAAGTAGGGCTCTGAAACTTTATTGACTGACAAAAAACACTTCTACTCAGAATGCTAGGTGAAGGTTAGTACAGGCACATTCTTTCTTGAGTGGTGATGATGATAATTGTACAACTCTCAGGTCTTAGCCAAAACCATGAGTAGTAGAGCTGCAAATAAACTAACAGGATTTAGCAGGAGTGAAACGATAGGGTCTGGGTCCCAGAACTCAGGGATCTAGTCCTCATTCCCATGAACGCATTCATTGAAGCAACAGTTGTTGGTCAGAGCTTCTCACGTGTGACAAGAACTTGGAGCATGAAGGGCGTTACAGAAGTGTCTCTTGTGTCAGGGGCAGAGTGGGGAGTTGGGAGAACATTGGTCTTGGAGAGCAGACAAGCCTGGAGGTGAAGCAAGTCTTGGAGAAGAGGGAGAAGATTCTCCCACCATTGCCTCTCATCTACTTGCTGACCACCCAGAATCTTTCGCCTGCTTCCCCCTTTATCCTCTTCACAGCCTCCCCCAGTGTGTAGAGGAAGATGAGAGATAAGAGAGGAGAGTGAATATTTAGGGAGTGAACAAAAGGCAGAATAAGTCAGATTGGGTAGAATAAAGCAAGTGGAGAAAGAGATAAGCAAGAGTTTCTGTTCTGCTTCTGACACTGACTAGGAGTATACCCACAGGTAAATCATTGCCCTTCTAGAAACTATCTATGATGTTGGACTGAGGATCCCTGGAGAGTCTGTGGTTGAGGGGCCTGTGTTCTGCTGAGCCTTATAAATAGTTTTCCTTGTGATGAGATTTAATGTCTCAACCCTTGGCTTATTCACATACTGATTATTCCAAACAGTTGAAAATCTGGACAGTTGAATTTCTGTAACATTTTGCTTGAAATCCAGGATTCAACATAATTGTTTCTTTAGAGTGAGAGAGTGGAGTTGGAGAAGAGTGGGAAGGTATTTTGATTATTTTAAATTACTCCTTCGATCCTCATATACTAATAGGATTGACTCTCAAAACCCTGTTTGGGAACTGCTGGGTGGACCCAAGCTTTGACTGGAAGGCAGGCAATGGTTCCTGTATTTCTCATGCTCATTCACTTGTGTTTCTTTATGTGAAAAGAGGAGTGCTTCCCAGAAATAGCCATTTTTGTTGACTGTTGCTAGGAAATAAATTCAGACACCATAGCATTTAACATATACCATGGGATGGAGGAAATTAGAAGATAGCCACCCTGATTTCCATTAGAGGGGAAACTCTGACTCAAAATAATTTAATTTAGGCTAGCCCACTTCTTTCAGGATTTTGGAAAGCTTGCCAGATAAAGCAAAAAAAAAAAAAAAAACCCCACAAAACTTTATTTCACAGCGATGGGGACCCAGTGACACCAGGGGTAGGGCAGGCTCCTGGCTGAGTGAGGCAATTGAGTCTTTTCTCAACATGGGTTTAGACTGTACTGATGCTCAAGTATAGTTTGTTCTTCAGGGCCAGAGTGCTTACTTTGATTGACTCACTAGCAAAGAAACCAATGGGGCTGCAGCTCCTTTTGGTGCAAGTAATGAAAAGGAAACTAGAATTGAAGGAACTGAGTTAACTATTACCCCCAGGACTAACGCCCACACTCCCTGTTTTCCTCTACCCCAGCACCTGCATTACTAAGAGTAATAAGCTTCAGCTGCCCAGTGGGCTGGAGTCTAAAGCTCTGCTCATGACTGTCAGACGCAGACTTGGCATATGGCCCACTAGGCTAATAAAGAAACTAAAAAATCTAGAAATGGGAACTTTCTCGAGAAGGGATATGGAGTTTCAGAACAAGAGGCTTAGAGAAGAAGGTGGGGAATCCTAAATATAGAAACCCAGGTTGGGAGTGGAAGGAAGGGTGCATGGGGGATTCTCCATCCACACCCCACCCAAAGCCTCCATTTCAATGTGACTTTCTCATGAAACTCAAGGTGTAATATAGTAGATAATGTTATTTGCTAGAAATCAAATTCAGGGTGAGAAGTGTAATACTTCCCAGGATGGTCTGGTAAAATGATTGTGCACATTGGAAGCGTGAATGTGTGAGGAAGGTGGCAAGAAGACATTTAGAGGATGCCTTGTGGTTAGGAGACCGTGGTAGGCTGAATAAGGTCCCCCAAAATATATGCAGGTCCTGCAAATAATCGTATATGGCCAAAGGGGCTTTGCAGATGTGATTAGTTAAGGATCTTGAAATGGAATGATCTTGGATTCGTTGATAAATGTAATCACAAATGCGCTTAGAAGAGGATAGCAGAGGGAGATTCGACTACAGAAAAGGAGAAAGCAATGTGACCATGGCAGCAGGGATAAGAGCAATGTGGCCAAAACCAAGGAATGTTGGCAGTCACGCCAATGTGGAAAAGACGAGAAAATGGATTCTTCCCTGGAGCCTCCAGAAGGACTGGCCCTGCCAACATTCTGACTTTAGCCCAGTGGAACTAATTTTAGACTTCTGGCCTTCAGAACTGTAAGAAAATAAATCTGTACTGTTTTAAGCCACCAACTTTTCGTAATTTGTTATAACAACCCTAGATAAACAATACAGGGATGATATAAATGAGGAAGGGAGAGAGCATACTATTTTATCAGCTGCTTCAATTAGGAAAATGTGGAGAAGAGATCAAAGAGATGTTCAGACTGCTAAGATAAAGGCTTTAGGAGAAGTCAAACAAGGAGGTGCTTTTCAAGGGCTACCTCCAGGTATGTAGAGGTATTGATAATGAGAAGAAAGGTTTTTTTAATGAAAATTTGCAGCTGGGCATAGTGACTTATGCCTGTAATCCCAGCACTCTGGGAGGCTGAGATGGGAGGATCACTTGAGGCCAGGAGTTCAAGACCAGCCTGTGCAACATAGCGAAACTCCATCTCTACAAAAAGATTTCAAAAATTAACCAAGTAGGGTGGCATGTGTCTGTGGTCCTAGCTACTCTGGAGGCTGAGGTGGGAGGATCACTTGAGCTCAGGAGCTCAAGACTGCAAGTGAGCTATGATCATGCCACTGCACTCCATCCTGTGCAACAGAGCAAGATCCTGTCTCTATTTTAAAAATAAAAGAAAGAAAGAAAAAAAAGTTTTTGTTTTTCCGTGCTTTTAAAATGAAACTCATACCCATTCTGGCATGTGCTCAAAAGACTAGGAAAAGATAGCCTTCTCAGTTAAAATGTATTTCTGATGGACCATCATTTCTTTGAATGGAACTCCAAGTAAACTCAGAGGTATCTGGATTTTATACCAGGGATTTTGTGCTAATTTATGTGCCATTTTGGAATTCAGCCTCAAGACGGCATTTTCATCATGACTCCAAATAATTGGAAAAATGATGGAAAAGAATGTCACATTCATTAAGCGTCAACTGTAATTGTTTGGGATTATCACCATAAAACCATAAAGACAGAACAGAAATAGATCATATTAAGGAGAAATCACATTTTAGAATTCAGTATTTTTGTCAAAAAAAATCATACTTATATGCTATTATACTATTTATGAACACTGAAGATTAAAACTTCTCCCATATGAAGCTAGAATTTAGTTGTTAACCTGTCTCAACGGAGACTCTTTCTTAAGGAGAAAAGAGGTCGGTGGCACACATCCATGGTTTAGTTGAAGGCTTTGGCCAACTCCACCCCCCAGAGACTAGGTTCCCAGTGAACCTGCCTGACCACAACTTCTAACTTCTTGAAAATGAAAAAACGTATAGCAAGCACTATGAAGGAGCCTAAGTGAGAAAGGATGACTTTTAGTCACAATTAGGGCATGTTCCTGAAATGAGACACAAGAATGGGTAGATTTGGAAAGAC
This sequence comes from Pongo pygmaeus, assembly GCF_028885625.2. Classification (NCBI taxonomy): domain Eukaryota; kingdom Metazoa; phylum Chordata; class Mammalia; order Primates; family Hominidae; genus Pongo; species Pongo pygmaeus. The sequence goes on along the minus strand of NC_072384.2, from coordinate 104,281,666 downwards.
TAAAAAAGTGAGAGGATTGGTATTAGGAGTTAGTGACAGATTTGATGATAGCCCACCTCACTGCCTTAGAAATATGGCAAGGCAGTAAAGAGTAATAAGAGTAATAAGCTTCAGCTTATTAAGATTCATATATCGAGTTCCTAAACACTAATCAGCAAGGTAGAAGGGAATAAAACATGGCATAAAGTGAAAAACACCAAAGCATAGCTTGCCTTTTTGTGGTAAAGACTTGGAGAATTCACCATCTTTCTCATTTTACTGAGAACACACACCCTGGAGGAGGGGATTAAATGTTGATAGTAATACATTTATCCTCATAGAAAATTCCAGATTCCTCAGTTCCTCATTTTCATCATATGTTGATTAACAGCTAGGCTGAGTACAGTCTGTCTTCTGTGGCACCAAGAGAAATCTTATCCACCAAGCAAAAAGGAAAACAATGGAGTGAGTTGGAAGTGAGAAGAGGACCTAGAGACACAAAGAAAACGTGGTCCCCTCTTGTGAGGAATGTGGACTTCACGAAGAAAAAGACGTAACAAGGCAGAGAACATTATTTGTCAGAATTCAAGCTGAGACTCCTACAGAACAAGGTGAGTCCATGGGAAGACTTCAGGTCCCAGGGTCCTGATGTAGAATTGGGATGGAGCAGAAGGAGCCAGCCATATTTTGGTACAATTCAGTCAGATTCTCCACAGAAATACATAGTAGTTTAAAAAATTAAGTGAAGAGGGCTAATGAAGGGATTGTTTCAAAAGTGTGGAAGGAGTCAAGAGATAAACAAGGAAGGATGAAGCACCAGGGAACTGTGGAAAACCCTTTATTTCCCCAACGTTTGGAGGGGCAAAGGAGGTGTCTTAATTTGAGCTCTTCTAGAAACAAGCACTGAGACAAGAATTCCAGGGTGAAAAGTTTACATGGCAGGTGAAGAAAACACCAGTAGGAACACGGGAAAGTGAGACAGGGAAGGAACATCTACCAGTAACGTGTATCTAGTCAGTGATCACGGTAGGCAATAGGACTTACCACCACAGCACACTGTGGGAGGTGGTGCAAAGCATAAGCCATAGGATCATCCACCCTAGCCCAAAGATCCACTGTGGCCCTGAGCAGGCCCAGGCACGGTATGGAGAGCATCCTCAAGGAGGAATGACCCAGCCTGGAGTGTTGGAGCCCAAACAGGGTGAAAAGGGAATCCATGGTATGGGAGAGCCCAGCATGGGGAGACACAGCGCCACCTGGGCAAAGTGGGTAACAGGAACAGGCAGCCTGGAATGAGAAGTCAGAGCAGAGGCAGAGAGAGTAGGGAACCACGTGGGGAAGGAGTGAGGAAGAAGATGGGAGGTGAGTTTCATGCTAGGGGATTGATCAAATAAGGAATGTAGTAAGGATCTAAGAGTGAGGTTTCTCACTGTCAGAAGAAGGATAAATAAAAGAAAGGGATAAGTCTAGAATGAATCACCATGTAGTGTTGTATTGGAATTAATGGCTTGGGTGTGAACTCATGGATTTCTAGGTAGGATAGACAAATATATAGGCAGACTAATGTGTATGTGGATGCATATATACACATTTACATCTACTTATACATATTATATAAATATATATTTGTATTCACACATACACATATATGCACACAAATTTACATCTACATTTATATTTATACACATATTTATCTATTTATCTGGATAGATATCTATCCCTAGCTCTGTCCACTGATGGGACCTAGGAGCAGTGAGATTCCAATAGCAATGAGCAGAACTAATGCCTAGGTCTTGGCTTCTACACCCATCTCTCAAAGAAACCAGGGCTCTTGGAGAAGCAGCTGATTCCAGCACTGGGACAGTGAAAGCTCAAGCTGAGGATGGACTAGCTCATTCTGCCAGAAAGCAAGAGTGCTGAAAGGACATTGGGGACATGGTGGAAGAACACAAGACCCAGTTGGAATGGGCTCCTGCTGGCCAAGGATGGGGCAATTTCAGTATCAAAACAGAATAATGATAGTAACAAATTTTTATCTATTGAATAAAGTAGGATGCCATGATGCCATACAGATATAAATGAACAAATAAATAAAATTTTTCACAAGGAACAGAAGATTTGCAAAGTTTCAAAGTACTTTCCCATAAAATCTTTATTAAAATGTAAAGGGGACAAGAATTACTTTGTGGTGGAGAAGGTTGACACCCACCACCTTAGTCAAGTGATGACAATGAACATTATCAGTAATGTAACAAATCAAAACTGTGAGCTGCCTGATAGGATGCAATTAAAAGAGTGCAATGTCACTTCTGTGTTATTTCCACCAAAGACGAAGAACCTGATTTTAATCATGAAGAAACATCAGACTCACCCAAACAAGGGATGTTCTACAAAACAACTGCTTCTAATCTTCAAAAGTGTCAAGGCCATGAAGTCTAGACTGAGAAACTGTCCAGACTGGACACTACAGAAACATATTGTCAGGCCTCTGAGCCCAAGTTAAGCCATCATATCCCCTGTGACCTGCACATACACATCCAGATGGCCGGTTCCTGCCTTAACTGATGATATTGTCTTGTGAAATTCCTTCTCCTGGCTCATCCTGGCTCAAAAGCTCCCCTACTGAGCACCTTGTGACCCTCACTCTGCCTGCCAGAGAACAACTCCCCTTTGACTGTAATTTTCCTTTACCTACCCAAATCCTATAAAACGGCCCCACCCCTATCTCTCTCCACTGACTCTCTTTTCGGACTCAGCCCACCTGCACCCAGGTGAAATAAACAGCTTTATTGCTCACACAAAGCCTGTTTGGTGGTCTCTTCACACGGACACGCGTGAAATTTGGTGCCGTGACTTGGATCGGGGGACCTCCCTTGGGAGATCAATCCCCTGTCCTCCTGTTCTTTGCTCCATGAGAAAGATCCACCTACGACCTCAGGTCCTCAGACTGACCAGCCCAAGAAACATCTCACCAATTTCAAATCCGGTAAGCGGCCTCTTTTTACTCTCTTCTCCAACCTCCCTCACTATCCCTCAACCTCTTTCTCCTTTCAGTCTTGGTGCCACACTTCAATCTCTCCCTTCTTTTAATTTCAATTCCTTTTATTTTCTGGTAGAGACAAAGGAGACACGTTTTATCCGTGGACCCAAAACTCCAGTGCCGGTCACAGACTGGGAATGCAGCCTTCCCTTGGTGTTTAATCATTGCAGGGATGCCTCTCTAATTATTCACCCATGTTTCAGAGGTGTCAGACCACGCAGGGACGCCTGCCTTGGTCCTTCACCCTTAGCGGCAAGTCCTGCTTTTCTGGGGGAGGGGCAAGTACCCCAACCCCTTCTCTCCGTGTCTCTACCCCTTCTCCGCCTTTCTGGGGGGCAAGAAACCCCCAACCCCTTCTCCTTCACCCTTAGCGGCAAGTCCCGCTTTTCTAGGGGAGGGGTAAGTACCCCAACCTCGTATCTCTGCACCCTGATCCCTTATTTCTGCACCCCAATGCCTTATATCTCTGCACCCCGATCCCTTATTTCTGTGCCCCAACCTCTTATATCTCTGTGCCCCAATCCCTTATTTCTGCACCCCAACCTCTTATATCTCTGCTCCCCAATCCCTTATTTCCATGCCCCAACCTCGTATCTCTGTGCCCTGACCCCTTTCCCACTTTTCTGGAGGGTAAGAACCCCCAAACCCCTTCCCTCCCTGTCTCTACTCTCTTTTTTCTCTGGGCTTGCCTCCTTCACTATGGGCAACCTTCCACCCTCCATTCCTCCTTCTTCTCCCTTAGCCTGTGTTCTTAAGAACTTAAAACCTCTTCAACTCTCACCTGACCTAAAATCTAAGCATCTTATTTTCTTCTGCAATGCTGCTTGACCCCAATACAAACTCAACAGTAGTTCCAAATAGCCAGAAAACTGCACTTTCAATTTTTCCATCCTGCAAGATCTAAATAATTCTTGTCATAAAATAGGCAAACGGTCTGAGGTGCCTGACGTCCAGGCATTCTTTTACACATCCGTCCCTTCCTAGTCTCTGTGCCCAGTGCAACTCGTCCCAAATCTTCCTTCTTTCCCTCCCGCCTGTCCCCTCAGTCCCAACCCCAAGCGTCGCTGAGTCTTTCTAATCTTCCTTTTCTACAGACCTATCTGACCTCTCCCCTCCTGGCCAGGCTGAGCTAGGTCCCAATTCTTCCTCAGCCTCCGCTCCTCCACCCTATAATCCTTTTATCACCTCCCCTCCTCACACCCGGTCCAGCTTACGGCTTCGTTCCCTGTCTAGCCCTCCCCCACCTGCCCAGCAATTTACTCTTAAAAAGGTGGCTGAAGCTAAAGGCATAGTCAAGGTTAATGCTCCTTTTTCTTTATCAGACCTCTCCCAAATCAGTGAGCGTTTAGGCTCTTTCATCAAATATGAAAAGCCCAGCCCAGGTCATGACTCGTTTGGCAGCAACCCTGAGACACTTTACAGCCCTAGACCCTAAAAGGTCAAAAGGCCGTCTTATTCTCAAAATACATTTTATTACCCAATCTGCTCCTGACATTAAATAAAACTCCAAAAATTAAATTCCAGCCCTCAAACCCCACAACAGGATTTAATTAACCTCGCCTTCAAGGTGTACAATAATAGAAAAAAGTTGCAATTCCTTGCCTCCACTGTGAGACAAACCCCAGCCACATCTCCAGCACACAAGAACTTCCAAACGCCTGAACCACAGCGGCCAGGCATTCCTCCAGAACCTCCTCCCCCAGGAGCTTGCTACAAGTGCCAGAAATCTGGCCACCAGCCCAGGGAATGCCTGCAGCCCAGGATTCCTCCTAAGCCACATCCCATCTGTGCAGGACCCCACTGGAAATCAGACTGTCCAACTCACCTGGCAGCCACTCCCAGAGCCCCTGGAACTCTGGCCCAAGGCTCTCTGACTCCTTCCTAGATCTTCTTGGCTTAGCAGCTGAAGACTGACTCTGCCCAATCACCTCAGAAGCCCCCTAGACCATCACGGACGCTGAGCTTCGGGTAACTCTCACAGTGGAAAGTAAGTCCATCCCCTTCTTAATCAATACGGAGGCTACCCACTCCAAATTACCTTATTTTCAAGGGCCTGTTTCCCTTGCCTCCATAACTGTTGTGGGTATTGACAGCCAGGCTTCTAAGCCTCTTAAAACTCCCCAACTCTAGTGCCAACTTAGACAATACTCTTTTAAGCACTCCTTTTAGTTATCCCCACCTGCCCAGTTCCCTTATTAGGCTGAGACACTTTAACTAAATTATCTGCTTCCCTGACTATTCCTGGATTACAGCTACATCTCATTACTGCCCTTCTTCCCAATCCAAAGCCTCCTTTGCGTCCTCCTCTTGTATCCCCCAACTTAACCCACAAGTATAAGATACCTCTACTCCCTCCTTGGCGACTGATCATGCACCCCTTACCATCTCATTAAAACCTAATCACCCTTACCCCACTCAACGCCAATATCCCATCCCGCAGCACGCTTTGAAAGGATTAAAGCCTGCTATCACTCACCTGCTACAGCATGGCCTTTTAAAGCCTATAAACTCCTTACAATTCCCCCATTTTACCTGTCCTAAAACCAGACAAGCCTTACAAGTTAGTTCAGGATCTATACCTTATCAACCAAATTGTTTTGCCTATCCAGCCCATGGTGCCAAACCCGTATACTCTCCTATCCTCAATACCTCCCTCCACAATCCATTATTCTGTTCTGGATCTCAAACATGCTTTCTTTACTATTCCTTTGCACCCGTCATCTCAGCCTCTCTTTGTTTTCACTTGGACTGACCCTGACACCCATTAGGCTCAGCAAATTACCTGGGCTGTACTGCCGCAAAGCTTCACAGACAGCCCCATTAATTTAGTCAAGCCCAAACTTCTTCCTTATCTGTTACCTATCTCAGCATAGTTCTCATAAAAACACACGTGCTCTCCCTGCTGATCGTGTCTGATTAATCTCCCAAACCTCAATCCCTTACAAAACAACAACTCCTTTCCTTCCTAGGCATGGTTAGTGCGGTCAGAATTCTTACACAAGAGCCAGGACGGCACCCTGTAGCCTTTCTGTCCAAACAACTTGACCTTATTATTTTAGCCTAGCCATCATGTCTCCTTGCAGCGGCTGCTGACGCCCTAATACTTTTAGAGGCCCTCAAAATCACAAACTATACTCAACTTACTCTCTACCTTTCTCATAACTTCCAAAATCTATTTTCTTCCTCATACCTGATGCATATACCTTCTGTGCCTCGGCTCCTTCAGCTGTACTCACTCTTTGTTAAGTCCCACAATTACCATTGTTCCTGGCCCGGACTTCAATCCGGCCTCCCACATTATTCCTGATACCACACCTGACCCCCATGACTGTATCTCTCTGATCCACCTGACATTCACCCCATTTCCCCACATTTCCTTCTTCCCTGTTTCTCACCCTGATCACACTTAGTTTATTGATGGCAGTTCCACCAGGCCTAATCGCCACACACCAGCAAAGGCAGGCTATGCCACTAGCCCGCCTCTTAGAACCTCTCATTTCCTTTCCATCGTGGAAATCTATCCTCAAGGAAATAACTTCTCAGTGTTCCATCTGCTATTCTACTATTCCTCAGGGATTATTCAGGCCCCCTCCCTTCCCTACACATCAAGCTCGAGGATTTGCCCCACCCAGGACTGGCAAATTAGCTTTACTCAACATGCCCTGAGTCAGATAACTAAAATACCTCTTAGTCTAGGTAGACACTTTCACTGGGTAGGTAGAGTCCTTTCCTACAGGGTCTGAGAAGGCCACTGCAGTCATTTCTTCCCTTCTGTCAGACATAATTCCTCAATTTAGCCTTCCCACCTCTATACAGTCTGATAACAGACCAGCCCTTATTAGTCAGATCAGCCAAGCAGTTTTTCAGGCTCTTAGTATTCAGTGAAATCTTTATATCCCTTACAGTCCTGAGTCTTCAGGAAAAGTAGAACAGACTAATGGTCTTTTAAAAACACACCTCACCAAGCTCAGCCACCAACTTAAAAAGGGCTAGACAATACTTTTACCACTTTCCCTTCTCAGAAGTCAGACCTGTCCTCAGAATGCTACAGGGTACAGCCCATTTGAGCTCCCGTATAGATGCTCCTTTTTATTAGGCCCCAGTCTCATTCCAGACACTAGACCAACTTAGACTGTGCCCCAAAAAACTTGTCATCCCTACCATCTTCTGTCTAGTCATATTCCTATTCACTGTTCTCAACTACTCATACATGCCCTGCTCTTGTTTACACTGCTGGTTTACAGTGTTTCTCCAAGCCATCACAGCTGGTATCTCCTGGTACTATCCCCAAACTGCCATTCTTAACTATTGAAGTAAATAAATAATCTTTGCTGACAGGACTATGCTGAATTTCCTTAGGCACTCTAGTTAGATGTCCTAGGTCCTCCCAATTCTTAGACCTTTAATACCTGTTTTTCTCCTTCTTATTCTGTTTAGTTTTTCAATTCATACAAAACCGTATCCAGGCCATCACCAATAATTCTAAATGAAAAATGTTTCTTCTAACAACCCCACAATATCACTCCTTACCACAAAATCTTCCTTCAGCTTAATCTCTCCCACTCTAGGTTCCCATGCCGCCCCTAATCCCGCTCGAAGCAGCCCTGAGAAACATCGCCCATTATGTCTCCATACCACCCCCAAAAATTTTCAACGTCCCAACACTTTACCACTATTTCGTTTTTTCTTATTAATATAAGAAGACAGGAATGTCAGGCCTCTGAGCCCAAGCTAAGCCATCATATCCCCTGTGACCTGCATGTACACATCCAGATGGCCGGTTCTTGCCTTAACTGATGACATTCCACCACAAAAGAAGTGAAAATGGCCTGTTCCTGCCTTAACTGATGACATTGTCTTGTGAAATTCCTTCTCCTGGCTCATCCTGGCTCAAAAGCTCCCCTACTGAGCACCTTGTGACCCCCACTCTGCCCGCCAGAGAACAACCCCCTTTGACTGTAATTTTCCTTTATCTACCCAAATCCTATAAAATGGCCCCACCCCTATCTCCCTTCACTGACTCTCTTTTCGGACTCAGCCCTCCTGCACCCAGGTGAAATAAACAGCCATGTTGCTCACACAAAGCCTGTTTGGTGGTCTCTTCACACAGACGCGCATGAAACATATCAACTAAATGCACAGGGCTAATGTTGAAGGCGCTCTGAGGATTGGATAGTAGCAATGTATCAATGTTAATTTTCTGAAGGCTATACTATAGTTAGGAAGGACAGTGTTCTTGTTTGTAAAAAATACCATTCAGAGCTGATAGGACATTAGATCAGAAACTTACTCAGGAAATGAACAGTCCTTTTGCTGTGCTTCCAACTGTTTTATAAGTTTGTGGCTATTTCAAAATTTAAAAAAAAAAGAAAATAAAGAAAGCAACTGTTCCAAGCAATGTAACTATCTTCAAATACAATGTCAAATTTGTACATGCTAGCTAAGGTAATCAATTCCCTGCTCCCCCAAAGAAAACACAGTGAGGTATTTTCAGTTACTGAATATCAAATGTTTATTCTTTCCCTTCTTACTACTGCTAAAATCTCTTTGATAAGTGGCTCCTCTTAAAACCGGATTTGATTTCACAGAAATTTTGTCCTTTAATAATTCATCTTGAGGTGTCCCATGCTGGGGATGAGGATGTGTCAAGGCACAGCTTGGACAACCAGGCCAGGTGGGCCACCATGAAGGTTCTCCTCCCCATACCCCACCCCACACACAGAAACCTGCAAACAACTCAGGGAACACCTGTGCAAAGCCCGCCAGGTTGTCCAAGTCAGCTGAAAACAGAACACCATACTAGATTCAAATTACAAGTTCAGTACTGTACTGTACACATCCAGCATTACACATGCTTAAGATAATATAAGTATGCATAATGACACATCGGGTCTCACTTGTAAACTGTAAGCACGCAGTTACAAAATGTTAAACTACAACATAATCCCAATTTACCTAAAGTTACAAATGTTGTTGCATCGACATTGGCTGCTTCAGAAGCCTTGGGCATGCAGACAGGAAGTAGAGAAAATATTCCAGCTAAGAATAATCACATTCCATATATTTAAGAATCTTTCTAGCCAAATCATATTCTAAAGAAGGCTATCTTGAAGGGCCAGGGCCAATTTCCAGGCTGTGTGGCTTTTACGAGAGGGCTCCCCTGAGCACATATGTACTCTTCACAGATCCTGGAATTATGAATGCAGGTAGACCACTGTGATTCCCAGGGTGACTTCAGCCTCTGGGAGCAAGAATACCTAGTGGCCCCTAGCTCAGGGGAGTCTCTCAACCCTGGAATTCCACCCAGGTCTGGAGGGCTGCTCCAGGCTGATGGGGACCATTTTGACCTGTCAAGCCCAGAGGCACCATGGGTATAGTCTGACAGCAACCTATAGTAACTGCAGCTTTCAGGCTAAATGAATATTCTGCTCTACCCCAGGAGAATGCTTGCCCATTAAAGATGATTTTGTTTGCAATTTTAATATGATCTACAAAAAGAGCTAAACTTGTAATTAATAGCACCATGAAAACATAGATAATGGTAGAAAATAGGATAATAAAATAAATTTGTTTTCAATTCCGGGCAATGTTTCTTACCACTAACATAAACAAAGTAAACCATTTTAACTGAATTTGAGAAAAGAACGTGTCTTTCTGGAGCAAAAATATTATTGTAGGGAGAATATAGGCAAATATGTTCATTATGAATTTTATATACATATGTGTGTATATATGTATGCATAGATATATAAAACTATTGAGCAGCAGAGGAAAGAATGTAAGACAGCTCTCTATTGAGAGTGGCTGTTGAGCTGTCAAGCAGTCATGTAGAAGTATTTTTAAAAAGAAAATTGAGGGCACAAGAAAGCATCTAAAGTCTTGGTAAAATGGTCAACTGGGGTTCAGCAATTGAAGGAGAGTACTGCGTATGTACTAACGTACAGTTCACATCAACATCTCAGAAATAAAATAGCTCCAGCTTTGAAGCATCTCCCTTGACTGATTAAAAGAGGAATTCTCATCCCTACAGAAAGAAGAGGTAGTATGACAGTGAAATGCGGACAGATGCTGGTCCTTGGCTGCTCATTTGCTTTGCAGATTCAGTACCCCTGGCATCTTTAAAACATTTTTTTTTTTTTGTAAATGTGTTTGTTTTACTGGCTGGTGCACTGCTAGGAGCAGACGTGGAGACAGGGATTCCACTCCCAGTGAGGTCTATTTGTTGAGCACACAGGAGCTGGTCTTTCTTTAAAGCTGGTTGCAAGAGGGTGTTTGTTTTGAGAGGACTCGGCAGTACCAAGGCAGTCTGTTAAAATCCCCATTGACTGATACAGTCACTCGTCCAGATTGAACAAAACACCAGCAGAAGATGTATGTAGTTAAATCAAGTCAGACTTTCCGTACTCCAGGAAATAAGAGAATCTTGCACTTGAAGTTGTGGAAAACTGGCTGACATGGTTCATGCCTGGGTGCCAGAGGTCCAGATTATATGGTCACATCTGTAACAAAAATTTAGCATAAATTCTCTAAATGCTCTCCATATGCCAGTTCCCTACAAGAAGATTTCCCCTTTCCATTGCCTTTCATACACACACACACACACACACACACACACACACACACCATGCAAACTCATCTTTATGCTTCAAGACCCAGCACCAGTTCCTCATTTCCAGAGAAGTTTAGCTCTCGACTCCTATAACAGATATTATCTAAACTCATCACTTTGAAACTGTCCACCTCTGATTTCAGCTGCTACTGGGGCAGAAAGCGCTGCATGGGCTGACTGTTCTAGCACAACAGCTCCACTGCATTTCACTGCTTTTCTGCCTCCAGACTTTCTCTGAAGACTCATCCCAAGGAGGCTCATCCCAAGTAGAGGCACAGTTCAGAGACGAGGGAAAGCTAATGCCCTCTGCAGGCAACCCCAAATCAGTGAGGATGGAGCCATTGGTTGCCATCCTTCAGGAGTATAATTCTGGGAGGCATCTGTACACTTCTCAGAGGTCCAATGAAGTCAGGCCTCTGTGGCCTGGAGCTGAGACCTTGATAATAATGCGCCCTTCATTTGCTTCTCCTTGTTGGCTGCCTCACTCTCCCTGCCCCCTCACCCCTTCTTCCTGGGATCACCTCCCAAATAAACTACTTGCACCCAAGTCCTTATCTCAGGTTCTGCTTGTGGGTATCCAAACAGACAGAACACATTAAGCAAAGAGATTGAGAGATCATATTTTTTTTAACAGCAAAGTAATGAAACATAAGCTCTTTGCAAGTGTCAAAGCTATGGTATTAACTGTCTAGGGAACCAAAAGAGTCACTGAACACTTTGAGCATCAATTTCTGTCATCTAAAACATGGAATGTGAACTCAAGGATCCTTTTTAGCTCCCATCCCATGCTATAATTCCATGACAACGCAAGCTATGTGTGTCCCCTCTAGACAGTCTGCAGCCACTGAGGGGTGAAAAAATGCAGTGGCTTCTGTCTCATTACACATTGCACATCATTCGAACCTCAAGGGCATAAGACATGAATTTTCCACAATGGAAGCTTCAAACTTTCTGGGTGCTCCTCAAACTTGGCAACTTTCAGTTTTCTAACTCTTAACAAAAAAGGTCAAATTTCCATGTTATTGAGACTTCTAAAGCCATCCAACTTCTCTAAACTTGCACACTCTTTACATCAAAATAACCAAATATCTTCATCAATTTCTCCTTCTTCCCTCTAGCAGCACCAGCACAGATCTCTCTTCCCAATCTCAGTCTAAAATTAGCATATATCTGTCCAAATTCCCCAGAGTGCCTCACTCAGTAACTCACACTTAACTGATGCTCAATAAATGCTTATTGAATGACTGAATGAACGCTTCAACAAAAAACACTTAGAATCATCCCAACTTTTGAAACATCAATTGGAAAATTGCCTTGATACAATGGTGGCTTATGAACTGTTTGTGTGTTTAGTTTCAATAGTGGCTTACAAACCTATTGCTTGTTTGTTTTCAATATACTGCAGAAAATATAAATCTAGTTAAAGTGAGAAACCCAGATTTTCACAGAAAATTCTAGAATTAGGCCTTGGAGATGTTTTCCTTTCCTTTAAAATTTAAAAAAAAAAAAATTAACATTCCAGGCTTACTGTGAAGAAACCTCTTCCCTACCCAAACCCCCAAATGGAGTCATACCTGTGAGTTTAGATTTTTTGGCTGTGTTCACTGCTCTCATGAACATGTATTCACCGTTAGGGTCGTGCACACTGGATGAATACTTCTGAAAGAAAAAGCCAGAAACATGCTGGTCATCTTTTCTTCTCCATCTCTTTGTTTTTTGACTGTTTTCTATTCTTTGTTGAAGTGGTGTGTGACAAAAACATGATAATGTGACTTAGGTTCCTGGCTTTAGGCTAAGTAGAAAAACAATATGAAAAGGGCTTTACATAAAAAGAGCTTTCTACTGAATTTTCTTCCTCGTTTTTGCCTTTATTGTTTCTTTCCCAATAGACTTAGACCATGGGCCCCATCTCATTCTCTTCCTTCTTTATATCTCTTTTCAAATTCCAGTCTCCCACAGATATACACTGGCCAAGGACCACACTGTGGATATACTTGAGTACTAGCATACTCGGGTAATATGCAGAGTGGTGTCAGTTCTTTGATTGAGAACCTGTAATGCAAGAGACCAAAAAGAATATCCCCCAGCACAGAGAGATTTTTGTTGTTGTCATTGTTGTTTATCTTTCTAAATAGCTCCTCAGTGGTTTTCTTTAAAAGCAAGGAGTCTAATAACCTACCATGTAAAGAAGTTGTCAATTTCCTTCTCAGCTACAATTGACACCTTAGAAGGCTTTCTTGCTGACTGTTTTTAACTTACCAGTTAAGCAAAACTTACAACTAATTGTTTCATCTCTGCCCTGCCTCTCAGGAGCCTTAGATTCAAATTTTCAGCCCACGCATAATAATTTTTTAAAAATCAGAGTCATCTATTTTTATGTTTTAACCTTCCTCCTGACCTTTAGTCTTCTCTTGACCTCAATTTCCTCATCTAGTTTGAACAATATTAATAATAATGTAACTCTGTAAGCCATCAAGTCAAGTCCTCTTTGGAATGTGTGGGCTACAAAACAAATAAATAAATTTCTTTTCCAAGTGATTAGTTTAATTAGTAGGTATGTCTTGGGGGGAAGGAATTGTCTCCCTGTTGGTCAAATTACTCTGACAAGAGCCATGTGTACTTTTGATGAGGAAATTATCACTGATGTACATCTGTAAAGCAGACACAAGGAAAGACAGAAATCACTTACCTTTTTTGTAAGCCAGCAAATAAGTATGCATCCCAAAATGCAGACTACAACAAAGGCTGCACATCCTATGGGTAACCAGAACTTCAGTTGGCAACAAAGTTGTGATTCTGGATTGGAAAAAAAGGTATGTTAATGAAAAATTCTGCTGAACCACAAGTTCTCTTACCAAATTTAAAAGAGCTATTTAATCAAATGAAGGTTTTCTTTATTATAGTCATGAAATCCAGTAAGTGGGCAAGTTATTAGACTAACATCATCTCAGTATTATGGCAAGGATCCAGGAACTAAAACTTAAAAGATTATGCATATAATGTATTTACAAATGTGGTTAATAGAAAGGGCTTTTCTGTCTATATTTTTATAAAAGAGGTACTAGTAAAAGTAATGTTATAAAACTATGATTTTCAATCATCATACTTCATTCCACAAACACAGTGCAAAACCAAACCTTAAATCTTAGGTGAATAGAGATAATACCCATTATTAAGCCATGAGTTTAAGTATTTGTCTTAATGTTTTTCCTGATTTTTAATAGCATATGTGTTTAAAAGGCAATATGATCTATTTCTGACTTAGCAGTCTATGGGATTACATTGCATATTGCTGAATAATACTAATTATGATTAATAGTAAATCATCACCTGTATATCTTCATTATAAATGATTGCCATCAACTGCATCTAAGTGAACTCCAACACAAAAGATATTTATTTGTCTAATTGTTTTCATTAGTGCGAAAAGTCGTCAAAACATATATATACTCTTAAGTTTGGAAGATGAAAGCAATGTCTTACCATAAATATGCAAATATCCTCCCGTAAGAGTTACTTTAAAAGGAGGAGGATCAAAAATTGATAGGTTGCAGAAGTAATAGTTGGCATGAGAACGGTCCAAGTTGTATAGAAAAAAAGAGACACTGTTGTTGGATAACTGAGAATGGCAGAATTTCAGCCTCTTAATGGACACTGTGTTTCCACTTCCTTTTGTCTTAGTGAGATCGCAGAGTATTTGCCCCCCTTTCAGCAACTGCATTTTAAATTGCTGGACAATGTCAGGATATTTGCATAAAATTTGTACACCTCCGTTGTGAAATATAAACATCTCATAATTGGCAGAACCATTGATTTCTCCTGCATAAAAAGAAAGAAAACAAAGCAAAAGTGACATTTTATAATGTTGCCCTAATAATTATATTTTAACATAAAAGTAATTTATTCTATGCATAAAGTCATCTCTGTTGCACCAAAATGAAACAGCTTCACATTCTCCCTCCACCCCTCAAGGAAGAACATAAGATAAAACTATGTCCTAGAGAAAAAAAAATCCTAACCAGAAACTTGCTTGTCATATGTGAATATAGAATATACTAAATATTAAATAATATATTTACATAGTATGTATGAATCAAACTGGTATGGTCTCTGTCATTTGTTAGCTTTCGTATTCGAGGCAAGATAGTAAGGGAATAAATATGTAGTAATGCAACATAATTTGTGATAGGAATGGAGTACTATTTAAATAAAGGTGGTAGGGTCAGGTGGGTTATAATTTTGATTATAGAATCAGAAAATGTTGCCTTGAGGAAGTGAGTTTTAAAATTGGAATTAAAGGATTAGTAGCACTTAGCTAAACAGAGAGATATGGGAAAAGTTGAAGTTTAGGAAAAACTTCATTTATTAGTAGGTATGTCTTGGGGAGAAGGAATTGTCTACCTGTTGATCAAACTACTCTGACAAGAACCATGTGTACTTCTGATGAGTAAATAATCACTGATGTACATCAGTAAGGCAGATACGAGGAAAGATAGAAATTGCTCACTTTGTAAAAGTACAAAGTAGTTTAAAAATGAATAATTGTATATATATGTTACATATGTATGTATATTACGTATTATATATTAAAATATATGTATTATATATGTATATTACAATATATAGAGATTATGTGTGTGTATATATACAAACAATTGTATACATATACATACATATATACACACATACATTAGGTCCTCCTGCTAGAGAGTAAAAGAACAGACTAATCATTTTCAAATGACAGAAATGTATTTTCTCCAAAACTCATCCACTGAGAACTGAATCAAGGCCTGATAATAAAGATAAAGCCCCAGATTTTTGTTTACTTTTTCTCTCTCTTTTCTTTCCTTTTCTTTTCAGAGAAAAGGGTTTACTCTGTTTCCCAGGCTACAGTGCAGTGGCATGATCCTAGCCCGTTGTAGCCTCCACTTCCTTGGCTCAAAGGACCCTCCTGCCTCAGCCTCCCAAGCAGCTGGGAATACAGGCACACACCACCATATCTGGCTAATTCTGAAAAAGAAATTTTGTAGAGACAGGTCTTGCTTTGTTGCCCAGGCTGGTCTTGAACTCCTGGCCTCAAGCAATCCTCTTGCCTCAGCCTCTTAAAGTGCTGGGATTACACATGTGAACCACCATGCCCAACCCCACTTTTTCATTTTCTGAAATAAATTTATGCTTACAGGAAGCCAAGTTTGTTTTTGCAAGCTACATGGGAATCACAGAAGGAAAAAACTGAAATCACCTTGGCCTGGTGGTTGCAGATTCTGAGTTATCAGACTATAAATTCAAACTGCTCATTGCCTTCTCTTTCTTTTTGTTTTATTTTCCTTTTTAATATGACAAATTTTCATGCTGAAATTGTTTGGGAAATTATTAGCATGCTGGTTTTTTCCTAAGTTTTGAAATCTTGGTCTTTGTTTTTGAGAAAACTATGTAAGTGTAAAAAAATTTTAAGGAAAAAAATTACCTAGTTCTACAGTGAAATAGAAATACTATTTGTATATTTTTGCTCTTTATCTTGCAAAAACATACTTATTATTTATAGCAAACATGTTATTTTTTGTTCTGCTATTGTTATTTTATGTCATAAACATTTCATTTTTTACATAGTCATCATAATTATCCTTTTTAATGACTATATTATTGGCCAAAATGTTAATCTATCATAATTTGTTAAAACTAAAATACTAATGTTGGATATTGGGATTATTTTCAGTGTTTTGCTTTTATGTAAACATTATGACATTTGGTCAAAATGTTTAAAAGTTATAATACTATGTATTGCCAGTTTGCTTTCTGAAATTTGTAACAGGATTAGCATTATGCAGGAGGGGCTATTTGTCACACCTCTACTTACATTAGTTGCCTTAATTTTATTTCAGATTCACAATTACTTATTTTCTTAATAACCCTAGGCTTCAATTTATATATCCCCTATATGTCTTCAATTTGGGTGATTTGATTGTGAAAATAAGCACAAGTGTTCTAGTCTTCAGTTATAGCAGTCCCTATTATTCAAACTAATTCTCACACCAAAACAACCAAAAATGTTGAACAAATGTCCAAAAATATTATTAAAAGCATTAAAGAGTGACACAAAGGAGGAGAAATTACCAGGCTAAATTTGAAGAGAGAACAAGAACCCCGAGAGACAGGCAAAGCTTGGAAGCTGCTTTTACTCTGAAAGCATTGCTGTTCTTTCAAATTCAAACTTTTGTTTTTATGTCTCAACTCCCAGAATCTGCAGAGTGAGGGATCTGGCAGAAAACCCTCTCCCCAATAAATTGGGATCCCAAAGAGTTACATTCTTAGAGCACAGGTAAAGAAATAAACCAGACCTCATTCAGATTAGATGGTCCAGAAAAATCTTCTGGACCTCAATGGTCTAGAAAACCTCAATCCTTGAATTTTCTTTAAGGAGATTTGCATTATTATTACCCTTCAGCTTTTGAAAGTAAAAATGCAAACTATTACAAGAAGAAAAGGTTTATATCCTAGGCCTCAAAAAATTTCCTACAAATAATATTCACATTCAATGGCAAACACATCATAAAAATAATGAGACATACAAGAAAACAAGGGAACAACAGAAACAACAAACTACAAAAACAAACCCATGATTTATATATTTGAATTATCAGTTTCCCAAAATAAAGTAATTAAGCTTATTATGTTTAAGCAAATAAGAGAAAAACTTGTAATAATATCTGTAGTACACAGGAAAATTTAAGTCAACTAATTTGAAAAAGAACCTACAAGAATCGGCCAAAAAAATGCACTAACTGAGATTTAAAACTCTATAGATAAGTTCAATATATATTAGACAGAGTTAAAGAGAAAATTGGTGAACCAGCAGCTAGGTTGGAAAAATTAGTTAGAACCCGGTCACACTCCACAGATTCAAGAATCCCAACAATTCACAAGCATATTTTTTAAAAGTATGCACACCTAGAGGTATCTTAGTGAAAATCCTAAAAGCAGCCAGAGAAAAGAGACTGATTACCTTCCAAGGAGCAACTATTAGACTGTTTCAGCATCAATAATAAGAGCCCTGATACGGTGGAATTATAACATATACCTCCAATGTGCTAAAAGAAATATCTGTCAATATAGAGCACATTGTCTAGAAAGACAGTGAAGGTATATGTAATTTGAAACTTTTCTAAGTGAAGTATACATGTTGTGATTTCTTCCATAATTACTAAAAAACAGAAATAGTTAATATAATCTGAATTAGTATCACAAAATTCAGCCTAATGGTTTTGTCTAAAGAGGGAGAAAGAGTTGGAATCAGAAGGAAATATGGGTGCTGACAATCTTGTATTTCTTGACCTGTGGTGATTATGAGGGTGAGGTAGTATGCTTTAGCATTATTCATTAAATTATACTTTTTTCACTTTTCTATATGTATGTTTTGTTTTATAATAACAAGTACGTTTAAAAGCTTACAGAAGGAAAATAATACTTGCTTCATTTTAAAAACTGGACGGAACAATATTATCAACAGGCAAAGAAAAAAAAACTGTTGGCATGAGAACAGGTGCAGTCTACATTAGATTAAAACGTAGGGTATTTTGCTTGGGGCTTTATTTGTCTGACAGTAAAATATGTTGCCCCACTGTGGCTTTGATGCATATGTCTCTACCGTCTGCTGCAGAAGATAAAATCAGTGGACGGGTTCTCGGTTCCTTTAGAAATGTTCACAAAAAATTTCCCAGAGACTTTAGAATGGCAGCAAGTAAACCACAAAGATCTTGGAGCCAAAGCGTCTGTGGTCACTATGTATACACAGACATAGACGCATTGTCTTCTACTTCCGAAGATGATTTTGTCAGCAGATTTTTCCCCCATTGTGCCCGCACTGTGGCAAACACAAGAGGACATGAATGGTTGGTGGTGCAGTGTGCTGGAAGTGCATTGCAGTGGATCCCAAGGAAACCAGAGGCAAATTGTGGCTCTGCCACTAGCAAGGCTCTGTGGCTAGGGTACCCCTGTGGAATTCAGCCTCCTCATCCATGAAATGAGGAAGTGAAACAACAACATCTTAATGTTATTTCTAACACTTGCTTTCTCTGGATTCAGGATCAGAATATATCCAGATAAGACTGCAAACAACTGAGAGAGCTAATTCTTTGCTGTTGGGTAAGTCCTCCAAAGGGAAAACAATGTTCCTGTCTCAATATCATAATGGGCTATTCCAGAAAGTCAGAATAAATTAAAATAAAGGAGACTGTCTTTCTTGCCCACAAAAGTATTTAGGTAGGACTAGGAATGCTGTGCCTCAATTTTTCTTAAATGGCATGTTGAGAGTGAGTGCCACTGACACCAGCTGAAGATTTCAAAGTGTCATTTCTATTGGACACTTTTTTTTTTTTTTTTGAGATGGAGTCTTGTTCTGTCACCAGCAGGCTAGAGTGCAGTGATGCAATCTCAGCTCACTGCAACCTCTGCCTCCTAGGTTCAAGCGATTCTCCTGCCTCAGCTTCCCAAGTAGCTGGGACTACAGTCACATGCCACCACACCCAGCTAATTTTTGTATGTTTAGTAGAGACGGGGTTTCACCGTGTTGGCCAGGATGGTCTCGATCTCTTTACCTCGTGATCCGCCCACCTTGGCCTCCCAAAGTGCTGGGATTACAGGTGTGAACCACCGCACCTGGCCTGGACACTCTTAATTACTCATTTTATTATTTTTAACTTAAAAACTACCTGGCTCGACTATTTATTATGAAATGTAGTGATCAGAAGGCTGACTTAGGTTTCCACATATCCAGTGTTTAAACTTTCCATCTGGAACCACTTGACAGCTCTAAGTCTGCAGTTTGAATGTTTTTAACTATAGCATTTAATTAATTACTTCATAACTATTTTGGCAGATATAGAACAGATATGCTTGCTATAGCTTGAATGTTTGTCCCCTCTGACTGACACTCATATTGAAAATTAATCCCCAGTGTAATAGAATTGGGAGGTGGGGCCTTTAAGAGATGATTGGCAGAACTCCCGTGAATAGCTTAATCCAATTCATGGGTTAATGGGTTAACAGATTAATAGGTTATCACAGGAGTGGGTTAATTATCATGAGAGTTAGTATGTTATAAACAGCCAGATTGGCTGTCTCTCAAGAACCTCCTCACCATGTAATCCTCTGCACTGCCTTGGGCTTCTGATGAGTGTCCCCACCAGAAAGAGAAGGCCCTCACCAGATTTTGCCCCTAGGCCTCAGCCTAGACCTAGGCCCCTAGACCCCTAGACTTAGGCCCCAGCCTCCAGAACTGTAAGAAATACATTTCTTTTCTTTATAAATTACCCAGTCTCCGGTATTCAGTGATAGCAACAGAAAATGGACTAAGACAATGCTAAAATGACAAATTACAAATTCTTCTTAGCCTTTGGTAACATTTGAAAATAGTATTAAAGGAGACTGCCCCTTATAACCATGACTAAAGCATTTAATGGATAGACAATTTAAGGAAGATCTGAATACATTAGTTTCTTATAACTGCAAAAGCAGCTAGGATCTTTTCTCCATCCTTCTTGGATGTTCTTATCTCCAAGTCTAATACTCAGCCTGGAATGCTGGTATGATAGCACCACTTTTATAGATAGTGTCTGCTCTGATTGGTAGGGTGTCAAATCTATTTGGCCAATTTTGTTGCCATACCAGTAGTTAAAAATTGTCAGTGTTCCCCTTACCAATCTCTGTCTTCTTGTTCTTTCTTCGTTTTTCTTATGTTTGCCTTTTCTTCCCATACCACCTTTAATATAAAATCTTCTCCAAACATCTTCTCTCACACTATCTTTGATATGCTCCTCATGCTTCCTAACATACCATTTCCATTGCTAATAAATTTCATCAACACTGTTCATGTTTCAGGTATCCTATAAATACCCTCAGCTTTACACTTTTTGTTTCCTGTAACATGATTCAACCTCTTCTCAGCATCATACACAGTCAGACCTGGTGACCTCTTTTGTGTACATACAGACAACTGAAGGCCCAGACAGATTAAATTATTTGCCCAAGGTCACACAGCTTCCTGGGTGCATGAAAGATTTTTGGTTCAATCCACAGTCAAAGTGTCACTAGCAACAATCAACAGAAGTATAATAGAAGCAGGCAACCACAGGAAGCTAGACAGTGGTCACTAACAACTGAGTCTTACAGGACCACTGCTAAAAATCTGTGAGCAGGAAGAACGCCTAATTTCCGGCACCTCTGTTTTATGTCCAACAGAATCGATCCACTTCTCCTCCATCTCAGCTTCAACTGGTCCAAACCATTGTCATCTCTCTCTGGGACTACAAGAGCTTCCTAACTACAAGAGCTTCTGCTGTTACTCTTGCCCATTTACAATCCATTCTCCACAGAGAAACCAGAATGACCTTCTTACATGCATAATCCAATAGAGTCATTGTTCCACTTATAAAACCTCCAGGGGCTTCTCATTTCACTTACAGTAAAATCTAAGTTCTTACCCTGGTTTTCCATGACTTACATGACCTGTCCTACCTCTCCCCATTTTATACCAGTCACAAACTACACCACAGTCACACTGCCCTTCTTTCTGTTCCTCAAACACACAAAGCAGGTTCCCAGGGCTTTTAATTTGTCATTTCTCCACCTAGAGCATTCTCTCTGATTTTCACACGGCTGCTTCTTTGTCATCGTTCAAAAGTAATGACACTTCTTCAGTGACCACTGGCCACCCAATCTAAAGAATATATCCAGGTCATTGTCTAGTATATTAACTGACATAAAGCATTTATCACTGTCTGAAATTAACTGGTTTATCTGATTGTTTTCTTCTTTATTGTCTGGCTACTCCACTCTAATGTAAGCTTTAAAACCAGGGACTCTGTTGGTCTTATTCACAAATCCATCCCAAATATCTACAATAATACCTGGTGTGTTGTAAGCTGCAATCAGTATTTATTGGATGGATGAAAGCATGGTTGGATGGGCGAACAAATGAATATGTAGACGGTGACATTTTAAATCTGAGGAGATGAAGCACAGGATTTATAATATAAGAGCCAAAAGGGCTTCTAGAAATGACAAGTTAAACCTTTCATTTTGCATTTTCCATTTGCATTTATCAAATTAAACTAGAACCAGAAAAAGGTGACTATCTTGCCCAGGATTACATAGCTCATAGCTGGGACATGATCCCAGAGTTAGCTATGCCATGTTGCTTTTCTTCTGGAAACAAGTACATGAAGATACACAATCATGCATACAAGACACTACCCCAACTGAGATGTCATGTTCTAATGGAAATTATCTGTCTGAGCTTTAAAGAAAAACTTTCTTTACCTTCAAATATCCACTGGGCTCATAAATACTTATTTAGATAGTTGATGATTCTCTTGGCTCTTATATGTCTGTGGAGGGCAGGACAACTTTGTTCCATCCAAGTGAGCAACAAACCTGGTTGCTCACTTGGATGTCCCAAAGCGCAGCCATTACATTTGCCCAGTATATGCCAGGACAAGAACCCCTGGACCAATGGTTGTTCTAATATACCAAGATGTTTTATAAACACAGCATGTTAGTGATTTGTGATATAAACATCATCCTATATCTTTTGGCACTTAATACGTTACTAAAAACACAAAAAGGAATGTGTGGTCTTGGATCCTGGTGATGAGTCTTAAAATCTGAATATTAAACATGAGGTTTTGTTTTGCTACCATATCTGTTTCCTTTTTATTGGAAACCCTAGATTATAATCAGTCTAGAGGACAGGTACTATATTTTTTTCATCACATAGAGTACTGTGTCTAACAGGGCATATTCTTCCCAATAGAGGCTCAAGCCTGTTAACTGCTGCTAACAATAATTTTTATAGGCCGGGTGCAGTGACTCATGCCTGTAATCCCAGCACTTTGGGAGGCCGAGGCAGGAGGATCACGAGGTCAAGAGATCGAGACCATCCTGGCCAACATGGTGAAACTCCATCTCTACTAAAAATACAAAAATTAGCTGGGCGTGGTGGCATGTGCCTGTAGTCCCAGCTACTCAGGAGGCTGAGGCAGGAGAATCGCTTGAACCCGGGAGTCGGAGGTTGCAGTGAGCCGAGATCGCACCACTGCACTC
This sequence comes from Pongo pygmaeus, assembly GCF_028885625.2. NCBI lineage: Eukaryota > Metazoa > Chordata > Mammalia > Primates > Hominidae > Pongo > Pongo pygmaeus. The sequence goes on along the minus strand of NC_072384.2, from coordinate 104,258,939 downwards.
CAGCCTGGCAACAGAGCAAGACTCCATCTCAAAAAATAATAATCATAATAATTTTTATAATATTAATGTTGATATCAATAAACTAATGTTTTCAAGAGTAAAATAATCTTTATATTAAGTGATCTCTTTAGGTTTTCAAAATTTATAAAGCACAAGAACATTTTCTTCTTCTTTTGGGGGACTATTAAGAAAATTTCTGAAGAAAAGGTCATTCACCTGAGAATTGCACTATAGTGCAGATGAGTTCATTTGCAAGTTGATGCTTTTAATATCTGAACTACTTCATTTCTCCAGTATAAGACGCTCTTGCCCAGACCCATCCTGCTGGGACTGTTTGCAGGCAGTTGTATTGTTCCTGGTTGAAAATCCTCTGGAGGAAACATTTAAAGAACCCACTCAGTGCAGAGCGTGCAAGATATCAGAAGTGTAATTTTATTTTCTTTAACTCAGACTTCTAACCACAAACCTCCACAAAGGTCTCAGAGTAATGGAAAGATAAGATGTCCTGAGTTTGTAATCATTGATAGTACTTATCAAACACATTTTCTGTAACCAAACAATGATAAGTATTAGCTTAGCACAGCACATGAATGTGACACAAGATGCAAAAGTCTAAAAATTGCAATGTTGATATTAGGTTTTAGTTATATTTGATGTTTTACTAAGAAATTCTGGCATTTAAAAAAAAGTACTTCCTACCACTTTTCTCACCTTTCATAAAAGCAATGTCATGTCTTATGAGTCTACCAGCTAAAACCTTTAGATCCCTGGTTAGTAGATTTTTATATATGCATCATTTCTAAACTTATATTGCTATTCAAAGGCACCCATAATCTAAAGAAGTGATTGAGGCAAGGAAGGGAGGGAGGATAAACAAGACAAACCCAATCTAACCTAAATGCCTAACATTTGGAGAAAAAAAAAGAAAGCAGAAAAAAAAAAAGGGAAGAAGGAAAGTGAGGAGAAAAAGCCAAAAGAGTGCTCATGAACACACACACAATGTGTGCATTGTTTTACTCTCCAAGGAACTCCACAGGGGGTACAAAACAACCCTTTGGTTCTCTAAGTGTGTATAATAAGAAAAATGAAAGATTGATTTTCTCCTAGTTAAAACTGATTTCTTCATGAAAAATGAAAAGATCCCAGTGGTATTATAAAACTTTGTAGCAATATTCACAAAGCAATTAATTTACAAACAAGTTATTTTGTTAGTTACTTCATTGCCTTTGATTTGAAACTATTGTACTAGGGAAATCATATGAGATTAAATGAACCCAACTCTCTTCCACAGAGTGGGAGGGAGAGAGGATTTTATCCACACCTCTGAATACCCCACATTGCTTGCCATTGCTCAGCTACTGTGCAAAACTCCTTGGGCACATGGACAGGGTGTTCACTGCCTGAACTCATCTGCACCTATGGCTCCAGCTCTCATGTCTACCCCCAGGAGCCCACATTTTCTCTCCAGCCCAAACTTCTAGTTCCTTGTTTCCAAATTCCCTTCAACATCACTATCTTGTTTTACCCTAACACATCAAGTATAACCTTTCCAAACTGAGCTCAGTACAGTCATGCGCTGCATAAATGACATGTCGGTCAACAATGGACTGTATATATGGTGGCGGTCCCATAAGATTATAATACAGAAATTTTTAATGTCCCTTTTATGTGTTTAGTTACACAAATATTTACCATTGTGCTACCATGGCCTGCGGTATTCAGTACAGTAACATGCTGTACAGCTTTGTAGCCTAGAAGCAATAGGCTACTCCACATAGCCTAGGTAGTGCGGTAGCCTCTGCCATCTAGTAGACATCATTGTGTCAGTAAGCTCGATGATGTTCACACAACAAAATCACTAAGGACACATTTCTCAGAATGTATTCCCATCATCAAGTGGCACATGACTGTATTCATTCACCAAACCCAAACCCTGTCTTTTCAGGGAGTCACTAGTCTGACCCTAGGAACCTCAGAGTCTTCCTCATTTCTTCCTCTCTGATTTTCATCATCCAATTGGTCACCAAGTCCAGTTGACTCCAGCTCATGAATATCTATTAAATTCAATTCTTTTTCTCCATTCGCATTGCCAATCCACACCTTTTTCATGTCTTCCCTTATCTGTGGAAGCATCCTCTTGACTGGCCTTCTCAATACTGATCTCTCTCCTCCCCATCCCTCCTCCATGCTGCTCTCAAAATTATCTTTCAGAAGAGCATTTCCCTCCCCAGTTTAAAAGTCTCTATTAGTGTTCTATTGCTTATAAGGTATTTTAAAATACATATATCTGGCTTGACACAAAATGCTTTCACAATCTCATAGGCCATCTATTGAAGCCACACTGAACTTTTTGGCCATTTCTTTCACACTTCTGTTCTTGACTATTAGAATATGCTTCACACTTCATTATTTCTGTTACCATAAACTAAAATATCTGATTACCCCTTAATCTGAGAAGAAATTCTCATTCATTTTTCAAGAACCATTTTAAATGTCAACTTCTCTCTTGAGATATTTCCAAGACCACCAGACAAAGACTCGTATTTCTATGCTCCCAATAATACTTTGTTTAGGCCAGTATATTTTAGTGCATAGCATCTTGGATCATAATTATTTTTCTCTGTCTTCCTCATTTAACCAAGAGCTCCACAAAGATAAGGACTGCATTACAGTTGCCTAAATAATCCCAGGACCTTGAACATAGTGGAAAGCTCAATCATATTAAATAAAAGAATTAATATTAATAGAAGAATATAAAGTCTAAGCATGTTTGGTAAATATCTTTGTAATGGGCCAAGAAGAGGAGTGGGAAAAGGAGAGCAAAGATCCTATTTACTGAAGATTGGGTGATACTTATTTCCTAGTCAAAAAAAAAGACTCATGGGAAAGGGAGACCCTCCTCTCCCAAACACACACTCTGACTGGAGAAGCTGAAGGTCTGTTTGTGGAGAAATTTTCCGACTTTATCTGGAGGTGAGTCAAGTTAGAGAGCCAAACGGAGCAAAATACAGGGGTAGAGGAAGCTGCAGAAAGGCTCTGGGAGCTCAATGGGTCCCCAAGCAGCCCATTCTTGCCAGGCACCACAGGGATCCATCTGGAGGGTGGCCAGAGGAGCAGGGTATAAAACTCCACAGGGAGAAGGAATTCTCTAGCTGAACTTTGTAACTATTTGAACAGGGCAAAAAGTCTCCTGGCCTGAACTCGGGGGGAGGCCGTGAATCCAGCATGCAGATTTCACATGCAGGGGAAGAACTAAAGCCCTTTTCTTTCACAGCTGGGAGGCAGAAAGCCTTGGGCAAGTTTTCAAGCCAGTCTCGCCCTTTGCCTGGAAACAGACTTGGGGCTGTGAGAGGAGGCATGGTTAGAGTGAGACCAGCCCTTTGGTTTGCATGGAATCTGGATGAGACCTGTGACTGCCGGATTTCCCCCACTTCCCTGACAACCTGCATGACTCAGCAGAGGCAGCCATAATCCTCCTAGGTACACAACTCCAGTGACCTGGGAATCTCACCCACATCCCCCACAGCAGCCACAGCAAGACCTGCCCAAGAAGAGTCTGAGCTCAGACATGCCTAGCCCTGCCCTTCCCTACCCACCCTGGTTAGCAGAACACAAAGGGCGTATAATCTTGGGAGTTCTAGGGCCCCACCCACCACCAGACCCTCTCTATACTATTACAGCTGATGCTTTCTGGAAAGCACCACCTCCTGGCAGGAGGCCAACCAGCACAAAAATAGAGCATTAAACCACCAAAGCTAAAGACCCTCATGGAGTCCATTGCACCCTTCGCCACCTCAACCAGAACAGCACTGGTATCCATGGCTGAGAGACCCATAGATGGTTCACATCACAGGAATCTGTGCAGACAACCCCCAGTACCAGCCCAGAGCCGGGTAGACTCGCTGAGTGGCTAGACCCAGAAGAGAGACAACAATCACTGCAGTTTGGCTCACTGGAAGCTACATACATAGGAAAAGGGGAGAGTACGACATCAAGGGAACACTCCATGGGACAAAAAAAAATCTGAAGAACAGCCTTCAGCCCTAGACCTTCCCTCTGACAGCGCCTACCCAAATGAGAAGGAACCAGAAAACCAATTCTGGTAATATGACAAAACAAGGCTCTTCATCACCCCCAAAAAATCACACTAGTTCACCAGCAATGGATCCAAACCAAGAAGAAATTCTTCATCTACCTGAAGAAGAATTCAGGAGGCTAGTTATTAAGCTAATCAGGGAGGGACCAGAGAAAGGTGAAGCCCAATGCAAGGAAATCCAAAAAATGATACAAGAAGTGAAGGGAGAAATGTTCAAGGAAATGGATAGCTTAAAGAAAAAACAATAAAAATTTCAGGAAACTTTGGACACACTTTTAGAAAGGTGAAATGCTCTGGAAAGTCTCAGCAATAGAATTGAACAACTAGAAGAAAGAAATTCAGAGCTTGAAGACAAGGTCTTCGAATTAACCCAGTCCAACAAAAACAAAGAAAAAAAGAATAAGATAATTTGACACCAGGGTCCACACACTTACTTAATCTCTTCACCTAGTAATCTAGTCCAAACCCCTCATTGTACAGAAACTAAAGCATCAGAGCTAAAGAGATTTGCTAAGAAATAAAAAAACAAAAAGAAGCTTTTAACATTAAGCTAGATATGAAAATGAATTTCAGGTATTTATTTTCCTTCTAGGTATATTGGATATATTATCACCCCTAATACTTAAAGTAGTATTCACATTGGTGCCACATATGTGTTCTGTGATTGAAAGGGTTATTATACATCAAAAAATTATTTTAAAGTGACTTAGATATGAAATTACATTGTACCTAACACACTCATTTCCCTAGACATTTTCATTCATCAGCCATCATGTATTAAGCTGGGCTGTCATTGTACCTGGGTTCTTCTCGGATGAAGTCTAAATTCTTAATGATTTTCCCATCACTCATCCGCCTGTAGAAATGTACAGAAATGGATTCACATATAGAAGTAACTTTCATCATAATTAAATAAGTGCAAATAGGCACATCTATGAGATTTTTGCATTAGTCCTAGATAGTGCAAAGTAAACAGAACTTTAATCGTGAGTGCGGTAGAGAGCTTGTTGTTGTTGTTGTTGTTTTTGCATGTACAGATTCTTTGATGCAAAGTCCTAGGAGAACACAAACATAGGCTGTAAAAAAAATTTATTTATCAAAGTCAAAAAAGTTACCTTTAAATGATCATTAATTGCTTATTGAAAGCGCTGTGTCTGTGTCCACATGGCTCAAATAAACAGACCCTAACAACACTCGTGGTCAACTGGATGGACACTCCTGAGTCTATCACCCTATTTGTGGACAACCTGTTTCTTTTTTTTCCTCAAGCAAAGTAGATACAAGCATCATATGTTATACATGAACCAGAATGAAGTTCATATCCCCCGTTTCTGACTCTCTAAACTTGCAAATCTTTACCTGTTTTGGTCAACCTTACAGGCCAAACTATTGAAAAAAAAAAATCATTTCTTGACTAACACTTTCAATTTGTGTGACATATCCCCTACATACTTAAGTTCCACTTTCCAAAATATAATTGTGAATTTTTATAAGAAGGTTTCAAATGCCATGTTTCTTTTTTCACTTTGAATGACCAAAAAGTGCCATTTGACAGACCTAGTTTATTAGAACAGCAGTAGTACTGAGATGCCATTTACAGAGAAATTGTGACCTTTTCTTCAGTTATTGCAAGCTACAAATGATTTTAAAATACATTTTTAAAAATTTGCAAAGCCCAGTAAGTCATTTTGCATATAAAACTCAATATTCTTAGAGTAGGGAAGCAGTATATGTTGTACATTTTGCTGTTTACAACTGTGAATACTGGGATGAATTTTTTTAAGCCAAATAATGCTATGAATCTTACAGTGAGTAAAGACAAGAATTTCAGTCCCCCCTACATGCCTGCATTTTGTTTCTACCAAGAAATGGGAATATGCTACTAGTAACTTAAAACTGAAATATCCATTTCATCTGAAGGAGTTGTGGTTAACAAGCAACAGCAAGTTGTGACAGCCATTTTGTTCACAAATGATGACAAAAATAAGGGACTCAAGATCTTACATAAGAATAAGAGACATTTCTAGAAAGAGTGGGGAAAAACAGCATAAGGTATGATTAAACAAATACTAGGAAAAAATGACTGAAATGAAGAATAAACTTGAGTCTAGAGATTGAAAACTTTCACCCAGTCTTAAAAAATAAAAATAAAAAATGAATAGAAGGGCCGGGTGCGGTGGCTCACGCGTGTAATCCCAGCACTTTGCGAGGCGGAGGCGGAGGCAGAGGTGGGCGGATCACGAGGTCAGCAGATTGAGACCATCTGGCTAACACAGTGAAACCCGGTCTCTACGAAAAATACAAAAAAATTAGCCAGGCGTGGTGGCGGGCGCCTGTAGTCTCAACTACTTGGGAGGCTGAGGCAGGAGAATCGCTTCAACCCAGGAGGTGGAGGTTGCAGTGAGCCGAGATTGCGCCACTGTATTCTAGCCTGGGCGACAGAGTGAGACTCCGCCTCAAAAAAAAAAAAAAAAAAAAAAAATTAATAGAAACACACGGAAAGAGAAACAGAGGGAGAGAGTTACACATATCCTGGAGGAATTCCTGAATTCCAATACTGAAGTAAATAGCTTTCAAGATTATGAAATTCTAGAGTTTTTTTTTTTTTACAAAGGAATGAGAATTAGACTACCATCAAACTCTTCACCCACAAGCCTAGAAGCCAACAGACAGTGCAGGAATATGTGCAACCACTAAGAAGAAAGGCTGCCATCCAGGACTCCTCGTCCCAGGAAAGATATCAGTCACTCATCAAGGTAAAAGGAAGACACCCTTACCTGTACTGGAATTCAGAGAGGTGGGGGGTATTTAACGAAAGTAAGAGAAGTTTTCTGATCATTAGATTAGAACAGAGATCACAAAACAGGAGCAGGTGTCCAACATGATGTTGTCACTGAACGTATGTGATGTAAGTGTTAAGAAAGGATTCTTGAAACAGAAGAGAAATACTGTAAGAGGAAACCTAGCAATGATCTGCAACTATAAGTTTTAAATTATTTCCACAAACCCCACGTATGGAGCAGGGTGCACTGTCTGGGGGACGTGTGAGAGTGGGAAAGGAAGAACATTCTTAAGTTCTCATATCAGCGCAGGGGATTGGGACTAGGCACATCAGACAAAGGCATTTTCATTATTTTCATACAATGATAAACAAGTAGACATTCAATTAAGATTCTTTGAACATGATCATTACTTAATAAATTAAGAACTGTAGTCGACCTTCCAAATTAACCGGAGGCAAAGAGGAGAGTCAAAAGAAATTTCATCACACCAACAAAAATAAAAGAGAAAAAGAGGATACAACAAAGAAAAATAAGTAGTAAATAAACATAGAAATAAAATCAAGTAGAGGCTTATGCTGACTGGAAATGGCCTGAATTCATCTATCAAAAGAAAAAATTGACAACTGGGATTTTTGTTAAATCTAACAAGAACACCCTGAAAGGGGGTGCTGCCAGGAGATGACATTTACTCAGTCGTGGAGAGGCTAAGAGGGGCTCCAAGGTCAGCCATCTTCACAGACTTCTCTCAGACGCTGGAGACACTGAGGGGCTATTTTCCCCAGTGGAATTGAGGAATCACTAATGCAATGCCTCAGTGACAAAGGAAGGCTCAAAGTGGCCTTGAGGGCTATCCTCCCAGCTTCCTCACAGAACACATCATAATACATGCACGTTTATTAGACACCCTCTGCCATCAGCCTTTCCCACTCTGGCGTATTATCCACACTGCTTTTAAAGTAGTCTTTCTAAAACCAGAATTCGTCCCATCACTCATATGGTCCCTGTTGCCTATAAGGTCTACAAAGAGGGTCTTCAAAATGTAGTTAGACATTCACATTTTTCCTAGATATTTTTATAATTAAAAGCATCCTATTGTTCCAAATTCATTTTAAAAAAAAAGACTTTGTTAAATTCTACATTGAGATCCATCAAAGACTGGAAATCAACAAGATTCCCATCCTTCTTAATTCACAACCAAATAACAAAGGTGATCAGAATCATTGAGATTTATGTTCCTATAGATTTATGTTACACCTCCACTACTTCAACACAGTTTAGAAAGAATGTAGATGTTGGAGTCACATTAGACTTCTAATTTTGGTTCTGCCACCAATTACTGTGTAACAAACCATTTAGCCTTTCCTGGTTGGAAATTCTTCAAACACTGACTAAAGGTAAGAATGCCTACATCTTCATGGCATGAGAAAGCCTATGTAAGTTAGGAGGATTGAAAATACGACAGAGGACAAGCAAGTGCTTAGTTTACTTGAGTTTGGCTCTTTTTGTTTAGAGCTTTTACATGGCGGTTTCTGGATACATGCATTGTGGAGATATTTTAAATAGGATCATTGCTAGCAGATTTATCGTTACCATTTAGCCACTTGTGCCTCAGGTTTGCCACATGCCAAACAGCATGCCACATCACATGGTTTTCTTTATAATGAGAGTGAACATTGGTTGTATTCATTTAGAATCTATGATGAATATTGTTCCAGAATACAAATTATTCATCAGCTTAATCTGGAAACTTAAAATAATCCTACCTAAGGCTGGATCTCACCTTCCACAGAATTGACACCAATGCTACTTTAATTCTCCTGAGCATAATACCACAACCAGAACTGCCCAAATTGGTTTGGCCTAGTTGAATGATTTTTATCAGTACAAACAAACCCTTCCACGAATGGTACCAACGTTCTTGGAAGAATATCCAAAATCTGGAACATAGACCATATGGTCTGAATGGTCTGGCCTCTGCTTTCCTTTCCAGCCTCATCTTGGACCAACTTGGACCAGTTTGTCATCTTGGACCAAGCTCAGCCTCTTCCCTCTTTGTGCTCAGGCACATCTGTCTGCTTTCTTCTAGTTCCCTAACCTTACCTCATTCCTTCCTGCCACAGGCTCTTTGCACTTGTTCCTTCCATGGTATGGAATGTTCTTCCCTACCTTCATACCGTTCTCCCCATTGATTGCTACCTTGTCCTTGAAATCTCCACTTAAGTGCCACTTGCACAGGAAAGACTTCAATGAACCCTGCTCCTCAGCTACACCTCCACACCCACCCAATCCAGTCAAGCTCCTTGTTACATTCCCTCATATAATTGAGTTTTGCCTGTAATTATCATTAATCAATGGGATTATTTGATTAATATATCTCTCTCTACCATGCAGTTACCTTCCGAAGAACAGGGGTTGACCTGGTTTTGCTCATCCTTGTACATACACCATCTGGCACAGTACCTGCTACCAGGCAGGTGCTCAACGCTACATGAGTAAATGGATGAATGAAGAATGAATACGAATTCCAAAGCTGCTCATGTCATTCACGCCACTAAAGGACTTCATGAGATTCTAGAAAAGGCATAAACCAGCAAGTAGCCCAAAACTGTCCTTGTGCTCATTCTACATTCCTCAGTCCTCTTAACAGCACTTAACTCACTTTGAGCCAGCACAAGGTGAAACATTTGATCAATTTGATTTCATTTTTTTTAATTTTTTGTAAGAACAGTAAAGTCTATTTTTTTACCACTGAAAAAATGTATACCTAGATGGGATCATACCTACTAAAAGTTCTGCCTTCACTTTTAGTTCATTTGATTATTTAAGTTATTTAATATTACTTAACTTTCCTTTTTTCAACCTCAAGAATAGGGCTCAGTGTGAAAGAGAAAACAAAAGTAGTACAAATTATATACAGTAAAAAGCAGCAGAAACACGTGTATTAACTTACATTGTATGTAGCATTATTTAAATTGTCCATATAGAGTCTGCTATATGCCATTCAAGAGAAGGAATCAGGGACTCCAGAATGATTTTTTTTGTAAGGTCTACAGGGGCTAAGAAGTATTTTTACATTATCCTTTCCTCCTTGGCTTTTTAGGGTGAACTCTGATACTTAGTGTCAATAAAAACTCTGTGGTGCCCTGGACATTTCAGATAACAGATCATCCAGGTAAGATTAAAATTAAAATCCTTCTTTTCAAAGCCTTCCCATTTTATTTTCTACCACAGAAAGAATTCCCAGTCCAAATGCCAGAGCTATTTAATTTTCATTCTGTTGACACAAGTCATTTTGCCTTTCATCTTTCTCTAAGAACAGTAAGCCACTCTGCTACTTTATCCACTGACAGGTAACTCCAAGCAGGTAATTTAAAAATTTAATGGTCTGATGAAACATTTTTTTCATCTCAAGACACAGTATCAAAGGCAGCAATGCAAACTCAATGCCATCCACAGTGACTTGAGTGACATGGTGCCCTTGGCCATATCCTGAAACTATTCCTACTTTCAAAAACCAAAACCACTTTCTTTTGGGTGCATAATTTTTCTACCTTTGCTTTTTCTTAATGTTTACTTGAATTATAACTTAATAAGAAATATTCAATACACCACTTACCTGTTAAAACTTTAATGTGCAAGCAGAAGAGAAATAAATACCAGAGGCCTGACTTCATGTTTGCCAGAAACAGTTAACAGTCCTCGCGTTCAGTGTTCAAAGCTGACAGTGAATTCAGGCTCTCGGTTGTTTTCTATTTGCTGGAAAGGAAGTGGGTTTTCTGGGAGTTTATGTAGTGTCACGCTTACCATCAAATGAAGGGGGTGTCTCTTCTTTGATGCCAATGGCTATATGAAAGGCATTATTGCTTATGACATGACTTTAAAAATGCATGGATTATTGATCATTTTGAAGACAGAGGAAAACATTACCCTTATTCTGGTTCCTATAAAACAAGTTAAAGAGATTATGCCTGTATTTTTCAGAACCACCCTACTTCTCTGAATCAATAGTTATGGGGGATAACAGGACCTAAAAATACTCACACAATGAATAAAACATATATTTTGACACATTTCTATCTTATGCTAGGTGCTCCAGAGATAAGAAAGCCTTTGAAATAGGACAAGAAACAAATAAAATTATTATAGAAATTGAAGTGAAAAGATCTGAAAGAAGAGCATCATAGGAATCTGAGAAATGATATTTATGTGGCATTCATTGCAGATTGCAATGTTTCAAATGATGGGGTCAGTTTTAAACTAACTTAAACCCTGCTCCTCATATTACAGCAGAGTCTGTAGGAACCAGGGATTCCTCACCTAGGGCTCAGTGAGACCAAGAATGTTTAAAAGCCTGCCGTGGTCTCTCTATCCCTGCAGGGAGGTAAAGTAGACAATAACAACAATAACAATAATAATTACATAGATAATTATATGTATATATACTTAAATGTTTTATATGAAATAATATATCTTAATGCAAAATGTAAAAAATTAAATGTAAAATAATATATTTTATATATAAAATATACCTATTTTTATATATGAATATAGCTAATATTACATTTATATTATGTTTTATATGCATGTAAATGGTTACTGTTTGTATATATATTTACATTATAACTATAGTTTATACATATATTAACTCATTTAATCTTCTTAATCATCCCAATGGTGACCACTAATCTCCCATTTTACAGATGAGGGAAACTGAGGCATAGAGAGGTAAAGAACCTGGCCAAAGTCATATAGTAAGTGTCAGTGCTAGGATTTGGAGAGTCTGGCTCCAGAGTCCTCACTCTTAACCGAAGCAGGTAGAACCACCCATACCAAGGCCTGCTGATCCCTCCATCCAGAGGTCTGAACGGGCTTCCAGGATGCTAGATCCAGGCTGGACTTCCCTTAGCCTGCAGAGATGACATTTAGATGAGAAGCTGAAATCAGCTGGCCAGGGAAACCAAGGTGTGAGTCCAAAAGGTCCAGGCTCTGAAACAGATTCCAGGTTTGGGGCTTTAGGCCAGCCACTAGGAATGCCAGACCACAGCCAAGGGGTCTGCAAGGTAAGGAGGAGGCTGATCCTGCAGGGATCCCCCTTGCTGCTGAAGCTTCTCCTAGCTACCTTCTGTAGGGCTCCTGGGTCTCAGCAGTGGGTGTGAAGGAAGCTGTTTGAGGGACTGAGCTAGCCTGAGCAGTAGAGCCTGGGCTGCCAGGACCCCTGGGACCTTGCTACCCCAATCTCCTCCCTTTTCACTGTACTCCCTGTAGCATCATGAGGAAAGGCTTCCAGCCCCACTGGCACTGTGCTGGAGTCCTTTTCCAGCACACAGGCAGGCAGTGGAGAACAACTGACTTCTTCCAACCTAGTTGAGGCGTAGCTCTGTAACTGAGTATGGGGAGCTTTAACTTCACTTGAGAAAAGCTGTCATAAGTTCTAGAGCTCAGGGCTGTTGCACAGAGAAAAATACAAAGCAGAAACCTAATAATAACCATGCAATGAGGACATAGTGTGTGCCAGACACCAGGCTCCACGTGCATTGTCTGATTCCATTCTCAAACAACTCAACGAGGGAGAGTCTGTTATTTATTCTCATTTCATAGATGAGGAAACTGAGAGTTAAGAGAGATTCAGTCATTTGCCCGGAGTCACAGAGCTGATGAGCAATGGAGCCTGTTCAAATCCAGACGGTGAAACTCTGGATTCCAAATTCTTAACTACCCCACCACACTCACACTCTTATCCTCACTTATTTGGCTAGAAATGACTGGAAGCATTACTTTTTTTGGTCTCCTATGTTCATGGTGGAAGGATACTTAGGTCCTAGGGGAAATTCCAAGATAATTTGAATGCAAAAAAAGATGTCCTGGTCAATTGGAGGTGTAATGTTTCTACCTCAAGGGGAGAAAAGTCACACAAGTTATGGTTAAATTCAGCTTTAGTTCAACTGGCTATGTGTAGTTTTGTTTGATATGTATCTGTTTGCTTTTTCCCAACCCTCTCGCTTCTCAGTTTGTCAGACACTGGGTGGTAAATTGATCTGATAGTGGAGAAGAGCTCACTTCTATGTAAACAATGTTTTATGTCAAAGTCCTGTTTCAATGATCCTTCCCATGCCTTGCCTTCTCAAAATTCTTGGTCAAGAATACAAGTACTTGTGGTTTAAAATATTCAGAACTGCTTTCACGTGCCTGGAAAATTAACTGGGCAAAAATTTCCATTCACCTCACAGGAAGTGCTTTTTGTTTGCTTTTAATTTTTTTTCATTCCATGACTTAAGATGGTTTTGATTTGTGTATGCAGATGCCTGGGGTGAGGGTGGGGCATGGAAAGTTGGTTACATTAAAAGTGTTTTTTATTTCTTGCCTCCTGGGCACCAGAGTTCATCATGCAACATGCTTGCTTTTCTGAAGGGCCGTAGGTGAATGTCTTTCTTTTGCTTTGCTTGCAACTTACCGAAAGCAACATTTGTCTGAGTAGAGGAGCTCAGACACCAGCATGGTTGAGTCCAAGCAATAGGGTTAGAAAGTACCCCCCAAATATCTATGCTTCACCTAAGCTTGGTTTGCCATTCTGAAAGGGACAAGCATCAAAAGTGAGAGGTCCTTCCTAATCACAATTGCTTCAACTCCTACCTTGCCTATACCGTTGAGTGGTACCACCAACCAGCCTTCTCCCTTTTCCTGCTGATTCACCGATAAATCCCAATTACTCTACTTCCTAACTGTCTCTCAAGTATTTTTTCCTCCTCGCTTGCCAAGGTCACTGACTTAGATCAGGCCTCTGTCATTTCTGTTCCCACCCTTGTCCCATTTTGGTCCGTCTTCATGCTACAACCAGAGTAATCTTTGTAAAATGTAAATAGAATTCATCTGTGTCCCCACCCCTCCCAGGATCCTCCACTGGCTTCCTCTCTTAGGTAAGGCCCACACCCCTTCAAGATTCCTTATGAAGGGCAGCTCCTTCCCCAGTTCGGCCTCATCTCTTGCCACATTTGTTCTTTCTTCCTTCTGTACAAAATGTTTCCGTCACATTGAATGACATGAAGTTCTCCAAATTCCCCAAACTAACTCTTCCTTCTACTGCCAGGAGCCATCATTTTGTCTGTGCTTCCCCTCCTCACCACCCTAGCCTACCTTCTTTGGCAGATATTCCACCATTCTTCAGGCCTTTGCTTCCATACCCATCGATTCATCAAAGACATCAAACCAATGTCATTCACTCCCAACCACCCCCATAACTAGTGTCCATTTAGTGGCTTTTCTGCAACCTCCCAATGCTCCTCTGTGTCCCTCATCCTAGAAATCATTATGTTACCGGTGGAAGGTATCTTAGTTACCGGCAGGAAATCCGTACAGGTCTGCAGCAACCTCATTTCTTGCCTCTTCAGAAAAAAGAATTTGACTGAGAAGCATAAGGCAGAAATACAGACCAAGGCAAGCTTCAGAGCAGGAATAGAAGTTTATTTTAAAAAGCTTTAGAACAGAAAAAACGAGCATGTGCTTGGAAGAGGCCCAAGGTCAAGTGTGGTGTTTAACCTTGATTTTAGGACTTTATAGGCTGGCCCCTTTCACAGGATTCTTCCCTTAGGGTGGGCTGCCCGCACGCGCAGTGCCCTCCTTACCCTTAGGAGGTGAGCACGTGCAGTGCGTTTAGGAAACTGTACGTGTGCTCATCTGAGGCTTTATTCCCTTTTCTGGTGGTGTGCCTCCAGAGGCCATTTTGTCTCTTAATGCGCAGGCCCAGGAAGTTGCTTCTACCTGGTACCTGCATTCAATTAACACTTTAGTGCAACAGGTGTGGACCATCAGGAAATGACCTCTCCCTGGCACCAGCTGCCAATTTATCACTTTTAGAGAGGCAATGTGATAATTGCCAAACCATCACCCAGCATTCCTATGAGTGGGGAAAGAGCCCTCTCCTTCCCAGCTCATGCTTGTCTAGCTACCTGTAACAATTGTAACAATTATACCACTGTAATGGCCTGTTTGCTTTCCAACAGCTTCTACTAAACTGTGAGAAACATCAGAACAAGAACTGAAGATGTCTTCGGTTTTTTTTGTTACTGTTTGTTTGTTTGAGACGGAGTCTCACTCTGTCACCGCGCTGGAGTGCCGTGGCAACCTCTCGGCTCGCTGCAACCTCCACCTCCCGAGTTCAAGTAATTCTCCTGCCTCAGCCTCCTGAGTAGCTAGGGCTACAGGTGCATGCCATCATGCCCAGCTAATTTCTGTATTTTTAGTAGAGACAGGGTTTCACCATGTTGGCCAGGATAGTCTCGATCTCTTAACCTCGTGATCTGCCCACCTCAGCCTAAAGATGCCTTCTTTGCAAGTATGTTTGCAATGCTCCACAACTATTTATTGAATGAACAAGTGTTTGAAGAATCCTTGACTTTTGGAGGAACCATACGACCTTGGGGATGCTCACCAATGACAATTTTTCACTCTGAATCATAATGCAAGAGCAGAAAATTATCAAAATGTGTTTGTATTTCACATTGAAATTAATTGAATAAATATATAATTCATCATCCTGATTCATCTCTCATCTGATCACTTGCCCATCTCTAATCATAAAACAAAAGTATATTCCATTTTGACAGCCAAATATTTTCTCATTTAAAGTTATTAATTAATCCATAAAGCCCAGAAAACTAATTATATATTTCCATGAGGGGTGAAAAAAATCAGCATGAGATGTGACTGCCAAATGACATGATTGATATTTTTAACAAATATACTGCAACTTATTTATGTTGGCCTTCATTCCGGTGATAGCATATTCCGCAAAACATCAGTAAGGCACCTCTCTGGATCCCATTCCTTCCAGCCTCTGCAGAGTTCAGGCTCCCTTAGTTCTGTCTTTGGCTCCTGAGTCACCATTCTACAGTTTTGTATTCATCTGTTCTCATGCTGCTATGAAGAAATACCTGAGACTGAGTAATTTACAAAGATAAGACATTTACTTGAATCACAGTTCCACATGGCTGGGGAGGTCTAAGGAAACTTACACTCATGGCAGAAGGCACCTCTTTATAGGGCAGCAGGAGAGAGAATGAGTGCCAGCAAGGGAAATGCCAGATGCTTATAAAACCATCAGATCTCATGAGAACTCACTCACTATCATGAGAACAACGTGGGGGAAACCACCCTCATGATTCAATCACCTCCCATCACATCCTTCCCATGACACATGGGGATTCTGGGGATTACAATTCAAGATGAGATTTGGGTGGGAATACAGCCAAACCATACAGCCAAACCTGCCCCTGGCCCCTCCCAAATCTCATGTCCTTACATTTCAAAACACCATCGTGTCTTCCCAACAGTCCCCCAAAGTCTTAGCTCATTCCGGCATTAACCCAAAAGTCCAAGTCCAAAGTCGCATCTGAAACAAGGCAAGTCCCTTCCACCTATGAGCCTGTAAAGTCAACACATGCACACATATGTTTATTGCGGCATTATTCACAATAGCAAAGACTTGGAACCAACCCAAATGTCCAACAATGATAGACTGGATTAAGAAAATGTGGCACATATACACCATGGAATACTATGCAGCCATAAAAAATGATGAGTTCATGTCCTTTATAGGGACATGGATGAAATTGGAAATCATCATTCTCAGTAAACTATCGCAAGAACAAAAAAACCCAACACCGCATATTCTCACTCATAGGTGGGAATTGAACAATGAGAACACATGGACACAGGAAGGGGAACATCACACTTCGGGGACTGTTGTGGGGTGGGGAGAGGGGGGAGGGATAGCATTGGGAGATATACCTAATGCTAGATGACGAGTTAGTGGGTGCAGCGCACCAGCATGGCACATGTACACATATGTAACTTACCTGCACGTTGTGCACATGTACCATAAAACCTAAAGTATAATAATAATAATAATAATAATAAAATATGAAAGTGAAATAAAAAAAAAAGTCAAAAGCAAGTTACTTACTTCCTACATACAATGGGAGTGGTATGGTTTGGCTGTGTACCCACCCAAATCTCACCTTGAATTGTAATAATTCCCATGTGTCAAGGGCAGGGCCAGGTGGAGATAACTGAATTGTGGGGTGGTTTCCCCCATACTGTTCTCATGGTAGTGAATAAGTCTGAGACCTAATGGTTTTATAAATAGGAGTTCCCCTGCACAAGCCCTCCTGCCACCATGTAAGACATGCCTTCACTTCTCCTTTGCCTTCCACCACGATTGTGAGGCCTTCCCAGCCATGTGGAACTGTGAGTCCATTAAACCTCTTACCTTTATAAATTACCCAGTCTCAGGAACGTCTTTAGTAGCAGTGTGAGAACAGACGAATACAGGGGGTACAGGCATTGGGTAAATACACCCATTCCAAATGGGAGAAATTGGCCAAAATGAAGGGGCTGCAGGCCCCATGCAAGTCCAAAATCCAATAGGGCAGTCACTAAACCTTAAAGTTCTGAAATGATCTCCTTTGATTCCATGTCTCATATCCAGGGTGTGCGGATGAAAGAGGTGGGCTTATAAAACCATCAGATCTCATGAGAATTCACTCACTATCATGAGAACAGCATAAGGGAAACTGCCCCCACGATTCATTTATCTCCCACTGGGTCCCTCCCATGACCCATGGGATTAAGGAGATTACAGTTCAAGATGAGATTTGCGTGGGGCACAGCCAAACCATGCGAAGTTCCTTCTCTAGAGTTTATAACCAGCTAGAATCTCTCCAATCATTCACACACACACACACACACAGCTTCAGCTGTACATTGCCGCTAGGGAATATGAATCCAGTGTAACCATCTCTTCTGATTTTTTCCAAAGACACATGAAATTCTAGTCTTTGTGGGAAATACCCCATTTTTAAATTTTGGAGCTTATTCAAAAAATTTAAAATACACTGTGAGTCAACATTATGGGAAGCAAACAAAACATATCTAAAGATCCAGTTTGGCCCATGGACTATTCATTTTTAACTTCTGCTTTAAAGGATGACACTCAATTAGCAGTACATACATATATACATATATGCACATAAAATTCAAAGACCTTTGCTTTAGACCTGACTCTGTCACTTACCAACTGTGTGGTCTTGAGAAAGATGCCTAACCTCTTTGAGCAAAAGTTCACTCATTTGTAATCACAGAGGATCCTTGTGAGGACCAAAAGGTAATGTATGTGAAAGCTCTTCAACACTATTACATAGGCCGGGCGCGGTGGCTCACGCCTGTAATGCCAACACTTTGGGAGGCCAAGGCAGGGGGATCACGAGGTCAGGAGACCGAGATCACCCTGGCTAACACGGTGAAACCCCGTCTCTACTAAAAATACAAAAAATTAGCCGGGTGTGATGGTGGGCGCCTGTAGTCCCAGCTACTTGGGAGGCTGAGGCAGGAGAATGGCGTGAACCCGGGAGGCGGAGCTTGCAGTGAGCCGAGATCGTGCCACTGCACTCCAGCCTGGGTGACAGAGCGACACTCCATCTCAAAACAAAAAAAAAAATTACACAATGCCAAAAATATAATTATTATTATTTTAAATTTTCATGACTCTTTAATCATCATTGATATTTTTGAAATATTTTATTATGTTTGGACTCATCCCAAATTTTTGTACACAGGATTAAGACTGGTTACCCTCTTTCAGAAAAATCATGAAAATAGTAACATTGGTCTTCTTTGAGTGGCTGTTCAGAGTAAGATTTTAAGATTTTAATAACCTCTTCCTAGTAATTGATGTATTTTTAGGATATAAAATGATAACTTCAAACTATGCAATGCATTCCATTTCAGAACTGCTCTCTTTTTTCTTTTCTTTGGAAGCACCTTAAATGGCAAAAATAACCTCTTCAAATTCAGTTGAAAGCCTAAATGGCCTTCACCCAAGGAGCTTAGATAGGATGGAACACTACACTGGAATTTGGTAGAAATTACAGAGATTAAGTCAAATTATATTAGGTTTCTTGGGTTATGCTTTGTGTGAATGGATGACACCTACTGGTATAAACTGAAAATTGGCTTTCTCTTTTCAAAAAGAAAAATAACTGCTCATCTCTCAGATCAAGAAGGGAAAAAAATCACCTCCAGCAGAGTCCAACACTGTTAAAAGTGTAATCACCAGATGTACAAGCCAAGGATTTTGTGAAATCATGAGATAATGTTCATGATACAGTAAATGAAAAAAGCAAGCTACATGTACAACGTATATATAACCTTAATGTTTAAAAATTTTATATAAAAATCTATAAAGAAAAATATACAAAAACAATATATAGAAAAAGGGAAAGGATAGGCACCAGAATGTTAACTTGCTAATTAATATGCTAAGTATAACTAAGGATTATTTTTCCTTTATGTTTTCTGTACTTTCAAAACCTTCTCCTATGCCCATGTAGCAATTCAGCAAACAAAATTCAGATGTAATTTTGTTTCCACCAATCAGATGTGCCAATACCTCACTTGCTTTTGGAACTGCATTAATGGCAGACAACTGGTAGACATCTATTTTGCTAGCACAAACGGTCACAGCAGGATAGTCTTATAGCCAGTTGATTCGAGACATGGCAGCCTCTAACAATGGTCATGGCAGCTTTTATTTTTATGATAAAAACCATGTAAGTCTGGGGGCTGGGAGTTATTTCTAGAAGCTAAGCCCAAGAATCTGCTTCTCCAGCCCTTCCAAATATTTTGTAATATCTGGTAACAAATCTTTTTCTGGTTAAACTAGAGAGAATGGTTTTAGGTTTCTTGGGTTTTTTATTAATTTATTATAACAGCAACAAACAAATACTCTATGAGTGAGTGTGTGTGTGATTGTTTTTTCTTCCATAAAGTTTTACAAAATTACCTTATGTATGAGGAAGCAGAATACCTAAAGCACAAAGAATGAAAGTGATAAAATAACTCAATAAATTATGGCCAGGCAATGCCCTTGTTGGTGGTATTTTTTTAAAAATATCCATTGTCACCTAATTTTTTTTGCCAAATGAACCTGAAAATCATATTTAAATTTTCACAAGTTCTCCCTGCTCAATCTTTCTGCTCTCCATATTCCACTGGAATGTTGATTCCATACATTGCTGAGTGCCTAGACTTCCACGTTACTACTTGGAGATCCCAAAAGCATCCCACAGCCAATTAATTCATAGCTTTTACAAGCCATTTTATTTTAAAAGTTAGATGAAGGTTTAACAGATGCCATTATGAGTGCTATGAGAATGTGCATATGTGAAACTAACCTCATACTTTTTATCAATGTCCACCTTTATTTCTTAATCACTATATCATATATTGAATAGACTTTGGTGGCTTTAAGAAATTAACATATAACAAGAATTGTCCCAGCCGGGCATGGTGGCTCATGCCTGTAATTACAGCACTTTGGGAGACCAAGGCAGGTGGATCACTTGAGGTCAGGAGTTTGAGACCAGCCTGGACAACATGGTGAAACCCTGTCTCTACTAAAAATACAAAAATTATCCGGGCACGGTGGCGAATGCCTGTAATCCCAGTTACTCGGGAGGCTGAGGCAGAAGAATCGCTTGAATCTGGGAGGCAGAGGTTGCAGTGAACCAAGATTGCATCACTGACTCCAGCCTGAGCGACAGAGCGAAAGACTCCATCTCACAAAAAAAAAAGAATTGTCCCCATTCTTAAGTGTTGAACCACTTGAGAAGAGGGGCAAGGATCTCACAGACATTAGTAGGGTTAGACAGGGAATTATAAGAAATGATGACTGAGGTAAGTAATTGTCCAAAAAAAATAGAAATGGTTGACAAGTTTAATGGAGAAGATGGAGTGACAGATCACAATGTCTTGGTGATTAAGGCAGGTAAAAGAGATAATACAGACAGAAAATATATTAACTCACATTTGTATGGGATGGTACAGTGTGCATAACACCTACACACATTATATGTTAAAAACCAGTGACCTTGCACAGAATGGATATTATCACCTGCATCTTGTTAGAATGGAAACCTAAGTCTCAAAGAAGTTAAATGGTTTGCCCAAATTATCTAAGCCAGGACCAGAACTCATATATACTCACTTCTAGATTAGTGCTGTTACAAGTGTCTAGAAAGAAAAAGAGAAACAAAGGTGTTAGGCTTGCTGAAGTTTATCCTGGAGGCTTGGTTCTATCTCAGACTCTCTGAGTTTACATTTTACTGTGCCTAATGAATACAATTGTAAAAACTACTAGACACAGTCTCCCCTCTGTTGACCATTGATCATTTCCCAAATTAGAGATGCACTGAAGTGTCCAGACCTCTCTTATTTTACCTCTTAATAAGTCATTTGATATAAAAAATAAAAACAGTTTTGGTAGATGTGGTTATAAAGCTATGAAAATTAATATCACACTCTATTATCCAAACCCCCACCTTAAGTCTTTGGAATTATTTTATGACAGGTACACTAGATTTACTATCAAGACACTGTAAACCCAATCTGGATCTCCAGCCCAGAAGATGAGCAGTTTCCTCATATAGCATACTGAATCAAAATCTCCAAGGAGCACAGGTCGAGTGAGAATTGTCAGAGTGAAATTAAAGTTCATCCAAAAGAAAACTTTTTTTAGTAAAAAAGAGTAAAGACAATTACTAGGCCTGCCACACATTAAACCATATTATAAAGTTATAATAATTCAATCATTTTAGACTAGAATAAAGATAGACAGTCAACAGAATAGACTATATATCCAGAACTAGGTATTTGTGTATATAAGAATTTAATGTTTGATACCATCATTACACTGGATGGGGTTCAGTTGCAGATAACAGAAACCATTCTCTCTAGTTTAACCGGAAAAGGATTTGTTACCAGATATTACAAAATATTTGGAAGGGCTGGAGAAGCAGATTCTTGGGCTTAGCTTCTAGAAATAACTCCCAGTCCCCAGACTTACATGGTTTTCATCATAATAATAAAAGCTGCCATGACCATTGTTAGAGGCCGCCATGTCTCGAATCAACTGGCTATAAGACTATCCTGCTGTGACCATTTGTGCTAGCAAAATAGATGTCTACCAGTTGTCTGCCATTAATGCAGTTCCAAAAGCAAGTGACGTATTGGCACATCTGATTGGTGGAAACAAAATTACATCTGAAACATAGCTGCAAGGAACCCCAGGAAAGGTCATTTTCAAATTCTCAGCCACTATAATATAGGAAGGCTCACTTGGACGTTAGAGTAGAATTTGAGCAAGTGAATTCCAGTATCTACCAAAAATAGCATTTCACATCAGCTAGAAAAGAAGAGTTATTTAATAAATGATGACAAAGCATTTGGGTAGCTAGTTGAAAAAAGATGTATTTAGATCTATATCTTACACTCTACATCAAAATTAACTGCATATAAATTAAAAAGTTAAATTATAAAATTCACATTAATAAATGAAAGAACATAAAGAAATATTTTCTACGTACAAAAGAAATCTCGTAGAGAAATGTTAATAGATTGGATCCAAAAGGAATTTTGTACACAACATACAATGATTATAATTCAAGACATTCAAGACAATACTTACAGGAAAGAGGCAAAGGATTAATATTTGTCATATTTTAAATCCTCATGCAAATTTACTGAAAAACATTAAGACCCCATAGATATGCAAAGCACTTCAATGTGAAATTGACAAAAAAGGGAAAATGTAAGAAGATGTGCATGAGTATGATAAATAGTTAAAAATAGAAAGAAAAATGGGTGAAAAGATAATATCAAAGAAAAATTCAAGAAAAAACTATTTTATATTCATAAAAAATATAATTCACAATGAAGCTTTAGTAGTCATAAATCTTTATATTTGTATAATACGTCATTGAAATCTATGAAGTAAAACTTCCAGAAATATATGTAAAATTGATGGAAACACAATCATTATGAGAGATTGCATTAAGTCTGATAATTTGCATAAGCAAAATGTATAGAGAATTTGAATAAAAATATAAAAATTTGATTTATTAGATACATATTAAACTTCTAGTTTATTAGAAAATATATCTGCTTTTCCAACACGTGGAACATTTATGAAATGCAACTATGTATTAGAACTCAAAGAAACCCTCAATATAAATTCAAAGGCAGGAAATTTATATCTTTATTGATCACTATGCATTAAACCTAAAAATTAGTAAGAAACATTTAAAGTGTTAAAACATAGCTAATTGACAATTTCAAATATCCCTCTCTATGGTCAAAAGTAAATAGGCCAGGCATGGTGGTGCACGCCCGTAATCCCAGCACTTTGAGAGGCCAAGGTGGGCATATCACTTGAGGTCAGGAGTTCAAGACCAGCCTGGCCAACATGGTGAAACCTCATCTCTACTAAAAATACAAAAATTAGCTGGGCTTGCTGGGGCACACCTGTAATCCAAGCTACTCAGGAGGCTGAGGCAGGAGAATCATTTGAACCTGGGAGGTGGTGGTTGCAGTGAGCAAAGATATGGCCACCACACTCCAGCCTAGAAAACAGAGTGAGACTCCACCTCAAAAAAAAAAAAAAAGTAAATTGCAATTACAGACTACTTGGAGAAAGTAGGGTAATAAAATATAACTTACCAAAACAAATTAAGTGTGGCCAGCCCAAGTTATAATTGGGAAAAAATGTATTCATACACCTTTGGTTCTTTATATTATTTAACAAGAATGAAATGACACTAATGAGCCAATCATTTCAATCAAGAGATACAAAAAGAAAAACTAAATAAGCCTTTAAAAAGTAGAAACATAGAATTAATATATATTTACAAATGGAAAAAATACTGAATTAGGAAATAGAAAAAATTGTAAATAATAAAACAAAATTCCTGTTTTCACTTTTAAAAGTATTAATTTGAGCAAGACTCTCTTAGCATGAGGAAGAGGAAAATATATATGCACAATATTAAAAGAGAAGGAAATAATACAGATACTGATCAATTTTTTAAATTTTAAAGAAAATACAACACAAAATACCACGTAACTTCTAAAAACATGGTTGAAATGGCCAATGTTCTGGGACACAGAAAACTGACACAAATAAAAAACTGAACAGACTCATAAGCTTGGAAGAAAATACGAATAGAACTAAGAAACTAACCCATACAAAAGGGCTGAACCCTGACTATTCTACAAGTGAGTTATTTAATGACTCAAAAAGTAGAAAATTCCCATGCTGTTTAGACTAGTCTGGAGCACTAGAGGTAAAAATGGAAATTTTTCAGGTTATTGTGTGAAGTTGATATAATGTTAATGACAAAATCTAACAAGCTTAACTGAAAAAAAGATTAACAAACCAATCTCACTTATGAATATAATACATTCTAAATTAAATACTAAAAAAATCTAGTCCAGTGGTTTCTTAAGGAAATAATTCACTAGATAGGATTTACTCCCAACATGCAAAGATTGCTTAATGATAAAATGTCTGTATCTCAGTAACTTTGCATGATTTTTAAAAAGAAAAATCTGTGAATACATCAGAACTAGAAGGATATTTCCTAGCCCGATGAAAAGTCATACCACATATCACCAGACATTGTCATGTTTACTTATGAAACACTGAAGGGATCCCCTGAGGTTAGAAGGAAGGCATTACCCCTGTTGTTTTTCAATATCCAGAAAGATATTTACAAGAAATAATTATTATACCTTTTTAAAAAGAGAAGAAACAATTATCAGATGTTTGCTCTGATGTCACTGATTACCAAGAAAATCCAAGAGAATGAATAAGAAAGTTTAGTAAGGCAGCCAAGGACAAAGTAAATGTAAGAAAAGCCAAATGTCAGGGGGAGAATGAATGGTTAGAAAATTATAAGGGGGAAAATAACAATAAACAGGCACAGTTTATATCAAGAAAGCTAAGAAACTTTCAGAGGGACATTAACAGAAGATTTGAATAAATGTAAAGGCATACAATGCTTCTCAATAAGAAGATGCAATGTTATAAAAATATTAATTCTCTCCAAATTATTTTATAAATATAATATTTTTACAACCAAAATACCAATTGTATTTATCACATTTGGGAGTCCGACAAAATGATCCAGGAATTCTTTGGAAGAATGAAATTGAGAATAACCAAGACAATTAATGGGCTAGAAGAAGAAGTGATGAGTGGTTGAGCCTACAAATAGCCATAAGAATTAAACTGAACACAAAATCCAAAACCAAATCCTAATAATACAGGTATTCAGTAAAATGACAGATGCATAGAATTTCAAGTCTGTGGGAAAAATACGTATTTCTCATTAAACAAAGTGTTAGGAATAATTAGCCAAACTTTTGGGGAAAAAAATGGAATTAGAACTCTACCTCATGTAATATGGCAAAATAAATTCATGAATCAAGATGTACAAAAATGAAATCATAAATAAATTTGAAGAAAATTCAGATTAGAAAAGTATTCCCTAGCTGCTTGGAAGGATGAACTCCTTCCTCGTTATTTCTCAGACATTCTCCTTATCTGTATTGATAGCCTTTTTTTTTTAAGCCATAATCATGTGCAAAAAAAGGGCATATTTAAGAAAATATATAGATAAATACTTCATCTATATATTTAGAGAGGTATTTTGAAACCTGAAAACAAAGGAAATTTAAAAGAAAAACCTTGATATACTTACTTCCTAAAAACTCACATTTTCCTGCATCAAAAAATTTAAAACTAAAAGTAAAATGGTGAAGGAAGAAAAAATATTTGCAACTTATATGACGGCCAAAGGCCAATGAGATCAATACATAAAACTTCTTACAAATTATTAATAAGATGAAAAAAATTTTTAATTAAAGTCTAAATAGGCAATTCATCCACACGCACAAAAAGCCTAAGTAGGCAATTCCCAAAAAAAGAAAGGCAGAAGTCCAAAATATACATTAAGACAAAAAAAGTTCAGTCTCACTAGTTAGCAAAAATGAATGAGATATATGAAACCACAAGATTCATTTTTTCCTGTCAATTTTGGAAAAAATTAAAGACATTGAAATGATATTTAAAAGATATTCAATGATGTTCCAAGAATATTAAATAAAATCTAATGTTCAGTTTTAGTAAGGAAATAAGTAATAGACGTTTTTACCCACAGCTAGTGGGAGTGAACATTGATACAACCTTCTAAACAGCAATTTGGTAGCAAATATCAGGAGTCTTAAACCATATCACATGATCTCCTGACCAAGCAGCACCCTCCCAGGAGGCCTGATCTATCAGTTTATCAGACATTTCCAAGCAGGTCAGGGTCCCCATTAAAGTTCAAGTTAGGACTCAAAACCCGGATACATAAATGCATCTATATCTATAGTATAAATTACCTTTACAGACGTTTCCGATTTACAATGGGGTTACATCCAAATAAACCCATTGTAAGTTGAAAATATCCCAAGTTGAAAATACATTTGATACACCTAACCTACCAGGCATTGTAGCTTAGCCTAGCCTACCTTAAACATGCTCAGAACACTTATATTAAGCCTACAGTTGGGCAAAGGCATCCAACACAAAGCCTGTTTTATAATAAAGTGTTGACTATCTCATTAAATTTATTGAATATTGCACTGAAAGTGAAAAACAGAATGTTTGTATATGGGTATGCACCATTAACATACACAGCTGAAGGCACACTGGGACCTGAAGGAGATTTGAGGCATTTAACTAGTTAATTGCTGGATGATAAGGATACTTCAGGGATAGGTCATCACTTCCTCTCTCTTCTGCTGAGCCTCTGTAGAAGGCAGTGGGGCATTGACACCTGTTGATGGCTTAGCAGGCACAGTGTTTTTCAGAAAGGTATCAAGAATCGGCTGCTTATCCTTGAGACAGCGTGGCTGACTGGGAGCTGAGAACTGCAGCTTCTGCCTAGCATAACAAAAGAGTATTGTACCACATATGGCTGGCTCCAGAAAAGATCAAAATTCAAAATTTGAAGTTAAATTTCTACTAAATGAGTATGGGTTTTGCACCATCATAAAGTCAAAAAATCCTAAGTCAAACCATCCTGAGTCAGGGACCATCTGTACAAACATCAGATATCCATATGTTGTCTTACCTCCCTCACAGCCATGTGGAAGGTACCTTCCAAACGATTGAATAATTTTTTTTTTTTTTTTTTTGAGACAGAGTCTTGCTCTATCCCCCAGGCTGGAGTGCAGTGCCATGATCTCGGCTCACTGCAGCCTCCACCTCCCAGGTTCAAGTGATTCTCATGCCTCAGCCTCCCAAGTAGCTGAGATTACAGGTGCGTACAACCACACCTGGCTAATTTTTGTATTTTTAGTAGAGACAAGGTTTCGCCATGTTGGCCAGGCTGATCTCGAACTCCTGACCTCAAGTGATCCACCAGCCTCAGCCTCCCAAAGTGCTGAGATTACAGGCGTGAGCCACTGCACCTGGCTAAATTTTATTTTTTTAAGTGTTTAGTGTCAGATGGACAAAGCCTGAACAGTATGTGCCAGAGTACATACCTATTCCAGCTTTGAAAATTTGTCCTGGAAATACCCTTAGAAACATATTGATAGCCTGAAAGATACTAACAGCAAAACAAATAGAAAATGTAATTGGAACTATTCTACTTATCCTTCTTGGACTGAGGGAAAGAGACTCTAAAATATATTTAAGATAAAGATGTATAAGAAACAATAGCAACTTCTAAATGTGCTATATTTTTCATTGTTCTAGTAGCCTTGTTGCTATTATATAAAAAACTAAAAAATTAATGCTATGTGTTCCTATGGACGGGGATGGCCTGTGTCTGCATTTTGCATTATTTTACCAAACAAGTGATTTTTTTTTTTTTTTTTTTTTTTTTTGAGACAAGGTTTCACTCTGTTGACCAGGCTGGAGTAAAGTGGCACAATCTTGACTCACTGCAACCTCTGCCCCCAGGGCTCAGGCAATCCTCCCACCTCAGTCTTCCAAGTAGCTGGGACTACAAGCATGTGCCACCACACTCGGCTAATTTTTGTAGTTTTTTGTTTGTTTTTGTTTTTGTTTTTTTTGGTAGAGACAGGGTTTGGCCATGTTGCCCAGGCTGGCCTTGAACTCCTGGGTTCAAGCGATTTGCCCACCTCGGCCTCCCACAGTACTGGGATTACAGGCATGAGCCACCATACCTGGCCAACAAGTCATATTCTTTACAATTGATAGATGGCTTCAATTTCCCCCTAAAAGATGCCAGTTGACAGCCTATAAAGCATTTTATTTTTCTGCTAACAAATGTATTTTCAACAATGCTAATTCTCATCATGCAGCACAAAAGCACCTACTGAACCAAGGCTACATAATGATAAACAAGATGTGTAGAACCCAACATAAAACAATACTGACTTTAAGATCACAGAGAATATATTAGTGACAGATTTCCATTGTAAGTGACCAAAACCCAAATGGCTTAAGAAAATGAATTACTGACTCATGAAACTTAAACTCAGGAAAATCTACCTTCAGGTACAGCTAGATCCAGAAATCTATCTTTCCTTGTATCTCTTTTTTGCTGTTTTTTGTGTTGACTTCATTCTGAAGCAGGTTCTTCCAAGAATCTATATGCTTCTCTCCTCCCAGCTTTGCAAGCTCAACAGCTTATAAAGAGTATAGCATGCCGGCTGCGGTGGCTCATGCCTGTAAGCCCAGCACTTTGGGAGGCCAAGGCGGGCGGATCAACTGAAGTCAGGAGTTCAAGACCAGCCTGGCCAACATGGCGAAATCCTGTCTCTACTAAAAATGCAGGGGAATCGCTCGAACCCAGGAGGCGCACTTTGCAGTGAGCCAAGATTGTGCCACTGTACTCCAGCCTGGGTGACAGAGTGAGTCTCAGTCTCAAAAAAAAAAAAAAAAAAAAGTATAGCATTGGCAAAAGGCCTAGGTGTGATGCACTGGACAGACACAGGTCACATGCCTGTTTTTGAAATAATTCCAGTAGCAAAAGAGATGCAGAGCTCTGTTCAGCTAGGCCTGCCCATGTGCCCATCCCTGGAGCCCAGGAGTGAGGTCTGCTCTACGCCAACCACATGAACTAAGAGACAGGGGAATAGTGGCCCCTAAAAGAAAATCTAGGTGCTATTACCAGAAAAGAAGGAAAGAAATGTTGAGCAGACAAAAACAGCAGAGGTCTGCACAGATGGGAAGATGCTTTCTTTGTGTTGACACTGGGGATAAAATAAATGCTCAAAGAAGGCACAGTACAAAAACTTACTGAGGTAGGATATATAGTGAAGCCTTTAGACTAAGTCATTGCCAGTGATTAACGGAAGCTTTTTCTTAGTCATTTCGTCTTTCAAAATAGAGGGGAAACTGGGAGTCTGGAATTAGCACTCATTGTTTGACTGTTCAAAGGCCTGGTATAGTTTGATGCTCAGGTACCCCATATTCAACAAGAAATGAAAACCTTGGGGTGAGAAGGACCCTCTTTCACCCTCCTCCGTGCTGTG
Source organism: Pongo pygmaeus (assembly GCF_028885625.2). Lineage (NCBI taxonomy): Eukaryota > Metazoa > Chordata > Mammalia > Primates > Hominidae > Pongo > Pongo pygmaeus. The sequence continues at coordinate 104,229,674 of NC_072384.2, read as the reverse complement.
GGATGCCAAGGCTTACAGAGCACCTCAACTCCCCCAGCCTCTGGCTTCCACCTGCTCTCAGCTGCTGGAGTTCTGGCTGGAGACGGGAGGGCAGGAGGAAAGTGAGGCTGGAGTGTTTGTTCCTGAGGCGACCTTCCTGCAAAACCACAGCTCCTCTCAGGGAGCCTTCTCACACAGCTACGGTGACCCTTGCAGCTCTGCCTGGGTTCTGGTAAGCATTCTCTCCCCGACCTTCAGATCTGGAGGTGAGAACAGCTTCCTGCTGTTGCTTGCCGTGGGATGCTTCTGTACCTTCTTAGCCTGCTCACACCTTGGCTAATCATCATTGATTCTACTCTCCTCAGTCACTCAAACTTGAGTTTATTGCCTGCTTCCTTGGAGTGGGACAATGGCCCAATTGAGTCAAGGACCAATTTTGTAAAGAGATAAATATAGTAAGTGCCTGGCTATGTATTGTTATTTCAGGGATGAGGCAATACAAAGGCCTTTAGCTCACTGGCCTTCTCACCTATTGATCTACTCACTAATACGTGAATTTCCTTTAAGTGGAAACAAAGCCTTTCATTACACTGCATTTACATAGCGTATAAACTTCCCTGACCTCAAATTGCTCCACTATAGAAATGACTGATATCAGATTCTTTCTTGAGGAATAGCATTGACCATAAAGGGAGATAGAACAGTGAAGCTCAGAATCTGATAATGACAAATAAGATGGTGATGACCAGGCACGGTGGCTTATGCCTGTAATCCCAGCACTTTGGGAGGCTGAGGCAGGAGAATCACTTGCGCTCAGGAGTTTGAGACAAGTCTGGGCGACATAGGGAGATTCTGTCTTTCCCAAAAATCTAAAAATTAGCTGGGTATGGTGGGGTGCTCCTGTGATTCTGGCTACTTGGGAGGCTGAAGTGGGAGGATTGCTTGAGCCTGAGAGCCATGCTTGCACCACTGCACCCAGCCTAGGTGAGAAAGCAAGAGTCTGTCTGTCCCCCCTCCAAAAAAAAAAAAAAAAAGATAGTGACAACATAGCGAAGAAAGGACCCAGAAAAAACCTACACGAGTATGCATACCAAAGAAAGACTATGTGTACCAAAGACAGACTTTTTCAACTCCTAATTTTGAAGGCTGGCTCTAAAGCTAAGCATCTCTTCTTTACCAACCTAGAACAAATTAGATTACCCACAATATGGGCTGAATCCTGTCCCCCTCAAAATTCCTATGTTGAAATTACAAGTCTCAGTACCTCAGAATGTGACTGTATTTGGAGATAAGGCCTTTAAAGAGATAATGAAGGTAAAATGCGATCATATGTGTGGGACCTAATCTAATATGACTGGTGTCCTTATAAGAAAAAATTAGTACACACACACACACACACACACACACACACACACAGAGACCATGTGAAGAACACAGAGAGAAGACGACCATGTACAGCCAAGAAGAGAGGCATAGAATAAATCTTTCCCTCCTGACCCTCAGAAAATCCAACCCTGACAACACCTTGATCTTCAACTTCTAGGCTCCAGCATTGTGAGAACTTTCTGTTGTTTAAGCCACCCAGTCTATAATACTTTGTTGTGGCAGCCTAACAAATTAATACACCCACTCCCAAAGTTCCCAAGGTAAAGACTTACTCAAAGAGAAAGAAAAAGCCGAATTTCTCCGCCAGACCAAAAAAACCAAATCAATTCACTGTGTCAGCATCCTGAAGCTGCAACTTGTAAATATCAACCTAAGGCAAAGTCATGGCCACTTTCTTACCTACCCATCCATCAATAGCTGCCATCAGATGCATCTTTTGGGACAACAAAATAATTAGCACATTTATTTGCCGGCCATTTGGGGAAACTGACGTAGGGTTGGACCACTGACTCTTCTACCAACTATTGGGACAAAGCTTCGTTTATAAGCAAGGACTTGGCATTTTAGAACTCAATGTGTCATCTCTTCTTGCACAATAATACTGTATTAAGGTCTACTTACTGGGTAAAGAGGTATGGAAAGTCACTAATAAACTCAACTGATGGTAAAAGAACAAGAACTCAAATTACAAAATGAGGTAAGATAAGATCCCTGAATCATAGAGGTCAGTTCCTTACCTGACTACTAGGTATTCTTACTCCAACAAAGGTTATTGATAGATCCTTATTGGAGACAGCTGGGTCTCTTTGAAGCCGTAGCCTGACCTAACCCAACCACCTTAATTTGCAGGATCTGCTCACTAAGGTTTAGTCTATTCAGCTTGTTGTTGGTTGCTGCCCTATATGAACAGGGGAAGTTTAAACAGCAGTGGAGAGCAAAGCAAAGAAAGAGCCTCAAACAATCATATACTTTTTTTCTCTCCATAGGAATAAATACTACCCAGATATCCCCTGTTTCCATTGCAATTACTAAAAGGTAGTGGAATCTTTTGTGAAATTTGTGCTTGGGAACCCACTGCCTTAGAATAAAAGCATCAAGTAGGCTTGGGAGTGAATCTAAAAAATAAACTTAAGAAAGAAAATCAGGCTGGGTGCAGTGGCTCACGCCCATAATTCCAAAACTCGGGAGGCCGAGGAGGGCGGATCACCGGAGGTCAGGAGTTGGAGACCAACCTAGCCAACGTGGTGAAACCCCGTCTCTACTAAAAATACAAAAATTAGCCAGGCGTGGTGGCGGGCACCTGTATCCCAGCTACTCAGGAGGCTGAGGCAGGAGAATTGCTTGAACCCGAGAGGCAGAGGTTGCAGTGGCCAGGATCGTGCCACTGCACTCCAGCCTGGGCAACAGAGCGAGACTCAGTCTCAAAAAAAAAAATCAAAACCAAATTGCTAAAGTTTCAGAGAGATCTCAGACTCAATGATTAAAAAGTCCTGGGTACTAAAAGTCATTTGGTTTATATTGTCCTATTTTAGTTTCAATTTCCAAAGATGTTCATTTTTACTTGACTCACTGAGGAACTGTGTTCCTAACGATCATGGATACAAATGAGTTTTTCCTTCAAATATATAAAATGAGAAGTTTTCCTGCATCCTTACATGTGATTTTTATTAGACCCAGTGCCCAGGAATTCTTCCAGTGAAATCCAACTTGATTTCAAAATAGAAAAACTGGATTCGCTTCACAGACTCTTTGCTTGGCTACAAACCGTTTAAGTAACTGTGCTTCCTTCAGAGAGGCCGGTTGTCCAGTGCAGAGGTGAAGAGCTGGCTGCAGAGACAGGCCTTTCAGGTTTGAATCAGGCTTCGCAGTCTCTCGAGCTGCAGGTTCGTGGGCAAGTGAGGGAACCACTCAGGGTTCAACTTTCTCATCTGTAAAATGAAGATCATGACAGTACCTATCTCCTGTTTGTTGTGGGACCTGTGTGAAATAAGTTAACATAGTAAAGCATTTCGACTAATGTGCTAACATAAACCTAGTATGACATAAAACCTAATGTTTTATTTTCTCAATAAGTACTAGCTGCTGCTGCTGTTGTTGTAACAAAAAAAAAAAAAAACACCTAACTTCTCACCTCTTATCCATCAAAGTTGTCTCAGCTCTGTTGCCTATGCCATTCAAACAAACAATGGACTTGTAATGCCCGTGTGAATCAAAGGGTGGCCTGTCTGGTAAACAGCTCGAGCTGTCTGTCAGGGTCTCTGAGCTGGGGCTGTGGTGGTAGTGAGGTTTTGTGGCACAAGTTTTCTCAGTGGGTTTTGCTCTGAAGATGCAGAGTTTGTTTACCTTTAAAAAAAAAAAAAACCTTTTTCTTGCTCTACTTGTAAGATTTAGTAAAAACATGAAGCTATTCATTACTTTGTGTGCTCCAAAAGCTAAATATAGAAAGAAGACAACTAATATTATGAAATGTGAGAACGGAGAAGAGGTGTGATGAAGCTAAATGCAGAACTTGACATTATTTTTAGGTTTGAGGTCAAAAAGTTTGCTTATATTACCTCCTAGTGAGAAAAACTCCCTTAAACCTTTCCTTCCTGTCAAACTCCATCCATAACGATGGTGGGAGAGAAGGAAACTGAGTAATTACTTTCCCTCAAATCATTTCCAAATTGCTGTGTTGGATATATTTATTTAGAGTTTCAGTGGCAGTGTTTTTCCTAAATGCCCTCAGAATTTAATGCAATAATATCAGCCTTTCAAAGGCATAAATTACTCAAACCAGATTTTGGAAGTTTCATTTACCGCCTCATCAGTGCATAAAATAGCGAGAACTGTATGCACCTGGAAACTCCACCTGTCTGGTCCAAGGGAGTCAAGGGTAGAATGACATGGGAAAGTTGCCTTCAATAGAGAATAGTACCCTCCAATTGCCCAGAATTTGACCCCAACATTGTCAAAGAAACCGTGAAGGGATTCCAGAATATCCAGGGAAATGTCCTGTGTGTACACAGGTCCTGTGAAAACGTCAGTCGCAAGCACAAGGTGTCAGATGCTGCACTCTGATGGGTCAGACGCACTACGCCCAAAGTTAGAGGCCGGCAGTGATTGGTGGGTGAGGAGAGCCGAACTTTGGCCAGAGGGAGGGAGGTTAAAGCAGAAATAGTGAAAGGGAGCAGAGAAAGGACAAGAGGGACAAAAATAAAGTAAAAGGAGAAGAGAGAGAAAGCAGCAGCAGCAGAAGAGAGGACTGTGAGAAGGACTAGGGAGAGATTTAATGCGGGGGAATTGGTTTACTGAGAACACCCAGGCTTGTTTTCTTAGGGGCTTCTATAAGAGGACATTTCTGAAACTGAGAATTGATCTCCCCAAGTTGTAAACACTGTCATAGTCCCTGAATGATTTTTGTTTCTTTGTTTGTGGTGTTAATTATTTGTTTTTGCTATTTTCCAGTGCCGCTTGGACTATGATTATCTTAATAATTGTATTTTTAATAAATGTGCCCTTATATTTTATTTTAAATAAATTGTAAAACTTTCATATAAGTAATTGAATGGAAAGCCAATATTATCTGCCATGAATAAAAGGTAATGACAAAAATAAATAAAACAGAAACAATACCTTAAATTCTATCCAGATTCTATTAACAGAGAAGAGACAGATATATATCTACATATAGATATATATCCTAGTGTGTTAGGGAGGCATTAAATGAGTCTTGGTCTTTAATATCATCTAAAGGAAAAAAAGAGAATCGAAATGAGAAAAAAATATTTTCACTTGGTAAGTGAATGTTATTTAATGCCACATCCAAGTAACACCTGAAGTCGTTTTTCCTTAGCCCTCCAAAAAGAGGTGTTATCCATCTCACATTTTAGAAACTGCTGGGTCTATGAGCATTTTATTTCATAGAAAACACCATGCTCTTAATAAATTAAGATATTATTTTCTTAGACCAGCCACCAGTGTTACCAGAATTTAATCTGAGCACCCCCTCCAAGAGGCTAATCCCCTCTGGGAGTACTAAGGCTTTATGGGGGCAGGACCAGAACCAGAGTCAGGAAAGGAGCCAACCCAGAAAAATGCTGACAAGGAGTCACTGGGTCCCTGGATGAGGTCCTCACCACTGCATCTGCCCCTGGCACACACGTGGCTTCTGAGCACTTGGAAGTGGCTAGTTTAAACTGAGATGCACAACGTAAAATACGCACCAGATTTTTGAAGACAGTACAAAATTTTTAAATCTCTTATTAATAATTTTATGCTGATTACATATTAAAGCAATTTTTAGATATATTGCATTAAACAAAATATTAAAATTAAATTCACGTATTTCTTTTTAACTTTTAAATTATTTTATTTTGAACTAATTTTCAACTTAAAGGAAAAATTGTATAAGTTCCCACATAGTCTTCAGCTAGCTTTCCCTTAAGTTAATATCTCACATAACCATAGTACAATGATCAAAACCAATAAATTAACATTGACACATTAGTATAAACTACAAAGTGTACTCAAATTTCACCAATTTTTCCACTGATGTCCTTTTTTCCCCAGGATCCAACCCAAGATGCCACGTTGTATGTAGTTGTCATGTCCCCTTAGTTTCTTCCAATCTATGATGGTTCCTGGGTCTTTCCTTGCATTCATGACCTTGACACTTTTGAAGAGCACTGATCTGTTATCTTGTACCATGTCCCTCAGTTTAGGTTTGTGTAGTGTTTTCTCGTGATTGGAATGAGTGTGTGCATTTTCGGCAAGAGAAATCACAGACGGAAGTGTCCTTCTCAGTGCATTCTATCAAAGGGCTCATGATGTCAATGTGTCTTGTTACTAGTGATTTTTACTTTTATTTAATGTGGCTACTACAAAAATTTTAATTACATGTGTGCCTCACATTATAATTCAATTGGACAGCGCTGATTGACACCATACACAGGTAAAATAATAAGTATGTGACTTAAAACAACATGTCCATAACAAAATATATGGATTTAATCATTGATATTTTCCAGACCCTTTTTATGTATTTCAAAACCTTTTAATACTAATGAACCAAATGTTTATTGAAAACTTATTGTATGTCAGACTCTTTTCTAAACACTTTGCATGTGCTGAATCATTTAATCCTCACACAACCCGATAAAGTAGATGTTCCTGTCATCCCTGCTTTGCAACTGGGGAACCTGAGATGGTAAAGAGGGTTTAAGTGGCATAAGGCCCTCACACAGCTTGCTAAATGGAAGATCTAGAATTAAAACACAGGAGGAGAATTCCAGAGCCCAGGCTTATAACACTACACTTTTTTTTTTTTTTTTGAGACAGAGTCTCGCTCTGTCACCCAGGCTGGAGTGCAGTGGCGCAATCTTGGCTCACCGCAAGCTCCGCCTCCCGAGTTCACACCATTCTCCTGCCTCAGCCTCCCGAGTAGCTGGGACTACAGGCGCCCGCCACCACGCCCGACTAATTTTTTGTATTTTTAGTAGAGACGGGGTTTCACCGTAGACAGGATGGTCTCGATCTCCTGACCTCGTGATCTGCCCGCCTCGGCCTCCCAAAGTGTTGGGATTACAGGCGTGAGCCACCGCACCCGGCACCACTACACTTTTAAAAGTTACATCGTCAGTTAATTCAGGGGACCCCAACTCCGGGTACCAGTCTGAGGCCTATTAGGAACCGGACACACAGCAGGAGGTGAGGTGCCTTGAGCTCCGCCTCCTGTCAGATCAGCAGCGGCATTAGATTCTCATAGGAGCGGGAACCCTATTGTGAACTGCACGTGCAAGGAATCTAGGTTGTGAGCTCCTTATGAGAATCCAGTGCTTGATGATCTGAGGCAGAACAGTTTCTTCCTAAAACTATCCCTCCTCCAACCCCTTACATTCATGGAAAATTTGTCTTCCATGAAACCGATCCCTGGTGCCAAAAAGGTTGGGGACTGCTGAGTTAATTCAAATTCCACAACTCAAGCTTTGTTATTCAAATTCCACAACTCAAGCTTTATCAACTGTAAACTGTTTCAACTTTTCTCTCTTTTCCTGCATGACACAGAGTGGGAGAACTGATGTTTATTAAGTAAGCTTCTATACACTGTGCTAAGAATTTAACACACATTGTCTCATTTAATCCTCATAGCAGTTCCATTTTACAGATAAGAAATCTAAGGCTTGGCCGGGCGCAGTGGCTCACGCCTGTAATCCCAGCACTTTGGGAGGCCGAGGCGGGTGGATCACCTGAGGTCAGGAGTTCGAGACCAGCCTGGCCAAAATGGTGGAACCCCGTCTCTACTAAAAATACAAAAATCAGCCAGGTGTGGTGGCAAGCGCCTGTAATCCCAGCTACTCGGGAGGCTGAGGCAGGAGAATTGCTTGAATCCGGGAGGTGGAGGTTACAGAGAGCCAAGATCAGGCCACTGCATTCCAGCATGGGCGACAGAGTGAGACTCAGTCTCAAAAAAAAAAAAAAAGAAAAAGAAAAAAGAAATCTGAGGCTTAAAAAGTAGCAAGTGGCAGAGGCTGGAATCCATTTATTTGACTCCCTATTTTTCCATCATATGCACGTGCTCTCCAATAGGCCTAACTGCATAAGTGTTTTTATTTACTAATTTTGAAAAATCAGTGCTCTGCTCTGGGGATTCCATCAATCAGCAGCACTTCGGCCTGTTTTAGCAAAACATTATCAGTTTTCCTAAAAAAACTGATAATGACCCTGATGTGCCTTTTCAGACACCAAAGGAAGAAAACAATATCACCTTAGTGCAAATTACAAAATTGGTTAGGTTCCAGGTATGGGAAGCTCGGTCATTTATGTAAGGGAAATAAGATAACACTTAATTATTCAGAATGTCTGACAGAGAAAACAGAGCATTTGATCTCCTTGAAGTTAGCCAGCTTAATTCCTTTTACACATAGTACAAATACTTGGTATCCATAGCATGGAAAAATGATTCAAAATGGAACTGCCTGTGGTTGAACGCAGAACCCGTTCTGTTCATCGATACTCACTCCAGTCGATGAATGACAGAATCTTCTTCAATAAAACAGTAGAACTGGGCACCACTTCTTGGAATTGTACCACCTAAATGGAGACAGGCAGAAGTGTGGCCCGGATAGAATATTCCAATGACTCCGGAGACCATGCACAGAAATGCGGTTATTTGTTCACTGGGGTTGCCAAAAAATTCTATAAAAAGTAATGGGATGATTACAATTTATTGAAATATGGAGAAATGTTTCATGAAACTAAACATCCTTGAATAAGGTGGGAGTGCGATATCTCACGTTATTATGGATTACAAAGAAAAGAAACCAATTATTTCTAAGGGTTTCCTCCTCTGAAATCCCAAGATTCCTTCACCTCAGAGCTTTCTACAGTTCCCAAACAGGCCAGCAGAGTGTGCTGCTGAATCATACTTAATTCCCCAAACCCACAGCTGTGCAAATGCTTTTGTTTCTTTTCTGAAAACATAAAAATAAATCATGAACTGGCCCCATAGGCATGCGTGCAATGCAGAGTAAGTGACAAGGTTTTTTTTAATTTTTTTTAACAGTTTTATGCACAGGCTCAGAGCAAACGTAGTGAATTACTGTACTGCCAACAGTAGCAAGTAAGCCTCAGCAAGAAGAGATGGACAAATTGCCTGATGTGATGATGTCTGCCCCATGAATTGTTCTCTTGAGAGGATTTTGTGTTTGCATTGAAGGAGATGCATGCCTGGAAAGCTGCATTTTTATTTTTATCGTGTGTGTGTGTGTGTGTAGCTTTGCTTTAGAAGGAAGGGAGAGAGCTTCCATGCAGAGATTTGAAAAGGAAACCGATGTCCTCGGAGGACTGCAATATCCTGGAGAGGGCAAGAAAGTCAGCTGAAATTTATATACATCATCTCATCTTGGTCCCATTCCCACTTCCTCTAACTGTAAACACACATCACAGTCATCCTACAAAGCCTACTGAACTAGCAATAGATCCATGCCCCAGAGAGCAAGATGAGTAACTTTTAAATAAAATATGTATTCCCCTTTACAGGAAAGAAACAAAATGAGGTGGCAATGGCTGCTGAGAGCAAAGCATGACCCCAGCACCTGAAGAGAATGGACAGATGAGATGCAGGCATGTCCCAGTTCACAGTGAACTTGGGTTCTGAACATTCGTTGGCAGGCCTGTGTTTGGAATTGAGAGAATTATGAAGGCTGGGTACAGTCCTAGGACAGCCAAGCACATTCAGTCCATTGGCTGGACTATAACCCTGGCAGGGAAGCAGGCTGCTCTGAGCACCACCTTCATTCATAACCTTCATTTGCCCTCAAAGGAGTGCTTGAAAGTGGGGATTAGCACCATTTCACAGATGAAGACTGGGATCTAGTCAGCTTGTGTGATGTCGGTGCAAAAGTAATTGCGGTTTTTGCAATTACTTTTGATGGCAGTAATAACTTGCTCAAAGTCCAACAGCCAGCAAATGGTGGCACTTGGCCAATTGACTTCAGATCTTGTGCCCTGTCACTTCACTCACTTATAGTCATTGAGGGCTTTCAATGTATCAGGCACTGCTCCAAGTGTGTCACATGGATCATTTCATTACACCCACAATAGGAGTAACAGACAGGTACTCTTATTCCCATTTTACAAATGAGGAAGCGGAAGCACAGAGAGGTTTAGAAAGTTGTCCATGCTAGGAAGTGATGACGCATGGTTTCAAAACCAGGTCATGGGGCTCCACCACTGTTGCTCTGAACCAAACCAACATCCAGGGATCCTTCCAGACCTTCCACAGGTGTTCAGGCATTGACAGAGTTACAAATCTTCAGCCCAGAGGCCATAACTGCCAAATGGGAAAGGACAAAGGTTTGCCCTCCCTGTACTGGACATGAGATTGGGTAACACTTGCTTAGAGCTTACGATTTGCCAGGTTCCATGTTTAGTGCTTTATATATATGATATCATTCGGTTCTCACAGTAGTCCTGGGAGAAAGGAATAGTCGTCCTCTTGTTTAAGTAGAAAAACTTGTGCCAGAAAAGTTACTTATCCTACCCAAGGACATACAGTTAATAAATAGCAGGGCAGGACTAAAATGTAACATCTGTTTAACTTGGAGATATTTCCATGAAATATTGTTAAAGGAGAAAAGCAAAATGCAAAAATGTGCATACAATATACATATATAAAGAAATACATTATTATCAGAAAAATACAGAAGAATACATTTAAGGTTGTTAATCTGGGATATTGGAGAAGGTGGGATAAGGATATAAAAAGTACATACATCACACATTTATGCTTCTGTGAAAACTATGCATGTGTGTAAGTATATGTACATATAAAAAGTTATGAAATGTATGCAAAAGTTATAATAAATAGAAATAAATTAATTTTGACTAATTAATAGACATTTGATGAAATTCAATAGCCATTTCTAATAAAAGTTCTTAGTATACTTTATTGTTATGGGTGTGTTGTTCTAATCCTGAATTATTAACAGAAATCAAAAGTAAGCATTATATTTAACATTAAAACTCTGGGCAAGTTCACCTTAAAATCAGGAACAAGGCTAGGAATCCAACTATCATTCTGTTATTCAACATTACTCTAGAAGTTCTGGTTCATACAATACAAGAAAAGGAAGTATGAGGTGAAAACTTTAGAAAGGAAGACACAAAATTATGCATGCAGATAATAATGTTATTAAAAACATATCTATACACACACTTACATATATCAACACTGCCTTCATACCACATAAGACCAACCCTGGCTGTGTTAGTTAGGGTTCCCTGGAGAAACAAAACCAACAGGATATATGTAGACATACAGAAGGAGATTTATAATAGGAATTGGCTTACACAGTTATGAAGGCTGCAAAATCTCAGTATGCCATCTGTAAGCTGGACAACCAGGAGAGCTGATGGTATAGTTCCAGTTCAAACCTGGAGGCCTGAGGACCAGGGGAACCAATGGTATAAGTCCCAGTCTAACTACAAAGGCACAAGAACCAGGAGCACCAATGTCTAAGGGCAGAAGAACATAGCTGCCCCAGCTCAGAGAGAGCAAATTTGCCTTTCCTTGTTCTCCTCAGGCCCTCAATGGATTGAATGACACCCATCTGCACTGGTGAGGGTGACCTTTCCTATTCAGTCTACCAATCCAAATGCTAATCTCTTCTAGAAACAGCCTACAGAGACACCTAGAAATAATGTTTTACCAGCTATCTGGCCATCCCTTAACCCAGTCAAGTTGACACATAAAATTAACCAGTACACTTGGTTATCATTTTTAACTTGGCAAAAATTATTGGTACCTGTTGTGGGAAGTCAGGGACCTCAAACAGAGGGACCGGCTGAAGCCATGGCAGAAGAATGTGGATTGTGAAGATTTCATGGACATTTATTAGTTCCCCAAATTAATACTTTTGTAATTTCTTATGCCTGTCTTTACTGCAATCTCTGAACATAAATTGTGAAGATTTCATGGACACTTATCACTTCCCCAATCAATACTCTTGTGATTTCCTATGCCTGTCTTTACTTTAATCTCTTAATCCTGTCAGCTGAGGAGGATGTATATCGCCTCAGGACCCTGAAATAATTGCATTAACTGCACAAATTGTACAGCATGTGTGTTTGAGCAATATGAAATGTGGGCACCTTGAAAAAAAGAACAGGATAACAGCAATGTTTAGGAAACAAGAGAGATAACCTTAAACTCTGACCACCAGTGAGCCGGGCAGAACAGAGCCATATTTCTCTTCTTTCAAAAGCAAATGGGAGAAATATCACTGAATTCTTTTTCTCAGCATGGAACATCCCTGAGAAAGAGAATGCGCACCTGGGGGTGGGTCTCTGAACTGGCCCCCTCTGGGGCGTGGTCATCTCTTATGGTCGAGACTGCAGAGGTGAAATAGACTCCAGTCTTCCATAGCTCTCCCAGGCTTATTAGGAAGAGGAAATTCCCGCCTAATAAATTTTGGTCAGACTGGTTGATCTCAAAACCTTGTCTCCTGATAAGATGTTATCAATGACAATGGTGTCCGAAACTTCATTAACAATTTTAATTTCACCTCGGTCCTGTGGTCCTGTGATCTTGCCCTACCTCCACTTGCCTTGTGATATTCTATTACCTTGTAATGTACTTGCTGTCTGTGTCCCACACCTATTCATACACTCCCTCCCCTTTTGAAAATCCCTAATAAAAACTTGCTGGTTTTTGTGGCTTGTGGGGCATCACGGAACCTACCAACATGTGATGTCTCCCCCGGATGCCCAGCTTTAAAATTTCTCTTTTGTACACTGTCCCTTTATTTCTCAAGCTGGCCGATGCTTAAGGAAAATAGAAAAGAACCTATGTGAATATCACACTTGGTTATCATTTTTAAATTGGCAAAAATTATTGGTACCATTTTACCTTCCTTACTACCTACAACCTACTAGTTTCTACCTCCCCAAGTTTAGTGCTATTATATTCCCCCAAACACTAAAATTACCATATTCCTCTTTTTTCTACCCACAATCAAAGCTATTTTCCCCCAGGTAGAGAAAAAATGACCCTCCCAAACTTTTGCACAAGAAAGTGTGAATAGCCATTAAGATCCTCTTACTTTCCTGAATGTTTCTGTATATTTTTTTTATTAATAATAAATTTTATTTTTAGAGCAGTTTTAGGTTCACAGTAAAATTGAGTGAAAAGTACAGACAATTGCCAAATACCCCTGTCCCCACACATACACAACCTACCCTACTATCAAGATTCCCCACCAAAGTGGTACATTTGTTACAATCAATGCACCTTTATTTGACACATCATTATCACTCAGAGTTCATGGTTTACATTAGGGTTCACTTGGTGTACATTCTATGGGTTGGGACAAATGTATAATGACATATCTCTACCACTGTAATTTTATGCAGAATAGTTTAACTGCCCTAAAAATTATCTGTGCTCTCCCTATTCATCTCTCCCTTGTCCAGCCCCTGGCGACTACTCATCTTTTTATTGTCTCTATAGTTTTGCCTTTTCCAGAATGTCATATAGTTGGAAGCACACAGTAGGTAGGCTTTTCAGATTGTCTTCTTCCATTTAGTCTTATGCATTAACTTTTCCTCCATGTCTTTTCATAGCTTGATAGCTCATTTATTGTTAGCACTGAATAATATTCTATTGTCTGTTTCCCCAACAAGAGTAAAAAAATAAAATAAAACATTTCATTGTCTGGATGTACTACAGTTTATTTGTCCATTCATCTAAAGAATATCTGGTTGCTTCTGAGTTTTGGCAATTATGAAGGAAGCTGCTATAAACATTCATGTGCATGTTTTTATGTGAATGTAAGTTTTCAATTCATTTGGTAAATACTAAGGAGCATGATTGCTGGATCATATGGTGAAAGTATGTGTAGTTTTGTAAGAAACCTCCAAAATGTCTTCCAAAGTGGCTGTATGCATTTTGCATTCCTACCAGCAATGAATGAGAATTCCTGGTGTTTTATATCCTCACAGCATTTGGTGTTGTCAATGTTTTGGATTTTGGCCATTCTAATAGGGGTGTCATGGTACCTCATTGTTGTTTTAATTTGCCGCTTCCTAACAACAGATAATGTTAACTATCTTTTCACATGCTTACTTACCATCCATGTACGGTCTTTTGTGAGATACTGTTCAAGTATTTCATACAATTTTAATTGGGTTGTTTATTTTCTCATTGTTGAATTTTAAGAGCTCTTTTGGATAACAGTCCTTTATCAGATGTGTCTTTTGTCAATATTTCTCCCAGTCTGTGGCTTGTCTTCTCATGCTCGTAACATTTTTTTTTTCACAGATAAGTTTTAAATTTTAACAAAGTTCAGCTTTTCAATTATTTCTTTCATAGATTGTGCCTTTGGTGTTGTATCTAAAAAGCCATAGTCATACCCAAGGTCATCTAGATTTTCTCCAATGTTATCTTCTAAGAGTTTTACAGTTTTGTGTTTTGCATTTAGGTCTATTATCCATTTGAAGTTAATTTTTGTGATGGGGGAGACCTGTGTCTGGCTTCAGTTTTTGGTTTTTGGTTCTTGTTTTTTGCATGTGGATGTCCAGTCTTTCCAGCACTATTTATTGAAAAGACCATCTTTGATTTGTTAGATTATCTTTGTTCCTGTTAAAAGAAAAACTTTGACAAATTAAACTTAACAGAGTTAATAGGGCAAAGGATGATTTTTGAACAAGAGAAGAAAAAAACACTTCAGGCTCTACAAAACTTTTACTGGCTTGCCTAAAGAATGTTTACCAGTTTTTATCATTATGAACAACATAATCATGAAGTAAGTGAAGTCAACAGAGCATTGAAAATAAACACTTGTCCAAACCCATAGAATATATAACACCAAAAGTGAATTACCCTAATATAAACTATGAACTTTGGGAGTTAATGATGTATCAATGTAGGTTCATCAATGGTAACAAATGTACCCATCTGGTGGGGGATGTGGATTGTGGGTGGGAGATTGTATGCATAGGAACAAGGGGAATACGGAAACTCATACTTCCCACTCCATTTTTCTGTGAACATAAAACTGCTCTAAAAAAATACAGTTTATTAGGAATATTTTTTTTTTTTTTTGAGATGGAGTCTCGCACTCTCTCCCAGGCTGGAGTGCAGTGCGTGATCTCAGCTCACTGCAACCTCTGCCTCCCAGGTTCAAGCAATTCTCCTGCCTCAGCCTCCCGAGTAGCTGGGACTACAGGCACCTGCCACCACACCCAGCTAATTTTTTGTATTTTTAGTAGAGATCGGGTTTCACCGTGTTAGCCAGGATGGTCTCAATCTCTTGACCTCGTGATCTGCCCACCTCAGCCTCCCAAAGTGCTGGGATTACAGGCATGAGCCACCACTCCCGGCCAGGAATAATATTTTAAAGTGGCACATAGAAGGAATGGTAAAATAAAATAAAATAATTTTTTAAATGAAGTTGTTTAAACTATGAGCACTGTTCTTTCTTGTCACATTTTTATTGGTTGAAGCACATTTTTCAGGCCCATGGGTCAGTACTGATTTATAGACCTTACTTGAATAACTTGGAATGTTCAAGAGCACACACACAGTGATGTAAAAATCACATGAGACTTGTGGGTAGGTCATCAAAATGTTTTGTAATCAGATAGCTGGAATGACTACACAAAGGTTACCAGGCCCAGCCTCAAAACTTGGGCATACATGCATTGACATGGCCAGCATTCTACGGGGGTGAAAACTCCAAGCTGGATCTGGGTAGACTGTTCCAAGTTTAATAACTGCTCCATTTTATGAATTCTTTATTGTTGCTCAACCAAATGCTCAGCAATTATAACCCAGTTCTTTCTATTTTGACCACTAAAAGTATTCATGGTCCATGCTCTTCACATTATAACCTCTCAATTTTTGAGGAATGATATTAAGGCTCCAAGTAAAGCAATCCAAATCCTGCAAACTATTTTCTGGTTCTTCCCCACCACAACATTTTTGTAGTTCATAACAAATAAAAGAGTTAAGGAGACAAGCTAAAAAGAAAAAACGAAAAAGGAAGGTAAGACTAGGAAGTAGTAGAGATACAGGTAAGGTGACTCTGCAGAGCCCTAAAGGTGTAGTAAACACAGCTAACATAGCTTCTACTTGTACTTCCTAGACTCTTGAATTTCACAAAGTAAATTTTCAAAAATAAATAAATCCATCAGTAGAAAGCTTTGTTAGCTTTCACTTTACCAAGTAATGGCATTAAAATAAATAAATTTTTAAAAATAATAAAGATCTTAATATAAACTACCGTGATAAATTTATAGAAAGAAGGAACAGGTTTAATATCAAAAAGTAGGATGAATCTATTCTCAAAAGAATGACAGTTCTTTACACTGAATTAAAAGGGCACTACATCCACTTTCATCACTACATGAAAATGTTTTTCTCATTTTACTACAGATGAATGAAACTCTGTCAAAAAAACCACTTCTCCTCCACAGCCTGGCCTTTAAATGCCCTTAGGCTACTCCATTGCAAGCATGAAATGAAACAGAAAAGCCCAAGGTGTTACAAGCAGAATATCGTTCCATAGTGCTATGCAGGAAACATTCTGGCATGTGTAGCTATGCACAGTGGGCAGACTCTTTTTCATTTAAACTCCCATCAGAAAGTCAAACTACCAACCTTCACCAAGCTTTGAGTAGATGCAACTGAGTTTTGTATATTGATCTTGTATCCTGCAACCTTGCAAAACTCATCTGTTAGTGCTAAAGTTTTGTGTGCAGATTCCTTTTTTTTTTTTTTTTTTTAAGACAGATTCTTGCTCTTGTCATCCAGGCTGGAGTGCAATGGCACAATCTTGGCTTACTGCAACCTCAGCCTCCCAAGTAGCTGGGATTACAGGCACCCACCACCACACTCGGCTAATTTTTGTATTTTTTTAGTAGAGACAGGTTTTCACCATGTTGGCCAGGCTGGTCTTGAACTCCTGACCTCATGGTCAACCCACCTTGGCCCCCTAGTGTGTGTGGATTCTTTTGGGTTCTCTGTATATACTATCATGTCCTCTGCAAATAGAAAAAGTTTTATTTCTTCCTTTCTAGTCTGGATGCCTTTATTTCTTTTTCTTGCCCCGGCTAAAACCTTCAGTACAATGTTGATTAGAAATGGCAAAAAGTGATATCCTTGTATTGTTCCTATTCTTAGAGGAAAAGCTTTTATACTTTCACCGTTATTAGCCATAAATTTTTTATACATGACCTTCATCATATTGAGAAAGTTCCATTCTATTCCTAGTTTGTTGAGTGTTTTTTATAATGAAAAATGTTAAATTTTATCAAATATTTTTTTCTGCACCTATTGAGATGATCTTTTATTCTATTAATATGGTGCATTACATTGATTGACTTTTGTACATTGAACCAACCTTGCATTCCTGGAATAAATCTCATTTGGTCCTGTATAATCCTTCTTAATGTGTATAATCCTTCTTATATGCTGCTGGATTCAGTTTAGTGTATTTTATTAAAGATTTTTGCATCAATATTCACAGGGGGTATTGACTTGTAGTTTTCTTTTCTTGTGATAATTTTGTCTGCTTTTGGTATAGGGTAATACTGGCCTAATAGAATGAGTTAGAAAGTGTTCTTTGGGGAGAAACCACAGCACAAAACGTGAATAAACAACAGAAAGCTCTCAACATGAGTCAGAAAAATCAAGAGAATTTGTGTCTTGTTTAAAAAGTAACTGCACCAGACATTTTGTAGGCTATATTGTAAACAAATGCATTTGCAGACAATAAGAATTTTACTCAATTGTTAGATACAAGATATAAACTAGACACAAGGAAATGACCATAGTAACACAGACAATGACCAGTATGGCCTGAAAGCTAATTCCTAATGGGGAAAACTGAAGTTCAATATAAAAACCTCACTGTAGATTATCCATTATTTGTTTAATATAATTATACTTGGAGTAAAGCATAATTATAAAAATGTATAATATTTTTATTTCATAGTCACAGTTTAGTTGTTCTCAACGAAACTTTGTGACAGAAATTGTGAATTGTCTCTCCATTATCTCCTCTCTTTTTCTTCTTTAGTAATAGGAAGATTTAGCTGGACACATAACTATTCAGTCAAAGACTACATTTCTCAGTCACCCTTGCAGCTAGGTGTGAGTAGGTTCTGGCCAATAGGAATTGGGAAAACATGATGTGCAACTTTCAGGTCATGTCCTTAAAAAACAGGAATTTGCTCTTCCCTCTTCCAAGTCCCTGCTTGTTAGAATGTGGAAGTCATAGTGGAAGTTAGAGCAGCCATCTTAGATCACAAGATGGAAGCCACATGTTAAGCATGGCAGAGCAAAAAGGATCCAGACCCCCAACTTCACTGGTCTCCTTCAATCCTTTCACTCAGGTAGTCACTAAGTAAGAGAGCAATACATTTCCATCTTGTTGACTGCCAATTTGGCCTTTGTTACTGGAGCAAAATTATTAATAGCATCCTAACTAACACAACCTCTGTCTAAAATTGCAAGTTAAAAAAATAAAACCTGGAGATATTGTTGAAGTCTAATTTTTTTTATATAACAGGCTGTAGCTTTCAACTATAGTTACAATTTTGTATTGTAAAACAAATGAGCAAAACGACCAGATAATTAATATTCTTTTTCTGTAATTTATTTTTCTCTTCTCACTCTTGAACATACTTTAGTCAAGTCTCTTCTTCTCAGCCCTTCACCAAAATTACTGTTGTCAGGATCAACAGTGACCTCTAAATTATGAAATTCAATCATTAACTCTCAACCCAATTTATATTTGACCTGTCAGTGTAGACACGTGTGTATTTTCTCCTCTTTGAAACACTTAATTTTGTTTGCAGAGCACCTTGCTTTCCTGGGCTCCCTCCATCCTCACTAGCTGTTCCTTTTTAGCCTCCTCATCATCCCCGCTACTGCACAGAGTGCTTCTCAGCTCCTAGAACTCTCTTTCCTATCTGCATTCACTTCCTTGGTGATCATATACAGTCTCATATCTTTAAATATCATACAGACGGTGCAACTCCAAAACCTTATGTTCCGCCTACTACAGTGTAAACCCTCTGAGGGCAGGGATCCTTGTCTGCTTCTTCCCAGAGATGCTTTGTATCTTCAGTGCCTAGAACTGGGCCTGCCACAGACAGGTGCAGCAAGTAAGCTAATTGCAGAATGAATAAATAAGTAACGACAATCTGTTTTGCTTCCTAACTGATCTCTTTAAAGAGCTTAATATTTACTTTCCCCCTTGAAAGTTTTATTAGAGGGCAAGGAAAACCCATATCCTTGCTTAGCATATTGAACATATGCAGCATAAATTTCAACTCTGAATTCCTGGGGGCACAGACAAGCTGTGTATCACTCTCACTGCTCTTGCCAGCTATGCAGAGAGGGTGATGACGATGTTCTGTGTTGGTTTGAAAAATTTATAGCACTGCGGAATATGGAAAGATATGCCAAAGTCAATAACAGGCTTAAAGAAAATGAGTGCTTATTAGTATTCAGTTCTTCATGTCTGTGAATTCTAATCCTCAATACAGATTCTTTTAGGGTCATAAACAATCCTCAAAGACCAGCACTTTTAAAGGATGTTTACAGGGTCTGCTTTGTTTCTGGGTGTAGTTAACCACCAATTATACTCAGTGAGATACTAGGGCACTCAGAAAAGAGCACATGTGTCTAATTAGAAGTATTATCAGTTAAATGCAGGCTCAGTTAGTCCCAATATAACCTGTGCTTACCCAAAACTGAGCCCAGGGACTGCAACAAGCTCTTCCCTTTAAAAGCCATGCTAATAGCATGCATAAGTTTAATCTCTTGGATTCTGAGTGGTCTCTGAGTGAGCAGCTTGGTGTAGGTGTCTTTCTATGTGTCAGTATGCTTATTTGTGTATGTAAGTCTGTGCCCAAGAAAGTATGTCTATGTCTATGTTCTGAAAATATTCTGCTCAGATCTCCTGGGGAAAAAGAAGAGCTATTAGCTGAAAATCTGTCTGTGAATAGAGAAAGCAGAATGCTCAGGAGAAAAAAATATCTCCCCTCTGGGAACCTAGATTCTCAGAAAAGGTATCTTCAGAGCTTATATTTGACAGATCATTGCCAATGTTTCGATTTGGCAAAGCAGACCTACCTCCCATATCTTAGAGAAATGGAGAGGGTAAGAAGAGGCAGTGTTGTGTGCCATGGTGGTTTGCTGCACCTGTCAACCCATCACCTAGGTATTAAGTTCCACATGCATTAGCTATTTCTCCTGATGCTCTCCCACCCCTGCCCCACCAACAGGCCCCACTGTGTGTTGTTCCTCTCCCTGTGTCCATGTGTTCTTATTGTTCAGCTCCCACTTACAAGTGAGAACATGCAGCATTTGGTTTTCTGTTCCTGTGTTCTGTTCCTGAGGATAATGGCTTCCAGCTCCATCCATGTCCCTGCAAAGGACATGATCCCATTCCTACTTAAAAAATTTAAATCCCTAGGATTTTAGAAGTACAAAAAAGCACTGAGGATAATCCACTGTGATCCTTCTCATAGGGATGAGAAAATGGAGCACAGAGAGGAGAAGTAATTTGTCCCTAATCACACAGCCACCTGGTAACAGAAATGGGATTAGAAACTGGGTCTCAGGTCCAAGTATATACACTAGACCAAGTGATCCAAAAAGATCTACACATGAAGATTCATGGTCTCCCAAAGTGCTTATTATGAAAACATGGAAATCGAGATCTCTCTTTCAACATCAAGAGATTTTGTGATGTTCAAGTGTAAAATTACTATATCCATGTATTAGTCAGGGTTCTTTGGGGAAATAGAACCGAGAGAGAGGGAGTAAGAGAGAGAGATATTTATTATACAGAATTGGCTCATGCACTTTATGGAGGCTGAAAAGTTCCAAGATCTGCAGTTGACAAACTGCAGACCCAGGAAAGCCAATGGTATAATTCTAATCTTAGAGTCCAAAGGCTTGAGAATCAGGAGAGCCAATGGTGTAATTTCTGTCTGAAGACCAGCAGGCTGAAGACACAGGAAGAGCTGATGTTTCAGTTTGAATCCAGAAGCAGGAAAATAGAAATAAAAACAAAAGCAAAAACCTATTCCCAATTCAAAGACAGTCAGCCTTTGAATTGAAAGAGTTCCCTTTGACTGATTGAAAGGGCAGTGTTTTTGTTCTATTCAGGCCTTTAACTGATGGGATGAGGGCCACCCAAGTTTAGAGAGGGCCATCTGCGTTATTCAGTCTACTGATTTAAATGTTAATCTCCTCCAGAGACATCCTCACAGACACACTTAGAATAATGTTTGACCAAATATCTGTGCACCTTATGGCCCAGTCAAGCTGACACATAAAACTAACCATCACGAATTATTATTAGATTCCTGGGTCTGGGTAACAACAGAGAAGCAGAGTTGCATGCACAGCCTCCAAGGCATCTATCTTTGATAATCACTCTGCCCAGGAGCTAGGGAAGATTGTGACGCTGGGGGAAAAAGAAGTATCAAGACCTCCTTGCTGAGCCTGTTCTTTTGGAGTTATCCAAGAAGGCAGATAAATTAGAGCTACATATGATAACCTCATTGATAGTAGTATTTGAAATGTAAATCCTGATATTTTAGAATGAAATGGAAAAAGGAATAAAAAGGTAACATATAGCTTAGAAATTTTTGCTCTTGAACTATAAGGAGGATTTTGAAAAGACAGAAAGGTTTATGAGAATGGCACTATCTCTTGAGGTTTCTCTAGAAAGCAGGAGTCCCCAAGTTTTGGTGACAAGCAGCCACTTTTCATTCCCCCAAAGCTTTATGCCCACAAATGTAGTAGAGCAAGGAGGGAAAAGACCATAACAAAAACAGTGTGGAGGGGGCTACTCTTCCTTATGATTGGAATTTTGGCAAATCACAGAGCTCTTTGCTGGTAGTTATAAAGATCTTGGAGCCCCACCGTGAAAAGATTAAAGACTGTAGTTGGGGTTCATTGTCATTGACAGCTAACACCCTGTAAATGTTCAAAAGTAAAAATAACAGGAAGAAAAAATAAGAAA
Organism: Pongo pygmaeus; assembly: GCF_028885625.2. Taxonomy (NCBI): domain Eukaryota; kingdom Metazoa; phylum Chordata; class Mammalia; order Primates; family Hominidae; genus Pongo; species Pongo pygmaeus. Next base: position 104,207,784 of record NC_072384.2, on the reverse strand, counting down.
GAGCTCTATAGAAGTCACATAGAGTAATAAGATTACAGAAAATCAGAATGTCAGCACTTTCTAATGGGAAGTGAAAGACAGATAAGGAACTAACTATTTCAAGAAATTTAAAAAAAAAAGAAAGAAAGAAATTAAGAGAGGCCCCATGAAAATGATGGCTCTATTCATTGACTTAAATAACATTTTCTCTGGACCTTTGAGGGGAAAAAACATAATTATTTTTAGGTAAAGCACGTTTTGCAATTTCATTGCCCTGGCTGCATATTTAGTACATTTTCAGGCCATCAACAGGATTACAGAGCCTAGAAAGTCCAATCAGAGGCAGGAAGGAGGCTTAGCTACTATTTGAGAATGTGATTCTGTGGCTCATGCTGGCTGGCACCAATATCAGGGAGAATACCCCAAAATACCACAAGTGTAACGTATCTGGGCAGTAATATCCTGTTTTTTAAAAAATTAAAGAGAAGTCAGTTAATCACCATCATTCTTGGTAGATCAAATCTGGTTACATCCATCTAGGCTGGCAACCCTCTTCCTACCACCTGGAAACCTTCCTACAGCGTGCATATGACCCCCATCCTACCTGAGAATTTATCCCTTCATCTTCTGCCAGGTTAAAGAAAGGAGAACCAGGATCTGATTCTCAAGGTCACAAAAATGGCATCTTTTTTGTTGACCCCCTTCAGAACTGGGGCAAGGAGTAGAAAGATTGAGAGCAAAATATTTGGAATTGGGCTATAAATCAAACGAAAGAGACAAAAATTCTAAAAATATTCAATATCTTCTTACTGTCCAGGCCATCATCAAGGAACTGAATTATGATCAGCTCAACAGGCTTCCTCTCTCAAGCTTCTTCCTCTGGAGTACCTTCTGTCCACCTCCATAACTGGCACACGCCTCTAGGGACCACCAGGACAAAGCCATAGGCCCTAAGGAAAGGAGATAATGGAAAGGGAGATCAGGAAGCTTGGCTGATGGTTTTCCAAGCCAGATCATTACATGAAACTAGATATACTATAGATTTTAACCTCAGAGAATAAGGTTTTTGTTTTGGGGGTTTGGGTTTTTTTTTTTTTCAAGAAGAATTAAATGTTACAGAATTTGGAGGCATGATTGTACAGATACTATATGAGGAAAAAAAATCTTTTGTGCCACAACGGCTTAAAATTATTTAAATTGCTAAGCCCAAAGATACTGAAACCTCACAGCAATATTGAGTGACAGATACACTAATCTTCTTTCTATCCTTTTTATAAGAAAAGAAGGTGGGACTCATAGAAATAAAGCAAAGTGGGTGACGGCAATTTAGAAGCCTGGCTGGGAGATAAGCCTGTCCTTCTGATTTCAGAATGTTTGTCTTTTTTTTTTTTTTTACACTTTAAGTTCTGGGATACATGTGCAGAAAGTTCTGGGATACATGTGCAAAATGTGCAGGTATGTTATATAGATATACATGTGCCATGGTGGTTTGCTGCACCTATCAACCCATCATCTAAGTTTTAAGCCCCACATGTATTAGGTGTTTGTCCCAGTGCTCTCCCTCCCTTTGTCCCCCTGAAAGGCCTCAGTGTGTGATGTTCCCCTCCCTGTGTCCATGTGTTCTCATTGTTCAGCTCCCACTTATGAGTGAGAACATATGGTGTTTGGTTTTCTGTTCCTGTGTTAGTTTGCTGAGAATAGTGGACTCCAGCTTCATCCATATCCCTGCAAAGGACATGAACTCATTCTTTTTATGGCTGCATAGTATTCCATGGTGTATATGTGCCATATTTTCTTTATCCAGTCTATCACTGATGAGCATTTGGGTTGGTTCCAAGTATTTGCTGTTGTAAATAGTGCTGCAATAAACATACCTGTGCATATGTCAGAATGTTTGTTTTTACCAGTGACCATAATACTTTCCTTCAGCATTCAGAAAGCGGAGAGGAGAGAGAGAAAAAAAAGATGGAAAAACATAAAAACGCTTTTTATTCTTTTTTCTGTTTTCTCTCTCTCTCTTTTTTTTTTTTCTAAATAACCTTGAAGCACCTGAGTACTCAAGTACCTGAGTTTTCTTTCCTGGCTGTCTTCAGACTTCCCCTAACCAATAAATTTTTTTTTCGTGGGTTTCCCCTGAATCCAAGTGTTCAGTCCTTATTGTCTGCATCTCTCTTTTGATAGGTCACATTTGTAAAGCCTAGGAAACTGGAACTGTAATGCCCCACTCCACCAAATCACATCATAATAGAATACTTAAAGAAGTGCTTGTGCTCAGAGTTCCTAGTGCTCATTAATATCTTCTTTTATTATTATTATTTTTTTAGAGACAGAGTCTTATTCTGTCACCCAGGCTGTAGTGCAGTGGCACAATTATAGCTCACTGTAGCCTCAAACTCCTGGGCTCAAGCAATCCACCTGCCTCAGCCTCCCAAGTAGCTGGGACTACAGGCACATGTCACTACAACTGGCTTATTATTCGCTTTAAAATTCTCCAAGTTCATCAGCCAGACCAACAGGGCAAAGAAGAAACACTTGCCAAGTTCAAATTCTAAATTCTAATGAATTACCTTAGGAGGGATTCTTGAAACATGAAGCGGGAAAGCAGAAGTGTTTCCCTTTCCTAGTTTTATCCCACAGTTGGCGATGACAAGAAGGGTTCAATTGTACCTAGAAACTTGTTCTGATGTAGCGCTTTATCTGCAATGGTCAACTCTAGCTGCACATTAGAATCAACTGGGGAGTTTTTAAAAAATAATGTTTATGTCCCAGCACTGGTGGTTCTAATTCATGTTGGGACCCAAGCAGCAGTTTTTTGTGTTGTTGCGGGGGTGTGTGTGTGTGTGTGTGTGTGTGTGTGTGTGTGTGTGTGTGTTTTGAGACAGGGTCTCATTCTGTCACCCAGACAAGGGTGCAGTGATGCAATTATAGCTCATTGCACCCTCGAACTCCCAGGGTCAAGCAATCCTCTTGCCTCAGACTCCCGAGTAGCTGGGACTACAGGTGCACACCACTACACCCAGCTAATTTCTAACTTTTTTGTAGAGACGGGTCTCACTTTCTTGCCCAGGCTAGTCTTGAACTCCTGGGCTCAAGTAATCCTCTGCTTCAGACTCTCAAAGTGCTGGAATTACAGGTGTGAGCCCCCGTACCCACCCCTAAGCAAGGGTATTTTTGAGAAGATTCCCCAGATAGTTGTAACGAACAGCTCAGGTGGGGAACCACTGCTAACTTCATAAATAGGGCCTCCCTGTATCCATTTGTAAAATTAGAATCCTGTGCTCATCTCTGAGGAAAGTGGCTCAGAGGTGTTTCCTGCTCTTGCACGTCACGTACATATTCTTCATTGTTAACTTAGAATGGTCCAGTGACTCATTTCACAAGTCAAAAAGCCCAAATTCCATTTTAGGTAGATCTGAACAATGACAATTGTCAGCCCCTTGCATTTGAAAAGTGCATTATATCTCACAGATCATTTTGCTGATGAAGTATCTCATTTGATCCTTACCACAGCCCTGCAATAAGCAAGTCAGATATTTTTCCCATTTTAAAGATGAGGAAATCAGTGCTTCAAGACAGGGAGTGATTTCCCAGGATCACACAGCCGGAAGTGGTAGAATTGGGTCTAGAACCCAGGTCTCCTATCTCAGTCTGGTCTTCTTGGCATCATTCAATGCTGGCCACCACTGAGTTTTCCAACCAATTCCTATTGGCCCAGTCCTATGACCTGTCATGGTGTGCTTTCCACTCTGCTTCTCCACTGTAAGGTGCATGCGAATCACCCAGGGATCTTGTTAAAATGCAGAAGCTGAGTCACTGGGTTTGAAGTGGGTCCCAAGATTCTGCATTTCTAACCTGCTGTGAGTGACACTGATGCTGCTCGTCCACAAATCACACTTGGAGTAGCAAAGGCATAACAAAATCACAAAATGTATTCTTTAAATAATACTGAAGAAAAAAATTAAACTGAGCTTCATCCATCTTCTGGATGCTCATGAGACAATATACATGTATGGAAGCAAACCATCATCAGATCCTTGGCAGTTCTCCCTGGCTAGAATATGTGTTATTCTTTTGGCAGCCAGCTCATCATTGTGCTCATGTCTGGAATAGGATCAACAGCTGGATTTGCAGCAGCCACTGGCTATAATTTCTCTCTCTCTCTCTCTCTGCTTTGCTTCTCTTTCTCTCAAGCCAGAAGGATAGGGTCTGTGGGGCCACTGGGCCACCTGGCCATGCAGCTGGCCTGAGCTTCTGAGTCTGAGAACACAATGGTGATTCACTTTGTGCAATCCAATCCTTAGATGACATCTCGGAAATAAACTGCAGGGGAATAGTTACATAGACAAAGGGTTTTTGTCTTTGAAACCTGTTAAAATTTGTCAGTGGGCAAGTCACGGTGGCTCATGCCTGTAATCCCAGCACTTTGGGAGGCCGAGGCAGGCAGATCACTTGAGGCCAGGAGTTCAAGACCAGCCTGGCCAATATGGCAAAACCCTGTCTCTAATAAAAATACAAAAATTAGCCAGGTGTCATGATGCACTCCTGTAATTCCAGCTACTGAGGAGGCTGAGGCATGAGAATCAATTGAACCCAGAAGGCAGAGTTTACAATGAGCCTAGATCATGCCACTGTACTCCAGACTGGGCAACAGAGCAAGACCCTGTTGCAAAAACAAACAAAAAAAATGTTAATGTATTAGCATCAATAAAGATGATCTTTTTCAGTTTGTTCTTATTCTTAAAATAATCAAATTGCTAAATATGTTTGCAGTATACAGAACATCCTAGAGAGCACAAGGGACAGGGACCCCCAGAATGGGTTTAGCTCCACTCTCACCATGGTCTAGACAATTTGAGGCAAAGCATTTCGTCTTTCTGTCCTTTAAAATATGAGATGGGCCAGGCGCGGTCGCTCATGCCTGTAATCCCAGCACTTTGGGAGGCTGAGGCAGGTGGATCACCTGAGGTCAAGAGTTTGAGACCAGCCTGGCCAAAATGGTGAAACCCCATCTCTACTAAGAATACAAAAACTAGCCAGGTGTGGTGGTGCATGCCTATAATCCCAGCTACTCAGGAGGCTGAGGCGGGAGAATCACTTGATCCCAGGAGGTGGAGGTTGCAGTGAGCTGAGATTGCACGATGGCACTCCAGCCTGGGTAACAAGAGAGAAACTCCGTCTCATAAAAAAAAAAAAAAAAAAATTAGATGGTGGGACTCTATGCTCTGACAATCTTTCCTAAAACCAATATCCAGAGTCAGTGGTTCTACTTTTACAAAGTAGAAGAAATTCTTGTGAAGAAACTTTATCTCTTTCTTCTAATACCCCTTCCCCCCACTCACAAATAGTCTACATTCCAACTGCTCCACAGGACATTTGATCATTGCCCACTCTACCCTGGGGCCTTTCAATCCCAACCAGTCATTTATGAGAGCTGCCCACTTGTATGCCATCCAATCTTCAGGAGGCACCATTGAGAACGCACAGCTATGTCCTGACACACCAGAGACCCTCTCAGTCCCATGAGTCGGATTCACCCTTCCTTCTAATTCCCTTGACCCTCTCCCCTTGCTGCCATTTTGATGAGTACATGCGTTTATATCCATTACAGTTGTTGAGGGTTAATATTTTGAAACCGTTATTTGAAATAGTTTCTTTTCACTTCCCTGTCACCATCCCTGCCATGTTCTCATAACTTGCCTCTATTCTCCATTGGCTCATGAGAAGAATGTGTCAGAGAAAAAGGTTCAACTACTCTCACTAGTCTTTCAGCCATTTGTTTAACAAAAGTCTTCAGGATAAGGAAGTCTCTCAAAGAAACCTGAACAGAGAATAATTTCCCTCAGGCCCTAAAAAGACTCCTCCTGAGGTCAGAGGGAGAGAGAGGTAGGTCAAGGAGCAGAGAGGACCTATATCTCAATCCCTAGGGTCACCACCTAGAAGAGAGCAAGACCTCAGAGAAAGAAGTGAATTAGCTATAGGGTGCACACAGACCAACAGAACCAGAGACACCTCACCCAAGATCTCCTGGCCCCAAGCGGAGCACAGGAATAGCTGAGAGTCACCATTCCTGAAGAGTGACAAAGACAGAAACAATGTAAGTAGACAGGCATGAGAGGACCTGACCAGCACCCTACCCCAGTGTCTTAACATTGCACAAGATCCAGAGTGTGACACAATCCTGGGGAGACATGGGGAAACCCCAGAAAGGACTGAGGTTAAGGTTTCTTTCCACTAACCTAGCAGAATGAAGCTTGCAGTCACAAATTCAAACCTCAAGCTGAGTTACTAAAATGAAGAAAATTGTTAAATGCATAATTCCTCCCTAAGACTCATGTCTGCTCTACATCCATAGGGTGTTGTTTTGGCATTACTTGGCATGAGCAACTCCAGTTGGAATTTACTTCAAAATATGAAGGAATCCAATGGTTGTTCGCTAAGTATTCCTTGCAAGTTAAGTATCCATGAAGCACCTAGAGCAATGCATGGTATATAGCAGCCTCTTTGAACACTGCTGGCTGGTTGGTTGCTGAATGACCAAAATACTTGATGAAGCACTAAAACAACTCCCTTCCTTTATTTTAATGTGCTAGTTTGAATACAGAAAGATAGAAACTACTCAAATCAGTAAAATGTGAACTAAGAGTAGGCCCTTAATAATAACTTCTTCCAGATCTATCTCCTTGGATTACTCCAAAGATACAGCCTGAAAAAGTTCAATCCTCTTCACCAGAGAGTTTACCCTGGAAGGCAGACAGCTGCTATATGTGATTTTACAAGGATTGTAAAGGTGTTAACAGTCTTGAAGCCCTAGGACCACTGTGAAATCTGGGATGCTATGTTTTGAAGTGAGAAGTTTGCCTTGGCAGCTGTGCTGTAATCAGGCATGCCTGGGTGTTAACTGAAATTGAAAAGAGCCTTTCAACAGCCCTAGGTCCTCAATTATTTTTTCATATTATAGTTCAAGTTGCTAAAAATATTCCTAAACCTCTGCCTTTTGATAATTCAGAAGGGGAGGTATTACATTGAGAAATAGCTGAATAATAAGCACCTCCCTACTGGAAGTTCAGGATAAACCTAGAGAAGGCATTGGACCCCATCAGAGAAGCAGCCATATTGGATCCTGTCTGTTGTTGCGAGGTCTCTCTCCTCCCTGCTAAGACACACTTCAAATAAAAGCTTCTACATCTCTTCTTGTGTGAAAGTGAGATAATTTCACATTTCAGATTGTTAGTAGTCACTGCTTAAAAGTACTAAGTCACTACCCACCTACAAATCCTGTTTTGTCTCTTTCTCTTAAAAAATATTTTTAATGGGGCTTAAGATTTGGGATATAAAGCAAGAACACAGGAAAGAGATATGATTTCACTACTCAATTACAAATGGAGAATTATGATATTGGAGCTTACTTCCGTGTCAATCCTCATGTCTTATGGGAATTCCTTCCTTTCTGATGTTTCAAATTCTACCTATATTTAGTAAACTGAATAGATAACCTTACTGGGTATTATATACATTAAACACAAAGCAAAAAGAATAAAGGAGTGAGATCAATTTTTACTATGCACTCCTAGTAGAATGTCAAGGGCTCTGCAGACATTAAATGACTAATAAGAATCTCATGTTTCTATTTTTCAAAGACAGCAACTAGAAAAGGAGGAGCTGTGAACCCAAGGTTTTCTAACAAGTTAGAAATATGCAGATATATTATGGGGCGAGGATAGAAATGCTCTCAGCCTACCCAGCCTAGATACTCTTCCACAAGCTTAGTTAAGTCACTTGAAATTAAATTGTCCTGTCTCTGAAATACTCCCTTTTCCCAGAATGGTTAGAGAGTCACACAAGTCTTAGCTGTCTGTGTGAGACCTATCGGCAATTCTGAACTTGATTTGAAAAAAAAAAAAAAAAAAAAACCATCCTTCCATACCTTTTTCTCTTGCCCAATATGTTTATCTGACTATCCCTAGAATCACTTCTACCATGGAACCAGCCTACCTAGCTCTTCTTCTTCTTAGCCAGTTGGCAGTTCCTGTGGTTTGAATGTGTTCATGTGTTGGAAACTTAATATGCAGCAGTATTGAGAGGTAGGACCTTTAAGACATGAGTAGGTCATGAGGGCTCTGTCATTAGAACAGGAGTGTGTTTGTTATCACAAGAGTGGGTTTGGTATAAAAATGGGTTTGGGCCTTTCTTGCTCTCTTGCCCTATCTTTGTCTTTCCACCATGACAGGACATAGAAAGAAGGTCCTCACCAGATACCGGTCCTTCCATCTTGGACTTCTTAGTCTTCTGAATTGTGAGCCAATAGATTTCTGTTCATTATAAATTACTCAGTCTCAAATATTGTGCTACACCAGCATAAAACAGACTAAGGCAGTAATAGGTAAATTATTTAATCATTCTGCGCCTTAATTTTTTCATCTTACAAATGAAGATAATAATCATTTCTACCTCATAATATTCTTATGAAGACAGATTAAAATTCTATTTTAAGGGTTTAAGACAGTTTGAGTTCATATCAAGCACTAAATGTTTGTAATTATTATTCCTGGAGACTCTGAAGTTCTTTTCTTATGCACACACACACATATCCCTTGCCAAATTATAGAAATGCCCCTTTTTTTGAGATAGGGTCTTTCTATGTCACCAGGCTAAGGTGCAGTGGCTCAAACATGGCTCACTGAAGTCTCGACTTCCTGAGGTTATGCCATTCTCCCACCTCAGCTTCCCAAGTAGCTGGGACTACAGGCATGTGCCACGATTCTCAGCTAATTTTTTTTTTTTTCATAGCAATGGTGTTTCACTATGTTGCACAGGCTGTTCTCAAACTTCTGGCGTCCAGCTATCCTCCCATCTTGACCTCCCAAAGTGCTGAGATTATAGGCATGAGCCACCATGCTCAGCCAGAAATGTCATTTTTAATGGATATATCATGACTATTCTAGAGCCAGTAGGCTAATTACATGTATTTTGTCCATGTCTTCTCTTAGTCTGGTGAGCCCACCATCATTTTCCCCTGAATTCCTTGGACAGGGCAAACTTTGTGAGCCACCCACCTCACTTACAGTTTCAGAAAAGGTCACCTTCTAGCTCTGGCCTTGCACTAAATACAGTCCTTCAGGGCTATAATCATTTGCTTTATTCTGACCTCTTCTTGAACAGCCACAAATTACCAAGTGATCTCCCCTTGCTCATTCCTTTCAACATTCCTCACTTTACTAGCCCCTGTCTTGGTTCTTCTCTTCCTCATCACAACATCTCATGCCTTTGCTTTTTCTCTGTGCTTCCCAGTCCCAAACCTGCCATTACTTGATGGCTATGTGGAGGTAGATGATCAGATTCTGTGAAAGCTTCTTCAGGGGAAGATGTTACCAAGAATGTGGTTGTGCAACATGTTATTATTAAGCATATTGAAGTGCTTGCTCTGTTGGCACTGTGCTACATACTGTAGGAGATACAGCAGAATATAAGGCAGAGACTTGACCCCAGAGAGTTTATAATTATTAATAATCATCTCTAATGTAGAAGCAGCCCCCACTCCACCATGTTCTAAGAAAATAGTTAGGAAATCCCAGGCAAGGAGAATAATGTTATGTGTACTAGGGTGGTAAGAAGTGGATGATAATGAAATTTTCAATTTTCTCAACCCCAGTTCAGCAAAAGCATTAAGTATCTCCAAGTGGGTCTTTGCATGAGAAAAGCCATGAAGTCATATGACAGGATCATCAAACACATGTATATACACAAATCAGTTAGTGACTATTCCCTAAATCATGAATCTAAGTCCTTTTGCAAATCTGTAACAAATGGACCACATTCAGGCTACGTGTCCTTTTAAACAACTTACATCTGTTTCTTATAATTCATTAAGTGGCAAAATGCCATTCTACCAGTTCTATGCACCTATTGTTTAACTTGGCTCTGTTTTCAGCAGTCTGAATAGTGTTCTTTCAGCTGGACAATGTGTTTATTCATGTAGCTGTAGCTATTCTCTTACTAGGAGTGTGTGTTTGAAACACACATAATGTCTGGAAAGAAAGAAAACACCCAAAAGAAAAAAATTAAACACATATCATTTTTTTCTTAATGACCTTTGCCCCCTACACATATATTAAACACATCATACTCCTCAAAACATCTTTATAGAAGAAGACAACTATAGAGATTTTATAGAAGAAGACTTCAAAGAGTAGAAGACTATCTCAAGTTTGAATGTAAGTGGATGAGCTTCAACTCTACATTGCTCAAACACTAATAGGCCTCCATGAGATGCCTCTTCCCTTATGGAAGACAGAGTAATGCGTCTGTCCATCTTACAATGCTAAAAATGGCTAAATAAACCCTGTCACTTAAATGGAGCTTCTTGGTTATAATTTTTAGTACAGTGCCTGATTTAAGGCATCATTTTGTAGTGCGGGTAGCCTATGATTTTGAATGGCAGCATAGAATGCAATTGAGAAGAATCTTTTGTAAAATATTTCAACAGGGATGAAGAGAAGGGTTCTTGGGCCTACCTGATAAGGGTTCAACATGGGAAAACTGAATGGCTACTCTTGGGAAAGGGGACTCTTTGAGTCCCAACAAGCTCTAGTGTTGAATGTTTTCATACCAATAACATGAGTGTTTTTTTTAAAGAGTATTGTGGTGACCAGATTTGCCAAGGAGATAGGAAATCTGAGTAATGAGTGAAGCTGCCTGTCAATCATAAGGTAATTCGATAGGTGAAACAGAAAGAGGTCTCTTGAGAAATGGTTTGCCACAGGGTGTGACACCTCATGAAATTTCTTGCTGGTGAAACTCTCTTCCTTTGCTGAGAAGGTCTCATTTGCTGAGCTTTCACAGATGTAGAAATATGGACTCAGCAGGTTGCAAAGCCAATTGACAGTTTCAATCGTGTCACTTACAAGAAGAATTTGATAACCAATTCAGAAATGAATTGTGCTCCTTTCCTCTCTTGATTAGCATACCTCACCAAACCCATTCTGACTGTTCCAAGTGTGCCATCTCAAGTTTTACCTGTTGTGGAGCTTATATATTGAGTTCTTTCCAGAGAACAAAGCTCTGCGGTTTGTGTGGAGTGGGGAAGGAAGGGCATCTATTACAAAATCAAATGACTTGCCTTTCATTCAGCAATAAAAATTAACATTCTAGCAAGAAAGACCTAGGAACACAGGCTGTGTTGAATAATTTTACTTGCTCATTTCAAAACTTACAGGTCAATAATTCTATTAACATTTATGTTCCTTACTAAATATATCACAGATACTATCACAATAAAATGAAGCTGAAAATAGATTGAGTGAGTAAAAACATCTTAATACAACTCTATTTCTTAACGAAGTTAATTAACATCCGTAAGCCTTGACCCTCTTATCTATAAATCCTGATCAACCTGGCACTACATAGTTCTAGGACGGTTATGATGGCCAAAGGAACTACCATTTCCTTTGACTACTACATTTCAGCACTACACATGAACATGCTTTTAAAACAGAAATGTGTTCCTCAAATGGAGGATAGTGAGAAAATTCAAACCCAAGGGATTAAATGACTTGCATGAAACCAGCAATTAATTCGTGATGGGGCTGGGACTCAGAGCTAGTCATTTTTATTTGCTAGCCAGATGTATTTCTTCTCCAGACCTTGTTACTTTTACAATTTCTTCTTGTGAAACCAACATAGCCACTTTAAAAGGCATGCCTTAGAAATAAGCACTATACTCAGGCCTTTATTACCTACAAGCAATTGAAAGAGTTTAACTCAAAAAATGGAACAACTATTCAAATGGCCATCTTCTAGCTAATCAGGTACTCTTTCCACTAGAAATATTCAGTGAAAACCTGTTCTATGCCAGTCATTCCTCAGTGTCTGGCAAACTGAAAATAAAATATTTTCAAGACCCCTCAGTACTGCCAGTGACAAACCCATTAACAATATACAAATTACTGATCATTGTAATTTATGTCCACGATTACATGTATGATTAACTAAGATGCAACTTGCTCAACATAGTTCATTTCCAAGACACAGGAACTTGAGATGTTCCTTCATATGAATGAGGACTGCTTAATTCTGTTTTCAGGCTCTTAACAAAAGGAGAGAGGAGGAAGCAAAGAAGAAATTGACCTTTCTAAAAGCCATTTTCCAATTCCAATCTAAATTTAGGTTTCTTTTTTCTTAAATTCCCGCCTTTTAAGTTACTGAGCTGAATCAAATCGCAGCATCCAGGCCTGGTGTGCACAGTGACAAGCATTTCCAGGGGATTGCCTTGTACTTCCCACAGATCACACCTTGCTTAGTATACCCAGATGTACCCCCTCCAAGCAACATCACGCACTGCTTACTCATCCCTGGGTCTTTTGCTGATGTACTTGCACACAGTCAGGCGTTTATCACCTGGTATTTCTGTAATTTGCTTTTCTTCACAAAGCGCACTTCTCTACAATTGTTCTTGATTGGAATTCACCTTGTTCGTAACTGAAAACCTCTGCAGTTTATCATAAAGTCACTCTAAATTCTAATGATAGCCCAGTAGCCTCTCAGACCTAGAAAAAACCTTGGAGACAGTGATTCTGACCAACCCCCTTCTGCTCTAGAGGAGGAAATGGAGACCCAGAGGCATAAAAGGACATTTCCAGGAATATGTAATGTCTCGGTTAGGATTTCGGCACAAAATGGAATTCGTCTCAGATAATTTGACTGATGAAATGTGAATAAAAAAAACTACTTATAGAGGAGTGGACAGGATTAAGGCAAAACAGTGGATGCTAAGATTCCCCTCCCCACCCCCGCCCCAGCAACCTGCACCAGCAGAAACTCCTTCTACAAGGTCTGAGATGAAAACGGGAAATAGCCACCAAAGCCCAGTGAGGGCAGGAAGATAGGAGGGGCCGCCGGACCACTCGAAGTGTTATCAGGAAAGGACACAACTACAGTCCTGGATGCTGTGTCAAAGCAGGGATGAATGGAAGAAATATCCCAACCACTCTTCTGCCCTTCCCATCTCCTGCTGTGTCTTCTGGGGGTGGATTTCCATAGGGCAGGGCTGGCAGGGGATGTGGCCCATTTAGGTCAGCTCCCCCAGGCATAGAACTGAGCAGGGACAGAATAGAGAATCAATTTGGAGGAGCAAAGGGAGAACAACCAACAGATATAGTGAATTCAACCACCTAGCCTCGATTTTCACCAGGATCCATCTCATTACAAAGGCTCTTATTTGCCTAACAAATATTTACTGAAGAGAAAATAAAGAAAAGGTAAAACAAACACAGGCAAGTAGGAAAAACGTAGAATAACCCTACGCCAAGCACTGAACCAAATACTATGAGGGGTCAAAAAGAAATAATAAAAGTATACTATAGTAATATACTTACCACATATACCAATATTATATAGTATTTACCCTGTGTCAGGCCCATTCTAAGCACTTCATATATAGTAACTCATTTAACCTGCAACCTCATTTTACAGATGAGGAAACTGAGGCATAGTGCATTGAGAAGGTTAGGCCCTAATCCTTTTGCTGAAATGTCATGCTTTCACCACTACTCTATACTGCCTCTCTAAAATAAAAAAGTCCCTTGGGGAATTCATTAGATATTTAGGGAGATAGTACCATTAATCCACAAAAACTTAATTGTCAGAGTTAAACAACCACAATTTGCATCATTACAAGACAGCATGCAAATGAGTCCGGGGTGGGGAGTTCAGCTTCGGCTGGAGCAATCCGGGAAGAGACAAAGGTGATTATTAAACGGCGCCTAATCCAGAAACAGCACCAGGCAATGGCAGACCTGCTAGGGCAGAGCCAAGAGCAGAACCCAGGACTCTTAGTTCTCCAGGGAAGGATTACTAGTTCCCTTGACAATTGTCTTTGCAGGGCTTCACAGAAGTGTTCTCAGGGACAGAGTTCCAATTCACAGATCTGGTACCTCATCCAACAGGATCCCAGAGGGTCACCTTGCCCAGCCTCCTTCCCTCAGCCCGGGAAATATCATACGCTCTTTTGTCAAATGAAGCAACTCTTCTGCTCTCATTTTCTAGATTCTGCGGGAAGGCTAGTGACCAGTAATTTTTAAATAACTAAACATAAGTTGGGCATGGTGGCTCACACCTGTAATCCCAGCACTTTGGGAGGCTAAGGCAGGCAGATCACCTGAGGTCAGCGATCAGTTTGAGAGCAAACTTGCCAACATGGTGAAAACCCGTCTCTACCAAAAAATACAAAAATTATCCTGGCATACAAAAATTATCCTGGCGTGGTGGCACACTCCTGTAATCCCAGCTACTTGGGAGGCTGAGGCAAGAGAATCACTTGAACCCGGGAAGTGGAGGTTGCACTCCAGCCTGGGCGACAGAGCAAGACTCTGTCTCAAAACAGACAAACAAACAAACAAAAACATAGACTTGTAAATCTATGCACAGGAAAACATTCAAACAGCAGAATATAAGCAAAGTAAGACTAACCTTGTATGCTAAACATTTGTCCTTATTACAATCACTCTTGAATATAATTTAGACTCTGAGACAGATGCTTACATTTACTTTCTTAACTGTCTCCCTCTTAGAAATGTGCAGTATTTAATAAAAATATTAATGGAGGTCTTTTTGTTTAAGGACCAAAGTAATTGTCTTCACGTGTGTATGCATTTTGACACTGAAAGGAATAGACATCGCATTTGGTTTTATGATGTTGCTATGTGGTTTTTCAATTAGGTTTCTGTTACGTTCTACAAACACAAAAACCAGCCCGTATCTAATTTAATACCTATAAATTTCCACAGATGGCCGCGGAATACTGTAGACCAGTGGATGAAGATTTAGCCACATGTTTTCCAATTAGTAACTTAAAATTCTGTTTCTACCACATTCTTTTTTATTAAAAATTTCCATTCACTATTTTTTTTTCCAGAGAGTGTGATTATAAAATAATTCTCTCAGTTTCACTAGACAAAAAAGACATCTGATTTGAAACAGTTTGTAGGTTAGGCAGCCAAGTTAGACAGAAATAGTTCAGCTGCAACTGAATAAAGCCAATAGTGTTAGGATGGTTGTCAAAAGTCAGATTCATCAAGACCAGTTTGATCCCAGTGTATATAATGCACCACAGAAGATGGAATTTTTTTATTTTTTTGAGACAGGGTCTCACTCTGTCACCCAGACTGGAGTGCAGTAGCACAGTCATGGCTCACTGCAGCCCCAACCTCCTGGGCTCAAGAGATCCTCCCACCTCAGCTTCCCAAGTTGCTGGCACACGCCCCCACACCTAGCTAATCTTTGTATTTTTCATGGAGACAGGGTTTCACCATGTTGCCCAGGTTGGTCTCGATGTCCTTAGCTCAAGCGATCTTCCTGCCTCGGTCTCCCAAAGTGCTGGGATTACAGGCATGAGCCACTGTATGCAGCCTAGAAGATGGAAATTTCTGAGGGTATAGCAGGAGAACTTTACTTCTAGAGCAGCCACGAAATTCCTTATATGTCTGTCTATGCTCAGAAATGCAGCTTTGTTCTCCTGCCACCTGAGCTCATGCCAGTGTGCTGAAGGGTACAATGTTGAGTGCAAGATTTAAGGAAAAGAGCACAGAGTTTGAAATCAGACTGACTTGAATTCAAATCCATCTCTACCACTTACTACAATGAGATCTGGGGCAAATTATTTGACAAAAATAGAAATAATATCTTCCTCTTTAAAGGTTTGGGTAGACAAATATGGTAAGCACTCTCTCATTGCCCACTGTGAGCTCAATCTCGAGAAGTGACAAGGTCATAAACAAAGGTTGATACTGCAGAGTGGTAAGAGCCAAATGATTAAAGGACCAAATTAAGTGAGAGTAACCATGTGTGAGGGTTTAGGAAGGCTTTACAGAAGAGGGGACATGTGAGCTGGGTCTTAGAAAAGGCAGGAAGTAGCTTAAAATCTCTGGAGTTCTCAATAACATCTTGAGTGCCAACTGTAATGATGATCCATGGTTCCCTAGAGAACTGCATTGAAAAGAATTTTTAGGACGCAACCGGGATCAGTGAGCCAGCCTACGGCAATATCTCTAGGCAAGGTCTCTGTATTAGTCAGGGTTCTCTAGAGGGACAGAACAAATGGAATAGATAGATAGATAGATAGATAGATATAAAGGGGTGTTTATTAAGTATTAACCCACATGATCAAAATGTCCCACAATAGGCCATCTACAGGCTGAGGAGCAAAGAGAGCCAGCCTGAGTTCCAAAACTGAAGAACTTCAAGTCCGATGTACGAGGACAGGGAGCATCCAGCACGGGAAAAAGATGTAGGCTGGGAGGCTAGGCCAGTCTCTCTTTTCACATTTTTCTGCCATGCTGGCAGCTGATTAGATTGTGCCTACCCAGATTAAGGGTGGGTCTGCCTTTCCCAGTACACTGACTCAAATGTTAATCTCCTTTGGCAACACCCTCACAGACACGCCCAGGATCAATACTTTGTATCCTTCAATCCAATCAAGTTGACACTCAGTATTAACCATCTCAGTCTCCAAGAGGTAGTCCTCCCCAGTTTATGGGGTTTAACTAGTTGTTGGCCTCAGTTTACTGGCCCAGCATTCCAATTCTCCATGATACCCTGCCTAGCCTCCCCTTAAGTGTGGGATCCTATTCTCTGTACTTCCAAATGTTGGCAGGTATCCTAATGTGAACTGATTGACCCACCAGAAGGTCAACAGCCATCTGGCTTTGGGCATTTCCTACCACATCCTTTCCTGCTGTGGCACCGTCCTGCTAAGGTAGATCTCTGTGCACAGTGACGCCTGCCTGAATGGAGCCTGAACCCATAACAAGTCTCAGATGCAGGCCGTAGGAGGAGCTAGGCAAGCAGGAGCTAGTCATTCAAGCAGGTCCACTTCCCCAGCCCCCTGCCCAACTAGGTCCTCTGATGCCTTCCTTTGCCCACCAGCTGCTGTTAGTGAGGATCCAACAGGCCTGCCCCTGGCCAGTTTGCAGTACGACAGGGTCCAATGCCCTCTCTCTGACTCTGAATCCAAGCCTAATACAGGAAGAAAAACAATGCCAACCCCCTCTTTCGTCATGTGCTTCTGTGGAACACCAGCGCCGAGTGCTCCAGGAAGCCCACAAAGAAAATCTAATCTATTTTTCATGTGACAGCCTTTCACATCTTACACACAACTTTCATGCCATCCTTGAATCATGTCTTCTCAGGCACAAATTACAAACACTATCAACACTCGAATTGGCACAAGTGCAGTCCATGCTACACAGCTCCGCCTAGGCCTAAAGCACCCAGGGGTTCCTTTGTGATGTTTCCTGACACTGCCCCTCCATAATCAGCTTTCACCCCTGCTTAGTGCCCACACACACACCACACACACACCACACACACACCTGCCTCCACCCCCAGCGATTCAGAGTGGAATCATTACTTTTAACTTCCATTCCCAGCAGGGAAAGTCTTTTTTTGCTTTGACCCCAGATATTCCTACACTTCAACTTCTGGTAGAAATTACTTATGCATAGCTACCTCCATCACAATCTCGGCTGACCAGCTCCCTGCTTCTGCCTAGAGCCTCTCTCAATCTTCTATGTGGACTGTGGCTTGGACCCAGCTCTATAACTTTTTTCACCGTATACCAGTTCACTTAATTTGCCATTTGGGGGCATCTTCAGGCCCTGGAGTCTGATTTTGCCCTCTATTTTTTTTCCTCAAAGGGATTCATTGCCTTTTCCCAGCATCCCTCAGCCTGAACTCAGAGACCCTCCCTCCTCTTCACCCCCGACACTCCACCGTCAGCTTCTGCTCCAGGCTGGTTATTACCCTTTTAGAAACTAGCCCCATTCCAAAGTTCACAAATATGAATGCAAGGTAACTCCCACTGACTTCCATTGTTCATTATGTCCTGTATCTCTAGCCTGTTTCAAATGGGGAATCACCCTCTTCGCAAGGAGCATGCTGCAGGTGTCAGGAAGATCAGAGCTTCTCACTGGCTGTGTTAATGATTTCCATTTTCCCCCATCTCTGAGCCAAGCATCATTGTGAGAGAACCTATGATACCTTAGGGCCAGAAAGGCATGCAAGCCAGCAATATTGCAGCGCTGACTTCAGCGCCAGTAAATGGGAAAGCAGCTAGTTACTGCTAAAACTGTGGATTGGAGCCAGTGGTCCATCTTTAAATGTCTTCAACTCCCTGTTTTCCTCTCTGGTTACAGGAGAGAGCTGCTGCTGGTGACAATCTCAAAATAAGCACCTTCAGAAAGCTTTTTAAAATATTTGTCCAAAAAAATATTGGTTGATATCAACACCCGTTTGTAACCCCTGTAATACATGCATTACTTCTCCAATACTTCAATCCCCATTCACCTTCCATTTTGCTCTTTTCCTTTTGCCAGTAACCCCCAGAAGTCAGATATGGTCATTCAAAAAGAACATGGGCTTTGGAATTAAACATGTGTCCTAATCCTGATTCTGCCACTTACTAGCTGTATGGCTTTGGGCAAGTAATTAAACCTTTCTGAACTTAATTTCCTCATTTGTAAAATGGAGATGATGGCAGAACCTCTTCCACAGAGTTACTGTGGGAATTGCTTTAGCTAATGTACATCCATTTGTGCAGTATTTGGGGCTTCATAAGTTGGTTTCCTTTCCCTCTTCATTCAGGACAAGGAATTCATGAACTATATCTTAATGAATCAGCTTCCTCAATAGGAAAGGAATACAAGGCTAGTCTTCATTTATAAATCCATATTTCCTGTCCTTAACACACTGCTATGGTTTACCATAATGCCAGGGGCAAAAAGGTGCTCACAGGAGACTAGAGACTATGTTTGAGTTGCACACTAACTACAAAGAAGGAGACAGAGTCTCACTCTGTTGCCCAGGTGGGAGTGCAGTGGCATGATCTTGGCTCACTGCAACCTCTGCCTCCCAGGTTCAAGCGATTCTCCTGCCTCAGCCACCCGAGTAGCGGGGATTACAGGAGCCCACCACCACGCCCAGCTAATTTTTTTTTTTTTTTTTTTTTTTTTTTTTTTTTAGTAGAGACAGGGTTTCACCATGTTGGCCAGGCTGGTCTCGAACTCCTGACCTCAAGAGATCCGCCCGCCTGGGCCTCCCAAAGTGCTGGGATTACAGGCATGAGCCACCACACCTGGCCGGAAAAACTCATTTTCAGCAAGGTGAAGAGAAAAGCTACCAGTGGGATGCATGCTGCATGGCTAACATGACAAAGTGGAAGCAGGAAGAAAATGACAAGCAGGAAGAAAAAGGTGATGATGTCCTTCAGGGAAGTGCTGCTCATGAGAAGTCATCTGTGTTATCTTCTAAAATTTGCGATCATCTCCCGAAATATATTTCTTACAATTCCTCTCAGAGAAAGCTTCTTCTTTTCGTTCAAATAGATAGTATTACTTTGTGTGACTAATATCATGTTTCTGAAACACTGTTGGTTGCTATGGTAACTTGACTGTGTGTGATTAAAAGAGCGTGTATCATCTTAATGACTTCCACGACTTCCAGCGGCAATAGGAGCTTTCTCGGTGTACTGCAGGCTTTGCTGACAGACTGTTTATTGGCAGTGTTTTGCTTTGTGTTGTCCCCCTGCAGCATTCTTCTGTAGGGTTGCTAAGAACAGGCTGGGTCACCTGAGATGCTTTTCCTAAGTCCCCTGGAAGGGTACAGGAGAAAGAGAAAAGATGAAGCCAACTTTGGAGCAGCAACAGTGGTGATAATCACACCGAGGTGTAACAGGAGTACTTGGGATGGAGATGGATGGAAAAGCGGGTTTTCTGTGGGTGGCCTGGAGTGGTAGCAGGGACGTCCTAGAAGTAGCCTGGAAAGGACAGCCCCTGGTCAGAAAGGTGCACAGTGCCACCCTCTGCAGAGCCCTGATGTGAAAACCTGGAGATCTGACTTCTTAGCTTAGTTCAAGTCCTGCCTCGCCCTAGGACCTTGGACAAGGTCCCTAATGTCTCCGAGCCTTATGTTCTTCTAAAATCTGAGGATCATTTCCAATATCCTTTGCTAATCATCTATGATGGTAGAATCCTGAGTTAGATCAGGGCTTCTGAACTATGGCCTAAAGGCTCTCTGAAGAATTAAAATCCCCAGACCCTGCCTCAGACCTTATAAGTGAGAAGTTCTGGTTCAGAGGAACTTCAATCTGCACTTTTTCCAAATGCTTCAGATGATTATTGTACGAAATAAATGTAAGAACACAGAGCGTGCCCATGAAAGCAGATTTCCAAGAAGGGTCTGAATGTCAAGTTCCTTGCAATATGCACCAGGATGGGTTAGCTTCCTCTAAGAAAATTGCTTAGAAGAGAAATAGCTACCTCTTCTGCAGGTCTCACTAGCTTCCAGTGACATAGCATCAATCCCAGATGTGCCTGGAAGTGAGAACAGGAGATTGTGTTACAGTTGGAACAGTGGTCACAGTCTCAAGTTGTTCTTGCTCAGAAACATCTGAAGAGGGGTCTCTAGTACACTTTTCTTTTCTTTTTCTTTCTTTTTTTTTTTTTTCTGACATGGAGCCTTGCCCTGTCGCCCAGGCTGGAGTACAGTGGCGTGATCTTGCTCACTGCAACCTCTGTCTCCCGGTTCAAGCGATTCTCCTGCCTCAGCCTCTCGAGTAGCTGGGACTACAGGCACCTGCCACCATACCCGGCTAATTTTTGTGTTTTTAGTAGACACAGGATTTCACCATGTTGGCCAGGCTGGTCTCAAACTCCTGACCTCAAGTGATTTGCCTACCTCAGCTCTTAAAGTGCTGGGATTACAGGTGTGAGCCACTGCACCCAGCCTCTAGTAAACTTTTTATTCACACTGCATTAGAAGCATAAACTTTCCTGCTGATAGCGTTGTCAGATAAAATACAGGGCATCCTGTTTTCTTGTTTTTGTGGGGTTTTTTGGTTGAATCTGGCAAACTTACTATGAGCCCCTATCCCATCATGTAGCCAAGAAAACATAAAAGAGGAAAGAATAAATTTTCCTCCCTTTTTACCAATAGGGTGTGTCATGTTTCTGGACTGAACAGAAAAAATTGACCTGAGATGAGAAAAAAATATATATATATGAAATAAAACAAGGTCTCTACGGAGCCTGAGTCATGGCTCTAACCAGGTGCAAACAACAAGTAAGGCAATGGGAATAACTTTCCAGAGAAAGCCATGTTCTCCTTTGCTTTGAGACCTCCCAAAACAATAACTAAATTTATGAAGTCTTGAACTTCTCAACTGGCTTTGCTCCAGTTAACAACACAGTGACATCAATGTTTCACAAGCTCAGTCCCAACTAAGTTGAATGAACTATTAACTGTGGATACGGAAGAAGGCTCAGACTGGGTATAAAAATATAGTCAATTTTAGCAACAACCAACAATTCAAAAGAGAAAAAGAAGAAAAATAAGAATTCACCAAAGAAAGAAAAAGATTGGAAGTAAGACTGGATTAAGATAAAAGTAGAATGAGTGGGACAGAGTAGGCAGCTGGAACTCACAGTCCAGAGTCTTTAAGGTTTAAGCCAAAAGATGAGTAGACCTGCACAAAGTTCTGCTGATCAAATGGAAAAGAGATTAAGCTGGGACTGCCTAAGAAAACACAGATAGGTTATGTATGGAAAACGGTCCTGGATGTCCTAGTTCCCCAACTCCTCAATCCATTTATTGGAGCATCTACTGTGTGCCTAAAGCTGCGATTATCCCTGTCTTGGAGAAGTTCCTGATCTAACTAGGCAGAAAAGACATGCATGCTTGAAATTATTAGAGGTGAAACCAAGTATAGCTATGAAACAAAAGAGGAGAAATCCACATGAGCTTAAAGTGTCAGCAAATCTGATGGTGGAGGCAAAATTTGGGATTAGTCTTGATGGGTGTGACAATGAAGGATTATAATATTTGGAGGTGAGAAATGAGGAAATGGGAAGTAGCAGGAATGCGAGTACCATGCTGAAGGAAGAGACATGAGCAGAGGCATGTGCTAGGAGCCATGTTGGAGGAGCAACTGACTCTGTAGCCCTTGGCCACTCTATCTGGCTCCCTTGTCATCCACAGTCTTGCCTGGGACAAGTGGTTCCAAGGAGGAGGGTTGCAATGCCCAGGCTCCCCCTGCATGGTAGGCCAAACCCCTTTTGGGTTCATGGATTATTTGGGCTTAGAGCTGCCCCAGGACCCTGATCCCAGAAATGGAGATGATGATGAAGGTTGGAATCCCATGTGACAGTTGGTCCTCTGATCTGGGGGCAGTTCACCTCTCTGAGTACTACAGACATAGAATCTTCTCTCATAAATGACGTGGGAATTAGAAGAGGCTTTCATTTGGTGCCCAGATGCACTCCCTTACCCTCATATTTGCTTTCTCCCCTTTCAGCGGAACCCCAGGTCATAATCTTTCTTGTACAATTCTTCTGCCATAGGGGAAGCTTTTTTGAGCTAAAGGGTATTTTATTTTTATAAGATTGAGACTGAATGGAGAGGGCAAGTCTTACCTCAGTGAACAGCAAATGGTAGAATTTTAGGCAATAGCAGAGGAAATATTAAGCTTAAATAAAGTAGTCCATTATCTAAGGGTGTCCCAAAGGTACCTGGAGGGCATCACTTGTGTAAGGCACTCTCTGTCACTCAGATCTGCCCATCAACTATGAAAAAGAGTAATCTCTCTAAAGATGTTTAGAGGAGTAGAAATTATATACTATCTACTGAGGCTCCTGATTGGTGTTTTTCTTCATGGCTACCACCCAAAGGCCTAGAGAGCAAGAAGCACAGTCTTCCACAGAAAAGGAGCTCATTCTAGGTAATAATCGTTACCTTACTTTGAAAGACCTATTCGTTTTTATTTAACAACCCCTTATGAAATGCATACTGTGTGCTGTTTTGTGTGTTTGTTAGCACTTGCTGGGGCAAGAAAGAGAGAGAGAAAGAGAGCAAGAGCAAGCAAGAGAATGAGCAAGGGGGAGAGACAGAGGAAGAGACAGACAGAGTTGCCTAAGCAGTGATTCTCAAAACTTGATGGGTATAAGAAGCACTGGGAAGATTTCTGGAAATACAAACTCCTGGCCCCACCACTCAAAGATTCTGATTCAACGCATCTGGGAATAAGTGTGAATTGGTGTTTTTAGTAAGTGACCCAGTGGATTCAGTTATAGGTGGTCCCTGACCACACTGAGAATCATTGCAAAAGACAATAACAGGATGTGGAGGTCAAAAATAGGAAACCTTAAGTGGAAACCAAATGTGCTGAGACTATACATTGGTTAAGCAAGAATCACAGAAGGCTTAGTGTGCCAGGCCTAGGTGTGCCAGCTGATAGCAACATAGGACCACAGGTGTGTGTTTTCCCCACATTTGCAAAATAGTTCATTTGGAAGCCACAAGGAAAAGCTCTATATTTCAGGAAGGCAGATCAAAATGGCTGCAAGGGACGTGGTTGCCAACATTTGGGGTTGCCATGACAACTGTAATGCCTGTGATAGTTGAGCTGAGAAAGCAGGCGGTAAGAAAGGGGAGGTGAAGAACCTGTGTTAAACAGCATGCCAATTGATTTATAAAGGACTGCTACGTCTGTGTTAACCCACGTTATATCCCAAATAGTGGTGAAGAAATCAAAAGGAAAGAGGATGGATACCTTCCGAGAATGACTTGCAGGTAATGGCTGGTGCAAAGCTGACTCATGAAGCATTATTTGTCCTTTTGTGGTTTTTCAATTTGTTTCCAGTATTTCTAATATTGGAGACTCCACCAGATACTGAATGAATCAATCAAAAATTTAAACACAATATTCAAATGCAAGGATGATAAAGACAACTCCGGAAAACGACCACCGCAGATTTTTATTTAATTAAAAATATTATACATGTTGTTGCATTTTCATGGAAAATATTGAGTTAAAAACACAAGCAGTGTTAATTTTCAGAAACCTTCATGCACCCCATCCTGCCACCTGCTGCCTTCTTCTGTTCATGGCATTAACCACATGTTTGTAAGAATTGGGCCCATCGAACTGGAGCTTCCTAGAAGGTCATACCTATGGGTCTCCTGGAGTAAGCCATTGTCTTCAAGACAGTGTTCTGTCAAGTCAACTCAGATACCACCAGCTGTGGCTTCCTTGCAAACCATTGAAAGGAACTGGTGTAAAAGCCCCAAAGCACATGTCAACACCAACTCAGCATAATTCCGCGCAATCAAGCACTGCTATGACCTCATCCAGTTTCCAAGCCAGTTAGCAAATGACCTTGTGTTCTACCTGGTGTATTAGTGTCCTGAGCTCCTCCACAAAACTTCCCTGGGACCCAAGGTGGAAAAACACTGCCATATAGTGTTTATATTCAAACCATTAACAAATACACAAAAACATACGTGGCTCTATGCACAATACCATCAAATTAAAATATATATATATATATATATATATATATGCAATACAACCTTTAGCATCACTGGCTAAAACATAGCCATGTGAGTATTTTTGAAGCCTTGATGTAATCATACATTTGTTTAAGAAATAAAAGGCATAAAATTTAACTTGAAAAGATCATTTCGGCTATAAACATCTCATACGTAAATATAAGGTGTGTACAATACAGTCTTCTCCCTCGCTCCCTGCCTTTTCTTTCTTTGGTCTGTGCCATTCCCTAACTTAATTCCTTGACCCACATCATAATGCTGCATCCGCATATTAATTCCAAGTGATGCTTTCACTGAAAGTGGAGCTGA
Source organism: Pongo pygmaeus (assembly GCF_028885625.2). NCBI lineage: Eukaryota > Metazoa > Chordata > Mammalia > Primates > Hominidae > Pongo > Pongo pygmaeus. The sequence continues at coordinate 104,183,124 of NC_072384.2, read as the reverse complement.
TGTGACAGAAACATCCCAGCTCTGTCTTTCTACTCCTTTGCTTTAAATTGTAGTACACGTAATTTGGGTTCTGCATCCAACTTTAAAGAGAGATGAATTCCCCCCAAATGCACAAACAAATAAAAATAGCTGGATAGCAAAAAAGTTAGAATTGCCTCAGCTCTTGGAAATTGAAATATGGACTCTCTTCTTCATAATGGTTTCTCAATTGATAGGAATAAAATAAGGCTGAAATTGCTTTTCACATTCTGGCTCTGTTGGGGGCATTTTCACATAGACCCCTGTTGTAAGAGGGCTTCTTTTCTTTAGCTGTCAAACACAAAAAGAAACAGTAATTACTACTGAGGAATACAGAAGCCACTTCTAACCATAATAGAACTCAACACATATTGGGTCCCTACCTGGTTAAAAATGAATGTTCACAGCATACAGAATTATAAACCTCAGGAGATTTTCTTGATTCAGCTATTAAAATTTATTTTAGATAAATAACTGTGATTTTGATGTTAAATGGCAATCATTTGCCTTGAATGGAAGATAGGAGAAAGAGACTTTGAGAAAGCTTCACAAAGAACACCCAGAAAGCCAGTGATAATTGATCGATCTTGTCTGCAAGGGAACAAGCTTGATAAGGTAATAAGCTTTAGTTATCCTGTTTGAGAGCTGTATTTCTCATCCCCACTGCTGAACCTACAGCAAAGGACATCTCTGTCAGGTTGGGTAGAGGATGTTGGAATAGAGTATATCTTTGTGTATGTGTATAAGAGACAGAGAGTGAGAAAGAGAGAGAGAGAAAGAGCGAGAAGAAGGAAGAGGAAGAGAAGAAGGGAGAGAGGAAGAAGGGTGAGTTTGTAATGGCAAAGCCAGCCTTAGGCAGAGGTGTCTGAGAGGGACTGTCAAAAAGAAATCCTGACAGGAGGCCTGATTCCATACTTCTACCTCTTCTACCACCAACACCAACACCTGTGATAAATAAAAACTGGGACTTTCATTTCCTGGCTGAAGGGGAAGGCAAAACGTCCCAGTCAAGCAAACTGGATAATAGGGATAGGTGTTATGTGAGTAGCTACAGCTTCGACAAGGAAGGCACCAGAGTGGCACCAAGAGGTGATTTCCAGGTGATGGAGAGGGACATGGAGAAGGAGAATAAAGACCATCCAGGTGGTCCTCTCTAGCAGCATTCTGCCCAGCCTAATCTCGTGTTTCAGGGCTGTTAGCTTAAGTACAATTGTCATGAAGACAAAGAGCAAAACAGCTGCCCCATGTTATTGCAGCGGTTACTCAAATTGAAACCCTGCTCAGAAGCACATGAACATTCAATGTCAAACAAATTCATCTAAAATATTAGTCATTCTGAAACCTCAATTGCCAATGCCTACGGTTCTAGTGCATTCTTTACCACTGTCCTTCTTCCTCTTCATTTATTGCCTCATCTCATCTCAAGAACACTAAACTCAACATCATCTTTTGGTCAGTTGATACCACCAAAGGTATCCCCATCAGACATGGTGCACCATCAGCACCACACTCACCATTTTGCTCAAAGAAACAGCTGTGAGGAGAAAGCTATAAAAAAACAACCCCGAACTAACTGCTGCAAGGATCCAGAGGAGGAAGTCAGAATCTGGGCACGGTTCTGGATCTGCAACAAAACAAAGCAGAGCCTCCCTGAGACAGTTTTAAACTCTAGGGCTCTACTCCCCAACATTGGTGAAAAAGGACATTAGAGCTTCCAGGCCTTGAGGTCCACCCCTAAATTGCATGGGTAGCCCACCAATAGGTTTGGCTATTTGGGACTACTTCCCCAGGAGCATCATATCATATCAAAAGCACAGATCAAACGTCATGATGGTTAGCACTCCAGAGTGAGAGCTCCAACTTCCCCAGATCATTTTATTTTATAGTCAGAATGCTATTAAGGTTGCCACCCATAATAAGCAAGGCTATCATGTGGTAGAGAACTCTTAAAGAGAATATCCACGGTCCTAAAAGTAAACCTCCTGAAATTAAGGAACAAAACTGTTTTTGCGCGTAGAAGACTGCAATGCAACAGGTGTCAACTCAGTGAAATGGCTTTGCTCACCAATTACATAAATCTGGGTTCCGTTGCCTATGCCCATGTAGTATGGCGGTGGGTACATGAGCTCCACCTTGCAGATGTAGAGTCCCGTGTCCATGGCTCTCAGTCCTTGGATAGTGAGGTTCACTTGATTTCCACTGGAGGTGCCCGTGCAGATGGAATCATCTAGGAAGGTCAACTCATTCCCCATCATGTATGTTGCCGCACAGACTTCAGTCACCTGGCTGTCGGCCTGCCGAAGCACTGTCACCCGGACCTCAGTGGCTTTGCCTGGAGACGCATACTCACACACAAAGCTGGCGATGCCTCGGCTGCTGGCCAGCACCACAGCAGGCTGGGCCACGTGCATTGCTAGCATGGAAAAGCCAAAGGGAACTCGGTGAACTCATGCTCCTTCGTGGCCAAGACCAGGCAAGCCCTTCTGCCTTCTAGCTTCATCCCCACGGCCTTCTCTCCCCCTTCAACAAATCTATCACTTACCCCTTCCCCTCTCCACACCCCCAGCCTCCCCTCCATCTCTCAACTGTTTTCCATCTACTCTCCATAAAGATATTTTCTTACTGAGAAATAGATTCTTCAAGATGGTTGTGGTAGGAAGAACACTGACATGACAAACAGAAGACCTGGCTCTACCATGAAATATGTGATTTGGGGCAAGTCACACTTCCCCCATGTCCTTCACTTTTTTCACATATAGTAAGAGATAATTAGATGAGATGATATGTTCTCTGGTATTCTAAGGTTATGATAGAATGATAGGAGCTATATAGCTCCGGAACTATAATGAGTGGTAGGGGAAATTCAGAAGGTTGAGGTACAGAATCTTGCTTTATCTCTCAAAGTATATGTCAAAAACCTCTGCCTACTTATTGAGCTGGCCCTGAACCTCTATCACCCAGGAGTAGCTGTGTCTTGATGCACTGTACCAGCCTCCGCCTTCCCTGGCATTGTTGTAGAGTGGAAGATGTTGTTAGATGAAGGAAGCCACAGAGCCGAGGGCACCAGGTCGTTTCCTCTCTAGGTTGAGGCAACCCTGCTGTTAACTCCTGTGGGCTTCCCCTGACACCACCGCTGCCTCTCTGCCCTTTATTTCTCCTTCCCTTGAATACTCCCATGCTCCTTTGTTCTCTCTTTTCCCACAGGATAAAGGAGACCAGCTCTCCATACAGAGAGGCTTGCATCAACTCAAAAATAGTGGCTGCATGCCAAATTACCTTCCTGTAACTAACCAGGCCCCTCTCCAGTCAGTCTGACAAGTGAAACTCAAAACTTGTGTTGCATGATGTCACTCATCTGCTCAATCCCTTTGACACTTTACTAACACTGATTGCAAAAACAAATACAATAAATAACATGCAATGAGTCCCCCATGATCCAATTCCAATCTATCACTCTGGTCTGAATTTCTAGGACACAATTTCCTACTTATAAATCACCCTATATTAGAGACACTAGTCCCTTCCACCAAGCCACCTGTACTGGACATCTGTCCTCAGAAGAGAAAACAGTTTGGCAGCAGCCATTGTCATGTCTATTCCAGCAGCCCTAGCTAGCTAGACTATAGTTTCCTTCCCTAACCCTCACCTCTGCCTATCAGAGATGCCCTCTGAACATCCTTAGCACTGTGATAACTCCATTGCAGTAGTTCATTACTTTCTGCTCTGTATTAAAGTTATTTGTGAACTAATCATATCTCCCCACTCTTTTACTTGTGGTTCATGAACTCCTGTGAGCAGTGATTATATCCCGCCCAAGTGAGCGCTCAATAATCTTTATTGTATTGACTCTAAGCTTAAGAAATCCTAAATGTCCTGCCCTCTCCCCAAGCAAGCTCACACTTATCACCACTAAATGTGGTCACACTCAACTTTCCAGTATCTGTCATGGGAGGGTCCTGGTTACTGGTTGAGATAAATTTACTTTAGGAAATTTAAATACTTCTAAGAGTGTTTATTTAATCTTTACATATTTAAAACATGTAAAAATAAGAAAATATATGTGAATATTTCTTCTCCAGTAAAAATTAAATCATCAAATATCTTTTGAGTACCTACTTCATACAAACTGCATGGTTTCTTAACCAAGAAGGTCTAGAGAGAGATAAGGTTGAGATTCAATGGAAATACTCATCATTTTAAGCCATGTAACAAACCTGGTGTCAGTCTCTGAAGAGCTGAAAACTAAGGATTTGCATCTGAAACCCACATGTAGGTCAGACAACAATTAAGTATTGTATGCCAAACAGACTGCTGGCTTTCTTTCTTTCCTTTTTCTTGTCTTTTTTTTTTTTTTTTTTTGGCAATTTCAAACTTTTATTTTTAAATAATTGGCTAATTAGCTTGTAGAATTGATTAAGAGAAACTTAAAACCTTGAATTAAGTAAAGAAGGCATTCTTCCCACAATTTCCCTACATTTTAAACAAGCTGGCTAATTCATTTATAAAGTATATGAATCCGAGGACCTTAAAACCTTGAATTGTATAGCAAAGAAACTCTTCCCAGGATTTGCTTAAGTCGATTTTTTTTAAAGGAACTTGTGAGCTCATCCTGAAACCCAGCTCAAATGTATTCAGGACTACAGCTATCCTTTCCCTCTTAAATCACTTCCAGTCTCATAGAAGGGTCTGAAATTGCCTGTGTCTCTCTACTAAACCAACTCACATGCATTCATGAAGCCCCTACTAAATACCTGGCACTCTGTTCTGAGCTATCTCTTTGCCTTATTTGCTGCCGCCCAACTGTTCCCTGCTGGCCCTGGAATACAGAGCCAGCCAAGCCAGATTGGAGTTTTACCTTTAACTTCTGGCTTTGCTATAAATCACTGCCCTTGACTGCTGAAACAAATGAAACCCAGGTGGGAGAAACACCTCCTCCATCTTCATGCTCCAAAAGTCTCACTCACCTTTGCAGAAGACAGGGATGAAGAGAAGAAAAAACAGGAGAGTGCAGGGCCAGGTCCTGGTAGCAAGGTTCAGCTGAGCCTTGTGCCGCTGAAATCCAAGGCAAGCCATGGCTTTATGGGAGTGATGTTCAGGTCTTCAGGAAGTAGAGCAAAACCTTTCAGGATCCTGAAGCTTTGAAATGTGTTTGAACCCACACAGAATCAAGGACTTTATATAGATAGCTTTGATCCCAGATATGTATTACACATGTGCACACACAGAAGGCACTTGAATAGAAAGCCTTTTTGTTTTGGTTTTACGAGAAAGGAAGCCGTGGGTTTAGCTGTTACGTCGAAAAGACAACCTCAAGCACTCAACTGAACAAAACAAGCCAATCCATGGATGGAAAATGTATTCAATTTGAAACTGAAGCTTCATGTTCACTTTGAGGATCTGGATAACTAAGTGGAGACTTGGAGAATTTCCTGGAGTACAAGGGTCCTCCTAAATCCCAATTTTATTCAATCTTCTGGGCATCCTTAACCATCCAGTCCAATTCATTTCATTGACCTCTCCAAAACTACTAGGCTGCTAACTTTCTGAGCCCTTGGGCTAATGGCAGGATTTGTCTAGGCATCATTAATAAAAACTGTATTCTATCTGTGAAGCACCATCCTTCTAATGGTCCCTTGACAGCTTTACAAATAAGTTTATTTTTCCTAACTCCATTTAGCATTTGGTTAAGAGAAAAAAACCAAAATCACAAGAAATAAACTGAAAATAGGCAGAAAAAAAGCTGCCTCTTGTTTTGCAGAAGGAAAGAATTCAGATGTTCTTAAAAGCCTTAACTCAACAGAGACAAAACAGAGTTGAAGAAGGTCCAAAGAAAAGCCAACCCAAATGATTCAAGAGATTAGAGCCTTCCATAAACGGATAGACTTTTTTTTCCTAATACAAATTTTTCAAGCAGAAAATTCAAAAGTGAAGATTAAATATAACCAGAGTCCTTAAATTTGTGACAGCTGTAGACAGGACCAATGATCTAACAAAAAGAATTTGAAACATTGAGGACCTTCCTTAAATCTGGAGAGTTTTCATACATTTTAATAAAGAAAGAAACATTTATGGGGAACCTGTAATATGCCAGGAATTCTGTGCACTTAGGATTGAATGATGACAAAACAAAAACATAGTTGATACCTTAAGGGGCTTCTAGAAGGCTGACGTGCAAACAGACAGTTGCAACAGGGAATATGGCATTTGCCTACTCCAGTCCGTCCATGGTTTCCCATTGTCCACACCTCAGCACAGCAGAGGAGACTCTGCGAATACTCACCAAATGCCTCCCTCTTTGGCCTGTGCCCCAGCATTCCTTCCCATTCCCCCTTCCTGCATTTGTCTTTCCTTCCACGTGCCTCTTTCAGGCCTCATCACCTTTACCCATGCTGTTCCTACTGCCTTTTTTCTCCTATTATCTTATTTTATACTCCTTCTCATCCTCCAGGACTTAGCTCAGCTGTCACCTCCTCCAGGAAGCCTCTTCTTTTTTTTTTTTTTTAATTTTATTATTATTATACTTTAAGTTTTAGGGTACATGTGCACAACGTGCAGATTTGTTACATATGTATACATGTGCCATGTTGGTGTGCTGCACAGACGCCTCTTCTGACCTGCCTGTTTTCTATACGCTGCTACACATCATAGAAACCTTCAAGCCCCAGCTCAAGTGCCGACAAGCAATAGCAACCTAATGGGCACTTCCTAATGCCAGACTGGGCACCAGAGGTTTTTTAAAAAGTGAAAAACAAATGTTCCTGCCCTCAAGAGGAACACACAGCAGTGGCAGGGACAGACAGCTAAACCCATGATCATGATAAAGTGAGATCAATGCTGGAATTGAAGTATTATGTAGAGGAGCAGAAGCCAGTGGTTCAGCCTGTGGAAGTCAGAAAGGGCTTCTCAGAAGAAGAAAAGCCTGAACTTATTATTGAAAACAGGGAAAAGGGTGGATATTCGACAAGAAGAACAACATGGGCTAAGGTTGGAAATGGCATGAAGAGTTCATTATGGTCACAGGACAAAGCTTGTCTGGGGATGAGCAGAAGGTGCAAGCGGATGCTCTTAGCAGCAAGGGCCAATTAAACATAAGGAGCAAATTGGCATGACTGAGTTCACATTTGGGGGAAATTTTAGGGATGGGGAGGATGGGTTCAGGGAGAAATGTAACCAGGAAAACTGGGAAGAAGACTATTGGAATACGCCAGGCACCAGGATTTGGAAAGCTTTCTGAAGGGGGCAAAATAGTAAATATGTTATGATTTGCAAACGGTGTAGTCTCTGTTGCCACTACTCAACTCTGTCATTTTAGAATGAAAGAAGCCATATATTATATGTAAACAAATGGGTGTGTGTGCATTCCAATAAAACTTTATTTACGAAAATAGGTGAAGTCTGGATTTGGCCTGTGGGCCATGGTTTGCCAACCCCTGGTCTAAACTAAGGTAATGACAGCTGTGAAGACGAGGTCCCTATAGGACTAGTCCACAATCAGTGAGTGGAGGGAGAAGTTTAGAATGAATGACACCAGAATTATGGTTTGAGAAGTACTGTGGTGCTGCAGAAATTATTCAAATGTCAAGTTTTCTTTCTTTTCTTTTTTATTTTTTTGAGACAGAGTTTCACTCTTGTTGCCCAGGTTGGAGTGCAGTGGTGCGTTCTCGGCTCACTGCAACCTCTGCCTCCCGGGTTCAAGCAATTCTCCCACCTCAGCCTCCCAAGTAGCTGGGATTGCAGGCACCCACCACCACGCCCAGCTAATTTTTTGTATTATTTTAGTAGAAGTGGGGTTTCGCCATGCTGACCAGGCTAGTCTCAAATTCCTGACCTCAGGTGATCTACCCACCATGGCCTCCCAAAACACTGGGATTACAGGCATGAGCTACCGTGCCCAGCAAGTTTTGTTTCTTTCAAGTCTCATAACAACCCTACAAGACAAGAGTTCTCATTTTTCCCATTTTATAAAGAAGGAAACCAAGGCATTGAAAGTTAAGGTGACTTATCCAATCACCCGTAGGAAGTGGCAGAGCCAGGATTTGAAGCCAGTGATACTCTTTATCACCACACTAAAGCAAAGATTTTGAAGCCCAAGATAACTGGATTTGTATCCTAGCATGAGGACTTGCTTACTGTTGACCTGGGGCTCAAAGCCCAATGTCCTCCAGATAATGGCATTTACTTCTCAAGATTATTGAAAGGATTAAATGAGATAATGGACGTAACATGTATAAAAGGCCTATTGTAACAGATAGCCACTCAATAAACAGTCCTTTCTTATTATAGGGTCACTGAGAAGACAGAGGTGCAATTTACTGGAATAAATAACAGGAAGAGCAGGTGAGAAAGTGAAATGACAGCTTTCGTTTGGGTATGTTGAGTTTATGGCATCCATGGAAAACAGTTGCCAATAGGATTCTGGAGCACAGGAGGAGACATTAGTTTAGGCAACTATGAAGCCACTGATGAAAATGTCATAGGCCAACCCACAAAACGAGCATTCTTTAAACATTTGTTAAATGAGTAGGTAAATAAATGAAGACAGTTTAACATAAGAAGAGATGAGGGTTGTAATTAGAACTTTCAAAGACGTCTTACCGGATTCTTTAATTATGCTCTTATGAAACTAATTCTGTCATAGCAAGAAAATTCAAATGGTTGTAAAAAAAAATGCTGGGTAAAAGAATCTTGGTGAGAAAAGATATATTCACATATACCACCCCACAGATTACTTGATAATTATAATAGGGAAAAGATAATTGATAAATCTAGCAGATACTGCTTTAACCAAGTGATCCCAACTGAATATTACTGTGATGGAGTGTTCTGACATAGGGTACCTCCAGATACAATACACTGAGAAGGACACAACAACTTTGTGTAGTTATTGCCAAAATTGTTTTAACTGAATCTACGCATGAAGAAATAATCAGACAAATCCATATTCTGCAAAATAACTGGCCTAGATTCTTTAAAAATGTTAATATCACAAAAGATTAAAAAGGGAAAAGCCAGGAAAACCATTCTAGATTAAAGGAGAAAATAGAGACATGATGACAGAATTTAATGTGTTATTCTTGATTGAAAAAAATAATACAAAGCAGATTACTGAGAAACTGGGGGAAATTTGAGTACAGCCTGTATTTCATAATAGCATTGCCCTAATGTTAAATTTCCTGAATGTGATCATTGTACTGGGGTTATGTAGAGAACCACCCTTGTTTATAGATAATACTTAGGTATTCGAGGTTTAAGTGTCAGAATGTCAGCAAGTACTCTCAGATGGTTCAGCAAAAATACGTGTCTGTGTTAGCAGAGAAAGATAAAAAGAATTAAACAACAGTGATGGAATGTTAACAATTGGTGAATCTAGGTGAAGAATATGTGTGTATTCATGGTACTATTCTTACAAATTCTTTGTAAATTTGAGGTTTTTCAAAAAAATTCGAAGTAAAAATTATAAGGCCAACTATTTATATTATTGATAATATGGTAGGCAATAAACGAGAGATGAGCAAACTGAAATTTAGAGAGGAAAAGTGACTTGCTGAAGGTGATTCTCCATCCCCTTTCCTCAGATCCAAGCTCCACCTGGGACAGACCCCTGTAGAAAATGTCTCATTACTTCCCTGTCAGGGTGGCTTCTGAGGGCTTAGCATTGGAAGCTCCCAGCACATGAGAAAGCACAAGGTGGAAGTCCAGGTCTTTCTTCCCTGCCCTCTCCCAGATTCAGGGCCATATGTCTGGTAGTAACAGTACCTCTCCACAAGTACAGCTCTTGTTTGGTGGCCCCTGTTCTATGATGCCCGTTCTTACTCTTACCTCCCCTGGTCCTTTCCACCCTAGGGGTGCTATCAGCTTCCACTGTTGCTAGTGTCTGGGTGCGTTACCAACCTCCACCCCTAACCCTTCTTAATATTTCTCAAAGTAGTTCTTTCATTGAATCTTTTATTTGAACCCCCTGTTTCCTGTTGAGACCCTCATTGATCTAGTGCTACATTTGGTATGTGGCAAAAACTGGATTGAGATCTTCGTCTTCTCATTCTCATTCAGTACTTATTTTTCCCCAGTTATCTTATGTACAGTAATAACATGTATCATATAGGTTTGTACTTATTATAGTCAATCATGTGTAATTCTGTCTGTCTTCCTCCAAACTCTATTTCCACAGCACTTACATCCTCAACACACACAAAGCACCTAGTCAAGGCCTCTTTTGTACCTACTAGATAATAATTTCTGCATTTCAGTTTAGATCTCAAGCGTTTTTATTTCTCTCGCATCTCATTTCCAGCTCTGGGGAAAGTGCTAATCACTAAGGACACAATCATAGGCCTGATAGGTACTAATGAGCCCAGCAGAGTGATTAAAAGCATGGCTGGAGTCAGACAGACATGAGTTCAAGTCCTGGCTGTCTGGATATGTGATCTTGGATGACATTTTTTAACTTCTCTGATCCTCAGCTTCCTCATCTGTAAAATATGGGTAATTTACAGGAATTATCTTATATCATTATTGTGATGATTCAATGAGTCTATACCAATAAGTTATTGAACACTGTGCCTATCATATACTATGTTCTCAGGAGACATTAGTTTACATATTAAACACAGAGAAAGCTACGGATTTTAAATTTCAGCTGTTATATAAACCCTCTTTCATTATCATTTCTACTGAATAGATGATATTTTAGATTAAAATCAGATACTAATTATTCTAATACTCACATATTGAATTTCTGCCCTGTCAGTATTTCCATGAGTGTCTGGAACCAAACAGCTTATTATTTTTTACCTGATTGAGTCTAAAAACTTACAACTCTACACATAATCTAAGAATTATGTATTATAAGCTCTCAATTATTCAGTGGCCAAATATTCAAATGTCTAAGGGTACCACATCCTTGGATATTTTCATTTCAGGTTAGGAAGGGGAAAGTCAATTTGCTAATTATTTTTACCACTCCAATTATAAAAGAAAAAAAGGTGGGGGGTTGGTGGTAAAGGAAATGAAAATAATCGGCTAAAATTAGGACTTGGGGATTCACAGATAGTGATTTCATTTATACTCACTATCTTCTTATATCCTAATAGCTTGAGTAAACCCCAGACTGGTTTTGTAGTACTCTTAGTGGTTACTGGGTTTAAAAGATCTCTCAAGATTTGCATAATTCACAGTGGTGCCTATGGTGAAGTATCTTCAGAATTCCAAAAGAGGTAGAGTTTGAAGAGTAACTGGGTTGTTTACTTAATTGTAAAATTCCTCAGCTTGCATAGCTCATTCTGAACTTAACTCAACTTTTCAGATTTTTGAACCTTTTTTCCCTAAACCTCCTCCAATTATCCTTTACCCAACTAGTACAACAACAACAACAACAAAAAAAAAAATCAACCTTTTATTGAAAGATTTGCACCTGGCATTGACTGTGCAAAACATCCTTTACTTGATGGTTTCCGATGTAATGGGAAGAATGAAAAGTCTAATATTTGCATAGTGTGCAGTTTCAGGACATCCCATTACGTTGAGCCTATAATCATGCCTAATTAAGGTTATATACTCTGTGTGTTTGTGCTAATTAGCTCATCACACAGAGCTCCTCTCAAAATCTACTTCAAAGGAAAAAGAAAATCATCTACCAAAGTAAGTGACTGCTGAAGAAGAATCTATCAATCATCTCACTTCGAAAGAGAATTAAAGAGAAAGGAAATGATATGCAAAGTGACTGGAAAGAAATTTTAGCTTCATTACCATTAAAGGGTGAAAATATGGGCTGGGCAAGAACCCAGTTAATTAAATGTGGTAGATTAATTTTCAGTCCCTAGGAAACTATAATCCATTTCATAAAATCAGGTAAAAAATGGATGCTTCTGAGCTGTGGACTTTGTCAGTCCTTTAGTGGGGAAACAGAGTAGGTTCCTCCTGGCTTTTCAGTTTACATTGTGAACAGGGTTGTCAGGGAAGCAAAGTTGTATTTGCTGATTTGGATGATAATGAAATGCAGAGCCTGCTTCCGTTGAAGGGTAATCTTTGCCTGTCACAGATTTAATTATATAGAGATGAAAACAAATATTTTTGAATGAATAAATAATAAGTCAGCCGGGCATGGTGGTTCATGCCTGTAATCTCAGCACTTTGGGAGGCTGAGGCGGGCGGATCACTTGAGGTCCGGAGTTCGAGACCAGCCTGGCCAACATGGTGAAACCTCATCACTACTAAAAATACAAAAATTAGCTGGGCATGGTGGTGCGTGCCTGTAGTCCTAGCTACTCGGGAGGCTGAGGCATGAGAATCGCTTGAACCTGGGAGGCAGAGGTTGCAGTGAGCTGAGATCACACCACTGCACTCCAGCCTGGGCAACAGAGTGAGACTGTCTCAAAATAATAATAATAATAATAATAAGTTAACTGTGGTCACAAAGCAATTTGTACAGGGAATCTGTGTTCTAATTGCCTAAGCTCTTTATATGATTACATCTTTTGAATATCTTATCTCCACTTATGGATAATGTTCTGTTATTATATTTTGAATTTTAGACATTATCATCTCTGATTGTCTGTCAATGTCCTTAGCTTCTCACTCCTAAAAGTAAAATTAAAGTTGGATTTTGTCTGTTTTCTTAATCCCTCAGCCCTGTTGTAACACAGCCAGCCACAAATAAATTTAAGTAAGTGGTTTTATCAAAAGCCAAAAATAGGTGCTTTCAAAATAGGTAAGCTTCTTATTTTACAGATCAGGAAACTGATATTGAGAAGGTAATTGACTTGCCCAGGGTCACATATTCATATCTTATTCTTTCATTGTCAAGGAGAAATAAACAGAAAGGGAAGGGTAAATAGTCCCATATTTGACCCGACACCCTCCCCGCAACGTACCCCACCTGAATGGTACATTCAGGAGTGTACCTGATTTCTATTAAGAACAAGCTGAGATTACCCAGTACCATTTCCATTTTACAAAAGAAGAAACTTCACAAATCACTTAATATGTTCTTGTCTTAGTGCAAGGAGAAGGAAATCTTGGACATGGACTACAAATCATATTTAATGCTGAATGAACCACCCACCTACACCCCAAAACTTGCTAGCTATCTATAAAGAGTAACCTTGGAAGTGCCAAACATTTGATGGAACCCATTTCTTGCATGATATTTGTGGCTGATATAATCTCAGCCTCGAGCATTTATTTCAGTTTCTTGGTTACAGAGACATTGCTTTCATATTTTGAGCTGTGTTATTTTGGGCCCTGCTGCGACTGCCACGTTTCAATGATGCCAGGCCCTGATCCTCTTCATACTTCCAGTTCAGAGGAAATGGTTAAGCCCAAACCTTGAGCACAGAAAATATAGAAAAAGAGTACCTTTACTGTTTACAGTGTGAGTGATAGCAGCTGTGATGGTGGAAAAGGGTGTGTTAGGTGACAAGAAATACAGGGTGTTTGCACAGCCTGTGGCAGGCACTGACTCCTAGAGCTAGAAGAAATGTTAGTGAATTCTACTGTCTCATTTTAAAGAGAGAATATGAAGGCCCAGGAAGGTGAAATGATTTACCCAAATCACCCACACAGCCTGCTGGTGGTGGAACCAAGATGAGAGTCCAGGGGCCCTTGACTCTAATGTGACTTTCTTCTCACTGCCTTTATCATCATTCACCATCTTCCCCAGAACCTCTTGAACTGGCATGGCTTCTGGCTGTAGTTTTCTGCCCAGTTTGCAACTTCAAACCCAGCCCCACCAAACTTCCTGCTAGGTCTTGGGTACCCACAAACACAAATCAGCCAATCATTTAAGTAAAAAAACATATACATATGGTCTCATAGCAGCATTAATCACAACAGCCAAAGTGGAAACATCCCAGGTGTCCATCAACTGATGAATGGATAAACAAAATGTACTCTATCTACACCATGGAATATTATTCAGCCATAAAAAGGAATGAAGGTGCATGCTACAACATGGGTAAACTTTGAAAACATTATGCTGAGTGAAATAAGCCAGACACAAAAGGACATGTATTGTACGATTCCACTTATATGAAATATCTAGAATAAGCAAGTCTGTAGAGCCAGAAAGCAGATTATTGATTGCCAGGGAATGTGAGAGGGGAGAATGGGGAATGACTGCTTGGCGGTATGAGATTTCCTTTTCGGGTAATGAAAACGCTCTGGAGCAGCATAGTGGTAACTGTCACATGATGTTGTGAATATACTAAATGCCACTGAATTGTACACTTTGAAACGGTTAAAATAGTAGATTTTATGTTATGTGCACTTTACAACACACACACAAAAATACGGTCATATTGACAGATTCTATAGGCATTCACCATCTCAGAAAGCACACCACTGGTCTTACAGTGTTATTGGCCATGTTTTATTCTCCTCTGAATGTAATCTGGCCAAATCTGAATCCACGTTCCACTTCTTTCCAAGTGTCAAAAGAATGAACTGGTGGACACATCCTTCATGGGCTGAGGCAAGGAAAAAAGATTCTGGTTATTTCTCATTATCTGCAATTCTGATCCCACATCACACTGAACCATCACCAGCCAGAATCTGAGATATCGATCACTGGCTCTGCCCTCTCCTAGGCACAATTTTCTAACAGATTACTCAGCTGTGGACTAACTGAGATGGAGGGAAGCCATGTTAGAAAACTTTGGCCCAATGAACTGTATTATTCCGGTGTGCTTTAGGAGAATATGATTTAGAAGGAGCTGGTTACATTAAGTAGCTTTCCTTAGTAGACCCATTTCACAGATTATGTTCTAAGAGGAAAACCTCTAGCCCAACACTTCAGCCCTGAGGAAGAAACTAAATAATTGTATTTACATGGTCACGTCAGAACCTGTTGAGGGTAATAAGAGTAATGCACTGTAATTAAAACCGAAGCTCTTTGGTTTTTGTCTGGCACACGCATAGAGCTCAGTTTCTGTATGCACCTAATAGGACCATGTCATGGCAATGACATTGTCTGCTTAGAAATCCATTGCTTATATTTTTGTTATTTCTCAACATTATTTAGATTCAGTCTGATCACATAAAGTTCTTGCCACATGCAAAGTTTGAACTTTGTAGTTTTGGACATTTCTGTTCCATTGGTTAAGAAATGCTGACAAGTAGAAAACACCAGAAACATGTGTTTCCTGTGCTCTTAAAATATAAGCAGGTCAAGAAGCTTCCATCAAATGCATCTCCTGCATTTCATGCTTTGGATAAGATAGACAATTGTGAGCATGAGAACAAGTAAGTTTATTTGGAATTTTAAGCTCACAAAAAAAGAGCTAAAGGAAGTTATGATGTTTAAAAATTAAATGTTTGCCACTGGAATTTATTATCCTGATTTATAGGATAAATTCAGTAAGCAAGTTTATGATCATGTTGCCAAATAAATGCAATTCTTTTTCTCATCATTTGTAATCACTATTTCCATTTGAGAAAATAAATCACTTCCAAATTATCTGAATCTCCCTCCAAATAACCAGGCTTTTTTTTTTTTAGTTTAACATCATAAAATGTCTATGTAAGTGAATGCCATTTGTATAACCTGATTTTACTCACTGATTTCACTATCTCCTGCAGCAAAGAAAAACTGAAAAAAGTAAGTGAAATCCTTAAGATTTTTATTTTAAGAGAATGAGAATAAAGAAGAAAATGAGAAGAATAAGAGAAATGACAAACAAATGAAACAAAGGAAGAAAGACAAAACAGAAACTTTAAATGAAGGATAATTTGCATGTATTCAAAGAAGCATCCATTCTGACCCACCTGACAGAATTAATCAGCAATAAGAGAACATTGGTTTTTATTGTGGGTGGAACTTTCCTAAAATTCCCAAAACCTCTTGATATCACAAAACCCCAAAAAAGTGCTCTGCTAGATGTTTTTATACAAAGAATGTACAGATAATGTCACTCTAGTACTAAATTTAGCAAATAAAATTGATTGATTGATAAGATTCATTGAATCTTTTTTAGAGCCTTTAACTCAAATTTCTTCAGCATAAATGGTTCTTTGAAGTCACAAACCTAAAAGGAAATTCTTACTTAGATTTAATCATGTTTCTGTTGATACTGAGTTAGATAACAACTTTTTAGAAATTTATAGCAGTTTGAGATGTTACCGAGATTCAATGCCTCAAATCCTGTTGTTCCTGCAGAGAGACCTCAATTTGAAGCTTTAAAGTTTGAAAACCCAACACAAAATGTACAAATTATTTCTATAAAATATTTTCAATAAATTCTGTGTTAATCGATCCTACCCACTGTTTTCCAGCAAACATTTAGCCAAGCTAAAGGACATAAGAGGAAGATAAGAATTTCTCATGTTTTCTAATCCCAATTAATCACACTGGATTTAGTCATAGCATATGAAAAGTAAGAAAGGACACCTGTAAAATGCATAAAGTAGTTACCCAAGATTTAAGAGGTTTTAGTTATAGGCCTGGCTCTGATGCTCTCTAAATGTGAATTATTTTAGTTATATAATTGCATCGGAGTTTTTTTCACCTGAGAGATGAGGAGGCACCATTAGGAAGGATCTCTTACTTTCAACTCTCAACAATTTTAAATTAAAAGTGTATTTTCCCTTCATGGTATATAAATTTTAAAATCAGATTAGAAAATCACATTTAGAGTATGATCTGCTTTGTAAAATTAAAGCAAAAATATATGCAGAATTATATATAGTAACATCTTAGTGATGCTTACATAATTTTTACATAAAATTTTTATTTTCTTATTTTACCTATCTGTATTTTCCATTTTTATGAATGTATATGTGTTATTTTGTGGTTAGAAAAAAAGATATTACAAACAACAAAAATTAAGTCCTTTTAATGTTTACATAACACTAAGTATATGTCAGGTCATCAGAACTTTGGCATTCTGGTTTTTGGAGAAGTTGAAGGGAGATAAGATATGGATTTAGCTTCTTCTCTTTCATGCAGAGATTTGAAATCCAAGATTAGTCTATATGAGAACTCTAGTTTCTAGAATATACACCAAAGAAGCAATTTCTCTAGCACAATGTATTATACTATCGGCTTCTCCACTTTTTTTACTCCATCATCATCACAATAACCGTAAAGCACTTCTTGTGTTAACTTTCCTGAAATGCTATAAAAGATACTGTACACATTAAGAAACACATTCTTTTCCCCAAAGATAAATTACATTATTGGATATGGTCCATCAGACATGCAAATAAGTGGATTATGTGACCTATACAAGAGTGAGACTTTAGTGGAACAAAATTTTTTTAAGCTTTTGAAACCACAACCAAGGTATTAAAGACATCCATAATAGTGCGGTAAATTATAGAAGGAGGTAAATTTGTTTAATATAGTCTGAGCTATCTGGGCCCAAACTCATTGAGACCTTGAATATGGGAATCAGAACTTTAAGGTTCATCTCTTACTGATTGTGACCCTCAAAGGCAGAGAGCTAAGCCTGGCTCCACATCAACTGCTGACTTTGCATTTTCTGAGTTCATGTCCTCAGTTTCTAACTTTACAGAAATCATACAAGATACACCAAGCAGGTCAGGCAGATTACCTTCAGTTTAAGGTGGACTTCAGATGTCAAGGGTTAAAACTGTCAGAATCAGGTATCAGATAATTCCCAGAAATTCCACATTCAGTATAATAAATTAGACATGACCTTGAGCATACCATGGACAGAAAATTAAGGGACCAATCTTATGCAATTTTAGAATAATTCTCTGGCTGGTTCCTCTCTGTCAGAATAATACTTCTACTTAAAGATACTTTTCTGTCTGAGCTATAGGAGTATAGTCCAAGGCTCCCAACCATGCCAGCCTCTTCTCTGGCAGAAGGAGACAAAAGAAGGAAAAGAGGCTCATCTTTCTTTAGCACGTGGAGCCCTTTTATTTACCTAAGTTTAATACAATAGTATAATATTTAAGGAGACATCTCCACCAGTAACAAGGAGAATCTCAGGGAAATGTAAGCATGGCTGGCTCCCCACAGCTCATCATAGCTTCAAGAAACTCTCAGTAATGAAAGGTCAATTGTTTCATCTTTACAGGAAGGTGAATATAAAACTGCAAGTCCAAGTGACTGTAACCCTTCAAATATGTCAGTTTAGAAGGCTATAATTTTCCAGCGATGCTGTCCTTGTTCAAAACATCTCTGGGATACCTCTTGGAATTATTCTCACTTTTATAGGGGAGAAAAAATGCAGTGTGTTATTGCTTTGTGATCGTGTCTTCATTTTGCTACAAAGTGGAAAACACCTGGTTTGGTCACCAACTGTCCTTAGTTAATGAGAAAATTGTTGGGGGAAAAATCAAATTCACATTCAAACAATAAATGAGCGCTGCCTTTCAAGATATTGCAAAGATTGTGCTACAGGTCTTTGAATACCAGAAACATTTTCAGTTATGGCAGTGTACCACTAGAAAAAGAAACGAGCTATTACATTTTGAGAATTGAGGAGAAGGCATGTTCCTGCCTTACAACCGTACAAGGCAAGTAGAGATGGAGAGGAAGGAGATTTCCTCCTTACCTACCACTTGTGCAGGACTGTAGCCGAGTATCAGGCCCCTCTGGGGGATCAGAGCAGGTGTGATGACAAACTTTCACCAGGCGTAATTCTAATAACCGCACTAGAACCTAAAGAAAAGATAACGCATACAGGCAGGTATACAGAGCACAAGGAGGAAACCAGGCAGGCAGCCAGATATGTCTTCATTGGGAAGGTGGGCCCACAGATGCGTGAGCCCTAGCTGCCAGGATAGAAAGATAGAGTTCGGGTCAGGGCTTCTGGCCTCACGGAAAAGAACTGGTCAGAGCAAGGCAGCCAAGAGAGCCAAAGCAGAAACTCAGTCCTCTCAGATCCAAGCAAAATGGACCGCGGAAAAGCTGGGCCTTACCTGACTATGGAGGCAGTCCAGTGGCCATTTCCAAGACCAGGAGCCATGTGAGAGCTCAGCGATGTGAAATTCACTGAATCCAAGTCTTAGATAATGAGTAGGGCTAAGGCTCTTTCAATGAAGTACTGAGACGTAAAACCTTTATAACTTCAATTAGGACTGAGGTGAAACAGAGCCCAGAGTGAGGTGAGACGGATGGGGGAGCTGAGATATTAGGAACACAGATGAAAGAAATTGATCAAGATAGAGATAAAAGACATAAATAAAGTCTGCTTAGATGCCCAAGCATCTAAGGAGCATCAGATTTGTCTCTCCGAAGAGACAAAAACTAATTTAAATTCTGATACGATTATTTTACTCTATTGGCAAACCTCACATGAAAAATTCCATGTTTCCTTTCCCTTCTGAGTTTATTGTCCTTCAAAAGATGCTATTGTATTCCATGGATTGCTGGGATTTGCCAGTTACTTTTTTTCTTTTTTTAATTCAACTATCCAAGGTTAGTAGGGTTGAAACTAGACCGTGGTTTTCAAACAGCAGACGAATTGAGACCAGACTACATTCTAAACTCCCCCACCTTCTGGTTTCATTACGCTCTTGAAACCCAAGTCAATTCTATAAAAAGAGTTGATAAAACTGGTCTTAATTCTTAGCAAACCTGACCCAGTTAGAACTTGAAGCTGGAGTGAATTCAGTTTTAATTTGGGGTGCAGTGCTGACAGTAGAAGTGAAACTAAATTTGTGCAAATGTGTAAGAACTGAAGAGGAGGAAAAAATTATTATTAAATGATAAATATATTAACCCAGATCTCTGAGCAATGAGTGGACAACTGGTAAAAAAATATATATATATATATATATTTCCAAATCTAAAAACCCAGAAATTATTCTAAGGTCATAATTCTAAAATAATGTTTCTGATTAAGTTCAAACTTTCCAAGAACATTCACCCTTGATCTGAAACTGAATCTTGAGAAATTTCAAACTAAAAGTCATCATAAACTCCTGGCATGAGAATTATGTTCTCATGATGGAACTATAGCGTAATCATTGTCAGTTACTAATTACAATCTTGAGACAGAGTCAATGGGGCCAAAAAAGAAAGAAAGAGGAGAGAGAGAGAGAGAAAGGGGGAAAGAGAGAGAAAGGGGGAGAAAGAGAGAGAGGAGGAAGAGGGAGGAAGGGAGGGGGGAGGAAGCAAGGAAGGAAGGAGGGAAGGAAAAGAAGGAAAGAAGGAAAGGCGAGGATTAAGTTCATGTATTCTCAGAGCAAGTTACTTTGACCCTTGGAAATAAGACACTATTAGTCTTATTCTGAATGCTTCTCAGAAACATCATTTTTCTTGGTGTGACATCTGACATTTGGATCAATCCCAGAGAGCTCTGTCACAAAATAATCGGATCAATATTGATATCCAATGTCCACTGTCATCATTTCTCTAAGCCAAGATTTCCTAACCTCAGAACTGTTGACATTTTGGACCAAAATTGGATTAAACAAGCACGAATTTTGTTAGAGGAATGTCTCTGAAAAAATATGGGGAGGGAGATGAGAAAATCTGGAAGAATCATCAGATTATGATGAAAATTTGACCCCTAAGTGAAGGATAGAAGGAAGAGAAGTTGGGTGGAAGGAGTCTAGAACCTAGTGAAATCTAAAAGGTTCCTGACAAGACTGTCAGGGCATCTTGATCTGAGGTGAGCACCTGGAACAGGCTTGCTTTAGCATTCCCGCCCTGCTCAGTCACTGGCTGGAAGCAGCTCATAGGAAGCAAGAGCTCAGCATAAACAGAGCACCACAGACTGAATGTTTCTGTCCCACCAAATTTCAGACTTTAAACCCTAATCAATTGGATAGTATTTGGAGTTGGGGTCTTTGGGTGGTGACTAGATCATGAGAGCAAAACTCTCACGAATGGAATTAGTGCCTTTATAACAGAGACCCCAGAGAGTTCCCTCTCTTTCTCCCACCATGTGAACACAAAGAGAGAAGATAGCTGTTATGAACCAGGAAGTTATCTTCTCTCACCAGACACCAAAATGACCATTGCCTTGCTCTTGAACTTCCCAGGCTCTAGAAATACAAGAAACGAATTGTAGTTTATAAACCACTCCATTTATGGTATTGTTATAGCAGCCTGAATGGACTAAGACACAGGGCAATGGATGCCAGAGTACAGCGGCTTGGGCCTTTGGTCCATTACACTACTTACTGGAGAGGGTCTGTAAGGCTTATTCTCATGGATGCCATAGTTCATCCCTTACGCCATGTTGATCCGCTTGTCCACAAAGGTTCAGGCAGCTCTTCTTTAGTGATTCCTATGAGTCTTTCTTCTTCAGAAAAAAACTCAGAAGAGGGAGATTAATGGGATGGACAACTCCCATCACTGCGACTGATCAAAGGCACAACTGGTCCTCCTCTCTCCCTCCTCCCCAAACCATTCTAAATGCCTTTCCCTCATTCTCAGCTATCATCTCAGCAGGTCTTGGTGGTTTACCTGGCATGTGATCCAAGCCTTAATACCTGAGGAGTGTGAGCCCTTAAGAATCATACCCTTCACGTTTTGAGTTGTTACACGTTTGTTCACAGTTATAATGGGACAAGAATACCAGGAAACACCTAAGTGGATCACCTGTGTTCCACCTGTATTCCTCCCTGTCACCATTGTATAGAACCAGCCTTGGTCTCCTTGATCGGGACCAATTATCTCTGCCTATATTTTGACTCTGATTCCTGCCTGTTGGTCCTTGGAAACAGGACTCCAAAGTGTCCTAGTGGCCTCTGTAATGTGTAGTTCAGTGGGACACTTGTGTCTTCTAGCAAGAATGTGCACCCTTGGGGGACCAAAGTAGCAAAGGCAGGAAGCACAAAATCCCCAAATGGGTTATTGGAAGCTATGGTAGATGGACCCACTCTGCTTCCACCTCTTCACTTCTGAACTCAAGTTCTCCTCTTACTGAGGATATGGTATTATATAGGAGTCTCTGATTTAATAAATGCATTGCATCCTTAAGGATAATAGCCCATTCTTTCTAAATGTTTCCTCCATACTAACATTTTAGCTGCAACTTTTGATGGCCAGTGCAGAATCCTATGACGCCAGCTGCCTACTGGGTACACAGTGTGATATGACCAGTGGATCCCATGAACATGAGTCCATTTCAAACCTCCTTTGATGTAAAGTGGGTCCATTGGTCAGGTGCTATTGAGAGTGGAGGTCTATGTACACGGACCAGGCATTCAATAAGTCTCAGAATAATAGTGTTGATATGATGCCCTGAAGGCAGAAAAAGCAAATCCACCCTCAAAATAGTTATCATTCCCTGTGAAGATGAACCACTGGCCCTTTCAAAATTGAAAGGTCTCAATGTAATCAACCTGTCACCCAATTGTGCCATATGAGAAGCTTGGTGTTGCTAACAATTTGTACACTCATTAAAAGAAGTCACTAAATCTACTTTGGTAAGTGAAAATTCTACTACTGAGCCAAAATGTCATTTCCATCTCTTCTACTCTATTCATATGTCCAGCATATCAGTTCTGGGGTGACCAGTAATGAAGGCTGGCTAATGTCAAATGACCAAATCACTTTGTTCATTTGGTTGTTCAGTGCCTTTTCCATAGTGGATGCTTTCTGGTGGGCATTAATGTAAGATACAAAATCTTTGCACTTTGTGCCCACTTCCATATGTCTAGCCGTAAGATTCCAAAGACCTCCTTTTCTCTAACCTTCCTTCCAGGTTCTTGACCAGATGGCCAGGCCATTGGTCACCTTCCAGGATCTATATTCTCATTTTAGGCCACTTCTCCTTCCACACAAATGGATGATCGGGTACATGGCTCATGTCTATGTCCATTGGGAACACTTTTCCACCTGACTGCCTTCAGGGCCACCCCTGAATGAGACTATAATGCAGCTACTGTCAATATTCAGTTTGTACCCAAGTACCAAGCCAAGCCACCTGTAAACAAAACTATGGCTTTTTCCTCCTCTTTCAGTTGGTCAGCTGAAACACCAATTATAATCCCAAATTTGGCCATAGGTGCAAGCTGAGGGAGGGGCCCTGGTGCAATTGTGGTGGGTGATGTGGGAGTCTGGGCCACCTGTTTGTTTAGCTTGCTCATATCCTCTCATTCTTCTTGGATCCATCTCAGATTTAGTATTTCCATCTTATGATGGACTGTTTCTAGGTCCATATGACTTTATGGCTTGGTGAAGCCAATAGAACCCAGTTTATAATGAGAAGTCCCAGACGCACAGTCACTTGGAGTCCTATGGTCAAGGGTTCTACCTCTATCATGGTCCAGTAACAAATCAAGAGCTTTTTCTCCAAGGACATGTTATTCCCTGTTGAAAAGGGCCTGGCTCCAGAATCCCAAAGGTCTGCATTATGATTCTCCTGCTGGAGCTTACCATATACTCCACACTGCATCTTTTCTACCACTGATGCCTTTGACACAATAGGATCTGCCAGATTACGTGACTCAGATAGCACAGGGTGCTGCACCACAGCCTGGACCTGCTGTGGTGCCCTTTCCTGCTCTGAACAGTACTCAAAGCTGGCAGCCTTCTATATCATCTGGAGCATGGGTGGAAGCAATATCCCTAAATGTGGGATGTGTTGCCTCCAGAACTCAAAGAGGCCTACCAGGTGTTGTTTTATTTGTGATAGAGGACATAAGATGCAGCAATTTTTCTTTTCCTTTGGAGGGGATATACCAGCACGCCCATGACTACTGAACCTCTAAAAGTCTTCACTGAAACTTCCCAACCACTAGAGCACATATGTTTTCCCAAGACACCACACACTAGTCACCTCTTGCTCAACTTGTCCAATCATCGTGATGTTGTCAATGTAATAGATCAGAGTGATGTTCTGTGGGGTGTCCAGGCAGTCCAGATCCTTCAGACTACATCATCACAGAGGGTAGCAGAAACATAGACCTGAGACAAAATTGTAAATGAATATTGTTGTCCCTCCCACATGAATGCAAACTGTTTCTGATCGTCTTTTCTAATGGGAATGAAAAAGAACATATTCACCAAATCAGTGTCTGCATACCATGAACCTGAGGCCTTATTAAAATGCTCTAGGAATGATACCACATCTGGGATAGCAACTGCTCTTTGGGCTGATGCTTGATTAAGTCTATGGCAGTCTAGAGGACTGCCAGAATCTGTTCAATTTCTAAGGAACGAGATTGGTGAATTAAATAGAGATAAAGTAGGAACCACCACCCCTGCATTCTTTAGACCTTTAATGATGGCATTCATCTTCACCATCCTCTCACTCCAAAATATATGATATTTTGGATTTATTATCTTGAATGAAGTGAGAAAGATGTTGGACAATTTGAAAAGTTTCAATTTGGCCTACTTTAATAGCTCATATTCTACAGACCAGGAAACCTATGTGGGGGTTACTACAATTTCCAAATACATCAACTCCAATTGTACATTTAGGGACTGGGAAAACAACCACCTCTGGATGGGTTCTTAGGATTCTATCTATTACATGACCCCCACAGGCTGTCATTCTAACAAGGGGTGCCTTGTTGACTTTAGGTCTCCAAGTACTGATGTCAGCTCAGACCCTGTGTCCATTAATCCCAAACATGAGTGGTTGTTCCCCTCTTCCTCATCCATGTAAGCGATCATAAGTCCCTTGGAGAAGGACTGAGGGAATTATCTCAGTATATTCTTGCCATAGTGCTGAAGGGTCTTTCCTCCTAGTACCAGGCCACCTCTTCAGTCAATGGGTTACAAATCTGAAAACTGGCTCAAGTTCAGGAACTGCACAAAGGATTGTGGCTTTTTATTGGAGCAGCTGTTCTCAGTCTCCTGATCCTCTGCTCTTACCTGTATTTTTTTTTTTTCTTTCTACAGTCAGCCTCCTGGCTTCCCAGAGCTCCATCATCCTCATGGATGTCAACAAACTCAACTCTGTGACTACCTCTCTTGCCATAATCCCTTACCTGCAAAGGAGGAAACCACTGTGGTACTCGTGCCCCTCTCACCAGCATATTCCTTATAACCCTAGTGAATGATTTGCCATCTGGTCCCTGTCATGGAACATCAACCTCCTCTTGGTGGGTCTTCTGGTCTCACATAATATATCCATTCCAGCGTGTCTACCTCTTCAGTCCCTTTATTCGTCTACCATCCGCCACGGTAATTCAGGCACTTCCACTTCATGAGAGTTGGCTATTTTTTTATCCAGCCTTCTAAGAGCCACACAGCAATGAGTTTGCCCTATCACCTAACAACTTTTCTAGGGTGTTAAATATCAGGTCTCAAGAAAGTGCCCTTAGGTCAATGAATTCTTGCTTATCTAGTCTTACATTTTAGCTTCCTTTATCAAGCACCCTCAAAATCAAATCCTAGGAGTATTCCCCTGGCTTCTGCCAATTAATGCTGGCAAACTATTGCAATTCCTTAGGCATAGAGTCTCTTTCTTAACTTACCAGGCCCAGCATGACCTCAATCCTAGTTATTGGCTTGGCAGGCAAGAGAGGAAGTGGGGGCAGATCCTGAAGCTGGCACCTCTTACAGGGGTGAGATTTCTATAGCATCTTCCAGCACTGTAGAACTGCTAGCCTTTACTATGGAAGGTGAGCCACCTCTGTAAGCCCAGAGGATCTGAGGGGGTTGAAGAATGAACATCCTCAGGGTGCCATCCAGATGTCCCCATCCCATGTTGCAGTATTCTGCAACAGGGTCCCACCAAGTCCCTGACCTTTGCATAATATACCTGCTTTGGTTGAGCATTCGAACATCTCTGAAGCTCTGTGACTCTAACAATTGAGTCTTCATTCTGCCCCTCAGCTACATCTATCCTACTGCTGGGGATCTGGGCCACTTTGAGGGTGATCACAGAGGTTCCCTGGCTCACAAACTTAGCAATAAACTGCCTCCACTCCTTAGTCTGCCAACATCCTTTTGTGGGGCATTAATGCAACTGTCTCTGTAGGCATTATTCCCTCCATATTTTTTAATATCTTGAATCACTACACCTTACTCACTACTACCCTCCACCTGAACATTTTCACAGGCCACCAGTGGTGAAACATTTAGCAATTTGTGCCAGGGACAATCTGTAGTCGCCCACTAGCCAAGACTGTGTCCTTTTCACCTGCTGTTTGGTGGAAAAGCCAGTCCCAAATTCCCAGCTTACAGCCTGTTTCCTCTGAAAAACAAGTGCCAAAATGGGATTAAACATGCAAGGATTGTATTAGGGGAAATGTCTGTGAAATAAAATGAGGAGGGAGCTGGAAAATGCTGGGAGAGCCGTCAGACCGTTATGCAAGAATAGGCCTGATCGAGAGACGGAAGGAAGGCTGGGTGGAACCACCCCCAACTGCCACATAGTCGAGGAAGGTTCAGAAAAGCCTCCATAGAATTCTCATGCTAAAAACAGCTATCCACGGAGTCCTGCATCTCCCAGGAAGGGGCTGCCTCAGTATCCCTGACTCATTCAGTCATTGGCTGGGAACAGCCCATGGCAAGCTTGAAAGTTTTTAACCCATCCTGGCTAACACGGTGAAATCCTGTCTCTACTAAAAATACAAAAATTAGCCCGGTGTGATGGCGGGTGCCTGTAGTCCCAGCTACTCTGGAGGCTGAGGCAGGAGAAAGGCGTGAACCCGGGAGGCAGAGCTTGCAGTGAGCCGAGATGGCGCCACTGCACTCCAGCCTGGGCGACAGAGCGAGACTCCGTCTCAAAAAAAAAAAAAAAAGAAAGTTTTTAACTGCACCACAAATACAGGGATGACGTCAGAACACAGCATCTGGGGACTTTGGTCAGTTATGCTCCTTGTAGTTGGAGGTCTGGAAGCCTGGAAGTTTGTGACTTTTTTACTGTGAGCTCATCTTCACTGGAGTTGTTTACTGTTGACATTCCAGGACATTCGGGTATGGAGATGTTCTTATCAGGCAGTTTCTAGTTTGCTTCTGTTGGAGTACTATGTGTTTTACCAGATAAAAACTACTTTTTTTTTTTTTTTTTTTTTTTGAGACGGAGTCCTCCTCTGTCGCCCAGGCTGGAGTGCAGTGGCGCTGTCTCGGCTCACTGCAAGCTCCGCCTCCGGGGTCCTCGCCATTCTCCTACCTCAGCCTCCAGAGTAGCTGGGACTACAGGCGCCCGCCACCATGCCTGGCTAGTTTTTTGTATTTTTAGTAGGGACGGGGTTTCACCGTGTTAGCCAGGATGGGCTCAATCTCCTGACCTCGTGATCCACCCGCCTCGGCCTCCCAAAGTGCTGGGATTACAGGCGTGAGCCACTGTGCCCGGCCAATGGACTACTTTTAATGTGATTTCCTTGGTTTGGCTTACTACTCTATGCAGGGAGTTCTAATTCAAACCCCAAGAACTTTTGTAGTAGGCTTCCTTGCAGCCTCCCCAAACAAGACAGAGTTTTGCTAATCTCTGCTTCATGGGTAGGTACCACAGTCATTCATGGTTCCTATGTGTATGCAAGAAATGAAATTCCGTATTTCCAAATAACTAAAAGAGTGAAACTGGAATGTTCCTAACAAAAGAAATGATAAATTATTGAGATGATGAGTATCCCAATTACTCTGATTTGATCATTACATGTTGTATGTTTCTATCAAAATATCACATGTACCCCTAACTATGTAAAACTAGTATGTATCCATCATAATTTAAAAATTTTTAATTTTATTTTTTTATTTTTTTATTTTTTTATTTTTTATTTTTTTTATGTTTTCTTTTTTTTTCTTTTTTATTATTATTATTATTATTATTATTATACTTTAGGCTCTATGGTACATGTGCGCAATGTGCAGGTAAGTTACATATGTATACATGTGCCATGCTGATGCGCTGCACCCACCAACTCGTCATCTAGCATTAGGTATATCTGCCAATGCTATCCCTCCCCCCTCCCCAACCCCACAACAGTCCCCGAAGTGTGATGTTCCCCTTCCTGTGTCCATGTGTTCTCATTGTTCAATTCCCACCTATGAGTGAGAATATGCGGTGTTTGGTTTTTTGTTCTTGCGATAGTTTACTGAGAATGATGATTTCCAATTTCATCCATGTCCCTACAAAGGACATGAACTCATCATTTTTTATGGCTGCATAGTATTCCATGGTGTATATGTGCCACATTTTCTTAATCCAGTCTATCATTGTTGGACATTTGGGTTGGTTCCAAGTCTTTGCTATTGTGAATAATGCTGCAATAAACATACGTGTGCATGTGTCTTTATAGCAGCATGATTTACAGTCCTTTGGGTATATACCCAGTAATGGGATGGCTGGGTCAAATGGAATTTCTAGTTCTAGATCCCTGAGGAATCGCCACACTGACTTCCACAAGGGTTGAACTAGTTTACAGTCCCACCAACAGTGTAAAAGTGTTCCTATTTCTCCACATCCTCTCCAGCACCTGTTGTTTCCTGACTTTTTAATGATTGCCATTCTAACTGGTGTGAGATGGTATCTCATTGTGGTTTTGATTTGCATTTCTCTGATGGCCAGTGATGGTGAGCATTTTTTCATGTGTTTTATGGCTAGCCATATGCAGAAAGCTGAAACTGGATCCCTTCCTTACACCTTATACAAAAATCAATTCAAGATGGATTAAAGACTTAAATGTTAGACCTAAAACCATAAAAACCCTAGAAGAAAACCTAGGCATTACCATTCAGGACATAGGCATGGGCAAGGACTTCATGTCTAAAACACCAAAAGCAATGGCAACAAAAGCCAAAATTGACAAATGGGATCTAATTAAACTAAAGAGCTTCTGCACAGCAAAGGAAACTACCATCAGAGTGAACAGGCAACCTACAAAATGGGAGAAAATTTTCACAACCTACTCATCTGACAAAGGGCTAATATCCAGAATCTACAATGAACTCCAACAAATTTACAAGAAAAAAACAAACAACCCCATCAAAAAGTGGGCGAAGGACATGAACAGACACTTCTCAAAAGAAGACATTTATGCAGCCAAAAATTTTTAATTTTAAAAAAGAAACTGGTCCCAGGTTTTATCTTAAAATTAATTTTCAGGCCAGCCTTGGTGGCTTACGTCTGTAATCTCAGTACTTTGGGAGGCCGAGGTGGGAGGATTGTTTGAGGCCTAGAGTTCGAGACCAGGCTGGGCAACAAAGTAAGACCCTGGCCAGGAGCAGTAGCTCATACCTGTAATCCCAGCACTTTGGGAGGCCGAGGCATGCGGATCACCTGAGGTTGGGAGTTCAAGACCAGCCTGACCAACATGGAGAAACCCCTTCTCTACTAAAAATACAAAATTAGCTGGGCGTGGTGGCACATGCCTGTAATCCCAGCTACTCGGGAGGCTGAGCCAGGTGAATCACTTGAACCCGCGAGGCAGAGATTGCTGTGAGTCGAGATCATGCCATTGCACTCCAGCCTGGGCAACAAGAGTGAAACTCCGTCTCAAAAACAAAACAAAGCAAGACCCCGTTTCTACTAAATAAATAAATAAATATTTAAAAGATTAATTTCTAGCAACGGGACCATGAGTCAAAGAATGTTATGGCTTTTGATATACACGTAGAAAGTATTAGGCAAAATGCATCAGTTTACATACCCATCAGCAGCCTATAGATTTTGCAACTTTTCTAACAGACCTATCTTTTAAAAAAAACTGCTAATTAAATAAAGGCGAAAGTTTTCTCATTATTTTATTCTGTTTTTATTAATTGATTTCGGGTCATGCATTAACTGACCAAAGAACAACAGCGACCTGAGGTGCTGACCTGAGGACTGTTTAATAATAGTCCACACAATGGTCAGGATGAAGACCCAGTTTCTCCGGAGGTTGCTGTCCTCCTCTTGAATCTTCCACCACTTGCACCCTGCTCTTTGGTCAGACCAATCCTGTGAACCTACGAGGCTCTCTGAAACTGATTTTCTCCTTCTGCCTGAGCTGCCCTGTTTTTCATTAACCTGATGAAGATCTACTTTTTCCATGCAGTCTTTCCCCTCTTCCTTTTCCCTCATCTCCACCCCGGTAGATTACCAACCACTCTTCTGCCATGACTGTATCTTATAGTTACTTCTGTCAACATCAACAACACTCCATTGCCCTTGTTAATTTGCAGATCTTCTCCCCATATTCTATTCCTTAAAGTCAGGAACCACATTGGTTTTATTGTTATGCCATCAGGATTTTGAACAGTAAGTGTGCACACAGTAGATATAATAACTAAAGTGTTTCAGAATTATCTATGAGAGGGGAAAAAAAATGGCATAGCTTTACATTCATGTGTTTTTTTTTTTCTTTGTCTGCCCTCTTGTACTTCTTTTCTTTGGCCAATCAGCACACTCAAGTGTCTACTACCCATCTTATGTTAGCTTCCATAAGGCAACAACAAAACCTTCCTAAAAGGTTAAACGGTCTAAGCCTAAAAGGTTTCCTAAAAGCCTAAATAGTCTGAGTTCACATGTTTTGGAGGTTCCAGGCAGATATCAAAAAATCACAATGAAAACTCAAATAATCAAGCACCAAAATTTTTTTTAAATGCAGATATACAGTGTTAGATGGAAAAACATATAGATGCCAAATGAGAACTTTCCATTCTAATCTAGACACACAGCCCTGCTTTTACTAGGATGCTAGGAGGAATACTGCTAAGACTCAAAGCTGCTCTTATGAATCTGTAACTTCTAAATTGCATTAGAGTTGACAGCACTTGCTGAGCCTCTGGTGTGCATGAAGAGGAGGCTTTAAATGGTTTCCTGATGTCCACGGAAAAGAGACTTTCAATGGGATTGAAATTGATTAAACAATAATAGAATGCCATTTTTAAGATTCATATGTCACAGCCTTTTTAGCTTTAGGTGAAAGCAACCTGAAGTGAAGTTATAACTTCCATGAACATATACACAACCCCGGCCATCTCCAGCAGAGAGTGCAGCAATGCTCTTTCTCTCTCATTCCCAGAGTAGAAGTAGCTTAACAAAGAGCGTGGAGTATAAAAGGGAAGTCCCAAGGAGAAGGCCTTCATCCCTTTTACCACCTCTATTCTCCACAGTTCTAAGCCCTCACACTGGTCCAGAAGAAAACTAAGTCTTGTCACGTACTTGAATGTGGAACATTACTTTAACCCTAAAAATGCATGAGGAATTGGATCTGCTTGGAGGAAATCACATAAAAACATTTGTAAGCAGAAAATATGTTTAAAACATTTTAAAACATAATAACCTAGAGTTTCTGTGGCTTTGCTAAGCCAAAAGAGGGGAAAAAAAAGGAAAGAAAACATACTTCTCATTTCTAGATTTGCATCATCTGGAGTAACTGAATACATGCCCAAGAGACTTCCTTGGGTCTCAGGCTCCAATAAAGTTGAATTTAAAAGAATTTGCATCTGCTTATTTTTCCTACAGCTTATAAAGTTATGAGGGTGAGTGGAATTACATCTATAAAATAGAAGAGAGTCTTGAAGCAAAGTCTGGTCAGGAGAGAAAAGGAAGCCAGAAAGGCTGCCTAACAAAATCCCTGCTTCTCTCCTTTCACCCTACAGCCCCTCCGTCAGCAAGTACAGTTGAGTTCAAGGCACCTCCTTATTTAAGTTACTTGAGTGACTTGAGTTCCTGTTCAGTTTTGTTTGGTCCTGGAAGATGGACTAATCAGAATCGAATATAAAATCACAGGGGGTACTCACAGACTCTAGACCTACCTAAAACAAACTGAGAAGTGTTGTCACTGACTCCTACTTTCTTTACCAAGAATTATTACTCACCTGTGCACCATGTAGTCTGAACTAGAAGAAAGTACCATAATGGAAGACATTACCCATAATGTTCACAAGAGACAACAGGAAAGATGGTTGTGAACAAAACTTATGAAAGCAGATATTTATATGCCCATACGTAGTATATGGGTAATGAATTAAATGATTTTGATTTTCATTCACACAAAGATAGTGGAATAAGACTGATGCTTTGGATGTAGAAAAGAAAGATTAGATCATGATCAAAAGAAACCAGTGTAAAAGAAGATGAGGGCAGAAAAGCACTCTGTTACAAAGTTATATACCCGCAAGGAATGTGACTCATAAAACCAAATGGATCCACGAGGAGAGTATTTCTATTCATTTTTTGTTATTTTTATTACAAAATCCATGCATGTTAAGTACAGAAAATATTTTAAAAACTCATATAAACAAGAGAATTCCTATACCCATAAATAATATGTTAGCAATGATATATGTATGCATACTAAACCATGAGCAAAGGACCCTAGCAGTCTTGTTCACAGCTGATAACTCAGTGAATATCCTTTGGATGAATGAATTTAAGATGTTTTTCTATGCATATATACATATAAAATGGAGTTATCCCATACACACTATTTTGCACTTGACAGTATATGACAGACATAGTTTCATGTCGAATTATCTCCATGTCAGTATATTTCCATCAACCGTATTTGATTGCTGTGTTTTATGACATGGATGTACGATAATTTACATGAGTGATTCCTTTTCTGTCTGAGCCCACTGGTTGGAGGCATTTCCTCCTTTTTGTAGTTCATTTCTTTGTCCCTCCTTTTCCGTGAGCTCTAATAGTTAATCTCACGCTTTCATGAGCGTTTTGGTTTCCTGAAGAACTTGTTAAAAATTCAGACTCCTGAGCCCCATCCCTGGAAATCTGAATTCATTTGACTAAAGGGGATCATGGGAAACTGCATTTTTTTAGAAGATCCTAAGTGATTGGTCCACAAGAGGGTGGGAAGACCACACTGTGAGAATCACAAGCTACAGAATACTATAGGCATATTTCCACTCCTTTTCATTATTTGCAACCCTCCACCCTCTGGAAGCCCTGACCCTATTTTGAGATAAACATATAAAAATCTGCTTCCAGATCCCAGAGATGCAAAATAAAGGACTTGATGCTTACAGATTCTTCATAGAACCATAGAACAGGCCAACATATATAGTCAGTCAGAAACATGCAGGTGTCATCACATCTGCTGCTTCTGAAAACAAGCAAGCATTTGAGACAAATCAGTGACAGAGGGACACCTCCCAGGTTGTGAGAAAATTTTGTCCGCTGATAAAATTCTAACCTAATTCCAATTTTACAGAGGCTTTGGATATGTGTGTGTTCAGTTAATTAAACCTTTCCTTCAATTAGCCCACAAAAAAGTCCAGAAAGATGAGAAAGCATACTGGGAACCTCCTTCATCATTTGTCTCACTGATTTGTCCTCCCACCTTCCTGCCCCTCTACCACTGCCTCTCACCCTGGTCTGTGGCTTTGTGCTGGGAAGGGCTGCCACAGGAAGGGGGATGGAGAAGTGTCACTTACAAAGTGTCTCAGTTGAGTAAGCTCCTTTTCCACAGTCAGACTTGGAAACCCAAGGCTTATTGGAAGCCAAATAATAAACCCTGTGACCAATCAATCACTGCGTTAATTGACAAGCATGGGTAGGAACCGTAATAGCAGTGGGAAATGAGGTCCGATCCCTGTAACAAGGAACGCGATGGAGCTGGAATCATGTTCTAGCAGAAGCAGAAATCAGCCAGCTCTGGCTGCCATCATCTCTCCCCAGAGTGGCCGCAGCAGCCCTCTGATGTCTTTGCCTCCTATGAGTCCCCTCACCTCTTCTCCAGAGGCTGGTGCAAATCTGAGCATGTAAGATGTCTTCTTAAAACCCTTCCATGACTCTCCATGACATCTGGCATAGAATCCAAACACTTTAGCATAGCTATAAAAGTCCCTCAAGATCTAGCCAGTGTTTTTCTGTCTCCAGGCTCACCTCCTGCCTCTCCTCCCACAGCCCTCCCCTCACGCATCCACACACACACCTACTATGTGCTCCAGCCATAACCACACTCCGTGCAGATTCTCTGATTCACCACACTCCCTCAACTCAGAGCCTTTGCCACACACTGATTTCTCTGCTTGGAATATTCTCTATCACTCTTGCTGCTTCTCCTCCTGACAAAATTCTGCCTAATTTTTTAGGTCCTATTTTATACACTGTTCCCCCAGGAAGACTTCTTTCATCCTTATCCCTTGTAGTAGTAGTAGGTTGAATAATGGCTACCCAGAGATATTATGTCCTAATCCCTGGAACTTGAAAATGTTACCTTACTTGGAGAAAGTGTCTTTGCAGATGTAACTGAGTTAAGGATCTTGAGATGAGAA
Organism: Pongo pygmaeus; assembly: GCF_028885625.2. Classification (NCBI taxonomy): domain Eukaryota; kingdom Metazoa; phylum Chordata; class Mammalia; order Primates; family Hominidae; genus Pongo; species Pongo pygmaeus. The sequence continues at coordinate 104,149,064 of NC_072384.2, read as the reverse complement.
GATTACCCTGGATTATTTGGGTGGATCCTGGATGCCATCATAAATGTCCTTATAAAATAGAGGAAATTGAAGATCATATAGAAACATACAAGGCAGAAGGTGATGTGGAGTCAGACGCAGAGACTGGAATGATGCAGCCACAAACCCAGAAATGCCAGGGAGCCACCAGAAGCTGGAAGAAGCAAGGCACTGATTCTCCCCTAGAGTCCCCAAACGGAGTGTGGTCCTGCCAGATTTCTAGCCTGCAGGACCTTGAGAGAATAAACTTCTGTTGCTTTAAGCCACCAAGTTTGTAGCAATTGGTTACAACAGCCTCAAGAAACTAATATGCCCTCCAACCTGGAAGAGTTTTCTCTTTCCCTCTTTTCCCAGGGTACTTACAGCACTGAACTATTATCACCTATTTACTTGACTTCAGACTCCACGAGATTAGAATTAGGAGCACTGTCTGCTCTGATCCCCACGGTATCCTCAGTGCCCAGCACAGGGCCTTTCACACAGGAGAGGCTCAATAAGTAACTGTAGAATCAATAGATGGATGAATGAATAATGGAATGAATGCATGCATGCAGAGGGAAAGCTTTGCTTAGAGTGATAAAACAGGGATACCTAGTAACTATTATTTGAAAGGCTGTTATTTAGAGAGGGAGAGGAAATACAAATGTATTGAATGTCTACTGTATCAGCCACTATGCCAGATGACTAATGTCCATTATCTCATTAATACAACATTTTTTTTTGAGACAGAGTTTTGCTCTTGTCACCCAGGCTGGAGTGCAATGGCGCAATCTCTTGGCTTACTGCAATCTCTGCCTCCTGGGTTCAAGTGATTCTCCCACCTCAGCCTCCTGAGTGCTGGGACTACAGGCGCCCGCAACCACGCCTGGCTAATTTTCTATTTTTAGTGGAGATGTGGTTTCACCATATTGGCCAAGCTGGTCTCGAACTCCTGACCTCAGGTGATCTGCCCACCTCAACCTCCCAAAGTGCTGGGATTACAGGCATGAGCCACCGTGCCCAGCCAATACTCACAACCTTCTTAAGGAGTAGTTATTATTGTCCTGGTTTTACAGAAGAAGAAGAAGTAGGCTCAAGAAATTAGGTTATTCACTCATGGTCACATAGGAAGAAACAGACATCTGTGAGGGCCCTGGGGTTGTAATGAGACCCACAGGATGGAAGCCACAGGGGAGGCGGAGTGCAATTTAGAAAGATGCTCTTTGTATTAATAACTAGAGCCATCCAACAATGAAACAGGTTGTAGAAATCTAGCAAAGGATTAGTAACCTACAGTCCATGTACCAAAACAGAAGTGGAAGTTGGCAAAGAGCATAGGCTTTTCTGGGACCCTCTCTCCTGTCTATGGACTGGCAATCCACCAGCCCTTTCCCTCTCCTGAAGCCTCACTCTCGCAAGGACCAATACTCAGCATTAGCCCAAACTTCCTCCCCATCTCCTGACACTAGACCAGGATTCAAACCTTCAGAAAACCACTTTTGGGAGTTCTCTGAGTCCTGCACAACATTTCCCAAAGTGTGCTTAAGCCTATCAGGTATTCCATGAAAAACAATCTTCCCTGGAAAAGGGGTTTACTCCATAAGGACTCCAAGACAATGTATGAACAATCCTGTTTTACTTTTTAATAAAATTTCTGAAATTAACTTGTTTTCTCCTCGTTTATCTCTTTCTCTCAAAAGCAGACTGCAAAAGATCAGATCAGTAAGTCAAGAGTGCAGTTGGACTTGTGATCCTCAATCTGATATGATCTCTCTCCTTCCTTTCCACATGCAGAGATACTGTGAGTTTCTCTTAGCATGTTTGTGTAATCACTTTTCTCAATTGTTTGGTATTATTGTTGTTTTTCTCCTTCTCTTATCCTCCCTATGAGATTGTATGCTCCTTAGGAGCCAAAGACAATATCTTGTTTTTCATTCCTTGCAGCACTGTCTTCATTTCATAACATGTGGCAGTCAGTCAATTGGACTGCTCAAAGAAGTTTGACTATATTTTATTTTTTAACTTACGTGAATCTGATTATATTCTACTAATGGATTAGAATTTCTTGGTGACAGAGTAATTAGTACTTTCTGAATTCATATTCAATGCGATAACCTCAGTTTGGAAAAATTCAACTTACTACATGCAGAAATCACAACCAAAAATTTAAGGCTTTTCTTTATTATCAATTTAAACAGTTCCTTTTTATCTCCAGACACGCCAATATATTTCTTGATTGTTGTTAGGTTTTAGCTTTAATTTTTAAATTAACACACGGCAAAATCAACTTTTAAAAATGGGTATACAGTTCCATGAAATTTAACACGTGTATAGATTCGTATAACAATCACTATCAGAATACTGAACAATTCCATCATTCCCGAAACCTCTCTCATACTATTCTTTTTCAGTCAGACTTGCTCCCAGCCCTAGCCACTGTCCCCATGTCTTTCCCCATCACTATAGTTTTGTCTTTTGGAGAATGCCAAATAAATGGTAACATATACTATGCGGCCTTTTAATATGGGCTTCTTTCACTCAGCATAATGCTTCTGAGATTCATCCAAGTTATGTGCATCAATAGTTTCTTCCTTTTTGCTGATGAGTAGTATTCCATTGGATGGATGTCTCATAGTTTATCCTTTCAGCCATTGAAGGGCATTGAAGTTGCTTCTGGTTTTGGTGATTATGAATAGAGCTTCTACAAACATTTATGTACAAGTTTTTTGTGAACATAAGTTTTCATTTCTCTAGGGTAAATGTGCAGAAGTGGGATTGCTGGGTCTTATGGTAAGTGTATGTCTAGCTTCATAAGAAACCATCAAAGTGACTATACCATTTTTGCTTTCCCACCAGCAATGTCTAAGAGCTCTGGTTGTTTTGACTCTTCACTAGCACTTGATATTATCAGTATATTTTATTTTAGCCATCATAATTGGTATGCAGTGATATCTCATTGCTATTTAGGTTTTTACAACATTTATAAGTGGGGCAACTCAGTCAAAGATAGGGAGGGTGTTACGTAACAAAACATATGACCCCACATTTTATTTGATTTTCCAACATCCCTAAGAATATAATGTAGCAGTTGCTTTATAAAATATCCAAGGATAAGCTCATCGTTGTATCATTTTCCCAATCTATATTTGAAGTTTAACTGTTGGTGTATCGTAGTAGGGCAACTGAATGCTCCAACTGAACCTAAGCAGAAATTGTGCATGGACATAACAAAATGCAATTCACCCCTACATACAGAAAAGGCAACATGGTACAGAGCATGAAAGAGGTAGGTCACTCTTCTACGCATTGTCTCAGAACTGGGTTCCTCTTCCCAGATCCCTTGCTCCCTATACCCCAGCCACACTTTTCCAAATTCATCCCTACTCGAGAGCTTTGGCACAATTTTTCTCCTCTGTCTGAAATGTTCTTTCCCCGTATCTTAGTAAGACGGGTCCCTTCTGACCATTCAGATTTCTGCTGAAATGTCATCTTATCAATCACATCAATGATCACCCATCCAAACGGTAGTGCCACAAGTCACTCCCCATTTTCATCATGCCGCTTATCATTGCCTGAAATTATCTTGTTAACTATGGTCTGTCGTTCTCTGCCAACTCAATAGCTCCAGTGCCGGGAACAACACTTCATACATAGTAAACACTCGTAAATGTGAACTAAATGGGTGATGACTGAATGGATAAACACACGTGTAAGAAACTTTCTTCTTGCAGACACTGCTGGGGGGATGTTACTCATGGTACTTTAAGCAAAAGCCCTGCCCGTAACTTGGTCTTCACATCTTTGAAGCATTGATGGGAAGGGTAAAAACTGGAACCATCGTTTCGAGGCTGTAAGCACTTTTCTGGCTTGTGAGGCAGAGACTCAAACAAACCTTTGGTACAGACCAATCTGTCGTTCTGGGAAAATCACTGGAGCAGGCCTTTTATTCGTAGAGCAAAGACCCTAATCATAAATACAGATGCCTGAGACAATGTCACAGCAGGAAGTGAACTGCTCTTCTGAGAATGTAAAAGGTTGTCTGTAGGGTGGGCAGACTACGCTTCCTCTGAAGAAACACTTCTTTTCTAAGAATGAATTTGGATGGTGTTGTGCCTGCCCACTTGCTCTGGTTCTCATGGGGCACTGTTTTCTGCACTCATGGGCAGATCTGTTGCTGAGGCCTTGAAAATGTAGGATGTACAGATTTTATTTCACTTCATGTAAAAGCGGACTGACCTGGGCTGAGTGGTGCACAATCAGGACTCTGCTATGATACCCCTATCTGTGTTACTATTGAAGCCGCAGCAACGAAACACTTTCAGAAAGGTTTAAATAAATAAATACATACAGCTGCTCTCACTGTCTTGGATCTGACATGTTTTCAGAGTGCTCCTTACCAACTGCTTTTCTTCATAATAAAATGACAGTACTTACAACCAACAACAGCATCCTAAATTATGGTAATAAACGCTTCCTCTTACAAAATAATTTGGTTTGGCTCTTCACTCACGTGATAAATATTTGTTGAGTACCTATTACATGCCACACACCTTGTAGGCACTGACAAAACAGTGGTGAACAAAACAGACATTATTCCTACACTCATGTATCTCATAATAGTGGGGAAACAAATATCAAATACAACAATCCAATTACAAACCATGAAGAGTGCACAAAAGCCATGGAAACATTTAATAGAGAGGCATCGCCTCATCTAAGGCATGAAGGAGGCCGTCCTGAAGAAGTCGTTGTTCTTGAGCCGAAATCTCAACAACAAATGGAACTAAACTAGGCAAAGAGGAGAGGAAGAACATTCCAGGCACAGGGAGCAGTATGTATGGAAGTCCTGAAGGAGAAGAGAACATGACATCCTCAAGGACTGGAGGCCAGCCAGGCTATGGAGGGAGACTGAGGTCCAGGATGAGGATGGAAATATGCAGGGGTCAAATCACATAGGCCCATGGGTCATGTTAAGGATCTTTGCCCTTATTCTGAGAGCCATGAGAAATTTTGAAGGGATTTGGGAAGATCACTCTGGTTCAGGGCAGAGCTCCTATTTGAGAAGGCAAGAGGTAATCCAGAAGAAGTATTTAGGAGGTGTACCAATTAGCAAGTTATGGTCCCTCAGCTCACATAGACACTACTATGATTTGTGATGCTGAGGCTGGGAGTCTGCAAACTACATTTCTGCTTTTTCTTTCCTTCAACTTTCATTTTAAGTTCTGGGGTACATGTGCAAGAGGTACAGGTTTGTTACATTGGTAAATGTGTGCCATGGTGGTTTGCTGCCCAGGTTAACCCATCACCTAGGTATTAAGACCAACATTCATTAGCTATTCTTCTTGATGCTCTCCCTCCTGCCTCCACCACGCGACAGGCCCCAGTGTGTATTGTTCCCGTGCCCCTCGTGTCCATGTGTTCTCATTATTCAGCTCCCACTTATAAGTAAGAACATACGGTGTTTAGTTTTCTGTTTCTGTGTTAGTTTGCTGAGGATAAAGGGTTCCAGCTCCATCCATGTCCCTGCAAAGGACATGATCTCATTCCTTTTTATGGCAGCATGGTATTCTGGATCTGTGTTAGACTCTGTCAGTAGAAGGTGTTAGAGGGAGAACTGCAAGGCTGAAGCAGGAAGCAGGGACTTGCTCCATGTTTGTGTGGATGTCACCCCAGGCTCACTTCTTCACCCCAGCAGCAGCAGGTGTGTCCATTAGCAGCAGCTGAATCCACTTTGCAGTTTTTTCAAGACTTGCAGAACCAGCTTCACTGTCCCTTATCCTACTCCCCAGAGACATCAACACTAGCCAACTGGAGACCCCCCTCAGAGGTCTGGGTCCCAGGTTATAAGACTCGTTCTGTAAATTTCTAAGTTTTAGTAATCCTAACCTTTTCCTCTTTTTCCTCCAACCCTAGGAATAGTAGCTGCAGAGGCTTCCTCCGAGATACATTAGCTTTCTCCTTTTGCTTCCCAATTACCTGGTTAACTGCATTATACCTGGTTAACAGCTCTTTTTTTTTTTTTTTTTTTTTTTTTTAAGATGGAGTCTCACTCTGTCGCCAGGCTGGAGTGCAGTGGTATGATCTCGGCTCACTGCAACCTCGGCCTCCTGGGTTCAAGCGATTCTCGTGTCTCAGCCTCCCGAGTAGCTGAGATTACAGGTGCACGCCACCACACTCAGCTAATTTTTGTATTTTTAGTAGAGACGGGATTTCACCAGGTTGGCCAGGATGGTCTCGATCTCCTAACCTCGTGAGCCGCCTGCCTCGGCCTCCCAAAGTGCTGGGATTACAGGCATGAGCCACCGCACCCAGCCAACAACTCTTTATGTAAAATTCTCTCTGTTTAAATAGTTGATGTGGTTTCTGTCTTCTGCCTGGACCCTAGCAGACACAGGTCGCTACTGCAGCACTGAAACAAACAGGGATAAAGGTGGCAGGTAAAATGGGGAAATATCATTTTTTATCTGAAGTTTCCATCCCAACTTGATTACTCCATAATTGATTTGTTCTTTAAGATTATGAGGAGAGGGACTTTCTTTCAAGCTATTGGTAAAAAACTGGGTCCATAATAGATACCTAATAAATATTTATTGAATAAATTAGAATAGGCTTTATAAAAGTTTAAAGGGTCTCAACAGATACCTTTACAATTTCTAATTTATTCTACCATCTTGAAATATATACCCATATATGTTTAGAAATAGGTATATCTAGAGATCAAAGTCATAAGATATAACGGCCCATGCTAAATGTATTTTAGCACAGTAAAATACTCCCATGCTATTTTAGCACGATAAAATACTATATACAGTATATGTACCCTGTACATATAAAATACAGTAAAATATTCCCATGCTATTTTATTGTGCTAAAATAGCATGGGGGTAACATCGAATAATTTTAATGAAGAATTTTCTAAAACACCCTTTAACCCTACTGGTTGATATGAGGCGAAAGTTATTCTGCCCAGCTTGATAAAAGATTCATTTTAATATACTATTTTCTAAGCAATAATAAAACAGCTATTGTCTGATTTTAGGACACAACTTTATTTTAGAAGAATAAAAGTTATGAGCTTTCATTTATCTGGGTTATGAAAAGGCAGACTGATATCCTCAATGCTATTAATAACATATTTAAACTGCTCAATACATCTACAAAAATGTTAACTATTTTTAAAGAAGGTAACTTTTATTAAATTTTTAGTTTAATTTAAACTTGCAATAATGTCTTTCAATGTTCATTTCACTAATCAAGGCTCTCAATTCACAGAACCACTACTCTATGTTCAGCTCACCCATTGTTTTCCCTTGAAATATATAAATTTTCTATTAGAAAATTAGCCTATTAGATCCTGGCTCCTCTTTACACATTATGGTATCTAAAGCCACATCATTTTATCTGATTTATCAGTTGCCAAGTCCTATCAATTTACCTTCTCAGTTCTTTCACATCCATACTCTCCTATCAATTTCCTCTTCAACCACCCTAGTTAGTTCTTTGTTTCCCCTTACTTGGACTACTGTAGTAACCTCCTAAATAGAGTTGCCAGTTTTAGCAAATAAAAGTACAAGAAATTCAATTAAATATGAATTTATTCAGATAAACTACAAATACTTTTCTAGTATAAGTATGTTCCAAATATTTTCCAAATATTGCATGGAACATATTTATACTAAAAAAATTCTTGTTTATCTGAAATTCAATTTAACTTGGCTTCCCATATTTTATCTCGCAATCCTAACTCCTAACTCATGTCTTTATCCTCTCCTTGTTTCAATCCACCTTTAATATGTTTCTACATATATCTAAAATACAAACTTATGATCGTACCACACCATCACTACCACCCTGTCCATGCTTTTAATTTTTCAGGCAAAGGGAAATGATTGAAGATTTTAAAATATAAGCATTTTACCTTAGTATTTAAGGCTATCATAATATCCTCTTAAAATGCCATCTTGGGCCGGGTGTGGTGGCTCACGCCTGTAATCCCAGCACATTGGGAGGCCGAGGCAGGTGGATCACGAGGCCAAGAGATGGAGACCATCCTGGCTAACACGGTGAAACCCCGTCTCTACTAAAAATACAAAAAAATTAGCCGGGCGCCGTGGCGGGCACCTGCAGTCCCAGCTACTCGGGAGGCTGAGGGAGGAGAATGGCGTGAACCTGGGAGGCGGGGCTTGCAGTGAGCAGAGATCGCGCCACTGCACTCCAGACCGGGAGAGAGAGCGAGACTGTCTTAAAAAAAAATAAAAATAAAAATGCCATCTTGGCATTTTAACTTAATATACCAATTTCCAGAATATATTTTCATCCTTAAAGGTCCACATCAGAAACAGAGAGTAATAATGACTATACAGAAAGCACTCAATAAATGTTTGCTTTTATTGTAATTTTATCATTATAATTATCAACAGTGTGGAGACTTCATGAAAAAAAGAAAGTGGACAAGAGAAAAACTGGAGAAAAGAATTGATCTGATTCTTATTGCACATTTGCTATATGGAACCCAAGAGCTCCAAGCTCCAATAATATAAAATGATATATTATTCTATAATAAATGTAAAAGTTATTGCAGAAACCAGCTAACAATGCTAAATCTTGGACACATGAGAAATTAACTAGAGTTTTCCAGAATGCAAAAACTTAGAAACAAGCCACCATTCACCTATGCACTAGTGAAACGAAAGCCCTCTTCACCCATACCCATGCTGGCTCCAAAAATAAACTGTAGTTGTCTTTCTGTTATCCTTAAGTGTTAATTTGTTCTATTTTTATTGTAGAGCCATTTTGAAATTCTGAGAGTCTGTTCTTTATTCCAAAGCTTGGGCATATAGCTTGACTTTAATGTTAAATACATATTTTAATTTTCCAAATGTGGTTTTTAAAAATGAATAAATAAAATAATCTCAACCTTCCCAAATAAATTTTATGTGTATTCACCAAAAAAAAATTTCTATTGGGGTTCCAGTTTTTATATCACATTCCAATTGGATACAATATTAAGTAGGGTAGATATTAATTTTATTTTTAATGGCCGTTTTTAAACACCAGTAACCACAGTGCTTGCATTGTGCTTTTTTTTACCCTTAATATCACCTTACATGGAAACTTACCCTGAGAAAAGAGATCGTCTTCTGAGAAATGATATAAAGCAACTTACAGTACGGGTGTTCAGTGACTCAAGAGAGTGAGAGAGAGACAACCTACATCTCCGTGCTCTTTAGATTTACCAGTTCATACATTTCCAGGTACTCTGCATAGATGTTTTCAACCTGCTTCATTCTAAAACCTTCCAAAAACAGTTTTCCTACTTTGAGAACAGTGATATTGCTTTCCTATTAAGAATACCAGATGTCAGTCATAATGGAATCCCCGCCATCGAAGTGCTCTGGGACAGTGAAGCGTGGGCATGGTCAGGGCATGTGACCTCATACAACTGGGAAATGACTATTGTTCTCACCGGGTCATTCAGTCCCCATGATCGTGAATGGATGAGCCAGCACCCTTCTCTCCTAGTGGTGCCGAGTGGGCCTCCAGGAAATGAAATGTCTCCACCAACACCAAACCCCAAACCAATGAGAGGAGCAGCATTTCTGGCCTTATTCATACCCAACTCAGCTCTATGGAAACAAGACTGCTAGCTTGCCAAGAAGCCAGAAATAACATTTCCTCTACTGGTTAAGGCAAATGCTGAGAGACACCTTGAGAGGTTACTGAGTTCACGCTTTTCTACCTAGAACTACATCTTATTTGCAAAATATTCTGGAGGCTCCTACTTTGGGTTGGGGGAAAAATAGCACAGAGAAGGGAACTACTTTAAGCTTCATGCAAATTTGTCACTGTATCTCCAGCACTGAACACCGTGCCTGTCGGAAGAGCTGACTGTCAGCTCTTCCCAACCCCACATCCACTGACAACAGATTGGTTGTTTGAAATGAGCCATTGGGAGTATGTACACCATGGAAATCAGCAAACACTACAAGTTGTCCTCCCCTCCTCTCCTGGAGAACCTGTGATTTCACATTTATCAGCCTGACATTGGGCTCAATCACTGTTTATGGTTGAAATGTATGGTGTGCCTATTGTATTCCAGGTGGTTTTATGCCATCTTTAAGTGAGATATGCCATCTCACTTGATCATCACAACATTGAAAGGTGGAAATAATAACCGGCAGATGTGAGTATAAAATGTCTATGATATATCTCATCCCTTTCAGGGCCAGGGTTCATTGTTATTGTCTTCATTTTGCTGTACAGATGAAGAGACTGAGGCTCCACAAGATTAAGTAACTTGTCCAAGATCATCCAGCCAATATGGGGAATATCCAGGATTTGTATAAAGCTTATGGAGAATATCAGAGACTTGTATCAAGGCTGGCTGGAGTGAAACCCCACAATCTACCCCACAACGCCAACTGAACCCTACAGAGACATTGCATGAAAATTAAAAAGCTCCTACCAGCTTAGTTGCTGGAAGCAGTACCACCTTGCCCTTAGACCCAGGCAAGCAGGGTTGCAATTCTGACCCCTCAGGGAACCTCTGCAAGTGGAATTTCTTCTTTGGATCCCACTCCCATGCCTGGGAACACCCAGAATCAGCAATTCCACCCAAGCAGGAGCCTAGACAGGGACCTATGTTGGCCTCAGTTCCTGTTTCTTCTTTTAGGGATGTTCTCAAACCCTATACCACTTGTAGAGTGGACCACATTGCCTAAGGGATTCTGGGATTCATGCCCATGTGGGCATGCCATGAGTCCCAGGCATCCTAGTCAGATCTCATTCCAAGAGGGTGTTCTGGCAAGTAGATTGCTCTTGCTGACCAGTGGGATTTTTCTTTCATGGATTAATGCAGTATTGGGCTGCCAGAATAGTGCCAACATGCTGATTGAGGGTGAACTTCACTCATATCAGACCCAGGATGAGTTCAGGGCTTAGAACAACCAGCAATCCTTGTGGTAGGCAGAATAATGACCCTTCAAAGATATTCATGCTCTAATCCCTGCAACCTCTGAATATGTTATGTTTCATGGCAAAGGGACTTTGCAGATGTAATTAAGGTGCAGACTTTTTTATTTATTTATTTATTTTTGAGACTGAGTCTTGCTCTGTTGCCCAGGCTGGAGTGCAGTGGTGCGATCCTGGCTCACTGCAACATCCACCGCCCGAGTTCAAGCAATTCTGCCTCAACCTCCTGAGTAGCTGGGATTGCAGGCGCACACCATCACGCCCAGCTAATTTTTGTATTTTTAGTAGAGACTAGTTTTTACCATGTTGGCGAGGCTGGTCTCAAACTCCTGACTTCAAGCAATCCGCCCGCCTCAGCCTCCCAAAGTGCTGGGATTACAGGCGTGAGCCACCGCGCCTGGCCGGTATGACTTTAAATCAGGAGATTAGCCTGGATTATCCAGGTGGGGCCAATCTAATCACATAAGCTGTTAAAAGCGGAGAACGCTCTTCAGTTGGAAACAGAAGAGAAATGAGGCAGAAGGGAAAGTCAGAGAGATTCAAGGTATGAGATCCATTGCCGCTGGCTTTGAAAATGGAGAAAGGGGGATCCAAGGCAGACAGCCAGCAAGGACATGGGAACTTCATTTCTCCAGCTGCATGGAGCTGAATTCTGCCAACAACTGGAATGATCTTCAAAGCACATTCATTCCCAGAATCTCAAGAAAGGAACACAGCCCAGCCCACACCTAGATTTTGCCTTATGAAACCTGGGGCAGAGAACCAGCTGAGTCATGTGTGCCTGGACTTGCAAGCTACAAGACTGTGAGATAATAAAATGGATGGCCAGCCTGGGCAACATGGTGAGACTCTGTCTCTACAAAAAATAAAAAATAAAAATAAAAATAATTTAATTAGCTGGGCATGGTGGCAAACATCTATAGTCCTAGTTACTTGGGAGACTGAAGCAGGAGGATCACTTCAGCCCAGGAGGTTGAGGCTGCAGTGAGCTGAGATTGTACCACTGCACTCCAGCCTGGGTGACAGAACAAGACCCTGTCTCAAAAAATAGTAATAAAGTAAAAAATAAAATGGATGAGAGAAAAGAAACAGCCAAGCCATGTGTGTCTGGACTTCTGACCTACGTGACTGTGAGAAAATAAAATAGATTGTATTAGTCCATTTTCATGCTGCTGATAAAGACACAACCGAGACTGGTCAATTTACAAAAGAAAGCAATTTAATGGACTCACAGTTCCACATGACTGGGGAGGCCTCACAATCATGGCGGAAGGTGAAAGGCACGTCTCACATGGTGGCAGACAAGAGAAAAGAACTTGTGCAGGGAAACTCTCCTTTATAAAACCATCAGATCTCGTGAGACTTATTCACTATCACGAGAATAACATGGGAAAGACCTGCCCCCATGATTCAATTACCTCCCACAACACTTGGGAATTGTGGGAGCTACAATTCAAGATGAGATTTGAGTAGGGACACAGCCAAACCATATCATGGATGTTGTTTTAAGCTAACTGTGTGGTAATTTGTTAAGGCAGCAATAGAACACTAAGAGTCCACCATGACCTTAGGGCTTGAGCCACATGAGTAAGCCCATGCATGGGCTCTAACCTGACTGTGTTCTGACCTCAGTGCCACCTCTGGTTACAACACTCAGGGAGGCAGGAATGAAAGCAGGTACCCAACCTTGTTGAACCCCTCCCCCATTGCTAGTGTTCCCTCCACCAACAGGCCCTTCCAAATGATGTTCTCGCTTGCTTTCAATTGATGTGGTGATGTCATGCTCTCCAGGGACAGTGTTAGGTTGTACCTGACATGGGCCACACATTCCTTACGTGAATGAGACCTCTCTTCTATTCTTCCCATGAGACCCTCACCTCTCCTTGCCACTTATGGCAGTGTATGGAAGGCAGGGATGCAATCATTATTGAAGGAGATCACATTCTGGGAATACAGTGATTACTACCTAAAAAGTTCAAAAGAAGACATGGTTGGAAGATGAGTTATTCCACATTATGCTATAAAATTCTCAACATGACCAGAAAACAGATTATCATTCACACATTTCTGCATACTCTGAGTAAGACTTGCATTTGTGGTCATCCTCAGTGAAGCACAATAACAACTTTGGAGATGGTCCAATACTCACAGGCAGCCTGATGAATGATGCTATATCATGAAGAATGCTGTATCAGCATTAAATAAATAAAATTAGGGAACCACAGAGGCTGGAAGATCTATATTGCTTTAATACAAACAGGTTCTGAAGAGCTTTAGGGTTGTGAGTAAGAACAGCATTGCTACCTTTTCCTCATGGTAGAAGAGGCTAACTTAGCCAAGAACAGCCTATTTGATGATAAAGAAATGGTTCCCAGACCCAAACACAAATCTTCATGTGCAGTGATTAGACAAAAAGTAAATTCAAAAGTACCATTTTTCTACACATTGTTCTAAACTTTCATTGACACATCATATGGGCCTTACATGGGTCGATGAATTTTTGTGATACAATTTGTCATCATTTTTAATCAAATTGTTTTTACATAGAGAGGCCCACAAAACAATCTTGCCCAGGGCCCTGCATACTCAGAAGCATGAGTTAAACCCTTCAACAGCGGTGGTGGTGGCCAACTATAGTTCATTGATTCTCCTCAATAAACTTACTTGGCCAACCTTCAACCAGAACTCTCCTCACATCCTAGCCAATTAGCAGAAGCCATACAGGAGGCAGAAGTAGGGGCTTCCCCCAACCCCATCTCCATCTTACCTAGATGGGGGTAGTTGGAGATACAGATGTGGAACTCAAGCTTCCCAGTGTCCCTTCGTACATTGTCAGGGATTCCATTCTCCTCCAACTGCTGGTTAGGGTTCCCCAAGTTCCCTGCCTGCATAAATCAAGAGTGGCAACTTCTGGTTGACTTTTCTGTATGAGTTAGTGCCAGGTCACATAAACGGAGTGTAATTGAATCCAAACCATCAGATCATAAAATGGTAGAGCCAGAAAGCACTTGAGAAACTCACCTACTCCAAATACCACGTTTTGCAAGTTGGGAAACTGAGGCCCAGAAACTCAAGTCAGTTCCCCAAAAGTCTCACAGGGCAGATCCAGGTATCTGCACCTGGATGGGGATGATGGGGGTACAGAAGCCATAGAGCATGCCAGTTAGCAGACTGAGCTCTGGAGTCAGATTGTCTGTATTTGAACCTCTATCTCAGTTTTTCCATAAGAAAAATGAGCATAACAATAATAGTACCTAATTCATAATGAAAATTACATGATAAGACATATGTAAAGAGCTTAGCCCAATGCTGGGTACCTAAAAAGCACTAAATGAAAGTTGTTCATATTACTGTATAAGGCTGTTTCACTTGGCAAGTAATGTTGATCTAACTCTACACTGAAGCCTGTACTTAGCAGAGTGAGGCCATTCTGCAGGCATTACTGAGAACCTGCTATATGCCACATATGTTGCTGGACCCTGGGGGAGTCTGCACAAAAGGGTTTACTGGAATGACAGGCATAGATGGTAGGAGATTCCAAACTCCAACCTAGAGGCCATGTTTGCATGTGAAACCTGCAATCCCTCCTGCTCATCCAACCCTGAAACTCGCTGAAGTTTGGCTTCTAGCCTTCGCACTTCCTTGCTCTTGCTAAGGTTACAGGATTGTCAAATTCAGAGGACAAATGCCTACCCTTGTCTTTGCTGAGTATTTGCCTTTGTTTAAACAGTCCTTGAAACCCTCTCATCTTGGTGTATTTGTCTGCTCAGGCTGCCATAACAAGACATCACAGACTGGGTGGCTTAAAAACAGAAATTTATTTTCTCACAGCTCTGGAGGCTGGAAGTTCAAGATCAAGATGTTGGCAAGGATGATTTCTGGTGAGGCCTCTATTCCTGGCTTGCAGATGGTGCCTCTTTGCTATGTCCTCACTTGGACTTTTCTCTGAGAGAGAGAGAGAGAGATCTGGTATCTCTTCCTTTTCTTATAAGGACACCAGTCCTATCAGATTAGGGACCTACCCTTATAACTTCATTTAACCTTAATTACCTTCTTAAAGTTCCTTAACTCCATATACAGTCAGATTGGAAATTAAGGCTTCAACACATGAATTTGGGAGGTGGGGGAGGCAGGCCATAGCACTTTGTTTTCATGACATGGCTCTCTCATGGTTCTCTCCTAGCCCTGTAACCACTCCTTCACAGTTTCTCTGCCTCTAAAGGCTGGAGCTCCCCAGTTCCATTGTCTTCACCCTGCTACACATTTCCTGAGCGATCACACCCCACACCCACATGCATGGTTTTTACTTCCACACCCATGTGGATGGCACCTGAATCTATATCACCAGCTTAGATTTCTCTCCTAGCTCCACATCTGTATATCCCACTACCTCTTGGCCATCTTGTATGATGTCCCACAGAAATGCCTGAGCCTCTTCCCAAATCAACCTAGTGCTTTTCTAAGTTTTTGTGTCTCTATCATCTAAAGTAGAAATCTGGAGTTATCTTTGATTCTTTCCTGTTTGTACACTGTACAACCCATGAGCAGGGATGCCAGCTCTTTTGTCCCCTTTATTTCC
Source organism: Pongo pygmaeus (assembly GCF_028885625.2). Classification (NCBI taxonomy): domain Eukaryota; kingdom Metazoa; phylum Chordata; class Mammalia; order Primates; family Hominidae; genus Pongo; species Pongo pygmaeus. Next base: position 104,133,517 of record NC_072384.2, on the reverse strand, counting down.
AGCACTTACTATAGTGCCTGGTTTAAAGCAGGCATTCATTAACTATCATGAATAAAATAAAGAATAAATGCATCCCTCATTCCCTACATCTAATCACCAAGTTATGGTGAATCTACTCCCCAAGTAGCTCTCAAATCTGCACCGTTTTCTTCATCCACTGTGCCCCTCTGTATCTTTCCAGGCTTGTTTTAGTCTCCCCGCCCCCCTCACTCTCTCTTCTCTACACACACTCATCCTACACACCAGCCATGCCACCAAATTCTCACACCTCCACAAGTGTACACATGCTCTTCCTGTGGAAACATCTTGGTCACTCTCTTCACTTAACTCAAGTTTTCCCTCCTACGAGAAGCTTCCTGAACCACCCTCTCATCCAGACCTCAGGCCAGACTCCTGTATGTATTACTACTATAGGATGGATCATACTATATGCTAACATCTCTTTTCTTTTCTGATGTCCAACCATCACTGAGGATAGAAACTGTCCACCAGCCATCTCAACAGCCAAGCCACTAAAAATCACAAGAACAGTGGCCAGAATCACAGACTTTGCAGTCAAAGTGATGTGGATTCAGTCCTAATTCTGCCTTTTAAGCTCTCTGAGCTTTCATCTTTTTCTCTCTCAAACGTTGGGGGCAGGAGGGAAATAGACCTGCTTCACAGGATAAGATTGTTAGAGGGATTATTAAATGGGGTAACACATGCAAAGCACTTAGTGCATGGCTTAGTACATAATAGGATCTTGGTAAATGGTTACCAAATGAACTAATTCATTAATGCTGTGAGTTAAGTATACAAGATGAGTAATATTTTTCTATTTCACATATCTACGCCCTACGCTTCCTTGACCAAGATGCGCTATTGTCAATGGGAAGGTGTAAATCTTATTAGAATGATCCCAAATTCATTTGGTGCAACGATGTTGGACTATGTTGAACTACCTCCTGGAATAACTAGACCCACATGACCAGGGTTTAGGCTAGGGGATGCTCTCTGGAGGGTAAAATGGCTTGTACAACACTGTTCGGGAAGCGTCATTCCCTGGCTTCTCACTCTCCCTGCCACATCCTCTCTCTTTTTCTCACCAATATGCCACATGCCCTGTACTCTGGGACTGCACCTCTATGTAAGAGTGAATTGGAAACCTTGGGTGACAAAGTGACACAGTACAAATCTAGTGAGAGATGACACCTTTTTTCATCTAAGCAGAAGTGGCTCATTTGGCTCTACTTCAGGTTTTTAAATAAAATCCAAGGAGATGTTGGCTAAATTGGGTTGAGGAAAACCTAATTATCTCCATGGAAGTTTTAAAAACTAAAGCTCTCCAGTTTGGATGTTTCCAGACACACAGTCGCTATGGTATTCGATTGGAATGGGTTATTTTCTATGAATGTTTCCATTTTTCCATTGTTTCTCAAGGAAAATAATATTTTACTTAATAAACTTAATTAATAAATTAATGAGAAACAATGGAAAATATTCATGGAAAGTAATCCATTCCAATCCAATACCATAGCATACCAGTAACATAGGCTTGGGACGGGGACAGGGAGGGTGAGTACAGAGCTAATATCCCTTAAAGGGATTTGGATGAAGCTGAAACTCCTAGTCTAGCAAAACTTGAACAATTACATATGAAGCAGTTCTCACAGTATTGAGGATTTTCAAAAACAGGCAATAAAGGAATAAAGTGTCTCTTCACTATCATGGTTACCATTGTCGGTTTTTCTTTGGTTTGGCTGGGATTTTAATAATCTGTGTACAGCGAGGCTTTTGTCCTCTTTCTGGGAGCAGGGGAGTTGGTATAATTTAGTCCATATCATGGACAGTTGCTCTTCCTTTCAGCTGCCTACCATTTGAGTCTCCTGCCCCTATTTGGAGCGCTGCCTTTCTTATGAGTCTTCATGGGAGGCACAGCCCCCTTTCCAGTATAAAAACTGAGATGTGGTACTACCTTTCTCAGCATCCTTTGCAGGTGGTTATGGGCACAGGATCCAGGATCCACCAATCAGAAGCACTCACTCTGGAGTCTGAATCAGATGATAGTGACACAAAGAAACAGCGACTCAGACCCTTTCTAGAGGTGGCAGCAGTGGCAGCAAGATTGCGTTTCCACAGCAGCAGTGGCTGCAGTGTTGTCCCCAGCCTGCACCTGGAGCAGACATTCTACTGTGATAGCAGCAGAATACAGCATCTGGACAGGTCAGTGAGAATGACATCTTCACCAGAGCACCCCGTAGCATGATTTTGGTTATGCCGTCCTGCTACTGTAGCTCCAAGCCTGGTTTTCCAACTCTCCTAGAACCCAGTAAATGAGTTTAAATCAGCTGGAGTCTTGTTGCCAACAACTAAGAATTCTGACAACACCTATAATCCCAGCACTCTAGGAGGCCAAGGTGGGAGGATTGCTTGAGGCCGGGAGTTCAAGACCAGCCTGGGCAACATAGCGAGACCTAGTCTTTATAAATAATTTAAAAATTAGATGTTCATGGTGGTGTGTGCCTATAGTCCCAGTTGCTCAGGAGGCTAAGGCAGGAGGATTGCTTGAACCTATAAGTTTGAGGCTGCAGTGAGCCATGATTGCACCACTGCACCTCAGACTAGTGACAGAGCAAGACCCTGTCTCAAAAAAAAAAAAAAAAATTCTGACAGATTCCGAGAGCCTAAGGGTGTGGTGGGGGGTGGGGTACATTCATAAAGCTGGAGCAAGGAGTTCCAGTCTCTGGGAAGTATAGAGTTAGTGGTGATACATTCTTCTGATCAGACCCACCACAAGAGAGATGGCCACATATAAGGAGCTTTTAACATCCCAGCCCCCAGACAAGCCAGCTGAAGCACAGTGGGCAATTAGCCAATGCCAATGGGTGCACACAGCTACATGCTGAGGGTAGCGTAAAAGAAAAGAGATCGGGCCTGGCGCGGTGGCTCACGCCTGTAATCCCAGCACTTTGGGAGACCAAGGCAGGTGGATCACAAGGTCAGGAGATTGAGACCATCCTGGCTAACACGGTGAAACCCTGTCTCTACTAAAAATACAAAAAATTAGCCGGGCATGGTGGCGGGGGCTTGTAGTCCCAGCTACTCAGGAGGCTGAGGCAGGAGAATGGCGTGAACCCAGGAGATGGAGCTTGCAGTGAGCCAAGATCATGCCACTGCACTCCAGCCTAGGTGACAGAGTGAGACTCCGTCTCAAAAAAAAAAAAAGAAAAGAAAAGAAAAGAGATCGAAGCAACTAACTGCACTATACTGAACATGGAAGTGTCAAGAGAGCAGGCAGTAGGTGCCCATGAACGGTGAATATCTGAAACCACATATTGAAAATCTGTAATCCCTTGGGTCTGTCTCTCAGTCTGTTTTGAATACCGTTCCTATTTCTGCTAACACAACTCTAGAGGTATTCAAATAAGTGGCTCCGACTATTTACTTTCAAGAAATTAATTCAACAGAACTTTAGCAAGAATGTATCACCTATAGAGTAGCAAGCGGGATTTTTTTTAAGGATTCAGATATGAATTAGATGCAGGCCTCAGTATCTATACATTTACAAAAATGTCATATTACATGCTGAAACAGTACTTCAATTAATTCCAAGTGTTACATTCTTTTGAAACTTCTCACAATAAATATTTTTATTAGCAATGTAATTTTGTTCTTAAAAAATGCTTCCAAAGTATATGAAAAGGGTTTATTTTCTTTTTTGATTTTTTTTTTTTTTTTTTTTTTTTTTTTGAGACAGAGTGTCATTCTGTCACTCAGGCTGGAGTGCAGTGGCGCCATCTTGGCTCACTGCAGCCTCCATCTCCCAGGTTCAAGCAATTCTCCTGCCTCAGCCTCTCGAGTAGCTGGGACTACAGGCACACGTCACCACGCTCGGCTAATTTTTGTATTTTTAGTAAAGACGGGGTTTCACTATGTTGGCTAGGATGGTCTCGATCTCCTGACCTCATGATCCACCTGCCTCGGCCTCCCAAAGTGCTGAGACTACAGGCATGCATCATCATGCCCAGCCAATTTTTGTATTTTAGTGGAGACAGGATTTCATCATGTTGGCCAGGCAGGTCTTGAACTCCTAACCTCAGGTGATCCGCACCCCTCTGCCACTTAAAGTGCTGAGATTACAGGCGTGAGCCACTGTGCCCAGCCTAGAGTTTATTTACATAGATAAAATATACCCATGCATTCTTGTAAATTCCCAATCTAAAAAAATCAAGTATTCTAGATACAGAAAATCTGTATCTGGCCTATAGATTACAAACTTTCAAAAACAGAAGGTAAGATGTGCCTATTCTTTAAAAAATCTGTTTCTTGGAAAATTCAGAAAAATTTTTCACCTTCAAGATTTCTCAGCAAGTGCCTTTGGAGTGACATCACGAACTCTGATGTAGATGTCCCAATGCCAGGTAAAAGAGAAGGAAATCCTTTATGCCAATTTGCTTAACACACAGCTTTGAGGGGACAACAGAAGTCAGAGTTCAATGTGGTTTCTTTCTAAATTAGACATACTTCTAATGATGAGAATGAGAATAAATTCGATTTCACCACAGACCCTGGGAGTGTGGATGGCGGGGCCTAGAACCAGCCTGGCACACACACGTGACCCTCTCAGCAGGGCCAGGCACAGTGTGTTTGCAGGCACTGACATCTGTCTTTGACCCCGCCTTCTCCACCCCATTGTGCAATGTTAATATCTTGTTCCACCAAGAAATCCCGGACGAGCTCTCCTGTGGCCTCACAGGAAGCTCGGAGTCCAGTTCAAGTCCTTTGATCCTTATGTTTGCTATTACTCTGGGCCTGCACGTCCCTCAGACTCCCCGCAGGCACCCCTATGTTTGGTGTCCAGCTCTTCTGCAGCTTGCTTGCTTCTCCTCCATGGGTCCTTGGACCAGTTATTAGCATGAGACCACTTCCTGTCCAAGCATTGCCAAGTTCCAGATAGGCAATTCCCAAGGAAGAGACATAGAAGCTCAACGCTTTACAAAATCCTGTGATCTGGGGCTTTGGGGTGACAGTGTAGACCTTCCCTTCTGGAAAGCAGTGGCCTCCATCCACTTGCCCCACAGCTGCCCATGTCTACACAGGGCCCCGCAACCAAGATATTCTGGCAGAACTCTCCGAAAACTTCTTTAGTCAGAACGATGTATTTTTAAGGTTTCCAAGCCCAGTTTTTGCTCAGAAAGTAACCCCACAGGCTCCTCCACACTGGTACAAGAGGACCACCTCAAGATTGGACATGATCTGGAGAAGGGGTGGGGGGGCTAGAGATTGGGTTATAAAAACTATTGAACCACAAGGTTTGGAGAGCTTTCTGGGCGGGTGAACACATCGAGGTGCTGTAAGGATGGAGCACCATGAGAGGGCATGAACGCTCCACTCCACATATACCCTACCCCTTGCCCTATGCATCTCTTCCATTTGGCTGTTCCCAAATTGTATCTTTTATAACAATCAACTAAACATAAATAAAATGTTTTCCTGAGTCTTGTAAGCCATTCCAGCAAATTACCAAACTTGAGGAGGAAGGTCATGGGAACCCCCAATTTATAGCCAACCAGTCAGAAGTACGCATGAGCTGGAATTTGCAACTGGTATCTGAGATAGGGGCAGTCTTGTGGGACCGAGCCCTTTAACTTTGGGAGCTGATAGTAACATCAGGTAGACAGTCTCGGAATTGAATTGAACTGTTGGACGCCAAGCTCATGTTAGAAAATTGGTTAGAGTTAGAGAAAACACCTCAGAAACATCTATGACTCCACTCCATAAATTCCAAAGCAGTAGAGTGCCTGCTTTTCCAGGAGCTAATTTACTTTGCTATGCTTTTGCCAATGGAGAAAGTTAAATGCAGACACCCCCAAAGGCCACAGACCAATAAGTCATAGTCCAGTGCTTGAGGGATGAGGAGGTGTTAGTTTCCTCAGGCTGCCTAAAAGAATGTCACAGGCTGACTGGCTTAAACAGAAATGTATCTTCTCACAGTTATGGAGACTAGAAATCCAGGGTGAACTTGCCACTAGGTTGCTGTCTAGTGAGGGGTTTCTCCTTGGGTTGCAGATGGCCACCTTCTCACTGTGTCTTCCCATGCTCTTTCTTCTTTTCCTCTGTGTACCTGTCTTCTTTTTTTTTTTTTTTTTCTTTTTTTTTTTTTTTGAGACGAAGTTTCACTCTTGTCAACCAGGCTGTAGTGCAATGGCGTGATCTTGGCTCACTGAAACCTCACCTCCCGGGTTCAAGCAATTCTCTTGCCTCAGCCTCCTGAGTAGCTGGGATTACAGGTGTCCGCCACCACTCCCGGCTAATTTTTGTATTTTTAGTAGAGACAGGGTTTCACCATGTTGAAGGCTGGTCTCAAACTCCTGACCTCAGGTGATCCGCCCATCTCGGCCTCCCAGAGTTTTTTTCTTCTTACAAGGACATGAGTCCTGTTGGATTAGGGTTCCACACTTAGAACCTCATTTAACCTTAATTACCTCTCTGAAGGCCCTGTCTCCAAATAGAGACACGTTGGGGCTTAGGGTTTCAACATACTGATTTGAGGGATGGGGAGGACACAACTCACCTCATAACAGGAGGAATGCCTCTGTTTGTTCTCCAGCACCAAGCTGTGCACTGCTTCCAGTTACTGGATCAGAGAATTATAGAACATTAGAGGTGGGAGGAACATTAGCTGCTTCATTTAATAGTGAGGAACTTGGGTTCCAGATGGGTGAAGTAGCTTGCTCATGGATATAGCTACTGAGTGGTAAGTTTGAGAATGGAACCCAGACTCCCTCCTGCTGGGTCAGCGCTCTTCTCCACTGACTTGCGCAGGCCCCCAAAGGGAGCTCCTAAGAGAAGACATCAAGGGTTCAAATCTTGAGTTACTAGTAAGGGAGGGCTTTAGAATATCACCTGCTACCTTATCATGAAAGGTTTTCCTCAAGGGAGCCGTGAAATATATGATCAGTAAAAACTCAATATATATTCCTAAATATAAATGCTTGGGATTTTCTCCTGTCAAACTGATGATCATGGTGCTAGCCAAACTGGATTCAAAGATTTTAGCCAACTCTGTATGTATAGCATGAGCAACTCCCCCTGAGCTTATGAGGGTTTTCTCAAACTTACAGGAGTGTCAGTGACCCCTCTTATTTCTTGACCTCATCCCCCAGGAAACCTACTATTACCATGGTACAGCCGTAAAGACCTAGCTTCCTCCCCTCCCCTGGGTCATTCTCAAATATCTTCGGTCAATCAGGAGTCAAATGACCAGGCTTGCCTCTATGCCAGTTCCTATTTTTGTCCTAGCTTTGCAAAACCAGGCGCTTCTTGCTGGCAACCAAAAGCAATTCTCTCATGAACCTCAAATCGTGCTGACAAGACACTCACATGGCCAAGGGCCATGTGAGGCAACAGTTCTCTGGAAAACTCTTGAGTGGTTTTCCAGGGCCATCTTGACACCAACAGCTAAGCCAGGTGTCCCCTGACAGCTGTGCTACCTTACTTCAGCACACCGCAGAAGCTGAAACCCAGGACTCCTTCCAGACTCTGCTTTGTGCATTCTATATCAGCCCTGATCCTTACCCATCTCTCCAGGACTCATCTTCTCTAATTCTCCCCCAATACTACAGCCCAATTAGCCTCTTGGATTACCTTTTCTATTTCTCTTCTTCAAAATTAAAAAAAAAAAGAAGTTGAAGGGTTGTACTGCGACCATAATTAATCTTTCCAATTCATCCTTGCACTGTGGGAAATAGCTTATTCCAAGTAATGGAAGGAGAAAAGTCTCCTTCCCTTTTTCCTGAGTTTAGTGGTCTTGTCATGCTCCAGCCAGATGCTTCTCTGCACAATCACCCTCCTACTCCATCCTTGGGAGTAGCAGGAAAGACAGAGCTTGCATCCCAGAGTGCTGCCCCTCCTGTCCCCACAGGACCAGGGAGGAATCAGAAAACAGGAGCCAACTCCATTGCTGTACTGGGAAAATGACACCCACAGTATTCTATCCCTCAACTCTACCATGAGTTGGTGAGTTGGCACATTTGGTCACCTTTAGCCTAGCTTCTAAAATAAACCTCCAAAGAAAACTTAATAATGGAATAGGTACAGTTTTGTTACTGTTTTCCCCTCTTGACTCCTCCATGTGCCTCTTCCTGGATAAGGGGGATGCAGGCACAGTGCCATACTTGCAATAGAAAGAAGGCTGATGTTGGACACAGAATCTGAGCTCCTGAAAAGTATGAATATGATGCATGGCACGTAGAGCCAATCCAAGGGAATGGGCAAGGCCTCTTTGAGGAAGTGAGTTTTAAGCTGAGATATAAGGGATGGAGAGGAGTTCCCAGGGCACAGAGAGTTTCTAGCAGAGCAGGCAATAGATGCAAATGTCCCTAGTGATGGAGACCATAGTGCTTTCCAGAAACTGAAAGAGACTCGTGTGGTTGAACCAGAGAGAAGGAGAGGGAGCTTAGCATGGAAACAGGCAGGTGAAATAGACATGGAGATTCAAAGGAAAGAAGCTAGATATGAGGCAGCCTTGTGGGAAACTGTGTCCTCTTTCTGCATGAAGCTCTCTTGAACTGCAGACACAGAACATAAGGAGCAGGTGGTCCTTTCCACCAGCATATCCCCTCTTCCTGCGACTTTCATTTCTTTTCAAACCCAGAGCCCACCTCATCCCCTCTAAAAAGTCCTCTCTGATTTCCTATGTCTACTGCCCACCTATCTGTCCTGCCCTTCACGGCACTTCCTGGTTTCCTTTGTCACAATCAGTGGCTTTCCCTACCCTAGTTGATACTAAAAATAAAGGATTAGAACAATAGAAAGCAGAAATTGCTGCAACTCCTGGTCCCCTTTTCCTGTAACCTGAGGGAAAATGCAAGCCTCACAGGACATTTCAAAGTGATGGCTTTGTCTTTTAATGCAGAGGGAAGAATTTCCTGGCTATTAAAAACACTTTAACAAGTGGAATCCAGGCATCCAGGTCCTTCCTCATGCATGTCTCAATACAAATTCCCCCCCTTGTTCCAAAGAAATAATTATTTATCATCACAAAAAGTGTTTTATCTACCAAAAACGAAAACAAACATACTAAAAAAAATGAAAAATGGCTTTTGTGGACAAAAAGGAGGAGATGTGACTAGTTTAATAAAAACATCAGCTTTGTGTCTGATGGTATCACAGCCTACTCCCCTGTAACTGCAATGAAACATATGAACCCATAGATGGCAGAAGGTGACTGCTAAGTAAATACCTAGTTCCAGACCTCACAGAATCAGGTCTAAACAGCTCAAGGCAGGAGCTTCGCGTCCATCCATCTTTGCAACAACCACCGTACTGGTAGTGTAGCTTCCACTTCCCTATTACAGTTGGATAATCATAGAGGAGGACTCAGGTTTCACCATTTTCAAAAACACTTTCTGGCATTTTAAATTCCAAGCTATATGAAAATTAGCCCAATTCCTCACATCCTGATGCAATCATCCCAGTCCCATCTTCAGTGAGCGACATCTGGTACACATGCACTACATTAGAATCCCAACTAGCTAGGCACCATGGCTCATGCCTGTCATCCCAGTACTTTGGGAGTCCAAGACAAGAGATTTACTTGAGAGCAAGAGTTCAAGTCCAGCCTGGTCAATGTAGTAAGACCCCATCTCTACAAAAAATAAAAATAAAAAAATTAGCTGGGCATGGTGGCACACACCTGTGGTCCCAGCTACTCAGGAGGCTAAGGCAGGAGGCTTGTTTGAGCCCAAGAGGTTGAAGCTGCAGTGAGCTATGATCACACTACTGCACTCCAGGCTGGGCCACAGAGCGAGACCCTATCTCTAAATAAATAAATAAGAATTCCAACTCTTCCTCATGTCTGTCCTTGGCCTCTGAACTTCCTCCATGTTTTCCACAATCTCCCTCAGTTTTAGTGCCAAGACCTGGCCACAAACACCAAATCAGTCTGGGCAGTGACTATCAGAGCTGCAGGGCTTACTTCAGTTTATAGCTCTAAGTCTTGATTATATTTGTTTAGTGATAAGAGTTTATCAAGCCTGATCTTTGCTTTAATAAATCCTCACAATTGTGCCATGCACTCAATTCAGAAGTGACAAACAAATTTAGATGCCAAGTGGGTAGCATTTTCTAGCCTGTGACATTGGGCCAAAATGGTCCAATGAATTTTCAACCCATCCAGCTGTGCTTCTCCATGTATTCATGTGTGTCCTCCAAAATTGGTTCCTTTTTTTTTTTTTTTAATTTCCAAAGTTTCCGTGGTGATCCATGGTCAGTTTGCTATTAACTATTATTGTTAAGATAATTTTATTCAGGTGTAGTGGCACACGCCTGTAGTCCCAGATACTGGGGAGGCTGAGGCAGGAGAATCGATTGAACCCAAGAGGTGGAAGTTGCAGTGAGCTGAGATTGTGGCACTGCACTCTAGTCTGGGTGACAGAGTGAGACTCTGTCTCAAAGAAAAAAAAAGAGAGAGAGAGAAAGAGAGAGAATTTCCATTTCTTAGGTATAATCATAATGTCAACACTACTACCCTTGACCCCCCCATTACAGAGCACTTCCAGGGTGCAGGTACCTTCCTAAAGTACTTGCTTCTACATGTTAATTCAGGTAATCCTCACAACAACCATATGAACTAAGCAAAAGCATTGTTATTAATCCCCAATTTACAGATGAGGAAGCTGAGCACAGAGAAGTTTAATAATTTCAATGAAGGTCACACAGAAAACAGTAGAGTTGGGATTTGAGCTCAAGCCACCTGGCTCTTTCTGCCATGTTCTTAACCACTATGATAAGTCTCACTTTGAACTATCACAGGGGCCCAAAATGAACAAAGTTCATCTTCTCTCTCCCTGTTGAATTTGTGACAGGTTGGTTTGAGGGTGAGCATGGAAGTGGAAATAGCTACTGTCTGGAACCTCATGGTGTGGTCTTTACAAGTCCAGACTGATAAAAGAAATCAACTATAGGCCCAATAAGGCTGCCCACAAGCACTTGGTGAGCCTTCCTAACGGCAGAGCCAGAAGTTTGATTAGTGGAGCTCTGGTTACCAAGGGTAAGAGTCGGGTATATCGCTGGCTTAGCCTCCTATTTTTGTTTCTCATTTCTAAAATGGGGATAATTCCATCCAGCTCACTTCAGCATATATTGAACAGAAATCCCTGAATAGATACAGTAGGCAGCATCCACCAGCTGGAGAGTCACCTGGATCCAGAGGAGGCAGCCCCTCTAGATCAGTTCCAACGTTGGCTTCAACAACTACAAGTCTGTAAAAACAACATAAAATACAAAATGCAAAGGGCATCTGGCAGTTCCTCAAAAGGTTAAACACAGAATTACCACATGATCTAGTAATTCCACTTCTAGGTATATACACAAAAGACTTGAAAGCATGGGCTTAAACAGATACTGGTACACCAACGTTCCTGGCAGCGTATCCACAAAAGCCAAAAGGTGGAAATAACCCAAATGTCTACCGACAGGTGAACAGATAGACAAAATGTGATATATCTATAAAATAGAATGTAATTCAGCCATTTAAAGGAATGAAGCTCTGATACATGTTTCAACCCGGATGAATCTTGGAAATACTATGCTAAGCAAGATAAGCCAGATGCAAAAGGATAAATACTGTATGAGTTCACTTTCATGAGGTACTAACTTCATAGAGACAGAAAGTAGAGAAGCTCCCAGTGTCTGAGAGCCAGGACAGTGAGGAAGGAGTTACTGTTTAACAGGTACAGTGTACTATTTGAGATGGTTGCACAACATTGTGAATATATGTAATGCCAATGAACTGTACACTTAAAAATGGTTACAATGTTAAATTTTATGTTATGTATATTTTACCACAGTAAAAAATAAAATACAACTTTTAAAAAATGTGAAGTGCCTGAGACATCTGGGAGACCCTGCCAGTTACCTAGCCAATAGCCGTTCTCCTCTTTTACTTTATTAACAGAACCTTGATTTGGTGGCGACAGCAATCAGCACGGCTAAAAATCTGTTTCCCAGGCTCCCTGCAAATAGGGGTGGCCACATGACTATAAGCTGTCCAGCGAGATGTAAGCTTCCAGTGCTTGAGTGGGGTTTCTGGGACAGTTCATTAAAAGGTAGGAGCGGGAGATGTCAATTCATCCGTCATGCTCCCTTTCGCCTTTGACCCCTACCTCCTTCTTCCAGCATGAAACAGGCACAATGGCTAGGACTCCAGCCACTGTCTAGGAGGATGGGAGTCAACACTAGAGAGGCAGAGCAGAAACAGAGGCTCCTGACACAAAAGGCAGTACGAAACTGCTATACCTTTCATGGGATGCTTATCCCTGAACTTCATGGTACCTGAGGGAAATGAGAACTCGTCTCTGATTTAAACCAGTGTTTTTCAGGGTTCTGCTACCTGCGGCTGAACACAATCCCTAACTGATTATTCAGCATGTTAACCGCTACTGTTGTCATTGTTGCTATTGGTTTTATTATCAAGAAAGAGGTGCCCCAGACCAGGGTTGTTTTGACAATGTCAAAAACACTTAGAGGACCCAAGATGTGAAATGAGTTGTCCACCGGCATAATTCATTTGAAGCTGGAGGATGTGCAGAAACAGCCCTGCCTGGCCCGGTGCCACAGATGCCATCATAAAAAATGGAGACATCATGGTGGGTCCCCTGAGGCAGCCATTTTGATTGACGCGCTTTCTCCCCAGAGAGTGCAAGTGTGAAGAGTTTTTTCTCTGCTCCTCAGGGTAGACAATGGACTGGGAGGCATCTGGCTCCTCCCTGCTAGATTTAAAGAGAAGCTGAAGGTTTCTCTAACCGCATTTCTCCGGTTCTGATGAAGAGCTCACCAGCATAGACTAGCTGACATCACCGGGATGAGTCACCCACCAACTCACAGCTCTTTAACTTCCTCTGCTTCACTGACCTTCGCCTGCACTGTGCCCCATGCTACCCACTTCCTGGTGCGGGCACACCCTGGACTTTGTCCTCAGCAGGAACTGTGCCACCAGAATCTTGATGTCTGCTATTCCAGGCCTTACTGCCCCACCCTCCTCTTCTACTCCCTACCCCTCCACTTCCGTTCTTTGGCCTCCTAATGGTCAATCCCATGGGAATGTACGTTGGGTCCAGGAAATTCTGCACTATCTATCAATATTTCAGATGCATGTGTCATTCGACCCAGCAATTCTATTCCTACGCACTTACCCTACAGATTCCTGTAATGTTCTCAATAACACATGTACAAAAATACTTAGTTCGGAAGAAAAATATTTTTAAACAATTTAAAAGATTTGTTAAATAAATTGTTGTGCATCCATTAAATTGGGTGCTATGCAGCCATTTTAAAAACTGAGGCAAAGCTACGTGCAGTAATATGAAAAGTTCCCCAAGATACATTTGTAAAAGGAGCACAATATATTATATGCTACTGCTTGTGTGGGGCACTTTATGTAAAAACATAAATAACATATGTATGTGTACACACATATATACACATATATATTAACTGTACGCATAATACGTATACATATGTAACACCTACCCGTATAATATGTACGTACACACACACGCACACTCAACACCATTGTACTATCTCTGAAAGGATATACAAGAAAGTGCAGCAGAAGACAGAGGTGGGTGGTGAGAAAAGGAGATTTACACTTTTCACTGTGTACTTTTATACTCAAAATTTATACAATGTGGAGTATTACCTATTCAAAATAGTTTTCAAGAGGATGTTCATCAAGAACTTTTCCTTGGCCAGGTGCAGTGGCTCATGCCTGTAATCCCAGCACTTTGGGAGGCCGAGGCAGGCAGATCACTAGGTCAGAAGTTCCAGACCAGCCTGGCCAATATGGTGAAACCCTGTCTCTACTAAAGACACACAAAAAAATTAGCCGGGCATGGTGGCTCATGCCTATAATCCCAGCTACTCAGGAGGCTGAGGCAGGAGAATTGCTTGAATCCAGGAAGCGGAGGTTGCGGTGAGCAGAGATCACGCCACTGCTGCACTCCAGCCTGGGCAACAGAGGGAGACTCCGTCTCACAAAAAAAAAAAAAGAAAAGAACTTTCCCTCTACTTCCTAGGGGAGAAAGTAGGGAAAATTTTTCCTCATAGCTTCACTGCCTCTCTGCCCCAGCCACACACCTATGGTCAATCAGCAGCTGACACAGTCACTGCCCTGTCTTCACTCCTTCAGGCTGTATCTTTCAGTGGGCACTGGTGGACTGGATTTCCAGCAGCCACCAGCTCTTTGTCTGTGGCCTTTCTCTAGCCACCAGAGTCATGAGCAGCTCTCCACCCATGAGCACCCCGGAGCAGACCAACCATGGCTGATGGGAATTGGGTACACTGGTGAACACAGGTGCCCGTCGGGGGAGATGACTCTGGGGTGTATTCCACACTGGCTCCCAGAGGGCCTCAGCAGGATTAAGCTCCGGTTGTCCACAGTGCACACCCTTTGTTGGCTTCTTTCCCTCCTCTGCCTCACCCCTCCCCTCCTCTACCAGGATCACCTCCCAGTAAACTTCTTATTTGGACCCAGAGACACTCATAAAGAAAAGATGATGTAACAAGCTATAGGGAGAGACGCTGGGACAGAGTCTCCCTCATAGCCATTGGAAGGAACCAAACCTGCTGACACCTTGATCTCAGACTTCCAGCCTCCAGAACTGTGAAACAATCAATTTCTGTTGCTTAAGTCACTCAGTCTGTGGTACTTTGTTAGACAGCCCTACCAAGCTAAGACAGGATAGCTATCCTGTATCCAAAATGCCTGAGACCAGAATTACTTCAGAATTCAATATTTTTTTTTCAGATTTGGGGATATTCGCATTATACTTATCCATGCAGAGCATCCCTAATCCAAAAATCAGACATCCAAAATGCTCCAATGAGCATTTCCTTTGAGCATCATGTCAGCACTCAAAAAGTTCCAGATTTTAGAACTTTTTGGATTTGGGACTTTCGAATTATGGATATGCAACCTATATAGTGGGTATCTGCTAATTAGATGGAAGGTCAGGGAAGGCCTCTCTGAGGAGGTAGTATGTAAGCTGAGGCCTGACTAAAGGAAAGAGCCAGCCATGCGTAAGTCTAGGGCAGACCATCTTAAACAGAAGGCACAGCAAAGGCAAAGGCCCTAAGCTGGGAATGGACTTGGAAAGTTCGGAGAACAGAAGGAAGGCCAGTGTGGCTAGATTTAGTGAGTAAAGGGGAGAATAGTACAGGAGGAGGTTGGAGAGCTCAGCTAATGACTCAGCCATCCTTCTGGCCTCCTTATTCTCACCTCCTCCTGCTTCCACTCTGCATTTTTCTCCAAGTCCCACAATCGTTAGATATAGTTATTACAACTGTCACTGTGGAGAATAAAAAAAGGAGAGTATTAGGAATTAGGATTTTAAATGGCATTAATGATGTAGCTAAACTAGAAGACACTACTCTTAGGTTATGTGAAATAATGTGAGGTTATCTGAAATACTTGGTGGATGGCATATTTGCTTGATGAAACACTAATTTCCTGATGGAGAACAGACCAAAAATTCCTGGGCCAGAAACCAAATACTTGTTTGCCATTTGTTCTTGGATAATAAGTCATTTACTATCTCTGTGTTTCAGTTTTCTAATCTATCAAATGATTATGAAACTAACACCGTCCCTACCCAACTTGCTATATACGAAAGAAAATTATCCTCAAAAGTATCAGAAGGGAAATAAATGAAATCAAATAGAATATTGAAAGAATACCCTATCATGAACAAATAGTATTGATCCCAGAAGTCAAAAGATAGCTTAATATTTAGATATCTATTAACATTCACTGTGTTAACAGATCAAAGGAAGGAAGTTGAACAATAATCAAGAAAGATGCCCAAAAGCCAAATCATGTTGAAAAAATTCAACATTATTTATGATTTTTAAAAAAACTGTTACCAAGTTAAACAATTTTTCCTTTAGTTTCCAGCTTTCTCAGTTAGTAACATATCCTATGTGTTTCTTATAAGCATAGTTGTAGGGTGAAGCATTTCAAAAGCCCTTGCTTTTAATGCTTTGTAATGTTTTTAAAAGCTACAAAAAATGGTTTTCAGTGATAACAAGCATGAAGGAATAGAATTTCATTATTTAACATTATTTTAAAGGCTTATACTTGTTGTGCTATTTTTGTGCATGTTACTAGTCATGGCCTTAATTTACTAATGCACAGTCTTAAATCAGAAATGCCATCTCCAATAACTGTGTGAAAGAGCGCCTGCTCTGGAAGTAGGACTGAGGTTAGCAATAGAGAGCCAGGAGCACAAAATGAATTTTGATATATCTTTTTTTTTTTTTTTTTTTTTTTTTAAAGAATTGGCTGCAGACATTCCTGTCTCTTTCTAACAACTCAAGCTGGCTGTATCTAATTGGAACACAAAGGCCAGTCATTCAGCGCTCCCACCCCTGGCTTTTCCCGCTGCTTCCACACCGTGGAATGAATGCTGGCAGCCCTGAATCATTTCCAAGTCACTGGGAATGCACTGAGGTCAGCAGAGCTTGTATTTATGTCAACTTTCTTCAGTGCAAAAGTGATTTGCCTGTGCTTCAAGCTATAGAATCACAGCGCATTGTTATTGAAAGGGGTCTGAGCAACTCAGTCTAGACCAGTGGTTTTCAACCCTAGCCGCACATTAGGGTAACTAGGGGGCTTTTGAAAAACAGTGATGCCCAGACTTCCCCCTCAAAGTGTCTGATTTAGTTGGTCTGGTAAAAGACCCTTTCTTTCGTGTTTTTGAAAAGCTCCCCTGAGTGATTCTAACATATAATCACAATTAAAAACCACTAGTCTAGTTTTGTCTTTTCATTAAATGAGCAAATGTAGGCCCAGAGTGTCCAGCTACGTAATGGCAGATAACGTCGACTTACAGGTAATTCTTGTGATTAAAAAAAAAAAAAAATTTGTCCAAAACCTTTTTTCCCAAAACTTGGAAATAAGGCAAAAACATGACTTGTGTCCATTCAATCCCTTATTAAAACATTGCTTTTAGTACTAATTTTTGTACTTGTAGTAGAGATGGGGTTTCACCATGTTGCCCAGGCTGGCCTCAAACTCCTGGCCTCAAGTGATCCACCCGCTTCAGCCTCCCAAAGTGATGGGATTACAGGCGTGAGCCACTGCGCCTGGCCATTTGCTTTCTCTTTGTGTCACTTTCCTAACCGGCTTTATCATTCTTCTGGTTACCTCATTAATGAGAAATGAAACTTTGACACCTACTCACTAAGGGGTTATATGAAAACTATGAGTATAAATTTATAATTGTTTTGACACTTATAGGTGATGTAAATTTTATTAAAGTGTCTTAAACCATTCAGAAAGCTTTAATTGGTCATTCAAGGTATACTTTATTTTGTTCTCTAAAAATATTACTCATAACCACATTCAGAAGCCATAATGTTCAAGACTTTCACTTCAGGCAAAGTGGAGTACCAAAGACCTAATTGATCCTGTCTTGAAAAATGCTAAAAAGTAAATGGGCAAAATATCAGAAAGTATAGTTTTTAGACACTGAACATCAGACAGCACAGGACAGTGATCCCTAAGAGCGGGAAAGCAAATAAGGCAAGCTCTATGATTGTTCCAGCTCACAGCCTGGAAAATTTCCAAGACACCATGCAGAGAGGAGGTCTCACTTAGTTGAGAAGATGGAGCTGCGAGTCTGGAATCAGTAGTGAGAAAAATCAGCCTTAGACCAAAGGCAGCTATCATCCCACCTCACAAAGCTTAAAAGCAAACTTGAAATTGTATTCAAGTAATTTACATGTATCTCAGAACAAACATTAAAAATATGTATGGGACTATAAAAAAAACCAATACCCAACAAGGTAAAATTTACAATATCTGGCATCCAATCCAAATTACTGGGTATGCAAAGAAGCAGGAAAATATAACTCATAATGAAAAGAAAAATTGATCCGTAGAAACAGACCCAGAAATGATAAAGATGTTAGAATTAGTAGAGAAAGACATTAAGACATGTAGTTATGGTCAGGCTCAGTGGCTCACGCCTATAATTCTAGCACTTTGGGAGACCAAAGTGGGCAGATCGCTTAAGCTCAGGCATTCCAGACCAGTCTGGGCAACATGGTGAAACCCCAGCTCTATAAGAAAATACAAAAATTAGCCAGGTGTGGTGGCATGTTCCTGTAGTCCCAGCTACTCAGGATGCTAAGGTGGGAGGATCTCTTGAGCCCAGGAGGTCAAGGGTACAGTGAGCTGAGATCATGTCATTGTAGTTATTGTAACTATATTCCATATGTTCAAGAAGGTGGAGCAAAGATTAAGCACATTAAAAAGAGACATGAGATCTATTTAAATGACCCAAATAGAACTTCTAGAAATGAAAACTACAACACCTGAAAAAAATACATTGGGTAGGATAAACAGTGGATTCAACACCAAATAAAATAATATTAGTGAACTTGAAGGCATAACCATAGGAACCATGCATAATAAAACTCCTGGAGAAAAAACACTGAAAAATGAAGAGAATGTCAGACACCTTTAAGCAGTCCAATACACATATAATTGGAGTACTGCAGTCCAATTATATATTATTTTCCTGTTGGAAAATGTGAAGACAGAAAAAAATTTTAAATAAATTTTTTTAGATGTAAATTTGTCTAAAGCTATAAACTCACAGATTTGAAGCTCAACCAACACCAAGCTTAGGAAACAAGAATAAAATTTCATGAAGGCATAATGTTATCAAATTGCTTAAAATAAAGAGAAAATCTCAAAGCAACCAGAGGAAAAAAACCGTAAAGTTGTGTTGTCTCCCCCAGATTGTGAATGTTCAATTCTACACACCCTGGCCTTGGGAAACCACAGGAGGTAGAGCTTGGGACCTGTGGACCTAGAGAACATTGCTTTGCTTCCCAAGTAGAGTTCAGAATGCAAACAATATCTAATATGAACTATAAATATTTTTTCTCATTTATTAATGTTTCCCTTTAGCAGGGCAGGAACTAGCATGAGTTGACATATCAGGTACAAATTTTAAGGAGCACTAAAAAATTAATCAAATAACATTTTCGTGTAATATTTTAAAGAATTAAAATGAATGCAAGAAAATCAATTATTATCAAAATATCACATTTTTAATGAAGACAGGATCTGACCCTGTGCTTGCATGACTCACTTCCTTCTCCTTGGTCCCAGCTCTACTCTTTAGAAAGAGACCTGACATATCTTTAGGGCAATTTCTTCTTATCAACCCCACGCACTGCCCATAGTAACTCCAGCCCTCCACCCACTCATCACTGATTTCATTTTGGTGCCAAGACAAGAAACCTTAAGGCCATCTCCTTCTTTCTTTCTTTTTTTTTCTTTTTTGAGATGGGGTATCACTATGTTGCCCAGTCTGGTTTCAAACTCCTGGGTTCAAGTGATCCTCCTGCCTCAGCTTCCCAATGTGCTGAGATTACAGGGATGAGTTGCCACTGCTGGTCTTTCTTATTAGTTCATATTTTCTTCATGTTTCTCCCTTCTAGAGTCACAAGAGAATTATCTTCTTCAAGTACAAATTATATTCCTGAAATGTTTGCCTCTGTACTAGAAAGGGTTATCAAGGAATTGGAATCTTTTAACAGGGGGTTTCTAATCAAATGGATAAAGAGCAAACAAAAATAAATGCCAAGCTTTACTTACTAGCAAAAAGTGGAGTTTTTTAATTCATTGACACAGATTTTGTGTATGTGTTTTAATAGGGCTATTGTGTTGCTATGGTTGCAAGCTTGCATTGGTATTTTCACTAGGAGACGATGTGGTCTGAACATTCCTCCCACTTTTCACATCTGCCCACGTGTTCCACACAGGGATTTGGTAACCTGGCTTCTAGCCCTAGCCTCCTCTGCCATCCCAGGGAGTGCACATTTTTCAGCCCTTTCTCAGAAAATCTGAATTCCTCTGAGATGTGGTGAAGTTAAGCCCTGGCTCCTGCTCAGAACGCAGATTGTCAAACCACAAAATATTGATCAGCTTCCTGTGTGAGGCTCGATAAATTTTTACCTCTTTGGCATGATATTTATACAGGAGATCGCTATGAGATAATTAATTTAATAATGACCTCTTCAAAATGAATTTAGAAATTAATCACTAGAGAAGATATCGAGCTTCAAAATTCGGGTGTTTTTCTTAAAGCAATCGTTATGAAATATTTTGCAAACTAAGAATGACGTCTTAATGATTCTTCTAAGTTCTAGATATTCATATATCTTTTCTCTTTTCTCTCTTCCTCTCCCGGCTCCTTTTTCTCATCTTTTCTTCTCGTCTCCTTACCAATTTTTCTTACAACACTTACACCCATCGTCCAAGCTTGCCTCTCTGAAATTTGATTCTCAAATCTGATCACAGATGTCTCCTAAGAAGTAAAGAAGCAGTGGGGACAATGGTCCCAAGTATTGTGTCTTCTGAGGACCTTCCCAGTGGTGGCAACTGAAACTGGTTGTCCTCAAGCTTGGGAAGAACTTCCAACCAAGACCTTGGTTCAGGCCCTTATCATTTTTTAGTGGCCTCTGTTCCTGCATCCCTTTTCCAGCTTTTCACCATACTCCAAACTGAGTGATCCTTCTAAACTGCAATTCCATCTGCATGGCTTGAAATCCTCTAGTGGTTCCCCAATGTCAATTAGATGAGGTCCAAGCTCCATAAAATGGCATTTGAGGCCTTTAGTGATCTGGATCTTCCTCCCACCCTGACCTTGTCTCTCAGGGTTCATGCTCCTCCCTATCCCTAATCTCCCCTTCCCCTGCCTCCCATACACACACACACACACAGCCACACCAAACACACTCCTTACCCAGCCACACCAAACTCCGTATCTCCCAGTCCCCGTAATGCACCATGTTTTCTTACGCCACCATATAAGGTTTTCTCAGCCTAGACTCCCCATTCTATAAAATTATGATATAGTTTCAAGACTAATCTTTTAGCCTTGAAGAGTGTACATAGCACTCTGTCTCATTCCTTTCAGTGTCTCTGTTTTTTGTAGCCAAATATATTTATAACTGTTCTGACTATGAATTAGAATTCTCTGTGATGTAATTTCATGGTATTAGGTGCCAGCAGGAAACTGAACACTTAAGTCAGTGATCCACATGTCTGAAAATGTTTGAATGCTTAACACTATGTAGCTCTGGTCTAAAAAGAAATGAGTCATTTATGGGTCCTTGGGTTGCCACTCTCTGAAATCTCCAAGTACTTTCAAACATGCACATTCTCACATTCACTGGCCTTCCTCGGCTCCCACGTGGCATCACTCACATTCTGATGCTCTGCACAAGATGCTTTTTATATGCAAAAGCAGCAGAAATTCAGGTTGCCTGAGCCATTGGCAAGTGTACAGTGGCTTGAATGCTCCCTGACACAAGTCCACCGCTCTCCTGAGCACTCCTGAGCGGTGACCACAAGGCTGTTCTAACCCAACTATGTGAGAAGAGCTGTGGTGTAATGGACAGAGCATGAGACTGCAGGTGACGAGACCTGAATGCAAATTCCCACTCTATACCTCTGCTTCTATCATGTGGCCTCAAGCAAGTCATTTCCCCTCTGTGTGTCTCAATTATCTCATCTAAGACCAGTGAGTTGGGCAATATCAATATTTTTCAACTGGAACCACAGACTGCCTGCATCAGAATCACCAGGGCTGCTTTTTGGCAGTGTCGACGCCTCGGCCCCTCTCCTGACCCAGTGAATCACATTCTTTAGCCAAGGAATGAGAAGGGAGTTTAGAGAATAGGAGCGATCCAGAGTCAACATTTCTAATAGCTTCTAAAGTAACTCTTGTGGTTACCAAAATCTGGGACCCACTGAAATAGATGATCTCTTAAGCCAGGCTGTCTACCAGGCTCTTGCCACACAGTGCTAACTTTCTATCTGTTGTGAGATGTATCACAAATAAAAAAAAATTATGAATGATTTTTCTAAAGTATTATAATTTAGAATTGTATTTAGAATATAAAATTTAGAATTGTATTTAAATTTAATGACAGGATTCAATGTAATCACTATAAATTGCACTACTTCTATTCATTCATTTTCCCTTTCATTTGCTTGAGCAGGTAAGCAAGGCACAAATTTACCCCTAAAACTCCAGAAATAGCACATAACCTGCAGCTTATTTTACCTATTCACAGGCTATTGGAGCAGATCTCTTTGGTGCCAGACATCACCTGCCCTGAATTCACCTCTAATTTCAGCCATGGCAGTGGTGGCGCAGTTCATGGGAGCTCAAATTTGTCTTCAGCTGGCAGTGTCCCACCTCAAGTACTCACCAAGTAGTTTCTTTGATTTTTTAAATAACAGCCTATCAAGATAAAATTCACAGTCTACAAAGTTCACTCTTGAAGTGTTCAATTCAGTGGTTTTAGTATATTCTCAATATTGTGCATTAATCAGTGCTATCTAATACCGGAGCATTTTCATCATCCCAGAAAATACCCATTAATGGTCAATTTCCATTTCTTTCTCCTCCATCTGTGGCAACCACTAATCTACTTTCTGTCTCTATGGATTTGTCTTTTCCGGACATTTCATATGACTGGAACCATACAGTACATGGTGTTTTGTGACTGAATTCTTTCACTTAGCATAGTTTCCAAGGTTCATCCATGTTGTAACATGTATCAGAACTTCATTCCTTTTTGTGACCAAATAATATTCTCTTATATGAATGTACCACATTTTGTTTATCCATTCATCCCCTAATGGACATTTGTTTCCACTTTTTGACAGTTATGAATGATGTTGTTATGAGCATCCATAGTATATGATGAGTGTTTTTCTTGCTTTTTTCAATAGTCTCTTTGTCTTTCAAAAGTTTGACTATAATGTATGTATCTAAGGGTCAATCTTTTTGAGTTCTCCTGCTTGGAGTTTGTTGACCTTTTTGGGTGTGCAGATTAATGTTTTTCATCAAAGTTTGGAAGCTTTTAAGCCATGATTTCTTCAAATATTTTATCCCCTTCTATCCCTTTCTCTTTCTCCTCTCCTTGGACTCTGATTATTTGTATGTGGTATGCTTGATGGTGTCACACAGGTCTCTGAGGCTCCATTCATTTTTCTTTATTCTTTTTCTTTCTGTTCCACAAGCTAGGCACTCTCAGTTGACCTGCTTTCAAGTTCACAGATTTTTTCTTCTTCTAGTGCAAAGCTGCTGTTGATACCCTCTAGTGAATTTTTCATTTCAGCTATTGTACTTTTTCTTATTCTCTTTGGATTGCTGTAACAAAATACTATAAACTGTGTGGCTTATAAAGACCAGGCAAGGCACAATGGCTCACGCCTGTAATCCCAGCACTCTGGGAGGCCAAGGCGAGCAGATCACAAGGTCAGGAGATCGAGACCATCCTGGCTAACACAGTGAATCCCCGTCTCTACTAAAAATATAAAAAATTAGTGGGGTGTGGTGGCGGGCACCTGTATTCCCAGCTACTCGGGAGGCTGAGGCAGGAGAATCACATGAATCTGGGAGGTGGAGGTTGCAGTGAGCTGAGATCATGCCACTGCACTCCAGCCTGGGCGACAGAGCGAGACTCCGTCTCAGAAAAATAAATAAATAAATAAATAAATAAATAGCAGAAATTTATTTCTCACAGTTCTGGAAGCTGGAATTCTAAGATAAGATTGCTAGCACGGTCAAGTTCTGGTGTGGGCTCTGCCCTCATGACCTAATCACCTTCCCAAGGCCCCACCTCCAAATACCATCTCACTGGAGATTCAGTTTCAACATATGAATTTGCGGAACATAAACATTCAGTCTATAGCAACTTTCCAAGCCCTGAATTTCTATTTAGTTCTCTTTTTTCTTGTAATTTATAACTCTTTGTTGATATTCTGTATTTAATGGCCAACACTCTTATACTTTTTTTTAATTCTTTAGACATGGTTTCTTTGAGATCCTTGAACATATTTATGATAACTAATTTGGAGTCTTTGTATAGTAAGTATAACATCTGGGTTTCCTCAGAGGCAGTTTCTATTGACTGCTTTTTTTCCCCTGTGTGTGGGCCATACTTACGTGAGGCCTTGTAAATCAACAACCTTGAAACCGAGAATTGTGAAAACACAGCTGAAAATAGCAGCTACTGCAGGGTGCAGAACAGGCTCGGAGTTCCCCAAAAGCCCATCCCTGGAGAGCTGTCACTATTTGACCTGTCAGACTTATCATTTTTTCTTGAAAACTAGATATTGTAAATTATGTGTTACCTCTGGAAATCAGATTCCCCTTCCTTCCCAGGGTTTGCTGTTATTGCTCTTTGTTGTTTTTTTATTGCTGTTGTTTGTTTAGCAACTTTCCTCAACTAATTCTGTTTAGTCCATATTCTTTGCCCTATGCAGCCACTGGAGTCTCGGCTTGGTTAGCTTAGTGGTCAGCTAATAATTGGACAGAGATTTCCTTAAACTCTTCGAACCAGTGATTCTCCCAGCCTTTGCCTGTGGCATCTGTGTGTATGTTGGGTCACTCCTTCAACATTTTATTTATTTTATTTATTTATTTTTTGAGATGAAGTTTCATTCTTGTTGCCCAGGCTGGAGTGCAGTGCCATGATCTTGGCCCACCACAACCTCCGCCTCCCGGGTTCAAGTGATTCTCCTGCCTCAGCCTCCCGAATAGCTGGGATTGCAGGCACCCGCCACCACGCCCAGCTAATTTTGTATTTTTAGTAGAGACGGGGGTTTCTCCATGTTGGTCAGGCTGGTCTCAAACTCCCGACCTCAGGTGATCCCCCAGCCTTGGCCTCCCAGAATGCTGGGATTATAGGCATAAGCCACCGTGCCTTGGCCAACATTTTAGCAGCCATTTCCAATTCTGCCTTTGCCTTCACTTCCTGCATGTACAGAGCTTTAAAGTCAGCGACAGGTGAGAGCCTAAGGTCTTCCAGGACTTTCCTGAGCATGTACACAGCCCTATGCATGCATGTGGCCTTCTAGATTTGTAGGAATATGGCAAAGCTTTTCAGAATCCCCTATAGATATCTAATTCACCAGTGTTCCTCTTACATTTTATGCTTAGACTCTTGTTAGCCTGAATTTGTAATGGCACCTCAGGTAATGCAATGTTAAACAACTGCCTTTTGTTTATAGTTGATAAATACCCTATGGGTAGAGCTGGTTGCATGGAGCAACCTCTGAGTCAAATGAAACAAAGACGAGCCCTGAGCTGTCAGGTCAAATAGTGACAACTTCTCTAGGGATGGGCTTTTGGGGAACTCCGAGCCTGTTCTGCACCCTGCAGTAACTGCTAGGCTGTGTTTTCACAACTGCCGGTTTTAAGGTTGTTGATTTCCATGGCCTGACCAAGCTGTGAGAATGGGATGGAATTAGGGCAATTTGGAATGCCACAGGTCTTGCTCTTCTTACTGAGATTCAGCTGTTTTTCTTGAGTAAGCACCCAGACTGCTGTAAGCCTTTAAGTAATTTCCAGAGTTCTGAAAAAGTTGATTTTGACAGTTCTCACTGCTTGTATGAAAGAGCAGATTTTTGAAGGTCTTTACTCCCCCTTTCTAGAAGATCCCCCCACCCTGATTTGTTTGTTTTGTTTTTGTTTTACCTCATGGCTCTCTCTGAATTCCACCTCACCATGTGCAAGCATAAACCCAGAATTTCAGAGCAGTAAAGTTCAGGGCAATCCTCAAGAGCATATGACTGGAGAACCCTTCAGGTGGATGCTTCTGAGAGGCATTCGGCATGCTTCTCTGCGGTCCAGGGAGAATCAAGGCCCCCTTGCTTAATGTGACAAACTCCATCATGTGCCCTTATCTTAGCTTTTCATCCTTTCCCGCCTTATCTTATCACTCCTTAACTCCTGCTTCATAGAATCACCTCTCAAATAAACTGCCCGGGCCGGGAGCAGTGGTTCACGCCTGTAATCCCAGCACTTTGGAGGTTGAGGCGGGTAGATCATTTGAGGTCAGGAGTTCAAGACTAGCCTGGCCAACATGGTGAAACCCCATCTCTACTAAAAATACAAAAATTAGCGGGGCGTGGTGGTGCACACCCGTAATCCCAGCTACTCGGGAGGCTGAGGCAGGAAAATCACTTAAGGCTGGGAGGCGGAGGTTATGGTGAGCCAAGATCATGCCACTGTACTCCAATCTGGGTGACAGAGTGAGACCCTGTCTCAAAAAAAAATAATAAAATAATAATAATAATAAACTGCCTGCATCCAAGTCCTTGTTTCAGGCTCTGCTTCAGAGAGGGCCCAAACTGAGACAGCTACCAGCTCTGGTGAACTGCATATAGTTCTGTGACTCATGAATAACTGTGGTGCTTTGCTTTACCACAATTTGCTGTTTTTGATCAAATCTGGATACATTCAGTGGAAGTATGTAGCACTCATTTGTATCCCAGCAAAAAAAGGGGGGAATGGGCATTAAGAAGAGGTATTCTAAAACACTATGATTTCTAGGACAGAAAAAGAACAGCCCACACATCAAGTTAGGAGGAAAAAAACAGGATATCTCCATATGCCACAACTCCTGTTTTCCCTAAACCTGATTTTATAACCAGAAAAGCAGTTTCTCAGGCACTAAGTTCATCCTGCAACCAGCTAGAATGAGGCAAGCTCCTTCTTGGTTGAGCCATCAGATAATTACCACAGAGCCGTGAGAATGGTGATTTGGATGCTGACAACAGAAATAATCATCACTATTACTGACTGCTGACCATGCTAGGCACTGTGCATGCATTTTCTCACAGGGCCCTCATTATAACCGCTGAAAGCTTAGACTACTCCAGCTAATGAGTTACCACCTGATGGGAACATGCATCTGGGTTGCCTTGCCTTATCGGGTGCCAGAAGGCCATGGTGTTAGTCTAAATTGAATTTGGATTTACATAAAGTGCATGTGTGTCCCCAGACTTCCAAATGTTCTTTTAACTATATAAAGTCTCATTGGCAGCATCCTTCCATCTGGAGATTCTTGTTGCTATTCCAAGTGGCCACAAGATGCATTACCCACTGAGACACATGGTTACTGTTACCAGGTACTCACAGAAAAACTTGCACCTAGCAGTTTCCGCCAAGAAGCCTAGCAACGGACTCTGGAAAGATTTAAGGGGTCCATGTCATCACCTCACATACAGGTAAGGGGTGACTTACCTACCAGCAAGAAGCCTTTCAGCTGTCACTAGGTAAGGAGTATGGCCTGTCTCAGTGGCAGAGCTAGTGAAAATATAGGTCAGGCCACCCTGATTCAGGGACCAAAAGACATCTTTCAACTAAGGATTTAGCACAGACGATAAAAATTAGTTTAAAAATTGTAAAGACATAATCTACTTTTACGGATAAAACACACTGTTTTCTATGCTGTTAATTATAAGTAGCATCTAACACACTGTGGCACCAATTCCTCCTCACTAGAATTATTGTGAAACCCTTCCCCAAGAGTGGTTAGTACTAAGCTGGGCGCCTAATAGGAAGAATAATAACAACGACAATGTTCTAATTTTTTTTTAGTATCTGTTAGGTGCCAGGAACTTCACATTCATTATCCCTTATTTTCAGAAGTACCCTGTAAGCAAATTAAGTAGTACCCCTGAATAGTCCCCATTTAACCCGTGAGGAAATTGCCAATCTATTTCCTTATCTTTACTCATTTACGCTATTTCCAGTCTTTTATCACTAGAGCAATGCCAAATAAACATCTCGTATTCATGTTCTTACTTACTGCTGCTTATATTTCTTTCTTTTTTTTTTTTTTTTTGAGACGGAGTCTCGCTCTGTTGCCCAGGTTGGAGTGCAGTGGCACGATCTTTGCTCACTGCAACCTCTGCCTCCTGAGTTCAAGCGATTCTCCTGCCTCAGCTTCCCAAGTAGCTGGAACTACAGGCGTGCAACACCATGCCCAGCTAATTTTTTTGTATTTTTAGTAGAGACAGAGTTTTTCCGTGTTAGCCAGAATAGTCTCAATCTCCTGACCTCGTGATCCGCCCGCCTCAGCTTCCAAAAGTGCTGGGATTACAGGCGTGAGCCACCGCGCCGGCCTGCTGCTTATATTTCTTATATTTCTATGACATAGGTTCTCCACAATTGGGATTGCTGCATTAAAGGATGTATGAATTTTTAGTTTTAAAATATGTAACCAAATTGCTTACTTCACAGCCTGTAAGAACTTAACAACATAAATATACAAGAATTTGCATTTCCCTGTCTCCATCAACGGTGGGTGTTTCGTACCCCTCACACTAACAGCAGTTCAGAAGAGAGATCCCTTATTTGCACTTTAATTTGCATTTTCTGCTAGCTAGTTTAAGCATCTTCTCAACTCTTCTTATATCATATTGACTATTTAGATTTGCTCCTTTAAGAACTATTTACTCACATTATTTGCTCATTTTTTTCCTATGAGTTTTAAATAGCCATCTGAATTACAAATTTTTTCCAACTCTCTCATTTGCCTTTTGAGTTTGTTTATAGTATCTTTTACCTGGTAAAGAGGATTTTTGGTTTCTTGGTTTGTTTGTTTGTTAGGTTGTTTGTTTTTGAGCCAGTGGTATGAAACTAGCTCACTCTAACCTTGCATTCCTGGGATCAGGCGATCCTCCCACTTCAGCCTCCCAAGTAGTTGGAACCACAGGCGCCTGCCACCACACCCAGCTCATTTAAAAAAAATTTTTTTGGACCGGACATGGTGGCTCATGCCTGTAATCCCAGCACTTTGGGAGGCCGAGGCGGGCAGATCACAAGGTCAGGAGATGGAGACCATCCTGGCTAACACAGTGAAACCTCATCTCTACTAAAAATACAAAAAATTTAGCCAGGTGTGGTGGTGGGCGCCTGTAGTCCCAGCTATTCAGGAGGCTGAGGCAGGAGAATGACATGAACCTGAGAGGCGGAGCTTGCAGTGCACCAAGATCATACCACTGTACTCCAGCCTGGGCGACAGAGCGAGACTCCATCTCAAAAAAAAAAAATTTGTAGAGACAGGATGTCATTATGTTGCCCAGGCTAGTCTTAAACTCCTGGCCTCAAGTGATTTTCTCACCTCTGCCTCCCAAAATGCTATGAATACAGGTGTGAGCCACCTCATCCAGTTGTATTTTGTTTTGTTTTGTTATGCTGCAAATATTTGTCTTTATATAACATATAGTAAAATATTTCTGTCTTTTGTAGCTCCTGTGTTGCCTGTCTAGTTAAGAAGTTCTTCCCTCATCTTCCAAGTTATATAGGTAAGTCTCCTAGATTTTTTCCTAATCTTTTATGCTCTTTCTTATCACAAAGTGCTGGAATTACAGGTGTTAGCCACAGTGCCTGGCCAATTTTAGCTACTTTCTACATTAGTTTTCTCTTAGGTTATATGCACTCAAATAGTATAGCGCATTATCCACTTTGATTTAACTATACATAGTTAAATGGATATAGTTATCCATTTCCGTTTAACTATACATATTACAAGATTCATTTCATACCATTAATTTCTCCCCAAAGTATCTTCTCCTATCTTGAGGTCTTTGGATTTATCTGTTGTTTGCTTAAAATCTTTCCACAAGTAAATTACTCAGATTTTGTTAAGGTCCTCTTGATTATTTCATTTACTCTTCCTCTCTATGGCTGCTGGCCCCGGTGGTGAAGTGTTATTTTCTTTGGTCTCGTCTTGAAGATACTTTAGTAGTAGCAGTCTTGAGAGTGGTGGAAGTGCAGCAAGCTCTGATCTTCTGACCCATTGCATCAGTGAAAAAGTTTCTAAGCCTCTGCTGAGGAATTGGGAGGATATTCCTCTTCTCCGTGGGCCTCTCATGCTCACTCAACCTCAGAAGTGGAGAGAACCCAGCCTTCCCTTTCAGCCTCCTGGGAACCAAAAAGACAGGCACACTCATGCTAACCAATGTTAGCCTTCTCCCTGAGTGCCCCATGGTCCAAGCCTTCCTCAGGAACTGCAGCTTTCAAATCTTCCCCAAGGCTTTGCCTGGGTTTTATCTGGCTTTAGGGTAGTAGCAGGATTGGAAGTTCAGCTACAGGTCTCTGGCTCATGCCCTCCAGGCTCCACCTACCTCCCAGCCCCAACTCCTAGTTAGCCAGGAAGAGGTTGGAGGTTGGAGTGTTTAGTAATTAAAGAGAAGGGAAGGTGAGACTTACTGAGCCATCATCTTTCCAGCATGCCCTGTTCCATGTTTAATAAATACCTTAATTATGTAAATATCCACAATGATTTAGTGTTGTCCTTCACTGATGTAGGATATACTCCTCCTTCAAGCAGCTCCCTCACCTTACCCAACACCACCTGACCCAACTCGATCTCCTTGAAGAGCTTCCTGCTTAGTTGATGCACCAGTAAATCCAACTCTAAGAGACCTGGTTCAGAACGCACTGGGGGCATTTATATTCTTTTATTTGAACACCTTTTCTCTAGGGGTTAATTTCCCACTGTGTGTATCTTGAAGTGGAAGCCAGAAGGACCCAATAATTTGCCTCACCCTTAACACATAAAGTAAAGGACATTGGTTTCGCCAATCGATGCTTTCATCAGACACTTTGACTCTTGTGTTGGTGACACAAAGATCTAGGGATGGCTGAGAAATTGTATGTGTCTCCAGATGATCTGGAGAGTCTTCTATTTGATTAGGTTCATTTGAATTTAATCAATGAGGTCATAGTCCGCAGATCAGTTAGCACAAAGTTGGTTTATTTGTTAGGATTTGGTTTAGCAAATAGTCCCAAAATAATAGTGACTTAAATAAAACCACTGTTTATCTCTTCCTCATATGAATAAAGTCCAGAGGTAAGAGGTCTTAGGCAGGTATGAGCCCCTCTATGGGATCAGAAACCCAGGTCCTTCTATCTTTGCTCTGCAGCACTACAGTTCTGTCCTTGTCTATATTTTCCAAGGTGACTTGCCATTCCATCCATACTCCAGGCACCAGAAAAGAGGACCCCAGTAGGACACTCCTTTCCCTTTGAGAACATTTTCACAAAGTTACAAATTAACCTCTGCTCACATACGATTGGCCATTATTTAGTCACATGGCTGTACCTCACTGCCTATATCCTAGGTACCTTTGTACCCAGCTACAAATTTTGTCACTATGGAAGGAGTGAATAAATACTGGTACAACGGAAGTTTCTTCACAGTTGATGAATAAAATCAACTTTCTATGAAAAATAATTTTCTACTTTAACAGCTTTCCTCATTGAACATTCTACAAATGTAATCTTTTATAATAAACATTCAAAGTCCCAAGATTATAAGTCAGCAGGTTTGGAAACTATTAAAGCTATTAAAATTCCATTATTTCAGAAAAAGTCTTTGCCCTTTTTATCAAAGAGCAGTAGACAGAAACTCAATATAATAATAAGAAAGGGAACAGAAACTAACCCAAATTTTATGGTCCCTGGTAGGCAAACATTTTCTAACCTGCTTTCTTATCTCTCACAACAAGATGTCAAGAAGCCAACTCAGAGTTTTGTATTCCCAAACACATGTATCGACAGTTTTTTATTATCTCAAGATTCCTATTACTAAAGATTTTAATTTATGACTTCAGCTTAATTTTAATCATGGCTGAATTAATGAATTTGGGGCTTATGTTTTCTTAGGTCTACAGTCATCCATTCTTCTGTGCTAGGGTCAACTCTAGTTGTTTTATAAGAACATCTAGAAGTGCTGTCTGCTTACTGGGATTCTCCCACAGCACATGATTAGAGAAGGGGGATGACTGTATTTAGATGTAAATTTTCAGTGGATTTCTCAGGTTCCTCACAGCCTTAAAGGCTTGTCCAGGAGTATAACCTAGAGTTCACTAGAAGTAATATTTGTAAAGGACTTCTTCATTGCATTGGGCACACTAAAAGTTTATCCTCAAATCAAACCATCAGAAATTTGCACACTTGTGTTTTGTGCCTTGTAGAATTAATTTCACTGATGTGAGTTTTGGCATTGCATCATAGATATTAAAGTGTATTGTAAAGAATGGCCCTGTGAAACTTGTTATTGTACTTGCAGTAAAGATGATGTCAAGGACATTATTCACTGACTTGCCCTGTGATTCATAAAAAAAATTACTATTGTCTCATCGTAAACAGTAGTAGGTGGAATCCAGGGTGGGTTGGCTTCAGCTGCCCTGGCACATAGGCGGAAGGGCAATTGTCAGGATAATGAATTTTAACACTGCCTAGAGAACAGATGTTTGGAAATCATAGCATTTGCTTGTGAGATAAAACTCAGAACACAACTTCTAAACTTTGAAATTACCTCTGTGGATAGAGCTTCAAGTGCGTTTTCAGGACAGAAGAAGCAGATCATGACCTGAAATAAACTAAACACACACACACACACACACACACACACACACACACACACACAGCAGTGAAAGAGGAGAAATAGAAAAGCAGATCAGCCCAGGAGAAAATATACATATATATATATAATGTAAATGGTCAAGTCATCCAGCCAGCTGTGGGAAGGGAAAATGAGGAAGGAAACAAAGAAATAAAGTCTAGACCCTAAATTTAAGATTAAAAGATTATCTTTTAAGGTTTGGCATTTTGTCTTGTTACAAGTTAGTCTAAAATTGTACTATATAATTCCACTAAGTTCATTCAAAAAAATTGATATTTTAAATAAATGTTTCCTAATCAGAGGGCAGAAAACTCGGAAAGAATTTAGAGGATTATGTCAAAGAGTGAACAAATCCATAGATACAGATATATTTGCATGTTGGGATCAACAAAAAACAAACTTGTAAAAAATAACCAATCTTAGAGGCTTCTCCTCAAGCAAAACACTATTATATGGAAAAGTGATAAGGAAATCAGGGCACATGGTGTTCTTTTTTTTTTTTTTCCAACCCTTTGGTCAATGTGCAACATGATATTCTTCAAAGAGATTAATGCTTTTCTATTTCCAATAATGGCAGGCCAGTTTTTCAGACCAATTCTTTCACTGAAAATAAATGAAGGTATGTATCTATCATTTTATGGACTTTCTTCCTGGGCTATTCTTGGCACAAGGCACACAAGCATGAATAAATTGTGATCTCCACCTTCAAGGAGTTCATAGGGACTCTTACAAAGTAGGAGTTTTCATATGTAATTTCAGAGGTGACACAGAAAAAATCAAAGTGGGGTGAGTGAAAGAAGTTAATTTTGAGCTATACTTGAAGGCTAGGAACTGCCAGAGTGGTGTGGGGAAGGCATTGCAGGTAGAAAGCGTAAGCAGTTTCCAGAGGGAGGGATTTAAGACCTGGGCACGGACAGCAAGTGAACTGGCTATGCTAAAGCAAAAGGACCCTATTGAGGAATGTAAAAATCCAGGTACTTCCATATGACCCCCACAGTACCTAGCACAGGACATTTGAAAAGTAGGTCATAAATACATTCTGGTTGTTTACTTAAGTCCACCTGACTCCAGGGCAACGTGTACTTACTATAGTAGGCAATGAAGTTAAACAGACATGAAGGGGTAGAGAGGCGAATCATCGTGTGGAGGGAATATTGTTGGCCTTCAATTCTGAAAAACTGGGGAACTGAAAATAAACTAAAAAATCTGAACAAACTCTTCTGGTATCTCGGTTTATTTTGGTCTGTCAAGTAAAGGACAAGAGATGTGCAGAGAAATTCCTCCAAGATTCTGAGTTAGAAAGGTACTAGTGACTTCAGTTGAGACAACCTTCTCCTTTTCCACTTTTCCAATTCTTTGGCCTGCTTAAACAATTTCTTTGGCTCTTCTTTCCATAAGCAACCTTGCTACCTGACAGAAGTGGGTTATGGGGCATATACATGATTTTAACTGGCTCATGAAGAACCTCCTCTTTTATTAAATCTGGAGGTTATTTCTCGAGCAATTAATTCATGGTGATAAAATATCCAGCAATATACTTTTCACCAATCTTTAGAATAAACGTGAAATATTTAGATTTTGTCATCTGTTTTTGTTGCTCTGTATGAAATAGGATTTTCAAAGGAAGCTTCAACCTGGTAGTCATAAATAAATGACTAAATTAGCTTTGATTTTAGAAGCTTATACTGATGCTTGCTTTTCTGAAAAATTCAGTTTCTAAGAATATGCAATGTAAACATTTGAATTATAGTGGTCAATACAGATTTACAATCGCAAAGCATAACTAGTTTCATGGCCTACAGAAAGCCTTTTTCTAGTTCTTCCCTTTTGACATAAATGCAGAACCTCTGTGTTGTAATATTAAATGGAAACATCCCAGAAAAATAATCCTCCAAGTTTGTCCAAATTGCTGTTTTGGCTTTAAGATCCAGTAATTTTCTTTCAGATGTACCCTAGGTACAACGAATTGTCATGGGGTTTTCCATACGCAGAAAAGTTTCAAAGTTGCAGATTGAAAACCTCCATTGAAACAAATGCATTATGTCACTTGAAATAAGAGCATCTGTACATACTTCACAAAATAATTTTCTTTGTTCAGCAGAGGAAGGCCAGATGATGCAATATCTAGCTTCCAGCTGCGCCTTCCTCACTGGCAATTCAGCCTCTTCTAGTGCTATTTGAAAGACTCCTGACCACTTACTGTGCAATTTTGATGTGCTTACGCTCAATTCTTCATCTCATCACTGACAAGGAAGAGGGAACAGAAATTGTATGAGAATGCATGTGTCCACAAAGCAACAGAACGATGGTTATCTTTCCCTTAGGCATTATTTTTTTAAACACAAACAGCACCAAAGGAAGAGGGAAATCAGTCAGAGGCCTTGGGGATTCAAATGGAGGAAATCCTCCAACAGGATGAAGCTACACATCCTATAGAAAGTACACAAACAGCATTGTAAGCTGGACGTTGTTATATTTCTCTGAAGTTCTACCTTTTCCAAGCTCTTTAAACCATGAATTGTTTTATTCTGCCAAAATAGATGAGCTAATAATTTGGCTGCCTGCTATTAAAGGAGATTAAAAGACAAGCAGAGAAAAGTTCCATAAATAAAACATAACCAAAATATTTCAGTTGATTTAAATATAGTCTTAGCACTTTAGAATTGATAATACTATCAGGTTCAAATGTTGAATAACAAATAATCAAAATAAGAGTGTTGAGTTGAAACAGCTGTCAAATCGGCCATTTAATGAAGGAGAAAAAAATGTTCCAATTGTTTCATAATGTGAAGACATCTGAATGTCTGATAAAATTTTTAACTTTTCAGATTGGTATGGAGGGGAGCATTATTATTGATTGCCATTGTCTAGCCTTTGATTGTTCTGAATCTAGAAAACTGGACTTTTACTTATTTTCTGAAACTTTGCCCCAAGATAGATCTCTATGTTCCGGTATAACAAAAATTTTTTTTAATAAACAAACAAGATTCATGGCTTCGAAATGTCTTATATGGACCTTCAAAGGCTTCATGGTGCACCACCATTGGTGGGATGTGCCCTTGGTTTAGACTCTTAGAAGCAATCATGTGTTTTTCCCTCTTACCCCTGCCCTCTGACCTGCATCCTATTGAGAGGTGACAGCGTGCTGGCAGTCCTCACAGCCCTCCTTCGCTCTCGGCACCTCCTCTGCCTGGGCTCCCACTTTGGCGGCACTTGAGAAGCCCTTTAGCCCACCACTGCACTGTGGGAGCCCCTTTCTGGGCTGGCCAAGGCCGGTGCTGGCTCCCTCAGCTTGCAGGGAGGTGTGGAGGGAGAGGCGCGATTGGAAACCGGGACTGCGCGCGGCGCTTGTGGGCCAGCTGGAGTTCCGGGTGGGCGTGGGCTTGGCGGGCCCTGCACTCAGAGCAGCCGGCCGGCCCTGCCCACCCCAGGCAATGAGGGGCTTAGCACCCGGGCCAGCGGCTGCGGAGGGTGTACTGGGTCCCCCAGCAGTGCCGGCCCACCGGCGCTGCTATCGATTTCTCACGGGGCCTTAGCTGCCTTCCGGCAGGGCAGGGCTCCGGACCTGCAGCCCCGCCATACCTGAGCCTTCCACCCACTCGTGGGCTCCTGTGCGGCCCGATTCTACCTGATGAGCGCCACCCCCTGCTCCTCCACCCCCAGTCCCATCGACCACCCAAGGGCTGAGGAGTGCAGGCGGCACTGGGACTGGCAGGCAGCTCCACCTGCAGCCCCAGTGCGGGATCCACTGGGTGAATCCTGAGTCTGGTCGGGCTGTGGAGAACCTTTATGTCTATCTAGCTCAGGGATTGTAAATACACCAATCAGCACCCTGTGTCTAGCTCAGGGTCTGTGAATGCACCAATCGACACTCTGTATCTACCCACTCTGGTGGGGCCTTGGAGAACCTTTATGTCTAGCTCAGGGATTGTAAATACACCAATCAGCACTCTGTATCTAGCTCAAGGTTTGTAAACACACCAATCAGCACCCTGTGTCTAGCTCAGGGTTTGTGAATGCACCAATTGACACTCTGTATCTAGCTACTCTGGTGGGGCCTTGGAGAACCTTTGTGTGGACACTCTGTATCTAGTTAATCTAGTGGGGAGGTGGAGAACCTTTGTGTCTAGCTCAGGGATTGTAAACGCACCAATCAGCGCCCTGTCAAAACAGATCACTCAGCTCTACCAATCAGCAGGATGTGGGTGGGGCCAGATAAGAGACTAAAAGCAGGCTGCCCCAGCCAGCAGTGGCAACCTGCTGGGGTCCCCTTCCATGCTGTGGAAGCTTTGTTCTTTCGCTCTTTGCAATAAATCTTGCTACTGCTCACTCTTTGGGTCCATGCTGCTTTTACAAGCTGTAACACTCACCGCGAAGATCTGCAACTTCACTCCTGAAGCCAGCGAGACTAGGAGCCCGCTGGGAGGAACGAACAACTCCAGACGCGCTGACTTAAGAGATGTAACCACCGCAAAGGTCTGCAGATTCACTCCTGAGCCAGCGAGACCACAAACCCACCAGAAGGAAGAAACTCCGAACACATCCGAACATCAGAAGGAAAAAACTCCAGACGCGCCACCTTAAGAGCTGTAACACTCACCGGGAGGGTCCGCGGCTTCATTCTTGAAGTCAGTGAGACCAAGAACTCACCAATTCCGGACACACTATCATGACTAGAGATGTGCACCAACACCAAACCCAAAAAGTTAACCCTTTTTTTTTTTTTTTTTTTTGAGACGGAGTCTCGCTCTGTCGCCCAGGCTGAAGTGCAGTGGCGTGATCTCGGCTCACTGCAAGCTCCTCCTCCCAGGTTCAAAAGATTCTCCTGCCTCAGCCTCTGGAGCAGCTGGGACTTCAGGTGCCCGCAACCACGCCCAGCTAATTTTTTGTATTTTTAGTAGAGACGGGGTTTCACCGTGTTAACCAGGATGGTCTCGATCTCCTGACCTTGTGATCCACCCGCCTCAGCCTCCCAAAGTGCTGGGATTACAGGAATGAGCCACCGCGCCCAGCCCAAGTTAACCATTCTTTAACCCAAAAAGCTAGGTGGGTTTTTGCTTGTTTGTTTTGTTTCTGTTTTCAAACCAGGCACGACCTGTGGTGACCAGCAATGGGAAAAATGGAAGGAGCTCTCTAATCCTGTCCGCAGCTTCCCTGCCCATCACTTGTGCACACCCACATCCCCCTCAGGCCCACAGGGTTACTTTATGATGACCACTGGCATGTTTAGATTTCTCAGATGTAGGAAGAACTTCAAAGCACAAATTCCTTTCATGGGGACACAAGTTTTAAACTATGTTTCATAACTGTGAGCAATAGAAAAAATGGGGCCATCTAGGGATACGCTTAACATTCCTGGGACTCTGGACATACCACAATGTTCACATAATTCTGTAACTAGAATGTTATAGTAAGCTTTTTGCTCTAAGCAATTCATGGCAGATAATTTAAATAGACATCAAATCTAATGTGTTGTGAAGAGAAATGCTGCCTGTGGCTCCTTGGTTCTTTATATGAGTCAGTGTATGCAAGTATCTAGTGTAGTTCCTGGCCCACATTAGACCTTGAGCCCTTCTTCCAAATGAGCCTCAGCTCCACAGAGGCTGTGAAATGCCTCCAGCTAGTTTCCCTCCCATTGCAAACAGATCCTGGCCTAACACCCGCTCAAAGTCCGCTTATGTCACCCCATCTGTGTTTCTCAAAATCGGATCTACAGCCCACCTCCATCTCAAGCACTCGGTGGAGTGAGAGTTAAAAATGCAGATTTCTAGGCCCTTCTCCAGCCCTTCAGAATCCAAAGCTCTGGGAAAGGGGCCTAAGGATCCACCTTTTTATCAAGCTCCCAAAGTCATTCACTAAAGCTTGAGAATCCCTGATACAGAGCTTCACAGTTCTATCCCTCTATTAACTTAAACCCTGGAAAAAGAATTTCTGCACAATGTCAACAGAGCCTATTACAAAAATGACTTCATTGTTACTTAAAGTTATGCTGTCTGTCTTTATGGATGTCTAATTCAAGAGCCATCTGAGGTCTCATTTCAGTATCTTTTATACTGAAGTTAAGATTCTGTTCACTCCATAAATCTCTGTATTTTATACAAGAACCCATACCATTAATTGGTGATTTCATTTATTTGCATGGAGAAAAAAAATTATCTGCTGATGGATTTATTTGCTTCCTGTTGTCAGAAAATGAAAAACATATAACTGTGTTTCTCTTACAGCTTTAGCTACTGGAAATCGTGTAGCAATTTTCTTGCCTAAGTGTGGCAATCTGTTCAATTCTGTGCTCCAAATATATTTACTGTTTCTTCTCCTTTGGGGTGAACTCTGTTTTGTTTCACATTTAAATGGCATAGGCAGTGACTTCTGAACCACTTTAGACAGGGTATAAATTTTTACAAACTAGAAAGCATTTTCTTGCAGTGTTGTATTCTTGGCATGCAGCAATTCCTGAATAGCCACTTGAGTCCAGATAAGAACTTGCTTGTTATAGGATGCAGGACTAGTAGTACTGTGTTCTGTGCAATGAGTCTCTTCATCGGTTTGGATACTTGGGTCCAATTACATTTGTTTTGCTCATCTGCTTTTACAAATGCAAGCCAGAGACAGGGAATTATGATGCGCTTCCAATGCTTTCAGAATCCACTCGCCCTTTGTAGACCATGAATTTCTGAAGCAACATAGCGTCTCCATGGCTACCTGACAAAATTACTAAGGCTGCCAGCGCCTGCTTCTATGTGACTGAGTGTGAACTAAACAAATTACTACAGCCAACACAAGTAGAGGATTTGCATCTCTGACTCCTGTAGGGGGAGATGTTGAGCATCCAACTGAGGCCCAGCAATATTCCTGGCAGCGGCTGTATCAAGATTTGCTTTGGTGGTAGCCAAACCCTCATGCATAGGACATAGCCCCATGAGTCATTTTCACCCCCAAACCTCCTACTGTTTATTAATCACTTATGGCAACCACATACTCATGGTGAAGTTTTAGTCGGAACAGCAATGAATTTTGCTTAACTTTGCTTCCCTGTACGAGTCCTGTGCTTCCCTCAGCACCCGACACGAAAGCACTAGTTACTTAACCGAGCCTTTCAATGTCCCCAGAAGTTTCTTTTTAAATTATTTTATTTATTTTGTTTTTACAAAATTCAGGTGGTAAAAATATGGAATGCTTCAGGAATTTGCGTGTCATCCTTGCACAGAGACCATGCTAATCTTCTCTGTACCATTCCAATGTTAATGTATGTGCCGCTGAAGTGAGTACCCAGAAGTTTCTTTATACATACCTATCATGAGACAGCTTCCATTTCAGTCCAACTCAAACACAATGAAGAAATCCTCTTTGAAATATCCCTGCTGAACTGTTATTATCCACACCACCTAATAACAAAATTCCTTAAGGGCAGTATGGCCTAGGGTTTAAGTGCACACACTTTGGGTTCAAAAAGACCAGGATTCAAATCCTGGTCCTGCCTCTTACTATATGTGTGTCATTGGGCAAGTTACACAATCTCTCTAAGACCAATTTCTTCATCTGCAAAGCATGAATATTAGTAGTACTATTTCAAGAGTAGTTGTTATAACTAAATGATTTAAGAATTTAGCACATAGTAAGCACTTAATAAAATAGTATTTATTAGTACTCACAGAGTAATCTGCTCTGAGATGAACAGCTCTATTGATAGCAAGTTCTTTCTTATACTAAACAGATAAAACTTTGTCCCATTTGTCTCACTCTTTCTTCCTAGTTCTGCCTTCAGAAGCTATCCAGAATAAGTATATTCCTTATTCCACACAACAGCACTTTAAATATTTGAGGGAGCTATTGTGTGCCTCCTTTCATATATTTGAGAACAGGTATCATTTTTTTCCAGTTTGACTTTTTCTAGTTCCTTCAACTGTGTCCCACATGACTTTGGATCTGTCACCATCTGTGGCAGAGCTAGCTAGATGCTCCCCAATCCCATTTCCTCTTCTTGGGCATATAAGAATACCCTAGCCATTGGGTTGGGGCATGTGGCTGGGTTTCGGCCAATAAAGCAAGATTAAACGTATGTGTGCTACTTCTATGCCAGGCCATGTGTCTTATGAGATCTTCCTTGATCTCTTTCACTCATTGACTTGCTTAGTGCAGAGGATCCAGTGGAAAATTCTCAGGACACATAAGAGGCATGGAATCTGTGAGATGGAAGAAGCTTGAATCCCTGTGTCAGCACATAGAAGGCTACCTCTCGTGCACCTGTCAGACTGTGGCATGAGTGTTGTATTAAGCCATTAAGACTCGAGGGTTGGGCCAGGTGCAGTGGCCCATACCTGTAATCCCAGCACTTTGAGAGGCTAAGGTGGGAGGACTCCTTGAGTCCAGGCATTTGAGACCAGCCTGGGCAACATAGCAAGAAAATTTAAAAATTAGCTGGGTGGGGTGGCTCTCTTGTAGTCCCAGCTACTTGGGAGGCTGAGGTGGGAGGATAGGTTGAGCCCAGGAGGTCGAGGCTGCAGTGAGCAATGATCACGCCACTGCACTCCGGCCTGGGTGAAAGAGCAAGACTTTGTCTTAAAAAAGAAAAAAAAAAAGCTTGAGTGTTTATTTATCACTGCAATATATCCTAGCCTGCCATGGCTAATACATCTTTGTAGTCACCATTCTCCGGACATGCACTATCCTGTCAATGTCACTTTTAAAAGATGATATCCAGAAATGAAAACAACTTTTCAAATGTGACCTGATCCTAATGGAATAAAACTGGAAAACTACTTCCTTCTTTTGTTGTTGTTGTTTTTTTCCTGAGCACCATATTTTTTTTTTTCAGTGCTTTCCAAAGTTGCCTTATGCTTAGCAACCACATTACACATACACAGGTGGCAAAAGCTACATTTGTAGTTAACTAAAAACACTGCAGTATTTTTCAAGCCAACTGCCATCAAGCTAAGTGTGGCACAGTCAGTGTTCACCAAATATCCCATTTGCTTTCCTGCACTTCCCAGCCTCCCTCACAGTTTGGTTGGGGCCATGTTTATAGTTTCAGGAGCAGAAATAAAGTGTCACTCCTGGGCCAAGGCAGTTAAAAGCCAGTATGCCTCTTCCATTCCTCTCTTCCCCTGCTGCAGATACCTTGGAGGACACATTCCACGTGAAGGTAGGCTTCCCATCAGACTTTGCATCAATGAGAAATAAATGTTTACTCTTTAAAATACTGAAATTTCACAGTCTGTTTGTTGTGGTATCTAACATTAGTTAACCTGACTCCTCAGTGAGAGGTGAAGCCAGCTGGACTTCCTGGGTCGAGTGGGGAGTTGGAGAACTTTTCTGTCTTACAAGAAGTTTGTAAAATGCACCAATCAGTGCCCTGTAGCTAGCTAGAGGTTTGTAAAATGCACCAATCAGCACTCTGTAAAATGGACCAATCAACAGGACATGGGTGGGGACAAATAAGGGAATAAAAGCTGGCCACTCCAGCCAGCAGTGGCAACGTGCTTGGGTCCCCTTCCACGCTGTGGATCCTTTGTTTTTTTGCTTTCGCAATAAATCTTGCTGCTGCTCACTCTTTGTGTCCCTGCCACTTTTAAGAGCTGTAACACTGTGAAGGTCTGTGGATTCATTCTTGAAGTCAGTGGGACCATGAACCCACCGGAAGGAATCAACTCCAAACACACCAGGCTGCTACTTGCGCACTTTAATTTTTGCACTTTTGCACTTTAATTCAAAACTTTGTATTTATTTTTATTAACTTTTAAATTTTTTACTCATGAATTACATACCTACAGAAAAGTGCCATATCATAAGTGAATTAATTCAATAAATTTTCACACACCCACTGAATGCACATGTGTAACTAACAAAAAAAAACTACCAAACCTCAGAAGCCCCTTCACACCCTCTGGCAGCTACTATCTGCCCAAGAGTAATCACTCCCCTGCCTTCTAGCAGCACAGATTATTTTTGTGTTTTTGCATATTATATACACGGAATCATACTGTGTGTACTCTCTTGCCCAGTATTACATTTGTAAGTTTCATCCACAATGTCTTTTTTTTTTTTTGAGATGGAGTCTCAGTCTGTCGCCCAGGCTAGAGTGCAGTGGTGCCATCTCGGCTCACTGCAAACTCCGCCTCCTGGGTTCATGCCATTCTGCTGTCTCAGCCTCCCGAGTAGCTGGGACTACAGGTGCCCGCCACCATGTCCGGCTATTTTTTTGTATTTTTAGTAGAGACAGGGTTTCACCGTGTTATCCAGGATGGTCTCGATCTCCTGACCTCATGATCCACCCGCCTCGGCCTCCCAAAGTGCTGGGATTACAGGCGTGAGCCACCGCACCCAAATTTTTTTTTTTTTTTTTTTTTTTTTTTTTTGAGACGGAGTCTCGCTCTTTAGCCCAGGCTGGAGAGCAGTGGCGCTATCTCGGCTCACTGCAAGCTCCGCCTCCTGGGTTCACGCCATTCTCCTGCCTCAGCCTCCCAAGTAGCTGGGACTACAAGCGCCCGCCCCAACACCCAGCTAATTTTTTGTATTTTTAGTAGAGACAGGGTTTCACTGTGTTAGCCAGGATGGTCTTGATTTCCTGACCTCGTGATCTGCCCGCCTCGGCCTCCCAAAGTGCTGGGATTACAGGCTTGAGCCACCGAGCCTGGCCCCATTCACAATGTCTTGTATGGCTATTGTTGGTTCATTTTTGTTGTTAGAAATACTCCATTATGTAATTATACTGCCTCTTCATTCTCTTAATGGTATATTTGATAAAAGAAAATTTCTTAATTTTAATTAGTCTAATTAACCAATTTTTTTCTTTTAATTATCACATTTTATGTCCTGTTTAAGCTATCCTTGCCTACTCCAGAATCATGGACTCGTTCTACTACATTTTCTTTTAAAAACTTTATTGTTTTACTTTTAAAATTTAGATTGACAACTCACCTGGAGTAAAATTTGGGGGCATCATATAGGCAGAAATCAAAATACACTTTTTTCGTTTGGATATCCAGCTGACCCAACACCTTTTATTGACAAGACCATCGTTTCTGTTAAAGGATGCATTGAAGGACTTTTTTTTTTTTATCATAAGTCAGGCAACATGCATGTGTGGATTCTGTTTCTAGACTTTCTATTCCGTTTCTTTTGGTCATTTTGTCTTTCCTTTGCCAATACTACATGTTTTAATCAGCCTTGATATATCTGATGATGTATATCTTTTAATTTTGTTCTGCTTCTAAAATACTTTTACTA
Organism: Pongo pygmaeus; assembly: GCF_028885625.2. NCBI lineage: Eukaryota > Metazoa > Chordata > Mammalia > Primates > Hominidae > Pongo > Pongo pygmaeus. The sequence continues at coordinate 104,090,011 of NC_072384.2, read as the reverse complement.
TTCTAGGTTCTTTGTATTTCCACACGTATTCTGAACTACCTGGGCAATCTCTGCAAAATAATCTGTAGTGTTTTGACCGGAATTCTTTTGAATCTACATTAATTTATTTGTGTAGAACTCACTTCTTCCCCTCCCCGCCCTGCCCCCTGCCCCCCGCCCCCCGAGATGAAGTCTCGCTCGCTGTGTCGCCCTGGCTGGAGTGCAGTGGCGTGATCTCGGCTTGCTGCAACTTCCACCTCCTAAGTTCAAGCAGTTCTCCCTGCCTAAGCCTCCTGAGTAGCTGGGATTACAGGCACCCGCCATCACGCCCTGCTAATTTGTGTATTTTTTAGTAGAGACGGGGTTTCGCCATGTTTGGCCAGGCTGGTCTTGAACTCCTGACCTCAGGTGATCCACCCGCCTTGGCCTCCCAAAGTGCTGGGATTATAGGCTTGAACCACCGCACCTGGCCAGAACTCACTTTTTTATAATACTGAGTCTTCGAACCCATTAGTCTGGTCTCTTCCTCTGCTTGTTTAGGCGTTCTTTTAATTTCTCCCAATAATGTAATGTTTAGGGTAAGAGTCTCGCATGTGTCTTTTGTTACATGTATATCTAGGTAGTTAATATTTTTTGCTGTTGCAAATGACATTTTATTTTCTATTTGTTTGTTGCTGGTATATAAACATACAATGATTTTTGTATGTATGTCTTGTATCCAGAGACCTTGCCAAATTCATGTATCAATATAATTTGTCTGTAGATTCTTTTAGACTTTCTACATATGCAGTCATGTTATCTGTGAATGATGACACTTTGTTTCCTCCCTTCCAAGCCTTATGCCTCTCTCTAGTGCATTTTATCTTTCATTTTTAAGTCTAAAATTCCAACTGGTTGAGGTAATTTCAAATCATGATTTTATAACCCAGAATTATTATCTGCTTCCCCACAATTTGTCAAATTTGTGAATAACAAAGGTGCATGCTGTGTAACAAAGGTGCATGCTGTGTGCTCATTCAAATCAGTGTCCAGTAAAATTTTTTTTTTTTTTTTTTTTTTTTTGAGACAGAGTCTCGCTCTTTCGCCCAGGCCGGAGTGCAGTGGCACGATCTTGGCTCACTGCAAGCTCCGCCTCCCGGGTTCACGCCATTCTCCTGCTTTAGCCTCCCGAGTAGCTGGGACTACAGGCGCCAGCTGCCGCGCCCAGCTAATTTTTTGCATTTTTCGTAGAGACGGGGTTTTACCGTGTTAGCCAGGATGGTCTCGATCTCCTGACCTCGTGATCCACCCACCTCGGCCTCCCAAAGTTTTGAGATTATAGGTGCGCGCCACCATGCCCAGCCAAAAATTTTTAAATAAGGCTGAAAACAAAGCCGTGTAGAAGACCCCAGGAGATTTACTTCCAGGTTGAAACTAATCAATTAGTTCTCTTTGGATGCAAGTATTCAAACTATCACTTGATCCATCTAAATGTGTCTCAGTCAGTATCCATTTCTTCTCTAAAATATCATGAGATATTTCATAAAATTTTACTTGAAATCAATGTATATTATGGGCTGACAATTCTCTTATCTCTTTAGACTGAAGATCTTATGAAAGATGTAAAATGTTTATTTACTCCTCTCTTAATGAATAACTATGCTGACCTCTTGGTGATGACTACTTCTCTTTCTAAGTAATCATAAAATATCTGCATAAGAATTTATTCTGGCATTTTACTAGGAACCTATGTTTTCATGGATATGAATTTGCTGGAAGCCACTTTTCTCTCCTTTGGGGGGACTTCATGTACCAAGCTGCTCATCTCTAGTTTCCTATCATGTTTCCTAGCCTCTACCGCTTTTAAGAAATTATTAATAATGATTTGAGAGTGCTAATAATGCAAGTGACTTCAGTTCTGTGAGTTATAATCTGTCTGTGGTTGAGAATGTAAATTCCCTCAATGCAGCAAGTAAATATCTAATCATGTCCTCATTTAGTGTATCGGTCAGGGTCCCGGCAGGACATAGAATCCCCTCCTCACCCCTAAGAGGGATAACATGAAGAGATTTTACAGAAGGACAACTTACAGGGATGTGGGCAGAGTTAAGGAAACAGACAGGGATGGTGCAGCACCCAGAGATAATGAAAAGCTGGTTAAGACTCTGAATGAGTCAGGGTGGCAGAAAGAACTAGATGACCCACTTAAACTAGGTAATTGAGGGAAGGGACCACTTACAAAGCTGTGGGCAGTGTTTAAGATATACAAGAAGTGATGGTTCAATATCTTGGGGCTAGTAAGGACAGGGGAAGTGAATATCCCTGGGTCTGAATGAATAAGTGGAGGAAACTATTGTTAGAATCCACAGAGATTGTAGTATAGGACAGTCCTGACAGCAGCACTGTGTGGCCTTTCGTAGAGGCCCACTGCCCACAGCCAACCCAGCATTGTTGGGGAGGGGGTGTCAGAGGTATATGAGGACAGGGGAGTGAATGCCCCAATCTCACCCTCCTCACTCTGAAATCCTGCTGATGCCTCTTATTGGCCGAGCCCACTTGGATGCCAGAGGAAAGGGAGGCTTTTAGTGAAGTCCATACAGGAGAGCCACCTGGGGACAGAGCAAGGTGGAGGATCGGGGTGAGTGGATTCAGAAGAGCAAAGAATAGCCAGCACAGCCCCTTAAGCCCAAAGGGCAAGAGAAGGAAGTGTTGTTCCTAGAACTGTCTGCAAAATGAAACTGGAACAGGAGGAGGGTCCATTGTTGTGAAGGAATGAGACAACAAAGGTGCTGGGGAAGGTGCTGGGAAGAAACACCCCAGCCTCTCTCTCACCCAGCTCTGAACTGTCCACCAGTGCTTCCCACTGGCCAAACCCAACAAGAAGGCAATTAGCAAGAGAGCCCATGTGACACAGAGAAGGGTAGAGATGAAGATGAACCAGCACCCTTAGCCTGAGGAATCCTCTTAGCCATGTTTACCTCACATGCCTCAGTTGAGAGGTTAGTTTATTTCACATGCCCCAGTTCTAAAAAAACAGGGAAATAAAATCAGAATTGAGTGACTCTGTCTTTTTAGTGTCATCTGATATACCAACCTGGCCAAATAGTAGGCTCTCCTTCCTTTTTCTCCTATTAGGAAGCTCTTCAAAAGTTCTTTGTGTTATCTTTAGAATTCCTCATGAGTCATTGCATTCCAGGTTTCAGACACTCACACATTTAAAAAATATTTATAAGCTTTTGCCTAGTGGTAAACTCTGTGCTAGAAAATCATGGGATATGGCTTTGAACAAGCACTGCCAGAGTGCAGTGCACAGGTGACCTCGACTCAAGGACCCTACAGACCACTCTTCCTCCGACCGTCCTACGGACAATCTCTTTCTAACCTGGGAAAGTCCTGTGCTCCCGAGACACTCTGCCCCTACCCAAGAAAGCTGTCTTCCTTTTTGCTTAAGGACTCCTAAAGCCTCAAATTCTTGGAAACAAAAGCTAGAAAGTCTTAGATATTTTACCACACTACAAATCTCTTCCAAGACAAGGAAGCTTAGGGTCGCTTTCTTTCTCAAACAGGGATAATTGGAAAAGAGAAAACATCATGAGAAAAAAATATAAGAACTGATGACCCAGTGACATTTGGCTGCTTTCTCATCTTCCATTACTTGGGTGTGTCCTTTTAAACTCTGAGCTCACCAGCAAGTTCCTCTACCACTTCACTGTCTCTGTTAGTTGTTTCCACTTCTTCCTCACTGTAATCATTTTCAACACATTCTCAAAATTTCATTTTAAGAAATGCCCATCCACTTTGTATCATCTATCCTTTTGGAGTCTCTGGTCATGAGAAAACCCCAAAAAACATTGTGAAATGAGTTTTCACATATAGGACAAACCCAATATTGGCCTCATTGACTATTCAATGGCCTATAAAATGGGTATAATCACTTTTTCCCCCAAAGTTGGCTTAACTTTCACAGCAACTATATTTTCATTGCTAATCAATTATTTCAGAGATACAGTTCTTCTCATTTTATCCTCTGTATCCTGGAGGATTGAATCATCAATAAATCTGTTTTTTAAAAGAGAAAACACATAAATTGTTTATTTTAGGAGACTGAGACTTCCAACAAAAGTCCAGTGGTGCTATTCAGTGCATAAGAATAAACAAACTTAAATATATACCTGACAATAAATAATAGCACATTAAACACGCCAACGTGGAGTTCGCAAGCCAAAGTTGCCCACGAGGGAGTCCTCTGTCTTGTGGAAATAGTCCTGCATTAGTACTTTCACCCTGGTTAGCCAATGGCTGGAAGCAGCCCACAGGAAGTTTGGCCTCGGTGTGAACACAGTGCTATCCAGTAGGATAGCAGCTGGCGTCATCAGGCAGTTGTGTTCCCTGCATCAGGATGTCTGATTAATGTGTTTGCATGGCCATCACAACCATGTAAATAGATTAAAATTAGAAAAGCAATAAGATTAGCTTTTAAAATAAAAAGATGAAAAAATACTTGTTTTAGTCCAATGTTCATTTGTTATTTTTAAAAAATACTTAGCAAACTGGTGTGATTCCGTCCTGCGTGGCTGTTCTCCTGAGCAGCGCTTATCTCCATCTGCCTTTTCTCCCACCTAAGTGCATGCTGCCACCCGATGGAAGATTTGATGGACATGGGCATGAGCCTCCTGAGGCCCCAGAACTATCTTTTCGGTTGTGAACTAAAGGCCGACAAAGATGATCACTTTAAGGTGGATAATGATGAAAATGAGCACCAGTTATCTTTAAGAACGGTCAGTTTAGGGGCTGGTGCAAAGGATGAATTGCACATTGTTGAAGCAGAGGCAATGAATTACGAAGGCAGTCTAATTAAAGTAACACTGGCAACTTTGAAAATGTCTGTACAGCCAACGGCTTCCCTTGGGGGCTTTGAAATCACACCACCAGTGGTCTTACAGTTGAAGTGTTGTTCAGGGCCAGTGCGTATTAGTAGACAGTGCTTAGTAGCTGTGGAGGAAGATGCAGAGTCAGAAGATGAAGAGGAGGAGGATGTGAAACTCTTAAGTATATCTGGAAAGCGGTCTGCCTCTGGAGGTGGTAGCAAGGTTCCACAGAAAAAAGTAAAACTTGCTGCTGATGAAGATGACGATGATGATGAAGATGATAATGATGAAAATGATGATAATGATGATTTTGATGATGAGGAAGCTGAAGAAAAGCACTAGTAGAGAAATCTATATGAGATACTCCAGCCAAAGATGCACAAATGTCAAATCAGAATGGAAAAGACTTAAAACCATCATGAACACCAAGATCAAAAGGACAAGAATCCTTCAAAAAACAAGAAAAAACTCCTAAAACACCAAAAGGACCTAGTTCTGTAGAAGACATTAAAGCAAAAATGCAAGCAAGTATAGAAAAAGGTGGTTCTCTTCCCAACGTGGAAGCCAAGTTCATCAATTATGTGAAGAATTGCTTCCAGATGACTGAGCAGGAGGCTATTCAAGATCTCTGGCAATGAAGAAAGTCTTTTTAAGAAAATAGTTTAAACAATTTGTTACAAATTTTCCGTCTTATTTCATTTCTGTAACAGATGATATCTGGGTCCTTTTTATAATGCAGAGTAAGAACATTCCCTACCATGTTTGATAAATGTTGTCCAAGTTCCATTGCCAAGAATGTGTTGTCCATAATGCCTGTTTAGGTTTTAAAGATGGAACTCCAACCTTTGCTTGGTTTTAAGTACGTATGGAATGTTATGATAGGACATAGTAGTAGCGGTGGTCAGACATGGAAATGGTGGGGAGACAAAAATATACACGTGAAATAAAACTCAGTATTTAAAAAAAAATACTTAGCAAATAGGACCCGAAGTGAAGATACTTCACTGGAAAAGCACATCTACAAAAAAAAAAAATCCAAAAGAATATGCAGAAACACTATCGTAACTAAAAAGAGGGTTTGGTGAGAATGTTGGATATAAAATCAATATGTAAAAGTCAGTCTCCCTCCTCTCTCCCCTCTCCCTCTTCCTCCTCTCCCTCTCCATCTCCCTCTCCTCTCCCTCTCCCTCTCCCTCCTCTCCCTCTCCCTCCTCTCCCTCTCCCTCTCCCCTTTCTTAGGTCTCCCTCTCCTTCTTTTTTCGGTCTCCCTCTGTTGCCGAAGCTGGACTGTGCTGCCGTGATCTCGGCTCGCTGCAACCTCCCTGCCTCGGGCTCCTGTGACTCTCCTGCCTTGGCCTGCCGGGTGCCTGGGATTGCAGGCGCGCGCCGCCACGCCTGAATGGTTTTTGTGTTTTTGGTGGAGACAGGGTTTCGTCGTGTTGACCGGGCTGGTCTCCAGCTCCTGGCCTCGAGTGATCTGCCTGCCTCGGCCTCCCGAGGTGCTGGGATTGCAGACAGAGTCTCGCTCACTCAATGCTCAATGGTGCTCAGGCTGGAGTGCAGTGGCGTGATCTTGGCTCGCTACAACCTCCACCTACCAGCCTCCTGCCTTGGCCTCTTAAACTGCTAAGATTACAGCCTCTGCCCCGCCGCCACCCCGTCTAGGAAGTGAAGAGCGTCTCTGCCTGGCCACCCATCGTCTGGGATGTGAGGAGCCCCTCTGCCCAGCCGCCCCATCTGGGAAGTGAGGAGCGCCTCTGCCCGGCCGCCATCCCGTATAGGAAGTGAGGAACGTCTCTGCCCGGCCGCCCATCGTCTGCGATGTGAGGAGCGCCTCTGCCCGGCCGCCCGGTCTGGGAGGTGAGGAGTGCCTCTGCCCGGCCGCCACCCCGTCTGGGAGGAAGTGAGGAGCACCTCTGCCCGGCTGCCCCGTCTGAGAGATGAGGAGCACCTCTGCCCGGCCGCCCCGTCTGGGAAGTGAGGAGCGCCTCTGCCTGGCTGCCACCCCGTCTGGGAGGAAGTGAGAAGCGCCTCTGCCCGGCCGCCCATCGTCTGGGATGTGAGGAGCGCCTCTGCCCGGCTGCCCCGTCTGGGAAGCGAGGAACGCCTCTGCCCGGCCGCCCCGTCTGGGAGGTGAGGAGTGCCTCTGCCCGGCTGCCACCCCGTCTGGGAGGAAGTGAGGAGCACCTCTGCCCGGCTGCCCCGTCTGGGAGATGAGGAGCACCTCTGCCTGGCCGCCCCGTCTGGGAGGTGAGGAGTGCCTCTGCCTGACCGCCACCCCATCTGGGAGGAAGTGAGGAGCGCCTCTGCCCGGCGGCCCCGTCTGGGAAGTGAGGAGCGCCTCTGCCCGGCCGCCCCGTCTGGGAAGTGAGGAGCGCCTCTGCCCGGCCGCCCGTCTGGGAGGTGAGGAGTGCCTCTGCCCGGCTGCCACCACGTCTGGGAGGAAGTGAGGAGCACCTCTGCCCGGCTGCCCCGTCTGGGAGATGAGGAGCACCTCTGCCCAGCCGCCCCGTCTGGGAGGTGAGGAGCGCCTCTGCCTGGCTGCCACCCCGTCTGGGAGGAAGTGAGGAGCGCCTCTGCCTGGCCACCCCGTCTGGGAAGTGAGGAGTGCCTCTGCCCGGCCGCCACCCCGTCTGGGAGGAAGTGAGGAGCGCCTCTGCCTGGCTGCCCCATCTGGGAAGTGAGGAGCGCCTCTGCCCAGCCGCCACACCGTCTGGGAAGTGAGGAGGCCTCTGCCTGGCCACCCTGTCTGGGAGATGAGGAGCGCCTCTGCCCAGCCGCCCAGTGTGGGAAGTGAGGAGCACCTCTGCCCGGCCGCCCTGTCTGGGAGGTGAGGAGCGCCTCTGCCTGGCCGCCACCCCGTCTGGGAGGAAGTGAGGAGCGTCTCTGCCCAGCCGCCCCCTCTGGGAAGTGAGGAGCGCCTCTGCCCGGCCGCCCCGTCTGGGAGGTGAGGAGCGCCTCTGCCCGGCCGCCCCCTCTGGGAAGTGAGGAGCGCCTCTGCCCGGCCGCCCTGTCTGGGAGGTGAGGAGCGCCTCTGCCTGGCTGCCACCCCGGCTGGGAGGAAGTGAGGAGCGCCTCTGCCCAGCCGCCCCGTCTGGGAGGTGAGGAGCGCCTCTGCCTGGCTGCCACCACGTCTGGGAGGTGAGGAGCGTCTCTGCCCGGCGGCCCCGTCTGGGAAGTGAGGAGCGCCTCTGCCCGGCGGCCCCGTCTGGGAAGTGAGGAGCGCCTCTGCCCGGCCGCCCTGTCTGGGAGGTGAGGAGCGCCTCTGCCCGGCCGCCCTGTCTGGGAGGTGTACCCAACAGCTCCGAAGAGACAGCGACCATCGGGAGTGGGCCATGAGGACGATGGCGGTTTTGTTGAAAAGAAGAGGGGGAAGTGTGGGGAAAGGAAGGAGAGATCAGATTGTTGCTGTGTCTGTGTAGAAAGAGGTGGGCATAGGAGACTCCATTTTGTTCTGACTAGGAGAAGTTCTTCTGCCTTGGGATGCTGTTGATCTATGGCCTTTCCCCCAGCCCCGTGGTCTCTGAAACATGTGCTGTGTCAACTCAGGGTTAAATGGATTAAGGGCGGTGCAAGATGTGCTTTGTTAAACAGATGCTTGAAGGCAGCATGCTCTTTAAGAGTCATCACCACTCCCTAATCTCAAGTACCCAGGGACACAAACACTGCAGAAGGCCGCAGGGACCTCTGCCTAGGAAAACCAGAGACCTTTGTTCATGTGTTTATCTCCTGACCTTCTCTCCACTATTATCCTATGACCCTGCCACATCCCCTCTCCGAGAAACGCCCAAGAATGATCAATAAATACTAAAAAAAAAAAAAAAAATGTAAAAGTCAGTTGTATTACTGTACAACATAAACAAAATATTAAGAATTGTATCTTCAATAAGGTTTTTTAAACTTTCTTCTTGAAGTTATTGCATATATTTTCCGAATTTATTCCTAGATATCTTATTTTAATTCTTTTTAAAGTGGTATAGTTTTAGAACACTAAATATATGCAGAGGTATGCTATGTATTTAGATGTGAAAATTTAATGTATAAATATATGTAAGTATATAAATACTTTCTCCCCAAATTGACCTTTAAAGTTAATGAAATTCCAATCCTAATACCAACAAGATTTTTCATAGAACTTGGTAAGTTAACTCTAAAATTTACATAAAACAAATAGCCAAGGTACTCCTGAAGAGGACCATCAGAAAGCAAGATTTATTATAGAGCCATAGTTATTAGGGGAAGTCAATTTTAGGTCAACAAAATAGAGTTAACTGAAACAAAATAGAGAGTCCATAAATAGACCCACATCCACATGTGGGTGGCATTACACATCAGTAAAATGGTGGAACAAATGAAGATCTACATTGAAAAAATAAAAGTGTATCCCAACTTCATACTATCTTCAAAAAAATCAATTTCAAATACATTGAAGACTTGTATGTGAAAGACAAACTTAAAAACCTTTAGAGAAAATATGTTTATGATCTCAGGTAAGAGATTTTTTTAAATGGAACCCAAACACACAAACTTAAAAGGAAAACACTTTGAGCAGAAATTATCAATTTTATCTCAGCCAAGAAGACATCATAAAGGTCATGTAAAGATAAGTCACAAAATGGAAATATGCGCTTGTAACACGTAAATAACAAAGAACCAGAATTCAGAAAATATTAAGAACTCCTTAAAGTAAAGGAGAAATAGGGAGAAAAAAAACACAGAAAAAAATGGATAGAAGGCTTATACTAGAATTTTACATAAGAGAAAACATAAATAGCCAAAAAACATAAAATGTACTCAACCTCATTTGTAACCTGAAAAATATGAAGTAAAACACATCGAGATACTTTTTTTTTTTTTTTTTGAGATGGAGTCTCACTCTTGTCGCCCAGGCTGGAGTGCAGTGGCACGATCTCGGCTCACCGCAACCTTCGCCTCTTGGGTTTAAGCAATTCTCCTGCCTCAGCCTCCTGAGTAGCTGGGATTACAGGCGCCTGCCACCACGCCCAGCTAATTTTTGTACTTTTAGTAGAGACGGGGTTTTGCCATGTTGGCCAGGCTGGTCTCAAAGTCCTGACCTCAGGGGATCCGCCCACCTTGGCCTCCCAAAGCACTGGGAGAGATACTCTTTTATACCCATCAGACTAATAAAAATTAAATGAGTGAGGAAAAGGAAACCTTTAACAACTATATTCAGGTATAACTGATAAACAAAGAACTAGACATATTTAACGTAGGCAAGTTGATGGGTTTGAACAAATACAAACACCTGTGATATCATCACAATTAAGATAATAGACATATCCAACACTGCCCAAAGTTTTATTGTGCCCCTTTTTTTGTTTTGTTTACTCGTTTTGTTTTGTTTTGGTTTTAGCAGTACAAACACTTGAGATTTATCCTCTTAACCAATTGTTTTTTGTTTGTTTGTTTGTTTTTTGAGACGGAGTCTCTCTGTCGCCCAGGCTGGAGTACAGTGGCGCAACCTCAGCTCACTGCAAGCTCCGCCTCCCCGGTTCACGCCATTCTCCTGCCTCAGCCTCCCAAGTAGCTGGGACTACAGGCGCCTGCCACCACGCCCAGCTTATTTTTTGTATTTTTAGTAGAGACGGGGTTTCACTGTGTTAGCCAAGATGGTCTCGATCTCCTGACCTCATGATCCGCCCACCTTGGCCTCCCAAAGTGCTGGGATTACAGGCGTGAGCCACCACGCCCGGCCCTCTTAACCAATTTTTAAGTGCACAAGACTATATTGTTAACTATAGGCACAATATTGTGCAGATCTCTAGAACTTACTTGTCTAGCATAACTAAAACTTTATACACTTTGACAGCAGCTCCCCACTTCTCCCAAGCCCTGGTCCCTAAACCACTATTGTATTCTCTGCTTCTATGAGTTTGACTATTACAAATACCTTATACAGCTATAATCATGCAGGATTTGTCCTTCTGTGACTGGTTTATTTCACTTAGCGTACTGTCCTCCAGGTTGAACCATGTCACAAATGACAGGATTTCCTTCTTTTTTTAAGGCTGAATTGTATTCCGTTGTATGTACATACCACATTTCCTTCATCCGTTCATCTGTTCATGGATATTTGTGTTGTTTCTGTATCTTGGTTATGGTGGAAAAAAAAACTGCAATGAAAGTGGGAGTGCTATGATCACTTCAAGATCTTGATTTCAATTATTTTGGATGTAAACCCAGAAGTAGGATTCAAACATTTTAATGTTTGAAGGATTCTCCATACTGTTTTCTATAGTGGCTGCACCATTTGATATTCTTATCAACAATTTTTTTTATAATAACCATTTTTACAGGTATAAAGTGATATCTCATTGTAGTTTTGATTTGTATTTCCCTCATAATTAATGACGTTGAGCATCTTTTCATATATTTGTTGGCAATTTGCATGTCTTCTTTAAAAAATGTCTGCTCAAATCTTTTGCCTATTTTTTGTTGTTGTTATTGAGTTGTAAGAGTTTCTGGCTGGGCGCAGTGGCTCAGGCCTGTAATCTCAGCACTTTGGGAGGCCGAGGCAGGTAGATCACGAGGTCAGGAGATCAAGACCATCCTGGCTAACACGGCAAAACCCCATCTCTACTAAAAATAGAAAAAATTAGCAGGCGCCTGTAGTCCCAGTTACTCGGGAGGCTGAGGCAGGAGAATGGCATGAACCCGGGAGGTGGAGCTTGCAGTGAGCCGAGATCACGCCACTGCACTCCAGCCTGGGCGAAACAGCGAGACTCCATCTCAAAAAAAAAAAAAAGAGTTTCTTATATATCTTGGAAATTAACCCCTTGGCAGATATATATGGTTTAAAAATATTTTCTCTCATTCTTTTTGTTACCTTTTCATTCTGTTGTTTCCTTTACTGTAAAGATTTTTAGCTTGATGTAGTCCCACTTGTCTATTTTTGCTTTTGTTGCCTATGCTTTTGGAGTCATGTCCAAGAAATCAACACCAAGACCGATGTCAACAAGCTGTTCTTTTATGTGTTCTTCTAGGAGTTTTACAGTTTCAGATAATCCTAAACATTGCTAATGGTAAAGAGGATTGACACAACAACTGGAAAACAATTTGCCATTATCTAGAAAAGTTGAAATTTAACACTACCTAAAATGCAGCAATTCCACTCCTAGATATATATCCTTTAAAGAAAATCTCCCATTCATGCACAAGGAGACATACAATAGCCTGATTCCTTAAAATAGGAAAACAACAACAACAACAAAAACAGAAAACAATTAAAATTGGGGGGATATATTGAAACAATGGAAAAACTGTAAGAGTGGAAATGAATAGCATCAGTATGGATAACTATCTCAAATCTAATACTGAGCAAAAAAGCAAGTCGCAGAAGAAAACATAGAATATGATTCTACATAAAGGTCAAAACGTGCAAAACTAAAAAACATTGCTTAAAAATGCATACATATATGTTAAAATTAAAGAAAAGCAAGAAAATGATAAAAACACAAATCAATGTTTATCTCTGATAAGGAGAGGGAGATGGAATAGAGGATGGATGCAAGGAACTTCCCATGTAGGCAATCTTCCATGCAATAGAAAATAAATATTTTCTATTTCTTAGTCTAGGACAGATGTATACAGGTTTTCATTACATCATCATACTTTGAACCACATATATATGTGTGCACACATATTATACATTTATTATTTGAACTTTTTATGGATGGTGTACTTTGCCAAAAAATAATAAAACACTTTTGAGAAGAAAAAAAGAAAAGCTCATGAAGGCTTTTGACCCTTTACCTTTCTTCCCGAATGTGACACAGATATGATTCCTGAAATGAAGCAGATACCTCGCAAGTTTGAGGACAATAGCCAAACCCTAAAATGGTGGCATCTGAAGACAGAAAAAGCCTGGGTTTTGATCATGTGATTCAGCTCCTGTACCAGTCATGGACAACCTACCAAACTTCTTGTGATGCTATTACCAAAACTCCAAGGGTTTGGTCTACGTCCTGCTGCTTGCTGCACAGAAAGCCAATTGCTGAGATGCCAATTACTGCCAGGGAAGAAGGCTTTAATCAGGTGCTGCAGCTGAGAAGGTGGAAGAGCAGTCTCAAATCCATTTCCTTGACCAACTGAAATTAGGGGTTTACCTAGCAGGGAAGAAATGTAACTTTGTGTGGGAAAACAGGAACTACTGAGAGGTAAGGAAGCAATTATGACAAGTGAGGGGTCTGGCATCTCATTGTCTGGATGGATAATCTGGTGAGTTTCAGTTATTTGATACTTTCTGAGAGTCCTGAGGGTTGTTTCCTAAGTTAGGAACTCAGATAAAACAAATGTAAGTTTCAAGCTTTGAGACCAGAAGGGCTAATTGCTATGTTTATCAACAACAACAAAAAAAAACCTGTCTATGGGACTATTGGGTCAATTTCTATGTGAGGTATTTGTTACTAAAGTAGACCTGTATTTTGTACTTATCTGAATGAAATCTTTAAGAATAGAGTATTAATGAAATTCTTTGAATTGTAGTCCCAACTATAGTCTTCTCTCGTGATCTTCAGATCACATTCTTGTCAATGACAGGTTTTTGGTTTTGGGTTTTTTTTTTTTTTTTTTTGGAGACAGAGTCTCACACTGTTGCCCAGGCTAGGGTACAAGGGTGAAATCTCAGCTCACTAGCTCACTCCAATCTCCGCCTCCCGAGATCACATGATACTCCTGCCTCAGCCTCCCAAGTAGCTGGAACTACAGACATGCACCACACAATTTTTGTATTTTTTGTAAAGACAGGGTTTCACCATGTTGCCCATGCTGGTCTCAAACCCCTAGACTCAAGGGATCCACCTGCCTTGGCCTTCCAAAGTGCTGGGAGTACGGCCTTGAGCCACCACACCTGGTGATATGTTGATTCTTGAATCAGGCCTAACAGCAACAGACCAACAACAAAGCATTCAAATTCCTCTGGTGCTAGTTAATTCCATTTTAAATTACACTTTCTATTTCAACCACATGCTTCGTTAACTACACATCTACTGGTGTAGCTCATTGTGCTCCTAACTCATTACTACATAGATCCATGCAAATTCTGAAATATCAGGAAATGCAAAGCTCCTATGGAGAAATATGTTCTGGAACATTATCTGCAAATGTCTCCTATAAAAGACCACTACAAGAAATGTTTTGTGTCTGGGCACAGTGGTTCGCACCTGTAATCCCAGCACTTAGGGAGGGTGAGGCGGGCAGATCACAGGAGGCCAGAAGTTTAACACCAGCCTGGCAAACATGGTAAAACCCTGTCTTCACTAAAAATACAAAAATTAGCTGAGCATGGTGGTGTATGCCAGCTACTGGAGAGGCTGTGATCCCAGCTACTGGAGAGGCTGAGGCACAAGAATTGCTTGAACCTGGGAGGCGGAGGTTGCAGTGAGCCAGGATTGTGCCACTGCACTCCAGCCTGGGCAACAGAGTGAGACTCTGTCTCGAAAGAAAAAAATAAATAAAAAAGAAAAAGAAAGAAATGTTTTCTGTATCTATGAAAAATATATGTTTAGAGATCTCCTTACTTGAGATAGAAAAAAAGTATGGCTTCTGGGCATAGTGTGACCTGAATTTCTCCTCTCCATTATTCATAAGCCTTTTCCTTTTTATGGTTGTTTTTGTTTAAGACTCACACTATGAAAATATCTCCTTGAATTCAATAGCTTCAAAACTTAAAATTATGTTTCTTGACTCATCAAAGTCTAGTAGTCTAACGATATCATGCTTGATGTGGCTATACAAACACACACACACACACACACACACACACACACTACAGATTAAACCTTTTGTCCTTGAGAATATTATTGTGGAATTTTTAATTCCACATGCCAGAACCATTACGCGAACTCTGCTTCTCTGTTGGTCTTTATGACAGCACTCTGAGGTAGACAATATTGTTCTAATTTCACAGAATAAGGGAACTGAACCATAAGAGCGAAACTCCATGTCAAAACAACAACAACAACAGAGCCTTCAGCCAAGCCTGATCTGTCCTCTCACTGTACCCCCTGCCAGGACAGTATGCGCTTCACCACTTGTTTCCCCACCAACTTGGTTCTGTCCAGGTGCCCAGCTACCGCGCCCACTGGTCAGAAGTGTGGCCAGCGTCTATGCAGGCACTGGGGGCTCTGGTTCCCGGATCTCTATGTCCCGCTCCACCAGCTTCCGGGGTGGCTTGGGGTCCAGGGGCGTGACTGCAGGGATGGCCGGGGGTCTGGCAGGAATGGGAGGCATCCAGAACGAGAAGGAGACCATGCAAAGCCTGAATGACCGCCTGGCCTCCTACCTGGACTGAGTGAGGAGCCTGGAGACGGAAAACTGGAAGCTGAAGAGTAAAATCTGGGAGCACCTGGAGAAGGGACCCCAGGTCAGAGACTGGGGCCACTACTTCAAGACCATCGAGGACCTGACTCAGATCTTCACAAGTACTGTGGACAATGCCCGCATCATTCTGCAGATCGACAATGCCCATCTTGCTGCTGATGACTTTAGAGTCAAGTATGAGACAGAGCCGACCACGTGCCAGTCTGTGGAGAACGACATCCATGGGCTCCACAAGGTCATTGATGACACCAGTGTCACTCAGCTGCAGCTGGAGACAGAGATCGAGGCTCTCAAGGAGGAGCTGCTCTTCCTGAAGAACCACGAAGAGGAAGTAAAAGGCCTACAAGCCCAGATTGCCAGCTCTGTTGACCGTGGAGGTAGATGCCCCCAAATCTCAGGACCTTGCCAAGATCGTGGCAGACATCCAGGCCCAATACAACGAGCTGACTCAGAAGAACTGAGAGGGGCTAGATAAGTACTGGTCTCAGCAGATTGAGGAGAGCACCACAGTGGTCACCACGCAGTCCGCTGAGATTGGAGCTGCTGCAATGATGCTCACAGAGCTGAGACGTACAGTCCAGTCCTTGGAGACTGACCTGGACTGGATGAAAAATCTGGAGGCCAGCTTGGAGAACAGCCTGAAGAGGAGGTGGAGGCCTGCTACACCCTGCAGATGGAACAACTCAATGGGATCCTGCTGCACCTGGAGTCAGCGCTGGCACAGACCTGGACAGAGGGACAGGGCCAGGCCCAGGAGTACCAGGCCCTGCAGAACATCAAGGTCAAGCTGGAGGCTGAGATCGCCACCTACCACCGCCTGCTGGAAGATGGCGAGGACTTCAATTTTGGTGATGCCCTGGACAGCAGCAACTCCATGCAAACCATCCAAAAGACTCCCACCTGCTCGATAGTGGATGGCAAAGTGGTGTCTGAGACCAATGACACCAAAGTTCTGAGACATTAAGCCAACAGAAGCAGGGTGCCCTTTGGGGAACAGGAGGCCAATAAAATTCCAGCAGTCAAAATAAAAAGAAAAAAAAGCACATAGTCGGTGTTTTCACTTAGCACATTTCAGGCCTTAGAAGAGCCCAAGTAACACACTCATGTCCTTATTTAGGGTATGCAAATGTTCCAGTACACTCTCAAAGTGACAGATGTACTGTCCTACGTGCGTGCACTCATATCCTTCCAAAGCACACACCTTCCTCCCCTTCTCTCAAATGTTTTCAGGTCTCTCTGAGTCAGATCATAAGCTCTTAGGCCAAACCCAACTCCCTTGCCCCTCTTTTTTCCTTTTATATTATATTTAGTACTTATAATCCTTCCAAAACACCCAGAGGTCACCCAGGTGTAGGATATCTCTGACTGTGGTAGTTGTCCTTGTAAACATCACCTATACGTCCCCCAGCACGACCCCCACACTCCCACAGACCTTCATGGCTCATTTTCTCCACTCCAGCCAGAACAGTCAAGCACAAGCCTCACCTAATTTATAAATGACTACATTCTGCAAAAACCTGTCTGGAATCAGAAAACAACCTTGGGTTTGATTTGAGTGTGAAAACCACTATACTCACTTGTTTGTTTAAAAAGTTATGATGTGTTAATCTTTTCAATTTTAAATGAAGAAAAACAGGTGGGAAGGAAACCTCATGCAGTATTATATCATCTCCTTTTGCTACTGTGCTTTGATGCAGAAGTTAGTAGACTTGTAGAGTCTCTGAAATAGAAGAGAACTTAAGGTCAAGTTGATTTAATCCCCTAGCCCATAGTTAAAATGTCATGTGTGCTTGCAAGAAGAGAATAGGCTTGGACGCAGAACAAACTGGGTTGGCCTTGTCATTTCCTAGTCACAGACCTTAAACAAGTTACTTAACCTCCCAGAGTCCCAATTCCCTCAGCCGAAAAAATGAAGAAAATAGTCTGGAGGGTTATTGTGAGGACTTGAGCTGGTATATTTAAGATATTTAACATTGTGCCTAGCACTAAATAAATGATAGCTATGATTTTTATTTACTTACTTAATTCCTACATAGTTCACAAATGATCACCCAGCTTCCTTAACTCCTCTTCAGTGATGAGGAACTCCTTGCTTCCCTAGTTAGTCCATTCCATCTTTGGAAAATTATCCAAGAGTTACAGAGTACATCCTTATTGCTGGGATTGCTATCTGTCTAAGAAGAAAGAGGTTCGGGGTAGGCGATAGCAAGGGTTCTGTTGATGACTGACAGAGGAGGCTTTGGATTCAGATAAATAGGAAGGTAAAATAAAATTTAGTCTCAAATCAGGTCATCTTCTCATTAGCCCTCTTACACATTCCCAGAAGCCCCCTAGGCTTGTTCAAAGAAGATCTAAAGAATGTGACTGTCTAATTGCTGGCAAAAGTGTGGGAGGTTGGGGTGGTGAACACTTTGGAAACTCCAATATCCGAACAATGTATATAAACTTGTAATTAATGAAAATTAGAAGTAAACATAGAGTGCATAGAGTGTCTTAGCTTGGGTTCCTCAGAAAGCAAAGTGGGAAACAAAGATGTCTATATGAATTCTTTATTGGGGAGTGAATCCAGGAGGCAGTAGTCGTAGCAAGGTGACAGAAAACCTGGATGAAGGGAAAGCCAAGTCAAGGGCGGGTTATTCAGTTAGTCACCACTATATGTGACTGGTTGTTCAACCCTACAGGACTACATGGGACACTATGAAATCTGGGAGTAGAGAGGGGGAAGCATTTAACCATTGTCTCCCAATTCTCATTGGTTCAGAGTTTACCCCACAGGACATTGACACCCCACATTTCTGGGTTGCACATATATGTTACCCAACTGTATTAGTCTATTCTCACACTGCTATACAGAAATACCTGAGACTGGGTAATTTATAAAGAAAAGAGGTTTCATTGACTCATGATTCTGCAAGATATACAGGTAACATGGCTGGGGAGGCCTCAGGAAACTTTCAATAATGGCAAAAGGTGAAGATGAAGCAGGCACATCTTAGGTGGCCAGAGTAGAAGGAAGAGAATGAAGGCGAAGGTGCTACACACTTTTACACAGCCAGATCTTGTGAGAACTCACTCACTATCACAAGAAGAGCAAGGGGGAAATCTGCCCCCATGATCCAATCACCTTCCACCAAGCCTCTCCTCCAACAGTGGGGATTACAATTTGACATGAGATTTGGGCAGGGACACAGATCCAAACTGTATCACCACCTATTACTGCAACAATACTACATAACAAATAACCCCAAATTTTATAAGCTTACAAAACAAATGTCAATTTTTCACTCCTGGGTCTGTAGGTCAGCTGGCCATGCTCCACTCCAGTCTGTGAGTGGGTTGGGTTCAATTCTACTCCATATGTATCTTCTCTTTGGACCAGAAACTTCCTGGTCCATGCTTTCTCATGGTGAATGGCAGAAACATGAGACCAATTCAAACAACACAGACATTTAGGTCTTCTGCCTGCATCCCATGCACTCATATTCCATTGGCCAAAGTCATATAGCCAAACCTAAAGTCAAGGAGGCAGAGATAAGATCTCCATCTCTTCCACCGGGAGGTACTAAAAATAAAAACACTTGACAATGAGTTTCAATGTATAATTCTATTACAGGGAGGGAATGAAGATTGAAAGTCATAATCTAATCTGCCAAGCATATGTGGGCACCAATTGTGTTTCTAAGGAATCTACACAAAGGTATCAGCTCAGAAGCCCCAGAGCAGGTGAGCAGCATTCAGAGGGCGTCTGAGATGAGGTACTGTCAGGTTGAAACTGCATGAAGCTGCTTGCCTCAACAGAAGGAGGAAAAAGAGACAGGCAAGGTTGAGATTTGCAGTGATACGTAAGAGATGTCCAAGGCATATAGTCAACTCTGATATCAATTAGAGTCTTATAACATGACAAAGATAATTACTTCATCCTACTACGTAAGAAGGAAGTGCCAGTTCTACTGGAAGTTCACTCTCCTGCCTTTCCTGTGTAGGTGGAAGGGAAATAGGCAGTATAAATTAAAGCAAGCAATCATCATTTCCCCACACTGCTCTCTTAGGAAGTTTGGAAGTGGAGTTAAGAAGAAGTTTCTGTCCCTTTTATAAGAAATGAGTTGTTAACCAGGGCCCTGATGTTAGATAGGGGAATACCTTTGGGAACCATGTACCCATTAGTAGACCAGGCCTCTCTCCCTAACACTTTGACCTGGGGTGAGGAATTTGAGGACAATACGCCCTATTGCCATATTGTAAACAGATGATGCCTCTTGAGCCCAACCAAAGCCCTTTATTCTGGCTTTCAACATACATCTCTTGCCATTTTGGAATGAAACAGAGAGGGGCTTCCACTGTCTTAAATTGGTTCTCCTGAGAATTCAAGTCATTGGTCTTTATTCTATACCTTTGGGCCTCATAAAATGAAACTCATTTATCTCTCTTCTACCCAGAAGGCTTTCAAGAGTGAAAACAAATTCACAAACATTATATCCAAGTGTCTCGTTGATGTTTGACATCACAAATGCATAACAACTAACTGAATTTTTTTGTTTGTTTGAACAGAAATGACGTTAGATTTGTGTATCTTTCTGTGGATTGATTCAACATGAAAATGGATTCAAAAATACACATTCCTTCACAGTGCCTGGTTTTAACATCATGTCAAGGAAAGGGACACTGAATAAGGTAATAAAGACTGTCTTGAATCACTGACATCACCCCTCCCCCATAGCCTGGCAGCTGCAGAGATAAAATGTGTGTGCTTGGAGGAGAAAGAGTGCAGTGATTGCGGGACTTTACGTTGGAACTCAGTACTGTCCTGCCACAGCAGAAAGCAACACAGGGCAGAATTCAGCCAGAACCCACAGAGGGAGCATCTAGACCAACCTTAGCCAGAGGAGAATTGCCCATCCCAGTGGTCAGAACCTGAGTTCCAGCAAGCCCCACCACTTCAGGCTAAAGTACTCTGGGGTCCTAAATAAATTTGAAAGGTAGTCTAGGCCACAAGGACTGCAATTCCTAAGCAAGTACTGATGCTATGTGGCTTGAAGCCAGTGGACTTGAGGGGCATGCTACCTAGTGAGACACCAGCCGGAGCAGCCAAGAGAGTGTTTGCATCACCCCTTCCCAGCACAAGGCAGCACAGCTCACAGCTCCAGGAGAGGCTCCTTCCTTCTGTTTGAGGAGAGGAGTGGGGAGAGTAAAGAGGACCTTTTCTTGCAACTTGGATACCAACTCATCCACAGTAGGCTAGGGCACCAGGCAGACTCCTGAGGCCCCCATTCCAGGCTCTAGCTCCTGAAAAACATTTCTAGACACATTTAGGTCCAGAAGGGAACCTGCTGCCTTGAAGGAAAGGACCCAGTCCTGGCAGGATTAATCACCTGCTGACTAAAGAGCCCTTAGGCCTTGAATAAACATCAGTGGTAGCCAGGTAGTACTTGCCACAGGCCTTGGGTGAGACTCAGAGCCATGCTGGCTTCTGCTGTGACTCAGTGCCATGCTGGCTTCTGCTGTGACTCAGTGCATTCCAAGCTGTGGTGGCCTCAGGGAGAGACTCCTTCTGCTTGAGGAAAGGAAAGGGAAAATTAAAGGGAACTTTGTCTTGCAGCTTGGGGACCAGCTCAGCTACAGTAGGGTAGAGCACTGAGCAGGCTCTTGGGGTCCCAGATTCCAGGCCTTGGTTCCTGGAAGGCATTTCTAGACCTGCCCCAGGCTAGAGGGGAGCCCACTGCCCTGAAAGGAGAGACCCAAGCATGGCAGCACTCACCACAAGCTGACTGAAAAGCCCTTGGGCTTTGAGTGAACTTCAGCCATAGCCTGACAGTATTTGTCATGGGCCTGGGGCAGTGGTGGACAGGGAGAGAAACTCCTTCTGCATAAGGAAAGGAAAAGGAAGAGTGGGAAAGACTTTATCTTGTGGCTTGGGTGTCAGCTCAGCTGCAGTAGGATAGAGCACCAAGTAGATTCCTCAGGTTCCTGACTCCAGGCCCTGGCTGCCGGATGGCATTTCTGGACCTGCCCTGGGCCAGGGGGAGCTCACCTCCCTGAAGAAAAAGACACAAGCCTGGATGGATTCACCACCTGCTGACTGAAGAGCCCTTGGCCTTGAGTGAACATTTGCAGTAGCCAGGCAGTAGTCACTGCAGGCCTTGTGTAAGACGCAGTGTGCTGTGCTAGCTTTGAGTCTGACTCAGTGTAGCCCAGTGCTGATGGCCATAACGGTGCTTGTGCCACCCCTCCCCCAATTCCAGGAAGCTCAGCATGGAGAATGGGACTTCATTTCTTTAGGGGAAAGTAAGGGAAGAGAACAAGAATCTCTGCCTGGTAATCTAGGGATTCTCCTGGATCTTATCTAAGACCACCAAGATGGTACCTCTATGAATCTGCAAGAGTCACGGCATTACTGGGCTTAGGGTGCCTGCTAATGCAGGTATGGTTATAGTGATCAAAGATTTAAATCACAACACTCAATTTTCTTTGACTACTTGGAAAGCCTTCCCAAAAAGGACAGGTACAAACAAGCCCAGACTGTGAAAACTACAATAAATACCGAACTCCTCAATGCCCAAACAATGATAAATTTCCACAAGCATCAAGACCATCTAAGAAAACATGACCACTCCAAATCAACTAAATCAGGCACCAGTGACCAATACCAGAGTGACAGAAATATGTGACCTTTCAGATAGATAATTCAAAATATGTGTTTTGGGGAAGCTCAGTTAAATTCATGATAACATAAAGAAGGAATTCAAAATCCTATCAGATAAATTTAGCAAGGAAATTGAAATAATTTTTAAAAATCCAGGCCGGGCGCAGTGGCTCACACCTGTAATCCCAGCATTTTGGGAGGCCAAGGCGGGTGGATCACGAGGTCAGGAGATCGAGATCATCCTGGCTAACACGGTGAAACCCCGTCTCTACTAAAAAATACAAAAAAATTAGCCGGGCATGGTGGCAGGCTTCTGTAATCCCAGCTACTGAAGAGGCTGAGACAGGAGAATGGCGTGAACCCAGGAGGCGGAGCTTGCAGTGAGCTGAGATTGCGCCATTGCACTCCAGCCTGGGGCCACAGAGCAAGACTCCATCTCAAAAAAAAAAAAAAAAAAAAAAAAAAAATCCAGCAGAAATTCTGGAGCTGAAAAATACAGTTGACATATTAAGGAATGCATCAGTCTTTCAACAGCAGAATTGATCAAGCAGAAGAAAGAATTCATGAGCTTGAAGATAGGCTACTTGAAAATACACAGTGAGAGGAGAAAACAGAATGAAGCACTCCTACAAGATCTAGAAAATAGCTTTGGAAGGGCAAATCTAAGAGTTATTGGCCTTAAAGAAGAGATAGAGATAGAGATTGGAGTAGAAAGTCTATTCAAAGGGATTAAAAAAAGAGAACTTTCCAAACCTAGAGAAATATATCAATATTCAAGTACAAGAGGATTATAGAACACCAAGCAGATTTAACACAAATGAGACTATTTCAAGGCATTTAATAATCAAACTCCCAAAGGTCAAGGATAAAGAAAGGATCCTAAAAGCAGCAAGAAATAAATTGCATATAATGGAGCTTCAATATGTCTGGCAGCAGACTCTTCAGTGTAAAACATACAGGCCAGGATAGAGTGGCATGACATATTTAAAATGCTGAAGGAAAAAAACTTTTATCCTAGAATAGTATACCTGGTGGAAATATCCTTCAATCATGGTGGAGAAATAAAGACTTTCCCAGACAAACAAAAGCTGAGGGACTTCATCAACATCAGAACTGTCCTACAAGAAATGCTAAAGGGAGTTTTTAATCTGAAAGAAAAGAACATTAATGTGCAATAAAAAATCATCTGAAGGTAAAAAACTCACTGGTAATAGTAAGTACACAGAATATTACAACATTGTGGCTGGGCATGGTGGCTCACGCCTGTAATCCCAGCACTTTAGGAGGCCGAGGAGAGCGGATCACGAGGTCAGGAGATCGAGACCATCCTGGCTAACACAGTGAAACCCTGTCTCTACTAAAAATACAAAAAAAAAAAAAAAATTAGCTGGGCGTGGTTGCTGTAGTCCTAGCTACTCGAGAGGCTGAGGCAGGAGAATGGCATGAACCCAGGAGGCAGAGCTTGCAGTGAGCCGAGATCAGCCACTGCACTCCAGCCTGAGTGATAGAGCAAGACACTGTCTAAAAAAAAAAAGGAAAAAGAAACACTTCAAATAAACAACCTAATAATACATGTTAAAGAACTAGAAAAGTAAGAGCACACCAAACCCAAAATTAGCTGAAAAAAAGAAATAATAAAGATCAGAGCAGACACAAATGTAATTAAAACAAAAATAAAATACAAAAGATAACTGAAATGAATAGTTGGCTTTTTGAAAAGATAAACAAAATTGACAAATCTTTAGTGATACTAAGAAGAAAAGAGAGAAGACCCAAATAAATATAATCAGAGATGAAAAAGGAGACATTACAACTGATACTGCAGAAATTCAAAGGATCATTAGAGACTACTATGAGCAACTATAGGCCAATAAATTGGGAAAACTAGAATAAATGAATAAATTCCTAGATACATACAACCTACCAAGATTGAATCATGAAGAAATCCAGAACCTGAATAGACCAATAAGAAGTAACGAGATTTAAGTCATAATAAAAAATCTCCCAGCAAAGAAAAGCCCAGGACCCAATGGCTTCATTGCTGAATTTTATCAAACATTTAAACAAGAACTAATACCAATCTTACTTAAACCATTCCGAAAAATAGAAGAAGGGGAAACACTTCCATACTCATTCTACCAGGCCAGTATTACCATGATACCAAAACCAGACAAAGATACATCAAAAAAAGAAAACTACAGGCCAATGTCCCTGATAAACCTTAATGTAAAAATCCTCAACAAAATACTAGCAAACCAAATTCAACAACACATTAAAGAAATCATTCATCATGACCAAGTGGGATTTCTCCCAGGAGTGTAAGGATGGTTCAGCATATGCAAATCAATGTGATACATTGTATCAACAGAATGAAGAACAAAACCAGATGATAATTTCACTTGATGCTGAAAAAAGCATTTGATAAAATTCAACATCCCTTTATGATAAAAAAATAAAAAAACTAAGGATAGTAGGAATGTATCTCAACACAATAAAAGCCATAAGTGGCATACAACTAGTATACTGAATGGGGAAAAACTGAAAGCTTTTCCTCTAAGACCTGGAACACGACAAGGACGCCCACTTTTGCCACTTTTATTCAGCGCAATACTGGAACTTCTAGCTAGAGCAAACAGACAAAAAAAAAAGAAAGAAAGGGGATCCAAATTAAAGAGGAAAAAGTCCAATTATTCTTGTTTGCAGATAATATGATTTTATATTTAGAAAAACCTAAAGACTCTACCAAAAAAACTATTTGAATTGATAAACAAAATTCAGTAAAGTTGCATGATACAAAATCAACATACAAAATTCAGCATTTCTATATACCAAGAGCAAGCAATCTGTAAAAGAAATTTTAAAAAATTCCATTTATAATAGCCACAAATATTCATAAAATAAGATACCTAGGAATAAACTTAACTTACAGTGAGAAATCTCTACAATTAAAACTATAAAACATTGATGCAAGAAATTGAAGAGGACAGGAAAAAATGAACAGATATTCCATGTTCATGAATTGGAAGAACCAGTCTTGTTAAAATGTTCATACTACCCAAGCAATCTACAGACTAAATGCAATCCCTATTGAAATACCAATTGCGTTCTTCACAGAAATAGAAAAAAAATTCTAAAATCTATTTGGGACCACAGAAGACCCAGAATAGCCAAAGCCATCCTGAGCAAAAAGAACAAACCTGGGGGAATGACATTACTTGACTTCAAATTATACTACAGAGTCATAGTATCCAAATAGCACGGTACTGGCATAAAAACAGACACATAGACCAATGGAACAGAATAGGGAACCCAGAAATAGATCCATATATCTACAGTGAACTCATTTTCAACAAAGATGCCAAGAATATACATGGGGGAAAAGACAGTCTTTTCAATAAATGGTGCTCGGAAAACAGGATACCATATGCAGAACAATGTAACTGGACTCCTGTCTCTCACCATATACAAAAATCAAATCAAAATGGATTAAAGACTTAAATCTAAGACTCAAACTATGAAACTACTAAAAGAAAACATTGGGGAAAATCTCCAGGACGTTGGTCTGGGCAAAGATTTATTGAGCAATACCCCAAAAGTACAGGCAACCAAAGCAAAAATGAACAAATGGGATCACATCAAGTTAAAAAGCTCTGCACAGCAAAGAGAACAATCAACAAAGCAAAGAGACACCCCACAGAATGGGAGAAAATATGTGCATACTATCCATCAGACAAGAGATTAATAACAAGACTATATAAGGAGCTCAAAAAACTCAATAGGAAAAAATACAATAATCCAATTTAAACATGGACAAAGATCTGAATAGACATTTCTCAAAAGAAGACCTACACTTCGGGAGGCGAAGGTGGGTGGATCATGAGGTCAAGAGTTAAAGACCAGCCTGACCAACACAGCAAAACCCCGTCTCTACTAAAAATACAAAAATTAGCCTGGCGTGGTGGCACTCACCTGTAATCGCAGCTACTCAGGAGGCTGAGGCAGGAGAATCACTTGAATCTGGGAGGTGGAGGTTGCAGTGAGCTGAGATCATACCACTGCACTTCAGCCTGGGTGACAGAGCAAGACTCCATCTCAAAAAAAAAAAAAAAAAAAAAAAAGAAGACCTACAAATGGCAAACAGGTATAGGAAAGGGTGGTCAACATAACTTATCATCAGAGAAAAGCAAATCAAAATACAGTAAGATATCATCTCACCCTAGTTAAAATGCTTTTATCCAAAAGACAGGCAATAATAAATGTTGGTGAAAATATGGAGAAAAGGGAAATCTCATATGCTGTTGGTGGGAATATAAATTGGTACACCACTGTGTAGAACAGTTTGGAGATTCCTCAAAAAACTAAAAATTGAATTACCATATGATTCAACAATCCCACTGTTAGATATATACCTAAAAGAAAGGAAATCAATATATCAAAGAGATCTCTGCACTCCCATGTTTATTGTAGCACTGTTCATAACAGCCAAGATTTGGAAACAACGTAAGTGTCCATCAACAGATGAATACATAAAGAAAATGTGATACATATACACAATGGAGTACTATTCAACCATACAAAAGAAAAAGATCCAGTCATTTGCGACAACATGGATGGAACTGGATGACATCATGTTAAGTGAAATAAGCCAGGCACAGAAAGACAAACCTCACACCTTCTCACTGATTTGTAGAAGCTAAAAATTAAAACAGTTGAACTCATGGAGGTAGAGAATAGAATGATGCTGGGAAGGGTATGGGGTGGGGGGATGAATTGGAGATGGTTAATGGAAATAAAAATATAGTTAGATAGAATGAATAAGAGCAAGTATTCAATAGCACAAGATGACTACAGTCAACAATAACTTATTATACATTTTATAATAACTGAAAGAGTATAATTGAAATGTTTATAACACAGAGAAAGGATAAATACTTAAGGTGATAGATACCCAATTTACCCTGATGTGATTATTACACATTGCATGCCTATATTAAAATATCTCATGTACTCCATAAATGCATACACCTATGTACCCATAAAAATAAATAAATAAAATTATTTTTTAAAATACACATTCCTAGAGCAACCAAAGGTAGATCTCTTGATATCTGTTAAGATGTCCAAATTCACAACATCATAATGACACACAAGTTCCTTCTTAAAATATGACCTTCCCTGGGCATGGTGGCTCACACCTGTAATCCCAGCCACTCAGAAGGCTGAGGCAGGAGAATAGCTTGAACCCACAGTTGGAGGTTGCAGTGAGCTGAGATCGCACCACTGTACTCCAGCCTGGGTGACAGAGTGAGTGAGATTTCATCTCAAAAAAAAAAAAATGTGACCTTTGCGTGAGCTTGTTCAGGAATACTTCACAAGTTTAAGAATTTTAATAAATACCATGAAATAGGCCAGGTGCAGTGGCTCACGCCTGTAATCCCAGCACTTTGGGAAGCCGAGGTCGGTGGATCGCCTGAGGTCAGGAGTTCAAGACCAGCCTGGCTAACATGGCGAAGCCCTGTCTCTACTGAAAATACAAAAATTAGCCAGACATGGTGGCGGGTGCCCATAATCTCAGCTACTCAGGAGGCTGAGGCAGGAGAATTGCTTGAACCAGGGAGGCAGAGGTTTCAGTGAGCCAAGGTTGCACTGTTGCACTTCAGCCTGGGCAACAAGAGCAAAACTCCATCTCAAAAAAATAAATAAATAAATAAATAAATACCATGAAACAATAGAAAAAAATTATGTTTATATGCTTTTTTCCCTGGAAGAAGTTCCATAACTTTTAAAATATTCCCAAAAGGGTCCATGTTCCATCAAAAGGTTATGAACAATTGAATTTAGTGGTGACTCAGATATATAATAGGAACAAGCCCAGAATATACCCATAAGGAAAAAAACATGGAGCCGGATTCATGAAACCTTGCCAGTGAATGAAACAGTGTGACACTCCAAAACCTCCATTTTCTTATTTTCTTATGAAGAACTAGACATGTCTTAGACCTGTCTTAGACAAAAATGGGGCAGCAGCTCAGCAGACAGTTATTTTTCCAGAAATCATGTCTGTATGCTTCTCCCCCTCTTCCATAAAAGACTCCTCCCCATTGGCATTTGATCTAAGGTGAACAAGTCAGAACAGTTCCCTGAGACTTTTCAGGCTGAAGCTGAGAGAAATGATACTTTTTTTTCTATTCGATCACTCTCCCAAGTAGCTGGGAATAGAGGCGCCCGCCAACAAGCCCAGCTAATTTTTGTATTTTTAGTAGAGATAGGGATTCACCATGTTGGCCAGGCTGGTCTTGAACTCCTGACCTCAGGTGATCCACCCGCCTCGGCCTCCCAAAGTGCTGGGATTACAGGCATGAGCCACCATGCCTGTCCTTTTAATTTTTTTTTTTTTTAATTATCAAAGGAAAGCCTATGAGAATGGCACTACCATGGTTGGAAAGAATGTACATAACAATGTACATAAGTCAGAATTTTGGCCAAAAATACAGAAGCCACATATGACTCATCATTTGTATTTGGCACTAGGAGATATGACTTCAAATATGCTGATAATGACAATGTTCTTTAGAAAAATTCAAAGATTACACACAATATTTTATGAATCTGCCAACAGAGAGAAATCTTGATGAAACATATCAAATTTGTCCTTACAACTGCTTTTGAAAACGTGATTGTTACAGACCACATGTTTGTGTCCCACAGAATTCATATGTTGAAACCTTAACCCCCAATGGAGTGCTATTAGGAGGTGAGGACTTTAGGAAGTAGATAGGTCATTTGGATGAGGCTCTCATGATGAAATTAGTGCTCTTCTAAGAAGAGACTCAAAAGAGCTTGCTTCCTCTCTCTATTTCATACCCTATAAAGGTACCACAAAAAGATGACCATCTGCAAACCAGGAAGCAGGCCTTCACTAGACACTGGATCTTGGACTTGCCAGCCTCCAGAACTGTGAGAAATAAATCTCTGTTGTTTAAGCAACTAGCATATGGTAATTTGTTATGGCAGTCCAAACTGACTAAGACAGATGGGAATGCCAACAAACACTATTAAAGCAATTAGATTTAACTTAGATAAGCTATAGAATACATTAGCAAAGATAAGTAAAACAACAGAAGATCCTCAACAAATGGCAGTTTTTGTCAGAAAATGAAATTACTTCTGTGTTAGTTCTAGCTCTAGTTATTTGATATGAATTGTTACTTGCTATTTACTATTACAAAAAGAAATCTAAATGTGGATATTTTATTTTAAAAAGAAATTTAATTGTTATTTTAGAGTGAATGAGTTTTCTGAATAAAAAAATACATGTTAAAAAATGCAACTAAAGTAGCATTTCAACAAAACACAAAACCATTGGCATGGATATGAAAGAAAAGATTCACCTATAAATAATCCTGAAACTAATTTCTCTAGAGACTATTTTCTGGTTGTTTGAGATAAAGGCATCATCTCAATTGAGATTAACAACTACAATGAACAAAGAAAACTTGTTTAATTTATAATAGTATTGTCAATAATACAAAAATTATTTGAAAAATCTTGATTAGACCACATTATTTATACTGAAATAAAGGCAAGAAAAATAAATTTTATGGGCCAGGCACAGTGGTTCATGCCTGTAATCCCAGCACTTTGGGAGGCCGAGGCGGGCGAGTGGATCCCCTGAGGTCAGGAGTTCAAGACCAGCCTGGCCAACACAGCAAAACCCTGTCTTTACTAAAAAGTACAAAACTAGATGGGCATGGTGGCAGGTGCCTATAATCCTAGCTACTTGGGAGGCTGAGGCAGGATAATTGCTAGAACTTGAGAGGCAGAGGTTGCAGTGACCCGAGATCATGCCACTGCACTCCAGCCTGGTCGACAAGAATGAAACTCTGTCTCAAAAAAATAAAAAAATAGGCCGGGCGTGATGGCTCATGCCTGCAATCCCAGCACTTTGGGAGGCCGAAGCGGGCAGATCACGAGGTCAGGAGATCGAGACCATCCTGGCTAATACGGTGAAACCCCGTCTCTACTAAAAATACAAAAAATTAGCCAGGCGTGGTGGCGTGTGCCTGTAGTCCCAGATACTTGGGAGGCTGAGGCAGGAGAATGGCGTGAACCTGGGAGGCAGAGCTTGCAGTGAGCCAAGATTGTGCCACTGCACTCCAGCCTGGGCGACAGAGGGAGACTCTGTCTCAAAAAATAAATAAATAAATAAATAAATAAATAAATAAATGTTATGACGTAAGTATTTGATAAATCCTTTAAATTTTCTGCTATGGAATAGTAAATACAGAAAAGTACACAAGTCATACATACATAGCTCAGAAAATTTGCAGAGTGAATAGTAATCAGCATCCAGTTCAAGAAACTGAATATTGTATCTGTCTTAATTTTATTGCTCATACAATCATCTCAACCCATAACAGAAGACCCGGATGTGTGTGATAATAACTAAATCAGTTGTCATTGATATTTTGCCAACTTTCAGTTTTACTTTACATGTATTTTTCTATTTGTCATCATAAAGATATATTTGTCAAGATAGGGGGATAGAACATATGTAATAACACTTAGTTGTCTTGATTGATGATGTCTAGCTGTTTAGTGGGTCTCCGTTGATTGGACTTTATCCTAAGCTCCACAAAGATTATGGCTGGTCCTGACCATGACTTCCACTTCAAAATGTCCTCTGCACATGGCTTCTTTAACTCTTCTGCACCTGGCAGATCTAGGTATAAAGGAGCTTTGCCTGCCCATCTGTTTCCCTCCCAGGCCCCAGTCTAAATTTGGTGCATGCTGTTATTCTATCACATACGCCTGTATTCTTTTTTGTAGCATCTACCACGGTCCATAATTGCATATGTATTTGTGAGTTTCTGTGTTAATGTTTGTCTCCTCCGCCAGCTTAAAAGCTCCGTGAGGGGAGGAAATTTGTCTCTTCTCTCATCATTTTATACCCAGCATGTAGCTCATAGATGGTATTCAATAAATATTTATTAAATGAATGAGAAAATGAATAAACTACACATTGAGGGCTGGCTCATAGATCTATCTCCCTAGCCTCTGCTCACTCCTGACTGCCACAACTCTATTAGTTGTCCAGCTGCATCGTAAGGCATCTCCACCTGGATTCTCACAAACACGTCAAATTCAACATGTCCAAAGTGAAATTCAACATCATGCCCCCTACTAAAATTAATTTCTCCTCCTGCATCTCTAGCTCAGAGAGTATAACTACCACCTGCACCAGTCTAAAACCAGGGAGTGGCTGGATACAGTGGCTCACGCCTGTTATCCCAGCACTTTGGAAGGCTGAGGCAGGTGGATCACCTGAGGTCAGGAGTTCAAGACCAGCCTGGCCAACATGGTGAAACCCCATCTTTACTAAAAATACAAAAATTAGCTGGGCATTGTGGCACTCACCTGTAATCCCAGCTACTTAGGAGGCTGAGGCAGGAGAATTGCATTAACCCAGGAGGCGGAGGTTGCAGTGAGCTCAGATCGTGCCACTGCACTCCAGCCTGGGTGACAGAGCAAGACTCCATCTCCAAAAATAAAGAAATAAATAAAACCAAGGAGTGACTTTCTCCTTCCCTCTATCTTCTAGTCTTCCAATGGTCCTCACCTTTCTGTCCTCTAGGTACCTTCCACTAATGCATCCCTCCAACTCATGTTCTTCTTTGATTTACTGCAACAGCTGTTGAACCACTCCTCACATTGCTAGCAAAACAATCTTTCCAAAATGCAAATTTAATCAGGTCCCTCTTGTGCTTGAAATCTTCCAAAAAATTGGAAGGGTGGGAGTTAGTAGAAGTGAGCTGAATTCTTCATCTTCATAGTGGAGAGTCTGTAAATACTGTTCAGTTTGACAAATGAAGAAATAGGGATATAAACACATTGAGAGTTATGGAGGTAAATGGAAACTGTTTAAAAAAGTGGTAACCTCTGAAAAATAGAACTGTGGGACAGGGGACAAGGAGGAGGAAGACATTTAGTTTTCATTTTATAGCTTTCTGCAATGTAAGATTATTGGTTATATATTATAAATAATTTTTAAGCAAATTTTTTTAAATTATGTATTTTATTAGCTTTCCCTTGCCCTTGGGATAAGCCCCAAATTCGTAGGAATAAAGAGTTTGTCTTAATACAGGTGGTCTCATCTCTTATGCTCTCTTGGACTTAACCTACTCTCCAGCCACCCGGAATTCACACATTGAACTCCTCAAAGGCATCATGCTTGTGCTTTTGCACAAGTTAGTCTCTCTACCTGAAATGTAATTCCCTGCTTCGTCACTTGCCTAAACCTCCTTTGTTCTTTAAGATTCAGCTGCTGTCATCTACAAATACTTTCCTGAGCCTGCCCAACTCCTTGCATGGTTAGGTGATGCCCCACGTTTGAGCCACAGTAACTCCCTATGTATAGCTCTATCATAGACCTGGAAACCATGTGAAAATCTTTGTGTCTCCCATAGCCTGGGAGCTTCTTGAGGACAGGATCTATATCTAACTCCTCTGACAAGTGCAGTGCCTGGCATGGAATGGATACTTAATAAATGCTGATGAATAAACAAAGAAACAATAAGCTTACATCTTACGTCTATTCATCTCTAAAATGAAGGAGTTACAAGCAAAGGAATAGTTTCTTTGAAGTGACTCTACATTAAAAAGCTGACAATACAACTGAAAAAAAAATGGGCAGAAGATATGAGTAGACAGTTCACAGAAAAAAAAATAAAAATGAGTCATGAGAAATGAAAAGATGATGAATCTGATTCATAAAAATGAAATACAAATCAACTCAATGATAAAATATCATTTCAAACTATCAAATTGGCAAAGATCAAACATGTTAACACTGTGCTAATGAGAATAAATAGGGTAAAAGGCTCTCTCATACGTGACTGTTGGGAGTGTATATCAATATAACCTCTGTGCAAAGCAAATTGGCAGTATTTCTAAAAATTAAAAATGCAAGTACTCCTTCTCAAAGCTATTCTATTTTCCACAGGTTTGAAAAGCTGTGTATTGCTTTTCAGGGCCAGATTGGAATTCCAGTCCACAACAGTCTTTCACCTCTGAACTTGAATTGTATATCACTTAATTAGAGCTTAGTATATACTACCTTTATGACCAGTTATTTCCCCAACCAAGTAGTAAATTGCTAAGGTCAAAACTATGTCAAATCTCTTTCTGTCCTTCTCAGTCCCCATCACTAGACTGAACACATGTGTGGCCAGTTTGTGTCCTTTTCATAGGACACAAGCAGGAAATCCCCAAGCCATTCTAGAAGCTAATATGTTATCCCAGGGCCCCCAGAGAAGATCAGTGTTGCCAGAGGTGCCACTGCCAGAATCAAAGACAGACTGAAAGGATGAAGATCCAGGCCCAGTACATCTACTTTGGTCTTATGATAACATTTAATTAGAATAAAATTTTAAATATAAGTACACTTTGAATTTTTAAACATGACTTTTTTTTTTGAGACAGAGTCTCGCTCTGTTGCCCAGGCTGGTGTGCAGTGGTGTCATCTCGGCTCACTGCAATCTCCGCCTCCCAGGTTCAAGCGATTCTCCTGCCTCAGCCTCCCAAGTAGCTGGGATTACAGGCATGCACCATCACGCCCAGCTAATTTTTGTATTTTTAGTAGAGACAGGGTTTCACCATGTTGGCCTCCATCTCCTGACCTCATGATCTGCCCACCTCGGCCGCCCAAAGTACTGGGATTACAGGCATGAGCCACCACACCCAGCCTAAAATATTATTTTACAACTACAAAAACCAATCTCCTCTACAGGCCCCTGGAGTTTAGGCCAGCATTAGGTAACACAGGGGTAGAAAGAGATCACTGAACTAGGAGAATCATGGAAGATTTTACTGATATGTTGTATTTTATATTACCAGGAAGTGAGCCAGTGTTCTCATTTTTCACATACATACTTTAATTCAAAATACAAATATTGGCTGGACTTGGTGGCTCATGACTGTAAACTCAGCACTTTGGAAGGCTGAGGCGGGCAGATCACTTGAGGTCAGCAGTTCGAGACCAGCCTGGCCACATGATGAAACCCTGTCTCTACTGAAAACATACAAAAATTAGCTGGGCATGGTGGCGGGCACCTGTAATCCCAGCTACTTGGGAGGCTAATGCAGGAGAATTGCTTGAACCTGGGAGGCAGAGGTTGCAGTGAGCCACTGTACCACTGCACTCCAGCCTGGGTGACAGAGTGAGACCGGGTCTCAACACTAAAAATAACAACAACAACAAATACAAATAATTTGGTTCCTTCCTGAAGGTGCTCCTTCTCAGCAATACATATGACAAAAAGAAGGGAAGAAGAAAATCTTGATGATCTCTTGTGGGGGTCTTGTATCCTCTGCTGTTCTGTGATTTATAATGCTTCCCAAAGAAGCAAATTGCCCAAATTTCATGTCAGTGGATGTGGATATTGTCCTAAATGTGGTAATAACATTTAGTTATTCAGGGTTATCAGTGATTAATAATTGAACATGTCAATAGAACAAGATACTATTGAGTCAAATTCTTTATATCCCCCAAATAATAGAATCTATTAGTATTTATACACATCAATAGACATGAAGTTATCAGAATGCTTTAAACTTCATGCAATAGAAAATCCAACCCAAAAGGGCTTATACAATAAAGTTCTTTATTGTCTCACATGACAAGAACTGGAAGGAAGGAAGGAAGGAAGGAAGGAAGGAAGGAAGGAAGGAAGGAAGGAAGGAAGCAAGGAGAATTCAAGTCAGCTCAATCTGCAGCTCAATAATGTCACCAAGATCCAGGTTCCTCCCCTCTTTCTGCTCTTCCTGCCTCAGCATGTTCTCAGGCCAATTCCTCCCCTGGTCGCAAAGAGGCTGTATCAGATGCTGCTTGCAGACATAACATTCTATAGCAGAAAGGAAACTGTTTATTTCCAAACATCTCTTTTTAAAGAGCAAGGAGAGGCTGAGCACGGTGGCTCACACCTGTAAACCTAGCACCTTGGGAGGCCGAGGCAGGTAGATCACTTGAGATCAGGAGTTTGGGACCAGCCTGGCCAACATGGTGAAATCCTGTCTCTACTAAAAATACAAAAATTAGCCAGGCATGGTGGTACATGCCTGTAGTCCCAGCTACTCAGGAGGCTGAGGCACAAGAATTGCTTGAATCCAGGAAGCTGGAGGTTGCAGTGAGGTTACAGTTAGCCAAGATGGCACCACTGCACTCCAGCCTGGGCAACAGAGTGAGACTGTCTCAAAAAAAAAAAGAGCAAAAAGAAACTTTATCAGAGACCCATCAGGCTATTGGTCAGAATTTTATCATGTGTCCATGCCTAAACCAATCACTGATGAGAAGGCTAGGACTACCATTCTGGCTTAAACTAATCCTTATCCACTCCCTGGAACTCCCCAGAAGCACATGGAGAGTAGATAACTGAACACAATTAGAGTTCTGTTTGTTGCCAAGGAAGGATAAACAGTTTTTGCTTCTGAATGTCTGAACAGTCTTAAAATGAATATTAATTAATACATTTCAATAATTAAAAAAAATATGAATTTCCCAAGTCTTTTCATAGTATCTAGTTAACTAATTTGTCCTCAATTTTCCCAAGTCTTTTCATAATACCTGTTTCATCTAATTTGTCAAAAACCAAAATAGCTTGCAGATATTTATCAAATGAAAGATAGTCATTCATTTATCCGTCCATCCATTGATTCACTCATTAAGATATTCTGAGCACCCATCACATGCAAGATGTAGTTTACTATGAAGAGTTCAATAATGTATAAGAAGTTTATTTGGAAAATGACAAGCTTTAAAAAATGATGTAAACTATTACATTATTTTTTAAACTTCAAACTTTATTAAATTTAAAATTCATTATTTTAACTTTAAACTAAACTTTAGAATTCATTATTTTCTCAAGAAAAAGTGATGGAAACAATTTTGATAAATTAGTAAACTTAACAGTTGTAGAGAATTATAGATTTATTCAAATAATCCTGGTTGACAAATCTCAAATATAAAATATTTATATCTGTAAGACTTAGAAATGTGATAGTGGAGAAACCCAAAACAATGGTATTCATGATGGGAAGATAATTCTAGGAGAGTTATAATACGGAGTATGAAAACAATTATAGGAACGAGCTCTGAGGTTATTTAGTCTGGTCCTCTCACGTACTGATAACTAGGAAATAAGAGTAGACTACATTAACTGAAGGGTTCTAGGTACATTCCCAAAACTAACCCCAAACCCAGTGTCTTAGTCCATTTGCATTGCTATAAAGGAATACCTGAGGCTGGGTAATTTATAACAAAAAGAGGTTTATTTGGAACATAGTTCTGCAGGCTGTACAAGAAGTATAGTACTCTATTCCGCTTCTAGCAGGGACTTCAGGGAGCTTCCAGTCATGGCAGAAGGGGGAAGGGGAGCTGGTGTGTAAAGATCACATGGCAGGAAGTGAGAGATAGAGAGAGAGAAAGAGAGAGTGAGAAAGAGAGAGAAATAGGCAGGGGAGAAGGGAGGCACTGAATAGGATGCCAGACTCTTTTTGACAACCAGATCTCCCCGAAACTAAGAGCAAGAACTAACTCAATCCCATACAAATGGCACCAAGCCATTCATGAGGGATCCGCCCCCCGTGACCCAAACACCTCCCACTAGACCCCATCTCCAACACTGGGAATCAAATTTCAAAATGAGATTTAGAGGGGACAGATATCCAAGCTATATCACCTAGTATTATTCCTCAGGTCACAAAAACATTTTTTGTTTTTCTTCTAAGAGCCAAACTAGGACACGAACTAGGAAGTTTCTTCTCTCATTACTCCCCAAAGACAAACCCACCCAGTGTAAGTCAAGAAAAACCAACCAACTGAATTAAAACATGCAGAGCTAAGGTGAAGGAAAGACTAAAGAAGGGACCAAGGAGATAAATTTTAGTAATATTTAGAACCATTCCATTTTGTGGGGGAGGGGGTAGTTTTATTTTGTTTTAACTATTACTCATCCTAGAAAATTCCTGCTTTGAGAATGGGGATATAATTTCTATAAAGCTCAGTAACCAAGTGGCAGAAAGGCTAGCATTCTATCAGGGCCTCAATAGCCCATACATGAGGGCATTAGAGAAGGCGCCCTCTCCTTCATTAAGCAGGTGCAGAGCTTGATAAGGGGAACTTGACTAGATTTCAGCCCTCTTCGTTCCCTTCACTAGGGGCCTTTGTGCAAGGCACACAATGCATAAATGTACATAGTAGCACTATTTTCTGGAGTAGAAAAATCTTGGGATTTCCCAAAGCTGTTCACCCCAATTCAGAACTGGAACACCATGTGTAAAGTCAGGAGAATTCATTCTGCCAGAAGCTTTTTTCATTACTGACATCCTAGACTGTTGGCATAATAATCTTAATCATCTGACCTTTTAGAGGCAATTTCCTGATCTTGGCTGGACAGACCAGTCTAAATGCTCCATTTGGCCCTATTTTTAAATTGCCCAGATGGCGTGAATGGGTGTGTGGCTTAGGGTGCCCCCATATGCTGGGCTGCTTCCAGGAACAATTTGTACCTTGGGTATAACAAGACTGGAGTGAGGAATGGGGGCAAGGGATGGTAAGGGTTAGGTCAGTGCCTTTCTGATCTGAGTAAAATACTGATTTCATCAGCTACTTGTGAAATACTGAGCCTTAATGTAGATTCATGAGGGATTACTCTTGGCCACTCATAAATGGTAGCCAAATGCAGATTGGAAAAATGAGATAGGTAGAAAGTAGGAGGCCAATTCTGAGACAGCTGCTTTTGATGTCTACCCACCCCGAGTTGGATTTGGGTGTACTACATAAGGAAGAATTAGCAGGGAAGTCAAGCCTGTTCATCACATCGGACATAGACCATTTTCTGCCCCCTTCCTTCTGTGCATTTGTTTCCTGGCCGGGCGCGGTGGCTCATGCCTATAATCCCGGCACTTTGGGAGGCCAAGGCGGGCGGATCACGAGGTCAGGAGATCGAGACTATCCTGGCTAACACGGTGAAACCCTGTCTCTACTAATGATACAAAAAATTAGCCAGGCTTGGTGGCGGGTGGTGGATGCCTGTAGTCCCAGCTACTTGGGAGGCTGAGGCAGGAGAATGGTGTGATCCCAGGAGGCAGAGCTTGCAGTGAGCGGAGATCATGCCACTGCACTCCAGCCTGGACAATAGATCGAGACTCCGTCTCAAAAAAAAAAAAAAAAAAGAAAGAAAGAAATTTGTTTCCTTGGAGATTACAAGGATGTGATGCCTAGAAGAGAGGGAAAAGAGTAGAAAGGACTTGAGAAAAGAGTAACAACAGTTCCCAAGATGTTTAGACTTTCATCAATAATATAGGCCAGGCACAGTGGCTCACGCCTGTAATCCCAACACTTTGGGAGGCCGTGGTGGGTGGATCACTTGAGGCCAGGAGTTCAAGACCAGCCTGGCCAACATGGTGAAACCCCATCTCTACTAAAAAAATAAATAAATAAAAAATTAAAAAATTAGCCAGGAGTGGTGGCGTGTGCCTATCATCCCAGCTACTAAGGAGACTGAGGCATGAGAATCGCTTAACCCGAGAGGCAGAGGATGCAGTGAGCTGAGCTCATGCTACTGTACTCCAGCCTGGGTGACAGAGCAAGACTCTGTCAAAATTAATAATAATAATATACAGAAGACTCTGTCATCCTGAAACAGCTTCTCATTCCCTTTGCTTATAACTTCCCATTTCTTCTACCTCAAATGGCTTTCCTTAGATGAAAGTTCTTCCTTCTTCTTTATTGATCCATGTCCTTCTTTCAAAAGAGATGCTTGACTCTCATCACTCCCAAGAAGCCTTTACAGACATTCAAACCTATTCCTTCTGGCCCTAAAAATGTAGAAGGTGGCTGGAACTCAAAAATAAGCTTATAGCTAAGGTTGCGGCTTAGATCTAAGTCAAGGATCAGCAAACCGTAGCCCATAAGCCATGTCCAGCCCACTACCTGCCTTTGTACAGCCCATGAACTAAAAATGGATTTTCCATCTATAAATGGTTGGGGGAAAAAAACAAAGGAAAAGTAATATTGCATGACATGAAAATCACACGAACTTCACATATCAATATCCATAAATAAAGGTTTATTGGAATGCAGCCATGCTTATTTGCTTATATATTGTTTATGGCTGCTTTCACACTACAATGGCAAAACTGATTATCTATAAGAGACAGTATAGTCACAAAGCCTAAAATATTTACTATCTGGCCCTTAACAGAAAAAAATTTGCTGATTCCTGGTCTACGACATTGAAAGATTTAGAGATGTTAAATAGGAACATGTCAAAGAAATCAATTTCAGGCAAACCAACAAAGGCTATCAAGTAGCCACATTAAGATCTAAGTCCCAAAATCAAGACTAAGTGGTTACCCCTAGAAGCAGGATATAGGGGGCAGGAAAAGAAAAAAAAACTGAAGTAATATACAAAGCAGACACTCTACACTTCGGAAGTGTGGAGGTAATATCTGTGCTGCTCACTGCCACATCTCTGTACCTAGCCCACATCTTAGTGCAGGGCAGGTGCCCGTTAACTGGTTCTAGAATGAATGAAGTAGAAGAGAGGAAGGAGAAACATAAAGCAAATGAAACAAGCATTGCATAGAGTTGGGGATAAAAGAGGGTCCCCAACAACCACCTAAAGTTTGTCTGTCCTGTGTAATATGTCACAGGTTCTCAAAAGTTAGCAGAAACCCCCATTTGGGAAGCTAAGTGTGTGCCCAAGAGACTGAAGAAGTGACTAAATAACTATGATAACTACCCCGATGCCCATTCAAGGTCACCTTTTCCACCCCTTCCTCAGTCACCAGATGCAAGTGTATTTAGTCCAGAGAATAAATTCAGACGTGGAGATTAGCAAGGGGAAGGAAATCACATACAAAGCTCATGAAATAAACAGCACCACTTGTTACTGTTGATCTTTGATTAACTGGCTCTTCTTTCCGAAACAGGGCCTCCTTTTCTTCTTTCTCTCTCTCTGTCTTTCTCTTTGTTTTCAGGTGACACCCACACATATCCTTCAGTGTTGGCAGAGATGCTCACTCAGATAACAACTGGAGTTCATGCTGCACATTTTTATCTTCGTGTGTCATCATCACCATGTAAAACCACAACTATAGGAAAACAAAGCTGTTTGCTGCTCTTCTTCTCAACTGACATTTCCACCCAGCTCATGATTTGTTCTTTGGAGCCAGAGGAGAGTTTCAATCTATCATTGAGATAGCTCTGCCTGATGAAGTGAGAGTAAAATCCAGTCCACTCCCACCCTGAAATCCATTCACCTTTCTTCAACTTTTTGTTCCTTCAAATTCCTAGCATTCAAGAGTCTTTCACAGAGTTTCAACAGGCAAATCAGATAGGAAAATGAGCTTCGGGAAGCACACATTCTGGCTCTGAGAGTTGCACCAAGAATGAGGTCAGCTTCGAAGAGCTGATATATTCTTTGATCACCTCAAGCAATTTATCATCTCAAGCAATTTTCAAGTGTTGGGCCCAGTGTCAACACCCTGAAATGAACAAAAGTCACTCTGAGAAAGTGTGTGACCTTCTGCTCTGGACAGTGGCCTGGGTTTCTAAGTGCTAGGATCCTGTGAATCTTCAAGGAGAAAGTACATATTTCTTCTGGGATGCCAAATCAGGGAAAGCTGAGAGACCCCACCATTCACATGTGTTCTTGAAGGGGTATGATCCCAGTTCACTGCAGCCTCAGCCTCCTAAGTAGCTGGGACTACAGGCCTGCACCATCACGTCTGGCTAATTTTTTTTTTAATAGAGACAGGGTCTCCCTATGTTGCTCAAGCTGGTCTTGAACTCCTAGACTCAAGTGATCCTCCTGCATTAGCCTCCCAAAGTGCTGACATTACAGGCATGAGTGACCGTGCCCAGCCCCAAACTTTCTTATGAGCACCGCTGTCAAAAAGTCAAGAGTTAGGCCTCAGTTTAGGAAACACAAACTGACATTAGGAGCAAAGTTACCAGACAAGGTTCTGGTCTGCTTTCCAGACCATCCCATTTGCTGCTGCACAGTGTGATGGTTAGGTCCCCATTACAATGGATCCAGAAGCTTCTTTAATTTTTTCTCACCTATCCATTATCTCTGATCCCGACAAGATGGGAGAGAAGAAAGGGTATTGCTTTAAAAAGGAATCAATCTGTTTTATCATACTGGAGGGAAAAAGTGAATTCGGGGTTGTGGGCAATTACAATATTCACCCAGTTGGGTAGCTAGAATGTTGTGGGAGGTGTTAGGTGAAGCGCAGTTTGCATTTTATTTTGTTTTGAACTTGAGTTTCAAGGTACTAGAACCTTTTTACAGAACTGGGTTACACTATTTTTATTAGCACAGTAAAGGAGTGCTTATTGAGCAGATTCATTTAATGGCTGACTTTTTTTTTTTTTTTACCCATCTCATTCCTTTCCAATTGATTTGATTTGTCTTATTGAACTATCCATGAGTAACCAGCTGAGTTCAGTCTTTCTTGGAGTAGTAAGAGACATATAAGCTCATCTTTTTCAAGTTTAATTACCTTTATTAAGTTTAATAAGCTTCATTTCACCAAAGAAAAGAATCAGTTTAGAGATGAACTCATTGCACACCGATTTAATTGACTCTGAGTCACCTTCAGAGTAAAATTTCAACGAAGGAAACAGAAGGTGCTACATGAATTATTAGACCAGCTCTTGTGTCTGTTGTTCAAATGCCTTTCTCTTCCCCTCCCCACAAGATGATAGGGGTGTGTGTGTGTGTGTGTGTGCTATTAGAGTGTTCAGCTATGATATGAGTATGACAGGTGAAGAAGTTGAAATTTTCTGTCCCCAGCATTTCCATTTGTGAGCACTTTTTGAATCAGAGCCAGAGAAGGCATTTATAGAATTTGTTGGGGGTAAAATCACCCCAGAAAAAAGAGCAGCAGGTCAGTAGTAGGATGGGATTTTAACTACAAAGACAACATTTTCAGAAGTCTTAAACTAAAGATATGTTTAAGATATAGCCAATACTCCATTAAGAGGGAATTTGGGGACTTCAATGGAAAATCAACTTACTCCTGACAGTGGCTGAGTTGGCATGACTTTTCTAACAGTATTAGTTTTCCTCACTGCACAAAAATTTCTAAAACGTAAATGAACTTATATTCATCAGATTTTCTTTCACTAGATTTGGCTGTGTATATATTTTACCTCCTGTTTTTTTAATAAAATGAATTTTTGAACTTCTTAACAGGAAAGTAGAAAATAGAACGGGCTTTCTCCCTCTCAAAGTATGATTATAACATTTAGACTGACCGTTAATTCATAAGGCCATGTAAAACTCATTCACTCAGTCAATAAATATTTATTATATACCAGGCACTGCTCTGGGCACTGGAGATACAGCAAGAAACAAAGCAAAGTTACTTGCCTCATGAAGCTTATAAACCACAAATAAATAAGAAAAATGTCTACTGTAAGAGATGGTAAAATGCTATGGAGAAAAATAAGCAAGGAAAGCAGACAGGGTGTGGGGGAGTTTAACTAGGGGAGAAGATGACACTTGAGCAAAGACCTGAAGGGTGACGAGGCAAGCCAGGTCATCTACAGAAGGACATTCTAGACAGAGTAAACAGGACATGTAAAAGCCCTGAGGTAGGAACATGCCTGTGATGGTTGAGTATTCCTGACACATTCCTATATGTCAGAAAGTATGCATATATCTATAGGAAAGAGAGACTTTCTGAGCCTCAAATGGCCTTGCAGATAACACAGACTCCCTCACCCCACCTCTTGACAGAGTCTATGTCACTCTCTTTGACCTGGATTATTAATAAGTCTATAGCAATCAAGATCCTTGTTCTGGGTCCATTATTGGCACCATCTCTAATCTCCAGCATGTAGTTGAATTTAACACTTTGGGATCAGTATCCAGGTCTGGTATAGTTCCCATCTGGCAGTGCAAATGGCTGGGATAAGGGATAAGACATCCATTTAACCATCAATACCCTCATTAAAATAGCCATGAGAACTGGTGGCTTAGTTAGTTAACCTGAGGGACTGATGGGGTCAAGGCTGAAGTTGGATCTCTCTCAAACTTCTGAGCACTCACATGACACAGAACACATAGGTAAGCCTAGCCTGACATCTCAAAGAGGTCAGCCATTGGTCTGATAAGAAATTGTGACTGAAGTCAGGCAAACAAATCAGAAATGTACCCTGCTTGAAGTGAAATTAGTATTTGAAAGTCTAGCTTTTTCAAAAAAGGCTAAACTGGAGATTTATACAAGGATTTACCCCACACCTCTTTTAAATAGCAAGTTCTATCCAAATTCATTGCCAAAGCAAAGCATATCTATTCTGAAAGCATATCTTTCTTAATACCAAAAGACAATATTAAAGTACAAATTTAAAGCAGACATATAGTAGTTTAGTAATTTTATCACTGAATATATAGAACATAATGTACACTTGGTCTCTTTAAACTGGCATGCTTAACCCAAATAGGTGAGCTCACAATAAAAAATTACAGGAGTACCATTAATTATAAGACTCTTACAATAATAGCAGCAAATGACATTGTTTTCTTCATAACTACCATATCTGAAACTATGAAAGCATTGCTCCTACCACTGTTTTTGAACCATTTCTTGGTTCATACTAATAGTGAAAACGGACTTCCCTATATAACATTTCTTCTTTGTTTCTGTGCAGAGTGAGTAAGAAACATCTCAAGTGTGATTCATCTTTAGTAGGCCTACTTTTCCAGTCAGAAAACAAAATCATTTATTACCATAGATCAAGTCTTTCCATTTAAAAAAAAAAGTATTTATTTATTTGCCACTGCCATTTCGAAAAACTCTCCAGCTCTGTCATTTTCAAACACAATCTGATAACTTGGATTGAAGAACTCTGTGTGCCCAAGAAGCTGGCAAGTGGCACACGTGCCAGGGTAAATCCAACAGTTCTTCAGCACCCAAGTACTGCTGAGTTTGATCTTCTTGGGACTGACTAAATTCATGGAATGGAAGCCCATTTAAAAATCAACCAAAGTACAG
Organism: Pongo pygmaeus; assembly: GCF_028885625.2. Taxonomy (NCBI): domain Eukaryota; kingdom Metazoa; phylum Chordata; class Mammalia; order Primates; family Hominidae; genus Pongo; species Pongo pygmaeus. The sequence continues at coordinate 104,046,139 of NC_072384.2, read as the reverse complement.
TATTTTCTATCTGGAATCTCAAAATTCCTACTCCTCCCTTCCTTCTCACATTAAAAAAAAAAATTAAAAGACCTCTTTCTATACATAAAAGTGGGAGGTGCCCTATATTTCATTACAAGATAAACTATTTCAAGAAACAGGAAAATGATGGAAGTTAAAAGGTCCTCATATTATAGCACCTCATCCCTGCGTAGTGGGTTTAAATGTGTTACAATATTCCCCCCTTCTTAGGCTATTGCCCAGTTTAATTTTTATACATAATTTATCTATATGGCAATAATACCAATAGCTAACATTGTATGTCAGGCATGCTACTAAATGTCAGGGATAGGCAGAGACAAAGACAGACTTGGGCCATGCCCTCATGGAGATTATACTATAGGAAGAGACATTTGTGACCATTATCTCCATTTTATAGTTGAAGAACCATCATCTTAGGTGGGCAGTGACTTGCCTGAGGCTATTCAACTACTAACGAGACTTGAACCAAGTCTATGTGCCTCTAAAACCTAAGCTCCTTCAACACCTGAATTAACTGAAGCATGAACAAATGGTGAGGGCCACTGAAGGGCCATTCTTCAAGGTCCCCAGGCATATTCTAGTTGACTCAAACTGTAGGTAGAAAAATATCCATGGTCATTTCAGGGTCAGGCCTTACCCAGTCCCTTAAGAACTCTGATGCTGTCTTCAAAAGACACATTCCAAAATACTTTCCCATGTGAATGGACCTCCAAGGTACAGGAGCAGCTGAGCCCCGAGTTTTGGAGCTCTGAGCCCTAAACCACATAAAGTCCCTGTAAAGGAGCTCTCACCAGGGCACCTTCTGCCTGACACCTTCTGGAAGATTGTCACCTAATGCTGGCTATCTCCTCAGCACATGGCAAGAATTTCATCATTCCATTCTATTCGTCCTCCTTCCAAAGAACCTTCTTGGGACTCATACTCTAATGAATGCTAACATCCCTTTTTCACAGTATTCTCACTTCTCCTATGGACGCTCTTTCCACAACCCACTTTGGATCTCCCCACCGACAATAAAGAGAACAACTGTGCAACCCTGAAACATATGAAGCAGGAAAGCTCCTCCTACCTGGTCTGATTGGAATGAACTGTTAGACAAATAATCCTTCACAGTACTCAAATAATTTTGTGGTTTTGTTGTTGTTGTTGTTGTTTGAGACGGAGTCTCACTCTGTCGCCCAGGCTGGAGAGCTGTGGCACGATCTCGGCTCACTGCAACCTCCGCCTGCCAGGTTCAAGCGATCCTCATGCCTCGGCCTCCTCGGCAGCTGGGATTACAGGTGCCTGCCACCAGGCCCAGCTAAATTTTGTATTTTTAGTACAGATGGAGTTTCACCATCTTGACCAGGCTGGTCCTGATCTCAAGTGATCTGCCCACCTCGGCCTCCCAAAGTGCTGGGATTACAAGCATGAGCCACTGCACCAGGTCCCATAGTACTCAAATAATTTTGATATAAAGTGACCTTATTTCCTGACATATTCTTTCTTTGTGTAGGAGAACTATTTTATTCTTTCGAAAGTATATTGTGAACATTAACACTGAAGTCTCATGACAGGGAGTGAGGAAAGCAACTTGGTTTACCTGATATTGCTTTGAGGGAATCCCTCATTTGGTCAAAATGACTAAATATGATCAGAATTCATAAAAGACAATGTCTACATATTTCTAAACTAAAAGGAAAACAGCATTAAATAGGAACTAAGTGGCTCATTTCATGAGTGGGAGACAGTGTTTTAATGGTTTTTAAATATGTCTTCCTATCCCTCCCCCTACTCTAACTTACCCCGTTTAACCCACTAACCAAAAGATTAAACACCCATTTAACCAAAAGGAATGATTTCCTAGCCTTTCTTCTGCAACTAAAATGTCTGTGGATACCACACTTTGCTTAACTGAGATGTGCAGGTGAGTGAGAAAGGAAAGAGGCTCCCAGAATCCACTCCCTTTTTGTTTTCTACCCTAACTTCTCAGTCAAGTCAATAAGTACATGGTAAGTTGGAATGTGGGCCATGGCACTGTAAGACTTGGCCTGTCACAGGAAATATCTTTTACTTCATTTCAGAGTCTCAAAATGATCTTGATATTTGGTCTAGTCACTCGAGAAAAATTGGCATTGGTGGCCCAATAGGGGCCTGAGGTGGCCGGCTGGAGATGAGGCGGTCATTTCCTATCCAGAGCAGTGATATTGAGCAGATGGGGGCTGCCAGCCGGCTGGCTTCTGGATAGGCGTCCGTGTCAGGAGCGATAGGCTGCGAAGTCGCGTGGTGGGGCATAGGGCTGGTAATGCTTGCGGGTGGGCCCGGGGTGGCGGGGAGTCATGTTCATGTAGTCACTGTGCAGGAGCCTGCTTCTCTTACTCCTCACCTGCAGAAAAGAGAAGTGTCAGTATGGAGGGACAATGTCATGGAAGGAGTTCTAAGACTGTGGACACAACTATTCATAATATTAACTGTCAAATGACAGAGACGCTAAAACACTAACCCTTTTTGAGCACCTTGGACTTGGGTAATGACTAATCACACCCAACTACTGACTCTTCACATTGAACTTGAAAAATCTCAAAGAAAGTATTTTAGAGAAATGCATCCCTGTTACTCTCAATGCTGTCATTTGACCTGAATTAAAAATGCACACTAATTAACATATCCACTGTTGATATGTAAATACACTTGAAGGCCCTTCCTCCTTTGACTAGGTTAAGCCTACCCACATTGTGATCTTCTTACATTAGCATTTGCTTAACAAGCTGTTTTTCCATAATTAACCAAAGAGGACTTTCAGCTCCTCCAGAGTCTGTAATAATCACAAATTTGTAAAGATGGAGTCCAAACTAATGGCAATTTACAGTTCTAGACAACTAGTACATTCCTAGGTCTTTATGGGTATGTATTTCTACACTCATCTCTCTTTCATAGGCTCGGCTCCATCAGGATGAATTTCCACCAGAAGTGAGGGAAGTAAGGGCAATAGTTTCACCCACCATGAATCTTAGCAAAACTTTTGACTAAGGGTTAGGAACATCATTTCTGGATCAATGTGATAGTAAAATTTTACATTTCTTACAAATGACCCAGAAAACATCTAAAAACAGAAAGCCATCAGATTTCTGGATTCAGAATTCTCTATTATAAAAAAGTGCCTAGTTCCTGGCACACAGGCCAATACCTAAGTAGATAATGCTGTACATGAATGACATGATACCTGAATGAATAAATAAGTGAATGATTTCAGCCCTGGTTTTGTTTCCATACACTCCTGCCTGAGCACTTCACACCTTCCTTGTCAAAGGGGCATGAGTAAGTGCTAAAGAAAGGTTTGAAAAACACTGACCTCCATGTTACTAAACACAGCTAACATGTTTTAAGTCCTCATCTTCTTCAACTCTCAGCAGTATTCTATACTATTGATAACTCTCTTCTTTTTGTGATACTATTTCTGTTTGCCATCTATGACATCCCAGTTTTCATCCTACCTGTCTTGTCACTCCTTCCCTGCCTCCTTTGCAAGCTCATCCTTCTCTAGCCAGCCGTTAGAATTTCTCACTGCTTGGTCCTAGGCCTTCTTCTCTATCCTCTTTCCCTAGGCAACCTTATCCACATTCACAGCTTCAATTACCACCTACTCACCCAAATTTATATCTCTGGACTAAACCTCAAAGCCACTCTAAACTCAACATGTCTAAAATAAAACTCAACATTTCCCCCAAATGCTGTTTTTTTAACCAGTGTTTCTCATCTGAGTGAATGACACTACCATATATACAGTTGCCCAAGGCAGACCACCTAACCTCATCCTTGATACCTCAAGCTCCCTTAATCTCTGTCCCAGGAGACATTTAGTGAAGTCTAAAAACATTTTGGATCATCACAACGGGGAGGGATGCTACTGGCATCTACTGGGTAGAGGTCAGAGATGCTGCTAAACATCCTACAATGCAACGAAGAATTGTTTTGATTCTACATCCTTTCTGTAAATGAAAGACTAGAGCTGTCTTGAGCACAGGATCACAGCAGGGCAGGGGTGAGACCAAGGAAAAATGTCTGTCCCCAGATGAGTGTAGAAAACAGCCGATAAACTGGGAAGCATTTTTAGTACTTACTCCAACCCTGAGGACTCCCTTTGCCAAACCTCCAAGTGTCAGCCTCTGCCTCCGGACACCCAAACCAAATTATAGCTGGTAGAGAGGCCACAGCAATAAAGGTGTCTTGCTTCTCAGGTTCTTTGCATTGCACATAAAATAATCAAAGGTCTGTTGCAGTCAGCCCCCATGCTTATCCTCAAGCGATTGTCAGATGGCAGACTTACTTATTATCACCCTAACTCTAAACACAGCAGTGGGATGAAAATGACAGATGCATGGCTGGGAACAAACACCACACAGAACCTACAGCACCCATGTGCATTGAGTATGTGTGCATATGTATGCAGGAAGTACCTACCCTATGTGTCTGTGTCATCTCCACCCCTTCAACAGTGAATGTCAGCTAATGATATGTGATTTCTGGACCATTCCTCCTTTGCCCTTCTCCCCATGCCAGCCTTACCCACTTGTTTCCTGGGAACAGCAACAATACACAGGGCATATGCAAGGTAATCTACTTAAGTATGTGGTCTTCAAGAATCTACTGGATTATTATAAAAAGCAGACACTACCTGTACACACACTATCTACATTCCTCACATTGTGATCTGCAGTGGGGAACATAATGTTTTTTAAAAAGATTTTTTTAGGAAAACGGGCAGCTTTACCAGTACAGCTGCATGAATGGAGAATTGAAAGACAGTGACAGGTGCTGGCCTGTGACAGCTTGACCAAAGGGAGCTCTTTATTTACTCAAATGTCAACATCAGGTCAAGAACTGAGATAGAATCTGCAGCTGCTCCCAGAAACCCGCTCAGCCTAGAAACCCACTCAACCCAGAACTGCCTACAGTAGCATATCATAGGCCCTCAGGAAGTTCCGGAAAACAGCAACTTACATCAAGGCACACTGCAGACCAGCCAAAAATAGGATCTCAGAAAATTACCCAGGAAATAGCTAAGCTCCAGGGATCCATAATGGCCTAGATGCCCAACTCAGCAAGGTACTTGTTGCTTAAACAGCAACAGCAGGAAAAGATGAGCCCAGAGTAAAAATACCATGTTATTCTACGAAATATAGACAAACTTGTATTTATACTCTTTTGGTAAGAGAGTACAAAGACCCAGGTTTGAGATGCAGATAAGTGGTAGTTTTTATTGGGTAACCGAATTGACTACAAGAGGCCACAAATGACAGGACTGCCCAATTCACAGGGGGTCTGTAAGACAAAGTAAAACAAAAATAAAATTTTTTAAAACAAAGCAAGATGAATCTCACTAGGAATTAGTAGTACTGCCAAGGAAAAACCCAGCGTGTCTACGATGTGTCTGAGTTGAAAGTGAACGGTTTAAATTCATTGAAAGTGAGAAGCTGCTTTTGTCCCTTTGGGTGACTCAAGTCACTCAGCAAATTGATGTCTCATTACAGTAACTGACATTCTAATGAATATTTATAATAAGTTTTCAATAATGAGCAGTGTCCTCTGGCCATTGAAGGTTAAAGTAGTTCCCAAAACTACTTTCTGCAGAGCTAGTAAATTACTTTGACCTAGGTCAGCATATCACAGGGGAATGCCTTTCCTGGAGGGGTACCCAAAGGGCCACTGCACCTGGCCTTTAAGTTAGAAAGTTGAGATTCCCAATGAGAGGATTGAAAAGCCATATGGTGGGCATAAAAGCCAATGGCCAGAGATTAAGAAGAAACAAGAACTAAGAATTCTAAAAACTCTAAAATTATCAGCAAACACCACAGAGGATCAAAGCTAGAAGGTAAGTTGGATGAAGATACCAAGATCTGGAAAGATGAAAGTAGTCAACTAACATCAGAGGCAGAATTCAGGCAATATTTTACAATACCAAAGCCCCACCTTCAGGGTTGGGCAACTTGCAGAAGGCAAGCCAGGCAAATTCTTAAGATGATACCTAGTATAAAGAATTTCCAGGAACAGGCAACCACTTTTTTTCCTACCCTGCGGCAAGTACAGAGTAAGCAACAGGCAGCCTGACAAATGTCCATCTGAGCCCTAGGGTCTTCTGAACTGAAAGGAGCATGTGGGGAACAATTGAAAGGTAAGCTTTGGCAATAGGCCAAGAAGAGTCTAAAAGAATCTAAGACCGGATAATAGGAAGGCATGACTGTGGATCCAGGTCTGTACCCGCAGTCACCAAGCTGATAGTAAACAGAATGACTTCACATGATATGGCTTTCAGAAATCAATGACCCATCTATGAATTAGGTACATATATGGATTATGCCTTAAAGATGAGTATCATACTTCAGGCAGACTCATTTAAATCCTTAATTTGACCTCTCTGGAGACTATCAATTCATCAATCCAATAAGCATTCATTAAGCACCTAATGTACTTAATATAAAATGGAGAATATCAAGAGAAACAGTCTTTTGGAGACTATCAAGAGAAATAGTCTTTTATCCTTGAGAATACATTTCTCATTGAAGAAGTGACTCATCCATGCATGTAACTTCTAGAAAAAAAGTCAAAGACAACACGGAGTCAATACATTCTGTACCATACTATGTACCTAAGAAGTTTCTGAGTAAGAACAAGGGTCACTCAGGGGTACATTCTTAACTGTAGGTGCGCTCATCAAAATGTGTTCAAACCCAGGCCAAAAATTCAATGTTGAGGAAGGTAAAGAAAAATACACCACATTTATTACGTAAACATTTGCAAAAGTTAGTACTTCAATTCAGTGGTGAGAGCTCAGAAAATTCTAATTCCCATTATAGTTTCATAATGACAGCACCATACTTGGCCTCACATACTTCAACTGCTTCAGAGGAGAAAAAAAAATATGACTCAGATAAACAGATCTAGTTCCTTTGCTAGGTTTGAATACACAATTTCAGTAGCCAAGTTTCTCATGATTTTTGATCAAGCCAACATTGTCCATTGGCTTCAGTTGCCTAGCTTCCCAAGTTGCCTAGGTGTTTACACATATATATGCATTAAAACTGTTTTATGTGTCATAATTATATTGCAAAATGGGGAGAAGAAAGGCAACTGCTCCTAATCCCTCCACCCTAATTTGCCCATTTAGCTTCTTATTTTGCCTCACCACCTACTCAATGCCTTCTGGGAAATCTAACTCATATCAGATTTTTATATCAGATAGAGTTGAACAAGCTAAAAGAGAACCTACTCAAGCATGGGGAAAAGAAAATCATCATCCTATATTAAACAGAAAATAAACCACATAGGCAAAATTCTTGAATGTGTTCAGATTGCATGTGCAGTAGAAAAGTTACATAAAAGCAGTGCTGCTTCTCTTACCCAGAAAATAATAAAGGCCACTGTTACTAGCAAGCTATAGCAAGCCAGGACTCCACCAACCACCACCAGCACCCAAAAGGGCTTAGAAGGTCCAGGAAATAGGGGACTTGGACAAAGGTGTTTCCCTGAAAAACAAAATAGAGTGGATTAAATGATACAGGAATAGCAATTGAGTGCATTTCCTTCCTTGTGAACATCAGAGAAAAATGTGAAAGAAATAAAAATATTAAACATATCACCAGCTTAGAGTGAATAGATTTCCTCTTTGAGACTTACCCAACCCCACCACTGCCCATGATCTGGTCAGTTTTCATGACCACAGTTGAAAGCCATTACATTAGGATGGTACACTGGTAGACTTGTATTCACTTGACTTTGTGGATTCTACTGTGTGATTCAAAATGGTGACTTCCAATGGCCTTAACCTAACTTTACCCCTTTCTCCCATCAGAAGATAGTTCATCTAGACCCTAAACTGCATCCTTGGAATAAGTTAAATAATATACATGTTTTCAAGCCTTAAGAAAATCATCAGCCTAATATGGCAGTCAGAACATTGGACTGCTAATCAGAGGATAAATCTCTAGCTCCAACCCTGTCTAATAGATTCTACAATGACAAACAAATCACTTTATATCTTTAGGAATCAAAAGGGGATGAGAAGGAACCTATAGAATTCTATTCAAAATTAGAGAAAATTAGAACCAGAAAGCATACCAAAAATCCTCTAGTCCATTGATTTTCAATCCTAGCTGCACATTAAATTATCTGAGGAAGTTTGAAAATATAATGATGTCCAGCACCCCTTCCTCAACCCATATCAATTACATCAGAATCTCAGGGCTGGAACTAGGCATTGGTATTTCTTTTAAAACCTACTCAGATTTATAATATACAGATAGGATTGAAAATTACTAAGTACAGGATCACTGGTGTCCTTCTCAGTTCTAACATAATGATATGTGTATATGTGTGTATACATATATATAAAATACTATCCTAAAGTAGCATATCATTGATATAGGAAAAAATATTTCACTCTTAGCTACAAGCAAAATAGCACAATTTTTTAACCTTTGACTTGATATAATTAAAATATTCTGTTTGGATATTATAGATATTAGAAATCTAAATGGGACTCAGCAAACAAAATATTCACATATTAATTGTCTCTATTTTGCCAGAACACAAAAGCTTATCTGCCACATTAACAGTTCTTTCCTTATTTAGTATCCTATTTTTCTTCAGCATGGCTCTGTTCTAGCATAGAAGAAAAACCATTTATTGGCATTATGCTAGGATTCAGTACAAAACTGAACATATATGTTTCTTATTATCATTCCACAAAAAGGAAAAGCTATGATATATCCACAAAGTATACCAAAAAATCAAATTTTACTTGTTGCTACCAATACTGTATTCTTCTGAGCTGGGGAATCATGATTTTTCTCCCTAACATTTAGGCAGAACATAACGTCAACAAAAGCTCAGTAGACTTATTTTCACTAATTCACAAATACTGCTTAATAGTTGTACTGAGTTTTTGACTATGAAAAAGTTAGGTGACTTATCCAAGATCGCAGAGTTGATTAACAGCAAATTTTATGTCCCCCGATTTCTAGTCCAGCATTCTTTGTATATTTTAGAAAATGGAAAGGTATGGGCTGGGCGCGGTGGCTTACGCCTGTAATCGCAGCACTTTGGGAGGCCCAGGTGGGCAGATCACGAGGTCAGGAGATTGAGACCACCCTTGCTAACACGGTGAAACCCCGTCTCTATTAAATAAAGTACAAAAAATGGCTGGGCGCGGTGGCTCACGCCTGTAATCCCAGCACTTTGGGAGGCCAAGACGGGCGGGTCACGAGGTTAGGAAATCGAGACCATCCTGGCTAACAAGGTGAAACCCCGTCTCTACTAAAAATACAAAAAATTAGCCAGGCATGGTGGCGGGCACCTGTAGTCCCAGCTACTCAGGAGGCTGAGGCAGGAGAATGGTGTGAACCTGTGAGGCGGAGCTTGCAGTGAGCAGAGATCGCGCCACCGCATTCCAGCCTGGGCGACAGAGCAAGACTCCCTCTCAAAAAAAAAAAAATTAATTAATTAAAATAAATAAATAAATATACAAAAAATTAGCCAGGCATGGTGGCGGGCACCTGTAGTCCCAGCTACTCGGGAGGCTGAGGCAGGAGAATGACGTGAACCTGGGAGGCGGAGCTTGCAGTGAACTGAGATCCCGCCACTGCACTCCAGCCTGGGCGACAGAGCGAGAGTCCGTCTCAAAAAAAAGAAAAAAAGAAAAAGAAAAGAAAGGAAAGGAAAGGAAAAGAAAGCAGGAAGGAAGGAAGGAAGGAAAAAGAAAATGGAAAGGTACTTTTACAGAGGAAGATTATGGAGCACAAAAAAAGAATTAATTAGAAATAGAACTGGGTCTTCCTGAGTCTTAACCCATTAGACTCAGCTGTTACTTGAGGGCACCTGGGCTTACATTTTAATGGTAACCTCTTTTCTGCCATGATCCACTCGAATGGAGAAAAATGATCTGTTCCCACATGAGGTAACTTCATCACTTACTCTCCCGCTCAATGTCAGCAAAGGAAAATAAAGATATTCAAAATATAACCTTGAATCTCCTCTACAGTAAAGGGAAAAAATTTTCTGAAAACATTATTTGTCTTTGTTAGTATCAAATCACTTAGGCCTTGTTCCACCCCACCACCGACCACGACCCAGTTTTCAGGACTGCATTTGAAAACCATTACTTTAGGGTGGTACACTGGTAAAGTTGTATGTTACCTTTCACATGGATAATGGTTCCATTGCTCTTCTCATTGTCTAGGTAAGGAGGAGGATACATGACTTCAATTTTGCAGAAGTAAATATCTGTTTGGTTAACATACAAATTCTGGAGGTAGAATGTCACTGATTCATTGCCCAATTTCCCATCACAGTTGAACCCCGTTTTTGAGTAAACCTGCAGCTGCTGGGAGTAATTCCCATACACAACACAGACTTCCACAGCACTATCCAGTCCTTTATGAAGGGATGCCCGGAACTCCCTTGAGAAGAGATTGTAGGAATACTTGCAGCTAAGGTTGACCGCATTGTCGTACGCTACAAGCATGGGCGACTGCTTCACCAAAATCTTGTTTCCTGGGGGAAAAAAAATCATTTGCTTAGAACAAGAATATACGGATAATTTTTCTTCCTGAAAGCAAAATATATTAATTAACTAAATGAACAGATCTCCAGCAAAGGTTTTCTCTTGGCAGAAGATGTAGGACCTCTTCAGGGGATAATTATACTGAGAGTTCAAAAGTTAACATTTCAATATTATTTTCATCCTCTTTTGAATGGAACAATGGAGCATGTTTTCACCCGGAAGGCAGTACATGGCTTTCTGTTAGCATTGAGCACCACAGTTAGGCACTCACAATTTTTAAATCTATATTCCTAAGACATTAATATTAATCATGCATTGGGCCAATTTCCTGACTGATATATTTGGAGATGGCTTTACTGCCTGACACAGACACACAAATAGAGCTGTTTCTTTGTTTGTTTGTTTGTTTTTGAGACAGAGTCTTGCTCTGTCGCCCAGGCTGAAGTGCAGTGGTGCAATCTCAGCTCACTGCAACCTCCACCCACCAAGTTCAAACAATTCTCCTGCCTCAGTCGCTTAAGTAGCTGGGATTACAGGTATGCACCACCACACCCAGCTAATTTTTCTATTTTTTTAGTATAGACGGGGTTTCACCATGTTGGCTAGGCTGGTCTCGAACTCCTGGCCTCAAGTGATCTGACCGCCTTGGCCTCCCAAAGTGCTGGGATTACAAGCATGAGCCACCACGCCCAACCTACAAATAAATTTGTTTTTAAGTTGTGATACAGGTTTTTGTAAAGGAATTAAAATATTTTGAAACATTTTTACTTTGCTTATTGCCCATTCCAAGAGTGGGACGAAGAGATAAGAAAAAATATAACCCAAGAGTTTGCTTTAATTTGTTTTCCACACCAAATTCAGAGAATAGCCTCCCCAAGAAATTCATAGATATATTCCCTTAAATCATGAAAGGTGAAAGACTCCAGAGGGGAGTTATCTCTCTGGTCCATCGTCTACCTTTACTGCTATCCCAATAAAAGGTCAAAGAATCTGGAGACCATTTAGTTCAATCTTTAAAAGCAAAGAACCTGAAACTAGTTTATCAACTCCATAAGGGAAGAGAACACATTGATCTCATTACCCATGGTATCCTCATTGTTGGCACATGACAATATTATTTCTCTTTTTTCTTTTCTTTTCTAATGACTGTATAAGGCCTAGAAACATTAGCTGGTTTGTCTGAAGTCACCAAACAAATGGCGAGCAAAGCCAGAACTAAAACCCAAGTTGGCTACGACCACCTGAGAAATAGACCACGGAAGCACTGAGAAACTGAGAATCAACTTTGCAACCAAGACACCTTCCAAAATTTTTCTTTTTTTTTTTGGAGACGGAGTTTCGCTCTTGTTGCCCAGGCTGGAGTGCAATGGTGCGATCTCAGATGACTCCAACCTCCGCCCTCTGGGTTCAGGTGATTCTCCTGCCCCAGCCTCCCAAGTAGCTGGGATTACAGGCATGCACCACCATGCCCGGCTAATTTTCTGTTTTTAGTAGAGACGGGGTTTCTCCATATTGGTCAGGCTGGTCTCGAACTCCTGACCTCAGGTGATCCACTGCCTCAGTCTCCCAAAGTGCTGGGATTACAGGTGTGAGCCACTGCGCCCGGCCCTCAAGAATTTTTCTAAAACAACAAACCACTTTGTGTCTTTGATTCAAATTTCAATGCAAACAAAACCATTTTTTGGCTCGTTTTGGGGTATGTTAATAATTATTTACCTACTTGCATTTCTTTTAAGTTTATTTGAAGCAACATCCCGTATACCCACACTGAAGAGACAAATACAATCAGATTCATTTTTAAATGAAATTTACAATTTAACTGAATTTGAATTCATATACACAGGTGTTTTGTTTTGGTTTTGGTAAGAAGGGAATGGCATAGAACTAAATTAATAGTAACTTTTTGTCTCCTGTATAATCAATAATGCTGGCTGGGCATGATGGCTCACACCTTTGTGATCCTAGCACTTTGGGAGGCCAAGGCGGGAAGAATGCTTGAGCCCAGGAGTTCAAGACCAGCCTGGGCAACATAGAAAGAACCCATCTCTACAAAATTCTTTTTAAAAAATCATTACTGGCTTTATATCAATAACTTTAAAATGAAAAAATATCTGTGCCCAAGTCCTCCCCCTTCTGGAAATTCTGATTTAATTGGTCTAGGCTGGGGGGAAGGATTGATACTAAGTTTTTTTTCTTTATTTTAGATAATAACTTTATTGAGATATAATTCAGGTACTATAAAGTTTGCTGTTTTAAAGTGTAAAATTCAGAGATTTTTTAGTATATTCACAAATTTATGAATGAATCACCACTATCTGATTCCAGAACATTTTCATTACTCCATAAAGAAATACCATACCCATTTACCATCACCCTACTTCCTCCCTCCCTTAAATCCCTGGAAACCGCTAATCTACTTTGGCCCTATGAATTTTCCTATTCTGGACCTTTTTTATAAGTAGAATCATACAATATGTGGCTTTTTGTGTCTCACTTCTTTCACTTAGCATAATGTTTTCAAGGTTCATCCATGTTGTAGCATGCATTAAAACTTCACTCTTTATAGCCAAATAATATTCCATTGTATGGATCTACTACATTTTGTTTTTCTATTCATCACTTTTTGACTATTATGAATAATGCTGCTATGAGCATTTGCATACAGATTTTTGTGTGGACATATGTTTTCAACTCTCTTAGGTATTTGCCAGCAGTAAAATTGCTGGGTCATATGGTAACTCTATGTTTAACTTTTTGAGGAACTGTCAAACTGTTGCCAAAGCAACTGAACCATTGTACATTCTCACCAGCAGTGAATGAGGGCTCCAATTTATCCTCACCCTTGACGACACTTGTCATTGTCCATCTTTTCTATTATAGCCATTCTGGTGGGCATGAAGTGATATCTCATCATGGTTTGATTTGCTATTTCTCTGATAACTAATGATGCTAAGCATCTTTTCATGTGCTTATTAGCCATTGGTCTATTCTTTTTAGAGAACTCTCTATTCAGATCATTTGCCCATTTATTAACTGGTTAGGCTATTTATCTTTTTATTATTGAATTATTAGAGTTCTTTATACATTTTTTATACTTTTTTCTTTTTATTTTTACAGAGTCTCACTCTGTCACCCAGGCTGGAGTGCAGTGGCATGATCTTGGCTCACTGCAACCTCTGCCACCCAGGATCAAGCAATCCTCCTGCCTCAGCCTCCCGAGTAGCTGGAATTGGAGGTGACCACCATCACCCCCAGCTAATTTTTATATTTTTAGTAGAGATGGGGTTTCTCCATGTGGGCCAGGCTGGTCTCAAACTCCTGACCTCAGGTGATCTGCCTGCCTCAGACTTGATACAAGTTTCTTATCAGATATGTGATTTGTAAATGTTTTCTCTCATTATGTGGATTGTCTTTTATATTATCTTAAAAGTTCCCCCACTTGATTCTAATATTCAGTTGGGTTGAAAGCCACTATGGCCTAGTGGAATTCACCTGACAACATATTTAGAATCACCTGGAAAAATCTAAAAGCCTTTGGTTTTCCAAGGCCAATTAAATCAGAATCTCTAGGTATAGGACCCAGGCATCCATTCATATTTTTTAAGTTTCTCTAGTAATTCTAGATGGCAGTCAAATTTGAGAACCAGTGGCCTAACAGAGGAAAACTAACTTCTTATCCTCAAATCGGCCTCCACAGGTTTTTCCAACCTCATTTCCTCAAACCAAAGCCCTCCTAATTAGACCATTTAAGCCAACATCCCAAGAACACACTGTGAGCATTCCTACCTCCATGCTTTGTCTACTAACTCTTTGGCACAGAGCACCACTCCCTTCTCAGGTCTCAAAATGATTACTATCTGTATCGCTCACTTGACATTTGGTCGAGTTCTACCTTTTAAACAACTCTTGTTTCACATGCTTCAATTTGCTTAGCTTTGGATTCATGTGCATTTCCCCTAGGCCCCTGGTTTCCAAGTCTCTTGATAGAAAGGACCACATGTTATGCTTCTTTACATAACACAGTATGACTAATAGACTCTCATTAAATAATTGTTGAGTGAAAGATGGTGATTCGGCTGTATTGTTATCAGCAGCTAGGTTTGACTACCATCTCATTAAATCCTTTTTGGAAACCTGTGTCAACAACTTTAACTTCACTTATTATTTGTTCCACAAATATTTTGCAAAAGCACTGAAAAGTAAACATGCAAAGAATCAAAAAGTTCGACCTGTCTTAATACAAACATCCAATTTGTTTTTTTGTTTTTGATTTATTTTGTTTGTTTCCTTTTTTTACTTAGAAGGAGTCATTAGGTCAGTTCTAATTGGAAGAGCAACCAACTCCAGCAAGCAATGCCTGCATCTCTCCTCCTTTTCAGAGAGTGAGTGCAGGTTAGGCATTTGTATTCTGCTTGCTCACCACCCTGAGAATTGTGTTTCTATTGCTAATTATTTGGATTCTGTTTTAATGCACATTCAAATTCTTCCTGATCTGCCTTTGTGAGCTGATTTAAAGAAAAAGATGAGAATGAGAATAGGACTTCTTTGTGGAGATAAAAAAGGGAGTGTGGGTGGGCTGGAGAGAAACCCCAGATGCCTCCCCAGTTTGACTCCCTCTCCCAGCACACACAGTGAGGTGGAGAGAGGGAAGGGAGAGAGAGGAAGGAAGAAAAGCTGTGGCATCTAGAGTCCAGTGGTTTGCTGAATATGTCCTGTCTAACTCAGGGTGTGACATGTTCCTAAGATGCACATGGGAAAGAAGAATTGATTTCCCAAAAATGAATGCTACTCAATTCCTGTCCTAGGGCAGCTCATGATCTGATGGGGAAGAAAGATGTAAATAGACCCTACTTTAAACATAGTGACACAGTGATCTGCACAAAACTTCCGGGGGCAACAGGGAAACCAGCTAAGGATCTGAGGAGATGACTGCTGACCTGAGTCCTGAAGGATTATGCATACATGGATTTGACCAACTTTTACTAAGTAAAAGTTAGCCTGGCTAAGATGTGTTTTTGTGTTGGGGACTGGGGTGAGGTGGGAGAGTGTGTGTTTGGGCTGGGGTGAGTTAGGGGACTGTGGGGAGGATAAGACAAAGAGAGAAAAAGAGTAGTCTGGGCAAGGGAGATGAGGAGGGTAAGAAAGAGTGTGGCAGACTTAGGGAATTACAGCTACCTTCTTTTTGCTGGGCCATGAGTTATGAAAGACAAGATTGTCAGAGCAAGCATAGTTCACTCCATTAGAGAGCTTGGGCTCTCTTCTGAAGGTGATGAAGATCTACTGAAGGCTTTTATGCAGAAAAGTGCTAAGATTTTGCTGGAAAAGAGCTTGAAAACTATTTGTTTTCGATAAGGCCATTTGAGGAAAAGCCATCCAATTTATTGTTCATGTTTACTTTCCTCCCTTTTGTCAACATAGATCATTTTTAAATTAGCTGGCTCTCAAACACAGATACTATGCTTGAAATAGTTTGCTTACTATGTGTTAACATGTAGCTAACAGCCTCCTAGTTTAGAGTTCGAGCTGAGTTCAAGGTTGGCTGATAAAATCTTGTTTCTCAATATTTATATCCTCACAGCATTTGGTCCCACCTTGGTTCATGTCAGTAATTCAGAGAAGCCTAAATGGGAAACTATCTCACAGGATCTCAAAATCTCTATCTGCTTTGCAAGACAGTAAATGAGAGAAATTTACTTTTGGTGCTAGAAAAAGATAACCAGTGACTCTAAGTGATACTGAATATGTGTGATCATTGTGACTTTGAGTAAACACAATAATTCTGATGTCTCTTATTTTCTTTTAAAATGGGGCATGTGTAAAAATGCACACCCCTTGCTCTATGAAGTAAAAACATGGAGAAATCAAAGTAGCTGACAATCAGAATATCAGATGACATTTGGCTTTGATATGTATTTTGGGTCTCTGAGTTTCTGAAAATCTACAGTACTTCAAATAATGTAAGGACATATTACAAATGCAAGGACATATCTAGACTCAGAAGAAACCCAAATATGTAGCTCCCTCGTCCTAACTTGTGTTTGATTTCTTTTTGCTTTCCAGTTCATGCTAGGAGTGGAAGGCATTCTTCTTAAGCTACTTGGGTATTAGGAGACCCAGCCCTTTCCCTGTGAATATTTGATTTTACTTCTTGTGAGTTCAGGGAAGGCCTACCTAGGTCAAACCTACTAGGTTACTAGGTTAAAAGAAACATTGTCAACCCATCCATTTTCTTTGCTTACGTTATCAAAAGATTGGTCTGACTGACATTTCTCTAACTGAATTGACCAGTTGTTTTGAAGATGAATTTAGTGCTTTGCTTTTCAAAGCCTTTCCTAGCAGCTAAACCAGCTAAAGGTGTGGAGACAGGAAGCACTAACCTCAAACCTCTTTCTCTCACAGCTCCTGCTTAACAACAGGCAACATGAAGAGTGAGATCGGAGGTGAGAGGGTACTTATCTGCTGCTTGTGAGCAAGGTACTGAGAGCTAAAAGATTTCCCACAGATAATCTGTGAATCTTGTGATACAGCCGACTTCAGGAAAATTGAAAGTTGCTTGAACTTCCATGAGAATGGCAGTGGGTGGTGGGGAAGCTTGGTTACAAAAAAAAAAAAAAAAAACAACTCTTGCCGTTTACACCTATTATAAACTGGTCAATTACCATATTTAGTAATGAGGTCAACCCTCTGCATAGGTGGGGTGGTAACCACCTCTAAGGTGTGGCTCCCAGCATCAAAGAACCCTGACCTTAAAAGGACCCTCCCACCAGCTCAGTTAATGCTTAGATTTCCAAAGAAAATGAAGCCTAAAATGCAATATGGGAAACACATTGGCTTAATTTAGTATCTATGGCTTACATTCACAGGGCTATAAAATGCTCTCTCTTATCTCATCTGAACTCCATATTCAACGGTGAAGTAAATCGGCAGGACAGTCATCTTTATGCCCATCTTACAGATGGGGAAACTGAGGTCAAAGAGGTAGATGAGTTGTCCAAGGTTACAGGAAACATAAGTGATCCTTGAAATTTAAGCTCATACCTCATGACTTCTAATCTATTGTTCATTTCCTTCTGCCATGTTGCATCAAAATTTCAACACCATTGCAGTGATTGGTTCTAGATCCTCTCAAAGTTGGACTTGATAGGGAGGATGGTACTAGATGTCTGGAGTGAGGGTTAGGGAGGAGATTACCATTAAGTAGGGGAGTGAATGGAATGGGAAGAGGACCAGAACAAAATAAATTTCATTTTCCCCACTATTTTATTAGAGTCTTAGCCTGCAAAAAAAAAACACTCAGCTGGAAGGAAACTTGGAGATGATCTACGCCAATCCCTTATTTTAAAGAAGAGGCCATTGGGGGGAAAAAAAAGAGAAGAAGTAAATGACTTTTCAAACAAGGTCACAAAAATAATGGAAGAGCTAAGATGTAATTTATTTATTTAGACATCTAGGAGTAATGTTTTAAATCATAAATGGACAGAAAAACAACTTTGTTCATCCAGCAAGACTGAATTTATTTCATGCTCATATCTAGAAAAAAATACGTTTCCAAATTTTTTGCCTCTAATGCACATATACAAAACATTTTGCTTACAATTTTGAAGATTTCCTGAAGGTCATAGATGGATCCCAGATAAGGCTTACAGGCAATATGATCACATCAAATGATCTTATAAATTATTTCTGATGCACAAGTAATAATTATACCATTGAGATCTTCCATTCTAGCTTACCCAAGTGTACAAAAGGGATTGAACATAGACATGAGTCAACACATAAAGTCACATTTCAGTCTGAACTTCACTAGGAAAATCCTTAACTTCAGGGCTTTTGTGAATTACATTTGTTTGTCATAGTTTTTTCTTTTCTTTATCGTAGCACCATAGAGAAATAAAATGGCACATAGACACTGGTGAACCAGAGAGTAAAGTCAGCAGCACTCAAGAGTGGAATATGTACTGGGAAGCTAAAGAAGCAGTTAGAGAGCTGGAATACATGATTAATTAGCAAAATGTGATTTTCCTCCAGAATCTTTAAGAACTTTATCAGGTTCCATTTATGCACATCATAGTCTGACTTTCTTTTGCAGTTGAAAAATCAGGTTGTAAGATTCTAATTATTTTGTTTCCTTTTAAAAATTCGGACTGAACAGAATTTCACGTGTTAGGTAGGAACCAAAAACAATGAAAGCTTCTACTTTCAGCCATCTGGCCCTATGATATTTGTGAGCACACTGTGAAGGTGATGCTGATTTCCCTGGCATAGAAGAGCACCTCCCTCCTGACCACAGAGCTGGTTAAGTTACTGTAACTTTCCTCTGAGTATATTTCCTGTTCAGGCCCAGGATGCCCTTCAACATGTGACCATCTGACCACTGGCTCCTTTTCAGGCTCTGTAAGGGATAGGCTCCCCCACAAGACAACCCGGTGGTTGCTCAGGAATCTGTGAGACAAACTGTGCTCCCTGAGAAGAAAGGGGGACTCAACAGTCTATGACTCTGATAACCTTAGCTGGTGGCCTGGCTTCCTTCTGATAAGAGAAAGAGAAGTACAAAACATTCACCAGACTGTAGCACCTTTCACCATCCTCTCTGAGCTACAATGAAGATAAAAACAAAGCTATTCATGACCTACCATGCTTTGAATGGACCCAGCCTTTCTCTCCCAGAAATTCATGTTAAAATGAAAAAATGGTAATAATAATGATAATAATGCAGGTTATGGTTTAAAAATAGTTCTGTGGTCATTTCGTCTAGTTGTCTGTTGACTGTTATCTTGAAAGTCTTCCCATTTTCACAAGAAATGAAGATTTAAGGAAAATCTCTTCACACAAAAAAAGGGGGCTTTGAATAAGCTTGATAAACATGCATATACAGTGGTCCTCTGGATCCATGGGGTGTTGGTTCCAGGACCCCTGCAGATACCAAAATCCATGGAAGCTCAAGTCATGCAATTGTTGGTCCTCTGTATCAATAGATTCTGCATCCCACAAATACTGTTTTTGATCCATGATTGATTGAATCCACAGATGCATAACCCGTGGATACGGAGGGCCAACTATATGTTGTCTCATTCCAGATCCCAAATAAAAACAAATGGCACACACAAAATTGGGCAACAGTAGGAGGGTTATTTATGAAAGGGCTGTTGGCAAAGGTGTGGCAATAGCAGGACCACGAGGGGTAGTGCCAGAGCCTGTGACTTGCAGCAGCAGAATTATGACCACCCTTAGGTCTAAAGAGACCAGGGGACAGCGAAGTTACCAGAACCAGAAGGAAAGAGAGTTGTGTAGAGGAGGCCACCATGACAGAAGCAATGACTTCCATCAAGAGAAGCACACCAAGCAGCCAGCTTTGGCCAAGATTGTGTATATCACAACTATCAGTTATACCAAGCACATTCACTGTTCTTGACAGAAAGTATGGTTTTAAAACAAAATCTAAAGAGGTTTTAATTTGAACAAGGACAAATGATTATAGGTAACAATAGAAATAGAAATAGAATCCTGATTAATAAATTTACTAAAGGCCTGGCACAGTGGATTACACCTGTAATCCTAGCACTTTGGGAGGCTGACACAGGTGGATCGCTTGAACCCAGGAGATGGAAACCAGTCTGGGCAACATGGCGAGACCCCACTTCTACAAAAAATACAAAAATTAGCTGGGTGTGGGGGTACCTGGCTGTGGCGGCATGTGCCTGTAGTCCCAGCTCCTTGGGAGGCTGAGGTGGGAGGATCACTTGAGCCCAGGAGGTCAAGGCTGCAGTGAGTGGTGATTGCACCACTGCACTCCAGCCTGAGCAACAAAGTGAGACCCCATGTGAAATAAATAAATAATTTACTAAAGAAGTTGCTTTTGGTCAGCACTAGTCTAAGCCCCACCTTTAACCTTTATTTGTGTTCCTACACAGGCAGACACTATAATGTAGAGGACACTTGTTCTTGTCCTCTTAAAAAAATTATTGTGCTACATGTAACTGTCAGAAAGTAAGTCAAAGGTCAGATAGTTCAGTAGCAAAAAGTCCCATCTGAGCACCAAGACCTAAGGCATTCATTTTTGAGAGGGAAAAGTTATCAAAAACAATCAGTGAGTACTTTCTGAGAAGAAATTTTGATGTGTCAGAGAATCGTCCTTTGGTATTCTGACTTCTGCTGTGACAGCGTCATTCATTCATTTATTCATCAAATAAATAAGGGACCTAATGTACTTGATTCTTAGGAGATGGGAAGATGTAAAAGACAGAACTGTTTCATCCTAGGAGAAATCCGAAGGCAGGTACACAATCAGCTACTCTCCGAAGCCATCCGTGGTACATGAACCCTTTAAAGGGTCATTGACAGGCACGTGAAAGAGGCCTTGTTTCCAGACAGGATGATTCTGGAGGCTTTTGTAGAGACTTCACATTTAACTGGGCCATAAGGTCTGGGGCAAATTTAGACAGGCTAAGATCATGGAAATGACCTTAGTGTGACAGTTTATTGGGAACTGGCAGAGTATTCCATTTATGTAGGATGGAAACAGATGAAGATGGCTGATACCAGTCATGGGGAGCCTTAAATGCCAAGAAAAGGCACATAGATTTTACCAGAAAGGCCATGGGAGATGTTGAAGATGTCTGAGTTGAGAATGTTGTGGTACATGCTGCTTTGGGAAGGTTAGCACAGCCTTGAGGAGTGCAGCAACCAATCTTGACTGCCCTTGGCTTGGAGCAAGGGAAGAGCTGAGGCAGAGACCAATCAGGAGGCTGATGCAATAGCACTGATGTGAGTTCATAAGGCCTGAGCTGTGGAGGTGGCAGCTGGTATGAAAGGGTCAAACAAGGCATTGGTGCTCGGTTTTACAGACTAATGGTGAACAGGAATGGAAACTGACCCGGAGTTCACGCACCAGGTAAGGGTATGAGTGGAGGCACCATTGACAAAATGAGGTAAGTTAAGAGGAAATTTGTTCATCCTGGGGGAAAGATCCAGAAGGAGTTAGAAGTATAGGACTAGAGTTCGAGGAAGCCAGTTGGGGATAGAAATGTACATTAGGAAGTTCATCTGTATTAGGATGACAGTTAATATTAAAATTGCTAAAAACCATCACCTGTGCTGTAATCCATCCCTACCACTCAGAGACACCACCCAGCAATGCAGGATGTGAGTGCTCTGGGACCAAAACTTCCTAAACCCAAAGCAACATAAACGCAGGTGCAGTGTGACCAAGTCCCTACCGTTCACTGGTCAGGTCTGCAATTTTCCTCTGATCTCCTAATGTTAGAAAGACAATCTAAGGGGACAACATAGCAAGAGCACCTTAACTTACATGAAAGTGGAACCCATACCAAGAGCCACCAAACAACTCCCCAAAATCAAATCTTACTATTCTAAAAGGTTGCCTGTAGTCCAAATAGGAGATAGCCAGGGAATTACAGCTTTCTGTACATATATATTATTATAGTAATTCAGTTAACGGATCAAAAGAAAACCCACAGGTATAAAGAGACCTCCTCTATTAATTTATTATTTTCTAAATATATGTTTTAATCTAGTAACCAAATTTGAGAGCCATATTTTCCTCCTGAGCCACGATTATCCTGATCCCTCATTCAAAACAACTCTGTAATGAAGACAACAGTACATTTTTCCTGTCTGTTCCATTCTGCCTAAATCACATACCTCTGAAGAATCTGCTCAGGATCACCTTGTCATATACAGAACCTCCAGGTAAATGTCATGGCCCAGAAGTTTAAATAATTACTGTGTTGGACCTTAACATTGCACAGGAAAATAGGAGACAGCAAAGGCAGCATTGCCCCCTCAAAGTCCAGCAGTCATTTCTAAGCACATTAGCAGCATCTAGGATCCCGGTTAGCAATCCCTGCAAGAGATTTCAGAGATGGCTGGTTTGTAATTTCTTGTATTTGCTCTATCAGGTCATAAGAGCATCCACAAGGAGATGGGGTAGTTAAGCTGCCTTGTTAGACCCGACAAAAGTTAGCTTTTTAAAAAATTCCACTTCAGAAGCACT
Organism: Pongo pygmaeus; assembly: GCF_028885625.2. Taxonomy (NCBI): domain Eukaryota; kingdom Metazoa; phylum Chordata; class Mammalia; order Primates; family Hominidae; genus Pongo; species Pongo pygmaeus. The sequence continues at coordinate 104,023,568 of NC_072384.2, read as the reverse complement.
TTTAAGCCGGAAAGTAGACCTGAGATATCCTCCAGCCCAAACTCTTCATGTATCAGATGAAGAAACCGAGGCCTAGAAAAGTTCTGTCATAGTATGACAGACTAATACTCCTAATCACATCCCCCACCTTGAGAAATCCTTGGGATTAGCTTTTGAGTTTGAAAAAAGAGAGGGCAAAAGAATAGCGGACTGGCCTCCCCAAGCCAAGGTCAAGCAACCATATCCTTGTTCCAAAACACACAGGGAAATGCTAAGATTAACATCCCTGACTGGAAACTGGAGCCCCGCCCATAATGTTGGGCAGGGTTGGTTTGAACCCTGTGACCCTGTGATCTCAGCCATGAGCTGAGGTCAAGCCTAGCCATAGTGTGCATTGTTGAGGACTCAAGCAAGAATTTAAAGTACACATGGGCAAAGTCTTCAGAGAGAAGGCGTGTATTACCCAGTAGCCCTTGTTGATATAGGTTTAACATTATGACCTACTCTGAGAGATTTGTTTGTTTTTAACCTCAGGTTCATCAGTATAGAATCACTCATCTACCATAGCTTCATTCTAACTTATCTCTACCCCTATAAGTCTCTTCTCTTCCTCCCCATCTTCTTAGAGATTTGTCCTCCTCTCTCTAATACACCCATCTCCTATGCAACAAATCTCCCTCCCTATCTCCTTGAGAAAACTGCCCCCACCCTCTTTTTTTCCTCTCCCTCCTCCTCCTTTCTTTCCTAATAATAGCCTTCTCTACCTTCAAGCCCTGCAATGCTACACACACACACACACACACACACACACACTCTCTCTCTCTCTCTCTCTCCCTCTCTCTCTCTCTCTCAGGTCCAGCACTTGGCTCCTTCCACATGTCAAACATACTTAAGTCACTCAGCCATTTGCAAACATTTATTATTACATGCACAAAATACCATGGTACACATTTTAGGTGATATAAGTTCCTAATTGTCTTTACCTTATCTATTTCCTCTCCTTTTCACTGTCTCTGTTTTGTCCCCCTCCACTTTTTCTTAATCCTGTGAAGTCTTATCTTCCTTCTCCATGTCTCTGCCTAAACTCAAAAGTCCCAGCTGGTGTTTCAGCCAAATCCAAAGCCATTATTCACTCCTTTCCCTCTTATGTTTAATGCTATTAACCACTATCTTTTTGAAACTCTTTCCCTCATTGGCTTTAGTGGCATTCCACTAGCCTCACTGTGTCCCCCTGCCTCTCTCACCACTTTCTCTGTCTCCTTCACTAGCTAACCATCCTTTTCAGCTGACTCCCATCAGAGCCAGTTTCCAGATTCAGCTCCACTCTCTGTTTTTCTACAGTTATGCCCTCTCCTTTCAACTAGCCATCCATTCCCATAACTCCAGCTTCATTCCAAAGATAAGGATTCTGAAATATTTTCTTCTTACCCAGGCCATTACTTCAAAATGACTTGAAAATAAAGTTTGAATTTCTGTTATCAGTATTCTATCCTTTGCTTAACTGGATTCTCCCCTGCTTCTCCATGACCTCACACATTCAGACTTGCCATCTGTTCTGAGAACATGAAACAGTATTCCTGGTTTAATTTCTTTATTAATCCACCTTTTCCTTCCTGAGACAACACAGCATTGGTAAGAACATGAACCCCGGAGCAAGACCATCTGGATTTACATACTTAGTAGCTTTGTGACCATAAGCAAGATGCTCTACCCACTCTGTGCTTCAGTTTCCCCATCTATGAAGTAGTATAATCATAGCAATCACAGTAACTACCTCATAGGACTTGGGAAAGATTAGATGACTTAATACAGGGAAAGCCAGGCAGAACACTACCTGGCACATTATAAGTGCAAAATAAATGTTAGCTAGCAATTATTATTAATAACGTTCATTCAAATCTTGTCTACTGTCCAGTCTAATTCCCAACTCTCCATAAAGGCTTACCTTTCAACATTAATCTTACCAGAGTATTTATTTTATGCTTCCTCATTTTGTTACTAATTCATTCATTTCCTTCTTCAACAAATATTTATTGAGTAACTATATGCTTATAGCATTGTGCCTAATACAGAGGTTAGAAGGATGAATAAGACATGATTCTGCCCTCAAGGAGTTCATAGTCTAGTGGAAAAGAAAATAAATGTGTCAATACACAATAATAATTTGGAGAAACTTGAGAGGGAAAGAAGTCCCTCTCTTTGCCATTTGGGGTCTCAGAGAAGGCTTCTTCAGGTGAGAGGTGTAGAGAACATTTCAGATTATCAAAATAATGTATGCAAACCAAAGTCCTTAAGTCATCAAATAGCATGGTGAGGTAGTGACTGCCAAGTGTTAGTTATCTGTTTCCAGATGTTACATCCTCCTGTTATATATAATCTACTCAACTAAATCACAGGGGCTGTAAAAGCAGAGAGAACTCAGTTAACTACCTAATTACTTGTACTACACAATACTTGTGTACTGATTTTATATTTCTTTTCTTTTTTTTTTTTTTTTTTTTTTTTATTGAGATGGAATATCGCTCTGTCACCCAGGCTGGAGTGCACTGACACGATCTCTGCTCACTACAACCTCTGCCTCCTAGGTTCAAGCAATTCTCCTACCTTAGCCTCCTCAGTAGCTGGGACTACAGGTATGTACCAGCACGCCTGGCTAATTTTTGTATTTTTAGTAGAGATGGGGTTTCACCATGTTGGCCAGGCTGGTCTCAAACTTCTGACCTCAGGTGATCTGCCTGCCTTGGTCTCCCAAAGTGCTGGGATTACAGGTGTGAGGCACCATATCCGGCCTATATTTCTTTTTATATTCTCTGAGACTCTGATGGAGATTAAAATATGAGAGGTTTAATAAATATTTGTTGAGTTGAGCTACACTTCCATCAGAACTCCTCTTCCAAGACCACAATAAAGTCTGAAGTATCCAGAAGCTTCTTCAAGGAGGTGGATCTTTCACCAAAAGTCTAACATGAAAGACAAGTAGATTACATGGTGGATTGTGAGCCAATGAGGTGATTCAGATATTGCAGAAAGGGGCTCACAATTAGATCAGAGGCCAAAGTGAACTATGAGTGAGTAATTCTGAATGACACCATCAGGAACCATTAACCTGGTTATACTGTCAGCCACAGTACCCAAGATAATGAAGATGATGACAAAGAAAAAGATGACAGTAATGGTGATGCAGAGATAAGGGAGCAGCTCAAAGTTAAGTAAGAACTTCACCACCTTGCAGGTTCTCTTCCAGTAATGAAAACAGAAGCACATATAACCTGCATGGTGACACCAGACTAAATAAACATGCCTTTGAAATTAACATTGAAATAGTGAGAAATCTAAACTCTTTTTTCCAAGCCTCTACCAAATGACTGAGTAGTTCTTGATCCTACCCAGTGCACTTCTCTTCTAGTGTTTGGAGTTCTCAAAATGAGATTAACAAGGAAAAAGTTAGACACTTGCATGCAACCACCTTTCTGTGGGGCCTGGGTTACCTTCCCCCCAGCTTCAGGCACCAGTTCTCATGCTATAATTATCAGGCTCAAAGCTCTGAGTGAATTGTCTTGGTTTTTTTGGTTTTGGGTTTTTGGTGCTAACATCCTGTCATTGGCCAAAAACGGCCAAATAAATCACCGTAAAAGAGACACAGATATCTTAACACAGCTTAACCAGAGACCCATTCAGTCAGTCACAAAACCACCCAGATGTAATTTTTCCAGATGCTCAGCTCAACTATGTACTGAGAAGAAAAGTTCCAGCCTCTGTGAAGTTCCATAAATAATAAATTTCTTGAAGAAAAAGGCGAACAAAAATTTAACCAACATAAAAAAGAGAAGAGTCTAACCCTTGCCATGACCTGCTGGGAAACAATTGTGCTTTGAAGGAGTGTCCGTCCTCTGATTTTTAGACAACCAAGTCTGACATGAATTGTGTATCCTCATCAATGCCTACACTAGTTAAAAAAGGGCTTTTGTGTTAGAGATGATAAACCACAACAAAATTTTCTTCTGGGATGTTGGTGGCATAAAAATTTTCCTTTTGTAAATGTCAGCACACTGCTTGCAGGAAATACTTGGAGGAAGATATCCACACAAGATAAAAGCCAAGTGGTAATCATATGGCATTTCTCCACCCTTGAAAAAAGGAATAAGATGTTAAAAAGGAGGAGGGTCTATGTCTTAAAGAAGGGGAGGCAGCGAGATCCTCTCCCCACCCATAGTAAAAGTTTGAATGTGAGAGCTTTGGAGTTTACAATCACAGATTCATTTCTATTTCTAATCTATCTGTGGCAATGACTCATTCCATTTCCTGGTATTGATATATTGATATTAATTTTGCAGTCCTTGCTGGATGGTTGCCTTAAAAAACACAATGTGTTAACTAGGGCACGGTAGTAGAGTAAAACAAATCCTTAAGCAATGCCTATACTTTTGAAATATCCATCAAATTTACTTGAAATGACAAAAACATCCAGTCAATTTCTTTTAACAGAAAAACTGGCCACAGCATATTGGAAGTCATGTAAATACGGCAATCTGTTGATTTTTCGACATTCATCTTTTCACCTTACTTTCCCAAGCCCAGTCCCAGAGCAACACTTAACTGTGAGAAACAAATTACTTCTTTCCGTATACAACTAGCTCAGGGGAGTCGTTGGCTGAAGACTAGAGTACAAATAAAATTTTTAATTGCTTTGCCGATGACTTTTTATTAAATGTCAGTTATTTTCCTGCATTCTGTGCCTCTCTCAGAAAAATAAGTGCTAAGGGAAGGCGCTGGAGAAATTAGCTTTGTCCAAACTGGCCATTTTGACAGTTTTTTGCCCAAGTTTTGGAGAAGTGAAAAGGAATGATCTCATGGAAAAATAAGTGGTAATATTCTGATTTTTCTCTTCATACTGGATGATTAGGCTTGCTAAAAAATAGCCAATATGGCCTGCAACATGTGACCAATGTCAAGTATTTTGTGCATACCATCCTTCTATCATCAATCCCAGAGCATTTCCCTTTTAAGGCTCTGTAATTCTGGGCTGGACTCCTATCCCAAAGTCCAGCAAAATCCTCTCTGTGGATCTCAGTTGCACAATTATCCAAGTCTAGTAGAAAACATGCAAAGGGCTTATCTAAGTTAAGGTTTCCACACTCTTCCTAAATCACACTTCTTTAACTTAGCCATAAATATCTCTCTACACTGTCATCCAACTCATAAGGAATCAGGTTAGACTTAACCTTTATAGAATAAATATTTTAAGCTATGCTATGAACAAGTAAGTTACATTATTAAATTAATGGAAAAAAGAACTATTTTTCATATACATACATACACACACATTATTAAATTAATGCAAAAAAGAACTATTCTTCATATACGTACATACACACACATACACGCACACAGATACACATCTCAACACAGGCATAACAGTGGCTTCTCAGACCTAGGAAGGACAATTACACTTTGACCAGAGAATTTCCCTATCTATAATTTCTTAATGGAAGGTGTATACAGACAAAGGGAAAGCACACAAGAAGCTTTGCACTATTTGATTAGAATGCATCATTTTTTTTTTTTTCTTTTTTTGAGACTGTTGCCCAGGCTGGAGTGCAGGGGTGCGATCTCAGCTCACAGCAACCTCCGCGTCCCAGGTTTAAGCAATTCTCCTGCCTAAGCCTCACAAGTAGCTGGGATTACAGGCGCATGACACCACATCCTGCTAATTTTTTTGTATTTCTAGTAGAGATGGGATTTCACCATGTTAGCCTGAATGGTCTCCAATTCCTGACCTCAAGTAATCCACCCGCCTCGGCCTCCCATAGGGCTGGGATTACAGGCGTGAGCCACCACACCAGGCCAAATCACACATTTTTTATGTTGTCATTCTTTTCTTGCTCGTAAGTTTTCTTACTGGAAAAGACTGTAAAAGTGTCCCCTTCACTCCCATCCCTTTCCTTCTTCATTAGATAGCCACTCAGTATCAAATGCTAAAAGTTATTAGAAAAGTGAATTGGCATTTGAAAAGTAAATATATCTTAAAGTAGAAAACAAAGGCCCTATGTGTGTGAACTCTCCAACCACTTATCTAGCTAGCCCCCTTTTAATAAATGTTCTAAAGAAAACATACAAAGTTTTGAATCTTACCAAAAACTCTTCAAAAGAGAGTGAATAAGTTGATGACAGATAGGTGTCCACAAAGCACATCAGAAAAGTATTTAGTGTACAATTACCAATTTTATATAGTTTTCAGTCAGGGTAGGCTTCCCTTGACTGTCTAACAAATTAAGAAATTTTAAATATTCTTTAAGTTTGAGAGATCTCTTAAAAATAAGGTTTAGACCTTTTTAAAATAAATGTTAAAGATTCTTGTAGAATATATTTGGTAGCTGTAAATGCTTGGTACCAGATCTCATTGCCAACTCATGTCTTTCATTATATCAACACGTTTTATAAATATACACAATTTGTGCTCACTGGCATGTCAGACCATCAAATAAACAGGTATATATGCAACTACTGTACCTCTGCAGATTGGGAAATTATACTCTTTGGGCTACGTACACTTAATGTTTAAGAATAACAACAAATAATGCAGTCTCTGTACTGCCAAAATAAGAAAGAAAATTGAACATACTGGCTTTTCAATGTATCTTTCTGGGAAAAATAACTGTCCTTATTTAAGCATGACTGTTGACCCCTATCAGTCCAGTTTTTTAACCAAGTGGGGGCCTTTTTCTAACTCTGAGAACAAGTTGAATGAGCATCTTACTCCAGCCCACCCAAGTAACAAATTCTTTCTGTTAGGAATTGTGCTTGTGATTTTCCGAAGTTAATTTAACCCTGGATTTACCTGAGTCCATGAAATTACAAATCACACCATGTTAGATGAATAGTGTAATAATCAACAACACTGGCTCTGGAGTCAGACTAAGGTGGTTCAGACCCTGCCTCCTATAGCTGCCACCTGTACATCCTTGGGCAAATCCCTTAATGTGCCTACCCCTCAGTCTCTTCATCTGAAATGAAGTTAACTGTAATACCTACCTTCTAGTTACGAGAACTGTGTGCTGCTCAAAGTGCTAGATGTATTATCCTCCTCATCATCGTCATTGGTAACTTAAAGAACTTTAATCTAAGAAAATACATTTTGGCCGATTGTAAAAGAAAACTAATTTATTAATATTGGTATTGTAGCAGCTTCTGTGGTGACTCCAGGATTCATGTTGGAACTCATTCAATTCAGGTAGATAGAGTAACTACAATTCACATTTATCTTGCAAGCCAAGCACTGACTGAGCTAAGCCCTTCACACGGATTATTTCATTTTACCTTACAATGACCTTGAGGTGAGGTTTATTATTATTCCCACTTTACAGATAAGGAAACTGAGGTTTAGAGAGTTTAAATAATAGCTAAGCCTAAGCTTAGCTAGTGAGAATTGGACCTGTGATAGGAACATAGGCAGCCTAAATTCAAAGCTTCCAGAACCAATCTACTTACAGCAACTTTCTTAAATTAAAAAAAGAAAGAAAGAAAGAAACGATACATAAGTTAAAAATTCTTGGCCGGGCATGGTGGCTCATGCCTGTAACCCTAGCACTTTGGGAGGCAGAGGCAGGTGGATTGCTTGAGCTCAGAAGTTCGAGACCAGCCTGGGTAACATAGTGAAATCCCGTCTCAATTTTAAAAATAAAAATAATAAAAAATTCTTGGGACACTATCAACTAATAGCTAGAGAAACTAATAGCTTGGAAAATTTATTTCCAAGGGACTTTTGTTAAGATACTATATTGTAGTCTGAGAATCAATGATTTTCAAAATAACACGTTACCCTATTACAGCAAAACTACACTTCAAATGTTCAAATTTCACACATTGTTAGAAATTTAAAATAAACTAAGCCGATTGGAAGACCTCAAAAAATATTTACAGAAAGAAAGAAATTAACATTGTTTACCTGTTACTTGAATTGAAGGGAATAAGTTGAGAGCCAAGAGCAGCCTGAGCATCTTTGTCCTGACGATGGGCTAGGGTTCCAGCCCCTCCTCCCCGAGGAACCCGAAGTGTGAGGGGAACTGAAAGACGCACCTGCCAAGGCCTGAGAGTCTCCGTCATCCACGGCCACCACCACCGCCACCATCCCCTTAGGGCACATGATCAAGGCACTCAAACCACAAGGCATCCTGACTGCAGCATTTCACACAGGATATAACGTTGTTTTGATGACTTTAGACTTTTACTTCTATTTTTAAAGACTTTTTTTTGTCACTGAAAAATGTCGGTCACTACATGATGGGCTTATGGGAATTATTCTTTATTGATGGATATCAAGAGTTGTGTAAAAGGGGTGCTTGAAATCCAGCAGAGATTAAAGGGGAGACAAAGTGTTCTTAAGAAGGAACAGGCCGGGTGCGGTGGCTCACGCCTGTAATCCCAGCAATTTGGGAGGCCAAAGCGGGTGGATCACTTGAGGCCAGGAGGTCAAGACGAGCCTGGCCAACATGGTGAAACCCCGTCTCCACTGAAAATACAAAAAATTAGCCAGGCATGATGGTGGGTACCTGTAATCCCAGCTACTAGGGAGGCTAAGGCAGGAGAATTGCTTGAACCCAGGAGGTGGAGGCTGCTATGAGCCGAGATCATGCCACTGCACTCCAGCCAGGGCAACAGAATGAGAAAAGAAAGACAGAAAGAAAGAGAGAAAGAAAAGAAAAGAAAAGAAAGGAGGAAGGAAGGAAGGGGAGAGAGAAAAGAAAGAAAGAAGAAAGAAAGAAAGGTAGAAAGAAAGAAAGAGAGAGAAAGAAAGAAAGAGAAAGAAAGAAAGGTAGAAAGAAAGAGAGAAAGAGAGAAAGAGGGAGGGAGGGAAGGAAGGAAGGAAAGAAGGAAGGAAGGAAAGAAAGAAGGAAGAAAGGAAGGGAAGAGAGAAAGAGAAAAAGAATAAAGTCTCTAGCAGAGGAGAGATTTTCATAGGATGGGGACAGGTTGTGTCAAAAAGATAATGGTAAGAATTCTATTGAGGAATTGGGAAACATCTGCATAAATGTTTAAAGGAGTTACAAATATTAGAAACGTAACATTTGTGTGGGACATAAGGTAGCCCTCTGGAGCATTTAGCACACAGTGCTTGATTTATGTCAAGCCTCCTCCAACTCACTTCTAGGAACTTTGCAAAATCCATTCTACTTGCAAGCAGCCAGCCAGCTGAGTATATGGGGGAGGTTCCCTAAGAAAAGGGAAAGTCAAAACAACGTTCTATGTTCTTAGTGGGACAGTAAGGCAACCAAAAGCCCCTTGGTGTCTCATGCTCTCTATGTCCCTCAAGGTTAAGTAATAAGGCACAAAAGGAGGCTCTGTGGCAGGATTTCTGAGACTCACAACCACCACCCGACTGCACCCTTCTTCAACTCCCAGGCCCTTTGCAGACAGGGTTATTCCACCAGCACGGCCAACTGCTCTCTTCTTCCGGCACCTACGTCAGTATCTTGTACTCAATGACTTCTTCAAAACTTTTCCAGTAATTTTTTTCTTTTTTTTGATAATCTAAGCTTTGTGTAATTACTCTAGTTTGGGGTTTTGTGTATGTGGGTTGTTTTAAAAGATAACTTGTATCGCTTTTTATTCTGACTATAAAAGTAAGGCATATTTCATAGAGAATGTTTAGAAAAATTATAAGCATTAAAACAAGATTCATCCATATTCTTACCACCCTAATATAAACACTGCTAATATTCTGGTCCACTGCCTTGCATCTGTTTGTCTGTTAAGATTTTTACATGTTTAATATCATGTTTTACTTATAGTTTTCATCAGATATTTACTATTATTTGTTATATCTTGAACATTTTCCCATGTCATTTAAGTATCTTTATAAACATTATTTGTAATTGATGCGTAATATTCCATTCTATAATTATATCATAAATTGTTTAACAAACCCCTAGTGTTGTTACCTTTTTTTTCTTTGCTATTTTAAAATGCTATAGTCAAACTCTTTGATGACCTAGCTGTAAGAGGAGGCAGGCTTCATGTCCCTGCCTCCTGATCTGATAAATGACAGATCAAAAGTATTTCCTCTCCTGGTAGACCTTCTTTGTTCACACTTCAATTTTCCCACAAACACAGTCTTTGTGAACCCCTCTTACTAACACATCTTTTGGTCCTTTGGAGAAATTTGTCCTTGGAAATGATTCACTCACACTTCTGAACTGTAGGTAAGTGACAAAGCTATGCCCTGAGTCCTGGAGAAGATTCACTTCTAGAATTTGACTCAGCCTTCCTGGCTCTGATCCTCTATCCAGTTAGGGGAACCCATGCCTTCCCCAGGGCCTGAAGTCTATCTGGGGGAAAATTTACAGATGAAGGTGACCTTTCCTAAAAAGTCATCCATATTCTAGAGCCACCACACTACACAGATCTTAAAACAAGAGGCTCTGAGACTCATTATACATACTGAGAATATACACAGTAGAAACAAAGATACCCAGCAGTTTTCCATGATCAACAACAAAAGGCTAAGGAGTGAGTTAATAACTGTCTTCAAGCATATTAAAGATGACTACATAGCATCTAGTTAATACTATGTAAATAGTAGTAATCAGGTCAAACTTAGCTGAAAAAGAAACAGTTCACTCATCTGGTCTAACTCCCTTATCTTGCAGAGAAGGAAGCTGCAGCCCAGAGAGGTCAGCTGACTTATATGAATTCACAAAACAATAATTAAATATTATTGGCCTTATTATTTGACCATCCATATTTAATTTTCATTCCATAGAATAAAAAGAAACACAAACTTTGACATTTGCCTTCCTATGTTTTAACCTGTATGATACTAAAGAAGCAAACCATTTCATTAGAATCCTTTCACATTTGCTTTTGAAATCCAATAGCATTCACATATACCAAGAGGTAGAAATGACAGAAATAAAATGAGGACCTTAAATCCAGCAATACACAAGATACTGAGACCCTACAACATTTTCAGTAAAAATAATAGCATTTCCATACTAAGAACTTTACATTCCAGACCTCATTTAATACACAACCTGTGAGGAAGATTATTATTATCTCCATTTTACAGATGAGAAAACTGATCTGAGGTGGGGTTAAGAATTATCAGAACAAAAGAATGTCATTTTTCACAGAATTTGAAAAAGCAATCCTAAAACTCGTGTGGAATCCAAAAAGAGCTGAATAGCCAAAGCAATCCCAAGCAAAAAGAACAAAGCTTTGAAGTGTCACATTACCTAACTTCAAATTACATTATAAGACTATAGTAACCGAAACAGCATGGTACTAGTATAAAAACAGATACATAGAACAATGGAACAGAATAGAGAACTCAGAGATAAAGCCACATATCTACAACCAACTGATCTTCAACAAAGTTAACAAAAACATATGCTGGGAAGAGGACTCCCTATTCAATAAATGGTGCTGGGAAAACTGGCTAGCTATATGCAGAAGAATGAAACAGGGCTCATACCTCTCACCATATACAAAAATTAACACAATATGCATTAAAGCCCTAAATGTAAGACCTGAAACTATAAAAATCCCAGAAGAAAACCAAGAAAAAACTCTTCTTTACATCTGCCAAGGCAAAGAATTTATGAACAAGCAACAAAATAGACACATGGGACTTAAATAAACTAAAAAGCTTCTGCACAGCAAAAGAAACAATCAACAGATTAAGTAGACAATCTATAGAATGGGAAAAATATTTGCAAACCATACATCTGACAAAAGGCTAATAACCAGAATCTATATGGAACTGAAACAGCTCAACAAGAAAAAAACAACCCCATTAAAAAGTAGGCAGAGGACACAAACAGACATTTTTCTTTCTTTTTGTTTTTTTAAATTTACTTTAAGTTCTGGGATACATGTGCAGAACATGCAGGTTTGTTACATAGGTATACATGTGCCATGGTGGTTTGCTGTACCTATCAACCCATTATCTAGGTTTTAAGCCCCATATGTATTAGGTATTTTTCCTAATGCTCTCCCTCTCCTTGCTCCCCACCCCTTGACAGGTCCCAGTGTGTGATGTTACTCTCCCTGTGTCCATGTGTTCTCATTGTTCAACTCCCACTTATGAGTGAGAACATGTGGTGTTTGGTTTTCTGCTCCTGTGTTAGTTTGCTGAGAATGATGGCTTCCAGCTTCATCCATGTCCCTGCAAAGGACATGAACTCATACTTTTTTATGGCTGCATAGTATTCCATAGTATATACGTGCCATATTTTCTTTATCTAGTCTATCATTGATGGGCATTTGGGTTGGTTCCAAGTCTTTGCTGTTGTAAATAGTGCTGCAATAAACATACGTGTGCATGTCTTTATAGTAGAATGATTTATAATCCTTTGGGTATATACCCAGTAATGGGATTGCTGGGTCAAATGGGATTTCTGGTTCTAGATCCTTGAGGAATCGACACACTGTCTTCCACAATGGTTGAACTAATTTACACTCCTACCAACAGTGTAAAAGAGTTCCTATTTCTCCACAGCCTCACCAGCATCTGTTGTTTCCTGACTTTTTAATAATTGCCATTCTAACTGGCGTGAGATGGTATCTCATTGTGGTTTTGATTTGCATTTCTCTAATGATCAGTGATGATGAGCTTTTTTTCATATGTTTGTTGGCTGCATAAATGTCTTCTTTTGCGAAGTGTCTGTTCACATCCTTTGCCCACTTTTTATGGGATTGCTTTTTTCTTGTAAATTTGTTTAAGTTCCTTGCAGATTCTGGATATTAGACCATTGTCAGATGGATAGATTGCAAAAATTTCTCCCATTCTGTAGTTTGCTTGTTCAGTCATGGTAGTTCCTTTTGCTGTGCAGAAGCTCTTTAGTTTTAATTAGACCCCATTTGTCAATTTTGGCTTTTGTTGTGATTGCTTTTAGTGTTTTAGTCATGAAGTCTTTGCCCATGCCTATGTCCTGAATGGTATTGCCTTGGTTTTCTTCTAGGGTTTTTATGGTTTTAGGTTTTACATTTAAATCTTTAATCCATCTTAAGTTAATTTTTGTATAAGCTATAATGAAGGGGACCAGTTTAAGTTTTCTGCATATGGCTAGCCACTTTTCCCAGCACCATTTATTAAATAGGGAATCCCTTCCCCATTGCTTGTTTTTGTCAGATTTGTCAAAGATCAGATGGTTGTAGACGTGTGGTGTTATTTCTGAGGTCTCTGTTTTGTTCCATTGGTCTATATATCTGTTTTGGTACCAGTACCATGCTGTTTTGGTTACTGTAGCCTTATAGTACAGTTTGAAGTCAGGCAGCAGGATGCCTCCAGCTTTGTTGTTTTTGCTTAGGATTCTCTTGGCTATACAGGCTCTTTTTTGGTTCCATATGAAATTTAAAGTAGTTTTTTCTAATTCTGCAAAGAAAGTCAATGGTAGCTTGATGGTAATAGTATTGAATCTATAAATTACTTTGGGCCATATGGCCACTCTCATGGTACTGATTCTTCCTATTCATGAGCATGGAATGTTTTTCCATTTGTTTGTGTCCTCTCTTATTTCCTTGAGCAGTGGTTTGTAGTTCTCCTTGAAGAGGTCCTTCACGTCCCTTGTAAGCTGTATTCCTAAGTATCTTATTCTCTTTGTAGCAATTGTGAATGGGAGTTCACTCATGATTTGGCTCTCTACTTGTCTATTATTGGTGTATAGGAATGCTTGTTATTTTTGCCTATTGATTTTGTATCCTGAGACTTTGCTGAAGTTGCTTATCAGAAGGAGTTTTTGGGCTGAGACGATGGACATGAACTCATTCTTTTTTTATGGCTGCATAGTATTCCATAGTATATATGTGCCATATTTTCTTTATTTTATTTTATTTTATTTTTTAATTTTTTGAGACAGAGTTTCGCTCTTGTTGCCCAGGCTAGAGTGCAATGGCACGATCTCGGCTCACCACAACTTCTGCCTCCCAGGTTCAAGCAATTCTCCTGCCTCAGCCTTCCAGGTAGCTGGGATTACAGGCATGCACCACCACGCCCAGCCAATTTTTGTATTTTTAGTAGAGATGGGGTTTCTCCATGTTGGTCTGGCTGGTCTCAAACTCCCGACGTCAGGTGATCCACCTGCCTTGGCCTCCCAAAGTACTGGGATTATAGGTGTGAGCCACTACGCCCAGCCCATATATGTGCCATATTTTCTTTATCCAGTCTATCATTGATGGGCATTTGGGTTGGTTCCAAGTCTTTGCTGTTGTAAATAGTGCTGCAATAAACATACGTGTGCATGTCTTTATAGTAGAATGATTTATAATCCTTTGGGTATATACCCAGTAATGGGATTGCTAGGTCAAATGGGATTTCTGGTTCTAGATCCTTGAGGAATTGACACACTGTCTTCTACAATGGTTGAACTAATTTACATTCCCACCAACGGTGTAAAAGAGTTCCTATTTCTCCACAGCCTTGCCAGCATCTGTTGTTTCCTGACTTTTTCATAATCGCCACTCTAACTGGCATGAGATGGTTTTCTAAATATACAGTCTAAATATACAGTTTTCTAAATATACTGATAGGTTTTCTAAATATACAGTCATGTCAACTGCAAACAGAGACAATTTGACTTCCTCTCTTCCTATTTGAATACCCTTTATTTCTTTCTCTTGCCTGATTGCCCTGGCCAGAAGTTCCAGTACTATGTTGAATAGGAGTGGTGAAAGAGGGCATCCTTGTCTTGTGCTGGTTTTTAAAGGGAATGCTTCCAGCTTTTGCCCATTCAGTATGATGTTGGCTATGGGTTTGTCATAAATCGTTCTTATTATTTTGAGATATGTTTCATCAACACCTAGTTTACTGAGAGTTTTTAGCATGAAGGGGTGTTGAATTTTGTCAAAGGCTTTTTCTGCATCTTTTGAGATAATCATGTGGTTTTTGTCGTTGGTTCTGTTTATGTGATGGATTACATTTATTGATTTGTGTATGTTGAACCACCCTTGCATCCCAAGGATGAAGTCGACTTGATCATGGTGGATAAGCTTTTTGATGTGCTGCTGGATTTGGTTTGCCAGTATTTTATTGAGGATTTTGGCATCAATGTTCATCAAAGATATTCACCTGAAATTTTCTTTTTTTGTTGTGTCTCTGCCAGATTTTGGTATCAGGATGATGCTGGCCTCATAAAATAAGTTAGGGAGGAATCCTTCTTTTTCTAATTTTTGGAATAGTTTCAGAAGAAATGGTACTAGCTCCTCTCTGTACCTCTGGTAGAATTCAGCTGTGACGCTGTCTGGTCCTGGGCTTTTTTTGGTTGATAGGCTATTAACTACTGCCTCCATTTCAGAACTTGTTATTGGTCTATTCAGGGATTTGACTTCTTCCTGGTTTAGTCTTGGGAGGGTGTATGTGTCCAGGAATTTATCCATTTCTTCTAGATTTTCTAGTTTATTTGCATAGAGGTGCTTCTTTTTTTTCTTTTTTACACAGAGTCTCGCTCTGTCACCCAGGCTGGAGTGCAGTGGTGCAATCTCGGCTCACTGCAAACTCCACCTCCCGGGTTCACACCATTCTCCTGCCTCAGCCTCCCAAGTAGCTGGGACTACAGGCGCCTGCCACCATGCCCGGCTAATTTTTTGTGTTTTTAGTAGAGACGGGGTTTCACCATGTTAGCCAGGATGGTCTCAATCTCCTGACCTCGTGATCCGCCTGCCTCGGCCTCCCAAAGTGCTGAGATTACAGGTATGAGCCACTGCGCCCAGCTGCATAGAGGTGTTTATAGTATTCTCTGATGGTGGTTTGTATTTCTGTGGGATCAGTGGTGATATCCCCTTCATCATTTTTTATTGTGTCTATTTGATTCTTCTCTCTTTTCTTCTTTATTAGTCTGGCTAGTGGTCTATTTTGTTAATCTTTTCAAAACACCAGCTCCTGGATTCACTGAATTTCTGAAGGGCTTTTCATGTCTCTATCTCCTTCAGTTCTGCTCTGATCTTAGTTATTTCTTGTCTTCTGCTAGCTTTTGAATTTGTTTGCTCTTGCTTCTCTAGTTACCTTACTTTTGATGTTAAGGTGTTGATTTCAGATCTTTCCTGCTTTCTGATATGGGTATTTAGTGCTATAAACTTCCCTCTTAACTCTGCTTAACTGTGTCCCAGAGATTCTGGTACGTTGTGTCTTTGTTCTCATTGATTTCAAAGAACTTCTTTATTTCTGCCTTAATTTCGTTGTCACCCAGTAGTCATTCAGGAGCAGGTTGTTCAGTTTCCATGCAATTGCACAGTTTTGAATGCTTCTTAATCCTGAGTTCTAATTTGATTGCACTGTGGTCTGAGAGACTGTTTGTTATGATTTCCATCCTTTTGCATTTGCCAAGGAGTGTTTTACTTCCAATTATGTGGTCGATTTTAGAATAAGTGCTATGCGGTGCTAAAAAGAATGTATATTCTATTGATTTGGGATGGAGAGTTCTGTAGATGTCTATTAAGTCCACTTGGTTCAGAGCTGAGTTCAAGTCCTGAATATCCTTGTTAATTTTCTGTCTTGTTGATCTGTCTAATATTAACAGTGGGGTGTTAAAGTCTCCCACTATCACTGTGTGGGAATATAAGTCTCTTTGTAGGTCTCTAAGAACTTGTTTTATGAATCTGGGTGCTCCTGATTTCAGGGCATATATATTTAGGATAGTTAGCTCTTCTTGTTGCATCGATCCCTTTACCATTATGTAATGCCCTTATTTGTCTTTTTTGATCTTTGTTGGTTTAAAGTCTGTTTTATCAGAGACTAGGATTGCAATTCCTGCTTTTTTTTGCTTTCCATTTGCTTGGTAAATACTCCTCCATCCCTTTATTTTGAGCCTATGTGTCTTTGCATGTGAGATGGGTCTCCTGAATACAGCACACTGATGGGTCTTGACTCTTTATCCAGTTTTCCAGTCTGTGTCTTTTAAGTGGGGCATTAGCCCATTTACATTTAAGGTTAATACTGTTATGTGTGAATTTGATCCTGTCATCATGATGCTAGCTGGTTATTTTGCATATTAGTTAATGCAGTTTCTTCATGGTGACTTTATATTTTGGTGTGTTTTTGCAGTGGCTGGCACCAGTTTTTCCTTTCCATATTTAGTGCTTCCTTCAGGAGCTCTTGTAAGGCAGGCCTGGTAGTGACAAAATCCCTCAGCATTTGCTTGTTAAACAGACGTTTTTCAGAACAAGACATACAAGTGGCTAACAAACATATGAAAAAATGCTCAATATTGCTGATCATCAGAGAAATGCAAATTAAAACCACAGTGAGATACCATCTTACACCAGTCAGAATGGCTATTAATAAACAGTCTAAAAACAGCCAATAATGACGAGGAGAAAAGAGAATGCCTGTGTACTATTGGTGGGAATGTAAATTAGTACAGCCTTTATGGAAAACAGTATGGAGATTTCTCAAAGAACTAAAAATAGAACTAGCATTCAATCCAGCACTCCCACAACTGGGTATACACCCAAAGGGAAAGAAATCATTATGTCAAAAAGATACCTGCCCTCGTATGTTTAGCACAGCACTATTCACAGTGGTAAAGATATGGAATCAACACAAGAGTCCATCAACAGAGGATTGAATAAAGAATATGGGATATAGCTATACATTGGAGGTATATATATATATACACACACACACACACACACACACACACATATATGTACAAAAGGTGGTGTGTGTATACATTATATATACACACACACACACACACATACACATATGCACACACACATACCACGGAATAACACAGAGCCAAAAAAATAATGAAATCATTTGCAGCAACATAGATGGAACTGGAGGTCATTATCCTCAGTGAAATAACTCATAAACAGAAAGTCAAACACACATGTTCTCACTTAAAAGAGGAAGCTAAACAATGTACATGTGGACATACAGAGTGAAATAATAGACATTAGAGATGCCAAAAGGTGGGAGGGTGGGAGGCGGGTGAGGGTTGAAAAGTTACCTATGGGATACAATGCTCACTATTTGGGTGGTGGGTACACTAAAAGCCCAGACTTCACCACTATGCAATATATGCATGTAAGAAACCTGTATTTGGCCGGGCACAGTGGCTCATGCCTGTAATCCCAGCACTTTGGGAGGCTGAGGCAGGCGGATCACCTGAGGTCGGGAGTTCGAGACCAGCCTGACCAACATGGAGAAACACCATCTCTACTAAAAATACAAAATTAGCTGGGTGTGGTGGCACATGCCTGTAATCCCAGCTACTAGGGAGGCTGAGGCAGGAGAATCACTTGAACCTGGGAGGCGGAGGTTGTGGTGAGCCAAGATTACGCCATTGCATTCCAGCCTGGGCAACAAGAGCGAAACTCTGTCTCAAAAAAAAAAAGAAACCTGTATTTGTTTCTCCTAAGTATATATATTTTTTAATTTTAAGAGTTATCAGGACAAAAACATAAGGGTATTCATTATCTTTCAGTTGCAAGACATCTAACATGGTGTATCTCTTTAGAGCTTAAATGGAGTCACTTAGGAAACAGTGGAGTGGCCCAAACGGCTCTGGGAAGTCATAATTAACTGTGCTTCATAAAAGTGTACCTGTCTTTTTCTGGAGAAATTCCAGATTTGTTAAATCCACACAAGCCCTTGATATTCAAGGACATATGCATCATGATGAAACAAACAACTTTAATCAATCAAAGAGCAGGCTGAAGTCCCAACCACATTGCTTGTTAGAGAAAAATATAATACAGGTGACCAAATTCTATAGGCTGTTTGAAACATAACAGGAACTAAGGCTAAAAATAAGATCCTGTGAGGGAGTTGAGTGAGGAATGAATCTCAGGGCCTTCACCACTTATTGCTCTCTGGTCAGGATTTTTCTCTCCAATCTGAGTAAATTGCCCTCATTCTTCCAGGTTCAGAGTAAACAGAACCTCTTCAAAGCTACTGTTTCCAGCCACCACTGGCTACACACACACACACTCCCCACTTCTGACCCATCTAAACCAGGTCTCCCTGCTATAATCTCCATTGTACTCTTTATACAGCGTACTGGGAATGCCAAGAAGAAAAAGTAACTACAGATGTGTTCGTGCCATTAAGTGTTTAATGTCTATGTCCTCCAGTAGACTATAAACACGATGAGGGTGAATCCATGTCTCTCTCATTTCCAGCTGTATCCCCTGTGTCTAGCTCATAGTAAGGGCTCAATAAGGCATTTACTGAAGGAATGAAACACTCCACCATTGCTCTCTGACCTCCAGTCAATATGCCTGCAATTGTGAATCCTTTTCTCTCTGGTACTCTGGCCATGGTAATCTTCCCATCCCTGGTTTCCCAAGGATATGATACTAGATATAGTGTTGCTGAAAACAGCATTTTGCCACTAGCTAGGACATATATATTCCTGTCTGTTCTCTGCCCTATATTCCTGTCTGAGCTGTGCTCAATGATACAGAAGACTCAAAGACCTAACACCTTCACAACTCATTTCTCCTACAGCCAAGGCCAGAGTCATGCCTAGCCACTCAGCATCTCCCTCCTCTTTCTCCTGGGGCCCCTGTGGTTCCCATCTGGACCTTGAGAGATGAGGAGCTTCCTGCACAGAATGCATACCCATACTCAGTTTACCATTTGGAATGCAGAACAGGAAAGGTAACTGACTTGGGAATTCCAGTAGCTAACACACAGATTTGAAATCCCACAGATTTAGGGATCAAATGTAGTTGGACCACTTTCTACTTATATAATAATCTCATAAAGTCACAGCCTCAATTCCTCATGTGTAAAATAGGGGTGGTAATACCTCACTCGATACATTGTCCATATCTTAAACGAAGTGTAAATCTCCCCTTGCTTGTAAGACACAAAGAAAGTTTGATGAATCTCCATTTCACACTTAACTGTAGGGGCTCGATAAATCTTTGTTGGAACAGCCAGTATGGATCCTTGAATATAGGTTCGATATATTTATGTGGATTGATTTTACTCTACAGCATGAATGCCACCAGAACCCGATTTTTAAATTAGCATAGTATTCCTCCTTGATGTACAATCCTTTAATAACATATACCAGTATAAACTGCAAAGTATCATTGAAGAGTCTTTAAGAATTATTGTGGTCAAGCTGGTCAATGAGCCCATGGCTCTCTCTTGTACACAGCAAGCCTACCAGGACAATATCTTCTTTGATCTAAATTCCAGCTAGAAACTTGCCTTTCATTTCAGTTTCTAATCTTCCCCAAAGCTCTGCCTTACAGAGATTCAAATTGTCACATGGTGATTGTGGGGAAATAATGAAGCCTGAGACTTTCTGTTTGAGCTATGTGGTATTATTCCAGCTGTTGCTATGAAAAACTTTGTCAAAAAAAAATAGACAAAGATGAAGTTTAGAAAGTCATGCATATTATCACGAACCAGCAGGACCAAGGCCTGAAAAAAAAAAAAAAAACACTATGCTAAGCCTAAGAGAAAGAAAAATCAGAAATAATGGCCATATTGATTGACTAATCCCACTGAATAAACAAATATTACAAGAAGACATATTTGCAGGAAAAATCCATGAGGCTTTATCAAGGATTACATGAAAAATAAGGTGTTACATGAAAAATGTGGTTAAAAGTAGCTTAAAACAATTACCTAAAAACCTTTTGATCACTGAGACAGACAGGCCTATTGCTACAAGTTATAAAAGCAACAGCTATCATTTATTAGAGGCATCCTGCCCCCCGGTACTGTGCTAAGCATTATGCATGCATTATCTCATTTAATCCTGATAACAACCTAGGGAGTTGGTACTACTATTATCTCCATTTTATAGATAAGTAAATCTAATCCTATACAACTTAAGTAATTTGTTCACAATGACACAGCAAGTAGAAAAGAAGAGATGTGAACTCAACTTTGACTCAAAAAATGGAACCCTAGATTTGAGCATCATGTGAAAGATAGACACGGTCCTGATGAATTAGCAGCTTGATCATGTGATTGATAGATAGTACAGAGGTTAAGAGCAAGGTTTTTACAGAGAAATGTACCTTCTGTATAAACAGATCTGACCTTCAGCCACCAACTTTATAAAGATTCAGCTAGAAGTCTATGTGTGACTTGCAAAGTCTTCCTTTACTCCAGGATATGATGCGGTTACTTATTACTTTATATTCACATAGATCCAGACAATAGAAGATGCAAAACTTGTGTAGTTGTGACATTATCCTGGAGAAATTAATCCTGACTAGACCATGAATTTGTGTACTGTCAGCAAGAGAGATACATCATGAACCCAGGCAGTGCTGATCTGAGCTTCAGGACAGCTCCATGACAAAAGGTCCATTCACTTGATCATCTGAAAAAAAGGAGAGAGGGAATGACAGATATAAAAAGTCAATTGCAGCCAGCTCAGTGGCTCACTCCTGTAATCCCAGCACTTTGGGAGGCCGAGGCAGGAGGATCTCAAGGTCAGGAGATTGAGACCATCCTGGCTAACATGGTGAAACCCCGTCTCTACTAAAAAATACAAAAAATTAGCCAGGCATGGTGGCGGGCACCTGTAGTCCCAGCTACTTGGGAGGCTGAGGCAGGAGAATGGTGTGAACCCGGGAGGCAGAGCTTGCAGTGAGCCAAGATCACGCCACTGCACTCCAGCCTGGGCGACAGAGCAAGACTCCGTCTCAAAAAAAAAAAAAAAGGCAATTGCCATCATTAAAGGCGGGGGGAAACTATCACCAATCATATTCCATCTAAATTATCATGACAGGGTAAACTTATAAGTCTCAGGACCCAAAGAGATTGTTATTAGGGAAATCTACACTTCTCAAAAATCCTGTTATTCTGAAGATCTAATGGTCTCACTGAGCCATGCTCTTTTTGGGTTCACTGAAGACCAGCTACCTGCCTTGTTGCTGACATTCCACGAAAGGTATCAACAGCTCTGTGTTTGGCTGATTTTTTTTATTTTTTTTGAAGCCATTAGGACACTTGGATATTTTCTGGAAACAGGAATGTTAATTAAATATGACTAGGGTTGAGAGGGCAAGGTAAAGAATGTATTTCACTCCACATCTTGTATTGAACCTGATTTGACCCTCTCTGATTCCCTACTGTGCAATCAGTGGAATGGTAAGGAAGCAACCTCTGACCCCTTCATGAACTGCAATCTTGACCTAGCCTTGGGAAAACTGTCATGCTTGGTTTTCCTCCTTTTGGAACAATTTTAAGGGCCTTCCTCCCCTAACATGTTGTTTAGTACAGCACCTCCAGGAAATAGAACTGTTAACTTCAACATTGCTCTCAGTGGTCTCTCATGTTACCAGGCCCCCATGGGAACCTTCTCATCCTCCCACCCGCCGTATCTCCCTTCCCCCTGCCCCTTCCCACCAGTTCCCACACTCACTAAATAAGGAAGGTCAATCTGATACATCTGTCCACATCTCCGGAATGTCACAGAGGAGTAACAGCTGTTGACCTCTGTTCTGAACACATTATCCTGTTTGTCCCAAAAGTAGCTTGGGCGAGTTCCAGCTAATATATGCAATCTCTACTTCCTATGGGGAACTTAGGGCCAGCAGAGTATACTCCCCACACTTGCTTTTTGGCATTGGTATAAATACAACCTGTTTTCATGTACCAAATCCTATCATTGCTATTAATAATATTAATAATTATAATAACAATTATGGCCAAAATTTATCAAGCATTTGCTAGATGCTAGATATAGCAGAAAGCTAAAAGCATCCCAAGTTTTTAAGCCTTAATTTTTCCTTTAAGTTTTAGAAAAAGCAGTAATTTTCTTTCTCCCTAAGTGACTATACTTCCACATCTTAATATATACACACACACGAAGCCTTTATTAACCTCTCATAGGTACAGGCGATAAAACTGAAGACTGTGTGCTTTCTCCTAGAAATATTGGAGGAAAAATAAAGGAACTTGGGGAGAAAAAAATACCTGAATCTGAGATGTTGCAAGATATCCAATAGTAAGGTAAAGAGCAAAAGTAAAGAGGCTACAGCCCAAGACAAGGTCCAAACAAATCTAGTATTTGTCTGAGAATCCATCCAGAAACACCCATTAACACCACAGTGCATATGATGTCATGTATACATTGTCTTGAGGAAAATTCCAGGCTAAACTTGTTCTTACAGAATTTAGCTTCCATTATATTACAGATGGCTCAGATTTGGAATGACTGGTACTTGGCTCATCATTCTCTTCATTGAGGGGCCAGAGTCAATAGTGGAAACACAAGGAAATCTCATCCCTTTCAGGAATCTAATCTAGGTTGACCTCTCGCACTGTTGTTCATTGTATGAAATTCACCCAGCTTTGCTATGCCAGATTGTTATAGAACTCTTCTGGAAAATTGGAATTGTGTAACTGGCTTCTAGGCAGAAAAAAAATGAGAGTAGGAAGGCCTATAATGGCCTTGAAACTGCACTTGCTTACCTAAAAACCTGTGTTCAGTGACTATGACACAGCAGGTGTTGCTCTGCACCATGATGCCAGGAGAGACTAAGGCAGTAAGAAGGCCCTAACTTGCCTGAAGAGGCTTCTCTGGCCAGAGGTGCTATGACTTGCAGGATAACCAAAACTGGCCAGATCAGCATGGCGAAGAGAGGGCCTTCCCTTCCAAGTAAAGTATACACTACTTGGAAAAGTTTTAAAGTGCATGGCTTGCTAAGGGAACCACAAGGAGCTCAGTGTGGCTGGAACAGAAAGGACACTGAGGAAGGGCCCAGGAGGTGACAGGTAGTTGAGGCCAGTGACAAAGGGCCTTTTATGCCTTGCTAAGCAGTTTGCTCTTCGTACTGAGAGCAATGAGGAACACTCACGACATGGGTCAGCACACAGGTCTGGGTTGCCAGGACAGATTTAAGAGGCAGCAGCATATGAAAGCCAGGATTTCAAATAGGTTGAATCTCTTACAGCAGCTCCAACGGATTGAAATCAGCTGTCTGACTCACTGTGTTGAACAGGATTTCTGAAACTTCATATCAGTTCAATGGGAGCATAGGAAGGGGAGGAGGCACATAGGAGATGATACTCCTGGGATTCCCGGGTCAGGGTGAGAATACAGCCATGAACCCAGATCAGATTGCAGGCTGCTGTTCCCCACCTGTCCTTTAAATCTTGGCATTTTTCCATTGTTGGAGTTCAAGGTGGCTAATAAATTACTCCTTCCTACTTGCTAATTCAGTTCTAAATCCTATAAGACAGACCAAGAAAGACAAAGGAGTCAGGCAGACAGAGAGGAAAATATCACTGATAGAGGGCTACCCGAGAACGTGGCTGAGCTGTGCAGTCACAACAAGCACCCCAGAATTATTAGGCAGAACTACTCACCCGTCACAGTTCTTGCCCAGAAACCACAGGTCCCACCTCCAGGGAGAGAGTCTTTACCACTAAGCTACCACATGGCCCAGAGCAGGATGCTTGCTTTCTGCAGGGAGGCAGGTCCCCCAGGTGGGAGCAGGTGGCAGCAGGAGGCAGAGGGAGAAAGACTGAAGACATAAGCAGTAGAGGATAATCTGCAGGAGAAAAAAACGAGGCAATGAGAAATGGCCCTAGGATGCCTGCTAATACTTTAGCATTCATTAAACAGGAGCAAGCTTCCTTTGAGACTATCACACTTGTCTAGGAAAACAGAAGTTATAGCAGTTATACATTAACTAGCGTTGATCAGGCACTTTTCAATTCACACATGTTATCTCATAGAAATACTGTATAGGAGTAATTATTATTATTCCATTTTATAGATGGAAAGATCTAGTAAGTAGCAGAAAAGGATTCAAACACAATCCTTCCAGTCTAAGATTGTAATCTTGGGAACGCTGATGGATTCTTTGACTCTGGCTTCTTGCTCTTTGCCATTAAACCATCACTTCAGAATGAGCTTCCGCTAAACTGTGTGAATGAGTGAAAGGGGCATTATCAGAAACCATCGTTCGGTTTGTGTGGTGGAGGGTGGGAAGTGGAGGATGGGGGTGAGTGAATGGCCTCATTTTCCACCAGTGTATGTGTTCCATTTTCTCTGCCACTTTGCCAACATCTGTTATTTTTTGACTTGTTAATAATAGCCATTCTGACTGATGTGAGATGGCATCTCATAGTGGTTTGATTTGCATTTCTCTGATGATTAGGGATGTTGAGGATTTTTTATATGCTTGTTTGCTGCATGTATGTCTTCTTTTGAGAAGTCTCTGTCCTTCGCCCAATTTGTAATGGGGTTGTTTGTTTTTTGCTTGTTGAATTATTTAAGTTCCTTATAGAGTCTGGGCATTAGACCTTTGTCAGATGCAGTTTCTGAGCTTTTCTAGTTTTAAATTGTCTTGTAATACTAAGAAGAATTTTTATTTTATTAACTGGAGACAGACCCTGCTTGCAGGTTCAATTTCTAAAATACCTGAAGAAATGAACAAACATTTCTTCTTCCTTCTCTCTTTCCTCCCTTCAAGCTGCAGAAATAGAAGCATTTTAATTTCATCAGAGGGGAGTGAAGGTGGAGTGTTTACTCTGGGTCCACCCTCAGACATTTGGGAAATAAGGCTAACTTCTCAGGGCTTGCTGGTGATGCTGTGTCTCTATTGAGAAATTCAGACTTCCTAAAAATAGCATCCATAAGGTGCTGAGCAATGAGGGGTGGCAGACAGGCTAGTGATTTGCATTCTGCTTGCAGATGTTGTCCCAGAGGACTCTGAGGCTACCGCCCAAGGGAATAGGGAGGGCTCTGGCTGGCTGAATGGACTTTCTCCAGGTCCTAGAGGTCAGAGTTTCGAGAAAATTATGTCCATTTTTTTCCCAGATCTCTACTTAGGGAAGGTTTATGGAAATGCACAATATGTACCCAAGATTGTAGGTTTGTTCTCTCAGATCTCTCTCTAAGCTCTCTAGATCTATTACTTTCCTTTTATTTCTCAGAAATTCAGTCTCTGAATTAGTCTACAAGCTGGATAAAGTTATGTATGTGTTTCTGTGCAAGCATGAGGTTAAGTACTTATTGCCTTTTCCCTTTTTCTACTCAGTCAGAAGGCAAAAAAAAAGTCTCATATGAAAGTGGATGTGTGGGCATTTTGTCCCCAACATTCCTCTTATATCCAACTGGCAAGACTATGTCCAATACGTCTGACAACTCTTAACTTTTTTTGTGTCAGGGACCCCTTTGGTGGTCTGGAAGCCTAAAGACCCCTTCTCACAATCATGTTTTGAAATGCTTAAAATAAAATACATAGGATTGCAAAGAAAACTGAAAGTTTTTAAATGTAGTTTTCAAATTTTTTTTAAAAACAAATGTTCATGATATAGTAATAACCATGCCTCATTAACACATTAAATCTCACTATGGTATGATAACTACCATAATTTTTTTTTTTTTTTTGAGACAGAGTCTCGCTCTGTTGCCCAGGCTGGAGTACAGGGGCACAATCTCGGCTCACTGCAAGCTCCACCACCCAGGTTCACGCCATTCTCCTGCCTCAGCCTCCCAAGTAGCTGGGACTACAGGCCCCTGCCACCACGCCCAGCTAATTTTTTGTATTTTTAGTAGAGTATGTTAGCCAGGATGGTCTCAATCTCCTGACCTCATGATCTACCCGCCTCGGTCTCCCAAAGTGCTGGGATTACAGACGTGAGCCACCGCACCCAGCCGATAACTACCAT
This sequence comes from Pongo pygmaeus, assembly GCF_028885625.2. NCBI lineage: Eukaryota > Metazoa > Chordata > Mammalia > Primates > Hominidae > Pongo > Pongo pygmaeus. Next base: position 103,996,990 of record NC_072384.2, on the reverse strand, counting down.
AATTTTGAAGTAGTGGTAAGCATAAGCATAAGTAATATTTTGAGATACCTGCAACAACTATAATGTGACATGAAAATATCTGTGATTCTATTGACGACAAAGTGACAAGTACTGCAAAAAATACTGTGGTTTGTTACTTAAACATATCATTGAAATGTTAAATTTCAGTTGGAGAGGATAATGAAAATGAAGGTGTAATTTTTTTCTCAACCAAGTTTACATTGGACACCTAGTTAAGAACCCCTGAATACATCAGTATATCCGGTTCCCATCAGCATCTCATCTACCCACACATGGATGACACACACACATACACACTCACAAACACACACACGCACACTACTGCATTCCCTATGGTCTCAATACTGGAATCTGGCAGCATTTTAATGACAACCATAAAGGACACTTCCCAGATGGTTTATGCAGTGAAAGATCAAGGAGCAGAAAGTGCAAATAACATTGTTGACCTCAGTAGCAGAATTCTCTGTAGCCTCCAGTTCCAAATACTAGTTGGGTGTGGATGGCCACTCCCAACCATGGTTTTCTCCTTTCCTTGTGATACCTGGACCAGAATGATAAGCTCTACAGTTTCATATGTACTTGTTTTACTCCCACATTTTAGATAAAGTCCAACATTCCATTCTACTCACTATTACTCAGCAGGGTAGAACATGTAGTATCTGAGATTACATGTGCAGCAGGAGGACCACACTCAAGCTCAGACCTCTTGCTGTGGATAATGATGTAAAGCTTCCTGAGTGCTCTGCAAACAGTCAACATCCACCATTTGACATCTTGTCCTTGACAATAGATCCAAAAATCCTTAGAGGACTTCTGCCAGTTAGGACACACTCACCCCCTCAGTCACTCTGCTATAGACTCATGAGCATTGTTTTTTATCCTCTAAAACACCAATTTATTTTAGGCCTGGGGTCTTAAACATGAGTTTTTTTTCCTCTAAAATGTTCTGCCCCTTTACTCATCCCAGGCCTTTTCCTTCCTCCTGACAGTTATTTCTCACCCCCCATGTACTTCCATTTCATCCTTACCTCAATATCTAGTTTATTTTTCATAACTGGCCACATAAAACATAATTATTTTATGTATTTTGTTTATTTGTCTGACTCTTCCATTAAAGGCTGAACTTTTTTTTTTTGAGACAGAGTCTCACTCTGTTGCCCAGGTTGGAGTGCAGTGGCGCAATCTCAGCTCATTGCAACCTCTGCCTCCTTGGTTCAAGTGATTCTCATGCTTCAGCCTCCCGAGTATCTGGGATTACAGGCGTGTGCCACCAAGCCTGGTTAATTTTTGTATTTTTTAGTAGAGATGGGGTTTCAGTATGTTGGCCAGGCTGGTCTCAAGCTCCTGGTCTTATGTGATCCACCCGCCTTGGCGTCCCAAAGTGCTGGGATTACAGGCACGAGCCATTGCACCCAGCCAAAGGCTGAACTTCTTAAGGGCAAGAACCATGTCTGGTTTGTCCACCTGTGTACTCCAGCAGCAATACAATGCTTGGCACATAGCAGGCACTCAACAAAAATTTGGTAAGTGGATTAATCAATAATGAGTATTCCCTCTTATAATAGGGGGGAATATTTTCTATAATATACAATGTACATTCTTGGCTCCTACATGAGAGCAGTCGTGGAAGGCAGTGAGCTGGGTGACGTACCGAATATTCAAAAGCATCACTCTATTTTATGGACCAGAAGTGATATCTCATTTGGCCTAGTTTGTCTGTCACCTGTTGATCCAGCTGCCACAATTCACCCTACTTGTGCCAGAATCTAACAACTGGGGTGGATAATTCTTATTCCAGGAAAGATGGTGATATGAAGCACAGAGCTGTTTTATCTCTGGAACCATGGAGTTTGGCACCTCAAGGATGTTCCAATCCTGGCTGGCTAAGCACTCCTTCGAGCAAACTCTCTCATGTCAGTGTCATGGTACAAGTCAACTTTTGGGTGGTAGTCACCTTCCTGCAATTCACTTCCTTTGCAAGCCATCCATTCATCCAACAAATGATTAATGAGACTTTTACTCAGTGATAGGCCCATTAGTATGGGCTGAGAAGACAAAGACAAAGGATTGCCCTCAAGTGGCTCGTAACAGACAAGGAAAACAATGACAACTTGCACAAGGCGAGGTTCTACTTTCACACTGAGAGAAGCAGAGCACATTATCCTGGCTCATAAAGAACTACCTTTCTAAAATATCTATAAAACTATTTAAATGAACCAACCTGCTAAGCACACCCACAGCTATGTTCATGTGTATGTGTATATGTATGTATATATTCACATTTGCTGTCTCTCACAAGATCCTCAAAGTATCAAAGAGAAAATGAATCTCCCTCCCAGGGGCATATGAACCAGACTTTACCATTCAACGCAATTACTGTTGCTTTAAGAAAATGTCTGGAGCTGCTGCGCTGCCCAGCCCTGTAAGCACAATGGAACATTTTCCTTGAGATTACCTCACTCTTACTGACCCACACAGGAAATAATTATTTTGGTAGTCACCAGTAAACAGTGAAACATACTTACTTGAAAAATAAGCTCTTTTTGACCCTGCAAGACAGTGGCTTCACAAATATGGCTGAACCTAGTTTCCATCCAAATTCAACAATTTTGTACGTAAATGGTGCCTTATTCTTGGATTGTGAGTTCCCAGATCCAGACCACACTTCAGAGTTCTGCCAAAATGCCACAGCAAACAGTGGTTTCCTTGTATTTCTGGCTAGAGAAGAATGTAGCATCAAAGAACTATCAGATTTCTTTCCCAAGATAGAATATGAAAATTCCACAGATGCCCTAGCAACACATTTAAACACTGTAGTCATGTCTGAGAAAGTGCTGCTGCTCTTTCAGACATCAATCATTGGGTGTGCCGGAGAAATATGGCAACGTTTAAAGGAGTAAGTATCAGTCTTGGGCAGGATTTTTTAGTTGAAGTGAAAAGTCTAGATCTCCACTCCCTTTTCTGAGGCCTAATATCATAGCCCTTTCTTTCTCTATGTAAACATAAGTGATGCCATTTCTGGGTTGTACCCTTAAAGGGAAGAGGTAGGCCATATGGATTGGCAGATTTACATGATAGAAGGCACCTGGGTTCCAGATCCTTGGGCTGCCATACCAGTCCTGGGCTGCTTAGGTCCAGATTTTTAGATGAGACAGGAGAAATCATCTCTATAGTAGTCCCCAAAAGGCTGCACCCTCAGTGGAAACTGCAGAGTGTCCCAGGAACCTATCTCTGAGAGAAGTAAGGCTACCTGTTGAAAACAGGTGACTTGGGGTAATGAGGCCATGTTCTCAACTAACATTGACTCTATTCTACTGAAATCCAAAGTCACCGAATTAGGATAAAGGCTTGACCTCCTTGACAGAGACCCAAAATAATAGCAGTTTAAGTACACTAGATGGTTTGCCCTGTCTCATCTAACAATCTGGAACTAAGCAGTCCAGGATCAGTATGGCAGCCCAAGGGTCTGGAACCCAGGTGCCTTCTGTCATGTAACTCTGCTGACCTCAGACCTATATGGCCATGGCTGTTCCCAGCTACATGTTGGGAATTCTGTTACTATAGAAAAAAAAAAAAAAAAAGAATTGATGTTGGGGGATAGCCAGTAGTTTGCTACAGTCGTCAATTTTCAGATAACTCCTTTGAATGATGGACAAGACATAGCCTCTTTTGCTGCAAAGCCATTGCAGTGTGCCTCCCTCCAAAACTGCTCCATTTATCAGACTAGCTGCACCATTATGACACACTGGTATGCCTAAGCAAGGAAAGGCTGTGAGAGTAGAGCTACTGTGTGTACTAACCCCGACCAGTTGAGTAAGCAGGGCTGTCCCTCCCCCTGGGAAACTCCCTTGCTGATGCCTCTGCTGGGTCTAAGAGTGTTACCTTTTACCTGTAGACCAAAGACTCTGCTTTGATGACCATAAGCCCCAGAGGTTATTCCATGGTGTGAGAATGTCCTTGTCTCACTCTGCCTTCTCTATGGCCCTAATAGGTGAGCAATCCAGTAGTGAGTAAGAGACTCAAAGCTCCCAGGCAGTTTCAGCTTTGGAAAGGAGAGAGGGTTTCTCCAACCCTGAAACCCCAAAGGAGTAAAGTAAAAGAAAGGGGCTACATGGCAACTTGGAACTTCTGTGTGGATTTCTGAGGTCACTCCAAGAAATAGGTTATGTTAAGAGGAAGCTTGGGGGTAACTGATCCAGCCCTCTTCTTGGGTCATTTCGGAATGAGACTCACTAACTGCTAAAGCTATAGAGAATTCTTGAGCAGGGACTTCCCAGAGATTTTCCTTCACTACAGAGGAAAGAACGAGGGGCTCCATACTGAATGGATTAGAATCCCACCTGGTGTTTACCAAACTGCCGGATATGCTTAATATCCTGGCATGAATAGGCCATCACTTGGCAGCGGCAGACAGCACCTGTTTATGGTGTCTAGTCTGTTCAAATGAACTCAATGCCACTCTAATATCAAGTAATATAAAAATACCAAAGGTATGGATGTTCAATATCTCAAAGACCAGCTGAGAAATGAATCAGTATAGGGGGCCAAACTGAAACAAATTCTATTGAGAGAGAATGAAACAGAAGTGAGTTTGTTTTTGTGTTATTAGCAGAAATTGTGATATATTACTACCAAATTATGATTAAGTCATAGCAAAAAAAGTATTTGAGTTGAGAAATATTAATTCTCCTTTATGAAAAAACAAAATATCTTCTAAACATAGATCTACAAGCTATAGAAACTTTGAGATTTAAGCAATCTCACAAAAGTTGATTTTAGTGATTGTATATAGTACATGTGTGGTGGCTGATATATAATGTTCACACACACATACACACACACACACACACACACACACACACACACACACCACAGGGTACAGGACAATAAAATCTTAACAATGATTTTAATTACAAAACTATTCCAAATTCCAATTTAGGTCTCTGGTCAGGGAACATTAGGACATCCTTTTCCTGTTTCTGCCTTGTCCAAAAGCTGGGACAAACTCTTGGAGGGGGTCCAGGATGTCAGGAAGAAATTATTTTAAGTGTTGTTATGTTTGGGAGGGGCAGCAAGGCAACATGAATTGAGCTCTATATCTGCATCCACGTATAGTAAAATAAAGCATGCCCCGAAAAGACTCTGCTTTGTTCATTTCTGGCAGTGGGCAAGGGAAATTGAATAAACGTCCTACACAAAACCTTAGTCACTCCTTCCTCCATTCCCTTAGCACGGTATATGTCCCTCCATTAGTACTTACCTCATTCATTACACTGTAATTATTTGCTCACAGGCCTGTCTCCAGCACTGGCCTGTGACATGGGGAAAGAGTTAAGAATATTAGCCCTGGAGCCAGATTGCCTGGATTTGAATCCTAGCTCTGCCATTAACTAATTTCTGTGACTTTAAGCAAGTCCCTTAACTTTTCCAAGCCTCAGTGTCTCCATCTGTAAAAGTTAGTAATTATCTGTTTAATATGATGCCTGTGAATGTTTTAAGGCAAATGAGTGAAAACTACATCCCATCTTAAGGCACATCTTGAATAACTGTTAGCTGTTCTTAGTATTACCATCTAGAGATAAATTGCATCCTTTTCATCTTTGCATCCCCAGCCTTCATAGTGTGGCTAACTCCTGAAAGTCTGTAAGTTGAATGAACTAAAGAATGAGAAAATGTGGAGGAGAAAAGGCAATCCCCTCCAACGCCCTTAATTCACTCTTCTCCAAAGCAGCAGAAAAGCCTGGTAAGTTTTGAAAGAATAGGTATGTGTGGCCCAGCCCCACCCGGCTTCCTCTTGAGCATAAGCTGCCTTCATGGGGCCGTTGCCAGACTCTACCCTTCCAGCTTTGCCCTGGTGAGTAATAGGCCTACCCCCTTCTTCCCTATCTTTTTGTGGGAGACCAATCGCCCACAAAAAGCAAACACTCTAGGCTGGGTACAGTGGCTCACATCTGTAATCCCAGCACTTTGGGAGACCGAGGAAGGCAGACCACTTGAGGCCAGGAATTTGAGACCAGCCTGGTCAACATGACAAAACCTCACCTCTACTAAAAATACAAAAATTAGCTGGGCGCATTGGCAGATGCCTGTAATCCCAGCTACTTGGGAGGCTGAGGCAAGAGAATTGTTTGAACTCAGGAGATGTAGGTTGCAGTGAGCCAAGATTGCACCACTGCACTCCAGCCTGGGCAACAGAGCAAGACTCCATCTCAAGAAAAAAAAAGTAAACACTCTCTACTTTCCTCCAGGAATAGACTCTCCCTGACACGGTTTGGTGCCATCTGAGACTGGGTAGTAAAGACTGATGAATTCTGGGCTCAGCTAGTAGATTTATAGGTCCTCACACTAAGCCATTCCTCCAACCTAACCTGACCGATCACAAACATGGTATTTTGGCTTTCATCTGCCAGTCATTTGGATCATTCCCCAGTATGTTCTATATCTTGGGCCCTCTCCAAAACTCTAACAGTGGCTTAATAACAAGAAGTATTTTTCAAGATTTTTAATTTTTCAGAATTTTAATACAGGGCTGCTCCTGGGAGAAACTGAAAGTACCCAGATTTCTGGAGGACTTAACAGTCAAAAAAATGGGGTACTGGCATCAGCTGGCGCAGTGGCTCAGGCCTGTAATCTTAGCACTTTGGGAGGCTGAGGCAGGTGGATCACAAGGTCAAGAGATCGAGACCATCCTGACCAACATGGTGAAACCCTGTCTCTACTAAAAATACAAAAATTAGCTGGGTGTGGCAGCGTGTGCCTGTAATCCCAGCTACATGGGACGCTGAGGTAGGAGAATCGCTTGAACCCAGGAGGCAGAGGTTGCAGTGAGCCGAGATTGCACCACTGCACTCCAGCCTGGTGACAGAGCGAGACTCCGTCTCAAAAAAAAAAAAAAAAAAAACAGGGTGTTGGTTGTTCTCTTTTTGCCTGTCCGGATCTATTTTTAGCTCTTCTCTTCTTTGCTGCCTCTCATGAGTTGACCACCTTGGACCGCATCATCTAGGCTTTCTTGCCTTCTGGCTTCCAGCTGGGCTCCACCAATTGCAGGAGATTCAAGGGTGAAAAGAGAGAGAGGCCAGAGTATTTGTTCTATCTACTCTTTCCCTAAGTGGTTGCACTCCTCTACTTATGTCCACAGCTCCTCTTAGATGTCCCCCTCCCAGGGTTACTGTTCTTTCTGGGTCTCTTAACACCACTCACTCTCCTTGTGCCTGCAGGCCTAGGAGCAGAAGTAACAGCTTCCCAACATTGCTAGCCCCCTAGGTGCTTTATCATCTTTGTTAGTCCCCTTAATCCTGCCTGCAGCCCTACAAGGAGTCCCTTTGTTGAAGTCTCTTTCTCTTCAAGGAAACTTTTGACTGTGCCTTCTCTTTCCCACTTGGACCATGATTGAAATAACTGATGAAGAATGACAAGAAGACCCTTTTGGGGATGGACACATAGGTCTTGCAAAGCCCAATGTCAATTCACATTTGTCTCACCCAGAAAAATTACCCTTATTTTGATTACACCTCATCTAGTAGCCCTCTGATAGTTTGACCTTCCATGTTGTTCTAGCTAAAGACATAGAAGACTTTGGTCAAATCATCCCTATATACAGAGTCTTGTGAGAGTTCAATATCTCTTCTCAAATCAATAGATACTAAATGGAAAGCCAAAAGGAAGTGGTTGTGACAGAATTAACTCCATTTACTTTTAGTTCTCCAGAAAAAAAAAAAAAAAAATCAGCTGGGCGCAGTGGCTCACGCCTGTAATCCCAGCACTTTGGGAGGCCAAGGCGGGCAGATGACCTAAGGTCAGGAATTCGAGACCAGCCTGACCAACATGGAGAAACCCTGTCTCTACTAAAAATACAAAATTAGCCAGGTGTGGTGGTGCATGCCTGTAATCCCAGCTACTTGGGAGGCTGAGGCAGGAGAATCGCTTGAACCCAGGAGGCAGAGGTTGCAGTGAGCCAAGATCGTGCCATTGCACTCCAACTTGGGCAAGAAGAGCAAAACTCCGTCTCAAAAAAAAAAAAAAAATCATAAATTTGAAGGGGTGGCATTCTAAGATGAAGAGCTCTAAGATCTGGGCTCAAAGATAAAGAATCTGAAGTTTAACAGGCACAAGCTTCTGAGAATACAGCCACTAAGTGAGCTTGGATACAGACTCAATTTTTATAGTCTAACTTTCTGATCTGTTTCCATCTGCCCCTTTATATTTTAACATGCATGACTATTGACCTGTGTTTACAAATGAAGGCAATTTCTCACAAACTAAAAGTTTAATACAAGAATAAATTCTCACTCAAAGGATAACATCAGTAAAGATTAGTTCATTGAGACTGGGTATGATGGCTCATGCCTGTAATTCTAGCACTTTGGGAGTCTGAGGCAGGAAGATCACTTGAGGCTAGGAGTTCAAGAACAGCTTGGGCAACATAGCAAGGCCCTGACTCTAAAAAATAATTTTTCTTTAATTAGCCAAGCATGGTGGTGCACACCTGTAGTCCTAGCTACTTGGGAGGTTGAGGTGAGAGGATCACTTGAGCCCAGGTTACAGTAAGCTATGATGGAGCCACTGCACTCAGCCTGGGTGACAGTGCAAGACCCTGTCTCTCTAAGACACAAACAAACAAAAAAGATTACCCCATTGAGAGAATTCTAAAAGGCATCAGCCAAACAATAATTACTCTTCTATAGAAAAAGTGGAAAAAAAAAAACCCCCCAACCACCTTGGTCTAGCATTCCAAACCTTTCAAAGCCATCAGACCTCCTAAACTCACTGACATCAAAAACACACCATGCTCCTTCCTGCCATTTGGCCTTTGCTCACTCTGTGACTCATAACCTGAAACACCTTCCCCGTCCTCTCCATCCATCCCGCCTGATTCTTCAGCCTTCAGCCCTCAGATGCAATCCCCATTCCTCCACGATGCTTTTCCAACCATGGCAACACATGATGTTTTCTGTCCTCTGAGTATCTCTGGCACTTACCGACATCATTTACTGAATTACATGACACTCTATTCTTTGACCATTTCATTGTCTCCCTCCAATTATATTCCTGGGGTAATTCTTGGTGATTTCAGTATCCTTCCAATAACCTTGCCTCTGCTGTCTTTTTATTTATACCTATTTAGTTGACCTTTACAGCACTTCACCACCTAATCCCTTCTTGTCATTACCATTATTACTGTTAACTGAACTCCCTTCATAATCTTAATTTCAAGCATTTCATCCTCTAATCACAACCTGCAATAATTCAGATGACTCTGAGTATAACCCAATGCCCTCCAGTTGACAAAGCCTACCATCTTATCACCTCTCAAGACCTTCATGTTCTTGTTTTTCTCCTTAACCAGCTTAAAGTCCAATATTCATCATGATATTCATTAACCTATTAGGTACACCTTTAATTCCCTGTACCTTCTCTACCTCCTTCATGCTCTGCATATTCTGTACCTGTATTTGAACATGGCTGGGAACAAGCATAGAATCACTTTGACTGTTCTTAATTTAAATTGTGACTTTTCTTATTGACTCTTTCTTAAAGCATTCAATTTGGGTTTTGTAGAAACAATAATCCTCTTTCCTTTTGCATTCATATGTTTACCTCTTATTTCATTAAATAATAACTAAGTATAGTAACAAATGCAACTGGTATAAACAAGTTTGGGAATAAACCAAGTTTACTCTAAGTAAGTATAAAACTGAAGAGAACAGAAGCATAGACAGTGAGTAGCCTACTAACATAGAGTGTGCAGAGTGCCATGAACCTCAGCGGGATGTATTACAGAGGATGTGGAGAACCTCTTAATCTGGCAAGTCAATTAAGAGAGTCAGTTATGAAAATGTCTACTGTACATGTATCCCTGAAACTATAGATTCTGTAAATTAAAATCTGCAGGCCGGGCGTGGTGGCTAATGGCCTGTAATTCCAGCACTTTGGGAGGCCGAGGTGGGCAGATCACGAGGTCAGGAGGTCGAGACCAGCCTGGCCAACATGGTGAAACCCCATCTCTACCAAAAATACAAAAAAAAATTGTTAGCCAGGTGTGGTGGTGAGCGCCTGTAATCCCAGCTACTCGGGAGGCTGAGGCAGGAGAATTGCTTAAACCTGGGAGGCAGAGGTTGCAGTGAGCCAAGATTGTGCCACTGCACTCCAGCCTGGGCAACAGAGCAAGACTCTGTCTCGGGGAAAAAAAAAAATCTGCAAATAAGCAAAAAATGATTTACCTCTTACCACTTCTTTATTTCCAATACAAATAGTCTATCTGGGGCTATATTCGTTGGGTTTATAGTAAGGCTATTGAGAAGCCTATCCATTTGCCTCAAGCTTCTCCACCATTTGGTAGTCATGGTACCATTTTGGCTTCATTCAATAATGGTCATTTCCTAGTTGGTGTTGCAGTATAAATATCAAGTTCTTTAAGATAAAGTAGCTTCACCCAGAAGTAAATCACCTCCTCTACAAAGCATGAAGATACAATTAAGGCCAGTGTCTCTCAATCATTTGTTTTCATTATTGTTGTCCCCCTAAAAAACATTTTCAGGCATTTTTTAATTCCCCGCCAAAATTTTAATATCATATAAACTATGTATCTATGTGTTTTATATATATATTATATATAATATACATAATACGTATATATTATATATAATATACATAATACGTGTATATTATATATAATATACATAATACGTGTATATTATATATAATATACATAATACGTGTATATTATATATAATATACATAATACGTGTATATTATATATAATATACATAATACGTGTATATTATATATAATATACATAATACGTGTATATTATATATAATATACATAATACGTGTATATTATATATAATATACATAATACGTGTATATTATATATAATATACATAATACGTGTATATTATATATAATATACATAATATGTGTATATTTTATATATAATATACATAATATGTGTATATTTTATATATAATATACATAATATGTATGTATATTATATATAATATACATAATATGTATGTATATTATATATAATATACATAATATGTATGTATATTATATATATAATATACATAATATGTATGTATATTATATATATAATATACATATATTATATAATGTACGTATATTATATATGTATATAATGTATGTATATATATTATCTATATTATATATAATATAGATAATATAGAGAATATAGATAATATATAATATAATATATTATATACAATATATGACATATATTATATATATTATATATTATATGTATATATATTTTATATATATATCTTTATACATTAGAAAGTAAGATTACATATACTCACAACCAATTTTCACTTCCTTGGGGTTGACATAGCTGCTGTTGAGGATGCATGACTCATGGCATATGAAGCGCAACCTGTATAAGGTTCTTATTTGGCTGTCCTCCATGGTTGACAAGGTGAACACAAATGGGAGGCTCATTTGGGGAGATGGAGGTAGTCTACTTTAATGGTAAAGCTGTGAGTAATGACCCATACTTCTATTTTTTTTCATTTCTTCTTTTTTTTTTTTGAGATGGTGTCTCACTCTGTTGCCCAGGCTGGAGTGCAGTGGTGCGATTTTGACTCACTGCAACCTCCGCCTCCTGGGTTCAAGCGATTCTCTTGCCTCAGCCTCCCATGTAGCTGGGATTAGAGGCATGCGCCACCACGCCCAGCTAATTTTTATATTTTTAGTAAAGACAGGGTTTCTCCATGTTGGCGAGGCTGGTCTCGAACTCCTGACCTCAGGTGATCCACCCACCTAGCCTCCCAGAGTGCTGGGATTACAAGTGTGAGCCACCGCACCCAGCTCACTTCTTTTATTCTATCTTTCTTTCTATCTCTCTTGCTGTCTTTATTCTTACCAACTCAGCTCTCACATTTTTATTAAAATAGTAAACAATTCAACACCAGACTAGGAATAAAGGAGACAGTATTTTCAAACATTTTACAGTATTAAACAACAGTAGCAAATATGCCTTTCCTTTTCAAATAATAATTTGAGAAGTAAAATATTTTGAGAAGTAAAATACCTGAGAAGTAAAATATCTGTGAATACTATTATCCAGTGTCATCACACCATTTCATGTACCCTCTCACCTTCATACTTGTTTACTGTCAGTAGCATATATATCATGTGTATTAGCAGCACAGTTCAGAGATCCACATGATAGCATTCAGAAAAAAGAAGAGAAAAAAATCAAAAATGAGAAAAATATGGAAAGAAAGGGAAAGAACATTGGGTGGGGAAGAGGAATCCTGATTTACATCCAAAAATTTCAAAGGGAACTATGAAATATCAACTTAATAGTAGTTTATTGTCCTACTATATTAAGGAGGTCAGTTTGTTCCTTCAATGTTCATCTTCTAATACTGAAGAGTTATTTTCTTAGATCTGGAGCCAGAAAAAAAATGTGTATCCTGTTCTGTGTATAATTATTTCATAAGCTTCTAAGAGTAGTCTTTCTGACATTTGGAGAGCAGTGCAAATTTTTGTTACTCTTATTTTCTATCTCTATATCCATCTGTCATCTCATTTGCTTTTTTGGTTTGTTTGTTTGTTTTCATTCTTCCATTTCCCTTTCCTGGTATATCCTCCCATACTCTTAATGTGCAGGAAAAACACCCCTGATTATAGACGATGGTAATTAGAGCTCTAAAACTTCCGTGCAAAATTGGATTCTGACTTGTGTGATAGTTATCAGGATGACGAGAAAACAACTTTGGGGAAAATCAAAGTACCACTAATGATTAGCTGGTGTTTGCCCAAAAAATGGGTTTTGCTATTAACAGCTGGGCCAACCTAGGCAGCTAAAATACCTAGAATGAATGCAATTTATTTGCTTTTCCCTGTAGAAATTATGCACCTTGATTTTACAAACTCAATTACTGCAAGAGGCTAGAAGGGAAAAGAGGAAGCAAATATAAGACACATTTCTTATAGGCATCCAAAAACTTGGCAAAACTTTAAATTTACCTGCCATTTTCAACTCAAATCTTTTATTTCAATATTTTTACCTACATTGTTTCTTTTGATAGAATTAGGAATTAAGTATTTGAGTGATTATTTATATAAAGTTTGTCTTCCTCCATCAGACTGTACACTCCACAAGAGCCAATGCCTTGTCTATTTTGCTCACTGTTACATCCCCGTGACAAACATGTGGCCTGTACATGGTAGACGCTCAATGCATTAGTGTTATTGAACAGACTGGATGGGAGATTCGGTTAGCTGTGCAATTAAATAGATTGGATGGGAAGAATAGTTTGATATGACACTTTTCTCGATGCAAAATGATGCCGTGAAAACAACTGTTATTTTTATTCATTCATCTTGATTCCTTTATTTATTTATCCTAGAGCTATGTGGTGCCTGAACAAAGACTATTAAGACAGTCCCTGGCTTTTAGTGACTCATAGTCTATAGAGATAGACAGACATAAACCAATAAATCATAACACAGTGAGAGATGAGAAATAATAAATATCAAGTCAAAGGAGAGAGAAAAATAGCAATCCAATTGTCTCTTGTTGAAATCAGAGCTGTATCTCAGGCAGGCAACCGTCTAAAGTAGAAAAAAATAAAGGATTTAGAACTGAATTTTTGTTTTGTTTTGCTTTGTAGTGGGATCATTGAAAATGAAGCCAAACTAAACTGGGGGCTTTGTCCATCTAACCCTATTCAGGTCTTGGTTTAAATATCACTCCTTCAGAGAAATCTCCTCTGATCCCTTGCTGCACACACCCACTGGGTTAGGTCCCCTCCATGCCCTTTCACTTGACTGAGAAGTCCATAAGGCCAAAGAATATGTTTGTCTAGTCCACTAACTACTATATCTCCAGAGACTAGAACTATCTCTGGCACTTAGTAGGTGCTCAATAAATGTTTAATGAATAAAGTCTCCCTTGCAACTTATTTACTTTTCTATTTTCAAACCAATTTATCTCACTTTTCCACTCTACAAACAGAAAAAAAAACTTCTCCTCTCCAAATAATCTTCTTTGCCTTTTCCTTCAAGATGACTATTTTTCTAATGTTTCAAGACATTATCATTCAATAACTGGAAGTAAATTACATTTTGTATATCTATTATCCAGTAGGGAATTGGACCTGAAGAGATACCTGAGGCTTCTTCCTCCACCCCTGCCGAGCATCCTCAAAGACTAGGCCTGTTTGTAGACTCCCAGTTTTCCCATGGGGTTTCTCCACACCTCATATGCAGTTTCCACAAGATTTGGGCTGAAGAAGGGAGACTTTCTTTTGGAGAGTGAAGTGTTCTCAAGGGAACAATGAAAAGTCAGCATTTACTATCTGTGCCTGAAATTAATTCTTACCCTTTGCTTTCAGTAAAGCGAGGAGAAGCAGCACAAAATCCCAGTTTAAGGCTTGAAGTGCTTCAGATATTTAGAAACAGAAACTTAAGAAAGACCCTGAAAGAGCTTCCAGTCCTAAAGCAACAAGTTCTGAGGTCAATGGATCTTGTGTTTGGTGCTTCCCCAGGCCATCTGGCAACCAGAGAGAGATATTTTAAGTTATGGCAAGGCATGTGGCAACCTCAAAAACCACACTCTTTGAATGTCAGCCTCCTCCACCAACATGAGTAAGTCTGACATGAAGCAAGAAATAAAGGCCAGGCCATGAGGATATCAGTCCCACTGAAATGCTGTTGACTTTTTTAAAAAAATGCGATTAGTACAAGTTTCTTATTCTTTTATTTACTAAATGTTCTGCTGAAAACTGGAAAAGTCAGTCAAATTTGGATGTTTCCAGATGTCCAGATGTGTCCTAGATACAGCCTAGATGTCAAGAAGAAACTTGAATTGATTTAAATATGGGGTTTTTTTTTCACTGTAGAAATATCTCTTCGAATTATACACAGTCTTTCACATGACCTGGGAGGAAACAATAAAATATAATTACTGAGGAGGGATATGGTTGATGCTTACAAATATTGGCTAAAAGTAGACATATGACTAGAAAAGAAAAGTTTAAAAGTTTTTTTTAATAGTGTCCTTTTCTCACACACACACACACACATTAAAATGATTACTAAAAGAAAATATGGGGATTTCTCAGCTGGGATGTCCTGTTTAGAGTGGGGATTGAGAGGTGAAGCCAGCAGGACCCACTTCCTTGGTCGAGTGGGGACTTGGAGAACTTTTCTGTCTTACAAGAGGATTGTAAAACGCACCATTCAGCAATCTGTAGCTAGGATTGTAAAACGCACCAATCAGCACTCTGTAGCTAGCAAGAAGATTGTAAAATGCACTAATCAGCACTCTGTAAAACGCACCAATCAGCGGTCTGTAAAATGCACCAATCAGCAAGATCCTAAAAGTAGCCAGTTGCAGGGAGGATTGAAAAAAGGGCATTCTGATAGGACAAAAACAGAACATGGGCGGGGCAATAAGGGAATGAAAGCTGGCCACCCCAGCCAGCAGCTGTAACCCACTTGGGTCCCATTCCACACTGTGGAAGCTTTGTTCTTTCGCTCTTCACAATAAACCTTGCTACCCCCAAAAAAGGAAAAGAAAAGAAAAGAAAAGAAAGGGACTTTGTAGAAGTGTATTAAATACATACTTGCTGTTTTCATTGTAACAGATGTTATATCATTATATACCAAATGTAACAACTGAAGTAACTGAAATCTCCTGGAATTTCCTGTTGATTCTTATTTCATCTAGAAATAAGGATTTCTCTTTGTTTTTTTTAGTTAAAATAATTCACCTTTAGGGGAGGAGTACCACCTTCTGAGGTCCTGAGTTGATGGCAGCAGACAGAACATCTCTGGATGACCTGGCTCTGGTACCAGTCCTGCTACATATTATTAACCAGAAAAATAGACCACAAAGTTCTCACCATAAAAAAAAAAAAAAAGATAAGTATGTGAGGTAATTTATATGTCAATTATCCTGCTTTTGCCATTCCACAATGTATACATATATCAAAACATCATGTTGTACACCATCAATGTACACAATTTTTGTCAATTAATTGAACTAGATCAAAGAATAGCTCTAAGATTCTTCTTCTTGCCAGTGTCCCGTAATTCTTCAGTGCCCCCACAATTATTTTGAAGACAAATCAGGGAAGGACTGGGTCAAGGGTCTGCCTAAATACACCGTGCAGCTAACTGTTCACTGGAGTTTTAGAGCTTGCTCTCAAAACTTATGAGCCAGATACTACTTAGCCCAGGGCCTAGTGGCTAGGCTGGTTCTCTCATTTCCAGTCGAGGGCCTCTGCTGCAAACATGCTCTGCTAGATCCTCAGTTATACCAAGAAGCAGCCAAACTTGATGACCCTCTTTGTATTTATTGGAGCTGGAGATCCTGGAGCAGCAGTGTATCTCTTGTGTCTGGCATTGTTCAATCCAGATGTTAGTTGGGACAGAAAGAATAACCCAGGGCCCTGGAACAAACTGGGTCCCAAGGATCAATACAAGTTCTACTCAGTGCATGTGGATTACAGCAAACTGAAGAAAGAAGGTCCAGATTTGTAAGTGAAATGTTTCACTGTAAAGCTGCTTTAGAATGAAGGTTTTCCAGAAGCCATCCACATAGTTTTCCACTTAACCAGGAAGTATTTCTCCTCTAAATGCAGGAAATCATGTTGATATAATGTGTTGAAGATTACACTGATTAATAAATAACTGAAACTTGAAAAAAAAAACTTATGAGCCTAGAAAAACCTGCTGCTTTGTATTTTTTGTTTCTACTTTTGTTTTGCAGGGATGACAACAGTTAATGCTTCAAAAATGACAACAAATTTGGGAGTCATCAGCTCATAAAATATACCTGAAGCCATAAATTGGAATGAAATCACCCTGGGAAGATATATAGAGTGAGAAAAGAAATAAAACTGAGATCTGGACCAGCCGCAGTGGCTCACGCCTGTAATCCCAGCACTTTGGGGGGCTGAGGCAGGTGGATCACGAGGTCAGGAGTTCGAGATCAGACTGACCAACATGGTGAAACCACGTCTCTACTAAAAATGCAAAAATTAGCTGGGTGTGGTGGCACACACCTGTAATCCCAGCTACTCAGGAGGCTCAGGCAGGAGAATCACTTGAACCCAGAAGGCAGAGGCTGTAGTGAGCTGAGATCGCACCATTGCACTCCAGCCTGGGGCAACAGAGCAAGACTCTGTCTCAAAAAAAAAAAAAAAAAGACTGAGATCTGATTCCCCATTGATAATGGGGGTAGTGGGGGTGTGAGCATAGTAAGAGAAGTCCTAGAAGAAGCCTGGAAAGGAGAATCAATATAAGTAGAAAGAAAACTGGTACTATGAAAGAAGCCAAGGGAAAGACTGCTTTAAGGAAGCAATAGTCAACAAAGCCAAAGCTTTCTACAAGTCATGTAGGATAGGATTAAGAAGGAGCCATTAAATACAGTGCTGTGGAGCTGCTATTAGCAATGGAAGTCTCCATGGGCAGTGGTAGCAGAAGAACAATGGCAAGTGGCTTGAGAAGTACACAAGAGCTGGAGCTGTGGACTGAGCTAATATTTATCCTTCGTCTCCAGTATGAATACTCAAGCACAATGTTGCAAAATATGCACTACATAGCTGAGCTTAGTCACAGAAGGAAAGTAAAGCCAACTCCAATTGACTATATGGTGGCTTGAGGATATAGAGCCTAGACAGATGCTGGTGCTGGGGTCAAGAGTATTAGGACAAGAGACAAGGCATAGACCCTGCACAAAGAGAGGAAGTAGAACTAAGTCTACCATGTATATCCAGGATCCTCAATGGGCTTCCCAGTCTATTAAAATTGATCTAGAACTGTGCTATCCAGCATGGTAGCTACTACCCATATATGACTATTGAAATTTAAATTAATTAACATTTAGGCTGGGTGCAGTGGCTCACGCCTGTAATCCCAGCACTTTGGAAGGCTAGTGAATCACTTGAGGTCAAGAGTTCAAGACCAGCCTGATCAATATGGTGAAACCCCGTCTCTACTAAAAATACAAAAAATCAGCCAGGCTCAGTGGTGAGCACCTGTAGTCCCAGCTACTCAGGAGACTGAGGCAGGAGAATTCCTTGAACCCAGGAGGTGGAGGTTGCAGTGAGCCAAGATCGCACCACTGCACTCCTGCCTGGGCAACAGAGCGAGACTCTGTCCCAAAAAATAAAATAAAATAAAATTCAACAAAATGTAAAATTCAATTCTTCAGTCACACATTTCAAGTATTCAATAACCACATATGGGTTACTGAGTACCAGTGGCTACCATGTTGGACAGCATACATACGGAACACTTCCATCAGCACAGAAAGTTCTACTGGACAGTACTAATCTAGAAAATCTCTGGCCACCATCACAAAGAAGCAGCAAGAAGATGTGCTATCTGCCTCAATCTTTGGATGAAGGTGGAAAACTCTCCCAGTGAGAAACTGATACATTAAGCATGTATCCCTTCCAGGTGTGAGGTACAAATTTGTACCACCCTTATGTGCTAGAATCCCAAGCCAAAAATTTTACACTTAGAGTCCCAGCAGAAGTAAGTGCAGAACTCAATACACACCCACAAAACACTACAGAGTATATATTCACAACCCCAGACACATAGGATTCCACAGTAAAAAGTAATCTTATCTAAAAATGAGCTAATGATAAACAAGTACAACCCACAGAAAGAATTTGAACAGGCACTTCACAAAACTCTCGTACACTATTGGTGAGAATGTAAATTGTGTCTAATGACTCAGCAATTCCATTCCTAGATATACACAACAGAAATGGGTACATAGAAAATGTACCTAAGAGCATGTGCCCAGAAACAGTACAAAAGACAAGAAACTCATAGTAGACTATTCATAACAGACAAACTAAAACCAACTTAACTGTTCATCAATAGAAGAATGAATAAATAAATTATATATTCAATATTTTATAGCAATGGGAATAGACAAACGACTGCTACATCTAAGGGCATAGATGTATCTCTCAAAAACAATGTTAAGGGAAAGAAGCCAGACAAAAGAGTCCATATAAAGTTCAAAACAGGCAAAACTAATCAATGATCACAGACATTAGGATCAAGATTACTTTTGAGAGGGGCAGTGACTGAGAACCTCTTTGTGGGGCTTCTGGGGTGCTAGTAATATTCTCTTTCTTGATGTAGGTGGTTGTTACCTGGGTTATATTTCCTTTTTGAAAATGTTTCAAATGAGTAGTTATGATTTGTGTACTTTTCTATATGTATATATAAAATTAAATTTCTGTTCAAATAGTAATTGGAGGGATTAAAAACAAGATGGAACTAAAATTCTAGAGAGCAACAACATGGAATACCGGATAGGGATGTCAGAGCTCAACTATTCCATAGTGCTTATATTGTTCTGAGGGAGAATAGAAATATTTATTAATGTTAGTTAAATAGGCATGTTAAATAGGTATGTTAAAAAAAAATTTTTTTTTTTAAACAGAGTTTCGCTCTTGTTGCCCAGGCTGGAGTGCAATGGCGCTATTTCAGCTGACTGCAACCTCCACTTCCCCGGTTCAAGCGATTCTGCCGTCTCCGCCTCCTGAGTAGCTGGGATTACAGGAGCATGCCACCACGCCCAGTTAATTTTTGTATTTTTAATAGAGACAGGGTTTCATCATATTGATTAGGCTTGTCTCGATCTCCTGACCTCAGATGATCTGCCCACTTCGGCCTCCCAAAGTGCTGGGATTATAGGCGTGAGCCACCGCACCCGGCCAGCATGTTAAAATTTTTAAGGTAACAAATAAAGAATAAGAAAAAAATGTAAATTTTTAAAACAAAGAAAAAGAAATATTTCATTTTTAAAGTGATGCTAAAAAAGTAAAGGAAAAGCATAAAGAAAAACATAAAATTTTTTTCAAATGGTGATATAAATATACCCATATAAATCAGTAATCACAATATAAACAAGTTAAACTCATCAATTTAAGAAACTGTTATTCTCAGATTTGAATAAAAACCAAAATAAAATGCAGCTATAAATGTCTTACAAGAAACACACCTAAACATGGAAACACATGTATTAAGTAAAGGGATAAAGCTGTTGTATTAGTCAGAGTTCTCTAGAGGGACAGAACTAATGGAATAGATACATATCTAAGAAGGAGTTGTATTAAGTATTAACTCACACAATCACAAGGTTCCACAATAGGCCGTCTGCAGGCTGAGGAGCCAGGAGAGCCAATCTGAGTTCCAAAACTGAAGAACTTGGAGTATGATGTTGGTGGGCAGGAAGCATCCAGCACTGGAGAAAGGTGTAGGCTGAGAGGCTAGGCCAGTCTCTCTTTTCACATTTTTCTGCCTGTTTATATTCTAGCTGACCTGGCAGCTGATTAGATTGTGCCCATCCAGATTAAGGGTGGGTCTGCCTTTCCCAGCCCACTGACTCACATGTTAACACATTGTGGCAACACCCTCACAGACACACTCAGGATCAATATCTTGCATCCTTCAATCCAATCAAGTTGACACTCGGTATTAGCCATCACAGCTGTCTAGTCAGAAGTTGGATTGATCTAGGGTTAAGGACTTGGTGGGTGAGTGCAATGGATAGAAAATAAAATGGTGAGAGAGTGGTCAAAGGGACAGGTTACAAGTCTAGGCTGGCTTGTAAGGAAATGATACCAGAAAACTGCTGATAGTGGGGAAACAGAACAGTTGAGGAAATGGGACAGTCAAGTAAATGACAATCTAGTGGGTCCCAAAGCAGGTGTGATAACACAGAGCAAAGGAGCAAGTTTGGGTTCCGTCAAATTTAAATTTAGATCTAAAAAGCCAATTCAGTCTTTTCTGTATCTTATCCAACTTTCTTATTGTAAATAATCTATAGGGCTCTACAGGATGTAAAGAAGATAATTCACAGCAATGTCCTCTAAAGTTGAAGTAATCAGTCTTTAAACTATAGACAGCCTTGAATTCCATTTTAGAATTGTGCAGACAGGGTCAACAGAAAAACCAGGCATCTGGTCAACAACCAAAATCTCACTGGGTCTTGAGGCAATCAGGGCACAGAAATTTAAAAAAATATCTAAGCTAACATTGACCTTTCGTGTAACAATATCTAACACACATTTCCTTTGGTAAAGTTCATTTCTATTTTTCTGCATTACACACCACTTACTTGAGGGGAAACAACCCTCACAATGTATGTGAGGTCCACCAAGTGGAAACTTTAGTTCTAGGTTCAATATAGTAAGTACATCGCTATAAACTCCTTAACAGGCCTCCATCTACTGAAATCCCTTTTTTTTTTTTTTTTTTTTTTTGAGATGGAGTCTCACTCTGTCGCCCAGGCTGGAGTGCAGTGGTGCGATCTCTGCTCACTGCAAGCTCCGCCTCCTGGGTTCACGCCATTCTCCTGCCTCAGCCTCCCGAGTAGCTGGGACTACAGGCGCCCGCCACCACGCCCAGCTAATTTTTTTGTATTTTTTTAGTAGAGACGGGGTTTTACCGTGTTAGCCAGGATGGTCTCCATCTCCTGACCTTGTGATCTGCCCACCTTGGCCTCCCAAAGTGCTGGGATTACAGGCGTGAGCCACCACACGTGGCTTTTTTTTTTTTTTTTTTTTTTAAGAGATGAGGTCTCATTCTATTGCCCAAGCTACAGTACAGTGGTGTGATCATAACTCACTGCAGCCTCGAATTCCAGGGCTCAAGCAATCCTTCTGCCTCAGCCTCCCAGGTAGCTGGGACTACAGGTGCACACCACTATGCCTGGCTAATTTTTTTTTTAATTTTTTTAGAGTTGTGGGGGTAGGGAAGGGAGTCTTGTGATGCTGCCTAGGCTGGTCTTGAATTTCTGGTGTCAGGCAATGCTCTCACTTCAGCCTCCTGAGTAACTGAGATTACAGGCATGAGCCACCATGCCCAGCTCTGAAATCTTCTTAATTTTAAAGTCTCAGCCCACATGCCACAGCCTCCTTAAGCCATCTCCAACTTCCTCAAGCAGAATGTATTATTGTTTCCTCTGCATTTCTTCTTCACATTGGTAGTGTGTTTGATATATCAATTCTTCTATTTTGCCTTTCGTATAATTATTTACATAAATCCTCATCTCTCTTAAAATGATAAATATCCTGAGGACAAGAACTACTCTTGAACTTACTCCAGAATATAGCACACCATCCTACAGTGAAGAAGGGGCCGTAAACTGGACATAGACAGTTGATCCACTTCCCAGATAGGGAAGTATGATTTTGTTTCATGGTATTTTCCTTTTCTCCTTTAAACTGAAGAGGCTGCTTGGACTAAGAGTACCAGGATGACATAGGAGAACAACTGATCTTCCAGAAAGTGCTGCCAATATCTCTCCACTCCAAAGAGCTAGAATACCAATAAACCTAGGAAGATCCAGTTCTAAATATATATATATATATTTAGACGGAGTCTTGCTCTGTTGCCCAGGCTGGAGTGCAGGGCCGTGATCTCAGCTCACTGCAATCTCTGCCTCCCACGTTCAAGCAATTCTCCTGCCCCAGCCTCCCAAGTAGCTGGGATTACAGGCGCCCACCACCACGCCGAGCTGATTTTTTTGTATTTTTATTAGAGACGGGGTTTCACTATGTTGGCCAGGCTGGTCTTGAACTCCTGACCTCGTGATCTGCCTGCCTCAGCCCCCCCAAAGTGCTGGGATTACAGGCGTAAGCCACCGTGCCTGGCCCAGTTCAGTATATTTTGATATTGCATCTTCCTAATGTTTGTTTCAATTAGGGACAACTTTGAACCACACACACACTTTTTTTTAATGATTTTCTGTGAGTAAACCCTTGAGGAGTCATATAACCCATGCCTGTCTTTCAAGTGTGTCTGTACCAACCTTCCCGTTAAGTCTGTGAAGAGAATCCATCATGTTAGTATATCATTTCTTATGGCAAAGGCTGTCAATACATGAGCCGCTGTTCACTATGCCTGATGAGAACCTTACTAAAATATTTTCCTCTCTTTTCTACCTTCATCTTAAGGGAGAAGGGAGATGTCTAGTCAAGAAATAAAATCTTATTGGCTCAGCCAGGTGCAGTGGCTCATGTCTGTAATCCCAGCACTTTGGGAGGCCGAGGCAGGTGGATTACCTGAGGTCAGGAGTTCAAGACCAGCCTGGCCAATATGGTGAAACCTCATCTCTACTAAAAATACAAAAATTAGCCAGGCATGGTGGCACATGCCTGTAATCCCAGCTACTAGGGAGGATGAGGCAGGAGAACTACTTAAACCCAGGAAATGGAGGTTGCAGTGAGCCAAGATTGTGCCACTGCAGTCCAGCCTGGCCAATGGAGCAAGACTCTGTCTCAAAAATAAATAAATAATAAATAAATAAAATCTCATTGGTTCCCAGGGTAATCTTTATAGGGGTTCGAGGATAGAGTTAAATTGTTACTACAGTTGTGGCAGACCTCAACAATGCAAAGCCCATAGAAACACATTAGTGCCCATCATTGTTAAAAAATAGTATTAAATGTGCTTAGGCAACAGAACTATAATCTAAGAGGCAGAATCCAAGTCTTAAGTCCCAATTCCTGTTTTCTGAAGCATAGTAAAGTAATTTATTCTCCGAGTAAAACAATCTTTCTAGATCAGTGGTTCTCAAAGGATGAGGTTTCTAGATCAGCAGCATTAGCATCACATGAGAGCTTGTTAGAAATGCAAATTCTCAACTGTGCAGCCATAAAAAGAAAGGAGAGATCATGTCCTTTGCAGGGACATGGATGAAGCTGGAAGCCATCATCCTTGGCAAACTAACACAGGAACAGAAAACCATGAGGCTGGGTGTGGTGGCTCACACCTGTAATCCCAGCACTTTGGGAGGCAGAGGCAGGCAGATCACTTGAGGTCAGGAGTCCAAGACCAGCCTGGCCAACATGGCGAAACCCCATCTCTACTAAAAATACAAAAATTAGCTGGGTGTAGTGGCAGGCGCCTGTAGTCCCAGCTACTTGGGAGGCTGAGGCAGAAGAATCACTTGAACCTGGGAGGCAGAGGTTGCAGTGAGCCGAGATCGTGCCACTGCACTCCAGCCTGGTGACAGAGCGAGACTCTGTCTAAACAAAACAAAACAAAACAAAACCAACACTGCATGTTCTCACTCATAAGTGGGAGCTGAACATTGAGAACACATGGACAGAGAGAGGGAAACAACACACACCAGGGCCTGCTGGGGGATGGGGGATGAGGGGAGGGAACTTTGAGGACTGGTCAATAGGTGCAGCAAACCACCATGGCACATGTGTACCTTTGTAACAAACCTGCACGTTCGCACATGTATTACTTTTTTTTTTTTTAGAAGAAGTAAAGAAAAAAAGAAAAAAGAAATGCAAATTCTCAGCCTCATCCTCCACCTGCTGAAGCAGAAACTTCAGGTGAGAGGCCCAGCAATCATGTTTAAACAAGCCCTCCAGGAGAAGCTGATGCACAGTACATTTGAAAACCATAACTCATCAATAGCTTTTTATTTAAATAGAAAAATCAAAACTTTAAAGTTGTACTTTAGAAATCATTCATGGAAGTAATTAATGTTATTTACAGATTCTAAGATTCTTTTGTGAAACATCACTAGTATACATTTGCCAATATCAAATGCGTAAAGATTTGCCACCGACTTCCATGTCAAGTGATTGACATGATTAGCAATATTAACTCACTACAATGGTTAAAAAAAGAAAAGAAAACCATTACTCTAGGCCAGACCAAATAGTGGCCTGTGGAGCACAGTATTAGCATTTCCTGGGAGCTCATTAGAAATGCAGAATCTCAGGCCCCACCTCAGACCTACTAAATCAAAAACTGCAGCTGAACCAGATCCTCAGGTGATTTGTATATACATTAAAGTTTGAGGAGCAGGATCAAGGATCAAACTGAGAAAGTTAAAAACCTAAATAAATAGGCAGAGCACAGTGGCTCACACTGTAATCCCAGCACTTGGGGAGGCTGAAGGGGGCAGATGACCTGAGGTCAGGAGCTCAAGACCAGCCTGGTCAACATGGTGAAACCCCGTCTCTACTAAAAATATGAAAATTAGCTGAGTGTGGTAGCACACGCCTGTAGTCCCAGCTACTCAGGAGGCTGAGGCAGGAGAATCGCTTGAACCCAGGAGGTGGAGGTTGCAATGAGCAGAGATCACGCCACTGCATTCCAGCCTGGGCAACAGAGCAAGATTCCATCTCAAAAAAAAAAAAACCTGATTTTATAAATATGTCACTGCAAAATTTACAACACACTCTCTTCCTCATATAATTCTCTCAATAACCCTGTAGATTAGGTATTGGCATGACCTCCATCTTACGTATGAGACACAAGGAGAGTGGATAATTTGCTGGATGCCGCAAAGCCAGCAAACAGAAGAGCCAGGATTTCAATCTAGGTATTTTGACTGTGAAAGATAGGCTCTTAGCCAGTACCTATAACAAGTTATTCTGATTGTAACTCCAGTAAGGTCTTTTTTTCTCTCTCTTTCACATCACACTGCCTCTCTAACAGCAATTACATTCATCGCAACCAATTAAGCCTTTCCCCTAAAACTAAAAATAATATATATCTATTTTAGTTGAACAAATATTTATGGAGGTCTATTTTTTAGCAGAGAAGCCTGAACTGGTGGAGCTTATAGTGCTAGGTTAATAAGTGTAGGTGCTCCATACATATTTGCTGAACCAATGAAACAGTGAATAATTTTATTATAATATGCTAAGTGATTCAGGAGGAGAGATGAGAGCCCTGTATACATTCTGGGGCCTCAGACATTTGCTGTAAATGATGAATGCTGAGCTGAACCCATAAAGAGAGGAAGTGTCAGCCAGACAAAGAATAAGGGAAAGAGGATTCCAGGCACACTAAAGTGCTGGAGCTTTATCTGAAGATGACAATCACTTAAGTACTTAAGGAACCATATGGTCACTCAAATAGATATGTGTGAACACATATACATAAACAGTTATACCAAAAAAAAAATCAAAATACTAAGAATCCACTCCCCAAAGCCATTAGAACTTCCAGTGTGAAATAAACCACTAGGATTTATATTATTAGCAACCACACTCTGTGAGAATATATGAATGTGTGGTTTGTAATTAAGGTCTTACCTCCCTGTATGCGGGAATGGAGAGAAAGGGCTTAGTGGTCTGAGCTGCCTGCAGGATTCAGAGGGCCAAAAAGAGATAGAGGAAACAGAGCCCAGGCCTTGGAACCTTCAGAAAATAATGGGAAGCCCCCTGCTCCTGACTTAGTTTCAGTATCAACTCTTATAGAAAATAGGAATAAGAGGGACAAATTTGAGTGACACCATTTTTCTTTTTGACACATAAATAACACACCACTAAGATGTCTGCTCTTGAGAATTCCTCAGAAAGTGAAATTCTCCTCCTCCTTAGCTTCGTGGTTTTTTTGTTTTGTTTAGTTGGTTTTTTGTTTGTTTGTTTGTTTGTTTTGAGACGAGTCTCACTCCGTCACCCAGGCTGGAGTGTAGTGCCGTGATCTCGGCTCACTGCAACCTCCGCCTCCTGGATTCAAGCGATTTTCCTGCCTCAGCCTCCCCAGTAGCTGGTATTACAGGCATGCACCACCACGCCTGGCTAATTTTTTTTTGTATTTTTAGTACAGACAAAGTTTCACAATGTTGGCCAGGCTGGTCTCGAAGTCCTGACCTCAGGCGATCCACCCACCTTGGCCTCCCAAAGCGCTGGGATTACAGGCATGAGCCACCACACGCAGTCATGTATGCTATTTTTTTTACATAGATTTCCTGGAATTTTTATTAATAATTATAGATGCCCAAGCAATAATTTCCATATTTTACTCTCTGTAAACCATAAAGCAAATACATGTATTTTTTTCTTTCTCTCCTACTTTTGCTTATATTTTGCTTTATCTCCAAATAATTCAAAATTATTAAATAGATTAAGTAACAATATTTAGGGAGGGAGGGTTACTTGTATCCTCTGTTTTAGGCATCAAGGTATTTCCTCATCAAAAAAATCAAATTTTCTTGGGGGGAGGGGGGAGGGATAGCATTGGGAGACATACATACCTAATGCTAGATGACAAGTTAGTGGGTGCAGCGCACCAGCATGGCACATGTATACATATGTAACTAACCTGCACATTGCGCACATGTACCCTAAAACCTAAAGTATAATAATAATAAATGAATAAATTTTTTTAAAAATCAAATTTTCTTAAGTTTATTAGGGCTCCAGTATTAAAAGTATTTTTCTTGAGGCGTTTTGTAAAAAGGGCAAATGTTTCTCACACACACAAAAAAATCTTTGATTCTTAGTTGCCTAAACCAAAGTTCACACTTGTAAGGCTTCCTCTGCAGTAGGGTGTGTTGGAATCTTGATGGATTGGGCCATGCAGCCAAGGCCCCCACAGTTGGGAGTGCAGGGACAGCATTTTTTCCTTGTCCAAACACCAATATGAACTGGGGATCCTCAAAGAAAGACATGACCCAAGAGATCAGGGTCACTTGTCCATCCAGCAGAGATCAAAGCAGCCTTCTTTCTGAGAAGCACCCTCAACTCCCCAGCCTGTCCTTAGAGAACATCATCAACAGTCTGCACAGGGGCAGAAGGAAAAGAGGCAAAGGATGTGTGGGGAATGGCGGTTCACTTCCTGCCAAGACATGAAAGCAACTCAAGAATATGCAACCACCTGCCACAGCCTTGTTTGCACTTAGACTTTTTTCATCCACATCTTGGCATCCTCAGTCAAAAATATAATAGGTCACCCAAATGTTTTAATAAAACATTTTCTAGGGCAGACTCAAGAGTATTAAAACTACCTTAAACCAAGCAAGCATAGCCATGAGAAACCTCATTTCAACTGCTCCTTATATAAAGACTTGGTTCAAAGATCAATTCTTGAGATTCTTTTTTTGTCATAAAAGCATGAACTGCATTTAGCAGAATTTTGATGAATAATTTTTTTAATTATTTATAAATTTCTACCAATTTAATACAAATATTTTCATGGGCATGTATTTGCTGCAGCCTTAATTATATGAGCAAGTAGATATTTATATACACAGTTATGAATCTATTTTTGAAACTGCTTGTGAAATGTTCTTCTATTTTACAAAGTCCTTATTCCAAATAAAAAGGACATATAGAAGCCAGGCATGGCGGCTCACACCTGTGATGCCAGCACTTTGGGAAGCCAAGGTGGGAGAATCACAGGAAGACAGGAGTTCAAGACCAGCCTGGGCAATATAGCAAGACCCCATCTCTACAAAAAATTTAAAAATTAACTGGGCACAGTGGCATGCACCTGTAGTCCCAGCTACTCTGGAGGCTAAGGCAGGAGGATTGCTTGAGCCCAGGAGGTAAAGACTGTAGTGAGCCATGATTACACCACTGCACTCCAGGCTGGGTGACACAGTGAAACCACCATCTAAAATAAAATAAAGGGCATATACAGGTTGTGCCTACATTGTACTGAAATTACTATTCATTTCCATTACTCCCAATGTTTGCAGACGTTAAAAAACTGGTTGTTAATAGATAAGCAAGCATTCGATAAGTATCATCTGCTTGATTTCCCACTCTTTAGAAAACCATGAACAAACATTTAATTTTTACCACTTAGCAGTTTAACATTTCTTGGTCATATAGACAAGTAGGTTATCGAAGAGAATATACTCTCATTTCCTTTTAAATATGACCTCTAAAATAGGCGGTTTGAAAATTATAATTGCCATACCATGTCAAGTGGCTGATCATCTAGTGTGATATTTTGTCTCTAAGTACAGCCCAAACATAGCCTGTGTGAAGCTATCATTGTTCCCCATAATGGCAAAAGATAAATATCCCTCCTCTATTTCCCATCTCAGAAAAAAGAAGTGCAGTTCCCCCTACTAAAGGCAAACCCCTCCTTATATGCTCTCAACCCTACCTTCTCCCATCTCCCCTGAGAGCTTTTGAGTCATCCCTTATCTCAACCCATTCCCACCCCACCCCCACCCATTTATCTATGCAAATCCCAAATCATATAAATGTCTTATCTCAACTCTCAGCTACTATTTCATCTCTCTTCTCTTTATGAAATCTCTTGGACTCTACACTCTCTGCCTCTACTTCTTCTTTATCCCAGCTCAATCCTTGAAAGTTGGCTTCAAAATCCATAACTGTAGACCAAAACATTCTTTTCTCAATGGCCTCTCAATGATCAAATCCACTGGCCCCTCCCCACTCCTCATTCCCATCAGCTTCTCTTCCTGTCTGAAACTGATTCCTCATCCCATTCTTAGGACATTCTTTGCACTGTCTGTCACTTCCCCTTTTCTAACTCTGGTTTCTTCATCTATCTCTGTCTCCCTTGCAGACTCTACTTTCTCTTCTTCTCCTGCGTGTAAAGCATTATATATGGATCTACTCTCGGGCTTCTCATCTCTCTGGGCCTCATTTTTTGAAGATCCTTTATAGGTAAAAGATCCCCAAGTGTGCCAGTTCTGATCTGAACTCCAGGTTCATATTGCTCACTGCCTGCTAGAGATCTCCACAGACATATTTATCTCAAACGCAGTATGTCCAAACTCCACTTAACCTTCCTTTCAAGCCTGTTCCTCTTTTCCAGACACTAGGAAAAAAAATCTAGGAGTCACCTTCAATTATCTTCTCTTTCTCATTTCCCACACTTAATTACAATGTCCTATATGTTCTTTTTTTTTTTTTTTTTTTTTTAGACAGAGTTTCGCTCCATCACCCAGGCTGGAGTGCAATGGTGCAATATTGGCTCACTGCAACCTCCACCTTCCGGGTTCAGGCGATTCTCCTGCAACAGCCTCCCGAGTAGCTGGGATTACAGGCACTCACCACCACACCTGGCTAATTTTTGTATTTTTTTTTAGTACAGACGGTGTTTCACCATGTTGGCCAGACTGGTTTCAAACTCCTGACCTCAGGTAATCTGCCTGCTTCAGCCTCCCAAAGTTTTTTTCTTTTTTTTTATGAAGTCTCACTCTGTCGCCCAGGCTGGAGTCAATGGTGTGATCTCAGCTCACTGCAACCTCCACCTCCTGAGTTCAAGCAATTCTCCTGCCTCAGCCTCCCCAGTAGCTGAGACTACAGGCATGCGCCACCATTCCCAGCTAATTTTTGTATTTTTAATAGAGACAGGGTTTCACCATACTGGCCAGGCTG
Organism: Pongo pygmaeus; assembly: GCF_028885625.2. Taxonomy (NCBI): domain Eukaryota; kingdom Metazoa; phylum Chordata; class Mammalia; order Primates; family Hominidae; genus Pongo; species Pongo pygmaeus. The sequence goes on along the minus strand of NC_072384.2, from coordinate 103,966,839 downwards.
GTCTTGAACTCCTGACCTCATGATCCGCCCACCTCAGCCTCCCAAAGTGCTGGGATTACAGGCATGAGCCACCACACCCAGCTTCTATATGTTCTTTTTACACGTTCTCACTTTCACTATTGACTTCTGTCTGGATTGTTCCAAAAGTCAAGAGATGGTTCTACATATCCAGTCTCCTTCTTTCCTGACCCCCAATATACCCTATACACTGCTTCCAAAGTAACACTTGAAAATATGGTTCTTTATGGTGTCACTGCCCTGTAAAATAAAGACCCAATACCTTAAGATGCTTTCGAAGCCCCTACAAAATGGCCTGCCTCTGACTGCACCTGCTCATGAATCCTTCACTGCAACAATACTGGATGCTTCAACTACCAGAGTACCACATTGCCACTGTCTATGGGTGTTACTTCTACCCAAAATGTTCTTCTCCACCTCTGAAACCCTCTCCACCCATTAAAACTAAGGAACATTTCAAATTCTGCCTCTTCTGTGAAAACTTTCCTGTTCTCTTAGAAATTTCTCCTTTCTCTATGAGACTTAGAATTCAGTGATATTAAGGTAAAGAAAAGTCTTTGCAAACTTGCAAATGTGTGTGGAGAGTCTATGTTGCGTCAAACCTTGTATTCAGGATGTAAAGAATACACAGTCCCTGTTTTTCAGGAACTTCTGCTTCTTGGGGACAGAGAATACTTAGCATACTAAATTATAACCGCGGCCAGGTGCAGTGGCTCATGCCTGTAATCCCAGCACTTTGGGAGGCCGAGGCGGGCAGATCACCTGAGGTCAGGAGTTCGAGACCAGCCTGGGCAACATGGCAAAACCCCGTCTCTACTAAAAATACAAAAATTAGCCGGGCATGGTGGCAGGCACCTGCAATCCCAGCTACTTGGGAGGCTGCAGCAGGAGAATCGCTTGAACCCGGGAGGCGGAGATTACAGTAAGCCAAGACATGCCATTGCACTCCAGCCTGGGTGACAGAGCAAGACTCCGTCTCAAAAAAAAAAAAAATTGTAACCATGTGTGCATTCTGTGCTACAGATGCTCACAGAAGCACAGGGAAGGGGCGCTGAACCCAGCCTGGGGTGTCAGGATGACTTTCCAGAGAAGCAACACTGGAATTGAAGAAAGGACAGTTGTCCAGACAGAGATAGGCGTGAAGAACATTTCAGAAGTAAAACATCACATATGGAAAGGCATGAGAAACCATGTTCCATTTCAGGAATTCAGGTAACTCAGTAGCCTGAAGTATAAAGTACATGGGGGGCCAGGCACTGTGGCTCACGCCTATAATCCCAACACTTTGGGAGGCCGAGACGGGTGCATCACCTGAGGTCTGGAGTTCGAGACCAACCTGGACAACATGGTGAAACCCCATCTCTACTAAAAATACAAAAAAATTAACCAGCCATAGTGGCAGGTGCCTGTAATGCCAGCTACTCAGGAGGCTGAGGCAGGAGAATCGCTTGAACCCGGGAGGCAGAGGTTACAGTGAGCCAAGATCATGCCATTGCACTCCAGCCTGGACAACAGAGGAGAACCCTGTCTCAGTAAAATAAAATAAAAGGCATGGGGGAGGTGGGACAAGACGCTAGAAAGGCAGGGACGAGTTGCAAAGAGGCTTGAGTGCCTGTATCAGTTATCTACTGCAGTGGTGCTGCATAAAAATCATCCCAAAACTGTGGCTTCAAACAATAGCCATGCCTGGTGTGGTGGCACGCACCTATAATCCCAGCTACTGCGGAGGCTGAGGCAGGAGGATCACTTGAGACCAGGAGGTCAAGGCTACGGTGAGCCATGATTGCACCACTGCACTCCAGTATGGGTGACAGAGCAAGACTCTTATCTCAAAAGGCCATTTATTCTTGCTTATAAATCTGTGGGTCAGCAGAGTGGTTCCTCTGGCTTGAACTGGGGTCATGTAGGCATATGCAGTCAGAGTGTGCATTGAGAAACACTCCTGCTGATCTTGGCAGAGCTGTCTCACGTGTTTGAGAGTCAGGGGCTATGAGGGGTTTAGGATGGCCTTGAATCTTCTCCACATGTGCCTCACATTGGCAGTATGTTAGCCTAGGCATGTCATGTCCTCATGACAAGGAAGAAGTGAAAAAGAGAACACACCCAATCATGCAAGAGGGCAAGAGGAAACGCCTGTGCTTTTCAAGCCTCTGCTTGCATCATGTTTGCTAACATTCCAACGCCAAAGCAAGTCACATCAATGAGCCCAGAGTCAGAATGGGAGGGAACACAAAGGTTCAGGGTGAAGGCTGTGAAAACTGGGAGGGGCCGTTAATGCAATCAATCTACCATAGTGTAGAGGAGTCTGAATTTTTATACTTAGAGGCATGTTGTCATTCCTATTGATTAGAAACTCTTGAGCACCAGGACTGTATTTTATTCATTACTATATCTGCCATAGCAGTTAGCATAATAATATACCCAAAGTACACATTCAATAAATTTTGGTAGAGTATAACTGAATCCCTAGTTTATACAATAATTTATTATATATACTAGCTGCAAGTTTTCTAAACACTTATCAAGTACATTTATATTTTCAATCTATATCATCCTTGGAGTACAGAGTTCTATCTATTTATTACCTGCTGTGTAGAACAGTAATGCCTGTTCACTGCCTAAACACCACCTCCTTTAAGCTTAGCTGGGCTAATTCTAATGTTGAAAGGGAAGGTGAACAAATATGTGGGTCTTTTTCCCCAGTCTTTCCTAATTTTGCAAATTTCAAACTGGCCCTCCCTCTTCCATAAAAAAGACTTCAAGCTTCTTGGCCCATCTTCCAGCTGTTTAAACAAAGATTTTTCTTCTCTCTACTGGAGCAATTAAAACGGCCCCCATGATGGCAGAGGAAATGCTTTGGTTTGGTTTGAGGCTTCCCAAACATCATTACAGACTAAGGACACCAAATATGTAGCTGACAGCAAAACAGTTTATAATTATGCACCAAGAAACAACCCACTGAAATCCTCATTCTATGCATAGCCTGTCTCCCTGTGCCCTCATTCCTATCTCCACAATCCCACCCACAGTTCTCATCTAGAAAAGCCCAGGGAAATGGCCTTTCTCTGGGCACCAAGTGGTAAACACATTGGAGTCATCTTTGACTCCTCCTTTTTTTTTTTTTTTTTGAGACAGAGTCTCGCTCTGTCACCCAGGCTGGAGTGCAGTGGTGCAATCTTGGCTCACTACAACCTCCACCTCCCCGGTTCAAGCAATTCTCATGCCTCAGCCTCCAGAAAAGCTGGGACTACAGGAACGCACCACCACACCTAGCTAATTTTTGTATTTTTAGTAGAGACTGGGTTTCACCATGTTACCCAGGCTGATCTCGAGCTCCTAACCTCAAGTGATCCACCTGCCTTGGTCTCCCAAAGTGCTGGGATTACAGGCGTGAGCCACTGACTCGGCCTGACTCCTCTCTTTCTTTCACACTCCACATTCAGTCCAGCAGCAAAGCATGTCAACTCTGTCTTCAAAATACATCCAGAGTCTGACCACCTCTCATCACTGTCACTGCTATTATTCTGGTGCAGACTACCATGAGCTCTCACTTGAATGATCAAAATAGCCTCCTACCCACTTTCCCACCCACCATGTCTTCCACACGGTAGCCAAAAACATAAGCCTGATCATGTCATTCCTCTGCTCAAAATCCTCCAGTAGATTCCTCTGACTCAGAGTAAGAGCCAAATTCTCACCTCAGTCTGTAAGGACCCACATGATTTCCCTGCACCCTCATCTTATCACCTTCCAGTGCTTTCTTGGCTCACTTTGATCCAGCCAGGAAGACAATGGTCTTCCTGCTGCTCTTTAATGTGCCCACTGTGCTGCCTCCTCAGGGTCTTTGCCTGTGATGTTCTTCAGCCTGGAGTACAGTTGCCACAGACACCCACATGGCTCACCAGTTCCCTGTTCAAATGTCGCCTTATCAGAAATCTTTCCCTACCTACCAGTTATGAATTAGCACTTGTGGCTCCCTCCCCACTTCATCACTCGATTCCCTCCTTATTTGACATGTTATATATTCATTTGTATATTGTTTATCATTTGCCCTTCCCACTAAAATTTAAGATCAGCGACAGCAGAAACTGATCTGTCTTGTTCACTGTTCTATCCCCAGAAACTAGAGTATAGATTAGGTAGATGGTAGACCTTCAACAAATAATTTGAATAAGGTAGCTATGCCCTACCCACACTGCACATAAGCATTAGGCACAGGCTTATTCTGAATGAAATTTGTTGGGTTTTATTCATTCCTTCTTTTTGATTCATTTCTCCAAACTACCCAGGATTTACATTTGCCTATGATACTAAGAAACTTGAGGAAAATGAATGCTGTAGTATTTAAAAAGGATCAACTTTACATATTTGCTTTAAGAAAAAGGGAAATAAAGTTTCCAGCCAAATTCCTAAATTAATGTGCATGATAATAAAATAAACTTGCCTAATCTTTCTGGAATCACTTGGGTAATTCCAAACACGGAGTGATAATACCACAAGCTTCTCTAAATGCAAGGCAGACAACTTGCAAACCTGAGCTTTTAATACCAAACAAGTGCTTTTTTTTTTTTTTTTTTTTGATATGGAGTCTCACTCTGTCACCCAGGCTGGATGCAGTGGCACGATCTCGGCTCGCTGCGTGCTCCGCCTCCCGGATTCATGCCATTCGCCCACCTCAGCCTCCTGAGCAGCTGGGACCACAGGTGCCTGCCACCACGCCCAGCTAATTTTTTGCATTTTTAGTAGAGATGGGATTTCACCATGCTAGCAAGGATGGTCTTGATCTCCTGACCTCATGATCCGCCTGCCTTGGCCTCCCAAAGTGCTGGGATTACAGGCGTGAGCCACTGTGCCCAGCCCTACAAGTGCTAACTTTTAAGTATATATACAATGTTATTCTCCACATATCCACACCTCTACATCATCAAACTATAAGAACCCACTGACATTCTGGGACATTATCCAGGCTTCACCAAGCAACCTCATGTCCATGTGTCTCCCAAAGCAGCCTCGCATTGTCATCCCACAAGGAGAAGGGCAAAGCTCTGCTTTCAGATGCCAGTGTAGGGCCATTGGGCAAGGACTCTCCAATGCTGTTCCAACTTTTTCATTCTGTTCTTCTTTTTTTTTTTTTTTTTTCAGACAGTGTCTCACTCTGTTGCTCAGGCTGGAATGCAGTGGTGTGATCTCAGCTAGCTGCAACCTCTGCCTCCCCGGTTCAAGAGATTCTCCTGCCTCAGCCTCCTGAGTAGTTGGGACTACAGGCCTATGCCCCGCTAATTTTTATATTTTTAGTAGAGACGGGGTTTCACCGTATTGGTCAAGCTAGTCTCGAACTCCTGACCTCAAGTGATCCGCCCGCCTCGGTCTCCCAAAGTGCTGGGATTACAGGCATGAGCCACCGCGCCCGGCCTCATTCTGCTCTTCTTTTTATTGTGATTTACTCTTCAGGTATATAAGGCAGTGGTTTTCCAGCAGTATGCTATGGCACCCCATTTGTTTGGTAAAATAAATTTTGTAAAATCTGTTTTTGCTGCAACTGAGTATGCATATGGTTACACTGAGGTCTATCAAGATTCATTCTGCAAAAAGTAAAGGTTGTGGCGTAATGACAGATTGCAACAAAGAACAATTACGTTTTCCAAAACATGGAAACACTATTCCCCAAACATATAAAAAGACATCTTGGGAGGCTGAGGCGGGCGGATCACGAGGTCAGGAGATCAAGACCATCCTGGCTAACATGGTGAAACCCCGTCTCTACTAAAAATACAAAAAATTAGCCGGGCGTGGTGGCGGGCACCTGTAGTCCCAGCTACTTGGGAGGCTGAGGCAGGAGAATGGTGTGAACCTGGGAGGCAGAACTTGCAGTGAGTTGAGATCATGCCACTGCACTCCAGCCTGGGTGACAGAGCGAGACTCTGTCTAAAAAAAAAAAAAGGAAGAAGACATCAAGGTAAGGGCAGTAAACTGAGCAGTCCTCAAACCTAGATGTGGCGTGGAAGCATAAGAGCTGTGCCTTTGCTGTATGTACTTGTATGGATACCATAATATACTGTTTTATCATATATCATTCTGAACATGGTGGTGTAGTTTCGATTCCTTTAAGCCCTTATTTGTGTTGCCAATACTTACAGCACTTGAAAGTGTGCTACAAACACAGGAGATTGAGAGCCTCTAGCATAGCAGAAAGCTTTATACTTGTATGGAAGACCAGAGGAATATATACAGATTTATTCTGATTTAGGCTACCTAAGGATACTCTCTCACACAGAATATGGAATTAGGGGAAGGCTTAATTTTTTTTTTTTTTTGAAACGTACTCTTGCTCTATCACCCTAGGCTGGAGTGCAGTGCGCGATCTTGGCTCATTGAAACCTCTGCCTCCCAGGTTCAAGCCACCACACCCGGCTAATTTTTTTGTATTTTTAGTGGAGACGGGGTTTCACCATGTTGGCCAGGCTGGTTTCGAACTCCGGACCTCAAGTGATACACCCGCCTTGGCCTCCCAAAGTGCTAAGATTACAGGTGCGAGCCACCATGCCCAGCCAGGGAAAGCTTAATTTAAGGATGGACTCTGTATCCCACGAGCAATTTTCAGAAATAAGTAGTCAAAGAAAATTAGACCAACCTGAAATCTGATGTCTCTATCAGAGGACATTTAAAAATCTCGGGAATTATCTTCAGTTTGTGCTTTGAGATGTAACTATCCCTCAGGATTCCAAAACTAAAAGGCAATGGCTATCACAGCGCTTGAAACTCCTAAAAGTGTTCCTCCTCCTTCTGCCTCTCTGTCTTTCAACTATGTTTCACTGGAGCATTTATTTTCCTCTGAAGGTTTGTGTCTGAACCAAAGGAAAATGTTGGGACCTCTTTTGGAGAAGTTTTGGCTTCAGTAAATTTTATAAGGGAAACAAAAGTGAGACCTTCCCATCTCTGTCAATCATATTCATTCAAAATAATAGCACTCTCCAGGACCGGGGGTTGTGGGGAGGGAAGGGGCTGGGGAGAAGGTAATGTCTTGAATTGTTCCCCTGCAGCTGGTATTTCTCAGTAACAACTGTACATACAAAACAAAAGATCTCTTCAGAAAGCCAGGGACAGACAGAGAGGCCAACAAGAAGAGATCATTATAATCATATTTTAGAGATCAAACAGCTTGAATTACATTTGCTTGAGCCCAGTTAGGTTTCCTGGTTGTTTCAAACAGAACATAGCAATTTAGTGTACCCTAACATAAGAATATAATATAATGGCAAACATACATAATATTATCTCCAGGCATGTACCATGTAGCAGGTTTGTTATCTTCTACTTCTTCTCTTCCACAGTGCTGGGGATAAAAGATAAAAGATATTCTAACACAGGGAGGCAGTATAGCACAGTGGTTAAGAGCATAGGCTTGGCATCGCATCAGGATAGAGTCTCAGCTTTGCCTCTTACTACTATGTTACCTTGGGCAAGTTTCTTAACCTCCCCAAAGGCTCAATTTCCTCAACTGCTAAACAGAAGTTGGGATTTATCTACTTGATGGTTACGGTAAGAATTGAGAGAGAGAACACATGTAAAACATTGAGTACAGTACCTGGCCTGCAGAGAGGACTTAGTAAATGTTTGCATTTAGAGTCAACAAATGTCTGAATAAACAAATACTTTGTTTTTCCCTAGACCTCTCATTTTCTATCCTCATTCTACCCCCAATCTAAGCAAAAAGGAGGGAAGTATTTGGAAGTCATTGCAGCACGTTCGTCATGTGATATTGCTAAAAAGGAATGAGATAACTAACTTGCTAGGCTTGGTTTTGCTGTTGGATCAAAGGCCTGCTACACAGCTGTGCTCCTGCAAAGGACTCTTCCCCTCTCTCCTTCCAGCACGTCCCCTTTACAGCTGCAGGACTCCAGTACGCAGCAGCCACCATGACTGTTCACGGGGAGATGAGTATCACGTGTAAGCAATCAGTTGGCTCCCATCCAGGAAGTAAGGCTTACAAAACGTTTATCCAGACACTAGTCTTCTGGGACAGAAGTCCACAGTGCTATCCACAGGCAGGTATTGGGAGTCGGACCAGGAGGCTTCTGGGAAAACAGTCTTGTCCTTTTTTATTAAATAGACAAAAATATGAAATGTGCCTAGTTTTAGAGCTTGGCCAGTTCTCTAAGATGTTTCCTTAACTGTCTACAACTTCTTCAAAACAACATTAAGAATGACCACACACTGGGGCTGGGTGCGGTGGCTCACGCCTGTAATCCCAGCACTTTGGGAGGCCGAGGCGGGCAGATCATGAGGTCAGGAGATGGAGACCATCCTGGCCAACATGGTGAAACTCCGTCTCTACTAAAAATACAAAAATTAGCTGGGTTTGGTGGCACGCACCTGTAATCCCAACTACTCAGGAGGCTGAGGCAGGAGAATAGCTTGAAGCCGGGAGGCAGAGATTGCAGTGAGCCGAGATCGTGCTACTGCACTCCAGCCTGGCAACAGAGCGAGACTCAGTCTCAAAAAAAAAAAAAAGAATGACCACACACCACATAACCAGACAAAAAAAAAAAAAAAAAAAAGGGGGAACTCTATTTCAGTCCACATGAACGATGAAATCAGGGAGGAATTTTACAATTACAGGTTTCCTTTGACAAAGGGGTTTTACGACTGCTTTGGCCTCAGAAGTGGGTGGTGCTTTCACTTGCAATGCCTTAAAAACTAAATGGTCACACCGGAGATAAGAAATCTGGTCACATGGAAAATCCAACTGCTGCTTCTAATGAGATGCTGTTAAAACCACATTTTAAAAATGCTTCCTAAAAGCATACAGAATGCATAACCATGAAGGTATTTGCCTGTGTCCGAAATTACAGAAAGGCTAAACAACACTGAGTTTCACTGGCCCAAAGCCAAGTGAAGCACTTCACCCTGACAGAAATTATAGTGCCGTCATTGTGTTGTAATAAGCCTCTATAAAATGGAGCATTGTGTTTCTGCTGAGTCTTGAACAGAAAATGAATCAGGATCTGGCATCCTTAGAGGAATGGGGAGAAGTATATTTTTGCTTACAGAGAAGAGGATATTCACTAAGTTCCACGAAGTAAATGTTTTGCTCGTCTTTTTAAAAATTCTGCCTTTCAAAAGGAGCTTTGACCCACATTTGAAAATGCTTATTATGTTCAGAAGATGTTGCCATCTTTTGCTCTATAAACTTTTAGAAAAGCACCTTCTGTTTGGTTTTGGAGTTGTGCTTTTTGTTGTTGTTGTTGTTGTTTTTGAGATGGAGTCTCACTCTGTCACCCAGGCTGGAGCGCAACGGCACAATTTCAGCTCACTGCAACCTCCGCCTCCCAGGTTCAAGGAATTCTCCTGCCTCAACCTCCCGAGTAGCTGGCACTGTAGGCACATGCCACCATACCCAGCTAATTTTTTTGTATTTTTGGCAAAGATGAGGTTTCTCCATATTGCCCAGGCTGGTCTGGAATTCCTGAGCTCAAGCAATTCTCCCACCTCAGTATCTCAAATTGTTGGGATTACAGGCGTGAGCCACTGCTCCTCACTGTTCCCACGTTTTTAAGACTCAACTGTTACATGGAAAATAAGCTCAAGTACATATGCTCAAATGCAGAAAGGTAAGCCTGGTAAAAACCAATAATAGCCCTAGTGCAAAAAGACTCAAGTAGGCTGTCATTATGAAAAGTTGGTTGCTAGTTGGAAAAGAACAAAGGTCACTGTAGTTCAACTTTTACATTTTTATTTTTGTTTTTTTATTCCCTGGAATTGTATAATGTGGTGCTTTAGGCTAGATAGGGCCTACAGTTATTTTTTTTTTACTCTTATGGTTACTACTACCTAGCCCAATCCTACTCTTCCCCTACTTCAATACTCCAAGCATTTGTTTTGAAAACTTCATAAAAATCTAATTTTTATCAACTGACATATGTTCCAAATTGATTTTACCGAGAGCCTAAGCCCCTAATCTCTATCAACTTTTAGGTTCTTTTTGCCTTCAACCCAGAAGTTGATGTGTCCACTAGAATGGAAGGCAAGAAATAGCCAATGACATATATACATATATATATATTAGGATATCTGTACCTTTGAGGAAACAGCAATAGTTATAGCTATCCTTCATCAAGTATTATAGTAGGCACCTTGCTAAAGGCTTTAAAACGTGATCTCCTTTAATCCATGCAACACTTTTTGAAGTAAAATCTATTATCTTCATTTTACAGAAGAGAAAATTAGGACTTAAGCAACTTGCCCAGGGTCATAGATCTGACAAATCAGAGAGCCAAGAGTGAAATCAGGCCAAATTAACATCCATTACGCAATGATCCCAAGCTCCAAGTCTGTTTACCCTAGGCAAATATTACACTTATATTTCAAAAGCAAAGGGAAAAGAGGGAAGTGGAGGCTTCTAAATGGGAGAGAAGCAAATGGAAAATTTTGTGGCTATTTATTCATCCACAAAGTTTATTAAGGGACATACACACTGTATGAGATCGTTGCAGGATTGCAGCGCAGTTCCTGTCTTCAGAGAGCTAACATTAACTGGAAAGACACCTAAGAATATAAGTCAAAATTTTAAAAGTGCTCCAATAGAGGTATACCCAAAGTATTGTGTGTAGGGGCATAAAGAAAAAAGAGATTTTTTTCTGACTACTTGACAAACAGTTGGATAGACTTGTTTTGCCTTCTGATCATTACTATCAAATTCATTTAATCTACTGATTAAGAACATTTGACACCTGTTTGCCAAAATTAATGCATAGTAATTCTGAATATTTGAAGACTTTCAAGTCAGTGAACTGAAAAATCTGCTTCTATACTCTCAGATGTTATTAGTAGCAAGGAAAGCTGGTAAAATATATATATTACATATATACATGTATATAAATATTTATATATAAAATAAGGTTTTAGAAAGCAAGCCAGTTTTGGAAAAGCAAATCAGTAACATGAATCAGACTTCTAGGAATTTATCTACTTTACTGATAAGCTCTTGGGGTAAAGTGTTAATTCAGCCCTTGCTTATTATAATAATAAACTGGAAACAACCTAATGTCCATCAGTTGGGGATTAATTAAATTCTGGCATATCCATACAATGGGTTGCTCTGCAGTTGCCAAAAAGAATTTAACACTCATTAAAGGAAAGAAAATCTCCATGGCAGATTGTTGAATAAAAGCAAACTACAAAAGAATATGATATCATTTACATTAAAAATATATATGTACACATATATACACACATACACACACACATGCACACATATCGTGGATAAAATAAATGCATAGAAAGATACCAGGAAGGATGTTTTTGAACATGTCAACATTGGGAATTAGGATAACTTTATTTCTTAATACTTTTCTGTTTCTTGAATTTTATGCATCAATTTATTATTTTGGTAATCAGAAAAGAAAAACAGGAAAGCCATTATTTTGGGAAGAGGAGGAAATGTAGCTCCTTTTAGAGTTAAATATTATAAAATTATATGTTCCAAAAATAATATTTCAAAATATATTTCTATTGAAGTAGTAGTAACTCACTTTGAACAAAACCTTTTATTCATCAGATAATAGATTTGAATTTACTTTGTGGATTTGTCATAATCAGAAAATCATAACCATGTTGATAGAGGTAGGAGGCAGAAAAATACCTAGGCAGATGGGGCGGGCCCCTGGTGAAACCTCACCTTCAAGCCAAAAACAGCCTGAAGCCTGAAAGACCAGGCTGCTGGTTCCAGATGAAACTCATGACCCAGAGTGAGAATTTCTATTCCTGTTTGCCCACACTTTCCCAATTCATTCTTTCCAAATAATGCCTTTTAATCAATTGAATGTTACCTTTTCCAATACTACCTATGGCCCACCCCTCCCCCATTCTGTGCCAATAAAAACACCAGACTGAGCCACACTAAGGGAGACCACCGACTTCGGGTGGCGGAACCACCCTTGCAGCTCCCCTCCCTGACAGCGATTTCGTCACCTAATAAAACTCTTCTACACCCTTCTCACCAGTTGATTGTCAGTCTGATCTCATTCTTCTTGGACACGGGACAAGAACTTGGGACCCCAGTGAACACCAGTACAAAGAAGGCAGTAACAGTGTAGCCCCCCACACCCCCACCAGCACCCTGTGGCCGCCCCCACATGACAGGAAGCACTGGCGGGCAGGCCAGGCCCAGAACCGTGGACCCAGTTCATCCGGCTGCAGACTGCAGGACTACAAGATCTGTTAGCATGCCATAACACCCTCTGGTGCTTTGGGATTGCGGCCTTCCTTGTTTGGGCACCACCATGTTCCCCTCATCAGGACACTGGAGTCCACCACAGGAGTTTGCTTGCAAAACACCTGGTCCAGCTGCAAGCCCTGCACAGAGCCCACTCTTGTGCCGGCACTTGGAGCGGCTGGCCAGGCCTGTACTCGCTTGCTCACGCACCCTCCTCCCACCAGGGGCTGAATGCACAGTTGCAGTGACCACGGGATCCATGCTGGAGTGCAAGCCAGGTACAGCCCGGTTGGCTGAGTGGGCGGGGCACCTCTTGTTGCCAGCCCAGGCCTAGCAAGGCCCAGGCAGGGGCATGGCTGGCTAGAGGTCTCCAGGTGGCAAAGTGGCTGAGAAAAATCTTGCGTCAATGTCAAATCTTATGAACATTAAGTTGGACTTGACTATCTTGCTCAATGTAGAGAACCAGTCAAAAAGAGCCAAAAGTTCCATGTAGCATAAGAAGTATATTCCAGCAGAGAAAATCATAGGTCTTATTTTTGAGTCTACTCTAGAGGCAATAAGGAATATCACTAACTTTAGGGGTCTTTCTAAGATGATTCTGCTAATTTGTAACCTGGCTTCAGGCCAAAGAGCCCAAGTAGCTGGAAGAAATATGCTATACTTTTGTTCTCCTTTTCTTCTTTCTTTACCAGTGATTCTATGTTTACAAATTAAATAACAAGAGAATCCAAAAAGTATTCCCAACTTTGCATGCATTATAATACACACCTCCAAAACCACTTCCACTAAGGAAGTAGGAATTATGGACTCATTTAATCAATAATATAAAGAAACATCATTTTCTTTTTCTTTTTTTTTTTTTTTGAGACAGAGTCTCGCTCTGTCGCCCAGGCTGGAGTGCAGTAGCACGATCTCGGCTCACTGCAAGCTCCGCCTCCTGGGTTCACGCCATTCTCCTGCCTCAGCCTCCCGAGTAGCTGGGACTACAGGCGCACATCACCACGCCCGGCTAATTTTTTCTAATTTTTAGTAAAGACGGGGTTTCACCGTGTTAGACAGGATGGTCTCGATCTCCTGACCTCGTGATCTGCCCACCTTGGCCTCCCAAAGTGCTGGGATTACAGGCGTGAGCCACTGCGCCCGGCCAAGAAACATCATTTTCTTTAGGTTATATGAGTCAGATTGCTGAGTGATGTAAGAAACCAATTTGCACAAAGATCCCTAGACTTTTTTTTCCTCTGTGCAAAATTAGGCCTCTTCCATGGCTAACATTCTAAGATTCTATTATTTACAACTCATAAGTTCTAGAAAATGTGCTATTGAGGGCATAGTTCTCAATAGATGATATTTCAGAATAGAACTTATTCCAATTATGGGGATACACTGGTTATATTAGGAGTATGTGTTTTTGTTGCATTCTTGTCATTACTAAAAAAGAATAATTATCAATTTCTAAAAAATAATCAAGTGGATTTGATGTAAACAATCTCATGCCAAGTGCTGAGATTTAATGAAAACATATGTAACTCTGTAGTGAGAAGTAGAAAAAAAAATTTATGGCAAAGAAAAATGAAGGAAAAAATGTTTTTAAAAATGAAAAGTGTAGAAAGAGGAACTTTTTTTTTTTTTTTGAGGCGAGTCTCGCCCTGTCACCCAGGCTGGAGTCCAGTGGCGCAATTCGTTTCACTGCAACCTCTGCCTCCCAGGTTCAAGCGATTCTCCTGCCTCAGCCTCCCAAATAGCTGAGATTACAAGCATCCGCCACCATGCCTGGCTAATTGTGTATTTTTAGAAGAGATAGGGTTTCACTGTGTTTGTCAGGCTGGTCTCGAACTCCTGACCTTGTGATCCGCCCTTCTCGGCCTCCCAAAGGGCTGGAAGGCACTACAGGTGTGAGCCACCACACTCAGCCCTTAATTATTATTATTTTTTTTTATGAGTTAAACTGAGAAGTAGCCAGAAAAGGGAAAAACAGTCTCTATAACCAAAATGATATAGAGGTTTGTGCAATTCATACTTTAGTATTAATTTCCTAAATTGCCCCCAGATACTCCTTGGTCAGTTTGAACAATTCTTACCACCTTTCAAATAAGTACTATATCATCCACAACTTCCAAAATAAGTAAAGTCCTTAACTCTCATACACATATGTGAGGCTAAAAACGAAATCATTTTCCATGAGAGCATACAATTTTCACGTTGCCGTAGGGCCAAAATGATAAGAATGTTCTCAGGCTCTCAAATAGTTTAAGGTCGCCCTTTTATGAATGTTAAATGTTTGATTCTTTTTTTTTTTTTTTTTTTTTTTTTTTTTGAGACAGAGTCTCGCTTTTGTTGCCCAGGCTGCAGTGCAATGGCACGATCTTGGCTCACTGCAACCTCCGCCTCCCGGGTTCAAGCAATCCTTCTGTCTCATCCTCCCAAGCAGCTAGTATTACAGGCATGCACCACCACGCCTGGTTAATTTTTTTGTATTTTTAGTAGAGACGGGGTTTCTCCATGTTGGTCAGGCTGGTCTCAAACTCCCTAACTCAGGTGATCCGCCCGTCTCGGCCTCCCAAAGTGCTGGGATTACAGGTGTGAGCCACTGTGCCCGGCCCAAATGTTTGATTCTTTGACAGTAGGAAATTTCTAGAAGTTTCTCCAACAGTAAATCCTCACTTAAAGTATTTTCATCCAGGATCTAAAAAAGAATAACATTATTGGACATTCTGAAAATTAAATGGAGAGGAAGTCGGTTGTTGCACAGAAGTGCAGAGTGGAGCTGGGCATGGTGGCACGCCCTGTAGTCCCAGCTATTCAGGAGGCTCACGCAGAAGGATCACTTCAGCCCAGGAGTTCAAGACCAGCCTGAGCAACATAGTGGGACCCCATCTTTTTCAAAAACTGCATTTTAACAAAGTGTGGTGGGCTAGGAGACCAGTGGATTTGACATGATCTTGGGCAATTCACTCAGCCTCTAAGCTCTACTTTCTTAAACTTTAACAGCCTCTTTCCAGAATTACGTTCAGAATAGAGTTGGAATGATCTTAGTTCAACGCCTGACCCTGTTATTTACCAAGTGTGTGTGAATTTGAGCAAACTTACCTTTTTTTTTTTTTCAGACGGAGTCTCACTGTGTCGCCCAGGCTGGAGTGCAGTGGCACCATCTCAGCTCACTGCAAGCTCTGGCTTCCCTGTTCACAAGGTTCTCCTGCCTCAGCCTCCCGAGTAGCTGGGACTACAGGCGCCCACCACCACACCGGCTAATTTTTTGTATTTTCAGTAGAGACAGGGTTTCACCGTGTTAGCCAGGATGGTCTGGATCCCCTTGAGAGGTGACAGCGTGCTGGCAGTCCTCACAGCCCTCGCTCACTCTTGGCGCCTCCTCTGCCTGGGCTCCCACTTTGGCGGCACTTGAGGAGTCCTTCAGCCCGCCGCTGCACTGTGGGAGCCCCTTTCTGGGCTGGCCAAGGCCGGAGACGGCTCCCTCAGCTTGCAGGGAGGTGTGGAGGGAGAGGCGCGGGCGGGAACTGGGCTGCGCACGGTGCTTGCGGGCCAGCACGAGTTCCGGGTGGGTGTGGACTCGCTGGGCCGCGCACTTGGAGCGGTCAGCCGGCCCTGACGCCCCGGGCAATGAGGGGCTTAGCACTTGGGCCAGCAGCTGCTGTGCTCAATTTCTCGCCGAGCCTTAGCTGCCTTCCCAGGGCAGGGCTCGGGACAGGGCTCAGGACATGCAGCCCGCCATGCCTGAGCCTCCCCCCGCCCCCTCAGTGGGCTCATGTGCAGCCGGAGCCTCCCCGACGAGCGCTGCCCCCTGCTCCAGGGCGCCCAGTCCCATCGACCACCCAAGGGCTGAGGAGTGCTGCCACACTGAGGCACGGGACTGGCAGGCAGCTCCACCTGCGCCCTGGTGCGGGATCCACTGGGTGAAGCCATCTGGGCTCCTGAGTGTGGTGGGCACTTGGAGAACTTTTATGTCTAGCTAAGGGTTTGTAAATACACCAATCAGCACTCTGTATCTAGCTCAAGGTTTGTAAACACACCAATCAGCACCCTGTGTCTAGCTCAGAGTTTGTGAATGCACCAAATCTACATTCTGTATCTAGCTACTCTGGTGGCGACTTGGAGAACCTTTATGTCTAGCTAAGGGATTGTAAATACACCAATCAGCACCCTGTGTCTAGCTCAGGGTTTGTGAATGCACCAATCCACACTCTGTATCTAGCTACTCTGGTAGGGACTTGGAGAACCTTTGTGTCCACACTCTGTATCTAGCTAATCTAGTGGGGACTTGGAGAACCTTTGTGTCTAGCTCAGGGATTGTAAACGCACCAATCAGCACCCTGTCAAAACAGACCACTTGGCTCTCTGTAAAATGGACCAATCAGCAGGATGTGGGTGGGGCCAGATAAGAGAATAAAAGCAGGCTGCCCCAGTCAGCAGTGGCAACCCGCTGGGGTCCCCTTCCGCACTATGGAAGCTTTGTTCTTTCACTCTTTGCAATAAATCCTGCTGCTGCTCACTCTTTGGGTCCACACTGCGTTTATGAGCTGTAACACTCACTGCGAAAGTCTGCAGCTTCACTCCTGAAGCCAGTGAGACCACAAACCAACCGAGAGGAAGGAACAACTCCAGACGCGCCGCTTTAAGAGCTGTAATCCAGACGCGCCGCTTTAAGAGCTGTAACACTCACTGCGAAGGTCTGCAGCTTCACTCCTGAGTCAGCGAGAACACGAACCCACCAGAAGGAAGAAACTCCAAACACATCCAAACATCAGAAGGAACAAACTTCGGACACGCCGCCTTTAAGAACTGTAACACTCACCGCAAGGGTCCACGGCTTCATTCTTGAAGTCAGTGAGACCAAGAACCCACCAATTCCGGACACATCCTGACCTCCTGATCTGCCCACCTCAGCCTCCCGAAGTGCTGGAATTACAGGCGTGAACCACCGCGCCTGGCCACCCTTTTTAAGTCTTATCTTCTCATCTACAAAAATGGAATACGAATATCCACTCCTTCAAACTATGAAACTACTACAAGAAAAAATTAGAAAAATCTCCAGGACATTGGTCTGGGCAAAAATGCCTTGAGCAAAACCCAATAAAAGCACAGGCAACCAAAGCAAAAAATGGACAAACGAGATCACATCAAGTTAAAAAGCTTCTGCACAGCAAAGGAAACAATCAACAAAGTGAAGAGACAACCCACAGAATGGGAGAAAATATTTGCAAACTACCCATCTGACAAGGGATTAATAACCCGTATATATAAGAAGCTGAAACAACTCTATAGGAAAAAATCTAATCCAATCAAAAATAGGCAAAATATTTGAACAGACATTTTTCAAAAGAAGACATATAAATGGCAAACAGGAAGAAGAAAAGGTGCAACAACACTGATCATCAGAGAAATGCAAATCAAAACTACAAGGAGATATCATCTCACCCCAGTTAAAATGGCTTGTATACAAAAGACAGGCAGTAACAAATGCTGGTGAGGATGTGGAGAAAACGGAGCCCTCATACACTGTGTACAACCACTATGGAGAACAGTTTGGAGGTTCCTCAAAAAACTAAAAACTGAGCTACCATATGATCCAGCAATCCCACTGCTGAATATATACCCAAAAGAAAGGAAATCGGGGCCAAGCGCGGTGGCTCACGCATGTAATCTCAGCACTTCGGGAGGCCGAGGCGGGCAGATCACGAGGTCAGGAAATCGAGACCATCCTGGCTAACACGGTGAAACCCCACCTCTACTAAAAATACAAAAAATTAGCCGGGCATGGTGGCGGGTGCTGGGACTCCCGAGTAGTCCCAGCTACTCGGGAGGCTGACGCAGGAGAATGGCATGAACCCGGGAGGCGGAGCTTGCAGTGAGCCGAGATCGCGTCACTGTGCTCCAGCCTGGGAGACAGAGCGAGACTCCTTCTCCAAAAAAAAAAAAAAAAAAAAGAAATCGGTATATCAAAGAGATATCTGTTTGTTGCAGCACTGTTCACAATAGCCAAGATTTAGAAATAACCTAAGTGTCCATTAACAGATGAACGGATAAAGAAAATGTGGTACTCATATACAATGGAATACTATTGAGCCATAAAAAAAAATGAGAGCCATTCATTTGCAACAACAAGGATGGAACCAGAGGTCATTATGTTAAGTGAAATAAGCCAGGCACAGAAAGACAAACATTGCATGTTCTCACTTATTTGTGGGATCGAAAAATCAAAAGAATTGAACTCATGAGCATACAGAGTAGAAGGATGGTTACCAGAGGCTGGGGTTGGGTTGGGGAGTGGGGAGCTGAGGGGAGGTGGGGATGGTTAACGGATACCAAAAAATAGTTAGAAAGAATTAATGTGTCCTACTATTTGATAGCACAACACGGCGACTATAGTCAATAATAACTTAATTGTACATTTTAAAATAAAGAGTATAATTGGATTGCTTGTAACTCAAGGGATAAATGCTTGAGAGGATGGATACCCAATTTACTCTGATGTGCTTATTTCACATTCCATGCCTATATCAAAACATCTCAGGTATTCCACAAATACATTCACCTACTATGTACCCACAAAAATTAAAAATTAAAAGAAGAAAAAATAAAATGGTTGGGCACAGTGGCTCACACTTGTAATTCCAGCGCTTTGGGAGGCCGAGGTGGGCAGATAACTTTAGCTCAGGTGTTCAAGACCAGCCTGGGCAACATGGTGAAACCCTATCTCTACAAAAATGTAAAAATAAACTGGGTTTGGTCAAGCACTCCTGTAGTTCCAGCTACTTGGGAGGCTAGGGTGGGAGGATCGCTTGAGCCCAGGAGGTTGAGGCTGCAGTGAGCCATGATCCCACCACTGCACTCCAGCCTAGGCGACAGAGTGAGATCCTGTCGCAAAAAAAAAGAATACCCACTCCACAGAGATGTTGATAATTATATAAGAAATTATATAATACACAGATAGAAGGTGGTTAATAAATGTTAACTCCCTTCCTCCCCACCTCTCCTTTTCTGCATCCCTGTCCTATTTCTTTAGAAATGAAATTTAACACTTTATAATATTTTTAAAATATGATGATTTTAGTTCACTTTTAAAACTTTTGTATTGAGGTATAATTTACATACAATAAAGTATGTAAAGTATAAAAATGACAATTTTATATATTTGTATACACCCATGTAATCACTACTCAGAGCCAAATATAGAACATTTATTTATAGCATCCTCCCAGATATTCTTGCACGCCACATCCGACCCCTCCAAAGGTAACCATTATTCTGCCTTCACCATTATTACTATTTTTAAATTATGTCAAAAATAAATGACAGTATATCTATACTAAGGAATAAAAAAGCACTAGTTAAAACAAAGGAAGTAGAGCTATACATGCAAACATGGAAATATCCCAAGATATATTGTTCTGTATTACTAAGGTGATTGAAAATTAATAACAGAAATGCTAATGGAAAGAGGTAGATGGAAAGGAGGTAGATGGAAAGGAGAACAGAAATATGATGGGTAAAGCTCTTTTAGTCTTTTTGAAATCTTCATTAAGGCTGGGTGAGGTGGCTCACACCTGTAATCCCAGCACTTTGGGAGGCCTAGGCTAGTGGATCACTTGAGTTCAGGAGCTGGGGACCAGCCTGGCCAACATGGTGAAACCTTGTCTCTACTAAAAAAAAAACAAAAACAAACAAACAAAAAAAATTAGCTGGGTGTGGTGGTGCATGCCTGTAGTCCCACCTACTTGGGAAGCTGGGGCGGGAGAATTGCTTGAACCCAGGAGGTGGAGGTTGAGTGAGCCAAGATCACACCACTGCACTCCAGCCTGGGAGACAGAGTAAGACTCTGTCTCGGCCAGGCGGGGTCGCTCACGCCTGTAATCCCAGCACTTTGGAAGGCTCAGGCGGGCAGATCACAAGGTCAGGAGTTCGAGACCAGCCTGACCAACATAGTGAAACCCCATCTCTACTAAAAATATAAAAATTAGCCAGGTGTGGTGGCACATGCCTGTAGTCCCAGCTACTTGGGAGACTGAGGCAGGAGAATCGCTTGAACCTGGGAGACGGAGGTTGCAGTGAGCCAAGACCATGCCACTGCACTCCAGCCTGGGTGACAGAGTAAGACTTCTTCTCAAAAAAAAAAAAAAAAAATCCTTACTAAGCATGCCCTTACTTTGTGGCAGAAGTATCCAAACTGAATTCAGTCACCTAAATTGGAAGCATAGCAGGAATCATTGAGAGACCACAGGTTTACAGAAACAAATGTACTCCTCTCCCTCTAACTTGGACACCACCACATCCTGAGCTGAAACTCTTCATAATCCTTGCAGGGCCCCACCTTTTCTATTGCCAGCCAAAGGGCCAAAATGAAAGACAGAGAGGCCTGCGGGTTCAGATCATTGCAGCTTTGCTGTGCAATAATATAGATGCCAGCGCTGGGGTTTATCCGACTCTTCCCAAAAGTCACAACCAAATATAGTTTCTCCTGAGATGTAGTGAATAAGCCTGGCCTAAAAGATTGTGGTGGTCAAAACCAACCTAATAGGGCAAGGCCTTACCTAGAAAGTTCTGAACCGATCTAATTTGCATCTAAACCTTCAAACTAACTTTTTGTTAATATCTGGATTTAAATAGTAAACAACTAAATGAGTTCAAATAAAGAGGAAACAACAGGTTTATTTTCAAACTTACGCAAAAGTTATCTGAAACCACCTTCACACTCCCTTTGCAAGTCAATGTGAATGAATGGGTGGGAACACAGTAGTTGCACTTTAATCCATTTTCTTTTTCAATTGTCAGCACGAGGCTTGAGAGCCTCCTTGTTAACAATTCTCACAGCCCAAACCCTTCTCCAGAGCAATGTAAGCTTCTTTCCTCTTGTCCTGTTGTTTGTGGAGATGAGAAACAACCGATGTTTTTCTGTTAATGACCCTTCAAATCAGTTGGACCTTTCTTCTCTAAGCTAACTACAGCTTTCTGGCCTTTCCTCATAGCCTTTATTTTCCAAGCCTTAATTACATTTTTGCTCTTCTCTGGAGCTCTGCCAGTTCCCCACATCTCCTTAAAGGGGAGACACAAAGTAGCCACAGTTGAGGTCAGACCAGTGCTGGGAAAAGCTGAGAAGCCACTTCCTGCCCTTTGACTTTTATGCGTCCCACTATCTTACTGACTTTATAAATAAACAGCACTCACTGAACTAATTCTAGCAGGGCTGTCATTCAAGCTGAAGCCCACCTTTCCCATCTTGCATCTCAGCATTTTGATTTTGTCCCTTGAACTTTTTTGCTTACCCATTTTGAGCTTTTCTAATTCAAAATGTCTCACCCAATGAATTGTCTGAGCCACTTTACATGTGATCCCTCCTTTCTCTACTTCCTCACAAAAACTTTTGTAAATTCAGGAAGTGCCTTTCCAGAAGCCAAGCCAGTGATCAAAACCTACTGAGATTTCCTCTCTCCCTGACACCATCCCCAAGGCAAGTACTAATGACACTGTGGTAATAAAAACTACCGTTTATTATGCCAGGAAGTGTGGCATACATTATTTCATTCATTCCTCACAACAACCAATCTTATTACCCCTATTTTATTGAACAATTTGAGGTTAGCTAGATCAAGTAATTTGCTGTAGCCACAGAGCAAGCAAGTGCTGGATTCAAATATGAGCCTCTCTGCCCCTGAACTCACTGTGCCACAATGTCGCAAAATCAGTGCTCACTGGCATTCGGATGTAATCCACTAGGCAAATGTGACTCCACTTGTAAAGTCTATGCTCTCTCTTTTGGAGCTGGGACATCTTTCTCCTGCCCTTGAGTGTTAAAACTCCAGGTTCTCTGGGCTTTTGGACTCTAGGACTTGCACCAGCCACCTCCTAGGCACTTGGGCCTTCAACCTCAGACTGAGTTATATATAATCCAAGGCCTTCAGACTTGGATTAAGTCATGCTATTGGCTTCCCTGGTTCTCCAGCTTGCAAATGGTCTATCATTGGACTTGTAATGGAGCCAAGTTCCCCTAATAAATCCCTTATCCTATCTCTCTCTTTCTCTTTTTCTTTCTCTTTCTCTCTCTCTTTCTCTCTTTCTCTGTCTATATATATACAAATTATACATACTATATAACTGATTATATATAATATATAAAAATCATATATATTTATAACATAATTTTTATAGAAATTATATTTTAATATATAATTATATAATTTTTATATTTATATATAATCAGTTATATATAAAATACATAATATTATAAATATAGGCCAGACGTGGTGGCTCACAACTGTAATCCCAGAACTTTAGGAGGCCGAGGCGGGTGGATCATGAGGTCAGGAGTTCGAGACCAGCCTGGCCGACATGGTGAAACCCTGTCTCTACTAAAAATACAAAAATTAGCCGAGCGTGGTGGCATGTGTCTGTGGTCCCAGCTACTCGGAAGGCTGAGGCAGGAGAAGTGCTGAACCTAGGAGATGGAGGTTGCAGTGAGCTGAGATCAGGCCACTGCACTCCAGCCTGTGCAACAGAGCAAGACTCCATCTCAAATAAATAAATAAAGTATATTTATAATATACTTATAATACTTATAAACACTCATAAATATACTTATAAGTATATATTTATAATATAGCATTTTGTGTCTGCTTCCTGTGGGACGCAGTGGTAACCATTTGGTTGGGAACGTGAGTGATTTTTTGCCTTGTTTCTCCTGCTTCTTTTCTCCTCCCTTTTACTTTGTTGGTAGAGCGCAGTTATGGGGCAAGAAGAGGAAGCAGCTGAAGCCGTGGTGCCGGTATTGTAATAGAGATTTTGGTGATGGGAAGATCCTTATACAGCACCAAAAAGCAAAGCATTTTAAATGTCATATATGTCACAAGAAATTGTATCCAGGACCTGGCTTAGCTATTCATTGCATGCAGGTGCATGAAGAAATAATAGATGCTGTACCAAATGCAATACCTGGGATAACAGACATAGAATTGGAAATATATGGTATGGAAGGTATTCCAGAAAAAGACATGGATGAAGGACGACGACTTCTTGAACAGAAAACACAAGAAAGTCAAAAAAAGAAGGAACAAGATGATTCTGATGAATATGATGACGACGACTCTGCCGGCTCAACTTCATTTCAACCACAACCTGTTCAACTTCAACAAGGTTATATTCCTCCAGTGGCACAGCCAGGACTGCTGCTAGTACCAGGAGCACCAGGAATGCCTCTAGGCATAACTCCATTAATGCCAGGTATTCCTCCTCTGATGCCAGGAATGCCACCAGTTATGCCAGCCATGGCACCTGGATTGCTTCATCAAAGAAAATGCACCCAGTTATTTTGCGGTGAAAACATAATGATGCCAATGGGTGGAATATACCACCTGGACCAGGAATACCACCTCTGATGCCTGGAATGTCACCAAGTATCCCCTCCACTCCCCCACCCCCATTCCACATCCTAGAATTCCTCTAGTGACCCAAACACAGGCTGTTTCAGCGCCAGGTATTCTTAACAGACCACCTGCACCAACAGCAACTGTACCTGCTCCACAGCCTCCAGTTATGAAGCCTCTTTTCTCCAGTGCTGGACATGCTCAGGCAGCTGTCCAAGGACCTGTTGGTACAGATTTCAAACCCTTAAATAGTACCCCTGAAACAACTACAGCACCCCCAAAGCCTATATTCTCTGCTTATACACAGTCTACAGATTCAACCACTAGTACAACAAATAGTACTGCAGCTAAACCAGCAGCTTCAATAACAAGTAAGCCTGCTACACTTATAACAACCAATGCAACCAGTAAGTTGATCCATCCAGATGAGGGTATACATCTGGAAGAGAGAAGGGCACAGTTACCTAGAGATCAACATAATCTTCCTCTGCAAGGAGAGGCCCCCATCGGTAATCCACCAGTTGGACCAATTGGAGGTATGATGCCACCATAGCCAGGCATCCCACAGCAACAAGGAGTGAGACCCCCAGTGCTGCCTCATGGTCAGTATGGTGGTCATCATTGAGGCATGCCAGGATACCTTCCTGGTGCTATCCCCCCATATGGGCAGGGACCGCCAACAGTGCCCCCTTACCAGTGTGGGCGTCCTCGACCTCCAATGGGAATGAGACCTCCTGTAATGCTGCAAGGTGGCCGATACTGATCTTACCTCATCCAGTCTAATAGGTTTGGAGATTAAACCTTTTCTCAACTTGTGCTGTTTATTTATTTATTTATTATTATTATTATTTTTTTTTTTTTGAGATGGAGTCTCGCTCTGTCGCCCAGGCTGGAGTGCAGTGGCGCGATCTCAGCTCACTGCAAGCTCCGCCTCCCAGGTTCACGCCATTCTCCTGCCTCAGCCTCCAGAGTAGCTGGGACTACAGGCACCCGCCACCACGCCCAGCTAATTTTTTGTGTATTTAGTAGAGATGGGGTTTCACTGTGTTAGTCAGGATGGTCTTGATCTCCTGACCTCGTGATCCGCCCGCCTCGGCCTCCCAAAGTGCTAAGATTACAGGTGTGAGCCACTGCGCCCGGCCTAACTTGTGCTGTTTATATAGCCAAGCTTCCATCAATAAGGCTTCATTGTGACTTTAACAAATATTATCTTCCCACATACCAGGAACTATTGGACGTTGATTTTACATGGGAAAAATTACGTGGAATAATAAAGCAGGAGCTTTTCCTGAAGTTGCAATTTATACTGTGTAGCTTCGTTTTCATGTTTCATCTAGGTTTGTAGAAGTGAAGTATAGTAAATTTGGTTCATTAAATTGTGAAGGTGCTGGAATAACATGAACATATCACTTTAATAAAGGCAAGTTCTGTAAGCTTACATTGCTCTTTTGTAAAGTTATGCCTTCACAGCATTTCAGATGCTGTTGGACTTCAAGTCCCCAGTCTGGCTTGGTGAGGGGCGTAATTGTTTCCAAGTACTTGTACATTGGAAGTCTGAATGTGTAACAATATTTACTGTATTTAGAGTTCCTCATGTTGCAGGTTTTAAGAAATCTGACCCACCAATGTCATGTGACTTTTCTGTACCGGTAAACTTCATTGCAATAAAATGAGAGAAAAATGTATGCCTTTTTATTCATAACCCAGCTGTGGACCACGGCCTGAAAGGTTTGTACAGATGCATGCCACAGTAGATGTCCACATAATAAAATTCATAGTTACCAATACAAAATATACATATATAAAATACAAATATGTCATATATAATAATATATAGAGGCATTGTATATAATTAAAGACATTTTATAATCATATATATATATATATATATATACACACACACATATAATTGATTCTGTCTCTCTGGAGAACCCTGACTAAAACAGATTCTGGTTTACCCCTAAAATCAACAACAACTGTGCGTTCCTAACAAACACAAGAAAAAGAAAAAGAAAAGAAAAGAGTGAAAGTAAAAGAGAGGGAAAAGAGAGGGCAAGACAGACTGGAAAGGAATGGTTGAAAGTCATCAAAATCTGTTTCAGGTGACCCTCTCTGTAAGGCTCTCCAGAACGCTGTTCTTCTTGATCATAGAAGTAATAATAAGACAGAAATAAATTGTTTATGGTCCTGACAGAGTGTAGACAGAATGCATCTCTAGATTCTCCTGGACACAAACAAAGAATTACCCAACAGTGGACAAGAGTAATACGGCCAGATAAAAGATTCCCTAATGAGACATATTTGTTTAATCAGTTGCTTCAACAGTTTTTTTGCTTTTGTTTTTGTTTTTTTGAGACCGAGCCTTGCTCTGTCACCCAGGCTGGAGTGCAGTGGCGTGATCTCGGCTTACTGCAACCTCCGCCTTCCCGGTTCAAACGATTCTGCTACCTCATCCTCCTGAGTAGCTGGGATTACAAGCACTTGCCACCAAACCCACCTAATTTTTGTATTTTTTTTAATACAGATGGGGTTTCACCCTGTTGACCAGGCTGGTATCCAACTCCTGACCACAGGTGATCCACCTGCCTTGGCCTCCCAAAGTTCTGGGATTACAGGCATGAGCCAACATGCCCGGCTGTTTCAACCATTATTTATCATATAAAGTCTGTTACAGGTTTATCAAAAAATGAATGTTATGAAAATGAAACAGAAATGTGGGGGAGAAGGGAACTGGAAAGTAATTTGTCCACATGTTAATAGAGCTGTGTGTGTGTAAGCCCCTCAGGATGAGAGCTGAGCACAGTACTGCAGCTGGAGGTATCACGGGGATGCGAAGGTGGTGAGTGGCTCTTTCATACATTATCATTGAGTCTTTTATTACAAGATGTTTGTATACAACATGGGTCTAAAATTTTTAAGAAACAGATTGTTTTTAAGATTTCATCAGCCCAAAAACCATTTTAATGAATTTTATTGTTTAAATGGAGAAAAAAAAAAAAAAAACCTCAATTCTGTGGGTAAAAAATTAAGGAAAATACAGTAAAATAACATAAAGTAAAATTTAATAAGAAATGTGGATTTGGGGAAGGTTGACTTTTAAAAATTGATTCTCTGAAATCAATTTTTAAAGCTCCTAAGAAGAAACAGAATTCTTAGTTCTCGATCAATATCAGTTCTACAAACTCAATATTATTAGGAAGAGTGACCTAAATGTTAAACTTTTCCTCAAGGATTTGATGAACTTTCTCTACTGTTAAAAAAAAAAAAAGTCCTACTTTTTAATACCAATTCGGACTAAAATGAGACCCATACTAAATCAAACAGGGATTACTTAAAATTTTTTAAACTAGTTTCATGAGTTTAATATCCTTGACGTTGGCCAGGCGCAGTGGCTCACGCCTGTAATCCCCCAGCACTTTAGGAGGCTGAGGCAGGTGGATCACTTGAGGTCAGGAGTTAGAGACTAGCCTGGCCAATATGGTGGAACCCCATCTCTACTAAAAATACAAAGATCAGCCAGCCGTTGTGGCACACGCCTGTAACCCCAGCTGCTCAGGAGGCTGAGGCAGGAGAATTGCTTGAACCCAGGAGGTGGAGGTTGTAGTGAGCTGAGATCTCACCATTGCACTCCAGCCTGGGCGTTGCAGCAAGACTCCATCTAAAAAAAAAATCATCCTTGACATTACAGATCTCAGTAACATACTTTTATAGAAAATTGACAGGTCTACCAATGCGTATTTAAATGTTGACAACTAGAGAACTGCATGTGCACACATTCTGATTTAGATGTTTATCTTATGAAATAAAGACATGTGTTTAACTTTCCAAACAAAATTATTTCATGATTTCTCAATAGTCCTTCTAAGGCTGCTTGCCTCTGTAATCTGCTTACTTGCAAAAATAAATCCATTTCAATCACTGCCTGGCCGAAGTTTAAACTTAAAAAAAGACTCAACAATTAATCAATAGGTTGATGTGCTGATGCAGTAGAATGTAGCTAGGCCTGACCTCTGACTAGTGCAGAAGTCATCCTGCTAAAACAGTAAACAAATTATTGTTGATACAACTCAGCACAGAGAATGCAACCTAGCAATAAAACCTCACCACATGGATTTAGTTATGTGCACAACCTCAATAAATGTTTTGCTGAAATTGGTGTCAAATCAAATACGTGTGTGTTAAGCTCCTCCATTGTAGGAGATGACGACAGTAATTTATAAATAGTTTAGGTCTACAATTAAAGTATTCTCTGTTTTTCTACAATAGAATTCCTCTAACACTGCAGCATTATTAGGAAGTATAAAAAGAGTAAACATAATTTAGAGTCCTCACCAATATTAATGTTCTCTAAGTTCATAGCTATCTTTATACAGGAAAATTTCATAATTATAAAAATAAATAAATTATTCCATGCAACCTGTATGGAATTACCTTAATTTAAACATAATCTAATTAGGTCACCTTCTGGTTGACTCTGCATCAGGCTTTTAATTTGTGAGAACAAATGTTTTTTTAAAAATTTCAATGTCAGGCCGGGTATGGTGGCTCACACCTGTAATCCCAGCACTTTGGGAGGCCAAGGCAGGCAGATTACTTGAGGTCAGGGGTTTGGGACCAGCCTGGCCAACATAGTGAAACCTCATCTTTACTCAAAAATACAAAAATTAGCCGGGTGTGGTGGCACATGCCTGTAGTCACAGCTACTTGGGAGGCTGAGTCACGAGAATCGCTTGAAGCTGGGAGGCAGAGGTTACAGTGAACCAAGATCACACCACTGCACTCCAGCCTGGGTGACAGAGAAAGACTCTATCTCAAAATAAATAAAATAAAATAAAATAAAATAAAATAAATCAATGGTAAACATCTTGGTTTTATTCTTGATTTCATTCTTATAAGATTGTATTTGCCTGGATGATCTACAGGCTCAAAATGTTTGGGATCTTTCACGGTAGCTGTGAAAAAAACATGTAGTCAGTTTGAGTTCACAATAAATCTTCTCCATCCGATGGTGACAAAAGGATGCCAGTAAAACACTGAACAATTTAAAATTACATGAGCTCCAACTCTCCCATTTGGGAAGTAAATGCATCCTAAAACTACTGAACCAAGGCCAATGAGGCCAGGCGGGTAACATTATTAATGTCCAATGGCAAGCAACAGGGCAGAAAGACCTGAATTTCTTTCCTTCTTCTACTAGAATGTGGTGAGCAGTCATGAGGGATATTTGCACAGTATTTATGTCTCATCTTTTCCCCTTCTTTGCTCACAAGTTTCCTTTGAAATAGATGCAAGACTTGTCAAGTGTTTTAAGTTTTTTGAAGTTAACACCTGGGCAAGGATGCTGTCTGAGGAAGAGGTCTGTCAAGGAACAAAATAGACAATGAGGCAGGGTGATAACAGTCCCAGGCTAGGTCCCAGCCTTACCACAATGGCAGAGGAGGGCCAGGGTCTGGGACCCTTGGCTACAAGTAGCTAAAAGGCATTGTAGAGCTTGATTGAAGGCAAAGGCCCTAAAGGCAGACTACCTGGGTTTGAATTCCAGCTCTGATACTTCTTAGCCAGTTAAAAGTGAGCAAGTGTTTTCACAGCTCTAAGCCTCAGTTTCCTTATATGAAAAAGAGTGATTTTACTATCACCCACCTCTACATGTTGTTGAAAATATTAACTAGTGCATATAAAGCACTCACAACAATATGGACAGCATGCAGTTAATGTTAGCTATTCCTCACTGTAACTCAGTATCCTATTGTCACTGTAAGTCTTTAGATGATTTTATGCTTGAATTTATTATTATTATTGATTTCCAAGCCTCTAGTCTGTCCCCCTTCTGAACCATCTTGCAGATGTCTGCCTGGTTAAGCTTTCCAAAAGCCTCTTCTATCATTTCACTTCCCTGCTCAAAAACTTTCAATGGCTCCCTACCTCCAGGAAAATGTCTGAACTCCTCAGTCTAGCTTGCAAAACTCCCTATAGTCTATCTCCAATCCACTTTTCTAACCCTTTACTCCAGCTAGTCTGATAGCTCTCTTCTTTGTATCATCCAGCTGATACATATTTCTATTTCACTTTTTATATACACAGTACGAGATATACCATAAGTGGCTGGTAACTGTTTGCTGATGTCATTTTTGCTGTGGCAGCCTGGAGCATGGATATTTATGTCTAACTGTAGCAGAAGATCCTGAAGGCTGTGGTCTAGCCAGAGGAAAGATTTGCACAGATGTGCTTAGGAGTATATACTATGTATTAAAGCTATTTTTTAGTAATATCCTTATTGAGGAGTTTAGAGAGAAATTCTCAGAAATTCTCAGATAAGGGGTCTAAAAATAAGGCTCTAGAGCCTTAGAGGATTTTAAAAGCCATAGTCTTATCCTTGTCTAAATATTACTATCCCTACTATAAATCATACCCATTCAAACTTCTCCCCATAGGAGCACCCACCTTAAGAGGAATTTATTTTTATTTATTTATACAAAGCAACACAGTAATCTCTCTCTCTCATCAACAAAAACTTCCGGCCTTATTCACAAAACTGACTTAAAAGTCACTGTAACGATGGCTTGCTTCCTTTATGGTGCCACTGGGATTTCGGAAGTACATAGCAGAGCCCAGTACGCCTGGGATTAAGGAGCGGTCCAGAGTGGTGTGCTGATAACCCCTGAGATTGGAGTGGGGGCGATGGAGGGGGACCCTGAGTATTTACTGCTAGCTATTCATTGAGAGAGTGAAGGGCAACCCTCACCTAGCAATTTCCAAGATGAACATCTTCCTTCCAAGGACGCTTCATTTAATGGCACTAGAAAAGGTATAGGAAAAATGTTTTTACCTAATTTTAGAACATGCAGAAGGTTTGGACAATCACTTCCTTTCCTATAAAGGAGTTTTGCAAGCCACTTTTAACAAATTAAGTGGAGCCCAAAAATTCAGACCTTCAATTTTGAGCTGTCACTAGATAGCAGACACAAACTGGTAGCCCTTAAAGCAAAATACAGCTCACGGATGTGTTTTGTCTGGTCAGCACAGTGTTTTTACTTTTCAAAAATTTATTTAATTAAAATGTCTTTACACTGGAGTGATCCTCCCACCTCAGCCTCCCAAGTAGCTGGGAAAACAGGTGCACACCACCACACACAGCTCATTTGCCTCATTTTTGTATTTTTTGTAGAGATGGGGTTTCACCGTATTGCCTAGGCTAATCTCCTACTCCTAGGCCCAAGGGATCTGCCCACCTCAGCCTCCCAAAGTGCTGGAATTACAAGCATGAGCCACTGTGCCCAGCCTTCACAATATCTTAATTAAGGATAAGAAATTATCTTCACTAAAAGGAGGTGGGCCTTGCACTTCAGGGGGCTAGGGCAGGAGGATCATTTGAGGCCAGGATTTCGAAGCTGCAGTGAGCTAGGAGCACAACCCAGCACTCCAGCCTGGGTGACAGAGCAAGATCTTGTCTCTAAATAAATAAATAAAAGGAGGTGGGGAGGGTGGTAAGCTGGAATCTTAGTTGTTCATAACTTTAAGCCTGTCCGGAGACTTCTCCACAACCTTCAAGTACCACCTGCCTTGTCCAGCTCACCAAGAAAGTAAAGTGGCCTTTGTTGCTTTGGGTTTCACCAGAACATTTCATATTAAGTAAAATGCATGGGATTCCATTTCTCGGCCATGATAAGGGATAAAGGACAGAGTTAGACTTTGACATAAACAGGACTCATCCAGTAAGCAGCCAGTAGGAATGTTGGCAAAGTGTAATTAGCCAGCTGGTCTGTTTAAATCCACCCTCTTCTCTAAATGCCAAGTGTTGAAGAATTAAATATTTTAGCATGCCAGGCATAGTTCAAAACCGGATTTTTAAAATCCATTTTCATGTTGCCTCCTTTCTCCTTAGCTAGTTTTATGTACAAACTAGGGGTCAAGTAAGTTAATACTTCCAACAAAAGGACGCTGAAACTTTTGGTCAGAGCCAGTTGTGAAGTCAGTATAAACTTTTCCTGAACTGTTGCTCAAGAAGAAAACTTCTTGAGTCTTAATTATCTTTGAGGCTGGAATGCTCAGGGCCCATCTCACAATCTAGTCCAGCCCCTTCAGTAGGACACATATTTTTCCTTCTTGCCTGGGTTACAAAAGATATGCTGGTTATCAAAACAGACCCAAGGCACACATGAAGCAACTGAAAACTATGGTTGCTTGATAAGGCCCAGTTCTCATCTTTTTTGCCTTTGCAAATTCCAATCTCCTGTTCTGGAGTCTGGGAGGTAAACAGTCTTCCCTGGAATTTTCATACATCCACATCCTTGGTCTCCTGCTTTGATTGGTTCAGCCTTCTCACATGTTGTCTCCTCCTTATCTTTCTCCTTGGCTTGTTAATATGTTTACTTCAACTAAACTAAACTCAAATGTCATGGTCCTAATCAAAGCAAGAGCATTTCAACTCATTAATTTTTCCTTTTGCCTTCTGATATTCAGTCTAAAATTTGCATAAGCTTAGATATTCTCGGACAAGTAACTTAGAGTAAGGGATTGCAAGTATAAGGGCTTAAGTGTCTTACTACAGAAACGTTAAGGTTCTGTCCTGCCTCCCTCTCAGATTAAGCAGTGGCCAGTTCCTTTGAGATTTTAGCAAAAATTGCTCTCACAAAGGAATAGCTTATAGGAACTATTCCACCTGGGGGCATTTATTTACTGAGATATTTCCCATTTTGATATTATTAATTACTCTTTCCAATGAGTAATAAATATTTTTTTAATTCTGTTTTCAAAGAAAAACAACAGCATGCCTTTTGCTCTTCAAATCTCAGAGTAGTATGTTGAATATGAATATAAAATTTACCATATGGCCATATATTAGAACTTAAATCTCGTTGTTGTTGTTGTTGTTGTTGTTGTTGTTGTTATTGTTTTGAGACGGTCTTGCCTGTCTGGAGTGCAGTGGCATGGTCTCGGCTCACTGCAACCTCCACCTTCTGGGTTCAAGCAATTCTTGCGCCTCAGCCTCCTGAGTAGCTGGGACTACAGGCATGCACTACCACGCCTGGGTAATTTTTTGTATTTTTAGTAGGGACAGGGTTTTGCCATGTTGGCCAGGCTGGTCTTGAACTCCTTGCCTCAAGTGATCCGCCCACCTTGGCCCCTCAAAGTTCTGGGACTACAGGTGTGAGTCACAGCGCCCAACCTAGAGTTTAATCTCTGCCAAATATGCTACCAATTCTTAGAGGCTCTATTTGTCAGAAAGTAAAATGCACACTAGAACAACTGTAGAATATAGAGTTCAATGTGTTTCCCTCAGATCCTGTTATAGTACATAGAGCCAACACATTTGTTTTTCTTTTATGGTTCCTAGGAGAAAAATCCTCTGCTTTTTCCTTACACGCCTCATTTGGTGCCAAATCCCTAATGTATGTGTATCTAGGGTCAGATGCTAAGCAAATATCATGGGCCAAAGACCAACACACATGTGCAGTGGTTAAACAGCCTAGGAAAAGTCTTTGGGTAGTCTTCAGCAAACTGTTCTTTTCCTCCATTAAACCCAAATTCCAATCTCCCCACTCTTGGCAACATTGCCCAATTTCTGAAATTTCGTTTCTTCCTTCCTTATTTTTAGTATCCACTTGCTTGGCTCTCCAAATTCCTGCTCAGCTGCGCCTTATGGATTTCATATTGAACCAGTCTTCTGCTCCTGGTTACCCAAGACTGTGTCTCAGGTGCCCAGTCTGCCCAGTATGTGATAATGCTCTGTGAGAAAGGCAGTTTATGAGATTGTTTATAGAGTACAAACAAACAAAAGTAAAACTATGCATGAAAAATAACCTAGTAGAAAATCCACCAAAATATTAATATAGTGATAGCCTCTAGAGGGTGAGACTAAGGGTATCTTTTTAGTCATCTTTCTACTTTTCCATTTTTCAAAATTATCTGTGCATCACTTTTTTTTTTTTTTTTTTCCTGAGACAGAGTCTTACTCTGTCACCCAGGCTGTAATACTGGAATGCAATGGCGCAGTCTTGGCTCACTGCAACCTCCGCCTCCCAAATTCAAGTGACTCTCCTGCTTCAGCCTCCCTAGTAGCTGGGACTACAGGCACGCGCCACCACACCCAGCTAATTTTTGTATTTTTAGTAGAGACACGGTTTCACCATGTTGGTCAGGCTGGTCTCGAACTCCTGACCTCAGGTCATCCACCCACCTCAGCCTCCCAAAGTGCTAGGATTACAGGCATGAGCCACCGTGCCCAGCCCACTTTTTCTCTTAGTTGTTTTCCTGTTTTATATATATTACTCTTTTCGTGTGAAGGACTCAAGAAACTCTCCTTTCTGAAAAAGCTCACACCCAACTTTCTTGAAATTAATCTGATTCAAAGCACTTTGTGTTTCAAAAGGCAATGATAGCTACAAAGAAAAATGTTATTGCATTAACACTTCCAAATATATGAACTCTAGATACAAAGGGTGAAAAGATAAACAGATTCTCCCCCAAAAAAATCAAGCCTCTGGAGAAATGATCTTATGCTCGCTGCAGAGTCCATATATTATACTGGGTACATCAGCTGGTTATTACCACTTCATTGAGTATCTGTACTCTACTATACACTATCTAGCTAGCTATAGCTATAGTTTCTGTTGTGAGTTAAATAAAAATACATTCAAGTCCTAACCCCAGTATCTGTAAATGTGACATTTTTGGAAATAGGGTCTTTGTGGATGTAACTGAGTTAAGGCCAAACTAGATTAGGGTGAGCCCTAAACCCAGTGTAACTGATGTCCTTATAAAAAGGGGAACAGGCCAGGCACAGTGGCTCACGCCTGTAATCCCAGCACTTCAGGAGGCCAAGGCAGGCAGATCACGAGGTCAGGAGTTTGAGACCAGCCTGACCAACATGGTGAAACCCCATCTCTACTAAAAATACAAAAATTGGCCGGGCATGGTGGCACATACCTGTAATCCCAGCTACTCGGGAGGCTGAGGCACAAGAATCGCTTGAACCCCAGAGGCGGAGGTTGCAGTGAGCCAAGATCGTGCCACTGCACTCCAGCCTGGGCAACAGAGTGAGACTGTCTCAAAAAAAATTAAAAGGAACACTTGGACACAGGGACCCAGAGACACAGAGGAGACACCATGTGAAGATGCAAGAAGAGGTTGGATGATACCGCTGAAAGTCAAGGAGCACGGGGGACTGCACCCAGAAGCTGAGAGAAGCATGGAACAGCCCTGCCCCCATCAGAGCCCTCCAGCAGGAACCAACCTTGCCAACACCTTGATTTAAGACTCCTAGCTTCCATAACTGTGAGAGAATACATTTTTCTTAAGTCACCCAGTTTGCAGTACTTTGTTATGGCAGCCTTAGGAAACGAATACAATTTCTCTCACACTTTGGGAGAATTACTCAGTTCATTTAACAAACATTTATTCAGCACCCACAATCTGCAAGTTCTGCTAGGTGCTGTGAAGAGCACCGTAAATAAAACACTGTTGCTGCCACTCTGAGACTCACAGCCTCATGGTGAGATTATGTCATATGATGAGGCCAGGGAAGGAGGCCTGCACCGGGTACTGAGGAAACAAGGGCATTTATTCCAGCTCAGGGTAAAGGAAAGACATCATAGAAAAGATAATACCTGAGAAGAGTCTTTTTTTTTTTTTTTTTTGAGACGGAGTTTCGCTCTTGTTGCCCAGGCTACAGTGCAGTGGTGCGATCTCAGCTCACTGCAACCTCTGCCGCCCGGGTTCAAGGAATTCTCCTGCCTCAGCCTCCTGAGTAGCTGGGATTATAGGCATGCACCACCACGCCCGGCTAATTTTGTATTTTTAGTAGAGACGGGGTTTCTCCTGGTTGGTCAGGCTGGTCTCAAAGGCCCACCTTGGCCTCCCAAAGTGCTGGGATTACAGGCATAAGCCACTGCGCCCAGCTCTTGAGAAGAATCTTAAAGGATTTACTCCATAAAGGAAATCCGCAGGCTAGTATGAGACAGCTTCTCCTCTGCCACACTCATCGCTAAAGCAGCCTCTTCCTGCAGTGAAAGGGTTTAAATGACATCATTAAAGCCATGTTGCGCCATATTATGACTGTCTAGTGCTTTTCCACAGCCTAAAGTTTCTTGCCAGTTGGATCTTATGGGAAAAGAAAAAAAAATAAGATCATTTCTCCTGAGGCTTGATTTTTGGGGGAAGAATCTGTTTATTTTTTGCCTTTTGTATCTAGAGTTCATAAAATCAGAAATGTTAATGCAATACCCTTTTTTTGTAAATATCATCGCCCTTTGAAACACAAAATGCTTTGAATTCAGATTATTTGTAAAAAGTAAGGTGTGAGCTTTTACAGAAAGGAGAATTTCTTGGGTCCTTCCCATGACAAAAGTAATGTATATAAAACAGGAAAACAACTACAAGAAAAAGTGATGCACAGATAATTTGAAAAATAGAAAAGCAGAAAGATGATTTAAAAATACTCTTAGTCGGCCGGGCGTGGTGGCTCACGCCTGTAATCCCAGCACTCTGGGAGGCCGAGGCAGGCGGTTCACAAGGTCAGGAGATCGAGACCACGGTGAAACCCCATCTCTACTAAAAATACAAAAATAAGCCGGGCGTGGTGGTGGGCACCTGTAGTTCCAGCTACTTAGGAGGCTGAGGCAGGAGAATGGGGTGAACCCAGGAGGCGGAGCTTGCAGTGAGCTGAGATCGCGCCACTGCACTCCAGCCTGGGTGACAGAGCGAGACTCCATCTCAAAAAAAAAAAAACAAACAAACAAACAAAAAAACTCTTAGTCTCACTCTCTAGAGGCTATCACTATATTAATATTTTGGTGGATTTTCTACTAGATTGTTTTTTATGCATAGTTTTTATTTGGTCTCTTGGTAGTCTATAAACAATCTTGTATCCTGCCTTTTTAACACAGCATTATAGCATAAACATTTTCCCAGGCCTTTAGAAACTCTCTATAAACATAATTGTAATGGCTATAAAACATTTGGTTGCATAGATGCCCATAGTTTATTTAACCAAGTCTTGTGTTGGCTATTTAGATTAGATCATAACTTTTAAAATAGCCTTCAGATAAATGTAATGAGTTTTTAATTGGAGATTTTAAGTAATTTCATCATAGACTGACAGTTGCCTCATGATACGAGGACCATTTTATCATCAGGAAGTTGACTTTAAAACAAACTGAAAAGACAAAGACTTTGACAATGTCAGCAGGTCTTCTCTCCCCCCACCTCCAATGCCCCCAAAGATTTTTCCTCTGTTGGCCTGTGGCTCTCTATTGCTGGACCCACTTGTCTTCCCACCTCATACCCTACTTACCCCAGTTTCTTGGTCAAGCTGAGCATGAAGCAACAGGCTCTGAAGCCTCAGCATCCCCTCCTCAGGCTGAGAATTGGCCGTGTCTCCTTCTTGTCCTGGCCCATGGCAAGCACTTCAGAGCTGGTCCAGGCTCCTGCTTTGCTCCCCAAGTCACTTCCCTCTGGGGTTCATTTGAGTTTTTCTTGCTGCTAGTGTAGTTCAAGATCCTGGAAAAGCCCACATTCTACCTAAGTCATCATTCCCACCCCAAGATAGATATTCTCTAATAAAGAACCTTTGTCATCCAAGTGTCCTGGCCTGTACACACACACCCCCCCCACCCCCCCGACACACATTCATCCAACTGGACTTCTGTATCAGTTCCTATTTTTTCCATTTCTGTTATAGTAGCCGTCTTAGTCCATTTGCGCTGCTATAACAAAATACCTTAGATTGAGTAATTTATAAACAACAGAAACTTTTTTCTCACAGTTCTGCTGGCTGGGAAGTCCAAAATCAAGGTGTTGGCAGATTCGGTGTCTGCTGAGGGCTCAGTCTCTGCTTCCAAGATTGTACCTTACTGCTATGTCCTTATATGGTAGAAAGGGACAAAAAGGGATGAACACTGTATCCTCACATGGCAGAAGAGATTGAAGGACCAGGCAACTCTGGAGTCTTCTTTTATAAGGATATTAATCCCATCCATGAGGATAGAGCCCTTCTGGCCTAACTACCTCCTAAAGGCCCTACCTCTTAATACTATTACTTTGGGGTTTAAGTTCTAACGTAAGAATTTTGGAGAGACACATACATTCAGACTGTAGCAGTAACCTGTCTGCTACCATGATCCCTGATATCCTAGCCCTTGACCTGAACCTCACCTGATATCTGATACCCAGACACCCTTACCTGTGCTTATTTATCTAGGCTCTTGAGAGTCACCTACCTGTGGGGATGCCCAGCTACTGCTTGAATCAATAAGGCTAGATATTGCACTTAGGTAAAACATTCTGCTCTCCCAGCTCAAACTTCTCTATTGGATAGGCCCATCTGCCCTTATATCTTCAACATGCCTCAACACCCATCTATCTCACTGCCACAGTGAGCAAGGCTAGCAGCAGTTCCAGGCTCATGCCTGCCATTCTGAAGGGCTGTAAATGAACAAGATATCACAACAACCGCTTTTAAAAGTACTTGGATATTAGTCCTAAATATAGGTGTATGAAATCTGAAAACTCACCTTTTTTTTTTTTCATTGCCCATTTGGCAGCAAAACCTGACCATATTTGTTTCCTGTGGCTGCCATAACAAATTACCACTAACTTCATAGCTTAAAATGATATAAGTATGTTCTCTTACAGTTCTGGAGACCAGAAGTCCAAAATCAATTTCGCTGAGTCAAAATCAATGGGTTGGCAGGGCCACACCCACACCTGAGGCTCGAGGGGGTGGGGGAATCTGGTCCTTACCACTTCCAGCTTCTGGTAGCTGCCAGTATTCCTTGACTTGTGGCCATGTCACTCCAATCTGTCTGCCTCCAAAGTAACATCATTTTTTCTCTTCCATGTGTGTCAAATCTCCCTCTGCCTTTCTCTTATAAGGTTATGTGTGAGGACCTTTAGGGCTTACTCAGACAATCTGGGATAATCTCACACGTTAAACTCCTTAGCTCAATCACATATGCAAAGACTATTTTTCCTAATTAGGTAACATTTACAGGTTCCAGGGATTAAGATTTGAGCTCTATAGGTGCCCATTATTTAGCCTATATGAATAAGGCTATTTATGATCTTTATCAAACCCTCTTAATAAGAATAATCATGTCTTGCTAAAGAAATACTCGTGTGGGATTATAGGGTGCTGCTCCAGACTTTAACAGGAGTGTTGAGTAATATGCAACATGGGCACTCTTCTTCCTTTCTTTTTTTCTGAGATAGAGTCTCGCTCTGTCACCCAGGCTGGAGTGCAGTGGTGTGATATTGGCTCACTACAACATCCACCTCCTGGGTTCAAGCGATTCTCCTGCCTCAGCCTCCCAAGTAGCAGGGATTACGTGCACCTGCCACCACACCCAGCTAATTTTTTTGTATTTTTAGTGGAGACAGGGGCTTCAACATATTGGCCAGGCTGGTATCGAACTCCTGACCTCAAGTGATCTCCCTGCCTCAGCTTCCCAAAGTGCTGGGATTACAGGTGTGAGCCACTGCACCCGGCCTCTCTTCTTCCTTTCTAAAGTCAGAAAAAAATCTGGGACACTCTAAAACACACTTGTCCCCAAAGGTTTTCGATAAAGGTTTTGTGGTTCTGAATTCTCTGCCTCAAGAACACCAATCCTTGCCATCTACATAGCATTTTATAGCCCTTTCACCTACCTATCAATACCACAACAATGCAGATGTAATGATCCCTGTTTTAGAGATAGGAAACTTGTGGAGTTGAGTGCCTTGCCAGCTTCAAATAATTAATCAAAGACCAGAACCAGAATCCATGGCTCTGATCCTCAATCCAGTACTTCCACTGTATCAGAGCTGTCTCCCTAGAGAGGCAATCTGAAGCGAATATGACTTGAATACTCTTTAAAGCATATGATTTGAATATTTTTACTGGCGAAGATTAGAAATAGCACTTTGAATCCTGTCAAATGATAAAACAGATAGGCCCTGAGCCAAGATTAAACAAAGGAGACATGAAAGGTACAAGAAAATATTATCTAAAAACTAAAGGCAGTTATGAAGGCTATATGCTTATTGACTTGCCTTTTTTTATTACTCTTTCTTTATTTTCCACTTATGAATTGTCTACTCTCAGCATTTGGGAAGAAAAATCTGCATTCATATAGAAATTTGCATTATGTTACAGGCAAGTTGACACATCATTTATAAACTGAGAATAATGATGCTTCCTTTGTAGGATCATTGTGAGAATTAAAAGAGCGTGTGTGAAGTGCCTAACACAGAGCTTTAATAAACGTGAATTACCTTGCTTCCTCCCTCTCACCCTCTTCTCCTAGCCCCACTGCCACCCTAAACCCTAATCCTAGTTAAATGAACCAACCTCTTAAAGCTTAGTCTCCTTTTATTTTATTTATTTATTTTTTTGAGATGGAGTCTGGCTCTGTCGCCCAGGCTGGAGTGCAGTGGCGCGATCTCGGCTCACTGCAAGCTCTGCCTCCCAGGTTCATGCCATTCTCCTACCTCAGCCTCCCGAGTAGCTGAGACTACAGGCGCCCGCCACCAAGCCTGGCTAATTTTTTTGTATTTTCAGTAGAGACGGGGTTTCACTGTGTTAGCCAGGATGGTCTTGATCTCTTGACCTGGTGATCCTCCCTCCTCAGCCTCCCAAAGTGCTGGGATTACAGGCGTGAGCCACCATGCCCGGCCTTTTTTTTTTTTTCTGAGACAGAGTCTTGCTCTGTCATCCAGGCTAGAGTGCAGTGGTGCAATCTCAGCCCACTGCAACCTCCATTTGCCGAGTTTAAGCCATTCTCATGCCTCAGCTTCCCAAGTAGCTGGGATTACAGGTGTGCACCACCACACCCAGCTAATTTTTGTATTTTCAGTAGAGACGGGGTTCACCATGATGGCCAGGGTGGTCTCAAACTCCTGACCTCAGATGATCTGCCTGCCTCAGCCTCTCAAAGTGCTGGGATTACAGGCGTGAGCCACCGCACCCAGCCAAAGCTAAGTCTTCTGAGATTCAACATCCTCAAGTTGCTGAGCCTGTGTGGGACCCACCAGCACAGCTTGCCCCACCTGGCCAGGTCCTGAGCGGTATGACCAAGCACACTGTCCCATCTGGAATCTGCATGTGTCCCTGCCAGCCTTGGGCAGCAGCCAATGTATAATCCTCTCAATTCGTTCTTCTCCCCCAGAACTTTCATCCCCTTATCTCCATGATACTCTACTTCCTCCGTAAATGATAACAATGAAAAAGTAGACGGAAAGTATGCCCAGAGGGCTTTTGCCTTAACTAAGGAGAGGGTTTTAGATGGTGTTATCGGGCTTCCTCTTTTCTTCAGGCCTCGTATTATATTTTAGTTACCATTTATAAAATCTAACTAGCCTACGCATCAAATTTCCACGTCCTCCTCAACTCTAAATCTAGACTTCCACTCCTTGCTCTGATCACTCTTGACCTCTCCACCCTCTCCCATGTTTCCACCATCCTCTGAAACTCCTCTTCAAGGGCAGTAAGGTCTTTCCGGTTTCTCATGCAGCACTCCCTTCCTTTTCAGGCCTTAACTGAGACCTAGTCCTCCTTGGAGGATCTGGCTCTCCCTATAATACTCTTTCAAGCGAGGCTGTTCATACTCCTCCACTTAAAAGCTAGATCTGCATTTCCCTCATATCCCAGTGTTGATTTCAACCTATTACTTCTCTATGAGAGTTTTTAAAGTCCTTGATGAACTGATCAGGAACTTGTAAGTGATAAAAATGAAAATGTGGGGCCGGGAGCGAGGGCTCACGCCTGTAATCCCAGCATTTTGGGAGGCTGAGGCAGGTGGATCATCTGAGACCAGGAGTTCGAGACCAGCCTGACCAACATGGTGAAACCCTGTCTCTACTAAAAAAAATACAAAGTTAGCTGGGCACGGTGATGGACACCTGTAATCCCAGCTACTTGGGAGGCTGAGGCAGGAGAATTGCTTGAACCCAGGAGGCAGAGGTTGCAGTGAGCCGAGATCGCACCGTTGCACTCCAGCCTAGGCAACAAGAGCGAAATTTCATCTCAAAAACAAATAAAAAGTAAAAAGAAAATGTGGGGCCGGGTGTGGTGACTCACACCTGTAATCCCAGCACTTTAGGAGGCCAAGGCAGGTGGATCACCTGAGGTCGGGAGTTTGAGACCAGCCTGACCAACACGGAGAAACCCCATCTCTACTAAAAATACAAAATTAGCCGGGCATGGTGGCACATACCTATAATCCCAGCTACTTGGGAGGCTGAGGCAGGATTATCTCTTGAACCCTGGAGGCGGAGGTTGCAGTGAGCCAAGATTGCGCCATTGCACTCCAGCCTGGGCAACAAGAGCAAAACTCCATTTCAAAAAAAAAAAAAAAAAAAAGAAAAGAAAGAAAGAAAATGTGGAGAAATGTGGAGTGGATACCATGTCCATAGGGGCCATGTCTTAAATAAGGAGAGGGTTTTATATGGTATTATCAGGTTTCCTCTTTTCGTCAAGCCTTGTTATCCTTTAACTACAATGTGTAAAACCAAACCAACCTTGGCATCCAATTTCCATGAGTTCCTCAATGCTAATCTGTAACTTCCATTCTGCCTAAGTCACTCACTCCAGTGGCCTCACCCAGGACCTTCTTATCCTACATCTCAGTCTAGCTAATTAACTGCTTCATCTCTGAAATGTTGAGCACCAATAGCCAGGATTCTCCTTTCCATCCAATTCTCTCATATCCCCACTCCAGTTACACATGCTCTTCCTTAACTTCTCCAACTTAGCAGAGTAGATCAACCGCTTGCCGGCATCGCTTCTGCCTTGATCAGCCTCCAGGCTTACAGTCCATGGCGGATCACCTGCCCTACCATGTTACCTGGATACCTTACTCGCTTGCCCATTTGTACTTCTAACTACTTTGCACATGAGCACCAAACTCCCACCCAGTGTCATTTCTACAACCGATTTCCTCTGCCCACGACCGGGGGGGTGCTAACTTCCAGAAATCAATCACACAACCCTGCAGAATTTTGCTGCTTAATGTTCATGTTCAACAAACTCAGCTTTGTCCTTGTGCCAGTGGACAATTATTTTAACTGCCTTGATTAGCAACCTCCCCCATTCTCCTAAGCAGTTAATCCAAAATTTTAATTCTCTGCTGAAGTTCACATTTTAATTCCTTCGTTCTCAGCATGTGGTTTTATCTCTTTGTTTAAAAAGAAAATTAGCCGGGCACAGTGGCTCACACCTGTAATCCTAGCACTTTGGGAGGCCGAGGTGGGCGGATTGCCTGAGCTTTGGAGTTTGAGACCAGCCTGGGCAACACAGTGAAACCCCGTCTCTACTAAAATACAAAAAATTAGCCAGGCATGGCAGCATGCACCTGTAGACCCAGCTACTCGGGAGGCTGAGGCAGGAGAATTGCTTGAACCCGGGAGGCGGAGGTTGCAGTGAGCTGAGATGGTGCCACTGCACTCCAGCCCGGGCAACAGAGTGAGACTCCATCTCAAAAAAAAAAAAAAAAAAAAAGAAAAGAAAATTAAAGCAATCACAATCTGCCTCAACATCCCAATTACAAACTTGCCTGTATTTGTCACCATCTCCAGCTTCAGAAAGTGAATCATTTCAACTCTGGTTCAAGGCCAAGCCCTCCACCTGTGCTGTTGACCCCAGTCCTCCACGTGTACCATCAATTATCCCCTCTCAAACTTCTTGTTTTTCCCTCTCCAGTAGCTTCTTTTTCTCTTTTTTTTTTTTTTTTTTTTGATAGAGTATCGCTCTGTCGCCAGGCTGGAGTGCAGTGGCGCAATCTTGGCTCACAGCAACTTCTGCCTCCTGGGTTCAAGCGATTCTCCCACCTCAGCCTCCCGAGTAGCTGGGACTACAGGCGCATGCCACCATGCCCGGCTACTTTTTGTATTTTTAGTAGAGACGGGGTTTCGCCATTTTGGCCCAGGTGGTCTCCATCTCCTGACCTTGTGACCTACCCGCCTCGGCCTCCCAAAGTGCTGGGATTAGAGTCATGGGCCACCACACCCAGCCCCTCTCCAGTAGCTTCTTCTCTCAGCCTATAAATATTCTCTGATGACTCCATTAAAAAAAAACAAAACAAAACGCTTGACCCTAAATCCCACTCTAGCTACTGCCCTTTCTCTTGCTTTCCATTAAAAAAAGAAAAAAAAAAAAAAGCTTGACCCTAAATCCCACTCTAGCCACTGCCCTTTCTCTTGTTCTCCTTTCTCAGCTAAACTTTTTGAAAAGTCACTAAAGGGCCGAGTGCAGTGGCTCATGCTTGTAATCCCAGCACTTCGGGAGGCCGAGGCAGGTGGATCACTTGAGCCCAAGAGTTTGAAACCAGCCTAGGCAACATAGTGGGACCCCTGACTCTACAAAAAAATTAAAAAAAAAAAAAATTAGTGGGACATGGTGGCATGCACCTGTAGTCCCAGCTACTCGCAGTGAGGGGCAGTGCTGAGGTGGGAAGATCACTTGAGCCCCAGAAGTTGAGGCTGCAGTAAGCTGTAATCACAGCACTGCACTCCAGCGTGGGCGACAAAGCGTGACCTGTCCCAGAAAAAAAAAAAAAAAAGAGAGAAAATGTCATTACACTCCTCACTCTCTATCTCCACTTCCTCACTTCTCATCACCCTTCAACCCTCTTCACTAGGAATCTGTTTCATCAAATGTCATTAATGGCCGGGCCTGGGGGCTCACGCCTATAATACCAGCACTTTGAGAGGCCGAGGAGGCAGATTATCTGAGGTCAGGAGTTCGAGACCAGTCTGGCCAACATGGCGAAACCCCATCTCTAATAAAAATACAAAAATTAGCCAGGTGTGGTGGTGCGTGCCTGTAGTCCTAGCTACTCAGGAGGCCGAGCACGAGAATCACTTGAACCTGGGAGGCAGAGGTTGCAGTGAGCCAAGATCGTGCCACTGCACTCCAGCCTGGACAACAGAGTGAAACTGTGTCTCAAAAAAAAAAAAAAAAAAAGTGCCACTAATAACCTCCCGTTTCCAGTCTCAGTGCACATTTCTCAGTCCTTAGCTACCTGGACTTCTCTGCTGCATTTGACACTGTTAACCCTTCTCTCCTTTGTGAAACTAATAGTCTATTCCCTTGAGTTTCGTGGAAATGGAAGTATGGTGATAACCAACATGTAGGTAGTCATAAATGACCAGTGGTGAAAAGAATGGATTCACTATTGATAGTATCTAGAGGAGGAAGAACAATCAAGGCCAGAGAAACCTTATGCTTTAGAGAAGCCACTCTGGCCCTTTCTCAGCTATGCCCCTTCTCACAGGGTGAGGCATCCGCAGGGCCTATGTACCAACCATGACTCCAGTATACTGCCCAAATAGCCCCAAGACTTTCAAGGCTTGTACAGTCCTCTTGCCTAAATCCTGAGGGTGGACTGCACCATCAGGGTGCTCACATCTAG
This sequence comes from Pongo pygmaeus, assembly GCF_028885625.2. Taxonomy (NCBI): domain Eukaryota; kingdom Metazoa; phylum Chordata; class Mammalia; order Primates; family Hominidae; genus Pongo; species Pongo pygmaeus. The sequence continues at coordinate 103,921,855 of NC_072384.2, read as the reverse complement.
GCCTAAAGAGTGGCTGGAGGCAGCTGTTTACAGAAGTGTGAGCCAAGCTTTATATGCAAGTGGGGGTAACCACATGCTTGCAAAGAGGTCCCTTGTAGCAGGGGCTGCAGCCAGGTCCAAGAAGAAAAGGGGGTAAGCCATGGCCAGAGGCTGTTTCTCCACATGCTGCCGTGTTCCAACATGAACGCCAACATGGAATTCCAATATGGAACCCTAAAGAGTAGAATTCCAGGTTATTACGAAGCTATGTTTTTCAAAGTAGGAGAGTAAAACATGTATCATTTAACATTTTGTTAGATTGATTTATAACTATTTTGGTAAAAAAAAAAATCTTTGTTTTGGCTTCTTTTCTTTAATGGTTGCTTAGCAAAGTATAGGATTTTAGGTTGCCAGGTCTTTGAGGATAACACTAATTTGTTTTGTTTTTTTTTTTAAATTGTGGTAAAATATACGTAACATAAAATGTTCTGTCAACCATTTTTAAGTCTACAATTCAGTGGCATTAAGAGCACTCACATTGCTGTGGTACCATCACCATCATCTGCCCACAGAATTCTTTTCATTTTATAAAACTGAAACCCTGTACCCATTAAACAATAACTTCCTGGCAGTCATAGTAGCTCATACCTGTAGTCCCAGCTACTTGGGAGGCGGGAGGAGTTCAAGGCTGCAGTAAGCTATGACAGCGTCGCTACACTCCAGCCTGGGCGACACAGTGAGACCCTATCTCAAAATACATACACACACACACACACACACACACACACACACACAAATTCTAATTCCTCATTCCCTTCTCCCCACCCCTAGCCCCTGGTAATCACCATTCTACTTTTTGTCTCTAAGAATTTGACTATTCTAGGTACCTCATATAAGGAATCATACAGTATTTGTCCTTTTGTGACTGGCTCATTTCACTTAGCATAATGTCCTCAAGGTACATTGATGTTGTAGCTTGTATCAGAACTTCCTTCCTCTTTCCAGCTGAATATAATATTCCATTGTGTATATAAATCTTTGGTTTATCCATTCATTCATGGATATACACTTGGGTTGCTTCCACCTTTTGGCTATTGCAAATAATGCTGCAATGGACGTGGGTGTACAGATATCTCTTTGAGTCCCTTGATTTATAACTTTTAAATATTTTGACATACAGCATGTGGCCTCCATTTGTACCGTTTCCCCAGGCCCCACAAATGTTAGAGCAGGCCTGTGTGGGAGCTGAACATTCATATTTGCCAAAGACAGCAACCAGCTTTCACATTAGATGCCACCTCCAGTGGATCCATGGAACCTGCTTGGAAATTTGCATTGAGAGTCAGCAGGGAGGAATCCCTGAAGTGATTAGTGATGTCTGCCCCGGGCATACCTAACACTTTCCCTGACCTAGTTACAGCTCTTCATTCATGTAGGAGAAAATTGGGGTCAAGAGCAGTTAAAATACTTCCCGGCTCTGGTGAGGAGCAGAATAGCACGAGGACTCAGGTTCTCTCATGCGAGGTCAAAGCATTGATTCTTGCAATGCTGGAGGTGGGGCAACTTCATCCTCAGGAGGCATGAGGAAGAAACTCTTCCCAGGTTCCTCACAGAGGAGAGCTGCTGGGCTTGTGCTCAGAAAGGGGGTATAACAGAATGGAATAATTAATTTGAAGAGATGTCATGTGAGAAAAATGCAATCACAGGGGTTTTCTAACAAAGCCAATAGTGTTCTAAATTATGTAGAAATTATTCTGATTTAATTTAAATGAAAAGGATGCCAGCAATCAGTTTGGAGGCACAAGGAAATATTTTAATAGCAAGACTGAATTTGAGGAATTTAAATGAGGATAAACTAGCTAGGTCTTGTAAATGGACTATTTTAAGGGGAAATTCAAAACCCAATACTTTTTTTTTTGATATGGAGTCTCGCTCTGTCACCCAGATGAGAGTGCAGTGGTGCAATTTCGGCTCACTGCAACCTCTGCCTCCCAGGTTCAAGCAGTTCTCCTGCCTCAGCCTCCCAAGTAGCTGGGATTACAGGCACGTGCCACCGCACCCAGCTAAATTTTGTTTTTTTAATAGAGACGGGGTTTTACCATGTTGGCCAGGCTGGTCTCAAACTTCTGACCTCAAGTGATCCGCCTGCCTCGGCCTCCCAAAGTGCTGGGATTACAGGTGTGAGCCACTATGCCCGGCCTTATAAGCCAATAATTAATTCTACTCTTGCAACACTCCCAGGATACAGGTGGCTGCATTAGGTGAACAGACAAGCATGACTGACAATGGTCTGGAACCTGTATCTGTGGTGGAGTAGCTGTCTGGCTTTGCACAAGATACAGTCCAAAATTATCTTGCACAAGATAATTATTTTGCACAAGATAGTCTTTGCACAAGATAATTACTTTGCACAAGATGATTACTCCAAACTTCAGCTTCTTTGTTTGTAATACAAGGGCAATAATATCTACCTGTTTTTTTGGTTTTTGTTTGTTTTTTTGAGATGGAGTCTCGCACTGTTGCCCAGGCTGGAGTACAGTGGCACGATCTTGACTCACTGCAACCTCCAACTCCCAGGTTCAAGTGATTCTCCTGCCTCAGCCTCCCCAGTAGCTGGGATTACAGGCGCCTGTCAGCATGCCCGGCTAATTTTTTGTATTTTTAGTAGAGACAGGGTTTCACTATGTTGGCCAGGCTGGTCTCTGTGGGGAAAAGAAAGAGAGATCAGATTGTTACTGTGTCTGTATAGAAAGAAGTAGACATAGGAGACTCCATTTTGTTCTGTTAATCTATAACCTTACCCCCAGCCTCGTGCTCTCTGAAACATGTGCTGTGTCAGCTCAGGGTTAAATGGATTAAGGGCTGTGCAAGATGTGCTTTGTTAAACAGATGCTTGAAGGCAGCATGCTCTTTAAGAGTCATCACCACTCCCTAATCTCAAGTACCCAGGGACACAAACACTGCGGAATGCCTCAGGGACCTCTGCCTAGGAAAGCCAGGTATTGTCCAAGGTTTCTCCCCATGTGACAGTCTGAAATATGGCCTGTGGGAAAGGAAAGACCTGACCATCCCCCAGCCCGACACCCGTAAAGTGTCTGTGCTGAGGAGGATTAGTATAAGAGGAAGGCATGCCTCTTTGCAGTTGAGACAAGAGGAAGGCATCTGTCTCCTGCCCGTCCCTGGGCAATGGAATGTCTCAGTATAAAACCTGATTGTATGTTGCATCTACTGAGATAGGGGAAAACTGCCTTAGGGCTGGAGGTGGGACATGCGGGCAACAATACTGCTCTGTAAGGCACTCAGATGTTTATGTGTATGCATATCTAAAGCACAGCACTTAATTCTTTACCTTGTCTATGATGCAGAGAACTTTGTTCACGTGTTTATCTGCTGACCTTCTCTCCACTATTATCCTATGACCCTGCCACATCCCCCTCTCTGAGAAACACCCAAGAATGATCAATAAATACTAAGGGAACTCAGAGGCTGGCAGGATCCTCCATATGCTGAACGCTGGTCCCCTGGACCCCCTTATTTCTTTCTCTATACTTTGTCTCTCTTTTTCTTTTCCAAGACTCTCGTTCCACCTAACGAGAAACACCCACAGGTGTGGAGGGGCAACCCACCCCTTCAGGTCTCAAACTCCTGACCTCAAATGATCCACCCACCTTGGCCTCCCAAAGTGCTGGGATTACAGGTGTGAGCCACCACGCCCGGCCAATAATATCTACTTTTTTTTTTTTTTTTTTTTGAGACAGAGTCTTACCCTGTCGCCTCGCCCAGGCTGGAGTGCAGTGGCACACTCTCGGCTCACTGCACACTCCACCCCTCCGAGTTCAAGCGATTCTCCTGCCTCAGCCCCCCGAGTAGCTGGGATTACAGGCACCTGCCACCACGCCGGACTAATTTTTGTATTTTTAGTAGGGACGGGGCTTCACCATCTTAGCCAGGCTGCTCTTGAACTCCTGACCTTGTGATCCACCCGCCTCAGCCTCCCAAAGTGCTGGGATTACAGTCATGAGTCACCACTCCTGGCCATATCTACCTTTTAATGTCGCTATGATAAGTAAAGATAATAATGACATAGAAAACAGAAATACAGAAAGCAGGCATTTGAGTCCTTAGGTAAGTGGACTCTACCATTCACTCAGTCATACAATGACATTTTACTAAGCATCTGTTATGCACCATGCACAACTGGGCTGTGGGTCCCACTTCCCCATCAAGGGAAAAAAAACAAATGCCACTGAAGGGAGCTGGTACCCATTCAACTAAATTAAAATCCTCTTTTGCATGTTCAGTCCTGGAAATCAGGTTAATTTCTGAAAATGCTTTCAGTCTCCTTTGTGGGAAGGTAACAAAACCTCTGAGGACAATTCCAACAGACAGTATCTGGTTTAACATATCTTGTTTAACCAGCAATGGTTAGATACATATTAGGCAGCAGAAATTCAAAGATAACTGCTTGGGTTCAGCTTTCAGCTGTGTCACTTATTAGGTGAGTCAATCCCTTAACTTCACCATACCTCAGCCTCCTCATCTGTAAAATGGGAATAATAATAATGCCTCCACCAGGTGCAGTGGCTCATGCCTGTAATCCCAACACTTTGGGAGGCCAAGGCGGGTGGATCATGAGGTCAGGAGTTCAAGACCAGCCTGGCCAAGACGGTGAAACCCCGTCTCTACTAAAAATACAAAAGAAATTAGCTGGGAGCGGTGGCAGGCGTGTGTAATCCCAGTTATTTGGGAGGCTGAGGCAGGAGAATCGCTTGAACCTGGGGGTGGGGGCGGAGGTTGCAGTGAACCAAGATCGCGCCACTGCATTCCAGCCTGGGAGATAGAGCAAGATTGCGCTACTGCACTCCAGCCTGATAGACAGAGACTCCGTCTCAAAAACAGTAAATAAATAAATAAAAATAATAATGCCTCTTCATGGAGTTGATGTGAGTTTTTTTGTTTGTTTGTTTGTTTTGTTTGTTTTTGAGACAGAGTCTCTGTCACCAGGCCGGAGTGCAGTGGTGTGATCTTAGCTCACTGCAACCTCAACCTCCCTGGTTCAAGCCATTCTCCTGCTTTAGCCTCCCAAGTAGCTGGGACTACAGGCATCTGCCACCACGCTCAGCTAATTTTTGTATTTTTAGTAGAGATGGGGTTTCACCATGTTGACCAGGATGGTCTCCATCTCTTGACCTCGTGACCTGCCCACCTCGGCCTCCCAAAGTGCTGGGATTACAGACGTGAGCGACTGCGTCAGGCCTGATGTGAGTTTCAAATGAATTAATATGTGCTAATGTAGCTATGACGGCCTGGTATACGCTCAGCGTTATGTAAATATTAGCTATTGTTGTTAAAATCTCCATTAATCAATGACATCTAAGATTCTCCTATTTCCATTACAAACACAGGCCTGGTCCCCTTGTAAGTATTCCTGCACTGGGAATTGGTTAGTTTTTGTTTTTGTTTTTTTTTGAGACAGAGTCTCACTCTGTTGCCCAGGCTGGAGTGCAATGGCTTGATCTGGGCTCACTGCAACCTCCGCCTCCCCGGTTCAAGCAATTCTCCTGCCTCAGCCTCCTGAGTAGCTGGGATTACAGGTGCCTGCCATCACACCCAGCTAATTTTTGTATTTTTAGTACAGATGGGGTTTCACCATGTTGGTCAGGCTGGTCTCGAACTCCTGACCTCAGGTGATCCACCTGCCTCGGCCTCCCAAAATGCAGGTGAGAGCCACTGCGCCCAGCCGCTTAGTAGTATACTTCACAAAATGTGAAGAATCTCAAACTATTGGCACTAAAAAAGTAAGCAAATTATAGGTATGTGGAAAAATTCCGATACCTACCCTAGCACCACTTAACACTGGTGTAGCTTCTGAATAACAACCTGTTTGATTCCCAATCGGCCCAGCCTTTCCCCTTAAGTCTCTAGGTGAGAAGAACGACCATGAGTTTAGAATGAAAACACTCTTTCCAAATTCTTTGAGTCAATGATTTCTCTTCTGAAAAACCATCCTGGTTTGGTAAACTACCCTGGTTCGGTAAACTACCCTCCTGATAGAAATTCAAAGATTTACATACAAATATTTTTGTAACAGGAATTAAAACTGAAACTTCAACTGAGGCACAAAGATAGAATCGTTGCTGCATTCCAAAGGAAGTATAAGTCAAATGCAAAATTTTTACAGGACTCAGCTGAAAATTGGTTCTTTAACTCTTTTAAATTCCTGACTCACACTGAAGATATAAAAGGCACACACTGGGGCCTGTCAAGGTGCAGAGGGAGTATGGGGGTGGGGGGCATCAGGATAAATAGCTAATGCTAAAACTTAGGTGATAGATTGATAGGTGCAGCAAACCACCATGGCACATGTTTACGTATGTAACAAACCTGCATGTCCCGCACATGTATCCCGGAAATTAAAATTAAATTAAATTAGATTTTAAAAAAAGATATAAAAGAGCTGAGAGAGCAGAGGAAAAGGGGTTTTTGAAGAGGATTTCTCGGGAAGAAATTGTGCTGTGTCCCACTTCCCCACCAAAATGGGGAGGAGTGCTTCCCCCTTCACTTCAAGACCCAAGAGGAGGATTCAAAGGGACCATTCAGAAAGTCTGATATGTGCCCCTTGCCATTGAAGGACACAGGCATGGGTACCACTCACATCTGAGAAAGCAGTGGTGACTGGCAGCAGGAGAGAGGGCTTTGTCTGAGCAGTGATATAGTGGATGGAAGGTGTGTGCATCCCAGGAATCAGAGGCAGACTCACTAGGAGAACGCTCTGCCTGGGGTCTTATTCAAAGGGACCTGGCCAGGCATGGTAGCTCACACCTGTAATCTTAGCACTTTCGGAGGCCAAGGCAGGTGAATCACTTGAGGTGAGGAGTTCAAGACCAGCCTGGCCAACATGGCGAAACCCTGTCTCTACTAAAAATACAAAAAATAGCCGGGCATGGTGGCGTGCACTTGTAGTCCTAGCAACTCAAGAGGCTGAGGCGGAGAATGGCGTGAATCCGGGAGGCAGAGCTTGCAGTGAGCCGAGATGGCACCACTGCACTCCAGCCTGGGTGACAGAGCAAGACTCTGTCTCGAAAAATAAAATAAAATAAAATAAAACAAAATAAAATAAAATAAAATAATTTTAAAAAGGGACCGTACCCAAGACCACGTGGGTGACAGTGATAGAACCCAGCTGAGAAAGTCTGTACGGAGTGGAATGATGGAAAGCAAGGGTCCCCCAGGACAACGGGCAGCCCAAGGAGACTGTCTCACTGCTGCCATCAAGGGAGCGCACCTCTGAGAGGGAGGCAGCTGCAGACTGCCACAGCTTATGAGAGAACCACATAGGAATTCTCCATCTCATCCCCTTACCTCTCATCCCTCTCCCTGCCCAGCCCCAGGTCAGCAACAGTAGCTATTGAGTAGAGGAAGAGGGAAAGAAGAAGCTGACCACACGCAACCTGCCACTGGCCTACCTGGGGATGGGAAGAGCCATACCTTTAAATGAAGATTAAAATGTGACTTCTTATTTTGGACTAGACATGTTAATTTCTGAATGGAGATCATGAGGCTTAAAGTAACTTTGTAATTCAAAAATTCATGGGACTGCCCAAGTTTTCAGGTCAAAGGAAATACTTTCCTTCCCTGGATACATTGTTAAAGTCAAAATTTTGAAAGACAAAAATATGGCTGCCTTTTGTTTATTTCCTATAAGCCTGATTTCTTCAGTGTGCCATTTATGTGTCCTTTATTTTTATACTGAAGTTGGGAATAACCTAATTATCAATTAATAGGAAAATAATGATATGGAAGTACTATATTTAGTTTATGCTTTAAAGTACATACATATAAAGTATTAAACTTAAAATACAAAATGTCAAATTATACATAGTATGATTATCATATAAAAATGTATAGTTGGCCGGGCTTGGTGGCTTATGTCTGTAATCCCAGCACTTTGGGAGGCCAAGGCGGGCGGATAATGAGGTCAAGAGATGGAGACCATTCTGGCCAATGTGGTGAAACCCCGTCTCTACTGAAAATACAAAAATTAGCTGGGTGTGGTGGCAGGCGCCTGTAGTCCCAGCTATTAGGGAGGCTGAGGCAGGAGAATCATTTGAACCTGGGAGATGGAGGTTGCAGTGAGCCGCTCCATTGTACTCCAGCCTGGGTGACAGAGCGAGACTGCATCTCAAAAAACAAAAAGTGTAATTTATATGATGAGCATTTATATGATGAGCATAATCATACACACACACAATAAGATGACTAGAAGGAAACATATTGCAGGTTTAAAATGGTTATTTTGGGGTGGTATGAAGCAGGAATTTTTATTTTCTTCTACATATTCCTCTGTATTTTTCAGCTTTGTCTCCCTTTTCTTCCTGCCTTTTTCATCCCTATCCCTCAGTCACACATGGGGCTGTCCAGTGGCATTGCTTAACCATTGTCAGTCAAGAAGTCAACTGCTTTGGGAGGCCGAGGCAAGTGATCACCTAAGGTCAGGAGTTCAAGACCAGCCTGACCAACATGGAGAAATCCTGTCTCTACTAAAAATACAAAAAATTAGCCAGGCATGGTGGTGGGTCCCTGTAATCCCAGCTACTCGGGAGGCTGGAGCGGAAGAATCGCTTGAACCCAGGAGGTGGAGGTTGCAGTGAGCCAAGATCCTGCCATTGCACTCCAGCCTGGGTGACAAGAGCGAAACTCCATCTCAAAACAAACAAACAAAAAAGAAGTCAACTGATGTCCCAAGCATGGGCCACTTCCCCACAGGTTCTCTCCAATGTTCAATGTTTCGCAAACTGTTTTCTGCAAACCTTTAATTCCAAGACATGCAATGCACATTAGAACATTAAATATTTTGAAATATCCTTAAAAAAAAAAAAAACCCTTGAAATTTGTTTAACCCAGGACTTTTCATATCTTTTTTTTTTTGACCATACACAATGGCTAAAACAAAACAGAACAGAATGAAAATATTAGCAGTTTAAGCAACTTGAGTTTGGGGGAATCCTGTTTGGGAAATGCCACCCTGATTTGTAGCTCACCAAGGCAACAATGATTTCAGCTGGGAGATTATTGCTAAGGTACTAGATGGCTCTGGGAGGTCACTTCGTTCTTTTCAGCAAGTCTTCTGGACATAAATCTTGCTTCTTTGTCCATTAAGAGAAAATAGGAGAAACCACCTACTGCTATCCAAAAAGCCTCATCCCACCCATTTTAGCCAAAGACAGATGAAATGAAGCAAAAATAGGCCTATGATTGATGGACACATCAAAGTCAAAGGACTTTTAGAGGCAAAATTACTGTTTGAAGAGTTTCTCTGGACTTTATTACTTTTTATCTCTATGCTTTGTCATGTTAAGGGTGATTTCTTCACTATATCTCTTTTAGATATCACTATTTATCTTATTGAAGTCCAAAGTTGGATTGCCTTAAATAAACCCTGTAACTGCTATAAACCTAGCACCACAGCCAGGAAAACCAAGTTGCGTAACACGAAGGAAAATGATTATAAGTTCAGGCACGGGGATCTCCCTTTTCCTTACAGTTGCCTGGAAGTGATGAATCCCTAAGTCTTTCTCATTGTTAAGTCCCCAAGAAGATGTCTCCAAGGCCAAAGTACCTGCAGCAGCGTGAAAAACTTTCAGAGCCACCGATAAAGAAGGGAATCTGTATTAGGTCTAGAGTTTCTAGGGTACCTGCTGGGTCTTTTTCTTTTTACCAATTTCCCACAGGGATTTCACCCAGCAATGTGAGGTCCTCTGCAGGAATTTACAGATCACTTGGGACTTCATCACACACACCTATACTTTATCATTCTGAATACACAACTTCATTCCTCCTGATCACAGACAGACCAAGCTCTGTATTTCCTGACACATTAAAAAGGTTGTTTTTTTTAGGTTTTTCTTTCTTTTTTTTTTTTTTGAGACGGAGTCTCGCTCTGTCGCCCAGGCTGGAGTGCAGTGGTGCGATCTCGGCTCACTGCAAGCTTCGCCTCCCTGGTCACGCCATTCTCCTGCCTCAGCCTACCGAGTAGCTGGGACTACTAGGCGCCTGCCACCACACCCGGCTAATTTTTTTTTTGTATTTTTAGTAGAGTCGGGGTTTCACCGTGATAGCCAGGATGGTCTCGATCTCCTGACCTCGTGATCCTCCCACCTTGGCCTCCCAAAGTGCTGGCATTACAGGCGTGAGCCACCACGCCCGGCCAGGTTTGTTTGTTTTCTGGGGAAGAGACATAATTTCACTGTATAGTGCTTAAAACCTTCTTATAGAAGTGTGATATTTATTGTATCCAATTTTATGTTCCTCAATACAATCATGCATTGTTTAATGATGGCGACACATTCTGAGAAATTGTCATTAGGAGATGTTGTCGTTGTGTGAACATCATAGAATGTACTTACACAAACCTAGATAGTGCAGCCTACTACACACCTAAACTACAGGGTCTAGCTATTGCTTCTAGGCTAGAAACCTGTGTAAAACGTTGCTGTTCTGTGTACTGTAGGCCATTGTAACACAATGGTAAGTATTTGCCTATCTAAACATATCTAAACACAGAAAAGGTACAGTAGAACTACAGTATTGTAATCTTATGGGACCACCGTCATACATGCAGTCCATCCTTGACCAAAATGTTATTACACGGCACATGACTGTACTAATCTCCTAAAACACAGGCTTTAATCTCCACGTTCCCACTTTTGAAACAGCAGAGAAAGTCCCAAGTGATAAGCATTAGCAGATAAATGCTTACGTCCAGAGGGAACTGTAGACACTTTTAAGACCAGCTGGAAATCATTTTATTAATGTGTGGGAAGTGTTTCCTTTTATAATCTATATTTCATTTAGAGCCATGTGACTGATAGTGGCAAGACATTTGTGGTTAAAACACAATAAATGAGCAATAGAATACTTGACCAGAGGGAAAAAAGATGTTATACTAGAAAAAAACATGAAAGGCATAAATAATATATTGAGAAGGTCACTCAATGTGAGCTACTAAGCCACCCAGAGTTATTGACATCATGCATTATGTATGGACCTATTTTACAAACCATTGTTCTTCTTCCTCCCAAATGTACTCTGAATGAATGACAGGGAGCCTCTGCTATTCCTCTTGTGCTATTCTGGTTGAATCTGAGGTTTGGTAATTTTCCTAGTGGAAAAAAAATCAAATTCATAAAAAATTGTTCTCTGACTACCTGGCAGAGGGCCTGAGACCATATTAAGGATGTGATACAACACAATTATTTGATTGCTTTCTTTTTCAACACACATTGGAGCTCTCCAAAATTAGTTTTGCCTCCATTCCAAACTCTGTTGGCACGGCTCTTTCCCAGGTCCTCTGATGAAGTGAAAGCATCTACTGCTGATATGTTATCCAAGGAAACAGATGATACTAGTGAAAAGATTCAAATGGAAATTAATACAGATGTGGTGTGGGAACCTACCTTGGTGGAAAGGCTCAAAGCCTCAAAACTAAATATGCTCGAATTGCATGATTTAGTAAATCAATATAAAAGACCACAAAAAGCAACGTGAAAGAGATAGGTAAGTGAACACACTTAGGATAGGATGCAACGGGTGGGAAGACCACACTACCTGAGTCTTGGCAGGGGCAATGCGTGTGTCTCCTGTCTTTCTCTCTGCGACATCAGCCTCCCCTACTGACGTGTGGTTATGAGGAACAGAAATAAAGTGATGAGGCTGTAGCAAGGGGATCCCAGAGAGAAGGTGCCCTGGGCCAGTGACACACTTGCTCTATCAAAGGGGTCCAGGGGCAAGTAGGCTTGGCCACAGCTATAGCTTCCCAATTAGCCTGCTGAGCACCTCTGGGTTTTATGTGCATTTCTTGGACATAAACATGTGGGATCAGAATGGGTATCACCATTGGATGGGCAGTTTAGGAATGACGTAGCTGTCAGACCAGAGGGGCATGATTAGGACTTAATCTTTTCATCCCTTTCTATTTATAAGTAACATTCTTTCTTTTCCCATCATATATTCCTTTATTCCATCTTTCTTTAATATGTTTTACAGATTACTAACTTACTGTCTATATTTAACACATCTTATGAATTCTGCCTGCCTCGCAAGCTATTTCCTTACTCATTATCTAAACTTAACATCCTGGGAGTTTTACCAATACCTCATAAGCTGCTAGCTTGATTTCTATGTGTACTCGGTATTTCTTGTATGCTTTATCCCTCCCATTTGCTTTCTTCTGTACCAGAATTGAATATGCATTACACATAGACCTTCTCTCGTACCTTTTAATAGAACCCACAGAGAACATCACATTAGACAGAGACAAAGCACAGTCTTCAGGCTCTCTCCTGTATTTTATAAACATTGATTCCTTTCAAGAGAATAAGAATAATTATTTTGGAGGTATTTTGAGTATTTGGGGGCTTGACCTGAAACAGGAAGAACTGATAATCTATGAAATCTCTGGGACTGTGAAATGTTTTAACTCCATTTTCAGGTTTAGTTGAGCATGCGCAAAAAACAAGTTTTGGTATAATTTTTCTCAGAAGTTCACTTACGGCCAGGCATGGTGGCTCACGCCTGTAATCCCAACACTTTGGGAGGCCAAGTTGGGTGGATGACCTGAGGTCAAGAGTTCAAGACCAGCCTGGCCAACATGGTGAAACCCTGTCTCTACTAAAAATACAAAATTAGCTGGGTGTGGTGGCTCATGCATGCCTGTAATCCCAGCTACTTGGGAGGCTGAGGCAGGAGAATTGCTTGAACCCAGGAGGTGGAGGTTGCAGTGAGCAGAGATTGCGCCATTGCACTCCACCTGGGCAAAAACAGCAAAACTCCGTCTCAAAGAAAAAAAAAAGAAGCTCACTTAGTATAAAATCTCACATGTAGGTAGAAAAGGAGCCTGAGACCATCACACCACTGCAACAAGATACAGGGTTAACAGATCAGAATCCAACTAAGCTAAGGCTCCGGCAAGCACACAACTCAGCAGTGCCTGCACTGAGACGCCAGAAACAGAATCACTCTATTGCCGCTTCTGTGAGATGGAGACTCAGTCAAGGCAGCCACTGCCAGCTAATCATGTGTTTACGGCCATCTGTGCAAGAAGAGCAGGAAAACCTACAGAAAGAAAGGTAAGGAGGACCTCTGGTCTGTCTCACAAAGGTTCCCCCAAAGCTTAGTTTTCTCCAGTATAGCATGGAGGATGAGTCCACACCTAGTCTCTGAAGGCACACAGCCCTAGGTTCAAGTCCCAACTCTTTAGCGCCTACTGTCTGTATGCTCCTAAGCAATCATTTAACCTCTCTGAGCCTCAATTTCTTTATTTATAAATGGATAATATAATAATACCATCCTACAAGGGTTGCAGTGAGGATTGAATAAAACGATTTACATAGGCCAGGCCTGGTGGCTCTCGCCTATAATCCCAACACTTTGGGAGGCTGAGGCGGGCAGATCACTTGAGGTCGGGAGTTCAAGACCAGCCTGACCAACATGGAGAAACCCTGTCTCTACTAAAAATACAAAATCAGCCGGGCATGGTGGTGCATGCCTGTAATCCCAGCTACTCAGGAAGCTGAGGCAGGAGAATCGCTTGAACCCGGAAGGTGGAGGTTGCAATGAGTCGAGATTGTGCCATTGCACTCTAGCATGGGCAACAAGAGCAAAACTCTGTCTCCAAAAAAAAAAAAAAGATTTACATAAAGGGCATAGCCCACTTATACCTATCACATGTCACTTCAATGGTCATTGTAGTCACTGTTATTAAAAATCATTATATTGTGGTTGCTATTATTAGCAAGACCAGACTTAGAGTGAGAATTGTGTTATTTTAGGAGGAGAATTTCCAAAATCCCCCCCTACCTACTGCCTAATGCCTTAAATCTCTTCAATGAAATAAAGACTTTTATTTTAGAATCAGCAAAGGATCTTAAAATGAGACTATTTCTCTGGAATTGTGACACGTTGATTTATTTATTTTTATTTTTATTTTTTTGAGATGGAGTCTTGCTCTATCGCCCAGGCTGGAGTGCAGTGACACGATCTCGGCTCACTGCAACCCCCGCCTCCCAGGGTCAAGCTATTCTCCTGCCTCAGCCTCCCGAGTAGCTAGGATTACAGGCATGTACCATCATGCCTGGCTAATTTTTTGCAGTTTTAGTAGAGATGGGGTTTCACCATGTTGGCCAGGCTGGTCTCAAACTCCTGACCTCAAGTGATCTGCCTGCCTCGGCCTCCCAGCAAGTGCTGGGACTACAGGTGTCAACCACCGCGCCCAGCTGTGACACATTGATTTAAAATTTACACAAAGACTTAAATGTCTACTGTAAAATTCCTCTTCTGAGTGGAGACTTTAAAAAGGATGTTGTATTCGTCAGGGTTCTCATTCAATTCTACAGCCCCTAAGATCCTTAGGATGATATTTGAGCCCCCAGGGCTAAGCTGGGGAAGGGGGAGGTGGAGGGAGACCAACAGGAGCTAACGTCAGGGCTCTTGCATAGGTAAGGGTCCCTGGTTCCTCCACTTTCACACTACTGAATGTGGCCCCCAGGAGAGAGGAAATGGTATCCCACAGATTTTGTGAATTGAGGCATTTCTAGTAGCTCAAATGTAAAAAGAGAGGATGAGCTATACAGTCTGAGAATTCCAAGATTTGGGGTAGAGAATGCAGAGCAGGCAGGAGAAGCATCTTATCAACAGCAAAGTTCTATTTGCAGAATAATAAAAATAATTAACACTTAGTATGTCCTCACTGTGTGCCTAGCAGTGCTCTAAAGGCTTACTTCCTTTAATCCTCACAATAACCATACAAGTATTTGGTAGTCTTCTCCTCATTTAAAAGTTGAGAAAATGAATGAACAGAGAAGTTAAGTAACTGGCTGAAAGTTGCACAGCCAGTAAGTAGTAATAGTAAAGGCAGGATCCAAAGACAGACATGCTGGCACTGGAATCTAGGTGGTTAGCCACTGGGCTAAACCATAAGGATAGCAAACATTTGTTGAGACCTAGGCTCCAGGCATTGCACTAAACATCTGTTTTACGTGGATCATCTCATTTGATGATCATGGTAACCCATATGGCATCGTTAAACCCCATGTCGCAGATGAGTTAACTGAAGTTTGGGTACATCCAGTGACTTGTCCCAGGTCCCAGAGGTCTACTTAGTCCAGGTTTACAAAGAAGAAAGCTACTAAGTTTAAAGAAATTTTTGCCATTCCGTACCACAAACCAGAAGTTTTGGTTCGAGTAGACATGAGACAGTTTTGCAGCATCTACTTCAAGGCAGCTTCATTTTTGTTGTTTATGGGTATCAGGGTGTATTTAAACAAAAAGGATCTATTTCAGGAGACAGAGTTTTCATGATGTGCTTTTTTGTTTCACTGTTCAGTAAAAGTCCCACCTGTTTATGCTGCATCACACCATGATTTTTTTTTTTTTTTTTTTTTGAGACAGAGTCTCACTCTGTTGCCCAGGCTGGAGTGCAGTGGCGTGATCTCGGCTCACTGCAAGCTCTGCCTCCCGGGTTCACGCCATTCTCCTGCCTCAGCCTCCCGAGTAGCTGGGACTACAGGCGCCCTCCACCATGCCCGGCTAGTTTTTGTATTTTTAGTAGAGACGGGGTTTCACCTTGTTAGCCAGGATGGTCTCAATCTCCTGACCTGATGAGCCGCCCGCCTCGGCCTCCCAAAGTGCTGGGATTTCAGGCATGAGCCACTGCACCCGGCCACACCATGATTTTACTTGTGCTACTTCTATCCAGATGTGAAAGACATTAGCTAATGAGGTCTGTGCTCATGTCAAAGAGGGAGACTTAATCATTCCTTAGAACTGTTCTATTGGCAACATTTTCAACTTCCTCTGATCATCCAAAACCCATCCCACCTAATAAGTTTTGCCTATGGTAAATGAATCCAGTTTTCTTACTGACGAAACAAAAAGCAACTCTTAAATTGTCATGCTTGTTTTTTTTTTTTTTTTTGAGACAGGTTCTCGCTCTGTTCCCCAGGCTGGAGCGGCAGTGGCAGTGGCATGGGCAACAGAGCAAGATCCTGCCTCCAGAAAGTATGAAAATTTAAGAGATGCTTTTTTTGCTGCAGCCACAACCTCCTGGGGTCAAGTGATCATTCCACCTCAGCCTCCCAAGTAGCTAGGACTACAGTCATGCGCCACCACACCTGGCTAATTTTGTTTATTTTTTATAGAGGCACGATCTCCCTATGTTGGCCAGGCTGGTCTTGAACTCCTGGACTCAAGCGATCCTCCCATCTCGGCCTCCCAAAGTGCTGGGATTACAGGCATGAGCCACTGTGCCCGGTCAGATTTCCATCGTTTTGATGTATTTCTTATTTTTTTCTGTCTGCAACTGGTCTTTGGCTGCTCACAGCCACTCCTCAGACATGTTCTCACTCGTCTGGTGGCTTGCTCAAGAGCGGTGAGGTTTTGGTATTTTTGGTTTGGGGTTTGAGGTAGGGGAAGTTTCAGGGAGGAAACAATGAAACGGTCCAGTGATTTCTTCTTAAGTCACGTGCATAATTGACACTGACTCTGAAGAAAGAGAAATTCAACGCAAAGGTGGTCATCTAGGCCTGCCCCGCTCTGACGTAGGACTCTGAGGTAAGTAAGCCCCACCAGAAAACATGATTTGCAAAAGACACGACTGTGCTTGAGGATAACTTCATTTTGAAAAGGGAAGAGAAATGTTGTTTGGGAGAGGAAGGGTTTTCTTGGGATTTTTTCCCATGGGATCCAGTGAGATATGTCAGGTCATCTCCTGAAGATCACTATTGCTCATCTTCTGTAATTCCAAATCCATGCTGGGCCTTGTCCTAAACACTCAGACCTCCAGCCCAGCTCCGGCAACCAGCAGGACCCAGACATGCTGACATCGCCCCCATACGCCCAGCACCTTACCATTGAGAACTTCTTTCTGGTGCCCAATAGCCCTTGGATAGAACGAAAGATTAGGAGCCAGACATGCCAAAGAAAATCAATCTGCTCTTGGAGCTCAAGAAAAACAGTAGGACCAATAAATGGTCTCAGCATTTTCTTTTTTTTTTTGCGATGGAATCTCACTCCGTCGCCCAGGCTGGAATGCAGTGGCACGATTTCAGCTCACTGCAACCTCTGCCTCCCGGATTCAAGCAATTCTCTGCCTCAGCCTCCCAAGTAGCTGGGATTACAGGCGTCTGCTAGCAGGCCTGGCTAATTTTTGTATTTTTAGTAGAAATGGGGTTTCACCATTTTGGCCAGGCTGGTCCTGAACTCCTGACCTTGTGATCCCCACCGCCTCGGCCTCCCAAAGTGCTGGGATTACAGGCATGAGCCACTGCGTCTGGCCCAGTCTCTGCATTTTCAAACGCCTTTGCTTCCACTTTCTTTCCCCAGGCCTTTTTCCTTCTCTCTCCTTTATAAACCACCTTCTCTCTCCTTTATAGACCACCTTCTCTGTGCTTCACTTCCAGAAAAAAAGACCTCCTTCTATTCCTTGTCTGTGTTCAAGTCAAGCAAAGGAACATTTACCTAAGGCTAGGCCCTATGGGGAATGCAGAAGTTGATGTGACAGAGCCCCTGCTCTCAAGGGGTATACAAACCCATTGGGGAGACATGGTGAACACAAGGGTAATACTCAGGGACAGCCAGGGACAGCACTCATCCACTGATGTTTCCTGAGAATTCAGAAAGGCACTAGGGATGCTACTGGCATGGAGAAAGGAGCATGGGCTGGGTCTCCGCTCCCACTCAACAATTTGGCCAGGTGCCCTTGGGCAGAACAAAAAATACACATCCATGGGGGACAACCCTGGGAAAAATAATCACAATGTTCAGCCCATTTTATGAATGTAATCCACTGCAAATAGGCATGGTACAGAAGCTGCCTGACACAGTCCAAAAAGGGAGACATAAATGTTGGTTAGTTTTATCAGGAAGACTCTGTGTAAGAGGTGGAGTTTGGACTGGTGGGGTGAGCTAGAAGGTCACTACCCTGGATAAGGAGTGCATTCTGAAAAGAGAAAACTGTATAAGCAGAGACACAGGGATGAGAAGGAACAGGACGGCCGGGCGCGGTGGCTCATGCCTGTAATCCCAGCACTTTGGGAGGCCAAGGCGGGTGGATCACAAGGTCAGGAGATCAAGACCATCCTGGCTAACACTGTGAAACCTCGTCTCTACTAAAAATATCAAAAATTAGCCATGCGTGGTGGTGGGCGCCTGTAGTCCCAACTACTCGGGAGGCTGAGGCAGGAGAATGGCGTGAACCCGGGAGGCAGAGCTTGCAGTGAGCTGAGATCGCACCACTGCACTCTAGCCTGGACGACAGAGCAAGACTATCTCACCAAAAAAAAAAAAAAAAAAAAAAAGGAGTTCCCATGCTTCTTCAAGCCCTTTCTTTCCCCTTTTTGCTCTCATGTGACTTCATTTAATTGCATTAATTCATAATTTGCATTAATTCATCTTTTTTTCCCCAGATCCCCTTAATAAGGATAGGCAGGCACTCCGTTTGCATGAGGAAGCCTGTTCTGATTCTGTCAGTGCTAAACCTCCTCAGTGGTAAATAAATCACACCAGTCTCCATAGTTACTAACCTTGATCGTGTCATGAGCTTCCGACACACAGTAAAAAATAAAGATACTTGAGGCTGCACAAACATCAGACTTCGTGAGCTTTTGAGGTGACCTCAACTCAGACAGCTCAGTTCCCAAAGTCTGATTTTTCATAATTATTCTCTTGTTGTTTGTCTCTCTGTGTAACTGGTATTAAGAGACATGGCTGAAGTATAAGAGAAATCAACACCAATGTACTATGACCAGTACGTAAACAGAATTAAGATTGATAAAAACATATCAATGAGTCATTCATCTGCCACCCAGCCCGAATAATATTTTTCAAATGGAATTTTGTTTTCAAATTTCAGCCCTAGTTAGCAAACTGATAAATGAAAACACAGCAGGTTGCCAGCATATTTATGTTTGTTTCTTTCCCAGTCTAATACAAATAAAATAACAGTTATGGAAACCAGTAAGATTGTCCAGTGTCTTTTTCCATACTGGAATCTTTGCTACAATATCCCTGAAGGACGATTATCTAATTTCCACTGGAAAAGCTGACAACTTTGGGGGGCTAGCCCTTCCATTATTGGAAAGTTCTTGCCAGTTTTTTTGAAAAATTTTTATATTGAATTCACTGCCTTCTGCTTCACTAACACCCATTGGCCCTAGGTTCACTTTCCACAAAAGCACAGGATGTCTTATGTCATTGAAAGAACACTAAACATAATTCAAGAGGCCTGCATTCTAGTCCCAACATCTCCGCTTAACCACCATGCTACTTAGAGCAAAATGAAGTTAATCTCTTTGAGCTTGAGTTTCCTCCTTTATAAAACGGCTTACCATTTTATAAAGGTCTACCTCACAAAGCCAATATAAGCATCAAATTAAATAATAAAAATAAAGGCGCTTTGGAAATTGTGAGGTGCTACCTAAGTTAAAATGTTACCATTATTCACACGTAAATCCTCCAAGTATTTGAAGGCAGCTGGTATTCCCATGGTCTTTCCTGGCATTATAGTTTCTAAATTTATTTTCCATGCTAATTGTCCTAATCTACAAGCCTCTCACTTGTCTTTGTCTCTTTTAAGCTTGGTTTTCAGAATAACACCCCAAAGATGGTAAAACTAGAAAGGAGAAGAGAGTGATTCTTTTCCCTGGCCCCCAGGCTGAACACAGTATAACACTTCCATTACATTGCATTGGTGCATCTAACAGCCTTTACAGACTGTTGCTATATATTAAGTTAAAGTCAATTAATATCTCTCCTTTTTTTCCTTTTTTAATAGACTGTACATTTTAGAGCAGCTCCAGGTTCACAGCAAAACTGACTGAAAGGTACAAAGATTTCCCATATTCCCCCTGTCCCCACACATGCATTGCCTCTGTGTCTTTTTCACATGAGCTGCTGTCAAACCAGGCCTACCCCTTCCTGAACCCATTTAATGTTAGGGTTAACATCAATGAACACTTTTATATTTATGTGCATTGACTTTATCTCTGTTGAATTTCATATGATTGCTATCAGCTCATAATCAAGGAATAGAGGACTATTCCATTATCCTTCAGCTACTTCAGCTGACCTTTGTGTATGGAAAGGGGGTTTCTGTAGCAGTGTGTCACAGGAAGACTTCTGAGAAATCTCAAAACGTTCAGTAAACAAAAAACACTTGGAGAAAGATCTATGGATTGCAGAAGGAAATCTCCCTAACCAAAGTCTCATAACTAGCATTCCTGTGGTGAGAAAAGACTGTTTTAATAAGATTTTATTATTAAGATGATTGATCTAGTAAAGTATTTTTAACATTAATAGATATCTCTATTTCTAGAAAGCTGCAAACATAATTGCAATTCCAAAGTTTGAAAATATTTTTCCATGTTCTGAACATTGAACATGGATTTTTAAAAATTAAAACACTTTTTCAATAAAACAACACCTACAGATACATATTATCCATCATGTGAAACAGAAGTGTTGAGACTTTTTCCAAAGGAGGCATCAATTATTGAGTGTAAAAGCATGGGTGTGCCGGGCACGGTGGCTCACACCTTTAATCTCAGCACTTCAGGAGGCTGAGGCAGGAGGATTGCTTCAGGCCAGGAGTTTAAGAGTACCCTTGGCAACATAGCAAGACCCTGTCTCTACAGGAAAAAAAATTTTTTAATTATCCAGGCATGGTCATACCTGCCTGTAGTCCCAGCTACTTGACAGCCTGAGGCAATAGGATGGCTTCAGCCCAGGAGTTAGAGACTGCAGTGAGCTAGAATCACATAACTGCACTCCTCCCCAGGTGACAAAGCAAGATCTTGTCTCTAAAAAATAAATAAGTAAATAAAAGCATGGCTGGGAGTGCTGAAGGGACATGGAAAAAGGCTACTTTATTTTTGGCATCTCCTAAGAAAGTTAGAGGTGGCCAGCAGATAGGACATGGTACCCTTCACCTTCAACAGACAAGGATTAACCAGGCATCCTTTGGGTACTAGTCACATAAACTCATTAACAATGGCTTATACAAAAAGAGAATGCATTGATTATGCAGTAATTAAAATGTCCTGAAGTTAGTATTAGCAATTCCATCTCTGCATATATCCCTAGACCCGCATGAAGATGTCAATGACAGCATTGTTCACGGTAGTCAGAGCTTTAGTGAACCTAGGAGCTCTAGCCACGGTTGGGCCAATGGGTTATATACAGTAATGTGGTGAGAACTTTAAAACACAGTACTGGGTTAAAAACAAAAGAAAGAATCTTAGTGAAATCTTAGTGAAATGCCATTTGTATTACCTTTTTTATTTAAATTTGTATTAAAAACAAATATATACACAAAACGATGCCAATATATGTTACTGGGTATGTATGTATCTTTGAAAAATACATAAACACATTTAAGTGGTGCCTGTAGTAAGAGGAGGATGAGAGAGGGAATGCTGGATGAAGAACAGTAATTTTTTAAGTGAATGGTGTCTTTTACACACCAAGCAGTGATGTATGTCAAGAACTGAGGAGTATGATTTACTCAACTCCATGCACCATTGGTCCAAGACTTTTAAAAATAAAAAATAAAGGCTGGGCGCTGTGGCTCACGCCTGTAATCCCAGCACTTTGGGGGGCCGAGGCAGATGGATCACGAGGTCAGGAGATCGAGACCATCCTGGTTAACACGGTGAAACCTCATCTCTACCAAAAATATCAAAAATTAGCTGGGTGTGGTGGCGGGTGCCTGTAGTCCCAGCTACTTGGGAGGCTGAGGCAGGAGAATGGCGTGAGCCCAGGAGGCGGAGCTTGCAGTGAGCCGAGATCGAGCTGCTGCACTCCAGCCTGGGGAAGCGAGACTCTGTCTCAATAAATAAATAAATAATAAAAAATAAAAATAAAAAAACAGATACCTAAGTCTTTTTTTTTTTCCATCAATGTAATCATGAATCAGGTGGACTCTGTTTCTGTCTCTCAACTCACTTCTGTCTGAATTGGCTTCATTCTCCAGCAAGCTCTCACCACGTGAAGGGAAAGACAATTCTGGACGCAACAAGTATGCATAGTGTTTACAGTTCATGATCTCAGGAAGAGAAAGACTTTTGCCGTTCCTAACCCTCTCCAGACAAGGACTCTGCTTGGCCCTGCTTGAGTCATGTGCCCACCTCCAGGCCCATCACTGTCACCTGGAAACAGGTTGTCCTAATTGGTCAGCCTGCACATACACCTACTTTTGCAATGGGGGAGGCAAGTCCCTTTGATTGGCAGCCCCACTAGCGGATGCGACCTCCCAGCTACAGTAAGGCACCTTTAGCACAGTTCCAGGGGTAAAGAAGCCCTAAGCAGTCCCAATTCAGAGATAACTTTACTCTGACAAAAGCTTGTTTATTAATCAGGCAGGACCCTATAAAGTGCAGTCAGGAAATGGCTTTATTTTCTTTTTCTGCCATGCTTGTGCTTTAGACTTACTCTGTCCAATCTCTCTTTCCTGACCCCAGACAATATCTTGAGCAAACTCTGTAACTTTTCCAGTGCTTTTCACTTTTGTAATAATCTTATTTCAAGATACTACGTGGGACCAGGTACGGTGTCTCACACCTGTAATCCCAGCACTTCGGGAGGCCGAGGCAGGCAGATCACTTGATGTCAGGAGTTTAAGACCAGCCTGGTCAACATAATGAACCCCATCTCTACTAAGAATACAAAAATTAGTCAGGCATGATGGCACACACCCGTAGTCCCAACTACTTGGGAGGCTGAGGCAGGAGGATTGTTTGAACCCAGGAGATGGAGGTTGCATTGAGCCGAGATGGCACCACTGCACTCCAGCCTGGGTGACAGAGTAAGACTCCATCTCAAAAAAACAAACAAACAAACAAAAACAAAAAACAAAAAAAGATACTATACAGGTTCAGCCTTCTTTAATATCCAAACTTCACTCTTTCCTCTTCTTCAAGTCTTCCTCTCTTACATTCCAGGTCAGGTCTTACTGGGTCCCAGTAACCTGCAGTAGGGAAGTGGAGCATGTTCTTATTCCAGCCACACCCCAATCACTCTGTGGTTTGTTGTTCCTCCCCAGTGAGGGATAGAGGAGAAAGGAGAAGTAAAAAAGCAAAAGGTTCTTCATTATTTAGCTGGTGCTGTTTTCTTTGGCCGTTGGTATGTTCTGTGGGACAGATGTTCAAATGCCAGGTGACTCACTCTTGAAGGGAGCTTATGTGTGTTTTTGAGAAAAACCCTCAACCTCCACTGGGGATCTCTAACACTTTCCTTTTTCTCTCAGATGGAAAATATACTCCCCTGCTGACCACTAATGATGCTCCCCTCGCTCTGGGTCAGACAATAATGCACCATACAGATAGTAATCTTGGGCAAGGTCTTTTAAAAATGGTTGCATCTTCCACAGTGTCCACTCTAGTCTTCGGAAAACACAACACTTACCCTGATTACTGTAGAATTGTGGCTTACTCTCACTACAATCTCGGCTCTCCTCTTTGCTCTAAGTTGCAGCTCCAGCCAACCCCATGTCTAGACAAGGAACAGACTTCATACTCTATGCTCACAAACTTCAGGGAACAAGGTCAAATTCTCCTAAGACCACACAAAAACATGTAAATGAATGTTCATAGCAGCATCTTCATAAGAGTCTCAAAGTGGAAAAAATGCAAATGTCCATCAACAGATGAATGGATGAGTAAAATATGGTATATCTTTACAATGAACTATTATTCCACTGTAAAAAAAAAAGTGAAATACTGATACACGCTACAACATAGGTGAACCTTGAAAACATTATACTTTTGTTTTGTTTTGGTTTGGTTTTAATTATGGTTTTTGAGACACAGTTTCATTCTGTTGCCCAGGCTGGAGTACAGTGACATGATTTCAGCTCACTGCAACCTCTGCCTCCCGGGTTCAAGTGATTCTTGTGTCTCCGCCTCCCAAGTAACTGGGATTAAAGGTGCATGCCACCATTTTTGTATGCCAGGCTAATTTTTGTATTTTTAGTAGAGACGGGGTTTCGCCATGTTGGCCAGGCTGATCACAAACTGCTGACCTCAAGTAATCTGCCCACCTTGGCCTTCCAAAGTGCTGGGATTACAGACATGAGCCACCACACCTGGGCTTGAAAACATTGTTCTCAGTGAAAGAAGCCAGACACAAAAAGTCGCATATTGTATGATTCCATTCAAATGAAACATCTAGAACAGACAAATCCATAGTAACAGCAGATTAGTGATTGGCAGTGGCTGGGAGGAGCAATGGGGAGTGACTGCTAATGAGTACAGGGATTCTTTTGGGGATGACAAACATGTTCTAAAATTAGACAGTGGTGATGGCTGCACAACTCTGTGAATATATTTTAAATCACTGAATCACACACCTTAAAAAGGTGAATCTGATGGTACGTGATTATATCTCAATAAAGTTGTTATTTTTAAAAAAATCTGCAAAAGAACTCTTTTGTCTGAGGTGGGTGGGGGCCACAGGTTGTGGAAACTGTTTTGGGCCCCTGTTAGGAAGCCCTGATGATAGTCTAGATCCTTTCCATGAGATGGGGAGGTACTTGTCCCCCTATCGTGCTCTGCTTTGCAGTCTCAAGCTGAGACCACAGGAAATTCCCCTCTAGCAATTTTACCTTGGTTCCTTTTCTGGACTCTCAGGATAATCAAGATGCTTATGGTATTCTCACCAACCTCCATATGGGATACTCACTTCTCAAAATATTCAGCAAAGGAACAAATGCTTGCCCATACAGAAACTATCACTATCTATTCAAAAACCAGGGACACTCCACTGCTTTGTGATCTCAGAAATAAAGGCAGGATATTCACTAAAGAATGATGTTTTTTGTTTTGTTTTTTGTTTGTCTTGAAACAGGGTCTTGCCCTCAGACCCAGGCTGGAGTACAGTGGTTTGAACATGGCTCACTGCAGCCTCAACCTTCTGAGTTCAAGAGATCCTCCTGCCTCAGCCTCCCAAGTAGCTGGGACCACAGGCATGCACCACCATGCCCAGCTAATTTTTTCTTTTTTTTTTTTCAGAGGCAGGCTTTCAACGTGTTGCCCAGGCTGGTCTTAAACTCCTGGGCTCAAGCAATCCTCCCACCTCAGCTTCCCAAAGTGCTGGGATTACAGGCAAGAGCCCCTGCACCCTATCTTAAATAATGTTTTTCAAGGTACTATCTGAAGCCCTGTTACCTTAACTTCACACAGAGAGCTTGTTTCTTATTTTGCTTACTTTGTAGCATCATGCAAATATTTCCACTGTTGATAACAATAATTGTTATAGTTTTAGGAGAAATATGCTTTATTCACCCATGATTTTATTGAGGATCTACTATTGCCAGGCACTCAGGTGATTAGGGTGAATAACATAGGCAGCCTCCTTGCCCACACTGAGCTTGTCTCACTTCTGCCATCAGGTAAGTACTGTTTTCCAATGGTTCTGCTATGCTTCTGTCAGAGACTGATTACCAGTGATCAGGAGAAGATGATGGCTCTAGCAGATATCAAAAAGTGGTAGGTCAGGCTCCGTGGCTCACGCCTGTAATCCCAACACTTTGGGAGGCCGAGGCAAGCAGATCACCTGAGGCCAGGAGTTCAAGACCAACCTCGCCAACATGGCAAAACTCCGTCTCTACTAAAAATAGAAAAATTAGCCGAGTGTGGTGGTGCATGCCTGTAATCCCAGCTACTTGGTAGGCTGAGACAGGAGAATCACTTGAACCCAGGAGGTGGAGGTTGCAGTGAGCCGAGATGGGACCAATGCACCCCAGCCTGGCTGACAGAGCAAGACATCATCTCAAAAAAAAAAAAAAAAAAAAAGGTGGCATAATCACAGAAGCAGCTAAGCTGTTTAAAATATAACATAGGCACACACACACACAGACACACACAGACACCATGGTGTGAGCCCTAGAATTGAAATCCTTCTAGGTTATGTGCTGCAAAACAGATCTCTTGTGGTTACACCCTTCTTTGGCTAAATGTTAGCCACATAACATTGTAACACACAAAAAGGAAGAAAAAGCCTCCCCCTTTCCAAAATGTTACAGCAAGACTCTCATGCAAAAATTAATAAATCCATTGTTTCAAAAACATCGGGTGGGGTGCAATGGCTCATGCCTGTAATCCCAGCACTTTGGGAGGGCGAGGCAGGCAGATCACGAGGTCAGGAGATCAAGACTATCCCCGCTAACACGGTGAAACTCCGTCTCTACTAAAAGTACAAAATTAGCTGGGTGAAGTGGCGGCCGCCTGTGATCCCAACTACTCAGGAGACCGAGGCAGGAGAATCGCTTGAACCCAGGAGGCAGTGGTTGCGGTGAGCCTAGATCATGCCATTGCACTCCAGCCTGGGCAACAGGAGCGAAACTTCGTCTCAAAAACATAAATAAATAGGCCGGGAGCAGTGGCTCATGCCTGTAATCCCAGCACTTTGGGAGGCCGAAGTGGGCGGATCACGAGGTTGGGAGATTGAGACCATCCTGGCTGACACGGTGAAACCTCGTCTCTACTAAAAATACAAAAAATTAGCCGGGCGTGGTGGTGGGTACCTGTAGTCCCAGCTACTCAGGAGGCTAAGGCAGGAGAATCACTTGAACCTGGGAGGTGGAGGTTGCAGTGAGCCGAGATGGTGCCACTGCACTTAAGCCTGGGCTACAGAGCGAGACTCTGTCTCAAATAAATAAATAACATCACAGTTTTGCATTTATAGAGTAGCTTTACTTTCAGAGTTTTGGTGCTATATTTTTTTTCCAAAAGTATTATTTTTTTTATTCAGGGCCTAGCTCTGTCATCCAGGGTGAAAAGCAGTGGCACGATCTCAGCTCACTGTGACCTCCAGGTTCAAGTGATTCTCGTGCCTCAGCCTCCCAAGAAGCCAGGACTGTAGGCACGTGCCACCATGCCCAGCTAATTTTTGTAATTTTTGTAATTTTTTTTTTTAAAGACACAGTCTTGCTCTGTTGCCAGGCTGGAGTGCAGTGGCACGATCTCGGCTCACCACAACCTCCACCTCCCAGGTTCAGGCAATTCTCCTGCCTCAGCCTCCCGAGTAGCTGGGACTACAGGCGCGCGCCACTACACCCAGCTAATTTTGTATTTTGTTTTTGTAGAGACGGGGTTTTACCATGTTGGCCAGGCTGGTCTGGAACTCCTGACAAGTGATCTGCCCGCCTCAGCCTCCCAAAGTGCTGGAATCACAGGCGTGAGCCACCACACCCAGCCGCAAAATTCGAATGCTTACTATATTTCTATTAGCCAACATACAGTGAAACTTTGTAATTGATGTCCAGTTTGTTTCTCCCCTAAAAGGAAACACTTTTCCAACCTTTTCCCAACCTCTAATTCCTCCAAATTTGCATTGAACTGGTCCCAAAGCTGTCCCAGCTGGGACTTGCCACCTCACTCTACCTAGAATGAATATCCACTACACCTTTTGTTTGTTTGTTTTTTTGAGACGGAGTCTCACTCTGTCGCCCAGACTGGAGGGCAGTGGTGCGATCTCAGCTCACTGCAAGCTCCGCCTCCCGGGTTCATACCATTCTCCCGCCTCAACCTCCCAAGTAGCTGGCACTACAGGTGCCCGCCACCACTCCTGGCTAATTTTGTTTTTGTATTTTTAGTAGAGACGGGGTTTCACCGTGTTAGCCAGGATCTCCCGACCTTGTGATCCGCCTGCCTCGGCCTCCCAAAGTGCTGGGATTACAGATGTGAGCCACCGCGCCCGGCCCCACTACACCTTTTCAAGAGCAAATCATCTCTTCCTACATGCTCAGTTCCCTGGTTCTCCCAGCCCCCTCACTTCAGGATTGCTTATCTCAACACTTGGGCCCAAAGGAGTCCTTGATATGAGTGTGTGTGTGTGCATGTGTGTGTGTGTGTGTGTATTCCTCACCTATCAGCGGTTGAGTAGGGAAGGTTAATATGAATATGCCAGCTTAAACAAACATCACACAGATTCAGAACTGCAAGAAACCCTAAATTTAAGTCCCTCATTTTTCAGATAAAGAAACAAATCTTGAGAGTTTAAGTAACTTGCCTAGAGGCATGCAGTTCATAGTCAACAATGCCAGAGCTGCAAGCAGTGCTTAATCATCAGGCTTCTCCTCCCATGCACTTTTTATTTTATTCTCCCACAATCTTTTTCCGTGCCATCATTTTCTCGTCTGCAGCATAAGCATAATAACAGTTCTGCCTACCTCACAGGATTGTTGTGAGAATTAATGAGATAGCATATGTGAATGTGCTTTAAAATCCTTGCAAATGTCAGATGCTATTTAAAATGAAAATTATTTCAATCAAGAAAATAAATGCATACCATAAAAATAGATAATAAAATAAATGACAAATGAGAAATACTCTGCAGATGACTTCTAGCACTTATAATTAAGTTTCCAATTAACTCTAAGTACCAAATAGAACTGAAGGGAAAATAAGATCGTCTTCTGTGCATGGGGCTAAAAGAAATCAGCATGCGCCTAATGGAAATTAGGCAGCTACATGGGACTGAATGAAAATTAGGTTATGTTGCTAAGAGCTGGGGATTATATTATGCCCTTTATTCCCCTTCCACTATTGACTCACTTTCATGACACCCTCGTCAGTAATGCAACTTCGAGGTTATTATCGTAATTGAGATGATTAGGTTTTCTTATTCAAGACAAAAGTGGCCATGATCAACAGAAGTGATTCCAGGGAAAGGGAAATTCTTTGGGCTGACATTGACTATAATCAAGTTTTGGAAAACTCTGAGAAGTAAAAATAGGAATGGTGGGGAGCAGAGGGGAAACCATGATGTCCTAGAATGTTTAGCCTGCATGCAAACACTAAGAATGAAAAATACGTAGAAAGTACTGAACTTGAAAGCCCAGAACCACAGTATTATGACTTCATTAGAGTAATTTAGCAGCAGTGGGACAGCACACAAAACTGATTATTCAGGGAGGACTGGTTATTCAGGAAGATAAATTAGTAAAGGAATTTCCTTAACTGGGGCATCAAGAAGAGAAAGTCTTCACATAGGAAACTTTGTAGAGAGCAAGCCCCTCCTAATTACACATATGACTATGCATAGTTATTTATGATAAGCTACCCCCAATAGATACACCCAAAAATTCCTTGGTAAACTAAACTAGGTCACTTGATGAGCAATACAGAGTGTCTCACTCAGCCGTTCTTCCTTGCCACCTTCTTTCTTGTCAGTAGGGAAGATTAAGTGGTGGCCGAACAAGGCATAAGTGAGATGATAAGATCAAACACCTGTCCCTAAGGGCCAGGCAGCCACATGGAAAACAGGCAATTAGAGACACCAGCCAGGTCAGGGCATAGTGTCAGGAGAGTAGAATAATAGGCAGATGGGTGGCTAAATGCATGGAAGAAAAATAGCAGTGGGGACTCCTAGAGCAAGTAATATTCAGAAACCCAGGCAGCAAGCAGGCCTGGCAGCTGGTAGCTGGAACTCTGCTTGGAGAGTGGAGCTTATGGGCAGGCAAATTAGCAAGATCAAGGCAGAACCTCTGTTCCAGAAGAACTGAGGACTTGACCAGAAATTAAGGCAGGGACTAAGGATGCAGGAAAATAGGACAAAGACTCATTTACTACGACAAAGATACCAGGTAGAAATTTGACCCAAGGAACAAGACAAAGGCTCATTACTGGAAGTAAGGTGTGGGCTAAGGCCTGCACTAATGCTGCACTGATGCTGAGCAGCCAAACTCTGGCTTTTTTTTTTTTTTTAATTCTCCTGAGTTGGAAAATGTCCCCACACCTTGGACAGACCTGAACAGAAGCAAAAGTTTGATATTGCTAATTGGACGAGGTACTCCTATAATACCCTGTATGTAGCTTGATTGCTGCACTTATTTACTTAAATGTTTACATAGCACTTACTATGTTTCAGGCACTCCCCTACATAGTCATAAATATTAACTCCTACAACAACCCTAGAAGGTAGGTACAATGACAGTTGCCACTTGACAAATAAGGAAACTAGGCATAGAGAAGTGAAGCTGTTACGAAGTCTAAGGTCACACAGCTAGTAAGTGGCTGAGTAAGAGTTTGTACCCGAACACTCAGGCTCAAAGTCCGTGTTTCTAACCATGACCCTACACCATTTTGCTACCTTTGTCATATCCACCTGTGTTTCTCTTCACCTCTACAGTCTAATATATGGTCATGAGGTGCTATCAAGAATCTAGTCAGGCTAGGCATAGTGGGTAACATAGCAAAAAATAAAAATAAAGGGCTAGCCGCGGTGCTGTAATCCCACCACTTTGGGAGGCCGAGGTGTGTGGATCACTTGAGACCAGGAGTTTGAGACCAGCCTGGGCAACATGGTGAAACCCCATCTCTACTAAAAATACAAGAATTAGCTGAGTGTGGTAGCGCCCACCTGTAGTCCCAGCTATTCAGGAGGCTAGGGCACAAGAATCACTTGAACCCAGGAGGCAGAGGTTCCAGTAAGCTGAGATCATGCCACCGCACTCCAGCCTGGATGACAGAGCAAGACTCTGTCTCAAAAAAATAAAATAAAATATTAACTGGGATTCTTAGTTACTTGGGAGCCTAAAGCAAAGTTGTGGGGAGTGGGGAGAGTTGGGGGGTCACTTGAGCTCAGGAGGTTGAGGCTGCAGTGAGCTATGATGGTACCACTACACTCCAGCATGAATGACAGAGTGAGACCCTGTCTCAAAAAAAAAAAAAAAAGAAAAACTTCGGTCATATTTACATTCCCAGTGCTTAGTGCAATGCCTAGTGTATAGTGGGCCTTAATACATGCCTAAGGGATGAATTAATAAATGAATGTGTGCTCCACATATTAAATCCACAAACTGCAGGTCCTTGACAGAGGGAGCAACAGGGAGATACTGGATTCACTTACCATAATCTGCAACACTGTATGACACAGCCAGCCTCCAAGACAAGAAGTGGCTACTGGAGCTGCACGGAGGAGGTGCTGGGGATATGGCTCATAGCAGAGGCTGTGGGTCAGTTCCTTAAAAAAGTAGCTGAGGTCAGAGGAGGCTGGGGCACAGGAAATGGTTGTACAATGATCTGCTACTTATAAATGCCACACCTCCCACTCACTGTGGTATTTTAGAGGTTCTGCCCCACACCTGAGAGAATATATGGATTTAGTCAACCACAACTTGTGTACAGAAATGATTGTTGCCATAGATCATTGTCAGTAGTCTTACACGATTGGCACAGGACCACCTACGATTAAGAGTCAGCTGTAATAGGCACAATTGGAATTCAACCATCAAAAGGACAGAACGATATTTAAATATAGAACTGATCTGCCTAACATCTTAAAAGCCAGGAAAGTCTCTTTTGAGAAAAGTCTTCATAAATGTTTGAGCATTTAATGGGCCTTTTTTTTTTTTTTGGCTTTTATACACAGATATGGATACACCTAGAAGTAAAAGTGGACAGATGGCACATCCACACATTTCTCACTCCCTTATAAATCCCTCTCCAGCCAGAAGCATCAAGCTAGACAATGAGACAGCAGTCAGTGAGCATTGCTTGTAATTTCAAGAGAAGGAGAAGATAAAAACAGCTAATATTATTGAGCACTTACTTGTTCCTGAGTATTAATCTAAGTTCCCCACATATATTAACATTGAAACCTCACAACAATGCCCATTTCGCAGAGGCAAAGAAAGAGGTATAGTGAACTTATGCAATTTGTCCAGGGTCCATTGCCAAACAATTGGTAGAGGCAGGATTCAAACTGAAGGTAGTTTGGCTCTAGAGACTGTGCTTAGAACTATAACTTGTATAAATAATCCACTTTGTACAGCTAATATTTGAATGACTAGAATGAAAAACTGGCTTCTAACATCCACACTCAGCTCACCTTCAGACACCCATTTGGAGCCCATGAACTGTGTAGATAAATGCTCATGACCGTGCTATCCTCTTGGTTTAATAGTTGCAAAGGAGTGTAAGAATTTCAAAGGGCTTCCATACATGCAAGTATAGTTTCAGGATAGAGTCTTTTCTGGTTAGAGGTGGAGCAAAAAAATCCAAGAAATGTTCTGTCCAGGATATGACAATGAACTTTGCTCCATGCTACTGGTCAGCACAATCTACTACTTAAATCGACTGTTTTTTTTTTTTTTTTCAAGGCACTACTACCATGCTTGCAGCTCTCCAACATACTTTCTTTAGGTCAAATTTATTCTAATTAGAGGATGTCCAGACAGGACTAGGAAGCTTTTGGCATTGAATTTCTACCTCGGCAAGAAACCAGAGTAAGAAAGTCCTCCTCAGCCAATGAGGACCAAGCCCATCCAAAGCAAACAGTTCCCATAACTGTTTACAGTTGAACAAACTTCTTCCTTTAGACAGGACGAATGTGGAAAATCACCCAGTTAGACATTGCTTGTTATTTTAACACTTTTGAAATTCAGGGAGGAGAGAGATCTAGCCCTCTAGTCAAAAGATCTAACCCTCTTCAAGAGGGAAGTGTGCAAATT
This sequence comes from Pongo pygmaeus, assembly GCF_028885625.2. Lineage (NCBI taxonomy): Eukaryota > Metazoa > Chordata > Mammalia > Primates > Hominidae > Pongo > Pongo pygmaeus. The sequence continues at coordinate 103,889,373 of NC_072384.2, read as the reverse complement.
TGGAAGCCCATCAAATATCCTATCAGAGCCCCTTTTTATATAATCACTTAAACTGTGATTATGTTTAATATCTCTACCTAAATAGCACCTCCTGGCCCAGCTTTGAAATTCTCCTTGCTTTTCTGTGATATTACCCAGAGGAATTTCATAATTTGCCTGTGCTCCTCTGGCTTGGCATTGGCAAAACCAGCAAGACCATGGTGAGTTGCCTCCTATTCATTGGCTTCCACTGCTGGATTATCCTAGTTTTATTAGTTATAAATAAAGACTATTACATTATTGTTGAAATATTCTGAGACAACCAGTAACGTATGCTAAATTATTTAAGAAAACATTTGTGGCTGGGCACGGTGGCTCACGCCTGTAATCCCAACACTCTGGGAGGCTGAGGCGGGCAGATCATGAGGTCAGGAGATTGAGACCATCCTGGCCAAGATGGTGAATCCCCGTCTCTACTGAAAATACAAAAATTAGTTGGGTGTGGTGGCACGTGCCTGTAATCTCAGCTACTCAGGAGGCTGAGGCAGGAGAATTGCTTGAACCAGGGAGTCGGAGGTTGCAGTGAGCCCAGATCGCGCCGCTGCACTCCAGCCTGGTAACAGAGCGAGACCCTGTCTCAAAAAAAAGAGAAAGAAAAGAAAAAGAAAAAAGAAAATATTTACAAGTATTCACAGACGGAAGTCCGAAATGTGGTGAGCCAAAACAAGACATCTGGATGATACACAAGTTAGTTGACAGTTTCATGAACCACAGGGTAGGGTCAGGTTAAGGACTATGGCATAGGCCAGTACATGAATGATTTGAATGAAGCTACATGGATTTGAACTGTTGTTGTTGTTTTCTAGTTTCCCAAGTATCAGGAATCCCTGATGCAACCTTGATTGAGCCTTTACTACTTTAAATTCTGAAATGACTAGCCCAATTAAAATAATTGACGGTATTAAATGTATTGGGAATAGCAAAACAATATTTAATTCTTATTTATAATTCAATTCAATTTATAATTTCTAGACCTGTTCCAGAAATGAAAAAGACTGTATACAAAGAGAAAAATTACCCAATTCAATCTCCATGTTGCTACATTATTAAAAGGGAGTGGGTTGGGGGGATGGGGCGGGCAGCGTGAAACAGCAATCTTTAAGAGGGTTTTACTTATTCAGGTTTAAAATAAAGTAGGCATTCATTCAGATGCCTTACAGGGGTTAATTCATGATTACTTGAGATCCTGACAACTAACGATCCAGGAAAAAGGAATGATCATGGGAACCCCTGGCTTTACCCTTCTATGTGTTCAGCTAAGAATGAGAAGGCCCTTTGGCATCATGTGCCTTTCTTTGCCCCGAAAAACTGAGAGTAGACGTCAGCTCTGCTGTCAGATTGGCTAATGAATGTGCTGGCATGCGCCAGCGGCAGCTGCACGTGCTTCCAGAAAACTCTCCTCCCCACAAATCAGCCTTTGTATTCCTAATCCTGGGAATCAGTGTGCCATGCATGGAACTACAGCCGCTGCTATATCAGTCTAGGAAATAAACAGCACTAACTCCAGGCCACAGAGCTGTCAATCTGTTTATAATTCCAAAAAGGCCTAAAAATGCTAATATATACCTTTTTATGTGTCTTTTACATAAGGATTGGTTGAAATGTAAAAAATGTACTTTACTCAGATGTTGCTGCTTTTTTTTTTTTAAAGTAGAGAAGATAAGTTGTAAAGAGGCTTGGGTATTTTTTTTTTAAATAGAATTTTTAGTTTCTTTTTGTTGTTGTGTTTTTATTTGTTTGTTTGTTTGTTTGAGACACAGTCTTCCTCTTTCGCCCAGGCTGGAGTGAAGTGGCAAGATCTCAGCTCACTGCAACCTCCGCCCCAGGGGTTCAAGTGATTCTCCTGCCTGAGACTCCCAAGTAGCTGAGATTATAGGCATCCGCCACCATGCCCGGCTAATTTTTGTATTTTTAGTAGAGACAGGGTTTCGCCGTGTTGGCCAGGATGGTCTCAAACTCCTGACCTCAGGTGATCCACCTGCCTCAGTCTCCCAAAATGCTGGGATTACAGGCATAAGCCTCCACACCCAGCCTGGGAATTTTTAGTTTCAAACAGAGGGGAAGCATTAAAAAAAAAGTTTACAATAAATGCTAGATTATTTACCATTACAAACAGAATTTGCAGGCATATGCAATGAGTAGTTAATACTCTAATGTCTACTATTGACATGTTTTTATTTTGTTTTGTTAAAACAGTCCATACTTGTCTCTATTCACTATTGAAGGAAATAAAAATATTTCATCCCAGAATATATTTATTTGACATATTTTATGATGGCTCTTCAGAGGGCCTGCAAACAGAAGTAGCCCTGGAAAGCTGTCTATTGTGGGGAAGATATGCATCTGGAAGCTATACATTGCTGCAGCCAGGCTTTCTCTGAGGCTTTCCCTTGGCTGGATCTAGGAAAGATTAACTGGAAGTCTCACACCTTCAAAGGTCTGAAGGAATCATTTACCTTCTATTCTCTCTGAGGGCTGCTACCCGGCAGGCAAGACTACCTTTGCTAGCCAGGCCTCCTCTTCTCCCCCTCCCATAACCTGTTTTGTCACCATAAACTGTTTTGTCACCATAAACTGTTTTGTCACCATAAACTGTTTTGTCACAATCCAAGCCCCCCTTCTTTGTGTAAGCTCAAGATGGCTTATAAGCTTCTGAACCCCACTGAGGGATCAGGGTAATCACTCTGCAGTTCTCATCTGTGTACACATTAATATATTTATATGCCTTTTCTCCAATTAATCTGCTTTTGTGAGTTGATTTTTCAGCCAACCTTCAGAGGGCAAAGAGGAAGATTTCCTTTGGCCTCTACACTGCCACTTCATACCCTTATTTATAGAGCACTGTCATAATCATTCTATTAATCTTATGATTAGTACAAGTCCTTGACACTGTACACGATATTTTTAGACAATGTTGAACAGTGATTGCAATCTTTTAGTAATTTCATAAATGTAGAGACCTCAGCTTTCTCTCTTGGGCTACATTAAATACATTCACCACATCAAACCAGAGCCACAAATTTCAGTTTGAGTCAGTTGTGTTTGTTTTCTGTTTATTTATAAACCCTCCCTCTTCCCAGAAAGGATTTGAGGCTGTTCTTACAGTTGGTTAGTCACACCAGTCCTTCTGAGACCAACTGTTGGTAGAAACCAGTATTTCTGGTTCCTTACTGCCTGTGGAACCTTACGAGTGCTGATTCATAGCAATCAGGGACCTGTGCAGACTGGCTCAGATAACCACCAGTAGAACTGGCCATGCTGGCTTGCTTCATCAGCCAAGAGTAGTGCCAGCCAAGGTCCTGAACTCTACAAAGCCTATGTCTTTCTTATCAGTATAGAATAGGCAATCACTTCCACCTCTATCTCTTACTCTACTAGGAAAAAATATACCCAACTTAAGAAGAGTTTCTCAAAGACATCATGTCCTGGGCTCTGACTGTCAAATGTCAACATCGTCAACATAATCACACTGCTGCCAACTCATGGGATACACATCTGTGTTCTGTCATCAGTGTACTTTCTTCTCATACGGACAGCTTTCCAAATCTAGCCTTCCCATTCACATATTTATACTGTTCATTAGGAGCCAGAGATTTTCAAGAGAATACCCTGCTAAATGGCTGGATGGTTGATCAATGTTTTGATAGCCCAGAGACACAATGTTCCTTCTGCATTATGAACTTGTCACCCCTCATTTAACTCTGGACAGTTCTTATATAAGGGCTTTCAGAGACAGGGAGAAAGATCTGATTCCATAGAAACTGGGGTTGATGATCCAAGTGGCAATTTTCTCCCTTGAGTAAGAATTAAATCAATACACTAGTTGAAACATGACCAGTCCTGGCATATTTTGATTTTCTGAAAATGCACCATTGCTTGAAACCAACACGAGAGTAGTTTCAAGGTTTTCAAGGAAAACTCTTCCCCTCAAAATGATATTATTTCTTTTCTTCCATCAGAAAGTCTTTCATGAAAGAAAGCAACTCCATGTTCCCAGATCCAGTACAATATCTAGTACATAACTCATAGTGGTATCAATAAATGTTAAAGGAATGGATGAATGAAAGAATTCATGAATAAATGAGTCTCCTCCTCTTTAACTCCGCCTGCCCCTGCTTTTATCTCCAATCTCTTGAACATTCCTTCTTTAACTCTAAATACCTCAAACTGTTAATCCACCAGGTAAGGGCTTTTATAGAAGAGTTGTCAAATTGAAAGAGTGAAAACATCTTCAGGAATAAGATAAAGTCAAACTGTCTCACTGTAATCCCTAACAGTGTTGGAACATTCCACTTTCAGTGTTAATTTCAATAAATAAAAATAATTATCTAATTTTATCTCAATGATGTTTCCATTGTTTATTTTTTTTACATATAGTATCCATGTGGAGTGTTTACTCTTACATATATCAGGGATTGTTTATCAATTATCTGATCTCTATCAGCACTTAAGGTTGTAAAAAAAAATAGTGTAGCAATATTGTCTATCTACGTATCTCCAATCCAAAGAAGAAAACTAGCCTTAAAAAAGAAGACAGCATTTACAATGGTGGTGAAAGTCAATAAACAGATTATATATTCTCTCTGTGTGTTTATTCCTACCCAAAAGATCTCTGTCTATCCCCACAGGACTGATTTGAGGTCAAAAGGGGGCATGCATGCAAATGGCTTTGAGAGGTACAAAGCAACACAGAAATAAAAGATATCATGGGCATGTCGCTAGTCCCAACTACTAGCAAGGCTGAGACAGGAGGACTGCTTGAGTCCAAGAGTGGGAGGCTAGCCTGGGAAACATAGCAAAATCCCGTCACTAAAAAATGATAACTTTTAAAAAAAGAAATAAAATATATTATTGTTGCAATCTTCTTTTGTTTCCATAATCATCAGCTAGTTAATTCTACTGAAGAATGCAAGAGGGAGGTTTGTCATACAATTCTGTAGTGATATTCCCATTGTTTCATCTGTAACCACTCAAAAACACCATTAAAGACAAATGCTTGGAGTCCAAAGAGAAGTGTACACCAACCCAAATGCCCATCAATGATAGACTGGATAAAGAATGTGGTATATGCCGTGGAATACTATGCAGCCATAAAAAGGAATGAGATCATACCATTTGCAGGGACATGGATGAAGCTGGAAGCTATCATCCTCAGCAAACTAACACAGGAGCAGAAAACCAAACACTGCATGTTCTCACTCATAAGTGGGAGTTGAACAGTGAGAATACATGGACACAGAGAGCGGAACAACACACACCAGGGTCTGTTGAGGGATAGGGATTGAGGGGTGAGGGAAGGGAACTTAGAGGACAGGTCAATAGATGCAGCAAATCACCATGGCACGTGTATACCTGTGTAACAAACCTGCACGTTCTGCACGTGTATCCCTTTTTTTGTTTCAGAAGAACTAAAGAAAAAAAAGAAAAAAAATTTTTAAAAAAGAGAAGTGTACAAGTCAGGAGGAGAAATTGGCACTCCAAGACAGAAAAATCAATGACTAAAGTAGCTTCATACTAAACTCTTTGAAGTGGAATCTTCTCTGCTACGTTTCCTGATCTACTCCAGACATCCACCACTTCTGGTGCCTGGTGATACGTGGTTGCTATTCCATTGTATTAAAAAGTGTGACTAGCAAGTGTGAAGACCAGCCACTCCATTATCTCAAAGAAGGGTTTGCATTAGCATGTGTGAGAAAGACTCAGGTAACCTCCCCAAATGGCAAGTGTGTGTCTGTGTGTGTGTGTTTGAGACAGAGTTTCACCCTCTCGCCCAGGCAGGAGTGCAATGGCGCCATCTCGGCTCACTGCAACCTACACCTCCCGGGTTCATGCGATTCTCCTGCCTCAGCCTCCTAGGTAGCTGGGATTACAGGCGCACACCACCACACCCGGCTAATGTTTTGTATTTTTAGTAGAGACGGGGTTTCACTATGTTGGCCAGACTGGTCTTGAACTCCTGACCTCATGATCCGCCCACCTTGGCCTCCCAAACTGCTGTAATTACAGGCGTGAACCCGGCTGGCAATGTTTTAATGCTTAATCCATTATGGAATAATTTTCTCTTGCTGTTGCATTATTTCCCTGACACTAAAGCACAGAGCAGTTGTCCTAACAGGAAAAATTTTGATCTTTGTGTCATTTGTTTTGTATACTTCAGCAAATGTTTAATAATTAATCTAGTTTTTACCCCATCAATCGCTCTCTTATCAATCTCCTTCTAATCACTAAATCCCATTTTCTTCTGTCCTCATCCTCCTTCGAGCTTTCAATTGCAGTCCTCAGTGTCGCTCAAGTTCTTCCTGAAATCCTCTCTTAAATGCTATATCGCACTGCACGCTCCAGTTTCTCCTGCTACTCAAACCATTAATTCAGGATCTTATTATCACTTCCCCTTCTTTCTCTTGTCCTCTAAAATTGGGTTTTCCCCAAAGGTTTCCAGTGCTCTTTTTCTCTCTATGTAGTTTTTCTTGGGGATCTCAACCCTTCCACAACTTCTACTATTATCCCTGCATGTCTATCCACATTACCAGTCTCAAATTCTCTCTAGACAGGCTTTCACCTACCTCCAAGACGTCATACCCACCATATTTCACTGAAATTTCGAACCTGACGCATTCACAGGCAAACATGCTCTTCCTCCCAACTTCCCTATCTCTATGAATGGGGCCACCATTTTCCCAGCACCCAGATTTTTGAAGACACACACCTATTTCCTCCATTTAACATTTCCTGGACATTCTTCTGCTTCAAGTCCCCATGGTGTATGGCCTGCAGGCTCACTTATGGCGTGGAACATATCTCCCTGGCACGGCACATAGCCTCCATTGTAATCCAATCAACTGCCTTTATCTTATGTTCCCTACCAGATATAAGCTCCTTAAGAAAAAGACTATGCTCTACTCAATTTTGTACACCCTGCAGAGTCTAGCTCAGAGTCTCATGCATAGTACATATATTTAGTTAAAAAGGTAAAAGTAAGCATTATTTGATATATTTATTCACATCTCCCACTATCCTTTGCCATCTACAATCAGCAACACTGAGCTAAAAATTATACGTCACCTCAATACTCTGGGGAAAACAACCAAAGTAACATTCTAAGTAATACTATAACATGCGGAGTGCTCGCTACACTGAATTTATTGTGTGTGTGTGGCCCACGTTTTCAGTCATTGGTACCACATGAAAAAAAAACTATATTTGGAAGGGACACAAATGTGTGGGGAAAAATTCATGTCTCGTGTAAAAGCTATTCCCTTGGTTTGCTTCCTCAGTAGTGGAATCCCTTCTCAAGTTCCCTATAATTTGCTTGTCCTATTATTACTCCCACACTTGGTTATGGGAGCTCTGTGTTGGTAAAAGCTACGTTCAAAACACTGCAACTTTAATTCAGTGAAAGCATGCACCTCTGAGGATGAATCATCAGTGCAATTGTGAACCCGCTCCTGCTTGCGCTGATCACTTCACCAGCCTGGGGTTGGTGTTGCCTGAACTTAGCTAAGCACATGCAACAATTTTTGAATTTAAGGGTTTTTTTGTTTTGTTTTGTTTTGTTTGTTTGTTTGATAACAGAACCAGCACCATCGTGGAAGGCAACATGGTCAAGCTGTCTGATTTCCTGGTCTGCATTCTAGTGCCAAATGCATGGCTTTAAATCCACCACTAGGAAGACAGCAGATGTTGGGTTTATCGTAGCCTGGGGACCTGAAAAGAAGCTTGCACTAACCTGCATTCTGCCACAGACAGAGATTTAAGAAAATTTCAACAAATCATTCCACTGGTCTCATATTGCTGAAAGGGATATAAACATATAAATGAATAGAGCTCTACCTCTGTCCTGAGCATTTTTCCAGATTTATCATTTTTATTTTAATTTTATTTATTTATTTATTTATTTATTTATTTATTTATTTTGAGATGAGGTCTCGTTCTGTTGTCCAAGCTGGAGTGCCATGGCGCAATCTCAGCTCACTGCAACTTCCGCCTCCTAGGTTCAAGCGATTCTCCTGCCTCAGCCTCCCAAGTAGCAGAGATTACAGGCACATGCCACCACGGCTGGCTAATTTTTGTATTTTTACTAGAGACGGGGTTTCGCCATGTTGGCCAGGCTGGTCTTGAACTCCCGACCTCAGGTGATCCACCTGCTTCGGCCACCCAAAGTGCTGGGATTACAGGCATGAACCACCACGCCCGGCCCAGATTTATCATTTCATGGGGAAAAAATATTCTATCCATGCTTGAGGCATTTTTAAGAGAACTTCATCCAGCTCACAGTATTTTTTGGTTTGTTTGTTTGTTTTTTTAAACGTCTGGCTAGTGGACAATATAAAGCTAACACATATATACCAACACCATTCATCTGTGAAAAGTTTGATTTATTAAGTCAATCAGGAATGCTACAACTACAGAATTAAAAATGCATTTACAACCCAAATTTGGTTCACATTTAATGGCGGACAACATCTCAAGCTAATTTAGTGTTTGGACATTCGCCAATTGTTTAACATTGGCTGAAAATAGATTTCGCCCTGAAAAAGTGCTACCAGATTGTTTTTAATAAAGCAAAGTTCAGGTGGTATCACTCATCTGTTTACTGCTCCTCACTTCCTACTGCCTGAAGTCTCATTACTTCTCCTACCTTATTTCCAAGCCTTCCCCTTCACACTCCCACATCCAGACAACTAAACAATTCACTCTTCTCCCTCATGGATTTTTGCTTCTACAGATTTGATATATGTGATGCGCCATTCTCTGATCTCACTCTCTAATCTCAGTTCAAACATTACCTCCTCCAGGGACCGTTCCTTGACTCTCCTTCTGACCAATTATTCTCTTTATCTGTACCTCTCAAATAATTTTTATCACTTTCTACTTTATATTTTTCTTATTACTTCTGCCTATCTTGATTTCCTCTGCTAACATGTAAACTCCCTCAGGGCAAAATCCAAAGAGAATTCATTTTTGTATTTTTAGAGCATATGCCACAATTTTTGCATATAGAAGTCATTTTAAAATTTTTTTAATTTTAATTTTATTTATTTATTTATTTATTGAGGACTCTTGCTCTGTTGCCCAGGCTGGAGTGCAGTGGCGTGATCTCGGCTCACTGCAAACTCCACCTCCTGGGTTCAAGCAATTATCATACCTCAGCCTCCCAAGTAGCTGGGATTACAGGCTCGTGCCACTACACCTGTCTAATTTTTGTATTTTTAGTAGAGACAGGCTCTCACCATGTTGGCCAGGCTGGCTCAAACTCCGGACGTAAGGTGATCTGCCCACCTCAGCCTCTCAAAGTGTTGAGATTACAGGGACAAGCCACTGTGCCAGGCCAAGACATCAGTTAATATACCTTGGTATAAAAATATAGGCTGGGCACTGTGGCTCATGCCTGTAATCCCAACACTTTGGGAGGGCAAGGCAGGTGGATCACCTAAGGTCAGGAGTTCTAGACCAGCTGGCTAACATGGTGAAACCCCATCTCTACCAAAAATACAAAAATTAGCCAGGCGTGGTGGCAGGTGCCTGTAATCCCAGCTACTCGGGAGGCTGAGACAGGAGAATCACTTGAACCCAGGAGGCTGAGGTTGCAGTGAGCCAAGATCGCACCACTGCACTCCAGCCTGGATGACAGAGCAAGACTCTGTCTCAAAAAACACACACAAAAAAACACAAAAAAAAACCCGAATGCTTCCAAAGTTATAAATGAGAGTAGAAAGTCTTTGGTGGTTTGACTATACCTTGCAGGTCAACCATCTATGAGTCCTCCCCTTGGGTTAACCATCATTGATACTATTAGCGTGGTCTCTTAAGACTTTCTTTCCTTATAAGGAGCCACTTCATGTTTGTCCTGTGCCAGGCTTCTTCATTGTCAGTGGCTGCTCTTCAGCGTACAGTGGAGTTACTACATAATTTCCATAAGTTGTGTCATAAACAAGCATGAGGCATATGTTTTATAAGTTGCCATAAAAAAAGAGCAAAAAAGGCCAGGCATGGTGGCTCATGCCTGTAATCGCAGCACTTTGGGAGGCCAAGGCTGGTGGATCACCTGAGGTCAGGAGTCTGAGACCATCCTGGCCAGCATGGTGAAACCCCATCCCTAGCAATAATACAAAAATTAGCTGGGCGTGGTGGTGCACTCCTTTAATCCCAGCTACTTGGGAAGCTAAGGCAGAAGAATCGCTTGAACCCAGGAGGCAGAGGTTGCAATGAGCCGAGATTGTGCCATTGCTCTCCAGCCTGGGGAACAAGAGCAAAACTCCATCTCAAAAAAGAAAAAAGAAAGCAAAAAACTACCAGTAAGCAGCAATTTCATTCATTTTTTCTAAGGCAATGCCAGCAATCTTGAAGCAGCCAGCACACAGTCACTAATGTCTTGCCAACTCTTCTTACATTGTCACCTCCACTGATATCAAAGCCAGGCATCATCGTTGTCTCCTATTTATTCAATTGCCACAAAACGCTTGGCATCATACTAAGCACTGGAGTAAAAATGTGCCTGAATTGTCAAGAGTACAGTACTTAAGTTCTTGGAATTTCTTTATTAGACCATGTTGGCATGAACTGTCATTAATAAGTTACAAGACTGCATTTTCGTAAATGAATTAGAAGTTAAATTTCTAAAGCAGTTACCTTGGAAAGCAGTGTCATTCCAATGATGTTGGCATTGCCTAAAGTTATATCAGAATTCCACTTCTGATTTGTTTTTAAAGTCAATTTATGTGCCATATTCATCATAATCTTTTAGTCTATTTTATTTTACTATTTTACTTATTTATTTGAGATAGAGTCTCACTTTGTTGCCCAGGCTGGAGTGCAGTGGCCGATCTTGTCTCACTGCAAACCTCCGCTTCCCAAGCGATTCTTGTGCCTCCGCCTCCTTAGTAGCTGGGACTACTGACGCATGCCACCACACTGGGCTAATTTTTTGTATTTTTAGTAGAGATGAGGTTTTGCCATGTTGGCCTGGCTGGTCTCAAACTCCTGGCCTCAAGTGACCCTCCCAAAGTGTTGGGATTACAGGCGTGGACCACCATGCCCCGCTTTTATTCTATTTTATAGTTATCAGATTTTATTTTGTTTTAACCTCAAGTGGAAGTATCCAACTTGACTATCAAGACTTGACTTCAAATGACCATTGGTGTTTTTTGTTTTGTTTGTTGTTGTTGTTTGTTTGTTTGTTTTGAGACAGAGTCTTGCTCTGTCGCCCAGGCTGGAGTGCAGTGATGCGATCTCGGCTCACTGCAAGCTCCACCTCCCAGGTTCACGCCATTCTCCTGCCTCAGCCTCCTGGGTAGCTGGGACTACAGGCGCCCGCCACCACACCCAGCTAATTTTTTTGTATTTTTAGTAGAGACGGGGTTTCACTGTGTTAGCCAGGATGGTCTCGATCTCCTGACCTCGTGATCCACCTGCCTGACCTCGTGATCCACCTGCTTTGGCTTCCCAAAGTGCTGGGATTACAGGCGGGAGCCACTGTGCCCGGCATAGGCTTTTCAACTGCTTAGTTGAGCTAATCAAATATGAGGACCCTACCTAGGACAGTAAAAAACATCTAAGTTATGAATAGGCTAAAGAAAGTCCTACAAGTAATACACTGCAATTGGAAATGTGCAGAATTATTATTATAAATATTATCTTTTTATAAATAATGCCTTAAGAAAACATCTTCAGTATTATAAAAGTAATTAATTATTTGATGAGGCATTCTAAATCTAATTATAATAGTTCCATTTACCGTGCACCTATTCTGTACTCATAGTGCATACTTGCAGGTAGCTATTAAGTGTCCTCATGTGACATGTGGAGCAAACGAAACTCAGAGGCACACAGCTGGCAAATGGCAAGGTCTATGGTATGTGTCTAGACCCAACATGAAGGTCTTCCCTGATTTCTGTAAATCTAGCTCAGTCCTCAAGAATAATAGGGGTGGTAACAGGGGAAAGAGGGAAAGAAGAGAAGGAAGGGAATAAAGGAAGGAAAAGAAGAATGGGGAAAGGAGGAAAGGAAGGAATGAAGAAAAGAAAAGAAGGGAGGGAGAGAGGCTGCAACATCGTATCCGTTGTAGATACCCTATCCATGGTTTGAATTATTCCATCTGCGAACCCACAACCCATATACATGCTATTAGTTTTTGTTTTTGCTGAGCCCAAGGGAGTATAGAGCCATTTGCCAAAGTGAGAAGATGGCTGTGGCTGGTATAAAACAATGCTAGCTCCACATATCGTGGTCCCTGTCTTCCGGGAGTTTATATTCTGTGAGAGAATATGTCTGTTTTCTCACTAACATGTCCCCAGCATTTGGCACAGTGCCCATCACAAATTGTGCCCAATAAATACTTGTCGCTGAAAGCATATTGAATGGAGTATTTTGAGGGAAATATGAATAAATTTAGGGAAGTGGCTGCTTGAAACAATCGAAGAACAATAGAAACTGCTCCCATCCAAAAGAACCTCTCAGAGACATTCTACCAGGCAGAGGCCTAATTGTGTTAATATATTTCTCTTTGAAGAGGTAAGCATAGCGGTCATTCACACCTTGGTGTCAATGCGTTTATTAGACAAGCATCTTTGTGAGGGGGACAAGGGAATAAAAGAGAAGGGGATTAGAAAGTGAAACTCAGAAAAAGTAGAGAGGGGCCAGTAGAGAGGGGCTCACACCTGTAATCCCAGCACTTTGGGAGGCCGAGGTGGGTGGATCACCTGAGGTCAGGAGTTCGAGACCAGCCTGGCCAACATGGTGAAACCTCATCTCTACTAAAAATACAAAAATTGGCCAGGCGTGGTACCGCTCACCTGTAATCCCAACTGCTAGCAGGGTCTGAGGCAGGAAAATCGCTTCAACCTGGGAGGCGGAGGTTGCAGTGAGCAGAGACGGTGCCACTGCAGTCCAGCTTGCATTCATTATGTATGATAACCTATTTTCTCTTGCTCCTCCAACTTCGTCCCCACCCCACTTTCAACTTTTAATGAGTCCTCTCCTTGGGCAAGACAGTCCTTTATTAAACAAGACTGAAAAGCATCTGGTAGCATCGTCAATGCTACAGTAAGAAGGTATCTCTTTTCTTGGTCAACAGCTACCTTTATTTGGACCAGATGCACACAGATCAGATAATACTACCAACAATCAGACCAATACAGTTTGTGAACAAAATGGACAAAACCAGAGATGACTAACTGGGATCTGTTGTTTACTATCTTTTTTTTTTTTTTTTAGGGTTGGCCTTGAGTACAGATTTAGAGAAAGATAATGGAACACCAAGCATGCTTCTTAACCTAGGTTTTCTAATCTAATCTTAGCCTAGGTTTTGAATCACCATTCACTGCTTACTATTTTAACCATTGTTTTAATTGTATAACAACATCTATGTCTGAAGCCGTGATTCTTGACAAATTATTTTCCCATGTACACAGAGTATAGATATATATAGTTATTGGTAATAGAAAATATGGTGCAAGATAATTTGCATTCTTTAAAATAGAAATTGGTTTGTCCCAAGGCTTCAGTTGTATCATGTGAAAAGTTCATAAATCTTCAAGTCCTAGTCCTCTATTTATTATGTGTTTGACCTTGAACACATCATTTCTCCTTGTCTGTAAAGTTTCATAATAACTCATACCTCACAGAGTTGTTTGGAAACAAAAGGTGATAACATGTGGGTAACTGCTTTGAAAACTATAGAGCTCTGCACAAATATAAGGTACCATTACTATTTGAAGAAGCGGAATCATAGGAGTTAGGTAAATTTGGGTTCCAATCCTGGTTCCACCACTTTAGAGCTGTGTGACATAAAGCAGTTATATTATCCAAATTTTCTTCATTGGTTAAAGTAGAGATAATAATATATTTCACAGGTATGCTGTGAGGTTAAAACAAGAAAATGTTCCTGGAATACTGCCTGAACATGGTAGGTGCTCAGTAAATGTTAGCTCCCTTTCCTTTCCCTGCTGCAATTTTAAATGCCTTTATTTTCCTTAAATCAGAATAACTTCCACCATTCTTTGTTGCCCAAGGATAGCCAAAATGAGGCATGACAATAAAATGAAACAACAAAGAAACAAGTCAACAATATGTTAAATATGATATGAGCAATATGATAAATCATGGTATTTTCCCATCCAGTCATACCCTCTAATTTTGCTGGAACCATCAACAGCAAATTGCATCAAATACCAAATAAACAGCCAAGGAGACAGCAAGAGGCAACCATAGCAAGGTAAACCAACTTGGAAAATTACCATAAAAATATGAGGGATAACCCTGGAAACATCCTTATTTATACTCAAAAGATAATTGCTAATTGCTTAAGCAAACAAGTTATGTTCAATTAGATTCTTGAAATTCTACCAGACAAATGGTTTTGGCTTCCTAAGACCTTGTGATGCCCTGAGCTCATACTCTGTGATGCACAAAGCCATTGTGCAATTTATCTGGGATTGCTTTTTACCACAGACAGTCAAAAAGATGCATAATATTGCATACTCTGCCACTAAGCTCTGTCGTGTGTTATTTCCTAATCAAGGATGCAGACAGGCTGTGCAGTAATGATGATTGATGTCTGCTGCATGTCTTAGTGAGGAGCAAGGTGAGAATGAGCATTAGCTCCAGCCCGTAGGAGAAAGGAGTGATTGCTATTGCTCACTGCACTGCAAATCACATCTTCCTGGAATTACAGAAGAGGCACTTCAGAACAGAGAATGATCTTGCATAAAATTGCAGTTTTGCTCATCCTGAGGAACAAGCCTATGAAGAACTGTTTTCCATTAATTTCAGTACGTAAATTAATGACAATGTAATTCTTATTTCATTTCAGTTGGGTCATCAGAATACCAACAATAATAATCATGGTTTATTTTTGACTTACTGACATGGACTTCTTTTCATCTCCTGTGTTTTAGACTTACCTTTGTGTTTTGAGATTTGTCGGTCTTTTCGTCTGTACTTACACCTGCCAGCTTGAAACCAGCTATTTTAATGGTAATGGTAATAACTGTCCTTGAAATAATGAGAAACAGTCAATGACCAAAAAGCAAGTTCAACAGTCTAGCACTGGATCTTGGCCTATTCCCACCATCCTGTGGCTTGATCTCTCAGTAACTCACTTCTTTCCTCAAAAATGAAACACATTAATTACCACCAATTAACAAATGCCAAGCACAGGTAACACATGCAGCTGCACCAGATATCATGTCGATTTCACAGCATAGGGAAGGTTTGCCAACAGAGACTGTTCCTGTTACTTCCCCAAGAAGCACAAAAAGGGGTCTTTGCTTAGAAGGAGGTCTGTATTCTATCCAAAGCTAATCTTATAAAGCAGACTTTCTAAAAAGTGTGGGTTCTTATCTATGCTCTCTGACTTATCCAACTAAGAAATAAAAAGTGGCTGGGCATGGTGGCTCACGTCTATAATCCCAGCACTTTGGGAGGCCGAGGCAGGCAGATCACGAGGTCAGGAGATCGAGACCATCCTGGCTAACACGGTGAAACCCTGTCTCTACTGAAAACACACAAAAAACTAGCTGGGCGTGGTGGTGGGCGCCTGTAGTCCCAGCTATTGGGGAGGCTGAGGCAGGAGAATGGCGTGAACCCGGGAGGCGGAGCTTGCAGTGAGCCGAGATTGCGCCACTGAACTCCAGCCTGGGCGACAGAGTGAGACTCCGTCTCAAAAAAAAAAAAAAGAAAAGAAAGCAGAAGTGGGATGAATAGAAGAGCTCATTTATATATATAGAGAGAGAGGAATAGGAGAAAAAAATGTGAGTACATGTGTTGGATGTTTCTATGGATTGAAAACGTCTGGAAGGATATAAAAAGAGGGTCTTTGTACATCTTCATCTACTTACATTATTTGCCTTGTTCACTTACTATTTTTTTTAATCGAAAAAACGCGGGGGCAGTTTGGGTCTGTAGTTCTCCAAGCTCTGCAAATCAGTTTTACCCTGTTGCTGCTTTGATTAAGAACAAAAACTCTGTTCCAATACGAATTCTGTACTTGTTTGTTTCCTTCCATGAAACACACTGGTGAAAGGACAGAGGCAATAGGCCTGGCTTCTTTCTCATCATGACATGAAGTGTCAGAAAAGGTGTTTAATTTACATTTTGCCTAATGATTTTCAGAAATCAGAACGAACACAGTATCTGGATTTCTTAAGGAAGCTAGCTGGTTTTTTAAGGGCCAGGGATGGTGGTTGGATAAACTGGCTCTACCATTGGAAGGGGTCCTGAGTGAATCAGAATCAGCCTCTGGTAAACTCAATGCTCCCTTTAAAGGGCAATTTTGTCCCACTCTGAAAAGAAAGGAGAGAGGAAATCAGGGATGTAGAGCCCCATAGAGCAGATGAAATTGAGGCATTTTGGGCTATTTCATGCTCAAAGAACAGAGTGTCATTAAAGAGTAGGTTCACAGATATGTTTTTAAAAATTTGAAAGCTGAGTACAAGCCAGGCTAGGTGGGGCTCAAAGTGGAGCAAATCTAACCACAGGGACTTTTGCTCCTTGATCAGAAACCACCAATCACCTGAGGCAACTCAAGACTAGGCACAGAGCTGAGCAGGAGTTAGAGAGTTGCTTTGGGAGCAGGCCTTCAAGCATTCTCCCTTTGCAGAGACAAAAATGTCAGGACAGCAAGACTCATTGTTACACTTGCCCAGTTTACCTCACTCTGCCTGCTCTTCCTTAGTAGAGATGTGGAAATTTGGAGTGGAACAATCCCCTCATTCTACCAATGTGTAAAGACAGGCTGGGTAAGGGGAGTGATTTGCTCAAAGTCACACAACTAGCTATTAGTAGAGTGGTAATTAGAGTTTTGATGCCCTTAGTCCCCTGACCAGCTCCTTCTACTGTATCAGTGGCCTCCTGTGCTTAGGTCTCCTAATGTTTCCCAAAATGAATGAATTGCTTATTCCTAAGGTGCTAACAGCAGACAATGGTCCAATGTTGCATTTCATCCAGAGTCTCCTGCATTTTAATCTGCCACTCCTGAAATAAAATATTTTACTTCAAAGGAGTGAATATCAAATGATGAGAAGTCTAGAGTAGCACATCTGTCTGTCACCAGGGCTTCCTTATATTTCTTTGCCTGCATCCACTGAGGTTACACAGCCAGCAGTGATGTTAACAAATTTGTACTTAATTGAGTCGGAGAGCTGATGGCATGAGTTTCCACAAGCAGCTCCAGACTTCAAGGTTGCACAAATTATGCATGATTTTGTAACTAGTGGAGTTTCCAACTGGTGCCAGTATTCTTTTTCTGAGTCAGTTTTATTACTTGGAAAATACATAAAAGAAGTATTTTGTTTTGAGAGATATAATTTTAAATTCAGATGTTTAGAAAAATGTCTCAAAAAACAACTGCAAACAGATACAAAATTATAGCTAGATAGGACAAATAAGTTCTAGTGTTCTATACCACTGCAGAATGACTATAGTTAACAATAATACATTAATAGTTTCAAATAGCCAGAAGGAGGATATTGGATGTTCCCTACACAAAGAAATTATAAATATTTGAGATGATAGATTCACTAATTACCCTGATCTAATCACTAAACATTATACATAAGAAAACATCACTATGTACCCCCATGAGTATGTACAATTATTGTCAATTTAAAAATTAAATTTAAAAAACTGCAGACAAAAAACAGACATTGCATATTAGCATTCTCAAGCAGAACAGGGAAAAGCTATTTTTTTCAATAAAGGATTTATTTACACATGGAGAAGAATGACTACATATTGACATTGTTCTTTACTATAATTAGAATCATATACACAAAAAGTGGTTGACTCTAGATGTCAGACAAAAGCAAACTTAAAGCACTTCTCTTTCATCTGTACAATAAGAAATGATGCCTTAGAGTAACGTGTTATAAATATCCAATCCTCATCATTCTGAATTAGCAAAAATTATCCAAGATTCTTCATCTGTAGAAAGATGATCTCTAAGGCTCTCAAGCTCACAGGCTTCTCTTTCTTCCATGGGGAGGGGAAAAAAGAGTTTGCCAATTAGCTAATTGCAATGAATCAGTGGCAATATGACTTTTACCTTGGGCAATTCTTTTCTATTTTGCCATGTTAATAAAGTCCCTGGACTTAAATTAAAACCCAGATGGTTTAATTTGTACCTTAAGAAATAGGAACAAGATTTTTTCCCTTATGACAAGCCATTTATCTCAGAAGGCAGGATATCTGAGAAACTTCCAGATCTTTTTATGCTGTTTTTATAGCTTCCATTGTGTTAAAATGTATTAACTAATGATTCAAATAGAGTAGTGTCACAGAATAGATCCCCTTGTAGATCATATGGTGTTCAAGAAACATAGAAAATCATTTTTGGTAAGAATATTGCCTTCCCAAAGCAATACGTGAATTCCACTCCCATAGAAAAACAGAACCATTAATGCAGAAGGTTACATTCTTTTGACCATTTCTGTCTTTTCCTTCCTATCATGCTTGATTTTCTTTTTTTTGTTTGTTTGTTTGTTTGTTTTTTTGAGACGGAATCTCGCTCTGTCACCCAGGGTGGAGTACAGTGGTATATTCTCGGCTCACTGCAGCCTCTGCCTCCTGGTTCCTGTAATTCTCCTGCCTCAGCCTCTCAAGTAACTGGGATTCCAGGCACGTGCCACCACGCCTGGCTAATTTTTGTATTTTTAGTAGAGACAGGGTTTCACCACTTTGGCCAGGCTGGTCTCAAAATCCTGACCTCAAGTGATCTGCCTGCCTCGGCCTCCCAAAGTGCTGAGATTACAGGCGTGAGCCACTGCGTCCGGCCGGCCTTCAAAATAAGTATTGAAGAGTGTTAGTTTGTTTAATATACTTCCCACACAATTAAATGCATGGCCTAGGTGGAAGGAAACTTACTACTATCCCAAATTTTGGATTGCAAATATAATTATAAGGCTAATTTGGTGGAGGGGAGAATAAACTTAATAATGCCCTATAGCTTCTGCGATGGTTTGAATACAGTTTGTCCCCGCCAAAACTCATGTGGAGGCAATCTGCCCTGTTTACCTTGAGGACAATAGGGATTCATTGAATAGTTTTAAAATCCAAACTTCTTACCACGCTACACAAGGGTTTTCTTTGGCCACTCCCTATTTTTCATGTAATACTATACCTAAGTAATAACAAACCCTTATCATTTTGCTATATGCCAGGCACTATTCTAGGCAATCTAAGCACTTGTATGTATCAGGTGTATTACTCCTCACAACAATCCTATAAGGCAGGTTCTATTATCATTCCTATTTTACAGATGGAGAGAGTAAGGCAAAAAGAGATTCAGTATCTTGCCCTACGTCACATAGCAGCAGTCAGAATTCAAACTTAGGTGGTCTGGCTTTGAGATCATGATCTTAACTACTATGTTATGCTGCCAAACAGAGCTACTTAAGAGCTCCTGGAAGATGCTGTGCTTCATGTATCCTCTGGCTTACACACACACACACACACACACACACATACACACACACACACACAAACACACACTCTGTCTCTCTCTCCTTCCTTATGTGCTTAGGTAACTCCTACTCATCCTTCATCTTTATACAGAAACCAACTCTTCTGGGAAGCCTTTTCTGACCACTCCCCCACCCCAACCCAAGGTTGGTGCCTCTCCCAAGGCTCCGAGAGTCCCATGCATGCCCCTGTCACAGCCATGGTTGGTCATTGGTTAACTTGCCCATCTAACTTTCTAAACCTAAAGGCTCTCAAGGTAAGGACTGTGTCTTGGTATGACGTGTCTCCAATACTTCACACAGTGCCTGGCATATGGTAGGGGGTGGGTGGTAGGGCATGGTAATTGCTGAGTAAATACAAGAAGAGTGTTAAAATGGCATCAGCAAACAGGCTGGCTTGAGGCTGAGTTGTCTAGATACTGGCCTAAGACTCTTTAAATTCTCCCAGCCCTGACAGAGAGTTGTTCCCAAATATAAACATAGGGCTGAGCCTACAAGTGAGGGCTTCGAGATCCCAGCTGTTCGAGCTAAAAACAGGAGATCGCAGAGAGCCAGGAGGAGACTAAAGCATTAGCCCTGATGGGAGCCTGAACAGATCTTATAAAGTGGATTAGGCTATAAGAACAAATGAAAGCAGATAAGCAGGAAGGAGAGCAAAGGATTAGAGAGAACGTTATTCTGGGAGGTTAGAATCAAGGGAGGAGTGTGGGAATTTGATATAGGAGCTTGATCTAAATTTAAACTAGATAGTTTAAGGTTCCCAACCCCATACAACTGATTTGGAAAATGCAGCCAACCCAGATAGTAGTCATGGTGCATTTAGAGTAAGCATTTTTGTGTGATTTGGAATGTGCTCTGCTAACTTGTAACTACACAATTCTTGTAGGTCTGAGCAGACCTGGTATTTTCTGTTTCTTTGCCACTCTAGAGAGAGTTGGAGTCAATATGGCAAAAGATAAAACCCCTGTTCTAGTTGAAGTTCCATTAGCAACCCTTGGGTATCCTTTCTGGATGAAGATTGATCTTAGGTTATAATCACTCCATTCACTAACTCTCTTAATAGGATGTCTGAGGTCAGGTGCAGTAGCTCATGCCTGTAATTCCAGCACCTTGGGAGGCTGAGGCGAGGGGACTGCTTGAGCCCAGAAGTTCAAGACCAGCCCAGGCAACATAATGAGACCTCATCTCTACAAAAAATGTTTAAAAATTTTAAATTAGCTGGGCCTGGTGGCATGTACTGGTAGTCCCAGCTACTCAGGAGGCTGAGGCTGGAGGATTGCTCGACCCCAAGAAGTTGAGGCTGCAGTGAGCCAGGGTTGTGCCACTGCACTCCAGCCTGGACAACAAAGCAAAACTCTGCCTCAAAAAAAAAAAAAATATTAAAAAAAAAAAGATAATACATAAAAAGCACTTAAAATAGGCCGGGCGCGGTGGCTCGCGCCTGTAATCCCAGCACTTTGTGAAGCTGAGGTGGGCAGATCACGAGGTCAGGAGTTCGAGACCAGCCTGACCAACATGGT
Organism: Pongo pygmaeus; assembly: GCF_028885625.2. NCBI lineage: Eukaryota > Metazoa > Chordata > Mammalia > Primates > Hominidae > Pongo > Pongo pygmaeus. The sequence goes on along the minus strand of NC_072384.2, from coordinate 103,868,360 downwards.
GAAACCCCGTCTCTACTAAAAATACAAAAATTAGCCTGGCGTGGTGGCTCGTGCCTGTAATCCCAGCTACTATGGAGGCTGAGGCAGAAGAATCGCTTGAACCCGGGAGGCGGAGGTTGCAGTGAGCTGAGATCACACCACCGCACTCCAGCCGGGGTGCAGAGTGATACTCTGTCTCAAAAAAATAAATAAATAAAGTCCAGCAGAACATCTTACTGGAAATTTTTAGTAAATGACAGTAATAAGGGTACTTGTATTGCTGGGGTACCACTAGCTGCTGTAACTAAGAATCTTCTATTGTCTTACAGCTATTACACATCTTGGAGCCTATTTTGCCCCAAAATAGGTTGGCAGGCAGCTTTCTTCCACATGGTGGTTTGGGGACCCAGGGTCTATGCATCTGTGGCTCCACTTCTCTAAAGCCCCATCATCATGTGCCTCCAGTCAGATGAAGGAGAAGGAAGAGGAGATGGCAGAGGATAGAAAAGGAATATCTGCTTCTTAAAAGTCTTGGCCCAGAAGTGACATTGGTCACTCTTGCTCACATTCCAATATCTAAAACTATCGCATGGCCACACCTAGATTCAAGGGAGGCCAGGAAATCTAGACCCTGACTCAGGAGTCATGTTCCAGCAATAGCTATAACCATAAGAGGGAAAGGTTTTGGGGGGACAGCTGGCCGTTTCTGCCACAGAACTTGAAAATAATGTCTAAAAACATGTTTAATATTAATTTCAGACTTCTCAACAAATCAAATTGGCATTCTCTTCAGTAAATGTACTGCAATTGGCAATATCCTACAAAGTTACTTTAGAATTATCTTTTCTTTTTTTTTTTGAGACAGAGTTTTGCTCTTTTGCCCAGTCTGGAGTGCAGTGGCGTGATCTCGGCTCACTGCAACCCCCGCCTTCTGGTTTCAAGTGATTCTCCTGCCTCAGCCTCCCGAGTAGCTGGGATTACAGGCATCCACCACCACGCCCGGCTAATTTTTGTATTTTTAGTAGAGATGGGGTTTCACCATGTTGGCCAGGCTGGTCTCGAACTCCTGACCTCGTGATCCACCCGCCTCTGCCTCCCAAAGTGTTGGGATTACAGGCTTGAGCCACGACGCCCAGCTAGAATTATCTTTTCTTACAATTTTTTCCTTATACTTCTGTCAAGTCCTTCATTTCCACATAGCGTACTTTTAAATGTGATTTAAAATGATTCAAGGATCACACAACGCTTTTCTAAACACTAATATATATGAAGCATTCAATAGTGACAAAAATGGCCTCCAATACTTTTTTCTAGCTATTAAAATGTGTCATTTCATACTGTGCTCACAGCATATGTTGAATGTGCACAAGGAAAAATAATGTCAGCCAAATTTCTATTTAATTGATACAGAAAATTCACTTATTTAAATGTCTGCCTTTGGCTTTCACATCAAATTTATAATGCAGTAATTTTTGGATAAAAGATACACTTTAAAATATGAAAAAAAATCATTTGCTCAAGGATTAAAATGGAAAATAAAAACTCCTGAGTTGGCATTGAAGGTGAGTTCCTAAGAAGTAAAAGTAAATGGAGTTAGGGCATCACAAACGTGAGGAAAGAGGATAGGACTTCCACTTCCTCCTATTTGAGAAAGAGATTGAGTCAACAATTTGGGTGAATCATCTGAATTTGCTTATTTTGTAGGTTTCTGTCATTAAGTAATATGTGCATTTGTATTGTCATCATTATTATTTTAGTTAGCAGAAATAGCAATTAAGGCTGGGCACAGTGGCACATAACTGCAATCCTTACCCTTTGGGAGGCTGAGGCAGGAGGATCACTTGAGCCCAGGAGTTTGAAACCAGCCTGGGCAACAGAGTGAGACCCCGTCTCTACACAAAATTGAAAAATTAGCTGGATGTGGTTGTGTGTGCCTGTTGTCCCAGCTATTTGGGTGGCTGAGGTGGGAAAATCACTTGAGCCTGGGAGGCCAAAGCTGCAGTGAGCCGTGATTGCACTACTGTACTCCAGCCTGGGCAACAGAGCGAGACCTTATCTCAAAACAAACAAACGACTACAACAACAACAACAACAAAAAGAAATAGCAATAATAATGATGAAATAGTAGCTTACTATGTAAACCTGGACCAGTTCTGTTTGGAATGAAACTGCTTTTTAGTGAAGTCGTGATTTAAACTTCGCTAAAGTTTAAATCACAACTTTTCTACATAATAAGTAATAATAATAATAAATAATAACTTTTCTACATACTTTTCTACATAATAAGAAGTGTGCATTGTGCAACTGAAAAGCAATATTCTTGAGTAGAATAAATGACATTTGCCTTTAGAGTCCCCATCTCCCCCCTCCCCATTTTTTTTTTTTTTTTTTTAAGAAGGAGTCTCACTCTGTTGCCCAGGCTGGAATGCTGTGGTGTGGTCTCAGTCCACTGAAACCTCTGCATCCTGGATTCAAGCGATTCTCATGCCTCAGCCTCCTGAGAAGCTGGGACTACAGGTGCATACCACCACACCTGGCTAATTTTTTGTATTTTTGGTAGAGGCGGAGTTTCACTATGTTGGCCAGTCTGGTCTCAAACTCCTCACCTCAGGTGATCCGCCCGCCTTGGCCTCCCAATCATCTCCCCTTTTAATAAGACTCATTCCAGTCTTCCTGTTCTATGTAGACCTCTCTTCACCTCATCATCCACTTCAAGGAGTCATAGCTTCCGCCAAATCAGTCACTTAGGCTTGTTAATTAATTGGCCTATCACTGTGGTATGAATGAGCTTCAGTCAAGATACCTCTTCAATGAGGCATTTGTCTTTTATCTCTAATTGTCAATGAAAAGAGCTGTCAAGGAAAGGAATTTCAGCATAATCAAGCAGGTAGAGAGATCTTTGTGGGGACAGGGAGACTCTGGCATGGCCTATGTGTACTCTGAATGAAGAATTAATTATTTTCCTGTATGATAAATGTGTCAGGGTCTCCACAACTAAATCCTTGTTCCTGGCCTTGAAAGAACAATGACTTTAGACTGAGGATTCCTCTGACAGGTGGAGGACAAGCCTCCTCAACCAAATTACCCAATCTCCCTGAGAAAATGGTCACTTCTGTGAAGCTCCCATTTAGGCTTGAAGATAAGGCCTCCCTTTCAGTCATGTTTCTGATCAGATTTCCGGTTCGAGCCAACCATTTGGTCAATAGCTGAACATTGGCTGAAGAGCTCTTTGGGAAACCCATTGAAAGAATCAAGTCTGAAATAGAGTAAGGTCTTTTTAACAACAAAATGACTTTGCATGGGTGTAAAGCCAACCAACTAGGTCAGACTTTCTAGGAATGAACTTCAGTAGAATTTAAACTTTGTTAGAGACAATACACACCTCAGTCTCTATCCAGTGGATCAAGCTCTTTCTGGATGAAGCTCTATGTAACCTAGTAAATCAGAGCTTTCTTTGGGTGGGCCTGGAAGTTTGATATCAAGAATAACCAGCCTATAATCCCAGCACTTTGGGAGCTGGAGTCAGGAAAATTGCTTGAGGCCAGGAGTTTGAGACCAACTTAGATAACATAGCGAGACCTTGTCTCTACAAAAAATAAAACATTAGCTGGGCATAGTGGCACATGCCTGTAGTCCCAGCTACTTGGGAGGCTGAGGCAGGAGGATCACTTGAGCCCAAGAGTTAAAAGTTGCAGTCAGTTATGATCATGCTGAGTAAGACCCTGTCTCAAAAAAAAAAAAAAAAAGAATAACCAAAGTCAGGGGAGTAGTCATCTATCCAAGATTGAGCCCAGGCAGTCATCAGGGTCCCTCTGTATCCTAGACCTTCTCCCTACCCACACCTACACAGGCTGTGTCCTCACTTCTCAGTCCTAACTTTGCCCCTTCCTTTTATTTTATTTATTTATTTATTTTTGAGATGGAGCCTCGCTCTGTCGCCCAGGCTGGAGTGCAGTGGCACGATCTCGGCTCACTGCAACCTCTGCCTCCCAGGTTTAAGTGATTCTCCTGCCTCAGCCTCCCGAGAAGCTGGGACTACAGGCGCCTGCCACCACGCCCAGCTAATTTTTGTATTTTTAGTAAAGACAGGGTTTCATCATGTTGGCCAGGGTGGTCTCGATCTTTTGACCTTGTGATCCGCCCGCCTCAGCCTCCCAAAATGCTGGGATTACAGGCATGAGCCACTGCGCCCAACCTACCTCTTCCCTTTTTTTCCCAGCATTCCCAAATGTACATAATGGATTTCCAGAATACTTTCTTTTATTCCAGTTAGAAATAGAATTTAATTACATATTCAGATGACAAGTCTTATTTTGCTACATTTTATACCTCCTATATACTTTTTTTTTTTTTGAGACAGAGTCTCACTCTGTTACCTAGGCTGGAGTGCAGTGGTGCAATCTCGGCTCACTGCAACCTCTCCCTCCCTGGTTCAGGCAGTTCTCCTGCCTCAGCCTCCCGAGTAGCTGGGACCACAGGTGTGCATCACCACACCCAGCTAATTTTTGTATTTTCAGTAGAGATAGGGTTTCACCATGTTGGCCCGGCTGGTCTCAGACTCCTGACCTCAAGTGATCTGCCCACCTTGGCCTCCCAAAGTGCTGGGATTATAGGCATGAGCCACTGCACCCAGCCTCTCCTGTACACTTTCTACTTTTTAATAAGAAAGGCTTTAATCATCTTTAAATGTGATTCATTTTCTTCGCTAATATAATACTATATTTATTATTATTGTCATATTTTTCTCAGCTGAATCACAGGGCTCCATAGGTACTAGTTCTGTAAGACCTCTTGACTCTCATTTTTGTAATTTAGATCAATCACTTTAACAGGTATTTTGGTCAATCTATCAATCAGGAAATACACGTTGTGATTTTCCAAAAAGAAAAATAGTATTTATTTTTTGGTTTGCATGATGAAAGACATGATCTTGGAGCTTTCAAACAATGGGATAAAATTTTAAGAGAAATTTGACAATAGAAGACACAGATTTGGCTCCTTCTCTGCCCTCAAAGCTCTCCATGCCTGCTGGGCACAGTGGCTTGTGCCTGTAATCTCAGCACTCTGGGAGGCCAAGGGGGGAGGGTCACTTGAGCCCGGGAGTTCAAGGCCTGCCTGGGCAACATAGTGGGACCCCATTTCTACAAAAAAAATTTTTTTTTATTATACTTTAAGTTCTGGGATACATGTGCAGAATGTGCAGGTTTGTTACATAGGTATACACGTACCATGGTGGTTTGCTGCACCCATCAACCCATCATCTACATTAGGTATTTCTCCTAATGCTATCCCTCCCCTAGCCCCCCACCTGCCGACAGGCCCCAGTGTGTGACGTTCCCCTCCCTGTGTCCATGTGTTCTCATTGTTCAACTCCCACTTATGAGTAAGAACATGCGGTGTTTGGTTTTCTGTTCCTGTGTTAGTTTGCTGAGTCTCCAGCTTCATCCATGTCCCTGCAAAGGACATGAACTCATCCTTTTTTTATGGCTGCATAGTATCATATACACCATGGGATACTATGCAAAAATTTTTCTAAAACTTAGCCTGGGACAGGCACAGTGGCTCACGCCTGTAATCCCAGCACTTTGGGAGGCTGAGCGTGGGCGAATCACCTGAGGTCAGGAGTTCAAAACCAGCCTGGCCAACATGGTGAAACACCGTGTCTACTAAAAATACAAAAATTAGGCCAGGCGTGGTGGCTCACGCCTGTAATCCCAGCACTTTGGGAGGCCGAGGTGGGCAGATCACCTGAGGTCAGGAGTTTAAGACCAGCCTGACCAACATGATGAAACCCCGTCTCTACTAAAAATACAAAATTAGCTGAGCATGGTGGCACATGCCTGTAATCCCAGCTAGTCAGGAGGCTGAGGCAGGAGAATCACTTGAACCCAGGAGGCGGAGGTCGCAGTGAGTCTAGATTGCACCATTGCACTCTAGCCTGGGCAACAAGAGCGAAACTCCATCTCAAACAAAATAAAAACCAACCAAACAAACAAACAAAATAGCTAGGCATGGTGGTGGGCACCAGTAATCCCAGCTACTCAGGAGGCTGAGGCAGGAGAATTGCTTGAACCAGGGAGCCAGAGGTTGCAGTGGGCTGAGATCACGCCATTGCACTCCAGCCTGGGAGACAAGAACAAAACTCTGTCTCAAAACAAAAACAAACAAACAAAACACACTTAGCCAGGCATGGTAGTGTACACCTGTAGTGCCAGCTACTCGGGAGGCTGAGGTGGGCAGATTCCTTGAGCCTGGGAGATCAAAGCTGCAATGAGTTCTGATTGCACCACTGCACTCCAGCCTAGATGACAGAGACCCTGTCTCAAAACAAACAAACAAACAAACAAAACACCTCACTGTGCCCTAATCTAGATGCCTTACCCCTCTCCCAGGTTCTGAGTCCAATCCTGTTTGGTCACAGGGTATCTAAGAAACCTGAAAATCAGCCGGGCGTGGTGGCTCATACCTGTAATCCCAGCACTTTGGGAGGCTGAGGCAGACAGATCACGAGGTCAGGAGTTCAAGACCAGCCTGGCCAATATGGTGAAACCCTGTCTCTACAAAAAATACAAAAGTTAGCCGGGCATGGTGGCGTGTGCCTGTAGTCCCAGCTACTTGGGAGGCTGAGGCAGAAGAATCACTTGAACCCAGGAGGCGGAGGTTGCAGTGAGCTGAGATCGTGCCACCGCACTCCACCCTGGGTGACAGAGCGAGACTGTGTCTCAAAAAAAAAAAAAAAAGAAATCTGAAAATCAACCTTCTGCCAATTGTGCTCTGCCTTATCCTTATCACTGAGTTTCACCCTAGTTTCCTGCATCTCTCATCTCTTACTCCCACCTCAATAGCTGAATCCCCACAGCCATCTCATTATTTTCCATAGAGTTTTAACCTTGGTTTCTATTTCAATTAGGTATATGTTTGACAGTAAGCAACAGAAATCCCAATCGTGGCTTAACCAAACAAGTGTTTTTTTGTTTGTTTGTTTGTTTTCACTTGACAAGATGTCTGGAACAGGCCATCCAGGGCTGGGACTCTGGCTGTCCAATATCAAAGACCCAGCCTGCTTCTCTCTTGTTCTTCCACCATCCTTGGCTTGTTGCCTTTGATCACTATATACTGCTGCAGCATGCAGCATGATCATATTCAAGGCTGGAAAACAAAAGTAAGAAAAAATGTTCTTGCCAGGTATGCTTAACCCTATTTATCAGGAAAGCAAAAGATTTCTCAAATGCCTGCCCCTTACTCCCAACAGACATCTTTTAATAGTTCTTGCATTAGAATCAGATCACATGGATACCCCTCACAGCAAAGGAAGGAGGCTGGGGAAGCTTTGGGGTGGTAAACAATACTATCCTTCATAGTTCTCACCCTAGGTACTCTAGGCCTGTGATCCATCTGGCTCTTGACCTCTTGGGAAAAGGAATAGCACTACCACAAACCAAGGCAGTGCTACCCACTTCCAGGCCTCCCTACTACAGACCACCTGCCTGGGATTCTACTCATTGCTCTCACTTGACTGCATGGCTGTTACTCTCAGGAGACTGTCTGGTTGAACACCTTCCCATTGCCTTAGCCCTCAAAGCACCCACCCTATGTCAAGTGGTCAGTCTGAAATTCAGAGCCACCCTCCCTCACTACCACCACCCCAAACCAAGTTAGTTAGTAGAATTGAGCTCCCACAGTGACCACGGGACACAATTCAGCATTTCGGCCATAGACTGCATTTGCTTTTATGTTTCTAAGAATATACCTGATTCATAGTAAGCTCTCAATAAAAGTTTTTTGGTGAATCAATACATGATGGATGAAGACTAGAGTGACAGAAAGTCAGGCAAAGCCAAAAATCCAGAAGAAATTATCTATGGTAATTCTTTGTTCTGTATAATACTCTAGGAGTACACATTTCTATGTGATAAAAATTTTGATGTAGATGATTTGTTCTTCAATTGCTATGCCACTTAGAAAATGCTGTAGGAAAAAGGTTTTTCTCTCCTTTCTTGGAATCTTAAGGAAAAAGTCAGAAACACATCCTCACGTTACACTGACAGCTAATTGCTGGCTTCCGTGTGTGCAGTTTTAATGTCCCAGATTCTATGAACCATGATATATAGACATGGGTAATTTGTGGCAGACGTACATATCTTTTCCTTTAGAATAAGTTTAGGGAAATATAATTAAGGAATAGTTTCAACAAACATTGATATTTATTTGTTTTATTGTGGGTTTTTTTGTTTTTATTTGAGACACAGTCTCGCTCTGTCACCCAGGCTGGAGTGCAGTGGTGCCATCTCAGCTCACTGCAACCTCCACCTCTCAGGTTCAAGCGATTCTCATGCCTCAGCCTCCCAAGTAGCTGGGATTACAGGCACGTGCCACCACGCACAATTGAAACATTGATATTTAATTAAAAGCCATGTTCCCTTTAAATAATAATTAAAGGAAATAATGTTTCTGTTAAATAAAATTATAAAATATAAGTAAGAAAAATGGTAAAAAATATTTAGGAAAGAAATCTTTCACTTAGTACATGGTAGGGATTTGACAAATATTCTATATAGATGGCCCTTTAAATAGAAAAATGCATGAAAAGCCCTTGTGGTTTCCCATGATTTGTTGTGGTAACAGCAAAGAATCTCTGTTTTACATATATATATATATACACACACACACACACACACACACATATTACTCATCCTACATTACCATATATTCTAATTATAACTTTTACTTAGCATTGCTATCATATGCATAAATGTATCCAAAACTAAAGCAGAAGAACAGAGAAGTCTCCAAACAAAATGGAGACTCTTATGTTTCCCTTTGTCAACACATGAGCTTCTAGGAAAAGAAAAGCAATAATTACAGAGCAAAAGTTATTACAGAAGTTGCAAACATATCACTGAAGAAACTGCTTGTAGTGACTTGCCTTGCTCTTTACCAGGTTATTTTAGGAAAAAATATCAGTGGATGTAAGTTAAATGTAAATATACATGAGAGTATTTACTATAAGTCATCAGGTGATTCTTCTTACAGTACAATCGTAACTATCTAAATTACATTCTCATTGACATTTTTAAAGGTAGAGTCATACTCTGAAAGGACAAAATACCTACTGGAATTTTCTAACTTTATCAATTGACCCCGATTACAGGTGCTCATACTTTTAATATTTTACCTACTGGAATTAAACTTGTAGGAAAAATAAATGTAAACTATTAAAACAATTTTACGCACCCATTTTATTCCTCTGACCTTTGACTTTTCTTTCCCAATCAGAATTTCTAAGTTAATTTGTAGAAGAGGGTAGGTATCAAGTATAACAGCTTACTGGTGATTGACCTGTTTGCAGGCAAAAGAGTCTCCCTGTTAACTCAGCTGAGCAAGCTTGCGCAATTTGACTGTGTGGGAGGATGGAGCTTTTGAGATAGGTATTTATGGCGTTCTCTGTGTATTTTCCTCTTTCTTGTCCCATATTCAGGAAGATAGTAGGCCCCGTGCTTCTTTGCTGCAGGGAATATTAATATGTCACAAGGAGGAAGCAGAAGTGGCTTGCAAGATACTTCCCTTCTTGGTCTTTTTTTCCAAACTCCTAAACACATAGAGAGGTCTATGCTGGATTCCCTGGAGGGAAAAGAGAACTGGGTTTGCCTCTGGGGAAAAGGGTGGGTATGTCTTGACAATGAGAGATGTTTGTTTTTCTGTGTCATTCTGAAGTCCTACTAAATAAGAAAAAAAATTTTTTAAATACATGACAAATTAATATAAGAAATTTTAAATTTTTTTAAAAAAGAGAAAATGAGAGCTGTCATGCACACTTGTTCTCCTGCACTTTCATCCCTGGTAGTGCCTTGAAGATGGGGCCAAGCATTTCTGGCTCGCCAAAGGCTCTCGTACCCAACGGTGGTATAAAAGCAGCAGAGTCCTTAGATCTGAGGGATTCTGAGGACTAAAACAGTGGGTGCCTTCTACGGAACCCAGTGTGGGCAGATGAAGGAGGGGACCTCCCTGTGCTTGAAGCTATGTAAGGCCTCTGCACCTCCCTGGCAGGGGGTTGGGAACAACATGGGAGAGGAGCCCCAGCAATGACTGATCTTGAATTTCTAACTTTCCTTGTAGAAGGGGAGACTTGGAGTCAAAGTTAATTTAATTCGTGAAAACTAAAAAATATGACATTTTTCACCCATGAGAATTTGAGGATTGAGATTCATAGCCAGAACAACGAAATAGAGATGCTTGAAAGCATAGAAAAAGAAGATATACCTCCTTCCCCTATTGAAAAAGGGTAATGGTCCCTTTCACCAACAGCTGGTATTCTTTAGAACTAGCTGTGTTCATCTGAGAATGTGATCTTTAAATATATATGAAGCATTTGGTGTACACTGGTACACCAAATGTATAATATACATTTATATATTAAATGTATATATTTATACATACTATATTTATAATATAAATGTATAAATACTTGATATATTAAATATACAGTCCTGTGTCATTCCTCAAACCACCCCATTCATTCAAGCAATTATTTCATTCCCCCCATTCATTTGTTCCCTGAGCTCACAGACAACATTCATTCCCCAAGTGTATTCCCCATTACGTGCTCCCATAGAACTCTTTTACTTGCCTTTGGTAATACTTAGTGACTAACTTTTGTACTTGGCTGTAATGTCCATAAGAAAGGTCTTTGAAAGGAACCATTCTTTCTGGAGAACTGGTAAGCCCATTATTTGTTCCAGTTCTAAAATACAGTGTAATGACAAGAACAGGGAACGAAAACACTTTATCATTATCTGTCCATGATCCAGCTTTGATGCCAATATTTTTACCCAAATAAAGGTTGAAATGGATACTGAGTTGTTGCTGTAAAAATAGAGGTAGAAAAGGAAAGGGTAAAGTTTGCCATAAGTATTATAAGTTACTTATGGTCCCCCTCCCCCTCCCCCTCCCCCTCCCCCTCCCCCTCCCCCTCTCTCTCCCTCTCCCTCTCCCTGTCTCCCCTTTCTTTGGTCTCCCTCTCCTTCTTTTTTCGGTCTCCCTCTGTTGCCGAAGCTGGACTGTACTGCCGTGATCTTGGCTCGCTGCAACCTCCCTGCCTCGGGCTCCTGTGATTCTCCTGCCTCCGCATGCCAAGTGCCTGGGATTGCAGGCGCGCGCCGCCATGCCTGACTGGTCTTTGTATTTTTGGTGGAGACGGGGTTTCGCCGGGTTGACCGGGCTGGTCTCCAGCTCCTGGCCTGGAGTGATCTGCCTGCCTCGGCCTCCCGAGGTGCTGGGATTGCAGACGGAGTCTCGCTCACTCAATGCTCAATGTTGCTCAGGCTGGAGTGCAGTGGCGTGATCTCGGCTCGCTACAGCCTCCACCTCCCAGTTGCCTGCCTTGGCCTCCTAAAGTGCTAAGATTACAGCCTCTGCCCCGCCGCCACCCCGTCTAGGAAGTGAGGAGCGTCTCTGCCTGGCCGCCCATCATCTGGGAGGAAGTGAGGAGCGCCTCTGCCCGGCCGCCCCGTCTGGGAGGTGAGGAGCGTCTCTGCCCGGCCGCCCCGTCTGGGAGGTGAGGAGCGCCTCTGCCCGGCCGCCACCGCGTCTGGGAGGAAGTGAGGAGAGCCTCTGCCCGGCCGCCCCGTCTGGGAAGTGAGGAGAGCCTCTGCCCGGCCGCCCTGTCTGGGAGATGAAGAGCGCCTCTGCCCGACCGCCCAATGTCTGGGAAGTGAGGAGCGCCTCTGCCCGGCCGCCCCGTCTGGGAGGTGAGGAGCGCCTCTGCCTGGCTGCCACCCTGTCTGGGAGGAAGTGAGGAGCGCCTCTGCCGGGCCGCCCCGTCTGGGAGGTCAGGAGCGCCTCTGCCCGGCCGCCCTGTCTGGGAGGTGTACCCAACAGTTCCGAAGAGACAGCGACCATCGGGAGTGGGCCATGAGGACGATGGCAGTTTTGTTGAAAAGAAGGGGAGGAAGTGTGGGGAAAGGAAGGAGAGATCAGATTGTTGCTGTGTCTGTGTAGAAAGAAGTCGGCATAGGAGACTCCACTTTGTTCTGACTAGGAGAAGTTCTTCTGCCTTGGGATGCTATTGATCTATGGCCTTTCCCCCAGCCCCCTGCTCTCTGAAACATGTGTTGTGTCAACTCAGGGTTAAATGGATTAAGGGCGGTGCAAGATGTGCTTTGTTAAACAGATGCTTGAAGGCAGCATGCTCTTTAAGAGTCATCACCACTCGCTAATCTCAAGTACCCAGGGACACAAACACTGCAGAAGGCCACAGGGACCTCTGCCTAGGAAAACCAGAGACCTTTGTTCAGGTGTTTATCTCCTGACCTTCTCTCCACTATTATCCTATGACCCTGCCATATCCCCCTCTCCGAGAAACACCCAAGAATGATCAATAAATACTTCATAAAAAAAAAAATAAGTTACTTATGGAGGACAATATGGTGTTCTCCCCAATATTGGCACAGAGTGAGTAAGCAAAGTCACAAAAAATATTCATGGCTTCAAGTTTAATTTATTTCCAATGAAATTCTGGTCATTACAGCAATAAGATTTTTTCTTTTCTTGGATGCTTAAAATATAGGAGAGACAGTTTACTACAGATAGATAACCGTTATGCATAATATTCTTAACCAAATATAGCCATATAGTTATTTTATGCTTCCTTTCTTTTCCCCAACTAAGTACTAATTCAGGCATTTAGAATTACTTTTTTTTAATAGGCTGTTTTTGGAGCAGTTTTATGTTTACAGAAAAGTTGAATGGAAAGTACAGAGTTCCCATATTCTTCCTTCACACTTCCTCCCCAGCTTCCCCTTTTATTAACATCTTACATTACTGTGGTACATTAGTTACAATTGATGAGGCAATATTGATATGTTATTCTTAACAAAAGTCCATGGCCGGGCGCGGTGGCTCATGCCTGTAATCCCAGCACTTTGGGAGGCCGAGGCGGGCGGATCACCACGGTGAAACCCCTTCTCTACTGAAAAATACAAAAAAATTAGCTGGGCGCGGTGGCAGGCGCCTGTAGTCCCAGCTACTCGGGAGGCTGAGGCAGGAGAATGGCGTGAACCCAGGAGGCGGAGCTTGCAGTGACTCGAGATTGCGCCACTGCACTCCAGCCTGGGCAACAGAGCAAGACTCCGTCTCAAAAAAAAAAAAAAAAAAAAAAAAAAAAACGAAAGTCCATAGTTTACATTGGGATTCACTCTTTGTGTTGTACATTATGTGGATTTTGACAAATATGTAATGTCATGTATCCATTATTACAGTATCAGGCAGAACAATTGTATTGCTCTGAAAGTGCCCTATGCATTACCTACTCATTCCTTCCCCGACCCCAGCCCCAGATGTGGGCTGGGGCATATCATTGGTGCCCTACTGGTCCTGATGCACAGTACTACACAGAGTTGGGCTCTGTTTTGTGTTAATGTTAGAATTATTGGGGAAAGGTATCATTGTCCAGGCAGGGAATATTGTTGAGTGTTTGTAATACCTGATGTGGACTTAAAATTTATGCTTCCACTTGATGCAAAAAAACACAGATATTAATATAATTTCATAAGCAGAAATAGGGTTACAACTGAGCCTAGTTAAGTTTTCCCTTGGAAGCAAGCAGATAAATAGATCAAGCAAAGGTTTTTAACTTATCCCTGTATGTATTTGGAATAAGAGATCCTCCTTTTGTGGAGAAAATGATAAAAGCATCTGCATATGGGGAAACATTTAAAAACTGTTCTCCCTTCTGCATAAAAGTCTTATAAAGTAGATTCTTAGAGTTTGTAAGAAATTTTTGTGGCCATCTTATTCAATTCCTTACTTTTTTTTTTTGAGATGGAGTCTCGCTCTGTCACCCAGGCTGGAGTGCAGTGGCACAATCTCAGTTCACTGCAAACGTCTCCTCCCAGGTTCAAGCAATTCCCTGCCTCAGCCTCCCGAGTAGCTGGGATTACAGGTGCCCACCACCACACCTGGCTAATTTTTGTATTTTTAGTAGAGACAGTGTTTCACCATCTTGGCCAGGCTGGTCTTGAACTCCTGACCTCGTGATTCACCCGCCTCGGCCTCCCAAAGTGTTGGGATTACAGGTGTGAGCCACCACACCCAGCCTCAATTCCTTACTTTTACGCAAAATTACCCTTAAGCCATTTTAAAAAGACTTTTTTAGAACTACCATAGAAATACATTATACAGGCCTGGGATGGTGGCTCACGCCTGTAATCTCAGCACTTTGGGAGGCTGAGGCAGGAGGATCGCTTGAGGCCAGGAGTTTGAGACCAGCCTGACCAACATGGCAAAACCCTGTCTCTACAAAATATACAAAAATTAGCTGGGCGTGGTGGCACACACCTGTAATCCCAGCTACTCAAGGAGAATTGCTTGAGCCCAGGAGATGGAGGTCGTAGTGAGCCAAGTTCTCACTACTGCACTCCAGCCTGGGTGATAGAGAGAAACTCTGTCTCAAAAAAAAAAAAAAAAAAAAGAAAGAAAAAGAGAAAGAAATACATTATACAAAGTTCAGAACTCATTTTATTGTTTGACACCCTTGTGGTAAAAAATCTATCTAGACATACTTAAATTTCATCATGTGATTATATGCTTATGCCCCACCTCATTCTTAATTTCTGAGGAGGAAGAACCCTATCTTCTGGATAGCAAATTTTCACAAATGTTAAGATTGTTAGGTCCTCTTCCATTTTTTCTTCTCACAGCTAAATAATTCTGGCTTCTTATTTCCCCATCAGGTCTTACTTCCCATTCTTAAATTATCTTTGTGGAAATGATGAGAAAGCATACAGCATAAGAATAACAACTTAGTGTCATGAAACTGTTCTCCAATGTACTAGGCCATTTCTCACTTAAAAATGTTCACAATGTCCACTGTACTTTCTTCCACAGAGGACTCTCCCTTAATATTTCTGAGCTTTTTCTTAACATGTGATTGAATTAATCAGCATGCACGGGTAGCTCTATGAGTGCAAAATGTAAGACATGGTATAGTTCTAGTCCTCATGGGGTTTATAATTTATTTGGAGTGACCTCAAATCATAAAAAGTGGACATAAGGGCCGGGCGCAGTGGCTCATGCCTGTAATCCCAGTACTTTGGGAGGTTGAGGCGGATGGATCACGAGGTCAGGAGTTCGAGACCAGCCTGACCAACATGGTGAAACCCTGTCTCTACTAAAAATACAAAAATTAGCCGGGCATGGTGGTGTGTGCCTGTAATCCTAGCTACTCAGGAGGCTGAGGCAGGAGAATTGCTTGAACCTGGGAGGCGAAGGTTACAGTGAGCTGAGATCATGCCACTGTACTCCAGCCTGGGTGACAAAGAAAGACTCTGTCTCAAAAAAAAAAAAAAAAAAAAAAAAAGACACAGGTGTGGAATGTGGAATGCATGATATAGACCTTTCACATTATAAACATTATGAAAGGGAATTCTGTGGTTGATTTGGGGAATGTTTCATGGATGTGTACTGGGAGTGGCTGGGAAGGTTGGATAGGATTTGGATGGGCAGGGAGAGGGAAATGAAGATAGTCCAGACAAGGAGACTAACAAGAGCAAAGCCACAAAAGCAAACTCCATAAACTGAGTAAGAAAAGATGAGGTCAGCTGAGTGGAGGCAGAGAAGGAGGGGGTTATGACCAGCTTTGAAGCCAGTCAGAGGAGCTAATTGGAAACTGTTACAAGAAACAAGGAATTGTTGCAGGTTAAAAACATTCCTATTTTAATCCTGACTCTTGTTGCAAATGATACAAACAGCCAGTTTTGGCAGAAAAGGGAATCTATTTGTTTATATATCCAAACCTAGGGAAGGAGGGAAATAGAATTGGTCCTCCCACAACCTGAACCAAGGATGCAAATACCGATAGGATTCTCTCTCTCTCTGTTTTCCTCATCTTTGCTTTGCTCTCATGTTTTCTATGACATTAGAGCCATAGTCACCAACATTTTCTGGTTTGCATTTTCCTGAGAGTCTCATAGAATTTTCTTTCTAATTCCAGCTGAAAGAGAGAGAGAGAAGGAGGAGGAGGAGGAGGAGGAGGAGGAGGAGGAGGAGAGAGGGAAGGGGAGGAGAGGGGAGGGTAGGGGAGGGAAGAAGGAAGGAGGGAGGGAGGAAGGAAGGAAGGAAAGAAGGAAGGAAGGAAAGAAGGTGGGAATGCCTTTGGTTACCTTAGTGTGGATCACATGTTCTCCCCTACAACCAGGGTAAAGAAAGAGGTACTTTGATTGGCAGCATCCCTAAGAACTACAGGGTTGAGTTAGGGGCTGGGTTGGGAGGAGCAGTTCCAAAAGAAATGTGCTGTCTCCAGAAGAAAAAAGAGCAGGGCAGAGGAAATAGCAGATGTCCCCTATAGTAACATTTATTGAATTGTTTTTTGTTGTTGATGCTCTCTATAAATACAAAAGTAATGCAAGATCATTTTGAAAACAAAATATTGCTCAAACACAAATAAGTAAAAATTAAAATCACCTAAAGTTATTAACCTAGAAATCATCAACCCATTAGTATTTGGTATACTTTCTTTCAGTTTGTTTTTTCATGTATACTGTGCATTGGTGCGTATCTATGTATGGGAGTGATAGAGTAATGCCCCACCCCACAAAAGATATCCATATTCTAATTCCTGGAACCTGTGAATGTGGGTTTGTCTTTCATGGCAAAAGAGATTTTGCAGTTGTAATTAAGTTAAGAATCTTGAGTTGGAAAGATTATCCTGAATTGATTGGAGGGCCCAGTGTAATTGCTACTGTCTTTATAAGAAGGAGGCAGGGGGGCAGGCGTGGTAGCTCACACCTGTAATCCCAGCACTTTGGGAGGCCGAGGTAGGCGGATCACGAGGTCAGGCGTTCAAGACTAGCCTGGCCAACATGGTGAAACCCTGTCTCTACTAAAAATACAAAAATTAGCCGGGCGTGGTGGCAGGTGCCTGTAATCCCAGCTACTCAGGAGGCTGAGGCAGGAGAATCACTTGAACCCAGGAAGCGGAGGTTGCAGTGAGCCAAGACCGCATCATTGCACTCCAGCCTGGGCAACAGAGTGACTCCATCTCAAAAAAAAAAAAAAAAAAAAGAGGGAGACAGGGGAGTCAGAGTCAGATAGAAATTGGAAGATACTATGCTACTGGCTTTGAAGACTGAAGATGAAGCCCTAAGCCAAAGAATACAGACAAACTCTAGAAGCTAGAAAAGGCAAAGAAAGGAATTTTTCCCTAGAGCTTCTAGAAGAAATGTTCTGTTGACACCTGAATTTTAGACCACTGAGACTGATTTTGGACTTCTGACCTCCAAAACTGTAAGATAATAACTGTATTGTTTCAAGCAACTGAGTATTGGCAGTTTGTTACAGAAGCAATAGGAAATTAATACAATAAATATATATTCACCTTTATGGGCTTGGGTTTTTTGTTTTCAACAATATCAGACTCATACTGTACATGGTGTTTGCTGATGTGTATTTTTCAAAATAAAAACATTGTACATCTTTTTTGTTGTTGTTTTTTTAACAGAAAAATGCTGCGAAAGTGGTCCCAGTAGTGCCAGATTGGTTAGGAGTGTTTCAAAGGGAGGAGAGGTTTACAGGAAACCAGCCCACAGGCTTCTGCAAACCCCTGGTATGAGATGATGAAGGTTTCAAGAGATGTGGTGGCAGAGAGAACAGTGAGGAAGAGACAATCTAGGGATATTTGAAAGGCATGACTGATGGGACTCGGTGACACCACTTAGGTGATGTCATGTTCTTTGGCATAGCCTTGCCTCAAAGTGCATAACTGAACAAAAGTTCTAGTGATCAGCTATGCATCTGTTTACTTTGTTTTTCCATGATATATTTTTCAAATGACCTTTCTCAAGTAGTTCAAAGAATCATACAAACATGACCATGAGGCACTTATCACTCCTCTAAATGAATTATAAAGGAAAAATGTGTTAAATGCTAAACATATAATATTAGGAGAACCTAAAAATGTTTTTCATTAAATAACAGGACTTTGAAACTTCCATAAAAGCACATTTTGCTTATATGTTACATATATACAGGTTGAACATAAAATCTGGAAACCTAGATAATACTTCATTTTTTTACAGATTGAATCTCCGTGATTACTTCTTCTGGGGTATACTAAAGATAGTATACTTGGCCAGGTGCGGTGGCTCATGCCTGTAGTCCCAGCACTTTGGAAGGCTGAGGCGGGTGGATCACCTGAGGTCAGGAGTTCGAGACCAGCCTGACCAACATGGAGAAACCCCGTCTCTACTAAAAATACAAAATTAGTTGGGCGTGGTGGCACATGCCTGTAATCCCAGCTATTTGAGAGGCTGAGGCAGGAGAATCGCTTGAACCTGGGAGGTGGAGGTTGCGGTGAGCCAAGATCACGCCATTGTACTCCAGCCTGGGCAACAAGAGCGAAACTCCATCTCAAAAAAAAAATTATAAATAAAAAAAAGATGCACATTTATTCAATGAAAATCTCAGACACAAATCATCTGAAGCAAAGAATCTCTGATGAATATGCAGGGGTTGATGAAAAGACTGCATTAATGAGCCACATTCATTGCAATTTTGTACAGTGCATTTACTTATTGTTAATAAGGAACAACACTTTAAACATATGTAATGTCATTGAACACATCATATATCAATAAACCATTATATAGAATATATATGTATATGTGTACCTGTATTTCCAGTCTTTATGGCCACCATCTATGTGTATTTACCTCTTCATTCTTGACTTTCCACCTTGGAAACACACCCTTCAATTCAACAATATTTATTGGGTAACTGTTACAGGCTGAATTGTGTCCCCCCAAAATTTGTTTGCCGAAGCCCTTACCCCTAGTACCTCAGGATGTGACTGTATTTGGAGATACAGCCTTTAAAGGGGTAATTAAGTTAAAATGGGGTAGGTGGGGCAAGCTCAAATCTAGTACTATTGGCATTCTTTTAAGAAGAGATTAGGATACAGAGACACCAGACACATGACTGCATAGAGGGATGATCATGTGAAGACACAGGGAGAAGACGGCCACCTGCATGCCAAGAAGAGAGGCCTCAGAAGAAACCAAGCCTGCCAACAGCTTATCTCGGACTTCCAGCATCCAGAACTGGGAGAAAGTAAATTTCTGTTGTGTAAGCAACTGAGTCTGTGTCTTTTTGTTATAGCAGCCCTAGGAAACTAACCCAGCGATGTTTTAGACACTGTGATAGAAGGCAGAGACTGGATATTCAGTGATTAAAAAGACACAATTCTTAGCCTTGAGGACAAACCAGTTCTTTATTTCCAGCAAGCTAAACAACAGATCCACTTGGATGTTCCACCATTACTTCAAATACAACTTGTCCAAAACTGAACTCATATGCCTCTCAGCTGTCCTTATGGTTAGCAGACACTTCCCCGTGGCTTCCCCATCACTCAGCACAGTGCCTTGAGCTCGACAGGCACTCGGTATCTATCTGTTGATTCAGTGATGCTGTCAGTCCTCTGCTTTCAGTATTCTTCTCTGTCGCCCAGGCTGGAGTGCAGTGGCACGATCTTGGCTCACTGCAAGCTCCACCTCCCGGGTTCATGCCATTCTCCTGCCTCAGCCTCCCTAGTAGCTGGGACTACAGGTGCCCGCCACTGCACCTGGTTAATTTTTTTTTTTTTTTTTTGTATTTTTTAGTAGAGACGGGGTTTCACCGTATTAGCCAGGATGGTCTCGATCTCCTGACCTCGTGATCCGCCCACCTCGGCCTCCCAAAGGGCTGGGATTACAGGGGCGAGCCACCGCGCCCAGCCAGACTTTTCTTCTTCTCATCCTTGTCCAATCTGTCCAATCTTCTTACCCTTGTCCAATCTGTCACCTGTGTCTGTCAGTTTTTCCAAATGTAATTCAATTTCCCTGCTTTCTCATTTCTCATCATTTCATGCCTGGATTAATACAACCAGCCTTCTGATTGTTTTCCTTACTCCGATCTATCTTCAAAATGTTGCCAGACTTCTGCTGGGCACGGTGGCTCACACTTCTAATCCCAGCACTTTGGGAGGCCGAGACAGGCGGATCACCTGAGGTCAGGAGTTTGAGACCAGCCTGGCTAACATGGTGAAACCCTGTTTCTACTAAAAGTACAAAAAATTAGCCAGGCGTGGTGGCGCACCTGTAATCCCAGCTATTGAGGCTGAGGCAGGAGAATCGCTTGAACCTGGGAGGCAGAGGTTGCAGTGAGCCGAGATTGCGTCATTGCACTCCAGCTTGGGCAACAAGAACGAAACCCTGTCTAAAAAAAAAAAAAAAAATGTTGCCAGACTTTTCCTAACCATATCTCTCATCATCCTTTTCTTGACAAATACTGCTGAACTTTTCTGTGTACAAGACAAAATGCAAGGTGCTTAAGAAAATATATGTCTGAGTAAGTCACAGTCTTTGCCCTTTGAAGAACTCATGGTTTTTCGGAGGAGTCAGACATATGCACGAAACGTTCTAATACCAATGTGCAAAGTTTTTTGAGAACACATAGGATGTAGCAAATAGCTTTATCTAGGGGAACTGGGAATGAAGGAGGAGACAGCTGAACTGTAGTGAGTAGGAGCAGACCAAACAGAGAAGGAAAAAAGGACATTCTAGACAGAGGGAATGAATAGTCATTGCAAGGGTGTGGAGTTGGGAAAATGGCTGGCACATTTAAAAATGGACTCTACCGCATTGGTTATTAGACCTCTTCAGCTCTAATAAAACAATTTTTCCCAGTGTTTACTAAAAAAACAAACAAAAAAGATGGAAGTTCAGGTTCTGCCATTCTTTCTCACTGCAGGCATTTTTGAGATGGGTGTAATATTTTTGGTTTATTATTAGGTACTAAACACAAGTCATTCACTCACTCTAATATGTATAGCTAATACTACTAGTAGCAGTTTAGTTATCACCTTGGAAAGCTGGCTTAATAATTGCACTCTAACATGTGTGTAATCAGATAATTGCTGAGTTCTGGTTGGTTGAATTCATTTGTGGTCTGACTAGTATGGACGTCAGAACATTCACAAGGGTTCAGGTTATTGTGATAACTGCTCTTGCATAATAGTTTGTATTAGTTCTAAGTAAATACCTGGAAATGTCCAGTTTTATAGTTTTTGCAGATAAAAAGCCTCCCTAAAAGGACTACTCTTTTTTTTTTTTTTTGAGACGGAGTCTTGCTGTGTCACTCAGGTTACAGTACAGTGGTGCGATCTTGGCTCACTGCAACCTCTGCCACCCCGGTTCACGCGATTCTCCTGCCTCAGCTTCCTGAGTAGCTGGGACTACAGGTGGCCTCACCATGCCCAGTTAATTTTTTGTGTTTTTAGTAGAGATGAGGTTTCAGCAATGTTGGCCGGGCTGGTCTTGAGCTCCTGACCTCAGGTGATCCACCTGCCTCAGCCTCCCAAAGTGCTGGGATTACAGGCGTGAACCACCGTGCCTGGCCCAAAAGGGCTACTCTTTAGAAAAAAACAACTAAAATAATTGTTTTATTAGGTGTAGGTATGTCATACTCTGTTTACTACATATTTATATTATGTAGGGTATTTAAATCTCACACGCAAAAAGCAGAAATATACTTAAAGGCAAGGATCAAGTGTTCTGCAGTTGTTAATGTTTGACTGGGAGGAATGAGATGTCTCTGATTTGGGCC
The DNA here is from genome assembly GCF_028885625.2 of Pongo pygmaeus. Taxonomy (NCBI): domain Eukaryota; kingdom Metazoa; phylum Chordata; class Mammalia; order Primates; family Hominidae; genus Pongo; species Pongo pygmaeus. The sequence goes on along the minus strand of NC_072384.2, from coordinate 103,846,748 downwards.
ATATGAGGCCCTTGATTCACCCCTCTATTACTACCCCTAACTCTGTTTCTCCTCTTGGCATTCAGATTCTAAGTGTCAGCTAAGTATCATTTTTTCCATGAAGTTATCTTAACCTGCTCTAACGTCCGTCGAATTCCCTCTTCCCTTAACTCCTACTGTACTTACAGTCTGTATCAGACCTTAATATTTAGTTGTTCTCTGGTTATTTCATATGTTCTTGTCTCATGAGTAAAATTTCTTGAATGTAGAGATCCCCTTTTAAAGTAAAATCAGCCGGGCGCAGTGGCTCAAGCCTGGAATCCCAGCACTTTGGGAGGCCAAGGCGGGTGGATCACGAGATCAGGAGATCGAGACCATCCTGGCTAACATGCTGAAACCCCATCTCTACTAAAAATACAAAAAAATTAGCCGGGCGTGGTGGCGGGCGCCTGTAGTCCCAGCTACTTGGGAGGCTGAGGCAGGAGAATGGAGTGAACCCAGGAGGCGGAGCTTGCAGTGAGCGGAGATCGTGCCACTGCACTCCAGCCTGGGCGACAGAGTGAAACTCCATCTCAAAAAAATAAATAAATAAAATAAAGTGAAATCAACTATTTTAAAATAATACACATTTTATATTGTTGTTTTCCTCAACATTTTAAAAGAGATTTATATTCATAAATATTGATTTAGTGCAATTCATTTGTCAATTAAAGAATACAAATTTGTTGTTAAAAGATAAAGTAGGAAAAGAAAGTACCACAATCATACCACTCTGCAATAAACACTTTGTCTTCTTACATTTCTTTCTAGGTTTTTCCTATATGTTTCCTCATGGGTTCATATTGTACATAATGTTTGTAACTTTTTAATCAACATATTGTGAACATCTTTTCATATCAAAAAAATTCTACAAATCACCATTTTCTTTCTTTCTTTCTTTTTTTTTTGAGACAGAGTCTCACTCTGTCATCCAGGATGGAGTGCAGTGGTACAATCTTGGCTCACTGCAATCTCTGTCTCCCAGGTTCAAGCGATTCTCCCACCTCAGCCTCCCAAGTAGCTGGGATTACAGGTGGACACCACCACACCCAGCTAATTTTTGTATTTTTAGTAGAGATGGGGTTTCACCGTGTTGGCCAGTCTGATCTTGAACTCCTGACCTCAGGTGATCCGCCCACCTCGGCTTCCCAAAGTGCTGGGATTGCCGGTGTGAGCCACCATGCTCAGCCTTCATTTTCTGTCTCTTTTTTTTTTTTTTTTTTTGAGACAGAGTCTTGCTCTGTCACCAAGCTGGAGTGCAGTGGCACGATCTTAGCTCACTGCAACCTCTTCCTCCCTGGTTCAAACCATTCCCCTGCCTCAGCCTCCTGAGTAGCTGAGACTACAGGCATGCACCACCATGCCTAGCTAATTTTTTGTATTTTTAGTAGAGATGAGTTTCACCATGTTGGTCAGGATGGCCTTGATCTCCTGACCTGGTGATCCGCTGGCCTAGGCCTTCCAAAATGCTGGGATTACAGGCGTGAGCCACCGCACCCAGCCACAGCCTTCATTTTCTTAAACAACCTCCCATGGCTAGATATTTAGGGGCTTTCCAGATATTTGCCATCATCCCACAATATCCTAGCTAATGTTTTGTTCTTACTCCTTTGAATATCTGTTGCCAAACTGCCCCATAGAAAAAGGTTGCAATGATTTATATTCCCACTTGCAGGTGTGAGAGTGCCTATTTCTTCCCATTCTTGTCAACGATGGGTGGAATCATTTTTAAAAATCAGAGACTATTTCATGTATTTCTCTAGAGATTCTAGACACAGCTTGAGACGCAGTGAACATTAAATAAATAAATGCAATTGATTTGATAAATGGATTAATAATACTGTTTTTGCACTGGGCGCGGTGGTTCACACCTGTAATCCCAACACTTTGGGAGGCCGAGGCGGGCAGATCACGAGGTCAAGAGATTGAGACCATCCTGTCCAACATAGTGAAACCCCGTCTCTACTAAAAATACAAAAAATTGGCTGGGAGTGGTGGTGCGTGCCTGTAGTCACAGCTACTTGGGAGGCTGAGGCAGAAGAATCACTTGAACCCAGGAGGCAGAGGTTGCAGTGAGCTGAGATCGTGCCACTGCACTCCAGCCTGGTGACAGAGCGAGACTCCGTCTCAAAAATAATAATGGGCGCAGTGGCTCACGCCTGTAATCCCAGCACTTTGGGAGGCCTTGGTGGGCAGATCACGAGGTCAGGAGTCGAGACCATCCTGGCTAACACGGTGAAACTCCGTCTCTACTAAAAATACAAAAAATTCGCTGGGCATGCTGGCATGCGCCTGTAATCCCAGCTACTCGGGAGGCTGAGGCAGGAGAATGGCGTGAACCTGGAAGGCAGAGCCTGCAGTGAGCCTAGATACCGTCACTGCACACCAGCCTGGGTGACAGAGTGAGACTCTGTCTCAAAAAAAATAAAAATAAAAATAAAAAAATAAATAAAATAAATAATAATAGTGTTTTCTCCATGACTTATAGCTACTGAAGTTTTAAAGTAATTAATTACTGGCTGGGTGCAGTGACTCACACCTGTAATCCCAGCACTTTGGGAGGCCAAGGGGGGTGGATCATCTGAGGTCAGGAGTTCAAGACCAGCCTGGCCAACATGGTGAAACCCCATCTCCACTAAAAATACAAAAACTAGCTGGGCATGGTAATGCACGCCTGCCGTCCCAGCTACTTGGGAGGCTGAGGCAGGAAAATCACTTGAACCTGGGAGGCAGAGGTGGCAGTGAGCTGAGATTGTGCCACCGCACTCCAACCTGGGCAACAGACTGAGACTCTGTCTCCAAAAAAAATAAAAAATAAAAAATAAAATGATTAATTACTCATTCACTCAACATATTTACACCACATATGATGATCTTGATCTGCCTACTAAAAATGAATATAGCATTCAGAAATGAAACAAATACTTTATAAAGTACAAAACATAAATTAAAATGCTGATAACTTGTTTCAAAGGTAATGTGTATAGAAGCTACCCTTAAAATTTGTCCCAGAGTCCTAAGAGGTCTCCTGAATAAAAAATTGTCTCATTTTTCTAAGAATAGGAAGTACTAAAATTCCTCCTTTGGGAATTAAGAATATGAATTTAGGATAAGAAAACTCTCTCATCCATTAGCTATTAGAGTTTTCAGAATCAGGGGAATTGTGCCAGAGAGGAAGTCAAAATCTGGTGTGGATTTTCATAGTACCAGACATTTCCTTCCATGTGCAGGTGGAATAAAATTAACACTAAAATTTGGCCAGGCGCAGTGGCTCACGCCTGTAATCCCAGCACTTTGGGAGGCCAAGGTGGGTGAATCACGAGGTCAGGAGATCGAGACCATCCTGGCTAACACGGTGAAACACCATCTCTACTGAAAATACCACAAAAAATTAACCGGGCATGGTGGCGGACGCCTGTAGTCCCAGCTACTCGGGAGGCTGAGGCAGGAGAATGGCGTGAACCCAGGAGGCGGAACTTGCAGTGAGCCAAGTTTGTGCCACTGCACTCCAGCCTGGGCACCAGAGCGAGACTCCGCCTCAAAAAAACACTAACATTTTTGGGGAGAGTTTTAATGTTTCTATCAATTCCTGAAAGCTTATTTTATTTAAAGCTACTTCAGGGATAGGACGACTAGATGAATGTTTTATTTAGTTAGGCAATTTAATTTTATAAGTCTCCTGTTCAATTATCAGAAAGATCATATGAAGGTGATAATCGGTCCCACTTCTCCAATGTACAAATCTTTTTATCTTATGTAAAATATTAACCATTAAAATTAGCATATCTTTAAAAATGACTAATTGGAAACATCATTTAAAACGATATATTCCATAATTTTTTATTCCTCTCTCCATGATTGGTGGAAGGTGCTGGAATTGAGTTTGTAACTCATAAAGCAATATGTACTGGAAAGAGAATGTGACTGGGGTCAGAAGATACAGACCTTAGTCCAGTATCTTCTAGTAATAGCTGTTTAACTTTAGACAAGTCACTTCATGCCTTAAGCTACAGCTTCCTTTACTATAAACCAAAAATCTGGTTTAGGTCAGCATTTCCCAAAGTGTGTGCTGTGGAACACATGTCTTATAAGATGTTCCATTGGAAAAAGGGTTTCATGGTTGAATACATTTGGAAAGCGCTTGTATATAATATCTACCTCAGAAATTCCCAGTGCACATTAAAATATTAAAACCACCAGAAACCTCTCTAGTTTAGAAACCCATTGAACTGTTTGGCATTCTCATTTGATTAAAGGAACTTAAAATTTTGAGGGGGAATCACACCTACTAAAATCCTGTGGGACTAGAGTTCCAAAGAACACACTTGGGGAAATGATGGACTAAGATGCCTAGATTTATGGTACTATTCTTTCTCATACAGGTATTCAGCCAGTTCCCTGAAACCTGCTCTTTTCCCATGCTCTTTATTTCAGAAGTCACCACCATTCAGTCACTCTTCTAAACCAGAATCCTGAGGGTCATTCTAAATGTCTCTGTTGCATTCACTCCCTCATATCCAGTTATATATTCTGTAGATTACCTCTTTAATATATCTCACATCTAGTCCCTCCTCCCCATTTTATGACCTCTTGCTTTTATTGAGACCTGCAGCACACATCTCATTAGGATTCAGGTTGTTGCCATTACCTCCTAATTTTCTCCTGCTCCAGTCTGGTCTTCTTGGTCTCCAAAACACAAACTCAGTTGTTCTGGAGCTAAAATACTTCAAATATTTTATTATTTACTACATTTCCTAGAGTATCAAGTTCAAATTTCTTAGTTTAACATGAGCCCCTTAGTGAATGAAGCCCTTCCTACCCTTTCCTCCAACCTCTTTGACTCTTCTCTATGCATGTTCTGACAAAATGGAATTACTTACTAATACAGTTTGTCTCTGTGTTCCCACCCAAATCTCATCTTATAGCTCCCATAATTTCCACCTGTTGTAGGAGAGACCCAGTGGGAGATAGTTGAATCATGGGGGTGGGACTTTCCCGTGCTGTTCTGGTAATAGTGAATAAGTCTCATGAGATCTGATGGTTTTAAAAATGGGAGTTTCCCTGCACAAGCTCTCTTTTTGCCTGCTGCCATCCATATAAGATGTGACTTGCTCCTCATTACCTTCCGCCATGATTGTGAGTCCTCCCCAGCCATGTGGAACTGTAAGTCCATTAAACCTCTTTTTCTTCCCAGTCTCAGGTATGTGTTTATCAGCAGCATGAAAATGGACTAATACATTTACGGTGCCTCTAAAGCATGGTGATGCTTGGTGCTTCCACACACCTGCACAGATATTGTTTTCTTTGTTTGGAATGCTTGTTCTCTCCTTCTTCTGGTTAGCTCCTTCCTATCATTTAACATTCAGTTCAAGAATCTCCCCATCAGGAAGGCTTTCCTGATCTGGGAATGGACTTTCAGTCTAACAATGACTTCCTTACCTGCTTTACCCACTAGACTGTATGCTTTTTGTGGGCAGGAAGCATCATGTCACGTCTTTCTTGTCTTTGTATTCCTGGGCATTAATTGGAGCTTAATAAACTCCGATTGAATGAACGAATGATTTAATGGTTTAAAGAAACTGATGAGAACACTCTTTTCTCAATGACTGAAAGTGACCTCTTTTCTCTTTTAATTAGCTTTGATCTTAGGCTAAGCACTTGGAGGAGAGTTGGCTAAGACCTATGTAAAAGGCACTCAATGGTCTTTTTTTTTTCTGAGATGGAGTCTCACTCTTGTCACCCAGGTTAGAGTGCAATGGCACAATCTCAGCTCACTGCAAGCTCTGCTCCCAGGTTCAAGTGATTCTCCTGCCTCAGCCTCCTGCGTAGCTGGGATTACAGGCACCTGCCACCATGCTCGGCTAATTTTTGTATTTTTAGTAGAGATGGGATTTCACCATGTTGGCCAGGCTAGTCTCCAACTCCTGACCTCAGGTGATCTGCCCACCTCAGCCTCCCAAAGTGCTGGGATTACAGGCGTGAGCCACCACTCCTGGCTTCAATGGTCTAATTTTTAAAGGAGGTTTAAATGAATCATCTTCCTTGTAAGGTATCACACAGCCTAGTACATTTAATGACAATAGGATTCATTAAGTTTGACACCCAGGTGTGTCTAATGTCAACAAACTTGGTCACAAGGGAAATGAGGTGAAAGACTAGATACATTTGTATAAAATTATCACTTATGAAAAATTTTAAAGCATTTATTAATTTATAAATACTTATTGTGCAAGATACTATGCTAGATATTGTGGAAGATATAAGGATGAATAAAGTGTATTATATTCACTTTTGGTGGATAACTTCTTGAAATAATTAGGTGGCAAATGATGATTCCCACAAGAAAGGAAGAGAAGTCTAAAAGAAGTTGGTCAGCAGGATCATCTTCATTTATAAGAGATAGTATTATCCTTTATTATTATTTTTACTTTTTATTATACTTTAAGTTCTAGGGTACATGTGCACAACGTGCAGCTTTGTTACATATGTATACGTGTGCCATGTTGGTGTGCTGCACCCATTAACTCATCATTTACATTAGGTATATCTCCTAATGCTATCCCTCCCCCCTCCCCATCCCCCCCGACAGGCCCCAGTGTGTGATGTTCCCTGCCTTGTGTCCAAGTGTTCTCATTGTTCAATTCCCACCTATGAGTGAGATTATGCGGTATGTGGTTTTCTGTCCTTGCGATAGTTTGCTGAGAATGATGGTTTCCAGCTTCATCCATGTCCCTACAAAGGACATTAACTCAACCTTTTTTATGGCTGCATAGTATTCCATGGTGTATATGTGCCACATTTTCTTAATCCAGTCAAGAGATATTATTATTCTATACAAGAATATTGACATACCTACTGAACTTAAAATACAAAATTGCAGTTATGTTTCAAAAGTACAGATATCTCAAGTGTGAAAGGCAGCCAGTATCTGTATTGTATGGTTCTAAATACCAGTTTGAAACAGATTGTGTACCAGTTTGGAACAGATCGTACAAAAAAGAATGAAACCACTTGAAAGTCCTCAAGAATATCAGGAAGTAAGAATGTAATTAACTAAACCAGGATTTGGCCCCAGGACAGCGAAATGAACACTCTCATTCTTAGAGAGGGAGCTAGGATTTCAGGAATGTACAGTCAATGCTTTGTGAAAATTTAAGATAACAAATTCTTAGCAAGCAGATGGGAAGGCATGAAAAAGCAATGTTCATTGCAACCAATTTCAGGTCACACTCTCAATTTCTCAATTGTTTTAATGCCGTCAACAAACTTGCTTTGCATGTAGCCAAGCAAACATAACTTAGTTCCATTTGTTCCTTTCTTTGATCAACTTTAGGTGAAGGTCAAAATAAGGACATAACTTAAAATCTAAACGTCTGCCTAAGTCAAGCCTGCATCTAAAGAGGCAGCAGCTGAGCTTAGCCATAAGGAAAAATGCCACCATCTTACCACTACACAATTCCGATGGGGTGGGGGGACAGAAATTAAGGAGGCAGGATTAACAGATTTCGAAGTTCAAAAGTAAAGGTCATCGAAATGTCCCGTTTCTAAAAGTTTCCCAATACACTGCATAAAACTGCAGAGACTTTTTGGCCAAAATGGGATTTCCTAAAGAAGGGCCTCACAGATCTCAACGACAATGGTCCTGTAAATGACCGAGCCAACCCCGGATGCGTTTCTGGAGTCTCTGAATACACGGACAACGTATAAAGGTGGATGCGTACAGCCCCCTGACAGACCTGCTCGAGGCTGCTGTGCCTCCCAGGGCGCTAGGACAGAGGCCGCTGGGCCCGCTTCCTAGGAAAGGCGAGCAGGGGGTGGGGCCGCACTGGATTTTCCTCCCCACTCATTCATTCTCTGATTCACTCGTTCCTGGAGGAGGCTCACAGGGACGTGCGGAGGAAAGGCGAGGCACGAGCGGAGTAGCGGCTGGGTGCGGCCGGGCGCCTGAAGGGAGGGCGGAGGGCGGGCGGGGGGCGCGGGCTAGGGAAAGGCGGCGGGCGCGGCGGCCTGCGCCGGAAGTGAGTGGTTGGCGGCGGGCGGGGGCAGCGCGCGGCCCCGCGCGAGTCGGCCCTACAGTCTGCAGTCCGGCCCTCAACCCCGCCTTCTGCGTCTCGGCTGGACGCGACCACACTCTGCTCCGCCGCCGCGGGGCGCTGCGGCCACCCCGCCCCCGCTCCCGCCGCCGCCCGCCGGTCAGTCAGTCAGTCAGTCAGTCAGTCACCGAGCGCGCGGCGCGGGAGCTACCGGCACTCGCTGCGTCTCTGGCGAGGGAGCGCCGCGCCTGGGGAGGAGGCGGAGGCAGCGGCTGGAGGAGCGCGAGCGGCTGTTTCCTTGCCGCGGGCCGCGACGGTAGCGGGGGCCGCGGGAAGGCCGACCGCCTGCCGCGGTGAGTGGTTAGCCTCGCCCTCGGGGCCAGGGGAGGGAGCCGGCTGGGCGCGGGGCCGAGAGGCGCTCCTGCCGCTCCCGCCTCCATTTTCCCGGCGCCCGGCCCCGCCATCCGGGTGCGGTACGGTCGGCGGCAGCCTGGGGCGGAGTCGTTGCCAGGTTGGGGCTCGGGCCGGGGCTGGCTGGACCGCTCCCGGCTGGTGGATGGAGGTTGGTGGGGCCTGGACTGCACCCTGCGCCCCTGGGGACCGCGACGGAAGGAGACAATGAGATAAGGGACCGCCTGGGAGGGTGCGGTTAGGCTTCTCCGACCCAGCACCGGGGGCTGGTGGCCCGGGACCGCAGGGAGGAAAGGACTCTCCCCCGCCCAGCTGCAGAAACCAGCTACTGGATGTCGGGTTGCTTGGGTTTCGATGCCCCCATCTTTCATAGATGAGTTCAGTGCCGAGATTTTGAAAGGCGGGGCGCCTTCTGTGTCTTTTTTCTAATTAAACAGGCTAAGTAATTGCTTCATTGCTTTTTAACCCCGTCTCCTCTTGCGGTCTGTATTATACATTCCCGCCGGAAATCCAGGCTGCAATTCATGGAGGGGGGGTGGACGGAGGGAGGGGGCAGTGTGATAGTATTAGTTAGGATGCCTTCGTGTTAAGACAGGTTGAAAGATGTGGTTTTCTTAAGGCAGTGACTTAGGGTGTCCCCACTGTGTGAGGTGGAAACCGCATAAACCTTATTGCTTATAAGCTCGAAGACATGGTTTAATATGAAATAAGAGTCTTGAGGGAGGGTGTAAGTGTTACATGTATCTTGCGTGTGTGCATTTCTTAAATTCTTTGGGAAGATCCTTTGGGGAAATCCGGGAGAATGGAAAAGTTCTTCACTCAATCTTCCAATAAGGGTTGATGTCTGCAGCATTTCCCAGGGAAATGTGGAGAGCTGCTTATATAGGTAAAGTCCACCGTTAAGGAACAGTAAAGGTAACGGGTTAGGGATGAGGCGTGATCGGATTATTAAAGAGTCAGTCCATGGGGATATTAAATTCAGCAAACATTTATGGAATATCTACTCTGTCAGGCTGGGGGACACCAGGTGAACAAGCATGGGGTGGTGGAAAGAGCTCTTCGGAGTGGGGGAAACCGTAGGCCCTGGAATTGGCTTGCAATGTGATGTTGGATAAGCTATTGAACTCTGCAGTACGTTCCCTACCAGTAAAATGGGAATAACACCACCTGTTTATCTCCCCAGATGTTTTTCATGTAGATTAAATGAGATAATGTATGCAAAATGCGTAGCACCTTGCCTGGCATAGAGGTATTTAACAGCACCTTAAATTCCTTTCCTCCTCGGGGTGGTTTTTTGGGGGGTGCGGTGTGGGGGGTTAGTGAATGTAGGTAATTGTAATACAGCGCATTATATAATAAAATATTGAGGTGTAGAATAGGAGAGCGAAGAAGAGAGATTAATTCTAAATTGAGGGAGGAATGCATGGAAGCGTCGGCATTTAAGTGAAACCTTTAAGGATGAGTAGGATTTCAGCAGATTCAGATGGGGAGGAGGACATTTCACATGGTGGTGCTATCCTTTGAGAGCCGAATTGAAGGGGAGGACCTTTGGGGGAGGGGCAAAATAGAGACGCTCAATAGCTTTTAACTCTTTTTGAGTCTGACCTTCAAAGATTGTCTCCGTTATTTTGCTTTTTGTGTGGTGAATTTCCCAGAAACCAGATATAGCCCTACTCAAGTAAGTACAAAAAGCTTAATTCATGATTTTTTGGATTAGACGTTTTTAATTCATGACTTTTTGGATTAGACATTTTGTATAATTTAGATTGCTGTCTCCTGTTTGAATTTAATAAAGAGTTATTTGTAGATGTTGCCTTGTGATAAACATTAGCTTTATTTGGTAGAAGCAGCAGCTTATTTTTCAGACTCAGAGGTCTCACTAAGATTATAGAGTATGTGACTGGGTGAAAGGAGTGGAGTAGTGGGCACTATTGGGTGTGTTTTCACAAATATTTAACTATTTTCCGAAGAGGTGTTTTTAACCATTGTCTTTGAGGACGATTATGTCTTTTGGTTTTGCTGCCTTTTGGTTCTGACCCCATAAATACTTATTAGATTGGCATCGTGGATAACTGTCACACTATTCACAGATTCTTGGATACACATTATAGAATCTCATGGCTTTGGTTGACTTGGTTTGGAAGTAATTGAATGTCAACATTAGTATTGTTAATCCCAAACACTTAATTTTAGGAAAATTAATATTAGTGAAGCAAGATGTGACCTCAGGCAGATAACTTATCTTGGACTCTTAATTCCTTTACCTATAAAATGAGAAGTTTGGATTAGATCACTGCTTCTTAAACTGTTTCACTGAACTTGAGAATTTCAGAGATTCTGCAGATGTTTGACTTAAATCTCAATAAAAATGTTTTTAAACTTGTAATAATAAAAAGTGGCCACTGTATGACATACACTGTTTTAAACACTTTATATGTGATAATTTATTTAATTCTCACCATAACCCTATGAAATAGAGTCTATTATTTGAGAAAATAGGCACAGACAATAAGTTGCCCAAAGACTGCAGAGCTATAGTGGCAGAGCTGGATTTGAAGCCGGGCAGCCTAATTCTTAAGCTTGTATTCTTAACCATGTTTTTACACTGCCACTAAAGCAACACACACATATACTCTTTGAAAGAAATGTGGTAAAGTATGCATAACATACAATTTACCATTTTAACTATTTTTAAGTGTACAGTTCAGTGGCTTAAGTACATTGTTGTGCCATCATCACCACCATCTCCAGAACTTTTTTATCATCCCAAACTGAAATTCTTCCCGTTAAACAGTAATTCTAGAAGCCACAGTGTGCTATGATCATGCACAGTGGGTGACAGAGTGAGACCCTGTTCAAAAACAAAACAGTAGCTATCCACTTCCCTCCCTCTGCCCTACCCTCCTAGTAACAACTTTTCTATTTTGACTCATACAATATTGATTCTTGTGTCTGGCTTATGTTACTTAGCATACTGTCTTCAAGGTCACCCATGTAGGATGTACCTTTTTTGTGTAGGATGTACACAATTCCATTCCTTTTTCAGACTGATTAATATTCCGTTGTATGTATATATCACATTTATGGATATTTGGGTGTTTTCCACCTTTGGGGTACTGTGAATAATGCTGCCTTGAGTATTGGTATACAACTGTTTGAATCCCTGCTTTCGGTTCTTTTTTCAGTATTTCTATATACCCAGAAATGGGATTGCTAGATTGTATGCTAATTCTATATTTAATTTTTGAGGAACTGCCATATTGCATTCCACAGCAGCTGCACCATTTTACATTCCCGCTAGCAATGCACAAAGGTTCCAGTTTCTCCATATCTTGCCAACACTTCTTTTCTAGTGTTTTTTTCTTTTTATGTTTTTGATAATAGCTATTCTAATGGGCATGGGGTGGTATTTCATTGTGGTTTTGATTTGAATTTTCCTAATGATTAGTGATGTTGAGCATCTTTTCATATGCTTATTGTCCATTTGTATATTTGAGGAGAAATGTCTGTCCAAGTCCTTGACTCATTTTTAAAGTAGGTTGTTTTTTGGTGAGTTGTAAGAGTTCTTTGTACACTCTGGATATTAACCCCTTATCAAATCTATGATTTGCAAACATTTTCTCCCATTTTATGGGTTGTCTTTTCACTGTCTTGATAGTATCCTTTTGCACAATTTTTTTTTTTATACTTCAAGTTCTGAGGTACATGTGCACAACGTGCAGGTTTGTTCCATAGGTATACGTGTGCCATGTTGGTTTGCTGCACCCATTAACTCGTCATTTACATTAGGTATTTCTCCTAATGCTATCCCTCCCCCAGCCCCCCACTCCCCAAACATAAAAGTTTTAAATTTTGAGGAAGTCCAATTTATTTTTTCTTCTGTCTGTGCTTTTGGTGTCATATCCAGGAAATTGTAGCCAAATCCAGTGTCATGAAGGTTTTCCCTGTTTTCTTTTAGGAGTTTTATAGTTTCAGCTCTTACGTTTAGGTCTTTGATCCATTTGGGGTTAATTTTCGCAAATAGGTAAGGGTCCAACTTCATTCTTTTGCATATTCAGTTTTCCCAGCACCATTTGTTGAAAGGACTGTCCTTTCCCGGTTGAATGGTTCTGGCACTCATACTCGTTCATATATATACATGTGTATATTTATATGTATGCATGTGTGTATATAATTTTTTTTTTTTTTTTGAGATGGAGTCTTACTCTGTTGCCCAGGCTGGAGTGCAATGGCACAATCTCAGCTCACTGCAACCTCTGCCTCCCAGGCTCAAGTGATTCTCCTGCCTCAGCCTCCCGAGTAGCTGGGATTACAGGCATGCACCACCGTGCCCAGCTCATTTTTGTATTTTTAGTAGAGACAGGGTTTCATCACGTTGCCCAGGCTGATCTTGAACTCCTGACCTCAGGTGATCTACCTACCTCGGCTTCCCAAAGTGCTGGGATTACAGGTGTGAGCCATCACGCCCGGCCTAAATTTTTTTTAACACATTGAAGACCATAGTGCTACATGGTTATACGTGGTTAATTTTGGGGGTGCGATGGGGCAGACATTCCTAAGAATAAAGCTTTTCCTTTTATTGTTTAAAACATTTGGATCAGTGTATTTGAAGAGTATCCTGAAGACTGTAGATGGGACTGTTAAGAGCTGCAACTGCTTACCTGGGTGAAATCGAAACAAAGCATACAAAAATAAATGGATTGTTTAACATCTCTAACCCTTAATTTATCTCTTTATTTGAGTTTACAATAAATTAACATAATGTATTTGAACATAAAATAGCAATGCTTTTGCCAGCTTTATATATTTGAGAGGCTGTGTAAAATTTCATCTGGATGAGTTTTGTTGTGAAATAGTTTTTAAAACTCCAGATTATATGATCTCTAAAGCTTTTTCATATGCTCTTCTTGCTATTAAGGTATTTTTCATGCTTTAAGGCAGATGTCTTAAACTATATCACTTATGTCTTATAAATTGGCTTTTTGAAAAGTATATATAAAATAATATATATTATTAAATGCTCTTAATAAAATGCATACTGTTTTTCTGCTCTAAGCAGAGGTAGGCATAATAGAGAAATCTAAGATAGGTATTCTGTTCTCCACAATAGAGAGGATGCCAGTTTAGGTATAAAATACGAGGAATCAGTAGAAGATGACACTGAAGAAGCAGGGACCACAAAAGAAGCAGAAGGGTCTTTGAGTTGAAAATGGGTGAACAGATAAGGTTTAGAAAAGGAGGAACAAGTCATCCCTTTAGATGAGAAGAAAAACAAGATCAGGAAGCCAAGGACTTACCATTATGTTAGACTATTAAAATTTAAGCCCTGTGGTGAAGAATGGTGATAGCTAGCAAAAATTGGACTGTAAACATATTCAGTAGGCCCAGTATTATTGTAGAATCTTAAGTCAATTTTGCAATGGTATTTAAAACTTTGGCCGGGTGCAGTGGCTCATGCCTGTAATCCTAGCACTTTGGGAGGCCAAGGTGGGCGGATTGCCTGAGGTGGGGAGTTTGAGACCAGCCTGACCAACATAGAGAAACCCCATCTCTACTAAAAATACAAAAAATTAGTTGGGCGTGGTAGCACATGCCTGTAATCCCAGCTACTTGGGAGGCTGAGGCAGGAGAACTGCTTGAATCTGGGAGGTGGAGGTTGCGGTGAGCCGAGATTGCGCCATTGCACTCCAGCCTAGGCAACAAGAGCAAAACTGTCTCAAAACAAAACAAAACAAAACAAAAACTTGGATGCTTTTTTGGAAATTACTTTTAGAAGGATTTTACTGAGTTTGATAAGTGAAGAAAAGTATTAGCTAAATCAGTACAGCAGGCCAGGTGCGGTGGCTCATGCCTATATAATCCTAGTATTTTGGGAGGCTGAGGCAGGTTGATCGCTTGAGCCCAGTTTGGGACCAGCCTGAACATGGCAAAACCCTGTCTCTACAAAATATACAAAAATTAGGCAGGCATGGTGGCGTGTGCCTGTAGTTCCAGTTAACTGGGGAGGCTGAGATTGGGAGGATCACCTGAGCCTGGGAGGTCAAGGCTGCAGTGACAGAGTGAGACCTTGTCTCAAAAAAAAAAAAATAAATAAATACAGCAAAACAACCAGTAATATGACTTGAAAATAAATTCTTTATGTATCCCAAATTTTCATGTTTTCCAAATATAATTTGTTCTAATTTTCCAATAATGTTTACTTTATAAAGGATAATTATTTCTTGGCTCATTTGGCTTATTTCATGTTGTAACAAATGATATTGGAAACTGGTAAAGGAAATCAGTGATCCTACTTATCTGTGAATAGTGTACTTAGTAAACAGTAATGGTTCAAAATGTTTTTTACCCTAAGTTTTTAGAATAAACATACAGTTTAAGGCAGCAGCAATGAATATGATACATTATGTTTGAAAAATCTTGGTTATAGTACTCGTTAACACAGAAATTTCCAAATCTGGCTCTTGAATCTGTTTATTATGTTACTGGTTTTTAATGCTTCTCTTAGCTGACAAGGCAGCTCATGTAGGAACATATATCCAAAAAGAAAAAGTGCCTCTTTGGCTGTTCTTTCTATTAGGAGATACTGTTAAGTTTGTATCCATCAATTATGCAGATTGGGCTAGTACAAAGTTTGCTCTCCCTATTTGTCAATCAGCTTTTCTTGCAAATCAGTGTGAGGATTTGTATTTATAAAGTTTTAATAAAAGGATTCAAAATCCACCAAAACTGTGTTTGGAAGGCAATTTAAAAAGTTAGAAATGGCTTCTCTGTTCTTAGAGTGTGCAGATATGAGTATTTTGAGTATTTTAAGATGACACATTTTTTTTTTTTTTTTTTAGAATACAGCTATTTTCTTACTAAGTTTTAAAATGTCTCATTTACCTTTAAGGTACAGATGCATTAACCATGTTTTTGTTTTTAAAAACTATGTCTAGGTAGCATACTGCCACAGCACAGCCACTTATCACAGAAATTCAGCAAATTTAGAACTCTACTCTTTATAAAAGATAAATGCTTACTTCATCTTTAAATTGCACAGTTTTTTAAATGATTTGCCATGAGACAAACATGTTTGGTACAAAATACCGTGGTCACTCCTTAACAACATCAGTAACAATATCCTTTAACACTTGGCTCTATTCTTGCTTCAGTTTCTCTTTTGTTCTGCTTTGCCCTTGGACTTAAACCTTACCCTCTCCTCCAACTTTGTTTCATTGAGGTCAAAGCAGCTGCTTCATGAAGGATTATGTAATACAGTTTTCTATACTTTTTTTTTTTTTTTTTTTGAGACGGAGTTTCGCTCTTGTTGCCCAGGCTGGAGTGCAATGGCACGATCTTGGCTCACCACAACCTTTGCCTCCCGAGTTCAGGCGATTCTCCTGCCTCAGTCTCCCCAGCAGCTGGGATTACAGGCATGCGCCAACACACCTGGCTGATTTTTTGTATTTTTAGTAGAGACGGGGTTACTCTATGTTGGTCAGGCTGGTCTCGAACTCCTGACCTCAGGTGATCTGCCGACCTCAGCCTCCCAAAGTGCTGGGGTTACAGGCATGAGCCACCGCGGCCAGCATATAAAACGTTTTTATTGAGGAAATCATTTACTGTTGAGAATATGTCTTCTCTGGAATACCAGTCTCTCGTAGAAGCTTATAAAAGGGTAGATCCTTTATTATTGAAAAAGAATCAATATATTAAAGATAGTAACTACTATCACTCTAGCCTCACAATACCTAGAATTATTTAATACCAGAATACTTAGGTTACTTTATATGATGTGTGATTCTCTGACAGGTGGCCACGGTGAAGCGCCAGTGTCTGTATGTTAAGGATAAATATGTATTATATATAAAATACATGTGTGTGTGTATTAAGATAAGGATTAAATAAAAATAGAACTTCTAATAAGATATTCTTATACCCCAGTGAATCATCACTCATACATCCTGGGGTATAAGTGGAGGTAACCATTTTGGAAACCACTATACAGTCTTAACTGAAGTATTGTTAGGCCAGTCACGGTGGCTCACGCCTGTAATCCCAGCACTTTGGGAGGCCAAGGTGGGCGGATCACCTGAGGTCAGGAGTTCTAGACTGGCCTGGCCAACGTGGCAAAACCCTGTCTCTACTAAAAACACAAAAATTAGCTGGGTGTGGTGGCATGTGCCTGTAATCCCAGCTACTCAGGAGGCTGAGGCAGGAGAATTGCTTGAACCTGGGAGGGAGAGGTTGCAGGAGCTGAGATCGCACCATTGTACTCCAGCCTGGGTGACAGAGTGAGACTCTGTCTCAAAAAAAAAAAAAAAAAAAAAGAAATATTGTTAATAATGAGCCTTTCATATTAAGTTCCACTTCATAGTGTATAGTATTCTTTTTTTTTTTTTTTTTTTTTTTTGAGACGGAGTTTCGCTCCTGTCTCACTGCACTAAGCTCACTGCAACCTCTGCCTTCTGGGTTCAAGCGATTCTCCTGCCTCAGCCTCCCAAGTAGCTGGGATTACAGGTGCCCATCACCACACCTGGCTAATTTTTGTATTTTTGGTAGAGATGGGGTTTTACCATGTTGGCCAGGCTGTCCTTGAACTCCTGACCTCAGGTGATCTGCCTGCCTTGGCCTGGCAAAGTGCTGGGATTTCAGGCCTGAGCCACCTCGCCTGGCCAGTGTATAGTATTTCTTATATGAAGTCATCTTAAAGCACTTGGGACAAGAATTCTGGTTCTAATACTAATTGGAAAGTAATGTTTGTGGAAGAAAGTAGATAATTTCAGCAAAGTGAAATCATTCCACATTATATCAGAAATCATAGTATCACTTTGTACCCCATAAATGTATATACCTATAATTTTTCAACATATACAGTAATAAAACATTTTTTAAAAACGTTAGCAAATTGAGACTTTAATAAAATTTATTCTTCAACACAGTTGAAATTATAGGCTTATTTCAGAAGCCTAAATTTGAATTTGGCATTATCCTTTTAGGAATTATTTAAATTTAAAAGGTGAATTTAAAAGTATCCTTAATTAAAAATAAAAAATTAAGTATTTAACTTAGTAATTGAGTAGCGTTTTACAGACTTAAAATTTTTTCATGTCCATAGTATTTTTTTTTAGAACACTTCTAGCAAGGTATACAACATTTTCCATTACCCTGCTGTTTATCTTTTCCTTCTCTCTGTTTTCTTTGCCTATCCCCAAAGCAACTGCAGTCATAGTTGCTTCGGCACAGGTAAGTTTTGCCTGTTTTATAACTTTGTATTAATTAAATCATAACCATGGTTTTGTCTCCAGCTTCTTGCATTCAGCATGTGTATTTTTTGTTTTGTTTTGTTTTGTTTTTCTGAGACAGAGTCTCGCTCTATCGCCCAGGCTGGAGTGCAGCGGCCCAATCTCAGCTCACTGCAAACTCCGCCTCTTAGGTTCAAGCAATTCTTCCACCTCAGCCTCCCAGGTAGCTGGGATTACAGGTGTACGTCACCGCGCCCGGCTTATTTTTATTTTTATTTTTATTTTTTTGTATTTGTAGTAGAGATGGGGTTTTACTTTGTTGGCCAGGCTGTTGGCATGTTTTTAGATTCATCCATGTTGTTGCTTATATCAGTAGTTCCTTTTTAGTGGTAATATTCAATTGTATGAATATGTTAATATGGCCAGGTGTGGTGGCTCACACCTGTAATCCCAGCACTTTGGGAGGCCAAGGGGGTGGTGGATTGCCTGAGGTCAGCAGTTCAAGACCAGCCTGACCAACATGGTGAAACCCCGTCTCTACTAAAAATACAAAAATTAGGCGTGGTGGTGGGTGCGTGTAATCCCAGCTACTCTGGAAACTGACACAGGAGAATCACTTGAACGCAGGAGGCGGAGGCTGCAGTGAGCCGAGATTGTGCCATTGCACTCCAGCCTGGGCGACAGAGCGAGACTCTGTCTCAGAAAAAAAAAAAAAAAAAGAATATGTTAATATACCAGATTTCTTATCCATTTTCCTGTTGGTGGGCAACTGGGCTGCTTCTAGTTTGGGACTATTCTGAAGAACGGTTATGAACATTTTTGCACAAGTCTTTTTATGGACAGATGTTTCATTTATCTTGGATAAAGGAGTGGGATTCCTAGGCCATTTAGATAGATGTTCTTCCTTTTAAAAACTTTGTATTGAAGAACAATACATAATCAGAAAATTGCATATATCAGAAGTGACTTCTAATTCTGCTATAAAGTCTTTTAGGTTGCTTGTTTCTTTTAAATTTTTTTTTATTGCCTTACTGAGGTATAATTTCTATATAATAAACTGCACATATTAAAGTGTACAATTTGGTAAATTTTCATACACCCATGAAACCATCACTATAATCAAAACTGAACATTTCCATCATCTCCCAAAGTTTCCTCATACCTCTTGTTATTTGTCCCCCTCTGCCCCTGTCGTATGGCAATCTGTCACTATGGATTAGTTTGCATTTTCTAGAATTTTATATAAATGAAATCACATGGTGTCTTGTTCCCTTCCCCTCCTAACCCACCCAAGTCTGGCTTGTTTTCATGCAGAATAATAATTTTTAGATTCTTCGATCTTCTTGCTTGGATTAGTTCCTTTTTATTGCTGAAGTATTCCATTATGCACATATGCCACATTTTGTTTTTCTATATAATAAAACATGCCGCCACCATGCTCGGCTAATTTTTGTATTTTTAGTAGAGATGAGGTTTCACGATGTTGGCCAGGCTGGTCTCGAACTCCTGACCTCAGGTGATCCGCCTGCCTTGGCCTTCCAAACTGCTGGAATTACAGGTGTGAGCCACTGCACCCAACCCTTTTCAAGGTTCTTTTGGCTATTCTAGGTCATTTGCTTTTCCATATAAATTTTAGAATAATCTTGTCAGTTTCTGTAAAAAATGCCCACTGGGACATTGGTTGTAATTACATTGAATACCTAGTTCATTTTGGGAGAGAATAGGCATTAGTAATGTTGCATCTTCTAATCTATTAAGATGGCATATCTGTCCATTTATTTAGATCTTACACAGCAATGTTTATATTTTTCGGTTGCCTTACAATATATTACATAAACACTGCATGCTGTCCTATTTCATTTCCTACAGCCAAATCATTATTTACACATGGCTTTATTTTTATGATATAAATCAAGATTTGGTATGGAGATTTTTCCATATAACATTTAATGCATAAAGGGACCATCTACTCTGATGTGACAATGCTAGAAATACAGGAGACTAAAACAGATATCTTTTGTTATGCAAAAGTAGAAGTTTAAAGCTGTATAGTTTATTGGCACAATTCTTTTGGCTTGTATGGTTTTGGATATTAATATTTAAAGAGGCCAATCTTTAAAGATAGTCTGATACTTTTAGAATCAGAAGTAAAGTAGAATCTTGTCGGGTGAATTGGTGCGAAAGTTTTTACCCAATGATGGTTTTGAGTTTGCATTTTGTAGTTTCCTTTTTTCTTTCTTTCACTAATAATATTAATGGAAATATGCAACACAGAGAAATGTATAAAAAAAAAAAGACTTAATCCTACTATCCAGAAATGACTACAGTTAAAATTTTTGGTATATTCTCCTCATATGTGTGTGTACATTTTATAGTTCATTGTTGCATGCACAATTTAGTTATTTAAATGTATATCATTAACTTAGAACATCTGCCTTATAATAATATAATGTGGGGGGGTGTTCTCTTTATGCTTCCATGTGTTTAAACTTACTGTACAATAAGCATATGTTACATTTTTATTTAGAATATTTTTTAAAAACAAAATTTGTTTTTAATTTTGAAACATTTTAAACCAAAGTATAAAACATGATAGACATCTACATATTCACCACCAGTAATAGCCAATTGTTACACTTTGCTCCAAATAATTTCCTTTAAAGAGGTGTAATGTATACAATGAAAATCTTCCTCCAGGTAATTTGTGGTATTCCCACCATGTTTTAGTCCATTTAATACATATGTACGTATCCATAAAATTTTACTTAATATTCTTCTGTGCTTTTGAATTTTATATAAACAATATATATTTATATTTTTCAAAAATCTGCATTTTTGGCTGGGTGCAGTGGCTCATGCCTGTAATCCTGGCACTTTGGGAGGCCAAGGTGGGCAGATCACCTGA
This sequence comes from Pongo pygmaeus, assembly GCF_028885625.2. Lineage (NCBI taxonomy): Eukaryota > Metazoa > Chordata > Mammalia > Primates > Hominidae > Pongo > Pongo pygmaeus. The sequence continues at coordinate 103,826,157 of NC_072384.2, read as the reverse complement.
GGTCAGGAGTTCGAGACCAGCCTGGCCAACATGGTGAAACCCCATCTGTACTAAAAATACAAAAATTAGCTGGGCATGGTGGCAGCTACCTGTAATTCCAGCTACTCGGGAGGCTGAAGCAGGAGAATCACTTGAACCCAGGAGGCATAGGTTACAGTAAGCCAAGATTGTGTCACTGCACTCCAGGCTGGGCAACAGAGCAAGACTCCGTCTCAAAAACAAAACAAAAACCCAAAAACCTGCATATTTTACTGATCATATGATTGACATGATTTATACTGGTTCATAGATCCAGTTCATTCTTTTTATCAGAATGAGCCGATTTTTCCATTCCCCTTTTCGGGGACAGTTAGATAGTTAGGATGCCACAGTGAACATTATTTTACATTTCTCCTGGTGCTCCAGTTGGACACTTAGAAGTGGTATTGCTGGTTCACAAGATATGTGATTTTCAAATTGCTCTCCAAAGTGATGAGGAATATATGTCCTACCAGAATGTTCCTGTTGTTCCACATCCTCACCAACCCCTGGTCTTATCACACTATTTTTGCCAACTTTATGAGTCTGATGGTTGTTTTTTTTTTTTTTAACCTTCTTTAGTATGTTTCTAGAAGTATGGTTATTAGAAATGAGGAGTTCTGTAGTTGTTTTTTTTTTTTTTTCCTTTTTGAGACAGAGTTTCACTCTTGTTGCCCAGGCTGGAATGCAACGGCACGATCTCAACTCACTGCATCCTCCACCTTCCGGGTTCAGGCGATTCTCCTGCCTCAGCCTCCCGAGTAGCTGGCACTACAGGCAAGTACCACCATGCCCAGCTAATTTTGTATTTTTAGTAGAAACGGGGTTTCACCATGTTGGCCAGGCTGGTTTCGATCTCCTGACCTCAGGTGATCCACCCGCCTCAGCTTCCCAAAGGGCTGGGATTACAGACGTGAGCCACCATGCCTGGTGTGGTTTTTTTTTTTTTTTTGAGGCAGGGGCTCGCTCTGTCACCCAGGCTGGAGTACAGTAGTATGATCACAGCTTACTGCAGCTTCGATTTCCCAGGCTCCAGTGATCCACCCACCTCAGCCTCCCAAGTTGCTGAGACCACAGGCGGCTGCCACCAGGCCTGGGTAATTTTTTTTTTTCTTTTGGTACAGATAGTGTTCCACCATGTTTCTCAGGCTGGTCTCGAACTCCTGAGCTCAAGCGATCCACCCACCTCAGCCTCCCAAAGTGCTAGGATTACAGGTGTGAGCCACTGTGCCTGGCCTCTGTGGTATGTTTTTTAATCCGTGGAAACAGTATTATTTCAGGTGTCATTAAGAAATTCCAGTCACAAAGCTTTTAAAAGAATTTTGAATAAAAGCACTGCTTATGTTTATTCACTCACTGTAAGCTTAAAAGTGCTTTCTCTAAAGAAAAATGTTAGCTGTTGTGGCTGTATGAGTGTTTGATACTGGAGAATTGCCTGAAATGCATTAGCTCCCATGTTGTGACATCCTGTGTAGATAACTTAGATGATTATTGGTCCAACAGGACCCATGGCTGCTTTTTTTCCTGTCAGTTTTTTTGTTGGGGAACATATTTAATTTTTGGTTAATCATGGATACTTGAGTAAAAATATCATAATGGTTGGGTTTTTATTTTATTTATTTCCTTTTATTATCTTATTATTACCTTGTTATTTCCAGTATGATATTGAAAAAGAGTGGTCAGAGTGGACATCCTTATCTTGTTCCTGATCTTAGTGGGAAAGCTTCAAGTTTCTAACCATTAAGTGTTATGTTAATTGTGGGGTTTTTTGTAGATTTTTTTTTATCAAGTTGAGGAATTTCCCCTTTATTTCTAGCCTACTGAGAATTTATGAATGAGTACTGGATTTTGTCAAATGCTTTTTCTGCTTCTATTGATCATGTGATTAAAAAAATTTTTTTAGCCTGTTGATGTAATGGATTATATTAATTGATTTTCAAATGTTAAGCTAGCCTTGCATACTTGAGATAAATCTCACTTGGTCATGGTGTATAATTATTTTTATACATTGTTGGGTTCAATTTGTTAATATTTTGTTGAGGATTTTTGCATCTGTGTTCATGGGAGATAATGGTTTATAGTTTTCTTTTCCTATAATGTCTTTCTCTGGTTTTGGTATTAGGATTATGCTGGCTCATGAGTTATGATGTATTATTCCCTCTGCTTCTATCTTCGAGAAGAGATTGTAGAGAATTGGTATAATTTTTTCACTAAATGTTTGGTAGAATTCACAATGAACCCATCTGGGCCTTGGGCTTTCTATTTTGGAATTATTCATTATTGATGGAGTTTCTTTAGTAGGTACAGGCCTATTCAGATTGTCTATTCTTGTTTGAGTTTTGACAAATTATGTCTTACAAGTAATTGGCTCATCTCATCTGAGTTATCAAATTTATAGGCATGGAGTTTGTTCATAGTATCCTTTTTTCTTTCTTTAAAGAGACAGAATTTTGTTCTGTTGCCCATGCTAGAGTGCAGTGGTGGGATCATAGCTCACTGTAACCTTGAACTGGGCTCAAATGATCCTCCCACCTTAGCTTCCCAAGTAACTAGGACTACAGGCACATGCTATCATACTCAGCTAATTTTTAAATTTTTTTGTGGAGAAGGGGGTCCTGCTATGTTGCTCAGGCTGGTGTTGAACTCCTGGCCTCAAGCAATCCTCCTGCTTGGCCTCTCAAAGCACTAGGATTGTAGTTGTGAGCCACCACACCTGGCCTATAGTAGTTTCTTTTTTTTGGGGGGGGGAGATGGTGTCTCACTCTGTTGCCCAGGCTGGAGTGCAGTGGTGTGATCTCGGCTCACTGCAACCTCCACCTCCTAGATTCAAGCAATTCTCATGCCTCAGGCTTCCAGGTAGCTGGGATTCCAGGTGCCTGCCACCACACCTGGCTAATTTTTGTATTGTTTTAGTAGAGATGGAGTTTCACCGTGTTGGCCAGGCTGGTCTCAAACTCCCGACCTCAAGTGATCTGCCCACCTTGTCCTCTTAAAGTGCTGGGACTACAAGTGTGCACCACTGTGCCCAGCCTTATAGTATTCTTTTATTTTCCTTTTAACGTCTGTAAGATCTGTAGTGATGTCCCCTCTTTGATTTCTGATATTGGTAATTTGTGTTCTCTTTTTTTTCTTAGTTAAACTACCTAGAAGCTTATCAATTTTGTTGATTTTTTAAAATTAAATTTTATTTTTTTAAGAACCAGCTTTGGTTTTGATTTTTCTCCTTGATTTCCCATCTTTGGTTTCATTGATTTCTGCTCAGATTCTTATTATTTCTTCGGCTTATTTAGGATTTAATTTGCTCTTCTTGTTCTAGATTTCTAAGGTAGAAACTTAGATTGTTGATTTTAGGTCCTCTTTTCTAATGCAGACATTCATGCTGTAAATGTCCCTCTAAGCATTGCTTTTGTTGCATCCCACAAACTTGGTAAATTGTGTTTCCATTTTCATTTTATTTAAAATATTTTTAAAATTTCTTTTGAGATTTCTTCTTTGACCCAGGTGTTATTTAAGAGGTTGTTGTGTAATCTCATGTATTTTGATATTTTTTCAATTATGTTTGTGACTGATTTCTAGTTTAGTTACATTATGCTCTGAGAGCAGACATTATATATGGTTTCTGTTCTTTTACATTTGTTAATGGTGTGTTTTATGGTCCAGAATGTTATCTGTCTTGGAGTATATTCAGTGTGAGCTTGAGAAGAATATGTATTCTATTCTTGGATGAATTAGCGCATAGATGTCAGTTATATCCAGGTGATTGATGGTGTTGTTGAGTTCAACTGTATCTTGACTGATTTTTTGCCTGCTGAATCTGCCCATTTCTGATAGAGAGATATTCAAGTCTCCAGCTATGATAGTGGATTCATTTCTTTCTTTGCTGTCTTTTTTTTTTTTGCCTCTCATAGTTTGATGCTCTGTTGTTAGGCACATTTGCATTCAGGATGTAATGTCATCTTGGAGACCTGACCCTTTATCATTATGTAATACCCTTCTTTATCCCTAATAACTTTCCTTGCTTTAAAGTCCACTGTGAAATTAAGTTAGCTCCTCCTGCTTTCTTTTGATTAGTGTTAGGATGACATATTTTTCTTTATTGGTTTACTTTTCATCTATTTGTGTCTATATTAAAGTGGGTTTCTTGTAGACAACAGAGTTGGGTCTTTTCTTTTGATCCACTTTAACAAAAATTTTTTCTTTTTCTTTTTCTTTTTTTTTTTTTGAGACGGAGTCTTTCACTCTGTCACCCAGGCTGGAGTGCAGTGACACGATGTCGGCTCACTGCAAGCTCTGCCTCCCGGGTTCATGCCATTCTCCTGCCTCAGCCTCCTGAGTAGCTGGAACTACAGGCACCCACCACCACGCCCAGCTGGTTTTTTTGTATTTTTAGTAGAGACGGGGTGTGTCACTGTGTTAGCCAGGATGGTCTTGATCTCCTGACCTCATGATCCGCCTGCCTTGGCCTCCCAAAGTGCTGGGATTACAGTCGTGAGTCACTGCGCCTGGCGTTTTTTCTTTTTTTTGAGACATAGTCTCACTCTGTTGTCTAGGCTGGAGTGCAGTGGTGCTATCTCAGCTCACTGAAACCTCTTCTTCCTGGGTTCAAGCCTCCCAAGTAGCTGGGATTACAGGTGCACACCATCAAATCTGGCTAATTTTTGTATTTTCAGTAGGGACGGGGTTTCACCATGTTGGCCAGGCCAGTCTCAAACTCCTGGCCTCAGGTGATCTGCCCGCCTTGGCCTCCCAAAATCTGGGATTACAGGCGTGAGCCATCACGCCCAGCCAACAAAAATCTCTTTCAATTGATGCATTTAGACTGTTGATGTTCACAGTGATTATTAATATAATTGGATTAATATCTGCCATATTTATTACCGTTTGCTATTTCTTGCCCTTGTTTTTTGATTCCATTTTGTATTCTACTCTTTTTCTGCCTTTTAATTGAGCATTTTATATGATTCAATTTTCTCTCCTTTCTTAGTGTATCAGTTGTATTTCTCTTACTTTTTTTTAGTGGTCACCCAAGACTTTGCAATTTACATTTACAACTAATTGAAATCCACTTTCAGATAATAGTGTACCACTTCATGGGTGTAATGTGAGTACCTTATAACAAAATATGAATTCCTCCCTCCTGTCTTTTGAACCATTTCTGTAATTCACTTATATGTAAGCATACATAAGCATATATATATGATCTATACATAAGCTTACCTAATCACATATATTGTTGCCATTATTATTTTGAACAAACTATTATCTTTAGATCAATTAAGAAGAGTAAAAGTTATACCTTCACTGATTTCTTCTTTGATGCTCTTCCTTTATGCCAGTTTGAGTGTCTTAACTATATCATTTTCCTTATTTCTAATGTACTTTTAATATTTCTTGCAAAGCACTTCTACTGGCAACAAATTCCTCCAATTATTGTTTGTCTGAGAAAGTATTTCTCCTTCACTTTTGAAGGGTGATTTTGCCAGGTACAGAATTCTAGGTTGGTTGGTTTCTCTTAACACTTTAAATGTTTCACTCCACTCTCTTGCTTGCATGGTTTCTGAGAGGTTGGATATAATTTGTATGTTTGTTCCTCTGTAGGTAAGTTGATGGAACTACTCAGTGTTTGATTTGGGATTCCAACTCTAGTGGTCTAATAACCAGACAGCCCCGTTCTTAACAGAATGAAGTTTATGTTCTTCAACTGGCAATGCATACCAAACAGTGATACAATAAAAGACACCAGCTTAGCCATTTCTGCCAGTTTAGCCGTCTGTGGAATGATATAGTCAAACCAGAATGTCATTTTAGCATATCGTGGATATGAGGCCATTCATGTGAACCTTTTAGCTATGATCAAAAACAGGGCACTAAACTTGACACTGCCTGACCATTATTAGTTCTAGCCAATGTGGCAAGGTTAGAATCGCAGATATTTTGAAAATCCCCTTCTCTTTTTACACAGCATACCGTCAAACAGAACTTGCAATGGTTATGCATTGTTAATGGTTTCTTTATTGTACATTAATTAAATTACAGACTTTTAAAGTTTTGCTTAAATTTTATTGAGAGGTTAACACAAAAGATAATTAAAAGTAGCCTATAAAATATTTTTAATATATTATCTGAGACTGTGAATGTCAGTTTCCTCATTATAATAGGATGGAGATGATACCATCTACTCTCCTACTTTTTCAAAACTGGAATATTGTACCCTTAGGTCCCCTCAAAGTGTGTGTACACATGCACACAGGGTTGGGGATTGGAAGGGAGAGATTGGGAATGCAAAACCACATAATAAATATGGCAGCATTATTCTGAAGCTTTAGTTTTACTTAGTTTTAAACACTTTTTCTATTCTAATTGGTATCATATGAAGCAGAATGTGGAATTGATGTGGATTTTTAAGATTGTTAAATGAAAAACAAATTTGGCCAGGTGCGGTGGCTCATGCCTGTAAGCCTAGCACTTTGGGAGGCCAAGACAGGTGGATCACGAGGTCAGGAGATTGAGACCCATCCTGGCTAACACGGTGAAACCTCGTCTCTACTAAAAATACAAAAAATTAGCTGTGCGTGGTGGTGGGCGCCTGTAGTTCCAGCTACTTGGGAGGCTGAGGCAGGAAAATGGCATGAACCCGGGAGGCAGAGCTTGCAGTGAGCCGAGATCGTGCCACTGCCCTCCAGCCTGGGCGACACAATGAGACTCCGTCTCAAAAAAACCCCACAAATTTTAGATGTGACATGCTGCTCACCCTAGGGGGTTACTGCTCATTGTCTCACTGGTAGCCACCCTCTGAGCTTCCTGGAATCCATATTTTGTTGTACACTAAGTTGAATTTTATTCTCTCTCATAACCATGACCATATTAACTATTCAAACAAATGAATACACAGAGAGTAAAACCCAAAACAAAAAAACCCTATAAGTATTAAATTAGAAGTCAAAGCACCTCAGACAATTTCTAAACTCCTGAGACTTCATTTGAACTAGGACAGAGCAGAGATAGCTGTGGCTGTCTTTGGACTGTGAAGGTGGGAAAGCTGGCTCCCTAAACTGCTCCCTCCCCTTAAGTAATAGAGTAAAGAGTAGCTGGCAGCAGATACATTACGCCGGAATTAAGATTGGAGAGAGGGCCACGTGTGGTGGCTCATGCCTGCAATCCCAGCTACTCTGGAGGCTCAGGCAGGAGAATCACTTGAACCCGGGAGGTGGAGGCTGCAGTGAGTTGAGATCACACCACTGCACTCCAGCCTGGGCAACAGAGAGTCTCTATACAATATTTTTGGTTTTTTTTCTTTTTTTGAGACTGAGTCTTGCTCTGTCTCCTGGGCTGTAGTGCAGTGGCGTGATCTCGGCTCACTGCAACCTCCGCCTCCCAGGCTCAAGCGATTCTCCTGCCTCAGCCTCCCGAGTAGCTGGGATTATAGGCGCCTGCCACCACACCCGACTAATTTTTGTATTTTTAGTAGAGACGGGGTTTCACCATGTTGGCCAGCTGGTCTCAAACTCCTGACCTCAAGTGATCTGCCCACCTCAGTCTCCCAAAGTGCTGGCATTATAGGTGTGAGCCACCGCGCCCGGCCTTTTTTTTTTTTTTTTTGAGATAGCGTCTTGGGCGGGGCATAATGTGGTGGATTGTAGTCCCAGCTACCTGGGAGGCTGAGGCAGCAGAATGGCATGAACCTGGGAGGTGGAGCTTGCAGTGAGCCGAGATCACACCACTGCACTTCAGCCTGGGCGACAGAGTGAGACTCTGTCTCAAAAAAAAAAAAAAAAAGAAAGATTGGTGAGAAAAGACTGATAAATAGGAAGAAATTGAGAGTGAAGTCAGTAATTAAATAGTAGAAATTCAGACAAAAATAGAATGGGGTTGGAGGAGCGGAGGAAATCTTTGGTATCAACTAGTTCGTCCATTCCCCCCCCCCCCATTTTTCTGCAGATTAAGAAAATGAGGGCTAAGGATTTAAATGATTTAACGCAAAGTTGTAGCTAGTTAGTGGCAGAATTAAGACAAGAATTTCAAGTCTCCTGATTCCTTGTTTAGTCCTAGATAACTAAGGGAGATCTGGCAAACTGTTTATTAAACTAACCTTTTCAGTTGTGTAAGATAATGAAAGTCTGTTTTTACTCATTCAAACTTAGGACATGAACATGAAAGATTTACCTATTTGAGATTTCTTATAAACCAGAATTAGTGTTAAAATGTTAAGGGATGGCTGGGCGCGGTGGCTTACGCCTATAATCCCAGCACTTTGGGAGACCAATGTGGGCAGATCACCAGGTCAGGAGATCCAGACCATCCTGGCTAACACAGTGAACCCTGTCTCTACTAAAAAATACAAAAAATTAGCTGGGCGTGGTGGCATACACCTGTAATCCCAGCTACTTGGTAGGCTGAGGCAAGGAGAATCGCTTGAACCTGGGAGGCGGAGGTGGCAGTGAGCTAAGAAGGCACCACTATACTCCAGCCTGGATGACAGAGCAAGACTCTGTCTCAAAAAAAAAAAAAAAAAAAAAAGGGATGTTTAGCATGTGTTGTTTAAATACCCAACAAACTCATTCCAAAAATTTCAATAACTTTTTTAGACTATTCTTGTCACCCAAGGCAATTTTTGACTGTTAAATTCTATCTTATTTCCATTTGTGTCTCATTAATGTCAGGAATAATGATCCACCTCTGGTTGGATTTCTTACTCCTAGTGGAATAAAATGTTAAGGCATATAAACGTGGAGGGAGAATTTCTGTTTGTTTTTTGGGTTTTTTTTTTTTTTTTTTGAGACAGAGTCTCGCTCTGTCACCCAGGCTGGAGTGCAGTGGCACAATCTTGGCTCACTACAACCTCTCCCTCCCAGGTTCAGGCAGTTCTCCTGCCTCAGCCTCCCGAGTAGCTGGGACCACAGGTGTGCATCACCACACCCAGCTAATTTTTTGTATTTTTAGTAGAGACAGGGTTTCATCATGTTGGCCAGGCTGGGCTCCAACTTCCGACCTCAAGTGGTCCGCCTGCCTGGGCCTCCCAAAGTGTTGAGATTATAGGCGTGAGCCACCACCCCTGGCCCATATTCTGCTTAATTCTTTTTTTTTTTTTTTTTTTTTGGGACAGAATCTCACTCTGTCACCAGGCTGGAGTGCATTGGTGCGATCTCGGCTCTCTGCAACCTCTGCCTCCTGGGTTCAAGCGATTCTCCTGCCTCAGCCTCCCAAGTAGCTGGGACTATAGGTGCATGCCACCACACCCAGCTAATTTTTTTTGTATTTTCAGTAGAGACAGGGTTTTACCATATTGGCCAGGATGGTCTCAATCTCTTGACCTTGTGATCCTCCCACCTCTGCCTCCCAAAGTGCTGAGATTACAGGCATGAGCCACTGGCCACCATGCCTGGCTGATTCTTAAAGTCTCTTTTAGCGACTGTGTGGATTTTGGTTTTTCATATGTAGGAATTGGGAGTAGCTTTTTAAAGGGATACTGAAAGAGAACTCATAGGTTAAAATGGGGAGACAGCAAAGACATGGGAAATGGAAATGTAAAGAAGGTAGAGAATTTTGGAATGAAACCCTGGAAGGGAAGAGAAAGGGAGATTAAAGAAGTTGAGAGGACAAACATTGTGACAAATGTACTGATAATTATACTTTGAATAGATTCCTTGTTAGAACTAGTTTGAGTTGGGTTTTTGTCAGGTGCAAGAACCCTTACGAATAGTCATTTGTTAATTTTTACCAGAGAGTCATTAACACAACTATTGAATCAAATCATATGCCTTGAAATAGCCTTATAGAAATATTATTAAAATATTCTTCTGAAGCTAAAGTGCATTGCAGAATTTTCTGATTTTTCCTAACCATTCCTCTATTGATAGGGAAATTAATTTTGGAATATGTTGGTTTCTTTTGATTAATATTTCTTTAAACTAGAACCAGATAAATTGGCCACTTTTTTTTTTTAAGGAATGTACCTTTAGCTTTGAGTCATCTTAAATTAGAAATATTTGGCAGAAAAAAGTCGAAATTTGCATCAAGAAAGAATATATTTCTGTGGTAGTTGCTCTGGGGTGAAAAATGAGAACCATATGGTCTCTGTCTTTCCAGAGCTTTCAATCTAGTTGGGTGTGGAGAGTGATAAGGCAAGTGCACAAATAACCACCACATAATACAAAGCTGATTAGCTGTAAATGCCATAGAGAGGTACAAAGTTCATGGGCTTCTCAGAGGAAGTGGTATCTAAGTCTTCTCTTGTTTAACTAGCACACACTTAAACTTTTAGTTTTTTTAAATTGAGATATACATAATATTTACTCTTTTTTTAAATTTATTTTTTAATACAGAGTCTCGCTATGTTGTCCAGGCTGGTTTCAAACTCCTGGGCTCAAGCAATCCTCCTGCCTCACCCTCCCAAACATTTACTCTTTTAAAGTGTATACTCCGTGAGTTTTATTACATTCATAAGGTCATGCAACCTTCACCACTATCTTAATTCCAGAATAAACTTAAAAAAAAAAAATTCTAGTGTTTTTAGCTGAGGTGTGCTGTCACAGTTCTCAGACCTCACCACTCCCTATTGGTTTATATCTAACTACCACCACCAGTATGTATATTGGCTGCCTGACCCCTGCAGGTATTTGAGTTTGCATCCCAGGCTTGAGAGTTGTTTTTGTAGTTTCAGTGACCCTGGAAGAAAATGTCTTAATTGCCTGGGGGATGCCACCCTGGAGAATACTCTCTGCTGTCCTGCAGAGCATCCTTTTTCCCATTTCTATTCTCTTAATCCCCTGGCTTCTTTATGAATGGTCCCTACCTCTACTACAGCCTTTGGTAAGGGATTACTTCCTATTACCCTCAAGAACCTCAAGAGGACTTTTTTTTTTTTTTTGAGATGGAGTCTTGCTCTATCGCCCAGGCTGAAGTGTAGTGGCATGATCTCGGCTCACTGCAACCTGTGCCTCCCAGGTTCAAGCCATTCTCTTGCCTCAGCCTCCCTAGTAGCTGGGGTTACAGGCATGTGCCACCACGCCCGGCTAATTTTGTATTTTTAGTAGAGACGGGGTTTCTCCATGTTGGTCAGGCTGGTCTCAAACTCCTGACCTCAGGTGATCTGCCCGCCTCAACCTCCCAAAGTGCTGGAATATCAGGTGTGAGCCACCGCGCCCAGCCGAGGACTTCTTTAGTATAAAATCCAAACTCTTTTTCTCAGTTTACAAATCCTTGCGTGATCTGTCCCTTGCCAAATCTGTACCCTCTACTTGAAGTGCTCTTCTCTCTGAGATTTGCATGTCTGATTCTTTCTTGTCATTAGTACATTAGTATCTGAGCTGAAATTATCACAACTCAGGCTTTCTCTGTTGATCAAATCTAAAGCAGCCACTTGATCACTCTCCACACCCTAGTTTAATTATGACCACACTTGTCACTATCTTTTTTGTTGTTTTATATTTCTCTCCTGTGACTAGACTGTAAGTTCAATGTCAGTAGGTCCCTCACTGTAATATTTATAGCTGTACCTGAACTGCTAGAGCAGTGAGCGTTTGTCATGTGGTATGTACTTAAAACATATCTGTTGAACAAATGTTGAGGGAAAATGCTTGCTCTGAGCAGTGGCTCCTACTGTTTTGGTTCATCTGCCTGTATGATTCTACCTGTTTTTGTCTTCCAGAAATTTGCCAGAATCTCTCATCTGTTAATGCCTTTGCCATCTCCTGTTTCCATGTCCTTACAAGTTTATTCGTTTTTGAAACTGTTTATTGTCATTTTAATGGTATTTTGAGGAGGCATAAATGCTTTCTGTGACTTTTTTTTTGACCGGTTGAGATGTTGCAGTCAGGTTGAAAATTTAAAAGTCAAATTGAGAAAGCATGGCTTATATTTGGAGAATATGATTGAAAATTTACATCAAGCCCGTGTCAGAGAGAATCTAAAGTCATTTGATGCAAAGTTTATACTTAATTCAGAATGTCATGAGGAACTGTTTTGGGTGTTTGAGCAAAATCATGACGTGAAAAGAGTCTTTAAGAAAGATTAATCTGACAGTGATGGATTAAAGAAGAGAGGTCAGTTAGGAAGTTGCTAGAATAATCTGAGGATAATATAACATAGATCTGAGCCAAGATAGTGGTCATAGATAGGAAAAGAAGGCATGGAATTGAAAAAATAATTGAACCTCCTGGCACCAACGCTGATGAATTGCTCTGTGATAGTTTAGCAGTGTGACTTTTATTTTGGTGGTTTGGTTGATTGTATGTTTCCTCCAGACCCTTTGCTATCTCTCATCTCCCACCCTTTTCCCCTGGGCAACCTCTGTTCTGATTTCTATCACTATGTCTCAGTTTTGCCTGTCCTAAAACTTTATTTTATTTATTTATTTATTTTGAGGCGGAGTCTCACTCTGTCACCCAGGCTGGAGTGCGGTGGCACGATCTCAGCTCACTGCAATCTCCGCCTCCCAGGTTCAAGCGATTTTCCTACCTTAGCCTCCTGAGCAGCTGGAATTACAGGCAGGCGCCGACAGTATTAAATGTATCTTTTATCAGTAATGAGTGGTAAAATGTCTTTCCTAGGAATTTTACATTTATGAGATGGAAACAGAAAGCAGACATCTTGAAGCTTTTTTGGTTGTATGTATTAGGCCATTCTCATATTACTATAAAGAAATACCTGAGACTGGATAATTTTTAAAGAAAAGAGGTTTAATTGGCTCACGGTTCTGCAGGCTATACAGGAAGCATGATGCTGGCATCTGCTCTGCTTCTGGGGAGACCTTAGAAAGCTTATACAATCATGGTAGAAGGTGAAGGGGGAACAAGGCAGGTGACATGGCCGGAACAGGAGCAAGAGTAGGGGGGAGGTGACACACACTTTTAAATGACCACATCTCACAAGAACTCACTATTGAGAGGACAGCACCAAGGGGATGGTATTAAACTATTGATGAGAAACCACCCCCATAATCCAGTCACCTCACACCAGGCCCCACCTCCAACATTAGGGATTACTATTTGACATGAGATTTGCAGGGATACCCATCCAAACCATATCAGTGGGGGATATTTGATCAACTTTAGTAATACCTCCTATTTGGATGTTGGGAAGAGGTCAGGACATATGTTAATGAATAATGCAAAATAGAAGTGGTTTACTGTTTTACTCCTTTTGTTCTGACAGTAACAAAAGTAACAGTTTTAATAATCAAAACATTTTAAAAAATACCCATCTTGAAGTCTGTATTTAGTGTAAGCATTTCAATTTAATTAAATACTAGCTTTGGATTTGGAACCAAATTCTGATTTTTTTCTGACCTACTTGTGATGTTAACGAACTTTTAAAAAAATTACTTATTTTTTTAGGGCCGGGTGTGGTGGCTCACACCTGTAATCCAGGCACTTTGGGAGGCCAAGGTGGTTGGATCCCTTGAGGCCAGGGGTTTGAGACCAACATGGCAAAATCCCGTCTCTATAAAAATACAAAAATTAGTCAGGTGTGGTGGTGCGCACCTGTAATCCCAGCTACTCGGGAGGCTGAGGCACAAGAATCACTTGAACCTGGGAGGCAGAGGTTGCAGCGAGCCGGGATCATGCTGCCACACTCCAGCCTGAGTGACAGCGAGACTCTCTCTAAAAAAAAAAAAAAAAAAAAAAAAAAAAATTATTTTTTTAAATCTAAAGGTTAGAAATGACTCTTTTTGCATCTGTGAAAGGATGTCTGATGAATAAATATTTTTCTAAGATGCTAAATTTTTATAAACAAGCTAAAAAGGTTAACTGAGTAAGCAAGGCAAATATACTTTAGGAAAGGGAGCATATGCATACATAATAAAAACCATATATTGGAGAAAACACAATTATTATTCAGTGTCCTTAGACTAAACGTATTAATTTAGTAAAAGTGTTTTATAGCTTATCTTTTTTTCCTTTTCCTTAAATTTATTTCTGAAATTTAGATGATCTATTTGTTAACACACTGTTTTCCTAATTATAGCTTTCTGAGGGTAAAGACTGTTTTTTCTTTTTATCTCCCCTCCTTCATCTCTCTCTTTCTTAATTTATTTTGATATACTGTTGACACTGGAACAACACAGGTTTGAACTGTGTGGGTCTGCTTGTATGCAGATTTTTTTTCAACCAAACATGGATCATTGTGGTGATGTGAAACCTGCGTATATGGAGGGTTTACTGGACTTGAGTAGGCATGATTTGGGTATAGGTGGAGGTCCTGGAACCAGTCCCCCTGGTGCCAAGGGACAACTGTAATTTCAAACTTACAGAAAAGTTGTAAGAAGAATATAAACAACCTCCAGGCCAGGCGTGGTGGCTCACGCCTGTAATTCCAGCACTTTGAGAGGCTGAGGCAGGCGCGGATCACCTGAGGTTGGGAGTTTGAGACCAGCCTGACCAACGTGGAGAAACCATGTCTCTACTAAAAATACAAAATTAGCCGGGCATGGTGGTGCATGCCTGTAACCCCAGTGTATATTTCTTTTTTTTTTTTTGAGACAGAGTCTCGCTCTGTTGCCCAGGCTGGAGTGCAGTGGCGCTATCTCAGCTCACTACAAGCTCTGCCTCCTGGGTTCATGCCATTCTCCTGCCTCAGCCTCCTGAGTAGCTGGGACTACCGGCGCCTGCCACCACGCCTGGCTAATTTTTTTGTATTTTTTTTTTTTAAGTAGGGACGGGGTTTCACTGTGTTAGCCAGGATGGTCTTGATCTCCTGACTTCGTGATCTGCCCGCCTGATCCGCCCACCTCAGCCTCCCAAAGTGCTGGGATTACAGGTGTGAGCCACCGCGCCCGGCCCCAGTGTATGTTTCTTAAGATCAAAGATGTTCTCTTATGTCACTGCAATATTGTTATCAAAATCAGGAATTGTAACATTGATTCAATATGTGTTCTAATCCACAGTCATATTTTGTCAACTGTCCAACATTGTCCTTATGGCTATGTTTAGATATTTTCCCTGGGTCTAAGATCCAGTCCAGGTTCAAGCATTGTGTTTAGTTGTCATGTCTCTTTAAGTTCCATTGAATATGGAAAATTTCCTTAGCTTTTCTTTGTTTCTTGGCCATCACATTATTGAAAAGTGTTGGCCAGTTATTTTGTGAAATGTCTCTTGTGATTTGATTCAAGTACTGCATTTTTTGCAGGAATACTACAGTGATGTTGTATCCTTCCCAATGCATTATAACTGGAACCCTCTGATGTTGGTTTGCTTCTGTAGTGATGATATTTTGGTCACTTGGTTAAGGTTGTCTTCTGAGTAATTTGTGGGGAGATATTTTGAGAATATGTGGCATCAAATTTTCACCTACTAGTTTTAGCCTCTATTGATGATTCTTGCCTTGATTTTTTAAAACTTAGCAACTTGGTTTTTAAATTACTTTTAAAATAAATACTTAGTAATTATAACAGTGGTTGCAAAATGGTGATTTTTTTTTTGTCATTTCATCTACATTAAGTAGTTGGCATTCTACAGTAAGGAAGAGCTTTCTTCTTTACAGTGTATATTTTATTTAATTCAATATGGATTTTATGGCCAGGCACGGGAGCACACACCTGTAATCCCAGCACTTTGGGAGGCCGAGGTGGGCGGATCACCTGAGGTCAGGAGTTCAAGACCAGCCTGGTCAACATGATGAAACCCTGTCTCTACTAAAAATAAAAAAATTAGGTGAGTGTGGTGGCAGGCGCCTGTAATCCCAGCTACTTGGGAGTCTGGGGCAGGAGAATCACTTGAACCTGGGAGGTGGAGGTTGCAATGGCTTGAGATTGTGCCATTGCACTCCAGCCTGGGCAACCCAGAGTGAAAGTTCATCCCCCCAAAAAAAAAATATATATATATATATATGGATTTTAGTCAGTGGATTATAATTTGTTTCTATAATAATTTATTTCAGTATTTAACTTTTCATAGATTAGGCCCCTGATCTGGGCCTTCAGGCTGGTTCTCATGTCCATTTGACATGTGCCTATCATTAATTGTGGACTTTTTGCCACGAGATGATGTTCTAGAGGCTCATCTTGTTTTTTTTTTGTTTTTTTTTGAGACGGAGTCTCGCTCTGTCGCCCAGGCTGGAGTGTGCAGTGGCGCGATCTCGGCTCACTGCAGGATCTTATCTTGTTTTTTTTTCCCTGCCCAGCCCTGGAATTATTACTCCAGGTATCTGTTACTTTTTGTGTAGAGTATATACAGTATTTTGAAACCAAAAACTGGGAACTAAGTGTGCTAGTTAATTACATGGTGTCATTGCCACCAGGCTTTTTCAGTGGACATACCTACAAACACATAATACACACATCTCTGTCTTTATTTCTGTCCATCTTTTTGTCTGTTTGAAACCTTGAGTTTATTTATAGTGATAATTCAATACCTAATCCAAATGACTTCCAAGCTATAGGCTACAGCTATTTGGCAACCGCTTTCCTCTCAAAGCATGGGTTGCCTCTGGGATTGGATTTCTTGCCAGTGCATTTGGCCATCTGGTAGGGGAATAGGTAGGACAAAAGTGAAGAAAAATACTGCTGCCTCCCTCTTGAGGCTTTCCATAGTTTCAAGACCGTTTTCTCTAAGAGTGAATGAAGTTGCAGCTTCTACTTCTAGTTGAGGCTGGACTGGACATGCACAATATCAGCTGTCTGCAAAAATAACTAAATAGCTACACTAGTATAACAGAAAAAGGTCTGAAGTGTGGAGCAGCCGTGTGTGTGTGTGTGTGTGTGTGTGTGTGTGTGTTTAGAGTATTCATTTGCTAGGGCTGCAGTAACAAATTACTACACACTGAGTGGCTTAAAGCAACAGAAATTTACTGTCTTACAGCTCTTGAAATTGAGAAGCTGGAATATAAACCACACAATCTTAATTATTTGTTGTTTTTCAGTTTTTGTAGTTTTTTATCTACTCTGTGGTTTCAGATAATGCTTAATGGCATATTGTGTAATAGTTAATTATAAGATAATCAGAACTTTTTATTTATAGGGATGTTAGGGGTTTCTTTGTAGAGTGTTGAACTAAATTGTTTTTTTCCACTTTAGTGATATGGTTTGGCTGTGTCCCCACCCAAATCTCAACTTCAGTTGTATCTCCCAGAATTCCTCTGTGTTGTGGGAGGGACCCAGGAGGTGGTAATTTAATCATGGGGGCCAGTCTTTCTTGTGCTAGTCTTGTGATAGTGAATAAGTCTCACAAGCTGATGGGTTTATCAGGGGTTTTCACTTTTGCTTCTTCCACATTTTCTTTTGCCACCACCATGTAAGAAGTGCATTTTGCCTCCCGCCGTGATTCTGAGGCCTCCCCAGCCATGTGGAACTGTAAGTCCAATTAAACCTCTTTTTCTTCCCAATCTCAGGTATGTCTTCATCAGCAGCCTGAAAATGGACTAATGCAGTAAATTGGTACCAGTAGAGTGTGGCGTTGCTGAAAAGATAACCCAAAAACGTGGAAGTGTCTTTGGAACTGGGTAACAGGCAGAGGCTGGAACAGTTTGGAGGGCTCAGAAGAAGATAGGAAAATGTAGGAAAGTGTGGAACTTCCTGGAGACTTGTTGAATGGCTTTGACAAAAATGCTGATAGTGATATGAACAATAAGATCCAAGCTGAGGTGGTCTCAGATGGAGATGAGGAACTTGTTGGGAACTGGAGCAAAGGTGACTCTCATTATGTTTTAGCAAAGACACTGGCGGCATTTTGCCCCTGCGCTAGAGATTTGTAGAACTTTGAAATTGAGAGAGATGATTTAGGGTATCTGATGGAAGAAATTTCAAAGCAGCAAAGCATTCAAGAGGTGACTTGGGTGCTATTAAAAGCATTCTGTTTTAAAAGAGAAACAGAGCATAAAAGTTCAGAAAATTTTCTGCCTGATGATGCAGTAGAAAAGACAAACCTTTTTTTTTTTTTTTTTTTTTTTTGTTTTAAGGAGAAATTCAATCCAGCTGCAGAAATTTGCATAAATAGCAAGGACCCTAATGTTAATCCCCAAGACCGTTGGGAAGATGTCTCCAGGCCATGTCAGAGACGTTCATGGCAGCCCCCTCCCATCACAGGGCCCAGAGGTCCAGGAGGAAAAAGTGGTTTCATGGGCCGGGCCCAGGGTCTCTGTGCTGTGTGCAGCCTAGGGACTTGGTGCCCTGTGTCCCAGCCACTCCAGCTGTGGCTGAAAGGGGCCAACATAGAGCTTGGGATGTGGCTTCAGAGGGTGGAAGCCCCAAGCCTTGGCAGCTTCCACGTGATGTTGAGCCTACGAGTGCACAGAAGTCAAGAACTGAGGTTTAGAAACTTTGGCCTAGATTTCAGAAGATACATAGAAACACCTGGATGCCTAGGCAAAAGTTTGCTGCAGGGGCGGGGCTCTCATGCAGAACCTCTCCTGGGACAGTGCGGAAGGGAAATGTGGGGTCGGGGCCCCCACACAGAGTCCCTACTGGGGCACTGCCTAGTGGAGCTGTGAGAAGAGGGCTATCATCCTCCAGACCCCAGAATGGTAGATCTACAGACAGCTTGCACTGTGCACCTAGAAAAGCCTCAGACACTCAATGCCAGCCTGTGAAAGCATCCAGGAGGGAGGCTGTACCCTGCAAAGCCACAGGGGCGGAGCTGCCCAAGACCATGGGAACCCACCTTTTGCATCAGTGTGACCAGGATGTGAGACCTGGAGTGAAGGGAGATCATTTTGGAGCTTTAAAATTTGGCTGCCCCACTGGTTTTTGGACTTTTCATGGGCCCTGTATCCCCTTTGTTTTGGCCAAGTTCTCCCATTTGGAATGGCTGTATTTACCCAATACCTGTACCCCCATTGTATCTGGGAAGTAATTAGCTTGCTTTTGATTTTATAGGCTCATAGGCAGAAGGGACTTGCCTTGTCTCAGTTGGGACTTTGGACTGTGGACTTTTGGGTTAATGCTGAAATTAGTTAAGACTTTGGGAGACTATTGGGAAGGCATGATTGGTTTTGAAATGTGAGGACATGAGATTTGGAGGGGCTGAATGATATGGTTTGGCTGTGTCCCCACCCAAATCTCAACTTGAATTGTATCTCCCAGAATTCCTATGTGTTGTGGGAGGGGCCCAGGGGGAGCTAATTGAATCTTGGGGGCCAGTCTTTCTTGTGCTAATCTTGTGATAGTGAATAAGTTCATGAGATCTGATGGGTTTATCACGGGTTTCCACTTTTGCTTCTTCACATTTTGTCTTGCCACCGCCATGATTCTGAGGCCCTTCCAGCCATATGGAACTGTAAGTCCAGTTAAACCTTTTTCTTCCCAGTCTCTGGTATGTCTTTATCAGCAGCATGAAAACAGACTAATACAGATGGGGAGTTCCTGTTTGGGGTTTAATAGATTAAGAATATCCAATATTATGAAAATCTAATATAAATAAAGGAATGCTTATTCTCATTAAAATATGGTTCATATTTTTTGTTGTTGTTTGTTTGTTTTTGAGACAGAGTCTCACTCTGTCTCCCAGGCTGGAATGCAATGGCGGGATCTCGGCTCACTGCAACCTCCGCCTCCTGGATTCAAGCGATTCTTCTGCCTCAGCCTCCTGAGTAGCTGGGATTACAGGTGCCTGCTGGCCACTACGTCCGGCTAATTTTTGTATTTTTAGTAGAGACGGGGTTTCACCATGTTAGGCTGGTCTCGAACTCCTGACCTAAGGTGATCTGCCTGCCTTGGCCTCTCAAAGTGCTGGGATTACGGATGTGAGCCACTGTGCCCGGCCTGGTTCATCATTCTGTAAAAGGAATTCTTTTTTTTTTTTTTTTTTGGGACGGAGTCTTGCTCTGTTGCCTAGGCTAGAGTGCAGTGGCGCAATCTCAGCTCACTGCAAGCTCCACCTCCGGGGTTCACGCCATTCTTCTGCCTCAGCCTCCCGAGTAGCTGGGACTACAGGCACCCGCCACCATGCCCGGCTAATTTTTGTATTTTTAGTAGAGGCGGGGTTTCACCGTGTTAGCCAGGATGGTCTCAATCTCCTGACCTCGTGATCTGCCCGCCTCGGCCTCCCAAATTCTTTTTCTAAGGGGTTCATTTAAGTGCCTGATAAAACATTAACAAAATTGCCTTTGAATTTGATTTATAACTCTTAGGCATTACAATCTCTACCAACTGTTAAAATAGTTCTAGTTTGTTTTTATGCTTCATTATGTGATCTTAAATTACTTCACAGTTAATGTAGATGATAGTGAAGAGGATGTGTTAGTTACATCCTGGGTTGTCAAAAATGAAGGCTTAAATCAAAAAGATGGCATAAGGGTGTAAATCATCTTTCCTAGTACTTCTCTGTCCTCTGGGTGAAGAATTTACTGTGACTGGCCCAAGAATAGCATGCCTCTCTGTTAAGAAGGTTTGGTTCCATGTGGCAGTTTTACAAAACTGAGTTCCAGGTGTCAGCTCACTCTGAGGACCGGGCCATCCATGCAAGTTCCCTGGTAGCTAGTTAACTCAGGCTTGCTTCTATGAAGGCTCTGAATAGCATAGCACATTGCTTCCTTCTTAGTCCCTTTCAACACGTAGGAGACCGTAGCTTCCTTTAAATTTGCTTCATGCACTGGCCTACAAAAGGAACTTTGTTGCTAGAGAATTTGTTAATCAAGATATCTTGCATCTGTCGTCCCAGCTACTCAGGGAGGCTGAGGCAGGAGGACTGCTTGAGCCCAGAAGGTCAAGGCTGCAGTGAGCCCTGTTCTCCCACAGTTAGTATTAATGTTCTTTGAAGTTACGGAATTTGTTTTTTGCCTTTTTTTTTTTTTTTTTTGCATAATACTTAGCTTGATGCTTTGTAGGCAGAGTATTTTCGAAGGTTTGGATCGTAAGTAGAACCTTTCTGTAGGTCCTTTCTATTGAGGGTCACTAATCTACAGAGGAAACTTCAGTGATGGATATATAAAAAGCAACTTTTAACTTTTTTTTTTTTTTTAACTCATCTACCTTATAAATTAAGAGCAAAAGTTATAAAATTATCTTTATTTTTTTAAGAGATGAGGTCTTGCCATGTGGCCCAGGCTGGTCTCAAACTCCTGGGCTCAAGCAGTCTGCCCGCCTTGGCCTCCCAAAGTGCTAGGATTACTGGCGTGAGCCACCATGCCTGGCCATGCAAATTTGTTTTTAAAACTTCCCAGACTGTTTATTAAATTCCCAGTTTCCATTTGGGCAACTTATAAATAATAGCACTTCATTCACAGCAGAACTAAAGGTCTTGTTTTAAAATAGTGTAGTTGTAGGTCATGAGAGAAAGACACCGAGCATACCAGGCACTGCCCCATCTGATAAGTAATTAATCCCCTACAATTCTCTTTCCATTTTACATTATGAGTGTCCTACTTCTTTCCTTTCCTTTCCCTTCTCTGCTGTGACTTCCTCTCTCCTCCTTTTGATGAGTCCTCTTCCTCTTTTTGTGCCTTACTAAATTTAACATTTTTTTTCTTATTGTTTTTCTTGTCTGATTTAGGTTTCCTTCCTCTTGCTTTTATTTTGCAACAGTTGTAACTTGCACAGTTGGGGTACTCCTTGAACATGGAAGTCTTCACCTCCCTCCTGCCCCTTTCTCTAGTGCATGTTTTTCTTTAGAATTATTTTTCAGGTTAGAACAGCATAGGAGGTGTTTCTAAAACCATTTTTGTGAGAAAGCTACTGAAACATAACTGGAAATAAAGAACTAAAATTTATTTGTAAATGAATAACTGAGAGGAAGCATGAGACTATGGTAATGGAAGAGGAGTAATTGGGGTGTGTTAATGATGGATCCTCATGGTACCTAATTTCCTTATGGTTTTAAGGAGTACTCATTCTAGTACTCATTTAAGGAGTCCACATTTACTTTTAACCAAATTGTGGTTACACAAAATGGCATTACTTATTGTCTTGCAAGAGCTCCCAGTAATTATTAAACAACATAGTTGTTTATACTTTGTTAAACTTAAGTGGGTATAAGCAATACCCTGGGTAACTGGTTGAAAATATTCCATCCTCTTGACATTAGTATTCAGTAGATCTTGAGTGGGCCATTTTAAAACTGACTTTAAAAGATGCACCCCAGGTAATTTTGATGCAGGTCATCAACAAACCACAATTGGAATAACATTGCCCTGCAGGATAAAGTCCAAAGTTTTTGGTATGGCTTAGGATTTTGCCGCTTCCTCCTCTCTAGCCTCATTTTCTGTGAGTCTGCACCACCCATCCTATGCTTCAGAAATGCTAAGTCACTTTGAGTTCTAACATGTTGTTCTCACATCTTTATACCCTTGTATATGTTGGTTCCTCTGCCTAAAACACCCTTCTCCTTTCTCTTGCATATTCACTCTTCAGGTCTCCACTGACGCATCACCACTTTCCTATCTTCTCAAACTGAGTTAAACTGCATTCACTTAACATACCTCTTTTATAGCACTTAACAGAGGGTTTCATCATTGTTGGTTTCCTTTTCTGTTCCCTACTAGATTATATGTTCCTTGAGGACAGAGGTTGTCATTTTCATCTCTGTTCCTCCAGTGTCTGGCACAGTGAATGTTCAATGAAATCAAAGCTTCTCTTGTGTCTTTGGAACATTGAGCACTCTAGACCCATGGAAATGGCTCTAATAGCACTCTGCTCTCCTGTATCTGAGAATGTTCATGTGGTTTTAAGTTTAGAGTATTTTTTTTGAATTATTAACAGGACCAAAAGAGCTCAATAATTAAGGCACCCTGACTATATGCCATGTAATTTTCTTGCTCCTCTGAGTATGTGACTTGCGTAAGTTGTATTTTCGCTCAGGACTTCAATTTTGTGAATTATCTCTACCTAATGTCTGCAGTAGCCTTCTAATGGTCTTTCCCTGCTCTAAAAACTTTTTTATTCAGCCAGGCATGGTGGCTCACGCCTGTAATCCCCAGCACTTTGGGAGGCCGAGGTGGGCAGATCACCTGGAGGTCAGGAGTTTGAGACCAGCGTGGCCAACATGGCAAAACCCTGTCTTTACTAAAAACACAAAATTAGCCGGGCGTGGTGGTGCATGCCTGTAGTCCCAGGTACTCAGGAGGCTGAGGCAGGAGAATCGCCTGAACCCAGGAGGCGGAGGTTGCAGTGAGCCGAGATTGTGTCATTGCACTCCAGTCTGGGCGACAAGAGCAAAACTCCATCTCAAAAAACAACAACAACAACAAAAACTCTTTTTTTTCTTTTTTTTTGAGACAGAGTCTCACTCTGTCACCCAGACTGGAGTGCAGTAGGACAATCTCCACTCACTGCAACCTTTGCCTCCTGGATTCAAGGAATTCTCATGCCTGAGTCTCCTGAGTAGCTGGGATTACAGGCATGTGCCACCACACCCTAATTTTTTTGTATTTTTAATAGAGACGGGGTTTCGCCATGTTGGCCAGGCTAGTCTTGAACTCCTGGCCTCAGGTGATCCGCCTGCCTCAGCCTCCCAAAGTGCTGAGATTACAGGCGTGTAAAAACTCTTATACACAGTTATGTTCTCTGATAAAATGCATTTCTGCCCCGACCCTTTAATTTCTATGCTTAAGAATCCAGTTGTTGGCTGGGTGCGGTGGCTCACGCCTGTAATCCCAGCACTTTGGGAGGCCGATGCCAGGGGAGGCCGATGCCAGAGGATTGCCTGAGTTTAGGAGTTCAAGACCAGCCTAGGCCATCTGGCGAAATCCCATCTCTACAAAAAATTTCAAAGGATTATCCTGACGTGGTCGTACATGCCTGTAGTCCCAGCTACTTGGGGGGCTGAGACAGGAGAATTGCCTGAGCCTGGGAGGTCCAGGCTTCAGTGAGATGTGTTAGTGCCACTGCACTCCAGCCTGGGTGATCCCATCATTTAAAAAAAAAAAAGAATCCAGTTGCTTCGGGCAAAAAAAATAGGCTTGGCTTTCAAGGTCCCACTTTAGTTCTCTTTGAATCAATCTCATGACATTCTCACAGATATACACCTTGTCTTTTGCCCTTTATAATTGCCCTATATGTAATGTATTTAACCAAATTTTTAAGCCCTAATCTAAGCTCAACCTTCTTGATAATCACCGTTTTGTTTTACAGTGAGGGTATTGAGTAGTAAACCAAAATATCTCCTGAGAGGAAAGTTAATAGGGAAAATAGGCTTGAATAAATAACTTCATGGAAAATTTAGCAGGAATAATATTGTTTCATACTAAAGAATACTGAATAGATAGCTTCATTATGCATAGTGGAGCTTACTATATACAGGTTTTAACCTGTAATAATTGGGCACAATTACTTACTGTTATTATTAAAATGAAACCAACCAGTATATAAGCAGTAGTAGATCATTCTCCCATTATTTCTGTTTTTCATAAATAAAGTACATGTAAATGAGTTTAAAATATTAGTTAAATCATTATTAGCTGTAGTCTGATTTTTCTATAATATGGTTTCAAAATAATAGATTAAGCCTTCGTATCAGCTGAGTCTTAACCTTTCCTCATAGTTTTCCTAGTTGGACGTTTGCTAGACATCACTACTCTATCTTCAAAACAGAATCCAACTCTTCCCCCAACTTGCTTCTCACTAGTCTTAGTCGATGTTATCACCACCCACTTACTAAAACCAGAAATCTAGGCATTATCCTTGATTTCTCTTTTCTTTCCCCCCATTTAGTTTTTCATTAAGTTCTTTTGACTTTACTGCAGAAAAACATCCTGAGTTTTGCCACATTACTTCATTTCATCTCAGGGAAAGACAGTATTATACAATAGTTAAGAACCTGGGTAGTAGTGATAACTGTCTTAAGTTTGAATTCTGGCTCTACAGCCATGGCAAACTATGTACCTTCTCAGTTTCATCAGTAAATGGCTTAATAGTACCTACTTTATAGGGTCATTATAAGGGTTAAGTGAATTAATACATGTACTACACTTGGAATAATGCCTGATCCATATTTATTCAATAAATATTAGCTATCATCATCATCGTCTTTATCTCGGTTGTTCATCTCCGTCAACTTAGTTGAGGTCTTTATCATTTCTCAACAGGATCATTGCAGTAGTCTTCTTGGTCTCATCTAGTTCTTTCCATCCTTACAGTCTTTTCATCATAAAGCAATTTGAGTGATCTTTTTAAAAAGCATTAATGCCATTATACCAAGACCCTGCTTATATGTAGAGAAGGGACTTAGAATAAAACCCTAACAGTTTACTAAGCTTACTAGGTCATAGATGCTGTATTCCCTGTCTGCCTCTCTGACTTCAGATTCTGTTACTCTTTTACTAGGTCACTGGGCTCCAGCCATAGTATAATCTTGCACTGAATACACATGGCTTATTCCTACCTTAGTCTTTGGTTGTTTTCTATACTCATTCTTCCGTAGATTTCTATAGCTGACTCTCCTTCATTCTTCATGCCAATAGACTAAGGATCCACTAGGAAGGGGACTTTATCTCACTTGTTTCACTTGTGCCTGGCCTGTGGTAGCTACTCAGTAAATATTTGTTGAACAAATGAATAAAAGTTGTGGGTTGTTTTGTTTTGTTTTGTTTTAGCATACCCTTTTCAAGCTCATCTATGCACATGGTGGCTGCTAAAAG
This sequence comes from Pongo pygmaeus, assembly GCF_028885625.2. Classification (NCBI taxonomy): domain Eukaryota; kingdom Metazoa; phylum Chordata; class Mammalia; order Primates; family Hominidae; genus Pongo; species Pongo pygmaeus. The sequence goes on along the minus strand of NC_072384.2, from coordinate 103,800,636 downwards.
GACCTCTTTGGGAGTTTGAAAACCAGTGATAACAGAAGAACAAGTCAAACACTTGGTTCAAAATTCTTACACTGTTGTTGACTAGATGTGAGCCTTGGGAAAAATTACCTAATCTTTCTTAGCCTAATTTTCTTCATTTATAAATCAGTAACAACTGTCTCAGAGTTATTGTGAGATCAAATGACAAGTTCCTTATAAAGGACCTTCTTGAAGAATAGCACTCTGTTAATGTTCATTTCAGTCCTTCATTATATTGATTTTTTTGTTGGTGGATTTTGGCCATGCTAGCTCTTTAGAGACCTTTCAAAAATGTGCATCCTTGGTATATATGTATTTATATATATATATATATATATCTAACTATATGTGTGTTTGTATGTTAGATACTTATTCAGCAGATATTTAATGACACCTGCTATAAGCCAGGCACCATTCCAAGCATTGTAGATACAGAAGGAAACCAAAGTCCTTGCTCTCCTATGGCGCTTTCCTTCTAGTGGAAGAAGAGAGACAATGGGACAGATGGTGATCAGTGCTGTGAAGAAAAAAGACCGGAAGTATCAAGGAAGGTGGACTCTTGGTAGAATGGTCATTTAAGCAGACTTGAATGAGTGAGCCATGCAGCTGTCTGGAGGAGAGAGTTCTAGTCAAAGGATCTGACATTGAAAATGCTGGACATTGGAGCAAGTCTTTGTTCCAAGGATTAGCAAGCAGGACAGTGTTGCTGGAAGGGGGAGGAGGGGAAGGGGGAGGAAGGTGGTAAGAGAGGTCCCTGAAGGTTGGGATTGGACAGGCCATTGTCAATCTGTGAATGACTTTGGATTTTATTCTATCTTCAGTACATCTGTGCTTTGGGGAGTAAACTTCATTTGTGGTAGGGTATGTTTACTCTTTCAGAACATAGTTTCCCTTACATGTAATGGAGCAAGGAATTTAAGTAAAACCTCAATATATTCCCCCCAAAGTACCTAATATTATAATCATAGAATAATTTAATAGGATTTGTTATAGTATGCATTATAGTTTCCTTGGGCCTATTTGGATACCATTAAGGAAGAGCATTATGTTAGAAGCTATCCATTTTTAAATCCAAATTATTTTTTTAATGATTTATAAGTTGTTTTCTTTTCTTTAATTTTTCTTCCTTTGATTGGAAGGACAGTTGACTGTTAGATTATTTTCTGATGTCATTGTTTCTAGTAGGGGCATTATGTTTGGAAAATTCAGGTATAGAATGGTGATTTATTTGGTGATATGTAGCAATTATAATACAAACGATTTTTAGGATGGGTAGAGTGTGGAAGTCAAGGAATTTGGCAAGCAGGAATGCATTTCCCTACTAGATTTGCTGACCCAAGATGGTGCCCAGCCTATAAGAAAATGTCCAGGGGCACCTCATTTGATGTGTATGGTTAGTGGAAATTAAGCTGTATTGGGGAATTGGAGAATAAGGTTTATCAACATCAGCATTTAGAGAATGGAGAGTGGTTTTAGAGTGTGAATTCTTTAAGAAATGTTGTAGGACCTAAGTGTTTTTTGGAAAGTCTCTGAGTAAGTTTCTTAAGTTTTTTTTTTCTTTGAGATGGAGTTTCACTCGTCGCTCAGGCTGGAGAGCAATGGCACGATCTTGGCTCACTGCAGCTTCTGCCTCCTGGGTTCAAGTGATTCTCCTGCCTCGGCCTCTCAAGTAGCTGGGATTACAGGCGCCCACCACTGTCCCCAGCTAATTTTTGTAGAGACGGGGTTTCACCATCTTGGCCATGCTAGTCTTGAACTCCTGACCTCAGGTGATACATCTGCCTTGGCCTCCCAAAGTGCTGGGACTACAGGTGTGAGCCACTGCACCCGGCCAGTTTTTTTTGTTGTTGCTGTTAAACCAATCCACGTAGGGACAAATTGAAAATAGGACAAAATTGGCAAAAGTAACATGAGTAGTTAATGTTCAATAGATACTTCCAAAATTTCTGTTAATTTTATGTTTCTCTGTCATTGCTGTCATGTTCTCTAGCGATATTTTCCTTTACTTAAGTTGGCAGTAGTAGTCTAGATCAAAACAAAACTATAAATGAAAATTTTTAAAGGGATTTTTAAAACAGCCTGTTTGAATAGTAGGAAAAAACTCAGTTTAAAACACGCTAGCTTTGGATGCAGAGTCTGTACAGTTGTGTGTCATTTAATGATGAAGATACTTTCTGAGAAATGCTTCATTAAGCAATTTCATTGTTGTGCCAGCATAATAAATTGTACTTACACAAACCTAGGTGGTATAATCTACTCCACACCTAGGCTATAGAGTATAGCCTATTACTCCTAGGCTACAACCTGTACAACATGTTACTGTACTGAATACTATAGACAATTGTAATACAATGGTATCTAAACTTAGAAAAGGTACAGTAAAAATACTTATGGGACCACCATTGTATAAGCAGTCTGTCATTGATCTGAATGAACATCATTATGAGCACATGACTGTAGTTCTCTTTGGCTCCATTGTAATTTAAATTATTCCTTTATTTTGAACTATTTTATATTTATCTTATTATGTTATTTTCGTGTTGTTTTATTTTTCCCAGTATGGCATTTTTTTATGGGCAGTTACACTCTGTTCTCAGAAGTCCAGGATTTAAACCTTTCTTAAAATCATTTTTAAAAATTTGAACTCTTGGTTTAAATGATATCTAATGTGGAAGCCCTATCTGTAAGATGCCTGAAATTGGAGGTGGTGTTTGAAACAGCAGACCTGGAGTGCTGTCCTCTAAGCCCTTCTCTAAGAATGGAGCTTGCCACCCTTTCTGATTAGCTTTCCTCATTTGTAAAATGGGAATGATATAATACCTACCAATCACAGTGGTTCGTGGAGGCCTATGACTAATGTTCTCTCCCTGTTCTCTTTGATTATAACTTCCTCTTAGTGTGTGTTATGATGTTCATACATCACAGATTTTCCTGATGATGAGTCACCTAAACATCATGTGACCACATCTTTACTATGGAGAATATAGTCACCATAAAGCCAGTGCCTTGTGTATTATTGCCTAAAATACTCATTAAAGTTACTAAAGCTGCTGTTTCTGCCAATAGTGACATAATGGTATCTGTTGGACAACAGTGCTGCATGCCCAGTTGTTTTAAATGTACTTAAGAGATATAAAATGTAATTAAGAATAAGTATTATTCTCTCAAAACAGAATTCCTCCTAGGATATTTTCTGGGTTATTCCAATGTGTTTAGTTTGAAAGATTAGGAAGTAAAAGCAAGTATATTCCAGATTATATTACTTATTAACCCTCTTTATGAAAACTGGCTATTACTGCTCCTGAGTGTTCTCAAACTAGCAACTATTTGAGTAATTAAGTCTTCTGGTCAGATGAGGTTTTTCTTTTCAGTAACATTTTGTGTTTTTCATAGGTAGATCACTTAATGAGCTCTGATACCAAGTTTCTGTTGAGATTGACCTATCAATTACATAGTAATGAATAAAATCTTAGAAATAATATTATTACAAATTGTAAAAACCAAATCTTTTTAAGAATCAGATTTATGAATTGGGAAATTGGTAGATCCATTTTTCACTTGCCAGGGTAGAATGACCTAATTTATATATGATTAGAGTGATAAAAGATTAAGAAATGGAAATTATCAGTTTCTATTAGAGATATATTTATTAGAAATATTGGTTAGCTGTGGTTCTTCCCAGTATTAGGAGAATTAGAAAATTATTTCCCTTAAGTAATTAAATGAGATATGATCTGGTTTTCAGCATCTGCAAACTAAGTTCAGTTTAATTTTGTAACATTATTTGACCCTTTCTGCAAAATTTTATATAGTGAAATAAGATTGAAAATTTAACTTCACGACACCATGTCAAATAATTAGATTCCTTACATTGTCTCCTAACCTTTAAGGATCCCAGATATAATTTTGTGGATTGCTGCTTTGAAGATAGCAGTCCATGTGTGCTGCTGCAATAAAATTCCTGAGACTGGGTAATATATAAAGAACAGAAATTAATTTTCTTACTGTTCTGAAGGCTGGGAAGTACAAGATTAAAGCACTGGCATTTGGCGTCTGGTGAGGGCTTGTTGCTGGCTTCCTCCACAGGGAGGCACGAGATGTGCTCTTGCATAGCAGAAGAGCGGAAGAACAAAGGTAATCCAGTGCTTCATGAAATCTCTTTTATAAAATCCTTAATACCATTAATAAAGAAGGAGCCTTTATGGCCTAATCACTTCTATAAGGCCCCACCCCTTAATACTATCACATTGGCAACACTTGAGTTTTGGAAGGGACACATTAATACCATGGCATATGTATATCAAGTTAGTAAAGATTAGGCATATCTTTTTTAATGGAATGCCCATACACCATATATAATCTTGGAGGAATTGCTTAAACCAGCTGACAGGCTATATTCCAAATATTGCGTATCTACCATAACAAAATTTGTGTTTTAGAAATGTGAGTCAAGGGTATTTAATGTAACATATGGTGATGATATTCATTGTGTCCCTGGGACAGAAGTTGAAGGAAAAGGGATTGTGGTCAAATAACTTAGGAATATGCTGGTTTTTCTTCCAGAAATAAAATTTTATCAGATTTTAGTCAGTAACTATGATATTAAGAAACATAAAATACCTACCATAACTTTGTAAACCAGAGGTTATAATCTGCTAACTTGAAGAAAAAAAAAAACATTTAATTTGTTTCAAGTTCATACTAACATGCCTGCCTGATTTTAATTTTGGAATATGCTGGCTGGTTTAAGCAAAGCTAGTATTTATTTGAAGATTTCCCAGGGCCTTTAATAATGAAATATTTATATTTATCAGATTAATCAGTCATTGATCTTACATTGTTTTATATAATTTTTCTTCCCATCTTCCCAAAATAATGTGCAAGTTCCATGTCAGATATCACCCTATTTTATTTTATTTATTTATTTTTTGAGACGGAGTTTCGCTCTTGTTGCCCAGACTGGAGTGCAGTGGCATGTTCTTGGCTCACTGCAACCTCTGTCTCCCAGGGTCAAGTGATTCTCCTGGCTCAGCCTCACAAGTAGCTGGGATTACAGACATGCACCACCACGCCTGGCCAATTTTGTATTTTTAGTAGAGACAGGGTTTCACCATGTTGGCCAGGCTGGTTTCAAACCCCTGACTACAGGTTGATCCACCCGCCTCGGCCTCCCAAAGTGCTGGGATTACAGGCGCAAGCCACCACTCCCGGCCACACTATTTTATTAATGGGAAGAAGGAAAATAATTTCTTCTTTCAAGGGACTTATATTTGAAAAGTTACCACATACAGGATTTGGATCTGGATTTAGAAGTTTTCAATTCTGTTTCCTTTTTGGGTTTTGTTGGAACTAATGAGGAAGTAAGGTAGAGAAAGAAGACAAATGGGATAGAAAGTGAGGGTAGGCGGGTAGAATAGAAACAAAACTAGATGAAGATTTTTGTTTTGTCAAATTTTCTCTTAAATACTTGTTGGACTAAGGTTTTGCAGGGTACCTATTGGTATCTAAACAGATTTTTACAGAATAAACAGGACAATAACTTGCTCCATTAAAGTCTTCTGAAATGGCTTCTTTGTGGTGTTTGGGTGTCCTAGGATCTAGTAGTGGAGAGAACTGTACTGCTGTTATGTCCTCTGCTGATTGAAAGGAGTGCTCTGTTAATTTTTTTAGTAATGTTGTGATTCTGGTCATAATTTGATACTGTTGGCTTTTCTTTTACAGTTTCCTAAAAAATTTGAAACTTTATTCTTTGTTTCTACTCACTTGTGAACACTGTCTCCATTAATGACTTTAGATTTTCTTTTAGAATGTAATTTCTAGTTTTGAAGATTTGACTTCAGAGGCTTATAATATATATCAGAGCATATACGGCATAATTTTTCAAGTTAAACCTGTAACTTACTATTCATTCTACACAAATGTCTGTATTTCAGATGGAGCAGCTATCAGATGAAGAAATTGATCATGGTGCTGAAGAAGACAGTGACAAGGAAGATCAGGACCTGGACAAAATGTTTGGAGCCTGGCTTGGAGAACTAGACAAACTCACTCAGGTCGGACGTAGTGCTTGAAAAACTGGTTGAGGATTTGAAGTCATCATTGTGTTAAAAGTTTAATGTGCAGAAGAGGATATGGATATAAGTTAGATTTTAAAGTATTGCCAGAAAGGAAGAAATGTTCAAAGTATTGACAAGTAAATGAAGTCATTCTAGAACAGAAGATATTAAGAATCTATGGTTATTTTAAGGATGTTAAAAAAAAATACTTGTGAGAGAGGCTGTGTTCATCTATATATTAAGTATCATCTATATATCTATATATTAAGTAATATCTATATATTAAGTATATATATATGTTTCATAAATGAGATAATTAGCTAAAAACTTTTAAAGCCTGAAATTCAAAAGTCTAAATTTTAGAAAACCCATTTACCTTAGTAAATTTGAATACATTTTCAACATAATGAAAATATTTTCTTTTTTCTTTTTTTTTTTTTGAGATAGAGTCTTGCTTTTGTCATCCAGGCTGGAGTGCAGTGGCGCGATCTTGGTTCACTGCAAGCTCTGCCTCCGGGGTTCACACCATTCTCCTGCCTCAGCCTCCTGAGTAGCTGGGACTACAGGCGCCCGCCACCACGCCCGGCTAATTTTTTGTATTTTTTAGTAGAGACGGGGTTTCACTGTGTTAGCCAGGATGGTCTCGATCTCCTGACCTCATGATCCGCCTGCCTCAGCCTCCCAAAGTGCTGGGATTACAGGCGTGAGCCACCGTGCCCGGCCCCATGTAAATATTTTCTATGACATGATTGCAGAATACTGACAAAACCTAATTCTGGGCTGCATTTTAAAACAGTGGCAAAATCTTTTCATTTTGCTTTATTCGATCTTGGGTTTTTAAAGAAGGTGACCTTGTCCTCTAAACCAGCACACTTTTTAGAATAAAAGGGTACTGTTATTATTGCCCCAGTAATACATTATATTCACTGTATGGAGATGGTTATGTTTATTAAATAAATTTAACTTCATGCCAATGAGAACATTAGAACAAAACTTATTTACTCATAATGTCTTTGGAAAGAACATTTGTGTAAAATTGTGTAGGTATGAGATTCCTTAACTAAAGAAAAGTAAGTGGGCAAGGTGGAAGCTTAAATTACTAGCAGCTTATTTCTGTAGCAATCTAGAATTCAAAGTGATAAACTCTTCGTGTAATTCTTGCTAGATCATTTTGAAAGGCAGACATGTTTGTGACCATAATCTGTTAATACTGTATTTTAGGGGGAATTTTTTTTTGTTTTTTGAGACGGAGTCTCACTCCTGTCGCCCAGGCTGGAGTGCAGTGGTGTGATCTCGGCTCAATACAACCACTGCCTCCCGGGTTCAAGCAGTTCTCCTGTCTCAGCCTCCCGGGTAGCTGGGATTACAGGCATGCGCCACCATGCCCAGCTGGTTTTGTATTTTTATTAGAGACAGAGTTTCACCATGGTAGCCAAGCTGATCTTGAACTCCTGACCTAGGTGATCCACCTGCCTTGGCCTCTCAAACTGCTGGGATTACAGGTGGGAGCCACTGCACCTGGCCAAGGAAGAATGTTTTCAACTACTAGGATTTCATAGGTATCATTCCCTTCATCTGTAATCAGAAGAAGTGACATTTTTTGTCAGAGATGTCTTATGTCTGTAATTGCCAAATTCTTTCTGTGTTAATTCTTAATTTATAAAAAGGGTGATTTAGGCATAGAGATTATCACTAGGCTATGCAGTTCTATGCTGGGAGAGAGAGGAGGCAAAGAAGAGCAAACAGAAAATGATAATGCATGGAGAAAAGTATGCAAGGGCCAGCTGACATGTGGGGTGTTCTTGACCATGTGGTTTTATTGTCCGTGCTTGGGAGGAGGGGCCCAAAAGAGAAAAGGCAGGTAGATATTAGTCCAGCTGCTCTGGGTGGAATAGGAACTACATGATGCTGCCCTGAAAACGGTGTTTCTACTGGTTTGGTACCTTGTACTTTCACCTGTATTTTAAGTTACCTGACATAAAAGTGTGAAGAGCCACTAATGATGTGACTGTTATTTTCATTATATAAATCTGTCTTTAGAGAGAAAAAAAGATTAAAACTGATGCATAGTGTGACTCACTGCTAATGTGTTGCTTTGAAACACTTGGGAGATTTTCAAGAGATGTTTGACTTACGACGTTTGTGGCTAAAACCTCAAGTTTCTTGTTTATTTCATTACTTTAGTTCATTACAGTGTTATCTGTACACCTGTATCACATACTCAGTGGTATGGTATTTTCAATTTAGAATTAAAACAAGTTTAAGTTTTAAAGTTTTAGGTAGTTGGTCAATCTTCTAAAATAGTTTGTAAAATTTTGTATGTGTGTGCATTTTTCTGGAAGAGGGTTCATAGCTTTTATAAAAATCTCAGCAACCCCTTTAAAAAGGTTAAGAGTTCGTGTCTGGACAACAGAGCATGACTTTGTCTCAAAAAAAAAAAAAAAAAAAAGATAGCATTATAAACAAATAGAATATCCAGCATTCTTTTAAAATTTGAAGCTTGTTCAATGCTTATGGTAGATAGAAATTAAAGTTTTAAAACACTATTCCTTATATTTTTTGAATCTATTAAACAATAACTACTGACCCTTTCTCTGAATTTCTCTGTTGTAAATATCTTTTTTCCTTGCTGTAGAAAGGTTAGAGAGGAAAAGAGTATCATTTAAACTTACAAGTGTAACTTACAAGCCACCCTACCCAAAGTATACAGTATGATTCAAGATTTGTCACAGGCAGTGTAGCTGGGTTGCAATTTGCCCTCCTTTTGATAGAACTGGAGAAGGACAAGAATATTTCATCATTGTTTGAACTTGTAATCACTTTCTATTAAAAAAATTAGTCTTGGGTCTCAATAATTTTAAATCCAGAACTGTCCGTTATCTTCAGGGTACTTAATATAGCAAAGATCGAGGCTTTCCTGGATCTAAACCAAATCCCTTTGAGGAAAGAAAGAACAGAACTCTCTGTGCGGTTTCTATGTCCTTTTTTTTTTTTGAGATTGAGTCTCACTCTGTCGCCCAGGCTGGAGTGCAGTGGCGTGATCTTGGCTCACTGCAACCTCTGCCTCCCAGGCTTAAGCGATTCTCCTGCCTCAGCCTCCCAAGTAGCTGGGATTACAGGCGCCCGCCACTGTGCCTAGCTAATTTTTGTACTTTTAGTAGAGATGGGGTTTCGCCCTGTTGGCCAAATTGGTCTCGAACTTCTGACCTCAGGTGATCCGCCTGCCTCTGCCTGCCAAAGTGCTGGGATTACAAAGTGAGCCATCACACCTATTTCTTAGCTTACCATGTCCATATTCACTTACCTCACTTATTTTATAGTGCATGTATATAAAATGAAGTCAGTCACTATACTTAATATGTTTGAAAAGATATTTACTCTGAACTATGACAGTCTCAGGTGCCTTTAAAAGTAAGCATAGGCTGGATATGGTGGCTCACGCCTGTAATCCCAACACTTAGGGAGATGGAGGTGGGCAGATCACTTGAAGCCAGAAGTTCGCAACCAGCCTGGCCAACATGGTGACACCCTGTCTCTACTAAAAATACAAAAATTAGCCAGGCATAGTGGCACATGCCTATGGTCCCAACTACTCGGGAGGATCACTTGAACCCGGGAGGCAGAGGTTGCAATGAGCCAAGCTTGTGCCACGGCACTTAAGCCTGGGTGACAGGATGAGACTTCATCTTCAAAAAAAAAAAAGTAAGCATGTATCTAAAGATTGAAATAAATATAACCAAAATAATAATGTGAAATACGATTATACTTTTCCTTAAGTCTATTGCTTAGGAGAACTTTGGTTTTATTAATTATAGTGTGGCAGTTCACTTGCTCATAAAACAAACTTCTTCTTTTTTATATTATTGAAACCTGAATTTAATATGACTATTAAACTTTCTTTTTATAAAGAGTTTGGATTCTGACAAGCCCATGGAACCAGTAAAAAGATCTCCTCTTCGCCAGGAAACAAACATGGCCAACTTTTCTTATCGCTTCTCCATATACAACTTGAATGGTAAGATGTAATTGGAAATAAAATGTAAAATAGTGTGCTAAGTCACATAATGTAGGAGCAGTACAACTGCAATTCCCAATATAAAAACTCGATATAAAAGCTACATGCATTACTTGACCAAGTTCTTAAATTTCTTTTTTCTTTTTTTTTTTTTGAGACAGAGTTTCACTTTTGTCGCCCAGGCTGGAGTTCAGTGGCACAATCTCGGCTCACTGCAACCTCTGCCTCCCGGGTTCAAGCAATTCTCCTGCCTCAGCCTCCCAAGTAGCTGGGATTACAGGCATGCACAACCACACTTGGCTAATTTTGTATTTTTTTTTAGTAGAGAGAGGGTTTCACCATGTTGGCCAGGCTGGTCTCGAACTCCTGACCTCAGGTGATCCGCCTGCCTCAGCCTCCCAAAGTGCTGGGATTACAGTCATGAGCCACTGCATCCAGCCCTTAAATTTCTTGATTTGTGTATTTTATTAATATTACTAATTGAAAATATCACAGAAAAAAGCAAACTAGAACATAACTAAAAGATAGTTGGTTTTATTAATAATTGACAAAGTACATACCCAGGTGGAACCCCACAGCAAACTTAATTGCATTCTCACTGGATTGAAGTCCAGTGAAGTTACTTGTTAGTAATTTTTAAAGCAGCCACTGTGGCCTTTATCTATTGTATTCCACCTAGTCAAGTTTATAATATTGACCTGTCAGTCTGTAATTTTTTAGACTTTTGACTTCTCTCTTTATGCCCTCAGCTCTCTCAGTATTAACATCTCTACCAAAGCATTGATCATATTAACAATATATTGAAGCCTGTGGTAAAAAGTTGCACAGAGGAATGTGATTAAAACCATGGAACAGTATAAGATTTTTGTAGTGTTTTTGTCTTCGAACTCATAATTTATTCTCCTCTGATTATTACAAGCCTTAAAAGAGGAGGACTGTGTACTTCTAAAAATTTCTCTTGGAATTTAAAACAAAAACCAGAAATACTTAATTTTATTTGCTTTAGGCCCAACAGAACATATTCTTTTTCTTCATCACCTGCATTTATTAACTGATTTATAATATAATGTATAAATTCTGGAAACATTATGTGTTGTTCATTGCAGAAGCTCTGAATCAGGGAGAGACTGTGGATCTGGATGCCTTGATGGCTGATCTTTGCTCTATAGAGCAGGAGCTCAGCAGCATTGGTTCAGGAAACAGTAAGCGTCAAATCACAGAAACGAAAGCTACTCAGAAATTGCCCGTTAGCCGACATACATCGAAACATGGCACCTTGAAAGGATTATCTTCTTCATCTAATAGGATAGCTAAACCTTCCCATGCCAGCTACTCCCTGGATGACGTCACTGCACAGTTAGAACAGGCCTCTTTGAGTATGGATGAGGCTGCTCAGCAATCTGTACTAGAAGATACTAAACCCTTAGTAACTAATCAGCACAGAAGAACCGCGTCTGCAGGCACAGTGAGTGATGCTGAAGTACGCTCTATTAGTAATTCCTCCCGTTCCAGCATCACTTCTGCAGCCTCCAGCATGGACTCTTTGGATATTGATAAAGTAACACGCCCTCAAGAGCTGGATTTGACACATCAAGGGCAGCCAATTACTGAGGTAAATAGATGGAACTTTTTCCCTGGTATTTTGTTATTAAAATAAAGGAGAAATTATATTAAAATAATTAATTTTAATTAACTTCTTAAATTCGTCTACATTTATAATTTGTCAAAGATACTTCTGAGATAGGTTTCAAGAGTACAGAAGGAATATATTATCAGATATAGTAGTGGCACAAAGATGATTTAGAAGAAATTTAGTTTCTTTTTTATTCTCGTGACTATAGTATTTGGAAGTTCTTGAATGACATTTTTTATTGTAGTATGAGTCATTTCACATGATTTGAAAAATTAAAATGATTCGCAAAGCCATTTAGTTATTTAATATATGTTGATTTAAAGTAAAACTTAAACACTCATATCACCATTGTGGTCCTCCAAGATTCTAGTTTACAGGGTTAACTCCATTATCTTTTTTTTTTTTTTCTTCTTTTTTCCTTTGAGATGGAGTTTGTACTCTTGTACAACTCATGCCCAGGCTGGAGTGCAGTGGCGTGATCTCAGCTCACTGCAACCTCCACCTCCCAGGTTCAAGTGATTCTCCTGCCTCAGACTCCCAAGTAGCTGGGATTACAGGCGCTCACCACCATGCCCAGCTAATTTTCATATTTTTAGTAGAGATGGGGTTTCACCATGTTGGCCAGGCTGGTCTCGAACTCCTGACCTCAGGTGATCCAACCACCTTGGCCTCCCAAAGTACTGGGATTACAGGTGTGAGCCACTGTGCCTGGCCCTCCATTTCATTATCGAAGAGTCAGTATGGTATATTGGAAAGGGCCACCAGGTGTGGAATCAGGAAACTTGATTCTGAGTTTTCCTTGCCACTCACTACCCATGGGACCTTAAGTGAGTTATTCTCTTAAACATCAATTTCTCACAAGTAAAATGGAGTTCATAGTACTATATCTGCCTTCCTAATAGGGTGGTTCAGAGAACCAAAAGTTGTTCATAAACAGATTTTTTTTTTTTTTTTTTTTTTCATAAACAGAGTCTCGTTCTGTCACCCAGGCTGGAGTGCAATGGCGTGATCTTGGCTCACTGCAACCTTGCCTCCCAGGTTAAGTGATTTTCCTGCCTCAGCCTCCTGAGTAGCTGGGATTACAGGCGCGTGCCACTATGCCTGGCTAATTTTTGTATTTTTAGTAGAGACAGGGTTTCACCAAGTTGGCCAGGCTGGTCTCGAACTCCTGACCTCGTGATCCGCCCACCTCCCAAAGTGCTGGGGTTACAGGTGTGAGCCACAGCACCCAGCCATAGTTCATAGTACTATATCTGCCTTCCTGATAGGGTGGTTCAGAGAACCGTAAGTTACTCATGAACAGATTTTTAAAAGATGGAATTTTTTTCAGCGTGTGACTGGATAAGATAGGGAATAGATTTGCGATAACAAGTTCAACAAAAGCTGAGTTTGGTGAAAGAGAATCCTTTATTGAGTTCTTTTCATCAAAGAGATGGTAATTCTGTCATCTGGTAGCAGCAAGAAAGAAGAAAAGTGGGGCAAAGTTAAGTCAACCTTTCCAATAAGCTTGTGTTTACAATATTCTAATATGGCATAAAAGAATCTATTTATCAATAATCAGTACTAAAGTAAAATCTTGAATTTTAACTATTACTTGACATCATTGATTTTTTTTTCGTAACTTATTTAATTCTTTGGATTAATTTCCATCAGTCAGTAACTCTTGGTATCCACCCATGTGCGTAGCTTTGTTTTTGGTACTGTGGAGCACAAAAGGAGTATGAATCATGGTGGTTTGGAGATAAACTTGAGTTATTTCAAAGAAAGCGAAATCTTACCAACCTGAAGAATAAACTTTCACTTATTTGAAATGAAACTTATCTAAGTGGTATATATTCTATAGAGAACTTGAAAACTGATTTCTAGGCCGGGCATGGTGGCTCACACCTGTAATCCCAACACTTTGGGAGGCCGAGGCGGGTGGATCACCTGAGGTCAGGAGTTCGAGACCATCCTGGCCAACATGGTGAAACCCAGTCTCTACTAAAAATACAAAAAAAATTAGTTGGATGTGGTGGCGCATGCCTGTAATCCCAGCTACTCGGGAGGCTGAGGTAGGAGAATCACTTGAACTAGGGAGTTGGAGGTTGCAGTGAGCCGAGATCGCACCACTGCACTCCAGCCTGGCGACGGAGCAAGACTCCATCTCCAAAAAAAAAAGGAAAAAAAAAAAAAAAACGATTTCTATTTTGTGATACCTGGGAATTATATTTAGCACAAGCTACTTAATATGTATCATTTCATGTCCTTTAGATTTACCTGCTAGGATATGAGCAATATTTTGTTAAGGATGTGCTTTCTTGGCCATTCTTTGTTTTGTACGTTGATATTCCTTCCAATCAGTTTACAGTATTTTGAGTTGGATTAAGATGCGTGAGGACAAGTTATAAACTAATCATTAAGGATCTTCTAATACCGTATGCATGTCTATCTTTCTGTCTGTAAAATGTGCTCGTTATAAAAGTTCATACAATATAAGGGCAAATTGAAGTAAAACATGAACAGTTCCTCTCTCCCAGCAAGCGCACTTCAAATGGTATCTAGTGGTATCCATGGATATCACTGTGAATACTGCAAAGATACCAGTACTCAATGGTATAATGTTTAATATAAGAGTTTAATGTAAGGTTTGGTGAGTAAACTGGGACTATAGCAGGGAAAGGAGTTAAAAAGCCTTATCTAGCTAGCCTGTTCTTTTGCCTCACCTAGGAGTATAGAAAGGTGGTTTAACAAACCCGGAACTTGCTTCCGTTTGCTTTTTTCCTAGGTCTAGTCTGTTCTGATTCAAATAAAGTAAACTGAGGCAAGCTTAATATATCCTGAACTCATGTATCAAATTGTCTTTAAATGCAAATACAGTTTTAAAAATATTTTAGTTTTTCATGCATGGCGTTAAATAGTTCTATGAGATATGTTACAGAAAACTATCCTCTACTCACATACACATCATATTTTGCTCCCAGAGGTAAGCAATTTTTGCTCATTTAGCTGATTCTTAGGGAATTTACCTCTCTATCATTAAATCTACATACACATTGCCATTTCTTGATTTTTTTTTTTTTAGTGGTATGTATTACCTATTGACTTCTCACTCTGCTCCAGAAGATGGAGGGTATAGCTGTCTGTATACAACTTCTTCTCACTTCTCCTTTGCTGTTTTTCCATTCTCCAAATATATTTTGATTGAGCTAATATTCAGTGTTTATGTTAAAATGACTATATACTTGCAATTTACTGCTAACCTCCATATACTCTTAATGACTACATCCTGTTTCTGGAATATCATTTTACTTTTACTGGAATGAATATATTTTTTAAAATATTTAATTTTCTATATGGTGATCACTATTTCAACTTCAGACTTTCTCCCAGTTGATTAAATCTCTCTGGTTCAAGCCAAATTAGCGTTCCATTAATTGCATCTTCTTAAAATTCTATTTATTTCTTTTCTTTTCTTTTTTTTTTTTTTTTTGTAGTCTTCAGGATTATCCTTAGGTCTTTTTTCTTAGGCTGGTGAGCTTCTCTGGAGAAGATTCTTCCAGTCTTCTATGCTGGCTGCCGGTGTTTTAGTAGCCCATTTGGGAAAGAAGGGTTGGAACATGAGGATGGTCCCCATTGTTCCAGTCTGTGAACTTTCATCAAATCCTTCTAGGTCAGGGTTTCTCAGCTACCAGCACTATTGACATTTGGGCTAGATAGTTTTCTGTTGTGAGTGGCTGTCCTATGCACTGTAGGATTTTTAGCAGCATCCCTGGCCTGTACACACTAGATGTCAGTAGTACACATACCTTCTTCAGTTGTGACAACTAAAAACATCCGCAGACATTGTTACATGTTCCTTGTAGGACAAAATCCACCCCCAGTTGAGAGTCACCACTGCTCTAGGTAGAGAGGGTTAACAGTAGGTCTGAGTCTTTTTCTTTGTGGAAGGTGACCTTGGGTTTTCCTTCTCCTAGCATTCTTTTCCTGGACACATACTGGATTAAGAATTAAATATAGAATATCTCCAGGTAATATTGTTTATTGTGAAATTGACCCCTGTTGGTGAGTGTATATGAACCAGGAAGACTGTCCATGAATGAATAAATTAGCCTATGAAAAGACACAGACCTTGACTTCGTGGTGTGCAGTGTAACTCTTTTTTTTTTTTTTTTTTTTTTTTTTTTTGAGACAGAGTCTCACTCTGTTGCCCAGGCTGTAGTGCAGTGGTGCAATCTCAGCTCACTGCAACCTCCGCCTCCCAGGTTCACATGGTTCTCATGCCTCAGCCTCCCGAGTAGCGGGGATTACAAGCACATGCCACCATGCCTGGCTAATTTTTGTATTTCTTTTTTTTAGTGGAGACAGGGTTTCGCCATGTTGGCCAGGCTGGTCTCGAACTCCTGACCTCAAGTGATCCACCTGCCTCGGCCTCCCAAAGTGCTGGGATTACACTGTGGCAGCCACTGCACCTGGCCAGCAGTGTAACTCTTATAAATGAGCATGAACATGTTCTTTAAGGGGCCCTGGAACTTACCCTCACTGGCTGTTAAAAGGTACTGCTGGTTCCCGTGGAGCACGAAGTTTCCCTAAGCCAGGGTGTTTTCTGCACTTACCATGTGGTCTCTTTCCCTTACAATGAGCTATTTATGGGCCCAAAAAGGGCCTGTGGTGAGCTATATGGACTCCCTCAGAAGATGGCATGTCTCTTTTTATTTATTCAGAACTGAGTGAATCTGGCTTCAAGCTATGGTCTGTTGGGTCTTGTGAGTGAATGTTAATCTGTACCTGAGACCACTGCTGGTGGGCGAGTGAGTAAAGGAGGGAATCTGAGAATTAGCTGCTTTCTTAAATGTGTTTTCAACCATTCTTCCTGCTTTTAGTCTCACCATCACCTGTCTACTCTTGCTTCTGAGGACTTCTGAGGTTACACGATATAAATTGAGTGCTCCTCTGCTTTTCTCCAGTGCTGGTCCAGCATTCAGCTTCTCTTGGATTTGCTAAATTGGTTACCACTCAGCCGTATACTTTTTTCCCCCATCTTCCCACCCCCATTTTAATCCCTGTAAAACAATGCTTCACAACTTGGGCTACTTTGTCCTGCTGGGGATATGCAACATTTATGGTTGTCCATCAAGGGAGTGTGCTACTACTGGCATCTCGTGGGTAGAGGCCAGAGGTGCTGCTAAACATCCTACAGTGCACAGGACAGCCCACATGAAGGATAATTATCTGGCCCAAAATAGTGCCAAGGTTGAGAAACCACATTTTAAATCGTGTGGCACCTGTTAGTCACGGGTCAGCAAGGTGGCAGTTATAGTATGTTGTATGAAGTCCTTCTGTTGAAAGTTTCTAATAAAGATCAAGAAAGTACCAGCATCAAATCTTCTTAGATTCAAGGAAATATAGGTATCTTTGGCCAGTCCCTCTCTCCTGAACTCCAGGTGCATATATTCCATCTCTAATCAATATCTCTATTTGGATGTCTAATTGTGTATTATATTTCTCCAGAGAGATAGAACCAATAGGATATGAGTGGGGATTTATTATGGAAATTGGCCCATACCATTATGAAGGCTGAGAAGTCATATGACAGGCTGTCTGCAAGCTGGAGACCCTAGGATGGTGGTAGTGTGACTCAGTCCAAGTCAGAAAGCCTCGGAACCAGGAAAGCCCATGGTATAATTATCACTCCTGGGCTGAAGGCCTGGGTACCCAAGGGAGGCTGCTGGTATAAGGCCTGCAGTACAGAGACTGGAGAGCCTGGAGTTCTGATATCCAAGAGCAGGAGCAGAGTGTCCCACCTCTAGGAAGGATAGGGAGGAAATCACCTTTTCTCTGCCTTTTTTGTTCTATCTGGGGCCCTCAGTCAATTGGATAGTGCCTACCCACAATGAGGGTGGATCTTCCCCACTCAGTCCTGGTTCACACACCGTCTCCTCTGGAAACACTCTCACAGACATACCCAGATGCTTTACCAGTTCTCTAGGTATTCCTTAATCCAGTGAAGTTTATACCTAAAATTAACCATCATAAATAGATTGCTCAAATTTAACTGGTCTAAACCTAAAGTCCTGCTCTTTCTCTTCAAACTTATTTCTCCCACTGTCTTCTCTATCTCAGTTAATGGATATTCCATCTGTCTAGTTCATCAAGCAAACTCCTTGGAGTCTTTATCTACTTATTTTCTTTCTACCTCCCTTCCAATCCAGCAGCAAATTCTGTTGGCCTTATCTTCAGAATATATCTAGAATGTGATCACTTCTCACCACCTTCACTGCCACCAAGCCAACATCATCTTGATCTAGATTTTTGAATAGGCTTCCATCTGGTCTTTCTGCATTCACCTTTCTCCCTTAAGTCTATCATCCACACTGCAGCCAGAGTGATCCTTTTGAAAGGTAAGTCAGATCATCTCTTTTCAAACCTAAAGGCTTTGCATCTCAAGGTATAGCCCAAACCCCTATAATGGCCTATAAAGCCTTGCCTGATCTACTTTCCCATTACCACCTATTTTTCTTCCTTCTGTCCCTTACCCCACTAGCCATACTATCCCATACTTGTTCTCAGCCAGTAGCCAGAGCTTGTCTCTTAGCCTTTGCACTTATTCAACCATGCCCGGACGCCTTTCCCGTCTTCAGTGTAACATACTCCTAGCTACCTTCTGGAATTTGCTCAAATGTCACTTATTGAGGCGTTCTTTGATCATGCTATTTAAAAATGGAGCTCCCCTTACTCTGCCCTATTATTACCTTTTTTTGTTTTGTTTGTTTTGTTTTTTTGAGACAGATTCTCGTTGTGTCCCCCAGGCTGGAGTGCAGTGGTGCCATCTTGGCTCACTGTAACCTCTGCTCCCTGGGTTCAGTGGATCCTCCTGCCTCAGTTTCCTGAGTAGCTGGGACCTCAGGCATACGACATCATGCCCATTTAATTGGAATTTGGAATTTTATACATGACAGTGTATTTTTAAAATGAAAATACTTTGTAAAGCTATTAGTTTATAGCAGATGCAAAGGATTTTTTTCATCATAATATACATAATCATCAAGTTTTCTTAAGATTCAGCAAAACCTTTTGCTAAATTTAAAGGAATAGGTAAGGTTGGCACAGTGGCTCACGCCTGTAATCCCAGCACTTTGGGAGGCCAAGGCGGGCGGATCACCTGAGGTCATGAGTACCAGACCATCCTGGCCAACATGGTGAAACCCCATCTCTACTAAAAATACATAAATTAGCCAGGCGTGGTGGCGGGCACCTGTAATCCCAGCTACTTGGGAGGCTGAGGCAGGAGAATCACTTGAACCTGGGCGGCAGAGGTTGCAGTGAGCTGAGATGATGCCACTGCACTCCAGCCTGGGTGACAGCGAGACTCCGTTTCAAAAAGTAAAATAAAATAAAGGAATAGGTATCAGATGAAAAAAGAGGCTGAAGATTTAGTGAAACCCAGGGGAAAAGCCTAATTCACACAAACATATTTCAAATACACCCCCCCAATAATCACTGGCACATATGCCTTGACTCTTACTGTTTGTGTTTCTTGGAAATCTGTGTGATTTTTTTTTTCTGCAGAAGTAAAAAGAATCTTTATTTAGGTTTAGGTCTGTTTTTGTTTTGGGTTTGTGGAGGGCTGGTGAAGGACCTTTTTTTAGACAATAATAGAAATATATTCATCTGGCCTGGTGCAGTGGCCCACGCCCGTAATCCTAATACTTTGGGAGGCCGAGGCGGGCGGATCATTTGAGGTCAGAAGTTTGAGACCAGCCTGGCCAACATGGTGAAACCCCGTCTCTACTAAAAATATACAAAAAAAAAAAAAAAATTAGCCTGGCGTGGTGGCAGACGCCTGTAATCCCAGCTACTCGGGAGGCTGAGGCAGGAGAATCACTTGAATCCAGGAGGTGGAGGTTGCAGTGAGCCAAGATCATGCCACTGTACTCCATCCTGGGTGACAGAGCGAGGCTCCATCTCAAAAAAAAAAATACGTATATATATTCATCTATTTAAAATGGATAGGGGCTATAAAACAAAAAGAAATAGTTTTAAAAACATTCACAGATTTACTGGCTATATAATATCCAGTAGAAGGAGAGCAGAATAAAGAGAAAAGGGGGCAAAATAGAAAAATTGAGTTCTTGTTCTGTTAGCCATTGTGCTTTATGTCTTAACACACATTGTGCAGAGCCCAACACCTTGTGGAGGGCACAATTATCCCTCTTTTACAATGGAAGGAACAGAGGTAGACAGTGACTAAATAACTTGCCCAAGGGTTTGAACCCAAACATACTGGTTGTAGATCTCATACCACCGTATCATGCTCCTTCATCACAGAACTGAAGGAAAATCAAGACGAGTAGACTGGCCAGTGCTCTCAGAGCTGGACCTAGAGACAGAACTAACTACATGGGCAGGAGAGAAAAAGGCAAAGAGACGTATGTTATAATATCCCCATCTTGTGGTGTTTTTGTATTTTTAAAAATATTTTAAGGAAAATTAAGTTAAACTCTAGCTCTAAACTAAATAAAGCTTAAATAAAAATTAAGATGAGGGCTGGCAGGTTCCCACTCTTAGTAGTAATATTAATCATTCATAATTTTTATACCAACCTTTGAAGATCAGTGCTGTGATTACCCCCATTTTACACATGAGGAAACAGATTAAATGATAGGCCCAGAATGACCTTGCCAATAAATGGCTACGCTGGGGCTTGAACCCAGGCACTGTAGCACCAGGGTCTCCATTCTTAACCATCAGGCCATACTTACTTTCAACATACTGTTTGTGGAAAATGCATACATGTGTCAGTAAAGATGATGGAAATCTATTTTATTGAAACACTAATGAG
Source organism: Pongo pygmaeus (assembly GCF_028885625.2). NCBI lineage: Eukaryota > Metazoa > Chordata > Mammalia > Primates > Hominidae > Pongo > Pongo pygmaeus. Next base: position 103,780,093 of record NC_072384.2, on the reverse strand, counting down.
TGGTCATAAGCCTCCACTTCTTTCCAGTTGTAATCTAAAGTGTTAGCTATCACAAGGAAGTGTTTTATTTGTAACCACTACTTTGGTACAAGGCCATTTCTTTATAATGGTTTGGCTCCTGTGTTCAGATAAATGGTTTTTACTTTTTTTATTTTTTATTATTTATTTTTTGAGACAGGGTCTTGCTCTTTCGCCTAGGCTGGATGGAGTGCAGTGGCGCAATCTCCGCTCACTGCAGCCTCCACCTCCTGGGTTCACGCGATTCTCGTGTCTCAGCCTCCCCAGTAGCTGTGACTATAGGCACGCACCACCACACCCGGCTTGTCTTTGTGATTTTTTAGAGACGGAGTTTTGCCCTGTTGGCCAGGCTGGTCTCGAGCTCCTGACCTCAAGTGATTCACCCGCCTGGGCCTCCCAAAGTGCTGGGATTACAGGCATGAGCCACTGCGCCTGGCCAGATGAATGCTTTTTAATATGTGCATTCCCACCCCAACCCCAAGGACTCTGGCTTGTAAATGGCACTTTGTTTTAACATGTTACAGATTCAGTTCAAGAAAGTAGTGATTCATAACTTACTTTGCAGAGATTTGTGGTGAGTTTTTAATAAGATTGATAGAAAGTTTTTATCAAACACAAATGATGCAACACTTTGTAATACAAATGAAAGTTTTCAAAACTGAGAAAATGTATAGCAAAATTTATACAGAGAATTGACCTTTAAATTCATTTTTTTCCCCATGGGAGAGGAGACTCACTGGACATTTTTGTTACATATTTTGAGCACAGCTTTTAGATTTATGAAAGTAGTGATAAAGAGTAGGTAAATATTAGACTTGGAGCAGATAATATTTTTTGGTAAGAAAATAAGTACTTTATGGAAATAGACCTAATTAACATTAAAAAGCTATATTATTCTATAATCCCTTTTTATTCATGTTAATGTAACCTAAATTTTTAATCTTTGTTTATTTACTATTTTGTATTGTTTTTTCACTTCACATATATCCTTTTCTGGTAAGAGTACACTGAATAATAGCTATAGTATTCTGTCATACTGTTTTACATGTAACATAGGCAATCATCTCTTGTTGAATACTTCAGATTTAATTTTTTTTTTTTTTGAGTCAGTCTCGCTCTGTTGCCCAGGCTGGAGTGCAGTGGCGCCATCTCGGCTCACTGCAACCTCTGGCCTCGGGGTTCAAGCAATTCTGCCTCAGCTTCCGGAGTAGCTAGGTGGAACTACAGGCACAAGTCACCACCCCTGGCTATTTTTTTTATTTTCAGTAGAAATGGAGTTTCAATATGTTGGCCAGGCTGTTCTTGAACTCGTGACCTCAAGTGATGCACCCGCCTCAGCCTCCCAAAGGGCTGGGATTACAGGCGTGAGCCACCGCCAGATTTAGGTTTTTAGAAAGTTTAGCCAGTAAGCATTTGGAAATATAATGGACACTTGTGCAAGATTGAGTCCAGAAAGAATAGATTTTTTCAAAAAAATTATTTTGAAATAATATTATACTTACAAAACCTTTAAAGAATAGTACAAAGAACTCATGAAATTCATTAGCCAGATTCAGTAATTTTTAACATTTTACCACATGATTTTTCTATGTCTATATTTATTTTTCCTGAATCATTTGAGAGTTGGTTGCATTTATCATTCCCTTATATTCGTTAATACTTCAGTATTAACAACAGGGTTTAATTTAATTTAATTTAATTTAATTCGTTTCCTAACAACAGGGATATTGGCAGTATAGATTTGATAGGCCTCCTGTTGATGTAGTAATTGAAACAGAATATGCTTAATGAGAAAATACACAGGGAAAAACAAAAAATCTTGGTCTGGCCAAGCATGTGGCATGCAGGCCAAGCAGAAAGTTATTCATATATTCTGTAAACATTTGAGTGCCTAGGGCACTGTGGTGGGGTGTAAGGGATAAAACTGGAATATAATACACAATGTTGGCTGGGCGTGGTGGCTCACACCTGTAATCCCAGAACTTTTGGAGGTGGAGGTGGGCAGATCGCTTGAGGTCAGGAGTTCAAGGCCAGCCTCGCCGTAATGGTGACATCCCATCCCCATTAAAAGTACAAAACTAGTCAGGTGGGGTAGCGGGTGCCTGTAATCCCAGCTACTCGGGAGGCTGAGGCAGGAAAATTGCTTGAACCTGGAAGGTGGAGGTTGCGGTGAGCTGAGATTGTGCCACTGCAGTCCAGCCCGGGCGACGGAGTGAGACTCCATCTCAAAAAAAAAACAAAAAACAAAAAATGATGTCCTTATGAAGTGATAATTTATTGTATGGAGGGATGGAGGGGAGGATATAGACAACCAAACAAGTGATTTTGGTACAGTGTGGTAGAAACTATGATGGAAAAGACAGAAAACCTTTTTGGTTAAAAAGTTCTTGATGACAAGCCGGGCGCGGTGGCTCGTGTCTGTAATTCCAGCACTTTGGGAGGCTGAGGAGGGTGGATCACGAGGTCAGGAGATTGAGACCATCCTGGCTAACACGGTGAAACCCCATCTCTACTAAAAATACAGAAAAATTAGCTGGGCGTAGTGGCGGGCGCCTGTAGTCCCAGCTACTCAGGAGGATGAGGCAGGAGAATGGCGTGAACCCGGGAGGTGGAGCTTGCAATGAGCTGAGATCGTGCCACTTGCACTCCAGCCTGGGCGACTGAGCAAGACTCCGTCTGAGGAAAAAAAAAAAAGTTATTGATGACTTTGAGAATGAATTACAGAATACATTATAACTCAAAGGATGAAGGCTTTAGGGAAGAAATTGCAAGAAATTAAGGGAAAAATGAGTGGCTGGGAAGTGGAGGAGGCACCTTCTAGCATGAATTCAGGGAATTTGGCAGTGGAGAGGAGAAACAGTTTTAACAAGAGGAGGGTACCCAGAAGAATTGAACATTTTCCTCTTCTCACCCCCAATGTACTGATTAGTTGAGTATCAGAGACTAAAGATACTTTCTCTTTAGGAGGGGGAAATGAATGGGATCTAGAACATGCTTAGCTTTGGAAGGGGAAACAAAACACATTATTCATCTAGAATTCGAGGGGAGGATAAAAATATGGGGAGGATAAAAATATGGGTATAATTACAAGGTACATTCTAATGATGAAGATCCTCATGATAAATGGATGTAGCTTTCTCACATGGAGGGAAGTGCAGTCATATGAAGAGAGGGAAGAGGGAAGCTAGAAGCTTGAAGAACATAGAGACTTAGAACAGGTATAACATAAGGGGAAAAATTAAGAGCACTGCCAAACAGTGGTTAAGGGCCAGTTGAGGTTTGTTAGCATTAATTGGTATTAGACATAATGTTTCTGCACAATTATTTCATAGAACTCTGCTATCCAGAAGTGGAGTGAGGTTATCCTTAAATTATCAAGGGTTAGGATCATCTGGGTCTTACCTTTATAATTTTTGCATATAAGAGAATGAAAGGTAATTGCATGCAACTTTTCATTACTATTTTGTTTCATTACTGTTTTGTTTCACTTCATTGATCTTTTTCTCTTCCTGCATGGTAATGAGAGCTGCCCGTTTCACCTCCTTTACCTATCATTTTCTTCCTTACTGCATTTTCACAGCATGCTATTTCTCTGAGATGTTCCAGCAAGCAGACCAAGCGTCATATTGACTTCACAGAAGAACAGGCTGAGCTGACACCTGTAAGTTCTATAAACATGCCATGGCGTGACTTAATGAAGAGGAATGCATTCATTAGAACTCCAAATGATGAAACCTTTTCATATAACTTGTTTTTCAAGTAAAAATTAAACCAAACTTAATAAATTAGCAAAAACAAATAAGCAACTTTAGTTATGGTACCATTGAATATTAATACTCCTGGTATGATTATGTAGGTGGTAGCATGATTGATGTAGATGATTTTTGTATTAGAACCTGAAACAACATGCCTTCTTTATTCTGAAACTAAGGGCTTTTGTAAATTTCTTAAGATACTAACAAATTGTTCTTTACAGCAGAGCTACCAAATGGAATGATTCTTCTACACTGATGCTTAACTGAAAGCCTAGTTTCTTTCTTAAAAAAATGTATTCTTTAGTCAGTGGTTGGCAAATCTGGATGCTTCAGAGGTGTACTGTTCCATATGGTAGCCACTAGCCACGTGTACCTATTAAATATTTAAAATGTGGTTAATCCAAATTGTGGTGTGCTGTAAGGATAAAATACATACTGGACTTCAAAGACTTACTATGAAACAAAAATGTAAAAAAAATCTCATGGCCAGGTGTGTTGGCTCATACCTGTAATCCCAGAACTTTGGGAGGCGGAGGCGGGCAGATTACTTGAGGCCAGGAGTTCAAGACCAGCCTGGCCAACATGACGAAACCCCATTTCTACTAAAAATACAAAAATTAGCCAGGCTTGGTGACATATGCCTGTAATCCCAGCTACTCAGGAGGCTGAGGCGGAAGAATTGCCTGAACCCAAGAGGCAGAGGCTGCAGTGAGCCAAGATAACAGCAGTGAGCCAAGATCACACCACTGTACTCCAGCCTGAGTGACGGAGCAAGACTCAAAAAAAAAAAACAACAAAATTTATTTGTATTTATTACTTGTTAAAATTTTGGATATTTTTGGTTAACTAAAATATATGAATATTTCAGTGTTTTCTTTTTATACTTTTTAAAATTAATGTGGCTAACAAAATTTTAAATTACCTTTGTGATGATTTCTAACACCATCTTTACTGTCCAAGTAAAATTTGTAAATAATATAACCTACTTACATACCTACTTTTTATATGAATGTAATGCCCCAACACCTATGAAGGAGAAATAACAAGTAATTTGTAATAAATATCTGTTTTAGTATGTAAATGCTTAGCTGCCACTATTAAAAGACATAATGAAGTAGTCAAATCTTACAGCTACCTATAATCAAGAACTTTGGGTTTAAGAGAAGTGAGATCAGAAGGCTTTTTTTCTTTTTTTTTTTTTTAAACAAGAAGTATAGGAAAAAGAATAGAAATATGAGTGGACCCCAGAACTGAAACATGTTATAAGTGATAGCAGATAATGACATACTTGTATATACTATGAGAAAAAAGGAAATAATCTTAATTGAAGTGGAGATAATGTGCTAAGACAGTTTATAGGCAAGTAGAGAAAATGGGAGCATGTAAAATTCTTGCAAATGAGATAAGATTATTTATAATTGTAATGACAAAATAATTTCAGTTTTATAATGTGGGATGAGATGGTAGTAATAAAATCATTTGATATCTGTTTTTTTTACAGTGTAGGTTTTTCATCATGCTATATATTTTATTTCTTTTTCTTTTTTTTTTGAGATGGAGTCTCGCTCTGTTGCCCAGGCTGGAGTGCAGTGGCGCGATCTTGGCTCACTGCAGGCTCCGCCTCCCAGGTTCACGCCATTCTCCTGCCTCAGCCTCCCGAGTAGGTGAGACTACAGGCGCCCGCCACCTTGCCTGGCTAATTTTTTGTATTTTTAGTAGAGACAGGGTTTCACCGTGTTAGCCAGGATGGTATCGATCTGACCTCATGATCCTCCCGCCTCGGCCTCCCACAGTGCTAGGATTACAGGCATGAGTCACTGCGCCCGGCCATATTTTATTTCTTTAAGATGGAGTCTTGCTCTTTTGCTCAAGCTGTAGTACAGTGGTGCCATCTCGGCTCACTGCAATCTCTGCCTCCTGGGTTCAAACGATTCTCCCGCCTCAGCCTCCCAAGTAGCTGGGACTACAAGAGTGCGCCACCACACCTGGCTAATTTTTGTATTTTTAGTAGAGATGGAGTTTCGCCATGTTGGCCAGGCTGGTCTTGAACTCCTGACGTCAGGTGATCCACCTGTCTCAGCCTCCCAAAGTGCTGGGATTACAGGCATGAGCCACCACTCCCAGCCTTCTGTGCTATATATTTTAAATATGACAACAGTAGTATGAAATATTTTAAAACAATTTTTACTAATAACATTAATTTCATGTTTTCACTAATTTAATATTATTTAGCTTTTAATTCTGTTAAAAGGAATTCCAGATCTCTCCTATCATTTACTGGCATGTGACAGAGTATACACTGCCAGTTGTGGTACTGGCAACTCTTACTTCAAGCTAGTTTTCCATTGGTGAAATTATTTTCCAACATTATGAACAGCTCTTTGTAAGCTCAGAACAAAAGAAAGTGCAGACTTCTTTCCATTTATTTTAGAGGGTAATAGCATCCTGGAAAATTCATTCAGTATTAAAATTATGCAAAAATACTTTTTAGATGTAAAATGAAATTAGATTCTAAGCTCAGATTGTTACAAACAAGATTTCCCATCTCTACGACTCTCCGTATAAGGACATTTAACAATCGTGGAATGTGGGACTTTTGTTGTTATTGACATTGTACCATGCTTGCAAGGCATCTTGCATTTTCTACTTCCCAATAAATACCAGTAACTCTCCCTCTCCTCTTCATTGTGGCAGCCCAGAATGTCCTCAACATTTTCTGAAATTCCTTCTTGAGGACAGAGCTACCCTCTTTTGAGAACCATTGGTCTCAAATTTCCCTTTGCCCTCTGTTTCTACCCTGCCACGCTCCCTCACACCGCAACCCCAGCAGCCTCTTAATCGTCCTCCAGGACTGTAGCTTTTTCAGAATTACTTTATTAAGCCCCTAATTTGGGGTTAGATACCCGTCTCCTTGCTCACCTACCACTTAACACACTGTTTTGTAGTTGCAGGTTGGTCTGCATCTGCCTATTAGACTACATTCTGTGAGGCAAGGAATGCCCATCTTGGTCACCTTTGCATCTCTAATGCTGGCATGGTTCCACACTCAAAAGTTGGAGCCTAAAAAATGGTTGAATACATGAAGAGGAAAACAGAGAAATAAAATAAAACAATAAAATGGATTGAAAATAAGCCCCTGACTTTGTGTCTATAGTTGGTAAATAAAAGAAAATATAAGAAGGCCCTGTTTATATGAAGCTGTATGCATTTTTGTTAACTCACAACATAAACCAAGACTGAAGGCTGATTGGATGCCATGCCCAAACCATAATTTTTTTTTAATTAAACGTTTAAAATATATTTCTAAACAGAATGGCCTTACTCAGTTACAGTAACTGCTGATTTCCATAGCAGAGCAACCCACAAAGACACAGCACTGATTTGTTTTCCCTATAATCAAGGGTGAAAAATATACAATTGTTTCTGAACCAAAACCACAATTTCTGCAGTTTACAATGTTTCATTGATAATACGGCCCTGGTAGAAATTATGTAGTTTTAAAACTACATAATTTACTCTCCTTAGTCCTTCAGCTGTGCACCACTCTTCTCATCCCTCTTGCATCCTTCCAGTAACCAGTTTCACCCCACCCCTGCCCCTTTTTTCTGAAGAGCAAGGAATTCTAGGATCAATGTTACGACTGGTACCAGCTGGAAGAAGATACTTTATTTTTTGAGACAGGGTCTCGCTCTGTTGCCCAGGCTGGAATGCAGTGGCATAATCCTAGCTCACTGCAGCCTTAAGCTCCTGGGCTCAAGTGGTCCTCGTATCTAAGCCTCCCGAGTAGCTGGGATTACAGTTCAAGCCACCATGCCCAGTGGAGTTTGCTGCTTCTGGTTTCTACATGTTTGTTGTTTCTGCTACAAACAACCTATAGTTTAAATAGAACCTGGCCTTCCTCACTGCTAGTAACTAAATAGTGAATAGCTATGTAACCATCCATGCAGGATATAATTTATGATCATGTTTAGCTATTGTTTGTGGTCTCATTTTTTGAATGTGGCATATTTTGGGACCACCAACCATAATGATTACCCTCTTTTTATTTTAAGCTATTTGAATATCTTAATATTTCAAAATGGACTTCTATTTCTGTGTCATTAAACAGATACAATTAAATATCATTGCCTCATACTTACCAAATTATCAGTTTTTTGGTGACTTGAAGTCTTGAGGTCATGAGTTTGAGAACTGATTAAATCTTGTGTTTTTAAGAATTAAATTTGAATTAAATTTGAATTTGATGTTTGGAATTACATTTACCAAATCATAGTTTGTTTTGATGGCCTGAGGCAGATTTTATTTTTTAAAATTTGAAATATAATTATCTGAATATAGATAATCTACTCACTTGGAGATCATTTTTCTAAAAAAGTAACTTTTATAAGATAAATACAGTAAGTTTTCAAGAAAGTAATTTCTTGAAATACATGTTATATGTTTTACATAGTAATTGTGTAGCAGTACATGTTTCCCCATTATATTTGAATAGCTAAAAATGAATGGGAATAAGAGCAATGAAAGTTATAGTTGCTTTCTTATTTTTAAATGAAAGCAAGTTTATTAGAGAAGTAAAGAAATGTGGCTGGGCACAGTGGCTCACGCCTATAATCTCAGCACTTTGGGAGGCCAAGGCAGGTGGATCACCTGAGGTCAGGAGTTCAAGACCAACCTGGCTAACATGGCAAAACTCTGTCTCTAATAAAAATACAAAATTAGCCGGGTGTGGTGGCCCGTGCCTGTGATCCCAGCTACTCAGGAGGCTGAGGCAGGAGAAGCACCTGAAGCTGGGAGGCAGAGGTTGCAGTGAGCTGAGATCATGCACTCCAGTCTGGGTGAGAGAGGGAGACTGTCTCAAAAAAAATTAAAAAAAAAAAAAAAAAAGATCTAAACCAAAGAATGGCTACTCTTACAAATTGTGCTTTTTGTTCTTTGTTTTTCCCAATTCCCTCCCTCCTCCTTGGCTGTGCATTAACCTCAAACTAAATTGAATTTTCAGAAATTACTACTTATCTAGTGTCTTTATGGAGGAGCCAATCAGTCTTACCTTTAGGAGGACTACACAGTCTAGTTAAATGAGGACCTAGGGATAATTCTCTATGTTCTTGTTATTGTTTGACTTTGTTAGTGCTAATCTTGATGAATATGTCCAATTAAAAAAATTGGACCTTAGGTTTCTTTTTTTTTTTTTTTTTTTAAGGAATGGGTGAGGGGGCAGGTATGCTTATAAAGTTTACCTTGCATTAAAACAGAGCTTTAAAAATGCAGGCAATAAAATACCATATAGCAAACTTAACATAGTATAGATGTGAGCAAAGATTATATTGTCTTCTGTAACATGTTTTTAATCTTGAAGTAGTGTATTTTATCTATGACCGTGTATGTACTTTTTTTTTTTTTCTTGAGACTAGAGTTTCACTTGTCGCCCAGGCTAGAGTGCAATGGCACAATTTCGGCTCACTGCAACCTCTGCCTCCCAAGTTCAAGCGATTCTTCTGCAGCAACCTGCTGCGTGGCTGGGATTACAGGCTCCTGCCAGCACACCCGGCTAATTTTTGTATTTTTAGTAGAGACGGGGTTTCACCATGTTGACCAGGCTAGTCTTAAACTCCTGACCTCAAGAGATCTGCCTGCCTTGGCCTCCCAAAGTGCTAGGGGCCATGTACTTTCTTATAGGGGGTGCTGCTCTAGTATTTGTTTGCATTAGTTTCTTTCCAAAGAATTTCCAATAATAACTTGATCTATATTTAGATTTATAAAATATAACAGAATATTTTCTATACTTTTACTCAGCTGTATTGTACATTTTTTAAAATGGTGATTAGTAACTATGTACTGTTAAATGCTAATTTGGAATTTTTTTCATGAGAGGCCAGTCCAAATTACATGTATATATCAAAACAACTACAATTTAAGGATAAATGAAATATAATTGTATTAACTTATCTTACAACGTGTTACTGAAAAGTTAAGGGGAGAATGATAGGGACCATGCCATTTACAAATTATTTTTACGAAAACAGTTACTTGAATTAATTTAAGTGTGTGACACTTCTGAATATTTTGTTCATGTCATTCATTTGCTCTGCAAGTTGTTTACTGTGCAGTGTCCTCCTATTTTTATTCTGGTAATAATGAGTGGGTTAATAAAGTTTTACTGAAAACAGGTGTATCCATTAGGCAAAATATTGATGGATATTTTTCGTCTTGGTGCAGCTATCGTTGAATTGATCAGAAATACTTGGAGAAGCTTTTAAAAATGATGTCGTCTTATTCTAACCAGAATATACTATTTAAAGCTATATAGGTCTTCATAGGTTTTAACAAGAGAAAGGAAGTTTAGTCATTGGTCTCTGACATTCATTTATTTGTGTGCTGTGCACAGCATTCATGAGCATCGGCCTAGAAGGCAGACTGGCTCTGCAGTCTTTGCATGTACTACCCGTTTTCCCAAAGAGGGAGGGATCAGCAGGAGTTAGCTGGGACACGCCTACTGGCACGGATTATGTCTTTACCTCCCTGCTCCTTTTCTTTTTCTTTTTTTACATTTTCTTTGTGGACATATTTCACTCAACTTAGGGAAAAGATACGAGATTAATTATAGAGAATCATTCTTGCTTTGTCTACTTTATGTTTTAAACACATAAAACCTCCACTGACTTCTGTTATTGCCTTTTTTTGTTTGTTTGTTTTTCTCTTTTCTGAACAAGCACTCCTATCTGGACAGGGAAACCTCCCTTCTTCTGAGAAACATTGCAGGAAAACCTTCTCATTTGCTGACCAAGGTGATACTTCTTTCCACATGCATGTAACTATTTACTGCCTTGTAGGTAGAATATGATTTCTGTTTTGATCATGCTCTTATATTATTATTTTCTTATTCTAGCATCTTTGTCATTAATAGAGATACTTTTTCTTTTACAGATGGTAATTATTTACTGATCTTAATGACTGTCAGGCAATATTGAGAGTATAAAATATGTTCAGTAATTTTCACTAGTTTTTAAACTTTTGTAAATGCCTAATAGTCTTCCCAAGTATGTTGCACTTTTTCTAGTTTAATACGGTTGCATTTTAAAGTCTAAAAAACATTGCTTTAATTGTAACTTTTACTACTAATGGTTGTCCATACTCTGGGTTTCTTTAGCAAACTTTGCTTCCTAGTTCTTGTTTATATTACCACCTCCTCATTTAATTAAAACATTTACTCATATAAACAGAATCTTAGTTAATATTAACTTAGTCAAATTGGAAGAGGAAGCTGCAATTTTAATTGCTTGGTTCTCTGCCCTTGTAATGTTTTGAATCAGTCCAGCCAGATTTTCACTGGGCTGGTATTTTATATCCATTTAAAATATTTTAGCCATTATCATCATTAACTAGGAATAATACAGTAGGGAAGCTGAATTGCTTTCTACCTCTTTTTAAGTCATGTTTTTATTTCATTAGCTTATTTAAATAATGTTAAATTCAAGAATATCAGACTTATTTCCAAAAAATATACATAGTTATGGGTAATGTCCCTAAGTTGTTGTTATTGTATCTGAGGTTTGTTTGCTTTAATTTCTTTCTAACCTTGTACATTTATGAAAGAAGATGGTAGACCAAAATGAAAATCTCCCCAAGAAGCAGCTCAAAGAAAAGACCCTTTAACAAAGTCAGCAGTGGGACGCTTTCTCTACCCTGAGTTTCTCTTTTTAAAGCAGATCTATGACTGGTGGTAGGAATTTAAAGATCAGGGAAGTGTAGAAGTCTAAGCTGGTCATAGCTCTTTTTCCTTTTTCCTCAGCTCTCCCCTCTTCGTTCTCTATTTACTCTGTTTCCCTAGAGTCCACACTTGTATCTTCAGCTAGGATCTCTATTCTAGATGGATGTGTCTCCCAAGAGCACATTTCCAAACAGCTGTTAGGCATTTCCTAGAAGATCACCAACATCTTACAAGCACCTTAAATCCCACAGGTGTTTAGTTTACTTACCTACATTATCCCTGGGTTCCATAATTTATATCTGTCGTCATCTTTTCTGTTTCTGTTTAGGATGCTGACATTCTTCTAATTACCAGGTTTAAGCCCTCTGATCATCTTTGTTACCTTTCTTCTCATTTAATGTCTCCAATTTCTAATGAAGTTTGTGTTAATCTGCAGGATTTACTGAGCTCACCCATTTGTTGCATTCCCATTACCACTACTCTACTACAGGCTCACTCTTAGCTCTTCATTATTGCCCGTCCCCCTTCCAATCCATTTATATACAGCTCTCAGATGAAGTTTGCCATTTTACTATTTTCATTGCTAATTCAACAATATTTATTGAGCCATGAACTGCTGGGTGCTGGGATAGAACATTGCATAAAATATACCTATTCCTCACCCTCAAGCTCACAGTCTGTTTATGAAGATAGATAATAAACAGTGACAAGCAAGCATGTAAAGAAGTTCTAAATCATGTTAAGTGCTATGAAGGAAACAAAGGAGTAGAACATACTGGGAAAAAGATAAGGGGTACATTTTATTTAGATGATGAGATCAGCGGGTTCTAGGAGGGTAATATTTAGGATGCGAAGAAACCAGCCTGGGGCTTAAGGGAGTGTTCCATGTACATAAGTCAAGGAAAAGAGCTTGGCATGTTTGAGAAGTTGAAAAAAGACCATTTTGCCAGAGTCACCCTAGTTGAGTGAAAGTACAAGTGTCTTGATTAGGGTTTGGGGAGGTAGGCAGGAGGAGCCGGATCACTCAAGCCACACTGAGGCTTTATTTTTCTCTAACTGTAGCTGGAAACTATTGAAAACGATAAATAACTTCATTTATCCATTCAACAAATATTTACTGAGTATCTACTATGTGCCAGACAATGTTTATGACCCTGGAGATACAGCAGTGAACAAAACAAAGTTTCTACCATAGGCAGTGTTATTCTTTGCAAGTTTTGGATAAACATGGTGAGTGGCTCATGCCTGTAATCCCAGTACTTTGGGAGGCTAAGGCAGGTGGAGTTCAAGCCCAGGAGTTCAAGACCAGCCTGCCCAACATAGTGAAACCCCCATACAAAAATTAGCCTGGCGTGGTGGTGCATGCCTGTAGTCCCAGCTACTCAGGAGGCTGAGGTGGGAGAATCAGCTGAGCCTGGGAGGTCGAGGCTGCAGTGAGCCATGATCACACCACTGCACTCTAGCCTGGGTGAAAGAGTGAGACCCTATCCCCCTGCCAAAAAAACCAAAAAGTTTAAAAATAAACCACAGTCATTCCTTGGTATACACAGGGAACTGCTTCCAGGACCCAAATTGATACCAAAACCTGCACATAAACAAGTCCTGAAGTTGGTCCTGAGACCTTGGACATGAAAAGTCCTTCTCTATATAGCGAATTTTTAAAATTATTATTATTATTATTATTATTATTATTTTGAGACAGAGTCTTGCTCTGTCACCCAGGCTGGAGTGCAGTGGTGCCATCTTGGCTCACTGCAACCTCCACCTCCCAGGTTCAAGCAATTCTCCTGCCTCAGCCTCCTGAGTAGCTGGGATTACAGGCATGTGCCACCACGCCCAGCTCATTTTTGTATTTTTTTTTAGTACAGACAGGGTTTCACTATGATGGCTAGGCTGGTCCTGAACTCCTGACCTCAGGTGATCTGCCCGCCTCAGCCTCCCAAAGTGCTGGGATTACAGGCGTGAGCCACCATGCCCGGCCTGTATAGGGAATTTTGCATCCTGAGGATACTGTATTTTTTATGTGAGTTTGGGAATGCAGAGCCCTCCAGTATGGAGGATCAAATGTATTTATAGAAAAACATTTGCATATAAGGACACTAGTAGCTCAGACTCACGTTCAAGGATCAGCTATAGTTGTTACTGTTAATTATTTTGATTCTAAGCAGTGCTATTTAATGACCCTTAAGCTGTTTATATCATTCCAAGTTCTATTTAAATCATTTTAATTTACATTGTATTGCAATCTATGAATTAAACTAGATCCTGAAGGAATGCCTAACCACTGTTTAGCCCCTTAATTTCAACTGGGTTTGTTCTGAACCCACAAAGCTTAAGCTTCCCAGTTGAAGGAACAACTTAGCAACAGTAGCACTTTCTGTAAGTACGCTAATTTTTACACCATAGAGAAAGTTCTAACACTTTGTAACCACAGTGTTGGCTTTCATTTAATCATAGGATCTTCACCTAGTTTTTGTCCTTTATGTAAATTTGAGGAGGCTTGGCATTGGTGGTTATTGATAGCCACATAGGAGTTTTTCAGTAGAAAGTAGATTGTCTCTTGCTCTTTTAAGAGAAGGTATGGGGAGAAATTTAAGTTTTTACATGTGTGAGGTATTTTTTACTTAAGTTTAATATAGTTGTGAAGAAAGGGATAGTCAAAGGATATGGGGCAGAAGACTTAACACCTGACTTTGGCAGCGGAACATGAGATGAATAAAGCTTTGTCTTTTGTATTAAACTTGGGCTGTAAACATCGAATGTAGATTTGCATTGCCTTTATAAATAAACTATTGGAGGTGTTCTAAGTATGTCATCTAAATGTATCAGCAAACATTTATTTTTCCTGTATTGTATAACACCCCATGAGCTTAAGACAATTTTTATTTTTCCCAGGTTGTTAATAGTTAAAAGATATGATGATTGCTTAAATACAGTAGACACAAATAGCACTCTGAGAAAGAGCTTATTACCCACAGGAAGCATAAAAGTATTAGGAGTCTTGCAATTTGACATAAACATTTTCATTTCCAGTTTTGTTCCAGGGATGATACTCAGACTCTAAAAGAGGTAGAATGATCAGTTCTGTTTCTTCAAAAAGCTGCTAGCAAGGGTTATCCTTTAATAAAACTAGGGAAGTATAAACTAAAATATGCCTAGGTTGAAATTAAACCAGCTCTTAATTTCATACAGTTTTAACATGGACCACTTTATGTAAGCATAAAGAGTAGCATTTTGAGCAAATGGAAGAGCAGCTGGATTTGGATTTGTTAAAATAGCCCCCATCTAGCTGCTTTATAAAAATTTCTCATTGACAGTTAGGAAATCTAATTGGTTTAATGTATGTTAGTTGGTTACACGGGTCTCTTTGTTTAATCCGTATGTCCATTGTGTCAACTTTTTTTTTTTTTTGAGACGAAGTCTTGCTGTGTCACCCAGGCTGGAGTGCAGTGGTGTGATCTCTGTTTACCGCAACCTCCGTCTTCTGGTTTCAAGCAATTCTTCCTTTCTCAGCCTCCTGAGTAGCTGGGATTACAAGCACTTACCACTGCACCCAGCTAATTTTGGTATTTTAGAGACAGGGTTTCGCCATGTTGGCCAGCCTGGTCTTCAACTCCTTATCCGCCCGCTTGGCCTCTCAAAGTGCTGGGATTACAGGCATGGGCCACCATGCCTGGCCAGTGTTGTACATTCTATGCATGTTGGCAAATATATATGATAACATGTATCCACCATTGTATTATCATACAGAATAGTTTTACAGCCCTTAAATCCTCTGTGCTCTGCCTATTCATTCCTCCTCCTTCCTTAACCCCTGGCAACTATTGATCTTTTTATCGTCTTTATGGTTTTGGCTTTTCCAGTGTCATGTAGTTAGAATTGTACACTAAATAGCTTTCTGAGATTGGCTTCTTTCACTTAGTATTACACACTTAATGTTCCTTCATGTCTTTTCATGGCTTGAGAGCTCGTTTCATTTTAGTGCTGAATAATATTCCATTGTCAGGATGCACCATAGTTTATCTGTTACTTACTGGGTGACGTCTTTGTTGCTTCCAAGTTTTGGCACTCATGAATAAGGTTGCTATAAATATCCATGTGCATGTCTTTGTAGGCATCAGTTTTCAACTCATTTGGGTAAATACCAAGGAGCACAATTGCTGAATTGAATTGTATGGTAAGAGTACATTTAGTTTTGTAAAAAACTGCCAAAACTGTCTTCCAAAGTGGCTGTACCATTCTATATTCCCACTAGCAATGAATGAGAGTTCCTGTTGTTCCACATCCTTGCCAGCATTTGGTGGTGTTAGTGTCTTGGATTTTGGCCATTCTGATAGGTGTGTAGTGGTATCTCATTTTACTTGTAATTCCCTAATGACAAATAATGTTGAGCATCTTTTTATATGCTTATTTACTAGCTGTCTTCTTTAAGTGAGGTATCTTTTCAGGTCTTTTTTAAAATCATGTTCATTTTTGTTTTAAAGAATTTTGAGCACTCTCTTTTTTTTTTTTTCTAACAGTTCTTTATCAGATACATCTTTTGCAAATATTTTTTCTCCCAGTTTATGCCTTGTCTTCTCATTCTCTTGAATATTCCTTTCTCAGAAATACGTTCAGCTTTGAGGGCATCTTCTAAACTTTTAAAATGTTAAATTTATAGATTATATAATACCATAAAGAATTTGGCCTTTTAGAAGTTCATGTTTGGCTGGGCATGGTGGCTCATGCCTGTAATCCCAGCACTTTGGGAGGTCTAGGCAGGTAGATCACCTGAGGTCAGGAGTTTGAAACCAGTCTCGCCAACATGGTGAAACCCTGTCTTTACTAAAAATACAAAATTAGCCGGGCATGGTGGCGGGCACCTGTAATCCCAGCTTCTTGGGAGGCTGAGGCAGAAGAATCGCTTGAACCTGGGAGGTGGAGGTTGCAGTGAGCCAAGATCATGCCACTGCAGTCCAGCCTGGGCAACAGAGCAAGACTCCATCATCTCAAAAAAAAAAAAGTTCATGTTTATATTCCAAATATACAAAACATTGATTCCACATATCAGTTTTTCCTCTTCAGACTTTAAATTTACTTTTCAGGGGTATGAAGTGAAACTTGCAAATATACCTCGGTAAACTTTCTTTGCAATTCATGCCAATATAAGGATGCGGCAAATGAGCCATGAGGAATATAATATCATAATCCCATTGAGAAAATATTCATGAAACTTCTGCCTTCTTCTTTCTCTTCCCCTAAATTTGTCAAGTAACTGATTTCATAAAAACTGCTGGAAAATGCTAGTATTGCAGATTCCTTTATAAAGTAGTGCTCTGTTCATCAAAAACGCATATAAGTTTTGGTAATTTACCTAACAATTTGTTTCTCTAAGACTCATAATTCTAAAAACTGAGAGTTTTAATGACAGTAATTTAGTTTTCTCATTTCATAGCTTGTTTTAAAAAGAGAAAAATTTGTATCTTAAAATGTAATCAACATGTTTTATAATTCTGCTATTTGTTTATTTGCATAAAGGATTTTTAAAAAACAGGATGATTTAATCTTTTAGTCAGAGGAATATATAATAGTATAAGAATTCAGTCTTGTCTTAGCCCTCTCCATTTTAAAAATAAAGTTCTTTGTTTTCTGCCTAATTGAGTTTACAGATAGTATTTCCAGACCCTGGTTATTATGTTAATTCATTGGCTCCTTTCATTGGAAGGGATCAGATTTCTGGCAACCAAGCCCACTGCCTTCCCTAACCACTGTTTTCTTGTCTGTTCCACAAAATAGTAAATACTAAGCTTGAAACGGTGGGAGACAGCCTAGAGTATAAAATAGAAAAAAGCAGTTCATAAATAAGAAAGCCAACAGAATTTAGGCAGACAGAATAAATCTATGAACTGAATTGAGTTTCTCTTTTTGTTTCTTGCCCTGGAAGCTTTAGCTTTTTAATGAATAACATATGGATTGTGGTTTTCATCACAATGCAGAGAGGATAAAGTTTGGCTGATATGATGACTTTTTTTCTTCTTAGACTTAAGGAATATTTAAGGTGGAAGTTTCCATTTTTCTTTTCTTTTCTTTTTTTTTTTTTTAAATGGAGTCTCGCTCTGTTGCCCAGGCTGGAGTGCAGTGGCACAATCTCAGCTCACTGCAGCCTCTGCCTCCCAGGCTCAAGCAGTTCTCCTGCCTCAGCCTCCCAAGTAGCTAGGGTTACAGGCACACACCACCAAGAGCAGCTAATTTTTGTATTTTTTAGTTAGAGATGGGGTTTCACCAAGTTAGCCAGGCTGGTCTCCAACTCCTGACCTCAAGTGATCTGCCCTCCCCAGCCTCCAAAGTGCCAGGATTACAGACATGAGCCACCGCGCCCAACCAAGAAGTTTTTATTTTTCTTAGATATTTTCCAGAGTAATCAAAAGCCTAGAAATAGAAAATAATGCTTTATAAACAAAAGTTTACTTATACAAGTTTTTTAATGCCACAGCATATTATGGCCTATTGCTGGAAATTACAAGTACCAGTATTAGAGTACTATATGCTAATTCAGAAAAAAACAGACAAATGGTTTAAGTATATTTTTAGTTGTTATAACTTTTATTACTCTTTTTAATCTAAGTTTTCTGAGGTAGAAGTTACTAGAAATTTTAAGTTATTTGGAAAATCATATTTAGTATTTAAAAATATTGTCAGTGAACTAATAAAAACAAATTTTGAATTTACTGACATAAGACGTTGATTACGTTGTATGATTTTCCAAAGCAGAGTGAAACTTACGCAATAAGGCAGCTTCTTATATTTGTATTGGTATATTAATGAGATTCTACCTACATTTTTATTTTTTAAAGGGTTTTTATATGGTTGTAAATAGGTAGATATTGTTTTTTGTTGTAGATATTTTTATGACTGGTATACTTTCAGTGTAACAGAACAAAACATTAGTATTCAAAGGCTTGCCTTTACTTTGGAGGGAGTATAAATTCAGAGTTGAGGGATTGTGCAGGTAAAACAAATTGTCAGGCCCAAAGATGGCCACTATACATTAATTTTTCTCCTATCCCAGAACCTGAAATCCATCTGCTTCACATTGACAGAATCAAACTTGGTAATTTACTACATCACAGAGTTCTTTTTTTCCTCTAGAATATTGGATGTAGAAATGCCTATTGTAAGACATCTTCAAGTCTGCATCTATAAAATGTTTCTTTATAATATGTCTGCTCTTTGTGAACAATTATTTTTTAAATGTGCTCTGTGTGTGAAGTTATATTCTTAATGAAATTCATTGCTGGGAGCATCCTTAAGGATAAAAAAGATTTCTCAAATATTTCATCATCTTAGCATTGTTTATCTGAAATGCTTTGTGTTCACAGGAAGAACAGGCAGCAAAATTGAAAGCTGAGAAGATCAGGGTTGCCCTAGAGAAAATTAAAGAGGCACAAGTGAAAAAGGTGATATGTAGGCCTCTTCCTGGTTTGGGATTTTTTATCAGTTTTATGGATTTGTAAAGAATTGTCTTGTTTATGTAATGTACCTCTAAGATATGGAGAGATACAGGGGCATTTCTTCCTAGTAATATATTTTTTACATGTAGTATTTTTTGTGGGCAAAATGCATTATAAAAGGAGTAATTTTCTGGTTCTGAATTCTCCTAAAGGAGTAATCATAACATTATAACCTTATCTGTTATATTTTTAAAATGCTTTAAATTTACTTAAACAGGTTACTTGATGTCTGATTTTTAGCCTATATTTCTGCATAATGAAGTCATTATTTGTGTTTTAATTTATATACAAATACATTAATCCAAATTTTATTTGATATTGGATCAGTGCCTTTCCTAGAATGCCATTTTTTAGTATTCATTTACTTTTCTTTTTACCTGTTATAGCTGGTGATTAGAGTCCACATGTCTGATGACAGTTCTAAAACAATGATGGTGGATGAGAGGCAGACAGTAAGACAAGTACTGGATAACCTGATGGACAAATCCCACTGCGGTTATAGTTTAGACTGGTCACTGGTAGAAACTGTTTCTGAATTACAAATGGGTTAGTAATATCATTGCTTTAATTGCTTTCTAATTTTTGTGTAATTTCATTAGTTTTCATGTTGATAAAAACATTTTGAGTTATCTTCATATATATATATATGTTTTTATTTTATTTTATTTTAATTATTTTGGGGATGGAGTCTTGCTCTGTCACCCAGAGTGAAGTGCAATGGCACGATCTTGGGTCACTGCAGCCTCTGCCTCCTGGGTTCAAGCAATTATCCTGCCTCAGCCTCCTGAGTAGCTGGGACTACAGGCGTGCACCACCATGCCTGGCTAATATTTTGTATTTTTTAGTAGAGATGGGGTTTCACCTGTTGGCCAGGATGGTCTTGATCTCCTGACCTTGTGATCCACCCGCCTCAGCCTCCCAAAGTGCTGGGATTACAGGCATGAACCACCACACCTGGCCTCATCTTTATATATTTTTTCAATAAAATTACCTTTCATAATTTGGCTTCTTTACATTATTCTGAAGTGTCTTAAGAGTTCTTTGAATACAAGATCATTTCCAATTCACTTCAGATTTTATAATGGCTAAAACAAAGTTTTTTAAAAAGGTAACAAAATAGTTTTTTTCTTCAAATAAGAACTAGATAGACTGATGCATTTACTAAAAATTATTATGTTAACTTGAATTTGTACTGAAGTCTAAACCAGCATTTGACTCGGGAAGCAAAGCACATTAACAAATTTCAAAGAATCCATATTTAGAACGTGTTCTTTAACATATGTTCAGTATACAGGACATGTTCTTTCATTTCTAATTTGGAAATTAGAAAATACATCTATGTTTAAGATTAACCAACAGTCATGGATCAAAGAAAAAATCATCTTGGAAATGTTTTAAATGCCAAGAACTAAATAGGAAATACTTGATATAGAAACTTATAAGATGTAACTAATGTTTTATTTTTAAGGGTGGGATGGGAAAATGTTTAAGACTGAAGAATGGTGTCCTGCAAGTCAGAAAGCCTAGATTCTAGTCCTAGTTCTTCCATATATCAGCTGTGTGACCTTGGTTATGTCATTAACATAATTAAGGCATATTTCTTTGTTTGAAAAATTAGGGAAGACCAGATAATTTTTAGGTGCTAAAATGTCTGTTAAGATTCTGTGGTTCTGAGGTTAATTAACTACTTGGCAAAGTTTCGTGTCTTTCATGCAACTCTAATGAATACTAACAAAATATGGATATTTTATTTTGGGACAGAGAGAATCTTTGAAGACCATGAAAACTTGGTTGAAAATCTTCTTAATTGGACAAGAGATAGCCAAAACAAGCTTATATTTATGGAGCGTATAGAAAAATATGCACTTTTCAAAAACCCACAGGTAAGACCAAACAACTTACAGAGGTCAGGATTTGTAAATATGTCTCCTATTTTATTCGATTACTGCTAAGTTAATAGAGTTAAAAGACTGGTAAACACCTGGTTGGAGCGATATACCTGCAAAATCCTATAGGAGCATCATCTACTGCTGCTGCTGCTGCTGCCGAGGTGGAAAGTCAGCTGGTGCCCACGTGTTAGGTCCCAAAGAGGTTTCCAGTTCTCCAGAACCAGATGGGGTGAGCCCTTTTGGAAGCAGAAATATAGCTCTAGTGAGTTACCAGGTCTTTTGGCTCTGTAATCCAGAGCTGTGTTGATCTCAGCTGTTTATTTGGTGAGTTTGTCATCTCATCAAAGAAAAGTACTTCTCTACTCCAGCCATTTATCCAGTTGACACTTCTTTTGGAATTACTTTTTAAACATCCCAGTAACCTTGATTACAAATGGCTCTACATTCTAATAAACATACTTTGATTTATTTGACATCTTTCCTTATTCCAAAATAATGTTTGAATTAATACTTCCCAATACCTAGACATTTTACAAAATTCAGTAGGTGAGGGAAAACAACTCCACAATAAAAAGTAGTAATGAGGAAAAATAGCAGGAGTGTTAAAGATATTAGTAGTTATACTTCAGATGGCTTAACCATGACACATCTTTTCTGGATGTTTTAGTGAAGAATACATATTTGGGGGTATCAACAGATCTTTTTGTAGGCAGTTATGAAAAATAATTACAGGCTGGGCGCAGTGGCTCACTCCTGTAATCCCAGCACTTTGGGAGGCCAAGGTGAACGGATCACAAGGTCAGGAGATCGAGACCATCCTGGCTAACACGGTGAAACCCCGTCTCTACTAAAAATACAAAAAATTAGCCGGGCCTGGTGGCGGGCGCCTGTAGTCCCAGCTACTCGGGAGGCTGAGGCAGGAGAATGGTGTGAATCCGGGAGTCGGAGCTTGCAGTGCGCCAAGATTGTGCCACTGCGCTCCAGCCTGGGCGACAGCGAGACTCCGTCTCCAAAAAAAAAAAAAAAAAAAAAAAATTACAGTCAGCCCTCTATATCCATGGGTTCTGCATCTGTGGATTCGCCCAACTGCAGATCTAAAGTATTCAGAAAAATAATTCCAAGTTCCAAAAGACAAAACTTGAATATGCCACGCTTGAGTACTGCATTGAATTCATGCAAATTAAATGATATGTAGGCATTGTATTAGGTATTATAAGTAATCTAGAGATTATTTAAAGTACAAGGGAGAATGTTCATATGTTATATGCAAATGTGACCCCATTTTTATAAGTGACTTAAGCATCAGCAGATTTTGGTATACAGGGGAGGTCCTAGAATCAATCTCCTATGGACAACAAGGGATGACTGTGTACTAATGAGTAGACCTCAGTTTGAAGTTTGATTTGTTTGTTGTTTGTTGTTGTTGTTTTTTTTTTTTTTTTTTTTTTTGAGACGGAGTCTCGGTTTGTTGCCCAGGCTGGAGTCAGTGGCGTGATCTTGGCTCACTGCGACCTCCGCCTCCAAGCGATTCTCCTACCTCAGCCTCCTGAGTAGCTGGGACTACAGGTGCGTGCTGCCACACCCAGCTAATTTTGTATTTTTAGTAGAGACGGGGTTTCACCGTGTTGGTCAGGCTGGTCTCGAACTTCTGACCTCATGTTCCACCCGCCTCGGCCCCCCAGAGTACTGGGATTACAGGTGTGAGCCACTGCGCCCAGCCAGAATTCAGATTTTTAGTTGAGTCAAGTAAATGAGATTATTAATAAATGAGTCCCAGAGAATATGGGATTTCTTCTTAAAAAGCCAGAACATAAAAAATTTTCTGCACCTAGATCAGTGTGTTTTAAGGAAATTTGCCTTACTTGTTGTACTTATGAATTTCTAAACCTTTCAGATCCTTTAACTGTAGCTTTCATTAGATATCCCAAAACATATTTGCCAGCTGTTGAATGTAATACCACCTCACAGTCTGAGTAAGGACAGTTTATGACAAATGGACAGGCAAGGAGGAGATTGGTGTTAAGCATTTTAGTGATGATGCCCATATACAGGTAACTTTTCAAAGTTTATTCTACTCTATACCAACAGAAATTAGAGTTGCTATTTCTCTAGAAGAAAACATATACACACCTGTGCCAAGGGAATAACAGAATGGATTTATGCTTTAACCTTCTTTTTTTCTCCCCCACCCATCCCTTCCATACGTTTGTTTTTCCAGAATTATCTTTTGGGGAAAAAGGAAACAGCTGAGATGGCAGATAGAAACAAAGAAGTCCTCTTAGAGGTATGACACCCCCCATTTTCCTGCACATTTAAAAATTAAAATATTAGGCCAGGCGTGGTGGTTCACGCCTATAATCCCAACACTTTGGGAGGCTGAGGCGAGTGAATCACAAGGTCAGGAGTTCAAGACCAGCCTGCCCAAGATGGTGAAACCCTGTCTATTAAAAAAATACAAAAATTAGCCGGGCGTGGTGGTGGGCGCCTGTAATCCCAGCTACTCGGGAGGCTGAGGCAGAGAATTGCTTGAACCCGGGATGCGGAGGTTGCAGTGAGCCGAGATCGCGCCACTGCATTCCAGCCTAGCAACAGAGTGAGACTCTGTCTCAATAAAATAAATAAATAAATGAAATAAAATATTAAGTACCTTTTTGAAGTCAAGTATGTCAGTGTTCTATATTTGTAGTTACAATTTTAACTAAAGAAGCCTGTGTATTCTTTGATAGTATGAGGGAGAGAGTTCAACTGTGTGAACGTGTTAGGCCACTGAAGACCCTTTTAAAAACTATTATTTTGCCAAGCCATATTCTAATGATCTAAGAATATTATTGAGCTTTTAGGGGCTGCCAAGTGGGAGAGATGGCTGGTCAATGAAGGATGTGGTTTTGCTGTTTTTATCTGCTTACTCAGAAATTTGAATATAATTAGCTGTTCACAAATTATTTCCAGCCTTATCCTTAAATAATTAAATAATTTTTAAAAACATGATCATTTTTGGAAAACATAATTGAATTTTTGGCTGATTTTGAAGAACTAAAATCAAATGAGTAGTATACTTGAAAACCTGAATAATCCCTTAGTTACCAGCAAGGCAATTAGGAAGCGAAGATCAACATTCAGTTTTCATAGTGATACTAGCTACGGTTAAGTAAAAATCCGCCTTATAATTCCTAATTTTTCTGTACTTTGAGGAGAAAGAAATTAATTTAGGCCCAAATGTCCTATATTAGTGTTTTCTGAGGATTTCTCTTTTCTTTCACAAATACATGATTGATTTCTTTAATATTAGATTTTTATCAAAGCATAGTGTTTAGAACTTAGAATTTTGAGTGTTTGTAGTCCTTTCAACCTAATATTAAGTATTTTTTAAATAAATGCCCTCTTTGTCTTAGAGTCACATAAATGGATAGTTTTTAAATTCTTAAAGTTTAATCATACACTTAGCACGTTGCATTCTTTTAAAATATATTCCTGTTTAGTTTGACAGCTAATCTAAATGTAGAGAAAAAATAAAGTCTAATGCTTGGTTTGTCCTGACAGTTTTATTAAATTTAGTGTAACTATGCTGTTTACAAAGGTATTTAACTACTGTTATATGCAACTCAGTTAATGTGTCAACTTAGTTTTTCTTCAAAACAGTGTTTTAGTTAAAAGTTTGTAGGTAAAAATTCAGTATTACGTGTATGACTGGCATTTTTATTTAATAAACATTTTAGGATTGCCATAGTAGTTCCAAATTCATATTGTGTTTAGAATAGAAAGTGTTTTTGTTTTTGTTTTGAGACAGAGTCTCGCTCTGTCGCCCAGGCTGGAGTGCAGTGGTGTGCTCTCAGCTCACTGCAATCTCTGCCTCACAGGTTGAAGCAATTTTTGTGCCTCAGCTGCCCACATAACTGGGACTACAGGCTCGCACCACCATGCCCGGCTTTTTTTTTTTTTTTTTTTTTTTTTTTAAGTAGAGACGTGGTTTCACTATGTTGGCCAGGCTGGTCTTGAACTCCTGACCTCAAGTGATCCGCCCGCTTCAGCTTCCCCAAGTGCTGGGATTACAGGCATGAGCCACTACATCTGGCTGGAAAGTTCTAATTGAGGTTAAATTAGCAGCTTGGTTTTAATATAAAACCATTTTGGTTTAATAACTGTCATGTATTTCACAGGAATAAACACAACTTTGTTCTGAGAATCCAACGATCATAAGTCTTTCCAAATAATCTTGTTATTTTAGGAATGTTTTTGTGGAAGTTCTGTAACTGTACCAGAAATTGAAGGAGTCCTCTGGTTGAAGGATGATGGCAAGAAGTCCTGGAAAAAGCGTTATTTTCTCTTGCGAGCATCTGGTATCTACTATGTTCCTAAAGGAAAAGCAAAGGTGTGTCCCTTCTGTTGGAATTTGAACTTCCTCATTATGCTAATTGCTTTTAGTTTGTATTGAGTATGCTGACAAGGTGAACCCAGGCTATGATTTGTTTCAGTTCGTGGAAGACAGAATATTGCTTTGTTTATTAATCTATTATAAAGAAGAAGAAATCTGAAAGTTCTTACTTCTCTGGTCACTAGTTGAGCCTATCTCAGTTCTCCTTACCAAATTTGAAATCATAGTTTTATTTGTTGTTTTTTGGGGACTTTCTGGAGTAGTTTTGTTTATTTTTGTTTGGGAAGAACAGCACAGCTCTCTGGGATTACAGGCTTTTTTATCTTGTTTGGGTAATATGCTTCTTCTGCTAAGGGCTACCCTGGTGTAGCTATCACTTCGGTGCTTATTGGCACCAGGACTGTTTTAAACTTTTTTACAGTATTATCTCATCTAGTCTTCACAACAGTCCTATGAGCATATATTGTTGCCCCTATTTAACTGGTGAAAATCTCCCCCCAACCAGTTGCGAATCACTGTACTTTACATATGCGTTATAGGCACTGAACGACTTGATATTTTCTTGTTCTTTCCAGAGAGCTCTATTATACAATATTGTTTTTAACGTACTAGACTATATTAATAGTATCTTTAAAATGCCAACACTCCTTAACAAGTTAGTGTTCATTATGAATGACAAAACAGTAAGTAAAATGGGCTGCTTTTTTTGTTACGTTAATGATTAAAGAAGAACATTTATGGAGCGTCTCATTGTCTTGTGTAAATAGCAATAATTTCTATTTAGTATTAGCAAAAGTAGTTTTGATTCTCACCTAGAAAATGTTAACCAGGTATATTTGCTTGTTTGCGCATTATTATTAATTTTCTCTTTTTGGTGTTTTTAATCTTAGGTCTCTCGGGATCTGGTGTGCTTTCTCCAGCTGGATCATGTCAACGTTTATTATGGCCAGGACTATCGGAACAAATACAAAGCACCTACAGACTATTGTCTGGTGCTGAAGGTAAACACATATTTCTTTTTAGGAATTTTAATTGATGTTAGACATAGAGCAGGTTATTGGACATTTTAGAACCGTTGAGATTCCATCAATTATACTGTTTTTGCTTTATTCTCAAAGTTTAAAAAGGAATGGTGAAGTGTGGTAAGGAAAAGAAGCATGTGCTATATCATAGCAGACCCTGAGCCAATTATCTCTAGGTAAGGAGTGAATATTAAATTGTAAGTTTTGAGTTGTAAGATATAAAATGTATTTGATTATAAATTTGAGATTCTCATTTAACACCAGGCTTATTTTAGAAAAACTTAGAACAGAACCGAATGTAGGTCATAAATGTGCTTTAGTTCTTTTCCTGTACTTACTCAGCAAACCATCAGAGGGCACTGTGTCCAAGTTCAAATCAGACTGGCTGTCATCTGGTCCAGAAATAATTTTTGTCTCTTTTTTTTCCCTGAACTATAGTCATGATAGCCCATGCATATATTGTGACCTGAGTTGTTTTTAGGAAGGTTTTTTTTTTTCTTCTTTATTCAAGCTTTTGTACTTCTTGCAATGATTATATCTGTACTTCTGAGAAGAACGGACATTTTAAGCAAATTTATAGCGATCTATTTACAACACTGATAAAAACAACATACAAAAATTCAAGAAAATTAGGGAGATAATTTGTTTTTCATTGGCTCCATCTTTGTAATTCCTTGGTAACTACTTAGGTCTACATGTTCATATCATCATGTTTAATTTCACTTTTCTCTGAGAATTGTCACTTTAGTTTGGGGACTGCCATTAGTTTGGGAGTTTTAGGATTTTGGAGTTTTGCTGGCTTTGATAAAGTTCAGTACACTGTAATAGCAACCTTTTTTTTTTTTTTTTTTTTTTTTTTTTTGAGGCAGAGTCTTGCTCTGTCACCCAGGCTGGAGTGCAGTGGCACAATGACAGCTCGTTGTAGGCTTGACTTCTCAGGCTCCAGCGATCTTCCCAGCTCAGTCTCCCAAGTAGCTGGGACTTCAGGTGCATGCCACCACACCCAGCTAATTTTTGTGTTTTTTTGTAGAGACAGGGTTTAGCCATGTTGCCTAGGCTAGTCACAGACTCCTGGCCTCAAGCTTCTGCCTGCCTAGGCTTCCCAGAGTGCTAGGATTACAGGCAGAGCCACTGCTCGCGGCCATAATGGTAACCTTTTATTACATAATTCTGTTTTTGGGGAACACCACTGTATCATTTTAGGTACATTTAGGTACCTTTAGGTGCAAATTTAGGTACATTTAGGTACAAATTTAGGTACATTTAGGTACCTTTAGGTGCAAATAATTTTTTAAAAGTCGGTACAAAGTAGCTTAATTCAGCAGTTTTCAAAATGAGGTCCACAGTCTCCTGAGAGTCAGTCCCTAAGACCATGATGTCAAAAGTATTTAATAATGCTAAGATGTTATTTGCCTCTTGAACTTTCATTCTCTCACATATGTATAGTGGAGTTTTCTAAGAGGTTATATGACATGTGATGGTATCTTCACGCTAGTGTAATGTGTGTTTGTCTATTTATTTATTTATTTTTGAGACAGTCTCACTCTGTCTCCCTGGCTGTCGTGATCTTGGCTCACTGCAACCTCTGCCTCCCGGGTTCAAGCAGTTCTCATGCCTTAGCTTCCTGAGTAGCTGGGACTATAGCCACATGCCACCACACCCAGTTAATTTTTGTATTTTTAGGACAGGTGGGGTTTTGCCATGTTGGTCAGGCTGGCCTCAAGTGATCCGCCTACCTCAGTCTGCTGAAGTGCTGGGATTATAGGCGTGAGCTACTGTGCCTGGCCTGGCCTGTGTATTCTTGTAGTTTAATTTTTTTCATAGTTTTAATTTATAATGTAAGTATTGCTGGGGTGGAAAAACTTCACTTCCATACTCTTAGGGTCCTAGCTGGGCACACAAATTAAATTGACATAAGAGATCAACAAGAGAAAAGCATAATTACTTGTATACTGGATTGGACAAAGAATAATTTGTGAAGAAGCAACTAAATTATATGTGAAGCCTTAAAGATACGAGTTATTTTAATAAGGTCTGTACAGAATTCTGTTGGTTTCAACTTCTCATCCCTGAGGAGAAAGATATTGTCGCTTTCTAGTATTGAGAAGGCATCTTTTGCATGGTAATTTCATCTTGTAAGGCTTTTAAGAAATAGCATGAAGGTCAGAGTGATCTTCTGTACCTGCTGTTTTTCAAGTGTCTTTTAACTTAGTCAATATGCCAGGGTGGTACATTTTTAACTCCTTCAATATCAGTAGACATAATCCACGTAAAAGAAAGTTATTGGGGGAATCTCATAACATGAAAACAGTAAGAGTTGGTTGGTTATTTCAGTGGCTCAAGGTTGTCAGTGAGAACTCAAATTCTTTCCATCTTTCCTTGTTCTACTTCCTGCGTATCAGCTTATTCTCAGGCTGATTCACCTCACAGTCCCAAGATGGCTGTTGCAGTTCTATGCATCACATGTAGACCCAGCAAAATCCAGCCAGCAGAAAAGGGATTATTGCTCCCTGTATTTGTCTTTTATAAGAGGAAGGAACTATTTCACAGAAGTTACTCAACCACCCTCCTTTTGAGAGTTACTGGCCCAGAGTACATTTTCTGCTGACAAGCCAATCACTGACAAGGGAATAAAACTACTATGGTTGGCTTACACCAGTCAGAATTCACACCCTGTGGGATATAGGTGAGAGGTAAGGCTCTGCCAGGAAAGAAGTGGGGAGAGGGAGATAGCCATAGGGGCCTGCACTCAACCTGTCAGTGTCATTTTAAAATTGAAATGTTGACCTTTCTTTCTTAATAGGTATTCATCTGTTTTGGGAGCAATTTCATTATATGTTCTCTGGACTCTCTTAAGAATCTAAATGTGGAGCTTCTGGTTTTTAACAATGAATGTCTCCTCCAGCCTTCCTCTTAACCCTGGTATAATTTTTAAAATGACAGCATAATATTGTGGGGAAAAAAGGAGCAGAGGTAGCAGATTCAAAGGGGCACATTTTAATAAGGCAGTAGTATGAAATAGTAGTTAGAAATAGTAGTTAAAAGCATGCACTCTGGGATGAGATTGCATGGGTTCAAGTTCTACTACTCTCTTTCACTTATCGGAAGCAGTTTTGAGTGCTGTTTTAACCTTACTCTGTGCCTTGCTTTCTTCTTGGAACATGGAGATAATAATATGTAACTCAGAGGGGCTTTGTGAGTATTTAATGAAAAATGTGAAGTATGTGAAACATTTTACATAGTGTCTAGTACATAGCAAGGGTGCAATAAATGCCACTTTTAATAAAATAATGTATTAGCAGAACAGACAATCTGCAGAAGTATTTGTACAGAGCCTGGATGACCATAAGGAAAGTAATGAATGCCTTTATTATGTGAGAGGATGAAAAAATGTTTTGAGGTTTTAAAGGAATTTTAAACTAGCAGTAATCTGATACTTGACTTAAAAAGACTCATAGTTATTATACCATAGTACTCTTCAGGTTATTATCTGTATTCCCAGGTTAGAGAGATGAGGAGAACAAGGTGGAGGATAATTTCTGTTTGATTTTCCCAGATGTTGTTTTGATTTAAAAAAAAAAAAAAAAAACCCTCTTTTTGTGCAGAACGCATAGAAGCACACATGCACACTTGGGCTTCTGCTACAGTTGAACACCCATGCAGTCAAGTTTGCAAATCACCATGAAGGGAGGGGGTGGTGATACAGTTGCGAGCCATCTAAAGCAGCTTGCTGAGATCTCTGAACCTTGCCCTGCAGGCAGTGCCTCCATGAAGCAGAACAGTCTCTTAAGCCCTCACTGGCAACACTAACAGAGCTCTTTTCAGTTGGCCTATTTTATCTTCTGCACAAACTATAGCTTTTGTTTTGCTCATCACTAAACCTACTTGAAGCACCTGGCAAATAGTTCTCAATAAGTATCTGTTGCATGAATGAATGAGGTAAAATCCCTCTTCCTCCTTTTATAGAAGAATACATACTTCTCTGTCTGCCCTCCTTTGCTTTTTCAAGATCACTATTATGGTTTATTATAATGTAATTTACCATGGACAAGGAGCATATTCCAAGAGAGGGCCTATATTATCAGGAGGGAAGACTGTTAGGTATTATTTTGCTAACCTCTTATTGTTGGAGGGTTTATTGTTTAAAACTGACTATAACCTTCAACAAGAAAATTGGTTTTGGTATTAAATGTTATAGGAGCTGAGCTCTGAAAAGCAAAGAATAGAATTAATGGGTTTCTTTTTTTTTCCCTCATTGTAGACCAGAGTGATTGATCTTTAACAATGCAGATACATAACTTATGTTGGTGGCCATCTATTCTTGATGCATTGAAAACTTATTTAAATTGCTTACTTTATTGAGCTCATGGATTTTCACAACAAATGAATATGATTGGGGAATTTTGGAAAACTAAATTCTTTTAAAGCTTTTTTTTTTTTTTGGAGATGAAGTCTCGCTCTGTCACCAGGCTGGAGTGCAGTGGCACGATCTTGGCTCACTGCAACCTCTGCCTCCTGGGTTTAAGCGATTCTCCTATGTCAGCCTCCTGAGTAGCTGGGATTACAGGCATGCGCCACCACGTCCAACTAATTTTTGTATTTTTAATAGAGACGGGGTTTCACCATGTTGGTCAGGTTGGTCTCGAACTCCAGACCCCTTGATCCACCCGCCTCGGCCTCCCAAAGTGCTGGGATTACAGGCGTGAGCCACCACGTCTGGCCTTTTTCTTTCTTATAACTGAACACAAATTTAAAATTTTTTCCAGGCAAATTATAGCCATTAGTTTTTTAGTTTTCAGAATAGTTGAAAAGAGATGCGGTAATCATAAGTCATTACATTCAGAACAAGTGTGATTTAGGGCTTTTCTTTCCAAGGACATAGTGGTTGAGGCTCAGTGGTGTTAAAATTCCTTAAACATTCCTAACACCTGGATTTTGTAGCCAAGGTTAAGTCAGTCACCTCTCATCCAAACCTCAACTGAAAAGCACAGTGGGTTGTGAAAACTAAATGTGATGATGCTGTTGACATCTAGACATCTACGTGTCCCCTGGAGGCAAGTGCTGCAGCCCTGCAGTTTGGTAGAGAGTGGGGCGTACAGGGCTGTGCTCACCTGTGACAGGTGTGACTAGATTTTTGTCCCAGGTGCTGTGCCATAGGCTTGGTGTACCCAGTTCAGTAATTCACCTCACCTCTAGACACAGAAGCTTTGTCAAAGTCCCTCTCTGATTTGGAGTCTTCTGCACCCATAATTTCAGTGGGTTGAAAGTGAAATTAAACATTCGCTTCCTTTTCCATAATCTTATAGATGGAGAATTCTATGGACTTTGTTAACCTTGATGAACTTTGTTTCTTTGAAATGTAGAAGGAATGTTTGGGAATTTCTCAAAATGTGAAGATCTGTTTTCACTTGGACATCTTGACCTAAAATTTCACAAAAGTTTCTTTCTCATTACTTTGTAAAAATTCTTATGGGCTATTTTATTTGGCCTTATGGCCATATAAGAAGCATAAATGTATTGGCCATTACTCTAATGGCCTATAACTTGTCAGGATATGTTTAAGCTTTGATAAAGTTTGTTTTTCTTTAGTTCTCCAAGGGACTTAGTTGGATTTTGTCTTTAATCTTGCAGCATCCACAAATCCAGAAGAAATCTCAATATATCAAATACCTTTGTTGTGATGATGTGAGGACACTGCATCAGTGGGTCAATGGGATCCGCATTGCAAAGGCATGTCTCCTTTTGATTTGATGATGGAATAATGAGGTGTTTGTCGATGATATAGTTTTCGTTGTCATGACAACTATTCTGACTATTTCATGTTCATGGATTTGCCAGTGCCTAGGTTTTTCAGGCCCAAGTTTCAAGTTTTAAATATTGTCTTTTTTCCTTGTTTATAGGGATAAACTTTTAACATTTGGTATACTTGGAATAATACTGCTGGTAAAAGCTTGTGTAGTATCAAAGTGATTTATTTTGGCTTTGGAGAATGCATTATATGATTCTTAAATGGTAGAGTTTAGCCTAAGCAAAGTAAGTTTTGGAAAAATTAAATTACTTTAATTAATGATCATTTACCAACCACATTTGGAGCAGTATCCTGAAGAGTGCTAAAAAGCTGCCCTTGGATCAAGAATTTGGGGTGAAAAAACATTAATGTTTATAATGAACAGAATCAAGTGTTGACTTCTTGCTGCCCCTCTAAAAATGAGGAGAAATAAGAATAGATTATAATTTATGGTATTAGAGGAATTTTTGAAGTATCATAGGTATTAATTTTAATACAGACCATCAATCAGTAAACAGAAATATGTCCCCCATTTTACCTTATCCTTCTGTATCATACTCAGTAACGTTTAGATGTCACCATTTCCTGTCTTCTCTTTAGTATGGGAAGCAGCTCTATATGAACTACCAAGAAGCCTTGAAGAGGACAGAGTCAGCCTATGATTGGACTTCCTTATCCAGCTCCAGCATTAAATCAGGATCCAGTTCTTCCAGCATCCCAGGTAGTTCAAAATGCTTCAAAGCACTGTTTTGCGATTAATATGAAGGTCTCTGTAGAGACTGATAGTAGACCTGGAAATTTCAACTTGATTCTTAAAAACTGGAGCCATACTTAATTCCTAAATTATAATCAATAGATGCCTTTTTAAAAATTGCTAGAGGGTACAGTGTCATGGGCTAGTTCACAAATGTATTTGAAATGAAAAATCAGTATATAGATTTCTAAAGCCAGTTTTGTTATTTATATTTATAAAATTTATTCAAAACATACATACTGCTGGACACTGTTAATGCATTATTTGGGATAAAACATTACTTGGAAAGAATCTTTGTACTCAGAATCCATGTAGAAGCTGCACTCCTTCAAATTCCTATATCCTTTAAACAAGTGCGTGCTATGATTACATCTTAACATAAATCTTCTTTCCATTCAAAATGTTTCATGAATGAGATCCATGTCATCTAAAAGCAGAATTTTTAAATTTTTGCATTGGATGCGATGAAAGAAATAACTTTAGTAGTATATTTAAAAGCTGTATGACTCTATTTCATCTCTATTAAGTAAAAACAAATTTAGAATGTGTGTATACACATACATTTCCTAGTGCTGTCCACTGAGGACTAGAAACAGTGATACCCCAGGAACAATGAGAATACCCAGTCCCTAGATCATAGAGGTTTCCTTTTGTTTTTTTGTTTTATTAAATTTTGGCCAAGGATGCTGCTTAAATAGATCATGGTTTCTAATACCATTCTTAAAAAAAAAAAAAAAAAGAAACCAAGGCTCTCAGAGAAATGGCTAATTATAGGGCTGCAGCAGCAAATATATACAAGATGAGCCTGGAGCATCTTGTAATGCCAGAAAGTAAGGGAATGCTTAAAAAACGACAGTAGGGCCAGGCACAGTGGCTCACGCCTGTAATGCCAGTGCTTTGGGAGGCCTAGGTTAAGGGATCGCTTGAGCCCAGGAGTTCAAAACCAGCCTGGGCAGCACAGCAAGACCCCATCTCTACAACCTTTTTTTTAAAATTAGTCAGACTTGGTAGTACACATAGTCCTAGCAACTCAGGACGCTGAGGCAGGAGGATTGCTTGAGCCCAGAAGTTCAAGGCTGCAGTGAGCTATAATCACACCACTGCGCTCCAGCTTGTGCAACAGAAGGAGACCCTGTCTCACAAAACACAAGATGAGAATATGTCAAAGGGATACACAGAGGAGCCAGTCTGAAAGAGCTCCAAAGGTCAAAGCTGGAACAATTTGAGCAATACAATAAGTAATGTAGTATAGGATTGTAACCCATGGACATAAATATCCATGAGTTTATACTGATGTAAATAAATCATTGAATAAATAAATGGGGAAGAGGAGACAACTGTCTTGTGTAGACTTCTAAATGATTTATGAAGACACTTTGTCCTGAAGGAAGTGGAGCTTACCTCTTCAATCCTCAAGTGTGGACTGTGCTTAGTGACTTGCTTCCAGTGATTATGGAGTGGGGATTAGGGGTAACTTCACAGTGGAGAAACCTGACAAACACTGCCACAACCATGTTGTCAAGGTCAATATCTGAGTCATATTGGTTATAGGGACCTTTGACATAGTGTGTGAGAATGGCTTTTTTCCTCTATGATCTTCCTCCCCGAGTTCCATAAACAGACTAATCAAGAGAAGAAGCATCAGACGAACCAAAACTGAGAGACAGTCTACAAGATACCTGACCACTATTCCTCAAAGCTAAGTCATCAAAAACAGGAAATTCTGAGAAGCTGTTATAGGAGACATGATGACTAACTGTAACGTGGTGTCCTGGATCAGAAAAGGCACATGAGGGAAAAACTAGTGAAATCCGAATAAAGTGTGGAGCATAGTTAATAGTAGCAGGACATTTCCTTAGTTGTGACAAATGTAGTATAGTAATGTAACATGTTAATAATGGGGAAAAGGGAATAAAATTTAAAAAGGACACTTTTTTCCCAAAGGAGAATTTCTTTAAAACCAAACATATTGCTAAATGGGTAAACTGGATGCTGGCTATGTAGGAATTCTGTGCTAAAACTGTTCTAATATTCAAATATCTAATATGTAGATATCTTAAAACTATTCTAAGAAAATATTTATTAAAATGGAAAAAAAAAACAAAAAAACCAACAACCCTTCCAGAACATGGTTCCCTTTCCCTTCCTCCCTCTCCCATCACCCAGGCTGGAATGCAGTGGTGTTATCATAGCTCACTTAAGTCTCCTGGGCTCAAATGATCCTCCCACCTCAGTCTCCTCGCTCAGGCGGCAAAGAGACACTGTATGCTCACAGACATTCCCACCAGGCCCCACTCCTTTCAAAACTTTTTTGTGCCTTGCTGACAGGCCAGGATACAGCACAGCTGCCACCCTATGGGGCCAATACCTAAACCCCTAGGAAACACACTTCCCACTAGAGGGTCAAATTCTAAGTATTGCTCATTGCTAGAAAAAAGGAAATAATCATTGTGTATAGATCCGAATTCCTAAGTTACAATTCTGGGGTGACCTTAGGGCAGGGGTATTAAAAAGGCTGATTTTCAATGTAATGCAGACATGATTGAGAGACTCCTCTACTGATGGTTCATTAATTCTTTTATTGTTTAGAGTTGATTTCATGCAAGACTGGGTGTCAGGATACCAATAATGTTATGTGAATCATTTATTATAATTATCAGTCTCTCATGGTGAAGTATTTAAAACTAATCTGAGATTTCTTATTAATTCCAAGGTAAGGGAAGTTTTCTAGTACAAAATACTGGCTGTGTTTATGATGAAATGAGTAAAATAACTTGGTACTGTTCTACACAGCACTTGACCTTGTGTAAAAGATCTAACTAGACATACATATGAATACTGTCAGAATACTGACTCTTTTAAACCTGTGTTTAAAACACTATTTTAAACAGAGTCTCAGTCAAATCACTCCAATCAGTCTGATAGTGGAGTTTCTGACACCCAGCCAGCAGGACACGTCCGTTCCCAGAGCATCGTGAGCTCCATATTCTCTGAAGCCTGGAAACGAGGCACTCAGTTGGAAGAGTCCAGCAAGGTAACAGCTTCGTTTTAATTTACATTGAAAATTCTGTGGTATTCTTTTGGATTTAAATTGTTGCTCTCTTATGTCTTTATCAGGGATCTTATTTGGCCTTATTTCAGTCTCCTTTATTAATTTTCAATCTTCCTAATTGTAATGGGTAAAGACAGTTCAGAGAGACCTGTTGATTTGACTTCCCCTTGGAAATGAATATTTACAAATTGGCTCTAATGACTTAAAATCTCAAACAAACAAAAAAAAAACCTGGCAGTTTGTTTAATTCTTTTATCAGTGACTCAGATTTTTAAGAAATAACAATTTCTTCCTTTCCACCCTTAAGCAGTTTGGATGGCAAAACACCATCTATTGCAAATGCCCTAAATTCTAGAGAAGCTGTTTACAGTTCTCTCTCTTCTTTCCTGTCTCTTTTTTTTTAGTTCTTCTTCTTTTTTTTTTTTTTTTTTTTTGATTGAGTCTCAGTCTATTGCCAGGCTGGAGTACAGTGGCGCGATCTCAGCTCACTGCAACCTCCGCCTCCCGGGTTCAAACGACTCTCCTGCCTCAGCCTCCCGAGTAGCTGGGATTATAGGCACATGCTACCACGCCCAGCTAATTTTTGTATTTTTAGTAGAGACGGTTTCACTCTGTTGTCCAGGATGGTTTCGACCTCTTGACTTCGTGATCCACCTGCCTCAGCCTCCCAAAGTGCTGGGATTACAGGCGTGAGCCACCGTGCCCAGCCTCTCTCTCTTTTTCTTTTCTTCCTTCCTTCCCTCCTTTCCTCCCTCCCCTCCTTTCCTCCCTCCCCTCACTTCCCTCCCTCCCTCCCCTTCCTTCTCTCCCTTCCTTCCCTTCCTTTCCTTCCTTCTCCCCATCCCCTCCTCTCCCTCTCCCTCTCCCTTTCCCATCACCCAGGCTGGAATGCAGTGGTGTTATCAGGGCTCACTTAAGCCTCCTGGGCTCAAATGATCCTCCCACCTGGGCTTTCTTGCTCACCTCAGCCTCCCAAGTAGTTGCCTGAGTAGTTGGGACTACAGGTGCACACCACCATGCCCGGCTAGTTTTTTATTTTTTGGTAGAGACAAGGTCTGGCTATTTTGCCTGGGCTGGTCTCGAACTCCTGGCCTCAAGCGATCCTCCCGCCTCGGCTTTCCAAAGTGCTGGGATTACAGGCATGAGCCACCATATTCAGTCCAGTTATTTCTTTATTGGTTAATTTATTCAGACTCATTTCTTACCTTTTTTTTTTTTTTTTTAATGCTTTTGCCATTTCTTTGGGCATTGATGAATTTTTTCAAATTATACTTTATGTGGAAGACTAAATTAAAATCATTTCCCTTAAAGTTTTGGATTCCTGAGCCTTGCATAGTAGATTGTGCAGTGAGACTGAAGGATGAGTATAGTTATTGCAAGACTATAATTAGGAAAATAGGTTCTTTAGTTCATTTGAAAGACATCATGGCCTTCTATCAGACATCATCTGTAGTTGTGTAGGCAAGGATGTGTCCTGGCTGTTAGTCACCATTTCAGTATGCAAGAGGTCACTCCGTCATTGAGGAACCAGTGGCACCCTGGGCTCAACTATTTTATTTTTACTAAGAATTGTTTTTATTTATTTATCTAATTTTTTGGTGGGGGGTGCTTTTGGTCTGAATCACTTATACAGGTACATTCATGAATGAGAATAAATGGACATTTTTCCTTTTATTCCTTCATTCACATATGTGGTTCACTAACTGGGCTCCTGCAGGGTAGAGAAGGCCTTAGTAGCACCACGTGGGGGTGAAGCCCTTTCCTTCAGAAATGAACATTTGAGAATTGGTTCTAATGATCTAAATTCTCAAAACACTGAGTTTAACTCCCTTATTAGAGACTCAAACTTCTAAGAAATAATTCTCTCTCCCTTCCCCCATTTAATCAATTTGGATGGAGCTAGTACTCTAAAAATGTACTAGAGAAGTTGGTTTACAGAATTCAGATGGCTAAAGAAAAACCCCTTTGCCTTACCAAATTACTAATGGTGAGATCCGTGTGCATTTTAAGTTATAGAACCTAGTTATGTGTAAGGCCAAGGAAAACAAAATCACAGACCCAAAATGTTCTGTGATTAAGCAGCAAAGTCCATCATTGCACAGAGTTTCAGAAGAGTAGGAACCCTGCTGTCAGCAGTAATGATTTAAGGCTTGATCACTGTGTTTCTTCTCCTGTTACCTCAGTCTCAGGTGCCAAATGAGAAGGCCAGCACAGCTAAGGCGTGCGCCCCTGAAGCAGCCAAGACAGGGTCAAGTTAAGGTCAGGGGTTGTTCTCTGGAAACACATTAACCTCGGTGACGCCTGTAACGCAATCTCACAGACTAATCTTTTTGTGTAATTTTAAAAGAAACATGTGAATGTCCTGATGGCCATTAGAATTCAGCCCTATAATGAGCCTTCTAGTTCACTAACCCATGCATTCTCGATGTCATTCATAATTGAAAACAAATGGTTTATCTTGGATCCTCAAAGTTTGTTCAAAGAGCCTAAAAGATGTACCTAAAGTTTTTAAAACAAGGGTCCTTCCTTTCCTCTTTTCAAAGTACCTGAACCACCATCATGCATGATTAGCTCCATGAAATAAACTACCAGATGTGATCATTTCAGCTACCCAGATGGGTTCGTTGTTGGCAAATGCTAGCTTCCATTTCTTGATACATTTTCTTTATTCTAGCCTTCCAGAGCTTCCTCTTAATTTCTTCCGGCTTTTTCTGTATGATATTTTTACAGTCTTTTGCTATAATGTTTACAAAGCATTTCTTTATGTATTTTCCAGTAAAACAAATGTAAAGAATGTCCCCCCTTTACCTGCATTGCTGGACTTCTGTGCATGTTGGATGCAATTGTCTCACACGAACACGAGTGTGTGTGTCAAGCTTATTCATTCCTGTGTGACTGTGCACGCCTGCTCAACATTCTCATACTCTCCTGTGTCAGCTTACTAGCATCAAAAAGCCATCCTCATTCCACCAGGAAGCCCTCCTAAACCCAGTTGTAGCATCTGCTTGATATGGATGCAGTCATGGACTGAAAGGTGAACTGGAGCCATCACATCTCCCCTTGCAAGTCCAGTGCTCAGAGGACCACCACAGAGGGTTCCATTTAGGGCAGGCTGTGTCAAAGTCATACAGCCAAGGTCAGAAGTCATGCATCCTGTCACCATTCAAACAGCTTTTGCAACTGGACATTTTTCCTAGATTGTTAGATGGTCTAGCTATTTTACTGTGGGGTAAAACAAGTTTTCTGTTTCCTTCTTGCCCACAGAATCAGATTTTAGCCTTCCTGACATTGTCCATCTTTATGATCACCACCAACTTCTGCATCCTTTTCATGCATATCCCAGACTCCCTGCTTTTTAGTTTTACACAATCAAAGCTTACCTCTGTAACTGTTTTGTTTGTTGTGTTTTTCTCTCTCCCACTCCCTTTTTATACTCCTTTTAGGCCAGAATGGAGTCTATGAATCGGCCCTACACTTCACTTGTGCCCCCTTTATCCCCGCAACCTAAGATAGTCACCCCCTACACTGCTTCACAGCCTTCACCACCTCTACCTCCTCCACCACCCCCACCTCCTCCTCCACCACCCCCACCACCCCCCCCTCCTCCCCCACTCCCCAGCCAGTCTGCACCTTCTGCAGGCTCAGCGGCCCCAATGTTCGTCAAGTACAGCACAATAACACGGCTACAGAATGCATCTCAGCATTCAGGGGCCCTATTTAAGCCGCCAACACCCCCAGTGATGCAGCCACAGTCAGTGAAGCCTCAGATCCTGGTACCCCCCAATGGAGTTGTTCCACCACCCCCTCCCCCTCCTCCACCCCCAACCCCAGGCTCTGCCATGGCCCAGCTAAAGCCTGCACCGTGTGCCCCATCCCTTCCACAGTTCAGTGCCCCGCCTCCTCCACTGAAGATCCATCAAGTTCAACATATTACTCAGGTGGCTCCCCCAACACCCCCCCCACCTCCTCCTATCCCTGCACCCCTCCCTCCCCAAGCTCCCCCAAAACCCCTTGTGACCATCCCCCCACCAACCAGCACCAAGACTGTGGCACCTGTTGTGACTCAAGCTGTACCACCCACACCTACTCCTCCAGTGCCCCCAGCAAAAA
This sequence comes from Pongo pygmaeus, assembly GCF_028885625.2. Lineage (NCBI taxonomy): Eukaryota > Metazoa > Chordata > Mammalia > Primates > Hominidae > Pongo > Pongo pygmaeus. Next base: position 103,740,135 of record NC_072384.2, on the reverse strand, counting down.
AGCAGCCAGCTTTCCCTGCTTCTTACATTCCACCCTCTCCCCCTACCCCTCCTGTTCCAGTACCCCCACCAACATTACCCAAGCAACAGAGCTTCTGTGCAAAACCCCCTCCCTCTCCACTGTCACCGGTGCCCTCGGTTGTGAAGCAGATAGCCAGCCAGTTTCCACCCCCTCCAACTCCCCCCGCCATGGAATCTCAGCCCTTAAAGCCTGTCCCAGCAAATGTAGCTCCACAGTCTCCGCCTGCAGTAAAAGCAAAGCCCAAGTGGCAGCCCAGCTCCATCCCAGTCCCTTCTCCGGACTTCCCTCCTCCCCCTCCTGAAAGCAGCCTGGTGTTTCCTCCTCCACCCCCATCACCTGTCCCAGCCCCACCACCACCACCACCTCCACCCACAGCTTCTCCTACCCCTGACAAAAGTGGATCTCCAGGCAAAAAGACCAGTAAGACATCCAGCCCTGGGGGAAAGAAACCACCCCCAACCCCACAGCGCAACTCCAGCATTAAATCCAGCAGCGGTGCAGAACACCCCGAGCCCAAGAGACCCTCGGTGGACAGTCTAGTCAGCAAGTTTACACCGCCAGCAGAATCAGGGTCTCCCAGCAAGGAGACCCTACCACCTCCTGCAGCACCCCCCAAGCCTGGAAAACTCAATCTTTCTGGAGTCAACCTTCCTGGAGTTCTCCAACAAGGGTGTGTGTCAGCAAAAGCCCCTGTTCTGAGTGGGCGTGGAAAGGACTCCGTGGTGGAATTTCCTTCTCCTCCATCCGATTCTGATTTTCCACCCCCTCCACCTGAAACAGAGCTTCCTCTGCCCCCCATTGAGATTCCAGCAGTTTTCTCGGGAAACACCTCTCCAAAAGTGGCAGTCGTTAATCCTCAACCACAACCATGGTCTAAAATGTCAGTGAAGAAGGCCCCTCCACCGACACGACCCAAACGGAATGATAGCACCCGCCTCACTCAAGCTGAGATTTCTGAGCAGCCAACAATGGCCACAGTTGTGCCACAAGTGCCCACCTCTCCCAAATCCAGCCTTAGTGTCCAGCCTGGATTCCTGGCTGACCTCAACAGGACACTGCAACGAAAGTCCATCACTCGGCACGGCTCGCTCTCCTCCTCTCGCATGTCCAGAGCAGAACCAACAGCCACCATGGATGATATGGCATTGCCTCCGCCACCCCCTGAACTGCTGTCTGATCAACAGAAGGCTGGTTACGGAGGCAGTCATATATCAGGTTATGCAACGTTGCGGAGAGGACCCCCTCCTGCTCCCCCCAAAAGAGACCAGAGCACCAAGCTGTCCAGAGACTGGTAGCCACCATAGGACTTTATTTTCATGATATCTGTAATCACTTCTACAATCAGCTCACCTGATCATCTGTGAATTCAGGTGTTCAGAGCCTCCTGGTATGATGTTATTCAGGTAGTGTCCAGCTACGTGTGTATGTGTGTGTGTACACGTGCATGTACACAGAGCTGTACGGTGTATGTGTGTATATATGTATACATATATGTATGTGTATGTGTATATAGAGAGAGAGCTGAGAGTTATTCTATTTATTCGTTTTCTCTCCTAATCTGAAAATGGGTGTTCTGTATTTTGGGTGGAAGAGGCATAGAAGGGGATGTGTGTTGTCTCTTAAGATTTCTATATCATGTGGATTGGACCAAAAACTTCTAATCACTTATTTGGAAGGTATTTATAAGTGTCTGTCCATGTGTAGCCTATTCGTGCATGTTGTGTATTATATAACTAAGGAATAGATGGACAATGTGCTATTTCTGGTTGAGAAAAGTCACCAGAATGTTTGGTGTATCTATAAGGCTTTTGTGTTTGTTTTTCCCCAGTTGGCTGAAGTTAGAATTGCTTGACTGACACTTCATTGCTATACATAAAGGGGCACTTTAAATCAGGAAAATCTCTCAGCTTCATAGAACGGGTAACTAGTGCAGGATGGGGAAATGTTCACAGACATCATCTGTATGTGGTTGTGCATAGAAAGTAAATACATGGCGTAATTAACTCAGCTGTTCTAGCTGCAGTACTGCTGCAGTGATCCACCCACATTTAGGATGTGCTGACAGGTAAGCTCTTTGCCTACAATACATGGATAATTAGTGCTATAATTCTGGATAGTTCCCTTTTAGTACTGTTTTATGAAGCTTTATCAACTTGGCTTCATGATCCTCACTTTGATTGATTTTAAGAGGATGGACAACACAGTTATCTCCGTAATGTTCTGTCCCAGTATGTCTTTGGGTCACCAGTTACCTTCTTAAAATATATGCTTTAGGTAGATGTTATTACATATCTGTAGACAATTAGTATACGAAATATACACATCCTGTGCCCCAATATGGTGCATCATTACGAAAAACAAAATCATTTTCTAAAATGCATTTTTTGAGCATTGCTTTATAGAAGGGAAGGGTGATGAGAGAACAAAACTGGCCCCTGTACAGGTGTCATTAATTTGGTTATATATGGGTTATAATATGTAATACAAAAAACTCATTAAGTATGGGACTACATGGAGAGGGAAGACAATTTCATTTATAGCTACTGGGGCTACCAGGACCCTTGCTGACTGCAGCCTGGTTGTGATTAGTTCAGGTTACTAGGTGTTCTGATGGAGTGGGACAGTCCAAGTCCAGTAACTGACATTATGTTTGGTGCATGTGCAGTTTGGTATAACATGGAGTCAGTGCTCTAATGACACACTATACTTCTATATGCTTTTTTCTGTGAATTTTCCTTGGTACATGAGAGAAATAAGTACTGTCTTATCAACTTATGATAAATTGGACTATTAGGAATAAAACAATCTTAGAGCAGCTCCCAAACAAGAGAATAAAAATGGGCCATCCCAGCACTTATAAGGGGGGCACATCTTGTAATGAAAGTCTGTGCCTATTGTTAATGATTACCAATGCAAACTGCAGAAATCAGTTGACATTGTCCCACAAGGAAAAAGTGATGCCAGTAAAGTGGGGGAAGAGATGGTAAATAATTCTAGAATGAGCAAAAGTGCTTAATTAGTACAGTATACTCAAGTCTTGCATAACTCACACTCCACGAAAACCGCATCATAAACAGAGAATGAACAGCACCTCTCCATTGCTACATCTCCAGAATATTGTTCAGTATGTTCATGTGGCTATGGAGCAATATGTGCCATTAATTTTTGGGTCTTTCAAATTGTTTACCAAGTTTTGTGTTTGATATTTATGAAGTGATCTTTAACACATCTGCATTGTTAATTTAAGCATGCACAGAAATTTGGGTAATGTTTGAGTAGATTGCCAAGCGCTGTGATTCATGAATGTATTTCTCATAGTCTTCTGCCTGCAGTTTTATAGTTTGAGGGGCACCCATATTTGTGGGTTAGAGTTAATAAGAATATGAATCCAGTTATCAAAGTATTCATCCCTGAGGTTTTGAGTTTTATTGTGGTGGTGATTTTCTTATGAGAAGGTAGACAACTTCAGTTTTTCTTGAGGGGGAAAAAATGTACCCCCCAACCTTTTTTCACCCATGATTTGAGCCCAAAAACAACAGCCTCTGTGTTTTCAGTGCAGGATTTCTTGGAATTTCTTGCTTGTATCAATCCTGATGATAGCCATCCTGAACAGATGCTTCTGGTCTGTTTTCCTGGAAGAGCAGACATCCTTTTGAACACTAATGATGCCAGGAAGAGAGTAAGGCTAGAGGAGGAGACTGTCATTTTAACCCCAATCCAGTGGCTTGTCTGACAACAGGCCATTTCCCTTTACATTCCTCCACAGACAGAAATGGCTATTAAAAATGTTTTAACCTCATGTATGAACTGAATTTTAAAAAACCACTAAAGTGACTTTATACTTCTGTTTTACTCCCTAGTGGGTTTTCTTTAATTTGGGTTTTTGTTGGGATGTAGCTTTTCCTAGACTGTATTTCTGTAGCTCTTTTTCTCTGGTGTATTCATGGAAAGCATCTACTGCCGGATGACACTAGTACTGTGCCTTCTTTCACTGCCCTCTGCTCTGCAGCTCTCACCCAGCTTGGCTGCTTCAAGTCTGTGCAGTTGACTTGGCTGTACTGAAAAGTGAACAGCATGGATTAACTCATCCTGCTGCTGAGGGCAGTGCAAACAGGTGCTTATTAGAGGTAGTGACTTGCTTAATTGGTGACACTCTTAATTTCTACTAGAGATAATTTCAAAATAGAATCACTCTATGCTTAAAGTTTTGGCACCAATGCTGTAGGGCAGCAGAATCTATTCTCAGTAAAATAACTTAAGGTTTATTAGATATTCTGTATTGGATTTTACCAGCTTGACTTTTACTGCTCAAATGCTTCCCCCGCCCCGCCTTAGATGCTGTAATTCTCTTGGGAAGAGTAACTATTCTTAAGGTTTTTACAGATACCCCCTTAGTTGTAAATTGGATAGTTTAAATTTCTGGGACTTTTTAAATGAAAAAGAATGTAGAATGTTAAGTTACAAAAGACTTTTCATCAGAAAATTTCAAACGAAGTAAACATGGCATTTTGTAGTCCTCTGAAATCTAGGTGCTCCCGCCCACCAAAGGCATGTCCTGCAAAGGGCTGTGAACTATCTTGGTGAACTGTCTTGGGTCCCCTTTCCATGTATGTTTTCTTGTCACTGAAAACAACGCTGAGTTTATCAAGAAAATTTAAATTGGGGGATCATAATAATTCCAACCAAGCGACAACTTTGATGTCAAGGTTATTAGGAGCTGTACATCCAATTCAAGTTTTATTTGCTGCTATTCTGGGAGAATAAACTTGTATATGGAGAATAAACTAATAAACTTGTATCAAGGAAATCCATAAAGTTATAAATTAGCCTGAAAAATATTTCAGGTAATGGTGTGGATTGGTCTGCTTTGACTATCAGCCACCAACAGAAATCTGTCACCTTTGTTCCTCAGCTAAAAGTAATTTTGTTATAAACACAAAGTGGTTTCAAACAGGTAAAAAACCCATTCCTATTTTTGTACGTTACCAAAAGTTTTTCGTATACCTACAGAGCTAACTAATTATAACTGATTTAATCCCACTCCAGTTTAGACCAATTAAACCCATATGATCCTGTATGGTTATCAATGTGATGCCTTGCTTTTCATAAAATAGGTATAATTGTGTCACACGCTTGATGAGAGGGTGACTGTGTCTGGGGGAAGAAAACCCTTTAGATTGCAGGTACCTTTCACTTTGATTTTTTTTTTTTAATATACACTTTACATTTGTATAAATTATGCAGGGTACTCCTAACCCTGTAGAAATATATGACCTCTCACAAAGTTGAGATTTGATCCAAAGAGAAATGCAAGTATAAAAGAATTAGATACCTATTATCTTTTAAGGTTTTTTTTTTTTTTTGGTAGAGATGGGGGTCTCACTGTGTTGCCCAGGGTGGTCTCAAACTCCTGGCCACAAGTGATCTTCCTGCCTCAGCCTCCCAAAATGCCGGGATTACAGGCATGAGCCACTGTACCCAGCCTTTCCTTTTAAAATTCAAAGAGAAAATTTCTACACCTTTATCCCTCAAATACCTTTATCCCTCAAACACCTTTATCCCTCAAATAAAACAAGTGCTCAGTTCTTACCATGCCCTTGCAAGGTCGATATGTAAAAGAAATCTGAAATTTAGCTGTAGAATGAAACTTGATAAATAAAAAGAAAAAACATACATTTCTCCAGTTGGTTTGCTCTTTGCTTGTTGAAGTAATAAACCGTTTTAAAGAGAAAATACTTGCTGTAAACCCCCAGTGCCTTCAACTCTTTTGGCAGAATATTTTTAAAGAAATCCAGCAAGCAAACTTTGAGGTGCTAATGAAAGTAAAGGAAGGTGGTATGTCTAGTTTTGGCAGAAATGAAAAGTGTCTCACGAGAGACATCACTACCCACATGGGGTCTGGCTGCTTTCTACCAAAGACATTTAGAGAAGTGAATTGAGTCAGGGTGATGGTGAACACTACATATTTTATAGATGGTTAAGTTGAGAAGTAATTATGTTTATCATGGATGGCTACTAATACCAAGCTCATGATTGTTAAAGCCTCAACGTCTTAGGCAGTAAAACTTGTCTGCAGCACCAAAGGGGGAGAAACCCTTATATTTTGCAAACTGTCCATTCATTAAATTTATTGTAACCTAATACCAAAAACTGCCATTTTTCATATTTCCCCACCTCCTACTTTTTTTTTTTTTTTTTTTTTTGCTACTTGTAAAATAACCCCTTCTAGAAAATAAGCATTAACTGGAATGTTTCAAATAATTTTGCTTCATTTTACTATCAGCCACTAGTGAACTCTTACAGAGATGTACATTTAAGATAAAATTAGCTTGTGCTAAGTGTTGTAAAAACATTGTTTACTGTTAAAGGAGAATTGCACATTATATTTAACTGGGATTGCTCCCTCCCTCAGTTCTTTAAAAAAAGAGTCAAGGCTCACACCAACTTGTAGGCTGTGGGAGCTTTGCCATAAGTAGATACAATGTAGAAATATACTTTTTTAAAGCATGAAAAAGACAAGGAACTTCATTATAATGTACCAGGTAGAGGACATTATTATTCAAAGGATTGTGCACAGCTCAGTGAAGATGAAGTTACAATTTTTCTTGCAGCTTTGTTGCTATTATTTTCTTCTGCATAAATGTATGCTCATTTCATTATGTGCCTTGCTCCCTGATTGTGCAAAGCTATATATAGATATATATAGATATATATATGAGAGAGATATATTCAGTACTACTGAGGATGTTTTTGTTCTGCTGGATTAAGTTATTTTCCAAGTTACTCTTGCCAGTTATGTCAGTAAACTATTGTAATGGCTTAGCACACTAGTCATACAGTCAGTGTAAATGTTTTTCAGTTACATGTTTTCATTATGTCAGCTTATCAAATCCTTAATAAAAAAATTCATAGATTTCATTTAAACATGGGGACTTTGAGTGTTTGTGGATCGGCACCATTAAGAACCTGGTTTTGCGTTTCATGTCAGGGTACCCAAAACATAGGCCATACACAGAAGAAATTAAGTGTGGTAAATAAACTAGTTTGATATGTTCAATTATTTGTTAACTTTTAAGAGTAGTTTATACCAACTAGGGAAATTTGGCCATTAAATACATTGGTGATTAAGTGACAACAGCTTTTAAAGATTTTTCTTCTTGGCTGGGTACGGTGGCTCACGCCTGTAATCCCAGCACTTTGGGAGGCCGAGGCGGGTGGATCACGAGGTCAGGAGCTCGAGACCATCCCGGCTAACACAGTGAAACCCCGTCTCTATTAAAAATACCAAAAAAAAAAAAAAATTAGCCAGGCGTGGTGGTGGGCACCTGTAGTCCCAGCTACTCGGGAGGCTGAGGCAGGAGAATGGCGTGAACCCAGGAGGCGGAGCTTGCAGTGACTCGAGATTGCGCCACTGCACTCCAGCCTGGGCAACAGAGCAAGACTCCGTCTCAAAAAAAACAAAAACAAAAAAAACGAAAGTCCATAGTTTACATTGGGATTCACTCTTTGTGTTGTACATTATGTGGATTTTGACAAATGTGTAATGTCATGTATCCATTATTACAGTATCAGGCAGAACAATTTTATTGCTCTGAAAGTGCCCTATGCATTACCTACTCATTCCTTCCCCGACCCCAGCCCCAGATGTGGGCTGGGGCATATCATTGGTGTCCTACTGGTCCTGATGCACAGTACTACACAGAGTTGGGCTCTGTTTTGTGTTAATGTTAGAATTATTGGGGAAAGGTATCATTGTCCAGGCAGGGAATATTGTTGTTTGTAATACCTGATGATGTGGACTTAAAATTTATGCTTCCACTTGATGCAAAACCTGGGAGGTGGAGCTTGCAGTGAGCTGAAATCGCGCCACTGCACGCCAGCCGGGGGCAACAGAGCGAGACTCCGTCTCAAAAAAAAAAAATAAAGATTTTTCTTCTTTAAACAAAGAAAGAAAAACTAAGTAAGTACAAATAATACAAAAAGGAATGCCTTTTGTTTCAAATCTCTGGAGTCACAATTACGTGTTGGACTGCCATGTGAAGGTATGTATAAATGTATAATGTGTTTGCAATCAATCACTTTATTATGTACCAAACTAGGGCAAAAAAAGTGGAAGCCTTCCCCTTTTGTTCACCATCTGTCCATCATACGTGGTTGTGGAAACTGCACCTGTACTTATGCCTTCAGAAGCAGCAGTGTACACGGGCTGACAGGAAAACAGAACGCATGGCATATACCCCTTAACTGGCATATGCCCCAGATCCACAAAGCCGTTCAACCAAATGTGTAATTCCAAAGTAAAGTAACCCAAAAGAGTCAAGCAATAGGCTCATTAACAAAAGATTGGATACTATCTTTGAGACAAGACTGCTCTGACGCCTAAAATCCTATTCACAAATACGAGAAACCCATAAATGTTTTAGCTGGATATTTGTTTCCTACATTATTCTTCACCTTACCTAATGATAACAAAATAATAAAGGTACAGAGGAAATAAGATGGGCTTGAAAAGTGAGAAAAGCTGAAACATCATTTTGGGTATTGTGAAGACAAACTTGCTACCCTCAGATACATCATTAGAAAATTCTTTTATAATCTAGGCTCTCATAGCAACAAAGCACAGGCTAGTTAGTGGTTTGTCGTTTAGATTTACTTCTGACCAGTCTGCAATATTTTTTAGTCAACACCCACCTTCCTTCAGTGTTTAAAAAAACCTGTACATTAACAGATTTTAGATTTGGAGAAAAGTAAGAAAACCCCAGGTGCGAGTGGAGCAAAAACAGGATTATAAAATTCTTAATTAGAACAGCTGTCTTGAGGGGAGAAACTTTTGAGATCAAATTTAAAGCTCAACATTTTAAATCTTTCTTTGAAAATTTAAAAAGACTTCAGTAATTAATAAAAGGCAGCTCCCTGGTTTAGAGCAACAGAAAAGTCAGATTATCCCTAAAGTAAACTCAGATACCACCTTAGAAAAAGGTTATTTATATAAATAAGTTAACAAGACACCTGAATATACTTTGTGGGATTTTTATTCAGGTCAAGTTCTTAGTACACGGCAACAATTCCAAATACAATTAAAAAATTAAAAAGTGATGTTCCTCCACTCATCTGGAGGTGGTTTAATGGCACACAAGGAACATTACTGGCAACAGACTGCTCCCTCAAGTTCCCCTGGATGGTTTTTACTCAACTCATAATACCGCCAACTCTCCCTCTGGGAGCTAAAAGTACAACTGGCCAGATCACAAATTGTTTACATTCTTTTTTGTAAGCCATTTTAAGAAAAATGGTGCATGGACACAAAATATGGTAAAAACTGCTTTTCCATAGAATTCTTAAGTTGCAAAAGAGGTTTCATTTTAACGTGAAAATAAGCTTTTTTTGTTGGTTTTTCTTTTTTTTTTTTTTTTTTTACAAAAAACCTTAAGATATTCAGCAAGGATCATTTATACACAGCTAGGCCCCATCGTTTCGTTGTAATTGTTTTTTTTTCTTAAGAATTATATGAGATTCTCAAAACAGGAACAAAGGTCAGCACAAAGTAAATTTAAAGGTAATGAGCTCGATGCCTCCATTTAATCACTTTTATAAGGCTGTCTCCAATAAGGCTGCTGTGCTGTGCTCCTGCCAGTGTTGAATTAATATAACATTTTTACTGCACACACCTTATGGGAAAGTTTATACTGAGTGTAGTTTTAGGAGGGGTAAATGAAGATTATTTCCATGAATTAAGGTTGCACTTATTAGTACACGCCTTTACACAACTCTGATGGTATTTACCAAAACATGGCATGTCTTTTCAAGTATATTCTTGAAAACACCAAATAGAACTCTTAACTTTTAAAGAAAAATACAGCACATTTAGTTAAGACAGTTGTGGTGCAGTGGAAAATTAAGTACTGAGCACTGAGTGAGAACTCCACTGTTATTAACTAGCTGTTCATATGAAGAAAACTCACCTCATCAGTCTAATGAGACAACCAGAAATTTTAAAAATCTCATCTAGCTCAAATTCAGTGGTTCTAAATCATATGGGGGAAAATTACCACCTTAACACCAATCAGGAGTTCCCAGCCAAAAAGACCAGAAGTGAATAGATCCCATTCTTTTCAGACTTGTCAGTCACCTGTGAATTCCTCCATCAAATCTTTTTCAAAGGCAAAGGTGACCTTCAGGACATGTCATGCTCTCTCCACAAAGGAGAAAAGAAAAGGTAGTAAAAGATAAAAACAGTTCTTAATGCAGAAAATGAACCTACTAAAAGAAAATGAACATAAAAAGATAAAAGCAAACTACAATCATTTTGATGCCTCCCAAAGAGAAAAATCTTTAGTTATCTTCAACATAAACTGCCAAGGAGCGCAGGTACAGTCCAGACATCACAGTAAAGATGTATAAAATATTCTCTAGCTGGATAATAAACACCAGCAGTAGGAAAAAGGGGATGAAAATGTCTCACACCCAGTAACTTTTAGGAACATAACAAAATTAGCAGGCCACTGTCAACTCTAAAATGGGAACAGCAGGCGCCTCCGAGGGAGATACGAAGTAGCTAAATGATGGAAAATATTAAACAAGATAGCTTAGAAGATTCATATTTATTCCAAATGGGAGGCTGAATCTCTCAGATGTAGATTTTGACACATTGGCACTATTTTTGTTTCTGATTTATTGCCTTGGCCATAAGGTCAAAGGCAACAATAAAGTGTACTTTCATTAATATCACCATGGACTTTCGAGTATTACTATGACAAGAAAAGACAACTATTCATTTTTTTTTTAAGGGGATTGGACACACAAACTTCAGGAGGGAAGAATCCCCTCTCCCATTAGAATCCCTCTATCTTGATAAAATGGTTGCTTTATTGGTCAGATTTTGGACTTGGATCGTCTTTGTTATAATATTAATAGTACACAGCATGTAAGATTTTCTGCATTCATTTGAAATTCCTAATACCATCTTTTAATTTATAAAAAAATGAGGGAAACTTACAATAAAACAAAAAATACTACCCTCACAGACGATTAATAGCATGCAATCTATGAAATATTACATACATTAAAAGTCTCCAATTACTGTGCGCCTGGCCCAGCACACAGTATCCTTCCAAGACAATCTATAGAATTCAGAACTGTACAAAAATTTTAAAATATGCAGAAAACCCAAAAGGTATTGTTTGTAAAACAAAGATCACATACACATTAGTACTAAATAGGGAAAAAAAATCAGCAGACCCATGGACTCCCCCTGCTCCCAACCGCAGGTCTTCAGTATAAAGGACTTCACCAGTGTCTTCTGTACTCCCCCCATCCAGTAGGGGTCCAACAGACCAGCTGCATTCCTGCTGACCGCCACCAACTCTGTTTTCTGCATACTTGTCTTCTCTGCTTCTGTAGTGGTGAGCTGTGGGAACTTTTTTTTTTTTTTTTTGATGGAGTCTCGCTCTGTCACCAGGCTGGAGTGCAGTGGCACAATCTCGGCTCACTGCGACCTCCATCTCCCAGGTTCAAGCGATTCTCCTGCCTCAGCCTCCCGAGTACCTGGGACTACAGGTGCGTGCCACCACGCCCAGCTAATTTTTATATTTTTGTAGAGATGGGGTTTCACCATGTTGGCCAGGATGGTCTCGATTTATTGACCTCATGATCCACCCACCTTGGCCTCCCAAAGTGCTGGGATTACAGGCGTGAGCCACCACACCCAGCCTGTGGGAACTATTTATTGGATTTCAAAACACCCTCTGCCTCATTAATCCACTAAGCTTTCTCAGCAAAAAGCTGTTTAAATAAATAATGAGAACATCTAATTTCAAAACAGTTTTTCTAATTACAGACCAGTACACTAAGAAGAGCTTAACTTATCCAGGTATAGTCTAGTATGGGTCCATAATGAAGCTAAAGGCTCAGAGGACATTCAGGGCCATTACACTGCAGGAAAACAAGGAATAAGGGATGTAGAAATGACCTAAGAAAAGCACAAAGTGGAGTGTATACTGGAGGCAAGTTAATGAAAGCTAATAAATACAAAGTGCTGGGAAAAATTTAAAAGCAAAATAGCTATTGTAACTTGCAATGCATTAAAAAACAACTTTAAAACCAAAGGGTCTTGATAAGGAGACTCTATAGCGGGGTCTCAGTTAAATGCTGATGATTTTTTATGCTCAGATAACATTTATAAGTGGAATATTAACTTCTGCATCCGACACCATCTGAATTTTCTCACACACTACTTACACTTGTTCACTTTTCAATCAAGTTGCACTTTCTGAACTTGTTCAAGACCTCATTTGAAATATATCCAGCTACTGCTTTTCCCCTTTCACCTAGCACAGGGCAGTTACCTGGCAAAGCTCTATTCTGGCCAAGTCACTGGGACTGAGTAGAACCCACGTTAGCAGCTCTGGACCTGAACAGGAGCTGGCCCACCATCACAGTGACCACCCACAAAGAGAGAAGCCCTCCTGGATTTTTTTTCAATATTTCTTATACTGACTACAGTAGTGATGATTAAAGTCATCTGCCCTACAGACTCCACTGAATTTGAAGCTGTATTTATTGTACAGATGGGGGAAATGTGTTTTATTGTGTCAAAGATATTAATTTTTATCAATGTGATTAGATACATATTTTGGCCTATTGATCTTATTCATTATATTCTTAGTCTGAGGTGGGTTTTAATTCTGACTAACAGCAGCTACTTAAGAGTCCAATCATACAAAATCAGGAGAGTATTACCCTTTCTACAGCTAAGCGACTCAATGATACAGCAGCAACTAATACTGGCCATTAATAATGTCCAGAGAGCACATTAACAAACCTTTTACTCCCAGTGACTGTCAAGAGACTTGAAAATAACTACTATTCTCCTCCAAAGTAGAATAGCGTTTTTCTAGATAGTGAAAGAAATGATAGTCATAGTTGTCTGAACTCCAAGATCCTACTCCTCAAAACAGCACCGAAGGCAGGGGTTCGGGATGCCTGCTAAGAGCATTTCCACAGTTCAAGTCTCTTCAGAACCTTAGGGACCTTCATGTCTAACTTCACACACCCACCTCCACACATGAACCAGCCTACCACACTTCACATCTGGGTACACTGGCCATTAGCAACAATGCAGTCTCACGCAGCAGCACATTAAAATCAAACAGGTGGCAATCGTTCACCACCCTCAGAGTGTTGGGAGACTTTCACATTTCATCATCCTTATAATCCACAACAGAAACATGAAGGGATGCAAGTGAGTTCAGCATTCACTCGTTTGGTGCACTCAAGTGCTGAGAGAATGCAGAATTTACAGTGTTACAGAGGAAAAAAGCCATCTGAAATAATTGTAAAAATGGTTAAGTGTGGTATTTAAATGTTGGTTCCCTCCTCTTCATGCAAGTGGAAGAAAAGGAGGGGCTAGGGTACCCACTGGGCCATGAGGTTAACCCCTTAGCACAGGCAATGAAGAACATCCAATGCCACAGATTCTGCAGGAGGAGAAATCCCAAGGGTATACAGTATTCCTGAGAAAGATCCCAGATTTTTCTGAATCAGTCTTAATCTGATTTTGTTTTGGCTACACAGTTACGCTGTTATACCTTTGACATATATAAAAATGGTCATTTTATTTCAATCCAGACAGCTCAGCATTGTACAAATGATGGCAGAAAGATCCATTTGTTCAGACTCAGCTTGCTTTGTTTTTAATACTGGGGAATAAACCAAAAAAAAAGTGTAATTTTTATCATTTGTATCCTTCATTCTACTTTACTGGAGTGGAATCCCCAGGGCCTTCAGATAATCTGGGAAGACCTGACTATTCCTGTGAAGCAAGCACAGCCCTGCTGAGCTTTACTCAGAATAATGCATGATAGACTCAACATAATTCCCAGGAAAGAGACCAGTCACTCCATTCATAACTCCCTCATACCAACCATCGTCATTCTTCTTGATGACATAAATAATGGCTCCTTCCTGAAAGGACAGCTCATCTTCCTTGTCTTTTGTATAGTCATAAATTGCCACAACTAGGAGGGAAGAAAACAAAACAGGATGTGAAAGACAGTAATATTCCTAGAAAGACAGAACCAAGCCGGTGAATAGCTATCTGTTCCCAAATCCTGTAGCACTCAAACATGGTGACTTTCTAAACACCAACCAAAACTTACATGTTTTTTTTTCTAAGTAATACCCAGTCATATATAATGAAATTCCATTTTCTAGGGATGTTAGGCTCTAAATTGAGTACAAATGGGGAAAAAGCACATGTGTTTTTGATTACCTTCTAAGAGCCTACAGGGAAGTACCTCATTGAAGAGGTACACAATCCTAGAATCAAGAAAGATGGCTGTTTCTTCATTTGAGTTTGTGCTGAGATACCATATTGTGTGTTTTTTTGTTTTGTTTTGTTTTGTTTTGTTTTAAAAAAAGCTTTTCTTTACCTTAGAATTATACTAGGGCAATGAGATACACTATGAGAGTCAAGTGAGAAACCAGACAGACAGTGGAACAGCAGATTTCTGTCTCCTTTCTCACTCTCTCTGGAGCCTATGCCTCTTCACTAAGTAGAATGGTGGTTGAATTTCCCCAAGTTAAATGTATGAATGATGGGAATCCGCTACATATATTTTTTCAAAACATATGCTGCACTATGTCACCAATTTAATCTAACTATAATAACAGACTAAAAGTGCCAAGAAAATCAGATACCTATAAGCCCTCCTGTTATTTTCATTGCTTAAATCACTTGGTAACTTGCCTCTTTCAGCCATTATCTCAGTGGTTATTTCAACTGTTATCTTATTTCAACCAGATAATCTCTGGTTCCCAAGTATTATATCAACTTCAACAGTTTAGTTATACTGGGATGCCCTGTAACATCCTCAGTTCCACTTGAAGAGTTATCCTTTGCTCCAACCTCTTCATCTTCTGTACCTTTCTTATACCACTCAATGAAATCTCCACCTATCCATTGTTCCGAGACAAATACACTGTCTTTGTTAGTTTCTCATGCAACCTTGTGCCTCACATAAATAAATGAGAAACAAACTACAACAGGGACTTTTGATATAATGTAATGTGCCCTAAAGAAAATTTGTTTCTGGCCTGTTTTAATAAAAATTAAATAGCTTCCTTAAATTGTGAATATTTTCCATTATAGTGATATTGTAGGAACACCAGAATATTTTTTTTTTTTTGAGACAGTCTCACTCTTATCGCCCAGGCTGGGGTGCAGTGACACTATCTCGGTTCACTGCAATCTCCACGTCCCAGGTTCAAGCGATTCTCCTGCCTCAGCCTCCCAAGTGCTGGGATTACAGGCGCCCACCACCACGCCCAGCTAATTTTTGTATTTTTAGTAGAGACGGGGTTTTGCCATGTTGGCCAAGCTGGTCTTGAACTCCTGACCTCAGGTGATCCACTTGCCTTGGCCTCCCAAAGTGCTGGGATTACAGGCGTGAGCCACCTGCACCTGGTCAGAAAATACTTTAGAAGATCCTTGCTAGGAAGAGATCAGTGTGCATTTCTTAATATATAACCAAATGCCTGAACACAATCAAATGTAGTTAAATGGCATACAAGTTTAAATATAAGAAAATACAAAAAAAAAAACAGAAAATACAATTTAGAATATTTAGCATTTCTAGTCAACCTAATATTTTCTAGTTTTTTTTTTTTTAAGGAAAGACAACATTCCTGATGCTTAAAGAAATGCAAATCCAGCCAGGTGTGGTAGCTCACGCCTGTAATCCCAGCACTTTGGGAGGCTGAGGCAGGTGGATCACAAGGTCAGGAGATTGAGACCACCCTGGCTAACATGGTGAAACCCGGTCCCAACTAAAAATGCAAAAAAATTAGCTGGGCGTGGTGGCGGGCACCTGTAGTCCCAGCTACTCGGGAGGCTAAGGTGGGAGAATGGTGTGAACCCAGGAGGCGGAGCTTGCAGTGAGCCCAGATCACACCACTGTACTCCAGCCTGGGTGACAGAGCGAGACTCCATCTCAAAAAAAAAAAAAAAAATGCAAACCCTTGGCTGGGCACAGTGGCTCATGCCTGTAATCCCAACACTTTGGGAGGCCAAGGCAGGCAGACTGCTGACATCGGAAGTTCTAGACCAGCCTGGCCAACATGGTGAAACCCCGTCTCTACTAAAAATACAAAAATTAGCCGGCGTGGTGGTGGGCGCCTGTAATCCCAGCTACTCGGGAGGCTGAGGCAGGAGAATTGCTTGAGTGAGCTGAGATCACACTTCCCTCCAGCCTTGGTGACAGAGCGAGACTCTTGTCTCAAAAAAGAAAAGTAAGAGAAAGAAAAAGAAATGCAAACCCATGAAAAGTACTTCGGAAGAGAACATGAAGCCTGTTGTAACAGAGATGCTTAGAAGTGGAAAGTTAGTAAGCTCTATGTACATTCATTTTCTTCTTTAAAATGTAGAAATTGCCAGCCTAAGCAACATGGCAAAACCCCATCTCTACCAAAAAAAAAATACAAAAAAAAAAAATTAGCCTGGCATGGTAGCGCATGCCTGTGGTCCCAGCTACTTGGGAGAATCACCTGAGCTCAGCAAAGTTGAGGCTGAAATAAGCCGTGATTTTCCCACTGCACTCTAGCCTGGGTAACAGAGTGAGACTCTGTCTCAAAACAAATCAAAAGTAGAAACTAGATTAAATAGAATTTACACTAAACATGATTCCAGAGACTGTTTATAATGGTGGAGAGCTGAGTGTTTTAACAACTGTTCAGCTTTTTTTTTCTTTTGCCAAAATTAGTATTCACTATTTTAAAATTAACTTTTTCAAAAATCAGAAATATGCTGTTAAGAATATTCATTTTCTGGCTGAGCACTGTGGCTCACACCTATAATCCCAGAACTTTGGGAGACTGAGGCAGGAGAATCACTTGAGGCCATGAGTTCAAGACTGGTCTGGGAAACATAGCAAAACCCTGTCTCTAAAAAAATAAAAACAATAAATTAGCCAGGCATGGTGGTGCACATCTGTGGTCCCAGCTACTTGGGAGGCTGAGGTGGGAGGATTGCTTGAGCCCAGGAGGTTGAGGCTGCAGTGAGCAGTGAACGTACCACTGCACTCCACCCCAGGTGACAGAACAAGACCCTGATAAGTAATTTTTAAATGAATATTCATTTTCTCTCCAGGGAAAGATACACACCAGTAGTTTACTTCATCTAATTCTTTACTGTAAAGCCATTCATCAAAAAGGAAAATACTCTTGATTTAGTGCAACAAACTTTTATCAAAGTAACTCTAAAGTGGTGTAATAAAATATCTTACTGTGTTTTCACCAATATTCAAAATACTGATGTTGAGAAATGTAAAATCTGTCTAGATTTTATTTAGTCTAGAAAATTGGTTTTGGCAATAGGGAAGAAAGTCACTTTTTCCAATTATGCATGTGTATCACATATAGTATCAAAATCATATGGGGAACTGATAAAGCACATGTAAGAAAAAACTTAAAATGCTAGACATCTGGTTTTTGTGCAGTTATGACTGAAACAGAAAAGGACTTACATTGTTCTTCTAAATGTTTCTGCTAAAGTAAAAATACATTCTAAATTTCAAAGTACATTGTTCATATTTAGCATTTCAATTGAAGACATTCTAGAATATTTTATGAAGCTCTGTAAAACTGAAAAAAACTTCTTAGCTTAAATGTTTCTCTTTTTAATTTTAATCCTATAATTTTATATGAAGTATGCTGCAGAGTTAAAGATAAGCAAATAATAATGGTACCATGCCATCAGAAAAGGACCCAGATTGGGCTGGGTGCGGTGGCTCACGCCTGTAATCCCAGCACTTTGGAAGGCCGAGGTGGACGGATCACAAGGTCAGGTTCAACACCAGCCTGGCCAATACGGTGAAACCCCGCCTCTACTAAAAATGCAAAATTTAGCAGGCATGGTGGCAGGCGCCTGTAGTCCCAGCTACTCGGGAGGCTGAGGCAGGAGAATGGCATGAACCTGGAAGGCAGAGGTTGCAGTGAGCCGAGATCGCACCACTGCACTCTAGCCTGGGCGACAGAGCAAGACTCCGTCTCAAAAAAAAAAAGGACTCAGATGATCTTCTCTCTCCTAAAATAAGTAAATTGAAACAAAGAGGAGCGATCTAAACATAAAACTCTCTACACTATAAACTCCTGGAGGTAAAGGCCCATCACTAACTCATCTCTGTGTATCCCTAGCATCCAACACAAGGCCTAGCTTTTTGGATACTTCTAAATACATCTATATTCTATATTATTCAGTTACAGAGTCAGTAATAAATGTAACAAACACATATTGGGGAAAAAGTTAAGGTGATACTAAAATAACAATGTAAAACAAAAAGGTCCAAAAGGAGCATGTTACATAGAAGTGACTGATCTGAATTAAAAAGACTGACCACCAAATATTGTAGGGTATTAGCAACCACACCTAACAATTAAGTACCCTAAACTAGCAAGCCACTAGAAAAATCAAAATGCTAGTAAGATTATCCATTTCAATATACTGTTTGTATTAAATTACATATTGTGAGTTGACATCATTTTATTTATATGGAAAATAAAAAGTTCATCCTAAGCCAGCAAAACATTTAACATGCTTTGGAATTTATGTTATAACCTGTCCTGAGGTAGAGCAAAGTTAACCTGGACACTATCAATGAAGAGTTGGTTAAACCACTTAATGTATTCTAAGAAATGTTTTAGAACCCACTGGAGATGCTGTTTCAATGAAAATAATGCTGCTTAATTAATACAGCCATATTCCTTCTGCCCCTACCACTCTAATGAAACTATTCACTTGAAAAAAACTGGCCTTCTACTTTTGAGCCTCTTCTCAGTTCTTTGCCTAATGTTCCTGTAGTGTTTGGCAATGATGATTACCTCTGCCTGCTTCTTGACATTTTCCTCCATGGCTTCCATGACAGTGTCTTCTCCCAGTTCTCTGATTACTACGCTTATGTGGAGCCAGGAAACTAGGAGTCATCTTTGCCTTCCCCTCACTCACCTTCCCCCACATCCCCAAGTCCTGTTAATTCCACCTTCTAAATCTCCCAAATACCAACAGTCAACTTCTCTCCATCATCATGGTCACTGCCCTAGTTAGTGCACCCATCTTTAAAATTGATTACATTTATCACTCAGGGTACCTGAGATTTTCTAAGCAGTGTGGGTAGCAGATAGTTTATAGAGACTCTCGAGATTTTGTTTCTTTTTATTGAGACAGGGTCTTACTGTCGCCCAGGCAGTGGTGCAATCGCAGCTCACTGAAGCCTTCAAACTCCTGGGCTCAGGTGATGCTCCCACCTCAGCCTCCGGAGTAGCTGGAACTACAGGCATGCAACACCATGTCTGGCTAAGTTTTCTAATTTTTTGTAGAGACGAGGGTATCGCCATGTTACCCAGGCTGGTCTTGAACTCCTGGTCTCAAGCAATACGCCGGCCTCAGCCTCTTAAAGTGCTGGGATTACAGGTGTGAGCCACCACATGCAACTGGCTCTCTTTCTACTTTTTTTTTTTTTTTTTGAGACAGAGTCTCACTCTGTTGCCAGGCTAGAGTGCGGTGGCGAGTGATCTCGGCTCACTGCAAGCTCCACCTCCTGGGTTCAAGTGATTCTCCTGCCTCAGCCTCCTGAGTAGCTGGGACTACAGGCGTGCACCACCACACCCAGCTAATTTTTGTACTTGTAGTAGAGGCGGGGTTTCACCATGTTGGTGCATGGTCTCGATCTCTTGACCTTGTGATCTGCCAGCCTTGGCCTCCCAAAGTGCTGGGATTACAGGCGTGAGCCACCACGCCCGGCCTCTTTCTAGATTTTCTAATCTTAAGTACTGCTTCCTAAAATTGATCTGCTTGAGATCATACCTTCAGTCAAGCAGTCATAAAAGTTTTTATATCTTTTTTGTCCTTCTACTTAAAAAAAGTACAGTGGTGCACTGTCTTAAAGTACAAAACACTGGGTGCCAAAGGGACCATTCAAAATAATGGTGCTCATATTAAAAGAATTACTCCACCGAATAACTCAATCTGTTTGCAAATCAGGTGGCTCTTATTCCTTTGCTTTCAACAAAATTTAAGAAAGACCTTGATGATACATCATCAAACATGATTTTTGAAGATAGGTTATTTGATTTTTGGCAAATAACTTTGAATAATTTCAAAATAACTTTGAAATCAGGTGGCTCTTATTCCTTTGCTTTCAACAAAATTTAAGAAAGACCTTGATGATACATCATCAAACATGATTTTTGAAGATAGGTTATTTGATTTTTGGCAAATAACTTTGAAAAGTGGAGTGACAATGCCACTTGAAAAATCCTTCTATTTGTATCTGCTTATTTATGTGAACAATGTTTTCAGCACCACTACCTCGGTTGAGGCCCTTATCCCTTGCTTTAAAGTTTATCCAAAATGGTCTTTACAACTCCTACTTTTCCTCTCCAATGCACTCTACACTATTATCAGGTATCTCCAAAAAAAGTTACATAAGTAGATGAGATATTATCATTAACCTTTTTAAAATCCTCCATAATTTCCCTCTACTACCAGATTTTTTTTTTTAATCCAACACCTTGGCATTGTCATTTTTAGCCACCCACCACCTAATTACAATTTATTCCCTTTGTGTGCTCATATCACCCTCTCTCCCTACAACCCACCCCCACCCTCATGCACTGGACACTGCTGTGCCCCAAACAGCCATGCCCTCTCACTCAGATGATTCCCTCAGCTTGGAAGGCCCTTCCTTTCTCTCTTCTCTGCCTGAGAAACTCCTATTAATCATTCAAGGCACCACAAATGCCATGTTCTCTGAGAAGCTTTCTAGGAATCCCCCAGAAAGAATTAATGGCACTATTCATTTTTTAACAATCATTAATAGAGCATCCATGCTGACTTTTAGAGGTACGAAGATGAACCAGATAACGGACTGTCGGCCGGGCGCGGTGGCTCAAACCTGTAATCCCAGCACTTTGGGAGGCCGAGGTGGGAGGATCACAAGGTCAGGAGATTGAGACCATCCTGGCTAACACGGTGAAGCCCCGTCTCTACTAAAAATACAAAAAATTAGCTGGGCATGGTGGCAGGCGCCTGTAGTCCCACCTACTCGGGAGGCTGAGGCAGGAGAATCGTGTGAACCTGGGAGGCGGAGCTTGCAGTGAGCCGAGATCGTGCCACTGCACTCCAGCCTGGGCAACAGAGCAAGACTCCGTCTCAAAAAAAAAAGGGACTGTCACAGTCTTGTGAAGACAGAAATGTTATCTGACAATTCCTATATATCATTTATACTTCTAGCTAAAAGCTGTATCACTGAGCCAGAAGAACAAAAGAATAGATGGCTTTACAAAAGTTAAGAGATACAAAATGGGCAGTAAAAAAGAAGTTTTCCAGGGAGGACTTAATGCTTATAAACTGTAAAGCCAAGACTCAATCCTAGGTCTGCCAGATGCCAGAGCTCACATTTAGGACAATGGTTAAGAGTGTGGGGTCTAGAGTTATACCACCCAGTCAAATCCCAATTCTAACACTTAACTATTATAGTTTACAGTACATACTTAACTTTCCTAGGCTTCTTTTTATTCAACTATACAATGGGAATTACAATAGAGCTAACATTTCAAAGCATGTTTTTTTTGGAGATGGAGTTTCGCTCTTGTTGCCCAGGCTGGAGTGCAATGGTGCGATCTCAGCTCTCCACAACCTCCGCCTCTGGAGTTCAAGTGATTCTCCTGCCTCAGCCTCCCGAGTAGCTGGGATTACAGGCATGCGTCACCATGCCCAGCTAATTTTGTAGTTTTAGTAGAGACGGGGTTTCTCCATGTTGGTCAGGCTGGTCTCCAACTCCCAGCCTCAGGTGTTTGGCCCGCCTCAGCCTCCCAAAGTGCTGGGATTACAGCCCAAAGCATTCTTATATTAAACAAGGGAATCCACATAAAATACAAAGCACAGGCTGGGCACAGTGGCTCACGACTGTAATCCCAGCACTTTGGGAGGCAGAGGTGGGCGGATCACGAGGTCAGGAGATCGAGACCATCCTGGCTAACACAGTGAAACCCCGTCTCTACCAAAAAAAAAAATACAAAAAATTAGCCAGGCATGGTGGCAGGCACCTGCACTCTCAGCTACTCGGGAGGCTGAGGCAGAAGAATGGCGTGAACCTGGGAGTCGGAGCTTGCAGTGAGCCAGGATCGCATCACTGCACTCCAGCCTGGGTGACAGAGCGAGACTCCGCCTCGTGGCTCACGCCTGTAATCCCAGCACTTTGGGAGGCCTAGGCAGGTGGATCATGAGGTCAGGAGATCAAGACCACCGTGAAATCACGTCTCTACTAAAAATACAAAAAAATTAGCAGGGCGCGGTGGCGGGCGCTGGTAGTCCCAGCTACTTGGGAGGCTGAGGCAGAAGAATGGCATGGAGGTGGAGGTTGCTGTGAGCTGAGATTGCACCATTGCACTCCAGCCTGGGCAACAAGAGCGAAACTCCGTCTCCAAAAAAAAAAAGATCTTTAATTTATCAAGGATATTTTTGCTAAGTAAAGGACACTGGGTTGACATTTTCCTTCATTACTTTAAAGATATTGCTCAATTCTCTGACTTAACAGCTTTTTGATAAGAGCCATGCAGTCATTCTTCTCTTTGCTCTTCTGTATGTAATATGTCATTTTTCCTCTGATTATCTTTAAGATTTTCTAAGGTACTGGTTTTTAGCAAATTGATTATGATGTGCCTTGGCAAGATTTTCTTTTCTTCTATTTGAGGTTTATTGAACTTCTTGGATCTGTGAGTTTATAGTTTTGTGGGAGACAACTTCTAAAACAGCTCCCAATGATTTCTGCCTCACAGTATTTCATGCCTTTATGTAATCCCTACCCCTTCAGTGTTGACTAACCCTATTAACTTGCTTTAATGAACAGAAAATGGCAAAAATGACAGGTCATCACTCCTGGGTTAAGGTGAAAAAAGGACTAGTGTCTTGCTTGCATTCTCTTTTTGGTGCTTCTTGCTTGTTCATTCTAATGAAGTTAGCTGCCATGTTGTGAGCTGCCCTACAGAGAAGCCTATGTGGTCCAGAATTGTGGGCAGCCTCTGGCCAACAGCCAATGAAGAAGCCGAGGCCCTCAGGCCAACAACCCACAAGGAACTAAATCCTGCCAATAACCACGAGTGAGCGTGAAAGCAGTCTCCCTCAGTCAAGCCCTGAGACCACTGCAGCCTCAGCTGATATCTTGATTGCAGCCGTGTGAAGAGTCCCTGAACCAGAGGGCCCAGCTGAGCCACGCAGAGAAACTGGGAGATAATGGATGTTTTGTTTAAGCCACTAAATTTTTGGAATAACTTGTTAGGTAGCAATACACAACTAATATAGTTTTCATCAAATGTGGAAATATTTTGTCTATGATTGTTTCAACTCTTTTTCCTCTCACATCTCCTGGGGACTCCAATTACACATACATAAAGACTATCTGATCTTGTCTCACATTATCTGTTGCTCTCCTTTTTGCCTTTTTTTCCACTTTCTTCTCTGTGCCTTATTTTGGATAGTTTCTATTGTCATGGCATCAAGGTTGCTAATGCTTTCTTCTGCAGCATGTGTTTTTCGTCTCCAGAAATATTATGTTTCTCTTTCTCTTTCTCTCCCTTTTTAAAGATATATTCCACGTCTCTCTCATGTTCATGTTTTCCTTTACTTTCTTGATCCCATGTGGCATTTATAGTAGCTACATAAGAGAAAAAAAGTAATTTCCTTCTCTCCAGTGCCTGTTGTTCAATGTCTGAAAACCATTATTTTGTGGGGTTTTAAAATTCCTGTTTTAGGAGGGAGGGTAAACCTGATTACTGTTGCTCTCTCTTGGCCAAAAGTGGAAGCCTATTATTTCTTTATAAAAGCTCTCCAAGTGATTCTAATGTGTAGCCAGCTTTGAGACTCAGTGGGTTAGTAGCTTTGATTTTCTTAAAAGAAAGTTTCCTTCCAGACAGCACACATTTTTTTCTGAGCTGATTAGTCTTGATGGATTTGAAAGCTTGTATCCCAAAGTGCTACATCATAATTAGCTAATATCAAAGAAGCTTTTCACTAAAAGAAATGCCCAATATTACTTGGCAAAGAAACTGAGAAACCATTATTCTGTGGAAGAAAGTTTCATGTGGAGACATTTAAACTGAAGTATCTGATTATAAAGTGACACAAGGTAATGTTCTAAAGCATGGAGGTAGGAAGAATAATGTGGAAAAATAATCTTCCTGAGGCCAAAGGAAACAGAAAAACACTGATAGAAACCATTCATAAAAAGCATGTCCAATAGGAACAACATAGATAACCATCAGTTTTTTAAACTCAAATATTCACAGAATTTTACTAGTGTAACTTTCGAAATCATGAACCTTGTAAACTCAGTAAAAATGCAAATACAAATAAATAAAACTTCACTTAGTAAAAAATAAACAAGATTCTCTTCAGTACCAGCAAATTTCATTTCTATGTAGAGGTTTCTTCCCATCTATCCAGATATCCTTCTGAAACTTACCCTTTTCCAAGTAAGAACGTGGAGCCCACGGTGGGTCCTCTTCAGCATAAGGATCACTATACTCAACCACAGCAGCTTCCTCCTCTTCGTAATCTTCTGGGGGTGGAGGAGGTGGGGGAGACTCATCAAAGACTGGTTCTTCCACAGGTGGCGGTGGAGGTGGTGTATCTGAAACTAAGAACGTATCAGGCTGACAACAAAACTATATGTTATGCAAAGTTCAGTATTTCCTATCCAAGCTTCTGGGTTCATGGCATATAAACCTAGACTTGAAAATAAATGTAATATTCCTTCAAAAAATGAATAAGCAAGAGAAGTCTTCCCATCAACTATAATGTTCTAGAGCTCCAAGTATGACGTTCTCTCTCTCTTGCCCTTGGATTAATGCTAATGGACACTGAATAAAGTTTAGACAAAATAATTATTAACTGAGCCTCTGGAACCTGTTTATACTAACACAAATCCTCTTTCCAAAGAGATCAGTATGGCCAGGAGCGGTGGCTCGCGCCTGTAATCCCAGCAGTTTGGGAAGCTGAGGCGGGCAGATCACCTGAGGTCAGAAGTTCGAGATCAGCCTGGGCAACATGGCGAAACCCTGTCTCTACTAAAAATACAAAAATTAGTCGCACATGGTCGTGGGTGCCCGTAATCCCAGCTACTCAGGAGGCCAAGGCACGAGAATCGCTTGAACCGGGCAGGTGGAGGTTGCAGTGAGTCGAGATCACACCACTCCAGCCTGGGCCATAGAGCAAGACTGCGTCTCAAAAACAACAGCAAAAAAAAAAAAAAAAAATCAAAAAACCAGAGATCAGTACAATACCGCTGAGCCTTACACTGTATTCAAGGATAAGTTATCAGAAATACTAACACTGAAAACCATATTTCACAAATTCTTAAAATATTTTTTCACTTAAATGAGTCCAGGGAATAGTAAAATTTTAATAACCTACTACTTTCCTCTTAATGAATTTTTCTAAAATAGCATTTTACCAAATTCAAAAGGAAAAAAATCATCAACAAACTTGGGTTACTTCATCTATGAAGATGTTTGTTTACTTATAGAATTTCTTCTAATTCAGACTATAATTCAGAATTTCTTCAGGCTAAATGTCCAAGTGTACTATCAGAGTAATTTAAAATATCTCCCACGGAGATCTGCTTCCACAGCTTGCATACCAATATACAGTAACATCAAAAAGATTATCTTCAAACTCAGCTACCTTAAGCTTTCAAAATGGTTGGTACATACTTGAGCACAGCTGAACAGAATGAAATGAATAAACCTGTTTATCAGCTCCCCAGGTTTAATGAACAGCACTAATTCTTATTTATGAGGTACCGGTATAGTTCTCATGTGATTCTCTGAGCAATCCAATTTATTTAGTATTTTTTAATCTAAGCCTACCAATTGAATTAAATGGATTTTTTTTTTTTTGAGACGGAGTCTTGCTCTGTCATCCAGGCTGGAGTGCAGTGGTGTGATCTCGGTTCATTGCAAGCTCCGCCTCCTGGGTTCATGCCAATCTCCTGTCTCACCTTCCCAAGTAGCTGGGACTACAGGCGCCTGCCACCACGCCCGGCTAATTTTTTGTATTTTTAATAGAGATGGGGTTTCACCATGTTAGCCAGGATGGTCTAAATCTCTTGACCTCGTGATCCACCCACCTCGGCCTCCCAAAGCGCTGGGACTGCAAGCGTGAGCCACCGCGCCCAGTGAATTAAATGGATTTTCAAAGATTGCTGATGCCTGGTGGGAGCTGCCACATCAACGCCATGCTGTCTTACCAGTATTCTTCCCATCTGCTGTGCCCCTCTATACTGATCTACTTTATAAACTTTAAAACTTCAGTCATTAAATAGAATGTCTTTCCTCCTCATAGTTTTTATTAATAAACAAAAGATATAGATATGTGATTTACCATATACTTGGGTGAGAAAGAGCAATTTATCCTATTTCCATTTGTAAGATAAAAAGACTGACTTTAAACAACTGCACAGAACCATAGATCCAAAGCAACTTTTAAAACAATAACCTTGAGAAATGACACTACAAAATTACTCAAAGATGCTACCATTGGTCATTTTTACTTTTCTTGTAACTGCCAGTTTAATAAGCTACCACTTTTGACTTAAAATGTTCCAATTACTCAGCTAGTCCTTTGTAATGCATTATTTCATTTCATCTTTATATTGGGAGGTGGTGTTTTTCATTTTATAGATGTGGAGACTGGCTTTCCAAGATTAAGTATTCCGACAGCAAGTAAGTGGAAAAGCACCTGAACTCCAATGCCTATTATCTTAAAAGCTACACTACTATGGGATGAGATAAATTTAAAAACCTTCAAGTCATGCTTCAGTAGTATTTATTCAACAAACATTAACTAATATGGCTGGATATTATGCTCAGCATTGAGAAAAGAGCAGTAGGCAAAAGTCATGAAGACATGAACAACCAAACCTTCATTTACAATTGAGTGGAGTGCGTGCTTTAAGATACTATAGGAGCACACAGCATAAACCACACTTGTTATGTGGGTCAGGAAAGGCTTCCTGAAACCTGAAGGAAGAGTAAGAGTTAATAGGGAGGAAGGGAGGAGGGTAGGATGGCACAGGGATTGATATTTCATGTCAGATACAAAGAACAAAACAAGGCCAGGCGGGGAGACTCACACCTGTAATCCCAGCACTTTGGGAGGCTGAGGCAGGCGGATCATTTGAGCTCAGGAGTTCAAGCCCAGCCTGGCCAATATGGCAAAACCTCGTCTCTACTAAAAATACAAAAATTAGCCGCACGTGGTGGTGCATATGCGTGTATTCCCAGCTACTCACGAGGCTGAGGCATGAGAATCACTTGAACCCAGGAGGGGAAGGTGGCAGTGAGCCAAGATCGTACCACTGTACTCCAGCCTGGGTGACAGAGTGAGACTGTCTCAAAAAAAAAAAGAAAAGGACAATACAAGTACAAAGGTAAGAAAGCAAGAAACTTTCAAAGAACTGTCCAAAGTTCAGTAGCCAGAGACATGAGGAAGCTGAAAAAGATGGGGCAGGAAGGGCCTTACAGCAGTTTAGACTCTATCCAAAGAGCCATGGGGAGCCACAGAAAGATTTTAAGGGGAATAACAGGGTCATAGCTGTACTTCTTACCCCAGTATAACTGGGTCACTATAACTGGTTCCAAATTATTCCAGACTCCTTCCAAACACCAAACTTAATGCAGAGTGAGTATTTGCTACCAAGGAATATCTTCAAAATAATACACCTGGAAAGCTTTGAAGATAATTCCAAAGAATTATCTTTGAAGATATACCAAAAGAAATGTATGTATCTTTCCAAGGTGAATGTTTTAAAGAGTTTAAAGACTTAAACATTATTTGAATGTTTAAGTCCTGCCATGTCTGTAAAATTAGTCACAGCACACCTCATACACAACTTTTTTATACATTGTGTACATGAGAAATGTATATGATTGTAGGAAAAGATGAAAAAGACTAATCCAAAAGGCAATCAACTGTGATGGGGTGGCCAAATTAGGGAATGACTTTTTAAAATATAGGTAGTGCTGCTATAATGGTGTTTTGCAGTCATCTACTTAAGACATTTCTAAGTCTTAAAGTGATATTCATGCACTTTACTATTAAATTAAAACAATACTTCTTAGGTTTGGTTCATGAAACATTTTGCTGTTTCTACAAAGTTTGCAGCTTTCACTGGTGACTGGCGAAAACCAATGACATCCTGCTTTAAATCCTATTCAACTTTCAAGTCTCATTTTTTGCTAAGAAAATAACCACTTAGTTGCTACACAAACGTTCGTGTTTCATTAATGGATTAGTCTTCAATGTCAGTTTCAAAATCTGGCCTTTACTCCAGAAGCTGCTCAGAACCACTTTTGTTCAAAATGAATGACAACATCTCACAGAACATGCAGTAGCAACTGATTGGCAGAATTCTCTAAGGTGTATGCTCATCACAATAGTAAAAACAGAAAAAACTCCCAGGGTATTATTCAAGTGACTACCATCATTAATCATTGTGATTAAACTGGATTTGTGATGGAAGAAAATTCTTTTACTGTAATGACATTTACTTAGACTTTTCACCTTGTATGGAGTATGTAGAATGGAACCAGCATTGGAAAGTCCTTCAATTCTGGTACTGTAATTAAATCCTTTTCTACTTGGTACCTTACCCTGTTTGGATGCAGCAGACATTTTTTAAAACCTGGGAACAGTGACCTTGTATCCCACACTTGACTTCACAAGCCTGGCAGAGGATCACACTACGGCCGTGCTTGGCACATGCTGAACTATTAATAGTTGAATCTTGCTGAGAGGCAGTTTTCTCCTCGAGCCAGTGCGGGTCACACCCAAGCTAAAGAAGAGTGGGCCCCAATAGCATAATTTAAAACATATGAAATCAACCTAATTATATGTGAAAATAGCTCTTAAACTCAACAAAACATCTTACGAAGTCACAGTGTGGTAAACATTACAGGTGTACATGGAGTACCTTCCAATAAACAAAAGTAAGTAAAATAGACTAGTTTCAGAAATTAGCAAATAGAGATGCAAAGGCACCTGAAAGACACTGAGCCCTTAGGCCAGTAAGACTGAATTATTAGTTAAAATACAACCACGTCTAGAAGAATGTGCTGATAAAAAGGGGGCATTTAGTCAGCTACAGAAGCAGAAAAAAGCGGGGACCAAAAGTGCCTGCTATGTGTCAGTTGCTTTTCCAAGTGCTGCGGAAACAGCTAGCAAGCAAAACAGGCAAAACTCCTTGCTCTTATAGAGCTTACATTCTAGTACTGGCAGTGCCCATTTCCAAATAAGCAGGAATCCTAAGCCACAGATTGCAAATATTTCTACCCCACCAGTGAAGTCATCCATCCTTTTTATGAGATATATACACTGGACTACTTTGGTCTGATGACATGAGATCTTTAATATCATTCTCCTAGTTCAGATTCATGCAAATCATGTAACCTTATTATTGTGATGTGGCCCTCGCAAAGACTGCCCATAAGAAGAGGATTCGTCCGTCATACAGTCTATGTTCACTGGTCTTTGTGACAGCAATTCCTCACTGAATGTTGACACAGGCCTCCTGATTTGTCATCAGTCTCCTGAGCTCCCTTAATGCTTCCCTAGAAGACTCAAGGTATCAACAAAATTAGTTACCTGAACAGGCCAAGGGAAATTCATTGCCAACCTATGAGGCTTCTTGGGAGACAGACTGGCAGCCTGGTCCTCTGAGCCCTACCATAAAAGGCCCTTCTGATATCTGGAATCACAAAACTGGAGGAAGATTCTCAGACCACCTATAATACTCATAAAACTCCAGTGATAAGAAACTAGACTACCACTTATCTGAGCAACCCAGAGAAAAAGATGGGATATCTAGTGATTAAAGATACCTCCTCAGTAGGATGTGATCTTTCTTTTCTTATATGTGCCTTATTTTATATGTATTTGTCTTATGTCTTTACTACTAGTTATTTAAAAGTAGAAAATTTCTCTATTTTATCTCCACTAGCCAGACAGTGACTTGTTCATAATATTGAAATGTTGAAGTATCAGCAAATGAATGACTATCCAGTCAATCACATATAAATGACATT
The DNA here is from genome assembly GCF_028885625.2 of Pongo pygmaeus. Classification (NCBI taxonomy): domain Eukaryota; kingdom Metazoa; phylum Chordata; class Mammalia; order Primates; family Hominidae; genus Pongo; species Pongo pygmaeus. Next base: position 103,709,982 of record NC_072384.2, on the reverse strand, counting down.
TTATGCCTATAATCTGATCTACAGCATAAAGAAGACATAAACTTACTATTTTCTTGGACTCTGGCCACAAATCCCATTAAAGGTAACTGAGGAGTTACCTGTAGGATGGAGGGAGGAGGAGGAGCAAGAGATACTGCAAAAACAAAAAAGGTGTGGAGGATAAGGGATAAGGGCGAGTTACATTAAAAGGAAAGGATAATACAATAAAATAAACACATAAAGGAGGGAAACTACTATTCACAAACATTTTATCAGTGATCTCAAGGATCCCCTGTTGAGGGACAACTCATTAACACATAAAACAAAGTACTGGGGGAATTTTTAGTTAAGTTTTTGAAAATCACAACAGGAAGCATTTATCATACACAGATATGTTAAATATATATATAACATAATCATGTTTTATATATATAACATAATCATATGTTTTATATATATATATTATATATAATTGATCTTTTTTCATATCATAACATCATGCCTTCTCAAGGGAAGCATTTCTGCAGATTACCATGATGTTGTTTTCTGAATTTTACCTTGGAAGGTTACAAGTTTAAATGTTTGTCAATACAGAGAGAAAAAAAATTACATCCCAACACTCTAAATGTATACTTTTTATTACTCTAATTGTAGGCAAGTAAATTGGTTCTTCATTCATTAATTAGACAAATACTTACTGACTTCCTACTAAGTAAGTGACAAACACCTGCTAGGAAAACAGTATCAAAACCGTCCTCTGAGAATCGGATGCTATGTCATTACAATTTTTCATAATCCCAACTCATTGGTACACTTCCTCCCTGATGGTACAGAAAAGTGCAGGCCTTAATCAAATCACTCCACTCTCCTTCCCAAGGTGTATTTCCCTGCACCCTCAATCACCTGGCACAGTGCCTAGAACTAGTAAACTGTCAACAAATGTTTAACATATATAAATGCACTAAAAAGCCAAGTATGTGTGGAAACTAAAGAGGCAAAAAAAAGAAAGAAAAAAGATTACTCTACAGTTACAGTTTCCTTTAGAATGGGTACAAAGTATGATATGCAATTTCTTATAAAGAGAAAATGCCTCTATTAGCTCTGAAGTACAGTTAAGACTAATAAAACTAAAAAGATGAACATGTCTCTGCTCTCAAGGAGATCACATTCTATTGAAACAGAAGAATACATGATAATCTTAACCCAACAATATTTGTAGCAATTCCCTGGTAGTAGTGGTGGAGGTGAGGGCTACAATGAAATGACCTCTCAGCAGGGACTTGAAGAAAGGAACCTGCCAAGCTGACAGGGGTTGAGAAAGATAATGAAGTTGAGAGAAGCAAGTGAGGGTGAAGGCTCAGAGGCATAAAACAGCATAACCAGTTCACAGGACCAGAAATGTTTCCATATGGCTAGGAAAAGATACCCAAAGAGAAAGTAAAAAACCCAGAAATATCAATGGGAGGATATGAAATAGGGAAGGATCTTATATGCCTGGTGGAAGAGTGCTTAGTGGAAAGAGGTTGGATTTTCAAGTCACTCAGCCTCAAATCTCTGATCCACCATTTCCTGGCTGTTTGGACAGCTAGTCAATTAACTCCTTCAGGCCTATTCCATAAATGTGATACGAAAACAAAGTAATGCAACCCACTTCACATAGTGGCTGCAAAGATTTAACAAAGACAATGGATGTGGAAAGCCTAACCCAGTGGCTGGCACGTAATAAATCAAAGCAGTTTCTAGAAAAGGAGAGAACTTTGAAAGTGTGGGAAGAGAGTACTTGGCAATTAATGATTTAGCTAGCATATCAAGGACAGCAACAAGCTGAAGGTCATTCTTAGATTTTTACCCTTCGTAACTATGAAGATGGAGATGTCATTAACTATGTTAAGCCTGGTAGGTAGTACTGGGAAAGAAATGGTGTGGTAAACAGGTAAGTCAGGGAGAGATAATCATATGATACATTTGGGCTGAGATTATGCAAAATATCTACAGTTGATGCTATGGATAGATGCAGGGAGGACATATAAATGCACAGACAAGAGTTAAGCAGATAATCTTGAATATGTAGATGCAAAGAACAGAGCAGTATAACCCTAGAAATTGGTACCTTTCTTAAAAAGACACCTTTGGTTAGGTTTTTCCCTAAAGTCATAATTCTTGGCAGTAAATCCTTGACTTGTGTGTCTGCTTCCCACTCAGAGGCTTACAACAACTGTTGATATGTTCATAATACTGTTTCCAAGGGTAAGCAGAAGACAGTGAAAAGAGAAGGTAGCACAGACAAAAAAGATAAAACTGAGAAACAGTAGCAGGCAGCAACTGGCACTAGAAGAGTAGAGACAAGGCACGAGTTCACATCCAAGATGAAATGCTCCTCTTCTGTTGGCATGTATCCTAACCTTCCGTGTAACAGAAAAGTGGGAAATTTCCCACTTCAGTCACTGTTTCTCTACCAAATATAAAAAATGACCTTTTGGTACTCAGCTAAAAAAGAATGATTAGGTGCTTAACCTACAGCAGTCTTTTTGTGGGTAGACTGAGGTTGTTTTTTTTTTTTTAAGATGAATATGCTTATTTCTTTTCTACTTCTGAAAGTGAAAATCTGAAGCCATAGTGGTTTTAAGAAGTACACCAGCGGCCAGACACAGTGGCTCATGCCTGTAATCCCATCACTTTGGAAGGCCGAGGGGGGCACATCACCTGAGGTCAGGAGTTCAAGACCAGCCTGGCCAACACGGTGAAACCCCATCTCTACTAAAAATACAAAAATTAGCCAGGCGTGGTAGCAGGTGCCTGTAATCCCAGCTACTCGGGAGGCTGAGCCAGGAGAATTGCTTGAACCCGGGAGGTAGAGGTTGCAGTGAGCCGAGATCATGCCATTGCACTCCAGCCTGGGCAACAAGAGCAAAACTCCATCTCAAAAAACAAACAAAAAAAGTCCACCAGCAGCCAGGGAAAGATCAATCACAGTTCTTCCTTAAAAGAATGACTTGGTAACAAGTTAGACTTTCTTCAAAGCTAGTCTAAGGCATGTTCAAAAATTCAGTTCCGTCTGGGGTTACAAAGGTCATCCCAAATTCTACTTTTCTCCAGGACAAACCTTTAACAAGGTGGTCCAAATTAATTCAGATACCACATCATTTTCTTTTTGGATCTTGTAAGATTTCATCTGACAAGAATGTCTGTGAGCCAGAATATACTGTCTTTCTTGGAGCTGAGCTGAAAACAAACCATTTTAAGTGAATTTAAGCAGAATTTTGAGGAAAGAATTGTTGCAATATTCAGTTCTAATCCTAGTCATTTTGTGAACAGGCAAAGAAGAGCAGGAAGCAAACATGTTTTCATTTCATTTAGCTAAAATGATTCCTCATAAGACAAGACTCTTTCCCAATAACCACCAAAAGATCTCCAAACTTAGATTGTTATGTAATTTGCACAATATACAAGAATGTTTAGATATAAACAGTAAAAGGCTTTCCAAGCAATCCAAACCTAAATGATGAGTCTGTGCTGATGAAATGTACAGACTTTCCAGTACAACCTTCCTGGTTATTTATAAAGTCCTTTGAAGCATCAATGAAGCTTGTATTTTAAATGTCCAATTCAAAAAGTTTGGAAAAATAAAATTAAGCTTTTACATCTTATTTTTACAGCTTTATAAATACTCTGAGAATATTAGACAAAATAAGCTCTCTAAAAACTACTTCTAAAGTCATTACTGAACATCACATTTAGAGGAGATATATATATTATATAGCCCATGCAAGTTGAGATGCTTATGTTTTTTTCCCAGTGAAGGAAATAAACGATGTATAAATGTAGTATTTTCTAAACATGAATATCAACTTAGAACAAGAGGTATGTAAAAGTGAATTCAGGCTGGACGCAGTGGCTCACACCTGTAATCCCAGCACTTTGGGAGGCCAAGGCAGTAACACAACGACTAGGATTAGAACTGAATATTGCAGCAATTCTTTGCTCAAAATTCTGCTTAAATTCTCTTAGAATGGTTTATTTTCAGCTCAGCTCCAAGAAAGACAGTATATTCTGGCTCACAGACATTCTAGTCAGATGAGATCTTACATGGTCCAAAAAGAAAAGGATGTGGTATCTGAATTAATTTCGACCACCTTGTTAAAGGTTTGCCCCGGAGAAAAGTAGAATTTGGGATGACCTTTGTAACCCCAGATGGAACTGGATCACTTGAGGTCAGGAGTCGGAGACCAGCCTGGCCAACCTGGTGAAAGCTTGTCTCTAAAAAAAAAAAAAAGAGCCGGGTGTGGTGGCACGCACCTGTAGTTCCAGCTACTTGGGAGGCTGAGGCAGGAGAATTGCTTGAACCCAGGAAGCAGAGGTTGCAGTGAGCCAAGATTGTGCCACTGCACTCCAGCCTGGACAACAAAGCAAGACTTTGGGGAAAAAAAAAATCTTCCTGCTCCTGCTCTTTATTTATACTTTGATAAAGCCCCATCACATCAGTATTCTTCTAGACGTTTTAGACATTTATGGTGATGCTGTAACTTCACAAATCATTTAGAGAATATGTGAAATGGCTTTTTATTTTGGAATAGCACCATCCCAACATTGTTTTCTATTTTTTTTAGTCGCTTTTAAAACCATTCAGGGGTTATTAAGCCTGACACTTTCTCTTTGTGAAACAGCATACCCATTCAGAAACTCCTGTATCTCACAGAACTATATATAGACACATCTCTTGGAACCAACATTCACTTTATGAACTAGATTTTTTCAAAAGCTTTTAAGAAAATATGAGCAGTAAAATACAGGCTACTTTCTCCTAAAGGCTTCAATACTTACATGCTACATTACTGATTCCTTAACAAACAAGGCTTATATAAGTATATGTATACATACTCACATGTAGATATATGTATATTCTTCTTGACCACCAAGGTGCTTCATATTTACATTTAAAGTAGAGACTGTTAACTCATAATTAGCCCTATGTGTTTCTATGGCCCCCCACCTTACCACTGGCAAGATGAATGATAAATTGGTATTCCTATTTCATTGGCTGGATTAGATTAAGAAATAATGAGAACCAAAGGGATTTCAGTTATGCCCTGATCAAAGGGTTCCTTTCAATAACTTGTTTCTGAAATAATCTCACGAAAAAACAATTATTGTGCTCCCAAGACTTGGCACTAGCCACTGGGTGTTCCATATTTTAACTCCTATGTTATAATTGCCCTTTTTCAAACTCAGATCAAATTGTACATTAACAAATATAGTAACAGCACTGCTAGATTTACACTTCACAGAACCCCACTGAATTTATATTCACATGAAACCTTCCAAAGATTGTCAGCTCACTTCCTCAGAAGCATGCAACCACAGGAAGACTCCAATTACCCAAAAAAAAAAAAAAAAAAAGCTCATAAAACACACGCTTCAGATCATTTTTGTTAAATCAGAGAATTAGTTACTCGAGAAAGCACAACAAATATTCTCATTGTAAATATGAAAAAATAGGGACAATTGCAGGGCCAGTGGGAGTAATACAGGAGACTTACATCATTTTTTTTTTTGAGACAGGGTCTCACTCTGTTGCCCAGGCTGGAGTACAATGGCACAATCTTGGCTCACTGAAACTTCCATCTCCTAGGTTCAACCAATCCTTCTGCCTCAGTCAGCCTCCTGAGGAGCTGGGACTGCAGGCACCTGCCACAGTGCTTGACTCATAAATAATATTCTAATGAATATAAAATAAAAGTACATCTAACAGCCTTAGAACACTGATTCACAAAGCATTAAGTCTTGCAAAAAGAGCTTTTCCAAGAAAATGGTTTAGTTAAAAAAAAAAATAGTTTACAAAAAGTACTCTGATTAACCAACTAACAATGCTGTGGCCACCCACTTTAAACAGTTATCAAATCCCTGGAGATGAAAGGCAGAACTTAATAGAGCAGAGTACAGAAAAACAAAAAAGTGCAACTAAATTGACTCACACATTACGCAGAAAGCCTAACAATCCCAATTCACCTTACTTCCATGAGTGAGAAAAATACTTTTCATTAAAATCATTCCATAAAGTGGGGATATTTTTACTTTAACATATACTTTCAAGCATTTGAAAATCAGATTTACAAAGAAACTATTAAGTATGTATTATAAAATACATTTAAATATGTGCTTAAACAGCCTTCAAATAAATTCTACCTACAGGGTTCTCATAGGACTATTTTGGAGCATACACGAACAAAGCATGAAATATCCCTGCATAGGCCGGGTGCAGTGGCTCATGCCTGTAATCTCAGCACTTTGGGAGGCCAAGGCGAGTGGATGACTTGAGGCCAGGAGTTCAAGACCAGCTTTGCCAATATGGTGAAACCCTGTCTCTACTAAAAATACAAAAATTAGCTGGGCATAGTGGCAGGCGCCTGTAATCCCTGCTAGTTGGGAGGCTGAGGCAGGAGAATCGCTTGAACCCGGGAGGTAGAGGTTGCAGTGAGCCGAGATTGTACCACTGCACTCCAGCCTGGGTGACAGAGCAAGACTTTGTCTCAAAACAAAACAAAACAATAACCAGCCAGGCATGGTGGCAGGTACTGGTAATCCCGTGCTCCTGAACAAATGTGAGTTTGAAAACACGGTTTAAAAGGCAAATGTATAAAAAGGGCAGTTTTGTCAAAATTTAAGTTCAGAATGATTTAAAAAGAATGGCACAGCCAAAAACACTAAATGTGATAAAAGATAGAAGAGAAGTATATATCAATTAAGGCAGCTGGTATTCACACTATGGTTTGCACTGGATGGACTACAGATACAGCATTTAATTTACAAGAGGGACCCAGAACAGTGAAGGGATTTGGATAAATGAACAAGGGATTCATTTGGCATTCAACAAACAGTTCCTGAGCAATATTCCAGGATGTAACTGTATAAAAGACTGACAAGGTCTAAGGCTTTCATGCACTTTATATCACATCCTTTCATCTGCCTTCCCCTCCAAAAAAGAGAAGACTTGGGAGGATAAGAGAAAGATTTTTTAAATATGTAGGTAGGACAATAGAAAGAACATGGAACTTAGGCCAGGCACAGTGACTCACGCCTGTAATCCCAGCATTTTGGGAGGCTGAGGTGGGTGCATCACTTAAGGTCAGGAGTTTGAGACCAGCCTGGCCAACATAGTGAAACCCTGTCTCTACAACAAAATACAAATATTAGCTGGGTGTGGTGGTGGGTGCCTGTAATTCCAGCTACTCAGGAGGCTGAGGCAGGAGAATCTCTTGAACCCAGGAGGCGGGCATTGCAGTGATCAGAGATCACACCACTACACTCCATCCTGGGCAACAGAGCGAGACTCCATCTCAATTTAAAAAAAAAAAAAAAACCAGAAAGAAAGAACATGGAACTTAGAGTCAGAAAACCTAAGTTCAAATCCTAACCTGACCATCACCTCAGCCTCATTTTCCTTACCTATAAGATATATAAGAAAATGATCACCAATCTTATTTTGTACATGATTCTAAGAATCAAATGAGATAATATAAAAACATTATTTAAATTAAGTGTTTATGTTGGAGGATCAAATTTCTTCTGCAAGACTCAAAGAATATCACTACAGGTCACAGCCACAGAGACAAACTGCAGCTCCATAAAATTCAAGGTTTATCAAAAATGGAATGAGTTGAACCCAGTATCAGAGGTGTTCACACATAGGCTTACTGGCTTCCTGGCAAAAATACAGAAAAAAGCAGTAAGTTGACATACCATGTCCACAATAGCCATGGTGTCTAATATTTGTTCTTGCCCTCTCTGGGGAGTAAACAAAATAACAATTATTAAATATGTTCCAGATTAGTTATTCTCCATGCATGATACAACCGATTATTTAGTGTAATTATTATATCTGATTCAATTTACCCAATTCCTAGTTTTTCCACCATGGGTTTGGTATGAGAATTGTATAAGCTAGTATAATTTCCTAGCACAAAGTAGCTTCAAAAATGTTCTCTTTTCCTTTGCCACTTCTAAATTCTGTTCATGTGCACCCAACTTTCATTATTTGTTATTTATAAAGTAAGGATGTCTGATTAAATGAAAAGGAAATACCATTCACCACAATGTTATTTTAAAAAGCAAATAACCACTAAAATATTTTTAAAAATTCTGCTCAGAAAAATTAAGTTGTATGACTTTACATGGAAATCACGTACTGATTTTTTTTTTTAAAGAATTGAAAGATACAGTATTAACAACCTACAATTCATTCATTCAACAAATGGTGCTAACCACCTACCATGCACTATTTGTAATTAAGGGTTTTTTGTAGTTGAAGGTTTTTAATTAAATACATTCTATAGAATGCAAAAAAAAAAAAAATCTAACCTGGATTCTGGCTATAAAAAGGTCCTCCATTCATCTGATTCTGAAGGCTTGTTTGTGAAGTAATGGAAGGAGGGCGTCTATAGGGCAACGAGCCCCCTATTGTTGGGGGAGTATGGCGAGAGGCAGGCCTATTCATGCTGTAGAACTGTACAGGATGACCTGAAAAAGAGACAGAACATACATATGTCATTAAAAGAAAATTATCTCAGATCATTAAATACTTTATGTACAATGCCTAAATCTTAATAATTAAAAGTAACAGCTAGTTTAACTGGTATCTGAAATACACAATGCAAGGTGAGTTATTGCCCGCTGATATTGTATCAGAGTACAAAAGCAGAAAAGCAAACAAAAATATGACTAAGTTTGGAAAGCTATGTCTAAATAGTTTACTAATTAGGGCCGGGTGCAGTGACTCATGCCTGTAATCCCAGCACTTTGGGAGGCCAAGGCAGGCAGATCACTTGAGGTCAGGAGTTTCAGACCAGCCTGGCCAACATGGTGAAACCCTGTTTCAACTAAAAACACAGAAATTAGCCAGGTATGGTGGCATGCACCTGTAATTCCAGCTATTCGGGAGGCTGAGGCATGAGAATCACTTGAACTCAGGAGGCGGAGGTTGTAGTGAGCCGAGATTGCACCACTGCACTCCAGCCTGGGTGACAGAGTGAGACTCTGTCTCAAAATAAATAAATAGTTTGCTAACTAACACTATTATTTCACTAAATTAAAAATCTGATGGGGTTTCAAAATCATCACAATTAATTAAAATTTATCTACTCCACCCCCAAAATACAGCCACTAAACACTGAAAACTAAAATCGACAAGAATGACATTTGGGAAAGCAAGAGAAAAAATGTTTGACACACAGTCTTATTCCAAAATAATAAATGTAAGGTAGCAAAAAAGTTTGGTTAAAGGAAAATAAGGTATTTCAACAAAAGGTTAAATGACGTAATTCCAAATCAAACATTTCTTTCATTTAATCAGAAAAATCTACCACGAAAGCTACATTACTTTGTCTTAAAATTAAAATCTAAAAAATTTACAATCATGAAAAAAATTAAGATATAAAAAGAGTCAAATATATCTTATTTTTAATATCATCCCTAAGTCCATATATAGTTATCATCAATTTCACTGTATTTTGCTCTCTTCAGAGTTCTTCCACAGCTAAAGTCAACTGGAGACATGATTCCATAATACATCAATTTCCTAATAATATAACGCACTCCCTAAACTTTACCTTGACTTCACTCCCACCTACATTAAGCTGAGAACTTTTTCTTACAGAGCACTACAGCACCCATGAGAGAGCACACTAGCAGACAAGGGAGAAGCGGAGGGCAAGAGAGAAGAGGAGGGGGAGAAATAAGCAGGTGGAGAAGAAAGCGGAAAGGGGACAGGAAGCTAGAGGAGGAGGAGATGAAGGAGGAGGGCAAGAGGATAGCGGAGGGGAAAGGAAAGAAGAAAGAGAAAGGGAGAAAGGGAGGAGATAAGTGAAAAAAAAAAAAAAAACTTTTGCTAAACCCAACAGGAAGCCAGAGGGCAAAAGAATCCATTGAAACATTTCATGGAGGTCAGCCTACTGGAGAAGAGGGGAGAGTAGAGGAGGGGGGACTGGAGGAACAGATGATACCTGGAACACTCATCTATCCATTTGTGCCTAAGGTTATCCTGAAATTTTTTAAATTCTAAAATAAACTACTTGAAACACAGTGAGATAAGACTTATGTAATGTAGAATTTGATGAATGCTTGATTTGTTGAAATCTTCATGATCAAACACTGCAGTCATATCCTCTTCCAGGCTTCATATTTCTCAGCTGAGTCTTACCATCTTTATTCTACTTTAATATGAGACTATCTTCTTGGTAATTTTAATTAAAAGTATTAGAGGAATTTTTCATCTTGTCTATGATTATAAAATGGTTTTACATGACTAAAATTGCTCTACAGGAGTTCTGAAAGTTTATCAAGCTTAGATTCATATGGAGTCATATAAGGATTATAAGAGCACTCAAGGCTTGTTATAACATTTAATCATCTTATATGTATATCAAAAACTTAAGCACTCAAGCTTAAACATAATCCACTATCGACTGAGAAGCCTCTGTAACCATGATAAAAATGAAAACGTATAAACTATGATTTAAAAGGCATATTTAGTTATTTGAACCACTGAATACAATTATTAGCATTTCCGTAATTAATCTATAGCAAACTAATACAAACCTAGGATCAAGTTAAAAACATCTGGATTAACATCATGAATTTTATATAGTTAGATCTAGTCTAAAACCTCACATGGGCTGGGCGTGGTGGCTCAGGCCTTTAATCCCAGTACTATGGGAGGTGGAGGCAGGTGGATCATTTCAGATCAGGAGTTCAAGACCAGCCTGACCAACACGGTGAAACCTTGTCTCCATTAAAAATACAAAAAATTAGCTGGGTGTGGTGGCTCATGCTTGTAATCCCAGCTCCTCAGGAGGCTACGGCAGGAGAATTGCTTGAATCCAGGCAGTGGAGGTTGCAGTGGGCCGAGATCGCCACTGTATTCCAGCCTGGGCGACAGAGTGAGACTCTGTCTCAAAAAAAAAAAAAAACCAAAAAAAGACACTATTCACACTGTTAATGAGTTGATTTACCATTTGGGGTTTTAAAAATATATATACCTAATTATCATAAACCTAACGATAAAACCTGAAACTAAAAACTTCTAGAAAACACAGAACAAAATCTTTATGACTTCAGGTAAAGAGTTCTTAGATATGCCACCAAAGCACAATTCATTTAAAAAAATTTTGAAAAATAACACTTAATAAAAATGAAGAATTTCTGCTATTTGAAATACAACATTAAAAAAATACATGAACAGGCTGGACCCAGTGGCTCACGCCTGTAATCCCAGCACTTCGGGAGGCTGAGGCGGGCAGATCACCTGAGGTCAGGAGTTCAAGACCAACTTGGCCAACGTGGTGAAACCCCGTCTCTACTAAAAATACAAAAATTAGCTGGGCATGGTGGTGGGCGCCTGTAATCCCAGCTATTTGGGAGGCTGGGCAGGAGAATCACTTGAACCCGCGAGGCGGAGATTGCAGTGAGCCGAGATCGTGCCATTGCACTCCAGCCTGGACACCAAGAGTGAAACTCTGTCCGCCCGCCCCTCCTCCCCCCGCCAAAAAAAATAGAAAATAAGTAAATGAATCACAAAATGGAAGAAAATATTTGTAACTCATAATCTACAAAGGACATATATTTAGAATATAAAAGAACTCAATGATAAGAAAAAAAAACCCTATTAAAAAGATGAGAAGGAGCAAAACATTTGAACAGATACTTCACCAAAGAGGATATACACATGGCAAATAAGCACATGAAAAAAATGTTCAATATCATTAGTCATTAAGAAAATGCAAATCCAAACCACACATGTCATGAGAAACCACTACACATGTATTGGAATGGCTAAAGCTAAAAAAGGCAACACCAAGTTCTGACAAGGATGCAACTGGAAACTCACACATTGCTGCTGGGAGTATAAAATTATACAGCCATTTTGGAAAACAACTTGGCAGTTTCTTATGACATTAAAAATTTACTTATAATATAACCCAGCAATTCTATTCCCTAGGTATTTACCCGATATAAAAACCCACGTGCACAAAAAAAACCCTGCATATACATGTTTACACCAACTTTATTCATAAGCACTCAAAACTAGAAAAATCTAAATGTCCTCTGAGAAAGGGATGAACAAATTGTGGTACATCCCCATACAATACAACAGTACTAAGCAATAAAATGTAATGAAATACTTAAACATGCAACAACATGGGTAATTCTCAAATGCATCTGGCCAAAAAAAAAAAAAAAACAGATCAAAAAAGCTACATACTATATGCTTTCATTTATGTGTTATACTTAAAAAGGCACAACTTTAGAGAAAAAAACACATCAAGGGCTTACCAGCAGCTGGGAGTGGAAGGGAAGGACTGACTATAAAGGGGGCATGGAGGAAATTTTTGCGATGATAGGACTGTTCTGTATCTTGATTGTGGTGGCAATTACATGTCAGTACACCCTTGCCAAAACTCACAAACATATATGGTATAAAGGGTGAATTTTACTGTACATAAGTTATACCTTAGTAAAAAGAAAAACAATTGCTTGGTAACTCAGGTACTGTATAAAACAGACTATCCTGATATAATTAATAAGGCATTTACTTTGCTTTTAAAAACCACAGTTAATTATCCCCTCACATAACAAATGTTTATTTAGTGAACACTGAGCCAGGCACCCGTTATTCAATTAATATTTAATTAATAAAACACAGACTCTCAGTTGGGGGTGATTTGTCCTTTCTGATGCATTCTTTATCAAAGCAGGAGCATAACGAGGTTCCTATATTTAACTAGTTTGGCCTAACAGTTGTATCCGGATCAAAAAACAGCCCATGTTTACATTTATCTACCGCAGAAAGCTTTTCTTTAAAAGTCATATAGAAAGAATCCCATAAGACATCATCCAAAATCCATTTTGGCTAAAAGTGTCTTTTAAAACATATAAAGACCTTACATATGTTTAACATGTATAACAGCAAAGCTGAATATAAATGCCACGAAGTTCTTCACTGGCAAGTGGAACACTATGGTGACTGATATGCTTTGAATCTGTGTCTCTGCCCAAATCTCGTGTTGAATTGTAATCCCCAAAGTTGGAGGTGGGGCCTGGGGGGAGGTGACTGGATCACAAGGGCGGTTTCTCGTGGTTTAACACCATCCCCCTTAGAGCTGTTCTTGCAATAATAAGATCTGGTTGTTTAAAAGTGTGTAGCACCTCCCGCTTTGTCCTCTTGCTCCTACTCTGGCCATGTGACCAGTGTGCTTCCCATTTGCCTTAGGCCATGAGTGTAAGTTTCCTGAGGCCTCCCCAGAAGCCAAGCAGATGCCACTATCATGCTTCCTGTACAGCCTGAAGAACCGTTAGCCAATTAAACCTCTTTTCTGCATAAATTACCCAGTCTCAGGTATTTATAGCAATGTGAGAACAGACTAATACAGTGATATATATCCAAACACATACATTTTATAGCAGATAAGAACCTGTTTACTAGCCAGCATCATTAACTGTATAAATATATTTTGTAGCAATTGAGTCTATCTCCTCCCCAATAAAAACAGATTTTAGATTGCAATTTTAAAACACCAGCCAACTTAAATAAACCTGAAATTCTTTAAAAGTCCATTGTCTGAGTTTCCAATGCTGCTTAATAAGCAACAGATTCTGTTAAAAATAGACTTACAGAGGCTTTCCATTTGTTGTTCAAATATTTCCTATAAAATATACCTTAGAATTACTGTAACAGACTTTTGTTAATCACTTAACCTGTAATAAAAATATTTCTAATGATAATTTCCAAAAACTGTATAGAAGGTAGCTCCATATTAAACTTAAAAATCTCTAATAAATGAAATTCAAGCAATAAAAAAACACAAATTTATGCTACCCTATTGGAAAAATGTATGAGAAACTTTACCTCAATTTTCTCAGGAAATGTTAATCTTTGGTCACATACTTTCTGGTTAGTACATTATTCTTATTTTTTTTAATACAAAGTACAACCAAACCAAAAACAAACAAAAATCAGAGGTGCAAGTAAGAGAATAGCCAGATGACTGGATCTGCCTGCCAATGAATAAGCAAATACTTACCTGTAGGGGGAGTGGAAGAAACAACAGGGGGAGTTGGAGAAGTGAAGCCATCAGCAAGGGTCTGGGCACCCCCAGCAGCAGCGTCTGGGGCAGTGGAGGAAGGGACAGTGGCAGGAACAAGAGGGGCAGGGGCAGATGCAGAAGTAGCAGGAAGGGGAGGAGTGCCAGCAGAGCCAGCAGGGGCTGAGGGGAAAGAGGAGTAAGAGGCAGCATTAATGAGGCAATCACATGAGGCAGGATTAGACAAGGTATTAGAGTATTTATGTTAGATATTCAGTGCTTAACACTAACCAGAAGAACAGAGTTGAAAAAAAGAATAAAACTTATGCTAAAGGATTACTATACAAGCAGCAAATAATTCAAGATGCTCAGGGTAATGTGCAGATTTTTTCAATTCATTAAAAACAAACATTCCTTTTTAATTGAAAGCACTACTCCAGAAGAAAAGTGTTCCCTTCGTATTGTTATTTTTAGCATAACATTCTGTATATAGTATACAAAACTAACATAATACACTAAAAAACAACGGTTTTCCATTTTGAATTACACAAATCATAAAATAGACATATTCCAGATATCAGATTAAAAATTTTTTTTAAAACACAAATCTTTATGATTTTTAAAAGGCATTATCTACTTGTTACTATAAGTAAATCAAGTATGTAACATTCTATTCATGTATTTTGTGTCATGTTTTTAAAACTAAGTTTTAAGTGTGTATCTCCTTGAATCAAATAAGCAGATTTTTCTGTTTCAGAGAAAAGAGGGTAGTATTTTCAGAGACTACTAAATTCCAATACATCCACTAAATTTAACTGTCAAAACTACTTTTTATATCTGCCCAATCCTTTGTTACTAATATGGTTCTCACACTGAGTTCCCACTGTGTCCAAAGACTGCACTGTCATAACACTAGCTGGAATTAAACTTGTAACTCATAACAAAGTGTGATCTGAAACCTCAAGGCAGCAACTGAGCCACATCACCAAAGGCATAAAGAGAAGTGCAAAGTGAGCAAACACTTACAAATCACTTGCTTACAAATAACAAATATATAAAGACTTCCCAATATTTATGATTCCTAAAGAAAAACAAATCCTGATTACGAAGAAAGCCCACCATAATTAAATCACAAATTGAATCAAATTCAGAAAGGAAAAGTGAAGACGAGGCACCATGAATGTTTTACCTGGAAAGACACTGGGAGGAGATGGAGTAGGAACAGCAATAGGAACCCCCACACTGCCACTTCCACTGTTCTCTCGACTGCTGCTCCGACTACTTGGGTGGCTCCCTCCACTACTCCCACTGCTGCTAAAGAAATAAGAGCCACCAAAACATGAGTATTTATAAACAGTAAGAGATCATCAGCACTTCCCGACAATTTCTGAGATGAATGTAGCTACAATAAAGGTAATTCAAAAGCGTTCCACTTTAAAAAAAAAATTTCCTTGAGCTCCAAGTCAGTGACAGGTTAAAAAAAAATGTGTGTGTGTATATATATAGATATATATTTATTTATTTACTTATTAATTAATAAAGTTGAGGGAAAAACTGAGTTCAATAAGCTTGTTGACCACATTTTGAAAAAATTATCCATAAATATAAGTGATAAATATTGAGGTTTAACACATTAAAATAATAAGTATTGCCTTTTTATATTCCAGTTTAATGCCTATCTGAAGAAACTTCTTTTATAATAAAATAAAAACATTTTCCTAAACAGATTTGAGTAATTTTAATTAATAATCATACTTTGATGTACTATCCCATATTAATGTTTTATTATGTATAGTTTTTCATCTGTAAAGTTCCACCAAAAAACAACCTGACATTTCCCACATTTGGTCCATAATTTTTTTTCCAGATCAACTGAACTCTTAAAACTTGGAGAGAAGTCTGCACTTTAAGATGTCTGTTCTTTATCAACTTCCTGACTGCTCAAAGTTGAATCAGAACATGAGGAGAGAGAGGTGAAATCAGATGAGGTTTGGGAGAATAGAGTGAGGAAAAGAACTTAGTGCTTGGAAAATGAGAGATTTACCTGAAGTAATCTGAACAGATTATGGTACTATGACCATCACATTTTGCACTGAGGTAGAGAAAATACCTGTAAGTTCGATTTCTTTGATTCACAGAAGCTGTCCTCACAGGGCTCTGCTGCGAGGGAGCCATATTACGGGTTGGGCTAGGTACGTAATCATTTGGTACCACTGGAGGACGCACTGGCTCCAGTGTGCGATAGGGGGAGTGCCGCCTACAAAAAGAAGAGCGTATGTATTGTATGATTAAGCAAGTTTCGGCACAATAAATTCAAAGAGTTGCCAGCAGCGAGATACAATTTGTAATCAGAGATAGGAAATGTGTTTTAACATAACCCAGCTACCAATTTCAGTCTTTACTAATGTATCACTTCTCCACCATTAGGGTTTTGGTGAATATTGTTATTTTTCAGTCTCCAACCTCATTTCCCTGTGCTAATGCAATTTTGTTCATTTATTCTCAGCACAAAGGTTCTCTACCATTTAAGCCAATGTTTCCTAGACCCTACTCTCTTCTGAGAAGAGTTGGAATTCTTTTAGTATTATATTAAAGTCTTCCAACTGTACTTCATGAATGCACTAATTATTCTCCTCTCCCTTCTCTCCCTAACCAAAGATATTCAAAGACAGGAACTACAAATCTAGATTTCGGATCTATAACCCCCACACTGATGATCAATACTAGCCATAATAACTCATTTCCCTTTCTATATACCAAATATACAAAAATTAAAGTACATCTATATACAAAAATACACACTTTAATCTCATCTTCCATTCTCACTTTCTCCCTCAACTTTCACCTTGATCTCTTTTCTCTTTCCCTCCTCAGAGTTCAACATTTACAAAGGTGGGGGGAAGGGAATGACCACCACAACAGCCTTTCTATATTATTTACTTTGAACTGTAAAATACAAACCAGACTAGATTTTATTAACACATATTTCCCGCCTTTTCCCAAAATTTCCTCGAAAAGAGGAAGAAAGGAAATATGACAGGAAACAGGAGGCACATGGGGAAATTAGTGATTATTAAATTAGTTCTCATTTCTACTTAGGTTTCCAAATTCTTTATGACAATGATAAACAGTCAATTGACATACTGTAGATGAGATCTTGGTCACTAAAAGAATAAGAATTGATCAAGATGTGAAAATTAAAAAGCTTTCTTTTCCTGAAATGATGTTGCTCTACTGACTTATGTATGGATCCCAGAGCTCCTTTAACTATTGCTCTCCTGGGGCACTCAAGTTATGGATCACTGATTTTGGATGAGATCACTTTGCAATTTACTACCCTTCAAAGTCTCCTTACATACATATATACATTGGTAATTAAAAATAAAATAAGGGACACTGGATGAAATCTTGGGTCAAAAGAGGAAAAAGTAATGTCAGGACTTCAGATTTAAAATACTAAAAGGAAGTTCCAGTATCTCTTAAATTGTAATGCAAATATTAAACAATAAAATGGGAAACATTAATTTCTCCAACATCTAATTTTCAGACAATTTTTCCCAGGCAATAAAAATGTTTTGTTGCGGCCGGGTGCAGTGGCTCGTGCCTGTAATCCCAGCACTTCGGGAGGCCGGGGCAGGCAGAGCACTTGAGCTCAGGAGTTTGAGACCAGCCTGGCCAACATGGCGAAACCCCATCTCTACTAAAAATACAAAAATTAGCTGGGAATGGTGGTGCACACCTGTAATCCCAGCTACTCAGGAGGCTGAAGCAGGAGAATCACCTGGAGGCAAGAGAATTGCCCGGGCACAGAAGGCAGAGGTTGCAGTGAGCCAATATTGCACCACCGCACTCCAGTGAGACTCTGTCTCAAAAAAATAACAAGTTCTGTTGCATCCAAGTAAAAATTCTTTGATAATTGAGAACTACAGAGTGAAGGCAATGACACAAATAAGACTTAAAAAAAAAAAAAAAAAGGAGCAAAGGAACAAAATGTGGTGACTAGGCAAAGACTATGTGGAAAAACAGGTTATAGCCATCAACTAGCAGAGTGGGCCTCAGCAACTCTGGTCCCCAAGGATCCTGCAGAACCATTGCTAATATACAAGGAAAAGAAACACTGGTATATGAGCAGATCTTCAAAACTTGAAAACAACACAAAGTTTCATTCTTCTAGGGACTTTCTAGGGACTAAGTAGCTTATCTTACTAACAATCTTGACTTAAAACCCAACAAAATCCATAAGGCACTACACATGATACAAATGTAAATGTTTACATAGGAAAATAAAAACAGAGTTCCTCTTCATCTCTCTACCCCGACCCCTGGCACCATTATACACTACTATGCCATCTACATTCTACCTTGAAGTTTAAATCTTATTTGATCCACTAGATTTTCTCTCTCTCTAAGCAGAATTATTTTGTCCACCCGTAATAAAGTCATCCTATTCCTGGTTGGAATTTATTTTTATTCTTTGGTCTCCTACTGTCCTATTATCTCTCTTCCAGCACTATCCTCCACTATATCTCAAATCATTTTGTCCTATCCTGATTCAGTGCTTGATTGGGTTTCGGTTTTTTGAAGGTTTGTGGTTGTTTTGTTGGTGGTGGTGGTGGTGGTGGTGGTGGTGGCGGTGGTGCTGAGGAAGCCAAAAACAAGACTGTCAATTAAAAACTTGTTTAGCATATATCATAAAGCCAATGGTTGTCAAAACATTTTGTCTTTGTCTTATACATTTTTTAAAATCCAATTTGTGGTACAGTGACCCTGAAAAATTGATAGAGGACAAATATTACCCCCCTTTTACAGATGAAAAAACCGAATTATTGGCAGCTGACTATGTAGGAATTATAAAGTAACAGCACAGCTGAAACAGAATTTTAATCACCGGCTTCTGGGCTATACTAATGCCAACCTAATCATAAATCTCAATCACAATAAGTCAAGTTTATAATACGATGCTCTAGAAGAAAAAAGTCAAGCTTTTCCATTAATTGGCCATTTTTGCCAAAAGTCAAATCTAGAGCCCAACTCTGTAGGACCAAAATAAAGCTCCATATTCTTCTTTTTTTTTGAGACAGGGGCTCACTCTGCCACCGAGGCTGCAGCACAGTGGCATGATCACGGCTCACTGCAGCCTCAACCTCCTGGGCTCAGGTGATCCTCCTGTCTCAGCCTCGCGAATAGCTGGGACTACAGGTGCGTGCCACCACACCCATCTTATTTTTGTATTTTTCCTAGAGACAGGGTTTCACCATGTTGCCCAGGCTGGTCTTAAACTCCTGGGCTCAAGTGATCTGCCCACTTTGGTCTCTCAAAGTGGGGATTACAGGCATGAGCCACCACACCTGGCCTGAAGCTCAATATTCTTATAAGTTTCATCGAATTTTAAAATCTACACAGCTTAAAAAGGATAGTTGGAGTTAAACTGTAATATAAAAGACTATATAAATTTTATGAAAGAAAAGGAATTAAAATTAGATTGCAATTTACAATAAACCATGAACTTGGGCTAGGATTTTACCTCGAATTTAAAATTCACTAGAAAAACAATTTCTAAACAATCTTTTTGAAGTATAAAAATGTGTTTCCCAAGAGAAGAGAAAGTTATACACACAACCATCCTACAAAGACAATGTTCTCTCTTCAAATATTCAAAAAATAATTTAAATGTATGTTGTGCTTCATTTTTAAACAATACTACATGAAATGGTTTTCAATTACTACTTATATACTCACCCAAGTGTCCCTTTCCCTGACATAGGGGGACTAGGGGGCTTCTGAGTTGGAGGTGTTGTACGCGGCAGCCCACCCATCTTCATGTTCTGGGTACTCACCTAAAAAATTTTAAGGAAAACCCAACTTGTATGCAGTGAAATAAAGTGGCACTTTTGGGAAATAATATGTTACACTACGTAACAAAGGAGGGGAAGGTTTAAATACAGGGAAAAAAATTAGAGGCCATGCATTTCATATGCAATCTCTACTCTACTATTATTCTACAGTTGTACTCAAAGGACTCTTCCTAACGTGAGATTTTCAAATCATTATAAACTTGTATGCAAAGACTTTATTTGCCATTAGGCCATCACACCAACAGATCACTGGTTAGACTATTTGATATTACATTCAAATTAATTAAATAAAATAACTACAAAATTTTAGTTTTAATAAAGAGTAACTCAATCAAAAACAATAATGCTTTTAAGCAATTCCTTATTTTTAGAGATAACTTTTTTTTTTTTTTTTTTTTTTGAGACGGAGTCTCGCTCTGTTACCCAGGCTGGAGTGCAGTGGCACGATCTTGGCTCACTGCAACCTCTGCCTCCCGGGTTCAAGCAATTCTCCTGCCTCAGCCTCCCAAGTAGCTGGGACTACAGGTGCATGCCACCATGCCCAGCTAATTTTTTGTATTTTAGTAGAGACGGGGTTTCACCTTGTTGCCCAGGCTGATCTCAAACTCCTGAGCTCAGGCAATCCGCCAGCCTCGGCCTCCCAAAGTGCTAGGATTACAGGCGTGAGCCACTGCACCCGGCCAGTAACTTTCTTTAGATAGTAAGCATATCATAAGCAAAATACATTTCCCGAATAAAAATATGCAACTATGCATATGATCCACTGTAACTAGAGAATATAAAGATAAATCATGTATACAGAAAATTTTAGTTTTTTAAATTGTGGGCCAGCCTTATAAGTCAGATTTAGTTAATATCTTCTTATGAGGGAACCACCTACCTGAAAACTGCTAGAAGTTCAAGCCATGTTCCTAAACATCTGAACCAGAAAGTTAGGGCTGAGGTATCCCATTCAACTGGGAGCAGCACAAAGGCCACAGGCAATGTCCTAGTTCCAATGGGAATTGGACCCACTCAGGCCCAAACTGAAGGTGAATTCAGGCATGAGAAAGATGTAACATAGTCCTAAGTCAGAGCTGGACCGTAACTTCACTCACTATTCCATCCCCAACTGAAAATGCAAGTGTGGGAAAGATGGGTAATCTGGGAATAATGGAGGTCACCAAAGGAGTATGTTAGCACTTATACAGAAAGCCCTGGCTATCTCAAAAAGCTAAGAAAAATCACTCACAAGTGTAGTTCAAATGCAGTCTCAAATTGAGACTACCAGTGGGTTAATGTTCACCACACAGGTTCTTATCTGATTCTATTTTAAGACCCTAATATTGTGAACTGCCATCTTCAAAACATATTTTGAAAAAGGACCTCAACTTTTCTAAAAATAATATGGCTAGAGTAGTCAAATTATACTTTCTAAATAAATTGCAAGACATTACACCATTGAAATCAGAATACATTTATAACTGTAACTTCAGAATATAAATTTGAAGAAAGCAAATCATAATTGTATACAGAGAAGTGAAGCTATCAAACCCAACCCTGGCTTAAATGGAATTTTTTAAAATCCTAAAATACTACTTGTTATTTGAGTAGGCAAGAAATACTATCTCAAGAAACAAATTCTTCAAATGAATAGCCCAGTGAACAAGTTGTGTGTGATGTTAAAACAATCTTTAATGACAAATGACACCTTTGAAATGTCAATATTTTAAAGTGAAGCATTCATCTGTAATCCTTTTGTTGTTGCTTTTAAACAATAAAAACAAACAAACATTATCAAGTAAGAGTAAAGATTAACTTATCCTTGCTCTCCCTCTCATTAATAAGCAGAGGGTATACTACTCGTATCTTAAAATGAAAATGCCAGAAAAAGTTTTTTTAAAAAAATCAATCCACATTTGGGGAAAATTTTAGGAGTAATATGACAAATAATGAATAGCTTTTAAAACTGCATATCTTAATTTCTGAAACCAGAGGATTTATTTAAAGTGGTAACCAAAGTCCTTTAAGCTCAACCTTAAACAATATAAAACCCAAAGTTACTTTAAGTGATGAGGGAGAAGTGAACCAAACACTAAAACTACATCAATTTGCTGAGAAACAGGAAGGAAAAGGAGCAGGAATTTAAGAGAGAATTTTATTCTATATATGGGATAGCTAAAATATTTGAAAAGAGCTTTCCAGCTTTTGTTTTAGGTTTTGGTATGCAAGGTGTTTTTGTTTAAATTGCAGTATCTTCTGTAAGTCTTTCGACCTAACCCCCCCCCCCAAAAAAATAGCATAAAATAAACAATCTATATATTAAAATCTGGTGGACATTTATTATTATTATTTTTTTTTTTAGACAAAGTCTCGCTCTGTCACCCAGGCTGGAGTGCAATGGCCTGATCTTGGCTCACTACAACCTCCACCTCCTGGGTTCAAGCGATTCTCCTGCCTCAGCCTCCCGAGTAGCTGGGATTACAGGTGCACCACCACGCCCAGCTACTTTTTGTATTTTTAGTAGAGATGGGGTTTCGTCATGTTGGTCAGGCTGGTCTCGAACTCCTGACCTCAGGTGATCCACCCACCTCGGCCTCCCAAAGCGCTGGGATTACAGACATGAGCCACCATGCCCAGCCAACATTTCTATGAGTATAACTTGGTACATTTTATGATCTGTAGAATCATCAAATGACTGTATATTTGTCTGGTTAATGGGACTGGATGACTAACCTAAGTCACTTAAGAAACAAGAGTCTGTGTAGAATGTTCGAACAATCTAACTTTATACCTAATATTTCATTACCTTTCTATTAAGAGTTTTTCAGTATTTCCTCAAGGCAGCTTTTCCCTTGTGAAAAATGTTTCTATGCTAAGTAAAACAATAAACATGCTATGCAGAATATAAATACTGCCATCAAATTTGAAGAAAAGGAAGAACAGAAATAAATGCCAAACAAAACAATTTTTATAATAGGTAAAATCTACATTATAATTAAAGTTAAACTATATTTCAGAACTAAAATAATCTGGTAAATATAAAAATATATTTACTAGACAGCCATCATGATTGATCCTAAAAAAACTATTTTGAGGGAAGTATTTAAGAGATAAAACATTTCCTGACAAGTAGCAAAACACATGAGATCTCTATGTGCTGATGGAGAGGAACTTAACGAGAGCGAGAGAGAGAGAGACAGAACATATACCATAAACTCAAGACAAGGAAAACAAAGCAATACTGCAGCCACTTCATAATAGCAATTTCACTTGAAATACTTTTTAAAGTTACAAACATAGCAGAACTATCATCAGGCACACACAACAGTTTAGGAAATTAGAACAATACTCTGGTGGCTGATACCAATCATAATTTTGTTATGTATTTTTTTATTCCATAAAATGAAAAGACCTCAAGAGCTAAGTGAAGCAGGTATTAGGTACAAGAAAGAAAAGTTGGAAAAGTCCCCACTTTTTCCCTACCAGAGAGAAACCTCCAAAACAGAAGAAATATTTCATTTAGGTGATGAAGGTTAATGCATGGCCACAGCTCAAACACTTTCCCAATAGGCTATGATGAAGGAATGCAAATACCACCGGAGGTAGAAGCAGTTCCTTTATGACCAGGCTTTGGAGATCACTACAACTGGCACCACCCATTAAGCCAATTATTGTGACTTAATACCTTTTCTACAATGCTCCTACCTATCCTGCTCTACCTTCTTTGGTACATTCAATACTTCCTTGAATACTGATATAATATTCATTACAAATATCATGCCTGGACAGCCAAGTATCTCCAATTCATAGAAGACATCACCTCTGCTATGAAATCTCCCATCAACAGATGACTTACTACAACACAACAGTGGCAGATGCATCCTAAAATGTTATGTGTGGTATACCCCTCATATATTAATCTCCTACCAGATCTCTAGGTACAAGAGTAAAGGCATGTGGGAAAAAAAAAAAAAAAAAGGGAGCCTGTGGGGGGAAAAAAGGAGACAAAACAGTCTATAGAATGATTTCTCTGCTTTGAAGGTATTCTGAAATAAAAAAGACTCTCATGCCTAAAATAAAAAGCAATGTCTGGCTGGGCATGGTGGCTCATGCCTGTAATCCCAGCACTCTGGGAGGCCAAGGTGGACAGATCGCCTGAGGTCAGGAGTTCGGAGACCAGCCTGGCCAACACAGCAAAACCCTGTCTCTACTAAAAATACAAAAATTAGCCGGGCGTGGTGGCAGGTGCCTGTAATCCCAGCTGCTTGGAAGGCTGAGGCAGGGAGAATCACTTGAACCCGGGAGGCAGGGGTTGCAGTGAGCCATAGCGCCACTGCACTCCAGCTTGGGTGACAGAGTGAGACTCTATCTCAAAAAAAAAGCAATGTCTACAGATTCTATAGAAATTAAAAAAAAAAAAAAAAAAAAGAAATATCAATGTGGGAAGAAATCGTTAGGGAAGGTTCCCTAGAGAAAAACCTGAGCTGGTTTTTCTCTATGAAACTTCCCCAATAATTTCTTAAACTTGTTAAGTTTTAAAAGAACAGGATTCCAGACTGGGCAACACAGCAAGACCACGTCTCTTAAAAAAAAAAAGAAAAAAAAAGCAGCCAAGAGTGGCTGTAGTCCCACTACTTGAGAGGCTGAGGCAGGAGGATTACTGGAGCCCAAGGATACAGTAAGCTATCATGCCACTGCACTCTGGCCTGAGCAACAGAGCAAGACCCCATTCTCTTTAAAAAAAGAAAAGAGAATTTAAATATACAAATAGAAGAGGGGAAGTGTGTGTAGGTTGTGTCTGTATGTGAAATAGTGAGGATGGGAAAAAGCTGAGGTCAGTCACCTTTGGGCCTTCATTCTCTGTCCAGTTTTGTTCCCCATTATAGTCCCATCTAGTACACAATTATTTGGCTTTCTAGAGACCTCTATCCCTCTCTTCAGAGGATGTATGTTCCTACTTCAATTCCTCAGGGACACCAGGAAAAGGACCAAAAGATCCTCTGAGAAAAATCAAAGCTGAAATCAGGAATTAAGAGTATAAATTCAGGACAGAGGTTAAGATTTTTAGTAAAAGGGTTAAAAGACAGAAAAGCCTATCGAGTCAAGAGTCCAATAAAAAAAACACAGAGAATAAGGGAATATAAGATTAGGAGTAAGAGGAAAGAGAAACAAGTAAAGAAAGCAGAAGAAAACAAGAGAAATAAAGATGGACAAACTCCTGCTTGATTTTGAAAACAGATTCTAACAACTGGCTTTTGTCAAAACAGAATTGATGGCTTAAGGTTGGAATTTATAGGCAAAAACAGATGGGTCTCTCAAAGGTTGATGTTACTACAAAGCTTTTCTTCCAGGTGCTGTGTTGGATAAAGTTTTAAGAGTGCATCTTCAACTGTACCTGAAAGCTAGAAATACAAGGGGAATTTATCATATTTCTGTAAGGAATGACAAATAATTGCTAAAAATAGTACTCAAGTGAAAACAGTCCATTTTTTAAACATGGGGCTAAATGATGGATCTTCACAATCTTAAGCAAAATTTTTAAAAGTATTATATTCTTAATTTGCTGGTTGTAAAACCCTTAAGCCCTGCTCATTAATTATTAAGAATCTGAGCCGGGTACGGTGGCTCACACCTGTAATCCCAGCACTTTGGGAGGCCGAGGCGGGTGGATCACAAGGTCAGGAGTTTGAGACCAACCTGGCCAATATGGTGAAATCCCGTCTCTACTGAAGGTACACAAATTAGCCAGGCGTGGTGGCAGGTGCCTGTAATCCCAGCTACTAGGGAGGCTGAGGCTGGAGAATCCCCTGAACCCAGGAGGCAGAGGTTGCAGTGAGCCGAGATCGTGCCACTGCACTCCAGCCTGGGTGACGGAGCAAGACTCCATCTCAAAAAAAAGAAAAAGAAAAAAAAAAAGAATCTGCTTGGGCGATGTTCAACTGAAATAATACATTAAAAATCAGAAGTTTTTATTACTTTTGATTAAACTAATATGCTTATTTTAAAAATACTTAAGTTTAGCTTCATTAGTGACAATTTTAATGCTTTCAACAGAAAAATTAATTACAAACACATCATACTGACCTCAGTAACAGGGTCTTAAAATTCTTTTTACTACTAAAAGAGTACTGGCCAGGCATGGTGGCTCACAACTGTAATCCCAACATTTTGGGAGGCCGAGTTGAGAGGATGGCTTGAGCACAGGAGTTCGAGACCAGCCAGGCCAACACAGTGAGACCCTATCTCTACAAAAATTTTTTTAAAAAATAGCCAGGCATGGTGGTGCACACATGTAGTACCAACTACTCAGGAAGCTGAGGCAGGAGAATCACTTGAGTCAGGGCAGTCAAAGCTGCAGTGAGTCGTGATCACACCAGTGCACTCCAGCCTGGGTGACAGAGTGAGACCCTGTCTCCAAAAAAAAAAAAACCAAGAGTAGGGAACAGGAACCAGTTCAAGGTACATTCCACTTTTATATGGCCTTAGGTATATATGAAAACACCTCCAATATGGCATTCTATCCACTGACCTTGTACATCCTTTGCTGTAAAACTATGACCATACTGTTTTTAAAAATCTTATGAACTCTTAAATTTGTAACTTGACTGAAGAAAAACAGTTAATCCAAATTTCAGATGACAAGAACCATTAAGCATCAAACATGCTGTATAAAATAGTAAAAGTTAAACTTTTAAACAAGGAGGTCTCTTCTGAGTCAAATCCCACATGTCTGGTCCTAAAGTATGACGACTTTCTCTAGAGACTGTCTGAAAAGTATAAAAAGTATGACAGCAATGGGAGCAGCAAAGACAGAGCTCAAAAAGTGCTGAGAAACAGAAAAAGAGAAGTAGAAAGAAAAAGGACTAGGTCTTAAATAGGCTTTAAATTTTAAACAACATTTAATCAGCTACCCTGATTAAAATGAGGATAAGGAATCCATAATGCTATTGCTCATCAGGAGACTTCTAAGACACTTGCTAGAATCCACAGGTCTCCAAAAAGCTCAGGGATCTTATCTAAGTGTGATTCTTCATTAGATCTTTCTAGGAGACTCTGTTTGGCCTATCTCTCACAATGGAAACAGATCCTGACGCAGGAACACGAAGAAGGAATCATACTGGGGCTTAGAGAAAACAAGCATGAGATAGTGGCTTGGGCAAGCTAGTCTAAACTTTAAGGGTAAAGAATTTGTGTGTTTCTGTATTTTTTCTTCAGTTAAACTTTCCGTGTATTTCTATCACTTCGGAGGTTAACACATCAATGGTCAAAATTTGAATACAGACTTTAGGGTAAAAGGGCCAAAGCAGCCACAGTCTGCTTTTGGTCTAGTTCACTGCAACCCACCTATTTTAAGCAAAAGGAATTTCTTCACAATTCCACATCTTACTCACCATGACTGAGGATTTGGAACCAACAATCCAATCAATAATACAGGAGTCCATATGCCTGGGCTCTTCCAATCAAATCTACCTACCATGGGCAGGTGAAAGTTGTGTGGCCACAGTTAATACTAGTTAATGATTCAGAGCTCAGTTGTCATCACTTTCTACACTAAAGATATGGCAAATAATGGGTGTTAGATGGGAGGAATATATATTTGAAAATAAACTATAAAACTCACCTACAAAAAAAAATCAAAGAAGAAATGCATGCCAAGTTTTGTATATAATTGTAGTAACCTTGTATTTTAGGCAGGCTTCTTGAATATAGTTGAATTTCTTTTATCACGAATCCTCCATGATACCAAAACGTTATTGAAACGAATCATAACAGGAAATATCTCTAATTCTTAACTGATATTCTGTTAAACATTATCATGAGCTTTTGATGTTTTGCATATAATTATATTCACCTTTAAAAGCTCTTACAGTTTATATTGAAATATATTCTTTACACAGCTATTTGGAAAAAAGAATAATTTTTCTACAAAATACGATACTGCAACTTAAAAAAAAAACCGTGTCACTGAATATTTTCTGCTTCTCAATTTCTTTATACTGATTAAAAGATAATGACATATTGTCCATAAGGTATATCAGAAAGCACACCATTTATAGAATAAAAAGGCTATTACACAGGGGGAGGGTTAAATAAAGCACATTAATTGGCCCTCCAATTCACAACAAAGTCTCTATATTTATAAAAATCCAGCTAATTATATTTCATAACATTTTTATGATAGGGTAGCTTACATTTCAGTTTCACAAAATATACTAACATTACAAAATAACCATTAATTCAACAAATATTTACTAAGCACCTAATGTGTGTCAGGTACTGTTCTAGGCACAAAGGATAGAGCAGTGAACAAAATAGACAAAAATATCTGCCCTCAAGGAATATGAAGACACACCACAAAGTTGCATGACAAAATATAAAACAAAAAGGAGGAATTATTTATTGGGTTTTAAAAGGCCAAGTGTTAACTATCTCTTTAACTCCCCATATGTAATATTCTACATAAGAACAAAGAATGGAAATCCAGCCCTGGAATCTCTTACCTTAAATCTAAGCAACCACTTAATGCATAAATGGAGCAAATAAAAGAGGTAAGGAAAAAAAGCATTGAAAGGTTAGTTGAAACTTCAGGATGTGAAGAGAAAGGAAAAAAAGAAAAAACAAGTTAAGCATTCAGCATTAACAAAATAATGTTTCAGTAGATCATAGAAAGAGTGGTTAAAGCAGAATGTGTCATGAACAGAAGTTTCTTTGATGAACTTAAGATACTGTTTTATTCCAAAATTTAATTTTATTAAAGATTTCTTCAAATTAATGACCCTTAAACACTGAAAGTCAAAAAATGAAGGGGCTAGAATCCTGAAAGAAAAACATTTTACTTTGAGGATTATAAGAATGGGGGATGTAAACCCATGAATTATATATTTTTTAAAAATGGGATTACTTTTTTCTTATGTAATTGGGCAAACACAAATGTCATATTTTATATTCTAAGTGTCTTTTTGGCATTAGATTCTGGAGGTATTCTAAAATATTCCATTAGCAGTTGTTAGCCTTGAATAAATTTTCCCAAGTTAGAAGAAATTTCAGTTATTAACTAACCATCCAATTACACATCTTATTTTAACATGCTCTTATTAGTAATCTAAATGCATGTAGGTATTGGCTATAAAATTAAATACTGGGCAGGCACGATGGCTTATACCTGTAATCCCAACATTTTGGGAGACCAAGGTGGGAAAATCACTTGAGTACAGGAGTTCATGACCACCCTGGGCAACACAGACAGGCCCTGTCACTACAAACAAAAAATTTAGCTCAGCATGGTGGCATGTGCCTGTAGTCCCAGGGAAGCTGACAAGGGAAGATCACCTGAGCCCAGGAGTACAAGGTTGGAGCGAGCTATGATTGCGCCACTGCACTCCAGCCTAGGTGACAGAGTGAGACCCTGTCTCAAAAAAGTTAAATTAAACATCATATTCCAGATAATAGTGCTTGCATCGAAACTCTGAAGAGATTTAAAAAATAAATTTACAGTGTATATTTTCTTTTTACCTAGATCTACATTAAATTTAGATTTAACTGATTTCCATCCATAAGTGTTTTTTAAGTATGCTTATATTAGAAAAAAAATCAACTACATGAACTGCACAGTATCATTATAAGCATGTATATTTATTTAGTCACATCTGATACGTCACTGTCTTTCAAACTACTGATCAGACATAAATTAATACTCAGCTAAAGCTCTGAATCATTAAGTTCAAACACCAATTTAAATGAAATTTGCATGTTCTAGGCACCCAAATACATCTTAAAAGACAGCCAAAATATGTAATAGCTACACATTCAAAAGCAGTGGCAATATTAATTCACCTATTACTTTTCCCTAACACTATTCTTGCCCAAAATGTTGGGATAAAATTATTTTAGAAAAATTCAAAGTACATGTTTATTAATATATGTTGTTTTTGAAAACTAATGCCAAAAGTCTGCTGATAAATACTTGAGATAAGGTAAACACTTTCATAATAACATGATGAATGATTTTTTAATCAGTCATATTAAATTAAAATTGGAAAGATTACACTATACTTATTTACTCAAACCATAGGCGGTATTATCATAACTAAGCAAATATAATTCATTCAAAGATGATTGTTTAAAACTTGAGAATACATCACTAAGAAAAAGCAAAAAGGGTAAAATAGTTATAGTAGCAAGGAATCTTCACAATCACAACTGGGCCAAGACTTTGTCCTCTAGGAAAGAAAGATAGATAAAAAGCTTAATTTTCTCAAGAGTTAGTTTCATTATGGGTTACTACTTTTAAAAGCTTGAAAAAAATTATACCTACCTTTACTCCATGTCCAATATCATCTAGAATTGTATAGTCAATAGGTTTTCTAATATAACGAACTGGTCGTTCAAGATTGGCTGGAGCAATAATCTTATGTGTCCTTGAAGTGTTTTTATTGGTAGTCAAAATACCAATTTCTCTTCTTGCAACTTTCTCTTTATGAATATCAACTGTCTGCAAAATATAATGTAAAAAAAACACAAAAATGTATAGTTCTAATATCCACAAAAATCAAAATATATATACCTAGAGATTTAATATTGCTACTCATATTCTAAACTATGCTTGATAAATTTTATTCTTCTGGACTACTGATTTTCTCCATTTTTAGGTTAAAGCAAGGGCTGGTAAACCATGGCCCACAGGCCAAATCTGGCCCATCACCTGATTTTTACAGCCCACAAGCTAAGAGTGGTGTTTACATTTTTTAATGTTTGGAGAAAAGAACAACAAAAAGAAAACCTTCACATGAAAATTATATAAAATTCAAATTTGCTTTTCCATAAGTAAAGTTTTATTGGAATACAGCCATGCCGCTCACTTGCTTATCTGTCTAGGCTTTACACTATAATGGCAGAGATGAGCCACAACAGAGATGGTATGGCCCACAAAAACTGAAGTATATATTAGCTGCCTCCTTTACAGAAAGGGTTTGCCAACCCCTGGGTTAAAGCATGCTAATTTTTCCCTCTCCATTAAGATTTAGATTAATATAGTGATTAAGAAAGCCCCTGAAATTAATCTAGTTACATTTTTAATGACCTATTAGTATAATTTCTATTCATGTTTAAACATCTTTTTATTTAAAAAGAAAGAGGGCTGAAATATAATGTTAAAAATAAAGCCAGGCACAGTGGCTCAGGCTTGTAATCCAAGCACTTTGGGAGGCCAAGGTGGGCAGATTGCTTGATCCCAGGAGTTCATGACCAGCCTGGGCAACATGGCGAAACCCCGTCTCTACAAAAAGTAGCTAGGTATAATAGCACGTGCCTGTAATCCCAGCTATTTGAGAGGCTGAAATGAGAGAACTGCTTGAGTCCAGGAGGTCAAAGCTGCAGCGAGCCATGAATGCACCACTGCACTCTAGCCTGGGTGACAGAGCAAGACCCTGTCTCAAAAAACAAAAAAGCCATTTTTTGACCCCAAAAGACCAAGTTGCTTGGGCAAAGCTGCTTATATTTTATCATGACAAAATGCCTGTAAAATATTTCATTAATTTATTTATATTTATTAAATGCTCACATAGGACGTAAGAGTAAGAATGTATTGTAATTACAATCTTCTATTTGCTAACAGAGGATGAATTTCTCCACATACACAGGTAATTAGTACACTAAAGCAAAATTTTTTAAACTGCAAGCAGCAATTTAGTGGTATGTAAGCAGCAATTATTTCAAACCAAATAGAACAGAAACATCAGACTGCATGTACACATAGTAAGGTAAAATACTGTTTCTTAAAAAGTCTGTTTATTACATACATAAATATATACATGAATTATGTGCTGAATACAACGTAAAAAAATTTTTTTCCTGTGTGTTGCAGTCAAAAGAGTTTGAAAAATGACTTCACTAAAATGGTTCACATCTCTTACCACCAATTCCTGGCTCAAGCAGCAATCAATAGACACATTTTTTGCTAACTCCTCCCCAGTCCCACTTCAATGTCCTACTTCAATTTCCCCTTTCTAAAAGAACCTGGTAGTAACAATGAAAAGATAAGCATCATGACATTATAAAATACTGCTTTAAGAAATCTGAACACTGATCATTTATCCTTCTAAACTGCCTCAAGTATGAGGTAAGCTTGAAACAAATTCAAAGCCTCTTATTTCTCTACAACCAAGAGATCTTAAAAACAACAGGATCTATATGTTCCAGAACTAACGAATGTAAAAATGGAACATCAAATAAAAAACTAACCATGGTAGTAATCTTACAATTTTAAGTATTTCTTTTTAAGAAAAAAACAATCTCGGCCAGGCGTGGTGGCTCACGCCTGTAATCCCAGCACTTTGGGAGGCCAAGATGGGCGGATCACGAAGTCCAAAGATCGAGACCACCCTGGCTAACAAGGTGAAACCCCATCTCTACTAAAAATACAAAAATTAGCTGGGCATGGTGGTGTGCGTTTATAGTCCCAGCTACTTGGGAGGCTAAGGCAGGAGAATGGCGTGAACCCAGGAGGCAGAGCTTGCAGTGAGCCGAGATTGTGCCACTGCACTCCAGCCTGGGCAACAGAGCGAGACTCCATCTTAAAAAAAAAGAAAAGAAAAGAAAAAGAAAAAAATAATCTCTAAACTTTTCTACGCATGTTAGGCTAATTATGAGAATAGCTTTCCTCTTCAACTGCTTGGGAAAACTGTAACAGAAAAGTTAAGATTGTATATTAGTGATGATATTGGAATTCACTTAATTTTTAACTTAGAGAAATGGAAATTAATCACATTTGGATTAAATTTTATTTTTATGAGACAGTATCTCACTCTGTCGCCCAGGCTGGAGTGGAGTGGCCCAATCATGGCTCACTGCATCCTCGACCTCTCAGGCTCAAATGATTCTCCCGCCTGAGCTTCCTAAGGAGCTGGGACTACAGGCATGTTCCACCATACTGGCCTAATTTCTGTATTGTCTGTAGAGTTGGGGTTTTTCCATGTTGCCCAGGCAGGTCTTGAACTCCTAAGCTCAAGTGATCCACCCACTTTGGCCTCCCAAAGTGCTGGGATTACAGGAGTAAGCCAATGTACTGGCCTTGAATAAAGTTTAGTGAGTCATTCTAAATCATTAAAAGTATGGGCTAGAAATATTATTTCATACCATCAAGTATGCTTCAAAAAACAAAATATGACACTTTTTTTATAAAATGGGTCTTTGTCAGATCAATAAAAGGTTCATCAGAAAATATAAACCTCAAGATATTGTTTTTATTCTCC
Source organism: Pongo pygmaeus (assembly GCF_028885625.2). Lineage (NCBI taxonomy): Eukaryota > Metazoa > Chordata > Mammalia > Primates > Hominidae > Pongo > Pongo pygmaeus. The sequence goes on along the minus strand of NC_072384.2, from coordinate 103,676,844 downwards.
TCAGTTTTTAGAAATGTACTTAACTTATTCAGAAATGAAACTATAAGAGTGTAAACCTGACCAGCCATAACAGAATTACAAGCTTATAGCTTCTATTTCAAATATGCATACTATAAATATACATTTTTTTGCAACAGGGTCTCACTCTGTCACAGAGGCTGGAGTGCAGTGGGACAATCACAGCATACCGTAGTCTTGAACTCCTAGGCTCAAGCAATCCTCTCACCTCAGCCTCCTGAGTAGCTAGGACTGCAGGCATGCACCACCATGCCCAGCTAATTTTTTTTGTAGAGATGGGATGTCACTGTATTGCCCAGGATGGTCTTGAACTCCTGACCTCAAACAATGCTCCTGCGTCAGTCTCCCAAAGTGCTTGGATTATAGACATGAGCTACTGTGCCTGGCACATACTAGAAATATTAATAAATCTCCGGAGAATGAACAAGGAGAAGTAACCTTCCACTTATTATTTACACTAACACACAGTAATATTTTATAACAAGCACATATTTCTTGTTTGAAAAATTGAGACTTTAAAAAAGCATTAAAATATAAATTAGAAATCTGTTCATTTGATCTTATAGAGATGTGACTTGGTCAAGGGATTGGGGACATTTACATATTACCCATATGTTCTCTTCATATACACACAAATACACACTTAGCCCAAACCCATAGACCGTAACAGTAAAAAAAAACGAAGACCAATACAGTAAATAAAAAGATAATAAGCCTAAAATAAGGGGTCATTGTTATAATAGAGCAAAAAAATTGGCACTAAGCCTCCAGGGAGAGAAGGCAAAGTAGAAACATAATGAGTTACAAGGAAATATATCAGTTCATCAGGAAAGTGAAATGATCCCAGGATTAAATTCTTTAAAAATATATTTGTTGTTGCTTTTTATATCAAATCTCAGTAAAAACTGAAGGCATGTTTTTTAAACATAATTTTTTAACAGCATAAGTATACAGAAAGTCAAAATTTAGTTTGGCTATATGATGCTTTTAATTGTCTACTTCAAAGAATGCCTACATCTTAGAAACACTAGAGGCAGGGTAACTCAACAGTGGTACTATTGACATTTTGGGCTTGATAATTCTTTGTTGTGGGCAGGGGTGAAGGCTGCTGTCTTGAGGATTGCAGAATATAGAAAAGCATCCAGGTAGATAACTGTAGCACTCACCCACCATGAGATATGACAACCAAAAATGTCTAATATTGCCAAATGTCCCCTTGGGGGCAAAACTTCCCTGGTTGAGAACCAAAGATCTATAGAGGAAGGACTAATTAGCTGGTCCCTTACCTCATTCAATCTCAAATTGCAATTGTTTCCAAATTTGGTCACAAAAGTCAATTCAAGATCAACGCCTCTAATTTGCCTAAGTATAGATATTTGAAATAAATAACTTTTAAAAAACATCTATAATAATAAAGGTAATCTAACAAGGGTATAATTTGTATTCTTGCCATCATACTACCACATGAGGTTGAACTGCAGTAGTGCCTGTGGGCAGAAGAAAATATGCCTTCAGAAAATGGCTATGGTTCTATTTGGAGTCTGAATAATTTGACAGAGAGCACTAAATCTATTTCATAAACAAGCAGAAGATTCTCAGGTTGGTCCAGAAGATTCTAAGGTTTTCAGCAATCATCTGCTTCAATTTTTTTTATAGCTTTCACTTGTAGAAAATAAGCATATTCAAATTCGATAGAATAATAAACACTCCCTCCTCACATCTATCATGCAGCTTTAACATTCATAAATTCGTAGACAATTGTCAGTTGTAAAAGAAATTTAGGAAAGCTCCTGTAACATATTCTTAAATAAAATATGGCTACTATATTTTTCCTAAATCAAATTCACAGCTATCAGTAATTATGGCATTTGCCCTCATGATATTCTTTGACATTACAATGTTAAATTTCATTAAGTTAAATTTTTGAAGTACAAGTTCAACATTGATATTTAGGATGAATTTTAAAAGTAAGAAAAGTATTTCAAATTTATTCTGGGTTTTTAAAGTTACTAGTTATATGACAATAAACCTACTTATTTAGAAGAGACCTCAATAACAGCACTCACCTGTGGCAAGTAAAAAATGTGTTCTGCTAGCAATCAAAGATGACCAAAACTAATTCAAATACACAATTAATATAATTGTTTGCTACAGATCCCATTAACCAAAAAACACACCAAGATATATCACTGCAATTGTGTAGGACTTAATAAACATCTATTCTCCCACAGTTCCTTATTAATTAGCTTCCCCATCCTTCTCACTGATACTGCCAAGCTGATCTTGCATGCTGCAGGCTTTCCCCATGACACTTCAGTCACACAGTGCCAAACCAGGTTCCTTAACGATACTTATGGCCTTGAGATAATCATACTGACTCCCAGCTCCTTTGCAAGCCTGAGCCCCACTCCCACATCTCCCTCATGAACCCAAGCACATGCTCAGGCCACAGCAGATGACAGGAAGGTACTGTACAAAATATTTTGTTTTAGGATTATCCATGCATTGTCATTTCCCATTACCACAGATAATTGAAAGTTGACTGTACTGGATAGCACTACCTCAGTTAGCTGCCCATCAGTGTGGGAAAACATCTGCAATCAAACAGTTACAGTGGATTAAGCCAACTAAATTGGGTGTTTTTAAATATGTCTCAATTTTTTTTATTAGTAAGCTAACGGTTCAAATAAACACATTTAAATTACAATTGTGTTTCAAATTATGTATCATTCATAAAACAAATTAGTTACTAACAAACTGAGTAATTTTCAGTTTTTTTATATAAAGTGATATAAAAACTACGTAGGAAATTAATTGGGAAGTATAAAAAGTCTACTTTCTATGCATAATTACGTATTGATAACCTTCAGTGTATCTCCTTAATTAAAATTGGAAATTCTTTTTTTTTTTTTTTTTTTTTTTGAGACAGAGTCTTCCTTTGCCACCCACGCTGGAGTGCAGTGGCACGATCTCAGCTCACTGCAACCTCCGCTTCCAGGTTCAAGCAATTCTCCTACCTCAGCTTCCAGAGTAGCTGGGATTACAGGTGCCCACTACCACACCCGGCTAATTTTTGTATTTTTAGTAGTGACAGGGTTTCACCATGTTGGCCAGGCTGGTCTCGAACTCCTGACCTCAGGTGATCCGCCCACCCTTAGTCTCCTCCCAAAGTGCTGGGATTACAGGCGTAAGCCACGGAGCCTGGCCAAAATTAGAAATTCTTAAGCAAGGCTATTCATATAAAGTTTTTTGTTTTTTGGGTTTTTGAGACAGTGTCTCACTCTGTTGCCCATGCTTGAATCCAGTGGCATGAACATGGCTCACTGCAGCCTCGACCACCTGGGCTGAAGTGATACTCCTGTCTCAGCCTCCTGAGTAGCTGGGACTACAAGTGTGCACCACCACACCCGGCTGATTTTTGCATTTTTTGGAGAGATGGAATTTTGCCATGTTGGCCAGGCTGGTCTCAAACTCCTGACCTCAAGGGATCCACCTGCCTTGGCCTCCCAAAGTGCTGGGACTACAGGCATGAGCCACCACACCCAGCCTAAAGTTTTTAGACAGTAAAAGCTACCCTACTTGTTGAGTTCCTAAGGTTTAGACCTGCCACTGCCTTTCAATACCTAGCTCTTGAGAAGAATTACTTCCAATTTTATGATAATTATTTTCTAGCTCCTTTACTTGTTACCTGCTAACTAATTTAACACCTGGCCCAGTAAGTCCTACTCAGCCCTTGGGAAGGTGGGAAGAGCACTACTTTCTTAAGTTCTTTATGTTGCCTTTTGACCTTGCTTAATCTTTTATTCTAAGCCATGACAAACTTGAACATGGACAAGTACTGACTAATTTTACTAGCTAAGAAAAAAGATGGGCCTCACTTAGAAAAATTTTAGTTTACAAACTGATAAGAATTTTAGTTTGAAAAGTGTTTTGCAAACTTTTTATTAAAAAAAACTTACCAGAAAAGGACACAAAATAATAGGCACAGTAAGCAACATTCATCCTTATAATAATGTTACACTATACTGACTTAAAGGTATGTGTACCTGTACAAGTATTCAGTAAAATTACATGTTTGCTCTGGATAAGTATATATTTTGGGGAAATATTTAATGTTAATTTAACTCCACTATCAAGTTTGAAGATCAAAATTTTCATTTGTTTTAATAATATGCTTCCAAAGAACGGATAGGATAACAGCAACAAAGCTAGAGATGGAATTTAAAATTTACCAGCCCTAAAATATGTAACATAATCCATGTTAAGAACCAACCCTAATACTGCCTTATAGATATGATGAATGTAGTAAAAATTAGTATACTACTTAATACTATATTGTCCTTTTAATACAAAAAAGTGTCTGATACTATATATTCCTAATCAATTAATATCTTGTTTTTGAAAACATTTGACATTTAGAAAGAGTGGGTTATTACTTTGTTTTGTTGAAGTATTTCTCCCCGATACAGAGTAGGGTCAATGGAATTCCCATCCTCGGATTACAATTCAGAGTAACTTGGGAAACAGTTCAGTTACATTAAAGTAATAGAGGGTTGAGACCAGTGGACACAGATTGAGGTAAAGAGCAGAACCAACAGAACAGAATGGAAGCAAATAAAATCAAGCTCATTTGTGAGAATCACAAAAATAAGGAATTCAAGATGGAAGACAGCTAAGAAATTATCTAAACAGTCCTATCTTACAGATGAAAAAACTTAAGTTCAAAGAAGTCAAATGTCACACAAGTCAGCAGAAGAGTCAGGGTAAAACCTAGATGCCCTGATCTTTTTCAGGCCAATCCTACTCAGCGTTCATTTTCATTAAAATGGACGAAAGGGCTAGGAGGCTGAAAGGTGGTAAAGTTCTTACCCAGGCAATGGGGAAAAAAATACTAATGAGAAAAGAAACTGAATACCCTAGATAACTAGTATCTACTAGTCCTAAACAACTCTACCCTTACAACTCTTGAGGCTTATTGCCATTCCAATAAATGTGTGATCTTGTCTTTGACCTGACTGAACCCTCCATTCCTTCAACTCAATCTTCTCTACAAACCCTCAGAATCTAGTATTTTTGCCCAAGTTGCACAAAAATCTGGTCTCAAGAACCCCCTGGTTCCCTCTAGAAACATACAATAATTTTAAAAATAATACAAGCATCATAATAAAATTTAACACTCAAACATTTGGAAAAAGTATTTTAGAGCAGGGGCTGGCAAACTAAGGCTCCATGCCAGAATGTGGCCCGCTGCCTGCTTTTATATGGCCCAGAAGCTAAGAATAGTTTTAACATTTTTAAATCGTTGTTTAAAAATACACACAAAAAAAGAAAATGTAATTAAAATGTCTCTCAAATCTGTCCACATCTCTATCCTTACATGCAATGTCATCTCTCTTTGCTGGGTATGGTGGCTCATGCCTGTAATCCCAGCACTTTGGTAGGTTGAGGTGGGAGGATCACTTGAGACCAGGAGTTCAAGACCACCCTGGGCAACATCATGAGACCCCATCCCCCAACCAAAAAAGTACACACACACACACACACACACACACACACACAGAAAGAGAGAGAGAGAGAATAATAGGAGAATGACACTATACGTAGCCCACAAAACCTAAAACAGTTATCAACACATGGTCCACAAAACCTAAAATAGTTACCATCTGGCCTTTTATTTAAAAAAAGTTTGCCAACCCCTGTTTTAGAGTATTTACTATTTGTTTTGTAAGCAGAAAATGTTTTCTTCTACACTAGAGAATAATATTCCAGTCTGAAGAATACCAAATAGTTTTGATATTCAACTGACTTTTTAAATAAAGAATTCTACCTGTAAACACAAGTAAAAAAAAATTTCAACCCTTGAGGCAAATGCTAGAAAATACATAAATTTTTAAAATTACTCTTATTTCTTAAATACAGCCTCTATCAGCCTATTTCTCAGACTTGATCCTTTATCCAACATAATAATTTATATTCTGTATAAACTTAGCAGCCACTGAGAATTGCAGATCTATTATCCCTCCAACTATTGCCCTCTAGACACTCAACTCTGAAAAAAGAAGGTTCGACGTATTCCTGACAGCTTTGACTGAAGCCTCTGTAATTTCCGGTTTAATAATCTCTATCCATTCTTCTGTTTTTTACTTAATCCATTAAAATAGCTTTAAAAGATAGCATTAATTGACCACATTAATTAAACGCCAATTTATATGATACTCCTAAAGAAAATGTTCTCAATAACTGAATTAATACATATACTCAAAATCTAGGGTGGTTGGGTATTCACCTTCCTCCTTGAGCTTGCTAACACTTTTCTATCAAAGTACTACAAAATTCTAAACAGAAAATAAATTATTATCCTTCATTGCTATTTGCTTGTTGTCATCATTTACCCACATAATCTCTCCTACTCTCCCCTAATGCCTAATAAAACTTGTTCCTCCTTTTTAGGAACTCAAATGTACTAGTTTCTCTTCTATATTTGTTCTTTTTTTAAAGTTTCTTTTTAACATCCTTTGCTAATGCTTCAAACATGGAAAAATTTTAGGATTCTCAAGAATAGATCTTGAAATTCTGTATCACATTAGCAATTTGTCAACCTCCCTCCTTCTATAGAAAACCAAGTTCAGGCCAGGAGTAGTGGCTCACACCTGTAATCCCAACACCTCGGGAGACTAAGGTGGGAGACTGCTTGAGCCCAGGATTTCAGGACCAGCCCCAGCATGATGGCAAGACACTGTCTCTACAAAAAAAAAAAAAAATCAGCCAAGCATGGCATGTGCCTGTAGTCCCAGCCAGCTACTTGGGAGGCTGAGGCAGGAGGATCCCTTGAGCCCAGGAGTTCGAGGTTGCAGTGAGCTGTGATTGTACAACTACACTCCAGCCTGGGAAACAGGGCAAGACTTTGTCTCTAAAAAAAAAAAAAAATTCATATATTTTGTCATTTAAAATCCCATTGATTATTTCCTTCAGGAGGCCTTTCCCAACTGAAATTTACCTTACACCCATTAAAATGCACCAATTTTTTTTTTAAGATACACAATATAACAAGCAATAAATGATATGTCTGCAGAAGTTTGTATAAAATGTGAAGAAACCCTTATAATGGCAAATTCAGATTTCAGATTAAACATTAAATAAGAAATCTCTCTAAATTGGTCTGACAAATTTTCAAAAATACCATATCTGATTTTATTATCTGGACTATATTTGGTCTAGTTATACAAATTTACTAAACTTTAGACTCTCAAAGACGGTTAGTTCATTTGAAAAGAGCCCTGAACTCTCAAGACATTAAAAAAAATAATAATATGCACATTTTAAAATTATTCTTATTCCGAAATAGTTCTAATCATTTAGGTCTAAAAAGGGTGTTGAATAATACTAAATCATTCAAATGACAAGAGTGCTAAAACAGAACATTTCAAAGATGTCTTCAAAAAGGGAGGCAGACCAAAACCTTTATCATTTTTATATTTTTTAAACTGCATTTTACAATTTAATTGGTTTTTCACTGCAGTATTATTTTAAATGGCCCCAAAATATGGGAATGATTATGAAAGGTACAACATATACATGCAACATTATGCAGCCACTGAGAATGTTTATGAAGAACTTACAACGTCAAGAGATTGTGTTTGCTTTAACGCTAAGTTAAAAAAGCAGAACCCCAAATTCTATACCTATTGTATAAATGACTCTATTATAATCCTGGCTACTTTTTTTTTTTTTGGAGACAGGGTTTCACTCTGTCTCTCAGGCTGAAGTGCATGTCATAATCACAGCTCAATATAGTCTAGACCTCCCCATGCTCAGATGATCCTCCCACCTTAGCCTCCCAAGTAGCTGGGACAACAGGCGTGCACCACCAAACCTGGCTAATTTCTGTATTTTTGGTAGAGAACAGGGTTTTGCTATGCTGCCCAGGCTGGTCTCGAACTCCTGGGCTGAAGTGATCCTCCCACCTCAGCCTCCCAAAGTGCTGGGATTACAGATGTGTGCCCAGCCCACAGTTACATTTTAAAAAAAACTACTTACAGGAAAAAGGATTACAAGGAGATATACCAAAATATTAACAGTGAAAAGCTTGGGAAGTGGTAAAATGGCTTATTTTTCCACTTTTTTTCTTCTTTTTCTGGGTTTTCATGAGTATGGCTTTTATAATGAAGACAGATTAACATTTTTTTAAAAACTTTTACAAGCCCATGAAGTGACACATTTTTTTTTTAAGTTATATACAATAAAAATAATTTTGTAAGGTTTGCTAGTCTTTCCATTATTGCAGGTATGGTACCATCCCAGTAAACATAAATCCTACCAAAAGAAAAAAAAATTTTTGAACAAGCCACCAATCTATCAAGTTTATCTTTTTAAGTTGATAAAGAAGTATGAAATTTGTTTTTAAAAAAAAAAGCGAGGGGAAGGATGAAGTTTCATTATACGGCTGATTATGTTACCATGACAACTGAGTTTTAATAAAATTCATTACGATTTACTTTCCTATCAAAATCACAGAGAAGATAACCATCCCACAAAAAGACAAAATCTAAAAACAACCTAATATTAAGTTTCTATTTTCCAAATCGTACATGTGAGTTAACTTACATAATAAAAGCTGCCAGCATTACAGATAGCCTGTGTTTATTATTAAGGGTTCCTCATAGGCAAATAGGAAAATATTGTGGTCTCACTTGTGAAATATGATTGATTGAAGATTCCATCCTTCGTAGCTGGGATGCCTGGATATCCAGCATCTGCAGGACATTGTTGGCCAAGGTGTTTATCAGATAGGCAACACTTGCTAAGGATTGGGTGGTATAGGCTTTGGTTTCTTCTAGGGCTCTCTGCTTATCTGCTGACTAGGAAAAAAAACAAACCAGTGATCATTAATTCAAAGATAACCCATTTCTAGCAAACTAACCTACCAAAAAACTCATCACAACGATTCTGCTGAGTCCACCAGAAAGTAAAAAAACTAATCCACCAGAATTGAAAACTACTGGTATCACATAAACCCCAAACCAAACTATTGACTGAACTCACTAATGTTTTCATGTTGAATAGACACATCTTTGTACAGATGCAAATAAAACCCTAAAGCCATTATCTAGAAAATGAGATCCAATGGACAATTTGAGCAATGGCAGCAAAGTATATACTGCTTGGAAAGGCAGCACTGATTTGAACATATAAATTTTGACACACTTTCTTCTGCTTTTCTGAATTCCTCTTTTCCTTTCACTCTAATATGTGACATGTGGCCATAACATAATGTCAGATTAAAGTGATAATAATGTTTAACCCTATAAGAGCAACCAGGAAAAAACAAATTTTTAAGAAAAAAATTATAAATAATATGATAAATAAAATGGTAATTATAATTATGATAAACTAAAAGTAATAAAAGGATCCTTCCTTCCCAAACATTATAAGTGTTATAACCCTACAAGATGTAAATTGCCATGTTGCCCAAGCTGGTCTCAAACTCCTAGACTCAAGTGATTCATTGGCCTGCCTCGGCCTCCCGAAGTGCCGGGATTACAGGCATGAGCCACCATGCCCAGCTAAACATTAAGTAATTTTTAAAATAAATTAAGTTGACACATGCAGTCAGACTCATTCTTCTTTTCCATTTTAAAATTAAGATTTCTATCCATTAATGATGTCTAAGAAATACTATGACAGTTCACATATGAACATGAAAAAACCAATATGGAAAAAAACACAAAAAGTAAAAAAATTTAAAAAACAAAAACAAACAAAGATAAAAATACAAATAAAGTCCTGTAAGCATTAAGATAACAGCCCCGGCCAGGCATGGTGGCTCACACCTGTAATCCCAGCTCTTTGCGAGGCCAAGGCGGGCGGATCATGAGGTCAGGAGATTGAGACCATCCTGGTTAACACGGTGAAACCCCGTCTCTACTAAAAACACAAAAAATTAGCCGGGCGTGGTGGCGGGCACCTGTAGTCCCAGCTACTCAGGAGGCTGAGGTAAGAGAACAGTGTGAACCCGGGAGGCGGAGCTGGCAATGAGCCAAGATCATGGCACTGCACTCTAGCCTGGGCAACAGAGTGAGACTCCGTCTCAAAAAAAAAAAAAGAAAAAAGATAACAGCCCCAGAAAACACGTAGCCTGACAGAGATAAATATTTTTCCTGATCTTGATCCCATAGCATAAGGCTTTACTCAATGAAATGGAAATAATAATATTCAATTTTGTAAAAAATTTATAGATGGCTTAGCAATTATTTTCACTAATAGAAGAAGCAAACAATCTGGTCCCATCCTCTATAAAATAAAAGTAACAGAAAATGTCAGGAGGAAATTCTAAGGATCAGTGCTACAATGAAAGAGAGTATGTTTGTTCCAAAAAAAAAAAGGTGACACGTTCATTCAATATAATCCACAAGTATCTACCATATATACAAAACATTGTGCTCAGAGCTGAGCAATGTGAAAACATTGTATCTGCTTTCAAGGACTTACTATGGGAGAAGAGTCACATAAATTACTAAGGTGAATTAAGGTGAATAAAAATAAAGTACAGGCAAAATAAGAGTAACATGATGAGCAGTATGAAGAAAAAAGCAGGTTGAGAATATCAGTGATGGCAAATGTTCAATCAGATTTTTAACCAATTTTTAAAAATTGAATCCTTAACAGACTCTACATAGCTAATTCAGAAAAATAAAAGTAATTCTCAGATTATTTGTCCTGTATGTATTTTCTAAATCAGTATACCATTTCAAGACAAGTCTTAAATAAATGTGTAAACAAAAACCATATCCCCACTAATCTTCAAGTAAAATTTTCAGTAAATTTCTACTTCATTATTACTTTTACCAATAACCAAAACAGGTCCACACTGGGGACACAAGTAGCTTTACCATAGGTGAAACACTATAAACAACCATATATAGAATTTTTTTTATTTGTAAAAAGCCTCTGTCTTGGCTTCCAAATCATGACACTAACAATAAAATTATAACATTCATAAATCTAAATAATTTTTTCTTAGTCATTAATTTTACTGCCAACGTATTACCAAAGGGCATCTTGGAGATGTCATCTCCATCATCTTCCCCACCAGCTTTCAATTATTGTGTTACGAAAACACATTTTCAAATTTATACCTACCCCTAAAAATGCTCCAATATAGCAATTCTGGAACCACTTCAGTATACGACTGAAGCAGTAATCTGAAACACCTGAGACTGACACTATGAAATAAAACTCTCTGGCTTCATACCAACACCTTGCCCGGGCGCAGTGGCTCACAAGGTCAAGAGATCAAGACCATCCTGGCCAATATGGTGAAACCCCATCTCTACTGAAAATACAAAAATTAGCTGGGCATGGTGGCGTGCACCTGTAGTCCCAGCTACTCGGGAGGCTGAGGCAGAAGAACTGCTTGAACCCGGGAGGTGGAGGTTGCAGTGAGCAGAGATCGCACCACTGCACTCCAGCCTGGGCAACAAGAGCAAAACTCCGTCTCAAAAAAATAAAAATTAAAAAAAAATACCAACACCTCAAGGGCTTCAATATTTCACTCTGAAGTTTTACAAGTTCCGCTACATTTGTAGCTTTAAATTATACAATAATGAAATAAGAAAAAGGTACAGACAAGAATATTCATGTTCATGAACTCATTTAATGATGAAAGAGAAAAAGCATGAGGCTGACTAAACAATACATTCATATAGTACATTAATGCACTAACTTAAAATGGTATTACTATGCATTACTGCTATGTAAAGATATCTAGGATATAACTAAGTGAAAAAAAGCTGGTTACAAAGCATCTTGAACATAATCATCATAATTCTGTTTGTGCCTGTGTGTAAATACGAGCACAAAAAAAATGTCCAAAAAGTAAGCTCCAAAATGATAACCTAAGTTTTTTCTGAATGTTGGAAATAGTCGATTTGGATTTTTTAAATGTTTTCAATATGGCTTAATTTTTTTTTAACTTGGGCATGTATTACTTCCATTATCAAAAAGAGTAAAGCATAACGCTGGCCAGGCGTGGCAGTTCATGTCTGTAATCCCACGACATTAGGAGGCTGAGGCGGGAGCACTGCTTAAAGACAGGAGTTCAAGACCAGCCTGGGCAACATTGTGAGACCTCAACTCTACAAAAATTTAGAAAATCAGCCAGGCATGATGGTGGACCCCTGTAGTCCTATCTACTAGAGAGGTTGAGGTGGGAGGATGACTTGAGCCCAGAAGCCAAAGATGCAGTGAGCCATGATCATATCACTGCACTCTGGCCTGGGTAATAAAGCAAGACCCTGTCTCCTGGAAAAAAAAAAAAAAAAAAAAATTAAAAAAAAGTATGTGCATTAATATAAAAGAATAGAAACTTAAAATTAAGTATTCTATCCTAGTCAACTATAAGGAATAATTATAAAGCATAAGAGGTCCAAAAGATTTTTAAATCTTTCTGAAATGTATTTTACATTTCCATGCTTGTCAAAAAGTTATTTGGGGCTCAAGAGTCTTTCCTTGTTATTTCTAAGTTCAAGATGAAGTTTAAAGGACCAAGGTTGCCATTCGTTTACCTGCTCTATGGATAAGTCAGCGCAATGGTGGTTCAGTGGTAGAATTCTCGCCTTTCATGCAGGAGGCCCGGGTTCAATACTTGACCCATGTACAAGTATCTTTCCCTGACAGGCAGTGGCTCACACCTGTAATCCCAACACTTTGGGAGGCTGAGGCAGGCAGATCATTTGAGGTCAGGAATTCAAGAGTAGCTTGACCAACATGGTGAAACCCCATCTCTACTAAAAATACAAAAATTAGCTGGGTGTGGTGACAGATGCCTGCAATCCCAGCTACTCAGGAGCCTGAGGCAGGAGAATCACTTGAACCCGGGAGGCGGGGGTTGCAGTGAGCCAAGATCATGCCACTACACCCCAACCTGGACGACAAGAGCAAAACTCTGTCTCAAAATAAAATTTAAAAAAAAAAAAAAAAGATGAATGGATAAAGAAAATATGGTACAGGCCAGGTACAATGGCTCACGCCTGTAATTCCAGCACTTTGGGAGGCTGAGGTGGGCAGATCACCTGAGGTCAGGCATTTGAGACCAGCCTGATCAACATGGTAAAACCCCGTCTCTACTAAAAATACAAAATTAGCCAGGCATGGTGGCACATGCCTGTAATCCCAGCTACTTGGGAGTCTGAGGCAGGAGAATTGCTTGAACCCAGGAGGCAGAGGTTGCAGTGAGCCAAGATCGCACCATTGCACTCCAGCCTGGGCAACAAAAGCAAAACTCCATCTCAAAAAAAAAGAAAAGAAAATATGGTACATATGCCCAGTGGAGTACTATTCAGCCATAAAAAAGAATGAGATTCAGTCATTTGCAACAACATAGATGGAACTGGATGTCATTACATTAAGTGAAACAAGCCAGACACAGAAAGATCGCATGTTCTCACTTATTTGTGGGAGTTAAAAGTTAAAACAATTGAACTCATAGAAATAGAGAGTAGAAGGATGGTTACCAGAGAATGGGAAGGGTAGGGGGAAAGCGGGGAGGTAGGAGAGGAGGAGGTAGAGGGAAAGATAGGGACGTAGGGGAGTGGGGAGTAGGGGGAAAGTGAGAATGGTGGAGGTAGGGGTAAGTGAGAATGGTTAATGGATACAAAAAATAGAAAGAATGAATAAGACCTAGTATTTGCTAGCGCAACAGGGTGATTTCATAAAAAATAATTTAATTGTACATTTTAAAATAACTGAAAGAGTATAGTTGTATTGTTTATAATACAAAGGGTAAATGTTTGAGGTGATGGACATCCCATTTACCCTAATGTGATTATTACACATTGTATGCCTGTATCAAAATATCTCAGATAACCCATAAATATATACACCTACCCCTATATACTCACAAAAAATTTTTTTAAATGTAAAAGTATTTAAAATACTGCCAGGTGCACTGGGCCACACCCGTAATCCCAACAGTTTGCGAGGCCAAGGCAGGCGGATCACTTGAGGCCAGGAGTTCAAGACCAACCTGGCCAATATGGTAAAACCCTGTCTCTACTAAAAATACAAAAAATAGCCGGACATGGTGGTGTATGCCTTAGTCCCAGCTCCTCAGGAAGATGAGACAGGAGAATCACTTGAACTCAGGAGGCGAGGCTGCAGTGAGCTGAGATCACGTCACTGCACTCTAGTCTGGGCAACAGAGTGAGACCATCTCAAAACAAAAAAGTATTTAAAATATAGGCTAGGTGTGGTGGCTCACACCTGTAATCCTAGCACTTTCGGAAGCCAAGCCAGGTGGATCACCTGAGGTCAGGAGTTCAAGACCAGCCTGCCCGACATGGAGAAACCCCATCTCTACTAAACATATAAAAATTAGCCAGGCACAGTGGCCCACACCTGTCATCCCAGCTACTTGGAAGGCTGAAGCAGGAGAATAGCTTGAACCCAGGAGACAGAGGTTGCAGTGACCCAAGATTGCGCCACTGCACTTCAGCCTGGGCAACAGAGCAAGACTCAGTCTCAAAATAAATAAATTAATTAAATAAATAAAATACCAGTAGAAAAACCAAAACACTCAAAATATAGTAAAACTCAGTATTTAAAATGTAGTGGGACCCAAAGGTAACATACTCCCAATTACATGAATGTGAATATAAAGCAACTACCCCCAGAACCTCCAAACCACATGAACTTGTACTGCTATATTAGAAGTTATTAAAAGAAAATAAATGTTCACAGTGAAAGTACAGGTTATTTTATCTAACATTATATATTCCTCTTATAATTAAAAACAATTTTTCAATATCATTTCATGCTTAGATGAAAAACAGACCACAACAGCACATTCTGGATATCACATTATCTGTACTTCACTTGTTTCAGTACAAAAGTTTTCGCCACAACTGTGGATATGAACTAGCTGAGCTACTGCCAGAATAACTGAGATCACAGGAACTATGTCATCCAGGGTCCAGCATACAAATGAACTAGAAATATATTACTATGCTGATCAACTGCAGAGCTCTTTTCTTTCCAAACTGATCTGTCAACAGCAGAACTCATTAGAAATGTTTTGTCTAACAAAAAATTATTTTTAGCTAAATCTCCTGAGGATTCATGAAGGACCACAAGGGAAGTAATTATTTTTCACTAGCCTTCCTCACTAATATAGTACAATCACTCAAAATTTCGATTCCTGCAAACTTAGCACAGACACAGCTTTGAGAAAGGGTACCTCGCTCAATAAATGACACTGTAAGACACAGGACATCATTCAATCTGGGCAAAAGGATGGAGAATGTCTACGTTAATGGCCTTTTTAAATTTTCCTGTATTTGCATAGAACAGTCATGTTTTAAGTAGAAATAAAGAACTGTCTGGTTGAAAACAGGCCATTCTTCATCTGGTTTTATTGCCATGCAACACAACAGGCTCTGCCTTTCTCCTTTTTTTTAGTTTTCATTCTGTTTTCCTTAGCATTCTGTCAACTTCTATACTGTCTCCTACAAAAAAAGAAAATTCAGTGCAGCAAACTGTCCCCTGCCAAGAAAAAATTCAGTGCAGCAAACCACCATTATAGAGAACTTTTTTCTTTTCTGAGACAGGGTCTTACTATGTTGCCCAGGTTAGACTCCAACTCCTGGGCTCAAGTGATCCTCCTGCCTCTGCCTCCCAAGTAGCTGGGACTAGAGGCACACACTACCAGACCAAGCCGAACATTTTCTTGTTCAGCATCCATTACTGTTCTCTAGTAATAGAATTTCACTTTCATATGGTGATTTAAGCCCGAGAATTGACTCCCATCCCCTCAGGGAGGGACACGAGACCCAAGCCTGCCAAAAGTATACCAACCTGTTGGCCACTGACAGGCTAAGGCACTGACTCAACACAGGCCAACAGGAGACTTCTCTGGGACTTTTCTAACAGTAATGGAAAACTTTATTTCAAGCAAGGATTGCTGTGGCAGCCAGACACATATATTCAGATCTCGTTTCAAGAGAATATGCTTTACAAAGCACTGACAGCCATCAGCCACACCTGTGGAGCTAGTGCTCATGCTGAGGCCACGCTTCTCCTCAGTAATGTATTACTCTTGAATAAATAGAGCATAGGTCATCCTTGAAAGTTGTTACCCTAATTTTGGTCCTTGCTGATTTCATAAATGATATTAGCAACAGCAGAAGAGTCAAAGGAGACTAAACAAGAGTCCCATTTAACCTTGTGTTGATTCAATGTTCTAAACTCAGAAGTTTCCTGAACTTGGAAAGCCATGTCCCTAAATATTGGTAGAATCTCTGGTTTGCCAAGCAAACTTCTTTTCTGCACGCTGGGCTTCTCACTCATCATCTGCTGTTTCACAGCTAGGCCATATCTTGAGCCCCAGTTAGACTGATCTCTAGGCAAACGTCACTTAGTAGCCTGAATGAGGTCATTCCCAGTATCTAAATTCTCCATTTTGCCCCTCTTGCTAAACTGCTTCTTTAGCCTGTTCATCTCTCTCTATTCTTACCATCTCTGTCCTCCACTACTTAACACTGCTTTAATTCTTCTTACCTCATGTTTACAGTGCCTCAACTGTTCTACCCCAAACCACCAAATTTGTTTCCCTTCATCTTATCGCATTTCCCCTTTCCAGCTTCTCAAAAATCGAAGCCAAATAATCTGCTCCACCCAACATTTCGCCTTGTGTTTAAAGCATTCCTCAACCTCTTACCAATAAGAACCTTTATCATTGATAACCAACCTCACATGACAACACAAATTGTTTTTAAATTATTTTAAAGTTTTTTTTTTAATACTAAGATAAAATAGACCACATTAACTAACTTTAAAAGGCCTTTAGGGTACAACTGCTTAATTTTTTTTTTTTTTTTTGAGATGGAGTCTCGCTCTGTCTCCCAGACTGGAGTGCAGTGGTGCAATCTCGGCTCCCTGCAACCTCCACCTCCCAGGTTCAAGCGATTCTCTTGCCTCAGCCTCCTGAGTAGCTGGGACTACAGGCATGCACCACCACGCCCAGCTAATTTTTGTATTTTTAGCAGGCACGGGGTTTCACCATGTTGGCCAGGATGGTCTCAACCTCTTGACCTCATGATCCACCTGCCTCGGCCTCCCAAAGTGCTGGGATTACAGGCATGAACCACCACGCTCGGCCAAAACTGCTTAATTTCTAAATATTCACTGCTATAGTCTGAATTTTTGTGTCCCGCCCCCCAAAAAATGTACATGTTGGAACCTAACTCTGATGGTGATGGTGTTAAGAGGTGGAGCCTTTGGAGGTGATTAGGCAGAGCCTTCATAAATGGGATTAGTGCCCTTATAAAAGAGGTCCAAGGAAGCTTATTTGTCCCTTCTGCCAAATGAGGACACACAGAAGGCACCATTTATAAGGAACAGGTCATCACCAGACACCAAATCTGCTGACATCTTGATCTTGGACTTCCCAGCCTCTAGAACTGCAAGCAATAAGTCTCTGCTAAGTTACCCCAGCCTAAGATATTTTGTTTTAGAAGGACCAATGAACTAAGACACATACATTTATATACTTGCACATATTTGAATATAACCTGTATATTGTCTAACTACAACAGATTTTAAAAATATTGATTCTTTCACATTAAGCAAAGTACAGATCTGGGATCTTTGTACATTCTACAAATGAGAGAAACTACAGGCTGAATGCTCTAAATTAAGACATCACTCATAAGAACTCAAGTGAAAATGTAATCAGTGAAAATTCTATCAACTTGGGAATTAAAAGTCTTCAGTTCATATGAAAATGAAGGAAAATATAAAGGCATATATAAAAAGACTGATTACGTTATTAAAAAAAAAACCTTAATCTGTCATAGCAGATCACATTTGTCTCAGAAGCATCTTGATTAAAAAGGAAAACAAAATGCCTTCTCTCCATCCCACACCCCCCAGTCTGACCTACGCTAGGGAAATTCCAATACATTTGCCCACTTTAGGCGCACAGTGATTTTGTTCAAGCAACAGGACCATGACATAGATCCCTCCCTGGATTTTTCTTTCGTTTTTTGTTTTTGTTTTTGTTTTTTTTTTGAGATAGAGTCCTACTGTGTTACCCAGGCTGAAGTGCAGTGGCACGATATCGGCTCACTGCAACCTCTGCCTCCCAGGCTCAAGCAATTCTTGTGCCTCAGTCTCCGGAGCAGCTAAGATTACAGACGTGCATCATTACACCCAGCTAATTTGTGTTTTGTTTTATTTTGTTTTAGTAGAGATTGGGTTTCGCCATGTTAGTCAGGCTGGTCTCAAACTCCTGGATTCAAGTGATCTGCCCACCTCAGCCTCCCAAAGTGCTGGAATTACAGGTGTGAATCACCATGCCTGGCTGGATTTTTCAAACTGATTCTAAAAGAGAGAATGCTTTTGTCTTCTGATGTCAGAACTATTAATATACAAGGCCCAAAACACATGAAAGGATATCTCACAGAAAATGGAGTATGCCCGTCTGAAAGGATGAAGCCAACATGAATAAAGAAGCAGAAATGAGACACAGAATTCTAAAGGTGTTTGAGTTCCTGATTCCAGTGATTCCTGCTCCTTCACATGGTTTAATTAATAACTAATAAATTTACGTTTTGTAGTTTAAGTTTGTTCAAACTACATTTCTGGCTGGGTGTGGTGGCTCACGCCTGTAATCCCAGTACTTTGGGAAGACAAGGCAGAAGAATCACTTGAGGCCAGGAGTTCAAGATCAGCCTGGGCAACAGAGAAAGACCCTGTCTCTACAAAAAAATAAAAAATAAAAATAAAAATAAAAACTTGCCAGGCATGGTGGCATACACCTGTAGTCTCAGCTACTTGGGAGGCAGAGAAGGGAGGATCACTTGAGCCCAGGAGTTAAAAGCTGCAGTGAAGATATAGCGAGCTATGACTGTACCACTGCACTCTAGCCTGGTCAACAGAGCAAGGCCCTGTCTCAAAAACAAACACACACACACACACACACACACACACACACACACAAACAGGCCAGGCACAGTGGCTCATGCCTGTAATCCCAGCACTTCAGGAGGCTGAGGCGGATGGATCACAGGACGTCAGGAGTTCAAGACAGCCTGGTCAATATGGTGAAACCTCATCTCTACTAAAAATACAAAAATTAGCCAGGTGTGGTGGTCCACGCCTGTAGTCCCAGCTACTTGGGAGGCTGAGGCAGGAGAATCGTTTGAACCCAGGAGGTGGAGGCTGCAGTGAGCCAAGACTGCGCCACTGCACTCCAGCCTGGGCAACAGAGTGAGACTCTGTCTCGAAAAAACAAACAAACAAAAAACCCCAAAAACCAAATTCAGTTTCTGTCACTTGAGACCAAAGAATCCTAAAATTCTTTAAATTGTTCCTTTTAATCATTTAACATATACTGGCTTCAGTTCTCAATAATATGACACTTTTAAAATACATCATCTGCCTAGACAACATATGTATAGACAAACTGGAAATAACTGAGGCAGGTTAACTTGATATTCACCTATACACCAAAAGTGTCAGAGGAGCACTTGAGAAAAAGGAGGTTATTTAGAAATAAAACAAATGATCAGAGGTTAATCTTCGTGAGATTCAGAACATAAAGTCACCTAGGTATTTGCTACATTTGTGGTTGACTATTTTGAGTAAAACCTATCACATTAAAGCCCTAAGTGAGGTTTCTAGAAATGCTGTGGATATTAGAATGGATAAGGGCATCTGAGTTATTGTTCTAGCTCTGCTACTATCTTACTTGCTATTAAATAATTAATTTATACTCCCAAGGACTCAGTTACCATATGTTATATTAAAAGGACTGGAATTTTAGGTCATTTTCAGCTATAAAATATCATGATTCTTTTCTGGAACACATTTGGAAGTTGGTCATTTTAGACTGGACTATATATGCTTACATAAAAAGTAACAAATCACAAATTTTATATCTATTTTATATTAGGAAAAAATTGAGTTTGGTAAGAAATCTAACATGAAACTTGCTTTTTAAAAACAGACAAAAGTTTTAAAAACACTTTCCTCATTATTTGAAGAAGTAACTGTTTTTTAGTTTTTTTTTTTACTCATTTGCCTTTAACATTCCCAGTGCTTTCGGTCATTCCCTCCCCCACAAAAAAGACAGGGACAATGTGAAATATACTCTGTACCATATGTAAGCATAAAGGTTCTTATAATCCTTACATCTTATTACCTAAAAAAAAAAAATTGTGTAAAACCAAAAACTTTTAGAAATAACTGCATTTTAAAATATGCTGCTGAGTGTGGTAGTTCATGCCTATAATCCCAACACTTTGGGAGGTCGAGGCAGGAAGATTGCTTGAGCCCAGGAGTTCGAGACTGGGCAACATGGCGAGACATCATCTCCGCAAAAAATTTAAAAATTTGGCCTGGAATGGTGGCTAACGCCTGCAATCATAGCACTTTCGGAGGCCAAGGTGGGCAGATTGCCTGAGCTCAGGAGCTCAAGACCAGCCTGGGTAACACGGTGAGACCCCGTCTCTACTAAAATACAAAAAATTAGCCGGGCTTGGCAGCATGCGCCTGTAGTCCCAGCTACTCGGGAGGCTGAGGCAGGAGAAATGCTTGAACCTGAGAGGAAGAGGTTGCAGTGAGCCAAGATCACGCCAATGCACTCCAGCCTGGGCAACAGAGTGAGACTCCGTCTCAAAATAAATAAAATAAAATAAAATTTCATTAAATTTAAAAATTAGCCTGGTGTGATGGCACATGCCTGTGGTCCCAGCTACTTGGGAGGCTAAGGCATGAGATCCCAGGAGTTTGAGGTCGTAGTGAGCCATGATTGCAACACTGCCCTCCAGCCTGGGTGACAGAGCAAGACCTTGTCTCAAAAAAAATACAAGTTAATTTTTTCAGACCTGAAAAGTATGTCTCCACTAAGTGCACTCATTAAGTGCGCAGTACAATTAATGAAAAAGACCCGTAGGAAGGATCATCATCATGAGGAATAAATGATTCTATAAGCTTTCAGAGAGAAAAAACTATATACAAAGAACTGAGAATCAAAACAGTACTTGACTTTTCAAAGGCGACACCAAAAGCTAGGAGACAATAAACTAAAAGAATGCCTTTACAATATGGGGAAAAAATTATGTCCAACCTATAATTCTACATCTAGTCAAACCATCTAGTGAAAGTTGAAGATTTTCAGCACACCAGGGGTTTCTTGGTGGTTTTTTTTTTTTTTTTTTTTTGACACAGAGTTTCGCTCTTGTTGCCCAGGCTGGAGTGGAATGGCGTAATCTCGGCTCATGGCAACCTCTGCCTCCCGGGTTCAAGTGATTCTCCTGCCTCAGCCTCCCCAGTAGCTGGGATTACAGGCATGAGCCACCACACCTGCCTAATTTTGTTATTTTTTTAGTAGAGACGGGGTTTCTCCATGTTGATCAGGCTGGTCTGGAACTCCAGACCTCAGGTGATCCGCCCACCTCAGCCTCCCAAAGTGCTGGGATTACAGGCATGAGCCACTGCGCCTGGCCTCTTGGGTTTTTTGTTGTTTTCTTTTGTTGAGACAGGGTCCTGCTCTGTCGCCCAGGCTAGAGTGCAGTGGTGCAATGACAGCTCACTGCAGCCTCAACCTCTCAGGCTCAAGCAATCCTCTAGCCTCAGCCTCCCAAGTAGTCTGGACTACAAGCACGTACCACCACGCCTGGCTAATTTTTTTTTTTTTTTTTTAATTTTTAGTAGAAACATCTCACCATGTTGCTCAGGCTAGTCTTCCCACCTGAGCTCCAGCAATCCTCTTACCATGACCTCCCAAAGTGCTAGGATTACAGGAATGAGCCATCACACCCAGTCTTCTTTTTTTAACTTTCCATGTATTCTTTGTCAGGAAGCACCAGAGGATATGCATTGTCAAAACGGAAAGCCTAGAAAGAAGCAGCATGGGATCCAGAAAATAGGATCTACATCAAAGAGGAAAAGGGAAATCCAAGGTTGACAGCAAAGGAAACTTTTTTTTTTTTTTTGAAGTATTTATTGATCATTCTTGGGTGTTTCTCAGAGAGGGGGATGTGGCAGGGTCATAGGATAATAGTGGAGAGAAGGTCAGGAGATAAACACATGAACAAAGGTCTCTGGTTTTCCTAGGCAGTGCTTGTGTCCCTGGGTACTTGAGATTAGGGAGTGGTGATGACTCTTAAGGAGCATGCTGCCTTCAAGCATCTGTTTAACAAAGCACATCTTGCACCGCCCTTAATCCGTTTAACCCTGAGTTGACACAGCACATGTTTCAGAGAGCACGGGACTGGGGGCAAGGCCATAGATCAACAGCATCCCAAGGCAGAAGAATTTCTCCTAGTACAGAACAAAATGGAGTCTCCTATGCCGACTTCTTTCTACACAGACACAGTAACAATCTGATCTCTCTTTCTTTTCCCCAAATTTCCCCCCTTTTCTTTTCAACAAAACCGCCATTGTCATCATGGCCCGTTCTCGATGGTCGCTGTCTCTTCGGAGCTGTTGGGTACACCTCCCAGACGGGGCGGCCGGGCAGAGGCGCTCCTCACATCCCACACGATGGGCGGCCGGGCAGAGGCGCTCCTCACCTCCCAGATGGGGCGGCCGGGCAGAGGCACTCCTCACTTCCCAGACGGGGCGGCCGGGTAGAGGCGCTCCTCACTTCCCAGACGGGGCGGCTGGGTAGAGGCGCTCCTCACTTCCTCCCAGATGGGGTGGCGGCCGGTCAGAAGCACTCCTCACCTCCCAGACGGGGCGGCTGGGCAGAGATGATCCTCACCTCCCAGACGGGGTGGCCGGGCAGAGGCGCTCCTCACTTCCCAGATGGGGCGGCCGGGCAGAGGTGCTCCTCACTTCCCAGAAGGGGCGGCCGGGCAGAGGCGCTCCTCACTTCCCAGATGGGGCAGCCGGGCAGAGGCGCTCGTCACCTCCCAGACGGGGCGGCCGGGCAGAGGCGCTCCTCACTTCCCAGACGGGGTGGCTGGGCCTAGGCGCTCCTCACCTCCCAGATGGGGTGGCCGGGCAGAGGCGCTCCTCACATCCCAGACGATGGGCGGCCGGGCAGAGACGCTCCTCACTTCCTATATGGGATGGCGGCCGGGCAGAGGCGCTCCTCACTTCCCAGACAGGGCAGCTGGGCAGAGGCGCTCCTCACATCCCAGACAGGGCGGCCGGGCAGAGGGGCTCCTCACATCCCAGACGATGGGCAGCCAGGCAGAGACGCTCCTCACTTCCTAGACGGGGTGGTGGCCGGGCAGAGGCTGTAATCTTAGCACTTTGGGCGGCCAAGGCAGACGGCTGGGAGGTGGAGGTTGTAGCGAGCCGAGATCACGCCACTGCACTCCAGCCTGGGCAACATTGAGCATTGAGTGAGCGAGACTCCGTCTGCAATCCCAGCACCTCGGGAGACCGAGGCGGGCAGATCACTCGAGGCCAGGAGCTGGAGACCAGCCCGGTCAACACGGCGAAACCCCGTCTCCACCAAAAATACAAAAACCAGTCAGGTGTGGCGGCGCACGCCTGCAATCCCAGGCACTCAGCAGGCCGAGGCAGGAGAATCACAGGAGCCCGAGGCAGGGAGGTTGCAGCGAGCTGAGATCACGGCAGTACAGTCCAGCCTCGGCAACAGAGGGAAGAAGGAGAGGGAGACCAAAGAAAGAAAGGGAGTGGGAGCGGGAGAGGGAGAGGGAGAGGGACAGCAAAGGAAACTTTTGAGATGACAGCTGAGAAGCAGGACTAAAACGTTAACAATCCAGACAATCCAGATTGGAGAATGGCAAAGGGGACATACTTACGTCTTCTGGTGGGGAGGAGGGATGAAACTGATATTAGAAGACAATTTTCCATAGGTCTCTGCACTCATGTGAGCAGAAGTACTGACTACCTTTATTCCACACCATCTTTTCTAGAATGTTTATATCAAAAACAGTCTTAGAAAATACTAAAATAGCATATCCCTCTGGAGCAAAGGACAGGCATGTTTACAGAATATAAAAGATTTAGGTTACCTAAATACAGGGTTCTTCCCTGTAATACAACCCTTGCATATATAAGTATCACCTGGGCCTCTTCTTATCACAATATGTGAACTGGGGCCTTCGGAACTAGTATAGTGCAAGAAAATGCTAATATGCTGGCTATTATTGTTGTTGTAATAAAGTCCTACGCCTTTGATCCAGAAGTCTCACGTCTTTTGCGACAGCATCTATGAAACTCCCTGGCTAACCTGTTAACTTCCAGATAGGGTAAAAATTCAGTCCCTTTGAAGGTCGTGACAATTGGTAGATTACTGATATGTTTCAGTATGTTCATATAAGATTCATACATCCAGAGAAGAGTTTAGAGATGAATTAAAGATAGATTCACAGGTAACTAAGCAAGTCAAAAAAATGAATTATTAGCGCCAAGGAGAAGAAAAAATTTAAGAAGTCTAATTGGTTGGGCGCAGTGGCTCACACCTGTAATCCCAGCACTTTGGGAGGCTGAGGCGGGAAGATCACTTGAGCTCAGGAGTTTGAGACCAGCCTGGGCAACATGGCGAAACCCTGTCTCTATAAAAAATACAAAAATTAGCAGGGCATGGTGAAGTGTGCCTGTAGTCCCAGCTACTTGGAGGCCAAAGTGGGAAGTTGGCTTGAGCCTGGGAGGTGGAGGTTGCAGTGAACTGAGATCACACCACTGCACTCCAGCCTGGGTGACAGAGTCAAACCTTGTCTCAAAAATAAATAAATAAATAAAATCTAATCACAATCCACTTTATGCTTCAGCTGTGATTACTTATATAGATATAATGGATACAATGAATAAATCTAAAAGTTGCTAAATCTACACATTAAGAAGATAGGAATATAAGAAAGCTAAGTTACCATATCTCATAGTAAAAATGTCTGAATCTCAAAAAATAGCAATATGGGCATATCACATGGACATATGGAGATAAATACCAGAAGAAACAGGTAAGAGTTTAAAGTACCTCTGGGCCTGGCATGGTGGCTCACGCCTGTAATCCCAACACTTTGGAAGGCCAAGGTGGACAAATCACTTGAGGTCAAAAGTTCGAGACCAGCCTGGCCAACATGGTAAAAACCCATCTCTACTAAAAATATAAAAACATTACAGGAATGAGCCACCAGCCAGGCGTGGTGGCACATGCCTGTAGTCCTAGTGACTCAGGAGGCTGAGGCAGGAGAATCACTTGAGCCCGGGAGGCAGAGGTTGCTGTGAGAGAAGACCAAGCCATTGCACTCCAGTCTGGGCGACAGAGCGAGATTCTGTCTCAAAAAATAAACAAATACATAAATGAAGCACCTCTGGACAGAGGGAAATTAGAGGTAAAAGGGGTACTCATTTTTTTGTTTTTATTGGGTATCTAATAAAACTGCAATGTTGAAAATAATCAAATCTGTGCTACTAAATATGGTAGTCACTAGCCACATGTGGCTATAAAGCACTTGAATGGTAGCTAGTGGAAATGCAAAATGGAATTTTAAATGTAATTTTAATTCAAGTTTAAGTAACCATGAAAGATCAATATACAAAATCAACTGTATTTTTATATGATAATTGTAATCTGAAAAAAAATTACAAATTCCATTCACAATAGAAAAAGAATAAAATATTTAGGAATAAATTTAGAAACAGAAGTACAGTCATGCATCACTTAACAGGGATACATTCTGAGAAATGCATCATTAGACAATTGTCACTGTGCAAACATCACAGAGTAAACTTCACAAATCTAGATGAAAGAGCATAGTACACACCTAGGCTATATGGTATAGCCTACTGCTCCTACATGACAAATCTGTGAAGTATGTTACCATATGGAATACTGTAGAGAGTTTTAACATAATGGTAAGCATTTGAATATCTAAACATAGAGAAGGTACAGTAACAACACAGCATAAAAGATAAAAAATGGTATGCCTGCATAGGGCACTTACCATGAACGCAGCTTACAGGACTAGAAGATGTCTGGGTAATAGGAGGGCTTAGGACATTACTGTAAAGTACTGTAGACTTTAAAAACACTGTAGACTTATGCTACGCTAAATTTATTTCTTAAATTTTCTCTCTCCAATAATAAATTAACCTTTACTGTAATTTTTACTTTATAAACTTTTGACTGTTGTAATAACAAATACATTATACGGCTGTACAAAATTTTTTTCTTTATATTCTTTTCTCTTTTTTCTATTTTTAATTTTTTTTCTTTTTTAACTTTTTTTGTTAAAAACCGAGACGCACACATATTAGCCTAACCCTACACAGGGTCAGGATCATCAATATCACTGTCTTCCACCTCCACATCTTGTCTCACTGGAAGGTCATCACGGGCAATAACACATATGGAGCTGTCATCTCCTCTGATAACAATGCCTTCATCTGGAATCCTCCTGAAGGACTACCTGAGACTCTTTTACAGTTAACTTTTTTTTTAATAAGTAGGAGTAAACTCTAAAATAAAAAGTACAATATCATAAATACATATACCAGTAATAATCTTTATTATTATCACTGTAATCTTGAACTCCTGAACTCAAGCAGTCCTTCCATCTTGGGCTGCCAAAAACCTGGGATTATAGGCATGGGGGCAGCACCGACCGCACCCAGCCTGGACAACCAGCTGCTACATCTATATGTGTATCTGTATGCCAGTACCACAGTGTCTTTATTATTGTACTTTCATAGTTTTAAAATTGTGATGTGTGTGTCTTCCGCCTTTGCTCTTCTATTACGACTAGTAGCGAAGTAGGTTTGTTTACACCAGAATCACCACAAACACAAGAGTAATGAATTATGCTACAACATTAGGACGGCTACCATGTCACTAGGTGTTAGGAATTTTTCAACTCTGTTATAATCTTATGGGACCACCATCATATATGCTGTCCATCATTGACCAAAACATCATTATGCTGCGTATGACTGTACGAGACTGAAACACTGAAAACTGGCTGGGTGCAGTAGTTCATTCCTGTAATACCAGCACTTGGGGAGGCCACAGTGGGAGGATTGCTTGAGGCCAGGAGTTTGGGACCAGCCTGAGCAATGAAGTGAGATGCTGGCTCTACAAAAAATACGAAAATCAGCCGGGCACAGTAGCACGCACCTGTAGTCCCAGACAACTGAGAGACTGAGGCAGGATGATCACTTGAGTACAGGAGTTCAAGGCTGCAGTGAGCTATGACCACACCACTGCATTCCAGCCTGCATGACATACCAAGACCCCATCTCTAAAGGAAAAAAAAAAAAAAAACTAAACACTGAAAACTACAAAACATCATTGAAAGAAATTTTAAGATGATGTAAATGAAAAGACATCCATGTTCATGGATCAGAAAAGTTACTATCATTAAGATGGTTCCCCAAGTTTATCTACATATTCAATACAATTACTGTCAAAATCCCAGCTGGCTTTGTGGCAGAAATTAACAAATGATCCTAAAATTTATATGGAAATTCAGGGGCTATAGAATAGCCAAAATAATCCTGAAATGAAAGAACAAAGGTAGAAGATACACACATCACAATTTTAAAACTATGAAAGTACAGTAATAAAAACCCTGAAGTACTGGCATACAGATAGACATACAGATCAATGGAATTCAGAGTCCAGAAATAAAACTGTACATTTATGGGTAATTTTTGACAAAGATGCCAAAACAATTCAACGAGGGAAAGAAAAGACTTTTAAACAAATGGTGTTGGGTCAACTGGATAGTGACATGCAAAAGAGTAAATATGAACCTCTACTTTACAACATATGCAAAAATTAACTCAAAATGGATCAAAGATCTAAATGTAAGAGCTAAAACTATAAAACTCCTAGGAGAAAATCTTCAAAGACTCTGGATTAGGCAATAGTTTCTTAGATATAACATCTAAAAGTATGCATACACACACAGACGCGCACACAAAACACACAACAAAAACAAAGAAAAGGCCGGGCATAGTGGCTCACGCCTATAATCCCAGCACTTTGAGAGGCCGAGGTGGGTGGATCACGAGGTCAGGAGTTCGAGACCAGCCTGGCCAAGATGGTGAAACCCCGTCTGTAATAAAAATATAAAAATTAGCTGCGCACAGTGGTGGGCACCTGTAATCCCAGCTACTTGGGAGGCTGAGGCAGGAGAATCGCTTGAACTCAGGAGGCAGAGATTGCAGTGAGCCGAGATCACGCCACTACACTCTAGCCTGGGCGACAGATTAAGACTTCATCTTAAAAAAAAAAAAGAAAGAAAAAGAAAAAATAGTAACCAGATGGGTAGTGCCTACCTCTAGTCCTAGCTACTTGGGAGACTAAGGCTGGAGGCTTGCTTGAGCCCATGAGTTCCAGATTACAGTAAGCTTATGATCATGCCGCTGCACTCCGGCCTGGGTGACACAGACTGACCCTGTCTCTTAAAAAACAGAGACCGTTGGCTAGGCATGGTTGGTCACGAGGCGGGAGGATCACCTGAGATCAGGAGTTCGAGGCCAGCAGGGCCAACATGGTGAAACCTCGTCTCTACTAAAAATACGAAAATTAGCCGGGCATAGTAATGCACACCCATAATCCCAGCTACTCAAAAGGCTGAGGCATAAGAATGGCTTGAATCCGGGAGACAGAGGTTACAGTGAGCCGAGATAGCACCACTGCACTCCCACCTAGGTGACAGTGAGATTCTGTCTCAAAAAATTTAATTGAATTTAAATAAAATAAAGAGACAGTCCATAAATGCTGACAACAATGTGGAGAAACTGGAACCTTCACACACTGCTGGTGGAAATGTAAAACAGTGCAACTACCTGGGAAAACAGGCTGGCAGTTCCTCAAATGGTTAAATATACAGTTACCATATGATCCAGCAATTCTACTCTTAGGTATATACCCCAAAGAAACGAGCACATATGCCCACACAAAAACTTGTACATGAATATTTACAACGTTATATGTTATGATATTATTCATAATTGGTAAAAGGTGGAAAAATCAGAATGTCAGTCAACTGACAAATGGGTAAACAAAATGTGGTATTATCCATGTACTAGAATATTATTCAGCCGTAAAAAAAAAAAAAAAAAAAACACACAGCCGGGCACAGTGGCTCACACCTGTAATCCCACCACTTTGGGAGGCCAAGGCAGGCGGATCACCTGAGGTCAGGAGTTCGAGACCAGCCTGACCAACGTGGTGAAACCCTGTCTTTACTAAAAATACAAAAATTAGCCACGCGTGGTGGCGTGTGCCTGTAATCCCAGCTACTCGGGAGGCTGAGGGAGAGGAATTGCTTGAACCTGGGAGGTGGAGGTTGCGGTGAGCAAAGATCGTACCATTGCACTCCAGCCTGGGCAACAAGAGCGAAACTCCGCCTCAAAAAAAAAAAAAGAAAGGATATCACTGGAAAACATGGCAAAATGTTAACAGAGACTTCAGGATTAGACAGTGGAAATATATCAATCTTATTTCCTGATTGTTATGACTATTTTGTGATTAATCAGGAAAACGTTCTTGTTTGTGGAAAAACCACACTAAAGTGTTCAAGAGTGATAGGGCACCAGCTGGGTTCAGAGGCTAATGCCTGTAACCCCAGCACTTTGGAAAGCTGAGGCAGGCAGATTGTTTGAGTTCAGGAGTTGGAGACCAGCTTGTGCAACAAGGCAAAAGCCCACCTCTAAAAAAAAAAATACAAAAAAAAAAAATTACTCGGGTGCAGTGGTGCATGCCTGTAATCCCAGCTACTCAGGAGGCTGAGGCAGGAGAATCACTTGAACCCAGGAGGTAGAGGCTGCAGTGAGCTGAGATCACACCATTGCACTCCAGCCTAGACAATGGAAGTGAAACCCTGTCTCAAAAAAAAAAAAAAAAAAAAAAAAAAAAAAATTCAGCAAGGTTCAGGGGGCTTTGTACTATTTTTTAAAAAACTTTTTAATTAAAAATGAAAGAAATTTTGGGTGATAATGATGTGTAGATTCATCAATTGTAATGATGTACCACTCTGGAGAAGGATATTAATAATGGAGGCAGCTGTACACATGTGATGGGAGAAAGAAAATACATGAGAAATCTCTGTACCTTCTTCTCAATTTCACAGTGTAAACCTAAAACTGCTCTAAAAAGTAAAGCCTATTAAAAAAAATAAGATTAACTCCTCATTTCACCCAGGTGGGGTGATATTACATTACTGTTGAATGTTTTAAATTGAGGGAAATTTTCCATTAACTTAACCATCATTAAATTTTGGCTTATAAATCTACTTTTAATTATCCTGTCAACATATAACATATAATTGACCATATGAAAAAGAACTCTTTCATAACTGCATCATGTAAAAAGGGTTGTATATAAATTATGCATGTTTTCCACCATTGCATCTTAAGCTAATTACCTCCTGCATGCTTCATACCAATTAGAATGATCACTGAGTTTTGAAAAACTCTTCATGTTTAATGTGGGAACTATTACTCCCTAGGAATAAATAAACTTTAAAATACTAAGCTTAACCTTTATTAAATTTATTTTCACATAAAATATTATTTTCAGACAGAGTCTCGCTCTGTCCCCCAGGCTACAGTGCAGTGGCACGATCTCTGCTCACTGCAACCTTCGCCACCCGGGTTCAAGCGATTCTCCTGCCTGAGCCTCCCGAGTAGCTGGGATTACAGACACCCGCCATCATGCCCAGCTAATTTTTGTATTTTTAGTAGACACGAGGGTTCACCACGTTGGCCAAGCTGGTCTCGAACTTCTGACCTCAAGTGATCCACCCACCTCACCCTCCCAAAGTGCTGGGATTATAGGCATGAGCCACCTGCGCCCAGCCAAATCATTTTTTTTCATGCTTATATTTATCACCTGGTTAATGATCAAATCCTAAATATCTAGAAAGCATCGAAACTGCAGGATTCTGAAAACATTACAAAAGGTTAATCCTATACGTAAATGTTCCTGAAACAACTACCAGGCCTTAGACAAACTGCCAAACCAAAAAGCCATTACCAACACCCAATAACTAAACAATCAACTACAATTTCCCAGTTGGAAACCTAAGTGTCATAACAGTTATGTGTTGTATAACACACAGTTTGCCTGTGCAGAATAAACCTAAAGTATTATAAAAATATCATCTCAATCCTTATATCATTTCTATTCCTTGTTCTCTAAAACAGAAACTATTTTATTATCTCTTCTCTCAGCTGCCCAGAAAGGCTTGGCACATGGTGAAGACTGATAAACGTCTTGTCAAACTGAACCATGAGTTTCCACTGCACATTTTCCTTGGGTGGTAATGTCATCATGCCATTTACTACATGCTACGGTTATTCGTGTAATGGTCTTATGTCCATTACGGGATTACAAGGCTAGAAGTATCTTCAGAACAAGAATCACAAGTTTATTGATTTCTTTCTAAATTCCTATGCCACCAGAAATTTCACACAAAAGAACAAAAGATTAGTTGAAAACCAGTGCACCTTTGTCTATGAACAAAACTTGCATTAACTGGGAGTCAGGATGTCATCCTTCCCATTTTCAGGTGGAAAAATAGAGCAAAACTGAATTACTCAACTCACTTCTACGGTTTGACCAGAGACCAAACCCATCACTTCCTTGCTTTCTACATGATCACTCATTACCTTGTTAGGACATGCAATGGCTCCAATAAAACCAACTACAAGACAAAAAAGTACCTGATGCACATGTTAGGGCAATCATCATAGTTTAATAGCTTAGTTTCAAACTCTATTATATGAAACTCATGCAAGAACACAAAGTCCTTCCTAAATAAGGAAAAACTATACAAAATTAAAACAAATTCAAGTTTATAAGATAAGAAATGAATGGCTGAATAAATTTTAAAATGCACCATAGCACATGAAGTGGGGCAGCACAAACAAGGGCCTAGGTTTAAGGTCTACTGGATCCATTTTAACAGCTAGCACTGCAAGAATATAAGATAAAATAAAGGAATGACATTTCATCATACATCCCCTCCTTTTGGCCACAGGTTTATTATTTTGTCCCTGCTCTCTTTTTCCTATTTCCCTCAAAGTAGTTAACTCACTTCCCTTAAAGAAGTTAATTCATTCCCCTCAAAGACAAGATGTTAACTAAAAAACAGAAACATGGAATGAGAAAGAGAACAGCACAAGTTTACATTCCCTAGAGTTAAATGTGGTGGGGGAGAAAGAGTTAATTCAACCCAATGGACAATAAGGAAGAGCTAAAAGCTATAGGAATTATGACAAGGGAAAACGTGCAACTCCAGTAATGGATAAACCCAAAACACAGACCAGTATTTCTCAAATTCTCACCTTCCTTCTTATAGCTGATGTGTTCATTCAGGCAGTAATATGGTGTGATACACATGCTTATTAGTCCCATATATTCCCAAGCTGCAGAAATATGTTCCTCTAATATACAAACAAAAAAAAGTCTTTTGTGGTTTTTAGCAAAAACCTGAAAAAGATACCAAATACCAAAGTAGCATCCGGTAGATCTATCTGGTTTGCACACCTGCAACAATAAACTCCTCAAAGATTTAAATAGTTGGGAAATAGCTTACTATTCTGAAATCTTATTTGGAATCAACATAGAATTACAAGCAATTTTTTTTTTTTTTTTTTTTTTTTTTGAGATGGAGTTTCACTCTTGTCACCCAGGCTGGAGTGCAATGGCATGCTCTCCATTCACTGCAACCTCCACCTCCCGGGTTCAAGCGATTCTCCTGCCTCATTTTGTGTGTATGTATTTTTAGTAGAGATAAGGTTTCACCATGTTGTCCTGGCTAGTCTCAAACTCCTGATCTCAGGTGATTTGCCCGCCTCGGCCTCCCAAAGTGCTGGGATTACAGGCGTGAGCCACCATGCCTGGCCAGAAGCAAATTTTTGTCAAAAGCAAAACTCATCTGATTAGAAAAGAAAATATTGCTGGGTACAGTGCCTCACGTCTGTAACCCCAGCACTTTGGGAGGCCGAAGCCAGTGGATCACTTGAGGTCAGGAGTTTGAAACCAGCCTGGCCAATGTGGTGAAACCCCGTCTCTACTAAAAACACAAAAATTAGGGCCAGGCGCGGTGGCTCACGCCTGTAATCACAGCTCTCTGGGAGGCCGAGGTGGGTGGATCACCTGAAGTCAGGAGTTCGAGACCAGACTGGCCAAGACGGTGAAACCCCATCTCTACTAAAAATACCAAATTAGCCGGCATGGTGGCGGGCGCCTGTTGTCCCAGCTACTCGGGAGGCTGAGGCAGGAGAATCGCTTGAACCCAGGAGGCGGAGATTGCAGTGAGCTAAGATTGTTTCCGGAATTGGTTCCTTCCGGTGGGTTCTTGGTCTGGCTGACTTCAAAAATGAAGCCGCGGACCCTCGCGGTGACTGTTATAGTTCTTAAAAATGGTGTGTCTGGAGTTTGTTCCTTCAGATGTTCAGATGTGTCCGGAGTTTCTTCCTTCCAGTGGGTTCGCGGTCTCGCTTGACTTCAGGGTGAAGCCACAGACCTTTGCAGTGAGTATTACAGCTCTTAAAATGGCGTGTCTGGAGTTGTTTGTTCCTCCCGATAAGTTTATGGTCTCGCTGGCTTCAGGAGTGAAGCTGCAGACCTTCAAGGTGAGTGTTACAGCTCATTAAGGTAGTGCAGACCCAAAGAGTGAGCAGCAGCAAGATTTACTGGGGAAGAGCCTAAGAATCAAGCTTCCACAGAATGGAAGAGGACCCCAGCGGGTTGCCACTGCTGGCTCGGGTAGCCAGCTTTTATTCCCTTATTTTGCCATGCCCAGGTCCTGCTGATTGGTCCATTTTACAGAGCACTGGTTGGTCCATTTTACAGAGCGCTGATTGGTCCGTTTTTACAGAGTGCTTATTGGTGCATTTACAAACCTTTAGCTAGACACAGAGCGCTGACTGGTGCGTTTTTACAGAGTGCAGATTGGTGCGCTTACAAACCTTTAGCTAGACACAGAGTCCTGATTGGTCCGTTTTTACAGAGTGTCGATTGGTGCATTTACAAACCTTTAGCTAGACACAGAGTGCCGACTGGTGCGTTTACAAACCTTTAGCTAGACACAGAGCGCTGTTTGGTGTGTTTACAATCCTTTAGCTAGACAGAAAAATTCTCCAAGTCCCCACCCGACCCAGAAGCCCAGCTGGCTTCACCTCTAAAGATCACGCCATTGCACTCCAGCCTGGGCAGTAAGAGCAAACCTCCGTCTCAAAAAAAAAAAAAAAAAAAGGCAAAAATTAGCCGGGTGTGGCAGCAGTCGCCTGTAATCACAGCTACTCAGGAGGCTAAGGCAGAAGAATCACTTGAACCCAGGAGGCGGAGGCTGCAGTGGGACATGATCACGCCACTGCGCTCCAACCTGGGCAACAGAGCAAGAGACCCTGTCTCAAAAAAAAAAGGAAAAAAAATTTATTTAAAAATTATATTGTTCTTGATTTTTTCATCAGGAAATACACCATTAGTACTTTAAAGCAATTACTCGCATTGTTGGGGTTTTATTATTAAAGATTAAGTTTCCTTTCTATGAATATTATTAAGGGCCTATAGTCTTTTCTTATAATTGTAAGATGGTACAACTTATGCTGCTCAATAAGACTGTCTCTAAACAAAGTTTAAGCCCAAAGCTTTACCATGGAGTAAGAACCAAACGGAAATATATAAATGAATAGCAACATTTGACATTTCAAGCACTATCAAGGGTCACTGCAGCCTCCAACGCTAAGCTCAAGCAATCCACCCACCTCAGCCTCCCAAGTAGCTGGGACACCATCACACACCTCTATATCCAGCTAATTTCTGTAATTTTTGTAGAGACGGGGTCTCTCTCATCTTTTTGCCAAGGCTAGTCTCAAACTTCTGGGCTCAAGCAATCCTCCCACCTCAGCCTCCCAAAGTGCTGAGATTAGAGGTGGAAGCCACTACATACACCAAGAAATAGTGTTTTAACTAACTTGGACAAAAACTGTTACTTTTGGAAAGGCAGAAAGAGGACCTGATTAGTGGCCAAAGAGGACATGATTAACATATTTTTGTCAGAAGAGCCTGTATGCAAATAACATCAAATAGTATTAAACCAATCTCAATTAATCAGAGAGCTTTAAATCTACTTCTAAAAACATGTTTTTAAACCTCATTAATAACTCTGAAGTGCTGGGCACAGTGGCTCACACCTGCAATCTCAACACTTTGGGAGGCCCAGGAAGGAGGATGTCTTTGAGGTCAGGAGTTGGAGATCAGCCTGAGCAACTCCATCTCTATTTCAAAAATAAATAAATAGTCCTAGAAATTCGATCTTTAATCACTCATTTCAAAGGAAGGAAAAAAAACCTGGAATATAATGCCTTGTCATTACATGCACATAATATGTCTGTACCACAAACTAACCTGCTAACATTAAATTTTATGTTTTTTGAGACGGAGTCTCGCTCTGTCATCCAGGCTAGATAGAGCACAGTGCCACAATCTCAGCTAACTGCAACCTCCGCTTCCCGAGTTCATGCGATTCTCCTGTCTCAACCTCCCGAGTAGCTGGGACTACAGATGCATGCCACTACATCCAGCTAATTTTTGTATTTTTAGTAGAGACAAGGTTTCACCATGTTGGCCAGGCTGGTCTCAAACTCCTGATCTCACATGATCCACCTGCCTCAGCCTCCCCAGGTGCTTGCTTTTGGTTTTGGCCGGAGGCTCCACTTCCCAATCTGCAGGCTGTAATCCTCTATAGGAAATAAAGCTCTCCTTTTTCTTCTTCCACGGATCTCATGGTCTTTTGTTAATGGTATAGACTGTATTATTTACACATGAATAAAATTCATAATTATGCATGTTAATACATTATAAACAAATGCGTGAATGATTAAAAAACTAGAAATAATATAAATTTCATGTCAATAAATTTAAACTTTTCTCTCAAAAACAGTGTGATGTGTGTGTGTATAGGCATTATATCAAGCCAAGCAATTTAAATTTGTCAACCTAGCCTGCTCTTCTAGATTCAGAATAAAAGGTTTTGAGGGAGATTAGCCAGGCATGGTGGCACACATCTGTAATCCCAGCAGTAGTACTAAGGAGGCTGAGGCAGGAGGAGTGCCTGAGACCAGGAGGCAGAGGCTGCAGTGAACTGAGATCACGCCACTGCACTCCAGCCTGGATGACAGAGTGAGACCTTGTCTCAAAAATAAATAAATAAAAGGTTTTGAGGGAGACAAGGAATCACTATTTAAGCACTATCTGCTGGCAGAAGACTTGTGGTACTACATATTGAAAGAAGCTGGCATCCCTTGTTGGCTTCCCCTATTCAACTTTGTTTCGTAGGTTCCTAACAACCTATCTCCTTGCCTTTATTCAAAGTCTTCAACAGATAAGTGGGTAAGGCCACATAACAGCAAGAAAAACAAAAAAACAGTCCCATATTATATGCAGTTCAACTCCCTTATTTCAAAATTTACAACAAAGATTCTTCATAGAAATCAAAATGGTAACAGAACTAGACTTGGTCCATGAGTTACTTACCACTGACCTCACAGAATGGAAAGATGCTCAATAACTATTTTTGAATGACCAGCAAGGAAAAAAATAAAATAAAATAAATGGTGTGAGTCGTAAGTTTATTTTACTCAATGAAAATTTATTGAACACTAAGAAATGAGGACATAACAGGCAAAAAAAAAAAAATGAACATAATTCCTCTCTTCACAGAATTTTAGTTTAGCAGAGTCAGAGGTAAACTTGAGTTGACTCATCTGATTGTTATAATAGGAATATCTCCCTTGCTTATACCTCCCAGGAAGCTGTAGATCAGTTCAGACATTTGATGAGCTTCCACTATCAAGTAAGTCCTGCACTAAATAACTGTAAATAAACTGCTTAACCCTAAAGCACCAACCATATGTGGAATATTAGTGTCAACTGTTGGCCAT
This sequence comes from Pongo pygmaeus, assembly GCF_028885625.2. NCBI lineage: Eukaryota > Metazoa > Chordata > Mammalia > Primates > Hominidae > Pongo > Pongo pygmaeus. The sequence continues at coordinate 103,639,944 of NC_072384.2, read as the reverse complement.
ATCTACATTAAATATTCTGGACAAATAAAAAGTATTTGCCAACTTTCATTTTCCAGAGCATAAATCTATCAACTCTTCAAATTTGCAAAACTAATTTTTTTTTTTTTTTGAGATGGAGTCTCACTCTGTTGCCCAGGCTGGAGTGCAGTGGTGCAATGTAGGCTCACTGTAACCTCTGCCTCCCGGGTTCAAGCAACTCTCGTGCCTCAGCCTCCCGAGGCACTACTGGTGCACACCAACAAGCCGGGATAAATTTTTTTGTTTTTAGTAGAGATGGGGTTTTACCACGTTGGCCAAGCCGGTCTCAAACTCCTGAGCTCAAGCAGTCTGCCTGCCTCATCCTCCCAAAGTGCTAGGATTATAGGAGTGAGCCACTGTGCCTGGCCCAAAACTAATTTATTTCACTGCCCTCCAACATTTTCTAATGCTTACTAGAAAAGATCTAATTCGCTCATTTAGCAAATGTTTACGGAGTGCCTATTTTGTGCCAGGCACTGTTCCAGGTACCAGAAATGAGTAAGAGACAAAAATCTCTGCCCTCATATACCAGGGAGGGAAAACACACAAATAAGAAACACTGTATGTTAAGAGAAAATATGTAGGCGTATAAAAAGCATGGAAAGATAAGTATAAGCAAAGGGAGAGTGAGCAAGGGGCAGGAGTATGTTATAATTTTACACAGAGTAGCCAGGAAGGGGTCATCAAGAACATGATGTATCAGCAAAAGCTTGAAGGAAGTAAAAGAACCAATCATGCAACTATCTTGGAGTACTCCTGGCAGACAGCATAACAAGTACAAAGTAAAAAGGCCCTGAAGCAGAAGTATGCCTGGTATGTTCAAGAAAAGGAAGCCAAAGTGGCTGAAGTTGAGTGAACAAAGAAGGGTACAGGAGTGTAATAGGAGATGATGTCAAGGCTAGATGCTGATTGTTTGTGGCTTGCAGGCAATATTGTTTTGGTTCAGTTTGCTTTGGGGTTTTTTTCCAGCTTTGCTGAGGTATAACTGACAAAAACTGTATATATTTAAAGGGTACAACATGATGACATGATACACACATAAACTGTAAAATGGTTATCACAACCCAGATAATCATTTCTTGATTATCTTCGGTGGGGGCGGGGAGTGGGCAACACTTAAAATCTACTCTCGGCCAGGCAAATGGTAGCTCACACCTGTAATCCCAGCACTTTGGGAGGCCAAGGTGGGTGGATGGGTAGAGCCCAGGAGTTCAAGACCAGCCTGGGCAACAGGGCTAAACCCCGTCACTACAAAAATTAGCCATGTGTGGTGGTACACACACGTAGTCCCAGCTACTCGGAAGGCTGAGGTGGGAGCATCACTTGAGCCTGGGGAGGTGAGGCTGCAGTGAGCCGTGATCATGCCACTGTACTCCAGCCTGTGTAACAGAACAAGACGCTGTCTCAAAAAAAAAAAAAAAAAAAATCTACTGAGTAAATTTCAAGTATACAATATTATTAACTATAGTTACTACACAGTACATTAGACCCCCAAAACACATTCATCCTATAACTACAAGTTTGTGCCCTGTGACTAACATCTCCCCATTTCTCCCCACCTCCCAACAGCCCCTGGCAAACACCATTCTATTATCTGCTTCATTCTATGGGTTCAACTTTTTAGATTCCTCATATAAGTGAAATCATACAGTATTTGTCTTTCTGTGCCTGGCTTATTTCACTTACCATAATGTTCTCCAGGTTCATCCATGTTGTCAAAAATAGCAGGGTTTCCTTCTTTTTATGGCTGAATAATATTCTATTATATATGCAGTTGGCCCTTTAACTGTGTGGGTCCAATATACAGATTATTTTCAAACAAATACAGTATTCATCCACATATACAGATGGACAGATGACTTTTCATATACACGCGTTCCACAAGGGTGACTGCAGGATTTGAGTATATGCAGATTTGGGTATACTTAGGGGTCCTAGAACCAATGCCCCATGTAGACTCAGGGAGAACTGTGCATACAGTACACATTTTCTTCATCCATTCATCCACTGACACTTAGGTTGTTTCCATATCTTAGCTACCATGAATAATGCTGAAATGAACATGGGCATGCAGATGTCTCTTTGAGATAATGATTTCATTCCCTAGGAATATATATCCAGAAGTGGGATTGTATGTTTGTCCTATTTTTAATTTTAGGGAGAACTGGATTTTCCTTTTTTCTTTTTTTTATTTTTTGAAATGGAGTCTTGCTCTGTTGCCCAGGCTGGAGTGCAGTGGCGCGATCTCGGCTCACTGCAACCTCTGCCTCCAGGGTTCAAGCAATTCTCCTGCTTCAGCCTCTGGAGTAGCTGGGACTACAGACACCCACCAACCATGCCCAGCTAATTTTTTTATTTTTAGGAGAGACAGGGTCTCACCATATTAGGCCAGGCTGGTCTTCAACTCCTGACCTCAGGTAATCTGCCTGCCTCGGCCTCCCAAAGTGCTGGGATTACAGGCATGAGCCACCGCGCCCGGCCGGAACCAGTTTTTCATAATGGCTGTTCCAATTTACATTCTCACTGCATACAAGGATTCTCTTTTCTCCACCTGCTTGCCAACACTTATCTCTCTTTTGATAGCCACTCTAACAGGTGTGAGGTGATAGCTCCTTTTTGTTTTGACTTGCATTTCCCTAATGATTAGTGACATTCAGCACATTTTCACATACCTGTTGGACATGTGTGTCTTCTTTGAAAAAATGTCTACTTAAGTCTTTTGAAAATCTGGTTATTTGGTTTTTTGCTATTAAGTTGTATGAATCCTTTATATATTTATACACATACATACACACACACACACACACACACACACAGAGATATAAACCCCTTATCATATAGATGTATGGTTTGCACATTTTCTCCCATTCCATAAATTGCCTTTTCATTTTGTGTCCTTTGCTGTGCAGAAGCCTTTTAGTTTGATGTAGTCACTCTCATCTTTTCTTGCTTTTGTTGCCTGTGCTTTCGGTGTCATATTCATAAAAACCATTGTCAAGACCAGTATCAAGGAGCTTTTTCCCCTATGTTTTCTTCTATGTGTGTATCAGTCCATTCTTATAATCGTATGAAGGAATACCTGAGGCTGGGTAATTTATAAAGAAAAGAGGTTTAATTGGCTCTTGGTTCTGCAGGCTTTACACAAAGCACAGTGCTGGCACGTACTTCTGGTGAGGTGTAATCATGGCAGAAGTGGAGCCAGCATGTCACACGGTGGGGGGGCTCCCAGACTAATTTTAAACAACCAGTTCTCACGTGAACCAAGCAAGAACTCACTTATCACTAAGGGGATGGTGCTACACCATTCATGAGGCATCTGCCCCCATAATCCAATTATCTCCCACCAAGACCCACCTCCAACACTGGGAATCACATTTCAACAAGAGATTTGAAGGGAATAAACATCTGACCCATATCAAAGAGTTTTATAATTTCAGATCTTACATTTAAGTCTTTAATCCATTTCTAGCTAATTTGTATGTGTGATATAATGATCAAATTTCATTCTTTTGCATGTGGATAGTTTTCCCAATAACATTTACTGAATTATCCTTTCCCCATTGTGTACCTGGTACCTTTATCAAAGCTTAGTTGACTGCACAGATGTGGGTACATTTCCGGGCTCTATTCTGTTCCATTAGTCTACATGTCTTTTATGCCAGTAACACACTGTTTTGATTCCTATAGCTTTTTTTGAGACAGAGTCTCGCTCTGTTGCCCAGGACGGAGTGCAGTGGCATGATCTCAGCTCACTGCAACCTCCACTTCCTGGGTTCAAGCGATTCTCCCAACTCAGCCTCCTGAGTAGCTGGGACTATAGGCGTGTGCCACCATGCCTAGCTAATTTTTGTATTTTTAGTAGAGATGAGGTTTCTCCATGCTGGCCAGGCTGGTCTTGAACTCCTGACCTCAGGTGATCTGGCTGCCTCGGCTTCCCAAAGTGCTGGGATAACAGGCATGAACCACCATGCCAGGCCTATAGCTTTGTAATATAGTTTGAAATCAGGAAGTATGATACCTCCAACTTTGTTCTTATTCAAAACTGCTTTGGCTATTCAAAGTATTTTGTGGTTTCCTATGAATTTTGGGGTTTTTCTATTTTTGTGAAAAATACCATTGGAATATTGATAGAGATTGCATTAAATCTGTAGATGGCTTTGTGTAGTATGGACATTTTAACAATATCAAATCTTCCAATTCATGAGCATGGGATATCTTTCCATTTATTTGCATCTTCTTCAATTACTTTCATAAATGTCTTATAGTTTTTAGTGTACAGATCTTTCACCTCCTTGGTTAAATTTATTCCTAAGTAGTCTATTCTTTCTGCTATTATAAATGGAAATGTTTTCTTAATTTCTTTTTCAGATCGTTTGTAGTTAATATGTAGAAACACAACAGATTTTTGTATGTTGATCTTGTCTCCTACAACTTTACTAAATTTGTTAATTAATTCTAACAGTCTTTTGGTGGAGTCTTTAGGGTTTGTGTACATAAGGGATCATGTCATTTGCAAACAGAGACAATTTAGCTTCTTCCAATTTTGATGCCTTTTATTTATTTTTCTTTCCTAACTGGCTGGCTAGGACTTCTAGTACTTTGCAGTACTTGATTAAATAGAACTAGTGACATTGGGCACCACTGTCTTATTCCTGATCTTAGAGGAAAAGGTTTCAACTTTTCATGGTTGAGTATGATGTTAGTTGTGGGCTTGTCATATACGGCCTTTGAGACATCACTAACAACAGAATAGCTAAAATTTTAAAACCTGACAAAACCAAATGCTGACAAAGATGAAGAACAACTGGATCTTTGCTGGTGGGAATGCAAAACGGTACCATCGTTTTTGGAAAAAGAGTTTGGCAATTTGTATAAAACTAAACATATATTTACCATATGGTAATAATCCCACTATTAGATATTTATTGTCAAGGAAAAGAGAAGGCAATGTGATAGACCTGCTCAAGTGCTTGTTAGGTTCAGAAAGCCTACCATTTACATGGAGAGCAGAAGGAATAGTAGTAAAAGATACAGCCCTTGTGCAGAGCAATACCAAAACAAAAGGAGCCAGGTGACTACAACGTAGATATGACACTCTGTTGCGGAGGAGCCAATGCCATGCTGCAACTAAAGTCTTAAGGCCTGCAGCTACTACCTAAAAGAGTACAACAGAGGGCCTCATCTCATCGGAACCAGGAGGTGATGAGGCACTGTTATCATGTACAGCCTCCTTGGCAGATGAAGAGATTGAGAAAGGGCTTCATATAGGTCCTTGCAAACTTCCCATAATCTCATATTCCAAGAGGATCACAAAGTGCTCAGCCAAGATTCAGATCAGATGCAGTTCAAGCGCTGGCCTATGCAGCCTATGTGGATACATCCACTGTCACCAGGGTACAATAGTGGATCTGTTCCCTTAAATTTACCCAAAAGAGTGAAGACTTAGGTTGCACCAACACCTGTATACAAATGTTTATAGCCGTATTCACCACTGCCTAAAACTAGAAACAATCCAGAAATCCATCAGTTGGTGAATGGATGAACAAATTACAATTCTTTCATACTCTAGAATATTACTCGGTAATAAGAAGGAACGAAGTGCTGAAAAAATACAATAACACTGATGATTTTCAAATGTATTAGGACTTCTAGTACCAAGAAGTCAAACGCAAAAGGCTATATACTATATAATGCCCTTTATATGGCATTCTGGAAAAGGCAAAAACTAGAGGGACAGAAAATATATCAGTGTTTACCAAAGGCTAGTAGTGGAGGGACAGGACTGACTACAGAGGGTACAAGGAAAATTTTACATTGTGGTGGTTACATGACTATGTAAGTTTATTGTAATTCATAAACCTTTACACCTAAAAAGGGTGACTTGTAACATATATGTATTAACCTCAATAAACCTGACTTTAAAAATCAAATGAGAAAAAATTCATGTTGTGAATGATTCAAAACAAAGCCGTTACATCATCCAAATTTTCTACGAAGTATATTACTTAAGAAGAAAAAAGCAAAACTATGTTCCTTGCATCAACTATGCAAATATGAAAAGTACTGCAAAACTTTACAGAACATAAATGTCACCAAAAAATCAAACAGGAAAAAACTTGCAAGGTAAATTTACAGGTAATTATATTCTACTTATAAAATGATTCAAGGCCAGGCATGGCAGCTGACAGCTGTAATCCCAGTACTTTAGGAAGCCGAGGCAGGAGAATTTCTTGAGCCCAGGTGTTACAAGACCAGCCTGAGCAACATAGTGAGATCCCATTTCTAACAACAACAACAAAAAAAATTAGCTGGGCACGGTGGCACAAGCCTGTAGTCCCAGCTACTTCGGGAGCTGAAGTGTGAAGACTGTTTGAGCTTGGGAGTGCAAGCTGCAGTGACCCATAATCGTGCTACTACACTCCAGCCTGAGTGACAGAGTGAGACCCTGTCTCAAAAAAAAATAAAAATAAAATAAAATAAAGTAATAAAATAAAAATAATTCAGTGCATAGGCTCTTGCATATTCAAGTCTGTATTTCTTACGTTCAGCAACTATTTAATGAGTGGCTACTATATGTAGAACATCCTACGGCTAATGGGAAAATATAGAAATGTTTAAGAAATGACTCCATCTTCTAGGAGCTTCATATCTGGAAGGAAACACAAAGTAAATGAAAAATCCAAAATAGAATGTGTTGCCCTACACGCTACTTCATGAATCCAATCTATTAACCAATCCCATAAAAATTCAACCATAAGCTATCAAAAGTCTACAACTAGTCCAGGCACGGTGGCTTACGCTGTAATCCCAGCAGTTTGGGAGGCCAAGGCGGGCGGATCACCTAAGGTCAGGAGTTCGAGACCAGCCTGGCCAATATGGTGAAACCCCGTCTCTACTAAAAATACAAAAATTAGCCAGGCGTGGTGGCATGCACCTGTAATCCCAGCTACTTGGGAAGCTGAGACAGGAGAATTGCTTGAACCCAGGAGGTAGAGGTTGCAGTAAGCCGAGATTGCACCACTGTACTCCAGCCTGGGCGACAGAGACTCTGTCTCAAAAAAAAAAAAAAATTCTACAACTAGCCTAATGTAACTTTCAGAATATTCACAAGGTAGAGTCAAATGGTGTCTAGATTGGCTTTGTCTTCTCTATTGTTTTTTTCCCAGAATCTCTGGACAGTGAGTAGGGTGCTGCAAAATGGATTTGGGGTGGGTGTAAGCAAATCACAGCATATTCATCCACCAAATATATTTCATCCACCAAAAGATTACCTCACACACACTGAAACTGCATACTATTAAATTCCCTGCATTTTAAAAGAAAAAGTAACGCCAAAAGCACCTCATGCTCAAAAATATCTCTACTACATATTTTACACATAAGTAAATCAATTTGGTTTATATATTATTCTCTGGGTGAGAAAAGATGACTCTAAATAAAGCAAACCTATCATACATTCTCACATTACCCATACCAAGGTAAGAAGAAAGAGTAAATGAGGCTGGGCACGATGGCTCAAACCTGTAATCCCAGCACTGTGGAAGGCCAAGGCGGGTGGATCACTTGAGGTCAGGAATTCGAGACCAGCCTGGCCAACATGGAGAAACCCTGTCTCTACTAAAAATATAAAAATTAGCTGGGTATGCTGACACACGCCTGTAGTCCCAGCTACTCAGGAGGCTGAGGCAGGAGAATTGATTGAACCCAGGAGCCGGAGGTTGTAGTGAGCCGAGATCACGCCACTGCACTCTAACCTGGGCGAAGGAGTGAGACTCTGTCTCAAAAAAAAAAAAAAAAAAAGAAAAAGTAAATGAACAGTTTATTAATTAATTATTTTGGTAAAGAGCAATTTTGAACCAAGAAGCTCTTCAAGGAAGGGCGAAATGAGGTGAGACTGGATTTCTTGGATCAATAACGGAAATTATGTGGTCACTTAACTTCTTGGACAAGAAGGTATAGGAAGCGTACAAATGACAAAATGTTTAAAAGAGCAAGGGGCTCAAATATAAATTAGCCTGTTTTTGCAATCTTGTCAAAGGTCTTGAGGATGACTGATTTGTCACTGAAAATCTATTCACCAAATGTCTCTGCTGAGAGTTAGGGACTAATTTCTTGAGGAATGGTAAGCCTTGATCAATTTCAAATGAGTTGAGTCATCTTAATCTATGGGGAATTCAGTCTCCCAAATTCTACTCATTCTCCTTACTCTCAACCGACCTCTTTCTCCTTCATTCTAGGTATTTTAAGATTCTCCCATTTGCAAGAACATACAGAACTCGACCTATAAATATAACCAACCTCCTCCCAATATACTATATGACATCCATTTGAAAAGAAAGTCAAGCCCAGCATCCTTAAAAGTTTCTTTTAAAGGTATAGAATATAGAACACAAACCCATTTCTACAAAAATATTGATATATAGTTGTGCATACAAAAAAGATTTAAAAGTATGAGTACCAGATATATATTCAAGATGATTGGGCAATTTTCCATTTCTTTCATAATACCTACTTGTATTCTCTAATAATTTTTCAACAATGAGCATGTATTCTAATGATTTTTATTAAATAAAAATTTTAAATCTTTATATCATTTTAGTAATTACTTTTTATGAAACTGATAATATCCCCTTGTAAACCTCTCATGAAGTTTTTAGTGAACTCTGGGAATATCCACATTGATTAAGAGAAGAAAGGAAAGCTACTAATATGTCTCCTGTTGTTCAAAAAAATTTCAGGTAAAAATTTAAGGTAAGTTCTTAATTTCTTCTGAGTAAATCCATATTATGGGATGATTCTACTCTTAATCCAAACAATAAGATTTTACTATGCATCTGTGTGAACTGTCACTCACAAAAATCAGTAACTTTTATCTAACAAAAAGAAAAATGTACATATCAACAAGTTGGCTTTTCAGATTTCAGGAAAGTAACAAATAGGCAGTTATTTCATCTACCAAAACATTAAGGCAACTATATTGTAATAAAAATTCTTCTATTTGTAAAAACGTAGATTCCAAGTTAACCAAAACATTTTTAATTCCTGGACACCTTCAAACATATTAGGCATTATATGTGTAATTTTTGTTTTTTTGAGACAGAGTCTTGCTCTGTCGCCCAGGCTGGAGTGCAATGGCATGATCTTGGCTCACTGCAACCTCCGCCTCCCAGGTTCAAGTGATTCTCCCACCTCAACCTCCCAAATAGCTGGGACTACAGGCACACGCCACCATACCCAGCTAATTTTTGTATTTTTAGTAGAGACACGGTTTCACCATGTTGGCCAGGATGGTCTCGATCTCCTGATCTCGTGATGTGCCTGCCTCGGCCTCCCAAAGTGCTGGGATTACAGGCATGGGCCACCGTGCCTGGCCTAGATGTGTATATTAATAAATGAGGAAAAGAAACACAGGTCTTACATGTATCTCAAAAGTCTCTACCAACTACTAAATCCTTTGTATAGGCAAGAAAATTGATCTGATAAATATCAGCAAATTGTAGTTATACCTGTTTATCATATTTTAGAAAAAAATATTTTGACTATCCCATTTTCTAGAGGTTAGAATAATGAAACTATCTAAATTTTTATTAAAAATGACTCTTAGGGGGCCAGGCACAGTGGCTCACGCCTGTAATCCTAGCACTTTGGGAGGCCGAGGTGGGTGGGTCATCTGGGGTCAGGAGTTTGAGACCAGCCTGGCCCACATGGCGAAACCCCATCTCTACCAAAAATACAAAAATTAGCTAGGCGTGTTGGCACGCACCTGTAATCCCAGCTACTCGGGAGGCAGAGGCAGGAGAATCACTTGAACGCGGGGAGCGAAGGTTGCAGTGAGCTGAGATCGCGCCACTGCACTCCAGCCTGGGCAACAAGAGCAAAACTCCATCTCAAAAAAAAAAAAAATTTTTTTAGGCCAGGCATGGTGACTCACACCTATAATCCTAGCATTTTGGGAGGCTGAGATGGGTCGATCACCTGAGATCAGGAGTTCATGATCAGCCTGGCCAACATGGTGAAACCCCATCTCTACTAAAAATACAAAAATTATACAGGTGTGGTGGCGTGTGCCTGTAATCCCAGCTATTCAGGAGGCTGAGGCACGAGAATCGCTTGATCCCTGGAGGCAGAGGTTGCAGTGAGCCAAAGTGGTGCCACTGCACTCCAGCCTGGGCAACAAGAGCGAAACTCCGTCTCAAAAAAACAAAACAAAACAAAACAAAACAAAAAAACATTTTTAAACATCTTTTTGGAGACAGAGTCTCACTCTGTCATCCAGGCTGGAGTGCAGTGGTGGGATCATGGCTCAGTGCAGCCTCCGCCTCCCAGGCTCAGGTGATCCTCCCATCTCACCCTCCTGAGTATGTGGGACTATCAGCATGCTACCAGGCCTGGCTAGTTTTTTTTTTTTTGTAAAGAAGGGGTTTCACCATGTTGCCCAGGCTGTTCTCGAACTCCTGGGCTTAAGCCATCCACTGGCCTTGGCCTCCTAACGTGCTGGGATTACAGGCAAGAGCCACTGCTCCTGGCCTTAATTTCTAATGTTAACTGCATGAGTAACCTAGAAAACAGCTATTTACAACCCTGCTCTATTTGTAGATTTTGTGTGTGTGTGTGTGTGTGTGTGTCTGTGTGTTTCAATACAGGAACTATCTGATCACTCCTAATGCTGATGGTATTTCTGAAAGGTACTTTTTTTTTTTTTTTTTTTGAGACCAAGTCTCGCTCTGTCGCCCAGGCTGGAGTGCAGTGGCACGATCTTGGCTCACCGCAACCTCCGCCTCCCGGGTTCACACCATTCTCCTGCCTCAGCCTCCCGAGTAGCTGGGACTACAGGCACCTGCCACCACGCCCAGCTAATTTTTTTTTTTTTTTGTATTTTTAGTAGAGACGGGGTTTCACCGTGTTAGCCAGGATGGTCTCTATCTCCTGACCTCGTGATCCGCCCGCCTTGGCCTCCCAAAGTGCTGGGATTACAGGCATGAGCCACTGTGCCCGGCCTCTGAAGGGTACTTTCCTAAGACACAAACAATTTAAACAGACTACAATTATTTTCAGGACAGCACAATTATTTCCCTTCCTTGGCTCAATTTTCATATAATCCACATTTAGAATGTTATTTACCTTAAATGTTTTGATGTTCCTAGGCATAAAACCACTTACTTAAGAACACAGGCCAGGCACGATGGCTCATGCCTATAATCCCAGCATTTTGGGAGGCCAAGGCAGGCAGATCACCTGAGGTCAGGAATTTGAGACCAGCCTGGCCAACATGGTGAAACCTTGTCTCTACTAAAACTACAAAAACTAACCGGGTGTGGTGGTACGTGCCTGTAATCCCAGCTACTCGGGAGGCTGAGGCAGGAGAATCACTTGAACCCAGGAGGCAGAGGTTGCAGTGAGCCGGTATCACGCCACTGCACTCCAGCCTGGGCGACAGAGTAAGACTCCGTCTCAAAAAAAAAAAAAAAAAAAAAAACACCGAGCAAAAACACTTATTACATATGATAAACAGATTTTTTTTTTCTACTTTATAGGCAAAAATTACATTTCCACACAATAAAATGAGTGTTAGGTTAGTTAACTCGAGCTAGTGGCTAAGACATGATGCTATAATAAGGCTAAATTGGCCAGGTGCGGTGACTCACGCCTGTAATCCCAACACTTTGGGAGGCCGAGGCAGGTCGATTATCTGAGGCCAGGAGTTCCAGACCAGCCTGGCCAAAATGGGGAAATCCTGTCTCTACTAAAAATACAAAAATTAGCCAGGCATGGTGGTACGCGCCTGTAGTCCCAGCTACTCGGGAGGCTGAGGCAGAAGAATCGCTTGAACCCAGGAGGCGGAGGTTGCAGTCAGCAGAGATCGAGATGGCGCCACTACACTCCAGCCTGGGCAACAGAGCGAGACTCTGTTTCAGGAAAAAAAAAAAAAAAAAAAAAAGGCTAAATTGACCATTTGATCACTGATCCTGTGAATTACCTTTCATCTACTGCAGGGTCCAGGGAGCACCAAAACCCCTGCTGGTCAGTGTCCAGGCAGCATCAAAACCCCTGCTGGTCAGCCAAATGTACAGCTGGATCAGCACAAATCCACTATCACCATGTTCTATTTATCAACTTTCCCAATAAATCATATAAGAGCTATCATCCTGAGAGACAGTACCAATTATATACCCAAGGCATCCTAAAATAAATGATAATCAAAAAAGAGAAAGTGTAAAATATACTTCAGATGCTAAATTGAAGAAATAAACTATTTTAAAATCTAAGTTCATTTCTATTAAATTAATATTAATCAATATTTATGCTTTAAATTTAAAATGTCACCACACTAAATTTTGAGTCCCATTGCTAAAACAGAGACTGATAGTAGTAACATTTTTCTCTTTTCAACTGAAGGAAATGTATAAAATATTTAAAAAGACAACTGCTGCTCCCTTTAACCTTTCAGCTTTAATAATCCTTATCCTTTTACCTTTATATAGCAATTATAACTTAAGAGGAACTTGTACCTTCAAATTACAATAAAAAATCATCTTGCAAAAGAGAAAGAAATCTCTTACTGGTAATAATTGCAATCCACTCTTCCACCCTCAGTTTCTCTTCTGACCTGCAACTCTTTCCCCATAATATGCTGCACAAGGCAATGGAATTACCACTTCATTCCTTTAGGTTTTGCCTCTACTAGAGACTGTGAATTCCCTCAGAACAGCATTGCTTCCTCCAGTCCTCCTTGGTACCAGCAGTGCACTACAGAGTGTAAATTAACTACATGGTATTAATTTCCTCCAAGATCAGCCTCTCCTACTAGGTATGTACCATCCACCCCTCACACAGTTCTAGGCCATAAAAGACTTTCAATTTTAGCGAAAAATTGAGCAACTGAACCTTTTTTTTTTTTTGAGATGTAGTCTCACTCTTATCGCCCAGGCCTGAACCTCTGAATCTTTTCTACCCCATTTTTATGAGCAAAGTACCTTACAAGTGGACATTTGTATTTTTTTGTATTAATCTTGCCTACATTCCTTTCCTAGTAGCCATACTCAACCACCTCTTTCGAGGGAACAGGTTTATACAGTGGTTCATTCTCAAATACAAATGTCTACAAGATAATAGTATGTCTAATCAAACAAAATCTCACTTCCATGATCAACAATGTGGCCATTACAAAATTTATGAACCTATAAAATTGTAACACCTGTTTTTTAAAATTTACACTAAGACATGAAAATACTTTCCTATATAGCTAATGTTAAGAAAGGTGCCTCACGCCTATAATCCCAGCACTTTGGGAGGCCGAGGTGGGTGGATGACTTGAGGTCAGGAGTTCGAGACCAGTCTGGCCAACATGGTGAAACCCCATCTTTACTAAAAATACAAAAATTAGCCGGTTGTGGTGGCAGGCGCCTGTAGTCCCAGCTATTCGGGAAGCTGAAGCACGAGAATTGCTCAAACCCAGGAGGCCGAGGTGTCAGTGAGCCGAGATCGCGCCACTGCACTGCAACCTGGACTACAGATCGAGGTTGTGTCTCAAAAAGAAAAAAGAAGGATCCCTGGAGAGATGGAGGTGGGAGCAAGAAAAAAGGAAAAAAAAAAAGGACTGTGAAGAAACAGTTTAACATATTGCTTCCATTTCCATCTTTATCCCAAGAGAATTTAAATGGGAAAGAAAAAAAATGGAGGCAGAACCCATAATTTAAAATAACCATTAAAAAAAAAGCAAAAGATTTTGGATTTTGCAAACTGTGCATTTTAACCTGCTATCCTTTCAAGTAATTTTTAAAGAAGGATTTTTTTTAATCCACAGAATATTTTGCTTCATCCAGTAGCAGCTGGATCTCATATCATCCAGTATCCCCCGCCTCCACACACACGCCGCTACCACTATCAGCCCCTGTGCCAAACGGTCCATCATGGTAAAAAAAAAAAAAAAAAAAAAAATTTAAACCAGGAGGTTCATCTTCCCAATTCTCTCTAAGAAACAGTCATAGTCCGTCCTCCTCCCACCCCCAGGAAAATTGCCTATTCTAACAGAACTAGGAGGGAGGGGGAAATCAGCTCATCATCCTTCTCCGTAGGGAGAAAAATGGCATTAACTTCCAACAAGAGACTGCTGCTCTTCTACCGTATCCCCTTTAGAACATAAGATATTAAGAAAGGGTTTCTGAAGTATTCACAGGAACAGAAAACTGAAGCCTGAAGCACTTCACTCTGCAGCAAGATAGCCCCTTAAAAATCTTCCAGAATTTGGGGGATGGAGGTAACCCGTCAATACCCGCGACACCCCTACCCTAAGGTGGGGAGCAGGATTCCGTCAAACAGAAAACGCCACTCTCCGCCCCCTCCGCCATCCGGAACGCTGACCCGCGCGAAGTGCGGGGGCGGCCGGGGGCGGCCGAGGGCGGGAGCCGCGAGGAGGCGGGACGCGACACACGCACCACGCCGAGAACTGCTTCACCGCTTTTTAAAAGGTTTTAAAAATGCAGTTTCTCCAGCCGGAGAATTTCCACCCATTCACCAGCCCCAGCCCTCACCCAGCTGCCCACCCCCAGTGGGGGCTCCGCAGGGCCGTGTCCCCGCGGCGGCCTCGGCCCCACGCCCCGAGGCGCGCGGCCCCCGACGCGGGGGTCCCCTACGCGCCCCTCACCGCCCCCTGAGGCCCGACGCGTCCCAGCGGGGGATGCTTCGCACCTGTATGTAGTTGTTCTCGCAGTAATCGGCCACCCGTTCCAGATTTGTGTAGCTGTCGAAGAGGGCCCGGCGGCCCCCCGGGATTTCCTCTTCCAGCAGCATCTGCAGCTCCGCCATCTTCACATCCTCCTCCTCCTCCTCCTCATACAGGTCGCAGAGGGAGCGGCGGCCGCAGCGCCAGGGAAACCCAGGACTGGGAGAGGAGGAGCGGCGGCGACGGCGGCGGTAACTCGGGAGGAGCGAGAAACAGCCCCAGCGCGCGACAGGGGAGGGGGCGACGGGGGCGGGGCGCGAGGCGACGGACTGCGAGGACGGTCACCGCGGCGACGGACGGCCGGGCGCGCGCACGCGCGCTCCCCTCCCTCCGCCCCCGGGAGCCCGAAAAAGATTCCCACCCTCGCCCGCGCCGCCGGCCCCTCCCCCACTTCCGGCGTCTCCTAGCGACGGCGGGGGTAGGGGCTGGGATGCGCGGGGGAGTTGGTGGCGCAGTTAACCCTTCCGCCGCCCGCCCGCCGCTGGAGCGGCTGGAGAAGCCCCCACTTCCCGGCGGCCTTTGTTAGCCCGGCGGGAACACACCACCCTGCTCGGCTGGCTTCCCGCCGGCTCCCTCCGGGACTCATCTCGGCTCTGTCCCCATGGAGGTCATCGGCTTGGGGAACTTCTCGAGGCTTTTCTCCCTCTGCTGCTGACGGGAGGCCTAAGGAGGGCACAGCCTCCACTCTTGGGACCCTCTTCTGTGAAAGATCACACCTCAACAGGGCAGGAATAAAACAAACTTCCACGCAGCTTTCAATGCCACCTGACTTCATTTTTCTCAAATTTGACCTCATCCTCTTTGTTGCAGTGAATTGCAGTTTCCTAACCCCAGCTTTCCTGCGCTCCTGCCTCTTTGCACTTCCCCACTAACGCCGTTCTCCCCTGCCAGGTTAGCCCCCTTTCTCTTCTGGTTTGCGGTGCCGTGGGCCTCAGCTTTTTATGTTTGCCATTTCCATGATTCGCTTCCTCACTCACAACCTTTTCTGTCATTTCTCTAATACTATCAACTTCGCTGTCCTTTTTCCTATTCATGGATTCAGTATTTAAAATTTTGAAAACGATTTTGATAGTAATTGCCTTCTTCACAGGGCTGTTACATAGATAAAATCAACGTTTATTGTGAAAACACCTTGAAAAAACATTAAGTGCTACAAAAATTCAAGGCAGATAATTTTGTTCTTGCGGAGTTATAATTCTGTTTTTATTCTCCAGATACTGTGTCTTGTTTTCCTAAATCCGACTACCCTACACAATGTAATCTGGAAAAACGAAAACTCCTGACCATTGCTGAGATATGAAGCCATGACCTTTTATTTGTGCTGTGGAAAATCAAAGTTGACTCCAGGCGGTACCATCTTAGACTTGTGTAGTTAGAACAAGATCCATTGTTTCAACACTGTTCTTAATCTGGTGATCTCTTGGCCCTCCTACAGTGAATTTTTTTTCATTCAGATGATGAGGAAACTTATACTTTCAAAAAAAATCACTTTAGGCCGGGCGCGGTGGTTCACGCCTGTAATCCCAGCACTTTGGGAGGGCGAGGCGGGCGGATCACGAGGTCAGGAGATCCACACCATCCTAGCTAACACAGTGAAACCCCGTCTCTACTAAAAATACAAAAAAAAAAATTAGCTGGGCATGGTGGCGGGCGCCTGTAGTCCCAGCTACTCGGGAGGCTGAGGCAGGAGAATGGCGTCAACCTGGAAGGTGGAGCTTGCAGTAAGCGGAGATGGCGCCACTGCACTCCAGCCTGGGCGACAGAGCGAGACCCGGTCTCAGGAAAAAAAAAAAAAAAAATCACATTAATACCATATTATTACAAATTTCTGGAGCAAACCCTAATGTTATATTGGCTTCATGATACATATATTAGCAGAATGTATGAGTTTTCACTGTGGAACCTAAATTAAAGGACATTGAAAATGTTGGTCTAGTCCAACTAGTTTTATTCTTAAGCACTTTAACCATATTCTGTAGTAGTGGTTCTCAAACTTCAGTGTGAGGAGCTTGTTAAAAATGAAAGCTGCAGGGTCACACACACTAAGATTCATTAGTTTGAGAGCATGAGTGATGGAAAAGAGTAGTTATTTAAATGACACATCAACTTGCTTCAATGAATAAGACATGAATAATCAAGTGAATAAAACAAATGTTAGATGAAGCAAACTTTTCTTTCAGACTAAACTTCAATAGATCAAAAAATAATGTTGAACTTGAAGAAGCCCATCAGGTGAGTTAAATGGTAGACAGACTCTTCCCCCATCATTACTTATTCCCACCCAGCATTGTTTCAACTACTGCTTAGCAATTAGCCCAATAAACAAATTTCCCTCTGGGATGTTTCATCATTCTAGAAATTACCTAGAAAAGATTCTAGTATTTTCTCACTAATTAGTGACAATCTCTTTGGACCTAATTTCCTTATCAAGAAATCAAAGGGTGAGGCCGGGCACAGTGGCTCTCGCCTGTAATTCCAGCACTTTGGGAGGCCGACACAGGTGGATCAGTTGAGGTCAGGAGTTCGAGACCAGCCTGGCCAACATGGCGAAACCCCGTCTGTACTAAAAATACAAAAATTAGCTGGGTGTGGAAGCGGGTGCCTGTAATCCCAGCTACTCAGAAGGCTGAGGCTGAAGAATTGCTTGAACCAGGGTGGCATAGGTTGCAGTGAGCCAAGATCGCACCACTGCACTCCAACCTGGGTGACAGACGGAGGCTCTGTCTCGAAAAAGAAAGAGAAATCAAAGGGTGAAACTCAGGTCAGGAATTCTGAAACTTGAGTGTGGATTGGAATCACCTGGAGGGCTTTCTAAACCAGATTGCTGGACCACACCTCCAGAGTTCTTTATTCAGTTGGTCCGGCCCAATTTATTAATGTATGTTTAACAAGTTCCCAGGTGATGCCTATGAAACGGCACTTCTGGCTCAAAAAGTCTATGATTCCAATTTCTGGCAGCTGGGAAACTCCATCTAGAGAGGTGCTTTGTACACAGCAGAATCTAAGATGCAAGGACATAAACAAACACTTTGAAGCCACCAAGATTGATTAAGCAAAAAAGGGTAACTACAAAATCTGTAAAAGAGTATATAGTTATTAGGTTCAAGGATGAGATTGTGTACCTCATGAAAATCTTCCACTACTTCTCCATAATTGTTTAAGCTGATGAAAGTAATTGAAATCTGTTCATTTTTAGAATTTTTCAGATGAACTGCTATGATAAAAGTGCATTTTCAAGCCCTTAGAGAGTTACAATTATAATGGTAGTACACACTTCACATGAACTTCTTATAAACGTAAATAAGCAAACTCATTGCTCTAGGAAGCCATATTTAAGAGCTTTAGTACAAGAAGATTTTCAAAATTATACAAAGCTAATATACCCATGTATGAGGTTGTGAAGTTATAACCCATCTTAAAAAAATCTCTTTCTTATATTTATTCCAGTGTTTTAAAAATTATTAGCCCCTTCTCAGTCCCATGTAATAGAAGCACATCTTACCTTTAAAAACCATAACTTCTAGCAGGACACGGTGGCTCGTGCCTGGAGTCCTACCTACTCAGGAGACTGAGACAGGAGGATCACTTCAGCCCTGGAGTTTGAGACCAGTATGGGGCAACACAGACCTTTGTCTCTGAAAAAAAATTAAAAATGCATAAAAGCAATTAATTTTATATATGATTTAATAGCCATCTCTTTTTTTTTATTTTTTATTATTTTTTTAGATAAACGTCTCACTCTGTTGCCCAGGCTGGAGTGCAGTGGTGCAATCTTGGCTCACTGTAATTTCTGCCTCCCAGGTTCAAGCAATTCTCTTGCCTCAGCCTCCCTAGTAACTGGGACTACAGGCATCTGCCACCACGCCAGGCTAATTTTTGTATTTTTAGTAGAGATGGGGTTGCACCATGTTGGCCAGGCTGATCTTGAACTCCTGACCTCAGGTGATCCACCCACCTCGGCCTCCCAAAGTGCTAAGATTATAGGTATGAGCCACCACATTCAGCCTATCTCCTTTATAAGAACATGTTACTACTCATTTCAGGCTAACAATGGGTCAAACAAAAATCAAATTACAATATATAATGGTTATATACTGACTGACCTCCCTCGTATCTTGGAAAATTCAAAATGTTCACGTATTCGTCAGATAAATTCAGGATGGATGCACTATGGAGAAAAGACCAGGGAAACAATGCTCAAGGCAGACACCAGTTTGAGGATTATGAAATCAATCCAGCTAAGAAATGATGGTGATCTCCAGGGAGAGGAGATGCAAAGAAATGGATGGAGTAATAAATATTTAGTAGGTAAAATCAATAGGGGTTGGTGAATGATTAAATATGGAAGTTAATGAAAGAGAGGAGTCAATGTTGGTGGTAAGATTGCTGGCTTGGGCGCTTGGGTAGTTGGTGGTGAATTTACATATAAATTACATAATATTTCACATGCCTGGAAAACCTCCAATTTACATTTATTTTCTGTATGTTTTGATCATTGTTATCAATAACACTGGCATACAGGACACTGTATTAGCTCTGTGTTGATATTATGCTACTCTAGCTAAGTTATTTAATTAAATAAAAGCCTTCAGTAGTATAGCATGTTTTGCCCTCTCAAAAGTCTTTAACAGCTATGGAGGGAGAGGGGGCAAAATTAGAGTAATTAACATGTGTTCAATGCCTACTATGTGTCAGGCATTCATTCTGCATTTCACATAAATTAATCTTCACAACTAAATGCAAAGTAGGTTTTATGATCCTCATTTCCAGATTCAAAAACCAAGGTTTAGAGAAACAAACTAACCAAATATACTTGGAAATCAGGGAGTTAGCAATTATACCTGGTTTTGATGTTTTTTCATGTTTTTGTTTTCCATTATACCATGCTAAATCACACTTCTACTTTAACTCTGTAAATGCAGTACTTCAATAATGCACATAAACATTAATAATGCCTATTGAACAACCATTACATAACCTCTTTTAATTAAAAAAAAAAGGTAAATTCTGGCCAGGCACAGTGGCTCACGCCTGTAATCTCAGCACTTTGGGAGGCAGAGGCGGGAGGATCACTTGAGTTCGGAAGTTTGAGACCAGCCTGACCAACGTGGAGAAACTCTGTCTCTGCTAAAAATACAAAATTACCCGGGCATGGTGGCATGCCTGGGATTACATGCCTGTAATCCCAGCTAGGGAGGCTAAGGCAGGAGAATCACTTGCACCTGGGAAGTGGAGGTTGCAGTGAGCTGAGGTCATGCCATTGCACTCCAGCCTGGGCAACAAGAGCGAAACTCTATCTCAAAAAAAAAAAAAATTGTTAATTCCTTTCAATAAAACAACTCTTTGATACTTAAAGGCATTCACTAAGTAAAGGATTTTTTTTTCTTCTCAAAGCTAAACACAACCAATTCTTGTATTCTTCATCAAATATTTCACAGAATTATAGAATGTACAAGTTGGAGGGCATCTTAGAGATTATCTAGGACTTACCCCAACCTTTTACCGATGTGGGAACTGAAACTAAGAAATATTGATTGCCCAAGGATACCTAGTAAGTGTGAAAACCTAAACTCAAAATCAGGAGAAAGGAACAAAATACATTTTAGATACAAATATTATTTTTGAGCTGTTTCATGATATTTTGATGTAAATTCAGTTCTTATCCTTACAAGTAGCTGCCTCCTTCTGGGGTCTTCACCATCTTGTCAAAATCTTTTAAAATGTGAACCCCAAATTGAATTCAGTATTCCATATTTGAAGCAAAAATGATACCAGACAACAATCCCAATACAGTTTTTTTGGAACTTGACAACATAATTTTAAAGTTCATGTATAAAAATAAAAACCTAAGAGTAGCCAGGACATTTCTGAAAAAGGATAATCCAGAAGAAAACCTGTGGTTCTAATTAATAAAAACACATAAAGTAGCCTGTAATCCCAGCACTTTGGGAGGCCAAGGCGGGCGGATCACCTGAGGTCAGGAGTTCCAGATGAGACTGGCCAACATGGCAAAACCCCGTCTGTACTAAAAATACAAAAATTAACTAGGCGTGGTGGTGGGCACTTGTAATCCCAGCTACTCAGGAGGCTGAGGCAGAAGAATCACTTGAATCTGGTAGGTGGAGGTTGCAGTGAGCCAAGATTGCACACTGCACTCCAGCCAGGGTAACAGAGCAAGAATCTGTCTTAAACAAACAAACAAACAAAAAAACATTAAGTAGAGGAAATGAAAGTATCACCAGAGTAGAATAAAAACTAAAAACTTGGCTGGGTGCGGTGGCTCACGCCTGTAATCCCAGCACTTCGGGAGGCCGAGGCAGGTGGATCACGAGGCCAGGAGATCGAGACCATCCTAACTAACATGGTGAAACCCCGGGGTGGTGGGCGCCTGTGGTCCCAGCTACTCGGGAGGCTGAGGCAAGAGAATGGTGTGAACCCAGGAGGCAGAGCTTGCAGTGAGCCGAGATCATGCCACTGCACTCCAGCCTGGGCGACAGAGCGAGACTCCGTTTCAAAAAAAAAAAAACACTAAAAACTCAATCCTGGTAAATATAAGAATTAAATATGTGATCAACGTGACATTTCAAATCAAAGGGAAATAAAGAGTACCAGAACAACTAGATAACAGGAAAAAAAATGTTAGATCATGATATAAAAATAAATACTGGGCCAGGCACAGCGGCTCACACCTGTAATCCCAGCAATTTGGGAGCCCAAGCCTCAGGAGGCTGAGGCAGGAGAATCACTTGAACCCGGGAGGTTGCAGCGAGCCAAGATCGCACTGCTGCACTCCAGGCTAGGCGACAGAGCAAGACGCCGTCTCAAAAAAACAAACAAACAAACAAAAGGCAAATTTACAAAATAAGAAATACAAATAGTCAATAAATGTAACTAAAAAAGGTTTGATAACCCAATTACCAAAGAAATGCAAGTAAAATAAAAAGATAACATTTCTCACCTATCAGATTGACAAAGATTACAAAGAATGACAATTATGACAATACCAACCATATATATTCATGAATTTGATATAACCTTTCTGAAAGGCAATTTGTAAATGTATAGTGTGTGTGCGTATAATCTGAACGGCCGAATTGTAGGGTTTTTTTAGTTTTACTCATCTTAATTTCTCTAAAATGAACGTAAATTATTTTTCTACAAGTCCAGTGAGACTTTTATCTCCCCAAATTAGAAAGAATTTCTTTCTTTTTTTTTTTTTTTTGAGACGGAGATCCACTCTGTCACCAGGCCGGAGTGCAGTGGCGCAATCTCGGCTCACTGCAACCTCTGCCTCCTAGATTCGAGCAATTCTCCTGCCTCAGCCTCCTGAGTAGCTGGGACTATAGGCTATGCACCACCACAGCCAGCTAATTTCTTTCTTTTTTTTTGAGATGGAGTCTCGCTCCGTTGCCAGTCTGGAGTGCAGTGGCACGATCTCGGCTCACTATAACCTCCACCTCCCGGGTTCAAGTGATTCTCCTGCCTCAGCCTCCCAAGTAGTTGGGATTACAGGTGCCTGCCACCACGCTCGGCTAATTTTTTGTATTTTTAATAGAGACGGGGTTTCCCCATGTTAGCCAGGATGGTCTCGATCTCCTGATCTCGTGATCTGCCCACCTTGGCCTTCCAAAGTCCTGGGATTACAGGCATGAGCCACCGTGCCCGGCCAGAAAGGATACTTTTATTAATGCAACCCAAAATGACTTTTTTTTTTTTTAGTAATTTTATCATCAACTTGATTTAAGTTATCTGTTAGCTATTACACAGTACTCAGGATAAATGCACACAGAGTTTTTTATTTAAAAAATGATGTGATTGGCCGGGTGTGGTGGCTCATGCCTGTAATCCCAGCACTTTGGGAGGCCAATGCAAGCAGATTCCTTGAGCTCAGGAGTTTGAGAAGCCCCAGCAACATAGTGAGACTCCATCTCTACACAAAATAAAAAATTAGCCAGGTGTGGTGGTGCATGCCTCTAGTCCCCACTACTAGGGAGGCTGAGATGGCAGGATCACTTGAATCCAGAAGTTTGAGGCTGCAGTGAGCTATGATCATGCCACTGCCCTCCAACCTGGGCGACAGTGAGATCCTGTCTCTTAAAAAAAAAAAAAAAAAAAAAAAAAGAGCAAATTACTTAAAAAAAAAAAAATCCTTACTCTGCAATACAGCTGTGCAATACAGGATTCCATGCTTTATAGCTGTGTGAATTCAATTTGTTTTTGCAGGAAGGGTTTCTTTTTGTTTTTGTTTTTGAGACAGAGTCTCACACTGTTGCCCAGGCTGGAGCCACGATCTTGGCTCACTGCAACCTTCACTTCCCAGTTTCAAGTGATTCTCGTGCCTCAGCCTCACCTAGTAGTCAGGATTACAGGTGTGCACCACCACACCTGGCTAATTTTTATATTTTTAGTGCAGATGGGGTTTCACCATTATGGCCAGGCTGGTCTCAAACTTCTGAACTCAGGTGATCTGCCTACCTCAGCCTCCCAAAGTCCTGGGATTACAGGCGTAAGCCACCGTGCCCAGCCACAATATTTTTGTTTTATGAGTCAAGGTCTCACTTTGTCACCCAGGCTGGAGGACAGTGGCCTGATCTTGGCTCAGTGCACCTTGACCTTCCGGCCTCAAGTGATCCTCCAATCTAAGCCTCCTAAGTAGCTGGCACTACAGGCGCGCATCTGTATTTTTGCAGAGACAGACTCTCGCTATGTTGCCCAGGATTCTAAAACTCCTGAGCTCAAATGATCCTCCCACCTTGGCCTCCCAAAGGGCTGGGATTACAGGTGTAAGCCACCACACCTGGCCTTTTCTCTTTATTATGAAAGTACAAACATACAAGTATGGAGAATGATATAATGAATAAACATTAATTTGTGACATATGACAATGTCTTCCATTTTCACCTTACCTTCTCATCTTATTCTTATGCTAAAGAATTTTAAAGATAATTACAGTAATCAGGACATTTAACCACTACATCCTTTAGTACATATCTCTAAAAAACAAGGACATTTTGCTACATAATCACAATATCTTTTTTTTTTTTTTTTTTTTTTTGAGATGGAGTCTTGCTCTGTAGCCCAGGCTGGAGTGCAGTGGCATGATCTTGGCTCACTGCAACCTCTGCCTCCTGGGTTCAAGCGATTCTCCTGCCTCAGCCTCCCAAGTAGCTGGGATTACAGGCAGACACCACCACGTCCAGCTAATTTTTATATTTTTAGTAGAGATGGGGGTTTCGCCATGTTGGCCAGGCTGGTCTCAAACTTCTGACCTCAGGTGATCCACCCGCCTCTGATTCCCAGAGTGTTGGGATCACAGGCGTGAGCCACCGTGCCTGGCCACAATATCATTTTTATATCCAACAAAACCAACTATAATTCCCTCATATTATCCACTACCCCAATAGAAAACATTTTTCAAGAAGAAACTACTCTTTTTGGAAAAAGATAACCATTATTATCTCACACAGTTTCTGAGAATCAGGAATCTGGGAGCAGCTCCTCTGGGTGGTGTGGCTCCAAGTCTCTCATAAGGGTGTAGTTCAGATGTCAGCCAGGGATGTTGTCATCTGAAGGCTTGACGGGGCTGGGGAATCCTCTTCCAAGGTGACTCATCCACATCTTCTTGATGGAGATCTCAGCTCCTCATTCGTGGTTTTAGTTCCTCACCACATAGACCTTCTAGTAGAGCTGTTGCATCCTAGTTCTGGAGGCTGGAAGTCCAAGATCAGGGTGCTGGCAGTTTGGGTTTCTCCTAAGGTCTCTTTTCTGGCCGTACAGGCCATCTTTTTTCTGTGTCCTCACGTGGCCTTTCCTCTGTGTGCACATCCCTGGTCTCTTCACATATAAAAGATGCACAGGGCAAGGTATAAGGGAAGGCCTTCCCTGGGCTGCCACCCTCTAGGAGCCTCCGCATGTTCAGATACCTGGAAGCTCCAAAAAATTTATTTATTTTTTTTCTTGAGACAGGGTCTTGCTGTGTCACCCAGGCTGGAGCGTAGTGGCTTGATCATGGCTCACTGCAACCTCCACTTCCTGGGCTCAAGCTATTCTCCCTCCTCAGCCTCCTGATTACAGGGATTACAGGGTGCGTGCCATCACGCCTAGCTAATTTTTGTATTTTTTCTTTTGGTAAAGATGGAGTCTCACTATGTTGCCCAGGTTGGTCTCAAACTCCTGACCTCAAGTGACCAGCCCACCTCGTCCTCCCAAAGTATTGGAATTATAGGCGTGAGCTACCACACCCGGCCGAAAATTACTCTTATAAAGAAGAGAGTCCAGGCACAGTGGCTCACGAGGTGGACAGATCCATTGATCTCAGGAGTTTAAGACCAGCCTGGACAACATGGCAAAACCCTATCTGTACAAAAAATACAAAAATTAGCCAGGCATTGGTGGCTTGGATCTGTAGTCTCAGCAACTCGGGAGGCTGAGGTGGGAGGATCACTTGAGCTGGGTAAATTGAGGCTACAGTGAGCCATGATCCTGATGGTGCCACTGCTCTCCAGCCTGGCAACACAGCAAGACCTTGTCTCAAAAAAAAAAAAAAAAAAGGCCTGGCGCGGTGGTTCACGCCTGTAATCCCAGCACTTTGGGAGGCTGAGGCACGTGGATCATGAGGTCAGGAGATCGAGACCATCCTAGCTAACATAGTGAAACCCTGTCTCTACTAAAAATACAAAAAAATTAGCTGGGCATGGTAGCGTGCATCTGTAGTCTCAGCTACTCGGGAGGCTGAGGCAGGAGAATGGCGTGAACCTGGGAGTCAGAGCTTGCAGTGAGCTGAGATCGTGCCACTGCTCTCCAGCCTGGGCGACAGAGCGAGACTCTGTCTCAAAAAAAAAAAAAAAAGAGAGAGAGAGAGAAGACACACTGTATACCCGCAACACAACCTGAAAGGATTATATTTTAATATTTTGTAATCTATAGTGGTTTCCTTATCAGCAATGCCAAAATAAAGAGCTCCCTTCTTTGTAAACGATAAAGAGATTAAAATTTTTTAAACATTGAACCATAAGAGAATGGACAGTGTAAATTTTAAATTATGCACCATAATGTAGTTCTATGTATAGCAATGGGGTAGGCTGGGTGCTGTGTCTCACGCCTGTAATCCCAGCACTTTGGGAGGCGGAGGCAGGTGGATCACTTCAGGTCAGGATTCGAGACCAGCCTAACCAACATGGTGAAACCTTGTCTCCACTGAAAATACAAAAAAAAAAAAAAGAAAAGAAAGAAAGAAAATTAGCTGGGTGTGGTGGCCCATACTTGTAATCCCAGCTTCTCAGGAGGCTGAGGCAGGAGAATTGCTTGAACCCAGGAAGTGGAGGTTGTGGTGAGCCGAGATTGCGCCACCACACTCCAATCTGGGTGACAGAGGAAGACTCCATCTCAAAAAAAGGAATGGGGTAGCTAGCTGGGTGCGGTAGCTCAGGCCTGTAACCCTAACACTTTGGGAGACAGACTGGGGAGGATCACTTGAGTCCAGGAGTTTGAGACCAGCCTGGGTAATAGAGTGAGACCCCAGTCTCTACAAAAAATAAAAAAATTAGGCAGGCTTGGTGGCATGTGCCGTTACTGGGGAGGATGAAGCAGGAGGATCACTTGATTCCAGGAGTTTAAGACCAGCCTGGGTAATACAGTGAGACCCCAGTCTCCACAAAAAATAAAAAAACTAGGCAGGCTTGGTAGCATGTGCCTGTTGTCTCTGTTACTGGGGAGGCCGAAGCAGGAGGATCACTTGAACCCAGGGAGTTGAGGCGCTGCAGTGAGCCATGATCGCACCTCTGGGCAGCAGAAAAAGACCCCATCTCAAAAAAAGAAAAAAAAAAACAAAAACGAGAGGCCCGTGGATCTCATCGAAGATGGCAGCGCAATCTGTGTTCGGCATTACCAGAAAAGTCTTCATGTGGACAGTCTCAGGGGCACCACATAGAGAATTTTGGTCTCGATCCAGAAAAAAGAAAGAGCCAGTGGTTGCTGAGACAGTAGAAGAGGTGAAAAAGGAATCTATCCTCAGTGTGTCCACCCTCACGAAGCCGAGCATACACACCACCTGAAGATCTCCAGAGTCGTTTGGAATCTTATGTTAAAGAAGTTTTTGGTTCATCTCTTCCTAGTAATTGGCAAGACATCTCCCTGGAAGATGGTCACCTACAGTTCAATCTCTTGGCACATTTAGCTGATGGCTTGGGTCATGTAGTCCCTAACTCCAGACTCCACCAGATGTGCAGGGTTAGAGATGTTCTTGATTTTCTATAATGTCCCTATTCAAGACAGATCTAAGTTTGATGAACTCAGTGCCAGTAATCTGGCCCCCAATTTGAAAATCACTTGGAGTTACTAAGCAGTTTGGAAGAGAAAGACATTGACATCATTTTTTTTTCCCCGAGCAAGGGGGCTACTTATTAAACCTTTTGATACTTCACCATGTGAAATACTACCAGAACTGTTCTCTAAACCCACTTTTTCTACAGAGGAATGTATCATCTCTTTTTTTTTCTCATATTATGAATGGACAAATAACAGGACTTTCTATTTTCATATTTGCTGAAACCTTTTTTTATTTTTTTTTTGAGACAGTCTCGCTCTGTCGCCCAGGCTGGAGTGCAGTGGCGCGATCTTGGCTCACTGCAACCTTTGCCCCCTGGGTTCACGCCATTCTCCCACCTCAGCCTCCCGAGTAGCTGGGACTACAGGTGCCCGCCACCACACCCAGCTAATTTTATTTTTGTATTTTTATTAGAGACGTGGTTTCACCGTGTTAGCCAGGATGGTCTCACTCTCCTGACCTCGTGATCCACCTGCCTCGGCCTCCCAAAGTGCTGGGATTACAGGCGTGAGCCATCGCACTCAGCCTGCTGAAACTATTTTTTAAATGAAATTAGGTCATTAATAATTTGTGAAAAATTTTGAGAGGACACTGTCATTAACCTGGGTTTAAGACAGGAGGACATTGCAAGCTCACACCCTTCATAGGCATAAAGTAGTAGTTGCAAGAAAATATTTTTATCCTGTTAGGACTTATATCTAAGATAGAGTTATTATACATTGCACATATACAAATAAGCTTGTATTAGATAGATAACCTATAAAAGAAACATAAAAGTATGTTGTATATTACTGACTGTCCTAGACTAATTTCTTTTGGAATTAAAGTAGATTTGTTAAAGTGAAAAAAAAAGAAAGAAAATAAAAGAAAAAAGAGTAGGATAGAAAATGTATCTTTCAAAATACTTTATTTATATTTAAATTTGTATTTATTTATTTTTTTAGAGACAGGGTCTTGCTCTGTCTCCCAGGCTAGAGTGTAGTGGTGCCATTTTAGCTCACTGCAGCCTCAAGCTGCTGGGTGATCCACCCACCTCATTCTCCTGCCCTAGCCTCCCAAGTAGCTGGGTCTACAGGCACAAGCCACTGTGTCTAGCCTATTCATATTTTTGTTTTAAATTATGTTGAAGATTTTCTTAAACTTCAAGCTTCAAAATGTATTAACTGAGTTTTTATTACTGAAAAGTATACTAACCTTATTTAATAATATGAATTACAGAGTTTGAAATGTAATAATTTTTCTGATTACGCATTAATACCATTAGAACCTGTATGCTAAATATTAACTGACCTATCAAATGTATAGTTTTCAAACCTTGCTATTTTTTAAAAAACAATTTGTTTATTGTCCATTGCAATAATATTGCAAACAAAGAGATTATACTTTGACAAAATTGCTAACTGAATACAATGATGCTTGGTAATAATGTCTCATTCATGTAGTACAAGGTTGATCAGAATAAGGGTATTCTTGGCCACCGATTGCTATTTTCATGAAATGGAATGTAGAAGAGGTTAACAGCAAACAAAAACTGATTCATGATTTTATCAAAGTTATTTCATGTATCCTCTTGGAAAGAAAGGAGTAGAACAGAATAATCTTGATATTTTAAAATGGCAGGGAACACTGAATTTAACTACAATTAAAATATTTCAGTAGGATTTCTTCCTTCCTCCTCCACAGGAATTAACAATATATATTTCTCACAGATTTCTGTTAACTACTTCTATTATCTAAATGTCTACCCATATGACTAAGTGAATGATTCATATCACTGAAATATTTCACAGAGTTTTATAATGATATTTCAGGGGAAAACATCATTTTAACTTCCAGCAGAAAATTTTCTGGCAATTATGGTTAATATGCAGGAAAGTAAGAGTTTCATGAGTTAAATGGTTTAAGAAAAGAGATTTTTAGTGTATTAGAATTCTTTTGTCAGGGTGTGGTGGCTCACACCTGTAATCCCAGCACTTTGGGAGGCCAAGGCGGGGGGATAGCTTGAATCCAGGAGTTCCAGACCAGCCTGGACAACATGGTGAAACATCATCTCTACAAAAAATACAAAAACTAGCCAGGCATGGTGGCTTGAGCCTGTAGTCCCAGCTACTCAGGAGGCTGAGGTGGGAGGATCACTTGAGCCCTGGAGGTTGAGGCTGCAGTGAGCAATGATCATGCCACTGCACTCCAGCCTAGGCGACAGAGTGAGAGACCATGTTTCAAAAAAAAAAAAAATATATATATATATATATATATATATATATATACTTTTGCAACTTTAATAAATGTGTATTATGAAATTGTTTTTTTCTTTTTTTACAAAAAGATTGGCATCTATTCATTGCCTATTTTGTAAAGAATTGTAAGACATTCTAGAGAGATTTAAACCACTTAAAAGAAAAATTGTGAATGAGACATTTATGGATATTTGCAAGAACAACTAGCATACAACCAAGAAGGACAGCCCTCAAAAACCACCGAGTCACAAGTACCATGACCTCTAAAGTCAGACATGTCTGGGGGCCAATTATACTCCAACCAATATAGTTGCTCAGAATTCCACTTCTCAGAGGGACACTGTGCTTGGGGTTTAATGCTTTGGGGGCACTGTCTTTAAATTTTTTTTTTTTTTTTTTTTTTGGACAGAGTCTTGCTCTGTCGCCCAGGCTGGAGTGCAGTGGCTGATCTCAGCTCACTGCAAGCTCCGCCTCCCGGGTTCAAGCAATTCTCCTGCCTCAGCCTCCCAAGTAGCTGGGATTATAGGCATGCACCACCACGCCCGGTTAATTTTTGTATTTTTAGTAGAGACGGGGTTTCACCATGTTGGCCAGGCTGGTCTCAAACTCCTGACCTCATGATCTGCTCACCTCAGCCTCCCAAAGTGCTAGGATTACAGGCATGAGCCACCACGCCCAGCCGGCTTTAAATTCTTAATAATTTCATTTTTGAATTTGTGTTTTGTAAGTGAAGTCCAATGGGACCATGGAGCATGTACCAGGGACTTGGAGCCCATCTGCATGCCTCCCCCTACAGGTTCTCAGTGACTAGCTGCCTGCTCCTTGGTGCCCTGATCCCCACCCAGCCTTCCTCTCCCCAACTCTGCTCACTACTACAACCACTATTGCCTTCTGCCCTGAGCAGTATTGGATTACATTGGCAGGAGAGTGGAGGGGAGGCTCACTTTTCCCTGTGGTCACCCTCAGCCTCCAGTGGGGATCTGGGTGCAGGTTGGAGGGGGCCCACAAGCAGTCTGTTTTGGAGTATTTTCAGGAAAGGCAAGGAAACATCTGCTTTGGGCTGGCAGCACCACAGCATGTTCACCAGGTGACTGGCAGGGCTCTTTAGACCACCCCAGTCAGTAAAGTGTCCCAGTGCAGGAGATTTCAGTTCCTTGGGGTCGCATACACCAAAGGTTGAAAAGGCAGGGCCATGAGAAGAGGAGATTTCCTCCTCGACTAGGTCTCACAAATTATATAGCCAGTAGTGATTGTGCCTCTTACAATAAAAATGAACTCAAAAACCTTTATAAACATCATAACATGGACTGTGGGACATCTTTCAAGTGTTTTGTTTGAAGGCTGGGCATGGAAATTGTGTAAAAGGAAGTGAAGAGGTATACCCGGAACGTTTGCTGGATTGGGGCTTAGGCCGGAAGCTGCTTCTGGATTATCTCTGTGCACATGCATGCCATTGCAGAGAAGGGTCTTATGGTTCTGAGACATCCTATGATATCAGCTACTGATTAGATTGAGAAGAGCCCAAGGAAGCTGGATCAGTTTTAGGGCTAACCAAGAGAGTTGGTCCAGAATGTACCAAACTTCCTAAGATCACCCTGTAAATCTTCTAGATAAGAAAAAAGAGAAACAGAACAGATTCACAGTTCTACTTCAATCCCAAATTTCATCTTAGGTTTGAAACCAGAAAAATCTCTGATCACAGAGAGAACAAGATGACCTTTACCTTTGTGGCATCACTGTGCTATAGAACTGCCCTATTGCTTGATTTGCATTTTCTAATATTATATAATTTCTACAGGGCACCATCCAGATAGAAATATACCACAGAGCTCAATTCTTGTAATTAGACCCTGTATTGGAAAATATAAAAACCTCAAAGAGACAGAGATAAAATTTATCCACACATTAAGAAAGGTTGTCATGGCAACTTTGCTTGAAGATATGTATTTTTAAATCTAAGTAAATTTGGCATTCAGAACATTTGCATCTCCCTCAAAGGTTCTGTATCAAGAATATTTTTAAAAATTGTTTTCAAATTTCTTCTGAATCTACACTTCCTTGAAAGCTTAAAAAATCCTATGAATATAATAGCATCATAGACTTAAGCACATATTTGCAGAAGGCCCTATATGAGAAAAATCCAAAGTGAAAGGGTAAAAACGTTACTTTTCTACCCAGAATCCGTAGGCTTCTCCCTTTAAAATGTTAAATTGTGAGCAGGCTATGCCCATATAATCTCTACAAGGTCCTTTCATGCTCTAAAAATCAATTAGCTATTAGTTGATGACCTTGCAATACATGCAACAAATTATGGAAACTGAACACACCTAGTGCTGCAGTGTAATTAAGCAACAATTAATAGAGACCACTACAATAAATACTGCCTGGTAACTTAGCCAAACCAATTCTTAGCTTTGTTTCTTCTTTCTTTGAAAGTTCTCCAGTATTCCTAATCAGCATCAATGTTGAAAGCATTCCTTGATAAGATACCTAGTTTAATCATCTTGCTCATACATTGAAAATAAAGTGATAAGGCCAGCCGTGGTGGCTCATGCCTGTAATCCCAGAACTTTGGGAGGCCAAGGTGGGTGGATCACAAGGTCAAGAGATGGAGACCATCCTGGCCAACATGGTGAAACCCAATCTCTACAAAAATACAAACATTAGCTGGGGGTGGTGGCACTCACCTGTAGTCCCAGCTACTCAGGAGACTGAGGCAGGAGAATTGCTTGAACTCAGAAGGTGGAGCTTGCAGTGAACCAAGATCGCGCCACTGCACTCCAGCCTGGCGACAGAGTGAGACTCCGTCTCAAAAAAAAAAAAAAAGAAAAGAAAAGAAAAGTGACGGGTCCATGCCTGTAATCCCAGCACTTTGGGAGACCAAGGTCTAAGGATCACTTGAGTCCAGGAGTTTGAGACCAGCCCTGACAACAGAGTGAGACCCTGTCTCTACAAAGAAATTAAAAAGTTACCCAAGTGTGGAGATGCATACCTGTAGTCTGAACTACACAGGAAGCTGAGGTAGGAGGATTGTTTGAGCCTGGGAGGCAGAGGGTGCAGTGAGCTGAGATGGCACCACTGCACTCCAACCTGGGCAACAGAGTGAGACCCTGTCACAGAAAGAAGAGAAGGAAGGAAGGAAGGAAAGAAGGAAGGAAAGAAGGGAGGGAGGGAGGGAAAAGAAAGACTGGAAAAAAAAAGAAAGAAAGGAGAAAGAAAATACAGTGATGGTTTCATTCCCAGCAGTTCCTTGTG
This sequence comes from Pongo pygmaeus, assembly GCF_028885625.2. Lineage (NCBI taxonomy): Eukaryota > Metazoa > Chordata > Mammalia > Primates > Hominidae > Pongo > Pongo pygmaeus. The sequence goes on along the minus strand of NC_072384.2, from coordinate 103,607,387 downwards.
CTTCTTCCCCAATTATAGCCTATGACAGAAGCCTGTTGTGACTTTTGTCATGTAGTTATCTCCAAGTTCCTTCCTATGTTCCTCTCAGCCACTAACCTAAAATGTCCTTGAGCTATGTATTAGTTCGTTTTCACACTGCTTATAAAGAGATACCCGAGACTGGGCAATTTACAAAAGAAAGAGGTTTAATGGACTTACAGTTCCACGTGGCTGGGGAGGCCTCACAATCATGGCAGAAGGTGAAAGGCACATCTCACATGGTGGTAGACAAGAGAAGAGAGCTTGTTCAGGGAAACTCCCATTTTTTAAAACCCATCAGATCTCATGAGATTTATTCACTATCACAAGAACAGAATGGGAAAGACCTACTCCCATGATTCAATTAACTCCCACCACCCAGTCCCTCCCACAACATGTGGGAATTCGAGATGAGATTTGGGTGGGGAAACAGCCAAACCATATCATTCCACCATTGGCCCCTCCCAAATCTTATGTCTTCATATTTCAAAACCAATCATGCCTTCCCAACAGTCCTCCCAAAGTCTTAATTCATTTCAGCATTAACTCAAAAGTCCACAGTCCAAAGTCTTAACTGAGACAAGGCAAGTACCTCTGCTTATGAGCCTGTAAAATCAAAAGCAAGTTAGTTTCTTCCTAGGTACAATGGGGGTACAGGCATTGAGTAAATACAGCCATTCCAAATGGGAGAAATTGGCCACAACAAAGGGGCTGCAGGCCAGATGCAAGCCCGAAATCCAGTGGGACAGTCAAATCTTAAAGCTCCAAAATTATCTCCTTTGACTCCATGTCTCACATCCGAGTCATGCTGATGCAGAAAGTGGGTTCCCATGGCCTTGGGCAACTCTGTCCCTGTGGCTTTGTAGGGTACAGCCTCCTTCTCGGCGGCTTTCGTGGGCTGGCATTGAGTGTCTGTGGCTTTTCCAGGTGCACAGTGCAAGCTGTTGGTGGATCTACCATGCTGGGGTCTTGAGTATGATGGCCCTCTTCTCATAGCTCCACTAGGCAGTGCCCCAGTGAGGACTCTGTGTGGGCTCTGACCCCACATTTCCCTTCTGCATTGTCCTAGCAGAGGTTCTCCATGAGCGCCCTGCCCCTGCAGCAACCTTCTTCCAGGACATCCAGGCATTTCCATACATCCTCTGAAATCTAGGCGGAGGTTCTCAAACTCCAGTTCTTGACTTATGTGCACTTGCAGGCTCAACACCATATGGAAGCTGCCAAGACTTGGGGCTTGGACCCTCTGAAGCCACGGTCTGAGCTCTATGTTGGTCCCTTTCACCCATGGCTGGAGTGGCTGGGACACAGGACACCAAGTCCCTAGGCTGTACATAGCACAGGGACCCTGGGCCCAGTCCACAAAACCACTTTTTCCTCCTAGGTTTCTGGGCCTGTGATGGGAGGGGCTGCTGTGAAGACCTCTGACATGCCCTGGAGACATTTTCCCCACTGTCTTGGAAATTAACATTTGGCTCCTCATTACTTATGCAAATTTATGCAGCCAGCTTGAATTTCTCCTCAGAAAATGGGATTTTCTTTTCTATTGCATTGTCAGGGGCAAATTTTCCAAAGCTCTGCTTCCCTTATAAAACTGAATGCCTTTAACAGCACCCAAGTCAACTCTTAAATGCTTTGCTGCTTAGAAACTTCTTCCACCAGATACCCTAAATCATCTCTCTCAAGTTCAAATTTCCACAAATCTCTAGGGCAGGGGCAAACACCACCAGTCTCTTTGCTAAGACATAGCAAGAGTCACCTTTGCTCCAGTTCCCAGCAAGTTCCTCATCTCCATCTGAGACCACCTCAGCCTGGATTTCATTGTCCATATCATCATCAGCATTTTGGTCAAAGCCATTTAACAAGTATCTAGGGAGTTCCAAACTTTCCCACATTTTCCTGTCTTCTTCTGAGCCCTCCAAACTGTTCCAATCTCTGCCTGTTACCCAGTTCCAAAGTTGCTTCCACATTTTTGGGTATCTTTTCAGCAGTGCCCCACTCTACTGGTACCAATTTACTGTATCAGTTTGTTTTCACACTGCTGATAAAGACATACCTGAGACTGGGCAATTTACAAAATGAAGAGGTTCATTGGACTTACAATTCCATGTGGCTGGGGAGGCCTTACAATCATGGTGGAAGGCAAAGAGGAGTAAGTTACATCTTACGTGGTTGGAAGCAGGCAAAGAGAGAGCTTGTGCAGGGAAACTCCCCGTTTAAAAACCATCAGATCTCATGAGACCCATTCACCATCAGGAGAACAGCACAGGAAAGACCCACCCCCATGATTCAATCATCTCCCACTGGGTCCCTCCCACAACACGTGCAAATTATAGGAGCTACAAGATGAGATTTGGGGGGTGACACAGCCAAACCATATCAAGCTGCTTCCCAACCCAGTACCCGGAGAGCTCTGGGTGCTAGAAGATTCAAGGTGGTAAAGCTCTAGGACATGAGACTGTGGGGTTCTCCCTCCTGGGGTGAAACACAGAAAAAGACAGATAACACAGTAATAATGCCATGTATGTTTTGTTTACTGCTATATCCCCAGTGTGTAGCATAAGATCTGGCACACATGCTCAATATGCAACTGTTGTATGACAAATGGGTCCCATGTCTTTGGGTGGGAATGGAAAAATCAGGACAGGGATAGGAGTCAGTGGAGCTAGAGGACACACTGGACTCTGGCAGAAGACAGGTGGAGGTAAGGGAGAGAATATGGTATTCAGGTGGTTCACTTTTAAGGCTACGGTCATTCTTAGATGAGAGAATCTCTGGACCATATACAGTTTAAGGAATTTGTCTCTAGATCACGTTGGGCAAAATGAGTTCTGTTTTAAAAGAGACTACTTCTATGAAATCTGGATTTTACAGGAACTGGTTTCATAGATGTTATTGGAAAAAAGAGTACCTTCATCAAATACATTTGGAACATTCAGAGTTTAACCAAGTTAAAGTAGGTTTCTTTTTTTTTTTTTTTTAAGACAGAGTCTCGCATTTTCACCCAGGCTGGAGTGCAGTGGCACAATCTCAGCTCACTGCAAGATCTGCCTCCCGGGTTCACACCATTCTCCTGCCTTAATCTCCCAAGTAGCTGGGACTACAGGCACCCACCATCACGCCTGGCTAATTTTTTGTATTTTTAGTAGAGACGGGGTTTCACCGTGTTAGCCAGGATCATCTCAATCTCTTGACCTCGTGATCCACCCGCCTTGGCCTCCCAAAGAACTGGAATTACAGGCGTGAGCCACCATGCCTGGCCTAAAGTAGGTTCCTTTACAGTAGGACTTTTCGGCTCTTCCAATATTTATATATATATTATAAATATCTGAGAAAGAATATAGTATGGAGAATCTGAGAATGAATATCAAGGAAACTTCTCAGAGTATCTTACAGGATGGTGTTTCATGAGACATTGTGGGAAATAATGCTGTCACTAACCGTGTAAAAAACCCTTATCTTTAAACATTTCTTGGCTCAATGATCATCTAGTGATAAGATACAGAAGGAACAGGATGGGGTCAGGCGCAGTGGCTCACGCCTGTAATCCCAGCACTTTGGGAGGCTGAGGAGGGCAGATCACCTGAGGTTGGGAGTTTGAGACCAGCCTGGCCAACATGGAGAAACCCCGTCTGTACTAAAAATACAAAAAAATACAAAAAAAAAAAAAAATTAGCCGGGCATGGTGGTGCATGCCTGTAATCCCAGTTACTCAGGAGGCGGAAGCAGCAGAATTGCTTGAACCCGAGAGGCAGAGGTTGCAGTGAGCTGAGATCGCACCATTGCACTCCAGCCTGGGTGGCAAGAGCAAAACTCCATCTCAAAAAAAAAAAAAAAAAAAGAAAAAATATATAGAAGGAGCAAATGACTACTTGGTTACCAACTATTTTAGTTGTATTTTGTATAGTACTATATATTATAAATCTATGTTCACATCTAATACAGGCATGAGTGGAAGGCAGGCATACAACATCCTCTTAAACACTTCTATTAATGGAGTATTCAGCACATCACAAAGTAGCTTTATGGATAGTTTGGCTTCTGAATTTTTTTTAACTATTAAGTAACATTAATAATTTCCTTTATTCTATGTGCACAGAACACCGGCAATAAAGATTTCATTCATTTACTCAAAAATATTTACTGGTTGCCTTTTTGGGGACAGGTACTTTATGACTTTATGACATAGTTACAATGGTAAAGTAACAAAATTTCATTTCATACCATCATGTGTTTAAAATTTAAATAAGTATTTTAGATGTAGATAAATATGTTTTTCTAAAAATTACCAAACAGGATATAAGTAATTTATTTGATCATGGCATTTTATCACATACTATAACAAGGTCTGTTTATCACATACTATATAACAAGATCTATTCCCAGTCTTTAGAAAGCCAGCCAACGGGCCAGGTGCAGTGGCTCACGTCTGTAATCCGAGCACTTTGGGAGGCCGAAGTAGGTACATTATGAGCACAAGAGATCAAGACCATCCTGGCAAACAGGGTGAAATCCTGTCTCTACTAAAAATAAAAAAATTAGCTGGGGGTGGTTGGCGTGCGACTGTAGTCCCAGCTACTCGGCAGGCTGAGGCAGAAGAATTACTTGAACCTGAGAGGGGGAGGTTGCAGTGAGCTAAGATCGCACCACTGCACTCCAGCCTGGTGACAGAGCGAGACTCGGTCTCAAAAAAAAAAAAAAAAAACAAAAGACAGCCACCGAACTGTAAACCAAACCAATTAAATTGGGAGTAGAACTGGAAGAGAGTGATTTATTGCCTTGTTTATAGCCTGAATGTCTTACAAAATGGGTCCCAACTCAAACATTACAATTATCCATTTAGTGTCATAAAATTCTATAAGTCAAATATTAAAATTGATCTATAAGTCTATTCCTTTTAAAAAAGCCTATTCCCTGAAGCCCTTACAAAAATGAAGTAATAAAGGTATATGTTTAGCATGTATTTATTTATTTATTTGAGGGTTGTGCTTTGTCACCTAGGCTGGAGTGCAGTGGCATGATCATGGCTCACTGCAACCTCTACCTCCTGGGCTCAAGCAATCCTCCCATCTCAGCCTCCTGAGTAGTTGGGACTACAGGTGTGCGCCAGCACACCTGGCTAATTTTTGTATTTTTTGTAGAGATGGAGTTTCGCCATGTTGCCTAGGCTAGTCTCAAACACCTGGACTCACTCAATAAGCCTGACTTGGCTTCTCCAAGTGTTGGCATTACAGGCGTGAGCCACCACACCCAGCTGGAAAATGTTTAAAATTTATTAAGTGAAAAGTAGATCATGCTGCAATGAACGTACTATGTAAAAATGTATGTATGTGGAACAGGGAAAAATATAAACAGTTGTAGAAATGTGGTTAGGAATTTTTCCTCTTAAAAATTCCTTTTTTTGGCCAGGCGCTGTGGCTCACACCTGTAATCCCAGTACTTTGGGAGGCCACGGTGGACAGATCACAAGGTCAGGAGATCAAGACCATCCTGGCTAACATGGTGAAACCCTGTCTCTACTAAAAATACAAAAAATTAGCTGGGCATGGAGGCACTCGCCTGTAGTCGCAGCTACTCGGGAGGCTGAGGCAGGAGAATCGCTTGAACTGGGGAGACGGAGGTTGTAGTGAGCCCAGATCATGCCACTGCACTCAAGCCTGGGCTGAGACCTCCAGAGTCTGGCTGAGACCTTCGGAGTCTCGCTCTGTCACCTAGGCTGGAGTACAGTGGTGCAATCTCGGCACACTGCAACCTCCACCTCCCAAACATTCTCCTGCCTCAGCCTCTCAACTAGCTGGGATTACATTCGCCCGCCTCCACGCCCACTAATTTTTGTATTTTTAGTGGAGATGGGGTTTCCCCATGTTGGCCAGGCTGTTCTTGAACTCCTGACCTCGTTATACGCCCACTTTGGACTCCCAAAGTGCTGGGATTACAGGTGTGAGCCATGGCACCAGCCAAAAATTTCTTTTAATATTAGTGGTATATTATCCTCTCAATAAGGTTTTTTTTTTTTGAGACAGTCTTGTTTTATTACCTAAGCTGGAGTGCAGTGGCACAATCTCGACTCACTGCAACCTCCACCTTGCAGGTTTTTTTTTTCTCATGCCTCAGCCTCCCAAGAAGCTGGGATTACAGGCATGTGCCCCAAAGGCCAGCTAAGTTTTCTTTTTTTTTTCTGTTTTCTTGGTTGAGATGGATTTTTGCTCGTCACCCACACTGGAGTGCAATGGTGCAATCTCGGCTCACTGCAACCTCCGACTCTTGGGTTCAAGCCTCCCGAGTAGCTGGGATTAGAGGCACCTGTCACCACGCATGGCTACTTTTGGTATTTTTAGTAGAGATGGAGTTTCACCATGTTGGCCAGGCTGATCTCAAACTCCTGGCCTCAAGTGATTCACCTGCCTTGGCCTCCCAAAGTGCTGGAATTACAGGCCCGGCCTATTTTTGCAATAATTATGAATAGCACACCATTTAAACCTATTGATTGATTCCTCCTTAAATAACTAAATACACTACTGGCCAACATGGTGAAAACCTGTCTCCACTAAAAATACAAAAAAATGGCCGGGCACAGTGGCTCACGCCTGTAATCCCAGCACTTCGGGAGGCCAAGGGGTGTGAATCACCTGAGGTTAGGAGTTCAAGACCAGCCTGGCCAACATGGTGAAACCCTGTCTCTACTAAAAAAAAATACAAAAATTAGCTGAGTGTAGTGGCACATACCTGTAGTCTCAGCTACTCAGGAGGCTGAGGCAGGAGAATTGCTTGAACCTGGGAGGCACGGATTGCAGTGAACCAAGATCGTGCCACCACACTCCAGCCTGGGTGACACAGCAAGACTTCGTCTCAAAAAATAAAATAAATAAATAAAAAGCAAGGGACCGAGCACGGTGGCTCATGCTTGTAATCCCAGCACTTTGGGAGGCTGAGTTGGGCAGATCACAAGGTCAAGAGTTCAAAACCAGCCTGACCAACATGGTAAAACCCCATCTCTACTAAAAATACAAAAGTGAGCTGGGCGTGGTGGAGCGCGCCTGTAACCCCAGTTACTCAGAAGGCTGAGGCAAGAGAATCGCTTGAACCTGGGAGGCAGAGGTTGCAGTGAGCCGAGATCGCGCCACTGCATTCCAGCCTAGTGACAGAGTGAGACTGTGTCACACACACACAAAAGAGATAAAGAATGACAAAAATCTGTGCCTACATTCAGAGTGACAAGAATACTAATGTTCTGCTTGTAGAAAAGACTATTGGTTCAGAATATGTTAAATGCAAATAATATTTTGTATAATATATATAAATTACGTATGCGTAAAAAGAGTATCTATATTAGAATCTTTTTTTTTTTGAGACAGGGTCTTGCTCTGTCAACCATGCTGTAGTGCAGTGGCACTACCATGACTTGCTGTAGCCTTGACCTCCTGAGCTCAAGCCATCCTCTTGCCTCAGCCTCCTGAATAGTTGGGACTACAGGTGGTGCCACCAAGGCTGGCTAAGTTTTTATATTTTTTTATAGAGACAAGGTTTCGCCACGTTGCCCAGGCTGGTCTCAAACTTCTAAAAGCTCAAGCAATCTGGCCGCCTCAGCCTCCCAAAGTGCTGGAGTTATAGGCGTGAGTCACTGTGCCCGGCCTACATTAGAATCTTAACAGTGGGGCTGGGCATGGTGCCCCACGCCTGTAATCCCAGCACTTCGGGAGGCCAAGGTGGGCAGACTACTTGAGGTTGAGGAGTTCGAGGCCAGCCTGGCCAACATGGTGAAACCCCATCTGTACTAAAAACACAAAAATTAGCCAGGCGTGGTGGCACATGCTTGCAATCCCAGCTACTTGGGAGGCTGAGGCGGGAGGATGACTTGAACCTGGGAAGCAGAGGTTGCAGTGAGCCGAGATGGTGCCACTGCACTCCAGCCTGGGTGATAGACAGGGAGACTCAGTCTCAAAAAAAAAAAAAGGATCTTAACAGTGGTTAACTGAGTTTGACATTTTTGTGTTTTCCTAGATTTTTCTATAATAAATATTATTTCATAATAAAGCAGTAAAGATTTTTTGTACAAACTATTTTAAGATAAAATAAACAAATTTGGACATAGGGGTTATAAATTAGGTAGAATCTATTTATATTAAAAAATGGAACTGTACTTTTGTGGGCCAAATAAGCATCATGTAAGCTTTTTTTATTTTTCCCAAACACATGCACAGAATTAATATTGCCTTAAATTTTGTTAGCACAAGTTTGAAAGAGCTCTTTAGTTCATAAAAAAATGTTTTTTGGACCAGGTGCGGTGGCTCACACCTGCAATCTCAACACTTTGGGAGGCCCAGGTGGGAGAATCGCTTGAGCCTAGGAGTTTGAGACAAGCCTGGGCGATGCAGGGAGACCCTGTCTCAAAAAAAAACAAAACCAAAAACAAACAAACAAAAAAAACAGCTGGGCATGGTGGCATGCACATGTAGTCCCAGCTACTCTAGAGGCTGAGGTGAGAAGATCGCTGGATCCCAGGAGGTGGAGACTACAGTAAACTGTGATCACACCACTGTACTCCAGCTTGGTCAACAAAGCAAGACTGTGCCTCAAAAAAAAAAAAAAAAAGAAAAGAAAAAAGTTATGTGCTTATGTTTTTTTTTTTTTTTTGGATAGAGTTTCACTCTTGTTGCCCAGGCTGGAGTGCAATGGCGCAATCTTGGCTCACCACAACCTCCGCCTACTGGGTTCAAGTGATTCTCCTGTTTCAGCCTCCCCAGTAGCTGGGATTACAGGCATGTGCCACCATGCCCGGCTAATTTTGTATTTTTAGTAGAGATGAGGTTTCTCCATGTTGGTCAGGCTGGTCTTGAACTCCTGACTTCAGGTGATCCGCCCGCCTCAGCCTCCCAAAGTGCTGGGATTACAGGCGTGAGCCACCGCGCCTGGCCGTTTTTTTGTTTTGTTTTTTTGAGACGGAGTTTTGCTCTTGTTGCCCAGGCTGGAGTGCAATGGCACGATCTTGGCTCACTGCAACCTCTGCCTCACGGGTTCAAGCGATTTTCCTGCCTCAGCCTCCCAAGTAGCTAGGACTACAGGTATGCTCCATCATGCCCGGCTAATTTTGTACTTTTGGTAGAGATGGGGTTTCTCCGTGTTGGTCAGGCTGGTCTCAAACTCCCGACCTCAGGTGATCTGCCCGCCTTGGCCTCTCAAAGAGCTGGGATTACAGCTGTGAGCCACCGTGCCCGGTCATGCTTATGTTTTTTAACAAAACACTTCTGAACTATCAAAAAGAATATAAATCAAAATCACTGAAGTAGTTTTTAAAAACTCCAAAAGCTACAAAGCTTAAATTACTTCCTTCAATATCAATTAAAAACCCATTTGATAGTTCAATAACTTGAGTCCTGCTAGAATCATTCTATAAGCCATCAGTGACAGTGAAGTGGCCAAAATTTGAGTCATTTGATAAGTACAAAGAACACAGATTTTTGTCATTCTTACTGTGAAGAAAAACAGTGAATGAATAACTTAGTTTATATATTAACAGTATTTTTATTTAAAAAATTATCTAGAGAATAACTTCTTTTTAATCATTTGTTAGTCATGTAACTATGGATAAAACATACTAATTTAGCTGATTCCTCTATGCTCTCTTTTCCTTGATTCCAATCATTATTAGTTATTCTACACTGCCTCATTTATTGGCAATTATGCCAACTGGCTGACTCTGGTTCAACTGCCCTATTTTTGCTTTCATCATTGTTTATCATATCTCACTTGCTTTAAACTCCACCTCTTTCATCTCATCTGATCTGACACTTGGTTTACATATCAATTGGCTACTCTAACCTTCTACTGCCAGTTTCCAACCCACCCGAGGTACTTGGGTAACAAAGGAAGATGCTCTATACATACAAAACCACAGAAAATAAGTGGGAAGGGATAATAAATTTCACTTAAAGTTTCAGATTTTTTTTTTTTTTTTTTGAGACAGAGTTTCACTCTTGTTGCCCAGGCTGGAGCGCAATGGCGCGATCTCGGCTCACTGCAACCTCTGCCTCCCGGGTTCAAGCAGTTCTCCTGCCTCAGCCTCCCGAGTAGCTGGGATTACAGGCATGCGCCACCACGCCTGGCTAATTTTTTATTTTTAGTAGAGATGGGGTTTCTCCATGTTGGTCAGGCTGGTCTTGAACGCCTGACCTCAGGTGATCTGCCTGCCTCGGCCCCCCAAAGTGCTGGGATTACAGGCATGAGCCACCACGCCCGGCCAAAGTTTTAGAATTTAAGTTATTCCAAAAATTAATTTTTTTTCAAAAATAAAGACTGCATCCAATTAAATTCTATGTTAACTGGTAATGACTAAAATGTTAGGTATTTACCAATAAATGACATAAAAAACTCAATAACAAAGAGATTTTTTTTTTTTAAGAGATAGGGTCTCACTTTATCACTCAGGTTTGGCTGAGTGAAGTAGTGTGATCACAGCTCACTGAAGCCTCCAACTCCTGGGCTCAAGCGATCCTCCCGCCTCAGTCTACCAGAGTATATTCTTGAAAGTAAAATTACAAATGAAATTCAGCAGTGTTAAAAATAAGCCCACTTGCAGACAAATATCATTTTTCTTCCTTTCTTTCCTCACTATCTGTACTTGGCATATTTCCTATGGTGGCTGTCTTAAAGAAAAAAAAGAATCCTTTATAAATAGTGTAGCCAAAAAAGCTGGACTAATATACAATGCTATCAGTAAAGTATTATATATAAAATTTGTAAGTGCTAAAGTGTAATTTTGAAAGACACTTAAGATACTTTTTTGTTGTTGTTTTTTTTTTTTGAGACAGAGTCTCGGCCCTGTCGCCCAGGCTGGAGTGCACTGGCACGACATCAGCTCACTGCAACCTCCGCCTCCCAGGTTCAAACGATTCTCCTGCCTCAGCCTCCCAAGTAGCTGGGACTACAGGCGCACGCCAGCATGTCCAGCTAGTTTTTCGTATTTTTAGTAGAGATGGGGTTTCACCATGTTGGCCAGGATGGTCTCAAATCTCTTGACCTTGCGATCCGCCCACGTCGGCTTCCCAAAGTGTTAGGATAACAGGCATGAGCTACCGTGCCCGGCCTACTTAAAACTTAAAATATTCTTGAAATAGCTCCCCCCACCTCCTTTTTTTTTTTTTTTTTTGAGAATGAGTTTCACTCTTGACACCCAGGCTGGAGTGCAGTGGCGCGATCTCGGCTCACTGCAACCTCCGCCTCCCAGGTTCAAGCGATTTTATCCTGCCTCAGCCTCCTGAGTAGCTGGGATTACAAATGTGCACCACCACACCTGGCTAATTTTTTTTTTTTTTTTGTATTTTTAGTAGAGACGGGGTTTGACCACGTTGGCCTGGCTGGTCTCGAACACCTGACCTCAATTGATCCACCTGCCTCAGCCTCCCAAAGTATTATAGGCATGAGCCACTGAGCCCGGCCTTTTTTGTTTTTTTGTTTTTTTAAAGACGGGGTTTTGCTCTGTTGCCCAGGCTGGAGTGCAGTGGTGTGATCACAGATCACTGCAGCCTTGACCTCTCCTGGTCTCAAGTGATCCTCCCACCTCAGCCTCCAGAATAGCTGGGACTACAGGTGTGTGCCAACATGCCCAGTAATTTTTTTGTATATTTGCAGAGGCAGGGTCTCCCCATGTTGCCTGGGCTGGTCTCGAACTCTTGGGCTCAAGCAATCCACCAGCTTCGGCCTTCCAAAGTTCTGGGATTATGGGCATGAGCCACTGTGCTCTGCCCCAATATTTTGTTACTTACTAGTGAGACTAAACACTTTTCTCAAAGTCTGTTAAGCTATCCTACAAAAGCTGTTTGTTCATGTCTTTTGTCCATTTATCATTTTTTGTTTTTCTTGAGACAGAGTCTTGCTCTGTGGCCCAGGCTGGAGTGCAGGGGTGCAATCTCGGCTCACTGCAAGCTCCGCCTCCCAGGTTCAAACGATCCTCCTGCCTCAGCCTCTTGAGTAGCTGGGATTACAGGCATGTGCCACCATGCCCAGCTAATTTTTGTGTGTGTGTTTTTTAGTAGAGATGGGGTTTCACCATGTTGGCCAGGCTGATCTCAAATTCCTGACCTCAGGTGATCCACCTGCCTCAGCCTCCCAAAGTACTGGGATTATAGGTGTGAGCCACCGCATCCGGCCAATTTTCTGTATTTTTAGTAGAGACAGGGTTTCATCCTGTTGGCCAGGCTGGCCTCGAACTTCGGACCTCAGGTGATCCACCCGCCTCGGCCTCCCAAAGTGCTGGGATTACAGGTGTGAACCACCGCACCCAGCCAATTTTTTTGTATTTTTAGTAGAGACATGGTTTCATCATGTTGGCCAGGCTGGTTGCGAACTCCTGACTTCAGGTGATCCACCCACCTCAGCATCCCAAAGTGCTGGGATTACAGGCGTGAGCCACCACTCCCGGCCAATTTTTTGTATTTTTAGTAGAGATGGGGTTTCATCATATTGGCCAGGCTGGTCTCAAACTCTGGACCTCAGATGATCCACCTGCCTTGGCCTCCCAAAGTGTAGGGATTACAGGTGTGAGCCACCGCGCCCAGCCTATGTTTCTATTTTATGCATATTCAACAAACATGATTCCCCCACTTCTGCAAAATAATTTCCTTCTTCAAGAACATTGATTTTAGAGCTCACACTAAGAATACAAAAATAATGGCATAGAAAGTGAAAAAACAAAAATAAAAAGTAGAAAGCTAAAGTTTCCCATTAAAATGATCAATATACTGTGCAGTAAGTCAAATGTGTACAATGAATTAAGAAAATATGATATATAAAAATCCAAATTTACAAAATTAAGTACAAATAGGTGTTTACATTACAAAGTGATACTGGTTTATAAAAGGATTCAACACAGATTTTTTTAAATGGTCGTTTTCCTCAATCAATTTAACAATGATTTTAAATGTATAAAATTTTAATATCTCTTTGAGACAGTGATCCAAGCTTCTTCCCTTGATGATGTTACCAGTTCATACTTTGTTTCAATAACTTGTCCCTCCACAGAAAGTAGGTGCAGTCTCTTCACCAATATACTAAGAAGTACTGAGGTCACCATATATGCAAACCTAGTCAGGAAGAAGGTCAATTAGTTACTAAAGATTAAAAATTATACTTTAAACCTGCACGTTCTGCACACAAACCCCAGAACTTAAAGTACAATAATAATAAAAAAATTATACTTTAATCATATAGATTGCCCATTCTCATCAACAGTGATGATCAAAATTCTAAGAACAGAGTCTGGCATTCTATTATTCACCTCAACTCTGGACACTCCTGTGTGCCTGAGAATCCAAGTGAGGAAAACGTTTTCATTACTAATTCATCATCAAACCGATCTGGATCAAACCTAAAAAGAAAATTTGAGGTTAATCACAATATAGCTCCACTGGCATTTTACATGACACTAAAAGAACACAAGTATGTAACAAAGTTAAAAATCAACTGAAAATAGAAAGTGCTCTTACATTATATTTATATGTCACTTATTTTTATGTTCCCAAATTATTTAACATATATTTAGTCTATTGCTGTTTCTTACTATATTCTATTTTTTGAGACAGGGTCTCACTCTGTCACCTAGGCTGGAATGCAATGGTGCAATCAAGGCTCACTGCAGCCTCGACCTCCTGGACTTAAATTATCCTTCTACCTCAGCTTCCTGAGTAGCTGTGACTATAAGCACATGCCATCAGGCACAGCTACTTTTAACAGTTTTTTGTACAGACAGGTTCTCCCTATGTTGCCCAGGCTGGTCTTGAACTCCTAGGCTCAAGTGATCCTCCTGCCCCAATCTCTCAAAGTGCTGGGATTATAGGTGTGTGAGCCACTGCAACTGGCACTTTATTATTTCTCTTTTTTTTTTTCTTTTTTTGAGACGGAGTCTTGTTCTGTCACCAGGCTGGAGTGCAGTGGCGTGATCTCAGCTCATTGCAACCACCACATCCCAGGTTCAAGCAATTCTCCTGTCTCAGCCTCCCAAGTAGCTGGGACTACAGATGTGCGCCACCACGCCCAGCTAATTTTTTTATTTTTAGTAGAGATGGGGTTTCACCATGTTGGCCAGGATGGTCTCGATTTCTTGACCTTGTGATCCACCTGCCTCGGCCTCCCAAAGTGCTGGGATTATAGGTATGAGCCACGGCGCCCAGCCTACTTTATTATTTCTAAATGATAGAGGCAAAATATATTTCTCGAGAATACCAAGGTATAAGATTGTTACACGAGTTTATATTATTTTGTGAAATATAAGGATAAATCATAGAAAATCATATAATGAATATTTAAATAAAGACCTGTTACATGAGACCACCTTATCAATATGTAAGACATTTTATATTGCCTCGTCAACTGAAATTTATGTCTTAAAATTGGAGGCTCCAGCCTTAAAATTATATTTATCGATTATATTACATCCAGATTTATTAATAGGTGAGAGAGGCTGGACATAGTGGCTCACGCCTGTAATCCTAGCACTTTGGGACGCCAAGATGGGAGGATCGCTTGAGCCCAGGAGTTCAAGACCAGCCTGGGCAACATAGCGAGACTTCATCTCTATTAAAAATTTTTAAAAGGCTGGGCACAGTGGCTCAAGGCTGTAATCCCAGCACTTTGGGAAGCAGAGGCAGGTGGATCACAAGGTCAAAAGATTGAGACCATCCTGGGCAACATGGTGAAACCCCGTCTCTACTAAAAATATAAAAATTAGCTGGGCATGGTGATGCATGCCTGTAGTCTCAGCTACTCGGGAGGCTGAGGCAGAAGAATCACTTGAACCCGGGAGGCGGAGGTTGCAGTGAGCCAAGATTGCACCACTGCACTCCAGCCTGGCAACAGATTGAGACTCCATCTAAAAAAAAAGATATATGACGCTTCTCTTAAGCCATTGAATTCTAGGAGGGTATCTGGATTAAAGCGAATGAAAAGCATACTCTATATATGTGTAATTATTATCATTATTTTTTATTTTTTATTTTTTTGAGATGGAGTTTCATTCTTGTTGCCCAGGCTGGGGTGCAATGGCATGATCTCAGCTCACCGCAACCTCCACCTCTCCTGCCTCAGCCTCCCAAGTAGCTGGGATTACAGGCACGTGCCAGCACACCTGGCTAATTTTGTATTTTTAGTAGAGAAGGGATTTCTCCATATTGGTCAGGCTGGTCTCAAACCCCTGACCTCAGGTGATCTGCCCGCCTCAGCCTCCCAAAGTGCTGGGATTACAGGTTATCGTGCCCAGCCCATTATTTTTTATAGATGGCATCTTGCTTATTCCAAGACCAGCCTGGCAACAGAGCGAGATTCTGTCTTGAAAAAAATAAAAATAAAAATAAATTAAAAATAAAAAAAAATTAGCCAGGCGTGGTAGCGTATACCTATAGTTCCAGTTACTCTGGAGGGTGAGGTAGGAGCATTGCTTGAACCCAGGAGGTTGAGGCTGCAGTGAGCCCATGTTTACATCACTGTACTCCAGCCTGGGTGACAAAGCATGACCCTGTCTCTGTCTCTAAAGAAACAATAAAAATAAAAAATAAAGTCAGGTAAATGAATGGCCTAAGAAACATTTTTTGTTCTATAGAATTTCACTCTGTAAAGTCATTGAAGAAAGGCATATATTAAAAACAAAACAAATAACCCACGGACCATAGAACAAAAAAATTCCTCGCAAAAACAAGTATTTTTAAACAACTTAAACTCTGAATTTTTAAAAAAGGGAAATTCTTAGGAGCTAAGGTATAGGACGTAAAGGCATAAGAATGATACAATGGACTTTAGGGACTTGGGGAAAGGGTGGGGCGATGAGGGATAGAAGACTACACAATGGGTACAGTGTACACTGCTTGGGTGACGGGTGCACCAAAATCTCAGAAATCACCACCAAAGAAATACCATCTGTTCCCCAAAAACCTATTGAAATAAAAAATAAATTTAAAAAAAGCAAAAAGAGAAGCAATAAAGAACAGAAAAATGCACTGGAAAAAAAAAAAAAAAGAGGCCGGGCGCAGTGGCTGTAATCCTAGCACTTTGGGAGGCTGAGGCGGGTGGATCACGGGGTCAGGAGATCGAGACCATCCTGGCTAACATGGTGAAACCCCGTCTCTACTAAAACTACAAAAAATTAGCCGGGCATGGTGGTGGGCACCTGCAGTCCCAGCTACTTGGGAGGCTGAGGCAGGAGAATTATTTGAACCTGGGAAGCAGAGGTTGCAGTGACACTAGATCACACCACTGCACTCCAGCCTGGGCAACAGAGCAAGACTCCATCTCAAAAAAAAAAAAAGAAATTCTGCTTTTTTAAAAATTTTTTTTGAGACGGAGTCTTGTGTCTTGCTCTTGTTGCCCAGGCTGGAGTGCAATGGCATGATCTTGGCTCACTGCAACCTCTGCCTTCCAGGTTCAAGTGATTCTCCTGCCTCAGCCTCCCGAGTAGCTGGCATTACAGGCATGCACCACCACGCCTGGCTAGTTTTTGTATTTTTATTAGAGACGGGGTTTCGCTATGTTAGCCAGGCTGGTCTTGAACTCATGACCTTGTGATCCACCCACCTCAGCCTCCCAAAGTGCTGGGATTACAGGCGTGAGCCACGGTGCCCGGCCTGCTTTCATTTTCTTAAAACAGATGTTAATTACTTTTCACTTAGTATAAAAGTGGTAATAAAAGAGACAAAGAGTAGCAAATAGCAGATTCACGTAAGAGAAAAAGCAGTGAACAGAAGATATAATGGGGATGCAGGTCAGGCTTGGTGGTTCATGCCTGTAATTCCACCACTTTGGGAGGCAGAGGTGGGAGGATGGCTCGAGCTCAGGAGTTCAAGACCAGCCTGGGCAACATGGTGAAACTCCATCTCTACAAAAAGTACAAAAATGAACCAGGCGTGGCGGTGCACGCCTGTGGTCCTAGCTACTTAGGTGGCTGACGCAAAAGGATGGCTTGAGTCAGAGAGGTCGAAGCTGCAGTGAGAAGTGATTGCACTACTACATTCCAGCCTGGATGACAGAGTGACACCCTGTCTCAAAAGAAAGAGAAGAAAAGGGGATTCACTAGTTTTCTTTTGTTGTATCATTGCTACATATTGAATTTTATCCTCAAAACTTAGGAAAGGAATGCAAAACGTGCAAACACAAAAACTGACAGTCACAAATACAATAACAAATATTTCATACTTGTGTGGAGATGGCCAAGTATTAGGATCCTGAAGTACCACACCAAGGGCATAAAGGACAAGGGTCTGTGAAAAAAAAATCCAATTAGTCAAGGACTAACAGAGATAAAATGACTCCTAGAAAGTCAACTTATTCCAAACTTCTTTTAATACAGATATTGAATACAAAATAATAATTTTAAAATAATGGAAGAAACCATAAGTGATTATTTTGGTGATCTTACAATGAGGAAGGCCTCCCTAAGCATGTCACAAAATCTAGAAACCATAAAGGAATAACAGACTTAACTATATGAAAATTTAAAATCTGCATCCAGAGTTCATGTCCTTTGTAGGGACATGGATGAAGCTGGAAACCATCATTCTCAGCAAACTATCACAAGGACAAAAAACCAAACACCGCATGTTCTCACTCATAGGTGGGAACTGAACAATGAGAACACATGGACACAAGAAGGGGAACATCACACACTGGGGCCTGTTGTGGGGTGGAGGGAGGAGGGAGGGATAGCATTAGGCGATATACCTAATGTTAAATGTTGAGTTAATGGGTGCAGCACACCAACATGGCACATGTATACATATGTAACAAACCTGCACGTTGTGCACATGTACCCTAAAACTTAAAGTATATAAAAAAAAATCTGTATCCAGTTAAAAAACAATAACAAAAAAAAAAGTAAGCAACAGTAAAAGTTATTTGCTATATAACTGACAGAATTTTTATAATATACAAAAATATATATAAGCTCACTAGAAAAATGAGTGAAAGTTATAAAGACAGAATTCACAAAAGAAAAATACAAACTGTTAATATATGTATGAAAATTTGTTCGATCTCTCCAATGATCAGAGAAAAGCAAGATTCATAACATATACATAAGACTCAAATTCAGAGGTGGTGAGGATTTGGAAAGAAAAAACATTCTCATACATTGTTGCTAAAAGTATAAAATGCCTTTTAGATAACATTTTAAATTTAACATACACATGGCCCAGTACAGTGGCTAATGCCTATAATCTCACCACTTTGGGAGGCTGAGGTAGGAGGATCACTTGAGCCCAGGAGTTCCATATCAGCCTGGACAACATAGTGAGACTCCGTCTTTATAAAAAATAAAAAAATTTAGTCCAGCTACTTGGGAACCTGAGGTGGGAGGATCACTTAAGTCCGGGAGGTCGAGGCTGCGATCACACCACTGCACTCCAGCCTAGGTAACAGAGCAAGACCGTGTCTAAAAATAATAATAACTGAACATATACATGGACTTTGACACAAAAACTCCGTGTCTCAGACTCTACTCAACACCTGTACCAGTATATAATTAAAAAAAATAATGTCAAACACAATTTCCACCAGCGGGGGCTGCTTAAATAAATTATGCTAGATGGGCATGGTGGCTCATGCCTGTAATCCCAGCACGTTGAGAGGTGGAGGCAGGTGGACCACTTGAGGCCAGGAGTTTGAGACCAGCCTGGCCAACATGGTGAAACCCCATCTCTACTAAAAATACACTAACTAGCCAGGACTTGTAGCACAAGCCTGTAATCCCAGCTACTCAGAAGGCCGAGGCAGGAGAATCACTTGAACTCGGGAGGCGGAGGTTGCAGTGAGCCAAGATTGCACGACTGCACTCCAGGATGGGTGACACAGTGTGATACTCTGTCTCAAAAAATTAAATTAAAAAATAAATTATGGTACATTCACACAATGGAATATTATGCAGCCATTAATAATAATGAGTCAAATCTGTATTAAGTGCTAGGTGTACTAATAGCCATGATACACTCAATAAAAGAAAATTAAAGAACAATATAGAAAGAGTAACTTTTCACATATAAATTGTTTAATACATATGTATATGTGTGTTTCTATACATATATACACAGAGTAATATACATACACAAAAATAGGTCTATAAAAATACATACTAAACTGCTAACAGTAGTACCTTTTGGGAAGGAAGACTTTTATATTGTTTGAACTTTAAAACAAGCACATATTATTTTGTAACTAAAATAATTGTGTCTTTTATTTAACAATGGGTAGCATTTATTTGCCACTTTAAACAAATTTAAAATACACACCAGGCCGGGTGCAGTGGCTCATGCGTGTAATCCCAGCACTTTGGGAGGCCAAGGTTGGCAGATCACCTGAGGTCAGGAGTTCAAGAGCAGCTTGGCCAAGATGGTGAAACCCCGTCTCTACTAAAAATACAAAAATTAGCTGGGCGTGGTGGCGGGCACCTGTAATCCCCGCTACTCGGGAGGCTGAGACAGGAGAATCCCTTGAACCTGGGAGGTGGAGGTTGCAGTGAGCCAAGATCGCGCCATTGCACTCCAGCCTGGGTGACAAGAGGAAAACTCCATCTAAAATATATATATATATACACACACACCAAAAGAGTTGAGAATAGCTGAATGAATTAAACATATTAAATGTTTTCTACCTCTCTAGGAATAATAAATTGGTCAATTTTTCCTTCAATATCTTGAAGCTGGGCAGAAACTGGAGTCAGTTTGGCAGTTCGAACAGTTTCACAAAGCACATGCTGACAATATCTGTTTTAAAAAAATTTTTTTTGAAGATGTTTATTTTGGGAGACAGTTAGAAATGTATATACATTTAAAAAAGTTCTTCAACAACTGCTCAAACATTCCCAACTTGAAATAGTCCCATCATAATTCTTATCTGCTTAAAGATATGTTATATATTAGAAGTATATAAAGGTTAACAATTTTATAAATTTTAAAATAAATACATTTTTATGAGATTTGTTATAAATCTGTATATAACGCTAGGTAGATAAAGATTTCAACAAATAAAAACACTTTTAAAAGTACCAGAAGAAAACTCAAAATAATGTTTCTACAATTTTTAAAAAGTTTATTTTTAGCATGAAGCTGACAGAAAATTATAAAGAAAAATATACATAACCTAACTAGAGAAACATTTTGTTTACATATTTCTAAAGATAACTAGGAAAAATATTTTCAGTAAATATATCCTTAATGTATAAAACCTCTTTAAAAGTAATTAAAATAATCCAACAACCCCATAGAAACAGGGACGGAGAATACAAAAAGCAATTCACAAAAACTTACAAATGGCCTGAAGACATATGAAATGATACTCAACTTAATTAACAACTTAAAGATTGCCAATCATAGCATTTTTTTTTTACTTGCCAGATTGACAAAGATGAAAAAGAATGAGAGCAGATATTACTAGAAAAAGATGGAGAAAAAGTCATTCTCATATCCAATTGGTGGAAGTATAAACTGGTAAAACCTTTCAGAAGCATAATTTGGCAATATGTATCAAACTCTTAAGTGTACATCACAACGAGAAGAATAAAAACTAAAATGTATTGCAATCTTGCTATGAGTCAGTTCACTTGAATACTTTATATACAGGATCTTATCGAATCCTTACAAGAAACCCATGGGTGCTATTATTATTCTAATTTTACAGATTAAAATCAGAGGCAGTTATTTAAGATCACATAGCAGGTAAACTGTGTTGACAGGATTCAAATCTTAACCACTGTCCTACTGCATACATCCTTCAACTAGAAGCTCACTTCTAGGACCTTATTATACAGAAATATTTGGAAATATTAGTAAAGATGTAAGCACAGAAGTGTTAATTGTTTGTAACATCAAAAACAACAAAATCAAAAGGGGAAACTTTCTTCCTTCCTTTCCTCTGTATAAATATTTATTGCATACCTGCTGCATGTGAAGCACTGTGCTAGGTACTGAGCTACAATAAACAAGAGATACACCATCAAAGGGGTTCAGAATCTAGTTGGCAGTGGGGAGGCAGATTGGATAGGACATAAAGGATGAACAAGTAAGTATAGCACATGTTATAAAGGAAGTTCAGGGTATTACTGGAATATAAGGCAGGAGCAGCTACTCTAGGGAAAGGGCTTTGTAGAGAAATAAACACAGGCTGGGCCGGGTGCAGTGGCTCATGTCTGTAATCCCAGCATTTTGGGAGCCAGAGGCGGGTGGATCACTTGAGGCCAGGAGTTCGAGACCAGCCTGGCCAACACGGTAAAACCCTGTGTCTACTAAAAATACAAAAATTAGCTAGGTGTGGTGGTGCATGCCTGTAATTCCAATTACTTGGAAAGCTGCGGCATGAGAATCGTTTGAACCCAGGAGGTGGAGGGTGCAGTGAGCTGAGATTGCGCCACTGCAATCCTGCCTGGGTGACAGAGAGAGACTGCATCTGAAAAAAAAAAGAGAGAGAGAGAGAGAGAGAGAGAAATAAACACAGGCTGAAACCTGCAAAACAACAACAACAACATTAAAAAAAAAAAAAAAAAAAAAAACTCAAACCACCACCGACGATAAAAAAAACTCCACCACAAAACCAAAAACCAAAACCCGGACTTAACTAAAGAAGAGACGAAAGGAGAATCTATACAGAGGAAGTTTGTGCAAAAGCCAGGACAAGAGATAAGAAACTAAAGACTTTGAGTAGAGCTAAACTGAAAGCTATGAAGAGGCACAAGTGAGGATAAGGTGGGAGTACACAAGGCCCAGCGTTTGAAATGCTTCATAAGCTATATTAGAGAGCTTAAACTTTCAAAAATTGTTTATTTACTTATTTATTTTTAAGAGACAGGTTCTTGCTCTGTTGCCCAGGCTGGAGTGCAGTGACACTCTATCATGCTGCAGCCTCAACCTCCCAAGCTCAAGCGATCCTCCCACCTCAGCCTCCCTAGTAGTTGTAACCATAGGCACATGCCTTTACATCTGGCTAATTTTTAAATATTTCGTAGAGACAGGCTTCCCACTATGTTGCCGTGAATGGTCTCAAACTCCTGGGCTCAAGCAATCCTCCAGCCTCAGCCTCCCAAATTGCTGGGATTATAAGCATGAGTCACTGCACCTAGCCCAACTGTTATGGGCTTAAGGGCTCATTTACAAAGGAACTTCACCTTCTACTTCATACACTTCTGTATGATAAAAACTTCAAAAGACAACTAGTATTACTTTTAAAATAATAGTTATAGTCAATGTAATAAATAAAACTTCCAACATTTAAAAGCCTCCTAGTTCTTTCCAGTGGTTATCTTGTTTTCTTTTTCTTTTTTTTTGAGATAGTGTCTCACTGTCACCAGGATGGAGTGTAGTGGTGTGATCATGGCTCACTGCGGCCTGGACTTCCGGGGCTCAGGTGATTCTCCTATATCAGCCTCCTGAGTAGCTGGGAACTACAGGCATGCACCACCATCCCTGGCTAATTTTTTGTTTTTTTTTTTAGAGATAGGGTTTTGCCATGTTGCTCTGGCTGGTCTTGCACTTCTGGGCTCAGGTGATCCTCTCACCTTGGCCTCCCAAACTGGTGGGATTACAGGTGTGGGCCACTGCACCCAGCCACTCTATCTTTTCTATAGTTGATTTTATGCTCCAAGGTAGGGTTGCTTGCTACCCAGTCTCAGATTTCTAACCCAGAAGCAGTCACAGTTGCAATTTTAAAAAAAGTTTAATTAAGGTATAGTTATATGCAATAAAATTAACCCATTTTACCTGTACAGTTTGAATTTTAGTAATTGTATACAATTGTGTAACTACAACCACAAGTAATATATAAGACAGTTTCATTTTCTTCATGCCCCTTTGTAGTTGATCCCCATTCCTAGCCCCTAAAAGTATGCTTTTTATCACCACAGTTTGCCTTTTCTAGAATTTCACACAAAAGAAATCATACAGTAGCCAGTATTTTATGTTTCACTTCTTTCACTTAAATCACTAAGATTCATCTGTGTTGTTGTGTGTATTGATATGGTGTTCCTTTTTATTACTTGGTAGTATTCTATGGTATGGTAATACCACAATTTGTTTATCTATTTACCAGCTGAACATCTGAACTATTTCCAATTTGGGGCTATTTTGAATAATACTGCTATGAATATATGCAAACAGGTCTTTGTGTAGTCATGTTTTCATTTATCTTGGAATGAAATTCCAAAGAGTGGAACTGCTGGGTCATATAAGTGTATGTTGAACTTTTTAAGAGCCTACCATATTGTTTTCTTTTCTTTTGAGACAGGGTCTCGCTCTGTAACCCAGGCTGGAGTGCAGTGATGTAATCACTGCAGCCTTGACCTCCTGAGCTGAGGTGATCCTCCCACCTAAGCCTCCTGAGTAGCTTGGACTACAGGCACGTCCCAGCACATCTGGCCAATATTTTGCATTTCCATGTTGCCCAAGCTGGTCTTGAACTACTGGGTTTAAGTGATCCACCCACCTTGGCCTCCCAAAGTGCTGGGATTACAGGTGTGAGCCACCATGCCCGGTCAAGCCTACTATATTATTATCTAATGTGGCTATTTTTTATTACCACCAACAAAGTATGAGTGTCATACTTGCTTGACTTCATTAGTACTATTTCACAGGCTAAGTTAAACATTTCCCACACAACCTTATGATTTTAAAAAGCAGATTCATTTACCTAATAAAATCTACATATAAATACTTTAAGTCCTATAAAAATATATAGCTTTCCTAGACAGCAACAATAGCTTTAAATTAGATACACTAGTTCAAATTTACCTTTTAATAATCTCCTCTTTTTATTGTGTTCTTACCTGAGCTGCTCAATTTTCTCTGGAGTAACAGGACCATTTCCAAAAACTTGGTTTATCTCTTCATATAATTTTTTTTGAACTTCTTCAGAGGTGGTTAAAAAACAGATTGCCCAGGTACACACTAGGTGAAACATTATATGAATAACAATGAAAATAGCTAACTCATGGCTTGGGTATAGAATAAGAAAAAAACTACTTATTTAGGGTGGGGTTTTTGTATTTGCTTTTTTTCTCCCATGATATAGAAGATATATAAGTGCTACTAAAAAGTAAAATTCTTCACAGGGTTTATATTTCATTGAATGGAACATCAATATTTACAGAATGCCCTCCAACAGACATAGTGCAATCTGGATGCCTTCTTTCTTAAAACTGATAAGTAACTGGAGCCACTTAATTTTACTTTAGGTAAAATAGTTACGATAATAAATAAATTTCATATCTGTAGGAGTGCTCAGTGTTGGTTATTGCAATGGATTATCTCATGCACTCAACCTTATTAGGCCGATTTATCAGTTCACTTAGGAGCACTAATGAAATGATTCAGACAAATCAAGCTAGCAGATTTATCGATAAATCAATATTCTAAAATATTTACTTGTGATGGTAAATATACTGGCTCAAAATTTGTGAGTGTTTATTGCTTAGAACAGTTCTCAACCAGACGTGGTGGCTCACACCTGTAACCCCCGCACTTTGGGAGGGGATCACGTGGAGGGGATCACTTTGGGAGGGGATCTGAAGCTGGGGGATTGCTTAGGCTCAGGAGTTCAAGACTAGTCTGGGCAACATGGCAAAACCCCATCTCTACAAAAAACTCAAAAATCAGCTGGGTGTGGTGGTGTATGCCTGTAGTCCCAGCTACTTGGGAGATTGAGATGGGATGATTGCTTGAGCCCAGGAGGTTGAGGCTGCAGTGAGCTGTGACCGTGCCACTGCACTCCACCCTGGGCAACCAAGTGAGACCCTGTCTCAAAAAAAAAAACCAAAAAAAAAAAAAAACAGTGGTTCTCAAAAACCACCTGGGAGATGGCTGATGCTATAACCTCACAATCACAAATTCTGGTTCAGTAGGTTTGTGATAAGGTCCAAACATCTGTACTTTTAACAAATGGAATATCGCATTTATCTTAACACCAAAATGGGAAGATCACTGGCTCATGGCTTACTTCAGCTTAAACTGGTTTATGGATTATATTCACTGAGGAAATGAAAATGTAAAGAAATCACATGTTGAGAAAAAAACCAGATGAAATGAAAATGTAAAGAAATTACATGTTGAGAAAAAAACAGAGGAAAAAGAGTAGTTATATTTCCTTTAGTAATACACTGGGATTATAACTATTAAAAGAATGGAAACTTCTGAACATATATACTACCTCTTTCCCTAGAATATGTTTGAGCTGACACCATCTGTAGCTCTATTGTTCCTGTGTCAAATACTTTTTAATATCCTTCTAGTAACTTGTACTTTACTTACCAATGATCTCTTTCCTGAGCTAAGGGTTAACTTAAACTTATCTCAAAGTTAGTTTATAAAAAAAAGTTTGCCTGATTCACCTTATTACCAATATTGTTATCATTAAAATCAGTAGTTACCTGGTACTCAACTACTCTGATTAGTTTTCTTATATCTAGAGTTCACAAAAAACATGAGTGACTGCCTGTCCTTAACTTTTGCCTACATATGCCTCTTCATTATGGCTTCTGAGTGAACTGTAGAATTTCTATTTTACAAGTGATGTGAAAACTTGTGCAGTGTACAATATGTATGTCACACAATTTTACAACATAGAGTAGTATATAACTGAAGGATTCACCACAAAGATTTGCACACAGTGGTCAATCCTGTACTCTGCTTGACTATATTATCACTTAAAATTAACATAACAGGCCGGGCGCAGTGGCTCACACCTGTACTCCCAGCACTTTGGGAGGCCGAGGCGGGCAAATCACAAGGTCAAGAGAACGAGACCATCCTGGCCAACATGGTGAAACCCTGTCTCTACTAAAAATACAAAAATTAGCTGGGCGTGGTGGCGTGCGCCTCTAGTCCCAGCTACTTGGAAGGCTGAGGCAGGAGAATCGCTTGAACCCGGGAGGCGGAGGTTGCACTGAGCCAAGATGGCACCACTGCACTCCAGCCTGGTGACAGAGCAAGACTCAGTCTCAAAAAAAAAAAAAAAATTAATATAACAATATGAATTTAATAATCTCACATTGGCTGGGTGTGGTGGCTCACGCCAGTAATCTCAGCACTTTGGGAGGCCGAGGCAGGCAGATCACGAGGTCAGGAGTTCGAGATCAGCCTGACCAACACAGTGAAATCTCGTCTCTACTAAAAATACAAAAAATTAGCCAGGTGTGGTAGTGGGCGCCTGTAGTCCCAGCTACTTGGGAGGCTGAGGCAGGAGAATCGCTTGAACCCGGGAGGTGGAGGTTGCAGTGAGCCGAGATTGCACCACTGCACTCCAGCCTGGGCGACAGAGTGAGACTCTGCCTCAAAAAAAAAAAAAAAATCTCACATTGACTTTTGGTTTGTGGGTTGTTTTTTAGATAGGGTCACACTCTGTCACTCAGGCTGGAGTATACTGGTAGTGATTACAGCTCACTTGAGGCCTTGATCTCCTGGCTAAAGTGATCCTCCCACCTCAACTTCCCAAGTAGCTGGGACTACAGGCGCATGCCACCATGCACAGCTAACTACAATTTATTTTTTTTTTGTAGAGATTGTGTCCCACTATATTGCCCGGCCTGTCACACTGGTTCCTTTGTAGGACTCTATTAAAAATGATGGCTGAAAATAGCTTTAAAATGTGATTTTAAGCCACTTAATGTGCTTTAAATACAATACTGAATCAGACACAATTTCATAGCTTAGAGATAACTTGGAAGGTCATCTGGAGCTAAACTCCTATTTTAGAAAAGGAGGAAAATGCAGAGATAAGTATCTTGCCCAAGACTAATAAGGGGCAGAGTAAGGACTTATTAAGGTTTCTTGTTTATCTACTCTCTCAAAAACTTCAGAGGAGCCTTAAAAAGCCACTAACCTACATCCAAATACATAGCAATACTCCTAAAATCTCCCTAAAAACTGAAAATAAGATTAAAATATTAATTCAACCTTGGAAATAGTCACTTTTCTTGGTGTCCGGAGCACAAGTGATTTACATTTTTAAAGGTCTTTAGCAAAGACACATTTATTTTTAATGTAATGCGTTTTAAAAACAAGGATTTTAAATCTATTTTTATATTAATTTTTTTAAAACTGGGGTCTTGTTTTTATTGCCCAAGTTAGGCGAACTCCTGGGGCTCACGCAGTCCTCCCACCTCAGCCTCCAATGCAGCTGGGACAAGTGTGCACCACTGGACCAAACAAGTAGGCATTTTTAAAAAAAGGTTGAATAAGGCAGGACGTGGTAGCTCACGCCTATAATCCTAGCACCTTGGGAGGCAGAGGCAGGCGGAGCACCTGAGGTCAGTTCAAGACCAGCTTGGCCAACATGGTCTCTACTTAAAATATAAAAATTAGCCAAGCATAGTTGCAGACGCCTGTAATCCCAGCTACTCAGGGGGCTAAGGCAGGAGAATCACTTGAATCGAGGAGATGGAGGTTGCAGTGACCCGAGATCGCGCAATTGCACTACTGCCTGGGTGACAAGAGTGAAACTCCGTCTCAAAAAAAAAAGGTTGAATACATTATTTTTGACATATGCTTACCTAAATTCAATTTAATCATCTATAGTATCTGGACATTTCTATATGTCAAAGAAGAAAAATTTATGGGAAGTTTACATTTGTATCATTTTAAAGAAAGCTTCCTTAAACATTAAGGGATATAAATGAAATCCTTCAAGTGAACACAAATTTTCTAAAATTTAAATTCATGTCCTAATACTTCCTTTTGTTTTTTGTTTTTTTTTTTGAGACAGAGTGTCACTCTGTCACCCAGGCTGGAGTGCAGTGGTGCGATCTCAGCTCACTGCAACCTCTGCCTCTGGGGTTCAAGCGATTCTTTTGCCTCAGCCTACTGAGTAGCTGAGATTACAGGCATGTGCCCCCACATCCGGCTAATTTTTGTATTTTTGGTAGAGATGGGGTTTCACCATGTTGGTCAGGCTGGCCTCGAACTCCTGACCTTGTGATCTGCCCACCTCAGCCTCCCAAAGTGCTGGGATTACAGGCATGAGTCACCATGCCTGGCCTCCTTTTGTTTTTTGACAGGGTCTCACTCTGTCACCCAGGCTGCAGTCCAGTGGTGCGATCATGGCTGCAACCTCAACCTCCTGGGCTTAGGTGATCCTCCCACCTTAGCCTTCCTTAATAACTGGGATTACAAGTGTATGCCACCAGGCCTGGCTAATTTTTGAATTTTTTATAGAGATGGGTTTCCGCTGTGTTGCCCAGGCTGGTCCCAAATTTCTGGGCTCCAGTCATTCATCCACCTCGGCCTCCCAGAGTGCTGGCATTATAGCTGTGAGCCACCCTGCCTGGTCCCCTAATACTTCCTTTAAGTATTTTTATCTTAGTATATTTTTATGCCTATAGAAGTATTTTTATAAATACTGTATAAATAAATGGTACTCCACCAATCTAAAAACCAAGTGAGGAAACTTAGAAACATATCAAATATTTTACAATTTTACATAAAAATCACCTTCAATTCCAACGAGAGTTCTTTTAAATCATGATTTCTGTGGCCTATATACTCTTGTTGGCAGACCTTAATAATAGCAGACTAGCTTGGAGTCAAAGTGGAAAGCAGCAGCAGGAAATGAAAAGCTCACTGTTCTGGTTGGAAAGGTGTCAACAGCAGTTCATTTTAAAGGCACTAACAAGAATTCACAATCCATAAAATGTGTCAAGAAATTTATGGCAATTTTCAGAGGTGGCTTTAAGCACTTGGGGTTAAGAAAAAAAGCACTTATGTGAGTCAGCCCTTTAAAACAAGACGAAAAAACAGGGAAAAATTATAAAGAAGTCCTCTAAACAGTGTTTTTTTGTTTGTTTGTTTTGAGAGTCTTGCTCTGTTGCCCAGGCTGGAATGCAATACTGTGATCATCACTCACTGCAGCTTCAACCTCTTGGGCTCAAGTGATGATCCTGCCTCAGCTTCCCAAGTAGCTGCAATCAGAGGCATGCGCCACCACACCCAGCTAATTGTTATTTTTAGCAGAGACGAGGTCTCACTATGTTGCCCAGACTGGTCTCGAACTCCTGGGCTCAAGCGATCCTCCTGCCCTGGCCTCCCAAAGTGCTGGGATTACAGGTGTGGGTTGCCATGCCTGGCCTTGTTTTTTTTGAGACAGGGTCTCACTCTGTTTTCAGCCTGGAGTGCACAATCACAGTTCACTGTAACCTCCATCCTCGTGATTTAGCCTCTTGAGTAGCTGAGACTACAGGCACGGGCCATCATGCTCAGTTAAGTTATTTTTTTGTAGAGAGAGGGTCTCTGTTTTCTGGGCTGGCCTCCAACTCCCGGCCTCAAGCAATCTCCCACCTCAGCCTCCCCAAGTGTCGGGATTACATGTGTGAGCCACTGTGCTCAGCCTGTATATTCAGTAATTCCTCTGAAAAAGAAATCAATTTATACTTACATTTTGCAGTTATTATACAACTGGCCAGAGAAAATATCATACTGTCTTCTAGGATCTAGGAAACAAAACTAAGTTTAGAAAGTGTGAAAAATGTAAGGTAGCCTATATTAGGCCCTGCTAAAATAATCTACAACATAAAATCAGTGTCAATGAAAAAAAAAGTATATTATT
This sequence comes from Pongo pygmaeus, assembly GCF_028885625.2. Classification (NCBI taxonomy): domain Eukaryota; kingdom Metazoa; phylum Chordata; class Mammalia; order Primates; family Hominidae; genus Pongo; species Pongo pygmaeus. The sequence continues at coordinate 103,577,822 of NC_072384.2, read as the reverse complement.
TCATTATGATGTTTTCATTAAAACAAAAAACCAAATCTGTATAATGTGAATACCAACCTAAATACCACACTGCTTTTTAAAAATATTTTTAAAATTGATAAACTATAGTTGTATGTATTTTGGGAGTACAAGTGATTTTCGGTACATGTATACAACATGTAATGATCAAATCAGGGTATTTCTTGTGAATATTACTGGTTCATGATATACTTTGGTAAATAAACTCAGTCCTATTTTTCTGGCTTAGCCTAGTAAACAGCAATGAAGCCTCAGAAATAGGACAGAAGATCTCATCATTGTCCTGGAAGCCAAATTCAATTTCTGCACCAACATATACTACCAAACTACTTCTGGCTACAAGGACTTGCATGTGTACAGTGAGGCAGAAGATTCCTACAATGAAGAGGTGTGGCAATAACAACTCACCTCATTGGCCTGACAATACCACAAATGCAGTTGTACGCTGGCAGTATTGTCAACAAGCCACACTGCCACACCTGGTCAAGCAGGCAAAGTGATTTAGTCTAATACACCTAACACAATTTCTTCTCTTTTGCAATTCAAGAATTTTGGCTCAATTTAATAATATTAAATAATATACAGCTGCCTCAAAGAGCTAAACAATAGAGACCAAGTACTTGTACTACCAATGATGTACAATAAAAGAATACGATGCAGCTGGGCGCAGTGGTGCATACCTGTAATCTCAGCACTTTGGGAGGCCAAGGAGGGCGGATCATGATGTCAAAGAGACAGAGACCATCCTGGCCAACAAGGTGAAACTCTGTCTCTACCAAAAATACAAAAAAATTATCTGGGCGTGGTGGTGCACGTCTGTAGTCCCAGCTACTCAGGAGGCTAAGGCAGGAGAATCGCTTGAACCCAGGAGGTGGAGGTTGCAGTGAGCAGAGATCGTGCCACTGCACTCCAGCCCGGCGACATAGCGAGACTCCATCTCAAAACAACAACAACAAAACACCCCCCAAAAACATGTATGATGCTTCTCTTAAGCCACTGAACTCTAGGAGGGTATCTGGATTAAAGTGAATGAAAAGCACACTGTATATATGTGTGATTATTATCATTATTTTTTATAGATGGCGTCTTGCTATATTGCCCAAGTTGGCCTCGATCTCTTGGGTTCAAGTGATCCTCCCACCTCAGCCTCTCAAGTAACTGGGACTACAGTCATGAGCCATTGTGCCTGGCTCTGGCTTATTTTTTTACCTGATGAACATTTAACAATTTTATCACCTGCTGGTCATTAAGGTTCCCTTGTACTAAGGAGTCAATGAAAATATATTGACTGAAGTTCCTTCCTTTTCGTTCTTTTATGATGTTCCTTAAAACAGACTCCAGTTGCATGAGGGCTTAGAGAAAAAAACAAAATAATTTTAGAATACAAGCATTAGTGGAGATTGAACTTTAAAAAAATAATTCTGTGCAATGTTACTATATGAAGAAGAAAACCTTCAAAGTTAATAACCAACAACAAAGAAAGCTAATTTATGTTTAAACTCATTTTCTTCCTCCTTTTTTGCCAAATTTAACATACATACAAAAAAGTACACAAAGCATGTAAGTACAGTTTAAGGAATAATTATAAATCACCACCAACCACCTAGGTCAAGAAGTAGAGCAATGTCAGCACTTGACTTTTTATTTTTGAGACAGTCTTGCTCTGTTGCCCAGACTGCAGTGTAGTGGTGTGATCTTGGCTTACTGCAGCCTTGACTTCCCAGGCTCAGGTGATTCTCCCATCTCAGCCTCCCGAGTAGCTGGGACTACAGGCATGCTACCACACCCAGCTAATTTTTGTATTTTTGGTAGAGACGGGGTTACACCATGTTGGCCAGGCCGGTCTCAAACTCCTGGGCTCAAGCAATCCATCTGCCTCGGCCTCTTAAAGTGCTGGGATTATAGGCGTGAGCCACCGCGCCTGGCCTAATACCAGCACTTTAGAGGCCTCCAAACACATAAGCCTTTCTTCCCTAATATCATCCACCTTCCTTCTAAATTCTGTCTTCTTAACTCCATTCCTTCTCCCAAATCAGGAATCACTTATTTAGGGATAGAAACAGATGTGAGATAATCAGAAAAGTAAATTTCTAAAAACCTAAAAGAGGCTGGGCACAGTGGCTCATGCCTGTAATCCCAGCACTTTGGGAGGCCGAGGCAGGTGAATCACGAGGTCAGGAGTTCAAGACCAGCCTGGCCAAGATGGCAAAACCCCATCTCTACTAAAAACACAAAAATTAGCTGGGCTCAGTGGCAGGCACCTGTAATCTCAGCTACTCAGGAGGCTGAGGCAGGAGAATCGCTTGAACCCGGGCGGCAGAGGTTGCAGTGAGCCAAGATTGTGCCACTGCACTCCAGCCTGGGCAAGAGAATAAATAAATATTTTATTTATCTCTAAATAAATAAATAAATAAAATAAAAACCTAAAATATATCAATAACTGATATCCAATGGCCCATAAAATTATACACAAATGTTTCAGTCTTCATCTTACTTGACCTATCATATCACTGATGATGTTGATAACGTACTCTCCAAGAAACACTTTTTCTTTTTCTTTTCTTTTTTTTTTTTTTTTGAGACAGAGTGTTCCTCTGTCACCCAGGCTGGAGTGCAGTGGTGCAATCTCAGCTTACTGCAACCTCCGCCTCCCGGGTTCAAACGATTCTCCTGCCTCAGCCTCCAGAGTAGCTGGGACTATAAGCGTGTGCCACCACGCCCGGCTAATTTTTTGTATTTTTAGTACAGACGGGGTTTCACCGTGTTAGCCAGGATGGTCTCTATCTCCTGACCTTGTGATCCGCCCACCTCAGCCTCCCAAAGTGCTAGGATTACAGGCACGAGCCACCATGCCCGGCCAAGAAACACTTTTTCATGTGGTTCCCAGGACTCTATACTCCCCTAGACTCCACACTTCCCTCCTGCTTTACTGCCTGCTCATTCTGTTTCCTTTTTTGATTCTTTTTCAATCTCTTGAATTTCTCAGTAATGAAATGCTCAAGGACAGGGCTCAGTTTTGGGACCTCTTTCCTTTTTCTAGCTATATTCACTAACTGGTGATCTCTAATCTCAAGGCTTTCAATGCAATATATGTACCGCATACTTCCAAATCTGTATTTCTAGTCAGGACTTCTTTCTCTTCAGCTCCAGACTCATATATCTAATTCTAATAACAAACTCAACCTCTGGACTTGGATGTCTGAAGCATACCAAACACTGAACTCTTGAGCTTTCCCCCAAATCCTGGATCTTCCCATAGTCTTCCCCATCTTATTTCCCGACAAACTCCTTTTGCAATTAGGCCAAAAACCTTGGTATCTCCCTCACCCTTATACCCTAATTTTAATCTGTCAGCCAATGTTGGTAGGTCTACCTTCAAAGTACCAAATTATTTTCTTACTCCTTTTTTTTTTTCTTGTTCTATATTTTCTGTTGCCTGCCACTTGGTCCAAGCCACATTATCTCTCATGCTTGGTTTATTGCAGTAGCCCTCTAACTAGTGTCCCTGCTTTTGCTCTGGACCCATGCAGTCTATCATAGCAGTCAAAGTGATTCTTTTATAACATAACTCAGATTGTAACTCTGCTCAAAACCTGACAGTGGCTTCCTATCTCATAGTAACAACCCAGTCCCACAATAGTCTGTAAGCCATACAAAACCCATTCCTGTCTCCAGTCTTTCTGACCTCATCTTCTGCTCCTCTTCTCACTCACTTCATTCCAGCCATACTGGCCTTCCTGTTGTACTTCAAATACAGCAGAAGAGTCCTACTTCAAGGACTCTGTAACTACTTTTCCTCTACGTGGAATATTCTTCCTTTGAACATCTGGGTATCCACATGTTCTGCATGACTGGTTTCATCTCTTGCAAGTGTTTACCCAAAAGTCACCTCATCTTGGTGAGGCCTTTCCTAATAATTACTTAAAATTGCAATCCCCCAACCCCCGGCACTCCCTATCCCCTTCTGGTTTTAGTTTTGTCTACAGCATTTTTCACCTTTTAATGTACTACTCAATTTACTTATTTAGATTACTGTCTGTCTCTTCCCACTAGAATGTGGTGCCACAAGGGCAAGAAATTTTGTTTCGGTTCCTCAGCACCTAAAACATGCCAGGATATCATAGATCTACATTAAATATTTATAGAATTGAATCAATACACATTAGTGATTAAAATGAGAAATTATTCCCAGGCATGGTGGCTCACGCCTGTAATCCCAGCACTTTGGGAGCCCGAGGTGGGTGGATCACTTGAGGTCAGGAGTTTGAGACCAGCCTGGCCAACAGTTTTAGTAGAAACCCTGTCTCTACTAAAACTACAAAAATTATTTGAGCACGGTGGCAGGTGTCTGTAATCCCAGCTACTTGGGAGGATGAGGCCCGAGAATCGCTTGAACCCGGGAGGCAGAGGATGCAGTGAGCTGAGATTGTGCCACTGCAGTCTCACCCAGCCTGGGCAATAGAGCGAGACTCAGTCTCAAAAAAAAAAAAAGAATTAAAATAAGAAATTATTAACACTATAAAGAAGTTGTTCCCAGGCTTTGCTACACATTAGAATCACCTAAGAAGTTTTTTCAAACAACAGTAAAGCACAAGTCATACCTCATATCAATTAAATCTGAATGTTTACAGGTAAGAGTCAGGCTTCACTATTTTTAAAAAGATTCAATGTGTAGCAAAGTTTGGGAACTACTGTTGTACATTCTCAACCCTACAACTACATTAGAACAATCTGGACAGCCTTTACAAAAATACCTGATGTCCACAACACCCCGATCTCAGATTCTGAATAAACTGGTCTAGGATAAGGCCTGATCTTCAGGTTTTGTGCTTTAAGTTCTCCAACTGATTCTAATGTGCAAAGCAGGTTGGGAATTAAACAAAGGAAGCTCTGATCCAGTCATGGGATCCCATTTTTATAAATACTAGAACATAATCATTTCTAATAAAAGCTCAAATTTGATTTATGCCCATGTTACAGCCCAAGGAACACATTATGCCAGAAAATTTACTTTTATTTAGAATCAAAGAATATAAATTATTTTTATGTTAATTTAACCAATATTTCTGAAACACATTTTTTATCAAGGGGAATTAATCCAAATGCATTGATCAAGATAATCATAATGGTCATAAAAACCAGATAGCAGGAAATGTGTCAATTAAACTGGCTCTTTTTTTTTCTTTTTTACTTCTGTTGGACCAAGAAAATCACTAAAACAGTACGCTAATGAGGACAGAGATTTTTGTCTCCTGTGCACAGAATAGGGCCTAGCACAGCCTCAATAAATGTTTGTTGAAAGGACGAAGAAAGAGAATCCTGTGAAGCAATACTATAATGTATAGAAAACAATCCATTATTCTAATGCAGCCTCTGTATTTTAATTTATCCTGCATGCTTCCAAAAAAATGAATTGAGGTAGCTTAGAATAAAAGTATTGGCCGGGTGTGGTGGCTCACACCTGTAATCCCAGCACTTTGGGAGGCTCAGGCGGGCGGATCACCTGAGGTCAGCAGTTCAAGACCAGTCTGGCCAACATGGCGAAACCCCATCTCTACTGAAAATACAAAAATGAGCTGGGCATGGTGGCAGGTGCCTGTAATCCCAGCTACTCAGGAGGCTGAGGCAGGAGAATAGCTTGAACCCAGGAGGCAGAGGTTGCAGTGAGCCGTGATCGCACCACTGCACTCCAGTCTGGGCGACAGACTGAGACTCTGTCTCAAAAAAAAAAAAATTTTATTTAAAAAAAAAATTAAAGCTTGATAATTATTCAATCACTGACAGAGAATACAGGACAAAAAAAATAATAAGGGAGAATAATTAATCTGGGGGTACTATATTACATTAAAATTGCTATTTTTCTGTGTAAATTGTACAAAGTTGAAATCAATGCCAAACATCATTGAAAATATTTTTATTCAATGTTATAATGGCAAGAATTGTTTAGGTTGCTAATTTTTTATTTTTTATTTTTTTGAGATAGAGTCTCACTCTCTCACCAAGGCTGGAGTGCAGTGGCACGATCTCAGCTCACTGCAACTTCTGCCTCCAGGGTTCAAGTGGTTCTCATGCCTCAGCCTTTTGAGTAGCTGGGATTACAGGTGTGCGCTGCTGCACCTGGCTAATGTTTTGTATTTTTTTAGTAGAGGCAGGGTTTCACCATGTTAGCCAGATTGGTCTCGAACTCCTGGCCTCAAGTGATCTGCCTACCTCAGCCTCCGAAAGTGCTGGGATTGCAGGTGTGACCTACCACACCGGGCCTATGTTGCTAATTTTTAAAAATTTTTTGAGATGGGGTCTCTCACTACATTGCCCAGGCTGGTCTCAAAATCCTAAGCTGAAGTGATCCTCTCATCTCAGCCTCCCAAGTAGCTGGGACTACAGGCATGTGCTACCATGGCCGCCATTTTTTATAAATATCTGTAATATTTAATCATGTTGACATTTCCCTACTAATTCCTATAATGTTGAACCTTTAGTTTGTTCCTGGTTTTCTACTTGCAGAAACAGCACTACAAATATACCTTCATGAATATTGTCTTCTTTCATATAATTTCATCCATTATTTATGGTTCTTAGTATGCATTATTAAACTGCTGAAGATTGTACCCTTATACTTTCCATTAATCCTGTAGAGTATACCAGCTCTACAACACTCATTCTGCAGTCAGTGCTAGAGTTTCTTTTACTAACTTATCTTTCCTCGCTTCTGTTAAAGGAAACTTTCATTGTAGAAAATGTAGAAAAAAGCATAAAGAAATAAAATATAGGCCAGGCACAGTGGCTCACACCTGTAATCCCAGCACTTTGGGAGGCTGAGGCAGGCGGATCACAAGGTCAAGAGATCGAGACCAACCTGGCCAACAGGGTGAAACCCTGTCTCTACTAAAAATACAAAAATTAGCTGGGCGTGGTGGCACGCACCTGCAGTCCCAGCTACTCGGAAGGCTGAGGCAGGAGAATTGCTTGAACCTGGGAGGCGGAGGTTGCTGTGGCCAAGATCGCACCACTGTACTCCAGCCTGGCAACAGAGCGAGACTCTGTCTCAAAAAAAAAAAAAAAAAAAAAAAAAGAAAATATAAATGACCTTTAATCTCACTATTCAGAGATAACTTTATTAAAACTGGGGCACATTTTTTTGTCCTTACTAAAAATTAACAGTGACCAAACTTACCATCTTCATATTGTTTTTTCCGAGTTGTATTTTTATCAAGTGACCCATCTAGAAAGCCTTTTCCAATCTCAGACCAAACCTGAAAATAGGTAAATATACATATCTATTATCTAATAGGTAGAATTTTAATAATATAGAGCAATGTAACCATGTAACCTAATGACTTAGGAACTCTTTTTTTTTTTTTTTTTGAGTCAGGGTTCTGGCTCTGTCACCCAGGCTAGAGTGCTGGATTGCAATGGCACGATCATGGCTCACTGCAACCTCCACCTCCCAGGCTCAAGCCATCCTCCCACCTCAGCCTCCTAAGTAGCTGGGACTACAGGTGTGTGCCACCAATGTCAGCTAATTTTTCTATTTTTTGTAGAGACGGGTTTCACCATGTTTCTCAGGCTGGTCTTGAACTCTTCAGCTCAAGTGATCTTCTCGTCTCAGTCTCCCAAAGTGTTGGGATTACAGGTGTGAGCCACCTACCCAGCAGAAACTCTTGTCACCAACAAATCTGATAATTAAGCTCTCCTTCTCAACTGGCTGCACAATCCTTTACTCCAGTCTCAGAGGAGAGGGTATAAATATATTTTAATGACTTCAGTCAAGGCACTTTCAAACTAAAAGAAGTGGAAAGTGAAAAATTCCTTTTCTCTAAAAGGAGTAGGGAGAAGAAAAAGACACAGCAGTAGAGTCAATCCTCATTTTTTCTTCCCCCACCCCAAGACAGAGTCTCACTGTGTTGCCTAGGCTGGAGTGCAGTGGTGTGATCTTGGCTGACTGTAACTTCCACCTCCCGGGTTCAAGCAATTCTCCCAGCCTCAGCCTCCTGAGTAGCTGGGATTACAGGTGCCTGCCACCACGCCCAGCTAATTTTTGTATTTTTTAGTAGAGATGGGGTTTCCAGACTGGTCTCGAACTCCTGACCTCAGGTGATCCACCCGCCTCAGCCTCCCAAAGTGCTGGGATTACAGGTGTGAGCCACTGCGCCCGGCCCTCATTTTTACATTATACTGGCATAAGTGTAAAAATAAAATTCACAGGTAATTACAAATTTCTGTTTCACCTGTAATACTGATAAACATTGGCTGAGGTAAAGAAAAAGGTTAAAAGTTAGTCTGAGATTTGGATGTGATAAGCAGCAGAATAGGCTTCCAAATTTTCACAATTTGGTCATTAGCCCCTGAAAAAACTTTAACCTGATTTTAATTCAAAAGTTCTAAAAGAATTTAGGGAAAGAACACAACACTTATTAAACAATGGCTAAATACTGTATTTGAAAAACAATAGATTTTTAAAAGTCCTCAATTCTTACCTTAAATGAAAACATTTCAGATTACTTAAATGTTAAAAAATCAAACTATTAAAACTACTGTAAAAATGAATAGTAGGCCGAGTGGAGTGGCTCACACCCATAATCCTAGCACTTTAGGAGGTCAAGGCGGGCAGATTGCTTGGTCTAAGGAGTTCGAGAACATGGTGAAACCCTGTCTCTACGAAAAATACAAAAAATTAGCCAGGCGTTGTGGTGAGCATCTGTGGTCTCAGCTACTCAGGAGGGTGAGGTGGAAGGATAGCTTGAGTCTGGGAGGTGAAGGCTGCAGTGAGCCAAGACTGCGGCACTGCAGCCTAAAAAAAAAAAAAAGAAAAAAAAAGTAAATACTTATATAAGACCCTTAAAGTTCAAAAGCAGTTTCTAAACATGACAGAACATAAGGCACAAATTCACAATGAAAGAGTTAAATTGATTTAGCTACATAAAAACATTAACATTTGTGATACTGAAAAAGTATCACAAAACTTTTATTTACTATAAATAAATGGAAAAGGAAACGAAAACTGAGATTAAAAATAAAGAGCTGTTCTAGATTAGTAAGAAAAAGCAACACAAAAATAGAAACATAGGCAAAACAGCTAGGTGGGCCTAAAATCCCAGCTATTTGGGAGGCTGAGGTCAGAGGATCCCTTGAGCCCAAAAGTTTGAGACCAGTCTGGGCAGCATGGTGATACAAAAAAGTAAATAAAATAATGAAGAAATATAGGCGGAGGACATAAAAAAAAATCCCACAAAAGAAACCCAAGTGTTTAACAAAAGTATAAAAATATGATTTTTGGTTTTTTGTTTTTAAGACAGGGTCTGGCTCTGTCTCCAAGGCTGGAGTGCCATGGCACAATCATGGCTCACTACAACCTCCACCTCTTGGGCTCAAGCAATCCTCTGGCCTCAGCCTGACAAGCAGTCGAGACTAAAAGAATGTACTACCACATGCAGCAAATTTTCGTGTGTTTTTTTTTTTTTTGGCAAAGATGGGGTTTTGTCATGTTGCCCAGGCTGGTCTCAAACTCCTGGGCTCAAGTAATCCTCTTGCTTTGGCTTCCCAAAGTGCGAGGATTATAGGGGTGAACCACTGCACCAAGGCAAAAAGATGTTTAACCTCACAAGTAATAAAAGAATTACACAGGATGGGTGTGGTGGCTCACGCCTGTAATCCCAGCACTTTGGCAGGCTGAGGCGGGCAGATCACCTGAGGTCAGGAGCTCGAGACCAGCCTGGCCAACATGGTGAAACCCCATCTCTACTAAAACTACAAAAAATACCCGGGCATGGTGACAAGCGCCTATAATCCCAGCACTTTGGGAGGCCGAGGCAGGTGGATCACTTGAGGTCAGGAATTTGAGACCAGCTCGCCAACATGGTGAAACCCCATCTCTACTAAAGGTACAAAAATTAGCCAGGCGTGGTGGTGGGCACCTGTAATGCCAGCTACTGGGGAGGCTGAGGCAGGAGAATCGCTTTAACCCGGGAGGTGGAGGTTGCAGTGAGCCGAGGTTGCACCATTGCATTCCAGCCTGGGCGATAAGAGCGAAACTCCGTCTCAAAAAAAAAAAAAGAACTATATATTTAACTCATAAAATGTCATTTTTGGCTTACTGGATAGGCAAAAATTTTGTTTTTTGAGACAGGGTCTCACTCTATCATCCAGGCTGGAGTGCAGTGGTGTGATCCTCCTGGGCTCAAGTGATCCTCCCCTCAGTCTCCTGAATAGCTGGGACTACAGGTGTGCATGCCACCACACTTCACTAATTAAAAAAAAAAATTGGAGACAGGGGTCTCACTGTGTTGCCCAGGCTGGTCTTGAACTTCTAGGCTCAAGTAATCCCCCTGCCTTGGCTTCCCAAAGTGCTAGGATTACAGGCATGAGCTATCGTACCTGGCCTAGAAAGGCAAATATTTAAGGACCAACAATTCTAAATGTTGTCAAAAGTACAGGGTAAGAGCACACTAATATTGGTGGAAAAATACTTGGGACAATGTTTGTAGTGGGCGGTTAGGACAGACAATATGCAACTGAAGGAAAGATGTATGTTTTTTCACATTTTAACACCTGTGAAATCAGTATGCATCTTACAACTGATGACATCTCCCAACTGTTTTCATCTAAGTAGCAGTCATGATGCAGTCGTCATTGGCTCTGAATTCACAAATTGGTTATTATTCCTGGTGGCATGACTGGACAATGGCAATCCTTTGGTATTTCAGACATTAAAAGATCATTTCAGGGGTGGGCAGGAGAAAAAGAAATCACTTAATGGGTACAATGTACATTATTTGGGTGATGGACACACTAAAAGCCCTTACTTTACCACTACACAATCTATGCATGTAATAAAATTATACATATAACTCATAAATTTATACAAATAAAATAAAAAATCTTTGAAAGCCCACTCTGGTGGCAAGGCTGTGGATGTTAAAAAAAAAAAAAAAAAAAAATCATTTGAGGAAGAATAAGTCCTGTTTATAGTCTGAAAAGTTTCCTTTGACAGCTTTTAGTAATATTAAGAAAACATCACATTCTTGACAAAAATACGTATTTTGAATCTACTCATGAAATATCAGACAAACTCAAATTGAGGGATAGTCTACAAAATAACTGTCCTGTACTATCCAAAAATGTAAAGGTCTAGAAATGAAGAAAAGCTGAGGAACTGTTCCAGATTAAAGAGATCTGATATCTAAAAGTACTGAGTGATCATGAATTGGGTCCTGGAATTGGAGGAGAGGAGACTGAGAATCTACAAGATTATTATTGATACAACCAAAGAAACTTGATAACTATGTTGTCACTACATAAGAGAATATCCTTGCTCGTAGGAAACATCAACTGCAATATTTAGAGGAAAACAGGCAAAATGTTCAATTTACTCTCAAATGGTTTGAGGAAAGGGGGAGGAATGGATAGATAGATGGATAGACATAGATAGAAGATGATTGACAAAAGCATGTGGGGCAAAATGTAAACAACTGCTGAACAGGGGTAAAGGATATATGGGAGGGAGGGAGTTCCTTGTATTAACTGTAACTTTTCTGGAAGTTTGAAATTATTTCTATTTTGAGGTTATAAGAAAAGAAAGGAAAGAAAAAAAAAACCAGCATAAAAATATGCAGGATAGATATCAGCAACTGGAAGAAAAATCCTGGAAACAGCGGTGAGATCGCTCTTTTTTTTTTTTTTTTTTTTGGGGATGGACTCTTGCTCTGTAGCCCAGGCTGGAGTGCAGTAGTGCAATCTCGGCTCACTGCAACCTCCACCTCCTGGGTTTGGGCGGTTCTCTGCCTCAGCCTCCCGAGTAGTTGGGATTATAGGCTCCTGCCACCATGCCCGGCAAATTTTTGTATTTTTTAGTAGAGATGGGGTTTCACCATCTTGGCCAGTCTGTTCTTGAACTCCTGACCTCGTGATCCACCTGCCTCGGCCTCCCAAAGTGCTGAGATTACAGGCATGAGCCACCACGCCTGACCGAGATCTTTTTGTTTTTTGAGACAAGAGTCTCACTCCATCACCCAGGACTGAAGTGCAGTGGTGCGGTCTTGGCTCACTATAACCTCTGCCACCCGGGTTCAGGCAATTCTCGTGCCTCAGCCTCCCAAGTAGCTTGAATTACAGGTGCAAGCCACCATGCCTGGCTAGTTTTTTTTATTTTCAGTAGAGACGGGCTTTTGCCATGTTGGCCAGGCTGGTCTCCGACTCCTGACCTCAAGTAATCTGCCTGCCTCAGCCTCCCAAAGTGCTGGGATTACAGGTGTGAGCCACTGCACCCAGCTAAGCCTTGTTCTTGATAGGCAACAATCCGCATTATTAAACTACCCAGTATGATGAAATAATTGTTTTATTATTACTATTTTTTAGAGACAGGGTCTCACTCTTGTCTCCCAGGCTGGAGTGCAGTGCTGCAATCATAGCTCTCTGTAGCCTTGAACTCCTGGGTTCAAGTAATCAATCCCTCCTGCCTCAGCCTCAGTAGCTGGGACAAAAGGCACATGCCACCATGCCTGGCTAATGATGAAAGAATAATTTTATTTATTTATTTATTTATTTATTTGAGACAGAGTCTTACTCTGTCACCGAGGCTGGAGTGCAGTGGCACCATCTTGGCTCACTGTGACCTCCACCTCCCAGGTTCAAGCGATTCTCACGCCTCAGCTTCCCGAGTAGCTGGGATTACAGGCACCCACCACCACACCCGGCTGATTTTTCTATTTTTAGTAGAGACAGGTTTTTACCATGTGGGGCAGGCTGGTCTTGAACTCCTGACTGCAGCCTCCCAAAGTGCTGGGATTACAGGTGTGAGCCGCCGTGCCCAGTCTGAAAGAGTAATTTTAAATTTAGCCCCAGACTTACTGTGCCATGATTCTTCTGGAAGCGAATGACTTCCTGATCATCTTCAAATGTACTACCCATTACCATCTGTGTAACAGACTTCATAGCAAAACCAAGCATATGCTGGCTGAGGGGCACGTGCTGGGTCTCTGGGTAGGAGAGCCATTTATCTAATAATTCTTCTGAAAGCTGAAAGAGAACAGAAAGCACAATGATTACTATTTCTTCTTTCTAAATCTCAGAAAATGTTACTAAGTAGATTCATTGAATAGCAAACAGTTAAACACTGTAACCAAAGTCAACATTCAGGTACAAATCTGTCAGACTAACACTAGCTCCGTCTATAATTGCATCCTCAATGGTTCAGGTTCAGCTTCTGGCAAAGGGCTGATATGTAAAACAAAACAGAACCACTATCACAACAATAAAAACAGAAAATATAAATTAAAAACTCAAAGATAGAAAAACCTTAAACCCAATGGAAATTAAAAGACCATACTCTTGGTATCTAATTAAAAATAATGAAAAGTCTGCCACAGAATGCCTGTGACATAATAATCAATAAACATATGCATATATATAAAAGTCCTAAACATACTTCAGTGACAGAAACCTCTCAGAGTCTGTCATTCCTTCCTTCACCAAATATTTATTAAATACCTATGGAATAAAAACAGAGTCCAGTAAAAAGATTACAAACAAGCTTTAGGCCAGGCACAGTGGTTCATACCTGTAATCCTAGCACTTTGGGAGGCAAAAGTGGGTGGATCACCTGAGGTCAGGAGTTTGAGACCAGCCTGGCCAACATGGTAAAGCCCTATCTCTACTAAAAATACAAAAATTAGCCAGGTGTGGTGGTGCACGCCTGTAATCCCAGCTACTCAGGAGGCTGAATCAGGAGAATAGCTTGAATCTGGGAGACAGGGGCTGCAATGCGCCAAGATCATGCCACCGCACTCCAGCCTGGGTGAAAGAGCGAGACTCTGTCTCAAAAACAAACAAACAAACAAACAAAAACATTTGTAGATGTAATTAAATTAAGGATCTCTAATGAGATCATCCTGGATTTGCGATAGAATCAAAATCCCTTATCTTTATATAAAATAAAGGTAGAAGGAAAATTTAAGACATAGATACACACAGAAAGTAAAGAGCTCTGAAAGAAAGACACAGAAAATGAATAACAGAATGTGGGTGCATAACAAATGAATAATTAGTGTACAAAATCAAAGTATAAAGGTGGGAGAGTGAATATGGAGTAAGGCCCTGGCATTGTTGGGTAATTGGTAAAAGTTATCATTAACATTAGATTATAATAAGCCAAGAATGCCTAGGCTTATTATATGTAATCTCTAGGGCAGCGGTTCTCAACCAGGGTGATTTTATCTCCAAAGGACATTCAGAAATGTCTGGAAATATTTTTTGATTGTCACAACTGGGGTGAGGTGCTACTGGCATCTAGAGGTAAAAGCCACAGAAGCTACTAAATATCCTACCATGCACAGGATAGCCCTCTACAATAAATAATCACAGGCCTAAGTTTGAATACTGCCAAAAGTGAAAAGCCCTACTCTAAACAAATATTAAAATAGTTAAAATATATAACTAATAAGCTAACAGAGAAAATGGAATACTCAAAAATATTTTATTATTTCTAAAGAAGGCATGAAAGAGGCCGAGCGCGGTGGCTCACACCTGTAATCCCAGCACTTTGGGAGGCCGAGGCGGGCGGATCACAAGGTCAGGAGATCAAGACCATCCTGGCTAACATGGTGAAACCCCATCTCTACTAAAAATACAAAAAATGAGCTGGGTGTGGTGGCAAGCATCTGTAGTCCCAGCTACTCGGGAAGCTGAGGCAGGAGAATGGCATGAACCCAAGGGGTGGAGCTTGCAGTGAGCAGAGATTGCACCACTGCACTCCAGCCTGGGCGACAGAGCGAGACTCCGTCTAAAAAAAAAAAAAAAAAAGAAAAAGGAAAATATTAAAAGTATAAAAGAGGTAGCTCAAATAGAAAACAAATAGCAAATGGTATATAAAGAGTAACATTTAAACCCACATGCATCGGAAATTTCATTAGCTATAAATCAACAGCATATTTCAATTAAAAGATTAAAATAGGCTGGATTAAAAAAATACAACTATATACTAGTCCCAGGAGACATCCTCCAATTATGATGACAGAGAGGTTGAAAGTAAAAAAATGAAAAAAGGTAAAACACTAAACACTAACTGAAAGAAAGCTAGTGGAGTTAATATCAGGAAAAATAAACTTTAAGGCAAGAAAGATTACTAGAGATAAAGAGGGATATTTCATAATGACAAAGTAGTCAGCACCAAGAATATATAATAAGACTAAGTTGGAAAACATTCAATTTCCTAACTTTCAAACATATAAACCAAAAACTGACAGAGGCTGGATACGGTGGCTCATGCCTGTAATCCCAGAGCTTTAGGAGGCTAAAGTGGGAGGACTGTTTGAAGCCAGGAGTTTGAGACAAACCTGGGCAACATAGTGATACCTCAACTCTACAAAAAAAATTAAAAGTTAGCTAGGCATGGGGGTGCACACCTGTACCAGCTACTTGGGAGGATCGCTTGAGTCCAGGTGTTCAAGGCCGCACTGAGCCATTATCACAGTACTGCATTCCAGCCTGGGTGACAGAGCAAGACCTGTCTCTAAAACAAAAACAAAACACCCACGCCCCCCACACAAAAACCTGACAGAGCTCAACAAAACTAAAATAAAAAATACACAAATCCATAATTACAGAGGAAGAAAACTCCTCTCAGCAACTAAAAAGAACAAGCATATAAAAAAGGTCAACAACAATAACAGAGCACACCATTTTATTTACCAAAAACAACCATATGCAGGGACACAGAGCAAGTCTCAAAGACATTTCAAAGTACTGAAATCATTGAAGGTATGTTCTCTGCCATTAGTGTAATTAAGCTAGAAATCAATACAAAACAGATAACTAGAAAAATTCTACCTTTCTGGAATTTAAGCACTATACTTGTATATAACCCTTAAGCTAAAGAAGAAAGCACAACGGAAATTAGAAACTATTTTGAACTAAATGATAATGGAAATATAGCACATCAAAACTTGCATACGGGCCGGGCGCAGTGGCTCACGCCTGTAATTCCAGCATTTTGGGAGGCCGAGGCGGGCAGATCACGAGGTCAGGACATCAAGACCATCCTGGCCAACATGGTGAAACCCATTCTCTACTGAAAATACAAAAATTAGCCGGGCCTGGTGGCAGGCACCTGTAATCCCAGCTACTCAGGAGGCTGAGGCAGGAGAATCGCTTGAATCACGGAGTGGGAGGTTGCAGTGAGCCGAGATTGCGCCATAGCACTCCAGTCTGGCAACAGAGCCAGACTCCGCCTAAAATTAAAAGAAGAAAAAAAAAAAAAAAAAGGCCAGGTGCAGTGGCTCACGCCTGTAATCCCAGCACTTTGGGAGGCCAAGGTGGGCCAATCACCTGAGGTCAGAAGTTCGAGACCAGCCTGGCCAACGTAGTGAAACCCCGTCTCTACTAAAAATACAAAAATTAGCCGGGCGTGGTGGCAGAAGCCTGTAATCCCAGCTACTAGGGAGGCTGAGGCAGAAGAATTGCTTGAACCCAGGAGGCGGAGGTTGCAGTGAGCCGCACCATTGCACTCCAGCCTGGGGGACAAGAGCAAGACTTCGTCTCAAAAAAAAAAAAAAACAAAAAAAACAACAACTTGCCGGGCACAGTGGCTCACGCCTATAATCCCAGCACTTTGTGAGGTTGAGGCGGGCGGATCACGAGGTCAGGAGATTGAGACCATCCTGGCTAACATGGTGAAACCCCATCTCTACTAAAAATAGCAGGGAGTGGTGGCAGGCACCTATAGTCCTAGCTACTCCCGAGGCTGAGGCAAGAGAATGGCGTGAACCCGGGAGGCGGAGCTTGCAGTGAGCCGAGATCGCGCCAGTGCACTCCAGCCTGGACGACAGAGTAAGACTCCATCTCAAAAAAAACAAAAAACAACAACAAAAAAACTTGTATATGACAGAAATATAGAGGGAAATGTATAGACTTAAATTCATATATTGGGAGGAAAGGCACTGTTTATTAACGATCTAAGCAATCATCTCAAGAAACTAGAAAAAGAATAGCAAGTTAAAACCAATGAAAGCAGAAGGAAGGAAATAAACATAAAAGCATAAACAAAATTAGAAAACAAATATAATATATAGAGAAAAAAGTTGGTTCATGTAAAAAAATTTAACAAAATTCAAAGACACTATTATCAGTTACAAATGTATTGCCCCAACCTACAAATTCATTCTTTCTGCCTCGCTGTTAATAGACTTGCAGGTCTGGCATGGTGGTGTACATCTGTAATCCCAGCACTTTGAGGGGCTGAGGCAGGAGGATCACTTGAGGCCAGGAGTTTGAGACCAGACATGCCAACATAGTGAGACCACCATCTCTAATTTAAAAATAAATAATAAAATAAAATAAAATAATATAAAAATCGACTTGGGTCCTTTACATATTTTTCCTTTGCCACCTGGCATGATGTTAAGCTTTCTCAGTATAAGGTGCTAGAGAGACACTTGTAAGAAGAGTTTTGCTTCTTGGTTCCCCTGCTTGTCACAGAGCAGGCCACTGTGATGTCTGAAGCTTTCCAGTGTCAGGGTCCTGCAGTGCACTGGAAAGCAGTCAACAGCTTCCACCATCAGCCCTCCCCTTGGATGCTTTTGTAAGAGATGTCCTCCAACCCTGCAGCACCTCCTGCAGCATGGAGTGGCCAGCAGCTTGCCCTGCCAACTCCCCAAAAAAAGTTGTGCCTCAGGTGAGACACCTCTCCATGAACAGCTTTCCCCACCACCCTAAAGGACAGCATACTAGAGGATAAATTTCCAACCAGGTCCAAAGGGCAGATTTCCAACAAGTTTTGCTAATATGGCACCATAGCAACCCCTCTGCCATTCACAGCAGCTGTGGCTCCTCCAAGAAGCCTGAATCTGAGTCCTGAGGGAGGAGTCTTCTTAGTGCCCTCTGTCTTGGCCCTGGGGCACTATGTTGCCCAGGCGGGTCTTGAACTCCTGGACTCAGGCAATCCTCCCACCTTGGCCTCCCACAGTGCTGGGATTACAGATGTGAGCCACCATGCTCAGCCTATAATTCTTTATGTAAAACTTTCCCTGTTCAAATAATTATATGCTTTCTCTCTCCCAATGGACCTATACAGATAAAGACCTCTGGAAACACTAATCAAGAAAAAAGAAAAAAAGAATAAGAAAAAAGAGAGAAAGAGAGAGAAAGCACTATGAATCTTAAAGACATTAAATATATAATGGAATGTTTGGCAATAAAGCAGGAAAAGAAACTAAAAATCTTAAAGTTGGAAAAAAGGAAATAAATCATCATTAATCTCAGATACCAGCTGGGCTTGGTAGCCCATGCTAGTAATCCTAGGGCTTTGGGAGGCCAAGGACAGACGATGGCTTGAAGTCAGGAGTTCAAGGCCAGGGTGGGCAACAAAACGAGACCCTCTCTCTACCAAAAAAAAATTTTTTTTAATTAGCTGGCCATAGTGGCACACACCTGTAATCCTTGCTACTTGGGAGGCTGAGGCTGGAGGATCACTTGAGCCCAGGTGTAGGAAGGTGTATTAAGGTATGACTGTGCCACTGCACTCCGGTCTGGGTGACAAAGCGAGACCCTGTCTCTAAAAATTAAAAACAGGCCAGACGCGGCGGTTCACGCCTGTAATCTCAGCATTTTGGGAGGCCGAAGCGGATGGATCACCTGAGGTCAGGAGTTCAAGACTAGCCTGGCCAACATGGTGAAACTCCGTCTCTACTAAAAATATAAAATTAGCCGGGCATTGTGGCACACGCCTATACTTTCAGCTACTTAGGAGGCTGAGGCACAAGAACTGCTTGAACCCGTGGGGTGGAGGTTGCGATGAGCAGAAATTGCGCCACTGCACTCCACCCTGGATGACAGAGTGACACTGTCTCAAAAAATAAATAAATAGGCTGGGCACAGTGGCTCACATCTACAATCCCAGCACTTTGGGAGGCCAAGGCAGGTGGATCACCTGAGGTCAGGAGTTCAAGACCAGCCTGACCAACATGGTGAAACCCTGTCTCTACTAAAAATACAAAAATTAGCTGGGTGTGGTGGCGGGTGCCTGTAATTCCAGCTACTCAGGAAGCTGAGGCAGAAGAATCACTTGAACTTGGGAGGTGGAGGTTGCAGTGAGCTGAGATAGTGCCACTGCACTCCAGCCTGGGTGACAGAGTGAGCCTCTGTCTCAAAAAAAAAAAAAAAAAAAGATATGCCTATAATCCCAGCACTTTGGGAGGCTGTGGCGGGCAGATCGCAAGGTCAGGAGTTCGAGACCAGCTTGGCCAACATGGTGAAACCCCGTCTCTACTAAAAATACAAAAATTAGCTGGGTTCAAGAGATTCTTCTGCCTCAGCCTCCCGAGTAGCTGGGACTACAGGCATGTGCCACCACGCCTGGCTAATCCCCATGATCCAATCACCTTCCACCAAGCCCCACCCCGAACACTGGGGATTACAATTCAACGTGAGATTTGCACAGGGACAAATATTCAAACTATATCACTGACTAATGCCTAAATTAAGTACCTGGCTTGTGCTATGGGGTTGACAATATAAACCTAAAGTAAATTTCTCACATAACGACACAGTCTACAAACCAAAACTTAAAAAACCACCTTAATTTGCCTCTGAATGAGTAGGAGGAGAAAACAATGGAATATAGAACAACAGAAAAGATTGAAAGTTTGGAGAACAGAGCCTGTGATAAAAGATTAAGGAAGTCAGAATTACTTAGTTTGAAGCACAGAAGACAAAATAATTAAGGCTTTTAACAATAATATTACTGAAAAGAAAAAGGTGCTTCTATCATGATTGAAAGCAAGGCAAAGAGAAATGGGCAAAATTCCTGGGGATACACAATTAAATACAAAATTATTTCTTACTGACAAATGTTGGGTATTTAAGCAGAATAGGAAGATTCTGACTGCTAAGTGCTTAAATAGAGGCAACATAACTGCCTCCAGGGAGGAAAATGAGAGGTAACAGGAACAGCTATGGCAAACAAAAAGCAGGCAGCCTGAGAGCTTCAAAGAACATGACGTATGATAACCAACACAGAACCTTGAGATACAAAACAGGAATGGTAACAATGAGAGAATGGGAATTTGGGTGCACAAGCCTCCTGATAGCCCTGAGAATACTGGCTGTAAGTTACAGATGAAAGCTGGAAAAGATAGAAACTAATCAGCAGCAACTATAGGCAAAGGAAGGTCTTGTTCAGTTTGTTTTTAGAAGCAGAAGTGTGCAGAGTAGAACCAATGTATTAATTAATGCTTATAGTGGACTGAGAAAGTCAGTCTCAAGTCTTAAATGGAAAGTGTGAGTTTCAGGTAGAACTTCCATATGGGAAAAATGGCATTCAACATTTACTAACTATATATTTTTTTTAAACATAGGGTCCTGCTATGTTGCCCAGGCAGGAGTGCAGTGGCTATTCACAAGCACAATTATCACTCACAATACCCTTGAACTCCTGGACTGATGCGATCCTTCCTCCTGAGTAGTTGGGAATAGAGGCATGTGCCACTATGCCCAGCTTCTAAATGTAATTTTTAAAAGTGGATACTGTAAAGGCCTGAGGCACAGTGGCTCACACCTGTAATCCTAGTGCTTCGGGAGCCCGAGGCAGGAGGATCACTTGAGACCAGGATTTTAAGAGTAGCATAGGAAATATAGTGTGACCGCATCTCTACATAAAAATACAAAAATTAGCTGGGCATGGTGGCATGTGCCTGTGGTCCTAGCTACTCAGGAGGCTGAGGCATGATCCCTTCAGCCCAGGAATTCGATGCTCCAGTGAGCTATAATTGTGCCACTGCACTTGAGCCTGGGCAACAGTGCAAGACCTTGACTGAAAAAAATAAAAAAAGATACCTGATTTACCCTAATGTGATTATTACACATTATATGTCTGTATCAAAATATCTCATGTACCCCATAAATATATACACCTACTAAGTAACCACAGTTTTTTTTTTTTTTTTTTTGAGATGGAGTCATGCACTGTTGCCTGGGCTGGTGTGCAGTGGAGCAATCTCATCTTGCTGCAAACTCCGCCTCCTGGGTTCAAGCAATTCTCCTGCCTCAGCCTCCTGAGTAGCTGGGATTACAGGCGCCTGCCACCACGCCTGGCTAATTTTTTGTATTTTTAGTAGAGACAGAGTTTCACTTTGTTGGCCAGGCTGGTCTTGAACTCCCGACCTTGTGATCCACCTGCGTCGGCCTCCCAAAGTGCTGGGATTACAGGCATGAGCCACTGCAACCGGTAAAAAAAAATTTTTTTAATGGATACTTTTAAAGTTAATAAGGCATACTCTTAAGAGAACTACCAGATATTTAAATACAAAAATGCTTACAGTGTGTAGTCAGAACATTTTCAGGAAGAATGAACAAAGTTATAGAAGAGGGAAAGGAAAATAAACCCAAACTACCAAATGGATTTTTTTTTTTTTTTTTTTTTTTTTTTTAGACAGGGTCTCACAGTCGCCTAGGCTGGAGTGCAGTGGCGCAATCTTGGCTCACTGCAACCTCTGCCTCCCAGGCTCAAGTAATCCTCCCGCCTCAGACTCTTGATTAGCTGGGACCACAGGCATACGCCACCATGCTCAGCTAATTTTTCTTTTTTTTTTTTTTTTTTTGTAGAGACAGGGTCTCATCACGGGGGAGCCGAAGTGGGTGGACTGCTTGAGCCCAGGAGTTTGAGACCAGCCTGGGCGACATGGTGAGACCCCATCTCTATGTGAAAATTTTTAAAAATAATAAAAAACAAAAAAAATCTTAATTTTATGTAAATATATCTAGTTGTTATGGAAGTTTAGAGACAGTACATGGAGGGAAGCATATTTAACTAAACTAGAGGTTGGAGTAGAAGTTAGCCAGGCAAGGCTGGGAAAAATGTTTCAGAGGGGAGAACAGACAGACCTAAGGAAGTAAGACAGGAGTCAAAGAATTTAGGAACATTAAGTTATCAGTATTCATTCACTGATGTAATAAATATTGACTGAGGGCCTGCTCTATAATAAGAGCAAAGTATACAGCAGTAATCAAAATAAAATAGTCCCTACCTTCATGGAGCACACACTTAAGTGAGGGAGACAGACACTCAAAGGATTACAAAAAATAGAATTACTGGTGGGTGTGGTGGCTCACGCCTGTAATCCCAGCACTTTGGGAGGCCAAGGTGAGCGGATCACCTGAGGCTAGGAGTTTGAGACCAAACTGGCTAACATGGCGAAACCCTGCCTCTACTAAAAACACAAAAATTATCAGGCGTTGTGGCATACACCTGTAATCCCAGCTACTCGGAAGGTTGAGGAAGGAGAATTGCTTGAAACCAGAAGGCAGAGGTTGCAGTATGCCAAGATTGCACCACTGCACTCCAGCCTGGCAGACAGAGCAAGACTCCATCTCAAAAAGAAAATAAAAATAAAAATAAATAAATAAACAAAACAGAATTATAAACTGGGAAAAGTGTTGAAAGGAAAGGCAAGGGGTGTTATGGTAGCATCTAAAAGGGGAAACTGGCCGGGTGCAGTGGCTCATGCTTGCAGTCCCAGCACTTTGGGAGACAAAGGTGGGAGGAACACTTGAGGCCACGAGTTCAAGACCAGCCTAGGAAACATAATGAGACACACATCTTTACAAAAAATTTTAAAAACAACTAGCCAGGCACGGTGGCACATGCCTGTAATCTCAGCTACTCACGAGGCTGAGGTGGGAGGATCCCGTGGGCCCAGGAATTTGAGGTTACAGTAAGCTATGATCAGGTCATTGCACTACAGCCTAGGCAACACAGCAAGACTCTGTCTTAAAAAATTAAAACAAAATAAATAAAAGGGGACCTATCTAGCAATGTGGGATGATCAGAGATAGCGTCCCTGAGGAAGTGACATTTAAACTAGGAGCTGAAAAATGAACACACATTAGCTAGGTGTGTGGATGACTGGAGGTGCATTCCATGCGATGGGAATAGCATAGACAGGCCCTGAGAGAGGAGGGAACAGGGTACATCTGTAGACTTAAAAGAAAACAAGTGTGGCTAGACTATAAGCCAAATGAGAATGATGGAAACCAGGCTGGAAAAGTAGCCAGGCTAAATCATAAAAAGTCCTGAAGACTACATTAAAAATTTGGAGTTTGTCCCAAGAACAAAGGAGTTTTCAAACTAGAGTCCATATAGATACCAAATGGTCTGTTCATGGAATCCAGTGCTGTCCATGAACTTGGATCAGGGGAAAAAACAATCTTTCTTTTTAACTAACCTCTGAATAAAACTTAGCATTTCCTTCAATTGTGAGTATAGGCTCTGACTTTTTAAACCAATACAAATCTCAAAATATGTTCCCATTATAAATATTGGAAAAATCTCATAATAATAATTTTGGCCCTTGCATCACTACTTTAAAATCATGGAAGTTTCTGGAAGGATTATTAGATCTTGCTATTTAATACATTAACAAAGAGGTAAATATAATATCACAAGATTTTTTTAAAAAGTATTAATATTTTGTAACTATATTGGTTTGCTTTAGCTATGCATTTAAAAATGTTATTCTCAGAAGGAGTTGAAGGTTTCATCAGACTGCCAAGAGGTACCTGTCAACTGCAAAGCATGGGAAAATACATGGGAAGGAAAGGGGAAAGAGAAATAAGCAATCCAGGTAAGATTATGGAAATCTAAACCAGGGTGATGGCAATGCTGGTGGGAGAGAAGTAGATCAATTTGAAAGGCATTTAGAAAGTAAAACTGACATTACAGATTCTTTTCAAATGTGATTTTCTTTTCTTTTTTTTTTTTTGTTTTTTGGAGACGGAGTCTCACTCTGTTACCCAGGCTGGAGTGCAGTGGTGCAATCTTGGCTCACTGCAACCTCCGCCTCTCAGGTTCAAGTGATTCTCATGCCTTAACATCCTAAGTAGCTGGGACTACAGACGCGTGCCACCACGCCCGGCTAATTTTTCTGTATTTTTAGTAGAGATGGACTTTTACCATGTTGGCCAGGCTGGTCTGGAACTCCTGCCCTCAAACGATCCACCCGCCTCAGCCTCTCAAAATGCTGAGATTACAGGTGTGAGCCACTACACCCAGATCAAATGTGATTTTCAAAGAATACTAAGTGCTATAAAAATGCTTACAATACAATGGTAAATAAAAAACACAAAGACTATCCACGCAGTATAATCTGATTACATTAAAATTCTATTGTGCACACAAAACACTGGAATGATAACAAATTTTTTTTTTTTTTTTTTTTTTGAGACGAGTCTAGCTCTGTCGCCCAGACTGGAGTGCAGTGAGTGTCATGATCTTGGCTCACTGCAACCTTCGTCTCCTTGGTTCAAGTGATGCTTCTGCCTCAGCTTCCCGAGTAGCTAGGACTATAGGCATGTGCCACCACATGCAGCTAATTTTTGTATTTTTAGTAAAGATAGGGTTTCACCATATTGGGCAGGCCAGTCTCAAACTCCTGACCTCAAGTTAAGGCAGAAATTTAAAAATAAATATGCATTCATTCACTCTAAGTAACAGGCAAGGCAAGGGTTAAAAAGAAAAGAACAAGGCCGGGCGTGGTGGCTCATGCCTGTAATCCCAGCACTTTGGGAGGCTGAGGTGGTGGATCACAAGGTCAGGAGTTTAAGACCAGCCTGGCCAAGATGGTGAAACCCCATCTCTACTAAAAATACAAAAAATTAGCTGGGCATGGTGGCAGGCACCTGTAATCCCAGCTACTCGGGAGGCTGAGGCAGAGAACTGCTTGAACCCAGGAGGCGGAGGTTGCAGTGAGCCGAGATCACGCCACTGCATTCCAGCCTGGGCAACAGAGTGAGATTCTGTACCAAAAAAAAAGAAAAGAAAAGAAAAAGAAAGAAAAAAACAAGTTTTCCTCTGCCTAGCAAGCTCACTTCAAGGAGTTATAAGATAACACTGTCCAGAAAGCCAAGGCCAAAGGAATAGGCTCCAAACACCACCACCCCCATCCAGAGCAAGGTTAAAGGAAAAAAAAAAAGAAAAAGACTAATTTTTTTACTGTTACTCCTTTCCTTGGATTCTTAAGCATGATTATGTATTACAAATGTCTGTATTTAGCCAGTTCTTGTTTTTCTTTCAATGCAGCTACAAGGTCACCAGCTATGCAAGGCCACAAGTTATGTTATGCTATAGATTATGTGACCTGTCACTGTATGATTAACTGCTTTTGTTTTACTTCTGTAAATCCGCTTATAAAAACCCCGCTCTGTCTTTGTTCAATGTTCAGTTTTTTTGGATGTGAATCCACTGAGCCGGTGCATACCTTAAAATAAACAATCCTCCTGTTCTCCCTATCAGTCTCTCTGGTCCTCAGTTCCCCGCAACATTTTTGGTGGCCACAAAACGACCCGCAATGGCAGGTTTACTGTCTCCTTTGCCTCTGGGGGCCGGAGCCCTAGGCCAGGGGAGACCTGTGACCCCAGGCACTGCCAGGAGAACTTCAGCCCGTAGGGGAGATCAGCTCTCCCCTGACCTGGCGCCCCTACCCAGCAGCACAACAGAACCCAAAGAGGGACTACAGGACGATTTCAGAAACAGCGCACTTCAGGAACCACAGTAAGGTTTTGGGACCCAAGGGAGGACCCATGGGGACGGAAGGGGAGCCTGATCACCTCCTGGGGTGTGCCAAATAGTCTGACCCAGAGGGACTTGGGGTGACAAGAGTGGCTCGTCAATTCATATGAAACTCACACCCAAACCAACACAGGACATGACAGGACTTAGCTCGCTAAGTCAGTTACAAAAAGGAAACTGGAGGTGGCAAGAGTGGCTCGCCACCCCAACTAGGAAACTGGAGGTAACGAGAACGGCTCACCACCCCAACTGGGAAACTGGGTGGCCACTCTCACCACCCCAATTACGAACACAGGAACTAGGAGTGGGGAAGTGTGTGAAAGTGTGTGAATGGAGGGCCCTAATTAGGCTCATCAGCCACGAAGTGGGGAGTCACAGATCTCCTAGCGTGGACTGTGTGCTCCGAGAAAGTGTGGGGCTAAGACTAGTGGCGATCTGCATACGGCTAATAGGAGCTGCCCTACAGCTCAGAGTTGTAGTGGGAATAAGGAACTCTCCAAAGCCAAGCAGCATCTGAAAACTCCTATCATGGAGCACTTTGGGAGGCAGAGGTGGGTAAACCACTTGAGGTCAGGAGTTTGAGACCAGCCTGGCCAACATGGTGAAACCCTGCCTCTACTAAAAATACAAAAATTAGCCAGGTGTGGTGGTGCACACCTGTAATCCCAGCTACTAGGGAGGCTGAGGCACGAGAATTGCTTAAACCTAGGAGGCGGAGGTTGCAGTGAGCCGAGATCACACCACTGCACTCCAGCCTGGGTGACAGAGTGAGACTCTGTCTCAACAACAACAACAACAACAAAATATATATATATATATACATACATACATACATACATACATACAGAAACTTCTTCAGGTGCTCTCTACTCTCATCATTCCAACTTATACAGTGAGTCTGGATGTTAAGATTTTTGTTTTCTTTTCTTTTGTGTGTGTGTGTTTTGTTGTTGTTGTTTTTAATTTCAGAATAAAATTAGCTTAGAGGGACAGGAAAGAAAAGAGTAACAAAGACAGTACACACCAATACTCAAAAAAAAAATACTGTTATGTATGGTGTAGAACACTAGACCAAACTACTTATCACCTTACCTTTAGGAGGAGGGCAAAGTTACTCTTCAGAGAATTAGTCACACCATTTTCATACAATTTTTTCCTCATGTGGTTTTCACTCACACTGCCACCACCAGATTGATACCTTAATAATGACTTCAGCATGGTTTCAAAAGGGTCCGCTGAAACAGACAAATTAAATATTTCTGTATCAAAATAATCACTCAAAAAGATATCCTGTAAGAGAACAAGAGATCAGGGAGGTAAAGAATTTTAGCTGAAAGCATGGCAACTGTTTTTCATAATTCCCTTAACGGTTTTTATTTTTTATTTTATATATATACACATTTATATATATACATCTATGTGTGTATATATATATATATTTTTTTTTTTTTCTTTTGAGACAGAGTTTCACTCTTCTCGCCTAGGCTGGAGCGTAATATCATGATCTCGGCTCACTGCAACCTCTGCCTCCCAGGTTCAAGCAATTCTCCTGCCTCAGCCTCCCAAGTAGCTAGGATTACAGGCGTGTGCCAACGCTCCTGGCTAATTTTGTACTTTTAGTAGAGACGGGGTTTCAACATGTTGGCCAGGCTGGTCTCGAACTCCTGATCCCAAGTGATCCACCTGCCTCAGCCTCCCAAAGTGCTGAGATTACAGGCATGAGCTGCCGTGCCTGGCAAACTGTTTTTAAAATATGAACAATTTAAGAGTCAGTCAAAATTGGCAAGAACACAATATCCTGACTGGGAATTCCACTGTTAAGTCATTAATACTGACATAAATTTTCTACCTACATAACTATAATGTCTTCAAATTTAAAAAAAAAAAACACATTCCTCTGATTTTAAAGCAAAATGGATAAGTTTGTGATTTGTGGTTATCAAGTATTACAGTAAAATTATTTAGCTGAATTCAAAAATTTATTTTCTCCAATTCTTGTTTGTTTAATGACTATTGTTTTCACACACATGCAAAGATACACTGTCATTGTAAAAACAATTCAAACAATACAGAAAAGACAGCAAAATGCATCCGAGATACTGTTAACATTTTAGACATTTTTCACAGCTGTTATCATTTCTTTTTTTTTTTTTTTTTGAGATGGAGTCTTGCTCTGTATCCCAGGCTGGAGTGCAGTGGCGCAATCTTGGCTCACTGCAAGCTCTGCCTCCCGGGTTCACGCCGTTCTCCTGCCTCAGCTTCCCGAGTAGCTGGGACTACAGGCGCCTACCAGCACGCCTGGCTAATTTTTTGTATTTTTAGTAGAGACGGGGTTTCACCGTGTTAGCCAGGAGGGTCTCGATCTCCTGACCTTGTGATCCGCCCGCCTTGGCCTCCCAAAGCGCTGGGATTACAGGCGTGAGCCACCGCGCCCGGCCTAGCTGTTATCATTTCTTAACAGAGAGAGAGACAGAAAAATCTGTCAGATTTCACAAAGAACTACATTCTCCTCTTTCAGAGCACTTCTCTCAGTTCATTAGTATGATAATTTGAATGTTTCTATACTTCCCTCACTCTCCAACATTAGCCTAGAAACTCCATAGGAGCAGAGACCATTCTGGTTTTCCTCATTATATTCCCTGACAGAGCCATCTTTTCATGTTGTATAAAGCCTAGTAATTAAAAGCACAATCTTTTTTTTTTCTGCCTCAGAGATCCTTGTTCTACAAAAGCACAATCTTGAACCAGACTGCCTGACTTCGAGTCCTAGCTCCATCACTAATTAGCTGTGACCTTAGGCAAGTAACTTAACCTCTCTGTACCTCAGGTTTCTCTTCTGCAAAAAAGGGATAACCATAATACCTTCTTCATGAAGTTGTTCTGAGAATTAAATGAGTTAATATTTGTAAAGGGCTTGGAATAGTGCTGAGATATCATAATTGCTATATAAGCATCTGATAAAATCAATCTACATCATTATATTCAGGCTTGAAAGTATTCATTTATTCAGCCATTGATATTTAGGTTGCTTCAAATTTTTTTTATAAACAATGCTAATATAAATATTTTCTCATATCTGTGATTATAAATTTATGGATCAACTCCTTAAGATATTATTGTTAGTTAGGTCAATGGTTACTGTCAACTTTTTCTCCAGAGAGCTTGTATAGTACATGTACACCACATGATTCCCCATTCCCTCATCAACAATGGCATTCTGCCAGTATTCTTCATCTCTTCTAGGGAGATAAGTAAAATTTCTCATTTTTATTTGTACCCAGCTGAAAGTGAGGCTGAAATCTTTAAATTTGTTTACTCCTTTCTTAATGACCTTGTTTTTGCCCATTTTTCTAAAAGGCCATTTTCTTTTTTCTTTTTTGAGATGGAGTCTCGATCTGTCATCCAGGTTGGAGTGCAATGGCACGATCTCGGCTTACTGCAACCTCCACCTTACAGGTTCAAGCGGTTTTCCTGCCTCAGCCTCTCGAGTAGCTGGGATTACAGGTATCTGCCACCATGCTCAGCTAATTTTTGTATTTTTAGTAAAGACGGGGTTTCACCATGTTGGCCAGGCTGGTCTCGAACTCCTGACCTCAGGTGATCCACCCACCTCAGCCTCCCAAAGTGTTGGGATTACAGGCGTAAGCCACCATGCCTGGCCTATTTTTTCTTATTAGTTTTTAAGGACTATATATATTTAACATATTAGTGGTAAATTACTTTTCCATTTCTCTTTTAAACTTTGTCATGGTGCCTTATTTAACAAAAATATGGTAATCAATTACTATACATCAGGTGTAGCAATGTGTGGCCAACATTTTACCATCTCTCTTTCTTCCTTTCTCAAGGTGATTTTGACTTTGTTTTCAAGTTAGAGACAGTCTCAATGTGTCTCCCAGACTGGTCTTCAACTCTTGGGTTCAAGCACTCTTCCCACCTCAGCTTCCTGAGTAGCTGGGACTACAGCTATGTGCTACCGCATCCATTCAAGGTGTTTGTTATTGTACTAAAATTTTTCATTTTTATGTAGACAGATTTATCTAACTTGTGTTTTACAGCTCCTAGATCTTGTACCATTGTAAGAAGAGGTTTATCTACATTCTCTCCAACCAAAGAGAAACACTTTAATATTTAACCATGTTTTCTTGTATTACCTTTATGACCTGATATTTTAATCATCTAGAATTTATTTTGATTTAAGAAATAAGGCAGAGGCCAGGTGAAGTGGCTCACACCTATAATCCCAGCATTTTGGGGGGCAGAGGTGGGAGAATCGCTTGAGTCTAGGAGTTGGAGGCCAGCCTGGGCAATGTAGCGAGACCTCATCTCCACTAAAAAGTAAATAAATTAGCCAGGCATGGTGATGCATGCCTATAGTCTCACCTACTCAGGAGGCTGAGGTGGGAGGATTGCTTGAGCCCAGGAGTTGTAGGTTATATGGTGAGCTATGATAGCACCACTGCACTCTAGCCTGGGCAAAAGCTGGTGGGGTGGGGCTGGGGGAATAGAATAAGGCAGGGATTGAGATTTATTTTTTACAAATAGCTAACCAATATTCCCCAAACCATTTATTACTTTTCCCTTTTGTCATAAAATGCTATCTTTATCATATATATTTGGTTTGTGTTCTGAACTCTCTACTCTTTTACATCTGTTTGCCTAGCTTGACCACAGTATGAGAGTCTTTTTTTTTTTGAGATGGAGTCTCTCTGTCACCCAAGCTGGAGTGCAGTGGTGTGATCTCAGCTCACTGCAACCTCTGCCTTCCGGGTTCAAGAGATTATCCTGCCTCAGTCTCCCAAGTAGCTGGGATTACAGGTGCACATTACCAGGCCTGGCTAATTTTTGTATTTTTAGTAGAGACAGGGTTTCACCATGTTGGCCAGGCTGGTCTCAAAATCCTGACCTCGGGTGATCTGCCTGCCTTGGCCACCCAAAGTGCTGGGACACCAGGCAGGAGCCATCACGCCCGGCCAGGAGATTCTTTTTTTTTAAGAGACAGATTCTTGCCGTGTCCCCTGGCTGCCTGGCTGGAGTAGAGTGGCGCAACCTTGGCTCACTGAAGCCTCAACCTCCCGAACTCAAGCAATCCTCCCACCTCAGCCTCCCAAGTAGCTAGGTCTACAGGCACACTTATCACATCTGGCTAATTTTTGTATTCTTTGTAGCGATGGGGTCTCACTATGTTGGCCAGACTGGTCTTGAACTCCTGGGCTCAAGTGATCCTCCCACCTTGGCCTCCTAAAGTGTTGGGATTACAGGTGTGAGCCACTATGCCTAGCCAGTACAAGATTCTTTAAATTAATCTAGCTTTATAATACTCTATACTAACTGATGGTACAAGTATTTCCCTCATTAATATTCTTTTTGTTTGGAGACAGAGTCTCACTCTGTTGCCCAGGCTGGAGTGCAGTGGCGTGATCTTGGCTCACTGCAACCTCCACCTCCTGGGTTCAAGCAATTCTCTTGCCTCAGCCTCCCGAGTAGCTGGGACTACAGGCACACGTCACCACACTCGGCTAATTTTTGTATTTTTAGTAAAGACGGGGTTTCACTATGTTGGCTAGGATGGTCTCGATCTCCTGACCTCATGATCCACCTGCCTCGGCCTCCCAAAGTGCTGAGATTACAGGTGTGAGCCACCATGCCCAGCCCATTAATACTCTTTTTAGGATTGTTTCCTGGCTGCTCATGTACATTTACTCTTCCAGATATACCTTGGAACTATTTTTTCAGGGTCCCAAAAAAATCCTGTTGGAATTTACACTGAGATTTTATCATATATGCTTACAAATTAAGGAAAAACACAATTATTTAAAATACTATCTTAAATTAGGTAATAAGACTTCAGCACAGTGCCTAGCACATAGTACAAAGCATTCAATAAATGTTGGCTATTCCTATCCAAGAACAATATAGATATACAGTTTTTATTTATAAACATTCATTCTTTTTTAATTTTTTTGAGACAGAGTCTCGCCCTGTCGCCCAGGTTGGAGTACAGTGGCATAATCTTGGCTCACTGCAGCCTCCGCCCCCGGGGTTCAAGAGATTCTCATGCCTCAGCCTCCCAAGTAGCTGGGACTACAGGCGTGTGCCACCACACCCGACTAGTGTTTGTATTTTTAGTAGAGAAGGGGTTTCACCATGTTGGCCAGGCTGGTCTTGAACTCCTGGCCTCAAGTGATCCACCTGCCTCAGTCTCCCAAACTGTTGGGATTACAGGTGTGAGCTACCGTGCCCGGCCTAAACATTCATTCTTAAAAGGTAAGGATCAGGTAATTAGAAAGGAAATTAAACTTACATGTCTTATTGGGATTGATATGCTGCTTCAGTACATCAACAGTGCCCAAACTAACCACGAGGCGCCTGCCAAACCAGAAGGAGACCACAGGCCCATATCTCTCATGCAAATTAACCAGGAACTCATGCAAACTTCCACTATTCACAATATCTGGAAGATTACCATCTCTGGCAAAAGAGCAACATTTGACAAAATAATCAATTTAACTTGGAAAAATCAGAAAAACAACAGTTGACTCTGAATTAACTGTGTCAATAAGTGAGAACAAAGGTTCATGAAATTCAAATTACTGCAAAATCCAAAACTCAATTATATTTGCCTTCTTGCTATATTTCTATAGTTATATTTAGATATGGATTTGTCTGATATTTTAAGAATTCTTAACACTTCAAACCAAATAATAAAGCTCCATAGGAACATCCGACTTAGATACTGGAAAGCTATCCCACCTTCCCAGCACCTAATTCTGAGATGACAATGGACATCATCTGCTGGTGAAAATCATCAGATCAGCTATGGCAATCTTTTCCTTCTTTCCTTCTATCTTAATCCTCTTTTCAGCTTTCTCTGGCAAGGGGAAATGAAAGCAATGAAATGTTTTGATTTACACAACCCTCCTTTCTGTTAACAAAGTTTAGGTTACATGCCAAGGTAAATTTAGGGCAATCAAAGGAATTGAATAAGATGAGTGATCTAAAAATATGGTTTATCATTTTGGTTTGTCTTCTGAACTACCTACTCTATTCCATCTGTCTGCCTAGTCCTACCACAAAATAACCTTAGTTTTCTTTTTATTTATTTTTTTTAGAAACAGGGTCTGGCTCTGTCGCCTAGGCTGGAGTGCAGTAGCACAATCATAGCTCACTGCAGCATTAAACTCCTGGCCTCAAGCGATCTTCCACCTCAACCTCCTCAGTAGTTGGCAAGAGCTACCATGATTGGCTAAAAATATGGTTTAGTCTTGATATCAATAATGAAGAATTAACTCTACTTAATTCCAAGGAAATAATTACTCACTTTTCTTCAGTTGGAGTAATCCCTGGAATTCCTGCAGCTTGTCTGGAAGCCTTACAAAAAAAAAGTTTATAATAATGAATTATCATATATCCCATAAGTCAGATGTGTTTCACCAAGACATCTGCAGGACCTTAAATAATAGCTTTCCAATTAAGCTGAATCTAAGAAATTATTTCCATATTAAAATACAAAAAAAAAGGGGTTCTTTGCATGGAAAAGAATGTTTTCCATGTCCTTTGCAGGGATACAGATGGAGCTGGAGGCCATTTTCTTTAGCAAACTAACACAGGTACAGAAAATCAAATACTACATGTTCTCACTTATAAGTGGGAGCTAAATGATGAGAACACATGGACACATAGAGGGGAACAATACATGCTGGAGCCTTTCAGAGGGTGAGATGATCAGGAAAAACAACTAATGGGTACTAGGCTTAATAATTACCTGGGTGATGAAATAATCTGTACAACAAACCCCCTTGATACAAGTTTACCTATGTAACAAATCTGCACTTGTACCCCTGAACTTAAAATGAAAAAAAAATTTTTTTTTTTTAAAGAATGATTTCAGCTGAGCGCCGTGGCTCAGGCCTGTAATCCCAGCACTTTGGGAGGCTGAGGAGGGCAGATCACGAGGTTAGGATATCAAGACCATCCTGGCTAACACGGTGAAACCCCTTCTCTACTAAAAATATAAAAAATTAGCCGGGTGTGGTGGCACACACCTGTAGTCCCAGCTACTCGGAAGGCTGAGGCAGAAGAATTGTTTGAACCCGGGAGGCAGAGGTTGCAGTGAGCCGAGATCGTGCTACTGCACCACAGCCTGGGCAACAGAGCAAGACTCCATCTCAAAAAAAAAAAGCCAGGCGTGGTGGCTCACGCCTGTAATCCCAGCACTTTGGGAGGCCGAGGCAGGCGGATCACGAGGTCAGGAGATAGAGACCATCCTGGCTAACACGGTGAAACCCCGTCTCTACTAAAAATACAAAAAATTAGCAGGGCGTGGTGGCGGGCACCTGTAGTCCCAGCTACTTGGGAGGCTGAGGCAGGAGAACGGTGTGAACCTGGGAGGCGGAGTTGCAGTGAGCTGAGATCGCGCCACTGCACTCCAGCCTGGGCGACAGAGCAAGACTCCGTCTCAAAAAAAAAAAAAGAATTATTTCATTCAGGATATTATTCCTCCTCTGTGTCAGTTAAACTAAGGTGTTTGAAAAATTTAATATACACTCTACATCAACTAACGCGTATCCAGTAGATTTTTCTTTGTTCTGAGCTTATATATGGTCCCAGCTGGTTTGGCTTTAAAAAAAAAAAATCAAGGTCCATTCTAATACTTTCATTATGATGATGCAAGAAACAGAAGAAAACTGCTGTGCTGGGCCGGGCACAGTGGCTCCTGCCTGTAATCCCAGCACTTTCGGAGGCTGAGGTGGATGATCACTTGAGGTCAGGAGTTCAAGACCAGCCTGACAAACATGGCGACCCCGTCTGTACTAAAAATACAAAAATTAGCTGGGCATGGTGGCACACTCCTGTAGTCCCAGCTACTCAGGAGGCTGAGGCATGAGAATCACTTGAACCTGGGAGGCGGAGGTTGCAGTGAGCTGTGATTGCACCACTGCACTTCAGCCTGGGTGACAGAGTGAGACTGTCTCAAAAAAAAAAAAAAAAAAAAAAAAGGAAAAACTGCTGTGCCGGAGCCATTTTCTTGAGTGGGTGGGAAGGTAGGAGATCTAGTACAGGAGTGAAGAGATTGGGGGGGGCATTTAATTGGGAGCATAGCCAGTTCATAGTAATAGGAGGGAATGTGGAATATAAGGGCACAAATTTAGGCAGATAGGCAGGGTGGTGTGGAAATTATCTCCAGATTGGTTTTATTTTTTCAATAAAATAGGCCAGGTGTGGTGGCTTGCATCGATAATCCCAGTACTTTGGGAGGCCAAGGCAGGATGATCATTTGAGTCCAGGAGTTTGAGACCAGCTTGTGCAACATGGGGAAACCCCGTCTCTTTAAAAAGTACAAAAAATTTGCCGGGTGCAGTGGCCAGCGCTGTACTCCTAGCTACTCAGGAGGCTGAGGCAGGAGGATCACTTGAGCCTGGGAGGTTGAGGCTGCAGTAAGCCAAGGTCACACCATTGCACTGCAGCCTGGGTGACAGAGTGAGACCCTGTCTCAAAAAAAAAAAGAGGCCAGGCGCAGTGGCTCATGCCTGTAATCCCAGTACTTTGGGAGGCCAAGGTGGGCGGATCTCTTGAGGTCAGGAGTTCAAAATCATCCTGGCACACATGTTGAAACCCCGTCTCCATTAAAAATACAAAAATTAACAGGGCGTGGTAGTGGGCGCTGTAATCCCAGCTACTCAAGAGGCTGAGGCGGGATTTGAACCCGGGAGGCAGAGGTTGCAGTGAGCAGAAATCACGTCACTGCACTCCAGCCTGGGAGACGGAGTGAGACTCCATCTAAAAAAAAAAGAAAGAGAGGCAAGAGTGGATCACGAGGTCAGGAGTTCAAGACCAGCCTGGCCAACATAGTGAAACCCCGTCTCCACTAAAAATACAAAAATTAGCTAAGTGTGGTGGCATGCGCCTGTACTCCCAGCTACTTGGGAGGATGAGGTGGGAGAATCGCTTGAACCCGGAAGGTGGAGGTTGCAGTGAGCCGAGACCACACCATTGTACTCCAGCCCCAGCCTGGGTGACAGAGTAAGGCTCCATCTCAAAAAAACAAAAAAGAGATTATCAGTTATTGGTGAAGACAGAAGATTTGAAGACAGGAAAGGAATGAAAAGTTATCTAGAAGATTTGGAGAGTGAATGCACCAGGTGATTTCCAGACATCCCACTTAAGGTTTATGAATTAAAATGAGACTAGTCAGTATGGCTGTGTTCTTTTCTGCCTGTGTTTTTGTTTGTTTGTTTGTTTTCCAGCTGTGTGGGTTCAGGGGCGGAGTTGACAGAGCATTTGATTTAATCACAATTAGGGTTTGCTAGATGATTATGACAAATGGATACAGGGCAAAGGAATTGAAGGTATATGCAAAGGAGTGGTTATAGTAACAGACCATGGAACCTAAGCTTTTTTTTTTTTTTGAGACATGGTCTTACTCTGTCAGCCAGTCTGGAGTGCAATGGCGCCGTCTTGGCTCACTGCAGCCTCGATCTCCCAGGCTCAAGCGATCCTCCTGCTTCAGCCTCCCAAGTAGCTGGGACCAGGGACCACAGACGCTCACCACCATGCCTTATTTATTTATTTATGAGACAAGGTCTTACTATAATGCTCAGTCTAGTCTCAAACTCCTGAGTTCAAGCAATCCTCCCACCTCAGCCTCCCGAAGTGCTGGGATTATAGGCTTGAGTCACCGTGCTGGTCATAAGCTTCTTACATCATCAGTTTCTCCTTTATGACTTGACAGCCCTGATCAGCATAATGTAATTTCTCCTACCTTAAGAGTGTCTTCACCTCACTTCCCTCTCTAGTTATCAGCCCCCTTTACTGCAAAACTCTAAAGAGCTATCTATACTTGATATCTCTGAATCCACACCATTTAGGTTTATCACCCCAATTACACTGAAACCACTCTTCCTAAGATTACAAATGTTGCAGCGGCTCATGCCTGTAATCCCAGATCTTTGGAAGGCTGAGGCAGGAGGATCACTTCAGCCCAGAAGTTTGAGACCAGCCTGGGCAACAAAGTGGGACCCCATTTCTATAGAAAATTTAAAAATTAGGTTGGACACAGTGGCTCATGCCTGTAATCTGCTTTAGGAGGCCAAGGTGGGCAGATCACTTGAGGTCAGGAGTTCGAGACCAGCCTGGCCAACATGGTGAAATCTTGTCTCTACTAAAAATAAAAAAATTAGCTGGGTGTGGTGATGTGTGCCTGTAGTCCCAGCTACCTGGGAGGCTGAGGCAGGAGAAACGCTTGAACCTGGGAGGCAGAGGCTGCAGTGAGCAGAGATCATGCCACTGCACTCCAGCCTGGGCGACAGAGTGAGACTTTGTGTCAAAAAATAAAAAATAAAAAATTTAAAAATTAGCCAGGTGTGGTGGCATGCGCATGTAGTCCCAGCAACTTGAGAGGCTAAGGTGGGAGGATCGCCTGGGGCCAGGAGTTTGAGGTTACAATGAGCTATGATGGTACCACTGCACTGTAGCCTGGGCAAGTGTGAGACTCTGTCTCTTAAACGAAACAAAACAAACAAAAAATGATTACCAATGTTATTAAATTCTTAGGCCTTAACTTACTTAAAATATCTGCAGCATTTGACTTAGCTGATTATCCTCTTCTGCTTAAAACATCTGGCTTCCTTCTATTTACGTGGCTGCTCCTTCTCAGTCTCCTTTGCTGGCTCTTCTTTCTCTCCTCAACCATTAACACTGGAGAATCCAGGGAATGGTCCCTGGGACCTCTCGTCTCCTGTATCTAAATTGTATGGGAG
Organism: Pongo pygmaeus; assembly: GCF_028885625.2. Taxonomy (NCBI): domain Eukaryota; kingdom Metazoa; phylum Chordata; class Mammalia; order Primates; family Hominidae; genus Pongo; species Pongo pygmaeus. The sequence goes on along the minus strand of NC_072384.2, from coordinate 103,540,493 downwards.
ATAGCAACCAGTTCTCCTCGCTTTAAATACCATCTATACATTGATAGCTCCCAAATGTGTATCTTCAGCCTGGAGTTTTCCCATAAACTCAAGACATATTCAGTTACTCCTCAACATCTCCACTTGAATGTCTAACAGGCATCTCAAACCTAGCCTACCCAAAACCAACTCCTAATCTCTATAAATCCCCATACCTCCCACCAAAACAAAACTAAAGAACCACCACCACCAACAAAATCCCTGATCTTCCCTGGAATTAATCTATCCTTCCAGATACCAGGCTAAAAATAACTGGTGTTTTCCTTGATGCCTCTCTTTCACCTTTCACATCCAGTCCACTGGGAAATCCCATTGGCACTATCTTCACAATTGACTAGGTCTCATTATCTCTGCCACGACTACCATGATCCAAGCCGAAATGATAATATCCTCCTAATTACTTGGCTTGCTTCCATCCTTACCTGGAAACCTATGTCTATTCATGACTTAGCAACCAGAATGATTCTTTTAAAATTTATCTAATAAAATTAAATTTTAATTCTATCCAATTTCAAATGGCATTCATCTGCTGAAATCCTCCAGTGGCACACAGCAAAAGTCCATAAAAAAAAAGCCTTACAAGTCATTTAAAATTTGTCCTTCACTCCCATCTTTCTGACTTTCTCTCCTCTGGTATCTTCCTCATTTACTACACTCTAACCACAACTGGTCCCCTTGCTTTCCATGAACACACCAGGCGTGTCTCCCTCTGAGGGTTTGCATTTGCTGCTCCCTCGATCCGGAATGCTCTTTCTCAGAATGGCTTGCACTTTCACCTTCTTCGAGTTTCTGCTCAAATGTCTCTTTAGCTCCTGGCCATCCTACTTTAAAATAACAATCTACCTATCCCCAACTTTATTTCTACCCACAATCCTATGTTATTTGTTTCTATTGTCTCTTCCCCTTCTCTAGGAAATAAATTCCAAGAGTCAGGAATTTTCTGTCCGGTTTGTTTCGCGGATGGATTCCCAGCACATGGAACTGTATCTGGCACATATCTAGTGCCAAGAATAAACAGTGTGCTTCTATGAGCTGATCAAAGAAGAGTATCATTTTAAAATCACCAAAAATTCAAGAACCACTAAAATTGTTTAGTTTCTCAGAAAATAAGATTTCAGGAAGTCCCTGATTGTGTAGTTGCAAGATTCCAGTCTAATCCATTTACCTGCTCGGAAAAGAACATTTAAGAATGTGTATGGTTAATTCCAGCAGTTCAGCTACTTTTCAACTTTCACTGTAAAACCACCACCTTGCTTTGTAGAACAGGTTTTTTTGTTTGTTTGTTTTGAGATAGGGTCTCGCTCTGTCGCCAGGCTGCAGTGCAGTGGTGCAATCTTGGCTCACTGCAAGCTCCACGTCCCGGGTTCAAGCGATTCTCCTGCCTCAGCCTCCTGAGTAGCTGGAATTACAGGCGCCCGCCACCACAGACAGCTAATGTTTGTATTTTTAGTAGAGACGGTGTGTCACCATGTTGGCCAGGATGGTCTCGATATCCTGACCTCGTGATCCGCCCGCCTCAGCCTCCCAAAGTGTGTAGAACAGGTTTTAAAGACGGTCCTCAGCCATCAACGCTTTTGTTTTCAGACCCTCCCTCTCTGGCTGACGGAGGCAAGTGGAGAGAGGAGGATCGGAGGCTCGGTGAGGCGGCAGCGGCCGAGGCAACCTCGCACCCGAACCGGCAGCGCGGCGCTCTCCCCAAAGAAGCATTTGCCCCGGAGCCCTTAAGAGGAGCAAGACCTGGACCTCGAGCACTTTGGATTCCAGTCAGGATAGATCGATAGACAGATGGGAAGGAGGAATACGCAAGTGCTGGGAGAATCCTCAAGAAAGGAGAAAGTAGTGGCGCGCCCAGGAGTCTCTCTGACACACTGGGAAATGAAATTTGGGTTTGGCGGAGTTATGACCAAAAACCTGCCCAAAGTACTTGAGAGCCGCCTTGGAGAGTAGCGCGGGGTGCCTGGCAAGGTGAGGACGGCCTGCGGGGGCGCGGGCTTTTCCTCAGCAGCTCTACGCCCGCCTGGCCCAGCGCCTGAAGGGTAGCGGCGCAGCCCACGTCGCTCTCAAAGCTTGCCCGGAGGGGCGTCACGTGACTCCGGGTGCGGTCCCCGCGCTGAAGCCCTGCAGGGAACCCGAACCCTCCCCTCCGGCCCGCCCCCTGCGGCCCGCAGCGGGCGGGTTGGCCTGGATGCCGACGACAGAGAGACTGGGGCGGCTCCCGGGGCCCCAGAGAGCCAAGACGGCGCTCACCGGGTAGAGGTAGAGCACCGCTCCCACCAACGCCAGCAAGAAGGTAACGGCGAAGATCGCGAAGTCCAACATGGTTCTTCCGCCCAGGCAGCCACGTCTCGGATCGGCCGCTCGAGCAGCAGCGCCTCAGCCTGGCCCAATTTAGGGCATAGCGTGTGGGCGGGGGCACCTCCCTGGACCTGCGAACCAACGGGCCGCTGGGGGCGTGACCGAGGCCTGCGGCCGGCGCCAGCGGAAAGAGCAATAGATCGCCGAGGAGCCGGGGCCCGGGTTCCTGAGCGCAGCAGGCCGAGGCTGAAGCCGCCTAGCGCCAGCCTCCACCCCAAGGCGGGGATTGCGGTGCACACGATTTCAGACAGAATATGCCCGCGACTTGGGACCGGGTTGCTGGCGAAAGCAGAGCCCAGGTTTCTGAGAAAAGTTAGGAGTTAGCAGTGCTCTGTCCGCCCAACACTTTTCGCAATGGATTCAGAATTAAAACCTCTAAACCAATGATTTTCGAAGAGTGGTCCCGGTACCAGCTGCATCAACGTCGCCCGGGAGCTCTTTAGAGATTCAGATTATCGATGCCGGGCGCGGTGGCTCCACCTGTAATCCCAGCACATTGGGAGGCTGAAGCGGGAGGATCGCTTGAGCCCAGGAGTTTGAGACCAGCGTGGGCAACATAGTGAGACCGCCGTCTCTACAAAAAAAAAAAAAAAAAAAAATTAAAGTAGCCGGCAGTGGTGGCGCGTGCCTGTGGCCCCAGCTGCTCCGGAGGCTGAGGCTGGAGGATCGCTTTAGCTGGGGAGGCAGAGGCTACAGTGAGCCGAGATCGCACGACTGCACTCCAGCCTGGGCGACAGGGCGAGACCCTGTCTCAAAAACAAAACAAAACAAAAGGAAAACAAAATAAAAAGATTCTCGATCCCAAACTAGACCTACTGAATCAAACACTCGGGGTGGGCAGGGATAGGGGGCGCGTACAACAATCTGAACAGAGCCCCCCCGGGAACACTGTTACACACTTAAATTTGAGTGAAAACCACCACTGATCTAAGCGGGACAGGGAAGTGTCTGGGAGTAAAACAAGAGTAGATACGCCTTGTTTCGCAGAATTTCTGTCTGAAGTACTAGTAAATGTGGTTCTTTGACACTTTCTGGTGAGCGGAGGCTGCACACTGTTCAGGTTTCCTTGCTCTGTTAACTCTGACTTTCGGTAAATTGCTTGAGTTTTCTAAGCTTCCATTTCCTTCTACGTAAAACAGTGAAAATAATACCACATGGAGTTGCCTGTAGGTTAAATTACATATTTTATGAAAATCACTTAGCACAGCTCCTGGCAAAACCGACTAAGTGCTATCTACATCAGCATTTGGCGTTTGTTGCCCTGGACATAAAATACCCTAGGACCCCTCTTTCTATTTCGCATGGCTCAGAAGTTTTGACATGGCTACTGAAATACAAGGCAAGGCCTGCTACTTACTAGTGCTGCTTTTGGTGAAAGTGTGCTAAAAGTATTTATAGATTTTATAGCTTTAATAATATAAAATGTCAAGAACAGGCAGCAATTTGGCAAGAGAAATTCCAGATTGCATTTTACAGCTTCTATGATAAATGTTACATAAGCAGGAAACATACCTCATTGAAAATGCCAACTCTTTTGGCATCTATAGCAAATATAATGAAACATGCTGTTTAATATTTCACTTGGCAGAAATTGTATTTTTAAGTCTTTCTCTGCCTATAAATGTGCTTTAAACTGTCGTATGTTCAAAGTTCATTTTTAAGTCTCTTGTTCAGAATTTTAAAGATACTTCTTGTCAAACTGATGTTCCCAATAGGTTTTCAAAACAGTAAATGTAAGAGTTTTTTTGTTTGTTTGTTTGTTTTGTTTGTTTTTGAGACAGAGTCTCGCTCTGTAGCCCAGGCTAGAGTGCAGTGGCGGGATCTCGGCTCACTACAACCTCCTCCTCCCAGGTTCAAGCAATTCTCCTGCCTCAGCCTCCCGAGTAGCTGGGATTATAGGCACGTGCCACCATGCCCAGCTAATTTTTGTATTTTTAGTAGAGATGGGTTTCACCATGTTGGCCAGGCTGGTCTTTAACTCCTGACCTCGTGATTCACCCACCTGGGCCTCCCAAAGTGCTGGGATTACAAGCGTGAACCACCGCGCCTGGCCAAACATAAGAGTTTTAACTGCATAAGGTAGCCATATAACTGTAATCTTAGGTACCAATCCTTCAGGATATCTAGAATTCTCTTTTAGTCCTAAATTGACCTACATCCTGAGACTCTGAACTTTGAGGGCTGTAAAAAAGACAAAAATTCCAGAAATTGGTCAGGGCACCATATTTTATAGCGTGAGTCTCTAAAACTAGACATCTACCTCCTCTTCCTGTGTTCCTAAAACATTTTGCCCAGATACTCCCTAAAAGCATATATAAATAATATATATAATATATATACACATACACACACACACACACATATATCTTTTCACACATTTTTTGTATTGACATCTAAAATTTTTATCTTGACTTTAAAGGATTAAATTTCTGGCATATTATAAATATTCACGTTTTGAAATTGTTACAGCTGTCTTTTAAGTGTATGAAAAGGAATGTAAATATAATAGTGATGTGATAACTATAAGACTTTTTTAAAAAACACACAAACTTGGCCAGGTGCGGTGGCTCCACCTGTAATCCCAGCACTTTGGGAGGCCGAGGCGGTCAGATCACTTGAGGTCAGGACTTCAAGATCAGCCTGATCAACATGGGGAAACCCTGCCTCTAATAAAATTACAAAAATTAGCCGGGTGTGGTGGCACGCGCCTGTAATCCCAGCTTCTCAGGAGGCTGAGGCAGGAGAATCGCTTGAACCCGGGAGGCAGAAGTTGCAGTGAGCCAAAGTGGTGCCACTGCACTCCAGCCTGGACAAAAACAAAACCAAAGCCAAAAACAAAACAAAAAACCCATAAACTTTTTGTGAACAACTGGAAATTTTCCATGGTTCCTTTTTCTGAACTTATTTTTATTGCACTTGTCTGACAGAATTTTATTCTAATGAAATTATTTTTATCCTTGAAAGTAATTTTCTTCATCACCTGTCATACTTCTTCTCTTCAACATGTACTCAATTTGAATTAAAAAATAGTTTTTGGGGCCAGGTGTGGTGGCTTATGCCTGTAATCTCAGCACTTTGGGAGGCCAAGGCGGGCAGATCACAAGGTCAGGAGATCGAGACCATCCTGGCTAACACGGTGAAACCCTGTCTCTACTAAAAATACAAAAAAAAAAAAAAAATTAGCTGGGCGTGGTGGTGGCGCCTGTAGTCCCAGCAACTCAGGATGCTGAGGCAGCAGAATGGCATGAACCCGGGAGGCGGAGCTTGCAGTGAGCTGAGATCGTGCCACTGCACTCCAGCCTGGGCGACAGAGCGAGACTCCGTCTCTAAAAAAAAAAAAGAGTTTTTGGGCTGCACACAATGGCTCACGCCTATAATCCCAGGACTCTGGGAGGCTCAGAAGTTCACTTGAGCCCAGGAGTTCAAGGTTATAGTGAGCTATGGTTGTGCTACTGCCCTCTGTCCTGGGTGACATAGTGAGACCTAGTCTCTAAAAAAAGTGTAAAACACACAAAAGTTTTAAACTCTGTGGCTTTAAAAACTCCTACAAATTTATTTATTTTAATTTTCTTTTTTTTTTTTTTGAGATGGAATCTCCATCTGTCGTCCAGGGTGGAGTGCAGTGGCACAATCTCGGCCTACTGCAAACTCCGCCTCCCAGGTTCAAGTGATTTTCCTGCCTCAGCCTCCTGAGTAGCTCGGACCACAGGCACACGACCCCACGCCCGGCTAATTTTTGTATTTTTAGTAGAGACGGGGTTTCACCATATTGGCCAGGCTGGTCTCGAACTCCTAACCTCGTGATCCACCTGCCTTGGCCTCCCAAAGTGCTGGGATTACAGGCGTGAGCCACCGCGCCCAGCCTTAATTTTCTTTTTTGAGACGGAGTCTCACTTTGTGACCCAGGTTTGGAGTGCAGTGGCGCAATCCCAGCTGACGACAACCTCCAAATGAATCTCTGGTTGGCTACTACTAGATTCCTTAGGTTGGAATTGTGAACACACAATCTTCTTAGAATATAGGGTCATTCTCAGCGTATGCTTACGTTATCACTGTCAGGTGTGTCTACCATGCAACTGTCACCACTGATGTTCATTCCTTCAGACTACACCACCTGGGCTTCTTATGAGCTTACTTCTAATTCCACCAAGAGGCATCAGTAGGCTGAGGCTGAGAAGAGAGCAGCTTTAGAAGCCTCCTGTTTTGCTCCCTCTCAGCTCTGAGCCATATTTGCTGGCAGGAGCTACATCCCACTATATATATATATATATATAGCTTTTGAGGTAGAACTTCCTCCTATTATCCTCCAACCCTCTCTGAGCAACAGTAATATTTTCTCTCCTTGCCCCTTCAGACCTAGGACTGACAATGGTTTCCCCTGTTGCTAGTCTCTGGATACTTCAGCATCCTTTATTGGTTCCCTTAATCCTCCCCACACTTTTGTATATAGTTTCTTCCTTAAAGTCTTTTGAACCACTGGAGTGAGATACTGTTTACCGTCAGACCTGACTCTAGTTGGCACAAGGAGTGGCTCCCAGAAACAGTTCAAACAGTTCCTCAAGTTGGAATTCTAGGACCAGTTTAAACATATATTTGACAACCTCATGATGAGATTCATTCCTGATAGTGATAATGTGTAGCATGCAGTGACAACAAGGTTATTCAAATTATTGCCAGTAGTGACATGGGATGGAATGTCAGTAGGGAAGAAATTTTACATGGTCAAGTGATTATTGATAGCAACAATGGGTATTGCAAAAGATTGTGGAATATGCCGGACGCAGTGGCTCATGCCTGTAATCCCAGCACTTTGGGAACCCAGGGCAGACTGATCACTTGAGGCCAGGAGTTCAAGACCAACCTGGCCAACATGGCAGAAACCCTGTCTCTACTAAAAATACAAAAATTAGCTGGACATGGTGGCACATGCCTGTAATCCCAGGTTCTTAGGAGGCTAAGGCAGGAGAATCACCTGAACCCAGAAGGCAGAGGTTGCAGTGAACTGAGATGGCACCACTGTAATCCAACCTAGGCGACAGAGTGAGACCCTGTTTAAAAGAAGAAGAAGAAGAAAAAAAAAAGATGGTGGGCTAGATGGCTATTTCTGACTGCATTATAGAGCTTATGAAAAGAAAAAACAAAACAAGTTTTAGGCCTTGACATTCCAACATAAGATGATATAGATGAAGGACCAGAAGGCTTCCATTCTTCTCAAAAGAATATTTTGTGGCCAGGCATGGTGGCTCACCCCTGTAATCCCAAACACTTTGAGAGGCTGAGGTGGGCAGATCACCTGAGGTCAGGAGTTCAAGACCAGCCTGGCCAACATGGTGAAACCCCATCTCTACTAAAAATACAAAAATTAGCCGGGCATGGTGGCAGATGCCTGTAATCCCAGCTACTTGGGAGGCTGAGGCAGGGAGAATTGCTTGAATCAAGGAGGCAGAGGTTGCAGTGAGCTGAGATCGCACCACTGCACTGTAGCCTGGGCGACAGAGCGAGACTTCATCTCAAAAAAAAAAAAAAAAAAAAAAGAACATTTTGTGCAGCTGTAGGGCAGATATGGCTGAGTTACAGGCCCTAAAATCTAATTGTGCAGGTTGTAGAGTTATAATGCCAGCTAAAAGCAGAATCTTGCCAAGTCTTTTATTCTAAATTAGGGCACTGTTTGAGAAGGAATAGGACTCTTAGATCAGTACATTTGGTCAGAGAAAGACAAAGGTGAAACCCCAAGTCCCGCTGAACCTTCCTTGCCAATGGGAGTGGGCCTATCTCCCCTGTCTGAGGAAACTAACTTCCCTCATATGAATCTTTCAGAAACTTCTTTTGGGTCTGTTATATAACAAGGTGGTGCCCATTATCTCTGAGGAAGAATTCCCATTTCTTCTTATTATTTCTAGGCAATAAAGACTGATAATAGGCCAGGCGCCGTGGCTCACGCCTGTAATCCCAGCACTTTGGGAGGCCGAGGTGGGCTGATCACGGGGTCAGGAGATGGAGACCATCCTGGCTAACACGGTGAAACCCCGTCTCTACTAAAAATACAAAAAATTAGCCGGGAGTGGTGGCGGGTGCCTGTAGTCCCAGCTACTTGGGAGGCTGAGGCAGGAGAATGGCGTGAACCTGGGAGGCAGAGCTTGCAATGAGCCGAGATCGCACCACTGCACACCAGCTGGGCAACAGAGTGAGACTCCATACCAAAAAAAAAAAAAAAAAAGACTGATAATAATAAACTAATAAAATAATAAAGGTAATAATGGACTGTCTGGGTAAAAACAGTTAAACCCATCATAGCCCAGGGAGACAATTACCAGTTTAGTTCTTACAGAACAGAGGCACTGCAAGAGAAAGGGGACAGGTGATGGTATAGCAAGGTGGGTAATTTGTCACTCACAGTTTATTATTGCCAGCACATAGTGATCATAAAAAGCAGAACACATTTGGTTGGTTCTATTGTTGTTTTAAAATACTCTACTCATAATGCCTGGACCTGGAGCAGAACACTGGCTTATACATCAAAGGAGCAATGAGACCTTGCTAATTTGTATTAGAGGGATGCTGAGAAGCTGTATGGAAATGGGTATTTGTTTAAGGAAAAGAAAACATAAAGGGTGGTAAGGGCCAAATTTATTTATATGGTTTCACTCACTCAGAATTTGGGAAGTCAATGTGTTAACTTGACATATTAGTCCATTTTCATGCTGCTGATAAAGACATACCTGAGACTGGGCAATATGCAAAAGAAAGAGGTTTAATGGACTCACAGTTCCACGTGGCTGGGGAGGCCTCACAATCATGGTGGAAGGTGAAAGGCATGTCTCACATGGTGGCAGACAAGAGAACTTGTGCAGGGAAACTCCCCTTTATAAAACCATCAGATCTTGTGAGACTCATCCACTATCACAAGAATAGCATAGGAAAGAGCTTCCCCCCATGATTCAATTACCTCCCACCGGGTCCCTCCTACAACACATGGGAATTCTGGGAGCTACAATTCAAGATGAGATTTGGGTGGGGAAACAGCCAAACCATATCATTACACCCCAGCCCCTCCCAAATCTCCTATCCTCCCATTTCAAAACTAATCATGCCTTCCCAACAGTCCCCCAAAGTCTTAAGCCATTTCAGCATTAACCCAAAAGTCCACTGTCCAAAGTCTCATCTGAGACAAGGCAAGTCCCTTCTGCCTATGAGCCTGTAAAATCAAAAGCAAGTTAGTTACTTCTTAGATGCAATGGGAGTGCAGGCATTGGATAAATACACCCATTCCAAATGGGAGAAATTGGCCAAAACAAAGGTGCTAATGGCCCCATGCAAGTCCAAAATCCAGCAGGGCAGTCAAAGCTCCAAAATGATCTTCTTTGACTCCATGTCTCACATCCAGGTCGTGCTGATGCAAGAGGTGGGTTCCCATGGTCTTGGGCAGCTCTGCCCCTGTGGCTTTGCAGGGTACGGCCCCTCTCCCAGCTGCTTTCACGGGCTGGCATTGAGTGTCTGTGGCTTTTCCCAGTGTGCAGTGCAAGCTGTCAATGCATCTACCGTTCTGGGGTCTGGAGGACAGTGGCCCTCTTCTCAGCTCTACTAGGCAGTGCCCCAGTGGGGACTCTGTGTAGGGGGTGCTCACCCCACATTTCCCTTCTGCACTGCACTAGCAGAGATTCTCCATGAGCATGCTACCCCTGCAGCAAACTTCTGCCTGGACATTTAGGCATTTCCATACATCCCCTGAAATCTAGGCAGAGGTTCCCAAACTTCAATTATTGACTTCTGTGCACCTGCAGGGTCAACACCACATGGAAGCTGCCAAGGCTTGGGGCTTGCACCCTCTGAAGCCACAGCCTGAGCTGTACCTTGGCCCCTTTTAGTCACGGCTGAAGCAGGTGGGACTCAGGGCACCAAGTCCCTAGACTACACACAGCAGAGGGACCCTGGACCCAGCCCAGGAAACCATTTTTTTCTTCCTCAGCTTCCAGGCCTGTGATGGGAGAGGCTGCTGCAAAGGTGGAGACATTTTCCCCATTGACTTGGAGATTAACATTCGGCTCCTCATTACTTATGCAAATTCCTGCAGCCCGCTTGAATTTCTCCTCAAAAAATGGGATTTTCTTTTCTATCACATTGTCAGGCTGCAAATTCTCTGAACTTTCATGCTCTGTTTTCCTTTTCAAGCTGAATGCCTTTAACAGCACCCAAGTCACCTCTTGAATGCTTCGCTGCTTAGAAATTTCTTCCACCAGATACCCTAAATCATCTCTCTCAAGTTCAAAGTTTCACAAATCTCTAGGGCAGGGGCAAAATGCCATCAGTCTCTCTGCTAAGACATAAAAAGAGTCACCTTTGCTCCAGTTCCCAACGAGTTTCTCATCTCCATCTAAGACCACCTCAGCCTGAATTTAATTGTCCATATGATTATTAGCATTTTTGGTCAAAGCCATTCAACAAGTCTCTAGGGAGTTCCAAACTTTCCCACGTTTTCCTGTCTTCTTCTGAGCTCTCCAAACTGTTTCAACCTCTGCCTGTTAACTGGTTCCAAAGTCGCTTCCACATTTTTGAGTATCTTTTGAGCAACACCCCACTGTACTGATACCAATTTACCATATTGGTCTGTTTTCACACTCTAATAAAGACATACCCAAGACTGGGCAATTTACAAAAGAAAGAGTTTTAATGGACTCACAGTTCCACGTGGCTGAGGAGGCCTCACAATCATGGTGGAAGGTGAAAGGCACATCTCACATGGCAGCAGACAAGAGAACTTGTGCAGGGAAACTCCCGTTTATAAAACCATCAGATCTTGTGAGACTCATCCACTATCATGAGAATAGCATGGGAAAGACCTGCCCCTCATGATTCAATTACCTCCCACTGGATCCCTCCCACAACATGTGGGAATTGTGGGAGCTACAATTCAAGATGAGATTTGGGTGGGGACACAGCCAAACCATATCAGTTGAGCACTTGAGATTGAATCTGAATATGCTTGTTTGGTTAACTGAAGTCTGGATTCAATGTTGGCCTACAGTCATTCAAGTTGGGATGCCAGAAATTTCCTGGCTGGAGTGCAGTGGTGCAATCATAGCTCACTGCAGCCTTGACCTCCTGGGCTCAAGTGATCTTCCTGCCTCAGCCTCCTGAGTAGCTAGGACTACAGGCATGTGCCACCACACCTGGCTATTGTTTTGTTTTGTTGGTAGAGACAGGGTCTTGCTATGTTGCCCATGCTGGTTTCAAACTCCTGGCCTCAAGCAATCCTTCTATTTCAGCCTCCCAAAGTGCTGGGATTACAGGCATGAGTCAGCATGCTTGGCCTCACTTGTTTTTGTAAATAAAATTTTGTGGAAGACAGCTATGCTCATTTATGTTCTATATATGGCTACAACAGCAGAATTGAATTTTGCTACAGATTTATGTGTAAAATATTTATTGCCTGTCCCTTTGTAGAAAAAGTGGGTGAACTCCTGCTATAGAAGAAGTACAAAGGTTTAGGGAGATGGAAATATTGATGTGGATTTGCTTAACATGTCAAAATATTCAAAAGTCACCCATCAAGTTAACAATTAGTCAAATAAATGATATTCTGTCCTCCTGCCCCAAATCTATCTTTGTAGAGCAGGAAAGATTTCTTTTCTTACCCATCACTAGGTTCATGGCTGAGCCCCCTACAATAAAGGACAGGTTACCAAAAAAAAGTGTACAAATTGGCCAGGTGTGGTGGCTCACGCCTGTAATCCCAGCACTTTGGGAGGCCGAGGCGGGGGATCACGAGGTCAGGAGATTGAGACTATCCTGGCTAACACAGTGAAACCCCGTCTCTACTAAAAATACAAAAAATTAGCCGGGCGTGGTGGTGGGCCCCTGTAGTACCAGCTACTCGGGAGGCTGAGGCAGGAGAATGGTGTGAACCCAGGAGGCGCAGTGGGCTGAGACTGTGCCACTGCACTCCAGCCTTGGCGACAGAGCAAGACTCCGTCTCAAAGAAAAAGAAAAACTGTACAAATTAATGTAAGTTTTACGGTCGGGTGCAGTGGCTCACGCCTATAATCCTAGCACTTTGGGAGGCCGAGGCGGGTGAATCACTTGAGGTCAGGAGTTCAGGACCAGATTGGCCAACATGGTGAAACCTCATCTGTACTAAAAATACAAAAAAATTAGCTGGGCCTGGTGGTGGGCGCCTGTAATTCCAGTTATTTGGGAGGCTGAGGCAGAAGAATTACTTGAATCCAGGAGGCAGAGGTTGCAGTGAGCTGAGGTCGCGTCATTGCACTCCAGCCTGGGCGAAAGAGCGAGACTCTGTCTCAGAAAGAAAAAAAAAGGAGACAGTGGTGCAGTTATAGCTCACTGCAGCCTTAAACTCCTGGGCTCAAGTGATCCTCCTGCCTTGGCCTCCCGAAATGCTGGGATTACAGGCATGAGCTACCATGCCCAGCCTTAATTTTAAAATGTTAATTCAATTTTAAATTACTTGGGTAAACTGTACTTGGTTATTCTGTTAGGGTTCTCCAGACAAACAGAACCAATAGAATTGGCTTATGAGGTTAGGGAGGCTGAGCAGTCCTATGATATGCCATCTGTAGGCTAGAAAACCAGGACAGTCAATGGTGTGTTATAGTTCAATCTGAGTCTGAAGGCCCAAGAGACTGAAGCTCTAACATACATCTCAGGGTGGAAGATGGATGTCCCAGCTCTAGAAGATAGAGGGAATTTGCCCTTCATCTTTTTGTTCTATCCTGGCCGTCAACAGATTGGATGATGCCTGCCCACACTGGTGAGGGCACATCTTCTTTACTCAATGTACTGATTCAGATGCTAATCTCTTCTGGAAATACCCTCACAGACATACCCAGAAATAATGTTTTACCACCTATCTGGGAATCCCTTAGCCCAATCATTTGACACATTATATTAACCATCACCGTAATAATGCATTATCCTTCTTACACATTGCTAGCATTGACCTGCTAATATTCCCTTAGGGATTTTTGTATCTTTGTTCATGAGACAATAGCTTAGTTTTAGTTTTTTGTTTTTTTTTTGCTGGGGGTGGGGGTGGGGGTGAGGGTGAGGGATGGGATTATACATATTCCAATTTTTTTCTTTCCTTTTTTGTTGAGATGGAGTCTTGTTCTGTCACCCAGACCCATGCAGTGGCATGATATCAGCTCACTGCAAACTCCGCTTCCTAGGTTCAAGTGATTCTTGTGCCTCAGCCTCCCAAGTAGCTGGGATTACAGGTGTGTGCCACCATGCCTGGCTAATTTTCGTATTTTTAGTAGAGATGGGGTTTCGCCATGTTGGCCAAGCTGGTCCTGAACTCTTGACCTCAAGTGATCCACATGGCTCGGCCTCCCAAAGTGCTGGGATTACAGGCATGAGCCACTGTGCCCAGCCCCAATTCATCTTTTATTGTCCGTAGGATCTTAAATCATAAATTTCTTCCACTCTTTTCCCTTCACTTCACTATCCTGTCTCCAGACATTTTTATACTCTTCTCAAGAGAAAATGCCTTCCTGAGACTGCCACATCGAATCCTGCACACTAAGTCCATTTTTAATATACGGTACTCTGATCCACTCACACTTTCACTTTTCATTACTTTTGCACTTAGGATGGCCTTTCTCTTTCTGGGAGTCTCTTTTTAAAAAATGCGATGTTAGGCCCTCCATTTCCCTACTCTCTGCTTTCCTGGACCCACCAACCTTTCTGCAGAGGTTTACTGTTGAAACTTGAGATAGCTCTGCTGGAATTTGGCTTTTTTGTATTTTTAATGTGAAGTCTGTACTGTTTGTCTTCTAGATATCTCGAAGGCATAGGGTTGTGAGGCTGTATTTGTTCTTCTTGTTCATCTGTATGGTTTTTTAAGAGGACATGTGGAAAGATTTGAAGTTAGGTAACTGTCCTTATCTTGGGCTCCCTGTAAGTACAGATTCATCCATCCATTTGGATTTTTTTTTTTTTTTTTTTTTACCATTCATCCATTAATTTTCCAATTCCCCAAATTGTATCATCTTCTCTCCTGTTTTCTTTGTCCTTATAGGTTTATGCCTTTAAAAAATCCCTTCACTGGCCAGGCATGGTGGCTCATTCCTATAATCCCAGCATTTTGGGAGGCCAAGGTGGGCAGATCACCTGAGGTCAGGAGTTCAAGACCAGCCTGGCCAACATGGTGAAACCCTGTCTCTGCTAAAAAAAAACCCAAAAAACCCAAAAAAACAAAAAGTCTGTCCTGCATACACATGGGTTTCACAACCCATGAATACTGTATTTTATTTTTTTGGGGACAGGGTCTTGCTCTGTCACTTAGGCTGAGTGCAGTGGTGTGATCACACAGCTGGACTTCCCAGGCTTAAGCCTCTCGAGTAGCTGGGACTACAGCTATGCACCACTGTGCCTAGCTAATTTTTGACTTTTTTGTAGAGAAAGAGTCTATGTTTCCCAGGCCAAATACTGTATTTTAGATCTGTATTTGGTTGAAAAAAAATCTGCATATAAGTGGACCTGTACAGTTCAAACCCAAGTTGTTCAAGGATCAACTGTATATGGTGAGAAAATATAATCTCCAGTATCATTGTGTGAAACAAACAGATTTATTTGATGCTTGGAATGGTGTTATGAACTTATTTTACAAAAGCAAGGCAGTCTTAATGAAGCGCGTAACTAACTTGGCTTTGATTATCCAGTGACTGAGAATCTTACCAGATGAATTAATGCAGGAAGTTTCCAATTCTAATGAAGTGTCTTCAATAAAGTGTAGTATAGTGAATGGATGGTGCTAGTAGGTAAAGGTTCATGTTCATCTCTGTTGTTTTGTTATTCTGGACCTAGAGACAAAAGTACAAACAAGAACCTGGAACAGAGTTTGGCTTCTGTCTTATTATGGATTAGATTCTATTAACCTTGACAAAACCAGAAGGATTAGGTCAACATTTAGATTGTCAAAGTTGACTGGATAAAAGGTTTATTTTATTTTTAGAGACAGAGTCTTGTTCTGTTGCCCAGACTGGAGTACAGTGGTGTGATCATAGTTCACTGCAGCCTCAAACTCCTGGCCTCAAGTGATCCTCCTGCCTTGGCCTCCCAAAGTGCTAGGATTAGAGGCGTGAGCACCACGACTGGCCCTAAAGATTATAATTATGAAAGAATGTAGGTTTAAAAAACTCAACCTAATATATTATTTGGTTAACTACAAATGGAGATTTATGGCATATAATCATTTGCTAAGGGAAAAACTAAAACAATGTTTGTTTTGAGACAGGTTATTTCTCTGTTACCCAGGTTGGAGTGCAGTGGTGTGATCTTGGCTCAGTGTAGCCTCCACCTGCTGGGCTCAAGCTAGAACTACAGGTGCATGCCACAATGCCTGGCTAATTTTTAAATTTTTTGTAGAGACAGGGTCTCTTTATATTGCCCAGACTGGTCTTGAACTCCTGGGCTCAAGCTATTCTCCAGCCTTGGTCTCCCAAAGTGCTATGATTACAGGCATGAGCCACTGTGCCTAGCCTGTAACAATGTTTTTGAGGTAGCTCTAAAGTGAAAGGCTGAATATCTGTTGTTACATATGACAAAAAATAGTCAATTGACATGTATCTTGTGCACATAGGACTACAGAAGAAATTCTGCTCATATGAGAAAGAAACAGTGATCAATTTTCTAATTAACAAATACTGTATTCAATCTCTTGTCTACCCAAATAACTTAGCCAAGGATAAGTTCTAATCAGACTCTATGAATTGAGAATTACAAATCAACTGAAGAAAGTAACATCACTTTTTTTATTTGATTCAAACCCATTTTCATATACAAAGCTAATTTATTATGTACAAAATAAATGGACATTCTTAAAAAGTGTTAGAATACAAATTTCCAAGGGCCTAAAATAAGTGCAAAATTTTCAATTATCTTTAATCATGCTATACAGAAACAAATCAAGTATTAGCTCATATACACACAATGAATTTTTAAAAAATAGCACTTAATGTAATAAAACAAAACATCTTATATATTTAATTTTAAAAGGATGAGGAAGGAAATAATGTATTGCACCAAACTAACAGTAACTTAACTACAATGAGAATAATCAAAATTATTTACACATCTTTATTAAAAATTGCTCAACTTTAAAACATTTTTCGGGGGCATACAAATATCCACTGAGTCACAGTTTGCACAGTCAATAATTAGATATAAATAAGGCATAATATTTTCTTTTTCATGGTCAATTCCAGTAGAGTAAGTGAGAAGGAACATTTTAAGATAAATACACAACTTTCTGAATTCCTTCAATATTTAAGTAGCAGCACAATTTCCAAGTACTTTTAAAAAACAAGTCATTCTGAATTTTTAGTTATTCCGCTCTGAATTGACTACGTGCATATACATGCATTCAAGTCACTGTCACTTTCTGTAACACTGAAATGCTATTGGAGTCCCAGAAAAACTGACAAAAGAGATGAATTAAATATGTTTCATATTTTTATGCCTCAGTAGATTCATTTTTATAGCAATGAATCTGAGAGAAATGGCTGTCTAGCCAGATATGATTACTTTTTGCTAAATTTTTTGCTCTAAGTCTATAAAAGCAAACAATTGGAGGAATGAAAGCCATACCTGTTAAGAGTTTCTAAATGGAACCAACCAGCCACATAGTTTTCTAAGAAGTTTTCTTATATAAAGCTAATTATAAAATAAGCAATTAGCCACAAAAAAAGTTTGGTGATGTTCATTAATCACAGTCTTTGAGAGTAGTAAAAAGCAGAACAGGAAAAAAACAGTTTAAAATATAAAAGATCTTTAATAGTAAGATCTACTATAACATGCCATAGTTTTGGAAGAAAAATAGAAATTATTATAATTAAATTGCTAAAAAGTCATCTAAGAAAATCAAAATTCCAAAATTCCAAAGGAATTATTCTCTCCAAAGGAAAAAATAAAGTTATCCTCTTTAATCCCTATATAAAAAACAGACGCTGACAGTTTTTCAATTAAGTCTGACTACTGATATCATCCTACCAGAACCACTTCTTAAAGTGTTTAGTGATTAATATAACTTTCACATTCTGAAGAGTAAAACAATTATGTCGAATACAGACAAGTATCTTTTTCCTTCAAAATATAGAGAAGCATTTATGAATTTGTAGGTTCAGCCCACTAAATTGTAAAACATGTTGCTTAGTGTCAGAATATGTTACCAAAAGAAGACAACCCAAAATGGCATTTTAATGTTGACTAGTACACTGATTATCACAGAATTGCTAGTTTTAATACATCTTAAGTTGAAATATTACCAAAATAAAAATTTTAAAGGTCCAATTGGAATAGGACTTCTTTTAAAAAATAGTTTATTTTTAATTGATGAATTTTTAAAAATCCCACCTAAATCCTAATTTTTCTTCATCTTACATTACAATGCTACATTGTAACAGCATTATAAGCCGCTAATCACTCTGTACACTGAAAAATAACTATAAATTAATTTAAATAATGAGACAGCCATTACATAAGTGGAAACACAGACACACATATACCCCTCCACTAACAGTCAAGTTTGAAAAATGAATGGGTAATTTTTTAAATGGCAAAATTGTGTTATTACTATTATTGTTATATTTGCAAAATATGTTTCCAAGGAAACATGAAAACCGTACCATGAAAAACAAATATTGAATTAGTAGCTTTCTATTTGTTCTTTTCCTTCTGAATTTTCAGTTCATAAGATTATGGGCATTAAGACAAAAGTAAATATTGTTGAATGTGCCCTTTTACTTATCACTAAAGCCACTGGCTTTACAGGTCCAAATCCTGCAATGTGTTTAGAAATCACTCACGTGTGACAAATGTCAATGAGATAATCACCAAATGAAGGAGATGTGTCTGATGAATTACTATAATCCAATAAGTATCTGATAATACAGCTACTATTGAATGAGATTTTTATACAGAAGAAAATCACATAACTCCTATACTCTAGGATGGCCTTACATTTCTTAACACAGAAAACTGAATTATTTCCTATTTGGAATTAAATATCTTAAATGTTAATGCTTTCTTCTGTTATACCTATAAAAAATTAAAGATTATTTCCATACAGAGGCTGTACCTGCAAAAGTCATTGGAAGTAGTAGATAATTTATCCAATGCTTTTTAATTAGGAAAATTCTATTGATTACAAGCCTCAAGGCTATAAGAGATCTACTTTTATGTTTTAAATTTAGCATGTTAGTCATGTTTTTTTCTTCTTTAAAATGTTGCCTAATTCAAGTTCGCAAAACGTTCATTGAAAGTCACCAGGAACTAATATTAGCAAACAGATGTATTTTTCTGGAGGCAAATATTAGTTATAATTTTCAAATGTGAACAGTCTAAAGAGAGTTCATGATAAAAATAATTCAACTGAAAGGAGATTTGGTTGTTTTTGTGGCAGGCAAAACAAAGATAATAAAGCCATTCCAAGCAAATTTTAGACAAAATGTCTCTCAGGATAATGATTAAGCCTATTTTCAAATAAGTCTGAATATTGGATCTGGTATATAAAGATAAATGGACAAATTTCTATACAGAAAAAATTTTTAGGATATAACATAATAATCCTCAGACATAATTTTTTAATACCAAGAATATCAAGTAAAGAGATTCACGAAGTCAAAAGCAGTGCCTAGATATCTGTATATTTATAAACTCCACAGAGAAGTCTGATCTGCAATATCCATTAAGAACCACTGGCCTAGAAACTGCTAGATTTAAATAAAAAAAAAAATGTATTTTTGGAGAAGGGTCTAACTCTGCCACCTAGGCTGAAGTGCAGTGGTGCAATCACAGCTTACTGCAGCCTTGATCTCTAGGCTCAAGCAAACCCCTTGCCTCAGCCTCCCGAGTAGCTAGGACTACAGGCACTTGCCAGCACACATGGCTAATTTTTTAATGTCTTGTAGAGGTGGGGCCCACTATGCTGCCCAGGCTGGTCTTGAGCTCCTAGGCTCAAGTGATCCTCCTGCCTCAGCCTCCCAAAGTGCTGAGATTATAGGCATGAGCCACCATGCTTGGCCTAGATTTAAACTAAAGAAAGCAGGCTGTGGTCCACATTTTAAATCATATTAAAATGATGACTGATAACACTATATTGTTGCCTAAGGTCATCAAGAAAAATACCACATGACTCTGATAAATACAGGAAAACTCTATAGAACAATGCTCTGGATGAAGTCAAGTTTAAAACAAATAATATGTTGAGTATATACAATATGCCAATTCAGCAAAAAGAATATTGAGAATGGATTTTGTTAAAGAGTGATGAAAATGTTTAAGATTGCTCACTTATTGGGGAGAAACAGTTTCAGCTGATGAGAGGAACAATGCATAGGATAAGCCATGAGTATGGCTGATGATACAAACAAACAAACAAAAAGGAAACAAACAAACATGTTTCATTTCTTATATCCCAGTCAAAAACTGTATCCTAAAGATAGGTTCAAGAACCTGTTTCCAGAAGACAGGTTTAAATATATATATTTGAAAAGACCAATCTTTACACACACATACCCCCAACAGACACCCATGATATTACATATATTATTTAATAATATAATATTTACATTTAATATAGTCCTAGGACTGCATCTTTTCAGTGGAAAGGTGGTAAAGATAATGCTACTCATTTTATAAATATATAAAAGGAGCTAACTTCCTTAAGTTCAATTACAAGATTTCCTCAGTGGTCTCTTTAGTAGTAACAATATAAAATATACATAAAGGCAAAGGTCATATCTCTATCATCATTAAATAAAAACCTGGTACACAAGTTAACAGTTTCCCCTGACCACTCCTTTTCACACAAAATATAAAATGTCTTAGGTTAAGATTCAACCGTCAAATCTGAATTCTAATTCTGAGAGCCCACTTATTATTTTCAGAAGCATAAACTTGATTTTCAATACAAGTACTCTGAAGGATAATTTTAATATGCCCTAAATAGAGAAAAAAAAGAAACCTCATTGGTGTTCCTTGCTAATGACAGAATGAACACTTGGTATTTTTTCTTCTACAAAAGGATGCACTGCACTGTGACCTAAAAAAAGTTGACAGATTTTAATTTTTTTATTAACTTAATAACAGACGTGAGCTTCACAGGCTAAAAAGAAAGACTAAACCAACTTGCCAAACTTCACTTTTATACACTTTCCTGATTTTTATGCCCTGATCTACTTTTCCTTCTCTCTTACAATTTTATCTGAGTAATGCCAGGATACTGATTGAAAACAGTTGTAAAAAAATTTTATAAAGGTTCTTTATTCTCTAAGCGTGCACAGCTATTACATGCTTTAATACTTGATCTCATTTTCCAAAAGTAAAATAATTATCTTGGTATAAATCTCTTCCTATCACCAGGATGCTGAGATTTTTATTTTTGTCATCACCAGTATCAAGAAACAAAAGCATACAAAAAGTTTTGCAAAGATAACAGACTTTTTTTTTTTTTTTTGGGATGGAGTCTTGCCCTGTTGCCCAGGCTGGAGTGCAGTGGTACGATTTTGGCTCACTGCAACCTCTGCCTCCTGGGTTCAAGCGATTCTCCTGCCTCAGCCTCCTGAGTAGCTGGGACTACAGGCGCCTGCCACCACGCCCAGCAAATTTTTGTATTTTTAGTAGAGACAGGGTTTCACCATGTTGGCCAGGCTGGTCTCGAACTCCTGACCTTGTGATCCGCCCACCTCGGCCTCCCAAAGTGCTGGGATTATAGGCATGAGCCACCACAATTGGCCAGATAACAGACTTTTAAGAGCCAACTTGAGATACTATATCCACCAATTGAAATGACCACCTGTTATTTCATTCTAATGATACTGTTCATTTCTCCCATTATATAATATATAACTAATTTCTATGGGTAACATGTAAATATACCAGAATCCTCAAAAGTACTTCTTTCCAATTATTTTATCTAGTGATTTTTAATTCAGCAGGCTATACTCTTTAAATGAGTAATATATTATTCGCTAATAGTTGTTTGCTTCTTTTAATAGATAAAATTTAAGTTCCATTCTCTAGACTGTTGCTAGTATTCTCAAAGATTTTTCTCTAAATTCCATATTTTTTTTTCTTTTCTTTGAGACAAAGTCTCACTCTGTTGCCCAAGCTGGAGTGCAGTAGCGTGATCTCGGGTCACTGCAACCTCCACCTCCCGGGTTTAAGTGATTCTCCTGCGCTGCTCAGCCTCTCGAGTAGCTGGGACTACAGGCATGTGCCACCATGCCCGGCTAATTTTTGTATTTTTAGTAGAGACAGGGTTTCACTGTGTTGGCCAGGCTGGTCTTGAACTCCTGATCTTGTGATTCGCCTGCCTCAGCCTCCCAAAGTGCTGGGATTACAGGCATGAGCCACCACGCCTGGCCCACATTTTTGGTTTTTACTTTTTGGAAAAAGCAATATAAGAAATAATTCCACTACCTTGTACATCTAGTATTAGTCCAGGTAGGATATCTATTTTATTGTGAACAAAACTTATTTGTACTATAAAGTAAAAACTGCTTATTTCTTCCATCTAAAAAGCAGCATAGTAAAACATCATAAACTTAGGCATTTTTTCTAATTATCTAAGTTTTAGAAAACTTATAAGCATCCAAAATAATTTTCAAATCCAGTATTAAGTAACCTTAAAAATAAAGAAGGCATTTTTACATCAAAATCTCTGGATAAATAACAAAATAAAACTTAGTAGGTTTTGATTTAGAAAAAGTTTCTAAAAAAATCAGTATTTTAAAAACTAAAAATCAATCATGTTAGTTCTGCCGACTTGAAATCTCCTAAAAAACTCTAAGATAAAAAAAAAAGATAGCCACGGTGGCACCACTGGTGAAGCACTGGATTGAAACCTCCCATCCCCCCAAAAAAGAATAAAATAAATGAACAGATGCCAGTCTCGTTTATGCATCATAATTATTGCTACTGAACTTATTTTGAGACTTTTTTCAATACAAATTCCTGAAGTATAAGAAAAGACACCTTGACATTTACATATGTTCTATTTTACAATTGTTGTACCAGTTTATTTCAGAGTTATTTACCTAAAACATAGCTATTTTTTCCTTAATAAAACAGAGGATTTTTACTTATTGGAAAGAAAATTCTTCTATAGCTTTTTATTAGCCCTGACTCACATCAAATCAAATCTATTCAAAAGTTTCCCTAAACAGAATCCTTTATTTCTTAAAATTTTTTTACTTACTCAAAAGATTATAAAGAAAAGGGCACTGGATACTGTGGTCAACAGGAAAGCGAAATTGCAAAGGAAAAATTTCTCTAAGATTCAACGGAGAAGACAATTGGATTTAAGGACATCTATGATTTGTGGAACAAAAAAGAATACTGTTACTGGTCACAGATCCCTTTAAAGAAAGCCATGTAACCATTCCTTCCTGAAAATGCATTTAACATACAAAATCTCTGCACAATTTCAGAGGGATTCACAAGTTCTCCCAAACCCATGAAATCTCAGATTAATAACACTGGTAGTTGTAAAAGCTCTCTGACCTAACTCAAAAGATAATCTTACAAAAAATCTAAGTTTAACAATGTCTTTGAATTCCAAATTAAATAAATCAGACTTTTACTTTAAGATCTTAATAATCAAGCACAACATTTAACACTATATAATAAAATTAGCTATAATCCTAAAACATGAAATAGAAATTTTTAGATTACTATATATAAATGATTATTTTAAGTTATACATATCTTTTCAATTCATTCATCAATCACACAGATATCCTAAGTAAAAATTCAACATATTTGGGTATTACTAACTCTTAATTATTAGAGTAAAACAGTATTTGCTTAGTGAAGAAAGAGTCAAGAAATTTTGAACTTTGCAAATGCAAATTGTGCTGCAAATGCTACTTAAAAGGCCCAACTGTCAAAATCACAATTAGCACTTTTGCTTAATTATATTATTAAGGAAATACATCTGTAAAACGTATCTCTAGTTCCACTTTTTTCTACTCAATTTTTATTACTTAAGGACAGTAATAGATTTCAGTAACTTCTCATTAGTAACACGCTAAGTAGTAATAGAATTAGCTAATGTACCAGTTTCAATATTCGTATTTTATTCTTACCATGCAAACCTGTAACTTTTACTGAGTTTTGAAAATCCAAGTGTGCAACAGATACCTTTAAAATATTATCCCAAATCAGGAGTTCCATAAATAAATTGATATATTTTCATTACAGTGGTCAGTAAATAGGAAAATGATTACTTAAGAATGTATTTAAAGCCATCTCTCTCAACTGTCCCATTATCTGTACTCTTTTATTAGAAAAATCTTAAATTTTATCATTTGGAATAATAAGAAAATTGAACCTAATTTTCTCATTTTAGTTTGTTTTAAAAATGGATACAATGACCTTTAGGAATGGGCCACAAAATCAAATCAAATGTATTTTCTCAAATACATCTTAGTATAGACCAAGAATTAGTTTATACACCACAGCAAATTGTGGCTATCTGTAAATGATTTTCAGGGATAAAAGCCTTGCAACATGGCAGAGAGTTGAGAGATGTGGTTAAAGTGACAAAGCAATAAATCAGGTTTCAGTAATCATAACAGAAAATGGAAATAACAATCACTTGGAATCTTGAGTATTATATTCAGTTTCTCCAGCTGAAATCTGGCTGAGCCGCTTGCTCGATCCCCACAATTTTCGAGAAAGCTGACCTGAACGCATCTGTGTAAAGTAATCCAAAGAAATGAAGAATAAATATTAAGAAAAAATTTTAAAAAGTGATATGTAAGACACTGATTTTGCAGAGTGAAAAGAAACAAATTGTTAGCAGAATTATTAACACTTTAAAGGTTATCAATAATAGAGAAAGACGGCCAGGTGTGGTGGCTCATGCCTGTAATCCCAGCACTTTGGTAGGCCAAGGCAGGTAGATCACTTGAGGCCAGGAGTTTGAGACCAGCCTGGCCAAAATGGCAAACTCTCGTCTCTACTGAAGATACAAAAATTAGCCCAGCATGGTGGCACATGCCCGTAATCCCAGCCACTTGGGAGGCTGAGGCATGAGAATTGCTTGAACCTGAGAGGCAGAGGTTGCAGTGAGCCAAGATCGTGCCACTGTACTCCAGCCTGGGCATCATAGTGAGACTCTGTCTCTCTCTCTCTCTCATACACACACAGACACATAATAATAACAATAATAATAATGAAAGACTTTTACACTTATTTTGTCATTGAGAAAGGTCTAATGTCAGTGTGTACATTTAAACAATTAATGGCCTAGTTATGTCAAAGTTACCAGATTCCTTTATTTTATATATTATCAAAAATATGTATTACTTCATCAAAATAAGCTTCTCAAAACTATTCTTTTTTAAAATTTTTAATTAATTTTTTATTTGTTTGTAGAGATGAGATCTCACTATATTGCCCAGGCTGGTGAAGTCCTGGGCTCAAGCAATCCTCCCACCTCAGCCTCCCAAAGTGCTGGGATTACAGGTGTGAGCCAATACACCTGGCTCAAAATTATTCTTAATTTTGCTAACCAGACATACAGGTTTGGAGATTTTCTTTTCTAGAATTTACAGTACTGTTAATGCCAATCATAAGGATAAGAAGAAAGTAAACTAAAGTTTTGATGAAAAGAAAGTAATTTTAAAATATTTTAAGACTTTCAAAAAATAATATTTAACAAGAGAATGATAAAAAGTAATGTAGAAAACAAGGAGAGCATAAACCCCTTGAAGGCAGGAATTGCATTTTGTTCGCCATTAAATTTGCATCACCTACCATCCTTCCCAGTGTATAATAAATATTAACCAAATAGTAATTAAATCAGTGAATGAATAAATGTCTTTTAAAAGTGTTTATACATCCAAGTGGGGCAAAAATCCCCTGTGGTTTGTTGCAATTACTTTCTCAAGTGCAATCTACTTTTTAATGGTGATTCCACCTTTTTTTTTTTTTTCTGAGACAGGGTTTCACTCTGTTGCCCACGCTGGAGTGCAGTGGTGCAACCTCAGCTCACTGCAACCTCTGCCTCCTGGGCTCAGGCAATCCTCCCACCTTAGCCTCCTAAGTAGCTGAGACTACAGGAACATACCATCATGCTTAACTAATTTTTGTATTTTTAGTAGAGACAGGGTTTCAACATGTTGCCCAGGCTGGTCTCAAACTCCTGGCCTCAAGTGCTCCACCCACCTCAGCCTCCCAAAGTGCTGAGATTACAGGAGTGAGTCACCATGCCCGGCTTGCCACCTTTTTTAATGGTCACTTTTCTTTTTTTTTTGAGATGGAGTCTCGCTCTGTTGCCAGGCTGGAAGTGCAGTGGCACAATCTCAGTTCACTGCAACCTGTACCTCCTGGGTTCAAGCAATTCTCCTGCCTCAGCCTCCCAAGTAGCTGGGACTACAGGCATGCGCCACCACACCCAGCTAATTTGTTGTTCTTGTTTTTTGAGACAGAGTCTCGCTCTGTCACCAGGCTGGAGTGCAGTGGCACAATCTTGGCTCACTGCAACCTCCACCTTCCTGGTTTAAGCAATTCTCCTGCCTCAGCCTCCGCCTCCAGAGTAGCTGGGACTACAGGCATGCGCCACCACACCCAGCTAATTTTTTTTTGTATTTTTAGTAGAGACGAGGTTTTACCATGTTGGCCAGGATGGTCTCGATCTTTTGACCTCGTGATCTGCCCACCTCAGCCTCCCAAAGTGCTGGGACTACAGGTGTGAGTCACTGCGCCTGGCCCACACCTGGCTAATTTTTGTATTTTTAGTAGAGACGGGGTTTCACCATGTTGGCCGAGATGGTCTGGCTGTCTTGACCTCGTGATCTGCCCGCGTTGGCCTTCCAAAGTGCTGGGATTACAGGCGTGAGCCACCACGCCCGGCCTAATGGTTGCTTTTCTAGGGTATATTTATTGGAGTGATAAAAGATAAGCCTCATACAAAGTACTAGTGGCTTTGGCATGCTTGTTTTGCAGTTACATTTGCAGATGTATTTTCCGAAGCACTACTACCTTACCATCTGATTTTTACATATGATTTTCACTCTAATAGAATAATATATAAAACTGGTACATGATTAAAAAACATATATTAATCAAGATTTTGATGTTTTAGATAAAAATAGATCTTGAAATAGAAATATCTTTTTGTAACTAAATATGGATCTAGTTCATATTCTACACTGTAGTACAGAGTCTTGCTCGGTCACCCAGGCTGGAGTGCAGCGGCGTGATATCAGCTCACTGCAACCACCAATTCCCAGGTTCAATTGATTCTTTTGCCTCAGCCTCCCGAGTAGCTGGGATTACTGGAATATGCCACCACACCTGGCTAATTTTTGTATTTTTAGTAGAGATGGGGTTTCACCACGTTGGCCAGGCTGGTCTCGAACTCCTGACCTCAAGTGATCCACTCCCCTTGGTCCCCCAAAGTGCAGGGATTACAGGCGTGAGCCACCATGCCCAGCCATAATAACATTAATTTAACGACACTTTTTTTTGTTAAAATAATATGCTGAAAAAAAGCATAAGGACTGAATAAATTTCAAATATTTATAAAACAGGTTTTTACGATCTTTAACAGGTTATTATAGCCACTGACTGTGTGACGGTAATTTCTTCCCTTGAAATAACCCCGACAGATCCCATATTGTTAGATTTCTCAGAAAATACCAACAGTGACTTAAAAAAATTTATAATGCTTAATTTAACTATGTAATAACACAAATTA
Source organism: Pongo pygmaeus (assembly GCF_028885625.2). Lineage (NCBI taxonomy): Eukaryota > Metazoa > Chordata > Mammalia > Primates > Hominidae > Pongo > Pongo pygmaeus. The sequence goes on along the minus strand of NC_072384.2, from coordinate 103,513,375 downwards.
TTTGGAAGAATCAGTAAGTTACTGGAGTATAACTACAAAGTTTTCCTAAGAGTGAGAGTTAGATTTATGATATCTGAATATTCAATAATTGATAAATCATTAGCAAGTAAATTTAACTATAGGAAACTCACTGAGAATAAGCACACTATATGGGGATATTTGTAGTTACAAATAAAAAATGATGCTTTTACAAAAGAACAACTGACATAGTTATGATGAGTATTTGTTAAAACTAAAGTAGTTTTATTGTTTGAGCCTATATTTTATTCTTTTGCAAAGGCTCCTATGTATTGAAAATCTAAGTTGTGGTCTTGAATCTAGATTTGGAAGAAATGAACTTTCTTATTCCTATAGAGTGGTAGATAGAATTGCCAAAGGTGGGCTTTCAATAATAACATAAACATCATTCTTGAATAATAGCTTTATCCTGTTTTTATTTACCACCTTTTGAAAAATCAAATTTGGTTTTTAATTTGTTTATCCCTAATGGTGACTTCTCAATCAGTTGGAATGAAGGAGAACCAAAGTAATCCCCAACAGCATGAGAAATGAAATTACTGATGCTAGGTTTTACCTCAGCAGGCTTGCCAACACCCACTACAATCAATTTGCCATCTTCTAAACCTACAAGAATATGGCTGTATTCTTTGGTTACACAAACACAATGGATAGGCAGTCGCATGGCTAATGGGTTGATGCTGAGATTCAAGCTAGAAAAGAAATAAAAAATACAGACATAATTACATGGATTTATAATGAATTCACAGAATTTTATATCTGGAAAATAAATTAATGCTCATCTAGTTCTGCATTCTAATTTTACAGACGTGGGAACTTGTGTCCAGAAAGTCTAAGTGACTCACACAAGGGCCTGTATTTACAGCATTACTTAAGATACTTGATAAATGGATTTTTCCTCTATTTTTGACATCTATTTTTCTTCTAACCATATATAATCAAACAAAATATTAATAAAGCAACCATGAACCTAAAATATAAAAATTTTCTTGACTTCCTAGAGAATCTTACTCTTTTTTCAATTTTCCAACCCATTCTATTATTACTTTAGTTTTTACATCTTATTATTACATTCATCATTTATCTAAGGTAAATAGTCTTTACGTTCCCTTTAGAGAGATTAGAGGGAAGGTGAGAGACAAAGTAAGGAACACAACAGTTAGATAGGATTCTATATGGATACTAACTAGATTTTTATCCTTAGTGTTCTTCCTAAAACAGATAGAAATAAAGTTCCTATACTAGTCACCGTTCTCTGAGCCTCAGACTCTCAGTGGGCATTTGTTCTAGTCTTGCTCTGATCTTATCCCTGAAATGCAGCACAGTACACACCATGTTCATTGCTGTTCCTACGTCTTTGTGCTTTATTTCCTCACATATTGCCTACCTCCATCTCCAAAAGAAGGCCCTCCCTGTCTTTTCATGTCCATTTAATTCCTACTAATCCTTCATCAAGACTCCTCTGACTACTCAGATCCATGCTAATCCTTAATGTCTTTAAAACTCATCTTACACATGCAACTGGGACCATATAATTTAGCTCTTAAACTGTTCACAACAGTACACAAATATTGATATTTTCCCAACTAGTCTTTTTTTTTTTTTTTGAGACAGAGTCTCGCTCTGTCACCCAGGCTGGAGTGCAGTGGTGTGATCTCAGTCACTGCAACCTCTGCCTCCTGAGTTCAAGCAATTCTCCTGCCTCAGGCTCCTGAGTATCTGGGGACTACAGGTGCCCGCCACCACACTCGGCTAATTTTTGTACTTTTAGTAGAAATGGGGTTTCACTATGTTGGCCAGGCTGGTCTTGAACTCCTGACCTCAAAAGATCCAGCTACCTCAGCCTCCCAAAGTGCTGGGATTACAGGCGTGAGCCACCACGCCCAGCCTCCAACTAGTCTTAAACCCCTTAAAAACCATTATTATGAGTAAGCATCACAGTATTGAGCACCTAGGCACTCTTATTAAATGCTTTTTGCCTTGTTGATTCATAAATGAGTGGTGGGTAAGAAGCCCGGAAATCTCGGGCCAGGTGCAGTGGCTCATGCCTGTAATCCCAGCACTTAGGGAAGGCTGAGGTGGGTGGATCACTTGAGGTCAGGAATTTGACACCAGCCTGGCCAACATGGTGGAACCTCGTCTCTACTAAAAATACAAAAATTAGCTGGGCATGATGGCATGCACATATATTCCCAGCTAACGTGGAGGCTGAGGCAGGAGAATCACTTGAACCTGGAGGCAAAGGCTGCAGTGAGCCAATATCATGCCACTGCACTCCAGCCTGGGTGACAGAGCAAGACTAGGTCTCAAAAAACAAAACAAAACAAAAACACATATCCACTACTCCAGTATCTCTCTCCTTCACTAGATTAAATGACAACAGATCCCGATACCAATTTTATACACACACATGCTTAAATATGTTAAATATACTCTACTTTATTTTACCACAGTTGAGAAAAACTTTATAAAATTTCAAACCATCATTTGGACAAATTTCCAAATCCATAATACAGACTTGGTACTATGAACATTTTTTTCTAGCTCTACATATTTAAAACATTTCTTTTGAGACAGGGTCTTGCTCTGTTGTCCAGGCTGGAGTGCAGTGGTATGATCATAGCTTACTGTAGCCTTCACCTGGGCTCAAGCAATCCTCCCACCTCAGCCTCCCAAGTAGCTGGGAACACAGGAACATGCTACCATGCTCAGCTAATTTTTAAAGTTTTTATTTTTAGTAGAGATGAGGTCTTGCTATGTGCCCAGGTTGGTCTTAAACTCCTGGGCTCAAGCATTCCTCCCTCTTTGACCTCCCAAAGTGCTGGATTACAGGCAGGAGCCACCATGCCCAGCTTAAAAAATTTTCTAACTGTGGTAAAATATATATAATGTAAAATTTTCTACATATTAAAAAAATGTATATATATATTTCCTTTATGAATCCAGGAATACTTTAGCTTCTCTAATTTTTTATACTTGCTAAAAGAGAAATTTTTATAATAAATGATAAACCAAAAGATTAAAAATCTTAGATTCCTGATTTTCACTCTAGACTAGAAGTACTGCCACCTTTTCTTAAGTGATACTTCATTAGTTTTTATTACTTACCTGTGGAGATCTCTTATAGACAGGAATCCTTGTAAGCTGCCTGTGACAATGTGTTCTCCAATTATACATATATCTGATACCTGTTCCTTCAGGATTTGAGACCCTAGATACTTGCCATTTATAGAAAACAGATGTAATGCATTCTTATCCTGAAAAGAATTAAGGAAAATTTAACAATTTCAAATAAAAACTGAGTTTTTATATTACTAGTTAAAACTAGTAATATATACAGAATAATTATTTGGCTTAACATTTTGGGATAAAAATATGGCTATATTTAAAGACCAAGTGTGTAGACAATATTATTAAAGTGATTTCAAATCAGATTGCCAAGTAAATATTAAATGAGAAATCTCACTCTCTCCAAAGAAGAATTAAAATCTCATTCAGCCCTCCTCAAAACTCTACATTCTTAAAACAAAAGAAAAAAATTCTTTTTCTTTTGAGATGGAGCTTCGCTCTGTCACCCAGGCTGGAGTGCAGTGGCACAACCTTGGCTCACTGAAAGCTCTGCCTCCCAGGTTCACGCCATTCTCCTGCCTCAGCCTCCCAAGTAGCTGGGACTACAGGTGCCCGACACCATGCCTGGCTTATCTTTTTTTGTATTTTTAGTAGAGATGGGGTTTCACTGTGTTAGTCAGGATGGTCTCGATCTCCTGACCTCGTGATCCGCCCACCTCAGCCTCCCAAAGTGCTGGGATTACAGGCGTGAGCCACTGGCCCGGACTTTTTTTTTTTTTTTAGTTCAAGTCTTGTTCTATTGCCCAGGCTGGAGTGCAGTGGCATAATCTTGGCTCACTGCAATGTCTGCCTCCTGGGTTCAAGCAATTCTCCTGTCTCAGCCTCCCTAGTAGCTGGAGACTACAGGCATGCACCACCATGCCCGGCTAATTTTTGTATTTTTAGTAGAGATGGGGTTTCACCATTTTGGCCAGGCTGGTCTGGAACTCCTGACCTCAGGTGATCCACCCGCCTCAGCCTCCCAAAGTGCTGGGATTACAGGCGTGAGCCACCATTCCCGGCCCCCCAAAATTCTTAATATTGCAAAAGCTTAGGCTGGGCATGGTGGCTCATGTCTGTAATCCCAGTGCTTTGGGAGTCCAAAGCAGGAGGATCGCTTGAGCCCAGGGGTTTGAGACCAGCCTAGGCAACATAGGGAGACCTCGTCTCTACCAAAAATTAAAAAAAATCTAGCCAGGTGTGGTGGCACATGCCAGTAGTCCCAGCTACTGAGGGGGCTGAGGCAGAAGTATCACTTAAGCCCAGGAGTTTGAGGCCAAAGTGAGCTATAATTGTATCACTGATCGCGCCACTGCACTCCAGCTTGGGCAACAGAGTGAGACCCTGTCTCAAAAAAAAAAAAAAAAAAAAAAATATATATATATATATATACACACATACACATACACACACACATATATATTAATTAAATAAATAAATAGTGATGTCACTGACAGGAAACAAACATAAACTTGAGGGCTTGTTTATTTATACCCTGCCTTATGCAAAAGGAATTTCAGTTGGCTATCATTTCCAGTTTCCACTTAAGCTTAAAAAATCCTACATAATCAGAAATTATTTTGAAATCATATATTACACAAGTCAATAGAAATCTCAATAATAAAATACTAATGTGAGGCTACGATTGTGGTAGAAGTCCATCTAATGTTAAGAAACGAACAACTGAATGATGAAAGAAAAACATCCTCTTTAAAATATGGTGTTCTTTCTTTCTTCAATAAACCTCATCTATAATGTGGGGAGGGAAAGATACGCTATTGGGAGTCTACCCCTATTGCATGAAAGGTCATATACCTTGAGGGTGGTCTTTTCTTCAATGCTGGAGTAGACAACAATATGTCCTTCCCAAGATATAGCCAAATTAGGAATGGTCAGGAACAGAGAACTCTCACAAGGTGGTCGTAAAGTCCTCATGTACTGACCTTTCTGAATGGTATGTATAATCACCGTTCCATCCTACACACAGGATATATCAGAAAATGAAAAAGACAAAGAAAAAGAACAGCAAAAAAGAATAAAAGTAGAGTGGGCCAGATAAAGACATGTGGGAAGGGAACCAAGAAAATGATTATTCCATCAAGGATACATGCACCTTAGGAAAAATTCCAACTTCGAAATTTCAAATAGTATTTTATTTCCTAGAATGTCCTCTTCCCTTAAATAATAAAATGAATAAAATCCCAAAATGGCATTCAGTGTTTTCTTTATTTTGCAAAGTCTATTCTACTTTTGCAAAGTCCTATACAAATATGGTATAACATTTCTATACTCTTATCAATTCCTCTGAAAAACTTTTTAGTTATAAATGTTGGTAATACATTTGTAGACAAAATAAATAGTATTTCTTAAAGGTGAAATCTTACCCTTGATCCTGACACTGCCATGTCTAGCTCAGTGCTGATGCCAACACTCAATACCTCATCGGTGTGTCCATAAAGAATCTGAAAAGGTTTAGATGCTAAGCCCACAGGAACACCTCCCTAATAATAAAAGAGAAAAGCAAAGGTAAAGGTGGTTTCTTGTTTCCTGTTTTTCACAAGGTTTATATTGCATTTAAACCTTCTAATCACAAACTAACATTGCAACTAGTTACAATCACTGAGTCTATTCATAGTAGTACTCATTCTTACATTTCTACTTGGATTTCTGAATTATTCTCCATCTCAAAAACTTAACTAAGCTGAAAACCTTAACATAAATTGTTGCAATGTTGACAGTCTTGGATTAATTTTTCCAAGTATGTTATTTCCCCTTTTAATCTACAGATTTATTCTTCCTTAACTTCAAATAAACTTTTTGTGTTATATTTCTGAATAACTTTATTTTTTTGAGACAGGGTCTCTCATTCTGTTACCCAGGCTGGAGTGCAGTGGCATGAACACGGCTCACTGTAGCCTCGACCTTCTGGACTCAAGTGATCCTCCTACCTTAGCCTCCCTGAGTAGCTGGGACCACAGGCATGTACCACCATGCTTGGCTAATTTTTAAAATTTTTTTGTAGAGATGAGGGTCTTGCCATGTTGCCCAGGCTGGTCTTGAACTCTGGGGCTCAAGTACTCCTTCTGCCTCAGCCTTCCAAAGTGCTGGGATTATAGGTATTGGCCACCATGCCCGGCTGAATAATTTTTCCATTTACTGGGATCACTGCTTCAGGGACATCAATTATATTTATGCTGACTGTCTTTGATTTTTATAGCTATCATTCTTTCTCTAACTGCTTTAAAGTTACCTTTCTATTGACATTCACTTTGATTACATCTTTTTTTCCAGGCCACTAATTTGATTTGCAGCCACATCAAATCTCTTTCTTGTAGTTTCTGCTTCAGGTTTATTTGTGTTTGTAATGGTATTTTTTTAATATGTCTTGGCTGCAGCCCTTTGAAAAAACATTTGTGGTACACAGTAGGTATATATATTTATGGGGTATGTAATGGTACTGGTTTTAATCTCAACTTGATTCTTCTGCAACCTTTGTTTTCACCTTATAATGCTATTTTATCATTTCATGTTTGATCTTCCATTTTATTGAACTTCCATTCTTATGTTTTCCTAATAACACAATTGTATTGCAAAAAATTGCTCTCTGAGTCATCTTCCAGAAGAAAGACTCTTCCTTCATGTCTTTAGCATGCTTTGTCTTTAGCATACACATAGTTGTATGTTATTTGTTTTATTTGAATAGTTGCTATTTGTATTTGTGATTATCCCAGACAACTCTGCTCACACCTTCCACCTGTTCCATGTAGTGTTCATTAATTCCCCTTGACACTCTGCTACCTGTGACAAATTTGTCTTTCCCTGTGAGTATCAGTCTGAGTGTGTAGTTCACTATATTTAACTTTTAAAACTCAGGTAATTCCTATATTATGGAAATAATTCCAGTTCAAGAGAAAGAAGAGCCCTTCCTAAATTTATTTGGTAAAGATTGCATATCCCCATACTAAACATGATAAAGACAGAACAAAAAGATCTATTTTACTTAAGAGTAATCATTAAAGTACTAGCTAATAAGATACATCAGTAAAGTGTAATAACAATATACCATAAACTATGTGGGTTTATTATAAAAATTCAAGGATGGTTCAAACCTAGGAAAGTTCTCAACATAATACATCAAGAAAAAGTAAGAGAAAGATTATAAATAAGATAAACTGGGAAAAACAGCTGTAAAGAACATTATTGGAAATACAAAATTAGAACATGGACTGTGGATTAGCTAATGGTATTGTATAAATGTTAAGCATTCTGATTTTGGTAACTTCACTGGGTTTATGTACAAGATTGTCTTTGTTCTTAGAAAATACACACTGACCTATTTAGGGGTAAAGGAACATGATATCTCCAACTTACAAATGGTTAAAAAAAAATAAGATGCTGTAAGAAGGAGATACTAAAAGAGACTGCTAAGACACAGGATACAAAATATACTATTTTTGCAAATTTTTTACAAGTTTGAAATTTCATTAAAACTATAAAGTTACCAAAAGAAAAAAATAATAGAAGGAAGCTAAATACTTATATGTGAAAAACACAACTAGTGAAACCTAACAGCAAACACTATACTAAATGGTAACATTGGGAAGGCATTTTCATCAAAATTAGATATAAGGCGGGGATGCTCATTATAATTTTGCTTACCTTATTGTATTAGCTAATAATATAAGAAAATGAAATAATTAGTATATTAGAAAAGATAAAGCAAATCACTTTTATTTTCAGATCACATGATTGTATTATCTACCTTATTTTCAGAAAATCCAAGAAATACTAATAACTATGAGAGTCGATAAGAGGATCTGGCAAAGTAATTCGATATAATTGTATAGAAATCAGTCAAATCACCATATAGCTTTTCTTTATATTGACAATAATCAGATACAAAAATGATTTTTAAAACCCCACTAAAAATAGTAATAAAAAAATGATAATTTGAAGTATCACAAGGTATCAGATCTAAATGAAAAAGAAAGAAAGTTTATCAAAGGACATAAAAAGGACCTGAAACAAACATGAAAAGACACTTCCTATTTCTGTAAATAAATAACTATAAAAATATACCAAATTATTGGGAGGCCGAGGTGGGCAGAACGCTTGAGCCTAGGAGTTCGAGACCAGCCTGGGTAACATGGCAGAGACAATCCTTTTCTCTCTACTAAAAATACAAAAACTAGCCAGGCGTGGTGGTGCATGCCTGGAGTCCCAGCTACTTGGGAGGTTGAGAAGCGAGGATTGCTTGAGCCTGGGAGGTCAAGGTTGCAGTGAGCTATGATTGTGCCACTGCACTCCAGCATGGACGACAGAGTGTGACCTTGCCTCAAAAAAAAAAAAAACAAAAAAAACCAAAAAAAACCCCAAACCAAATTAACATATAAATTAAATACAATTTCAGTAAGACTAAAATGGAGTTTTTTTTTTTTTTTTTTTAAAAAGGGGTATGGGGCCGGGTGTGGTGGCTCACACCTGTAATCCCAGCACTTTGGGAGGCTGAGGCAGGCAGATCATGAGGTCAAGAGTTCGAGACCGTCCTGGCCAAGATGGTGAAACCCTGTCTCTACTAAAAATACAAAAATTAGTTGGGCGTGGTGGCGCACACTGGTAGTCCCAGCTATTCAGGAGACTGAGGCAGGAGAATCGCTTGAACCCAGGAGGTGGAGGTTGCAGTGAGCCAAGGTTGCGCCACTGCACTCTAGCTGGGCACAGGACAGAGCAAGACTCTATCTCAAAAAAACAAAAAACAAAAGAGGGTATGGCTAAAACGTAAGTTCATATGTAAGAATAAATACCTATACAAGACTAGATGAGAACATTACACTTCAAGTGTAATGCTTCCTATTCAGAAGTAAACAAAGTCTTATCCAATGTAGATAAATAAATTACCAATAAATTAAAGATTGTAATATAAGAAAACAAAAAAAATTAGAAGAAAACAATTATTTTTTTGAGATAGGATCTTGCTCAGTCACCCAGGCTGGAGTGCGGTGGCAGGATCTCAGCTCACTGCAGTATCTGCTTCCCTGGCTCAAGCAATCCTTCCACCTCAGCCTCCCACGTATTATAGCTAGGACTACAAGCATGTCCCATGCTCAGCTGGGTTTTTTAAATGGAAGAAAATTTCTAGATACTTTTTATAAATTTGGAGTGGGAGAAAGCCTGTGAAGACAATGTAGAAAACATAGAAGCTGACCGGGCGCAGTGGCTCACACCTATAATCCCAGCACTTTGGGAGGCCAAGGCAGGTGGATCACTGAAGGTCAGGAGTTCGAGACCAGCCTGGCCAACATGGTGAAACCCCATTTCTGCTAAAAATACAAAAAAAAAAAAAAGCCAGGCATGGTGGCATGTGCCTGTAATCCCAGTTACATGGGAGGCTGAGACAGGAGAATTGCTTGAACCTGGGAGGCGGAGGCTGCAGTGAGCCGAGATCATGCCATCTCAAAAAAAAAAAAAAAAAAAAGAAAAGAAAACAGAAGCTATTTAACAAAAGTGATACTTCCTGGACCAATATTATTATGAGAATGCAATCAGGTTGATGAAAACTATAAATCTATCATTTCTAGTAGTCCCACAAGAAAGAAAGTAGAAATGTTACTATGCTAAAAGACAATAAAATAATTACTGTTTTCCTAGGAAAGGTAAGAAGGAAGAATCTTTGGAAAGCAATAGGGAATAAGGTAATGAATCAGACAGTAAACCTAGGAAAAAATGTGGTGATTTGAACAGGACAAAATGTGGATAAAAAGAATACAAAGGAGCTCAGCCACTGCCAGAAAACAATTCGATGTCCTAGTAGAACATTTTGCTAGTATTCTCAGGGTGAATCTCTGATCTAAATCAAGAACATTTAAATGTGTGACTACCTGTTGTGTTATTTGCCATATCATACATGTAGTATCTCTGGAACCAGAAATCAAATGTATTCCACAGTAATCTGTAGCTAAGCAAGTCACAATATCTGTAAGAAAAGGAATTAAATAAAATGAAATGCCTCGTTTTGCTAAAATAGAACTTTAAGAGCAATTTTTGTTAATGTTCAAACTATTCCTAAATCAGTTATGCCAACAGGGAGGAATGTAGACATGGTACTGGAAAAGCATTGGGGAAGAGAGACACAGGAAAGCAGCAGTGTCAAAATTACCTCGGAGAGCTTTCTTTGAAATCCCCCTTCTCTGAGCATGAGAAGTCGACATGCGGTGTGGGGAATGACTACCACAATCTTGGGAGGAGGTTAGATAGTTTGAGATAGATCCCCAGGTAATTTTCATATGCTACTTTGCTTTCTCATCCCCATTCACCTTCTACTCCCATTGGGAATTAGAATCCTATAGAATATATGTCCTTAGAAAAACTGCACCTACTACACTAAAAATTCACAATACAAATATATTTTTCCTAAACTGCAGAGGTAAGTGTTATCTTAGGATTGACTAGTACAGAATTAGCAGCAGACTCCATTTTCCTTCCCTAACAGGTTTATTAGAAAAAAACCTACTCGATGTTTTATTCTTATATTGAAGACTAATACACTAAGAAGTAGCACGTTAAAACTACATTCAACAATTTCATCACTCTTATGTTTAACTGTTAACAAAGTAATAGAGCAGTTGATGTCTTATTTAATGACAGCAGATTTTATTACCATTTTGTCTTAAAATTCTTACTTTTATCATTCATTAAAAAAAAAAAAACTTAGCCTAACATTTTCCAGATACTATGAAGCTGTATTTATGTGGTGCTTTATTATACCCAAAATACATGAGACACTCCTATAGAAAGTATATATTTATAATCCTACACAATAAAAAAGTTCACTCAGCCTCAAAGGTAAAATTTAATGCTCATTACAAGGAGCATGTACTACTTTTATACTTAAGAAAAAAAATTTTTTGAGCATTTTTGGAAAAAAAGCTAATGCTTACCCATATGCCGGATGATGTGTGAGATAATTTTGCCTTTTGTAAGTGACATCACTTGAATGCTATTATCCCAGTATCCAGCGCTGAAGAGCAACTTTGCATCATGTGATACTACAAATAGCTTAGAAGTGATCTCTAGCCCGGGAGCAAAAGGACCATTCATACTGCGCTGAGTTCTGTAAACACAATTAAATATCAGACTTTTCCTTACAAGATCATGTATACTGATGTGAACTATTCTTTTTAAACCTCTCTAAAAAAGAAATAAAAAATTAGTCCCAAATGTCCTACTTGATATGTCTATTAATAAACGATAGACTTTCAGAAAATACGTTATCTCACTGTAATATTTTTCATAAATTAAGAATATACATAACAATCTCAAGTGGTAAGCAAAAAAAGGTGAGATCAGTGAAGGTGTGAAGAAAGCTTAAATCTTGGATTTCAGAGACAATTTAATAAAATTGGCAATTTTGTAAATGGCAGCCTTAAAGTTTAAAGATAAGACAGGATATGCCAGGACCAGGAATATCAGAAATAAACTTAAACCAGGGATGTCCTACACAAGGTGATGCATAGGAGATAAATCAGGCAGATAAGTGTGTATCTAACAACACTTATGATGACTGTTTTCCATTTGAACCAAAGCAAGCATGCTGGTTTTATCAGCTTCCAAGTGCAATACCTGTGAGCTTAGCCAATCCAGATTCTGCAGAAAGACAAGTGATTGCAACTCAGTGTGTATATAGAAAATGAGGGCTAATTCTCATACTCTAGCTATAAAACTTTATTGTTCAATATTAATTTGCTGAGAATATGCTTCTTGCAAAACATAACAGTACTATGTGGGATAAGAAAGAAAAAAAAACATTTTCCTTAATCTCATGAAGTTGTATTCTAGTTGAGGAAGACAAAGATACAGTGATAACAATTATATCATTTTAAATAGTTTTCAAATATATGGTGTAATTTGATCCTCAACACGGAGTGTGATTTTTGAATTTTATTTTAATTTTAGTTTTTTTGAGGTGGAGTCTTGCTCTGTTGTCCAGGCTGAAGTGCAGTGGTGCAATCTCAGCTCACTGCAACCTCTGTCTCCTGGGTTCAAGCGATCCTCCTGCCTCGGCCTCCCGAGTAGCTTGGATTACAGGTTCCCACTACCATGTCTGGCTAATTTTTGTATTTGTATTTTTATTTTATTTTTTTGAGATGGAGTCTTGCTCTGTTGCCCAGGCTGGAGTGCAGTGGGCGTGATCTCGGCTCACTGCAAGCTCCACCTCCCGGGTTCACGCCATTCTCCTGCCTCAGCCTCCCGAGTAGCTGGGACTACTGGCGCCCGCCACCATGCCTGGCTAATTTTTTTGTATTTTTAGTAGAGATGGGGTTTCACTGTGTTAGCCAAGATGGTCTCTATCTCCTGACCTCGTGATCCGCCCGCTTCTGCCTCCCAAAGTGCTGGGATTACAGGCGTGAGCCACTGCGCCTGGCCAATTTTTGTATTTTTAGTAGAGATGGGGTTTTGCCATGTTGGCCAGGCTGGTCTTGAACTCCTGACCTCAGGTGGTCCGCCTGCCTCAGCTTCCCAAGTTCTGGGATTACAGGCGTGAGCCACTGTGCCCAGCCATGAATGTGATTTAACTAGAAAAAAATATAAGCAAACAGGACAACTCCAGTGTAAGGGAAACACCACTTTAAGTGAGAACATAACTTTTGGAGATTAAAACACATAGGTCTTATTTTTACATAATAAAGTAGAATAAAATTACAAGGAAGTCTATTATTCCTAATGTAATTGCATTTCTATAACTCATATTATGGAAACTAAGTTTTGTATTTAAACCAATATAAATTCAGGACATAACTTAAAAATAAGGGAAGGTTGGGGAGGGGAGGGAATGGAGGGAGGAAGGAAGAAGAGATAATCTGGATCTCAAAACATTACTTTCTGGGCCAGGCGGCCTATAATCCCAGCACTTTGGGAGGCTGAGGTGGGCGGATCACTTGAGGTCAAAGGTTCGAGACCAGCCTGGCCAACATGGTGAAACTCAATTTCTACTAAAAACAAAAATTAGCCAGATAATCCCTTGAGCTCGGGAGGCAGAGGTTTCAGTGAGTGGGGATTGCACCACTGCACCGCAGAGCAAGACCTTGTCTCAAAAAAAAAAAAAAAAAAAAAAAAAAAAATTTCTTTCAGAATAAATGAATCAATTAATCTAGTTTTTTTCCTGGCAATAAGGTATCTGGTATAGCTATTTTGCTTTAAATATTCATTTACTTACTTTGGATTTGTCACAGTTTGATCCCTGATGAATGTAAAGTAATTAGAAATGTTTCTGTCATAAGGCAACCATCCATGGGTTCCAATAACGTAATTCATGCTTATTGTTATCTGGAAAAGAACATATGAAGACTCAAATTAAATGAAATATTAAGGAAAGCAGCCCAGAATAACCAGATGCTCACATGACATTGGCATTTATCACTTACGGAACACTGTCAGACTGTGTACTTCAAACATGAAACTCATTAAGCACATCTTAAGATAATTCACACAGAACAAGCTCTTTGTTTATCTTTTATTTTTGGAGCCAGGGTTTCACTCTGTTGCCCAGGCTGGAGCGCAGTGACATGATCTCAGCACATTGCAACCTTCAGGCATGCGCCACTATGCCTGGCTAATTTTTGTATTCTTTGTATTTTTTGTAGAGACATGGTTTCACCATGTTGCCCAAGCTAGTCTCCAACTCCTGGGCTTAAGTGAGCCTCCTACCTTGGCCTCCCAAAGCGTTGGGATGACAGGTGTGAGTCACCACACCTGGCCTTGTTTATCTTATTGTAAGAAAACTTGTCCAATGTTTTTTTTTTTTGAGATAGAGTCTTGCTCTGTCACCCAGGCTGGAGTGCAGTGGCATGATCTCAGCTCACTACAACCTCCCGGGCGCAAGCAATCCTCCGACCTCAGCCTCTTGAGTAGCTGGGACCACAGGCATGCACCACCATGCCTGGCTAATTTTTTGTATTTTTAGTGGAGATGGGGTTTTGCCATGTTGCCCAGGCTGGTCTCGAACTCCTAAGCTCAAGCAATCCACCCACAGCCTCCCAAGTTCTGGGATTACAGGTGTGAGCCACTGCGCTCGGCCCAATTTATCTTTCTTTAGGAAGATTATTTTTTCTCATGATTTCTCAAAGTTTATTAGCACTTATCAGCTGGCAGCTGGAAGAAATTCAGGGACCAGTCTTACCATAAAAATATAATATATATCATTTAGAACATAAACCAGAAGGAGACTTTACAATGAATGCAATGAACTGTTAAGGTCTCCCTGTAGTGACAGTCATAGTGAGTAAGTTCTCCTCTCTTCAAAATGAAAAGCTTTTATCTTCTTGATTATAAAAGTTAACAAGCAACCCCCGACAAACGAAATTCTGGTAACTTTAAAAAACACAGGCACTTTTTGAGGCTCAGGTGGGAGGATCACTTGAGCTCAGGAGTTTGAGACCCACCTGGGCAACATGGCAAAACCTGATCTCTACAAAAAATACAAAAATTAGCTGGCCATGATGGTGTGTACCTGTAGTCCCAGCTACTCAGGAGGCCGAGGTGGAAGGGTCACCTGAGCCCAGGAGGTCAAGGCTGCAGTGAGCTGTGATTGGCACTCCAGCCTGGGTGACAGAGTGAGACTCTGTCTCAAAAAAAAAAAAATATATATATACATATATATATACACACATATATATATACATGTGTATATATATATATGTATATATATATATATATATATAAAGACTGAAATTCACAAGATTGCCACTGCTCAAAAAGTACTACTACTATTTTTGTATATCTTTTTATTTATTTATTTATTTTTATTTAGAAGGAGTCTCGCTCTTGTCACCCAGGCTGGAGTGCAGTGGCGTGATCTTGGCTCACTGCAACCTCCACCTCCTGCATTCAAGTGATTCTCCTGCCTTAGCCTCCCACGTAGCTGGAATTACAGGCACCTGCCTCCATGCCTCTCTAATTTTTTGTATTTTTAGTAGAGACAGGGTTTCACCATGTTGCCCAAGCCAGTCTTGAACTTCTGACCTCCAGTGGTCGACCTGCCTTGGCCTCCCAAAGTGCTGGGATTACAGACGTGGGCCACTGTGCCCAGCCTATTTTTGTATATCTTTTTAGATTTTATTTTCTGAGCAAATGTTTCCCAGGCTAGTCTTGAACTCCTGGGCTCAAGCAATCTGCTTGTCTCAGCCTCCCAAAGCGCTGGGATTACAGGCACGAACCACCGTGCACAGCCAAAAAGTGGCTTTTAAAAAATATTTATTTCCTCTTTTTTTCTAAGTTTTAATGAATATAGGCATAGCAGTGTGAAAAAGGTAAAAATCAACTTACCAGTAACTCAGGGCTGCCTTGAGACATAAAAGAACGATACTGATTTTTGGGGACGGTGGCCTTTAATAGTGGAATACCATCACTAATCCCCTATAAAATAAAAGAGGTTTAGTGGCTGGTTCTGCTCATCTTTATTAGGTACAAATTACTGAAAACCGTCTCTTTAAATAAGGATGAATCCTGTGATACATCATTTTACTCTCTTGAAACATCTAATCAATTAATTTAAAATGAAGGAAAGGAATTATATACCATGTATAGATGGCATACTTGAAATTTCTGAAACCCATCACCTTCTATTCAACTATTCTGCTTTTAAAAAGAGATGTAGATTTCAAAGAGCAGCAAAATTTAAAACAGCCAATGACTTAGGATCTATCCTAAGTTATACTGACATACATATAAAGTAGAAAATATGGATCATATAAGAACATGGTTCTCAAATAAGTCAAATGAGAAAAGTGGTCATAATTTATAGAAATTTCCTTTTGGGTCTAACTTTCAAAACACACTTCTAACCCATTAACCGGGGTACTCCCTGAAAGCCACAGTAGGACCAGAAAATAAAGACTGCGCTCAGAAAACATCTGCCATTATCTTATAACAATGTGAAAGAGAACAATAATTTGAACTCAGTTCCTTGATGTGACAATTGTTCACAAGTGATACCTAATATTTACTAGGTAAATTATAACATTATTGGGTATGTACTATGTATCAGGTGTTGTTCTAAGAACTTAATAGGGACTAAGTAACAAATTATAAAATTCATTATAATTTATAAAATTTTAAAAAGTCGGTGATTATCTTTTCTCTTCACGTTGTGAATTAATCCAGAGAAGAATGACTTGCATTTGAATAAGGCAAAATGAAAATGGTACCTGAAAAAAACCCATTTATTAAGCCCTTGCTTTCACTACTACCTCTACTTTCTTCACAATTTGAACACCTATGAAGAGATGACCTACAAAAGGCCTTCTCTTTTCATATTAATATATGGGGAAATACCTCTTATGAGGATGAAAAGGGATTAACAAGTTATTGGTACCCAAGGAAATCTATTGTGTTCTTTATACTGACCCAGATACTGAATGTGTCCTGGAGAAAGCTACTATGTGACTTGGTAGGTACAGAGAAGGGCAAATGTGTTGCTGCACCTGCAGATGGAACTTGGAACGTACTATATTACAAGAAAAGTCACAGATGATTAGATAAGATGAAAATAGTTCTATTGGCATTATAGAAGAAATATAGTATTGCATGTTCATCAGATTATGGGTCAAATAGGGTCTCGTGTTGTTTTACATGCAGTAAAGAGCTAAACATAGCAGGCCTGAGACTGCCACCATTGTTACAGAAAGGCCTACTTGCAAGACTGGCCTTTGGTTGGCATCTGGGACTTGGCTGGCGAACAGTTCATCCTTACACTGACATAAAACTTTCCCTCAAGGACAAGGGTGGCTCACTACACCTAGGGTGTTTGTGCAAATGGTATGGTTTATGCTAAACACTTGTTTTTCTTCTGGAGTCCGGAATTTTGGTATGTGCTAGGCAGAGGGGTGTGTATGCGACCAGCCTCCAATAAAAACCTTGGGCACTGGGTCTCTAATGAGCTTCTCTGATGACAAAAAAATGTGTTTCCACATTTCATTACTGAAAGAATTAAGTAGATCTTACGTGACTCCACTAGGAGATGTCTCTTGGATACTTGTGCCTGGCTTCCCCTGGACTTCACACCATGTGCCTTTTCCCTTCGCTGATGTTGCTTTGTATCCTTTCACTGTAATAAATCTTAGCCATGACTGCAACTACATGTTGAATTCCGTGAGTCTTTCTGGCAAATCACTGAACCTGGGGGTAGTCTTGGAGACTCCCAACACATCCTGGGAATTAGTCATAATTTCTGAGCATTGTTTTTATGTGTTCTGAGTTCTATGCAACTAACTTAGATACTTTTGGAAACAACCAAGTTTGTAGAGTTTGTATTGCAACCCTAAATAACTATTTCAGTAAACATGGATTTAGGAAAAGAGTGACAGATTAATTCTGAAGTGCTTTCACAAACACGTGAAAGCATGTACCAAAATACAGTGGTGTACCCCATAAAACTGTTTAATTATTACATCAATTAAAAAATACAGTGATGCTTACTACAATATTGTTCATTTGAGTAAAATGTATTATAAAGCTTTAACTGTTTTTTTTTTTTTGAGATGGAGTCTCGATGTGAGTGCAGTGGCGTGATCTTGGCTCACTGCAAGCTCCGCCTCCCGGATGCCATTCTCCTGCCTCAGCCTCCCGAGTAGCTGGGACTACAGGCGTCCACCACCACGCCCCGCTAATTTTTTGTATTTTTTAGTAGAGACGGGGTTTCACCATGTTAGCCAGGATGGTCTCCATCTCCTGACCTCGTGATCCACCGGTCTCAGCCTGCCGAAGTGCTGGGATTACAGGCGTGAGCCACCGTGCCCGGCCAAAGCTTTAACTGTTATAAAACTCATAAACATTTTTTACACTACATTATCAAAAAATTCTATTTTTTGATAATTCATTTTCCCATGGTATTGAATCTGAGAAACATGCTGCAGTGATACCGCAATGCAGGGCTTTACAAACTACAGCCTGTGGGACAAAGCCAGCCCACCACCTGTTTTGTAGGCGGTGGGTAAGCTAAGGATGGGTTTTATATTTTTAGATGATTACATTTTAAGTGGTTATATATATATCTACAGAATATCTTTGAGTTTGCCTTTTGGCCTGCAAAGCACAAAATATTTACCAGTTAGACCTATCTCACTGCTGCATACTTTTCAAATAACTTATTATTTGAAAAAAGAAAGAGTTTACCAACCTCTGCTGTATTGCAGAGACTGTTCAATGTATATTTTCAAACTAATCTTAGTAACTTTTTATTTTCAATTTTCTTTTTGTGAAGGGTTAATGCTATCTGTCCTAACCACATTCATAGGTATGAATGCATTTTATAATCACATTCTGAATTACTCAATTTAATATGTATATTTAAACATCTGAATTTTTTATTTAAACTCTTTCAATTACACCATTAACTACTCCTGTTTTACTAGACTACTCATTCTATCAATTAACAATGGACTTATTAGGATCTATTTTATATATGAGCAGACATTATAATTAAAAGCTATTAAATCATTATCTCCATCTACATATCATCTCGATTGTCACAAGAAACATTTTAAGTCAAATTATTTATTCTTCTTTGTCAGGAAAATGTGAAGTAGATGAAAGAAAGCCAAGAAAAACAGTTCAGACTACCACTCAGCAGCAAACAAAAGCTTCCAATAAAAATGTTTTAAAAATCCAACAACAGATTATTACAGTATAATTTACTATCTTGAATTAAATATTATAATCCTCATTTCCCATTAAATAATAAAAGAACTTTAAAATGTACAGAATTTAGAGAAAACTCTTTTTGATATTACCAAGTAGGATATTACCTCTATAAAAAATGACTTGAGTTCAGGAAGGTGTTGAAACAGGTTTAGGGTTGAAGTGTCTATTTTGGTTGGCTTCTGCACTGCTTCTTCTGCTGATAATCTTGGAGGGTGTGGTTCCTTCAGAATAATTTTAAGGAAAAACAATTTCATATCTATATTATTAATCTCTCACTATGTTCCTTCATATACACTAGGCTCTAGCTACAATGAATTACATACCATGCATTGTTGACAATTACAGGCATTGGCTCAGACTATTCTCTTAGCAGAGATACTACTTTTTTCATTTCTTTGGAAACCCCACTTCTACTTTAAAGTTTTTCTTACTGATCTCTCTCCTAAATTTTTAAGTCAGAATGTATTATTCTCTTTTATTATTTTTTCTTGGCAAATAATTTATATTTTAATTATAATTTATTTCTTTCTATATTGGATTACATATAGTTGTTTATGGTCTGTCTTCCCCAACTAGGTTATAAGTGCCTTAAAGCTAGAGAAGCCTTATTCATTTTTGGATTTCCATACTAGACCATTATCTTACACATGTTAGATGCTTGGTAAAATTAAATGTAGTATTCAAAATTCAGAATGTATAATTTGGATGAATCTTTAATTCCTTGACAAGATCAAAATGTCAACACTGGCTGGGCATGGTGGCTCACACCTGAAATCCTAGCAATTTGGGAGGCTGAGGTGGGCAGATCACTTGAGGTCAGAAGTTCAAGACCATACTGGCTAACATGGTGAAACCCTGTATCTACTAAAAATACAAAAATTGGTCAGGCGTAGTGGTGTGCACCTATAGTTCCAGCTACTTGAGACGCTGAGGTAGGAGAATTGCTTGAACCCACAAGATGGAAGTTGTAGTGAGCCAAGATCGTGCCACTGCACTCCAGCCTGGGTGACAGAGTAAGACTCCATCTCAAAAAAAAAAAAAAAAAAAAGAAAAAAAGAAAAAAGTCAATACTACCAGAATCAAATTATAGGTACTGCTGCATACTTTTCAAGTAAATTTTGTTCTTCCTCAACTTTCATGTCAGAAACACAGAACAGCATCATCTATAAATATGAAATAAATGGCAAGTAAAATGAACATTTCAAAGGCACAGTTAAAAGGCAAAACAGAATTCTAACTAAAGTAAACTCTTGCATCTCTACAAAAAAATATTGATTATAGGCAATAGATGTGAAAGCTGTAAGTACTAAAATATTTAGCTTTTAGATCGGGCGCGGTGGCTCACACCTGTAATCCCAGCACTTTGGGAAGCTGAGGCAGGCAGATCACCTGAGGTCAGGAGTTCGAGACCAGCCTGCCCAACATGGCAAAACCCCGTCTCTACTAAAAATACAAAAAATTAGCCAGGTGTGGTGGCGGGCCTCTGTAATCCCAGCTACTTGGGAGGCTGAGGCAGGAGAATCGCTTGAACCCAGGAGGCAGAGGTTGGAGTGAGCCGAGATCGCGCCATTGCACTCCAGCCTGGGCAACAAGGGCAAAACTCTGTCTCCAAAAAAAAAAAAAAAATTAGCTTTTAATAAATATTATTCACTTTATTTCAAATCAAAGGCTGATTTTTGTATCATTTTTATGACAATAAAAACTAATTAGCACCATTCGTAAAACAAAAAGAAAGGTAAAACAGGTGTGAAAATATGATAGCATCTATTTCAAAGCCCTGTGAAGCATTCTGTTTTAGTCTGTTACTTTCGCCTTCTGACTGTACCAGAAGGTAAGGGATAAAGCATTGACTTCATATATGACTATTCTGTAAAAACCAATGTTGGAGGTTCCAAGCAAACTGTTGCTAAGGAACAGTAAAAATTACAAAGCTTAGCCCAATTACTGTATTGACAGAAGTACACCTGTAAGTTAGAGCTTAGATACACTCTGTTGTAATAGCTGTGGCGATTTCAATTCAGTACTGTATTCAAGGGAGATACAAAGATGATTAAGAGAAAGTTGCTGCCTTTAATATATTTATAATGTACCGAGGCAAATGGATAAATACACAACCTAAGGCAGAAAGTGTCCTAATTAGGTAGCAAATAAAGGCCCATAAGAACATGTTAAGAGATCTAGTTTAACAGGGGACTTACAACTACTCATTCAGAGGAAACATGGCATGCTAGAAAGGCTTTGGAGTTAGATGGTCAGGCATATAATCCTAGTCACTTTCTTGTTGTGTAAACTTAGAAAAAGTATTTAATTTCTCAAAGGCATTATAGGCTACGTAATCCTTTCTGTGAGTCTTGGTTTTAACTCCTAAAAAATGAGGATAGCTGACTTTTTACTATGAAGATTAGGTAAAGTACCTAACAAACACAGTGATTGCTTAAGAACATATCTAGTTAATAAATGATATTTTTTTTTGTGCATTCTACATCACTAAATTCATATACTGAAAAAGATCAAGACATCTTTGAAAACTAACATTAGATTAATTTCTATTAACCCAAACCTGTGTGTCATCAGGAAGATAATGATTTCATTTCCGATACCAGTACAGGGAAAGAAATATATGTAGTAATATTTAATAATTTGATTCTACAATTCAAATATTCTATAATTTGATTCTTAAGACTGGGTTTGGGCTCTGGAAAGCAAGTGCCTTTTTGGGCAGATGTTAGCTATTAGAAGTTTTACATGTGGAATGAGTCCCAGTATGAGGACAGTTTTAATGGCATACCCTAATAGGTACTCAGTTTTTCCTCTTGGAAATAATATAAGACTTCCTGAGCAAACAGAAATCTCTCTGTGACTGAGAGTAATTGGCTATATATATGGATCTTGACTGCAATATTTTGTTATGTACTTAAATCTACTTCTTAAGTTGACTTAAATCTACTTCTTAAGTTGTTGATAACACATATGACTTACCTTTAATAACTGACAAGGTGTTTGCCCAAAATTATTAATCATCCCTTCTAAGGCTTTTCTTTCTTTCTCATCTGTTAAGGCATCCAGATCCACAGCTCCTAAAACCAGAAGAAGTCAACTTACTATAGAGTGAAAACAAATCAGCAAGCCACATCACTGATTAATGTATCAGGCTAATTGGGGTGTGTGTATGCGTGTGTGTGTGTGTGTGTGTGTGTGTGTGTGTGTGTATATATATATATACACACACAGTCTTGCTCTGTTGCCCAGGCTAAAGTGCAGTGGTATGATCTCGACTCACTGCAACCTCCACCTCCTGGGTTCAAACAATTCTCCTGCCTCAGCCTCCTGAGTAGCTGGGACTACAGGTGCATGCCACCATGCCCAGCTAATTTTTGTAATTTTAGTAGAGACGGGGTTTCACTATGTTGGCCAGGCTGGTCTTGAACTCCTGACCTCAGGTGATCTGCCTGCCCCAGCCTCCCAAAGTGCTGGGATTACAGGCGTGAGCCACCACCCTGGCCTCATTGGTATAGTTTCAATAAGATATTATTCCATTCTTCAATTTATAACATTGTGAAAAGATAATTTAAAAAAATCAGCAACTCATCAAACATTAAATATATATAAAAATTAGCTAAAATATTTTAAGCAATTGAAAATTAAATGATATTCTATGAAGGTTTCTATTGGGCCAGGGGTGGTGGGTCACGCCTGTAATCCCAGCACTTTGGGAGGCTGAGGCGGGAGGACTGCTTGAGACCTGGAGTTTGAAACCAGCCTGGACAACAAAGTGAGACTTCATCTCTCTAAAAAATTTAAAAAATTAGCTGGGTGTGGTGGTATGCCTGCAGTTCCCAGCTACTCAGGAGGCTGAGGCAGGAGGGACTGGTTGACCCCAGGAGTGCCAGGTTGCAGTCAACTATGATTATGCCACTGCACTCTAGCCTGGGTGACAGAGCAAGACCCTGTCACAAAAAAAAAAAAAAAAAAAAAATTTCTTTTGCAAAAATAACAAACTATACTCAGAGTACACCTAATTGTTTTGGTCATGATAGCTAAACTCAAACAAGAGTAATAACTACACAAAAATACTGCTTTAAGTTATTGCTTGAAACAAAGGTTTCAAAAGGTAATATTCTGGTTAACTGATTATACACAGCCACACCTAATATGGATTGTTACACGACTAGTAATTGGCTAAACTAGGTAAGTCCAAGCTTCTAACAGCCATGCAATACTTTCTCCTTACAAACCTATTACCTGAATGGATACAGTATGGCAAAAATATGCTCATTTACTATAAGTTTCTCATAACTTCACACTATTCACAATCTGTAGAACTATTAGTCTTCTTAAGGATTAGTAAAGAACTACTTTTTAAAAATCATTTTAAGGCCATCAGAAGATATTCTTGATTCTGAGCTAAATAATGCCATCATACGTATCATTTGAAGAATCTGTTATTTGTAACTTCAAAGGCCTTGTTTCAAATTCTGCTACTGTTTAATACTGAATATTTAATGTTTGACTCAACTGGATAGGACAAATATGTTAGAGATCAAAAACTTTTATGATGTTAATAAGTGACATTTATAATTAGATTGGCATATATACACTTAACTACTATTACAAAAAAAGCAGCGGTCTCTTAATCTTTCAAGTAAAAAGATGTTTTCAAAATGTAGTCTTTCTCATATTAAATAGGCTTCAAATAACTGTAAACATATATTAAACAACAGTTTCTATCAAGGTAAAGCAAGAGAAAAAGTGTACAGATTTATACCTTCATAACTACAATAATAGAAAACGTTGAGTGCCTCTACTGCAGCTGGTCCCCTCTGTTTATAGCCAAAGATCAGATCTATCCATTCATGAAGATGAGCTGAAACATATTCAGACTCCTAGAAAAATAATAAATTTAATAATTAATATAGAGATATCTTCCAACTACACTGTAAATTCAGTTCTTTAAAAAAGTAAGGATAAATGAAACATTTCCACACACAAATCTTTCTGGCAGCAAAATAAAATTATCTCAAAATAATGGCAAGCATTTATTCAATATCTACTACATATATTAACTATTCCTATCTACTATAATGTAGATATATTTATTAATATTAACATATGCATTTCCTAATAGGCGAATAAAATACAAATATGCTTATAACAGCCCAGAAACAACAAAAGAGCTAAAAGATAGATATGGAATGCATCTCTGTGGTAAAATTTCCATTGAAATAGTTGTCTAGAAATTCAATTCAAGAAAAAAAAAAGATCAATTTAAGGAAACAATGAAACCACATTTAGGTGGAAAAAATGGCTACAAATCATTCTCTCCCTCACAATAACCATTTATTAAGAGGAGGACAGGGTGGCAGGTAGAGACCTCCTGTAAATTACTAGTGATAATTTGAAAGACAGTGAGGAAATTGTTATTGGAGACAGGAGAAAATGGGACTCATGTTTCAGTTATACGAAAGAAAGAATGAACTCATGAATTTGGGTGTACAGACTTCCAAACAGTACATTTTAAAGTGCCATTTGGTTTCTTTCAGATGCCTATGATAAAGTGTGACAGCAGTAAGATGGGTTAAAAAGTGAACTATTTGATTTTTTTTTTTTTTTTGGGACGAAGTCTCTTGCTTTGTCGCTGAGGTTGGAGTGCAGTGGCGTGATCTTGGCTCACCGTAACCTCCACCTCCCATGGGTTCAAGAGATTCTCCTGCCTCAGCCTCCCAAGTAGCTGGGATTACAGGCACCTGCTACCACGCCCAGCTAATTTTTTGTATTTTTAGTAGCAATGGGGTTTTACCATGTTGGCCAGGCTGGTCTTGAACTCCTGACCTCAGGTGATCCACCCGCCTTGGCCTCCCAAAGAGCTGGGATTACAGGTGTGGGCCACTGCACCCAGCCAAAAGTGAACTATTTGATTTGTAAGCACAATTTAAAGAAAATATTAAAAAGCCAAATATTGCTGGGCTCAAAAATAAAAAAAAAAAACCACTGCAAGAGTCAGGCATGGTGGCTCATGTCTTTTACCCCAGCACTTTGGGAGGCCAAAGCAGGCGGATCGCTTGAGCCCAGGAGTTCAAGACCAGCCTGGGCAACATGGCGAAACCCCCTCTCTACAAAAAATTAGCTGGGAATGGTGGTATGCATCTACAGTCCCAGCTACTCAGGAGGCTGAGGTGAGAGGATCACCTGAGCCCAGGAGGACATGGCTGCAGTGAGTTGTGATAATGTCACTGCACTCCAGCCGAGGGACATTTCTCAGTCCCGGGATCTCTAGAGGGCAAAAACTCTCAAAATGAGAAATTGCCTAAGGCAACTATCAAATCAGAGTGTCCCCAATAAAATATGGTCTTGGATAAAAGTTTAGTTCAAGGGTTTGGCTGTAAAATAATCTGTTGAGATCTCAGAAAGATTTAAGGTTGTGCCCCACAGACCCACTCAACTAGAAAATAGAGTGTCTAGGAATCTTAAGAACATTTTTCCATAGTAGCCGCCCATCCAGCCCAAAGTAGAGAAGGGACTGTTTGGTAATGTTGAATGGCTTTTGTCTAATAGAGCTGACATGTAAGAAACCTATAAAGTTTTAAGTGGAATTAGACTAGTTTAGAGTAAAAGAGAGAAACTGTTTAAAAAAGAAGAGAGACCTTTGGCTTTCAATTCACTGTGGTTAGGAAAGAGGCTGACAAAGATACTCATGTAAACAAAGTTTTATTATTTATTTATTTATTTTTATGGAATAAAAAGAATGACTTAGTGGGGAGCCAAAAGCTCAAAGGTAGAACCAAGAGCCACTGAGAACCCCTCTCGGGAAACAGGACTGGACCCTAACAGAAGATCTGAGAGCATGTCCTTACTGGAATTCTGAATTGCTATAAACCAGTATTTGTATTTGTGACTGCTAGGAGCCTCTTGCTTTTCTCCTCCTTTTGAATGGGAATGTCTGTTATAAGTTCTCTTATCCTTTCATACCACTGTTGTTATATGGGGGCAAATAACTTGTCTCTTTAGTTCAGGCTTCAGATCCAAGAAGAGCCACATCTGAGTAGTCTCATCCACACACAGACTTGCCTTAGATAATGAGATACTGAATTTTAGGCCTCAAGCCTTAATGCAGAATAGCAAACTACTGTCTGTGGGTCAAATCTGAGTTGCTGCCAGATTTGTAGATTAGTAGTAGAACACAGCCATATCCATCTGTTTTTGCAGTACAATGGCAGAACTGAATAGCTGTGACATAGATCTTATGACCAACGAAGATTTACTATCTGTCCCTTTACAGAAACAATTTGCCAATTCCTTCCCTAATGAGATGAGAGTTTTAGGGGAAGTGTGTCTTGAGAGGAAGTGAATATATTTTGCATGCAAGAGGAAAATAATTTGTGACCAGAGGGCAGAATACATGTTGACTTAAGATAGCTACAAATTCTTTCTCACTCTTAGCATTGAAAGATGGAGCTCAATTTCCCTCCTCTTCAATCTGGCATTGATACTGTTACTGCTTAAACATTACAAAGTGGCAGAAGTGATGCTATGAAGAAAGAGTGGAAGCTTCCACTTTCGGGGAGCACTTAGGTGCCAGGTGAGGAGTCTGACTACCCAGTTGGAGAGGAGATATCCTGAGATTACATGGAGAGGGAGAAAAGCTAGGATCCTACCATTTTGATGCAGCTTTCAGATGACTCCAATCCCAGCTGCCATATGACTGCTACTAACTGCATGAGAACCTCAAGCAAGAGCAACAGAATTCCTCAGTTGAGGCCAGCCAACCCACTGAACTGTGGGAGATGATGATAAAATGGCTATACTTTTTTTTTATTGTTATACTTTAAGTTCTGGGATACATGTGCAGAACATGCAGGTTTGTTATGTAGGTATACACGTGCCATGGTGGTTTGCTGCATCCATCAATCCGTCATCTACATTAGATATTTCTCCTAATGCTATCCCTCCCTTAAAATGGCTATACTTTTAAGCCACTGAATTTTGGAACAGTTTGTTACTCAGTAATACATAACTGAAATATATAATTCTAATATCTTATTAATAGGGTTGTGAAAGCTGTATGGATAAAGATGGAGTCCCTTATGCCAAAACCTAACAAAATCCAGTGGAGAGGCCATCAAGGAGGAGCTCTTATGCATACATGCCTACATGCCTACAATAAAGACTATGACAAAGACACTCTGAAAACCACAACTATACACCAAGAATACTTCTGCAAGGATGTCTGCCTAGCAACTGCCTGTTCAACCTTGGACTAATGCCATCCTTGTTATTAATCCGTGTGGTCAAGGATAATTGTTTCAAAACAACTTATGTAAACTTCCTCACTTTACTTTTAAAAACCCTTGCCTTCCTGGGTACATCTCTGGTCCCTAATGGTTCACCAGGGCACAGGTATTATCAGACTGCAATTCATCATTCATTCCCAAATAAACTCTTTTTTTTTTTTTTTTTTAAGATACAGGGTCTTGCTATATTGCCCAGTCTGGTCTCAAACTCCGGGGCTCAAGTGATCCTCTCGCTTCAGCCTCCTAAGTAGCTGGGACTACAGGTGCACACCACCCACACTTGGCTAAACTCATTTTTGCTTTTCTAAATTTTTTCTAAATTCCTTATTCACGCATAGGGTTAAGGCTTACAAATATTATAATCAAATTCTGAATTTTATAAATATATACTTATTTTATAAATATATAATGATAAAAAATGTTTCCAAGTACTGGCTTAATTATTTTCAGAGTCCTCCAACATTTCAGTTTAGGTAAAGAATAAAGTGAGCTACTGTGGGGAAAAGTGGAGCCATCAACATCATCTGCAAGATAGCAACACAATAACCAATGTTAAACTAACCCTCACTAGTCCTTCAATTCCAAATTAGGAAATTTAACTAAAAACTAATGCTTTATTTATTTATTTATTTTTGAGATGGCTTCTCGCTTTGTCTCCCAGGCTGGAGTGCAGTGGTGCGATCTCAGCTCATTGCAACCTCTGCCTCCTGGGTTCAAGAGATTCTCTTACCTCAGCCTCCTGAGTAGCTGGGATTACAGGCACCCGCCAACACAGCCAGCTAATTTTTGTATTTTTAGTAGAGATGGGGTTTTGCCATGTTGGGCAGGCTGGTTGCTAATTCCTGACCTCAGGTGATCTGCCCGCCTCGGCCTCCCGCAGTGCTGGGATTAGAGGCGTGAGCCACTGTGCCCGGCTTTTTTTTAAAGTGGCATTTAGGGTTTAGCTGTCTTTTTTTGTTTGTTTGTTTCTTTTTTTTTGAGACAGTCTCGCTCTCTCGCCCGGGCTGGAATGCAACGGCGTGATCTCAGCTCACTGCAACCTCTGCCTCCTGGGTTCAAGCGATTCTCCTGCCTCAGCCTCCTGAGTAGCTGGGATTATAGGCATGCGCCACCACGCCTGGCTAATTTTTTTATTTTTAGTAGAGATGAGGTTTCACCATGTTGGCCAGGTTGATCTCTGAACTCCTGACCTCAGGTGAGGCTTTGGCCTCCTTGGCCTCCAAAAGTGCTAGGATTACAAGCGTGAGCCACTGTGCTTGGTTCAGCTGCCTTTCTTTTAGAAGCTTAGTGAAATCTTTCAGAGAAAACAAAAATGTACTCATCCTTGTTAGATTTGAAATAAATGTGAAAACTGTAAAACACCAAAGTACACCAGCTTGGTGACTGGAACATTTACATATACAGTAGACGGACATTTTACAGAGCTGAAATGTTTAATATTTTGCTATATATATATATATTTATTTATTCATGGTACTATACTATAGTCTCACTATATCAGAAGATTCATATCCTCAAAATAAATTCCTATATTGTACTTTCTAAAGTCAACATATATAATAGATTACAAATTAATCTAGAAAAATAATTAAGTCAGATTATCCCATCCTCTGGAAAACACATCTTTTATCTTATTATTCTGTCTAATAACTAAATGCAAAAGTCTTACCAAAGCTTTCCTATGCTTAAAGATGAAATCTTCAGCTGATTTAGCCCATTTGGGGAGAATGACATCATTTACTAATTCTTTGGAAACTTGTAGACGACCCAAGTTAAATTCTAAGACATGTAAAAAGAAAATGTATCAAATCATTTTAGATTATAATAAACAAAGTAAAACAAACAATAATGAGGGCACATTCCTACGTAAAACATATTTTTTTCTTTTAAAATTCTTATCTATTGGAGTACATACCAGTTAATTAAAAAAAAATAACTAGTTTTAAATTAGCTATTATAAGGTAAATTAGAGTAAGAATTAAGTTGTTAAGCAAGAAAAGTGGGGGAAACTATAGCTACAACCCTTATTTTAATCTGACCAAAATGCAAAATTAAGTTTTCTTCTTACACTTAAAATAATGAGAGGGACACAGTCCCTCACAGTAAAATACAGCTCCTTAAAGCTTTTTGGTGTAACTCATACCTTAAACTCACCTACTGGAAGAGTTATATTTGTCTGGTGGAAGAATAATATATTTACATACCACTATTCTAAATAGATACTTGCATAATAAAGATTTGCTCATATGGTTAGAGCATGGCATTTTGATAAAATTTCCCCAAATATGAGGTTTTATTGTTTACACAACGTGGCAGGGGAGAAGGGGGACTGTTAACACAAAAGAACTTCAAAAAAGAAGGCCTTAAAATACCAGTATGCTGCCTTAAAATACCAGTGTATCACAAGTTGGAGAGGAGTTTAAATGTCATAAAATGACAGGATGCACAGGGTCTTTGGTTTTATGTTAAACCCATCACAGTGTAGCAGATAGTATTCGTTGCCCACCTGATAGTCATTCCCTCTTTTTATTTGCTAGCAGAACCTTTATTTCATTCAAGTGTCCATCTCTGCCCTATATTTCATGCCCATTCCAGGTGACTGGTCTAAGGGTTGGTATATGACCCAGTTCTGGAGAGTGAGGAGAAGTTATGAGAAAGAGTTTCTCACTCTTAAGAAAGGACACAATGGATTAACAGCCTCACTTATTTCTACAATACTGTTGGATCTGCCTATGATGCCTAAAACTGTGTTAGGCATTTGTGACCATGAGAGGAAGTAGACAAAGCCAAAATACTCAGAATGGCAGAGTGAAAATACAGAAAAAAAGTTGGCGCTGATGATGCTAAGCTATCTGAAACTACCATACCTTAGGATTTTTATTATGGGAAACACTAAAATTTCCTTGTTTGCACAATTTTGAGTTGGTTTTATTAAATTTCTTTTCCCAAAGGCTTTCTGTTTTTCTTTGCTTTTTAAATTTTTTATTCTTAAAGGCATTCTAATCGATACATTTGCTTTCTCCCAAACCGCTCATTTCAAAGAGGCAATGTATAGCTAGAAGTGGAGGCCATCAGGACAATTGTGCTAAAGATAGCAACTAACTCTGATATAAAATGTTAAAGAGTACCTTAAGTTCTCTATCCAAATGTAGTCTGCTCATCCCTCCTATTCTACATACTCTGCTTTAGGAGAATCCAGTCCAACAGCTGACTGAGAGTTTAGGATCGGACTCAGACAACAGATTCACCTCATTTTCTGAAAGTCACCAATTCTGACTGCCTTACTGTGATGCCCTGCCTCCAACAGCTTGTTCCAGAGCACATGGTCAAAGTGACATTAAGCACTGGATATGTTCTCCACAGTATGACAAATAATTGTACTGAATAAATGAAGGGTCAAACATTAACATTACATGTTAGGGCAGGGAAAAAAGTTGGTAATAACCCTTTAATACTGTGGAACCTCCCTAAATAACACCAATAGTAAAAATATTGCTAATTTCCTTATTTGTACTTAAAAGTAAATATAAAACTACCTCACAGAAAAAGGATTTGGACATTTAAAAAGGTATTAATATTTAACTCCATACTTCTCTACTTCAAAAACATAACATAAATTTTCAAATATTATAGTAACTTATACCCTGTCATTTTAATTTGCCTACTCTTGCATGCTCTAAATCAGGAGTTACCAAATTTTTCCTATAAAAAGTCAAAGAATAAATATTTTTGGCTTTGTGAGTGATATCATATCTGTTGCAACTACTCCAATCTGCCACTATGCTTACTTTGAAAGTAACCTTCTATGATACAAAAATGAATTGGCTGGCCGGGCATGGTGACTCCCACCTGTAATCTGAGCACTTTGGGAGGCCAAGGCGGAAGGATCACTTGAGTCCAGGAGTTCGAGACCAGCCTGGACAACAAAGTGAGACCCCCATCTCTACAAAAAAAAAATTGTGGGCATGGTGGTGCAGACCTGTAGTCCTAGCTACTCAGGAGGCTGAGCTGAGAGGATTGCTTGAGCCCAGGAGGTCAAGGCTGCAGTGAGTAGTGATCACAGCACTGCATTCCAGCCTAAGGGAAAAGCGAGACCCTATCTCAAAAAAAAAAAAATTGGCTGGCTGTGTTCAGTGAAACTGTATATACAAAGACATGAGTTTGCCCATGGAGTTGGTTAATAGACCTGTAGTCAGCTGATGGTTAGTCTAAATCCTCGCCTTATCTAACTCAAACACTTTTAACCTAAGTGGTATATATAGCTAAAATAGCATATGGTCATTTTTGCTTCCCTAGTAAACACTGCAGTCTGATAAATTCTCTTACTGATTCAAATTTGACTCCTTTAGCTTAGTTCCCTATAGCACTTCCCTGGAAGGTTAAGACTCACAGCATTAGTTCAGCCCTGTCACTAAGTAATCCATAGACAGAATGAATCTTAAATAATCTACAGGATATTACAAAAATGTCCTGAAAGACATTTTGAGGCTCCTCCATTGGGACCTGCTAGTCAAATTTTTAATCCTCTATTTCTTACGATTTTGATTTTCCAAAAACTCTGGGAAATAGAAGAATTCAGGAATAAGTTCTTTAACATCATATGGATTATCCATAAGAGCTTGCCACGTAGCAGGAATAGAATGGAACTGTCGATCTGCACAGTCAAACCTGCATGTAGAAATTAAAAGAGAACGTAAATATTGAATGAAATCAACAACAAGACATGAAACAAAACTTTTAAACTCCCTTCAGGGTTCCTAACGATCAGAGGTACTGTTTTCTGAATCTTCCTCTTTAATGCCTACATGTACAATTAACTCTCCTTATTATGATAATCTCTATCTTTCATATTGTGTTGTCAGGAACTAAATACTCTAATTTTAATCACCAGTAGCACCTTAGTTGAACTAGTTGAAAACCAAATCATACTGGAGAAAAATTTCAAATAAATTAAATATAATCTTGAGAGTCTTTTTAGGGCTGGGTGCGGTGGCTCATGCCTGTAATTCCAGCACTTTGGGAGGCCGAGGCCGAGGTGGTGGATAAACTCAGGTCAGGAGTTCAAGACCAGCCTGGTCAACATGGTGAAACCTCGTTGCTACTAAAAATACAAAAATTAGCTGGGCGTGGTGACACACACCTGTAATCCCAGCTACTTGGGAGGCTGAGCCAGGAGAATTGCTTGAGCCCGGGAGGCAGAGGTTCCCGGGAGATGGTGCCACTGCACTCCAGCCTGGCCGACAGAGCAAGACTCTGTCTCAAAAAAAAAAAAAAAAGGCATTTTTTCCTGAATAAAATTTATTATAGAAAGTGAAGGTTATTTCAATATTTGAAAATCAGAGTATAAATATGATTATAAACATTATAGTATCAATATACTTGGTTAATAGATCTATAGGAATGCTGCTGATTTAATCACTGATATATAAATATTTTTACAAACTCTTCCTCTTAAAACCAGAGAGTGAGTTAGGGAAATAACTTTGTGGCTAAAGCTTTTATGTTTTACTTGCATAATCTATTGTCTTATTTTAATATTATTTAATTTTCAATTAATTAATTTTACATATTTACTTATTTTAGAGATGAGGGTCTCACTATGTTGCCCAGGCTGGAGTGCAGTGGCTATTCACAGGCACCATCATAATGTGCTGCAGTGTCAAACTCCTGGCCTCAAGAGATTCTCCCACCTCAGCCTTCCAAGTAGCTGGGACCAAGAGGCCCAGGCCACTGCTCCTGGCTGAATTTTATTTATTTAAATTTAATCAAGGGCACTACGTCTATAGTAGCTGAATGAAGCTCAAGTGGATATGCTGCAATTGTATTATGCTTTCCCTAATAAAACAACAGTATAAATCCCTTCTGTTATATTTCATTTGATATTGTTTTCCTGGATTTATTAAGTATTTAATGGCCTTGAGTCTAAGGTAAGGCTACGCTACAAGGAAAAAAAGTGACATTAATGACCTATTTGTCTCTTGTTTTTTACACCTATTTAATCTTGGTTTGAAGCAGAGCTGATCTTAACAGAATTTTGAATTTAATTATGATTTAATTATAGACATCTGACCATCTAAAACATTTCAGTATACAGTATATTCAAGAAGAGGTATAGTTTTGAGATAAAATTAACATATAAATTGCTCGTTTTAAGTGGACAATTCAAGGGTTTAATTCAGTATATTCATAATTGTGCAACTATCATCACAGTGAATTTTACAACATTCTCATCACTCCAAGAAGAAATGTTGTACCTGTTAGCAGTCACTGCCCATTCACCCTACTGCCACCCCTGGAGACTGCTAATGTACCTTATATCTCTATGCTTACTTTTATTTCATTTTGCCTATTCTGACTATCTGTGTATTTTGGACATTTCATGTAAGTCATGTAATATGTGCCCTTTTGTGTCTGGCTTATTTCATTTGGCATAATGTTTTCAAGGTTCATTCATATTATAGCATGTATCAATACTTCATTCCTTGAATTCATTCATGGCCAAATAATATTCCATTGTATGGATATATCACATTATTCATTTATCAGTAGATGGACACTTGTTTGCTTCTACTTTTTGGTTATAAATTATACTGGTACGGCCAGGTGAGGTGACTTACGCCTGTAATCCCAGCACTTTGGTAGGCCAAGGTGGGCAGATCACTTGAGATCAGGAGTTCATGACCAGCCTGGGTAATATGGCAAAACCCTGTCTCTACCAAAAATACAAAAAAATTACTTGAGTGTGGTGGTGCACACCTAGAGTCCCAGGTACTTTGGAGGCTGAGGCAGGAGAATGGCTTGAGCCTGGGAGATGGAGGTTGCAGTGAGCTGAAACTGAGCCACTGCACTCCAGCCTGGGCGACAGAGTGAGACTGTCTCAAAAAAAAAAAAAAAAAAAGAAAGGAAAAAAAATGACTGGTATGAACATTTATGTACAAATTTTTGTGGGCATATATGTCTTCAATTATCTTAGGTATGTATCTAGAAGTGGAATTTCTAGGTTATACAGCAATTCTATATTTACCTTTTTTTTTTTTTTTTTTTTGAGATGGAGTATTGCTCTGTCGCCCAGGCTGGAGTGCAGTGACATGATCTTGGCTCACTGAAATGTCCGCCTCCCGGGTTCAGGCAATTTTCCTGCCTCAGCCTCCAGAGTAGCTAGGATTACAGGCACCTACCACCACGCCCAGAAAATTTTTGTATTTTTAGTAGAGACAGGGTTTTACTATGTTTGCCAGACTGGTCTTGAACGCCTGACCTCAAGTGATTTGCCTACCTCAGCCTCCCAATGTGCTGGGATTACAAGTGTGAGCCACCACACCCAGCCGTCTATATTTAACCTTTTGAGGAACTGCCAGACTATTTTCCACAAAAGCTACACCATTTTACATTCCCACTGGCAGTATTTATAAGGGTTCCAATTTTTCCACATGCTCTTCAGCACTAGTTATTATTTGTCTTTTTTATTATAGCTATCACAGTGGGTGTGAAGTGGCATCTCACTGTGGTTTTGATTTGAATTTCCCTGATGACTCATGCTGTTGAGCATCTTTTCATGTATTTACTGAATATTTGCATATCTCCTTTGAAGAAATGTTTATTTAGATCTGTTGTCTATGTTTTAATTGGGTTGTATTTTTATTATTAAGATATAAGAACTCTTACCCCTCCCTCTTTTTTTTTTTTTTTTTTTTTAAATAGAGATGGGCGTCTCACTATGTTGCCCAGGCTGAACTTGAACTCCTGGGCTCAAGCAATCCTTGTGCCTCAGCCTCCTGAGTAGCTGAAGTTATAGGTGTGTGCCACCTCACCTTGAGTGTAAGGGTTTTTTATATATTCTAGGTACAAATATATAAAAGTCCCTTATCAGATATAGTTTTCATTTCTTTTCCTTTCTTTTCCTTTTTTTTTTTTTGAGATAGAGCTTTGCTGTGTCACCCAGGCTGGAGAACAGTGGTGCAATCATGGTTCACTATAGCCTCGACCTCCTGGGTTCAATCTATCCTCCCACCTCAGCCTCCCAAGTAGCTGGGACTACAGGTGCACACCACCACACCCGACTAACTTTCTTTTTTTTGTAGAGATGGGGTTTTGCCTTGTTGCCTAGGCTGATCTCAAACTCATGGGCTCAAGTGATCCACCTGACCTGGCCTCCCAAAGTGTTGGGGATTAAAAGCATAAGCCAACATGTTTGGCCAGTTTTTACTTTCTTGATGGTGACTTTGAAGTATTATACAATCTATTTTTGAAGCTTTGTAAAAAAATAATTTAGTCATAAAATTATTAAAAGCTGAAAAGACCTAGTTATACTTTATTGAATTTTTTTTTTTTTTTGAGACAGTTTCACTCCTTCACCCAGCCTGGAGTGCAGTGGCACAATCTCAGCTCACTGAAACCTCCGCCTCCCATGTTCAAGCGATTCCCATGCCTCAGTCTCCTGAGTAGCTAGGACTACAGGCATGTACTACCATGCCTGGCTAATTTTTTTGTATTTTTAGTAGAGACGGGGTTTCACCATGTTGGCCAGGCCAGGCTGGTCTCGAAATTCTGACCTCAGGTGATCCACCCACCTTGGCCTCCCAAAGTGCTGGCATTAGAGGTGTGAACCGCCACAACTGGCCTACTTTACTGTATCTTATGGAGAGAAAAGTATCTTCTATCAGATACTTACTTTGGGAGGCCAAGGTGGGTGGATCACTTAACATCAGGAGTTCAAGACCAGCCTGGGCAATATGGCAAAACCCCATCTCTACCAAAAATACAAAAAAATTACCCAGGTGTGGTGGCACACCACACCACACGC
The DNA here is from genome assembly GCF_028885625.2 of Pongo pygmaeus. Lineage (NCBI taxonomy): Eukaryota > Metazoa > Chordata > Mammalia > Primates > Hominidae > Pongo > Pongo pygmaeus. Next base: position 103,477,462 of record NC_072384.2, on the reverse strand, counting down.
ATCTCAGTGAGCTGAGATTGCACCACTGCACTCCAGCCTGGGTAAAGGAGTGAGACTCTGTCCCCCCACCCCAAAAAAAAAGATGCAATAAAGTATAACTGGATCTTTCCAGCTTTTAATAATTTTATGACTAAATGAATTTTTACAAAGCTTCAAAAATAGATTATATAATACTTCAAAGGTCACCATCAAAGGTTACATGGTACATGTAAAATCTGGGGATGTTTAGTGATCTTAGGGCCAGAGTCTCTTCTTGAAAGCCAAGGCTTATTGTACATAAACAGAAATAAGGAACCCAGGCTAACTGTGAAAGATAAAAGCTACATGGAAAGAGAACAGAATAGGCAATATTTACGTAGCTCTGGATTGGGTAGAGAAGGCAAAATGGTTGTTAAAGAATAAGGCAACATGGAGACAAAACATGTATAAGTAGGGACTATGTGGTGGATTTATTGAGGAACAGAAGATTCATGGAAAAGCTGGTTTCCTTAGGATTAGGAAAATGTACAACATAGGTAAGTTATAATACCCACAGTGTAAATACAGTGGTATCAAAGACTTGTTTGAGCTGCCGTAATGATGTAAGAGTCTCTTATTGCTCCTCCTTCCACTCCTCATGATACATATTTTTAGGACTACATAGGCATAGGCATTGGATTGGTTTGACTCTCCCGTGATGCCTTACATTTAGCTCTAAATCAGATCTAATTATAAATCTCTGGTAGATTCCTCAAAACAGTAAGAATCACAAAGGTACACTGGGATAACACTGAAAAAGGAATTCTCCTTAAGTCACTTGTGTGAGTCAGTTTGAGTGACTCATTCTCAAACTAGTTTATTTTTAGCTGATCAAAATTTAATACAGGAGAATAAAAAAAGACATGTTACACAGTACATGACATGAAGGCAAACAGTTTTCAACACTAACATAGTCATAAAAAAATAGCTTATTTACTCAAAACATACCTTCCACTCTGAAGTTGGATGTGGAGGGTGGTGAACGGTTCTACACGAATGAGATAGTGCATGACCCCCGCAGAATTTGAATAGTGAGTACCATAGTGAAACTTATCAATAGTTCCCATAGGATCCTCAAAATTTTCATATCTGTGGGGAAAAAATCCTAAAGTTTTATAACCACAATAATAAAGTACATAAGGGGGCTTAAGTTTGTATTTTATTTCTGAAAATACAGTTTTTAAAAAGTCCATCCTTCTTCATATGCCTCATTATCAAACTCTGTATTCATATTATCACACGAAATTAGAAAATGAAAAAAGTGTTATTCCTTAATACTTTTTTCTGAAGAACAAAATATCATAAACACTTAATTCTGGAATAGTTTTTATTTTTATTTTATTTATTTATTTATTTATTTGAGACAGAATCTTGCTCTGTCGCTCAGGCTGGAGTGCAGTGGCACGATCTCGGCTCACTGCAAGCTCCACCTCCTGGGTTCACGCCATTCTCCTGCCTCAGCCTCCCGAGTAGCTGGGACTACAGGTGCCCGCCACCACGCCCAGTAGAGACAGGGTTCCACCATGTTAGCCAGGATGGTCTCGATCTCTTGACCTCGTGATCCACCTGCCTCGGCCTTCCAAAGTGCTGGGATTACAGGTGTGAGCCACCGCACCCAGCCTGAAATAGTTTTTGTTATGCAATAATAATACACGTTCATTGTAGGAAAATTAGAAAATAGAGAATCAAAACAGAAGAAACTTAAAATCAACTACAATTCCACATCCCAGAGATAATTAACACAAATTTTTTGGTGAATATCTATCTATCCTAATGTATAAATTAATATACAAATATTTTTTACATAAAAATGCTACATATATTGTTCATAACAATATATTTTTCATTTAACAATTTTCATTTAACAATTTTTCATTTAACAATTTTCTACGGACATCTTTCCAAATGACTGAGTAGTCTATTTTTAACAGGTACATAATACTGTATAGATGTACCACAATTTAACTATTTCTTTACTTTTCAGACACTTAGATTGTTTCCTTGTTTTTTTTTTTTTTTTGCTAGTATAAAGCACTGTGATAATTAAACATCCTTTTGTGGCCAAGGTAACAGGAAAAAAAAAAAAAAAAAAAAGGAAGAACCAGTCAAGAATTGTGAAAATTAATACCTAGAAATCTAAAGGTAAAAGAAAAAAGATATACAGTGATTCTTCAAGGTCTATCACTGATACATGCATAATTGGTCTGAATGGTGACATCTGAATTAGTGTGTATAAAATCTAAATAAGAATAAAAGATTTTTGTAGGCCATAAACACTGAATTTCAAAAACCAAAATAGTAATGGGTTCATTAAGCTGGGGCCAATTTCCTTTTACATACTAATCATTAATATTCAGGGGAATAAAAAAGTTTTCAGGTCAAAGCCATTTGTATCTACAATGCAAAAATGTACCACTAAAATGTAAAACAACTTGTATCTTTAATTACCAATAAAATAAGTTATTTATATGAGTGTTTCCTGTAGAACACTGTTTTAAAAAATTACAAAACCTTCTTTTGGTTATTATCAGAAAAAAGTTTGACTAATGGCAGTGATGGTATACATATATACACAGCAAAGTTCCACTGGTAAATCAAGTCAAATCAAACATTAAACATCGTAAAAATCCTAGGGAAGGTTTGCAAAGAAAAAGTAGAAAAAAAAAGTACCATTAACTTTCATATCAATCTATAACTAAGTTAATTTGTAAAATAGTTTTGTCCTTATTATTAGAATTCAAAACTCAAAAGTCATCCCTAAGTTCACAGGGAGAAAAAGGGAAATTAAAATCAGGTTATTCTGTTGCCTGTGGGCAGCTTGTCTTGAAAAAATTAATTGTGAGAAGTTGATAGGGTAGATCATAAACAGAACTATAAAATTTTCTTCTTCTTATCAAAATGACATGTTCTAAATTGCCCCACATTCTCTCTTCTTTATTCACATTATTACTGAAACACATCAGTATAAGTTGTATATCTACCCAAATATTATATTAAACAGATACTTTAATATGTTTGATTATTAAGTTATAAAGTTTAAAACATCTGGGAAGAAAAATTTCAAGAATTTATTACTCTTTAGCACATACTTATTACATGGTAAAAAGAAATTCTGAGCAATATCAATTTAAATTTGGTGATGAAGGGAAATCAACACAAGTATAGTCAAGATTTCTGAAGGGCAAACAAGATATTTTCAAGAAAACTTAGTGAAGTAATTATCAGACTCTGATTATCAAAAGTAGTAGTACGGTAAAAAAAAAAATTTTTGGTTGGCCATAGTAAAAAATCAATACAAATTCAAAGAAGCAATGTGTATTTTACAAAAGGAATAAGAAGCACTTACTTTTCTCGCATAGCTTTGGCATTTTTTTCATTAACTACCCCAATTGGTTTGGAAAGATCTCGAAATACAGCAGGGTTATTAAGGTCCAACTCTTCCGAAGTATAATCTTGTAAAATCCAGGGAAACTAAAAGAGCCATAATTTACAATTTAGACATTCCTTCCTAGAGAAGCTAATATCCTCATATCTAATATCAAATGGTTATCTAAAGACAAAAATGGACAGTCTCTAAAAATATTTTTTCCCTGTCGTAAATATCCATTCATCTTTAGTTCAATAACCAGAAGCATTATTTCCTATAATTCCACTGGAATCTTTTCTTTTTTTTTGAGACAAAGTCTTGCTCTGTCGCCCAGGCTGGAGTGCAGTGTCATGGTCTCGGCTCACTGCAACCTCTGCCTCCTGAGTTCAAGTGATTCTCCTGCCTCAGCCTCCTGAGTAGCTGGGATTACAGGTGTGCACCACCACACCCAGCTAATTTTTGTATTTTTAGTAGAGACGGGTTTCACCATGTTTACTAGGCTCGTCTCAAACTCCTGACCTCAGGTGATCCACCCGCCTTGTCTTCCCAAAGTGCTGGGATTACAAGCATGAGCCACCGTGCCCGGCCCCACTGGATATTTTCAATGAAGTGAAAGAAAAAAGGCTTTTATTTAAATTAGTTTTCATGTTTATATACTTTTTGAAAATAACTGGGTAGAAAACATACAGAAAGGCCAAAGTGTTTTTCTATTTTTTAAATAAAAAATAAGTATCATGTATATACTTCTGTGATTTATAAAACCGTAGGGCAATTCCACATTTATAAGGTTTATGCAAAACTTACCACAGGATACTGTGCAAGGTCATTATAGGTTCGTCCTGCCATTGTATTTATTTGAATGAGGTAGTCAAAATTTGATATCTCTCTGTTTACCCATTTCTAGACAGCACAAAAAAGAGCAATATCAAAATTTAAAAATCTACATCTCTTAGACATTGGTAGCTATTACCGACAGTACCAAGAATGGGCTAAAAAAAAAAAAAAAAAGGTACAACAGGGAGATAAATCAATATACTTTTCCTAAATTTACTACTTTTAAAATATTGGTCTCTAAAAAAGGAACAGAAAATTCAATATAAATCTTATACCACAGTCTAGAAGGTCTTGATAAAAATTCTTTCCTAAAAAAAAAAAAAAGACTTGTCTTTTCTTCAATTAAATGTTTTATTTGAATACCTTACAATTTTTATTTTATTTATTTCAGAGAAACGGTCTCACTCTGTCACCCAGGCTGGAGTGCAGTGCAGTGAAGCAATCATAGCTCATTACAGCCTCAAGCTCCTGGGCTCAAGCTATCTACCTGGCTTAGCCTCCCGAGTAGCTAGGACTAAAGGTATGCCCTATTACACTGGCTAATTTTTTAAACTATTTGTAGAGACGAGGTCTTGCTTTGTTGCCCAGGCTGGTCTCAAACTCCTGGCCTCAACTGATGCTCCTGGCTTGACCTCCCAAAGCATTGGGTTTATAGGTATGAGCCACCATGCCCAGAATAAATGTCTTAAAATTTCACATTTTATTTTATTATTTCATTTTTTAAATTACTTTTTTATTTTTGAGATGGAGTTTCACTCTTGTTGCCCAGGCTGGAGTGCAATGGCGTGATCTCAGCTCACTGTGACCTCTGCCTCCAGGGTTCAAGTGATTCTCCTTCCTCAGCCTCCTGAGTCGCTGGGATTACAGGCACCCGCCACCACTTCCAGCTAATTTTTTGTATTTTTAGTAGAGATGGGGTTTCACATGTTGGCCAGGCTGGTCTCGAACTCTGACCTCAGGTGATCCACCCGCCTTCGTGCTGGGATTACAGGTGTGAGCCACTGCTTGTGGCCTAAAATTTCAAATTTTAGAAGGACTATTCCACTTAGAAATTTTTGTTACAAATTGAAATTTTCATAAGTATGCATATTAAAAAACAGTATCTTGATATATTAAAACTATCCAACTATTTTAATGAAACATTACATTAATTATCCTCAGAGGATACTTAGGTGTAGCCCAATTGTTCTTGAGTGCCAAGTTGAGGGATCAGCACTTAAAAAATAAAGTTTATTGCAGAGGCAACAGGAAACGTACTTTATTAAATAAAACTTTTTCACTGGCAATAGTAAAGAATTGCAGATGGGTCTTGAATAAGGGCAACACTTAAGAAAGATTAATGTGTTTTGTGGGAGGAAGGAGAGAGCCAGGAAGCAAAGACCCCGATTAAGAGACTACGAACAGTCCTGGAAAGCCAAAAACAATAGCTTTCCTTTGCGTCCTGGCAGAACAAATCCCAGTGACACTGGGATATAAATAAGAATATAATTAATGAGAGCATTAATTCACTTTGGCTGGTAGGAGAATTGGCATTTTTTGGCCCTTTCCAGGCCCTTTTTCCCTTTTTTTTTAAACTCATGCATTGATTATTTTTATTATTAAGATTTTAAAACCCATGTTATTATTATTATTTTTTTTTGTGACAGAGTCTTGCTCTGTCGCCCAGGCTGCAGTGCAGTGGCACGAATCTTAGCTCACCACAACCTCCGTCTCCCCGGTTCAAGCGATTCTCCCGCCTCAGCCTCCCGAGTAGCTGGGATTACAGGTGCGTGCCAACACGCCTGGCTACTTTTTGTATTTTTTAGTAGAGATGGCGTTTCACCATGTTGGCCAGGCTGGTCTTGAACTCCTGACCTCAGGTGATCCGCCTGCCTCAGCCTCCCAAAGTGCTGGGATTACAGGCGTGAGAAACGGCACCCAGCCCTATTTTTTAAAAACAGAAAATTATTGACGGATATACCCATGAACTGAATGATACAGGAGGTGGCAGGGAGGGCACTGTCTGTGTGAGGGAAACAAAGGAAGATTTAAAGATAATTCAAAAGATCAGTCTGAATGGAAGAACAGTAGTTGTAAAAATCAAAGGAAAATAATCAGAAGAAGTCAAGTTTTACTTAAAATGAAGAGCAGAACAGTTCATCAGAGACTATTACAATTTCCTACCTGTGTCAATCCTGATGCTTTGAATAACTCCTGTGGTGATCTGCTTCCATAATAACTATTTGGAGAATGAAGTGATAACAGTCTGCTATATATTTTGTTTCTAACCTATAAAAAACAGCATTTTATACTTTAAAAATGAATCAAGACAAACTTGGAAGATTATGGTAGTCACAATAGCTGTACTGACAGACAATTCACCCTTTTAAAGTTCACAACTTAGTGTTCTGTGTTTTGTTTTGTTTTGTTGAGACAGTCTCTGTCGCCCAGGCTGGAGTGCAGTGGTGTGATCTTGGCTAATTTTTTTGTATTTTTTGTAGAGATGGGGTTTTACCATGTAGCCCAGGCTGATCTCAAACTCCTGGGCAACAAGTGATCCTCCCACCTCAAGCTCCCAAAGTGCTGGGATTACATGCGTGAGCCACCACACCTGGCCTCAGTGGTTTTTTTTTTTTTTTTTTTACTATATTCAAACAGTTGTGTGACTATCACCATTATCTAACTTCAGAAATTTTTTATCACCTCAAATAGAAATCCCATAGTGACTAACAGCTACTTCTCAATTCTGTCTCCTTCCCATTCCCTGACAATTATTAATCTAATTTCTGTCTCTATGGGTTTGCCTGTTCTGGACATTTCATATAAACAGTAGATTATGGTTTTAATTTCTCTATTGTACTTGCTGAAATCAAGCCATGTATGTTTACAAAAGTTATCGTGTATAACGGAAATATTATTAGACTTTGAATTAGAAAACTTGCAAGTATACTTCAAATTTAGTTCTGCAATTTACTAATCATCTTGGCAAATAAATTAAATTAAACATAATATCTATCCTTATAGTACTGTGAATTATTCAGGGCTATACAAATGCAAAGTTATAAAATTCACTTATAGTTTCTTTAACTATTAAAAAAGGAATAATGGAATTTGCCTTTTTTTTTGAGATGGAGTCTCGCTCTGTCAACCAGGCTAGAGTGCACTGGCGTGATCTCGGCTCACTGTAACCTCTGCCTCCAGAGTTCAAGCAATTCTCCTACCTCAGCCTCTCGAGCAGTTGGCATTACAGGTGTGCATCACCACGCCCAGCTAATTTCTGTAGTTTTAGTACACATGGGGTTTTACCATGTTGGGCAGGCTGGTCTCAAACTCTTGACCTCAAGTGATCCAGCCGCCTCAGCTTCCCAAAGTGCTAGGACTACAGGCATGAGCTATCGTACCCAGCCAGAATCTGCCTTATTTATTTATTTATTTATTTTGGAGACGGAGTTTCACTCTTGTTGTCCAGGCTGGAGTGCAATAGCGTGATCTCGGCTCACTGCAGTCTCCGCCTCCCAGGTTCAAGTGATTCTCCTGCCTCAGCCTCCCAAGTAGCTGGGATTACAGGCATGCGCCACCACGACCAGCTAATTTTTGTATTAGTAGAGATGGTGTTTCACCATGTTGGCCAGGGTGGTCTCGAACTCCTGACTTCAGGTGATCCGCCCACCTCAGCCTCCCAAAGTGCTGGGATTACAGGCATGAGCCACTGTGTCTGGCCAAATTTGCTACATTTAATCTCATGGTTGTTATAAAGATTAGCCACTTTATACAAATGTACTTTAAAGACAATACAGTTATACAAACACCCAGTACTTAGCAGGGGCAGACTTAGTTTAATTACATGACACAGCTTTCCATAAAACACATGCTTTGTATTTTCCTATGAAAGAAAACTTTCTTGTAATAGTAAAAAGACTTCCTTTTGTAAAACTAGAAGAATGGTCTTTAAACATCTTAATCAAATCACCAATAAGTCAACCTGGGTTCCACAGAAGAATGGAAAATTAGTTATTGTGTGTGCTAATGTGAGTCTTCTGAAAAGCAGATGCCAAGACACAATTAAAATGCAAATATTTTACTAGGGGAGATGCCTACGAGAGAAAATGGGAGAGCTATGCAAGGTGGGGAGAGCTGTCAAACTATAATACATGTCTGACCTCAAGTGAATGAGAGAGGGAAGGAAGGCTGGGCCCAAGCATTCTCAGTAATGAGCCCAGGCTTACAGCTACTGGTGGAGACAGTACATGGACCCTGGTAATCTGGCTTTAGTGCATATGCAGTTAACAACTTACTCTACTTAAGAATTTACTATATTCCTAGAAGAAATAGATTCCTCATTATTTTCGAATTTGAAACCAATTTAATTTAATAAATCTTGTCATAGCTTACATATTGTATATTATATCACAAGTGAATGTAATGAGGCACTAAAAATTCTACTTTATCTATCCACATATATAAAAACTGAACTCCCCCAAAACTCAAACGTAAATAAATCTCAACAAAAATTCATACACTGATTAGCCCGCAAAGTATATATTTTTTCCTTTAACATTTTGTCTTGACAAAAGAATACAGCCCAAAGCTCCATTAGAGCTCACTAGCTGGAAACGTATTTAAAGCTAGTATTTTGGGATTTCCTGAAACCATAATACATACCTCTTTTTTGAAATTGAGAAAGTAGTTGGATTGGTCAACGTGAAAAATCTCAAGGGCTGATCTTCTTAAGTTGTAACGCCGGAGGTGAATCTCTCGAATTTGAGAATGAGGCCACTTGAAATCAAAGCCTACTCCTGAAAACAGAAGAAATCTTGTGACTGAGATACTATATAAAGTTACTCATGCTATGTAGAAAATACCTCTTAGTTCTTGACAAAAAGTTTTATGAAAAAGGAATTCACTTTCTGTACTATATAAACTATTTGTTAAATGTGTTGGATATTTAAACTGGTTCTTTTAAACTATTTTAAAGTTCTATAACTATTCTACTGCCTTCCCATTAGAATACAATATAATTCTGAATACATCTCAGAAACAGTTTTCCTTTTCTCTGTATGCTGGCATCTTAGATTTAATCATCCTTTTATTATCACATAAAGGATGACATGAGAAGCCTATAGGAATTAATACACATACAAAGGTATGATAAAATGAAGACTGTATTAGGTTGGGTGCAGTGGCTCACATCTGTAATCCCAGCACTTTGGGAGGCTGAGGAGGGCTGATCACATGAGATCGGGAGTTCAAGACCAGCCTGACCAACATGGAGAAACCCCGTCTCTACTAAAAAAAAAAAATACAAAATTAGCCGGGTGTGGTGGCACATGCCTGTAAGCCCAGCTACTCAAGAGGCTGAGGCAGGAGAAACGCTTGAACCCGGGAGGCAGCGGTCTCAAGTCTCAGTGAGCCGAGATTGCACCATTGCACTCCAGCCTGGGCAACAAGAGCGAAACTCTATCTCAAATAAATAAATAAATAAATAAATAAATAAATAAATAAATAAATAAACACTGTATTTTGTAACTTAAGTTTACAGCAATTCCCTCTAGCCAAACCCTTAAAAATGCATTGATAATTTTTAAAAAGCATTCCCTTCCACACCTTGGTGAATAACAAATTTGACCCCTCACTGACTTTCCATTTCTCCTTTTACATGATAGACAGTTCTATCTTACTGCTTTCTTCTTCTCATTCATGATTGATAAATTGGATACTGACTTTCCATTTCTCCTTTTACATGATAGACAGTTCTATCTTACTGCTTTCTTCTTCTCATTCATGATTGATAAATTGGATACTTAATTATCGAACAGCAAAAATTATTTTTTCCAGAACTCCTCACCATCTTCTTTTTCAATGCTGCCATCATAGAAGTAAATGTGTTGAGTAGTGATTTCTAATCTGCCAGGAATTACATCAATTATTGTAATGAGTTCACAGTCTTCCATCAATACCAATTTTTCTTTTTGATCCTGTTCTTCTTTCTCATCACTGTAAAAACAAAAAGCCAATAAACAGAAAAATCTAACCATTTATTTTTCTTAAATAGAAAAGAATACCATATTTAAATATAATCTCTTTTTTTTCTTTTTTTTGAGACAAGGTCTTGCTGTCTGTCACCCAGGCTGGAGTGCAGTGGCACAATGTTGGCTCAATCACTGCAACCTCTGCCTCCTGGGCTCAAGCAATCCTCCCACCTCAGCCTCCCAAGGAGCTGGGAATACAGGTGCATGCTACCATGCCCAGCTAATTTTTATATTTTTTATAGAGGTGGGGTTTTGCCATGTTGCCCAGGCTGGTTTCGATCTCCTGAGCTCAAGAGATCCACCCACCTCGGTCTCCCAAAGTGCTGGGATAATATGCATGAGCCACCGTGCCTGGCCTCAAATATAAATCACTTATCTGTCAAATTAATGTCCAGGAAAGAATATCTGAATTACCCTTAAGAAGTATTCTGCATATTAAATTACTTAAACAGTGTCCAAATATTTTTATTACTCAATGATTCAGTTTCATTAAAAATAAGCTTTACATCCTGATTTTATATGACCCATTATAATAAAACACAGTGAACCTGTAAAACAACTAGCAGAGGACAGTTGAAAAATAAGGCAATATTGGTCATGTCATTTTAGTTATATTCTGGGAGACATGAATTGACCCACAAAATACACGAATCTGTGACTAAGAGTGCATTGTAGTGGTGTTTGTAAATAATTTTTAGAAGTACTAAATACGAATCCTAAACTATACAATGAGACTTTCAAGAGTAACTAAAACTAGAGAGCATCACCATCATAGCATTCCCCTAACAAGGGAACTGGAGATAATGCAAAGAGCTACTATTGCCATACCTTACTTAAAGTGAAGTCACCTTATATGAGGAGGAATATTATTTATGTTTGCTGGAGGAAGTAACTGGAGAGACAGTCTTTTGGTGTCCTAGGTGACTTTAACTGCCAAGTATAGAAATAGGAGCTCCTGGGTGGGCACGGTGGCTCATGCCTGTAATCCCAGCACTTTGGGAGGCAGAGGTGGGCGGATTACCTGAGGTCGGGACTTCAAGACCAGCCTGACCAACATGGAGAAACACTGTCTCTACTAAAAATACAAAATTAGCTGGGCGTGGTGGTGCATGCTTGTAATTCCAGCTACTTGGGAGGCTGAGGCAAAAGAATCGCTTGAATCCGGGAGGCGCAGCTTGCGGTGAGCCGAGATCACGCCATTGCACTCCAACCTGGGCAACAAGAGCAACACTCTGTCTCAGAAAAAAAAAAAAAAAAGAGAGAAATGGGAGCTCCTACCACTCATAGAATGTTATTCAAGTAAATCTTTTAAGCCAGCTACTCTCTGGTCCTAGACATTTCATATCTGCCTCATGTCCAGGGTACCAATGACTAAGTCTATTTTTATTTTTAGTGGGTTTCCATGAGAAGTTCTGTATCACCAATTTAAGTTTGTAATGTTGCAACCATTTATTTAAAACTAAGCTTTTCTTTTTTAAAAAAATAATTACTGGAAAGAATGTTTTCCCAAACACTGAAATACTAATATTTACATTGATAAATAGAGCAATGAGTAACCCTAAAAAAGTAAATAGTCTGAGGGTTATTTATATTAAATGACAAAAAGTATTTTGGTTCTTCAGTGTAAAACAAATGAGTCTGACATCCATTAAATTCACTAGTCATCAAAGAAAGAAAAAAAAAATCCCAATTAAAAAGCCAACTGAATATCTACCAAGATAGTTCCCTATATAACTGCCCCTACCCAGTACTCTGAAAATAATAAAGGAAATCTAAAAAAAATTACTGAACTAATACAAATAAAAATCCTGATTATGCCACCAAAGGATACTACTGAATCTAGTCAATTTGTAATATATATATATTTTGAGATGGGGTCTCACTCTGACACCTAGGCTGGAGTGCAGTGGTGCAATCTTGCCTCATTGTAACCTCCACCTTTCAGGCTCAAACATTCCTCCCACTTCAGCCTCCCAAGTAGCTGAGACCAAAGGCTCACATCACCACACCAAGTTAATTTTTTGTATTTTTGGTAGAGACGGAATTTTGCCATGTTGCCCAGGCTGGTGTGGAGCTCCTGAGCTCAAGTGATCTGTCCACCGTGGCCTCCCAAAGTGCTGACAAATTGAGGGCCACCATGCCTGGCCCTCAATTTGTAATATTAAAATGAGCTTCAAAGAAATATTTGCCATGTGTAGTTTATAATGTAAACAAATAATATATTTGGGACATAGCTACTCATTCTTGGCTGAATATGTGGCTTTACGAACATAGAAAGTTAAATATTAGGCTGGGTGCAGTGTCTCACACCTGTAGTCCCAGCACTTTGGGTGGCCAAGGTGGGAGCATCACTTGGGGTCAGGAGTTTGAGATTAGCCTGGCCAACATGGTGAAACCCATCTCTACAAAAAATACAAAAAATTAGCTGGGCGTAGTGGCACACGCCTGTAATTCCAGCTACTTGAGAGGCTGAGGCATGAGAATCACTCGAACCCAAGAGGCGGTGGTTACAGTGAGCCGAGATCGCGCCACTGCACTCCAGCCTAGGTGACAGCGTAAGACTCCATCTCAAAAAAAAAAAAAAAAAAAAAAATCAAATCAAATCAAAACAAAACCAAACCCCCAAAACTCATATTAGGGCAGATATACAAATCATGAACTTTAAAGGTAATCCCTAAGCCATGTACAGATCCACTGGCAAAGGATGGCAGTCTTACTGGATCAAGGGGTTTGTTTATTTTAGAGATGGGGGGGAGGTCTTGCTTATTTATTTATTTATTTTAGAGATAGGGTCTGGTTCTGTTACCCAGGCTGCACTGCAGTGGGGTGATCATAGCTTACTGCAGCTTTCATCTCCTGGGCTCAAAGGATCTTCTTGCCTCAGCCTTCCCAATAGTTAAGACTATAGGCACACACCACCACCATGCTGGCTATTATTTATTTATTTATTTATTTATTTATTTGAGACAGAGGCTTGCTCTGTCACCCAGGCTGGAGTGCAGTAGAGTGATCTCAGCTCACTGCAACCTCTGCCTCCTGAGTTGGAGCGATTCTCCTGCCTCAGCCTCCTGAGTAGCTGGGACTACAGGCACGTGCCACCACGCCTGGCTAATTTTTGTATTTCTAGTAGAGACAGGGTTTCATGATGTTGGCCAGGATGATCTCAATCTCCTAACCTTGTGATCCACCTGCCTCGGCCTCCCAAAGTGCTGGGATTACAGGCGTGAGCCACCACGCCTGGCCTATTTTTTTTTTTTTTTCTTTGAGATGGAGTCTCGCTCTGTTGCCCAGGCTGGAGTGCAGTGGCGCTATCTCGGCTCACTGCAAGCTCCGCCTCCCGGGTTCACGCCATTCTCCTGCCTCAGCCTCCCAAGTGGCTGGGACTACAGGCACCCGCCACCACGCCCGGCTAATTTTTTGTATTTTTAGTAGAGACAGGGTTTCACCGTGTTACTCAGGATGATCTCAATCTCCTGACCTCGTGATCCACCCGCCTCGGCCTCCCAAAATGCTGAGATTACAGGTGTGAGCCACTGCACCCAGCCCACCTGGCCTATTTTCTTAGAGAGAGGATCTCACGATGTTGCTCAGGTTGGTCTCAAACTCCTGCCCTTTAGTGATCCTCTTGCCTCAGCCTCCTGAATAGCTGGGATTATACTCATGAGCTATAGCACTCAGCTGGATCAGGGGGGTTAAACACAACCTCTAACCAATGACTGACCACCAAGCTATGCTGACCTACAGACAATCCCTACTAGGCCAGGTTTTACAACAAAAAACAAAACAACAAAATCCCAATGAATAGAGACGTCATTGGCAACACACAGCCGGTTAAAACAGGCTCCACAGAATTAGTTCGGGAAAGTAAACAAACAAACAAAATCACAACAGTAACAACCATAACAGAGGGAGATCAGAAGCCAGATTGGCTACAGTTTGTTATCAAAAGTGTATAGTTTTTTTTACAAAAATCATGACAAAACAAAGAAAAAGGAAAGTATGAGCCATAAACACAAAAGCAATAAAAAGAAACTGTCTCTGGGGGACCTCTGATGTTCAATTTAACAATGGCTTCAAAGTAGCTATCATAAATACATCAAAAGAACAAAAGGAAACTATGTTTAAAGAATTAAAGGGAATTACCGCAATGAAGCTAATCAAATAGAGACTGTCAATAAAGAGACAGAAATTAAAAACATTTAAAAAAAGAACCAGGCCAGGTGTGGTGGCTCACGCCTGTAATCCAGGCACTTTGGGAAGCCGAGGTGGGTGGATCACCTGAGGTCAGGAGTTTGAGACTAGCCTGGCCGACATGGCAAAATCCCATCTCTACTAAAAGTACAAAAATTAGCGGGGCATAGTGGCAGATGCCTGTAATCCCAGCTACTCAGGAGGCTAAGGCAGGAGAATTGCTTGAACCTGGGAGGTAGAGGTTGCAGTGAGCCGAGATCTAGCCACTGCACTCTGGCATGGGCGACAAGAGCGAGACTCTGTCTCAAAAAAAAAAAAAAAAAAGCTGGGGGGGCAAGTGATTTGCATATATAGTCTCCAAAGTAGATATATATTAATGGCAAACAAGCACATGAAAAGATGCTCAACATTATTAGGTACTAGGAAAATGCAAATAATACAGATACGACTTCAAACCATCTAGGATGGCTATAATGAATTTTTACAAACCCACAAGGAAGATAGCAAGAGTTGAGGTAGATGTGCAGAAATTAGAACACTCATACCTTGCTGCTGAAAATGTAAAATGACACAGTCCCTGTAAAAAACAGTTTGGTAATTCCTCAAAAGTTCAAACAGAATTATCATATGATCTAACCATTATACTCCTCGGTAGATAACCAAGACAACTAAAAACTTATGTTTGCACAAAAACTTGTACCTGAATATTCATGGAAGTACTATTCATAATAGCCTAAAAGTAGAAACAACCTAAATGCTCACTGATTGATGAATGGATAAGCAAAATGTGATTATCCATATTTTGGATAACCATAAATGGTTATAAATGGAAAATTATTTAAAATATTATTCAGCCACAGAAAGGAATAAAGTACTCTTATATGCTATGACATGAATGAATCTTGAAAACATTATTCCAAATGAAAATAAGCCAGACACAAATTGTAGGAGTTACAGAAAATGTCCAAAGTAGGCAAATCCACAGAGACAAAGTAATTCATGGTTGCCAGGTTATGTGAGAAGGGGAAAACTGGGACCGACCACTAAAAGGTACAAGATTTCCTTTTGGGGTGACATAAATGTTCTGGAATTATATAGTTGGGATGGTTGTACAAATTTGTGAAAACACTAAAAAAACCCCACTGAATTGTATGCATTAAAAATGGTAAATTTTATGTTTGTGAGATATACCTGGATTAACAAAAATAAAGACCTCCCTAGATAACAAACACAGAGTTTGTGGCAATCAGACCTTCCTTATTAGAAATACTACAGGGCTGGGTGCAGCGGCTCACTCTCTGGTGGCCTGTAATCCAAGCACTTTGGGAAACCAAGACAGGAGGATCATGTGGGCCCAGAGGTTCGAGACCAGCCTGGGCAACACAGTGAAACCCTGTCTCTGTAAAAAAATTTAAAAATTAGCTAGACATGGTACTGTGCCTATAGTCCCAGCTACTCAGGAGGCTGCGGCAGGAGGATCACTTGAGACCAGGAGGTGGAGGCTCCAGTGAGCTGTGATCACGCCACTGCACTCCAGTTGAGGTGACACAGCGAGATCCTTTCTCAAAAAAAAAAAAAACAAAAAAAAAAACCAAAAAAACCCACAGAAAAACACACACAAAAAAACTGGAGAAAGTCTTTTAGGCTGAAAGGAAATGATATCAGATGATAAATGAATGCACACACGAAGAAATAAAGTGCACAAGTATGATACTTGATAATTATGTAGCAAACATAAAATAAAGTATAAATAACATATATAACATATATTTGTTTTCCTCCTATAATTCATTTAAAGACAACTGCATAAAACAGCAACTATAAAACTGTATTACTGAACTTATACAAAGAAATGTAATACGTATGACAGTAGTAACACAAAGAGGAGATGAGGAAATTAATATATTTTACATTTGCTTAAAGAAAGCTTTTGAAGTACAAATTAAAAATTTTAAAATGTATCTAAGGCTTTTCAGGTTATCTGTTTCTTCTTGCAGGAGGTTGGTTAATTTGTATCTTTCAAAGAATTTGTTTCATTTAAGCTGTCAAACTTACAGGCATAAAGTTATTACTATTCTTTTCAATCATTTTATTATTTGTGGCAATATCTCCTCTTTCAATCCTAATATAGGCAATTTATGTTGTCTTTCTTTTAATCAGTCTGGCTAGAGGTTTATGTTTTTTGCTTTTTGTTTGTTTTTAATAACCAGGCTTCAATGTTTTTAATCTTTCTTTTTGTTTTTCTCTTTCATGAATTTCTGCTTTGTCTTTATAATGCTCTTTCTTTTGCTTAACAGTTTATATTTTGTGCTGTACATTTCCATCTGAACACAGATATAGCTGAATCTCACAAATTCGATACACTGTTTTCATTATCATACAGTTCTAAATATTTTCTAATTTCAAGGTCCAGTTCCATGTTATCCCAGTTCTAAGAAGCCTTCCTCAATAATCTCAGTTAATACTGATAAAATCCTAACAGCTGATACAGCATTAACTTTTGGACCCTGGAAATACATGGTGTTAGAATTTCAAGCAAATCTTTGCCACGATTTTGCAATCCCCTTTCTCAGAACAAAATAATTTTAAATATTTATACATACACATTTACTCTAGCTGTTATATCCTCTTCAGGAAGGTCTAATTTATCCTCCTCCATATCACTAACTTTTACTTGTTTCACTACTTCCAAAAGCAATGTATCACTGGAAGGCTGTGAGTGTTGGATACCTGTTTTAAACACAAAATATCTATTAAACATAAAGTAAAAAACAATATTATAGCCTTTCTGTAATTTCTGACTGCTAATTGTGTTCCTGACTGTTAGATGATAACAATATGTATATTATAAGTAAAGATGGTACTTTGATTTAGAGTAATCCTTGATGTTTGATGGCGATTTTGACCACTACCATTCATAAGGTAAAAAGAATAAATGTTTTAAAAATAATAGTATCTATTTTTAATAACAGTATTATTTGTTTCAGAAATAGGCCAAGAACTATCTTTATTTATATTTAATTCTAAAGGTTGTCAATAATTAAGTCAAAGGAAGAAATATTCTAATTGTATTAATGTAATAGAACTATTTTTACTGTGCATTTGTACAAAAGCAATACTAAGAAAGAATATATGATAAATTGTCTTTAATTGGGAAATAATACACAGACCAAGAGCGAAAGTGTTTACTTTCTGGACCACATGGAATTTAATACATAATTCTGAGGCAATTATATGCAATACATGTAATGTATTTTATAAACTAAACATCCTGTAAAAAGGCAGGTCTGGTATAATGAAAAGAACATGGTCTATGAAGTGGTGAACCTAGACTCAAATTTAGTTTTGCCATTTATTAAGCCATATGACCCTTCTGAATCTATGTTTTCTAAATTGTAAAATGGAGACTTCATCACAAGGTTGTTATGTATATGAAAGGTAATATATGTGAAACATCTGGTACACATTAAATATAAAATAAATGATAGCTACTATTATATATTTACCTTCCAACTATCTGATTGAGATAAGAACAGCAATACAAATATATGAATAATTTATAGGATTGGAAAAAAAATTAACATACTTAACTATGAATAAAGACATTTCATTTATGGCAAAAATAATTCATACACAATACATAAAATAACACAATACTGCAAATAACTATAAATAACAAAACACTATAAAGATGACAAATCCTCCCTTAACTTCTCAAATGATACCGTTGCTCAGACATAAGATGAATCAACATAATGTACAGCTGCATTTTTCTGGGTAAATCTGTTTGATCATACCTTCTACATTGGGAAGTAGTGATTCACATTTTCCCTAGAACAAGTTAGTAACTATTTCTACTGAACATGTTTTTCGTGAGGTCTAATTTATTGTTAAAACATTTAATTAATGAAGTACATGACAATGCAATAAAAAGTGAAAAGAAGGAAGCCTAGGTAGTCTGATACAAATAGGAAATTGACTTTATATAGATGTATGGTACTATTCCGTTAACAGTATGAATTGAAAATCTGATGAAAGGTTGGTGAAGGATGGAGAATGAAGGATGGACTGCAGCAAGGAGGCCAGCTGGCAAGCTACTTTAAGTTGGGAGAAAGCACCAAGCTAAGCCATGGCAATAGCAAAGGGAATGAAAATAAGGAAAAACATTCAAAGGTTATGTAAGAGATAGAATCAACAGGACACAGTACCTAAAGAGCTATTATATGTAGGGATTTCAGAGAGATAAGGAGAGACTCATGGATAACGTGGATTTTAATTTCAGCAACTAATATATGGAGATACTGATAACTACAATACCAGATACAAGAGAAGTAGAAATTAGGGTAAGGAATACACATATGAGAAAAGATAATAAATTCAGTTTCAGAAATGTCATATGGAGACCGTGGAAGAGGTATCCCAACAGGCAGTTGGAAACATTGTTCTAGAGTTCAAAAGGAAGGTTGGAACTAGAAATACAGATGGGAAAGCAACATTACATATATGGTGGGTTAGCCATGAGATCACTCAGGAAGAACACAGGCAAAAGGCAAGATGCTAGGAATGGATCTGGGAACATCATCATTTAAAGGTGTGCAGGAAAAAAGTTTTAGAAAAAAAGACTAAAAGTTGGTATAAAAAATAAGAGGTTAAGCAGCAGAGCTAAGAAAGAAATATATTTACAGGCTGAGTGTGATGGCTCATGCCTGTAATCCCAGCACTCTGGGAGGCTGAGGTGGAAGGATCACTTGAGCCCAGAAATTCAAAACCAACCTGGGCAACAGGTTGTCTTGTCTCTACAAAAAAAGTTTAAAAATTAAAAAATTAGCTGGGTGTGGTGGTACACACCTATAGTACCAGCTGCTCAGGAAGCTGTGGCAGGAGGATCACTTGAGCCCAGGAGCTCAAGGCTGCAATGAGTGGTGACTGCACCACTGCACTCCAGCCTGGGTGACAGAACGATATCCTGTCTCACAAAACAAACAAACAAAGGAAAAGAAAGAAGGAAAGAAATACACTTACAGAGGAGAATAACCACTAAATGCTTCAGAAACAATGGAAGCAGGGTGAGGACTAAAAATAAGTTGTTAAATTTGCCAATCAGAAAACAGCATGTCTAATAAAGAAGTACAGACAAAAAAAAATTTCTTAAATCAATTTTTTTTTTTTTTGAGAGAGGGCTTTACTGTGTTGCCCAGGCTGGAATGAAGTGGTATAATCATGGCTCACTGCAGCCTCAATCTCCTGGGCTCAAGCAATCCTCCCACCTCAGCCTCCCAAGTACCTGGGATCATGGGATCATGGGTGCACATGACTGCACCCAGCTGACTTTTAAAATTTGTTTTGTAGAGATGAGGTCTCATTATGTTGTCCAGACTGGTCTCGAACTCCTGGGCTCAAGCGACTCTTCTCCTTGGACTCCCAAAGTGCTGGGATTACAGGTATGAGCCACCACATCTAGCCAAACCAAACCTTTTTTTTTTTTTTTTTGAGACAAGGTCTCACTCTGCTGCCCAGGCTGGAGTGCAGTGACACAATCGTGGCTCACTGTAGCCTCGATCTCCTGGGTTCAAGCGATCTTCTCACCTCTGAGTAGCTCCAACTACAAGCATGTGCCATGCTACAAAAAATCTTATTTTTTGTAGAGATGGGGTATCACTATGTTGTCCACACTACAAACCAAATATTTTTACTGATACATTTAAGAATATATTTTCTTTTTGACTCTTCAAATTCCCTAATTTACAAGTGGGTGTGTTCCAAAAGATGCTTCATAAGTCAGCTGTTTGAAATTAATAATGGATTTTCCATCCAAAATAATATTTTAAATCATGGTTAGCTTTGCAGGTTAGCCCATAATGAAAACACTATTCTATACATCTGCAATGGGTTGCTTATAAAAAGCAGTATTGGGGTAAGTAAAACAAAACAAGATAATATTTTAAAAAAAGAAAACCATGAATTCTGGCTGTTAATGAAAATATAGACAAAACTAAGGAGTAGGCAAAACATTTTGCAGTTAATTCTGAAGTATACTTCAAAGAACTTTAAAGATATTAAAGATTGATGCCTTTTTTATGATTTCTAATTTCACCTTGAAATATATAATTTTTTTTTCTGTACAGTTTTATTGTCACTATTACACTTGGAGTAATTTTTTTTTTTTTTGAGACGGGGTCTGGCTCTGTCGCCCAGGCTGGAGTGCAGTGGCAAGCAATCTTGGCTCACTGCAAGCTCCGCCTCCCGGGTTCATGCCATTCTCCTGCCTCAGCCTCCCGAGTAGCTCGGACTACAGGCGCACGTCACTACGCCCGGCTAATTTTTTGTATTTTTAGTAGAGGCAGCGTTTCACCGTGTTAGCCAGGATGATCTTGATCTCCTGACCTCGTGATCCGCCTGCCTTGGCCTCCCAAAGTGCTGGGATTACAGGTGTGAGCCACCGCGCCCGGCTCACTTGGAGTAAATTTTTAAAGTGAGAAAAACAAACAAACAAAAAGAACAACTGAGACTAAGAAGGGGCAGAAAATTACATCTGTGTGCATGTGTCAAGGGGTGAGAAGGAGAGGAAAAAACAGAGGGAACTTTATGGAAGGAGATTTCTTGGCAAAAGTCAAGAAAATAATATGGAACACTATTCCTTAAGTAATTATTAAAGTCATTTACCAAAAGATGTTTGTTGGGTGTTAATGATAGTTACATTTCAAAGAGTATAGAAAGATACTTACAGAAGAGGATACAAGATTCTTTCAGAGAAAAAGCTATACACAACTGGCTATTGCTATGTAAGATAACACTCAAAGTTAGTGTTTATATCATGGACAGGGCCATTATTTTGAATTAAGGAAAACCACTTACTGTATCTGATTTATTTCAAAATGTAAGACTCTAAATGGCAGCCATCATGGCTCTCTTGATTCATTTTACGGCATCAAATGTTTTGGCCATATGTTAAGGCAATTAAAAAAAATAAGATCTGGTCAGGCATGCCGGCTCATGTCTGTAATCTCAGCACTTTGGGAGGCTGAGGTGGAAGGACTGCCACTGGAGCCCAGGAGTTCAAGACCAGCCTGGCAATATGGTGAGACCTTGTCTCTACCAAAAAAAAGAAAAAAAAAAATATGCTGGGCATGGCATGGTGGTATGCATTGGTAGTCCCAGCTAATCAGGAGGCTGAGCCAGAAGGATCGATTGAGCCCAGGAGGTCAAGGCTACTGTGAGCCATGTTCAAGCCTCTGCAATCTAGCCTGGTCAACAGAGAGAGACCCAGTCTCAAAAAAATAAAAATGGTTTAAAAATAACATCTAAAAGTTGGTACTCATGTCATCTAAAACTACAACATAATACGCCTATGACTACCAATGATTTGTTGTTGTTGTTGTTGTTGAGAAGGAGTTTCGCTCTTGTCACCCAGGCTGGAGTGCAATGACGTGATATCGGCTCACTGCCACCTCCGCCTCTCGGGTTCAAGTGATTCTCCTGCTTCAGCCTCTGGAGTAGCTGGGATTACAGGTGCCCGCCACCATGCCCGGCTAATTTTTGTATTTTTAGTAGAGACAGGGTTTCACCATGTTGGCCAGGCTGGTCTCGAGCTCCTGACCTCAGGTGATCTGCCTGCCGTGGCCTCCCGAAGTGCTGGGATTACAGGCATGAGCCACCGTGCCGGGCCCAATGATTCTTGATAAACAACATTTTGGGGTATTTCACAGACCTATCTTAAAAAAGGGAGAGATGACAAGTGAGATAGTTATAAAGGAAGGGCTTCCTAAAGAGTTGCAGAAACCCCTTAAGATCTGTTTTGAAATACTGTCAGGCTAAATTTTTGTTTGTTTTGAGACAGAGTTTTGCTCTTATTGCCCAGGCTGGAACGCAGTGGTGCGATCTCAGGTCACTGCAACCTCCGCCTCCCGGGTTCAAGCAATTCTCCTGCCTCAGCCTCCTGAGTAGCTGGGATTACAGGTGCCTGCCACCATGCCTGGCTAATTTTTTATATTTTTAGTAGAGATGGGGTTGCATCATGTTGGCCAGGCTGGTCTTGAACTCCTGACCTCAAGTAGTTGTTTTTTTTCCTAGAAAAAGGCATTGGCCAATCTGAGATACTAAGGGTCTAGAGCCCTATAAAAATAGGTTATAATAAAAGGCATAAAGGATTGCTAAGAATTATGGCTGGGTGTGGCGGCTCACACCAGTAATCCCAGCACTTCGGGAGGCAAAGGTGGCAGGATAACTTGAGGTCAGGAGTCGGAGACCAGCCTGGCCAACGTGGTGAAACTCCGTCTCTACTAAAAATACAAAAATTAGCCAGGTGTGGTGGCATGTGCCTGTAATCCCAGCTACTTGGGAGGTTGACGCATGAGAATCGCTTGAACCCTGGAAGCAGAGGTTGCAGTGAGCCGAGATTGTGCCAATACACTTCAGCCTGGGCGACAGAGTGAGACTCTGTCTCAAAAAAAAAAAAAAGAAAAAAAAAAGATTGCTAAGAATTCTAACATTAATATTAGCCTCAGTCTTGATGAGCAAAAAAACTAAGAGAAAAGAACATTGTTTCATTGCAAGAGACATAACAGTTGATATGAAGTACAGTATACTTTTATAATTAAAAATTTTTTTTCTTTTAGAAATTGCAATCAATGGAAGTATTAAATCACCTTGGATTTAGGCCAAATGTAACAGGACTGAAAACATATAGTCATTTAAATACCAGTTATAAAATGCCACCCTTCCTTCATAAGTAAACACATTTAAAACAATAAAATAACAATCGTCAACCCCACGAACATTCTCATTATCTTCAACAAATAATTAAACAGTCATTGGAACTCACCCAGATTATCTCTCAAGGCACTAGCTTCCTCATGGGTTTTGAAATTATAATTCGGTACCAGCTTAAGTCTCATGCGGGAATAATTCTCTACATTAGCTAGCTTCCAATGAATTGGATTCTGTTTCCTAAGAATATTCATAAGCAAACAAGTAAAATTATTTAGCTTAAGTTACAAAGATCGTTTGATTTAAATAGTGTAAAAAAGTATCAAGTAGTTTACATTTGTTTAGTACCATTTTATTTTATTTTTATTTTTTAGAGACAGAGTCTCATTCTGTCACCCAGGCTGGAGTGTAGTGGCACAATCTCAGCTCACTGCAACCTCTGCCTCCTGGATTCAAGTGATTCTCATGCCTCAGCCTCCTGACATAGCAGGGATTACAGGCATGTGCCCCTACACCCAGCTAATTTTTGTAATTTTAGTAGAGATGGGGTTTTGCCATGTTGGTCAGGCTGGTCTCGAACTCCTGGCCTCAAACAACTAGCCCGCCTTGGCCTCCCAAAGTGCTGGGATTACAGGTGTGAGCCACCATGCCCAGCCTATTTAGCACCATTTTATAAAACTGTTCACATTTTTGATCTCATTTAATCCAAATAACTCTGATAGAACCAAAGTGAGTATGCGTAGCTGCACTTTATACACGAGGAATCTAAAACAGACTACATTATTTGCCCAAGATGACATGAGGTTTACAGGTAGCAGAAATAAGATTTGAACATGGACTTTCAGACTTACAGCTTGATACCTTTACTCTCTCACTGTTCAATGGGAGTTCTTAACTAGCTATACAGATGGTTTATATTTCCAATAGTTTTCAAAACAAAAAATAATTTTACTACAAATAAAGGCAATATAATTGCAAGTGAATCAAAGATCTAAACATAACAGCTAAAACAATAAAACTCTTAGGAGAAAAGATAAGGATAAAACTCATGACCTTGGACTTGGCAATGGTTTCTTAGATATGACACCAAAAAAAAACCCAAAAAAACAAAAAAATAAAAACAACAACAAAATAGATTCAACTGGACTTCGTTAAAATTAAAAACTTTCCTGTATCAAAAGGGCTGCTATTAATAAAGTGAAAAGACAATCTACATATCTGAAAATCATATATATGATCAGGGTCTATTATTTGGTATATATATATATTTATATATACACTCTTACAATTCAACAAAAGAAATCAAACAATCTAAAAATGGGTAAAGGACTTGAGCAGACATTTCTTCAAAGAAGATGTAAAAATGACCAATAAGCACGTGAAAAGATGCTAGACATCATTAATCATTAGGAAATTGAACATGAAATCATAAAATACCACTTTACTCTCACTAGGAGAGTCATAATAAAAAATCAGGAAATGACAAGTGTTGGTAAGAATGCGGAGAAACTGGAACTCTCACACATTGCTAGTGAAAATATAAAATGATGCAGCTGCTGTGGAAATCAGTCTGGCAGTTCCTTAGTAAATTAAACACAGAATTATCACACAACCCAGTAATTCCATTTATAGTCTATACTCAAGAGAATTAAAAACAAGTGTTCAAACACTTGTACACAAATGTTCCCAGCAGCACTATTCAAATTAGCCAAAAAGTGGAAAACAATCCAAATGCCCATCAACTGTTGACTAGATAAAGAAAAGAGGATATATCCTTATAAGGGAATACTATTCAGTCATAAAAAGGAATAAAGTACTGATACATGCTACTACATAATGAAAACATTATGCTAAGTGAAAGATGGCAGACACAAAAAGCCACAAATTGTATGATTCCATTTATATGAAATAACCAGAACAGGCAATAAAAACAGTCAGAAAGCTGATTGGTGGTTGCTAGGGGGTGGGACAGAGGATAATAAAGAGTGACCTTTTAATAGGTACAGCATTTCCTTTTTAGGTGATAAAAATGTTATGAAGTTAGACAGTGGTGATGATTGTACAACATTATGAATATACTCAGTGCCAGTGAACTGTACATTTTAAAATGGTTAAAAGGATAAATTTTATGTACATTTTACCACATTTTAAAAAGGGCTGTATAAAAAAAAGATAATATAATTAAGCAAAACAGAAGTGACTGAGGATCAGTTAAATGAGTTGTAAAATATTCAAACATACAACAGCATTAGCCCTAGCTCAAACAGGTGGTATCAGAAAGACAGAAGTAAATTGGTTTAACACTCTCTAAGAGTCTAAAGTCCAATAAACTTCATATCAAAGGGTCAAAGGAAGGCAAATAACTGTATGATAAAAAACAATACAACCTTGAATCATCCCAGACCTATAATTCATGAAAAGACAATAAATAAGATTAAAAGCACCCTTTTATGAATTGAGCATTTAAGAAATTGGAGTGAAAGGGGGCATTTGCTCAAAAATTTCTAGACCAGAGTACTAAAGAAAAAAGAGTACTTAATAAAATTATATCCTCTTACCTTTTAGCCCAAGGTCCCCTTTCACATGTAAGATAGAGCTGTATTGCTTTCCAGCGTCTAAGAGTGGCTAACTGTTGACTGCTAAGTTGTTTAAGCATATTATTATACCTCAGGTTCTCTTGGCGTGCTTTTCGATTAAATGGCTCCACAAACAGCTCCTGAAAGAAACAATAAAAAATAAGGTCATTGGCTCATATATTTACAGGTATATTTACATTTTAATTCCATAATTTAAAATTTTTGACCAATAAAATCTTGCATTATGAGAAAGAAGCTAGTAACCAATAGGCTTTTCTTATTCCATTAGAATCATTTTCTTTGATGAAATATGATATAATTTTACCTATAATCTATTTATATTTTTTAAAACTTAAAAAATCGACCAACAATAAACACGTGAAGAACTTCAAAAATAGAAAGTGACTCAACACAGAACTTTTACACTCAAGATAATTAACCTCCTACTTACTGTCAAGTAAAATAATTTTCCTCTGGGATCTTTTGATTTATAAGGCATCTAAAATGAGACTCAAGATGAAAGAAAGTAGAAATTGTATACTACCAAGACATAACTTTAATCTGTGAAATTAATGCTTATAGGTTTCAAAGAAACAAACCGAAGACTGGCTTATCTAACTCACATCAATATTCATCTATTAGAAACCAAAATGACAGCATTAATTTGTTTCAAACAAACCAGCACTGAATTACATTAAAAAGAACAGTTAAAATTTTAAACAGTTTTAGAGAGGCACTAGAGCAATGTGTGGTTAAAAATACATGCCTTGGAGTTAGACCTGGATACAAATCTTAGATTTTCTGAGCTAATTTTCTTATCTAACTTTAGCTTAGTTGTTTCTCTTAGCTAATTCTCTGAGGCTCAGTGTCCTCTCGTGTAAAATGAGGTTAACAATAACTGTCATAATAAAGGTGAACATTTAAAGTACTTAATATAGTGCTAGAAAAATAGCAAGTTCTCAATAACTTGTGGTTGTCGTTATTATAATTGTTATTGTTAACTATTATTAGACTTAGTAGGAAATCAATTGTTTTGGAATACAATGTTACTAAATATTAAAAACAGATAATTGCTGAGAAAACTGAGGAAGTCATGACAGCTCCATAGTAATTAAACATCAATTCCACAGTTTTGAGGTTCAATAACATGAAGATATTCTTAAATTAGGTATTTCTAGAAAACCTAAAGGTAAAGTTACAGGGAAAGTGTTGATGAGAATACAAACTGGTAGAATTTATCTCAGGGAAATATAACGGTATTTATCATAAGCACTACATACTAGTAATTCCACTTATCCTAGGGAACTCATCTTGGATAGCCACAAAAATATAACTGTAGGGATGTTCAATACTATTTATAATAAAGAAAAAAACTAGTAAATGAGTCTAACAATGGGAAATAAATTTAAATGTACTAATATATAAAACAATGGAATTTTTTGCAGCCCGGCATGGGAAGATGTTTACAATATATTTTAAGTTAAGAAAGGAACAATGTTCTCATTTTGGCTTAACCAAATATATACACCTTAAAATTACTTAAGACTATTGAGTCTTCCGATTCATGAATACAGTGTCTATCTGTATTTACTTAGGTCTTCCTTAATTTGTTTCAAGTGTTTTTTAGTTTTTGGCATATATACAGCAGATGCTGTATATATTTTGTTAGATTGATACCTAAGCATTTTATTATTTTTAGAGCTATTGTAAAAGCATTTTTAGAAAATCTCAGTTTCCCATTCATTATTCATTGCTAGTGAACAGAAATATGATTAAATTTTGTGTACTGATTTTATGTCCTGCAGCCTTGCTAACCTTGCTTATTTGTAGTAATTTATTGGTATAATAGTCCTTAAGACTTCCTACACAGAGAATCATGTTATCTTTAGATAGTTTTGTTTCTTCCTTCCCAATGTGAATGCTTTTTTATATATTTTTTCTATTCTTACTATATTTGCTAAGATTTGTGGTACAACAGTAACTAAGAGTGGTGAGAATCAATATCCCTGCCTAGTTCTCTATCTTAGGGAAAAGTACTCAGGTTTTCGCCTCTGAATATGAAGCTAGTGGTAGGATTTTTGTAAAGGTTTAAGTATTTCCCTTCTATTCCTAGTTTGCTGAGAACTTTGATTACAAATGGATGTTTAATTTTTTCAAGCGCTTTTTCTGCATTTACTGATATGATAATGTAGTTTTTCTTGTTAAGACTACTAATGCGGTTCAGTATATTAATTAATCTTCAAATGTTGAACTAGCCCTGCATCCTGAGGATAAATTCCACTTTGTTGTGTCATATATTATTATTACAATTATTATTATTGTTCTTGAGACCGAGTCTTGCTGCTTATCTACACTGGAGTGCAGTGGTGGGATCATGGCTCACTAAAGCTTTGGCCTCCTATACTCAAGTGTTCCTCCCACATCAGCCTCCTCAGTAGCTGGGACTACAGGTGCGTACCACCACACCCAGCTAATTTTTTAATTTTTTTGTAGAGATGGAGTCTCCCTACTGTTACTGAGGCTGGTCTCGAACTCCTCGCCTAAAATGATCCTCCCACCTTGGCCTCCCAAAGTGCTGGGATTACAGGCATAAGCCTCTGTGCTTGATCTAATGTATTATTTTAAAAATATATTGCTAGATTTGTTTTGTAGCTATGTTCCTGACAGATACTGGTCTGTAGTTTTCTTGTACTATTTTTCTATGATTTCATTATGAGGGTAATATTACCCTTATCAAATGAGCTAGAAATATTCCTACTTTTCTATTTTTGAAGAGACTGAGAAAGTGGCATAATTTCTCCATTAAATGTGTGGTAGAATTTGCCAGTGAAACCATCTGGGCCTGAAGTTTTCCCTTTACGAAGGTTTTTAACTATAAATTATATTTCTTTAATAAATATAGGACTTTTCGGGTTATATACTTATTCTTGAACTAGTTTTGGAAATTTGTGTCTGTCAAAAAATTGATCCATTTCATTTAAGTTGTCATATTTATGTGCATAGAGTGGTTTGTAGTAGTCCCTTATTACAATGTTGATGTCCGTGGAGTCAGTGGTGATACTGCCTCTTTCTTTCCTGGTATAAATAATTTTTCACATCATTCTCTCTCTCCTTTTTTTTTTTTTTTTTTTTGGTCAATCTTGCTAGAAGTTTATCAGTTTTATTGATATTTTGAATAACTGGACCTTGGTTTCATTGATTTTCTCTATTATTTTTCTGATTTCAATTTTATTTACTTCTGTTTTTATCTTTATTTATTCCTTACTTTTGCTTATAAGGGTATGGATTAATTTTGTTTCTCTGTTTTCCTTTTTTTTTTTTTTGAGATGGAGTCTCACTCTGTTGCCCAGGCTGGAGTGCAGTGGCATGATCTCCGCTCACTGCAACCTCTGCCTCCCAGGTTCAAATAATCCTTCTGCCCCAGCCCCCCTAGTAGCTGGGATTACAGGCATGCGCCACCATGCCCAGCTAATTTTTGTATTTTTAGTAGAGATGGGGTTTCACCATGTTGGCCAGGCTGGTCTCGAACTCCTGATCTCAGGTGATCCATCCACCTCAGCCTCCCAAAGTGTGGGGATTATAAGTGTGAGCCACCTCGCCTGGCCATTTCTCTAGTTTCTTAAGGTAGAAACTTAAAATTTGATGCCTTCTTCTTTTCTAATATAAACATTATGTCCTGTAAATTTCCCTCTAAGTGATGGTATGTATCCAGACTCCTTAGAGGGATCTATTAACGTACTATCAGTTTAATAAACTTTTTACATAATCACTATATAGAACATTTTACTATTAATTGATCTTGTTACTGATTAGCTATTTTTCTTCTAAGATAATTTTTAGACAAATAATAGAAATACTGCTTGTTTTAAAATTTGGGGACTGTATTACTCTTAATCAATATTAAATGCCTAAAATCAACAAGAAAAACTAGATATTAAAACATTTACTTTTTACCTGAAATTTGAGCTTGCTTTCCCCTCCTTCCCGGTCTCGTTTATGCATATTTACCATTAAAGCTTCATAACAATCCTTCCAATAAAGTGCCATGTTCTCATGACCATCGTAAAATGTATGAGTTTCATACTGCTTCATATAAGGTACAATCTTACCAAAAAAAAAAGATACATAAAATTTAATATATGACTTCACCTCTATAAAAATGGTAAATTAGCAGAAAAATCTTGATCAAAAAAGATAAAACTTACATATTTTTCAATGTAAACTTGCCATTCATTTGAATTACAATATTCTTGAAAATCTTCAAAAAATGAGGAGCTACCATTGGTAAAAGGTAAAGAAGGTAGGTGCAAGTTCATGAAGAGAAGCTCATAAATTTTGGAAACCAGGGTACGAACAAGGGGAATCAGAAACGAGTAGATTTCAGTCTGTTCCTTGATTGATTGACTTAGAACATGTTCCAGCTTCCCTAAAATGTAACATGCTTCATCCTGATTTTCAATCACTTTGGTCTGAAGAAGGGTATTTAGCTTAGCTGATGCCATTGCACAAACCTGGAGGAAAATAGTTTAGATGAGAAAGAGCAGACTAAAGCAAACATTTAGTGAAAGCACAAGTTCTGCTTGGCTCTGTGGATTCAGAATTTTTATACAACTGTTAAGAACTGTGAAAGGTCTCAGATGTTACTTTGCCTCCAAGCTAAAGGGTTAGCTGCTACAGTTTCACAGGTATTGGCAGAAGACACAAGACTCCTGAGTCAGAGACCAAGATCTACAGCAATAGCAGCAGCCAGAGTATCAGCATTTGCATTGTTTTCTCAAAGTGCAATTCCCACAGTGAGAGATGAAGAGGACTAGATGATGTCTGCACATGTAGACACATTTTAGGAGAGAAACCACCAGTATAAAGAGAACCCAAATCTTTTTTTTTTTTTTTTTTTTTTGAGATGGAGTCTCACACTGTTGCCCAGGCTGGAGTGCAATGGTGTGATCTTGGCTCACGGCAACCTCTGCCTCCTGGGTTCAAGCGATTCTCCTGCCTCAGCCTCCCAAGTAGCTGGGATTATAGGCGCCCACCACCATGCCCGGCTAATTTTTTGTATTTTTAGTAGAGACAGGGTTTCACTATGTTGGCCAGACTGGTCTTGAACTCCTGACCTCGTGATCCACCCGCCTTGGCCTCCCAAAGTCCTGGGATTACAGGCGTGAGCCACCGCATCCAGCAAAGGGAACCCAAATCTTTTATACTGGGCAGCAAACTTGTCTGATTTTGCTACGGAGGGAGACATTATCTTTATTATAATGGATAATAAACAAATCTTACCTTTTCTCTGGAGGAAGACATAATCTCTATCTTCCAAAGTTGCTCATATGAACAACCTCAAAAATCTAGTTCATAACAAAGGCAGCCACAGTCACTATTCAAGATATATAGAAACACAAGAGACCCATGGAGAACTGTCTACCAACAATGGCTGTAGGAAAAAGCGCTCTCTTTCTCTGGATATGAAAGAAGTAGCATACAGCCCTAACTGCTATTGGCAGCTGTTTTGTGTCCATAAGGGAAGCCAGCTTAACACAAGCTGACAGATGATGGAGAGTGGTACTGTGAGAACAGCAAATAAATGGAACTAGAGCCCTGACTGAATCCTGCTTAAACTCACCTTAACTATGAAATTCTCAACTATATGAGCAAAAAAATCTTAACTAAGTCAATTTGGCTTGATGTTTCTGTTATTTGAAATCAAAAGTATTTTGATACATAAAGAACAGGTATATAGGAGTCTAAGTCCTTGATCAGAAACCGAACTACCCTTAAAACTCCCGAGGAATATACATACTCAGGGCACAAGCCCAGACAAAGAAATACTGTATACTACTACTAAGCTTTGGCCTTAATCCCCAATGAGGAAAGGTAAATTAGATCACTAGGGGTTTCCTTTTTCCTTGGCTACAGAAAGATCTAAGTCTTAAAATTAAAGCAGGAAAAATGATACATTGTGTCTCCTTCTCCCTTAACCCTATATCCTCACTTGGATCTATATTACTTCCCAAACAAATAAAAGCAAAAGAAAATAAAAAAGTATTAGAACCTGAAACCACTTCAAGAATGTATTTATGCCAAAAGCTGGTCTGGGCTGTACACACAGGTCTTCGCAGGATAAGGCAACAAGAGACTTCAGGTACTCTTTCCATGTAAATCTTAGCAATGTAAACAGCATTGGAGGAAACAATCTCTAACATGACTCAAAGCTCTGACTTCTCTACCCTGCTCATATATTCCCCCAACCCATCCCTCCTCCCACCTTTTAGTTTTTGAATCCGACTAAAGGAACTGAATTCCAATAGAGTCCAATAAACTAAAGAAAAAAAAGTCATACAATCCCTACATCCAGGAAATACCAATGTTAATATTCTGGGCTTTTTTTTGGGTATGTGTTTAAGAAAATACTATTTACATAAAAAGTTAAATATCCAATGTTTTGCTTTTAATGTCATGAAATTAAATAAACACTAAGTTTACAGATTTATTTAAAAGTACCAAGGTACTTTTAATGAATATAATTTACTTGACTATTGCTTTAATTTTGGATACTGACATATCACATACATATATTGCTTTCTTTTCCCTCAATATAAATAGTCTTGCATTAGGGTCACCTGAGGAATTACAAAAAATACTGATGCCCAGGCTGGGCACGGTGGCACACACCTGTAATCCCAACACTTTGGGAGGCTGAGGCGGGCAGATCACCTGAGGTCAGGAGTTTGAGACCAGCCTGGCCAGCATGGCGAAACGCCATCTCTACTAAAAATACAAAAATTAGCTAGGAGAGGTGGCACATGCCTATAATCCCAGCTACTTGGGAGGCAGAGACCGGAGAATCACTTGAACCCAGGAGGCGGAGGTTGCAGTGAGCTGAGATTGCGCCACTGCACTCTACCCTGGGCAAAAGAGCAAGACTCTGTCTCAAAAAACAAACAAAAAAACAAACAAACAAAACCTGATGCCCTAGTCTCACCCCATTCTGAATTAATTACTATGGGTGATGCCCTACATAGGTATTTTTAGAATGCTCCTCTAGGTGATTTAATGTGCAGCCAGGGATGGGAATCATTGGCTGAGCTAAGGCAACAGGGGGAGTAGGGAACCAGGCTAACTGGAGACACTATATACATCTAAATAAATCAACAACCATGCAGTCCTATTTTTGAAAGAAGCTGGGAAATCTTGGTTTTTATGTAAAATTTTTAATACTTAAATACTGGCAATTAATTAACATGTATGAGCCAAATAAAACAAGTTTGCAAGCAGCTCTATTATAACCCCTATACAGAAAGAGGTTCCTGTTCTAGCCTTTAATGTGTACAACCTCAGGGAAATATGTTTTTATTTCTGAGAGAATAAAATTACACAATAGGCTAGTGAGAAATGTTTTAGGTCACTAACCACTAGTAGACAGAATCAGTCTTATCTGGGCCGGGTGCGGTGGCTCACACCTGTAATTCCAGAACTTTGGGAGGATGAGGCAGGCGGATCACATGAGGTCAGGAGTTTGAAACCAGCCTTGCCAACATGGTGAAACCCCATCTCTACTAAAAATACAAAAATTAGCCATGCGTGGTGGCATACGCTTGTAGTCCCAACTACTTGGGAGGCTGAGGCTAGGGAATTGTTTGAGCCTGGGAGGTGGAGAGATTGCAGTGAGCCGAGGTTGTGCCACTTGTACTCTAGCCTGGGTGACAGAGCTAGACTCCGTCTGAAAAATAATAATAATAATAATAATAATAATAATAATAATAATAATAATCTGTCTTATCTGTAGGTGCTGTGCTTGTTCACTTATTTATTTAATGAGTACTTACAAAGCCCCTATTATGGAATAGGCACTGAAAACTTAATTGTGAACTAAATAAATACACATTTTGTTTAGGGAAATTTCATCAAATTAAAAAACACTGAGGGTAAACTACAAATGGAAGAAAAAAAAGTCCTAACACCTAAAATAAAGAACTACCTGGCATGCTAACTGCAACTACTTTAGCAGTCATTAGGCTAAAATTAATGAAAAAGCCAAAAAGGCTATCCTCATTCTACTTCTAGGTTGAAAAAAAAAAGAATACTATAATGAACATCTATGTGTATAAAGGTGGTTCCGTATTTTATTTCAATTAATTAATTAATTTATTTATTTTGAGACAGAGTCTTACTCTGTTGCCCAGGCTGGACTGCAGTGGCAGGATCTTGGCTCACTGCAACCTCCGACTCCTGGGTTCAAGCGATTCTCATGCCTCATCCTCCCAAAATGGGGTTTCGTTAGGATGGCCAGGCTTGTCTCAAACTGCTGGCGTCAAGTGAATCCACCCACCTCGGCCTCCCAAAGAGCTGGGATTACAGGCGTGAGATACTGTGCCTGGCTAGTTTCATATTTTAGATTATTACTTTAGAATTAGTTTCAGAGTAGAATTACTAGACAAAGAGTATAATCTTTTATTTTAAAGTTCTTACTTCATATATTTAAAAATTGCATTTAAAAGTCTGTATAATTCAAAATTCCACCATCTGTGTACTTTAATGCCCATATACTTGTTTAGCTTTTCCATATTTTCCAAGATTTCTACAATTGAATATGTGTTATTTTAGGATGAAAGGAAAAAAAACCCGATTAGTAACATAGGGAAATGAGTTTTATATAATAGTAGGAAAAAGAAAAAACACAAAATCATCCAAATACATGACACCTGAAAAAGATATATTCATAGAACAAGAAAGAAGTAACGTACTAAAATGCTAATAGTTATTTTCTCTTACGTTATGCTTAATTATTTATTTTTTCCTCTATGCTATTGTGTATTTTCTTTTTTTTTTTTTGACGGAGTTTCGCTCTTGTTGCCCAGGCTGGAGTGCAATGGCATGATCTCAGCTCACCACAACCTCTGCCTCCCGGGTTCAAGTGATTCTCCTACCTCAGCATCCCAAATAGCTGGGATTACAGGCATGCACCACCACGCCCGGCTAACTTTTTTGTATTTTTAGTAGAGACGGGGTTTCTCCATGTTGGTCAGGCTGGTCTCAAACTTCGGACCTCAGGTGATCCGCCCGCCTCGGCCTCCCAAAGTACTGGGATTACAGGCACGAGCCACCGCGCCCAGCCGCTTTTGTGTATTTTCTACAATGACCATGTGTTACTTTTACAATGAAAAATAAATATCTATTAAAAAATAGAATTACTTCTCTGCAGCATTCACAATAATATAAATAAATAAAAATAAAAAATAGAATCATCAGACTATACCTTTCTAAAAATAGAGTGACTGGGGTAAGTGGCTCACACCTGTAATCCCAGCACTTTGGGAGGCCGAGGTGGGCAGATCACATGAGGTCAGGAGTTTGAAACCAGCATGTCAAACATGGTGAAACTCTGTCTCTACTAAAAAGACACAAAAATTTGCCAGGCATGGTGGCAGGCACCTGTAGTCCCAGCTACTTTGGAGGCTGAGGCACAACAATCGCTTGAACCTGGGAGGTGGAGGTTACAGTGAGCCGAGAGCCACTGCACTCCAGCCTGGGAGACACAGAGAGACTCTGTCTCAAAAAAAAAAAAAAGGTGAGGGTGGGCAACCTGTTGTCAGAATTTTAACCTCTCCATGTTCTTATTAATATTATATCTAGTTTATGTAAATCAGAAGCCAGCCACACCCCAACCTCCCTGCACCAAATACAAAAATGGAAACATCAAAATAAAATAAAAAGGGCCAGGTAAATAGCTGTAAAAATCTTATCATGACTAATCTAACCCAGATTCTCACAAGTACCCCATGTAAGTAGAAAAGTGACAGACTAAAATTCACATCAAACTTTTTCAGCCTTTTCCATTTTAAATTTAAAACAGAAATAATATTCCTTGTGACCAATATTTATCTTTATATCTAAAACCTAGCACAATGCTTAGTACCTTGTAGGTATTTAGTGTGTGATAAATAAAAAAAAAATATGAGATAGAATGTAAAATTGTGAATTAGTAAAATAGCAGAAAAAATTTAAAAGGAATAATTTAAAAAATAATTTTTCTAAAAAATTCAAGCCCTAAACTGCACATATATAAACAGTCTATACAGGCTACCTAGCACCTGAGTAGTTACATTGAACACAGATGATACGACAATGTTTCTAATATAAGCTAAGTATAAATCCTGTAAAAGGAAGCCTTAAAATTATATAAAGTTATTAATATCAGGAAGAAATAACAAATTAACTGCCTCTCAAGCTCCTCAAAACTCCAAATGAAATCATGGATACTTTTAGAACTAATGAAAAACTTAAAATACCAAAAAGACATTTTAATTGGCTTGTTACATAAATAATACCTACATTGCATGCAAGCACAGAAAATAATATAAAAGAATGGACAAACCTGCAAATTACTCCTTCCAATGAATCCTAGAAGCAACTGGATCTGAATTTGAGAGAGTTTTACCCATACTGGACTTTCAGAATAGCAGACTGACAGACAGTCAAAGAGCAGCATCATATCCTCTAAAAGCTATCACAAAGGAAAAAAATTGAGAAATAAAAACATTCAGTTTTTCAATTTACTGATGATCAATTTTCCCCAACATTAATACAAACCACAAATATTTCAAAAACTAGTCCAATGTTCAGTTGACAAAAGCCAAAAGAATCATCCCAGTAATAGCTAACAAAATCTGTGACTATTCATCACATCTTATCTTTGTTTATTAAATCTGATTAAGCATTAACGCTCTAAAAAGAGGGGATGCAAAATTTTTCTTTGAATAAAGTTCTTAACTACCCAAAATATAATTTTAAAGAGATATTACTGCACCTTCTCGGTCCACATGTTTGAATTAACTAGTCCCTCTGACTGAAGAAAGTCCTGTATGACCAGCACTAGTCGGAAGGCGTTTTCAGCAGTTACTGGATTAGTTTTTGCTTCTCTGTTTTCTGAGACTGCCCATTCTAACATCTTTTGTAGCAAACTAAATGGAAAACAAAGTCCTCTTAAAACCATTGTGAGGTTAGAAAAATAGTAGGACATTAAAAACAAAACAAAACAGCTTGAGAGGCAGCATTGTATCTCTAAAGATATACTATCTCTAGCAGGTATCCCTAAGATACTGTAAATGGAAATTGAATTTTTTTCTTTTCTTTTTTTTTTTTGAGACGGAATTTTGCTCTTGTCACCCAGGCTAGAGTGCAACAGTGTGATCTCGGCTCACTGCAACCTCCGCCTCCTGGGTTCAGGTGATTCTCCTGCCTCAGCCTCCCGAGAAGCTGGGATTACAGGCATGCACCACCATTCCTGGCTAATTTTTGTATTTTTGGTAGAGATGGGGTTTTGCCATGTTGGATAGGCTGGTCTTGAACTCCTGACCTCAGGTGATCCACCTGCCTTAGCCTCCCAGAGTGCTGGGATTACAGGCATAAGCCACCACGCCAGGCCTATAAACGGAATTTAACAATAATGGAGAAACGTTGAAATGTTTGGAGTATTTATCTTTAATATACATAGTATTAAAAGTCAAAAGTTTCCTGTTTTACTTGACTATAAAAAGCTATGACAATAATTCATATTCCATCCTTCATGAGATACTTAGTTTCTTTAAAGCTGGAAATTGGCAAAGTTAGGGAAGAAAGCCTTATTATGCCTTACAGAGGGTCTTGCCCTGTGGAAAAAAGATGTAATACTTCCCTGATGTGCTACCATTATAGAGTCCTATTATCTACAGCAGGAGTGTCTGATCTTTTAGCTTACCTGAGCCACACTGGAAGAAGGACTGTCTTGGGCCACACATAAAATACACTAATAATATTTTAACTACATGTTTTAACAATAGCTGATGAGCTTAAAAAAATCACAAAAAAATCTCATAATGTTTTAAGAAAGTTTATGAATTTGTGTTGGGCCACATTCAAAGCCATCCTGAGCTGCATGTGGCCTGCAACCTGTGGGTTGGACAAACTTGATCTACAAGGAACCCTAAATCCTTCAGAGAAATAATTATCATGAAAACCCAACTCCCTTCTCTTAGCACGGAAACACTCAAATTTGGACAAGCCTGTAGAAAACAAATGTATCAAGTCCTCAAATACTGCAAGAAAACAGTTCAAACAAAAAATCTGTAATCACTTATGATCCAAATTTACTTAAGACTTAAACCTCCTCATATTGGAATGAGTTTGAGATTCCTCTTTAGATCCTACCAGTATGGCAAAAGATAGGAAAAGGAACTGAGCACAAAGTTTCTCTTTTTCTCCCTTGTTATATCCACGGAATACTGAATAAATGTTCAATAACTAACATTATTTTAGACTCCTGCTGTCACCAAAAGGAGGATGGAAAATCACTAAATGCTTACGTTAGTTTTATTTCATCTGATGGTCGAAGTAGTTCACTGGATATTCCTGGTTTACTTAGTGCTGAAAACACTTGTCCTCGTTCAATCCAAGTATCATCATCAGACTTTTCTAGTCCCTTACACATTACATAATTCAAAATATGTGTCAGTAATTGAAGAAGCTCCTCCTCACATCTCTATGGAAAATATAAAGTAATTTTAAATAACTAGAGGGTGTAGTTGTTCAAAGCACATCATAAGAACCATTACATATACTCATTGTAATCATTTAACATATTTTTAAAGTCCTTAATGAACCTGGAACTTTACTAGGCCCTAGAGATATAAGATGAGTAAGACATTAGCTTTGCTCTCAAAAAACTCACAATCTAGTGACTTCCAGGTTTCTAAACCTTAGATCATGAAACTTACAACATGAATACAATATGAAATTGTTAACAACTGCTCACATATTTCTAAGGATTAGAAGTATATATCAGACATTAAAATAAAAACAACATTTGGAAAAATAAGCAATTTTACCTCTTGGCTTTCAAGTAAAGAGAAGTCATCACTAAAGCCCATATCATTTGTGATGCTGCTTTCTTTGTCAGAGTGCACAGAAAACGATTTAGTAGACTCTACTGGGGATGGTGTGCTAGGCAGACTGTCTGGCACTTGACTTCCACTATCACTCATTTCACATGAGTCAATTCCACTGAGGTCTAAACTCAAATGTGAAGGGTTACTATGCCAGAATTCTTCTTGATTCTCCGATTTGAAAGACAATTCTCCCACAGAGTTATCTTCTGGAAATAATGGTGTGTTTGAGTCTAACGAGTGTCTATCCTCCAAACTCCACTGATCTGAAGACACATTAGCTGAGGCAAAAGAGGTGATTTTTTCCTCATCGGTTTTTTCATCAAAGTTCTTCTTAGTATCTTCAGCTGACATATTTTTATCATTGTCTTTCATTAAAACAGCTCTACTGTGCTTATGAAGAGTATTTCTGTTTTCAAATTTTGCTTTTAAAAAAAGCCTAACTAAGGTGTCTTGCCAACCCACTTGTTGTGATATTTGATGTGCTGCATCTGGCTGGGACTGCAAAATTTGTAAAACCTGTAAAAAGATTTAGAATACAAAATTCTTCAAAAAGTACATAGTACTTTATATCAAAAATAATCTCTTTTCAGTTATTTTAATGATAAAGTAATTTAATGAGAAACTATAGAAGAATATACTTTCAAAAGATTATATTCTTAATTAGATTATAAACTATTTGGAAGACTGGCACTGTGTTTCCAACTAATCTCCATATTACTCATTGTACAGAGTAAGAGTACACTAAAATATTTCCTGGAAGATAAAAAAGAAAAATTAAAATGAATAGGATGATGGTATATATTAAATAATAGAGTAATATCCTCTCAACTAAATACTTTCCATGAGCCCCCTTCATTTGTTCAGGAAATATTATTGCACATCTACTATGTGCTAGGCACAGTTTTAGGCACTAGCATTAGGGGAGTGAATAGGACACATAAGACATTTTGATAAAAACTGAATATACCAAGGATGTTTTTCTGTCTCGTTTTTTTCAGGGAAAGTTAAATTTTTTTTTTTTGAGACAGGGTCTTGCTCTGTCGCACCAGTGCAGTGGTGCGATCTTGACTCACTGCAACCTCCGGCTCCTAGGTTCATGCAACAATCCTGCCTCAGCCTCCTGAGTAGCTGGGACTACAGGCACACACCACCACGCCTGGCTAATTTTTGTATTTTTAGTAGAGACGGGGTTTCACCATGTTGGCCAGGCTGGTCTTGAACTCCTGACCTCCTGTGATCTGCCTGCCTCGGCCTCCCAAAGTGCTGGGATTACAGGCATGAGCCATGGTTGCTTTTGCAAAAACTTTTTTGTTCGGTATGTCTACACTAAGGTCTACATTGTTTAGTAAGTCTATATTATATAAACAGAACAAAAACTAAACTTTAATTCCAGAAAATGAATTTCAGCAAGATGGATGCCACTGCTTAGTCAGAATAGTAAACAGTGACATGAGAATACGTATGATGTCTACTATCCAATTGATTTCAATTTTTAGATAAAAACAAGTTCTTAAAATGCTTTAGACATTCAGTTAAGATCTTTTAAGACAATTTTATCACAAAGCCAATAAACTTCTATGTAGATGAAAAGAACTCTAGCTTCCAGGGTTTTGAGTATCTCTCTTAACAGAAGTTTTAGCTCTGACAAATTTCAGAGCAAGAGATGAACAATATTGGTAAGGACTTCAATATTACTAGTACTAATACATGTTGATACAGAAGGCAAGGAGTCACAATGACGTGAAGACTCTTTCTTTATTAATGCAATATCAATCAGTGAGCAACTGTTACTTTATAGGTGCAGAATACCAATTTTTTTCTTCCAGATTAAGCTTTACTTGGCAAAGAAACTTTTCATGCTGACTTTAAAGTTTCCATAAAATATGACTTATTTTATATCTATTTTATACACAAATAATAGATAAAACCAAGCTGCACTGAGAGCTGTTTCTAATTATACGTGAAAAGGAAGGGATCAATTTATATGACCTGCTCCAAATACTCAGAGCTGAGTACATAGGGAAATAATCACTGTCACACACACTGTTTGTATAAATGTAAACTGCTACAGTGATTTTGAAGGACAATGTGGAAAAATCCATCAAAATGTAAAACGTTAGTGCCCTTTGAAACAGCAATTCTATTTCATGGAGTATGTCCTACAGATGTATTACCACAAATTGGAAAACATAAAAAGACATTCATAACAGCAGTTTATAACATGGAAAAGCAGGAAACAACCTAAATGTCTATCAATAAGGAACCAGATAATACTTTATTAAATAGCCATACAATGAAACACTACACATTTCCATTAAAGAGAAAAGGAAATTATACATATATATTATATAACAAATATATATATCTTTCTTTTCTGTCAGTTAAACAAATAAATTATATATGTGTGTGTATATATGTGTGTGTATATATATAAACTCTCTCTCTACATAGAAAGAGATCTCTTATTCTTACATATATATATATATCTCAAGAACTGTGACAAAATCAGGAGGTAAAATAAAAAAAAAAGCAAGGAAGCAAATTAAATAGGTCAATGGTTACTAGTGGAGGACAGAGAAAGTTATGATCTGAAAGAGGAAGACAGGATAACTATTTCTTGACTTAGTTAAAGGTTAACTGTGTACTAAAGACAAATCATTGTTGGAATACTCATAAACAAATTATAGAAAATTATTTCCAGAAAGTTTCAAAAGATTCAGAAACTCTATAATATGGTATATTAGAAATGGTCACAATCATTGAAGGTTCTTAATAATAAAATTATTCTCTGGTAATAAATCTTTGACTCTGGAAAGAACATATTTGCAGGAGACCACGAAGAACTAAGAAAACATTCACATGCTAATTTCTTATGATTACACGAAGTTAATTTACTTCAAAAAGAAAATTGTTTACTTATAAAATTATGTCATTTATAAAATAAATGAAAACTTGTATCTGCTGCAAAATAATGCAAAGTTATTTATAGCATGATGGTGATGCTGCTATCGTTAAAATATATCTTAGAGTTTACTGACCTTTCTGCAGATGGCCACTCTAACATTTATATGTGCTCTGTGAGATATATATACCACAGATAGTAGATCTTTGAAATTAATAACAGGATCTATGGTAGGAAAAACAAAAAGGTAAAATTAAATACCAGAGATAACCAAAGAAAGAACTGTGGATAATACTTGTATAAAATGCTGAAATAATTATTTCATTTTAAAATATGAATTACAGGTATGTTCAAATTTTAAAGAAAAAATAGGTTTAGAATGTTTGACATCCTCCTGAGTCAACCCTAAATAATTGTTCCTTTCTTTTGACTGCTTGAACATACTGTCCATACTGCATGGCTGTTATATTATTATTTATCTTTTTATATACATGTCTTATCAACAAGATTATAAACTAATCAAGACAAAGAACCTTATATCCCCAACCTCCCAGCATCTGGCATAAATTCTACTGTCTGTCATTAAGTACTGAGAAAAATTATTTAAAAAAATTAGAAGCAGGGCATGGTGAAACATTCCTGTAGTTCCAGCTACTTGGAAGGTTGAGGTGAGAGGATCACTTGCATCCAGTATGAGGCTACAGTGAGCTATGATCACATCTGTGACTAGCCACTGCACACCAACCTGGTCAATACAGCAAGACTCTGTTTCTAAAAAGAAAAACCAAAAAACCAAAACAAAACAAACAAAAGAAACAACAAAGAATATCTGAAATTAGTTTTCATTTGCCTTTAAAAATTTAAGCTCCTTAAAGAAAAAACAATCTTTTATACATATTTTCTGTAGTGTCCTTTTCTTGTTTCGTGGACTCACTTATTAACTTAATCACTTAGTCAATAAACATTTACTGAGTAAGGAACTGTGCTATGCCCTAGGGAGACAAAAACAACAAAAATACATAACCTATGGTATCCAAGGAAGGCCCTGCTAAATCAAATAACAGATATTTTAAAAGCAGCCTGAGAAAGGTATGAAAAAAACTTACAGGAAAAAACATTTCTTAAATATGTTAGCTTTATCAGCCTTATTCATACCTGTATTTATGATTTGATGGGTGAGGTTTTTAATAAGAGAAGTATTAACAAGTGCTTCATTAAGAAGGAGTCCCAGTCCCGAGTAGCCAACTTCTCTGAGTCGAATATGTTGTTTACTACGCTCATAAACGTTCGTGCATTTCAACATTTGTTCCATAATCTGGTCACAATAAGTAATATATTCTCAATATAGAAAATTAAGAATAGTTTGTCATTTAACATTAAAAATGTTAACTTATTAACATTAAATATTAATGTCAGTATTTATTAGCATTAATATTTAATGTTAGTAAGTATTGCTATTAACTTATAGCAATATTAACTTATAGAATAAAATAATTCTATTAACTTATAGAATAAAATATTGCTATACATTGTTTTTGGAACATCATTTTATTCCTTAAGTATAAAAACTTCAGCATTAACCCATTTATGCCGGCGGTTGCAATTTTTTGAATTGCAGACATGTGTGAAAAGTCAGACCTTGGTGATGACCTTGAGCAGTGGGATACAAATAACTCCCACATGCTTAGTGTTCCAATAATGGAACAACAGGCACAAAATAATTTAATAGGGAGGAGAAGTCCCTATTATAGTATAATGTAAAAATGGATTTAAAAATAAATTGGGCTGGGCACAGTGGCTCATGCCTGTAATCCCAGCACTTAGCGAGGCTGAGGCAGGCAGATCACCTGAGGTCAGGAGTTCGAGACTAGCCTGGCCAACATAGTGAAACCCCGTCTCTACTAAAAATACAAACATTAGCCAGGTGCGGTGATGCGTGCCTGTAGTCCCAGCTACTCAGGAGGCTGAGGCAGGAGAATCGCGTGTACGTGGGAGCCGGAGGTTGCAGTGAGCCAAGATCACACCACTGCACTCCAGCCTAGGCGACAGAGCAAGACTCCGTCTCAAAAAAATAAACAAATTTAAAAAAAAGAATAAATTGGACTGAAATTCATCTGTATTTGTATAATTGGTATGCTTAAAGTTCTAGTTTAATTACATGGCAAATTAAAGAGAAATAATTTAAAATTTTGTTTCTTAATGAGAAAGGCTTAGATGGAAACAAACCATGTAGCTTGCAAGAAGAAATGTGTGTCGATACACCTCTGGATCAATCTAATAATCCACTTAAGTAACAGTTATTAAAATTAAAATAATTTTCAAGGATAAGTAAACATTTGTGAAGCAACTCTTCTATTTATTTTATAAGTTACTGATCTCTCTGGACTCAGTTTCTTCATCTGTAAAATGATAATAGTAATAATACCCACTTCATAAAGTTATTGCAAGATTAAGTAAGCCAATATATGAAAAGTACTTAGTTCCTGACATACAGTGGTTGCTACATAAAGTTTGCTATTATTATTAGCTGTTGAAATGTTCTGAATTGCCA
The DNA here is from genome assembly GCF_028885625.2 of Pongo pygmaeus. Lineage (NCBI taxonomy): Eukaryota > Metazoa > Chordata > Mammalia > Primates > Hominidae > Pongo > Pongo pygmaeus. Next base: position 103,433,389 of record NC_072384.2, on the reverse strand, counting down.
CATAGACCCACCAAGTCAAGAAGATGAGAGGTTTTATATTGAGGATGGTATGACGAAGTGAATATTCCACTGAGATGATTTTCAGATTACAATATAATTAGTTTTTGAATATGCAAACAATGAAACATGAAAACTATATATAAAAATAAGTTGAACATCTTAGAGAAATAGAAATAAAAATAATTTATAGTCACAGAATGGATATATTGCAAGAAAATTCATACACCCACAAATGCCCCAAAATATAAAGATGTTTAAGAAATGTTTGTACCTTAAAAATGATTTCTCTTAGTCTGTCAGAGTACTTCTGATTTAAGAGCAATGCATACAGTATGTCAGCATTTCCTGGTTCAAAAAGCAGTAAGAAAAGCTGACCTCTAGTTGGGCTGGTATGCAGGAGACTGAAGAGCACATCCAAAATTCCAAAGAGCTTTTAAAATTAAACAACACAAAACAAACCACTACATTCATATATACAAGCACAAATAAGGTCATAAGCCACAAAAGTTATTTAATTGAATCCTATATACTTTAATGTTTTATCTTAACTTCACTATATCTGATATGATGTCTTTTTTAAAAAATTCTGTTGAGACAGAATCTCCCTCTGTCACCCAGGCTGGAGTGCAGTGGTGTGATCACAGCTCACTGCAGTCTCGACTTCCCAGGCTCAGTGATTCTCCCACCTCAGCCTCCCAGGTAGCTGGTACTGCAGGTGTGCACCACCATGTCTGGCTGATTTTCTGTATTTTTGGTAGAAACGGGGTTTCGTCATGCTGCCCAGGCTAGTCTCAAACTCCTCGGCTCAAGCGATCCATCCAGCTCACTGCACCTGGCCTCTGATACCTTTTGAACCAGACATGCTTTTGTCTTATTCAATTTCCTTTAGTATATCCTTTCACTATTCAAATTTACCTGCTGGAACCATATCTATCCTCTTTTATCCATATGAAAAGATATCTCCTCCATAAAGTCTTTCCTGGTCTTTGCAACATGTAAAATCCTCTTAGGAAAACCTCATAGAACTTTGTATCTCTCTTATAGATATTGTCATACTCTTCTTTGTTTATAGTTATTTGTAAACTTCTCTTATTGACCCCTGCCCCATTAGCTTAAAAGAATAATAATTCATCATTATATTACATGTAATGTCTAATATTATTGTGTGTAAACAGTAAGTCCTCAACAAATAACTCTTTAACTGAAATAACAAAAAAAAAATTGTTGGCAATGAATCATAGATACAGCTATCATGAAATAAGATGGGAATAATGAGAAGCTTTTGAAGCAGTCCAACCTTGTAGGAAAATAGCCTGCATTAATTCATCTAATACCGATAATGAAGTCATGTAACCACTGAGTAAACAATAAATATTACATATAGAAGGCAAAATAGCCTAGTTAACATAAATCTACTTAAATTTGTGGTATTGCAGAGCTTATACCAGAAGAGCACAAAAATGGCTCTAAAATGTTTTTTTTAACGTTTGGGTTCTAGTTTCAGGTTTATCAGTTGTGTGACTTTTTAAGTCACAAAATCTCTCTGAATATAAATTTCCAAAAGCGTACATGCAAAAAGTAATTCCTGGTCTGTATATGTTATAGCAGTGGTTCTCAAATTTTACCATGTGCACGAGAATAATCTGGAGGGCTTGGTTCAACAGTTGAATCAGTAGTATATCTGCATTTCTAACAAGTTCTTAGGTAAAGTTCGTTAGGGGCCAAACAATGAGAACCACTAACTTAAAGGGTAGTTCTGAGGATTAAATGGGATAATGTACGTAAAACTAGACACACATTTATAATTTACTCTTTATGTAACATTTTATGAACCTAGGTTATGTTAGAAATCTACGTACTAACGGCTGGGCTTGGTGGCTGACGCCTGTAATCCCAGCAGTTTGGGAGGCTGAGGCGGGTGGATCACGAGGTCAAGAGATCGAGACCATCCTGGCCAACATGGTGAAACCCCATCTCTACTAAAAATACAAAACTTAGCTGGGTGTGGTGGTGCGTGCCTGTAGTCCCAGCTACTCGGGAGGCCGAGGCAGGAGAATCGCTTGAACCCGGGAGGCGGAGGTTGCAGTGAGCCGAGATTGTGCCACTGCACTCCAGCCTGGTGACAGAGCAAGACTCTGCCTCAAAAAAAAAAAAAAAAGAAAGAAATCTACCCACTAACTTTGATGATAACTTCAATGATAGGTAAACATACACCATGTAGACTATGAAAACAGGCTTCAGAATTGCCAGACAAAGCAACCATTTCCATATATTAAATTTTCTAGCTAATTGGAAATATTAAATTACACTGTCATCTATTCTACGAAAAATTTAGTTAGTAGACAAAATTTACTTCTGGCCTGGTGTGGTGGCTCACGCCTGTAATCCTAGCACTTTGGGAGGCCTAGACGGGTAGACCATTTGAGGTCAGGAGTTCAAGACCAGCCTGACCAACATGGTGAAACCCTGTCTTTACTGGAAAAAAAAAAAAAAGCAAAAAATTAGCTCAGTGTGGGGGTGCACACCTGTAATGTCAGCTACTCAGGGGGCTGAGGCAGGAGAACCACTTCTCCTGGGAGATGGAGGTTGCAGTGAGTCGAGATCGTGCCACTGCACTCCAGCCTGGATGACAGAGCGAGACTCCATCTCAAAAAAAAAAAGATAAAATTTACTTCTTAAGTGCATAATATTGAATGTGACACTACACATATTTTACTCTCAAAATATTTAACTAGACACAAACATACGTTCAGAAGATGATGTAGCAACTCAAATGTTAAAAAGGAAAAGTAGATTTATCTTAGGCATAATACCTGTTCTTCTTCATTAGCAGCAGCTATGTACCCCATAATACTTTGTATCTCTTCGTGAGATCCACCTTTGCACAGAAAATATTTAATTAGTCCATACAAAGAAGTCCTTATTGTTCGAATATCATCTAGAGATAGTTCATTATATTTACAACCATTCCTGAAAGACAAAACAAAGTATAAGAATTGAAATTTTAATTTTTACATTTCCTTTTTTCTGAGATGGAGTCTCGCTCTGTTGCCCAGGCTGGAGTGCAGTGGCGCAATCTCGGCTCACTGCAACCTCTGCCTTCTGGGTTCAAGTGATTCTCCTGCCTCAACCTCCTGAGTAGCTGGGATTACAGGCACGCGCCACCATCCCGGGCTAATTTTTGTATTTTTAGTAGAGACGGGGTTTCACCATGTTGGTCAGGCTGGTCTCAAACTCCTGACCTCATGATCTGCCCACCTCAGCCTCCCAAAGTGCTGGGATTACAGGCGTGAGCCACTGTGCCCAGCCTAATTTTTACATTTCTATATTTTCTATATAAAATAATTCATAGTGTTAAAATATTTCCATTTAATTCTGAGATTCATAGTAACTTTGGCTTGCTTTTCTTTTTAAGGAAAATCTTCTGAGTTAAGAGTTTCAGTGAATAAAACAGCTTATGTGAATACAACACCCACTGCATAGCAGACATAGTTTAAGTGCTTTTACATTATTAACTAATTAATTTAATCCTCAAAACAACCAAAGGAGGTAACAGTTTTCTTATCTCCTTTCAAAAATGAAGAAACCCAAGCACAGAGAAGTTGAGTAATTTGCCTACAGTTGCACAATTAATGAAAGCCAGATTCAAACCCTGTGTATGCGATCCACTGTTCATCATTTTAACCTCCACTCTATCCTACCTCTCTCCAGTTAAAACATACTAGAATTGCTGGTAAAGAGAAAGTCTACAGTCTACACATTCCAATCAAGTAGCAGACAGAAAACAATATATCAAACTGAGAAGGAACAAGGGCATCATACCCATAATAAATCCTAAGTGTATCTAGGAGAAATTGCACACCGTACTTCTTTCGGAAAACTCTCCTGCTGTCTTTAATGATGGTTGAAAGATACTGTATGTGACCTAAAATTAAAAGTTCAATGGTAAGTAATTCAGCTAAAATAAAGTCAATAGGTAGTTATAAATTTCTAAAACAACTATAAAATTTTTATCTGAAAGCCTGCTCTCACCAATTCGAAAGGGAAAATCTCCACGGTTCCAAATACGAAAGTCAAAGAGTAAATATTGATACATTTGTTGCAGGAGCTGCATATTTTTCTCTAATGATACTTGTTCAATTAGTAACTGAACTGCCATCAACACATTAACATCCATCAAGGTGCTTGGCACCTGAAACCAAACAGAAGAGGGTTTCATATAGTTCAGTTTAAATAACTGTCATTAAGCTATAATTTTAAATCATTAATCAGAACATCTACTAAGTATAAAAATAGAAAAACCCACATTAGAAAAACAAAAACTTAAGTATTGGTTTTTCTGATATTATACCAGAGTATATTCTCCTACTGTCATATTCCTAAAATAGTCTTATATTTCTCAACATCTCAAATATCAAAACTATCAAACAAGGTTGTATACATCAAAGATTATACACTATTACATAAAATAAGTATTTCTTGTACAAGATGATTCCATACGAGTTTTTAAAAGCTGCCTGTGAAACAAATTATATCCATTAATATAATTCAAGTTGTAATAATCTTTACAAATATATTTATTAGGAAGAAAAAAATCCCAACATCAACTGCAAATCACAATCATCAGCTACATCAACACAATGTTAGACTTGCTCACCTTCTGAAGTAAAGCACCAAGAGTTGCAACTCCATGGGAGTGAATAAGATTGTCCTGGTTGATAGGATGTCTCTGAATAAAATGTTTCACAATCAAGATAAATGTTGCAACTAGGTTTCTCTCTAGTCTTGACTCTGTGGAATCAGGAACATATTAATTATCATAATTACTCTAATCACTTTTATATCACATTTTCTATATCTTAATGCACACTGTTACACAAAGTAGAAATCTGGTTTAGCAGTCGGCTTCCAACGCTCTATTGTACAACAGAATCAGAAAAAGCAACAACTACAATATTGTATATTTATGTGCATTTATTTTCTCTACCACAAATGTAACAATGTGGTCATATTTCCACTAAGAGTATAACTAAATACTGGAGATTAATCTGTAGTTTTTTGATGAAAGTATTATAAACTTTCGGAATGATATTACTAAAAGTAGAAACAACTGCTACAGCTACAAATGGTTAAGTTTCTTCCTAATGACAGTAAAACATTTTCGTCTATTTTTCAATTAATTCTCAAATTTCTCAATGACTAGTTTGTGTTAATTTCATCTTAATACCTGAGGCCTTTGTGGAAGTCAATACGAGCCGATCTCCTTCAACAGGTGTTATTGATTCAGGAACTGTGCTTTCATTCTTTTCTTCAGGAATCTGTCCTTCACTAAAGTGGCTGATTTGTTCCAATAAAGGAAAGAGTATATTTAACCCGCCTATGCAGTTTATGATATCCTAAAGGGAAAATTATAATGTTTAAATCTTATAAAAGAAGGACAATTTTGTCATTTAATATCTTCACATGTATGAATTTATAATTTGCTAGATAAACCTTTAAGCAATGTATAGGATAACCTAAGCTGAAGGAATTTTTGTGTAGGAAGATGCTTTACAGGGCAGCCTCAAGGGTCACCATAATCAAAACTCAAGAGAGATCAGGCCAGACCATTTTTACTCCATCTTCATTTTCCAAAGTTTAGGGATTTCGAACATAGGCAAATGAAACATAGCCCCATAAGTGGGCTTTATAATGTAACTCCAACAATGGAAAAACAACTGTCACTAGGCAATTAGGCATAATAAACAAGAGAATAAATAATGAAAAAAAATGCAGTTGGTGGTAGAAATATGACTGACTCCTCGACTTTTAGTTAACAAAAAGGTAGAGAGGGAATTTCAGCCAAAGTTCAAAGTTTTGGATATTTTGGGTAGCTTAATAAAATATTTTCTGTATCTTTTGATAAGTTACTAATATCACTGGCTTCAGTTTCTTCATCTGTAAAAGGAGGATAATAGTAACACCCACTTCATAAAGTATTGCAAGGATTAAGTAAGCTAATATATAAAAAGTGCAGTCTCTGACATACAGTTGATACCATACAAGGTTTGCTCTTATTATCAATTATTAAAGTGTTCTGAATTGCCACGTGGACATAAGTTTTCAAACAACCTCTTCATATTCTTTGCTTGTTTTCTTAGAAATAAATTTTATTGTACATATTTGAGGTTTACAACATAATGTTGTAGGATACACATAGATAATAAAATTGTTACTATAGTGAAGCAGATTAACATTTCTATCATTTCACATAGTTACTTTGTGACAGGAGCAGCTAAAATCTACTTATTTAACAAAACTCCCTAATAAAATGTGATTTTATTAACTATAGTCGTCATGTTTTACATTAGATCTCTGGACTTGTTCATCCTACATATCTGCTACTTCACTGGGTTTTTCTTGTTTGTTTTTGAGACAGGGTTTCGCTCTGTCACTCAGCTGGAGTGCACTGGACTGATCACAGCTCACTGCAGTCTCGACATCCCAGGCTCAAGTGATCCTCTCACCTCAGCCTCCCAAGTAGCTGAGACTACAGGCATGTGCCACCACACCCAGCTAACGTGTGTATTTTTTGTACAAAGTTTTGCCATGTTGCCCAGGCTGGTCTCAAACTCTTGAGCTCAAGCAATTTGCCTGCCATGGCCTCCCAAAGTACTGGGATTACAGGTGTGAACCACTGTGCCTGGCCCCATATCTTCTACTTTGTTTTGACTGTTTGTCATACCAGTTTTGAAGAGCTCTTTGTATAAATAAGTAAATTAACTTTTTGGAAGGCAAATATTATTTTACCAGTTGTCATTTAACTTTTTTGGTCTTTGATTTGGCTACAGTATAAAAATACATCTTTCTCTTGATAATCTGTTGCTTTTTGATTTCCACATTAGCCAAAAGTCTAACTAGTTAATAATCCACATAGCTGTAACTCAGGCCACAAAAAAATGGCTTTGATTTTCAGGTATGTATGGCACATATAAACAGATTTCCATATATAAAATACTACATGGAATCAGCTTTGTAAAACCAGTCTTACAAGTAAAGCAAAAGTTAACTTATGAAGTGTCAACCATGTCATAAATCTTACTATGGTAACAGATAAAAAAAAGTGTTCTGGCCGGGCATGGTGGCTCACGCCTGTAATCCCAGCACTCTGAGAGGCCAAGGTGGGCGGATCAACTGAGGTCAGGAGTCCGAGACCAGCCTGTCCAACATGGTGAGACCCTGTCTCTACTAAAAAATACAAAAATTAGCTGAGTGTGGTGGCAGGTGCCTATAATCCCAGCTACTTGGGAGGCTGAGGCAGGAGAATCGCTTGAACCTGGGAGGCAGAGGTTGCAGTAAGCCGAGATCCACTGCACTCCAGCCGGGGTGACAGCAAAACTCTGCCTCAAAAAAAAAAAAAAAGAAAAAAGAAAAGAAAAGAAAAAGAACAAGGGTTCTTATACCAAAATTAAGGAGAAAGATGCTTTATATACCACGAATAACATGAAATTAACACTAATTGATAGATTAATTTCTACATAGGCAAAATTATCTTAATGATTTCTGTTTCACTGAAATACTAAATGCATTTGGTTGGTGTTAACTGATTAGAAAAGTTTTTTTTTTTTTCCTGATTTACCAGCAAGTCCTCTTATAATTATCTTTTATTTCCCTGATTTACCAGCAAGTCCTCTTATAATTATCTTTTATATTTCTTTTATTTAACTTAGGTTATAACTTCTATTTAAAATATCATTTAAGGAAACACTATGTTTAAGAATTAAGCCTCTCTCACCCTAAACAACCTTTACTAATTTAATCACTCAGTCAACACTTATTTGTTGCATAACGCTGTACCAGGAACTGGTTAAAAAAAAAGAAAAAAGCAGTGACCTTTCCTTCAAAGTTCTTTTGGACTACTAGAGCATTAACCAAGCAGTTACTATTTGCCATGGTAAGTGAAATAATAAAGTGCTAGGGATACCCATAAGAGCAGTTTGGTCTTGGAAAGTAAGTAGAAGCCTCTAGATGGAAGCAAAGTTCCAGCTGTGACATAAATATGAGGCCAATGAAAAAGGAAAATAAGATTTGAGAACCCATACAGACATGGCAAAAACATTCAAACTCCACACAGACAGTTGCTCCTGCCAGGAATCAATTTTTTTCTCACTGACTTTATAATGAACGACATTATCCAAGGACTTGCTGTAGCTTACAAAGGTAACTACATTTCAAACCAAAGTCATTCAACTATGTTAGTCATTTAACTTTGCATTTGTTTATCCTTCAAATTGTATGTTTGCATAACACTTTAACTGAGATCTATTATTCAGATCAATCTGGCAGTGCTTTAAAAACAAGATCTTTAATAAGAGTATCAGTAAACTTATGTAAGATGTTGCCCAACATTTACTATTAATTTACCTTAATGTCCCAGTTCACTACTTTGTTTCCTGTTAATCTTCCATGCAAACAATTAGTAGATAAATCAAGACAGATTGAATTTTTGCAGGCCTAAGAATAAAAGAAAAATATGGCAAACAACCAATTAGAACAAAACATAAATTTAACCACATATAGAACATTTCACCATAATATAAAAAGGAATATAGGATAGTCAAAGATAGGATGCCCATAATATGAATTTTAGTATTGCTGTCCTCTTTTAAAAGAAAGAATCAGGGCCGGGTGTGGTGGCTCATGCCTGTAATCCCAGCACTTTGGGAGGCCAAGGCAGGTGGATTACCTGAGGTTAGGAGTTCGAAACTAGCCTGGCCAACATGGTAAAACCACATCTCTACTAAAAATATAAAAACTAGCTGGGTGTGGTGGTAGGCACGTGTAATCCCAGCTACTCGGGAAGCTGAGGGAGGAGAATTGCTTGAACCCAGGAGACGGAGGTTGCAGTGAGCCGACACGGTGCCACTGCACTCCAGCCTCAGTGACAGAGTGAGACTCCGTCTCAAAAAATAAATAAAAATAAAAATAAACAAAAATAAAAAAGAATCAGGAATTAGATTCTAAAGCACCCACTTAGAAAAGTAGGTCACTGCTACTTGTCATCTGACAGTGGTTTTTTTTTTTTTTTTTGGAGACAGGGTCTCACTCTTGTCGCCCAGGCTAGAATGCAGTGGTGTGATCTTGGTTCACTGCAACCTCTGCCTCCCAGATTCAAGCAATTCTCCTGCCTCAGCCTCCCGAGTAGCTGAGATTACAGGGGTGCGCCACCACATCTGGCTTATTTTGTATTTTTAGTAGAGATGGGGTTTCACCATGTTGGCCAGGCTGGTCTCGAACTCCTGACCTCAACTGATCCACCCACCTCGGCTTCCCAAAGTGCTGGGATTACAGGCATGAGCCACTGCACCCGGCCTCACCAGTCACAGTTTTTAAATTTTTCTCTTAATCAAATACATGAAAACAGATTTTTGGCTTTAAAAAAATTCAATGTTTTATTTCCATTAGTGCTTCCCTAGGCACAATTTCAAGATACACATAAAACGTGTGATTAAAATGAGAGATAAACCATAGAACAAAAAAAATCATGATATAAAAATACAATTACAGGCATAAGATATTATTTTCCCTCATGTTGTTGCCAGACAATTCTGGCTGCATTCAGAGTAAGAGCTTAGTCTGCAACTTTAGAAACAAAGTTATTTGTTAACCTCCATTTGTAAAGGCATGTTAACTTCATATTCAATCCGAATTTTCAGGTAATGAAGCATCCTTGAATCTAATCTAATCCCCATTCCAAAAGAAAGTAAACCTACAAATTTTAGCGCACATGATGTAGCTACTGCTTTCCTCTTAAACAATTGAGAAAAATTGCTTTGATAAAACAAATACTTAAACATTATCTGTCTCAGAGACACACGTCTTTCTCCAGCTACTACTTTAGTCTGTAACTAAAAACTGTGTATCTATGACCTGTTTTAACAGAATAATCTCCTAATGGTATGACACTCTCTAGAATCCATTCCTCCAATCCAACTTTCACACTGCAGCTTAAGAACATTTCTAAAATGCGAACCTGATAATATTACTCTTCTGCTAAAAATTCTATCCATTGCCTGTTATTTACTCTGACACAGGAGGTTTGCTATAATGTGACCTTGCTCTCTAGTCTCATCTCCTCTTGCTCAGTGTCCCATACCCAAATACATGTAGAACCCAGTTTTACAGTCTATGCCTTTTTAGGTGATATTTACCATGCATCCCTGTTCAACCTTGTCTTTTAAAACACAAATGATACCATCTTCTTTATGATTTTCTAGCTTCCTGGAACAACAAACCACTCCTCATTTGTACCCTCACTATTATTTTGTACATTACTCCAACAAAGAAATATTGTATATTAGTTAAGGATATAAATTAAACAGGCTGGTTTCTAACTCCAGGATTCACTAGAATAATGAGTCTAAGCAAGTTACTTATGTTATTGAGCTTCAGAAAACTAAAGCTTAGAAAAGATAACAGATAATACCATATACCTCTCAGGGCTTTTGTGAAGATTAAGTGAAACAATACACGTGAAGCACTTAGCATAGCGCTTAACATATTGCTAACACCCCATAAATGGTAGCTAAAAAGAAAAATAAATGCTCATAAAGTTACACTGAACTTATTTTTTTAAAAAAATTATTTTACTTTAGATTGTAAGCTTCTTACAGACAGAGACTTTAATTTATTTATCTTTGTATCCTAAGGTTATAGCATAATTCTTGGCACTGAGAAGACATTCAATAAGTTTTAAGAAAATGGATGACTAAATACCTCCTACAAATGAATACAAAAAATAAAAAACTGTTGACTATTTTAAAAATCCCCTGGAGCAGCTTTTCCCAAACTAGCATTTGTTAATAACTAAGTTATAATAACAAAATATGCTCTATGCTCAAATAGCTGGTAAAACAGTAGGACAAAACAAAAGTAAACTGGTTTCTTTATAGCAGAATTTAAAAATGTATCACTAACCTCCAAGAGGGATATAAAGAATGCAACAGGGCCGGGCACGGTGGCTGACACCTGTAATCCCAGCACTTTGGGAGGCCAAGGCGGGCGGATCACTTGAGGTCAGGAGTTCAAGACTAGCCTGACCAACATGGTAAAACCTCGTCTCTACTAAAAATACAAAAAATTAGCCAGGTGTGGTGGCACATGCCTGTAATCCCCGCTACTCGGGAGGCTGAGGCAGGAGAATCGCTTGAACCCAGGAAGCGGAGGTTGCAGTGAGCCAAGATTGCGCCAGTGCACTCCAGCCTGGCAACAGAGCGAGACTCTGTCTCAAAAAAATTAAAAAAAAAAGCAACAGGCTGTATGCAGTGGCTCACGCCTGTAATCTTAGCACTTTGCAAGGCCTAGGTGGGTGGATCACTTGAGCCCAGGAGTTCAACACCAGCCTAGGCAACATAGTGAGACCTTGTCTCTACAAAAAATCAAAAAATGGGGTGGGAGTATTGCTTGAGCCCAGGAGGATGAGGCTGCAACAAGCCGTGACTGCGCCACTGCACGGCCACCTCGGTAATGGGAGTGAGACCCTGTCTTTAAAAAAGAAAAAACAGAATCCAACAGTCCCCCAAATTTATTTAACTATACAGTCCCTGTCTCATGACATAGCACCATTTTGCAGAAACATTCCTTCAGTAATCTGTTTTATTGTATTTATCAATAGTCATATTAAGTTTCTTGGGGAAAAACAAGACAATAGCTGTTTTTTTGGTAGTATAGAATTTTTTACTTTCAATGGTAAAAAAAAAAAAAATCCAACTTTAATGTTAATAAATTCAAAATTACTTTGTAAAAAGAATATGATGACCATAATGTCAGAAAGACCAGTCGGGCCCGGTGTGGTGGCTCACGCCTGTAATCCCAGCACTTTGGGAGGCTGAGGCGGGTGGATCACTTGAGGTCAAGAGTTCAAGACCAGCCTGGCCAACAGGGTGAAACCCCATCTACCAAAATACAAAAATTAGCCAGGTGTGGTGGTACGTGCCTGTAATCCCAGCTACTTGGGAGGCTGAGGCAAGAGAATTGCTTGAACCTGGGAGGCAGAGGCTGCAGTGAGCCAAGATTGCGCCACTGCACTGTAGCCTGGGTGAGAGAGCGAGACTCCATCTCAAAAAAAAAAAAAAAAAGTTGGCTGTCACACATCCAGAACTTGCCACTAAATATATTGTTTGGATTATATGCAATTATTTCTTAGCTATCTATGCGATATAGTGGAGAATGAAAATAGGTGTAAGATATAATCCTTGCCAAGAAATAACATAAGATATATTAAACAAACATGTATCTTTGAGAAAAGAAGTTATACAAAGCAAACAAAAATATAAGACTCAAGAGACATTATAACCAATGCAATGCATAAACTTTGACTGGATCCAGGATTCATTTCTAAAAAGCTATACAAATATTTTTAGAAAAATTTGAATACAGAGTATATATTAGATGAATTATGGGCCATTTTCTTAGGTAGGTAGATGATTATGTAGAAATATACAGGGATGAAGTGTCTTGATAGCTATGTCAATTTGTTTTCCCAAATGATTTGGGACAAAGTCAGCAAGTACAGTAAAACATTAGTAATTGGTTAATTTAGGTGAAGAGTATATAGGATATCACTTTACCGTTCTTTTGACTCCTCTCTAGGTTTGAAATGTATCACAGCAAAAACAAGGGAGAAAATAAAACTAATAAGCAAATTTTATTAGGTCAGATACAAAAAATAAATATTTAAAAGTAAGGCCAGACACGGTGGCTCATTCCTGTAATCCCAACACTATGGGAAGCTGAGGTGGAAGAATTGCTTGAGCCCAGGAGTTCAAGACTAGCCTGGGCGACAGAGTAAGACCCTGTCTCTATAAAAAATACAAAAAAAAAAAAAAAAAAAAGGTCGGCATGGTGGCACATGCCTGTAGTCCTATCCTAGCTACTCAGGAGGCCGAAGGTGGGAGGACTGCTTAAGCTCAGGAGTTCAAGACCACAGTGAGCCATGATCCCACCACTGCACTCCAACCTGGGTAACAGACTGAGAACCTGTCTCCAAAAAAACGGTGTGGGGTGGTGGAGTAGAAAAAAGTCCTTTTTCCTTTTACTTATCTAATAAAAGCAATTGAGGTCAGCAAGGACTGAGGAAAAAAAGACAAAAGAACTGGGAGAAACAAAAGAACTGGGAGGAAGAAAAGAAGTAGCAAAAATATTAATTGCTTCCATTATACTAAATGTTACATGGACTCAGAAAATGTTTTGGTTTTGTGAGATTATACATTTTTTTTTTTTGAGACGGAGTCTTGCTCTGTTGCCCAGGCTGGAGTGCAGCAGTGTGATCTTGGCTCACTGCAAGCTCCGCCTCCCGGGTTCGCACCATTCTCCTGCCTCAGCCTCCCGAGTAGCTGGGACTACAGGTGCCTGCCACCGAGCCCGGCTAATTTTTTGTATTTTTATAGAGACGGGGTTTCACCGTGTTAGCCAGGATGGTCTCGATCTCCTGACCTCGTGATCCGCCCACCTCGGCCTCCCAAAGTGCTGGGATTAAAGTGTAAGCCACTGCGCCCGGCCGAGATTATACATTTTTGTATATCTTTTTCTAGTTTAGCCAGCTGGTGCATGATCATAATTTATTACCTTCTTTTTGTTTGTTTTTTTTGTTTGTTATTTTTTTTGAGATGGAGTCTCAGTCTGTCACCCAGGCTGGAGAGCAGTGGCGCGATCTCAGCTGACTGCAATCTCTGACTCCCGGGTTCGATCAATTCTCATGCCTCACCCTCCTAAGCAGCTGGGACTACAGGCGCCTGCCACCACGCCCGGCTAATTTTTTGTACTTTTAGTAGAGACAGGTTTCACTATGTTGGTCAAGTTGGTCTCGAACTCCTGACCTCAGGTGATCTGCCCACCTCAGCCTCCTAAAGTGCTGGTATTACAGGCATGAGCCACAGCCACTGTGCTGGGCCCTTTTTTTTTTTTTTTTTTTTGAGACAGGGTCTTGCTCTGTTACCTAGGCTGGAGTGCAATGGCGCAATCACAGGTCACTGCAGCCTCAAACTCCTGGGCTCAAGGGATCTTCCCGCCTTTGCCTCCCAAGTAGCTGGGACAACAGGGGCATGCCACTAAGCCTGGCTATTTTTTTTTTTTTTTTTTGCATTTTTCAAACATTTTATAGAGACGGGTGTCTCGCTATGTTGCTTAGGTTAGTCTGGAACTCCTGGCCTCAAACGATCCACCCGGGCATCCCAAAGCACTGGGATTACAAGTGTGAGCCACTGTGCCTTCTGGCCTTTTTCTCCTTTTGAAGTGAACATTTTTTCTTCTCTTTCTTTCTTTTTTTAAAATTCTTGCATATCACATTTAAAAAACTGAGCACAATTCTGTTTCATCTCTCCTTCTAGTAAACTATGAGAATACAAATACAATTTCACTTACTGAAGTCAATTCATCGGTACAAATTCCAACTATAACTATTGCCATTACTACCACAGGGATGACATAATGATAATATTTGGACCCTCGTGGAGGAGGTATACCTTAATTTTTACTGCTTCTCACCTTCCTTTGAAAATTCATGATTATTTTGATGGCAATTTAAACCCCTCCTTTTAATTACCCAACGAAATGACAAAAGGAATAGAAAAGGAACTGCAGTTCACAACATAGTTATAACTAGATGGACAGTTCACAAATTTACTCTGACCTTTGCTGTGTAGTAAAGAAGGATGTTACCAGGCAGGTCGGCCATGTCAGACTCTTGACACTTCCAAGGGCTTAAACAATTTGGACCTGAAAATTATTTACACACATATACACACCATTGAATATATATGGTCTCCTTGGTTCTGTGTTATCAGAATAAAATTTAAAATTAAGCTGTTTCAAGCTACTCAAACAACACAGCTGAAACCCATTAAGCTAAAATTTACTTTGTTTCCATATTCCAGTTTATACAAAACCTATAAAAATTGGGAAATAAATCAGTTTCCATTACAGAAAATTTTTTTTTTATAGTATTAAAAAACTATTATCAGCCAGGTACAGTGGCTCATGCTTGTAATCCCAGCACTTTGGGAGGCTGAGGCAGGTGGATTACTTGAGCTCAGGAGTTTGAGACCAGCCTGGGCAACATGGCGAGACACCATTTCTACAAAAAAATATAAAAAATTAGCCAGAGGTGGTGGCATGTGCCTGTAGTCTCAGCTACTCAGGACGTGAGAGGATCACTCAAGCCCGGGAGGCAGAGGTTGCAGTGATCTGAGATTGTGCCACTGCACTCTGTCCTCAGCAACAGAGTGAGATATTGTCTCAAAAACAAAAACAAACAAAAATTATTATCTGGCCACGCATGGTGGCTCACGCCTGTAATTCCAGCACTTAGGGAGGCTGAGGCGGGAGGATCACCTGAGGTCAGGAGTTTGAGACCAGCCTGGCCAACATGGTAAAAACCCCACTTCTACTAAAAATACTAAAGAATTAGCTGGGCATGGTGGCAGGCGCCTGTAATCCCAGCTACTCGGAAGGTGGAAAATCGCTTGAACTCAGGAGGCGGAGGCTGCAGTGAGCCGAGGTCATGCCATTGCACTCCAGCCTGGGCAACAAGAGCAAAACTCTGTCTGAAAAAAAAAAAAAAAAAAAAAAGAAGAAAGAAATTAAAAACAACCTAAGTAAATAACATGTCTTGAATCCAAGGAAATATGCAACCTTTAAAAATGATCATTTAGTCCTGGCACAGTGGCTTACGCCTGTAATCCAAGCACTTTGGAAGGCCAAGGTGGGAGGATCACTTGAGGCCAGTTCAAGACCAGCCTAGCGAACATGGCGAAACTTTGTCTCTACTAAAAATAAAATAATTAGCTGGGTGTGGTGGCACACACCTGTAATCCTAGCTACTTGGGAGACTGAAGCACGAGAAACACTTGAACCCAGGAGACAGAGGTTACAGTGAGCCAAGATCAGCCACTGCACTCCAGCCTGGGCAACAGAGCAAGGCTCTGTCTCAAAAAAACAAAAAACAAAAAAAAGAAAAGAAAAGAAAAAAAAAAAGATAAGGTTCTAATATAAAGTCTGAAATGTGGGCAATCCCATTCATCTCAAAATTCCCATGCAATCTAAAAAAGATATTTAGACAAATAACAAGCTATTCTGCAGAGTTACATAACTCTTAAAAGCTTAACTCCTGAACATCCTGTTAGAATATACACATAATTTTGAAAGTAGTTAGGATCCAATAATAACTATTAGTACATATGTTTAAAATCATAGCCAAAAGAAAAACAAAAAGCCAAAACAAAATGAAAAACAGTTTGCAAACTTATCCAAGGTCCCCTAATTCTACTGCCTTCATGAATTCTTCAGGTATATTAATATATCAGTTGAAAAAATGACAAGTTTTGGAATAAGGCTCATGATTTTGGAAGCAGTTATATAATTTCTTCTAGAGATACGGTTATATTTTGTTTCATTAATTGATTAAAATCTGTCAAAAGTACTGGAAGTGTTATGGACTGAACTATGTCCCCCTAAAATTCCTATTTAAAGCCATAATCCGCAATGTGACTGTATTGGAAATAGGGCCTTTAAAGTGGTAACTGGGATTAAATGAAGTCATCAGGATGGGGCTGTAGTCTGAGAGAACCCCTTATAATAAGAGACACAGGAGAGGCTGGGCGCAGTGGCTCATGCCTGTAATCCCAGCACTTTGGGAGGCCGAGGCAGGCGGATCACAAGGTCAGGAGATCGAGACCATCCTGGCTAACACGGTTAAACCCTCGTCTCTACTAAAAATACAAAAAATTAGCCCGGCATGGTGGTGGGCGCCTGTAGTCCCAGCTACTCGGGAGGCTGAAGCAGGAGAATGGCATGAACCTGGGAGGCGGAGCTTGCAGTGAGCCGAGATCGCGCCACTGCACTCCAGCCTGGGCGACAGAGCCAGACTCCGTCTCAAAAAAAAAGAGAGAGACACAGGAGATCTCTTTCTCCGTCCATATGCACACAGAGAAAAGACCATGTGAGAACACAGCAAGAAGGTAACCACCTTATAAGCCAGGAAGAGAAGCCTCACTTACATAGAAGTGAGAGCCTGATACTGATGTCACCTCGATCTTGAACTTCTAGCTTCCAGAACTGTGAGAAAATAAATTTCTGTTGCTAAAGCCACCCAGTCTGTGGTATTTTGCTATGACAGCCCTAGCAGACAAATACAGGCAGTATTATGGAGGATATCTGAAATATTTCCCAAAGGTTTGCTTTATTTATGCCTACAAAACAAAAAGTATGGTATGTGGAGGGGCTTTTTCTTCCCTTTCAGCTTCAATTAAAACAAATACACTCTTCACATGAAATATATTCTTCAGAATATATTTAGACAACAAAAAAACTCTAAATTTGCTTAAGCATTATGACTGTACATGCTTACCTGCTAAATATAATGCCTTCACCTGAGGAGGTTGTAGTGGTTCATAAAAGATGATAACAGATCCTAGCTGACCCTCCAGAGATGTGGGACACCCCCATTCACTGTCTTGGGTTCCAGCTGATATCAATTTGGTAATCAATTTTGATTTTTCAATTGTTCCTCCCCAGGAGGCTGATGACAGAATTCCACCAAATGATGTCCGGTGAGGGGTAATGGGAGAAGAGAAAGGTGGATCTGGGATTTGGGATGGTGGAGGAGTGGTGGTTCTTTGCCCAGCTGAACCAATACAACAGGAAGTAAAGGGCTAAAAACAAACAAAAAAATTACACAATTTTAATTAACATATATCCTCATATTTAACATAAAATTACACAATAAAATAGTACACAAAATTACACAAATAAATAAATTGAAAATAAAAGTGGAAGCAGTTTTATTTTTACCGTATCATGAAGTGTACATGCATGTGTATACTTAGGAAATTATTAGCAAAATTACCTTGGCCTATAAAATTTGGATGCATTACTTTTATGACTCATTTTATATTCTTTGGTAATTTTTGAATTTTTAAAGTGTATATGATTAAGAACTTTTTTAACTTTACTGTTTTTGAAAATAGAGAAAACTATTTTTTCTCTTTAAGATGTATAAATATTAATCACAACTATCCTGAAATGGTCACTGAGATGAAAATCAACAATAAATTACTTGAATCCTTGGACTTGAGAAATAATCTACTCTATTCCACTATCTTCAGAAAAGGCCCTCTAGTGTTCTTTGAGAACCACTTCAATACATAAACTCTATTTTATACCTAACTAAAATATGAAGGTTTTAAGCTTCTTCATTATTGTTTCAATTATAATCAAGTTAGAAGAGTCCATCATAATATTCTCTTACGTATTTCACATACTTAGAGAGCTTTTATTAAATGATAATCTGCTCTATTCGTTTCTTTGGCTTTCCTGTTACAAGTCTTTCTTTCTAAGCCTTTCTTTCTTCCTTAAATGTTTTCCTTTTTTCACATTGTCTGACTTCATCTAATAATGACAGGCTGACAGAATTGAATATTAATGTGTGGAGTCTTACTACATAGAAAACACTTTAAAATCTGGGGCCACATATTTACAATAAACATAACCTTCTACCTTAACTAAAACATTTCAAGAATTCTCAATCAATAGGGCCTGTAAAGAGTAGGTTGGATATACTTACTTCATTCATGGCAGGAAATCTGAGAGGGGCAGAAACCTTCTGTTGTCCATTGTCATAGATATAGACGAAGCTCTGACCAAAAGGCCTTTTTCCAGGCATGTGGACAATAGTTATGTTGTGCTGGTAAAGTGAAACACACATTTAAAAGGATAAAATTACATTATGTCTTTGGAATGACAAATGCTTTCAGAATTTTGCTCTATAATTTGTACAAATAGTAGAACATTAAGATTAAACGTAAATGTTAAATTGATGTTCTCAAAGTAACAATTTTTTCCACAGTAGTACAAAAGCACGTAAGCATATTCTATAAACTATACACAATTGTAACAGTACCTTTTCTGCACTTCCAAAGCTTTAGTATTCCTTAGAATCATTTTTAAAAATGAGAAGCATTTTATATTTTAGAAAACAATACAAATGCATTATTTAAAACAACCTATCAGCTGGGCGCAGTGGCTCAAACCTGTAATCCCAGCACTTTGGGAGGTGGGCAGATCAGGAGTTCGAGACCAGCCTGGCCAACATGGTGAAACCCCACCTCTACTAAAAAATACAAAAATTAGCCGGGCATGGTGGCAGGCGCCTGTAATCCCAGCTACTTAGGAGGCTGAGATAGGAAAATTGCTTGAACTCGGGAGGTAGAAGTTGCAGTAAGCTGAGATGGCACCACTGGACTCCAGCCTTGGTGAGAAAGCGAGACTCTGTCTCAAAAGAAAAAAACAAAAAAAACACAAAACAATCTATCATCTCATTTTATTTTACCATTGTTTTAAAAAACCTTTTTTAGAAATTGGGTCATGCTCTATAGCTGAGGCTTGAGTGCAGTGGCATAATCATAGCTCACTACAGCCTTGAACTCCCCAGTATCCTCCTGAATAGCTAGGATTATAGGTGTGTGCCACCTCACCCAACTAATTTTTCAATTTTTTGCAGAGAGAGTCTCACCCCAGGCTGGTCTTGAACTCCTGGCTTCAAGCAATCCTCCCACCTTGGCGTCTCAAAGTGCTGGGTTTACAGGTGTGAGTCACAGCACCCATCCCATCTCATTTTAAATTGAAATTCAAAATAAAATTTACTTATAGAGATGGGCGGATCACAGGTCAAGAGATCAAGACCATCCTGGCCAACATGGTGAAATCCTGTCTTTACTAAAAATACAAAAATTAGCTGGGTGTGGTGGCACGTGCCTGTAGTCCCAGCTACTTGGGAGGCTGAGACAGGAGAATTGCTTGCACCCGGGAGGCAGAGGTTGCAGTGAGTTGAGATCGTGCCACTGTACTCCAGCCTGGCGACAGAGCAAGACTCTATTTCAAAAAAAAAAAAAAAAAAAAAAATTACTTACAGAAAACCTTAAGACATCCTAACATTCTATATACTTATTTATTTATTTATTTATTTAGAGACAGGGTATCACTCTGTTGCCCAGGCTGGAGTACAGTGGCACCATCTCAGCTTACTGGAGCCTTGACTTCCTGGGCTCAAGCGATTCTCCCATCTCAGCCTCCCAAGTGGCCAGGACCACAGGCACAAATCACCATACCCAGGTAATTTTTGTATTTTTTAGTAGATACCGGGTTTCACCATGTTGCCAGGATGGTCCCAAACTCTTGAGCTCAAGTTATCTGCCTGCCTTGGCCTCCTAAAGTGCTGGGATTACGTACAGGTATGCCACTGCGCCCAGCCTCATTTAAATTTTTTAGCAAAAAAAATGACTGCTGTTGAATTTATGACAATGGTGGGAAATACCATTAACCATACTAGAAGTTAAATGTGATGCCCTAAAGCCTTACCCAGAGGGAATCACAGAAACTGTGGTCAGGAAGCATAACCGTTGCATATTCTCTTTTTGTGCACACTGCCACGACCAACATACCTGAATGGGTAATAAAGGCTTCAAAACCCATGCCACTTCCTGTAAAAAAACTAACAAAAATACGTATTATCAGAACTTCTGAAGTTGGTTGTTCAGTTTCATCATCATTAAAGTACATAAAACCATAAAGCCATCATGAACATCTTTACCAACAACTCTGTGGCTTAAATTCTGTTGCCACACAGAAGTCCAACCTTGTTTCAAAGACCCCTTTAAAATCTATTTTGGTCATAAGAGTTTAGTAAATAAAAGGCAGCCTTGTAAAGTAGAATTCCACTAGTAAAAGTAAAAAAGTAAAACTACTAATTTTCAAATCTTTAAAATTCTTCCAAATAAGATTCAGTAAGCATAAATAAAGGTCTTTAAAATCACAAGACATAGGCCAGGTGCAGTGGCTCATGCCTGTAATCTCAGCACTTTAGCAGGCCGAGGCGGGCAGATCACTTGAGGTCAGGAGTTCGAGACCAGCCTGGCCAACGTGGTGAAACCCTGTCTCTACTAAAAATACAAAAATTAGTCAGGCATGGTGGCGGGCACCTGTAGTCCCAGCTACTTAGGTGGCTGAGGCAGGAGAATCGCTTGAACCTGGGAGGTGGAGGTTGCAGTGAGCTGAGATCGTGTCACTGCACTCCAGCCTGGGCGACAAGAGCAAAACTCTGTCTAAAAAAAAAAAAAATCACAAGGCATATTAAAAAGTAGTAGCTACTAAAGTCTGGATGGACATACACATAGGTTTTCTGTTCTTTCATATAAATATATAGCATATTTATATATAATATATATTTATAGCATATTCAATGGAATAGAAATCATTACTCATATCATTACTCATTTTTTTTTTCTTTTTTTCTGAAGCAGAATCTACTCTATCGCCCAGGCTGGAGTGCAGTGGTGCGATCTCAGCTCACTGCAATCTCTCCGCCTCCTGGGTTTAAATGATTCTTGTGCCTCAGCCTCCCAAGTAGCTGGGATTACAGGCATGTGCCACCACGCCCAGCTAATTTCTGTATTTTTAGTGCAGACGGTGTTTCTCCATACTGACCAGACTGGTCTTGAATTCCTGACCTCAAGTGATTCGCCCACCTCAACCACTTAAAGTGCTAGGATTACAGGCGTGAGCCACCACACCCGGCCATTATTCATTTTCATAGTGTTTTTTCTGTGTGTATGAGACAGTCTTGCTTTGTCACCCAGGTTGAAGTGCAGTAGTGCAATCACAGCTCACTGTAGCTTCAACTTCCCGAGCTGAAGTGATCCTCTCAGCCTTCCAAGCAGCTGGGACTACAGGTGTGTGCCACCACACCTGGCTAATTTTTTAATATTTTTTGTACAGATAAGGTTTTGCCATGTTGCCCAGGCTGGTCCTGAACTCCTGGCCTCAAGCAATGCACCTGCCTCTACCTCCTAAAGTGGTGGGATTACAAGCGTGCCACCACACCTGGCCCATTTTCAAGATTATTACTCCTTTTTCCTTTCACTTTTATACTACTTTTAAGAAGGAAACTTGTGGCCGGGCGCGGTGGCTCATGTCTGTAATCCCAGCAATTTGGGAGGCCAAGGCGGGTGGATCATGAGGTCAGGAGATCAAGACCATCCTGGCTAACACGGTGAAACCCCATCTCTACGAAAAAAAAAAAAATACAAAAAATTAGCTGGGCGTGGTGGCAGGTGTCTGTAGTCTCAACTACTTGGGAGGCTAAGGCAGGAGAATGGCGTGAACCCAGGAGGCGGAGCTTGCAGTGAGCCGAGATCACGCCACTGCACTCCAGCCTGGGTGACAGAGCCAGACTCTGTCTCAAAAAAACAAAAAAAAAACCAAAAAAAACTGAACCAGCAATATTTGAGATAAACAGCTATTACTACGAAAGCAATAAAGCACTTATAATTAAACCGTATAAAGCCTAAGGATGAAGAGACTTTAGATAAGCTGTATATCTAAAAGCTAGATGCTTGGAAACAGTTTTCCTGTTTAAGAATCACAGCATATATTGTTATGACAGTATTCATTTATATTCCATAATTTTTACCAATACCTGTACAATTGTTTCCTTTTCCCTCCTTTGTTAGCAATGCCAAGAGTCAACTGATCCTGATCTAAGCAAAACCAAGCACTGAAAGAAAAGGCAGAGCCCGGCCATTTCTGTATGGGAGGCACAGAAATTCCTGCCATACTATGTGACAAATTGAAATACTGGAGGGCACTCTCTAGACTTAGTTTTCGGGCCATTGTCAGGATTGCTCGAGTCACGGGAGTGACAAAAGGGTGAACAGACTCAGATTCATCCACTCTCAGCAATCTTAGTAGTCGACGGATTTCTTCTGAGCTCACTGACTGACTCCCCAAGGAACCATGGATTGCAATCAAGTTCTCAGCACAAGTCTGATGGAGGGAAGAATGCGAGTCAAGGGTTTCAATGATTCTAATCCCCATGTTTGCATTGACACAAGTAGTTCGACTCTGTCTATTAATACAACAAATTCTTTTCAGCCAATCAGAGATGAAGATTTGCAGGTCATGGGATTGTAGTTCTGGAAGCCACTGGATAAGAAGCAAGAGAGGTTGGACATTACTAATGCCCAAAATCCCAACTGAAGTGTGGTCACCCTCTACAGCCTGAAAAGCAACATAAAAGATAAAAGGTTAGTTACCATTTTCAAAATGGATATTAACAGAAATTCTCTTAATAAAGATTATAAACTCACCATATTCATAAGTTCTTTAAGTAATTCCAGTGGTGGTTGACCCAGGGATTTTAATACTTCAAGCATATGTGTATAACCAATTCTTTCTTTAAATACTTCCTAGGGGATGGGAAGACAATATATCAAAGTACATTTTCAAAGACTGAATATGTTGGAATATTAAAAATATTAAATAATACTCATTTATGCTAATTAACTTAATATTAAATAAAGAAAAACATACGAATTCACTATTTGCCTTCCTAAATCACATGTCTTCATTTTAAAATAGATTCCATATAACTTCTGCAGTAATAAAGTTATAATTATCTACCAAAATTCAAAATAAATGAAATTAACAATAACTGTGTTATAGAATTATTATATTATTTGCAGATTAGGGCATATGACAATTCTTGTATTTTCTTCACTTGATTTGCAATTACTATAGTAGTAGTTAAGTCAAAACAAAAATAGAGGAAAAAATGAGGAGACTGTAGGTAAGAGGAGTCAGATATCAGCCTAAAAAGACCCAATTAAAGAGTTCCTGCCAATTTTGAATAGTGGTCAGAAAGAAACTGAGTACAAAGAGTTTTCTCTCTGCTACTTGTATCTAAATGGTCTGAATTATCTGGAACATCAAGTTCATTTTAGGAAGTTCTATGTCACATGTATTTTTGAACCAGTAGGCACCCAAAGTCATAAAGTGAAATATAAAGACAACTGGAAAACCTAGAACATACTAAAGTGCCCCATTACATTAGGTTGAAATATATACACTCACTACAAAATCAAAAAATTTAACAAAACAAGTAAAGCTGGTTTCCTTTAGGGAGGGAAATGGTTGAATGTGGGTCAAGAATAGGAAGGAAATATTTTCTCATTATGTATTTTTGTTGTATAATCTTTTGAATTTTAAACATGCCAGCTATTATATGGACAAAAAAAAAAAACAACTTTCAAGGAAGACTGGAACATCTTTCTTGATGTTTGAATTTCAGAATACAGTATAGGCAATCCATTATACTCATAAACCAGTTATTTAGGACTTAAAATGGTTTCCATTTTACAGCAACTAGTATTAAATGGAGATTAAGTCACAAGCCAGACTGTAAAAGTTGTAAAAGCCTATTCAATAGGAACCTAACCATGAGTTATGTCAACATTTCTAGGGCAAAAGTTAGAGTCTCCTAACACAAACCAATGTAATCTAAGGAATACAATGAAAGGCATGTTTCAGAAAACAGGGAGTAATTAATTCACTTCTGGTACCAGGAAGGTGAGGCATGAAGTATATTAGATATGGCAGATAAGAGTGTAAAGTAATAATAAAAGTCACTGACATGTATTTAGCACTTATCATGTGCCTGGCACTATGCTTACCACTTCACACAGATGACCTCACTAATCTTATCAGTATATGAGGAAACTACCAGTATAACTGGACAGAAGAACAGTCAGTGGCAGTGAATGAGAAGAGACAGAAAACTCTAAGGGTTAGTGAATACAAGAAGCAGAATTTCCATGGCCATACACCTGGAAAAACTAGTATCAAATTGATAGGCTATTCAAATGTGAAAAATGTTCATATTTTAGGCAGTCATAAACTGACTAAATAAAGGGTCATTATTTTATTAATGAAGAAAAACTCTGATATAAAACTTAATTTTTTAAACTCATGAACCACAGAACTACTTAAAAGTATCCTTCCAACACCAGTGTTTACGTCCCATTCTTTGCCAACACTGTAAATCCTATCAGTTTGCAGTTCAATCATTAATGTCTTTTAAAATCTTAAAGCAGTGCCTATAGGGGTTTGTCTTTAAAATTATCACAACTATAGGCAAACAATAAGTAAGCTCATTCTTATACTAAGATATTTTGTGAATGATTTTATTTCAGGTGTTAAACCACATGTATTACATACTTTCATACATCACTTCAGAATTTACATAGTGAAAATTGGCACATCTATTTAAATATTTTAAAACTTGGAGATATATCAGGCTAACAGCAGACCTTTCAACAGAAACCCATACAAGCCAGAAGCAACTGGGAGCATATATGCAGCTTTCTTTTTTTTTTGAGACGGAGTCTTGCTCTGTTGCCCAGGCTGGAGTGCAGTGGCGCGATCTCAGCTCCTGCAAGCTCCACCTCCCGGGTTCACACCATTCTCCTGCCTCAGCCTCCCAAGTAGCTGGGACTATGTGCACCCGCCACCACGCCTGGCTAATTTTTGTATTTTTTTTTTTTTAGTAGAGACGGGGTTTCACTGTGTTAGCCAGGATGGTCTTGATCTCCTGACCTCATGATCCGCCTGCCTCAGCCTCCCAAAGTGCTGGGATCACAGGTGTGAGCCACCGCGCCCAGCCATATTCAGCATTCTTAAAGAAAAGAGGCTGGGCGCGGTGGCTCACGCCTGGGATCCCAGACTTTGGGAGGCTGAGCTGGGTGGATCACGAGGTCAGGAGTTCCAGACCAGCCTAGCCAAAATGGTGAAATCCCACCTCTACTAAAAATACAAAAATTAGCCAGGCGTGGTGGCAAGCACCTGTAATCCCAGCTACTCTGGAGGCTGAGGCAGGTGAATTGCTTGAACCCAGGAGGCGGGGGTTGCAGTGAGCCAGGATCGCATCACTGCACTCCAACCTGGGCAACAGAGCAAGACTGTCTCAAAAAAAAAAAAAAAAAAGAAAGAAAAAAGAAAAGAAAAGAAATTCTAAAGAATTTCATGTCCAACCAAACTAAGCTTCATAAGTGAAGGAGGAATAAGATCCTTTTCAGAAAAGCAAATGCTAAAAGAATTCATTACTACCAGACCTGCCTTACAAGATATCCTGAAGGGAGTGCTAAATATGGAAAGGAAAGACCATTACCAGCCACTACCAAAACACACTTAAGTACATAAAACCTTGACACTATAAAGCAACCACACACACAAGTCAACAAGTCTGTATAATAACCAGCTAATAATATGGTAGTAGGATCAAATCTGCACAGATTAATACTAACCTTGAATGTATATGGGCTAAATTCCCCAATTAAAAGGCACAGAGTGGCAAGTTGGATAAAAAACCAAGACCCAGTGGTATGCTGTCTTCAAGAGACTCATCTCACATGCAGTGACACCCATAGGCTTAAAGTAAAGGAATGGAGAAAAATCAACCAAGCAAATGGAAAACGGAAAAAAGCAGGGGTTGCTATTCTTACTTCAGACAAAACAGACTTTAAACCAACAAAGATCATAAAGACAAAGAAGTTACGTAATGGTAAAGGGCTCAATTTAACATAACCTAACTATCTTAAATATATATACACACTCAACACAAAAGCACCTAGATTTGTAATTCTTAGAGACCTACAGTATACTTGGACAGATCATTGAGGCAGAAAACTAACAAAGATATTCAGGACCTGAACTTAACATATGACCAAATGGACCTAGTAGAGATCTACACAACACTTTACCACAAAACAAGAGAATATACATTCTTCACATCTGCACATGGGACATATTCTAAAATCGACAACACAATCAGACATAAAATAATCTTCAGCAAATTTCAAAAAACCAAAATCATACCAACTACACTCTCGAACCACAGTACAATAAAAATAGAAATCAAGACTAAGAAAATTGTTCAAAACCACACAATTACATGAAAATTAAACTGTCTACTCCTGAATGAGTCCTGGGTAAATAATAAAATTAGAGCAGAAATAAAGAAATTATTTGAAACTAATGAGAAGATACAACATACAACAATCTCTGGGACATAGCTAAAGCAGTGTTAAGAGGGAAATTTATAGCACTAAATGCCCACATCAAAAAGTTAGAAAGACTGCAAATCCAACAACCTAACATCACAACTAGAGAACTGGAGAAACAAGAGCAAACCAATCCCAAAGCTAGCAGAAGACAAGAACTAACCAAAACAGCGCTGAACTGAAGGAAACTGAGACATCAAAAACCATACGAAAGATAGGCCGGGCACAATGGCTCACATCTGTGATCCCAGCACTTTGGGAGGCTGAGGCGGGCAGATCACTTGAGATCAGGAGTTCAAGACCAGTCTGGCCAACATGGTGAAACCCCATCTCTACTAAAAATACAAAAATTAGCCAAGCATGGTGGCATGTGCCTGTAATCCCAGCTACTCAGGAGGCTGGCAGGAGAACTGCTTGAACCCGGGAGGTGGAGGTTGCAGTGAGCTGAGATCGCGCCACTGGACTCCAGCCTGGGTGGTAGAGTGAGACTCTGTTTCCAAAAAAAAAAAAAAGAAATAAAAAAGATCAACAATTCCAGGAGTTGATTCTTTGAAAGAATTAATAAAATAGATCACTAACTGAACAAAGAAAAAAAAAGAGAGAAGATCTAAATAAACACAATCAGAAATGACAAATAGGACATTACTACTGACCCCACAGGATACAAAAAACCCACAAAGACTACTATGAACACCTCTATGCACACAAGCTAGAAAACCTAGAAGAAATGGATAAATTCCTAGAAACATACAACCTCCCAAGATCAAACTAGGAAGAAAATGAATCCCAGTACAGACCAATAATGAGTTCCAAATTTGAATCAGTAATAAAAAGCCTACCAATCAGAAAAAGCCCAAGACCAGAAAGATTCACAGCCAAATTCTATCAGATATGTAAAAAAGAGCTGGTACCATTCCCACTGAAACTTTTCCAAAAAAGTGAGGAGGAAAGACTCCTTTCTAACTCCTTCTATGAGGCCAACATCACCCTGATACCAAAACCTGGCAGAGACACAACAAAGAAAGAAAACTTCAGGCCAATATCCTTGATAAACATAGATGCAAAAATCTTCAACAAAACATTAGCAAACAGAATCCAGCAGCACATCAAAGAGCTAATCCACCATGATCAAGTAGGCTTTATCCATGGGATGCAATGTTGGTTCAACATATGCAAATCAATAAATGTGATTCATCACATAAACAGAACTAAAAACAGAAACCACAAGATTATCTCAACAGAAACAGAAAAGGCTTTCAATAAAATTCAACATCGCTTCATGTTAAAAACCCTCAACAAACTAGGCATTGAAGGAACATACTTCAAAATAATAAGAGCCATCTATGACAAACCCACACCCAACATCATACTGAATGGGCAAAAGCTGGAAGCATTCCCCTTGAAAGCCAGAATAAGACAGGGATACCCTCTCTCACTGCTCCCATTCAACATAGTAGAGGAAGTCATAGCCAGAGCAATCAGGCAAGAGAAAGAAATAAAAGGCTTCTGAGTAGGAAGAGAGTAAGTCAAACTCTCCCTGTTTGCAGACAATATGATTCTACGCCTAGAAAACCCCATAGTCTCTGCCTAAAAGCTCCTTGATCTGATAAACTACTTGAGCAAAGTTGCAGGATACAAAATCAATGTACAAAAATCAGCAGTATTCCTATACACCAACAATATCCAAGCTAAGAGCCAAGTCAAGAATGCAATTCCATTAACAATTACCACAAAAAGAATAAAATAACTAGGAATATGGCTAACCAGTGAGGTGAAAGATCTCTACAACAAGAATTACAAAACACTGCTTAAAGAAATCCAAGATGACACCAACAAATGGAAAAATATTCCATGTTCATGAATAGGAAGAATCAATATTGTTAAAATGACCATCCTGCCTGGGCTGGTGTGGGGGCTCATGGCTGTAATCCCAGCACTTTAGGAGGCAGAAGTGGGCAGATCATTTGAGGTCAGGAGTTCGAGACCAGCCTGGTCAACATCGTGAAACCCTGTCTCTAATGAAAATACAAAAAAATTAGCCAAGCATTGGTGCACACCTGTAATCCCAGCTACTTGGGAGGCTGAGGCAGGAGAATTGCTTGAACCTGGGAGATGGAGGTTGCAGTGAGCTAGGATCGTGCCACTACACTCTAGCCTGGGTGAGAGAGCGAGACTCTGCCTCAAAAAAACAAAAAAAAACAAAAAAAAACAAAAAAAAAACCATACTGCCCAAAGCAATTTACAGATTCAGTGCTATTCCTATCAAACTACCAGTGGCATTCTTCACAGAATCAGAAAAACCTATTTTAAAATTAATAGGGAACCAAAAAAGAGCCTGAATAGCCAAGGCAATCCTAGACAAAAAGAACAAAGCTGGAGGCATCACATTACCTGACTTCAAACTATAAAACTATACTACGAGGTTATAGTAACCAAAACAACATAGTACTGGTACAAAAACAGACACATAGACCAGTAGAACAGAACAGAAAGCCCAGAAATAATGCTGCACACCTACAGCCATCCAATCTTCGACAAACATGACAAAAACAAGCAATGGGAAAGGGCTCCTTTTAAATACATGGTACTGGGATAACTAGTTAGCAATATGCAGAAGATTGAAACTGGACCCCTTCCTTACAATACACAAAAATCAACTCAAGATGGATTAGACTTAAATGTAAAATAGGACCTGGCAAAGATTTCATGATGAAGCCATCAAAAGTAACTGCAACAAAAACAAAAATTGACAAATGAGACCAAATTAAAGAGCTTCTGCACAACAAACTATCAACAGAGTAAAAAGACAACCTACAGAATGGGAGAAAATATTTGCAAACCATGCATCCAACAAAGGTCTAATATCCAGAATCTATAAGGCACTTAGACAAATCAACAAGTAAAAGCAAATAACCCCACTAAAAAGCGCACAAAGGACAACAACGGACACTTTTCAAAAGAAAACAGGGCTGGGTGTGGTGGCTCATGCCTGTAATCCCAGTACTTTGGGAGGTCGAGGCAGGTGGATTACCTGCAGTTGGGAGTTCAAGACCAGCCTGGCCAACATGGTGAAACCCCATCTCTGCTAAAAATACAGAAATTAGCCAGGCTGTGGTGGTGCACACCTGTATTCCCAGCTACTTGGGAGGCTGAGGCAGGAGCATCGCTTGAACCTAGGAGGCGGAGGTTGCAGTGAGCTGAGATCATGCTACTGCACTCCAGCTTGGGCGACAGAGGGAGACCCTACCTCAAAAAAAAAAAAAAAAAGAAAAAAGAAAAGAAAGAAAGAAAACATATGCAGCCAACAAGCATATAAAAAAATGCTAAACATCACTAATCATTAGAGAAATGCAAATCAAAACCACAATGACATACCATCTCACACCACTCAGAATGGCTATTATTAAAACATCAAAAAGTACAGATGTTGGCAAGGTTGTGAAGAAAAGGGAACACTTATACACAGCTGGTGGGATGTAAATTAGCTCAGCCATTATGTAAAGCAGTCTGGCAATTTCTCAAACAACTCAAAGCAGAATTACCACTCAACCCGGCAATCCCATTATTGGGTAAATACCCAAGGGAATATAAATTGTTCTACCATAAAGACACATGCACATGTATGTTCATCATAGCACTATTCTCAATAGCAAAGACATGGAATCAACCTAAATGCCCATCAATTGTAGACTGGATAAAGAAAATGTGGTATATATACACCACAGAATACCACACAGCCATAAAAACAAATGAGATCATATCCTCATATCCTTTGCAACAATGTGCATGGAGCTGGAGGCCATTATTCTAGGTGAACTAACACAGGAATACAAAACCAAATACCACATGTTTTTACATATAAGTGGGAGCCAAACACTGAGTTCATATGGACACAAAGAAAGGAACAATAGACACCAGGGCCTACTTGAGGGTGAAAGGAAGGAGGAGGGGGAAGACTGAAAAACCACCTATTGGGTACTATGCTTATTACCTGGGTGGCAAAATAATCTGTACACCAAATCCCTGTAATATCCAATTTACCTATATAACAAACCTGCACATGTACCCCTGAACCTAAAATAAAAGTTAAGAAAAAAAAAAAAAGCTGGAGAATATATGTTTCACCTTAGCAGCTGGAGATTTGTTCATTACTGCTGTCAAAGCCTGAATGGTTGATATGGCCAAACAATCCAATTGTCCCTGAAACACCTATTGAGGGGGAAGGGGAAACAAGAAATTAACAAATGTGCTCACGATTTTTATTGAGTTAGGAAACCTTTGGTCTGAAAACCTGAAAAAATAATTACTTAACATGCATTACATTCCTCTTCTGATGAAATGGATTTCTGAAACACTATAACCTGCAAGGAAAGTTACCTATTTAAAAGAAAAACCACATGTCAAGGAGGATAAGGCAACATTCACTTACTACATTAAAATGTTTTGAGAAAAAAACAAGCTTAACACATGCTTTTTAAAAATAATGGACAATCTCAAGAGGAAGGGAGGGAGGTCTATCATTCATTGGAAATTCTATTACTTTTTTTTTTTTTTGAGATGGAGTTTCATTCTTGTTGCCCAGGCTGGAGTGCAATGGTGCAATCTCGGCTCACTGCAACCTCTGCCTCCCAGGCTCAAGTGATTCTCCTGCCTCAGCCTCCTGAGTAGCTGGTATTACAGGCATGCGCCACCATGCCTGGCTAATTTCTGTATTTTTAGTAGAGACAGGGTTTCTCCATGTCGGTCAGGCTGGTCTTGAACTCCT
Source organism: Pongo pygmaeus (assembly GCF_028885625.2). Taxonomy (NCBI): domain Eukaryota; kingdom Metazoa; phylum Chordata; class Mammalia; order Primates; family Hominidae; genus Pongo; species Pongo pygmaeus. Next base: position 103,401,700 of record NC_072384.2, on the reverse strand, counting down.
GACCTCAAGTGATCCACCCACCTCGGCCTCCCAAAGTGCTGGGATTACAGGTGTGAGCCACCACGCCCAGCCAGAAATCCTATTATGTTTTAATTTCCCTTCAAAACTACACTTGAACCATCCAGGTTTAAATTCCATTTGCATGTACAAAAAGACAGCTAAAATAATCTTGTTCATCTAGTTTCCAAACCCTGTGTTAAAACTAAGATAGCATGTGCACACGCCAATTAATTATACTTATAAACAATTAAATATATCTATTTTTATATAAAATGGAAAATTTGAGGCAGACACAGAAAATGAAATACATATCTCTAAGTATTCTCATGTTTTTGAGAAGGCAACTTTTAATCCTAAAAGTTGTATGAAAAAATAAAAACTAGCCTAATTTTGTCTATTACTGTTTAAGTTTCATCAAAAAGAAGAGGTATGTTAAATTCCAGGGCAGTGTATTTATAGCGAAAACAAAAACTAACATCAAGAATATTAAAAAACTGAACATGACTGTTATATCAGGCTTAGACAACCATGAAAGCATAGAATCACTTACAATTTGGAAATGTAATGTGAACCTCTAAGAGACTATAATAATTGTTTTATTAATCTACATAAGTAGGCCTTAAGAGGGATTAACATTTATATAGAAATCTAAAACAATATTCTGTAAATTGGTATTTCACATCTAGAATAAAAAATAGTAAGATGATAATGTCTCTTGTTACACAAAAATTCTATTTATAAACTTGGACGTTAACACAATGTTAATAAAAGACATTATGTAAGTTTTCTTGCAAATATTTTGGAAGAGAAAAATAACATCAATTTTTAAAGGTAGTTTTTTTTTCAAACTAAATTACCTAATGTGTTGAGAGAAGCAACATAAATTACATATTTTTGCTTTATTATACCTGTATAGACTTGAATTTCTAGAATACAAAAAGTCAAGTTTTATGCTAAATTAACAGAGAGTTCAGCATCTTCTTCCCTTCCTCCAAGATTCAGGTTGTCCATTGAATTATAATCATCACTTGTCAATAAGAAGCAAAGAATCAAGATATTAACAATGACCATACATATTCACAAAGAAAGCCCTAAGGTCCCAATATACCACAGTGCTTAGAAAAGTCACCACCAGGTGGACAGCATTGATACTGAGATCCCATTCCTGTACTTTATATCTCCTCAAATTGAAAAGACCATACACACGTAGAGGGAATGGAATGGTACTGATTGTTTGTATCAACCACCAAGATATTTATCCTTTAGATGAAAGCAATTTTTAATTTTAACTTTTTAGTAATTTTCAAAAATAATTAATGAATATTAGAATTTGACAATGTTTGTGTATTTTAGGACATAAGAAGAAAAGCACAGGAATAGTTATTCCCATTGGCTGATTTTGGACTTCAGCTGAAACAAGATGCAGGCTTTGTAGATACCTGGTCCTCATTCATTTCTGTCAGTAATTTGTTGGCAAGGTCTTTCTCGTTCTTGTCTGCCACCTTATTGTTAGCATTTAAAAATAGCTGTTAAAAACAGAGACAAGAATAATGGAGAAAGAACATTAAATTGTTACCTATAAGCAGCAATGAAGCTTAAATGGGTTTCCATGTCTCTTGAAAATAAACCCAAGAATTCCCTTGTGAAATATACTACACTTTTAGAAATTAAAGATTATTCACTTTTTGGATTATGAACTAATAGTAGTTTAGATATTTCTCTCTTGGAATTCAAAGTTACTAAAATAAGAAACAATGGCAATAATTAGGATTAGTTAATATTCCTAAATTCATAAAGAATCAGCAGAGAATGTCTCACAGTGATATGGTTTGGCTCTTGTCCCCACCCAAATCTCATCTTGAATTGTAGCTCCCCAAATTCCCATGTGTTGTGGGAGAAACTCGGTGGGAATTCTCATGGTAAGTGAATAAGTCTCATTAGATCCGATGGTTTTATAAAGGGAAGTTTCCCCGCACAAGCTCTCTTCTCTTGTCTGACGCCATGTGAAACATGTCATTCACCTTCCACCATGATTGTGAGGCCTCCCCAGCCACATGAAACCATGAGTTCATTAAACTTTTGTAAATTGTCCAGTCTCAGGTATGTCTTTATGAGCAGCATGAAAATGGACTAATACACACAAAAAAGAAGGAAAGCTGTTAGTGACACAAACTAAAGATACTGTAGTATGTAACACCCAGTATGGTTCTATAGTTAAGGAAGTTTGTGAAGTGCTATCAAACTAACTTTAAAAACGGTTCTTTCTAGAAGTACTTCCTCAGAGTCTCAAATATGCTAATGTGTACTTTGACAAGGGAGGTCAGGGTGCAGCATTTCCAAAATTTATCTGACCACACATTTTGTTAAAACATTAGTTTAAAAGTATTCTCCAAAGTCATCAAGAATTAAGCTTCATTTATATTCATTTGTATTCTGTAAAGGAAAATTGAGATTATCTCTAGCATACATGGGCATTACCCTCTTCTGAACAAAATAAAGAAATCAAGTATTTTAGTTTCAGTATATAAAAGTCAGCATCCCAAAAGGCCTTCAACTTGCCCACAATTTGAGTACAGAGAAAAAAAATTCAAATGATATTCAAAGGGAGAGACAGATCTATAAAGGAATTTATTAAGAGCACCCTAAGGAAGAAGGTTCTTAGGAAGTTGTATTATTTCAGAAATGAGAAAACAAAAGGTCAAGTTACATGCTGAAATATGCAATATAAAATAAATTGCATAGAGGTATGGTATTATATGTTATACAAGACTATATATAAGGCTTAACCTAACAATAAATTGATATATACACTACAGGCCTTGGAATCAGAGACCTGAGTTTGAATTTTGGTTCTGCAACTTATTGGCTGTCTGATTTCAAGGAAAACTACTTCTCCAAGCTTTTCTCAAAAATAGGGAGAAAAATACCTCATCAAATAGCTATACATATTAAATGACATAATCCACACTAGCTTATTAGCATAGTATCTGGCATATAACAGAGACTTAACAAATGAAAGGTGTCGGCTGGGTGTGGTGGCTCACGCCTGTAATCCCAGAACTTTGGGAGGCTGAAGTGGGCGGATCACCTGAGGTCAGGAGTTCGAGACCAGCCTGGCCAACATGGTGAAACCCCGTCTCTACTAAAAATAAAAAAAATTAGCCTGTAGTCCCAGCTACTTGGGGGCTGAGGCAGGAGAATCACCTGAACCCGGGAAGTGGAGGTTGCAGTGAGCAGGGATACAGCCACTACACTCCAGACTAGGTGACAGAGCGAGACTCTGACTCAAAAAAAGAAACAAACAAAACAAACAAAAAACAAATGAAAGGTGGTATTATTACAAGCAAAGGTTTTTAAAAGAATAATATTTCATATTTAGGTCAAGGGAAACAAATAGTCAGATAAAACTGGTCAATGTAAAAATGAGTAAAATCTTTCCAGAAAGCAATATAGCAATCCGTAAGAAGAATCTTTAAAACAATTCTTATTCTTTAACCCAGTAACTGTATTTCTAAAAATCTACCCTAAGAAACAGTCAAAAACACCAAGATTTTAGCAGCTGTAAAGACTAGGTAATGGTTTGAATTCTTCTCCTTGCTACTAAAGATAATAGTTTTCTTTTTTGCTTTTCTCTTCTTTTTTTGAGAAGGAGTTTCACTCTTGTAGCCCAGGCTGCAGTGCAATGGCGCAGTCTCGGCTCACCGCAACCTCCACCTCCTAGGTTCAATCAATTCTCCTGCCTCAGCCTCCTGAGTGGCTGGGATTACAGGCATGTGCCACCACGCCTGGCTAATTTTTTTGTATTTTTAGTAGAGACGGGGTTTCACCATGTTGGTCAGGATGGTCTCAAACTCCTGACCTCAGGTGATCCGCCCACCTTGGCCTCCAAAAGTGCTAGGATTACAGGCATGAGCCACTGCACCTGGCCTATTCTTTTCATTAATTCAGGTATCTTTGGGCCGCTCAAGAAATTTACATTAATTCAAATCATATCCCTGTAATTTAGTAAAACAAAATAACTGATAAATGCTTAAGGTTCATCATATCTATCATAAAAGTTAAATGTATGATTCCATGGAATTGTAAAGTACTCTATAGTATGATGCAACTCATTTGCCAAGCCAAGAAGCCTTTACACAAATACTTATGGAAATCAACGCATAAATAGGCTGATGAATCTCATACAAAAATAAGGCATGAAAACAGCAGCCGTCAGCTTAAGGCTGTCCATCTGATTAATAAATTGTTTATGATATTTTAAACTTTATTTGCCAAAGTTTCCAATGGATCTAAATAGCAAAACTGTCTTGATTCTATACTACTATATAAAAATAACATAAAGGATTCACTTCTTTACTAACAAACAAATAATTTAAACAAAAAGTAATCATGGACATCTGTGGCATCATGCAGTGTATTTGGGGAGTTAGGTTTTCATAAGATTTCAAAGATTTTTATATATTCAGGAATCATATCAACTATGTCCATAAAATGTTTTTATATCAATAAAACCTCTGATTCTCCTATATTTAATATACAGAAAACATTTTTCCCTACTGACTAAACAGTGACCTTAAGTTCCAGTAATACAATTAGAAAATTACATATTACAATGGACTTAGGGTCAGAAAACCTGGGTTAGAAATCCTACCTCCATCAATTATTAGTGTTGACCTTGGGCTAATCATTTAATGCCTCAGGACATTTTTCCTTATTTGTATAATGAAGAAGTTTAGAAGCTTATTTCAAAGATTCCCCTTTGTTGTGAAGACTTAATGGCTTCAATGAATAGTGATAAATCTAAAGTAATTCTGACAAAAAAAAATTCCAGAAATAAGGAAGACTATTACTGCCAGCAGAGAAGGCCCAGGTCCCAAAGCTTGGTTTTCCCTGTTTTTTTGCTTGTTTTTGTTTTTTTGAGACAGAGTCCCGCTCTGTCACCCAGGCTGGAGTGCAGTGGTGTGATGGCTCACTGCAACCTCCACCCTCCAAGTTCAAACGATTCTTCAGCCTCCCTAGTAGCTGGGATTACAGAGGTGTGCCACCATGCCCAGCTAATTTTTGTGTTTTTAATAGAGATGGGGTTTCGCCATGTTGGCCAGGCTGGTCTCGAACTCCTGACGTCAAGCGATCGACCCGCTGTGGCCTCCCAGAATGCTGGGATTACAGGCATGAGCCACCACCATGCCCAGCTGGTTTTCCCTCTTTAAAGGGATTTCTTCTCCAGCATTTTTGTTTCAAAACAAAATGTGATAGGTGGTATCAAATAATTAACTTTTAAGGGTCATGATTCTGGATGTAAATTTTAAGAAACTTTGGCCTATAAAGAACAAATATTAGCTCACCATCATGATAGCTATGACAAACAGCTTTGTATTTTTTAAAAAGATATTCATATCAGAAATTTGTTATATCTGAGTTTCATATACTGAAGAAAAACCAATGCTAATAAATTTTAGTAGGAATTATATTGTATCTTAGAGATGACCCTATAAAGCAGATTCTCTTTTTTTTTTTAGATGGAGTCTCGCTCTGTCGCCCAGGCTGGAGTGCAGTGGTGCGATCTCGGCTCACTGCAACCTCCACCTCCTGGGTTCAAGTGATTTTCCTGCCTCAGCCTCCCCAGTAGCTGGGACTACAGGCACGTACCACCAGGGCTGGCTAATTTTTTATATTTTTAGTAGAGACAGGGTTTCACTGTGTTAGCCAGGGTGGTCTCAATCTCCTAACGTTGTGATCCGCCTGCCTCGGCCTCCCAAAGTGCTGGGATTACAGGTGTGAGCTACCGCGTCCAGCGGATTAGCAGATTCTTTACACATGTGAGATGTTGGCTTTATCACTGAATTTGTCTTTATAACAATTTACTTCATCAATATATTCTTTACTATTTGATTTTGATGCTGTTCTTTACTGCAGTGAAGTGACATAAATGCTTTCAGAGATATCCCTCAAAACAGTGTGAAAAAATTCAAGGAGCTGATACTAAAATCTTTATTCTGAATTACTCTCATAGAATTAACCCCTGGTATTCTTCAGCAGGAAATCAATGAAAAGAATACCTCAAATAGAAAGGTAAAAGCTCTTTGAAGTAGTTTCATTTACAAAGGCTTTATAAGAAGCTCTCTAAAAAATTTCTGATACCATCATGATACATGGAAATATCCTATATACTCTTTTTTTTTTTTTGAGAGAGAGAGTCTCACTCTGTTGCCCAGGCTGGAGTGCAGTGGCATGATCTCAGTTCACTGCAACCTCCATCTCCTGGGTTCAAGCAACTGTTCTGCCTCAGCCTCCTGAGCAGCTGAGACTACAGGTGCGCACCACCACACCCAGCTAATTTTTCTTTATTTTTATTTTTAGTAGAGATGGGGTTTCACCATATTGGCCAGGCTGGTCTCGAACTCCTGCCTCGCGATCTGCCTGCCTCAGCTTCCCAAAGTGCTGGGATTACAGGCATGAGCCACCGTGCCCAGCTTAGTTATGTACTCTTCCACATTGCTGCTACATGTATAAATTAGTAAAAAAAAAAATTCAAAAGCAAATTGCATATACAGCAAGAACCTTAACTATATTTCTGCTATTTTTCTACTTTTCTATATTTTCCAATGAGTTACAACTTGTTTTTACACAATGTTCTATTCCCTAATTTAAAAAACAAACAAGAAAAGTGTATGCCCTATGACCTAGTAATTCTACTAGAAGTAAAATTCTATTTTGGAAACAAATTAAGTTTCTACTAGCAGGGTGTAGTTAAGTAAATTACAGTACATCCACTTAAAACAATATTATGTAGACATTAAAATTATGGCACATGAAAATAATGAAATATCCTAAATGAAACAAAAGTACAAAATTACATGCATCAAATGCTCACACTAGTGTTAATGCATAACAAAAAAGACTTTACAAATCAACAAGACAATAACAAATCTGATTTTAAAATGGGCAAAGGACTTGAATAGACATTTCTCCAAAGATAGATATACAAATGGCCAATGAGCACACAAAAACGATGCTCAATATCACTAATCGTTAGAGAAAGGCAAATCAAAAGCACAATGAAATACTACCTCATACCCATTAGGACAGCCACTATCAAAAAAGAAAAAAAAAACACTATTGCTGGCAGGGATGTGTAGACATTGATAACTCTGTGCACTGTTGGTACGAATGTAAAATGGTACAGCTACTATGGAAAACAATACAAAAGTTCCTCAAAAAATATTAAAAAGTGAATTACCATATATCTAGTAATCCTACTTCTGGGTATATACCCAAAAGAACTGAAAATGGTATCTTGAAGAGATATTTGTATACTCATATTAACAGCAGTAGCCAAAAGGTGGATGCAACCCAAATGTCCACTGATGGATGAATAAGCAAAATGTGGTATATACATACAATGGAATATTATTCAGTGTTATAAAGGAAGGAAATTCTGACACATGCTACGACACGGATGAATCTTGAGGACACTATGCTAAGTGAAATAAGGCAGTCATAGAAGAAAAAATACTATATGATTCCACCTTTATGAGGTATCTAGAGCAGTCAAATTCATAGAGACAGAAAGTAGAATAGTAGTCTCCAGGGGCTGAGGAGAGGGGAAACCAGGGAGCTGTTTAATGGGTATAGAGTTTTCATTTTACAAGATGAAGAGTTCTGGAGATGGGCTGCACAATAATGTAAATGTATTTAACACCACTGAAGTGTACACTAAAAAATGGTTAAGATGCTAAATTTTTATGTTATATATATTTTAACTAAATTTTATTTTTTTTCTTTTCTCTTCTCTTCTCTTCTCTTTTCTTTTAAGACAAAGTCTTGCTCTGTCACCCAGGCTGGAGTGCAGTGGTGTGATCTAGGCTCACTGCAACCTCTGCCTCCGGGGTTCAAGCAATTCTCTTGCCTCAGCCTCCCAAGTAGCTGGGATTACAGGCATGCGCCACAACACCTGACTAATTTTTTTGTATTTTTAGTAGAGACGGGGTTTCCATGTTGGCCAGGCTAGTCTGGAACTCCTGACCTCAAGTGATCCGCCCGCCTTGGCCTCCCAAAGTACTGGGATTACAGGCATGAGCCACCGTGCCTGGCCCACAATTATTTTTAAAAAGACTTTAAAAATGTCTACAGGCTAGAAATAATCATATATAATTTATTTTATTTTTCTATATTTACCTTTTTTCCTATAAGAAGTAACATTTTCATAATGAAAAAAAATAAGCTTTACCTTAAAAGTAAAAAAATGCTACTTCTACTGGATGCTCTCAGTTATAAGTGGGAGCTAATCAATGGGTACACATGAACGTACAAAGTAGAATAACAGACACTGGAGACTCCAAAAGGTAGGAAGGTGAAAGGAGGCTCAAGGTTGAAAAATTATCTATTGGATATAATGTTCACTATTTGGGCAATGGGTACACTAAAAACCTAGAGTTCATGGAATATATCCATGTAACAAAACTGCACTTGTACCTCTCAAATCTATAAAAAAAGTTTTTTTTTTAAAGACATGCTATTTCTTACATGAGAACTTATAAGGTGAAATAAATTAAAGCCAAACATTCAAGCCAGTTATGTGGGTAATAATTAATTTAAATGTGCATTTAAAAATCAATCCATATGTCATAAAATAAACTTCAATATGCCTATTTTAAAATTATGCCCATCAATAGCAGACGCAAGATACGTTCATTGTTAAAGAAAGATTTTTCTGAAATTGACTTTAAAACATTTTTCTCAAAGTGGCAAAGGAAAATATTTCTAACCAATTAAATTTTATTCTTTTTAAGTTAAAACAGAAAATGAAAAGAATCACTTTCAAAAGAGACAAAAGCAGAGATTTAGTAAATTTATTCATCTGAACACAAGCATTTCCTCTATTGCAACATCCACGATGTCCTAGAGAAAAATGGTGAAAACATTTGATTCTGCAGAAAGAAGTAACTGTCTTTAAAATGTGGTTTCAAATTGTAACGTAAGACTGACCCTTAAGATTTATGAAGCTGAATGTACTTCTTTTGTATTTTAGTGCTTAGGTTTGTTAAACTGACTCCTAATTTTGTGGTGTGTGTCTGATCCTAGGTTCTGTCTCTCTTTAAACGCTACCCACCACTAGTTATTGTATTTGTTTGAGCTTCATAGGACTTCACTGAGTTGGTGATCGCTAGATGGCCTAGTTTGTGCAAATATGAGTTGGTTTCTCTCCATATTCCTTTAGGGTTTTATTGTTTACAAGTTTCTTTTTTGTATTGAGAGAAAAATAGCCAAAGCATCTTTGACATCTTTTCTGTGACAGGCAGAAAGACCTGAAACAAAGTAGGGATCTTTTTTTTTTTTTTTTTTTTTGAGATGGAGTCTTACTCTGTCACCCAGGCTGGAGTGCAGTCAGGTGATCTCGGCTCACTGCAACCTCCGCCTCTGGGGTTCAAGTGATTCTCTTGCCTCAGCCTCCCGAATAGCTGGGATTATAGGAGCATGCCACTATGCCTGGCTAGTTTTTGTATTTTTAATAGAGACAGGGTTTCGCCATGTTGGCCAGGCTGGTCTGGAACTCCTGACCTCAGATGATCTGCCTGCCTCGGCCTCCCAAAGTGCTGGGATTACAGGTTTGAGCCACCGCGTCTGGCCTAAAGTGAGGATCTTGAACTATCCTTTCTTTTCTGTTCTCCTTACCCTATTACCTACTGGACCAGATCTTTTGTCCTGAAAACTTGTCTCCTACTCTGCCCTCTTTTACATTCCCCTCCTCCAAAATAAACCTACACACCCACACACATACTTGGTTAATTCTTGGGGTATCTCTGCAATTCTTGAATGATTTATGCAAAAATCCAGAAGAAGCTAGGAACTCTCCATCCCTTGTTCCCAATCTCCCAAGTCAAGACCTTGTCTTGATGTGATTCATGTCAAATACTTAGGACACTGCTGTATTTTGGATGGATCAAACCTACTTAATCTTTAATCTTAAAGCAGATAGAAACAATTGGGGGCCTTCCATGTAGAAAGTGGGGTCAGGAGGGCAAGAAAGGGAATACGAATATATATCCAAGTCATTCTGGAACTTTTATGTGGGTATAAGAAACTTATGTCAAAGTGGCCACAAGATTGTTTAATAGGAGATAGAAGGATATAACTCCATGTTTACTGCTAGAAACCAAACCTTTGTGTGAAATCTTGAATTTATGCGGAGAGAGGGAGGGTACCTGTGTGTTCTTTTCCTGATCCCTTCCCCTCATTCCTGAACTGCAGGAGACTGAGCTCCTTTGGGCTTTGGTGACCCCATCACTGAGGGGTTTATCTGATAGTTGATTTTGCTGTACTGGGTACTTCTTTCCCATTTCCTAATCATTCTGTAATACACACGCTGACTCTTTTCCCTTCCCTCCTCCTTTCCCTGGGAAGATACAATCAATCAATAAAGACTTACTGGTAGTGAAAAAAATTGTAATGAATCCTAATTTTCAAATTAATCATATTCCAATACATATCATAATAATTTAAAATTTGTGACATAGTTATACAGAAAAGGAGAGTAGTCTCCCATTGGAGTTTATATCATTTAACACATGATGTAGCTGTTATAATACTCTTAAAATAAGCCTGAGTTTTCGATTATAAAATACTAGCTATAGAGTAAAGATGAAAAGGGAAGAGGAAAAGCATTTTTATGCCCCTTCTTTGGCAGAGAGTTGTGCAGACAAGCAAATTTTTAAACCAAATACATTTTGCTTCTGATATTTATTCTGCTCCCTTACCCTAGTATAATCCTGTTGTTCTAGGCAACCAACTGCAAATTTAATCAATTCAACTTTATTTATTAAGCTTCTACTGTGTGCCAAATACGTAATGATGGGAGAGAAGAGATTAAAGTCAGCCTGCTTGCCTTCAAATAGACCACAGTTGAGTATGAAACACAAAAAGTTTAAGTGTCACGCCATAGACTTGTAAAAGATATTAATATGTATCTATCTAGTCCCAGCAGCATCAGAAAATATTACATAGTAATTTTTTTAAAAGAGCAGAAAAGAAATTATTTCAAGTAGTTATAAAAGCATCAAGGAGATAGATTTAAAAAGCATGAATAAGAAAACATGAAGGGTTTAATAAGGGTCTTTGTAAGAAAGGCTTAATAGGCAGGCCTTGAGTCAGATGTCTTACAGCCTTGTTCAAGTCATGGTATGGAGATTTAAAAATCACTAGAATATTTTCATGGTTCGGGAGAACATGTTAAGCAAAGGATTGATATGATAACATTGATGTATCAAAAAGATAGTCTTCGCTTCAGTGTAGAAGGGGATAAGGGTGAAAAGGGGCCGGGCTCAGTGGCTCATGCCTATAATCCCAGCACTTTGGGAGGCCGAGGTGGGTGAATCACGAGGTCTGGAGTTCCAGACCAGCCTGGCCAAGGTGGTGAAACCCCATCTCTACTAAAAATACGAAAATTAGCCGGGCACGGTGGCGGGTGCCTATAATCCCAGCTACTTGGGTGGCTGAGGCAGGAGAATCACCTGAACCCAGGAGGTGGAGGTTCAGTGAGCAGAGACCGCGCCACTGCACTCTAGCCTGGGAGACAGAGCAAGACCGTCTCAAAAAAAAAAAGAGTGAAAAAGGAGAAAACAAGAAAATGTTGCAATAATCTGGCAAAAAAATTAAAGCCTGAAATAAAGCAATGACAGTGGGAATAAAAAGCTGTATTTGAGAAATGTTTAAAAAATGAAATTGTCCACTTTGGTGACATAAGCAAATGTGGGAGATGAGAGATCAGGAAAAGTCGAGACTGATTTCCAAGTTTCTCCTTTGAGAAACTGGGTAGATAACAGTGCCTTTGACTTAAATTAGAAATACAAGAAAAGCAGGCCGGGCACGGTGGCTCACACCTGTAATCCCAGCATTTCTGGGGGCTAAGGCAGGCCAATCACCTGAGGTCAGGAGTTCAAGACCAACCTGGCTAATATGGTGAAACCCCGTCTCTACTAAAAATACAAAAATTAACCAGGCATGGTGGCAGGCACCTGTAATCCCAGCTATTTGGGGGGCTGAGGCAGGAGAATCGCTTGAACCCAGGAGGCAGAGGTTGCAGTGAGCTGAGATCATACCACCTCACTCCAGCCTGGGTAACTTAAGCAGCTGTAGGGATAAGATAAGAAAGGGGAGACAAAAGAGTAGGGGATGAACGTTCTATTTTAGATGTGGCAAATTTGAAAATTTTGAGAGACATTCAAGTGGAATTCCTCAAGAGAGCTGAACTAACAACAAGAAATTTGTGTATTATAGATGATATCTAAAGCCACACATCCAAAGTTGAGACATCCAAAGGATAAGCAAATTAAGAAAGGTTGGAAAAAAGAGCCTAGAACCTAACAGGGAATGCCAGCATTTTTAGAAAGGGTAATATTCCAGAAAGACTAAAGAGTGGCCACAGTGATACACAGTAAAAAAGATCAATGTAGAAAAGAAGATGAGTGTGTTGACATTTCAGAAACAAATTTTTTTTTAATGTTTCAAGAAGTCTGTTCTCCATATTTCATATTTTGGCATCAAAATTCTGTTTTGCAACAAAATATAATCATACATTGTGCAAAATTCACTTACAAACATATTAAGGTTTCTAGAAATCTGCATTAACTTCCACAGCCTCTGAACAATTGCAGAAAAGGTTAACACTGATAATGGAAAAGCTATCAAGTAGCTGGTTGCATCAAAATTTTGTTTGTATTAATGTTATAATATGATTTTGAGCTATCAAAAATATATTTATAAAAGTATCCTATTGATATTATTCAGCTTGATGCGGGATCTTACTTTTTCATTAATAGAAATACATATTTTTACATTAGGAAGTATGGGAATTATTACCAGTTTTCATCTATGAGCAACAATTTTGGAATTAATATATTTATTATTGTATGGGAGAATCAATATGCTATCAATGTTTCCATTTACAATGAGTATGTATTACTTTAATTGTAATAAAAAATGTTATTTGACCCTGAAAGGGCACCAAATCATTTATGAATTTTATTTAAATTATGCAAACATATCACATATTTGGAGAGAAGAATGGAAATAAACACCCAAAATCATCATTTGGGTCATTACGTGGTGTAAAAGTTAGGAATAACGGCCATGAAGTCAAAAAGAACTAAACTGAAACTCTCGCTCTGAAACTTCGTGCCTAATTTATAAAGTAGTCATTATGAAGACAACATATATTTTGTGACCTCAATAGAAAAGTGTCTGATACACAATTGGTACATGATAAATATTGGTTAGATAAATCATTTAATTAAAAAGCTATGTCTTGGCCAGGCGTGGTGGCTCACGCCTGTAATCCTAGCACTTTGGGAGGCTGAGGTGGGCGGATCACGAGGTCAAGAGATGGAGACCATCCTGGCCAACATGGTGAAACCCGGTCTCTACTACAAATACAAAAAATTAGCTGGGCATGGTGGCGCCCGCCTGTAGTCACAGCTACTCGGGAGGCTGAGGCAGGAGAATTGCTTGAACCCAGGAGGTGGAGGTTGCAGATTGCACCACTGCACTCCAGCCTGGCAACAGGGCGAGACTCCATCTCAAAAAAAACCTATTCCTTATACAAAAACATTATTCAGTGAATGACATACAATTTGAGTTGGAGTAATAGGTTTGCACCAAGCAATCCACATGTTTTATATAATACTCCCTATAATCAGTGGCCTGTATTTACAGGCTATGTAACTTGGAGTCTACAAACTGTGGTAGAAGACAGTGTTTCCATGAGAAACAACTGTTTTTCAAAGACTCATCTTAGTATATTCAGACATAAATAGTTAGAAGAGCTCAAAAGCAACTAATTACTTAAAGGGCCTCAAGGATATTTCTGGATGGAATGAAAATAATATACTTCATGAACTGAAATTCTTCCCATACAAAGAAATTCCAGTTTGACTACCTTTAAAGTATTTAGACAATTACAAGTGATTTAATACTAGTTTCAATTCAAGATAAAACTTGGTTATGTAATTAAATGCAAACAGAAACTAAGTACAAAAATTAGTAAAAATATGTTCAAATGTGAATCAAAACAAAAACAAAAAATAGCTCCTTAAAATCAAAGACAACAACAATAATAGAAAAATACCTTGCAGTTCTGTAGCAGTCGTATGAGATGTTCAAAGCAATTGCTGTTAAGAAAAATGGCCTGAAGAACAGGCCTATCTGTACAATCTAACATGGCTGTGATGGTATCTAGGAAAATAAAAAGAAAATCATCCATGTAAAAATGAAAATTTGGGAACATACAAACATTTACTCTAATCATTTTTCTTTTTAATTTTTAAAACAATTTTGATGTTCAGTATTTTTAAAATGACACTAACACACAAAAGCACATAAAAGCATTTTTATGCCTTTAGAAGCTATACACCAAACAATTAATGTTTGTTATGAGTGAGTGGCAGGATATAAATAACTTTTCTTTTTACTTATCTGAATTTCCTAGTTTAGCTCTAATGAAAACGTTTTACTTCTATAAGGAACTATCAGTTAATAATATTTGTATTTAACAACCTTACATGGGAACACAATAAGAAATCATAATATATTGGTGAAGGAGCTTGCAGAGCATAGAGACAGAGAGAAATAAGCAGAATGACACAAAACAACCAACACAGAGAAGGGAAGAGAAACACACACACACACACACACACACACACACACACACACACACACACACACACACACACACACACAGGCTCTGAGGAAAAAAGAAACAAAAACGGAGGCCTTCTAGAGAAAGGGCAGATTTTTGAAGTGACCTCTACAGAGATGTTATAGAGGCACATACAGAAGTGATTGTATGTGACTCTTTACCATAGGTTACTACAAATGGTGCTTTCTGAAAATTTACTTTTCCTAGAATTTCAAAGTTATAGCTAACTTTCTTTTCCACGTTGATGCTTTTAGGAGATTACACTTTCAAAACAATATAGAGACTTGACTTTGTTATTGTTAACGCAAAGAGGCTGTAACAAACACATCAATTCTATATAAATTATTTTGAAGTCAAAGTCTAAGCAGTCATATGATATCTGAATTAAACAATCAATACTTTTCATATAATGGCCTTGTATTTCAAAACAAAGTGGTAGATACAAAAATAAAAAACAGACTCAGAAAAAGTTGTCATTATGTAATACTTACTCAGCATTTTGATCTGTAGAGCAATAAATCGGTTTTCCCACTGTCTGGACCTTCTTTGATTAGGTAAAACTGAATGATCTGAATTTAGCAATTTAAAATAGTTCTCCAGAATAGTACTGGTTTCCACTTGACGCTGATCAGAGTTGCTACTGAGAAGGATATGTACCACTTCTGTAAGGCATTTCAGAGTTAGTTCTGCCTTCCTACCCACTTCTTCAGGATCTCCATCCTCCCAGGAATCACAATCTGCCAAAACTCGCATAAGAACTTCCATAGTGGCTGGAGAAATTGCTTGCAAAGCATTCCTCTGAAACATTAGAGACAATAAAAATGAAACCTAAACCTAATGAAGAGTTCTGTATGTTTGCAACAATGAGAATTTAATACATCTGCAGGCAACCTTTTCTTTTAATAAACACATAAAAATTCGTAACAGATACTCTGATAGACACTGCTAGTGGTTCATACATATTAAATCTTCCCTTCCTCTCAGAAAACTCACTTTACACTCTCTCTTGTGGCTAAGGGTAGCCATGTGACATAGTTCTGGTCAAGGATCTATGGTAGTAGACTATGAAGAGGGTATCATTTTATAAACAAAAAGGAAGGACCCTTTGCCCTTGGGCCTTTCACCTTTTCCTGCCTAGAATGTAAACATAATGCTTGCAGCCACCTTTATATCATGAAGAGATAAGTCCATGATTAAAGTAGCAGGCTACAGAAAGAATAGGAATATTGAAGGACCTCAGTCCTTGATGTTCTTATTGAGTTGCTGCACCAGCTCAAAACTGCCTAAACCTGGATTTCTTAGGCAAAATGAAACAAATAAAAAACAACCTCAAATCGATTAAGTCTCTCTAAGGTTTTCAGGTTGGTTACAGAAAATCCATCACAACTGATTTAAACATGTAAGATGACTGGTTTGGTTTTGATTCTACAAACATATTTCTGAAATTCCATCTACTAAGTAATTAGTAGCTATATGTCAAGGTGACCAGAAAAACACAGAAATAAACAATATGTATTGCCCTAAATTGTCAAATTACAACATAATGAAACAGAACACAGTCATGCAAAATTATCCGAATTAGCACTTAAGCCATTAGGACTGTTTTCATCAATAATTATCAATATAATACATAATATCAACAACAATAATTACTACTATGGAAGAAACTGCTAATGGCCTACTCAACATTCAATTTCCTTCACCTTCCTTATTCAGAGAAACTGATGTTTTCCTGGACACATGGCCACCCAGAATAAATTCACATTTCCTAGCCTCCCCTGCTGCTAAGGAGGCCAAGGAAGCAAGTTTTGTCACATTTTTTACGTGGACATATTTTCCTTCTCTATAGTCATATGACCAAGTTTGGCCAATGAGATCAAAAACAGGGAGTGTCAGCTTTTCAGGACCTCTTTATTTTGTTTTTTATTTTTTCAGACAAGGTCTTCCTCTGTCACCCACGTTGAAATGCAGTAACATGATCATGGCTCACTGCAGCCTCAACTATTCAGGCTCAAGTGATCCTCCTGCCTTGGCCTCCTGAGTAGCTGGGACCACAGGTGTGCACCATCATACCTGACTAATTTTAAAAAACTTTTTTTGTAGAGACAGGGTCTCCCTGTGTTGCCCAGGCTCGTCTTGAACTCTGGGGCTCAGAGATCTTGCCAGCTCGGTCTCCCAAAGTTCTGGGATTATAGGCGTAAGCCACCATGCCCAGACTCAGTATCTCTTTAAAAGATACTTGACGCATGCCATTTGTATCCTTCTTCCTTACCCCCTCTATCTTAGAGCCCCAAATGTGAACATAATGGCCAGAACTCTAGAAGCTGTCTTGCAGCATGAAACAGAATAGTAAGCATGACAGATTGACATTCAAAAGAAAACTGAATCCCTGAAGATCCCAGAGTCACCAGATTAACTCTGAATTATTTATTACTTTGTTTTTAATTAGAAAAGTAACTTAAGCTGTTTTAATTTTATTAACTGCTACATAAAGCAAATCATAGATCTAACTGATAAAACTTTTATTTACTTAGTTTTTAAAAGTACAAGTACTTTGTTAAGTGCTGTACATATATTATGTCATTTAGTCCTTACAAATATCCCATAAATGTTACTATTTCCATATTATAAATTAATAAACTAAAACATATGTAAATAGTTTATCCAAGGTCACACAACTAGTTACAGATGGACACTCAAACCTAGGTCAGTCTGGCTACAAAATCTTTGTTTTTAACATAACACAAAACAGGACAGGTTTCAAATATGCCAATGGGAAGCCCAGATATGATGCTTTGGGAAAGGAAACCAGTAATTAGACTTTGATTTTTCTGATCTTTATGACATGACCATTCTTTAGCCTTTATATATTCAATTCATCTGAACACCCTTGTACTAATGCCATATTCAACAAACAACTTTCCAACTTTGATATAAATCCCACTATAGCTATGCCTGGATCACAAGGATTTTCAGTACATAAAATAATAAATTGGACTTCCAGTATCTACTTGATTTTAGTGTTAGGTTTCATTATGGAGGTCTCCTGGGGTTTGACTACCCCTAGGCACTAACAAGAACAAGTCTCTGTGTTTTCGAAAAGAGAAGGGGATCCAATCAGCTTGTACATTAGTCATAACAATGCCACTTCCATTTTCATTCCTGTATACTTATTCATTTTTTCACTGTAGTAGAGAAATGATAGAAATGGGGAGATAATGATCCAAAAGAAGGAAATCAGCTAATACTGGAATGTGATTAAGCAAACTTACACTGAAAAATGAGATTCTGGTCACCACCCCTCTCACTACAAGGAGACTCTTTTCTTCTACTAGGCTAAGAGGAGAAGGTCACACAGACCACCTGGAAACCTAACTAGGGACTGTGGCTAGGTGCCAAAAAAAGGACAGGACAAATAAAACAAAAGAAATGGAAATTTCACTAGTGCTCTGGAGGCTAACAAGGTGCAAGAGTAAAAAGGAATAAAAATATATTGTTTAAAAAGGCCATTGAGCATAAGGGCCATGCAATGAAAAAAAACATACAGAGAGAAAACAAAACAGAGCAAAAACAAGGAGGAAAGGGGAATTGCATTAATACCAACAGATAAGAAACTTTTTTTTTGAGATGAAGTCTCGCTCTGTTGCCCAGGCTGGAGTGCAGTGGTGCAATCTCGGCTCACTGCAAGCTCCGCCTCCCGGGTTCACGCCATTCTCCTGCCTCAGCCTCCAGAGTAGCAGGGATTACAGGCGCCCACCACCATGTCCAGCTAATTTTTTTTTTTGTATTTTTAGTACAGACAGGGTTTCACCATGTTAGCCAGGATGGTCTCGATTTCCTGACCTCATGATCCACCCACCTCGGCCTCCCAAAGTGCTGGGATTACAGGGGTGAGCCACCACGCCTGTCCAGGAAACTCTTAAACTCAGAATGGTATTTACAAAATTAATACTCAATAAAATATATCTCAATTGGACATATTAAATAAAAAGAAATCTCCCAAATACATAAAGTCAACTGTTTACGAAGTTCACTTGAGAAATGAAAATTACACTCTCTTAAATCTCCAAACAGAATAAGAAATGATAAATAAATTATCAAACAAGTAGCAGTTGCTTACTGCTAGAAGATTAAAAGTTCCCTACAGCTATAAGTTAAAAAGCCTTATAAAAGGGTCTTGAACTCAAATAAATATCTAAGCATTAAACTTCATGATGCTGTCCTGAATGTAGACAAGGATTTCCTCCTAAATGCCAAAAATAATAAGGTAATATGCCTAGTGTATTATTGGTATAATTTTGTATCTTTAAATAAAATTTACTTAAGGTTTTAAAAATACAGGTTTCTAAGTTTTTTAAATTATAATTTAAATATGTAATTTGGTACAACAATATTAAGAACATAGTACACTGATGCTAGTAAGAGAATGTTTAATGTGAAAGAAAAAACTGATAGTTAAAAAAGACAAGATAAAAACTTTCGACCTTAGAGAAAGAAACAGAGGGATAGAGGGAGGGAATTATAGAGATTTATAAACTTGGATGGAAAAAACCAGATATCTTAATTTCTACTAATCTATAACTAAAATTTAGTATTTCCTTCAAGTTTAAATGTAAGCAACAAAACAACAGTAGTATAAATAATACTTGTGATTTTGTTGGCTAGGCACAGTGACTCACACCTGTAATCCCAGCACTTTGGGAGTCTGAAGTGGGCAGGTTGCTTGAGCCAGGAATTGCTCAACCTGGGCAACATGGCAAAAGAGTGTCTTTACAAAAATACAAAAATTAGCTGAGTGTGGTGGTGTGCACCTGTAGTCCCAGCTCCTTAGGAGGCTGAAGTGGGAGAACTGACTGAGCCAGGAGGCCAAGGCTGCAGTGAGCCATGATAGAGCCACTGCACTCCACTCTGGGCAGCAGAACAAAACCCTGTCTCAAATCAACAACAACAAATAAAACAAAACAAGCTTGTGATTTTGTCATCAGTAAAAATCATATGCATTTTCATTTATTACAGCTGTTACAGTCTCTCAAAATATCATTTATGCTAATTTCTTCTTGGAAGTTACATTAGTTTCTAGACTTGCTGTTATAGCTTTTTACATTTAATGTATTATAAAGAAGCACATATTACTATGTCACAGATTTGTTTTATTAATATTTTAGTAACTGCATTTCAGTATAATTGGTTTCCTTTATTTCAGGCATTTAAAACATTCTGACAAAGGGCTTTATCAGATTGCCAAAGGGATGTGTGGTATAAAAAGTACAACAAGTGTTAGGAACCTCTGATCTAAACTGTGTGATTTAAGAAAACATGTTTATACATGTACTTTCTGAACTATAATCCTTTTGTCAACTAGAATTTATATTGAAAGTTTATGACAGTGGTAGGGCATGGGGGACTCACGCCCGTAATTCCAGTACTTGGGGAGGCTGAGGTGGGCAGATCGCTTGAGCCCAGCAGTTCGACCCGCCTGGGCAATATGGCAAAATCTCGTGTTTGCTAAAAATACAAAAATTAACTGGGCATGGTGGTGTGTGCCTGTAGTCCCAGCTACTTGGGAGGCTGAAGTGGGAGGATCGCTTGAACCTGGGAGGCAGAGGTTGCAGTGAGCCAATAGTCGCACTTCTGCACTCCAGCCTGGGAAACACAGTGAGACCCCATTTCAAAAAACAAAAACAGAAAAGTTTATGACAGCACTTAGATGCTTACCTTAAAAAAATACTAGAAATTCTTTTTTGTAAATTTTAAAACACTAGTTGGATTTGTTGAAAAAAAAATATAAACTTACAAAAATACATTTAGTATTATAAGTACACAGAAGAGTGAATAAATTCATGTCTTTAGAAATCAAACTACTAGACTTTGATTTCATCAAGTGGACT
The DNA here is from genome assembly GCF_028885625.2 of Pongo pygmaeus. Lineage (NCBI taxonomy): Eukaryota > Metazoa > Chordata > Mammalia > Primates > Hominidae > Pongo > Pongo pygmaeus. The sequence continues at coordinate 103,381,120 of NC_072384.2, read as the reverse complement.
GATGAGGTTGACTTCCTCTATCATCTGAAATAAAAACTAGTGCTTGAAAGCTAACATAAATAAGAACTTACAATACCAAAAATTGTTAAATTTGTTTATTTATTCAGTAATTTTATTGTCAGTGCTAAATATTACTTAGGTTTTTGGAAAATAAAAGAAGTAGATTAGTTACAATATAAGTTCAATATATGTATGGTGAATGAAATTATAAAAAGACAAAGAACATACTAAATAATCCATGGAAAGCTTTTTGCACTATTATAATTTTATTTATTAAATTTCAACACTTTCCTTACCTGCCCACCGGCTACAATGGCTCCAAAGAGATGCAATAAGCAACATTTAAGACTTTCCTTGAGATGTTCACTTTCCTGAAAACATTCTGTAAATAATAAATAAATAAATAAATAAATAAATAAATCTGTCTTTCACAGTATGATTTATCTCTAAGGAATGTCTGATGCAAACAAGAAGAACTATTTGTGAAAAGGCTGATCTGTGTTAAAAGCCAAGGTTGATATGCATTTTGTCTTAGGAAAAGAAAAGAGAAGCCATCTACCAGATAGCGTTTTAGGTATTTACGTCATCTCACTTAGTTCTCATAATTCTCCATATAAGGATGATATTTGGCCCCCATTTATAAATGAGGAAAAGGAAAGTCAGAAGTTAATATCTTGCCTGAAGTCACATGGCTACTGACAGGGCTAGAAACTAACCCAAACCTGGCATAAAATTAGACGTCTCTCTCTTTTTTTTTTTTTCCTTTGAGATGGAGTCTCGCTGTATCACCCAGGCTGGAGTGCAGTGGTGTGATCTCAGCACACTGCAATCTCCACCTCCCAGGTTCAAGCGATTCTCCTGCCTCAGCCTCTGGAGTAGCTGGGATTACAGGCGCCTGCCACCACGCCCAGCTAATTTTTGTATTTTTAGTAGAGACCTCAGGTGATCCATCTGCCTCAGCCTCCCAAAGTGCTGGGATTACAGGTATGACCAACCGCACCCGGCCCCTTGTCAGGTCTTTATGCTGCTTTTTGTCATATGCCATGTATAGCCTTTAAAAAAATAATAATAATTTATAATTTTAAAAGAAAGGTTACTATTGGTACCAGAATTTTAGAATATTAGCCCTGGAGTGGACCCAGAAAATCTTTTTGTCCAACTCTTTCATTTTCTAGTTGACTAGTGATGGTCAATTTTTACTAACGAGAGGTGTAATAGTCTTAATAAAGAGACATCTAGGCTGGGCCCAGTGGCTCACGCCTGTAATCCCAGCACTTTGGGAGGCTGAGGCAGGCGGATCACCTGAGGTCAGGAGTTCGAGATGAGCCTGGCCAACATGGTGAAATCCCGTCTCTACTAAAAATGCAAAAATTAGCCAGGTGTGGTGGCGGGCACCTGTAATCCCAGCTACTCGGGAGGCTGAGGCAGGAGAATCTCTTGAACCCAGGAGGCAGAGGTTGCAGTGAGCTGAGATCATGCCACTGCACTCCAGCCTGGGTGACAGAGCAACACTTCATCTCAAAAAAAAAAAAAAAAAAAAAAAAAATACATAGTACATATATGTACTCCTGCATCATACTTTTTTGCTTTTTAACTTAATGCATTCTGGACATTACTACATCTTTCTACTTTTTTTTTTTTTTTTGAGACAGGGTCTTACTTTATTGCCTAGGCTGGAGGGCAATCACAGCTCACTGCAGCCTTGGCTGCCTGGGCTCACGTGATTCTCCCACCTCGGCCTCCCAGGTAGTTGGGACTACAGGCACACGCTACCATGACCACCTAATTTTTTGTATTTTTTTGTAGAGACAGGGTTTTGCAATGTTGTCCAGGCTGGTCTCAAACTCCTGGGCTCAGGTGATCTGCCCACCTCAGCCTCCCAAAGTGCTGGAATTACAAGGGTGAGCCACTGCGTCAAGCCTGGTCATTACTACATCTTAACAGATACACCTGCCTAATTCATTTTTTGTAATGACTAGAGGGCATATACCACTACAGTGTGTTACCTTCACTTATCCAGTTCTCTACTGATAAACTGCTATGCTTTTCCCCTTTCTTTTGATGTTGTTATGAATACCCTTTTGCATATGTCATTACACACTGGGACAAGACTGTAACACTAAAATTATTTCCAATAACAAATGTTACCAAAAAGAAACAGCTTTGAGGTAACCTGGATAGAAACTTATAATTAAAAAATTAAGAAGTTCCAGCTATATCAGAATAACTGGTACTACACATGGCTTTCAGCTATAAACAACTAGAAAACTGGAGAAAATCAGTTCCAGAAACTGGGTCACAGAACTGTGATACAGACAAGAAGGAAAACAAAGTAAGCACAAGGATTACACCACAGATTTGTGTTTGGAGATACTTTCTGAACTGCTACATGGAAAGGAAGAACCCTAAAAGAACACAGCCACTTGCTGAGGTGAGGAGACAGAAATCAAAGTTCAGAGAGGCCCAGGCAACTGGAATTTGTAAAGCAGAGTACTGGAGTGGAGGAAGCTATACAGAGGAAGTGCTCCAGAAATATGCACAGGGCTCATTTTGTGTCTCAGTATCTATCCTCACACAATAGTGTGATATCCCACAAGATCGGCAAAAAACTACAAAGAAACTGTAAGCTGAGTAATTCTCTGATTTTACACAGAGCTAGAAGATGACAGAGTTCCATTCAGCCACAGTGGACACACAGAAAGATAATACATAAAAAGGACATAAAAACATATACCATGCAAACTCTCATCATAAGATTGCTGGGTGGCTATATTAGTATCTGACAAAGTAGGCAAGAAATATAATCAAGGCAAGGAATGTTATTCATGATGAAAAGCGGAACTCAATAAATTTAAATAAGAAAATACAACTCAATGAGTTTAAGTTTATTGAAGTCATAAAGAGTATTTTCTCTTGCCATAATGGAAATATATTAGAAAGTAATGAAAAAAAGATTATCTGGAGACCCTTTTCATGAAGATGGCATTAAAATGAAGGTGGTCCCTGCCCCTCCCAAAGCCAAAGCCAAAGCCAAGTCTATGAAGGCCAAGAAGGCAGGGCTAAAAGGCAACCACCCCACCCCCCACACACATACGATCTGCACATCACCACCTTCTGGTGTCCTAAGACACTATGGTTCCAAAGGCAGCCCAAACATCCTCAGAGGAACACTCAGAGAAGATACAAACTTGACTACTATGCCAGCACCAAAATCCCTTTAAGCCACTAAGTCAGCCATGAAAAAGATGACAGCAAAACACTTGTGTTCACTGTAGATATCAAGCCCAACAACAGATCAGACAGGCCATGAAGAAGCTCTATTGACAATGATGTGGCCAGGTCTACACCCCAATCAGGCCTGCTGGAGAGAAGGCATATGTTAGACTGCCTCCTGACTATGATGCTTTCAATATTGCCTGCAAAACCGGAATCATCTAAACTGAGTCCAGCAGGTTAATTCCAAATATACACTTTTCTCACCATAAAGAAAAAAAGGGCTGGGGGTGGAGGCTCATGCCTGTAATCCTAGCACTTTGGGAGGCTGAGGCGGGTGGCTCACTTGAGGCCAGGAGTTCGAGACCAGCCTGGCCAACGTGGTGAAACCCCATATTTACTAAAAATACAAAAATGAGCTGGGTGTGATGGCAGGCACCTGTAATCCTAGCTACTCGAGAGGCTGAGACATGAGAATCGCTTGAACCCGGGAGGCGGAGGCTGCCGTGAGCCAAGATCGTGCCACTGCACCACTCCAGCCTGGGTAACAGAGTAAGACCCCATGTCAAAAAAAAAAAAAAAAAAAGAAAGAAAAAAAGATCTGGAACCTCCCCCAACATTTGCAGATTAAACAATACATTCCTTTTCATTTTATTAATGTAATCTTTTTTAATTGACAAATACAAATTGCATATATTTATGGTGAACAACATGGTATTTTGAAATATGTATACACTGTGGCTAAATCAAACTAATTAACATATACATTACTTCACATACTTAACTTTTTTGTGGTGACCTCTCTTTTAGCTACTCTCTTAGCCATTTTCAAGTATGCAATGCATTGTTACTAACTACAGACACAATGTTATGTAGTAGCTCTCTTGAATTCATTCCTCCTAACCGAAATTTTGTATGCTTTGACCAACATTTCCCCAATTTGAAAATATTTTAAACCAAATAAGAAAACTTCGTTTTAATTTAACAAAATTAAAACAAACATATCAAATCTGTGGGGCACAACTAAAGTAATGATTCATGTTCATTCTAGAAAAGAAGGTCTAAATAAAGATCTAATCAAAGATTGACCTTTCACTCTAAGAAGCTAGAAAAAGAAGAGCAATTAAGAGCAAGTTAATATTAAAGATAATAGAAAAAATAATGAAAAAAGAAACGAATAAACAATAGAGGAAAATCAATGAAATCAAAAGCTAGTTCACTGGAAAGATCAATATAATTTTTTAAGAGACAGGGTCTCATTATGTTGCCCAAGCTGGAATGCAGTGGCTATTCATAGGCACAATCATAGTGCACTACAGCCCCGAACCCCTGGGCTAAGGTGATCCTCCTGCCTCAGCCTCCTAAGTAGCCGGGACTACAGGCATGTGCCAGGATCAATATAATTTAAAAACCTCTAGCTAGACCAATCAAGAAAAAAGAAGAGAGAAAAATGTAAATTATCAATGTCAGGAATGAAAGAAGAGACATCAATTTAGATTCCACAGATTTAAGAAGGATACATGAAGAAATACTATGAACAACTTTATGCCAATAAATTCAACACAATTTATGTGATGAAAAACACAAATTCCTTGAAAGGCATGAATTATAAAGACTAACACAAGAAGAAATAGAAAATCTGAGTAGCCCTTTACCTAGTAAATACATTTACTCCATAATGTAAAACCTTTTCACACTGGGCACAACACACATGCCTATAGTCCCAGCTACTCAGGAGGCTGAGGTGGTAAAATCACTTGAGCCCAGGAATTCAAGACGAGCCTGAGCTTGTCTTGAATATACCTGAGCAATATAGCAAGATTCTGTCTCAATGAAAAACAAAACAAAACCGTTCCACAAGGTAATCCCCAGGTCCAGATCTGCTGGTGAACGTTAAGAAAATCATAATAGCATTCTCAAACCAACTCTCACAGAAAATAGAGGAAAAGAGAACCCTGCCTAACTCATTTAATATGACCAGTATTGTTGTTTGAGCCACCAAATCAATAGTATTTTGTTATACCAGCCCAAGCAGACTAAGACAGATTTTGTTACAAAGAAAGAGTGCTACTACAACAAAGACCTAAGAATACAGAAGCAGCTTTAGAACTGGGTAATGGGTAGAGGCTGGAAGAGTTTTGAGGTGCATGCTGGAAATAGGGACCTTCAGGGCAATTCTGGTGAGCTCTCAAACATAAATAAGGAGCATGTTACTGAAAACTAGTGGAAAGGTGATCCTTATTATAAAGTGGCAAAGAACTTGGCTGAACTGTGTTCTAGTGTTTTGTGGAAGGTAGAACGTGCAGCAAGCAATGAAACTGGATATTTAGCTAAGGCGATTTCTAAGCAAGTGTTGAAGGAGCAGCTTAATTTCTCCTTCTGACTGCTTATAGTTAAAATGTGAGAAGACAGAAATAAACTAAAGAAGAAACTGTTAAGCACAAAAGAACCAGAAGCTGAAGATTTAGAAAATTCTCAGCCTATCCAAATTATAAAAAACAAACAAACAAGAAAGCTTGTTCTAAAGAAAATACTGAGGGTGTGACTGATAAACAGACCATGGGTATAACTAGTGGACTTAATTAGCCAGCTCAGTGAGGCCAGGAATGGATATGGGATTATACCAGAAAAGACACTACCATTTTGAACTAAAGGGGACAGAGAAAGTGGGAAGGAATGAAGGTAGACTGCTGGACTTCTTCGATTCTATAGATCAGACCATAAAGCTATTCAGTTTGAATGTGTGATAAGAAAAACTCTGAAAGCAATTCAGAGATTATGAGGGCTGCCATTCCCACCAAAGATCCAGGAGGCAAGGCTGTTTCCTCTTCCTTGGTTTCAAAGGGTAGGACCACAGGTCAGGTTTCAGTGCGCCAGGATGACCTACCTAGTGCCTCAATGGTGGAGCTGCCCTCACAGAGAGCATTATGGGTGGGGCCCTTGTAGAGACCTGGGGATGGGGGTGACACTGGCAACCCAGTGCGCATGAAGTACAGAGTATCAACCAAAGAGGGCTATTATCAAGCTTTAATGCCTAATAGAATTTACCTTACTAGGTTTTAGGCTTACCTGAGACCTGTCACCCCTTTATTCCTTCCACTGTCTCCCTTTTGGAATGGGAATGTGTATCCTATACCTTTTCCAACATTGTATTCTGGTTACATATAAGTTATTTGTTTTCACAGGTTTATAGTTGGAAAGGGATTTTGAGTCAGGATGAATTGTAACTTCAGTCTCACCAGTATCAGATTTAGATATTTAGATAAGATTTTGAACTTTAGACTTAGACAGTTGATGTGAAAATGAGTTAAGACATTTGGGGCTGTTGGGATAAAATGGATGTATTCTGTATGTGTTAAGTACACGAATGGAGGGGGGCAAGGACAGAGTGGTATAGAGTGAACTGTGTATGCCCAAAATTAATATGTGGAAGCCCTAACGTCTCCCCATGTGACTGTATTGCAGACAGGGCCTTTAAAGAAGTGATTAAAGTTAAACGAGGTCATAAAAGTAGAGCCTTGATCAAAGAGAACTAGTGCCCTTGTAAGAAGAGGAAGAGACAACAGTCTTTTTCCAACATGTGAGGACACAGCAAGAAGGTGACTATCTGCAAGCCACAAAGACAGATCTCATCAGAAAATAAACCCTGCTGGATTTTCCAGGCTCCAGAACTGTGAGAAATAAATTTCTGTTATTTAAGCCACACAGTCTACAGTATTTTGTTATGACAATCCAAGCAGACAAAGACAAAAACCATACAAGACATATAAAGGAAAAAATCCTAGAAACCCTTACCGTCCTTGAACAGAGACACAAAATTTTTAAACAAAAAATCAATCAAATGCAATATTACATAAAAAGGATAATATAATATAATCCTAGCACTTTGGAAGACTGAGGAAGGAGGATCACTAGAGGCCAGGAGTTCAACACCAGCCTGGAGGCAACACGGCAAGACCGTATCTACAAAAAACATTTTGTTAAATTAGCCAGCTGATATGGTTTGGATCTATGCCCCCATTGAAATCTCATGTTCAACTGTAATCCCCAGTGTTGGAGGTGGGGCCTTGTGGGAAGTGACTGGATCATAGGGGCGGATCCTTCATGCATAATTTAGCAGCATCCCTTTGGTGCTGTTCTCATGACAGAGTTTTCATGAGATCTGGTCATTTAAAAGTGTATAGCACCTCCCAGCTTTCTCACTCTTGGTCCTGCTCCTGCTTCGCCTTCTGCCTAAGTAGAAGCTCCTGAGGCTTCCCCAGAAGCAGAGGCTGTCATGCTTCCTGTATTGCCTGCAGAACCACGAGCCAATTAAACCTCTTTTCTTTATCAATTACCCCAGTCTCAGGTATTACTTTATGGCAGTGTGGGAACGAACCAATACACTGCTTATGATGGTGCATTCCTGTAGTCCCAGCTACTCAGGAGGCTGAGGCAAGAAAATCACTTGAGCCCAGGAGTTTAAGGCTACAGTAAGCTATGATTATACCATAGCACTCCAGACTGGACAACAGAGCAACACCCTGTTTCTCAAAAAAAAAAAAAAAGAGAGAGAGAGAGACAAATACAAGTTAATTATATAATCACAACCAAAGGTAGTTTAGGCCAGAAATATGATGTTAGTTTAATATTTGAAAATCAATCTATGTATTTTGCCAATTAACAAGCACCTCAAATAGATGTAGTAAAAGTACATTTAAAAAAAGTCAATGTCCCTTCAGTAATAAAAACTATTAGCAAAGTAGGGTTAAAATAAGACTTCCTCTACTTAATAAAGGGCATCTATTTTTAAAAACATATAGCTAATATCATATTTAATAGTGAAAGACTGAATTTTTTCCCTTTTACATGTGGGAACAAGGATATAAAAATCAATATACAAAAACAAATTATATTTCTATATACTAGTTTTAAAAATGAAAAATACAATTTGAAACAAATCAGGCTGGGCATGGTGGCTCTCACCTATAATCTCAATACTTGGAGAGGCTGAAGTGGGAGGATCACTTGAGGCCAGGAGTCTGAGACCAGCCTAGGCAACACAGTGAGACTTTGTCTCCATAAAAAATTTTTTTATATTAGCCAGGCATGGTGGCACATGCCTGTAGTCCTAGGTATTTGGGAGGTTGAGGTGAGAGGACCACCTGAGCTCACAAGTTGGAGGTTATATAGTGAGCTATGATTGCACTACTGCATTCCAGCCTGAGCAACAGAATGAGACCGCATCTCTCTCCAAAAATGAATAAGATAAATCATTTACAAGCATACAAAATATACAATATTTTGGGATAAATTAACAAAACATGCGCACAACCTATATATACAAGAGACAAAGGCTTTTATGGGATACTTTACTTCTAAGCCAAGTGGCTCCCTGACACACCAATTTGATTTTATAACCTCACTTGGAGGACCAAAGAATAGCCCTTGGATGGCTGTGAGGACTCCTGATGAATAGAAACACCTTATACTGTTCTACTGGCAGGCTGGGTTTCCTGTCCTATATCCTCTAAGTGAGGTCAGTTTCCAGAGATGGTCTACTATGGAGCTTCATTACCTAGCTAAAGCCAGTATCACTACTGGTGGTCAAGCAGAGTCAGCACTGCAGTCATCTTCAGCAAGCAATCAAAGGACTATTTCTGTGTTCTTTCATTTCACAGGGAAAAGAAAGAACTGAAGCAAATATGGCAAAATGTTAAGTGACAAATTTGAAAGGGAAATACATACTCAAGGAACACACAGTGTTCCTTTTATAGTCTGCAAATTATTCTATATTTTTGAAAGATGGCATATATAAGTCACACATATAGGGGCTAACTCTCTCAAGTTTCCTATTTTCAATAAAAATTCTGAAGTTTTAAAATATACCACCAGTGGCCAGGCATGGTGGCTCATGCCTGTAATCCCAGCACTTTGGGAGGCTGAGGTGGGTGGTTCACCTGAGGTCAGGACTTCAAGACCAGCCTGGTCAACATGGTGAAACCCCATCTCTACTAAAAATACAAAAATTAGCCGGGTGTGGTGGCACATGCCTGTAATTCCAGCTTTTTGGGAGGCTGAGGCAGGACAATTGCTTGAACCCAGGAGGTGGAGGTTGTGGTGAGCCGAGATCGCACCACTGTACTCCAGCCTGGGCAACAAGCGTGCAACCTCATCTCAAAAAAAAGTAAATAAATAAAATATACCACCATCATTAAAATATTCAGCTATTCTAAAAAAAAATTTTTGAGAACAGCAAATTAAATAAAACCAAGTACAATAATTGCAGCCAAACACAAATCATGTACCTTACTCCAGTGACATGTTCTTACAACCATTATTTTATAAATTAACAAAGCTGAATCAAGATCAGAATCAGAGTAAGAATAAAAAGTAATCAGAGTAAGATGATAATCATAGCAAGAGAAATTAGAGGTGTTACTTACGATAAAAGAAAGGGACGAATTCCACTGTGAGAGAAGCTGGTTTATATTTCTGTCTGCTCTTTTCCACAGTACTAAGGATTCGTCTATCATTAAAAAGAAGTTAATAATAAATTACAACATGGGCAAGCAGACATGGCACAATTACAAAAACAATTATAAAACAAATTTAATATTTTACTTTTGATTTGTGTCTTGAACTATGTATCTCTAGGATTCACATAATCTTGAAAAGGAAGTCTAGCCAGTAACTGAACTGTTCATCAATTAACAGATTTATTTTTTTGAATTATGCAACATAGTAGCTAGGTTAAATCTCCAAATAACTGGAAAATGAACAATAAGCCAGGCCTTAAAATTTCCACTCTGTAAAAGAATTTGTTCCGCAGTAATGCTAAACTGACAGCTCAGACTAGTAGCATATTATTACAGTAAAGTTGAAATTTATCAGAAATCCAGGCTACTCTACCACTTTCTGAAACTTTATAATAATGGATAATGAGGCCATACATTAGCTTCTTTTATCTTGAGGATACAGATCCAGTATGGGCTGTGATTATTTTTGTTTTTAATGACAATTCCAGTAATTTTGATGGATGTTATGTTTTCTACAGGCTTTGGTAAAGCCAATACAAATTGCACGTGCTTTTAACAAGAACATTTCAATTCGATACAAAATGAATCTCTTAGATGGGCATAGTGGTGTGGAGACTGGAGAATAAAGAGTAGTGTTATGATGATACTTCCAACTAGTAGATGGTAAATTTTTTAAAATCACAGATATTTTCTCATTCCCTAAAAAAAGCATTTAAAATTACTAGATAAAGCCAACAAAAATAGAAAATATTTAAAGGACAGCCACATAGAAATTCTGTACATCTAAATATGATGTACTGATAAAGCGCTGGTCTAAGATGCTTTCTTCTTAATGACCACAATTGAGCTATTGAAATTACTTTCCTTATAATTATTTCAAACCTAAGAAGAAATGTCAATTGATCATAGAACAAACCACACAGGATACACATAGCTGGACTCACTGAAAGCAAAATAGAGAGTTCTAAGATCCAGATCTACTATCCAAATTCATTAGAAATCATATTAGACCTCATTTGCTACTGCACTGCTTTCTAAATCTATGCCTATTTCCAGTGTGTGGAAGGCAGAACAGTGATTATACCAGCTGTATTTATTTTAATTTCAAACAAAACATGTTCGAACATTAATAGATCTTCCTATTTAATTAAGACCATTATCAAAGATTTTCATGTCTTTGTAACAATACAAAATTCACTGGAGTTTCAAATAAAAAATTCAATCATGTGGTAGAAAAATTAATTTTAAAAGGATAAAATTTAATTTAGCTTTCAGTTAGGTTTTTCTATGAGATTATTTCCAGTTTGTGCATTCATTATAAATTATGGTATTAACTAATAGATTGCTTATATCCTATCCAAACAACCTATGCTACAAACAATAAACATCCTCACCTGATTAACATAATAAAAATGTACTTCTACAATTTGTGATCAATGACTCATTCTAAAGTTCCTGTATTAGATGTAACATATGAACATAATTTCCAATATATTTGTGGTAAGAATTTAATATGCTAACATAAAAGCAGTGAGAACTATTACATATATTAGAACACAAAAATTAAAGCACAAGTAGTTTGTACTGCATGTTTTCAATAAGTTAGTAGAGCTAAAAATGAACTTTAGTCTTATACCATTTGTAGAATATAGCATAGTTAATTGCTCCATTATTACTTGATATTTGGGCCAAGCATCTAGCATTTAGCAGATGCTAATACATATCAACCAATTTCTGAGAGGGCTGTAAAACACTTATTTGCATCTCAGTTTTCTAAGTTTATGTTCTTGGTTGATTTAACCAGGCTTCTTTTTTTTTTCTGAGACAGAGTCTTGCTCTGTCACCCAGGCTGGAGTACAAGTGGCGCAATCTCGGCTCACTGCAAGCTCCGCCTCCCGGGCTCACACCATTCTCCTGCCTCAGCCTCCTGAGTAGCTGGGACTACAGGTACCCGCCACCACGCCTGGCTAATTTTTTGTATTTTTAGTAGAGATGGGGTTTCACTGTGTTAGCCAGGATGGTCTCAATCTCCTGACCTTGTGATCCACCCGCCTCGGCCTCCCAAAGTGCTGGGATTACAGGCGTGAGCCACCGCGCCCGGCCACCATGCTTCTTTTTTGTACTCACGTCATACCTAGGACATAATCATTATTCTTAATCTTATTTGGAAAAAGTTCAAGTTCTGGCAAAACATGCAACAATAAGAATAGATCAAAGAACATCAAACAGAGTTTACCCAAGTTCACTGTTAACACTTTATCCCGAATTTTTTTTTTCTTTTAGAGACAGTGTCTTGCTCTATTGTCCAGACTGGAGTGAAGTGGTGCCATCCCAGTTCACTGCAACCTCTAACTCCTGGGCTCAAGCGATCTTCCCGCCTCAGCCTCCTGCAAAGCTAGGATCATAGGTGCAAGCCACCATACCCAGTTAATTTTTTTTGTTTTTTGTGAAGATGGAGTCCTGCTATGTTGCCCAGCTTGGCCTCAAACTCCTGGGTTTAAGTGATCCTCCTACCTCAGCCTCCCAAAGTGTTAGGATTACAGGCATGAGCCACTGTGTGGGGCCCCATTATATATAGGAAATTACATATATCATGGTCCTTCCTCTCTTAATATTTTAGTGAATATTTACTAATAGGGATATAGTCTTATATAACACCACAGTATAGTTATAAACTTCAATAAATTTAACACTGATACAATACTTCTATGTAATCTACCTACCATATTCCGGTTTTGTCAGTTCACCCACTAACATCCTTTGTGGCATTTCCCTCTTCCAATACAGCTTCCAGGCCAGGGTCAGGTATTGCATTTAGTGTCTCTTTAGCCTCTTTTAATCTGAAACATTTCCATAACCCCACTTTGTGATATTTTTAAAGAAAGTTGTCCTCCAGCCCTCCTTTTTTTAAAAATTAGAACATTCTTCACTTGGGATTTGCTTGTTTTCTCACAATTAGATTCAGACTATGCATGCTTGGCTGGAATAACACATAAGCAATGATGTGTCCTTCTTAGGGTTATTACATGTGGAGCACATGATACCCATCTACTTCTTACTGATGATCACTTAATATTGATCATCCAACCAACTGGATTATTTGGCCCAGTACTGTCCAAAATAATTACTGATTTTTCAATTACAAGTAATAAGTAATCGTGGGGAGACATTTTAAAATCATACACATGGCTGGGCGCAGTGGCTCACACCTGTAATCCTAGCACTTTGGGAGGCTGAGGCAGGTCAATTGACTAAGGTCAGGAGTTCAAGATCAGTCTGGCCAACATGGTGAAACCCTGTCTTGACTAAAAATAAAAAATTAGCCAGGTATGGTGGTGCACGCCTGTAAACCCAGCTACTTGGGAGGCTGAGGCAGGAGAATTGTTTGAACCCGGGAGGCGGAGGTTGCAGTGAGCCAAGATCACGGTACTGTACTCCAGCCTGGGCAACAGAGCAAGACTCCATCCCCCCCCCAAAAAACAAACAAACAAACAAACAAAACCATACACACATCATGCTCCCAACCAAAACTTCCCCCTAGGTTTAACATCCATGAATGATTCTTGCCTGATCCAATCTTATGATGATGTGTGCAAAATGTGTTTTTTTCCCCAACTCCAGCATCTCCTCTATATTTACTAATTCGCACTTGGAATTTTACTGTAAGCAACACCCTTCACTTCTCCCTTATCTATCACTGGTATGAACTCATAAATTTTCTTTCTGAATGGTTAAATAATTCATTACTGTAATTATTTTGTGCATATATTGTCCCAGGTTTGACAAGTAGGAGGCACAGGGCATACCTTAACATAATTAAATTATTTTTCTCTGTGGCAAGGCAAGGAATCCTACTAAACTTGCACTAGTCACAAAGTAGGAACTCAATAAGTATATTTTTGAATCAACGTTTAAATGAATGAACAAGGAAGATTTTTCTTTCTCTTTCTTTTCTCTTCTCTTCTTCTTTCTTCCTTTCTTCTTCTTCTCTCACTTCTCTTCTCCTTCCTTCCCTCGCTCCCTCTTTCCTTTCCTTTCCTTTTTCCACTCCTTTCTCCTCTCCTCTCCTTTCCTCTCTCCCTCCCTCCCTCCCTCCCTCCTCTTTCTTTCAGGTTTTGCTGTCACCCAGGCTGGAATACAATAGTGTGATCATAGCTCACTGCAGGCTTCAACTCCTGGGCTCAGTGATCCTCTCACCTCAGCCTCCCAAGTACTCAGAACTAGAGGCACACTTCACCACACCTGGCTAATTTTTTTTTTTCTAGATGGGGTCTTACACTCCTGGCCTCAACCAATCCTCCTGCCTTGGCCTCCCAAAGTGCTGGGATTACAGGTGTGAGCCACCATGCCTAGCTGATTTATTTCCCTATACTTATTTTAGTTCCACTTGAGAAAATCTTTCTAACTTTCTGAGATTCTGTAAGTAGAATCAAAATTGAGATAACAGATTAATCAAATCTACAAAAAGCATCTATTTGTTGTCATCAAATAAGAAAAGAAATAGTTTTACATGGCTCTGTATTTGGAATTATGTTAATTTTAATTAAATCTATTCTAACCTGCTTTCGCTATTTTGGTAAGCAGTAAACACAAACAATGAATAAGAAAATATATATCTTCTAAATTTCCACTTAATTTCAGAATCAGATTAATAAATAAGATGTAAATTACTGCTGTAGATCCCTTTGTATAGGTCTTCCATGAGCAATGGATTTCTCCTAATTCCATTTTTTAATCTCCCTGTCAAAGTCAAAGAAACCCAAGTCTGAATTCCCTGCTTTACCATTTGTCTTTGAAGCAGTTCTTACATTACTGGCAAGATTGTTGTGTATATTAGAGATAACACATACACAGCTTCTAATGTAATTCCTGGCAAATATATGCATGCATTCATTAAATGCTGCTACTCATCCTCTACTTTGCCCCCCTTTCTGTTGCCGTCTTACATATGCAGAATTATCTTCCTATATTATATTAATAGTATATAAAATTTTCTTCTTTTTGGGTCTCTGGGCTGCGCTCCTAGCTTGGGCTCCCTCTCCTCAGCTCTGAGAGGCCTTAGGTGGTTCTGGGGCAGCTTCTGTTGCCTGTGACCTGCAGGCCCTGCAAGATCCCTGGGCAGGATACGGGAGCATGCTGGAAGTTGGAACATGGACTCAGTGACTTTTGAGGATGTGGCTGTAACCTTCACCCCTCAGGAGTGGGCGTTGCTGGATTTTTCCCAGAAGAAACTCTTATAGAGATGTGACGCAGGAAACCTTCAGGAATTTGGTTTCTACAGGAAACAAATGGGAAGACCAGAATGTTGATGATCAAGTCAGAAAATATGGGAGAAATGTAAGTCATATGGTAGAGAGACTGTGTGAAGGTAAACAAAATAGTCAAGGTGGAGAAACCTTCAGCCAGAATTCAAATCTTAATCTGAACAAGAAAGTTTCTACTAAAGTAAAACCATGTGTATGCAGAATGTGTGGAAAAGTCTTCATATGTCATGCATCTCTTCACAGGTATATTATATCTCACTCTGGACACAAACTATTTGAGTGTGAGGACTGTGAAATGAAGCCATATAAATGTAAACAATATGAGAAAGCCTTTAATTCTCTCACAGGTGTTTGAAGACACATGGTAATGCACAGTGATAACGGATTTTATAAATGTACAGTATGTGGGGAAAACTTTATTTTCCCCAGTTTATTTCAAATGCACCAGAAAACTCACACTGGAGAAAACAACCCTATAAATGTAAACATTGTGGTAAAGACTTCAATATTCCAGAAACTGTCACGAACATGAAATAACTCATAGTGGAGAGAAACCCTATGCATGCAATAAAAATGATAAATTATTAGCTTCTTCCTACACCCTTCGAGAACATGAAATGATTCATACTGGATCATTTCATGTTCTCTATAGATGTTCATCTATAGATGTAGAGAATATGGTAAAGCCTTTACAACTTCCAGTTTCCTTCGTAAGCATACAAGGGCTCACAGTGGAGAAAAGCCTTAGGAATGTAAAAAATGTGGTAAATCATTCACATTTTCCAGTTCCCTTTGATGACATGAAAGAACTCAAACTGAAGAGAAACCCTTTGGATATAAGTAACGTGGTAAAGCCTTCACTTTTCGCAGATCCCTTCAACAGCATTAAAGAAGTCATACTGGAAAAAAACCATGTGAATGGAAGAAACGTGGTAAAGACTTCCGATGTTCTAGTTCTATTAGAACAAATGAAAAAACACACAGTGGGACTGTGAGGAATATTGGAAAACACGCAATTTTCCCAGTTCCCTTTGAAAACTAAGAAAAACTCATACTGGGGGAAAAATGAATGTAAAAAAACTGGTAAAGTCCTCAGTTTCCCCACTTTCTTTCAAGGACATAAAAGCGTTCACAATAGAGAAAAACCCTGTAACTCTAAGAAATGTGGCAAAGTCTTCAGTTTTTCCATTTTTCCTTGAAATATGTAAGAAGTCAGTGGAGATAAGCCTTATAAATTTAAATGTGTGGTGATTTCTTTAGTTCATAAGTTTCATTTGATACTTAAAAGAAACTTTTTTTTTGAAAAATTCCTATAAATGTACAGAGTGAGAATACCTTCATTTGTCTAACACATGTTCAAAGATATATGGTAACAAACTGTAGATGGACCTTATAAATGTGAGAGCACTCTGGATTGGAAGCACAGTAGTCTGGAAAATACAGAAATGTTTTCAAATTTAACAATTACTTCAAAAGTTTTGTAAAACGCTCACTAGTAAGAAATTCTATAAATGTTGGTAAATTGGAAAGCCTGATGTAAATTAATGCTCACAAATGCACATAAGTGGAATGTTATTATAATTATAAATATTTTGCTTATCAGCGGTTCATTGTTAAAGAGGGTCTCTGTGCTTTTGATTTCCACTTTTGCAAGAAAACATCGATGTGAAAATTCCGTACATACTCTTAGCAATGCTACATGAGTTTAATAGGTAGTGGTTTTTTTAAAAATTAAATTAGTAAAATTCTTCTCTCTTAAGTGTGTTGGATCTCTGGGTGAATTAAAATGTATTCCTACATGGAGGTAATTTTAATTTTTATGTAATTTTTAAAGTTCTCTGGTTAATGGGCCAGTGAAAAATGTGTTTTTGTTAATATTTGGAATTTTCTGACTGGCCTCATCTGGCAAGTTTTGGTTATCCTTATATGTTTTCTACTTTATATGGGAAAATGACTCTTTTTTGGTGTAATAATCTTTATTATATTTTCCTTTTTAATAAAGAGTTATTATCAAAAAAATTTTATTCTTTTTGACTCTCAAAAACTGTTTTTAGCAACTAATTTTATTTAATTTGTTATCAGAGCTATCTTTTTATAAATCTTCTCTCCCCATCTTTAAATTCATTTTGCTCTTATTATCAAAGATTCCTTTAAAAGCCTCTCTTCTGCCATTTTCAGACTGATTTTATGTTCCTCTTTCTGTATCTGTCTTGCTGTCTATAAAGAAAAATTATGTCATTGTTTCAAAACTTAAAATGTTCTCTTAGATTTGCCATTGCTGACAAGTCTAAGGCGGAGGATGGAGAAGTAGCAAGAGTAGGAGAAAGAGGAGGAGATATACTTTCCTTAGAGAAATCTCTGGCATACATGTCAAAACAGGCGGAACACTGATTAGTTAGAACCAAAGTGCTAATGAGTATAAAGACTACAGACGAAGCACTGTTAAGTGTCTCTTTGTATCTTTTTTTAAAAAAGACAGGTCTCTATAGCTAACTGAAGCCTTGAACTCTTGGGCTCAAGCAGTCCTCCCACCTCGGCATCCCCAGTAGCTGGGACAATAGGCATGAGCCATCACATCCGGCTCCCTCTTTGTATCTTTAAAGACTCATAAGCAGGGCATAAGCAGAGATAAAAGGTAGTCATGGCGCTGACAACTATTTCTACCCATTCTAGTCACATGGTAGATTTTAACTTGGCCCCACTGTAGTAGATGGGGACATGTAATCACAGTTCTGGCCAATGAGTTCAGAATGAAAATGACATGTGTCATGTAGCATGACCAGACAAGACAAGAACATTAAATTGCCAATTTGACACCTTTTGAAACTTTTTCTCTCACACATGGTGACCAGCAAAGGCTAAAATGCTGGCTGCTCTGTTAGCCTGGGATCTTTAGTAACTTTGATGAGTAGAGGCTCTCTGCCTATTCACAAAAGACAGACAACATGAAAAAGTAATAAATCTTTTGTTATTCTAAGCCCCTTGTTTGTTACTGAAGCATAATTTATTCCTCCTGTCTAACTGAAATTTTGTATCTTTAACCAACATTTTCCCAATCTCCATCTCCCAGGATGTATTCTGATTTCAATAAAATATTACATCACTATATAGAACATACAAAATGTGTTACCACATAGTATATATAAATGTTCTCTCAGTTATCAATTCTTCACCATCATCTAATGGTATGGTGGCTATACTACTATGGGAACCCTGAAAAGCCTACAAAAATAATTTAGTAATGAAATGCGGCAATCATGTTGCAGGAAGTAGAAATTATTTACAAATGGGTCATGTTAAGTTGAAAATGAAAATGGAAAATCTTGAGGAGATTTAGGAGATTTAAAAAAGAGGTCTGATTGAGAGTGATGAAACACTTCTTTGTAATCTGTGCCCACAGGTAAGAATGATATGTGACTTTAAAATTCTTCTCTTTTGAGTTCTGTACTGGTAATTCAGCTATTGTCACTAAGCTACCAACCCACCCTTCTATATTCTCTCTGCTTTGTGATGCTGGGGCAGGCATCATGCAAACTTTATTTTTCCAGCTGCCTCCCTTTTGGGCTCCCTAATAGAGGGTATCAGATGAAGCGTGGAAGAAAGAGAGCAACGACTGGTTCCACATTGCTCTTTTTCTCTATACTCATCAGCATCACTCCAGCAAGAATTCTTAATTGTAGTAATGGCAGTTGGTTCCTGTCTTCAGCTTATTTTTGGCAATCCCAGAATGAGGCTCTTGACTGCTCAAGAGATATCAGCACCAGCTATGCAATGCTCCTTCCTCAGAGGTCTGAACCTCAGTGCTGTAGGGCCTCTTCTCCAAAAGTCTAGATTCTGATAACTCCATTCTCTTCCCTTTGTTCCCATGACCCCAGGGAAAGTAGCTGTTTACTAAAGTCAATGTCCCACCTTTGCTTTGTCAATTCTCTAATATTTATCCATTTGCTTGTATTAGATCCTCTCTTTTAAAATATCAAGTGCGAGGAGGCTGGGTGCAGTGGTTCATGTCTATAATCCCAGTACTTTGGGAGGCTAAGGCGGGAGGATTACTTGAGCCTAGGAATTCAAGACCAGTCTGGGCAACATAGTGAGATCTCGTGTCTAAAAATAAAAATATTTAGTCTCATTTATGTTTTCCTTATGGGATCCTGATGACAGAAGCTCTACAATTAAAAATAAATGGACAAAGGCCGGGCATGGTGGCTCCCAGAACTTTGGGAGGCCGAGGCAGGCAGATCATGAGATCAGGAGATCGAGACCATCCTGGTCAACATGGTGAAATCCCGTCTCTACTAAAAGTATAAAAATTAGCTGGGCACAGTGGTGCACTCCTGTAATCCCAGCTACTCGGTAGGCTAAGGCAGGAGTACTGCTTGAACCTGGGAGGCAAAGTTGCAGTGAGCTGAGATCATGCCACTGTGCCACTGCACTCCAGCCTGGCAACAGAGCAAGACTCTGTCTCAAAAAAAAAAAAAAAAAAAGAAAAAAGAAAAAAATGGACAAAATACTGCTAGAAAGCATTTTCGAATTATAAAGTATGTTTTTTAAAAAAGAACTTTTCTTGAAAAATATGTATACTGTATTTGATGCTACTATGTCTTTAACATTTCTTATCAGATTATTAGTATTCAAAATTGCATTGCAAAATACAAGTTCAGGGCATATGTAATTATTCAGAAGCAGAATTTATCACTAATTCATTCCCTCCAACATATTTCTCTAGCTCAGAGTTAAATCTGTGGGTCTTATATACTTCTTTCCAATTGCTTTCACAGAGAAGACCTGCTTTGAAGAATCAAATATATTATGACATTCAGGTTTTAAATGAACGTTATTATTTATAAGACATACCCTGAAATTCTATGTCTCCAATTCCGATATGGATCATATAAGCTTTCACAAAATGCCAATGCGTGGATCACAAATTCTTCAATAGATGTCTGATCTGCCATTTCCTTCTCTTTTTTTTTGCTTTTTAACTGAGAACAAAGTCAAACATAAATTAAAGACATGTCTTACTTATCATCTAACAATAAGTCATTTATATTCAAACAAGCCAAACTTTCCCTTTGAGACTAAGAGTCATTTAATCATATGGACTGGATACAGCCTCTAAGATTTTAAATATGTCCTATGATAGGTTTAAAATAAATAGCCAAACATCTTTTGAAAAAGTAGTATGTTTTCAGTAAGAAGGATATATGATAAATAAATAATACATAAAAATCACAAATTGTATCATTTTAAAAGCCATTTATAAAACACTTGAATTTTTAAATTAAATAACAGTATATATAATATAATAACTACTTGTCTATATTTAGGTAATATGTACAAGATTTCTGAAATATGCATTACCCAACAATAAGTTTAAGTCTCTTCTCAATTATTACCTCTTCTGAAAATATTTAACTATACTAACTATAATATAAAAAATAGTAGGCCAGACAATGGTGGCTCATGTCTGTAACCCCAGCACTTTGGGAGGCCAAGGTGGGCAGACCACCTGAGGTCAGGAGTTCAAGACCAGCCTGATCAACATGGAGAAATCCCGTCTCTACTAAAAATACAAAAGTTAGCCGGGCGTGGTGGCACATGCCTGTAATATCCAGCTACTTGGGAGGCTGAGGCAGGAGAATCACTTGAACCTGGGAGGCAGAGGTTGTGCTAAGCCGAGATCGGGCCATTGCACTCCAGCCTGGGCAACAAGAGCAAAACTCTATCTCAAAAAAAAACAAACAAACAAAAAGTAAAACCTAGTTGCTCTCAGTAAAGTGACAAAAAAGATTAGTTCACACCTACTTGCTGAATATAGAGTGTTGTCATGGTGATGACATAATTAATGTACGAGCAAGTCCCAATTTCTTCCACATTTGATAGGTTTCTGTGAGAAAAAGAGACTTTAATTTTTTACATAAGAATGGTGAACAAAACATATGTTCATGAATTCAGCTTGAATTATGAGAACACATGCTGGCAAACAAAATGCAAATGACATTTATTAAAACATAAAATCAATATGGTTATGTAACTGCTTTCCCACCAACTGTGAAATATACCTCAAGCACCATTTAACTACTATAAACAGATAATGTTTAAAAAGTATATGCTGATTAGCATCTATTTATTATTGAAAATTGGAAAATATCACAAAGTACAAACAGAAGAGAAAAAATAAACACCAATATCTTGCAATCTAAAAATAAGCAACTATGTACATCTACATTATTTCCTTACAGATTTTTGTCCCTATGCAGATTCTTAGTTTTCTTTTTTGTATATACTGTTTTCATTATAACACATGTGCAGTATAATCATTTTCACTTTGCTTTTTGAATTACGGTTTCCTTTTAAGGTGTCATATTTCCTCAACTACATTAAAAGTCCTTGAAAAAGGGCTAACAGCATCTTTACTTACTCTAAGACGGCACAGTATCATATTTTGTTTAAAGGAGTGGGTTCATAAGTGCTTAGTGTTTAACTAAAATATGGTCCCTCATTTTTATTCCATTTTTATAACTGAGGTAAAACAAGGCAATATTTACTATACCTAAAATCTTTTCCTTGACATAATAAAAAAGCAACGTTCATTAATTTTGTTATGAGATTTGTGATCTTGTAAAACATTTTATATCTTAAAATCCAGTAAATGCTAATTTTAGAAAAATTAACAGAATTAACAGACTTCTTCTGGTTTTTTTTTTTTTTTTAAGAGATGGGATCTTGCTCGGCTGCCCAGACTAGAGTGTAGTGGTGCAATCACAGTGCACTGCAACATCAAACTCTTGGGCTCATGCAATCCTCCCACCCCAGCTTCCTGAGAAGCTGGGACTACAGGTATGTGCCACTAGGTCTGGCTAACTTTTTACATTTTTTGTTGAGATGAGGGTCTCACTTTGTTGCCCAGGCTGGTCTTGAACTCCTGGGCTCAGGCAATCCTCCTGCCTCAGCCTCCCAAAGGTCTGGGATTACAGGTGTCAGCCACCACACCCACCCAACCAAAAGACTTTTAATGTAAGAAGTCAGACTGGCACGACAACTTGGAGAAAACAGGGTACAGGCAGAGGCAAAATTGGAAGCCTCTGCAAGAATTCCGCTTCCAATAATAGTGGACTAAGATCAGTCCTCTCCCTGAGAACAACTAGAAAACATGGACAAAACTTTTTTTAAAAATCTGTTTAAAGGCATGAGAAAATTAATAAGGAAGTGAAAAATTACAGATCCAAGATACAGAACAAGGAAACACAGAAAGAGATGAGACCTGCATTTAGATCCATTTTTGCACTCATGACTTCTACCAGTCCTGACAGAGATAGATGAAACAATGAGAAGCTGCTGATTGCATCTGACAGTCTCACAGTGCTGAAAAGGGACAAAAACCAGAATTCAGAGCCCAAAAATGACTGTCTCTAAGGCTGTGGTTTAAGATCCCAAAAGACAACACTCAAGAAGTAAAGGTGAAATGAAAATAGATTAGTAGTCACAGAGACTACGTCCAAGTCAGCTCAAACATTCACTGTATTAGAAGGATCCTACTTTTCCAAAAACAAATGTACATTAACTGAGAAGAAAGACAATATTATCCCCAGCCTAAAAGTATCTCTATGATTTTGCAAAAACAACAACCAACACTTACTCAAAAATAACAACTCACATGAGAAGGTGACACAAGTTTGAAAAATCAAAAGAAACAATACACAAAAGAAACAGACCCACAATTTGAGCAAAAGAAAAAGAAAAAGAGGTTGGGTGTAGTGGCTCATGCCTGTCTGTAATCCCAACACTTTGAGAGGCAGAGGCAGGAGGACTGCATGAGCCCAGGAATTCGAGACTAGCCTGGGCAACGTAGCAAGACAATAATTTAAAAAAATTTTTTTTTTTTTTTGAGATGGAGTCTCGCTCTGTCACCCAGGCTGGAGTGCAGTGGCATTATCTCGGCTCACTGCAACCTCCACCTCCTGGGTTAAAGCGATTCTCCCACCTCAGCCTCCCAAGTAGCTGGGATTACAAGCGTGTGGCACCATTCCCAGCTAATTTTTGTATTTTTAGTAGAGACGGGGTTTCACCATGTTGGCCAGGCTGGTCTGGAACTGCTGACCTCAAGTGATCCACTCGCCTCAGCCTCCCAAAGTGCTGGGATTACAGGCGTGAGCCACTGCACCCCGCCAGCAGGACAAAAATTTTTTTAAAACAATTGGCCAGGCATGGTGGTGTGCCTCCCAGCTACTCAGGAGGCTGAGGTGGGAGGATCACTTGAGCCATGGAGGTTGAGGCTGTAGTGAGCCATGATCATGTCAGCACACTCCAGCCTGGGTGATGGAGCAAGACTCTGTCTCAATTTTTTTTTAAAAAGCATAATCCATGAAAGAAAAAAGTTAAGTCAAACTTCATTAAAATTAAAAGCTTCTGTTTTGCAAAACACTATTAAAAGAATAAAAAGGCAAGTCACAGACTATCAAAAAATATATGCAAACCAGATACCTGCCAGACACAGTGGCTCATGCCTGTAATCCCAATATTTTGGGAGGGTGAGGTGGGAGGATCACTTGAGCCCAGGAGTTAGAGACCAGCCTGGGCAATATAGTGAGACCTCATCTCTACAAAAAATAAAAAAAAAATCAGCCAAGCATGGTGGCATGTACCTGTGGTCCCAGTTACTTGGGGTGGGGGGTACTGAAGAAGGAGGATAACTTGAGGATGCAGTGAGCTGTGATCATGCCACTGCACCTCAGGCAACAGAACTCACTGCACGCGGGCAACAGAGTAAAACCCTGTCTCAAAACAACAACAACAACGACAAAAAAAACCCAGATACCTGATAAAGGAATTACATCTCAAAACAGTCAAAGATGTCTTAAAACTTAATAAGAAAACAATCCAATTTTTAAAAATGAGCAAAAGATCTAAATAGACACTTCACCAAAGAAGATACAAATGGTATACAGCCATATGGAAAGACGGTGAACATCTTTTGTCATTAGGGAATTGCAAATTAAAACAATAAGATACTACAAACACCTATTAAAATGGCTAAAATATAAAAGAATAGTATAATCCAATATTGGAAACCATGGAGAGCAACAGGAACTCTCATTCATTGTTGGTGGGAATGCAAAATGGTATAGCCATTTTGGTAGACAATTTTGCACTGACAAAGCTAAACATAAGCTTACCGTATGATACAGCAATTATACTCTTTAGCATTTATCTAAATGAGTTGAAAACTTATGTATATGCAAAATCTGCACACAGATGTTTGTAGCAGCTTTATTCATAACTTCCAAAAATTGGAAGTAACCAAGATGTCCTGCAACAGGGGAATGAATAAACAAACTGTGGTATGTCCATAAGTAGAGTATTATTCTATGACAAAAAGAAATGGGCTATCAAGCTACAAAAAGACATGGAGGAGGACCAGGTGCGGTGGTTCATGCCTATAGTCCCAGCACCTTGGGAGGTCAAGGCGGAAAGATCACTTGAGCCCTGGAGTTCGAGACCAGCTTGAGTAACATGGCAAAACCCCTTCTCTACAAAAAATACAAATAAATAAATAAATAACTGGGCATGTACCCGTAGTCTCAGCTACTCAGAGGCTAAGGTGGAAAGATAAATTGAGCCCGGGAGGTCAAGGATGCAATGAGCCCTTATCAAGCAGCTGCACTCCAGCATGGGTGACAGAGTAAGAACTTATCTAACAAACAAACAAACAAACAAACAAACAAGAAAAGTCATGGAGGACCCTTAAATGCATATTGCTAAGTGAAGGAAGCCAGTCTGAAAAGGCTACATTCTGTATGATTCTAATTATGACACTCTGGTGAAAGCAAAACTAAAGACACCATTAAAATATCAGTGGTTAAGCCTCATTCTAGATGAGAATGGGTACTGCTGATCATGGTGTCCAAAAAAGTTAATGTGGCTAAATTGAGACACAGGCTATGCTTCCATCACAGTACACATATTGCAGTGGTGACAATGAAACCTGTAACATTTGGTATGCTTATGATTAAAAAAAAAAAAAAATCAGTGGTTGCCAGAGGTTGGGGCGGGCAGGGGTGTGGGGGGTGTGTGTGTGTGGGTGTGTAAGGAATGAATAGGTGGAGCACAGGCCATTTTTAGTGTAGGGAAACTATTCTATATGATCCTATAATGATGATTATGTCAAATTTATATATGACAATATAAATTAGTCAAAACCCATGAAACTATACAACACAAATAGTGAACCCTAATGTGCACATGGACCTTAGTTAATAATGTATAAATACTGGTTCATCAGCTGTAATAAATGTATCATACTAATGCAAGATATTAATAATAGAGGAAACTGAGGGGTATGGGAAAGGAGTATGTGGGAATTCTAGATTTATATAAAAACAGCTCTAAAACATAAAGTCTATTAAAGTTTTTAAATGGAGCTTTAAAAAAGTAAAGTGAGGTCTCTGGAAATAGAAACATGTTCTGTGACTGGTAGCTATTGAACATTAAATTTATCATAAGAAACTATCTACTACTCAAAAAATTTTTTTTCAACCAAAAAATTTGTTGAGCATTTCAGTGCTTCCCTCTATTACCAAAATCTAAACATAATGAATTTAAAACAAATATCTGCAGGATTTTTGATTTCAGCAAAATTGTAGTAGGTAGCTAGCAGGAAAATATAGCAAATTATCAGAGGTCAACTTATGTCTTACTACCTGAATAAACCCTTTCCGCTTTCCCTTTAACCTTTTTTTTTTTGAGAAGAGTCTCGCTCCGTCATCCAGGCTGAAGTGCAATGGCACGATCTCGGCACACTGAAACCTCCGCCTCCCAGGTTCAAGCAATTCTCCTGCCTCTCAGCCTCCTGAGTAGCTGGGATTTCAGGCGCCCGCCACCACGCCTGGCTAATTTTTGTATTTTTTTGGAGAGACAGGGTTTCACCATGTTGGCCAAGCTGGTCTCGAACTCCTGACCTCAAGTGATCCACCTCCTCGGCCTCCCAAAGTGCTGGGATTACAGGTGTGAGCCACCATACCCGGCTGCATCCTTCAACCCTTACAATTCTTGTATTATTTTTCCAAATTTTAAGGATGAGGAAAAACACACAAATAAAAACATGTCTAAGGCTCTGGGAGAGCCTAAATTAGGGGTGAAATGTTTTAGCAATTATTGCTCAATCATTCCATAATTCCTGCAAAAGCAATGAGAAATTAAGCCAAAGGTGACTAAGAGGTAAATTAAGTCCCTATTCATCTACTAATTAATTATAAAATATAAAACAAATAATGTATGTTATAGAAAGTGGCTTCCAAAAAGAAAATAGATTTAAAGATATAGAATGTAGCTTCCAAAATGAAGATAGGTTTCAAGAGGAATATGAACCAATAAACCAATGGTTCTTGAATTCTTATATGCAGATGCCCCTAAACCAATGGTTCTTGAACTCTTATATGCAGTGCCCCTAAACTAATGGTTCTTGAATTCTTATATGTAGATGAATGTGGAATGCTTGAAAAATCCAGATTTTGAGCCCTTTTGAAACAGAAGTTCCATAAGCAAGTCTCAAGCTCTATATTCTACTAAGTTTCCTTGTTGTTACTCATGCATACCAAAATGTAAGCACCACAGACCTAATTTATAAATGTGGAAAATATGATAATCTACAGGATAATTATACTTTATTTGATAAAATGATAAAATGAAATATCTGAATGATTTATTTTCACAAATAATAACACAGAGTAATAAAAATGCATATACATTTACAGGTGAGAACCATATGAAAAATACTGGTATAGTAATTTCTTGCTGAAGAAAAACTGTCATTGACTTTAATATAATTTTTTTAAAACTTGGCTAATGTTGCTATAACTAGGTATAGTAACTAAAAGGATTTCCAACATACTAACAAACCACAAGCCTATTCCAAAAAGTGCATTTACTCTTTAAAGCTCCATATGAACTACGAACATCACTAATAATAAATAAAATTAATTATTATTTTGGTAATGTAACAATTATATTAAAACAGATAATTAGCTTATTTTTTCTTTTTTATTTACTTAATTTATTAAAGTTCTGGGATATGTATGCAGAATGTGCAGGTTTGTTACATAGGTATACATGTGCCATGGTGGTTTGCTGCACCCATCAACCCATCATCTACATTAGGTATTTCTCCTAATGTTATCCCTCCCCTAGCACCCCACCCACCAACAGGCCCAGTGTGTGATGTTCCCCTCCTCATCTCCATGTGTTCTCATTGTTCAACTCCCACCTATGAGTGAAAACTAGCTTATTTTTTCTACTAGATACCTGCAAAGAATAATGAAGAACTTGACAAGCAAAATTGACAAGGCTTGCTGTTGTTCCTCTAACCCATCTGCCATTTTCTGAACACACTGTAGCAGCTGGATCCTCAGAACCTGCAGAATATTATCAGGAAGCAGAGATATTCCTGGAGGCATATCATCTACCCTACAACAGAAAGGGAAAAAAATAAGAAGCCTGTTGAAATATAAGAAGAAAATCTCCGGCATTTAAATGAACTTCATTTTCAGCCCAAATCCTAAAGACGCTCTTTTATTCATTTCAGATACTCTGTGCCTTCTCATCTGCAACACACCACCAGATGATTAGTAACTAGAAGATGATTAGAGCAGAGTGGTTTTTCTTATTTCAGAAGAGGCTTACTAAAGAGAGAGACAGAGAGACTATTTGATATCTTCAATTGTACTATTTTTAATGAAAATATTTAGAATGAATTAATTTATGTTCCACTTAGAAATACTATGTATACTAAATACTGTGTATAGCAGTGTGCATACCATTTCTAAAAAAAAAAATAACTGTAAAGTAAAAATGAAGTATCTACATAACTAGTTTAATATGTCAACTGTTGGCCAGGTGCAGTGGCTCATGCCTGTAATCCCAGCACTTTGGGAGGCCGAGGCGGGCGGATCACGAGGTTAGGAGCTCAAGACCAGCCTGGCCAACATGGTGAAACCCCATCTCTACTAAAAGTACAAAAAATTAGCTGGGTGTGGTGGCACACACCCAATGATTTCATTGTATCATTTTACCAAATAAAGTGTAATTATCCTATAGGTTATCATGTTTCCCACATTTATAAATTAGTCCCAGCTATTCAGGAGGCTGAGGCAGAAGAATCGCTTGAACCCGGGAGGCAGGGGTTGCAGTAAGCCGAGATTGTGCCACTGTACTCCAGCCTGGGTGACAGAGTGAGACTCTGTCTCAAAAAAAAAAAATTTGTCAACTGCTTTATTAAACATCATTGTTTAGTATAGACTCCTCAAGCCATGTGATCAGAAGAGGGAGAAAAGATAACCAGCAAAAGGAAAGAAGAGATAAAAGGGTATTAAAAAAAAAAAAAAAGGAAATGTAAAGCTCTGAGCATGGGCATCAACGGAAGACTTTAAAAAGTAATATATCAATATTTTGTGACAAATGGTTTCTATGTAAGACTATATGGTTCTTTAAGGGCAAATGCCAACATCAGACATGAGTAGTTCCTCTGGTGTTTCTTTCATAATAAAAACCCATACCTGGAATCAACGTCTAAAGACATGGATACTAAATCTCACCTCTGTAACACAGAGCTGATCATTTAACCTTTGAAGTTCCCCATGGACGCTGAAGTACCCAACCTCATGAAATAATAAATCTGTGTTCCGAGAGGAGATGGTTTTAAGTGGGCTATGCAGATGAGCAAAGAGATGTATGGAAGGTCACTCCTGTGGTCACACAACCAAAACCAGAGAATACCTCCCTCCCTCCCCATCAAAAATCAGTGGCTTAAATAAAACCCTGTCATCTCTGGGGATGGCAGAAAATCCAAAGCATAACAAAGCATGGATATCTTTTTTTTTTTTTTTGAGATGGAGTCTCGCTGTGTCGCCCAGCTGGAGTGCAGTGGCGCAATCTTGGCTCACTGCAACCTCGGCCTCCCTCGTTCAAGCGATTCTGCTGACTCAGCCTTCTGAGTAGCTGGGATTATAGGCATGTGCCACCACGCCCGCTAATTTTGTATTTTTAGTAGAGACGGGTTTTCTCCATGTTGGTCAGCCTTGCCACCACGCCCGCTAATTTTGTATTTTTAGTAGACATGGGGTTTCTCCATGTTGGTCAAGCAGGTCTCGAAATCCCGACCTCAGATGATCTGCCCGCCTCGGCCTCCCAAAGTGCTGGCATTACAGGCATAAGCCACCGCGTCCGACCTGTATGTCTACTTTTTAAGGAATGGCAGAGCTTTCGATGTGAATCTGCTGTGGTCTGAATGCTGGTATTCCCCCAAATTTCATATGTTGTAAACTAACTCCCAATGCAATAGTATGAAGAGGTGAGGCATTTAGGAAATGATTAAGTGATGAAGGCTCTGGATGCGATTAGTGTCTTTATAAACAGAGTGAAGGGAGCTGCCCTGCCCTTTTCTCTGTGTGAGGACACAGTATTAATCCCTCTGCTGTGTAAGGACACAGCAAGAAACAGAGGACAGGCCCTCACCAGACACCAAATCTGCTGGTGTCTTAATCTTAGATTTCCCAGCTTCCAGAACTGTGAACAGTAAATATCTACTGTTGTTCTTGGCTGGGCGTGGTGGCTCACGCCTGTAATCCCAGCACTTTGGGAGGCCGAGGCGGGTGGATCACCTGAGGTCAGGAGATGGAGACCATCTTGGCTAATATGGTGAAACCCCATCTCTACTAAAAATACAAAAAAAATTAGCCAAGCTTGGTGGCGGGTGCCTGTAGTCCTGGCTACTCGAGAGGCTGAGGCAGGAGAATGGCGTGAACCCGGGAGGCGGAGCTTGCAGTGAGCCAAGATTGGGCCACTGCACTCCAGCCTGGGCAACAGAGTGAGACTCTGTCTCAAATAAATAAATAAATATCTACTGTTGTTCCTTAAAAAAAGTTTCTAATTCTGTAATCCACAATTTTTTTTAAGAGATAGGGTCTTGCTATACTGTCCAGGCTGGTCTCTAATTCCTGGCCTCAAGCTATCCTCCCACCTTGGCCTCCCAAAGGGCTGGGATTATAGGCTTGAGCCATTGTGCCCAACCTATAAAATTTGAGTATCATCTACCCTATTTTACAGGGGTCTGAAACCAGAAGGTCAATATGCATTTTCAGCTGTGAAATATAGAAAGATCTATAAAAATGTAATATATTTTAAACATGCTATCACTAAAGACTCAGAATCTTTTCATAAGCCACTGTATACTAATTTCCTATCCCTTTAAGAAAAATGCCCGAATCTGAACGGAGCTCCCTAAAGCATGCCTATGATTAAGTGACAACTATACTTTATAGTTACCTCTTTTTCAGCTTATGCTTAATATGAAGTATTGCTAGTATTTTTACACTGAGTAAAAGGCTGTTTAACTATACGCAGAAAAATGTGAAGCACATAACAAGTAGTCACATGTAGAATATAGTTAGCCTCTTTCTGAACCATCCTACAACATAAATTAAGAAAGTGTTTTATAAAATGAACACCTGATTGTAATTAAATTACACAGAAAAAAGCCACAAAGCATATTATAAGGAATGCCAAATTCTATAACCCAGTTACAAATATTTCATTTTTAGTTGGGGCACCATTTCACTTGTAGCTTTGGATTCTTTCATTCTCTTATTTATAGGTAGTACCAGAAAATATCTCATTAATATATATATATATATACACATATTTTTTTTTCCTGCTAAAGGGTAAAAAGAGGTAATCTAAAACTAATATACAAAGATTCAGATATAACCAATTTTCAAAATTAAGCAAAGCTATTCCTCCTCACTTTTCCAAAAACATATGTCAACAAGAAAGAAAACATTCAATTTTCCAATATTTTATCCTACTTATTTAAAAGAGTATTTCCTTGTCCTTGGTCATCTCATTCTCTATATGCACATTGGTTTTAATAAATAATTAGTCAAAAAATCAGCTTCTAAAAAATGACTACAGAAGACAAAAATTAGCTCCTAAGAAAGATTTTTTTAAATTATAAAATTCGGGCTTGGTTGAACATGCCTTATAGATAATGTTGAAATTTTTGGCCATGTTCCTAATGTTATGAGCATTTAAGGACTTGGAAGCATTTTCCCACCTCTAGGACTTCACTGTTCAAAATTCTATGCTTCTTTTGTTGCAGTTTCCCAAATTCCACAAATCTGTTCCATTCCTCTGTTTGGCTATTGAATGTCTACTGTAAACCAATGGTTGTCTGTGTCTACTATAGGAAGCAGTCTAGGTTGAAGTTCAAAGGCTTTATATTCTAGTAAAAGCCATCTCTGCTTTACATTATGAATTCTCTAAGGTCAGTTTACTTTATGTGAGGATTAGCCATATGTCTCTTATCTTCAAGGTGATTTGACTAATTTCATAAAATATCTTGTACATAGCATGTACTTAAAAATTTGAATGTTTTCTATTAGAAAAATTAAATTCATGGTTCAGTTTTTTTGACAAAAACATGAAACACAATATTAAGTAAACCAACTATATCACAAACACAGCAATGCTCTTGATGTTCTTCATGTTACTTTAAACATAGTGGCAATATAAATCTACATAATGTTTTTGGAAACAATGTCCCAAGAAAGGAGACACTGGTAATGTATGGATGATAACAACTGCACCTTAGAAACTTTAGAAGCCTTCATTCTAATATTCCAAACATTTAAAGGCTCAAATCCTAACTCTATAAAATTCTTAGCTCCATGATTTAAAGCAAGCTATAAATTATTAAAACAGAAGTACTTCTAAGCACAAATCATAAGAATATTATTTTATTGGTAAAAATTAGTAATAAATAATTTTATTTTGAGAAAAGGTCAAGATTTAATACTCCCTAAACTTTATAAACCTAACATGAATAATATTCTGAGGAAGACATGTGAAACTGGATTTATAAATAATTAAGTATTAGTCTTTTTTTAGTACACTCACATCCTTACTTGAGTTCAGTATCTTGGTCCAAAGCTCTAGCGACATCTCTGGATTATCACAATTACCTCTTAACTGGGCTCCTTGCCTTCAGTCTCAACCCTCTCCACCAGCCACTAAAGTGACTTTGAAACACAAACTTGATTATCAAGACACTCTACACAGAAAATTTTTCAGTAGCACTCTTATTTTCCATAACAACAAAAAAGTCAAAGTCCATTTGTATTGCATGCATGGTACCTCATGATCTGGTCCCTATTTGATTCTCCAGACTCAATTCTCCTTTACTACTTCTGATTGCCTACCTCTATCCTCAAAAGGCAAATACTTTTCCTCCTTGAAGATTTAATTCTCCAGATACTCTTTCTCATCATTAACAACCATCCATTCCTACCTTCTCCCTTCAACACATTTTTTTTTTTTTTTTGAGACAGGGTCTCACTCTGTCACCCAGGCTGGAGTGCAGTGGCACGATCACAGCACACTACAGCCTCAACTGTCTGGGCCAAATTGATCCTCCCACCTCCACCTCCCAAGTAACTGGGACTACAGGTGCACACCACCATTTTTAATTATTTGTAGAAACAGGGTTTCGCCATGTTGCCCAGGCTGGTCTCAAACTCCTAGGCTCAAGTAATCTGCCTGCCTCAACCTCCCAAAGTGCTGGGACTACATATGTGAGCCATTGCACCTGGCCAACACTTATCTTAAACTGGCACTCCTTTTGTGGCTAGATGCCTCTCCCCATTTTTCTTGCATTTTACTCCAGCCAATCTCTCTTATTGAACAACTATTAGGCCTTAAAGATAGCTTAAGATATAGAAAAAACTTTACCTGAAAAGTGGGCCTGGGAAATGGTATGAAAGTTGGGAGTGGTGGTGGGTGGAAAAATGAAAGATTTGTACTTTCAGTAGTACTTTTCCATAAATTTGAATTTTTCCATTTTATGATTTTTAAATCTAGTTTCTAAAAATCTAAACACTTCACCTCCTCTAAGATGTTTTCTAAGGTCCTACTGTAAGGCCAGGAATGAAAATAAGTTTCAACTCACATGCCTATTGTATAATAAAGAATATATATCTGGTCTTTGTCCCAGTTTTCTGGCACATAGCTTCAAAAACCCTTGAGATTTTCTGAGTGATATGCAGAATGTCTTTTGTTATTCATAATAAGCCCTATGGATTACACCTGAGTCTATGCAAATGAAGTGACTCAAGGTAAGCCCTTAGTTTCAATAGAAGGCTGCTCCTATCAGAAAGACCAAGCATTGGCCAAGGGGCAGTGGCTCACACCTGTAATCCCAGCACTTTGGGAGGCTGAGGCAGGTGGATCACGAGGTCAAGAGATCGAGATCATACTGGCCAACATGGTGAAACCCTGTCTCTACTAAAAATACAAAAATTAGCCAGGCATGGTGGCACACGCCTGTAGTCCCAGCTACTCGGGAGGCTGAGGCAGGAGAATTGCTTGAACCTAGGAGGTGGAGGTTATAGTGAGCCAAGATCACGCCACTGCACAGCCTGGTGACAGAGCAATACTCCATCTCAAAAAAAAAAAAAAAAAAAAAAAAAAGAAAAGAAAGAACAAGCATTAATTAGAGGGCTGGAACTTTCAGCCTC
Organism: Pongo pygmaeus; assembly: GCF_028885625.2. Lineage (NCBI taxonomy): Eukaryota > Metazoa > Chordata > Mammalia > Primates > Hominidae > Pongo > Pongo pygmaeus. The sequence goes on along the minus strand of NC_072384.2, from coordinate 103,347,565 downwards.
ACCACCACTTATACTCCTAGGAAGAGGGAAATTGAGCTCAACCACATAATCAATTATGTAGTAAGACTCCAATAAAACTCTGGACACCCAAAACTTGAAGAGCTTCCTGATTAGTGAACACGTTGATGTTCAGGAAGGGCAACACACCTTGATTCCATGGGGAGAGGGCGTGGAAGCTCTGCCTCCAGACCCTCCCACACCTTGTCCTGTGTGTATTCATTACAATAAAGCCATAATCATAACTATAGTGCTTTCAGTGAGTTTTTCAAGTCAGTGTAGTGAGTTACTGAACTTGAAGTGGGGAGGAGGTGTGAGAACCCAGAATTTATAGCCAGTTGGTCTGAAGTGTGGGTGGTCCCCAAGACTTGTAGTGGCTAATGTCTGAAGTGAAGGCAGTCTTACAGAGGACTTTGCCCTTTACTTGTGGGATCTGGTAGTTGGTGTCAGAAATGAAGTGTGTTGCAGAACACCAGTTGGTAGTGTCCTAGAAAAGCAGAGTTTTCTAGAAGCCAGGTCTGGCATCATCAAGAAAGACTATTGTCATCAATTAGCTATGTCTCTATGAGAATAGGGTTATTCATGAGTATCAAGAGGGTAACATAATTGCCATCCTTGTACTATGTCATCGATGAAATCTTTGTGCCAAAAATGAAAAACTCATCCAGGGGTAACAAATTAGTGTTTCTACATACCTGGTAGGCAGCTTTTCAAAGTCAACGTCTAAAAATTGTTCATAGCTAGAAACAAAAGTGTCCAACCATAGCTTCAGGTAATCTGGATCTTTCTGAAATAACAAAACCATTATAATATTAAGTATGCCTATCAGGAAAAAAAAAAATGCTTCCACACCTATTAAGCAGATACCTAAAGAATGAATACTATGAAATCTCTAAGTGATATTTAGGAGTACATATGTGCTGTTTTAAAATGTATATTAAGTATATGGAACTCTCAAATGGCTTCTCATGTCACTCAAAGAGCTAAAATCTTAACAATGTCCTACAAAAGTTTAAACAATTTGCCCTCCCACATCCCTGTAACCTTGTCCACTGTTACCCTGTACTATACTGGCCTTCTGGCTGTTTCCTGGGACATGCCAGACATGCTCCCACCCTAAGGACTTTGCACTGGCTGTTTTCTCTACCCAGAACACTCTTCTCCCAGGTATCTGAATGGCTACTCCCTCATCTTCAAGTCTTTTTTTTCTGGACAACTGAACATTTATTTGTGTGCCTTTCTTCTTATGTGTGTTTCAAGTCTTTTCAAAACAAGGCCCCAGGACTCTCCAGATGAAATTATGTCCCTGGGCTTGGTCCATTGCTGCGGGAGTCTTAGAGAGCCTTGTACAAATGCTTGAGTTACTCATTTACCAACAGTAAACCCTAGGATAGAAAATGCAACAAAGCAGGACTCCTTCTTCCATGGCATGTGCTGATTTCTGACGAGGCAGCAGCCAATATAGAAAACACTTGAATTTTTCCTTAGAACTGGACTGTGATGAGAGGTGCTTGCCATGAACATAAGCTACTATATTTTCTTTAACCCTTCCTTTCCAATTTTTGAAGATAAGGCAGGGAATAATCTTCTCTGAAGATATCTGATGATAATTCCCCCCAAAACAAAAACACACGCTTCCACTGCACTGTGCTTTCAAATATTCTGGGTCTTGTTCAGCTGGCAGATGAGCTGACTGATGCATTCACCCCGATAGCCATGTGAGCCCATCTCCTTGAGGAAGCCCACTATATTTTTGGTATATAGTGGAGGTTGCAGTGAGCTGAGATCGCACTACTGCACTCCAGCCTGAGCATGATGGTCACCGAAAGGCGGAAAGGGCGCAAGAACTATGAGATCTCCTGGAAATATTTCCCTGGGAAGGCAATTTCATGAATGAGGTCTTCCAAGCAAATGACACCAAACTTCTCCAGGTGCTCCTCAATCACTGTGTTGTCTGTCAGAAGGATGGTCTTATTCTTGACCTTGGCTTGTTCACGTTTCAAAGTGAGTTCCCGCACAGACTTCAGATTTGGAAATCCCCAGGTCACATAAGTTTCCACTATAAGCAGCATTTTTAGGCTCTGGGGGTTGACTTTTACAAAGACACCACTAAAAATTTTCTTCAGGCGAAGTCTTACAACGCTTCTTCCACCAGTAAACTCATGCCATTAATCCTTTTGATGTGTACAACAAAGACCACGGCATGTTTATCTGGCAATTCCAAGGCATGAGGTCTAGTCATCTGAGATGCACCTTGTCGCATTTCTGCCTCCAGGAATCATGTAGGAATGATTCCAGTCGCTTAAACCTGAGTCTTTTTCCTTTCCTCTGCTCCTTCTTTGCCAAAAGTGCCTGCTTTGCCTGAGTGGCTTTGAGGGCTTGATAAGCCTTCTTCTTTTTCAGGAGATTTTCTGGAACTAAAAGGATTTTTCTTTGCTCTTGCTCTGCCATCTTTCTAGTGTTGAAGGACTGATCATGCACAACCCCACCCCAAGTCATTTTTTAAATGACATATTCTCAATGAGTCCTATTTTTACTCTTTCTTAAAACTAGAAACCTCACCACCCCTTTACCTTACCTTATCATGTTCCCTCCACCATGGTCCTTTATCACCTTTCATCATGCTCTATAATTTACTTATCAGTTTATTTTTTGTCACTTCCCCAGAATATAGGTTTCACAAGTGCAGAGATTTTAATTTGTTTGTTTACTAATGAACACCAGTACCTTAGTGGCTGGTACTGAGACTGTGCTCAATAAATATTTGTTCCATGAATTAAGAGTAAGTGTAACATGCATAAATGAAATCAAATTGGAAAGGGATCATTAATGTAAACATAAAAACTGAAACCCAAATTTTCTAGAAGAAAATATACCAGGCACAGTGGCTCACGCCAGTAATCCCAGCACTTTGGGAGCCCAAGGCAGGCGGATCACCTGAGGTCAGGGGTTTGAAACCAGCCTGACCAACATGGTGAAACCTCATCTCTACTAAAAATACAAAAATTAGACAGGTGTGGTGGTACAAGCCTGTAGTCCCAGCTACTCGGGGGGCTGAGGCATGAGAATTGCTTGAACCCAGGAGGCAGAGGTTGCAGTGAGCCGAGATCAAGCTACTGCACTCCAGCCTGAGCAACAAAGCAAGACTCTGTCTCGGAAAGGACAGGACAGGACAGGACAGGACAGGGGAGGGGAGGGGAGGGGGAGGGGGAGGGGAGGGGGAGGGAGGGGGGGAGTGGGAGGGGAGGGGGGAGTGGGAGGGGAGGGGAGGGGGAAGGGGAGGAGGAGGGGGAGGGAAAGGGAAGGGAAGGAAAGAAAAAAGACAGGACAAGACAAGACAAGACAGACAAGAAAGACAAGACTAGACTGAATAACTTTGCTACCTGGGGATAAACAGAGGTTTCTTAACTAGGACAAAAAAATCATAAACTGAAAAAGAAAAAAAAGATAACTGGTGTTAATCAAAATGTAAAACTTCTACTCATCAAAAGACACTATTAAGAAAATGGAGGCTAGGTGCAGTGGCTCACGACTGTAACCCCTGCACTTTGGGAAGCTGATGTGAGAGAATCACTTGAGCCCAGGAATTCGAGACCAGCCTAAGCAACATAGTGAGATCCCATCTCTTCAAAAAATAGAAAAAAATTAGCTGGGTGTGGTTGCGCATGCCAGCAGTCCCAGTTACTCAGGAGGTTGAGATTGGAAGAATTCTTGAGCACAGGAAGTCAAGACTGGGGTGAGCTGTGATCGTGCCACTGAGTGACACATGCCATTAGTAAACGAAAAGATGAAAATCTCTGCACTTGTGAAACCTATATTCTGGTGACAGAGTGAGACTCTAAAGAAAAAAAGAAAATGGAAAGACAAACCACACTGGCTGAAAATACTGTCAGGGACTTGTATGAAAAACATAAAGATCTCCTACAAATCAACAACAAAAAGACAATTCGATTTAAAAATGGGCAAAAAGCTTGGATACTTCACAAAAGGGAATACACAAATGGCCAAACGGCATCCTAATCTGTGATCAATATCATTAGTTATCCAGAGAAATGCAAATTAAAACCAAATAAGATACTATTATATACCCACTAGAATGGCTAAAAGTAGAAAAACTATATCACGTTAGTGAAGACGTGCAGTAACTGTAACTCTCATACATTACTGGTGGCAGTATGAAATAGGATCACCACTTAGAAAAGTTTAAGTTAAATATACACATATCAAACAGCCCAGCCCTTCCTCTCCCAGATAAATGAATACAAATATCCACAAAAACACTTGTACAAAAATGTTTATGGAAACTTTGTTTATAATAGCCCAAAGCTGAAAACAAAAATTCTATCAAGTTAACGGATAAACAAATTGTTGTACATTCATACAATGGAATACTATTCCAGGAATAAAAATGAACTATTGATACTTACAATGACAAAAAAATTTTTCAAAAATCTACTGAGCAAAAGATGTTAGGCATCAAAGCACATATCACTTATTTATTTATTCATGTATTTATTTGTGTATTTATTTATTTATTTATGAGACAGGTTCTCACTCTGTTACCCAGGCCGGAGTGCAGTGGCACAATCACGGTTCACTATGGCCTCAAACTCCTGAGCTCAAGGAATCCTCCTGCCTCAGCATTCCAAGTAGCTGGGATTACAGCTATCATGCCTGGTTAATTTTTGTATTTTTTGTAGAGACAGGGTCTTGTTATGGTCTCAAACTCCTGGCCTCAAGTGATCCTCCCACCTTGGCCTCCCAAAGTGCTGGGATTATAGGTTGACCCACCTCGACCAGCCTGATATCACTTATATGCAGTTCTAGAGCAGTCTATGGTAACAGAAATTAGACAACATTGCTGCCTCTGGGAGGACTGACTGCAAAGGGGCACAGAGGGAACTTTCCTAGGTGATGGAAATTTTCTATTTCTTGACTAAAGTAGTGTTTATACAAATGTTTGCGTGTATCAAAATTCATCACATTTGACACTTAAAATCTGTGCATTTTAATGCTTTGTGACATTTCAATAAAGCTGAGTTAAAAAAAAAACTATGATCCCTTGGAAATTTTTAAGTATATTAACTGTATTTCAAAAAATGATGCTCAATTCTTTTCCTTTGCCTCCTCAATACTTCCTTATGTCAGTCAGATTTCAACATGTGATTTAGGAGTCTCAGTTATGTAGTCATTAAATATCATTGCTTAAGTACTGCTCTTGGTTAAAGGGAACTCAAGGAACTTATTTCCCCGAAATAAAAGCATTACGCTACAAATCAAAATCTAAAAGAATGTTCCCAGAATATGCAGGGACTACTGACCTTTTGTGTATTTGCTTTTTCTATTAATATACGGTTCTAAAATCAGCTTGTAAACTACGGCTCTCTACATCATTACTGAGAAATCAGAAGGAAATATTTTAGAAAAAGAGCTACGTTTTGTGAGAAATTTTCTCAAGAGTTTCACTACTTGCTTTTTACATGTCCAATTAGAATGTGATTCGTTTATTCATTCATTTATCCATTCAGGATAGAACTCCAGAAACACAAGTAGCTGAGGTTTTCCTTATCATTGTTCCTCTCCAGTACAGCAGAGAATTACCTCTTGGCAAAAGACACAAAACAGTCACACAACACCATAAAGAATTAATGCATTTCTCTTCTAATGCATATTTTATTTAGGAACTCTATAGTATCTGGTTCAAATTCTAAAGGTCTAGCTACCAAGTGTTTGGCAAGCACACAGTTCACCTACAAAAGTGAGCAACTATAAGGGGAAAAAAAAAGTACTTAAATTTGGAGGTGTTTCATTTATTAAGAAGTAGAGCACTCACAATTTTTTGAATATCTGCCATACACTAAGTAGTACAGCAGGCATTTAAAAAATATATCATCCCATTTACTCCTTACAACTATCCAGTGAAGCAGATTTAATTTCCCCCTTTTTACAGGTTAGAAAAGGGGAGTTCTAAAGATGTATAATTTGCCCAGTCACACAGCTAGTAATGGATAATGCTGGAATTAAAATGTAAGAATACACGAATCTAATATGTGCTGTTTCCACTACACTACAATGGCTTTAACTGTGTGCATAAATAAAATGGATCTTTAGGGGGCAAAAAGAGGAAAAGAAGAGCTTCATCAGGATCAGTAAACTCAAGATCATAAAGTATTTAACACACAAAAAAAGCCACATTTTATACATTCTATAAAAACGCTTAGATCATTTCACTGCCAAAGGCCATAAAAAGAAGGATCCCCACACATAGAAACAATATTAATTAAATCTCAAGCTGAGTCACTTTCATGGTTAAGATGAGTTTGCTTTATTGAAACACCAGCGTCTGGCCTATCTCGCCATTTGAACAGTATTTATTTACTAACACAACACACAAATGTATTAAGTAGTGCAGGAGTGCTGGAGCCAAATTACTTGGACTCTAATCCCTGCTCTGTCACTTTCTTAAACAAGTCAGCCTATGTTTGTACATCACTTTCTTCCTCTATAAAAATGAACATAATGATATCTCACAGGACTGTTGTGAAAATTAAATAATTTAACCCATGTCAAGGGCTTAGAATGCCTAGCACACAGTATATGCTCAGTAAGTATCAATAAAAATTATTTTCATAATCTACTATGTGCCCAAATCAGGAAACTCCCATAAAACAGTAATGTTCTGTGCTATACATATCTAAATGTTTCACGATCTCCTTTGCCACCTGATTTTAAATTTTACTCTTTTCATCTCAAATCTCTTTGCATTTACTATCTGTGTGACTTTCAGCAGGTTACTTCACCTCTCTTGAGCTGTTCTTTGTCTGTAAGATGAAGATAATACTTCCTACCTCACAGGGTTGTTGAGAGCACTAAATGAGATAATGCACAAAAGGCACTCAATAGTGCCTTACATTTAGCAAATGCTCAAAACATGTTGGTTACCACAATTATTATAATATAGACTTTGCCATCAAGTTGGTCATGATCCAATATAAGAAAATAAGCAAAATAATTACAAAATCAAGTTTATTGATTCTGTACTCAAATATTCATCCAATCATCCCATCTGCCATTAATTAAGACAAATAATCTTTCTTTTTGGACTGTTAGGCAGCTCCCAACAATTTCTCTCACCTATACACACCTACTAATGAGATGTGTTAAATTTAAATCCAGTCATCTCCTCTGTCCTGCCCAAATACTTTCAATGGCTCCCTATTAGTAAAGGATGAAGTCTGAACACTTAACTTAGAGCTGTGCTGTCCAATATGGGGGCCACTAGTCACATGTGATTACTTAAATTATGTTAAAGCACAGCAGATGTTTAGCTTCTCATAACACCCACTAACCTTTTGGGAGGCTTTAGAGAGGATAATGGAATTAAATGATCCATGCAATTTCCCCTAGCTCTTCAGAGACAGGGTTACAGCTAAGAATAGGGGGAATGCTTTATTTGCTCTATGCAATGATATTTGGATTACAGTATTCACTCAAGTTTTAAAACTATCAAATTTTAGATGCATATAAATATTTCAATCATATGATGGGCAGTTCCTAACTTAAATATGAATTGAATTTTAAAAGTTCATTTAAGTCAGTTATATTTATATTTTCTAATATCCTACCAAAAGAAGATAAATTCCCCCCACAGAAACATTGTAAAAGTGACTAATCTTGCAAGTCAGCCCTCAAGTTTTTCTGATACAACCTAGCAACTATTAAAAACGTTTAATAAGTACAGGCCGGCCAGGCACAGTGGCTCACGCCTGCAATCCCAACACACTTTGGGAGGCCGAAGCAGGCGGATCACCTCAGGTGGAGAGCTCAAGACCAGCCTGACCAACATAGAGAAACCTTGTCTCTACTAAAAATACAAAATTAGCCAGGCGTGGTGGTGCATGCCTGTAATCCCAGCTACTCGGGAGGCTGAGGCAGGAGAATTGCTTGAACATGGGAGGTGGAGGTTTCAGTGAGCCAAGATTGCGCCATTGCACTCCAGCCTAGGCAACAAGAGTGAAACTCCACCTCAAAAAAAAAAAAAAAAAAAAAAAGGCCAGGTGTGGTGACTCACACCTGTGATCCCAGCACTTCGGGAGGCCAAGGTGGGCGGATCGCAAGGTCAAGAGATCGAGATCATCCTGGCCAACATGGTGAATGAAACCTGTCTCTACTAAAAATACAAAAAATTAGCTGGATATGGTGGCACGCACCTGTAGTCCCAGCTACTAGGAGGCTGAGGCAGGAGGATCACTTGAACCCGGGAAGCAGAGGTTGCAGTGAGCCAAGATGGCTCTACTGCACTCCAGCCTGGAGACAAAGCAAGACTCCGTCTCAAAAAAAAAAAAAAAAAAAAAAAAAAAGTACAGGCCAACCATGTACGAACTAGGGACCATGCTAGACCATGAATATAAAGACAAATAAAATACAGTCTTGTCCTCAAAGTGCTCATTGTTCAAGAGAAAAGAGGTATAAACAAGTAAATGCAAAACAGCCTGTGAAGCAACACAGTTGTGAAAAATACTGAAATAATACAAAGAAGGGAGTTATTGATTCTGTCAAGGGTGGGGGGTAAATGTGTAGTCCCAAACGCTGAAAAAAGTTTTCAAAGAATCATAAACAGATACTCTCAGGGAGGGTCAGGGGAAGAGAGGAATCCAGACAGAGAGAAAACAGCAAGATATGTTCAAAGATGTATAACATTTGGTATCATTCCAGTGTGGAAATGATAGGAAGCAGTGGATAATCATATAGGATTATAAAACTGGAGAAGTCAGCATTTCCTAACCAAGTATTCATCCCAACACTTTTCACTTGGATGATAATAGATACAATTGGAAAAGTTTTTTAAAAAAGGGTGGTGGGGGTTGTGACACTAGAAACTACTGATCATCATTTTCTAGATCCGGTATTTCATTATGAGTAATTTCTGCAAAAACCTGACAATTTCCTCATAATAACACTCTTACTACTAGAAAGATTTGCAGAAGAAAGAGCTATTTATTATTCTCAATCCCACTTCCAGATTCTCAATTAAAAGTATATCCAGATACAGACTGTGTTTATGCTACTCATCCCAAGATGTTATGTAATGGATAGTGGCCTGTTCAATATAAAACTATTCCTTAGTACATGCCAACTTTCTGATATATGTATATTTCCCACAACAACTGAAACTACATACAATAAATTTGGGAACTTTCACATTTAAAAAGGTACAACTTTCGGATGGGCATGGTGGCTCACGCCTGTAATCCCAGCACTTTGGGAGGCCAAGGTAGGTGGATCACTCGAGGTCAGGAGTTCGAGACCAGCCTGGCCAACATAATGAAAACCTGTCTCTACCAAAAATACAAAAATTAGCCAGGCATGGTGGTGTGTGCCTGTAATCCCAGCTACTCGGGAGGCTGAGGCAGGAGAATTACTTGAGCCCAGGAGGTGGAGGTTGCAGTGAGCCAAGATGGCACCACTGCACTCCAGCCTTGGCAACAGTGAGACTCTGTCTAAAAAAAAAAAAAGAAAAAAAGCTACAATTTCCTTCACTCTTTCTTTGGGTTTTTGTTCTTATGCACGATCTCAGCTCACTGCAAGCTCCGCCTCCCAGGTTCACGCCATTCTCCTGCCTCAGCCTCCCGAGTAGCTGGGACAACAGGTGCCCACCACCACACCCGGCTAATTTTTGTATTTTTTAGTAGAGACGGAGTTTCACCGTGTTAGCCAGAATGGTCTTGATCTCCTGACCCCATGATCCGCCCACCTCGGCCTCCCAAAGTGCTGGGATTACAGGCGTGAGCCACCACGCCCGGCTGTTCTTATCTTCTTAAACAGATGATGCAATAGTTATCTATTCCTGCATAACAAATTACCCCAAAATTTAGCAGCTTAAACCAACAAACATTTATTATCTCACTGTTTCTTATGGTCAGAATTCAAGAGTGGCTCAGGTTGGTGCTTCTGGCTCAGGATTTCTCATGATCTCGTAATGAACATGCCAACTAAGGACACAGTCATATCAAAGCTTGACTGGGCTGAAGGAACCACTTAAAAGCTCACTCATATGGTAGTTCGCAAGAGACTTCTATTCTTTACAAGATGGGCCTCTCCGTAGGGCTACTCATTACTGAACTTCTGGACTCCCCCGGACTAGGCAATCAAAAAATAATAAAGAACAACTGAGGTGAAACAATAGTGTCTTTCATAGCCTAATTTTGGAAATGACATACTATCACTTTTGCCAAATTCTATTGATCACACAGATCAACCATGGTACAATGTGGGAGGGGATTGTACACAAGAGTGTAAATACCAGGAGGTGGGATCTGAAGATTGGCTACCACAAATGACTAGTTCATTAAGTTTTAGTCTTTTTTATTTCTAACATATGTATTTAAATTTTCCTAAGTAATTCTGTAGCTGCCAAGTTCTAAAATGTACTTTTATTGTTCAATTTTTTAAAATTCCAATTTTTCCCCCATTTCAGGATAGTCTATTTCTTTTTCAAAACTGCCAGGTCACTTTTTTCATATTTCTATGATTCTAAGATTCTTAACATTTGACATCTTTGAAATTAAAATGCATCTCAAACTTGCCCTTAGAGAGGTAGCTGACATTTGCTCTTGCCTGTTCATGTGCAAAACTGGTAGTAGACTTCATATTGATGTTCCTTCACTAGATTAACATGTATAGTTAGTACTACACGTAAGTTTAACTACCATTCAAAATGTCTTCAAAAAATTATACTGTGATTAGGCAATAAAATGCAATTGTGTACAAAGAAACGCATTGAGAACAGAGCAACAGGATATAATTTGGCATTAACGAAGCAAACATTCATTACCATAGGAACGATCACAATTGTATGTTTTCTGACGAAAAGCTTAGTGCTTTATCAGTTTGAAAATGAGAGATACTCTCAAATAGATGAAAAGGAAATACACGTGTGAAAAGATTATCTATCATAAGCCATACAATGCAAACGAAGACAAGAGAAACTGCCAAATCACTAGGAAAAGATGACAGAAATTTCAAAACAATGGGAACCTGGTATGGTCAATTCATACATCAGGAAATAAGTTATAAATCTGCAGTTTAACTGCCAGCATTTTTCTAAATGTTACATAAAGTAATGGCATATCTTATAATCAATGTTTTCAGATTCCATGATATATAGAATCTGTTCAACTTTTTTTCTGAGATAGCAACAACAGCTCACTGCAGCTTCAACCTACTGGGCTCGAGTGATCCTCACACCTCACTCTCCCAAGTGGCTGTGACTATAGGCATGCACCAGCACGCCTGGCTAATTTTTGAATTTTTTTTGTAGAGACAGGGCCTCACTATGTTGCACAGTCTGGTCTCGAGTGATCCTTTCATCTCAGTCTCCCAAAGTGCTGGGACAACAGGTGTGAGCCACTGTACCCGGTATATTTATTTTATAATCTCTGCCTTCTTTTTTTTTTTTTTTTTTTTTTAAATAACTGGTTCCTTCTTTATTGTTCACATTTGCTGGTTGTTCAGGCTTTTTTTTTTTTTTTTTTTAATACTTTAAGTTTTAGGTTACATGTGCACAATGTGCAGGTTAGTTACATATGTATACATGTGCCATGCTGGTGTGCTGCACCCATTAACTCGTCATTTAGCATTAGGTATATCTCCTAATGCTATCCCTCCCCGCTCCCCCGACCCCACAACAGTCCCCAGAGTGTGATGTTCCCCTTCCTGTGTCCATGTGTTCTCATTGTTCAGTTCCCATGTATGAGTGAGAACATGCGGTGTTTGGTTTTTTGTCCTTGCGATAGTTTAGTGAGAATGATGATTTCCAATTTCATCCATGTCCCTACAAAGGACATGAACTCATCATTTTTTATGGCTGCTAATCTCTGCCTTCTAATATCAACATATGAAGTCTTTCTAGATCCATGTTTACTGTCTACTTCTGTTGGTTCTCACTCATGCACTTTCCCCTGAAGTCCTAGTGGAGGGAGAAGAGTTAAGTGGGTTTGCTTAGAATCTAGTTGATCCTTATGCCAAAAGTGTAAGCTATGGGAATCAGAAGAGAAATTTTCTTAGACTTCTCATTCCGGTTAGTCCCTTGGCTTTACATTTGATATTTGTTCTTTATTATTATTGTAAATTGTTCTTTATTATTATTATTATTATTTGATCACTTACTCTGGGGGAATCTAGAAGTTCAGTACTGAGTAGCACTATGGAGAAGTCCATCTTGAAAAGAACAGAAGCCTCTTCTAACTTCTACCCACTTACAAGGCCATGAAAACAAAAGCTCAAGTTCACCAGGCAAAAGAGGCTTTCATTTACCTAAGTTTCTGCTTTCATTAAGATTTGGTTTCATGATGCCTTACCATGTTGCCAGTTTTTCAATGCTTTTAAGATGTTTCTTAAATTTTATCCAGAATTTCTAGTAATTTTCAGAAGGGTAAGCCTAAACAACCTAGTCTACCTTATTACCAGAAATGAAAATCTATACTTAAAGACCACTTTTCCTTTGTTTGGTCATGCCTTATGCTTGCCTGGAACATCTTCTGTAACTATTAAGCTACTATACATTCTTTAAAACCTTGGTTGATGCTACCTCTTCCACTAAGCTATACCTGATGACTTCATCCCTCCATCTTGCTTTAGTTTACTTATTATCTGGACCTACAGTCTAAGTGGGAAACTGATTCTAGCTGGAAAAGCATGCCCTCAGATGAAGTCATAGTCAATTAAATAGATGAAGGCAAAAATTTTAATGAAAGGAAAACCCATCACATCCAAGAGAGGTTTGGAAGCCACTTTAACACAAACAAAAGTAGTAATATTGTAATAGAGGTGTATGTATACAAAATAGGCTTAGAATACACCAATTCCTAGTGAGAAAGGTTTCAAATTTTACTTTTTGTATGTTTTTATTAGCTTTTTTTTTTTTTTTTTGAGACAGGGTCTCACTCTGTTGCCCAGGCTGAAGTACAGTGGCAACATCACAGCTCACTGCAGCCTCAACCACCTGGGCTTAAGTGATTCTCCCACTTCGGCCTCCTGAGTAGCTGGGACCACTGGCACATGTCACCATGCCCGGCTAATTTTTGTATTATCTGTAGAGGCAGGGTTTCATCATGTTGCCCCAGACTAGAATTTCTTAAAAGTTTATGTAACTATCCATTCAGATAACTAATAAAGTTCCAGGTCTGAACAATATACTGTAGAAAAATCACAGTCAAAATCAGCAGAACTGGCCCACATCTGCAATGTTAGGTAAAATATGTCCTGTTGCATGAATTCTGTGTTTATCTTGGAGTTTCACACATGGTGGTCAGGTAAAGAAGCTTCTGATGCAGGCTGGGTGCGGGGGCTCAGGCCTGTAATCCCAACACTTTGGGAAGGTGAGGCGGCAGAGCACTTGAGGCCAGGAGTTTGAGACCAGCCTGGCCAACATGGTAAAACCTCGTCTCTACTAAAAGTACAAAAATTAGCCAGGCGTACAAAAATTAGCCACCCTATAATCACAGCTACTCAGGAGGCTGAGGCACGAGACTCACTGGAACTCGGGAGGTGGAGGTTGTAGTGAGCTGAGATCGCACCATTGCACTCCAGCCTGAGCAGCAGAGCAAGACTCTGACTCAAAAGTTTCTGATGCAGGTGTTTTTGGGAAGTCAGTCAAGTTATCAAAAGGGCGCATTGTGGTCCAGGATATAAATGGTAGGGAAGGTTGTGCATGTGTAGGGACAGGGGGTATATGGGAATGCTCTATACTTTCTGCTCAATTTTTCTGGGAACCTAAAACTGCTCTAAAAATACAACTTATAAATTTCTAAAAAATTAAGCAAATAAAAAAATAGGAAAATATAAAATTCAAGGGACATATGCATACAGCAGGCACCCAATAAAAATAAGTCAAATGGGACTAAAGTTAATTCTTTAGGAAAGAAAAATATTATTACTGTAAATGTATTAAATATATTAACATGTCTATATTAATATATAGACATGTTATTATAACATTGACACTTGTCAAATGGAGTTTAAAACATCCCATGAAACTTGAAATGATCTTCAAGTTTCATGTCAAGTTGAAGTTTTTCAAATTAAATATATTAATAATTTGTAGTAGTAAATGTAATTAATTTACACATCCATAAAGAACTAAAAGTCTCTGAATAATGAGATTTTCTGTAACTGACTTCCTGCATACCTGTATTTTCCAAATTTTCTACAATTAAGTTATATATCTTAATTAAAAAATTAAAGCTCAGCATAAAAGTAAAATATTACTATTTTTTCTTAGAACATAGATCCAATCAAAAAGTCAGGCCAGGCACAGTGGCTCACACCTATAATTCCACCATTTTGGGAGGCCGAGGCATAAGGATTGCTTGGACCAGGAGTTCAAGACCAGCCTGGGCAACATAGCAAGACCCTATCTCTTAAAAAAAAAAAAAAATTGGGCCAGGCTCAGTGGCTCACACCTGTAATCCCAGCACTTTGGGAGACCGAGGCGGGCAGATCACAAGGTCAAGAGATCGAGACCTTCCTGGCCAACATGGTGAAAAACCATCTCTACTAAAAATACAAAAATTAGCTGGGCGTGGTGGCACGTGCCTGTAGTCCCACCTACTCGGGAGGATGAGGCAGGAGAACTGCTTGAACCCCAGAGGCGAAGGGTGCAGTGAGCCAAGATCACGCCACTGCACTCCAGCCTGGTGACAGAGCGAGACTCCATCTTAAAAAAAAAAAAAAAAATTGTTCAGAAAATAGCCAGGTGTGGTGGCACACACTTGCAGTCCTAGCTGCTTGGAAGGGTGAAATAGGAAGATCACTTGACCCCACGAGTCCAAGGCTATAGGGAGCTACTACGATTATGCCACTGTACTCCAGCCTGGGTGACAGAGCAATGCCCTGCATCTTAAAACAGAAAGTCCATGTATTTTTCATTTTTCTCCATAAAATAAAGTTCATTCACTAGAAAGGTTAAATTTTGTATTTTGAACAGACAAAAATCACTCAATAAAAGAGGTATAAATTCACCTCACAGTGGCATCATAAATTACACACCTTTCCTACTATTCAAATGTTCAGTGTCAGTAAAAATTATGTAGTAGTTAAATGCATCAAACAACATTTTTTTTACAGAGGTAAACTGTTTTGAAATGCTTGACTTTTGTGTGAAATGGGTATATCATTTAATCTTCTTTAAATCTGGGTAGATACCTCTACCAGCCTGAATGTAAGTCACAAAACATCAAGAAAAATATTGATATCTCTTAGATATGGCTAAGAATAAGTTATTTTTTCATTTTTTAAGACAGCGGGGTCTGTATAAAGTATATTTGAGTAGAGCTCATTTCCACTAATGAAAACAAAGTGGCACATTATAATGTAAATTCCATTATTTTAAATAAAAGCTGACAAAGGGATGAGGAAGCAAGTGTTGCTAACCCTTGCCTGAATTCTGATACCTTCAAAGGATTTCAAATATGGCTATGGCACATTTCATAGTCAGTCTACATAGTTCCCCCTATCTTAATAGATTTTGAATGACCAGAAAAAAATTGTCACAAAAAAACTGAATTATATTTCCACAAAAGAAATCAAGAGTTGGGAGTGGAGGAGTTAAAAATAATAAGAAGAAATCAAGGGTTTTTGTCAACAGCCAGGCTGAACATATATTAAAACACTACAAGGCATTAAACCTTGATCTAGAAGCATTTTACTGTATGTCTTTAACAATGAAAGACTACTGAAAATTGAGTGGAACACCTGATTCCAAATGAACCTACTTAAAATGCATAATGAGGATTCTACTAAAGGAGAATATTTAGGCCAGAGGCAGTGGCTCATGCCTGTAATCCCAGCACTTTGGGAGGCCGAGGCGGGCAGATCACAAGGTCAAGAGATTGAGACCATCCTGGCCAACATGGTGAAACACTGTCTCTACTAAAAATACAAAAATTAGCTGGGCATGGTGGTGCACACCTGTAGTCCCAGACACTTGAGAGGCTGAGGCAGGACAATTGCTTGAACCTGGGAGGCGGAGGTTGCAGTGAGCTGAGATCATACCACTGTGCTCCAGCCTGGAGCCTGGAGACAGAGCAAGACAAAGACTGTCTCAAAAAAAAAAAAAAAAAAAAAAAAACTTAAAATGGCAACTACTGAATACCAATAATTAAAGCAAGTAATAACAGTGATTCTTTTCAATTATGTGAAGTCTTAATAATATCATTTCTCTACAACATAATAGACTAATTATCCACATCTTAATGTATACACACATAAAACTATTCTTAGTAATTGTACAATATATTCTAAGAGGTACAAACAGGTAATATGAGAAATATCAGCAGACCTAGAAAAAATGAATAAGGTAATAAAATATCTAACATTATAAATTACACTGATCTATGATTTAAAGTGGTTATACACAAAAAAACAGACATAAATATACATGTCTCAGTCCCAAATTCTGAAGCTAACATAACAGGAAAACCTAATCTTTTTCCTGCTAAAATGAGGAGCAAGACAAGTATATCCCTTATTTCCATTACTATAGAATATTATGTAGGAGTTATAACATAATATAACTAAACAACAGAGAACTAGAAGCAGAAGAATTAGAAGGAGAGGGAAGTCTTCATTTTCTGTAGGGGACTTCCTAACGCAGAAGGCAAGCTGCTGAGAGAGCCGCTCAGTTACAACAAAGTGTAGTCTCCAATGCCCACTTCAGACACAGCAAAAGGAAAATGATAGGGAAAAAAAAAAAGAACCTCCAAGAAAACACAGCCAAGAGCAAGAGAGAAGAGTAGCCATGGCAGATACTGAGTCATATCATGCAACATTTCTTCTCTGAGGATAGAGAAACCAGGCAATATTTGCCCAATTGGATTTGCAGAGGACAGATACCAAGTGTCCTCTGAGTTCACAGACCATAATATCAAGAAAAACCACAATTGGATCTATATATACCACAGATCCCATGTTTCAAGACTGGTATCATGATTGGATGAGAGTTTTGGAGTTCTTGAGATAGATATGAAGTACATTTTGCATATAGGAGAAATATGAATAATTGTGCCTAGAAAGAAGACTGCAGTAGATTGGATCTTTGGTCCCAATTCTTTACTTGCTTGTAGCAAAACTTGCAACGTAATTTTGCAGAAAGGAAAAAAAAGCTATAGCAAATGTAGAGCAATCAAAGTATGTCAGATATAATAATTGTTCAAGGCTTGTTTCTAAAACTAAGGTCCAAGAATGCTCGGAGTTATCAGAAATATTTTCAGAGGTCTATAAGCTCCATATAGAAATTTTTAAAGTTTGCACTCCTGTTTTTATTAATTTTTAAATTACTTTAAGCATATTAGGGAAAACTACCTCGTGACTAGTATTGCTACTCGATTTCAAAGGTCACATTTGGATTGCTACCAAGGGATCATCAGTGACAGTTCAATTTATAAAACAATATTTTTCAAATTACAGATCTCTGGATTTACAGATGGATTCTTAGGTATCTGAGAATTTTCAGATGCTCTACAGCAGTGCCACACGAAGTGTGGTACACAGACCAGTAAAGGTCCTTGGCCAGGTTAGTACAAAGATAAAGAGGAAACATCTATCTACAAACTTTAGTAGCAGTTTGGTAGTAATTTTAAGTCTGTTGAATTTAATAATAAAAAATTAATAATATAAGGACTTGCATTTTTAACTTTTTCACTCTTTTCAGAACTGCTTTTGCAAAAGCCATCTATTTATTTATTTATTTATTTATTTATTTATTTATTTCAGACAGAGTCTCGCTCTGTTGCCCAGACTGGAGTACAGTGGTGCGATCTCGGCTCATTACAGTCTCCGCTCCCCAGGTTCAAGCGATTCTCCTGCCTCAGCCTCCTGAGTAGCTGGGACCACAGGCCTGCACCACCATACGCGGCTAATTTTTGTATATGCAGTAGAGACAGGTTTCACCATTTTGGCCAGGCTGGTCTCGAACTCCTGGCCTCAAGTGATCTGCCCACCTCAGGCCACCAATAATATGTAAACTGTCAAATCCAATACATGCTCCATAATGCTTTTCCTTTTTTTTTTTTATTGAGACAGATTCTCACTCTATTGCCCAGGCTGGAATGCAGTGGCACAAACTTGACCCACTGGAACCCCTGCCTCTTGGATTCAAGTGATTTTCTTGCCTCCTAAGTAGCTGCGATTACAGGTGCGTGCCACCCCGCCCAGCTAACTTTTGTATTTTCAGTAGAGATGAGGTTACATCATGTTGGCCAGGCTGGTCTCAAACTCCTGACCTCAAATGATCCTCCCGCCTTGGCCTCCCAAAGTGCTGAGATTACAGACGTGAACCACCAGAAGTGTACCATAATACTTTTCTTGACTGCCATGTTGAATTTGACACCCCTGACTACTTTTTTCTTTTTTGTGTGTGAGAAAGAGTCTTACTCTGTCACCCAGGCTGGACTAGAGTGGCATGATCCCAGCTCACCGTAGACTGAAACTCCTGAGCTCAAGAAAATCTCCCACCTTGGCCTCCCAAAGAGCTAGAATTATAGGCATGAGCCACTGCACCCAGCCAATATCCCTTTACTTTCCGAGGCAACCCAGTCACTCCTGGCTCCTCTCTCATTTAAACTTACAAACTCTTCTTCCTCTGTCACCTATTTATTTATTTATTTATTTAAATAACAGAGACATGGTCTCACTGTTTTGCCCAGACTGGTTCCAAAACTCTGTCTTCTTCTTAAATGACAGTGTTCTTCAGGACTTCCTTTTACCTTCTTCTCTTATTATTCTCAAAATAACCCTCCAATAATTCCCAATATGAGAACTCTCAAATCTTTATTTCCAGCACAGACCTCTCTTCTGAACTCCATATATTGAGTATTTCTACCTGAATGTCCCACAAACATGGAAAAGTCAGCATGCTTACCTGAAAACCTAATGATCTTATCTAGCTAACTGTGAATGGGAAGACCACGGTTTTTCTTTTGTCCGAAACAAACAGAAAAAAAAACCACACAGGAAATTATTTCAGACTCTTACACATCTGCACATTATGCTCCACACCCACACTTAAGTACTATCAATTTCACCTTCTTCCACGGAAATTTAAAGTTTGATGCTCAAAAGGAAAGAATTTAAAAAGTTAATGCATCTTAACGTTTTCATTTCAGGTCCACTGATATAAACTATACATTTCTTGCTTTCATACCTAAATTCTGAAAATAAACATGTAAGTGGTAATTACTAGTACTAGGCTGTTAATGATTTTGTTTTGTTTTCTTTAGAGTCAAAGAACATCACCTTCCTTACATACAAAGCCGTTATTAAGCCATAGAAAATCAAGAGCCATTTTCACACTTTGCACATACCAGAGACTTATTAAATGTGGCTTAAATTATAAGGGTTGATATGTATTGGTCCATCTTACTAAAAACTTATTTAGGATTATAACCAAAATTGTACTAATAAGTTAATAATTTTCTCATTAAACAAATATTCACTAATTCCATTTTTCCAAATCTATGCATAAAAAGAGATACTTGCCTTTTAACTGAATAAAACACCTCTAAATTCTATTTTCTTTTTGAAACAAAACTTTTATTCTGAAAAGGAAATTTACTCTGAGCTCACTGCAAAACTATCTATTTCAGTCATATTCCAGATTTAGCAGGACAAAGGGCAACAGCAGGAAATGGAGCATCATCAACATCCAAAATAAATTTGGTTTAGAGTAGGGAGGACCCTCAAATCATTATTCAAGATAATTAAGCACTATCCTTGAAAGCAAAAATAAGTACAGATTTAAAATCAGTTAAGACATTCTCAGTTAAGACATTCACGAATACAGCTTCATTACTACTGATAAAATAGTAAGAGAATATTGCCCTCTATTATATTAATACAAGGGCAAATGGAAGTAATCCTGATATACACATGTCCACACCCACACATCTGCAAAATACTTATAAAGATTACATTTTTATCTCTCTTCCTCTTAAAATACATTTAAATAAAATCTCTTTTCTAAAAAATTTTGACAGATATGTAAAATAGTTATGTTTTTCCATTTGACAGATGACAAAACTGAGATACAAAGAAACTAGGTTAACCTTTTAGGTCCTTAAGATCAGACACAGAATTGGGACTAAACATCACCTCTAATACTGTCGATTCACAAAATTGTTCAGGGCAAAATTCAATCTCAATAAAATAAAATAAAATAAAAATTTTTAAAGCTAATGACAAAAATGAACCATGGTTTTCAATCTACACTGCCACATTTCAAAACGCTGTACTTTTGAGTCCCTTTGTATCTTTTTACTCAGTTAACGCATTTGATACTTTACACCAGACAGAACAAAAATAGCTTAATCTTATCTAAGACTTTGAGAGGCTCAGTTTCTTTCTTCTACATATTCTGGTGACCAACTAACTGCAGCACTCCCAAAAGGCTAAGTGTCTAATAGAAATACGTCCTTAAGTCTGTCTAAGGGTTGCAGTTGAGATAGGGAATTTATGATACATGTCTTTTCTTTTTCTTTCTTTTTTTTTTTTTTTTTTTGAGACAGAGTCTTGCTCTGTCGCCCAGGCTAGAGTGTAGTGGCGAGATCTCGGCTCACTGCAACTTTTGCCTCCCGGATTCAAGCGATTCTCCTGCCTCAGCCTCCCGAGTAGCTGGGATTACAGGTGCCCAACACCGTGCCTGGCTAATTTTTTTGTATTTTTAGTAAAGATGGGGTTTCACCATTTTGGCCATGCTGGTCTCGAACTCCTGACCTCATGATCCACCCACCTTGGCCTCCCAAAGTGCTGGGATTACAGGTGTGAGCCACTGTGCCCAGCCGATACATGTCTTTTTCTACACACATATATGAATCTCAAAACTTTGTATATAATAATATAGAAACAAAAATTGTTCTCAGCACCATCTCTCTTACTGTAAGTATGTTAAAAGTGAATTATCAAAAAATACAGTGAATAACATGGTGCCTACTACATATATATAAACTAATTTTTTTTTTAAATGGGGTCTCACTCTGTCACCCAGGCTGGAGTGTAGTGGCACGATCTTGGCTCAATGCAACCTACACTTCCCGGGCTCAAGCAATCCTCCCACCTTACCTCCTGAGTAGCTGGGACCACAGGTGTGCACCACCATGCCTGGCTAATTTTTGGTATTTTTGGTAGAGACGGGGTTTCACCATGTTGCCCAGGTTGGTCTCAAACTCCCAAGCTCAAGTGATCCACCTGCCTCAGCCTCCCAAAGTGCTGGGATTACAGGCATGAGTCACCACACCTGCCCTGAAATCTTTAGACATTAAAAAAAATACTGGGCTGGGCGCAGTGGCCCGTGCCTGTAATCCCAGCACTTTGGGAGGCTGAAGAGGGTGGATCACCTGAGGTCAGGAGTTCAAGACCAGCCTGGCCAAGATGGTGAAACCCCATCTCTACTAAAAACAGGAGTTCAAGATCAGCCTGGCCAACATGGTGAAACCCCGTGACTACTAAAAATACAAAAATTTAGCTGGGCCTGGTGGCATGTGCCTGTAAATCCCAGCTACTCGGGAGGCTGAGGGAGGCAGGAGAATAGCTTGCACCCGGAAGGTTGGAGGTTGTGGTGAGCTGAGACTGGGCCACTGCACTCTAGCTTGGGCCACAGAGTGAGACTCCGTCTCCAAAAACAAACAAACAAACAAACAAAAAAAACTGTATACTTAAGTACTAGTATTAAAATACTTCTATACTTAAGAAAAATACACTCAGACAAGAAGTAGTTAACTACTGAACTAAGATCCAGATACAAGATTAAACCTGTTCAAATTAATGTTTAACTTATAAGAGCTATAAGAAATGTGCTGTTAATCAAATCCTTGACCCTGGGTGGGGACAACCATTTGAAGGCAAGAAGAGTTCAGACTATATAATCTGGGTTTTTTCCTTTTTTTTTTTTTTTTGAGACGGAGTCTCACTCTGTCACCCAGGCTAGAAGGCAGTGGCATAATCTCAGCTCACTGCAACCTCTGTTTCCTAAGTTCAAGCGATTCTCCTGCCTCAGCCTCCTGAGTAGCTGGGATTACAGGTGCGTGCCACCATGCCCGGCTAATTTTTGTATTTTTAGTAGAGATGGGGTCTCACCATGCTGGCCAGGCTGGTTTCAAACTCCTGATCTCAAATGATCCATCCACCTCAGCCTTCCAGTGAGCCTTACAGGCATTAGCCACTGCGCCTAGGTTCAGACTTACAACTTGAATTAATAGTCTTATACACTGGTGAAAGAATCTTTAGAGAGCAGGAATGTTGGGTGATTAGAAATCATCCTGCTTATATTATGCAATAACTACATAAGGTTTACAAAGTAACCTATTAGGAAGAAGACACATGTTTCTAATAATTTAATTAAAGCCTATTCCTAGAAGGAGAAAGTGAAGCTAGACCTGAAAAGTTTGGTAAGAAACCAAATTGCACATCACAAAGAAATGGTAAGTATGTGAGGTGACAGATATGTTAATTAGCCGGATTTGATGATTCCACAATGTATCCATGTATCAAAACAGTACATTGTACCCCATAAATACATACAATTATTATCAATTAAAAATAAAATCAAATAAATTGCCAAGTTTTATACTCAAATTCTTTCAAATATTGGGACTCCATGTGCTAAAAACTGAAACTGGTAATTTATTTTAATTCTACTTAAAGGACTTTAGTCACTGGTATTTAAGCTTACAACTGAACCCAGACAGAAGACATATATATTCCATTAGCATTCTTTTAGCATTGCTATGACCAAGCAGTATTACCCAAGGGTTTTTTCTGAGGTAGTACTACTACTAGACCTACTGAACTTTTGCAACGTTCAGGGACAACTTTTAAAACATGACAGAAACGCTGTGATGGTAGGTACCTTAATATTGACCTATTGTTAATACACTGTGGAATATCTGTGCCAAGGTTAGCACTGTGGCAAATACGGAGGAGGTCTTAACCTTACTGCCTGAAGCAGTCCTTCATAAATCTTCCAAGGTGTCTTCTTTAATCAGGTATGTATACAATGTTTTGTGTAGACATCAAACCAAGCAGGGCAACAAAACAGCAGACACTTTAACCATTAAAGATGGACTTTATACTCAAGAAAAACAATTGATCATCTTGGGAGGATGCTAGTAAATTAAGTCATTGTGAAAACTGACAAAGAGAATCAAACATATATGCCACCTGCCTTCCCTTTAAGGAACTGTAATCAAATGCTGATAGAGACAGTTCTCAATATAAATTATACAGTTTTGCAAAATCCTAATAACACATATAGGCAAAAATCACAGATGGCCACTACACTAATAAATTATTCTAGCCCTCCACACCCAAAACAACCCAAATCAATCAGGCCTCTGTTCAGTCAGTTTCCAGATACCAGAAGAGAGGAACAATTAAATAAAATCAAGGGAATTCAATGAGCAAAATGTTCAAACTGTAGAAAACTCTAAGGTCAAAATCTGGTTTCTTCAACACATAAACAGCAAAGAATAAAAATATGGTGAAGGGGAGCCTATACATGAAAATGTTTAGCAGACATTTTCAACAAAATACATGTATACTTTGTTTTAAATATTGAGCCAAACAGTGGGAAAATACGAATATTAAGACACTAGCAGGAAAGTAAGAACACTGATCACATATTTGATAATTTTAAAAATTGTGTTGTGATTGTTTTTAAGAGGAGTTATTATACATATTTAAATATTTACAGATAAGATCATAAATTGTCTGGGATTTGCTTTAAAATAATTAGAAGATAGGGCAAATTGACAGTTATACATAAACTGTGACTGAACATGAGCTGGTAATAGTCGAAACTGGGTGACAGACACAAAAGAGTTCACTGTAACATCTTCTCTACTTGATGCATGCTTGAGAATTTCCACAATAAAAGTTTTAAAAAGAAAGAACTAAAAAGTTCTACATAACAATCTACAGAATAAGAACAACAACAACAACAACAAAAACTGCTTGTCCCTCAGAGGTGAAAACAAACAAAAATCTGAATACTGAGTTAGATAAGCATTCTCCCTGTATATACATACATGCACACATGCTTACTCAACAAATGAGAAAAACTGAGACCCAAAGAGGTAAGTCTTGTTCAAGGTTACAAAACAAAGCAGCAGCAGAGCCAAAACTAAACTACAATTTCAAGCTCACAAAGAGGTCTAAGAAGCTTTTGAAACTAAGTGGTAGAAAATATTTTCATAAGAAGGTCTGAGTCCTCAAGTGGTCTGAAAGCTCATTAAAAGTGTGAAAAAAAAAGCCTTAAAAGTTTGTCAGGTGGGGAAAAAAAAAAAGTCAGCTGGTTTGAGAGGCTAAATGCTAGAGTGAGAATAATAAGGCAAAAAGTATAGAGAACAACTGGGTACAGTATTTGGTAGTCATCCTTATCAGAAAGAAGACTTAAATCTATGAGGTATATTTGGTAGCTACCTGATTCAAGGTGTCTGCAGAAGAGAATGTTGTCTACCTTAGAGAAAGCTTATTCATTAACCGGTAAAATATAAAATGACGGTTATAAATAAATACTCTTTGGAAACAGGTGAAAAAATTTTAAGTCTTATTAAGCACACAAATTATTTAAATATTAAACCTAAAAATGAGATTTATATTCCTGTCCAAGAAGAGGTAGGCTTCAAAATCTGACAGTGAAGGGCCTTCATTATTGAGGATTAACATTTCAAAAGAGAAGGGATGCATGTTTATATTAAAAGCCATTAAGAATAAAATTCAGTGTATGCCAATGAACTATACTATCTGTTTAATAAGCTTTAATATTAAATTTAATAGTAAATCTACCTAAAAAGAATGTAACTTATAAATGAGACATGTAACCCCATTCACCAATGTCATTTTGAAAACAGTAAAACCTAGTAAGTTTGATATTTTTTAAATAAATCATTTTCAAACTACTGGGTATTCATACTAAAAATTAATTTTAATTTTTGGTTAACGTGTTAGTGACTATTTTCAAAAGTGGTAAATTGGATTCCTTTTTTATTGGAAGCGTCTATTTTTAAAAAGACATTTCTGGTATTAAATTACGCAAGACTAAAAGCTATTTTAAAAATTCATATTAAGCATTTCAAAGTATATGTCCTTTAGCAATTATAATATATATCAAACTAGGAAGTCAAAGAAAATTCCAGTGTAATCTCTAAATTTAATATGACAGATAAATGAGACCACTGTTAAATAACAATCTGCCTTTTAAGGAGCATGAAAGGATAATGCAGAAACAGAAGCTGTGACTTGAGAATTTCACCACACATACTTAAATTAACTCAAATAGTACATTAGGGTGTTTCTCTGACCCTTGCCAGTATCTTCAAAGTAATAATGTACCTCCTCACTTGAAAAACATGTTTTTAAGGAGTACTCTTCTCAATAACCTAAAATCAAAGCTATCAAGTAAAAATTCACATAAAGACAAGGAGGGGAAAGAACATATTTCTGAGTGACAAAAATATTAAGGAGTAAAAATGGAAAAAAGTACACACTCGAGTCAGGTAGTACTGTTTCTCGGCTACTCAGTACTCCTGTAACCCTTGCATCAGTTTTCCCATCAGTAAAAGGGGATGATCACAATAGTCACCTCACAGTACTGTAGTGAGGAGGAAATGAGACAATGCTCAAACAGCGCTAACTTAGTGGCAGTCACACAGTACGCAGTTCAATCAATAACCTTGTGATGCAATTTCAAAGGTTCATTCCAAGAAAAATGCTTAATGCCCTTCTCATCAAAATGTCTCTAGCCTACACTCACTTGTGGGAGAAAATGAAAAAGCACAAACAAAAATAAAAATATTTTATTTTTCTCTTAAGGGCATAATTTTACTTATATAATTTTACGATCATTTGGGGATAAGTATCAAATAAAAGCCGCACCCTACAGTTTTTAACAGTATGCCAATATTGTATGTGTGTTCAAACCTGAAAAAGAGGAAAACAGAAAATCCTTTAAGTGCTTTTAAGTTTGGGGTTATTCGTATGACTAAATACACTATTATCTATTAAATAAAGTGTTAATACTGCTAGTCACAAATTTTATAATAAAGTATTTTAAAACATAAAAAGGAAAGCAATTACCTTTGTACAATAAAGCATCCAAAGTTCAAAGAGCCTCTCTCTGGATGCCATTCTGGCTTCCACTCTGGCACTTTAAGTTTTCCTTAAAAAAATTATGTTCAAGACTACAGCATGTCCATTTTATTTTCCAAGTTTTTCAGCCGTTACAGTAAAGCTCACAGCAGTAAGGAAAGCAAAAAGAAGTGAAACAAATGGACTGTCCTCTGGTTAAAAACAAAAAGGCAATTTCAACAGTCACTCCAACATATCTTCATCAGTGGTAGTTGCGCAATTAAATAAATCTGTGAAAGAGAAAAACATCCACAGGTTAGAAAAAGAGGCCATATTAAAAAATCTAGACTTATCAAAAACTAAAGATGTATCTTCTTCACTTCCCACAAACAACCCGCTATACTTTCACATGGACTGATTAGATTTCATAGAAACTTGTCTTTCAGGAAAACATCACAGCTAACACAGTATGTCCACCATAGAATCTTCTAGGGCAGACAGACTCCTAGAGATGGGTACATGTTCATAACCAAAAATGTGCCCAGTGAGAATAAGGAGCAAGACTCCCTTCCCCCTCATACGTTTTGTACAGATACAAGGAAAAGGCCCACATCTCAGACATTTCAAATACATCAAAGCTCTTAGAATGTTCTTGTTCTGGTCTCCTCTTCAAAGTTGTTGAGGCCAGGCGCGGTGGCTCACGCCTGTAATCCCAGCACTTTGGGAGGCCCAAGTGCGTGAATCACCTGAGGTCAGGAGTTCGACACCAGCCTGGCCAACATAGTGAACCCCTGTCTCTACTAAAGAAATACAAAAAATTTGCCGGGCGTGGTGGCGGGCACCTGTAATCCCAGCTACTCAGGAGGCTGAGGCAGGAGAACTGCTTGAACCCGGGAGGCAGAGGTTGCAGTGAGCCGAGATCACGCCACTGCACTCCAGTCTGGGCGACAGAGCAAGACTCCGTCTGGGGTGTGGGGGGGGTGGAGTAGTTGGGACTGTTTGCTGTGTTGCAGGGCAGGGCGTGGGGGCGGGGGAGGAATTCCCAGTTCGTTTGTTCTAACAATCCTCGGAGAGTGGAAGTCCACCCGCCCACCTGGCCTCTCCACCTTTCCATCCAAGATAAGTGGGCACGCACGCACCGGCGAGGAACTTCCCGAAGAAGCATCCAAGTGTTTGGGGGAATCTTTTAATTTCCTCCTCACATCCCAGACAACCCAAACGGAGGCAAACTTAAAGTGCGCGAAGCTGCCAAGAGAAGCTCTAGAACTGAGGAATGCGGACTCGGGGTCTCCCGACCGCGATCCCAGCCTGCACTACAGTATCGAAACACTCCCTGACAGCCTAGCCCACTCACAGCCGCCCCTCACTCTGCAGCCCCTCCACCACCAAGCACCGGGGCCCTCCGATTTCTCGCCATGCCGCCCCCTCTTCCCAACGGCCCGCCCCCCATCACCGCGCTCACATTGTGTGCCGCGCCGCAGCCGCCGCCCGGCCGCCGTCTAACTGCTTCCCTCGACCCCTTCCCAAGGCGAAGCCCCGTGTCACCCCGCAGCCAGGCAGGCGGGCGGGCAGGACATGGGGGCGGGGCGAGAGGCCGGGAGGAGCCGGGGGCGGGGCTGCCCCCTGGGCTAATCATTGCGGCCGCTGAGGATTTACCCAGCCCTCGGGCGGCAGCTGTTCAATGGTCGCGTAGGCTGGGGATGGGCGGGGTGACCTGAAGCCCCGCCCCAGCATACTTGCGCAGCCGCAGTCGACAGGCTCTGGCTGCCCATCCCTTGGCGGGCGCCGGCCGCGGCGCTGAAACCAGCCTTCCCGCAGCTGGACATGGAGGAGGACTGACGTGCTGACGTCTATGCCCGCCCCGCTTTTCGCTGATGGCGTCATTTCCGTGAGTCATCTGAGGGCGTGAGACCCTGCGGTGGTAAAGGGGATTTTGTTTCACTTATTTGTAGAACCGGGATTGGTTCTGGGAATTTAGAGTAATGTAAAAAGACAAAACACACACACACACACCCCCCAAAAAAATCCTTTTCCTTTTGTGCCTGCTTTCGTCGTCACCGAGTGTCATATCCAAAGGGCTTATTTTACCACCACTAAAGACTTCGAAAGGGTTTTGCTTTTTCAGAAAAAAAGCAAAAGGCGTTTACTAGCTATAGACAACTTTCAGAGAGATTTTGCTTTGTATAAGGAAGGAAAAACGCGTAAGATAACTCACCTTTGTTAAACCTAAACATTTCCACAACTTTTTATTGTGAAAGATTTCAAGTATATTCAAAAGTAAACTAACGAAACCCTGTATACCGTCACCCAACTTCAAAAATGATCAACTAATGTCCCATCTTGTTTCGTTTGTAACAACGATCCACAAATTGCCTGTGAAGAGCCAGAGAGTAGACGAGGCGCAGTGGCTATCGCCTGTAATTCCAGAATTTTGGGAGGTCTAGGCGGGCGAATCCCTTGAACCCAGGAGATCAGCCTGGGCAACATAATGAGACCCTGTCTCTGCAAAAGAAATTTTAATTAGCTTGGCGTGGTGGTGCACGCCTGTAGTTCCAGCTACTTAGAAGCTGAAGTGGGAGAATCTCTTGAGCCTGGGAGTAAAGGTTGCAATGAGCTCCGATGGCGCCACTGTACTCCAGCCTGGGCGACAGAGCGAGACACTGTCTCAAAAAATAAAAATAAAATAAAAAGAGCCAGACAGTAAATGTTATAGGCTTTGCAGCCCATTCTGGTTGCAACTTGCTTAACGAAAATCAAGAGAATATTTTGAGATGTGAAAATTAGACGAAATTCAAATTCAAGTTTCAGTGTCCTAAAATTTTATTGGAACACAACCATGCCCATTCCTTTAGTATTGTCTATAGCTGCTTTCACTCTACCATGGCAGAATTGAGAATAGTTGCTTGCAAATTACGCCTTCAATTTTTTATCCTGAAATTACATTTTACATTCAGCATTTCTCCTTGGTTGTCCATTAGGCATGTGAAATTTATATGTCAAAACTTTGGGGGAAAAATATACTTTTCCTTTGGGATACCCTATTTTAGTACTTAGCAATTCTATTCTTGCACTTGCTCAGTACAAGAACCTAGGAAGTGTGCTTGCTGTCTTCCTCATGTACTTCACATCCAATCTAATCTTTTCAGCTATATCTCCAAAATATACCTAACCATCTCTCCACACTTTCTTCCTTGAATGGATGGTGGTATAGTAGTAGTAACCACTATCTTTATTTCTTTTCCTTTTTTTTTTTTTTTTTAATTAGAGGCAGGGGATTCGTATGTTCCCCAGGCTGGTCTCAAACTCCTGGGCTCAAGGGAGCCTCCTGCCTCGGCCTTCTGAAGTGCTGGGACTCCAGGCGTGAGCCGTTGCACCTAGCCTTGGCTACTGTCTTTAAAATGGTTTAAGTTATACAAAATATTTTCAAGCTTATTGTAATAGCCTTCCAACTTGTTTCCCTGACTCTGCCCGTGACTCTACCCCCAATCCATGGATTATTTTCAACATAGCAAACAGAGCGATCTTTTAACATTGAAGTAAGATGTCACTTCTCTGCTAAAAAGCCTCCAATGGCTTCCCATTCCACTTTAAAAGGCCTGCAAGGACCTACTTCATTTTCCTCCAACATTTTCCTCTCTGACTTCTCCAACTATTCTGGCCTTTCTTACCTTACTTGAGACATGACTTGTTTGCTCCTTTTCAAAGGCACAAAGCACACTCCAGCCTCAGGGATTTTCACATGCTAACCCTTCTACCTGGACGTCTCTTTCCCCAGATGTCTGCACAAAATCTTTTTCTTTTTTTTTTTTTGTTTTGAGACAGTCTCACTCTGGCACCTAGGCTGGAGTGCAGTGGTGTGATCTCGGCTCACTGCAACCTCCACCTCCCAGGTTCAAGCAATTCTCCTGCTTCAGCCTCCTGAGTAGCTGGGATTACAGGCACCCACCACCACGCCTGGCTAATTTTTGTATTTTTAGTAGAGATGGGGTTTCACCATGTTGGCCAGGCTGGTCTCAAACTCCTGACCTCAGGTGATCTACCTGCCTTGGCCTCCCAAAGTGCTGGGATTACAGGTGTGAGCCACTGTGCCCGGGCTGCACAAAATCTTTAAGAAACACCTTATCCAGGCTGGGTGTAGTGGCGCACACCTGTAATCCCAGCACTTTGGGAGGTTAAGGCAGGATTGCTTGAGGCCGGGAGTTCGAGACCAGACTGAACACCACAGTGAGACCCCCACCTCTATAAAAAAATTAAGATAAAAATTAGCCCAGTGTGGTGGTACTTGCCTGTAGCCCTACCTACTTGGGAGGCTGAGGCGTGAGGATCACTTGAGATTAGTTCAAGGCTGCGGTGAGCTATGATCATGTCACTGCACTGCAGCTCGGGCAGAAGAGCAAGACCCTGTCTCTAAAAGAGTGAAATAAAAAGAATCACCGTATCCGTGAAGCATTCCTTCTCTCTTCCTTCTCTCTTTTTCACTGTAGCACTTATCGGCTGATATTAATATATCATTTGTTTATCCAGTGTGTGTTCCCCCTAATAAAATGTAAGCACCATGAAAACAGGGACTTGTTCACTGCTATATCTTCAGGTTCTTGAACAGTTCTGGAACACACAGTAGGAATTCAATAAATATTTCCAGACTAATATGAATGAAAGAAATTAGCTTTTTCACCATATGCCTCTATATCCTGAATCCATCCAGTTTTTCTATAAACTGTTAATTTACAGCATGTTGGACTCTTCAAAAGACTAGCACTATAAAACATAATTTGTAAACTAGAGCAAAAAGTAATAAATGTGTTGTCTATAAACAAAAGTTGATAATATGGTACAACTTGCTTCTCAAACTTTCACGTGCATACTGATAACCTGAGGATCTTGTTAAAATGCTGATTTTGATTCCATAGGGCTGGGATTCAGTGGGTCAGCAGTCTATTAAGCTCCCAACCGATGCCAGTGCTGCTAATTCACAACCACACTTTGAAAGTTTCCTACAGTTAATACAGAATGCATTTGGTTGGTTTTGGAGGTAGTACGGATAGATTTGCATGGATTCATCCATCTATTCTTATTTTCTTCCCCTTGCGTCTGACTGGTGACACAGATTTGTAGAGGTATAATCTGTGGCTGTGACACAAAACCAAACCAATTGCTACATATAGGCATTGAATCTCCAAGCATGACATTATTGCAGTTACAGCTAGAAAGAGAGAAATACATTGTGTAAGATGCCACATGACAGTCCCTACTGGGACTCAAATGATAGCAGTATTTTGCTTTGGTGTCTATCATAGAGGCAGTCCTCAGCTTTGCCAGCAAATAGGAAGACTCCAGAGGACTGACCCTTAATAAACACACAAAGAACTAAAACATGTAACCTGTGTGTCCCTTCTTTCTGTCTCAAGAGATCTCAAGCTATGCATTGACAAGGAGAAACTCAGAAAACTTACCCGTATTGTCTCTAGGAGTCTACTAGTTGATTCTCTTTTCCATATGAGAATTCAACTAAGGCTGGTGCCCATCAAACTTCTGTGAACCAGGATTACCCTAGTTTAATATCTTCTTTCCCTTTTCCCGTAGACAAAATACCCAATGGATATTAGTAGACAATTAAGTACTTCTTTTTCTGAAGGGTGCAAGTGTTCCCTAAAGCTACAGAGAGTAAGGGGAGATGAGGAGTTATGCCTTTGTTTAGATAATTCTTTCCTTTGTACCACATACAAGGCAATAATTACAACACCTCACTGCATGGGTTTAATAAGATGTCCCTCCTGGATAATCCCTAGTTTCTTAGTTCTCAGTTCTCCTGTGTCTCTTCCCCATAGTCCTGTCTTTAAACCATTCCCCTCTATAGTGTCCCCATTATACTCACAGAATAAGAAAGGGTGGATCCCAGCCCCTTCTTGAGCCTGGCAAATTCTGCTGCATTTTGGTAACATCTAGGTGTCAGCTAGATGCCAACATTCTTCCTCTGTTGAGGCTTCTGATGGCTCCCAGGAGTGGGGATAAGCTTTGGTTTCATGAGTGAGCCCCTCAACAACATTGAGATGTTTCTCTACCAATGAAACTACAGCTACTTTTTCTCCCAGTGTACCTTAAGATAAACACATTTACCACCTTCAGAATATTTTCTTTCATAAGACTATATGACCCAGCAGCTTCTAAAATAGCCTGTCCTTTTATGTTAAAAGTATATATGTGGCCTGATTTTCATGAAAAAGGCCTCCACGTTAATTTAAATGGTCTTGCACTCAAATAGTGTCTCAGTTTATGTCAGAGCTATGAGTTTCAGTTCATCTCACCAGATATAACCTTAGAATGCCATTAAATTTATTAACAATGAAAAAATATACCTGCCAGCCAGGCATGGTGGCTTATGCCTGTAATCCCAGCACTTTGGGAGGCCGAGACAGGTGGATCACTTGAGGACAGGAGTTCAAGACCAGCCTGGTCAACATGGTAAAACCCCATCTCTACTAAAAATACAAAAATTAGCCAGGCATGGTGGTGCATGCCTATAATATCCAGCTACTCAGGAAGCTGAAACATGAGAATCTCTTGAACCCAGGAGGCAGAGGTTGCAGTGAGCCAAGAACTTGCCGCTACACTCCAGCCTGGTGACAGAGCAAGACTGTCTAAAAAAAAAAAAAAAAAAAACCAAAAAACCCTGGCAAGGCAATTGGACTATTCATATCTCTTGGTCAGGGCATTATCTCCCCATAGAAAAGAATGTATAGGGAAGTAAATTATATTCTCAGGGTTGCTTTTTCATCATGAGTCATAACAAGTAAAACTAATTGGATTAACGTGATGGTAGTATCATCTTTTATAATAGCTTTCATGCAGCCATTTCCACTATGTGCAACCTGCCAGTCGAAGCAGATACTTGGTTCTGCTAGATAGAGCGGTTTCCCTTGGGCAGATCTGGAGACATATGGTCAAGTTTTTGTTCTTTGACATTCCTTTCCTAAATCCCATCGAAGCTCTTTCTCTTCTATCCACACTTTCACACTTTTTTAGTTAGCCTGTCTATATGCATTCAGATTTTCTGATCTTTTCTAAAAAACACGTTTGGTTTTGTTGATTACCTTTATTAATTTCCTATTTCAATTTCATTTATTTCTGCTCTAATTTTTGTTATTTCTTTTCTTCTGCTTACTTTGGATTTAATTTGCTCTTCTTTTTCTAGTTTCCTATGGTAGAAGCTTACTGACTTTAGATCTTTTTTTTTTCTAATATTCAATGCTACAAAATTCCCTCTGTTTTGGCTACATTCCTCAAATTTTCATCAGCTGTATTCTCATTTTCATTTATTTTAGAATATATAAAAATATCTCTTGAGTATCGGGGAACCTGCCCCCGATAGTCACATAGGTTCTTTTCTATTTTCCCTAAGCATCGGCCAGGTTGAGAAATAAAGGGACAGAGTACAAAAGAGGGAAATTTTAAAGCTGGGCATCCAGGGGAGACATCACATGTCGGTAGGTTCCGTGATGCCCCCTGAGCTGTAAAACCAGCAAGTTTTTATTAGGGATTTTCAAAAGGGGAGGGAGTGTGCGAATAGGGTGTGGGTCACAGAGATCACCTACTTCACAAGGTAATAGAATATCACAAGGCAAATGGAGGCAGGGCGAGATCACAGGACCACAGGACCGGGGCGAAATTAAAATTGCTAATGAAGTTTCGGGCACCATTGTCATTGATAACATCTTATCAGGAGACAGGGTTTGAGAGCAACCAGTCTGACCAAAATTTATTAGGCGGGAATTTCCTCGTCCTAATAAGCCTGGGAGCGCTATGGGAGACTGGGGCTTATGACATCCCTACAGCTCGACCATAGAAGACGGCCACACCGAAGGGGGCCATTTTAGAGGCCCACCCTCAGGGGTGCATTTTCTTTCTCAGGGATGTTCCTTGCTGAGAAAAAGAATTCAGTGATATTTCTTCCATTTGCTTTTGAAAGAAGAGAAATATAGCTCTGTTCCGCCCGGCTCACTGGCAGTCAGAGTTTAAGGTTATCTCTCTTGTTCCCTGAACATTGCTGTTATCCTGTTCTTTTTTTCAAGGTGCCCAGATTTCATATTGTTCAAACACACATGCTCTACAATTTGTGCAGTTAATGCAATCATCACAGGGTCCTGAGGCGACATACATCCTCCTCAGTTTACGAGATGACAGGATTAAGAGATTAAAGTAAAGACAGGCATAGGAAATCACAAGGGTATTGATTGGGGAAGTGATAAGTGTCCATGAAATCTTCACAATTTATGTTTAGAGACTGCAGTAAAGACAGGCATAAAAAATTATAAAAGTATTAATTTGGGGAACTAATAAATGTCCATGAAATCTTCACAATCCACGTTCTTCTGCCATGGCTTCAGCCGGTCCCTCCATTCGGGGTCCATGACTTCCCGCAACACTTGAGGTTTCTTATTTGACCCATGTATTATTTAAAAGTATGTTGTGTCAGCTGGGTGCAGTGGCTCACACCTGTAATCCCAGAACTTTGGGAGGCTGAGGGGGGTGGATCACTTGAGGTCAGGAGTTTCAAACCAGCCTGGCAAATATGGTGAAACCCCATCTCTACTAAAAATACAAAAATTAGCCAGGTGTGGTAGCACACGCCTGTAGTCCCAGCTATTCGGGAGGCTGAGGCACAAGAATCTCTTAAACTCAGGAGGCGGAGGTTGCAGTGAGCCAAGATCACACTATTGCACTCCAGCCTGGGGGACAGAGCAAGACTCCATCTCAAAAACAAACAAACAAAAGCTGGGCACGGTGGCTCATACCTATAATTCCAGCACTTTGGGAAGCTGAGGCAGGCAGATCACGAGGTCAAGAGTTCGAGACCAGTCTGGCCAACATAGTGAAACCCGTCTCTACTAAAAATACAAAAAGTTAGCCAGTGTGGTGGTGTGCACCTGTAATCCCAGCTACTCGGGAGGTTGAGGCAGGAGACTCTCATGAACCCGGGAGGTGGAGGTTGCAGTGAGCCGAGTTCGGACCATCGTACTCCAGCCCAGGTGACAGTGAGAGACTCCATTTCAAAAAAAAAAAAAAAAAAAAAAGTGTGTTTTGTAATCTCCCAAGTATTTTGGGATTTTCCAGCTATCTTTCTGTTATGGATTTTTAGCTTAATTCTATTGAAGTCTGAGAGCAGACATTATATGACATGTATTCTTCTAAATTTGTTAAGATATGTATTGTGGGCCGGGCACAGGCTCATGCCTGTAATCCCAGCATTTTGGGAGGCTGAGGCAGGTGGATCACCTGAGGTCAGGAGTTCGAGACCAGCCTGGCCAACATGGTGAAACCTCATGTGTACTAAAAATATAAAAAATTAGCTGGGCATGGTGGCAGGCGCCTGTAATCCCAGCTACTTGGGAGGCTGAGGCAGGAGAATCGCTTAAACCCAGGAGGTGAAGGTTGCCATCAGCTGAGGTCATGTGCCATTGCACTCCAGCCTGGGCAAGAAGAACGAAATTCTTGTCTCAAAAAAAAGAAAAAAAAGATGTGTATTATGGCCCACAATGTGGTCTAGCTAGGTGAATAGTCCTTGTGAGCTTAAGAATGTGTATTCTGCTGTTGTTGGATAAGTAGTCAACAGATGTCGATGTTACTGTTCAATTCAACTATGTCCTTATGTCTGCTTGATGGATGTGTCCATTTATATAATAGAGGGGTACTTAAGTCTCCAACTATAATAGTGGATTCATCTATTTCTCCTTGGAGTTCTATCAGTTTTTGCCTCACATATTTTGATATCTGTTATTAGGGAAATATGTGTTAAGGATTGTTATGTCTTCTTGGAGAAATGACCCCTTTATCATTATGTAATGGTCCTCTTTATCACTGATAACTTTCCTTGTTCTGAAGTCTGCTCTGTCTGAAATTAATATGTTTACTTCCTCTTTCTTTTGATTAGTATTAACATGGTATGTTTTTCTTTACCCATTTACTTTTAATCTATATGTGTTTTTATATTTAAAGTGGGTTTCTTGTAGATAATGTATAATTGGGTCTTGTTTTTTGATCCACTATGTCTTTTAAATGACATATTTAGACCATTAACATATAAAGTGATTATTGACATAGTTGGATTAATATATACCATATTCATTACTGTTTCCTATACATTGTACTTATTCTTTGTTCCTATTTTTGTCTTTCACTCTTTTTCTGCCTTTTACACACACACACACATATATATATATATATATATTTTTTTTTTTTTTTTTTGAGACAGGGTCTTTGTTGCTTAGGCTGGAATGCAGTGGCATGATCATGGCTCACTGCAGCCTCAAACTCCTTGGCTCAAGTGATCTGCCCACCTCCACCTCCCAGGTAGTTGGCACTACAGGCACACTCCACCATGCCCAGTTAACTTTTGTATTTTTTGTAGAGACAGGGTCTTGCTATGTTGCTCAGGCTGGTCTTGAACTCCTGGATTCAAGTGACCCTCCCACCTTGGCCTCCCAAAGTGGTGGGATTATAGGCGTGAGCCATGGCACTCGGCCAGTGCCTTTTAAAATCTTAATTATTTAATATGATTCCATTTCCTCTACTTTTGTAGCATATTAGTTTTACTTTTTTTTTTTTTTTTTTTTTTTGAGATGGAGTTTTGCTGTTGTCACCCAGGCTGGAGTGTAGTGGCGCGATCTCGGCTCACTGCAACCTCTGCCTCCCAGGTTCAAGCAATTCTCCTGCTTCAGCCTCCCAAGTAGCTGGGATTACAGGCACCCACCACAATGCCCAGCTAATTTTTGTATTTTTAGTAGAGATGGGGTTTCCCCATGTTGGCCAGGCTGGTCTCGAACTCCTGACCTTAGGTGATCCACCCACCTTGGCCTCCCAAAGTGCTGGGATTACAGGTGTGAGCCACTGCGCCCGGCCCAGTTTTACTTTTTTTTTTTTCCTACCTTATTTAGTGGTTGTCCTAGAGTTTGCAGTATACATTTACAACTACTCCAAGTTCACTTTCCAATAGCACTATACCAATTCACAGATATTGCAAGAACCTTATAACAAAACATTCGTAATCATTCCTAATTCCTCTCTCCTGTCCCTTATGTCATTTCTGCCATTCACTTACACATAAGCAATTGTGTGTATACACACACACACAATTACATGGTTGCCTAGTATTATTTTGAACAAACTGTTGTCTGTTAGATTAACTGAGAATAAGAAAAATAAGAGTTTATATTTTATATTCACTTATTATTTCTCCGATGCTCTTCATTTATTTATGCAGAGAGTTTCTGACCTATGTGTCATTTTCCTTCTCTCTCAAGAAGTTCTTTTAATTATTTCTTATAAGGAAGGTCTATTGGCAACATATTCCCTCAAATATTGTTCATCTGAGAAAGTCTTTGTCTTTCACTTTTATATGATAATCTTATGGGATACAGAATTCTAGGCTGGTGTTTTTTTTCTCTCAATATGTTAAATGTTTCACTCCACTCTCTTCTTGATTGCATGATTTCTGATGAGAAGTTGGATATAATCCTTATCTTGCTCCTGCATAGAAAGCTGTTTGTTTTCCTCTGGCTTCCTTCAGGATTTTCTCTTTATCTTTGATTTTCTGTAATTTGAAAATGATAGCCTAGGTGTAGTTTTTTTTTAACCACTTATCCTGCTTGGTGTTCTCTGTGCTTTCTGGGATTTCTGGTTTGGTGTCTATTGCCAATTTGGGGAGATTCTCTGTCACTGTTGCTTGAAATATGCTTCGCTTCCTTTCTTTTTTTTCCTTCTGGTATTCCTATCACACACATTTATACCTTTTGTAGTTATTCCACAGTTCTTGGATGTTCTGAATCATTTTATTCAGTCTTTTTTCTCTTTGCTTTTCCATTTTGGAGGTTTCTATTGACATATTCTCAAACTCAGAAATGTTCTCTTAGCCATGTCCAGTTTACTAATGAGCTCATCTTCATTCAGTCTACTAAGGAGGATTCTTCATTTATGTTATAGTGTTTTTGATCTGTAGCATTTTAAAAATTCTTTCTTAGAATTTACATCTCTGCTTACATTGCCCATCCGTTCTTGCATGCTGTCTGCTTTATCCATTAGAGCCCTCAGCATATTAATCATAGTTGTTTTAAATTCTCAGTCTGGTAATTTCAACATGCCTGTCATATATGAATTTGGTTCTGATCTTTGCCTTATGTCTTCAGGTTGTTTTTTGCCTTTTAGGATGCTTTGTAATAATTTTTTCTTTTTTTTTTTTTGAGATGGAGTCCCATTCTGTAACCCAGGCTGGAGTGTAATGGCACAATCTTGGCTCACCGCAACCTCTGCCTCCCGTGCTCAAGCAATTCTCCTGCCTCAGCCTCCCGAGTAGTTGGGATTACAGCCACGTGCCACCGCACCCGGCTAATTTTTGTTTCTGTTTTTGTTTTTCAGTAGAGACAGGGTTTCACCATGTTGCCCAGGCTGGTCTCCAACTCCTGACCTCAGGTGATCCACCCACCTCGGCTGGGATTATATGCGTGAGCCATGGGCCCGGCCTGTAATTTTTTCTTGATAGCTGAACATGATGTACTAGGTAAACAGAACTGCAGTAAATAGGACTTTAGTAATGCGGTGGTAAAATGTGGAGGAAAGGGAGGCTTCCTATAGTCCTGTGATTAGATCTCAGTCTTTTAGTGAGCCTGTGCCTCTGAACTGTGCTTTTCAGTTTTTCCCCACCTTAGCTGGTACAGGATGATTAGTATGCGCTGCGGTTATTTCCCTTCTCCCATGTGGATGTCTAGAACTGAATGGAGTTGGGTATCTCCCTTCGCCTAAGACGGTTAGGCTCTGGTAAGACAGTTTCTCTTGAGGGCAGGCCTCATTAAGAAAAATAGAATGGCTGGGTGTAGTGGCTCACACCTGTAATCATAGTGCTTTTGGAGACCAAGGCGGGAGGATTACTTGAGCCCAGGAATTTCAGACCAGTTTGCGCAACATAGTGAGACACTGTCTCTATAAAAAAAAAAAAAAAAAAAGAAAGAAAAAAAAAGGCCAGGCGCAGTGGCTCATGCCTGTAATCCCAGCACTTTGGGAGGCCGGGGTAGGCGGATCTTCTGAGGTTAGAAGTTCGAGACCAGCCTGACCAACATGGTGAAACTCCGTCTCTACTAAAAATACAAAATTAGCCTGGTATGGTGGTGCATGCCTGTAATCCCAGCCACTTGGGAGGCTGCGGCAGGAGAATCGCTTGAACCTGGGAGGTGGAGGTTGCAGTGAGCCGAGATCGTGCCATTGCATTCCAGCCTGGGCAACAAGAATGAAACTCCATCTCAAAAAACAAAAACAGAATGCCCTGGGTTTGTGTGTGTGTGTGTGTGTGTGTGTGTGTGTGTGTATTTTTGTTGTTGTTTGTTTGTTTGTTTTGTTTTCAGATGGAGTTTTGCTCTTGTTGCCCAGGCTGGAGTTCAATGGTGTGATCTTGGCTCACAGCAACCTCCACCTCCCGGGTTCAAGCGATTCTCTTGCCTCAGGCTCCCAGTGGCTAGGATTATAGGAACCCGTTACCACACCTGGCTAATTTTGTATTTTTAGTAGACCGGGTTTCACCATGTTGGTCAGGCTGGTCTTGAACTCCTGACCTCAAGTGATCCACCCTCCTCGGCCTCCCAGAATGCTGGGATTACAGGTGTGAGCCACCGCACCTGGCTGCCCTGGTTATTTTTAAGTGGGTCCTTTTTTTTCCTTCTACCTGCTGAAAACAAGGGGGAATTTTCCTGTAATAATTACCATAAGAACCTGGTCAAGTTCCTAGAGGTAAAACTCACAGGAGTGTTGTGGCTTGCTCCATAACTAGCCCCACTTCCCCCAAGAGCTTTTTACTCTCAGGCATGTCCACTCTGAGCCTCCCATAACTTGTCAGTTGCAGTTCAGGTTTGCCTGCCCTCATTCCAGTTCCTGTGGAGATTTATGCTCTCTCTATATTTTTTTTATGTTCTCTGTATTTTTACTCTCTCTCTCTCTCTCCAATTTTGGTGGCAAGGGTTTACCCTGTGACTTCATTTCTCTGGTGGATCTAGGAAGAATTGTTGATTTCTCCATTTGTTCAGCTTTTTATTTATTGGGATAGAGTCTTCCAAGCTCCCGGACACCAGAATTGCTGTCCATACCATACCACACAGTTGTCTAAGCTACAATGTCAGACATGCTCATGAAAACACTGTGATTATGATTACGTTGACGGGAATGTGGGTGTTATCAGAACTCCTCAGTTACCCATTTACAGACTCTTTTATTAAAGTAGATTGTGAAGCCAGGTGTGGTGGTTCATGCCTGTAATCTCAACACTTTGGGAAGCGGAGGTGGGAGTCTCACTTGAGGCCGGGAGTTTGAGACCAGCTTGGCCAACACAGCAAGACTCTGCCTCTACGAAATAATAAAAAAATTAGCCAGGCATGGTGGCTTATTCCTGTAGTCCCAGCTACTTGGGAGGCTGAAGCAGGAGGATTGTTTGAACCCAGGTGTTTGAGGCTGCAGTAATCCATGATCATGCCACTGTACTCTATCCTGGGCAACAGAGTGAGACTCTGTCTCAAAAAAACTAAAACTAAAATAGATTATGTATTCTTCTGTAGAATCACAGAACTAAACAACTAAAAGTTACTGTAGAGATCATGTAATTTAGTGGCCCCATTTTAAATATTAAAAAATCAAGGCCTGAATCTGAATCTAACCAAGTCTCTAGACCAGTGCTGTCTGATAGAACTTTCTGCAGTGAAGGAAATGTTCCACATCTGTGCTGTTCAGTACAGTAGGCACTAGCCATATATAGCTATTAAACAATCGAAATGCGGCTTGTGCAACCAAGAAACAAATTTTTTGTTTTATTTAATTTTAATGTACATAGCCACATGAGGTTAATGGTTACTGTATTGGACAGTGAAACTCCAGAGCTAATTTGCATTGTAGAAAACACATGGGATAGAGGATGGGGAGAGTTGAGAGATACCACCAAGTAATTCATATGCTTAGGAAAGCTTTCCAGTGGAGAGTGTGTCTGAGCTAGGTCTTGAAGGAATGTTAGAATTCCAGTGTCCAGAAAGAAATAATAATTCTAAAAAGAGAATGCCCTGGGTAAAAGCTTGACTCCTGAGAAAATTCTCTTCTGTGTTTTGAGAAAATCATAACTTACTTGATGAGTCTATCTGGGGTAGAAGTAGCAAGGCAATCAACTTGGTTGTAACCAACTCACCATGGGTCCCTGAATACAGCTCAGTAATTTACATTTCACCTTGTGTAAAATTAAAGTTTTTATGCAGGGATGTAATAAGATTAAGAATATATTTACTCTACTAGACCTTCTGATATCTTCCCCAAGACAACATGTAACCATGCGTGTGTGTGCGTGCACACACATAGAATACAGTAATTAAAATTAAGTTGAAACATGAAAGAAAACCACTTCACTTTCATCTGTAATGAACTTCCCATGCTGGCTGGGAAGTTAATTGAAAGTTAGGACTTCCACATTCTACAGTAGGAAAAATTATTTAATCAAGAGAAAAAAATGAATTACTGGAAATTCTTGTTTAAAAATTAGCATTTTATCTTTTTAAATTCTTCTTTCCAAATGTGAAGAAAAGAAAAATTTGAGACTAGGGACATTTGTTCTCTTAAGAAAGCAGCTTTCGGCTGGGCGCGATGCTCACGCCGGTAATCCCAGCACTTTGGGAGGCCAAGGTAGGCGGATCACGAGGTCAAGAGATGGAGACCATCCTGGACAACATGGTGAAACCTCATCTCTACTAAAAAAAAAAAAAAAAAAAAAAATAGCTGGGCGTGGTAGCGCACACTTGTAGTCCCAGCTGCTCAGGAGACTGAGGCAGGAGAATCGCTTGAACCCAGGAGGTGGAGGTTGCAGTGAGCCAAGATCGCGCCACTGCACTCTAGCCTGGCATCAGAGCAAGACTCTGTCTCAAAATAAATAAATAAATAAATAAATAAATAAATAAATAAAATAAAAATGAAAGAATTAAAAAAAAAAAGCACCTTTCTTGAAGTTTAACCATTCTAGTTCAAATTTAAGTTAATCGATATCTGAGATCTCTTGTTATGCATCAAGGAACATTTTTTTCCTTTCAGTATTATAATACTAAGATAATTAAAAAGAAAAAAAAACCTCTGTTTAAAAAACAAAAACAAAAACACAAAAAAACCTTTGTGTAATCTCTACCACTGTACCTGCTCATCTCAATTAGTTTTTCCCTTTGCTTTCCATAGTAAGAGCAAATAATGCACATTATTTCTTGACATTAATCTATCAGCATTCCTAGGAATTACATCTGGCACTGTGTTTTCTTTCTTTCTTTCTTTCTTTTTTTTTTTGAGACAGAGTTTTGCTCTGTTGCCCAGGCTGGAGTGAGTGGTGCGATCTCAGCTCACTGCAACCTCTGCCTCCTGGGTTCAAGCAATTCTCTGCCTCAACCTCCCAAGTAGCTGGGACTACAGGTGCGCGCCACCATGCCCAGCTAATTTTTTTGTATTTTTAGTAGAGATGGGGTTCCACCATATTGGCCAGGCTGGTCTCAAACTCCTGACCTCAGGTGATCCACCCGCCTCAGCCTCCCAAAGTGCTGGGATTACAGGTGTGAGCCACCGAGCCCAGCCCCTAGTTTTTTAGATACTTGTTTTGACTTGTATATTCATTTGATTTATCAGGTAAGATAGTATCAGGTAAATATCTCCTTTTAGTTTTTCTGTTTGAGTAATAAAGCAATTAACAATTATCAATTTATTTGGAATTAAAATTATGAGATTTAGAATTTCTGTGGCAAATGGCTGTAACTATGACTCAGGGCTTTTTCATACTACATCAAAATTTTAACAGTAATAAAATAGGTAACACTTTTTTAAAAAGAATAGATCTGAGATCTAGTAGTTCCTACTTAAATTGACAGTTTGACACATACTAAGGCGGTCAACAGTGATTAAAATAGCAAATGTGCCACAATTTTTAAAAGACATCTCTGAACAAAGTTATATATTTTATTTCTTCTATTTTAGAGCCAGGATCTTGCTCTGTTGCTCAGGCTGAAATGCAGTGACAGGATCACACCTCACTGCCATCACACCCAGATGATTTTTAATTTTTTTCTAGAGATGGGGTCTTGCTATGGTTGCCTAGGCTGGTCTCAAACTCCTGGCCTCAAGCAATCCTCCTGCCTCAGCCTCCCAAAATGCTGGGATTACAGGCATTAGCCACCACACCTGCCCTCCTATTTTATTATAATGGATTTAATGTAGGGGAAAAGATCTTTGTTTATTATTACATTCCCATATTTATTTTCTGCCAAAAGGATCATTAGATTTTGTTTATCATATGATTCATCACCATAAAATAGATTAGCAGGTCAAGAAGATTATGGTTTTTCAGCTGTGAGTAATCAGATGAAAAATGGTGCCCTAAATAACAAATGGGGCCAGGCGCGATGGCTCACACCTATTATAATCCCAGCACTTTGGGAGGCCAAGGTGGGCGGATCATGAGGTCAGGAGATCGAGACCATCCTGGCCAACATGGTGAAACCCCGTCTCTACTAAAAAAAAAATACAAAAAATTAGCCAGGTGTGGTGGCGTGCTCCTGTAGTCCCAGCTACTCAGGAGGCTGAGGCAGGAGAATCGCTTGAACCTGGGGGGCAGAGGCTGCAGTGAGCTGAGATCGCGCCACTGCCCTCCAGCCTGGGTGACAGAGCGAGACTCTATCTCAAAAAAAAAGAGAAAGAAATAACAAATGAGGCTGTGGAGAAAAGAGAATGCTTATATACTGTTGGTAGGAATGTAAACTAGTTCAGCCACTGTGGAGAGCTGTTTGGAGATTTCTCAAAGAACTTAAAACAGAACTAACATTCAACCCAGCAATTCCATTACTGGGCATCTATTCAACAGAAAATAAATCATTCTACCAAAAAGACACGTGCACCCGTTACGTTCACTGCAGCACTACTTACAATAGCAAAGACATGGAATCAACCAAGGTACCCATCACGGTGGACTGGATAAAGAAAATGTGGTACATATATACAATGGAATACTACATAGCCATAAAAAAGAAGGAAATCATGTCCTTTGTAGCAACATGGATGCAGCTGGACACCATTATCCTAAGTGAATTAACACAGAACACCAAATACTGCATGTTGTCATTTATAAGTGGGAGCTAAACATTGGGTACTCGTTGACATAAAGATGGCAACAATAGACACTGGAGTCTACTAGAGTGGGGAGGTTGGGGTAGGGGAAAATGCTGAAAAACTATTGGGAACTATGCTCACTTCCTGTGGGACCAGATCATTCGTATCCCAAACCTCAGTATCACTCGATACCTACGTAACAAACTGCACTTGTACCACCTGAATCTAAAATAAAAGTTGAGGGCAGGCCTTGGTGGCTCAAGCCAGTCATCCCAGCACTTTGGGAAGACAGCTTGAGTTCAGGAGTTTGAAACCAGCCTGGGCAACATAGTGAGACTCTGTCTCTACAAAAAATAAAAAATAAGAAATTTAGCTGGGTATGGTGGTGCACATCTGTAGTCTCAGCTACTCAGGAAGATGAGGTGGAAGATCCCTTGCGTCCAGGAGGTAGAGGCTGCGGTGAACCATGGTCACACCACTGGACT
Organism: Pongo pygmaeus; assembly: GCF_028885625.2. NCBI lineage: Eukaryota > Metazoa > Chordata > Mammalia > Primates > Hominidae > Pongo > Pongo pygmaeus. Next base: position 103,302,821 of record NC_072384.2, on the reverse strand, counting down.
CCAGTCTGGGCAACAGAGTAAGACCCTGTGTTGTAAAAAGAAAAGAAAAGTTGAAATTGTAAGAAAAATAAGTATGAATGAACCAAAAACTTGTTTCAGTATACATTTAGAAGGAAAAGGATAGAACATTTAAGAAAAAAATTGTTTTTTTTTTAAACTTGTTTTTTAAGTTTCCCAATGAGAAATCAAACAGCCTCTGTAAAGAACCTGTCCTTATTTGAATATTTTTTAGAAATAAAAATGACATCACAAAAGCCTAGTTTCCCAATTATATCTTTTTGTGTTTGCAGTTATCCACTCTGATCCTATTAAAAGATTTCTGATGTTGTAGTGGATATTGAAAGATCACTTTACTTAGAAAAAGAGAGCCACTGGGGTGGAGGTAGAATGGGGAGTTATTGTTTAACGCATAAAGAGTTTCAGTTTGGGATGAAAAAATTCAGGAAGTGGATAGTGGTGATGGTTGCACAACAGTGTGAATGTACTGAATATCAATGAACTGTATACTTAAAACTTTTTTTTTTTTTAGACGGCGTCTTGCTCTGTCGCCCAGGCTGGAGTACAGTGGTGCAATCTCAGCTCACTGCAACCTCTGCCTCCCAGGTTCAAGCAATTCTTCTGCCTCAGCCTCCTGAGTAGCTGGGACTATAGGCACGCACCACCATGCCTGACTAATTTTTGTATTTTTTAGTAGAGATGGGGTTTCACTGTCTTGGCCAGGCTGGTCTCAAACTCCTGACCTCAAGTGATCCACCCGCCTCAGCCTCCCAAAGTACTGGGATTACAGGTGTGAACCACTGCGCCTGGCCTTAAAACTTTTTAAAACCGAATGTTTAATACATTTGTAGGGATAAAAAGAATGCAACAAGAATTAGAATTTTGTAATTACATTAGACATTTATATAGAGGATGTTTCAACAGGGCTTGGCGGCTCACCTGTGTAATCCCAGCACTTTAGGAGGTCAAGGCAGGAGGATCACTTAAGTCCAGGAGTTCCAAACCAGCCTGGGCAACATGTTGAAACCCTGCCTCTACAAAAAATACAAAAATTAGCCAGGTGCAGTGGCATATCCAGCTACTCAAGAGGCTGAGGCAGGAGGATCACTTGAGTTGAGGAGGTCAAGGCTGTAGTGAGCTGTGTTTGTTCCACTATAGCCTGGGCAGCAAAGCAAGACACTCTCAAAAATTAAAAAAATAAAATAAAATAAAAATAGTAAAATAAAAGTTTAATAATTACTACTCTTATGGACAAACGGCTTCATTGTGTTGGTAATTATATCTTTATGTTTCACATCATTACCAGCCCCCAAAACTCCACCCTTCATTTCACTGCACAGACTCACTGCACTGTTTCACAGTAAAACTCTGCTCCACTCCAATTAGAAGAGCCCAAATAAATTAGAGCAAACAGTAGTCAAATTCATAGGCACGAATGACAGAGGACCAAAGATTTTAAAGTACTGATTTAGTAACAAGAGCATCTACTGGCACAAACCTTCTATTTAATCATATTATTAAAACAGCAGTAATAGAAACGAAAGCTACCTTAATGAAAAGGGAATTCAGGAGTGAACTCATTAAATATAACTAACAACACTTTAAATATGGATTCCATCAATTTCATGATTAGTATCAGGTAAATATCTAATCCATCAATCCTGAATTCTGTTCTCAGAGAAAAAGGTCAGAGAGGATTACAAAGAAGGTGCTTATATTATCAAATCCTTTTTTTTTTTTTTTGAAACAGGGTCTTGCTGGGTTGCCCAGACGGAAGTGCAGTGGTGTGATCTCTGCTCACTGCAACCTCAGCCTCCTGGGCTCAAGCAATCCTCCCACCTCAGCCTCCTGAGTTACTGGGACCACAGGTGTGCCATACTACATCCATTAATTTTTGTATTTTTTGTAGAGACGGGGTCTCATCATGCTGGCCAGGTTGGTCTCGAACTTCTGGCCTCAAGTGATCACCTGCCTTGGCTTCCCTTGATATGGTTTGGCTGTGTCCCCACCCAAATCTCATCTTGAATTGTAACTCTCACAATTCCCACATGTTGGGGGGGGAATCCAGTGGGAGGTAATTGAATCATGGGGGTGGGTCTTTCCTGAGCTATTCTCGTGATAGTAAATAAGTCTCACCAGATCTAATGGTTTTAAAAAACGGGAATTTCCCTGCACAAGCTCTCTCTCTTTGCCTGCCACCATCCAAATAAGATGTGACTTGCTCCTCCCTGCCTTCTGCCATAATTGTGAGGCCTCCCCAGGGTAAGTCCATTAAACCTCTTTTTCTTATATATTGCCCAGTTTCAGGTATGTCTTCATCAGCAGCATGAAAACGAACTAATACACTTCTGAAGTGCTGGGATTACAGGTGTGAGCCACCTTGCCAGCAATCAGGTCCATTTTTAAAATGATGAAATCCTTTAGGAAAATCACTTTAGTCTTTTTATCAGAGATTTCTGTTGGCCCTTTTGTTGGTAATCCATTTATGTCTGCATCCTTACAGCCTACTTTGCCATTGGATTCCTGCATAGCTTTTCTAGGCCATAAATGATGAACAAAAGGAGAAATCAGAGTATGTGGATGGCTCCAGGAATTTTTTGTAGATCCAGAGCAGGGCTAGAATGATGATTCAAAGAATGCACACCACTGTCCCAGGCTTGAGCTCCTAGACATGAGAGCCCAAGCTCTCCATGTGATAAAACTACTCTCCATGGGAAAAAAATAGAGAAAGAAATTTGACCCCCTCTGATACTAAAGTAGAAGGCGGGACTCAACTCTGGACCAGATTGAAGACTGGCTGACACAGGGAAGAGGTGAAAGCACTTCTCCATAAAACACAGCCAACAGTGCCATGACAGTTGCTCATTCCATGGCAACGACCTGGAATTTACCACCCTTTTTCTAGAAATTTCTGACTAACCTGCCCCTTAATTTGCATGTAATTAAAAGTGGGTATAAATGTGACTTCAGAACTGCCCCTGAGCTGCTACTTTTCACACAATGCCTATAGGGTAGCCCTTGAATTCCTTCCTAGGCAAAGCCAAGAACCTTCCCAGGCAGAGCCCCGATTTTGGGGCCCACCTACCATGCAAAACCATATGCAGGAAACCACTCCAGGTAAACAGTAGACCGTTAATAAGAAAGGCAAAACTGTAAAGATTTAGTAGATCATATCTGCATGATCTCTGGGTAGGAAATTTTTTTTAAATTGTAAAATACATAACATAAAATTTGCAGCCCATGCGGTAGCTTGTAATTCCAACACTGTGGGAGGCTGAGGTGGAAGGATCCCTTGAGGCCAGTAGCTCAAGGACAGCCTGGGCAACATAGGGAGACCCATGTCTCTGCAAACATTAAAACAAAAATTATTGGCCAGGCGCGGTGGCTCACACCTGTAATCCCAACACTTTGGGAGGCTGAGGCAGGCAGATCACTTGAGGTCAGGAGTTCAAGACCAGCCTGGCCAACATGGTGAAACCCTGTCTCTACTAAAAGTACAAAAATTAGCCAGGTGTGGGGGCGGGCGCCTGTAATTCCAGCTACTTGGGAGGCTGAGGTACGAGTCGCTTGAACATAGGAGATGGAGGTTGCAGTGAGCCAAGATCACGCCACTGCACTCCAGCCTGGGTGACAGAGCAAGACTCAGTCTCTAAATAAATAAATGTATTCTTCCTTATGATTAATTTTAATAGTTCATGAATTGTTAGAGTTAAATCTGGTTATAACATGGTCTATGGAATAAAAAGTCTCGGGTTCAGATCCTAGGTTCTTGGCTTTCTAGATATATGATCTTGGGCAAGGTATTTAATCTTTTTGAATGTATTTGCTTTTATATAAAATTGGGGTAATAATATTCAGGCCAGATGTGAGGATTAAGTTATAAAGCATCTGGCACTAAAAAAATGTTATCTAGCTGGGCATGGTGAGTGACACCTGTAATCCCTGCACTTCGGGAGGTCAAGGTGGGAGGATCACCTGAGGCCAGGAGTTGGATGCCAGCCTGGGCAACACAGTGAGAGACCTGTCTCTACACAAAATTTTAAAAAGCAGGTTAAGGGCTGGGTGCAGTGGCTCACGCCTGTAATCTCAGCACTTTGGGAGACCGAAGTGGGCAGATCACCTGAGGTCAGGAGTTCGAGACCAGCCTGGCCAATATGGTGAAATTCTGACTCTACTAAAAATACAAAATTAGTCGGGCATGGTGGCACATGCCTGTAATCCCAGCTACTCAGGAGGCTGAGGCAGGGGAATCACTTGAACCCGGGAGGCGGAGTTTGCAGTAAGCCGAGATTGCACCACTGCACTCCAGCCTGGGCAACAGAGCGAGACTCCATCTCAGAAAATATACATAAAAAATAAAATAAATAAAAAGCAGGTTAAGGTGAGAGGATAGCTTGACTTTAGGAATTTGAGGCTGCAGTGAGTCATGATCGCCCCACTGCACTCCAGACTGGGAGACAAGAGTGAGACTCTGAATTTTTTTCTAAAAAAAGGAAAAGTTATCTATTATTTGATGGAACTATGTAAGTAATATATGTTAAATGAAGAACATCTTTACTTTCCAGCACTGTTGACAGTCCAAATGCTGCTAAGCTTCGGGAAGGGTAGGCAAGTTGAAAGGAAAGTGCATGTTGCTAGGTAGCAAGTCATTAGGTAATTGTTGTTGTTGTTGTTGTTGTTTTTGAGATGCAGTCTCGCTCTGTTGCCCAGGCTGGAGTGCAGTGGTGCGATCTCGGCTCATTGCAACCTCCGCCTCCGGGTTCAAGCAGTTCTCTGCCTCAGCCTCCTCAGTAGCTGGGATTACAGGCGCCCGCCACCATGCCTGGCTAGGTAATTATTTTTAAACAACTTTTTGAAACACTAAGGTTTGTATTGTAGGTTTTTTTTTTTTTTTTTTTTTTTTTTTTTTTTTTTTTTTGAGATGGAGTCTCGCTCTGTCGCCCAGGCTGGAGTGCAGTGGCGCAATCTCGGCTCACTGCAAGCTCCGCCTCCTGGGTTCATGCCATTCTCCTGCCTCAGCCTCCCAAGTAGCTGGGACTACAGGTGCCTGCCACCAAGCCCGGCTAATTTTTTTGGGTTTTTTTTGTTTTTTTTTTTTTTTACTAGAGACGGGGTTTCACCGTGTTAGCCAGGATGGTATCCATCTCCTAACCTCGTGATCCGCCCGCCTCGGCCTCCCAAAGTGCTGGAATTACAGGCGTGAGCCACCGCTCCTGGCTGTATTGTAGGTTTTACATGTTACTGAAAAAATAAATCATTAAACATATTGTCATTTGCTGTGTAATTTCATGTCTGTGTACAGTCCATGCAATATTTCAGAAGTTAAAATAATTCCCTTTTTATAACAAGTCATTCTGTGCATTTCTGCTCATTTTCTCTTTAAAATAAATGTCTTCAATCCTTTATTATGAGCAGAATTATTTCAAATCTAGGCCAAGTAAGGAAATTTAAGAATCTAAGATATAATGGTTGTGGCTTAATCTCAAATATAAAAATTACTCACCTAAGTATTAGTAGTAGCAGTCTGATACTACCTGCAAGTTCTTATGTCTATATAATTTCAACTCCTATTTATACATGTAATACTAATAAACATGTCACTTATTCCCTATAATTCAGTGTCTTCAGCTATTAAATAAGAAAATAATATTTACACTTGGCTCTATCCACAGAAATTTTGTGAAGAGAAATTGAGCAACGTGAATACACTTTGAAATAAAGTAACAAATCCTATCTTATGAGAAAAATACAAAACTCAAATGATATATAGTATATATAACAGGTTTTTCTACAAACCACGCTTCAATGCTGTCATGGCATACCAGCTGATAAACTGCTCTGCTAGTTTCCTAGGACTGAAGGCCATTTCATATCTGCCCTGGAGAATACAAGAATAGCTACAGTTTTAACTATTAGTACAGCAGTAAAAACACACAAGGTTTTCCTTGCATGCCACTCTGGATTTGATTCAACTTCTCAAAAATCTTACATCCTTAGTTTACCTTTTTAAAAGTTCTTCAACTCATCCCAATATTGCTAATTTAGTATTTCACAAATGCTGTCTTAATTGGCTTGATATCTCTCAATTTTAACTACTCGATTCAACTGCTGTAATTTGAATTATTTTGCTCCGTCTTTTCAGTTTAATATTCTAATGTTTTAAGTATAAATGTTTCCCAAAGTGCCCTGGCATTGAGAGTTAAGAAGAGAAAAAAGGGAAAAGATACTATTCCACTGAAATTTGTATTAGCAACTAGCTGGCTTCCTCAGAGTTCCTCCTAAAATTCATTAACCATCGACATCATTCAAACAAATGAATCCATGCTGCTCACCCTAAAGCACAATGCATGGATTTGCCTGTGTGAAGCCACATGATCACAAATCAACATCTTCCCTGTGACCTTCAATTTGGTGTTCCTATTTGAACCCACTTATTTCAGTCCTTTTTTTTTTTTTTTTTTTTTTTTTTTTAAGACAGATTTTCACTCTGTTGCCCAGGCTGGAGTGCAGTGGTACGATCTCGGCTCACTGCAACCTCCGCCTCCTGGGTTCAAGCAATTCTCCTGTCTCAGCCTCCTGAGTAGCTGGGATTACAGGCGCATGCCATGACGCCCGGCCAGTTTTTGCATTTTTAGTAGAGAAAGGATTTCACCATATTGGTCAGGCTGGTCTTGAACTCCTGACCTCAGGTGATCCACCCACCTTGGCCTCCCAAAGTGCTGGGATTACAGGCATGAGCCACCGCGCCCGACCAGTTCTTTATCTTAATGCATGATATGTGTCTCTGAATAGTTCTTTATTATACAGGGGTATCTGAATTTTAGCTGCTCTGGAAGATGGCAATCTTTTTGATGTGGCTCTTTGAACTTCCTAAAGTGGATTTTCATGTGAACCACAAAATCTACAAGTTGGATCATCATAAACATATGCCCCTAAGTGTGGTGAACATTTTTGGTCATTTTTGTATGATTCAGTAATAAATAGAGACTTGATTTAACTTAAATTGATCAACTCAAGGGAAACTTACCTTGTGTTTGGCGATCCAGATTTAAACTTAATGTCATTGTCTTGTCTAATGTCATAACTAGATTTTCTTCTGTGTTCCACTTAATTTTCAATTTTCATATCAGAACAAATTATTTGATAATCTTAGGTACATTTAAAGTCATTGGGTAATTACATGTGATGCAATAGTGACACTAAGTAAACATCTTTTTAAGACTTTGGAGTCAGACAATTCTGCCCTTTCCAGATGACCTGGGGAAAATTTTACCCACTTTGGACCTCTTCATCTAAAAAAAATTATTTACCACTTTGGACCTCTTCATCTAAAAAAAATGGGAAACGAAATCTCCCATTCCTTGCAACCTGCCTACTCCTTTCAAAGGTGAATTTAAAAAGTGAAAAATTCATTCCATTGTGTTGGGAGTTAAGTTTCTATTGGAAGAGAGGGGGAAAAAACCCCATCATGTTGGGAGGGTTGGTTAATTGAAAAGATAGCTACTTAAACTTATCCTCTGCAACAAAATAATTTCACTATACTAAAAACAACACATAAGAAAGCTATAGGAAATTTTAGATAAATGTTTATCTGCTATCTAGTTGAAGGAGGAGAATTGTTTAAGCACAGAAGTCATCAAAATTAAAAGGAAAACTACAAACCAGGAAAAGTAACAGAGAGTTGATACACTTAATATATAAAAGATGTTGCACTTCACACAATAGCCTTGAAGAAAAATGAGATGAACCTAGTATAGTGTGACATGGTAACAAATCTCAGACTAAAGTAGGTGTCCACAATTAAAACAACAAAACTATGCATTACACTGCTATATAATAAAGAATTTGACTTTCCTTTGTCTGTGGTTCCTGATAGTGAATCTTGGAATTTCCCAAGTACTAGGAGTGTATTTGTTATTCATGAGTGCCTTGAATCACACCTGAGTATATGCAATAAGATGACACATGGTGGGCCCCTAGATAGCTTCAGGATGGGAGCTGGTCATGCTATAAAGACAAAACATCTAATTAGAGGGTTGGGTTGGGGCTTTGAGCCAATGATATCAACTCAGCCTCCTGTCCTCCAGGAAAGACAGGAGGATTGAAGAATGAGTCCAATCATGGGCCAATGATTGAACCAATCATGCCTATGTAATAAAACCCCCTGAAAACTCTGGACATGAAACTCAGTAGATCTTCCTGGTTGGTGAACACATTGATATGAAAAGTGAATAACATGTCCTGATTCTACAAGAGGGCACAGAGGTTCTGCATTCAGGACCCTCACAGACCTCATCTTATGTATCTGTTCATTTGGTCATTTCTGGTTTGTATCCTTTCTAATAAAACTGTGGTTGTAAGTATAGTACTTTTCCTGAGTTCTGTGAGTTGTTCTAGCAAATTATCAAACCTAAAAGGGGATGTGAGAACCTCTCAGATTTGTAGTCAGTTGAAAGTGCAGGTGGAGCTGGGAGTGGTGGCTCACGCCTATAATCCCAGCACCAGCACTTTGGGAGGTGGGCAGATTACCTGAGATTAGGAGTTCGGAGACCAGCCTGGCCAACATGGTGAAACCCCATCTCTACTAAAAAATACAAAAATTAGCTGGGTGTGGTGGCACATGCCTGTAATCCCAGCACTTTGGGGGGCCAAGGTGAGTGGATCACCTGAGATCAGGAGTTCGAGAGCGGCCTGGCCAACATGGTGAAACCTCATCTCTACTAATACAAAAATTAGCCAGGTGTGGTGGTGGGCACCTGTAATCCCAGCTACTCGGGAGGCTGAGGCAGGAGAATTGTTTGAACCTGGGAGGCGGAGGCTGCAGTGAGCCAAGATCATGCCATTGCACACTAGCCTGGGCGACAAGAGCGAAACTGCATCTCAAAAAAAAGAAAAAAGAAAACAATTTAAAAGTGGGTGAGCTATGATGCTGGCTGTGGTTAAAAAAAAGAATAAAAAACAAATAAGAAAACAAAAATAAAAGTGGGCGAGGCTGGGCACGATGGCTCATGCCTGTAATCCCAGCACTGTGAGAGGCCAAGGTGGGTGGATTCCTTGAGCCCAGGAGTTTGAGACTAGCCTGGGTAACATGGTGAAACCCCGTCTCTACAAAAAATTAGCCAGGCATGGTGCTCGTGACTGTAATCCTATCTACTAGGGAGGCTGAGGTAGGAGAATTGCTTGAGCCTGGGAGGTGGAGGTTGCAGTGACCTGAGATCACACCACTGCACTCCAGCCTGGGTGACAGAGCAAGACCTGGTCTTAAAAAAAAAAAAAAAAAAAAAAAGTGGACAAAAGATTCAGACACATCAATAAAGAAGATACAGAGATAGAGACAGCAAATACAACATGAAAAGATGCTCAATAGTGGTTATTAGAGAAATGGAAATTAAAACCACAGTAAGATACTACTACCCACCTATTAAAATCTCTAAAACCTAAAAACTGTTCATAACAAGTGTTGGCTAGGATATAGAGAACCTGGAACTTTCATACACTGTTGGGAATATAAATTGTTACAACTACTTTTGAAAATCATTTGGCAGTTTTTTAAAAAGTTAAATATATATCTAACATATGACCCAGGAATTCTACTCCTAGATATTTACCCAAGAGAAATGAAAGCGTAAGTCTGTACAAAGACTTGTACACAGATGTTCATGGAAACTTTATTCATAATAGCCTAGAACTATTAATGTCCATCATCAAAAGAATAAACAAATCATGATATATTCATAAAATGCAGTTCTACTTAGCAGCAAATAAATGATTTATTCATAAATGCTACAATATAGACAAATCACAAAATTACTATGCTGAGTGACGAAAGCCAGACCACAAAAGGTTCATACTATATGATTTCATTTGTAGAAAATTGATCTTAAAGAAAGCAGATCAGTGGTCTGGTGATGGTGTGGTGGCAAGGAGGATTAAGTAAGAATTGATCACAAAGAGGTACTATGAAACTTTGAGAGTGATGAATATGTTCATTACCTTGCTTATGGTGATGATTTCATGGCTGTATACATATGACAAAACTTATCAGATATGGGTACTTTAAATATGTACAGTTTATTGTATTTCAATTATACCTCAATAAAGATATTTAAAAATAAAATGCCTTCTGGTACATGATTCACACCCTGTACTCTGGTTTTAGTATTTTTATACCCAAATCACATTACCAAAGGTTTTCCATATTAACCATACAAATTATTTATTTTTCTCAGGAATCACTTTAGCATCCATTAATAAATGAGTTTTTTCTATTCCCAAAGTTTTAAGAATTCAGTCAGCAATGAATACTTGTATTATTCAACAGTAAAATGTATAGATAACATGTATGTGGCAAAAGTATACTAAGGCTTTGTCCTTATGACTAAGTTAATTAAGTAGAATGACAGATTTTTAGATATTAAAACAGTGTATCATTTAAGATGTTTGATGTCTAAGCCAGCTGATGGAGAAGAACCAATGCAGTATCCCTTTTGGAGAGATTAAGATTTTCAAGGTCCTCAAAAATAGGTACAGAGTGGAATAAAGTTTAAAAAAAAGCAAAGAGGGAAAAAATTAATAATCCCTTCTCTTTTGATCACATACTTTGTCATTACTGCTAAAATATAAAGCTGTACTTAAAAATGTCATGGTGCCAAAACATCGGCGGAGGGGGGAGCGCGGAGAATTACTTATTACACACATTGTTTTAAAATGTTGATGCTTGGCTGAGTTGCAGGGTATTAAATGCATATATATCTCCCCAAAATGTAATGCTAACAGGAGTTACTTGTAGTTATGCTTAAAACTTTCAGGTTCCGAATTGGACATAAATCTCTGGCCAAAATTCTCAGGTATTCAAGTGTTTATTCAGCATCTTCAAGATGAACAAAATTGCCACTATCTCTAAGGAAAATATAAAAAGAAAACTAACAAGTATAAAAAAAACCACAGGATTTTTAATGAAAAAAATACATGATAACAAGGACACTATACATCAAGTTGCTATATATATATATATATATATATATATATGCACACACATTTTTTAAACCTCTTTTTTTAAACCTGGTACAAGTTAAACAACATCTTTCTCATACCCACATGATTAAGTATGTATTCTGACAGGATGTAAAGAAGATGAAACACAAGCTGGTGGGTCTCAGAATTAGAAACTCTAATGCAGGACGATCCCAAAAGCTATGTTTTCTATCACTTTTGTGATATTTAGGAAACATTTACCTTGCGTAAGATATAAAAAGTTTTCCTTTTAAGTATACTAACTGTTTGTACAGAAAATCGCTATTGAGGGAAAGGTCCACCATGGCTGTATTTATCTATAATTCACTGTAGTATATATAAAGTTCACTTGAAGTTGGGAATGTGAAAACTATAATGAATAAACAAGCTGAGCTGTAATTGTGAATTTCTTACTGCTAATTTAGAATGTCCAACTCACTCCTACAGATATTACAACTTACAATACATGACACAAAAAAAAACATGTCAAACTTTGCTGTAGAGCTGTTAGAGAAAGCCAATATAGATACTGAAAATTTTAGGAGCTTGTATTTAATACCCTATACATTTCAAAATAATTAAACATTTTAAATATGTAAACATAGTTTTCAAAAAGTGATGCTAAGCACCTTTAAACACAATACTGATACATTGTGACTAAACATGCATTTAGATGACAATGAATTTTTAAAATCTAATTTAGAAACCATTTTTAAAGAGCTACTCATTGAAATACTTACATGAAAATATTGATAGCTCCAGTTTCTACCTAAAAACCAAAAGAGTATATAATTAGGGATTTAAACTTTTCTTCATGCTCTTGGTTTTTGTGGGGTTTTGTTTTTTTGGTTTGTGGGAAAGTTGCTCTGTAACTTTCTGATTAAAAAAGAGTATCAGAAGAGACATTCACACAGAATCAAGTGAGAAAAATATTATTTTTCTAACTATACCAAAGTCTGAGTCCTCTGACACGTCTCATCCTCACAGGTAACTGACTAGAGTTTGTATACTAACAAGCATTTCTCCTTAGCAACTCAACATCAAAAAAGAAAGGAATGTCTCCAAAAGAATGTAGTTCAATTGGTGAAATAGCTAATAATAAACCATTACCACTATTACCACTATTGAGAGGTAAAGATTTATTATTTAGAATCTTGAAAGAAAAGGATTCCATAAAAACTAGAAATAACAAATGAAAAGAATATTACCTACAGTGCAACACTAAACTATAAATTAATTTGGACTTATTCCTTTTATGTACACACAGACTAAGAGAAATCTGGATTTGAGGTAATTAAGAGCTGTGTTTAACTTAGTGTAACATAATCACATTTGGCAACCTGCCTGTATAAAATGCCAACATCAAATATTTTCAATTCATAGGAAAAAGTAAAGTAATTTTTATTAAAAATCATACATATAACTAAATATTAGCTTTGCATTAAAAAGGGTATAAATAATAAACTTTATATCAAATAAAATATAAATCTAAAGAGCAAGGAATATTAGAATTCCACCTACCTCTACTGTAACAGTACTTTATATTTAGATACATGTCATGTACCTGAAACAAAGTCAATTAAGAATGGGAGGCTGGACTTACAAAAGCCAAAAGTGACTCATATTCATGTAAAGTATTAAGGTTAAATTTGATATTATATTGTGCATGTTTTGAATATTAAACATTGATATCCATTTAAAATCTTTATTTTTAAAATATAAAATATACCCACAAATGGTCTCTGGAGAAACAAAAGCCTTTAGGTTAATTTCCTGACAATTATAGTTGATATTTCTAGTTTACCAATCTTTTTTTTTTTGAGATGGAGTTTTTCTCATCACCCAGGCTGGAGTGCAATGGCGCGATCTCGGCTCATTGCAACCTCCGCCTCCAGCGTTCAAGTGATTCTCCTGCATTAGCCTCCCAAGTAGCTGGGATTACAGGTGCCCACCACCACACCCAGCTAATTTTTGTATTTTTAGTAGAAACAGGGTTTCACCGTGTTGGCCAGGTTGGTCTCGAACTCCTGACCTCAGGTTATCCACCCACCTCGGCCTCCCAAAATGTTGTGATTACAGGCGTGAGCCACCACGTCCAGCCTAGTACCAATCTTTAGACAACAGACGCTTATAATGAATATAGTGCTTAGTACTTATTTGGTATTTGAAGTTAATATACTTACTTAACAAAAAAAATCCCAGATCAGATGTTTTAAAGTTTTAAATATAAACTAAATTTTAAACTATAAATACTTACCTTAAAATACTAGAAATCCTAATATCATCAATTCAGTAAGAGCTCTGGCATAGAAAAATGTAACTACAAATCAAATTATTTTTTAACCAGCGCTGGATCTTCATTACAAAATAAGGGGGAAAAATCCTCTGCTGTCATCAAAAAGTTTCCCAAATTATCTGTAAACACCAAGGAATTCTATTATTCTTTTTCAATTCTCTCAATTTCTACATCTTTCTGCCTATAGTGTTTTACTTCCGATATAGCACAAATCCACGCTACATATGTTGATTTCTGTTGCTTATCTGATTAATTCAAGTAAAAATTCTCAGTACTTACCAAGACACTTTAAATTTCTATTAGATAACCATTAGTATACTATTGGTTTGTAGTTAAAAGTACAAAAATTAGAAGGGAAGAGGCTAAAATGCAACTGCACAGTTTCCACAGATGTAGCTGCTGGACTTTGTGTTATGATGTAAAATCTAATACTTCATCTTTCTTAATGAGATAGATTATAAACATTTTCTTACCTGTCTGGCAATTAAAAATTTCTTCACAACTTTAAAGAGAGAACAAGTTCTTTCAGAACTTAAAAAAAATTCATGATATACATACACACATATAAACATACATTCACACAATGTTTTTGTTGCTGTTGTTCTTTTCTGTTTTGTAATAACCAAAATTGAATATTTCCAAGGATAAGTTAAGTAAACTATTTGTGTTCAGACTATATTACTGTGGATAAATTCAAAACAGCTTTTGAAATACTGGCCTTATTAGATAATCAAAGAGCATAAAAATTATACAAAATAAGAAGAGTAAAACATCTCTTAAGGAAGGTAAAAATATGGAACTGGCAACAGATATATCAGTTTTAAATAAAAGCTTCTCATCAAACTGGTCTTCAGTCCAATTATCTCAGTGCCACGCTTTGACTATATTCACCTTCTTTTCTAAGACATCAGAAGTCACCAGAGTTGTAAATTCTGAAAAGCTTCAATAATTTATGAAGCAGATAATTTCTTATAGTCCACAATTTTTTTTGCTTCCATAGACAATGCTGGTTCTTTGGGTTCTTGCTTAACTTGGCTCACAGAAATGGTACTTTCTGGATTTTCTTCAACTTTAAAAACAAACAGAAAAATCCTAAAAGTTAATATATTTCCTGACACTGGAAGAGAGGGGAAAAATATTTTATATTCTAAAAATAACTTCTGTGAAAACTTTTGTTCTTCAAAGCAAACTACAAATCTTTTCCCGCAGAAGTGCCCAATCCAGAACAATTTGTGTGCAAAGAAGTAACAGATAAAGTAGGAGTTAACAGAGTTTACTTCTATGTTGAGAGATTAGTAATAAAGTGAAGGTAACAAGGTCCTGGGCTAAACCTAAATGCCCAAGTCTTACTAGTTCCCTTTCAACTCAACATTTATTTTGATTTGGCCAAATCTTCCTTTTGGCCAGGCACAGTGGCTCACTGCGTGAGGAGTGGGAGGCTGAGGTGGGAGGACTGCTTGAGCCCAGGAGCTCGAGACCAGCCTGGGCAACATAGTGAGCCCCCGTCTTAAAAAAAAAAATTAAAGAATTTGCCCAGTATGGTGGCATGTGCCTGTAGTCCCAGCTACTTGGGAAGCTGAGGTGGGAAGATCGCTTGAACCAAGGAGGTCAAGCCTGCAGTGACCTGTGATTGCATCATTGCACTCCAGCCTGGGTGACACAATGAGACTCTGTCTTAAAACAACAAAAAACCAAAAATGAAAGTCTTCCGTTTAACCTTTATATATGCCTACTTCATTTCATTTTTCTTTGTCTATGTGTGCATACATCAATTCTTCCATAATAACCTTTGCCTGAAAATATTTTTCCTTGTTTAATTTTTTCCTACTAATTTTTTCATGTACTCTAAAATGACCTTCCTGGTTTCATATTACCACAGATTTTCCATGGAAAACAGGTAATTAGGGAATAAGTAATTTCTATGGTACTAAATAATTAGAAATAATAAGAAGAAAATTTAAGGTTAAAAGTTCTGAAACCCAGGCTAATGAAATCTCCTCCTTCTCTTTCATAATTTTGCTTCATTTATATAATATCACAGACCCACTGGGTAAAAAAAATAGTTTTATCTATAGTATAATATAGTGATGATAATCCACAAAGGTTACAACAATAACATCATAAATTGATTTCAACTTACTAAGAGCTGAGTGGTTGTCTATAATCTGTATTGGAATAGTCTGCACTTCTCCCAACAGAATCCGATGAACAGTTCCTTCCAGATTCCCTGTATCCTCAACATCTCCAACTTCTACCAGCTCGTCCATTGCAACTAGATTTTGATCTGGTTCTGGAAGGTTACCCATGGTGGAGGCAGTACTATTGTTTTGGGTTAAGCATGTATCTCTTTGAAGGCTATGACTTTGACCAAGCAGTAGAGAATTATTATTCATTACAGCACTTCCTATTGTATCCAGAAGTCCTGAAGGACTAGAGGACGGCTGGTTATTTACTGATATCACAGCTGGTGATTCTTCAGGAGAGGTGAACCTTGGTTGTAACTGCAAACCCTTTTAAACCAAAAAGAGTACATCAAAATGTTTGAATTTCCTATGTATGATATTCTCATAGGATATACTATTCTTTTGACAAAAAATCTGAATAAATAAAAAGAGTACGGTTAAAAATAATTATTAAATGAAGAAAGAATCAAGGGAAAAGTAGTACAACTAAATTTATTGCATTCATAGTCAACCTTAAACTTTTAAAAAACATACTGTTTGAATTATCTTAAATCAAGAAACAAAAAGATCAGGAAATTAACAATGAAAACATATTTGATCATTATTATAATTCTGTAACAATTCTCTAAAATCCCTAGGAGAAGAAGAGGTAAATGGAGGAATAAAGAGAAGGACCTCAAATTTGGATATTTTACTGGATACCTACCTGTAGTTGTGTAAATATTTTGGGCTGAAATGAGGAGAGTGAGGAGAGCAAGTGGGTTGGCTCAGGAGACAAAGAACCCCCAGTCTGATTTGTTTCCACTTTGGTGGTGAATGATTCTCCTGGTGAATTTCCTAAATTATATTAAAGAAACTATTAAAACAAAATAATTTTTATGGCTTCTATGAAGTCATAAAATACTTTATTACAACCCTTTCTATAAGAACTAAAATAGGAAATAATTTCAAAGTTTTGCAAAGGACTTCAATAAGTCATCTAGCCCAAGGGTCCCTGACCCTACCAGTCTGTGCCTTGTTAGCAACTGGGCTGCACAGCAGGAGGTGAGCACGGGGCAAGCAAGTCTTACTGCATGAGCTCTACCTCGTGTTAGATCAGCAGAAGCATTAGATTCTTGGGTCTAAGTTGCACACTCCTTATGAGAATCTAATGCCTGATGATCTGAGGTGGAACAGTTTAATCCCAAAACCATCCCCCCAACTCTCCACCCTGGGTCTGTGGAAAAATTGTGTTCCACAAAACCGGTCCTTGATGCCAAAAAGGCTGGGGACTGCTGATGTAGCCCACTATTTGCAGAACCTGGCACATAATGAGAATCTCTAAGGGATGTTTAAGAAAATATAGATTCCTAGGTTTAACCTCCATTAATTTTAATTCGGTAGATCTAGAATGGGATTGTCCCTCCATATCCATGGAAGACTGGTTCCAGGACCTCCATCAGAAATAAAAATCTGCAGATGCTCAGTTCCTGATATAAAATGGCATAGTATTTGCATATAATCTAAGCATATCCTCCCACAAACTTTAAATCCTCTCTGGATTACCTATAATACACAATACAATGTAGAAGTCTTCCAATATACTTTAAATCATCTCTAGATTATAACAGGGAAAAAATATATGTACATGTTTGGTATACATCCAATTAAAAATATATTTTTGGTCAGCGGTTTGTTGAAGCCATGGATGCAGAACCCATAGATACAGAGGCACAACTATATATATATATATTTTTTTTTACCTTGAAAGATGCTATATCTGTAACTCGAATCTAGTGTGTTCTCCGTACTATAATGCTGGACTATACTAAACTTCTCTAGAAGTGTGAAATCTAAGGAGCTTCTCAATTAACACCAAACTTAATTCACCTTTTGTAGCCCTAGTAACTAGGACAATACCTGGAAAAATTGGTCTTTAATGATAACAGCATTAAATTTATTTCAATAACTCATTTTGGTATAAATAAATAAAAATAAAAACTCTGTTTTCTTAGTATCTCAAATTTAAACTAATTGTAGGGAATCTGAATCATTCTCATGTAATTCTTATATGTTAACCCAAATATATTCATCTCTTTAAGTCAGTGAAGAACTAATTATCAGCCAGGCAAAGTGGCTCACGCTTGTAATCTCAGCACTTTGGGAGGCCAGGGCAGATGGATAACTTGAGACCAGGAGTTTGAGACCAGCCTGGGCAACATGGTGAAACCTTGCCTCTAGTAAAAATACACAAATTAGCCGGGCGTGGTGGCATGTGCCTGTAGTCCCAGCTACTTGGGGGGCTAAGGTGGGAGGATCACTGGAGCCTGGGAGGCAGAGGGTACAATGAGCCAAGATCGTCCCACGGCACTCAACCATGGGTGACAGAGTGAAACCCTGTCTCAAAACAGAAAGAGAAAACCTAATTATCAGTGAATATTTATTGCTTCCATAATACAACTGACTAATTTTAAAATGGCCACAGTATCAGAGAAGAATGGATTTAAGCACTGGCTTTCTGTGTGACCTTCAATATGCTATATAACTCAGTTTCTTTCTTTCTTTTTTTTTTTTGAGACAGTCTTGCTCTGTTGCCCAGGCTGGAGTGCAATGACGCAATCTCGGCTCATTGCAACCTCTGCCTCCCGGGTTCAAGCGATTCTCCTGCCTCAGCCTCCTGAGTAGCTGGGACTACAGGCGTGTGACACCATGCCCAGCTGATTTTTGTATTTTTAGTAGAGACAGGGTTTCACCATGTTGACCAGGCTAGTCTCGAACTTCTGACCTCAGGCGATCCACCTGCCTTGGCCTCCCAAAGTGCTGGGATTACAGGCGTGAGTCACTGCACCCATCCTATAACTTAGTTTCTAAACTTCAGCTTCCTCATCTGTAAAATCAGCATAAGAGTCCTTTCTCAATGGACCACTGAGAGGAATAAACAGCACTCATGCATTTCTTCGCTTCTTCATTATTAATGTCCTTTTACTTCACTACTGTAGTCACCCACCACTATCATCATACTCTGGATGATCCTACCTCTAAAATCTCAAGTTCAAACATCTCATTCTCTGATCACAACCTCTTATTCTTATTTTTAGATTTTTATTCTTTTTTTGAAATGGAGTCTTGCTCTGTCATCCAGGCTGGAGTGCAGTGGCATGATCTCAGCTCACTGCAACCTCTGCCTCCCAGGTTCAAGCGATTCTCCTCCTTCAGCCTCCTGAGTAGCTGGGATTACAGGCATGTGCCACCATGCCCAGCTAGTTTTTGTATTTTTAGCAGAGATGAGGTTTTACCATGTTGGCCAGGCTGGTCTCAAACTCCTGACCTCAAACGATCCACCTACCTTGGCCTCCCAAAGTGCTGAGATTACAGGTGTGAGCCACCGTGCCCAGCTACAACCTCTTATTCTTCCAGAGATTTTGCTCAGGTACTTCACTACAATTGTTCTTCAACCTCATGTGAACCTCCAGTCAATTAATCCCTCAGTTTTCTTCAGATCCATCAACCTCTTTCTTAATAAAATTCTTTCCCCATCCAGCTTACAGTCCTAGGTCTATAATTTCAGTCACTCTTTCACAAGTACCTAAACTCTCTTGCCTCTCTGTCCTTTGGTCATATCCCTCCAGTAAAACCCTAACTCGGCATAAAAATGGCTTTCCTGCACCAATACACGGGAAGCTGAGTGCCACTGAAAAAGAAACTCACTAATTCTACTAATACCAATTCACTATTAACTTTGATTGGACCTTCACCTGTATCTGGCAATGTTTCACTCTCTATCCAGGATAATTTCTAATTTGCATTTCCCTCAAATCCATGCCACCCTTCTTGAAACCTTTCCTTATCCTTAGCACTCTTACAGAGAAAAGGAAAGCCAACGGAAGTTTCTTCAACTTCCCATCACCATCTTCATCTATCTTTTCAGTTCTCTACTCTTAAAATACCTTCCCTCAACCCCATTTGCTATTGCAAAATTCCTGAAAAAGTGGTACACTTTTTAAGGAGTCCCTACTCCTTCCTCATCTCCCATTCACTCTTCAATCACCCCAATATGGCTTCCTCCCAATCCACTCCACTGAAATGGCTCAGATACTCAACTTTACAAATCTAATAAGTCCTTTATTCTCTCTCCTGTCCTACCAATGCTCTATTCTTTTGCCAGTGTTGCTGAGCTCAGTAAATGCTATCAGTCAGTTGCTCATTGTAGAAATTCAGAGGTTTGGCCAGGTGCAGTGGCTCATGCCTGTAATCCCAGCACTTTGGGAGGCCACGGTGGTGGATCACCTGAGGTCAGGAGTTTGAGATCAGACTGGCCAGCATGCCAAAACCCTGTCTCTACTAAAAATACAAAAATTAGCCAGGTATGGTGGTGTGCGCCTGTGATCCCAGCTACTCGGGAGGCTGAGGCTGGAGAACCACTTGAACCCAGGAGGCTGAGGTTTCAGTGAGCCAAGAACGCACCACTGCACTCCAGCTTGGGTGACAGAGTGAGACTGTCTCCAAAACAAAAAAATAAATTCAGAGGTTTAACTTTATATAGGGGGTGAAGTTATGAATGTACTTAAAAGAGATTACAATTTGAGTACTAAGAGGAGTTTGCCATGCGTAAGAAAAAAGACATTTCCAGAAGAGAGAAGAAATGCAAAAGGGTGGAAATAAGTTTGGAATATTGAAAGGGCACAGCAGTAACAACACATGAGAAAAAGCAACCATAAAAAATGGACCATAGTTCCCAGATCAGGGCATCTTAGGGTTATTACTACTGGAATTAGCCAGACTTATAGTGAATTAGCTACAGTTAACTGTGCTAGTTATCAGCTTCAAAATGTCAGTCATAAAAAAGCATTAAAAACAAAGTATAAGAGGAAATTAAAATAGCAGGAAGTATGTTGATAAACCATAACATAGCTGCTCCTACGTCTTTGGATCCTGGTTTCCTTATCTATAAAATTTGATTAGGTGAGATAATATCTTAAGTTCCTTCCAGTTAAACACCATTTGAATTTATATTTTAAAGGTATTCAAGAAAACCTACCTTCTGCAAATGTAACTGTCACGGTCTCCTTGAGAATATTCCCACTGTCTGTAGTCCATTGAAGCTGAAATGGGAACATTTATTTCAGTAAAAATAAAACTCTTATATTGAAAAATATCTTAAGACGTCATTACAACTGTCATATTTTATTCACAGTATGTGATTTATTCTGCAACTACTCTCTTCACTTGTTCACATTCTTCAAGCACAAGTATACTTTACTATACAAATACGTTAAATTCCTGAGTTCAGATAGCAAGGATTTAGACAACAAGTGTAGATGACAAGGACTACTTCTAACATTTAGATAGTGAATAATTAAGAGTTATTGGGCTGGGTACAGTGGGTAACGCCCATAAGGCTTGGGAAGCCAAGGGTGGAGAGGTGCTTGAGGCCAGGAGTTTGAGACTAGCCTGGGCAACAAAGTGAGACTCAGTCTCTACAAAAACTTAAAAAATTAGCTGGGTGTAATGGCTGGTGCCTGTAGTCCCAGCTGCCAGGAGGCTAAGGTGGGAGGACTGCTTGAGTCTTGGAAGTTGTGGCTGCAGCGAGCCATGATTGTACAAATGCACTCTGGCTGGGTGACAGTGAAACTCTATCTCAAAAAAAAAAAAAAAAAAGAAAAAAGACAAAGAGTTATGGATTGTAAGAAATAGTTTTGGCTTTTAAAATATCCATATTTTTTCAGATACTGCATTTGGATGACAAGTTAGGAAAGCAAAAGATACTACGTCTCAGATTTTAATGGCATAATCACTGGCTGTATTGTAATTAGTTGTTTCTGGGTAATTAATCTCTTCAGAGTAGGCAGAATTTTCACAGAAATGACTAATATTCAGGGAGAAACTACCATATCAAACTATGAGTTAAGGTCGGGCACGGTGGCTCACGCCTGTAATTCCAACACTCTGGGAGGCCGAGGAGGGCAGATCACATGAGGTCAGGAGTTTGAGATCAGCCTGGCCAACATGGTGAAACCCGTCTCTAATAAAAACAAAAAAATTAGCCGGGCATGGTGGCTGAAACCTGTAATCCCAGCTACTTGGGAGGCTGAGGCAAGAGAATCGCTTGAACCTGGGAGATGGAGGTTGCATTGAGCCAGGATCATGCCACGGTAATCCAGCCTGAGCAAGAGAGAGAGAGACTGTCTCAAAAAAAAAAAAAAAAAGTATGAGTTAAACTGATATCCATAAATGGCATATGGAACCAACATTATCACTTTGGGCAATCAGGTATGAAGAACTGTATGTATGGATGGATGGATGGATGGATGGATGGATGGATGGATGGATGGATGGATGGATATATATTTATTTATTGAGATGGAGTTTTGCTGTTGTCACCCAGGCTGGAGTGCAACGGCATGATCTTGGCTCACTGCAACCTCCGCCTCCTGGATTCAAGTGATTCTCCTGCCTCAGCCTGCTGAGCAGCTGGGACTATAGGCAACTGCCACCATGCCTGGCTAATTTTTGTATTTTTGGTAGAAATGGGGTTTCACTGTGTTGGCCAGGCTGGTCTCAAACTCCTGATCTCAGGTGATCCACCTGCCTCAGCCTCCTAAAGTGCTAGGATTATAGGCATGAGCCAACGCGCCCGGCCCAAACAACTGTATTTAAATTTGCCCATTTATTAAAAAAAGGGAGGGGAAATATATACAATAGTACTCAATAAATGTCTGTTAAATGAGTAAGAATAATTTTTACAGAGAAAATACATGTTGATTTTAAAATAAAGATTAGTGGTTTTTTGTTGTTGTTTTTCAGATGAAGTCTCACTCAGTCTCCCAGGCTGGAGTGGTGCTATCTCAGCTCACTGCAACCTCCGCCTCCCAGGTTCAAGCGATTCCTACCTCACCCTCCTGAGTAGCTGGGATTACAGGCGCACGCCACCACACCCAGCTAATTTTTTTTTTCTTTTTTTAGACGGAGTCTCACTCTGTTGCCCAGGCTGGAGTGCAGTGGTGCGATCTTGGCTCACTGCAAGCTCTGCCTCCCGGGTTCACGCCATTCTCCTGCCTCAGCCTCCCGAGTAGCTGGGACTACAGGCACCTGCCACCATGCCCGGATAATTTTTTGTTTTTGTAGTAGAGATGTGTTAGCTAGGATGGTCTTGATCTTCTGACCTTGTGATCTGCCCACCTCAGCCTCCCAAAGTGCTGGGATTACAGGCGTGAGCCACTGAGCCCGGCCACACCCAGCTGTTTTTTGTATTTTTAGTAGAGATGGGGTTTTGCCATGTTGGTCAGGTTGGTCTCGAACTCCTGACCTCAGGTGATCCACCCGCCTCGGCCTCCCACAGTGCTGGGATTACAGGCACAAGCCACTGTGCCTGGCCAGTGTTTTTATTATAGAGTTGGGAATTCACTGATTTTTCTTCTTGTGAAAGTAATAAAAAACTTTTAGTCATTCTCTCAACATTCAGAGTATTTACATTTTAAGAAAAAGATGCTATATATATATTTTTTTTTGAGATGGAGTCTTGCTGAGTCTCCCAGGCTGGAGTACAGTGGTGCAGTTTCAGCTCACTGCAAGCTCCACCTCCTGAGTTCAAGTGATTCTCCTGCCTCAGCCTCCCAAGTAGCTGGGATTACAGGCGCCCACCAGCACGCCCAGCTAATCTTTGTATTTTTAGTAGAGATAGGGTTTCACTGTGTTGGCCAGGCTGATCTCAAACTCCTAACCGCAGGTGATCCACCCGTCTCGGCCTCCCAAAGTGTTGGGATTACAGGCATGAGCCACCACGCCCGGCCTATTGTATTTTCTTATATTGCAGTTATTCATATGGCCTAACACTAGCCATTCTTATTAGACTAAATATTAATAGAAGCTGAGAAAGACTCTGTAATAAGGAATTATGGTTGTAATCATACCGTTGCCGGAATAATCTCTGAGTTATATACCGTATCTCCATTTCTCAAGGATTTCTGTACCTCATGGATGTGATTTTTTATATCATTTACAGTTGGAAAAAAAGATAAATTATGTCTTTCAGGTACCTCATCGGGTTTGAACAGTTCCCTTTCCACAAATTTTCTGTAAAGAATACAAAATGGAATAAAGACATAAACCATTTAGCAATATGCCTTTAGATCAAAAGACAGAAAAGTTCTTTTTCAGTATAAACTTCTATAAAGTATGGTTTATAGCTCTGTAAGTAATTTATATTTTCCTACTTAAACTTTTTCCATACAACATAGAATTATTGCAGACTATAGAAATGTAATATTTTCATTGGTAAAACATCTAAATATATTAGAGTGAGTTTTGTTATTGTTTTTTTTTTTGAGATGGAGTGTCGCTTTCTCGCCCAGTCTGGAGTGCAGTGGTGTGATCTCGGCTCACTGCAACCTCTGCCTCCCGGGTTCAAGCGATTCTCCTGCCTCAGCCTCCCGAGTAGCTGGGACTACAGGAGTGTGCCACCACGCCCGGCTAATTTTTTGTATTTTTAGTAGAGACGGGGTTTCACTATGTTGGCCAGGCTGGTCTCGATCTCCTGACCTCGAGATACGCCCGCCTCAGCCTCCTAAAGTGCTGGGATTACAGGCATGCGCCACCATGCCCAGCTGAGCTTTGATATTTTTATGCATTTAAAGAAATCATTATTTTCAGTTTACGTATAATAATGTTTTTAATGCTTATTATGTCAGGCACTGTATGGAACACTTCACATCAAATATCTCCTTTGACCCTTAATGATCAACGACATAGGTACAATTATCATTCCCACTTTACAGATGATAGAACTAAGGACTGTAGAAGTGAAATAATTTGCCCAAAATCATACACCTACCTAGTAAATAAGAGAGCTTGGGCCTATACCCAGGTTATGTGCGTAAACATCATGTTACATTGCTTCCAAAAGTATCAATTAATATTATATGAAATATGATGGGCTTGAATTTTACACAGAGACAAAAGAAGATAGAAATAGAAGGCAGCACTGTTATTTAATTGTATAAAAAATCAATACATAAAAGAAATGATAAAATTTAACATATATATGCTTATTACATTTGGTGGACCAAATCGCAGAACTGTATTATACTTCCCTTCTTAAGATTCAGGTTTAGTAAATAGTGAATGGCTTTACCAAATGTTTGCCTTATGCTAATGATGCCCCAGTGGAAATAAATATAAAATGTCTGAGAAAACTGCTAAACAGAAAAGTCATGTATTAATTAGGAAATAATTCTAGGAATTACAGTAAGCTCTCAGTTAACATCATTGTTAGGTTCCTGGAAACTGAGACCTTAAGTGAAAGGACATGTAACAAAACCAAATTATTTTCTCCAATGCTATAAGAAAACAACACTGAACCAGCTGCGGTGGCTTGCTTCTGCAATCCCATCTTCTTGGGTGGATCACTTGAGGCCAGGACTTCAAGACCAGCCTGGGCAACATAGCAAGACCCCTGTTTATTTTACAAAAAAAGTTAAAAAAACAACACCCCTGTTTCTTTTACAAAAAAAGTTAAAAAAACAACAAAAGAAAAGACGTTGAACAGAACAATATAACTCAAGGACCTGCTGTATTTCCTTTCGCTTAAAGTAGGAGTTTTCAAGAAGCTATTGATGACTTTAAGAGGGGGCTTACTATATTTATTTTGCTATTCAGATCAGATTACACAATAATCAGTAAGAGCAAGGCTAAGTATCATAAATCATGGTAATGGGCACAGGCTATAGAGTTAGGCCTAAATTTCAGTTCTGCCACTGCCTTTTTTTTTTTTTTTTTTTTAGACGGAGTCTCGCTCTGTAGCCAGGGTAGAGTGCAGTGGCGCGATCTCGGCTCACTGCAACCTCCGCCTCTCGGGTTCAAGCAATTCTCCGGCCTCAGCCTCCCGAGAAGCTGGGACTACAGGTGCGTGCCACCACACCCAGCTAATTTTTGTATTTTTAGTAGAGACAGGGTTTCACCATGTTGGCCAGGATTGTCTCGATCTCCTGACCTCATGATCTGCCCTCCTCGGACTCCCAAAGTGCTGGGATTACAGGCATGAGCCACTGCACCTGACTCTGCACTGCCTCTTAAGCCAATTATTTAACCACTCTGAGACTCTAGTTTCTCATGTGTAGAATTGGGATAAATATACCAACTTTATAGTGCTATTGTAAGACTAAATGAGATCATACATGTAAAAAGCCTAGCACAGTACCTGGCACACACAAAATAAGTAATTATATAATTACTTATATAATTATTATTTCCTGAGGATCAAAAAACTTAGACCAGAGTACTACAAATAAAATTTCATTAGATGAAGAATTATCCAAATTATTGTGTTGTAATAAAATTTAACTGCATTTCAAATAGTTTGAAATAGTATCTTGGCCTAGGTTTTAAAATCTTTGGTTCTACAAAGGTTTTCTTCTCTAAAAGTATTTATTAACTAATTCATTTTATACATCATTTAGAAATAGTCCAATTTGCCAAATCCAAATATAGAATGTCTCAAATGAGTAATCAGAATTATAATAAACCATATTACACCATTACTTGCCAAGCATGTTAGAAAACGATCAGTTTATAAATAAGATTATTTTAATAAATTAATAAACTATATTCCTTATCTACCCTGATAGCATATATTTTGGAAAATATCTCCAACGTTCACTGTATTATTTAAAGCAACAAACAAAACTGAAAAATGTAAAAGAACAATGCTCTTCTATTGTACCTTAGCTGTTTCCTTACTGCATACACTTGTTCTATTCCCTGTGATACTAATTCTTGAATCTTATGTGCTACTTGAGGATGTAAACGTGAGGGTAATGCAAAATTCTCATCTCTAACTGCAGTTTCCTCTTCTTCAAGAGAAGCCACAGGAAAAGGAGAAGGTGACAAAGTGAGGCAGGGAGTCTCTAATTCATGATACTGATGAGCTTGCTGTGTAGGTAACTGTACATACCACCTGGTAAGAGAAAATATTTAAAATTACTAAAATTTAAACATTAAAATTATTTAATATTATTAGACCAAAGTAGGAATCATAATTACTTAGGTTAATACTCATAAAGAAAAGGATTAATCCTTTAAGAAAAAATTATATATGGTTATTTCATATCAAAATTTAAAATGATCTAAGATCTGCTTTATATCCAATTAAATTAAAATATTTGTAAATATTTATAGACTTTCACTGTGGTCCTACAGTTGAGGGAGATACAGGGATTTTAAGTATATATGAAAATGGCATTTTAAATTTCATATTAATTGTATTATTTTGGGTTCACGAGAAAATTCATATTAAGTATATTTTACCTCAAAATAAAGAGAAGACATTGTAAATCATCATCTTTTGAACTGTGTATTTTCCCATTCATCAAACATTCGTCCCAAATTACACTTCTCTGTTACACCTACCATCCTTCCAACCAAAGATAGAACCTGTCAAGATTGAACTTTATGGTTGATTCTTCCCTCACAGGAGCTCAACATACTGCCTCTGCAGCACTCCCAGCTCCTGCTGGCCAAGTGAGCAAGAGAATTAACTAAAGGTGAATGCAGATCTCTTGGAGAGCCATGCAAAAAAAAAAAGAAAAGTAGACGGTAGGAAAATGAACTAATCTGGTAAGATACTGCTTTAATTGATATTTCTGTATAAAATTCTTACAATGACTGATAATGCCTACTTAAAAATTATATGCAATGCTCTTCAAACTGCAGGATCTAATTTTTTTAGTGATATTTTTGACTTTCATTGAAGGATCTAATTATTGACTCAATTTATTTTTCATATACCTGAAAGTTTTTTTTAAAGATCACACAAAAACGATATTCCATACACTTAAATCCATTATACAATAACAAATTATTCACCCAGACTGACACATAAAGGAAAGTAAAAAAGAATGCTAGTATTTCTCATTTAAAACCTAAAGCATAAAAGGAGTGAAATGGAATTTTATTTACGGCTTAGAATTCATTTCTGGCTGCCGTAAGTAATCAAAGATTAGTTTTAAAAAAATGACAGGCGGCTGAAGTTTCTGCTCATAGTAAGTATCTAAAACAAAGTACTAAATATATAATAAAGTGTATTAAGTATGTCTTTGTCATTTTGAGAAAAAGCTTTTACATGGTATATGGTATACAGAGTATATGCTATACAGTATGGAATAATTCTTTGGTCTGAATTATCTACAACTTGGGGCTGAGAAACTCAATGGCTTACACAGTGGCAAATCAATTTAATATCTAGGGAACTATTGATATCTCTACCTTATAAAACCATTACTTAATGAAATAATTGGAAAACTATAATTTCCCTTACAAAATAATTCTTGGAAATTGAGCTAATTAATTTGTAAAATAAAAGAACTATAAAAATGTCATACCTAAGAACACCACCAGCATCTACCAAGTTCTTCTTTAGCATGTTAAAAGCTTTCTCCTGCTCCATTCTGATAATTTTCTTGTCAATTTTGGGGTCTGTAGGAACTCTATATTCAGGAAACTTCTGTACCTTTTTAATGTAAATCCTTTATACAAGATAAAGAAGAATTTGTTTCATTATATTATAATCTCAAGATAATCTATCTTATCAACCAGAAGTCTACTTTAAGCATTCAAGCTTAGAGAAAATTCAATTTATCTGTAAAGTATTCAGAGGCTTATGTAAAATATATGCCATATTCTCAGTTGTATTAATACTTAGCAAATTAAAAGTAAACATTATTTGAGTAAAAATATCTAAGTACTTACAGATTTTACCATTTTTTTCCCCTAGATTTGCCTTCTCTTCATTCTCCTGGAAGGCATAATCACCTCATGCCTGGAATACTTACTTACTTTATTTATTTATTTATTTATTTATTTATTTTTTGAGATGGAGTTTTGTTCTTGTTGCCCAGGCTGGAGTGCAATGGCATGATCTCAGCTCACCGCAACCTCCGCCTCCCGGATTCTAGTGATTCTCTTGCCTCAGCCTCCCGAGTAGCTGGGATTACAGGCGTGTGCCACCACTCCTGGCTAATTTTGTATTTTTAGTAGAGACAGGGTTTTTCCATGTTGGTCAGGCTGATCTGGAACTCCCGACCTCAGGTGATTCGCCCACCTCGGCCTCCTGAAGTGCTGGGATTACAGGCATGAGCTGCCATGCTTGGCCCTGGATTACTTTAATAGCCTCCTTCCAGGCCTGTGCCTCCAATCTTTCATTACTTAAATCCACTTGATAATTCAATGTCACAGGTGATTCTCCTGCCTCAGCCTCCCCAGTAGCTGGGATTACAGGCATGTGTCACTATGCCTGGCTAATTTTTTTTGTATTTTTAGTAGAGACAGGGTTTCACCATGTTGGTCAGGCTGGTCTCAAACTCCTCACCTCAAGTGATCCGCCCACCTCAGCCTCCCAAAGTGCTGGGATTATAGGCGTGAGCCACCGCACCCGGCCTCTATAGCTTTATTTATATGGTTCTCCTAACCTACAATATCATCCCTCTAACTCTAGCCACCCAAATTCAATTTAAACTTCATCATCCAATTTAAATTGTACTTTCTTTCCTGCCATGAATTTGTATGGATATATTCCTTCTTTAAATACCTAAATAGGTAGTTAAATCATATATTTCACACTATATTCTATACTATCATGTTGTCTACTAGTTTTTGTTTCCTGATCCGTTCCCCGGGATTAAGTAAAATTTTATTCCTCTTTTGGTTTCCCTCCTTCCTATGGCACCCAACGTAGTTTCTGGGCACAGAGTAGATAGTCAAAAAGTACTTGTAGAATGATGGAAAATAAAATTATTTCTTCACATGTAGAGGTTTTCTCCCAAGTTATACCTAAAGTTTTTATATTGCTTATATTTAAGAAACAGTTGATAAGTTTCAAGTCAAGGCTAAATGGAAAAAAAAAAAGCAACTGAAAGTTTGTTTCACAGTCAGGTTTAAATATTACCTAAAGTTAGTATTATAGGATTAAATATGAAAAACCTTGTAAATGGGCTTTAAAAACTTCTTGAGAATGCTAAGGTATTTATTTTATTTTATTTATTTTATTTTTTTGAGACAGAGTCTTGCTCTGTTGCCCAGGCTGGAGTGCAGTGGCGCAGTCTCGGCTCACTGCAACCTCCGTTTCCTGGATTCAAGCGATTCTCCTGCCTCAGCCTCCCGCGTAGCTGGGATTACAGGGCCCTGCCACCACGGCTGGCTAATTTTTTGTATTTTTAGTAGAGACAGGGTTTCACCAGTTGGCCAAGCTCGTCTCAAACTCCTGACCTCGTGATCCGCCCACCTCGGCCTCCCAAAGTGCTGGGATTACAGGCGTGAGCCACCATGCTCGGCCAAGAATGCTAAGGTATTTATAATATGAGATGTGACGCTAAAAGTGTTTCAAAGATCAACTAAGTCCAACCACTACATATTATCTTTTAAATTTTTTATTTTACTTAATAGTTTAAAACACTTTCAATATATTTTAAGTCTTAAAATACTTTCAATGTCTAAAAAATTTACATTCATAAAGGACACTGTAAAATCTTTCATTGGTTCATATTTTTCATCCTTACCAAGAGCAATGACTACTCTGTAGTCCTAATCTATCTAAAACTTACTACGTTGGTCTCATAATTTGCTGCTAAATTGATAAAATCGCTCTAAAAAGCAACTTTGCAATATTTGTCAACATTTTTAAAAGATACAGCCTTTGCCCTAGCAATGTCATTTCTAGGAATTTTTCCTACTGAAACACTTGTAGGAATGCACAAATATGTACAATATTAATAACTGCAGCTTTGTATAATACTAATAAGGAATACCTTTCACAGCTTACATGAATTAAATGATAATTCATTCATAAATAGAATATTATATGGCTATTAAAAAATAGTACTTTTATGTACATATATGGAGTCAGCTTTGAGATACACTGAGAATGAAAAAAAGGAAAGAATGTCATTACATTCACACTAGTATGTAGCATATCTGTGCAGCAGATAACCACAATAGGCATTCAGATTGAGAATAAA
Source organism: Pongo pygmaeus (assembly GCF_028885625.2). Taxonomy (NCBI): domain Eukaryota; kingdom Metazoa; phylum Chordata; class Mammalia; order Primates; family Hominidae; genus Pongo; species Pongo pygmaeus. The sequence goes on along the minus strand of NC_072384.2, from coordinate 103,272,348 downwards.
TCTATGTGAATTCATATCAAGAAAAAAGGTACACTACTATTTAAGTTTAAGGAAAGAAAATATTAGTGAGCTTTACTGAGATTTTCAACAACATTTATAGGGGTAAAGAAGGAGATCTCTGTCTCTCTGCCTTTATATGCATCCATATACACAGAATATCTTTGGAAGATGACTCAAAAAACCAGTAAGAGTTGTTGCTTTAAAGACAGAACAAACATGGGTAAGAGAAAACTTAGAATTCACTCTATACTTTTTGGTACTGTATAAACCTAATAAAAATATGTGTATCAGCTATTCAAAAATAAGTTCTTAATAAAAAACAAATAAAAGAAAATAAAGCTTACCGAGCTGGACAAGTGGCTTTGAAGAGCTGACAAGACCTGCTTTCCTGCTCACTGACTTTTTTTAACTGGAAACCTTTTCTTCTTGGCCCATACTGACACTCCATTACCACAGCTCTACTCCCTGTGGGCCAAAACCAACTATTGATATTAATTCAAGTGTTCATCTATTCTAGACACTAGATTAAAAGTAACTTGGTGGTGGCAATGTCAAAATCTTTCAAGTGCACAGCATTAAGGAAAGAAAACATTAGTAAGTCTTACTTAAATATACAAACATATAAATTTAAAAGTTTATTTTAAAATTTACCAAACGTACCATAATTATGGTAAGAAAATTAGTGAATACCACATTTACTGAATGTCTACTGGCATATAATTTTTTTTTTTTTGAGACAGAGTCTCACTCTGTCACCCAGGCTGGAGCACAGTGGCGCAATCTTGGCTCACTGCAACCTCCACCTCCTGGTTCAAGCAGTTCTCCTGCCTCAGCCTCCCGAGTAGCTGGGACTATAGGCGTGTGCCACCATGCCAAGCTAATTTTTGTATTTTTAGTAGAGACAGAGTTTTGCCATGTTGTCCAGGCTGGTTTTGAACTCCTAAACTCAAGTGACCCGCCTGCCCTGGCCTCCCAAAGGGCTGCGATTTAGAGGCATGAGCCACTGCGTCCCACCTGACATATGGTTTTTATACTGTTTTATAAATAGTGAGCAAATGTTACATTTGGTTAATAAATATTGGTATCATTTGAATTTTTATTTCCTTTTATAATTATTTTCTTATTTTTATTTGGGCTGTTAATGCAGCAGCCAGCCCTAAGATGGCCCCCAGTAATCCATGCCTTCTAGTATTCATGTCCTTGAGTAATCCCCTCCCCTTGAATATGGGCTAGACTTACTAATACGTTTAATAAATATGGCCAAAGTGGTAGGAAGTTATTTTTGATATTAGGTTGTAAAAAGACTGTAACTACCATTTGGGTACTCTCTCTTACTCTTGCTTGAATTGCTCTCTCTGGATGTAATCAGCTGCCATGTGGTAAGGGAGCTCTGTGGAAAGGCCCACGTGGCAAGGAATAAGGCCTGCTGACAGCCACAAGAGTGAATCTGAAAGTAGACCCTCCCTCAGTCAAGTCATGAGATGACTGCAGCAGAACCACTTTGCTGAGTCACTCTTGGATTCCTGACTCACAGAAACTGTGAGATAATTAACGTTTGTTTTCAGCCACTACGTTTGGGATAATTTGTTACATAGCAATAGATAATACAAATAAGTAGATGTGAAAATTATATAACTTAAGATTTTAAGTTTAATATCTTACACTACTGTAGGATACAACAAAGTTTTAAAATATAAAATAAAAACACCATTTACTACTACAAATGTTGATAAAGCTGACATTAAAATATAAAAACTTCTGTTTAAAAGACACCATAAGTAAATATAAAAGTAATAGTGTGAGAAATAGCATTTTATAACATATATAACATAGTAATTCCCCATGTAGAATTACTATGTAGACTACAATCACAAATAATTCATAAACAACCACTCAGAAAAATGGGCAAAGGCTATGAATAGCCAAGTCAGAAAGAAAAAAAAGGTAGTAAATGAACAAAGAAAAAGATGTTCAATTCTACTAGTAAACAGGGAAATGCAAATTAAAACAATAGTAAAATACTATCTCATACTCCTTGGAATGGCAAAAATAAAAACATTCGACAATACTCTAAAACAACTGAATCCATTGATCAATCTGAACACCACAAACAGAGAGACACACACAGATGGCAATAAGTACACAGCACACCGAGGAGGTATTCTTGCAAAAATCAAATCTGCATTTAATCAAGGCTCTAGACCTGTTTACAGAAAATACAAGAGATAAAGAACAAAAACTACATCACACAGATGGAATAAGCAAAACCCAGAATATGGCAAATATTACAGAACAAACTACCTAGAAGAGGAGAGAAATCTTCAAATGGTAAGAAGTTTAAGAGATTTATTAACTAAATGCAGTCTGTGGACCCCGTTTGGATTTGAATTTCAACGACCTTTGAGGAGAGGAAAAAAACCTGTGAGATAAGTGGGAAAATGTAAACACTGAACATTTTATAACATTAAAAAGTTACTGTTAATTTTCTTAAGTGTGATAATGGGATTGTCACATATGTATGTTTGTATATATATACACACATATATGTATATACATATGTAAGGAATCTTTATCTTTTAGAGATATATACTTTAGTATACACCATATACTTTAGTAATTACAGATGGAATGATATATCTGAAATGTGCTATAAAACCATCTAGGGAATGAGGAAGTGTAAGGGGTATGAGACAAGACTGACCGTATACTGACAGTTGTTGAAGCTGGAAGATAGATACCTAGAGTCATGGGGTTTCTTATATTATTATCTCTACTTTGATTCACATGTAAAAATTTCCATAATGTAAAGGTTTTTTAAGGCTGGGCACAGTGGCTCATGCCTGTAATACCAGCACTTTGGGAGGCTGAGGTGGGCAGATTGCTTGAGTTTAGGAGTTTGAGACCAGCCGAGGCAACATGGCAAAACCTCATCTGTCCAAAAACATACAAAAATTAGCTGAGCATGGTGGCATATGCCTGTAGTCTCAGCTACTCGGGAGGCTGAGGCAGGAGGATCTCTTGAGCCAAGGAGATTGAGATTGCAGTGAGCTGAGATCACACCACTGTACTCCAGCCTGGGTGACAGAGTGAGACCCCGTCTCAAAAAACAAAAAACAAAAAACAAAAAAAAAGATTTTTAAACATCTGGCAATGCTAAGTCATGAAGTAAAAGTGGGGAAATGAAATTTTCACACACTGCTGACAGGAGTGAAAATTGGTACAAGTTGTCAAACCCTTATGTACAAATCTGAAATCCAAAAAGCCCAGAAAACAGTTTTTTCAGGACTCACTTGGCTGCAAAACCAGGCCTGGGCTGTGTGAGGTTATTTATAGTTTTTATTTGTTTCTCTTGGTGTGACTATCTAATAAAGAATTGGTGTTTGATTATGTGATATTGGCTATAACAGGGGTCTCTAACCTCCAGACTGGACCACTACCAGTCTGCAGCCTGTTAGGAACCAGGCCGTATAGCAGGAGGTGAGCAGTGGGCAAGCCAGCAAAGCTTCATCTGTATTTACAGCCACTCCCTATCACTTGCATTACCTCCTGAGCCCTGCCTCCTGTCAGATCAGCGGCAGCATTAGATTCTCATAGAAACACGAACCCTATTATGAACTGCACATGCAAGGGCTCTAGGTTGCCGGCTCCCTATCAGAATCTAATGCCTGATGATCTCTCACTGTCTCCGATCACCTCCAGCTCAGACCTGCTAGTTGCAGGAAAACAAGCTCAGGGCTCCCACTGACTCTACATTTCTGGTGAGTTGTGTAATTATTTCATTACATATTACAATGTAGTAATAATGGAAATAAAGTGCACAATAAATGTAATGTGCTTGAGTCATCCCAAAACCATCCCCCATCCCTCATCCTGGTCCGTGGAAAAACTGTCTTCCACAAAACCAGTCCCTGGTGCCAGAAAGATTGGGGACTGCTGGTCTATAGAATACCTGCTAGGAGTATTCCATAATGTTACCATATTACATTCAAAAAATTCAGAATTCTGAAATATACCTGGTCCAAAAAAATTCAAAGGGATTCTGGACCTGTACAATCACTTTTGAGAGCAATTTTAAGATAATCTTGTAAAGATGAAATGGGCATAATTCACAACCAGCAATTCTACTTTAAGGCATATACTCTAGAAAAACTAATTACAGCTTTTCATTAGAGTATATATAGTGTGGAGGTTTGACTACAGCATTCTTTGTAATAATGAAAAGTTGGAAACAATCTAAATGATGATCGATAGAAAAATACTTGTGGTTTGGTCACATGCTGGAATATTATACAATGATTAAATTGGATTAACTAGGATTTATAACTATCAATACCAATAGATGTAAAAAAAAGGGTGAATGAAAATATTTGCAAAACAGTATCTACACTTTACTATTTATACATTTTTTAAAAATCCAAAACAATAAAATATTTTATTGTAGATACAATATGTAAGGTAAAGTATAAAAATACAGACTAGAATGATACACATGAAATTCATGTAGTAGCTACCTATAGAGGGTTAAGGAGATTAGAACTAGGATGGGAAAAAGGAAGACTATAGGATTTCAAGTTCATTTTATTATTTGTTAATTTTTTTTTTTTTTAAAGACAGGGTCTTACTCTGTCACCCAGGCTGAAGTGCAGTGGCATGATCATGGTTCACTGCAGACTTGACCTCCAAAGGTCAAGTGATCCTTCCACCTCAGCTTCCCAAATAGCTGGGACTACAGACCCATGCCACCATGTCCAGGTAATTTATTATTTTTTGTAAAGATGAGGTCTCCCTGTTTTGCCCAGGCAGGTCTCAAACTCGTGAGTTCAAGCAGTCCTCTCGCCTTGGCCTCCCAAAGTGCTGGGATTAGAGGCATGAGCCACCACGTTTAAAATAAATAAATAAATATATAAATAAAAAACCCAGCTCATTTATTTTTAATGCTGCATTTCTTTCATAGAATACTGATGAAACTCAGGCAGAAGTGGTTACATTTATCTCATCTTCTCTTAAGTATTTCTCATTAACCTCAGAGGTCCAGGATGAAACTGCAACTCTTTCAGCTAAATTAGTGCCCTCATAGTCCTAAAATAAATTGCTTAGTTTTAGATTCTTTGGGGCTCTAATTAGTCTAAGAGATTTGCTTGAGACTCTACTCCCTTAGTAAACAACTAACCCAGTGTCTGAGAATACTGTATATAATATACCTAATGCTTGAGAACTTTAGTATCAGAATTCTATAACTCTAGATTATATACAAATTCTATACAGTAACTCCAGAGTTACAAGCTACATAAAACAGACATAAATTTCTCCCACAATACAAATTGAGAAGGCTAAAATATTTAATCTGAAGGGGAAAAACACAGCTGATGTACATATTTAAAATAAAATTGCTCTTTTAACATTTTATTAAATAGGTTTAACTGAAACTTCGACATTTTTCAGTATATGAAAGAAGTCTTATTTATTCATTGATATATTAAAATGCAATCTTATATAAGTAATTGATTATATTTTCTATAAGTTTTTTCAATTTAATATGCATTTTAATCAATTAGCATTCAATTGTCAGCTACCAAAATAAAAATGTTATCACCTTAGGAAAATCACAGTTTCACAATGGACTATGGCTGCTGCTGAACCTTTTAAAATAATTCTTTAAAAAAGTACCTGCATTAACAAATGGGATTCCATCATATGGGACATACTGGGATTTCCACATCAAGCGTGTAGCAGGCTTGGCTGGGCTTGGAGACTGACGGGTCCCCCAAACACTCTGTGTTTGCTGCTTGTGAAATGTTAGGACACTTTCTAATTCAGTCTCACTTACACAGTAGCCACGGTATGAATCTCCAATTTTCTGCATGTGGTAGAAATTAAACAAAATTACTAGCAAATACACTTCATTGCATAATAAATGTAATGAGATGGTTGTCCAAAATGGAAGACTCATCACCTTTCACAAGAGAATGTCATTTGTGCCCTCAGATCAATGGTCTATTACAACCAGTGGGTCTGATTTGAGTTCAACCAGGTGTTTGTTAGGGAATATAATGACAAACTCATTGCCATACTATCTTTATCAACGTCTTGTTTGAGAGAAAGAATATTTAGAAAAGATAACTTGCAAGAACATATAATGTATATCCATTCTTTCAGATATTTAAAACTCTATCCTGGATCAATCCAGATCAGCGTAAAACTAACCACAAAGTACTCATTTCCTATGGGGCCTCCTTTACTGAAACTGATTTTTTTTGGTGGGGTGAGGTTGGGAGGAGAAAGGAAAAAGGAGGGAAGGAAGGAGGGAGGGAGGGAAGGAGGGAAAGAGAGAAGGAGGGCAGGCAGGAAGGTAAGAAGGCGGGAAGGTGGGAAGGCAGGAAGGCTTGAGATTAATTTTGATAGGATGCCATGCATCTATTAGAAACCCAATGAAAATTGTGATTGATTGACAAAAAGGCTATAGAAAAATTTGCTCATTATATCAACATTCTTTTTATGAACATCCTTCTCTGAGGCCAGGCACAGTGGCTCACACCTGTAATCCCAGCACTTTGGGAGGCCAAGGTGGGCAGATCACCCGAGGACAAGAGTTCGAAATCAGCCTGGCCAATATGGTGAAACCCCATCAGTACGAAAAATACAACAATTAGCTGGGTGTGGTGGTGCTTGCCTGTAGTCCCAGCTACCTGGGAGGTTGAGGCACAAGAATCCCTTGAACCTGGGAGACGGAGGTTGCAGTGAGTTGAGATTGTGCCATTGTGCTCCAGCCTGGGCAACAGAGCAAGACTCTGTCTAAAAAAAAAAAAAAGATCCTTCTCTGAGAGAAATTTCTGTCTGCTCTTAGTACCAAAAATAGTTAATGGTTTGCTTTTATCTTATGGAAATTAGCATAATTTTTAAATCTAAAAGGCACAGAATTTAGTAACTACGTTTCCCCTTTTGAAAAGCATATATCTAGATTATAGACAAGTACATGTATACATGCACACACACATAGTTGGTTAAGACATGTATTTTCTTACTTCCATTTATGTTCCCATCCTTGTCTTTCTTTATTGTTTAGCTCCCACTTTTAATTTCTACCTTGCTAATATATTTTACGTATTTTTTGTAAGCTCTCTTAAATTCCTTCTAAAACAAGGTATAAATAAATAATGTAAATTAATTGATATTATCTAAATACAACCATTTGAGTATCCCTGTACTAGAGGAGAAACTTTTTCTTTTCTTTCTTTTTTTTTTTGTTTTTGAGACGGAGTTTCACTCTTGTTGCCCAGGTTGGAGTGCAATGACGCTATCTCAGCTCACTGCAACCTCCATCTCCCGGGTTCAGATGATTCCCCTGCCTCAGCCTCCCAAGTAGCTGGGACTACAGGCGTGCATCACCACGCCTGGTATTTTTAGTAAAGACAGTTTCGCCATGTTGACCAGGCTGGTCTCGAACTCCTGATCTCAGGTGATCTGCCTGCCTCAGCCTCCCAAAGTGATGGGATTACAGGCATGAGCTGCTGCACCCAGCAGGGGAGAAACTTTTTTTTCAATACCAACAGAAAAAACATGTTAACTGTGATCTCTTACAATGAAATGCAGAGACCTAGAATTGACTCCATGTATGTTTCCCCCTTAGAGGAAATAAGAACAGAGATGTGGGCAGAGAGGAAGAATACATTTAACAAATAGAAAGGTATCAAAATACTGTTGTGGCTGTACTTTGGGTTATAATAGTTAAGAGATAATCTGATGCCAAACAATACATTATCTGCAATTTCCTCTAAAATAATGAAAATGCTTATGTTTATAATTTTTCCGCTAACCTAGACAACTCTTTATCAAAATATTCACTACAAATAAATGAATATAAATTTTAGCTATACTATAATTTACTTATGAATAAAATTAGAATATGTCAATAAAGAAAAAAATCAGTATAATATAATCAAAACTATATATACTTATAAACAGGCTTACAGATAACATTTTAATACAGTATTGACATTTGTCCAGTTAATACACTTTAGTCAAATCTGAAAAAAATGCCTATAGTAAAACATCATTAAATGAGAAATTCAAAAAATAAAAGATTACTAAACAATATTTTGAACCAAAATGCAAAAAATATTTCCTCAGCCATTAACCCAATTTTTTTTTTTTTTTTTTTTTGAGACGGAGTCTCCCTCTGTCACCAGGCTGGAATGCAGTGGTATGATCTCAGCTCACTGCAACCTCCGCCTCCTGGGTTCAAGCAATTCTCCTGCCTCAGCCTCCCGAGTAGCTGGGCCTATAGGCACGCACCACCATGCCAGATTAATTTTTGTATTTTTAGTAGAGATGGGGTTTTACCATGTTGGCCAGGATGGTCTCAATCTCTTGACCTCGTGATCCACCCGCCTCAACCTCCCAAACTGCTGACAGACATGAGCCACCACACCCAGCCAACTCAAAAATTTTTTTATCACTGATACAGCTTGGGAGAGGAGAAAGAACCCCTCACTGGGAAAGAAGTGGTTCATCTTGGACAACCATACTCAAGTCTGTCGGACAAGTAGTACTCAGTTTCTTACAAGATATACGATGATTTTAGGTAAGCCACACAATGCACTATAGCTGTAACATAAGGTGATTTGGTTGCATGATTGTTTTAATAAATGCTGTAATATCCATAGCATTCCATGAGGCTTGTAATAATGATTTTTAAAACCCTCATCAAACAATCACAACAGTAACTTTAGGAAACCACTGAAAAACCATGACTAACAAAAGGTAGGGGAAGAAAAAGCTAAAACTACACACACACACACACACACACACATACGTACATATGTATATACATACATGTACTCTACTTAGAAAAGCAACAACTTTTCTAAGTTGTTGATAATGTCCTAACAAATGTAATACATATAGCACAAGGTTTTTTTATAAGAAATTTTCTCAAAATATTAAAATAGAATATTTTTTCTTTCCCACATTTTAAGATTTGTTTAAAACAATGAAGCATTCTGATAGTTAAATATTCACTACCATCTATGGTTTGTATATAGAGTAGGCATGGTCCCTTTCCTCAAAAAGTCTAATTGTTATTTAACAGTGAACAACCCACGCTAGTAAATAATTTTATTTTTAAATTTTTTTTTTTGAGATGGAGTCTTGCTCTGTCATGGACTGGAATGCAGTGGTGTGATGTTGGCTCACTGCAACCTCTGTCTCCTAAAATCAAGCGATTCTCCTGCCTCAGCAGCTGGGACTACAGGTGCCCACCACCATGCCTGGCTAATTTTTGTATTTTTAGCAGAGATGGGGTTTCGCCACGTTGGCCAGGCTGTTCTTGAACTCCTGACCTCAAGTGATCTGCCCCCTTTGGCTTCCTAAAGTGCTAAAATTAGAGGAGTGAGCCACCACACCTGGCCTAAGCTAGTAAATAATTAAGAATGACAATTAATACTAAATAATTTAAAGAGAGAAATAGGTAAAGGCTAAAATAATCATTAGATAATTTATAGAAAAGATATGTAGGACTTGCATTGGGATTTGAAGAATAGTTAGAAATGGTAAGTAGAAGAAAAAAGTAACATTTAGGAAAAGGAAATAAAAATGGGTAAAGGAGGAGCTAAAGAAAAATTCTGGAGTATCTGTTGAAAGTAGGAGGACTAGGCTAACAAGAATGAAGATGAGTTTGAGAAAAGTAGGAAATAAAGTAGGACAATGTAGGATGATACCAGATTATGAAAGGCCTTTGAAGCTAGCTACAGTGGCTAAATAATGTGGAAAAAATAACACGACTTATTGGGCACTGAGAAAAGACAATTAAAACAATCTTCAAATACAAGTAGCCTTAGAAAAATATACATTAGGGACCAGAAATGGGAAGGTCAAGGATGTTAGGGGGCAGGCTATTCCTGTAATCAAGCACAAGAGGACAAAGGCCTATTGAAAAATGGGCCAAAAAGAAAAAGATACTTTAAAGGAAAAACTAACAGAATCTGGTGACTACTTCTGGGCGCGGTGGCTCACGCCTGTAATCCCAGCACTTTGGGATGCTGAGGCGGGAGGATCACCTGAGGTCGGGAGTTCGAGACCAGCCTGACAAACATAGCAAAACCCCGTCTCTACTAAAAATACAAAAATTAGCTGAGCCTGGTGGCATGTGCAAGTAGTCCCAGCTACTCAAGAGGCTGAGGCAGCAGAATCGCTTGAACCTGGGAGGTGGAGGTTGCAGTGACCTAAGACAGCGCCACTGCACTCCAGCCTGCGTGACAGAGCGAGACTCCATCTCAAAAAAATAAAAAAGAAAAAGAATCTGGTGACTACCTAAATGTGGGAAAGGAAGAAATTAGTACAAAACTTTATGCCTGGGTATCTAAGGAAATAGTATTTGTCATTACACAGACATGGAATTTTGGAAGTGGAGCTAGTTGTTGCATGGTAGATGATTTCAGTATGGGATATGGTGAATTTGAGGTGAAATTCAAATAAACCTTCAAGCAAGTAGCCAGATATCTGGGACAAGAATTCAAAATCTGGCCTGGCGCAGTGGTTCACACCTGTAATCCCAGCACTTTGGGAGCCCGAGGTGGGTGGATCACCTCAGGAGTTTGAGACCAGTCTGGCCAACATAGTGAACTCCCATCTCTGCTAAAAATACAAAAATTAGCCAGGTGTGGTGGCACATGCCTGTAGTCCCAGCTACTCGAGAGGCCAAGGCACAAGAGTCGCTTGAACCCAGGAGGCAGAAGTTGCAGTGAGCTGAGATTGCACCACTACACTACAGCCTGGCGGACAGCGTGAGACTCTGTCTCAATAAATAAATACATACATACATACATACATACATACATACATAAACTGGTGATACGGACTTGAAAATCATTTTTATAGATGTCAGTTGAAAGTCAACAAAGTAGATACGTGCTCCAAAAGACAAAATATAGAGAAAAAAGACAAAGTCAGAAAGTGAGCCTTGAAGAATTTTCTACTGATAATATGAAAAAAAATAAGTGCAAGCAAAGAAAGAAAAGAAATGGTTGAAAAGTAAATAGTAGAGAAACATGATAGTGAAGTTTCATGGACTACGAGGGAAGAGAGTTGCAAGAGAAGAAATAATAGTGAAATGTAAAGAGATTTATATAACCTCTGCTTTAACAGAGCTTAGAATCTCTAAGAATTCAACAACAGATGAGATCAGATTTAACATAAACACAAACAAAATACTGTAACTATAGCCTATATTAGTTGTACTCATAAGTGGCATTTGGGGATGACCTGTGGTTATAATCAGTTAAGTAATTCTAGGTAATGATTATTTTTAACTCACCTCACAGCTCCTAAGATGGCAGGCCCATATAGGTGTGTTAGAGGAAAGTGGCTGAAGAGGCGCCAGAAGGGGTTCTTCCAGCATTCTGGGATAGGAGAGGAATATATATAAATATGCAATTCAATGAAAACACAAAATGCATTCAACTGCTTTATCCTCTTAGTATCAAAGACAAATATTGAAGTCATCAATAAGAAATTTTAACAATAACTACAGATTGATCTGATGGGTGCATTAGTTATTATTTTCTTTAACCACTACTATTTTATTAACTGCTAAGTCAAAGACCTAAATTTCTTCTTCCAGATACATATAGTCCCAACAACTTCAAGTGTTTTATATATCTCTCCCAAAGCTTATTTTGTGCTCTTATTATATAACTGTTTTCATTTATCAAAAAAGTGATAAATTTGACTAGTTTGAAGTAACATTATGTGTTACTTCTTGGACTTTTGGCTAAGATCAAGTGAAAAGCAACATTATTAAGGTCTGAGATTAAATGTCAAAAATAATGTCTTAATTCAAAAATACTTTTATGGAACAATTAAAATAACATAAACAATACATAAGCCATGTACATGTTTCCCTAAAATATCACAGTATTACTTTAAAACAAAAACAAAAACTGAAATAAAAGTTAGCAAAAAACATTTTAAACATTTTGCCACAGAGGAATTCTATGCATAAAAATGTGATAAAACAATTTAAAAAATTTAGGAACTATAATGAATTTTTTTTTTTTTTTTTTGAGACAGAGTCTCGCTCTGTCACCCAGGCTGGAGTACAGTGGCACGATCTCGGCTCACTGCAAGCTCCGCCTCCCAGGTTCACGCCATTCTCCTGCCTCAGCCTCCCAAGTAGCTGGGACTACAGGCACTGGCCACCACGCCCGGCTAATTTTTTTTTTTGTATTTTTAGTAGAGACGGGGTTTCACCGTGTTAGCCAGGATGGTCTCAATCTCCTGACCTTGTGATCCGCCTGCCTTGGCCTCCCAAAGTGCTAGGATTAGAGGCATAAGCCACTGCACCCAGTCTTTTTTTTTTTTTTTTTTTTTTTTAAATGGAGTCTCACTCTGTCGCCCAGGCTGGAGTGCAGTGGTGCAATCTCGGCTCACTGCAACCTCCGCCTCCCGGGTTCAAGCAATTCTCTGCCTCAGCCTCCCAAGTAGCTGGGATTACAGGTGGCCATCATCACACCCAGCTAATTTTTGTATTTTTAGTAGAGATGGGGTTTCACCATCTTGGCCAGGCTGGTCTTGAACTCCTGACCTCGTGATCTACCTGCCTTGTCCTCCCAAAGTGCTGGGATTACAGGAGTGAGCCGCCACGCCTGGCCATGAATGTTTCTTTATTCTGAAAAGTCTGTTAATGTCAGACTAAATAAACTAATACAATTTTCATACTGTTTCAAAAGATAACAGATGTCACTGAGGAAAAGTGGCACTTTTGACATTTATAGCTTCCAGAGTAGCCGCCTTATGACCAAGATGCCTTAAAATAACTAAAAATATATTCAATGATAGTTCCTTCTATTTTCTGATTTTCTCTAGTCAGCCAGCTTTAAATGTGTAATTTGTAAAAAGATTTCCACAGTGATATTAAAAGATGAGCTTCTTTTTCCCATGGACTCACCTGGTCACTGACTTTTTGGGCAATGTGAAGGATGTTTGAGGATGAAGAATGTAATTGCTGGTATTGTCTGCTAGAGTATCCACTCTTACAGTTGGTAAGTTTCTGTCAGTGGGTTTCTCTTCAGGGACATCTTAACAACAAAAACAAGAACAAAGTAACATCAATATCTTGAATAAGACCATAAGAATATACCTAACTAAAACTTATGTATTTGTAATAGGTAAAGAAAATTTATGCTTTATTGAGAATAAAGGAATAATGCTTTATTGAGAATTTCTCTGATACTTGTTTACTTTAAATTATAATACTGACTACTGTAATTTTATAATTAAGTTTTAGAATTTATATTGAACAGCCAGGATATAAAAGTGGTAGAAATAACTGTATATTAAGAGTTCTGCAATATATAGGAAAATGTAAAACTAATTTTGTTTATATACTGTGCTCATAATGTTTTCTGCAATCTGTTTTTCTCTTAATGTCTTAATGACTATTAACAAAGAATGATAACACTAAGGTAAAAATATCTGCCCTAAACCATTAGCTATGAAGAAGCAACAAAACAGTATAGGTATGATGTTAGAAAAGAGATTCAAATAGAGGGAAAACGGAGGAAAGCAAAAAAAAAAAAAAAAAAAAAAAAGAGAGAACTAATAGGCATATTACCAAACAGAAAAAGAAAGACTATACAAGGAGAAATAGGGAGCATGATTCTCTTTCCTGAATCTGAAGGGGCCAAGGAAAGAGGAAAAGAGCAAGAGGATTAAAAAAAAATAATAAGTAATGAGTCACATGGCTAATAAAAATATTGATAAAGATATAAATGGCCGGGCGAAGTGGCTCACGCACATAATCCCAGCACTTTGGGAGGCGGAGACAGGTGGATCACCCAAGGTCAGGAGTTCAAGACCAGTCTGGCCAACATGGTGAAGCCTCGTCTCTACTAAAAATATAAAAATTAGACAGGCGTGGTTGCAGGCGCCTGTAATCCCTGCTACTCAGGAGGCTGAGGCAGGAGAATTGCTTGAACCTGGGAGTCGGAGGTTGCAGTAAGCCAAGATCATGCCACCAATGTACTCCACCCTGGGGGATAGAGCGAGACTCTGCCTCCAAAAAAAAAGATATAAATAAAAACTTCTGAAGCTATTAACATTATATTCTTGCTATTGTTGCTGTTATTATTACTGTTATAATTAATAATAATTCATTTTATGCTCATTGGTCATTTGGGAGGAAGCAGGAGTCAATCAGCTTCATAGAATTCTTAAATGAAATAGCTAACCTAGACAGGAGTTGAAAAATGAACTTTGAATTTATTTGGGCAAACAGCTGTTTTCTAACTATTTAATTCATAATCTTTTACCTAAAGAAACCAACTTTAGCACTGACTTTCATAAGGTGATTTTTCTAAAATATTTATGTTTTTAAAACACTCTCAAATCCCCTATTTCCCATTGTTACTCACCCCGAGGACTATTCACATCCACAAGCTGCCCCTGAGGTATAATCACTTGTGCCATTCCTGTCTGGGTAGGTGGAATTACACGAAGTACCTGTCCATTTTCTGTTGGGCTGGCAACGATCATCTTGGAAGCATTTAAAAAAAAAAAAATCAAATGCATATGCCTAGACTGATTTAACAAAAATTATTAATTAAATAAATTATTAAACACATACCTAGCTTTATGATGGATTCTATGATTTCCCCCATTTTATAGATGAAAACATTGAGGCACATAAACATTTTTTTCCAAGGTCTCACAACTTATAAGTGGTGAAGCCAGGATTAAAAACAGGCAGTTTGACCCTAATCCTAGGGTCTTAACCACCAATGGTCTTAATCATTACACATGGATGAAGTCTAATTACTTGGTAATCTGAACAAGTCTGTCTGGACGTAATACATTTACCTTTTACCACTTACTGTATTATTCATACATGTTTCACCTATTTGTGTGGCAATCATTTGTCTTATATTTAATGTCATTTTCCTTAGTTTAAAAATGGTAACTTGTTGGTCAGGCGTGGTGGCTCATGCCTGTAATCCTAGCATTTTGGGAGGCCAAGGAAGGCAGATCACGAGGTCAGGAGTTCGAGACCAGCCTGATCAACATGGTGAAACGCTGTCTCTACTAAAAATGCAAAAATTAGCTGGACATGGTGGCACGCGCCTGTAATCCCAGGTACTCAGGAGGCTGAGGCAGGAGAATCACTTGAATCTGGGAGGCAGAGGTTGCAGTGAGCCGAGATCGCGCCACTATACTCCAGCCTGGGCAACAGAGCGAGACTCTGTCTCAAAAAAAAAAAAAAAAAAAAAAAAAAAAAAAGGTAACTTGGTAAATGTCTAATTAAATAGGATTTATTTTGGTATCTCAGCATTTATATATAGCCTCTATGGTTCATAAAGAACTGTACTACAAAGTACCTCAAAAGTCTGAAAACACAGGGAAAATAGTATATTTATTGTACTTTTTTTCAGTTTAACAACTGAACCTACTCTATCAAATTTAGAGCAATATCAACTAAAAAGGCATATGAAGTTGAAGAAAAGCTTTTGGGCCTATCATTTGGAAGTATAGCTAATACAGTATTTGCAATTAAGTCTATCTGATGCAATTAAGTCTATCTGATGCTTCCAGACTTCCAAAAAGTCTGGAAGCATCAAACTTCCATCAGCACCACATAAATTTTATTACTTAACATACTACTCTCCTATTACCTCTTTAGTGCAGGTAACAGTCCTTAATCATTCCAACCCGCTTTCCCAGACTCCTCTTTTGCTAGGTAAAACATGAAAATATTGCTGATGCTTGATAGGGACTGCATTCCAACTTTTAGGAGAGTTACTTGAGGCCAGATACAGTGGCTCATGCCTGTAATCCCAGTACTTTGGGAGGCCAAGGCAAGAGGATCACTTGAACCCAGGAGTTTGAGCTTGGGCTACCTGTCTCTACAAAAAATTTTAAAAATTAGCTGAGTGTGATGGCATGTGCCTGTAGTAACAGCAACTCTGGGGGTTCAGGTGGGAGGATCACTTGAGGCTGGGAGGTCGAGGCTGCAGTGAGCCATGATCATGCTGCTGTACTCCAGCCTGGGTGACAGAGCAAAACCTTGTCTCAAAAAAAAGGGCCATTTGAAAAAATGCGAATATACATTTGAAAAAAATTTTTTTTAAAAATTTAATGTTGGGGGAAAAAACTTCAACAAACTAGAATGCTTTAAATATTAATATAATCATAAATAGTTCCCAGAAATTAAGAATGGGAATTGTTTCCTTCCTTCCCCAATGTTCAACAAGTTTCTTGAGATAAAAATATCCTGCCATAACTCTTATCACTTTAGCATGAAACAGCAACTGCAAACTCTGATGACAACTGCTTACACGTGCTCAGTTCATAGGAAGTGGCAGCACTTCAGATGTATTACCTCATTTAATCCTCGTCACGTGTATCTCAAGTATATACATTTTATAAATGAGGAAACTGTCACACACAGGTTACAAAACTCACACAAGGTTACACAGAGCTATTTAGTGGTAGGCTATAATTGAAACTCAAGCAATCTGACTCCTTCAAACTACCACTCTGTACTAGCTCCCAATATTTGACAATGCTACTTAACCTAAAAAAAGACAAAAGCAAAACAATATAAAAAACCCTGCTGGACATTAAAAGGCAACAGTAATAATATTGTTTTAAATTCTTTACCCCTTATAATAAGATTAAATATCTGTGAAAAAAATATGTATATATAAATTTTCTAACTTTTAGGAATGGGGGTATGGAAAATATTCTATTCATTCTTAGAAAATAAGTGCTGTGGTTATTTTTAAATCAAAATTAAACACAAATAAGTTTTTATAAGTTATTCTATCATATACAAGTTTCATAATTAAGACTGATTTGTAGAATATCCTCTTAATTTTGAAACAATGTTTCCCAAGCATAGTAGATAAAAGTCTCATTTATTTTCTCCCTTCTTAGCTTAGTCCCCCTGGTACCTAAAAAACTATTTTCAATTCATATAATCTGACAATGACAATGTTAATATTACTTTTCCTATTTAAAGAAAACCCAGCTAATTACCTACAATCTTTACTATGAAAGCAAACATGGTTTTGAAGAGTCATGTGCTACAACACATTCTGTTTCAGGCAGACCATGAAAATTATCAGAAAACTTTAGCTGAGTGGTCTTTTACCTACTAGGCTCTTTGTGTACAATATTTCTAATAAATTCAAAAGAGCAATTCAGCTTCACTCCAAAACATCTTCATCCATTGCAGATTCACCCACTACAGAATCTTTACTAATAACTTTTATATAAAAAGTCATATTGGGCCGGGCACGATGGCTCACGCCTGTAATCCCAGCACTTTGGGAGGCTAAGGCGGGTGGATCACCTGAGGTCAGGAGTTTGAGACTAGCCTAGCCAACATGGCGAAACCCCGTCACTACTAAAAATACTAAAATTACCCGAGTGTGGTGGCAGGCACCTGCAATCCCAGCTACTCGGGAGGCTGAGGCAGGAGAATCACTTGAACCCAGGAGGTGGGGGTTGCAGTGAGCTGAGATCGTGCCACTGCACTCCAGCCTGGGCAACAGAGTGAGACTTTGTCTCAAAAAAATAATAATAATAATAAATAAACAAATAATAAAAAGTCATATTGAAAAAAAGTAAGGTATATTTCTTTAAAAAGCTCCATTTGGCTGATGGCAGTGGCACATCCCTGTAGTTCTAGCTACTCTGGAGGCTATGATCATGCTACTGCAGTTAAGCCTAGGTGACAGAGTGAGACATATCTCTTTTTTTTTTTTGAGATGGAGTCTTGCTCTGTTGCCCAGGCTGGAGTGCATGGAGTGCAGTGGCACAACCTTGGCTCACCACAACCTCTGCCTCTTGGGTTCAAGCGATTCTCCTGCCTCAGCCTCCTGAGTAGATGGGATTACAGGTATGCAACACCATGCCTGGCTAATTTTCATATTTTTAGTAGAGACGGGGTTTCACTATGTTTGCCAGTCTGGTCTCGGACTCCACCTCGGCCTCCCAAAGTGCTGGGATTACAGGCGTGAGCCACCGTGCCCAGCTGAGACATATCTCTTAAAAAATAAATTATTTAATTAAAATAAATTAAGAAAAACAAAATGCTTAGCTAACAAACCCACAGCCAACATCAC
Organism: Pongo pygmaeus; assembly: GCF_028885625.2. Taxonomy (NCBI): domain Eukaryota; kingdom Metazoa; phylum Chordata; class Mammalia; order Primates; family Hominidae; genus Pongo; species Pongo pygmaeus. The sequence continues at coordinate 103,254,229 of NC_072384.2, read as the reverse complement.
AGTAAATGGGCAAAAGCCGGAAGCATTCTCCTTGAAAACCAGCACAAGAAAAGGATGCCCTCTCTCACCACTCCTATTCAACATAGTATTGGAAGTCCTGGCCAAAGCAATCATGCAAGAGAAAGAAATAAAGGGCATCCAGATAGGAAGAGAGGAAGTCGGACTATCCTTGTTTGCAGACAACATGATCCTACATTTAGAAAACCCCATATTCTCCGTCTAAAAGCTCCTCCAGAAGATAAACAACTTCAGCAAAGTTTCAGTATACAAAATCAATGTTTAAAAATCACCAGCATTCCAATATACCAACAACAACCAAGAAAAGGGCCAAGCTAGGAAGGCAATCCCATTCACAATTGCCAGAAAAAGAATAAAATACCTAGGATTACAAGAAGGTGAAAGATCTCTACAATAAGAATTACAAAAGACTGCTCAAATAAATCAGAGAAGATACAAACAAATGGAAAAAAAAAACCCATGCTCATGGGCAGAAAGAATCAATATCATTAAAATGGCCACAATGTGCAAAGCAATTCACAGATTCAATGCTATTCCTATCAAACTGCCAATGGCATTCTTCACAGAACCAGAAAAAAACTATTTTAAAATTCATATGGAACCAAAAAAAAGGCCAAATAGCCAAGGCAATCCTAAGCAAAAAGTACAAAGCTGGAGGCATTATGTTACCTGACTTCAAACTATACTACAAGGCTACAGTAACCAAAACAGCATGGTACTGGTATGAAAACAGACATATAGACCAATGGAACAGAAGAGAGAGCCCAGAAACAAGGCTGCACACCTGCAACCATTTGATCTTCAACAAGCTGACAAAAACAAGCACTACGGAAACAACTCCCTGCTAAGTAAATGGTGCCAGGATTACAGGTTAGCCACATGCAGAAGACAGCAGCTGGACCCCTTCCTCACACCATATACAAAAATAAACTCAAGATGGACTAAAGATTTAAATATAAAACCCAAAACTATAAAAACCTGGAAGACAGCCTAGGCAATACCATCCTGGACAAGGGAATGGGCAAAGATTTCATGACAAAGACACTAAAAGCAATTGCAACAAAAGCAAAAATTGGCAAATGGGATCTAAATAAACTTAAGAGCTTCTATACAGCAAAAGAAACTATCAACAGAGTAAACAAACAACCTGAAGAATGGCAGAAAATATCTGCAAACTATGCATCTGACAAAGTCTATTATCCAGCATCTACGTGGAACTTAAACAAATTTACAAAAGAAAAACACCACCATTGAAAAGTGGGCAAAGGACACGAACAGACACTTTTTTTTTTTTTTTTTTTTTTTTTACTTTAAGTTCTGGGATACATATGCTGAATGTGCAAGTTTGTTACATACGTATACATGTGCCAGGGTGGTTTGCTGCACCTATCAACTCATCATCTAGGTTTTAAGCCCCACATGCATTAGGTATTTGTCCTATTGCTCTCCATCCTCTTTCCCCCTACCCCCCGACAGGCCCTGGTGTATGATGTTCTCCTCCCTGTGTCCATGTGTTCTCATTGTTCAAATTCCATTTATGAGTGAGAACATTAGGTGTTTGGTTTTCTGTTCCTGTGTTAGTTTGCTGAGGATGATGGTTTCCAGCTTCAGCCATGTCCCTGCAAAGGACATGAACTCATTCCTTTTTATGGCTGCATAGTATTCCATGGTATATATGTGCCACATTTTCTTTATCTAGTCTATCATTGATGGGCATTTGGGGTAGTTCCAAGACTTTGCTATTGTAAATGGTGCTGCAATAAACATACATGTGCATGTGTCTTTATAGAATAATGATTTATAATCCTTTGGGTGTACACAGAGTAATGAGATTGTTGGGTCAAATGGTATTTCTGGTTCTAGATCCTTGAGGAATCATCACACTGTCTTCCACAATGGCCAAACTAATTTACACTACCACCAACAGTATAAAAGCGTTCCTATTTCTCCACAGCCTCGCCAGCATCTGTTGTTTCCAGACTTCTTAATAATCGCCATTCTAACCGGCGTGTGATGATATCTCATTGTGGTTTTGATTTGCGTTTCTCTAATGACCAATGATGATGAACTTTTTTTCTTACGTTTGTTGGCCACATAAATGTCTTCTTTGGAAAAGTGTCTTTTCATATTCTTTGCCCACTTTTTGATGGATTTTCTTGTAAATTTGTTTAACTTCCTTGTAGATTCTGGATATTAGACCTTTGTCAGATAGATAGCTTGCAAAAATTTTCTCCCATTCTGTAGGTTGCCTGTTCACTCTGATGATAGTTTCTTTTGCTGAGCAGAAGCTCTTTAATTAGATCCCATTTGTCAATTTTGGCTTTTGTTGCAATTGCTTTTGGTGTTTTAGTCATGAAGTCTTTGCCCATGCCTATGTCCTGAATGGCATTGCCTAGGTTTTCTTCTAGGGTTTTTATAGTTTTAGGTTTTACATTTAAGTCTGTAATCCATCTTGAATTAATTTTTGTATAAGGTGTAAGGAAGGGGTCCAGTTTCTGTTTTCTGAATAGGGCTAGCCAGTTTTCCCAGCACCACTTATTAAATAGGGAGTCCTTTCTCCATTGCTTGTTTTTGTCAGGTTTGTCAAAGATCAGATGGTTGTAGATGTGTCGTGTTATATCTGAGGCCTCTGTTCTGTTCCATTGGACTGTATATCTGTTTTGATACCAGTACCATGCTGTTTTGGTTACTGCAGCCTTGTAGTATAGTTTGAAGTCAGGTAACATGATGCCTCCAGCTTTGTTCTTTTTGCTTAGGATTGTCTTGGCTATACGGGCTCTTTTTTGGTTCCATATGAAATTTAAAGTAGTTTTAGCTAGTTTCAACATAAACTTTTCAAAAAGAAGACATACATGCAGTCAAAAAGCATATGAAAAAAACCTCAATATCACTAATTATTAGAGAAATGCAAATCAAAACCACAATGAGATACTATCTCACACCAGTCAGAATGGCCATTATTAAAAAGTCAAAAGATAACAGATGCTAGTGAGGTTGTGGAGAAAAGAGAACACTTATACACTGCTGGTGGGAGTGTAAATTTGTTCAACCATTGTAGAAAGCGGTATGGTGATTCCTCAAAGAGATAAAAACAGAACCACCATTCAACCCAGCAATCCTATTACTGGATATATACCCAGAGGAATATAAATCATTCTTCCATAAAGACACATGCATGTGAATGTTCATTAATGCCCTATTCACAATAGCAAATAAATGGAATCAACCTAAATGCCCATCACTGACAGATTAGATAAAGAAAATGTGGTATATACACCATGGAATACTATGCAGCCATAAAAAAGAACAAGATCATGTCTTTTTTGGGAACATAGATGGAGCTGGAGGCTACTATCCTTAGCAAACTACGCTGGAACAAAAAACCAAATACTGCATGTTCTCACTTACAAGTGGGAGCTAAATGATAAAAACTTATGAACACAAAGAAGGGAACAACAGACAATGGGGTCTACTTGAGAGTGGAGGATGGGAGGGAGAGGAGCTGAAAAAATAACTATTGGGTACTAGGCCTAATGAATGGGTGGATGAAATAACCTGTACAATCTGAGTTTACCTACATAACAAGCCTTCGCATGTACCCTCGAACCTAAAGTAAAAGTTAAAAGTAAATAAAACAAAAACAAAAAAACACCAAATAGCTCCATTTGGTAGGAGATGTTGATAAAGGGGGATACTGTAGCATGTGCAGGTACAGGAAGTATATATATATGAAAATCTGTGTACCTTCTGCTCACTTTGGTCATGAACCTAAAGTTGCTCTAAAAAATACAGTCCACTGAAACAAACAAAACCAAAAGTTCCACTAAGTTTCCCGGAATATTCTCTCTCTGATCTTCAGTTCCTTGAAGAAAATTCTTTCTTGTAATCTGTTTCTCACATTTTTTTTCCATGCTTCATACCATGTTTCCTATTTCATGGTTTCAAATAACCTTCTGTGTCATCTCCTACCTAAACAATGTAAAACCACCTTTGTACTTACTTTGTATAGAAAGTTTAATCCAATTACAAAGAGTGTTAATTAACCTTTTTTTTGGACTTAAATAAACAACTTTGCTCGGAAAGGTACCCTAGGTAAAATGACAACCCTTTTACACATTCAGACTCCTTGATCTTCCTGTTGGAAGAAAAAAAAAAAACTTTCTAAATGTTCTGATAGAAACTAGAATAAATGTCAAATAAAGGGGAAACTACAGAAGTATTTCATTCTGGACATGAAAAATTAAAATGTAGTTGGTTAACATTTAAATTATTTGTTGAATATTAACCTCTGCCGGTGATGCAGTATGGTTCTGGGCCTATGCCCAGAAAGCCTGAACATAAACAAAAAGGATTCCCCTGCACGTAGTCACCACTCAACCAATTACTGTTAACCCTAGAATTTAGATAACTCAATTTGGCTGGATCATAAAGGAGCAAAATGGCATAGATTAACTCTAGAATGCTCTAGATTATGAACAGAAACAAGGGTTAATTCTAGGTAAAATGTTTACCTGTGGTATAATTTATAATTAAAGTTATTATGCTTTTAAAAATAATTTTTATTATGAAAGTAATAAATACTTATTGTAGAAAATTCGGAAAATTCAAGTAAACAAGAAACACATTATCCTTCACAGTATTACTTATGTTAAGTATATTCTAAATAACCAGAGAGCAACTTAGAGGTTTTCTTAGTAATTTTCCATATGTCAGTCAAAACAATCTTTCACCTCTTTGGCTCAAACTATGAACTTGGTCAAAAATACTTTTAGCCAACAGTTTGAAAAGTATTTAGCCATCCTCATCTTTTTATCTTTATGCATTGTTACTCACGTGGCACACATTTACCCACAAAGATCAGCAAGGATATGTCTAATTCCCCATATACTAGTAGTACCTCCATTGCAGTACCTCCATTACTTTCTGTTTCTTCAAGAAAACATACCAGAAAGTGGCTTGCAGGTCAGTGAGATGTTGATAAATCAAAAACTGGAGTTTAGGCCGGGCGTGGTGGCTCACGCCTCTGTAATCCCAGCACTTTGGGAGGCTGATGTGGGTGGATAACGAGGTCAGGAGTTCAAGACAAGCTTGGCCAACATGATGAAACCCCGTCTCTACTAAAAATACAAAAACTAGCCGGGTGTGGTGGCAGGCGCCTGTAACCCTAGCTACTCAGGAGGCTGAGGCAAGAGAACTGCTTGAACCCGGGAGGCGGAGGTTGCAGTGAGCCGAGATCGGGCCACTGCACTCCAGCCTTGGCGACAGAGCAAGACTCCGTCTCAGGAAAAAAAAAAAAACAAAACTGGAGTTAGCCTAGTGTGTGTGTGTGTGTGTGTGTGTGTGTGTGTGTGTGTGTGTGTGTGTGTGTGTGTGTGTGTGTGTGTGTGTGTGTGTGTGTGTGTGTGTGTGTGTGTGTGTGTGTGTGTGTGTGTGTGTGTGTGTGTGTGTGTGTGTGTGTGTGTGTGTGTGTGTGTGTGTGTGTGTGTGTGTGTGTACATTCCATTAAATGTAAGTTCCATGTCAACTCTGGCACTTCAGAACTAGTTACAGAATATGTTACATTTCCAGTTGATCTCAAAGCACAAGTGTGCCCAAACACAGAGACTCATAAGTACTGTTTAAAGTACTATTTGTAGTCCTGAATGGAAATCTTTTAAAATCCTTACATAAAAATGAAAGTCATGGAAACAGTATTTTAAACACAATGTGGCTGGGCATGGTGGCTCACGCCTGTAATCCCAGCACTTTGAGAGGCCAAGGCAGGTGGATCACCTGAGGTCAGGAGTTTGAGGCCAGCCTGGCCAACATGGTGAAATCCTGTCTCTATTAAAAATACAAAAAAATTACCCAGGTGTGGTGGTGGGCACCTGTAATCCCAGCTACTTGGGAGGCTTAGGCAGGAGAATCGCTTGAATTCGGAAGGCAGAGGTTGCAGTGAACCAAGATCGTGCCATTGCACTCCAGCCTGGGCAACAAGAGTGAAACTCCATCTCAAAAATAAATAAATAAATAAACACAATGTAAGTCAAAAGTGTCAAGAAATTAAGGTCATTTAGTAAGACTAATATATTTTGCTAAAGAGCATAAAACTGGTTACTTATAAAATATACTCACCATTTGTGCACTGGATTCCCCCAATGACTGAAGTTCATATTGAATAGCTTGCCCATTTTGGTCCACTAGATGGAATTGCTCTGCAGAAAGAGTCTGTGTCTGAGTCAGGGGCCCTAGTATATTCTGTGATATGAGTGAATTATTTGCTTCAGGAGTAGTGATGGGCAAAACTGTAGGAGAATCATTTTGTCCAAAGGAAGAATCCCTGGAGTCCATACAGGTTAGATGCTTTTGCAAGGAAAAAAAAAAAAATCACTTCAGTCTTTCTAGGATATACTATCACCATTTTTTTTTAAAGATGTGTATAATAAAAATGAAAAGACATCCATTTTTCAGTTGTTTTTACTTTTTTGTAAGAGTTGTCAATTCACACAAATTGCTATACACAGAAAGTATTTAAGTAAAATTGTTGATTATTATACTTACTATCTTAATTGTATCAAAATTGTCCACAGGAATGGAACCTGAAATAACGTAATATAATTCAACCTATAGATTTTCTCTGTATATAAAATTTTTATGAATATATCTTAGCATTAAGTTCTGTATTATAATATTCAATATATCATAAAATATGTGCATAATTAAATAGTAAAATTCTTTTTTTTTTTTTTTTTTTGAGACAGAGTCTCACTCTGTTGCCCAGGCTGGAGTGCAGTGGTGCGATCTCAGCTCACTGCAAGCTCTGCCTCCTGGGTTCACACCATTCTCCTGCCTCAGCCTCCCGAGTAGCTGGGATTACAGGCGCCCACCACCACGCCCAGCTAATTTTTGTATTTTTAGTAGAGACAGGGTTTCATCATGTTGGCCAGGCTGGTCTTGAACTCCTGACCTCGGGTGATACGCCCACCTCACCCTCCCAAAGTGCTGGGATCACAGGCGTCAGCCACCACGCCCAGCTCAAAATTCTTGAATACACTAAATATGACAGCTATCCCTTGAGCATAAGAGCTGTTAAATGGCATGCTGTTTTACCCTAGGATGGAAAAAAGTTCCCAGCTGAATCCATACCTCAAATACTTGAGCATTGGTTTTTGACTCTTCACCATCATTATGGTTGACTCTTAATGAATCATTAGATTGTTCCATGCTGACATCATATTCAATTCCATTTTCTTCTATTATTTAATAGCTGAAAGAGTTTAAATAGCTGATCAACTAAAGCACTTAGTATTTTTGTGGAATGTTTCATCTTAAACAAATCTCTCATATTCACTACTGTGGTACCCTATATAATTTAGGTAAAATCATTTCCATTCTACAGATTAAAAAATTAACACTTTTTAAAATGACTTGCCAAGGCACCAGAATACATTCAATGCAGGGCAAAAATTAGTGTTATATAGTTCCCTCATCCTATCTTTAACTACACTTCTGTACTGGCTTTTTAAGATTGCTTTTATGTGACAAGGTACTGGTATATCCTTTCAAATACTTCTAAAATTCTCATATTACCAGAAATTTAATGCAAATAAAGTTTTTCAACTTTATGAGTTGGGTATGCCCTATTGTAGCAGTATATAATTTTAAAATAGATATCCTGGTGTAGACAGAGATTATATATATACAATTTTTACCATTAATAGAGAAGCATCCCACTTAACATTAGTTTGACAAGCTCTGAAAAGGAAGATATATTTAAAAAAAGAAAATGAAGAAATACCAATAACTCTGAGCCACTTAGGTCTAGTACAGTAGTTCTCAATTGGGGCAATTTTGTAAAGCTACAAAATCAGTCCAGTTTTAATATAAGGCTACAAAATATCTTTTAATTGCTTCTCCTTTTTAAGATTTTAAATTATCACTTATATCCTAATCAAGTAAAAAATCAATTGCAAAAATTCCAAAAAGCCTGTAGTTACCTTGGGCTATAGAAGTAAAAGCAATTTTATTTTACAACTTTCTGGATGGTTTTTGAATTTTATATATTATACCTATATTATTTGAGAATAAAATTATTTAGAAGGGGTTTCAAAATAAAAAGAGCCTCCCATTAGTGGCAATATGGCAAATAGATACTGTAAAAAAAAACTGTCTTGCTACAAAACAGACAAAACAAAAAACATAAAGTTGACCGAAAATAAAATCTTTATTTTGTGTCCAGGCTCTGCTACAAGAAGTGCCAAAAATCAAAGGCCATTCCCCACTCCAGTGACCGCCCTCCCCTCCCCCCAACCCCAAAAGAGCAAAAAAAAGAAGAGTTGAGCATAAGCAAAGAGGAAACTTTCCCCAAGGGTAGTTCTAATACATTAGTTTTGTGGCTAAGAAACTGAAGTTGGGACAAATAGCTGGTAGGGGAGGAAAACTTAAAATTCCCAAGATAAGGATAACAACCTGAAAGGTTCTGGGTGAAGAGTGTAACCTAGCTTCTGGTAAGAAAAAAATGCAGCTACTATTTGGAGAAAAACAAACCCAATTAAGACTCCAGTATCCTTTCATATTAAGATCAATCAAATATAAGCTAATGATCAAAGAATACCAAAAAAACAGGAAATTAGCCACCATGAGATTATCAGATTCAGACAGCCCCTAAAGACTCCCCATATTGGAAACATCCAAGATTGAATATAATATAATTATTTAATGTCTAAAAAAATGAACCACAAGGATAAGCAAATAATAAAAACTATCAAAAGTTTAATTTTTTAAAAAAACAGGCTGGGCACAGTGGCTCATGCTGGTAATCTCAGCATTCTGGGAGGCCCAGGTGGGTGGATCACTTGTGGTCAGGAGTTTGAGACCAGCCTGGCCAACATGGTGAAACCCTGTCTCTACTAAAAATACAAAAATTAGCTGGGCACAGTGGTGCATGCCCGTAATCCTGACTACTTGGGAGGCTGAGGCAGGAGAATTGCTTAAACCCAGGAGGTGGAGGTTGCAGTGAGCCGAGATGGCGCCACTGTACTCCAGCCTGGGTGACAGAGCAAGACTTTGTCTCAAAAAACAAAAACAAAAACAAAAACAAAAACAATGAAAAACTGCTGAAATTAGAAGGTCAATGGGGCCAGAAACAGTGGTTCATGTCTGTAATCCCAGCACTTTGGGAGACCAAGGCAAGAGGATTGCTTGACACCAGGAATTTGAGACCAGCCTGGGCAACATAATGAGATCCTGTCTCTACAAAAAAATTTAACAATCAGCCATGTATGGTGGTGTGGGTCTGCAGTCCCAGCTACTCAGGAGGCTGAGGTGGGAGGATCTCTTGAGTACAGGAGTCTGAGGCTGCAGTGAGCCATAATCATGCCACTGCACTCCAGCCTGGGTGACATAGTGAGACCCTGTCTCAAAAAAAAAAAAAAAAAGAAAAAAAGGCAATGGATAAGTTAAATAGATGATTAGATGCAGAAGAAATAATTATTAAATTGGAAGACAGATTTTAAAAATACCTAGACTGCATCACAGCAAAAACAGAAGATAAAATATATGACAAAGAGACTTAAAAATAAGAAAAATAGAAAGTATAGTATGCATATAAGTCTCAAAAGAATAGAAAAGAGAAAATGGAGGAGAGACAATATAGATGCTCTTAAACTTATGATGGAGTTACTATCCCGATAAACACACTATGCGTTGAAAATACCTTAAGTGGAAACTATCATAAGTTGAAAGTGCATTTTTGACTTACAGTATTTTCAGTTTACAATGGGTTTATCCAGATGTAATGCCATCAGCATCATAGGTTAAGGGGTGTACTAAATATGTATCATTTTCGCACCATCATAAAGTGGAAAATCATAAGTTGAATTAATGTAAGTCAGGGATCATCTGTATTTGAAGAGATAATGGCTGGCAATTTTTCAAAACTAAAGACATGAATCCACAGATAAAGGAAGCCTTACTTTTAAGTATTCCAAGAGAAATAAAAAGAAACCCATACTCAATGTAGTGAACGTGCAACATTCTAAAGAGGAACAGGAAAATGCAGCTGGACAGATAAGACAGACCATAAAAACACCCCTGAGCCTAGGTAACAAAAAATAGAAATTAAAGAAAGAGAGATAAGACAGACTCCCTACAGAGTACTGAAATTAGACGTACAGTGGCCTTCTTAATAGCAACATGGTAGCAGAAGTCATAGGAATAATATTTAAGGTTTTAAGAAAGTAGATTGGCCGGGTGTGGTGGTGCATGCCTGTAATCCTAGCATTTTGGGAGGCCAAGGAGGGTGGATCGCTTGAGCCCACAAGTTTGATATCAGCCTGGCAACATGGCGAAACCCCATCTCAAAAAAGAAAAAAAAGAAAAGTAACTATCAATAAACAATTGTATATGATCTAAACTATTTTTTTCTACTGTCTTACCTTCAGAATAACCAAAAAAAAAAAAAAAAAAAAACCCACAAAACCCCCCATTTTTTTCAGAAAAGAGAGTGAAAGGAAGATACTTTAAGATAAAAAAAAAAAACTTAAAGTTGGCTGGGCACGGTGGCTCACCCTATAATCCCAAAACTTTTGGAGGCCGAGGCAGGTGGATCACTTGATACCAGGAGTTCAAGACCATCCTGACCAACATGGTGAAACCCTGTCTCTGCTAAAAAGAAAAAAGAAAAAAAAGAAAAAAAATTAGCTGGGTGTTGTGCGCATACCTGTAACCACAGCTACTCGAGTGACTAAGGCACGAAAATTGCTTGAATCTGGGAAGTGGAGGTTGCAGTAAGCCAAGATCGTGCCTTGGCACTCTAGCCTGGGCAACAGGGCAAGACTCTGTCTCAAAAAGAATCATAATAAAAAATAAAAACAAAAAACTGAGAGTTTACAATCAACGTCTTGTATATGAAAGAAATTTCTAAACAACATACTTCATATTTGATAGCACAACAGGGTAACTACAGTCAATAATTTAATTATATTTAAAAATAATTAAAAGAGTGGCTGGGCGCGGTGGCTCACGCCTGAAATCCCAGCACTTTGGGAGGCCGAGGTGGGCGGATCACAAGGTCAAGAGATCGAGACCATCCTGGCTAACACGGTGAAACCCCGTCTCTACTAAAAATACAAAAAAATTAGCCAGGCGTGGTTTCGGGCACCTGTAGTCCCAGCTACTCGGGAAGCTGAAGCAGGAGAATGGCATGAACCTGGGAGGCGGAGTTTGCAGTGACCTGAGATTGCACCACTGCACTCCAGCCTGGGCCACAGAGCGAGAGTCCGTCTCAAAAAAAAAAATAAACAAAACTAAAAAAATTTAAAAAAAATAAAAAATAAAAAAATTAAAAAAAATAAAAATAATTAAAAGAGTATAATTGCATTGTTTATAACACAAAGGATAAATGCTTGAAGGGATGGATAAATGCTTGAGGGGATAGATACCCCATTTTACATGATATGATTATTATACATTGCATGTCAGTATCAAAACAATTCATGTACCCCATAAATATCTACAACTACTACAATTAAAACAATTTTTTTTTTTTTACAGCTGGCTGGGTGCAACGGCTCACACCTATAATCCCTGCACTTTGGGAGGCCAAGGCGGGTGGATCACCTGAGGTCAGGAGTTCGAGACCAGCCTAGCCAACAAGGTGAAACCCCATCTCTACTAAAAAGACAAAAACTAGCCAGGCGTGGTGGCACATACCTATAATTCCAGTTACTTGGGATGCTGGGGCAAGAGAATCACTTGAACCCAGGAGACACAGGTTGTAATGAGCCAAGATCACACCACTGCACTCTAGCCTGGGCAACAAGAGCAAGACTCTGTCTCAAAAAAATAATAAATAAATAAACAAATAACAATAAAAAAGGAACAGTTAAGTCATGCCATACAAGCACATTATAGAAGGGAAGAGAAAAAATATACACCAAATATAAAATATTTGGTACAGGAATTACCTCTGTATTTCTTACCTGTTAGGTAACTGAATAAAGCACATTATTTTAGCAAAAAAAAAAATACATTTCAAAAAAACAAATATTATAGCAGAAAAAAGTCTTGAGATGCTTGAAAAAATGGCAAGCAAACAAATTAATAACTCTATAAAAATCTAAATAAACATTCTCTGTATAAAATAATAATCTCAATGTTGTAATTTTGTATGTGTGTTTTAAGGACAGAAATAAAACACTATAGAACTAAAAAAATACATGTAACTCTAGAAGGTGTGATGATAGATAATATATCAATTTATAAAATACAGCAATGATAATACGCACAATATATCAAAATTTATGGGCTGCAAAAAAAGCAGTGCTCAGAGGGAAATTTAGAGCAACAGAATTGAGAGTCCAGAAATACATACCTATGGTTAAATTATTTTTGACAAGGGTGCCAAAAGCATTTGATGAGGAAAGAATACTATCTTCAACAAATGGTGCCAGGACAACTGAATAGCCACATGAAAACGAATGATGTTGAACTCCTACCTCATACTACATATGAAAAATAAAAAATGGATCAAAGAGCTGAATATAAGAACTAAAGCCATGCAATTCTTAGAAGAAAAACATAGGGGTAAATCTTCATGTCTTTGCATTTGGTGATGGTTTCTTAGATATGGCACCAATAGGACAAGTAAAAGAGAAAACAGATAAACTGGACATCATCAAAATAAAAATTTTTGTACAAAGGTCACCATGACAAGAGTTAAAAGACAACCCATAGATGGGAGAGAATATCTGCAAATCATATATCTGATAAGGGTCTGGAATATGTAAAGAACTCATACAATTCAACCACAAGAAGACTACAATCCAAAATAACCCAATTACAAAATGGGCAAAGGTAGAGCCCAAAGATAGATCAAGACCCTGTCTAAAAACAAACAAACAAACAAAATCCCATTATGCTAAGTGATAGAAGCCAAGCCACACACAAAAGGTCACATATTATATGAGTCTATTTATATAAAATATCCAAAACAGGTAAATCCATAGAGAAAGAAAGTAGACTGGTGGATGCCAGAGGCTTGAGGGAAGGTATAATGGACTAATGGGTACAAAATTTTATTTTGAGGTGACGAAGATGTTTTGAAACTTTACATGGCACTTTTGCAGCTTTGTGAATGAACTGTCAGTAAACTGTTCATTTTAAACGCATTAATTTTAAGTTATATGAATTTCACCTTAATTAAAAAAAATAAAATAGTACCACCAAAATGTGTGTGTACATATATATGCATGTGTATACACAAGCAGGAAAATATGAATGTGGACTAGATATTTGATATTAAGGAATTTTTCTTGGGATGTTCAGGCATTCCATGAAAAAAAGGGAAAAAAAAGGAATTTTGGGGCTGGATACAGTGGCTCACACTTATAATCCTAATACTTGGGAGGCTGAGGTGGGAGGATTACCTGAGAATAGGAATTCCAGACCAGCACGGGAGTTCAAGACCAGCCTGAGATTGCATTTCTACAAGAAACTTAATAAAAACAAATTAGCTGGGTATGGTGGCACATGTCTGTAGTCGTAATTATTTGGGAGGCTGAGGTGGGAGGATGGCACGAGCCCAGGAGTCTGAGGCTGCAGTAAGCTGTGACGGTACCACTGCAATTCAGCGTGTGCAACAGAGTGAGACTCTGTCTCTAAAGAAAGTATTTTTGGTGTTTTTAGGTATGTGAATGGTATGATAATATTAATACTTATAGATACAATTATTAGAATGTCCAGGATTTGTTTAAAAAATATCAAAGTCAGGCTGAGCATGGTGACTCATGTGTCTAATCCCAGCACTCTGTGAGGCACAGGTGGGTGGATCACCAGAACCCAGGAGTTTGACACCAGCCTGGGCAACATAACAAGACCCTGTTTCTACTAAAGATCAAAAAAATTAGCTGGGCATGGTGGTGTGTGCCTGTAGTCCCAGCTTCTCGGCAAGCTGAGGCAGGAAATCACTTGAGCCCAGGAGCTGTGATTGTGCCACTGCACTGCAACCTGTGTGACAAAATGAGACCTTGTCTCAAGAAAGTAAATAAATACCAAAGTCAGAGAAAAGGGTACAATTGATAGAGAAATAAATAAAACAAGATTGGTCATACACTGATAATTGTACACTGGATTCATTTACTATTCTACTAATATATATATATAAAAATACATATTATATATATTATATATGTAAAATATTCTACTATTCTACTAATATATAAATATATAATATACAAATATATAATATATAAATATATTAGTATAGTAAATGAATATATATTATATATTATATATAATGTATATTTATAAAATTTATATTTATATTTAAATATATACAGGAGTATATATAATTATATAGTATATATAATATATTTAAAAAAACATATATAATATATAATATAAATATAAAATATTTATAAATATAAATAAATATAAATATAAAATATAATATAAATATAAATATATTATATAATATATAATATTATATATTACATTATATATTATATATAAAATATATATAATATATAATTATATATATTATAATTGTATATAATTATATAATATATAATTATAATATATTTTATAATTTATTATAATATATATTTATATTTATAAATATTTATAAACATAAATATAAATATATTATAAAATTTATAAATATATATATAAATATAAATATATTTTAAATAATTATATATAATTATATATAATATGTATTTTTTTTGAGACAAGGTCTCACTCTGGCCCTCAGGCTGGGGTGCAGTGGAGCAATGTCAGTTCACTGCAACCTCTACCTCCCCAGTTCAAGCGATTCTCCCACCTCAGCTTCCCAAGTAACTGGGAATACTGGCGCACACCACTACACCCAGCTAATTTTCGTACTGTTTGGTAGAGATGGGGTTTCACCATGTTGGCCAGGCTGGTGTCGAACTCCTGACTTCAAGTGATCTGCCCACCTTGGCTTCCCAAAGTGCTGGGATTACAGACGTGAGTCACTGTGCCCAGCCTACTCCTGTATATTTTTGAAATTTCCCTTTAAAAACTTTTAGGCCAGGTGCAGTGGCTCACGCTTGTAATTCTAGCACTTTGGGAGGCCAAGGCAGGCAGACTGCTTGATCCCAGGAATTCCAGACGAGCCCAGGCAACATGTTGAAACCCTGTCTCTACACACACACAAAATTAGCCAGGTGTGGTGGCCCTCACCTGCAGTCCCAGGTAATCAGATGGCTGAGGTAGGAGGATCACTTGATCCTGGGAGGTCAAGACTGCAGTCAGCTGTGATCATAGCACGGCACTCCAGCCTAGGTGACAAAGCAAGACCTTGTCTCAAAAAACAATCAAACAGCAACAAGAAAAACCAACTTTTAAAAAAGTGGATAGAATTTAGGGCCAAATTGACAAATGTATTATCATAGTGCAAGATCTCATGATAATTATCTCAGCCAAGTTAAGGAAACAGAACAAGCTTGAATTACTGGACATATTTAAAATTCATTCCAAACAATTAAAGAACATATGTTCCTCTCAAATTCACATGGAACTGCAAATACTAGATCTGAACCATAAAGAACATATCATGTATCAAAACTTGTGACATACAGCTAATATAAAATTTCAAGGGAAATTTATAGCCTTTAAACTAAGCTTGTCCAACCTGTGGCCCGTGGTGTGGCTCAGGATGACTTAAAATGCAGCCCAACACAAATTCATAAACTTTCTTAAAACATTATGAGATTTTTTTTTTTTTTTTGCAATTTTTTTTTAACTCATCAGCTAACATTAGTGTATTTTATGTGTGGCCCAAGACAATTCATCTTTTTCCAGTGTGGCCCAGGGAAGCCAAAAGATTGGACACCGCTTCTTTAAACCCTCATATTAGGAAAGAAAGCTGTGTTCCCTGTTTGTATAGTGGTGTGTAAATTTAAAAAGAAAAGAAAGGAAAGAAAAGAAGACTGTGGTCAAAGGAAACAAAATTTCAATTAGGAGGAATAAGTTCATAGTGACTACAGTTAATAGCAATATATTGTAGTCAGGTTACATCAGCAAGATGGCCCACTAGAAGTCCCTAGCATTCATTTCCCTCACAAAGACAATCAAAACAATGAATAAACAACTACATTTTAACAAAAATAATTGAGGGAGAGCATTGACGAGCACAGAAACTCGGGATGGCCATATAGAGAATGGAAGGAAGCATCCGGCCTCCACCACCCAATCCCCCAACTGGGAAGAGCTAGGAACCAGGAAGAACTCCCTGCAGCAAGGAGGGAAGCAAGAGGATTCCAGTAACCAACCCTACCAACAGACCTCACCACTGAGGTTCCCTGCAGTCTTCACAGGCACCAAGCCCAGCTGAGGAAGCTCTCTGGAGTCCACACTGCTGTGCTGCCCCGAGAGAAGAAACCGACACTGTGTCCCAAGCACTGTAGTTCATGTAGCTACTGTGCTATGTCATCTTGGAATCCAAACTACGGCTGGAGTGTGTCTTGCTCCAGGGCTGAGTAGCCACAGTTCCCCTTTATCCCTGAGGCTAAGCCAAGACTGAACCACACTAGCCCAGTGGCCCAACATCCCCAAATTGAGCTGCAAACAGCTGTTATACCCTTGTACAGGGGTCAGGGGAAGCAGAGGTGGAGCCACCCCACCTACCCCTCCTATCACTCCCTCAGGCCAGAGCTGAAGCAGTATCCTGCCTCCTAGGGAAACAGTACCTTAGCTGCTCAGAGCAGTCACGCCTCTCCAGTGCATAAGGTGAAGCAACTACCCACATTCCAGGAAATGATGCCTGGGCCTCCCAGAACAGTCATGCCCCCCAGGCTTAAGCTGAAGCAGCAAATGGGCCCATGGAGAACTGGTGCTGTGGCCAAGTTGAGCAGCTGCCCATCCCAGGGCTGAGCTGACAGTATCATGTGTCCTAGGGAAACACAGCAGTGGTTGAGCTGAGACACTCTGCCCTACAGACCAAACTTATCTAGTAGTCATCTTACCTAGAGCTGGACTAGCCCCCTAGAGTCTGAGCTGCTAAGACACCCTTCTCCGTAGGGAGTGCAGTCATTGCTATGCTGTTCTCTACACCCCCAGGGCCTAAACAACAGCTGTACTCCACCATTCTGGGGCACTTGCTGCTGCTGCTGCTGCTGCAACTGGCCTCACAGAGTCTGAGATATTGCCAAGTTCCCAGGGACTATAGTTACTATTACACAGTGCTTTATCCCCTTGGAACTTGAGTTACCACCGAGCCCTATTGGCTCATGTTCCCAAACTGTAGCTGTACCCTGCTCCCAAACCTCCAGGGTATCCCCTCCATTCCCCTAGGCTTGGGCCAGTTCTGTGCCCTGCCTCTCAGAGGTAGAATCACAGCTACAACCTAGCTCGCTGGGCCTGAGCTGCTAGAGGGTATCTGAGAGTCACAGATCCTAGCTCTGTGGTCAATCTACATCCAACTCTGCCACAGAGTGCTAACCTGTACCCCAAAACTCAGGTGCCATAATAGGTTTGTGAGACCCTGATATGGTCTGGATCCATGTTCCCACCCAAATCTCATGTTCAATTATAATCCCCAATGTTGGAGGTGGGACCTGGTGGGAGGTGATTGGATCATGGTGGAGGTTTCTCATGGTTTAACGTCATCTGCCCGGAGCTCTCCTTGAGATAGTGAGATCTGGTTGTTTAAAAGTGTGTGGCACTTCCCCACTCTTTCTCTTCCTCCTGCTCCTGCCATGTGAAATGCTGGTTCCCCCTTTGCCTTCCACCATTACTGGAAGCTTCCTGAGGCCTTCCCAAAAGAAGCCACAGTACTTCCTGTACAGCCTGCAGAACTATGAACCAATTAAACCTCTTTTCTTTATAAATTACTCGGTCTCAAGTATTTGTTTATATCACTGCAAGAACAGACTAATACAGACCCTGTGCCTAGCACCAGTACCTGGAACCCAGCGCTACTGTAGCTACTTGTAGGCTATTCAGACCTGACACCTAGGTTAAGTCTTCCCTTTGGGGAGAAAATTAGAATAGGAGTACCCCAAAAGCCTTTGACACCAAGGACACTAACAACCTATGCTGCCATTGTCACTGCCACAAACTTCTACAGACTAGGCCACTGAGCACCCAGTTATTGCTGACGTTGAATGCAGCTGAAGAAGCTGCATGGAAACTATACCACTGCTCCTATCCACAAACAGACACTACACCCTTCCTGACTGGCACGATAAAACCCAACTGCAGGTGAACGTCTTTCTCTACAAAGCTACTCTAGAAAGTTTAGAAAAGGCAATTGTTCCACCAAATAAACAGACATTGACACAGAAACACAAGGAAGTATGACGCTACCAAAGGAACATAATACAGCTGACCCTCAAACAATGCAGGAATTGGGGTACCAACTGCTCACACGGTCAAAAATGTGTGTATAACTTTTGACTGCCCAAAGGCTTAACTACTAATAGCTTACTATTGGCTAGAAGCCTTACCAATAACATAAACAGTCAATTAACATATAGTTTTATGTTATATGTATTATATACTGTATTCTTATAATTAAGTTAGCTAAATAAAAGTTTATGAAGAAAGTCATGGCCGGGCGAAGTGGCTCACGCCTGTAATCCCAGCACTTTGGGAGGCCGAGGCAGGCGGATCACCTAAGGTCGAGAGATCGAGACCAGCCTGGCCAACATGGAGAAACCCATCTCTACTAAAAATATGAAATTAGCCGGGCATGGTGGCACATGCCTGTAAACCCAGCTACTCAGGAAGCTGAGGCAGAAGAATCGCTTGAATCGGGGGCGGAGGTTGCGGTGAG
The DNA here is from genome assembly GCF_028885625.2 of Pongo pygmaeus. Classification (NCBI taxonomy): domain Eukaryota; kingdom Metazoa; phylum Chordata; class Mammalia; order Primates; family Hominidae; genus Pongo; species Pongo pygmaeus. Next base: position 103,235,433 of record NC_072384.2, on the reverse strand, counting down.
CCAAGATTGCACCATTGCACTCCAGCCTGGGCAACAAGAGTGAAACTCCTTCGCCAAAAAAAAAAAAAAAAAAAAAAAGAAAAGAAAGTCATAAGGAAGAGAAAATGTATTTACTAATCATTAAGGGGAAGTGGATCATCTTAAAAGTATTCATCCTCATCATCTAAATATAAGTTGAATAGGCTAACGGAGAGGAAGAAGAGGAGGGATTGGTCCCACTGTCTCAGGGATGGTAGAGGCTGAAGAAAATCTGAGTACAGGACCTGTGCAGTTTAAACCCATGTTGATCAAGGGAGTTGTAACTCTCTAGTAACAGGTTCTAATGACAAAAAGGCAACGAGTTGCCAAAATTTTTCAAAACAATGATCTTAAACTTAACAAGAAACAAGAAAATACAAATAGATAATTCAATGAAATCAGGAAAATAACTCACAATATGAACAAAAAATTCAACAAAGAGATATAAATAATAAAAAGAACAAAACAAAAATCCTGCTGCTGAAGGATTCAATGAATGAAATAAATACAATAGAGAGCTTCAATAGCAGACTTGATCAAGCAGAGAGAATTTCTGAACTTGGACATAGGTCATTTGAAATTACCCAGAGAGAGAAAAGAAGGAAATAACGATGAAAATGAACAAAGAAAGTCTATAAGAATTATGGGATACCATTAAATACTGTAAAACACTGAACGAGGCCAGGTGTGGTGGCTCAGGCCTGTAATCCCAGTACTTTGGAAAGCCGAGGCAGGCGGATGACTTGGGGTCAGGAGTTGAGACAGGCCTGGCCAACATGGTGAAACCCTGTGTCTACTAAAAATACAAAAATTAGGCAGACATGGTGATGCACAACTATAATTCCGGCTATTCAGGAGGCTAAGGCATGAGAATCGCTTGAGCCCAGGAGGCGGAGGTTGGAGTGAGCCAAGATCGAGCCAGTGCACTCCAGCCTGGGAGACAGATTGAGGCCCTGTTTCAAAACAAAACAAAACAAAACCCCCCACACACATTGAATGAAATAAATTGGAGAACACACACAAAAAATGGAAAGACATCGCATTTACGGATTGGAATAATTAATATTGTGAAAATGACCATACTACCAAAGGCGATCAACACATTCACTGCAATCCTTATAAAAATACCAAGGAGCTGCGTACAATGGCACACATCTATGGTCCCAGCTACTCAGAAGGCTGAGGCAGGAGGATTGCTTGAGCCCAGAATTCCAAGGCCAGTCTGGGTAATGTAGCAAGACCCTATCTCTTAAAAAACAAAACAACAACAACAAAAAAACCCTGAAATCCCAATGATAGTCTTCACATAAATAGAAACAACAAAAACCTTAAAATTTGTATGGAACCACAAAAGACCTTGACTAGCCAAAGCAACCCTAAGCAAAAAGAACAAAGCTAGAAGCATCATACTATCTGGCTTCAGAATACATTACAAAGTTATATAACCAAAACATCACAGTACTGGCATAAAAACAGACACACCAACGGAAGAGAACAGAAAATAAACAAACAAAATCTACGCACTTACAGCCAACTGATTTTCAACACAGGTACCAAGAATATTCACTGGGGAAGGGACAGTCCCTTTGATAAAAGGTCCTGGGAAAACTGGCTATCTGTATGCAGTAAAATGAAAGCAGACCCCTAGCTCTCACCATATATAAAAACCAACTAAAAATGGATTAAAGACTTAAATATGAGACCTGGAACTATAAAACTACCAGAAGAAAACACAGGGGTAACGCTTCAGGACATTGGTCTAGGCAAAGATTTTATGGCTAAGACCTCAAAAGCAAAAATAGACAAATGGATTTGTATCAAACTAAAAAGCTTTTGTACAGCAAACTAAACAAGCAACAGAATGAAGAGACAACCTGCAGAGTGGAAGAAAATATTTGCAAACTATTCAACAAAGGATTAATAAATAATTTCATTTAGAAATGGACAAATGAGCTGAACAGACATCCCTCAAAAGAAGATATACAGGCCAGGCGTGGTGGCTCACACCTGTAATCCCCACATTTTGGGAGGCTGAGGCTGGAGGACTGCCTGAGGTCAGGAGTTTGAGACCAGCCTAGACAACATGGTGAAACCCTGTCTCTACAAAAACACAAAAAATTAGCCAGGGATGGTGGCACAGACCCGTGGTCCTAGCTGCTCGCACCTAAGCCCGGGAGATTGAGGCTGCAGTGAGCTGAGATTGAGCCACTGCACTCCGGCCTGGACGATAGAATGAGACCCTGTCTCATGAAGAAGACATATGAATGGTCAATGGGTATGTATCTTAAAAAAAAAAAAAATCTCTAAGAATCGGGTAAATACAAATCAAAATCACAATGAGCTATCATCTCACCTCGGTTAGAGCGGCTATTATCAAAAAGACAAAAAATAACAAATGCTGGCAAGGATTTGGAGAAAAGGGAACTCATACATTGTTGGTGTAAATTAGTACAGCCATTATGAAAAACAGTATAGAGATTACTCAAAAAATGAAAAATAGACTACCATATGATGCAGCAATTCCACTAATGGGTAAATATCCAAAGGAAAGGAAATCAGTAAGTCAAGGAGAAAGCTGCACTCCCATGTTTATTACATCATTATTCCACAATGGTCAAGATATGGAATCAACCTAAGTGTCCATAAACAGACAAACTGGTAAAGAAAATGTGGTATATATACACAATAGAATACTATTTAGCCATAAAAAAGAATGAAATTCTGTCATTCACAGCAACATAGATGAGCTTAGAGGACATTATGTTCGAGAAATAAGCCAGGCACAGAAAGACAAATACTGCATGTTCTCACTCATGTGTAAAGTTAAAAGGTTGATTTCATAGAAGTAGGGAGTAGAATAATGGTTACTAGAGGTGGGAAAGGGTAGGGGAGGGAAGGGAACAGACAAACGGTTGATGGTTACAAAAGTACAGCTAGGACAGAGTGTGGTTGCTCATGCCTGTAATCCTAGCATTTTGGGAGGTCAAGCTTGACCCCAGGCAACCTGGACAACATAGTGAGACCCCATCTCTACCAAATATAGTAATTAAAAAATTAACTGGGCATGGTGGTGTACACCTGTAGTCCTAGCTACTCAGGAGGCTTAGGTGAGGATTGCTTGAACCTGGGAGATCAAGGCTGCAGGGAGTTGTGATGATGCCGCTGCACTCCAGCCTAGGGAACAAGAGTGAGACCCTGTCTCAAAAAAAAAAAAAAAAAAAAAAAAAGACAGCTAGATAGGAGGAATAAGTTCTAGTGTTCTATAGCACTATAGGGTGACTATAATTAACAATATATCATATATTTTCAAATAGCTAGAAGAGCAGATTTTGAATGGTCCCAATACAAAGAAATGAAAAATGTTTGAGATGATGAATATGCTAACTATCCTGATTTGATCATTACACATTTTATACATGTATCAAAATATCACACTATACCCCATTAACTTATACAATTATGTGTCAATTAAAAATAATGAAAGAAAAAAAGCCAAAAACCCCACAATATATTATATACTTGAAAACTGCTGCAAGAATAGATTTTAAATATTCTCACCACAAAAAAAGTATACAAGTAATACATGTTAATTAGCCTGCTCTAACCCATCCAGGATATATACATACATCATGTTGTATATCATCAATATACACAATTTTTGTCAATTAAAAATATTTTTTAAAACATGCTTTTATGGAAAAAAAAGACTGACTTAATGAACTATGTGTCCATTTTGAAAAGCCAGAAACTAAGAAATGTGAGCATATAAAAATGAAGGCCATATTAAAGGATGTAATTCAATGAAACAGAATAAAAAGACACAATGCAGATGTCAACAATGCCACAAACTGGTTTTCTATAGAGAAAGGGAAGGATAGGCCTCCAGAGAAAGAAAGAAAAAAAAAGCACAAATAAGCCAGGCACTGTGGCTCATGCCTGTAATCCCAGCACTTTGGGAAGCCGAGATGGGCGCAGTGCTTGAGCTCAGGAGTTCGAGACCAGCCACGAGCAACATGATGAAACCTTATCTCTACAAAAAAATATAAAAATTAGCTGGGCATGGTGGTGCATGCCTGTAGTCCCAGCTACTCAAGAGGCTAAGGTAGGAGGATCATCTGAGCCTGAGCTGCAGTAAGCTATGATTGCACCACTGCCCTCCAACCTGGGCGACAGAGCAAGACCCTATCTCAAAAAAATAAATATTTAGGAATAAACTTGACAAGAGATACGCAAGATATATGTATTGTAAACTACAAAACCTAGGTAGGAGAAATTAAAGAATATCTGAATGAGTGACGACATATACTGTGTCTATAAAATGGAAGACTCAATAAGATATTATATCTTCCAACTTGATCTATGTATTGTATATTATCCCAACCAAAATCCCAGTAGGCTTTTTAAAATTGAGAATCTGATTCTAAAATTCATATGGAAGTGCAAAGGTTAAACAGCCAAAACAACTTTGGAAAAGAAGACAACGTTGGAGTTCTTACACTACTACTGATTCTTAGACTTAATACAAAGATATAACAATCAAGATATTATGGTATTGGTGTAAAAACAGACAAATAGATCAATGGACAGAATAGACAATCCAGAAATTGACCCACACATTATCTGGCCAATTGCTTTTTTCTTTGGCTGAGCTAGCTGAGGCTTTATTTTGAAAAAACAATTGAACTAGGTTTTGTCTGTTTTTAAAATTTTGTTTTAACCAGAAGGCTCCCAAAGGTATAAACTGGTTTTCAGTTGCGAGCATGAAAAAGAGGGGGTCGTCTAGGAACCACCCTAGGTTCCCTTAAGGGTGGGCTGAGGTCCACAATTGGGCCTCAGGTGGGTCTCCTGTTCCTTATGCTCCCCTGCACAGTTGCCTCCCCCATAGGCTCTGGTTGGCCAGAGGAGGTAGGTAGGCTGGGAGGAGTTGCAGTGGCATTCATTGCAGGACATCAAAGGACTCAGATACTAGCTTCCCATTGTGGATCTCGATCCTCTTCACAACCATGGCCCTGAAGGAGCTGGTGCAGCTGAAGGAGGTGAAGCCCCTGCCAGAATCTAAGCTGGATTGGAAGGGGCCCTAGGTCATACTTGTGGCCAAAACTTCTGAGGTCCCCGCAGGCCGAGCTCAGCCCCTTGAGTAGCCACTGTGGTTTTTGTACGGATACTCATATTCTGCATCCCAGACTCCACCTGGCTCTCCTTGCCTTTCAGCAGCTTCTTGTAAGTGGAGATCTTGATGTCCATGGCCAGTTTAACATTCACCAGCTCCTGTTACTCAAGCAGCTGACAGGCCATGTTTTGCTTGGCTCTCTGCAGGGTGGCTTCCAGCTTGGCACTGGCATCCTTAATGGCCAGCTCCCCTGCTACTCAGCATCTGGGATGGCAGCCTTCAAGGAAGCCCTCTGGCCTTTGAGGCCCTCATTCTCAGCCTGAAGCAAGCTGATGTTCTGGTTCATCTTAGAGATCTGTCTTCATGTGACGCAGGTCATCCTTGGCTTCCCAGGCAGCGTCTGCAGCAACTCACACTTGATCATATTCCTAATACTCCTCGTACATGCTTTCAGTTTCAGCTCAGCTGCAGCCGGTGATCTCCTCATACTGGGCACGGACCTCGGCAAGGATGCCATTTAAATCGAGGGAGTGGCTGTTGTCCATGGACAGGACCAGGGATGTGTCCAAGAACTGGGACTATAGCTCACAGATCTCCTCTTCATACAGCTGAATGAGGAAGTTGATCTTGTCAGTCAGCTCTTCCAGGTGAGATTCCAGCTTTACCTTGTTCATGTAAGCTACATTCATATCCTTCTTGATGAGGACAAATTCATTCTCCATCTCTGTAGGCTTGGTTATTTAAACTTCACACTCCTGATAGTCCTCCACTGGTCCCTCCATGTTGCCAAGTTCTGCCTCCAGCTTCAGCTGCTCCTGGCTCAGTGTGTCCAGTTGCTGCTTTAGGTTGTTGATGTAGCTCTCAAACATGCTGTCCATGTCGCTCCAAGCTACCTTTTGCTGCTGCAAAAGTATCCACTTGGTCTCCAGTATCTTGTTCTGCTGCTCCAGGAAGGGCACCTTCTCAATGAAGGGGGCAAACTTGTTGAGGGTCTTGATCTGCAATTTCTCCTGGGTGCATACAGCCTGGGTGTTGGTGTGCACATCCAGCTTAAGGGGACTTGGGAGGCTCTGGGTCACTGTGGCAGCTGTGATGCTCCTCCATACCACCAGACCTGGCATAGCCTCCCCTGAGACCCATGCCAGTGTCCAGGCCACCCCGGAAGCTGCTACGGTTGCCCATCCAGGAGAAGCTCAAGGAGTTGATGCAGACATCTGGCCCACTCTTGTATAAGCAGCTGCCAAGGGCCTAGGGACCAGAAGTGGATACCTTGTAGGACTTCTGGGTCACCCTGATAGATATGGTGGAGGATGGAGTACAGGCTAGCAGGCTGAACTGGACAGATTCGAGATGGAGCTGAGAAGCTATTTCTAGGTGGTAGTCAATTGCTTTTTGACAAATATATCAATACATCAAGAGAAAAATGACACTTTTTAACTAATGGTGCTAAAACAACTAAATAGCCATATGTAAAACAATAAACCTTGACCCTTACCTCACACCAGATAGCAAATCAACTTGAAATGGATCACAGACTATCAAATGATAAAACTTCTAGAAGAAAACACAGGAGAAAATCTTTGTACCCTTGGACTTGGCAAAGATATATTAAACATGAAACAAACAGCACAAAATATAAAAGAAAAAAATCTACAAATTGGACTTTGTCAAAATTTAAAATGTGTTCTCATTACAGATGGGAAAAAATATTTATAAAACATGTACCTGACAAAGACCTTATATTCAAACTCTAAAGAACTTTTACAACTCAGTAAGACAACTCAACTAAAAAAACTGGCAAGATGTTTGAAGATACAACTTCACTAAAGAAGGTATATAGCTAGCAAGTAAGCACACAAAAAGATGCTGATCAGCATTAGTCATTAGGGAAACAAAAATTAACATCACATTAGATTTAAGTCCTTAATCCATCTTGAGCTGATTTTTGTATAAGGTGAGAGATGAGGATCCAGTTTCATTCCCCTACATGTGGCTAGCCAATTACCCCAGCACTATCTGTTGAATAGGGTGTCATTTCACCACTTGAAGGTTTTGTTTGCTTTGTCAAAAATCAGTTGGCTGTATGTATGTGGGTTTATTTCTGGGTTCTCTATTCTGTTCCATTGGTCTATGTATCTATTTTTATACCAGTATCATGCTGTTTTGGTGAGTACAGCCTTATAGTATAGTTCGAAATCAGGTAATGTAATGCCTCCAGATTTGTTCTTTTTGCTTTGTCTTGCTTTGGCTATGCAGGCTCTTTTTTAGTTCCACATGAATTTTAGGATTGTTTTTTCTAATTCTGTGAAGAATGATGGTGGTATTTTGATGGGAATTGCATTACATTTCTAGATTGCTTTTGGCAGTATGGTCATTTTCACAATACTGATTCTACCCATCCATGAACATGGGATATGTTTCCATTTGTATATGTTGTCTAGGTTTCAGCAGTGTTTTGTAGTTTTCCTTGCAGAGGTGTTTCACCTCCTTGGTTAGGTATATTCCTAAGTATTTTACTTTTTTTGCAGCTATTGTAACAGGGGTTGAGTTCCTGATTTCATTCTCAGCTTGGCTGCTGTTGGCGTCCAGGAGAGATACTGCACAAAATTAATTGTGTACCTTAATTTTGTATCCGGAAACTTTGCTGAATTCTTTATTTTTTGTTTTTTGAGATGGAGTTTCACTCTTTTGCCCAGGCTGGAGTGCAATGGCCGTGATCTCGGCTCATGGCAACCTCTGCCTCCCGGGTTCAAGCGATTCTCCTGCCTCAGCCTCCCAAGTAGCTGGGATTACAGGCATGCACCACCACACCTGGCTAATTTTGTATTTTTAGTAGAGATGGGGTTTCACCACGTTATGTTGGTCAGGCTGGTCTCAAACTCCCGACCTCAGGGGATCCGCCCACCTCAGCCTCCCAAAGTGCTGGGATTACAGGCGTGAGCCACCTCACCTGGCCTTCTTTGCTGAATTCTTTGATCAGTTCTAGGAGCTTTCTGGAGGAGCCTTTAGAGTTTTCTAGGTAAACAATCATATCATCTGCAAACAGTGACAGTTTGACTTCCTCTTTACCAACTGGGATGCTCTTTTATTTCTTTTTTCTTTTTTGAGACAGAGTCTCACTCTGTCACCCAGGCTGGAGTGCAGTGGTGAGATCTTAATCTCAGCTCACTGCAACCTTCACCTACCGGGTTCAAGTGATTCTCATGCCTCAGCCTCCCAAGTAGCTAGGATTACAGGAGCCTGCCACCACACCCAGCTAAATTTTTTGTATTTTTAGAAGAGAAGAGGTTTCCACACGTTGACCAGGCTTGTCTCAAACTCTGGACCTAAGGTGATCCACCCACCTTGACTTCCCAAAGTGCTGGGATTATAGGCGTGAGCCATAGCAACTGGCCTAGATGCTCTTTATTTCTTTCTCTTATCTGACTGCTCTGGCTAGTAGGACTTCCAGTACTATGTTAAAGATGAGTGGTGAGAGTGGGTATCCTTTTCTTGTTCCAGGCCAGGCTGGTAGCTCATGCCTGTAATCCCATCACTTTGGGAGGCTGGGGAAGGCAGGTCACTTGAATCCAGGAGTTCAAGACCAACCTGGGTGACATAGTGAGACCCCCATCTCTACAAAAAAAAATTTAAAAATTAGCTGGGTGTGGTGGCATGTGTCTGTGGTCCCAGCTACTTAGAAAGCTGAGGTGGGGGGATTGCCTGAGCCCAGGAGGTTGAGGCTGCAGTGAACCATGATCATGACAGGGCAAGACCCTGTCTCAAAAGATTAAAAATTTCTTTTTAAGGGCTCGGTGTGGTGACTAATCCCTGTAATCCTAGCACTTTGGGAAGCCAAGGTGGAAGAATGGCTTGAAGCCAGAGTTTAAGATCAGACTGGGCAATATAATGAGATTCTGTCTCTATTGAAAAAAAAAAAAAATCAGCCAGGCATGGTGGTGTGTGCCTATAGTCCCTATAGCTTCTTGGGAAGATGAAGTGGGAGGATTGGTTGAGCTCAGAAGTTTGAGGCTACAGTGAGTCATAATCATGCCACTGCACTCCAGCCTGGGTGACAGAGTGAGACCCCATCTCAGGAAAAAAAATTTTTCAATAAATTTTTAAGTTTTATTGTTTATGTCATTAAAACAAATATATGTTAATATAGCAACATCAGAAAGTTAAAGTCACTTATAATTTTACAGAAATCACTACTGACATTTTTGCATATTCTTCCAGATTTTTTCTAAGCATATGTATTTATAAGCAGATATTCATTCACAAAATGAATTATTACTACACATCCAAGTGACTGTTCTATGTGCTGGAGATACAAGGATGATCAAGACATTTAAAGTCTCTATGTATAAAATTTATATTCTGTGTGTTTTATAACTATATCTGAATTTTTAAAATCAGGTTTATTTCATGATATCACAGAGGAACTGAACATTTTAAGTGAACTCATGTTTGCTAATTAAATAACACAATTATGGAAAATGCAAAAGAAACTGACCTGAATATAGAGATTTAATTTAATACAAAGCCGTCTGATGGCAAGGTAATAGAAATTTCTTCAATTTACTGAGGTGTTTACATAGATCTAAAATTTTCTGGAATTAAAGAACTTTGGGCCAGGTGCGGTGGCTCACACCTGTAATCCCAGCCAGCATTTGGGAGGCCAAGGCAGGCGGATCACAAGGTCAGGAGGTCGAGACCATCCTGGCTAACATGGTGAAACCCTGTCTCTACCAAAAATACAAAAAATGAGCCGGGCACGGTGGCACGCACTTGTAGTCCCAGCTACCTGGGAGGCTGAGGTAGGAGAATTGCTTGAACCTGGGAGGCGGAGGTTGCAGTGAGCTGAGATTGCGCCACTACACTCCAGCCTGGGCGACAGAGCAAGACTCTGTCTCAAAAAATATAATAATAACACTAAGATTTTATGTTTCTAAGAGTTGATTATCCTGATTTTTAAAATTCATTTAACTATTATTTATTGACTGACTTCCAATGTGCACTACACAGAAATACAAAAGAACTCTATTAAAACAGGAAACTTTTTACAAAGTTAGATTCAACTGCAAATAAGGTCCTATTGAGGGGCTTATTAAAAATGAAATATCTATTAGGAATATAACTTTTTAAAAATTTATCTTTTTCTTGCTTTTTTCCTATTAGGAATACAATTTACTATTCTAAAGTAAATTGTCAAGAATACGATTTAAATACAGTTTAGTTTTCTTTTTCTTTCTTTCCCTTTTTTTTTTTCCAGACGGAGTTTCACTCTTGTTGCCCAGGCTGGAGTGCAATGGCGCGATCTTGGCTCACTGCACCCTCCACTTCCCAGGTTCAAGCAATTCTCCTGCCTCAGCCACCTGAGTAGCTGGGATTACAGGCAGGTGCCACCACGCCCAGCTAATTTTGTGTTTTTAGTAGAGACGGAGTTTCTCCATGTTGGTCAGGATGGTCCTGAACTCCCAACCTCAGGTGATCTGCCTGCCTTGACCTCCCATAGTGCTGAGATTACGGGTGTGAGCCACCGCGCTCGGCTTTTTTTTTTTTTTTTTTTTGAGACAGAGTTTCGCTCTGCTGCCCAGACTGGAGTACAGTGGCATGATCTTGGTTCGCTTCAACTTTTGCCTCCCAGGTTCAAGTGATTCTCGTGCCTCAGCCATCTGAGTAGGTGGGATTACAGGCATGCACCACCATGCCCGGCTAATTTTTTAATTTTTAGTAGAGAAGGGGTTTCGCCATGTTGGCCAGGCTGGTCTTGAATTCCTAGCCTCAAGTGATCTGCTCACCTTAGCCTCCCAAAGTGCTGGGATTACAGGCATGAGCCACTGCACCTGGCTTAATTTTTAAAGTAATCTGAATAGTCACTGTCTAAACATGATGACATCAAGATTAAAAAAATTTCTTAATATTTCTGAGAGCTCTTTGACTTTTAAAATGTAAGCACTATTATGATAGATAATTAAGATTATGAATTTAGGCCGGGCACGGTGGCTCACGCCTGTAATTCCAGCACTTTGGGAGGCCGAGGCAGGCGGATCACAAGGTCAGGAGATCGAGACCATCATGGCTAACACAGTGAAACCCCATCTCTACTAAAAATACAAAAAAAAATTAGCCGGGCATGGTGGTGGGCGCCTGTAGTCCCAGCTACTCGGGAGGCTGAGGCAGGAGAATGGCATGAACCCAGGAGACAGAGCTTGCAGTGAGCTGAGAGTGCGCTACTGCACTCCAGCTTGGGCGACAGAGTGAGACTCTATCCCAAAAAAAAAAAAAAGATTATGAATTTAACTGTCATAGTTATAAAATAAAATGTATTGAATCTCAACTATCCTAAATAATTATTAGCTAGAATTATCAACAATCACTCTACTATTCTGTGATATAGGACCTATTATTATCATCATTTTATAGAAAAAGATGATGAGGTTCATTGCTCAAAATTATAAGGTTATCATTTATTGAGCATTTACCATAGTAAGGTACTATGCTAAAAGTGTTTTACCTATATCATTTAACCCTTTCAACAATGCTGTGATTCAGTTACCTGTTCCAATTTACATATAGGATAGGTGGATAAGTAACTTTCCCAAGATTACAAATATGCTGAGTGGCTGAGCAAGAACTCAAACCTACATGTGTTTATTTCAAAGCCCGTAGTCTATTATTACAATAGGAACTTTTTCAAGGCAATAAACAAAGCTCTCGTCTGCCTTTATTAGTCAAAAATCCATAGCTTGAAATCTTTTTCTGGATAGGTTAACAAATGAAAGATGTTAAAAGAAATTATTTGTTCCTTTTTGTTTTCAACTTTTGCTGGTTGAAATTTAATTAGAAGCAGTACCCTAACATACAAAAAACTCTATCTCCGACACCACCCAAAAATCTAGAGCTCTAACTATGCAGGCATTGTAGCCACTGAAAAAACATTAGGTAGAACAGATTGAGAAATGGAGTTTAGGAAGAAGTTGTAAAACATGCCAATAGCTTAGGGGTAAGAATTCCAAATATTCCCAGTTTCCTGTCAGGTACTCTGATCCCACTGCAAGTTACCTTTACTAGCGTAATTTTATTTTTTTTACTTTATTTACTTTTGCTCACTCACTCTGAAATTTCATCAGTAAAATTTTCATTGACGTTAATAAGCGCTTTTTCTTAAAAAGAAAAAACTTTGGAGGGAACATCAGCCATTAACAAATTGGTATAAATTTATGTAAGGATAGATTTCTTCCTTTAAAACGAGTTAAAAAGAGCTACCCTGAGGGAGTGAAAAGTTTTACTTGGAGGTGAGAAGCAAGTACAGGTGAGCCTCAAAGAACTTAGAGGGATTCAGTAGGCCTGCACAGGATGCTGCAGTGAAGACTGAGGGAAGTATGACTGCCTTAGGTAAGTAGGCTAGTTAAGGGGTGGGGAGTATGTTGACAGAGGAAGACTGCCAAACACAAACCACCTACCGCAGAATTTTGCCCATATTGAGATTTTGCCAACGGATTAAAAATAACTATATTTTCTACTGCCTTCTGGAAATGAAAATCTATGGATTAAATACTTTTTGTGGTTACACTGAGAAAATATTAAAGTAGTTTCTATACGGAAAAGTGGGTTTTAATATGACTATTGACCTAACCCATTGTTGAAATGAAGATTAAAAGTACATTTTTAAGTTACAGACACACTCTAAAAAAATAATTTGGACGCAGTGAAAAGTATTACCTCTTCCTTCCTCCTTTCTTCCATCAATTTGCTTTATCTTCTTTAATCCTGACAACTGCAGAGTGACTTAAAATAGCTGATTTTCCCAACTATCCTGAATATCAGTATATGCTATAAATTTTTATCCCCAACTGCCAATTAACTCTGTCAAAGTAAAGTTTTTTTGGTTTTTTTTGGTTTGTTTTTGTTTTGTTTTGTTTTGAGATGGAGTATTGCTCTATCACCCAGACTGGAGTGCAGTGGCGCGATCTCAGCTCACTGCAAGCTCCACCTCCCAGGTTCATGCCATTCTCCTGCCTCAGCCTCCAGAGTAGCTGGGACTACAGGCGCCCACCACCATGCCTGGCTAATTTTTTTTGTATTTTAGTAGAGACGGGGTTTCACCGTGTTAGCCAGGATGGTCTCGATCTCCTGACCTCGTGATCCGCCCGCCTGAGCCTCCCAAAGTGCTGGGATTACAGGCATGAGCCACCACGCCTGGCCCTGTCAAAGTAAAGTTTATAAGAATGCAGATATTAATATTAAATAGCTAAGTATAAAATGTTTTTTCCAACTGATAAACATAAATAGAACAAAGCATCTATATACAAAGAGTAATTTGACTTTTTAAACATGTAATAGACAATAGTTAACTTTTTAAAATAAAGTTGTTACTTTCAATTAGTTAAAAAAAATTTACCTTCAGATAGTGGCTCAGGTTTAAATTCCAGGCCTCAAGCATTCTAGAAATGTCCTTTCTTGTCCACTGAAGTTCTTCCTTTTGGGGGCACTAAATCATGATAGCTGTAGCTTCATTTATGTGAAAGCTTTAATTGGGTCTTCACAGCAGCATTTTCTCTGTAATGAGAAGGTATTTAATGTATATTTTATTTTCCTACACATAAAGATAATTATTACATTTTGTTATGCAGGTTTTATTTTAAAATAATCATTATCAGCCTGGTGTGGTAAAACCATCAATTGACTCATTTAAGAGAACTAAAGACGAGGACTGACTTTACAGGTAACTGCATGTATCTTGGGACAGGTGACAATCTCTCTGTGCCTGTTTCCTTGTCTAAAATCAGGTATTTGGAATATTTAAATTCTCACATTTTATAACTATCACTAAAACAAAGATCTCTAGCAAATTACATTTTTCATCAATGAAAATACTTACTATTAGGGCATCTTCTGGAGCCACAAGAAGCTTGAAAATAAAAGCTCTTCTCCCCATGCCCTACCTCCCAAACCCTAGAATTGACAGGCTTATTTCTTAAGCAAGCATATTACAATTAGATAAAGAGAGCAGAAAGAAAAAAGAAAATATTAAATATGGAGCCTAAACAGTTAATGATCGGATTTCAGAAAACACACTAAAGCATTAAATTTTGCCGGCAAATTGCTTTCTAGAATGTTTTGTTATCACATTTAAAAAGTGGATTTTATCATATCAAAAGTAAAGATTGGAAAGCATCTGTAAAATTAGTAGCTCAGCGTTTTTATTTTGGGAAGAAAGGGATTTTTATTGTTTTTATAGTGAATGTATGGCAGAGGGGTAGAGACAATTCAGGTTGTTGTCATGTCTCTTTCAAGGACCATACTTGGGCCATTGCTGTTATGATCTTATTCAACAGCAATTCTATCAGTTCAAAATTTTGGAGGTAATTTCTTATGTGTATAATATCCAAAAAAAATGGTCTTAACATCCAATCATGTTGTTGAGTATCCTTCACAGGCTTCTGTGTATTAAAATATTATTGTTACAACCAATAATCTGAGAATAAATCCCCAAATAGGATAATTAAAGAGAAAGCAGCTTGAAGTTGAGTTTCTTTAAATTCCAGATATCTTGGTTAATGTCCTAAGATGTAAAAGATCTTTAAATCTATTCATTATCAGCGCCAGATCTTATTAACTACATTAAAAAATACTGCTCGGCGGGATGCTGGTGGCTCACACCTGTAATCCCAGCACTTTGGGAGGCCAAGGTGGTCAGATCACGAAGTTAAGAGATTGAGACCATCCTGGCCAACATGGTGAAACCCCATCTCTACTAAAAATACAAAAAAAGTAGCTAGGCGCAGTGGTGCATGCCTGTAGTCCTAGCTACTCGGGAGGTTGAGGCAGGAGAATTGCTTCAACCTGGGAGGCGCAGGTCGCAGGGAGCCAAGATTGCACCACAGCACTACAGCCTGGCGACAGAGCGAGACTCTGTCTCAAACATAAATAAATAAATAAATAAATAAACAAAACATTGCTCAAAAGTACTTTAGAAAATAAAATTTATCGCATCTTTTAGAGGTAGATAAATGACACAACATTCCTTTTATAATATGTACAAAATTACTATGAATCAGTGGTGTCAAAAATGAAATAAAGACTAATTCACAAATATTTTAATAGGATAATTTATTTTTTAAGAATCAGTTTTTAAAGTTATGTTAAACATCGAACTTTTAAATGTACGCAAATATATATAAACAATAACCTATATTAATTTTTAAATTTTCTGCTGGACGCAGTGGCTCATGCCTGTAATCCCAGCGCTTTGGGAGTCTAAAGTGGGTGGATCTTGAGGTCAAGAGTTGGGAGGCCAGCCTGGCCAACATAGTGAAACCCCGTCTCTACTTAAAAAAAAAACAACAAAAAACAGGCCAGGTGCGGTGGCTCAAGCCTTTAATCCCAGCACTTTGGGAGGCTGAGCAGACGGATCACAAGGTCAGGAGATCAAGATCATCCTGGTCAACATGATAAAACCCTGTGTCTACTAAAAATACAAAAATTAGCTGGGCGTGGTGGCGTATGCCTGTAATCCCAGCTACTCGGGAGGCTGAGGCAGGAGAATCGCTTGAACCAGGGAGGTGGAGGTTGCAGTGAGCCAAGATTGCACCACTGCACTCCAGCCTGGCGACAAAGCCAGACTCCATCTCAAAAAGAAAACAAAACAAAATACAAAAATCAGCTGGGAGTGGTGGCAGGAGCCTGCAATAGCAGCTATTGGGGAGGCTGAAGCACGGATCACTTGAACCCGGAAGGCAGAAGTTGCAGTGAGATGAGATCATGCCACTGCATTCCAGCCTGGGCAAAAGAGCAAGACTCCATCTCAGCCGGTACAGTGGCTCACGCCTGTAATCCCAGCACTTTGGAAGGCCGAGGTGGGAAGATCACAAGGTCAGGGGATCGAGACCATCCCGGCCAACATGGTGAAACCTCGTCTCTACTAGAAGTCCCAAGCTACTCGGGAAGCTGAGGCAGGAGAATCGCTTCAACCTGGGAGGCGGAGGTTGCAGTGAGCTGAGATAGTGCCACTGCACTCCAGCCTGGCGACAGAGGGAGACTCTGAAAAAAAACAAAAAACCAAAAACAAAACAACAACAAATAACACCACCACCACCAAAAAACCCTCCAACTCAAAAAATAAAAAAATACATAAAAGCACTTTTTAATTTTCAGGGAAAAAAAATCTAAGGCTGGTGCTCACAATGTCAATTTTATTTATGGTTTGTTCTCCCTATAAGCTTCCCTGTAATCCATTTCTACCCATTTTTCACTCTGCACAAACAAACTTTTTACCTTTTTCTCTTTTTTTTTTGAGATGGAGTTTCACTCTTTGTGCCGAGGCTGGAGTGAAGCGGCGCGATCTTGGCTCATTGCAAACTCCACCTCCCAGGTTCGAGCAATTCTCCTGCCTCAGCCTCCCGAGTAGCTCGGATTATAGGCACCTGCCACCATGCCTGGCTAATTTTTGTATTTTTAGCAGAGACAGGGTTTCACCATGTTGGCCAGGCTGGGCTCGAACTCCTGACCTCTCAGGTGATCTGCCCGCCTCGGCCTCCCAAAATGCTGGGATTAGGCTGCTCTTTGAGAGCTTTGCAAATTTATTTAATCCTTACAATGACTCTGAGGTAGATCTTCTTGTCTCTGTTTGTAGATAAGAAAACTGGAACTGTCAAGAAGCTTGCTTAAGATCACAGAGTGCATTAGGTTCGGATTCATAATCAAATTGGAAAAAAAGAAAAACACAAAAAACAAGATTCCAAAGCCCTAATGCATAGTCTTTGTATCCTATCACACTGTGGCATTATATATATAAAACAAGAAACTTTATAATAAAGAGAAATGTATTTTCCAAACTGTGGTTCTCCAGATAACAATGTGTCTCCATGAGGACCATATAGTAAATACACCCCATAAAAAATGATTACCAACCAAAAGCTTGCAATTAATGTTCCAACTAAAGAAAAAGACTCAAAGTAAAAGCATCAGCTATCCTAGGTACTGCTTGGAGGCAACACCAAACATGACACATAAATCATTGTTGAAAAAAACCGTAAAACATAATGCTGGGTATTTAGTTATGTTGAATGCTAAAACTAATCTTTCCTTAACTAAAGGTCTCCGTCAAATGAAAAGCGTATTTTAGTCAAGTCAGGGTTTCTGTTTTGCAAACTGAAAGTCTTATATTATTAAGCATATATTCAGGTTATTTATTTTCCTGATCATAATTTTCAATTCAAATTAAGATCAAACTCTATTGACTCTGTCAGGTACTGTATATTCTCATTTTGATAAATTTCAAATTAATGATAAAAATGTATTAACCTACTGATCAATTATACATTTTATAAATATATTTTAACCAATGACATATTATCAGTAAGTACAGATTCAGTGGCAAGATTTCATTAAAAAAGTGTTTCAAGCTTCAGGTGCCCGAGACTTATTTAATGTGTAAATCCTCACCACTACAATAACCACATGGTTAAACGACCAACACTTCTATTAGCAAGCCCAAGCCTAATAAGTGATCTCCTGGGACTTCAGCACAGAGGTTTTCTAATTTTATTCCTCCACTCAATGTGGCTATTCTCCCTTATCTATTCACGCTGGCAAAGCTTCTAGTTAAACTGGAATTGGTAACTATTTGATGATAATAATTAACATATACTGAGTGCTTCCGATGCCGCAGTTAATTCTTACAGTTGATAAAAGTGTGGCACAAAAAGGTTAATCAAGTAGCAGAGGCAGGATTTGAACCCAGGAATTCTGGTTCCAGGGCCCGGATTCCGAGCTACAAAGGTGACTAAACTGAAGAGTCCTACTTTTATTGTCATTGCTCTCTAATAAAAATTATTTTTTTCTTCCAATTGTTTAAATCTCTTCTCATTCTCTATTTAAATATCAGGCGTTCATTTACATATTAGGCGTCTACCTTACAGTAGGACATCTTTAAACAACATAAAAAAGGAAAGCTTTGTCTTCACCTGCACACATACCGCCCTGCCCATAAGTTTTGAAGTCCAGTTCTGCCTGATTCTAAACTGCTTGTCTCTTGAAGCGAATGCCTTAAAAAGTGACATTGGGATCAGGACAGTTATCTCCATCCATCCTCCCTCAGAAAAACAACTATATTAAATTCTTGGGACCATTGAGAACAATACACAGGCCTTTGGGTAACTTCAAGACAAAAAAGGCAAAAAGTCGGGGAGAAGGTGTGGGAGGATGATTTTCCCCTTCTAAACGTAAGGTATAAAAGGGCTCAGAAAGCGGAAAAATAACTCTAAAAAGCAAGGTGCGGGACGGCGTGAGGGACCACACATTGGGCGCTCCGCCCAAGGGGTCCGGCTCCTTCTCCGCGGCGATGGCGCGTCCTTGGGCTCAACAACCCTCCTCAAGACACCTAACCTCCTCCTTCTCCAGCCTGCCCCTCTGGGGCCTGCGAGCCCCGTCTCGGGCCGGGGGTCGGAAGCCCTGCCATGTAGGACCCCGAAAAGGCCCCCAAGCTTGGCGCGGAGGGCGCCGCCAGTGACCGGCTGCGGCTGGGGGCGGGGGCCGGCAGTTGCTCGGAGCTCCGGCGGGTCAGGAGGTGACGGAAGGAGGAGGAGGCAGGAGGAAGAAAGGGGGGTTGGGAGGTAGCGTCCGGTAGGTCTGCGCAGACAGCGCTGCCAGACCTCTGACTTCCCCAGTCTTGCCGCCGCCGATAGCCCCACAAGGCGACATGGGAAGTCCGCCGGAGCAGAGGGGAGAAAATTCAAAACGAGTCTACTCAACCTCGTCTTGGCTCCGAGGCCCCGCCATGGAGACCAGCATAATGCGCAGGCGCCCCCCACCGGGAGCGCGCAGCGCAGTCCCACGAGAGTAGGACCACTATCGGCCACCGTCGACCGTTTCCTCTCTCATCCGTTCTTTTTTTCGTATTTCCGCCTCTCGCTTCTCTCTAAAACCCGCAGTTAGAGGCGAGACTTAGGAAAAACCTCTGCCGAGTGAGCCTCTGGTTGGGAATATGTATGAGAAAAAAAAAACTGGCAAGGCGTTAGTCAAGCAAAGCTGAAGACAGAGGAAATTTGATATCTGGCTGGAGTCTAGAGGATTTAATGCAAATAAGATATTCTGAGGGCAGCGTGGCAAAAAAAGACTACAATTCCCGGTGGTCACAGCGTTTGAGAAGCGATGCTTTCTGAGACTTCTAGTTAACTAGGAGCTGTGTTTGAACTATCCAGGCTCAGGACAGCCTCTTGAAAAAAAATTTTTTATTAATAAAGTGGATTTCAGTGGGATCTTTTTCCTAATCGATTACGGGTCCACACGTATGGGAAGAATTCTAACAATGATTAAAGGGACATGCTACCTTTAAGACTATGCTTTTCTAATCGATGACTCCTAAATCTAGGAGTAGGTAGTCGATGTTTGTGGTCTGGGAGTCTGTAGAAGGGCAACCGCGTGCTTTCTGCGGAGGAGACCGGAGGACAGAAAGCAGAGTCCAGGCTTAGACTGTAGCTCCTCGCTTACCTGTGCAGTCTAATTTTGAGCTGCCTCTTTGTAGTTCTAAAAGGCAGGAGCTCCGTGTTGTGGGTCTGCTAACCCGTACGTTTCCGTGGGCAAGTCGCGTGTATTCCTCGCCATGGCTCAGCTCCAAACACGCTTCTACACTGATAACAAGAAGTAAGTAAACGTTCCACCCTTCTGTCCCTTCCCCAGGTTCCTTTCCAATCACCCCTTTGGTATGACCTTGTGGATCCCTGCTTGTTTCTGCTGTCACCCCCACCCTTTTTTCTGAGATTACCTCCTTTCTAACCAGCTTCGTAGGTTCTATATAATTTGAATTGTGAGTGTGGAGGAGGCTGAAGGGCTTCAGGTTTGCTTTCTGAATGAAACATTTTATGTGTGTAATTTAACAATGAACAGTGGGCCTTGTTATAGGGTGTCTGCTAGTGGTGGTTCACAGTTTTTGAAAACACGTTTTTGAAAATGGAAAAAAACAGTTTTTGAAAATGAAAAAACATATTTACCATTTATGTATATCTATATAGATATATATACATTTTAACCAGTGGTCTCAAGGTCTGTTAGCACTCATTCGAAAACTAATTAGATGCTGCCTTGTGGTATATATTGCATTGTTAGTTTTCTTTGTGTTTGCCTGGTCTCTTCCAAATATATTGGAAGTCTCTTGAGGGCAGGGACTATATATTAAGCTTCTTAGATTGGCTGAGTCAACAAAAAATGTCAAATTTTTCAGTGAAAATGATAATAAATATTTGTTGTGTTAATAAGCTAAAGTTAGCCATAAACTAGGAAACTCTCACCTGAGTTACACCTGTGGTTTTGTTTGTAGCTTTACGAGGAGAGCTAGTAAATCATCTTCTCTCCCCTTGTGTTGTTGCTGAAAGTATACATAAATCGTATTATCAATGCACCTGAGTATATATACTTATATACATAGCCTTAATACTTCTCCAGGAATGTGGTGATGCATTAACATAACCGCTGTGTTTTTTAATTGAAAGTAGGTTTTTTTGTTTTTCTTAAAATAAAATTTTTTGAAATATGTGGGGCTTTTTTTTGTTTGTTTGTTTTGGTTTTTTTGGAGACAGAGTCTCACTGTGTTGCCCAGGCTGGACTGCAGTGGTGGGATCTTGGCTCACTGCATCCTCTGTCTCCCGGGCTCAAACAATCTTCCCGCCTCAGCCTCCAGAGTAGCTGGAATTACAGGCATGTGCCACCAAGCCTGGCTAATTTTTGTATTTTTAGTAGAGACAGGAATTTGCCTTGGTGGCCATGCTGGTCTCGAACTCCTGGCCTCAAGTGATCCACTCACCTCGGTCTCCCAAAATCCTGGAATTACAGGCATGACCCACTGCGTCCAGCCTTGAGATAATTGTTGATTCACATGAAGTTGTAAGAGACAATAGGCCACTGTGTTTTAACCCCTGAAATGAATGGATACATGTCATACGTGTGTGTTTGAATTTAGGCCCTCCAAAAGGTAAAAAACGTATAAATTAAAATTCTTTGCCGAGTGCTGTGGCTCATGTCTGTAATCCCAACAGTTTGGGAGGCCGAGGAACGCAAATCGCTTATCTCAGGAGTTCGAGACCAGCCTGAGCAACATGATGAAACCCCATCTCTACCAAAAATAAAAAAATTTGCCAGTCATGGTGGTGCCCACCTGTGGTCCCAGCTACTTGGGAGGCTGAGGTGGCAAGATCGCTTGAGCCTGAGAGGCAGAGGTTGCAGTGAGCCAGGATCAATGCAACTGCACTCCAGCCTGGGGAACACAGTGAGACTCTATCTCAAATAAATAAATAAATAAATAAATAAATAAAATTCTTGCTTTTTCTTTTTGCTTAATATTTTGGTCAGTAAAATGGAGGCGGGGGGGCTGATATAATTGTCACACACACACACAAGAATATACATATATGTGAATTATATACATAAATACATAGCTATAGCCTTATTGCTCAAAGTGTGGTTTGAGGATCATCAGCACCACATTTGCAAAGTCGTGCAACCATCACCACAGTCAATTTTAGAACATTTTTCATCATCCTTGAACTGTTTATTAAATAATACCCCCAGTCCTAGGCAACCACTGATCTACTTTCTAGCTCTGTAACTGTATCTCTTCTGGACATTTTGAATAAATGGAATTATATAATGTGGTCTTTTGTGACTGGCTTCTTTCACTTACTATGATTTTTAAAAAATGGTTTCATTATGTCATAGTATATATTAGCACTTCATTCCTTTTTATGGCCAAATAATAGGCCATTGAATGGATGTACCATATTTTTCCATTCATCAGCTGGTGGGCATTTAGGTTGTTTATACCTTTTAGCTATTATGAATAGTTGTTATGCGAACACTCATGTACAAGTTTTCGTGTGGATGTATGTTTTCATTTCTCTTGCATATATGCTTAGAAGTGGAGTTTTTGGGTCAGATGTAATTCCATGTTTGAGTTTTTGAGGAACTGCCAGACTGTTTTCCAAAGCAACTGCACCATTTTACGTTACTGCCAGCAATAATCAGGGTTCCAATTGCTCCATATTTTCACTGACACTTGTTGTTAGCTGTCTTTTTACTTATAGCACCCTAGTGGATGTGAAATTATATTTCATTGTGTTTGATTAGCATTTCCCAGATGACTAATGATGAGCATTTGCATGTCCCTATTGGACCATTTTAAAATTTGTGTTCTTTTTATTATTGAGTTGTAAGTGTTCTTAATATAGTCTAGATACAAGTTCCTTATCAGATACATGATTTGCAAATATTTTCTCACAGTCTGTCTTATAAGAGTCTCCTAATCTGCATCCTGTCATGTATTCCTCTATTTCAGTGCCCATTGTGCAGCCAGAAAGATCTAACTAAATAAAATCTGATGATATTTCTAATTTTCACTGCTGTGATAGTTCTTCATTACCCACAAAAAAGAAGTAAAAATGATTTCACATGATATATAAAGCACTCCACGTGTATCTCTTTAGCCTTTGGTCACTTTAGAGCAAAGTCAGGTTTTCTGGAAGTGGCTGGTTGGGCAGTTTAACAACTCCTAGCTATTGTTTTGATGTTCTCCCTGCTTTCGTGCACACTGCTTCTTCCAGCCTACCCTTCCCTCACCTGGCAAAAACTCACTTCTCTTTTGAGACAGGGTCTCACTGTGTCACCCAGGCTGGAGTGCAATGCAGTGGTGTAATCTCAGCTCACTGCAGCCTCGACCTCCTGGGCTCAGGCAGTCCTCCCACCTCAGCCTCCCAAGTAGCTGGGACTACAGGCACATGCCACCATGCCTGGCTAATCACTTTTCTAAATGTAGCTTAACAGTTATCTTTTTTGTGGATCGTTTCTGGCCCTGCTCCCCTGCCCTCCTTTTCTGTGGTTAAAATGACCTATGGTGTCTTTGTTCTCTTTATACATGTCACCTAATGGCATTGTTCTTATATAACTTCATTCTGTTTGATTACCAGACTTCAACTTCATCTTAGAACAGAGACCATGTTTTAATTCATTTTTGTTTACAACATGTAGCAATATGTCTGGCATTTATTTACCCAATAAATGTATGTTGAATTCGTAAAAGCATACTTGTTCAAGTATCTGTAGACTTGATCTTGACATATCATTTCCTTTTTATAGATATGCCATAGATGATGTTCCCTTCTCAATCCCTGCTGCCTCTGAAATTGCTGACCTTAGTAACATCATCAATAAACTACTAAAGGACAAAAATGGTGGGTATATATGCTTAGAAGAGGGCACAGTGCCTCTAATTATTCTAAAATGCATTAAGTTTTTAGTTCCTTTTTTGGCCTTACGATACTGTATGAATTTTGTAGTGGTAAAATTTGTAAGTTATAAAGTACAGGTTCTTCTGCTGGATGATACTGTAAATACTGCTTTGAGAGAAACGTTTTCAGAAAAAAATTTCTGTTTAACCTGTTTTTAAGGCAATGTGGAAATACGGTGATTGTAGTTAAGGAATAAAGATTTTGGTATGAAGTTGTAATATAGAGGTAATCAAGACGTTGATTGTTCTACAGAGGGCTGAGTTATGTAGGCATAAAACAAGCGTTTTAGTGCTTAGGCCCCACTTACTAGTGAAGCACAAAGCAAAATGACAATATCAGTATTTGAGTGTTTAGTGTAATGTCAAAATGCCAGTATGAATACCAGTATTCTATTTTTTGTGTCCAGAATTCATAAAAAAAGGGTATAACAAAACATGCAAGAATATAAAACATTTAAAAGATACAAATATTAAATATATACTATTGTACTAATATATTTGCCCATTAAATTAATATGAACAATGTATGTAAAAATATCAATGAAATAAGATTGGCTGTGAGTTAATAATTGTTGAAGTTTGTAATCCCAGCACTTTGGGAGGCCGAGGCGGGTGGATCACGACGAGGTCAGGAGTTTGAGACCAGCCTGACCAACATGGTGAAACCCCGTCTCTACTAAAAATACAAAAATTAGCCGGGTGTAGTGGCACATGCCTGTAATCTCAGCTGCTAAGGAGGCTGAGGCAGGAGAATTGCTTGAACCCGGAAGGCGGAGGTTGCAGTGAGCCAAGATCACACCATTGCACTCCAGCCTGGGTGATAGAGGGAGTCTCAAAAAAAAAAAAAAAATTGTTGAAGTTTGGTGATAGGTGTAAGGAGGCTCCTTATATTATTTTCTGTATCTCATTGTAGTTTTGATTGATATTTCTGAACTTTTCCATATGTATGAAATTTTCTATAATAAAATATTTTTTAAAAAGTGAAGAAACATTACATAAAATAGAGAAAATTTAAACATGAAACATTAAGCATTCTCCTGCCTCAGCCTCCAGAGTAGCTGGGATTACAGGTGCCCACTACCATGTCTGGCTAATTTTTTGTATTTTTAGTAGAAACGGGGTTTCACCATTTGGCAAGGCTGGTCTCGAACTCCTGACCTCAGGTGATCCACCCTCCTGAGCCTCCCAAAGTGCTGGGATTACATGTGTGAGCCACCATGCCCAGCCAGAGGCAAGTGTATTTTTATGCAGATGTTTCCAATGCTGCAGAGCTCTTCTGACTCTACCCTAGTTGGAGGAATGGGGAGGTAAGAGTTATAAACTAATGTGTAGTATTTTCCCCATCTTCGTCTTCAAATGATCACATAATTTTTTTGTGAAATTTGAGATGATGTTTTTGAGCAACTTTATTGGCTTGGGGTGGGGGAGGAGGGGACAGGGTCTGCAATCTTTTTATTGCTAGCAAGTTACAGTTCAGTATTCAATATTCAAGGATATTTACATAGCATTTCCTGTTGATCCTTGTTTTTGTTTTCATCATGGATATATAGAGATTCTGATGTATAGTTACCTTTATAAACTTCAAAACTGTTAAATAGTCTATTTGTTGAAAAAGTCTTTGAACTAGAATAAGAAATATTCTTTTTAATTTTTGTAGGTACATGGTAGGTGTATCTATGGGGTACATTAGATATTTTGATACAGGCATATAAGGTATAATAATCACATCAGGGTAAATGAGGTATCCATCACCTCAAGCATTTATCGTTTGTGTTACAAACAATCCAATTATACTCTTTGTTGTTTTTAAATGTATAATTAAATTATTGACTGTAGTCACCCAGTTATGCTATCAAATACAAGATCTTATTTATTCTTTCAATTCTTTTGTACCCATTAACCATCCATTTCCACTTGCCTGTCACTTCCCCCACTACCCTTCTCAGTGTCTGGTAACTCTCCTTCTACTCTGTATCTCCATGAGTTCAATTGTTTTAATTTTTAGCTCCTGCAAATAAGTGAGAATACGTAAAGTTTGTTTTCTGTGCCTGGCTTATTTCACTGAACATAATGACCTCCAATTCTACCCATGTTGTTGCAAATGACAGGATCTCGTTCTTTTTTATGGCTGAATAGTACTCCATTGTGTAGAAGTACTGATTTCCTGATTTCTTTACTTTTGAGTATATACCTAGCAGTGCTATTGCTGGATCATATGGTAGCTCTATTTTTAGTTTTTTGAGGAATCTCCAAACTGTTCTCCATAGTGGTTGTACTAATTGACATCCCCACCAAGGTTTATGAGGGGTCCCTTTTCTCCATATCCTCACCAGCATTTGTTATGGCCTGACTTTTAGATAAAAGCCATTTTGGCCTGGCATGGTGGCCTACGCCTGTAATCCCAGCACTTTGGGAGGCCAAGGTGGGTGGATCACAAAGTCAAGAATTCGAGACCAGCCTGGGCAACTTAGTAAACCCCATCTCTACTAAAAATACAAAAATTAGCCAGGCATGGTGGCAGGTGCCTGTAAACCCAGCTACTCAGGAGGCTGAAGCAGGAGAATTGCTTGAACCTGGGAGGTGGAGGTTGTAGTGAGCCGAGCTCTCCCCACTGCACTCCAACCTGGGTGACAGAGCAGGACTCTGTCTTGAGGGGGTGGGGAAAAAAAAGCCATTTTATCTGGGGTGAAATGATATCTCATTGTAGTTTTGATTTGTATTTCCCTGATGATCAATGATGGTGAGCACCCTTTCATTTGCCTGTTTGCCATTTGGATTTTCTTTTGAGAAATGTATGTTCAAACCTTTTGCCCAATTTTTAATCAGATTATTAAATTTTTACCTACAAAGCTTTTTGAGCTCCTTATATATTCTGGTTATTAATACCTTGTCAGATGGGTAGCTGGCAAATAATTACTCCCATTCTGTGGGTTGTCTCTTCACTTTGTTAATTGTTTCCTTTCTGTGCTTTTTAACCTGATGGGATCACATTTGTCTATTTCTGCTTTGATTGCCTGTGCTTGTGTGGTATTACTCTAGAAATTTTTGCCCAGACTACTGCCCTGGGGAGTTTCCCCAATGTTTTCTTGTATTAGTTTCATAGTTTGAGGTCTTAGAAATATTTAACTCTTTAATCCTTTTTGTTTTGACTGTTGTATGTGGCAAGAGATAGGGGTCTAGTTTCATTTTTTTTTGCATATGGATACCCAGTTTTTCCAGCACCATTATTGAAGAGACTGTCTGTTCCCCAGTGTAGGTTTGAGTTAACTGTAGATGTGTGGATTTGTTTTGGCTTCTCTATTCTGTTCCATTGGTGTATGTGTCTGTTTTTATGCCAGTACCATGCTGTTTTGGTTACTATAGCTCTGTAGTATAATTTGAAGTCAGGTAGTGTGATTCCTCCAGGTTCATTCTTTTTGCTTAAGATAGCTTTGGCTATTCTGGGTCTTTTGTGGTTCCATGTAAATTCTAGGATTTTTTTTTTTTTTCTGTGAAGAATATCATTGGTATTTTGATAAGGATTGCATTGAATCTATAGGTTGCTTTGGGTACTACGGACATTTTAACAATATTAAATTCTTCCAATCCATGATCCTGGAATATCTTTCCATTTTTTTGTGTCCTCTTCAATTTCTTTTTTTCTTTTTCTTTTCTTTCTTTTTTTTTTTTTTTTTTGAGACAGAGTTTCACTCTTGTTGCCCAGGTTGGAGTGCAATCGTGTAATCTCAGCTCAAGGCAACCTCCACCTCCCGGTTTCAAGCGATTCTCCTGCCTCAGCCTCCTGAGTAGCTGGGATTACAGATGCCTGCCACCACGCCCAACTAATTTCTGTATTTTTAGTAGAGCTTTGGTTTCACCATGTTGGCCAGGCTGGTCGCGAACTCCTGACCTCAGGTGATCCACCCGTCTCAGCCTCCCAAAGTTCTGGGATTACAGGCGTGAGCCCCTGCACCCGGCCCTCTTCAATGTCTTTCATCAATGTTTTATAGTTTTTGTTGTAGAGATCTTTCACTTCTTTGGTTAATTCCTAGGTATTTTATTTGTGGCTACTGTAAGTAGAAATACTTTCTTGATTTCTTTTTCTGATTGTTCGCTGTTAGCATATAGAAACACTACTGATTTTTGTATCATGCAACTTTACTGAATTTATCAGTCCTAATTGGTTTTTGGTAAAATAAAGATTATACCAACTATAACATTATATCATTGATTTTTCCAAATATAAGATCAAATCATCTGTAAACAAGGATAATGTGACTTCTTCCTCTCCAATTTGGATGCCCTTCCTCCCTCCCTCCCTCCCTTCCTTCCTTCCATCTGATTGCTCTAGCTAGGACTTCCATTGCTGTGTTGAATAACAGGGGTAAAAGTGGGCATCCTTATCATGTTCCAGATGTTAGAGGAAAGGCTTTCAGTTTTTTCCCCATTTAGTATGGGGGTCTATTATATATGAATTTTATTATGTTGAAGTATGTTTTTCTATACTCAGTTTTTTCAGGGCTTTTATCATGAAAGGATGTTGAATTTTATCAAATGCTTTTTCAGCATCAATTGAAATGATCATATGCTTTTTGTCCTTCATTCTGTTGATAAGATGTATATATTAGGGTTCTTTAGAGGGACAGGACTAATAGAATAGATGTATATATGAAAGAGAGGTTTTTGTTTTGTTTTGTTTTGTTTTGTTTTTTTGAGACGGAGTCTTGCTCTGTCGCCCAGGCTGGAGTGCAGTGGCACGATCTTGGCTCACTGCAACCTCCGCCTCCCGGGTTCAAGCAATTCTCCTGCTTCAGCCTCCCGAGTAGCTGGGTGCCACCAAACCTGACTGGCTAATTTTTGTAGTTTTAGTAGAGATGGGGTTTCACCATGCTGGTCAGGCTGGTCTTGAACTCTTGACCTTATGAGGCCACCCGCCTTGGCCTCCCAAAGTACTGGGATTACAGGTGTGAGCCACTGCACCCAGCTGAGAGGGAGTTTATTAAGGAGTATTGACGCACATGATCACAAGATGAAGTCCTATGATAGGCTGTCTGCAAGCTGAGGAGCAAGGAAGGCAGTCCGAGTCCCAAAACCTTAAAAGTAGGGAAGCCGGCAGTACAGCCTTCAGTCTGTGGCCGAAGACCCGAGAGTCCCTGGCAAACCACTGGTCCAAGAATCCAAAAGCTGTAGAACTTGGGGAGTCCAATGTTTGAGGGCAGGAAGCATCCAGCACAGGAGTAAGATAAAGGCCTGAAGACTGATGCAGTCTAGTCCTTCCACATTCCTCTGCCTCCTTTTATCCTAGCCATGCTGGCAGCTGATTAGATGGTACCTACCCAGATAGAGGGTAGGTCTGCCTCTTCCATTCCACTGACTCAAATGTTCATCTTGTTTGACATCACCCTCACAGACACACCCAGGAACAATACTTTGCATCCTTCAATCCAATCAAGTTGACACTCAGTGTTAACCATCACAGTGTATTACATTGATTTGTGTATGTTGAACTATTCTTGCATTCCTGGGATAAATCTTACTTGGTCATGATGATCTTTTTAATGTGTTGTTGAATTTGGTTTGCAAGTATTTTGTTGAGGAAAGAATTATTCCTGTAAGAGAAGAGCTTTGCAATTCCAGTATGTTACCCAAATAGTTGGGTAACATTTTTCTAAACATATAGACCAAACATTATTCCTTCTGTATAGACTGTTACCGTATTGCAACTCTGAAAGAAATAATGAATATAAGTATAGTAGTGGTTCTCAATAGCTGTTAATCCTGATAATTAGGTAAAAGACTGACAAAGAGCATTATGGTGGATAGAATCAGACTGATATAATCCAAGCCCTATGATGGGTCTTAATATCTTAAAAAGAGACACAACCAGATCCTATTTGCATCCTGATGGGATGTAATAGGAAATAGACAATACTGCCTGTGAATATTCTTGTCAAAAAAAAAAAAAAAAAACCCTGAAATCTAACCAGGCATTTACCATTTACCTCTGACTAGTTTATAGGATATTTGTGTGACAAAGAAACATGTTAAAGGACACCTTGGAGATGGAGTCAACAAAACCCAGAATGTTACAAAACAGATGACCCACTTTCATCAACAAATACATGGCAAGGAGAAAAAGGAGGAGGAACTGTTAAAGATTAAAAGAAACATTAATCAAATATAATGTATGGATTATGGATGCTGATTTTTGAAAGCTCACTGTAAAAGAACATTGACTTTGATATTAGGAGTGATTGTTAAATTTTAAAATATTGTGACAAATTTTTTAAGTCCTTATATTTTAGAGATACATACTAAAGTATTTATAGATGAAATGATATAATTTCTGAGATTTGCTTTAAAATAAACCATCTGGGGAATGGAGGGTGGAATATAGATGATGTTCCATTAGTTGGTGGATGTCAAAATGGGCAATAGTGATGAGATTCATTGTTATTTCTACTTTTGTGTATGTTTGAAATAATAAAAGTTTTCTAAACCAAAATAATTACACCAACAACAGTAAAAAGACATTATACTAACAGAACAAAGTATTTCTGATCTTAAAAATCACAGAGAAACTCAGAGGCCACACTGGGATAATAGGTACCTGTTTGTTTTGGGAGTTCTTATATACCTCTGCTAATATTACTTTAGACATTAAGAGTGATAATTGTGTTATGTATTTTCCTCAGAGTTCCACAAACATGTGGAGTTTGATTTCCTTATTAAGGGCCAGTTTCTGCGAATGCCCTTGGACAAACACATGGAAATGGAGAACATCTCATCAGTAAGTTCAAATGCTTACTTTCTGTATTTCGCTTGGGGCATTATCGGCTATTGTAGGTAAACTCCTTTTAGAATCACACTGAATCTATCTTTAGTAGCAAAGATTATTTTTAATATATTGGATATATATATCGTGTGTGTTATGTATTGTGTGTATATTTTATGTGTGTATTGAATATATATAGTGTGTGTATATATATATGTATATTCCTGTATATTCAATTTTGAAGCCCCCTTTTTTTGTGAGAGTGTTTTATTCAAGAAATAAATGAACACATTCTTCATATTTGTGGAAGAACTGGCAAGAAAGGGAATAGCAAATATGTGTGTACAAATACTGGTGCACAAAATAACTGGGCAAATATAAAAGCTATGGGTTAAGTTACGGTTATTTTTCCCTTTTATTTTCAAATTTTCCTTATATTGCTTTTATGATTAAAAATATAACTTACAATTGTTGCTTGTTTTGTGATTTTAAAAATTGTGGTAAAATATACATAACATAAAATTTAGAATTTTAACCATTTTTAAGTATACAATTCAGTGTCATTAAGTACATTTGTAATATTATGCAACCATCACCATTTTCCAGAATTGTTTCCTTATCCTAAACAGAAGACCTGTACCCATTAAACAATGTGCTTTTTTTCTTAATTTTAATGTTTTCTTATGTCTTCTTTTTTTTTTTTTTTTCTGAGATAGAGTCTCCCTCTGTTGCCCAGGCTGGAGTGCAATGGCACAGTCTTGGCTCACTGAAACCTCTGCCTCCTGGGTGCAAGTGATTCTTGCGCCTCAGCCTCCGAAGTAGCGAGATTACAGGCATCTGCCACCACGCCTGGCTAATTTTTGTATTTTCAGTAGAGACGGAGTTTCACCATGTTGGCCAGGCATATCTTAAACTCCTGACCTCAGGTGATCCACCCGCCTCGGCCTCCCAAAGTGCTGGGGTTATGGGTGTGAGCCACTGCGCCTGGCCTAAGGCTTTCTTATATTCCTTTCCCCCCCATTTGCAGCATAAGTTGTACAAGGCCATTAATATTTCTTCTTTTTAAAATTTTTGTTAGGAGACAGGGTCTTGCTTTGTTGCCTGGGCTGGACTTGAACTCCTAGGCTGAAGCAGTCCTCCTGCCCCAGCTTTCCTAATGTTAATAGCTGGGACTACAGGTGTGAGCCACGATGCCAAGCTATTATTTCCTAATACCACTCTTAGCTTACTGTTAGGTCAAATAAAGTTCTTGACTTTTTGAATGGCTCCAAATTTGCTGAGTTATAAAGGGGACTAATATGAAGGATATAAAGGAGATATATTAAATGTGGGGTTATCTTCACAATGTAGTATTTTAAAACTATACCACCTGACTTGTTGCTGATTTCTCTTGTGACTAGGAAGAAGTTGTGGAAATAGAATATGTGGAGAAGTATACTGCACCCCAGCCAGAGCAATGCATGTTCCATGATGACTGGATCAGTTCAATTAAAGGGGCAGAGGAATGGTATTGCCAGATTAATGCCCTTCTCTCTTTTTTTTTTTTTTTTTAACCTCCTTCAGTCTTTTTAAATCCATATATACATATTTTTCTGTGATTTAACGTTATTTGTAAATTCATTTTGTGATCTCTGTATCAGTGGCCATGCCAAACAGAAAGATCTTTTCGTTCAGTGTCTTCAAGAAGAAACAGGTGGCCGGGTGCGGTGGCTCATGCCTGTAATCCCAGCACTTTGGGAGGCTGAGGAGGGTGGATTACGAGGTCGGGAGATTGAGACCATCCTGGCTAACATGGTGAAACCCTGTCTCTACTAAAAAAGCACAAAAAATTAGCCGGGCATGGTGGCGGGCGCCTGTAGTCCCCGCTACTTGGGAGACTGAGGCCGGAGAATGGCGTGAACCCGGGAGGTGGAGCTTGCAGTGAGCTGAGATGGCCCCACTGCACTCAAGCCTGGGCGACAGAACGAGACTGTGTCTCAAAAAAAAAACAAAACAAAAAAAACAGGTATTTATTAATAGGTACTCTTTTCTGTTCTGTTCAATATGTAGTAGTAACAATTATTGTTGCCCTTTTTTTTTTTTTTTTTTTTTAAATGGAGTCTCCCTCTGTTGCCCAGGCTGGTTGCAAACTCCTGGGCTCAAGCAGTCCTCCTGCCTCAGCCTTCTGAATAGGTGGGATTTCTCTACACCCAGCAATATTTGTCTTCTGAATAAGTCATGTATCTTAGAGCATTTAATTGCTTTGGTTCGACTATGTTGCTTTTAAGACCAAGGATATAGTTTGTTTCATAGAGGAAAAAAGTAACTTTTATAGCCATAGATCTCCTGGCCTAATACCGTAAAGATGCATAGCATACTATTTTAGGGCTAGAAAGAGCAGACTGGACTCAGGAAAGAAAGTACAGATATCTCAGGGCAAATCTTCACTGGCCTTGCTTGTAGGAAAACACCTCAAGAGTAGATTATGGCAGGAGCTTACTTCTTTCAAAGAATGCCTTCTTGGAGTTATTACATAAAGTTATATTTCTTCTAGTTTTACTTTTAGTTTAAATGGTTTTCACTGGTTAAGTACAAACTACTTCAGGTCAACAGCCAGGTACATGGCTCACGCCTGTAATCACAGCACTTTGGGATCCTAAGGCAGGTGGATCACTTGAGATCAGAAGTTTGAGACCAGCCTGGCCAACATATTGAAACCTGTCTCTACTAAAAATATAAAAAATTAGCCAGATATGGCGGTCCGTGCCCATAGTCCCAGTTACTCGGGAGGCTGAGGCAGGAGAATCACTTGAACCCAGGAGGCAGAGGTTGCAGTGAGCTGAGATCGCGCCACTGCCTTCCAGCCTGGGCAACAGAGCAAGACTCCATCTCAAAAAAAAAAAAAAAAAGTACTACAGGTTGAGTATTCCTTATCTGGAAATGTTTGGGACCAGAAGTATTTTGGATTTAGGATTTTTTTTGGGGGGGTGGTTTTGGAATATTAACGTATACATAGTGAAATATTTTAGGGACGTGATCCAAGTCTAAACATGAAATTCATTTATGTTTCATATACAGCTTATACACCTAGCCCGAAAGTAATTTTATACTATGTATATATATAATATATATTTTATATAATTTATATATATATTTTATATAATATATATTATGTAAATATATAATAATATATATTATATAATATATATAAATATAATATATGTTATATAATATTTTACATAATATATAATATACATAAATTATATATTATATATAAATAAATATATATAAATATGTATTTTATATATATATATATATATATATATATATATATATATATATATATATATTTTTTTTTTTCCGAAATGGAGTCTCACTCTGTCGCCCAGGCTGGAGTGCAGTGGCGCAGTCTCGGCTCACTGCAAGCTCTGCCTCCCGGGTTCAGGCCATTCTCCCGCCTCAGCCTCCCGAGTAACTGGGAGTATAGGCGCCCGCCACCACGCCTCGCTAATTTTGTTTTTGTATATTTAGTAGAGATGGGGTTTCACTATGTTAGCCAGGATGGTCTCGATCTCTTGACCTCGTGACTCGCCCACCTCGGCCTCCTAAAGTGCTGGGATTACAGGCGTGAGCCACCACACCCGGCCAATTTTATACAATGTTTTTAATAATTTTGTGCCTGAATCAAAATTTTGATTGCGTTTGACTATAGCCTGTCACTATGAAGTCAGGTGTGAAGTTTT
Organism: Pongo pygmaeus; assembly: GCF_028885625.2. Lineage (NCBI taxonomy): Eukaryota > Metazoa > Chordata > Mammalia > Primates > Hominidae > Pongo > Pongo pygmaeus. The sequence continues at coordinate 103,201,567 of NC_072384.2, read as the reverse complement.
CTACTTATGGTGTCATGTTGGCGCTCAGAAAGTTTTGGATTTTGGAGAATTTTGGACTTATTTTCATATTAGGGATGCTCAATCTGTATTAGGGCCTACAAATGATTTGCGTAGCTTTTGTGAGAGTTGTATTATTTACAACAATATAAAAATGAAATCAGCCAGGCGTGGTGGCTCACGCTTGTAATCCCAGCACTTTCAGAGGCTGAGGTGGGTGGATCACAAAGTCAGGAGTTCGAGACCAGCCTGGCCAACATAGTGAAACCCTGTCTCCACTAAAAATACAAAAAAAATTAGCCGGGCATGGTGGCGGGTGCCTGTAATCCTAGCTACTCAGGAGGCTGAGGCAGTAGAATTGCTTGAACCTGGGAGGTGGAGGTGGCAGTGAGCCAAAATTGCGCCACTGTACTCTAGCCTGGATGACAGAACTAGATTCCGTCTCAAAAAAAAAGGGGAAATCTAGGATTTGCCAGGTATTATTATTATTATTATCATTATCATTATTATTATTATTTTGAGATGGAGTCTTGCTCTGTTGCCCAGGCTGGAGTGCAGTGGCGCAATCTCGGCTCACTGCAAGCCGGGAGGCTCCACCTCCCGGGTTCACGCCATTCTCCTGCCCCAGCCTCCCGAGTAGCTGAGACTACAGGCACCCGCCACCACGCCTGGCTAATTTTTTGTATTTTTAGTAGAGACGGGGTTTCACTGTGTTAAAATGGTCTCGATCTCCAGACCTCATGATCTGCCTGCCTCAGCCTCCCAAAGTGCTGGTATTACAGGCGTGAGCCACCACGCCCAGCCATGCCAGGTATTATTTTTAGGAGGTTGAGAAACGTCAAGTGATCTGATCTAGTATGGTTTGAAATCTCAATCTTCATATCAAAGAAGAGTTTAAAAGTATAATCCTCAAAGTTACTTTGTCATTGCCAGAGAAACAAAATTCATTTTCAGGGTTTGGAAAAACTGCTTTTTGTGTTTCATAAGATGTTTTTTTCTCATAGGATCTTGACTGGTTCTTATGATAAGACTTCTCGGATCTGGTCCTTGGAAGGAAAGTCAATAATGACAATTGTGGGACATACGGATGTTGTAAAAGATGTGGCCTGGGTGAAAAAAGGTTAGGACATTTTGCCTACACTTAGAGGAATCCTAGATAGGGATTTGGAAATAAGCCATTTTTGGTGCTAGGGAAGAATGGGGAGTGGTTGGGAAGTATCTCATACCTCAGTTATTATGAGGTCTTTCAAAAAATATAGTGTTCAAGGAGAAAAAGATTATATAAAAAATTCATAAATTGTTAGAAGTGAATCTTTATTAAAATTACATCAGATAATATACATTTTCAAGTTAATATTGAATGTATTACATTCATCTTCTATTTTCTTCTGTTTGTTTTTGTTTGTTTGTTTTGTTTTGTTTTTGAGATGGAGTCTCGCTGTGTCACCCAGGCTAGTGTGCAGTGGCACGATCTCGGCTCACTGCAACCTCCACTTCCCAGGTTCAAGCGATTCTCCTGCCTCAGCCTCTCGAGTAGCTGGGACTACAGGCACCTACCACCACGCCTGGCTTATTTTTGTATTTTTAGTAGAGGCGGGGTTTCACCATCTTGGCCAGGCTGATCTTAAACTCCTGACTTCGTGATCCACCCGCCTCGGCCTCCCAAAGTGCTGGGATTATGGGCGTGAGCCACTGCACCCGGTCTGTTTGTTTGTTTTTTGAGGCAGAGTCTCACTCTGTCGCCCAGGCTAGAGTGCAGTGGCTCCATCTCAACTCACTGCAACTTCCACCTCCTGAGTTCAAGTGATTCTCCTGCCTCAGCCTCCCAAGTGGCTGCAATTACAGGCGCCTGCCACCACACCCGGCTAATTTTTATATTTTTAGTAGAGACAGGGTTTTGCCATGTTGGCCAGGCTGGTCTCAAACTCCTGACCTCAAGTGATCCGCCTGTCTTGGCCTCCCAAAGTGTCAGTATTACAGGCGTGAGCCACCACACCCAGCCATCATCATCTATTTTTGAAGAATCTTTTCTTTATACCGCATCAACCTTTTAAAACCTGGCCATATGAGTTATCTTTTTAACATCTTTTTAAATAACAACAAAAAAATTTAGTTCTTCGGTTTCAGAACATGATGTATTCTAAATGGTATACTGATTTGTTTCTTGTTCTTGTGTTCTCCTTTCTCCAGATAGTTTGTCCTGCTTATTATTGAGTGCCTCTATGGATCAGACTATTCTCTTATGGGAGTGGAATGTAGAGAGAAACAAAGTGAAAGCCCTACACTGCTGTAGAGGTCATGCTGGAAGTGTAGATTCTATAGCTGTTGATGGCTCAGGAACTAAAGTAAGTAGCTAGAATGTTATTAGTACTGTGTTAAATTAGAATTTGAGCTTGTTGCTAAACATTTTTTTCTGCATATATTCATTGTGTTGGCCTAGTTTCCTAACAATTGGTGACAAAAGATAGGATTTCAAAGCAAGAGTAAATACTCATACAATAGGAGATAGTCACTTGCTCAGTTTGAGTATCCCTGGTTTAAAACCTTGTATAAACTCCAGAAATTTTAAGAAATGAGGTATGGGCCGGGCACAGTGGCTCATGCCTGTAATCCCAGCACTTTGGGAGGCCGAGGCGGGCGGATCACCTGAGGTCAGGAGTTTGAGACCAGCCTGACCCACATGGAGAAACCCTGTCTCTACTAAAAAAAACCAAAAAAAAAAAGCCAGGCGTGGTGGCACATGCCTGTAATCCCAGCTACTGGGGAGGCTGAGGTAGGAGAATCACTTGAACCTGGGAGGCAGAGGTTGCAGTGACCGAGATTGCGCCATTGCACTCCAGCCTGGGCCCAACAAGAGTGAAACTCATTCTCAAAAAAAAAAAAAAAAAAAGAAGAAGAAATGAAGTAAACAAGCCATTCATTTATATAACCTTCTTACCTCATGGTAATTGACATATTTCCAATCTAGATCAGCTACTCTTAAGTGCTGTCATCAACTGAAAATGCCTAGTTGATCGTCTGAGCGTTAGCATACACTAAAGTTAGTGCACACTAAAGTTAGTGCTAATAGAGTTTTACTATAGTACCAATCTACTCTTTATCATGACAAAATGGTAAAAGTTACTTAAAAGGTAACAAACCTGAGGGCAGTACCATATTGATTTATAAATATGAAGGGTTATAAATCCACTTACAATTTGAAAGTTTCCTAAGCCACATTGAAATATTCTGGACTTAAGAGTGTTTCTTTGACAGTTAGGGTAACAGGATGTGCTTGTATTCAAAGGTGAACATTTATGATTTTTCATATTGAGCCAAAAAGTTTTATATGTTGTTTGGCCAAACTTTAGTGGATTAACTGTACCTCTTCTTTCTGGTTAAGGAGAGATAGAAACTCAACTTGAACTTATTTAACCTTAAAAGTAAATGGATTGTGAGATCCAAGGAAAGATTGAACAACCACATCACAAGCAGGGTAATGGTGCATTTGGGCCTCAGGAACCAGTGGAATAGAGGCTTGAATGTGGTCCGCATACCCTCTTGCTGTCTTGTCCCTCAAGTTGACTTTATTCTCTCTCACTTCAGATTGGCTTTCTTCAAAAGACATGGCAATAAGCCTGGCCTTCAAGATTTTCCAGATTTTATGTTCTGTCCTATCTGCCCCTGGAAAAAGGCTAATTTCAGCTCTCTGGAACACAAGTTCTTTGAAAAGGTCCTGAATGAGGAAGAGACCTACTGTTGTAGACAAATAATATGAATCATATTACATATGTCTTTTCCCTTCATATACATCTGTTTAGTTTTGCAGTGGCTCCTGGGATAAGATGCTAAAGATCTGGTCTACAGGTAAATTAAATATTTATTTTACCTTGACTCAATAATGTTGTTTCAAAAATTTAAATTCGGAGGCCGTATGGTGGCTCACGCCTGGAATCTCAGCACTATGGGAAGCCAGGGTAGAAGGATCACTTGAGGCCACGAGTTCAAGAGCAGCCTAGGCTACATAGTGAGACCCTGTCTGTACTAAAAGTAGAAAATTAAAATTAGCCAGGTGTGGTGGTATGCACCTGTAGTCCTAGCTCCTTGGGAGGCTGAGGTAAGGGGATTGTTTGAGCCTAGGAGTTTGAGGTTTCAGTGAGCTATGATATCATGCCACTGCACTTCAGCCAGGGTGATGGAGTCAGAACCTGTCTCAAAAAAAAAAAAAAATCAGTTTAGTGAAAGGGGACTTTTTAACCCATATTTTGCCATAAAAAGAGACCAGTATGGCAACAAATTCATATTTTTTTTGTGTTTCAAGATTTTTTTTTCCTACCCCACCACCCCCTTACAGGATAGTGTCACTGAATTGCAAGTATCAAAAACATGTTTGGTGCAATAGGACATAAATACCTTGATTCTCAAAGTTCTCTTATTCAGGAAACTTGGAAGTAAATAAAAATACTTTCCGAGCCATTTTGACTTAAGTAATGTAAGAATGACTTTTGAGTCATTTTACTGTTAATTTCTTAGGTAAGCTGGTTTACTTAAAAAAATTTTTCAGTGCAGTTTTACCAATATTAATATTTTTACTCTGAAAGCATAGATTAAAAGGAACAAATTGAGGGAGGAGGAGGAAGGACTTTTGGAGGAAGGTGCTTTCATAGTAGTAAGAAGACACTGATGAGAAGAAAAGAGGAAAAAAGACACACCCATAGATATTTACATTTTAAGACCTAGTAGCTACAACTATTTATTGCATAGGTAAACAGATCAGAATACCTCTGTTACTTTTTAGGTAACTGCTGTGTTACACAGTATAATACACCAAATGCATTTCACAAAGACTTGAGGGGGATCAAGAAAAGCTTAACCAGTTTTGAATAATTATGTATAAGATGGTGGGAAATATATAATCCATTTTAGTAGATTTTACAAAACTGATGAAAGCAAATAATTTGGTAGCAAAAAGTAGTTTAGAAAATTCTTTAGCAGAATTTTTTATTTTTTGATAGGGCTGAGTAAATGAGATTGTATATGATTAGCTATTAACTTTAAGGGGTTTATAATCTAGTTTGAGAAATATTAATATCCATAAAGCCACAAAACATTTTAATATTTTACATATTTTATGTTACATATTTAATGTAACATAATATGCATGTTACCATAACATAAAATGTAACATACATTACATATTTAATGTTGCATATTTTATGTAGTTTTCAATCTGGGTTTGCTGCCTAACCAAGTAATGTATAACAAAGATTTTAAAAACTCAAAAAAACCAGAAAGATTTTTGGTAGAAAAATGAAATTAAGAGAATAAACATGGCTGAAATGTATGTGCATTTATCATGTGTTCACTTTATCCTTCCCTCCTTCATAATGTAAATGTAATGTCATAGCTCTTCTACAACTAACAGTAAGCAATTTTTCATAGCTATGATAAAATGATGAATATTTATAATGATGACCTTAAAGATAGCAAGATTTTAAACTACTTAGATTTTAGTTTTCTAATGTAGTTTGTTTTATTTTTTATTTTTAGAGATTGGTAATCTAGGTAATATTTTATATATAACTTTCTGTTAACCAAAATGATGAGTAATATTCATTCCCTAACTAGTTGTGATAACGTGGAAAAACTGTATCTGGAAATGTAAAGAATTCTTTCAGACAGTTCACGATTAATACTGTTTTTAAAATGTCAAATTTAATTCTCTATGACACAGTCCCTACAGATGAAGAAGATGAAATGGAGGAGTCCACAAATCGACCAAGAAAGAAACAGAAGACAGAACAGTTGGGACTAACAAGGGTCAGTATTTGTGAGAACTGACTGTACTTGCCTTAGGCCTGTGTTGACAAATATATGGTAATTTAATATGGTCTTTTTTATTTATGTTGCCTTCTGTCTTACCTTGCTGCTTTAACCATGATTATCCTTTTTTTCAGTAGACTTGTAAATTTTTATTATAAGCAAAGTATTGTTGCTACATTTATTTGTATCTTTGAATGTAGTGGCATTGAGCCAGGCTTATGGTTGCTAGGTTGATGATTTAGTTATTATGTTTGATCTCATGCTGCATTCTGGACCTTTTAATTATTAAAACTTACACTAAAGTGAAGCATCTAATTACCTGGCTGTTGGATAACATTATCTGTTTCATGCACTGAGTATGTAATTTTTATAAGGGATCCTAGTTATATCTTCTAAATCACTAGAAACCAAGAGTTTAATTTGGAATTTGATTCTGTCATTTAGCTATTAGATTCCATTAAGTCAAACTCAGAAAGTTTATCCAGATTTTTTCTTACTTTTAAAAATACTTAATTGATAAAGATTGAATATATTCAAGGTGTACTACATGATTAGATATACATAAACATTGTGTAATGATTACCACAATCAAATTAATTAACACATCCATCACCACCCATGCTGTACGTTAGATCCCCAGAACTTGTTCATCTTATAACTGAAAGTTTGTGCCCTTGGACTAACATTTCCCCATTTCCTCACACTCCAGCTCCCGGCAACCACTGTTGTACTCTGTGCTTCCATGAGTTTGACTTTTCATGCAGATTATTATTTATCCTGTTACAAAGATATTTGTTATAATGTGACCTGACCTGTATTTATATACTTTTTGTGAAGGGCGATACTGAGTCAGGTTTAGAAAAACACTTTTCATTCATTTTCTAATAGCTATAATGAATGTGCAGTAAATAAAGCACACATTTGCACATTAATTCTTATAGTCACCAATAAAATATCTTGTAAAAATTGTTGAAAATGAAGAATAAAATGGGATCATAAATTATTTATCAAATAGAAGGTAATATTAGCGCTTACTGGTTCCAGCTGAAAGTAATGATTTATAATTTCTTAATACATTTAAACATAGACTGACGAATTGCAAGAGGAAAGATCTGGCACTTACTCAGCTTCTTTACTCTGGTAGGCTAAATTAAAGGTAGAAATGGAGGCTGACTGTGGTGGCTTACGCCTATAATCCCAGCACTTTGGGAGGCCAAGGCGGGCAGATTGCTTGAGCTCAGGAGTTTGAGACCAGCCTGGGCAACAGGGTGATACCCTGCCTCTACAAAATATTTTTTAACAGTTAGGTGGATGTGGTGGCTTGCACCTGTGATCCCAGCTACGCCCAGCCCAGGAGGCAGAGGTTGCAATGAGCCAAGATTGTGCCACTGGACTCTAGCCTGAGCAACAGAGCGAGACCCTGTCTCAAAAAATAAAAAATAAAGCTAGAAATGCCTTACCATTTGGATATTGTGCCAGTGGGAGTTTATATTCATGCGTATCCCTGATCAAACTTTTAAAGAACATATCTGAGTAGGAAAAGATTTCCTGAGTTATGAAAATGTTTTACTGAGAAGGTACCTCTTTTTTTCTTTTTCTTTTTTTTTTAAAGAGACAAAGTCTTGCTCTGTTGCCCAGGCTGGAGTGCAGTGGCACAATCATAGCTCACTGTAACTTCAAACTCCTGGCCTCAGGTGATCCTCCCACCTCCACCTCCCAAAGTTCTGGGATTACAGGCTTGAGCCACCATTCTCTGCCAATTTTTTCTCTTTTTAAAGTTTGGCATGCAGCTTAAATGTTGCTCAATGAAAAAAAAATTTTTTTTTTTTTTTGAGATGGAGTCTCGCTCTGTCGCCCAGGTTGGAGTGCAGTGTGCGATCTCTGCTCACTGCAAGCTCCGCCCCCCGGGTTCATGCCATTCTCCTGCCTCAGCCTCTTGAGTAGCTGGGATTACAGGCACCCGCCACCATACCCGGCTAATTTTTTGTATTTTTTTCGTAGAGACGGGGTTTCACCGTGTTAGCCAGGATGGTCTCGATCTCCTGACCTTGTGATCCACCCGCCTCGGCCTCCCAAAGTACTGGGATTACAGGTGTGCGCCACCGCACCCGGCCTGCTCAATGAATTTTTATAAATATGTATACTCAAGTAATTACTACCCAAATAAAAATATAGAGATTTACCAGTACCCTAGATGTCTTCCTCTAGCCTGCCTCTCAACCAGTAGCTCCCTAAAGGTAATCACTTTTGACTTATGCCATCTTAGATTAGTTTTACCTATTTTTAAAATTTCATATGATATCTGTAAGATAGATCTTTTCGTTAATATACAGCATTCCATTGCAGCATCAATATGCCACATTATTGAGATAGGGTCTCACTCTGTCACCCAGGCTGGAGTACAGTGGCTTGATCATGGCTCACTGCAGCCTCAACCTCCCCAGACTGAGGTGATCCTCCCACCCCAGCCTCCTGAGTAGCTAGGACTATAGGTGCATGCCACTGTACCCAACTAATTTTTCTTTTTTTTTTTTTTTTTTTTTTTTTTTGGTAGATACTGGGTTTTGTCATGTTGCCCAGGTTGGTCTTGAACTCCTAGGCTCAAGTGATCTGCTTGCCTCAGCCTCCCAAAGCCTCTCAAAGTGGTGAGATTACAGACTTGAGCCAACACACTCAGGCTATTTATTCTTTTGATGGACCTTTTTTTTCCCCCACCTTTGAGAGGAGTGGTGCAGTGGCATAATCATGGCTCAGCTTGCAGCCTCAACCTCCAGGGTTCACACAATCCTCACACCTCAGCCTCTTGAGTAGCTGGAACTACAGGCGCGTGCCACCGTGCCCTGGCTAATTTTTTTTTTTTTTAAGGGATGGGGTCTTGCTATATTGCCCAGGCTGGTCTTGAACTCCTGGCCTCAAGCAGTCCTCCCACCTCGGCCTTCCAAAGTGCTGGGATTACGGGCGTAAGCTACCATGCCTGGCTGTTACTCCACATCTTTACCAGCACTTGATAAGGTTACTTATTAAAGTCATGATTAACTTTTAATAAGCCCTGGATCTTTGATAATTATGAAATGTTCATATTTTTAGCTAATTTTTAAGTTGTTATTATTCATTTTTTTATAGAGATGGTGTCTTGCTTTGTTGCCTGAGCTGTCTCAAACTCCTGGGCTGAAGCAGTCCTCCCACCTCATAGCCCATTTTTTAAAAGAGTGTTGGCTCTATTTTACTTATTGATTTTTTTTTTTTTTTAACTTACTGATTTGTAAGAGTTATTTATGTATTCTGGATTCAAGTTCTTTGCTGAATATATGTATTTAAGTATTTTCTCCCACTCTGCTTTGCTGATAACCATTTATTTCTAGGTGCATACTTTCGTAAGTTTACTCCCATAGTTCATTTTATTTGAGAGAAATAATAGTATATTGAGTTTCTCATTTAGCTTTTTTCCTCCTTTCGCTGGTTTTTCCTGAGAAATCATTTAGCTTTTTATAGGGTTTAAATTTATACATTCATAAATTATTAATTTAAGTCATGCCAGAAACCATTGAAGTGCCAATTACAATGAAAATGTTGCTGCGTTAGAAATAATAGAAAAATCTGGGGCCCGAGATGGTGGCTTACACCTGTACTTTGAAGCCAACACTGGAGGATCACTTGAGCCTAGGAGTTTGAGACCAGCCTGGGCAACATAGCAAGACCCCATCTCTAAAAATTTAAAAATTAGCCAGGCATGGTAGTGTGCATCTATATTCCCAGCTACTTGAGAGGTTGAAGTGGGAGGATCACTTGAGCCCAGGAAGTCAAGGCTGCTGTGAGTTACGATTGCACCACTGCCCTCCATTTTGGGCGACAGAGTGAGGCCTTGTCTCAAAAAAAACAAAGAAAAATTTGGATTTTAGCAAAATAATAGAAAAAAGAGATAAGACATATCAAAAATAGGTATCTTCTCTTTGCATTTCTTTCTACTGCCTGAAATGTGTTAATGTGAATAATGCTGCCAGTTCATTTACCTGTCATTTGCTTCATATATTAACATACAATAGTCTTTTCCTCCTTAATTCTCAAAATTGCTTTTTTCCCTCTATTACTACTGTTCCACTTAGTTTGTAGTGACAATGTCAATGTTGACTTTTCTACTGTTAAAGAAAAGTTTTATTAGAGGAAAATTCACTTTTTGGTGTATAACTATTTAGTTTTGATGAATATATAGAATCATGTAACTGCTACACAGCCAAGATATAGAACAGTCCATCATCCCTGAAAACTCATATTGCCCCTTCTTGTCAATTTTCCTTCCACCTCTATCCTCTGAAAACCACTGCTCTGTTCTCTGTCCCTATAATTTTTCCAGAATGTCATATAAGTGCAGTCACACAGTATAGTGTATATAGTCTTTTGTATCGGGCCCTTTTCACTTAGCATAAAGCATTTGACATTTTTTGAGGTTCTTGGGGGTATCAATGCTGAGTAGTATTCAGTGGTATGGATATGCCACAGTTGGTTTAATCATTCACCAGCTGAAGGATATTTGATTGTTTCCAGTTTGGCAGTTATAAGTAAAACTATCAACATTTGTATTTAGGTTTTTGTGTGAACCTGTTTTCATTTCTCTTGGGTAAATGCCTAGGAGTGGTATAGCTTATTCATATAAGTTTGCCTATTGTTTTTACCATGTCATTTTCTATTCTAGAGCCTTGTGATTACCTCTATGTCACCTTTTCATTTTGTTTTAGATGACATCAGAGATTGTTCTGTTTCTCACTCCTCTATCAGGTTCCTTTACTTCTTTCAGGAAAATGTTAAAAGAGACCTCAGGGATCATTTGGTCTAGGAGTTGGCAAATTACAGCCCAACAGCCAGTTTGGCTGTCACCTATTTTTGTGCTACAGAGAGCTAAGGATGGTTTTTACAGTTATAAGTGTTGTAAAAACAACCCCTTATTAAGCAACTGTGGGCCAAGTGCAGTGGCTCATGCCTGTAATCTGAGCACTCTGGGAGGCTGAGGCGGGCACATCACCTGCAGTCAGGAGTTAAGACCAGCCTGACCAACATGGTGAAACCCCGTCTCTACTAAAAATGCAAAAAGTTAGCCAGGCGTGATGGCACGCGCCTGTAATCTCAGCTACTCGGGAGGCTGAGGCAGGAGAATCGCTTGAACCTGGGAGGTGGAGGTTGCAGTGAGCCAAGCTCGTGCATTGCACTCTAGCCTGGGCGATGAGTGAAGCTCCGTCTCAAAAAAAAAAACAAAAAACAAAACTGTGGTATTATTCATATAACAGAATACTACTCAGCAAAGAAAAGTATACAACAGAAACTGTATGTGGTCTCCAAAGGCTGAAATATTTACTGGTTCTTTACTGAAAAAGTTTGCTTTCTGATCCAGTTATAACTCCTTAATATTACAGATGAGGCAATATTTAAGGAAGTTAAATGTAGCAAAGTTATATAAAAGTAGATTGACTATCCCCTATTCCAGAATTCTTTTCCTCTTTTTTTTTTTTTTGAGATGGAGTTTCGCTCTTGTTGCCCAGGCTGGAGTGCAGTGGCGCAATCTCGGCTCACCGCAACCTTTGCTTCCTGGGTTCAAGCGATTCTCCTGCCTCAGCCTCCTGAGTAGCTGGGATGACAGGCATGCACCACCACGCCTGGCTAATTTTGTAGTTTTAGCAGAGACGGGGCTTCTCCATGTTGGTCAGGCTGGTCTTGAACTCCTGACCTCAGGTGATCACCCGCCTCAGCCTCCCAAAGTTCTGGGATTATGGGTGTGAGCCACTGTGCCCAGCTAGTTTTTTTGCTTTTTTTTTGTTTTTAAGAGACAGACTCTCACTGTGTTGCCCAGGGTAGAGTGCAGTGGCACAATCTCAGCTAACGGCAACCTCCACCTGCTCAAGCAATCCTCCCATGTCAGCCTCTCAGGTAGCTGAGACTACAGGAGTGTGCCACCACAGCCAGCTCATTTCTATATTTTTTTGTAGAGACAGGGTTTCAGCATGTTGCCCAGGCTGGTCTTGAACTCCTGAACTCAAGTGATCCACCCACCTCGGCCCCCCGAAGTGCTAGGATTACAGGTGTTAGCCACCGTGTGTGGCCTCCTCTCTTTTTTTTTTTTAGAGACAAGATCTCTCTTGTTCACACAAAAACCTAAATTACAATTATAAAGCATTGTAAAAAACAACCCCTTATTAAAACAACTGTGGGCCGAGCGCAGTGGCCCACTGCAGGAGTGGGCCTGGCTGGAGTGCAGTGGCGTGATTGTAGCTCACTATAGCCTCAAACTGCTGGGCTCAAGTGATCCTTCTACTTCAGCCTCCCAAGTCGCTATGACTATAGTCATGTGTCATTAAGCCCAGCTAATTTTATTTTTAGTAGAGACGGGGTCTTACTATGTTGCCCAGGCTGTTCTCAAACTCCTGGGCTCCAGTGATCCTCCTGCTTCAGCCTCCCAAAGCGTTGAGACTACAGGTATGAGCCTCTGTGCCTGGCTCTTCCCACTCTCTTTTATATACTCCTTATATTTAAGGTAGGTACTCTACCTAGTTACTTAGTTTGGGGCTTTTAGTTTAGAAAGACATTAGAGATTGTGGAGTATTAATAAGTGAACTGTGTACATTATTTAAAGATTAAATAATAGGACTTAAAGATGCTGAGGAATGAGGTGGTAAGAATAACTTACTGAGATTAATTTACCTGGAGGAGTTGTGTAGAAATTGGCAGCATATTTTGTGTGAAGGTGCTGAAACCTATATCTGTCTGATCACAAAGGTTTTTGTGTTAACTGTGAAGCAATTTCACTTATAACCAGTCTAAGGGAGGATTCCCACTGGTTGGAGGATAGTAAAGGTCATCGTATGCCAGGCACCAGGAATAGAAGTGTGAATACTTTCACCCACCGCATCCTGGGCTGCAATTTTACCAGTTGCCTGAATCTGGTGAGGAAGAGCACACACGCAACATGTTACATGAAACGGGTTTATTACTTACAGATAGGCAGCAAGCAAGGCACAACAGAAGCCGAGGATCCATTGTGAGCCAGTCCCCCAAGGCTCAAGAAAGCTGCCAGGGGCAAATGGAGTGTTAACTGCATATGCCTCACTTGCAGCATAGCTGAGGGATCCCAAAAAACAGCCTGCCCTGGGTTTTGTACCCTGGGGTCACTTGACTCTGGGCAAAGTTTGAAGGACATCCTGTTTCTAAGAGCTGGAATAGAGCCCCCAGGCTATGCTGGCCAGTTGCTCCCTATCTCAGGATGTTATATTCCCAGAATATTCTATAGTTATTCTGAGAACTACAGGCAAGAAGAAAAGAGGGGGGAGAAACTGTACCATCAGTCCAAGGCCATTGGGAAACCGTCCAGCACTAACCTTTAATATAACATTTGTCAGCTGGGAGAGTTAAGTTTGTGTTAATGCTGATCAAAATGAAAAGTAGAACAGACGAGAAGCAGCAGAATATAGTGGAAAGACTACAGACGAGTAATATTTGGGGTCAAACTCAAGTCTGCCACTTATAAGCTCTATGACCTTGGGCAGGTTATCTATATCAGCCTCAGTGTCTTGTATAAAATAAAAACAGAAATATCCATTCCATTGTAAAGAAAGAAGAAATAAGTCAGGATATGAAAGATGGGCAGTTTGTCATGTGGGCTTTGTAAGTAATAAGTACTATTATTGTTTCAATTATTCTGTAATGAAAACACTTTCCCCTTTTGGGGTTCTTCCTTTCTAGACTCCCGTAGTGACCCTCTCTGGCCACATGGAAGCAGTTTCCTCAGTTCTGTGGTCAGATGCTGAAGAAATCTGCAGTGCATCTTGGGACCATACAATTAGAGTGTGGGATGTTGAGTCTGGCAGTCTTAAGTCAACTTTGGTAAGACAAATTCAGTGTTCTTTTAAGTGATAAACTTCTAGAGATGGTTTTTAGTCTACCATGGTTAATGTTCTTTCCTTTTCTTTTTCAGACAGGAAATAAAGTGTTTAATTGTATTTCCTATTCTCCACTTTGTAAACGTTTAGCATCTGGAAGCACAGATAGGCATATCAGATTGTGGGATCCCCGAACTAAAGGTGAGTCATGTAAACCACTGGGGGAAAATATGTGTGAATAGCATCTATTTCTCATCTCTCTGGAGATGTACAAAAAAAGAAATTTCTGGCCAGGCGTGGTGGCTCATGCCTGTAATCCCAGCACTTTGAGAGGCTGAGGAGGGCGGATCATGAGGTCAGGAGTTGGAAATCAGCCTGGCCAACATAGAGAAACCCCGCCTTTACTAAAAATACAAAAATCAGCTGGGTGTGGTGGCGCGTGCCTGTAATCCCAGCTATTCGGGAGGCTGAGGCAGGAAAATCGCTTGAATCCCAGAGGCAGAGGTTGCAGTGAGCCAAGATTGCACCACTGCACTCCAGCCTGGTGACAGAGCAAGACTCCATCTCAAAAAAAAAATTTCTACAAATATTTTTTGGGTTCATTCTACCTACTTCTCTTTTCTAAAATTCAACGCTTGTCTTTTTTGCTTTGTTCAGATGGTTCTTTGGTGTCGCTGTCCCTAACCTCACATACCGGTTGGGTGACATCAGTAAAATGGTCTCCTACCCATGAACAGCAGCTGATTTCAGGATCTTTAGATAACATTGTTAAGCTGTGGGATACAAGAAGGTAAATTCTATTTATGATCTACAAGAGAAACATATCAATTACCTGTTATAGGAAGGAAATTAATACTAAAATTCTTATCTAAAACCAGAAGAGTAAAAAGAGCCTCATGGTTTTGCAACCTCATGTGACAAATACTGATATGCAAAAGAAAAGCCAGGATCAAAAAAATTTTTGGCCAGGCACAGTGGCTCACACCTGTAATCCCAGCACTTTGGGAGGCTGAGGCAGGCAGATCACCTGAGACTAGGTGTTCAGGACCATCCTGGCCAACATGGTGAAACTCTGTCTCTACTAAAAATACAAAAATTAGCCGGGCATGATGGCGCATGCCTGTAATCCCAGCTACGCAGGAGGCTGAGGCAGGAGAATCGCTTGAACCCGAGAGGCGGATGTTGCAGTGAGCCGAGATTGCGTCACGGCACTCCAGCCTGGGCAACAGACCGAGACTCCGTCTCAAAAAGAAAAAGAAATTCATGTTAATATGTTGTGGTTTTTTTGCATATAGATAGCTAGACAAACAGTATATAAGGCCATAGTTTGGGGGTTAAAAAAAGTATTCAAGGAAGTGTGAAAATGGGCCTAATTATAAATAAATTCTTATAATGAAATAACATTTTTTTCCTGAATATATTTGTTATAATAAATATCTGTGGTCTACCAATGATACAGGAAAAAGAGGAGAGGTGATCAAACCTTTTTAAGATTAAGTGGTTATTGAGGCAAGGTTGGTAAACCCTGTAAAGTTTTCAGATAAGTATAAGTGATTATTCAAATGTTTGTTTTAACACCGTGAATGCATATAACATGTTAATATTTTCATCTTTTAGTTGTAAGGCTCCTCTCTATGATCTGGCTGCTCATGAAGACAAAGTTCTGAGTGTCGACTGGACAGACACAGGGGTAAGAATTTATTAGTTATTTGATGAAGAGGAAAGTGTACTAGAATAAATCTGGTGTTTGTGTTTATAAAATGTATTAGTTTCGGGCCGGGTGCAGTGGCTCACGCCTGTAATTGCAGCACTTTGGGAGGCCAAGGTGGGCAGATCACGAGGTCAGGAGATCGAGGCCATCCTGACTAACACGGTGTAACCCCGTCTCTACTAAAAACACAAAAAATTAGCCGGGCGTGGTGGCGGGCGCCTGTAGTCCCAGCTACTTGGGAGGCTGAAGGAGGAGAATGGCGTGATCCAAGGAGGCAGAGCTTGCAGTAAGCTGAGATCGCACCACTGCACTCCAGCCTGGGAGATAGACTCCGTCTCAAGAAAAAAAAACATTTATTAGTTTCAATATATTTGATATTTATAATTCTGTATTATTTCCCTTAATATTATTTATAAAATGTCACCTCATTCAAAGAAGAAACAAATTTGTCCTTTAATAGGCCAGGCATGGTGGCTTATGCCTGTAATCCTACCACTTTGGGAGGGAAGGGGGAGGATTCTTTGAGCCCAGGAGTTCAAAACCAGCCTAGGCAACATAGTGAGATGCTGTCTCTACAAAAATTAAAAAATTAGCTATCCATGGTGGTGTGACCTATAGTCCAGCTACTTGAGCCTGAAGCAGGAGGATCACTTGTGCCTGGGAGGTCGAGGGTGCAATGAACTATGATCGCGCCACTGCACTCTAGCCTGGGTAACAGAGTGATACCCTGTCTCAAAATAATAATAATACTAGGAATAGTAAATTTGAAATTTTGGAGCATTTTTTTTTCTTGTGAGTATAGTGGGTTTTTTGTTGTTTTTGCTGTTGTTATTTTAAGAAACAAGGTCCTCTGTTGCCCAGGCTGGAATGTTAGTGGTGCAGTCATGACTCACTGCAGCCTGGAACTCCTGGGCTCAAGCAATCCTCCCGCCCCCATGTGTATCTTCTTATTTATTTATTTATTTTTAGAGATTGAGGCTTGAACTCCTGGGCTTAGGTGATCCTCTTGCCCTAGCCTTCTGAGTAGCAGAGACTACAGGCGGGTGCCACCACATCTGGCAAATTTTTAAATTTTTTGTAGAGACGTGGTCTCACTGTGTTCCCCAAGGTAGTCTTGAACTCCTGGCCTCAAGCAGTTCTCCCGCCTCAGCCTCCCAGAGTTGTAGAATTACAGGTGTGAGCCACTGTGACTAGCCCCCACGAGTATCTTCATGAAACATTTTACATCCAAAAACTCACTACTTAAGACTAATTGGATCAAAGTGTTTACCAGTTGGAAAAATCTTACGTAAGTCTGCATTATAAAATGTGTTTAAAGAATTACAATTTAATTATTTTTATGTATTTACATAAGCTCTTACTGCCTAAGAATTCTTTCCAAATATAAGTCCTAGGGCTACTTGAATAATTTGTAATATACAATTAATATGTTGTCCTTTAAAAACTTTTAATTTTCTTTAATAGGTAAAACTGTATCCCTTTCAAACTTATATATCTTGGCAGATGCTTTATAGAAAGTGCAACAGCATATTGTGTCTCAACCAAATTTAAATGATAGCTTTTAATGTTTTAATAAACTGTATTGTAGTATAGTAGTGAAACAATGTTGGTCCCTTTACTAACTCTCAATGCAAGTTAACTGCTCACCCATAATTCCTTTTGTAATGAAAATCATTAGTATTTAATTAGGTTTAGCTATGATGTGAAATAATTATATTTATTTATGTTTTCTTGTCTTTTTCTCTCCTTTTACACAGCTACTTCTGAGTGGAGGAGCAGACAATAAATTGTATTCCTACAGATATTCACCTACCACTTCCCATGTTGGGGCATGAAAGTGAACAGTAATTTGGCTGGGCGCGGTGGCTCACGCCTGTAATCCCAGCACTTTGGGAGGCCGAGGCGGACGAATCACCTGAGTCAGGAGTTTGAGACCAGCCTGGCCAGCATGGTGAAACTCCGTCTCTACTAAAAATACAAAAATTAGCTGGGCATGGTGGCAGGTGCCTATAATCCCAGCTACTCGGGAAGCTGAGGCAGGAGAATCGCTTGAACCCGGGAGGCAGAGGTTGCAGCGAGCCGAGATTGTACCACTGCACTCCAGCCTGAGTGACAGAGCGAGTCTCCGTCTCAAAAAAAAAAAAAAAAAAGAAAGAAAGAAAGTGAACAATAATTTGACTATAGAGATTATTTCTGTAAATGAAATTACATAGATGCAGAAAGCAGCCTTTTGAAGTTTATATAATGTTTTCACCCTTCATAACAGCTAATGTATCACTTTTTCTTATTTTGTATTTATAATAAGATAGGTTGTCTTTATAAATTACAAACTGTGGCATGCATTCTCTATACAAACTTGAAATTAAACTGAGTTTTACATTTCTCTTTAAAGGTATTGGTTTGAATTCAGATTTGCTTTTTTATTTGTTTTTTTTTTGAGATGGAGTCTTGCTCTGTTGCCTAGGCTGGAGTGCAGTGGCGCAATCTCAACTCACTGCAACCTCTGCTGCCTAGGTTCAATTGATTCTCCTGTCTCAACCTCCCAAGTAGCTGGGATTACAGGCACACACCACCATGTCCTGCTAATTTTTGTATTTTTAGTAGAGACGGGGTTTTGCCATGTTGGCCAGGCTGGTCTTGAACTCCTGACCTCAGGTGATCTGCCCGCCTCAGCCTCCCAAAGTGCTGGTATTACAGGCATGAGCCACCGTGCCTGGCCGAATTAAGATTTGTTTTTGAAATGCTGTAAAAGGTTATATTGGAAATCCAGTAATTAATTGTTGAGATTTTTATTTCTGTTAGAGACTTAGATTTTAAGTTAGCTATTTTAAAAAAGCATTCAAAAAGATTAATGAAAATTGTAATAGAGAAAAAGTTAGAAATTCAGTTCCTTTTGGCAGAATAAATTTCAAGAAAATTAGGCTGTGAGGGTATTCAGAACATTAAAAAAAATGTAGGCAGGGCACGGTGGCTCACACCTGTAATCTCAGCACATTGGGAGGCCGAGGCGGGTGGATCACCTGAGGTCAGGAGTTTGAGACCACCCTGGCCAACATGTCAAAACCCTGTCTCTGCTAAAACTACAAAAATTAGCTGGGCATGGTGGCAACCGCCTGTAATCCCAGCTACTTGGGAGGCTAAGGCAGGAGAATTGCTTGAACCCGGGAGGCAGAGGTTGTAGTGAGCTGAGATCGTGCCACTGCACTCTAGCCTGGGGGACAGAGCAAGACGCTGTCTCAACAACAACAATAACAAAATGTTGATTCGGCAGGGCATGGTGGCTCATGCCTGTAATCCCAGCACTTTGGGTGGCCAAGGCAGGTGACTCACCTGAGGTCAGGGGTTCGAGACCAGCCTGACCAACATGGTAAAACCTTGTCTCTACTAAAAAAAAAAAAAAAATCCAAAAAAAATTAGCCGGGTGTGGTGGCACACTCCTGTGGTCCCAACTACTTGGGAGGTGGAGGCAGGAGAATTGCTTGAACCCGGGAGGTGGAGGTTGCAGTGAGCTGACATCATACCACTGTACTCCAGCCTGGGCAGCAGAGCCAGACTCCATCTCAAAATAAAGAAAAATAGATTGCCAATTTTTGAAGAATTCAAGATATTTTAAGGAAGGTACTTTATATTAAATATATGTCAGATCCTTTAGCAATTGCATATAGTTGGCCAGGCACAGTGGCTCATGCCTGTAATCCCAGCACTTTGGGAGGCCGAGGTGGGCAGATTGCCTGAGCTCAGGAGTTTGAGACCAGCCTGGGCAAAACAGTGAAACCTCGTCTCTAATAAAATACAAAAAATTAGCTGGGTGTGGCAGCATGTGCCTGTAGTCCCAGCTACTCGGGAGGCTGAGGCAGGCGAATTGCTTGAACCCGAGAGGCAGAGGTTGCAGTGAGCTGAGATTGTGCCACTGCATTTCAGCCTGGGCGAGAGAGCGAGACTCTGTCTCAAAAAAAAAAAAAAAAAAAAAATGCATTGCATACAGTTTTCACTGTAACCTCCTAATCTTTCCTCATGTGTAGATAAGAATAAATTCTTTAGACAAAAGCTTTCATCAGTATTAAACATTCTACAGATTTTATGATAACATTAGCATTTATCTTTATGCATGTGTTATATAAAAATATTTAAAGTAAATGTATTTTTAAAATGTTATTTCCATCATTAGTGGATTGATAATCCTTAAGTAGAGCATTCACAACCTTTTAGTAATATTTGGGAAATATGTTTGGTCTCATTATTGAGATAGTATTACATCTCAAATGATGTTCCTGTTGCAGAAGTCTGCGAAACAATATCTATACTTGGCTGCAGTTGAGAGCTAAACCATGTATTGAACCAGTTAGGAGTTTAGTTCTCTGTAGAAAACCAGAGGCAGTCCAGGGCTGGTGTAGTTTTTGTTCCACATTCTTTAGGATCCTAGGCTCCCTCCATTCCTGGGATGTGGTCCTCATTTTCATACAGACCAAGAGCTAGAGCTCCAGTTATCATTGCTTAAAGTATATTTTAATGCCAAAAAAGTGAATAAAGGTGGCCAGAAAATTCATGCACAGAATCCTTGTTTTTCTCATTTGGTGCTGATTGGTATAAATTTTGTTGTATTTGTAGTCTCTGGAAATCTTCTAACTTTGAGAGGACAAAGATGAATTCTTAGTCCTGTTTTGGATGGTCTTCGAATGATCCTTAAGGGCAGTTATTTAAAATGTCTTTCTTTTTTATTTATTTATTATTATTATTATACTTTAGGTTTTATGGTACATGTGCGCAATGTGCAGGTTAGTTACATATGTATACATGTGCCATGCTGGTGCGCTGCACCCACTAACTTGTCATCTAGCATTAGGTATATCTCCCAATGCCATCCCTCCCCCCTCCCCCCACCCCACAACAGTCCCCGAAGTGTGATGTTCCCCTTCCTGTGTCCATGTGTTCTCATTGTTCAATTCCCACCTATGAGTGAGAATATGCGGTGTTTGGTTTTTTGTTCTTGCGATAGTTTGCTGAGAATGATGATTTCCAATTTCATCCATGTCCCTACAAAGGACATGAACTCATCATTTTTTATGGCTGCATAGTATTCCATGGTGTATATGTGCCACATTTTCTTAATCCAGTCTATCATTGCTGGACATTTGGGTTGGTTCCAAGCCTTTGCTATTGTGAATAATGCCGCAATAAACATACGTGTGCATGTGTCTTTATAGCAGCACGATTTACGTCTGATTGGTGTACCTGAAAGTAACGAGGAGAATGGAACCAAGTTGGAAAACACTCTGCAGGATATTATCCAGGAGAACTTCCCCAATCTAGCAAGGCAGGCCAACATTCAGATTCAGGAAATACAGAGAACGCCACAAAGATACTCCTCGAGAAGAGCAACTCCAAGACACATAATTGTCAGATTCACCAAAGCTGAAATGAAGGAAAAAATGTTAAGGGCAGCCAGAGAGAAAGGTCGGGTTACCCTCAAAGGGAAGCCCATCAGACTAACAGCAGATCTCTTGGCAGAAACCCTACAAGCCAGAAGAGAGTGGGGGCCAATATTCAACATTCTTAAAGAAAAGAATTTTCAACCCAGAATTTCATATCCAGCCAAACTAAGCTTCATAAGTGAAGGAGAAATAAAATACTTTACAGACAAGCAAATGCTGAGAGTTTTTGTCACCACCAGGCCTGCCCTAAAAGAGCTCCTGAAGGAAGTGCTAAACATGGAAAGGCACAACCGGTACCAGCCGCTGCAAAATCATGCCAAAATGTAAAGACCATCGAGACTAGGAAGAGACTGCATCAACTAATGAGCAAAATAACCAGCTAACATCATAATGACACATTCATACATAACAATATTCACACATCACAATCAAATTCACACATAACAATATTAACTTTAAATGTAAATGGACTAAATGCTCCAATTAAAAGACATAGACTGGCAAATTGGATAAAGACTCAAGACCCATCAGTGTGCTGTATTCAGGAAACCCATCTCACGTGCAGAGACACACATAGGCTCAAAATAAAAGGATGGAGGAAGATCTACCAAGCAAATGGAAAACAAAAAAAGGCAGGGGTTGCAATCCTAGTCTCTGATAAAACAGACTTTAAACCAACAAAGATCAAAAGAGACAAAGAAGGCCATTACATAATGGTAAAGGGATTAATTCAACAAGAAGAGCTAACTATCCTAAATATATATGCACCCAATACAGGAGCACCCAGATTCATAAAGCAAGTCCTGAGTGACCTACAAAGAGACTTAAGACTCCCACACATTAATAATGGGAGACTTTAACACCCCACTGTCAACATTAGACAGATCAACGAGACAGAAAGTCAACAAGGATACCCAAGAATTGAACTCAGCTCTGTACCAAGCGGACCTAATAGACATCTACAGAACTCTCCACCCCAAATCAACAGAATATACATTTTTTTCAGCACCACACCACACCTATTCCAAAATTGACCACATACTTGGAAGTAAAGCTCTCCTCAGTAAATGTAAAAGAACAGAAATTATAACAAACTGTCTCTCAGATCACAGTGCAATCAAGCTAGAACTCAGGATTAAGAATCTCACTCAAAACCGCTCAACTACATGGAAACTGAACAACCTGCTCCTGAATGACTACTGGGTACATAACAAAATGAAGGCAGAAATAAAGATGTTCTTTGAAACCAACGAGAACCAAGACACAACATACCAGAATCTCTGGGATGCATTCAAAGCAGTGTGTAGAGGGAAATTTATAGCATTAAAATGTCTTTCTTAACTCACCCAACCTGGGCTGACCGAATGTAGTCTGTATAAACTAGATGGTTAAAGTAAAGGTAAAGAAGCCTATATGTCAGATGCAGTAGACAAAGAATAAAATGGCATCCAGAACTGGTCCCCACCTATTCCCAATCCTGGTTCCACAGAAGAATACATTCATAGTTCAGGCATTCTTCCTTGGGATAGATATAATGTAAGTGACCAAGTCTCTTGGACAAGTATTGTCTCTGATCAATCCCTGCCAAACTCCTTTCCTTGGTTAACTCAAGTGGTTACATCTTACTCCCTGAACAGAAGGAATATGAGAGGTCAAAACATGCCTAGACTATTCAGTCCTCTTATATTGCTCCGCACCCTTTCCCTCAAAAGCCATGAGACCTTTCAATGGTCCCAGTTCCTCTACCAGAACACCAGAGATGCCTGCTTTACGTGGACTTATATGCTCCCAAGAATCACTTGGATAAATGAGTGGTGCTGCTTTCCCATGGTTGGGGAAAAGCTAGGAACCTGACAATGCAGTGCTCAGAACCTGCTGACCAGTACCAGTTATGCTGTCTTGCCATAGTAGTGCAGTTCTTTAAAGTGTTGATACTTGCTCTCTTATCAAAGGTTGGTTTTTTTTGTTGTTGTTGAGACGGTCTCACTATGTCACCCATACTGGAGTACAATGGTGTAATCTTGGCTTACTGCAACCTCCACCTTCTGGGCTCAAGCTGGCTTCTCACCTCAGCCTTCCAAGTAGCTGGGACCACACCCAGTCAATTTTTTATTTTTTATTTATTTATTTATTTTTATTATTACTTTTTTTTGTAGAGATAGGGTTTCGCCATGTTGCCCATGCTGGTCTTGAACTCCTGGGCTCAAGCTATCTGCCCACCTGGACCTCCCAAACTGCTGAGATTACAGGCATGAGCCATCGCACCCAGCCCAAATAAAGTTTTTACAGCCTGGTCAACATGGTGAAACCTCATCTCTACTAAAAATACAAAAAATTAGCCAGGCATGGTGATAGTCACATGTAGTCCCAGCTACTCTGGAGGCTGAGGCATGAGAATCGCTTGAACCTGAGAGGCAGAGGCTGCAGTGAGCCAAGATCACGCCACTGCACTCCAGCCTAGGTGACAGAGCTAGACTTCGTCTCAAAAAAAAAAAAGGAGAGCAGGAGATCTGTGAGAAATACTCAGGTTTTCAGTGAATGGCACTGTTACACGTTTCTGAGAAAATTAAATAATATGATGAAGACTTTCTTAAGGACAACCTACTCTGTGAGTGGACTTTAAGTTTTGCCCATTGTTGGAATAGTGCCTGGAATGATATGCTACAGCCAAAATATGCCATTTTGACATTAGGATAACACTGAGCTACAGGTATTTTTAAACAAAAACAGCAAGTACACAAAGGGTTCCATGAGCCTCCCCTTTTTGTTCCTGAAAGCAGGACATTAAACTAAAGGGTATCCTCCCTGTACAATTGCCTTTCCTTTTTCAACCTATTATAAAAGTATTTAGGTTTTGCTAATTCTTTGGCTCTTCATTTCCTTATGAGGGCACCCATGTCAGGCAAAACTTATATTAAGTAAATCTGTGTGCTTTTCACCTGTTAGTCTGTCTTAGATCTGTTTAATTTTTAGGCCCAGCTGAAAAACCCCAAGAGAGTAGAGGTAAAATTTTGCCTCTCCTATAGGTTTTATCCTTGTCTACACAGTGTTTGCCAAAGAGAGGGTTGGTAAAATGTGGCCATACGTTTTTACTAAAATTTAATTGAATAAGCATTGTAATCTTCTCCTAAATGCCTCCAAGCATTTAGAATAGTATTGTTTTTAATCAGGTAAAAAGAAATCTCATTATAACAATTGTCATTTTTATTACCAGAAAGTTCTACATAACTAAGTCATATCTATATTCCAGCATATCTCTCAAATGAACAAAACTTCAATGATAAGATTCATTCCATTCTTTGTGACACAATTCTACACAATGGATCTCTCTATTGCATGTCTCTCCAATAGCCATGCTTTACAAAGAACATAAAATGTGTGTGCTATTTGTGATGTGTGAGGGGAAGCACACCGAAGTAAACATATCAAATAGAATATTTATTCTTTATTTTTTTGGTTCCTAAATAAAGATGAAATTATTCTTCAAAAAAAAAAAAAAAAAAAGAAAAGAAATTACTTGGCCAGGCATAGTGGGGCCTTTGTAGAAAAACATAGCTTTTCTATGAGAAGATGATCAATATTTTCTTTTCTTTTCCTTTGAATTTAGAATTACCATTTTGGAACTCTTGACAACAATGCATAATAATATATCAGAATGCTTCCTAGTATAATATTGGAGAAAGAACAAACAAAAGTTTAAACTGATATAAAATGCACATAATTGAACAAGCAACCCTGCAAAAAAAAAAAAATACCATCTGGGAATTTCTGATAATAACATTGAAATCTGTTCACACAGTCTAAAATTCTTTCGATGTAGTTTTGAAAAAAAGGTAACAGTTTACTATATATAACAAATATAAGGAAAATATTAAATTTTTTGAAAGATACTAGTTTTTATTTTTGTTCATTTTTTAGAGACAGGGTCTCACTAGGTTGCCCAAGCTAGAGTGCAGTAGCCCGATTATAGCTCACTGCAGCCTCTAACTCCCGGACTCAAGGGATCTCCCACCTCATCCTCCTAACTAGGACCACAGGCACATGTCACCACATCTGGCTGATTTTAAAATTTTTTGTGGAGACAGTCTTGCTGTGTTGCCCAGGCTGGTTATGAACTCTTGGCCTCAGGCAGTCCTCATGCCTCAGTCTCCCTAAGTGCTCGGATTATAGGCAAGCCACTGTGCCTGGCCAAAAATACAGATTTTTAATAGATATTACTATGGCTCCTATTCTTAAAGGAAAAAATATGACATTTTAAGACTGTATGCAAGGGATATTCCAATAATATATTTTTTATTTAAAAAGCCACTAATTAGATTTCATTAGGCAAGTGAAATCCAGATTTTACTAGCCAGAAACTGCCAGGTGTAGAAACAGCAAGAACATTTTAGTCACTTCATTGTTGACATTTTTGACTATCATAGATTAAGTATCAAACACAATAACAGTATTTTGTTATATGAACCAAATATATCTTTTTACGAGACATAGTCTAGCTCTGCCATCCAGGCTCAACTCCTGGGTTCAAGGGATCCTCCTGCCCCAGCTTCCTGAGTACGTACCTGGGAGTACAATTGCATGCTGCCACACCCAGCTAATTTTTTTATTTTTGTGGAGATAGGGTCTTGCTGTGTTGCCCAGGCTGGACTCCAACTCCTGACCTCAAGCAATCATCTCACCTTGGCCTCAAAAGTGCTAGGATTACAGGCATGAGCCACTGCATCCAGCCTGAACCAAATATATCTTTGTTATAACTTAGGAGAGAAACGTTTTTGGCTGGTTGGTTTTACAGAATTAAACCTAATGTTTGTTCTAATAGCAGTTCCATTGATTTGCAGATTTGAGGAAGTAAATTATTTTCTTGCAGTGTCCACAAAAGTAACAATGAAACTATATCCTACCATAATAATCCTCTATAGGTAATAAATTATTTGCATTTTATAGGAGAGAAAAATATATGTTAAAGTTTTTGAACAGTCACACAGGCAGGAAATAAATGGCAGTGGATTTGAACTTGGACTTATCTTGGACAAGCTCTTAACTGGTATATATTTTGTCAATCTTATGTCGTGCACAAGAATGATATTTTTATAAATGGAAACAATGAGTGTGGAAGTGTCTTCACTTGCCTAACAGAAAGGTTATATGTGGCCGGGCGCCGTGGCTAACGCCTGTAATCCCAACACTTCGGGAGGCTGAGGTGGGCATATCACCTGAGGTCGGGAGTTCAAGAATAGCCTGACCAACATGGAGAAACCCCGTCTCTACTAAAAATACAAAATTAGCCAGGCATAGTGGCGCATGCCTGTAATCCCAGCTACTTGGGAGGCTGAGGCAGAAGAATTGCTTGAACCCAGGAGGCGGAGGTTGTGGTGAGCCAAGATCGCGCCATTGCACTCCATCCTGGGCAACAAGAGCAAAACTCCATCTCAAAAAAAAAAAAAAAAGTAATACGTAAATTTAAGTGACATTTTTGGGTACTAAATTACAATAATATGTTCAGCTTTGCATTTTTTTGCCTTTAAAATTAATTTCAATTTTAGTGTACCACTAAATGTATTACTGTAATAGTATATAAATGTATAAAGATCAATTTCTGTATATTCTAATAGGAATTGTATATAAGCAAAAATGAATTTTAGAAATTATCCTATTATTCATGTAATTATGTCATTCATGTTATTTAAAGGAAACCACAATCCAGACAGGTTAAGTACCTAGTGTGAAGGTATGTAACCAATTAATGGAGCTGTGCGACATACATCTGAGTAATAAAGACTACAGAGAAAGTATCTTGTTAGGTACAATCTGATACAAAGTTTAGAAACATGTCAAACAATTCTATGTATAGTTAGTGAAAGTGTAATAACATGCCTGAGACTTAATACCAGATGAAGTTCAATGGTTGTTTCAGGGGGAGGAAATAATTTTTAAAACGATGTCTATAACACTTCATATTTAAAATCATCGTAATAATTCCAATTCTAGAATTGTGTCTAATTCTAATACTGTTTCTAGCTTTACTTGAATAAACAAAAATGTAGTAGGGAAGAGACAGAATGTTTAGCTTGCAGTATCTAATAATTACTCATGTGGGTATCTGGGAAGATAGCTCTCCATGGCCCCACTGTCACTGACCTATAATGCTTCTCCTGACGTCTTCGGTAAAATCCAACAGATTACAAAGAAACTGGAATGCCTTAAAGAAATAGAGCTTTTTGTATGATGTCAGATTCAATAGACCTCTAATCCTTAGTAAAACAGTACAAAACAGTAGAATAATTTTTAGTGTTTTCTAATATCAACTGAGGTTTTATTTGGGAGATTAACCAGAGGTTTGCGCAAAAACAAAAGTGAAGACCATTAGTCTTTAAAGAAACTAAGACTGTAGGTTTGGATCCCATTTGTGGAGCCCTACATTCCAAGTCATCTAATGTTCCTGTCTAGTTAGCTTGTAAAAGTCTACAATGGAGGAAAACCCTTTTTTGTCCCTTAGTATAAGTGTATTATATGTTGATAGAAAGTTAAATAACAGTTCAATAAATGTACTTCTAAATGAAATTTAAAAGTACTTTAAAGGTGTTAAATTATTTCACTTTCTGAAGAGGTTTTATGCAACACTAAAATGTAATGACTGAGCTGCCTCCTTTTGTTAAGAGACTAGTGCAAGCAAGTAGAGTCTTGCTCTGTCGCCCAGGCTGGAGTGTAGTGGCACAATCTCGGCTTGCCAACTTCTGCCTCCTGGGTTCAAGTGATTGTCGTGCCTCAGCCTCCCAAGTAGCTGGGATTACAGGTGCACGCCACCACATGGGGCTAATTTTTGAATTCTTAGTAGAAACAGGGTTTCACCATGTTGGCCAGGCTGTTCTCAAACTCCTGACCACAAGTGCTCCGCTTGCCTCAGTCTCCCGAAGTGCTGGGATTATAGGCATGAACTACCGTGCTCTTCCTAGTGCAAGCCATTTAAACATTGTATCCAACAGCTAAAGAAAGAATTCATTCCACAGGCATTTATGAAATATGAGAGACTTGACTCCTGTCCAGGAGAAGCATCAGCAGCTAGCTCTACATTATTTTCTGATACTATTCCTACACTGTGCCACCGTGTTTCCTTAGCGACTTGTGAAGAAAAAGTGATTACATGAAGTGTAAATACTACACTTCATTAATGGCTTGGAGATACTGTGTATCTTTCTGTAATTTTACCCAGTTAAGTGAATAGAAGCAACAGGCCCCGCAGGTAGCCACTATTCTGACTTTCTGGTGTGTTCCTTGGAGGACTTTAGTCAGCCTCAGATTGAGCTGAAGAAGATATTAGTTTACTGTTCTCTTGACTTAAAACTTCATCTTGTTGGAACAAACATTTTCTAAAATATCCCAAGAACTTTACCATGGGGCATAGTAACATTTGAAAGTCATTTCGCTTGCCATGTTATTTATTCCTTGGTGAGAAAGATAATCTGTTCTTTTCAGATATTTTATAATGTATCCTTCAGTTGTGAATTAGCTATCTTTGTTTCATTTCGTTCATTGATGGACTCAACATTCATTCAGGACCTAGTTCGTATTAGGCACTGTGCTAGGTGCTAAGGCTGCAGAAATGCGTAAGGGAGGACCAGCTTTGAAGCAGCTAAGCACCTAGTGGGGAAGACAGGCAGGTAGATCATTACAGCCAGAGAGCAGTATGCCCCTTAGGAGAAATGCCTCATTTAGTAAGATTCAGGAAAGGCATCCCAAGGAAATAGGTCAATCGCTCATGTTTGCCAAACGCTAATTTTTACCCTTCTGAGGAAAGCTGTAGACTCCTCAAAAAACAAACAAAATTTTGCACATAATCTCAGGTATTTGCCTATTCCCTGAAATCCAAATATCTCAGGGTAAAAGTCTAAAGACATTTAATGTTTTCAGTCCAAATTAACCCTCTGTAGCTTGCCACTTTTCCTATTCTAGAAGTATAATTTCCAGGTTAAGGTGAGTATTTTGTACTGTTAATATTCTAGAACCTCGGCCGGGCGCGGTGGCTCATGCCTGTAATCCCAGCACTTTGGGAGGCCGAGGTGGGCGGGTCACGAGGTCAGGAGATCGAGACCATCCTGGCTAACACGGTGAAAACCCGACTCTACTAAAAATACAAAAAACTTAGCCAGGCGTGGTGGCGGGCGCCTGTAGTCCCAGCTACTAGGGAGGCTGAGGCAGGAGAATGGCGTGAACCTGGGAGGCAGAGCTTGCAGTGAGCCGAGATCCCGCCACTGCACTCCAGCCTGGGCGACAAAGCGAGACTCCGTCTCAAAAAAAATAAAATAAATTCTAGAACCTCACCCCATCTTTGTCATCATACAGATTTTAATTATCACCTCGAGTGTTAACCTTTTAATTCTTTGCTAGCCTGTGAGTCGCAGTTGTAATTAATAATTCATATTCTGCTGTTTTAGGAAAGTTCTTTTAAGTTTTGGAGTCACCTTTAAAAAGAATGCAGTTTGAATTTATTAAATTATCTCCTACTAGTAGTAAATAATTTTGCCTTCCTTTTTGTTTTTTTCCTGAGACTTTCAGGATCCGGTTTTACCTTTTACTCTTGAAGATTGATCATAAACATTATGGATATGGATATGTGCATCTGAGATTGGTTATGAACGGTTGTTAACTTAGACCTCTTTAAACCTTTAACACGGGAGTTAAATACAGCGGGCAAACGCTTTCCGCGTACGGAGCACTGGTGCTAAGGAGCCGCCCCAGAAGGCCCGGCAGGTCCGGGTGTGGGGGTGCTCGGAGGGAGCCGGGAGGGCCCCGGGCCAATGCCTTCCACTTCCCCACGCCTCAGAGAGCTCACACTCAGCTCCTCGTAATGTTCTGACCGGCTTGGTGTTTGTCATTTCACTTTATTAAGTAAAGAGGAAATCAGGAAAGGAGGAATAGAGAGGGTCCCCGAGTTCATTCAGGAGCAGACCGAGAGATGCTCCGGTCCCGAGTCGGGCCGGTGGCGGGGTCAGGCCGGCGCCCGAGGGGGGCGAACGCGGACGCCAGGTCGCGCGGTTTAAATCTCCCGCCTTCCGCAGGGGGAGCCTGACACCTCCACGCACTGGTGCGGAGGGGCACTGGCTGCCGGAGGGCCGGGAGTCGGCGCGGGGCTCGCGGGCGGTGGCCGGAACGGGTGCCGGGACGGATCCCCGCGCGGCCGAACGCGACCCGAGGCGGCGGAGGAGCGGTGCCGGTAAGCGTCTGCGGCCTCCCGTCCGCCCCTCTTCCCCCTCAGGCGGCGGTCAGGCCCGGAGACCAAATCCCGGGTTCCCATGGCGACGTGGGGAGACGGGGGCGCGGCGGGAGGCTCCGGCCACACGCGCGCGCGCGCGGCTTCTCGGGGCCTTGCTGGCCTCCTCGGTTCTCACGGAGACCCCGGCCGCTGCCTGCGGTCTTCTCCCAGGCGAGGCCCTGCTCGGGGTTCTTCCGGCCTCCCCCCAGGCAAAACCCGCAAGGAGCGGTTTCTGGCGTGGCTGGGTCCCCTGCGGCCGAAAGGCGCCTCCGGGCCACGCTCGCTGTAGTGAACGAGCGCGGCAGCCTGGGGCTCGTTTGGGTGATTTCCCTCGGCGGTGGAGGTCGCTCATAATAGAGGCGGCGGCGGATCACCCGAACAGCCCTCAGGTGCTTCCCTGCTGACCTCTTTTTAACGTGGTGCTTATTTTTATTTCGCTGTTATTTTGTAATGGGAATGTCTTCCTTAAAAACTAATTGGCAACCGATGGATAAAAACAAAACATAGTAAATGTGCAGTTTGAGCTGAACTGCAGAATGCACGGGCCCGCGAGGGGCTCCGCGCACAGATTCTGCTCCTTAGGCCGGGAACCCGGCCCCACGGCACAGATCTGGCTCCTGGAAACGCGCGTCAGCTGGTCAGGTGCCCAGGTGATGTCAGTGGTCAGATACCTGATGCTCTAAGGAAGACGGAGAGGGGAAAGCGGGGAGTCTCATCCTGGCAGCTCACTCGCGATGCTGGGGCGTTGCCAGTAGAGGGGGTGGAATCATTTTTCGTGTAATAGATGATCTTGATGCACACAGCATAAAAGCTGTTATAAACTATGGGTCTCCGTAAAATAGATTGTTGGGAAAATAACATTTTTCCATGGTTTGGATTTTTCCCAAAAGTATTTATGTATTGATTTATTTCGTTCTGACTCAGGCGACGTACTGTAAGACGATATTACTTTAATCATCTTCACATCAGTATTTATGGAATAGCCACAGGTGCCTCATCCTTTAGTAGGAGTTAATTATATATTTACTGGCCGAGTAAACATCTCCGAATGGTATGTATGTATTTTTATGTGACCAAAATTTTAAATCGTTTAGTATTTGTTATCTGTGCCTATCATACCCAGTATTCTTTGAAATCTCTTTATTTAATACTTCAAAATGATTGTTTATCTAGTCGTTGAAACAGCTATGTGGAAGGCAGTGTTCTAATTACCAGTTTAATTTTAGAGTTAGAAGGGTGCTCGGAGATCAGCCAGTCCAAAGAGGAAAAATTGCAAATGTGAGAACTGGTGGAAAAAGTAGGATGCCATATCTTTATTATAAATATCATAAAAATATAAAACAAAGTTTATACCAGTTATGGAACTAGGACCAGATATCAAAATATTAGATACAAAATGGATAATATACTGTCTTGTTTTACTATACTGCCAAACTTTGTGATTTCATTGTGTGATTCTATATTTACATTTTTTCTGTACTTTTATACTTTAGCTTTTTCAGTACTCACTGTGCTTCCTTTAAAATTTTATTCTTTTTATATTCTTTAACAACAACAGATGGGATATGTGAAAGAGTTTTAAATATATCTGTAACTGGAAAGATTTCCGTGCTCGAAGTAGATTTTGTTATTTAATAATATTCTTATTACCCTGTTCCATTTTGTCTATTTTTCATTCATCACTGAAGTTTTGTGTTTTTTTCGGAAATCAAAATTTTCAAACTTGTGCTTGGATCCAGTATTCACCATTAAAAGTTAGTCACCTTCTATGTATCTCATTATTATTTTGCCATTATT
Organism: Pongo pygmaeus; assembly: GCF_028885625.2. Lineage (NCBI taxonomy): Eukaryota > Metazoa > Chordata > Mammalia > Primates > Hominidae > Pongo > Pongo pygmaeus. The sequence goes on along the minus strand of NC_072384.2, from coordinate 103,169,716 downwards.
GACTCACTTGCATATAACACTAGTGTTTTAAAATTCCTTTTTAAATTTAGTTGAGATAAAAAAATAAAGACTAAAGTAACACAATATCTATATTTACAGAGGCCGACATTAACAACTGTTAACATTTTGTTGTATTTCTTTCTAGTATTTTTTTAGATAAGGAAATAAAACATTTCCAATAAAGCTGAAGTCTCATCCCACTCATCTGTAACCAGGTACTCAACATCATGAGTTGGTATCTGTGTTTTGTGTTTTTTAAATTATATTTTATACGTGTCTATTATTGCATGTGTTTTTAAATTTTAAAGAAGTTACATCATATTGCATATAGCCTGCACTTGTGTTTTTCACTCAGTGTTATTTTATTTTATTTTAATTCTTATTTTATTTTATTTTTTTGAGATGGAGTCTCGCTCTGTCGCCCAGGCTGAGTGCAGTGGCACGATCTCCGCTCACTGCAAGCTCCACCTCCTGGGTTGACGCCATTCTCCTGCCTCAGCCTCCCGAGTAGCTGGGACTACAGGCGCCCGCCACCACGCCTGGCTGATTTTTTGTATTTTTAGTAGAGTCGGGGTTTCACCATGTTAGCCAGGATGGTCTCGATCTCCTGACCTCGTGATCCGCCCGCCTCGGCCTCCCAAAGTACTGGGATTACAGACGTGAGCCACCACGCCTGGCCTCACTATTATTTTAAAAATTGATTTGGATTGATATTGATAGTTTTAGCCACTGACGTATTTGTTTTAAATGTTTTTGTTGTTGTTGTTGTTTTGAGACGGAGTCTTGGTCTGTCACCCAGGCTGGAGTGCAGTGGCGCGATCTCAGCTCACTGCAACCTCTGCCTCCTGGGTTCAAGCGATTCTTCTGTCTCAGCCTCCCAAGTAGCTGGGACTACAAGCACATGCCATCACGCCCAGCTAATTTTCTTATTTTTAGTAGAGATGGGGGTTTTACCATCTTGTTCAGGCTGGTCTCGAACTCCTGACCTTAGGTGATCCACCCGCCTCAGCCTCCCAAATTGCTGGGATTACAGGCGTGAGCCACCGCGCCCAGCCTTAATTGTTTTATATAGTATTCTGTCATATGAATATACTACATTTTTATCTGTATAGCTTTTTATTAATATACTTAGATTGTTTCTAGTTTTCTATTACAATGCTAAAATAAGTAGACATTCATTTGGTAAATACTTATTGAGTATCTACTGTGTGTCTGGCACTGTTTGCTCACAAACAGATGAAAATCTCTGCCCACATAAAGCTTTAAATACCTAGCGGTGGAATTGCTAGGTCATGAGGTAGGAGCATGTTTAGTTTTATGAAAAACTGCCAGACCATTTTCCAAAATGGTTATACCATCTAATGCTTTCATCAGCAATATATGAGTTCTAGTTACTCACATTCTCACCAATTTTGGTGTTGTCAGTCTTTGTCATTTAAGCTATTATCGTGGATGTGTATTGGTGTATCATTGTGAGTTGAGAATTCATTCTTGCTCTTTTATCAAAAGTTTTTTTTTTTGAGGGGAAATTCAGATAATATACAATTAGCCTTTTTTTTTCTTTTTTACTTTGGCTAAACAAACCCAAACAACTGTTTCGAAGTGTACAGTTCAGTGATATTTATTGTTTTCACAGTGTTGTGAGATCACCAGCTCTCTCTAGTTTGAAAACTTTTTCATCACCCCATAAAAACACCCCTTACTCATTAATTACTTGGTTTGTAGTTTTTTTGTTGCTGAGTGGTATTCTATTGCGCAATATACTATAATTTGTTTATTCACCTGTTAATAGATATTCTAATTTTTGGCTATTTTGAATAAAGCTGGCAAGAACATTTACAGGTCTTTGGGCATATTTTTCATTTATCTTGGGCAAATACATAAGAATACAATTGCTGGATTGTGTGCGTTTCCAAGAAACTCAATTTTTTCTGAAGTGGTTATACCCATTTTATATTCCCACGACCAATGTATGAAGGTTCCAGTTGTTCCTCGTTGTTGCCAGCACTTTGAATTGACAGATTGGTTGTTAGCAAGATCAAATGGGGGTGTGCTGATATCTCTTTGTGGTTTTAATTTTTGTTTCCCTGATGAATAATGCTGTTGAACATATTTTTATATGCGTAATGGCCATTAGTATACAGTCATATACTGCATAAAGGTGTTTTGGTCAATGATGGACCACAGACATGATAATAGTCACATAAGATTGTAATAGCATATTTTTGTTGTACTGTTTCAGTGGTTAGACATGTTTAGATACACAAATACTTACCATCATTGTGTTGCAGTTGCCTACAGTATTCAGTACTGTAACATGCTATACAGGTTTGTAGCCTGGGAGCAATAGCCCCTAGGTATGTGGTAGGCTTATAACATCTAGGTTTGTATAAGTACATTCTATGATGTTCTCACAATGATAAAATCATCTAATGACACATTTCTCAGAACATATCCCCACAGTTAAGCAATGCATGACTGTATATGAATATCTTTTGTTAGTTTGCTCAAATAATTTATCTATTAAAATGAGATTTTCTTATTACTCAGTTATAATTATTCTTCATATATTCAGAACACAGGTCTGTTCATATGTGTGTGTATGTATGAAAAGTTTCTTCCAAACTTTTCATTTTCTGAATTGTGTTTTTCGAATAGCAATTTTAAATTTTGGTGAAATCTAACTTCTTGATTTTTTTTCTTTTATAATGCATGTTTTAAATAGTCTAAGAAATCATTGTCTGCCCCAAGGTTGCAAAGATTTTTTCTTCTGGGAATTTTACAGTTTTTTGAGATGGAGTCTCACGCTCTCGCCTGGGCTGGAGTGCAGTGGCACGATCTTGGCTCACTGCAACCTCTGCCTCCTAGGTTCAAGCGATTCTCCTGCCTCAGCCTCCTCAATAGTTGGGACTACAGGCACCTGCCACCTCGCCCAGCTAATTTTTTGTATTTTTAGTAGAGACGGGGTTTCACCATATTGGCCAGACTGGTCTCGAACTCCTGACCTTGTGATTCGCCCGCCTCGGTTTCCCAAAGTGCTGGGATTACAGGCGTGAGCTACCGCGCCTAGCCGGGAGTTTTACAGTTTTAAATTTTACATTTACGTCTGTTACACATTTTGAATTACTCTTTGTAAATGATGTTAATTAAGAGTTGAGCAATTCTTTTGACATATGGATATCTGGTTGTCCTTGTATTGTCTGTTAAAAGTCAATCCTTTCCACCAGTGAATTGGTTTGGCACCTCTGTTAGTCCATTTTGTGTTACTATAAAGGAATACCTGAGAATGCGTAATTTATAAGAAAAGCAGTTTATTTGGCTCACAGTTCTGCAGGCTGTACAAGAAGCATGGTGCAGCATCTGCATCTGATGAGGGCCTCAAGTTTCTTCCATCATGGAGGAAGGTGAAGTGGGAGCAGGCGTCGCATGGTGAGAGAGGGAAGGGGGCCACACTCTGTTAAACAGCCAGCTCTCACATGAACTTAGAGAGTAAGAACTCACTCATCACCAAGCCATTCATGAGGAATCTGCCCCCATGACCTCCCAGAAGGCCCAGCCTCCAATATTAGGGATCACATGTCAACATGAAATTTGGAGGGGACAGACATCCAAACTATGTCAGTGCCCTTGTCAGAAATCATTTGGTTGTATATTTATGGATCTATTTCTGTGTGTTCTTTAATTTTTCTCAGCAATGTGCTAATAGTTTTTAATAGTACTGTAGTGCATATTTCACTGAATTTGTTGCTAAATATTTCATGACTTTCGATGTTATTAAACATGAGAGTGGATTTTAAATTTCACTTTCTAGGCTGGGTGTGGTGGCTCACACCTATAATCCTAGCACTTTGGAAGTCTAGGCAAGGGGAATCACTTGAGGCCAGGAGTTTGAGACCAACCTGGGCAACATAGGGAGACTCCATCTCTACAAAAAAAAAAAAAAAAAAAAAATCCCTTCCTAATTTTTGCTACTAATATATAGAAATGTGATACATTTGTTTTACATTGTCTAATTCACTAATTGCTGAATTTGCTCAGATCTGTTGCATTAGATCTAGTAGATTTTTAAAAGATTCTTTAGGATTTTTTGCATACATAATCATGTCACCTGTGAATAAAGACATCTTTGCCTTTTCCTTTTAAATGTGGAAGTGGTGTGAGCAGTCATCTTTGCCTGTTTCCCAATATTAAAGGAAAATATTCACTATTTCACAGTTAAGTATGATGTTAGCTGTGTGGGTTTTTTTGTTGTTGTTTTCTTTTTTTTTTTTTCGGGATGGAGTCTTGCTTTGTCACCCAGGCTGGAGTACAGTGGTGCACTCTCAGCTCACTGCAACCACCTCCTCCTGGGATCAAGCTATTCTTCTGCCTCAGCCTCCTGAGTAGCTGGGATTACAGGAGTGCGCCACCATGCCCGGCTAATTTTTGTATTTTTAGTAGAGACGAGGTTTCACTATGTTGGCTAGGCTGGTCTTGAACTCCCTGACCTCAAGTGATCCGCCCGCCTTGGCCTTCCAGAGTGCTGGGATTACAGACGTGAGCCACCATGCCCGGCCAAAGAGAAGATTTTTTTTTTTTTTTTAAAGACAGAGTCTCACCCTGTCACCGAGGCTGGAGTGCAGTGGTGTGATCTCAGCTCACTGCAACCTCCACCTCCCGATTCAAGCAATTCTCCTGCCTCAGCCTCCTGAGTAGCTGGGATTACAGGCAGATGCCACCATACCCAGCTGATTTTTGTATTTTTTAGTAGAGGCAGGGTTTCTCTGTTGGCCAGGCTGATCTCCAACCCCTGACCTCAGGTAATGCACCTGCCTCAGCCTCCTGAAGTGCTGGGATTACGGGCATGAGCCTCTGTGCCCAGCCACACCTGGCTACCACACCTGGCTAATTTTGGTATTTTTAGTAGAGATGGAGTTTCACCATGTTGGCCAGGCTCCTCTGGAACTCCTGATCTCAGGTGATCCACCTACATCAGCCTCCCAAAGTGCTGGGATTACTGGTGTGAGCCACTGCACCTGGTCCATAGACTGATTTTGAAATGCTAAACAAATCTTGCATCCCTGGCATAAATTCCACCTAGTTAGTCATGTTTTATCCATATATATATACACATATACATACATACACACTCACACACGTACTACTATATTAGATTTGTTAGGATTTTGTGAAGGGTTTTTGCATTCATATTTAATAAAAATATTGGTCTGTAGGCACCTGTAATGCCAGCACTTTGGGAGGCCGAGGTGGGCAGATCATGAGGTCAGGAGATCGAGACCACAGTGAAACCCCGTCTCTACTAAAAAATACAAAAAAATTAGCCAAGCGCGGTGGCAGGTGCCTATAGTCTCAGCTACTCTGGAGGCTGAGGCAGAAGAATGGCGTGAACCCGGGAGGCAGAGCTTGCAGTGAGCCGAGATTGCGCCACTGCACTCCAGCCTGGGCGACAGAGCAAGACTCCATCTCAAAAAAAAAAAAAAAATAATAATGATCTGTAATAATCTTTTCTTGTAATGTCTGTTTGGTTTAGAGGGCAAAGTTATGCGGGCTCATAAAATGAGTTGGGAACTATTCTTTCCTCTTCTACTCTATGAAAGAGTAAGTTTGGTTACATCCTAAATGTTTGACCGAATTCAGCAGTGAAGCCATCTGGTTCTGAAACGGATTTGTTTTGTTTTGTTTTGTTTTCATGGGATTTAAAAAATTATTAATTCACTTTTTAAAATGAGTATAAGATAATATGGATGATCTCTTTCTTTCTTGTGTTAGTTTTTGGTAAGTTGCATTTTTCAAGGAATTTGTCCATTTAACTTAAGTTGTAGAATCTTTTGGCATAAAGTTGTTAAAAATATACCTTTCTTAATCTTTTAATGTCCATAGGATCTATAGTGACATTCCTTCTTTTAGTCCTTCTTTTTTTTTTTTTTTTTTTTTTGAGACGGAATCTCGCTCTTTTGCCCAGGCCAGACTGCAGTGGCGCTATCTCGGCTCACTGCAAGCTCCGCCTCCCGGGTTCACGCCATTCTCCTGCCTCAGCCTCCTGAGTAGCTGGGACTACAGGCGCCCACCACCACGCCCAGCTAATTTTTTGTTATTTTTTTTATTAGAGATGGGGTTTCACCGTGTTAGCCAGGAGGGTCTCAATCTCCTGACCTCATGATCCGCCTGCCTTCAGCCTTCCAAAGTGCTGGGATTACAGGCGTGGGCCACCGCACCTGGCCTCTTTTATTCCTAATATTGCTCATTTATGTTTTTCTTTCTTTGTTGATCAGTCTTACTAGAATCTTTTTAAATTTAATAATTTTTTCAAATCAACCCATTTTTAACTTTAATTTTCTTATTTGTCCATTCTCTATTTACTGACTTTATTATTTTATTTCTTCTACTTGGGGTTTAATTTGCTCCTCTTTTACTAACTTCTTAAGGTGGAAGCGTAGATAATTGATTTTATACTATTTTTTCTTTTTTTATTGAGATGGAGTCTCACTTTGTCACCTAGGCTGGAGTGCAGTGGTATGTTCTCGGCTCATTGCAACCTCCACCTCCCGGGTTCAACTGATTCTCCTTCCTCAGCCTCCCGAGTAGCTGGGATTACAGGCGCTCGCCACCACACCTGGCTAATTTTTGTATTTTTAGTAGAGGTGGGGTTTCACCATGTTGGCCAGGCTGGTCTCAAACTCCTGACCTCAAGTGATCTGCCTGCCTTGGCCTCCCAAAGTGTTGGGATTACAGGCGTGAGCCACCGCACCGGCCCTTTTTTTCTAACATAGGTATTTAAAGCTGTAAGCTTTTCTCTAATCATGCTTTAGTTGAATTCCACAACTTTGGGTATGTTTTTATTATCATTGAGTTTAAAATATTTTAAAATTCCTCTCTGATTTCTTTGACCCTTTATTTATTTATTTATATTTACTCTTTTTTTTTTTTAGATGAAGTCTCACTCTTGTTGCCTACGCTGGAGTGCAATGGCACAATCGCAACTCATTGCAACCTCCGCCTCTCAGGTTCAAGAGATTCTCCTGCCTCAGCCTCCTGAGTAGCTGGGATTACAGGCACCTGCCACCGTGCCCAGCTAATTTTTGTATTTTTAGTAGAGACAGGGTTTCAACATGTTGGCCAGGCGGGTCTCGAACTCCTGACCTCAGGTGATCCACCCACCTCACCCTCCCAAAGTGCTGGGATTACAGGTGTGAGCCGCCATGCCTGGCCTATTTATTTAGATATATGTTATTTCCAAATATTTGGGAATTTTCTAGATATCCAATTGCTATTGATTCCTGTTTAAAACTTTTTACTTTTTTTTATAGAGACAGAGTCTTCTTGCTCTGTCACCCAGGCTGGAGCACAGTGGCATGATCATTGCTCACTCCCTGCAGCCTCACACTTCCTGGGCTCAAGTGATCCTCCCACCTTAGCCTCCAAAGTCGCTTACACTACAGGCGTGTTCCACCACTTCTGGCTTTTTTTTTTTTTTTTTTTTTTGTAGAAATGAGGTCTTACTGTGTTGCTCAGACAGGTCTCAAACTCCTGGCCTCAAGCAATCCTGCTTCACCCTCCTGAGTCACTGGGATTACAAATGGGAGCTGCAACACCTGGTTTCTATTGATTTCTAAAGTAGTAATATCGTAGTCCAAGAATGTTATCTGTGTTATTTCAATACTTTTATTTTTCTGCCTAGCATATGGTCTGTTTCGGTGAATCTTCCAGTTACTCTTAGGGAAAAATAATGTATTCTGCTCTTGGTGGGTGGACTGGTGTATAAATATCAATTAGGTCAAGTTGGTTAAAAGTTGCTCAAAAAAAAAAAAAAAGGAGGCGGGGGCTTGCTTAAAACTTTCATGGTTTCACTTTTTTTTTTTTTTTTTTTTTTTTTTTTTTTTTTTGAGTCTGAATCTCACTTTGTTGCCCAGGCTGGAGTGCAGTAGCATGATCTCGGCTTACTCACCCTCAGCATCCTGGGTTCAACTGATTCTCCTGCCTCAGCCTCCCCAATAGCTGGGATTATAGGCATGTGCCACCACACCCAGCTAATTTTTGTGTTTTTAGTAGAGATGGAGTTTCACCATGTTGGCCAGGCTGGTCTTGAACTCCTAACCTCAAGTGATCCGCCCGCCTCAGCCTCCCAAAGTTCTGGGATTACAGGTGTGAGCCACTGCACCTGGCCTTCACTTTTTAAAAAAAATGTCTACTTATGTCAGTTACTATTCTGGGGGCAGTGTTAAGTCCCTCATTGTGATTGTAAATTTGACAGTTTCTCCTTTTAGTTCTGTCAGGTTATTTTTTTTTCTTGTATTTGGGGGCTTTGTTATTTAGTAACATCCATAGTTAAGATTGCTATGTCTTTTTTTTTTTTTTTTTTTTTTTTTTAATTTGAGATAGTCTCGCCCTGTACCCAGGCTGGAGTGCAGTGGCACAGTCTTGGCTCACTGCAACCTCTGCCTCCCAGGTTCAAGTGATTCTCCTGCCTCAGCCTCCCTAGTAGCTGGGACTACAGGTGCGAGCCACCACTCCTGGCTAATTTTTGTATTTTTATTATTTTATTTTATTTTGAAATGGAGTCTCGCCCTGTCCCCCAGTCTGGAGTGCAATGGCACAATCTCAGCTCACTGTAACCTCCGCCTCCTGGGTTTTAGCAATTCTGCCTCAGCCTCCCAAGTAGCTGGGATTACAGGCACCCGCCACCACACCCAGCTAATTTTTTTATTTTTAGTAGAGATGGAGTTTCACCATGTTGGTCAGGCTGGTCTTGAACTCCTTACCTCAGGTGATCCACCTACCTCGGCCTCCCAAAGTGCTGGGATTACAGGCGTGAGCCACTGTGCCCGGCCTGCTATGTCTTCTTGATAAATTGACCCTCTTATTATTAAATGTCCATCTTATCCCTGGAAATATTATTTATCTCGAAACCTGTTTTTTCAGACATTAATATATACTTAATGTTTATGCAGTATATCTTTGTGCTTTCCTTTTAACTTCTCTGTGTATTTGTGTTTAAAGTATGTTTCTTTCTTTTTTTTTTTTTTTGAGACACAGTCTTTCTCCCTTGCCTAGGCTACAGTGCAATGGCATGATCTTGGCACACTGTAATCTCTGTGTCCCGGGTTCAAGCAATTCTCCTGCCTCAGCCTCCCAAGTAGCTGGAATTACAGGCATGAGTCACCACATTGGACTAGTTTTTGTATTTTTAGGAGAGACGGGGTTTCACCATGTTGGCCAGGCTGGTCTCAGACTCTTGACCTCATGATCCACCTGCCTCGGCCTCCCAAAGTGCTGGGATTACAGGCGTGAGCCACTGCACCCAGCCTAAAGCATGTTTCTTTCAAATTACATGTATTTGGGTTGTACTTGTCTATCCTGTATTACAATCTCTGCTTTTTAATGGTGTTATATAGTCCATTTATATTTAATGTCATTTTTAATGTGTTTGGATCAACCATATTGGTGTTCCTTTTCTATTTTCCCATTTATTATTATTATTTTTTTTTTTTTGAGACAGAGTCTCACTTTGTTGCCCAGGCTGGAGGGCAGTGGCATGATCATAGTTTACTGTAACCTTGAACTCCTGGGCTCAAGCAGTCTTCCCCCATCAGCCTCCTGAGTAGCTAGGACTACAGGTATGTGCCACCACACACAGTAAATTAAAAAAAAAAATTTTTTTAGAGACAAGGTCTCACTATGTTGCCCAGACTGGTCTTGACCTCAAGTGATCCTCTTGCCATGGTCTCCCAATGTACTGGGCATAAGCCACTGCACCCAGACAAAAATGTTCTTAATGCATGTGAATTAAAGAAATTTAAGAAAATTCCCTTAATTTCACAGGGTCTTGGCTACTTCCTTTATGAAACTGGGATAATAAAACCTGCCATTTTTAGCTTTCTGGGGATATTATGAAGACCAAAGGAGATAAAATGTGTGAAAATGTTTAAAAAGTTTTCAGGGTTCTATAGGTATAATGATTATTATTTTAGTAAGCAGTAGTACTAAGATTATCAGGAACTTTAAAATTTCTTAAACTCTAAGAAAAGTACCTTTTGCATAATTTTGAAGCCTTTTTGAAAAATTATTAAGATCTAATCCTTTCATAAGAATATTAGATCAAGATGGTAACCTCTCTGTGGGTAACTTACCTGCTTAGTGTGGGATTTGTGGGACTGATTGAATGGTGATAAGTAATTGCCATATTCTTTCTACTTTAGATAAACACAGGTTTGCATTTAATGTAATTGGATTTTGCTATGTCAGTGTCTTATTGATGTTATGATTACAGTGCCAATCATAGCACCCAGAACAAAGCTGGCATTAAATGTGCATATGAAACTGACTGTCATATTGGGACTATTTTAAAATTTCAGCTAATTTGTGTTCTGCATGAGTTATAGTATCTCTGTGTGTAAATTTCAACTACTCTAGTTCTGGACTAGATCAGTATCCCAGTAACCAAATCATGTTTGGCTAAGCAGTAATTAAGATCTGACCTGAAAAGATTTATATTTATAATCTGAATTCAATTATAATCTAATGTTAAAGCCGATACTTTATAAAGTGTATTCTTTAGGGCAGTTTGAGGGGCAGATCCTCAATTTGTCACTTGTTGGTTTGTCTTTCATATCAGTTACCCTTAACAATTGTAGTAAGGCTTCATTTCATCTCCATCCATGAAAGGAGACAGACAAAAGAGCCTGTAATCTAATGTACTTATTGATTTGCCAGAGCCAAAAACCATTCCTGAATTAATGGGCGGTTGATGAAAGATTAGTCAGGCAGAGCCTTTAAAGCATGATGTATATGATATAGCCATCCACCACATAGCAACAGGGATACATCCTGAGAAATGTGTCCTTAGGCAATTTTGTCATTGTATGAACTTCATAGAGTGTGCTTACACAAACCTAGATGGTGGAGCTTGGTACACCCCTAGACCATCTGATACAGCCTGTTGCTCCTAAGGCTACAAACCTGTATAGCATGTTCCTGTACTGAATACTGTAGGCAACTGTAACACAATGGTATTTATGTATCTAAACAAAGGAAAGTTTTGCTCAGTGGCAAACCATGGCTATGACATCACTAGGCAATAGGATTTTGTCTGCTCCATTATAATCTTTTTTTAAATAGGTTTCTTTTTTTAAATTTTACTTTAAGTTCTGGGATACATGTGCAGAACATACAGGTTTGTTACATAGGTACACATGTGCCATGGTGGTTTGCTACACCTATCAACCCATCATCTAGGTTTTAAGCCCTGCATGCATTAGATATTTGTCCTAATGCTCTCCCTCCCCTTTCCCCCAACCCCTGACAGGCCCCGGTGTGATGTTCCCCTCCCTGTGTCCATGTGTTCTCATTGTTCGTCTCCCACTTATGAGTGAGAACATGGCAGTGGTTGGTTTTCTGTTCCTGTGTTAATTTGCTGAGAATGATGGTTTCCGGCTTCGTCCATGTCCCTGCAAAGGACATTAACTCATTCCTTTTTAATGGCTGCATAGTATTCCATGATGCATATGTGCCTCATTTTCTTTATCCAGTCTATCATTGATGGGCATTTGGGTTGGTTCTAAGTCTTTGCTATTGTAAATAGTGCTACAATAAACGTATATGTGCATGTGTCTTTATAGTAGAATGATTTATAATCCTTTGGGTATATACCAAGTAATGGGATTGTGGGGTCAAATGGTATTTCTGGTTCTAGATCCTTGAGGAATTGCCACACTGTCTTCCACAATGGTCCAACTAATTTACACTCCCACTAACAGTGTAAAAGCATTCCTATTTCTCCACATCCTCTCCCGCATCTGTTGTTTCCTGACTTTTTAATGATCATCATTCTAACTGGCGTGAGATAGTATCTCATTGTGGTATTGATTTGCATTTCTCTAGTGACCAGTGATGATGAGCTTTTTTTCTGTATGTTTCTTGGCCACATAAATGTCTTTTGAGAAGTGTCTGTTCACATCCTTTGCGCACTTTTTGATGGGGTTGTTTTTTTCTTGTAAATTTGTTTAAGTTCCTTGTAGATTCTAGATATTAGACCTTTGTCAGAAGGATAGATTGCAAAAATTTTCCCCCATTCTGTAGGTTGCCTGTTCACTTTGATGATAGTTTCTTTTGCTGTGCAGAAGCTCTTTAGTTTAATTAGATCCCATTTGTCAATTTTGGCTTCTGTTGCCATTGCTTTTGGTGTTTTCGTCATGAAGTCTTTGCTCATTCCTATGTCCTGAAGGTTATTGCCTAGGTTTTCTTCTAGGGTTTTTATGGTTTTAGGTCTTACATTTAAGTCTTTAATCCATCTTGAGTTGATTTTATATAAGGTGTGAGGAAGGGGTCCAGTTTCTGTTTTCTGCATATGGTTAGCCCGTTTTCCCGGCACCATTTATTAAATAGGGACTCCTTTCGCCATTGCTTGTTTTTGTCAGGTTTGTCAAAGATCAGATGGTTGTAGATGTGTGGTGTTATTTCTGAGGTCTCTGTTATGTTCCATTGATCTATGTATCTTTTGGTACCATGCTGTTTTGGTTACTGTAGACTTGTAGTATAGTTCAAAGTCAGGTAGCATGATACCTCTAGCTTTGTTCTTTTTGCTTAGGATTGTCTTGGCTATGTGGGCTCCTTTTTTGTTCCATATGAAATTTAAAGTAGTTTTTTTCTAATTCTGTGAAGAAAGTCAATGGTAGCTTGATGGGAATAGCATTAAATCTATAAATTACTTTGGGCAGTATAGCCATTTTTGTGATATTGATTCTTCCTATCCATGAGCATGGAATGTCTTTCAATTTGTTTGTGTCCTCTCTTATTTCCTTGAGCAGTGGTTTGTAGTTCTCCTTGAAGAGGTCCTTCACATCCCTTGTAACTTGTATTCCTAGGTATTTTATTTTCTTTGTAGCACTTGTGAATGGGAATTCACTCATGGTTTGGCTCTCTGCTTGTCTATTATTGGTGTATAGGAATGCTTGTGATTTTTGCACATGAATTTTGTATGCTGAGACTTTGCTGAAGTTGCTTATCAGCTTAAGGAGTTTTGGGGCTGAGACAATGGGGTTTTCTAAATATACGATCATGTCATTTGTAAATAGAGATAAGTTGACTCCCTCTCTTCCTATTTGAATACCCTTTATTTCTTTCTCTTGCCTGATTGCCCTGGCCAGAACTTCCAATACTATGTTGAATAAGAGTAATGAGAGTGAGCATCCTTATCTTGTGCTGGTTTTCAAAGGGAATGCTTCCAGCTTTTGCCCATTTAGTATGATATTGGCTATGGGTTTGTTTTAAATAGCTTGTATTATTTTGAGATATGTTCCATCAATACCTAGTTTATTGAGAGTTTTTAGCATGAAGGGGTGTTGAATTTTATCGAAGGCCTTTTCTGCATCTATTGAGATAAATCATGTGGTTTTTGTCATTGGTTCTGTTTATATGATGGATTATGTTTATTGATTTGCGTATGGTGAACCAGCCTTTCATCCCAGGGATGAAGCAGACTTGATCATGGTGGATAAGCTTTTTGATGTGCTGCTGGATTCAGTTTGTCAGTATTTTATTGAGGATTTTGGCATTGATGTTCATCAGGGATATTGGCCTGAAATTTTCTTCTTTTGTTGTGCCAGGTTTTGGTATCAGGATTATGCTGGCCTCATAAAATGAGTTAGGGAGGAGTCCCTCGTTTTATTTTTCTTCCTTTTTTTTTTTTTCTTGAGACGGAGTCTTGCTTTGTCACCCAGGCTGGAGTACAGTGGTGCAATCTTGGCTCACTGCAACCTCCGCCTGCCAGATTCAACCAGCTCTCTGCCTCAGCCTCCTGAGTAGCTGGGGTTCCAGTCACCCGCCACCACGCCCAGCTAATTTTTGTATTTTTAGTAGAGATGGGGTTTCACCATGTTGGCCAGGCTGGTCTTGAACTCTTGACCTTGTGATCTGCCCGCCTTGGCTTCCCAAAGTGCTGGGATTACAGGGGTGAGCCACTGCACCCAGCGGAGTCCCTCTTTTTCTATTGTTTGAAGTAGTTTCAGAAGGAATGGTACCAGCTCCTCTTTGTACCTCTAGTTCAGGCTCTGAATCTGTCTGGTCCTGGGCTTTTTTTGGTTGGTAGGCTATTAATTACTGCCTCAATTTCAGAACTTGTTATTGGAGGCCAGGCACGGTGGCTCACAGTTATTGGTCTATTCAGGGATTTGACTTCTTACTGGTTTAGTCTTGGGAGGGTGTATGTGTCCAGGAATTTATCCATTTCCTCTAGATTTTCTAGTTTATTTCCATAGAGGTGTTTATAGTATTCTCTGATGGTAGTTTGTATTTCTGTAGGATCAGTGGTGATATCCCTTTATTTTTTTTTATTGTGTCTGTTTCTTTTTTCTTCTTTATTAGTCTGGCTAGCGGTCTATTTTGTTAATCTTTTTAATAAACCAGCTCCTGGATTTATTGATTTTTTTGGAGGGTTTTTCATGTCTCTCTCTCCTTCAGTTCTGCTCTGATCTTAATTATTTCTTGTCTTCTGCTAGCTTTTGAATTTGTTTGCTCTTGCTTCTCTAGTTCTTTTAATTGTGATGTTAGGGTGTTGATTTTAGATCTTTCCCACTTTCTGATGTGGGCATTTAGTGCTATAAATTTCCTTCTTAACACTGCTTTAGCTGTGTCCCAGAGATTCTGGTATGTTGCGTCTTTGTTCTCATTGGTTTCAAAGAACTTCTTTATTTCTGCTCTAATTTCATTATTTGCCCAGTAGTCGTTCAGGAGCAGATTGTTCAGTTTCCATGTAGTTGTACGGTTTTGAGGGAGTTTCTTTTTTTGTTTGTTTGTTTTTTGAGACCTCTGCCTCCTGGGTTCAAGCAATTCTCCTGCCGCAGCCTCCCAGGTAGCTGGGACTACAGGCGCCCACCACCATGCCCAGCTAATTTTTGTATTTTTAGTAGAGACGGGGTTTCACCATATTGGCCAGGCTGGTCTCAAACTCCTGACCTTGTGATCTGCCTGCCTTGGCCTCCCAAAGTGCTGGGATTACAGGCCTGAGCCACTGCGCCCGGCCTCAAGTGAGTTTCTTAATCCTGAGTTCTAATTTCATTGCACTATGGTCTGAGAGACTGTTTGTTATGATTTCTGTTCTTTTGCATTTGCTGAGGAGTGTTTTACTTCCAATTATGTGGTCGATTTTAGAATATGTGCTATGTGGCACTGAGAAGAATGTATATTCTGTTGATTTGGGGTGGAGAGTTCTGTAGATGTCTATTAGGTCTGCTTGGTCCAGAGCTGAGTTCAAGTCCTGAATATCCTTGTTAATTTTCTGTCTCATTGATCTGTCTCATATTGACAGTGGGGTGTTAAAGTCTCCCCCTATTATTGTGTGGGAGTCTAAGTCTCTTTGTAGGTCTCTAAGAACTTGTTTTATGAATCTGGGTGTTCCTGTATTGGGTGCATATATATTTAGGATAGTTAGCTCTTCTTGTTGCATTGATCCCTTTACCATTATGTAATGCCCTTCTTTGTCTTTTTTGATCTTTGTTGGTTTAAAGTCTGTTTTATCAGAGAGTAGGATTGAAAGCCCTGCTTTTTTTTTTTTTTTGCTTTCCATTTGCTTGGTAAATATTCCTTTATCCTTGTATTTTGAGCCTATGTGTGTCTTTACACATGAGATAGTCTCCTGAATACAGCACACCGATGGGTCTTGACTCTATCCAATTTGCCAGTCTGTGTCTTTTAATTGGGGCATTTAGCCTATTTACATTTAAGGTTAATATTGTTAAGTGTAAATTTGATCCTGTCATCATGATGCTAGCTGAGTATTTTGCACATTAGTTGATGCAGTTTCTTCGTAGTATCTTTGGTCTTTATATTTTGATGTGTTTCTGCAGTGGCTGGTACTGGTTTTTCCTTTCCATAGTTAGTGCTTCCTTCAGGAGCTCTCGTAAGGCAGGCCTGGTGGTGACAAAATCCCTCAGCGTTTATTTGTCTGTAAAAGATTTTATTTCTCCTTTGCTTATGAAGCTTAGTTTGGCTGGATATGAAATTCTGGGTTGAAAATTATTTTCTTTCATGTGTCTGTTGGCTGCATAAATGTCTTCTTTTGAGCAGTGTCTGTTCATATCCTTCGCCCACTTTTTGATGGGGTTGTTTTTTTCTTGTAAATTTGTTTGAGTTATTTGTAGATTCTGGGTATTAGCCCTTTGTCAGATGAGTAGATTGCAAAAATTTTCTCCCATTCTGTAGGTTGCCTGTTCACTCTGATGGTAGTTTCTTTTGCTGTGCAGAAGCCCTCTAGTTTAATTGTCAATTTTGGCTTTTGTTGCCATTGCTTTTGCTGTTTTAGACATGAAGTCCTTGCCCATGCCTATGTCCTGAATGGTATTGCCTAGGTTTTCTTCTAGGGTTTCTATGGTTTTAGGTCTAACATTTAAGTCTTTTTTTTTTTTTTTTGACAGAGTCTCGCTCTGTTGCCCAGGCTGGAGTGCAGTGGCACAGTCCCGGCTCACTGCAAGCTCCGCCTCCTGGGTTCACGCCATTCTCCTGCCTCAGCCTCCCGAGTAGCTGGGACTACAGGCGCCCGCCACTATGCTCAGCTAATTTTTTGTATTTTTAGTAGAGACGGGGTTTCACGATGTTAACCAGAATGGTCTTGATCTCCTGACCTCGTGATCCGCCTGCCTCGGCCTCCCAAAGTGCTAGGATTACAGGAATGAGCCACCACGCCTGGCCACATTTAAATCTTTGATCAATCTTGAATTAATTTTTGTATAAGGTATAAGGAAGGGATCTGGTTTCAGCTTTCTACATATGGCTAGCCAGTTTTCCCAGCACCATTTATTAAATAGGGAATCCTTTCCCCATTTCTTGTTTTTGTCAGGTTTGTCAACGATCAGATGGTTGTAGATGTATGGTATTATTTCTGAGGGCTCTGTTCTGTTCCATTAGTCATATGCATTTCTCTGATGGCCAGTGATGATGAGCATTTTCATCACTGGTCATCAGGGAAATGCAAATCAAAACCACAATGAGATACCATCTCACACCAGTTAGAATGGTGATCATTAAAAAGTCAGGAAACAACAGGTGCTGGAGAGGATGTGAAGAAATAGGTACACTTTTTTTTTTTTTTTTTTTTTTTTTTGAGACAGAGGCTCACTCTGTCGCCCAGCCTGGAGTGCAGTGGTGCAATATCTTGGCTCACTGCAAGCTCCGCCTCCCGGGTTCACGCCATTCTCCTGCCTCAGCCTCCCGAGTAGCTGGGACCACAGGTACCCGCCACCACACCTGGCAATTTTTTTGTATTTTTAGTAGAGACAGGGTTTCACCATGTTAGCCAGGATGGTCTCGATCTCCTGACCTCGTGATCTGCCCGCCTCGGCCTCCCAAAGTGCTGGGATTACAGGTGTGAGCCACCGCGCCCGGCTGAAATGGGAACACTTTTACACTGTTGATGGGACTGTAAACTAGTTCAACCATTGTGGAAGACAGTGTGGCAATTCCTCAAGGATCTAGAACTAGAAATACCATTTGACCCAGCCATCCCATTACAGGGTATATACCCAAAGGATTATAAATCGTGCTGCTATAAAGACACATGCACACGTATGTTTATTGTGGCACTATTCACAATAGCAAAGACTTGGAACCAACCCAAATGTCCATCAAAGATAGACTGGATTAAGAAAATGTGGCACATATACACCACGGAATACTACGCAGCCATGAAAAAGGATGAGTTCATGTCCTTTTTAGGGACATGGATGAAGCTGGAAACCATCATTCTCAGCAAACTATCGCAAGGACGAGAAACCAAACACCGCATGTTTTCACTCATAGGTGGGAATTGAACAATGAGAACACTTGGATACAGGAAGGGGAACATCACACACTGGGGCCTGTCATGAGGTGGGGGGAGTGGGGAGGGATAGCATTAGGAGGTATACCTAATGTAAAGGACAAGTTAATGGGTGCAGCACACCAACATGGCACATGTATACATATGTAAAAAACCTGCACGTTGTGCACATGTACCCTAGAACTTAAAGTATAATTTTTTTAAAAAATTCTTTTCTTTAAGAATGTTGAATATTGGCCCCCACTCTCTTCTGGCTTCTAGGGGTTCTGTAGAGAGATCCACTGTTAGTCTGATGGACTTCCCTTTGTAAGTAACCAGACCTTTCTTTCTTGCTCCCCTTAACATTTTTCCCTTCGTTTCACCTTGGAGAATCTGACGATTATATGTCTTGGGGTTGCTCTTCTTGAGGAGTATCTTAAGTGGTATTCTCTGTATTTCCTGAATTTGAATGTCAACCTTTCTTGCTAGGTTGGGGAAGTTCTCCTGGATAATATCCTGAACTGTGTTTTCTAACTTGGTTCCATTCTCCCTGTCACTTTAGGTACACCAGTCAGTCATAGGTTTGGTCTTTTCACATAGTCCCATATTTCTTGAGGGCTTTGTTCATTCCTTTTCATTCTTTTTTCTCTAATTTTGTCTTCATGCCTTATTTCAGTAAGTTGATCTTCAATTTCTGATATCCTTTCTTCCGCTTGATTGATTCAGCTATTGATACTTGTGAATGCTTCACGAAGTTCTCTTGCTGTGTTTTTCAGCTCCATCAGGTCATTTATGTTCTTCTCTAAACTGGTTATTCTAGTTAGCAGTTCCTGTAACCTTTTATCAAGGTTCTTAGCTTCCTTGCATTGGGTTAGAACATGCTCCTTTAGCTTAGAGGAGTTTGTTACTATCCACCTTCTGAAGCCTACTTCTGTCAATTTGTCAAACTCATTCTCTGTCCAGTTTTGTGCCCTTGCTGAAGAGGAGTTGTCATCATTTGGAGGAGAAGAGGCATTCTGTTTTTTGGAATTTTCAGCATTTTTGTGCTGTTTTTTCCTCATCTTGGTGGATTTATCTACCTTTGATCTTTGAGGCTGATGACCTTTGGATGGGGTTTTTGTGTGGGGGTCCTTTTTGTGGATGTTGATGTTATTGCTTTCTGTTTGTTAGGTTTTCTTCTAACAGGCCCCTCTTCTGCAGGTCTGCTACAGTTTGCTGGAGTCTACTCTATACCCTGTTTGCCTGGGTATCACCAGCAGAGGCTACAGAACAGCAAAGATTGCTGCCTGTTCCTTCCTCTGAAAGCTTTGTCCCAGAGGGGCACCAGCCTGATGCCAACTGGAGCTCTCCTGTATGAGGTATCTGTTGACCCCTGCTGGGAGGTGGACCCACTTGAGGAGGCTGTCTGTCCCCTAGCAGAGCTCAATTGCTGTGCTGGGAGAATCCTCCTTGTCAGGATCAGATGCTCTCTTCAGAGCTGGCAGGGAGGAACATTTTAAGTCTGCTGAAGCTGTGCCCACAGTTGCCCCTTCCCCCAGGTGCTCTGTCCCAGGGAGATGGGAGTTTTATCTAAAAGCCCCAGACTGGGGCTGCTGCCTTTCTTTCAGAGATGCCTTGCCCAGTGAGGAGGAGTCTAGAGACACAGTCTGGCCATAGCCACTTTGCTGCACTGTGGTGAGTTCTGGCCAGTGTAAACTGCCTGGCCTCCTTAGCACTGTCAGGGGAAAACTGCCTACTCAAGCCTCAGTAATGGCAGATGCCCCTGCCCCCACCAAGCTTGATTGTCCCAGATCAACTTCAGACTGCTGTGCTGGCAGTGAGAATTTCAAGCCAGTGGTTCTTAGCTTGCTGGGCTCCGTGGGAGTGGGACCCACTGACCGAGACCACTTGGCTCCCTGGCCTCAGCCCCCTTTCCAGGAGAGTGAACGGTTTTGTCTCACTGGGGTTCCAGGCGCCACTGGGGTACAAAAACAAAAACAAAAAACTCCTGCAACTAGCTCGGTGTCTGCCCAAACAGCCACCCAGTTTTGTGCTTGAAACCCAGGGCCCTGGTGGTATAGGCACACGTGGGAATCTTCTGGTCTGCGGATTGCAAAAACTGTGGGAAAAGCATAGTATCTGGGCCAGACAGCAGTCCCTCGTGGCTTCACTTGGCTGGGGGAGGGAGGGCCCCAGCTCCTTGCACTTCCTGGATGAGGCAACGCCCCACTCTGCTTCTGCTTGCCCTCAGTGGGCTATACCCACTGCCTAACCAGTCCCAGTGAGATGAACTGGGTACCTCAGTTGGAAATGCAGAAATCACCTGCCTTCTGCGTTTGTCTCGCTGGGAGCTGCAGACCGGAGCTGTTCCTGTTCGGCCGTTTTGCCAGATCTCTGCTCCGTTATAATTTTGTGGGACCACTGTTGTATATATGGTCCATCACTGGCTAAAATGTCATTATGCGGTGCATGACTATATATATCTGTACACACACAAAATATATATGTATGTATACAAAGACTAGACATTGTCTTATTACAATAATACAACTTAAAGAGATTTATGACTTTTCAGACTATATTTTAGAACCATGGCTGAGATCTGGGGTCTGCAGACTTTTTCTGTAAATGGCCAAATAGTATATAATTTTTGCTTTGTGGGGTGTGCAATTTGCTGGATGTACCTAACTGTTAGCTTTGTAGCAAGAAAGCAGCTAAAGACTAATTTGCCAGCAGGCCATAGTTTGCCAATCAGCCCAGATCTCTGAATTGAGCTGGGACATGTTCTTGGTTAGGGAGATCATTTGCCCACAGATGACTTTCTTCTGAAATGAGTTAGATCACTTTAGTAAACTTGTTTCGGTTCCTTTTATTAGATTGAGTCCCATGCAATTGCTGTTTTTGTAGGTAAAAAATGGCCTAATGTTGGCAATTTCACATGGTCAACCAAAAATTTAAAAATATGCTGTTTGGCTGGGCGCAGTGGCTCACGCCTGTAATCCTAGCATTTTGGGAGACCGAGGCAGGTGGATCACCTGAGGTCAGGAGTTCGAGACCAGCCTGCCCAACATGGCGAAACCCCGTCTCTGTTAAAAATACAAAAATTAGCCGGGCGTGGTGGCTAATCTCACCACCTCCTCCCTTCTCCCCACTCCAGTAGTCCCCAGTGTCTACTATTCCCATCTTTATGCCCATGTGTACTCAATGTTTAGTTCCCACTTAAAAATGAAAACATGTGGCATTTGATTTTCTGTTCCTGCATTAATTTGCTTAGGAAAATGGCTTCCAGCTGCATCCATATTGCTGCAAAGGACATGATTTTGTTCTTTTTTATGGCTGCATAGTATTCCATGGTGTATATGTATCACATTTTCTTTATCCAGCCCACTGCTGATGTGCATCTAGGTTGATTCCATGTTTTTGCTATTGAGACTAATGCTGCAGTGAACATACAAGTGCCTTTATCTTTTTGTTTACCACCCTTTCTATTTTATTGAAGGTCTCATTTGTTCTCAGTGCTTAACTATTTATATATATATATGTAGATAATTCCCATATAATATTTCATTCTAAGCTCTGATAAAAAGTAAAATGAAAAAATATAACATGAATTCTTAAGTGCCAGCAATTTCTATTCCAAGCACTTTACATATATTTCTCATTTAATTCTTATAACAATCCATTTACTTCATTATTCGTATTTTACTGATGAGGAAACTAAAAGATTAATGTAACTTGCACGAGGTCCCACAGCTAATAAAAAAAAGTTCTTAGGTTCAAACCTAGACAGTCTGACTAGAGACCCAAGCTTGAAACAATTTTTTATTACTACAGTTTTAATTACCTGTTGGAAATTTTGGAAAACTCTGATGTTCTTGATCATTTCAGATTCAAGATGTCACAGGTGAAATGTGTAACCTTCCCACTTAGAGAACTGCTTCTTCTAATTGCCCTTATTTTTCTGGGGCAAAACTGCTTAATCATTATTTACCAAGTTCTGTAGATATCTGCCTTCATAGCCATTCTTACACTAATGCCCTTGGTCCAGGCTTTTATTAGATTATGTCTGGAATATAGAGAGATTGTTCTGAACTCTCTGTGTTTAGTCTCTCTGCTAAACAGATCTCTACAATCTGTACCATCAATCTGCCTTTCTCTTCTTCAGCCTGTATTTGGAATAGTATTTCCTTGCCTCCTGCTGTTAAAATCTGTTTTTCTTCAACATACAGTTCAAAGGAAATTTCACTCATGGTACCCAGCACATCAGAATTTCAATCCTATTTCTGTTATTAATTAGGTGTTCGATTGTTAGCAGGAGAGGGGGAGACCAGCTCCCTTACAAATAAAGTTCATGTGATTTAATATATAGTCTTGTAATAACTATTTTAACTTCTCAGGTATTTTTATATGCACTTACTATTAGTCACATTTCAGGTAAGATTGCTACATAAAACTATAAGCACTTAATATATATTTAACAATGAATGAATGAATGACTCACTTTTGGATAAGGGCTTGCAAGTGTTGGATAGTGTGGTGGTATTTTTCATCAACATTTGCTAGTTCCTAACTTCCATAGCTCTCATTACAGTCTTGTTACAGTGTGGGTGTGTTAGGCTTCAGGGACAGGCCTCTGACCTTCTGCCCTCTTTTGACCTGCCTTGAGACTCTGAGTGTTTCCCTGAGTTCTGTGAGCCACTCTAGCAAATTAATCGAGCCCAAAAAGGAGTCTTGGGAACCCCCCACTTGAAGCTGGTGGGTCAGAAGTTCTGGAGACCCTGACTTGCAACCAGTCTCTGGTCTAGTGGGGGTGAGAGCACAGTCTTAGGATCTCTACAAAAAAAAGAAAAAAAAAATTAGCCGAGTGTGATGGCATGCACTTGTGGATCACTTGAGCCTGGGAGGTCGGAGCATAATGGCGCTGCTGCACTCCAGCCTGGGCAACAGAGCAAGACCTTGTCTAAAAAAAAAAAAAAAGAAAGAAAAACCAAAAAGGGTAAAAGTATAACTGGTCTTGATAAGAAAACATTTTTATAATAATAATAGTTATTCAAATAATAGTTATACATGTTAATTGTAGCAAATTTGCTGCAGAAAACTGTCAGAAACTACAGTAAACTGCCATCCATGACCCCACTGCAGAGAAAACCATTGCTGACATTTTTGAGCATTTCCTACCAGTTCCCCCCTTCCAAAGTTGAATTATTTATAAACTGTCACTCTGAGGAATGTTGATTGTGTTTGTAAGAAAACTCATGGCTTAGGAGCCAGAGTAAGCAGGACTACTATGTTAAACAGCAGGTTTGACTAATATATTTTCTTAATTGCATCAAACACTAGTGTTATATTAAGTCAAAAGTCTTCACAGATTATTTTTCTCAAGAGGATTTCAGTGCTTCAGTGTGCACATCAACATCAGTTCCACTTGCTTTTCAGTGATGTCACAGTAATGAGACGTTATAAGTGAATACAAATCTACCTCTAAAGAGATTATTGATTTGTTTTATTTTACTTAAGATTTGAATTCCAAATCCAGGACACAGCTAAAAATTTAAATATTGTATAGTGTAAAAAGGAATAAAGTATTCCTTTTTTTTTTTTTTTTAAGACAGAGTCTTGCTCTGTTGCCCAGGCTTGAGTGCAATGGCGCAATCTCGGCTTACTTCAACCTCCGCTTCCCAGGTTCAAGTGATTCTTCTGCTTCAGCCTCCCGAGTGGCTGGGATTACAGGCACCTGCCACCACGCCCAGCTTATTTGTATATTTTTAGTAGAAACAGGATTTCACCATGTTTGCCAGGCTGGTCTTGAACTCCTGACCTCAAGTAATTCACCCGCCTTGGCCTCCCAAAGTGCTGGGATTACAGGTATGAGCCACCATGCCGGGCCTCGAGTATCTTTTATGAAGAAATTACTTGAGCCTATCCTTTTGCTAAATAAGAGTGAAAACTGATAGAGACTGTAATAGAATAATGGCCTTCCAAAGATGTGCATGTCCTAATTCCTGAAACCTATGAATATGTTACTTTCTGTTGCAAGAGACTGTGTTCAAAGAGACTTTGAAGATGTAATTAAGGATATTGAGATGGGGATATTATCCTGGATTATTTAGGTGTGTCCAATATAATCACATAGGTCTTCTTAAGGGGAAGGCAGAAAGGTCAGAAGAAGATAAGACAATGTGATGACACATAGAATTAGAGAAAAATTAGAAGATGCTATGCTGCTGGCCTTAAAGATGGAGGAAGGGGGACCACATGCCAGTAAATGTAAGTGGCTTCTAAAAGCTACAAAAGACAATGAAATGGATTCTCCTTTGTAGCCTCCAGATGAAATGCAGCCCTCTGACAACTTTATTTTAGGACTCTGACCTCCAGAATGGGAAGATAGTAAATTAATTTTGTTGTAAGTTACTAAGTTTGTGATCATTTTTTATAGCAGCAGTAGGAAATTAATAGAGAGGGAATATATCTTTCTAATTCTTGACGTTTCCTGCTATGTTAAAGGAGCTCAATTAGTTTAACTCCTAGTCTCTTTCTACCCTCTCATTTCTTCCTAGCGGAGGAGTGGCTTGTCTGGTAAATTTGGGAAGCAAAAATTGGGCAAGTTTATCTCAATTCCTTCTTTCTTCTCTCATACAGGGAAGCCTCTGGTGATTCAGTTACCTCTGACTGGCTTGTTGAACTTAATTTTAGTGCTTGGTTATGAAGATTATTTGGCTCTCACAATAAGCTGTATCCAGAAACGACCATTGTCAGTAGCAAAAATTATATGTTGGCTTCCAGCTGCTACTCCTTATTTGTTTATTTTTTATTTTTTTAATTTTAATTTTCATTTTTTAATATATTTTTTGAGATGGGGTCTCACTGTGTCCCTCAGGCTGTAGTGCAGTGGCACATTCATAGCTCACTGCAGCCTCAAACTCCTGGGCTCAAGTGATCCTCCCACTTCAGCGTCCCAGGTAGCTGGGACTACAGGCATATGCCACAATGTATGGCTAATTTTTTAATTTTTGGTAGAGATGGGATCTCACTTTGTTGCTGAGGCTGGTACACCAATCCTTTGACACAGCAAATCCAATTCTGGATTTTTATCAAAGAGAAATGAAAACATTTTTCTGCAAAAATACTTGTATACGTATGTTCATAACAGCCTTATTTACAATAGTCCCAAACTGGAAACACTGGTACATTGATACAATGGAATTCTATTCAACAATCAAAAAGAATAAACTGGGAAAAGCTAAGGAAAAAAACCACATTCCTTGCTTCTGATGGGGTAGGGATTGGCAAGAAGATGATACAAGGAAACTTTCTGGGAAGTTGGAAATGTTCTGTATAAGATATCCATTTGTCAAAAGTATACAGGTAAAGAGTTTGCACCCTGGGCCCTAGAGCCAAGCTCTTGCTGTGTGTGGCTGAACGCTGGGTACCAGCTCTGCTGCCACAGAGATCTTGGCTTTACCCCAATCCTAGAGCTATTCTAATGCTGCACTCACTAGTGCTCTTATTCTCAGTTCTCTTAGCTGTTTAACAAGCATCTGCATCTCGCATTCTGTTACACAGCAGCAAGGATCCCTGCATCCCAGACACCAATGCCATTACTACCTGGGAACTCAGAACTGCAGTACCTCCACATATTTGTGCATCAGGCCTGAGTTCTGTGATTATTCCATGGGTGCTACTCATCAGGCACCAGTGTCAAGAGGGATCCCTTCAGCCATAGCTTCTCTGGTGGGAAAAAAAATAGATTGGGGCGATCTTAGCAGTCATTGCCACCAAAGACCCCAACAACTCTTGCTGCCACTGCAGAAACTCACAACATTGGCTGCTATGGATCTCTGTGATTTTTATCCATACCAATCTCAGCAGACAGAGCTGCACAGAGACCACACAGCTGGCACCCTGACTAGTGCCAGAACCACTGCACCCCACCCCATGGAGGAAAGTCAGTCCACAATGAAACTAGCCCATAAAGTCTACAAAAGGTAACTGTTCCACTAAAAGCACAGACATTAATATAAGGCAACAAGAAAAATGGGAGACATAATACCACCTAAAAAACATAACCTCCCAGTAGCTGACCCCAAAGAAATGGACATATATAAACTGCCTCTCAAATAATACAAAATAATTGCTTTAAGTTTAGTGAATTTAAAGAAAAATACAGAGAAACATTTCACTGAAATCAGCAAAACAATAGATGACCAAAATAAGAAATGTAACAGATTAAAATTATTTTTTACAAACAGTCAAATTCTGGAGCTGAACAATACAATTAATGAACTAAAAAATGCAGTAGAGAGCATTAAGAGCAGACTTGATGAAGCAGAAGAATTAATATGTGAACTCAAAGACAGATTATTTCAAAACATACAGTCAGAGAAGAAAAAATGAAGCTTAGAAGATTTAAAGCTTGTAAGATTTTCTCAAAAGAGCAAATATCCTAGTTATAGGAGTTTAAGCAGGAGAAGAGAGGGACAAAGGGCCAGAAAGTTTACTTAAATAAATAATGGCAGAAAAATTTCCAAATCTGAGGAAAGGTATAAATATCCAGGTATGAGAAGGTCAAAGGTCTCCAATCAGATTCAACCTGAACAAGATTACACTAAGATATATTATAATCAAACTGTCAAAAATCAAAGATGAAGAGAGCATCCTGAAAGTAGCAAGAGAAAAGCAAATCACATACAAAGGAGTTCCAATAAGGCTAGAAGTGGATTCTCAGGAGAAACCTACAGGCCAGTAGAGAGTGGGATGATAAATTCAATGTGCTGAAGGAAAAAAGAAAACTGTCAACCAACAATACTTTACTTGACAAAGTTGACCTCCAGAAATGATGGAGATAAAAGCTTTCTCAAACAAAAACTGAGGTAGTTCATCACCACCAGATGCGTCTTATAAGAAATGATAAAGGGAGTTCTTCAAGCTGAGAGGAAAGGATGCTAATGAGTAACACAAAAACATCTAAAAGTATAAAACTCATTGGTACAATTACACAAATTTAGAATAATAGTATAATGGTGGGTCTTTAATATGAATGTTAAAAAACAAAACTATTAAAAATAATGGTTGCAATAGGCCTGGTGCGGTGGCCCATGCCTGTAATCCCAGCACTTTGGGAGGCCGAGGCAGGCAGATCTCCTGAGGTCAGGAGTTCGAGACCAGCCTGGCCAACATGGTGAAACCTCGTCTTCACTAAAAAAAATACCAAAATTAGCTGGGCCTGGTGGCAGGTGCCTGTAATCCCAGCTACTCGGGCGACTAAGGCAGGAGAATCACTTGAACCTGGGAGGTGAAGGAGCCAAGATCATGCCACTGCACTCCAGTCTGGGCAACAAGAACAAAACTCTATCTAAAAAAAAAAAAAAAAAAAAATAGACCAAGAAGCAGCTTCCCTGCTCCTTCTGGGATCTCCATCTGGTTCAGCCCACCTGCCTCCACTCCTGTATCGACCATGTCCATCATGGTAACCCAGAAGTCCTACAAGGTGTCCACCAGAGGTGGCCCTCTGGCCCCCAGGCCTTCAGCAACTGCTCCTACGCGTGTGGGCCTGGTGCCCGCATCAGCTCCTTGAGCTTCTCCTGAGTGGGCAGCAGCAGCAGCTTTCGGGGTATACTAGGCAGAAGTTATGGTGGGGCCAGTGGCATGGGAAGCATCACTGCTGTCACAGTCAACCAGAGCCTGCTGAGCCCCCTTAACCTGGAGGTGGAACCCAACATCCAAGCCGTGTGCACCCAGGAGAAGGACCCTCAACAACAAATTTGCCTCCTTCATAGACAAGGTACAATTCCTGGAGCAGCAGAACAAGATGCTGGAGACCAAGTGGAGCCCTCCTGCAGCAGCAGAAGATGGCTCAGAGCAACATGGACAACATGTTCGAGAGCTACATCAACAACCTTAAGCAGCAGCTGGAGACTCTGGGCTTGGAGAGGCTGAAGCTGGAGGCAGAGCTTGGCAACATGCCGGGGCTGGTGGAGGACTTCAAGAACAAATAGGAGGATGAGATAACAAGCATACAGAGATGGAGAATGAATTTGTCCTCATCAGGAAGTATGTGGATGAAGCTTATATGAACAAGGTAGAGCTGGAGTCTTGCCTGGAAGGGCTGACTGAAGAGATCAACCTCCTCAGGCAGCTGTATGAAGAGGAGATCCAGAAGCTGCAGTCCCAGATCTTGGACACATCTGTGGTGCTGTCCATGAACAACAGCCACTCCCTGGACATGGACAGCATCATCGCTGAGGTCAAGGCACAGTACGAGGAGATGGCCAACCAGAGCCAGGCTGAGGCTGAGAGCATGTACCAGATCAAGTATGAGGAACTGCAGACGCTGGCTGGGAAGCACGGGGATGACCTGCGGCATGCAAAGACCGAGATCTGAGATGAACCAGAATGTCAGCCAGCTCCAGGCTGAGATTGAGGGCCTCAAAGTCCAGAGGGTTTCCCTGGAGGCTGCCATCGCAGAAGCCGAGCAGTGTGGGGAGTTGGCTGTTAAGGATGCCAATGCCAAGCTCTCCGAGCTGGAGGCTGCCCTCCAGCGGGCCAAGCAAGACATGGCGTAGCAGCTGCATGAGTACCAGGAACTGATGAACATCAGGCTGGCCCTGGACATTAAGATCACCATCTACAGGAAGCTGCTGGAGGGCGAGGAGAGCCAGTTGCAGTCTGGGATGCAGAACATGAATATCCATACGAAGACCACCAGTGGCTATGCAGGTGGTCTGAGCTCAGCCTATGAGGGTCTCACAAGCCCCAGCCTCAGCTATGGCCTCAGCTCCAGCTTTGGCTCTGGCATGGGCTCCATCTCCTTCAGCCACACCAGCTTCACCAGGGCCATAGTTGTGAAGAAGATTGAGATCCACGATGGGAAGCTGGTGTCCGAGTCCTCTGACGTCCTGCTCAAGTGAACAGCTGCAGCAGCCCCTCCCAGTGTGCCCCTGCTGCAGCTGCCCCAGAGCTTGGGAGGGAGGCCGCTGTGCAGGGGAGCACAGGGAACAGGAGACCCACCTGAGGCTCAGCCCTAGCCCTCAACTCACCCATTGGTGAGTTTACTGCTTGGGGATCCCCCTTGCCCATTCCTCCAGCTACAAAACAATTTTTTTTTTTTTTTTTTTTGGTCCAAAATAAAACCTCAGCTAGCTCTGCAAAAAAAAAAAAAAAAAAAAAAAAAAAAAAAAAAAATTAAAAAATAATAATGGCTACAATAATTTATTAAGGGATATACAATATAAAAAGATGTAAATTGTGACATCAAAACCATAAAATGTCAGGCAGGGTAAAGTGTATGCAATCAAAGTTAAGTTGTAATCAGCTTAGGCCACAATATAAGTCTTAAAAATTTATTAATTGAAATCAGGTAGCTTTTTCAATTGCAATGGTATGAAACTCGAAATAATAAGAACATTTGAAAATTCACAAATATGTGGAAATTAAACATCATGATCCTAAACAACAAACGGGTCAAAAAAGAAATTTAAAGGGAAATTTTAAAAA
Source organism: Pongo pygmaeus (assembly GCF_028885625.2). Classification (NCBI taxonomy): domain Eukaryota; kingdom Metazoa; phylum Chordata; class Mammalia; order Primates; family Hominidae; genus Pongo; species Pongo pygmaeus. The sequence continues at coordinate 103,140,459 of NC_072384.2, read as the reverse complement.
TCTTAAAACTGCCGGGAACAGTGGCTACACCTGTAATCCCAGCAGTTTGGGAGGCCGAGGTGGGTGGGTCACCTGAGGTCAGGAGATGGAGACCGGCCTGGCCAACATGGTGAAACCCCGTCTTACTAAAAATACAAAAAATTAGCCAGGCGTGGTGGTCGGCACCTATAATCCCAGCTCCTCAGGAGGCTAAGACAGGAGAATCTCTTGAACCCGAGAGGCAGAGGTTGCAGTGAGCCCAGATCACACCATAGCCTGAGCAACAAGAGTGAAACTCCATCTCAAGACAAATAAATAAAATTAAAATCTTGAAACAAACAAAAACGGAAATACAAATATCCCAAAACTTAAGAGATGTTGCAAAAGAAGTTCGAAGAGAGAAGTTTATAGCAATGAATGCCTGTATCAAAAAAGAAGAAAAGCCCTAAATAAACAACCTAATGTTATCCCTTAAGGAACTAGAAAAAGAAGAACAAACTAAGCCCGAAGTTAGGAGAAAGAAGAAAATCATAAATATCAGAACAGAAATAAATAGAGACTAGAAAAACAGTAGAAAAGATTAAAAGAAGAGCTGGTTTTGAAAAGAAAAGGCCGGGTGCGGTGGCTCACGCTTGTAATCCCAGCACTTTGGGAGGCCGAGGCGGGCAGATCACGAGTTCAGGAGATCAAGACCACGGTGAAACCCTGTCTCTACTAAAAATACAAAAAATTAGCCGGGTGTGGTGGCGGGCGACTGTAGTCCCAGCTACTCGGGAGGCTGAGGCAGGAGAATGGCGTGAACACGGGAGGCGGAGCTTGCAGTGAGCCGAGATCGTGCCACTGCACTCCAGCCTGGGCGACAGAGACTCTGTCTCAAAAAAAAAAAAAAAAAAAGAAACAAAATTGATAAACCTTTAGTTAGATTAATAAAAAAGAGAAAACGCTTAAAATCAGAAATGAAAGAGGGAGACATTACAGCTGATACCACAGAAATACAAAGGGTCATAGACTACTATAAAAAATGATACACCAGGCCGGGTGCAATGGCTCATGCCTATAATCCCAGCACTTTGGGAGGCCGAGATGGGCGGATCACTTGAGGTCAGGAGTTTAAGACCAGCCTGGCCAACATGGCGAAACCTCATCTCTAATAAAAATACAAAAATTACCTGGGCTTGGTGGCACACACCTGTAATCCCAGCAACTTGGGAGGCTGAGGCAGGAGAATTGCTTGAACCTGGAAGGTGGAGATTGCAGTGAGCCAAGATCGTGCCACTGCACTCCAGCCTGGGCGTCCAAATGAGACTCCATCTAAAAAAAAAAAAAAAAAAAAAAAAATATATATATATATATATATATACACACACACACACTAACAAATTCTATAACCTCCTAGACACATACCAACTTATAAAGACTAAATCATGAAGAAGTTGATAATTTGAAAAGACCAATAATGAGTAAGGAGATTGAATCAGTAATAAGAAGTCTCCCATTAAAGAAAAGCCCAAACTTGATGATGCCACTACTGAATACTACCAAACATTTAGACAATTAAAACCAATCTTTCTGAAACTCTTCCAAAAAATTGAAAAGGAAGGAGATTTTCCAAACTAATTTTACAAAGGCCTGATACCAAAGGCAGACAAAAACAGTACACGAAAAGCAAATTATAGGCCAATATCTTTGATAAACATAGATGCAGAAATCCTCAAGAAAATACTAGCAAACCAAATTCAACAGCACATTAGAAGGGTCATTCACCATGATCAGGTGGGATTTATCGCTGTGAATCTGCATATTCACCATATGCAAATCAATAGTGATACACCATATTAACAGAATAAAGGACAAAAACTTTATAATTATCTCAATAGATACAAAAAAGGCATTCAACAAAATTCAGCATCCTTTCATGATAGAAACACTCAACAAATGAGGTAGAGAAAGAATGTCTCTCAACATAATAAAGGCCTTGTATGACGAGCCCATAGCTAACATAATGCTCAGTGAAAAGTTGAAAGTGTTTTTTTTTCTGAAATCAGGAACAAGACAAGTATGCCCACTTTCAGTGCTTCCATTCAACACAGTATTGGAACTCCTAGCCAGAATAATTAGGCAAGAGAAAGAAATAAAAGGCTTTCAGATTGTCAGTGAAGAAGTTAAATCATCTGTTCGCAGACAACATGATTTTATATTTAGAAAACTCTAAAGACCACCAAAAAACTATTACAAGTAATAAATTCAGCAAAGTTGCAGGATACAAAATTAACACAAAAATCAGTAGTGGTCAGACATGGTGGTTTATACCTGTAATCCCAAGAATTTGGGAGGCTGAGGTGGAAGGATCACTGGAAGACAGGAGTTTGAGACCAGCCTGGACAACATAGTGAGACACTTATCTCTACAAAAAATAAAAAAAAAAATTAGCCAGGTGTGGTGGCACGAACTGTAGTCCTAGCTACTTGGGAGCCTGAGGTAGGAGGATTGCTTGAACCCAGGAGTTTGAGGTTACAGTGAACCATGATCATGCCATTGCACTCCAGCCTGGGTAACAGAGTAAGACTATGTCTCCAAAAAAAAAAAAAAAAAAATCAGTAGCATTTCTACATACTAACAACAAACTATCTGATAAATCTGGCCAGGTGGGGTCCCTCACACCTGTAATGCCAGCACTTTGGGAGGCCAAGGTGGGAGGATCACTTGAGGTCAAGAGTTCGAGACCAGCCTGGCCAACATGGTGAAACCCTGTCTCTAGTAAAAATACAAAAATTAGCCAGGCGTGGTGGCATGCACCTGTAATCCCAGCTACTCAGCAGACTGAGGCAGGAGAATTGTTTGAATTTGGGAGGTGGAGGCTGCAGCACCACTGCACTCCAGCCTAGGCAACAGAGCAAGACTCTGTCAAAAAAAAAAAAGGGGGGGGGGGGAGGGATAGCTTTAGGAGATATACCTAATGCTAAATGATAAGTTAATGGGTTCAGCACACTAGCATGGCACATGTATATATATGTAACTAACCTGCACATTGTGCACATGTACTCTAAAACTTAAAGTATAATAATAATAAAATAAAAAAGAAAGAAGTCAGTAAAACAATGCCATTGACAATAGCCAGTAAAAAAATTAAAATACTTAGGAATAAATTTAACCAAGGAGATTTAAAATGTATACACATTTTAAAACATTATGTCATACATCATAAATATATACAATTTTTACTTGTCAATTAAAAATAAATAAGCCTGGGCAACATAGTGGGACGTTGTCACTACAAAAATAAAAATAAATTAGCCAGGCATGTTGGTGTGTTGCCTGTGGTCCCAGCTACTCCAGAAGCTTAGGTGGGAGGATTACTTGAGCCCAGGAGTTTGAGACTGCAGTGAGCTATGATTGTGCCACTGTACTCTAACCCAGGCAACAGAGTGAGACCCTGAATCTGTAAGTAAAATAAGTAATGAAAAAAGTATATAGCTAAAAATTAGAGATTTCAGTGTATGTAAATTTTATGAAAAAGAACTATATGATGATGATGATGGAGTGAGGTGGTAAAGAATGGGTAAACATATCAATGATGTTTTCAAAATGGCAGCACATTGATAATTGAGCTGCTATTTTATTGTTGTCTGTGTATCGTAGGGTTTTTTGTTTTTGTTTTTTTGAGACAGAGTCTGGCTCTGTCACCTAGGCTGGAATGCAGTGGCACAATCCTGGCTCCCTGCAACCTCCACCTCCCAGTCTCAAGTGATCCTCCCACCTCAGCCTCCCTAGTAGCAGGGACTGCAGGTGCTTGCACCACTCCCAACTAATTTTTGTATTTTTTGTAGAGAAAGGATCTTGCCATGTTGCCCACGCTGGTCTTAAACTCCCAAGCTCAAGTGATCATCCGCCTCAGCCTCTCAAAGTGCTGGGATTACAGGTGTGAGCCACCACACCCGGCCTCTATGCATGTAAAAGTTATATAATGTGAAGAAATTAAGAAAGAAACAATAGTCTTATATTTACCAGGACATTTAACAATTACAGTCCTTCCATTCTTTTCTATAAATCCAAATTATCTGGTGTAATTTTCTTTAAGACTGAAGAATTTGTTAGCATTTTTAATTCAAAAATTATTTTTAATTGAGAAAATGGTATATATTTGTCATGTACATTACGTTTGAAACACTGTGGAATGGCTATTATCAACATAATTAACATATGTATTACCTCATCTTTTTTTGTGGTAAGAACACTAAAAATCCTGCCTCATAGATATCTCCAAGAATATAATACATTGTTATTAACTATAGTCCCTTTGTTGTACAATAGAACTTACTCCTCCTAACTGAAATTTTGTGTCCTTTGACAAACATCTTCCCAATACCCCTTCCCCCAGCCTCTGGTAACTACCATTCTACTTTCTACTTCTATTAGTTCAACTTTTTTAGATTTTACATGTAATTGAGATCATGTGGTATTTGTCTTTCAGATGTATCCATGTTGTCACAAATGACAGGATTTCTTTCTTTTTAAAGGCTGAATAGTATTCCATTGAGTATATATACCATATTTTTTAATATGTTCAGCTGTGATCTACATAACGTCTGTAATGTTAGCATTTCTGCAAGTCTCCAGATCTGATCAGGTAGTCTCTCAGAGCTTTATTTGAAAATATCTTTATTTTGCTTTCCTTCTTTTTATTTTTTAATTTTTTATTTTTTTAGAGACAGACTGTCACTCTGTCGCCCAGGCTGGAGTGCAGTGGTGTGATTATAGTTCACTGCAGCCTCAAACTCCTGGGATGAAGCAATCCTTCTGCCTCAGACTCCTGAGTAGCTGGGACTAAAGGCTCACACCACCATACATGGCCAATGTTTCTTTTATTTTTTTGTAGATATGGAGTCTTGCCATCTTGGCCAGACTGGTCTTGAGCTCCTGGGCGCCAGTAGTCCTCCCCCACAGCCTCCCAAAGTCCTGGGATTACAGGCCTGAGCCACTGTGCTCCCGCTACTTTCATTTTTAAAAGGACAGTTTCAATAGACGTGGAATTAGGGGTCCAACAGGTTTTTCTCCTCTCAGTACCTTAAATATATCCTTCCATTTAGTCTGACTTATTTTTGTTTTTATTGAGAACTGACCTGTTTGTATTTTTGTTACCTTGTGTGTAATATGCCATTTTTCTCTGTTGCTTTCAAGATAGGTTTTCTTTGCTATCTTTTTTTTTTCCTATATAGATTCAAGCAGTTTGTCTGTGATGTGTCTATTTGTGTTTTCTTTGTATTATCCTGCGTGGGGTTTGTCATTTAGCTTATTGGATCTGTAACTTAATGTCATTCACAAATTTGGGGATGTTTTATTTCTTTGAATATTTTTCTATCCCATTCTATCTCTTCTTTGGGTTCTCCTCCTTCCTCCTCCCACCCCCTACCTCAGTTTTTAGATTGGTGGTTTTTGGTAAGAAGAACCTTTTACTTCTGCCATCTTCAGTTTGCTCTTAATCTTGTCCAGTTATTATTATTTTTTAAAGAGGCAGTCTGTCACACAGTCTGTCACCCAGGCAGGAGTGCAGTGGCATAATCATAGCTCACTGTAACCTCAAACTTCAGGGCTCAAGAGATCCTCTTGTATCAGCCTCCCAAAATGCTGGGATTACAGGTGTGCGCCTCCACACCCAGCTGCAGTGAATTTTAAATTACAGTTACTGAACTTTGTAATTGGAGAGTTTGAGTTTTACTTGTTTTCTAATATTTTCAATGTGTTCATTTATTGCGCATATATCCTACTTTAAGTCTGTGTATATGTTAATAATAGTTGTTTTAAAGTAATTATCTCATAATTGCAGTATCTGGGAAATCTTTTTTTTTTTTTTTTTTTTTTTTGAGACAGAGTCTCACTCTGTCGACCAGGCTGGAGTGCAGTGGCTCACTGCAACCTCCGCCTCCCGGGTTCAAGCGATTTTCCTGCCTCAGCCTCCCGTATCTGGGAAATCTCTGGGGTCTGTTTTTATTGACTGCCCTTTCCCCAATGGAGTATGGGTCATGTGTTCCTATTTCTTTGTCTAGTGTTTTTTGATTGGATACTTGGGATTTTGAATGATGCATTTGAGAGATTCTGGATTCTGTTTTGCTTCTCTGAAAAAGAATTTTTATTCTAGAAGCCAGTTAACTTGACTGAACTCAGACTCCAAACTGTCTCCTCTGGAGTGGTAGTGCTGAAATCTTCACTTAGTCATTTCCTCTTTCAGTGGCTGATTTTCTGCCACGATTCCTGGGTTTCCCTCCCTTGCCTCATGATTCATTTAGTGATTAGCACAGGTCTTGGGAGGACTTTATACACAAATTTTGGGGTTTCCTCCTCTTTGGCTCCCTCCCTTTTATGAAATCCCTCTTAAATATCTGATAGTTCTGCCAGCCTTGAACTCTGTTATCTGATACGTCAAGCCAGTAAGACTTGGCTTCCTGCCTAACCTACCCCCAGTGGCAAGCAGATTTAGCAGTGCCCTTGGTCATAAAAACCACAAATGTGCAAATCTCACCTTTTGCAGATTTATCCTCCCAGTCACTTTCTCCCTTTGCCAGGGAACCTGTGCCCTCTGCAGGCAAGATAGTTTCCAGAAATAGAGGAGTCTAGTTTTTTGCTGTCCAATCAGATGTCCAATCTGATTGCTCTCCAATCAGATCTCCCAAAGAGATAGGGAGAGCGTGGTTGCGAGGACAGGAGTATATTGTTTGAGCTACATCAACATGGAAGTTGATGTAGGGAAGAGGTATTCTCTCCTGATACTCCCTAGTATTTTGTTGTTCTAATTGAGCCTAAACCTGCAGTCAGTTTAGTAGAAGAGATTAACAGTTTGTCATATGGTTGGACTGCTGATAATTATTATAAAGTTGGGAGTGGAAGGAAGGAGGAGGAGGACTGAAAGCAGTTGAGAGCAACCAAAAGCAGAAAGAAACTGGATGAGAAAGAAAAACTAAGTTTCTCTCAAGACGCTTGATGTGTCAGGACAGTATAATGCTTATTTCAAATCCATGCTCCCTATGTACCCAAATTAAATTCCCTCTCTATTCCAAATTATGTCCAGAGAAGTTATTCAGAGTAACATATTAAGAGGTTTGGCAATTAAATGGTGACTAATATATACTGCCTAGGAATATGGGAGGATATCCAAAGGATAATAATCCAGAGGATATCTGGAAAATTGGCCACTTTGTGGACTTTACAGCTTGTCCTTGTTCTATTTTATGCTTTTTATTTAAATTTACTTTGTCTAATATTAATATAGCTATTCTAATTTCATTTTGTTTCTATTTACCTGGTATATCTCAAGTCATATCTTTATTTTTATCTTTCTGTGTCCTTGTTTTAGGTAGATCTCAAATAGCATATAGTTGGATTTCGATTTTTGTTTTTTATGATTTGAGATTCTTTGTATTTAAAAAGAAGTTTGCATCTATCATACTAAATAATATAATTGTTCTTCTTCCATCTTCTTGTTTTGTACTGTGTGTTATATGCCTTACTCTTGTTTTTCCCACTTGGTCTTTTGCTTTTGCTAAAGTTTTTCTGGCTCTTTTACCCCTAGTAATTTGGAAATTAGACATTATATTTTTATTTAATTAGTAATTACTTCAAATTAAAAGAAAGGGAACCTCTATTTCTTTACTAACATGAAAAATACAATAGCATCTATCAATGTGCCTGGAAATAACGAATGAGTCACATACTTTAGTATTTCCCTTTTGTTCCTACTTTTACAGTTTGTTGGAATAATTTGGGCTTTAGATCCAAAATATTATTAGTATTTATTCTTTTTACATATCCTTAAAGAAATACTTTTCACATTTGCATTTCCTTATATAGCCATGTTAACCTTGTTAAGAATAACTTCTTGGAGGTTATTTTTTATTTTTTTTTTGAGACGGAGTCTCGCTCTGTCGCCAGGCTGGAGTGCAGTGGCGTGATCTTGGCTCACTACAGCCTCTGCCTCCTGGGTTCAAGTGATTCTCCTGCCTCAGCCTCTTGAGTAGCTGGGATTACAGGCGCGTGTCACCATGCCTGGCTAATTTTTTATATTTTAGTAGAGACAGGGTTTCACTATGTTGGCCAGGATGGTCTCAATCTCCTGACCTCATGATCCACCCACCTTGGCATCCGCCCACCTCGGCCTCCCAAAATGTTGGGATTACAGGCGTGAGCCACTGCACCTGGCATACATTAATTTTTATGTTTACAGTTTACAATGTCTATCTGTATTTCTTTTATAACATATCTTCCCTTATACTTAAGGACTTTGTGTTGATTAGTGGACATTAAAATATTTCTTTGAGTGATATTTAAAGAGTATGTGTTGGAATCTTCGCATATCTGAAAATATTATATGAATGTTTGACATAGCGATTATAACTATAGGAAATTTTCCTAAGGAACTGATATTAGTATGTAAAGATGTATGTACAAGTTTATTTTGCAGTTTTATTACAAAAGCAAAACTTAGAAAGTAATAAACATCTATAGATATCGGTCAAATAAAATATAATTTTTTCTAGACATAACTGCAAAATCGTAAGTTTTATTACCTTTGTCATCTAAAATTAATATAAGTATAATTAATCTTTTGCCTGTTTCTTGTGCAAGTTGAAATTATAGCATACATTTAGACCATATAAAGCAAGCATTAGCATGTCTGACTAAGAACATTAATATTAGGGGCCAGATGTGGTAGTTCGCACCTGTAATCCCAGTGCTGCATGAGGCTGAGGCAGGAGATTGCTTGAGCCCACATTATTCTGAACTATGATTGCACCACTACACTCCAGCCTGAGCGATGGAACGAGACCCTGACTCTAAAAAAAAATTACATTTAGTACCTTTTTTCCATTTTTCAGATTAAATATTGGCTAGCTAAACATATTTATTGAGTTTTTTTTTTTTTTTTTTTTTTTTTTTTTTTTTTTTGAGACGGAGTCTCGCTTTGTCTCCCAGGCTGGAGTGCAGTGGCGCGATCTCGGGTCGGAGTGCAGTGGCGCGATCTCGGGTCACCGCAAGCTCCGCCTCCCGGGTTCACGCCATTCTCTACCTCAGCCTCCGGAGTAGCTGGGACTACAGGCTCCCGCCACCATGCCCGGCTAATTTTTTTTGTATTTTTAGTCGAGACAGGGTTTCACCGTGTTAGCCAGGATGGTCTCGATCTCCTGACCCCGTGATCCGCTCGCCTCAGCCTCCCAAAGTTCTGGAATTACAGGTGTGAGCCACCGTGCCCGGCCTATTATTGAGAATTTTTAAAAGAAGTTTAATTTTAGTCTGTTCATTGTAGTCACTCCATGGATTCCTTTGGGCAACCCAGACCAGAAGATAATCAGTCAGTAGTCAGCAGAATGCAAAAGAAATACTGGAAAACTAAACAGGTCTTTATCAAAGCAACAGGAAAAAAAGAGGATGAGCACTTGGTGGCGTCTGATGCTGAACTGGATGCTAAACTTGAGGTAAATTTGAGCATTCTATGTATTGTGTATAACCAGCCATTATTTGGGGCTCCAAGGGGAACTGCAACAGGTTTTCACACTGGAGAGCTGATGGGGATAAATGCAAATTTGATAATAGAATGTTTAGTTGTATCCGTCAATCAGAGCTCTGAATAGGAGGTCACAGCTCTCACAAACTGAAAATTTGCAAAATTGGTATTCACTAACTTAGATAAAATGTGAATAAAGTAGTTTCTCTGGCACGCATAGTTTTCAAGGCTAAGTTTTAATGATTACATTCCCAGTTGAGACCATATACTCATTATATATCAAGTCATACTATTTTGTAGTACTTTGATATGAAGTCTTATACCTCACTGAAATAATTAAAATCAAATAGCAAATGAAGATAATAGTTATTGTTTTTATTTTATTAAAAGAGTTATTGAAATATTTCCTAATGCCTTTTTTGGCTGTTTTTTATTTTAAATAATTGCCATGAAACAATTTTAAACCAATAAATGGTTTAAAGTAATTAGGCTAATTAGAGAAGAGTGTAATATAAATGAATAAAAAAGTCTGATTTTTTTTTTTTTTTTTTTGGACGGAGTTTCGCTCTGGTTGCCCAGGCTGGAGTGCAATGGGGCGATCTTGGCTCACTACAACCTCTGCCTCCTAGGTTCAAGGGATTCTCCTGCCTCAGCCCCCTGAGTAGCTGGGATTACAGGCATGTACCACCATTCCCAGCTAATTTTGTATTTTTAGTAGAGACGGGGTTTCTCCACGTTGGCCAGGCTGGTCTCGAACTCCTGACCTCAGGTAAGCCACTGTGCCCAGCCCAAAAGTCTGAATTTTTAAATGCAGATTTACTAACTCAACATATATATACTAATTAAAGCTAACTGTTAACAAATATTTCTAAGCAGGGATTCTGTTATGCTTGGAACATAATCATTATGGTGGGATTCTTAAAAATATGGGTCTAATTAAACTGGTCTTGATCAAGTATTTTCATCCTGCAAAAAGTAAACTTATCTCATTGCCAAAACAAATATGGAAATAGACAAAAATCTAACAAGCTTTTACTATTTGTGTTGAAAAGTATTCCTAGGATTCAATGACAAATGTGTAAAAATGAAGACTTTATTATTATTGGTGTTGTATGTTTTAATGCAACAGGAACTTGTTCCAGATATATTCCCATAGAAGTGGGAATATATGAGGTTTCAGTATTGTTTTACATTGTTAGGTCATCTGTGGGTGACATGTTTTATATTCAGTGTAAATCTGGCCATTAGATGAATATTTGGAATCAACCAAGAACTTTCTCCCACATTTGTACTATTTTTTAAGAATGAGAAACAGTTTTATTATAAAAATAAAAATAGTACGTAAACCTTGCAAAGACCTATGGAAAAAATAATCAAGCATAGTCACTTCATCTTAGTAGAACTATCTTTTCTGTATTTTTTTTTTTTTTTGAGATGGAGTCTCGCTCTGTTGCCCAGGCTGGAGTGCGGTGGCACGATCTCGGCTCACTGCAACCTCCACCTCCCGGGTTCAAGCGATTCTCCTGCCTCAGCTTCCAAATAGCTGGGATTACAGGAGCCTGCCACCATGGCTGGCTAATTTTTGTATTTTTAGTAGAGACAGGGTTTCACCATGCTGGCCAGGCTGGTCTCAAACTCCTGACCTCAGGCGATCCACCCGCCTCTGCCTCCCAAAGTGCTGGGATTACAGGCGTAAGCCACCGCGCCCAGCCTTTTGCATTCTTTTCTAATCTTCTTCCATACGCATTTAAAACAGATTTTACAATTGCCAAATCCAGATACCAAATGCACTTTAAACATGTCTAAACTCATAAGGAAAATTGATGCCTGCTCCTCCTTTTAAGATTTTAGTGTTTATTATTAATCTTCTTTAGGTTTGATCAAACATCAAAATAATAATAAAAACTGCTCCACAGATAGAATGTTCGGGCTTCTTAATGATATTAGGCATCTGACAATAAAAGGGTTAGGGCTTAATATTATATAGCAGTACCAAGGTCTTCTTGAACTAAGTCACATAAAAATTCTTTAGTGTAGATTCTGAACAGACAGGCCTTGCTAAAATAAAAAAAAAAAAAAAATCTGTAATCCCAGAACTTTGGGAGGCTGAGGCAGGTGGATCACAAGGTCAGGAGTTCAAGACCAGCCTGGCCAAGATGGTGAAACCCCATCTCTACTAAAAATGCAAAAATTAGTCGGGCACAGAAACAGGCATCTGTAATCTCGCTACTCAGGAGGCTGAGCCAGAAGAATCGCTTGAACCCAGGCGGCAGAGGTTGCAGTGAACCGAGATTGCACCACTGCACTCCAGCCTGGGCGACAGAGTGAGACTCCGTCTCAAAAAAAAAAAAAAAGTCCTCATTGTATCTGTACTGTAAAAATTATGCTTATGCTTGCTTGTTTATCTGGGAACACCTACATTTATTAATTTGTGTGAAGAGTTATGTCATGTATATAGTGTGGCCTCATCTCAAATTTTCATGTGCTTAATTTTGAAACGACAGTCTACTGGATATTTTATTTCTTTTCTGTTAGCAATTAGCAACAGTAGTAATGAAAGAATTAATATCTATAGAAAATTCTAAAAAAGGAATATAAAAATAATTTATATTTGATGTTATAATACATTATTTAATTTTTATAGTAAATTCACTAATCTGTTTTGTTTAGACCAGTATGAGAGAAAAGCCAGACTTCGAGTTAATACTTTGTAAGGTTGTCTGCTCTCTCATCTGTAGTTGGCAATATTTGATGCAGTTTATATTAGATTTATGTTGTTGTTATTTAGATAGTTTGGAGCTGAGATGAGGACAAACTCTTCAGTTTTAATTTTTTATTTGCTCCCATATATTTATCATCATTTTTTTCCAGCTGTCATGGGGGAATGTGCTTTCTACATCGGAAGTAAAACCAAAACTGAAGCATGTCATAGCCAAGAAAAATAGACATAATGTTTTTAAAACAGACATAATACTTATAAGAAAATGTTATGCTTTTGGAGTGCTTATAACATATATTTGTTTATGGTTCTTTAAATTGTCCTAATAAAATTTATATCTCAAGGTTTTTCACTCCGTTCAAGAGACATGCACTGAACTTCTGAAGATAGTCGAGAAATACCAGCTAAGACTCAATGGTATGAAATCATAGATATCTATCTGATAATTCCCATTTAAAATAAATATTAGCATTTTTTAAAATGAAAGATTTAATGTAAAAGTAGAACAATTTTGTGAATAGCTTCTTATGGCAAAATATGAATATTTACAGTTACCTGTTCTCAAAGGCCCCAGTATTCTCTCTTTTTTCCTCAGTTAATAAAATCCTCTGACCCAGATTTATTTTTTGCTGATATTCTTTTTCTTCTTTGAGACAGAGTCTTTCTCTGTCACCCAGGCTGGAGTGCAGTGGTGCGATCACAGCTCACTACAGTATCCACCACCTGGGCTCAAGTGATCCTCCCACCTCAGCCTACCAAGTAGCTGGGATTACAGGCGTGTGCCACCATACCTAGCTAATTTTTGTATTTTTTTGTAGACACAGGGTCTCACTATGCTGCCCAGACTGGTTTCAAACTCCTGGCCTCAAGTGATCCTCCTGCCTCGACCTCCCAAAGTGCTGGGATTACAGGTGTGAGTCACCATGCCCAGGCCTGTGCAGCATCTGAAATGGATTTGTTTCCATCACTTAAACCTCTTTCTTGACTCCCACTTGCCCTTGCAGTTAAATTCCATTCCTCTGCTGCTCTTTACAGAAAAATGTGATGTAATTGTCTGTGTTCATGATCTCTGTTCCTTTCCTTCCAATTTCTCTTGTACTCACTCCAGTCAAGTTTTCATCCCCATCACTCCACCAGATTTCTCTTGTCAAGGTCATGATTAACGAACTCCTGTCTAAATCTGGCTTATCACATTATTTAACACATTTATTATTTCCTGTGCCTTGATACACTTTCTTCACTTGGCTTTCCCGGTTTTCCTCCTCCTGGTCACCCTTCTTGGCATCCTGCCTTTGCTGATTCTCTTCTCTCCTGGACTTGTTCGGGTTAAAACTCAATCTTTGGATCTCTTCTCCTTTTTTAATTACAGTGGGCCTGCTGGACATGGCTACCTCTCTAATCACACCTCCTAAAAGCTTCTCCTCTTTAGCCATATTAATATCTTACATAGTAGGCATATCTGCATATTGAAATCCCTAACTTCCTTTGGGTATTTGGTCAAATGTCATCTTTTTAAATGAGGCCTTCCCTGAACTGCATATCTCTGCCCTCAGAGGGTACAAAAAATACAATACAATACCCCTTTCCCTCAAAACTCCCTGTCCAGTTAACAATATTCAACATTCTATATATTTTGTCCATTGTTTTTCTTCCCACCACTAGAATATGCCCTCCTTAAGGACAGAATTTTTTTTTTTTTTTTTGAGGTGGAGTCTCACTCTGTTGCCCAGGCTAGAGTGCAGTGGCGCGATCTTGGCTCACTGCAACCTTCGCCTCCCAGGTTCAAGCAATTCTCTGCCTCAGCCTCCCAAGTAGCTCGGATTACAGGTGCCTGCCACCATGCCTGGCTAATTTTTGTATTTTTAGTAGAGACGGGGTTTCACCATCTTGGCCAGGTTGGTCTTGAACTCCTGTCCTTGTGATCCACCCGCCTCAGCCTCCCAAAGTGTTGGGATTACAGGCGTAAGCCACTGCACCTGGCCAGGACAGAATTTTTCTGTTTTATTTCTGTGTCCCCAGTCTAGAAACAATGTCTAGCATGTAGTCAGTACTCGATAAATATTTGATTTCAATGAATCAATAATTTTTCTCATGTAGCTATGTAAATTAATCTCATCGCTTTATAATCAAAGCTTATACATTGTCCCATTAAAGAAATAAATCCAATAAAGCATGATTATTCAAGTATTTTTTTGACTGCCTGCCATGTGCTTTTCCCAAGGAAATAGTTGGAGAAACAACTTTTTGCACAAAAAGAGAGACAATATAAGTAGTATGTAACTGAGTTCAGAATAATGATATAGACATAACTCTGAATTCCTAGGAATGAAAAATAACTGTGGATTAGAGTAATTGGCAAAGGCAACTCCATAGACAGGAATTGAGGTAAAACTTAAAGGATTTATAGAAGTTGAACATGTAGAGAAGAGACTTGGAGTTTAAAGAGCTTAAAGAATGAGAACAGCCTGCATAGGCAGAAGAGTTTGTCATTGAAACTAATGGGAGGATAAAGGAACAAAGGAAATTTGGGGTCAGATTATTAATGACCTTATGGCCTTTTACTGCTTGGTAAAATATATCACAATCACTGGACCAAGTGAGTCCTGTGATAGAAATGAAAATGTGAAGAAAATCAGCAAGTTTATATACCCTGAAATCACTAGATCTTTTAGCATTCTGGCATTTCAGAATAAGGAAGGGAAACACATATATATAGATTTAATTGTGCATTTTTGCTTCAAGATTGTGTATAAATATGTGATTTCTTGAAGACGATTATATTAATACATCTGTTGGGAGTAACATCAGACAAATGCAGTAGGTTAGTCCAGCACCATAACTTTATGGGAATCTCTTGACTCGGGGGAGAACACGTCAGGGAGGGGTCTCTGTAGATTTTGGCAGGCAGGTCTCAACATAGAAGCAGCACAGACTCAGCCTCATTGACTGCTCTTTCTACAATGATAAAGGTAAGCTTCAGTGATCATTTATGTTCAGTTGATACTTGATAATGAAGTATTCCAAGTACTCAAAGTGCTTTCTGAACCACCATACCCAAATGAATATTTTCTAGTAGTTTTAATTGAGGTATATTTTATGAAGTTCTGATTCAAATAATGTGTAAACTGTACATCTCTCAAGTAATCAGCATTAAATTGGCATGAGTCCCCAAACCCCATCTGCTCTGGATCAGGTCAGTTGTTCATGGTTTTATTAGAGATGAGACTACAGACTGTGTAGACACCTTCCTTATTACACCATTGTGCTCTCCTTGGGTCACCCTTGTAGGCATGGCAGCGGGGACAGGGTAGTGGAGAGGCAGCATGAGAAGGCCTGAGTTCTGTTGCTGCCCCACAAGTAGCCAGTCACTTCCCTTTCAGTTTTAACTTTGATTTTTCTATCAGTGAAGTAGGATGAAATTAGGCATGACATTTGTTGTTGTTTATTTACTTTAAGCTTATAATTGGAGCACTGTGGGCTTTCCCCCTTATTAGTCTTATTGTGGTTACAGGATCAGCTTACACTAGATCAGTGTTTCTTAAATTGTGGTGAAGGACTTTTTTTTGTTTCATGGTTTACTTTCAATCTGTTGTAAACTGATACCTTTGTAAAATTCAATAAAAATGAATTTTTAGGTGAGCACTGTGACTCGTGCCTGTAATTCCAATGCTTTGGGAAGCTAAGGTGGGAAGATGGCTTGAGGCTAGGAGTTTGAGATCAGCGTGGGCAACATAGTGAGACCCTGCCTCTAAAATAATTTTTTAAAAATTAGCCAACCACTGTGGCTCATGCCTGTAGTCTGAGCTACTCAGGAGGCTGAGACAGGAGGATCACTTGAGCCCAGGAATTCGAGGTTGCAGTGAGCTACGATCAAGCCACTGCACTCCAGGCTGGGCGTCAAAGCAAGATCCCATCTTTTAAAAAAATAACTTTTAGAAAAATGAAATAAAATACGTGAAAAATGTATTATAAGCTCACTTTATTAGATTTGACAAATATAAAATGCTCAAAGTCTCTACACAGTTATTCTCAGTTTCCTTACTTCTTCGCTTGTCACAGCTTGGTAACAGAGGATTCTGGACCAATACTGGTCCATGGCCCACACTTTCAGCAGCAGTGCACTAGATGACAGTTTTTAGGGTTGCTGGAGCAGAACTGTGGACATCTGTGAGTCTGCGATACCGAGCATAGGAAACTGAAGCCAGGAGGGAGTCAAGAATAAATTAACAAATTTAAATAGGGAACAAATACTTTGTAAGAGGCAATGATCCTAAAATACATCTCTGCACATTTGAAAATGCATCATTTATGGCTTTATTTTGTAGTTTTGAGGGATTTTTGTCACGAAAAATCAGTCCTTCTCAAAGCGAGGTCCATGGATTCACTGTGTCGAAACCATCTGGAGTGCTGATAAGAAGCCAGATTCCCTAGACCTATGGAAAGTAGAGTCTCTGGAAATGGAGCCCAGGAATTGCTTTTAAAAAAATAAGTCTCTCTTCTTCTTCCCCCAAGTAAAACTTGTATAGAGAGTTATTGCTGTGAGATTTTTAGTTGTGTGTATGTTTTAAACAAATGATGGAAGGAAACAATTAACTACACTGTAATTTTTTTCCTAGTTATATCAGAGGAAGAAAATGAGCTAGGGCTCTTTTTAAAGTTTCAAGCAGAACGGGATGCAACTCAAGCTGGCAAAATGATGGATGCCACTGGCAAGGCACTTTGTTCTTCAGCCAAGCAAAGGTTTACCATGGTTGTTCATTATCTTGAATCTGTAGTCAATCTGACAGTTTTGACATATATACTTAAATTTGCATATTTGTAAAGGTCACTAATAAAGGGTTAAAGAGAAATATATTGCAGTTATGTTGTGACACCTAATTCTTAATTACTAATTTTGTATTCAAAATAATTATTTAATGATTGATGTCCTTGGTTGCTTAATTTCTAGAAATAACCTTTAGGCCTGTATTTATATTTCTTTTATTTCCCCTAAAATCAGACAAGTGTCAGTTATATTTCTCAACTGGTTTAATGTAACAGTCACAGAATGACTAACATCTTAAAAATATGTATTTCCAATTTCACTTTTTGATATTATACTATAAATATAGTGGTACTTTTTAAGTAGAAGAAATTTTTTCTTCTTAATTACATACTTTCCAGTTATTATCAGTTTCTAATATAATGATACCTACTGCAAAGAATCTCCTGTAATTACTAAACCTAGCCCAAATCTTTTGCATTTAAGAAGAATAAAACAGTCCTTATCAGACCTATAATGATGGTGTGCAGTTTATATAGCTTTATTCTGAAACATCACATCAGTGCAAAAGTCTTATCTTGAAGGAAGTGACGTGGAGGTACTAAGTACAGGGCCCTCCAATGGTCACTAAGCAAAAAGGAAGAATTGGATTTAATTTGTGTTTCTTAAATACTTGTTATCTTGTCCTCATCCTCAGCTGCTAAGAACTCCATACTCATTAGTTCTGCTAGCAAAACCCAGGTTTTCCCTGAACTTGTCAAATGAAAGGCTTTCTGTTAATTGGATTATGCTTTATGAATGCAGGTTCTCTGTTCCCCTCAGAACTGTTTTCTAAATGGCAGATTTACTTGGCAGGTTATTTATACATGGAATAACATCCAAAGTATTGCAAAAATGACGTATTTCCTAAAGTAACAAGGGAGGAGGTGTAGACGCTTTTTTTTTTTTTTTTTTTTTTTGAGATGGAGTTTTGCTCTGTTGCCCAGGCTGGAATGCAGTGGCGCCATTTCGGCTTGCTGCAACCTCCACCTCCCGGGTTCAAGTGATTCTCCTGCCTCAGCCTCCCAAGTAGCTGGGATTACAAGCACCCACCATCACGCCCAGGTAATTTTTTGCATTTTTAGTAGAGACAGGGTTTCGCCGTGTTGGCCAGGCTGGTCTCAAACTCCTGACCTCAGGCGATCTGCCCGCCTTGGCCTCCCAAAGTGCTGGGATTACAGGCGTGAGCCACCGCACCCGGCCAACACATCTTTATTGATAATTCAGAGTTGGCTATATGATCCTTATTTGCTTTCAAAATCTCCTTAGGGAACTGAATAATTTTTTACTTGTAGATTCATCTTGTTAGCAAATATGCTTTTTCATTGGTTTAAACCTTTGTTTTGTTTGACTTATGATGTGTTCAACCC
The DNA here is from genome assembly GCF_028885625.2 of Pongo pygmaeus. Lineage (NCBI taxonomy): Eukaryota > Metazoa > Chordata > Mammalia > Primates > Hominidae > Pongo > Pongo pygmaeus. The sequence goes on along the minus strand of NC_072384.2, from coordinate 103,122,097 downwards.
TCTGATTTTTACCTCTCTGCCATTAGATTGGCCCTGTGTACTCCACTGTCTCGTCTGAAGCAAGAAGTAGCAACATTCAGTCAAAGGGCAGTATCTGATACCTTGATGACAATTAATCGGATGGAGCAGGCGCGCACAGAATACAGAGGAGCTCTGCTGTGGATGAAAGATGTATCCCAAGAGCTGGACCCAGACACCTTAAAGCAAATGGAAAAGTTTAGAAAAGTATGAAAATGTATCCCTTTCCTTTTCTTGGTGTATGACATATGGAACTGCCACAGAATAATTTAATTAAGATAATAAAATTTCAGATGTTTTTTGGTAAATATATGTTTCATTATATATTCTTGGTTGCTTGGAGACTGTAGTTGAAGTACAAAAGTTTGTCACACTTTTATTTTTACTCCTGGAGTGGCATCTTCACACCATCTACCTTTTTTATTAATTTTTTAATCTGTCTCATGATAGATCTAAATTACTTCTTTAATGTTGCTTGCTTGGACTTTTGAGATTTGTTTGCAGGAAGAAAATAGTTTATTACAGAGGGACAAAAGGAATGTAAGTAAAAATTCATGTAAAATGATTGCTAATTATAAGGAAATATGAAGTTTATCAAAATTTTTATTCTGTCACAATACAAAGTTTGGCCACAGACTTCCTAAGCAACTATGTATGAACATATGTTTTTGCTAAATAAACTCCTTATTATAAATTATAGCCCCTAATTATACTATACATAAATAATAAAATTCATTTTATCATTCATTTCATAAATAGAGAACCCATAATAGAAATCATAATATTTAATACTGATGGAGCCTGACTCTGGGCCAGCTATTAAGTGGTTTGCCTCATTGATTACACACAACAGCCCTATGAAGTAGGTGAAAACATGGCCTCAGGCCACAACAACCTCGTATTCCATCCCTTTTACAATCTTTGACAGTGAGAATACAGTCCAAGGGAGTGATTGAACAACATTGTGAATGCACTAAATGCCACTTAATTGAACACTTTAAAATTGCTAATTGTATGTTATGCAACTTTCACCTCAATTTTTAAAAGAAGAATAATGTATTAGTCTATTTTCATGCTGCTGATAAAGACATACCCAAGACTGGGAAGATAAAGAGATTTAATGGACTTACAGTTCCACGTGGCTGGGGAGGCCTCACAATCATCGTAGAAGGCAAGGAGGAGCAAGTCATATCTTACATGGATGGTGGCAGGCAAAAAGAGCTTGTATAGGGAAACTCTCTTTTAAAACCATCAGATCTCGTGAGACTTATTCACTATCACAAGAACAGCATGGGAAAGACCTGCCCCCATGATTCAATTATCTCTCACTAGGTCCCTCCTATAACATGTGGGAATTCAAGATGAGATTTGGGCAGGGACACAGCCAAACCACATCAAATACAATCCAAGTTCCTATCTGGACCCTAAAAACCCTGCATGGCATGATCCCTGGTCCCTCCACAACCACATGTTGTACTTGCTTCCTACACTCCGGGAAGAATGTGCTCTACCTCCTTGTTTCTTGTTCTTCTAACATGATAAGGTCTTCACCCCCTCCCACTCTCAGGACCTTTGTCCTTGCTTGTCCCTAGTTCTGGAATGCTCTCCCCAGGGTCTTAGCGTAGCCTGCTCATCATCTTTCTGTCCCAGTTCAAACATCATGCGTGATCTCACCAAGGACTTCCATGTCATCAGTCACTCATTTCTGTTTACTTATTTGCTACCTTTGCAACTATATATTTATTTACTTCTTTTTTTACCTGTGCCTCCCTACCCAAGGATGGTGGGGAAGAACATTGTTTTGTTCAGCACAATATCTCAGTGCCTAGAACAATGCCTAGCATATAATAGGTACCTTATATTTGTTGAATAAATTAACATATTAAAAAGTTGAGTATTCACACTACCTGATGGCATGACTCACCATTTATTCAAGAAATATAATAGGCCTCTACTGGAATTTATAAATATCTGCATGATTCAGAAATATTGTTAATGTTTCTCAGTGCTTTAACGAGGTGCCCTTTCCATTTCTTCTTCTGCTCTTAAGCCAAGTGCTATCCATGAATAGTTTTAGATGTTTCTTTTTATTTGGAATACTTTTTAAAAAACTATTGGCTTTCCATCTATTATCTCATACTTTCTCAGCATAAAGATATCTTCTGGAAAGAATCTCCTACAATTACTAACAGTAGCCAAAATCTTCATCATTACTCATGAAATACTAATGATACAGGGAAAAGAAATTAGTCTTTATTATAATTCATTTCTGAAAATATTTATTATGAACCTGTATACTATATTTATATCTGTAATAATATACTATATTTATACTATATATCTGTAATAAAAATTAGCATTTTTATTGCAGGTACAGATGCAAGTGAGAAATAGCAAAGCTTCTTTTGACAAGTTAAAGATGGATGTTTGTCAGAAAGTGGATTTACTTGGAGCTAGTCGCTGCAATATGCTATCTCATTCGCTCACTACCTACCAGGTACCCACCTCCATGGTCAGCATGTCCTTGCAGTAAAGATGAGTGGTGAGATTTCTTTTTAAAAGTTGTCTAAAGGGTGTAAAAATTTATGTGTGATTAGATTCCTTTGACTTTGCTATAATTGCTTTATTGAGGTTATGAAAGTCAGAGAGTCAAAAAGTCCTGAAAAAGACCTTAGAGACTGTCTACTTCTGTAGCTCTTCTCTTTGGTGTCATAGGAGAGAGAGAGAGACTTAGGGACCATTTGAGGTTGAAGAGGGGAATGTTGAAGAGGCAAAACTTAAGGCCCATTTGCCCTGGTTTAACCAGAGCTGTTCCACTTCTGGGTTTAAAGTTCTACATACAATTTCATCTGAAGCAAAGATTCTGTGCCCCAAAAAGTTTAAAAGCTTTTCTGTCATTTTATGGATGAGGAAAGTGACACCTATGAGAATTAAAGTGAATGGCAATGTTGGGCTTAGAAACCAGTTTTCTATTTCTAATTTATATGTTCTTTTCATTCTGTCAAGTTGCCATCCCATATCACTTTAACCTCAGAAGTCTCACTTGTGCTTATAGTACCACAAATCACATATAAATAACACACAATGAATAAGTTAGATATTAATAAGTAGCAGTTATTGATTTTTACATATATTTTTAAATGGAAAAAATTGAATAAACTGTACTTACATAAGAAAAGAGTAATAAACTACAGGAAATGGACATTCACTCCTGCTTTTAGGGAGTCTGCCTATTTCAGTTCAGTACTGTGGGATTCAGGAATGGAGACAGGATGCACTTGAAAATTACAGTGTGCGATATCTGTTTAGCATCTTGCCTGAAACACAATAGCTATCAGTTCAGTTCTCCTTTATTGTCTCCATTCATCCTCCTCACTTTAATCAGGAACCTTGAAGCAGCAAGGAAAATTTCTAATTACTTGAGTTAGCTTGAGAACACATTTTTTGGCAAATCTTTCTTGAACTCTAGATGAAAGGCCAGATTTAGTGGTAAATGTAATTTTTCTGCAATTAAAAAGTTTTATATATTCCCATAAACATAAAGATTACACATATGTTCCTCCTTTAACAGAGATTGGTATTTTTGTGCTTTTAACATTTCCCTTTTTGATATCTCAGATGTTCTGGTCCCTAAGTTTTCATTCTCTTAGTTGCAGTCACTCTCTAGGTGGCTCCAGTGTGCATTCCTGTGCTGTTTATACAGTTAACACCCACACGTGCCGATTCTTTTGCACAAGTACTATTTGCAGTGCTTTATGGTTCCCTAAACTTGGAAAATTGAATTTAGTTCCTGCTTCTTATTAATTGGCAACTGTTCATCTACTAAACTAGTAAGGAAATATAGCACTTAAAAAATCATGGAGGGGAAGCAGAACTGTAGTGTCACCTTTTCTTTTTTTTTTGCAGAGAACACTGCTTGGATTCTGGGAGAAAACAGCTCGAATGATGTCCCAAATTCATGAAGCCTGTATTGGCTTTCATCCGTATGATTTTGTAGCTCTCAAGGTACATTGTGTTCCATGTTCTCTTGTTTAGATGTATTACACTTCATTTGGGTGATAACATTGAAACTATTTTTTTTTTTTAACCAAGGTTAATTTAAAATTTACAAAACATTGAGAAACATTTTCCTTCAGCCAAGGGTCAGCACTTTCCTAACTGCAAATGTTGCCAGCAACACTGAAATACATAGGAATACTGCTGGCAGGCTCAAGATACTAGTAGGACAGGGACAAAGAGGGAGAAAGTAAAAAAGAAAATTTAAATGCAAAGGAGATAAGAAAAGGCTAGGGAAAGGAAAATCTTAAGAGGAACAAGTGATGGAAAGTGGTCATGTGCTCTCAAAAATGACCAGATTACCTACCTGACAGTATTAGAAGTCAGAGAAAGACTTTGTTTTACTTTTATACTGATGTCATGGATATGGTTCATGATACCAACATTATGCCAGGTTTCAGTACCTTTTAACTTACCATTCATTCTGCCATATTTTCAGTAAAGCTTGAAAGTGTTGCTGGCTGGTTTGTTCAAGCTGGATGTGGTATTTGTGATAGGCTCATATCTTGCATATTTCTGGGGTTTAGGATGGATGTTAAAGTCATGTTCTGACATGGCATCTTCCAGCCCCAAATATGCCCTTGAATTAGGTTGTTTTTTGTTTTGTTTTGTTTTTACTTTTAATATAATAAGTGCTTCGCTGTATGGCATACTGTGTATTTAAGCAAATTTTATATCCAATTTCTGCTCAGAATCAAAATTGAAAATCTTTAGCTGTATTTAGAGCATTGTGATACAGGCTAGCAACACAGTTTAAGTCTTCTTTAGGCCTATTACTAAGTCGTTAAACTAATCTGTGGCTACCCCACATCACAGTATGTGCAGTTTGCACAGGCAGCCAGGAGAAACAAGTATATGAAGCTCAATAGCTCAGTTCAGATTACATTAGCATACATGTCCTATATTTTTCACTCTCTAGTTCAGAACTTCCTATTTCATATGGTTCTTTAGAATTTATATTCTCATTTTCTTTGCAGAGAAGAAGAAACAGATTCTTTCTATATACTTAACATTGACTTTCTTATCCTTAGCAACTACAAGACACTCCAGGCAAGCTTACTGAAGACAATAAAGATGAACAAATAGGCGGTTTTCTTACTGAACAGCTCAATAAGTAAGCAGGCATAAGTCATCTGTGTCATGTTATAGAAGTCCTGGATACCATCATATGATATATGTGGAAAGAATTGTTTCTTCTCTTACTGAATATTTATTTCTATGTGATTTTTCCAATCAACACTAAACATTTGTGTCATAGTCTGTTTTGTGTTGCTATAACAGGATACCTGAGACAGGGTAATTTATAAAGTAAAAAAGTTTAGCTCATGGTTCTGCTGGCTGGGAAGTTCAAGAGCATGGCCCTGGTTTCTGGTGAGGGCTTTAGTACTTGCTTCATAACATGGCAGAAAAGGTCAAAGGGGAAGCAGACTGTGTGAAGAGGCAAAATCAAGGAGCGTGCTGGCTGTATAACAACCCATTCAGAAGCATTCCTGAGAGAACTAATCCGATCTCATGAGAGTGAGAACTCACTCATTACCATGAAAAAGGCACCAAACCATTCATGAGAGATCTGCCCCAATGACCCAAACACCTCCTACTAGGTCTCCACCTCCCAATACTCCCACGTTGAGGGTGGGGCCAAATTTCAACAAGAGTTTTGATGAGAAGAAATTCAAACCTTAGCAATTTGTTTTGAAACCTTATATATATTTTTCCTTTTTTTCCTTAATATCCAGATGCTACACAAATTTTTTCCATTTTTTAACATAGCAGGCAAAGGACATGACAGAAGTATCAAACTGATTGGGGTGATTAGGAGTCTGTCATTTGGGATACTGAGCCTTGTATTAAGAGCCACAAGTACCTCTAGTGACTCTTGAAATGGGTAGCTAGAGAGAAGAAAGGGACAGGTACCAGCAGCTGTGAAATAAACTATCAGAAATCTGTTTCCAGAATAACACACATAGGACTGGGACTGGTTACCTGAAAATACAGGCTGTTGCCATGTACATCCTTCATGCCTCCTGTTTCCCTTTTATTATATTATTGTCCCTTTGTTTTTCTTTCAAAGCTGCTATTTAATTCTCACTTTAACCAGATTCAATATATTAACGAACTCAGAAATAAGGGCCAAACAGTGATAAACCATATATTGTTGAGTAGAAGGTAATCCTGAGAGAGTGGTTTGTTATAAAGCCCAATGTGCCTTGGAGTTTGCCTCTTGGCACATGTCCACTTCCCCTTTGACCTTCTCTACCATGTTATGATGCAGCACTAAAGCCCTTGCCAGAAGCCAAGGCCATGATCTTGAACTTCCCAACCTGCAGAACTAAATGAACCTCTTTTCTTTATAAATTATTCAGTCTCAGGTATTCTCTTATAGCAACACAAAATGAACTAAGACACAAATGTAATATAAGACATTTTCCCATCTTCTCTATGAGGAAATCCAAACCAATTTTTTTTTTGCTAACTTGAATGTATGTTTTAAGATAAACATTGATCAAATGTCTAGTTATAAATTAAATTTGTGAATTTATATATTGACTTTTTTTTTTTTTTTTTTTTTTTGACAGAGTCTCACTATTTTTGTCCAGGCTGGAGTGCAGTGGCACAATCTCAGCTCACTGCCACCTCCCCCTCCCAGGTTCAAGTGATTCTCCTGCCTCTGCCTCTCGAGTAGCTGGGATTACAGGCATGCACTACTAAGCCCAGCTAATTTCTGTATTTTTTAGTAGAGATGGAGTTTCACTATGTTGGCCAGGCTGGTCTCGAACTCCTGACCTCAAGTGATCTGCTCACTTCAGCCTCCCAAAGTGCTGGGATTACAGGAGTAAGCCATCACGCCTGACCTATATTGACATTTAAAATCATCATATGTTACATGAACTATTTTAGTAAAATTTTTCCATTCTCACATTTCACAAGAGTTTTATTCAAAATCTTCTCATGTATCTTTAGCATTATGAGAGCTACTTTTCAAGTAAACTGACTAATAGATGGCCAAGCTCTTCACCTTCCCTTCCATCCAAGTTCTTTAAAAAAACATAATACTGTTAGGGAAAATTTCATTTCAGGTCATGAGTATTTATTTTCTCTGTAGGTTTATTTGTGTAGTATTTACATGTAAATACTGTATAGATTTTTAAGTATCTTTAAAGATTTATTAAAAACAACTTTCAGTACTAGCAACTGTGAGGTCATGCCCCAGGTATAGTGACTATGTCTGTGTTCAATTTCTTTTTCTTTTTTTTTTTTTTTTTTTGAGACGGAGTCTTGCCCTGTCACCCAGGCTAGAGTGCAGTGGCATGATCTAGGCTCACTGCAACCTCCACCTCCCAGGTTTAAGTGATTCTCCTGCCTCAGCCTCCTGGGTAGCTGGGATTACAGGCACGCGCCACCACACCCGGCTAATTTTTGTATTTTTAGTAGAGATAGGGTTTCACCACGTTGGTCAGGCTGGTCTTGAATTCCTGACCTCGTGATCCGCCCGTCTCAGCCTCCCAAAGTGCTAGGATTACAGGCGTGAGCCACTGCGCCCGGCCCAATTTCTTTGTCTTAACTTTTTGTCTATTATATCAGATAGATGCTATAAATATCCAAAATTAGTACTGATTAAGGATATTTTAGGCTAACGTGTCTTGCAAACATCACTTCGTTGTTCAAAATAGGGTACTCCATCTTTTCTGGAGTTCTTCATTCCCTTGATTGAGTTCACAAGTGTTCTTAAAACCTTTCAAGGCTTGAAAATGAAACTTCTTACTCTATGGTTTTGATGGTGAAGGTTCTTGAAGATTGAGTACTGAGCATGATGCCTGGTGCTTTGTAGATACTCAGTAAATGTTTATTGAAGGAATAAGGGGTGAAAGGTTTGTATAGATCTATAAAAGAAGTAGGAAATTCACCAGATATAGATTTTAGGGGATCTAGTGGACAATGATTTTATGTTTCCTGAGTAGAAAATTTTTTTAACCATATAAAACTGTTTGGGGAATATGAATCACAAGTGTATTATAACAAAAAATCTACATTTTTTTTTTGTTTTTACTTCAGGCTAGTTTTGTCTGATGAGGAAGCAAGCTTTGAGAGTGAACAAGGTAAGATGGTAAATTTATTACTTGGAAATGGTCACATTTTAAATGTCAAAATAGTTTATCACAGCCTTTTTTTTTTTTGAGACAGTTTTGCTCTGTCCCCCAGGCTGGAGTGCAGTTGCGCGATCTCGGCTCACTGCAAGCTCTGCCTCCCGGGTTCATGCCATTCTCCTGCCTCAGCCTCCTGAGTAGCTGGGACTACAGGCGCCCGCCACCAGGCCCAGCTAATTTTTTTTGTATTTTTAGTAGAGACAGGGTTTCACTGTAGTAGCCAGGATGGTCTCAATCTCCTGACCTTGTGATCCGCCCGCCTCGGCCTCCTGAAGTGCTGGGATTACAGGTGTGAGCCACCGCGCCCAGCCTTCATCAGCTTTTGTTTTGTCTGGGCAAGTCTGTTTCTCCTTCATTTTTTATCAGGCAAAATTCACCCCCGATATTTCAGGTAGGTTCTTTTCTATTTTCCCTAAGTGTTGGCTGGTCTGAGAAATAAAGGGACAGAGTACAAAAGAGAGAAATTTTAAAGCTGGGCATCCGGGGGAGACATTGCATGTCAGCAGGTTCCGTGATGCCCCACAAGCCGCAAAACCAGCAAGTTTTTATTAGAGACTTTCAAAAGGGGAGGGAGTATGCGAATAGGGTGTGGGTCACAGAGATCACCTACTTCACAAGGTAATAGAATATCACAAGGCAAATGGAGGCAGGGCGAGATCACAGGACCACAGGACTGGGGCGAAGTTAAAATTGCTAATGAAGTTTCGGGCACCATTGTCATTGATAACATCTTATCAGGAAACAGGGTTTGAGAGCAGACAACCGGTCTGACCAAAATTTATTAGGCAGGAATTTCCTCGTCCTAATAAGCCTGGGAGTGCTACAGGAGACTGGGGCTTATTTCATCCCCTATCTATGACCGTAAAAGACAGCTGCCCCCAAAGCGGCCATTTTAGAGGCCACCCCTCAAGGACACATTCTTTCTCAGGGATGTTCCTTGCTGAGAAAAAGAATTCAGTGATATTTCTCTTATTTGCTTTTGAAAGAAGAGAAATATGGCTCTGTTCTGCCTGCCTCACCAGCAGTCAGAGTTTAAGGTTCTCTCTCTTGTTCCCTGAACATTGCTGTTATCCTGTTCTTTTTTCAAGGTGCTCAGATTTCATATTGTTCAAACACACATGCTCTACAATTTGTGCAGTTAATGCAATAATCACGGGGTCCTGAGGCGACATACATCCTTCTCAGCTTACAAAGATGATGGGATTAAGAGATTAAAATACAGATAGGCATAGGAAATCACAAGGGTATTGATTGGGGAAGTGATAAGTGTCCATGAAATCATCACAATTTATGTTCAGAGACTGCAGTAAAGACAGGCATAAGAAATTATAAAAGTATTAATTTGGGGAACTAATAAATGTCCATGAAATCTTCTTCTGCCATGGCTTCAGCCGGTCCCTCTGTTCGGGGTCCCTGACTTACTGCAACAATTTTTGGAGGATATTTTTGCTGGATATACTATGCTTGGGTAAAAGTTTTTTTCCTTCAGCAGTTTAAATGTCATGCCACTTTCTCCTGGCCTATAAGGTTTCCACTGAAAAGTCTACTGCCAGACGTTTTGGAGCTTCATTGTATGTGATTTGTTTCTTTTCTTTTGCTGCTTTTAGGATCTTTTCTTTATCCTTGACCTTTGGGAGTTTGATTACTAAATGCCTTGAGGTAGTCTTCTTTGGGTTAAATCTGCTTGGTATTCTATAACCTTCTTGTACTTGGATAGTGGTATCTTTCTCTAGGTTTGGGAAGTTCTCTGTTATTACCCCCTTTGAATAAACTTTCTACCCCATCTCTTTCTCTACCTCCTCTTTAAGGCCAATAACTCTTATATTTGCCCTTCTGAGGCTATCTTCTAGATCCTGTAGACATGCTTCATTGTTTTTTATTCTTTTTTTGTTTTTGTTTTTTGAGACAGAATTTCAATCTGTCACCCAGACTCGAGTGCAATGGCACAATCTCAGCACACTGCAACCTCTGCCTCCTGGGTTCAAGTGATTCTCCTGCCTCAGGCGCCTGCTACCATGCCCAGCTAATTTTTTTTTTTTTTTTTTGAGATGGAGTTTCACTCTTGTTGCCCAGGCTGTTGAACCTCCGCCTCCTGGGTTCAAACGATTCTCCCCTGCCTCAGCCTCCCAAATAACTGGGATTACAGGCATGCACTACCATGCCTGGTTAATTTTGTATTTTTAGTAGAGACAGGGTTTCTCCATGCTGCCCAGGCTAGTCTTGAACTCCTGACCTCAGGTGATCCACCCGCTTGGCCTCTCGTAGTACTGGGATTACAGGCGTGAGGCACTGCACCTGGCCTATTCTCTTTTCTTTTGTCTCCTCTGACTGTATTTTCAGATAACCGGTCTTCAAACTCACTGATTCTTTCTTCTGCTTGATCAATACTCCTGTTGACTCTGATGCGTTCTTCACTATATCAATTGAATTTTTCAACTCTGGAATTTCTGCTTGATTTTTAAAAGTTATTTTAATCTCTTTGTTAAGTTTACCTGATAGAATTCTGAATTCCTTCTCTGTGTTATCTTGAATTTCATTGAGCTTCCTCAAAACAGCTATTTTGAATTCTCTCTCTGAAAGGTCACATATCTCTGTCACTTCAGGATTGGTCACTAGTACACTATTTAGTTTGTTTTATGAGGTCATGCTTTCCTGTATGGTCTTGATGCTTGTGGATGTTTGTTGATGTCTGGGCATTGAAGAGTTACATATTTATTATAGTCTTTGTAGTCTGGGCTTGTTTGTACCTGTCCTTCTTGGGAAAGTTTTCCAAGTATTCAAAGAACATTGAGTTGTTGTCATCTAAATCTTTGGTCATTGTAGCTGTTATCTGCATTGGCAGGGGTACCCCAAGCCCAGTAATGCTGTGGCTCTTGCACAATTGTAGAGATACTGCCGTGGTGGTCTTGGGTAAGATCTGGGAGAATTCCCTGTATTACCAGGCAGAGACTCTTGTTCTTTCCCCTTACTTCCCCCAAAACACATGGAGTTTCTCCAAAGCCAGCAAAATACTGGGTCTCAGCCTGGGCCTCCAGTTACCACTCCTTGGCTACTGCCAATATTCACTCAAGGCCCAAGGGCTCTACCATCAGCAGCAAGCAAATCCAGCCTGGCTTGTGTCCTTCTCTTCAGGGTGGCAAGCTACTCCCCAGCCTAGAGCAGATCCCAGAATGCCATCTGGGAGCCAGGGCCTAGAGTCAGGAACCTTAGGAATCTACTTGGTTCTCGATTCTACACCAGCTGAGCTGGCACCCAAGCTGTAAGACAAAATCCTTCCCACTCTTCCCTCTTTTTTTCCTCATGTGGAAGGAGTCTCTCCCTGCAGCAGGTACTGCCTGGCTATTGCTGATACTCACCCAAGGCCCAAAGGCTCTTCAGTCAGCTTATGGTGAATGCTGCCATTTTTAGGACTCTCCCTTCAAGGTAGTGGGCTCCCCTTTAGCCCAGGGAAGGTCCAGAAATGCCATCCAGAAGCCAAGGGCTAGAACTGAGGACCCCAGGTGACTTCTTGGTTCTCTACCCCACTGTGGCCAAGCTGGTGCCCAAGCTGCAATAAAAGGTTCCTTTACTCTTTCCTCTCCTTACCTCAGGCAGAGGAAGTCTCTCCCTGTGGGCACCATAGCTTAGAATGCACTGGGTCACACCTGAAGCCGGCACAGCCTTGGGTCTTACCCAAGTCCCATGGTGAGTATTGCCTGGTGCTGCTGATGTTTATTCAGGGCCCAGGGTCTCTTAGTCATCAGATGATAAATCCTTCCAGGACTGGGTCCTTCCCTTTAGGGCAGCGCATTCCCTTCTGGCCCTAGGTATGTCTAAAAATGTGATCTGGGAGCTAGGGCTTGGAATGAGGGCCTTGGGACTCTACCTTGTCCCCTATCCTACTGTGGCTGAGCTGGTATCCAAGTTGCAAGACAAAGACAAAGTCCCCTTTACTCTCCTTTCTCCTCTCTTCAAGCGGAGTTTCTCCTGGAGCTGTGAGCTGCATTGCCTGGGATTGGAGGAGGGGTGATGTAAGCACTTCCTTGGCTGACTGGCTGGCTGGTATCTCACTAGGTCACATGTACCCTAACTCCACTGGCTCCAAGCCCAGCACAACACCAGGACTTGCCCCGGAATTGCAGTGCTTGTGGCCTAGACTGCCTTTCAAGTTTATTTAGAACCCCAGAGTGCTTTAGCTTGCCGTGGTGGGGCTTGCTGGAACTCAGATTCTGACCAGTGGGATGGGCGGTTCCCCACTGGCTGGAGCTGGTCTAACTGCCCCCTCTGTGAGTACTGGCTGAATTCTGCCCCATGTTACTTTCAGCTGTGGCAGGCAGCACTGAGTTCTAATGCAAAGTCCCACAATCACTGCACTCTCCCTCCCACAAGCACAGATTCTCTCTCCACACCATGTGGCCGCTGCCAAGAGATGGCGGAATGGTGGTGTTGGCAATTCAAGACTGTCTTTCCTATCTTCTTCAGTGCCTCTTTCAGTGGTACGTAGTTAAAACCAGGTACTGTGATCTCTCACCCAATGTTTGGTTGTTATGAAGGTTCTTTCTTGTATGGATAATTGTTCAATTTGGTGTTCCTGTGGGGTACAGGGGGGAAATGATGGCTGGAGAGTTCTATTAAGCCAGCTTGCCCTGCCTCCTCTCCCCAAAGATAGGTGCTTTTAAATGCAAAAGTCCAATTTATAGGGTTGCATGATTAAGTTCTGAGTTTTCCCTCATACTGAAATTTGTGTTATCTTTAAAAAATAAATACATGTTATATATACAGTCGACATATATTTGAACTACTGTGGTAAAAAAGAGTACAAGCTTTGAAAACAGAAAAATCTGAGTTTGGATCCTGGCTTTTTGAAACATAACATTCATGGCTCTCTCAGTTGTCTCATCTGAAATAGAAGTTATTTATGCCTATCTTACCAGGGACATTAGGGATAGAGGGAATATTGAGAAACTCCACAGCACATAGTAGGTGACCAATAAATAAAAGAAAAAATATTTTCTTTTTTTTTCCTTTTCTTCTTTTTTTTTTTTTGAGACAGTCTTACTCCTGTCAGCCACGTTGGAGTGCAGTGGTGCAATCATGGCTCACTACAGCCTTGACTTCCCGGGTTCAGGTGATCCTCCCACCTCAGCCTCCCAAGTAGCTGGGACTATAGGTGTGTGCTACCTCGCCCAGCTATTTTTTTGTATTTTTTTTGGAGACTGGGTTTCACCATATTGCCCAGGCTGATCTCGAACTCCTGGGCTCAAAGCAATCCGCCCACCTCAGCCTCCCGAAGTGCTGGGATTACAGGTGTGAGCCACAGTGCCCGGCCGAGGTATTTTCAAGTACACACATAAATAGATTATACGGATAAAAGAAACAATGTAAGAGACCGTTGTAATCATGAACTCGTATACCTAACCTAGCTTCAAAATGTGTTCAAAAGGTTAACTAATTACATTTGCATATGATCCTATACCCCACAAATACAGAACATTTTTTTAAGTCACAAAGGAAATATAACGAACGTTGCTGTAGTCTCAACATCTATTCATGCTATTATTTTATTTTTTAAATTTTGCCATGTCAGTAGTTATCTCCCCTTTTAAATTTCAGATATTCATTTGTTCCTTCTCCCTTTTTTCTTGATTAATCTTGCCAATGGTTTATTATTATTATTCTTTTAGCAAACCAACTTTTGGCTTTGTTAATCCTCTCTATTGAATATTTTTGGTTTTATAAATTTTAGTTCCTATATTTATTATTTTCTTCTCTTTACTTTGATGTTTTTCTTTCTGGTTTGTTGTTGTTGTTGTTGTTGTCTTGCTTTGTTGCCAAGGTTGGTCTTGAACTCCTGGCCTCAAGTGATCTCCTGCCTCAGCCTGCTCAAGTGCTGGGATTACAGATGTGAGCCACCATGCCCAGCCATCTTTCTTTCTTTCTTTAAGGCTATATTCCCTCAAAATTTTAATTTTCCTATATCTTACAAGTTTTCTTTTAAAACAGCTTTATCAAGATATACTTTATGTATTATGAAACTCACTCATTTCAACTGTATCAGTCAGTGATTTTTAATTTATTACTGAGTGGCACTACCATTTCCATTAATCAATTTTAGAACATTTTCATCCCCTCAGTAAGCTCTCTTATGCCCATTTGCAATAATCCCTGTTCCCACCCCTAGCTAACCACTACTGTACTTTTTCTTTGTATGAATTTGTATTTTCTGGACATTTATAAGTAGAATCATCTAATATGTGGTCTTCTCATGTCTAGCTTCTTTCACTTCATTTAATGCTTTTGAGGTTCATCCATGATGGGGCTTGTATCCGGATTTCCTTCCTTTTTATTAATCCATTGTATGAAGGTCCATATATTTTGATATATAGTATTTTCATTATCATTCAATTTCAGTTATTTAAAAATTTTCATTCCATCTTCCATGACTCATGACCATGAGTGATTTGGAAGTGTGTTTCTGAAATTGCCAAATTATGGAAATAGAAAAATTCATCTTTTTGTTAGTGATTTTAACCAAGTTGCATCATGGTCAGAGAATGTGTTCTTATGACATCAATTCTTTGAATTATTGGAACTTTTTCTTTATGGAATAACAAGTAGCCAAGTTTTGTAAATGTTTCATGTTGCTTGAGAAGAATGTATACTCAAACTGTTGAATGCAGGAGCTGGTTATATCTGTTAAATCAAGCTTGTTATTTGTGTTGCTCTACGTCTTCTATATCTTTACTAATTTTTGTTTACTTCTTGAGAAATGTGTTTTAAAATCTTCCACTGTTAAATTGGATTTTCAACTTTGTCCTGTAGTCTTTTACTTGATGTATTTTGAGGATCTGGGGGTAGGGGGTGTTAGAAATGTTTGTTTCTTGGTGCCACAAAGAAACAGCATTTGAACATAAATTTAATTTTCTTAGTAAGACAATTTTTACTTTTTGTAGAAAGGGTGCTCATCGCAGATGGAACAATGGTGAGAGCACACCTGAACAAAGGGAGGAAGCAATTTTTACCCCTTACACAGCTTGTCCCTGCTACTGTGTCCTGTCTCCATTGGCTGGAGCCAGACCTCACAATCTAAACTGAACCCAATTGGTTAATGGTTTAAAATTTTTCTAAATAGGTAAAGGCAAGGGAGAATCAAGGAAAAGAGGAAGTTGCTTATGCCAAATAGGGGAGGGGTCTTAGGCTGCGAGCTGGAATGTGCCTGTAAGCATGTCCAGCACAAATATCTTGGGTAAGGTGCAAGGATATAGAATGTACTACGTGCCTGTGAGCATGTCTAACAGCTACATTGGGGCTTAACAAAGAGTTATTAGCACAAAGCAAGAGGCTTGAAGGAAGTTAGTCTTTAAAAGAAACTATTATTTTTAACACTTATGATTTTTTTTTTAATGAGAAGGAAAATTTGAAGAAGAAACTTTTTACTTTCTACAGGGGTATATACAAGTTTAGAATTTTTATATCTTTTTGGTGAATTAATTTTTTATTGTTATACAGTGACCCTTTCTGGCTTTAATAATACTTTTTGGGGCCAGGCGCGGTGGTGCACGCCTGTAATCCCGGCACTTTGGGAGGCTCAGGCAGGTGGATAGCCTGAGCCCAGGAGTTCGAGACCAGCCTGGGCAACATGGTGAAACCCCGTCTCTACAAAAAATTAGCCAGGTGTGGTGGCGTGCACCTGTAGTCCCAGCTACTCCAGAAACTGAGGGGGAACGATCAGTTGAGTGTGGGTAGGTAGAGGCTGCAGTGAGCCAAGATTGCTCCACTGCACTCCAGCGTGGTCGACAGAGTGACAGCCTGTCTCAAAATAATAATAATAATGATTTTTGGCTTAAAGTCTCCTTTATATTAGTAGAGCATAACTAGCTTTCTTTTATTAAATAATATTTTCTTAGTATCCCTTTTCCATCCTTTTCCTTTCAATCTTCCCATGTCCTTTTTTTTTTTTTTTTTTGAGATGGAGTCTTGCTGTGTCGCCCAGGCTGGAGTGCAGTGGTGCAAACTCAGCTCACTACAACCTCTGCCTCCCGGGTTCAAGCGATTCTCCTGCTTCGGCCTCCTGAGTAGCTGGGATTACAGGCACCCACCACCACACCCAGCTAATTTTTTAGTAGTGACAGGGTTTGGCCATGTTGGCCAGGCTGGTCTCGAACTCCTGACCTCAGGTGATCTGCCTGCTTTGGACTCCCAGAGTGGTGGGACTACAGGTGTGAGCCACCATGCCTAGCCCTCACCATGTCCTTATAACTGAGATATGTCTCATAAACAAGGTTTAGTTGGATTTTTTTTTAAAGCCCAGTATGTCAACTTGTCATTCTTTTAACTGGCGAGTTTAGTCCATTTATGTTTATTGTCACTATATTTGGACCTGTATTTTCTGTTTTCCATTTGTTTTGTCCTTCCAATCCTGTTATTTTGTCTCCTGTTTTGGTTCATTTTTAACTATTTGAGGTTTTTTTTTCATTTGTTTTAAAAGTTTTCTTCATCCTCCCCAACCCCTGCCATTTACTGATTTGAAAGTTACACATTTTATTTCCATTTCTGATTTTTCTAATTTTCTACAAGTTAGAACATCATTCTTATTTTATTAAAAAAATTGAGATTTACCAATATTTTTCCTGTCTTACTATTTCTTTCTATATTTCAGATCTTCATTGTGAGTTCATTTTCCTTTCTCCTTGACTACCTCCTTTAGTTTAGATACTTTTTTTTCCTTTTTTTGAAACAGAGTCTTGCTCTAATTCGATTTCTGTATCTGGCTGCTTTTAGGATGTGCTCTTTGGTTTTGGTATTCTGCTCTTTCAGTACAGTGTGTATAAATGTGCAATTTTTATTTTTTAATTTTTGCTGGTATAAATTGTATTTCTTGTATTTGTGCCTTTTACTAGTTCTGAAAACTGCTCAACCATTATTTTTTTTAGTGTGATAAAATATGCATGACTCAACTGTTATCTTTAAAAATATTCTCTCTCCTCCATTTTCTCTATTTTCTGCTTCCAGAACTCTAATAAGCTTATGGTGAACCTTTTCATTAATTCCTCATATATTTTAACTTCTCTTTCATGTTTTCATCCCCCTTTCCCTCTACAGTACATTCTAGGTAAGTTCTTCAGATCTGTTTCTCACTAATTGTCTCCTCTTGCATCTAATCTACTGTTTAATGTATACACCGAGGATTCTTTCCCCAACAACTATACTTTTTATTTATAAAAGTTCTATTTGTTGTTTTATAAATTTGCCTAATTTTTATAGTCCCTTGTTCTTTCTCACTTTTTGACTCACATCCATATCCAAAAATACAAATATTTGAAGTCCTTGGGGGATCTAAATCTATTATTTGTTGGTTTACCCCAGTGTTCTTGTGGTAGCTTGTTTCTTTAGTGATTTGTGAATATCAGCCAATATTTGTTTGCTCTTAATCTGTGGGACTCCTAGAGGCCTAGATAATTTTTTGCAAAAGAAAATTCATATTGCTTTTTCCCAGAGTCAAGCAATACTCACAGCCTGGTGACCACTTTAACCCTCTTCCAGAGCCTTTATTTTAATGTAGGAATTGTGGGCTCGGCTCAGTTTCCTTGTGTTTGCCAAGGGCCTTGTCTGGCAGCGTCAGCACAGGCATTGCCCACAGCACACCTGCCTTTCTTCTTCGCTTGCTGCTTCTCTTTCCTAGCTCTGGTTTCAGCTTACATTTTTGTTGTTGTTTACTTCTAACAAGTCCAGCAATGCATTAAACCTATATTTTATGTAGAGAAGCCAGGAGAACAGAGAAAAAAGTGTATTTTATAGATTTAGCAAGGATGGGACAAATTTTCTGAAGAATATGAACATCCCAGACTTTGAGAAATTTTACTTTAAGAACTCTACTGAGGAAGTAATTAGAAATGCCCTCAAACATTTATGCTCTGAGGTATTCACTCAAATGGTGTTTCATATAATGGAATAAAAAACTAAGCCTTTGAGCTAGACCTTTCTCACTCATCTGCCTATCTTAATCCCAATTTCATGCATCTGTAGCATTAAAATAAAATGAAACCAAACTACATGAATCCACACCAAAAGCACTGTAAGGTAAAGCAGATCATTACTGAAAATGTCTGGGGAAGAGAGAGGACTAAGGTTACCCTTCATCTTATCCAGCAGCATTTCCTTAAAGATCCTTTAACACATCTCTCCATTCCCCAAACTCTATTTCTATAGCCTGAAACCTTCCCTGCTGTGACTCTGCCTCTGTATAACCAATACCTGTTCCCTTCCCCACAACCAGGATTATTCTTCTCACTTCTTTCTCTGGCCACCTCTGGAATCTTTTCCATTTCTAGATTTTCTCCTCTATTTTTTTTCCTATATTCAACTAAAATCTTTACTGATAAAGTCCATCTGAAAATTTTTAAATCTTCTGTGCATTTCTAACATTTTTATATTATGTATCTGAACTTAAAATCTAATTCATCCTTTAGCTTCCTTATCTTAAGGTTAAATCACCCTGATTTACTTAAATCTTCCTTTTAAATGTGTTTTCCTTTTAATTACTTTGGTTGTTTTTACCTTTTTTTACTTTTCCCGTATTCTTTTATAGTATCCCAAACTGAACATAGAATTTCAATAATAGTGTAATAGAGCTATTACTTTCTTGTCCTTAGATGTATTACATCCTTTAAGCTCTCTATACAGCAACACTTTCCACCCTTGTATGTAGGAGAAATTTACATTTCATTTTTTTAAATGGCCCTAATAATAGTTGAAGATGTTAGAAAGTATAAAAATCATATACTTTTTTTTGTCTCTATGTGTGTCTATACTGAGTAAACCAATGACATAGAGATGGAATCCAATGTATACAGACTGGATTATTAGAAAACTGACTCTCAAAAACTGGCTCCCATTGTTGCAATAGGGCACAATTATTTTTGTCTTGATATATAGGCTCAAAACTTGGAAGTAATTTTTTAGTAGAGTTTTGCCTATGGAGGTTTTGGTTTGTATATTTGACTTTTTAAATGTTTAAAACATTTAAAAACACACTAGACAGTGCTGTTTTGATCACAGAAGAGTATGCTATCTTTTGCCATGTGTATGATCTTTCTTTTCCTGTGAAATCATTACTACTCAAGCTCTAGTTTAAGTGAAAAATGTGGAGATGGTGTTTATTGCTATGGTCAGTTTTTAAAAGCATAAAGCAGCAGGCCAGGCACGGTGGCTCACACTTGTAATCCCAGCACTTTGGGAGGCCAAGGTGGGCAGATCACGAAGTCAGGAGATGGAGACCATCCTGGCCAACATGGTGAAATCCCATCTCTACTAAAAATACAAAAAAACTTAGCTGACTGTGGCGGTGTGTACCTGTAATCCCTGCTACTCTGGAGGCTGAGGCAGGAGAATCGCTTAAACCTGGGAGGCGGAGAATGCAGTGAGCTGAGATCGTGCCACTGCACTCCAGCCTGGCGACAGAGTGACACTCCATCTAAAAAAAAAAAAAAAAAGGTATGAAGCAGCCTTTGAATTAAAAGTAGACCATATCCTTAATAGCCCCATGTAGAACAATGAACCTGGACCCCTATCTCTCACCATATACAAAATCAACTCAAAATGGATCAAGGACTTAAATGTTTAAGAGCCAAAGCTATTAAAATATGAGGGAAAAACCTAAGGAAAATGCTCCTGGACGTTTTTCTAGGCAACGAATTTAAGACTAAGACCTCAAAAGCACAAAGAACAAAACCAAAAATAGATAAAAGGGACTTAATTAAACTAAAAAGCTTCTGCACAGCAAAATAAATTATCAACAGTGTAGCTACGATCTCTTCAATGGGATAAAATATTTGCAAACTGTTCTTCCAGCAAGGGACTAATATCCAGAATATACGAGGAACTCAAATAATTCAAGAAAAATAAACATTAAAAAGTGGGCAAAGGACATGAATAGTAGACATTTCTCAAAAGAAGACATACCAATGGTCAATAGGTATATGAAACAGTGCTAAACATCACTAATCATCAGGGAAATGCAAATCAAATCCACAGTGAGACATCAGCTTACCCTAGTCAGAATGGCTATTATTAAAAAGACAAACAATAACAGATGCTGGTGAGGATGCAGAGAACTCTTATACACTGTTGGTGGGAATGTAAACTAGTATAGCCACTATGAAAAACAGTATAGAGATTGCTCAGAAAATTAAAAATAGAATTATTTGATCCAGTAATCCACTAGTGGTTATCTATCCAAAGAAAAATAAATTAATATATCAAAGCGATACCTGCACTTGCACGATTATTGCATTAGTATTCATAATAGCAAGGATATAGAATCAACCCTAAGTGTCCATCAATGGATGAATGGATAAAGAAAAAGTAGTATATATACACAATGGAATACTATTCAGCCATAAAAAGAATGAAATCCTATTATTTGCAGCAACATGGATAGAACTGGAGGTCATTATCTTAAGTGAAATAAGCCAGGCACAAAAAGACAAATATCATACATTCTCACTTATATGTGGGAGCTAAAAATTTTGATCACATTCAGGTAGAGAGTAGAAAAATAGATAACAGACGGGAAAGGGTGAGTGGTGGGGGCAGTGAGGAGGATGAAGAGGTAAGTTAAAGGATACACACAAACAGTTAAATAGAAGGAATATATCAACGTTTGATAGCAGAGTACGGTTATTATACTTAACAAAAATATATTGTACTCAGATGACAAACACACTAAATACCCTGACTTGACCACTACTCATTATATACACGTAGCAAAATTTCACGTGTGCCCCACAAATATGTACAAATTGTTAACAGTAAACCATATCCTTGTCCAGGCATGGTGGCTCACACCTGTTATCCTGGCACTTTGGGAGGCCAAGGTGGGAGGATTGCTTGAGCCCAGAAATTCAAAACTTGCCTGGGTAACATAGTGAGACCCTGTTTCTACAAAAAATTATTCAGGCATGGTGACACACACCTATAGTCCCAGCTACTTGGGAGGAGTCCCAGCTACTGAGGTGGGAAGATCTCTTGAGCCTGGGAGTTGGAGGCTGTAGTGAGCTCTGATCACACCATTGCACTCCATCCTGGGCAACAGAGCATGACCCTTTCTCAAAAAAAAAGTAGACCATATCCTTAATCACAATAGCCAAGATATGGAATCATTGTAAGTGTTCATCAACAGATGAACAGATAAATAAAATTATGGTATGTGTACACAATGGAATACTATTCAGCCTTCAAAAAGAAGGAAATCCTGTCATTTGTGACTAAATGAATGAACCCAGAGGACATTATGCAAAGTGAAATAAGCCACAGAAAGACAAATACCACATGATCTCACTTACATGTGGAATCTAAAAAGTTGAACTCATAGAAGCAGAGAGTAGAGTGGTAGGTAGTTGTGGGGAGGGCACTGGGGGGATGGCCAAAGGATACAAAATTTCAACTAGACAGGAGGAATAAGTTCAAAAGATCTATTGTAAAATGTGGTGACTGTATTTAATAACAATATATTCTTGAAAATTGTTAAGAGAGGCTGGGCATGGTGGATACCTGTAATCCCAGCACTTTGGGAGGCTGAGGCAGGAGGATCACTTGAGGTCAGGAGTTCAAGATCAGCCTGGCCAACATGGCAAAACCCCATCTCTAATGAAAATATAAAAATTAGCCAGGTGTGGTGGCACATGCCTGTAATCCCAGCTACTTGGGAGGCTGAGGCAGGAGAATCACTTGAACCCCAGAAGTGGAGATTGCAGTGAGCTGAGATTGTGCCACTGCACTCCAGCCTGGGCGACAGAGCAAGACTCTGTCTCAAAAACAACAACAATGACAACCAATTGTTAAGAGAGCAGTTTTCAATACAAATGTTAATTAGCTAAATTTAGCTATTTCGCAATGTATTACATATATCAAAACAACATGTTGTATGTGATAAATTATACACTTTTGTCAATTAAACAATAATAAAATTGTAGGCCATATTCATTCATTCCATGTAAAATGAACATCCATTGTGTCAGAGTGTCAAGGCATGAAGATCAGGCAGAACAAGTATACAATGACCTAGAATGAGAACAGCTCCACCAAGGAAGGAACAGGCTTTGGAATGTGAAAACTTTTACATTTCAAGGGGACAGAGACTTAATAGAGTACCTGAATACCTCTGGTATTATGTTTTATTTATATACATACATATACACACACACACACACACACACACACACACACACACACACACACATATATACACACACAAATGTGATTTTTATATATAAGATTATTTAAATTTTTATGTTTCCCTTTTGTATGTTTTCGATTCTGATTTGGTCAACTGAACACTTGACCTAATGATAAAATATTACAGTAAATAAGCTTGCTGAATTTCTTCTTGTTCAACTTCTCTTTTATGTGCTTTTGATTTAGCAAACAAAGATCACAATGAAAAACATTCTCAAATGAGAGAATTTGGAGCACCTCAGTTTTCTAACTCTGAAAATGGTAAGAAATAATCATTTCACTCTACATATGAATGATTCTTTAAAATTCTTCAATTTTTATTTAACACTTATTTCCTTAACATTAGAAACTGTCTGGGTCTCTACATAAGAATGCAATTATGTGCCTCTACTTTGTAGCACATCACAATGGAAATTAAATAATTATTTGTTTTGTATGTTTGGGTCCTATCAGAACGTATCCGTATAACCAGGACAGCTAGGGCTGTGTCTGCTTTTCTGTCTCATGTATCTCAACCACCAGCAGTACAAGCCTCAGGAAATATTTGTTGAATGAATGAATACAATTGTTTGTATATCTAGTGTCATTAGATACTAGCAAAATAGTAAATGTCATTCAACATTAAATAAATTAAAATCACTATTTAAGAAACAAAAGTATGCCCCCAACATTCTGGTTTCCTTATCTGTAAAATGAGGATCAAGACTAAATCAACTTTAAGGTACTTCCTAAGCATTAAATAACTACCTTGAATATCTTTCTCAAGCAATTAGGTTGTAAACATTTTCTCCTAGTTTGTCATTTGTCTTGTGACTTTGTTTCTTTAAATTTTTTTAAGTTAAAAAAATTTTTTTAAAGCTTTTAAATACAGTCCAATTGGTTAATCTTTTCTTTTATTGGATCTAGACTTTAGTCATAGTCAGGAAGCTTTTCCTAAACCCAGATTATAGAAGAATTCTCTTATGCTTTCTTCTGGTATTTATGTAGTATTATTTTTTACATTTAGGTCTTGAATTCATTTGAAGTTAATTCATGTGTACAGTGTTAGCAATGGATCAGATGTTACCTTTTTTTTTTTTTCCCCCCAAAGGCTATCCTTTATATAATTTTTTTTTTTTTTAACAGTCTCGCTCTGTCATCCAGGCTGAAGAGCAGTGGCACGATCTTGGCTCACTGCAACCTTTGCCTCCTGGGTTCAAGCAATTCTTGTGCCTAAGCCTCCCAAATAGCTGGGATTACAGGTGTGCCCCACCACACCCAGCTAATTTTTTGTATTTTTAGTAGAGACGGGGTTTCGTCATGTTGGCCAGGCTGGTCTCAAATTCCTGGCCTCAAGTGATCTGCCCATCTCAGCCTCCCAAAGTGCTAGGATTACAGACGTGAGACACTGCACCTAGCCCTTTATATAATGTTTTAAAATGCCATCTTTGTCCTAGTATTGAGATAACATCATCATATACTATATTTCTGTTTCTACTTGGGTGTATTTCTAGACTTTCTTTATATTTCAAATGGTGTGTGCATGCACCAGTGCCACATAATTTTTTTTTTTTTTTTTTTTTTGAGATGGAGTTTCGCCCTCGTTACCCAGGCTGGAGTGCAATGGTGCAATCTTGGCTCACTGCAACCTCTGCCTCCCAGATTCAAGCGATTCTCCTGCCTCAGCCTCCCAAGTAGCTGGGATTACAGGCATGTGCCACTACGCCTGGCTAATTTTGTATTTTTAGTAGTAGCAAAGTTTCTCCATGTTGATCAGGCTAGTCTTGAATTCCTGACCTCAGGTGATCCGCCCACCTCTGGATTATAGGAGTGAGCCACCACGCCTGGCCCACATAGTTTTAATTACAGAAACTTTCTTGTAGTTTTAGGGCCGGGCGTGGTGGCTCACGCCTGTAATCCCAGCACTTTGGGAGGCCGAGGTGGGCATATCACCTGAGGTTGGGAGTTCGAGATCAGCCTGGCTACCATGGTGAAACCCTGTCTCTACTAAATATACAAAATTAACTGGGCATGGTGGCGCATGCCTGTAGTCCCAGCTATTCGGGAGGCTGAGACAGGAGAATCGAAAAAAAAAAAAGAAAAAGAAACTTTCTTGTAGTTTTAGTATCTGGTAAGGCTAGAATCCCCCCTCCTTTTTTTAAAAAAATTATTTTCTTAGCTATTTTTGCATGTTTACTTTTTCAATTTGAATATAAAATTGTGGGGCTTTATTAAAAAGCTCGATACTTTATTGTAATCACATTAAATGTGAAAACTGACAGGTTGATCATGTTGAGACATCCTCATGAAAAACAAGAGACATCCTTCCATTTGTTAAAGTTTACTTGTATATCTTTCAGACTTTTTTTTTCATACAGGTTTTGAACATTTCCTGTTGTTTATTTCTATGTATTTTATCTTTCTGGTTGCTATTGTAAATGGGGTTTTATTTTCCATTATATATTTTCATTGGTCATTTTGTATACATGAATGCTATTCACTTTTGCATGTTAGTTTTATATCCTGGTATACAGCTGAATTCTTTTATTATTTGAGTTATGTCATCTGAAAATAGAGATAATCTTGTGTTTTTCTTCTTACCAACTCATAGATTTCTCCTGTTTAATTACATTGGCTACTACCTTCAGAACAATGTTAACTAGTAGTGAACATTTCCTGACTTTAGTGGAAATGCCTATAATATTTCTGAACTAAGATGCTGGCTTTGGACACAGATATATTTCATGATGTTAAGGAAGCATCCATCCATACTTACTTTCTTAAGAATTTTTATTAGGAATGGTGATTTTTTTTTTCTTTTTTTTTTTTGAGATGGAGTCTTACTGTGTCACCCAGGCAGGAGTGCAGTGGTGAGATCTTGGCTCACTGCAACCTCTGCCTCCTGGGTTCAAGCGATTCTCGTGCTTCAGCCTCCCAAGTAGCTAGGATTACAGGTGCATACCACCACACCCGGCTAATAGTTGTTGAATTTTGTTGGCAGCTTTTTCAGTATCTATGTTAGCAATTATTTGCTTTTTCTTCTTAAATATATTAATATGATGAACTATAATAGTAGGTTTCCTGATATTATATCATGTTTGCATTCCAGTTGTAAGTCCAGCTTTGTCATTTTATACTACTCTGCTTGCTGATATTTTACTACTCTTTTTGCATTCTTTTTTTTTTTTTTTTTGAGCTGGAGTTTCACTTGTCGCCCCACCTGGAGCGCAATGGCACATTCTTGGCTCACTGCAACCTCTGCCTCCTGGGTTCAAGCAATTCTCCTGCCTCAGCCTCCCAAGTAGCTGGGATTACAGGTGCATGCCACCATGCCTGGCTAATTTTGTATTTTTAGTAGAGATGGGGTTTCATCATGTTGGTCAGGCTGGTCTCAAACTCCTGACCTCAGGTGCTCCACCAGCCTCGGCCTCCCAAAGTGCTGGGATTACAGGCATGAGCCACCACACCTGGCTCTTTTTGCATTCTTCTTCTTTTTTTTTTTTTTTTTTTTGAGATGGAGTCTCTCTCTGTTACCCAGGCTGGAGTGCAGTGGTGTGATCTCTGCTCACTGGAACCTCCACCTCCCAGGTTCAAGCAGTTCTTCCTGGCTCAGCCTCCTGAGTAGCTGGGATTACATGCATCTGCCACCACACCTGGCTAATTTTTTTTTTTTTTTTTTTTAGTAGAGACGGGATTTTGCCATGTTGGCCATGCTGGTCTTGAACTCCTGACCTCAGGTGATCCACCCGCCTCAGCTTCCCAAAGTGCTGGGATTTGCTAAGTGTGAGCCACTGTGCCCGGCCTCTTATTCATTTCTTAACCTATGAAAATGTCTAGGTCTAATGCTTTCTTGTATGTGTTTTTTGTCTCTCTCTATAGAAATCAGTCTGTTTAAGCTTTTAATCTGTACTGGGATTGATTTTAGTAAATTATATTTTTCTAAGAAGTTATTCATTTTGTCTAGACTTTTAAATTTGTTTGCAATAGAGTTGTACAAAATTTCTTTTTATTTTTAACAGCTCTATTTAGGTATAATTTAAATACCATAAATTTCACCCATTCTAACAGTTCCTAATTTTTAGAAAATTTAGATTATGCAACCATTACCACAGTTGGATATTAGAATGTTTCCACTACCCCCCAAATTCTCTCATGCTTGTTTTAAATTAATCTCTGATTCACTCCAAGCCGTAGGTAATTAGTAATCTGTTTTTGTCTCTATAAATTTGCCTTTTCTGGACATTTCATATAAATGAAGCCATACAAAAGGTAGTCCTTTATTTCTGGCATCTTCCACTTAATGGTTTTTAGAGTCATCCATGTTGTTGTATATATCAGTAGTTTATTATTATTATTATTTTATTTTTTGAGACCGAGTCTCACTCTGTCACCCAGGCTGGAGTGCAGTGGCGCGATCTCGGCCCACTGCAACCTGCCTTCTGGGTTCAAGCGATTCTCCTGCCTCAGCCTCCCCAGTAGCTGGGACTACAGGCATGTGTCACCATGCCTGGCTAATTTGTTTTGTATTTTTAGTAGAGATGGGGTTTCACTATGTTAGCCAGGATGGTCTCAATCTCCTGACCTTGTGATCTGCCCGCCTCAGCCTCACAAAGTGCTGGAATTACAGGTGTGAGCCACTGCACCCGGCCAGTTTATTACTTTTTATTAAGCAACAGTATTCCATTGTATGGATATACCATCTTATGTTTACTTATTTACCAGTTGATGAACATTTGGATTGTTTTATAATTTTTGGCTATTATAATACTACTACTACTGAACATTCATGTACTTCTCTTTGTGCGAGCACACATTGTCATTTTCCTTGGTTAGATTCCCAGGAGTGAAATTGCCAGGTTGTATGGTGAATTTAACTTCTTAAGGAACTGCCAAACTTTTTTCAAAATAATTGCATCATTTTATTTCCACCAGCAAAGTGTGAGGGTTCTAGTTTCTCCACATCTTTGCCAACATTTGGTATTGTCTATATTTTATTTTTTGAGACGGAGTCTCGCTCTGTCACCCAGGCTAGAGTGCAGTGGCACGATCTCAGCTCACTGCTGTCTCCACCTCCTGGGTTCAAGTGGTTCTCCTGCCTCAGCCTCCTGAGTAGCTGGGATTAGAGGCATGTGCCACTACACCCAGCTAATTTTTGTATTTTTAGTAGAGATGGGGTTTCACCATGTTGGCCAGGCTGGTCTCGAACTCCTGGCCTCAAGTGATCCACCTGCCTCAGCCTCCCAAAGTGCTGGGATTACAGACATGAGCCACCGTGCCTGGTAAATTTTAAGTAACAGTTATTCTAGTGCTTTTTTTTTTTTTTTTGAGACAGAGTTTCGCTCTTGTTGCCCAGGCTTGAGTGCAATGGCGCAATCTCAGCTCACTGCAACCTCCGCCTCCCAGGTTCAAGTGATTCTCCAACCTTGCCTCCTGAGTAGCTGGGATTACAGGCATGCCCCACCACGCCTGGCTAATTTTGTATTTTTAGTAGAGACAGGGTCTTGCCATGTTGGCCAGGCTGGTCTCGAACTCCTGACCTAAGGAGATCCACCTGCCTCAGCCTCCCAAAGTGTTGGGATTACAGGTGTGAGCCACAGTGCCTGGCTATTCTAGTGCTTTTAATTTGTAGCTTTGATTTGCATTTCTCCAGTGACTGATGGTGTTGAGACTCTTTTCATGTGCTATTGTCCATTCGTATATCTTCCTTATTGACAAATCTATTCAACTCTATTGACCATTATTTAATTGGGTTGCTTATCTTGTTAAGTTGTAAGAGTTTATATATTTTTTATAAAGTCCTTTATCAGATATATGACTTGTAAATATTTTGTCCCAGTCTTTTTATTTTCTCAATTTTGCCTCTGGAAGCACAAAATTCTTTATAAGTCCAAGTTATCATTTTTGCTTCTTCTAGCTGATTGCTCTATTGATTTCAACAGTCCCTGGAGCATAAATTGTTCCACACAATAAACCAATCAAATTTGGACTCATTTAAAGCAATAGTTCTTAAGGTCACTGAAATTTGTGGTGACCCCAGCTGGCTTTTTCCCTGGTTCCTTCAGGCAAAGTAGCTGGCCTACAGTTTAGCCTACGTGTTGACACTCATACACTGTAAGTCTTCTCCAGTTGTCTTTTACTAAAACCTCCACTGTTTTGAGAGCATCCTTAGGGTTGAATTTCTCTACACTCTGTTACAAATGAAGTCAGTGACTTTGGAAAGGGATTAGGAACCATCAGTTTTATGGTCTGCTTCTCCCTCACTCCCTGCAAGGAAAATCTCTTGAGTCAGAGCTTGAGCTGGGAGTGGGGACAATGGCATACTTCTGAGTGTCATCCTTGCTCTAGGAGCTGAGTGCTAGGTGAGGAGAGTGACGGTAGCCTTAGGTCTTCTTGGCTTGGCTTTTTCTTCATGAAACCACCACTTTACTAGCAGGGTCACGTGGTCAGGGGCCCTATATTCTTAGCACACTACACCAAACTCAGATTTCCCAACCCATGAGGGATCTGGGGAGGAGATGGGAGCTTCTATCATCTATTGACTGCACTCACCTAGGACTTAACCTCAGCAACAGGTAACTGAGCACAGGATGTGAAATGCTGGCATCTTACTCCTCCTGGGAAGCTAGCCCTTGACTGACAGTTGGAGAGAGAAACCGCCCTGTGTTCTGGCTGCACCAGACTGGAGTGGAATCTCCATCTTGCTAAGTTGGAAAGCGGGAAGATGGGACTGGTTCTCAGTTCAAATACCACAAACTCTTGCTGTTTTTCCTAAATTATAGTAGATTTTCTTAAGTAAATATTTCTTCATTTGCTGCATATCCTTGGGACTATTTCCAGAGACTTTAAATGCTTATTTATTTTGAAAAATAACTTTCACCAATTATTCTGGGGTGCAGGTCCGTGATGCCTCTCCCTTTCATTTTTATTGATAAAAATGTTTAAGGGATAGGATTTTTCCTTTGTTCATGCCATTTAAGTATTCTATTGTCAAAAGGTAAAATTACAACAAATTTAAAGACGTTAATTGGCTTTTATTTGCAATTCTAGAATCAGGCAACACCCCATTCTATAACATGGAATGAGTGTTCCGAGGAGGTTGGTTTTATAGACAGAAAAGGACCAGGGAAAGCAGAAACAGAAAACAAAAAGTGGATTGATCATTGCAGTTACTTTTCTTGTAAGAGTTAAAGCAGAGGGGACTTCCTCATCGTGCTAGCTAGGACTGGCCTGCTTGGGGACTTGGCTATGATGTCTCTCTCCTGATTTCTTGAAAGGCCAGATAACTTAGTTTGGTTTGGTGATATGGAACTTTAGCATGAGTGACTCCATTTTGGTTTGGTCTGTTGGGTCTAGTACAAGAGCTCAGTCCAAACCAATGGTCTTCTATACATTTTACTTAACACCATGGATTATGATATACAATATTTCCTTCATCATTATTTTTCCTAAAGTCCATTCCCTTTTCAACGTTGTTTGGTAGAAGGTTTTAAGATTTACAGGTGTAACAACCTTTTTGTTTTTATAGTTTCATTTTAGAATTGTCTTTTTATTGCATTATGATCAGAGCATGTTGTTTGTAATGTTCCTACTTTAAGAACACAATTTTTTTGTGTGTGTGCCTTAGTATAATCAACTTTGTACATTTTCAGTGTGTGGTTAAGAAGAATGTTTCTATTACCAGGGTTTGTGTTATCCAAAATAACTACATTATTGATTATGCTCTTTTGATCTTTTTTATCTGTTGTCCTCTTGGCCTGTTTTTTAGTCAGAGTGGTATATTAAAGTCTCATATTATTTATTTGTTTCTGTGTCTTTTGCATCTCCTTTGGTTTCTGACTTAGGTGGTAGCTTAATTATTTCATATATAGCATTCATAATGGTTATATCTTCATTGTGAAATGTGGCCATTTTGACCTAAATCCTGCCTAATTAGAAATAACTTTCACATAAACTTGCAGTCACTTTAGTTGTTTGTTTAAAATTATGTTAATACAGTATGAAAACAATGAAACAAATTTGATTCATCCTATGGTCTTACTCTCATTTCCTAAAATCAAAAAAGCCTTTGTTTTTATTTACACTCAATAGTTGCAAAAGATCTACCTGTAGATTCATTGGAAGGAGAAGATTTTGAGAAGGAATTCTCATTTCTGAACAACCTCCTAAGTTCTGGTTCTTCAAGTACTAGTGAATTTACCCAAGAATGCCAGACTGCCTTTGGGAGCCCCAGTGCCAGTCTCACGTCCCAGGAGCCTTCCATGGGGTCTGAGCCCCTCGCTCATTCTTCTCGATTCCTTCCTTCACAACTCTTTGACCTTGGCTTTCATGTGGCTGGAGCGTTCAACAGTAAGTGTCTATGAAACATTTGGACATATGTGCTTTACTTTATCTTTGTGAAGCAAAAACCGTGTGCTTACTGATGCTAGAATCAACAAGGAGACTGATTTTAACGTCAGCACCACTAGATAAAATCTGCAGTCCACCAATCAACTGGAAAAATATTAGTCACCTCGGGAATCTGTTAACAAGACTGAAACAAGGGCTGTTTCCCTGCCCACCTTCACCAGACCCCATGTTTTCTTCACTGATTTTCCCAGGCATCTGGTTTAAAACACTTGACCTGCTAATTACTCCTACCTAGGGCAGTCAATACTGTTTCTTCCATCAAGCAAAACTTGCTGTGTTCAGAGTTGACAAGAGGAAAAAGAACAGCTCTGGAGGCTGGTTCCCTTTCTGGGCAAGGTAGCAGGAGAAAGAGTCCACCATCCTGTGTCCAACCCTGCACCTTGGGGGTCACTTTGCTTCCCACATCCATATTGGTTACCAAATCCTGTCAGTTCTGTTTCTGAAACCTGTCTCAAATTTCCCACTCCTCTCTGCCTCAACACCAGAGCCATTTAGAGCCTCATTTGCTTTCCTAGGTTACTGCAAGAGTTCCTAACAGGTCTCCAACCCCCAATTCATCCTCCACACTTATGTGGAGTTCTCTCTCCAAGCAGCAGATTCTGATGTCAGCACCTGGCATACATTTTATAAAATGAAACACCATGGTTTCCAGGGATAAAACTTGCCTATGTTGCATTTCCATCCATATCTCCTATCTCCTATTGAAGTGAAGGAAGAATACTTGCCGTTTTCTATAATCACACTGAGTGCTCCACAGCCCTCTGATGCATCTATCTGTACTTGTGTTGCTTCTTCTGCTTCTGATGTTCAGTAATGGAGCTTGGACGTGGGCCTGGGTATTAGATCCCAATCCAGTGTTTTCTCCATGACTGTCAGTCCTTGAAGTCCTCCTCAGTACTGCCAAATGGAAATGGTTTCTCCCTCCTCCCATCGTGCTTTGCTTTATCTATTTTCATGGTTCTAATCCTACTTTATCTTGCTTTATATTCCAGTCTCTCACATCCTAGATTTTAACCCCTGGACGGGGGGACCCCTCATGGCACTTCACAGTGTCTTAATGCATTGTACTTTGTATTAAATACTGAGGTACATGCTTTATCTACAAGCATCCCAAGGGCATGATATGTAGAGTGAGTCATCTTTGTACTTTCTATGACAGCAGCATGTTGTTAGCTCAATTAATAAACTAAATGTTAGTTAAATAATCACTCAGTAAGAATTGATTGAATAGAATAAAAGAAAGAATAGACAATATTATTTGATAAAGAGGCACTCTATCTGGGATAATTCAGGTGTTTTGCTACAGTAAAATCTTCAAAAATATTTATTCTTGTGTGGCATACCAATGGCCCAGTAGCTATAAAGATTTACAAACTGATTTCATTCTCTACTATCAACTCCTCCCTCTTCCTGCATAACTTGCTACGTCTCTAGCAGCACTGAACTTTTAGTTGCTGGCAATGCAATTATCAACAATACTTTTTCACTACTCAAAATATGTGCTCTGATCCTTACCTGTAGGCAGACAGGATATTCCCATTTAATAGCTGAACAGCTGAAAACCACAGTATTTGAATAACTTGCTCAAGGTCATCAGACAGTTTAAATAGTTAAGACAGGACCAAAATCTGCCCCTGCCTCTTTGTGCAGAACTCTACTTTACCAATCTTTCCTTTATATCTACTTTTCTCTCTCCTGTGGTACAGACCAGGAAAGGGAGCTTCCCTGCGAATTAAGAGATCTGTGTTTGAGGAACCCTATCTACATTGGGCCTCAGATCTTTTCTATACAAGGAAGGGATTAGGCAGGATAATCTAAATTCCTTTCTAGTGCTGTGCCATAATCATAGCATAAATGGTTTTCCATGTTGTAGCAAACATTTCTCCACATTCCCATAGAGTATTCATAATGACGTTTTAATTACAAAGTACTGTCATTTTATACAACATAATCTACCTGATTCCTTCCTTATTGTTTCTACTTGTTCATTATTACAGATAATGCCGCAAAAAAAAAATCATGCATGTACTTCTTCCTTCAGCTAAATTATTTCCTTAAGAAAAATTGCTAGGAATGGGATCACTGAGTCCAAGGGTATAAGCATATTTATAGGTTTCAACATTCCAATGATCAGGCCTGTTCCTTCCCTTCTTGACTCTTTAGAACTTCTTCCTATACCTTTTGCATTTCAATTATTTTTTAAACATCCCACATATTTATTTCAAAACCACTTTGAAAAATGTAAGGAAGTCGGATCCAACTCTGTCTGAAACTAAGATGATTAAAATATATGACTATAGATAAATTTTCAGTATTTTATACCTCTTATACTATAGAATCTTACCCAGATACAAAGACTGGAGGACTTAGATATTTTTACCTTTTCTTGTTTTTCTGATGCTGCTTCCTATTTGATTAACAATGGACAATTTTTACTTCTTTTATCCCAGGCTGGGTCTCCCAAGAGGAATCAGAGCTTCGTCTTTCACACACTGATAACCAGCCAGTGCCTTCACAGAGTCCAAAGAAATTAACAAGATGTAAGTTATTTATTTATATATTCTTTATCATTGCTTTAATAATCAGTTGAATTCAGATAAATTTAGAAAAGGATCACTTTATATTGTTTTCACCTCATTGTCCTGAAAAAGTTTAATAATGAGTTATTAAAATGAAAGCTATACTGCTTATCCCTCAATGTGGAAAGCATTGAATAGAAATTGAGCTTGGGGCCAAGCATGGTGGCTCATGCCTGTAATCCTGGACTTTGGGAGGGCGAGGCGGGCGGACTGCCCGAGGTTAGGAGTTGGAGACCATCCTGGGCAACATGGTGAAACCCCAACTCTACTAAAATACAACAACAACAAAATTAGCCAAGTGTGGTGGCGAGCACCTGTAGTCCCAGCTAGTCGGGAGGCTGAGGCAGGAGAATTGCTCTAACCCAGGAGGCAGAGGTTGCAGTGAGCCAAGATCGTGCCACTGCACTCACTCCAGCCTGGGCGACAGAGTAAGACTGTCTCCAAAAGAAAAGAAAGAAAGAAATTGTGAGCTTGGCAAAGCATACTACATTTTGTACTGTAATCTTTTATAGTTTGTGTTAAGGTTTGTTGGTAATGGATATAAAATTAGGGATACAAGATGCTTTCTGATTACAGGATGCCTATTGACAAAGAATGCATTCAAGCACTTAAGTTGGTTACCATATTAACCTTTTTCTTTTCTTTTTTTTTTTTTTTTTCATTAAGACAGAGTTTCGCTCTGTCACCCAGGCTGGAGTGCAGTGGTACAATCTCAGCTCACTGCAACCTCCGCCTCCTGGGTTCAAGCGATTCTCCTGCCTCAGCCTCCCAAATAGCTGGTACTATAGGCACATGCCACCATGCCCGGCTAATTTTTTGTATTTTTAGTACAGACAGGGTTTCACCATGTTACCCAGGATGGTCTCGATTTCCTGACCTCATGATCTGCCTGCCTCAGGCTCCCAAACTGCTAGGATTACAGGCTTGAGCCACCACGCCCAGCCCATATTAACCATTTTTAAGAGTACAGTTCAGTGATATTAAGCATGTTCATATTGCTGTGAAACAGATCTTCAG
The DNA here is from genome assembly GCF_028885625.2 of Pongo pygmaeus. Classification (NCBI taxonomy): domain Eukaryota; kingdom Metazoa; phylum Chordata; class Mammalia; order Primates; family Hominidae; genus Pongo; species Pongo pygmaeus. The sequence continues at coordinate 103,087,683 of NC_072384.2, read as the reverse complement.
AACTTTTTTATCTTGTAAATCTGAAACTTTATACCTGTTAAACAACCCCTTCTCCTAAGTCCCTGGTAACCACCATTCTGCTTTCTCTGAGTCTGATTACTTTAGATACCTCATACAACTGAAATAATGCAGTATTTGGTTTTTTTGTGACTGGCTTATTTCATTTTGCATAATGTCCTCAAGGTTCATCCTGAAGGAAGTGACTGGATTTCCTTCCTTTATAAAGCTGAATAATACTCTATTTGGTAGATACAACACAACTGGTTATCTGTTGATCCATGGATCACATTTTTTAAACAGCCTACTGAGATATAATTTATTCCCTTCACTGGTCTTCAATACTCTGCTGTAAACAAGAGACCTCTCTTATCCTCAACTCATTTATTTATTATCAATATAGATTCATATGTTTTCTTTCGTTGTTGTTTTTTTTGGAGACAGAGTCGCCCAGGCTGGAGTGCAATGGTGCGATGTTGGCTCACTGCAACCTCCGCCTCCCAGGTTCAAGTGATTCTCCTGCCTCAGCCTCCTAAGTCGCTGGGTCTACAGGCATGTACCACCACACCTGGCCAATTTTTGTGTAGACATGGGGTTTCACCATGTTGGCCAGGCTGGTGTTGAACTCCTGACCTCAAGTGATCCACCTGCCTCGGCCTCCCAAAGTGCTGGGGTTACAGGTGTGGGTCACTGGACCTGGCCTGATTCCTATGTTTTCAGTGGTTTATAATCACCACTGAACTTACTGATTCTAGTGCTCACGTTGTTCCTGTGTTGGCCAGTGGGCGCTCTTTCAGGCTGACTTCTGAATCCTTGTGATATCAGTATCTTTAAATTTTGAAATAATTTCAGACTTATAGAAAGACTACAGAAGTTAATACAAAATACTACCATACATTCCTCACTTAGGTTTCCAAAATGTTACCATGTTTGCTTTACTCATATTTTTTTTGAGTATTTTTTTGCTTTACTCATATTTTTTGCTTTACTCATATGTTTACTCATATTCTCTCTCTTCCCCACCCCCACATCATATACATATAAATTTCTTCTGAACTGAAATAGTTTAAGTAGCAGACATGATGCCCCTCTGCCACTAAATATTCATTGTCTATTTCCTAAAAACAAGGACATTCTTTTACATAATTACAGTACAAGTCCAAATCAGGAAATTAACATTGCCATAGGACCATTATCTACTGTAGACCTTATTCAGAGTTTGTCAATTATCCCACTAATTTCTCAACTTCATTTTAGTTTTTCATAGTCTAGGATCCAATCCAGGATCACACATTGCATTTAGTAAAGTCTCTTTAGTCTCTTTTAATCTGGAACAGTTCCTCAATCTTTGTGTCTCATGACCTTGACATTTTTGCAGTGTACAGGTCATTTATTTTGAATATTCCTTGAATTTGGGTTTAGCTAATGTTTTTTCATAATTAGACCCAGGTTATGCATTTTGGCAGGGCTACCAGTGCAGGAATGGTGTTGTGCCTTAGTAAATCCTATCAGGGGGTGCATGATGTCTATTTTGTTTCACTCCTGGTGATGTTAAGCCTGATCACTTGGTTATGGTGGTATCTGTCACGTTTCTCCATTACAAAGTGACTGCTGTATTTTTCCCTTTGTAATTCGTAAGTATCTTGTGGGAAGTATTTTGAAATACTGCAGATGGTTTGTTTCTACTGAAGTTTTGCCCACTAATTTAGCATTCACTGATTATTCTTCCATGAAATATTTATTACTGTAGTTGTTGCCAAACGGTGATTTTCTATTTCCTCATTCCCTCTGTATTTATGAGTTAGTGTTCTACTGAATGGGAAAGCTTTCCCTTTTTCCCTACTTATTTACTTATTCATTGATATCAGTGTGGACTCCTGGAATCTATTTTATTCTTCCCAGTACTTTGAGGTCAGCCAGTAGGGGAAACCCTCGATTCCAAGCAAATCACAGATTTCACACTGGCAGGTTCAGAATACAGCCATCCCTCAGGGATTCAGAGTACTTATAGTTATACTTTTCTTTTTAAAAACCAGCTAAAACAAGTTGTACTTAATCATTTAAAACAGACACTATAAATAAATTTCAGAAACGAACACAAAAAAGCAAAGGCACTATTTATCTATAATTCTTGAGGCTGATTTTCGAGGAAAAATTTAGGGGGGAAAAAAAAACCTCTCACCAAGAAGGTACAACAAAACTAAACTTAAGAATTTAACAGGCTGGGTGCGGTGGCTCATGCCTCTAATCCCAGCACTTTGGGAGGCCAAGGTGGGCGGATCACGAGGTCAGGAGTTCGAGACCAGCCTGGCCAACATGGTGAAACCCCGTCTCTACTAAAAATACAAAAATTAGCTGAGCGTGGTGGCACACGCCTGTAGTCCCAGCTACTTGGGAGGCTGAGGCAAGGAGAATCACTTGAACCTGGGAGGCAGAGGTTGCAGTGAGCTGAGATCATACCATTGCCCTCCAGCCTGGGCAACAGAGCAAGACTCCATCTCAAAAAAAAACAAAAAACAAATTTAATAAAATTGATGTTTTGGTTTTTTTTTTTTTTTTTTGAGACAGAGTTGTGCTCTCTCACCAAGGCTGGAGTGCAGTGGCATGATCCTGGTTCACTGTAACCTCTGCCTCCGGGTTCAAGCAATTCTCCTGTCTCAGCCTCCCGAGTAGCTGCGATTACAGGCACGCCACGAAACCTGGCTAATTTTTGTATTTTTTGGTAGGGACGGGTTTTCACCATGTTGTCCAGGCTGGTCTAAAATTCCTGACCTCAAGTGATCCACCTGCCTTGGCCTCCTAAAGTGCTGGGATTACAGGCGTGAACCACTGTGCCCGGCCATAAAATTGAAAATTTTAACAACTTTAAAATTCATTCATTAAGAGCCTCACTTCATTAGTCATTAAGGAAGTACAAATTAAAAGCAAAATGGAATTCAAGACCTACCTATTACAATGGCTAAAATGAAACAGAAAAGAAAATCCCTAATTGACAGGGATGTTAAATAACTAGAATCTCAAAAACTGCGTGTAGGAGTGTAAATTGGTAATACCACTTGGAAAACTGGCAGTTTCTACTAAAACTTAACATACATATGCCCTGTGACCACGTAATTCCACTCCTAAGTACATACCCAACAGAAACGCATCTACCCATTGACTAAAATATATGCTAATGAGCGTTACTGTGATACTGTTAATAATACACCAGAATGGGATTTACCCTGGCATTCCCTGGGGTTGGGGGTGTGTGAATAGTGACTGGAAGGGTGTCAGGGTATCAGGCATGAGGGGAGCTTCAGAGGAGTAGTCATTTTTTTTTTTTTTTGAGACAGGGTCACACTCTGTCACCCAGGCTGGAGTGCAGTGGTGCAATCTTGGCTCACTGCAGCCTCTGCCTCCCAGGATCAAGCGATTCTCATGCCTCAGCCTTCCAAGTAGCTGGGATTACAGGTGTGTGCCACCACACCCTGCTAATTTTTTTTTTTTTTTAAGTAGAGACAGGGGTTTCACCATGTTGGCCAGGCTGGTCTCGAACTCCTGACCTCAGGTGATCTGCACACCTCAGCCTCCCAAAGTGCTTGAATTACAGGCGTGAGCCACCATACCCAGCCATGTTCTACTTCTTGATTCTGATATTGCTGATGAGTGTATTTACTTTATGAAAATTAATTACGTTTAATTTGGGCTTTTTCTCTCTATATAGAATTCATTTTCTGCTTGTTATCCTATAAGAATCTCTGGAGGCAGTAATAGCGTACACAAGGAGAGCCTCTATAAAAGATGTAACGGACAGAACTTTATTTCCCATTGTGACTAATGAATATAAAACCTTATATTTGCATAATGCTGTACAATATTTACATACTTTTCAGGACTCTTCAACAGCTGCATGAAGGAGGTCAGGTATTATCTTAGTGACATCTATTCTTCTGGCATAATGACTAATAGTGCCCCTATTTACTCTCATGTATCCTGATATAATGATGAATCATATGGTTACTACTTTACAGATGAGGAGACAAGAGCCCCTGAGGTTAAATGACTTGCCCAGTATTACTCATTAGTAGGTGTTACACCCAGGAGTCAAAGCCAGATTTTGTGTGGGTTTCACTGATACTACTTCAGGGTACTCAGAAACAGAACTGGACACACAGAGTGAAGCCTTTCACTCTGCCCTGATCCTTGGGCTCTGGATCCCTATACCCCAAACCCCAGCCCTCTGGTCTGTGGTGAGTGTTACCGTGATGTGAAAGAGGATTGCCTTGGGACTGCCTTCTACCCTCCACACTGTGACTCTGGTTTCATGTCCAGTTCTTAGACTGTCCTCTGGGTCTCAACCCTGCCTTCTGGACTCCTTGGCTTTCAAGGGCCTAGACTTCTGAGATGACCCACTGTCTGTGCCACTGTGCATTCTTTATTAGTCCCAACTCTCAGCCCAAATGTACACTCTTGAATATCTGCCACAGTGCAACTTGTAGAATCTTGAGAAATAAAATTTTCCAGTCTCCATAAGGAGATGTGAGGGATCTGATGAACAAGAAGTTGTACCTGAGATAAAATGCATACTGTAAAATGCGCACATCAAAAAGTTTTAAAGTGCACATGGAAAAGACATAACAACTGTAAACCAAAATGACAATGTTGGGTGTGCTAATGTGGTAAGATTAGGGGGAATTTTTTTCCTTATGTCTAATATTTTTGTAATATCACTTTTATAATAAACATAAATCAACTTGAAGCAGTGTTTACAAATGTCATTTCTTACTTGATATGAACAAGTTTACTTTTAAACCTTATCTGAGAGTCTTCTATAAGTGATCCTAAATGTTCTATGGAGACCACAGTATTGCTTGCCTTTTCACTTTTAACTCAATTCCTTTCTCAGAGCAGCATACAATTATTTAAATATAGGCACCTCATCAAAGCACAAGTTATCTGCATTTGCCTTTCAAAATTATCTTAAACCAGGAGCAATGGTTCATGCCTATAATCCTAGTGTTCTCGGAGGCTGAGGTGGGAGAATCACTTGAGCCTGGGAGTTCCAGACCAGCCTGGGCAACATAGGGAAACCCCAGTCTCTACCAAAAAAAAAAAAAAAAAATCTTAAGGGGACTGTAGTTGATAGATTATTGTCACAGTTATCAACCTAATTTTTTCTTAATCCAAAAGAAGCACCTACTTCAAAATCATAAATGTGGTACAAAAACATGATTTCAAAACTGAATCTCTTTAATGTATTTTTTTTCTTTTTTAATAGCCCCCAACAATGGCAACCAAGACATGTCAGCCTGGTTCAATCTGTTTGCAGACTTGGATCCACTTTCAAACCCAGATGCTATTGGACACTCAGATGATGAACTTCTTAATGCTTGACTGAAGTTATAATGTCACTTCAGTGGCCTTGAGACATCAATTTTACAACGTATTTCCTTTGTGGAAAGTTTAGATTGTAACCCACACACAAAAGCATGGTGTTTGTGAATATAACACCTGTCAGCCAACTTTAGACAGATGGTAAAGACCACATTTGAATAAGTACACATCTTTCACATCTTGGATTTGCAGCTGTTGGTACTATGTGGAAAATATTAGAAACTACAGAGTCTGCGATATTTAGATACTGAAATTTATGTCAAAATAACAGCTAGGAATAATTCTGTCAATATGGAGTTGAGCTTATTTCTTTGGAAACCCTTTTAAGTTGCCTTGCTGGCTGTGAGAATTTTATATGTGGATAAAAAAGATGGCATGTAAATTGGATTGTGGTTTGGGGTCAGTTTTTAAATGAAATAGTAGCAAGGAGGATTTTCTGTTTTGGAAAACAGCATTAGAACCAGACCAGCTTTGTTTTGGGTTAGAGAGATAGATAGAATAAGATTTGAGAACTCAGTTTGCTTTAATGAAATCACAGAGAAACTTGGTACTTGTTTATCTTCATTTGGAGGCTAAAATTGTAATGTTTTTTCATTCATACAAAATAATGGACACTCCCTAATTCCATTATTAAATCTTGAAGGGTAAGTAGCAGGATAATTAATTTGCTAAGCCCATCCTCAGCAGAAACAGAAAAATCTATCTTCCCATCTCCTAAAACTCAGAATGCACAGTAATACTTAAGGCTTGTACAAGTGTCTTCAGACCCACTTTTTCATACACTTGCTATATAGTATTATGCAGTATTTATATTATTCCTGAAAATAAAATGAGGGGAGAATATTCCCTAAGCAACTGGCAAATAGTATTCCTGAAACACCTAGAAATTTCTATCTGAATGAGGGAGACACTTATGAACACCTTATCCTTACATATATTTGCATACTTATCTCATATTTTGTGACATAATTATTTAACCCAGAATACTTTACTTTCTGGCAGACATACAGAAAGCTCTGTGTGATCAATAAGGGAGTGTCTCATTTTTCTACTTCCCTCTTTCTGTGGGCGACATGATCTGAGGCTCTATTTGATTACTAAGCAAAATCTGTTACCCCTACAGGGTTTAGAACCTAAGTATCAGAGGAAGGCTATTTAATGGAAGTTAGTGTAAGCTGATAAAAACATAGCTACTGTACACACACATCAATCACTCAATTTCCTGTCCTTTTTTCTTGCCCACCCTTTAATTTTGAAGCAATATCCCAAGTGTTGTTTTATATTTGTCATCCAGTCCATTGCATTTCCATAAGAAGACATTTTGACTGGCTGGGTGCGGTGGCTCATGCCTGTAATCCCAGCACTTTGGGAGGCTGAGGCAGGCGGATCACGAGGTCAGGAGATCGAGACCATCCTGGCTAACATCGTGAAACCCCGTCTCTACTAAAAATACAAAAAATTAGCCAGGCGTGGTGGCACGCGCCTGTAGTCCCAGCTACTCCAGAGGCTGAGGCAGGAGAATGGCATGAACCCGGGAGGCGGAGCTTGCAGTGAGCTGAGATGGCGCCACTGCACTCCAGCCTGGGCAACAGAGCAAGACTCCATCTCAAAAAAAGACATTTTGACTAAGTTATTCACAGTAGCTTCCACATGCTCTTAGTTCTATTCTAAACAGGCCTATTTAGAAGAGGATTGCTTGTAATGTTTGTCATGGTACATAGAAAACATTGGACCAGAGTAGGTAAAATGCAGTCCATATCCCATCCATAGCCATCTACAATAGTAACTGCCCACAAGCTCTCCAGAAAACTACTACAATGGCCAAGTACAGTATAGGCTGGAAAGACCTTATCTAAAGGTCAGAAACATTGACTCAGAAAAAAGGTATGAAGTCTTTCCATAAAATCTTTTCACAATATTACTCCTATTTATTTTAGATTTTAATGAGCCATTACTTATCTCTTCAGAAGCCTTTTTTAAGTCTTCCTTTATACTCAGTGAAATTTCCCAGAATGCAGTACTGTCACTGTTCTGCCAAGTTCCAATCACCAAGATCATGATCATGAATCCCAATCTGAATTCTATACCCATGGTGACTCTGGTGCTCCCAACTTTTGAGTGCCTCAACAAATGCTGAACTTTGGCTGGGCACGGTGGCTCACGCCTGTAATCCCAGCACTTTGGGAGGCCATGGCGGGTGGAACATTTGAGGGCATGAGTTTGAGATCAGCCTGGCCAACATGGGGAAACCCTGTCACTACTACAAATACAAAAATTAGCCAGGTGTGGAGGTACATGCCTGTAATCCCAGCTACTCAGGAGGCTGAGGCAGAAGAATTGCTTGAACCCAGGCGGCGGAGGTTGCAGTGAATTGAGATTGCACCACTGCACTCCAGCCTGGGCAACAGAGCGAGACTCCATCTCAAAAAAGAGAAAAAAGCTTAACTTTATGTCTTGAGAGAGTATGTACCATTTTTCTTTGTAGTGGTCACCTTGCTAATGCATTAGTTCTGAGATATTTATCTCCCTCACATGTGTGCAAGGAAGTCCCTGTTATCGAATACAGATACTTTAACAAGCAGACAAAGCAGAAACCCAAAGTCCATACTAGGAACACCCTAAATTTTCCAAAAGCAAAAGTTCTCCCGAAATGGAGACATACAAAGGACTTTTATTATTCTGTTACTAGTTTCTATAACATTTCTTCTTTCAACAGAGTATATGTTTCCCATTTAACCCAGAGCAACATTAACTTCCTTAGCAAGTCCAGTTCTAACTTCCAACAAGTCCAACCACTATTTTTGAAGAGCATATCAATAACTATATTAAGATGAAGGTAACCACATTCATATTTTCTCAAGATTAGTTATTTGAAGCTCAGCAGTTTTTGTGGTCAGAAAGAAATTTTGCTCTATTAAACCAATATTGCTAATATAAAAAACCACCACACTGAAGAAAGGAGGGAAAGGACAGGATAAGCACAGAACAGAGAATGACTGGTTGCTTTTTGTCTCAATCTAGATAATCCATTCAATAAGAAGTAAATTAATTATCCTTAACCAATGGTAGGCTGAGAACAACCCTCAAAATAGGTATTTTTTATGTTAAATGGGGAGAAATATCTATACTTTATTTTCTACTGGATAAGAATGTGTTTAAGTCTAAAAAAACACCAGACGAGCTAAACTTTGCCTAGTGGGTCTACAACCATTTTTTAGGAGAGGCAGGAATACCAGGGCATAATAAGATCAGATTGGTGTAATTTTGTATGTTTTTGAAATCCTTCATTAATTGTAGAAACTTGATATGATTAGAAACAAACTGTATTTCAACAAACAGGTTTTAGTATTTGCACATTGAAAAAGTGTTTTGTATTTCAACTATAAATATTTCACGTATCTGTATAGACCATCTAGAAATGTAGAGGTCTTACAGCATTAGAACGAAGGAAGTTTACAGGTGCTCTATCTATTTTTCTGAGCCTCTTTTAATAAAGATTGCAAGATGGCATAAAACAAAAGTTTGTTTCCTGAAGTTTTTAATACAATTATTATTTTCCTATTCAAAAACTTGTGTTTTACCTCAAGATCATAGTATTAGGAAAGTACATTGAGTTGATATGGACATGGGAGAACGAAAATAAAACCAGGGCAATTAATATCCTTGTAAGGCCGGGCGTGGTAGCTCACGCCTATATAATCCCAGCACTTTGGGAGGCCAAGGCAGGCAGATCACTTGAAGTCGGGAGTTTGAGACCACCCTGGCCAACATGGTGAAACCCCATCTCAATTAAAAATATAAAAATTAGCCGGGCGTGGTGGCAGATGCCTGTAATCCCAGCTACTTGGGAGGCTGAGGCAGGAGAATCGCTTGAACCCGGGAGGTGGAGGTTGCAGTGAGCTGAGATCAGGCCATGCACTCCACCCTGGGTGACAGAGTGAGACTCCGTCTCAAAAGAAAATCCTTGTGAGATGAATTCTTTCTTATTTCATATAGAAGAGGACTATGTAAGATATGGGAAATAATATAATGTATGTTATTTGTGTAAATACTTTCAGTAACAAAAACTATCAAATATCAAAAATTTGAGCCTAGACACAAACAATTAAATATAAGCCATAGTATGTAACCTGACTTATTGAAGGCAGGAATAAAAAGAAGAGAGCCAGAATTGATTCAGTTATTTTTGTCTTCCATAGTGTTGGCACAGCCCTGCATTTCTCTACCTTGAGCAATAAAGCAGTCCCAGAATTTTGAAATATAGAAATTAGGAAGGAAAAACGAACTTTAAAATATTAATTCAGTAGAACTGAAAGTAATGCATTTCATGCAATAGTAAAGTGCTTAAACATGGCAAAGAAAAGTGTGGGACAAGATGAGAAGAAAAATGGTTGGTAAAGATGAGTCACATCCAGAAGACCAACATAAGCTATTTTTCCATCTTTTTCTGTACCATTTAAAAGACTACTAAAGAGTTCAAAACAAACTGTCCTTGGCATTTAAAGTCAAGACATGGTTCTTCACTCAGTGGTGTTAAATTAACCACTCATTGGCCAAAGAGTAAATACAAAAAGGAGATGAAGTTCTGACTGGTGTCGTGGGTGAGATTTTGCAGTGTATGTTTTTACATTTGTAGTGAACGTTTTAAACTTCCAGTTTTCTTGCTGCCTCAACATCTCCACAAACAGGCTGTGAGCACCTGGCCCAGTGTGATATGGGTGGCCCCTGCCACAAGTTTCCCTTGCTACCTTGCCCATGACCTAGTAACATTTAAATGCACCAGTGAAATTCTCTTTTTCTTGTGTGCTTCTCCCTGACCCGAAGGCTCCTGCCCATGTCTTAGGCCTCTCCGCTCCCCACCTGCTTGGCTGAGCCCCCTCCCATGTGACCCCCTCTCAGCATGCAGTGACTGTCTCTCTAGGACCTGTGAGTATATTACAACTTTTTTTCCTGGGTCTCTCCTGTGATATCTCTTGTGGCTAAACCTCACTGACCATAACCTAAAAAAACACATACAAAAAACATGAAAGAAAAAGTTGTTTCTTGGGCTGGCCTGGACGAACGGGAAGCCAGGAGCTCGACCCCGGCTCTCGGAGGCGCAGTGAGGCCTGGTCTCCGGCTGCCAGACCATGCTGAGCGGAGCACGCGGCAGGCTCGCCTCAGCGCTGCGGGGAACGCGCGCGCCGCCGTCCGCGGTCGCCCATAGGTGCCTGCACGCGTCGGGGTCACGGCCTTTGGCCGACAGGAGCAAGAAGACTGAGGAGCCGCCCCGCGCCTTCGATCCGGCGCTGCTGGAGTTCCTGGTGTGCCCGTTCTCCAAGAAGCCGCTCAGATATGAAGCATCAACAAATGAATTGATTAATGAAGAGTTGGGAATAACTTATCCAATCATTGATGGGATTCCTAATATGATACCACAGGCAGCTAGGATGACGCATCAAAGAAGCAAGAAGAAGTGGAGCAGCGCTAGTTCATAATTTTAAAAAATAAAAAAATCCTCAACAGCCAACTTTTCTTAGTACCATATACCTTTTAAAACACAGTGGCAGGTAATAAGCGGAAGAGAAGAATGTTTCTGTCTCTTCCTACGTTGCCCGTTCTTATTCCACTGGTTTCTTTAGCAGGACTGTTCCACTCAGCCTCTGTGGAAGAAAACTTCCCACAGGGCTGCACTAGCACAGCCAGCCTTTGCTTTTACAGCCTGCTCTTGCCTATTACCACACTGGTGTATGTATTCTTCCACCTCTGGACCTGGATGGTTATTAAACTCTTCATGCATAACTGATGCAACTAGAGTCAATATGCTGTATATATTAATGATAGCTCTTGGGCGTCTATCTCTGAAAGCTCAAATGGATGGAATTTAGTTTGTGGGAAAGAGGCTTTGCTTTGAGCATATCAGGCTTAGGACTGTGGGAGGCTTAAGTTGCAGACGCTTCTTTTATTGTACTCTTGTTCTGCCCTTGTCTTTTGAAGGCTCTGACATAACTGTTGTATCAGAAGAAACATTTTGACAGTGTCTTGTTGGAGATAAACATCCTAATTGACATGTGATGACTATTTCTTATTCCATTCATCTAAGAGTCATTGAAATTTTGTTTGTTTGTTTAGCTTCAAGGTCTTTGGTAGTCACATGTTAGGGATGACTGAAATAATTCCAAAGGAGTGATGTTGGAATAGTCCCTCTAAGGGAAAGAAATGCATTTGAACGAATGTGATATAAAACCACATAATCAAATAGAAATTTCATGTACTTACAAAAATTGAGTTTGTAAAATTACCTTCATTTCTTTGACATTAAATGCTCATATTAGCAATAAAGATATTGACACTTTCTCATAAAAAATTAAAAAAATAAAAACTTGTTTCTTTTTTCCCATTTTAAAGTAATATCTTCTAGAAGAAAAAAATCAGCCATAGCACTACCAACTAGGAATAACCACTACTAACATATTTTTGGGTTTTTTTTGTAGTGCCTTCAAGCACACATTTGAATTGTGATCCAGATAATTTTACTGTCCCCTCTCTCTTAAATGGGCATACCAAGTCACAGAAATTTAAAAACCAATTATAGGCCGGGTAAGGTGGCTCACGCCTGTAATCCCAGCACTTTGAGGGCCGAGGCAGGCAGATTGCCTGAGGTCGAGAGTTTGAGACCAGTCTGGCCAGCATGGTGCAACCCCGTCTCTACTAAAAATACAAAAATTAGCCGGGCGTGGTGGCAGGCGCCTGTAATCCCAGCTACTGGGGAGGCTGAGGCAGGAGAATCTCTTGAACCCAGGAGGTGGAGCTTGCAGTGAGCTGAGATTGCCCACTGCACTCCAGCCCAAGCAAAAAACCAACTATATAAGTCTTTCCCTCAAAAAAGCCAGGTGAATTAAAAATCCACCAGAAATGTGACTGAAGTTCGTTTTTGCCTCTCTAAAACATGTGCTCCCCAAATTAAAGAGTATTTCTTTTTATTTTCTGCAGCTATAGCAGCAACATTAAAAACCAGAGAGTTTGAGAATGTCTGTCACTGACGTCCTTGATCAGGAGCTGATAACTAACCAGTTCCTTTCTTTTGACCCTCTGAACTAAGCTGCCAGCAGCTGTAGCAATGAAGAGGATCACAAAGAACAAGGCAGTGTGGCCCAATGTCACATAATCTACAATGACTCCAACATCTTTATTTTACCAGTGTCACTGATGCAAGCAAAGTAGCAGTAAGACTACACGATTAACTCTGAATTCCAGAGTCAGACTTGGTTCAAAGCCAGTCTCTGACATTTCCCAGATGTGTGACCATGGAAAAGTCAACCTAATTCTAATTTTGTTATCTGTATGATAGTAAAAATAGCAGTACCTGGCTTCAAAGGGTTATTATAAAGATTAGGGTAAAAGTAATATGTAAAGTGTCCAATATTTGGTAAGCTATCAAGAGGCATTATCAATTTTTATTACAATTTCAGTTTATCTTTGATGATTTTAAACTTTACAAGCTAAAATGAATTTTATGAGAACACTTCCCATGACCAAAAACCACTGGCTCCCCTATGGAATGAATAAACTTACCTGACAAAATATGAAGGCAGATAAATGTTTGCTTACAGTTTCATATTTTCTAAGTGATAGCACTATTGTCAGTATTTCCTTAACCACAGAAATAAAACAGGTTCACAAAGGTGACTTCTTGGCCCAAGATCCCATGAACATTACGCATCAGAGCCAGAACTAGCACCCAAATTGTGGCCCTACATCTAGGACTTTCTCTGTTTCTCCTCTCAATTATCCCAATGATCTAAAAAATAATTACTTAAGATATAGAATTGAGACAAATGGTTATACTCCTGGTTTTTAACTATCAGAGCCTCCAAGATACTCTTCTATAAAAAACAATGATTCAGCAGGACTAATCTACACTAGTGCATAAAATCAAAGTTAGAATATATGGAGATAAATTCTCAGTTTGAGGATGATGGAAAATGATGAAAGAGAATTATTCTGTTTTTTTGGTTTGTTTTTATAAAAGCTAGAAATTTTGGAGCTACGTATTAAAGGGAAGTAGAAACAATGTCTTGAAGACTCCAGTCTCATTTCTGCATTAAGATACCAGACAAACCTAAAAGTTGCAGCTACAGCAATATTCTTCATATCGTTTTAATACAACCTTCAGTGAGAAATACTTTTTATACTACAAGCTAGGACATATGTATGTATCTCTAACAAAAGTTTTACGCATGAAAACTACTCTCCTTATATATGAATATACTTATGTTTTCTATTCTGCTTCATTTTTTAAAAAGTTGGTTGAACCCATTTAGTTCATTTCAAGACCCAAACAGTTGGGAAAACACTGATTCAAAGAGCTACAAAGGCTATTGGCATTATCATACTAAAATATATTTTAAAAGCACACCTAATCTTAGCAAAGGAAAAAAACCAGTATCTGTTACACATTAGCAGGGAAGTGCTATGAAGAAGAGACTACAAGGACTGTATTTCACATATTTGCTCTCCTCAACCTCTTTAAAGGTGGGGGTGGGGGAATACTGAGAAAGAAAGGGAGAAAACTTTACGTGCCAATTTTAGAATTCTCTTTGCATTTGATACTATGTTAAATTATTGTGTAAATATATTAGCTATCCCCAAACTCTGGTTAACTTTTTTGCTCAGAAATAATATTTCAAAAATTTTAACAGGCTAGACACACTGGCTCACACCTATAATCCCTGCACTTTGGAGGCAGAGGTGGGAGGATCACTTGAGGCCAGGAGTTCGAGACCAGCCTAAGCAGTGTGGCAAGACCTTGTCTCTACGAAAAAATAAAATAAAATAAAATAAATTTATATAAAAATTAGCCAGGCATGGTGGCACATACCTGTGGTCCCAGCCACTTGAGAGGCCTCATGAGGCAGGAGGATCCCTTGAGTCCAGCACTTTGGGAGGCAGAGGTGGGAGGATCACTTGAGGCCAGGAGTTTGGGACCAGCCTAGGCAATGTGGCAAGACCCTGTCTCTACAAAAATAAATAAATAAAATAAATTTATAAAAAAATTAGCCAGGCGTGGTAGCACGTACCTGTGGTCCCAGCCACTTGGGAGGCTGAGGCAGAAGGATCCCTTCAGCCCAGGAGCTTGAGGCTGCAGTGAGCTGAGTGACTGTGCCACTGTACTCCACCCTGGGCAACACAGCAGAGACTCTGTCTCAAAAACAAAAAAAAATTAATTTGGTGACCAAATGACTGCGTTGACTTATGTCATTAAAATGTGTCCCTGCTTTCTAAGTTATTACAGTGTAGCCTTCTGACCAGCTCCGTTGTGTGGATACAGACAAAACCCCCAAAACTCAACAACTGTCCCCTGAAACCGAACGACTGTCTTGCATATATAAGCCACTGTCACAAAGGGAGAATATGGCTGAATTACCAAGAATTAAAACAAAAAAACTCCTTATGTACTTTATAATGAATGTAAGTGACTGCCCCAGCTAAGTTACCTCTAACAAAACTCTGAAGCAGTGAATTCCTCACGCATGGGTATCTCTCCGTGCTGCTTATATTTTAATGTGTGCCTAGCACTTACCCCAAAGAGCAGGTACTTTCAGTTCTAGGGCAAGTGAGGGGTAGCAAGGAACCTGCTGCTGAACACAAACACATTTTTCTATTAGTCTGAGAAAAACAATGTACCACTTAAAAGCTAGATAACCAGTCCAAAAAGAAATGTAACTTGAATTTGGACAATATTCATAAAAATTCACAGAAAAAAACTCAAGAAGAACAGACTTTATTTTTAACATAAAAGTTCTATTTTCTTGTGAGGCAGCAACAAGTGTTCAGGTACAGGGAATATATAAGTACAGCGTAACAATACCGATTACCATTGGAAATGCTGTTTTTTGAGAGAATTGTTAGAATAACAAAATGTTTTAAATTGCATTTTAAAAAGAGTTACACAGCTTCCACGGAGACAAAAAATGAAGAGTTAAAAAAATTCTATTCTTAAACAAGACTGTATAAACAAAATGCTGTTCAGGGCTGCTCTGCTCATCATCAATTTGGTCAGAGTAAAACTTAAAGTGCGGAGTTAAGCATTCTTAGCTTTATTTCACAAATTCAGCACTTCCACTCATCTGGTTTTGAGACATCAAAATTCCAAAGACTAAGGAATGAATCTTAAGTTTACAATAGTAAAGCAAATGCAGTAGTGGCAAATTTTCTTTTATTTTCCTTCACAAAAGAAAATCTTTATAACCCAGTCCTAGTCTTGGACATAGTGAAAGCTATAAATTCTGCCTTTTTTTACACTTTCTTTCAGTGAAAGCCAACCACTGAAAGCAAAGAAAAAGGACTTTCATGTCATCAAATATTCCACAGTTAGCAAGAGCACCTTCTAAAAGACTGATTTGGACTGTGGTCGTAAGTATTAAGTATAAGAAATATAAAACCAATTGAATAATCTAGTTGAAAAATAATCTTGACATCCATGCTCACCACATGTAACCAAAGAGGCAAAACCGGTATTTTTAAAACACAGTTGCTTACAAAAGCCATGACAAGTAATAGACTCAGTCATGATCAGAAACAGTAAATTTATATAATTTTTATCATCACAAAGAAGAAATTGTTTAAAGATTTAAAAAAACCTAAGATTGACAAAGTGAATAACCAAATAGCTCCTTTCTCTGAAAGACACATGCTACCCATTTCTTTTAATGCAATGGAAGTAAATTTTTATAAAATTAAAAAATTTTAAATTATATTCCCATTGAAGCTATTCTATTTACCTTCTGTACAGTTTTCTACAGATTAACAATAATTATGGAGTGTAATTTTAGAAACCAACATTATGCATTCTATTGAGAGTGTCACATTTCACTGGAAAGCTGGAGACCCATTAAAAAAAAAATCAACCACCAGGGAACTAAGGGTTAAATAAAACAGCTGAATGAACCTATGGTTAATATTTTTTCAAGACTGTGATAAAGCTTACATGCTTAAAAATTAGCCCTTTGGCACTGGCAGTTAGAGTTGTTTTGTACCTTGTACCTTTTTTTCAAATCTCAAGCTCTATTTCTCCCAAACCCCAGGGATCTGTCTGGTTGCCATACAATTCATTTACCTGCAAATTCACATTCTCTTTACAACCAAACATTAGACTAGAAGTTCTACTTATAAGACTGTAAATAATTCTGAAACTTGTTCTTCCATTCCAATTTTAAGTTACTTTAGATTAAGGATATATGAAACTCCACAGAAAGATATGAATTAGACAAATATGCACAACAGAGCAAAAGGGAAAACCTCCACAGAGTGGCATTCTAGTTCTAAAATGCCATTGTGACCAGCAGGGATAGAGGTGGAAGAGGAACAGAAGTGCAAGGTCAAGAACACAGATTTAACAAGAATTCAAGTCATCCAAAAACCAAGAGTTCTTTTTAAATAACTTGTTTTTAACTTCCTCTATCCCCATTCTGATTTCAGTTTTACCTTTTCTTCTGGACTTCTGATACAGTAGATACTCTGGTGATACAGTCAAGTTATAATGCATAAGAAGGCAAAATATCAAGGCTCTCAGTGAGAAAATGTAGACCCCAAATAACTGAGCTTTTAATGACTGAGAAGACATAACGTACTAGTTCCAAATAAATTAGTTTTGGATTGAGAAAGTACCAAAGTTCATCAATCCTACCATCTAAAACCTGACAGATTTATTCAAATGTTTGAATTTATCTGATTTACCTAAATGCAACTCGAATTTAAACTCAACAGGGATTATTTTAAATTGCTTAGATGTTTTAAAGGTACATGAGTATAAGAAGTCCTTTCCAAAGATTTATTGCTACCGCTAGGTTTTCCTTGATAGAATATGTCTGGGTAAGCTGACATATTAACCTTCTAAACTGTATCCTCTTTATAAGGATTTAAACAAATTTTTCTACCTTATAATATGTATAGGAACAGTAAATTATTGCATCATAAAGTAGTATATGAGGATATGAAAAGGATGCTTTTATTCAATACTGTTTGCTGAAACTCACTTTTAAAAAGAGCTGCTCCTGGACGGGTGTGGTGGCTCACGCCTGTAATCCCAGCACTTTGGGAGGCCAAGACGAGCAGATCACCTGAGGCCAGGAGTTCGAGAACAGCCTGACCAACATGGTGAAACCCCATATCTACTAAAAATACAAAATTAGCTGGGTGTGGTGTGCATGCCTGTAATCCCAGCTACTTGGGAGGCTAAGGCAGGAGAATTGCTTGAACCCGGGAGACAGAGGTTGCAGTGCGCCGAGATCGCACCATTGCACTCCAGCCTGGGCAACAAGAGTGAAACTCCATCTCAAAAAAAAGCTGCTCCTTAATCTCACTACCACATACCCAGAAATCAAATACTGATGTCATGTGATACTGGCAGTGATTTATATTAGGATGAGCCCAAATCCAAAACTGTATGGAGTTTTCAAAGGTGCTTATCGTTCATACTCAAGTTCTTCTTGTCTATTTTCCCCATTATGTGGAGCGTTAGGGGTAAATTAGCAAAATCTGTAGGCAACAAATCTCAGGGCCAACCACCACCACAAAGAAAAATGTTAGTCACAGGATTCTGCGGCTACAGTTTGGATCACTCTCCACTGGATTACACTCCTGGCAAACTACTAGCCCAACCAAATCCACAAGACAACAACATCACAAGGGCAAAGGAGGAAATCCATGCACAGCCATTTCAGGGTCTCTTTGGGGCTATGATACAGTGATGATTAAAGGTAGAATGACACCTGTGGTGAAGGAGGGAGAGTGTGTGATATATATATATATATATATATATATATATATATATATATATATATATATATTATATCACAGAAAACCAAAGGGGCTCCTTACTCTTAGCTAGCAATCAACACTGGATAGTTTCCTTTTGGCTCACTGACTTTTAAATCAAGTTCCAATATGGGTGAGAACATATTAAAGCACTTGTCTTCAGACTACAACTTTTCTGACCACATGGTGAAATGTGTACAGGAGTAGTGAAGAAAACAGCAGTTATACAAATATTTCACCGAAAGCACAAACTTTTGACATCAAAAACATAAATCACGTAATGTACGAATATTGCTTTTTAATCTCTTTTTATATATACTTGTTCAATGCATTTACCTATCAATCCTTGTTTGGGAGAAGAACATAGTCATGAGATTAAGATTGCTGGGAAAATGTCAACAATCCCTTTGGTCCCAAAGCTGAAAACAGCTGAGAAAAGCACACATCTAGAAAGGGAACAAGAAACAGAGGCCACCAAAGAATCTTTTGAATATACTGTTTGCTACGTTTCAGAAAATGTAACATTGGTATATTATAAAATAGTCATTTTCATAGAAAAGATGGTTCTTGCAGCATCAGTCACATCTCCCTTTAGGAATCATGTTGGCAAGGATCAGGGGTGTGTGTGTGTGTGTGTGTGTGTGTGTGTGTGTGTGTGTTTTAAAGAAGTCTAATTCGAAAACAAAAACGTGATATTGTCTCTTCAAAGGTAAAGAATGAGACCTTTCTTGTTTCAATCAGTGCTTTGATAAAAAGCAGGCTAAGCACTGAGGGTTGGCGTTCACAAGTGGGGCAGAGCCGTCACAGGGGATCCTTTCTTCCAGAAGTCTCACCGTCACATGTCACTGGAAAGCTGGAGCACATCACAGCCGACCAGAAGCGCACGATGCCATCAGAATCCAGTGATCTGAGGAGGTTCCCAATTTCCCAGAACAACAGCCACGTTGCACTGTGACCTATCCTTCAGCTTCCTCAATTGGTTCTGGTGGTGGGAGTAGAGAAGCTGATGGCATGACTGTACTTGTTCCTCGAGAGACTCGGTCTTGCTCTGTGTTTGTAGACAAGGAGGCCACAGCAATAGGCTGCAGCAGAGTGGTTGTCATGCCAGTGGTGACTGTCAGGCTGTGGCCAGAGCCCTTGAGTGTAAGATCCGGGGTAGGAAGGAGTGGCTTGAGGATGCTGACGAGGCAGAAAGCAGATCCACTTTTAGGAATGAAATTCACCTTGTTTTTGTCAGGACAATAAAAGGCTGGGATTTCATGAAGCTGTTTTGGCCTAGACATAGAACAGACAACCCAATGCTTTTAAGTCACTGAACTTAAAAAAAGAAAAAAAAAAAAAAAGCTTGGAAACAAGCTCTTTTATTTTTAAAACAGTTAACTTACATCACAGAAAAGGAATATAAAACTCAAGCTCTGTCCCCCCTTCAAACACCAAGGACCAAAGTGCTACCTGACATATGATTCAACATATGTATCTTAGAATGCAAGAAGCCCCCATCATCATTGCTGCTTTCAGTTCCCTCGACAGCCCCGTTACCATGCAGGCGGCTCAGCCCGATGAGCACTGCATGTCAATGAAGAGCTAAGACGGTCAAGGGAATAATGAATTTCCTATAGCAAAAGAAAATCTAGATGTTTAAAGACATGTATGCCTTTATGTATGGTATATTCCACTGCCATGATTTTTCCGAGGTCTATAGTATACTGGAAGCAGACAGCAAGGAAATTAAAGATATACAATGTCCGTCTTTTGCTAAGTTCCACCATTGCATGACTAAAACTATGGGAGGCATGGCTTTTCTCTTCAAGTGCTTGTAAAAATCTCTTTGATGGGAACAATTCTTTGAGTTAACCATGATAGTTTTCTGAGTAATATAATGTAAATGTGAAATCAAAATAAAAACTCCTTTGCTTTGAAAGCTTTGTATTAAAGCCAAATTCTTCGCTTTTCCTAGGTCCTCCTGAAAATTAACCCAAATTGTTGAAAAATATATTGGTATTAATGGTATTTCATGAAAACTAAAAGTATAAAAAAACTACATTGTTAAAGTAACACAGAAATGCCACAAAACTAAGGTGGGAGAACCTAAATAACTCAAGACTTAGGTTGATTCTCATCTCTTCCAATGACAATAAAAATCCAAATCAGCCAGCCGTGGTGGTTCACACCTGTAATTCCAGCACTTTGGGAGTCTGAGCGGGGAGGCTTACTTGAACCCAGGAGTTCCAGACCAGCCTGGGCAACATAGTGAGACCTCGTCTTTATAAAAACCTTTAAAAAAAAAATCTAGTCTGACGGCATGCACCTGTAGTCCCAGCTACTAGGGAGGCTGAGGTGGGAGGATAGCTTGGCCCTGGGAGGTGGAAGTTGTACTGAGCCATAATCGGGCCACTGCACTCCAGCCTGGGCAGCAGAGCAAGACCTTGTCTCACAAAAAAAAAAAAAAAAAAAAATCTAAATCAGTTCAATAAAAATGCAAGTGTGCACTAAATTCTGAGGATACAAAGTTGAAACAATCCACAAGGAGGAGGTGGACTAAATTTATAGTTCTTGTGGGGTGAGGAGTGATGGGGACAGAGCTGTGTTTCAACATAACTAGCTTCCTTTATAATCTTGCGTATATGATGCATTTAAAACATCATTCAGAGAAGGGATCCACAAGCTTTACCAGACAGACTGCCAAAGTTGTTCACAGCACAGAAGAGGTTAAGACCTCCACAAGATAATCTAACAGGCATGATAACAAAGGTTTATAAAAAGGTTTAGAGGTAGCACAAGGGGGTGGATAACCTGTGGCCTGTAGGAAGAGGAAGGGTTTGGTAGTAACCCTCTGAGCTGGGTTTTGAAGAATGAGTAAACAGCAGATGGGGAGTAGACACCAAAAAGATGTGTGTTCCAAGTAAACAATGATAAGGTGGGCAGATTTTTATTAACAGTGAACACTATGGAGAGCTTTGGCAAATATAACAATTAAGAACAAAGAAAAATACATTATGTAAGTTATGTTCAACGTGGGCACTATTCTTTGTTGAATAGTTGAGTACTTTTAGTGCCACAAGTATATTTGGATATATTACTGATAAGAACAACATACACCCTTCTATTTTTATCATCTCAGAGCATGATTTTCAATACACTGAACTTGAGGAAATTGAGGTTATGTTTCCATAATTAAATAATGCCTTAAATTTTCCTTTGAAGACAGAATTACCGAAGTTAACTTTCATTCTTGTAGAATGAAAAACTTCTTGTAGAAAATGAAAAGGCTAATTTTAACACTTCCATCCAAATGAGGCCTAGGTTTTTAATTAACTTGTTTGAGGTTATCTTCTTAAAAGTGACTTAAGATGGCCGGGCGCAGTGGCTCACGCTTGTAATCCCAGCACTTTGGGAGGCCAAGGCAAGCGGATCATGAGGTCAGGAGATCGAGACCATCCTGGCTAACATGTTGAAACCCTGTCTCTACTAAAAGATACAAAAAATTAGCCAGGCGTAGTGGCGGACGCCTGTAGTCCTAGCTATTTGGGAGGCTGAGGCAGGAGAATGGCACGAACCCGGGAGGTGGAGCTTGCAGTGAGCTAAGATCGCACCACTGCACTCCAGCCTGGGCGACAGAGTGAGACTCCGTCTCAAAAAAAAAAAAAAAAAAAAAAAAAAAAAAAAAAAAACTTAAGACTTGTGGCTGCTAATAGGTCTCTGGGATGAAACTTTACATTTCTGAAGTACAAACTTCCTGATTTAGATAAAGTTTTTGATCTGGAATTGTTTTTTTAATGACAGGAATCTAAAAACCATTTAACTTTCTTGCTGCTTTCATGAAAACAGACTTACGATATACCTCACACAAAATAATGTAAACAGTAATAACTTGTCTAACTGATCAGATCAAGAAACAGAACACTAACACCAATATAACATAAAGCACTAAAAAAACTCTCCTTCTGCCTTCTTCTTCCTGTCATTACCCTAGCCCACCAAGAAGAATCACTTTCCTAACCTCTGTGGCTTCTAAGAGTGCATTATCCAAGAAAAACATGACCCACCACAGGATATGTGACCTACACATATGCTAGTAGAAGCTGCAAATACTAACGTTACTTCAAAGCATTCTTCAACTTACAAACCATACATAGAAAGAAAAAACCTCATGCTGTTTTTAAAATTTTATTTTTTCTTAAGCAGTTATTCCAAAAGGATTGTCTCAAAGTAGATATGACTTAAAAATGCCTCTATATTGCAAAGAAGCCATAGTGTGTAAGAATCTAAGGACTTCATTAGCTGGGATCATGAAAGAGTATATTCAACTTCATTAAAAAGGACTTACTAAGTGCAGATGACATGGCTATGGTATGTGCTGTTATCAAAAAGATTATAGAGACAGAAGTACAAAATCTGGTTTTGTCCTTTTTGGGCCCAAATCCAACCACCTATTTTCTTTCAGGTAAACAGATACATTTCTAGAAATCAGAGATCACTCCTTACCCCATCCCGACCCCCCAGTTCAGGTCAGAGTTAGTACTTTAAAGCAAAAGTAAGACTTAGTGAGAAAAGTATTCTTAAAAGAATGGCTAAAGCTAAAATGTTATATTGGGACCAACAATCTACCCTTGCTTTCATTGTAGTGTGCACGGTAGTTATTGCTCTAATTTTGACATGTCTGGGACAAAAAGACACTAATTTTTTTAAAAGACTTTGAGTAACTTATTTTATTGACAAAAGGTTAAAATTACTTCTTAGATATCCACACTTAGTTATGACTGCTAATTTGTCTTTGGAACGTGATTAAAATATTAATAGTATTACACAGTCTTTCTATCAGTAAAACGTATAATAAACAATACATTAAAAAAAAATAGGTTTACCTTCTACTAACAGATCAACGTGCCATAAAACATGTAACATGACTGGGCACGGTGGCTCATGCCTGTAATCCCAGCACTTTGGGAGGCAGAGGTGGTAGATCCACCTGAGGTCAGGAGTTCGAGAATAGCCTGGCCAATATGGTAAAACCCCATTTCTACTAAAAATACAAAACTTAGCCAGACATGGTGGTGGGTGTCTGTAATCCCAGCTACTTGGGAGGCTGAGACAGGAGAATTGCTTGAACCTGGGTGGCAGAGGTTGCAGTGAGCCAAGATCATGCCATTGCACTCCAGCCTGTGTGACAAGAGTGAAACTCCATCTCAAGAAAAAAAAATAAAAACAAAAACAAAAAACCTAACCATGTAATATGTTAGGGTTTATCTTATGTTTGATCTATCTACAGACACACACACACACACCCCTCTGGTCTTTTCTTCTCTCCCTTTAAAGATAAATAATGTAGTAGTACATAGCTCAGACACAGTCCTCAGAAACTTTCCAAATGCAATAGTCTAAGGCAGGTACCACAGGACACCACCCAACAAATATTTAAAGTCATTTCTTAAAAACAATCAAAATGCTTTGGAGCCAATCAACCAAATCTCTACATTTAGCACTTAGGCAAATCCTAAGGGCCAATGAGTAAATCAAAGAGCTCAACTCAGGCCGGATGCAGTGGCTCATGCCTATAATAATCCCAGCACTTTAGGAGGCCAAGGCGGGTGGATCACTTGAGCCCAGGAGTTCAAGACCAGGCTGGGCACATGCCAAAACCCCATCTCTACAAAAACTAGCTGGGTGTGGTGGCATGCCTGTGGTCTCAGCTAACTGGGAGGCTGAGGTGAGAGAATTGCCTGAGCCCGGGGAGGTCGAGGCTGCAGTGAGCTGTTGACTCCAACACTGCACTCCAGCCTGGGTGACAGAGTGAGAACCTGTCTCAGCAGGGTTGGCAGTGGAGGGGGGCAGGCACAACTCCAAAAAAGTACATTTGGGCCAACAGATTTTAACCTAATAGAATGAGCCCACTTCTGCTTTCCAGTTCCAAAATAGTGGTAAAGAAACACATGGTTCCACTCCCTGCCACAGAAAACCAAAAACAAATATGTATTACTGAGATGATTACTAGCAATATCCTAGAATTCAAATATGAAGAGACAGTTCCTGGGGCCACAGAGAAGTGAAAAAACTGAGAATCAGACTTCCACATCTGTGACAACACTACCCTCATTCTGCCCAGCACAATTCAAGGTCTCTACACTAGAAAAACCGAGACTGGGTTAGACAACCAGCTTCCCCACAATCCTGGGTTCCCTGACAAGACACTGCCTTAACCCATGGGAAGCATGGTAAATACACGAAAGGAAAAATATCCCCAAGGAAAGGCGAAGACAAAGAGGGGAGGCAGAAATGCCATCCCCAGCCCTGGAAACTCTGCTGTGGAATTCGGTGAAAGGAGATACCACATCACAGTGGTTCAGCAGCACCACACAGGTCCCTCCAGCACGAACTCCGACCTAGCCTTCCCAAGCTACTGAGACCTTTGGGACCTCCCCCCGTTCAGGAGCAGCAGCCTTTAGGTTGTTTACTAGAGCCACGGTGGACCTCTGTTTAAGGCGCCACCTAGAGCCAAAAAGGAGGCAGCAATCTAGCAGTGAAGAATCTGTAAGCAAATATATCCAATAAAAACCAAAACAAGCCAGATAGAGAAAACTAGAATAAATAATCCTTCAGTGCAAAGACATAAACTTATATCCACAAGAATTAACAGCAAACAGGGAACCATGACCTCCTCAAATGGACAAAGCAAAGAACCAGTAACTGATGCTAATGAGACACCAATATGTGAATTTGCTAACCAATAATTCAAAATAGCAGTTTTAAGAAAACTCAGTGATCTCCAAGATAACACAGAAAAACAATTCGGAAATTTATCAAATAAATTTAACAAAGAGATTGAAATAATTTTTAAAAATCAAACAAATCTTAGAACTGAGAAATACATTTGCAGAACTAAAAAATTCGTAAGAGGATATAAACAGGAGATGAGTCAAACAGAGGACAGAATTGGTGAGCTTGAAGACAGGCTATTTGGAAATAAACAGTCAGAGAAGAAAAAAGGAAAAAGAATGAAAAGGAACAAAGACCATCTACAAGATACAGAAAATTACCTCAAAAGACCAAATCTAGGAATTATTGTTCAAGAGGGAGTCGAATGATACCAAGGGGTAGAAAGTTTATTCTCAGAAGTAATAACAGAAAACTTTCCAAAACCTGAGAAAGATATAAATACCCAGGTACAGGAAGGTCAGGGAACACCAAACAGCTTTGACCCAAAAACAACTACCCCAAGACATACAATAATCAAACATTCAAAGTCAAGAACAAAGAGAAGATCCTAAAAGCAGCAAGAGGAATGAAGCAAATAACATATAAAGGAGCTCCAATTTGTCTGGCAACAGACTTCTCAATGGAAACTATACAGGCCAGAAGGGAGTGGAACATGATTTTTAAACTGGTGAAAACAATGACCTAATTTCCAGTATTTTCATATTGGGCATAAAAATCATCTGAGCTACTTGTTAAAGATGCACAGCTCATGTCCTACCTCCATATTTACCCGTACATTAAGTCTGGGATAGGGTCTTGCAATCTACAGTTTCTACTAACTCTCCGGGTGACTATGATGCAGGGAGTCCATGGAACAAATCTGCTATAAAACTGGCTTAAACTCTCAGCTAGTACCACTTAAAACTTATAAGCTAATATGGTGAAAAAACCTAAAATAAGCAGTTGCTAAAACAAGAGTTTTCAATTACAGTCACAGAAGCAGATAGGAGACTGGTGTTTCCTAGTAGAGAAGTTGAAGGGATTCAAAAACAATGCTCTTTGTGTGGTTAAATTATTCAGAATTCAGGTTCAAAGAAGCACGGACAAGAAAGCACATAAGAGAAACAAAAGAATGCCTTTTTTTTTTTTTGAGACAGTCTCGCTCTGTCATTCAGGCTGGAGTGCTGTGGCACGATCTTGGCTCACTGCAATCTCCGCCTCCCAGGTTCAAGCAATTCTCCTGCCTCAGCCTCCCAAGTAGCTGGGATTATTACAGGCGTGTGCCAACACACCCAGCTAATTTTTGTATTTTTAGTAGAGATGGTGTTTCACCATGTTGGCCAGGCTGGTCTCCAACTCCTGACCTCAGTGATCCGCCCACCTTGGTCTCCCAAAGTGCTGGGATTACAGGCATGAGCCACCACGCCCAGCCTAGATTTCAAATCACTCCAAGATGTTAATGATAAAAGAAGATGACAAACTATGTAAACTGCAGAAGGCTGGACAATCTCCATGTTGTATTTCAGGATTTGCAGTAAAAAAAAGGCCAAAAAGGGTGGCTCTCAGACTTGGCAACCACAGTGAAATTAGACGGCGAGGGCTAAACACTGTCATCATATCTCCAAATAACATTCATCACCTAATTTGCTCATTCTCACACAAACCTCAAATCCTTAGTCATCACTTGTAAAGCAAGGAGCCACAGGCTGTATAATTTCTGGGTGACTTATGAGTTTAAAATGGGAGTGGCTGACTACAGTACCAGCCAAAAGAAGTATGTGAATATAGATCACATACCAAGGGCACTAGATACTACTGTTAGTTTAAAATCCTGCTTAGGCCGGGCGTGGTGGCTTACACCTGTAATCCCAGCATGTTGGGAGGCCAAGGCGAGTGGATCACGAGTCAGGAGATCGAGACCATCCTGGCTAACACGGTGAAACCCCATCTCTACTAAAAATACAAAAAATTAGCCAGGTGTGGTGGCAGGCACCTGTAGTTCCAGCTACTCGGGAGGCTGAGGCAGGAGAATGGTGTGAACCTTGGAGGCGGAGCTGGCAGTGGGCCAAGATTGTGCCACTGCACTCCAGCCTGGGAGACAGAGCAAGACTCCGTCTCAAAAAAAAAAAAAAAAAAAAAATCCTGCTTAAATTATCTTCCTCACAGTGAGGTAGGTAGGGGTGTGTGTGTGTGTGTGTGTGTGTGTGTGTGTGTATTTTTTTTTTTTTTTTTTTTGAGACGGAGTCTCGCTCTGTCGCCAAGGCTGGAGTGCAGTGGCGCGATCTCGGTTCACTGCAACCTCTGCCTCCCAGGTTCAAGCAATTCTCTTGCCTCAGCCTCCTGAGTAGCTGGGATTACAGGTGCCCACCACCACGCCCAACTAATTTTTTTGTATTTTTAGTAGAGATGGGGTTTCACCATGTTGGTCAGGTTGGTCTCGAACCCCTGACCTCGTGATCCACCTGCCTTGGCCTCCCAAAGTGCTGGGATTACAGACATGAGCCACTGCACCTGGCCGTGTGTGTATTTTAAATGTATTTATGAGAATGGATCTTGCTATGTTGCCCAGGCTGGCCTCCTTGAAAGAATGGAACCACAGTGAGATTCATGGTCTATCTGGAATAAATATACTGCTAAATTCAACACGTAAACATGACTGGATACATGTTCACAAATGACAGCCACAGAAGACATTTTGCAAACAACTGAAGAAATTTGAATTACAAGTGGGTATTAGCTGATATTAAGCATTACTGTCAATTTTCTAAGATAATCATACTGTGGTTATATAGTAGTACTGTGGTTACTTTTAGCAAATACTGCAAAATGTTAGCTATTATCTAATCTGGGTTGTAGATATATGAGTGATCACTATACTATTCTTTCAGCTTACTTAACAATGCTGATAATAGGCTGGGCATAGTGACTCATGCCTGTAATCCCAGCACTTCAGGAGGCTCAGGCAGGAGGATTGCTTGTGCCCAGGAGTTTGGGACCAGCCTGGACAACACAGTGAGACCCTGTCTCTCCAAACTTTAAAAAATTAGCCAGGCTAGGCCAGGCGCAGTGGCTCATGCCTGTAATCCCAGCACTTTGGGAGGCCGAGGCGGGCTGATCACGAGGTCAGGAGATTGAGACCATCCTGGCTAACATAGTGAAACCCTGTCTCTACTAAAAATACAAAAAATTAGCCAGGCGTGGTGGTGGGTGCCTGTAGTCCCAGCTACTCGGGAGGCTGAGGCAGGAGAATGGCGTGAACCCAGGAGGCGGAGATTGCAGTGAGCGTCAGAGTGAAACTATGTCTCAAAAAAAAAAAAAAAAAAAAAAAAAAAAAATTAGCCAGGCTAGTGGTGTGCATCTGTATTCCCAGCTACTTGGGAGGTTGAGGCGGGAAGATCACTTGAGCTCAGGAGGTAGAGGCTGCAATGTGACCTGTGACTGCATCAGTGCAATCCAGCCTAGATGACAGAGTGAGATCCTATCTCAAAAAAAAGAGCTCATAATAGTTTTTTTGTGGGGATGGTGGAAGGGATACTTACGAGCATTCCTCAAAGACTTTGACCCTTTCACAGCCCTCAGGAGGTTCCCTTTTGAACATATAACTGTTGTTAGGTTTTGGTGAGGTTGCATATTTGGGCAAAGGAGAATTGTTCCCATTCTCTGCAAGAAATGACACATTAGATTACTACATAAATGTATAGTCATACTATATTTAATTGTTCTTGGACTAGCCCACCATGAACTACTTGAGGGCAGGAACAGTGCTTTATTAATCAAGGAGATAATTAATGTTTTTTAAATAAATGCACACACAAATAAAATATTTATTTCACTTCCACTTACGATTACCATAGCCTAGGCCTGTATCACATAATCCTCAGTAGTGAACACTGATCTAGCTGGTTGCCTTATTTCTATTCTTTAC
Source organism: Pongo pygmaeus (assembly GCF_028885625.2). Classification (NCBI taxonomy): domain Eukaryota; kingdom Metazoa; phylum Chordata; class Mammalia; order Primates; family Hominidae; genus Pongo; species Pongo pygmaeus. The sequence goes on along the minus strand of NC_072384.2, from coordinate 103,058,894 downwards.
AAAACAAATGCACTCAAACACTACTTCCATTTTTCCCAGTGCAAATATCTGAAACGGTTCTTCATTGGTTGCTGATGATTAATTCTTGGCCTGCGCTTCAGAATTTCTCAGTTTGATTTCTCTGCTCCTCTGGTTACAATCTTTGCTCCAGGTAGTCAGAGCCACTGGATGCCAAACATTTTTTTTGCCTATGAATTTCCCCTTACCTAAAAGGGGTAAGTTCTGTTTATTTTCCAAAAGGTCCTTCGAAGTCTGGCTCTGACTCAAGTTTTTTGAAATCTTTCCAAATTAACCCTATCAGGAGGAACATTTCTTTACTCTGATATTCTTGTTCAGTGCTGATATCCTCAATTTATATTAACTTAAAAATTTTAATATGTTAAATATCTGTTCTAAACTTTCAGTCTGTACCAGCTAAGCTACAAACTCCTTGCTGGCAGCAGCATTACAGCCCAGTTTTCCTACAAAAGAAATTCACAGAGGCCAACCAGCTACTAAAATCAAATGGATCAGGATACAACATTTATTGAATTTATTTATTTATAGACTTTCTACATGTTATTGACGTAGAAGTAGAAAGTATGGGAAATCAAGGGCCAGATTTTATCTGACCCATGTTTTATCAGACCCAGAAGCTAGCAATAAAAGTCCAAAGAATAACAGTTTACAACTTTCCACAGTTTAAAGTAACTTCTTCAGTGAATCTTCTGTCTTCTGCACTTGTTACAGTTTTAATGACTTAGGTGATGAGTACTAGCAGCCAGTCCTAACAGCAGAGCACTTTAGGACATTCAACACACTGTATGGAGGAGGCTCTAAATAAATGACTACTAAACTGAGCTTTAGAATTTATAAATAAATGTCATTATTATTGCTTTCAAGTACACAACATAACCAGGATTAGGCTAAGAAAATACTGTCCTGACATAGATGCAAGGCTAATATTTGTTTTAAAAGGCAAGAATATTTGTAATTAACATTCAAACTGCTTCTATTTCCAGGTTATTTCTAAGGTATTTTAAGGTTATTTTTAAAAGTACCCTCCAACGTTTTACATCAGGCTTGCTTTAAACACTCATCCTGCATTGATATAAATCTGTTTAATCCTTGTTTAAAATGTCACAAGTACAGATCCTAAAAAACACTAACTTGAAGGCTTTGTATTGATTTAAAAAGCATTAAGGTAATAAAATCATGACTATCAGGTGACAGAGACCAAAGTGCTTTTCAGAGCAAGTGCTCATCTCATTTATTCCAAAAAGAATGTTTCTCACCAATAAGGAAGTTGTATTAACAAGTGCAAAAAAAGAGCTACAAACTAACAAAAGCTCATAAACTTGCCCAACTAGACCATCAACCGAGCATGACAGTCAAACCTGTTTACACTTCAAATTGAAAACCTAGGCTTTGAACACATTAACTGAGTAGCCTCGAGTGTGTGTGTTCTGCTAGAAAATGAATACAATGAATGATACAACAGGAGGTATTCCGTTATCATCTAGTAGCACATTCCTCCAGCACTGTACCTTTATCTCTGGGATCAACAAGCAGGTCATCAGCTGAGCAAGGACTCTCCTCGCTACCTTCATTGGAAATGGTGAGGAACGATGTCGGGGACACGGACTGGGAACGGCTGCTGTTGTTGCTTCCCCTGTCTGCCCCACCAGGGGTCTGTGTGTCAATGCTGCGCGTGCTGCTACTTCTCTGTACAAGCGGGGGTGGAGCACGATGGCCATCTGGAATATCTTGTGGCTGTTACAAAATTGTAAAAACATAGGTATATTTATAATTAATTTCAAATCACCAGCAATGAACCCAATGTCAACCTTCCCATATAGTGCCAGAGACTCACAAATCAGAAATCCCTTCCTACTTATTAGGATTTCATGTTGCACGTTAGTGACATCCCTGTCTAATCTGACTCCCACACTGAGAGTCTTCGGTGAAGACTTTGTATTCCCAAGTCCTGGCATACAGCAGGTGGCCAATGCTTGCTGAATAAATGAATTGTACTGAATCACTTATCGTGTGCTAAGGGTTATTTTAAAAATTATAAATGAGGGCCATGAAATCTAGGTGTAACACTAGGTTCCACATTAGAGGAAAAAGGTTATTCATCATGTGAACCAGGGACACTGATGCCACGCCCTGAAAGGATTTTTTCAAGTCAACCCTCCTAAATGGGGGAAGGTTAATCACAGAAGTGCTAATGATGGAGAGAAAATCAAGTACACACACAGAGGAAAGCCTGTGTGGATCACTTAGCAGGGAAACCAATTCCCTGCACATCTTTGATTCATTTACCTTTATTATATCAGGGAATCTGTACCCCATCAAGCAGGATGGAGGAGAGGGTGTGGGGAGCTATGTTTTCTCTAAGCTAAACCAACCTTTTATCTTAAGAGAGAGGATCTTAAGCATCAATACAATACTCAATTCCTCCTTCACTGAAGAATAGAGAGATGGTTAGATAAATAAATATACTCTGTGACATGGTTTTTAAACCGAAACAGTTAATTTTTCTGTTTTACATAGCAACTATTCTCATGTGTACTCTAGTCAGTAGAGAGAACAGGCAGAAGATCATTTCTTTTTTTTTTTTTTATGAGATGGAGTCTCGCTCTGTCGCCTAGGCAGGAGTGCAACAGCACGATCTCAGCTCACTGCAACCTCCACCTCCCAGGTTCAAGCGATTCTCCCTGCCTCCCAAGTAGCTGGGATTACAAGCACGCACCACCATGCCCAGCTAATTTTTGTATTTTTTTAGTAGAGACGGAGTTTCACCATGTTGGCCAGGTGGGTCTTGAACTTCTGACCTCAGGTGATCCGCCCGCCTTGGCCTCCCAAAGTGTTGGGATTACAGGTGTGAGCCACCGTGCCCAGCCAGATCATTTCTAAATGTACTTTATGATGACATGGCCTAGCATGTCAACCAAAACCAAATAGTCACTGACATTCAAAAAAGGAGCAGAGAGAGTCATGCTTAGAAAGTATTCAATGTCATGTAAACTTCTGCTCTCCATAATTAGTAAGCTAAACTTTTGTTAAATGGAGTTACAGCAAATAAGAAGTATATCACCTAATGGTTTCTAAACACAGACAAACAAAAGACAGTTTCTGTTCAGTAATCCAAATTCAAGTCAGATCAGTTGCCTCTGTGACATGCAACAAAATGAAAACTTTTCATTCACTCGCCCAGGTCAAAGATTTTCAAAAGAGATAAATTTTTGCTCTCTCAATGAGAAGGAAGAAACCCAAGTAAATATGGAAACCAAAACTGTGCATTTTTAATAATTAGAAGAGTTCAAGAATGATTTTAAGATACAAGATCACTTACTATAAGTTGCTCTTCCTTTTCCCCAGTCTCTTTAATTATTATTTCAATCTCCTGATTCAATCCTTCCACGCTATTCCGGAACCGGGAGCCTGTTGATTTGGTGATGGGAATTACAGGAATAAGTGCACTCTTTGGAACAGGAGCCTTAAGAAAATGGGATGGAGAAGAGAGGCTTAACATTACCTTTAAATTTTCTAGACTGAAGCGTAATTCCAACAGACACAAGTAACTCAAAAATAAATCAAAGTTTACAGGCCTCACAAAAAGTGTGAGTGACCAAACCTGCTCCTTAGCATGTATGAAATATAATTTAAAACCCAAATCCCACACAATGAAGGTAGGATTTTGAAAATTTACTCACACCTATGAACGACTGCAAAGGGAACAGGGATAAATAAATATAGTAAAAGAATGTCAACCTCAGAAATTCTTTTATGACTATAACAGAGCTCAGATTTCAGAATATAACTTTAAACTCTCCTAGTGCCACAATGATACAGTTTGGATGTCTCACCCAAATCATGGGGGTGGATCTCTCATGAATGGTTTAGCACCGTCCCTCTTAGTACTGTGAGTTCTTATGAAATCTGGTTGTTTAAAGGTGTATAGCGCCTCCCACTTCTCTCTCTTGCTCCTCCTCGGCCATGTGACCTGTGTGCCCCACCTTTGCCTTCCACCATGATTGTAAGTTTCCTAAGGCCTCCCCGGACACCCAGTAAATGCCAGTGTCATGCTTTCTGTACAGCCTGCAGAACTGTTAGTCAATTAAACTTCTTTTCTTTTTTTTTTTTTTTTGAGACGAATCTCACTCTGTCACCCAGGCGCACAGTGATGCGATCTCGGCTCACTACAACCTCCACCTCCTATGTTAAAGCGACTCTCCTGCCTCAGCCTCCTGAGTAGCTGGGACTACAGGCACCCACCACCACACCTGGCTAATTTTTTTGGTATTTTTAGTAGAGACGGGGTTTCACCATATTGGCCAGGCTGGTCTCAAACTCCTGACCTTGTGATCCGCCCATGTCAGCCTCCCAAAGTGCTGGGATTACAGGCGTGAGCCACCACACACGGCCCCTGTTTTCTTTATAAATTACCCAGTCTCAGGTATTTATAGCAACATGAGAACAGATTAATCTATACAATTATTTATATTCTGGAGGGGATTTATTATTGTTTTTGTTTCTTCTTAAAAAAAATAAGATACATGTGCAGAATGTGCAGGTTTGTTACAAAGGTACACATGTGCCATGGTGGTTTGCTGCACCTATTGACCAGTCCTCTAAGATCCCTCTCCTCACCTCCCACCTCAAACAGGCCCTGGTGTGTGTTGTTCCCCTCTCTGTGCCCATGTGTTCTCACTGTTCAACTCCCACTTACGAGTGAGAACATGCGGTGTTCAGTTTTCTGTTCTTGTGTTAGTTTGCTAAGGATGATGGCTTCCAGCTTCATCCATGTCCTTGCAAAGGACATGATCTCATTCCTTTATATGGCTGCATAGTACTCCATGAAGTATATGTACCACATTTTCTTTATCCAGTCTATTATTGATGGCATTTGAGTTGGTTCCATGTCTTTGCTATCATAAACAGTGCTGCAATAAACACGTGTGCATGTGTCTTTATAGTAGAATGATTTATAATCCTTTGCATATATATTCAGTAATGGGACTGCTGGGTCAAATGGTATTTCTGGTTCTAGATCCTTGAGGAATTGCCAATCTGTCTTCCATAATCATTGAACTAATTTACACTCCCACCAACAGTGTAAAAGCATTCCTATTTCTCCAAAGCCTCACCAGCATCTATTGTTTCCTGACTTATTTTAATAATTGCCATTCTGACTGGCACGAGATGGTATCACATTGTGGTTTTCATTTGCATTTCTCTGATCATCAGTGATGTTAAGCTTTTTTTCATATGTTTATTTTTTTTTACATGTTTGTTGGCCGTGTAAATGTCTTCTTTCAAGAAGTGTCTGTTCATATCCTTTGTCCATTTTTTGATGGGGTTGTTTTTTTCTTGTAAATTTGTTTAAGTTCCTTGTAAATTCTGGATATTAAACCTCTGTCAGATGGGTAGACTGCAAAAGTTTTCTCCCATTCTGTAGGCTGCCTGTTCACTCTGATGATAGTTTCTTTTGCTGTGCAGAAGCTCTTTAGTTTAATTAGATCCCATTTGTCAATTTTGGCTTTTGTTGCAATTGCTTTTGGCGTTTTTGTCATGAAGTCTTTGCCCATGCCTGTGTCCTGAATGGTATTGCCTAGGTTTTCTTCTAGGGTTTTTATGCTTTTGGGTTTTACATTGAAGTCTTTAATCCATCTTGAGTTAATTTTTGTATAAGGTATAAGGAAGAGGTCCAGTTTCAGTTTTCTGCATATGGCTAGCCAGTTTTCCTAGCACCATTTACTGAATAGGAGATCCTTTCCTCATTGCTTGTTTTTGTCAGGTTTGTCAAGGATCAGATGGTTGTAGATGTGTGGTGTTATTTCTAAGGTCTCTGTCCTGCTCCATTGGTCTATATGTCTGTTTTGGTACCAGTACCATGCTGTTTTGGTTACTGTAGCCTTATAGTATAGTTTGAAGTCAGGTAGCATGATGCCTCCAGCTTTGTACTTTTTGCTTAGGATTGTCTTGGCTATATACAGGGTCTTCTTTGATTCCATAAGAAATTTAAAATAGTTTTTTTCTAATTCTGTAAAGAATGTCAATGGTAGTTTGATGGGAATAGCATTGAATCTACAAATTACTTTGGGCAGTGTGGCCATTTTCACAATATGATTTATTTATTTAACAGAACCACTTCCAAAATCTATGTAGAGATTTTTAAATGAAAAATGTTTTTATTGTCACAGTATTACTTTTGGAAAGAACTATCTGGTTACATAATTACAAGATATTACTTGTTTCCTGACAAGATACTCAAAATAAAATACGAAACAAGCATTAACAGAGGTATCCGCCAAAGCTAGTAACATCAGTGTGCCAGATGAACATCTTGCAGATTCTTCTGCTGTCTAGCAAAGAAATGTGATTAACCTATCCTCCATTTAGGAAAGTTTCTTTGGAAAACCTCTTTCAGGAAGAGGTGGGCAAGAAGACAAAGGTAACAGGGCCTCTAATCAATGACCATTAGCTTTATTCCCTGATAACCTTGCTGTCTGATACAGAACTTAGTTAGTGTTAAATCTCTGTTTCTCCTTTTATTCCTACTCCCCTTTAGAACTGGAAGGAAAAAAAAAAAAGAAAAAGCATAATAAATACAACAAGAATCCTTGGCAAACAGAAGAAATTTGTGATTTAAAAAGGCCAAGGGGAAGCTCCACGCAGAAGTGCTGAGTGAGCATGTCTCCACTGCTCAGTTAGTGTTGGGTCCTCATATGTAACACAGGACACAGAAACCTACCTCATGGCTTAAAGGATGAAATGACAGGAAACCTGGTATGGTGACTGGTGTCTAAAGCATGAATGCTCAGAAAACAGTAGCTGCAATTTTTATTTTGTATTTTCCCTATTATGCATTTTATTCTTAAAATAATTCTTTATCTTTTCACATTTTTTCAAGTGTCACTTATTTTCTTTCACATATAGTGTCTCCTAATTTTTCTCTTTTTATAAGTCCCTCTGTTCCCACATTCCCCACAGCCTCAAGCTTCTGTATTACTTATTCCCTTTACTTCCAGCTCTTCTTTCTGATCCCTTTTCCAATCTCAGCATCCACTACCAAAGGAAAGAAAAATCTTAAGTTTGGGTGTTCTATAAATGTTTTATAGAGAAAATTTATATAATTTTAAAAAATTCAACTTATATTTTTGAGCCACTCTCCATAGCTCAGATCTTTGGTACACAGATATACAATTTTCAAAACCTTTTTTTTTTTTTTTTTTTTTTTTTGAGATGGAGTCTCGGTCTGTCTCCCAGGCTGGAGTGCAGTGGTGCAATCTCAGCTCACTACAACCACAACCTCCCGGGTTCAAGTGTTTCTTGTGCCTCAGCCTCCCGAGTAGCTGGGATTACAGGCACCCACGACAACACCCAGCTAAATTTTTGTATATTTAGTAGAGATGATGGTGTTTCGCAATGTTGGCCTGGCTGGTCTCAAATTCCTGACCTCAGGTGATCCACCACCTGGGCCTCCCAAAGTGCTGGGATTACAGGTGTGAGCCACTGTGTCCAGCCTCAAAACTATTTTTTTGAGGAAGATCTTAGCCATATCCATAGATCTATTCTCTTAGTCCAGTTCATTTGATGTGAACACTTGTCCTGGTTAGACCCTTTCAGCTTTCGTAAGTGGTGACAACTCTATATACAGTTTAGTGGGTGGCTAAAGCACAATCAATGTCATAAATCAAGTACTGATAAAGACAATAAAACTTTAAGTCACTAACACTCCATAGGTATAAAAACTCAAATTCCTGATGTAACCTATAGTAGTCAGCTGAGCTACAAACTTCAAGTAACAAAGAGTGATCTGTAAAGAATGATGCAATTTTTAGAAGGTGAACTGTAAAATAATTTTGCAAATTTGCAAACGGAAAATTATGGGACTAAAGCTTGATCTATATGTCTTCAAGGGTTTAGCCCTTATACTTTTTGATTTTCCATTTCCTCAAATATAAACATAAATTCTATGTGCAGAGAGAAACCTACACACCTAATTTCTCAACATTTTCTGTTCTACCTACTGGAACAAAAGTTTCATATACGCCAGATATTTCACAAAAGCAGGAAGTGAAAAGAACATTCTTCCTTTGCCCCTTAATGTTTATTCAACCAAAAGCCAATGCATGCATATAAAACAGACACACACACAGATTTATATTTCACCCAGAAAAAAAGACTATTTCCCCAAAATATTAGAAGCAAGCTACACCTGGGGACAGAGGTGGTATTTTTTTCTTTTGGATTATTTTTCTACAATTAACCTGAGGAGAGAAACTATGTCTTATTAATCTCTTTAGTGCCACTGCCAAGCACAGAGCCTAGAACATATAAGACGCTTGTTCAACAAGGCTGGTATATGGATGTGTGTGTCCCCCCAAAATCATATGTTGAAGCCCTAACTGCCAATGTGGCTGTATTTGGACATGGGGCATCTAAGGCAGTAGTTGAGTTTTGTTTTGTTGTTGTTTGAGACAGGGTCTCACCTTGTTGCCCAGGCTGGAGTGCAGTAACATGATCTTGGCTCACTACAACCTCTGCGTCCTGGCCTCAGGTGATCCTCCCACCTCAGCCTCCCAAGTAGCTGGGATTACAGGCACATGCCACCATGCCTGGCTAATTTTTGTACTTTTTTGGTAGAGACAGGGTTTTACCATGTTGCCCAGGCTGGTCTCAAACTCCTGGGCTCAAGCAATCAGACGGCCTCAGCCTCTCAAAGTGCTGAGATTACAAACATGAGCCACTGTGCCCAGTCAGCAGTAAAGTTTAAATTAGGTCATATGGGGGGGGGGGGGGCAGCCCTGGTCCAAGAGGACATCAGAGAGACACCTCCCATTCCCATGCACACAAAGAGCTCATATAAGCACACAGCAAGAAGGGAGCTGTCTGCAACCCAAGGGGAGAACCCTCAACCAAATACCAACCCTGCTGGCACCTTGATCTTGCACTTAAGAGTCTCCAGAACTGGAAGATAAATTTCTGTTGTGTAAAGTCACGTAGTCTATGCGTAATATTTTGTTACGGCTGCCTGAAGAGACTAATACACTCACCTTTAGTTTTTTTTATTTCTACAGTTTTCAACAGACTTAAGAACATACTTAAACATAAGCCAGAGATATAGTGATCCAGAGAATTTGAATATGTCCATAAAAAGTTTGCCCTGAGAAACTATTTTTAACTTCATTGTTTACTCTTTTTTTATTTAAATAATTTTAAAAATATAATTAGAGATAGGGTCTCACTATGTTGCCCAGGCTGGTCTCGAACTCCTGGCCTCAAGTGATCCTCCCAGCCTTGACCTCCCAAAGTGCAGGGATTACAAGCATGAGTCACTGTGCCTGGACTGGCATTGTTTTCTTTATTGCAAAAGTAAAAAAATATTCAGTGAAGAAAGAAAATTAAATAGATGTCAATCACCAGAGATAACAACTATTAATAATTTTATAAAAACTCTTCTATCTAGTCCTTTTTCTTCTGTATACACATAGACTTTTAACCAGAAACAGATCGTACCTAGTGTTCTGAACCCAGGTTTTTGTGTTTTTTTTTTAACATTATACCAGACCTGTAACCTATCTCTATGCTTTAAAACGTTTAACCAAATCATTTTTATAGTTGCATAATATTTCATTTTATGAGTGCATTACTTAAGAAATCAATGCTCTATTGAACAAATAGTTTTCAATTTTTCACTATTACAGAACCATACTGTCATGAACATCCTCTTAGACAATTATTTGCACACATACATAAATACTTCCTTAGAATAAATTCCTGGGGTGAGAAGTTATTTTTCTGGGGGGACACAAAGGATAGTAAAGATTTTTCAGGACTTTGATTCATAATGCCAATCTGAACAGTAAAATATTTTTACTCCTCACATTTTTATCTGCACTCTATGAATATATATATTTCATGAAACTCTCTAAACTGGATTTTTTCTAAACCTTTGCTAAGTTTCATAAACTACCAGTGCTCTCATTCCTTCAGTTTTTATATTGTAGAAAACACAATGAAATACTAATCAGTTATGTATACACATGTATACACAAACACACAACCACATTTTTCTTTATTCATTCAACTATTGATGGACACTTAGGTTGATTCCATACAATGGCTACCGAGAGTGGCTACGATAAACATGTGAGTGCAGGGTATCCCTTTGATATGTTAATTTTTGTCTTTTTGATAATAGCCATTCTAACAGGGGTGAGGTGATATCTCATTATGGATTTGGATTTGATTTGCATTTCCCTGATGACTAGTGAAGATGAACTTTTTTAAATATATATTTGTTGGCCATTTAATCTATGTCTTCTTTTCAGAAATGTCTAGTCAGACATTTAATCTGTCTCTTCTTTTAAGAAATGTCTAGTCAGATTGCCCACTTTTTAATGGGATTCTTTGTTGTTGTTATTGGTTTTTGCTATTGAGTTCCTTGAAGATTCTTGATGTTAGTTCCTTGTTGGATGAACAGTTTGCAAATATTTTCCTCCATTCAACAGGTTTTCTCTTTACTCTGTTGTTTCCTTTGCTGTACAGAAGCTTTTAAATTTAATATAGTCTCATTTGTATATATTTTTTTGTTACCTAGGCTTTTGTAGTCCTAGCCATAAAATCTTTGCCTAGACCAATGTGCTGAAACATTTCCCCTATGTCTTCTTCCGGGAGTTTTGTAGTTTTGGGTCTTACCTTTAAGGCTTTAATCCATTTTAGGTTGATTTTTATATGTGGTAAGAGATAATGGTCTACTTTCATCCTTCTGCATAAATCGGTTTTCCCAGCACTATTTATTGAAAATGTTCTTTCCTCCAGTGTATGTTCTTAGCACTTCTGTCAAAAATCAGCTGGCTGAAATGCATGAATTTATTTCTGGGTTCTTTATTCTGCTCCATAGATCCATGCTGTTTGGATGACTATAGCTTTGTGTAACATATTTTGAAGTCAGGTAGTATGATGCCTCTAGCTTTGTTCTTTTTGCTTTGTATGGCTCTATTTGGGGTCTTTTGTGGTTCCATTCAAATCTTAGGATTGTTTCTTCTATTTCTGTGAAGAATGTCATTGGTATTTTAATATAAACAATTAATATTTTAATTGCAATGAATCTATAGATTGCTTTGGATAGTATGGTCATTTTAACAACATGAATTCTTCCTATGAACACAGGACACCTTTCCATTTGTGTCCTCTTCAATTTCTTTCATTAGTGTTTGCAGTTTTTGTTGTACATATCTTTCACTTCCTTGGTTAAATTTGTTCTCAGGGTTTTTTGTTGTTCTTTTTTAGCTAAACTGAATTGCTTTCTTGGTTTCTTTTTTAGCTGGTTCATTGTTAGTGTATAGAAACACTACTCATTTTTATATATTGACTTTGTATCCAACGACTTTACTAAATTCATTTATCAGTTTTGTGATTTTTTTGTAGAGTCTTTTGGTTCTTATCTTATGTACAGATAAATTGGAATGGGTAGGTTTTTCTATATATAAGATCATGTCGCCTGTAAAGAAAAATTTGACTTCCTGTCTTCCAGTTTGGATGCATTTTCTTTCTTTCTTTTGTCTGGTTGCTCTGGCTAGGACCTCCTGTACTACACTGAATAACTGGTGAAAATGGGCATCCTTGTTGTGTTTCAGTTCTCAGAGGAAAGGCTTTCTGTTTTTTCCCATTCAGTACAATTTAGCTGTGGGTTTCTCATCTATTGCTTTTATTATGTCAAGGTATTTTCCTTCTATGCCTAATTTGTTGAGAGTTTTTACCATGGAGGAATGCTGAATTTTATCACATGGTTTTTCTGTATCTATTACAATGATTGTTGGTTTTTGTCCTTCATTCTGTTGATGTGATATATCACATTTATTGATTTGTCTGTGTTGAACCATCTTTGCATTACTGGAATAAATCCCACTTAATCGTGTTATATTACCTTTTTGATGTGTTGTTAGATCTGGTTTGCCAGTATTTTGCTCAGGATTTTTGCATCTATGTTCAATAGGGATACTGGCCCATAGTGTTTTTGTTTGTTTTTTTGTTTTTTTCCGGTGGTGGTTGTTGTGCCTGTGTCTGGTTTTGGTACAGGGTAATGCTGGCCTCATAAAACGAGTTAAGAGAAACTCCTTCCTCTATAATTGTTTGCAATAGTTTGAGAAGAACTGGTGCTAGTTCTATTTTATTCTGTTAAAATTCAGCAGTAAAACCATTTAGTTCTGGGCCTTTCTTTGTTGGGACAATTTTTATTACTGATTCAATCCCATAACCAGTAACATGGTTTGTTCAGGTTTTCTACTATTTCCTGGTTCAACCTTGGTAGCCTGTATGTGTCAATGAAATTACCCATTTCCTCTAGGTTTTCCAATTTGTTAGTGTATAGTTGTTCACACTTATCTTTAATAATCTTTCTTCTTAAGACACATGAAAAAATGCTCATCATCACTGGCCATCAGAGAAATGCAAATCAAAACCACAATGAGATACCATCTCACACCAGTTAGAATGGCAATCATTAAAAAGTCAGGAAACAACAGGTGCTGGGAGGATGTGGAGAAATAGGAACACTTTTACACTGTTGGTGGGACTGTAAACTAGTTCAACCATTGTGGAAGTCAGTGTGGCGATTCCTCAGGGATCTAGAACTAGAAATACCATTTGACCCAGCCATCCCATTACTGGGTATATACCCAAAGGACTATAAATCATGCTGCTATAAAGACACATGCACACGTATGTTTATTGCAGCACTATTCACAATAGCAAAGACTTGGAACCAACCCAAATGTCCAACAATGATAGACTGGATTAAGAAAATGTGGCACATATACACCATGGAATACTATGCAGCCATAAAAAATGATGAGTTCATGTCCTTTGTAGGGACATGGATGAAATTGGAAATCATTATTCTCAGTAAACTACTGCAAGGACAAAAAACCAAACACCGCATGTTCTCACTCATAGATGGGAATTGAACAATGAGAACACATGGACACAGGAAGGGGAACATCACACGCTGGGGACTGTTGTGGGGTGGGGGGAGGGATAGCATTAGGAGATACACCTAATGCTAAATGACGAGTTAACGGGTGCAGCACACCAGCATGGCACATGTATACATATGTAACTAACCTGCACATTGTGCACATGTACCCTAAAACTTAAAGTATAATAATAATAAAAAAAAAAGAGAAAAAAAATTTTCTAATACTTTTCGGTTTGGTTTGTTCTTACTTTTCTAGCTCCTTGAGGTACACTCTTCAGATTGTTTATTTGAAATCTTTTTTTTTTAATGTAGGCATTTATTGGTATATACTTTCCTCTTAGCAATTCTTATACTGTATCTCATAGGTTTTGGTATGTTGTACTTGCATTTTCATTTGCTTCAAGAATTTTTTTTTTATTTCCTTAATTTCTTCATTGACCAATGGTCATTCAGGAGCATGTTAACTTCCATGTATCTGTACAGTTTCCAAATTTCCTTCTTGTTACTGATTTCTAGTTCTAGTCTGTGGTATGAGAAGATACTTGATAATTTCAATATTTAAAAATTTGTTGAGATATGTTTTGGGGCCTAACATATGGTCTATCTTGGAGAATGTTCCATGTGCTGATATGTGTATGTGTATTCTGTAGCTACTGGATGAAGAATTCTGTAAATGTCTATTAGTTCAATTTGACCTATGGTGCAGATTAAGTGCAATGTTTCTTTCTTGACTTTCTATATAGATGATCTGTTTGATGCTGAAAGTGAGGTCTTGAAGTCTCCAACTATTGCATTGGGGTCTATTTCTCTCTTTAAGCTCTAACACTGTTTGCATTATATACTAGGTGCTCTGGTGTAAGGTGCATATATATTTACAGTTGTTATATCCTCTTGCTAAATTAATCCCTTTATCATTACATATAATAACCTTCGTCTTTTTGTTTTTTGACTTGATGTCTATTTTGTGTTATATAAATACAGCTAATCCTGCATACTTTTGGTTTTCATTTGCATGGAATAGCCTTTTCCATCTCTTCACTTTAAATCAATAAGTGTTTTTACAGGGGAAGTGAGTTTCTTGCAGGCAGCATACTAATGGTTCTTATTTTATTACCCATTCAACCAGTCTACATCTTCTAATTAAAGCCATTTACATTCAAGGTTGTTATTGATAGGTGAGAACTTACTCCTGTCAGTCACTTTAATTGTTTTTTGATTGTTTTGTATATCTTTTGTTCCTTTCTTCCTCTTTTATTGTTTACCTTTACATGTGGTGGGATTCCTGTAGTGATAATATTTGACTTTCTCTTTCTCATTTATAGACATAAATGAGACTCAACCAGTGAATTTTATATGTCTGTGTGTTTTCATGATGGTAGATATCCTCCTTTCATTTCCAGATGTAGGACTTGCTTAAGTATTCCTTGTAGGGCTGACCTAGTGGTGATTAATTCCCTCAGTTCTTGCCTGTCTAGAAAAGACTTATTTCACTTTTTTTTTTTTTTTTTTTTGACACAGAGTCTCACTCTGTCACTCAAGATGGAGTGCAGCAGCACAATCTCCACTCACTGCAACCTCTGCCTCCTGGGTTCAAGAGATTCTCAGGCCTCAGCCACCTGAGTAGCTGGGACTACAGGAGTGCACCAGCACGACCAGTTAATTTTTGTATTTTTAGTAGAGACAGGGTTTTGTCATGTTGGCCATGCTGGTCTCAAACTCCTGACCACAAGTGATCTGCCTGCCTCAGCCTCCCAAAGTGCTGGGATTACAGGCATGAACGACCATGCCCGGCCTCTCTCTCTCTTTTTTTTTTTTCTGAGACAGAGTCTCACTCTATCACCCAGGCTGGAGTGCAGTGGCGCAATCTTGGCTCACTGCAACCTCTGCCTCCCGGGTTCAAGTGATTCTCTTGTCTCAGACTCCCGAGTAGCTGGGATTACAGGCACCTGCCACCATGCCCAGCTAATTTTTTTTGTATTTTTAGTAGAGATGGGGTTTTGCCATGTTGGCCAAGCTGATCTCGAACTCCTGATCTCAGGTGATCTGCCCACCTTGGCCTCCCAAAGTGCTGGGATTACAAGCGTGAGCCACCATGCCCAGCCAACTCTCCTTCATTTTTGAAGGAAATTATTCCTGGGTAAAATATTTTTGGCTAGCAGTCTTTTTTCTTTCAGCACTTTGAATATATCATCCCATTCTTTCCCGGCCTGTAAAGTTTTAGCTGAACTTACTATTAGTCTGATGGTGCTATCATTGGGATGTTTGTTCCTCCAAACCTCATGTTGAAATCTGATGAACAATATTGAAGGTGGGGCGTAACAGGAAGTGTTTGGGACATGGAGGCAGATTTCTCATGAATAGATTAATACTTTCTCTAGGGAAGAAGTGAATTTGCTCCGTTAGTTCCTGCAATAGCTGGTGGTTAAAAAGAGTCTGGCACCACGCCTCTCTCTCTCTTGCTTCCTCACTTGACATGTTACCTCTGCACACACTGGCTCCCCTTGGCCCTCCGCCATGAGTGGATGCAGTCTGAGGTTCTGGACAGTCTACAGAACCACAAGCCAAATAAAACCCTTACCTTTATAAATAACCCAGCCTTGGGTATTCTTTTACAGAAACACAAACAAACAAAGACAGATGGGGATTCTCTTACATGTGACTTGACACTTTTCTCTTGTTTTTGGAATTCTGTCTTTGACTTTTGACAGTTTGACTATAATATGCCTTGGAGAAGACCTTTTTGGGTTAAATCTATTTGGGGATCTTTGAGCTTCCTGTATCTGTATATCCATATCTCTTGTAAGACTGAGGAAGTTTTCAGCTATTACTTCACTCAATAGGTTTTTGATGCCTTTGAACATCTCTTCTTCTGGAACTCTCAAAACTCAAATACTTGGTTGCTTGTTGCTTTCTATATGTCACAGAGGCTTTGTCATCCCTTTTTATTTTTGTTTGACTGGATTGTTTCAAAAGACCTGTCTTTAAGCTGAGAAATTCTTTCTTCTGCTTGATCTAGTCTCTTGCTGAAGCTCTCAACTGAATTTTTATTTCATTCTTTGATTTCTTCAGCTCCATGATTTGTTTGGTTCTTTTTAATCTATCTCTTTTATTCAATTACTCATTCAAATAACAAATTATTTTCCTGATTCTTTGTACCAGTTATCTGTGTTTGTCATTGAGTTTCTTTGATATCACTATTTTGAACTGTTTTTCAGGAATTTCACCAATTTCCTTTTCTTTGGGATCTGTTACTGAAGAATTATTGGGCTCCTCTGGAGATGTCACGGTTCCTTGCTTTTCTACTTTTTTGTATCCTTATATTAATACTTATACATTTAGTATAACAGTCACTTCCTCCAATTTTTTGAATTGGCTTTCATAGGAAAAGCCTTTTTCCTATAGATTTATCTGTTGCATTGCTTGGGTAGCTTTGTCTTTGACTCTGGGTGGGTGCAGTAGTGTAGTCTCTGTATGATTTCTTTGGCCATAATCAGCAACAGTGGTGTCTCTGAGTTTCTCAGCAGCTTAGGCTGGAGTTGTCAGTGAAGGCTGTGGTAAGGCTTTGCAGGGTACAGGAATACTAGCCAGGCTAGTCCTCAGGCATCAGAAGTGGTGGCAGTGGGCCTGGTGTGCTGGTCCTTATACCCCTGGGTGGCATACACAAGCACCAGTATTGGTGGGTCTGGGTAAGCTAGTCCTTGGGCTTCCATGTGGCATGCTCAGGTGCCAGTGGTGGGCTGGGCAGGTGGGTCCTCAGGACTCTGGGCAGTGTGTGTGGTGTTGGCAGTGCAGTAGCAGTGGTGGGCTGAGTAGGTCTCCAGGCCCCGAGGTGGTTTGTGTGACTGAGTGGCAGCAGTAGGCTGCATGGGCCAATCCTCAGACTCCCAAGAGGTGCTTATGGGGGCTGGTGGCAGGCAAGGGCCATCCTTATGCCACTGGAGGGTGCATGCATGCACTGGTAGCAGCATCTCCCTCAATTTTTGAGAGTTCTTTATATGAGGGTTATTAGCCCTTTGTGTCTGTGGTATATGTTGTGAATATTTTCTGTTTTTTTCAGTTTTTATACTTGGTTTATAATGTTTTTTGCCATACAAAAATGTTTATATAATTAAACGTATCAACCTTTTGTTGATTATGAATTTTGAGTCATAGAAATCTTTATTTTCTGCCGAGATTACAGAAGAATTCACTAATGTCTTCTAATACTTACATGGTTTTGTTGTTTACATTTAGATCCTTAATCCATTTAGAGGCTGTTTGTGTATATAGTGTGGTCTAATTCTTTTTATAAATGGCTACGACTTGTCCCAGTGCTAGTAATTCAAAAGTTCATCTCTGACCAGTGATTTGAGATGCCTTTACCATACAGTAAATTTCTGTATGTACTTGAGTCAATTTTTGGGCTTTCTAGTCTATTCCTCTGATCAATTTGTCAATTCATGTACCAGTAGCACATTGCTTTATTTGTAAAGGCTTTATAGTATGTTTTGATATCTGGTAAGGCTAGCTGCCCTCATAGTTTTTCCTTTTCACAGTTTTGCTGGTTATACTCACATATTTACTTTTCCCTATGAGCTTTACGTAGCAAGTTCTATTAGTAGCAACTTTTCTAATGCTGTAAAAAAGCTTACTGATATTTTTATTGGGATTGTGTTAAATTTATGAATTAAATTAGAAAATATTATATTAACTCATCCTATCCAAGGGTAACACATTTTACATTTGTACAGGTCTACTTTGTATCTTTCAGAAGTGTTTTTAATTTTCCCCATGTAGATTGTGTAGTACTTATTAATTTCATTCTTAAGTATTTAGCTGTTTTTGCTGCTACTGTAAATTGGGATTTATTTTCCATTATGTCTTCTAGCTGGTTGCTGTTTGTATATATAAATGGTATTGATTTTAGCTTGTTAATGCTATGGACTGCAATCATACAAAAATTTTTCATTGGCCAGGCGTGGTGGCTCAAGCCTGTAATCCCAGCACTTTGGGAGGCCGAGGCAGGCGGATCACGAGGTCAGGAGATCGAGACCATCTTGGCTAACACGGTGAAACCCCGTCTCTACTAAAAATACAAAAAATCAGCCAGGCGTGGTGGCGGGCGCCTGTAGTCCCAGCTACTTGGGAGGCTGAAGCAGGAGAATGGCATCAACCCAGGAGGCGGAGCTTGCAGTAAGCCGAGATCGTGCCACTGCACTCCAGCATGGGCGACAGAGCAAGACTCTGTCTCAAAAAAAAAAAAAAAAAAAAATTTCATTGGTTTTATTGATTCTCAGAGGTTTTCCAGATATACTAGATATATTATCATATTATCTGAAAGGGAGTTTCATTTATTCATCACCAATTCTTTTTTTTTTTTTTTTTTGAGACGGAGTCTTGCTCTGTCACCAGGCTGGAGTGCAGTGGCATGATCTGGTTCACTGCAACCTCCACCTCCCGGGTTCAGTGATTCCCCTGCCTCAGACTCCTGAGTAGCTGGGACTACAGGCACGCACCACCACTCTCAGTTAATCCTTTGTATTTTAGTAGAGATGGGGTTTCACCATGTTGACCAGGATGGTCTTGATCTCCTGACCTCGTGATCCGCCTGCCTTGGCCTCCCAAAGTGCTGGGATTAAGGCATGAGCCACTGCACCTGGCCTTCATCACCAATTCTAATGGCTCTAACTGACTTCTCTTTTCTAACTGTATTAGTTAATATCACTAGTACAATGTAAACAAAAGTAGGGATGGTAAGAATCCTTTCCTTGTTCCTGATCTTAGTGGAAGTATCTCTCGTTTCCCCATTAAATAGCATGGGATCTTAAGGTAAAGAGAAGTGTGTGTATGTGTGTGATCATATTAAGAAAGTTTTCCTTATTTTAACGTTCTTGAGTATTTCTAACATAAATGGACATTTCCCAGGGGCTTTTTTTTTTTGCATTAATGTAGATAATCATATGATTCTTTTTGTAACTAGAAACATTTTAAAGCAGGTACAGTCAAATGACCTCCATAGCCATTAAATTATCTAGCTTCAAGCACTATGACTTCCATGTACAACTTCCCCAATATGAACAAGCTATGAAATTCACTGCAAGGTAAAAGAATGTCATATATGGCTCAATAGCTACAGACCATCTAAAGGTTAAAGAATATGTACCAAAACCAATTATTTTAGATTTAGAATAGCTGAACTTCCACACTTCTTTCCTGTAAATTAGGCAGCAGCTGGTTAAGATGCAAAAATGGCTTAATATACTAAATTTTGCTCCATAAACTATAAAATAAGCACAAATACACTATATACAGTAATAATGCAAAGCAACCACTATGTTCTAGAATTCAATAACTATATATTAAAAAGTGCCATATTAGATCTTTTATTACTGAAGTGTTAGTCATGATAAAAATTAAATACTTTTTTTTTTTTTTTTGAGGCAGAGTCTCGTTCTGTTGCCCAGCCTGAAGTGCTGTAGTGTGATCTTGGCTCACTGCAACCTCTGTCTCACAGGTTCAAGTGATTCTCATGCCTCACCCTCCCGAGTAGCTGGGATTAAAGGTGTTTGCCACCACACTCGGCTAATTTTGGGATTTTTTTTTTTTTTTTTTTTTTTTTTGAGATGGAGTCTCACTCTGTCCCCCAGGCTGGAGTGCAGTGACGCAATCTTGGCTCACTGCAAGCTCTGCCTCCCGGGTGCACACCATTCTCCTGCTTCAGCCTCCCAAGTAGCTGGTACTATAGGCGCCTGCCACCACACCTGGCTAATTTTTTATATTTTTAGTAGAGACAGGGTTTCACCGTGTTAGCCAGGATGGTCTCAAACTCCTGACCTCAAGTGATCCACCCACCTTGGCCTCCCAAAGTGCTGAGATTACAGGTGTGAGCCACCATGCCCAACCTAAATACTTAATTTTAAATCTGCTGTCTTTTCATCTGAAAAACAATTTGGACATGACACATTTTTCATTGTTCATCTCCATGGTACATATTAATGAAAAATGGAAAAATAACAATGAGTAACAATAGAGAGGCCAGAGACAGTGGTTCACACCTGTAATTCCAGGACTTTGGGAGGCTGAGTCCAAGGGAGGATTGCTTAAGGACCAGACTTCAAGACCAGGCTGGGCAACATAGGGAGACCCACTCTCTATAAAAAATTTTAAATATCAGCCGGGCATGGTGGCACATGCCTGTAGTCCCAGCTTCTTAGGAGGCTGAGGTGGGAGGATCGCTTGAGCCCAGGAGGTTGAGGCTGCGGTGACACGGTCACTCCATTCTAGCCTGGGTAACAGAGTGAGACGCTAGGAAGGAAGGGAGGGACCGAGGGAGGAAGGGAGGGAGGGGAGGGGAAGGGAGGGGAGGGGAGGGGAGGAAGTACCGATAGACAGGAAGACAGAAAGACAGACGGAAAGGGAAAGGGAAAGGGAAGGAAAAGGAAAAGGAAAGGAAGAAAGCAGGCATAGAAAAGCATAGAATATCCATAATATGATATACCACAGGACCATTAAAAACCATGCTTTGGACAATCTCAACAATGTTAACAAAATATTACCATTCAAAGTTAGGGACAAAGAAAACAACAGAACATATGGGGATTTTTGTTGTTGTTGTTTTGAGACAGAGTCTCACTCTGTCATCCAGGCTGGAGTGCAGTGGTGTGATCTCAGCTCACTGCAACCTCCACCTCCTGGGTTCAAGCAATTCTCCTGCCTCAGCTTCCTGAGTAGCTGGGATTACAAGTATGTGCCAACATGCCTGGCTAATTTTTGTATTTTTAATACAGACACGGTTTTACCATATTGGCCAGGCTGGTCTCAAACTCCTGACCTCAAGTGACCCACCCACCTCAGCCTCCCAAAGTGCTGGGATTACAGGCGTGAGCCACCACACCTGGCCGACATAAGGTTTTATAAAAAGACTGAAGTTCCATTTTGTTTTATAGAGGAAGTAGCACTTATTAAGCACTTAATATGTGCTAGGCATTGTTCTAAGCACTTTATATACATCATTTTATTTACTTTTACAAAAGCTCTCTCTATAAAAATAGGCAGTTACTACCCCCATTTTACATTGAAAAAATGAGACTCTGAGAAGCTAATAACCTAGGGTCACAGAATCAGGACTAAACTTACATCCTACCAAATTTAAAATGCCCTCAAATATTGAAAAGTTATCCCTATACAGTGAGAGTATGTGATTCTTAATTTTTTTTTTTTTTTTTTTTTGTGATTCTTAATTTTTATCTTTTGAAATTTTCAATTCTTCTAAAAGTAGTTTCCTATCCTTTGATAATCAGAAATTTTCTAAAATGAGTACTTCACTAATCTTAGATAATTCAGAAATATACTTATTTAAGACAGTCTGAACTGATGTCTCTTTTTTTAATAAATTCTCCATTTCCCTTAAAGATGTCCTCACTTCCACAAACTTGAGTTGACAGAAAAATGAAGTCTTGTGATCTTCTGTGATAATTATAAGTAGGTTGTTCTGATTCAAGTCTGAAAGTTGTTTCTTTAAAGACTACCTTAGATATGACACCAAAAGTAATCCCCATAAAAGAAAATAATAATATACTGCCAAAAAAATTTTTTTATGTTTGCTCTGTGAAAGACAGTAAGAGAACAAAAGACAAGTTGAGACTGGGAAAAAGTATCTGTAACTTACCCAACAAAGGACTGTTATCCAGAATGTCTAATAAGCTCTCAAAACTAATAACAACAACCAACCACATTTGAAAATGGGCAAATGATTTGAATAGACACTTCACCAAACAGGATACACAGATGGCAAATAACCATGAGAAAACATGTTCATCAGGGTAATGCAAATTAAAATCAAGATGAGATGTCCTTCAACAAGAATTTAATATCAATAGCTACATTGTGGGAAATCCATGTAATGGAATCCTATTTAGCAACTAAAAGGAATAAACTGGCTGGGCATGGTGGTTCATGCCTGTAATCCCAGCACTTTGGGAGGTCGAGGTGGGCAGATCACCTGAGGTCAGGAGATCAAGACCAGCCTGGCCAACATAGTGAAACCCCGTCTCTATGAAAAATACAAAAATTAGCTGGGCATGGTGGTGTGTGCCTGTAGTACCAGCCACTTGGGAGGCTGAGGTGGGAAAATCGCTTGAACCCAGGAGGCAGAGGCTGCTGTGAGCCAAGATCACGCCACTGCACTCCAGTCTGGACTACAGAGCGAGACTCTGTCTCAAAAAAAAAAAAAAAATTAAACTATTGATACACACACAACTACTTAGAGGAAATGCAAGGGCACTATCGTTGAGTGAAAGAAGACAGTCTCAAACGATTACATACTGTATGATTCCATTTATATGACATTCTCAAAAAGATAGGGTTAGAGTGATGGAGAACAGAGCAGTACTTACAACAAGAGATTAGGGATGGGGGAAGTACGTATACAAAGGAAAAGAATGAGAGAATGTTTTATCTTGACTATAGTGGTGGTGGTATAATCTACATACATGTTAAAATTCATAAAATTGTACAATCAAAAATGTCCATTTTACTATACAATAATTGAAAAAATAGAGGAAAAAGATGACAGGGTCATATCTTTACCTGCCTAATATTGTCTCTTTAGGTCCTTTCCTAGAGACAGTTACATGCTGAAGTAAATAATAAAATGTGGGAAGAATTTTTTTTTTAAATTCAGTCCACGTATGACTTAGGTATACCTTAAAAGTTAGGTGTACCTGTTATAGATGAAGTCAACTGATTAGCCCAGTCAGCTTCCTGTCTTTTAGAGTTTCTGTTTTTGACTCCTTTCATTTTAATGCTAAAAGCCAACAACTTCCCTCACTTCCCACAAGCCCCATCAGCAGCCTAGCATTGGCTCATCTGTGGTACACTGGTGATAAGCAGTAGCTGAGTAGGGGAGAGAGATATAGCGTTAATTTTTTTTTTTATGAAAACGCGCTTTGATAGGCAAGTACAATGGAGAAAGGCCTATACAGCAATTCAACAGAGTTTCATGAGAGAAAAATGAGCCAGAAACCCTAATACAACCAAAGGGAGGTGAAAACTGATGATTGGCTGATTGTTGATTGATGGACTAAAGCAGGGTCTCCCTCTGTCGTCCAGGCTGGAGTGCGGTAGGGGCAATCATGGCTCACTGCAGCCTTGACTTCCCTGGCTCAGGTGATTCTCCCACCTCAACCTTCTGTGTAGCTGAGACTACAGGTACGTGCCACCACACCTGGCTAATTTTTTGTATATTTTGATGAGACAGGGTTTCACCAGGTTGCCCAGGCTGGTCTCAAACTCCTGGGCTCAAGTGATCCATCTACGTCGAACTCCCAAAGTGCAGGGATTATAGGCTTAAGCCACTGCCCTGCGCCCAGCCAAAAACTTGTTTAGAATGGTAAAAAAATTAGTAAGCACCTGAAAAAAAGCTTTCCAATCTTAAGGGCTTTTGATTCCAGACCACCATGTGGCCTTGTCTTAATGTCCTGTCACTGTTACTTCATTTCTGTCCTCCAGCAATCACTGTCCTCTCATCTGGTACCTACCTTTACAGCTCTTCCAAGCTGCAGTTGCATTCTGTAATAAAGGTCACAGCAGAAGTATCTATTCTCTCAATTTTGAAATGGCAAAAAACTTTTAAAAATTAAATAGCATTCATGCTCTATTTTGGACTGACATCCCAAGATTTTAGTGTAGGGCAGTAATTTTCATTTTCAAATTACAATGCACCTTCCATTCCTCAGAGAAAAGTAAGTTTCTCTCTTTTTCTACCTCACTGTCTCTTGGCTCTCAAACCCTCCTAGGCTAGTACGTGTCTTCGGCCCAGACGAAGAAATAAGAAAATCCTATGGGAGGGCCTTCTTGCTTGAGGCTATAGTAACAGCCACAAAACACCTACACACTTTTAAAATTCTTACCTCGGGGGGAGGGATAGCATTAGGAGATATACCTAATGTTAAATGACGAGTTAATGGGTGCAGCACACCAACATGGCACATGTATATATATGTAACAAACCTGCACGTTATGCACATGTACCCTAAAACTTAAAGTATAATTTTAAAAAAACATAACTACTATAAAAATAAATAAATAAATAAAATTCTTACTTCAAAATTAGTTTATGTGACTGTGAAGATGCTGGCATCTCCCACTCTTGTTACTAACATCAGACTCTAACAATCAAATAATTCTGAAATGTGTTGGCTATATTTTCTAATAAGACAATTTCATTTCAGCATCTGACGGTTTTGTCATTTGGGGAAACCTTTGAAATGTGAAAGACTCTAGCTCTAAGAAACCTGGCAGTATTTATTCTTCCTAAGGAATAATCTCCCCTGAATTTCCAGGGGAAAAAAACATGCAGAAAAGTATGTGAGAATTCTTTTCTAACTGTAAGCCCAAGAAAAACAATCTTTTGTTAACTAGTAGCTGTAGACTACACCACTATCCTAACAGCAATACTGTCCCTTCATTGTTAAGAGATTAATTTCCTAGTAAAAATCATTTTCTGCATATCGTGATATCCAAACAAAATACTATAATAACTTGTAAAAAGTCTCAGAAAAACACACAAAGAATCCCCCAAATACTCAAGCTTCCTAATCAAATA
Source organism: Pongo pygmaeus (assembly GCF_028885625.2). Classification (NCBI taxonomy): domain Eukaryota; kingdom Metazoa; phylum Chordata; class Mammalia; order Primates; family Hominidae; genus Pongo; species Pongo pygmaeus. The sequence continues at coordinate 103,034,340 of NC_072384.2, read as the reverse complement.
GTATAAAAACCTATCTTGAGAAAAGAATAAATACTGAAAAAGCTTTAAGTGCACACACACACAAAATGGACCCAACTAAATAACCGTAACTAGGAAAATGTTCTACAGAACCTAAGACAGCAAAAATGAAGCATTTGTAATACTCACAATGTTCCATGTTAAATACAAAAAGGCAGTGTAATCTAACATATGATATGCTCTCAATGAAGAATGCAAAGAATAAAACACTTAAAAGAAAAAAATGTCAGCAATAGGGGAGAGAGATATAGAAATACAGCTCTCCTTTGGAAATTTTCCTATTTCATTAAAAAAATTCTTTAGAGATAATTTTTCTATTCGACTTTTCTTAGTTTCTAAAATTTCTATAATGATCTTGTGAGTACTTTTGTAATAATAAAAGCTTTAAAAAGTTTAACAAGAAATTGGCAAGGAAATCAAGTCTGTTTACGTCTTTTACATTTAGGTGCCCCCTCAAATGGCCTAAGATACTGAGAAATTACTGTGTGCTTAGAATTGCATAAAGAGTTTTATAACATTTTATCCCATTTAAGCCTCTGGACAACACAACAAACAGGTAATATTATTATGCAGAGAAACTGAGGAACTTCACACCTCTAGCAGGCAGCAGGACTCAGACTTCAAGCCAAACAGTCTGACCTCAGAGTGCACTGTTAAATAACCTCCCTGTTTACTTTTTTGGTTCTTTTTAAGCATCCAATTTAATTTACTATTTCTAGACAACTGTATTCATATTTTATATATTTATGCTTTTCATGTTGGCTGACATTTCTTTAAAAGCTTTACTAAAATATAATGTATAATACCATACAATTCACTCATTTAAATTGTACAACTATGGGTTTTTTGTTGTTGCTGTTTTTAAGAGATGGGGTCTCATTATGTTGCCCAGGCTGGTCTTGAACTCCTGGGCTCAAGTAATCCCCCTACCTCAGCCTTCCTAATAGCTGGGACTACAGTGGGTACCACCACACCCAGCTAACTTTGGTTTTTTAATGGTATTGAAAAGAGTTGTGTGACCATCACTGCAATCTATTTTCAAATCATACCAAAAGCAGCCCCTCGTTAGCAGTCGTTCATCATTTCTCCCCAACTTTCCCAGCCCTACTCAACCACCAGTCTGTCGCGGGAAGTCAGGGACCCCAAACAGAGGGACTGGCTGGAGCCGCAGCAGAGGAACATAAATTGTGAAGATTTCATGGACATTTATCAGTTCCCAAAATTAATACTTTTATAATTTCTTATGCCTGTCTTTACTGCAATCTCTGAGCATAAACTGTGAAGATTTCATGGACATTTATCAGTTCCCAAATAATACTCTTATAATTTCTTATGCCTGTCTTTACTTTAATCTCTTAATCCTGTTATCTTCATAAGCTGAGAATGTACATCATCTCAGGAACACTATTGTACAAATTGATTGTAGAACATGTGTGTTTGAACAATATGAAATCTGATTGTAAAACATGGGTGTCTGAACCATATGAAATCAGTGCACCTTGAAAACGAACAGAATAACAGCGATTTTAGGGAACAAGGGAAGACAACCAAAGGTCTGACTGCCTGCAGGGTCGGGCAGAATAGAGCCATATTTTTCTTCTCGCAGAGAGCTTATAAACGGACGTGCAAGTAGGAGCGATATAGCTGAATTCTTTTCCCAGCACGGAATATTAATAATTAATACCCTGGGAAAGGAATACATTCCTGGGGGGAGGTCTATAAATGGCCGCTCTGGGAGTGTCTGTCTTATGCAGTTGAGATAAGGACTGAAATATGCCCTGGTCTCCTGTAGTACCCTCAGGCTTATTAGGGTGAGGAAAAGATCCCGCCCTGGTAAATCTGAGATCAGACCAGTTCTCCGCTCTTGAACTCTGTTTTCTGTTGTTTAAGATGTTTATCAAGGCAATATGTGCACAGCTGAACATAAACCCTCATCAGTAATTCTAATTTTGCCCTTTGCCTTGTGATCTTTGCTTTGCCCTTTGCCTTGTGATCTTTATTGCCCTTTAAAGCATGTGATCTTTGTGACCTACTCTCTGTTCGTACACCCACTCCCCTTTTAAAGTCCTTAATAAAAACCTGCTGGTTTTGCGGCTCAGGCGGACATTACAGACCTACCAATATGTGATGTCACCCCCGGTGGCCCAGCTGTAAAATTCCTCTCTTTCTACTCTTTCTCTTTCTCAGACCAGCTGACCCTTAGGGAAAACAGAAAGAGCCTAAGTTGAAATATTGGAGGCGGTTCCCCTGATACCAGTCTATTCTCTATCTCTATGGGTTTGCCTATTTTGGGTATTTCCTAAGAATGGAATCGTATGTTATGTGCCCTTTTGTGTCTTTTTTTTTTTTTTTACTAGAATGTTTTCTTTCTTTCATTCATTCATTCATTCATTTATTGAGATGGAGTCTCGCTCTGCCACCCAGGCTGCAGTGCAGTGGCGCGATCTCAGCTCACCACACAACCTCTGCCATTGATTGATTGATTGATTGATTGATTGATTGAGATGGAGTCTCTCTCTGTCGCCCAGGCTGCAGTGCAGTGGCGCGATCTCAGCTCACCACAACCTCTGCCGCCCAGGTTCAGGTGATTCTCCTGCCGCAGCCTCCTGAGTAGCTGGGACTACAGGCACGTGCCACCATGCCCAGCTAATTTTTTTGTATTTTTAGTAGAGATGGGGTTTCACTATGTTGGCCAGGGTGGCTTCAAACTCCTCACCTCAAGTGATCCACCCAACTTGGCCTCCCAAAGTGCTGGTATTTCGGGTATAAGCCACTGTGCCTGGCCGGCATAATGTTTTCAAGGTTCAGGCATGTTGTCGCACGTACTGGTACTACATTCTTTTTTATGATCAAATAAAATTCCACCGTATGGATATACCACATTTTATTTACCCTTTTATCAGCTGATAGACGTTGGGTTTTTTCCACATTTTCGCTATTATGAATAATGCTGCCACTAACATACATGTACAAGTTTTTATGTGGACATATATTTTCAACTCTCTTGGGTATATACCTAGGAGAGGAAGTGCTGGGCCATCTGGCAATTCCATGTTTAGTCTTTTAAGGAACTGCCACACTATTCTCCAAAGCAACTGTTTACATTCCTACCATTAATATATCAAAGTTCCAGCCAGGCGCAGTGGCTCACGCCTGTAATCCCAGCACTTTGGGAAGCTGAGGAAGGTGGACCACCTGAGGCCAGGAGTTCAAGAGCAGCCTGGCCAACAAGGTGAAACCCCATCTCTACTATAAATACAAAAAAAAAATAGGCTGGGTGCGGTGGCTCACGCCTGTAGTCCCAGTACTTTGGGAGGCTGAGGCAGGCAGATCACCTGAGGTCAGGAGTTTGCAGCCAACCCAGCCAACATGGTAAAACCCCGTCTCTACTGAAAACATAAAATCAGCTGGGCGTGGTAGCACACGCCTGTAATCCCAGCTACTCAGGAGAATGAGGCAGGAGAATCGCTTGAACCTGGTAGGCGGAGATTGCAATGAGCCAAGATCATGCCATTGCACTCTAGCCTGGGCAAAAAGAGTGAAACTCTGTCTCAAACAAACAAACAAAAAAAAGTAGGCTGCGTGCAGTGGCTCACGCCTGTAATCCCAACACTTTGGAAGACCGAGGGGGGAAGATCACGAGGTCAGGAGTACGAGACCAGCCTGGCCAACACAGTAAAACCCCATCTTTACTAAAAATTCAAAAAATTAGCCAGGCGTGGTGGTAGGTGCTTGTAATCCCAGCTACTCAGGAGGCTGAGGCAGGAGAATCGCTTGAACCCGGGAGGGAGAGGTTACAGTGATCCAAGATCATGCCACTGCACTCCAGTCCAGGTGACAGTGGGAGACTCCATCCCAAAATAAAAAAATAAAATAAAAATAAATACAAGTTTATATATACATATTTTTTAATTGAGGAGCTTCTCTCTCTCTCTCTCTCTATATATATATATATACATGTATACATATACTTATATATACATATATATACACACATATGTGTGTGTATATGTGTGTGTGTATATATATATAGGTTCCAATTTCTCTACATCCTCCTCTAACAGTTATTATCTGTCTTTTAAATTACAGCATTCTAATGCATATGAACTGGTATTTCACTGGAGTTTTGAATTGCATTTCCCTATTGACAAATTATATTGAGCATCTTTTTCATGTGCTTATTGGCTATTTGTACATCTTCCTTGGAAAACTCTCTGTTCAGATCCTGTGCCTATTTTTAAATGTTTTTGTTAAATTATTGAGTTGCAAGAGTTCTTTACGTAGTTTAGACACAAATGCCTTATCAGATATATGATTTGTGGGTTACTGAGTTGCAAGAGTTTTTTATGTAGTTTAGACACAAATGCCTTATCAGATATATGATTTGTGGGTTATCCTATTCTGTGGGTTATCTTTTCACATTCTTGATGATGCCCTTAGAATCACAAGTTTTTAATTTTGATGAAGTACAATTTATCTACTTCTCCTTTTCTTGCTTTTGCTTTTAGTGTCATTTCTAAGAAGCCATTGCCTAATGCAATGTCACAAACGTTATGACTATATTTTCTTCTAAGAGCTATTAGGTTTAGCTCTTACATTTAGGTCCTTGAAGATTTTGAGTTACTTTTATATATGGTGTTGAGGTAGATAGATAAACTTATAAAATCCTATTTCATTTTTTATTTTTTCATTGTTTGTTTGTTTATTTAGAGAACTCTATCGCCCCCGGCTGGAGTGCAGTGGTGTGATCTCAGCTCACTGCAACCTCCGCCTCCCAAGGTACAAGCTATTCTCGTGCCTCAGCCTCCTGAGTAGCATGGATTATAGGCGCGCAGCACCACGCCTGGCTTATTTTTGTGTTTTTAGTAGAGTGGGGGTTTTGCCATGTTGCCCAGGCTGGTCTTGAACTCCTGGGCTAAAGCAATCCACCCACCTCGGCCTCCCAAAATGCTGGAATTACAGGCGTGAGCCACCACGGCCGGCCTTAAATCATATTTTAAAAGTTAAAATTGACATCATCCTTAACTTTCATCTCTATTTTTCTCAAATCTTGTCAACCATCAGCTAGCACAGAGTTTAAAAACCTCAGACTCTGAGGTTAGAATGCCTAGGTTAGAATTCTGGCTGTCTCGTGTGACCTTCAACAATATACCTGACCTCTCTGGGCCTTGATGTTCTTGTCTGTAAAATGGAGAGACTAACAAACCTCACCTTAAAGATGAGGATTGAATGCCAATAATGTATCCAAATGCTTACCATAGTAAACCCTTTTAAAAGAATTCAACTATTAATTCTTACCCTCTAAATATCACTCAAGTTCATCCTCAGCAGTTTAAAAGTTTCTACCCTACTAGAGGCCATCATTTCTTACTTGGATCACTAAATCCTATTCTTAAATTATTTCCCTACTTCTAATCTTGTCTCTTCCCAATTCATTCTATATCTGACCCCATAATGACCATTATAAAATAGTCACATATCCATATCCTGCATTTAAAAAAATAGCCTAGGTTGAAGTCTAAATGTCTTAATAAGTGAACATGGAGACTTTCAGGTTTGGCTGCTATTTAGCTCTCTCTCCTGCCTAATCTCTTACCACTACTCCTACCTGGGGACATGACTTTTTCCACCTCATACTTATCTTTCAGGGATCAGCTAGACACCATTTTCTCTGAGACGTCTTTCTAGATGACTCCATCCTATTCCAAATAAATACATCTTCTGTTGCATTCTGAATTCTCCCTATCAACACATTCATTATACAGTGTTATAATTAACTGTTTACTCGTATCTCTTTAATATGAGAACTGGTGAGGACAGACAATATTTATCACTACATCCCCTAATGAGTACTACAGTCACAGGCCAAAATGATTAATAAATATTGTATGGGCTGATGAATGGCCTCAAAAGTACACATGTATCGTGTGGCACTTTTCACCACTAGATAGAGAACCCACCAAAACAATAACTTAATAGAAATTATTTTCATGTTTATAGCCTAAGAGTTTCTTTTTAATTTTTTTTTTTTTTTTTTTTGAGATGGAGTCTCACTCTGTCACCCAGGCTGGAGTGCAGTGGCACGATCTCTGCTCACTGCAACCTCCGCCTCCTGGGTTCAAGCCATTCTTCTGCCTCAGCCTCCCAAGTAGCTGGGGTTACAGGCACCCGTCAGCCTGGCTAATTTTTGTATTTTTAGTAGAGATGTGGTTTTGCCATGTTGGCCAGGCTAGTCTCGAACTCCTGACCTCAGGTGATCCACCCACCTCAGCCTTCCAAAGTGCTGGGATTATAGGTGTGAGCCACCACGCCCGGCCAGCATGAGTTTCAATTAAACATGAGTACTACTGTCATTACTATCATGATGCACATGTGCCTGCCTTGTGGTTGGCTGATAACACTAAATAAAATGAGAAACAGTTAAGACGCTTGATGTGTCAAGTGTACAAAACTCAAACTAGATGAATTATTTTTCAAGTTTCTCTATTTTCTTGTCCTTACCGTCTCTGCAAGGAAATGTTTTTAAATTAAATATAAATTTCAAGTAAATTCCAATAATCTTTATTAAGTAAATTCAACTTGCAAGAAGAAAAAAATGAAAATTTGAATAACCACTTTAAAATTGTTGGTTTTAACACAAGTTTAAAAAATAATCACTTCAGAAACTTCTGAAGTCCTAAAACTAGCCACTTAATTCAATAAAATTCCATCCTAATCCCTATTCTACTTGGAGTAAAAATATGGACTGGGAGTAAAAAGTGGCCTTATTTTTTAGAAACACATACCATTTATTTATGAATGAATGAGAGGAAGGGGAAGGTTGGCAAATTCATCTGTAAAATCATCTGGGTCTTCAGCCTCTTGAGATTGAGACTGGGTTTTTAATTAACATTCTAAATTCAAAAGTTATTAGTCTTTACAAATTTTTCATTTCTTATTTTGTCAATTTAAAATTTCTATTTCTCCAGAAATAAATCTAGTTTGTACAGGTTTTTAATATACACTAATACTAATGTATAACCATATTTTTAATTAAAATATCTTAAATACAGAAAAAAGTTACTGGAAATTATAATCAAACTATAAATTTGGCTGGACATAGTGGCTCATGCCTGTAATTCCAACACTTTGAGAGGCTAAGGTGGGAGAATCACTCAAAGCCAGGAGTTAGAGACCAGTCTGGGCAACATAGACCCCATCTCTACAAAAATAAGAATAAAAAAATAAAAATATTAGCCAGGCATGGTGGTGTACATATGTAGTCTCATCTACTCAGCAGGCTGAGGTGGAAGGATCACATAAACCCAGGAAGTCGACGCTGTAGTGAGCTGTGATCACCCTGCTGCACTCCAGCCTGGGTGATAGAGCAAGACCCAGTCTCAAAACAAACAAACAAAAAACCTCTATAAATCTGTGAAATCAAATCTGACCCAAGTATTAATATTTTGGGGCAAAATCAGTTTGAAAAATTCTATACCTTTACCCATACTTTCCATTGCAAACAATCTATATATTTAACAAACATCAGACACTACCAAACTATAAAAGGGGTTGGCCTGCCTTCTCTGTAAAGGGCCAAACAGTAAGTATTTTAGGCTTTGTGAACCAGACAGTCGCTGTTTAAACTACTCAATTTCAGAAGATCGGTTCCAGGACAGGACCCCCCCTCCAAATACCAAAATCCACAGATCCTCTAGTCCCTTATATAAAACGGCATGGTAAGTGCATATGATTTAGGAACATCCTCCTGTATATTTTAAATAATCTCTAGATTACTTATAATACCTAATACAATGTAAATACTATGTAAATAGTTGTTATACTGTATTTTTATTTGTATTTTTAATTATATTTTAAAATATATTTATATTTATACATATTCTATCATATTTTTCCAAAAGTATGTTTGATCCATGGTTGGTTGAATCCATAAATGCAAAGCCTGAAGATATAGAGAGTCAAATGTATATTTTTAAGGCACGAAAAGGAGCAATAGACAATACATAAAAAATAAGAGTGACTGTTTTCTAATAAAACCTTATTTACAGAAACACATGGTGGGACATTCTTGGCTCCCAGGCCACAGTTTGCCAACTCCAGTATTATAAAACAATCTAAGAGTCACAGAACTAAGCCTTCTAGTTTCCCTCTACCTTCTAGGCCCTGCTGCCTTACTGTTAACATGGAAAATTCAATCTAGCCTTCCTCATTCCCAAAGCTTCAATTCTGGAACTTGAAAGATCCTGAAGGACCTGAAATGAACTTGCTTTCTCCTTGCCAAGAGATCTCATCCAATTTCAATTCAGTAAAGAAAAGTGCTCTTCGAATGGATGAGCCATCAAGAGCAGTTCATGGGTTCTACTAAAAAATCAAAGCAGATAAAGTTTTGTCTCTATCAAAAGACTTCTATGAGACAGTATTTTTTTTTACATTTTTTAAAATTATACTTTAAATTCTAGGGTACATGTGCACAACATGCAGGTTTGTTACATATGTACACATGTGCCGTGTTGGTTTGCTGTACCCATTAACTTGTCATTTACATTAGGTATTTCTTCTAATGCTATCCCTCTCCCATCGCCCCAGCCCACAACAGGCCCTGGTGTGTGATGTTCCCCGCCCGAGACAGGTATTATTATTCCCATCTTCACATGAGGAAACTGAGACTTAGAAAGAATAAGTTATTCAGCCAGGGTCTGTTCCATACCCAATACTTAATTCTCTGTATCATTCTGCCTCCAAAATATTGAACTGATAAAGCCACAAACATGGTAAACCAAAATAGATAAGCAGCTATGTCTCCTAGAAGTCATATCTTAAGTCACTAAAGGAAAATATCATTTTGTCAACTTAATATTCTGTTCTTATAAAGACTGTGATTCAGTATTTAAATCACTGTTTCAAATATGTTTTTGAGCATTTTTGTCCTAAACAATTACCAATGAAATAACAAATCACCAGAAAAATAACAAATTCCTTTTCTGGATTTTGTGGTATTGGTACTCTTACCTGACACTGGTTAATAGCGGCATGGTTGCCATGAAATGGAGACTGTCTTTCTTTATCTCGATGATGCCGACTGCTGTGTTTACTTCTCTGCAACTGCTGGCGTAATTTTGCAATCTGAGAAAGCAAAAATAGCAAGTACACCAGAGTGTTTTCCGCACAAAGTAAAAACACATCCTTGCTTAACAAGAACCCGTAAAACTTACCCTTAATAAGTCCTTTCAATTTTTGAACCATATCACAAAGTCTCATTTTTTTGTTCATAATTTTATACATATATACACATGCATGTATGTGTATATGTTCCAACACTGTTCTCAGCCTTCAAGCTTCCCAAGTACTACACAAAGTTTTCAGCACTTAGAATAAATTACATTACATTACATTTTCACAAAGAATTAAAAAATAACCATCATTCTCATTGCCTTTACCATAAGTTAACTTTTATTTCAATTTAGATTTCTTTATTGAACACCTAGCTTTCAACAGCTCCAAAAATTACACAATATTTAAAAATCAACTCAAGTCATGAAATATATTCACAGATATCATCTTTAAATAATGAATGCAATTCCAATGAATATCTTATTTATTCTTTGACCGAGTTTTTGCATTTCTACATTATGTGTGAAATGAAAATGTCACTAATTAGCAGCACAGAAAATGGTAATCATAGCATGGAGCCATAATCATCATGGTTATAGTGAGTACTGCATTTCAGAAACACCACCATATATAGAAAAATAATAAATGTGGCCGGGTGCGGTGGCTCACACCTGTAATCCCAGCACTTTGGGAGCCTGAGGCAGGCAGATCACCTGAGGTCAGGAGTTAGAGACCAGTCAGGACAACATGATGAAATCCCGTCTCTACTGAAAATACAAAAATTAGCTGGCCATGGTGGCATACACCTGCAGTCCCAGGTACTTGGGAGGCTGAGGCACGAGAATTGCTTGAGCCTGGGAGGCAGAGCCTGCAGTAAGCCAAGACCGCACCACTGTACTCCAGCCTGGGCAACAGAGCGAGACTCCGTCGCACAAAAAAAAAAAAAAAAAAAAAAAGAATAAATGTGAATTTGTTGTATTGTTATGATTTTTAAATCTAATGTTAATAGATAGATATTAACTCTCCTAAAAAAGGACAAAAATACATAATCAGGTAAGTGATATGTAAATATCCCTACTGAAATCTTTATTAAATCAACACAATAATTGTTTTTCTGTTATTTCACAAGCCAAAAAGAAAAAACAAATCAATGGAAAACGACAAATCCTTGCTGCCCATAATATCAAGGAAATAGCCAACAAAAGGATCATATTTCCACACCCACTATCTTAGAACCATTTTTCTGACCTCCTTAAGTTGATCTGTACTGCCCCAAGATGCTGAGCGCTTGTGAGACCCTTTCTTCTTTTCAGAGTATTCTTCAGCCCATGCACTCTCTGTCTGTAATGAAAAAAGAGGGGAGGTGTATTTTAACAAAAATCATTTCACAACAATGTCTACCATATTTTTCTATTATAAAACATATTTCCATTACAGAAAAATTAGACATTAAAAATAATTAACACAAATTACTCAAAATTCTCCTAGCACCAGTTACTTAACTGGTATTAATTACAATTAATATTTTGGCATACTTCATTTTTATTGCTAATAAAAAATTAGTATTTTTACATAATTATACTACAAATAAAGCATTTATGCAACAAAGTTAACTATATATAGTAACTAGAGTTACTATAGTTAACTAACATATAATAGCTAATAATGTTAGTTATTATTAGCATGCACCAGGCATACTAATAATAGCTAACATTCTTGTGCTCTTATGTGCTAGGCACTGTGGTTTCATATGCTTTATCTGACTTAACACGTGTAAGTTGCCTAAGGTGTTACAGCTAGGAAGCAGCAAAGCCAAGAAATAAGACTCCAGAGCTCATAATATTAACTTCTATATTATGTCTAGTCTTGCCATAAGTATCTTCAGAGAACAGCTTCAAAAATGTTAAACCTGGCTGGGCGCAGTGGCTCACGCCTGCAATCCCAGCACTTTGGGAGGCCAAGACGGGGAGGTCACGAGGTCAGGAGTTCGAAAACAGCTGACCAACGTGGTGAAACCTCGTCTCTACTAAAAATACAAAAATTAGCCAGGCGTGGTGGTGCGTGCTTGTAATCCCAGCTACTCAGGAGGCTGAGGCAGGAGAATCGCTTGAACCCGGGAGGTGGAGATTGCAGTGAGCCGAGATCGTGCCACCACACTCCAGCCTGGATGACAGACGGAGACTCCATCTCAAGAAAAAAAAAAAAAGCTAAACCTTAGGTAGTTATACCAAACCCAGAATTTAAAGAGTGTATTGGGAAAGAAAATACAAATGAGTTCCTAGCACATGAAACTATGCTCAACCTCACTGATAAGAAGGGAAATGAAAGTTAAAGCTTCAACAAGATTGAGCAATTTGCTAATATAAACTCTCCTATATTGTTAGTGGCAGCGTACGGCCTTTATGGGGGGATATTCAGCACTTGCTGTCAAAGTTATAAATGCACAAACTGACACAGCAACCCCTTATTTAACAATTTATCCTGCACAGATACCAAATGCACATCTTTATGTACAAAATGACTTGCCTATTATTCCCTGTAGCACTGTTCTTACAAGTAAGACTGAAACAATGTAAGTTAGATTTATTTAGGCTTGGCTAAATAAATTATGGTACACCTTTATAACAGAGTACTGTGCAGCTATAAAAATGAATAAGGAAATTCACAATATACAGACATGAAATAATCTCCATGATATACTGTTAAGTGAAAAACCTCAAGGCTCAGTACCGTGTGTATAGCAACTGCCTTTATATGGGACTACTAAAAAGAATGCATGTGTATGTAAATTATATCTGGAAGAAAATACATGGTAACAAAGAAAACTGATACCCGTGGCTGTCTCTGGGGAAAAAGACCCTTAGTGTACACCCTTCTTTCTGTACCTTTTGAATTTTGTACTACATGAAATAATAAAAAATACCAAAAAATACTGTGCAGTTTGAATACCTTTTGCACTATTAACATACCAATTACTAATTATAAAATGCTCTAGTTTCAAATGGGGAAGGAAAAGTTTTCAAAAATGAAGAAACTGTGATTCTAATTAGTCATGTCCCAGGTCTGGATCTTCTCCTTATAGCTAAAAGGACTCCATTCTGACAAGGATCCTTAAATACACTGAATCAAAAGGAAGGGCTACAATTTGGTCAACTTCCCACCACTCTATGCCCTATTTCACCCTAAACTCCAGTTTCACTTTGAGGTTACCAACTGATGTCACACATCCCAGAGGTGACCCCTACTGTACTTATAATTTCTCATATTAGGGTCCACAGGCTCTTTAAGTCCATTGTTAAAATACCTGTCACAAAGATCAACATGTAAATAGGACCATATAGCATAAAGTATCAAAATCAAAATAATAAACTTAACACTATAAAATTTAAAATCTTAACAAATGAATTCTTTTTTTTTGTTTACCTTTTAAGTTCAAGGGTACATGTACTGGTTATACAGGTAAACATGTAAACTCGTGTCATGGGGGTTTGTTGTACAGATTATTTCGTCACCCAGGTACTAAGCCTAGTACTCATTAGCTATTTTCCCTGATCCTCTCCCTCCTCCCACCCTCCACCCTCTAGAAGGCCCCAGAATCTGCTCTGCCCCTCTATGTGTCCATGTGTTCTCATCATTTAGCTCCCATTTATAAGTGAGAACATGCAGTACTTGGTTTTCTGTTCCTGTGTTAGTTTGCTAAGGATAATGGCCTCTAGCTTCATCCCATTTATAAGTGAGAACATGCAGTATTTGGTTTGCTGTTCCTGTGTTAGTTTGCTAAGGATAATGGCCTCTAGCTCCATCCATGTTTCTGCAAAGGACATGATCTTGTTTATTTTTATGGCTGCATAGTAGTCCATGGTGTATATGCACCACATTTTCCTTATCCAGGCTATTGTTGATGGGCATTTAGGTTGATTCCATGTCTTTGCTATTGTGAATAAGCAGCATAGTATGCATGGTTCAGAATCACATATGTTGGTGCTAAACAAACATGTTTAAGTTTCAGATCAGTTAAATAACATTTTTTGGGCCAGGCATGGTGGCTCATGTCTGTAATCCCAGCACTTTGGGAGGCTGAGGCGGGTGGATCTCGAAGTCAGGAGTTTGAGACCAGGCCAACATAGTGAAACCCCGTCTCTACAAAAACTACAAAAAATTAGCCGGGCGTGGTGGCAGGCACCTGTAATCCCAGCTGCTTGGGAGGCTGAGGCAGGAGAATCACTTGAACTCGGGAGGTGGAGGTTGCAGTGAGCTGAGATCTCACCACTGCACTCTAGCCCAGGCGACAGTGAGAGGCTCCATCTCCAAAAAAAAAAAAAAAAAAAAAAAAAAATTGTATCTTAGACAAGAAGCTTCTCTTATATGAATTTTTAAATTCCTAATTTATAAGAATAATGTCAGGCCAGGCACAGTGGCTCATGCTTATGCATGGCTAATCCCAGTGCTTTGAGATGCCAAGGCTACAGGATCACTTGAGCCCAGGAATTCAAGACCAGCCTGGGGAACACAGGGAGATCTCATCTCTAAAAAAATGTAAAAATTTAGCTGGGCATCATGACTCACGACTGTAGTCTAGCTACTTGAAAGGCTGAGGTGGGAGGATTGCTTAAGCCTGGGAGGTTGTGGCTGCAGTGAGCTGTGCTTGCTCCACTGCACTCCAGCCTGGATGTCAGAGCGAGACCCTGTCTCAAAAAAAAAGGAATAATGTCATCTACATACTAAAATTATAAAGTAATTAAAGGAGTTAGTATATGTAAAGGGTTTAATTTTTAGGCATGGTGCCAAGAACCAAACATTCACTCAGTAAATGTTTATTATTATTTTCATTCCATTAGGCCAAGTAGTCGTAACTTATTTTGTTATCTCTACGGTCATAAAGATACATGAAAGAATGCAAATAATTTTTGATGAAAAAAATGACCATAATAATTTCAAGTAAAACAGAGGATAGAAATAGAATAAGTTTTATGAAAATAGTTTTTTGCAAATTCTAATCAAATGTAAATGATAACCCAACTCTTTCATACATTTTATATTACTATTTATATGAAAACTTCAGGCTAAAATCATGACGAAGAGATGCTTTATAAATACAATTCCAAATTCAAAAATTGTTTAAATTTTTATCCTTGCATTTCAAATGTTAGTTCAGTATTTAATTCAGATCTTATAGAGGTTCTCAAATATAGTTGGAAAAAAAAGTTGGTTTATACCTCTCCTCATGGAAGAGGGGAGGAATCCTTAGAGATAAGAGAGAATCCCTCTATTTAGGAAAACTCCTTAATATATTAAGTGAAATACAAGGTTGCAGAAAAATGCATAGAATATGACATTTTGTGTGTAACCAAAAAAAATCAGTTTTTCTTGTTCATTTGTGTTTGTGTGTGTGGTGGTGTGCTTGGGCACATGCAACCTCTAAGAAAATAACTGATGTAGGCAAGGATCATCAATGGAAGTGAAAACTACTAGGTAAAAGCTACTAAAGAACAGGATATTTGTGTGGTGCCAAAGCTCGCAAATTACTTGCTAATTACAAAACCAAAAAGTTTATTTTCTTTCCGAAGTGAATAATTCATTTCAAAACTTAACGTAATTAAGGAAAAAAGTGCGAGAATGACCTGTTCTAAATTACGAAAGACTTAAGAGAAGCCAAGTGCAATGTATGAATGTCGAACTGGGTCCTTTTGGGTCCAAGTGTAATGTATAAATGTTGAATTGGGTCATTAAAAAAAAAAAGACATATTGGAGAAATTTTAACATAAACTGATTATTACGTGATATTATGGAATTGTTAATTTTTTTAGGTGACCTAATGCTGTTGTAGCTATATAGAAAATATTCTTAGGAGATACATATCGAAATATTTAGGGATAAAAATGTCATGATATCTCCAACATACTTTCAAAAACTGCAGCAAACACACACACACACAAGATAGGTAAAGCAAATATGACTAATGTTTAAAACTCTTGAATCACAGCTGTAGTATTCCGATTTTTTTTTTGTACATTTAACATTTCCATAATAAAAAGGAGAAAAATCTTAGGTCATTTCCACTGATATTTTATGAACTCCATTTAGGACAATTCCATAAAGAAATACCTCCATTAGAAAGTATTAGACCAACAAATCAATACAGAAGAATGACAGAGCTACAAAGTCATCACTTTGGAACTATTATAGTAATAACTGACTTAAGTAATAATCATCAACAAATGCGAAAACCAATGAATGTTTCTTGGAGAACAGAATATTTACAATCTCAAATATTTCTCCACAAATTACTTATTAGTTACAAAGGGTTCTGATGGATCAAACTTAACATCACTGACTTCATGTACCTCTTGATCCACAGGCACAGAAAGGAACATACATCGCATACAGTATTCCTAACAAAAATGTAATAAATTGAATCTTATCATAAAGGAATACATAAACCCAAGTTGACAACATTCAAAAAAATACTGGTCTACACTGTTAAAAAACATTAATGTCATGAAAGACTCAAAAATTCAGGCTGAGGAACTTCTCTAGATTAAAGGATATTGAAGAGAAATGACATGTAAATGCCTTGTGTGCTCCCTGACTGGATCTTAGCTTACAGGAGAAATTGCTACAGAGAACAAAATCTGAACTGAAAAATTTGGAATATAAACCATATATTAAATAACAGTATTATATCAATCTTAAATCTCCTGAATTTGATACTTTTATTGGTATTTTTAAAAGTCCTTGTTCATATACATGCTGAAATAGTTAAGAAGAGTTAGAATGTCTGCAACTTACTAATGATTAGCAAATAATAACATAATTGTACATACAGACACAAAAATAAAGCAAAATGTGGCAAATGTTACTTAGTAAATATAGGTGAAAGGTTTACTGGTACTTAATATCCTTGCAACTTTTCTGTAAACTTAAGATTTTTCTCAAAATAAAAAGTTTTAAAAAATCAGGATTAATTCAAAGAAAAGCAAAGGTATATAAAAGATTCCCATTCCCATAGATTTATTAAGAACAAATTAAAGATGATGAGAGTAACAGTATTAATTACTAAGACAAATAAAAATAAGCATAAAGAACAACAGACAGCTTTGCTAACTTCAGTGATAAGATGTCCAGGGCAGGAAAAAATACCTAACAAAGATATCAGTTTTACTTATATTCCTAATGCAAAAGACAATTGCTTTCTTTGTTCAACTAAGAAGCTGTGCTTTCATTGTAGGACACTTAGGTATTAATAAAAAGTAAAATTGAGTTTTAATTAAATGTTTTCATTTTGTTCAGTCTTGTCTTATGTACTAGAAGGTTTATATTAAAGTATCTAATAATGTGTCAGACACTGGATTAACGATTGGAAGTCAAGAGGAAATACAGCTCTTATTCTCGAAGAGCTTCTTCTAGGAGAGAAGGAATAAATAGCTAATTATGATATATGTGATGATAGAAGTCCCCTAAGAAAGGCATCTAATCCAGAATTGGAAGGACAGGGGAGGTCAGCAGGCACAGTTTTATGGAATGAGGAGACACTACCAGAGTATGAGTCATCCAGTCAAATGGTGGGAAAAGCATTCCAAACAAACTAGATCGCTGGGAAGCATCAGTGAGTGGAGCACATAGGGCCAGGTTCATTATTGAGACCTGGAGTACATCTTCAAAATTATTTTTAATGAGGTTAAAAAATGCATTAGTTACTCCTTGACAAATATAGATGCAAAGATCCTCAATAAAATACTAGCAAACCCAACCAACAACAAAATTTTTATAAAATCATATACCACAACGAAGTGGAATTTATCCCTAGGATGCATAGACAATTCAATAAACAAAAAAATCAATGGATATAATACACCACATTAACAAAATAAAGAACAGCATTATATAATCATTTCAATAGATGCAGAAAAAACTCACAAAATTCACACTCTTTCATGATAAAAACAAACCAGGAATAACAGAAAAGAATCTCAACATAATAAAATAAAATTCATAAAGGAGAAGCCCACAGCTAACACCATATTCAATGAAGAAAAACTGAAAGCTTTTTCTCTAGATCAGGAACAAGGCAAGGATGCCCCACTCTTGCCACTTCTATTCAACACAGTACTAGAAGTCTTAACCAGGACAATTAGGCTAAATAAATAGCCTCCAAATTGGAAAAACAAGAATTAAAATTATACCATTTGGACACAACATTATGTTATTATAGAAAACTCTAAAACTCTACAAAACAAACTGTTATAACTAATAAACAAGTTGCAAGACACAAAATCAACAACAAAAAAATCAGATGTGTTTCCAAAGATTAACAAATATCTTAAAAGGAAATTAGGAAAAAAGGTTCTGGAATCTAGAGAACACAATGGCAGAATAGAAGGCTGCACTGATTGTTCCCCCAAGAAGGACACCAATTTAACAGCTATCTATACAGAAAAAGCACCTTCATAAGAACCAAAAATCAGGTGAGCACACACAGTACCTGGTTTTAACTTCACGTCACTAAAAGAGGCACTGGAAGAGGGTAGGAAAGACAAGTTTGAACAGCCAATGCCACCATTCCCCCTCCACCCTCCACCTCTTTGCCACTGCAGCGAGCTGTGTGGTGTGCACTTGGGAGAGGGAGAACACAGCAGTTGTGAGACACTGCACTGAACTCAGTGCTGCCATCACTGCAGAAAGCAAAACTGGCTGAACTCAGCTGACACCCACCCATGGAGGGAGTACTAAAACTAGCCTTAGCCAGAGGCGGATTGCCCAACCCCATGGCCAGAACTTGAATTCCAGCAAGCCACATCACTGCGGACTAAAGTGCTCTAGGGCCCCAAATAAATTTGAAAGGCAGGGTAGGACACAGAGACTGCAACTCCTAAGCAAGTCCTAATGTAACTGGGCTCAGAGCCAGTGGACCTGGGGGACACGTGACCTACTGACATACGAATGGGGCGGCCAAGGGAGTGCTGGTGCCATCCAATCCCAGGCTACACAGTTCACAGCTCCAAAAGAGATAGATTCTTTGTCTTGCATCTTGGATACCAGCTCAGCCAAAACAGGATAGGATACCAGTCAGAGACATGAGGCCCCCTTTCTAGGCCTTAGCTCCTGGAGGACATTTCTAGACACACCCTAGGCCAGAAGGGAACTTGCTGCCTTGAAGGAAAGAAACCGGTACCAGCAGGACCCATCACCTGCTGACTAAAGAGCCTGTGGGCCCTGAGAAACCAGCAGTCATGGCCAGGCAGTGTGGACCTTGGATAAGACTCTGAGACTTGCTAGCTTCAGGCGAAACTCAGCATGTTCCCAGCTATGGTAGCTATGGGAATACTCCTGCTTGAGAAAAGCAAAGGGAAAAAAAAGTAAAAATAAAGGGAACTTTGTCTTGCACCTTAGGTACCAGCTTGGCCATAGTGGCAGAGAGCACCAAGTGGGCTGTTGGGGTTCTCGATTCCAGGCCTTGGCTCTAGATGGCATTTCTGGACCTGCCCTGGGCCAGAGGGGAAACCACTGCCCTGAAGAGTGAGTTCCACGCCAAGCAGCATTAACCACAAGTTGACTGAAGAGCTTTTGGGCCTTAAGGGAACACTGGCAGTGGCCTGGCAGTACTACCTGTGGTAGTGGTGGCTACAAGGTGAGGCTCCTCTGCCTATGGAAAGGGGAGGAAAGAGTGGGAAGGACTGCATCTTGTGGTCTGAGTGCCAGCTCACCAGGCAGACTTCTAAGGTTTTTGACTCTAGTCCCTGGCTCCCTACAACACCTCTGGACCTGCCCAGGGCCTGGGGAAACTTACCACCAGGAAGGAAAGGACACAAACCTAGCTGATTTTGCCACCTACTAACTGCAGAGCCCCAGGGCTTTGAGCAACCATAAGCACTAGCCAGATAATGGTTACAGCAGGCCTTGGGTAAAAAGCTGTGCTGGCTTCAGGTCTGACCCAGTACAATCACATTGGTAGTAGTCACAGGGGTGCTTGTGTCATACCTCCCCCAGCTCCAGGGGGCTCAGAACACAGAAGGACACTCTGTTTGGGAGAAAGAAACAGAAGACAACAAGGGTCTCTGACTTGTAATCCAGATAATTCTTCTGGATCTTAACCAACATTGTCAAGGCAGTATATCACAACTCTGCAAGAATATCACAACATTACTGAGCTTGGGGTGCACCCTAATAAAGACACAGCTTAGATTACAACACCTATGATTTGTTTTTTTGAGACAGGATCTCACTGTCACCCAGGCTGGAGTACAGTGGCACCATCTCAGCTCACTGCAGCCTCAACTTCCTAGGCTTGAGTGATCCTCCCACCTCAGCCTCCAGGTAGCTGAGACTATAGGCATATGCCACCACACCTGGCTTGTTTTGTTTTGTTTTGTTTTGTTTTTGTAGAGATGGGGTTTCACCATGTTACCCAGGCTGGTCGCAAACTACTGAGCTGAAGCAATCTGCCCTTCTCAACCTTCCAAAGTGCTGGAGAGTTAAAGGTGTCAGCCACTGCACCCAGCCAACACCCAGTCTTTGCAAATATCTGAAAAGCTTTCCCAAGAAGGACAGATACAAACAAGCCTGGACTACAAAGACCTACAATAAACACCTAACTCTTCAATGCCCAGACACAGATTAACATCCATAAGCATTATGACCACTCACGAAAGCATGACCTCACCAAATGAACCAGAAACCAATGCTAGAGAAACAGATATGTGACCTTTAAGATAGAAAATTCAAAATAGCTGTTTTGAGGAAGCTCAAAGAAATTCCAGATAACACAGAGAAGGAATTCAGAATTCTATCAGACAAATTTAACAAAGAGATTGAAATAATTAAAAAGCAGCAGAAATTCTGGAGTTGAAAAATGCAACTGACATACTTAATGCATTAGAGTCTTTTAGTAGTAGAACTGCTCAAGCAGAGGTAAGAATTAGTGAGCTTGAAGACAGTTTATTTGAAAACACAGACTCAGAAGAGACAAAAGAAAAAAAAGAAAAAGAAAATAAAGCATGCCTACCAGATCTAGAAAATAGCTTCAGAAAGGCAAACTGAATAGTTATTGGCCTTACAAGGGAGGTAAAGAAAGAGATAGGGGTAGAAAGTTTATTCAAATGGGGCCTTGTAGTAACCTCAAATCAAAAAACATACAACAGATACACTAAAAATAAAAAGCAAGAAAATAAATCATACCACCAGAGAAAATCACCTTCACTAAAAGGAAGACAGGAAGGAAGGAAAGAAGGAAGACCACAAAACAACCAGAAAACAAATAACAAAATGGCAGGAGTAAGTCTTCACTCATCAATAATAACATTGAATGAAAATGGACTAAACTCTCCAAACAAAACACACAGTGACTACATGAATAAAAACAACAGACCCAATGATCTGTTGCCTACAAGAAACACATTTCATCTATGAAGAAACATATAGACTGAAAAAAAAGGGATGGAAAAAGATGTTGTATGCAAATGGAAACCAAAAAAAAGCAGGAGTAGCTATATTTAGACAACATAGATTTCAAGACAAGAACTGTAAGAAGAGACAAAGAAGGTCACTACATAATGATAAAGGTGTTGATTCAACAAGAGGATATAACAACTGTAAATATATATGCACCCAACACTGGAGCACACAAATATATAAAGCAAATATTATTAGATCTAAATAGAGATAGACCCCAATACAATAACAGCTGGAGACTTCACCACCCCACTTTCAGTATTGAACAGTTCATCTATACATAAAATCAACAACACAAAAATCAGACTCAATCTATACTATAAACCAAATGGACCTAACAGATATTTGCAGAACATTTCAACCAACAGCTGTAGAATACACATTCTTTCCTCAGCACATGGATCATTCTCAAGGATAAGACCGTACGTTAGGTCACAAAAAAAAAGTCTTAACACATTCTGAAAAATCTGAAATAATATCAAGCATCTTCACTGACCACGATGGAATAAAACTAGATATCAATAATGAGGAATTTTGGAAACTATAAAAAAAAATGAAAATTAAACAATATGCTCCTGAATGACCAATGGGTCAATGCAGAAATTAAGAAGGAAATTTAAAAATTTCTTACAACAAATGATAATGGAGGGCCAGGCACAGTGGCTCACACCTGTAATCCTAGCACTTGTGGAGCCTGAGGCAGGCAGATCACCTGAAGTTGGGAGTTTGAGACCAGCCTGGCCAACATGGTGAAATCTCATCTCTACTAAAAATACAAAAATTAGTTGGGCATGGTGGCATGTGCCTGTAATCCCAGCTACTTGGGAGGCTGAGGCAAGAGAATTGTTTGAACCCGGGAGGCGAAGGTTGCAGTGAGCCAAGATCACACCACTGCACTCCAGCCTGAGCAACAGAGCGAAACTCCTTCTCAAAAATAAAAAAATTGAAAAAAAATGGGAACACAACAAACCAAAATCTATGGGATACAGTGAAAGTAGTACTAAAGGAATTTTACAGCTAAAAGTGCCTACATCAAAAAAGAAGAAAAACTTGAAATAAACAACCTAATAATGCATCTTAAAGAACCAGAAAGGAGCAAACCAAACACAAAATTAGTAGAAAAAATAATAGAGATCAGAACAGAAATAAATGAATTTGACATGAAGAAAACAATACAAAAGATCAACAAAACAAAAAGGTGGGTTTTGAAAAGATAAAATTGACAAATCTTTAGCCAGACTAAGAGAAAAAGAGAGATCTAAATAAATAAAATCAGAGAGGGAAAAGTAGATATTACAACTGATACCACAGAAATTCAAAGGATCATTATTGGCTACTATGAGCAACTATATGCCAATACGTTGGAAAATCTAGAATAAATGGATAAATTCCTAGACACACACAACCTACCAATATTGAACCATGAATAAATCCAAAACCTGAACAGACCAATAACAAGTAACAAAATCAAAACCATAATAAAAAGCACCCCAGCAAAGAAAATCCCAGGACCCAATGGCTTCAGTGCTGAATTCTACCAAACACTTAAAGAACTAACACCAATCCTACTAAAACTATTCTGAAAAACAGAGGAGGGAATATTTCCAAACTCATTCTATGAGGCCAGTATTACCCTGTTACCAAAACCAAACACTTCAAAGAAAGAAAACTATAGGCCAATATCACTGATGAATATTGATGCAAAATTTAACAAAATACTAGCAAACTGAATTCAATGACACATTAAAAAGATCATTTATTATGACCAAATGGAATTTATCCCAGGGATGCAAGGATAGTTCAACAAATGCAAATAAATCAGTGTGATATATCACATTAACAGAATGAGGACAAAAACTATATGATCATTTTGATGGTGAAAATGCATTTGATAACATCCAACATCTCTTCATGATAAAAACCTTCAAAAAACTGGGTATAGAAGGAACATATCTCCACATAGTACAAGTCATTTATGGCAGACCCATAGCTAGTGTCGTATTGAATAGGGAAAAATGGAAACCCTTTCCTGTAAGATAGGGAACATGACAAGGATGCCCACTTTCACCACTGTTACTCAATATAGTACTGGAAGAGCTAGACAGAGCAACTGGACAAGAGAATGAAATAATAGGCACCCAAACTGTAATGGAAGAAGTCAAATTATCCTTGTTTGCAGATAATATGATCTTATATTTGCAAACACTTAAAGGCTCCACCAAAAAAAAAAAAAAGAGCTGATAAATTCAGCAAGGTTGCAGGATACAAAATCAACATACAAAAATCAGTGATATTTCTATATGCCAACAGCAAATAATCTGAAAAAGAAATCAGCAAAGTAATTCCATTTACAGTAGCTACAAATAAAACAAAATACCTAGGAATTAACCAAAGAAGTGAAAGATCTCTTCATTGAAAACTGTAAAACACTGAGTGAAGAAATTAAAGACACACAAAAAAAGGAAAGAAATCCCATCTTCATGGATTAAAAGAATAGATATTGTTAACATGTTCATACTAGCCAAAGCAATCTACAGATTTAATACAATCTCTACCAAAATACCAGAACATTCTTCACAGAAAAAAAAAAAAATCCTAAAATTTATAAGGAGCCACGAAAGACTCAGAATAGCCCAAGCTATCCTGAGCAAAAAGAACAAAACTGGAAGAATCACATTACCTGACTTCAAATTATACTACAGAATGACAGTAACCAAAATGGCATGGTATTGGCATAAAAACAGACACATAGAGGTCAGTGGAATAGAAGAGAGAATCCAGAGATAAATCCATACATCTACAGTGAACTCAGTTTTGACAAAGATGCCAAGAACATACATGGGGAAAGGACAGTCTGTTCAATAAATGGTGCTGGGGAAACTGGTTATTCTTATGCAGAAGAACAACAATAGACCCTATCTCTCACCATATACAAAAATGAAATCAAAATGGATTAAAGACTTAACTCTAAGACCTCAAACTATGAAACTACTACAAGAAAACATTGGGAAAACCCTCCATGATGTTTGTCTGGGCAAAGATTTCTTGAGTAATAACCCACAAGCACAGGCAACCAAAGCGAAATGGACAAATACGGTCATATCAAGTTAAAAAGCTTCTGCACAGTAATGGAAACAATCAACAAAGTGAAAAAGACAACCCAAAGAATGAGAGAAAATATTTGCAAACTATCCATCCAACAAGGGATTAATGGCCAAAATATAAAAGGAGCTCAATAGGCAAAACTCTAATAAATCCAATTTAAAATGGACAAAGATCTCAATAGATATTTCTCAAAAGACATACAAATGACAAACAGGTATATGCAAAAGTGCTCAATCACTGTTCATCAGAAAAACACAAATCAAAACTACAATGAGATACCATCTCACCCCAGTTAAAATGGTTTTTATCCAAAAGCCGGGCAATAACAAATGCTGGCAAGGATGTGGAGAAAAGGGAACCCTCATACACTGTTGGTGGAAATGTAAATTAGTACTACCACTAAGGAGAACAGTTTGGAGGTTCCTCAAAAAACAAAAAATAGAGGAACCATATGATCCAACAATCCTACTCCTAGGCATATACCTGAAAGAAAGAAAATCAGTATATTGAAAAGGTATCTGCACTCCCATGTTTATTGCAGCACTGTTCACAATAGCCAAGATTTGGAAGCAACCTAAGTGTCCATCAACAGACAAATGAATAAAGAAAATGTGGTACATATACACAATGGAGTACTATTCAGCCATAACAAAAAAAAGAGATCCTGTCATTTGCAACAGCATGAATGGAGGACATTATGTTAAGTGAAATCAGCCAGTCAGAGAAAGACAAACTTTGCAGGTTCTCATTTGTGGGAGCTCAAAATTAAAACAACTGAACTCATGGAGACAGAGAGTAGAAGGATGGTTATCAGAGGCTGAGAAGGTTAGTAGCAGGCAAGAAGGGAAGGGGTATCGTTAATGGGTACAAAAAATATAGTTAGAATAAGATCTAGTATTTGATAGCACAACAGGGTGACTCCAGTCAACAATAATTTATTATACATTTAAAAATAAGTAAAATAATATCACTGGAATGTCTGTAATACAAAGAAATTACAAATGCTTGAGGTGATAGATATTTACTCTGATGTGATTATTATGCATTATAATCAAACATACTGCGTCAAATATCAAAATATCTCAGCTACCCCATAAATATATACACCTACTATATAACCATAAAAATTAAAAATAAGAAAAAAATAAAGAAAATTAGGAAAGCAATCTCATTTACAACGGCACCAAAAATAACATAAGAATAACCATAACTAAGGAAGTGAAAGACTTGTATACAGAAAACTAAAAAACATTGATTAAAGAAATTAAAGATGACATAAACAAACAGGCATTTCATGTTCATCGACTGGAAGACTTTTAATACTGTTAAAACGTCCACACTACCCAAAGTCATCTACAAATTCAATGCAATCCCTATCAAAATCCCAGTGGCATTTTTATGGAAATAGGTAGTAATTCTAAAACTTGTGTGAAACTACAAAAGACCACGAATAGCCAAATAAATTTTGAGAAAGAACAAAGCTAAAGGCATCATACTTCTCAATTTCAAAACATATTACAAAGTTACAGTAATAAAAATAATATAGTACTGGCATAAAGATAAGACATACATCAATGGGACAGTATAGAGAGCCCATAAATAAATCCAAACATTAACACTCAACCAATCTTCAATGAGGGTGCCAATGGGGGAAGGACAGTCTCTTCAACAAATGGTGCTGAGGAAACTGAATATCCACATGCAAAAGAAAGAAGCTGGACTCTTACCCCATACAAAAATCAACTTAAAATTGATTCAAGATTTAAATATAAGACATGAACTATAAAACTCCTAGAAATAAACATAGGGGACAACCTTCATGATATTGGTCTTGACAATGGTTTCATGGCTATGACACCAAAAGCACAGACAAAAAAAAGCAAAAACTAAAAAGCTTATGCACAACACAGAAAACAGAGTAAAAAGCAACCTAAAAAATAAGAAAATATTTGCAAACTATATATCTGATAAGAGGCTAATCTCCAAAATACATAAGAAACACATACAACTCAATGGCAATAAAACTAATAATTAAAAAATGGGCTGGCCGGGCATGGTGGCTCACGCCTGTAATCCCAGTACTTTGGGAGGCAGAGGTGGGCAGATCACCTGAGGTCAGGAGTTCAAGACCAGGCTGACCAGTATGATGAAACCCCATGTCTACTAAAAATATAAAAATTAGCTGGGTGTGATGGCGGGTGCCTGTAATCCAAGCTATTTGGGAGGCTGAGACACGAGAATCACTTGAACCCGGGAGACAGAGGTTGCAGTGAATTGAGATCGCTCCATTACACTCCAGCCTGGGCAACAAGAGTGAAACCCTGTCTGGAAAAAAAAAAAAAAAAAAAAAAAAAAAAAAAGGGCTAAGGACTTGGGGAAAAAAAAAGTGGGCTAAGGACTTGAATAGACATTTTAAGAGGTATATAAGAAAATGTTCAGCATTAGTAATCAGGGAAAGATAAATCAGAACTACAATGAAGTATCATCTCGTGCCTGTCAGGATGGCTATTATCAAAAAGCCAAGTGTTGGTAAGGGTGTAGAGAAAGTGGAACCGCTGTACACTGTTGTTGGGAATACTAAACAGTAGAGCTTCTATGGAAAACAGTATGAAGGTCACTCAAAAAATTAAAAATTGGCCGGGCCTAGTGGCTCACACCAATAATCTCAGTGACTCAGGAGAGGCTGAGGTAGGAGGATCGCTTGAGGCCAAAAGTTCACGATCAGCCTGGGCAACAAAGTGACACTCCGTCTCTAATTTTTTTTTTTAATTATTCAGGTGTGGTGGCAAATGCCTAGAGTCCAGCTATTTGGGAGGCTGAGGCAGGAGGATCATTTGAGCTCAGAAGTTCGAGGCTGCAGTGAGCCAAGATCACGCCACTGTATTTCGGCCTGCGCAACAGAACAAGATACAGTCTCTAAAAACAAAACAAATAATTAAAAATGGAAAAACCACATGCTCTAGCAATTCCGAAAGAACTGAAATCAGTATTTCAAAGAGGTATCTGCACTCACATGTTCACTACAGCACTATTCACAATAGCAGAGGTGTAGAAACAACCTAAATATCCATCGCCAGATGAATGGATAAAGAAACTACGGTATATACATATAATGGAATATTATTCAAGCATTCAGTCTTTTAAAAAAAAAGAAATTCTGCAGTATATGATAATATGGATGAACTGTGAGACATCCTACTAAATGAAAGAAGTCAGTCACAAAAAGACAAATACTGCATGATTCAACTTATATGAGAAATCTAAAATAATCAAATCATAGAATAAGAAATGGAATGGTGATTGCTAGGGACTGGGGGGATGGAGAGAGTTACTAACCAATGGAAATAAAGTTTCAGTTAAGCAAAATGAGTAAGTTCTAGAGATCTGCTGTATAATTATCATACCTATTGTATTTATACTATATTGTACACGTAAAATTTTGTTGAGAGTAGATCTCTTCTGACAATAAAATAAAAAATTAGGCTGGGCGTGGTGGCTTATGCCTGTAATCCCAGCACTTTGGGAAGCCAAGGCAGGCGGATCACGTGAGGTCAGGAGGTCGAGACCAGTCTGGCCAACATGGTGAAACCCCATCTCTACCAAAAATACAAAAACTGAGCTGGGCATGCTGGCACACTCCTGTAATCTCAGCTACTCAGGAGGCTGAAGCAGGAGATTGCTTGAACCTGGGAGGTGGAGGCTGCAGTGAGCCAAGATTGCACCACTGCACTCCAGCCTGGGCAACAGAGCAAGACTCTGTCTCAAAAAAAAAAAAAAAAAATTAAGTTACACAATCATGAAACTATTTGTTTTACTGATTGATTGATGGACTGATTGACTGACTTTTGAGACAGAGTCTCACTCTGCCGCCCAGGCTGGAGTGCAGTAGCACGATCTCAGCTCACTGTGACCTCTACCTCCCAGGTTCAAGCAATTCTTGTGCCTCAGTCTCCCGAGTAGCTAGGATTGCAAGCGCACACGCCACCACACCTGGCTAATTTTTTGTATTTTTGGTGGAGACGGGGTTTCACCATGTTGGCCAGGCTGGTCTTGAACTCCTGAGCTCAAGTGATCTACCCACCGTGGCCTCCCAAAGTGCTGGGATTACAGGCATAAACCACCATGCCTGGCCATGAAACTATTTGTTTTAAAGGATTCCAAAATATAACCCTTAATCTGCTAGATGTGCCC
Organism: Pongo pygmaeus; assembly: GCF_028885625.2. Taxonomy (NCBI): domain Eukaryota; kingdom Metazoa; phylum Chordata; class Mammalia; order Primates; family Hominidae; genus Pongo; species Pongo pygmaeus. The sequence continues at coordinate 103,006,467 of NC_072384.2, read as the reverse complement.
AGCCTATTTAATGGGCCAGGCCCAGTGGACCACACCTGTAATCCCAACACTTTGGGAGGCTGAGGGAGGAGGATGGCTTGAGTCCAGGAGTTCAAGACCAGCCTGGGCAACATAGTAAGCCCCCCATCTCTACAAACAAAAAAATTAAAAATTAGCCAGGTGTGGTGGCATGCACTTGTAGTCTTAGCTACTTGGGAGGCCGAGGAGGGAGGATTGCTTAATCATGATAGGTCAAGGCTGCAGTGAGCCACGATCATGGCACTGCACTCCAGCTGGTGACAAGCAAGACCCTAAAAAAATAAAAATAAAAACAACAACAACAAAAAATGTATGGTGTCACTGGCCTAGAGAAATCTGATCTAACATGTGAAATAAGAAAGGACAGGAACACAACCCCAAGTAGTAAAAATTTGGAAATTAAAATTCTCAGACTCCTAGGCTTACCCTAAGGAAGGCAAAGCTACTGACAGGCAACAACAGAACTTACACTGAAGTCACTGAATTTAGGCCCCCAAAAAAAGATTTTAACATTTCTTTTACTCCTAATGTTACACCTTCTACTCCTGTTACATTCTAATTTCAACTAGTAGACCAAGGTTTTATTCAAAACAGCTAATGTTACTCAAAAAGTAATTTTACTTCTTTATTTTCATAACATTAAAATATACTTTTTAGTATTGCTTAGATCTACCAAACATGTAAAATAGTGATATTTTTATTCTAAATTACAGACTATTCTTTCAATTCAAAGACAACAACCTGTAAACAAGTTTGTAGATTTATAAACAGCTATCTTCAGTAATTCAACAAATATCTCTAGTTTAACAAATATTCAACTTCTATTGTTTTAATCACAGGACATCTTACAAAGTTTCTGAATTCAGATCTTTTCCATAAATTGGAAAACTCAGAACTTTTCCATAAATAGCAAATGCCAACCTATAAATTGTAAAAATAAAATACTTTTCATAAAATACTCTGAAGCCAAGGTCCTTTTAGAAAAAACAAACACTTTCCTAAAATATTAATCAAAATCAACCTTTGAGAGAGGGTTTTAAAAAAAATAGCCTCAGAAACACAGAGGGTCCAAGAAAAAATAAGGTAAGACTTTTAAAAGCAAAAGATGACTGGTTTATGCCATAAAGAAACCAAACCAAAGAAACGGGAAAGAGAAAGACATGTGGGGGCATGCGACTGTAGTCCCAACTACTCAGGAGGCTGAGGCAGGAGGATCCCTTAAGCCAAGGAGTTTGAGGCTGTAGTGCATGGTGATTATGCCTGTGAATAGCCACTACACTCTAGCCTGGGAAACACAGTGAGATCTTGTCTCTAAAAAAATGTTAAACATAAGAAAGAAACAGGAAAGAAAACCAGACATTAATCACGTGGGTCACAAAAAGTTAAACACTCAGATAAATCACCTATAAGGTAAATAAGCCTAGGTTAAGAAAGTTGGAAAGAAAATACCTTCTGAGTCAAAGGAATCCCAAATAATGCAAGCACACATACACATTACAGTTTCTCTCCCTAAACTGGTATAGTCAGCAAATACAAAAGGCACTCTGAAAATCAGGTAGTTTAAACCAAATTAATAGACTTGCCACATAGGTAGCTAATGCTGGAAATATAAATTAGTCTAACGTTTTTGGAAGGCAAACTCGCAAAGGATCAGACAAGAATCTTTAAAAGAACATGGAGGCAGTGTGGGGGCAGAGGTTGGTGACATTGTAGCTCTGTACAAACTCTAAAGCAGAAATGGCAAATCAGTTTTATAGGCAATTAGGCCCACTGACATGCTGGAGCACTAAGCTAAAAGGCTCTCAGGCTATTTGAACATACACAGAATAAAGAATGGCTGCCAAACACACAGGAAAAAAGAGAATACCTTTGTGTCAAGTAATTATGATGATAAATAATCATGTACAGTAAAACCTTAATCATTCACTCATTCTCATGACCAAAGCAAATGATGAGGTGGGGTATGGGACAGGAGGAGAGATTAACATCTTTCAAAACTTGTTCCATGTTCTTAACTTTTTTTTTTTTCTTTGTTTTGAGATGAAGTTTCGCTCTTGTTGCCCAGACTGGAGTGCAATGGTACAATCTCGACTCACTGCAACCTCCACCTCCCGGGTACAAATGATTCTCCTGCCTCAGCCTCCCAAGTAGCTGGGATTACAGGCGTGCGCCACCACACGCAGCTAATTTTTTATTTTTAGTAGAGATGGGGTTTCTCCATGTTGGCCAGGCTGGTCTCGAACTCCTGACCTCAGGTTATCCGCCTGCCTCGGCCTCCCAAAGTGCTGGAATTACAGGTTTGAGCCACTGCGCCCGGCCCTCTTAACTTTTTAAATGCTGCACTTCTCTTTCTCTGTATTTTCCAGAATTTCCTTCTCCCATTTCCAATCTTCTCCTAGGAGGTGGAAAGGCCTGAGAGTAATACATAATTATTTCAAAATCAGGCCGGGCGCGCACTGGTTCACACCTGCAATACCAGCACTTTGGGAGGCTGAGGCAGGCGAATTACCTGAGGTCAGGAGTTCGAGACCAGCCTGGCCAATATGGTGAAACCCCATCTCTACTAAAAATACAAAAAAAAAAAAAAATTAGCCAGGCATGGTGGTGGGCACCTATAATCCCAACTACTCAGGAGGCTGAGGCAAGAGAATTGCTTGAACCTGGGAGGCAGAGGCTGCAGTGAGCCGACATTGTGCCACTGCACTCTAGCCTGGGCGAGATTCTGTCTCAGAAAAAAAAAAAAAATCAAGAAACCAGGGCTTAGAGTAGTGACATGATAAAATTTGCCAAAAGTCTACATCAGCTTTCTGAAAGCACCCACTTACAACCTAACATAAAGTATTTCCAACATACTCTTTGCTGCAGCACTGTCTAGACTGGCAAATAACTGATAAAAGTGACCCAGGTCCCTTGCTAAAGGCAGAAATCACTTATCAGTCTCAGCAATCTTTATCCTGAATCTTCTCAACAGGATGCTCCAGGAAGGCAACAGCAATAGATCAAATTCCTTAGGGGATAAAACCTACATTCCATCCTTGTTCAAATCTGACAATAAAGGTAATCACTTTAATTTTTAATTTAACAGAGAACATTTATTGAATGCTTACTAGGTGCCAGATACTGTTCTGAGGGTTTTATATGTTTTCTTTATTTAATCTTCAAAATAACCTCAAAAAATTGGTACTATAGCTCTCCCATTTTACAAAAAGGAAACAGAGGCACAGAGATGTTAAGACAGTGTCTGAACTCTAAAGGAGATACGCAAATGGCCAGTAAGCACATGAAAAGGTACTCAGCACCATTAGTTACATGGGGAAACAAATCCTAACAATTACATACCACAACACACCCACTAGGACGACTATAATTTTTCAAACAAGTGTTAGTGAAAATATAGAGAAACTGGAATTATATACCTTCATACATGGGGATAGAAAATGATACAGCTGCTGTGAAAAACAGTTTGGCAGTTCCTCTAAAAACTAAACATCGAATTATCATATGACCCAGCAATTCCACTCTCAGGTATATATCGAAAGGAACTGAAAGCAGGGATTCACATAGATACTTGCATGTACACTGCAGCATTGTTCAGAACAGTCAAAAGGTAGAAACACCCCAAATACCCATCAACAGATTAACAGGTAAACAAAATGTGGTATATTGATAAATGGAATATTATTCACCCATTAAGAGAGATTAAGGCCAGGTGTGATGGCTCTTGCCTGTAATCCCAGCACTTTGGGAGGCCGGAATGCAGATCACTTTGGGCCAGGACTTCTAGACCAGCCCGGGTAACATAGAAAGATCCTGTCTCTACTAAAAACTCAAAAAACTAGCTGGGCATAGTGGTGCAAGCCTATAGTCCTAGCTAATCAGGAGGCTGGGCAGGGGAAGCATCCCTTGAACCCAGGAGGTCGAGGCTGTAATGACCTGTGATCATCTCACTATACTCCTGCCTAGGCAACAGAGGGAGGGAGGTAGGAGGAAGTCAGGATGGAATTAAGTTCAATAAATGATACAACATGAATGAACCTCAAAAACATTATGCTAAGTGAAATGAGTCAGATGCAGGACAACAAACTGTATGAGTCCACTTATATGAAATGGGCAAATTCATGGAAACAGAAAGTGAGACAGTGGTTAAGGATTAACTGCCAGTGGTATTAATAGTGAGGAAAAAAGGAGGATGGGGAATTACAGGGTTTCTTTTTGGAGTGCTGAAAAAGTTTTGGAAATAGTTAGCAACGGCCGCACAACATTGTGAATGTAATTAATGCCACTAAATTATATACAGTTATACCTCAAGAGATATTGGGAGTTCAGTTCCAGACCACTGCAATAAAGGGAGTAACACAATAAAGCAAGTCACATGAATTTCTTTGGTTTCCCAGTGCATACAGAAGTTATGTTTGCACTATACTATGGTGTATTAAGTGTGCAATAACATTATGTCTTAACAAACATACGTATCTTAATTTTAAAATATTGATAAAAAACTGCTAATGATCATCTGAGCCTTCAATGAGTCACAATCTTTTTGACAGTGGAGGGTCTTGACTTGATGTTAATGGCTGCTGACTGATGAGGGTAATGGCTGCTGAAGGCCGGGGTGGCTACAGCAATTTCTTTTTATTTATTTATTTATTTATTTATTTATTTTGAGACAGAGTCTCATTCTGTCGCCCAGACTAGAGTGCAATGGCGTGATCTGGGCTCAAAGCAACCTCTGCCTCCCGGATTCAAGCAATTCTCCTGCCTCAGCCTCCTAAAGTAGCTGGGATTACAGGTGCACGATGCCACGCCCTACTAAATTTTGTATTTTTAGTAGAGAAGGGGTTTCACTATGTTGGTCCGGCTGGTCTTGGACTCCTGACTTCACGACCCGCCCACCTCGGCCTCCCAAAGTACTGGGATTACAGGCGTGAGCCACCACGCCTGGGCAGCAATTTCTTAAAATAAGACAACAATGAAGTTTGCTGCATCAATGGACTCAGGTCCTTTCACAAAAGATTTTTCTGTAGCACACAATGCTGCGTGGGTAGCATATTGCCCATAGTACAATTTCTCTCAAAATTGGTGACAATCCTCTCAAAACCTGCTACTGCTTTAACAACTAAGTTAGTTCATGTAACATTCTTAATCCTTTGTTGTCACTTCAACAATATTCACCACATCTTCACCAGCAGTAGATTCTATGTCAAGAAACCACTTTCTTTGCTCATCCATAAGAAGCAATTTGTCATGCTTAAGTTTTATCATGAGATTGCAGCAATTCAATCACATCTTCAGGTTCTACTTCTAATTCTAGTTATCTTGCTATTTCCACCACATCTGCAAAGACTTCCTCCACTGAAGTCTTGAAACTGTCAAAGTCATCCATGAGGGTTGGAATCAACTTCTTCCAAACTCCTGATAATGTTGATATTTGACCTAATCCTACAAATCACAAATGTTCTTAATGGCACCTAGAATGGTGAGTCTTTTTCAAAAGCTTTTCCATTTACTTTGCCCAGATCCATCAGAAGAATCACTATCTATAGCAGCTATGGCCTCATTAAATGTATTTTCTTAATAATAAGACTTGAAAGTCAAAATTATTTCTTGGATCCATGGGCTGCAAAATGGATGTTGTGTTAGCAGGCATGAAAGCAACATTCCTCTCTGTGTGTATCTACATCAGAGCTCTTGGGTGACCAGCTGCATTGCCAATGAGCAGTAATATTCTGAAAGTAATCTTTTGTTCTAACAGTAGGTCTCAATGGTGGGCTTAAAATATTCAGTAAATCATGCTATAAAAAGATGTGCTGGCATCCAGGCTTTGTTGTTCCATGTACCAAGCAAAAGCAGAGTAAATTTAGCATAATTCTTAAGGGCCTTGGGATTTTCAGAATGGTAAATGAGTACTGGCTTCAACTTAAAGTCACCAGCTGCATTTGCCCCTAACAAGAAAGTTGGCCTGTCCCTCGAGGCCAGGCATTGACTTCTCTCTAGCTATGAAAGTCCTAGATGGCATCTTCTTACAAGATAAGGCTGTTTTGTCATTAAAAATCTAGGTGGGCGCAGTGGCTCACACCTATGATCCCAGCACTTGGGGAGGCCAAGGTGAGAGGACAGCTTGAGGCCAGGAGTTCAAGACCAGCCTGGTCAACATAGCAAGATCCTGTCTCTACAAAAACATTAAAAAAAAAAAAAATGCCAAGCATGTCAGCGTGTGCCTACAGACCCAGCTACTTGGGAACCTGAGGCAGGAGGACTGATTGAGCCCAGGGCCCAGGAGTTTAAGGTTGTACCGAGCTATGACTGCATTACTGCACTCCAGCCTAGGTGTCAGAGCAAGACCCCATCTCAAAAAAAAACAAACAAAAAACTCTTGTTTAGTGTAGCCATCTTCAACAGTAATCTTAGCTAGATCTTCTGGATAACTTACTACAGTTTCTGTATCAGTACTTGCTGCTTCACCTTTCACTGTTATGTTATGCAGATGGCTTCTTTCCTTAAACCTCATGAACCAACCTGTTAGCTTTAAACTTTTCTTCTGTAGCGTCCTCGCCTATCTTAGCCTTCATAAGAACCGAAGAGAATTAAGGTCTTACTCTAGATTAGGCTTAATAAATGTTGTGGCTGGTGTGGTCTTCTATCTAGATCACTAAAACTTTTCCATATTGCCAATAAAGCTGTTTCACTTTCTTGTCATTCGTAATGCTCATTCAATTAGTACTTTTAATTTCCTGCAAAAACTTTTCCTTTGTATTCAGAACTTGGCTAGCTGTTTGGTACAAGAGGCCTAGCTTTTGGCCTATCTCAGCTTTTGACATGCCTTGCTTTCTAAGCTTAATCATGTCTAGCTTTTGATTGAAATAGAGAGACATGCAACTCTTCACCTCACTTGACCCTTAGAGGCCATTGTAAAGTTATTAATTTGTCTGATTTCAATACTAGTGTGTCTGAGAAAACAAAGAGGCCCAATGAGAGGGAGAGACTCAGGGGAACAGCAGTCAGAATACATACAACATTCATCAATTAAGTTCCCTGTCTTACATGGGCATGGTTCATGGCACCTCAAAACAATTGATAGTAACATCAAAGATCACCGAGCACACAGCACCATAACAGATACAACAATAATGCAAATTGTTGAAATATTGCAAGAACTACCAAAATGGGGCAGAGACACAAAGTGAGCACACTTTTGGAAAATGGCACCGACAGACTTGCTCAATGCAGAGTTGCCACAAACCTTCAATTTGTAAAAAAGCACAGTATCTGCGAAGCCCAATAAAGTTCAATAAAACGACATAGGCATGTACTTTTAAATGGTCAAACCAGCAAACCTTATGTTATATATATTTTACCACAATTTTTAAAAGTTGATTTAACTAGCATACACTTAGGGAAACCCAATATCTGCAAATAAGGTATTTGAGAGTTTTTGATTAATTGTGTTAGTGCTAAATTTACTTGCCAAAGATGAGAGCCCACCATGTAACTGAAAGGATGGAGTACCCAGTTATCCTTTAGGAGGTTCTACACGAGCTTTACAAATAAGATTAACAGTATGATAATTATAAATTTTCTTTCTTTCTTTCTTTTTTTTTTTTTTTTTTGAGATGGGGTCTCTCACTCTGTCACCCAGGTTGGAGTGCGGTGGCATGATCTCAGCTCATGGCAACCTCCACCTCCCGGGTTCAAGCAATTCTCCTGTCTCAGCTTCCCGAGTAGCTGGGACTACAGGTGCATACCACCACGTCTGGCTAATTTTTGTATATTTAGTAGAGATGGGGTTTCACCATATTGGTCAGGCTGGTCTCAAACTCCTGACCTCAGGTGATCTGCCCACCTCAGCCTCCCAAAGTGCTGAGATTACAGGCGTGAGCCACCACACCCAGATCTAAATTTTCTTTTTATTTGTACCCTTAACATTCCCATTTGGGGGATATTTAGAAAAAGGCAGGGAATATAGGGTTTATATTTTAATTCAATTGTTAGGTCACAGCAATTTGCTTAAAAGACTTACTGAACTACATCCACAGATCAAGGGACTCCCAGTGGCTTGTATGATAGCATACTCTTACTAATATGACAAAATGTCTGAACCCATTGAACCTAAAACTGCAGTGGAAATAAAGGGTGCTGTAGAAATGCTCAAGGAAATAAACTTCTACAAATTTAAATGTGACATGTGGATTAAGCAGAAAGCAAGTAGATACCGTACTCATTTTCCAAACTATATGCCCTAAGCTCAGCAAAGTTACAGATTGTGAATAACTACAGAGTTTCACAGAACTCTTTGGTTAAAAAAGTCAATTTTAGGCTGGGCATGGCGGCTCATGCCTGTAATCCCAGCACTTTGGGAGGCCAAGGCGAGTGGATCACCTGAGGTCAGGAGTTCAAGACTGGCCTGACCAATATGGTGAAACCCCATCTCTATTAAAAATACAAAAATTAGCCAGGCATGGTGGCATGCGTTTGTAGTCCCAGCTACCTGGGAGACTGAACAGGAGAACTGCTTGTACCCGGGAGGCAGAGGTTGCAGTGAGCTGAGATCAGGCCACTGCACTCCAACTTAGGCGACAGAGTGAGACTCCATTCCAAAAAAAGAAAAAAAAAAGTCAATTTCAGAAAAGATTCATTACTTTTGATGAGTACAGAGTCTATGTTTTCATTTCTGTAGTTGGCACTAAAGTATAAACACCAAGATAATCCAAATCCCAATCGTCTGTCCTAACAGTAGGATTCCATTTCAAGATTATCAGAACAGAAAATAAACTGAGCCCACTAAGAATATCTGGAATTCTGAAAATCAATACACAAATCCAAAACCACCACAGAAAAGTGTGTTTACTTGGTTCTTTAATAAACATTCTCTCAGGGCCGGGCACCTTGGCTCATACCTATAATCCCAGCACTTTGGGAGGCTGGCAGATCACTTGAGGTCAGGAGTTCGAGATCAGCATGGCCAACATAGCAAAACCCCGTCTCTACTAAAAACACAAAAAATTAGCTGGGCATAGTGGCGTGTGCCTGCAATCTCACCTACTCAGGAGGCTGAAGCAAGAGAATTGCTGGAACCCGGGAGGTGGAGGTTTCAGTGAGCCAAGATCGTGCCCCTGTACTCCATCCAGCCTGAGAGACAGAGAGAGACTTCATCTCAAAAAATAAAAATAAAAATAAAAAACATTATCTCGGGCCACGTATGGTGGCTCACACCTGTAATCCCAGCACTTTGGGAGGCCGAGGTAGGCAGATCACTTGAGGACAGGAGTTTGAGACCAGCCTGGCCACATGGTAAAACCCCATCTCTACTAAAAGTACAAAAATTAGTCAGACATGGTGGTGCACGCCTGTAGTCCAGCTCCTCAGGAGGCTGAGGCATGAGAATCGCTTGAACCTGGGAGGCAGAGGTTGCAGTGAGCCAAGATTGCACCACTGCACTCCAGCCTGGGCAACACAGCGAGATTCTATCTCAGGAAAAAAAAAAAAATACTTCAAAAAATGTTGAGACCAGGAGTAATGTAAATCTGAAGTCTAAATCGAGATGTACCTTACCTGATTTTCAACAATCAGTATAAAAAATCTTTTAAATCTTTAAATGCTTTTCATTCTTCACTAGCAATAAAGCTATAACTGTTTTGCTCATTCATTCCTTTGCAAATATTCCTTGGGCAATTTATTCTGCATCTAGTATTAAGTCCTGGGCATGGAAATACAGCAATAGACAAGCCAGACACAGTCTTCATGGGTCTTACTGTCTAGTGAATGTAAGGAACCATAAATATTATGCCTTTATTTTTGGCTAGAAGAAGAATTATTTTTAGCCTAGATCTAACCATTTTCATACTCTTAACTGACTGAAACAGATTCAAAGAAGTATCAAGGGCTATGCATTGAAACTTGTTTTTAAATGTTAAATGGCACTATGTATATTAATGTAAAACAATGTTAATTTACTCAAGTTTTCAGTTTGTACTGCCTGGTATGTCTGTGTAAGAAGCCAATTTTTGTGTATTGTTACAGTTTCAGGTTATTTATATTCGATGTTTTGTAAAACTCAAATAACGACTATACTTATGGACCAAATAAATGGCATCTGCATTCTTGTTAAAAAAAAAAAAAAAAAGAAACCATAAATAAATAACTACACAAATATTTAACTAATTATAATTGTGGTAAGTTAGAAACTACACCAAACTAAGATGCAGTCTTCAACTGGCTGTATGATCTTAGACCTCAGCTTCTTCATCTGTAAAACTAAGGGGAAGATCTGAATGATTTCTTCTTCTTTGTTTTTTCTTTTTTTGAGACAGGTTCTCACTCTATTGCCCGGGCTGGTGTGCTGTGGTATGATCACCGCTCACTGCAGCCTTGACCTCCCAGGCTCAAGTGATTCTCCTGCCTCAGCCTCCCAAGTAGCTGGTACTACAAGTGTGCACCAGCATGCCGGGCTAATTTTTGTATTTTTTGCAGAGATGAGGTTTCGCCATGTTGCCCAGGCTGGTACTGAACTCCTGGGTTCAAAAGCCATCCACACGTCTCGGCCTCCCAAAGTGCTGGCACTATAGGCATGAGCCACCCTGCCTGGCCCTGAATGATTTCATGAGATCCCTTTATATTAAACAATTCTTTGCTTCCAGAGTCCCTTTGTCAGAATATTTACATTTTTAGGATCAGCAAAGTAATACAGTCCCCATCTCCCAATATATGAAGGTTTTTTTGGCACAAAAACGTAAGGTTAGATGGTCACTAATTTTTGCTGTTACAAATATTTAAGACCAAATTCCATACATTAAATATATTATGATGTTGTAAACCAAGCTTGTCCAACCTGCAGCCCATGGGCCTCATGAGGCCCAGGATGGTTTTGAATGCAGCCCAACACAAATTCATAAACTTTCTTAAAACATTATGAATTTTTTTGCAATGTTTTTTAAGCTCATTAGTGTTAGTGTATTTTATGTGTGGCCCAATACAATTCTTCGTCTTCCAGTGTGGCCCAGGGAAGACAAAAGATTGGACACCCTTGTTGTAAACTAACTTATAAAGAATAAGTGGGGAAAAAAAGTATGTCCATAAATTATCTGTATGTATCAGAATTACTTTGAGAGCTATTTAAAATGCACATTCCCAGGCCCCAACCAAAACCTACTATAGAATACGTGGAGGTCAGGCTTGGAATCTGCTCTTTTTGGTAAGTTTCTCAAGTTAACTCTAATATACATTAAGGTTTGTTCTACTCAAAGCAGAACAAATAATATTAGAAGAAGTAGCTTCAGAGAAAAACACTTCAGGATAAGAACTATAATAAGCTTACCTGTGTAGCTTTGTCCCTCATGCAAGGTGTAGCTTGCCCATGGCTATCCCGAGGCCAGTGTCCAGCAAGATACGGTGCAGCAAGAGTATCCAGGGAGGAAGTGCGTCGGATAATACTGGAGGGGCTTGAAGAAGGCTGTCGTGTTTTGTCACCTAGATTTAAGACAAAAATGCATGTTTTAATAAAATTAGGAAAGAAACAAAGCAGAAACTAAGTTTTAAACTATGTAGAAAGTTCTCCAACTTAACTATGGTAATCCCCTTTAACCACAGGGGAGACTTCCAAGACCCCCAGTAAAGATGCCTGAAATGGCAGATTGTACTCAATTCTATATACACTGTTTTTTCCTATATATACATATCTATGATAAAGTTTAACTTGTAAGTTAGGCACAGCATGAGATTAACAACAATAACTAATAATAAAATAGGACAAGTATAACAACAAGCCAGCATCACTGCTCTTGGGCTTTGAGGCCATTAAGTAAAACAAAAATTCCTCAAACATCAGCACTGCAAAACCATGACAGTCAATCCAATGACTGAGAGGGCTCCAAAGTGACTAGCAGGTAGGGAGCATAGACAACGTGCATAGGTTGGACAAAGGAATGATTCACGTTCCTGGTGGGGGATGCAAGACAGCAAGACATTTCGTCACCCTACTCAGAATGGCGCAAATTTATAACATATAAATTGTTTATTTCTTGAAATTTTCCACTTAATCTTTTCAGACCAAGGTTGACTACAAGTAACTGAAACCATAAAAAAAAAAAAAGGATAAGGATTACTGTATATAAACAGAAACAAAAAGGAACAAGCTACTGATACATGCAATAACTTGCATGACTCTCCAGAGAACTATACTGAGTGAAAAGAGCTGACCCACCCCAGGCCTAGTAAATCTAAATCTCTAGGGATTGGGTCCAGGAATTTTCTATAGAATCAATGTATCTCTCATATCCAACAAATTCTTATTTGGATCTCCTTGTTTATAAATTAAACCCTTGTTTGATATATTTCAGGGAAATGGGAGGACATAATGAAAATAAGACAGGAAGGTAATTATCATGGGAAAATATAAAATAAATCAGTGACAATCTTTCACTAAATATTGTCACTAAAAGACTAGTGACAATGTTATTTGATAATGACATCTAAAAGTAATACTGGCACTTAGTGATCATCCTATTCCTCAATCTTCACAGAGGATGGAGTAATAACACATCTGCTTCACAATAACTTAGTACCAGCCCAAAAGATTAAGACAAATTAACACTTTGCTAATTGATCCCTTGCCTTTGAGAGTATCCTAGCGGATGCATAAACCAAATCAACTGCCAAGAACCAACCACCAGCTTTGTAACAGGGGTAGGTTTCATTTCTGAGCAAAAAAAGTGGGTATTTGCCAATATAATAATTATAAGACATCCAATGTAAATTAAAATAGTAAAATAATATAGTGGCAATAAAGCATATTACTTATTAATGTTTCCTCACATTAATAAGTAATGTGAGAAAAGACACATATAAAAAAGCAGGTTTTGGCCAGGCGTGGTGGCTCAAGCCTGTAATCCCAGCACTTTGGGAGGCCGAGGTGGGAGGATCACCTGAGGTCAGCAGTTCGAGACCACCCTGGCCAACATGGCAAAACCCCGTCTCTACTAAAAATACAAAAATTAGCCAGGCGTGGTGGCGGGCGCCTGTAATTCCAGCTACCCAGGAGGCTGAGGCAGGAGAATCGCTTGAACCTGAGAGGCGGAGATTGCAGTGAGCCAAGATCGCACCACTGCACTCCAGTCTGGCAACAGAGCGAGACTCTGTCTCAAAAAAAAAAAAAAAAAAAAAAAAAAAAAGTGGGTTTTGCAATAACATCTTCAATAATGCAGGCCAAGCTTTGATACATCAAAATAAACTTTAAGTACCAACCAACACCTCATACATGATTTAATAATTGGAAAATAAATCTATGTATAATTTTCTGTGAGAATAATTCTAACTACCCTTACCCCATAGTTGCCAGTAAAAAAGGAAAATGTGTTCTCCTAAATAAATGGACCACATTAAAACTATATTCAATGTGCACATTCCTTTAAGATTAATCCCCCAAATCAAAGTGGCATTAAAAAAACTATTTCAAAATTAATGATCGACTTTAAAGTTTATTTACAAAAAGAGCACTTAACAACCAATTGGCAGAAAACTAGAAACAACAAAATGTCCAAAATGAGAAGATGATTGGATACATTATGGCAGAGTCATATAATGTAATATGATAGGCCATTCAAAGAATAAGCACATAGATACACACGTCCTGGTCTAAAGAGTCATTCATGATAAAGTCAGTGAAAAAAGGCAAGTCCTCACACGTTTATAAAAGGCATGATCTCATATTTTGTTTTAAAAAGTAATTAGATGTGCATAAAAGTGTTTGTTTTGTTTTGTTTTTGACATAGAGTCTCCCTCTGTCACCCAGGCTGGAGTGCAGTGAGGCGATCTAGGCTCACTGCAACCTCCACCGCCCAGGTTCAGGTGATTCTCCTGCCTCAGCCTTCCGAGTAGCTGGGATTACAGGTGCCAGCTAACTTTTGTATATTTAATAGAGACAGGATTTCACCATGTTGGCCAGGCTCATCTCCAACTCCTGATCTCAAGTGACTCGCCCACCTCGGCCTCCCAAAGTGCTGGGATTACAGGCATGAGGCACCACACCCGGCCAGTGTTAGTACATTTATTTTTTAAATCTGGAAAAAGTATGCACCTAACCTTCTGGGGGACAGAATTAGTGTTTTAATTACTAATTTAGGCATTTCTATAATGTTTGAATTTTTATATGGAGTATACTGTCCGAGAAAAAGTATTAAAACAATAGAAACACTTTTAAAACAAGTTACTAATTTTCTGAAATCATAAAATGCTTAAAAATACAAAAATACATATATTAGATTTTGGGAATTTTTATGGTTTATATCTGGGGTTGGGAAAACTACAGCCTACAGGTCAAATCTGTCTTGCACCTGTTTTTTGTATGGCTAGCAATCTAAAACTGGCTTGTACATTTTTTAATGGTTGGGGGAAAAATCAAAATATTTTGTAATCCATAAAAATTAAATCGTATTTAAACTTCAATGTCCCTAAGTAAAGTTTTATTGGAACACAAATATGATCATTCATTTACAGGTTGTCTATGGCTGCTTTTGTGCTAAAAAAAAAAAAAAAGGCAGAATTAAGTACACACAGCAAAGACCTCGTATGGCCCTCTCATTGCTTCACACTGCTGCTCAGCACTACAAATCATAATGACAAAGTTATGCCATATGTATCTCTTGTCTGGGTGAAAAGTCAAATTCGAAGATGATACGTAAAATTTCATATAGATCAGCATTAGCAGATGAACACTTGCAACTGATTTGATGATATGCAACACTAACTTTTAACTAGAATTAAGTGAAATGCTATCCCTTTAAAAAGAATTCCCTCTTCTCATTAGGGCTGTATTACAAAAAATGCATTCAATTATTATATTTTGAAATTTTCTCATTTAAAAATTTGTGAAAAACTGTATGCTCTCTTATTATAGTAGTCCCTACATAATATCTTTGATTTTACCTCTTGACCTGTAAAGTCTAAAATTTTACTATGTGGTACATTACAGAAGACATTTGCTGACCCCTGGTTTTTAATGCATGTCTTTATGTCTTGGTTTCTGTGCTACAACACCCTCATATACTTTATCTTTTGGCAGGAGAAGGGGATGAGCTTAGCTCATTTATGCTTAACTTTCATAGGGGCTTTAAAAATATTTTTAAGATATATTCATGATATTATATTACAGTGTTATTCTAGTTCTATAAGATGGCAAATACATGTATGAAAACACCTCTTGATGCCTCTCTATGTTACATTATTATCTTGGTAAGGGTCTTGCATAGCTACAAGTACAAAAGTTCAGGTGCTGGTTATGTGTCCCACATAAGATTCAATTCCACTAATACAATAGTTACAGCAACTGTGTTGCTGATAATCATAAAAGCTGCTTCACAAATATGTCTGAGATGCACAATTTGCTTTCTCAGTTATTTCACTAAGGCACAGTTATTTCACTAATACGTAATTGTTATAAATGCTACCTATCTCTCCATGTTCAGTTTTCCTTTTGTAGCACATTTTCAGAAAACAAATGCAGTATATACTCATTTTCAGGAAAATATGTACCAACATTATTAACTGTGACAAGTGAAACACAATAAATATACATGTTCACAATTTTTCCTCTAACTAAAAAAAAATACCTTTTGGGATAGTCGCAAGAAAACTAGTCTCAGCTGGCAGGGTGGGAAGGCGCACACACAATGTAAACTGGTATATATGCATTATATCAAATGGCTAAAAGCTGTCTGGCACTTTTCTTCCCTAACTATGACCACTGTTGCTTCAGTTGCCTAGCAGTACATTAATTCAACAGACCTTACTAATGGGTCTGATTTCATTTTATTTTTTCAATTAAAAATCTAAGGGTTAACTTTTCAACCAGTCCACCAAAGATTATTAAAATTATTGGATTATTATTATTTCTTTTTTGGGGGGAAAGAATCTCACTCCATCACCCAGGCTGGAGTGCACTGGCATGATCTCAGCTCACCGCAACCTCCACCTCCCAAGTTCAAGCAATTCTCCTGCCTCAGCCTCCCAAGTAGCTGGGATTACAGGCATGCATCACCAAAACACCTGGCTCATTTTTATACTTTTAGTAGAGACAGGGTTTCTCCATGTTGGCCAGGCTGGTCTCCAACTCCTGACCTCAGGTGATCTGCTCACCTTGGCCTCCCAAAGTGCTGGGATTACAGATGTGGGCCACCATGCCCAGCCAGATTATTATTATTTCGATAATGAACTGGAGAACAGATGAGTTATACGTGCAAAAATACTGAACATTTTATCTTTGGAACTCCCTTCCTTTAATCCATTCGTTCAGACAGTAAGGGCCTGTGAGCCAGTGCTAAGCCCTAGAAATTAAAAAGAATAAGTCACAGCCTGTAATAAAGAACACAGTCTACATCTACCTTGTCATTTTTTCATTTCAATCCAAGTTCCCAAAACTGACAAGAATTGGTGCCTAATTATTAAGGAGGTTATGGGAGGAAAACTTGAAGAGGCAAAGATGACTCAAAAGTTCCCAGACTAAGTGAACAAAGGCTGTATTTATAAGGAAATCCACAGGAAGAAACTGACAGCTAACAAGACTCTTCATGATCTGGCCTCTGAAGCCTCACTTTTTTGCCTGCACTGCCTTGATCTCTACACTAAGACCACGGACTTGCAGTTCCCAGTATGTACTGTGCCCTTACATGCCTCTAGGTGTTTGTCTCTACCCTTATATCCCTTTCTTTGGCTAATTCATGCTTAACCTTTCAAAATTCAGTTCAGATGTAACTTCCTCTGGAAAATCTTCCTCAAACAACCACCCGAACCCATAGTTCACTGGAAAGGTTCCTGAC
Source organism: Pongo pygmaeus (assembly GCF_028885625.2). NCBI lineage: Eukaryota > Metazoa > Chordata > Mammalia > Primates > Hominidae > Pongo > Pongo pygmaeus. Next base: position 102,989,644 of record NC_072384.2, on the reverse strand, counting down.
TGTTCCTGTGTTCCGGTACAGAGCATGATTCTGCAGGGCAGGAATTTTATTTCCCACCCCCGATCCCAGTGATTAAGGCAAACCCTGATACAGGCAATATGTTGTAAATGGCCAATGAAAAAATTAATTTTCTTTGTTAATTTCCTAAATGAAGAAGACTTGAGATGCAGAGAAAAGAATGACTTCTAATGTTACTATCATTTATCAACAAGGACAAGTGTATGCAATAAATTCACATGCTTTTTGGTTAATTCAAAGTAAATAAAAACTATGGCTCGAACTTGACTTGTTCTTTAAAAATTAAGTCTTTAGAGAGATTAACTACACATAGCAGGGTGTAGCACTGAAAATTTCAGTCAACGCCTTGGGCTCTTGAGTTCTGAGTTCCCCAACTATGAGCACCTGTTCAATTGGTTCCTGGGTAACTTCAATTGCACTAGTGGAGCATCCCAAACCATGACCCTTAGGTATTCCATTACAAAGGTTCTACAGACCTCGATATACTAATGTTAGATATAAATATTTTTAGAACTTGATTAGGTACTTTTTTTTTCTTGGAAAGAGGGTCTCACTCTGTCACCCAGGCCGAACTGCAGTGGCAGGATCAGGGCTCACAGCAGCAGTGGGATCGGGGCTCACAGCAGCCTCGCCATCCCGGGCTCAAGAGATCCTCCCACCTCAGCCTCCATAGCAGCTGAGACCACAGGCACGCACCACTACGCCCAGCTAACTTTTGTATTTTTTGTAGGGATGCGGTTTCACCATTTTGCCCAAGTTGGTCTCAAACTCCTGAGCTCAAGCAGTCCACTGGCCTCAGGCTCTCAAAGTGCTGGGATTACAGGCGTTGAGTCACTGCGCCTGACCTCAGGTATTGTCTTAAAGGCTGTATCTCCCATTATCCACAGAAACAGCAAGCAAATAAATCAGACATTTAATTGTTCAGAAAGGAGAGAAAATTTTTCAAGTATACAAATGAAAATATTCAGCATAAAGAAACCTAAGAGTGTTAAAAATTCTAATAGTCCACCATCCAAAGCTAACTGCTTTTGTTTTTTTAGACAGGGTGTTGCTCTGTCACCCAGGCTGGAGTGCAGTGGCATGATCTCGGCTCATGCCACTCAACCTCAAGCCTCCCAGGCTCAAGTGATCCTACTTCAGCCTCCCAAGTAGCTGGGACTCCAGGCGTACGCCACTATGCCTGGCTAATTTTTTGTATATTAGGTAAAGATGGGGTTTTGCCATGTTGCCCAGGCTGGTCTCCAACTCCTGAACTCAAGTGATCCACCCACCTCAAGCTCCCAAAGTGCTGGGATTACAGGTGTGGGCCACTACGCCCAGGCAGAAAACCACTTTAATGAGTATTTACTTACAGAAATCTGTCTACCCTTGGACATACATACGATTTTATATAAATGAGGTCCCATTATGTATTCAATTACTTATTGTTGAGGGAAATAAAAAGGGTATGTCGAGAACCTATTTCCATGGCAATAAATTAAAATCCACAACACATTACTATTTTTAATACTTGTACATTATCCTATTTGGTAGATTCACTATAACTTAATCTTCTATTAATGGACACTTTCACGGCAGATAGGTATCCTTTTAGACTTGTTTCAAGATCTGTTCGTGAGAAGTTTCTACATATCAAATTAGTATATTCAAGATAACAGGTAGATTAAAATTGGAAGTACTGCCAAATTGCCTTCTACTGAAAAAATTTTGCAAAAACCTATAACATCACAAGGGTACCCATTCTTGTGTATTTTATCAATTTTCACCAGTGTAAAAAAGATAAAACTATTTCATTTGTATTTCAATAACTGAGTTCTAAAATAGTCATACTTTTACTGGTAATTTATATTTCTTTTATATATTAACAATATTTCAAAAATATTACTCCAAATCTTTCTTTTCTTAATCTTAGAGATCTTTTCTTCTGGTAAAGATTTAAATTCAAAGAGGTTCTATCAGTTTCATTATAGTTTCCTTTTCTTTTATGAAATTCAAGTAAAAATAACTGTAGTTGATTTTATTTTAAAGAGTATGTATAATATAATTAAATTCTTGTAAAATTTGTCTTTCATCCACTATCTAAACTTCTTGCTACACACACACACGAAGGAAAAGCAAAATTCTGATGACACTGGCTGCCTCCAAGAAGGGAAACTTGTCAACAAAGGCGCAAGGAAGACATTTCACTGTATTCCCAATTGCACCCTTGGAATTTGCCATGTGAATTTATTATCTATATTTTTTGAAATTCATATTCCTTGATTCAGTGATTCCACATCTAGGTATGCATACAGAAGAATAATCAAATGCCAAAAAAGGCTTCAAATACAAAGATATGTCCAAAAATTGAAGAACAGGAAAACTGATAGAAAATACATAGAATATTAAAGATATTCAAAATTATGTTTTTAAAATGATAAACTTACATGAGAATTTATTTATAATCTAAGGGAAAATTTAGGAAAAAATGAATTTCCACAATTTATTTCTAATTTTGCATCTTCTTCAGTTATTTCCATGTTTCTTTTTCAGTTAATTTCTCCACTAAGTTTTCAAACATTAACAGATACCATAACCAAATATTGATACAGGCCCAGCAGTACCTAATTAATAATTTATCCTAGTAAGAAAATGATTGATTTAACCAAAATGACTTCCCACAGGCATAGTATCAAAAAGATAAGGACTATTTTAGAAACTTAAAAATCCAATTAGTAATTATTCTTTTGTTAAACATGAGGTATCATTTACATAAAATACAATGTATCAGGCTGGGTACAGTGACTCACGCCTGTAATCCCAATGCTACGGGAGGCTGAAGAGGGAGGATCACTTGTGGCTAGGAGTTTGAGACAAATCTGGGCAACACAGTAAGACCTCCATCTCTACGAAAAATGTAAAAATAAGCCAGATGTGGTGGAACGCGCCTGTAGTCCCAGCTACAAGAGAGGCTGAAGCAGGAATATTGCTTGACCCAGCAGGTCAAGGTCAGAGTGAGCTATGATAGAGTCACTGCACTCCAGCCTTGGTGACAGGGCAACATCCTATCTCTAAATAAATAAATAAATAAATCTGCACCCATCTTTGGAGTTTTGAAAGCCAAATACGCCATTAAATCACTACTACCATCAAGATTTAGAACACTGCCATAAGCCCTAAACAATTTTTCATACTCCTTTGAAGTCAATCTCTCCACTCTTGAACCCAGGTAAATTCTGACCTACTTCCTATTATTAAAGGTTAGTTTTGCTTTTTTAAAAGGTGTCATACAAATGTAATCACATAATACTTTTTTGTGTCTGACTTCATTCACTCGGCATAGTGTCTATGAGATCCATGCTTGTTGTTGCATGTAACAGTTCATTCCTTTTTATTGCTGAGGAGTACTCCATTGTATGAATATATGTGGTGGTAATTATGTCAACTCCTTCTGGTTCTCAGGTCTTTGGACTTAGTCTGGAACTATACTACTGGCTCTCCTGGGTCTCCAGTTTGCCTACCGCAGATAACGGGACTTCTCAGACTCCATTAGTGCATGAGACAATTCCTTAAAATAAATCTGTGTGTATGTTATTGTATCAATAAATATATATGTATCCTATTGGTTCTGTTTCTCTGGAGAACCCAGACTAATACAAAATACTACAATTTGGTTATCTAATACCTTTTTTTTTTTGAGACCAAATCTCATTCTGTTGCCCAGGCTGGAGTGCAGTGATGCAATCTCAGCTCACTGCAACCTCCCCATCCCAGGTTCAGGAGATTCTCTTGCCTCAGCTTCCCGAGCAGCTGGGATTACAGGCATACGCCACCAAACCCGGCTAATTTTTGTATTTTTAGTAGAGATGGGTTTCACCATGTTGGCTAGAATGGTCTCAAACTCCTGACCTCAAGTGATCCGCCTCGGCTTCTCAAAGTGCTGGGATCACAGGCATGCGCCACCGCGCTCGGCCTCTAATAGCCTACTGATGGGCGTCGGATTGCTTCCGGTGTTTGACAATTAGGAATAAGTCATATATGAAAATTCTTGAAGAAATCTTTTTATGGATAAGTGTTTTCATTTCTCTTGGGTAAACAGTGGAAATGCTGGATCTTAGGACAAGTGTAAGTCTCCCTTTATAAGAAACTGCCAAAATGTTTTCCAAACTGGTTGTACCCAGTTTACATTCCCACCAACAATGCATTACAGCTCCAGTTGTTCCACTATCCTCATCAACATCTGGTATTGTCATACTTTTTCATTTCATTCATTCTAGTAGATGAGCAATGGTTCACCATGGCATTGCATTTCCCCAGTACCAAATGAGGTTGAGATAGAGTGCTTTTTGGCCACTTACACATTTTCTTCAGTGGTATGTCTGATCAAATCCATTGTCCATTTTTTAACTGATTGGTTTGTCTTCTTATTAAATTGGATTTATGTATTCTGGATGCAAGTTCTCTGTCAAATATATGCATATGAACAGTTTTGCCTTGTCTTCTTTTTGGCTTGTCTTCTCAATTTTTAATGGTGTCTTTCGAATAGCATTTTTTAGTTTTAATAGGCTACAATTTATCGACTACTTCTGTTAATAGTTCATGCTTTTTGTGTCTTAAAAGACCTTTGCCTACTCCAAGGTCAAGATGATTTGCTCCTATGTTTTCTTCTAGAAGTCTTTCCATTTTACCCTTCATATGTAGGTCTTTCATCCATTTGGAGTTCACTTTTGTGTACAGTTTAAGGAAAGGGATTATCCCCCTCCCCTATATGGATATCCAGTTGTTCCAGAACTGTTTGTGGAAAATACTATTCTTTCTCCCACTGAATTACCTTAGGAACCTTTATCGAGATGTGTGAACTATTTCTCAATGTTCTGTTCTTTTCCATCGATCTGTACCTCTGTCCAAAGGCAATGTAAGTTCTCCAATTTTAATTATTCCTTTTCAATACTGTTTTGGCTATTTTAGTCTTTGCAGTTTCATATAAATTTTAGGATCAGAGTAGGAATTGTGAGAGTTGACATTCTTAGTTGTTCTGGATCTTATGAGGAAAAAAATATGATGTTAACTGCAGGCTTATATTATATATACTTATATATAATAAAGCAGTCCTTTAATTAGAAGGTTGACCTCTAGTCCTAGTTTCCTGAGCATTTCTAACATGAATAGATGGTGAATTTTATCAAATACTTTTTCTGTATAAATTGAGATAACTGGCCAGGCACAGTAGCTCACACCTGTAATCCTAGCCCTTTGGGAGGCCGAGGCAGGTGGATCACCTGAAGTTGGGAGTTCAAAACCAGCCTGGCCAACATGGTGAAACCCCATCTCTACTAAAAATACAAAAGTATTAGCCAGGCTTGGCGGCGGGCACCTGTAATCCCAGCTACTCGGGAGGCTGAGGCAGGAGAATCACTTGAACCCAGGAGGCAGAGGTTGCAGTGAGCCGAGATCACACCACTGCATTCCAGCCTGGGCCACGGAGCAAAACGCTGTCTCCAAAAAAAAAAAAAAAATGTTTTTTGAGATAATCATGTGGTTTACCTTCTTTTCTCTCAGATAAGAGAGTAACAGATATATAGCCCATTCTTATTATTTATGGTAGTTATTTGTTCTATAAAGTCACAATAAACAACAAATTAGCAAATACTGAGCCATTATTCCTAGGGAATACAGTTATATTCCTATAAGCCTCTAATCACAACACTTTCATCAACCAATCAATACATAATCTTGTTTAACATAATATATGTTTCTGTTTAAAGATATCTTATTTAATACATATTACTGGTTCACTGACATTAAACTCATAGGCAACAGCACTATAATTCATGCCTAAATGAAGTTATCTAATACACGTTAATTTCTCCAGAAGGCACATTATAGCTTTCTTGCACTTAAAAACATTAAACAGCACTTCAGTACTGTGCTTGGGGGCACAATGATTTCAAACACCAAAATCATTAGCAAAAAATCTGAAAAATATGGCACGATCATGAAAAGGACATTTGTTTATAATACGAGAGCTGAAGAAAAAGGGAGAGAACGTTGCTTGACTCAATTGGGAATGTATATGTTGGACAATTCAAATGTTCCACTGCATACATGTCCACAAATGACCACAAAAGAGCAAGAAAGTATTGAGTTTGGAGTTACAAATAACTTTTAGCTAGTGGGCAAATTTGCCGATACAAAATCTGCGAATAATAAGGATGGACTGTATACCGATTTTTTTACTACTAAATCAAACTTGCATACTTGGGGTAAACTCTACCTGGTCATGATGTACCATCATTATATTTATACTGCTGGATTCAACTTGCTAATATTTTGTCAAGAAGTTTTGGGCCAGGTGCAGTGGCTCACACCAGTAATCCCAGCACTTTGGGAGGCTGAGGCAGGCAGACTGCTTAAGCTCATGAGTTCGAGACCAGCCAGAGCAACATGGCAAAACCTGTTCGCTACAAAAAATAGAAAAATTAACCACGTGTGGTAGCATGTGCCTGTGGTCCCAGCTGCTCAGGAGGCTGAGGTGGGAGGACTGCTTGAGCCCAGGAGGTCAAGGATGCAGTGAGCCATGATCGCGCCACTGCACTCCAGCCTGGGTGACAGAGCAAGACCCTGTCTCCAAAAAAAAACAAATTAAAATTTTGTGTTCTGTAGTTTTCTTACAATGTCTGTGTGGCTTTGGTATTGGAATAATACTACCTCATAAATTAGTTATGGTATTATCTCTTCTATTTTCTTAAAGGGTTTATGGGCAATTAGTATTACTTCTTTCTTAAAACTCTTACACAATTCACAACTGATGCTATCTGGTCTGGAGTTTTCATTTTAGGAATATTTTAAATTAAGAATTTTTAAATAGATATAGGGATATTCAGGTTTTCTATTTCTTTCTGAGTCAGTTTTGCTAGTTTGTCTCTTTTAAGGAATTTGTCCATTTCATCTTGTTGAATTTATTGGCATAAAGTTCTCCATAATGTTCCTTTATTATCCTTTTAATTTATGTACGATCTGTAGTAACATCTACTTTTTCACTCCTGATATTTAAAACTTGTAATCTTTTTTTCCCTTCATAAATTAACTAAAGGTTTTTCAATTTTATTTATCCTTTCTAAGAACCTGCCTGTGATTTAACTAATTTCCTCTACTAAGCAGGTTTTTGTTTTGTTTTGGTTTTTTGTTTTTTTGAGACAGAGTCTCACCCTGTCGCCCAAGCTGGAGTGTAGTGGTGTGATCTCGGCTGACTGTACCCTCTGCCTCCCGGGGTTCAAGCAATTCTCCTGCCTCAGCCTCCTGAGTACCTGGGATTACAGGCACATGCCACCACGCCCAGCTAATTTTTGTGTTTTTGGCAGAGATGGGGTTTCACCTAGCTAGCCAGGCTGGTCTCGAACTCCTGACCTCAGGTGATCTGCCCGCCTCAGCCTCCCAAAGTGCTAGGATTATAGGCATGAGCCACTACACCTGGCCAACAGTTTCCTAACTCACTGGATTCTGTTACCTTTATGATTTCCTTTCGTCTACTTACTTTGGGTTTAATTAGTTCTCTTTCTAGATTAAGGTAGGTGCTTAAATTATTATTTTAGCCCTTTCTTCCTACTATAATAATTTATAAACATTTTCTTCTACACGTTTTAACTGTATGCCACAAAATGTATTATGTGCTTTCATTACCATTCAGTTCCAAATATTCTGCGACTTCTTCTTTGACCCATGGATTATTTAGAAAAGTTTAATTTCAAAAATATTTGAGATTTTTCAAGAATCTTTCTGTTACTGACTTCTAATTTAATTCTGTTGTGGTCAGTGAACATATTCTATATTTCACTCTCTTTAAAGTTACTGACGCTTATTTTATGGCTCAGCATACAGTTTATGCTGGTGAATGTTCCAGGTGCAGTTGAAAAGAATATGTACTGTGCTGTTGAAGCGGGATATTTCCCTGACCCCTTCTCAGGCAGTAACAGGGATGCATGGGCGCTGGAACTGGCCAGCCACTTCGGCACTGGCAGGGGCAAACTCCCATTCACTTGTTGCTCCACCCCTCACAGGAGGGGGAGTGCAGGTGAGAGAGTGCAGTGGTCAGGCGACTGCTTTTGGGTGCCAGCAAGAGCGAACTCCATACTAGCCCCGAGACACCATCTAGGGGAGGGTGCTCATGACCCTTGAAGCCGGAGGGGGAAATGTTACAGCACCCTTTTAACTTTGCCATCCGCAGACGGCTTAAGAGTTAACAGTTCAGTGGAGGGTCAATGTGACAGCCTTTTGCACCCACACTCGTGGCATCTGAGTTCTTGTCCAATACGCAGGAGGAATGAGGTCACACGAACAAATAGGAAATGATAAATGCGGGAGATTTTATTGCCGATGAAAGTGACTCTCAGTGCGAAGGAGAGCTGAAAAGGAGACAGAGCAGGAAGGTATTCTTCCCCTGGAGTCCAGCCATCCAGACTCCTCTCTGAAGCTGCACTGTCAAGCTGTCCCTTTGAAGTCAAACTGCTTCTGACATCCAACTATAGTCTCCAATGTCCAGCTGCTTTTCCTCCCTCTGCCAGCAAGGCCTGGGGTTTTTATGGGCACAGGATGAGGGGCAGGGCAGGCCATGAGTGGTTTTGGAAAAGGCAACATTTGACCGGACAAACAGGGATGTCAGTTCTCACACTGGGCCATACAGTACCAGGCTTTCTCAGTTCGAGGGCAGGACCCTCGCCAGGGACTCACCCTCTTCTGCCCAGAATTTCCCTGCCTCCTGTCCCTATCACTGTTGCTGAGTGTTCTACAATGCAACTTAGGTTATATTTGTTGACAATGTTATTAAGTCTTCTAAATTCTGACTTTCTCTCCACTTATACTATCAATTACTGGGAAACAAATATTGAACACTGCTTTATGAATTTTGAATTTTTCCTATTTGATGCAAACACTCTTACAATTGATAAATTAACCCCCTTGTCATTTTGAAATGTCCGTCTTTTTTCTTGGTAATATGCCTTACTCTGAAGTCTCCCTTAAACAGTAATCACTATATTAGCTTTCCCATGCTCAGTTTTGTACAGTGCATCTTTTTCCATCTTTATACTTTTAACCTGTTTCTTTATATTTAATGTCTTGGTAGATGTCATATAATTAGATCTTACTTTTTGTTAAATCCAGTCTGATAATCTCTGTATTTTAATTTAAACGGTTAAACTATTTAATATTATATGGTCATACCAACCTATCATTTTGCTTATTTTCCATTTTCTCTACCTGTTCTTTGTTCTTTTTTCCCCTTCTCTTCCTTCATAATCTTGGTTTGGTTGGTAATCTACTGACACATTAGCTATATTTCTTTTACTTTTTGCTTAGTTGCTCTATCTAGGGTTTTATAATATGCATCTTTAACTTATCACACTGTATCTTCAAATAAAAATACATCATTTTACATATAAGACTCTTAGGCCTGCTCTCTCCAGTCCGTGCCTCCAAGATGACAAAGAAAAGAAGCAACAACGGTCGTGCCAAAAAGGGCCGCGGCCACGTGCAGCCTATTCGCTGCACTAACTGTGCCCGACGCGTGCCCAAGGACAAGGCCATTAAGAAATTCGTCATTTGAAACATAGTGGAGGCCGCAGCAGTCAGGGACATTTCTGAAGTGAGCGTCTTCGATGCCTATGTGCTTCCCAAGCTGTATGTGAAGCTACATTACTGTGTGAGTTGTGCAATTCACAGCACAGTAGTCAGGAATCGATCTCGTGAAGCCCGCAAGGACCGAACACCCCCACCCCGATTTAGACCTGCGGGTGCTGCCCCACGTCCCCCACCAAAGCCCATGTAAGGAGCTGAGTTCTTAAAGACTGAAAACAGACTATTCTCTGGAAAAAAATAAAATGGAAATTGTACTTAAAAAAAAAAAAAAAAAAGACTCTTAGACCTAATATTTCCATTGCTGCTTCCTGTCTTTGTGCTACTATTGTCATTCATTTTATGTAGACATTATACACACACAATATGTTATTATTTTGCTTTAGGCAATTATCTCATAAATAAATCAAATAATGTCCAAAAAGTCCTTTTATCTTACCATTAATTGACTATTTCTGGTGCTTATTCTTTTGTATACCAAGTTTCTATCAGATATCATTTTCCTTCCACCTGAAGAACTACCTTTAGCATTTTTTATAGTGTAATTTACTCTCAGGTTTTGTATGTATAAAAAGCCTTTATTTTGAAGGATTTTTTGCTGGGTATAAAATTTAACCTGGGTTTACAGTTTTATTTTATCTATTAGCACTTTAACAATGCCAAATTCTATTTTGCTCTTACATTGTTTCTGGCAAAAAATTTGCCCCTTTTTTGGTTGTTTCTCTGTATATAAAATGTCATTTTTCTTTAGCTGTTTAAAAAACTTTTTTTCTCTTTATCACCGGTTTTCAGCCATCTGATTATGGTGCCTTGGTATGGTCTTCTTTGTGTTTATTCTGCTTGAGATTAATTGAACAACTTGGATCTGCATGATTATAGTTTTTATAAAGTCATGAAAATTTTCAGTCATTATTTCTTCAGACTTTTTTTTTATTATACTTTAAGTTTTAGGGTACATGTGCACAAAGTGCAGGTTTGTTACATATGTATACATGTGCCATGTTGGTGTGCTGCATCCATTAACTCGTCATTTAGCATTAAGTATATCTCCTAATGCTATCCCTCCCCCCTCCCCCTCTTCAGACTTTTTCTATGGCTTTTCCTTCTTCTTCTGAGAGTACAATCACGCCCATGTTATCACACAGATCACAAAGGTTCTGTTCATTATTTCTTTTAATCTTTCTCTTACATTCAATTTTTGTGTGGTTTCTACTGCCGTTTTCAACTTCACTGATCTTTTTCATCAGATAAGAAACTGCTGTTGTCTGCTGTTAACCTCAATCAGTAAATTTTTCATTTCAGTTAAATTTCATTTTAGAAATTTTGATCAGTTCTTTTTAATATATTTCATTTTTCTCATTTCATGTTTTCCTTTAAATCTCTGAGCACACTGAACATATTTATAATGTCAGTTTTAAAAAAATTTTTTGTCATATAATATTATCTCTGTTATTTCATAGTCTGTTTCCACTGCTTTAGTTTTCTCATTATAGTTTACATTTTCCTGCTTCTAGTCATTTTTTACTGGATGCTAGACGTATCATGTTTTTAAGTTTCGGGATTTTGTTATCATTCTTGAAAGATTCTTGTGCTTTGTTCTGAAAGTCAGTAAAGTAACCTGTTCATCAACTTGATCCTTAAAGTTTGTTTTAAGCTTTTGTTTGGACAGATTGGGAGTAGCCTTTACTCTAGGCTAATTTAGCCCCACTTTTAAGGCATGGCCCTTTTGGGGTCTCCACTGAACATACTGGGTGACCAAAAACAACTTAGCACTCTGGTAAGTGCTTAACAACTCCCTAACCCTGGGAATTACTTAACATAGAGCTCCTCAGTCATTCCTTGTCCAGCCTAATGGAGTTTCACTGTACATACATTCTATATATTCCTTCAGCAAAAGCTAAAGAAAACACCTATTCAGATTTCTAGAGCTCTTTTTCTATACACTTCCCTCTTCTCTGAAACTTTGTCCAGCTCTTTCCAGCCACTGCAACCTCTCTGAATTCCAATCCCTATCTCAAATCAACAAGGCATCATGCCCTGAGATTCCCCCTGCCTACAGTGTGATCTAAAATGTGTCTTCTGGCAGAAATCTAAGGCAATCATAGTGCTTACCTTACTATGTTTCCCTTTTCTCAAAAATAATATTCCCACAATGCCTGTAATCTAACATCTAAAAAATAGTTGTTTGATGATATCTTTTGACCAATTTTCTCACTGTTTACCATAGAAGGGACTATTTCTCCATCATGGCCAGAAATAGAAGTCTCTTCATGTCCAAGTATTAATAAATCATATTATTATGATATTGTTATAGGAGTTATTAAGAAATTATTTTAGGCAGATAGAGAGGAAAAAGAGTCCTTGGGAAGTTTTGGTTTCTTTTAAAGCAGCTCCAGAAGTTTCTTGTCTAGCAGGAAAGCCCTGGCTCTTAGAGCTAGGCCAGCAAACTTTGATATGCAAATGTTGGCCATTAGAAACTGGGTCCACCCTTGTACGGGTGTAGAGGCTCACACGTGTAATCCCAACACTTTGGGAGGCAGAGGCAGACAGATCACCTGAGGTCGGGAGTTCAAGACCAGCCTGGCCTTGTAGAGACGTGGAGAAACCGTGTCTCTACTAAAAAAATACAAAATTAGCTGGGCATGGTGGCGCATGCCTGTAATCCCAGCTACTCAGGAGGCTGAGGCAGAATTGCTTGAAGCCGGGAGGCGAAGGTTGCAGTGGGCCGAGATCTCACCATTGCACTCCAGCCATTGCACTCCAGCCTGGGCAACAAGAGTGAAACTCCGTCTCAAAATAAAAAAAACACTGGGTCCACTCAAACATGGCGATTCCCACTGTCTTCTTCCTTGCCCCAACATGTGCCTGGCAACATGGCTGCCCCCACATATCCCCACGTATGTAGAACATCATAGCACTCTGCATTTGCATATTAAAAGGCTAGGGTGTGAGGGCCAGTTTTTTCACAGGCTACGTGAATGACATGCCTGGTCAAACCAATCCCCTGAGCCCTATGCAAATCAAACACCACCTCCTCCAGCCTCCTCATATAAGCGGCCACTTTTCTACCATACAGAAGGTTTCCTCTCTCGGCTTAGGAGCCCCACTCCCTCTGTCTCTGTATAAGGGAGCTTCTTCCTTCTCTCTTGCCTATTAAACTCTCAGCTCCTTAAAACCACTCCACATGTATCTGTGTCACTTTATCCAATTCAGTGCGAGACTAAGGACCCTGGTGTCCCTCCACTCATCAGAGTTGTATCAATATAATTATATGATATGATATAATGGTGATAATATATATCATATTAATACGTCACACTTTAAACTAAACTGATGCCTGATGTATCATCCAGAACTACAAACAACTCTTTTGCTTTGTGAGTTGTTTTATTCACAAAACGGTTTTCTACGCATCAAGGACTAGATGAATAATAGGGAGAAAAACAGCTGAACACAACAAACATTGAGCAATTAATACTTATTAGGCATTGAGCAAACTGCTTCCATGCATTACCTAATTTAAACCAACACTCTGAGGCAGAAATTACTAAATTTGTTAATTCAATAAATATTTATTAAGCACCTATTATGACTCCAGATTCTTCTAGGTGCTAGTAGTGAGCACACAAGTAAAAATACAGAGATTTTAGGAGTTTATATTCTACTATCATTAATCCTACCCTCCAGATTAAGAAAGTGAGGATGGAAAACTTAAGTAACTTGTCACTTAGTTTGTAAGAGACAGAGCCAAGGCTTGAGTGTAAATCTCCTTAAAACTAGAATCTGAGCAAGATCTAAACCACTACACATTAGAAGGTCTCTCACAGAATTCATAGCCTATCAAGAAATAGAAAAAATTAAGTACATATAACACAGTATGATAAATACTGTAAGAGTGGTATGTCCCTACTATTAGAGGAAAACTCACAGGGCACCTCCTGCATTTTACTATAAGCAGCAAGAGGAAATCCAGTGGCAGCTTTCACACTTTGCTTAGAAATCTCTTTGGGGCCGGGCACGGTGGCTCACGCCTGTAATCCCAGCACTTTGGGAGGCCGAGGCGGGCGGATCACGAGGTCAGGAGATTGAGACCATCCTGGCCAACATCGTGAAACCCCGTTTCTACTAAAAATACAAAAATTAGCTGGGCATGGTGGCACGTGCCTGTAATCCCAGCTATTCGGGAGGCTGAGGCAGGAGAATCACTTAAACCCCGGAGGCGGAGGTTGCAGTGAGCCGAGATTGTGCCACTGTACTCCAGCCTGGTGACAAAGCGAGACTGTCTCAAAAGAAAGAAAAAAAAAAAAAAAAAGAAAAGAAACCTCTTTGGTTTAGTAACACTCAGTTCATCAGCCAAGCTTCCTATTTTCCATGCTATTAATGGCAAGGGTGCTTCTAAGCTTTCTGCCTCTACATAATAAGAATTCTCCTTCCTCCATTTTTCAATAATATGCTTCTCATCACCTTTTAAGTTCTTAACCCCAGCTTCCTCAAAGTCCAGATTTATGCCAATAGTCTGTTCAATGGAATTTCTCTATCATGACTGACAAAATTCTTCCAACTTCGTAAGGCTTCTTCTGCATTTCTATATATTTGCTGTGGCAGCACCCCACTTGCAGGCATCAAAATTTTTATCAGTTAACCACTGTTTCAGAAAAAATTACCCCAAAACTTAGTGGCTTAAAACATTGAACATCTGACCAGGCCCGGTGGCCCACATCTGTAATCCCAGCACTTTGGGAGGCTGAGGCAGGCAGATCACGAGGTCAGGGGTTCGAGATCAGCCTGACCAACATGGCGAAACCCCGTCTCTACTAAAAACACAAAAATTAGCCAGGTGTGGTGGCGCATGCCTGTAATCCCAGCTACTCAAGAGGCTGAGGCAGGAGAATTGCTTGAATCTGTGAGGCAGAGGTTGCAGTGAGCTGAGATAGCGCCATTGCACTCCAGCCTGGGCAACAAGAGTGAAACTCCATCTCAAAAAAAAAAAAAAAAAAAGAACATTTATTATCTCATAGATTCTCAGTGTCAGAAATCCAGGAATGATTCAGCTGGATGCCTCTGGCTCAGGGTCTATCACAGAGATACAACCAAGGTATCAGCTGGGGCTGCAGTTATCAAGGCTAAAATGGATTTTCTTCCAAGTTCATTCATATGGCTACTGGCAAGCCTCAGTCCCGTGCTGACTGTTGTTGGCCACAGACACTAGTTCCTTGCTACATGGGCCTCTCCACAAGACTATATAAACGTAGCAAGCTGCTTCCCCAACAGAACAAGCAAGTAAGAAGGGAAGAGTAATACATAAGTGACAATCTTTCAGTAACCTAATCTCAGATGTGACATCCCATCACTTTTGCTATTTTTTTTTTTTTTTTTTTGAGACTGAGTCTCGCTCTGTCCCCCAGGCTGGAATGCAATGGTGCGATCTCAGCTCACTGCAACCTCTGCCTCCCATGTTCAAGCAATTCTCCTGCCTCGGCCTCCCAAGTAGCTGGGATTACGGGCACATGCCACCACACCCGGCTAATTCTTCTATTTTTAGTAGAGACAGGATTTCACCATGTTGGCCAGGCTGGTCTCAAACTCCTGACCTCAAGTGATCCGCCCACCTCGGCCTCCCAAAATGCCAGGATTACAGGGGTGAGCTGCCGCACCCAGCCTGCTGTATTCTTTTTAGAATTGAGTCACTAGGTTCTGCTCACACATAAAAAGGAGGGTATTACACAGGGCATGAACACCAGAAGGTGGGAACAACTGGGAGCCATCTCAGAGGTTGTCTACCACTAGTGGTATGACCAAGGTGCTAAACACCACAAATGAGGGGTACTAAAGAGGAGAGGAAATGCCTAGAAGAGCAAGCAGAGGTTTTCTGAGAGAGGTAGCACTTGGCCTTTTTTTTTTTTTTTGAGACAGGGTCTCACTCTGTCGACCAGACGGTAGTGCGGTGACACACGGCAATCTCTGCCTCCTGGGCTCAAGTGATCCTCCCTCCTCAGCCTCCCAAGTAGCTGCGACCACAGGTGCACACCACCACACCCAGCTAATTTTTGTATTTTTTTTAGAGATGGAGAATCACCCGTTGCTCAGGCTTTTTGTTGTTGTTATTTTTTTTAAGAGACAGGGTCTTACTCTTTTGTCCAGGCTGGAATGTAGTGGCACTCATTATGACCTTGAACTCCTGTGCTCGGGCAATCCTCCCACCTCAGCCTCTTGAGTAGCTAAGACTACAGGCATGCACCACCATGCCTGGGCTAATTTTTAAATTTTTTGTAGAGATGGGGTCTCACTATGTGGCCAGGCTGGTCTTGAACTCCTGGTCTCAAGCGATCCTCCTGCCTGAGCCCCCCAAAGGGCTGGGATTACAAGTGTGAGCCACTGCATCCGGCCCCAACTTGTAAAAATGAGAACTTGAAAGTGACGGAGGAAGAAAGAGCATGCCACAAAAACAAAAGCAAAATGGTGAATTATAGCTCTAGAAACTCCATGTATCTTATGAGTGAAACAAAAAGACCATGCAATATGACCATGAATCGGCCAGAGAAGGTCCTAGATGCTATGCCAAGGATTTTGGTTTTTATCCTAAAGGCAGTAAGGGAAATGACATAATTAGACTTGTATTTTAGAAGAAATTTCTGGACAGCACTATGGATGGAGAAGAAACTGGGTCAGGAAGATCTGTTAAGTAGCTATTGTAGTAAACTAAGTGAGCAAGGCAACCAGAATCATGCAACATGAAATGTTTTACAGCAACTCAAGAGGTTGGTAGTACCGGGTCCTCCTAGGGGTATTTCTCTGTGCCTCTGTGCTATGTCCATATTGAAGGGAAGGGGAACAGAAGTGCAGCAGAGTAGATAGAGTATGGAAATGGAAGCCATCCAGACCTGGTTCAAATTTAACTTCATCAGTTATACTAAGTTTTATTACCAACTGGTTAAGTTCCTTAATTGTTCTGGTAACAGGGTTATTATGAGGATTAAGTGAAAACATACATGTACAGAGCAGACACAGTAAATAGTATCTAGCATTATTATGTGTTCTCCAAGTTTCAGGCTTAGGCAACTAGGAGATAATTAGCTCAGTTTCAAACCCACTGAGTTTGATATAGCTATATGATATCAAATTGAGACTTGATGGACAATTTTATACATTACTATGGATTTAAGAGTGTGTCTAGAGTTCTGCACCAGAAGGAGAAATTTAGAAGTAATCAAGTATAGACAGGTTAAAGCCATGGATAGCAGCTAATGAAGCAGAAGAAGTAAGTACTGTATGGAACCCTAGGAAACAAGAACATTTCGGGGTGGGGGGGTGCAGGGAGGAACATTTCAGGTACCTGAAAAGAAAGAGAAGTTTGAAAAGAAGCTGCCTCACTAGATTGCTATGCGGATTAAATCAAAAATAATACAAAACACCAATCATGTAGAAGACACTGTAACCTCGTTCAAGAGCCATTTCAATAAAGTCATCGGGCAAAAGTCACACTGGATATTCTGAGGCACAAACAGGAAGAAGTTAGACATAACCTTTTCAAGAAGGCTCCTTATGAAGAGAGAAAGAAATAAAGTAAAATCCGTAAGAAATAGGGTAGGCCGGGCACAGTGGCTCACGCCTGTAACCCCAGCACTTTGGGAGGCCGAGACAGGCAGATCACCTGAGGTCAAGAGTTCGAGACCAGCCTAACTAATATGGTGAAACCCCATTTCTACTAAATATACAAGAATTAGCCGGGCGTGGTGGTAGGCAACTGTAATTCCGGCTACTTGGGAGGCTGAGGCAGGAGAATTGCTTGAACCCAGGAGGCGGAGGTTGCAGTGAGCCGAGATTGCACCATTGCACTCCAGCCTGGACGCAGAGCGAGACACCATCTCACAAAAAAAAAAAAAAAGAAAGAAAAAGAAAAAGAAAAAAATAGGGTAGGCTAGCCTTTAATTCATCACTCTAGTGCAGGAACTAGCAACTTTAGTCCAAAGCAAACAGTAAGAGGAAATACTTAATGGTGAATTAAGGATTTAGCCCTCTAGCATACACAAAATCAGCCAGCTACAACCAAAGTTCACACTGCTTCAGTTTGTAAATACTCCATAGCTCCCTTCTGGACTCCCATTGTAGTCTTTCTTTTGCAAACAATTAAAAAAAAAAAAAAACTGCAACAGATTCACTTGCAACCAAAAATATGTTAACACCAGTTTTCAAAGAGTGACAATAAAGGAGCAAAATATGGAAAGGGAACAGAACTTAAGTCTCATATTTCAAAAGGTACTTTAAGTCCTTTTTGTTTTTTAAAAGAAATGAGGTCTCACTCTGTTGCCCAGTCTGGAGTGCAGTGGCATGAACGCAGTTCACCGTAGCCTCGACCTTCCAGGCTCAAGCAATCCTCCCACCTCATCCTCCAGAGTAGCTGGAACTACAGGTGCATGCCACCATGTCAGCTTGCCTGGCTAATTTTTTTTTTGTTTTTTGTAGAGACAAAGTCTTGCCATGATGTTGCCCAGGCTGGTCACGAACTCCTGGTCTCAAGCAATCCTCCCATCTCAGCTTCCCAAAGTGCTAGGATTACAGGCATGAGCCACCACACCCAGTCTGTCACCTCCGATCTTATACTTTCAATAAACATTTACTAAATTATGATATACATGGATACCAAATGCTGTCAAAACTTTAAAAAGGAAATTAAGAAAATTCCACCGCATTTCTTTGTTAGATGCCAAATTAATGACTTATATAAGAATATCAAGTTTCACTTTTACACTGTTGGTGGGACTGTAAACTAGTTCAACCCTTGTGGAAGTCAGTGTGGCGATTCCTCAGGGATCTAGAACTAGAAATTCCATTCGACCCAGCCATCCCATTACTGGGTATATACCCAAAGGACTATAAATCATGCTGCTATAAAGACACATGCACACGTATGTTTATTGCCGCATTATTCACAATAGCAAAGACTTGGAACCAACCCAAATGTCCAACAATGATAGACTGGATTAAGAAAATGTGGCACATATACACCATGGAATACTATGCAGCCATAAAAAATGATGAGTTCACGTCCTTTGTAGGGACATGGATGAAATTGGAAATCATCATTCTCAGCAAACTATCGCAAGAACAAAAAACCAAACACCGCATATTCTCACTCATAGGTGGGAATTGAACAATGAGAACACATGGACACAGGAAGGGGAACATCACACTTTGGGGACTGTTGTGGGGTGGGAGGAGGGGGGAGGGATAGCATTGGGAGATATACCTAATGCTAGATGACAAGTTGGTGGGTGCAGCGCACCAGCATGGCACATGTATACATATGTAACTTACCTGCACATTGCGCACATGTACCATAAAACCTAAAGTATAATAATGATAATAATAATAATAATAAAAGAAAAAAAAAAAAAAAAGAATATCAAGTTTCAATTTTGTGAAAAACTAAATGACTTCCCTTTATTTTTACTGTTTGTAAAAGGAAATAATGAGTTCAAAATAAAAAAAGAAAATAGTGCCAGGTGCGGTGGCTCACGCCTGTAATCCCAGCACTTTGGGAGGCTAAGGCGGGTGGATCACTTGAGATCAGGAGTTCAAGATCAGCCCTGGCCAACATGGTGAAACCCCACCTCTACTAAAAATACGAAAATTAGCCAGGCGTGGTGGCGCACGCCTGTAATCCACCAGCAACTCAGGAGGCTGAGGTGGGTGAATCGCTTGAACCCAGGAGGTGAAGGTTGTAGTGAGCCGGGATTGTGCCACTGCACTCCAGCCTGGGCGACAGAGCAAGACTCCATCTCAAAACAAAAAGGGGGAGGGGGGCGGGAGGTGGAAATAGTAATCAATTATATGCTCAACATGTAAATAAAAAAGGAGAAATGTGATTTTTTACAAGTCTTGAAGACCTTATTAAAATTAATGAAATTTTGACAACTAAGTGAAAATTCTTCAGGGTCAAATGGGTCAGAGACCATGCTTCCTTACAATTCCCAGGTTCCCTTCCAGTTAGGTCACAGCCATGCAACTGGTCTGGCCATAGGTTATAAAAGAAGTAACTAACACACCTAAAGCTGATGTACTTTCTCCATGATTTTTCCCATCCACATGGCTGAACAGAAAAAAAGCTCTCAGATTGTGGAGTTTCAGCTTGGGTCTCTGAGTCATTGACTGGAAGACAGCTCTGCCAGAGAGCCATCCAACCTATACTGAACATGATAAACCTTTGCTAAGTCACAACAATTTCTGGGATTTGCTGCAGCAAGCAGTGGTAACCACCCTAATGCAAAGCATATAAAGTGAACCAGCGTGGGAGGGGCATGGTTAGGGTAGGTACTTACACTGCTCTACCAATATATGGGAATTTTAATCAAAATCAAGGGGAAAATTCACCTATTTTGAGAATATACAATGTGTTTCACCATTCATAGCTGAATCTATCAATGTCCCACCCATTTCCATTCACAGCCAGTGTGGAGAACACCTGCAGTTTCTATGAACAGTTCTCCAGACAATTTCTCAGCATCTGGGCCTCTCTGCCAGAGTTTTCTCTGCCTGAAGGAGCATACTCAGCTTGGCAGCAGGACAAGCAAGAGAGCCTGGGAGTTACTCCCAGAAACTTCAACCAGTGAAGGGCAAGAGGCAGTAAATGTCTTATCCCTCAATGGGACAATCCAGAGGCATATTCTCTATGTAATCTAGCAGAGGGAGCTCAGCGAGACTGATGACCAGTTGCCCAATGTGGTATACTACTTATTAAAGCATGCTTATTAACTTTTGTCCCTTCCCTGTCACTTTCCTACTTCTTCAACATCCTTAAATGAACTATTTGGAACCAAATAAATCCTTGTCTCAGGGTCTTCTTTTGGTGGAACCCAAATTAAAACACCATGTAGCATTAATCTCAAAACGGTGTTTATAATCTACAAAACTACAACTTTCCTGTCAATACAGTGAATTATGTGGGAAGCAATATATTTAAATCATTAAGTTATTTGTCTGGCTCTTTGAACATCAAACTGAAGATCACAATTACTTTAGATTTAGAAATAAGGAGAAAGATCAACACTTTCAAGCTTTCAAAATTAGTAAAGCTTTGCATATTTGGCAAATTTATTTGCAGCTTTAAATACAAGGAATTAAACTTCAAAATGCAAACACCATGTTAGCACTATTTTTGCCTGCCCAGTATACTCATTTCCCCCAGGCCTTCCTGTCTTTTGGTAACAGATGCTAGTCCCTAACAAGGTGAGTACCTGACCAGGCTTGGCTAATAACAATACTTCATTCTTCTGGATGCAGTAACTGACTCTGAAATGGGCACAGAATGAGACATAATCCTTCCCCATAATTATTCTAGCTGGAGTTGGTGGAGAAGAAGCCCTCTTGCCTCGTGGGTCTTGCAGATGGAAATATGAGTCTTGAATGGTCTGTGGCCCTGTTCCCTGCTACGTAGACAAAGTCCCTGCTCCTTGGCCAGGAGCAGTGGTTCATCCCAGTACTTTAGGAGGCTGAGGCAGGAGGATCACTTGAGGTCAGGAGTTCAAGACCAGCCTGGCCAACATGTTTCATGAAACCCCGTCTCTAAAAATACAAAAATTAGCTGGGCATGGTGGCAGGCGCCTGTAATCCCACCTACTCAGGAGGCTGAGGCCTGAAAATCACCTGAACCCAGGAGGCAGAGGTTTCAGTGAGCTGAGATTGTGCCACTGCACTCTAGACTAGGTGACAAGCTGGACTCCATCTCAAAAAAAAAAAAGAAAAAAGAAAGTATGCTCCTTGAGGACAGAAGCTTGATGTGTCTTATTTCTCTTTTCATTTTTGCCCCTTAAGCCTTTAGAACAAACTAGTATGTCTTATTTCATCACTTGTTTCCCCAGCAACTAAATAGTAGCTAGCACATACCAGGTACTCAATAAAGATTTGTTGATTTAGACAGTACGTGAGAATGAAGCTAACAAACAGATCCACATGAAAGATTAAGAAACTAAGAGAATGTCCTGAAAGTACTTAATCTTTGTGGCCACATCTATCCATCTTCGTGGTTATTTCTTCAGTTCTACTGTCATTCTGCTTAGTTTAAGCTGAGTTGTCATTTGCAATCAAGAGTCTAGAAAAATACTTCAAGCAAACAAAGAAAAAAATCCAACAAACTGGATAAAGCAAATTAGTCCTTTAATATTTCTTCAACTTTGACCCAATAAAGCACTCAAGGATAAGGCGGAAAAAAAGCAATACTCATCCAATATTTTTGTTCTGAAAGATGATTTAAGGAAATACTTTCATAATGACATGCCTGAAAATCCCACTTGAAACAATGTGAAAAACATTTTTTCTTAGTTATGTTCTATGTTGGCAAAAACATCTCAAATGATAGTTTTTATCATTCAAATTTGATTCAGTTAACAGAGTAACTTCCAAAAAAAAAATCTAGAAAATTTGAAGTGGAAGAACATCTTCTGATTCACTCTCGAAAATAAGCAAACTTTATCCTCTCCTTATTTTACAAAGCTAATCTTTTTTATTGCACTCAGGTAATAAAAACAGAACAATTCACAGATTTCCATACTATTTGGGACTGAAAAGCCTGGTGATAAATAAGTAGTCCCACCCACACTGATACTATATGACTGGTACAGAAAAATATCTATGTTTTAAAGATTAAGTTTTTTCTTCCTAGAATCACTGCTGCTTTATTTCTGAAATACTTATTTTGAAATCTCCAATATCATAGCATGATTTTTGTTTCTACCAAATCAAGATGTGGGTTTAAAAGACTGAAAAAAATCTGTCCCTAACACCATTTTACAACCAATTTCTACCAATTATTCCAGATCACTCTGTCTACTGATTTATCAATGTATTTAATCTCTGCTTCAACCAGAAACTGTCTGAACCCTTCTGCAAGAAGGGAGGAACTTTGGGCATATATTATTCCTTATTTTGGTGTTCTTTCAAATTATCCAGCTTGGTAGGATACCTATGCGTAATAGGTTTAATGTTGACTAAATTATATTATATATAACACTGTGAGAAGACTTTAAAAACATGATCCCTAAAACGAAACAGACATGAGTTGAAATCCCACATTTAGAAATTCTCTGAAACATTAAATTACTTAGTTCTCTTGGACTGAGTCTTCTCATTTATGAAATGGACATAAACATAGCCCTTAGAGGCATATATTTAATGGATGAGACATGCATTCAAATATTACTTTCTTTCCTTTCCCTTTCTTTGCTGATACAGAAAATAAAACTTGACCCAAAATCTACCATCCTATACCACACTTTAGAAAATGTTCTTTTATTTTATTTATTTATTTATTTATTTATTAGGAACAAGATCTCACTCTGTAGCCCAGGTTAGAGTACAGTGGCACAATCAGAGTTCACTATACCTTCTTTTTCTTTTTTTTTTTTTGAGAGACAGTCTCGCTCTGTTACACAGTCCGGAGTGCAGTGGTGCGATCTCAGCTCACTGCAACCTCCACTTCTCAGGTTCACGCAATTCTCCTGCCTCAGCCTCCCAAGTAGCTGGGATTACAGGCACCCACCACTACGCCCAGATCAGAGTTCACTGTACCCTCTAATTCCAGGGCTCAAGCCATCCTCCCACCTCAGCCTCCCAAGTAGCTAGGACTACAGGTGCATGCCAACGCATTTAATATATAAATATTTTTATATCTTTATATATATTTATATAATATATAAATATACAAATATTAATATATAAATATATATTATATAAAAATATATAAATATATTATAAATTATATTATATAATATGTATTATATTATAATACATATTATATATTATATTATTATATAATTATATATTTTTATATAAATATATAATATATATATATTTTAAAGATGGAGCCTTACTGTGTTGCCTAAGCAAACTCCTGGCCTCAAGCAATCTTCCCATCTCGGCCTCCCAAAGTGCTAGAATTACAGGCATGAGCCACCATGCCTGGGAACAGCGATTTTACTTCTAATACTACTCTACTACTATCCTCACTATTATCACACTATAACCTCAATCCACTACTCTTTTCTGTGGTTCAGCCATGCTAGCTGTCCACTTCACTACTTATCAATTATCTCCTCATCTGTCAATATCCCAAAGGCCTCCAAAGACTGAAACCTAGCAGAAAAAAATATAGCCAGCATACTACTTCAACTTGAGTAGAAAATAGGTAATTTAACTTATCTAGTTTAGTTTAGATCCCTACACTATCTAGTGGGGCCAGATGGCTAAGGTTTATCTTGAGATTGGTCTAAAACATAACACCAGTACCATTCAGGAATACCTTGACACAGTTATCCCTCTCTACATAATTATCACCTTCATTGTAATAACTGGATTCAAGAACAGAGCAATATTGTTTCTATGGAAAAAGAGACACCACATGCGCCCGCACGCACACACACAAACACAGACACACACACACAGACACACAGACACACACACACAAAGCTCTTTTTCTTTAAGCTACCTCAGAAAGAAATACTTAGGCCAGGCGTGGTGGCTCATGCTAATAATTCCACCACTTTGGCAGGCCAAGGCGGGTGGATCACTTGAGGTCAGGCGTTTGAGACCAGCCTAGCCAACATAGTGAAACCCCGTCTCTATTAAAAATACAAAAATTAGCCAGGTATGGTGGCATGTGCCTGTAGTCTCAGCTACTCGGAAGAGTGAGGCAGGAGAACTGCTTGAACCCAGGAGGTGGAGGTTGCAGTGAGCCAAGATCACACCACTGAACTCCAGCCTGGGCGACAAAGCAAGACTCCATCTCAAAAAAAAAAGAAAAATTTACTAAAGTAACTCAAATAGAGGCCTGGAGCAAGTCCCAGTTTTTACGACATTTTTAGTCTATTTTTAAACTCTTTAAAAAGCATTTAACTTTATTTTAAATCACTGCTATAACACAGATTTTTGATCAGCATTTTTATTATAGAAATGAAACATATTGGCCGGGCGCGACGGCTCACACCTGTACTCCCAGTACTTTGGGAGGCCGAGGCAGGCGGATCACGAGGTCAGGAGATCGAGACCATCCTGGCTAACACGGTGAAACCCCATCTCTCCTAAAACTACAAAAAATTAGCTGTCCCAGCTACTCAGGGGGCTGAGGCAGGAGAATCACTTGAACCCGGGAGGCAGAGGTTGCAGTGAGCCAAGATCACACCACCGCACTCCAGCCTGGGCAGTAGAGCGAGACTCCGTCTCAAAAAAAAAAAAGAAATGAAATGAAACATGTTATTTCAAAATAGTCAAAAACCAGAAGTGAATACAGTAGAAAGTGAAACTTGTCTGTAACATACCCCCACTTCCCACCCACCAGTGAAAACCCAGCTAGCAGTGTCAAAATATAAACATACATAGTACATGCTCAGATACAATTAAAAAAAAAATGTGACTGGTTGAACTTCTCTGACTCTTCAAGCCTTCTGTCTGCCATCCTCACCTAGAATTATGACTGTACATATGGCACATATGTGTGTGCGTTTGTGAACGTGTAACACCAATAAACATTTTACCAAAGTATTTTTCCAATGCAAACTTCAATGAGTCAACTTTTTTTAAATTAGCTTTCTGAAAACCATAGGTAAACTGTTTCTATTTTTTTTCAATTTTCATGTTGATTTTGCTAACATAACTTCCTTCTGTTTCAATTGTTTTTAATGTAAAGTTTATAATAAAGACCCAGTCTGCTTTTGACTATATCAGATTTTCTCAACAAAGTCTCTATCATCAAAAGGTTTGCTTTGTAACAACACCATTCCCAATTTAAGTAAACTACGCAGACACAAATTGCAGAATGAATGTTTTCTTCTGTCAAATTTTAGTCATAACAAATGTTGCCATAATACATATTTATAGCTATTTGTTTGTGTTTGTAATATTTATATCAATAAGTCACTACCAGTGGGTAGGATGAATGGTTTGTATTAATTTCTTAGCTGCCTACAGTAGGCAGAATTTTAAAATGGTCTCCCAAGATTTCCTGTCCTGCCAGGTTCCATGGCTCACGCCTGTAATCCCAGCACTTTGGGAGGCCAAGGCAGGCAGAACATCCAAGGTCAGGAGTTCGAGACCAGCCTGGTCAACATGGTGAAACCCCGTCTCTACTAAAAATACAAAAATTAGCCAGGCATGGTGGCATGCACCTGTAGTCCCAGCTACTCAGGAGGCTGAGGCAGGAGAATTGCTTGAACCTGGGAGGCAGAGGTTGCAGTGAGCCGAGATTGCACCACTGCACTCCAGCCTGGGTGACAGAGTGAGACTCTGTCTCAACAACAACAACAACAAAAAGATTTCCTGTCCTAATCCCCAGGACTGAAAATATAACGAGATATCACATCCACGATTACATCATGTGCCAAGAGAGATTCTGTAGATGAAATTAAGGTTGCTAATCAGTTAGTAGTGAGTTATTAATGGGGAGATTATCCAAAAGGGCCCAATCTAATCACAAGTGCCCTTTAAAAATAGAAAGTTTTCTTTGGCTGGCTACAGAAAAGCAAGTAAAAAAGATTCTATATGAGAGATATTCCATTGCTGGCTTTGAAAATTAAGACGGTTGGCCAACTGTAACCCCAGCACTTTGGGAGGCTGGGGTGGGAGGATCACTTGAGCCGAGGAGACAGAGGTTGCAGTAAGCTTAGATCACACCACTGCACTCCAGCCTGGGCAGCATACGAAACTCTGTCTCAAAAAAAAAAGAAAAAAGAAAATTGAGAGGGTCATGTGGAAAAGATATGAGAGCAGCCTCAGAGCTAAGAGTGACCCCTAAAGCTAACAGTCCACAACAATGCAGTCATCTCAGTCCTATCACCTCAAGGAACTGGATTCTGTCAATTCCATGAATGAGTTTGGAAGCACTTTCTTCCCCACCAAAGTCTCCAGATAAAAGCCAAACCCAGCTTGATCTTGATATTGGCTTTTGAGACCCTGAGCAGAAAACACAGTGGAGCCTCCTCCACGCCTCCCCAACTTTCAACCTACAGAACTGTGAAATAATAAACGGATATTGTTTTAAGCTGCTATATTTGGGGCAATCTATCACATATCAATAGAAAACTAATACACTGACCCACAGAGAAACTCGTGAGTAATTCCTTCAGACTGACTTCTTATAAGCGAGGCCAAAACTACTACGGTAAGGCAAATGAGGCACGTGTTCTGAGGGCAAAATAACTTACTAGATAGATAAATTACTCAAGGTAAGTCATGCATGATAACGAACTATCAAAATTTTAAACGACTCAATCATGTTCTTGCATGACTCTTAATCTTTGCCCTGTTGGACCCTATCTTTAAAATTTTCATAATTAGTTCTTTGAATTGTGTTAAATTAATTTTTATTTTGAAGCATTTTATTGAAATATTATTTATCTCAATTACCACGCTTTCTGGCAGACACCAAAAACATGTATCCAGGGCCAATGCCTCAGTTGTCTCATTCTCATCTTGTGCCAATTCTGAGACTAATCTAAGCCTTCTACCTAGCACTATTAGCCACACAAATCACTGAGCAGTTCTCAGACATTCCAGGCTATTCTACTATGTTGCCAAGCTAATTCTTTCAAACATTTTTATCATTTTTCCTACCATATACACGAATGCCAGTGAAAAGAACAGCTTAAAACCTCTAGAGTCAATATATTCTTTCGGTTAAATATAACTTCAGAAAAGATATCTAATTAAATGTACTCAAATCATCAGGAGCTAATGACACTCACCCTTAAAGAGGGATATCATGGGATAATTAGTTATTATTTGTGAAAATGCACAGAAGTATATAAATGAACTGGAATGTATTATTTACATAAAAAATAGTTTTCTAGATTCACTGATAGGAACTGTGGTTCAACATGCTTTTTTTTGGAAATAATGAGTTTGCACTGTGTCATCCACATATTTTAACCTCATAGCCCTTGTATCAGTATACTTTACAAGACAGTTAACAAAAATTAAAGGTTTGGTCTGCAGCCTTTGAACAAAATCTGGTGTAGAAAAAGCTTAATGGGGCTGGGCACAGTGGCTCACGCCTGTAATCCCAACACTTTGGGAGGCCGAGGTGGGCGGATCACCAAAGGTCAGGAGTTTGAGACCAGCCTGGCCAACATAGTGAAACCCTGTCTCTACTAAAAATACAAAACTTAGCCGGGCATGGCAGCGGGTGCCTGTAACCCCAGTTACTCAGGAGGCTGAGGCAGGAGAATCGCTTGAACCCGGGAGGCAGAGGTTGCAGTGAGCCAAGATCGCGCCACTGCACTCCAGCCTGGGCAACGAGAGTGAGACTCTGTCTCAAAAAAAAAAAAAAGGCTTAATGTGACAGAATATCCAATGTGAATGATGTAATGAATTTACTCCAGCAAAGTACTAAATGTATAAAACACATACTATTTCAGAGAAGATTATAACATATTAAGTAATGTTCACCATTAAATAAAAAGATACAGGCTTTTCAATAAAAACCAGTAAAACTCTCTATATATAAACGTAGCACAATAACACTATTTCCTATAATAAAGCTCACTAACTATAGAGTTACCCACAGCTGAGTCACATAGCATAATATCTTCAGCACAAGTGCACAGTCAGAATTCAAAAGTTCAATTTCTGAAATCACATTCAAACCACAATGGAACTCAACCTAGCACCAAATGGAAATTAACATTCTGTACACTGTTTATAACAGCAAAAGACTATCCAATAACAAATGTGGAACATCCACGCAATGGAATACTACATAGCAATTAAAATGTTGTAGAAGTATACTTATTGATATGGAAATTGTTTCCAATATTTTAAGTGGAAAGAGCAGGTTATAAAACTATGAATGTATAATTTTAAAAAGAGTGCTTCTAACGCTTCATTATTCTGAAGCTAAAAATAGTTATTTCTTAATTTTTTATTTCTAATTAACAATCGTACATGTTTACAGGATAGAGTGTGATGTTTCAATGCATGAATACACTGTATAATAATCAAATCAGGGTAATTATCATATCCATCATTTTAAACATTTATCATTTCTTTTTTTCTTCTTCTTTTGAGATGCAGTCTCACTGTATCGCCAGGCTAGAGTGCAGTGGCATGATCTCGGCTCTCTGCAACCTCCGCCTCCCGGGTTCAAGCAATTCTCCTGCCTCAGCCTCCTGAGTAGCTGGGACTACAAGGATGCACCACCACCACGCCCAGCTAATTTTTGTATTTTTAGTAGTGACGGGGTTTGACCATGTTGGCCAGGATGGTCTCGATCTCTTGACCTTGTGATCCACCCGCCTTAGCCTCCCAAAGTGCTGGGATTACAGGCATTAGCCACTGCGCCCAGCCAACATTTATCATTTCTTTGTGAGGATAACATTCACAATCTCTTCTAGCTATCTTGACCACATTGCTATTAGCTACAGTCACCCTACTGTGTAACAGAACACTAGAACTTATTCCTCCTGACTGCAACTTTGTACCAGTTGACTGACTTCTCCCAGTCCCCTCCTCCCCCATCGCCTCCTCTTCCAGCCTCTGGTAATCACTGTTCTACTCTACTCCTATGAAACGAACTTTTTTAGATTCCACATGAGTGAGATCATGTGGTGTTTGTATTTCTGTGCCTGGATTATTTCACTTAATATCCTCCAGATTCACCCATGCTGCCACAAATGACAAGATTTCATTCTGTTTTATGGCTGAATGGTATTTCTATATACTACCAGTCTGTACACGTACACACACACACACACACATGCACACACACACACCTACCTCACATTTTCTTTATCCACTCACCTATGGCTGGGCATTTAGGTTAATTCCGTATCTTGGCTATTGGCTATTGTGAATAGCTCTGCAATAAACACAGGAGTGCAGGTATCTCTTCGACATACTGATTTCATTTCCTTTGGATACATACCCAGTATTGGGATTGTGGGATTGTTGATCTTTTTTTTTTTTTTTAGATGGAATCTTGCTCTGTTGCCCAGGCTGGAGTGCAGTGGCACGATCTTGGCTCACTGCATCCTCTGCCTCCCGGGTTCAAGAGATTCTCCTGCCTCAGCCTCCCAAGTAGCTGGGATTACAGGCATGTGCCACCGTGTCCGGCTAATTTTTTTATTTTTAGGAGAGATGGGGTTTTGCCATGTTGGCCAGGCTGGTCTTGAACTCTTGACCTCAGGTGATCTGCCTGCCTCAGCCTTCTAAAGAGCTAGGATTGCAGGCATGAGCCACCGCGCCTGGCCTAAAAATATAATTTTTTAATGTTAGCTGACTGAGCAAGTGGATGAGCGACTCTAGAGTCTGAAAAGGCCCAGGTTTATACACTCGTTACACCACTTAATAGCTATCTGACCACAAATAAGTTAATTAACCTCAATGTTAAAATGGTAATAATACCTACTTTATAAAGGCAGTTTAAGAATTACATTACATATTCAAAACACTTAGCATTATAGTTGGAATATAGAAGGTACTCAGTAACAGTTAACAGTTTTACTATAATTGTTTTCCTATTTTTACAGTTTTACTATTTCTCATACTGTACTCAGACTTTCTAATATGTATCTGAAATTAAAAGTTGATGGAGTAAGGGTGGGAAATGCCTACAGTTCTGGCTAAGATGAACTAACACACTTCTATCTCTAGCACCAATTATCACTAAAAACCCTGGACAGCATATACGGAGTCCTCTGAGGATTCAAAAAAGTAAATAATGGCAGCTAGATTTGGGAACAAAACAAAAACTAGAGGAACTGATAGGGAAGTGATTCACTGAGTTTTTCCCCCTCCCATATGTCCTGGATTAGATTCAAGGGCATCCCAAATCTTAGAACTGCACAGTAGGAAAAAGTCCAGGAGAAACACTTTCTTGTGGCCAATGGACTAGGTAGGAGGGCCCTGCAGGATGAAGGCTATGGATGGAATCCCAGCTCTTTTTCTCTCTTTTTCACTCTTCTAGCCCTAGCCCAAGTCAAGTACTGGTCACAAAACTGCACTCCTATGGCTTTGGCAGTGACCACAAAGGCACCTAAAACAGAGAATCCTTCCCTCTGACCAGAGGAACTGAGGCTTTTTAACTGGAACAGTGCAGAGAGAAACCAGGTTATTTCTTCCTCTCTGTCACCGTCTTGGTCTAGAGGCATATCCAGTTGTAGGAAGTTCATAATAGTGTGGAGAGGTTAAAAATCCTGGCTTTGTCATGAGAGAATGAGGAAAAGATCTCCTGGGAAACAGAGTGTGAAAATAAATCATGGAGAACAGGGAGCTGAAAAAGGAACCCTCCTAAATCTATGTATGAAGTTCCAGGCACACCTAAAGGCTGTGCATGTATGAACTGACCCAAAATAGTATAACACAGATCTTGAGACCTAAATTAAGATATAGATACCGACCACCACTCAGGTCCCAGACTGACTCCTGGGAGGTACATACACAAAAGACAGACCCAAATAGTACTGCAAAGACTGTGAAAAGTAAATTGACATTAGAACCACAGCCCACTGAAGGTAAGATGACACTTGGAGTATGAATCTAACCAGTCTGATTGCCTGCTAAAAGAAAAAACTCAACATTTCCAGGTGCCTTAAATAGGACTCAGAGTCTCAAGTAAAATATTCAAAATGTACAAACAAGCAGGAGACACCAACCCTAAGATGGCTCAGATTTTGGAACTGTCAAATATTAAGCAGCTATTATAATCATGCTTTCTGAAGTAAGGGCAAATACACATGAAATTAATGAAAAGATAAACATTTTCATACAGAAATTGAAACTATAAAAAAGAACCAAATGAAAATTTTAGATTAAAAAAACTAAAATAAAAATTACTGAATGGACTGAATAACAGAATGTGACAGAAGAAAGAAACAGTAAGCCTAAAAATAGATCAATAGAAATTATCCAATCTGAACAAGAGTGAAAAAAAGGTGGGGGAAAAAATGAGCATGGTGGTGGCCGGGCGCAGTGGCTCACACCTGTAATCCCAGCACTTTGGGAGGCTGAGGCGGGTGGATCACGCGGTCAGGAGTTTGAGACCAGCCTGGCCAACATGGTAAAACCCTGTCTCCACTAAAAATAAAATAAAAATAAAAAACTGGGCATGGTGGTGTGTGCCTGTAATCCCAGCTACTTGGGAAGCTGAGGCAGGAGAATCGTTTGAACCCGGGAGGCGGAGGTTGCAGTGAGCCAAGATTGCGCCATTGCACTCCAACCTGGGCAACAGGGCAAGACTCCATCAAAAAAAAAAAAAAAAAAAAAAAAAAAAAGCACGGTGGCTCACATCTGTAATCTCAGCACTATGGGAGGCCAAGATGGGTGGATCGCTTGAGCCTAGGACTTTGCCACCAGTCTGGGCAACATAGTGAAACCCATCTCGACAAAACAAATACAAAAATTAGCCAGGCAGGATTATGTGCCCCCGTAATGCCAGCTACTTGGGAGAATGAGGTAGAGGATCGCCTGAGCCCAGGAGGTAGAGGCTGCAGTGAACTGAGATCACACTTTTGCACTCCAGCCTGGGCAAGAGAGCGAGATTCTGTCTCAAAACAAAAAAACAAAAAAACAAAAAGGCCAGGTGTGGTGGCTCATGCCTATAATCCCAGCAGTTTGGGAGGCCGAGGCAGGTGGATCACCTGAGATCAGGAGTTCAAGACCAGTCTGGCCAACATAGCGAAACCCCGTCTCTACTTAAAATACAAAAATTAGCTGAGTGTGGTGGTGCGTGCCTGTAATCCCAGCTACTTGGGAGGTTGAGGTAGGAGAATCACTTGAACCTGGGAGGCAGAGGTTGTAGTAAGCCAGAACATGCCACTGCACTCCAGCCTGGGAGACAGAGCAATATTCCATCTCAAAAAAAATAAAAATAAAAATAAAAAAGACAGGAAGAGCCTCAAAGATCTGAGAATATCAAAAAGTTCATGTCAGTGAAGTTCCAGAAGAACAAAAGAAAAAAACTGGAGCAGAAAAAAAATATTTAACAAAACAAAACCTTCCAAATTTCATGAGAAACATAAATAATTAAGTGAACACAAACAGGATAAATGTACGCCCATAAATAATCAAACTACTAAAAAATCAAAGATTAAAGAAAAAAATTCCTAAAGGAGCCAGTGAAAAACAACACATTACATACAAAGAAACAATGATTCCAGTGATTATAGATGTCTCATCAGAAAGCACAGAAGACAAACTACATTTTTGAAGAGCTAAAAGAGTAAAACAATAAACCCAGGATTCTACATCTAGTGAAAATTTCCTGCAGTAAAGACATTCTTAGGCCGGGCACAGTGGCTTATACCTGTAATCCCAACACTTTGGGAGGTCAAAACGGGCGGATCACTTGAGGTCAGGAGTTCGAGACCAGCCTGGTCAACAAGGTGAAACCCTGTCTCTACTAAAAACATAAAATTAGCCAGGTGTGGTGGCTCATGCCTGTAGTCCCAGGACTTGGGAGGCTGAGGCAAGAGGATCACCTAAACCCGGGAGGCAGAGGCTGCAGTGAGCCAAGATCACGCCCCTGTACTCCAGCCTGGAAGACAGAGTGAGATTCTGTCTCAATTTTTTAAAAAAAGATATTCTTAGGTGAAGGAAAACTGAGATAATTCATCATCAGCAGACCTGTTCTAAAACAAATGCTAAATGTAGATCTTCAAGCAGAAGGAAAATGATACCAAAGGGAAACTGTAACTTTAGGAATAAAGGAAGTGCAAATGAAGTAATAAATATACTTGTACATAAAACATTTTTCTCCCGTTAAATTCATTAAAATAGGTATGACCGTTGAAAGCAAAAATTATAATGCTGAGTATGTGGTTTTCAATGTTTAAAGATGTAACATATAGAATCACTGTAATGTAAAGAGGCTAAAGAAACATAGATTGCGTGATTTCTGCATTTCATCTGAAGCAGTAAAGTATTAACTCTAAGTAAAATATAAAGTTAGGTATGTATACTGTAATCCCCATAGCAGCCACCAAAAACAAAACAAAACATAAAAAGAGTCAAAAAAATACATAAATTAAATGAATTACTAAGACAACAGTCAAGCAATCTGAAAGGTAGGAAAAGGGAGATTATGGAACAAAAAGCAGAAGGGGCCAGGTGAGGTGGCTCACACCTATAATCCCAGTACTTTGAGAGGCCAAGGCAGGAGGATCACTTGCCTACGAGGTTGAGACCAGCTTAGGCAACATAGTGAGACCCATCTCTAAAAAAAAATTTAAAATTAGCCAGGTGAGGTGGCATGCACCTATAATCTCAGCTACTCAGGAAGCCAAGGTTTGAGGATCACCTGAGCCTGGGAGGTCAAGGCTACGGTGAGCCATAATTGTGCCACTGCACTCCAGCATAGGCAACAGAGCAAGACCCTGTCTCCAAAAAAAAACAGCACACCTATATCCAAATATATCAATAATGTCAATAAATGTAAATGGTCTCAACAGAACAATTAACATACAGGATCATCAGACTAGATTTTAAAAACACAAGACATACTGGGCATGGTGGCTCACCCCTGTAATCCCAGCACTTTTGGAGGCTGAGGCGGGCAGATCACCTGAGGTCAGGAGTTGGAGACCAGCCTGGTCAACATGGTGAAACCCCATCTCTACTAATAATACAAAAACTAGCTGGGCCTGGTGGCACATCCCTGTAGTCCCAGCTACTCAGGAGGCTGAGGCACAAGAATTGCTTGAGCCCAGGAGGAGGAGGTTGCAGTGAGCCAAGATCATGCCACTGCACTCCAGCCTGGGTGACAGAGGAAACTGTATCTCCAAAAAAATAAATAAAATAAATAAAAATAAAAAACACAAGAGCCAACAATACTCTGTCTATAAAACATCCTTTTAATTACAACAAAGGATGGAATTATAGAAAGGATAGAAAAAATAGATCTTGCAAACTCTAATCAGAGTAGACTTAAGAATAAGAAAAATTACCAGGGATAGAGGGAAATTATACAGTAAAATGGTCAATTCACCAAAAAATATGTAACAATTCTAAATGTTTATGGATTTTTTTTAAAAGCTTCAAAATATATGAAGCAACAACTGAAAGAAGAAATAGAAAAATCCACTATATTTGGAGATTCAAGACTCCTTTCTGAGCAACTGATAAAACAAATAGAAAATCAGCAAAGATATGTAAGGCCTGAAAACCACTATCAATCAATCTGACCTAAGTGACATTTATAGAACACTCCACCTAACAACAGCACAATACACAAGGGCATGTGAAACATTTATCAAAGTAGATCATATCCTGGGACATAAACCTCAACAAATTTAGAAGAAATGAAATCAAATAAGGTATGTTCTCTGATATGAAATCAAATTTAAAAATCAATACAAGAAAGCTATCTGGAAAAATCCCAAAATATTTAAAAACTGAATAAAACCCTTCTAAGTAATCTGTGGGTCAAAGAACAAGCCTCGAGGAAAACTAGAAAATACCTGGAACTGAATTAAAATGAAAATACATATCAAACTTTGTGACATGCAGATAAACAACTGCTTAGAGAAAAATGTATGGCATTAAATGTTTCTATTAGAAAAAGATTTCAAATCAACAATGTAAGCTTCCATCTGAGAAACTAGAAAATGAGCAAACTAAACCAAAAGCAAGTAGGAGGAAGAAAATAAAGACGAGAGCAGAGATGAATGAAATGAAAAAATAACAAAGAAAGTAAATGAAACTAAAAGCTGGTTCTTTGACAAGACCTATAAAAATAATAAACCTCTCTAGCCATTCTGACCAAACAAAAAAAGAGAAAAGATACAAATATTCAAATCAGGAATGACCGAAAGGATGCCACCACTACAAACTCCACAGATAATAAAAAGAATAATGAAATACCACAACTGCATGTCCACAAATAAACCAATTCCTTGAAAGATACAATCTACCAAAGCTCATTCCTCAAAAAAGAGATAACCTAATAGTCCTGTATCTATTAAATGAGCTGAATTTATAGTTAAAATTTTTCTAACAAAAACATTCCAAAGGTAGTGAGTTCTCTCAATTGATTGTTCACTGTCTTACAGATCAAACTCCCTGTTCTACTCTTTCTCCCCTTCTCATTACTGCACTAAACTAGTCTTCAACACACATACACACACATTCTCTCTCTCTCTCTCTCTTTCTCTCTATCTCTCACTCTCTTCCCGCACCCACTCCAGGCCAAGATGATTTCACTGGGGAAATTTTGGCAATCAAGTAAGAGATACTATCAATGCCACATAACCTCTTCTAAAAACAGATAAGGAAGGGAACATTTCTTATAAACATACACTTACTATATGACCCAGAAACCCCAATCTTAGGTTTTTAACAAAGAAAACAAAAACAAGGTTCACCAAAAAAAACCTGCATACAAATGTTTATAGCAGCTTTATTCATAATCACCCAAAACTGCAAACTCCCCAATAACCTTCAACTAATAATGTGTAAACAAACGTGGTACATTCATATAATGGAACACTACTCAGCAATAAAAAGAAATAAACTACTGAAACATGCAATAACATGAATGAATGTCAAATGCACTATGCTAAGTGAATGAAGCTAGAAAATGCTACAACTCATTTATATGACATTCTGAAAAAAGTAAAACTATAGGAACCAAAAAATTAATTTTTCCTTCTTAAAACCAAACCTACTCCAGAAAAAGCATTAAATTATTTAAAACTTTACAAATAATCTTAATCCTGGGGACATTTCTTTTTCTTTTTCTTTTTTGTTTTGGGGGACATTTTTTCTAAAGAGGATATATATATCTATAGATAGATAGATATATATATCTATAGATATATATCTA
Source organism: Pongo pygmaeus (assembly GCF_028885625.2). NCBI lineage: Eukaryota > Metazoa > Chordata > Mammalia > Primates > Hominidae > Pongo > Pongo pygmaeus. The sequence goes on along the minus strand of NC_072384.2, from coordinate 102,953,217 downwards.
TAGATATATATATCTATCTATAGATATATATAAAAACGTATACTCATACCAGCCCCAAATAGACCCTTATAAAGGTGTTTTTACTAGAGTAATTTGTAAAGAGAAAAAGAAACAAATACCCACTAGAAGTTTATAAATTTGACAGAGTATTCAACCTTATGTATAACAACACATTATACCATACTTTCTCGCCTCCTATTTGAGGGTTCAGACTCATTAACAAATTGGTCACATTTCAAATCTTTTTAAAAATACAGTATGATGCAAGTCTGACTCCAATATGGGCAAAAAAAAAAAAAAAGATTACAAAGGGGAAACTGTTCTATTACCTCTTACTGTACACAGCCTGAAATGCAGTAAGATGTGTATACTATTAATCGAAACAGAAGAGTATCAGACAATGTGTATATGAATCAACATAATATCACTACTAGAAATATACAATTTTCCAGTATTAAAAAAAAATTCCAATGGGAAGATTTCCAGGATTATTGGAGACATTAAAACTACTCAATAGTGGGCTAGCAGTACAACCTTCATAAACAAAGCTTAACTATAAGACAAGAAAATAGTGCTCACGATAGGCAAAAATCCAGCGATAACCCAGAGCCTCCAAACAGAGAACAAATACACAAAAGACAAATGTCAGGCATGGTGGCTCATGCCTGAAATCCCAGCAACTCTGAGATTTTTTTTTTTTTTGAGGTAGACTTTTCTGGATATATTTTATATCTCAGTAAGTGTTCTTAAAGTAAATATTATAAATAAAAAAATTTGGCCAATAAAATTTAAATTTAATATTACTGTCTTTTCAATCAGAATCAAGTTAGTAAGTCTTCAACACACACACACACACACACACACACACACACTCTCTCTCTCTCTCTCTCTCTCTCTCTCTCTCTCTCTCTCTCTCACTCACTGTCTTCCTGCATCCCCTCCAGGCCAAGATGATTTCACTGGGGAAATTTTGGCAATCATGAGTCTACCTCTGTCCTGACAGATGCTTATATACATGCACAGAAAAGGCTGAATAGTAGTATACTTGAAATGCAAGAGAGAACCTGGAAGACTATTTCATTAGTGATAGAAAAATCATTTCTTTTCAACCACCATAGTAATAAATGATTAGGGCAAAAAAAAATCTTTTGTGGTGTTTGCCGCACTTTAATTGCCAAGAGGATATAATACATTCAAATAAATGAAGAAAAATGGGTAAACAAATGGACACATTATGAGGATTTCTAAGGTTCAACTAACATGTGTGAATTTCTCAAACTCTCAATTATCAGGGAAATTGACTATAAGACAAGAAAATAGTTTTCAAGATAGACAAAATCCAGTGATACTCAAAGATTCCAAACTAATAAAGAACGAATACACGAAAGATAAATGTCAGGCACAAATGTTCATGCCTGTAATCCCAGCAACTCTGGAGGCTGAGGCAGGAGGATTGCTTGAGGCCTGGAGTTCCAGACCAGCCTAGGCAACATAGCGAGACCCTGTCTCTTAAAACAAAACAACACAAAAGTTAAATATTTTTTAAAAGATGAATAGAGGATAGGGCATGGGTCTTCACTTTTGTGGGGGTTTCTTTAGTTGCTATTGTTGTTGTTTTTGAGATAGGGTCTTACTCTGTTGCCCAGGCAGGAGTGCTGTGGCATGATCATGGCTCACTGCATCCTTGACCTTCTGGGCTCAAGGGATCTTTCCACCGCAGCCCCCTAAACAGCTGGGACTACAGGTGTGTGACACCTTAGCCAGCTAATTTTTCAATTTTTTTGTAGAGATGAGGTACCGCTATGTTGCCTAGGCTGGTCTCGAAAACTCCTGAGCTCAAGTGATCTTCCAGTCTCGTCCTCCCAAAGTGCTGGGATTACAGGCATGAGCCACCATGCCCAGCCTGTTTTGTTTATTTATTTTTAACAGGAAGCCATTTATTCATTTGACAAAATTTCTATTGAGTCTCACTTAAATCTTGCAAGTTCTCCCTTTATGGACTGCAGGTTACTGAGATTTAGGGGTAAAAAAGTTTAACTGCTAGAGAAAATGTCCAAAGGTGTGGGTCCTCAATCTTCCTTATACAATTGAGATATAACATCTCTGAAGTAGAACAGGAGCATCCCCATGACATTAAATTAATTTCCAGGAGTAGACCTTCCAAGAATTCTTAGGGATAGCATTAATGGCATCTGCTTTCTATAGAAGAGAAAGATCTCTACTCTACAAATCACCCAACAATTCCTGACTGCACACAAAGCATTCTGACTCAAGATAGAGCCACATATGGCCATATCAGGCTTTTGTCATGAAGTACTACTCTTTTTGGTAATACTACATATTTTGTTCTTTGTATTGTTAACCCCTGAATACTGTAAAAATCTGAATTATCTCTTCCTTAAATTCTAAAGTCCATAAGGTCAAGGATGTGTTCTCAACATCCTGCTCTGCACAAAGTAAGCATGGGTTCTAAAATAATATAAACAGGCCAGGCAGGGTGGCTCGCACCTGTAATCCTAACACTGGAAGGCCAAAGAAAGGACCGTCTGAAGCCATGAGTTTGAGGCCAGCCTGGGCAGTATAGTGAGACCCCATCTCTACAAAAAAATAAAGAAATTAGCCTGGCAAGGTGGCATGCACCTGTGGTCCCAGCTACTCAGGAGGCTGAGGTGGGAGGATCACTTAAGCTAGGGAGGTCGAGGCTGCAGCGAGCCAAGATCATGTCACTGCACTACAGTCTGGAAAACACAGCAAGACCTTGTCTTTAAAAAAAATAAAATAATATAAAGACATCCCTTTTTTTTTTTTAGACAGAGTTTCGCTTTTGTTGCCCAGGCTGGAGTGCAATGGCACAATTTCAGCTCACTGCAAACCCCGCCTCCCAGGTTCAAGCAATTCTCTTGCCTCAGCCTCCCGAGTAGCTGGGATTACAGGCATGCATCACCACGCCCGGCTAATTTTGTATTTGTAGTAGAGACAGGGTTTCTCCATGGTGGTCAGGCTGGTCTCGAACTCCTGATTTCAGGTGATCCGCCCGCCTCGGCCTCCCAAACTTGTCTTTATCTTTAGAAATACCAACACACATGCACAATAGGAAAATAAAATTAAATGGTTTTCCCAGACACTACTAAATATAGCCCATTATATCCCAGTAGAACAGCATGTAAAATAACAAACTTTTGGCCGGGCGCGGTGGCTCACGCCTGTAATCCCAGCACTTTGGGAGGCCCAGGCGGGTGGAACACCTGAGGTCAGGAGTTTGAGACCAGCCTGGCCAACATGGTGAAACCCTGTCTCTACTAAAAATACAAAAAATTAACCAGGCGTGGTGATGGGCAACTATAATCCCAGCTACTTAGGAGACCGAGGCAGGAGAATCGCTTGAACCCAGGAGGTGGGAGTTGCAGTGAGCCAGGATTGTGCCATTGCACTCCAACCTGAGCAAACTCCGTCTCAAAAAAAAAAAGGTAAATTAAGGGCCCGGAGCGGTGGCTCACACCTGTGATCCAGCACTTTTGGGAGGCTGAGATGGGCAGATCACCTGCGATCAGGAATTTGAGACTAGCCTGGCCAACGTGGTGAAACCCTGTCTCTACTAAATATACAAAAATTAGCTGGGCGTGGTGGCAGGTGCCTGTAATCCCATCTACTCTGGAGGCTGAGGCACCAGAATTGCTTGAACTGGGAGACGGAGGTTACAGTGAGCTGAGATGGCACCACTGCACTCCAGCCTGGGCGACTGAGCAAGATTCCGTCTTAAAAAAAAAAAAAAAAAAAGAATGGCAAATTAGAAAGGAACATCCAAAAATAATAATGAGCTGTGATGGTTATTATTGAGTGTCAACTCGACTGTATTGAAGGATGCAAAGTATTGTTCCCAGGTTTGTTTGTGAGGGTGTTGCCAAAGGAGATTAATATTTGAGTCAGCGGAATGGGAGAGGCAGACCCACCCTCAATCAGGGTGGGCACCAACTAATCAGCTGCCAGTGCAGCTAGAATAAAGCAGGCAGGAGAAGATCTTGGAAGAGAGGACTTGCTGAGTCTGCCGGCCTTCATCTTTCTCCCGTGCTGGATGCTTTCTGCCTTTAAACATCACAATCCAGTTTCTTCAGCTTTTGGACTCTTGGATTTACACCAGTGGATTGCCAGGCGCTCTCAGGCCTTTGCCACAGACTGAAGGCTGCACTGTCGGCTTCCCTACTTTTGAGGTTTAGGGACTCGGACTGGCTTCCTTGCTCCCCAGATTGCAGACAGCCTATTGTGATCACATGAGTCAATAATCCTTTATAAACTCCCCTTTATATATACATCTATCCTATTAGTTCAGTTCCTCTAGAGAACCCTAATACATGAGCCTTTTCCTTTATCGTCCAAATTTTCCATATTTTTATTACTTTTAAACGTTAAAAATTTTAGTGCATTATGCTCCAAAAGTCCATGGCCTACTCTGTATGAATACAGAAAATGTAACAGCATTTATGAAACAAGTTAATACTGGCAACATTATTAACCCAACCACCCAAGTAGGTTCCAAATCCCAGCCATCATTACACTCTTTCATCTACCAAATCTAATCAGTTAACAAATCCTATCAATTTTTCACTTCTCAGATAAACCCTTTTTCATTCACACTAACTAGAACCATCTTATTTTCAAACAAAGAAATTAAGCCTGCTGAAAATAGTAGAAATTAGGATAAATATAAAAGACTTTCTTCCTATTTTTAATTGCTCTAAAACACTGGCTAACAAGATGAAACCCCGTGTCTACTAAAAATCCCCCAAAAAAAAAATTAACCAGGTGTGGTGGTAGTCGTCTGTAATCCCAGCTACTCGGGAGGCTAAAGGCGGGAGAATCACTTGAACCCAGGAGGCGAAGGTTCCAGTGAGCTGAGATCGCACCACTGCACTCCAGCCTGGGCGACAAGAGCAAAACTCCATCTCAAAAAATAAACAAATAAATAAATAAATAAATAAATAAGCCAAGCACAGTGGTTCACCCCTGTAAATCCCAGCACTCTGGCCGAGGTGGGCAAATCACTTGAGGTCAGGAGTTCGAGACCAGCCTGGCCAACATAGTGAAACCCCGTCTCTACTAAAAACACAAAAATTAGCCCAGTGTGGTGGCGCCTGCCTGTAATCCCAGCTACTCGAGGGGCTGAGACAGGAGAATCACTTGAACCTGGGAGGCAGAGGTTGCAGTGTGCTGAGATCACACCATTGCACTCCAGCCTCGGAGACAGAACAAAAATAAAAAAATAAAAAATAAAAAATAAAAATAAACAAATAAATAACAAGGCATTACAAAGTTTATAACAGAGAGAAAATATTTGATGAATAACAAAGTATTTGACAATTATATCACAAAGGATGGGTGGGAGGAAACAGAATTATATATAAGGTTCTACCATATGAAATATTAAACAACACACCATCATTCACAAAGTTCTACTAGACAGCAGTGCTCTAGCACAACCACTTTAGAACACAGTAAAAAGAGGCAACAATAGTGAAGACAGGGAAGACAGAAAAGAGAGAGGGAAGCAGACATTCTGGTAGGTAGATTAAACTGTACAATTAAGAGTTTACTCCTTGAGGGCAAGGACTCCAAAAAATAATAGTAAGATGAAATGATAAAACATAATCCAAAGGAGGATGGGGAAAAATGTTCATGAAATTCAGATATGAATTGATATCAATTCCCAAAATATATCTGACAACACAAAGAAAAATGCACACCCTTCTGACCCAAAAAATTCTATTTCTAAGAATTTGCCGGCCGGGCACGGTGGCTCATGCCTATAATCCCAGCACTTTGGGAGGCTGAGGCGGGCAGAACACCCGAGGTCAGGAGTTCGAGACCAGCCTGGTCAACATGGTGAAACCCCATCTCTACTAAAAATACAAAAATTAGTCAGGTGTGCGCCTGTAGTCCCAGCTACTCAGGAGGCTGAGGCAGGAGAATCGCCTGAACCCGGGAGTCGGAGGTTGCAGTGAGCCAAGATCACCCCACTGCACTCCAGCCTGGGCAACAGAGCGAGACTTCATCTCAAAAAAAATAAAAAATAATAATAAAAAAAGAATTTGTCCTACAGATAAATTCATATATAAGTGCACAAAGAAGTATGTACAAGAATATTCAACCTAGCATCATTTAACAGCAAAAGGCTAGAAATGATCTAAATGTTTATAAATAAAAGCCTGATGAAATAATGCATGGTCCACTATAAACCTATGTGCACAATGACATACACACACACACACACACACACATACATACATATATATATATGTATTTTTTATTTTTTGGGGGGGGTGGGGACAGAGTCTCGCTCTATCACCTAGGCTGGAGTGCAGTGGCGCAATCCTGGCTCACTGCAACCTCCGCCTGCCCGGTTCAAGCAATTCTCCTGCCTCAGCCTCCCAAGTAGTTGAGACTACAGGCGCACACCACTATACTTGGCTAATTTTTTTCTGTATTTTAGTAGAGACGGGGTTTCACCATGTTGCCCAGGCTGGTCTCGAACTTCTGAGCTCAGGCAATCCACCCATCTCGGCCTCCCAAAGTGCTAGGATTACAGGCATGAGCCACCGAGCCCGGCTGACATATACATATATTTGAATACACATAGAATAGCTCTGGAATTATATAAAGAAACAACTGGATTTCTCTTGAGAAGAATGAACTGAGACAAACAGCAAGAAGACTGCTGACTGTATTCTCCTTACCATTTATAATTTTTATCATGTGCACATTATTGCCTGCAAAGAAAGAATGGGGTAGGGGAGAGAGGAGAGGAAAGAGAGAGACATTCTGGTAGGTAAATTAAACCACACAATTACAGAGTTAGTTCCTTGAGGGCAAAGACTCCAAACAGCAGCCTATACTAGCTCATGAAGAAGAAGAAAAATGTCAGTAAATTTCTTTTGGGTTAAACTAGCACTAATTTCATCTCAACTGCTACATGCCAGCCTCAATCAAAAAAATGTCAGATTCTTCCTATTAAATAATACTAACAGAATAAAAATACATAAACTCACTAGAACAATACACAGGAAAAGAGGCAAGAGCAAAAACAAGTTTTCAACCAAGTTGTTTTGGAAGCAGATGTTTAGGTGATAACTTTGCTGTAGCCTGATCCTATGCTCCACCTAAGATTTCCTCATCTGCCCCAAAATAAGTTCTAGATTTCTATGGAAAGAATAAAGTCTTGTCATTCACATGTAAGCGATGAATATTTTGCTGTAGTTTTCAAATTCTCATATGCATCAACAAGCTTTTTCTTGTTTAACAAGCATCAAGATCAAAGAAAAAAGTTTCATTTCAGTTGAATATGAAATCTGGGTGTGCTCATTTCAAGCTCAACCCAGAACTGAGTATTTGTATAGAAAAATATATATATATATATATATTTATATATATATACATGTTTTGTTGAAATAAATTATTTTTTTTCAATTTTGAAAATATCACTTTTTATGTACAGGTCTAGAATAGAGACCAAGAAATCGCCACACATTAATTCTGCTAGACCTATATTTGACACAGCTCATGTTACAGAAAAAGAAATTTTTGAAGCTCTCATATAAAATTGTGTTAAGCTATATTTTTTTCATATTGCCTTGCTTTATGGTTTTAGTAGCTTTTACTATAAACATTATAAATTTTCCTATTGTAAAAAATAACTTTACTAAGTTCATTTAAATTAAATATACCTTTAGAAAACATAAATCCCATTTTGTCTTATACAAATTATTTAATCAAAACATTATGGTTGCCTTGTAAATTTTTAAAAATCTAAGAAAAGGGAAGAGATTAATTTCAAGAAAGGTAAGCTAAGCTTAACTGTACATTTTCCCCCGAAAAAAGTTAGTTAAAAATGTCATGTTTAGTCTTAAAAGGTGGCTGGGGGCTTGCCTCTTGTACATACCCTAGATCATATAATATCTCATTAGCATCTTGTATACTAAAAACTGGGGATAAAACTATTGTTATCACTTAAACAAGGTAAAAAAAAAAATCACACAGGAATTTCTTTCGAAGGAAAAACTAAAGTTTCCTTTACTTCACTACTCACTTGCAATAATGATGATATCCTTAGGGGAGAGAGGAAAACCATACAAAATGAATAGGCTAATAAGATGGTCAAATAAACAGATTCATAGAGAAATCACTCGTACTCAAAAGAGCATAAATTATTACTAGAGCAATATATCTCAACTTCCTGGTCACAAATGCCTGGGTTCCCTGAGAAACGGAAATGATGCCAAGGGGTCTCCAGAACAAAAAGATTGGGAAAATCTGCGGTATAGAAATTAACGAGACAGGCTCTGGACTTAAGGACACTACACATATCCTTAGGCATGATACTGAGGTCTCTTCCCTGGGGAAACTGGCCCAAGAGAAGAAAAAAAACCTACTTTTGGGAGTCCCTGCATCTTCTTTCTAGAGTAACATGCTCCAGACTAGCAGCCTGATCTAAACACAGAAAACATTTAATCAGCATTTTAATGTCTCACTTAAATATTAATAGAAAGTGGCCAGGCCGAGCGGCTCACGCCTACAATCCCAGCACTCTGGTTGGTGGAGACAGGCGGATCACTTGAGGTCAGGAGTTCAAGACCAGCCTGGCCAACATGGTGAAACCCACTAAAATTAGCCAGGTGTAGTGGCGTGCCCCTATAGTCCCAGCTACTCGGGAGGCTGAGGCAGGAGAATTGCTCGAATCCGGGAGGCGGAGGTTGCAGTGAGCCGAGATCTCTCCACTGCACTCCAGCCTGGGCGACAGGGCGAGACTCCGTCTCAAATAAATAAATCTGACAGAAATAAAAACAGGCAGCCGGCGCGGTGGCTCACGCCTGTAATCTCAGCACTTTGGGAGGCCGAGGCGGGCGGATCACGAGGTCAGGAGATCAAGACCATCCTGGCTAACACGGTGAAACCCCGTCTCTACTAAAAATACAAAAAATTAGCCGGGAGAGGTGGCGGGCGCCTGTAGTCCCAGCTACTCGGGAGGCTGAGGCAGGAGAATGGCGTGAACCCTGGGGGGCGGAGCCTGCAGTGAGCCGAGATCGCAGCCACTGTACTCCAGCATGCGTGACAGCGAGACTCCGTCTCAAAAAAAAAAAAAAAAAAAAAAAAAGAAACAGGCCAGGCGTGAGTAATCCCAGCACTTTGGGAGGCCAAGGCAAAAGCATCACTTAAGGCCAGAAGTTCGAGACCAGCCTGGGCAGTATAGCGAGACTCAGTCTCTATTTTTTAAAAGAAAATATATTTTGAAATTTTGAAAAATAATAAAAAAGAAAAGCAAACAGATAAAGATACGGAAACTAGGACAGAAATTATTAAATTACAGATGTGCTCCAAGATATACCACAACTAGATAACACAGGTTCCAAAAAGAGAAAACAAAGATAACAGAAAGGAGAAATAATAAAAGACAAATTCCCAGAAATAGTCTCTAGACTGAAAAAGCCCACAGAGTAACCAGCACAGTGAACAGAAAACAAACAATGAAACAACTCACAAGAAGGCAATCCTCATTTCAGAATGGTGGTAACCCTTCCACAGAGGACAGACACCATCACCAACAAAGGATTAAGAATCAGAATGGCATCCAAATTCTCAACAGCAATTCCAAAAGCTAGAAGATGAAGTGCTTTCAATACTCAGTGGAAAAATTATTTCCAACCTACAATTCTAATTCTATACCCAGTCAAACCGGCAAGTATAAAGACATCACTGAAGATATTCAAGGTCTGGGTATAACATATACCTCCCATGTATCCTCTCTCAAAAAATTATTGGAAAATGCACTCCAGCAAAACAACATCCAGAAATTAGAGTATCCAAAACAGGAGAGAAGTGAAGAGAATTCCCAGGGAAGTTCCCGGTTCTAATAGCTGTGCCACAGATGTAGAGATCAATGAGCTAATTTGGAATAGGAGGATGAGGGACTCCAAAAGACATATCTCCAAGGAAAATAAACAAAAGTAACTCTCTGCTATGTTTTTAATTATTTACAGGAAGTTTCTATTATCAAAACTTTCTTAGGGATAAATTTGTGATAGGTATATAGAAAACGAAGCAATCAAAATGAAAAACAATTTTAACCTCAAGGACCATAAAAAGTTACTTAAGAAGAAAATATAACTGTAGTATACCACAAGGCTCTACTGTAATCAGTATTTACACGGTCATAATAACACTAATACTGATTTAACCAAAAGATGCTACACCTACAACGGAAGGATTCGGTAGGATGGTGATTAGAGAATTAAGTGTACATTTTCCATAGTAGCAAGTCACTACATAATACATAAAACTGAAAAAAAAAAAAAAAACTCCGGAAGCAGTAGGATAGCATATTATTTAGAAATATGTAGGCCAGGCACGGTGGCTCATGCCTATAACTCCAGCACTTTGGGAGGCCAAGGCGGGTGGATCACTTGAGGCCAGGAGTTCGAGACCAGCCTGGCCAACATGGCAAAACCCTGCCTCTACTAAAAATACAAAAATTAGCAGGGAATGGTGCTGCACACCTGCAATCCCAGCTACTCAGGTGGCTGAGGCATGAGAATTGCTTGAACCCAGGAGGCAGAGGTTGCAGTGAGCTGAGATCCTGACATTGCATTCCAGCCTGGGCAACAGAGCGAGACTCTGTCTCAAAAAAAAGAAAGAAAGAAAAAGAAACGTGTAGGTAAACAGCCAAAGAAACCTCTAAGAGTTGAAAGTGGTTATTTCTAGGGGGCAGGAAGAGGGAGTGGAGAAAGATGTGACAAGGGAACATTTTATTCAATAGTAAGTTTAGTGCTATTTGACATTTTAAATTATGCACACGTAGTTTAGAAAAATAAATTTAAATTTAAAAATATAGTATTAAGACAAGCATGCTATTTTTGCCTTCAAGTAGTTTGGAAATGGAAGTAGCTTACTTTCTCAACTTCCTTCCCTTCTACTGCTGATTTACCTATCATCTTAACCTACGCCCTTACCTCTTCCCCTCCTCAGAGAAAAAAAAGTCCTTAATTGTTTCTGAGATTTCCAGACTCTACCATGTACTGGATCCCATGCCTCTCACATTTTCCATAACCTTGCTCCATCTACATTTACCATCTTCTCTTGAATTTGCAATCTTTCATTCTATAAATCCTTTCCCTAAAAGCTATAAACAAGCTGAAGTTTTCCACATCCTGTAAATAACTGAAGCTTAAGCACACCCTTCACCCAGTTTTTTCACTTTCCTTCCGTCCACGACATTAAAGTACTTTATACTCATTACCTCTACTTCCTCATCCTCCACTTTGATTTGTGCCCCCAACACGCTTCTCAAACTACTTTCTCTCACAGATTATTGACTAATCTACATGCCAGATTCAAAGGCCTATTCTCCAGGCTCAGCCTACTTCACAGCATTTGAAAATCTTTACTACCTCTCCTTGAAATACAATCTTTCTTTTAGACTTTCTCAACACTATTCTACCATTTCTCCTCCTACCACATTCACAGGCTTCTTCACTGGCTTTTCTTTCTACCCTTAAAAATGCTTGTTTCCTCCCAGAGTTCTATCTTCAGCATTTTCCCTATCATTTTATCCATCCTAGTGATTAGTCATTTCGAGTGTTGCCCATATGTAAATTGCCTAGCATGATGTACATGTTAAATGAATGTTTACTTAACTGCAATGAATGAGTCCTAACTTTTACCCCCAAGTTCGAAGTGTATCCCTGAGTTTTAAAATGTTATTTGCCACAATCTAGAAAATTATCTGAAGTTCCTGAGAGTACAAACCAAATACATCCACAACTGAGTTCATTTGCTTTTCCCAAATCTGTTCTCCTCACTGTTATCAATTAGAACCACCATCCAAACTATCACCCTCAACTCCCCCTTTCTCAATCTCTACATCCAACAGTTTGCCAAATCAGTCTTTTCGATCTTTTTTACTCTTGCCATTCCCACTGCCATTCCACTGAAATTCAGGTGATCAATGCCTTTGTGAGTTTCTCCTATCTCAAGTCACACTCTACTCATCTTATTTGTTATATATATATTCTATTTATTCTAAGAATATAAATACTAGTAATAATAACTGTGAGTGCCTAAAGCCTTGGATGAGAAGGAAGAAAATGATGTGAAAATATCTGGCCGGGCGTGGTGGCTCACGCTTGTAATCCCAGCACTTTGGGAGGCCGAGGTGGACGATCATGAGGTCAGGAGTTCAGGACCAGCCTGTCCAATATGGTGAAACCCTGTCTCTACTTAAAAAAAAAAAAGTACAAAAATTAGCCAGGCGTGGTGGCACGCAGCTGTAGTCCAGCTACTAAGGAGGCTGAGGCAGGAGAATGGCTTGAACCTGGGAGGCGGAGATTGCAGTAAGCCGAGATCACACCACTGCAATCCAGCCTGGGCAACAGAGTGAGACTCCGACAAAAAAAAAAAAAAAGAAAAAGAAAATATCTGCCAGGCACGGTGGCTCACGCCTGTAGTCCCAGCACTTTGGGAGGCCAAGGCGGATGGATCACCTGAGGTCAGGAGTTCAAGACCAGCCTGGCCAACATAGTGAAACCCCGTCTCTACTAAAAATACAAAAGTTAGCTGGGCATGGTGGCAGGCGCCTGTAATCCCAGCTACTCGGGAGGCTGAGGCAGGAGAATCGCTTGAACCCAGGAGGCAGAGGTTACAATGAGCCAAGATCTGCCACTGCACTCCAGTCTGGGCAACAAGAGTGAAACTCCATCTAAAAAAAAAAAAAAAAAAAGAAAATATCTAATATTGAGAGATTCCTATACCCCACACACAGATTACAAGGATTTTATTCCTTGAAACAATTATCTACGGTAAGTACCATTAGCATCCCCCTTTTACAAGTAAAGTGAACTTGCCTAAAGTTAAACTGCTAGCAAGTAAATGGCAACTCCAGGATCTGAACCCTGATAGTCTGGCTCCAGAGTACATACTATTAACCATGGAATACTTTCTAATGTATATATTCTATTCAAAGCCATTCTGAAAACTTACGTCACTCCTTTCTTTTTCTACTATTTCCGCTCTCCCCATCCCAACACCCTATTACCCTACATTTCAAGCCACAAAGAATTGAATATGATAGGCTTATTTTCACACCTCTAAGATCCAACTGCAAAGTTCTGTTCTTCCCTTTCTAATCCAATTCAAAATTCATCTCCTCTGAGGGAACTTCTATACCCATCCCTGGTGGAATTATTCACTCTCTAAGCCAGAAAACTCATCACATTATATGCTTATGTATCTGTCTTACATAGCTAGTTTGTGAGTCTCTGGACTTCCTTGTGTCTTTTACATCTTTGTATTACACTGTTAATAACACAGAGTAGTTCAATCAAAGCTTACAGAATTTAACTTAATTAAATGTAAATTCTACTAGCCAAGACATAAAACTAATAGTTTCTACTTTGCCTCATCTTCATTGCAAAATATAGACATCACAAACCAAAAGAATTCCCTTTAGCCAGGTGTGGGTGACTCGTGCCTCTAATCCCAGCACTTTGGTGGGTTGAGGCAGGCAGATAGCTTGAGCTCAGGAGTTGGAGAGCACCCTGGGCAACATGGTGAAACCCAGTCTCTACCCAAAATACAGAAAATTAGCCGGGCATGGTGGCATGTACCTGTAGTCCCAAGCTACTCGGGAAGCTAAGGTGGGAGAACCACCTGAACCCGGGAGGCAGAGGTTGCAGTGAGCCAAGATCGTGCCACTGCACTCCAGCCTGGGTGACAGAGACTTGGTGTCCAAAAAAAAAAAAAGAATTCCCTTGAACATGTAATGTTAGCAGCAATCCTCCAAATGTCAGAGAAACACTAAATTCTTAGAGATGTATTTCATAAGGTACTAGAAAGTAGACATCAAAGATGACACAAATATGAAGTTCTGGTATCTTGCTTCTTGATTTCTGCCTATTAGTCCAAAGAAGTTATCACTTTTTGCTGCCCTTGGCACTCCCCAACTCCAATAAACAACCAAATTTATACACAACTTAATACATCCAAAGGAAGGGGGCAACTAGCAAGACTATGACTTGCTATATATATATTTTGTGGTGGCTGTTGTTGTTGTGACGGAGTTTTGCTCTTGTTGCCCAGGCTGGAGGGCAGTGGCACGATCTCGGCTCACTGCAACCTCCGCCTCCTGGGTTCAAGTGATTCTCCTGCCTCTGCCTCCCCAGTAGCTGGGATTATAGGCGCCTGCCACCACGCCTGTCTAATTTTTTGTATTTTTAGTAGAGATGGGGTTTTGCCACGTTGGGCAGGCTGGTCTTGAACTCCTGACCTCAGGTCATCCACCCACCTTGGCCTCCCAAAATGCTGGGATTACAGGTATAAGCCACCGCGCCTGGCCAAATTTTTTTTATTATACCACACACCCTAAGTAATTCTGATACAGATGAACCACAGACTACACTTTGAGAAACACCATTCTGGATGTTCACAGACAATGTTATCACCAATGAAAACTGAACCTACACTGGTAATTTATGTTAAATACACTAAAACTAGAAGCAAAACTAATATGATACACAACAGCTAACTTTTATACTGAGGTACTATGCTGTTTTTCAGTTTTCCCTTATTTAATCCCTACTATCATATGAAGTAGATTTCACCACCCATTTCACAGATAAGAAAGATAACTTTCCATATCACATGGCTTCTAGTTGGCAGAACACAGGTATTAAACTCTGTCTACCCAAAGTATATCCTCCTCACCTCTATGTTATACCATCTCTCCATTTGTAATCTATTTGACATTTTAATAAATAAAACAAAGTTGGGTAAAAGGAGAGAAGGCACAAAAATAAACTTTCTGGTTAACACTGTTGCCTAGGTACCTTTTCTAAACATACCTCAGTTCCTAATGACAAACGGCTTTGCTATGGAGATGACAGTCACTGAAGGTGGGAAGTTTAAAATATCTGTCAGGGATGGGTGCTTGGATTACTTTATAGTAGACAAGAGTAGGAAGTTCTACACCAGCCAATTAGCTCTAACCCCAGAAGAATAAAGCAACTGGATAGGGATCTTGATACCTTCAACTTAGGGACTCTGAGATAGTGGATCCCTAACAAAGGTTAGCGTATCCAGTTCATCTGATAAGACACCTAGAAGTCAACAGCCTGATCTAGATGGACCCTGAAATTTGAGTCCTATGAGGCTTATAGAACTATATGGGGTAGACCCTTATCCTTTACAGTAGGGATTTTTACATTCATCACAGCTGCAAACTGGTGGTAGCCTCCCTTTAATGAAAAAGGGATTCTGAAGTTTACAAAGACTTTCCTTCCAGCTTTAGTCATATAAAAACAGCAAATTATTTCATCGTAGTTTTGTGTGTGTTATGAACACCTGAAATTTGAAAACACTTTGTTCTACTCTGCATGGATATTTACTAGAGTGAAACAACAATTCCTGGGAAGGAAACTATGAGACATTCACACTAGAGTATGACTTAATAACAGACAGTATTTCTCACACCTAGGTGAAAGTGCTGCACTAGAAAAATAAGAGTTTTTATTTTTCTAGTTGGCGGAACACAGGTATTAAACCTGACCTCAGGTGATCCACCGCCTCGGCCTCCCAACGTGCTGGGATTACAGGTGTGAGCCACCACGCCTGGCCAAATTATTTTTTATTATACCACACACCCTAATTCTGATACAGATGAACCACAGACTACACTTTGAGAAATAAGAGTTTTTATTTTTCTGAATTTATTTATTTATTTATTTTGGTGGGGGAGCAAATGGGATAATTTTACAGCAAGTACTCTATGGGATGAGCTAGGGAAGGGGAGCATTCAAAAACGTGAAGAGCACATGGGAGTAGCCTGACATCCCAGGAAACAGAGACCTCCTAGAGATCAGAGGAAAAGAGTACCTTCCTCCACACCTTGCCAATACTTCATTCAACCCAGTTCTCCTCAGGGTGTTTCTCTGAGTGTCAAACAGTTGTTAAGAGAGCCAGATTCTGTTATCAGACTACACGCTGTGCCTCCTTCTGCCACCTCTACTGCCCACTTACAAGCCAGCTCCTTCCCTTCCACCTGATGCACTATGCTGGCTCCAGAAGGCTGAAGGACTGAAGCAGTTTTGTTCATATCTGTAAGAGTTACTTAACTAGCGGCTGGGCGCGGTGGCTCATGCCTGTAATCCCAATCCCAACACTTCGGGGAGGCCGAGGTCGGCAGGTCACCTGAGGTCAGGAGCTTGAGACCAGCCTGACCAATGTGGAGAAACCCTGTATCTACCAAAAACACAAAATTAGCCGGGCGTGGTAGCGTATGCCTGTAATATCCCAGCTACTCGGGAGGCTGAGGCAGGAGCATCGCTTGAACCCGGGAGGCAGAGGTTGCAGTGAGCCAAGATTGCACCACTGCACTCCAGCCTGGGTGATAGAGTGAGACTCCGTCTTAAAAAAAAAAGTTACTAAACTAAGTACATGTAATTTTGGTGTGCTATATATTTCCCACGTTCTATCTTACACATCATGATGTCACTTCCTTGATATAATATAAAGACATGGTCTTTGGAGTACAACTGACCAAAGTTCAAATAAATACCAATTCAGCCGCTTGTTACTTAACCTCTCTAAAAGCTATAGTGAGGGTTAAATGAGATTTTGCATAAAAACCACCTGCCAAATAGTAAGAGTTCAGTAGGTGACAGGGGGGAAGTCTAGTACTTTTATCACGGTTTTAGAAAAGCATTCTGCATTCTCAAAAGGTTTAAAATAGTGCTCT
This sequence comes from Pongo pygmaeus, assembly GCF_028885625.2. Taxonomy (NCBI): domain Eukaryota; kingdom Metazoa; phylum Chordata; class Mammalia; order Primates; family Hominidae; genus Pongo; species Pongo pygmaeus. The sequence goes on along the minus strand of NC_072384.2, from coordinate 102,936,446 downwards.
GGGCCGGGCAATCCTAGCACTTTGGGAGGCCAAGGCGGGCGAATCACATAAGGTCAGGAGTTCCAAACCAGCCTGGCAAACATGGTGAAACCCCGTCTCTACTAAAACACAAAAATTAGCCGGGCATGATGGCAGGTGCCTGTAATCCCAGCTACTCGGGAGGCTGAGATGAGAGAATCGCTTGAACCCGGGAGACCGTGGTTGCAGTGAGCCGAGATCACATAACTGCACTCTAGCCTGGGCAGCTGAGCAAGACTCCGTCTCAAAAAATAAATAAAAATATAAACAAAAATAAATACATAAATAAAACAGTGCTCTGGTTCTAATTAGAAAACACTATTTGGGCAGGGCGCAGTGGCACACGTCTGTAATGCCAGCATTCTGGGAAGCCGAGGCGGGCGTTTCACCTGAGGTCAGGAGTTCGAGACCAGCCTGGCCAACATAGTGAAACCCTGTCTCTACTAAAAATACAAAAATTAGCCGGGCATGGTGGCGGTTGCCTGTAATCCCAGCTACTCAGAAGACTGAAGCAGAATCGTTTGAACCCGGGAGTCGGAGGCTGCAGTAAGCCGAGATCGTGTAACTGCACTTCAGCCCGGGCAACAGAGACTCTGCCTCAAAAAAAGAAAATACTATTCATCATTTTCCACGGCAATTCTCTCTAAATAAGTATTATCTAAAACTTTCATAAAATAAATAGTAAGAAAGAGTCATCCTATTTCTTCCATTTTGGAAACTATTTCATCTGAATTTGTTTCCTGAAATTCCCAACCATTCTGCCTGGAAGATTCTAACAGAAGTTCCCCAGACAGGGAAAGACAAAGATATATGTTGACAAAAATGAATACATAACTAAAAACCACCCCTTTCCTCAAGGCAACAAGATTATAAATTTTATTCCTTTCCACTTCCCACAATTTGAATTTCTCTTTTGAGTTACTCTTTATGAATGACTCCATTGGCACCCAACAGCTCCATTCAGGACTTTCCCCAAGAAAGCTTCCAGGTAAACAGAAAAACAACGAATGTTAGCTCCCTAAAACAATAACAAGATGGAGACAAACACTGGATTCTGTTTTTCTACATTCAAAACACAGAATCAGTACACAAAATCAGAAATACACCTAGAGCCTCAGACAAAACCCATAAACCTTCCTAAGGAATCTTGTCTAATTCTCACTTCTTGCTACCCATTTATCAAGTCTTGGGAAATGCTAAAACACGGTTCTCAGCCTCATCTGTTCAGTGATCCAAATCTGCCACTGCTAATGCATTCAGTAACCCAGATCTGAAACTGTTTTGTGAACAGAAATACTAAGCAGCAGCAGATATGGGCTATGCCAACATTAACCCTGTCCCTAAAACAAAGTGACAAACCACTCCTAGCCTCACCCTCGAGGGAGGGTAAGCAGTAACGACTCCTCCAGGAGTAAGGCCAGGACGCCAGGTTTATCATTAACACTCATCAGCTCAAGCCCAAGGTTTAGCCGCTACACCTCCACCTCCAGGGAGCCGCGCCGGGCGGGCAGAGGGGTGAATGAGGCAAGCGGGCGGGGCGCAGGGTAGGCCCGGGAAAGGCGGGGCCGCGTTGCCAGGTCCCCACCGCCCGGCACCGCCCCCAGCCCCGCCCCCAGCCACCCGGGCTCCGCGGCAGCTCTGCAGTCCCCGCGCGATTGCAGCGCGCGCCCGGGACCCCTTCCCGCAGCCGCCTCCCCCTCGCTGCGCAACCCCCAGCACTTACCTGCTTTGCAAACCGGGGCGCTGGGGCTCCTCTTCTCCGGCGAGCTTCGGCTCTGCTCCGGAGACCTCCTCCGATGCCGGACGCGGGCTGGGGGTGGGGCCGCGCTCACCTCGCCGGTCCACAGGTGGGTGGGCGACGAGCTGGGCGACGACACGGTGCCCAGCAACGGTGGCGGCGGCGGCGGCCGTGGGGGGCTCCCGCGAGCTCCAGGCGCGGCGCCGCGCGTGGGGCTGGTGCCTCGCGTGGACGTCGCGGACGTGCCCGTCTGCGTGGCCACCGTGGGGCTGGTGCGCGCGGCCGCGTTCCCGCCGCCGCGCGTGGGGCTGGTGCTGCGCGAGGCGGTGCGCGGGCCGCCGCCGCCGCCGCCGCCGCCGCCTGCGGGGCCTGAGGCGCCACCACAGCAGCCACCGTTGTTGTTGCCGCCGCCGCCGCCGCCGCCGCTCCGCGTGGGGCTGCCATGTTGCTGCTGCTGCTGCTTCAGCTGGAACGGAACCGTCGCCCTCATGGGCTGCAAGCGGCTCCCGGGTCCCCCGGCCGTGGCGACCGCACCACCCCCAAGGGAGCCGGCCGGTGTGGGGGACCCATTGCGCCTCACCCGCTGGGACATGGTCCCCCCCCTCCCCGGTGACTGGGCGAGACGGGGGGTTTTGTTGTTGTTGGGCTGCAGGGGGAGGATTCTCGAGGCCGGAGGGCAGGCCCCCCGAGACGGGGTGACGAAGCCGGACTCCGGGGTGCAGGGGGCGACCGGGCCGGGGCAGGCAGCAACGAGGTGGTGCAGCCGCCGCCGCCGCCGCTCCTCATCAACAATAGTGTCTCCTCTGCTGCCCCCGCCCCCCACGATCGCCCATTGGTGCCGCGTCAGCCGCGCTCGAGCCGCTCCACCGCTCCCATTGGCTACGAGCAGCTCGGGTCCCGGGCCCCCGAGGCCTTGAGAGCCTGGGTGTGCGCGGAGACCGTCTGCTCTTTAAAGAGAAAGAGACCCGCCCCCCGCGGGGAGGGAGCGGAGGAAATGGGCCCTGTGTGTATGTGTAGTGTGCGCGCGTGTGTGTGTACACGTGAGTGCCCGTGTACGCGCGCGCCTAGCCACGCGCGCCTTTCCCTTCCCGCCGGGGGGAGCCCTGGGGACTCAGACTCTGGAAGGTTGCCAAAGGAAATGTCCAGACCCGGAGCAGTTCCCAGGGATGGTCTGAAGCCTTTTCCGCATAACTCATTTCCTTACCCCAGTATTCACTTGTGTTCACCTGTACGCGCATCTCTTTCGGGCTTTTATTCTTAATGTTTTTGTTCTGCCCTAATTCCATCTACCTATGGGCAGGGCTCAAAAGGAGAAGAAATTTAACTAATCTTACTGGCATTTTACGCCCCTCTCCTTTTATTTTTTAGAGCTCTACAAAGAGGCAAATCTCAGAAAGATTAAACTTGCCTGTTAGAATGAGATTTTAGATAGTATCTATAGAATTCAGTTACCACATGTTATTCCTACCCTCCTGTATCTCAAGTAATCAAGACTATTTTAATCAGCTGCTTCGCTGTTCCCTGATACCTTGGAAGGATGGCTGCTACCTTACCAGTTTGTAAAGTGCTGTAGTTTACAGAGGGCTTTATTTGATTCTACACGATCATTGTTTGAGACAGAACTGGGACAGCCATCCATATTTTTGTCTAGCAGAGGAAACAAGTCTTTGGTGTGGCAAAGACTCGGGAAGGCAGGCAGTGACACTATTTCTAAAATGACCTAAAGGGCTCCTCATCAAGAAAATAAAAAATGGTGGACCCAAAACCTACACTCCCACCTCTCTGGCTATAAATTGTCTATCCATGACCTCTTTTCCCTCTACTATTTTTATTAGTTGTACATGCTAGACAGATTTCGTCGTGTAAAAATGTGGGAGTGGAGGACATAGTATGATTCACTCTGGACCTGAAATCCTACTGGGTCCCTGTGCGCGGTGGTGGAAGGCTTTTTTTTTTTTATTTGAGAAGAAGTCTTACTCTGTCACCTAGGCTGGAGTGCAGTGGCGGAGTGCACTGGCTCGATCTCGGCTCACTGCAACCTCCGCCTCCCGCGTTCAAGCAATTCTCCTGCCTCAGCCTCCCAAGTAGCTGGGATTACAGGCGCGTGCCGCCACGCCCCGTAATTTTTCTATTTTTAGTAGAGACGTGGTTTCACCATGTTGGCCAGGGTGGTCTTGATCTCTTGACCTCATGATCCGCCCACCTAGGCCTCCAAAAGTGCTGGAATTACAGGCGTGAGGTGGAAGGCTTTTAAAGACCTAGAGAGGAGGCCGGGTGTGGTGGCTCACGCCTGTAATCCCAGCAGTTTGAGAGGCCGAGGCAGGCGGATCACCTGAGGTCGGGAGTTCGAGACCAGCTTGACCAACATGGAGGAAACCCCGTCTCTACTAAAAATACAAAATTAGCCGGCGTGGTGGTGCATGCCTGTAATCTCAGCTACTCGGGAGGCTGAGGCAGGAGAATCGCTTGAACCCGGGAGGCGAAGGTTGGAAGGAGCCGATATCGTGCCATTGCACTCCAGCCTGGGCAACAAGAGTGAAACTCTGTCTTAAAAAAAAAACTAAAAAAAAAAAGACCTAGAGAGGAAATTCAAATCCCATGGCCACCACTTACTCTGTGACCTTGGGTGGATCACTAGCCAGTCTCCTTATCTGTAAAATGCAGTTAAACAGTACCATGTGCTTCATACTGTTGTTATGATTATTAACCAAGGATTATATGAGAATGTGGTGTGTAGAAGGTGGTCAGCACTTCCAGAGTCTCCACGTGATTCAGAGACCCACATCTCTCCTTACCATCCATTCCCCTTTCTCCTCCTCTCTCCCCCTCCACAGAGAAAGCCCCAGCCTCTTAGCCCAGGAACCTGCCTTAAGTTGGCTGGTGCTCTGGATAGATCTGACGTCACTATCTGACCCCCACAGCCTGGTGTGAGGCCAAAAACAGCTTCTCACTGGATAGGAACATACAGGAAACTGCCAGCAGGATCCATGCAAAGAGCCAAGTCTGGTCTGAAAAGAATGGATAGACAAGATATGCCTTTAAATAAGGATGTAATCCCAGCACTTTGGGAGGCCAAGGCAGATCACTTGAGGTCAGGTGTTCGCGACCAGCCTGGCCAACATGGCGAAACCCTGTCTCTACTAAAAATACAAAATTAGCCAGGCATGGTGGCACATGCCTATAATCCCAGCTACTCAGGAGGCTGAGGCAAGAGAATAGCTTGAAACCCGGAAGTCGGAGGCTGCAGTGAACGGAGATCTCGCCACTGCACTGCAGCCTGGACGACAGAGCGAGACTCTGTCTCAGTAAATAAATAAATAACTCATGGAAGCCGTATGTGGTATTTTGTCTTGCACAAAGTAGGACCTCAATACATATTTACTGAATTAATCCAAAGGAAATCCTGCAGCCCTAGTGTCCTTAGCTTCCTGATCAATTGATTTGGATATCACCAAACTAGAGACATCTTTGTTGGTGGCAAGAGGCTTTTAGCTTGCCTGAGCTGAAGAACTGATTTCAGCAGATCTTATTAGATTTCATTAAATCAACTGATTTCACTAGATCAAAGAGCTTAAAAAAATGTCCTTGGCTCAGTCATGAGATCTGATGGAGCCATTTCGCCTTTGGCTTCTAGTTATGTTTCCTACAGAAACTCAAACCTACAGTTCCAGAAAATTTGTTTTCATCTTATTTGATAGCTTACCTCACTCATCAGTGTAGGGCTTAACTTTAAACAAATGAGAGCACTTCAATTAAAGCAGGTAATTAACCACTTCAGCACCCTTTGTACTAAAGGATATTTGTGATGACTTGTAAATCAAAGCTTTGAAACCATGAAATTTGGCAGGGCACTGTGGCTCATGCCTGTGATCCCAGCATCTTGGAAGGCCAAGGCCGGGGGATCATTGAGCCCAGGAGTTCAAGACCAGCCTGGCCAACAAGGTGAAACCCCGTATCTACAAAAATTAGCTGGTGCATGCCTGTAGTCCCAGCTATTTGGGAGGCTGAGGTAGGAGGATTGCTTGAGCCCGGGAGGTAGAGGTTGCAGTGAGCCAAGATCATGCCACTGTACTCCAGCTTGGGAGACAGAGCAAGACCCTGTCCCAAAAAAATAAAAATAATTTTTAAAAAAGTATTAAATTATTAAAGAATGCTAAAAAAGAAAAGAAAAACTTGCTTCGATACCTTAGAGCTCTTCAGTCTGTTTTTAAGATTTAATGGCAATGAATAAAAGCATCATTTACTCTTGCCCTTGACTTCATTATCTATTGTTGAAGATTCAAAGAAAACAATGTGCATCAAGGTGATGTATTGGTTTTTAGTTTGCTGGTTTATCTACAAAGAGAGTCCTTGTATTTCAAGGATCAACAAAATAAACGTATCTCCCTCCAGTTTAACCCTGCTCTTCTTAGGATATAATTCAAATTTTCCCATTTTCTCTCCGAGGTTGAAACGTGACTATATAAAATTGTAGACAAAAAGCAACATATTGGAATTGGTTTGTCTGTATTTAAACTTCAAAAGACAAAATTATTGATAGGCTCATTTGCTCCTGTGCTTGCTTAACTCTACAATGATCCTGCCGTGGTAAAAGAAGATGGGTTTTATGAAAAAGTTTATTGTCCTGTAGTGGTTTCTTTTCTTCCTTTAGTTATTCTAGAATTAGCTGTATCCACTTACAAAACTCTAAAATGTCATTGAATAGAACGTTATACAGCCATCAAAATGGTAATTATGAAATCACAAATTCCTTTCACTTTAAAATGAAAAAAATCAAAAGTATGCATCCATTGTAATTATAATAGTTAATCATATAAAAGGCACAAGCCTTTTATAAAATACTGACATGAAAATAGAGGCCTGAGGACAGGCACAGTGCCTATAGTCTCAGCACTTTGAAAGGCCTAGGTGGGCAGATGCCTGGAGCCCAGGAGTTCAAGACCAGCCTGGGCAACATGGCAAAACCCTATCTCTACAAAAAATTTTAAAATTAGCTGTACATGGTAGTGCATACCTGTAGTATCAGCTACTCGGGAGGCTGAGATGGGAGCATCACCTGAACCTGGGAGGTCAAGGCTGCAGTGAGCTGTGAACACACCACTGCCCTCCAGCCTGGTTGACAGAGTGAGACCCTGCCTCAAAAAAGAAAGAAAATAAAGCCAGGCACAGTGGTTCACACTTGTAATCCCAACACTTTGGGAGGTGGGAGGATTGCTTGAGCCCAAGAGTTTGAGACCAGCCTGAGTAACATAACAAGACTCCATCTCTACAGAAACTTTTAAAATTAGGGCCTGGTGCAATGGCTCACACCTGTAATCCCAGCACTTTGAGAGACCGAGGCAAATGGATCACTTGAGACCAGGAGTTTGAGACCAGCCTGGCCAACATGGCAAAACTCCCTCTCTACTAAAAATACAAAAATTAGCCAAGCATGGTGGCGCACACCTGTAATCCCAGCTACTCGGAAGGCTGAGGCACGAGAATCGCTTGAACTCAGGAGGTGGAGGTTGCAGTGAGCTGAGATCATACCACGGCACTCCAGCCTCGGCGACAGAGTGCGACTCTGTCACCCAGAAACAAAATACATTTATATATATATATATATTTTTTTTTTTAGCCAGGTGTGGTGACACACATCTGTAGTCCTAGCTCCTTAGGAGGCTGAGGTGGGAGGATCCTCTGAGCCCAGGAGTTTGAGGGTGTAGTGAGCCGTGATTGCACCACGGCACTCCACACTCCAGCCTGGGTGACAGAGTGAGACCTTGTGTCTAAAAACAAAAAAAGAGGTTTTTCCCCAAGAAATTTGATACATGATTTCCTAATAAAAAGGAGAATTATAAGAACTTGAACTCCTGAGTGATATTCTGTACGTAAAATCTGACTGTTACTTCACTGAAATTTGTCTTAGGCCAAGTGTGTGTCCATAGCACTACATATTTCCAGCTGTCCTTCTTACCTCTGTGACTGTGCCTTGGTCACTTTTGCTGGCTCCTTCTCATTCTGACCCTTGAAAAGTAAGAGTGCCTGAGAACCTCATCTAAGCCTCTCACTTCCTAGACTGGCAGCTGCATTTGTGCCCAGAATTCCACTGACCATCACTGCCATCTCTTCAACTGCCTGCTTGGCATCTCCTATATCTCACAGGTACCACAAACCTTGTCCACAAATAAAATTCATCATCTCTTCACCACCACCAACTGACTCTTCTTGCAGTCTTCCCTATCTCAGTCAGTGGTACCACCATCTGCTAAGTAGTCTAAATCAAAACCCTAGAAGTCATCTTGGCTCTCCCCCTTCCTTGGGGTAAGGCCAGTGAATCACTGTATTTTAACTACTCTTGTTCCTAAATCTCTCATGAATCTACTGCTACTCTCCAGACATACCATCTCTTCTAGCCAAGCCTCTATCTTCTCCGGCCTGCACTCTTACTCTTACTTAGCCAGTCTCCCTAGATCATCTCTGCCCCACCCTACTTCTCCAAGCTCCCAATTCCCCACACATCTATAGTGGTATCTTAAAACCTCAAACGAAATTACCTCACTACACAGCCTAAAGCTTACCATCCTTTCTTAGGACCAATCCCCCAGTCCTGAGGCTTCCTATAACTTCCATGGGCCCACCTCTGACCTCTTTTCCTCTCTAGGCTCCCGCCATTCTGCTCCTCTTTCATTTCCCCCAAAAGCAATACTCTCATCCTAATTCCTTCACACATGCTAGTTCTTCTCCTTGGAACATGTCTCACTCTTGTCACGTGGCCAACTTCTCAGTTTTTAGATGGAGGAGGCCTGGGTTGTCATACCCACCCACCCCACTTAAGTTAGTTTCCCTGGGTATACAGTAACATCATACTTCGTGTTATAGCCATCATAACATGATTATTTGTTCAATATCTGTATTTCCTTCTCAGTGTTAACCTCTGTGAGAGCTTATTTGTTCACTCAACAAATATTCATTGACTGCCTTCTATGTGCAGAGCACTGTGATGGCTCTACAGTGGTGAGCAAACCCACAAGCTCCTTGTCCTCATGGACTTAACATCTGCTGGAGACAGTGAGCAAGTAAATAAAACATGCATGGGTGCACACACATATCACTACACATGTAAATAAATTACAACTTGCAAAATTCTGTAAAAAAACCACAGTGCCATCGAAGAGAACAATAGTAGAGATCTAGCTAACCTAGGTGAGAAGTCCTTTCTGAAGTTAAGATGAGACCTAAAAGATAAGAATGAGCCAGCCGGGCGTGGTGGGTCACCCCTGTAATCCCAGCACTTTGGGAGGCCGAGGCAGGCGGATCACGAGGTCAGGAATTCAAGACCAGCCTGACCAACATGGTGAAACCCCGTCTCTACTAAAAATACAAAAATTAGCCGGGCGTGGTGGCATGCGCCTGTAGTCCCAGCTACTCAGGAGGCTGAGACGGGAGAATCGCTTGAACCAGGGAGGCGGAGGTTGCAGTGAGCCGAGATCGTGCCACTACACTCACTCCAGCCTGGGCGACAGAGCAAGACTCCGTCTCAAAAAAAACAAAACAAAAAAACAATGAGTCATCATGGAAAGAACATTTTAAACAGGAAATGGCTGCACAGAGCCTGAGAAAGGAAACAGCTCTCTTTGTTTAAGGAACCAGAGGAAGGGCAGCATCAGCAAAGGTGAGAGTAGTTCAGAGATAAGATGTGAGAGGTAAAGGCTGGATGATGCAGAGATTTTTAGACCCTGGTAAGGGATTCAGATTTTATTCTAAGTACAATAATGTATTTTGAATAGAGCTGAGCTCATTCATTGCCTCCATCAGCACAATGTCTCACTCAAAAGAAGCAACAGACACCTGTTAAAGTAGAAATGAAAGGCTAATATTTACTGAAATCTATGAAATAAGTATGATATTTGACATATAACAAAAGGTTATGAAAGGGGAATTTATTTGCATGAGTCTCAATAGACACGATAAAAAAACCTTGATCTCTGTCTCCAAGTTCTACTCATCACAACACAGCAACAGTCTCCAGTCTCTCGTCTCTCTAAAAATAGGCCAGACCTGGACCTGGCTCTTCTTTCTTTGGCCTCATTCTCTTACCTCCTAGGCTTCATTCTTGCTTCTTGAATAGCTCCCTGCGTTTGCTAAGCTAAAGTATATCTATCTGTTCTTTCTGACCTCACTATTTCTGCATCTCTAATTAATTTATCCTGAGTAGCACAACAGAAGCTCCAGAACCCAGAGGAAGAATCTTCTCAGGAAGGTTTGGGAATTAAAGTTTGCTGCTGTTGTTGTTGTTTTCATGCTGGGAATCCACTCTGGCTACTGTATGGAGAATGGCTTGTAGGAGATCAGGAACTAATGAAAATCGTAAGAAGCCTATTGCAAAGGAGTCTGAGCAAGGGGGATTTCAGAGACAGAAAAAGCGGATGGATTCAAGACCTACCTTCTAGGTAGAGTTAATTCGTCTTGCAGGTGATAGGAAGTATGGGAGGTCTCTTGGGGAAGTCCCCCAGATTTCTGGCTTGAAAATCTTGGTAGACGGTGGTGTGTTTATAGAGAAGGGGAAGAGTGGAGGGAGGAAAAGCCATGGTATTGAAATCAGTTTAGGTTTGTACATACTAGGTTTGAGTTTCTAATGAATTATTTAAAATAAATGTTGAGGCCAGGTGCTGTAATCCCAGCACTTTGGGAGGCCGAGACAGGCATATCACTCGAGGTCAGGAGTCTGAGACCAGCCTGGCCAATATGGCAAAACCCCCATCTGCACTAAAAATACAAAAATTAGCCAGGCACCATGGCGGGTGCCTGTAATCCCAGCTACTCGAGAGGCTGAGGCAGGAGAATCGCTTGAACTCGGGATGGGGTACAGTGAGCCGAGACTGCGCCATTGCACTCCAGCCTGGGTGAGACAGCAAGACTCTGTCTCAAAAAAATAAATAAATAGGCCGGACACAGTGGCTCATGCCTGTAATCCCAGCAGTTTGGGAGGCCGAGGCAGGCAGGTTGCCTGAGATCAGGAGTTCGAGAGCAGCCTGGCTAACACGGTGAAACCCCGTTTCTGCTAAAAATACAAAAATTAGCCAGGTGTGGTGGTGTGCGCCTGTAGTCCCAGCTACTCTGGAGGTTGAGGCAGGAGAATTGCTTAAACCCGGGAGGTGGAGGTTGCAGTGAGCCGAGATCACGCCACTGCACTCCAGCCTGGACAACAGAGCAAGACTCCATCGCCGAACAAAAAAATAAATAAATAAAATATATGTTGGATATATAAAACTCAGTTTCAGAGAAGTCAGACCATGAGGTTTCAGCACATAGACATTATTTGCACCTGTGTGACACATGAGGCTACCTAGGGATTTACCATTACTTCTCTGCCTTACCACAGTGCCTTGCTACACACTAAGTGCTCAAAAAAATTACAATTTAAGATCCTGTCTGTCTTGTCCACCTTTGTATCTTTATGCCTAGCAGAGGCTGGCATATGGCAGATACGCAATAATTTCCCGCTAAAGAAATGAATGATTTAACAACTATACCATTCACAGTAGCAAACACAACAAAACAAAACCAAAAACCTACTGATTTCAAACCCATGATTTTAGACTCCAAAGCCAATTTGGTTTCACCATATGATGGTACTCTAGTTCAGCAGACTGTCTCAAAAATCTAATAAAAAAGACAGGCATATGGTATCTTCATGATATAAGTGAGGAAACTAAAGAGGTTAAATGGCTTCCTAAAATTAGAACTGGGGTCTTTCGACTCTTATTCCAGCATCCTTTCACTACAGTAGGGTAGTGACTTTTTTTTTTTTTTTTCCCAAGAGACTCTCGAGACAGGATCTTGCCCTGTCACCCAGGCTGGAGTACAGTGGCGTGATCGCAGCTCACTGCAGCCTTGAACTTCCAGGCTCAGGTGATTCTCCCACCTCAGCCTCCCAAGTACCTGGGACTATAGATGCATGCCACCATGCCTGGCTAATTTTTGTATTTTTAGTAGAGATGGGGTTTCTCCATGTTGCCAAAGCTGGTCTTGAACTCCTGGGCTCAAGCGATCCGCCCGCCTTGGCTTCCGAAAGTGCTGGGATTACAGGCATGAGCCACCATGCCCAGTCAGGATGACTTTCAACAGACCAGCAGCTGCTCAAGATATTTTGTACCTACCATCTAACATGCTGGGAAGAAGAGAAAAGGGAAGAAGGAGAACCAAATAAGTTATGTTTGGAATTGGTGAATATTACCACTTAAACAATCTACTTTTCTGCCATGCGTCAATATTCCGTCAAGATTCGACTTAAGACCAGGCTCGATGGTGCATGCCTATAATCCCAGCTAATTGGGAGGCTGAGGTAGAAGGATCTCTTGAGCCCAGGAGTTGGAGACCAGCCTGGGCAACATAATGAGACCCTGTCTCAAAAAGAAAAAAAAAAAAAAGGGTTCAACTGAAATATCAACTGTCATAGGGCCTTTTCTGGTTCTTAAAAGGACAGTATTGCTCTTTCCTCTTTTGGTTTATTGACATTGTACTTTCAGAGATACGGTTTCCACTATACCAGCAGTTCTTGTATCTTTTCAGAAACTCTTCAATCTATTTATTAAAATATATGTTAATTGAGGCTGGGCACAGTGGCTTACACCTGTAATCCCAGCACTTTGGGAGGCTGAGGTGGGCAGATCACTTGAGGCCAGAAGTTCGAGACCAGCCTGGCCAATGTGGTGAAACCTTGTCTCACCACTAAAAATACAATAATTAGCTGGGTGTGGTGGCACGTGCCTGTAATCCTAGCTACTCAGGAGGCTGAGGCACAAGAGTCACTTGAACCCAGGATGGGGAGGTTGCAGTGAGCCAAGATCGCACCACTGCACTCCAGCCTGGTAACAGAGTGAGATTCTGTCTCAAAAAAAGGTATGCTAATTAAACAAAAACATGATATAGAACAGTGTATACTACCAATAGCCTTTGCTTTTTTTTTTTTTTTTTTTTTGAGACGGAGTTTTGCTCTTGTTGCCCAGGCTGGAGTACAATGGCGCAATCTTGGCTCACCGCAACGTCTGCCTCCTGGGTTCAAGCAATTCTCCTGCCTCAGCCTCCCGAGTAGCTGGGATTACAGACATGCACCACCATGCCTGGCTAATTTTGTATTTTTAGTAGAGACAGGGTTTCTCCATGTTGGTCAGGCTGGCCTCGAACTCCCGACCTCAGGTGATCCGCCTGCCTCGGCCTCCCAAAGTGCTGGGGTTACAGGCGTGAGCCACCGCACCCAGCCAGCCTTTGCTTTTTAAAGACTTTAGTTATATGCATAGTTATATGCACATGCATAGAATATCTGGAGGCTCTCCCAAGAAACTGGCCTCTGAAAAGGGGAACTGGGAGAGGTAGAGAAAGGAAGAACATGTCCTTTTGTATACACCCTCTTTGTACTATTTGAAGTTTTAAAAGCAATGTTTATGTATTCACTTTAGCCCCCGAAGAAAGATCTAATGTAAAAAAAGTAATCTCAGAAAACAAGGTTATTTTGGTGAGCGTTACAATTTGAAATTAGGGTTTATAAATGATAGTTTCAGTATCCAAAATATTTCTGTGTTTTGTTTGGGTTGAGCAATATTGAAAAATCCTTATTAATACAGAGAAGTAATTGCAAATGGCAACAGTGTTTTTTTTGTTTTGTTTTGTTTTGTTTCTGTTTGTTTTTTGAGACGGAGTTTTGCTCTTGTTGCCCAGGCTGGAGTGCAATGGCGCAGTCTCGGTGCCCCCAAAACCTCTGCCTTCGGGGTTCCAGCGAGTCTCTGCCTCAGCCTCTCAAGTAGCTGGGATTACAGGCATGTGCCACCATGCCTGGCTAATTTTTAGTGGAGACAGGGTTTCTCCATGTTGATCAGGCTGGTCTCAAACTCCCGACCTTAGGTGATCCACCTGCCTCGGCCTCCCAAAGTGTTGGGAATACAGGCATGGGCCACACGCGTGGCCAACGGTGTGCTTTTAATTGCTCTGCAACTAGGCAGACTCAGACTTGAAATAGGAGCAATGGAAAATACTGGAAAAAATAATAATAAAGAGGAGATCAAATGGAGATATAGATGCTACAAGAATGGCAGAATATGGATAATTGTTGAAGCAGGGTGACAAGTATAGGGTGGTTCCTTATTCTGTTGTTACTTTGTATCTATTTCAGTGGCCATGATAAATGATTTAAAAATTGGTTCACAAAAACAGACAACTGCTCACATGCTTTCTTACAAAATTCAGGCAAACACTGAAAATGTATAAAGCTCTAAATTTAAGAATCTGCAAAACCCTATCTACCTTACCTGACATGTTATCCATGTATTTGTTATTGTACATAAGAATGTACATCAAACTGATGAATTTTGCTAGATGTTTAATTGTGCTCAGCACACATAAGCTGTGGTTGCGTAGTTATGTGGAGATTTTTCTCTAAGGAGACATATGCAGACCTGGATTTTAAAAAGAACAGTTTAGCTGGCTGGTTAGTTCAGTTGGTTAGAGTGTAGTGCTTATGAAATAGACCAGGCCGGGCATGGTGGCTTACGCCTGTAATCCCAGCACTTTGGGAGGCCAAGGCTGGCGGATCACAAGGTCAGGAGATCGAAACCGTCCTGGCTAACACGGTGAAACGCTGTCTTTACTAAAAATACAAAAAATTAGCCAGGCACGGTGGTGGGGCGCCTGTAGTCCCAGCTACCTGGGAGGCTGAGGCAGGAGAATGGCGTGAACCTGGGAGGCGGAGTTTGCAGTGAGCCGAGATTGCGCCACCGCACTCCAGCCTGGGCGGCAGAGCCAGACTCCATCTCAAAAAGAAAAAAAAAAGAAAAGAAAAGAAACAGACCAATGTAAAGCTACAACCTTTTTAAGTAATGACATGTTTACAATAAATACAAATATATGCTCTAAAGTGACAGGAAAAATTTAACACTGAAGTCTACATAAAGAAAATACCGGCCAGGCACAGTGGCTCACGCCTGTAATCCCAGCACTTTCGGAGGCTGAGGCAGGCAAATCACAAGGTCAAGAGATCGAGACCATCCTGGCCAACATGGTGAAACCCTGTCTCTACTAAAAATACAAAAATTAGTTGGGCATGGTGGCGTGCACCTGTAGTCCCAGCTACTCCAGAGGCTGAGGCAGTAGAATTGCTTGAACCAGGGAGGCAGAGGTTGCGGTGAGCCAAGATCGTTCCACTGCACTCCAGCCTGGCAACAGAGTGAGAATCCATCCAAAAAAAACCAAACAAACAAACAAACAAAAAAACACCCTGTCAGTAGATATTAACTAGTAGTGGCCCTGATATATTAAAATTTATTATATTGGCCATGCATGGTGGCTCACACCTATAATCCCAGCACTTTAGGAAGCCAAGAGGCAGGTGGATCACTTGAGGCCAGGAGTTTGAGACCAGCCTGGACAACATAGTGAAACCCAGTCTCTACTAAAAATACAAAAATTAGCCAGATGTGGTGGTGCACACCTGTAATCCCAGCTACTCGAGAGACTGAGGCAGGAGAATTGCTTGAACCCAGGAGGCGGAGGTTGCAGTGAGCTGAGATTACTCCACTGCACTCCAGCCTGGGCAACAGAGTAAGTGAGATTCTGTCTTGAAAAAATAAATAAATAAAATTTATTATATTAAATTAATTGAATTTTATTATAGGTTTTTAAATATTTAAAATATGTTTTGGGCCAGGCACGGTGGCTCAGGCCTATAATCTCAGCACTTTGGGAGGCCAAGGTAAGAGGATCGCTTGAGCTCAGGAGTTGGAGACCAGCCCGGGCAACGTAGCAGGACCTCATCTCTACAAAAAATCAAAAAATTAGCCAGGCGGGGTGGTACACCTGTAGTACCAGTTACTCAGAAGGCTGAAACAAGAGGATTCTTTTAGCCCAGGAGATAGAGGCTGCAGGAGCCGTGATCACACCACTGCACTCCAGCCTGGGTGACAGACCAAGACACTGTCTCAGGAAAAACAAAATATGTTTTGAAAATGAAATTCAGATCAAAACATATACTGCACCCCTGAAACACAGAGAGTACTTTAAAAACTGTTCCACTGGAGTGTGATAAAATTGAAGGCAGAGAATATATTTTATTCATCTCTGTCTCTCTAATACCCAAGACAATAGTTTGATGAATGCATATTGTTAACAGAAGCTATGGAAAAATTGATTTATAAGTCCAAAGTAATCTTATTAGAAATTCATCTGTGTTGATTTTTTTCTGAGTATACAAAGTCCATTCTCACAGAAACAATTCAATATAAAAATTATTAAATTAGAAAACAAAATTCCACAATTCCCCCAACCTTTCATTTTTCTATGTATAATGTAATATATATTTATAAGACTTTTTTTTACTTAAAAAAATAGGATTGGCCAGGCATGGGGGCTCACACCTGTAATCCCAGCACTTTGGGAGGCCGAGGCAGGCGGATCACCTGAGGTCAGGAGTTCAAGACCAGCCTCAACATGAAGAAACCCCGTCTCTACTAAAAATACAAAATTAGCCGGGAGTGGAGGTGCATGCCTGTAATCCCAGCTACTCGGGAGGCTGAGGCAGGAGAATTGCTTGAACCTAGAGGCAGAGGTTGCGGTGAGCCGAGATCGTGCCATTGTACTCCAGCATGGGCAACAAGAGCGAAACTCCGTCTCAAAAAAAAAAAAAAAAGAGAGATCACATTATGGGTATAATTTTTGAAACCTGTATTTTTTTTCCCTTAAACATATATCTAGGACATCTTTTGACTCAGTAGACATCTAGAGTCTATCTCATTCCCTTTAAAGAATACATAGTATTCTATCATTTGGCAGTACCATAATTTAACCAGTCTCCTGCTAATGGACACACCATTACATACAATGGTCTATGATACCTTTACACTTATATCTTTTCACTCTTGAGAGAATATTTTAAATTTTAATGTTGTATAAAAGCAATCTACATACACAGTTTAAACAAATACTATTAGAAGGATGATTTTTTTGTTTTGGTTTGATATTTTTTGAGACGGAGTCTCGCTCTGTCACCCAGACTGGAGTGCAGTGATGTGATTTCAGCTCACTACAATCTCCACCTTCTGGGTTCAAGTGATTCTCCTGCCTCAGCCTCCCGAGTAGCTGGGATTACAGGTGCACACCATCACGCTCGGCTAACTTTTGTATTTTTAGTAGAGACGGGGTTTCACTATGTTGGTCAGGCTAGTCTCGAACTCCTGACCTCAGGCAATCTGCCTGCCTCGCCTCCCAAAGTGCTGGGATTACAGGGGCGAGCCACCACGCCAGGCCAGGGATGATTTTTTAAAGTAGTCATTTGCTTATTTTCATTGCCCTTCCCAAAACCTCAAAAGAATTGTTAAATCTCTCTGAAAGTGATAGTGGTTTGTTTTTTCCCTTAAAGGCATCTAAATGGAACCTTCTTTTCTCCTGCTGTGTCTGAACTCGATTATATTCTAGGACTTCTGTATAGCTATCCTATGATTTCCTGGGATTTCCCTACACTTGTCTGTGCATGTATCCCACGTTCCCTCAACCCAGGGTCTTCCTTTTTTGTTTATTTGCTTGTTTATTCCTTTGTTTTATAATTGCTTCCTAAGAAAGAGCATATAGAAGGTTAATTTTTTATAAAAATAACCAGCAGGATTGAAGCTGCTCCTTTGAATTTGCAATTCAACATGAGAAATCTCCTCAGGGCTGGTAAAAAGAGGTCTTAACCTCTGTCTTTAGATTTACAGTTTACTTCTTGCTCAGCCATTTTACCCGCTACCCCCACCTATGTTCATCAATCGTTGATTGTTTTCAACTAACCACAAAGTTACCGGAACACTATACCTGCTATTTGGCGCAAAAGTGGAGATAGTAGGCACCGCCTTAAGCTTCCTAATTCAAGCAGGACTAGACCAACCAGGAACTCTACTAGGAGATGATCAGATGTACAATGTTATTATTACTGCCCATGCATTCATTTTCATCTTCTTTATGGTGATACCAATCATAATTGGGGGTTTCGGGAACTGGCTAGTCCCTCTGATAATTGGTGCACCTGATATGGCATTCCCCCGGATAAATAATATGAACTTCTGACTTCTCCCTCTATCTTTTCTGTTCCCTACTTGCATCCTCAATAGTAGAAGCCAGCGCTGGAACCGGCTGGATGGTTTATCTCCCTTTAAGAGGAAACCTAGCACATGCAGGAGCCTCTGTGGACCTGACCATCTTCTCGCTCCACTCGGCAGGTGCCTCTTCTATTTTAGGAACCATTAACTTTATTACCACTATTATTAACATAAAACCCCCAGCTATGTCCCAGTATCAAACACCCCTTTTCGTCTGATCAGTCCTCATTACGGCAGTCCTTCTAATCTTTTCCTTTCCAGTGCTAGCCACCGGGATTACTATACTATTAACTGACTGTAACCTCAACACTAATTTTTTTGAGCCTGCTGGCGGGGGTGACCCTATCTTGTACCAGCATTTATTCTGATATAAAACTACCTTCCACCCCTACCATATAACCAAAGATATTTTAGGTCTAATTTTTCTCCTCCTCCTTCTAATAACTCTAGTACTATTTTCACCTGACCTCCTGGGCGACCCAGGTATCTACGCTTTAGCCAACCCCTTCAACACCCCACCACACATTAAGCCAGAGCGGTACTTTTTGTTTGCCTACGCAATCTTACAATCCAAATGACATGGTTCTCTAAAAATTCTATAATCTGAATCAACATAGTTATCCACAGCCTACTTATCGGCCTCATCAGCCTACTATATTTTAACCAATTCAACAATAAATAAGGTTGTTGGATCAGGTGGTTAATAGCTCTTGGGTAGTAAGTATTATTACTAGCATATTTAGTGAACCTGAGGTATTTTAAGTATAAACAAATGCTACAAGTAGAGGAAGGGATCCTACGAGTGTGTAAAATAAGAAGTATGAGCTTGCATTAAGGCATTCTGGTTGGTTGCCTCAGCGGGTGATGATAATTAGGGTAGGAACTAGTGTGGCTTCAAAGAGGATATAAAATATAGTTAGTTCTGTGGCTGTGAATGTTAGGATTTTAAAAGTCTGTAGGGAGATCAATATAAAAATATAGAGCTTTTTTCATGGGAGTGATTCATTGGACAGGTGATATTGGCTTGCTGTACTTATAAGAGGCAGTAGTCAGGCCGTTAAGATTAGAAGGGATGATGTCAGCTGGTCAGAAGAGAAAACTAATCAGAAGTTGGATGAGTTATCATTGAATTGCTTAAAAAATAGTAGGCTGATGAGGCTGATGAGGCTGATGAGTAGGCTGTGGATAACCATGTTGATTCAGATTATAGAATTTTTAGAGAACCATGACATTGGTAACAGTATAATTGCTGGAATAATAATTTTTAGCATTGAAGTAAATTTAGATTTTGTACATAATCTAGACCATTTGTACTGGAGATTGAAACTAGTAATGCAAGGCCCACTGCAGCTTCACAGGCAGCAAATACTAGGAGAATAATGGGTATTATGGGTGCTAGAGTGAAATGTATATTTAAAGTTATGAGTATTTATGATAAATACTGATAGTATTATGCCTTCTAGGCATAATAGGTATGATATTAGGTGGGATCGATAGACGAATACTCCTAGCAGTGGTATGGTATATGCTAATATAATATTGATATAAATCACAGGGATTTGGTAAATATGGTCTACCATAATCTAATGAGTCAAAATCATTTATTTTGACTTAAACTATTTACAATTCAACACAGTCTAATCCTTTTTAGGCTCATTCATAAGTCAAGGCTAGGATTAAAATGGTAACTAGTATAAGGGCTGTGCTGATCATTAGTGTCAGGTTGGTTGTTTGAAGGGCTCATGGCAGGGGTAGTAGTAGAGCGATCTCTGAGTCGAAGAGGAGGAATGTGATGGCTACTAGGAAGAATGTAATGGAAAAGGGGAGGCAGGCGGAGGCTAGTGGGTCAAATCCACATTCATAGGGGCCGGATTTTTCTATATAGATATTAAGTTGTGGGAGCCGAAATGCGATTATTATTAGTAATAGGACCAGTAAGGTGTCGGTTACTAGGGCTAGTGTCAGGTTGATTACTCTCTTTAGGATATTATGGAAACTAATTGACTGGAAGTCAATGGTACTGTTTATACTAAAAGAGTAGGACCCTCATCAATAGATAGATGTAGTATAATAGTCATACTACATCTACAAAGTGTCAATATCAGGCAGCAGCTTCAAAGGCAAAGTGGTGGTTGGATGTAAAGTGGAATTTTAATTGGCGGAGGAGGCAGATAGTGAGAAATGTTGATCCAATAATAATATGAAATCCATGAAAGCCTGTGGCTGTAAAGAATGTTGAGCTGTAGATTCCATCAGAGATAGTAAAGGGGGCCTGGAAATATTCTGAGGCTTGTAGAAGGGTAAATACCTAAGGTAATTGTGATGGATAGTGCTTGAAGTATCTGCTTTCGACTACCTTCTATCAGGCTGTGGTGAGTGCAAGTAATGGAAAATCCTGATGTAAGTAATACAGATGTATTCAGGAGGGGGACTTCTAAGGGGTTGAGGGGAGAAATACCTGTTGGGGGTCAGTGTCCCCTTAATTCTGGAATTGGGACTAGACTAGAGTGGTAGAATGCCCAGAAGAAACCAGCAAAAAATACTTCTCAGATAACAAATAGAATTATTCCATATCAGAGGCCTTTTTGGACGATTGATGTGTGGTGGCCTTGAAATGTAATTTCTCGGATAATGTCACGTCATCACTGGTGTATAGTTAGTGTGTGGGTTAGTAGGCCCAGGGTTAAAAGGGTGATAGAGTTAAAGTGAAATCACATGGCCAGGCCAGATGTTATTAGGAGAGATGAGAGAGCTCCTGTTAGTGGTCAGGGGCTGGGTTTGACTATATGGTAGGCATGTGTATGGTGGGTCATTATGTGTTGTTGTACAGGTAAAGGCTTACTAGCAGTGTAAAGACATAGGCTGAATAAGGGTTACGGCGAATTCGAGGATGGTTAGTAGGATTAGAATAATGAGAGCGATTGAAGCTGTGGGAAGACTGATAGTTGATAGTGTGGCTCCTCCGATTAAATGTATTAGCAGGTTTCCGGCTGTAATGTTGGCTGTTAATCGCACAGCTGGTGCCATTGGTTGAACGAATCGCCTAATAGTTTCAATGATCACTAGCACAGGGATAAGTGGTATAGGTGTGCCTTGTGGTAAAAAGTGAGCTAAGGAGGTTTTTGTCTTGAAGCAGAAGCCTGTAATGACTGTGCCTGCTCATAAGGGGATTGCTATACCTAGGTTTATTGATAATTGGGTAGTTGGTGTAAATGAATGGGGTAGAAGCCCAAGGAGATTGGTTGAGGCAATGAAGAGAATTAGGGAGATCAGTATAAGGGATCATGTTCGTCCTTTAATGTTATGGGTTATCATTATTTGTTTTAGTACAAGTTGAATTAGTCACTGTTGAATGGAAATCAATCAGTTACTGATTAGATGACTGGAGGCTGGAAATAGTACAGGGGTAAATAAATGATTAATACTACTGCAGGTAGACCTAGAATTGTCGGGGTAGTAAGAGGTGAATAGATTTTCGTTCGTTTTAATTCTCGGGGGCTTTATGTTTTTGGGTTTTGATTGTTTTTGGTATAGGGGCTGTATAATAAATGAAATTTGATCATTTTAACTGAATAATGGAGCATAAAGTTACGATTATTGACAGGATGACAATGGATCATGTGGAAGTATCTAGTTTAGGCATTCACTGCAAATAGGTGCAGATCCCCTCCGTCTTTAACTTAAAAGGTTAATGCTAGATAGCTTTACAGTGATATTATAGTGCAGACGTGGATCAGGTTTCAAAGCATTTTAAGGGGGTTAATTCTAGGACAATAAGTATAAAACTGTGGTTAGACCCACAAATTTCTGAGCACTGTCCATAGTAAAGGCCTGGACATGTAGCGGTTAAGGTAGTTTGATTTAAGCGTCCGGGGATTCCACCTGTTTTGAGGCCCAGTAAGGGGATAGTTCATGAATGCAGGATGTCTTCGGATGAGATTAATATATGGACAGGGATCTCTATTGGGAGAACTGTTCAGTTATCAACTTCAAGGGGTCGAAGTTCTCCTGGCTTTAAGTCTGCTGTTGGAATCACATAAGAATCAAAGCCTAACTCTTCATAGTCTGTATATTTAGAGCTTCAATATCATTGGTGGCCAATTGCTTTGACAGTAAGAGAAGGATTGTTAACCTTGTCTATTATGTGCAGAATACGTAGGGATGGGAGGGCAATTAAAATTAAAATAATGGCAGGTAAAATAGTTCACACAGTTTCAATTTCTTGAGCATCTATGGTGCCAGTATGAGTTAATTTTGTTGTGAGTATTAGGGAAATGATGTGTAGGACCAGGGAACTAATTAGGAAAATAATTATAAGAGCATGGTCATGGAAAGTGAGTAGTTCTTCTATAATAGGGGATGTGGTGTCTTGAAGGCCTAAATGAACTGGATGAGCCATTAAGACATATAGGATTTAACCTATAAATTCGCTTTGATAAAGTTATGTAATAATTTTACTAATATCTTATCAAGAGAGTCATAGAAGTTGTTGGATTGGCTTGAAACCAATTTCTGGAGGTTCAATTCCTTCCTTTCTTGTTTAGGCTTTCACGTAAGTTGGCTCTCCAAACGTGCAGTAGGGTGGTGGACATCCGTAAAGCCACTCTAAATTAGTAGATGGTTGTTCAATTGTTAGTACTTTTCATTTTGAAGGAAAGGCTTCTCAGATTATAAATATTATTAGTATAACTGCTGTTAGTGAAATAAATGAGCCTATGGATGAGATAGTATTTCACATGGTGTGCACATCAGGATAATCGGAGTAACGTTGAGGCATACCAGATAGACCGAGGAAGTGCTGTGGAAAAAAGTTAAATTAACACCTATAAATAAAACAGTGAAGTAGATTTTAGCATAGGTCTGATTAAGTGTGTAGCTTGAAAATGGGGGGAATCAGTGGACAAAGCCTCCTATAATGGCAAATACTGCTCCTATTGATAGGACATAGTGGAAATGGCCTACAACATAATATGTGTCGTGTAAGACAATATCTAGTGATGAATTAGCTAGTACGATGACGGTTAAGCCTCCCACTGTGAAATTTTTTGAAACATTGCATGTTTGCAAATGTCTTTGTTCCACCCTTACATTTAATGGACAATTTGGCTTGAAAATAATATTTCCAGCAGGGCACGGTGGCTCACACCTGTAATCCCAGGACTTTGGGAGGTTGAGGCAGGTGGATCACCTGAGGTCAGGAGTTCAAGACCAGCCTGACCAACATGGAGAAACCCCGTCTCTACTAAAAATATAAAATTATCTGGGCGTGGTGGCACATGCCTGTAATACCAGCTACTCGGGAGGCTGAGGCAGGAGAATCGCTTGAACCCAGGAGGCAGAGGTTGTGGTGAGCTGAGGTGGCACCATTGCACTCCAGCCTGGGCAACAAGAGCGAAACTCCGTCTCAAAAAGAAAAGAAAAGGGAAGGGAAGGGAAGGGAAAGGAAGGGAAGGGGAGGGGAGGGGAGGGGAGGGGAGGGAGAAAAGAAAAGAAAAGAAAAGAAAAGAAAATTTCCTCAGAAATTTGAAGACATTGTTCCATTGTCATACGGCATTCAGTGCTGCTGATGATCAATCCAATGCCATTCTGGTTTTTGATCCTTTATATATGAGCTCTTCTTTCCTCTCTGCAAGTTTTTAGGATCTTTTCTTAGTTAACGTTTTTCTGAAATTTCATTATGTTCTGCCTCGTGTAAGGCTTTTTTTTTTTTTAATTCCCTAGGATGGACACCAGATGTTTTTCAGATGGGAAAATGTTATTGTACTATTCTTTGATAATTTAGTTTCTTTCGCATACTAGACCTACCCTACCCTGAGAGGATGACTATAGACTATATGAACTATAGACTCTCACCCAGTCTACCTTCTGGTGAGGTCTGGCCAATATCAGATCAGATCACAGGAAGAGAGAGAGGTCAGAATATTTCTCCTGTATACTCAAATTATTATCTCCGTATACTCAAATAATACTTGTCCTCTGGTAGATTTCACTTTGGAGTCATCAAGCGGGATCCACTTGCCTCATTGTAGGATTCCCGAATGTGCTTTCTTGTCTTGTTGCTGTTGCAGAGCCCCATCTCTCAGGCACTAGCTATATCTATCACTGGAAGGCCCTTCCTCCTTGGCTCTAGTTCTTATTGGACCCCATTTACACGGCCTCCTCCCGTTGCACTTTCAGCCCTGGGAGTGTAATAGCTTCTCATTGCTGCTGATCCCTGGACACTATGCCACCTTTGTTTGTCCCCTTAATCCTTGCTGCTCACACTCCTGTAAATAGTCCTTTCATAAAAATCTCTTTATCCCAACCATGTGCTCATGTGCTGAATTAGGCTTGCTGTTGGGACTCTGATACAATATTTCTCTCTCTCTCTTTTTAGAGATAGTGTCTTGCTCTGTCATCATAACTCACTGCAGCCTCAACTCTTGGGCTTGAGTGATCCTCCTGCCTCAGGCTCATAAGTAGCTGGGACTACAGATGTGAGCCACCACACCTGGCTAACTTTAAAATTTTTTTTTTTTTTTTTTTTTTAACAGAGACACATCTTGCTATGTTGCCCAAGCTGGTCTCAAACTCCTGGGCTCAAGCAATTCTCCTGCCTCAGCCTCCCAAAGTGCTGGGATTACAGGCTGATCCTTTAACTTTGTCCTCTGTTTTCCATCTATATGTCATCTCTTGAATCTACCTTCTGGGAAATTTCCTCGTCTTCATCTTCCACACTGTCTATGAATTTCTCATTTCAGCAATCATATTTTTCATTTCCAAGAGCTCCCATTATTCATTTTCTTTCTAATTTTGTATTGTGGTCAAATACACACAACATAAACTTGACTGTCTTACCTATTTTTAAGTATATATTTCAGTGGCATGAAGTACATTAATATTATTGTGCAACCATCACCCATCTTCAGAACTCTTCCTCTTGCAAAACTGAAACTCTTTCTCCATTAAACAATAACTCCCCACTCCCCATTCCCCCAGCCCTTGGCAACCACCATTCTTTCTCTTTCTCTACCTCATATAAGTGGAATCATATAGAATTTGTCTACAGATAATTCTTTCTTATCATAGCATTCCATTGTTGTTTGTTTCATAATTTATTTCTCTTCCTGCATTGTCTTTGTTTACTCTAAATTCCATTGTTTTAGTGTCTGATTTCATGATGGAGGCATTCCTCAGATGTGAAGTGACTTTCACGTAATAGCTTATTATTACCTCCATATACTCAAATAATACTTGTCCTCTGGTAGATTTCACTTTGAAGTCATCAAGTGGGATCCACTTGCCTCATTGTAGGACTTCTGAATGTGCTTTCTTGTGCTGTTGATTTTTTTGCAGAAGAGAATTTGCCAGTCTTTTGCCTAGCATTCTTGGAGCCAAGTGCAGGAATTAGCCTGAGCACTTCAAGTTCAGAATGGACTTTCGTTTAATGGGAATATTTGTCCGGAATAAATTCCTTGAAGTGAAATTGTGATACCCAAGGGTATGCATTTTAAAATTTAATGGATTCCAATGCAATTTTGGAAGCATCCAAAGAAAAAGGCTTGTTTTTTATTTTGTTTCTTTTAGAGACAGGGTCTTGCTCCCAGGCTGGGGTGCAGTGGTGTGACCTTGGCTCACTGCAGCCTCAACCTCCTGGGCTCAAGCAATCCTCCCATCTCAGTTTCCCAAGCAGCTGGGACCACAGGCACATACAACCATGCCCAGATAAGTTTTGTGGGTTTTTTGTAGAGACGGGGGGTCTTGTTTTGTTGCCCAGGCTGGTCTCGAACTCCTGGGCTCAGGTCATTCTCCCGCCTTGGCATCCCAAAGTGCTGGTATTACAGGCATAAGCCACCAAGGCCAGCCCAAAGAAAAAAGTTTAATATAGTTAAAAAGAACCAAGAAACACATTTTATAAGCTTTCTATGTCAGCAGAATTTAATGAAGTGCTTTCCTTATGGAATTAATATTCCAAGAGGTAAAATAGACTGAAATCAATCCTGTTTTTCCATGGGTCCTACTTGACTTCAGAATCAGTGCTAACATAGGCTATTTGAAAAACTAAACTTCTCTCATCTTTCTAGAAAACAAAATTAGATTACTTTAAAAGCCATTTGATCGGTCTTACAGTAGAGGCAAAAAATGGAAACCTATGAAGAGGTGCTTGGTCTTATCTATCTATAAGGACCAAAGGAAGTAGCAGCTAAAAAAAAAAAATTGCTTAAACCATATGATCTTTGGTAACTGATATTTAAGTTTATGACAACTGTTTGCAGAAAATCGCAGGGTGGTGATTGTCCTATAGGTTGCCTACCTCTTTCTGGATTATAACTGGATTATAACCCTAACCATTCCCATAACCTATATGCCACAAAACATGAACATTAGTGATTTCCAGAGTACCTAAATCCTATCCAGGTCACAACTGACTTATAGGATCTAGCTCTATGCTAATCTAAGTAGGTTTTCCTTTTTTTTTTTAAGTGCTGATTATCTTACCCCATAAGGTTGCTCCAAATTTTGTCCTAAATTCCTCACTACGTAGCAGATAGTAAGACATGCTTTATAAACTCCTCTCCAGAGAGGCCAAGCCTCAGCCAGAAATAGACATTTCCCTTCCAAGATGA
This sequence comes from Pongo pygmaeus, assembly GCF_028885625.2. Lineage (NCBI taxonomy): Eukaryota > Metazoa > Chordata > Mammalia > Primates > Hominidae > Pongo > Pongo pygmaeus. The sequence continues at coordinate 102,909,981 of NC_072384.2, read as the reverse complement.
TTGCAAGGAAGTCTTTAAGTTCTCAGTCTCTATGGTGACAGCTTGATGGAGATAGTTGAGGACTCGTACATGAAATATGCCTTGCCCTTTCAAATTCTGTAACAACCGCTCAACATGAGGTCACAGACACCACTCATTGCTGTGTGATAGCAATCACTTTACCACCGCTGAACTGGAGCTGGGATTTCTTAACAGCGGGGAAGCTGAATGTAGAAAAATACATCCAAACGACATTGTATCTAATTCATTCCTTTTCTTCTATTCTCTACTCTGAAGATATAGTTGAATTTTGCTTGAAGAAATGTAGTTAAATGCTGCATATTGGCAAATGTACAGCCTAAACATTGGTTTATAGTCAACAAAATTTGAGCTTCTATTTGCCAGATACTGTGTTCTTTACAGATGTTCTACTATTGTCAATAAATATTTGTGAGTGAATGGTTTTAAGAGCACTAATGTTGCCAATGATTACTGCTATCTTTTCTCAATATCACTTAGCCAGGCCCAGAATACACAATGAATTCAAAGGGCAGAGTGCCATGTGACTACTTCCTGTTACACACAGTGGGGTGTAGCTTTGCCCTCACTTATATAGTCGTTGGTCAGTTGACAAAATTAACTGAGCCATGGTACCAAGCAGAATGACTTAGGCAGCCAACATATGAAAAAACTTAACCACTTACCCCTCCCATGTAGTGAAAAGATACTTGACTCCTCCCATTTAGTGAAAACACAGGCCTGCCCAGACTTGGTATTTAGAAAACTAAAATAAGACTCTTTGTTTGACTCAGCTCCTAAGTAGTCATTACATATGGGGCACAAAGACCTCTTCTTGAAGATCTCTCTAGGAGAAAAGAGCTGCAGTGGACTAGTGGCTCCCTGACCTATGAATAAGGACAATCATCTATTATGTTACTGGTTTTTTGTGTTTTCTTTAAAGCACAGTCCTTTCAAAATCTCTACTAACTTGATTTTAAGTACGTACAGTTCTGAGGGAGAGTTGCAGCATAGATTACTTCTCAACATATGCATGGTCTAGTAATAGTGAGGATGAAAAGAGGAAACCAAAAGGGAAGTTAAATTCATGCACAATGTATAAGTTACTAATAAAATGGCAATCCCATACTCTCTTGTCCACAACCCAGGAGGGTCTACACTAACCAGAGTCTTGGCTTCCTTTCCTTTCCCTCCCTTCTGACATGATTTTCCTTCAAGTCTCTGTAAGACTGACATTTTGAGCTAATTCTTCTCTTAGAACTTCCCCCAGTTTCTCATCACTTCCCTCACTGTAATTCTACTGATCCCTAAATCTTCTCTAACTCAAGAGCAGAGGACTTCTGATTGGAATATAACCTCAACCCAAACTTCCCCTTCTTATTCTGGCAATTAGAGTTACTATCCTGGTAGGACTTCAGGTTCTTAGAAATAGGATGATAATAATCATTTTATTGATAGTTAACATTTATTGAGCAATCACTATGTCTCAGGCACTGGGCTGCACACTCTACACACTATATACCACATTTGTACATTATAGCAACTTCATACACAGTTACTATTATCTCCCTCTTTTTTTTTTTTTTTTGAGACAGAGTCTCACTCTGTTGCCAGGCTGGAGTGCAGTGGCACGATCTTGGCTCACTGCAACCTCCACCTCCCGGGTTCAAGCAATTCTCCTGCCTCAGCCTCCTGAGTAGCTGGGATTACAGGCGCATGTCACCACGCCAAGCTAATTTTTGTATTTTTAGTAGAAATGGGGTTTCACTATGTTGGTCAGGCTGGTCTCAGACTCCTGACCTTGTGATCCGCCCGCCTAGGCCTCCCAAAGTGCTGAGATTACAGGTGTGAGTGACCACGTCCAGCCTATTATCCCCATTTTTATGGATAAGGAAAAGAAAGGATAGAATGGTAAGTGGATTGTCCAGGAGTGTATGGTAAATGCTAGAGGCAGGATGGAATCCCAGGGAGTCTGAGTCTAGAGGTCATACTCTCAACAAGTGCACTAGGGTAGTTTTCTTCCCTTGCTCTTTGACTTCAGAGACGCAATCTAGTACGATGTTAAGGGTCTTTGGAGCCAGAGTGCCTGGATTCAAATTTCAGTTCCTCTTTTATAGCTGCATGATCTACAGCAAGTTATTTAACTTCCCCTCATGGTTCTAAGTCATCCCACTGGGTGCCATGACTCTGATTAACTCCATCCAGGTTTGATCATTGCAATTAATTTCTAAATATTTCTGGAAATACTATGTATTATGTTAATATGTACTTGTTTTTATAGTACTTAATGTTTCTGTGCATTCTCTATTCTCACAGCAATTTTTCAGTCTTCAATGCTTGAGATCATGGTTTCTCTTCCTTTTCAAACTTTCCTTCATGCTAAGGTAAGTGCTTCGTAAATATTGAGTGACTGATGGCATGAAACAGTCATTGCAAGAAAGGTCTGTTAGAGGCAAAGTAATGTGACACTGGGCCTTGCCTTACTTTAAGTCCAGGTAACAAATAACTATGCATTCTGCAGCTTTGCAGACCAGGGTAATCTTCAGAATAAGTCAAGCTTTTGCTTCTGACAGAGCATCCTTTCAATGGCAGCCAGAAAACTGATCTCTTGATTCTCCATCCCTGGGTGTGTAGACATGTAGACAGAAGAAAGCAAGGGATAGGCTGCCATGACATGTCTACGAGACTTTGCCAAGACACTGCAAAGCCAGTAACCCCCACAATGAGGAGAGGAGTTAGGCTGCAATTAACTCCTTGTCATCTGCTATAGCAGAGTCAGCCACACGGCAGCTTTCCCCTTCCTTTACTGAGAGAACACGTTCTTCCTTCCAGATATCTCCTTGGATCTCTGATCCTGAGGACATCCTATGACCTCCCTCCTAATTCCAAAAGAAGCAAAAGGCCGGGCGCGGTGACTCATGCCTGTAATCCCAACACTTTGGGAGGCTGAGGTGGGCAGAGCTTTCAGTGAGCCAAGATTGCGCCACTGCATTCCAGCCTGGGCAACAGAGCAAGACTCTATCTTAAAAAAAAAAAAAAAAAAAAAAAAAAAGAAGCAAAAGAAAATCAGATCCATAGTTGGTATCCAATTCTGTATGAGTGAGACATAGAGGGGAGGAGGTCTAGAGATTTGCAAAGTAACACTTGAAAGGGATCCAGCAGAACTGAGTCATAGATTACCTTTAATAATTGTGCCAATTACTTCTTTGGTAGAATGACAAATGGAAAACAATCATTGAAACCATTGAAATAAAAACTAAATCATTCCAATTATAGCAAACAGAGCAGAGAAGGCCTGTTAACATTCACACGAAAAGGTAGGGGTGATTAAATTCCACGAAGCTTAGGTATGGCTTTTACTTGGAAGGTAGAAAAAAATTAAATCCTTGATAATTCAGAAGGTAGAATCATAGGATTTTAGAGCCGAAAACATTTTTGAACTCATGTAATCCAAGTCTCATATTTTACAAATTAGGAAACTGAGGCCCAGGGAGGGAAAGTCACTTTCTAGAGACCACAGGAATGATAACAGAGCCAGGTCAGAGCTCTGGTCTCCTGCCTTTCTAATGCATCCACTGATGAGAAAAGATGCCTATATCTGGGAAAGGCTCTCAGGTTCAACTAAGGCCCAGGAAACATGAGTAAACCTGATAACTTTGTAGAAAGAGGAAGTTATCATACCTCTATTCCCTGTATACTGGGCCACAACACAACTATCCTTGTTTTTCTCAAATTTTTCAGCTTCTCTGATTTGCATGTTGATCTCATGTTCAAGTGGGACAAAAAAAGCATGCGAAAAGAGAGAGAAAGAAAAAATATAGCATAACATAAAGCGGAAGCAACCTTCTTCATGGCTTAGGGGTGTTTAGTAGCAAACTAGGAATCAAGAGGACCTGGATTCTCCTGGCTCTAGCTCTGCCACTTTGACAGTCATTTAACATCTTTGTGCCTCAGTTTTCCTATCTGCAAAATGAAACCACTGTATAGTAAATGATTTCTAAGGTCTCTTTCATCACTAATATTTTAGAATAATATTAGAGCAATATTCAATCCTCATGATACTAATATAATTTTATCATATCCTAGATTAGAAAGATATATATGAAATAAGGGTGATGAGCAAGTAGTTGATTGCGAATTCATTCGAACAAATATTTATTGTTTTTTGTTTGTTTTGAGATGGAGTCTCACTCTGTCGCCCAGGCTGCAGTGCAGTGGCATGATCTCGGCTCACTGCAACCTCTGCCTCCCGGGTTCAGGCGATTCTCCTGTATCAGCCTCTTGAGTAGCTGGGACTACAGGCGTGTGCCACCGTCATTGCCTCATATTTGATCCTGGGTCAAAGCAAAATGCCAGGACTCTGGAGTGCATCCTCATTGCTTTGCTATGAACATGGACATATCCACGTGAGCATTTCTGTTGATTTGGGAAACCAAGGGCAAGAAGTGGCCTACGAAGTATGCGCTATATAATATGAAAAAAAAGAAAATGAAAGGATGAAATACTAGTATATAATTAAGAGACTCAATTGCAAAAACTCTTAACCTGAACACAAATTCTGAAAGTTAACTTTGTTCTAATATATCTCACCATTACTCTTCACCTTCATGTTACTAACAAACTTCCTGAAAGTTTTCTTCATCCTGTAATTCCACTCAACAAAATAACCTTTATTTTCTGGCTTTTCTAACTTACTTTTCAAACAACCAAGTTTCTCAAAGATTGCCTAACAAACAGCCCACTGACCTGTTCTTTCTACCTCTCTTTGAGACCTGTATCACTGTTGCGCATCCATTCTTCCTTGAAATTTTGTCTTTTATATCTTGTGGAGCATTTCCAGCACTATCCTAGTTCTCCTCCTGCCTTTTGCCTTTCTCTCATTTCTACTGTGTATTCTTTTTTTTTTTGACACGGAGTCTCACTCTCTGTCGCCCAGGCTGGAGTGCAGTGGCGCGATCTCGGCTCACTGCAAGCTCTGCCTCCTGGGTTCACGCCATTCTCTTGCCTCAGCCTCCAAAATACCTGGGACTACAGGCGCCCGCCACCACACCCAGCTAATTTTTTTGTATTTTTAGTAGAGACGGGGTTTCACCATGTTAGCCAGGATGGTCGCGATCTCCTGACCTTGCGATCTGCCCTCCTCGGCCTCCCAAAGTGCTGGTATTACAGGCGTGCGCCACTGCGCTCGGCCCTACTGTGTATTCTTTTTTGTTTATTTGAGACACAGTCTTGCTCGGTCCCCTAGGCTGGAGTGCAGTGGTGTGATCTCGGCTTACTGCAACCTCCGCCTCCTGGGTTCAAGTGATTCTCCTGCCTCAGTCTCCAGAGTAGTTGGTATTACAGGCTCGTGCCACCACGCCTGGATAATTTTTGTATATTTACTAGAGACGGGGTTTCACCATGTTGGCGAGGCTGGTCTATAACTCCTGACCTCAGGTGATCCTTCCGCCTTGGCCTCGAAAAGTGCTGGGATTACAGGTATGAGCCACCGTGTCCGGCCCCATTTCTACTGTGTATTCTTTGTTGGCTTTCTGTTTGTAAATATGGATCTTGTCCTGGAGCTTTTTTTTCAACCCTCACTATACATAGCACCCCCTCCTGGGAATCTCATGATATTCCCAGAGCTTAGACTCTCATTTCTGCAGAGGATTCTCAGTTCTAGAGGCATTCTCAAGACTTATCAGAGGTGTAAACAGGGTACTTAATGCCAGATACCCCTTCTATTGTAAGACTAAAATTTCAACTTCTGCTATTGTTGTACACTACCTACTTATGCAGGTATAGTGAGGCTAAATCTGTCACCACTCCTTGTAACAACCAGGGGAGTGGCTGCATTTCACTTCACCAACAGTTTCAATGGCCATGCAGGTATATTATACAAAGTGAAAGCTTAGCATGTAGAATCATGTACACAGCTAACCTCTAATTATTTTATTGTGTCTTGACGTAGATGTTGTCCTTTTATTCAAACACTGCCTGTTTTGTGCATAAATTACCCAAGCTACAGAAGTAGAGGAAGGGCAGGCCTAGAGGAATAACTGGAGTGGTAGGCCCAGCCTCTAAAGAAATAACAGACTTCAGGAGAAAAATGCCTGCAGTCAATTCTCTCATGAATGAGACGTAAATAGGCACCCTGTGCTTCCAAAGCTAGAAATCACAGAGATCAGGATGCTGAACACAGTCACCCTCCTTTCCTTTTGAGAACCCACTCTATTGTAAAATTTTCTCCCCAGGTTGGAGAATAGAGCTCAGAGCCTGTCTGATCATAAGTCTTAAACCAAGATGAATCATTCAATCATAATGTCATTGGCTTCAGCAATGCCCTATGATTAAGTAAAAGCCTTTCCAAAGAGCTTCCAAAAAGGAATAAAAGTACACTGAGCACTCCATTGCACATTAATGAACAGGACATTACTATATAGGGGCAAATAGAAACAGTAATGAACATTAAGTAAGCTTTCATATCCCACTGAAACTCTCCTTTGCAGCCAGAAAGCAGAAATAGCTAAAGGAAAACTACATGACTAGAGAACTGTTCTCTAAAACATGTTTTAGGCATGGCGTAGACTTTTCCCTCTTCTTTCTTTTTTTGGGGTATGTGTCTGTGTGTGTGTGCTGGGGGCAGGTGTTCTTCTAAAATATTACAAAGACTGGCCAGGCATGGTGGTTCACACCTGTGATCCTAGCACTTTGGGAGGCTGAGGCGGGAGCATTGCTTGAGCCCAGGAAGTCAAGACCAGCCTAGGCAATGTGGTGAAACCTCATCTGTACAAAAAATGAGACATAAACAGACACCCTCTGTCTCCAAAGCTAGAAATCACAGAGATCTTTGCAGATGATATGCTTCTTCACGTGGAAGACTCAATTCAATGAAAAATGAAGGTGGCCAGTGACAAAACAATAACTAGGAAAAAAGGCAAGTACCTTCAGACCCTCCCTGTCCACTCCTCCCACCCCACCATTCTGGACACAGTCACCCTCCTTTCTTTTTGGGAACCAACCCCATTTTAAAATTTTCTCCTCAAGTTTGAGAATAGCCCTATCAGGCTCTGAGCTCATACCTATAGGTGTGGTGACATGTGGCTGTAGTCCCAGCTATTTGGAAGGCTGAGGTGGGAGGATCACCTGAGCCTAGAAGGTAGAGGCTGCAGTAAGCCCTGATCGTACTACTGCACTCCAGCTGGGGTGGCAAAGTGAGATCCTGTCTCAAAAAATAATAATAATTGTTATTATACCTATATATCTATATATACTTCAAAGACTTAGTATGGGAAAATTTAAATGCACAGTTAAGCAATACATAGAAATAAAACAAAGAAAACTCATCCATATCATCCCCAAATATAATGAACTTTTCCAGCCATTTTTCTGTGCATTTGTCTATGTATTTCACACACAGAAAGAGCAAGGATCATACTGTTCATATTATTTTGTAGCCTGTTCTTTTCACTGACAATATATGCCATGAAATTATTTCTATGTCATATATAACCCTAAGGCCTTGTTTGTTGGTTTGTTTTTCGAGACAGGGTCTCACTCTGTCGTCCAGGCTGGAGTACAGTGGCACGATCTCAGCTCACTGCAACCTCTGCCTCTTGGGCTCAAGTGATTCTCCTGCCTCAGCCTCCTGAGTAGCTGGGATTATAGGCATGCACCACCACACCCAGCTAATTTTTAAATTTTTAGTAGAGAAGGGGTTTTGCCATGTTGGCCAGGCTGGTCTCGATCTCTTGGCCTCAAGTGATCCACCTGCCTCGGCCTCCCAAAGTGCTGGGATTATAGGCATTAGCCACCACGCCTGACCCTAAGGCCATTTTTAATGGTGGTATTAAATATTCATATATGAGCTAAAAAGTATGATTGAACTATTGTACAGACTGCATCCTAATTTATTTATTCTCAATTCTTAGATGAGGTTTGCATAATTGGCTGAATTGTGTTCCCCCAAAATTCATATGTCAATATACTAACCCCCAGTACCTCAGAACGTGACTGCATTTGGAGATAGGATTTTAAAGAGATAATTAAGTTAAAATGAGGTCATCAATGGGCCTTAATCCAATATGACTGGCACCCTTATAAAAAGGGGAAACTTGAACATAGACACTTACAAGAACCATGTGAAGATCCTGCTGACAGCTTGATATCAGACCTTTAGCCTCCAGAATTGTGAGAAATAAATTTCTGTTTAAACCACTCAGTCTGCCGTGCTTTGTTATGACAGCCCTAGAAAACAAATATAGGTTGTTTACAATTTTTTTCCGATTAAGAACATCTTTGTATTTCACTCTCTGGGCACCTATCTATTTCCTTTGAATACATTTCGAAACAAGGATTGTTAGGTCAAAGAGTATCTTTTTTATGCTTCTGATATGTATTGTTTGTCAAATTGTCCCGGCTAAGGGTGCGGTTTCCAGACTACTTCCAAGGCCACTAGTCTTCCTGGTGCCAGAGGTTTTCATAGGTTTTTCCTCTTTTTTCTAATTACGTGTTTTCAAATTTTCCATTAGAAATACATGTTACTTTTATAATAAAAAATATTTTTATTTTTTTAAAAGGGAAAAAGAGTCTTATTCAATATAAAATATCTCCATATTTGACTGAATTAAAATGAAACTGTTACAGAGTTTCAGTTCTGTTTTATTTTGTTTATCTGTCCCCCAAGCTGGAGTGCAGTGGCCCTATCTCGGCTCACTGCAAACTCTGCCCACCGGGTTCAAGCGATTCTCCTGACGCAGCCTCCTGAGTAGCTGGGACTACAGGCACCTGGCACCACGCTCAGCTAATTTTTGTATTTTTAGTAGAGATAGTGTTTCACCATGTTGGCCAGGCTGGTCTCAAACTCCTGACCTCAGATGATCTGCCTGCCTTAGCCTCCCAAGGTGCTGGGATTACAGGTGTGAGCCACCATACCCGGCTGAGTTCAGTTTTATAAGATGAAAGAGTTAGGGAGGTGGATGGTGGTGATGGTTGCACAAAATTTTGAATATATACATACCACTCCACTGTAGACTTAAAATGGTTAAGATGGTAAATTTTATGTGTATTTTAACACAATAATTAAAAATTGAAAATGTCATATGAAACAGTGGTTTGAAGAGACAAAACTGAAAGCTCATTAAGAGAATGAGAAGATAAGTCACAGACTAGGAGGAAACAGTTGCAAAAGACGTATCTGATAAAACAGTGTTATCTGGCCGGGTGTGGTGGTTCAGGCCTGTAATCCCAACACTTTGGGATGCCAAAGTGGATGGATTACTTGAGTCCAGGAGTTCAAGACTAGCTTGGGCAATATAGCAAACCCTATCTCTCCACAAAAAAAAAAAAAAAAAAAAAAAAAAAAAGTAGCAGGGTATGGTGGCTCAGGATGGCTCGAGCCTGGGAGGTTGAAGCTGCAGTGAACTGTGATCACATCACTGCACTCCAGCCTTGGTGACGGAGTGAGACTGTCTCAAGGCAAAAAAAAAATGTTGTTTTTAAAAAATATATACAAAGAACTATTTTTAAAATGTATTTGTTTATTAGAGGTGGGGTCTTGCTATGTTGCCTAAGCTGAATTAGAACTCCTGGGCTCAAGGGATCCTCCTGCCTCAGCTTCTGAAGTAGCTGGGACAACAGGCACAAACTATCATGCCCAGCTCAAAATACACAAAGAATTCTTAAAACTCTGGGAGCTAAGCTATGAAGATGCAAATACATAGGAATGATACAATGGACTTTGGGGACTTGGGGGAAAGGGTGGGGAGTGAGGGATAAAAGACTACACATTGGGGTACAGTGTACACTGCTCATACACTGCTCATGATTTGGTGATGGGGGCACCAAAATCTCAGAAATTACCACTAAAGAACTTATTCATGTAACCAGATACCACCTGTCTCCCCAAAACTGATTGAAATAAAAAGAAAAGTAGCTATAATTGGTGTCATTTAATAATAAAGTTTAATAATAATTTCTGGTCACTAAAAAAATTAAAAGAATTCTTAAAACTTAACAATAAGAAAACAACCCAATTTAAAAATGGGCAAAACAGGCTGGGCACGGTGGCTCACGCCTGTAATCCCAGCACTTTTGGAGGCCAAGGCTGGCGGATCACGAGGTCAGGAGATCGAGACCATCCTGGCTAACACGGTGAAACTCTGTCTCTACTAAAAAAATACAAAAAAAAAAAAAATTAGCTGGGCATGGTGGTGGGCGCCTGTAGTCCCAGCTACACAGGAGGCTGAGGCAGGAGAATGGCATGAACCCGGGAGGCGGAGCTTGCAGTGAGCAGACATCGCGCCACTGCACTCCAGCCTGGGCAACAGAATGAGACTCCGTCTAAAAAAAAAAAAAGGACAAAAGACCTGAACAGATTCACATCACCAAGAAGATACACAGAAGGCAAATAAGCAATGAAAAATCCTCAACATCGTAAGTCATTAGGAAATCGCAAATTAAAACAACAATATCAGTACAAACCTAATAGAATGGCTAAAATCCAAAAGAGTGACAATACCAAATGGTGACAAGGAGGTAGAGCAGTAAGAACTCTTACTCATTGCTGATGGGATATCAAAATGGTATAGAAGACACTTTGGCAGTTTCTTACAAACTAAACACACCCATACATATGGTCTAGTGATTGCATTCCTTGCTATTTACCCTAAGGAGTCAAAAACTTAAGCCTACATGCCAGGCATGGTAGTGCATGTCTGTAGTCCTAGCTACTGGAGGGGTTGAGGTCAGACGATAACTTGAGCCCAGGAGTTCAGGTCCAGCCTGGGCAACATAATGGGATGCTGTCTCTAAAAATTTTTTAATAAAAAAAATCACATAAAACTCTGCACACAGATGTTTATAACAACGTTATTCGTAATTGCCCAATCTTGGAAGCAAATAAGAAGTCAACTAAGGATAAATAAACTGCAGTACATCCATTGGTTGGAATTTTATTTAGTGCTAAAATGAAAGGAGCTATCAAGCCATCAAAAGACATGGAGGAAACTTAAATGCATATTGGTAATTAAAAGAAGCCAATCTGAAAGGGCTGTATGATTCTAACTATATGATATTTTGAAAAGGCAAAACTATGGAGGCAGTAAAAAAGACTAGTGCTTACCAGGGATTAGGGGAGGGAGGGATAAATAGGAGAAGCACAGAGGATTTTTAGGGGAGTGAAATTATTGCGTAGGATACTGTAATTGTGGACACATTATACATTTGTGAAACCCATAGACTGTACAACACCAAAAGTGAACCCTAATATAAACCATGGACTTTGGATGATAATATTGATGTATGCATGTAGATTCATTGATTGTAATGTAAGTACCACTCTGGTGCATGATGTTGATAGTGAGGGAGGCTGGTTGTGGGGAAGAGGTCATAGAGAATGTGCTATATTTTCCACTCAATTTTTCTGTGAATTTGAACTGCTCTATAAAATAAAGTGTATTAAAAAAACACAGGCCAGGAGCCATGGCTCAGGCCTGTAATCCCAGCACTTTGGGAGGCCGACACGGGTGGATCACTTGAGGTCAGGAGTTCGAGACCATCCTGGCCAACATGGTGAAACCCCATCTCTACTAAAAATACAAAAATTAGCTGGGCGTGGTGGTGGGCGCCTGTAATCCCAGCTACTCAGGAGGCTGAGGCAGAAGAATCACTTGAACCTGGGAGGTGGAGGTTGCAGTGAGCCAAGATCGCGCTACTGCACTCCAGCCTGGGCGACAGAGTGAGACTCTGTCTAAAAAAAAAGGAAAAAATTTAAAAATAAATTTAAAAAAAACTAAAGTCTCAGAGAGAGATGCATGTTGGATCAAGTCATTATTAGGAAAGTAATCTGATCTTAATCAGATCATTCTTATGTATTTGTATCATTCTTTTGTATACAACTTGATCTATTGGATCAAGTCATTGTTAGGAACCTGTCCCAGCAAACTTTCCAGTTCAGTAAAGCCACCATCATTCTCCCACTTACTGAAGCCAGAAACCCAGATGTTGTTCTCGACAACTTCTTTGACCTCACTTCCCACTTTCAAATACTCATACTCAAACATATTTTAATTTTCTTTCCATCACTGTTGCCACCTTTTGAGACCGACCCACCATTGTCATTCTCCAAAACTAAAAATAGTCCAACAGGTCACCTAGCTTCTATTTTTTGGCAGATTTCAATCAATTATCTACACAGTGGCCAGACTAATCTTTTGGAAACAAATTTATGTCACTTTACTACTTAAAACTTGAGTGGATCTTTTTCCTGCACCTTTGAATTAAAGTAAAAGTCTGTAAGGCTGGTCAGGCATCTGCCTATCTTCCAACCTCAACTCACATCTCTCTCCCTCTTGCTCATCAGGCACCAAGGACGTGAACCATCCTTTACCACCCAGCCTAGCAGAGTCTCCTATAATTCTTCCTGTTACTCTCTGCTTTGGGATCTAGTTTGTTTCCTTCTATAGCTCTTTGAATGTTATAAATTCTTGTTTACTTATTCTCTGTTGATCGCTCCCACTAAACAGGAAGCTCCATGAGAGCAAGACTTCATCTGTTGGGTGCCAGGCAGTGTTCTGCCTAACATGGCAATACTAGCACCTAACATTGCCTGGCACATGGTAGGCAGTGGTGTACCAAAGGTGAAGCTATGGCAGTAGAAAGCTTTAACCTCCCGGGTTAAAGCGATTCTCCTGCCTCAGCCTCCCAAGTAGGTGGGGTTACAGGTGCCCACCACAACGTCCTGCTATCATTTCATTATTATTATTATTATTTTTTTTTTTCCGGGAGACGGAGTCTTGCTCTGCCGCCCAGGCTGGAGGGCAAGTGGCGTGATCTCAGCTGACTGCAACCTCCGCCTCCCAGGTTCAAGCAATTCTCCTGCCTCAGCCTTCCAAGTAGCTGGGACTACAGACGCATGCCGCCACACCCGTCTAATTTTTTGTATTTTAGTAGAGACTGGGTTCACCGTGTTGCCCAGGCTGGTCTCGAATTTCTGAGCTCAGGCAATCCGCCCGCCTCCGCCTCCCAAAGTGTTGGGATTACAGGCGTGAGCCACCGCGCCCGGCCAAAAATAAATTGTATAAAGGAGGAGACTAATGTATACATTAGTCAATTTTAGTATTATCATTATTTTGAGATGGGGTCTCGCTCTGTCACCCAGGCTGGAGTGCATGGGCAAGACCTCGGCTCACTCACTGTAACCGCCGCCTTCCGGCATCAAGCAATTCTCTTGCCTCAGCCTCCAGAGTAGCTGGGACTACCGGCGCGTGCCACTACACCTGACTTTTTTTTTTTTTTTTTTCTTTGAGACGGAGTCTCACTCTGTCGCCCAGGCTGGAGTGCAGTAGGACGATCTCTGCTCACTGCAAACTCCGCCTCCCGGGGTCAAGCGATTCTGCTGCCTCAGCTTCCCAAGTAGCTGGGATTACAGGGATGTGCCACTATGTCATGCTAATTTTTGTATTTTTAGTAGAGACGGTTTCACCGTGTTGGCCAGGCTGGTCTGGAAGTCTTGACCTCAGGTGATCCGCCCACCTCGGCCTCCCAAAGTGTTGGGATTACAAGCTTGAGCCACCGCGCCCAGCCTACCTCTTCCTTTTTTAAATTGAGCAGTTAATTTCCTTTCTATTTACCCACTATCTGTTTGGGGAGGAGTTTATTTACTTAGTCTAGAGGAGACAGAAATGAAACCCTTTAATTTTGCTTTAGGGTGGAGACTTATTAAGGAAGGTGCAGGAAAGAGCAGTGTAAAATTACGGGACACGAGGACATATTGTTACTTCCTGTAAAATTGGCAGCTCTTATATTGCTTTAATTTGCACAGTTTTCTTCTCACCCTCCCAAATTATGCAACTGCATGTTGATTTGCATGATGAACGTGTAACTGAAAAGACTATTTGTACCAGAGGAGAGTCTATTTAATGAAAAGTATTAGTGAATCCTTTTAATTAAAGAATCAGTTTTTGTTCTATAAAATCATGTTTTCAGGTAGCAGATTTGCTTAGAGAGGCATATCTGTATGCTGAATAATGGATTTTACGCTTTTTGAATTCTAGCCTGAATTTCACTCACGTTTTGGTCCAGAAAAGGCAGTTTAACAGGATCAGTAGCATCAATAACCTTACCCAATATAAAATTGTAAGTTATCCATTGTATACTAAAGTTGAAAATACTAAAAGTCAAATTTGGGCCCCCATAATTTAGGTGAAGATAAATCAGATAAAGTTTAGCAATAAATGAGGAGAGCATTTCCAAATAAGATATCTAAGAAAGAGGCTAAAGGGATGGGGAGAAGGAGAAGGGGATTTTGTAGCTTAGAGAAGAACAAACTATAGGGAAGATTTTAACTTTTTTTTTTTTTTTTTTTTTCTGAGACAGAGTCTCACTCTGTTGCCCTGGCTGGAGTGCAGTGGTGCAATCTTGGCTCACTGCAACCTCTGCCTCCCAGATTCAAGCTATTCTCATGCCTCAGCCTCCCGAGTAGCTGGGATTACAGGCTTGCATCACCACGCCTGGCTAATTTTTGTATTTTTAGTAGAGACGGGGTTTCACCATGTTGGCCAGGCTGTCTCAAACTCCTGGCCTCAAGTGATCTGCCCGCCTTGGCCTCCCAAAGTGCTGGGATTACAGACGTGAGCCACTGCACCCGGCCTCATTAACTTTGAAATAGATGAAAGGATATCATCTACTGCTTTCTTTGACAGGAGAGACTATAAGAATAAATAGCACAGGGTTACTACTAGAAAAATTTTGGGTGAGAAACAGTACAAATAAATCTTTGCACAAATAAGACTGTGAAGGTGAAGGGCACTGGGGTGAGTTTCTGAAGTTACTAGCACACAGCTCTGTACTTCTTGGCCTCAGTTAGCAGGGAGGCAGGGGCTTGATTTAGAACGAATATTCCTAAATGCCTCTTCCCTTTGGTCCTAACATGCTAAAAGACTGAACTGAAACTCTTTTTGTTTAACCTTTCTTTTCTCAAGCATGGCTTTCCTTTTCTACTTTTCTTATTTCTCCTATCAAGTTAAAAGAAAAATGCATTAAGAAGAGAAGCCTCAGCCGGGAGCGGTGGCTCACGCCTGGAATCCCAACACTTTGGGAGGCCAAGGTGGGCGGATCACAAGGTCAGGAGTTCAAGACCAGCCCGACCAACATGGTGAAACCCCGTCTCTACTAAAAATGCGAAAAGAAAATCAGCCAGGCGTGGCGGCTGCCTGTAATCTCAGCTACTCGGGAGGCTGAGGCGGGAGAATTGCTTGAACCCTGGAGGCAGAGGCTGCAGTGAGCTGAGATCACGGCACTGCCCTCCAGCCTGGGCGACAGTGCGAGAATCTATCTCAAAAAAAAAAAAGAGAAGCTTCTATGCAAACAACCAAGCTGAGTGTATGATGATTCTGAGTACCCCATTTGCTTGGTGATGCTTATGTAATGAAAGTTTGTTTGGGGTTTAAGGTAAGCCAGTTTTGTTTAGTTTTGGGTAGTCATTTATCCCATGAATAAGTATTGGAACGTTATTTAGATACAGGTTTCAGTGAGAGATGCGGGTGTGGAGAATGGAGAAATAAGGTAACCATGGACTTCCTATGGAAGAAGACAAAAGTGTGCACCACTGGAGAGGGCAGACAAGCTGCCCTACGTCAGAGTCTTAGCCAGGGATGGCTTGCCTCTCAAGTTCCCCTCCTCTCAGTTCCACAATGCCAAGCTTTTCCTCTAGGCTCTTATATTCACATTATGTCTGCGACGAAAGTTCTTACAGCAGGTACAAACCAAAGATTACAAAGATTAGGAAGGTAATATAAATGGGTAAATCTAGTTGGATTAAGACAACTGGAAGTTGCTGGGTTTGGGGAAGGTCCAGGTCCCACCTAAAAGGCATTCAGATAAAAACAAATGTTAAATACTCTGCAGGCCAAACAAAACACAGCTGGCTGGCTAAATTTAGCCCTATGCTCATCATGCTTTCCTCCTTTCTTAGAGAATAGAGCTTAAAGTATTCCTCTTGTATGCAGATATGTATATGATACAGAAAATCAGAAGTAATTGAGAGGGAGGACTAGACAGAGCATGGTTTACTGAAATTCTACATACCTTAGGAGAGACTATTTCCATAATTTTATTCAAACTGTGAATTGAAGAATCTTGGTTCTGGTTCCTTGTTTTATTTTCACTTTTTTTTTTTTTTTCTGAGAGAGTCTCACTCTGTCGCCCAGGTTAGAGTGCAGTGGTGAGATCTCAGCTCACTGCAACCTCTGTCTTCTGGGTTCAAGAGATTTTCCTGCCTCAGTCTCCTGAGCAGCTGGGATTACAGGTGTGCACCACCATGCCCAGCTAATTTTTTTGTATTTTTAATAGAGACGGGGTTTCACCATGTTGGGCAGGCTGGTCTCAAACTGATGACTTCAAGTGATCCTCCCGCCTTGGCCTTCCAAAGTGCTGGGATTACAGGCATAAGCCACCGCACTGGGCCTGGTTTCTAGTTTTAATTCTTCAAATCTGCTTTGGGATGAGAAATATAAACTATTTCTGCGTAAATCCCTTTGAAAGGGTGGAGCTTCCTCCCCCCCATCCCCCCAATAGGTTGAAATTTGATTGCTGAGTCAGATATAATCCATGATAGTTTAGCACTCCCCAGATTATGTGGGGGTATTTTGATTTATCAGGATAGATATAGTCATGTCTCATTCTTTCCTTTTTTTTTTTTTGAGACGGAATTTTGCTTTTGTTGCCTAGGCTGGAGTGCAATGGTGCAGTCTCGGCTCACCGCAACCTCTGCCTCCCAGGTTCAAGCGATTCTCCTGCCTCAGCCTCTCGAGTAGCTGGGATTACAGGCATGCGCCACCATGCCCAGCTAATTTTGTATTTTTAGTAGAGATGGGGTTTCTCCATGTTGGTCATGCTGGTCTTGAACTCCCGTCCCCAGGTCTGCCTGCCTCGGCCTCCCAAAGTGCTGGGATTACAGGTGTGAGCCACTGTGCCCGGCCTTTCCTCACTATTTCATGTTCATCTTTAGTAAAGCAGCTATCAGTAGCTTCATTTGCCACCTAAAACTTCCAATATATGTTCTTATAATTGGAGAACTTTCAGTCAGTTTATACATCTAGAGGAATCTTTTTAAATTTTTTATTTTTGAGACAGAGTCTCACTCTGTCACCCAGGCTGGGGTGCAGTGGTGCAATCTCAGCTCACTGCAAACTCTGCCTCCTGGGTTCAAGCATTTCTCCTGCCTCAGCCTCCTGAGTAGCAGGGACTACAGGCACATGCCACCACGCCCGGCTAATTTTTGTATTTCTAGTAGAGATGGGGTTTCACCATGTTGGCCAGGATGGTCTTGATCTCCTGACCTTGTGATCCACCCACCTCAGCCTCCCAAAGTGCTGGGATTACAGGCATGAGCTAACATGCCCGGCCATCTAGAGGAATCCTAATGAAAAATTAAAGACTCAAAAAGCTTTATAGTAATAGGAAAATACTACCTGTTTGTTTTTATTATGGTAATATACAAAGAGACACTGAAGGCTCTTCAACAATTCTGAATGTAAGAATGCAATTTTTAGGTAGAAAGTATTAGAGAAGAGAAAATAAGGAGAAAAAGTAATTAGAAATTGTTTCCTCAAAAAATTAAGTATCAGCTTGGCATTATGCTTATGCCTATAATCCCAGCACTTTGGGAAGCTAAGGTGGGAGGATCACTTGAGGCCAGGGGTTCAAGACCAGCCTTGGCAACATAGTAAGACCCCATCTCTTTAAAAAAAAAAAAAAAAGAGCCAGGCATGGTAGCATGTGCCTGTAGTCCTAGCTACTTGGGAGACTGAGGTGAGAGGATCACTTGAGCCCAGGAGTTTGAGGCTACAGTGAGCCCTGATCATGCCACTGCACTCCATCCTGGGCAATAGAGTGAGACTCTGTCTCTTAAAAACTAAATAGGCTGGGTGCAGTGGCTCACACCTGTAATCCTAGCACTTTGGGAGGCAGAGGCAGGTGGATCACAAGGTCAGGAGTTCAAGACCATCCTGGCTAACACGGTGAAACCCCATCTCTACTAAAAATACAAAAAATTAGCCGGGCGTGGTGGCACACGCCTATAGTCCCAGCTACTCGGGAGTCTGAGGCAGGAGAATGGTGTGAACCCAGCAGGTAGAGAATGGTGTAAACCCAGCAGGTGGAGCTTGCAGTGAGCCGAGATGGTGCCATTGCACTCCAGCCTGGGTGACAGAGCGAGACTCCGTCTCAAATAAATAAATAAATAAATAAATAAATATCAAACTAGTCAGCTTCTTCTAGCAGAGAGCAGAGAGGAGGGTACATCTGGAGAGGAAATATGAAATATCCAACAGCCTGAGTAGAAACTGATATGGGAAAGAGGAACAGGAAGATCAGTGATGGCTGACTAGGAACATTGGATGCCAGTTCTCCTCAGAGAGAAGAACCAAAGGTGAATAATCATGGCCCAAGTGGAATACTGAGGGAAGAGTGCCGGAACCCACAGGAAGAAGTTGGGGCACAGAAAAAAGAGGGAAGCAAGAGTTTGGCAGAGATAATCCCCAAGGGACTTGCAGTCCTGTGGAAAGGGTAGGTGGGGATGTTTTTAGCTCCTTTCACTTACCCTTGCTGCAGCAGACTGCTGGTTTCCAAACTGTTGAAGAGCCCCTCTGCCCTCTTGAATTGGCACCAGTATGAGCAGTGATTTGAGAACTTCTTGAGGGCAGAGCACCAAGTTGCCAGCTCATGCAGGATTGCTTACCCTGCCCGTAGACCCGAGCTGAGGTAGTGGGTGCCATACTGGTTGTGCACCCATTGAGGGCCTCTGTCCTGCCCAAGGAGTCTCAGCCCTTGTGTTGCTGCATTACTGGATCCCCTGTAAACATTCCCTAGCATCTGCTCAGGCTGTAGCAACCACAAAGGGCCAGTGGGATCCAGGGGGAGCTGTGGCGTTGCTGGAGGTGTAACCCTCAGGGCAAACTGTCCATAGGGGAAGGGAGTGTACACCGTGCCAAAGCACCCCTTGGGACAAAGGAGACGAGAGTACAGGGTCTCCTGTGCCTGAGAGCTCCCTGCTTGTGCACTTAAGGTGACTGTGTCCCTTCCAGCAGAGATGCAGGTGTGGTGCTGGAGGAGTGTGTTTCAATCTCAGTGGGCAGACAGAATTGGTGCTCAAGAAGAGACATAGAAAGGGGGACTTCTCCCCTACAATCATTGCTGTGTACATAGCCAGGCTGTTCCTGTGGGGGGCTGGCACAGGTGTGCCTATGGATGGTCAATGCAGGGCTATTAGGGGTGGGTGCACCCCAACTGGCAGTGTTCCCCCCACCACCCCAGGCCCGGCTTGCATGAAGAGTGGGGCCCCTCTCCCTCTCTACTTGGAGCAACAGTTTTCCTGCAGTAGAGATCAACGAAGCCACAAAGTTGTCTGTGTTCAGCTGAGGGAAGAGGTTCCCACGGGAGGCCATTTCAGTGGAGGGCTCTGGGACAGGCATTTCTGTGGCCCTCAGCTATATTGCAGCCTAGAGATAAACGACATTGCCTATCTCAGGGTCACAAAGCCTCAGGACAGGGGTGTGATTGGGAGGTAGATCGCATTCCTTCTTGGTCAGGACATGGCGCTGGTGCAGCCCTTTCTGCCTGTGATGGAAACCTCAGCGCATTTCACCACAAGCCCCCGACCAGCCTCATCAGGGTTTGTGCTTCCACTGTCATTGGGGTATCCGAAGGTGAGCTTAGCAGTCCAGCTGCACCCAGCTTCCTCCTCCTTTCCTGGGGTAAGTAGGGAACTCAGGGCACCCAGCATTCCACAGATCAGTCCACTCACAGATCAGCCCACCACCTGAGACAACAGACAGCCCTTCCCAGTAAACAAAGATTAAGCACGCACACACCCTCGGCATCTGGCTCTTACCCGCATTCGCCACCTGCTGGTCCACAGACGGAACTGCACAACCCAATACAAAACCTTCTGATGGAACTGCACAGCGCTATGAACCAGGTAAGCTTCCTGAGACCTCCACAATCTCAGCCCTGCAGAAGGCGGTGAGCCTGCTAATATGCCCAGCACAGTGCTACTACAATCAGCATTTGAGAAAGCCACTGCACAAAGGCTAACTATAACCAAGGAATTCATACAGAACTTTGGCCCCCTGACAGCATCCAGAATTGAAGCCAAACAACCATTCACAACATACATTACAGTCACACACTCAAAGGGGATAATTCTTTTAAAAGTCCCATGCAATGAAAAGTAAATTCAAAAATTAAGAAGTGAGAGATTCTCCAGATGAGAAAGAACCAATGTAAGAAGTCTGTCAGTATGAGAAAACAGAGTATTTCAACAACCTCAAAAGATTACATTAGCTCTCCAGCAACAGATACTAACCAAAATGAAAATTCTGAAATTACAGACAAAGAATTTTCGAAATATATATTGTAAGGAAGTTCAATGAGATCCAAGAAAAGGTGAAAAAACCAACATGAAGAAATTAGAGAAACAATTCAGGATATGAATGAAAAATTTACAAAAAAGAAAATTTACTAAAAAGATAGATATTTTAAAAAAAACAGAACTTCCGCAAATTAAAAATGTATTATAGGAATTACAAAATACAGTTGAAAGACTTAGAAATAGACTAGACCAAGCAGAAGAAAGAAATTTAGCAGAAGACAGGTCTTTCAATTTAACCCAGTCAGAGAAAAATAAAGAAAAAAGAATTTTTAAAAATGAGCAAAGCCTTCAAGAAATATGGGAATATGTAAGGTGGCCAATCCTATAAATAATAGGTATTCCTAAGATAGAATAAGAAAAAGTAAAAATCTTTTGTTTTCTTTTTTTTTTTTGAGATGGAGTCTCGCTCTGTCGCACAGGTTGGAGTGCGATGGCATAATCTCGGCTCACTGCAATCTCCACATCCTGGGTTCAAGCCATTCTCCTACCTCAGCCTCCTGAGTAGCTGGGATTATAGGCATGCACCATCACACCTGGCTAATTTCTGGATTTTTTTTTTGAGATGGAGTCTCACACTGTCGCCTGGGTTGCAGTGCAGTGGCCCAGTCAGGGCTCACTGCAACCTCCACCTCCCAGGTTCAAGCGATTCTCCTGCCTTAGCCTCCCGAGTAGCTAGGACTACAGGCTCCCGCCAACACGCCTGGCTATTTTTTTTTTTTTTTTTTTTGTATTTTTAGTAGAGACAGAGGTTCACTATGTTGGTCAAGCTGGTCTCAAATGCCTGATCTTGTATCCGCCTGCTTTGGCCTCCCAAAGTGCTAGGATTACAGCCGTGAGCCACCGCGCCTGACCAATGTGTGTACACCCACCATCACATTAGAACTAACATCCCCCTAGAATATTACGATTAATATCACAGGGTGTACACACATGGTATACACTCACTGTGACATTAGAAATAACATCCTCCTAGAATATTACGATTAATATCACAGGGTGATATTACACCGTGTGTGTACACCCACTGTGACATTAGGTGTAACATCCCCCTAAAATATTACAAATAATATCACAGGTTGTATACACATCGTGTAACCCACTGTGAAATTAGCAGTAACATTTCCCTAGGATATTACAAATAATATCACTGGTGGTTTACCCACATGGGGTACACCCCCTGTGACATTAGAAGTAACATCACTTTAGGATATTACAAATAATATAGGTGGTGTGCACACATGATGGACATCCCCTGTGACATTAGGAATAACATCCCCCTGGGAGGCTGAGGCAAGAGAATTACTTGAAACCGGAAGGCAGAGGTTGCAGTGAGCTGAGATCACGCCACTGCACTCCAGCCTGGGTGGAAGAGCAAAACTCCGTCAAAAAATAAAAAAATAAAAAAAGGAATAACATCCCCCTAGGATGTTATGAATAATATGACAGGGAGTGTCATCTCCTGTGATATTAGGAGTAACATCCCCATAGAATACTACGAATAGCACTGGCGGTTTACACACATGGGCTACACACCCTGTGACCTTAGAAGTAACATCTCCCTAGGATATTACAAGAAATATCACAGAAGGTGTACACACATGGTGTACAACTCCTGTGACATTAGAAGTAACATCACTTTAAGATATTACAAATAATATCACAAGGGTGTGCACACACGGTGGACATCCCCTGTGACATTAGAAATAACATCCCCCTAGAATAGTATGCATAGTGTCACAGGGAGTGTACACATCCCCTGTGACATTAGGGGTAACATCCCTCTAGAATATTACGAATAATATCACAGGGCATGTACACACATGGTGTACACCTCCTGTGATATTAGGAGTAACATCTCACTAGAATATGACAAATAATATGACAGGTGGTGTACACACACAGTGTACACACCCTGTGACATTAGAAGTAACATCCACCTAGGATATTACAAACAGTATCACAGGGGGTGTACATAGATGGTACCATATGTGTAAACCTCCTGTGACAGTAAGAGAAACATCTTCCTAGCATATTACGAATAATATCACAGGGTGTGTACACACATGGTATACAACCCCTGTGACATTAGAAGTAACATCCCCTTTGGGAGGCCAAGGCGGGCGGATCATGATGTCAGGAGATCGAGACCATCCTGGCTAACATGGTGAAACCCTGTCTCTACTAAAAATACAGAAAAAAAATTAGCCAGGCGTGGTGGCAGGTGCCTGTAGTCCCAGCTACTCGGGAGGCTGAGGAAGGAGAAGTGTGAACCCAGGAGGCGGAGCTTGCAGTGAGCCGAGATCGCGCCACTGCACTCCAGCCTGGACGACGAAGTGAGACTCCATCTCAAAAAAAAAAAAAAAAGAAGTAGCATCCCTTTAAAATGTTAGGAATAATGTCACAGGTGGTATACACACATATTGTACACCTTAAGTTACATTAAGATTAACATACCCCTAGGATATTATGAATAATATCACAGGGATTGTACACACATGGTGTACACGCCCTGTGACATTACGAGTTAACGTCCCTGTAGGATATTAGGAATGATATCACCCCCTGTGGTGTACACACATGGTGTACAACCCCTGTTTCATAGGAGTAACATTCACCAAAATATTAGGGATAATATCCCCCTAGCATATTACAAATAATATCATAGGGGTTGTACACACATGTTATACAACTCGTGTGACATTAAAGGTAAAATCCCCAGAGGTTATTACAAATAACATAACACGGGGGTGTACACACATAGTACACATCTTAAGTTACATTAGTAGTAACATCCCCAAGGATGTTAAGAATAATATTACAGGGTGTGTACACATACAGTGTACACCTTAAGTTACATTAGGAGTAATATCCCCTTAGGATATTATGAATATTATCATAGGAGGTGTACACACATGGTGTACACTCCCTGTAACATTAAAAGTAACATTCCACTAGGATATTACAAATAATATCACAGGGAGTGTACACACATGGAGTATTCCCCCTATGACATTAAGAGTAACATTCCCCTAGGATATTACAAATAACATCACAGGGTGTGTACCTTCTCTGACATTAGAAGTAACATCCCCCTAGGATATTAGGAAGAATATCACAGGGTGTACACCCTCTTTGACATTAGGAGTAACATCCCTCTGTGATATTAGGAGTAATATCACAGGGTGTACACTCCTTGTGATATTAGTAGTAACATCCCCCTATGATATTATGAATAATATCATAGGGTGTGCAGCACCTGTGACATTACGAGTAATATTCCCTTAGGATATTATGAATAATATCACAGTGTGTACACCCCCTGTGACATGAGGAGTAACATCTTTTTAGGATATTACGAATAATATCACAAGTTGTACACCTCCTGTGACATTAGGACTAATATCCCTGTAAGATATTATGAATAATACCACAGGAAGTACACCCCCTGTGACATTAGGAATAACATCCCGGTATGATACTATGAATAATATAACAGGGTGTAGACCCATTGTGACATTAGTAGTAACATTCCCCTAGGATATTACGAATAATATCATGGAGTGTACACCTTCTGTGACATTAGGAATAATATTTTTCTAGTATATTATGAATAATATCACAGTGTGTACACTCCTTGTGACATTAGGAGTAACATCCTCCTAGGATGTTATTTATAATATTACACGGTGTACACATTAGGAGTAACACCCCCCTAGGATATTACGAATAGTATCACAGGGTGTGAAGGTGATCCACCCACCTTGGCCTCCCAAAGTGCTGGGATTACAGGTGTGAGCCACCACACCCAGCTGTAAAAATCTTTTAAAACCTATTTGAGGAAATAATTCAGGAAAATTTCCCCAGTCTTGCTAGAGACTTAGACATAAAGAAAGACTTAGAGGTAAAGAAAGCTCAGAGAACAACATGCCTTGTTGAACTTTGCAAGACAAATCTCAACTAGTCATATTGCCATCAGACTATCCAAAGTCACTAGGAAGGAAAAAAATTTTAAAAGCAGCAAGAGAGAAGCATCTAATCACCTATAAAGTACTTCATAACAGAAATCTTACAAGCCAGAAGACAGTAGGGTCCTATTTTCAGTCTTCTTAAGGAAAAAAACCTGCCAGCCAAGAATATTGTATCCTGCTAAGCTAAGTTTCATAAATGAAGGAGAAATAAAGTCTTTCTCAGACAAGCAAACATAAAGGGAATTTGTTGCCACTAGACCAGACCTACAAGGAATGATCAAAGTAGTTCTGAACATAGAAATGAAAGGACGATACTTGCCACCATAAAAGCACGCAAAAGTACAAAACTCACAGATCTTATAAAGCTATTACACAATTGAGACTACAAAGCAACTAGGTAATAATTAACATTATGACAGAAATAAAACCTCACATATCAATATTAACCGTGCACGTAAATTGACTAAATGCTCTACTTAAAACATATAGGCTGGCAGAATGGATTTTAAAAAAACAACAGGCCAGGTGTGGTGGCTCACACCTGTAATCCCCACACTTTGGGAGGCTGAGATGGGTGGATCATCTAAGGTCAGGAGTTTGAGACCAGCCTGGCCAACATGGTGAAACTCTGTCTTTACTAAAAATACAAAAAAATTAGCCAGGCATGGTGGCACACACCTGTAACCCCAGCTACTTGGGAGGCTGAGGCAGGAGAATTGCTTGAACCCAGGAGGCGGAGGTTGCAGTGAGCCAAGATCATGCCATTGCACTCCAGCCTCAGCAACAGAGTGAGACTTCATCTCAAAAAATAAATAAATAAATAAAAATAACAACAACAAGATCCAATTATATGCTGCTCACAAGAAATCCACCTAGGGCCGGGCGCAGTGGCTCATGCCTGTAATCCCAGCACTTTGGGAGGCCGAGGCGGGCAGATCATGAGGTCAAGAGATCGAGACAATCCTGGCTAACACGGTGAAACCCCATCTCTACTAAAAATACAAAAAATTAGCTGGGTGCGGTGGCGGGTACCTGTAGTCCCAGCTACTCGGGAGGTTGAGGCAGGAGAATGGCGGGAACCCAGGAGGCGGAGCTTGCAGTAAGCCAAGATAGCGCCACTGCACTCCAGCCTGTGGGACAGAGCAAGACTCCATCTCAAAAAATAAAAAATAAAAAGAAATCCACCTAATGAGTAGTCATCATTTACAGACTTAAAATAAAGGAGTGGAAAAAGAAATTCCACACAAATGGAAACCAAAAGTAAGAGTAGCTATACTTGTAACAGATAAAACATACTTTAAATCAACAACAGTTTAAAAAAAAAGGCAAAAGAGTTCATTAGATAATGACAAAGATTTCAACAAGAAGATACAACAATCCTAAATATATATGCACTCAACACTGGTCCACTCAGATTCATAAAACAAATACTACTAGACCTAAGAAAAGAGATAGACAACAATACAACAGTACAATAGTAGGGGGACTTCAACATTTCACTTATAGCACTAGACAGATCACCAAGACAGAAAATCAACAAATAAACTCGATTTAAATTGAACTCTAGGCCAAATGAACCCCATAGATGTTTACAGAACATTCTACCCAAAATGGCAGAATATACATTCTTCTCATCTGTTCATGGAACATTCCCCAAAATAGACCATATCCTTGGCCAATAAGCAAGTCTCAACATATTTTGAAAAATCAAAATCATATCAAATATTTTCTCAGACCATGGTGGAATAAAACTAGAGATCAATGCCAAGAAGAACTCTCAAAACTATATAAATACGTGGAAATGTAACAGCCTGTTCCTGAATGATCTTTGGGTAAATGATAAAATTAAGATAGAAATTTTTAAACATTTTCCTTTTTCCTCTTCTTCTTCTTGAAACAAAGTCTCACTCTGTCACCTATGGTGAAGTGTAATGGCATGACCATAGTTTATTACAGCCTCAAACTTCTAGGCTCAAGCGATCCTCCTGCCTCAGCTTCCCAAGTATCTGGGACTACAGGCACATGCCACAATGCCTGGCTAATTTTTTTTTTTTTTTTTGAGACAGAGTCTCACTCTGTCACCTAGGCTGGAGTGCAGTGGCATGATCTCGGCTCACTGCAACCTCTGCCTCCCGGGTTCAAGCGATTCTCCTGCCTCAGTCTCCCGAGTAGCTGGGATTACAGGCATGCGCCACCACGGTCAACTAATTTTTATATTTTTAGTAGAGACAGGGTTTCACCATATTGGCCAGGCTGGTCTTGAACTCCTGACTTTGTGATCTGCCCACCTTGGCTTCCCGAAGTGCTGGGATTACAGGTGTGAGCCACCACGCCTGGCCCAAATTTAAAAAAAAATTTTTTAATAGAGATGGAGTCTTGCCATGTTGCCCAAGCAGGTCTTAAACTTCTGGCCTCAAGTAATCCTCCCACTTTCACCTCCCAAGGTGCTGGGATTACAGTTGTGAGCTACTGTGCTCAGCCTAGAAATTTAAAAAATATTTGGAATGAATGAAAGCAGAGACACAACATACCAGAATCTCTGAGATACAGCAAAAACAGCTGGAAGACGAAATTTTATAGCATTAAATGCTTACATCAAAAAGATAGAAAGATCTCAAATTAACCACCTAATGTTGCACCTCAAGGAACTAGAAAAACAAGAACAAACCAAACCCAAAGCTATCAGAAAAAAGAGAAATAACAAAGATCAGCCGGGTGCGGTGGCTCACGCCTGTAATCCCAGCACTTTGGGAGGCTGAGGCGGGTGGATCACCTGAGGTCAGGAGTTTGAGACCAGCCCCCAACATGGTGAAACCCCATCTCTACTAAATATACAAAAATTAGTTGGGCGTGGTGGCAGGTGCCTGTAATCCCAGCTACTTGGGAGGCTGAGGCAGGAGAATCGCTTGAATCCGGGAGGTGGAGATTGCAGTGAGCCGAGATCGTGCCACTGCACTCCAGCCTGGGCAACAAGAGAGAAACTCTGTCTAAAAAAAAAAGGAAGAAAGAAAGAAAAATAACAAAGATCAGAGCAGAACTAAATGATATTGAGGCAAAACAAAACAAAAAACAAACAAACAAAAACCAATACAGGCTCAGCGCAGTGGCTCATGCCTGTAATCCCAGCACTTTGGGAGGTCAAGGCAGAAGGATTGCTTGAGCCCAGGAGTTTGAGACCAGCCTGGGCAAGATGATGAAACCCTGTCTCTACAAAAAATACAAAAATTAGCCAGGCGTGATGGCATGTGCCTGTAATACCAGCTATTCAGGAGGCAGAGGTGGAAGGATGGCTTGAGCCTGGGAGGGTGAGATTGCAGTGAGCCATATTGCGCCACTGCATTCCAGCCTGGGTGACAAAGCAAGACCCTGTCTCAAAAACCAACAACAACAATGGATCAATGAAATGAAAAGATTCTTTGAAAATATAAACAAATTGATAGACCGTTAGCTGGATTATCCAAGTAACAAAGAAGATTCATATAAGCACATTAAGAAATGATAAAGGTGATATTACAACTGAAACCACCAAAATAAAAAAGACCATTAGAGACTACTATGATTATCTATATGTGCACAAACTAGAAAATCTAGAAGAAATGGATAAATACCTGGAAACATACAACCTCTCAAAGAATGAGCCAGGAAGAAACAGAAAATCCTGAACAGACCAATAATGAGCCGTGAAATTGAAACAGTAATTAAAGAATCTCCCAACAAAAAAGGCCTAGGACAAGATGGATTTATAGCCTAATTTTATCAGACTTACAAAGAAGAATTGGTACCAGTTCTTCTACTCCTACTGAAACTGTTCCAAAAAATCGAGGAGAAGGGCATCCTGTCTAACTCATTCTACAAAGCTAGTATCACTGTGATACAAAAGGCAGGCAAGGACACAACAAAAAAGGAAAAACTAATGCATATATATATACATATACATATATATACACATACATATATATACACACATACATATACATACACACACATATACATACACACACACATACATATATATATATACACACACACACACACACATATATATATATATAGAGAGAGAGAGAGAGAGATGGAGTCTTGCTCTATCACCCAGGCTGGAGTGCAGTGGCTCAATCTTGGCTCACTGCAACCTCTGCCTCCTGGGTTCAAGCAATTCTCCTGCCTCAGCCTCCTGAGTAGCTGCACTGCAGGCACCCATGACCACGCCCAGCTAATTGTTGTATTTTTAGTAGAGACGGGGTTTCACCATGTTGGCCAGGCTGGTCATGAACTCCTGACCTCAGGTGATCTGCCTGCCCTGGCCTCCCAAAGTGCTGGGATTACAGGCGTGAGCCACCACACTGAGCCTACTTGCCAATATTCTTGATGAACACAGATGTAAAAATCCTCACCAAAATATTAACAAACGAAATCCAACATCACATCGAAAAGATAATACAACACAATAACTGGGTTTTATCCTAGGGATGCAAGGATGGTTCAACATACACAAATCAGTAAGTATGATTCAACACGTAAACAGAATTAAAAACAAAAAACCATATGACTCTCTCAATTGATGCAGAAAAAGCATTTGATAAAATTCAGCATCCCTTCCTGGTAAAAATCCTCAAACAAACTACCTCAAAATAATAAAACTCATGTAGGACAAACCCACAGACAACATCATACTGAATGGGGAAAAGTTGAAAGCATTCCCTTAAGAACTGGAACAAGACAAGGATGCCCGCTTTCACCATTCCTATTCAATATAGTACTGGAAGTCCTAGTTAGAGCAATCAGACAAGAGGAAGAAATAAAAGGCATCCAAATTAAAATTATATCTGTTCGCTAATGATTTGGTCTTTTATCTAAAAAACCCTAAAGAATCCTCCAAAAGACTCCTGGGTTTGATTAATGACTTCGGTAAAGTTTCAGGACATGAACTAATGTACCAAAATCAGTAGCATTTCTATATACCAATAATGCTCAAGCTGAGAACCAAATAAAGAACTCAATCCTACTTATAATAGTTAAAAGAAGAATAAAATACCTGGGAATACATTTAACCAAGGAGTTGAAACATCTCTACAAGGAGAACTATAAAACACTGATGAAAGAAATTGTAGAGTAAACAAATGGAGAAACATCCCATGCTCATGGATTGAAAGAATCAGTATCATTAAAATGACCATACTACCCAAAGCAATCTACAGATTCAAAGCAATTCCTATCAAATTACTAATGTCATTTTTCACAGAATTAGAAAAAGCAATCCTAAAGTTCATATGGAATCAAAAAACAGCTGGACTAGCCAAAGCAATCATAAGCAAAAAGAACAAAGCTGGAGGCATCACCTTACCTGACTCCAAATTATACTACAAGATAGTCACCAAAACAGTATGGTATTGATGTAAAAACAGACACTTAGATTAATGAAACAGAATAGAGAACATAGAAACAAAGCCACACACCTACAGCCAAATGATCTTCAACAAAGTTTACAGAAATATAAACTGGGGAAAGGATACCTTATTCAATAAATAGTGCTGGCAAAATTGGATTGCCATATGTAGAAGAATGAAACTGAATCCCTGTCTTGAGTTAATAAAAATTAACTCAAGATGGATTAAATCCTTAAATGTAAGACCTGAAATTATAAAAATCCTGGAAGAAAACCTAGAAAAACTCTTTTAGACATTGGCCTAAGCAAGGAATTTTGAAATTTATTTGCTCAAAAGCAAATGCAACAAAAATAAACGTAGACAAATGGGGCCTAATTAAACTAAAAAGCTTCTGCACAACAAAGTAAATAATTGGCCAGGTGCAGTGGCTCACGTCTGTAATCCCAGCACTTTGGGAACCTGAGTAGGGAGGATCACTTGAGCCTAGGAGTTCAAGACAAGCCCGGGCAATATAGTGGGACTCTGTCTCTACAAAAAAATTTAAAGATTAGCTAGATGTGGTGGCACATGGCTACAGTTCCAGCTACTTGGGAAGCTGAGGTGGGAGGATCACTTGAGCCCTAGGGAGGTCAAGGTTGCAGTGAGCCATGATCACACCACTAAATTCCAGCCTGGACAACAAAGCAAGACCCTGTCAGAAAAGAAAAGAAGAGAGGAGAGGGGAAGGGAGGGGAAGGGAGGGGAAGGGAGGGGAAGGGAGGGGAAGGGAGGGGAAGGGAGGGGAAGGGAGGGGAAGGGAGGGGAGGGAAGAGGAGGGGAGGGAGGAGGGGAGGGGAAGAGAGAGAGAGACAACCTACAGAATGGGAGAAAATATTTGCAAACTATACATCTGACAAAGGGCGGATATCCAGAATCTACAAGGCATTCAAACAACTCATCCAGAAAAAAAACATCATCAACAAATAGCCCCATTAGAAAGCTGGAAAAAGGAAATGAACAGGCATCTTTCTTTTCCTTCCTTCCATCCTTCTTTCCTTCCTTCTCTCTCTCCCTCTCTCTCTCCCCTTCCTTCCTCCCTCCTTCCCTCCCTTCCTCTCTCTTTCATTTCTTTCTCTCACTCTCTCCTTCCTTCCTTCCTCCCTCCCTTCCTCTTTCCCCCTTTTCTTCCCCTCTCCCTCTCTCTTTCCTTTCAGATAGGGTCTCCTTCTGTCACCCAGGCTGGAGTGCAGTGGCACCAACTCAGCGCCTCACTGCAATCTCCGCTTCCCAGGTTCAAGTGATTCTCTTGCCTCAGCCCCCCGAGCAGTTGTGATTACAGGCGCCTGCTGCCACGCCGGCTAATTTTTGCGTTTTTAGTAGAGGAGGTTTCACCATGTTGGCCAGGCTGGTCTTGAACTCCTGACTTCAAGTGATCTGCCTGCTTCAGCCTCCCAAAGTGCTGGGATTACAGGTATGAGCCACCACACCCATCAGCATTTTTCAAAAGAAGACATACATGTGACCAACATGAAAAATAATCAAGAATACTAATTATCAGAGAAATGCACATTAAAACTACAATGATCATGCTGGCAATTTGGGAGGATGAGGTGGGAGGATTGCTTGAGACCTGGAGTTTGAGATCAGCCTGGGCAAAACAGCAAGATCCCATCTCCATTAAAAAAAAAAAACACACACACACAATGTGTTACCAGTCAGAATAGCTATTATTGAAAAGTAAAAAACCAACAGATGCTGGTGATGATGTGGAGAATAGGAACACTTATACGCTGTTGGTGGAAATGTATATTAGTACAACTTCTATGGAAAACAATATGGAGACTTCTCAAAGAACTAAAAATAGAACTACCATTCAACCCAACAATCTCACTACTTGGTATCTACCTAAAAGAAAAAAAAATTATACCAACAGATATCTTCACTTGTATGTTTATCTCAGCACTATCCACAATAACAAAGATATGGAATCCATGGACTACTACTCAGTGATAAATAAAAATGAAATCTTATCTTTTGTAGCAACATGGATGCAACTAGACTAGGTCATTATCTTAGGTGAAATAACTCAGAGACAAAGTCAGATACAGCATGCTCTCACTTCTGGGTAGAAGCTAAATAATGTGTACACATGGACACAGAAAGTGGAATAATAGACATTGGGTGGGAAGAGGGTAACTGATGAATAATTAATAGGTATAATGTACACTATTTGGGCAATGGATACATTAAAAGCCCAGTCTTCACCACTATGCAATATATTCATGTAGCAAAATAGCACCTGTACTCACTAAATCTATTTAAAAAATTAAATATCAAGAAAGTCAGAGTTGTCTGAGCATGGTGGCTCACTGATCCTGTAATCCCAGCAGTTTGGGAGGATGAGGTGGGAGGATCACTTCAGCCCAGGAGTTTTGAGACCAGCTTGGGCAACACAGTGGGACCCCCAACTCTACCAAATAATAACAATAAGGTGGGTGTGGTGGTGTGTCCGGAATTGGTTCCTTCTGGTGGATTCTTGGTCTCGCTGACTTCAAGAATGAAGCCGCAGATCCTCACGGTGAGTGTCACAGCTCTTACAGATGGTGTGTCCGGAGTTTGTTCCTGCAGATGTTCAGATGTGTCCGGAGTTTTTCCCCCTCTGGTGGGTTCGTGATCTCACTGACTTCAGGAGTAAGGCCACAGACCTTAGCAGTAGGTGTTACAGCTCCTAAGGCAATGCCTCCAGAGTTGTTTGCTCCTTCCAGTGGGTTTGCGGTCTTGCTGACTGCAGGCATGAAGCTGCAGACTCTGGCGGTGAGTATTACAGCTTATAAAGGTAGCGCGGACCCAAAGAGTGAGCAGCGGCACAATTTATTGCCAAAAGCAAAATAAGAGACAATCCACAGGATGGAAGGACACCGCAGTGGGTTACTGCTGCTGGTGGCCAGCTTTTATTCTCTTATTTGGCCCTGCCCACATCCTGCTGATTGGTCCATTATTACAGAGTGCTGATTGGTCCATTTTACAGAGCACTGATTGGTCCATTTTACAGAACACTGATTGGTCCATTCTACAGAGTGCTGACTGGTTCATTTTACGGAATGTTGATTGGTCCATTTTAGAGAGTGCTGATTGGTGCGTTTTTACAGAGTACTGATTGGTGCATTTACAATCCTTTAGCTGGACACAAAATTTCTCCAAGTCCCCACTCGACCCAGAAGCCCAGCTGGCTTCACAACTTTCAGTGGCTTGCACCTATAGTCCCAGCTACTTGGGAGGATGATGCAGAAGGATCACTTGAGCCCAGGAGGTCAAGGCTGCAGTGAGCTGTGATCACACCACTGCACTCCAGCCTGAGTGACAGAATGAGACCCTGACTCCTCCAAAAAACAAAAAACCAAAAAGAAACCCAAGGTCAATAATGGTTTTTTAAAACCCTAAAGCCTAACTTTGCACATAAAAGGCTTTCATGGAACTCTGCTAAACTTTGATAGAATCCTGGAAAATGCTAGGGTTCCATGAAAATGTTTGAATGACTATACAGACACCTCTTCTGATGCCTCAGAAATTATAAATTATATTTTACTGTGGGACGAAAGTGAAGTCATAAAGTAGCAGAGTCATGCTTATTCAGGCCTGGCTTTGGTGTTTGCATTGTCCTGGAGAGGAGTTACCACTAGGCTTTCTGCCAAGCCCAAACCTTCTCAGCCCATGGAAAGCACTGGACTCATTAAATGGTGTTTACAGAGCCTGTCCTACTAAGTGTTCATAATCAATAAGAAAATGTTGACTGGGCATGGTGGCTCACGCCTATAATCCCAGTACTTTTGGAGGCTGAGGCGGGCAGATCACCTGAGGTCAGGTCTGAGACCAGCCTGGCCAAAATGGTGAAACCCCATCTCTACTAAAAATACAAAAATTAGCTGGGCATGGTGGTGCACGCCTGTAACCCAAGCTACTCGGAAGGCTGAGGCACAAAAAATCACTTGAACCTGGGAGGCGGAGGTTGCAGTGAGCTGAGATCGTGCCACTGCTCTCCAGCCTGGGCAACAGAGTGAGACGCTGTCTTGAAAAATGAAAAAAAAAAAAAAAAAATACAAATACAAAAATTAGCCAGGTGTGGTGGCACACACCTGTAGTCCCAGCTACTCAAGAGGCTGAGGCAGAATTGCTTGAGCCACGGGGAGGCAGAGAGGTTGCAGTGAGCCGAGATGGTGCCACTGCACTCCAGCCTGGGTGACAGAGCTAGACTCTGCCTCAAAAAAAAAAAAAAAAAAAAAAAAAAAAAAAAAGGAAAAGAAAAAGAAAAAGAAAAGAAAATGTTATGAACCAAATTCGACAACAGAGATACCTATTTATTCTTTGAAAAGAATGAAGAGGCCTCCGGTTACTAGAACGTGAAACAAGAGAGCCGCCTAGTGGTCAAAGTGGTGCAGAGACTTGCCCCTGAGCACCAGAGAAATAGTGATTTTAGTGTTTCATTAACATAATTGATAAAGTAAGGAATAGAAACACTGTAGTAAAAAACAAAAAAGTAAAAGCATTGAAGAAAGACCTGTTTTCCAAACTTACCTTCACTCTTTCTGAAACCTTGGTGTTGAATGCAGGTAATACTGGTACTCATTTAAAGTTCTGTGTATATATTGCACATCCATATATTCCCTCAGTGCTTATTATTTTGTCCTTTTTAACCTGAAAGATGTGCACAAATCTCACAGAATAACTAAATAAATTGCCTGCAGTTAAATTACTTTCCAGCACATTGAGCGACTCAGATGGACTAAGAAGGACTAAGATGGACTAAGATGGACTAAGAAGCCTGGTTAATAGAGGTTAAATGAGAATGCACTTTAAAATAAAAAGACTATTTTGGTATCACAATAGCATTAAATTAAATATTGGTACTTCGGGAACAGAAAAAACTGTTAAGACTCCCTCCCTGATGCAAAAGGCTGACAATTTAGTAAGGAAATATATAAGCAGCTTAATAAAGTGTGAAGTAGAGATAGAGTAAGATACGTTTGGGAAGGTACATGGCTACTATATGGTAGGAAACTTGGAATTCGAGGTTGAGTAGCTTGAACCCGGTGTGCTGGTAAGAGCATCGAGAAAGATGACTTGCAGCAAAGTATAAAATTGCTTGGAGAAGGGAGAAACTATATAAAAAAGGAAGACCAAGGTTACAGTGGGGTTTTGAAACTCAGCTAAGAAAGAGCAGCAGGAGTTAAGACAAGGAGATGTAGTAGTTTTTACTTACTTTTTAAAAAAAATTTTACTTTTCTAAAAGTGAGGTGTGACTTCTAGATGGCATCACCAAGTGTCATGGATAAGCCGATTTACTAAAAAAAAAAAAAAAAAATTCTTTTTCTTTCTTTCTTTCTTTCTTTTCTTTTCTTTCTTTTTTTTTTTTTTTTGGGACAGGGTCTTGCTCTGTTGCCCAGGCTGGAGTGCAGTGGCGCTATCTTGGCTCACTGCAACCTCTGCCTCCCTGGTTTAAGAGATTCTCCTGCCTCAGCCTCGCAAGTAGCTGGGAATACAGGCGCATGCCACTACACCCGGTTAATTTTTGTATTTTCAGCAGAAATGGGGTTTCACTATGTGTTGGCTAGGCTAGTCTCAAACTTCTGACCTCAGGTGATCCACTTGCCTCGGCCTCCCAAAGTGCTGGGATTACAAGTGTGAGCCACTGCTCCTGGCCAGTAAAATGTTTATTTAAAAAAAATAGTAGTTGTGAAGTTTTGCATGACATATAAAGAGAATAATGCATTTCCTTAAATACTTTTTTCCTTAGGAATTTAAGCATATTTTCCATGACATTTTATATAAACGATTGATTAGTTCAATCATCATTGAAAAAGTTGGTAACAAAGGAAAACTTCCCTTTTATCTGTCCCATTTATCACAATTTCAAAAAAAACTTAAATAGGCTGGGCGCAGTGGCTCACGGCTGTAATCCCAGCACTTTGGGAGGCCGAGGTGGGAGGATCACGAGATCAGGAGATCCAGACCATTCTGGCTAACATGGTGAAACCCCATCTCTACTAATAATACAAAAAAAAAAAAAAAAATTAGCCGGGCATGGTGGCCGACGCCTGTAGTCCTAGCTACTCGGGAGGATTGCGCCACTGCCCTCCAGCCTGGGCGACAGAGCAAGACTCTGCCTCAAAAACAAATAAACAAAAAAAAAATTAAACATACATACAAATAAGGGATGCTTGTTTCCTTGAATAGGAAATCGTTCTGAGGTTTTGTCACCTTTTCTAAGTAAGTAGACAGGAATGGAACAGCTCCAGGGTTGGAAAGTTAGCTAGTTGAGGACTTGATGGGAAAGGGAAGCACTGGGCAAGAGAAGGGAGCTGTCCTTGGAAGATCACATATCTACAATTGATAGAACCCCCTCTCTATCTTTCCAGCACCCACCATTTCAGGACACATTGTTCCTTTCAAGGCTGCTCTTCATACTCATTTTTTTTTTTTTGGGGGGGATGGAGTTTTTGCTCTTTTTGCCCAGGCTGGAGTACAATGGCGCGATCTTGGCTCACTGCAACCTCTGCCTCTCGGGTTCAAGTGATTCTCTTGCCTCAGCCTCTCGAGTAGTTGGGATTACAGGCATGCTCCACCACGCCCGGCTAATTTTGTATTTTTAGTAGAGACAGGGTTTCTCCATGTTGGTCAGTCTGGTCGCAAACTCCCAACCTCAGGTGATCCGCCCACCTCGGCCTCCCAAAGTGCTGGGATTACAGGCGTGAGCCACTGCGCCCAGCTTCCAAGCTCATTTTACAGTGCAGGCACAGGGCCACTTCATCAAAATATCCTAGTACAAATGCTGTGTGCAACAAGTTGGTCTCATAACGCATTCATTTAAAAAGATCGAACTGAATTTCTGAGTGACTTACCCAGGGAAGGCTCAGTTCTTGAAGCATTTCTACAGAGACCATAGGTTAAAGTTGTCTACCTATATTTTCAGAACCAAAAATTTGAACACATGATATAATAACAAGACAATATATAAAAATTTTTCTATTTTTAAAACTTATAAAGGCAGGACCCTTTGTCAGCTGCACATTCCCTGAGATTTTTCATTAACCTCCCTTTCCAAATTAGAACCCTGAAGTTAACAGTCTTTCTCTCTCCAATGCTCATCTTAATTGTTCACTGGGTCCTACTGATTCTCTTTAACCAAGACCCAATATGCTCCCTCTTCTCTGCCATCACTGACTCTACCGCGGTTTAAGGCTTTCATTATCTCTCACCAGCACCATACTGTTCTATGTATTTCTTTCTTTTTTATTTATTTTTTAATAGAGACAGGGTCTTGCTATGTTGGCCAGGTTGGTGTTGAACTCTTGGCCTTAAGCAATCTTCCTGCCTTGGCCTCCCAAAGTGCTAGGATTACAGGTGTGAACCACTAGGCCCGGCCAGGTATGTGTATTTCTATGTTTCTCCCTTCCTCTCAATTCATTCTATATACTACCAACTGAGTTACCTATTTTGAAACCCCATTGTTTAAATTCTTCCATGACTTCTAGGATAAATTCAAACTCTAAGAACAGCATGCTAACCCTTCTGTGATAGCTGTGTGTGTAGTCATCTCTCTCCATCCTTCCATGTAACATCTCATATCCTACTCTCATTGAATGTCTTCTCATCCCCCTGAAAAAACTCTACCCTCTCAGGCTTTCTAGGGCTTTGTGGATGCTGTAACTCTGCTTAGAGAGTCATTGCTCATCTCTTAATTCTTATTCACATTTTGACAGTCATCATAGTTATCAAATAGTTACCCAATTCAGCAAGACTGGATTAAGTATCTTTGCCATGTACTCCCACCACATCCTGGGCTTTCACTTCCATAACAATTGAATTTGTACTATAATTTTCTCCAAATCTACTGTGAGCAACTTGAGATCAGGGCTGTTTATCTCCTAGAATAGTATTTGCCACACATTAGATGTTCAAAAAAATTTTTCTGATGCCCCTTGAAAATGGGACTTACTGGTCACAATAGAAATTGCATTTTATTTGTAGTTTCTCTCATGTCCCCACTGCAATCCCTTCCCTTCTAATCTATCCTGCATACTTGTCAGTCCAAACCTTGTCACATTGCTTCTATCAAGCTTCTTCCTTCCTCAGAAACTTTGTTCTCCCTATTATCTGTGACAGCAGCCCAAACACTTGGATCTGGCTTTCAAAAATTATACTATCTGTTTGGATCTACTTTGTCTGTTTTATTTCCAGTCCATGTCCTCCCTTCTTCTGGTCACTTCAAATATTGTCTTCACTTTTTTTTCTTTTCTTTTTTTTTTTTTTTTTGAGATGGAGTCTCGTTCTGTTGCCCAGGCTGGAGTGCAATGGCACCATCTTGGCTCACTGCAATCTCCACCTCCTGGGTTCTAGCGATGCTCCTGCCTCAGCCTCCTGAGTAGCTGGGATTACAGGCACATGCCACCATGCCTGACTAATTTTTGTACTTTTAGTAGAGACGGGGTTTCACCATGTTGGTCAGACTGGTCTCGAACTCCTGACCTCCTGATCCACCTGCCTTGGCCTCCCAAAGTGCTGGGATTACAGGCGTGAGCCACCGTGCCCTGCCTGTCTTCACTTTTTCTATTGATATCTCATCCATTTTTTCGAGACCCTGTTCAACATCATTTCCTCAACTAAAGTCTTCTTTGGCTCTTCAAACACATATTGAGCACGTAATTTACCACCTACTTGGGCACTTACATGTCATCTTACTTGAATGCAACAATTTCCTGGTAGGCATGGAGGAGACAACACCAACCCAGGAAATGGTTGGGTAAGGGAAGACAGGGATCATATTATACTTTTTGGTATTTCTCAGTACAGCAATGATTCAATTTTGAAAAAGTGAGTAATAATAAATCATATCAATAAAATGAAACCTGCTAAAATATAAAACTTGGCCTTTGATCTGAAAGATGTTGTAGAATAAAGAGGAAGATTAATCACTAGTTTAGCTGTTTCGCAGAGAAGGATGTAAACCAGGTAGATCAGATAGGTATAGGTGTAAATGAGAATATTTTACTTGTGGCAAGTCATTATTAAAAGGTTCAGCAGGTTATTATTACATATTTTTCCCAGGTCATCACATTTTCTCTAAGGACATTCAGGTATAATTTTGAATGTTACATAGTGGGTTCGGTAGAAAACTGCAATGGTATCCTGTAACATAACAGATTGTAAGGTTACGCATATGCGTATGATTCCAAATGAAAAGGATACCCCAAATCTCTTCCATCCCTAAAATAAAGTATTATTTAAGGTGACAACAGAGCCTATGGGAGTAGGTCATGTTTTCCACAAGCAAAAGTTCCCTAGGCATATAGGTAAAAGTGGCCCAGCACCCTTTTAAGGATGGTTGTCCCATGGACTGACACGAGATCCTGCTCCAGGACACTTCGCTAACACACTGAATTAATCTGGAGACAAACAATGTGTGCCTTCACAAACTCATATTCTGCTTTAACAAGGCCTTCTATTTAAAATACTAAGATCCAACCAAAAAGATTATTTGATGATGTGAAGCACAAACACAATATTAGGCCAATAAAAATAGCTGTTTTGGTACCTGATAGCTTTTCTGCACCCTTAAATTACTCTAACTACTGAACTGTTTTTATTATTTGTTTATTTTTGAGACGGAGTTTCGCTCTTGTTGCCCAGGCTGGAGTGCAATGGTGCGATCTCAGCTCACCACAACCTCTGCTTCCCGGATTCAAGCGATTCTCCTCCTGCCTCAGCCTCCCGAGTAGCTGGGATTACAGGCATGCACCACCACACCCGGCTAATTTTGTATTTTTAGTAGAGACGGGGTTTCTCCATGTTGGTCAAGCTGGTCTCGAACTCCTGACCTCACGTGATCCACCTGCCTCGGCCTCCCAAAGTGCTCGGATTATAGGCGTGAGCCACCACGCCCAGCCAGTTTTATTTTTATTTTTGAGTTTCTCTTGCTACAAGGAGAGCTTGAAAATTGCAGTTCAAAGCAAAACGTAAAATGCGTTAGAATCTCATCACTTGCCAGTTCTGTGACTGGGCAGAGTATTTAATTTCTCTTTCAGTTTCTTCATTTATAAAAGGGGGATAGTAATACATATTATGTAGGATTGTTGTGAGAATTATCAACAATGTATGTAAAATAACTAACACAGTGCCTGGCATATAATACATGGTCAGAAAATAGCAACTATTATACTAAATTTAGTTAGTTTTTTTTTTTTTTTTGAGACGGAGTCTCGCTCTGTCGCACAGGCTGGAGTGCAGTGGCGCGGTCTCCGCTCACTGCAAGCTCCGCCTCCCGGGTTCACGCCATTCTCCTGCCTCAGCCTCCCGAGTAGCTGGGACTACAGGCGCCCACGACCGCGCCCGGGTAATTTTTTGTATTTTTAGTAGAGACAGGGTTTCACCGTGCTAGCTAGGATGGTCTCGATTTCATGACCTCGTGATCCACCCGCCTCGGCCTCCCAAAGTGCTGGGATTACAAGCGTGAGCCACTGCGCCCGGCCAATTTAGTTTTTTTTTTTTTTTTTTCTGATGTATCATACTGAGTTATGAAAGTCATATTAGATAGAACATTTACTATTCTAGTGCAAACTCCCTAATTATCATACTAACAATTTCTGGTGACCTCTTAAAATAAAAAAACACAATTACTATTGTCATTAATATGATCTTTAATAAATGGAATAATGCACCATTTTACAGCAAGCCTTTTTAAACCTAAAGAACTGCCTTAAAATCTCCTTCTCCAATGTCTCTGTATCAATACAATCTTTTTATTTAGGTTTATATATATCAAAGCATTTACTTACACTTATTCATAGAAAACTCTTTAGTGGCTTAATGTCAGCTTTCATAGTGGCATCCATAGATAATACAAAAGAAAAGTGATTTGCTTTATTTTATACTCACACTGATCCATCAAACACAACTTATACAGCATAGCAAGGCTTCAGACAGCTTATACAAAAGCAAAATAACTGAAATTATTCATAAAGTCATATATGATAGTCTATCTGTAATGTAAGAGCAAAACACACCAACAAAAGATACCCGTTAACAAGAAAGAGGGTTCTGAGGAAGTGCGAGTATTTTCTAGCCTTTCTTTTTCCAGAAAAGCATCCTCAGAAGTGAATACTCTGTAGCTTATGTTTCTCCTGCCCATTCAGAAAAAGCATGACAGCTACACATCTCCATGTTTCAGCTACTACAACACCCTAAGAGTTAGTGTATTTTACAATTATCCATGTATCTTTATTTGAAAAATTATCAACAAAAAACTGAGGATGATTACAGCTTACATAAACACTGATACAATATAATCTCTATGGAAATGAAATAACAAGGCATACAAAAATTGCTTAAATAAATAAATGTGGCCAGAAAAAGAAAAGCCACAGAAGTCAAGCAATTCAATGTTAAACTGGGACCTATCTATCTTTGAATTGCATCTTTTAGTAATTTTTTCTTACTGTTAAGCTTCTTTAAAAATATGTTTCCTTACATACTTACGAGGATTGGTAACAAGGTGAAGAGCCTGAGACAAGAGACTAGTTACAGATAACTTCCTAGAATTTTAAGTATATAGCACATCAATTTAGAGCTTGAACTTGTCTGATTCAAAGAAAAATTCTGTTTGACAATGTGATAAATACAGGTTATTTTCTCAAAACCATCCAAGCTATTACTAAAGTTATAAAATATTTAGTTCACTTTTAGAAGGCTTTATAACATTAAATTGTCTCTTGAGAAAATCCTATCTGACAGGAACTACTTTACCAAGTTCTCTTATTAAAAAACAAACAAAATGAAACAATTTGTCCCATATCATGTATGGTCATTTGACCAAAGAACAGAAATGTAAGTCGTTTTAAGTCAGTGCTTCAACTCTAAAGGCCTAAATTTGTTGCAACATGTAGCCAATTAGTTGAGTCATTCCCTCTGTTCAGTAATTACAGAACTGGGCAACTTTTTATAATTAATGAAATCTGATATTATATCTATGTGAAAAAGTCAAATAAGATGAAACATTAAATGAACTGTGCAACAAACACTTTAAATATTCAACTGGATCTAATTGCTTACTTGCTAACAATTGAACTTTTTCAGTGTACAAAGGGATGAAAGGGGCCCTGAGTTTTTAAGTAATATGATGTCTGTAGAATGCATCTAAAACATGAAGATGTTTCTGAAATCTAAAGGTATAAATAAAATGGATAAAACCCACATGTTGCCTTTTAAAACTGAAAACCAAATCAAATTGTAGTTTCAAATACAGTAATTTGCTTAAAAATTCAATCATAAACTGGACACCCTAATGATGTGATTTTGTTCTGAAGATTCCTTCTCTCTTACCCAGATTTTAAAATGGGTTTCAAGTTGTTTTAAAGATGTGTATGTTCACAATGTTTAATAGTAACATTACAAACATCACAGTAATAACAGAATTGGACTTTTAAAGATATGATAGATTTATTTTGAGCCTAGTTTTAATATACAGCATAAATTCTTCTGAAGTACTTTCAAATGTATCTGCCATGAGATAAGTTTCTAGGTTTTTCTCTATATGCACACTCAACTTAAATCAGTCACCTAAAAGTTAAATGAAAGTTGTATAGTCCAGTCTATGTTGCAAAATAATAAGTATTTCAAAAGTGGTCTACAAAAATGTCCATAGATAATACCTGATTAATGTAGGGTTTGCTTTTGAAAGTTAATCTTGCATTTAGTGTTTAATATTTCATACAAAAAAAATGTAAAAGGTTGTGGCTCAATCATAAAACTAAGCTTGCTGCAATATAAGTTAAAAAATTTTAATGGCAAAATGATATACAATTCTGTATGCATGGCTTTTTAGTTATAACTAATGAGAATATAAAATCATAAAATTTCACAATAGAAAATGTTAGATAACACAAAAATTAAGTGCCGATTTGCTGGTAGTCTGATGGTTGAATCCACTTTCAAATAGAAACATCTTAACTCTCGATTCTATCAAACTATCAAACTATTACTTAACTGGAGTAATGAATTTGAATATAAAAGAAAATATAATTTTATGTTCTTAAATATAAAGTCATTAAAATAGGACTGAAGAGAAAGAGCTTAAGCAATTTTGTCTGAAGAATTGAGACTTAAGTGTTCATTGAGAGGCCTGAAGCATACTGAAGACTAAGAATATCGGGGATGATGACCAACTGCTCTCTTTTTTGTCCTACTGGGTAAAAAAAAAATTTAAAATCAAAGAGGAGGGAAACAGAATAGATATGAAGAAAACTTTCCTGACACAGACTACAAATCAGATAACTGAGGTTTGGAGTAAGTCAGACATAAACTATGAGGTGATTTTTTTTTTTTTTTTTTTTTTTGAGACGGAGTCTTGCTCTGTCGCCCGGGCTGGAGTGCATTGGCGCGATCTCGGCTCACTGCAACAACCTCCGCCTCCCGGGTGCAAGCGATTCTCCTATCTCTGCCTCCCGAGTAGCCGGTACTACAGGCGCGTGCCACCATGCCTGGCTAATTATTTGTATTTTTAGTAGAGATGGAGTTTAATCGTGTTAGCCAGGATGGTCTCAGTCTCCTGACCTCGTGATCCACCGTCTCGACCTCCCAAAGTGCTGGGATTACAGACGTGAGCCACCGCGCCCAGCCTAACTATGAGGTGATTTAAGGAAAATAATGGGAAGGTGCACTTAAATGCCCTGTGATTCCCTCTTTTCTTTATGTTAATCTGGAAACTTGTAGAAAAGCCTTCTCTTGATAACAAATTTTATGTAACTAGCTCAAACAGTGATTTGCCAGATTTACTTAATCAAGGACTGTATTTAGGAGGGAATCATGCAAGATAGT
This sequence comes from Pongo pygmaeus, assembly GCF_028885625.2. Lineage (NCBI taxonomy): Eukaryota > Metazoa > Chordata > Mammalia > Primates > Hominidae > Pongo > Pongo pygmaeus. The sequence continues at coordinate 102,866,377 of NC_072384.2, read as the reverse complement.
TTTGGGTGAAGTTTGCACAGTTCATAATCTAAAAGTTAAAATGCAACCTTATATGCTGAAGAGTAAACTGCCAGTAACAGTATATTTAGAAACATTGCATTCTGAAAAAGTCTCCTGGGGTTTATGTGGGAGTGTTACAATTTCTAGAATGACTAGTCTAGATAATCAACATGGGTGTCCAGATTTTAACTTTAAGAAGTTAGCTGGGAAGATAAAGCAATATATGAAGCAATCTGTGAATAGTTACATAATAACCTGCACATAACAGGTAGTAAGTTCAACCTAACTTTATAAAATGTTGTATAGAAATATAATCTCAAATTCTAGGAGTTAATGATCTCCAATAAAATATTCATGTCCATAAATATGAAAAAAGGAAAAGTTCATTGAAATATTTTTCCATTTTAAATGACTTTCAGGAGGCACTTACAAAGACTGGAAATTTCAGTGTAACAGTTACAGCCTACCAATTCCATTTGGCTGTAGAAGTCAAATTTGAAAATAATTTAAATAAAAATACTTGCCAATGTTTTGTGATAATTCCCACTGAAGCCCACAGTGTTCCTTTCTCTCTTTGAATATTTTCACATTCAGAACCAATGCACATTTTCTGGAACAAGTGGATACATGTAAAGAAGCTATACTAAACTGTTTTATAAAAAAAGGACATCATATCCTTGTATCCTTCCTATATCCTACTCAATTAGTTCTGTAGATTAGTAAATTTTCCAAAGTTATTAAAAGCAGAAGTTTTGAAGATGGATTCAAAGGATTGATAAGACTGAAATTCTTTGTTAATTCCCCCGAATCTGCTATGGAATCAACTTAGGGAAAGGTCTCTGTTCCCAAAAGCTATCTTAACTTTTTCCGTAAAATTTACTTTGCCATTAGTTCTGCAATATAAGAACGTTAGGAGTGAAGTGAAATGATTTTAAGATTCATGATGGGAGATATAGGATTCAGTTTTGTCTTGAATTAGTAATTATTTCTCAAGCAACAATCAGCATAGATATGTCTACATATCTTATATTTGCCTAACTTCCCAAATCATTAAGGTATGTGGTTTGGCTTATATACAAATGAAAATTGTGCCAGAGTATAGTGACTGAATTTTTATGTTTTTTTTTTTTGAGACAGAGTCTTGCTCTGTCACCTAGACTGGAGTGCAGTGGCACGATCTCGGCTCACTGCAACCTCCACCTCTCGGGTTCAAGATTCTCCTGCCTTAGCCTACTGAGTAGCTGGGACTACAGGCGCCCACCACCACGCTCAGTTAATTTTTTAAAAATATTTTTAATAGAAACGGGGTTTCACCATCTTGGCCAGGCTGGTGTTGAACGTCTGACCTCATGATCCACCCGGCTTGGCCTCCCAAAGTGCTGGGATTATAGGCGTAAGCCACCGCACCTGGCCTGAATTTTTAAAATAAACGTTAGCCCATTACACATCCTGTCATATGGCATGTAGGCAGTGTGGTATGGATGAAAGAGATGTGGAGAGAGGTAGACATAGACTGAAATCCCAGCTTTGTCTGTTACTAGATGTGGATGTGGACCTTGGGCATATTACTGTAGCTTCTCTTAGCTTCAGTTTCCTCATCTGTAAAATGGGAATATTAATTACAATGCTCATATGGTTGCTCTGAGGTTTAAAAGAAATAGCATATGTATACTTCAGCATTCAGTATGTGCCTTCTCATAACTTTCTACACTGGTAACAGTGGTTTTTGTTTTTGTTTTTTTTTTTTGCCAATTACGCATTTAGAAAGTTTTAAGAATTTACAATTAAATCATTTTTGTCTAAACGTAATTCAAATCAAGTTCTTTCAGTGACCTAATTCTGGTATACAGTTAGGATTTTGTTAAGGGAACTAATATTAGACTTTACCTATTATGATGCTTTTAAGGTTACATTACCATCCAGTGAAATAAATTTTAATATTTTTAGTTGAATGATCTTTTATTCAAAAGGACCCCACTTTTCTACATATAAAGTTTTGTGATAGCAGTTAAATGTCAACTTTAAGCACTTATTATCAGATGAGTATTAGCATATAATTAAGTCATTTAAAATAATTTTGCTTGCTTGTATATTACAGATTTTAAAAGTCTGATGTACAATTTAAAATTTATTAAAATGATATATACTTTCCACCTTTCCTACTTTTTCAGGAGTTTACTAAGAAAAACTGGTGAAAGGAAATTATTTGTTTTAAACATGCTTGAATGAAATAGTAAACTATTCAGTTATTTTAATCTGGCATATTAATCTTTAGAGCATTTTATTATAATTTTCCCAATATTAAAAAATGTTGGGACAACCTACAATCAACTGGCCCAAATACAAATATAGCAGAACGTAAGATAACTCTTCTGGCAGGAAAAGATCAGTTAGACCTCAAATGGTCATTTATCCTCAATGCTTCAAATTGGAGAAGGAATATAATTTATTTTGATTCGAAGTTGTCCTACAAATATTTGAAAAGAATATCCTAAAATGCATGTGAAAGATATTTAAGGGCAAGAGAACTAAGTGAAAATGTACTAGGAAAGATACAAATACTTTGTTAATAGAAGAAGAATAACTGTGAAAAAAATTACATGCCAGAAGACTGAAAATCGATTGAGGGGCTAAATCAAGAGAAGGGCCAATAAAACACAAAACGTGGAAATCCTGGGCACTAACAAGATACTCTTAATTCTATGAATACAGAACTGTGTTCAGCAATCCAGCTGAATAAATGGTAGGTATAGTAACATCTAACTTGTAAGATCACAGCACATGGCAAATGAGAAGGCTTATATCCAAGTAAATCACAAATATTTTGGACAGAAAATTGGGAAATTTAGGCTGTCTTTAGCTAAGTGATAAGATAGAGGAATATGAGTGAGAAAATATTGTTCAGGAGATAAAAACATAAATCAGAAATTTGGTGATTTGTGTTTTCCTCTTAACCTTTTAATCCCTGGAACTATCTTAGAACTAAACTATATAACATTTACTAAGTACTCTGATAATCGAAAAAAAAGTAAAAAAAGTGAAATCATCAGTTTGCAAATTAATAGAAAATAATTTCTGTTTAGAAAAAAGTCCATTATCTGACAGAAAGTGCTTTATTTAAAAAAAAAAAAACATGCAGAGGTTGTTAGAGGAGATTATAAGTAATGAAAGAAGCAAACGGCTTTTAAAAATAATATGATTTCAAGTCATGTTATTACTAAAAGGTATACTCTAATGTAAATAATAAATGTTGCTCACATATCAAAGATAATGTGAAAAACTGGCAAAAGGAAAAATTACGAAAATAGGATTAAGGAAGATAACACACAATTTTGAAAAGAGAGAAGTTCAGTCTGTTTGCTCAAAAAAGGTAGGTTTGATAGCAGCCCTTCCTTCATAGCCACTTGAATGATTTTTCCTCACAGTGTTTTAGGTCATGGGAAGAGGAATCATTTTCAGATAAAGTCACCAGTCTTTGCTTGGGAACAGGGTAAAAGATACTATAGGTTCAGAACTATAAATTACTTCTGAAGTTATAATAAACAGTAAGTGTAATTTTATGAGTCAAAGATAGCCTATTCAGAGAATGAAGGCTATAACACTATTTTGTCTTCACCATTTATTTACCTACTTAAAAATTCCTTAAGTGTAGCTCTATAAGCTTACCAATAAAAATGTATTTCTTAAATAAATGAACATGGAACATGAACCTACATAGAAAAATAAAATAAAATGAGAAATGGCTAATATTTGATGTCCTGTATTTTGTTCTATTCTCTCTTATGAACTCCCAAAACCAGAAGCAAATAAGTTTATTAAAATGCCTGGAAGGAAACATTTAGGATTTGGAAGGTTAAAAGAAATGGCATTTCAAGTCAGGTTTTGGTAGTTCCTTCTTTAGAGCCCTTTCAGACAATGTTTCTGTATTCTCCATGATAAGGAGAGAGAAAGTAAGAAATCAGGTAGCTGCTTCTCCTGTGCAAAATTCACTGTCATAGAACTGACCTTCGAAAGTATGGGAGATGGGGCAGAAAAGTGTTTATATTATGGAAGAATATGTGCCCTGTTAGGAAGAGAGCTTACAAGAAAGCTTATTTGTGGCCTATAAACTATTGCACATTCAAACAAAACATAAGAGAAAAGATGTCCAACAAGATAATATGTTCAGGAACGTATCAACATAAAAACTAGCTTGTGCCCAGAAATAAAACATGGATACCAGACACCACTGCAGTCAAACCTGTCTTAATTTGCTTCTGTTTTAATGACCTTAAGAAACTGGTCCAAACTGATTATCAGCAATACATTGTTTTTGCTTTTTTTCTTAAAAAAATATTTTGAGACCACTTTTGATACACACACATATAACTCTGTGGTCATAACAGACAAATATAACTTTAGCGAGACTAAACAAAAGTGCAAAACTTAAAAAACAAAATTTAAAAATATGGAAGCATAAGCTAAATTTTTCTGCATAGCTGAAATCTATTTAAAGCAAGTCCTTGTTGCAGGGGTGGGAGGGGGTGCTGACAGGAGGATAAAGCAGTTTTTTTTAATTTTTAAACATCTTCTGCATGTTTAAATGATGCAAAAAATAATTTCACTCCATAGGCTTGAAAACATTTCACAGACAGTTCATTCCTATATCTTTAGACACCATGGTTGTGGCAGTGCCTCCTTCTGCAAGGTAAACAGCAGTGCTGGATTTGGAATGAACTGCCCTGTTACTGCCATTATTGTTGACTTCACAGTCCAGCGATTCAGTGGAGATGACCCAGGTGGAGGGGCGCCACCGCTTAAGAGAATAGGGAGTTTTCACACGTTTCTTGATCTTTTCACCTGATCCTGATTTGCCATCTTGTGTTGACTCACCTACTGAAAATAAAAGTGCAGAAAAATGAACTATTTAACAAACTTAAGAAATAACGGGTAAGGGATGTAACTCAAGAAAAGGTCAAACCAATGTCTCAGGAGGGTGCTAATGAACATTTCTTGAAATTCATAATGCCAGGCAATGTTTTTCTAGGAAAAGCTTAACCAACTTATTTTTGAGACTCTTTAACCCAAATGTTTTAATAACTGATTGACTTATTTTATAAGGCAAGGAAAAACACACACACAAATAAAACAGAGGAGAACATTTAAAGTTCTCAGCTGTATTCTCAAATCTTCTGGTTTTGGTAGAGATCTTAACTTGGTAAAATGTACTTAATCATTGTATTTAATTGTATTTAATGCTCAAGGTGGATCAAATTTTTTTTTTTTTTTTTTTTTTTTGGGACAGAGTCTCACTCTGTAGCCCAGGCTGGAGTGCAGTGGCATGATCTTGACTCACTGCAACCTCTGTCTCCTGGGCTCAAGTGATTCTTACGCCTCAGCCTCTCAAATAGCTGGGACTACAGGCGCATGCCACCATGCCCAGCTAATTTTTTGTATTTTAGTAGAGACGGGGGGTTTCACCATCTTGCGGAGGGTGGTCTCAAACTCCTGAGCTCAGGCAATGTGCCCGACTCAGCCTCCCTAAGTGCTGGGATTACAGGTGTGAGCCACCATGCCCAGCCTGGATCAAATTTTAAAGGCACCTGGCATATAATATTTTTCAGAAGAATAACAGAAATATTAGAGTACAAATATTCTAATAATTTCCTCTTTCTATATCTGAAAAGACTTTTTTTTTTTTTTTTTGAGATGGAGTTTCATTCTTGTTGCCAGGCTGGAGTGCAATGACATGATCTCGGCTCACTGCAACCTCTGCCTCCCAGGTTCAAGCAAGTCTCCTGCCTCAGCCTCCCAAGTATCTGGGATTACAGGCATGTGCCACCACGTCTGGCTACTTTTGTATTTTTAGTAGAGACCGGGTTTCTCCATGTTGGTCAGGTTGGTCTCGAACTCCCAACCTCAGGTGATCCGCCTGCCTCAGCCTCCCAAAGTGTTGGGATTACAAGCATAAGCCACCATGCCTGGCCTATCTGACATGATGTCTTACTGACTCAGAGCCCTGCAATAAGGGTCTGTCAACTGATCTATAATACAAGCCACTCAAGCAAGGGGCTAAATTTTACTGATTTGTGTTTTGAGACCTGTATCCTTCCTTCAAGACCATTTTGTAGCCCTTGACAATAAAACATAACTTTTTTTCATAAATGCCTTAGTCTAAAAGAGAAATAGGCTGGGTGCAGTGGCTCACGCCTGTAATCCCAGCACTGTGGGACACTGAGGTGGGTGGATCACCTGAAGTCAGGTGTTCGAGACCAGCCTGGCCAACATGGTGAAACCCCTCCTTTAATAAAATACAATAATTAGCAGGGCATGGTGGCACATGTCTGTAATGCCAGCTACTTGGGAGGCTGAGGCAGGAGAATCACTTGAACCCGGGAGGCAGAGGTTGCAGTGAGCCGAGACTGTGCCATTGCATGATCTAGCCTGAGCGACAGAGTAAGACTCTGTCTCAAAAAAAAAAAAAAAAAAAAATAATAATAATAATAATAATAATAATAATAATAAAATAAAATACACCATTTTATATAACAATAACTGTTACAGATTTTGGTGAGCTCCCCTATTTTGTGTTGCAATCCCTTTAGGGCAAGAAATCAAACATCAATTTAAGTTATTTGTCTAAGAGGCTACGGGGCTCATAGTATCACAGTATAGGTATAGAGTCCCAGCTACTTGGGAGGCTGAGGCGGGAGGATGACCTGAGCCAGGGAGGCTGAGGCTGCAGTGAGCCATGATCTTGCCACTGTACTCCAGCCTGGGCAACAGTGAGGCCTTGTCTCAAAAAAAAAAAAAAAAAAAAGTATAGGTATGTGAGAGACTCAACACAACTCTTGAAAAAGATGATACTAAGAAACTAAGAAGAATCTTACGGTTTTTTTTGGTTTTGTTTTTCAGAGTCTCACTCTCTTGTCCAGGCTGAAGTACAGTGGTGTGATTATGGCTCACTACAGCCTTGAACACCTGGGCTCAAGTGATCCTCCTGCCTCAGCCTCCCAAGTAGCTAGGACTACAGGCGCACACCACCACACCAAACTAAGTTTTAAATTTTTTGTAGAGATGGAGTTTTGCTATGTTGCCCAGGCTAGTCTTGAACTCCTGGCCTCAAGTGATCCACCCACCTCAGTCTTCCACAGCACTGGGATTACAGGCGTGAGCCACCATGCCTAGCCTACAGTTTCTTTATAGTAATTTTTCCGAAATTTCTCTGGATCTTTAAGATTTATTAAGGTTAGTTTGATAAAACCTAAATGCAGACATAATCAATATTAATATGTGCAATAAAATGTTTCAAAGATTATACTGGTATAACATTACTTGGAGCTCTTGAACTGTATTTACTTTATTTCAACTTTTCATAGCAAGTATGTGAGTTGCATTATAAAGCAGCAGCCACATAAAGCACATATTAAATTGGGTAATTATTCTGACTATTGTGACACTGATTTTTTAATTATCAATGACAAAAATATTACTTTTTTCTTTACAACAATCTAATTACCTTTGAGGCCCAACCAAATGGCTTATTTTTTTTCCTGAGACGGAGTTTCGCTCTTGCTGCCCAGGCTGGAGTACAATGGCGCAATCTCGGCTCACTGCAACCTCCGCCTCCTGGGTTAAGGCGATTCTCCTGCCTCAGCCTCCCAAGTAGCTGGGATTACAGGCGGGCACCACCACACCCAGCTAATTTGTGTTTTTTTTTTTTTTTTTTTGAGACAGAGTTTCACTTTGTCACCCAGGCTGGAGTGCAGTGGCACAGTCTCGGCTCATTGCAACCTCTGCCTCCTGGGTTCAAGCAATTCTCTGCCTCAGCCTCCCGAGTAGCTGGGATTACAGGTGCCCACCACCACATGTGGCTAATTTTTTGTATTTTTAGTAGACACAAGGGTTTCACCATCTTGGCCAGGCTGATCTTGAACTCTTGACCTCGTGATCCACCTGCCTCAGCCTCCCAAAGTGCTGGGTTATAGGTGTGAGCCATCGTGCCTGGCCATTTTTGCATTTTTAGTAGAGACGGGGTTTCACCATGTTGGTCAGGCTGGTCTCGAACTCCTGACCTCAGGTGATCCACCTGCCCTGGCCTCACAAAGTGCTGGGATTATAGGCATGAGCCACCACGCCTGGCCCAAATGGTTTATTTTATTTCATTATTGAGATGGAGTTTTGCTTTTTTGCCCAGGCTAGAGTGAAGTGTCGTGATCTCGGCTGGGATTACAGGTGCACGCCACCATGCCTGGCTAATTTTTGTATTTTTGTAGAGATGGGGTTTCACCATGTTGGCCAGGCTGGTCTTGAACTCCTGACCTCAAGTAATCTGCCCGCCTTGGCCTCCCAAAGTGCTGGGATTACAGGCGTGAGCCACTGCGCCTGGCCTAATTTTTTTTATTTTTTAGTAGAGATGGGGTTTCACCATGTTGGCCAGGTTGGTCTTGAACTCCTGACCTCAGGTGATCCACTTCTCTTGGCCTCCCAAAGTGCTAGGATTACAGGTGTGAGCCACTGCGCCCCGCCTCAAATGGATCATTTACAAAAGTGGTAAAGGTAAATAATCACTAGTTGAAATATATCTATTAGTTGATTCTAAATAGTTATTTAAATGGCCCCAAAAGACACACAGGAGAGAATATATGATCCCTCCACTTACTCTGTATAATGCTGCCATCCAGGACATTTGTGGCTGAAAGATCCAGAGAATTAGGCCTCTGTGCTCTTCTGGGCTTTGATGGCCCAGGATCTGCCGCTGTGCTTGGAACACCTTGTGTAAGAACATCTTGTTCTGAACATGGATTGCTGTTGTTGTTATTGGAATTAGTTCGGCCACCTTCTAGTGGCCGTTCCCTCCTGTCCACAAGACGATCCAGAACACCTTCATCATGGCCAGCTTGTTGCTCTCGTCTCAGTAAAGGCTCATGCTCATCAGGACTGGAATTAATATTCAGCCGGGTGTCCTCACCGATAAACTGATTCTGCAACATTTCTTGGGCCCTATGTGTCACTATGTTGGTTGTTTGGCCAGATAGTACTGTCCCATTGGCATATTGGGTTGTGGCAGCATGGGAGTTAACACTGTGGTTTCTACCTGCCACACCATTCATGGTGACTGTCACCACATGAGGTTCTGCTGCATTGATCGTATTCATCTTGGCAACTCCAGTTTCGACTTGTTTCAAGTTTGATTTGTGCTTGCTGCCAAATTTTAGCCGGGGCTCTTTTGTTGAATTTTTGGTGTTCAAAGGCAAACTAGTAGGTCTCTTGGGAAGGTTCTGCTGCTTGGGGAGAGGATAGATCTGAGTAGGCAGAACATCAGGAATCAAACATGCTTGGCCATTTGCAGCCTGTGTGAAGTCCTGCTGTCCAGTTGCCTCTACTGCAAGTTTTATGAGTGGGTAAAGCAAGCTAGAACTAGTACTGCTCAGTGGGTCTGGGCCACTGAACTGTTTAAGAGAGTGCTCCATGAGATTCTCATCAGAGCTCTCCTTGAGGTTCTTATCAACTTCTTTTGGGTCTAGCTTGTTGGTCTCCAAGTCTTCTTCTGTCAGCTGTAAGCAGACAGGGGTTGGCCCAATTGACTGTGCAACATTTGTGGTATGCAGATTTGTTTCATCTGGGTATGGCATCTCAGATATAGTAGTCATGCCAGTACTTGGCGTGAGGCCTGTGGTGTTTGTGGTTGTTGTGTTGGTGGAGAGGCTGGTGACACTTGTTTCAGGGCTGGGGATTCGAGCTTGTGCTTGCTGTCGTTCATAGTTAATTGAATTTCGGTTTTTTTCCCCTATAGTCAAAGGTGTGCTGGACATAGAATGCTCAGAGGAAATATTCTTCACGATGCTGTCAGTATGATGGATAGAGTCTTCAATGTATGAGGAGGAAGAATAATCTGGATAAGGACCAATTTTTGGCACACGCCTATTATGTGACAGGTTGCTTAAAGAAAGAAAAAAAGTATCACATTGAGAACGTACATTTATGACAAACTGTCTCTCCAAATTTAACACCTCTGATTTTAAAGTCTGAGTTGTTTTTCATTTTCTTCCAAACATACGTTTTTCTAAAGGTTAAAAAGTCTAATCAAATAATCAAGTGTCAATTAATAACTCGATAAGTGTTAGTTTTACATGAATTAAGCCTAATGAAAAATGTATGTGGATGAGATACAATTTTTATAAATGTTCATTATTTTGGTTTATAAGTTAATTAAAAAATTTCCCCTATAGTTTTATAACATCATGAAATATATATTTATGGAATGTATATTCATACAACCAGAAGTTATGTTTTATGAGAGGAAGAACCACGGTATATGTTTTCTGTATTTCCATAATTCTAGATGCATAGTGCCTACTCAAAAGGTATGTTATCAATTAAGTTCCAATGGCCAAATGGTAAAAAGAATATAAGCTTTTAGGTTGTTCCAAAGGCCTCCATTAAGAGGCATGCCCTAGTAATGGCACATATGTTTCTGGGGTAGTCTGAGTCATATTAGTAAAAGTCCTTGAGCCTAAGGTATAAGGCAGAATATGATGTTCAAATAAAGGATCAAAGATTCAGAACTGCTCTCCAATTATCATGGGTTCTTTGCTGTCATTGTCATTCCTTGGGAGTGACAGTTATTTATAAGGGAGATGATAGGAGGAAAAGAAGAAAAAAAAAGTTGTTATATAGTACAAGGAAAGGAAGCTAAGGAGACATGGAGGGTAAGACTCGGTATAAAACCTAGAGTTAGCGTAACTATGGGATGAATTATAATTTTGAGGAAATTATTAGTAGAGACTGGAGATGAGAAGATGCATGCAGAAGGTTGAGCCGAATGACACAGGAGGCGAAAAGTGGCCAAATCAAGGTGGGCCATCAAGGTTTTTTTTTCTTACCATTCAAGAAAAGTTTGAAAGCATTCAAAATAAAAGCTTTAGCTGACTTTTGAGAGAGGTATAAACATCATACTAGAGGACATGGGAAATACAGATGAGGGGAGATAAAAGCAGAAGACTGTCCTCAGGTATGTGTAAAGTGAGAAAATTTATAATTAGAATTGCCAGTGTCTAACTTCCTTGATTTGCTGATATACAAGGTATAAGAGTTTATATTTGAAACTAATTTGACCTCTACAAAAGTAGTGCAAACCAAATTTTTGACCTATGGCTAATACAAATAGCTTTCACAAATTAGAACAGAAAACAGGCCAGGCGTGGTGGCTCACACCTGTCGCCTATAATCCCAGCATTTTGGGAGGCCAAAGCAGGCAGATCACCAGAGATCGGGAGTTTGAGACCAGTCTGGCTAACATGGTGAAACCCTGTCTCTAATAAATATACAAAATTAGCTGGGCGTGGTGGCTCGTGCCTGTAATCCAGCTACTCGGGAGCCGAGGCAGGAGAATCGCTTGAACCCGGGAGGCGGAGGTTGCAGTGAGCCAGGATCACGCCACTGCACTCCAGCCTGGGGGACAGAGTGAGACACAGTTTCCAAAAACAAACAAACAAACAAACAAACAAACAAAACAAAAACCACACAGAAAAAAAAAAGTTTCAAGAATCGAGTTTATTTTTATTTCAATTTTCTCCAGTAACCCTTTCCTAGATGCCTTTCTGAAAGTTTTAAACATGTATTAGACAAAATGACAAAATCATAGAAAGGCTTTTTTACCCCAAACATGGAACAAAGAAATACAGACGTAGAAAGTTCCAAATTGTAGGAATTTTTTAAAAGCCTTTCTATTTAGAACCAAAAACCATAGTTCTAACAAAGAAAATGTCTTGTAAAATAATATTAATGATGGAATAGAAAGACCTTTGAATTGCTTTCATGTAAAAGTAGTAGTAGTATATTCTATAAGAAAGAGCATTAGATAGGAAGTCTAGAAACCTTAGTGTCAGTGAAACAGTGGTTAGATAGGCAAGTTCACAGTTCCATTTACTTAAAAAAAAAAGCAGAGGAGGAAGGAATAACAACAAAGGATAAATGAGACAATTTATATAGAAGTGCTTATGAACTTTTGGAGTTATAAAAACATTTTACCTTTATTATTGCAGGAAAGTTGGACCATAAATAGAGAAAGACTAACTTCTTTCACTATGTCTTTACATATTAAAAAATGCAGTTTCATCTTGCACTTGTACCAAACAAAAATGTTCAACAGAATAGGAATATTGAAAGAAAAATGATAACTTTAGACTGTATGAGGTAATCATTGAACCATTAGGCTGGTTTAAAAGTATTTATTTTCTATTCTTTGTTGGGTCTCAGTTTCTAATACTGATTGATAGACGCCACACCCCTTAGGGTCTTACCGTTCATTCTGCATAGCAGTAGACATTGGATTGACTGTTGGGCTCACAGATTTGTTTCTTTCCCAAATCATCATAAGTTCAGCCATCCTTTCCTCAGCACACTGTGCAGTAAGCCGAGCCTCTGCATCCTGGTCCCAACAGTCTTCGATTGTCTCCTTGAGTGACCTCACTGCCTGTAAGACAAAGTACATGTCAAACCATGTGTCTTTAAAAAAAAATGTATTGAGCTTTTCAGTTCACCACATGAGGTAAAAGGAAAATCAATTACCTTAACCAATATTTTACATAGTTCTAATAACATATTTTAGGCTTCAGGGATTACGGAACATGCTCAAAAGGTGATGAACAAGTAAGCAAGCAAGATTTACCTTAACTCCTTGAAGAATTATTCATAAAAGTAAAAGCAACAATAAGTCGCAGATGTTTCTTCAAGGCCACAGGTTTAGGTCATTGTTGTTAATTCAGTTATGTTATGTCAATCAATAGCCACTAATTCTGCTTCAAAAATAAGTTTTGAGTTTGATGGAACTTGGGGACATTTGGCTATCTTCTATCTCTAGGTGAGCTTTTCTCCTTCACCCCCAGTTAAGAATACTTGGTTGGGTGCAGTGGCTCACGCCTATAATCCCAGCACTTTGGGAGGCTGAGGCAGGAAAATCACCTGAGGTTAGGAGTTTGAGACCAGTTTGGCCAATATGGTGAAACCCCATCTCTACTAAAAATATAAAAAAATTGGCCAGGCATGGTGGTTCACACCTGTGATCCCAGCACTTTGGGAGGCCAAGTCGGGTGGATCACGAGGTCAGGAGTTCGAGACCAGCCTGGCCAATATAGTGAAACCTCATCTCTACTAAAAATACAAAAATCAGCTGGGTGTGGTGGCACGTGCCTGTAGTCCCAGCTACTCAGGAGGCTGAGGCAGAAGAATCGCTTGAACCATGAAGGCAGTGGGCCGAGATCACGCCACTGCACTCCAGCCTGGGCGACAGAGTGAGAGTCTGTCTCAAAAAAAAAAAAAAACAAAACAAAAAATTAGCCAGCATGGTGGTGTGCATCTGTAGTCCCAGCTACTTGGGAGGCTGAGGCAGAATTGCTTGAACCCAGGAGGCAGAGGTTCCACTGAGCCAAGATCATGCCACTGCACTCCTCCCTGGGTGACAGAGTGAGACTCCACCTCAAAAGAAGAAAAAAAAGAGTGCCTCATTTCAACCTTAAAACTTACAGACATCTCTTCTTTAAACTAGTTCCAAAACAGTCCCATTCTGTAGTATTCCTATTTATTAGCAATGAACAACAGTCTCCCTATAATAGTCTCCCTTTGGGGGAAAGCTAGTTTTTTGTTTGTTTGTTTGTTTGTTTTGAGATAGAGTCTCACAATGTTGCCCAGGCTGGAGTACAGTGGCACGATCTCTGCTCACTGCAACTTCCGCCTCCTGGGTTCAAGTGAGTCTCCTCCCTCAGCTTCCTGAGTAGCTGAGATTACAGGTGCCTGCCACCATGCCCGGATAAGTTTTTTTTTTTTTTTTTTTGTATCTTTAGTGGAGACGGGGTTTCACTATGTTAGCCAGACTGGTCTTGAACTCCTGACCTCGTGATCCACCTGCCTTGGCCTCCCAAAGTGCTGGGATTACAGGCGTGAGCCACTGCGCCTGGCCAAGGGAAAGCTAGTTTTAACTCCCTTTTTAAAAACAGACTAGGTTTGTTTTTAAACATCCACATGATTCAATCATCCTACTCTTAGGTATTTACCTAAGTAAACGAAACCATATGTTTATACAAAGACTTGTATACATCTACATCTGCTACTTGGGATGCTGAGGCAGGAGAATTGCTTGAACCCAGGAGGCGGATGTTGGAGTGAGCCGAGATCGTGCCATTGCACTCCAGCCTGGGCAACACAGCAAGGCTCTGGCTCAAAAAAAAAAAAAAAAAAAAAAAAAAAAAGCTGATATGCTCTACAAGAAATGTTAAAGGGAGTCCCTCAAAGGACATTAGACAATAAGTAGAACCCAAAAGCCTACTTAGGTAACTATAAAAGCCACTATTATTATATTTTTGGTTTGTAACTCCTTTTTAAAAACAAAAACAAAAAAAGAGGTCTCATTCTGTTGCCCAGGCTCGAGTGCTGTGGCATGATCACAGGTTACTGCAGCCTTGAACTCCTGGACCTAAGCAATCCTCCTACATCAGCCTCCTGAGTAGCTGGGACGACAGGCAAGTACCACTGTGCCTGGCTAAGGCACCATTGTGCCAAAATGATCCTTCTGCCTCAGTCTCCCAAAGTGCTGGGATTACAGGCAAGACCTATCACATTCAGCCTCCTCCTTTTTTCTTATTTAAGAGAGAAAAGCATAAAATGATAATTATAAATCTAGGCTAGGCATGGTGGCTCATGCCTGTAATCCCAGGACTTTGGGAGGCTGCAGTGGGAGGACTGTTTGAGGCCACGAGTTCAAGACAAGCCTGGGCAACATAGCAAGATTCCATTTCTACAATTTTTTTTTTTTTTTTTGGGAGATGGGAGTCTCACTCTGTCACCCAGGCTGCAGTGCAATGGCGTGATCTCGGCTCACTGCAAGCTCCACCTCTTGGGTTCATGCCATTCTCCTGCCTCAGCCTCACGAGTAGCTGGGACTACAGGAACCTGCCACCACGCCTGGCTAATTTTGTTTTTGTATTTTTAGTAGAGATGGGGTTTCACCATGTTAGCCAGGATGGTCTCGATCTCTTGACCTCGTGATCTGCCCGCCTCGACCTTCCAAAGTGCTGGGATTACAGGCATGAGCCACCGTGCCTGGCCAAAAATTTTTAAAAATTAGCTGGATGTGGTTGTGCACATCTGTGGTCCCAGTTACTCAGGAGGCTGAGGTGGGAGGATCACTTTAGCCTGGGAGGTCAAGGCTGTAGCGAGCTATGATGGCAGCACTGTACTCCAGCCTGGGTGATACAATGAGACTCTGGACTCCCGCCACCACCCCCAAAAAAGAATGTCTAAAATTAAAAAGACTGGCAATACCAAATGTTGGCAAAGATGCAGAGAAACTGGAACTTTTATGCACTGCTGGCCAGAATGTAAAATGGCACAACCACTTTAGAAAACTGGCAGTTTCTTTTTTCTTTTCTTTTCTTTTTTTTTTGAGACAGTCTTGCTCTGTCACCCAGGCTGGAGCGCAGTGGTGCGATCTCAGCTCACGGCAGCCTCTGCCTCCTGGATTCAAATGATTCTCAAGCCTCAATCCCGAGTAACTGGGATTACAGGTATGCACCACAACACCCGGCTAATTTTCGTATTTTTAGTAGAGATGGGGTTTCACCATGTTGGCCAGGCTGGTCTTGAACTCTGCCACTGTGCCCAGTCACAAAAACTGGCAGTTTCTTAAAAAGTTAAACATATACCTACCACATGATTCAACCACTCTACTCTTACGTATTTACCTAAGTAAATGAAACCATATGTTTATACAAAGACTTGTACATGAATATTCATAGCAGCTTTATTTGTAACAGTTGAAACTGGAAATAAGCCAAATATCCATCACGAGTGGATGGACAAACAAACTGTATCATATGCATACAATGAAATACTACTTAGCAATTAATAAACTATGGCTACACATAAGAACATGAATAATAATTATAACTAATAATAATATTATAACTAATAATGAACATGAATAATTATAATTAATAGTTAATTATAATAATTGAAAATAATTATACTGAAAGAAGCCAGAAAAACAGTACATTTATATGATTCCATTTATATAAAATTCTAGAAAATGTAAACTAATCTCTAGTGACAGAAAGCAGATCAGTGGTTGCCTGGGGACTCATGGGGGATAGAGAAAGTTGAGGAGAGATTACAAAAGGGCACAAGAAATCTTCTGGGAGTAATTGACATGTTCACAATCATGACTGTGATGATGGTTTTATGGGTGTATACATATATCAAAACATACCTAAACGTACACTTTAATACATGCAGTTTATGAATTATAGCTCTTTAAATGTACAAAAATTGATAATAAATCAGAATTGAAAACATAAATATTCAGGCAAAATCTGACGCGTCCTTTGAAAGGGGACTCTAACTCTAGGAATAGGTAAATAATGATACCTTAATGCTTGTGTAAATACGTTAAAGGGAGTGGCATTATTAACACTGATGAGGAAAGACAAGTAGGGGGAAAAAAAAGAATAGAAAAGATAAACAAGGAAGTTTTTCAATCTTTCCTACCCAAAGGAAGGAAAATGCAAGTTGGATCTCGTGGGTGGGTCATAAAATCAGCTCAGTGGTTTAAAACAAACAACTCTAACCAAAACTGAAATGCTCTAGACTAGAACAGAAAACACTAGGACATAGAGTAGGTGGTAAGGTTAAGTATTATACTGTACGTAATTATGTAAACTTTGCTTTTTTTTTGAGATGGGGTCTCACTATGTTGCCCAGGCTGGAGTGCAGTGGTTATTCACAGGTGGGATCATAGTGTACTACAGCTTCACATTCCTAGGCTCAAGCGATCCTCCTCCCTCAGCCTTCTATGTAGCTTAGACTACAAGTGTGCACTATTGCACCTGGCTGAAGTTGTATTTCTTAATGTGGGTTGTGTCAGACAAAAAAGTGCGTAAAATGTTGAATTCTAGATCACAGAAGAAGTCTATAGATTTTGTCCAAAAGAGAAAATGGAAAAACTAAAAATATGTGAAAAGAACTGGTAGTTTCTTCTGAAATGTACTATATATTTCTTAAAAAGAAAAGACCAGAGGGCAAACATAAACTGAGGAAGAGTTGCCGCATTTTTTTTTTTAAGATGGAGTCTTACTCTGTTGCTCAGGCTGGAGTGCAGTGGTGCAATCTCGGCTCCCTGCAATCTCCACCTCCCAGGTTCAAGTGATTCTCCTGCCTCAGCCTCCTGAGTAGCTGAGATTACAGGCACCTGCCACCACGTCCAGCTAATTTTTTGTATTTTTAGTAGAGACGGGGTTTCACCATGTTGGCCAGGCTGGTCTAAAACTCCTGATCTCAAGCAATCCACCCGCCTTGGCCTCCCAAAGTGCTGGGATTATAGGCATGAGCTGCCGTGCCTGGCCTTTTTTTGTTTTTTTTGTTTTTTTGTGTGATGGATCTTGCTCTGTTGCCCAGGCTGGAGTGCAGTGGCATGATCTCTGCTCACTGCAACCTCTGCCTCCCAGGTTCAAGTGATTCTCCTGCCTCAGCCTCCCAAGTAGCTGGGATTACAGGCATGCACAACCACACCCAGCTCATTTTTGTATTTTTAGTAGAGATGGGGTTTCACCATGTTGGCCAGGCTGGTCTCGAACTCCTGACCTCAAGTAATCCACATGCCCCAGCCTCCCAAAGTGCTGGGATTACAGGCGTGAGCCACCGTGCCTGGCTAAGTTGCCACCTTTTATGTGAAAATATATTAGGATAAAACCATTGATTACAAGAGGTTATACAAAACTAACACTAAGGAATAAAGAAAAGCCAGGCAAGTGATTTTAACAGGGGAGAGAAAAGAATTCAAGACAGACTAAGAAATGGAGTATAAACATTTGGAAAAGAGGCTGAGCTCATACCTATAATCCCAGCACTTTAGGAGTTCGAGGCTACAGTGAGCTATTATTGTCCCCCTGCACTATAGTATGGGTGACAAAAAACTGGAGAAGAATGGAAAACATGAAGAATGGTAGTACAGTTAAACAAATTATACCTGAAAATTTTATGTAGGAGGAAAAAAGCTACTTTAAAATAAACGTGGCCTATAATTTTTTATTTTACCAATTTAAAATATTTTAACATAAAACAAAAGCCTTAAACTGTGTGTGGGGGGCCAGGCATGCTGACTCTGGCACTCTGGGAGGCCGAGGTGGGAGGATTGCTTGAGGCCAGGAGTTTAAGACTAGTCTTGGCAACTACCCTGTCTCTACAAAAACAAAACAAAACAAAACAAAACAAAAAACTGGCCGGGCACGGTGGCTCATGTCTGTAATTCCAGCACTCCGGTAGGCTGAGGCAGGTGGATCACGAGGTCAGGAGTTGGAGACCAGCCTGACCAATATGGCGAAACCCCAACTCTACTAAAAATACAAAAATTAGTCAGGCATGGTGGCACGTGACTGTAGTCCCAGCTACTCGGGAGGCAGAGCCAGAAGAATCGCTTGAACCCAGGAGGCAGAGGCCACAGTGAGCTGACATTGCGCCACTGCACTCCAGCCTGAGTGACAGAGCGAGACTCTGTCTAAAAAAAACAAAAACAAACCCAAAACCTTGTGTATGTGATTGTTAAAGCAGTTCATTTTTACTGTAAATTCTGAAACATATAGGAAGAAAAAGTCATTTATGAACCCAATATTCAGAGATAACTATGGTTTAACATTTTCATGTATTTCCTTTAGACTATTTTCTATGCTTTCATTTTCATCAGGAAACTATTCTTCCCCCCTTTATTGACTAAACTATGCTTGAGTCCCTGGCAATTTATAAAATTAAAGCTAGTTTTTATATTCATTAATATTTGAAAGATTTTGAGTTTTACTACTAAAGGAATGTTTCTTAATCTCAATGCAACTATGAAAGCAAAAATGGCTTCTTCAGACATAGCTGCATTTCTCTCTTCTCATAAACTATGTACTTGCTACCTAACTCTAGTATTGGATTGTCACTGCAGAGAAGCAGTTTATTGACTGTAGCACATTAGATTTAAATGGATTCCCTGGAAGTGAATCAAGTATTATGAATTCCTTACTTGGCAACCTACTCTATACTGGAAGTAAAAAGTTTTCAGGTAAATATGCATATGATGCATATCTCATAATGATAGGGTTGCCGAGAGATATTTCAAAATAATAGATCCCATTTGCGCTGGTGAAATAAAACAATTTAAAGAAGATGAGGTTGTATTTTACTAGAATAAAATTTCACAGATTTTTCTTTTAGGGATACTCTATTATGAGGCTGGCACATCTGATGAATTCTAGTAAAGTATTCAGCCTCTCACTTGCTGTCAGGGACCTCTCAAAAATCTGTCCCAGTTCCCATAACAGGGACTGTAGTTTTGGAAGCAATCTTGGACACATGTGCTTGACAATAGGCTCTTTAATTGCCACATACTTAAATATTTCAATCTGACTTGAAACAGAAGCCAAACTTGAAAGTAACCTACTGAATAAGATAACCAATGAAGACAGTGCTCATTCTAAATCTGTATGGAAACTATAATGTGTCTCTAGCCTTTCTCTGACATGACATCACCCCACTTAAATCAGGATCCAAAATGGAAATATTATTTTAGTCCTACCAAGACAATCTAAAATTGAAATGTGAAAATATATAGTAAAATAATTTAAGTTGCTTATTTTTTCACTTTTTGTCCTTTTATTAGAGTCAAGAAAATTAATTTGTATAAAGCATAAAAACAACACCTTCAGAATGAATCACTCTTATTACATTCTGAAAATAAGAACAGATTGCTATGGAAAAGGCAAACAAGAGTTTCTGGAAATATAATTATGATCGTGGAAGCTAAAACTTTAATGAATAGATAACTGATACAAGGGTAATAGTGAAAACTAAATGAGTCATTTGAAGATAAAGCTGAGTAAATCCTGAAAAATGTAGTAAGGGAGGCCAGGTGTGTGGGGAGGGGAGGGGAGGAGGGGGGAGGGGAGAAGGTGGGAGGAGGGAGGGGAGGAGGGGGGAGGGGAGAAGGTGGGAGGAGGGAGGGGAAGGGGGGTAAGGAGGGGAAGTGGGGAGGAGGGGAGAGAGGGAAGCGGAGGGAAGGGGGAAGGGGGGAGGGGGAAGTGGAGGCGAGGGGGAAGCGGAGGGGGAGGGGAGGGGGACAGGAGGAAGAAAAACGGAGAAAAAATGGAAAATATAAGAAAAAAATGATTCTTAGAATGTCAGGTGGTACAATATTTGTCTAGTGGGAATTCCAGAAGGAAGAATTGAAAGGTAAGAAATAATTTAAAAAATAATACCAAGCCAGGCATGATGGCTCATGCTTATGATCTCAGTACTTTGAGAAGCTGAGGTAGTAGGAGTGCTTGAATTCAGGAGTTTGAGACCAGCCTGGGAAACAAGGCGAGACCCTGTCTCTACCAAAAATTTAAAAAGCCAGGCAAAGTGGTATGCACCTGAAGTCTCAGCTACTCAGGAAGATGAAGAAGGAGAATAGCTTAAGCAGAGGAGTTCAAAGCTGCAGTGAGCCATGATCACACCACTATACTCCAGCCAGAATGACAGAGTGAGATCCTGTCTCAAAAAAAAAAAAAAAAAAAAGAAAGAAAGAAAAAGAAAAAAAGAAAATTCCTTTGAATTTAAGAAACTTTTGAATTTTCAAACTGAAAACCTATCCAGTGCCAAGCAAAATGTGTGTAAAGATCCGTGCCTACAAACATCAAGGTGAAATTTCATAATTCTAGTGATAAAGTCTTAAAAGCTTATAGAGAAAAAAAATTAAGAGGATAAAACAAAAACATAACAAAACAAAAAGCAATGAAATGATTCAGGATGGCACTGAAATTCTCATTAGACTGGAGACTAGGGCCTAGAGTACATGGAGATTGTAGGCTAGAGAATGATGGAGTAGTAGTTTCAAAGTTGTGAAGAAAATAATTATGATATTGAAACTATTATCCAGCCAAATTATTACTCGAGTGTGAGGGCAAGATAAAAACATTTTTAAACATGCAAGGATTCATGTTTACCACCATATACATACTAATACAAATTACTTAAGGAGATACTTCATCAAAAAAACAATCGTTTACAAGAAAGAGAATGACATGAGATTTTTAATGCTGCTTCTGAGTATAGCCTAAAAACAAGACAAAGAAAGATGACAAGAAACCAAAAAGAAATCATTTGATGATGACTTTATAAATTTTTTTTGGTTTTTTTTTGAGATGGGGTCTCACTCTGTCACCCAGGCTGGAGTGCAGTGGCATGATCTTGGCTCGCTGCAACCTCCACCGCCGGGGTTCAAGCAATTCTCCTACCTCAGCCTCCTGGGTAGCTGGGACTTGATGACATTTTTTTTAAAGAGACAGGGTCTTACTCAGGCTGGAGGGCAGTGGTGTGATCATAGCTCATTGCAGCCTCAAACTCTTGGGCTCAAGTGATGGATGATAACTTGAAACATTCTCCCCAAAGCGCAGGGGAGATTTTAGTAACTAATGTAGAATTTTTATTTCCTATAAATCCAAGCACAATACTTTGTTGTGCAGTGAATGCTTACATAATCATAATACTACAAATTTCTCGTTATTGTATTTAAATATTAGATAAATTTACAGACAAAACATAAATCATTTAATAACAGAATATTACAAACTGGGAGAAAGTAAACGAGAGATAACTTAAGAATAGATAGAGTATTTGAAGTTATAATGGTAATATTTGGAAGAGAAAAAAACCCAAAAGATTGCTAAAGGGAGTTACTTACGGAGAGTGATAGTAGGGAGAGGTAGTTTTTTCCTTTTTAATACAATAATTATCATATATCATCCAATAGAATGATTATATGATTTTATCAATAGAATACTGACCAAATGGAGAGAAATAGATACATCTAGAGGTACTGACATTAAAAAATGTGTTTAGGTAAAAAAATAAACTTCAGAAATGATAGTGGATAATTAGATTATCCTATTTATACTAAAAGATTATATGAGTGTATATTTGTTAATTTGTAAGATGTTTTCAGTGTTGTAACAACAACTTACTCAAATGGCAGGGGACTTGAGATATTTCATTGTTGTGAATTTTACATATATAAAAATATATATATAAATATATGTATATAAATATATGTATATTATATATGTATATAAATATATGTATATAAATATATATATATATATATATATATATGCTTTTTTTTTTTTTTTTTGAGACAGAGTCTCGCTCTGTCACCCAGGCTGGAGTGCAGTGGTGTGATCTCGGCTCACTGCAATCTCTGCCTCCCAGGTTCAAGCAATTCTCCTGCCTCAGCCTCCCAACTAGCTGGGACTACAGGCGCACGCCACCATGCCCGGCTAATTTTTTGTATTTTAGTAGAGACGGAGTTTCACCATGTTGCCCAGGCTGGTCGCAACTCCTGAGCTCAGGCAATCTGCCCACCTCGGCCTCCCAAAGTGCTGGGATTACAGGTGTGAGCCACCGCACCCAGCCAAATTATATTTTTAATAATTAGCAGAATTCATAGGCTGCACCTTGGTTTTTTTCAGGTCTAGCCTAAATTTTCATTAGCCATTGGTTATGTAAGCCTGCACTACTTAACAGTTTTGGTACTATTCTCAAGAGAGTAAGATAGAATTTCAATAATATTTAAAATATTAATATGTTAATTAATCCAGCTGTTACCTAATCTGGCAAACTTATGACACATTAGTTATTCTCTCTAAATAGTATTCTAAGCTTGGAAAAAAACAAAATAGAACTAAAAACTGACTTTTTTTCATATTGAAAAATTTGAAAACGTAACATCATAAAAATCAAGTTTGATTTGTGGCATTAGGCAACTCCAAAAACTATTAACGTTATTAACAGTCTATTTTTGTTTCAAACAACATTAAAACATATTCAGTCATAAGTCCTCTCTTTAATAACTTAGTTTTTCTTACCAGGCTATTTTCTTTCCAGGCTTCTGGGAACTTGGGTCTCTGTTTTTCCCTAGACACAAGAACCTGCATATCCTCAAAAGTGGGATGGTTTCCAACCTCTGTCTGAAAAGCCATCTGGTACTCTGGTACGGATTCCCCTGTGGATTTGTAGAAAAGAATGACAGAATAAAATTTCTAATTATCATAAATGATAGAATAACAGGTATTTCTGATACCAAGTAAGCAAAAAAAATTGTGTCACAATCTTTTTATTTTTTCAACCCCTTCAGGCACATTTGGAAATCCTAAAGAGACCTTGCTGTAGGTTTAATGATTTTTCTTTTTTTTTTTTTAGACAGAGTCTTACTCTGTCGCCCAGGCTAGAGTGCAGTGGCACAATCTCGGCTCACTGCAACCTCTGCCTCCTGGGTTCAAGTGATTCTCTTGCCTCAGCCTCCTGAGTAGCTGGGATTACAGGTGCACACCACCACGTCCAGCTAATTTTCGTATTTTAGTAGAGATAGGGTTTCACCATGTTGGCCAGGCTGGTCTTGAACTCCTGACCTCAGGTGATCCACCAGCCTCGGCCTCCTAAAGTGCTGGGATTACAGGCGTGAGCCACCACACCCAGTCTAATGCATTATTAATAAATGCTTTGCTTAGAATAGTCTCAAATATTTGTTGATAAATCAAATGGTAGTTTCAATGATGGATAGGTATTTTTAAATGGTTTCTGGTATTACTAAATTCAGGGAAAAAAGACTATTATGTTTATAAGGCATACTTAATACTTGAAAACATGCCTGAACACTGATCCCATGGAGGAGGGTAAAGATAAGGAAAAACTCCAGGACCTAGTACAACAAATATGCCTACAGAACCAAATGTAAGTGGGTGGGTTGAACAGTCACTATGTCTCATTACATCATTGGTTCTATTATAGTCCAGCCAGACTGTATCAAATGTTACAAAAATATTTATGATAATGGTCATTTGAAAGAAAAATCAATATACTTTAAAAAAATTTTTTTTCAAAGAAACGCTCTCACTTTGTTGCCCAGGATGGAGTACGGTGGCATGATCATAGCTCACTGTAACTTGAACTCCTGTACTCAAGTGGCCTCCCTAATAGCTAAGACTACAAGAGTATGGCACCATGCCCAGCTAATTTTTAAAAATATTTTTGTAGAGATAAGGTCTTGCCATGTTGCCCAGGCTGGTCTCATACTTCTGCCCTCAAATGATTTTCCTGCCTCAGCCTCCCAAGATGCTGAGATTACAGGTGTGAACCACTGTGCCCAGCTCTAAAAATTCCTTTTAACTAACAGGTAGTATTTAGATCATGGACTTAAATATTATTAACTATTTTATCACTATTTAATAACCCTATTCATTGCCAATAAGCACAATCAACTCTGATGTTAGGCTTTTGATTTTTACAAAATATGATAATAAAATTAAGTTTATGTATATAATATATTGAACCACATAGAAGACCCCTGGGACCAACACTCAATGATCTAGTAGAAACCATGGCAAAGAACACAGAAAGAGAGACTGTTCCTGTCTCTTTACCCGTCCTCCCACCCTATTAAAATGACAAGATAAATTAGAAGGAAGAACGTCAAGACAGAGGATGAGGCATTTAGGTTCTAATCTTCGCTTCATCTTGACCTTGGAAAAGTCATTTAACTATTCTGTGTTTTAGACTTCCTGTAAGCAAAATGGCAATGTCTGCAGCCTTCCTTATATCACTTACATGGAGATAATACGAAGTTATAATGACCTAGATGGAAACCACATTACAAATAAGTTTATGTTTCATTTAAGTTTTGTTTCTATTTGAATACTCAAAACAACTCATAAATACTTGCCCTCCACCAATATTAAAAAAGATTTACAAAGATTAGTTCTATTATCTATGCAGCATCGCCCAAGTTTGTTGTAATACTGCCTTATGTATAAATACAAGTGATTTTCATATACTGTAAACATTTAAGCAGATACTTAGTGTTGATCAATAACATCAACATTGAACTTGAGAGATAAAATTAAAGGATTTAATAATCATGCCAGTTAGTATATCACTTTCTTCCTTGAAACCCCATGTGATAAAACCTTATCCTATACCACCTGTGAACTGCAAGATATTTTACTAATGTATCTGATCTGTCTCTGAGACATACACACAACACATACACATACCTTCCAAGTGTTATTTATTTATTTTTTCAAATGCTGGTTTAGTAGAATAACTAAAAATTCACAATTTTACTCTTTTAAAAAATTAGGTCTAAATTATAATTTTAAAAGTTGCTAAAGGAAATTGAAGCACAATCTTTTATGAATGCAATGGTTAAGAATTACCAAATAAATTTCCACTAAATCTTCACAGTTCAAAATCTAATTGTTCAATAGAAACTTGTTTAGCGCTAACTTAGTGTTAGGTATTAGAGATACAAAAGTGAATGTTAATGACAAAAATCATCATCATAGAAGATAATAACCTTATTGGATTTCCTTAAAACCTTACTGGATTTCCTTACTATCGCTGGATTGCTCAAGGAAAGTTTTATAATCTCATTTTCTTTAGAACTGCCCAAAATATCTTATAGTAATATCTAGCACTATCAGATACCATTATCTGCTTCTCACCTCATGTGCCACTTGTTAACTATGTCTCTACCAGTTAGAGAGCTTTTTTTAGCTCCCTTCTCAAATTACACTTATTCTTTCTTCCTTTTTCTATCTCTTCCTTTTTTCTTCCTTCTCCCCCTTCTATTTAAACTTTGTAGCATTTCACTCTTATCTGTAATACAGATAATTCATTTATTTTACTAACATTTTATAGAGAAGTAACCTCCATTACATAGTGTTTCCACTTAATAATACAGCACATACTGCATTTTGAGGTATATGATAAAAGTTTAAAAAATGTTTTATAAGAATTTTACAGTTAGTATACACTATTCTCTAGGTTTATTAATATATTTATATGATCCTTTTTTTCTTTTCTACTTCCACCTCATTTAATTGTTAAAATTTTCAAGAGTGCCCTGTATCCCTTGACTGTGCTTTTTAAATACTTTCCCCTCCTATATACACTCTGTAACATGATTTCTGTGTTCTGTATTCCACAGAAACTCTTCTAAGAATACCAATGACCTCCTCCTATTCAAATTCAAAAATCATTCTTCAGTTCTGTTTCCTCTTGATCTTTCAATTACATCTATTGCCATCAATCTTGGTGTGGTTTTTTATTTTTATTTTTTAATCAGCTTCCTCAGGCTGAAATCTTAGTTCTTAAAGTTTTCTAATACTGACTTACAAGGCATTAGGATTTTTCAGTTTTCTCACTATTTTTCTGATCATTTGTCTTCTTAATTAATCTACTTCATGGGGGTAGTACCCCAATATTCAGTCATTATTCACCTATTTTTCTTTCTATGTTCCAGTTAAAGGAGTGCATCGAATCATAACTTCTCAGTTACCATCTCTATGTAGACAACTCCCAAATAACCATTTTAATCTTAAATTTCCATCTTATTTATTATTTTTAATTGTCTTTAAAAATTTATTTAGTTGTCTGTCAATACCCCATCGAACACTCTCCAGGATTAACTCATCTTTCTGGTTGCCACCCTCACCCTCACTTTTTTTTTTTTTTTTTTGAGACAGAGTCTCGCTTTGTCACCCAGGCTGGAGTGTGATTGCGTGATCTCTGCTCACTGCAACCTCTGCGTCCCGGGTTCAAGCAATTCTCTTGCCTCAGCCTCCCGAGTAGCTGGGATTACAGGCGCCCACAACCAAGCCCGGCTAATTTTTTTTTATTTTTAGTACAGTTGGGGTTTCACCATGTTGGTCAGGCTGGTCTTGAACTCCTGACCTCAGGTGATTCACTAGCCTTGGCCTCCCAAAGTGCTGGGATTACAGGCATGAGCCACTGTGCCTGGCCCACCCTCACTGTGTTTTTAGACCTCTGAATAGTTCCTTCTTTTTTTTTTTAAGAGATGGAGTCTCGCTCTGTTGCCCAGGATGGAGTGCAATGGCGGCAATCTCAGCTCACTGCAACCTCCGCCTCCCTAGTTCAAGCAGTTCTCCTGCCTCAGCCTCCCAAGTAGCTGGAATTACAGGTGCCTGCCACCACGACCAGCTAATTTTTAAATATTTTTAATAGAGATAGGCTTTCACCATGTTGGCCAGGCTGATTTTGAACTCCTGACCTCAAATGATCCACCCACCTCAGCCTCCCAAAGTGCTAGGATTACAGGCCTGAGCCACCGTGCCCAACCTCTGAATATTTCTCAATTCCTTTGAACCCCATTCTTTTTATTTTTTGACATGGAGTCTCGTTCTGTCACCCAGGCTGGAGTGCAGTGGCGCAATCTCGGCTCACTGCAACCTCTGCCTCCCAGGTTCAGGTGGTTCTCCTGCCTCAGCCTCCTGAGTAGCTGGGATTACAGGCGTGCGCCACTGCACCTGTCTAATTTTTGTATTTGTAGTAGAGCGGGGTTTCACCATGCTGGCCAGGCTGGTCTCGAACTGCTGACCTGGAGATCTGCCCCCTCTCAGCCTCCTAAAGTGCTGGGTTTGCAGGCGTGAGCCAAGCCTGGCCTGAATCTCATTCTTTTAATAGATAACCACAAGTACAGATTTCTTCTCTGCATTTTCTCCCAGATTTGCCTCTCTCCATTTCCATATCCAGGATTACAGGGTATTTTAAAGCAACTCTCTTCTTATTCCTTTTTTTTTTTTATCGTGGTAGAACATACATAACATAAAACTGACTATTTTAACCATTTTTAAGTGTACCATTCTGTGGTGTTAAGTACATTCACACTATTGTACAACCATTACTACTATCCATTTCTAGAACCGTTTCTATCTTCCCAAACTGAAACTCTGTACCCATTAAACAGTAACTCTCCATTTCTTTTTCCTTTTTAAGTCCCTTCTAGTTCTATTTCTATTTTAATTAATTCTACATATTTGCTAAAATAATCTTATGAAAACAAGATTTAATTGCCTTTCCCTGTTCAAACATTTTATATCATTCTTTATTATTTATCAGATCGAAAGCAATAGTCATTCTTTGAACACAGTAGTTTTTCAAAATATATTGCTTGTAGCAGTGTACTAATCTGATGAAAAAATCATTTCAGTCAGACATGCTTCTAAAACAAAAATCCTACATGAGACTATTAACAAAGAAATTACCAAACTGTGGTCAAAGTTCTGATAATACAATACTTGTGGGTTTGGGTGTGGTGGCTCATGCCTGCAAATCGCAGCATTTTGGGAGGCCGAGGCAGGAGGATCACTTGAGCCCAGGAGTTAGAGGCCAGCCTGGGCAACACAGCAAAACTCTGTCTCGACAAAAAATAAAATATTAGCCGGGCGTGGTGGCATGCACCTGTAGTCCTAGCTACTCAGGAGGCTGAGCGGGAGGACTGCTTGAGCCCAAGAGTTTAGGGCTGCAGTGAGCTATGATTGCACTACTGCACTCCGGCCTGGGCAAGAGTGAGACCCTGCCTCTTAAAAACAAAACAAAAAAAGTACTTGGTTTTTTTTTTTTTTTTTTTTTGAGACCGAGTTTCACTCTTGTTGCCCAGGCTGGAGTGCAATGGTGCAGTGTCAGCATTGCAACCTCTGCCTCCCGGGTTCAAGCGATTCTCCTGCCTCAGCCTCCCAAGTAGCTGGGATTACAGGCATGTGCCACCACACCCAGTTAATTTTGTATTTTTAGTAGAGACAGGGTTTCACCATGTTGGTCAGGCTGGTCTCGAACTCCCGACCTCAGGTGATCCACCTGCCTCGGCCTCCTAAGGTGCTGGGATTACAGGCGTGAGCCACCGCACCCGGCCAAAAAAAGTACTTGTTGATACTACTGCAATTACTGCTATTTTCAGAAAAATGCCTCAGTTGAATCTCTGTACTTTTAATTAACTAGAAAATATACTTCTAGATAACTGATTGACCTGTACTTAATCTAATAATCACTGATTTATTTCATTATATTTTTGAATTACAAACTAATGTTTGGCCTGGTGCGGTGGCTCACTCCTGTAATCCAGGCACTTTTGGAGGCTGAAGTGGGTGGATCACTTGAGCCCAGGAGTTTGAGACCAGCCTGAGCAACATGGTGAAACCTTGTCTCTACAAAAAAATACAAAAATGAACCAGGCTTGGTGGTGCATGCCTGTAGCCCCAGCTACTCAGAGGCTGAGGTGGGAGAATCACCTGAGCCTGGGGAGATCAAGGCTGCAGTGAGCTGTGATCACACCACTGCACTCCAGCCTAGGTGACAGAGTGAGGCTCTGTCTCTTAAAAAAATTATATATATATATATATATATATATATATTTATATATATATATAATTTTATATATATATATCAAGTGTGTGTGTATACATACATATATACACACAGAGACACTTGATATATATATATAAAATTATATATATATAGACACATACACACTTGATACATACATGTGTGTGTATACATATATATACACACACACTTGATATATATAAACTAATGTGTAATGCCTAATGTCTTTAAAGCCAAACAATTCAACTCCACTATTAATCTTTTTAAATTAAATAGCTCTATTTCATAAATTTGTCCAATGCTAGTTCCTTTTTCTATGCTTTTAATGGTGTTACTCCTAAAAGACAGTGGCCACACAGATCAAATCATCTGTATAGCACCTAGAAGAATGCAATGCCAGATTTATAGTTAAAGTTTTTAGATGATACTACAATGATGTAATCCCTAAGAAGGGAAAACTATAAATTCATTTGGCTATTTCAAGTAAGCCTCAAACATTCACTTAAATGAGTATTCTTACTCTTTTTTTGAGACGGAGTCTTGCTCTGTTACCCAGGCTGGAGCGCCATGGCGTGATCTCGGCTCACTGCAACCTCCGCCTACTGGGTTCAAGCAATTCCTCTGCCCCAGCCTCCCGAGTAGCTGGGACTACAGGTGCTCGCCACCATGCTTGGCTAATTTTTGTATTTTTAGTAGAGATGGGGTTTCACCATATTGGCCAGGCTGGTCTCGAACTCCTGACCTCGTGATCCGCCCGCCTTGGCCTCCCAAAGTGCTGGGATTACAGGTGTGAGCCACCGCACCAGGCCTTTTTTAATTTTTTTGAGACAGAGTTTTGCTCTTGTTGCCCAGGCTGGGGTGCAACGGCGAGATCTTGGCTCACTGCAACCTCTGCTTCCCAGGTTCAAGTGATTATCCTATCTCAGCCTCCCGAGCAGCTGGGATTACAGGTGCATGCCACCACACCTGGCTAATTTTTGTATTTTTAGTAGAGACGGGGTTTCACCATATTGGTCAGGTTGGTCTCGAACTCCTGACCTCAGGTGATCCGCAAGCCTCGGCCTCACAAAGTGCTGGGATTACAGGCATGAGCCACCGCACCTGGCCAATGAGTATTCTTTCATTGAAAGGAAGGAAAAAGAGAAAAGAGGAGGAAGGGAAGGAGATAAGGTGAGAGGAGAAGAGGAAGGAAGGAAGGAAGAAACGGAGCATGAAAAAAAAAGAAAAGGAAAAAGTGTTTACAAATAATTCATTGCTTCTAATTCCTTATGGGTTCAACTCAGGAAACATCCTAAGTGTACCTTGTCTCAAACACTCAGATGGTGCATAAGGAAAATGTTGACTGCTAAAGCAATCAGAGACCAAACAAAATACAATTAGATAAGCTATTACTGGCAATTAATTAAATTGCACTCAGATGAAAACCTGGAGTACTCTAAAAAAAAATTCCTCATTTGCATCCTGCTGCTAATAATGTTTCTAAACACTAGATAGCAATGAACTAAAGGTTTAAACGAAAGTAAAAAGATTCTTACATAAAAGTTGAGTTAGGTACTATAGGTAGAGAAAGAAGATATAACTGCTTCACTTCAAAAAATATCAACTTTTGACAGTAGTTTTTACCTGGGAAGAGGTCTGTACATCTCATAAATATCTCCCAATAGATTAGTCCAAGAGCATACATGTCTACTTGTTTCAAAGCTGATTCACAGTCCCTCAAGTTCACAGCTCCTTCTAGCACTTCTGGTGCCATATATCTGATAGTGCCAACCTGATAAATTAGAGTGATATTTTTTAGAGAGAGAATGTAGCATATTCTGAAGAACAGACATTAGATCAGAAGTTATATGTAAATCTTAGTCATGTCAATGTTATTTGACCCTAACCATGTCATTAAACCTTTCTATAACTTATTTTTTACCTATAAAATGCCCTTCCTGAATAATTAAACAGTGGTAAATCCATTTTAGTGAATACTATTAATCAATCAAAAAGAATGAGCTAGACTTTCCTATGTATATCAACATAAATAATCTATAAGATACAGTGAGAAAATTGCAAAACAATATGTATACAACTTAATATTTTTTAAAATTCACAAAAATACAGCTGGGTGGCTGGGTGCAGTGGCTCACGTCTGTAATCCTAGCACTTTGGGAGGCCGAGGTGGGCGGATCTCAAGGTCAGGAGATCGAGACCATCCTGGCTAACACGGTGAAACCCCGTCTCTACTAAAAAAATATAAAAAATTAGCCAGGCATGGTGGTGGGTGCCTGTAGTCCCAGCTACTCAGGAGGCTGAGGCAGGAGAATGGCGTGAACCCGGGAGGTGGAGCTTGCAGTGAGCCATGATCACGCCACTGCACTCCAGCCTGGGCGACAGAGAGAGACTTCGTCTCAAAAAAACAAACAAACAAAAAAAAAACAGCTGGGCGTGGTGGCTCACAATTGTAATTGCAGCACTTTGGGAGGCCAAGGCGGGTGGATCACCTAAGGTCAGGAGTTCAAGACCACCCTGACTAACATGGAGAAACCTCGTATCTACTAAAAATACAAAAATTAGCCGGGCATGGTGGTACATGCCTATAATCCCAGCTACTCAGGAGGCTGAGGCAGGAGAATTGCTTCAACCTGGGAGGCAGAGGTTGCAGTGGGCTGAGATTGCACCATTGCACTCCAGCCTGGGCAACAAAAGTGAAACTCCATCTCAAAATAAATAAATAAATAAATTTTTAAAATCACAAAAATACATATATGTTGTGCACAGACAAGTATATATGAATGCAGAGAACAAAGTTGGGAAGGATATGTTCCACACTGTAATAGTGATTACCAGAAGGTGGACTGTGTTATCTTAAACTTGGTAACTTTATTTACCCTTGCCTCAAAAATCCGTTCCTACAAATTTGTTCCTAATGCTTGTAAAAATGACTTGGAATGGCAGTGAGTTCCAAAATAAACTGATGAACTTTACAAAGGCCTTTATGAGATGTCTTTTATATTTCCTAATTTTGTAATTCCTAGTATTCTATAATTGGCAGTATATGAGGATAATTGTCCTGAGTCTCACTCTGTCACCCAGGATGGAGTGCAGTGGCACAATCTCAGCTCACTGCAACTTCCGCCTCCTGGGTTCAAGCGATTCTCTTGCCTCAGACTCCCGAGTAGCTGGGATTACAGGTGCGTGCCACTGCGCCCGGCTAATTTTTGTATTTTTAGTAGAGATGGGGTTTCACCATGTTGGCCAAACTGGTCTCGAACTCCTGACCTCAGGTGATACACCCGCCTGGGCCTACCAAAGTGCTGGGATTACAGGCGTGAGCCACCACACCTGGCCAGTAGATGTTTTAATTAAATTCATTATCATTTCAAAGTACATCAGTGTGATACCTTTTGTATACACTCACCTCGCTTATGGCTGCATTATCTTCCTCCCCTGGGCGCACCAGTCTATTTCCAGTCAGCCTCATGGACAGTCCAAAGTCACTAATAACACAGGTTCCATCATTTTTCACTAGGACATTTCTGCTGTTTAAATCTCGATGGGAAATTGCAGGTTTATAATGATCTGTTTGGATAATTTCAAATATTTATCAATGAGTAAAAGGGACTATTGATCATGAAATGAACATACATAAATATAGAAGTAGTGTTATTTTTCTGCCCACTAATTTTCTAATAACAAAAAAAGAGAAATCGAAATTTCAACTCACACTCATCACTATTTTCTAGTATATTTTATAATATAACTCCTGTTGCATGTATAGTTAAACATTAACTAAAACTAACAAACATGCTGCCGCTTCAGATTCTAACACGCACTTGTTTTTTCTCTTCATTTATAGTATAGGGCTGTAAAAGGAGGCAATACAGAAAGGAATATTTGGTATAAACATCAAAAAAAAAAGTCTGCTTGTCTAAAATAAGTATCAGTGAAAAACTAATGGAGCTCCAAAATTTTAACGTAAATCTTAAACTGCTCTCCTATGGCTTAACAGATCAAATCTGTGACAGCACATTCCAGTTCTGCCCTGAGGTTTAGCCATATCTCTAAGCCCACCTCAGCTTTTCAAATCTAACCAGAAATAGTTTTACAATGGTTTGGAAAAACAAGTGGAGGAAGTGGTATCTCTCACCAAGATATGAAAACTTGTTTTTCTGATTTTACAGAAGCAAAGTAGTGTTATGCTCCTTCTATTGCTTTTTTATCCTTATCATAGGACTACAGGCTCCACGAAGGCAGAAAGAGAACATCTTTTACCTGACTTTAAAAGGCTTGGCACTGAGTAGACACCCAGTAAATGATTGCTGACTGAAAGAATGAATCTAACCTAAGCCTCTCACCAAATATAAGTATATTATATTTTTCTTCTCTATAAGGAAATCTTATATAAACCTTGTATTAAATAAAACCATAGCTCTGGAACTGAAAAAAAATTCTATAGCACAATTTCTGAAATTTAAAATATCTGCTTAGGTATAGAGAAAAACAGAGCAATCAGAACAAAGTCAATACATTTACTGAGGATTTGTATTTTGGCACAAATAGACTCAGTATTCAGATGTATTACTCTCATTAACGAGCATTCAAATGCAATTTCACCAATAATGAAACTATAGATAATAATAATAATCCTTGATGTAAAAAAATTAAGCAACAGTACAATTTGAAGAAAAAATAGGAGTTACCAATTTCTTCACCTAAGAGTTGATTTCTTTCTCATTTCCTCCCTTACCCACTTCCTGTTCTCCAGTCTTCCAAAGCTTGTATTAACTTGGCTCCTACACAATTCCTGCAAGAGCTGCATTTCTTACTCTGGATAAAGCCACAACATAAGTATATGTCGTACAATCTTGAGCTAATATTTATATAGGAAAACTCATGGAAACATTGGAATATATTTATATAATAATACCAAATCAATGGGTAGAACTATAGACTGCCCTTTTGAGAGAAGTTTTCCCTTTTAAACTCCCCTCTGTACTCATTTTAATTTTCTTTATTTGGGTGTGGAGGGAGGGTAGAACATACAATAATTTTGCCCTGGGCAGAACACTGCAGTAGGCAAATATCTCAAAGGAAAGCACAACAAGATATTAGTTATATGTATTTTTAAAACCTGACCAAAAATAGTCAATCTATGGATATTTATACATATATATTACCAGTGCTATCCCCCTGCCCTCCCAAGGACATGAAAGACTATATACAAACTATTTAACAGTAATTTTCTGGTGAAGTCTGAGTTGTCTATATCTATTTTTTTGGTCAGATATTTCTTTGGTAATAAGCATGCGTTGCTATTATAATATGGAAAAAATTCATAGGGAGATCTTATTACAAATAAATAAATAAATAGGTTCAATTCTTCCTTATTCAGAAGCAACAAACAGCTGAATAAGTAATAACAGTATAATTCCTTACTACCAAATTTCTACTCTAAATAACAAAGTTATATCTGAATATGCTGGGAAGAATAGAATTCAGTGAAAGAGCACTTCAAGTAAAAATAGTATAGTATAGGCATACAGATGATCTTTCACTTACAGATGGTTTGATTTATGATTTCTCAACTTTACAGTGGTAGGAAAGCAGTAAACAATCAGTAGAAACCATACTTCATTCCTTTTTTTCACTTTCAAAACAGTGTTCAATAAATCACATGAGATATTCAATCCTTTCTTATAAAGTAGACTTTGTATTGGATGATTTGGCCAACTGTAGGCTAATATAAGTGTTCTGAGCATATTTAAGATAGTTTAGGCTAAGCTATGATGTTCAGTAGGTTAAATGTATTAAATGCATTTTCAACTTACAATATTTCTAACTTATGATTTTTTTTTCTTTTCTTTCATTTTTTTAAAACAGGGTCTCTGGCCAGGCGTGGTGGCTCACACCTGTAATCCCAGCACTTGGGGAGGCTGAGGCAGGTAGATCACGAGGTCAGGAGATCGAGACCATCCTGGCCAACATGGTGAAACCCCGTCTCTACTAAAAATACAAAAAATCAGCTGGGCGTGGTCGTGGGCACCTGTAGTCCCAGCTGCTCTGGAGGCTGAGGCAGGAGAATGGCATGAAGCCGAGAGGCGGAGCTTGCAGTGAGCGGAGATCGCGCCACTGCACTCCAGCCTGGGTGACAGAACGAGACTCCATCTCAAAAATAAATAAATAAATAAATAAATAAATAAAACTGGGTCTCGCTCTATTGCTCAGGTTGGAGTGCAGTGGCATGATCTTGGCTCACTGCAGTCTCGACCTCCTGGGCTCAGGCAATCCTCCCACCTCAGCCTCCTAAATAGCTGGGACTACAGGTGCATGCCACCACAGCCAGCTAATTTCTTTTATTTTTGTAGAGACGGGGTCTCACTATGTTGCCGAGGCTGGTCTCAAACTTCTGAGCTCAGGAGTTTGATTCTCCTGCCTCAGCCTCCTAAAGTGCTGGGATTACAGGGATGAACTACCATGCCCAGCCAATTTATAATCAGTTCATTGGGATGTAATCCCATTGTAAGTCAAGAAACATCTGTACTTGGGAATATTATTTATTTATTTATTTATTTTTTTTTTTATTTTTTGAGATGGAGTCTCGCTCCATCGCCCAGGCTGGAGTGCAGTGGCAGCAATCTCAGCTCACTGCAACCTCTGCCTCCCAGGTTCAAGCGATTCTCCTGCCTCGGCCTACCGAGTAGCTGGGACTACAGGCGCACGCCACCACGCCCAGCTAATTTTTTTTGTATTTTTAGTAGAGACAGGGTTTCACGTGTTGGCCGGAATGGTTTCGATTTCTTGACCTCGTGATCCACCCACCTCGGCCTCCCAAAGTGCTGGGATTACAGCCTTGAGACACTGCATTCGGCCAGGGAATATTTTTTAAATAATCAGGTAAAAAACATAAATTCTGGGCAGGCACAGTGGCTCATGCCTGTAATCCCAGCTCTTTTGGAGGCCAAGGCAGGTGGATCACCTGAGGTCAGGAGTTTGAGACCACCCTGGCCAACATGGTGAAACCTTGTCTCTACTAAAATACAAAAAATTAGACCGGCATGGTGGTGGGCGTCTGTAATCCCAGCTACTTGGGAGGCTGAGGCAGGAGAATCGCTTGAATCCAGGAGGCGGAGGTTGCAGTGAGCCGAGATTATGCCATTGCCCTCCACCCTGGGCAACAGAGTGAGACTCCAAAAAAAAAAAAAATCCCATAAATTCAAATAGCTACTATATTTATATGCAACAGCAGCATCTATGTACTTAGTTTTTAAAAAGGTAAGTATTACCCTTATTTAGTGGTAACATTAGCTAATGTTTCAGAGTAACAGCTCTGTTTAAATAAAACTTACATCTGATGGCAATCATTCTTTTCAGCCTACATTTGACTTGAAACCTTGCTAAATTATGCAAGCCTTGAAAAGGGAGATTAGGATGGTATTTTAAGTTCTGTGCTAAGCCAACTTTTTAAAGGCAGTATAATATTTAAGAGCTAAGTGGACACAGACCAATGGTTAATGTGCTAAAGCACTACAGCAAGTGCATCAAGTTGCTGACACAGGCAATACTTTGGACAATTCTGTATTTAGGAGAAGCAAGATGTCAAGACAAATGAACTGATAAATTATTCAGGAGAAATTATTTATACATGAAGCATCAGCTAGAAAAGATGATCCATGCTAATATACAATGAAACAAAGATATAAGAAACTGATATATTAAAGTTCTCTTCACTAAAGATGTCAGAGAGACTGAAAAAATAATGTCAGGGCTACAATATGACAAGGAAATGTAGCAAGGGATGAGGGTAGAAGAAAGCACAAAGACACAATTATAGCAAAGCTAACTTTGGGGTGTCTATGAGGTGAGGTGTATATTGAAACAAAGTGAGAAAGCAAACGTATTAAAGAGATGCTCCAGGCTGGGCGCTGTGGCTCACATCTGTAATCCTAGCACTTTGGGAGGCTGAGGCGGGCGGATCACCTGAGGTTGGGAGTTCAAGACCAGCCTGAGTCAACATGGAGAAACCCCATCTCTACTAAAAATACAAAATTAGCTGGGCGTGGTGGTGCATGCCTGTAATCCCAGCTACTCGGGAGGCTGAGGCAGGGGAATTGCTTGAACCCGGGAGGCGGAGGTTGCAGTGAGCTGAGATCGCGCCATCGCACTCCAGCCTGAGCAGCAAGAGCTAAACTCCGTCTCAAAAAAAAAAAAAAAAAAAAAGATGCTCTGAACAACTAGTAAAAATATGCATGAAAGGTGAGGAAGACCACAGTTACGACAAGGAATATAACTACATAGCTCTGAAACACGAGCAAAGGCTGATCCCCACAATGTATTTTTTTCTTCCTACCTAGTAACAGAACCCAATATTATTTGAGGCAGCAATGCAAGCAGGAAACAACAACATCAACAACTATATTCCCAGCCTCTTTTGGAGCTAAGTGTGGACTAGGTTCTGGGAAACAAACAAGCATAGGAGTGGGACTTCTGGAGACAGAAAGGGACAGTTCCTATTACCTTCCCTTACTTTTCCCTGCTGACTGGCATGATGGACAATGAGGTGACTTTGAAAATGAAAGCCAGCCAGGTGCGCTGGCTCATGCCTGTCACCCCAGCACTTTGGGAGGCGGAGGTGGGCGGGTCACCTAAGGTCAGGAGATCGAGACCATCTTGGCCAACATGATGAAACCCCATCTCTACTAAAAATACAAAAATTAGCTGGACACATGCCTGTAATACTTGGGAGGCTGAGGCAGGAGAATTGCTTGAACCAGGGAGGCAGAGGTTGCAGTGAACTGAGATTGCACCATTGCACTCCAGCCTGGGGAACAGAGTGAGACTCATCTCAAAAAATCAAAAAACAACAACAACAAAACTCATGTACCTCATAAATATATACACTACTATGTACCCACAAAAATTAAAAATTAAAAAAATTAATGATGCATTGTAGTTCACTTAAACAAAATTAATACAAGGAAAATATAATATAGCCTAGCTAAGAGGTTCTTAACCTAAGGTCCATAAATGGGCTTTATAAAGTCTGAAAATGCCCTAGAATCAAAAGAACATTTTTTTCTTTTATTTATTTACTTTTCTGAGATGGAGTTTCGCTCTTGTTGATTCTCCTGCCTCAGCCTCCCGAGCACCTGGGATTACAGGTACCTGCCACCAGGCCTGGCTAATTTTTTTTTTTTTTTGATATTTTTAGTAGAGATGAGGTTTCACCATGTTGGCCAGGCTGGTCTCGAACTCCTGACCTCACGTGATCCACCTGCCTTGGCCTCCCAAAGTGTTGGGATTACAGGCGTGAGCCACCGCGCCTAGCCTTATTTATTTTTCAGACACAGTCTTGGTCTGTTACCCAGGCTGGAGTGCAGTGGCCAGATCTTGGCTCACTGTAACCTCCGCCCCCCAGGCTCAAACAATCTTTTCACCTTACCTTCCTGAGATGCATGCTACTATGCCTGGCTATTGTAGACACAGGGTTTCACCATGTTGCTCTCTGCCCGTCTCAGCCTCCCAAAGTGTTGGGATTTCAGGTGTGAGCCATGGTACCTGGCCTCTTTTATTTTAAACTCAGGGGTACATGTGCAAGTTTGTTATCTGGGTTTATAGTATGATGCTGAGGTCTGAGGTACAAATGATCCTGTTATTCATGTAATGAGCATAGTACCCAACAGGTAGTTGTGTTTTGTTTTGTTTTGTTTTGAGACAGAGTCTTGCTCTGTCGCCCAGGCTGGAGTGCAGTGGCGCGATCTCGGCTCACTGCAAGCTCCGCCTACTGGGTTCATGCCATTCTCCTGCCTCAGCCTCCCGAGTAGCTGGGACTACAGGCGCCCACCACCACACCCGGCTAATTTTTTGTATTTTTAGTAGAGATAGGGTTTCACTGTGTTAGCCAGGATGGTCTTGATCTCCTGACCTCGTGATCCGCCCGCCTCAGCCCCTCAAAGTGCTGGGATTACAGGCATGAGCCACCGCGTCCGGCCCCGACAGTTAGTTTTTTAGCTCTTGCCCCTCTCCCTCTCTCCCCACTCTAGTAGTCCCTAGTTTCTACTGCTGTCATCTTCATGTCCATGAGTACCCGATGTTTATGTCCCACTTATAAAGTGAGAAAATGTGGTATTTGGTTTTCTGTTCCTGCTTAGCATAACCTACTCCAGCTCCATCCATGTTGCTGCAAAGGATATGATTTCATTCATTTTTATGGCTGTGTAGTATTCGATGGTGTATATGTAACACATTTTTTCTTTTTTCTTTTTGAGATGGAGTTTCACTCTTGCTGCCCAGGCTGGAGTGCAATGGCACAATCTTGGCTCACCACAACCTCTGCCTCCCGGGTTCAAGAGATTCTCCTGCCTCAGCCTCCCGAGTAGCTGGGATTACAGGCATGCACCACCACCCCCGGCTAATTTTGTATTTTTAGTAGAGATGGGGTTTCTCCATGTTGACTCAGGCTCGTCTTGAACTCCCAACCTCAGGTGATCTGCCCACCTCAGCCTCCCAAAGTGCTGGGATTACAGGCGTAATCCACCACGACCGGCCATTTAACACATTTTTTTATATCCAGTCCACTACTGATGGGCAAGTAGGTTGATTCCATATCTTTGCTATTGTGGATAGTGCTGTGAAAAACAGAAGACCTGTGTCTTTCTGGTAGAATTATTTGTTTTCTTTTGGATATATACCCAGTAATGGGATTGCTGGGTCAAATGGTAGTTCTGTTTAAAGTTCTTTGAGGAATCTCCAAACTACTTTCCACAGTGGCTGAACTAATTTATACTCCCACCAATAATGTATAAGTGTTCCCCTTTCTCCAGGCTCAACAGCATCCGTTGTTTTTTGACTTTTCATTAACAGCCATTCCGACTGTTGTAAGATGGTATATATCATTGTGGTTTTGATTTGCATTTCTCTGATGATTAGTGATATGGAGCATTTTTTCATATGTTTGTTGGCTGCTTGTATGTCATCTTTTGGGAAGTGTCTATTCATGTCATTTGTCCACTTTTCAATTTGGCTATTTGTTTTTTGCTTGTTCAATTGTTTAAATTCCTTATACACTCTGGATATTAGACCTTTGTTGGATGTGCAGTTTGCAAATATTTTCTCTCATTTGTAGGTTGTTTACTCCGTGGATAGTATCTTTGGAAAAGAACATTTTCTAAGTATGCTTGCATGTATATCTTGGAGGAAGAATGTTCAGAGTATGAAAAGGAATTCATTTTTCTTTTTTTTTTTGAGACAGTGTCTCACTCTGTCACCCAGGCTGAAGTGCAGTGGCATGATCATAGCTCATTGCAATCTAGAATTCCTAGGCTCAAGCTATCCTCCCACCTCAGCCTCCTGAGTAGGTGGGACCACAGGTGTGTGCCACCACCTCCAGCTGATTAAAACTTTTTTGTAGAGATGGGGGTCTGACTATGTTGTCTAGGCTGGTTTTGAACCCTTGGGCTCAAGCAGTCCTCCTGCCTCGGCCTCCCAAAGTGTTGGGATTATAGATGTGAGTCACTGCACCCAACTCAGAAATTATTAATGGACAAGAATTTCTTTTTTTTTTTTGAGAGGGAGTCTCACTCTGTCACCCAGGCTGGAGTGCAGTGGCATGACCTCGGCTCATTGCAACCTCTGCCTCCCAGGTTCAAACGATTCTCCTGCCTCAGCCTCCTCAGTAGCTGGGAATACAGGAGCATGCCACCATGCCTGGCTAATTTTTTGTATTTTTAGTATAGACGGGGTTTCACCATATTGGTCAGGCTGGTCTCAAACTTCTGACCTTGTGATCCGCCCGCCTCGGCCTCCCAAAGTGCTGGGATTACAGGCGTTAGCCACCGTGCCCAGCCAAGAATTAAATTCTTAATGACCCCTGTAAGTCTTGAAGTTCTTTTTCTTTGTTTTTTTTTTTTTGTTTTTTGAGACAGGGTCTCACTCTGTCACTCAGGCTGGAGTGCAGTGGGGTGAACACAGCTCACTACAGCCTAGACCTCCTGGACTCAAGCAGTCCTCCCACCTCAGCCATCCAAGTAGCTCAGATTATGTGCGCATGTCACCACATCTGGCTAACTTTTTTATATTTTGTAGAGAAAGGGTCCCACTTTGTTGCCCATGCTGGTCTCAAACTCCTGTGCTCAAGTGATCCTTGAGATCCACTTTGCCTTTCAAAGTGTTGGGAGTACAGCCATGAGTCACCATGCCAGCCAAAGTTCTTTCTCTTATTCTTCCTGTTATATTTCTTTTTTCTTTAAAATTAATTTATTTGTTTCTTACCACAAAGTACAGGGAAGAGAATGCAATGGCTGTAATCCCTTGGTTGCATATCTTCCTAGCCTACACACATCCATAAATACCCTGTACAACACCAGGCTCATACTGTCCCCACAGGCATTTTCTCACATCCTAACAGCTGCAGAGTACAGTATATGACGAGGTAGGAAATATAAACAGATTCCCCATTCACAAGGTAGGGAACCTCTTCAATTAGTGTTCCAGTTCACATTTGCTTTTTTTTTTTTTTTTCTGAGACAGAGTCTAGCTGTTAGCCAGGCTGGAATACAGTGGTGTGATTTCAGCTAACTAGAACCTTCACCTCCCAGGCTCAAACAATCCTCCCAGCTCAGCCTCCCAAGTAGCTGGGACTACAGGTGCATGCCACCATGTCCAGCTAATGTTTATATTTTTTGTAGAGACAGGGTTTCACCATGTTACCCAGGCTGGTCTCAAACTCCTGAGCTCAAGCAATCCACCTGCCTTGGTCTCCCAAAGTGTTAGAGTTACAGGCATGAGCCATCGCGCCCAGGCTGCCAATATTCCAACTGAAGTAGCAGGTTGTTTTTACTAATGATTTTATGAAACCCTCTTGCAAACAAGTACATCATAGACAAATTATGTCTGCACAACTCTTAAGAGTTGTTTAAAGTAACCTAATAGAAAGACAGTGACTAAGATTCATCTCTTATCTCCAGCTTTGTAAGTCCCAGGCTGCCTAGGGCACCTGGACTGCTGCCTCTGGGTCCCCTACATCCCCATGGCAACAATGGAGGACGGGCAGACCAGGACAAGCATGAGGAATAAACAGTCTTTATTGGACTCAGACTAGGAGTCTGTGGGCCTTGAGGAACTTCGTGTATTTGTCAATGTTCTTCTCTATGTTCTTTTCGGCCTTTTCCCATTGCCTCATGAGCTGTTTTTCTTCTGGTAATAGATCTTCTGATAATAGACCTTCCTCTTCTCCCCCATGTTGGCTGTCATTGCCTGGTATTTCCAGTCAACCTTGTGAGCCCAGTGCCCCAGGTAGGCAAACTTTCTTCAAGGCTTCAGACGTACAACCTTGAGGGTGGCAGAAACCACCATCTGCTTTTTCTTGTCATATGGCAGGGGGATTCCATCAAACACCTTGAGGTGATCTAGGGCAGCCTAGCCTTGCTTGGTCTTGTGGGGCAGCCTACTGCAGGTGGTCTGCCAAAAGATGTGGCTGGGGACCCATAAATGGTAGGGTCCTTGGGAAGCGTTGGTGTTTGTCTGCTTGCAGAGGAAGGCTAGATACTTTAACTTGTTTCTGTAGAAACTGCCAGAAATGTTGATGTCCTCACAGGACATGACCACTACTTTCTCTGCTGGGTCATGATAGCCTCCAGGTAGCCCAGGAGTTTTACTCAGCTATCAAGCACCAGGACTGCCCCTCTGCCATCTTGGCAGCTGCATGGGAAAGCTCTTTCTGTTACATTTCAAATGCATTTCATGCTGAATCTTTCAAACAACTGACTAATAATAAATCTCCAATAATA
Source organism: Pongo pygmaeus (assembly GCF_028885625.2). NCBI lineage: Eukaryota > Metazoa > Chordata > Mammalia > Primates > Hominidae > Pongo > Pongo pygmaeus. Next base: position 102,823,382 of record NC_072384.2, on the reverse strand, counting down.
TAAATTATACTTTTACTTTGAAGATATAATTAAAATTTCCTGTTGTGAATTTTGAACCCACATGAGTGTCAATTTCATCTATTGACTATCTTACCTCCTCGTGGTAATTCTGTGTGGAGATAAGCCAGTCCTCTAGTAACAGAATGAGCAAGACGGCAAGAGCTTACCCAGTCACTTGTGTGGAGACTTAAATACTTGCATAAAGATCCCTATATAGAGGAAAAAATGCAAAAAAAAAAAAAAAAAAAAAAAGGGTAGAAAAAGGGTAGAATTAACTCACTTTAACATGAAGAGTAAATTAGCATCCTTATAAAGAATTTGCAAATAGGCTAGGATTCCATGAAGATCTAACGAACTACTACATTTCAGAATCTTGAAAGAGTTAGTATGACATTTCTGTATGTAGAGAGGAGAGGAAGGGATGGAAAGGGGAATTTAAACATTATCAATTTTTATGTCTCCAATATTAAAAATTATGAATGATTATTTCCTTTTAAACAATTCTTTGATCAAATTAAGATAGAAAAGTGTATCATTCACCAGTATGAATACAAATTATATTGTTATGGTTAATAAGTAGAAAACAAAAGGATTTTGTAAATATATTCATGTATGTATTGGTGCCACTCAAAGTGCTTATCTACAAACTATTACCAGTTGCTGATGAGAAAAGAATGTTGCATCAGAATGAATGTCAATCAAAGTACTGCTTCTTTCATTGAAAAATTTGTTATCAAAAAATTAAATAAAAAAGAGAAAAACAGAAAGAGGAGACAGCGAAACAAACAGTATAATTAGTTGATTCACATTCTGGTGTGAGATCCTTATTTCATTGCAGACCATTAATAATCCAGTTTGTGAGTCAGCAATGCTCTATCTGTAATACAGTGGTCATCTCTGAAGTCTGATTAACAACTAATATAAATGTCAGTTTATTTTTTTTTATTTTTTGAGATTGCATCTTGCTCTGTCGCCCAGGCTGGAGTACAGCTGTACAATCTCAGCTCCCTGCAACCTCCGCCTACCGGGTTCAAGCAATTCTCATGCCTCAGCCTCTCAAGTAGCTGGAATTACATATGTGCGCCATCACACCCGGCTAATTTTTGTATTTTTAGTAGAGACGGGAGTTTTGCCATGTTGGCAAGGCTGGTCCTGAACTCCTGGCCTCAAGTGATCTACCTGCCTTAGCCTCCAAAAGTGCTGGGATTACAGGCATGAGCCACCGCACCTGGCCTCAGTTTATTTTTTATGAAGAACTTACATTGGGATAATACTCCATCACAAGCAAATATTCCATGCGTCCATCTGCAGTGACTCTCTCATCTCCAACTATAAAGCGGGCAATGTTGTCATGTTCCATCAAAGGCACTCTGTAAATGTTCTTTTCGTTGATAAAATTCTGACGGTTTGCAAAGGAAAACACTTTTACAGCAACTGGACGCTCATCCAAGGAGCCTTTATATACTGCTCCATATCGACCTCGGCCAATCAGCTGCAAGTGTTTTAAAGAAAGCAAGGTATTAATATCACAATTGAACAATCAAATTTACTAAATAATAAAGTACAAATTTAAACAGAATGCTACAGCTCTCTGTTGCTTACAGTTTATTCCATTATCAAGAAATTAATAAATTCTGTTCTAGTATGGCTGATGAAGCTCCTACCAGACCCAGCCTGCCCATAGAGAACATTTATAAATGCTGGACAAAATTAAAAAAAAAAAAAAAGATCTAAAGGCAGATAGATCTTGAGAGGCATTAAGGCTTTGAGAAAAAAGTGGCATGGGGCAAGCTACCCATTTTTATGACTTTTAGCCTGAGGGCAGGCTGAAATCAGCACTGTGCAGTGGAACTAAAATTGCTAAAGAAAATCATTCTAGGCTGGGTGTGGTGGCTCACGCCTGTAATCCCAGCACTTTGGGAGGCTGAGGTGGGCAGATACTTGAGGTCAGGAGTTCGAGACCAGCCTGGCCAAAGTGGTGAAACCCTGTCTCTACTAAAAATACAAAAATTAGCTGGGTATCATGGCACACGCCTATAATCCTAGCTACTCAGGAGGCTGAGGCAGGAGAATCACTTGAACCCGGGAAACGGAGGTTGCAGTGAGCTGAGACCACGCCACTGCACTCCAGCCTGGGCGAAAGAGCAAGACTGTCTCAATTAAAAAAAAAAAAAAAAAAAAAAAAGATGCCAGGCGCGGTGGCTCACGCCTGTAATCCCAGCACTTTGGGAGGCCAAGGTGGGTGGATCATGAGGTCAGGAGATCGAGACCATCCTGGCTAACACGGTAAAACCCCGTCTCTACTAAAAAAATACAAAAAAAAAAAAAAAAAAAAACAGTCAGGCGCCTGTAGTCCCACTTACTCAGGAGGCTGAGGCAGGAGAATGGCGTGAACCTGAGAGGCAGAGCTTGCAGTGAGCCGAGATCGCGCCACTGCACTCCAGCCTGGGTGACCCAGTGAGACTCCTTCTCAAAAAAAAAAAAAAAAAAAAAAGAAAAAAGAACAGAAAATTGTTCTGGCCTTGGGAAACTCAGGACATATTTTGGACAGTCACAGTTGCTAGAAAGTGAGGGGAGAACCCTACAAAGGAGAAATTCAGAGAGAGGGAAACCCAATGAATATACAAGAGAGTTTCCAGCTAAAGATAAAATAACTGAGGCCGGGCTTGGTGGCTCACGCCTGTAATCCCAGCACTTTGGGAGGCTGAGGCGGGTGGATCACAAGGTCAGGAGTTTGAGACCAGCCTGGCCAACACAGTGAAACCCCGTCTCTACTAGAAATACAAAAATTAGCTGGGCGTGGTGGCACACGCCTGTAGTCACTTTTGTAGAGACTTAAATACTTGCATGAAGATCCCTATATAGAGGCTGAGGCTGGAGAATCACTTGAAACCGGGAGGCAGAGGTTGCGGTGACCCCAGACCGTGCCTTGCACTCCAGCCTGGATGACAGAGTAAGACTCCATCTCAAAAAAAAAAAAAAAAAAAAAAAAAAAAGATAAAATAACTGAACTGAGATTTGAACTTCTGCCCCAGACAGGTTTGTGGTATGTGTTCAACCAAGTTTATTGCTTACTAAAACAACAACAACAACAAAATCTTTTTTTTTTTTATTGAGACAGTCTTGCTCTTTCGCTCAGGCTGGAGTGCAGTGGCACGGTCTCAGCTCACTGCAACCTCCGTTTCCCGGGATCAAGTGATTCTCCTGCCTCAGCCTCCTGGGTAGCTAGGATTACAGGCGTGTGCCATGATACCCAGCTAATTTTTGAGTCCAGTGTTCCACAGTACAATATTCACAATATCCGGAATACAAAAAAATTACTCAACACACAAAGAACCAGCAAAATGTAACCCATTCTCGTTATTTTTGGCTTCTGGGGATTGCTTTTACTTTTTATTAAAACAGGTTAGGGATTTACCATCATTTATTTAAGGATATATGTTGTGTTTCATACACTGTTTCCAAGTCAAAATTATACAAAGTGTCCTTTAAAAAGGTTATATCAATATATAGTTAATTCAGCAATGTTTGGAAGTGTTTCTATCACTTAATCATGGCTAAAATCCCATGGGTTAACTAGTATTTCTTTCAGCCTTGTAAACTGGACATCTTACTGTACATTTCTTAGCCACACTTACTTCTTTTGTGAATTGGCAGTTAATATCTTTTGTCCTTTTTTTTTTTTTTGAGACAGTGTCTCTGTCACCTAGGCTAACCACAACCTCTACCTCCTGGGCTCAAGTGATCCTTCAACCTCAGCCTCCCGAGTAGCTGAGACTACAGGCATGTGCCACCACACCCAGCTAATTTTTGTATTTTTTACAAAATAAATGGGGTTTCACCATGTTGCCCATGACTTGTCTTGAACTCCTGGGCTCAAGCAATCCACCCACTTTGGCCTCCCAAAAGAGCTGGGATTACAGGTGTGAGTCACAGCACTCAGCCTTTTTGTCCATTTGCTATAGAATGTTTCTTTCGTCTTGATTTATATCAGTTCTTTATCAAGTCTTCCCTTATATGTTGAAATGTTGAAATTTATTTTTCAAATTTGGCTTTTATCTTTGTTTATGGTATGTCTCTCCCAAAACAGAAAGTGCTTATAATTTTTTATATAGTCAAATCTATCATATCTATTATTTAATAGTCTCTGGTTTGGGGACCATAGTTTTCAAGTCACTCAATAAATATAGAAACACTCATCATGGTAACACTTTTAATGTAGCTTCTGAGATATCATCAAATGAAACTTAAATTCTATATATAAGAGCCTTATGTATCTATAAAAATATGTAATATATGCAGACAAGGAGTATTTATTTGTTGTCTATTATGGATCCCTTGTGGCACACTCTTCTCAAACTTTCATGTCTTTATTCTCATACCCTGTACAAATCTGTACTCAAAGGTCAACTTCTTTCTAAATATATTTTCTTTTTCTTTTTTATTTTTTGAGACGGATTCTTGCTCTGTCACCTAGAGTGCAGTGGCGTGATCTTGGCTCATTGCCATTGCAACCTCCACCTTCTGGGTTCAAGCAATTCGCTAGCCTCAGCCTCCCAAGCAGCTGTGACTACAGGCAGGAGCCACCACTCCCAGTTAATTTTTGTATTTTAGTAGAGATAGGGTTTCACCATGTTGGCCAGGCTGGTCTTGAACTCCTGACCTCAAGTGATCCCCCTGCCTCGCCCTCCCAAAGTGATGGGATTACAGACGTGAGCCATTGCACTTGGCCATATTTTCTTTTTCTTTCTTTTTTTTTTTTGTGGCAGAGTTTCGCTCTTGTTGCCCAGGCTAGAGTGCAATGGTGCGATCTCGGCTCACCGCAACCTCCACCTCCCGGGTTCAAGCAATTCTCCTGCCTCAGCCTCCTGAGTAGCTGGGATTACAGGCATGTACCACCATGCCTGGCTAATTTTGTATTTTTAGCAGAGACGGGGTTTCTTCATGTTGGTCAGGCTGGTCTTGAACTCCCGACCTCAGGTGATCCACCAGCTTCAGCCTCCCAAAGTACTGGGATTACAGGCATGAGCCACTGCGCCTGGCCCGTATTTTCTTTAATAACCCCCTTTTCATCACTTTCTTATCCACTGTACTTTTCTTCGTAGCACTTACCACTACTTGCAATTATATTATACATTCCTGTACCTGTTTGTAGACTCCCCAACTCAAATAGAAGCCCCAGAGGACATATCTGTATTGTTCACCTATGTTCCCAGTGCCTAGAATAGGCCTTGACAAAAAATTGTAATTTAGTAAATAAGGGTTAAATAAATGAATGAATGTCTTAATGATTGAATGAAGTCACTGTTCCAGGTCTAGTATCACAGTAGAAACAACAGTCCATAATCTAACGGCAAACTTACCTCCAACAGTTTCAGATTATCTAGGTCAAGAGAGGGTTCGGATGCTGCTGCCTCCATCATGTTCATACTGTGAAGACCTTGTTTACGGTCTCCTATAGGAACAGGAAACAGGTTACTAATATATGGTTTTCTTAAAATGAATATCTTTTTACACTTTTTATAATATTACACTTAAAAAGAAGAGCTGCAGAAAGATTAGCAGCAAGATTTATGCCTAATGTCAATAGGAGTAAAGCTATTTACTAAACTAGGTAACACCTATAAATGAAGATGAATGCAGAATAGCATGAAAGCCAAATTCTGGGAGACACTTCCATGATGACTTACTTTAAAAGTTTAAAACCTTAAGCAATATTATAAAAACTTTAAAGAAGATTGTATAGAAGTTATTCAAATGAATCAATGAATGCTGATTTCCTAAACAATTCATCAAACCTAAAGTATATTAGAACCAACTTGACATTTGATGATACTGAGGAATTACTGTTATTTTTTCAGATGTGAAAATGGTATTATGGATATGTGTTCTTAAAGCTCCTGTATTGGCCAGGCGCAGTGGCTCACGCCTGTAATCCCAGCACTTTGGGAGGCCGAGGTGGGCGGATCACGAGGTCAGGAGATCGAGACCATCCTGGCTAACACAGTGAAACTCCATCTCTACTAAAAATAAAAAAAATTAGCCAGGCGAGGAGGTGGGCGCCTGTAGTCCCAGCTACTCAGGAGGCAGAGGCAGGAGAATGGCGTGAACCCCGGGGGGCGGAGCCTGCAGTGAGCCGAGATCACGCCACTGCACTCCAACCTGGGCAACAGCGAGATTCCATCTCAAAATAAAATAAAATAAAATAAAGCTCTTGTAAAGATAATATTTATAGATATATAATATCTAATTAAATATTTATAGATATATGATATCTGTGATTTGCTTCAAAATAATCCAGTGGCATGGAAAGGGGTAGTGACTGATAATTTAAATGAAACAATACTGTCCATACGTGATACTACTGAGGCTGGGTGTATTTTGCATAACTTTGAGACTATTTTTGTTAACATACGGAATTTAAAAGGAGCAAATAAATTGATTAAATTGCATGTTTAATAAACGATAGGACAAAAAATGGTAATTTTTACCTGTCAACATTCTGTATCCAAAGTATAAGGCAACTATCAAAACAGCTAATACAGAGACTGATGCCAAAGCAATGATTATTGTCTCATCTCGGTTAAATGAATGAGGTGGACCTAAAAGAAAACAAATTTTGAAATGTCATTATTTTTTTAAAAAGTATTTTGTTACATACTGACAGACTGCCCTTTAGAAAGGCTGTACCCATGTATAATCAAATTAGTAATGTTTTTGCATCAAAGGAAATGAAAGAAAAAATTAGTAATAAATGTGATAATTACAAATTATATTTTTTAATCATACAGACTATTCCGTATAGATTTGGAACACTGAAACACCAAGTAGGTGTGCTCCTAATTATTAAAACATCAACAATACCATGAAACAGATTAGACAGGATAGTATAATATTAAGAGTCTTAGAATCTAATAGTTTTAGAATCACATTTGGTTTTAAATCCTCAATTTCCTCATTTATAAAAATAGTACTCTGTATTTCCCAAGTTAGCTGTAAGATTTAGATGGCAGCCTAAGTACTTAATACAACGTCAACAATATATTATCTGGCTGGGCACAGTGGCTCATGCCTATAATCCCAACATTTTGGGAGGCTGCTGCAGGAGGATCACTTGAGGCCACGAGGTCAAGGCCAGCCTGGACAACACAGCAAAATGCCAGGCATTAAAACAAATTAAAAAAAAAAAAATTAGTCAGGCATGGTGGCATGCACCTGTAGTCCCAGCTACTCAGGGGGCTATGGCAGGAGGATTGCTTGGGCCCAGGAGTTTGAGGCTGCAGTGAGCCATAATTGTACCACTGCACTCCAGCTTGGGTGATGTAGTGAGACTCTATTTCTTTAAAAAAAAAAAAAAAATTAAGTTTTTTTTAAAAAGCATATATTATCTACACAATAAATGGTAGTTAAACTTATCAATATTGGTATTTTTATTAATGAAAATAGCATGGCTTTGCAGGCAGTTAAATCTGAATTGGACTTGAAGCTCACTTCTTCCACTTAATATATGACCTTAGGAAAGTTTCTTCTCCTATCTGAGCCCAAGTTTACTCACTTGCAGAATGGAATGGGAACACACATAGGTAAATCACAGGGCTATCACAAACATGTAAACATTTTATGTGTTAAGTTCCATTCTGTGGGTCAGGTCGCATCTAGAGCAAATACCCTTTAGGATGGATGGCCACAAACTAGAGCATATCCAAAAGAGAGCAAGTACAACTATGAAGGTATGAGACCTCTGAACTGTGATGGGTAGAAAGAACTGAAAGCATCTGATGAGGAAAAAAAAGAAAACTTGGGAGGATATGATAGCTGTCTTCACATCAAAAAATGGACTTGATTTGGACCAAGAAATAATAACCAGTTCCAATCAGTGTATCTTCAAGGATAAGAGCCTTCAGCTCAGCATACAGAAAAGCATGGCTTATAAACAGACCTGTCTAAAATAGAATGAGTTGCCCTATGAAAGAGCTGTTCATTGTTTTACTAGACGTAGTTATGCAATGTTTGGTAATACTCATCAGAAGCTGCGCTTGATGACTGCCAGCATCTTTATTCATTCTTTATATTCAATCAAAATCAAGCATATTATACTCAAATTAGAAGCTTCTATGGCAAAGTAGGATGCCTCTACAGCAAAGAGTTCCTCTAATGGGCATTCCTGTTAATGAATTTATTTGTCTCAATCAAATTAAGTAGAAGTTGCTTATTAAAATGTCTAAACTATATTTCTATAGAAGGATCTGTTGAAACAACACTGAAATACTCTTAATTTGCAGGCCATTTATTATATTTTCTTTTTTCTTTCTTTTTTTTTTTTTTTTTTTTTTAAAGAGTCTTGCTCTGTCGCCCAGGCTGCAGTTCAGTGGTGCAATCTCAGCTCACTGCAAACTCCACCTCCCAGACTCAAGCAATTCTTGTGCCTCAGCCTCCTGAGTTGCTGGGATTATAAGTTTGTAGCACCACACCTGGATAATTTTTTGTATTTTTAGTAGAGATGGGGTTTCACTATGTTAACCAGACCGGTCTTGAACTCCTGGCCTCAAGTTGATGTGCCCACTTTGGCCTCAAAAAGTGCTGGGATTACAGGTGTGAGTCACTGTGCCCAGCCCATTTTTCAGATATTAATAGATTTTAACACATTGATCATTGTGCCTCCTTTTAACATACAGAGTAAGTTACAGGCAGAAAAGCTACATATAAAACTCATTTTACCACAGTGAGATATTATTTCACATACATTGGCATGGCTACAATTAAAAAAAAAAAAGTGCTGGCAAGGATGTGGATAAATTAGAACTCTTGTACATTGCAAGTGGGATATAAAATGGTAAATATACAGTAGAAAACAGTTTGCGAGTTCCTCAAAAAGTTAAACATGGAATCACCATAAGACCCAGCAATTCCACTCCTAGGCATATATCAAAAAGAACCAAAAACAAGTGTTCAAACAAAAACTTCTACACGCATGTTCACAGCATCACTATTTACAACAGCCAAAAGTGGAAACAACACAAATGTTCATGAACTGATGAATGGATAAACAAAATGTGGTATATTCCTACAAAGGATTTACAAAACGTTGAATATTCTATGATTCCATTGAAATGAAATACTCAGAATAGGCCAAATCCATAGACAGAAAGCAGGTTAGTAGTTGCCAGGGACTGAGAGAGGAGGAAATAGGGAGTGACTACTTATTAGATACAGGGTTTCCCTTGTGGGGTGATGAAAATGTTTTGGAACTAGACAGAGGTAATAGTTGCACAACACTGTGAATGTGTTGAGTGGTACATTTTAATATGACTAATTCTAAGTTATGTGAATTTTACTTCAATCAAAAAAAAAAAAACTAAGGCCAGGTGCGGTGGCTCACTCCTGTCATCCCAGCACGTTGGGAGGCTGAGGCAGATGGATCACAAGGTCAGGGGTTTGAGACCAGCCTGACCAACATGGTGAAACCACATCTCTACTGAAAAGACAAAAATTAGCTGGCCATGGTGGTGCTTGCCTGTAATCCCAGCTACTCAGGAGGCTGAGGCAGGAGAATCACTTGAACCCAGGAGGCAGAGATTGCAGTGAGCCAAGATCATGCCATTGCACTCCAGCCTGGGTGAGAAAGCAAGACTCCATCTCAAAAGCAAACAAACAAATAAACAAACAAAAAAAACCTCATTTTAGAATTTGCTAAACCTAAAAGATAAACTATTTTCAATACATACACATACACACACACAAAACTAAATAATTTATAGATTCATGACTATACAAGGATATTTTATGTGCTTATAGTTTTTCTTTTCCAGAAAGTCATATAGTTGGAATAATACAATATACAGACTTTTCAGACTGCCTTCTTTCACTTAGCAATATGTACTTTAGGTTCCTCCATGTCTTTTTGTGGCTTAGCAGTTCATTTCCTTTTATCACTGAATATTATCCATGTCACAGATGTACAATCTCAGCTCACTGCAACCTCCACCACCTGGGTTCAAGTGATTTTTCTGCCTCAGACTCCTAAGTAGCGGGATTACAGGCATGCGCCACCACACCCGGCTAATTTTTGTATTTTTTAGTAGAGACAGGGTTTCACCATGTTAGTCAGGCTGGTCTCGAACTCCTGACCTCGTGATCTGCCCACCTTGGCCTCCCAAAGTGCTGAGATTATAGGCATAAGCCACTGCGCCCAGCCGAAAACTGATATTTCTTTAAATATTTGTTACAATAAAAAAATTCGTAGGTCTAACATGAAACTAAGTTTTGCTACATCCAAATGAGAAAGGCTGAATATTTAAATGTGTTCTTACATTCTTGTGTAATTCAAGTAAATATGAGTTAATAAAGATTATCTTAAGTCTTCTGTATAAAAAATAAAATTAAATATTAAATGTAATATTAATATGGCATTATGGATAAAACTGTCTCTGCAAATGAGTTAAGATATCCAATGTTATAATTCCCAAAAGAACTGAACCATATTACTTATTTGAAAAATGTATTTTGAATTCAACTAGGAATGAGAAGTGATAAGGAATCTAATTTTACTTTTAAAAAATCTAGTTTTTAATTCTTAAATATGTGGACATGTTTAAATTTCAGTATTGAAAATTTAGATTAATGTTCTTTAAAGGACATTACCAATTAAATAAAATATTAAAATTTTAATGTAACAAAGGTTAGATTTTGGAAAAACCTGAAAAACCAAATGTTGTACATAAAAAGCACAGAATTAGTGCATTTGAAAATTTAATAATAAAGATTTTTCCACTAAGATTTAGCTTTCTAGGTTTTTTTTTTTGCTTTTACTAAATTATGAGAACATTGTATATAGCTAACTAATGTGTATTTTATCAAGCTTTTATTACAAAATAGAAATGACAATTTTCCTAGTCTTAGTTGTTGGAAAGTGATTTTAGCATTACCCAAATTTCTGGAAATTGGATAAATTTATATAATACTAATATAAATAGTAACGTTTCTAGAAATGTTTCCATTTGCAAAATTGTTTTTGTTACTAATATAAGCAACAAAAGCTTTTTATAGCCTACAAAGAAGAGCAGTATCTTGGAAACACTAAAAATGATTAACTATATACAGGGTACTTACTTTTTTTCAACTCAAAATAAGAGATACTAAAAAGTATGCTGCTTAAACTACAACCAACTATGACTTATCCCCTAGAATGTTATGCTTTACTTCTTGATAAGCTCCTTTAAGGAGGCTTATTTGGACAGAAAATCACTCTCATACAGCCTGTAAAAAGAAAAACAGATGCAAAATAAATTGGTGTAGGTATTCCTAAAACTTTTTCATATTCAGAGTTAGATTCTTCTGAATATCTTTTCAAATTTGTCAACTATGTCCTATTTTTCTATACATTTCTACCTTATGTGTCATTAAAAACATCACTGAGAATCATAACCCAACATTTCTTTGCAACACTCTTTGGACTTTTGTCTCTGGAATTTTCTTTCCATCCACTAACACTGACTCTGAAAATTTTAATGCAGATGCTTTCTTGATCATGCCAGAAAGTGCCAATGGAAGGTTGCTTGTTCTAGTTTTAATCTTTTTATTATAAAAAACTAACTAACATATATATACATACATATATATGTATGGAGTGTGCATACAAATTCCAAATGCCCATCACTAAGCGTTAGCAACCATCAACATTTTGTTATCCAATGAAACATTTTCAAACAATACAACTCATTTGACTTCTCATATGGTTTGTTGACAGAAACACTGAAGGGTTGCTGTTGAGTGGACATTCTGCCAGAGTTAACAATCAAGTTCACATTTACATAGGTGACAACTCCCATATTTCATCAATTTTAATACATACATTGATCACATCTTAAAATCTCCTACAGTGGGATATATCATATTTGTGGCATTGTAAAATTACTTGACAGTATTTCTTTTTCTTGGTGATAAGGCAATAATAGCCTCAGCTGGGTGCAGTGGCTCACGCCTGTAATCCCAGCACTTTGGGAGACCCCGGCGGGTGGATCACGAGGTCAGGAGTTCGAGACCAGCCTGACCAACATGATGAAACCCCATCTCTACTAAAAATACAAAAATTGGCCAGGTGTGGTGGTGCGTGCCTGTAATCCCAGCTACTCAGGAGGCTGAGGCAGGAGAATCGCTTGAACCTAGGAGGCGAAAGTTGCAGTGAGCCGAGATCGCACCACTGCACTCCAGACTGGGCGACAGAGCGAGACTCAAAAATGATAATAATAATAATAGCCTCAACTGACAGCTTTTTAAATAAAATAAAATGACTTATCATATCACATATGTTAAAATGTGTAAAAGGGGCCAGGCACGGTGGCTCACACCTATAATCCCAGCACTTTGGGAGGCCAAGGCGGGCGGATCACCTGAGGTCAGGAGCTCGAGACCAGCCTAGCCAACATGGTAAAATTCCATCTCTACTAAAAATACAAAAATTAGCCAGGCATGGTGGCACATGCCTGTAATCCCAGCTACTCATGAGGCTGAGGCAGAAGAATCCCTTGAACCCGGGAGGCAGAGGCTGCAGTGAGCCGAGATGGCGCCATTGCACTCCAGCATGGGCAACAAGAGAGAAACTCCATCTCAAGAAAAAAAAAAAAAGGTGAAAAAAGGCCAGGCAACAGTGGTTCATGCCTGTGATCTCAGCATTTTCGGAGGCTAAGGTGGGAGAACTGCTTTAGGCCAGGAGCTTGAGACCAGCCTGGGTGACAGAGCAAGACTCTGACTCTACAAAAAATAAAAAAATTAGCTGGGTGCGGTAGTGCATGCCTATAGTCCCAGTTACTTGGGAGGCTGAGGCAGGAGGACTGCTCATGCCCAGCAGTTCAAGGATGCAGTGAGCCATAATTGTGTTACCGCATACCAGTCTGGGTGACAGAGCAAGATGCTGTCTCTACCAATGTGAAAAAAAGTGACTCCCACTTCTGCTTAAGAGTATACAAAGATGCAAAGAATTTTGTTCCCATCTTAGTAACAAGCCAAAACACTTCCCTGATAACAAATCAGAAAACCTAAAAATCATAACCTTTTCTTTAAAAATAAGATCTAAGGACAAAAGGAAACTAAATGGATTAAAAAGTAGAATATGAAAAGACTCTTCCAAGAGTGAAGAGACCCAAGGCTGCTCTTATCCTAGGTAAAGCAGTGAGTGGAGGAGGACACCACCATACATGTGAGTAGGAAGAAACAGCTGAACATTTAATAAATTCCTTTTTTTTGTTTGTTTGTTTGTTTTAAGGCAGAGTCTCACTCTCTTGCACAGGCTCGGGTCACCACAACCTTCGCCTCCCAGGCTCTAGCAATTCTCCTGCCTCAGCCTCCCGAGTAGCTGGGATTACAGGTGCACACCACTACGCCTAGCTAATTTTTTTGCTGTTATTGTTTTTTGAGACAGAGTTTCGCTCTTGTCACCCAGGCTGGAGAGCAGTGGCGCGATCTCGGCTCACTGCAACCTCCGCCTTCTGGGTCCAAGCGATTCTCCTGCCTCAGCCTCCCGAGTAGCTGGGATTACAGGCACACGCCACCATGCCCAATTAATTTTTTGTATTTTTAGTAGAGACAGGGTTTCACCATGTTGATCAGGCTGGTCTCGAACTCCTGACCTCGTGATCCACCCGCCTTGGCCTCCCAAAGTGCTGGGATTACAGGTGTGAGCCACCGCACCCAGCCTATGGACTGAATATGTGCCCTGCAAATTCGTATGTTGAAGCCTAAATCCCCAGCGTGACAGTACATGGAGGTAGAACCTTTGGAAGGTAATTATATAATGAGGGTAGAGCCCTCATGAATGGGTTTGGGCCCTCATTAAAAAAAAAAAAAAAAAAAAGGCTGGGCATGGTGGCTCATGTCTGTAAGGTGGAGGCCAAGGTGGGTTGATCACTTGAGGATTTGAGGTCAGGAGTTTCAGACCAGGCTGGCCAACATGGCAAAACCCCGTCTCTACTAAAAATACAAAAAACTAGCTGGGCTTAGTGGTATGTGCCTGTAATCCCAGCTACTTGGGAGGCTGAGGCAGGAAAATCACTTGAACCCCTGAAGCGGAGGTTGCAGTGAGCTGATATCACACCACTGCACTCCAGCCTGGGTGAGTGAGACTCCATCTCAAAAAAAAATTAATTAATTAAAAATTAAAAAAGAGGAGACACAGGATCTATCTTTCTGTTCTCTGCCATGTGAGAACATTGGCATGTGAGTTACATGTAACATGTAAGTTACAATAAGAAGACAACCATCTGCAGGCACTATTAAAGACACGGACTTCCCAGACTCTAGAACTAAGCACCCAGTCCACACTACTTTGACTAAGACACCGAGGTAGGAAAATTTGTCCTAAGGCATTACATCAAATATTAGCAACCATGACGAACAGTGATTTAACTTCAAAATTTAACTATAATTTAACATTATCATTAACAACTAGTTGTTAGGAAATAAGTAGTCTACTATTGATAATATTACACTCCCAAAATATTTCAGGTAACAGTGGTAAAGTAGTTTAGTGAAAAGAGCTCATAAGTTTTAGTCCCACTTTAGCCACTGTGGACAAATTATATAATTTTTCTGGGCTCTTACTTCTTTATCCATAAAATAAAGTGGTTATAGAGTGCCGGCCCCACCTCTAGCTTGCCAAGCTCCAGCCAAAGGAGAAGGAGAGTAAGTAAGGAGGTCTCTATTACCATGGCTCATAAAAGGCACAACAATGTCCACAAATCAACTGGAAGTAAAGCATCCAGTAAGCCAAGTGGTTACAAAAGTTGCTCATAAGAGACCAAGCACAGTGCTCACACCTGTAATCCCAGCTACTCAGGAGGCTGAGTTGGGAGGGTTGCTTGAGCTCAGGAGTTGCACGCTGCAGTGAGCTATGATTGTGCCACTACACTCCGGCCTAGAAGACAGAGTAAAATCCTGTTTCCAAAATTTATTAAAAAAAAAAAAAAAAAAGCTGCCCCTAATAGAGTGTCCTGTACAGGATAGGTGAAGAAACCTCAGAATTACAGACCTATTTGCAAGGCACTCTGTAATAAGTCCTAATCAGAAGTCCCCTGAACTTCTGATTGGCAAACTTTTCTTCCAGTGTCTGAGGTGAGAAATTGTTTGGGACTTTAAAATAGATTGGCACATCTAGAGTACAACTATTGGTGTTTTGAAAATAGCTATGTCTTTGGTTGAATAGGCCTATCTGGTTGGCCTTTTTGAAGATATTAACCTGTATGTTATCCATGCCAAACGTGTAACAATCATGCCAAAAGATATCCAACTAGCACAATGCATTTGTAGAAAGCATCCTTAAGAATCTACTATGATGGGTCGGGCATGGTGGCTCATGCCTGTAATCCCAGCACGTTGGGAGGCCAAGGCGGGTGGATCACGACGTCAGGAGTGCAAGACCAGCCTGGCCAAGTTGGTGAAACTCCGTCTCTACTAAAAATACAAAAAATTAGCCGGGCGTGGGGGCAGGCACCTGTAATCCCAGCTACTTGGGAGGCTGAGGCAGGAGAATCGCTTGAACTCGGAGGGCGGGGGTTGCAGTGAGCAGAGATCGCGCCACTGCACTCTAGCCTGAGTGACAGAGTGCGACTCTCTCAAAAAAAAAAAAAGAATCTACTATGATGGAAAACTTCTGTTAAAAAAATGTTATCTTCTTCCTTTTATTGGTAGTGTGCCTGGAATTGGTGGGTTCTTGGTCTCACTGACTTCAAGAATGAAGCCGCAGACCCTCGCGATGAGTGTTACAGCTCTTAAGGTGGTGCGTCTGAAGTTTCTTCCTTCTGACGTTCAGATGTGTTCGGAGTTTCTTCCTTCTGGTGGGTTTGTGGTCTCGCTGGCTCAGGAGTGAATCTGCAGACCTTCGCAGTGAGTGTTACAGCTCTTAAGGCAGCGCGTCTGGAGTTGTTCGTTCCTCCCGGTGGGCTTGTGGTCTCGCTGGCTTCAGGAGTGAAGCTGCAGACCTTCGCGGTGAGTGTTACAGCTCATAAAAACAGTGTGGACCCAAAGAGTGAGCAGTAGCAAGATTTATTGCAAAGAGCGAAAGAACAAAGCTTCCACAGTGTGGAAGGCGACCCGAGCGCGTTGCCACTGACACGGGCAGCCTGCTTTTATTCTCTTATCTGGCCCCACCCACATCCTGCTGATTGGTAGAGCCAAGTGGTCTGTTTTGACAGGGCGCTGATTGGTGCATTGACAATCCCTGAGCTAGACACAAAGGTTCTCCACCTCCCCATCAGATTAGCTAGATACAGAGTGTGGACACAAAGGTTCTACAAGGCCCCACCAGAGTAGCTACATACAGAGTGTCGATTGGTGCATTCACAAACCCTGAGCTAGACACGGTGCTGACTGGTGTATTTACAAACCTTGAGCTAGATACAGAGTGCCTATTGGTGTATTTACAATCCCTGAGCTAGACATAAAGGTTCTCCATGTCCCCACCAGATTCAAGAGCCTAGCTGGCTTCACCCAGTGAATCCCGCACCGGGGCTGCAGGTGGAGCTGCCTGCCAGTCCCGCGCCGTGCGCTCGCACTCCTCAGCTCTTGGGTGGTCGATGGGACTGGGAGCCGAGGAGCAGGGGGCGGTGCTCATCGGGGAGGCTCGGGCTGCACAGGAGCCCATGGAGAGGGTGGGAGGCTCAGGCATGGCGGGCTGCAGGTCCCAAGCCCTGCCCCGCGGGAAGGCAGTAAGACCCGGTGAGAAATCGAGAGCAGTGCCGGTGGGCTGGCTCTGCTGGGGGACCCAGTGCACCCTCCGCAGTCACTGGCCCGGGTGCTAAGCCCCTCATTGCCCAGGGCCGGCGGGGCCGGCAGGGCCAGCCAGCTGCTCAGAGTGCGGGGCCCACCAAGCCCACACCCACCCGGAACTCCAGCTGGCTCGCAAGCGCTGCATGCAGCCCCAGTTCCCACTCGCGCCTCTCCCTCCACACCTCCCTGCAAGCTGAGGGAGTGGGCTCCGGCCTTGGCCAGCCCAGAAAGGGGTTCCCACAGTGCAGTGGTGGGCTGAAGGGCTCCTCAAGTGCCACCAAAGTGGGAGCCCAGGCAAAGGAGGCGCCGAGAGCGAGCGAGGGCTGTGAGGACTGCCAGCACGCTGTCACCTCTCAATCCCCCCTCTAAACAGGACACCCCAACTGCTGTTGGGAATTTGGCCGATGACCGCTCTAGCTACTTCCTGCTGGATAGGGGTGAAGAAGGGGCCCTGCAGTTTTAGTGTCCTTCAGAGGGGAACTCTCTAGGCCAGGGGAAGTGCCAGCAGGTCGGTCCAGGGGTCCTCGGTAGAAGTTGTTAGTTGAACTCATTTGGGGTTCCATTTGTAAGACCATCTGTAGCTTGATGGCCTCGATTCTAGAGGAAACAAATTTGACAAGAAGGTTAAAAATACAGGGCCCAAAGGTGAGTAACAGCAAGATGGCTGCCACAGGACCTAGAAAGGGGAGAAGCCATGTTGCCCAACTCCAGAGGTTGACATAAGAATTTGAAAGGCGTTGTCTGATTTCAGAAGCCTTTTCCTGTAAACGCTGGGGGGCATCTTGTGCTATCCCCAACTGGTTAGTGTAAAAACAACACTCTTCCCCTAAGAAGGTGCAGAGTCCTCCTTTCTCAGAAGTGAGGAGGTCTAGGCCTCGGCGGTTTTGGAGAGTCACTGCTGCCAAAGAGTCTATTTGGGATTATAAAGTAAGGACAGATTTCATTATTTCTTGCGAACTGTTTGAGAGGCAGATATGGGTTGAAGATCCACATAAGAAGAATATGCCTTGGCTGGGTAGATAGAAATTTACCCTGGCTTTTAAAGGAATAGGGTACACTGTTTTTTCTTTACTACTTCCATCTCTCTTTCTTTCTCTTCGACTTCTTTGTCTCTTCCTCTCTTTTTAACTCTCTCTTTGACTTTCTGTCTGTCCCTCTTTCTCTCTGACTTCTTCGTCTCCTCTCTGTCTCTTACTTTGACTTCCTGTCTCTTTCTTTCCTTTCTGCTGCCTCTGCCAGCTGCTTATGCTGCTGTTCTCCCCTCTCCTTCCCATTTTGATGGCTTTGTCAGTGTAAGATTCCCACCTCTTTGTGTTTTTGCATTGTGTGCAATAACTCTATAATTTCCTTGTATTTAATGAGGGTTCCCTCAGAGGTTAGGAACTCCCTCTCTTTCCATATGCAGCATAGGCATGTAAGATTAGATAAGCATACTTGCTATCTGTATACACATTTATTCTTTTTCCTTTTCCCAGTTCTAAGGCTCAAGTAAGTGCCACTAGTTCCACTAACTGGGCACTGGTCCCTGGGGGAAGAGGCTTGCTTTCAAGTATGGTTACATCACTAACTATGGTGTAACCTGCCCTTCGTATCCCATTCTCCACAAATGAACTTCCATCGGTATATAGGTTAAGGTCAGGATTAGTTAAGGAGACTTCTAAGAGATCATCTCGGGTGGCGTAAGTCTGGACTATAATTTGTTGGCAGTCATGCGCGATTGGTTCCCCATCCTCAGGGAGAAAAGTGGCAGGGTTGAGGGCCACGCATGTGCACGTTTGAAGCACCGGTCCCTCAAGTAGTGGTGCCTGGTATCTAAGTAGGTGGTTGTCTGATAGCCATAAACTTCCTTTGGCACCTAATATGCCATTTACATCATGGGTAGTCCAGACAGTGAGATCCTTTCCTTGTATTATTTTGATAGCCTCTGATGCTAAGATGGCCACTGCTGCAATTACCCTTAAACAGCGATGCCAGCCTTTTGCTACTACATCAGTTTCCTTACTTAGGTATGCCACTGGTTGTGGGGTTGTCCCACGAGTCTGAGTAAGGACTCCAAGAGCTATCCTGGCTCTCTGTGACGTATAAAGAGAAGTTCTGTCCTGTGGGAAGGCTTAAAGCTAGAGCTTGTACTAAAGCCTGCTTTAAGGTTTTAAAGGCTGTTTCTGCCTCTGGTTCCCATTCGACTAGATGAGTATTTGCCCTCTGGGTTTCCTTGATTAGAGTATAGAGGGGCCTGGCTAGCTCGCTGTATCTGGGGATTCATAGTCGGCAAAAGCCAGTAATTCCAAGGAACCCCCTCAACTGTTTTAATGTCTTAGGGTGAGGATAAGCCAGTATAGGCTGTATTCGTTCCTTGCTGAGGACCCCGGTCCCTTTGGCTAAGATTAGGCCTAGATATTTAACCTGCTGTAGGCAAAGCTGGGCCTTCGACCTAGACACCTTGTACCCTTGATTAGGTAGAAAGTTCAAGAGATCTAGAGTAGCCTGCTGGCACGAGGCTTCCGAACTGGTAGCCAAAAGTAAATCATCCACATATTGAAGGACCAGAGTGCCCGGACTTGAGAAGTGGCTTAGATCTTGGGCCAGTGCCTGACCAAACAGATGAGGGCTATCCCTAAACTCCTGGGGCAAGACCATCCACGTAAGTTGGGACGTGTGGTCTGTGGGATCCTCAAAAGCAAAGAGAAACTGGGAGTCAGAGTGCAGGGAAATACAGAAGAAGGCATCCTTGAAGTCCAGAACCATGAACCATTCTGCTTCCTCTGGTATTTGAGAGAGCAGGGTATAGGGGTTGGGTACAACTAGATATAGTGGAATTACTGCCTCATTAATGAGTCTAAGATCTTGCACTAGTCTCCACTGACCATTTGGTTTTTGTACTCCCAGAATTGGGGTGTTTCAGGGACTGCTGCATTTCCTTACTAAGCCTTGAGCTTTCAAATGTTTAACAATATTCTGTAATCCTTTATGAGCTTCAGGCCTTAAGGGCTATTGCCTTTGGTAAGGAAAACTGGTGGGATCTTTTAACCTGATTGGGACTGGGCGGGCATTTTTTGCCCTTCCAAATTGTCCTTCGAATGCCCAGACTTCAGGGTTGATTCCCTCCTCAAGTAGGGGACAACAAATGGGTAACTTGTTCCCCATATTCATGTAGATAATAGCTGCAGCCTTGGCTAATATATCCCTCCCTAATAAGGGTGTGGGACTTTCAGGCATAACAAGAAAGGCATGTGAAAAGAGCAAAGTCTCCCAATTACAACTGAGGAGGTGGGAGAAATACCTGGTTACAGGCTGTCCCAGGATTCCTCAGACGGTAACGGACCTTGAGGACAGTCATCCAGGACAGGAGATTAACACTGAGAAGGCCATGCCAGTGTCCAGGAGGAAATCAATTTCCTGGTCCTCAATAGTTAAACATACCCGGGGCTCAGTGAGGGTGATGACATGAGCTGGCACTTGCCCCAGGCACCCTCAGTCCTGTTGCTGGATCATCTGGTTGGGGCTTCTGACCCAGGGAACCTTCGTCCTCTGGGGCAGTGCACCTTCCAGTGATTGCCTCGGCATAGTGGACATGGATGAGGGGGCAGCTTGTTTCTCATTGGACAATCTTTTTAAAAGTGTCCTAGTAAACCACACTGATAACAAGCCCTACCAGGTGATTTGCCTGCTCCATTTTCTGTCCTCTCTGAACCACCAAGGTTTGTTTGTCTGAGGGCCATGACTAAGGCTGCGGCCTTTCTCTGATCTCGCTTTTCCTTTTGGGCCTGTTCCTCTTGGTCCCTATTATAGAACGCCGAGTTTGCCAGGTTTATTAATGCCTCTAGATTTTGTTCAGGGCTCAGGGCTTGCTTTTGGAGCTTTCTCCTGATATCTGCGGCTGATTGGGTAATAAACTTATCTTTTAGAATCAATTGACCCTTGAGTGATTCAGGTGACAGGGGAGTATATTTTCTTAGGGCCTCTCATAGCTGCTCGAGGAAGGCAGAAGGATTTTCTTCCTTTCCCTGAGTTATGGTGGACATCATTGAATAATTCATGGGCTTTTTTTCTAATTCTCCTTAGTCCTTCTAGAACACAGGTCAACAGATGTTTACGACTCCAGTCCCCATGATCTGAGTCAAGGTCCCAGTGGGGATCCATACTGGGGATGGCTTGCTGACCAGTAGGGAATTTGTCCCTTTCTTCGGCTGTCATTCTATCATTTACGTGACTAAGATACCAAGTATCTCCACTCTCGGGCTTCAGCTAAAGCTGCATTCTTTTCATTAAAAGGCAGCGTTTGATCTAACAGTAGCATGACATCTCTCCAAGTGAGGTCAAAGGTTTGCCCTAGACCCTGTAGGACATCTACGTACCTATCAGGATCATCTGAAAACTTCCCCAGGTCTGCCTTGATCTGCTTTAAATCAGAGAGGGAGAAGAGGACATGTACCCGGGTTGGGACAAATTCCCCTCTCCC
This sequence comes from Pongo pygmaeus, assembly GCF_028885625.2. NCBI lineage: Eukaryota > Metazoa > Chordata > Mammalia > Primates > Hominidae > Pongo > Pongo pygmaeus. Next base: position 102,802,165 of record NC_072384.2, on the reverse strand, counting down.
TACAGCTTGAAGGGGACATTACCAATAGCCCGGGGGTTTTTGTGGTCCTTTGGAGATTTCTTTGCTTATTTCCTTCTGGGCAAGGGAGATTAGAGGAGGATTATCATTAATAGGAAGGGGAGCTATAGGGAGGCTAGGATATGGGGGTAAGCTGAGAGGTCCTCCTGTAAGATGTAAATTACAAGCTTTGCATAGTTGTGTATTCCCCCTCAATGAAAAGAAAGCTTCAACATAAGGTATTCCACTCCATTTGCCTTCCCTGTTACAGAAAAAGTCAAGCTGCAGGATAGTATTGTAATTTGTACTTCCCTCAGGTGGCCATTTTTCTCCATCAGAAAGAGAATATTGGGGCCAAGCTGTAGTGCAGAAAAAAATGAGCTGCCTCTTTTTCAGGGTTTGTGGGTCAAATTGGTCCCAGTGGCTTAGGATGCATTTCAAGTGTGAGCCTGTTGATGCCTGAGTGTTTCCCATCTGAAAGACAAAACCGCCCGTGGTTTTGGTTTGTTTCGTTTCTCCCCCTGCCCAAGAACCCGCAATGGTCCCTGGACCCTGCTGATCGGAATAGTTGCACTCACCAACGCAGCAGCGGAAACAACCCCTGCCCAAGAACCCGCAACGGTCCCTGGACCCTGCTGATCAGAATAGTTGCGCTCACCGACGCAGCAGCAGAAACAAACCCTGCCCAAGAACCCGCAATGGTCCCTGGACCCTGCTGATCGGAATAGTTGCGCTCACTGACGCAGCAGCAGAAACACTTGTTTTCCTCCCAGACCACATGGAGGACTGAGGAAGGTCGGATTTAGTGGTCCTTACCGACGCATTCTCAAAAACCTGCACCCTTGCCTGTCCTCCTAAACCACAAGGAGGACTGACCAAGAAAAATCGGATTTAGTGGCCCTTACCGACGCACTCTCAAAAACCTGTTAGAGTCCTAAGCATTCTCCTGTTAGTATTGGGACTTTACCCCTGTCCTATAAAGATGTTATGCCCCAAAAATGAAGTGGAGGGCCATACCTGAGGGAGGGAAGGGATCTCCAGGGTTGGAAGAGTGACACCTTTTGTCCTCACTTATATGAATAGGAAGAATACAATTTCTGAGGCTCCCCATATCCTAGCTTCAGAAATAGCTTTTGTTAGGCCTGTTAGTCTGAGGACGGATCCTAAAATTCCAGGTAGTCACCACTATGACAAGGCTTTAGGCAAAAATTATGTCTTTCTGATTGGTGAGCCCAGGTGCCTAAAGAAGGTAACAGAGTCCTGGAGTTTATACTAGAAATCATTCTTATAGGAGAAACTAGAAAAGCACCAGAAACGGGTAGCAATTTTTAGAAGCGGGTCTAACCTCAGAGAAGAGAGGCGAGAGGAAGTTTGTCTGGCAGGCATTAGGACCCAGGGGGCAAGGGTCAGGATAGATAGGATAGATGGGCGAGTCTTGTTTTGGCGACATGCCTTTGAGAGTTCCGCTCATGGCCGCAGGGTCAACCAACTTGTTGCTGGGACCCCAGAGCTGCATGGCTTTCCTCTCTGTCGACCCTCGGCTCAGTCCAGAAGTACAGGAAAAGCAGAAGCTGGTTCTAGGCAAACCAACGGTCCCAACTCCGAAGAGTCGGGGGTTGTTAGAGAGCCCTTTCCCAGAAAGCCTGACACCCGTGTCTTTAGTCCGGCGGCCGCGCTAGTCGCTTTTAACTGGCCGACAGGTGCCCAGTATTTAGCCCCCGAATTCTAAGGAAAGACAGGACAGAATAGCAAGTGAAAAGGGTCCGATGGTACTCACCGCTTGGCGACAGGCGATGGTCTCACCACTCGGCGATTGTCTCACCACTTGGCAATATGCAATGGTCTCACCGCTCGGCGATTGTCTCACCACTTGGTGATAGGTGAAAGCCCCTTCGTGGTCACCAAAATGTGTCCGGAATTGGTGGGTTCTTGGTCTCACTGACTTCAAGAATGAAGCCGCGGACACTCGCAGTGAGTGTTACAGCTCTTAAGGTGGCGCGTCTGGAGTTTCTTCCTTCTGATGTTCGGATGTGTTTGGAGTTTCTTCCTTCTGGTGGGTTTGTGGTCTCGCTGGCGCAGGAGTGAATCTGCAGACCTTCGCAGTGAGTGTTACAGCTCTTAAGGCAGCGCGTCTGGAGTTGTTCGTTCCTCCCGGTGGGCTTGTGGTCTCGCTGGCTTCAGGAGTGAAGCTGCAGACCTTCGCGGTGAGTGTTACAGCTCATAAAAACAGTGTGGACCCAAAGAGTGAGCAGTAGCAAGATTTATTGCAAAGAGTGAAAGAACAAAGCTTCCACAGTGTGGAAGGGGACCCGAGCGCGTTGCCGCTGCTGACACGGGCAGCCTGCTTTTATTCTCTTATCTGGCCCCACCCACGTCCTGCTGATTGGTAGAGCCGAGTGGTCTGTTTTGACAGGGCGCTGATTGGTGCATTTACAATCCCTGAGCTAGACACAAAGGTTCTCCACCTCCCCACCAGATTAGCTAGATACAGAGTGTGGACACAAAGGTTCTACAAGGCCCCACCAGAGTAGCTACATACAGAGTGTCGATTGGTGCATTCACAAACCCTGAGCTAGACACAGGGTGCTGACTGGTGTATTTACAAACCTTGAGCTAGATACAGAGTGCCTATTGGTGTATTTACAATCCCTGAGCTAGACATAAAGGTTCTCCACATTCCCACCAGACTCAGGAGCCCAGCTGGCTTCACCCAGTGGATCCCGCACCGGGGCTGCAGGTGGAGCTGCCTGCCAGTCCCGCACCATGGGCTCGCACTCCTCAGCCCTTGGGTGGTCGATGGGACTGGGCGCCGTGGAGCAGGGGGCGACGCTCATCCGGGAGGCTCGGGCTGCATAGGAGCCCATGGAGGGGGTGGGAGGCTCAGGCATGGCGGGCTGCAGGTCCCGAGCCCTGCCTGGCGGGAAGGCAGCTAAGACCCAGTGAGAAATCGAGAACAGCGCGGGTGGGCTTGCACTGCTGGGGGACCCAGTACACCCTCCGCAGTCGCTGGCCCGGGTGCTAAGCCCCTCATTGCCCGGGCTGGCAGGGCCAGCCGGCTGCTCCAAGTGCGGGGCCCACCAAGCCCACGCCCACCCGGAACTCCAGCTGGCCCGCAAGCGCCACACGCAGCCCCAGTTCTCACTCGCGCCTCTCCCTCCACACCTCCCTGCAAGCTGAGGGAGTGGGCTCCGGCCTTGGCCAGCCCAGAAAGGGGCTCCCACAGTGCAGTGGTGGGCTGAAGGGCTCCTCAAGTGCAGCCAAAGTGGGAGCCCAGGCAGGGGAGGTGCCGAAAGCGAGCGAGGGCAGTGAAGCCTGCCGGCACGCTGTCACCTCTCAGTAGTTCTGAACATTATTTTTTCCCCATAGGGTCAAAAGGCACCTAAGTATAAGATTGTGAGTGAAAAAATAGGGAACAGAAATGAGGTATTGGTGGTTTTTCCATTTTTATTTGCATATGGATTTTCAATATCAATGTGGGACATAAAGCATTAATGCAGGTCAAAACATTTCAGTGAACAAGTTGTAGAAGTTCAACTTCATAACAATTATTTAATTTGTTCTTTTGATTTTTTTTTTTTTTTTTTTTTTTGAGACAGGGTCTCACTTTGTCGCTCAGGCTGGAGTGCAATGGTATGACCATGGCTCACTGCAGCCTCAGCCTCCCAGGCTCAAGCTATCCTATCACCTCAGCCTCCCAAGCATCTGGTCTCATGCCACCACGTCTGGCTAATTTTTATTTTTTGTAGAGACAGGGTTTTGCCATGTTGCTCAGGATGGTCTCAAACTCCTGGGCTCAAGCAATCTGCCTGTCCTGGCCTCCCAAAGTGCTGGAATTACAGACATAAACCACCATGCCTGGCCATAACAATTATAAATAAACCTGTTAAATTCTTCTGGACAATGCCTGCATTTGGATTTTTGGAAAATAAGTAAATTTCTTATTGACAGCAACTAAATGATGTTTGCAGCATTTTAATCATAGAGTAGGTTCCATCTGTTCACTCTACTTTTTTGAGTTGTCCTACTTCAAAGCACATGTTTTTAATGCTGTCTTTTTGCTGTTCCTGTTTGTTATTAAAATACATTAAACTATAAAATAAGTGACCTTGTAAGTGACTTTTAAGGTCCTCCTACTTCCAAAACTCTGTATGATGAGTCTTCTCATGCAGTTTTTTGAAGGCTCAACATTCTTTGCTTTTATTCTCAAATTTATAAAAGAAAATTTAACAAAACTTTTACATTAAATATTCATTAATTCAAAATCTGAAATATGGATTATTCATATATTGGAGAGGATGAAAAAAGTTTTAAAACATTTTAAACATGTTATAGTGATGGGAAGGGAACAGTGTGCCCTCTTTAAATGACACGGAAGTGGGGAGGTAAGTAATGGGTAGAGAAAGGTGCGTCCCTGGCTAGGGCTCCACCCCAACAGACCTAGGTGAGGACAGGCACTCCTGCTTTCGCGCCCAAATGTTGCATTTCCAAGACCACCCTGACCCGCCATGTCCCCATCCTGGGCCTATAAAAACCCGAGACCCTAGCAGGCAGACACACAGGCGGCCAGACGTAAAGAGGAGCACATCGGCGGAAGAAAGTAGCTGGTCGTCAAGAGGAGCACGCCAGCAGAAGAGAACAACGATAGGCACCCGCACGCCGGCAGGCCATCGACCAAACGACAACGACGCGGAGTTTGGCTGGGGCAGACGGAGGAGAGCCCTGGCCACCAAGCGGCCAAACTCCAGGAGAAAATCATCTCCCTTCTGGTTCCCCCATCTGCTGAGAGCTACTTCTACTAATAAACCTTGCACTCATTCTCCAAGCCCAGGTGTGAGCCGACTCTTCCCATACACCAAGGCAGGAAACCCTGGGATACAGAAATCCCTCTGTCCTTGTGATAAGGAAGGGGGTCTAATTGAGCTAACACAAGCCGCCTATAGATGGCAAACTAAAAGAGCACCCTGTAACACACGCCCACTGGGGCTTCAGGAGCTGTAAACATTCGCCCCTAGACACTGTTGTGAGGTCGGAGCCCCACAGCCTACCTGTCTGTATGCTCCCCTAGAGGTTTGAGCAGCGGGGCACTGAAGAAGTGAGCCACACCCCGCAACACGCACCCCGTCAGGACAAGGGAACTTTTCCCATTTCATTATAAACCATATGATTGGTTAAATTTCAAATAAAAACTTTCCAAGGCAATGTCACATGGTCTAAAAATATGAGATCCCTGAAAAACTGCCAGGAAAAATATTTCAATATGTGTATTCACGTGTACGTGCAATAAAAGAGGCCTTTAACTAGAAAACGCCTATTTTTTGTTGTCCATTTCTTCAAAATAAAAAAACCTTTTTACATAACATATACTACATCTATGTTATACCTGAATTGTCTTGTTCTCCTACCTCTAATAAACCCTCTTTTTCTTCCCTATTAAGTTTTCTCAGTTAAATACTCAGCCAAATGTAAACACTGCTATGTATGCCTGTGCAATAGTTGGGCTTATACAAGCAAACACTTCCTGAATGCAGAACAGACAGGGAACCTCTGTCTGTCTCATTGGAGCCTGGGATGTTTCTGTTTACAAATCCTGGAGCCAGGCGGGGGCCACTACTGGAGGCGTTCTGTCTGTTTCCTTGCTACACTCAGCTTTTGTCTGGGTCTATGTCAAAGAAAGAACAACATTGTTACATGTGCAGCAAGCAGCAAAGGGAACCTTAAATATAACACACTAGTGGTTATGTCAGCTCCTTAATCTTTTACCACTGTGTAGAAAGGCAAATTGGGGATTAGTTTTTGTAGTTTTCAAGCAATGTAGCTTTCATACAAGTAGAGAAAAACATTTAAATCCAAAACGATGTGATCAGTTAAATGAATTCCTTAGCAAAATAATCCAAATTGTTAAGATATTGTTTCTGTACTGTGATTTATTGTGGAGCTCAATGTTTTGAACAAATGTTTTTATAGGAAATAAACGTTGATTTCTTTTAATTAATATGTTTGAAATGGCAGTAATCATAATCAGACTAATGTTTACATTTAATGTCCTAAAAAATTGAGAGGGGGCAGATTTCTTGTTTTTTCAAACAAGTAGTTAATACTGAATATGAATGACTGGTTTAAATTTAACTTGTTAATCATTTTGAATAGATCTAGCTTGGAAGAAAAAGCAAAAAATAACAAAAAAGAAAAATAGCCCATACTTTGCTAATTGAATCAAGGCATTTGATGAGTGAATTATGAAAGAAACAGTGAAAAACTGAAGGAGAGAGAGAATAACAGTCTAAAGTTAAATTCCACCCCCGCCAAAAGGTTAGAAAAGACATGAAAAAAATGGGAAAAACATTCAGTGCCCCTCCTCCTTAACTTTTAGCTTCATAAGTATTTACAATTTTAATTTCTTTAGAATGTATTTTAAATAGCTATTTTATGATTAGGAGAGAAAATTTCAGCAATTTATTTTATTAAAGAATGAATTAAAACAGTTAATTATATTTGATTGGAATAAAATCATTAAAAAATGGAAAGATCACATTTAAGTAAACAGACTAGGAATTTTTAAAATACAAGAAAAATAGAAGAATTAATTTGCAGACCATTGTACATCAAAACATTTCATCGAAGAATAAAGAAAACACCATTAAATATGCTCTCAAAGTATTTTTGGTATAATTCTACTTTAATTACCTCTATTGTACTAAGATTGTACTTTTTAGATATGATAGAACAGAGTCTGTTACTCTATACAACTTTAAAACAAGTATTTAATGATTCTTAGAAAACACCAATAACCTAACTGAGTAAGAAATGTCCATTTAAGCCTAAAGTTACCACTAGAAAAATGGAAACCTAGTCACTATAATATTCATTATTTGAAACAAAACAAATTAAAAATAAAATTCACAATACAGAAAATTCACGAGACTCACAATCTAAACCAAAGAGTATGTCACTCAAAGATCCCTGGTCAATTTTCCTAACTGCTCTACAAAATGACAATTCTAAATTCAGAATTCATACTCAAGAACTCTGTTTTCAGAAAATGACCATGAACTAATTTGACTATCAAAGTGAAAGCTATATCTTCCAGTTATTTACTGATTGAACAACAAAATATGAATTGCATCACCAGGCAACTCCCTCAATCCATTTTATGTTATTTTAATTATCATAGTAACCTTTGCTCTCTTATAAGGAAAACAAGATAGATATTTGGAGAAAAACAAATAGCTTTTTTTCCCATTAAATTTCTGCTGGTCTGTTTCCTAGTTGTTTCCCTTGCTCTAGCTTTCCCATTTCGCACACTGATTTCCTTTTTTTTTTTTTTTTTTTTGAGACGGAGCTTCACTGTTGTCGCCCAGGCTAGAGTGCAATGGTGGGATCTCTGTTTACTGCAACCTCTGCCTCCTAGGTTCAAGTGATTCTCCTGCCTCAACCTCCCAAGTAGCTGGAATTACAGGTGCCTGCCACCACACCTGGCTAATTTTTGTATTTTTAGTAGAGAAGGGGTTTTGCCATGTTGGCCAGGCTGGTCTCGAACTCCTGGTCTCAAGTGATCTGCCCGCCTAGGCCTCCCAAAGTGCTGGGATTACAAGCGTGAGTCACCACTTATAACTGCCCATCCTGATTTCCATTTTTTAAACTTTACAAAATATAACCCACAAAATTATATACATTTTTGTGTATAATGTATAAGCGTTATACACGAAAATGTTTATAATACAAAATGCAGTGCTTGGTGAATCATTATGAAGCAAATACTTATGTAACTAGCACCAAGGCCACAAAATACAACACCAAGAGTCCCAAAAGTCTCTTACCTGCTCCTACCTGTTCCTAACATCCTTCCTCTGCCCCAGAAATAGTCATTATTCTGACTTCTGTGGTAATCATTTCCTTGCTTTTCTTAATAGTATTACCATCACTGAATGCTGAGTTTTGCCTATTTCTGAATTTTATATAAATGGAATTTTTGTGCCTTGCTTCTTCAGTTCAATAATATGTTTTGAAGATTTAACCATGGTGTTTGTATGTAGCTGAAAATAATTCAGGGCTGTTTTTCTATGTAACAAATGTAGCTACTTTTCCTTGTAAGGAGTCTGGGGACTATAATGACAATAAAAAGAACATTGTGTGTAATTCCTGTTACATTCCACAAATGTATACATTTGATTTTTTAGCTATATTTAGGACTTTAATTTTGTTGCTAACAGAAGAGTTTTAAATGAAGCAGACAAATAGACTGTACATCCTCTAGTTGTTTCTCTTTTGGCACTAGAGGCAGTAGTCAGCAATAAGGCAAGCCAGAGTTAGTAAGAGATGCACCTGGCCAGGCGTGGTGCCTCATGCCTGTAATTTCAGCACTTTGAGAGGCAGAGGTGGGTGGATCTCCTGACCTGACCAATATCGTGAAACCTGGTCTCCGCTAAAAATACAAAAATTAGCTGGGTGTAGTGGCGGGTGCCTGTAATCCCAGCTACTCCAGAGGCTGAGACAAGAGAATTGCTTGAACCCGGGAGGCGGAGGTTGCAGTGAGCCGAGATCGTGCTACTGTACTTCAGCCTGGGGGACAGAGTGAAACTCCATCTAAAAAAAAAATAAAAAAAGAGACGTACTTAGGGAAAGAACAGAATAGACAGAAAAGCTTGGGAATAAAGAGGTAGGGTGGGCTTGGAGCAGTGGCTCATGACCGCCATCTCAGTACTCTGGGAGCCCAAGGCGGGAGGATCACTTAAGCCCAGCAGTTCAAGACCAGCCCAGACAACCTGCCAAGACCCCATCTCTACAAACAATTAAAAGATTAGCCGGGTGTAATGGTGCATCTGTGTAGTCCCAGCTACTCAGCAGGCTGAGGTGGGAGGACTGCTTGAGCCCAGGAGTTCCGGACCAGCCTGGGCAACATGGCGAGACCCCATCTCTACCAAAAATACAAAAATTAGCTGGGCATAGTGGTGCATGCCTGTAGTCCCAGCTACTCGGGTAGGAGAATCAATTGAACCTGGGAAGCTGAGGTTGCAGTGAGTCAAAATTGTGCCACTGCACTCCAGCCCGGGCAAGAAGACGACTCTGTCTCCAAAAACAAAAAACGAAAAACAAACAAAAAACAAAAACAAAAACAAAAAAACATTGCTCAGATCCTACAAACCATACTCCTTATATAGTGAGAGTAAGGAAGTAACAATATCAAGGGCACTGATGACCCTAAGGGGAGTTTAGATTAATTGTTGCTGGTACTTGATCTCTAAAACAGACACTTCTTTTCCCTAATCCTACTCTTTACCCTTCCTATTCTTTTATGTTCTCTTCTTTCTCCCTGTACATATTTCCGTCTGCAAACCTGTCTCAGAGGCATTCACATGTCCTGCTTAGAAGCACAGGAGAAATTCTGGCATATGCAAGAAGTTCTATTTTTAATCCAACTCTTATCTTGGTTTTAAAACAAAATAAAACAAAAACAGACAAAAGTAAAAGTTAGCAGAGTGAGAAAAGTATTTTTTATTTATATCATTGTGGGTACCTTTTGGATGTTCATTCTTACATACGAAGAACTTATTTTCATTTTCAAGGAAATGAATGTATACCATACACAAAAAATAAGTGGTACTAAATGTATAGGTTCCAATACATACTTGTGTGTGTGCATTTGTGTGTATATATGTACGTGTATATATACATATCTTTGAGTAGCTATATATTTAGTACAACCTCGCGTGTGTGTGTACACACCTTTTGACTTTAGAAGGTAACTCTCTTTACTTCCTAAAATTGTCACTTCCCTATAATGAAAATATATCCACCTTCTGCCATGGCCTCATGATACATGGAGTGTGTACCTCCTTGCCCCGTGACTTTGAATCTGGCCACATAACTTGATCAGACCAATGAGAAGCTGACAAATATAAGGCGAGCAGAAATCTAAAATATGCTTAGGTAGTTGCGTTTGCACTTCTTGTGAGCAGGCAATCCACTATTGATAGAAGCTTGAGTAAATGTTGCCCCTTGATCGTGGGTCCTAGACAAAAAGATATGAATTGATCCTGAAGCCTGAAGCTGAGTCCTGCCTAGATCAGCCAAAATCATCCAGCTGTTCTACAGACCTATGATTATGAGAATAAATGCTTGCTGTTAAAGCCACTGACCTTAGGGGTGGCTTGCTGATGAAGTATTATCAGCAATAGCTGACTGATACATTAGTATGCCTACTACTGCCCATGTAACATCTTACATAGGTGTGTGTGAACATATAAAACTTTCGGTTTTCTAAAAATTCTGTCCATGTTTTTCTCACAATTGTAGACAAAATTTTATCCAAACAAAGGAGTCTATAAGTAATGCCCAGAATCCCACTACTAACTATAAAATGAATTTTTAACACTGTTAAAATTAATCATGTTTGTTTATTTAAAACACAGCACTTCAGTTGTTTTGTGGGGTAAGATATGTAATATTCCTAAAGGTCAACATTTATTTACCACTTGTGAGATGTATAAACCTCAAACTACAACTTTAAATCTACTTCAATCTTCAGCACCTTCTTCTTAGTCCAATTATATTCTAACTTTCTCTCTAGGTTATATAGGAATTCCATCTATTGTGACTTAAATTAATCACCACTGTCTTTACTTTTGTAATTGTCTTATTCCTTGCTTTTTGTTCTCTTAACTTTGTTTTTCTTTTTCATATCTCCATTTACTTTAAAATCTGAAAAAACAGTACACAAAATGGTACAAAAGAGTAACAAAGGCCGGGCGCGGTGGCTCAAAGTGTAATCCCAGCACTTTGGGAAGCCAAGGAGGGTGGATCGCCTGATGTCAGGAGTTTGAGAACAGCCTGGACAATATGGTGAAACCCCACCTCTACTTAAAATACAAAAAATTAGCTGGGTGTAATGGCAGCCGCCTGTAATCCCAGCTACTCGGGAGGCTGAGGCAGGAGAATCACTTGAACCCAGGAGGCGGAGGTTGCAGTGAGCTGAGATCGCGCTGTTGCATTCCAGCCTGGGCGACAAGAGCAAAACTCCACCTCAAAAAAAAAAAAAAGAGTAACAAAAAGACAGATACCTTATGATTCCACTTATATGAGGTACCTCAAGTAGTAAAATTCATCAGACAGAAAGTGGAATGGTAATTGCCAAGGGTTGGGAGCAGGGGAGATTGGTGAGTTGTTTAATGGGTATAGAGTTTCAGTTTTGCAAGACAAAAAGAGTTCTGGAGGTTGGTTACACAACTGTGTGAATGTACTTAATGCTAATAAACTGTGCACTTAAAAATTACTATAAGAGTAAATTTTATATTTTTAAAAATGTTAATCTCTGGGCATGCTGGCTCACACCTGTAATTCTAGCACTTTGGGAGGACGAGGCAGGAGGATTGCTTGAAGCCAGGAGCTTGAGACCATCCTGAGGAACACAGCAAGACCCTGTCTCTACAAAACATTAAAAAAAAGATTCTAGCTACTAGGGAGGCTGAAGTGGGAGGATCACTTGAGCCCAGGAGTTTGAAGCTGCTGTGAGCTATGATCATGCCACTGCACTCCAGCCTGGGAGACCACAGTGAGAACCTGACTCTGGTTTTTTTTTAAAAAAGGTTAAGACAGTAAATTTTACATTTTAAAAAAGTCTAAGGATGGTTCTCACCTTTCTCAAAAGATGTTTTATTTTTAAAATATTAAGAATATACATATAAACACCTGAACTCACACAATTTTCAGTATTTATAAAATGCTTTATAATATTGTCAGCACTCATGTCATAATATTGTAATTATTGGCATAATTACAATATTCCAATCTACCCATATTCCTTCCTGACATATTCACCCTTACACCCTCAACAGGAGTTCATGGATAAGGATAATAAAGAGAATGAGAAACAAAATCTTATTCACCTCTTTATTGCCAATATTTGCACAGTGGCTTGCATGCATAGTGTGTATTCAATACCTGTTGAATGAATGAATGGATACACGGATAAATACATGATGGGGAGCACTAATGACAAGATTATACTGGAAATAGGCTGGGCGCAGTGGCATGTGGAGGCTCACGCCCGTAATCCCAGCACTTTGGAAGGGTGAGGCAGGCTAATCACCTGAGGTCAAAAGTTCAAGACCAGCCTGGCCAAAATAGCGAAACCCAATCTCTTTTAAAATTACAAAAATTGGCTGGGCGTTAGTGGTGCACCCCTATAGCAAAAAAATCTGAGGGTGGGGCAAACAATCTGTTTTCAAGGGCCTCCAAACTGATACTGATTAATGCTAAAGTTTGAGGATCATTATTCAAGTGCTCTCAACAATTCTGCAATCAGTTTAATAATTTGCTGTCCTTTCTTACATAAACTAGCTAGGTGGTATTTTCTTCTAGGAAACTGAACCCAGACCAGTTCAGAAAAATACAAAAAGTATAACTTGATTGTGGTGCAATACAGGCAAAGTAAACCCTTCAGAATAGAACACTTGACTTTATAGCAGTGTTCTGGCATTTGCATTGATTTGTGATAGAGAAGCAGCCTCAAATGTTATCCTCTACGTTTTTATCTTATTGAATTTTTAACTGTAATTCAAGTTTCATGGAAATCTGATCATTATTTATTAGTGATATAAAGACAAACTGCTTACTATTCCAGGCAAATTATTATGTTCAAATTCTTGTTAGTATTAACTCTGATGTATGAATCTGATTCATTATACAGAATTCTCAATTTTCAGTCTGCAAATTCATTAGAAGTGCCCAACCTGGGGTCTTCTTTAGCCATTAAGTTCCTAGATGACTATTACAAAACAGACTAAGTTACTTTCAGTGTTAGGAAAAAAAACCTCTTGAAAATCAAACTTATTTATGCATAATAAAGCTTCATAGGCTTACATATGCCAGGTGTCTTTGCTTAAGCAAAATTTTATTTTCAGAACATAATTAAAAAATAGTTTGCTATCATGTGGATAAAAAGCTCTATTAGGCAGGCATATTTTTTATTAGTAAAAATGGGGAAATCAATTATAATAAGTATAACTTGTACAGCATGATTTCTTTCAAAATATAAGACCCATGAGAATACATAGCTCACTGTAGCCTCCATCTCCCTGGGGCTCAGGTGATCCTCCCACCTCAGACTCCTGAGTGGTTGGCACTACAGGCGTGCACCACCACACCCAGCTAATTTTTTTAAAATTTCTTGTAGAGGCAGGGTCTCACTATATTGCCCAGGCTGATCTTGAACTCCTGGACTCAAGCAATTCTCCCGCCTTGGCTTACCAAAGTGCTGGGATTATAGGTGTAAGCCACCATGCCCTGTCTTAAAGTTCTTTATTCTAAGTAGAATGGTCCATATAATTCATTCTGAAGATGAATAAAAATTGAAATAAGACTACAAACATGGGCAATAAGCCTTTAATGTGTCTTTTTTTTTTTTGGAGACAGAGTCTTGCTCTATCGCCCAGGTGCAGTGATGCGATCTTGGCTCACTGCAAACTCCACCTCCCGAGTTCAAGCAATTCTTGTGCCGCGTAGCCTCCTGAGTAGCTGGGACTACAGGCGTGCACCACCAGGCAGGCTAAGTTTTTTTGTATTTTTTGGTAGAGATGGGGTTTCGCCATGTTGGCCAGGCTGGTCTCAAACTCCTGGCCTCAAGTGATCCGCTTGCCTTGCCCCAGCAAAGCGCTGGGATTACAGGCGTGAGCCACCCTGCCCGGCCTGTCTCATTATTTTGCTATTTCAAAATAATACAAATATTTCAGAACTCATGTTGATAAGTAAGTAGACAATTTCAAAAGAGAGACACTAATTCTGTGTCTGTTTTCTACTTTTCTGTATGACATTATGCTTTCCATTAGCATGGAGAAGTAAGGCAATGTATGTTCTAAATATCCTTTCTTTCTTAAGACAAGTATTCCTCCTCCTGCTGGGAAAGGCATGTGAAAGTGTATGGGGGCATTTTTTTTAAATTGTCGTATTAGGGTTAGAGGGCTATTGGCATTAATGAGTGTAGACCAGGAACTTTAAAATCCTTCAATGCTTGGGATGGTCTGGCACAACTGATGTTTTATCCTAAAGGCCAATGGCAGTTCTTTAGAGAACTGCCCTTGCCCTCACCCTAGGCACTAAGCCCTTACTTAGCAATTAAGGATCTTGAGATCATCCTGCATATGGTGGTTCCTGAATTCAAGGACAGATGTCCTGATAAGATAAAGGCAAAGAGGCTGGGTGCGGTGGCTCATGCCCGTAATCTCAGCACTTTGGGAGGCCCAGGCGGGCGAATCACTTGAGGTCAGGAGTTTGAGACCAGCCTGGTCAACATGGTGAAAGCCCAACTCTACCAAAAATACAAAATAAGCAGGCATGGTCGTGTGCAACTGTAGTCCCAGCTACTTGGGAGGCTGAGGCAGAAGAATCCGTTGAACCCGGGAGGCAGAGGCTGTAGTGAGCTGAGATCACACCACTACACTCCAGCCTGGGTAACTGAGTGAGACTCTGTCTCAAAAAAAAAAAAAAAAAAAAGATAAAGGCAAAGGGAGATTTGAGACACGTAGAGATGAAGGCAGAAGCAGAGATTAGAATTATGCTGCTACAAACCGAGGAACACCAATGACTTACTGAAACCTGTCAAAGCTAGGAGATCTCAAGGCATGTAACAGATTCTCCTTTACAGCCTCCAGAAGGAACTAACTGAGCCAATACCTTGGCTTTAGACTGCTGGCCTCCAAAGCTGTCCAAGAATAAATTACTGTTGTTTTTAGCCACCCTATTTGTGATAATTTATTACGGCAACCCTACAAAAAAAAGTTTCAGGTAAAAACCAGTCATACTTAGGATCACTAAACACATCTTAAAGTTCTATAATTAAAAAACAGAGGCATTAATTACCATTTATATTATTCAAAAATAATTAGAAACTATTAGGCATTGGCTGGGCGCCGTGGCTTGTGTCTGTAATCCCAGCACTTTGGGAGGCCGAGTTGGGAGGATTGCTTGAGCCCAGGAGTTCGAAACAAGCCTGGGCGAAAGAGTGAGACATCATCTCTATTTTTTTTTCTCTCTTTTTTTTTTTTTTCCTGAGACGGAGTCTCACTCCGTCACCCAGGCTGGAGTGCAGTGGCACGATTTCGGCTCAATGCAAGCTCCACCTCCCAGGTTCATGCCATTCTCCTGCCTCAGCCTCCCGAGTAGCTGGGACTACAGGCACCCGCCACCACGCCTGGCTAATTTTTTGCATTTTTTTTTTTAGTAGAGACGGGGTTTCACTGTGTTAGCCAGGATGGTCTCGATCTCCAGACCTCGTGATCCGCCCGCCTCGGCCTCCCAGAGTGCTGGGATTACAGGCGTGAGCCACCGCGCCCAGCCTTTTTCTTTTTTGAGACGGAGTCTCGCTGTGTCGCCCAGGCTGGAGTGCAGTGGCGCGATCTCGGCTCACTGCAAGCTCCGCCTCCCAGGTTCACGCCATTCTCCTGCCTCAGTCTCCCCAGCAGCTGGGACTACAGGCGCCTGCCACCAAGCCCGGCTAATTTTTTGTATTTTTAGTAGAGACAAGGTTTCACTGTGTTAGCCAGGATGGTCTCGATCTCCTGACCTCATGATCCACCCGCCTCTGCCTCCCAAAATGCTGGGATTACAGGCGTGAGCCACCGCGCCCGGCCTTATTTTTTTCGGAAGAAAGAAGGAAGGAAGGAAGGGAGGGAGGGAAGGAAGGAAGGAAGGAAATATTAGACACTGACACTGAACAGCGTATTATAACACAAAGCCTTGATTTTTAAACAACAGACAAGTATTGGGGGAACAACCAAAGTGATGTGATTAGAATATCTGTGCTGTTTAAAGTAGTTCCTGTAACAGTTGAAAATGAGAAATACAGATGCTTCCCAACTTAAAATTTTTTGACTTTACCATAGTTTAAAAGCAATGTATAGAAATCTTACTTCAAATTTTTATCATCTTCTGGGTTAGTTATATAGAGTAAGATACTCTCTCATGATGCCTGAGTGCAGTGATGCAATCACACCTCACTGCAGCCTCAAACTCCTAGGCTTAAGTGATCCAACTGCCTCAGCTTCTGGAGTAGCTAGGACTATAGGTGTGCACCACTATGCCCAGCTAACTTTTCTTTTTATTTTTCAGAGACAAGGTCTCACTATATTACCCAGGCTGGTCTCAAATTCCTGGCATCAAATGATTTTCCCACCTCAGCCTCCCGAAGTATTGGGATTATAGGCATGAGCCACTGTACCCGGTCAAAAGAACACATTTCTGAGTAACAAGTTCCAATACCAAATAAAGAATTACCTCTTGCAGGCAGCAAAAGAATATATAAATTGAACTGTATCCAAAGTAAAAACTTTGGGCTGGGCGTGATGGCTCATGCCTATAATAGATCCCAGCACTTTGGGAGGCCTAGGTGGGCGGATCACTGAGGTCAGGGAGTTCAAGACCAGCCCAGCCAACATGGCAAAACCCCATCACTACTAAAAATACAAAAATTAGCCAGATGTGGTGGCACACACCTGTAATCCCAGCTACTTGGGAGGCTGAGGCAGGAGAATGGCTTGAACCTGGGTGGGTACAGGGGTGGGGGGCAGAGACTGCAGTGAGCTGAGATCACACCATTGCACTCCAGCCTGGGCGACAGAGTGAGACTCCATCTCAAAAAAAAACAAAAACAAAAACAAAAACCAACAAACAAAAACAAAAATAAAAACTTGCACATTATGGATACAATCAAAAGAGTGAAACGGCAAGCTATGGGAGAAAATATTTGCAAATCATATATCCGATAAGTGGTTAATATCCAGAATATATAAAGAACTCCTACAACTTAACAACATAAAACAAATGACCCAATTAAAAAATGGGCAAAGGACCTGAATAGGTATTTTTCCAAATGGCCAACAAGCATATAAAAAGATGCTCAATATCTCCAATCATTAGGGAAATATAAAACAAAACCACAATGACATCCCATCTCACACCCATTAGGACAGCAACTATTTAAAAAAAATAACAAGTGACGGCAAGAAGGTGAAGAAAGTGGAACCCTTGTAGGTTCTCAAAAAATTAAAACTAGGCCAGGCGTAGTGGTTCACGCCGCACTTTGGGAGGCTGAGGTGGGAGGATTACTTGAAGCTGAATGTTCATGACCAGCCTGACAACATAGTAAGATCCTATCTCTAAAATAAAATTTAAAAATTAGCCAGGTAGCAGCCGGGCGTGGTGGCTCATGCCTGTAATCCCAGCACTTTTGAGAGGCCGAGGCAGGTGAATCACAAGGTCAGGAGTTTGCAACCAGCCTGACTAACATGGTGATACCCTGTCTCTACTAAAAATACAAAAAAATTAGCTGGACATAGTGGCGGGTGCCCGTAATCCCAGCTACTCAGTAGGCTGAGGGAGGAGAATCGCTTGAACCCAGGAGGCAGAGGTTGCAGTGAGCCGAGATCATGCCACTGTACTCCAGCCTGGGCGACAGAGTGAGACTCCATCTCAAAAAAAAAAAAAAAAAAAAAAATTAGCCAGGCATGGGGTCATGTGCCTGTAATCCTAGTACACCTGGGAGGCTGAGGCAGGAGGATCACTTGAGCCCAGGAGTTCAAGGTTACAGTGAGCTATGATCGTGCCATTGCACTCCAGTCTAGGCAACAAAGCAAGACCCTGTCTCTTAAAAAAAAAATTAAAAATAGCATTTTTATCATATGATTCTGCAATTCCATTTCTTGGTATACATCCAAAAGAATTGAAAGCAGGGTCTCAAAGAGATATTTGTATACCCACATTCATTGGAGCTTTATTCATAATAGCCAAGAGGTAGAAGTAACTCAAGTGTCCATGATGGATGAATGGATGAATAAATGTAGTATTTACGTAAAATGGAATATTATCCAGCCTTCAAAAAAATTCTAACACATGCTACAAGATGGATGAACCTTCATGACACTATGCTAAGTGAAATGAGCTAGTTGCAAAAAGACAAATATGACATGATTCTACTTATATGATATACTTAGAGTAGTCAAATTCATAGAGACAGAAAGTAGAGGGTGGCTGGAGGGCCTGAGAAGAAGGGGTAATAGTGAGTTGTTATTTAATGGGTACAGAGTTTCAGTACTTGAAGGTGAAGACTTCTGGAGACTGGTCGTACAACAATATGAACTATACTGAACTGTACACTTAAAAATGGTAAGATGGTAAATTTCACATTTTGTGTATTTTACCACAGCTAAAATTTTTACAAAATAATTTATTGTAATGTACGTACACTACATGCAGCTGTCTTGACTAAAGACAGAAAACTGCTCTGAAAAATAATTAGGAATAAATTTAACAAAAGAACTGTAAGACTTGTACACTGAGTAAACTACAAAACATTGTTGAAATAAATGAAAGAAGGTCTAAATAAATGGAAAGATATTGTGTTCATGAATTAAGAGACTTTCTATTGTTAATATAGCAATACTCCCCAAACTGCCTATCAAAATCCCAGTTGTCTTTTTTCAGATATGGAAAACTGATCACAATTCATATGGAAATGCAAGGAACCCAAAACAGCCATAATAATCTTGAAAAAGAAAAACAGGCCAGGCACGGTGTCTCTCGCCTGTAATCCCCAGCACTTTGGGAGGCTGAGGCAGGCAGATCAGCTGAGTCAGGAGTTCGAGACCAGCCATGGCCAACATGGTGAAACCCTGCCTCTACTAAAAATACAAAAATTAGCTGGGCATGGTAGTGCAAGCCTGTAATCCCAGCTACTCGGGAGGCTGAGGCAGGAGAACTGCTTGAACCCGGGAGGCGGAGGTTGCAGTGAGCTGAGATCACACCATTGCACTCCAGTGTGGGCAACAAGAGTGAAACTCCTTCTCAAGAGAAGAGAAGAGAAAAGAGAAGAGAAAGAAAAAGAACAAAGTTGGAGAACTCAGCTTTCTCTATTTTAAAACTAATTACAAAGCAATAGTTATCAAGACAGTATGGTCCTGGCATAAGGATCAATGGATCCTTGATATATTGATGAATGGAATAGAATTAAGAGTTCAGAAATACACTTTTCCACTTATGGTCAATTTATTTATTTATTTATTTATTTTTAGACGGCGTCTCGGTCTGTTGCCCAGGCTGGAGTGCAGTGGCGCGATCTCGGCTCACTGCAACCTCCACCTCCCGGATTCATGCCATTCTCCTGCCTCAGCCTCCTGAGTAGCTAGAACTATAGGCACATGCCACCACGCCTGGCTAATTTTTTTGTATTCTTTAGTAGAGATGGGGTTTCACCATGTTAGCCAGGATGGTCTCGATCTCCTGACCTCATGATCCACCTGCCTCAGCCTCCCAAAGTGCTGGGATTACAGGCATGAGCCACTGTGCCTGGCCTGTCAATTGATTTTTGACAAGGATACCAAGACTTTTCAATTGGGAAAAATAATATTTTCCACAAAAGATACTGGAAAACTGGATATCAAACAAAAGAATGAAGTTGGACTCCCTACCTCATGCCATATACAAAAATTAACTCAAAATGGATCACAGACCTAAATGTAAGAGCTAAAACTATAAAACCTCAAGAAGAAAACACAACAGCAAACCTTTGTGACTATGTATTAGAAAATGGTTTCAGGTTGGGCGTGGTGGCTCACACCACGTGTAATCCCAGGACTTTGGGAGGCCGAGGCAGGCAGATCACCTGAGGTCAGGAGTTTGAGACCAGCCTGCCCAACATGGCAAAACCCCATCTCTACTAAAAATACAAATGCTAGGCATGGTGGCGCATACCTGTAATCCCAGCTACTCGGGAGGCTGAGACAGGAGAATAGTGTGAACCCAGGATGCAGTGAGCTGACATCGCACCACTGCACTCCAGCCTGGGTGACAGAGTAAGGCTCCATTTAAAAGAAAAAAAAAGAAAAAGAAAAAGAAAATGGTTTCAGAGTGACAAAATAAAAAAAGGTAAATTAGACTTCATTAAAAATGTCAAAACTATGTAAAATGACAAGCCAAAGAATGAGACTTGTATCTACTATGTAAAAAGAACTTTTACAACTCAACAATAAAAAGACAAATATGCACAATTTTTATATGGGCAATGGGTTTGAATTAACATTTTACCAAATAAAATACACAATGTTTAAGAAGCACAGGAAAAGATGCTCATCACCATTATTCATTAGGGAAATGAAAACCAAAACCATAATGAGACATTACATCATACACATTAGGATGACTATAACCAAAAAGAAACTGGTCACTATTTTCAAGTAGAGAAAGGTTAAAAAATTGGAAATGGAAAGAAAATAACAATTGAAAGTTGGGAGGAAAGAATAAAAGCTGCCAAAGCTTAAAACACAGTAGTGCTTATTACTGCACGCCCCATCTCAAGCATGTGTTTGGAGGTTTTAATGTGTAAATACAAATACTTAACTGTATTATGTGCCACTCTGGTGGGAATGTTGATAATGGGGGAGGCTATGCATGTGTGGGAGCAGGGAGGGGATAATGGGAATTCTCTTCTTTCCTCTCAATTTTGCTATCAACCTAAACTGCTCTACTTTTTTTTATTAAAAAAATTGTATTATCTCACAGTTTCTATGGGAATCTACATACTGTTTATATAAGTGCTCTGCCAGGATCTTTTACAAGACTGTAATCAGGGTGTACGCTGGTGCCATAGTCATCTCAAGACTCAACTAAGACAGTATCTATTGCTGAGCTCACTCAATAGCTGTTGGCAGGGTTCACAAATTGTTGGACTATGGGCCTCAGTCCTTGCTGGGTATTGGCAAGTTAAGTGACCTCAGTTCTTTGTCAGGTGGCCCTCTTCAACAGAGCAAGCACAAAAGAAGAGCCAGAGAGAACACA
This sequence comes from Pongo pygmaeus, assembly GCF_028885625.2. Lineage (NCBI taxonomy): Eukaryota > Metazoa > Chordata > Mammalia > Primates > Hominidae > Pongo > Pongo pygmaeus. Next base: position 102,781,348 of record NC_072384.2, on the reverse strand, counting down.
TCAGCAAAATAACAGTCATGGTCTTTTAAAACCTAATTACAGAAGTGATATACCATCACTTTTGCCTAATTTGTTAAAATCAAGTTATTAAGTCTAGCTCCCATTCAGAAGGACAGGATTACACAAGGGTGAGAATACCAGGAGGCAGGGATCATTGGGAACCATGTCAGAAGCTGCCTACCACAATATATACACTTTTGATTTTTTTCTTCTTTTTTATTTTTATTTATGGTTTGAGACAGGGTCTCAGTCTGTCACCCAGGCTGGAGTGCAGTGGTGTAATCATGGCTCACTGCAGCCTCGACTTTCTGGGCTCAGGTAATTTTCCCACCTCAACCTCTCAAATAGCTGAGACTGTAACATGCACCACCACAACTGGCTAATATTTTTGTTCTTTCGTTTCGTTTTGTTTTTGTAGAGACAGGTTTTGCTATGTTGCCCAAGTTACTATTCAAACTCCTGGGCTCAAGTGATCCACCAACTTCAGCCTCTCAAAATGCTGGGATTACAGGTGTGAGCTGCCATGCCTGGCCCTTCTTAGAGGGGTCTTGCTCTGCTGCCCCACCTGGAGTGCAGTAGAGTGATCATAGCTCACTGTAGCCTTAAACTCCTGGGCTCAAATGATCCTCCCACCTCAGCCTTCCAAACAGTTGGGACTACTTTGGAAGTACGGGCACATGCTACCATGCCCTGCTAACTTAAAAAGAGCCTCAAGTCACAATGTTCTGTCAACCCATTCCAAATACATAGCCTTCTTTTATGTTTTCCTGTTTAAAGACAACTTATTTAACGTACTGTATATGGTTGTATATGGTTGATTCATTGACACTTAACTCATGGCCAACAGCACTATAATTCATGCCTGAATGAATTTTACCTCACACACGTATTTCTCCTGAAGGTGTATCATAGCCTTCTTGTTCTGTGGAATACTAGACAGCACTTTGGCACCACTCTTGCAGGCCATTTCAAACCACAAAAGCAACAAAAAGCATAAAAATGCAAAAGAATACCACTAAATAGACTGAAAAAGATACTTGTTTACAGTATGAGAACTGAAACAAGAAGGCAGAGCATAGCCTTGTTCAACCTAAGCTAGGAACGTGCACCTTGGGTGACTCGAATTTTCTGCCACTCTGTGCATGTCTAGGAATGACCATGAAAGCACTGTGAATATTGGTTTTGGGGTTACAAATACATTTTAGCAAGTAAAAGGGGGGCAAAACGGAATTCAGGAACAATGAGGATCCACTGCCTCTTACTTATTGCTAAACACTTTTACAAATATACAATTGGAGCAAAAAAGGCAGAATATCTGTTTTTTCAGGAACAACTTCCTATAGCTTTTATTATTTATTTATTTATTTATTTTGGAGATGGAGTCTCACTCTGTCACCCAGGCTGGAGTGCAGTGGGGTGAACTCGGCTCACTGCAACCTCCGCCTCTTAGGTTCAAGCTATTCTCTTGCCTCAGCCTCCTGAGTAGCTGGGACTACAGTCGCCTGCCACCATGCCCAGCTAATTTTTGTATTTTCAGTAGAGACAGGGTTTCATCATATTGGCCAGGCTGATATCGAACTCCTGACCTTGTGATCCGCCCGCCTTGGCCTCCCAAAGTGCTGGGATTACAGGCGTGAGCCACCGCTCCTGGCCTAGCTTTTATTTTTTTTCTGTGTATGAAAGATGCAGGAAATAGTATGTGTTCTGTTTCTCAAGTATAAGAACATAGGAAACAACAAATATCATAGGAAACTCAATAACAATCCTTCAAATTAAAAAAAAATCACAGAATATAGGCTTTCATACATAATAAATAAAAATTAGCAGAAAAGTATCCTTTATGGTAAAAGGAAAATGATATGGGGGAGGATGTTTGTAATAGTTTCTAAAATGACTTAAAGACAGTTATTTCCTAAGAAAGTAACTGTTATTTATTGAATGTCTTCTCTATGTGGGCACTTTAGTGTATTATCTTGTTTAATCTAAACACCCACATAAATTGGATACTATTTTGCATATGAAGTAATTGATGCATTGAGGCTAAATAATGTGCTCAAGGTTATGTTTAGCAAGTTTAACAGCAAGGTTTTTAACCCAGGCACTACGATTGATGATCTATGCTCTTAATCATTACACTATATAACATTCCAAACAATCAAGTGAAACCTTATGCTTCTCTCCCTCAAATTATCCTTTTTTTTTTCTTTGGCAGTTGATTAAGCTAATTTCATATTACAGCTAATACAAAATGTGTTGTTTTTAATGAGACATTTTGAGAAGTGCTCAAAACAGTATATTGAAGTTGTCGGTGTATTCTTAGTCAAAGTTGTGTCTGTTCAACTATTATTTAACTTATTTTATTTATTTTTTTTGAGTCTCGCTCTGCATCCCAGGCTGGAGTGCAATGGCGCAATCTCAGCTCACTGCAACTTCCGCCTCCTGGGTTCCAGCAATTCTCCTGCCTCAGCCTCCCAAGTAACCGGGATTACAGGCGCATGCCACCACACCCAGCTAATTATTTTGTATTTTAGTAGAGACGGGTTTCATTGTGTTACCAAGGCTGGTCTCCAACTCCTGAACTCAGGCAATCCACCCGCCTCGGCCTCCCAAAGTGCTAGGATTACAGGCATGAGCCACCGCACCCGGCCTATTTAACATTATTTTAAAGATGCTTGTTACTCAAATCATGGCTAGTCTCATCTTGGTTTTGAATGTATTTTAAATGTTTTCATGTATCTATGACTCTATTATAGGACGTTTGTATCTGAAACCACCAAATAATTATTAGATGGGTAATTAGTTTTTGCATATGAAAATATGCAGAAAATGTTCAGTAATCAGAGAGCACATTATAAGGAAATGAGACACAGTTAAGGCAGGAAGAGAGGGACACACATGGAATTGGAAATCCTAAAAAGACAATAAAAATTGCAGTTGTTGAAATAAAGACATGGAAATTATTTCATAGTCTGCAACCAATTCTGTCTAGTATTTCAGAAGATATTTATTAAACACTGGTCAATTCCACCATACATGCTTGGGACTTAGATTTTTTTTTTTTTACCTTGAGATGGAGTTTCACTCTTGTTGCCCAGGCTGGAGTGTAATGCTGCGATGTTGGCTCACTGCAACCTCTGCCTCCCGGGTTCAAGCAATTCTCCTGCCTTGGCCTCCCAAGTAGCTGAGATTACAGGCATGTGCCACCACGCCCGGCTAATTTTGCATTTTTTTAGTAGAGATGGGGTTTCTCCATGTTGATCAGTCTGGTCTCAAACTCCCAACCTTAGGTGATCCGCCCACTTTGGCCTCCCAAAGGGCTGGGATTACAGGCGTGAGACACTGCACCCGGCCAGGACTTAGATTTTACAGACGAAAAGCTTCCACTGAGTTTATTAGTTAAAGCCAGGTCAGTTAACAGGTTTTGCTTTGTTCATCAGACAAATAAGTAATGTAAAATTTTAAAAACTCCAACATGAAAAAGGATTACTTTTTGAGAGAAGAGGAGCAAGGTAAGTAGGTAGGGTAGATACAGGGCAGAGGCTGGCATTCAGAAGTGCAGAGCTAGCAAAACTTCAGAATGAAAACTGTCTGATGAACAATAAATAATGTGTAAATGGAATTTTGTTACTACTGCATTAAAGAATTAATATTTTCCTAAAGGATGCAACCTTATATTTCTCTTGTCCTGTGCCTTCTACATTAATATGTATTTTTTAATTTTTAATTTTTGTGGGTACATAGTAGGTATATATATTTATGGGGTACATGAGATGTTACACTAGTATTTTGAAAAAGCATAAAAATGTGGCCGGGCGCGGCAACTCACACCTGTAATCCCAACACTTTGGGAAGCCGAGGCAGGTGGATCACCTGAGGTCAGGAGTTTGAGACCAGCTTGGCCAAACTGCTAAAAATACAAATACAAAAAACCTGCACTCCCACCTGGGCAACAGAACGAGACTGAATCAAAAAACAACAACACAAAACAAAAACCTGACAACTATGAAACATATATAGTAACCTGGAAAATATTTATGTTAAACAAAAAGGCAGGATCTAAAATGGATGTATATTACAAATACAGCTATGCAAAAATAAAAGAGAAAAGACTGGAAAGAAACATTCAAAATATTAACAATGGTTGTATATAGATGTAGAGACTACTGGAGATTATTTTTTTCCTTGCTACTTATGTCATTTTTCTCTTTTTCCAAATTAACAAGCAGGTTATTGGTTACACAAATAATACATGAATATATTCTCATTTTAAATTAAAGATTCAAACAATACAAAACTATAGGAATAATAAGTGACCTTTTTGGCAGGCGCGGTGGCTCACGCCTGTAATCCCAGCACTTTGGGAGGCCAAGGTGGGCGGATCATGACGTCAGGAGATCGAGACCATCCTGGCTAACATGGTGAAACCCCGTCTCTATTAAAAATACAAAAACAAATTAGCCAGGCGTGGTGGCAGGTGCCTGTAGTCCCAGCTACTCAGGAGGCTGAGGCAGGAGAATGAAGTGAACCCGGGAGGCGGAGCTTGCAGTGAGCCAAGTGAGCCACTGTACTCCAGCCTGGGCGACAGAGTGAGACTCCGTCTCAAAAAAAATAAAAAATAAAAATAAAAAATAACCTTTCCACAGTCTTCCCACACTACCCACTTCTTTTTTTTGTTTTTTTGTTTTTGTTTTTTTTTTTTGAGACAGAATCTCTTTCTGTTGCCCAGGCTGGAGTGCAGTGGCGCGATCTCAGCTTACTGCAACCTCCGCTTCCCAGGTTCAAGAGATTCTTCTGCCTCAGCCTCCTGAGTAGCTGGGACTACAGGCACATGCCACCACACCTGGCTATACTTTTTGTATTTTTAGTAGAGATGGGGTTTCGTTATATAGGCCAGGCTGGTCTCGAACTCCTGACCTCATGATCCACCTGCCTCGGCCTTCCAAAGTGCTGGAATTATAGACGTGAGCCACCGCGCCCGGCGATCCACTTATTTCTTTGCTAAGTTTGCACAGTTTTTAGTAATTTTATTTTTTATTTTATTATTTTTGGTGAGACAGAGTCTCGCTCTGTCGCCCAGGCTGGAGTGCAGTGGCATGATGGCTCTCTGCAACCTCTGCCTCCCAGGTTCAAGCAATTCTTCTGCCTCAGCCTCCCGAACAGCTGGAACTACAGGGGTGTGCCACCATGCCCAGCTAATTTCGTATTTTTAGTAGAGATGGGGTTTCACCATATTGGCCAAGCTGATCTTGAACTCCTGACCTCATGATCCGCCTGCCTCGGCCTCCCAACATGCTGGGATTACAGGCATGAGCCACTGCGCCCGGCTATTTTATTTTATTTTATTTATTTATTTTGAGATGGTGTCTCGCTCTGTCACCCAGGCTGGAGTGCAATGGCACAATCTCTGCTCACTGCAACCTCCGCCTCCTGAGTTCAAGCGATTCTCGTGCCTCAGCCTCCCGAATAGGTGGGATTACAGGCGCCCACTACCACACCCAGCTAATTTTTTCTATTTTTAGTAGAGACAGGGTTTTTCCATGTTGGCCAGGATGTCTCGAACTCCTGACCTCAAGTGAGCCGCCCGCCTTGGCTTCTCAAACTGCTGAGATTACTGGCGTAAGCCACCGCGCCTGGCCAGTTTTTTGTAATTTTAAAATGTGTTTTTGTTAAAATTTTTATGTTAATTTTTTTTTAAGACAGGTTCTCACTCTGTAGCCTAGGCTGGAGTGCACTGGCGCAATCTTGGATTACAGCAACTTCCGCCTCCCAGACTCAAGCGATTCTCCCATCTCAGCCTCCCAAGTAGCAGGGATCACAGGTGTGCGCCACTATGCCCAGCTAATTTTTGTATTTTTGGTATAGATGGGGTTTCTCCATGTTGCCCAGACTGGTCTCAAACTCTTGGGATCAAGCGATCTGCCTGCTTTGGCCTCCCAAAGTGCTGGGATTACAGGCATGAGCCACTGTGCCCTGCCATAATGGAAAATTTTAAAGGAGAAAAAACTCACCATCACCAAACTTTCTATTTATTGTTATATGACCATGAGCAAAAGTTCTGTTTCTGAATTTTATATTTTAATTTCTTTCTTTAAACTTCAACAGATAAAAGTATTTTTATTTTGGTTAAACACCTAGCAATTGCAGACTAAATGTCTGACATTCGATATTACAGTAGTTATTTTTCTTGAGGTTAGTGCAAAAGCCAAAACTGATCTTGTTTGCCAACTTTCACTTCACTCAATTTTTTTGTCTCAAGAACAAAATATATAAATTGAGTTAATGCTTCCAAATTAGAGCGCTTTACTTAAAACACTTTCCCTTTTTATTGCAATAGCACTACTGATTCCTAGCTGGCAATATTCCTACTTTTGGGTCAAAAGGTTATAGTAAACTAAACTAAGACCTGGGTAACAATCTGAAATGTAAGGCAGCTGTAAAGATCTTTGAGGATGATGTATGAACAAATTCACTTTCTCTCTTTCTTTTTCTTTTTGAGACGGAGTCTCTGTCACCCAGGCTAGAGTGCAGTGGTGCAATCTCGGCTCACTGCAATCTCCGCTTCCTGGGTTGAAGTGATTCTTCTGCCTCAGCCTCCCAAGTAGCTGGCATTACAGGCACGTGCCACCATGCCCAGCTAATTTTTGTATTTTTAGTAGAGACGGGGTTTCACCATGGTAGCCAGGCTGATGGAACTCCGGACCTCAGGTGATCCACCCACCTTGGCCTCCCAAAGTGCTGGGATTACAGGTGTGAGCCACCGCACCTGGCCACTTTCTCTCTTTCATCTAGCTAGAGGTACAAGTGAAAATTAGAGACTTTGTTGTGTTTGTGAAAAATAAATGTATCCAATTCAATACAATCTCCTAATAGAAGCTAATGGCCTTCAGTAGGTAGAAACTACAGCTATAAAGAAAATTTCCTATTGCTTTCAGTTTAGTGCTTCATCAACAAATCAAAGGAAATAATCCAAAACTGATGATCCTAGAATATGGTCTGTTAAAATTTGTTGACTAAGACAATTCTTGAGATGTGCTATATTTTAACTTTTTAAACTTTAAAAATTGTTTAAACTTTTTATTTGGAAATAATTTAAACCTTACACAACAGTCACAAGAATAGTACAAAGAATACACCATATACTTTTACCCAGATTTACCTATTCACCTATTGATACCATTTTACTGTTTGCTTTTATTACCTCTCTCTTTCTACATACACACACACACACACACACACACACACACACCTTTTTTTGAACCAATACACAGTAGAATCATGGTCCTTTATTCTTGAACACTTCTTAGATTATTTCCTAAGAATATGGTTATTCTCTTATAAAACCACAGTATTGTTATCAGCTTCAGCACATTTAACATTGAAACAACATTTTTCTCTAATCATCATGTCCTTTATCACATTCTTCTCATCCAGTAAAAGACAGGCACTGCCTAGTTGTCCAGTCTTTTTTGCTTCCTTTGACCTAGACCTTTCCCACAGTCTGTTTTATATGACATTCACATTTTTGAAAAATGCAATCCCCCTTTTTGTAATAGAACATTCCTAATTTGGGGTTTGTGTGATATTACCTCATGATTAAATTCAGGTTATGCATTCTTGACTGGAATATAGTACTATATTAGTTACGTGTCCTTCTCTAGGTATCATGGATTTCCATGTGTCCTTCTTTAATAATGTTAACTTTTATTATCTGGTCAAGGTGTCCAGTTTTCCCATTTTTTAATTACTAATTTTTCCCTTGAGATATGTGGGAGGCATGCAAATATCCTGGCTCATCATTGAAACTGCCCCTAGATTTAGGATCCTTTGATGATTCTTGCCTGATCCAATCCTTAACACAATGGTTGCAGAATTATAAGCTGCCAACTCCAGCAATCCTACATTTACCAGTTGGCACTTGACATTCTACTCATGATTCATTTTCCTTCCAGTGGTTCACAGTTCGTTAATGTACTTGTTTAGCACTCAAATTGACCCAGATTTAGCCAGTGGGAGTTCCTTCCAGCTGGCTCCTGTGTCCTTATGACAAGTCTCCATGATATTTTTAGGTACTTTTCCTTCCTTTTTTTGCTTTGTTTTGTTTTTGAGACAGGGTCTCACTGTCACCCAGGCTGGAGTACAGCTGGAGTACACAGCTCAATGCAGCCTTGACTTCCCAAGTTCAAGTAATCCTCCCACCTCAGCCTCTCAAGTAGCTGGGACTACAGGCATGTGCCACACCTGGCTACTTTTTAATTTTTTTTGAGATAAGGTCTATGTTGCCCAGGCTGGTTGTGATATTCGGGGATCAAGTAGTCCTCTTGCCTTGGCCTCCCAAAGTGCTGGGATTACAGGCTCTTTCCTTACTTTCTTACAAAAATTATTAAAACATTACAAGATGTCCCAGGCTTATCTTGTATCTATCCTGCTCCAGTCTTGGGATAAATCATTTTTCTAAGAAGCTTTGGTTCCTTTTTTTATTTTTATTTTTATTTTTTGAGACAGCGTTTCACTCTTGTTGCCCAGGCTGGAGTGCAATGGCGTGATCTTAGCTCACTGCAACCTCCGCCTCCCAGGTTCAAGTGATTCTCCTGTCTCAGCCTCCTGGGTAGATGGGATTACAGGCGTGCACCACCACGCCCAGCTAATTTTTGTATTTTTAGTAGAGATGGGGTTTCACCATGTTGGCCAGGATGGTCTTGATCTCTTTACCTCGTGATCTGCCTGCCTCAGTCTCCCAAAGTGCTGGGATTACAGGTATGAGCCACTGCACCCAGCCTCAACTCATTTTCTTAATCCTATAATGCATGTACGATGGTTTCAGAATTGCTTTGCCCACACTACTAAAAGACAAATCTTCGCAAAAGAGTTCAGTATTTGTTTGCAATTCTCCTCCATCCTTTATACCACATCTTGCACAAGAGTGTATATAGTCAAATACTGTGCTTATAAATCACTTGGATTAGTTCTTTTTCTCTTCAGGGCTTTTTTTTTTCCCCCTTATCTTTCAATAACTTTGGTATCAAGGTAGTTATTATAGTAATAGGAAATACAATTGGGGCCGGGCGCGGTGGCTCAGGCCTGTAATCTTAGCACTTTGGGAGGCCGAGGTGGGCGGATCATCTGAGGTCGGGAATTTGAGACCAGCCTGGCCAACACAGTGAAACCCCATCTCTTCTAAATATACAACAATTAGCCGGGCGTGGTGGCAGGCACCTGTAATCCTGGCTACTTGGGAGGCTGAGACAGGAGATCACTTGAACCCGGAAGGTGGATGTTGCAGTGAGCCAGGATCATGTCACTGTACTCTAGCCAGGGTGGCAAAAGCAAGACTCTGTCTCAAAAAAATAAATAAATAAAATAAAAATAAAATTGGGTTCATTTATTTCAGTTTGCTTATACTGTGAGGAATTTTTCTCCTTTCCATTCTTAGGTACTTAATTTTTTTTTGCTTACGTAGAATAGTGACACGATGCCAACAGTAAAAACTACATACAAAAAGCTACACTCAGGCCGGGCGCGGTGGCTCACACCTGTAATCCCAGCACTTTGGGAGGCTGAGTCGGGTGGATCACCTGAGGTCAGGACTTTGAGACCAGCCTGACCAACATGGAGAAACCCCGTCTCTACTAAAAATACAAAATTAGCCGGGCGTGGTGGCACATGCCTGATCCCAGCTACTAGGGAGGCTGAGGCAGGAGAATCGCTTGAACCTGGGAGGCGGAGGTTGTGGTGAGCCGAGATCGTGCCATTGCCCTCCAGCCTCCACAACGAGAGCGAAATTCCGTCTCAAAACAAAACAAAACCAAAAAAAAACAAAAACAAAAAAAAAGCTACACTCAGAGAACATTCACTCCTTTCCATATTCTTTCTGTCTCATTCCTTGGATCCCTTATAAATAACCAAGTTCATTATTTTCTAATTTATTATTTCTTTTTTTAAAGATAAGTCAATAATAGATAGGCTTTTTTATTTTCCTTCCAGTCCTATACAAGAGAGCCTACTATATATACTTTTTGCATCTAATATTACCGGTGAAAATCACTCTGTGCTAGTTCATAGAGATCTTATTTTTTTCTTATAGCTGTATAGTTGGTACTCCATTACATGTATGTACCATAGTATATTTCAACTAATCTCCTATTCTTGGACATTTACTTCCTAATATTGTGCAGTTACAAATAACTGCAATAAACAACTCAATGTCTATGTATACTCGTACTATTGAAGATGTATCTTCCAGATAAATTCCAAGAAATGTGAAAGCTAGGTGAAAGAGTAAGCACACATGTAGTTGTCTTAACCAAATTTCCCTCCATACAGGTTGGAAAGTTCTACATTTTATTTTGAGACAGAGTCTCGCTGTGTCACCTAGGTTAGAGGGCAGTGGCACAATAGCTGCAGCTTCAACTTCCTAGGCTCAAGCAATTCTCCAATCTCAGACTCCCAAATAACTGAACTACACATGCGCGCCACCACGCCTGGCTAATTTATTTATTGTTTTGGTAGAGATGGGATCTCACTATGTTGCCCAGGCTGGTCTTCAGTTCCTGGGCTCAAATGCTCCTCCTGCTCTGGCCTCCTAAAGTGCTGAAATTACAGACATGAGCCACCGTGCCTGGCCAGTACTATATTTTACCAAAGTTATTTAGTAATATATTGATGCCTTGGAAGTCCTGGTGCATCTCTTTCGGATTTCAGGTGTTTGCCAGATGTAATCTTATGATGCTGGAACTCTACCTCTCACTCCTATCAACTTTGAATTTTTTTTTTTTCTTTTAGGTTCACTCTTGTTGCCCAGGCTGGAGTTCAATGGCGCAATCTTGGCTCACTGCAACCTCTGCCTCCCAGGTTCAAGCAATTCTCCTGTCTCAGCCTCCTGAGTAGCTGGGATTACATGCACCTACCACTACACCCGGCTAATTTTTTACTTTTGGTAGAGACAGGATTTCACTAGGCTGGTCTCAAACTCCTGACCTCAGGTGATCCACCCACCTCGGCCTCCCAAAGTGCTGGGATTACAGGCATGAGCCATCACGCCTGGCTTCAACCTTGAATGTTTTTTATGTTTTTTTATATTTTGCAAATCTTTGGAGAAAGGAAATACAAAGAAAAGTTGGTTACTTTACTTACTGAGTGGTGTTGTGTCAGGAGGTGGAAAATTCTCAGTAAAGTTGACATTACATAAATCTGTGCTACAACAGCAGAAACGGTATGTTCCATTCTGAATTGAGGGAGGAGTGGTAGTTACTACACATTCTTCATAGTGACACTCTTGGGGATCTCCAATGTGAGACCAACATCCTATAAATCAATATGAATACAAAAAAGGAGACAATATGATAAAACTAAGAGAAAAACAACAAACTAAGCAGTAATTTCAACAAATGTGACAGCACATGTAAGCTATGAAACAGTTTTGCAAATCAACAGGAAACATATTTTTAAGAAACAGAAAAATAGTAAAGGATACCAAAGACATTTCATGGGGGGGAAAAGGCCACCAAAAAAGGTTTAACTGCATGATTAATCTAAGAATTATTTATTTATTTACTGAGGCGGAGTTTCACTCTTGTTGCCCAGGCTAAAGTGCAATGGCACGATCTCAGCTCACTGCAGTCTCCACCTCCCGAGTTCAAGCGATTCTCCTACCTTAGCCTCCCGAGTAGCTGGGATTACAGGCATGTGCCACCACCATGCCCAGCTAATTTTGTATTTTTAGTAGAGATGGGGTTTCTCCATGTTGGTCAGGCCGGTCTCAAACTCCTGACCTCAGGTGATCTGCCTGCCTCGGCCTCTCAAAGTGCTGGGATTACAGGTGTGAGCCACTGCACCCAGCTAATCGAAGAATTATTAAAGCAAGAGTAAGGTTTCATTTTTGTCTATACCAAATATATTGTTCTAGGTTTAAAAAATAATATGGCTGGGCACGGTGGCTCACACCTAGAATCCCAGCACGTTGGGAAGCCAAAGCAGGAGGATCACTTGAGCCCAGGAATTTGAGACTGGCCTGGGCAACACAGCCATACCACATCTCGACAAACACTTAAAAATTAGCTGGAAATGGTGGTGCCTGGTTGTGGTCCTACTGACTTGGGAGGATTGCTTGAGCCCAGGAGGTCAAGTTTGCAGTGAGTCATGAATGTGCCACTGCACTCTATCCTGAGTGAGAGTGACATTCTGTCTCAAAAATAAAATAACAAATAAATAAATAATATATATCAGAAAAATGGCTGGGCGCGGTGGCTCATGCCTGTAATCCCAGCACTTTGGGAGGCCGAAGTGGGCGGATCATGAGGGTCAGGAGATCGAGACCACCCTGGCCAACATGGCAAAACCCTATCTCCACTAAGAATACAAAAATTAGCTGGGCGTGGTGGTGCGCACCTGTAGTCCCAGCTACTTGGCAGGCTGAGGCAGGAGAATCGCTTGAACCCGGGAGGCGGAGGTTGCAGTGAGCCGAGATCCCACCATTGCACTCCAGCCTGGGTGACAATGCGAGACTCCATCTCAAAAAATAAAAAATAAAAAAAGAAAAATGATTCAGTAACACAGACACCTTCATACAGTGTTAGAGGGAATATAAATGAACAGTACTTTTAGAAAGCCACATGGAAATTTTTATACAGTCTTTAAAATGTTGATATATCTTATAACCTAATAATTCTACATCAAGGGATATATTTCAAGAAACAATCACATACAATCAAAAAATTATGTTTAAAGTTGTTCACTGAACAACTGTGTTTTACTATGCATTACAGTGAAAACATGAAAATAACATAATGTCTACCAACAGAATAAGCTGTAAGTAAACTATGATACATATATACAATGATATGTTGTGCAAAAGTTAAAAAGGTTTTCAGAGATTCTTTAAAGACATGGAAAAATGCTTATAATTAAGGTGGAGAAAACTGGATATGAAATTGTTTATACAGTATGTTCCTAATTTTTTTTTTTTTTTTTTTGAGACAGAGTCTCGCTCTGTCGCCCAGGCTGGAGTGCAGTAGTGGGATCTCGGCTCACTGCAAGCTCTGCCTCCCAGCTTCATGTCATTCTCCTGCTTCAGCCTGTAGCTGGGACTACAGGCGCCCGCCACCATGCCCGGCTAATTTTCTGTATTTTCAGTAGAGACGGGGTTTCACCGCGTTAGCCAGGCTGGTCTCAATCTCCTGACCTCGTGATCCACCCACCTCGGCCTCCCAAAGTGCTGGGATTACAGGCGTGAGCCACCGCACCTGGCCAGTAAAAATATTTTTAAAGAGTATATTATTGTAGACTTTTGTTTTCCTTGTAGTTCTCTATATATTCCAAAATTCATAGAACGGGCATGTATAACATTATAAGAAAGATGTTTTTAAAATAATCTAAAAATAAATAGCCTTTTATAAATTTGGGGCTTGTGGATACACCTGGCTTTATATATACACTTTTAAATTCACTGTTTTTCTGAACAGGATTTTAACATACTTCCATGTCCTTTTTAGATAAATATCAATTGTATAAAACAGTCATTTCAGGTAAGGAAAGTATCACTTGCCTTGTTTTACAAGATTTATGTCCCCTTTTGATTTCTCCCAAAGGCCATAGCAGGTGCTACCTTTTGAGCATAATATTGTCCCATTTTCATGAGAGATTCTACTCTCACCTATCCCAAGGTCTTGCTGATATGGATCTTTAAATGCACATAGCCGTTCTTGATTCTGCGAAGCTAAAATAAAGGAAATAAAGGAATGACAAAATATTATTACATAAAATCTTTGTCTTATCTGAATGACTTCATAAATTTCCCTACTAAATTATTTGAATTGAAATCTTTAAATAAATTTGTAATTTTACATTCAATGACGTTCTTCTGTTCATGAATTCATTTGTAAACTCCAAACAAGAAGGAAATTTTAAAATTCTCATTTCCCAAAAGCAATCCCCTCGTACTCAAATTATTCTCACCACTCTTGCTTTTATTAAATAATTTTGGTGTCCAAATAAAGAAATATCATCAAAGAAAATGTCCATGTTCAAAATTACCAAGTCTTCAAAACAAACCTAGAAGGCTGAATAATTCTGGAAATTGCATAGTACTTACTTTTATCATATTTTATAGTCAGTTATACAAAGTTACATACATAATTAGGTATGGTAAACTAATGATACAAAGAGTAACTATGAATGGGTACATGGTTTCTTTTTAGGGTATATATATCTGTTCTAAAATTAAACTGTGGTAATCATTGCACAAGTCTGTACATTTGCAAAAAAAAAAATAACTGAATTGTTCACTTAAATTGAGTGAACTTCAGGTATAAACTATACTTCAATAAAAAAAAAATTCTTTCTTTTTTTTTCCTTTTTGCTTTTTTTTTTTTTTTGAGACAGAGTTTCGCTCTTGATGCCCAGGCTGGAGTGCAATGGCGCAATCTTGCCTCACTGCAACCTCTGCCTCCTGGGTTCAAGCGATTCTCTTGCCTCAGCCTCCTGAGTAGCTGGCATTACAGGCATGTGCCACCACGCCTGGCTAATTTTGAATTTTTAGTAGAGATGGGGTTTCTCCATGTTGGTCAGGCTGGTCCCGAACTCTCGACCTCAGATGATCCACCCAACTAGGCCTCCAAAAGTGCTGGGATTACAGGCGTGAGCCACCATGCACGACCAAAAAAATTACTTTCTGTTATTCAAATTATCAATATAATAACCAGAAGAAGAAATGCTCAATAGACTTATCCTAAAAGGACAACCTAATGTACTTTTAATGCCAATCTTTCTCCACACACGTAATCCGATTTAACTAATTTTTGTAGAACATTTGCCACATAATTTATCAGCTAATAAATATTTACCAACATTGCTGAGAATACTAAAGTAAAAGGTTATCGAAAGCAATATCTGATCTATTTCATTTCTTACAGTAGGCTTTCCTAATGTGTTTGACTAGCCAAAATAATAGTCTAATACACTTGGCCAATATATTCCTTGGGGGCTTCTGACTTGTTTCTTTATTTTGGATGTGTACCTTTAGTATGGCTTAATTCATACGCACCATAGTACTGAGGCTGATTTATTTAAATAATGTTTCTGAACAAAACTAATAACTAAATTCTGGAGATGAAATTAACCAACAATAATAAGAAAACTTAAAAGTTTTGTAGATGCTGGTCTTTTATCAATAGTTTAAATATTCTAGACATAATTCACAGGATTAGAACACTGACAAGAACTTTAGTGTCAGCCGATCAATCTGTCCATTTTATAAATGATTATATAGTGAAAAGCTTCACTCACACCCTTGTTCCCATTTGTCCATTCCAATGTTCCCCTCCTTCCACCCCAGGAAACCACTGTTCTTGGTTACTCAGGCATCCTTTCAAACTTTACCATTACATATTTTCTAAATACATAATATTTACATATTTACAAATGAAGAGATTGGGTTAAGTAAAGGCAATGCATAAAAATAGAACCTCTTAAAGGAGTTTTGAACATAAAACTGGTAATACAACTGAAAAAATCCAATGTTGGCCAGGCGCAGTGGCTCACACCTGTAATCCCAGGCACTTTGGGAGGCCAAGGCGGGTAGATCAACTGAGGTCAGGATTCGAGACCAGCCTGGCTAACATGGTGAAACCCTGTTTCTACTAAAAATACAAAAAATTAGCCAGGCATGGTGGTGTACGCCTGTAATTCCAGCTATTCAGGAGCTGAGGCAAGAGAATCACATGAACCTGGGAGGTGTAGGTTGCAGTGAGCTGAGATCGCACCATTGCACTCCAGTTTGGGCAACAAGAGCAAACCTCTACCTCAAAAAAAAAAAACCCCCAAAAAAAACCAAAACCATAAGGGCCTGTGGATAGTTGAGCATTTTTTAAAAAAAGTATAGTTAAAAAAAAAACAAAAAAGGTATGGAGTGGTTTATCCCAGATATGCAAGCCTGGTTCAATATTCAAAAAATCAATTAATGTGCTCTATTAACACCCTGAGTACAAATTAATAGATAAACAGTGGTTACTAGGCTGGGCAAGGTGGCTCATGCCTGTAATCCCAGCACTTTGGGAGGCAGAGGCTGGCAGATCACGAGGTCAGGAGTTTGAGACCAGCCAGGCCAACATGGTGAAACCCCGTCTCCACTAAAAATACAAAAATTAGCCGGGCGTGCAGGTGCATGCCTGTAATCCCAGCTACTCAGAAGGCTGAGGCAGGAGAATCAGTTGAACCCAGGAGGCAGTGAGCCGAGACCACACCATTGCACTCCAGCCTGGGCGACACAGCAAGACGTCATCTCAAAAAAAAAAAAAAAAAAAAAAAAAAAAGTGGTTCCTAATTTTGGCAGGACTGCATGCAAGGGAGAAGAATTTGGAAATGTGTGGAAGTGGTATTTTACTTTGTTTTGGTTTACCTGTCAAAATGCCTGAAGCATTTTCACTGGCTTTTAATCCAGTCCCCAGGAGAATTAAATATTCTAATATACAAATAGCTTTGCAGGTGGAAGGACCATCTCTTCAAAATGCTATCCCAACCACATACGGGAAACAACAAAGAAAATGTATACTATACACATATGTAACAAACCTGCACGTTGTGCACAGTACCCTAGAACTTAAAGTATAATAATTAAAAAAAAAGAAATTGAATGATAAAAAAAAGAAAAAAAGTATATTATGATTTCTTACCTTTAAAAAGATAAGAAAAATACAATAAAATATAAATTATGCAGATATGTTTGTGGAATAACTAAGAAAATGTCAAAGGGATGTCATTTTTTCTTTTTCTTATCATTAGCTAAACAACTGAATCCAGTCAATTCTTATTCTCAATTGAACTGCTGCTTCTGATTTAAAACTCTCAATTTTCTAGCTTCCCCTTCTTCCTGGAATTATCATTTTTGTTCAAAACTGTTTGCACAGGTCATTATGAGCATTATATTTTCGGAGGTGAAGCTTGATTTTAGTTCCTTTTCAACAACCTAGGAAGATTAGACAAGCTTATTGATGTTCTTTTATTCAACAAACATACTAGCATGTATCTAAGTATTGTTTTTTTTGAGACGGAGTCTTGCTTTGCTGCCCAGGCTGGAGTGCAGTGGCATGATCTCGACTCACTGCAACCTCCGTCTCCCGGGTTCAAGCCATTCTCCTGCCTCAGCCTCCCAAGTAGCTGGGATTACAGGCATGCACCACCACGCCCGGCTAATTTTGTATTTTTAGTAGAGACGAGGTTTCATGCTGGCCAAGCTGGTCTCAAACTCCTGACCTCAGGTGATCCACCCACCTTGGCCTCCCAAAGTGCTGGGATTACAGGCATGAGCCACTGCACTTGGCCTGTTCTCTTTTTATTATATGTGTTTTTGATAATCAATACTTTCAATATAAAAAGTTTGGTGTGGCGGAGTGCGGCGTCTCGTGCCTGTAACCCAACACTTTGGGAGGCTGAGGCAGAAGGACTGCTTGAGGCCAGGAGTTTGCACCAGCCCGGGCAACACAGTAAGGTCCCCACAAGGAATTAAAAAATTTTTAAATATGGTAGTGCATGCCTGCAGTCCCAGCTACTTGGGAGGCTGAGGCAGAAGGATAGCTGGAGCCCAGGAGTTCAGGGCTGTGGTGAACTATGGCACCACTGCACCCTAGAGTCTGGGTTACTAGGGCAATACTGTACCCTATCCTGGGTGACAGAGTGATACCCTATCTCTTAAAAAAAAAAAAAAAAAAAAAGTTTGGTCTTTTCTCAGGTCAGGAAAATAATATTAATTTATGCTCTATTAACTGTTTTCATTCATTTTTCTTATGTCTTTTTTTGGAAATGACGACATGGATCCATATTATATTATGGATATATGATAATGGATCCATGGTCTCCAAAATTAGCACATTCTCTTTTATCATTCTCATTGTTTCCTCTGCTTCTGTGAGGGTTTCTCAAGGTGTTCTTCCAATCCTCTTATTCAATTTTGTACTACAATGTCTGTTCTTTACTTCCTTTAGTGGTAATTTTATTTTTTCTATTGATTTTTTAGTTTAGCTTGAAATCCTTCAAGATATCAGTACAGTATGCTCTTCCTCTCTGTTTAAAAAATATTCTCAAAGTTTTCTTTTTCTCCATAGCATGGATATTCTAATGTCAAATGCCAAAAAATTTAAACACTGGGCTTTTTTAGTTTAATTTCAAGTAATTTTCAGATGTAGAATCAACCTTTAAGAATTCTTTTTTATGGCTGCATAGTATTCCATGGTGTATATTTACCACATTTTCTTTATCCAGATTACCACTGATAGGCATTTAGATTGATTCTACGTCTTTGTTATTGTGAACAGTGCTGCAACAAACATACACGTGCATGTGTCCAAAATGGCTGAATTAATTTAGACTCCCACCAACAGTGTATAAGTGTTCCTTTTTCTCCACAACCTTCCTGGCATATGTTATTTTTTGACTTTTTGATAATAGCCATTTTGACCAGTGTGAGATGATATATCATTGTGACTTTGATTTGCATTTCTCTAATGATCAGTGATACTGAGCCGTTTTTTCATATAATTGTTGGCCACATGCATGTCTTCTTTTGAAAACTATCTATTTCCTTTGCCCACTTTTTAATGGGGTTGCTTTCTTCTTGTAAATTTGTTTAAGCTCCTTACAGATGCTAGTTATTACACCTTTGTCAGATGCATAGTTTGCAAAAATTTACTCCCATTTTGTAGGCTGTCTGTTTACCCTGTTGACAGTTTCTTTTGCCGTGCAGAAGCTCTTATGTTTAATTAAATCTTGTTTTGCTTTTGTTTTTTGTTTTGCTTTTACTTTTGTTGCAATTGCTTTTGGCATTGTCATGAAAACTTTGCCTGTTCCTATGTCCAGAATGGTATTGCCTAGGTTGTCTTCCAGAATTTGTATGGTTTTGGGGCCATTATCCTTAGCAAACTAATACAGGAACAGAAAACCAAACACCACAGGTTCTCACTTATAAGTGGGAGATAAATGATGAAAACACATGGACACATAGAGGGGAACCCCACACACTGGGGCCAGCAAAGGGTGGAGGGTGGGAGGAGGGAGAGGATCAGGAAAAATAACTAATGAAATACTAAGCTTAATATCTGGGTGATGAAACAATCTGTACAACAAACCCCCATGACAAAAGTCTACATATATAACAAACCTGCACATGTACCCCTGAACTTAAAAGTTAAATTTAAAGAAAATTCTTAATAAGGTTCTATTTCTTGTGATGTATAATTTCTACTATTTTTATTCAACAGGTATAGAGCTACACTGATAAATCATTTTTGCCAAAGTTGTACAAAAATATAGATGTTTGCCAAACAACTAAAAGTAGGTAAAAAGAGGAGTGTGAGGGTTGTGAAAGTGAGCTGCCAAATGGTAGCTGACAAAAAGTTTGTTAAACAAGTATAACCAAAAAACTATATCCAAAAAACTATAACTTTAGAAAAGAAGAGAGTACACTCAATCAGAGGAAGGCTTAAAGGAGAAAAATAAAAAGGATTTTCAGCAGAGAGACAGTATAAAAACAACTTTATATTTGGCAGCAGGACATCTTACTTTCTCACTCCAACATTCTGAGAACAGCCTACACTTTTTCTGTCTCAAAGATACTGCATGCAAGGTAGGTCCATAAATGTAAAACTCTAGAAACTGTACACAATTATGAAGAACAGCTTTTCAAATTAACTCTATAAAAACTTTTTAGAACCTAGTGATAACCAATTTATACACAGGGAAGATTTGGCAGGGATAAAAATTGTAATTATAAATAAGTTTGTTTATAGGCAGATACAAATTGAAGTCCCAAATGTATAAGAAAATTGGGTTAGAGAATGCAAAAACTACACGTCAAATAAAAAGAAAGCCATCTTTTTGAATAAAGAAAAATGTGCACATTAAAAAACAATCACCACTGGTTATCATCTACTCTAAACATCTGTTAAACTCAGAGCTATAGAAAGGATAAAGAGGACAATTTGACAGAATACAGCAGAGGCCAAATTCTAACTGAGCACACTAACAAAGATAGACTATAAGAGAATTAAGCATTTAATTTTAAAAAAAAAATTTTTTTTTGAGACAGGGTCTCACTCAGTAATATTGCCCAGCTTGAGTGCAGTGGCACAACCTTGGCTCACTGCAACCTCCAGCTTTCAGGCTCAAGGGATCCTCCCACCTAAGTCTCCTGAGTAGCTGGGACCACAAGCACATGCCACCAAGCCCAGCTAATTTTTGTGTGTGTGTGTTTTTTGTTTGTTTGTGTTTTTGTAGAGACAAGGTCTTGCTATGCTGCCCAGGCTGGTCACAAACTCCTGGACTCAAGTGATCCTCCTGCCTTGGCCTCCCGAAGTGCTGGGATTGCAGGAGTGAGCCACAGCACCTGGCTCAAAAATTTTTTTAATATTATATATATGGCAAATAAATGCTTTAAACAAAAAGTATCACTATACAGAATTGTCCATGTGTTACCATATCATTTAAACCGAAGTTGTTCAATCATTTACTTGAAAAACAAGTAAAGTCTGGGCATGGTGGCTCACACCTGTAATCCCAGCACTTTGGGACGCCAAAGTGGGCAGATCACCTGAGGTCAGGAGTTCAAGACCAGCTTGGCCAAAATGGAGAAACCCTGTCTCTACTAAAAACTACAAAAATTACCCGAGCGTGGTGGCGTGTGCCTGTCATCTCAGCTACTTGGGAGGCTGAGGCAGGAGAATCGCTTGAACCCCAGAGGCGGAGGTTGCAGTGAGCCAAGATCACACCATTGCACTCCAATCTGGGTGACAGAGCGAAACTCCATTTCAAAAAAAACAAAAAACAAAAAAAGTCAAACTTGCAATCTATGTCTTGTCCTTTGAGTAGAAGTGTCTCATTCTATTATATGATGTTGGGGGAAAAAAATGAAAGTATGACACAGAAAAATTAGCATAGGTTTCCAAAGATTTTAATGGCTTATCTATAATACTCTCTCTCTCTCTCTCTATATATATATATAATCTTGCTAAAAATAATATAAAATATCTTTATATTATTGCTTGCTAAAAATAATCTATCTTTATGTCATTTTTCTGTTTCTTCTTTTATTCTAAAAAAAGTCATTATAAATCTATATTGATGAAGAAATCACTAGAAATAGATAATAGTCATGAAAAATTATTATATCATGTTCAAGATAAATGAGCTATATTAAGGCTGGGCACACAAAAAAAAACCCTTAATCATCTGAAGCAATGAATAACTGAAACACGATATGACAGCTACAGTATGCAAAACCCAAACATATATAAGGCTATTTATTATTCTAACTCAAAATCTTATTACATGAGGCTTAATCTCATTCATTGTTTTGGATCAGATGCTAATACTAGTGTCTCTCAATAGATAGATGATTGATAGGTAGGTAGGTAGATAGATAATAAATCTGTTTTGAAAATATGGTCAATTTGGCAGACAACAGTATATGGGTTATTGGAAAGGTATATCCCCTTCTAAAAATCCCAAGGCACTTTAAAAAAAAGAAAGGAGTGAAAAAAGGAAAGAATACAGGTTCAACTTACACATTTATATACAGTTATTAGGAGAGTTCACACTATTGTGTGTCTTCTAAGAGATACCCACATATGAAGCTCTGTATACTGTACAGTTTACGTGCAATCTCCACACTCGGGTTCACTGTGAGTAGCAGAGATATATGAAAGGGCTTTGAAGAGTGCTATACAGTCTGGACACGGTGGCTCATGCCTGTAATCCCAGCACTTTGGGAGGCCGAGGCTGGTGAATTACCAGAGGTCAGGAGTTCAAGACCAGCCTGACCAATATGGTGAAACCCCATCTCTTCTAAAAATACAAAAATTAGCCGGGTGCGGTGACACACGCCTATAGTCCCAGCTACTTGGGAGGCTGAGGCAGAAGAATTGCTTGAACTCAGGAGGCAGAGGTTGCAGTGAGCTAAGATCGTGCCACTGTACTCCAGCCTAGGCAACATAGCGAGACTCCCTCTGAAAAAAAAAAAAAGAAAGAAAGAAAGAAAGAAAGAAAAGTGCTATATAAATAGAATCAATTGGTCGGGCGCAGTGATTTGCGCCTGTAATCCCAGCAGTTTGGGAGGTCGAGATGGGCGGATCATGAGGTCAGGAGTTTAAGACCAGCCTGACCAACATGGTGAAACCCCATCTCTACTAAAAGTACAAAACTTAGCTGGGCGTGGTGGTGGGCACCTGTAATCCCAGCAACTTGGGAGGCTGAGGCAGGAGAATCATTTGAACCCGGGAGGCAGAGGTTGCAGTAAGCCGAAATTGCGCCATTGCACTCCAGCCTGGGCGACACGGCAAGACTTCATCTCAAAACAAAAACAAAAACAAAAAAAAACATAGTATCTTTGTGATGAGATCTGAAACAGGTAATTAGCAATACTACTTTTTTTTTTTTTTCTTTTTTGAGATGGAGTCTCGCTCTGTTGCCCAGGCTGGAGTACAGTGGCGCAATCTTGGCTCACTGCAAGCTCTGCCTCCCGGGTTCACACCATTCTCCTGCCTCAGCCTCCCAAGTAGCTGGGACTACAGGCGCCCACCACCATGCCCAGCTAATTTTTTGTATTTTTAGTAGAGACAGGGTTTCACTGTGTTAGCCAGGATGGTCTCAATCTCCTGACCTCATGATCTGCCCACCTCGGCCTCCCAAAGTGCTGGGATTACAGGCGTGAGCCACCGCGCCCAGCAATACTACTTTAAGATAAAAAGTACACAAAAGAACATACCATGAAAATAATCCAAAAACACTTTAAAATAAAACTAATCATTTTGGGCCAAAAAACACTTTAAAATAAAACTAATCACTCCTCATAAACAAAAAACTCTCCACTTCTTAATGTTCATTATAATGGATTTTTACTAAGGAAAGCAGACTTCAAGTAAGACACAATCACAGCATTGTTTCTCACTCAAAATAAGACTAACGTCTTTTGTGTGATCAATAGCTATCATGACAGACTTCCATATACTATGTATCAGCACAATCCAATATAATTTTCTGTGAAATGGAAATATTCTATAATCTACATTGTCTAATACAGTAACCAGTAGTCATATTTTTTTATTTTTCTTTTTTTAGATAGAGATGGGGTCTGGCTATGTTGCCCAGTCTGGTCTCAATCTCCTGGGCTCAACCAATCCTCCTAACTTGGCCTCCCAAAGTGCTGGGATTACAGGTGTGAACCATCACTCTCAGTCACCTTATTTGGATATTAAGCACTTGAAATACAGCTAGTGTGACTGAGGAACTGAATTTTTAGTATTGTTTTAATTTCAATTAATTGCAATGTAAATTTAAATAGCCACTGCTATAAGACTTAAAATTGTGTCCCCCTCAAATTCACATACTGAAACCCTAACCCACAATATGATGTTATTTGGACATGGAGCCTCTGGAGGTAACTAGGTTTCAAGGATGTCATGAGATAGGATTAGTACCCTATAAGAACAGACACCGCAGAGCTTGCTTCGTCTCTCTGTGCTATGTGAGGACACAGAGAGAAGGTGGCCATCCGCAAGCCAGGAATACAGCCCTTACCAGGGATCCAAATCATCTAGCACCTTGATCTTGGACTTCCCAGCTTCCAGAGCTGTGAAAAAATAAATTGCTGTTGTTTCAAGACATCGAGTCTATTGTATTTTGTTGTGGCAGTCCAAGCCAACTAATATAACCACGTGTCTCTAGTGCTATTTTAGATAGTGCAGCTCTAGTTTATATAAATATACTAAGCATTATATATAAACAAAATTGTCAAATTGTAATCACGTTTTGGTTTTGTCCATTAAAGCCCAACTGTAAATTGTTCTGATAATCTGCTTCTCCTAAAAGACTTCCTCCTCACAGACTCAGAGCAAGTACTATAAATGAGTGCTCAATAACGTAACAAGTTACTAGATAACAAATAACAAGTAACTAGATAAGTTAGTAGGTAAGTTACTTGGTTATAGACTATTACCAAAAATCAAATACCAGGCCTCTTGGCTTTATCCCCAATTTACTTCCAGCAAGTAGCCTTCTCTTACATAAATGGGAATTTAAAACTTTAGTATTCCAGTAGCATCTGGATATTTAAATTCTACATATTCACGGCTGGGTGCAGTGGCTCACCCCAGTAATCTCAGCACTTTGGGAGGCCAAGGTGGGCGGATCGCTTGAGCTCAAGAGTTCGAGACCAGCCTAGGCAACATGGCAAAACCCTATCTCTACCAAAAATACAAAAAATTAGCCAGGTGTGGTGGTTTGTGCCTGTAGTCCCAGCTACTTGGGAGGCTGGGGTGGGAGGATCACTTGAGCCCGGGAGGTGGTGATTGCAGTAACCCGAGTTCATGCCACTGCACTCCAGCTTGGGTGACAGACTGAGACCCTGTCTCAAAAACAAAAATTAAAAATAAATTTTTTTACTTATTCAGAAATAAGAAAATAATAAAATGAGGAGTGGTCCTAGTCTTACTGCAATATTTTACTCGCCTTCTTGATAGCATCTCTTACTAAAAATTTTTTAATTTTTGGGGATACATAGTAGGTATATATGAGGTACATGAAATATTCTGATACAGACATGCAATGCGTTAACAATCACATCAGGGTAAATGGCATATGCATCCCCTTAAGCATTTATTCTTTGTATTACAAACAATCCAATTATACTCTATTAGTTATTTTAATGTACAATAAATTATTGTTGACTGTAGTCACCTTGTGCTATCAAATATTAGATCTTATTCATTCCATCTAATTATACTTTTGTACCCATTAACCATCCCCAGTTCTGCCCTGTCCTTACCCCCTCTGCCACTACTCTTCTCAGCCTCTGTTAACCATCTTTCTACTCTGTATCTCCGTGAGTTCAATTGTTTTAATTTTGAGCTCCCACAAACAAGTAAGAACATGCAAAATTTGTCTTTCTGTGCCTAGCTTATTTCACTTAACATAATGTCCTCCAATCCATGTTGTTGCAAATAACAGAATCTCATTCTTTTTTATGGTTGAATAGTACTCCATTGTGTATATGTACCACATTTTCTTTATTCATTCACCTGTTGATGGACACTTAGGTTGCTTCCAAATCTTGGCTATTGTGAACAATGGTGAAGTAAACAGGGGAGTGCAAACATCTCTTTGATATACTGATTTCCTTCCTTTTGGGTATATACTTAGTATTACTAAAAATTATTATTAAAAGTAATAGAATTTTAAATAATGGGCAGAATTTCTGATAATGAAGGGACTATAAAGAATTTACTCAAAAAAAAGACAGTATATATTAAACTGCAATGATAAGATCCACAATTTGATCATGTCACGTCCTTGCTTGAAACATTTTAGTGATTTCCTACCATCTTCAGAAAAATTTCCAAAATCCTTAAGATGTTGTACAAGGACCTACATAATCTAGAAACTCCAAATCCCTCCAGCTTCATCCAGATAGCACACATAAAGTACCATTCTCTTTTTCACATCAAGGCCTTCATGCATTCTGTTCTCTTTACCTGGAGTGCCTCATTTATTTACTTTCTGTTCCTCTTAAACATTTCTCTGAAGACTCCTACTCTAATTACCCCAGACCACTGAGGTGGGATCCCCTATCACATACTTCCATAACATTCTATACTTATTCACACAATCCCCATACTTCTTACTACTTGTAAATGTGCTTAGCTTGTTCATTAAAGTATAAGCTAAAATAAGAGCAGGGGCTGAGTCCTTGTTCACCATTGTGTTTTTAGCACATGGCATTATACTTGGCATTCAACAAGTATTTATTGAATAAGTAAATGATTGATGTGCTTCTTTCCCCTAATTTTTGCCACTAATAAGAACTATTAGAACCAATTATTTTAAGAGACAGGGTCTTGCTATGTTGCCCAGGCTGGACTTGAACTCCTGGGCTCAAGTGATCCTCCTGCCTTGGTCTCTGGAATAGTTGGGACTATAGGCACAAGCCACAATGCCTGACTACTAGAACCAATCTTTCTTATTAATGAAAACCAAAAACAAAACAGGAAAATGAAATCATATATCACACAAAAACTCATACAATCGCAATTTATTTACAATATGTAAACAACTGTTCATAAATTGGTGATGAACAAAATGTGATACATCCACATAAGTTACTACTCAGCAATAAAAGGAATAGATTATGTAACAATATGGATAAATATCAAAAACATTGTTCAGAGCAAAAGACATCACACACAAGTGCACATAGATTCCATTCATATGAAATGCTAGAGAATACGAAGTAATCTAAAGCAGATCAGTCATTGCCTGGTACTAAGGGCAAGGGGCAAACAGAATACAAAGGGGCATAAGGAATCTTTGGGGGATGATAAAAATGTACTGTATGTTGAGTATGGTGGGGGGTTTCATGACTATTATACAATTATAAAAACTCATCAAATTGGCCAGGCGCAGTGGCTCACGACTGTAATCCCAGCACTTGGGGAGACTGAGGCAGGCGGATCACCTGAGGTCGGGAGGTTGAGACTAGCCTGACCAACATGGAGAAACCCCATCTCTACTAAAAATACACACAAAAAAAATTTAGCCAGGAGTGGTGGCTCATGACTGTAATCTCAGCTACTCCGGAGGCTGAGACAGGAGAATTGCTTGAACCTGGGAGATGGTGGTTGTGGTGAGCTGAGATCATGCCATTGCACTCCAGCCTGGGCAACAAGGGTGAAACTCTGTCTCAAAAACAACAACAACAACAACAACAAAAACTCATCAAATTGTAGTTTTTTGTTGTTGTTGTTTTGAGACAGAGTCTCGTTCTTGTCCCCCAGGCTGGAGTGCAATGGCACGATCTCGGCTCACTGCAACCTCTGCCTCCTGGGTTCATGCAATTCTCCTGCCTCAGCCACCCAAGTAGCTGGGATTACAGGCGCCTGCCACCACGCCCGGCTAATTTTTGTATTTTTAGTAGAGACGGGGTTTTGCCATGTTGGCCAGGCTGGTCTCGAACTCCTAACCTCAGGTGATCCTCCCGCCTCGGCCTCCCAAAGTGCTGGGATTACAGGCGTGAGCCACTGTGCCCGGCCCGAATTATACAGTTTTAAATAGATGCAGTTTATACCTCAATGAAGTCCATTTTTTAAAAGGCAAGACACAATATAGAGCTGAATAGGACAACATATAGTTCAGGGGAATTTAAATATTTTTCATTCATGTTATTAAAAGGTGTTATTGAGGCACAGAATCCTAGGCATAACCTATAATTGAAAAGTAGGATCTATGAGTGAATATAAATTTTCCCGTAAGTTTAACTGATAGAAATTTTTTAAGACCTTCACTGTCATTCTGTATCTAAAAATACAAGAGTCATATAACACCCATTTTTCAGTAGTTGTAATATATTTATCTGTACTGAAGAAGTCTAAATGTCTTATCTTTACCCTGGAATGAAGTTCAGGGACTAATTCTGGGCATGCTTGTGTGTTTGGCTTTGGTTTATCTAAATGTCAAAATGAACTATCTAAAATAAACAACACAGGAACCTTGCAGTAATGGGGCAAATAACTAAATAGCTGAAGCAACAGTATTCCTTTCCCAGAACACAAACTTCTCAGGACAAATACAACTGGGATTTCAGAGTAACACAAATTCTGTTATGAACTATATGAAGAACAGAGTATCTTAATCTAACATAATTGTCTCTATAAAATTTAGTGTAACTCAAATTTCTAAATTTAAGTATATAAATCAAGCAAGAGAGTCCTCTATTTCCCAATGTTATGGTGAAATCTTTTTTTTTCTTTTTTTTTTTTGAGATGGAGTTTCACTTTTGTTGCCCAGGCTGAAGTGCAATGGCGTGATCTGGGCTCACTGCAACCTCCGCCTCCCAGGTTCAAATGATTCTCCTGCCTTAGCCTCCCAAGTAGCTGGGATTACAGGCATGCGCCACCATGCCCGGCTAATTTTGTATTTTTAGTAGAGACAGGGTTTCTCCATGTTGGTCAGGCTGGTCTCAACCTCCCAACCTCAGGTGATCCACCTGCCTTGGCCTCCCAAAGTACTGGGATTGCAGGCATGAGCCACCTCGCCCAGCCCATGGTGAAATCTTTTGTAAAGCAAATAATCCTTTCAAAAATAAAATATTTATCCCTTAATTTACATATTTCTATATCCAGAATACAACATATTAAATTATCATTCTGCTGAGCATTCTCATGATGTCAGAGAAAGATCATAGTAGGAAAGAGATTAAAACCTTCATAAGGTACCTGTTCAGGATGTTCTCAAATTTGATGTTGTGTTGGGGATCCCTGAGACCCACAGAATTCAGCACATAGTCGTACTCAAGGCTATAATGCTTTTTTTGTTGTTGTTCTTGTTGTTGTTTTTTGAGACAGAGTCTCACTCTGTCACCCAGGCTGGAGTGCAGTGGTGCCATCTTGGCTCACTGCAACCTCCCCCTTCCTAGGTCAAGCAATTCCCCTGCCTCAGCCTCCCAAATTGCTGGGATTATACGTGCATGCCACCAAGCCTGGCTAATTTTTTTTTTTTTGTATTTTTAGTAGACACCGGGATTCACCACGTGGGCCAGACTGGTCTCGAACTCCTGACCTCAGGCAATCCACCCACCTCAGCTGAGTGTAATCCCAAAGTGCTGGGATTACAGGCGTGAGCCACCGCACCCAGCCTCAAGGCTATAATATACTACAGCAAAATAATACAAACCAAATCAGCAACAGGAAAAGACATTTGAATTAAAGTCAGGAGAAAACCAGGTGTAAACTTCCATCAGTTCCATGGAGTTACATAGGGTGCATTTAATTCCTCTAGCAGTGAATTGTGACAAAATGTGTGAAATGTTTAACCAAGGAAGCTCATTAGAGACTCAGTGTCCAAAGTTTTTATTGGGTCATGGGTCACATAGGCATACTTAGCCTAGCAGGTATCCAAATTCCCAGAAGAAAGGGAGGCATCCAATATAAAGCATATTTCCACATTGTTTGCACAAACACTTTAGGCATAGTAAACCACTCATATCGGTTTGGGAATGGTGGGAACACTCCCAAAATCTAAATTCCTAAATGCTAGCTAAGGGCCAAGTTGCAAGCAGGCCATTCTAAAGATAGCAGTCTCAGGTCTGTTATTTTTTTTATTATTTATTTATTTATTTATTTATTTATTTATTTATTTATTTATTTATTTTTTGAGATGGAGTTTCGCTCTTGTTGACCAGGCTAGAGTGCAACAGCGCAATCTTGGCTCACTGCAACCTCCACCTCCCGGTTTCAAGCGATTCTCCTGCCTCAGCCTTCTGAGTAGCTGGGATTACAGGCATGTGCCACCATGCCTGGCTAATTCTGTATTTTTAGTAGAGACAGGGTTTCTCCATGTTGGTCAGGCTGGTCTCGAACTCCCGACCTCGCCTGCCTTGGCCTCCCGAAGTGCTGGGATTACAGGTGTGAGCTGCCACCCCCGCCCCAGGCCTGCTATTCTAACTCTTTTCTGTACACACCTAAAGAGAAAGGCAAGCAAAGGCTGATTAAAACAAAAAATACACACACACACCCCCCAATTCTAAGCTGACAAAATAATCCAAGCTTTCCCAAACAGCAATAAGATATATTGTTCTCTCCTAATTCAGAGCCAACAGCTAAACCACAGAAAAGCACATAAGCCACGCTTAAACCTCTAAGAGGCTTATATATCCTGGAGTCTACATAAAAATCAGTCATTAAAGAGGCCGGGCACGGTGGCTCATGCCTGTAATCCCAGCACTTTGGGAGGCCGAGGCAGGCGGATCATGGGGTCAGGAGATCAAGACCATCCTGGCTAACATGGTGAAACCCCGTCTCTAATAAAAATACAAAAAATTAGCCAGGCATGGTGGCACACGCCTGTAGTTCCAGCTACTCTGGAAGCTGATGCAGGAGAACTGCTTGAACCCAGGAGGAGGAGGCTGCAGTGAGCCAAGACCACATCATCGCACTCCAGCCTGGGCGACAGAGCAACACTCTTTTTATTTATTTTATTTTTTATTTTATTTTTTATTTTTGATACGGAGTCTCCTTCTGTCGCCCAGGCTGAAGTGCAGTGGCACAATCTCGGCTCACTGCAAGCTCCGCCTCCCGGGTTCACGCCATTCTCCTGCCTCAGCCTCCTGAGTAGCTGGGACTACGCCAGCCACCACGCCCGGCTAATTTTTTTGTATTTTTAGAAGAGACAGGGTTTCACCATGTTAGCCAGGATGGTCTCGATCTCCTGACCTCGTGATCCGCCCGCCTCGGCCTCCCAAAGTGCTGGGATTACAGGCTTGAGCCACCGTGCCTGGCCAACACTGTCTCAAAAAAAAAAGTCAAATACTTATTAGGTGCGGGTTATGTGCCCGGCAGTATTCTAAACCAGGAAAAATGCTGGGAATAAGACAGTGCCCACCTCCCCTTAAGGTGTTATATTCTAATGGTGTAAATATAAGTCATAAATCCATAAACAAATAAATAAGAATTCCATGAGATGGTTTTGGATGACTCTATTTTTTCAACCCATGTTGCAATGGGTGGCCATCCTCATTAGCTACTCTTAAAAGAGGACTAAATTTTGAATATCCTAGAAACATTCTTAAACTACATAATTTTCTATAACCTGCCTGGAGAGCATCATAAAATAACAATTTTAAATATGGATGTTCCTAAGACTCCACATTCCCTTTCAAATTTTTATATTAGAAAATATACAAATATGGATAAGTGTACTTACTTACTAGAACATTATTTATAATAGCAAACACTGGTAATCATTTCTCTCTTTTTGTATATGTGAGACAGGGTCTTGCTCTGTCACCCAAGCCGGAGTGCAACGGTGCAATCACAGCTCACTGCAGCTTCAAACTCATGGGCTCAAGGGATCCTCCCAGCTCAGCCTCCCGGCTAGCTGGGACTATAGGCACATGCCGCCACGCCTGTCTAGTTTTTTAAACACATTTTGTAGAGATGGGGTCTCTCCATCTTGCACAAGCTAGTTCAAGGAATCCTCCCACCTCAGCCTCCCAAAGTGTTGGGATTACAGGCGTGAGCCACTGCACCCGGCCAGTAATCAGTTCTCTATAGATATATTTAGGTTGTCAAAATCATACTACACCCCAAAATAAAATACTATGCAGTCATGAAAAATTGTTTAGATGTGATTTGTTGACAGAGTCTCGCAGTGTCGCCCGGGCTCGAGTGTAGTGGCGAAATCTTGGATCACTGCAACCTCCACCTCCCAGGTTCAAGTGATTCTCCTTGCCTCAGCCTCCCAAGTAGCTGGGATTACAGGCACCTGCCACCATGTCCAGCTAATTTTTTTGTATTTTTAATAGAGACAGGGTTTCACTATGTTGGCCAGGCTGGTCTCAAACTCTTGACCTCATGATCCGCCCACCTCGGCCTCCCAAAGTGCTGGGATTACAGGTGTGAGTCACCGCATCCAGCCAATCTACAATCTATTTTTAAAGGGAAAAGACTGTATTAAACACCAGCATACTGTAACTCCATTTTTAAAAATTTATGGCTAGGTGCAGTGGCTCACACCTGTAATCCCAGCACTTTGGGAGGCCGCAGTGAGTGGATCCTGAGGTCGGGAGTTTGAGACCAGCCTGGCCAATGTGGTGAAACCCTGTCTCTACTAAAAATACACAAATTAGCAGGGCGTGGTAGGTACCTGCCTGTGATCCCAGATACTCAGGAGGCTGAGGCGGAAGAATCACTTGAACCTGGGAGGTAGAGGCGCCACTGCACTCCAGCCTGAGCAACAGAGCAAGACTCTGTTTCAAAAAAAAAAAAATGTATGTGAGTGTGTGCACCTGGGCACAAAAAAGGTCTACAGACTATATCCCCAAATGTGGTAGGATCATGAGTATTAATATACTCTTTGCTCTATTACACTAATACTATATTGAAATGAATGCCCAGTAGGCCCATCATTATGATTTACAAACTCAAAAACACAAGTGAACATAAAATTGTAGAGCTAAAAATTATTATGCATATCTAATGAAATAAAATTATTTCAACAATGTATTAATTTTCTTTCTTTTTTTTTTTCGAGACGGAGTTTCGCTCTTGTTGCCCAGGCTGGAGTGCAATGGCGCAATCTTGGCTCACCAACTTCTGCCTCCCAGGTTCAAGCATTCTCCTGCCTCAGCCTCCCAAGTAGCTGGGATTACAGGCATGCGCCACCATGCCCAGCTAATTTTGTATTTTTAGTAGAGACAGGTTTCTCCATGTTGGTCAGGCTGGTCTTGAACTCCCAGCCTCAGGGGATCCGCCCACCTCAGCCTCCCAAAGTGCCGGAATTACAGGTGTGAGCCACCACGCCCGGCCTGTATTAATTTTCAAATTTCAAATTCTTTGTATAAAATTGTTTGTGGTCAGGCGCAGTGACTTATGCCTGTAATCCTAGCACTTTGGGAGGCCGAGATGGGCAGATCACGAGGTCAGGAGATCGAGACCATCCTGGCTAACATGGTGAAACCCCGTCTCTACTAAAAATACAAAAAATTAGCCAGGCGTGTTGGCAGGCGCCTGTAGTCTCAGCTACTCGGGAGGCTGAGGCAGGAGAATGGCGTGAACCCAGGAGGCGAAAGTTGCAGTGAGCCGAGATTGCGCCACTGCACTCCAGCCTGGGCGACAGAGCAAGACTCCCGTCTCAAAAAAAAAAAAAAAAAAATTATGTTTGTAGGGCTAGGCATGGTGGCTTACGCCTGCAATTGCAACACTTTAGGAGGCCAAAGCGGGAGGATCACTTGAGCCCAGGAGTTTGAGACCAACCCTGGCAACATGGCAAAAGACAGGCAATAACAAATGCTGCAAGGGTCTGGAGAAAAGGGAACCCTTATACACTGTTGGTGGGAATGTAAATTAATAAAACTGCTACGGAGAATGGTTTGGAGGTTCCTCAAAAAACTAAAAATAGGCCAGGTGCAGTGGCTCACCCCTGTAATCCCAGCACTTTGGGAGGCTGAGGTGGTTGGACTGCTTGACCCCAGGAGTTTGAGATCAGCCTGGGCAACATGGTGAAACCCTGTCTCTACAAAATATTAAAAAATTAGCCAGGCATGGTGGCACACATCTGTAGTCTCAGGTACTTGGGAAGCTGAGACAGGAGGATGGCTTGAGACTGACAGGTTGAGGCTACAGTGAGCTGTGATCGCCCCACTGCACTCCAGCCTGGGTGACAGGGGAGACTCTGTCTTAAATATATAAATAAATACAAATATAAATAAATAAATAAAAATGTTTCTATATCTTGCGGGACTCCTATACAAAAAAGCATCTGGATAGCATTTTCAAGTATATGGTGATGCAACATAGCCAGTATGTCACATATTTACTACACTTTAAAAAATGTCTAGGCTGGGTGTGGTGGCTCACACCTGTAATCCGAGCACTTTGGGAGGCCAAGGCAGGTGGATCACCTGACGTCAGGAGTTCGAGACCAGCCTGACCAATATGGTGAAACGCCACCTCTACTAAAAATACAAAATTAGCCAGGCATGGTGGCGCATGCCTGTAATCCCAGCTACTTGGGAGGCTGAGGCACGAGAATCGCTTGAACCCGGGAGGCGGAGGATGCAATGAGCTCAGATCGTGCCATTGCACTTCAGCCTGGGAAACAAGGGTGAAACTCCATCTCAAAAAATAAATAAATGTCTAGTTCACTAAGAAGATTATTTGGCTTTGTTATTAAAAATTAAAAAACATAAGATACACTACTTCCAAATGTAGAGTTAGTTCTAGAGAAAAAGAAGGGTAAATAAAACAATGGATCATTCCATCCAAAATTACATATAACATTTTAGAACATTTATAGTGTTCTAAAAATCACTAGTGACCTCCACAAAACATTTCAACACAAAAGTGTTCCACATGTAGAACACATCTAAGTAAAGTCTTAAAAATTTTTGATGTAACTATATACACCAACACCAACATAAAAAACAACCCAGGCAAGTATATGGAGTAATTGGAACCCTCATACTTTGGTGGTGGAAATGCAAAACAGTATAGGCACTCTGGAAAAAAGTTGGGCACTTTCTTAACAAAGGTAAACATATATTTACCTTGCACCCCAGCAATTTTCACTCTTAAATATTATAAGAAACAAAAAACATACATTCACACCAACACCAGTATATAAGATATTCATTCACAGCAGCATTGCTCCCAATAGCTATTCAGCAATAAAAAGAAATAAACTTGACACAAAAGACTACACAATGTATGACTCCATACATATATGAAATATTAGAGACAAATACAAAAATGTCTAATTTACTATGAACATCATTTGCTTTTGGTTTTAAAGATGGAAAAGCAGCTGGATGTGGCTCACACCTGTAACCCCAACACTTTCAGCGGCCAAGGTAGGAGGACTGCTCAAGGCCAGGAGTTCAAGACCAGCCAGGGCAACACAATGAGAACCCAACTCTACAAAATACTTTAAAATTAGCCAGGTGTGGGAGTGCCTGCCTGTAGTCACAGCTTAAATGGCTGAGGAAGGAAGACGGCTTGAGCCCAGGGGTTCGAGGTTGCAGTGAGCAACTGAATCATCCAGTGATCATGACTGAATTCCAGCCTGGGTGACAGAGCAAGACACTGTCTCTTAAAAAAAAAAAAAAAGACGGAAAAGCATAACATATGCTCCTAAACGAAGAGCTAATTCTATATTAGGTAACTTGAATTATTTAGTAAATTAATTTCACATTTATCAAATACTAAAGATAAAACCAGAGAGAAAATTCATCAACAGTTGCTTGGAGTGAGGGGTGGGAGCAGGAGCAGTGGCAAACAGGAAAGAGGGAAAACTATGGGGATGATAAAAATGTTTTTATTGATTGTAGTGGTGGTTACATAACTGTATACATTTGCCAAAACTTATCCAGCTGGAAACATAAAGAATAAATTTTATTTTGTGTAAATTAAACTTTAATAATGCTGTCCAAAGAAACCCCAAAACACAACTTACCCATAACCTACTATCCACTACCTCCTAAAACAAACCCCACTAAAAACAGCTCCAAAATCCTAAATAAAATATACATACTATTTGGTCAAATGCTATTGTAATAATATATATATCTACAATAATATACAAATATATATATATTAGTGCTCCCAGATATCTAATCTTAAAGTAACCCCTTGGCTTTTTCTGTCCCTAGCCATTAATTCATATATAAATTCCTACCAAAATACTTACTTGTAGAAACAACTATGTTTTTCTTCTTTTTTTTTTTTTTTTTTTGAGACATAGTCTCACTCTGTTGCCAGGCTGGAGTGCAATGGCACAATCTCAGCTCATTGTAACCTCTGCCTCCCAGGTTCAAGCAATTCTCCTGCCTCAGCCTCACGAGTAGTCGGGATTAGAGGACATATCACTACGCCCAGCTAATTTTTGTATTTTTAGTAGAGACAGGGTTTCACCATGTCAGCCAGGCTGGTCTCGAACTCCTGATCTCAGGTTGAGAGGTGGAGCCAGGTGGACTTCCTGGGTCGAGTGGGGACTTGGATAACTTTTCTGTCTAGCTAGAGGATTGTAAACACACCCATCAGCACTCTGTAAAAATGCACCAACCAGTGCTTTATGTCTAGCTAAAGGATTGTAAACGCACCAATCAGCAATCTGTAAAATGGACCAATCAGCACTCTATAAAATGGACCAATCAGCGCTCTGTAAAATGGACCAATCAGCAGAATGTAAGCGGGGCCAAATAAGGGACTAAAAGCTGGCCACCCCAGCCAGGAGCAGCAACCTGCTTGCATCCCCTTTTGTTCTTTTGCTCTTCACGATAAATCTTGCTGCTGCTCACTCTTCGGGTCCGCACCACCTTTAAGAGCTGTAACACTCATTGCGAAGGTCTATGGCTTCACTCCTGAAGTCAGTGAGACCACGAACCCACTGGAAGGAAGAAACTCCGGACACATCTGAACATCTGAAGGAACAAACTCCAGATGCGCCACCTTTAAGAGCTGTAACACTCATGGCGAGGTCCGCGGCTTCATTCTTGAAGTCAGCAAGACCAAGAACCCACCAGAAGGAATAAATTCCGGACACAAGGTGATTTGCCTGCCTCAGGCTCCCAAAGTGCTGGGATGACAGGCATCATCTGCACCCAGCCAACTTTATTTTTCATAATATGGTCCATTCCAACAAGAATAGAACAAATTAAATGGGGGGATCTTATTACTGCAATAAAACATGACGCAACAGAGAGTACTGAAATGGGAATCAAAAGAACAGCTCTTCGAAGTGACATGAGACATAAAAATTTCGTTTTGCTACAATGCAAAAGGTCTAACTTTTATATTTCCAATTTATCAAGATTTCCTTTTTATCTTCCCATCACATTAAATATAGAAAGGCTTTTTTAGCCTGGCATACTGACTCACGTCTGTAATCCCAGTGAAATGCAAAGAAGACTGCTTGAGGCCAGGACTTTGAGACCAGCTTGGGCAACATACTGAGACCCTGTCTCTACAAAAATTTTAGAAACTGGGCCAGGCATGGTGGCTCACCTAATCCCAGTACTTTAGGAGGCCAAGGTGGGCGGATAACTTGAGGTCAGGAGTTCAAGACCAGCCTGGCCAACATGGCAAAACCCTGTCTCTACTAAAAATACAAAAATTAGCTAGGCATGGTGGCGCATGCCTGTAATCGCAGCTACTCGGGAGGCTGAGGCATGAGAATCACTTGAACCCAGGAGACAGAAGTGGCAGTGAGCCAAGATCACGCAATTGAACTCCAGCCTGGGCAACAGAGTGAGACTGTTTAAAAAAAAAAAATTTTTTTTTTAAACTTAGACAGATGTAGCAATGCACACCTATAGTCCCAACTATTTGGGAGGCTGAGGCAGGAGGATCACTACAGCCTAAGAGTTCAAGGCTGCAGTGAGCTAGGATCACACCACTGCACTCCAGTGAGACCCTCTCTTTTTTTAAATTTAATTTAATTTAATTTTTTGAGACAGGGTCTCACTCTGTCAGCCACGCTAGAGTGCAGTGGTGTGCTCACAGTTCACTGCAGCCTACTTCAAGTGATCCTCTCGCCTCAGCACCCCCAAGTAGGTGGGACTACAGGTGAGCGCCATCATGCCCCGCTCTTTTTAAAATTTTTTGTAGGTTGGGCATGATGGCTGATGTCTATAATCCTAGCACTTTGGGAGGTCGAGGTGGATGGTTCATTTGAGCTCAGGAGTTCATGACCAGCCTGGGCAACATGGTGAAACCCCATCTCTACAAAAAACACACAAAAAATTAGCTGTACATGGTGGCATGCCTGTAGTACCGGCTATATGGGGGGCTAAGGCAAGAAGACCACTTGAATCCAGGAGGTCAAGGCTGCAGTGAGCCAAGATCACGCCACTGCACTCCAGCCTGGGTGACAAAGTAAGACCCTGTCTTAAAAAAAAAAAAAACTGTAGCTATGTTACCCAGGTTGATCTTGAATTCTTGGGCTCAAGTAATCCTCCTGCCTTGGCCTCCCAAAGTGCTGGGGGCAGG
This sequence comes from Pongo pygmaeus, assembly GCF_028885625.2. Lineage (NCBI taxonomy): Eukaryota > Metazoa > Chordata > Mammalia > Primates > Hominidae > Pongo > Pongo pygmaeus. The sequence goes on along the minus strand of NC_072384.2, from coordinate 102,743,837 downwards.
GGGGCAGTGGGGTGGCAAGGAGGGAGGGAAAGAAGGAAGTAAAGAAGGAAGGGAGGAAGGGAGGGGAAAGAAAAAGAGAGAAAGAGAGAGAGGGAGAGAGAAAAGGAAGGCGAAAGGGGAAAGGGAAGGTGAAGGGAAAGGGAAGGGAAGGAGGGGGAGGGGGAGGGAAGGGGGAGGAAGGAGGTGGGGGCAGAGAGAGAGAGACTTCCAGTATTCATTTCTGGTTTACTTTATTTTCTCATTGCGTGACTTTTTTTTTTACTGTTCATCATTATAATCCATCTGTCATTTATTTACATATGTATGATGTGAAGTGAGATTATAAATTAATTTTTATCCAAAAGCAAACAAATCTATTCCTGTGTGTTAAACTTACATTCACCCCCACCCCCCCCCCCCCCCCACACACACACAGACAAACCTCATTCTTCCCAAACAAACCAACACCACAGATGTTTTGCTCCTACCTCTGTGGCCAGATTACAAGCTTACTTGAAACAAATTACATAATTTCTCTAGGTTTCATTATAAAAATTTTTTTTTAAATTTGTTGAATTAAACTATCTTTAACACTTCATCTCCCTCAATATCTACGGATTTCTTCACAAGCACATGTGCCCCAAATTATTTCAAAAATAAATTTTCTTATAAAAAATAAATAAAATGAGGATACTTTCATCGATCTCTATTCTATGCTTCTAAGTTCAAATTCACTTAGAAAAACCTGCCCTGAGAATTATTTAGCAAGAATTTAAAGCGGTAACCTACTTCTTTTATTTGAAAGGTTAAAATTTTGCTGAGCAAAGTTAAATATTGTAAATGACAAATAAGACTAACAGAAAAGAAAGCGAGCAGAGAATAAAACTGTATCTCTTTCTTTAGGGCCATAAAGTTCTCAATGATACGCAGTTTTATGCCCCAGGGGATATTTGGAGATGTCTGGAGACATTTTTTGTTGTCACTACAACAGGTGGTAGTACCACTAACATTTGTCGGTAGTACCACTAACATTTGTACCAGTATGTTATTAGTCGGTAGTACCACTAACATTTGTCAGGGATGCTGGCAAAATCTTACAATGCACGTATGGCTCTCCCACATACACACACAGAAATTATCTGGAAAAAAAATTATCTGGTACAAGATGTCAATGAGCTAAAGGAGGAAAACCCTGCTCTGAAGGCAATTACAAGGTAATATATCTTCCAATCTAGTGGGCAAAGACCAACAGTAAAAGTATCACCTGTTTGGAAATACAAGTAAACACAAAGACACATTCTTTCTTGCACCAATCTTGAAAAGCCTTTTTATGTGTTACATCCAGGAAATTACAACAGCACCTGCACTAGTATGGCTAAATGAAAACAACAAATAGCAAGTGTTGCTGTGGGCGTAGAAAAATTGTAATTTTCAATATTGCTGGTGGAATTATAAAATGGTACAACCACCTTGAAAAAAGGTACGAAAGTTTCTCAAAAGGTTAAGCAGAGTTGCCATATGACCCAGCAACTACTTTCCTAGATATATTTATAACCAAGAGAATTGAAAACATGTCTACATAAAAACTTATACACAGGGCCAGGCGTGGTGGCTCATGCCTGTAATCCCAGCACTTTGGGAGGCTGAGGTGGGCAGATCACTTGAGGTCAGGAGTTCGAGACCAGCCTGGTCAACATGGCGAAACCCTGTCTCTACAAAAAATACAAAAATTAGCCAGACATGGTGGTGTGTACCTATAGTCCCAGCTACTCAGGAGCTGAGGTGGGAGGACCGCTTGAGCCTGGAAGCAAAGGTTGCAGTGAGCTGAGATCATGCCACTGCACACCAGCCTAGGGGACAGAGAGAGATCCTGTCTCAAATAAATAAATAAATAAATAAATAAAATTATGTACTCATATGTTATCTCAAAACAATCTCAAGAAAGAAGAACAAAGCTGGGAGCCTCATCCTTTCTAATTTGAAAACATATTACAAACCTATAGTAATCAAAACAGTATAGTACTGGCATAAAGACAGAGATGTAGAACAGAATAGTGTCCAGAAATAAACCCTTGCATATATGGTCAAATGATCTTCAATAAGCATGCCAAGACTACACAATGGATAAAGAATAGCCTCTTCAATAAATGGTGCTGGGAAAACTGGATATCCACATTCCAAAAAAAAAAAAAAAAGAAGCTGGACCCTTACACTACATACAAAAATTAACTCAAAATGCAAAATTCATTAAAGAGCTAAGCATAAAACTTGAAACTATAAAACTGCTAGAAGAGGCTGGGCATGGTGGCTCACACCTGTAATCTTAGCACTTTAGGAGGCCAAGGTGGGCAGACTGCTCAGGAGTTTGAGACCAGCCTGGGCAACATGGGAAAACCCTGTCTCCATCAAAAAAACACAAAAATCAGCCAGGCATGGTGGTACATGCCTATAGTCCCAGCTACTCAGGAGGCTGAGGTGGGAGGATTGCTTAAGCCTGGGAGGTCTAGGCTGCAGTGAGCCATGATTGCACCATGCACTCCAGCCTGGGTGACAGGGTGAGACCCTGTCTCAAAGCAAAACAAAAGCAAGCAAACAAACAAAAACCTGCTATAAGAAAACAGTGGGAAAACTTCATGACACTACATTTTGTCAATTATTTCATGCATAGGACATCAAAAGCACAGGCAACAAAACCAAAACAGACAAAGGGATTACATCAAACTTTTATGCAGAAAAGGAAACAATCAACAGTGAAAACCTAAGGAATGGAAAAAATTATTTACAAATGAAATATCTGATAAGGGGTTAATATTAATATATATAAAGAATATATAAAGAATTCCTACAACTTGGTAACCAAAAAACCCTAAAGAAACTGATTAAAAAATGGGCAAAGGACTTCAACAGACATTTCTCCAAAGATATACAAATGGCCAACAAGCATATGAAAAGATGCTTTACATCACTAATCATCAGGGAACTACAAATCACAACCACAAGATATTACCTCACTCCAAACTGGATGGCCATTATCCAGAAAACCAGGACTGGGCACAGTGGCTCATGCCTATAATCTCATCACTTTGGGAGGCCAAAGTAAGAGGATCACTTGAACCTAGTTGTTTGAGACCAACCTAGGCAATATAGTGAGACCCCCATCACTAAACAAAAACTAGTCAGGTGCAGTGGCGCACACCTATAGTCTCAGCTACTTGGGAGGCTAAGTCAGAAGGATTGCTTGAGCCCAGAAATTTGAGGCTGCAGTGAGCTATGACTGTACCACTGCACTCCAGCCTGGACAGCACAGTGAGACAAAAAGACAGGCGCAGTGGCTCACGCCTATAATCCCAGCACTTTGGGAGGCTGAGGCGGGTGGATCACTTGGAGGACAGGAGTTCCAGACCAGCCTGGCCAACATGGCAAAACCCCGTCTCTACCAAACATAAAAATAAAAATAAAACAATTAGCTGGGCATTATGGCACATGCCTGTAATCCCAGCTACTTGGGAGGCTGATGCAGGAGAATCACTTGAACCGGGGAGGTGGAGGTTGTAGTCAGCCGAGATCGTGCCACTGCACTCCAGCCTGGGTGACAGAGCAAGACTCCGTCTTGGAAAAAAAGAAGAGAGAAAGAGAGAGACAGAGAGGGAGAGAGAGAAAGAAAGGAAAGAGAGAAAAAGGAAAAAAGAGAGAAGAGAGAGAGAGAGAAAGAGAGAGAGAGAGAAAGAGAAAGAGGCAGAAAGTAAGTGTTGGTGAATATATAAAGAAATTGGAACCCTTGACCCTTGTACACTGTTGGTGGGAATGAAAAATGGTGCAGCCGCTATGGAAAACAATATGGAAGTTCCTCAAAAAATTAAAAATAGAACTACTACATGATCTAGCAATTCTGTTTCTGGGTATAAATAGAATACAAATACAGTTTTCCCACTGTATAAAAGAATTGGAAAATATCTTGAAAAGCTATTTGTACACACACAGCTATTATATTAGTCAGCTTGGGCTACTGAATACCACAGACTAGGTGGTATAAACCTATCTGAGCAGTCCAAGATCCAAGTGCTATCCATCAGTTCCTGGTGAGAGCTCTCTTCGTGGCTTACAGATGGCCATGTTGTTGCTGTGTCTTCCCACAGTGTAGAAAAAAATCTGGTGTCTTCCTCTTCTTATAAAGGAACCAGCCCTATTGGATTAGGCCCCAACCTTATCTTATTTAACCTTTATCATCACCTCCTTATAGGCCTTATCTACAAACCCAGTCACACTGGGAGTTAGGGTTTCAATATATGAATTTGAGGAGAACACAATTCAGTCCACAGTACACATGTTCACTGCATTATTATTCACAATAGGCAAGAGGTGGAAGCAACTTAAATGTACATCAACAAATGAATGGATAAACAAAATATGGTATATACATACAAGAGAATATTATTCAGTCTTTTAAAAAGAAGTAAATCCTGTCACATGCTGCAACAGGGATGAACCTTGAGGACATTATGCTAAGAGAAATATGCCAGTCACAAAAGATGAAATAATGCATACTTATATAAAGCATCTAAAGCAGTCAAACTCACAGAAACAGAAAGTCAAATGGTGGTTTGTTGCCAGGAGCTAGAGGGAGGGTGAAGTAGGAAGTTGTGTTTGGTGGATGTAGACTTTCAGCCATGCAGGATAGGGGGATTCTGGGCATCTGTTGCGTAACAATGTGCATGTTGTTGACGATATTGTACCATATACTTGAAAATTGTTGGGAAAGTGAATTTTATTATATGATTTGCCACAGTTTAAAAAAAAAGAAAGGAAGTACCGATATACGCTAAAACATGGATGAACCATGAAGTTAATCACAAAAGACTACAATTTATAGATTTCAATTTATATGAGACACCCAAAATAGGTGAAGATAATGAAACAGAAAGTAAACTAGTACTTACCTACAGCTGGGAAAGGGGAGCGTGTGTGGAAAACAACTAGGAATAACTGCTAATGAGTACAAGATTTCTTGCTGGGGGACCATAGAAGCATATGAGCTATAAAGTAACAGATCACTGAAATCTGAGGATAACAACTTTAAGATTCACTTAGACTAACTCCCTCTGTAACAGGTTAACCCAGATAAAGTACGTGACTCCCCCAAGAAAACATTTCCATTATCCCACCTTCAATGCATTTTATAACTTTCTTTTTTTTTTGAGAGACAAAGTCTCGCTCTTGTCCCCCAGGCTGGAGTGCAATGGCACGATCTTGGCTCACTGCAACCTCTGCCTCCTGGGTTCAAGCGATTCTCCTGCCTCAGCCTCCCGAGTAGCTGGGATTACAGCCGCCTGCCACCATGCCCGGATAATTTTTGTATTTTTGGTAGAGACGGGGTTTCACCATGTTGGCCAGACTGGTCTCGAACTCCTGACCTCAGGTGATCGCCCACCTCGGCCTTCCAAAGTGCTGGGATTACAGGCGTGAGCCACCGCACCTGGCCACATTTTATAATTTTTTTTTTTTTTTTTGAGACGGAGTCTTGCTCTGTCGCCCAAGCTGGAGTGCAGTGGCACGATCTCAGCTCACTGCAAGCTCCACCTCTCGGGTTCATGCCATTCTCCTGCCTCAGCCTCGAGTAGCTGGGACTACAGGCACCTGCCACCACGCCGGGATAATTTTTGTATTTTTTTTTTTTTTCAGTAGAGATGGGGTTTCACCGTGTTAGCCAGGATGGTCTCGATCTGCTGACCTCGTGATCCGCCCGCCTCGTCCTCCCAAAGTGATGGGATTACAGGCGTGAGCCACCACGCCCAGCCTTTATAATTTTTAAATAAAGTAAATTAGTGACAATTCAACCTTAGTGTTTTGAATTTCAAAAAAGATATTTATTGCACTCTTATGTTGATCCCTGCTTTCCTTTCAAAGTAGAAGAGAGAAAATAATAGAATAAAACTTTAAAAGACTAGTATTAAGAATATTTTCTTAATCCTAGCACTTTGGGAGGCCGAGGTGGGCAGATTGCCTGAGCTCAGGAGTTCGAGACCACCCTGGGCAACATAGTGAAACCTCATCTCTACTAAAATACAAAAAATTAGCCAGGTGTGGCAGCATGCACCTGTAGTCCCAGCTACTCGGGAGGCTGAGGAAAGTGATTTGCTTGAACCCAGGAGGGAGAGGTTGCAGTGAGCCAAGATCGTGCCACTGCACTCCAGCCTGGGTGACAGAGCAAGACTCTGTCTCCAAGAAAAATAATAACAATAATAATAATATTTTCTATGTGGGAAAGCAAATAAATACTAGTCAATGTGTATTTAATGTCTTAATAAATATACAACACCATTTCATGATTAGGAGTAGAAAGGATCGTTCTCAATGTGATAAAGGCATCTATGAAAAACCCACAATTAACATCATACTTAATGGTGAAAAACTGAAAACTTTCCTTCAAAGATCAGGAACAAGACAAAAATGCTGGCTTCACCACACCTATCCAAACTTGTACTGGAGATTCCTCTAGCCAGGGAAAGTAGACAAAAAGTAAAAATAAAGAAGAAAGAAAACAAACAATGAAATAAAAAGACATACAGATTAGAAAGGAAGAAGTCATCTCTGTTTGAAGATGGCATGGTCTTGTATTCTGCAATGTTGTTGAACTTTTATTAGCTCTAGTAATTTTTTGTAGGTTCCTTAGGATTTGCATATAAACAAATCCTAAGGAACCTACAAAATCCAAATTTGCTTGTATATAAGCAAATCCTAAGGAATCTACAAAAAAATTACTAGAGCTAATAAAAGTTCAACAACATTGCAGAATACATCAATATATAAAAATCAATTGTATTTCTGTACACTAGCAATGAACAATCCAAATGCGAAATTAAGAAAATGAGCCCATTCATAATAGCATCAAAAGAACAAAATTATTAGGAATAAATGTAACAAAAGAAGTGCAAGATTTACACAATGAAAACGGCAAAACATCACTGAAAAAAAGTAAATTTAACAAATGAAGAGACATCCCATGCTCACTGATTATAAGACTTAATATTTATTAAGATGGCAATACTCCCCAAATTTATCTACATATTCAATGCAATCTCTTTCAAACACCAGCTGCCTTTCGAGTAGAAACTGACAAGCTGCTGCTTTATATGGAAATGCAAAGGACCCAGAATAGCCAAAACAATCTTGAAACAGAAGAACAAAGTCAGAGGATTCACATTTCCTGATTTCAAAACGTAATACAAAGCAACAAATCAAGACTGTAGCACAGTGTGGTACTGAAATAAAGACAGACATGCACATCAATGGAATGGAATTGAGAGTTCAGAGATAAACCCTTATATATATATGGTGAACTGATTTTTGACAAGGGTGCCAAGACAATTCAATGGGGGAAAAATTACCCTTTTCAATAAATGATGCTGTGATAACTGGATATCCATGTATAAAAGAATAAAGTTGGATCCCCTAACCTTGTATCATAAGCAAAAATTAACTGAAAATGGATCAGAAACGCTAAACGTAATAAGTACATCTATAAATACCTCAGAATAAAACATAGGTGTAGATCCTTTATGATCTTGGATTAGGTAATAGCTTCTTAGCTGTGACACCAAAAAGCACAACAAAAGGAAAAATAGATAGAATGTCAACAAAATTTAAAACTTCTGTGCTTCAAAACACACCATAAAGAAAGTGAAGACAACTCACAGAATGGGGGAAAAATTTACAAGTCATGTAACTAACAAGGTACTAGTATCCAGAATATAAAAAGAACTTTTATTTATTTATTTATTTATTTGAGATGGAGTTTCGCTCTTGTGCCCAGGCTGGAGTGCAATGGCGTGATCTTGGCTTACCGCAACCTCCACCTCCCGGGTTCAAGCGATTCTCCTGCCTCAGCCTCCTGAGTAGCTGGAATTACAGTCATGCGCCACCATGCCTGGCTAATTTTGTATTTTTAGCAGAGGCAGGGTTTCTCCATGTTGGTCAGGGTGGTCTCGAACTCCCAACCTCAGGTGATCCGCCCGCCTTCACCTCCCAAAGTGCTGGGATTATAGGCATGAGCCACCGTGCCTGGCCATAAAAAGAACTCTTACACCTTAACCACCTGACCCAGCAATTTCACTCTTGGGTATATGCAAGAGATATAAAAACATATGTCCACAAAAAAAACTTGTACGTTAATACTCATAATGGCATTATTCATAATAACTAAAAAGTGGAAACAACCACATGCCCATCAATTGATGAAAGGATAAAGGAAATGCAGTATATCCATAATAGAATATTATTGGGCAATAAAAGGAAATGAAGTGCTGGATATATGTTACAACATGGATGGACCCTGAAAACATTATGCTGAGTGAAAGAAGCCAGACACCAAAGACTATATATTATATGATATGACTCAACTTATAGGTATGTCTAGAACAGGCAAATTTGACACAGAAAGTAGATTAGTGGTTGCCAGAGGCTTGGAGAGGGAGTGAATAAAGAATTACTGCTAATGGATATGGGACTTCTTAGTGGTGTAAGAAAAATATTCTAAAATTGATGGTGGTGACAGTTGCACAACTCTGTGGATACGCTAAAAAGCACTGAATTCTGCACTTTAATGGGTGAATTACATGCTATGTAGATTATATCCCAATAAAGCTGTTATAAAAAAGAAAATGTATATATGAATGGAAACAATTTTATAAAATAACATAAAAAAGGTTAAAATTTATTCCAACAACTGAAAATATAAGAAGAGATACAAATGATCAGGTTGAAATTCCTAAAGAGGTAAATTTAGAGTTTTTTGGCTGGGCGCAGTGGCTCACGCCTGTAATCCCAGCACTTTGGAAGGCAGAGGCGGGTGGATCATGAGGTCAGGAGTTTAAGACCAGCCTGGCCAAAATGGTGAAACGCCATCTCTACCAAAAACATAAAAATTAGCCGGGCGTGGTGGCGCCCGCCTGTAATCCCAGCTACTCTGGAGGCTGAGGCAGAAGAATCGCTTGAACCTGGGAGACAGAGGTTGCAGTGAGCCGAGATCACGCCATTGCACTCCAGCCTGGGACCAAGCTAGACTCCGTCTCAAAAAAAAAAAAAAAAAAAAAAAAAATTAGAGTTTTTGAGGAAGCCCCAAAATAAATGCTAATTGGCTAAAAATTTTCCATGTGAATAAAATGGGAAAGCATGGAAATAAGGAAAAAAAGAGATACGAGAGGAATACAATTCTTACTGCAAGGCGAAATATTTCGCAAAGACCTAGTAAAGAATTCTAGAGTCATGTTTCTTGAAAAACTTCCAAGTTTAACAAAGCCAATTCGGGCTGAGGTTATTTTCAGTACCACTGGAAAAATTGTATGAAAAGAATACATCATTTTCTAGGAATAGGACCACATATATAAGTTAGAATTATAAAATATTACTTGGAAAGAACTAGAAGTCAAATTTTCCGTAATAAAGCAGGAATTCATCCTACCTGTAACATCTCTGACAGATGATCTACTTAGATGTTTTCAGGGGTGGCAAGCTCACTAATTCAAAAGATAGGCCATGTACTGTTTCAATTAAAAAGCTTAGAAGCAAATTAGATATGTTTGTCAAGATAAAACTAAGTTTCCTTTTCTTTTCGGTTTTTGTTTTTGTGGTTTTTGTTGTTATTGTTGTTGTTTTTTTTTCTTGAGACAGGGTCTCACTCTATCCATCAGGCTGGAGTGCAGTAGCACAATCAGGGCTCACTGCAGCTTCAATCACCTGGGCTCAAGTGATCCTCCCACCTCAGGCCCCCAGGTAGCTGGGACCACAGGCGCAGGCTATCATGCCCAACTAATATTTTTGTAGAGACGGAGTTTCACCATGTTGCCCAGGCTGGTCTCTAAATCTGGGCTCAAGGGATTCGCCCGCCTCAGCCTCCCAAAGTGCTGGGATTACAGACGTAAGCCACTGTGCCTAGCCAAGATAAAACTAAGTTTTCATGAAAATGGCCAGTTTATTATCACTATTACCAGTGATGTACCATTTTATAGTTAACTTAGTATAGAAAGAAACATAGTATAAGAAATGCTTTTTTGAATCATGACCAAATGCAAACATAAACGTAAAACTAAAATAAAAATTTCATGGAACAATACTTAAGGCAGTCATGTGTGGCTTAATGACAGAAATATGTTCTGAGAAATTTGTTGTTAGGTGACTTCATTGTATGAATATCATAGAGTGTACTTAGAGAAACCTGGATGACATAGCCTATTACATACCTAGGCTATATGATATACCTTATTACTTCTCGGCTATAGGCTAGTTGTATAGCTATTCCACTGAATACTGTAGGTTGCTGTAACACAATAGTATCTGTGTATCTAAACATAGAAAAAGTAGAGCAAAAATACAGTATGAAAGATAAAATATGGTATACCTGTATAGGGCACTTACCACGAATGGAGCTTGTAGGACTAGAACTTGCTCTAGGTCAGTGTGTGAGCGGTAAGTGAATGTGAAGGCCTAGGACATTACTGTACCCTACTGTAGACTTCATAAACACTATACTTAGACAACATTAGTTTTGTTTTTTATTTCCTTGATAATAAATTAACCTTAGATTACTCTAACTTTACTTCATAACTTTTTAATCTGTGATTTAACTTTTTTTTAACATTTTTACTCTTATAATAAAACACTTAGCTTAAAACACAAACATACTGTATAACTGTACAAAAAATATATATATATATATATATATTTTTTGAGACAGGATCTGGCTCTGTCGCCCAGGCTGGAGTGCAGTGGCACGATCTCAGCTCACTGCAACCTCCGCCTCATGGGTTCAAGCGATTCTCCAGCCTTAGCCTCCGGAGTAGCTGAGACTACAGATGCCCACAACCACACCTGGCTAATTTTTTTGTCTTTTTTCAGTAGAGACAGGGTTTCACCATCTTGGCCAGGCTGATCTCAAACTCCTGACCTGAGGTGATCTGCCTGCCTTGGCCTCCCAAAGTGCTGTGATTACAGGCAGGAACCACCACACCCAGCCTACCCAGCTTATTTTTGAATTTTTTTGAAGAGAAGGGGTCTCCCCATGTTGCCCAGGCGGGTCTGCAACTCCTAAGCTCAAGTGAGCTGCCCACCTCAGCCTCCCAAATTGCTGGGATTACAGGTGTAAAAATTTTTTTTTTTTTTTTTTTTTTTTTGAGACAGAGTCTCACTCTGTCACCAGGCATGAGTTTGAGCCCAGACTGGGCAACATACTGAGATCTCATCTCTACAAAACATAAAATTAGCCAGGCATTGTGGCACACCTGTAGTCCTAGCTACTCGGGAGGCTGAGGTAGGATGCTCGCTTGAGCCCCAGAGGTCAAGGTTGCAGTGAGCCAAGATTGCGCCAGCCACTGCACTCCAGCCTGTGTGACAGAGCAAGACACTGTCTCAAAAACAAACAAACAAACAAAAAGATCAGGAAACAAAAAGAAGTCAGAAGGAGCCAAATCAGGACTATATTGATTTTCCACTGAAACTCTTCAAAAATTGCCCTTGTTTGAAGACAGGAATGAGCAGGAGCATTGTCATGGTAGAGAAGGACTCTTTAGCAAATTTCTCCCTAGTGTTTTTCTGCTAAAGCTTTGGTTTTCTCAAAACATTCTCATAATAAGCAGATGTTATCATTCTTTGGCCCTCCAGAAAACCAACAAGCAAAATACCTTGAGCATCCCAAAAAACTGTTGCCATGACCAGTCCACTTTTGCTTTGACTGGACCACTTCCACCTCTTGGTAGCCATTGCTTTAATTATGCCCTGTCTTCAGGATATATTGGTAAAGACATGTTTCATCTGTTATAATTTTTTCAAGAAATGCTTCAGGATCTTGATCCCATTTGTTTAAAAATTCCATTGAAAGCACTGCTCGTCTATAGCTGATTTGGGTGCAATGGTTTTGGCCCCCAATGAGATGAAAGTTTGCCCAAGTTTAATTTTTCAGCCAGAATTGTGTAAGCTGAATTACTTCAGACGTCTGTGATGTTGGCTATTGTTTTTGCTGTTAATCATTTGTCCCCTTCAAATAAGGCACAAACAAGGTTAATTTTTTCCTTGCAAATTTCCTTGCAGTCTGCTGCTGCAAGCTTCATCTTTAACACTGTCCTGTCCTTTTTTATTTATTTATTTTTTGAGACAGAGTCTCGCTCTGTCACCAGGCTGGAGTGCAGTCGTGCGATCTTGGCTCACTGCAACCTTTGCCTCCCGAGTTCAAGCAATTCTCCTGCCTCAGCCTCCTGAGCAGCTGGGACTACAGGCGCACGCCACCACACCCAGCTAATTTTTGTATTTTTAGTAGAGACGGGGTTACACCATGTTGGCCAGGATGGTCTCAATCTCTTGACCTCGTGATCCACCCGCCCCAGCCTCCCAAAGTGCTGGGATTACAGGCATGAGCCATCGTGCCCGGCCTGTCCTGTCCTTTTTTAAAACGAGTTATCCATTTGTAAAACTGCTGATTTCTTTGGGGCACTGTCCCCATAAACTTTTTGTAAAGCATCAATGATTTCACCATTCTTCTACCAAAGTTTCACTATAAATTTTATGTTTGTTCTTGCTTCAATTTTAGCAGAATTCATGTTGCTTTGATAGGAGCTTTTTTCAAACTGATGTCTTAGCCTTCCTTACTGCCTCAAACTAGATCCTGTTCAAGTTTATTTTGGCACAAAAAATTTTTGAAAAACACGCAGAGTTTTTTCATAATATGCATTTTCCACGAACTTTCTGAGGTCCCCTTGTGTATCTATCTATATATCTATCTACTTACCTACCTACCTATCTACTTACTCCTATTGGTTCTGTTTATCTGGAGAATCCTAATACAAGTCCTAAAGATCCTGGAGGCCCAGTAAAGATGAAATTTAGCAGACAGCACGCTTGCCTCTAGATCTAGCAAAGTAACATTCTTGAACATCCTAGACAGATGCTACCTTACCAGCTGGCAGATGGCTATATGATTTTCAGCCTCAAAGGTTAATTTAGATATAGGACTTGCTTACCGCTAGATCTGGCAAGGCAACACTCTTAAATATCCTTACTAGATACCACCTTACCAGCTGGCAGATGGCTATATATGGAATAAGGCCAGGTCAAACCTCAAAACAACAAAGTAGATTTAACAGCTGAGGATCCCTTTATCATTTTAGTTAACAACAACGACAACAAAACACGCAGATTTCTGCTACCTTTGGTGTATTTTTAATTAAGGTAAAAACTTGTAAAACAAATGCCAACACTATAGGATAAAATGACTTTACTTTAAGATCAGAATCTGAGAAACAGAACAGACGTACCTATCTGTTGCATATTAGGTAACATCTAATCTAGGATCATTTTAGATTTAAAATAATAAAATCACAAAACAAACAGTCAACACAAACTATAAAAAATGAGCGAGGCTGCAACTTATACTTAATTCATTATTATTTATGCTAACTTACGGTTTTTTAACCTTAGTACTACTTGCATGTTGTGCCAGATGATTCTTTGTTGTGGAGGCTGTCCCACATATGGTAAGACGTGTTGCAGCATCCCTAGATTCCATCCAGTAAATGTTAACAGCATCTCCTAGATGTTACAACCAAAAAATGTCTCCACATATTGCCAAATGTCCTTGAGTGCAAAATCACCTCTACTTAAATACCACTGTGCTAATGCAATGAAACAGCATGGTACAGAAAAATCTCAAATAACCAGTAAGGAATAAATCATTACCTGGTGTTAGATATTAATTACTTTTCTGTTTATATGTGAACATGGACAACCTTTGTGATCTGAAAATTAACATTTCAAATTACAAAATGAAAACAAATCTTAAAGGAATTTTCTGACTGCATAAGCCCTTAAGAAGCCTTGATGAAAGAAAGGGAAGAGAGTTACTAACATTCATCATTTAAAATCTGCTGTATTGTTTTGCTTCATACTAGTTATTCTACATAATTTATTGTTTTTAATGGCAACCCCAAACACACATTTGTATATATGCACACACACACCTATACTTAATATATAAGTACCTATATTTATATATAAAGAGAATATTTCTGAAAAAACGTAAGAAACTTAACAATGGTCACTTTAAATATGAAGAAAAAGAATTAGAGATCTAGAGTGGAAAAAAAGAGTTTTTCATTGGCTACTCTTTTGTACTGTTAGAATTTTAAAACAGTCATTGCGGCTTAACAATGGTAATAAGTTCTGAGAAATGCCTTGTTAGGAGATTTTGTTATTGTATGAACATCATAGAGTGTTCTTACACAAACCTACATGGTATAGCCTACTACACACCTAGGTTATGTAGTCTATTGCTCCTAGGCTACAAACCTGTACTCTATGTTACTATACTACTGAATATTGTAGGCAATACTAACATAACACAATGCTAAGTATTTATGTATCTAAACACAGAGAAAGTACAGTAAATATACAATATTACAATCTTACGAACCACCATCATATATTCGGTCTGCTGTTGACCAAAAAACATCATTAAGTGGTACATGACTATAAATGAATGTTTTACATTTTCAATTTTAAAATGCATTTAAATGAACCAAATTGTAATATAAATGTATCACTTTACAGATTAGAAAACTGAGACTCAAAGAGGTTTAATTGACCATGCTCACTGAAAAGCAGTATTAACAAAATTCATACCTATGTTTGTATTACTCTCAAAACTCATCAACAGCAACAGAATACCTTGAAAAACATGTGTCTTATTTTTAACATCATCCAGAGGGAGCAATTTTTGTATTCTAATGTATTTATCTTTATACCATGCTTTCTACACAAAAGACAATAAAATATATGCAAAATCTGTTATAGCTCCAGCAAAGGAGACATGATGGACACCAAAACATTAAACTGTTACTTAAAATTTCTTTCCCAAAATCTTAATGAAGTAGCATATTTTAGCAGATTGAAGCTGTTTAACAGCTGAGGAAATGTATCTTGGTCTCCTCTAATCATGAAAAATCCCAATTCTTTCTAAAGTTTTTAATCATTTAGAGTTCTTAAAACATAGATTAAGTTCATCAAGTTTGTTTTTTTTTTTTTTTTTTTTTTTGGAGACAGTTTCACTCTTGTTGCCCAGACTGGAGTGCAATGGCACGATCTCAGCTCACTGCAACCTCCGCCTCCCGGGTTCAAGCGATTCTCCTGTCTCAGCCTCCTGAGTAGCTGGGATTACAGGCATGTGCCACCACACCTGGCTAATTTTGTATTTTTAGTAGAGATGGGGTTTCTCTATGTTGGTCAGGCTGGTCTTGAACTCCCGACCTCAGGTGATCCACCTGCCTCAGCTTCCCAAAGTTCTGGGATTACAGGTGTGAGCCACCGCGCCTGTCCAAGTTGTTAATGTTATAAAATGCTTTGAATGAAAGTATATATAACCAAAGGACCCATCCATTTGGCAAGCTGGGCAAAAAGAATGGGTCAAAATGATTCATCAGTAATGTCAGTCAAAGTTAGCAGTCCAGAAGATGTACTCTAGGCATCTACCTTACTTAAATATACATCATTAATCTCATCCTATAATGCAATTAACTTAGCCCATTCAACAACTCCACATATTCAACAATTCCACATATTCAAAGTCTGAAGAATATTTTAAAAAGTAAACAATCCCAACTCTCAAGAAATGTGTAATCTAATGGGAAAGACAATCATGTAAACAGTGAATCATAAAACAAAAAGAATGTAGCACTTCTTTCAACAAATACTGCATACTGCTATAACTGAACTGTGTTCCCTCCAAATTCATATAATGAAGCCCTATCCCCCCTCAGTGTGACTATATTTGGAGACAGGGCTTTTAGGTACTAATTTAGGTTAAATGAGATAATAAGGATAGGGTCCTAATCCAAATGCATTGATGGCCTTATAAGAAGAGACAGAGATTTCTTTCTCTCTAATTTCACAGTGGAAGGCAACCCAGAGCTCTCACCAGAACCTGACTGCTGGCACCCTATCTTGGACTTCTAGCCTCCACACTGGGAGAAAGTAAGTTTCTGAAAATATGTTTAAGCCACATATTCTACAGTATTTTGTTACTGCAATCTGATATGGATTGGCTCTGTGTCCCCACCCAAATCTCATCTCGAATCATAATCCCCATAATCCCCAAGTGTCAAGGGAGGGAGGTGACTGGATTATGGGGCAGTTTCCCCCATGCTGTTCTCATGACAGTGAGTGAGTTCACAAGAGATCTGATGGTTTTACAAGTGTTTGGAAGTTCCCACTTCATGCTTCTCTCTCCTGCTGCCTTGTGAAGAAGGCACCTTCTTCCCCTTCTGCCACGATTGTAAGTTTCCTGAGGCCTCCCCAGCCATGTGGAACTGTGAGTCAATTAAACCTCTTTCCTTTATAAATTACTCAGTCTCAAGGAAGTTCTTTATAGCAGTGTGAAAATGGACTAATACACAGCCCAAGCAGACTAATATACTGCCCAATCTCTCTAGGGAATATCAAGGAATATTTTAAAATATCAGCATCACAGAAATATAACTTGAGCTAAATTGTGATAGATAAGTAAAGATTCAAAAAGCAGACCAGGAGAGAAGGAAATTCCAAGCAAGGGGCGTATCATAAGCAAAAGCTTAGCGAGAACATGTTAAGTTCCAGTAACCATAAATAGTTCAGTGTTACTGGAATGCAGAGTGGGAAAGGGGGAGTAGTAGGAAATGATGCTGAAAATGTAAGCAGGAACCAGATGATGGATGTGCCATGATAAGGAGTTTGAACTTCATTTTGTAGGCCACAAGGAACCACTGAAGAATTTTAAGCAGGGGAATAAAATGAATAGATTTGTATTTTAGAAAAGTACTCTGGCGGAGTATGAAAAAGAGATTGGGGGAAGAGAAAAGAGGGACATTTACCATCTAGAAACCTACTGCAATAATACGAGAGAACTGATAAAGGCAGGAGCAGAGGAAAATAAGAAAGGAATAGATTATAGAGATATTTATGGGGCCAAATGGAACTAGTATAGGCCCTGAAGTCACACAAAATACTTTACTTTCTTAAACTTGCTTTTGCTTTACTCTGTGGACCCACCCCAAAATCTTTCTTATACGAGGTGCAAGAACCCTCTCTTGGGGTCTGGATCAAGACCCCTTTCCAGTAACACTATGGGCACATGCAAAGGCTTACAGTTAGATATATGTGGAAAGATGGAGAATTTGTGATGAACCTGAAAATGCCAAGATATCAAGAGATACAAAGGCATTTGAGAATAGTAAGAACAGAACCATTGGAATAAATCTTTCCATTTTCATGGACTATAAGACAGTATGCGTGTGTACACATGTGTAAGAGAAAGGCTGGGGGCAGTGGCTCACACCTGGAATCCCAACACTTTGGGAGGCTGAGCAGGCAGGATCGCTTGAGCCCAGGAGTTCGGGACCAGTCTGGCAACACAGCGAGGCCCCATCTCTACCAAAAAAAACACACTTTTTTAACATTAGCCAGGGTGTGGTGGCATGCACCTGTGGTCCTAGCTACTGTGGAGGCTAAAGTGGAAGGACTGATTGAGCCTAGGAGTTTGAGGATGCAGTGAGCTATGACCGCACCATTGCGCTCCAGCCTGGCAGATGGAGTAAGCCCGTCTCTTAAAAAAAAAAAAAAAAAAGAGAGAGAAACAGGAGACAGACAGACTCGACTGTGGGGACAAGGGAGAGAGACTGGCAGTGTGTAGAGAGAGAAAAATAGAGACTCTGACAGTATGTGCACGCATGTGTGTGCACGTGCAAGGAAAGGGTAAAAGGTAAAGTTAGCATAGTAGAATATTATATTCTGTCCTATAAACACTGATCTGCAGACAGGAGGGAGCTACAGCTCTTTGTTGGGGATATAAAAAAAATGAAATTGCAATTACACCTAGGGGAAATTACACTGAATGCAGAACTGTAATGGGAATAGATCAGAGGTAAATGAAATAATAAAAGGTATTATTTATGTATGTATGTATGTATTTATTTAGTTTTGTGAAGACAGGATCTCACTCTGTCACCCAGGCTGGAGCACACTAGCATGATCTCAGCTCACTGCAACTACCGCCTCCCAGGCTCAAGTGATCCTCCCACCCCTCGCCTCCTGAATAGCTGAGACTATAGCTGCGTGCCACCACGCCTGGCTAATTTTTGTGTTTTTTGTAGAGACGGGGTTTGGCTATGTTGCCCAAGCTGGTCTCAAACTCCTGAGCTCAAGCGATCCACCCACCTCGGCCTCCCAAAGTGCTGAGATTACAGGCGTTAGCCACCATGTCCAACCATAAAAAGTATTTCCTATAATGGTGCAGTAGAGGCATAATACAATTCTTAACTAGAGAAATACTGTGAGAATGGAAAAAAATGTAAATGAAGTGAAGAAATCAAACTACCTCAGAGAAATGATAGTATAGGAACGAAAAAGTTTTAAGGTTCAGAGGAAAACAAAGCCTTGTTAAGGGCTTGCTTCTTTTTTTTTTTTTTTTTTTTTTTTTTACTTAATTTGATTTTTGGTCCACAAAAGCACTGTTTGCTTACTGTAAAAATTTTGTTGCAGAAATACATAACACATCCAATTATTCACTAACTCCAATATACCTGCTTTTTTTTTTTTTTTTTTTTTTTGAGCCAGGGTCTTGCTTGATGCCCAAGCTGAAGTGCAGTGGCGCGATTTCAGCTCACTGCGGTCTCAACCTCCTGGGCCTAAGCAATCCTCCCACCTCAGCTTCCTGAGTAGCTGGGAAGCACCAGACACACATCACCACCTGGCACACCTGGCTAATTTTTGTATTTTCTGTAGAGACAGGGTCTCACTACGTTGCCAGGTTGGTCTCGAACTCTAGGGCTCAAGTGATCCTCCCGCCTTGGCCTCCTAAAGTTTTGGCATTATAGGCGTGAGACACCTCGCCAAGCCTGCCTTCAATATTATCACTAGATTCCATCTAAATATACCATGTCCTATCCAATGCACCAGCCTAGTCTTGACTATCATCATATCTCACCTGAATAACTTTAATGACTTCCTTAGTGGTTTCTCCACATCCTCTCATAATCCAATCTCTACATGGTAACCAGAGCAATTTACTTTATTTTACTTTTAAAGAGACAGGGTCTAACTTGGTACCCAGGCTAGTGTGCAGTGGCACTATCATAGCTCACTGAAGCCTCAAACTCCCACGCTCAGTCACTCCTTCTGCCTCACCCTCCTGAGTAGCTAGGACTGCAAGTGCGTGCCACCCACACCAAGCTAGTTTTTAAATATTTGTAGAGACAGGATCTCACTATGTTGCCCAGGTAGGTCTCAAACTCCTAACCTTGAGTGATCCTCCTACCTCAGCCTCCCAAAGTGCTGGAGTTACAGACATGAGCCACCACACCCAGCCAAAATTTACTTTTTTTTTTTTTTTTTGAGGCGGAGACTTGCTCTGTCACCCAGGCTGGAGTGCAGTGACATGATCTTGGCTCACTGCAACCTCCGCCTCCCAGGTTCAAGCGATTCCTCCCGAGTACCTGGGATTACAAGCGCCTGCCACCACGCCTGCCTAATTTTTGTATTTTTAGTAGAAATGGGGTTTCACCATGTTGGCCAGGCTGGTCTCAAACTCCTGACCTCAGGTGATTAGCCTACTACAACCTCCCAAAGTGCTGGGATTACAGGCATTGAGCCACCGTACCTGGCCATAAACTAAATTATATGCAGTAACAATCCCAAAATCTCAGTGGCGTTAAATAACAGAGGTTTATTTCTTGCTCGTGCTCTATTTCCTATGGGTCACCAGGCAAGCTCTGATCATCCTAATCACTCAGGGCCTAAGTAAAGTGTTACTTCTGGCCACAGCATTTAATTGCTAATGTAAGACCATCCAAAACATTTTTTATCCTTCTTTCAAGCATTTCTTTGTTTAAGGATGCATCTTTTCAGATATCTATCAACCATACAGGTTTCCTATTTTGTGAATTGCCTATTCAAATCCTTTCACATTTCCCTTTTGGATTGTTACCTTTTTAAAAAATATTTTTCATATTTTGGATAATAATTCTTACTTGATTACATATGTTAAAAATCTTACTCAATCTGTAGCTGTTTTTTCACTTTGTAATGCATCCTGCTGCATAGAATTTTAAAATGCAATTCAATGTATTAATCTTCCTTTTATTATTTCTGGTTTTTGTGCCCTTTTAAATAAATTCTTTTTTAGACCAAGGTCAAAAGGATACATTTTTTTCTTCTAAAAGCTTTAAATTTTTCACATAAAGATTTTTTAAATAAGATTTATTTTTTCAGATGTTTCAAAATGTGATTTTGCCAGCTCGGATTTTTGGTTTGTTTCTCTCTCTTCCAACTCCCACTCACCAACTCCCCCACAGCATCTTTCCAGGTGCTTCCCTTCTATATCTGTTAAATAAAGTTTAGCCTAAAGCTGTCTCCTCATATCCTTTAATTTCGGCCTAGAGATTTTTCTATATAGTGAACTGTAACCCAATTCAACGTGTAAACAGATTATAACATACTCTTGTATCAATCACAAAGTTTTGGCCAATCACATGTTGCCAAATCTTCAAACCATGTTCAAATAAGACAAATGCCAAGCTGTAACCAATCGGCTATTTCTGTATCTCGCTTCTGTTTCCTGTACATTACTTTCCTTTTTCTGTCCATAAATCCTCTCCAACCATGCAGCAGCACTAGAGGCAGACTGAATCTATTCTGGTTGGGGCAAGGGGTAGCGGGTGAAGATAGGGGTAGTCCTGACTCATAAAAAATTACTTGCTCGGCCGGGCATGGTGACTCACACCTGTAATCCTAGCACTTTGGGAGGGTGAGGCAGGTGGATCACCTGAGGTCAGGAGTTCGAGACTAGCACCAATATGGTGGCATATGCCTGTAGTCCCAGCTACTAGGACGGCTGAGACAGGACAACTGCTTGAACCCAGGAGGCGGAGGTTGCAGGGAGCCGAGATCGCACCACTGCACTCCAGCCCGGGCGACAGAGCGAGACTCCATCTCTGGAAAAAAAAAAAAAAATTGTTTGCTCAATTAATCTCTTAAATTTGTCTTGAAGTTGTCTTAAACTTATCTTAAAAGTTATTTTAACATACCTATCTCTTGCTCTCAGTCCAAAACTAGGTCTTATAATGGTATTTTGAGATGCCAACCTCGTAAAGACATTGGGGATATTGCAGATGCCTTTATAGAGCAAGTGAGTATATTGGCTAAATTCCTGGTACTAAGGGTGTCTCTTAATTCTCATATTCCTTAGGTCCACAGCTTATTTTTATTTTATTTTTTGAGACGGAGTGTCGCTCTGTCGCCCAGGCTGGAGTGTAGTGGAGCAATCTCAGCTCACTGCAACCTCCGCCTCCTGGGTTCAAGCAATGCTCCTGCCTCAGCCTCCAGAGTAGCTGGGATTACAGGTGCCTGCCACCACGCCCAGCTAATTTTTGTATTTTTAGTAGAGACAGGGTTTCACTGTGTCGGCCAGGCTGGTCTCGAACTCCTGGCCTCGTGATCCGCCCGCCTCAGCCTCCAAAAGTGCTGGGATTACAAGCGTGAGCCACCACGCCTGACCTAGGTCCACAGCTTATAAAAAAACGTGTTTTTTTTTTCTTCAGATGAAGTCCTGCTCTGTCGCCCAGGCTGAAGTGCAGTGGCACAATCTTGACTCACTGCAACCTCCACCTCCTGGGTTCAAAAATTCTCTTGCCTCAGCTTCCCAAGTAGCAGGGATTACAGGCACATGCCACTATGCCCAGCTAATGTTTGTATTTTCATTAGAGACAGGGTTTCACCATGTTGGCCAGGCTGGTCTCAAACTCCTGACTTCAAGTGATCTGCCCGCCTCGGCCTCTCAAAGTGCTGGGATCACAGGGGTGAGCCACTGCGCCTGGCCGTTTTTTTTCTTTGAGACAGTCTTGCTCTGTCACCCAGGCTGGAGGGCAGTGACATGATCTTGTCTCACTGCAACCTCCGCCTCTCAGGTTCAAGCAATTTTCACGCCTCAGCCTCCCATGTAGCTGGGACGTCTGCACGGGCCACAACATCCGTGGTATGTAATTAAACAAATACAGTTTTTGTATATTTAGTAGAGACTGGGTTTCACCATGTTGGTCAGACTGGTCTCGAACTCCTGGCTTCAACAGATTCAACCACCTCGGCCTCCGAAAGTGCTGGGACTACAGCCATGAGCCACTGTACCTGGCCTTTTATCATTTCCCTTTTAGAGAGGAGGTCTTATGCTATTGCCCAGGCCAGGGTACAGTGACGCCATCATAGCTCACTGCAGACTCGAATTCCTGGCTAAAACGATACCCCTGCCTCAGCGTCCTGAGTAGCTGGGACCGCAGGCGTACGCCAACATCCCAAGAAATTTTTAACATTTTTGTAGAGACAGACAAGGGTCTTGCCACTGTGCCTAGGCTGATCTTGAACTCCTGGGCTCAAGCAATCCTCCCACCCCAGCCTCCTAAACTGCTGGGATTACAGGTGTGAGCCACAGTGCCTGGCCAATGAAAAAAGTTTTTAACACCAAGAAGCAAGATGCTGTTCTCCTTCTGGCATCCTTTCAAGGAGACAGAGCCCCCGTGTCTGAAGTGGGAGCCAAGTTCTGATCTCCTCACATGGTCACTTTTGGACCCTGTCAGCCTGGCAGGAAATCATGGGAAAAACTGCCAACTTCTGGCCCCAGAGTTTAGTTAGGTAGAACACTTTGCTTTTCCATTCCAAGGAGGTGTTAAGCTTCATTTTTGAGCCTAGCCATGTTATTTTTAAATATTTCACCTGTCAGCTGGGCATGGTGGCTCACACCTGTAATCCCAGCACTCTGGGTGGGTGAGGAGGATGGATCACTTGAGGTTTGGAGTTCAAGACCAGCCTGGCCAACATGGCAAAACCCTCCACTAACAGTCCTTGGGTCATCATCTGGTCCTTACATCTTTGTTGCTACTTTTTACTAATATCTAGCTCCCTATCTTTATTATTTTAAAAGAATATACAGGCCGGGTGCAGTGGCTCATGCCTGTAATCCCAGCACTTTGGGAGGCTGAGGCAGGTGGATCACCTGAGGTCAGGAGTTTGAGACCAGCCTGGCCAACAATGGTGAAATCCCGTCTCCACTAAATACACAAAAATTAACTGGGTGTGGTGACATGCACCTGTAATCCCAGCTATTCAGGAGGCTGAGGCAGGAGAATCGCTTGAACCCACGAGGCAGAGTCTGCAGTGAGCTGAGATCACGCCACTGCACTCCAGCCTAGGAGACAGAGGGAGACTCTATCTCAAAACAAAGCAAAACAAAACAAAACAAAAACAATTTACAAACTTCATTGAAGATCAGACACTGGAAATGGCTAACTTAGAAAACTTTATGGCCGGGCACGATGGCTCATGCCCGTAATCCCAGAACTTTGGGAGGCTGAGGCAGGCGGATCATGAGGTCAGGAGATCGAGACCATCCTGGCTAACACGGTGAAACGCCGTCTCTACTAAAAATATAAAAAATTAGCCGGGCGTGGTGGCGGACACCTGTAGTCCCAGCTACTCGGGAGGCTGAGGAAGGAGAATGGTGGGAACCCAGGAGGTGGAGCTTGCAGTGAGCCCAGATCGCCCCAGTGCACTCCAGCCTGGGCAACAGAGCAAGACTCCATCTCAAAAAAAAACAAAAAAACAACTTTATGATGAGTACTTTGAATCAGCTACAAGATAAATAGCAGCTGTCATTCACATGTATCTTTGAAAGTGTTTTCTGCTTACTAAAGCAAGCTTTAACGGCCGGGTGCAGCGGCTCACGCCTGTAATCCCAGCACTTTGGGAGGCCGAGGCGGGCGGATCACGGAGTCAGGAGATCGAGACCAGCCTGGCCAACATGGTGAAACCCTGTCTCTGCTAAAAATACAAAAATTAGCTGGGCGTGGTGGTTTGTGCCTGTTATCCCAGCTACTTGGGAGGCTGAGGCAGGAGAACCGCTTGAACCCGGGAGGCGGAGGCTGCACTGAGCCGAGATCGCACCACTGCACTCCAGCCTGGCGACAGAGCGAGACTCCGTCTCAAAACAACAACCACAACAAAATACAAACTTTAAAATGACATTACATGTTATTTACTCTACAGTCACCTATCAATTTCTTGAGTACTCCTGCTCAACCCATCCCACATTAAAAAAGAAAACCAAAAAGTTCCCCAATTGTGTTTTCCCAACATCTATGAATTTTCTAGTGGAAGTGACTTTTTTTTTTTTTTTAATGGGCAGAGACTGGGAAAGGGAAGTTTCTAGTCTATAGCTAAAGTCTAGTTCCATTCACCTCCCTACTTCCAAATTCTTTTTTTTTTTTTTTTTTTTTTGAGACGGAGTCTCACTCTGTCGCCCAGGCTGGAGTGCAGTGGCACAATCTCGGCTCACTGCAAGCTCCGCCTCTCGGGTTCACGCCATTCTCCTGCTCTTCCAAATTCTTAAAATTCCTCTCTGCCAAGCACCATTCAGTTTTGTATAATGCAGAACTTGTTTAAAAAAAAAAAAAAAAAGGTGGGGGCAGGTAGCTTTGCTATCAAATACTGTAGAGAGTGCTAAGAATACTAGTTACAAAGTTAAATTTCTAGAGAAGAAAGCCTTCTGTGATGATAACTGTACATCTGCAAATAGGTCCTGGCCTGGTTTTAAACTTTTTTTTTTTTTTTTCCTTTTGGAGATGTGGTCTTTTGTCCAGACTGGCCTCAATATAATTCCTCCCTTTTTTTTGAGATGAAGTCTCACTCTGTCGCCCATGCTGGTGTGCAATGGCACTATCTCAGCTCACTGCAACCTCTGCCTCCTGGGTTCAAGCGATTCTCCTGTCTCAGCCTCCCGGGTACCTGGGATCATAGTCATGCGCCACCATGCTCGGCTAATTTTTTTGTATTTTTGTAGAGATGGGGTTTCACCATGTTGGCCAGGCTGGTGTTGAACTCTTGACCTCAAGTGATCCACCCGCCTCAGCCTCCCAAAGTGCTGGGATTACAGGTGTGAGCCACCACGCCCGGCTTCAATTTCTCTTTTTTAAATGAAGCCTGGTAACATTTTTGTTCCTTCTAAGTGGGACCTCATAGATTAAAGGAATCAATTACTAAATATTGCGTTATATTGCCTTAAAAACTCCTCATCCTGGCCGGGCGTGGTGGCTCACGCCTGTAATTCCAGCACTTTGGGAGGCCGAGGAGGGTGGATGACCTCAGGTCAGGAGTTCATGACCAGCCTGGCCAACATGGTGAAACCCCATCTCTACTAAAACTACAAAAATTAGCCAGGCATGGTGGCATGCACCTGTGGTCCCAGCTACTCAGGAGGCTGAGGCAAGAGAATCGCTTGAACTCGGGAGGTGGAGGTTGCAGTGAACTAAGATCATGCCACTGCACTCCAGCCTGGATGACAGCAAGACTCTGTCTCAAAAAAAAAAAAAAAAATCCTTCTACAGATGTTTGCATACTCCAGACAGGACGTATAGGGTTATAAACTCATATTTAGTAATGTTAGCAGGCCTCATCCTTCAACTTAAACCCAAAACCCTTAACTGTAAACAATGTTAGAAAGGAGTCTGAATGTTTTAAGACAAAGCAATAAAATTCAGTTTCTCTGTATAAATTATTTTAATTAACTATACTATCTTAATAAGGATATTCTCTTCGAGTTTAATTTTGTAATTGCTCATTATTTCTTTGAATAAATGTATTTTGAATAGATGTTTGTAAAGCTACCTTTTGATGGTCAAGAGTCTTTTGTATTTTTTTCTTAGTCTTTTATTTTGTTAGATACATCCTAATTTCTCTAATTATTATAAGCAATAAGCAACATAAGGCAATTAATTATTCAATTATAACTCTAGAGGAAAAATGGAAGGGATAAAAGCATTATGAAAATCTTCTGATTTCTTTACAGCAAATGACTATCATTCCATTCCCTTTTGGGATTTTTTTATTTTAATTTTTTAATATAATTTTTAAAATATGTAAAATAGAGATGAGGTCTCACTACGTTGGCCAGACTGGTCCCAAACTCCTGGCCTAAAGCCATCCTCCTGCATTGGCCACCCAAAGTGCAGGTATTACAGGCATGAACTGCTGTGTCTGGCCCCCTTGGGTTTTTAATAACCTTTTTTCTAATTTCTCATATTGCTTTTCGGGGAAAAGCATTGTAAAGAGTAGTGAAAAGCTAAAAAATCAACAAGACGCTGTTTTCTTCTAGAGACATTTGACATTCTAAACATTTAAGATCTTACTTATGGAAACTGAAATACTTCACTGTTTCACATTTCCCAGTTAAGACTTCATTAAAAAAAAAACATACACCGGGTACAGTGGCTCATGCCTGTAATCCCAGCACTTTGGGAGGCCGAGACGGGTGAATTACGAGGTCAGGAGTTCAAGACCAGCCTGGCCAAGATGCTGAAACCCCGTCTCTACTAAAAATACAAAAATTAGCCAGGCATGGTGGCACTTGCCTGTAATACCAGCTACTCAGGAGGCTAAGGCAGGAGAATCGCTTAAACCTGGGCAGCAGAGGTTGCACTGAGCCGAGATCTCGCCACTGCACTCCAGCCTGAGTGACAGAGCAAGACTCCATCTCAAAAAATAGAAAATAAAAATAAATGAACAAAAATAAACATAAATCCCAAAAGAAATTTTTAAAAACTACCTAGAAAATGTTACGCTAATTAGTACATGGTATTTTAAATAAGCGAATCGCTGAATAAAAAAGTAAATTGTTAAAACAAAAATACATAATGTTAAATTTGACTTTAAAATGAAGGCAATTTAATTTTCAAATAGAAAGATATGAGGGAAATCTTACTATTCTTGCCATCTGAGGACTAAACTCTGACCTTTTTCTTCTCAAATTTGTATCTGAGGGACCTGGGGAGTCACGCCTAACAAACCATAGTCTCATCAGAGGGGTTTTATTTAACCCTATATAATGTGGCTTACTTTCCTACCTGACTCTGGCATAACATCACATGACAGATAAGGAAAGAAATCAAAATGTTTTAACCCCAAATATGTTTATTTGCCATATCTTGAAATAGCCTACAAAGCTGTCTCTTGTGGGGAAAATCCACATTCTGCAGAGAATCCCCTTCCCTTTCCAGGTCTTTTCCCTGATCCAGAAGAGAATCCACTAACAGTCTGGCACCTTTTTAAGACTGATAAGATACATTTACAATCTATTCTCTGTGAAGCCTGCTACACGGAAGCTTCATTTGCATAAGAACCTTGGTCTCCCCCACCCCTTATCTTAACCCAAACATTTCCTTCTATTGATTCCAGGTCTTTAGAGGGTAACTTAACTCTCTGAGCCAATTACAAAATCTTTGAATCTGCCTATGACCTGGAAGTCCCCCCTTTCTGAACTGAAACAATGTTCACCTTACATGTGTTGATTGATGTCTGTAACTTCTGCCACCCTAAAATGTATAAAATCAAGCTGTAACCCAAGCACCTTGGACACATGTTCTCAGGATTGCCTGAGGGCTGTGTCATGGGCCCTTGGTCACTCATATTTGGCTCAGAATAAATCTCTTCAAATATTTTACAGAGTTTGAGTCTTTTTGTCAACACATCTAATTAAATGTCAAGATAAATTTACAGATGCCTTTACTGTATGTCTTAGGCAAAACAGACAATGTCATCTAAAAAGAGGTTTTTAATCTGCAGACTTTGGAACCAGACCCTGAGTTCTGGCTATTATATTGGGCAAATCACTTAATTTTGTCTGTTCTCACTCCTCATGTAGAAGGGCCTGGATGCTCTAGGAAGATTAGATAAGAAATACAAGCATACCTCAGAGATATTGCAGGCTTAGTTCCAGACCACTGCAATAAAGCAAATATCACAGTAAGGCAAATCACATGAATTCTTTGGTTTCTCAGTGCATACAGAAGTTATGTTTATACTGTAGTCTGTTAAGTGTGCAATGGCATTAGGTCTAAAAAAACATAACGGGCCGGGCGCGGTGGCTCATACCTGTAATCCCGGCACTTTGGGAGGCCAAGGTGGGCAGATCAGGAGGTCAGGAGATCAAAACCATCCTGGCTAACATGGTGAAACCCTATCTCTACTAAAAATACAAAAAATTAGGCGGGCGTGGTGGCGGCCGCCTGTAGTTCCAGCCACTGGGGAGGCTGAGGCGGAAGAATGGCGTGAACCCGGCAGGCAGAGGTTGCAGTGAGCCGAGATGGCACCACTGCATTCCAGCCTGGGTGACAGAGTGAGACGCCGTCTCAAAAAAAAAAAAAAAAAAAAGGAATATAGAAAAAGCCGTGATCAGGCTCCTGCACTCCAGCCTTGGGACTCCGTCTCAAAAAAACAAAACAAAACAAAAAACGTAATGTACATTCCTTAATTTAAAAATACTTTATGGAAGGCTGGGCGCAGTGGCTCATGTCTGTAATCCCAGCACTTTGGGAGGCCAAGACGGGCGTATCACCTGAGGTCGGGAGTTTGAGACCAGCCTGACCAACATGGAGAAACCCTGTCTCTACCAAAAAATACAAAATTAGACGGGCATGGTGGCGCATGCCTGTAATCCCAGCTACTCAGGAGGCTGAGGCAGGAGAATCACTCGAACCCGGAAGGCGGAGGTTGCGGTGAGCCAAGGATCGTGCCATTGCACTCCAGCACGGGCAAAAAAAGTGAAACTCCGTCTCAAAAAAAAAAAATTAGCCGGGCATGGTGGCAGGTCCCTATAATCTCAGCTACTCAGGAGGCTGAGGCAGAAGAATAGCTTGAACCTGGGATGCAGAGGTTGCAGTGAGCCGAGATCGTGCCACTGCACTCCAGCCTGGGCGACAGAGGGAGACTCCATTTCAAAAAAGAAAAATGTCCTAGGCTGGGCGCCATGGCTCACGCCTGTAATCCCAGCATTTAGGGAGGCCAAGGCAGGTGGATCACGAGGTCAGGAAATTGAGACCATCCTGGCTAACACGGTGAAACCATGTCTCTATTAAAAACACAAAAAATTAGCCGGGCGTGGTGGCAGGTGCCTGTAGTCCCAGCTACTCGGAAGGCTGAGACAGGAGAATGGTGTGAACCCAGGAGGCAGAACTTGCAGTGAGCCGAGATCACACCACTGCACTCCAGCCTGGCCAACAGAGCAAGACTCTGTCTCAAAAAAAAAAAGAAAGAAAAAGAAAAAAGTCCTTTGTTGTCATTTAAACAATGTTTACAGCATCTACACAAGTAGATTCCATCTCAAGAAACAACTTTCTTTGCTCATCCATAAGAAGCAACTTTTAAACAGGGCACAGTGGCTCATGCCTGTAATGCCAGCATTTTGGGAGGCTAAGCTGGGAGGATCTCTGGAGCCAAGGAGTTCGAGACCAGCTTGGGCAACTTGGTGAAACCCTGTTTCTACAAAAAATTTAAAAATTATCGCTTGGGCTTGGTGGCTCATGCTTGTATACCAGCACTTTGGGAGGCTGAGGCGGGTGGATCACGAGGTCAAGACATAGAGACCATCTCGGCCAACACGGTGAAACCCCATCTCTACTAAAAATACAAAAATTAGCTGGGCGTGGTGGCACGTGCCTATAGTCCCAGCTACTTGGGAGGCTGAGGCAGGAGAATCGCTTGAATCCAGGAAGCGGAAGTTGCAGTGAGCCGAGATCGCACCACTGCTCTCCAGCCTAGCGACAGAGCAAGACTCCATCTCAAAAAGAAAAAAAAAAAATTATCCAGGTGTGGTAGTGCACACCTGTAGTTCCAGCTACTTGGAAGGCTGAGGTGGGTTGACAAAGCCCAGGAGGTTGATGCTGCAGTGAGCTGTACCACGCCATTGCACTCCAGCCTGGGCAACAGAGTGAGACCCTTTCTGAAAAAGAAAAAAAAAAAAAAGCAACTCTTCCTCCATTCAAATTTTCTCATGAGACTGCACCAATTCAGTCACATCTTCAGGTTCAACTTCTAATTCTAGTTCTCTTGCTATTCCACCACATCTGTGGTAACTTCCTCCACTGAAGTCTTTAACCTATCAAAGTCATCCATAAAGGTTGGAATCAACTTCTTCCAAATTCCTGTTAGTATTGATATTTTAACCTCCTCCCATTAATCACTGATTCTCTTAAAGGCATCTCGAATGGTGAATTCCTTCCAGAATGTTTTGCATTTACTTTGCTCAGATTCAGAGGAATCACTATCTATGGCAGCTATAGCCTTATGAAATATTATTTCTTAAATAAGATTTTAAAGTTAAAATTACTCCTGGATCCATGGGCTGCAGAATGGATGTTGTGTTACCAGGCATGAAAACAACATTCATCTCCTTATACATCTACATCAGAGCTCTTGGGTGATCGGGTGCATTGTCAATGATCAGTAATATTTTGAAAGCAATCTTTTTTTCTGAGCAGTAGTTCTCAATGGCGGGCTTAAAATATTCAGTAAGTCATGCTATAAGCAGATGTGCTGTCATCCAGGCTTTGTTGTTCCATTTATAGAGCACAAGCAAAGCATATTTAGTATAATTCTTAAGGGCTCTAGAATTTTCAAAATGGTAAATAACCATCGGCTTCAACTTAAAGTCACCAGCTGTATTAGCCCCTAACAAGAGAGCTGACTTGTCCTTTGAAGCTTTGAAGCCAGGCATTGATTTCTCTCCAGTTATGTTTATTTATTTATTTATTTTTCTTTTGAGATGGAGTTCTGCTCTTGTTGCCCAGGCTGGAGTGCAATGGCGCCAACTTGGCTTACCGCAACCCCCGCCTCCCAGGTTCAAGCAATTCTCCTGCCTCAGCCTCCCAAGTAGCTGGGATTACAGGCATGCACCAATACTCTCAGCTAATTTTTTATATTTTTAGTAGAGACAGGGTTTCTCCATGTTGGTCAGGCTGGTCTCAAACTCCCGACCTCAGGTGATCCACCCGCCTCAGTCTCCCAAGGTGCTGGGATTACAGGTGTGAGCCACTGAGCCCAACAATTTCTCTCCAGTTATAAAAATCCTAGATGGTATATTCTTCCAACATAAAAATGTGTCATCTACATTGAAAATCTGTTGAGATTCAGCCTCTACTAACTTTAAACTTTTCTTCTGTAGCTTCCTTACCTCTCTCAGTTTTCATAGAAGACTGAGGGGGCTGGGCGCGGTGGCTCACACCTGTAATATCAACACTTTGGGAGGCCGAGGTGAGTGGATCACCTGAGTTCGAGACCAGCCTGGCCAATGTGGCGAAATCCCATCTCTACTAAAAATACAAAAATTAGCCGGGCATGGTGGTGCACACCTGTAGTCCCAGCTACTCGGGAGGCTGAGGCAGGAGAATTGCTTGAACCCAGGAGGCAGAGGCTGCAGTGAGCCAAGATTGCACCACTGCACTCCAGCCTGGGCGACAAAGGGAGACTCCGTCTCCAAAAGAAGAAAACAAGACTGAGGGTTAGGGTGTTGCTCTGAGATTAGGCTTTGACCTAAGGGAATGTTGTAGTTAGTTTAATCTATCCAGACCACTTAAACTTTTTCTCTATCAGCAATAAAGCTGTTTAATTTTCTTATCATTCCTGTGTTCACTGGAGTAACACTTTTAATTTTTTTCAAGAACTTTTCCTTTGCATTCACAACTCGGCTAACTGGAGCAAAAGGCCTAGCTTTCAGCCTGTCTTGGCTTTCAGCACGTCTTCTTCCCTAAGCCTAATCATTTTTAGCTTTTGATTTAAAGTGAAAAACGTGCGACTCTGCCATTCACTTGAACACTTAAAGGCCATTGCAGGGTTATTAATTGGCCTAAATTCAATATTTGTGTCTCAGGAAACGAGGAGGCCTGAAAACAGGGAGACAGGGGAACAATAGCTGATAGAACAGTCAGAACACAAACATTTATTAATTAAGTTTGCCATTTTATATGGGTGTGGTTCCTGGTGCCCCAAAACAATTACAATAGTAACATCAAAGATCACTGATCACAAATCACTATAACAAATGTAATAATAAAAATGTTTGCAACATTACAAGAATTACCAAAATATGACACAGACATGAAAAGAGCACATGCTGCTGGAAAAACGGTGCTGAGTGACTTGCTTGATGCAGAGTTCCCCAAACCCTCAATTTGTTTAAAACAGTTATCTGTGAAGTGCAATAGTGAAGCACAATAAACAAGGTATGCCTGTGTATGTACATGTATATATGAAACATATATTAATAATATAAGGCTGGGCGTGGTGGCTCATGCCTGTAATCCCAGCACTTTGGGAGGCTAAGGTGGGCAGATCACTTGAGCTCAGGAATTCCACACCGCCTGGGCAACATGGTGAAACCTCGTCTCTATTAAAAATACAAAAAATTAGGCGGCGTGGCAGTGCGCGCCTGTGGTCCCAGCTATTCAAGAGACTGAGGTGGGAGGATCATTTGAGCATGGGAGGTGGAGGTTGCAGTGAGCCAAAATAACACTACTGTACTCCAGCCTGGGCAACAGAGTGAGACCCTATCTCAAAAAAAAAAAAAGTAATATAATTAATAACATATTTAATATATAATGAACAATACGTAATATATATTAGACAGATGGATATCACACACATACAATTGATTCCTGTATGCTCTATATAGTTATTGCAAACACTGAATTAGTGAACAATGAACCATTGCTTCTAGCAGAAATACAATGTTAGATTCCTATAAGCCTGTGCTCACCACATTTGCATTAACAGATCAATATATAATGTTGTTTTGTGTGTGTGTTTGTTTAAAGTCACTTTAATATATTTTGTTGATGCACTGACACTCAACTCCTGGCTACCAGCACTATAATTCATGCCTGTATAACTCATGACTGACTGAAGATTATCTAACATAGGTATTTTCTCCATAAGGAAAAGAGCAGGAAAAGAGCTTTCTTGCACTTAGAACACCAGACAACATTTTAGCACTATATTTGTGGGCCATTTTGAGTGAAATCATCAGCAAAAAGCACAAAAATGAGAGAAATATGGCACTAAATGGGCCACGAACAGGACACTTGTTTATGGCATAAGACCTGAAACAAGAAGTCAGAATGTGGCCTTGTTGAACTCAGCTGAGAACGTGTGCATCAGGTGACGTACATTTTTCACAACTCTACAGATGTCCTTATATGACTACAAAAACACTATGCATATTAATTTGGGTGTTACAAATAAATTTCAGTCAGTAGGAACATTTACAAATATGGAATCCAAGAACAATGAGAATCAACAGCATGTAAGTGTGTACACACACACACACAGCATATAATACACATTAAACTAATACTTCTCCTCTTCCTGCCTTAATTTCATATTCTTACAACTATCAGTGAAATAGTAATTACTGAAGACCATAGGTATAAACATAAGAAAATCAGTTTGCACAAAAAATGTCTAAAATAATGTGGTTAATGATTATATAAACTCTAGTATCCCTTTAAGATTTATTAGACCCAGATTATAAAATTTACAAAACTAAAAATTCTTGCTTATATTTTTATTGAGAACTATAGGTGCCAAATATAAATTATATTTTTTAAAGTATAACAGAAACGGCCGGGCACGGTGGCTCACACCTGTAATCCCAGCACTTTGGGAGGCCGAGGCGGGTGGATCATGAGGTCAGGAGATCAAGACCATCCTGACTAACACAGTGAAACCCCGTCTCTACTAAAAATACAAAAAAATTAGCTGGGCGTGGTGGCGGGCACCTGTAGTCCCAGCTACTCGGGAGGCTGAGGCAGGAGAATGGCGTGAATCCAGAAGGCCGAGCTTGCAGTGAGCCCAGATCGCACCACTGCACTCCAGCCTGGGCGACAGAGTGAGACTCCGTCTCAAAGAATGAATCTGCCAAAAGTATTACCTGAAATTTATTGATAGATTTTGGTGATTTCGTTTTGTTTCTTTGTTTGTTTTTTGGTGACTTCATTTTACTATCTCAAGAATTCCTTCTATCATCTTAAATATATTTAAGATTATTAGAGACATACACATGTGTCTGTAATACATGTGTGTTCAACTTTTTAGTTGGAAAATATTTTAAACTTACAGAAAAAAATGCAAAAATAGTATAGAGTTTTTATATAACCTTTACCCAGTTGCTCCTAATATTAACAAACCTTACATAATCGCTTACAATTATGAAAACCAGAAAATGTACACTGACACAATTAACTTAAATATAAGATCTCATTTGAATTTCATCAATTTTCCCACTAATGTCCTTTTGCTGGTCCAGGATTTAATCAAGAATTCCACAAATTGTAATGCTTCTTTAGATCGCTCCAATATGCAATAGTCCCTCAGTTCTTTCTTGTTTATGACTTTGAGACTTTTTTAAAGTACTGGGAAGTTATCTTGTAGAATGTTCCTCAATTTGGGTTTATCTCTGTTTTCTCATGATTAGACAAAAATTACCTTTCCTGGCAAAAAATACCATAGAGGCGATGTTATGTCCTTCTCAGTGCACTGCATCATGAAGCATCTGACATGTGTTAAATAAATGTATAGAAAGCCACTGTTTTGGGCTGAGTTTCTACACTAGACTCCAACAGAGCACACAAAACCTGAATGGAGTCACTCCTGCTAGGCACCACATAATCAAATCGAACAATAAAATGGGCCAGTTTTCCAACAAACAGGCCATTCACAGCAACCAATCAGAAGGGGCCCAGTTTATTTGTGCTAGCAAGATAACAAAGTTCCTCTCTGTTTTAACCCTATAAGGAAAGTAACTTTGTAATGAGCAATAACTCTTTTTCCTTGTTTCTGCCTTCTTCAGCTTTTTTCTACCAATAAAGCCTGCCTCCACTGCTCAGCTCATTGGAGTGCCTTTGTAAATCTTTAGATGGGATGCTGCCTGATTCATGAATTGCTAATAAAAGCCAATTAATCTTTAAACTCAGTTTGTCAAAATTTTTGTCTTCTGACAGATGTCAATGTGTCACCAGGTTAGAGTGGTATATCCAGATTTCTCCAGTGTAACTAAGGTTCCCCTTGGTAATTAATAAGTATTTTGTAGGGAAGATACTTAGAGCCGATTTAAATACCGTGTTTCCTACCACACTTTCACCCACTAATTTTAGCATCCATTGGTTGATTCTTGCCTGCAATAAGAACCTGCCATGGAGATCGCCTAATGATGATCTTCTATTTCCATCATTCCTTCTATTTATTAACTGAAATTCTACTGTAAAAACAAAAAAAGAGCTGCCTCTCAATTTTACTGTGAACATAAAATTGCTCTAAAAATAAAGTTTACTATTATTTTATTATTATTTTAAAAAATAAAAAGACCGGGCGCAGTGGCTCACGCCTGTAATCCCAGCACTCTGGGAGGTCGAGGCGGGCGGATCATGATGTCAGGAGATTGAGACCATCCTGGCTAACACGGTGAATCCCCATCTCTACTAAAAATACTAAAAATTAGCCGGGCGTGGCAGCGGGCGCCTGTAGTCCCAGCTGCTCAGGAGGCTGAGGCAGGAGAATGGCGTGAACCCGGGAGGCGGAGCTTGCAGTGAGCCCAGATCGTGCCACTGCACTCCAGCCTGGGTGACACAGCGAGAGACTGTCTCAGATTAGATAGATAGATAGATTAGATAGACTAGATAGATAGATAGATAGATAGACAGATAGATAGATAGATAGATAGATAGATAGATAGATAGATAGATAGGCTGTCCTTTCTCCCTCGTTTATATTAGTATGGACTCACTGATATTTATTATATTCTATGGATTCGAATCCAATACTATGGTTTATTTTGTCTTAGCTTTGACCAATGGAACTATCTCTTCAAGTTGGTTAGATCCTTTCATATGCCCCTATCATTTTTTAGTTACTTTCTGATACCATTAAACGTTTCAGGTTCATTTTGATTTTCCCTGCCTCAGTCCTGGAATCAGTCATTTCTCAAGGGTTCTTATTAGCAGAGAATGTTATTTAGAAACCAAGATCTGGGGCCGGGCATGGTGACTCACACCTGTAATCCCAGCATCTTGGGAGGCCGAGGCGGGCAGATCACTTGAGGTCAGGAGTTTGAGACCAACCTGGACAACATGATCAAATCCCATCTCTACAGAAAATACAAAAATTAGCCAGGCATGGTGGCAGATGCCTATAGTCCTAGCTACTAGGGAGGCTGAGGCAGGAGAATCACTTGAACCTAGGAGGTGGAGATTGCAGTAAGCCAAGACCGTGCCACTGCACTCCAGCCTGGGTGACAGGGTGATACTCTGTCAAAAAAAAAAAAAGAAAAAGAAAAGAAATCAAGACCTGGGGCACTATTGTGGTCACTGCTACTCTGGTATTCCTAATTCTAGGTCCTCTCAGTGGAGAGAGTAAGGAGCCTAGGTCTTATTATCCACAATATTTTCTAATTTGTTTACTGCAAGTATATATTTAAAGTAGAATTGCTAACCCCTGCCCCTATGAGAAAGAAACTTACTAATGACACCACAATATTTGCATATAATTCTTTTTGTCTTTAGCCTTATAATTTTCCAAAGTATCTCAGGCTAGTTATTTTCTTCCCCAACCCCTTCAGTGTATTATCCATTTATAATACAATTAGGTTTGTGTGTTATTGTTTATATACCTTTTTGAGTTCTTCCCACATCCTGGTTGACCTGCATGATTCGTTTGTTTCAGAGATCATATGCCTGTCATTTTTGTTTTTCTTTTTGTTTTAATTAATAGAGACAGAGTCTTACTATTTTGCCCAGGCAAGTCTCGAATTCCGGGGTTCAAGTGATCCTCCTTGCCTCAGCCTCCCAAAGTGCTAGGATTACAGTCATGAGCCACCATGTCCAGCCTGTTTTAGAGATCATATACCTGTGGGGTTTCTGGTTTTGGAAAATATAATTTTTTTGAAATATATGTGTAATCTTATATATATATTTTGAGACAGAGTCTTGCTCTGTCATGAAGGCTGGAGTGCAGTGGCGCGATCTCAGCTCACTGCAACTTCCCCGCCTTCTGGGTTCAAGTGATTCTCGTGCCATAGCCACCCAAATAGCTGCGATTACAGGTGTGCGCCACGACACCTGGTTAATTTTTGTATTTTTTATAGAGACAAGGTTTTGCCATGTTGCCCAGGCTGGTCTCAAACTCCTGGCCTCAAGTGATTCACCCGCCTCGGCCTCTCAAAGTGTTGGGATTACAGGCGTGAGCCACTGCGCCCAGCCTCATATACCTGTTTTGATGAACATTTAAGAAGAGTACTTTGTTCCTTTGGCTAATTATGGGACTAGGAAGAAAATGCAGTATCTCCTTGACAAGGAAACACTCACACTACTCCTGATATTAATGAATCAATTGAAAACGTCCAGACACGTCCAGACATAGAATACAACAATATACCACAAAGCAAATAAAGCAACAGATAAAAACAAATTTTAAAAAATACTTATACGACCATTGTTTGATGTTATACCCTGTGTTTCCAAGATAGTTCAAGTGGAATGCGAAATAAAAACATGGATAATCTTCCTGTTTCCTTGTAGGTCCTACGCCCTATTTCCTGCTCCTTTCAAATCTCAAAGATAGAAGACTGATTACAGTGCCTGGAAGTCCTTCATGTAATTAATACTAATGCTTACAAGAACTGAATTTTTATTTATTCTAAAAACATTTGTTGCATGCCTCCCCTCTGTACCAGACACAGTGCGAAGTGCTTTATGTACTTTTATCTAACCAAATAAGTACTTTGGAGAAGACCCATTAACTATGCTATGTTCACATTGATTTGTTTCCTCTCTAGATTTTATACACCATTGTGCCAGTACAGTCAAGATCTGGTGATAATGAAAAGCTAACAGCAAAAATTTGTCAAAACTAACCTTTTATGAGAAACAATTTAACCTACTGGTGCACTTAGGTGGATATTTGATAGAGCTAAGAAGCAACCACA
Source organism: Pongo pygmaeus (assembly GCF_028885625.2). NCBI lineage: Eukaryota > Metazoa > Chordata > Mammalia > Primates > Hominidae > Pongo > Pongo pygmaeus. The sequence goes on along the minus strand of NC_072384.2, from coordinate 102,706,003 downwards.
GACATATGGTTTCTGTGAGGAAATAAGAATATAGAATTATTTTGCCACCTAAAACTGCAAAAGTAAAAAGCACTTCATAGAAGAATGGTCTTTTAGCATTTTACCCAAAATCAGAGACATGACTATTCAGAGCTATACATTATTTTATACAACAAACAGATTTGGTTTTTCTCAATCTTGTTTTCTTTATGAAATCCTGAGTTAAAGGCCAGGCATGGTGGCTCACGCCTGTAATCCCAGCACTTTGGGAGGCCGAGGCGGGCGGATCACGAGGTCAGGAGATCGAGACCATCCTGGCTAACACGGTGAAACCCCGTCTCTACTAAAACTACAAAAAAATAGCTGGGCGTGGTGGTGGGCGCCTGTAGTCCCAGCTACTCGGGAGGCTGAGGCAGGAGAATGGAGTGAACCCGGGAGGCGGAGCTTGCAGTGAGCCGAGATCACGCCACTGCACTTCAGCCTGGGCTACAAAGCGAGACTCCGTCTCCAAAAAAAAAAAAAGAAAAGAAAAAGAAAAAGAAATCCTGAGTTAAAAGAAGTTATGCAGAATAATGTATAAATACAGTTTTTTTTTTTTTTTTTTTTTTTGAGACGGAACTCCGTCGCCCAGGCTGGAGTACAGTGGCACGATCTTGGCTCACTGCAAGCTCCACCTCCCGGGTTCACGCCATTCTCCTGCCTCAGCCTCCCGAGTAGCTGGGACTACAGGCGCCCGCCACCACGCCCGGCTAATTTTTTTGTATTTTTAGTAGAGACGGGGTTTCACCATGTTAGCCAGGATGGTCTCGATCTCCTGACCTCGTGATCCACCCGTTTCGGCCTCCCAAAGTGCTGGGATTACAGGCGTGAGCGACCACGCCCAGCCAAATACAGTATTATTAAGGAGCACTACCTGATCACACCAAAATTTATGATAACCAACAAGGTGCCCCAAATGGACAAAACAAATATAAGCATGAAGAATAACAGCTGAGGCCAGGCACAGTGGCTGACACTTGTAATCCCAGCACTTTGGGAGGCCAAGGTGGATGAATCAGGAGTTTGAAGTCAGGAGTTTGAGACCAGCCTGAGCAACATGGCAAAGTCCCGTCTCTAATAAAAATACAAAAATTAGGCCAGGTGCAGTGGCTCACACCTGTAATCCCAGCACTTTGGGAGGCCAAGGTAGGTGGATCATTTGAGGTCAGGAGTTCGAGACCAGCCTGGCCAACATGGCGAAACCCTGTCTCTACTCAAAAAAAAAAATACAAAAATTAGCACATGCCTGTAGTTCAAACTACTTGGGAGGCTAAGGCAGGAGAATCACTTGAGCCTAGGAAGCAACAGAGGTTGCAGTAAGCCGAGATCACGCCACTGCACTCCAGCCTGGGCGACAATCGAGTAAGTTTGAAACTCTGTCTCAAAAAAGAAAAATAAAAAAAGAAAAAAGAATAACGCCTGAACAGGACTCTTTGGGTATACTAATCCAGACCTTAACCACTACTATCAGACAATTATAGCATTACTACAGCTTTAAGTTTATTACGCCATTCTTGCCATCCTTGTATAGCAGCCAGGGCACAGTAGCAACCAAGTGAAACACCTGAATTACCAACTCACAGCCTCTAGTGTGTGCCTAACCCTAACTTGGAATGACACCATGATCCAAAAAGCCTGCCAATCTCTGGCACAGAGGCTTCTTTATTCATTGATGCTCAATTCTGTATGGTTTCCCCTTACAGCAGGGTAAAACCATAAGGGATAAGTTAACTGTACCTAGAGAGCAATTTTAATATGCTACAAATATTCCACACTCATGAAACTATGTTCACTTTCCAGAAAATAAAACAGTAGGACTCCTGTTATGGCCTGGGCCTTAAATTCATATTAAACAATTTATTACTGTATAAATGGTTAACAGCATATAACCAATTTCCTTAAACCCAAGTTAAAACCTAGCATCCTCCTGACAAGGACTAGCCAGGGTTCTCAAAACAAAGTAAGAGCATCTTCTCTGCCATACAGTACAAAGAAAATTATATTAATTCTCATTGGAGGGGGTTGCTCACAGCCCCAAGGGGCTACAACTTACTCGGAACACAGAAAGAAGGCAATGGTGTTTTATGAAACTAACAATGAAGGAACCCTATTATATCCTTTATTTCTCCTATTACTTGCCTATATTAGTCAACCACTTATGCTGGATATAATAACATAAAAGTAAAGGTAGATATAGGGCCACCCATAATTCCTTTTCTTCTCAGTCCTTCCCTACTCATCAGTAAGCAGAAGGTAGAATGTTGATAGAATATATATTCATCAAGAAGTGAAATAAAAACCACTGAGTTAGTTTGTACAGTTTCTACTGCTCTAGCAAAAACAAACTACACATGCAAGTGCAAGCTACAAAATAACTGTATAATTTCACTGTTTCCACAAATGAGGTAAATATTCTTATATTTGCATTTTAAATGGACACTACACAACATATAGGGATGAACAGTAAATTTCAGGCTAATGATTTAAAATTCTAATTTTTCTTTGCTTAGACTGACATTAGATGATAAATTTTTTAAAATATGACAAGTTGAAGGAGACACCACAAAGAAAGAAAAAAGGTATATATTTTAGTACCTTTAACAGCACATTTTCCCTGCTTTTTTTTTTTTTTTGAGGCGGAGTCTCGCTCTGTTGCCCAGGCTGGAGTGCAATGGCTTGATCTTGGCTCACTGCAAGCTCCGCCTCCTGAGTTCATGCCCTTCTCCTGCCTCAGCCTCCTGAGTAGCTGCGACTATGGGCGCCCGCCACCACGCCCATCTAATTTTTTGTATTTTTAGTACAGACGGGGTTTCACCGTGTTAGCCAAGATGGTCTCGATCTCCTGACCTCGTGATCCGCCTGCCTCAGCCCTCCAAAGTGCTGGGATTACAGGCATGAGCCACCGTGCCCTGCCCCTTTTCCTGCTTTTTGAATAAGGGAGCCCCCATTTTCATTTTGCCCTGGGACTTGCAAATTATGTAGTCACCCTACCAACAATCAACCTTTCCCTGTCTGGACTTCTACAGAATGAATAAAAATAAGATAGCAGAGGAAATGATGGAACAGTTAAACAGTTCTAATTACTGTAACTGACTTTGTTTTCAGGCTTCAGGACCACAAAACTTCATTAGTGTCCAATTTATAGTACAATAAGAAAAAGCTGACCAATGTTGTAAATGGAGTTTAAAAAGTGTACAGGGCTAGGTGAGATGGCTCGTGCCTGTAATCTCAGCACTTTGGGAGGCTGAGGTGGGAGGATCACTTGAGTCCAGAAGTTCGAGACCATCCTGGGCAACATAGCGAGACCCTGTCTCTACAAAAAATTTAAAAAGTAACTGTACATGGTGCACACGCCTGTACTCCCAGTAACTTGGGAGGCTGAGGTGGGAGGATTGCTCGAGCCTGGAAGGTTGAGGTGCCAGTGAGCCTCCAACCTGGCACTTCAGCCTGGCAGAGCAAGATCCTGTCTTAAAAAAGTCTCCACACACATAAAGATTGGAACGATAGACATTGGGGACTCCAAATGCAGGGAGGGAAGAGGGCATGGGTTGAAAAACCACCTATTGGGTACTATGTTCACTATTTGGGTGATGGGATTAGTAGAAGCCCAAACTTTAGCACCACCCAATATACCCAACCCAATATACCCAACCCATGTAACAAACCTGAACTATGAACTCCAAAAGGAAATATATTTATCTAGTTTATTGCTGTATCACCAATATCTGATATTCATTAACCATTAATTCATAAAATAAACTATGATCATTGCTACTGCACACTCATCTACAAATCCATATACCTAGCAAAAGACAAATTTTAGGTTGGGCTCAGTGGCTCACGCCTGTAATCCTAGCATTTTGGGAGGCCAAGGCAGGCGAATCACCTGAGGCCAGGAGTTCGAGACCAGCCTGGCCAACATGGTGAAACCTTGTCTCTACTAAAAAACTATATAAAAATTAGCCGGGTACGGTGGTGCATGCCTGCAATCCCAGTTATTTGGGAGGCTGAGGCAGCATAATTGCTTGAACCAGGGAGGCGGAGGTTGCAGTGAGCCGAGATCATGCCACTGCACTCCAGCCTGGGCGACAGAGTGAGACTCCATCTCAAAAACAACAAAAAACCCAAAGAAACAAGACAAATTTTAGCTCAAAAATGACAATAAGTCATTTTATTAGGGCTTAAAATTATATTTCTAATCACAGTAATTATAAGACTTACAAATTTGGTAAAATGATATTCAAGTACCACAGAAATATAAAATATAGAAAGTAAAAGCCCTTAATATCTCACTCTTTTTTTTTTTGAGACGAAGTTTTGCTGTTGTTGTCCAGGCTATAGTGCAATAGCACAATCTCGGCTCACCACAACCTCCACCTCCCAGGTTCAAGCAATTCTCCTCCCTCAGCCTCCCAAGTAGCTGGGATTACAGGCATGTGCCACCACACCCAGCTACTTTTGTATTGTTAGTAGAGACAGGGTTTCTCTATGTTGGTCAGGCTGGTCTCGAAATCCCGACTTCATGTGATCACCCGCCTTGGCCTCCAAAAGTGCTGGGATTATAGGTGTTAGCCACCACACCCTGCAATATCTCACTCTTAAGTGAGTGTACATCCACATAAATAAAGTAAAATGTTCAGTAGGTTTGAAACTTTTTAAAATATAAAAATATGAAATCTAAAGAATCTGAACAAATAAGATGACCTTATTATAATCTTGCTTTCTTAAAATGAGTCAAACGTTAACTTTCTAGAGGTATCACTTTTACTTAAATTTCTAATTTGAATGAAAAACTAAGTATTATTTTGTTCAAAATTATACGAGAAAAAAAGGCTCATGCCTATAATCCCAGCACTTTAGAAGAAGGCAGGAGGATCACGAGGTCAAGAGATTAACACCATCCTGGCTAACATGGTGAAACCCCATCTCTACAAAAAATAAAAAAATTAACCAGGCGTGGCAGTGTGCAACTGTAGTCCCAGCTACTCGGGAGGCTGAGGCAGGAGAATTGCTCAAACCCGGGAGGCGGAGGCTGCAGTGAGCCAAGATCACGCCACTGCACTTCAGCCTGGGCAACAGAGCAAGACTCTGGGAGGGGAGGGCAGGGGAAGACGGGGGAGGGGGAGGGGGAGGGAGAGGGTTCATCTCTACTAAAAATACAAAAATTAGCAGGACAGCCAGGCACGGTGGCTCATGCCTGTAATCCCAGCACTTTGGGAGGCCGAGGAGGGCGGATCACCTGAGGTCCGGAGTTCGAGACCAGCCTGACCAACATGGAGAAACCCCATCTCTACTAAAAATATAAAATTAGCCAGGCGTGGTGGCGCATGCCTGTAATCCCATCTACTCCGGAGGCTGAGGCAGGAGAATGGCTTGTACCCGGGAAGCGGAATTTGCTGTGAGCCGAGATTGCGCCATTGCACTCCAGCCTAGATGACAAAAGCGAAACTCCGTCTCAAAAAAAAAAAAAAAAAAAATTAGCAACACAGGGTGGCATGCACCTGTAGTCCCAACTAGGGAGGCTGAGGCATAAGAATCGCTTGAACCCAGAAGGCGGAGGTTGCAGCAAGCCAAGATCATGCCACTGCACTCCAGCATGGGTGACAGAGCAAGACTCTGTCTCAAAAAAAAATACACACACACACACACAATGCAAGTCTTGCTATCAGTATTGTTTCTTATTAACTGAAAAAAAAAAATGGAAAGACTCATGGGAGAAAAAGTTAGAGAGCATTCAAGGCTTAAATTAATTCTTTTTTTTGTTTGTTTTTGTTTTTGTTTTTTGAGATGGAGTCTTACTCTGTTGCCCAGGCTGGAGTACAGTGGTGTGATCTCAGCTCACTGCAACCTCCGCCTCCTGGGTTCAAGCGATTCTCCTGCCTCAGCCTCCTGAGTAGCTGGGATTACAGGCATATGTCACCACACCCAGCTAACTTTTGTATTTTTGGTAGAGATGGGGTTTCACCATGTTGGTCAGGCTGGTCTCGAACTCCTGACCTTGTGATCCACCCACCTTGGCCTCCCAAACTGCTGGGATTACAGGCGTGAGCCACCACACCCGGCCAAATTGATTCTAATAACACAAGTATGCTAAACTCATTTGACACAATAAATACATAAAGTTACTATGTAAAAAAGGCCTATTCCACCTCCCACCTCCACCTCATTCCCTTCCCCAACTGCTCCTCTTGGATGTCAGGGAAGTCTGGGGTCTGGATCAACTGAATGTCTGGCTATAATTCAGCATTAGCTTAATGAAGCACTGGCAACTTTTAGGCATTACAGCCTTCCCCTAAAAGACAGAGGACCCACAAGCAAAATTGTACTAACAATAGAGCTCTTTACAAAAAGCACTCTTGAGCCCTTTCTGCAGCATGTTCATTTTAAGTAACCACTGTGATTTCCAACATTTTACTGAATCATACAGAACAATCCCAAAAGGAAAATGTAGTCTTGAAATCATTCAACAACAAAAATTAAATCATATCTTTGTTAAGAAGCTGGGTTAATTATTATATTGAGGCTCCTTGGTTGATGCTGCATGATTCCTTAATCTGAAACTTTCTCAACAAATTTTTGTCCACTATATTTCTTAAAGATCAACATTCTGGCTCACCTTTTGCTTTAAAAATAAAACCCCCAAAATACTGCTCATTTATATCAACTTAAAATGTTATATAATGAAGATTAACCATCTCATTGACTTATACCAAGTAAAAGACTAAGCATTATATATGTATTAAGGATTAACAACCTATACAGAAGATGAAGCTATTTCAGTTGGCGTGCAAAACTTGGTAAATGCGGTCCTACTGATCATTATTTCCAAAATTCATTAGCAAAACAAACCACTTTTATCGATTTTTATTTTAATACCTTTGCCTTGAAATGCTTCAGCAAAGTTCTTAGTACACTGTAATTGTCTGTATCCACTACCAGAAAAATGTGCACCTACTGGAGTAAAAAACATCTACTAATATAAATGATAAACTATTTAAATTCACTCTTAGAACCATGTTCCTTTCAGGTATTGCCACCACATGCCATCTAATTTTACTCATATAAAAGGGGAGATGAGATGTGAGGTACTGTTGGCAATCTTCATCAGTTCTCCTTCACTCACTACTGCTGAGTTGGGTGGCATGCAAACAAAAGACATTTGCATACTCAATAGGTTGAGTGACATCCAACTGAAAGAAAGCTGCCAACCTTTGCCTGGCTTAGATAATAAGAATGTTATAAAATATTCTTTCCATTTTATGCCCTTTCACAATTTGAATTTTTTCTGTCATGTATGTGTATTATTTTGAAGTAATTGTATTTTTTAAAGTTACCAGCTTAAAACCATTTTATCTAAATCAAGAATAATTTAGGAGAGTTCGGAATTCAGTATTAGAATAGATTATAGAAGTAGAATTAAGTAATTTAAATAAGAAAAGGCTTAAATTGATTTACATGAATAAAAGAACAAAATACTAAACAAAAATGTTTCACAATTAGGAGCTAAATTAAAAATTAAGTGAATTTCTAGTGGCAAAGTTAAAGATTTAAAACTATGTACTATTCAGATAATTATATTGAGACCTGAGCCTAAGTATAATTTGTTATGAAAATCACCAAGTAGAAATAAAAACATAAATTTTAAAACTCTCATTAAATATAACCATTATGCTCATTAACTATGAAAAAACAGCAATGTGTACTATTATCATTATCGTCTACTAAAATCTAAGACTACTTCCTCTATCAGTACGTTTAAAAGAATTTAGTTTTCAGTCAAGGCATAGTTAAAAATCAGCTTGTGTATTATTCAATTCAAATCTAATTCTGCAGTCAAAGAATACTATATTAAGGGTGGCATGATGGCTCACCCTGTAATCCCAGAACTTTTGGAGGCCAAGGCAGGAAGATCCTCTTGAAGCCAGGAGTTCAAGACCAGCCTGGGCAACATAGCGAGACGTTGTCTCTACCAAAAAAAAAAAAAAAAAAAAAAAAATTAGCTTGGCATGGTGGTATACACCTGTAGTCCTAGCTACTCAGGAGGCTGAAGCAGGAGGATGGCTTGAGCCCAGGATTTAAAGGTTACAGTGAGCTATGATTGTACCACTGTACTCCAGCCTGAGAGTGACAGAGCAAGATCTCATCTCCATGATAATAATAAACTAATTCAACTATGTATTCTTTTTTTTTTTAAGACAGGGTCTCGCTCTGTCACCCAGGCTGGAGTGCAGTGGCATCATCTGTGCTCAACGCAGATTTGAACTCCTCCTGGTCTCAAGTGATTCTCCCACCTCAGGCTCCTGAGCAGCTGTGAATACAGGTGAGTGCCATCACGCCCTGCTAGTTTTTTATTTTTTGTACAGACAGGATCTCACTATGTTCCCCGGGTTGGTCTGGAACTCCTGGGATCAAGTAATCCTCCTGCCTTGGCCTCCCAAAGTGCTGGGATTATAGGCATTGGCCATCAAGCCCAGCACTCAACTATACGTTCTAAATCCAAAGAGTCTCTGCTATTTAAAAAAATAGTATATTACAGAAGTAAGCTTGCAATGATACCAAAATGCTACTTGACAGTACTAGAGGAAAAAATCCAACCTGCCACTACCCTTGGCCATCTTGACTAGTACATCTGCCTAACCAGTCTTCCTGTTTTTCATACAGCTCCTCTCTAATTCTTCTCTACCGATAAACCAGAGTGGTCTTTGAAAAATGAAAATTAGATTATGAAATTACTCTGCTTAAACTCTTTCTAAAGCATTTCTTATTTTCTCAAAATAAAATTCAAACTTCATCTTTACTATGGCCTACAAATCCCCACATGATTTGGCCCCTGCCTGCCTGTCTAACCCCTTGTTGTGCATCTCTCTTCCTAGTTCACAACATTTGAGCCACAACAAGCTCCTTTCTGATCCTGTGAAATATCGAGCTCTTTCTTACCTCCTAGCCTTTACACTTTCTTGTTCTTCTACCTGGAATGTTTTTCCTGCAATTATTCACATATCTGGCTGATTATTCTTCAGGTCTCACGTCATAAGGAATGCTTCACTGACCCCCTTTACCTAATGTGAGTGGCCTTCCCCAATTACCCTCTAATATAGCCCTGTGGCATTTATCACAATCTCTAATGATCTTGGATCTTGTTCCTTTATGTATCTACTTATTTATGATCTGTCTTTTTTTTTTTTTCTTGAGACAGTTTCACTCTTGTTGCCCAGGCTGGATTGCAATGGCACGATCTCGGCTCACCATAACCTCCGCCTCCCAGGTTCAAGCAATTCTCCTGCCTCAGCCTCCCAAGTAGCTAGGGTTACAGGCATGGGCCACCATGGCCAGCTAATTTTGTATTTTTAGTAGAGACGGGGTTTCTCAATGTTGATCACACCGATCTCGAACTCCCAACTTCAGGTGATCTGCCCACCTCGGCCTCCCAAAGTGCTGGGATTACAGGCGTGAGCCACCGCACCCGGCTATTATCTGTCTTCTTAACAAGTACATAAGTGCCATTGAAGTCAGGGATCCAGATGCCTTGTTCATAGCTACAAAATACTACGGTATTTTCTCTTAACCTAACCTAATCTACATAAACATGTAAAAACTAGATTACAGAAGGCAGGGTTCCAACTTATTTTGCTCAATATCTCCTTATAGTATTACTAAACAATGTTCAAATGTCAGTAGACATGGGAAAACCACAAGAATATTCAAAACTCAGCAGTTAAGTATTTTGTCTTAGTGTGTTACAAACTTGCCTTCTCCTTAAATATATAATTTCTTCAAACTTATTTTAACTGCTTCCCTGCAAAAAAGCACTAGGCCAAGTTATCTCTCTTGATGGCTAAATGGCCTCCTGCCTCCTTCATTAAGCGTACATGGCAAAATTAGGTGCATAACAGCATATGATTAGCTTCACATATAGCCTTTTTTTAAAAAAAGCCAGTTGTTTTCACCTGCAATTAGAAAAGAGCTGAATGAGAAATTTCCCTAAAAACAAAAGGAAATCTTTATATTATTTTGTTTTGAGACAGCTTACATTATACAGAAGTTAACTATCAATTGATATCTCATTGAACCTTTAGAACTTGATCTATAGTCTCATTTAAGTAGATGACAGTAATAAGAGAAAATGAGTCTCTGGTTTCAATATTTTGTGATTAGATATCTATAAAGAAAAGTAAGTACAGGTAAGTATAGATTTTTTTTTTTTTTTTTTTTTTGAGACAGGGTCTTGCTCTGTTGCCCAGAGTGGAGGGCAGTGGCGCAATTTTGGCTCACCACAATCTCCAATCTCAGGAGCATGCCTTAGCTCCTGAGTAGCTGTGATTATAGGTGCCTGCCACCGTGCCTGGCTAATTTTTTATATTTTCAGTAGAGACCGGGTTTCACCATGTTGGCCAGGCTGGTCTCAAACTCCTGACCTCAGGTGATCCGCCCACTTCAACCTCCCAAAGTGCTGGGATTACAGGCGGGAGCCACCATGCTCGGCCAGAAAATCTTTAAAGATGACAATATAAGGAAGCATTTTTGGCCAGGTGTGGTGGCTCACGTCTATAATCCCAGCACTTTGGGAGGCTGAGGTGGGAGGAGTGCTTGAGCTTAGAAGTTCGAGGCTAGCCTGGGCAACATGGCGAGACTCTGTCTCTAAAAAAATTTTAAAAATTAGGTGGGCGTAGTGGCATGCCTGTAGTCCCAGCTACTCAGGTAAGGCTAAGGCAGCAGAATTGTTTGAGCCCAGAAAGTGGAGGCCCCAGGGAGCCATGTTTGTGCCACTGCACTCCAGCCTGGGTGACAGAGAGAGAACCTGACTCAAAACAAACAAACAAACAAACAAAAAAAAACATACACTTACCTACATTTACTTTTCCCTATAGATATCCAGTCATAAAATATTGAAACCAGAGACTGACTTTCTTATTACTGTAATCTACTTAAATGAGACTATAGATCAAGTTCTAAAGGTTCAAGGAGATATTAATTGATAGTTAACTTCTGTATAATGTATGCTGTACTGCACATCGCAACATTTCTGAAATTGGGGTTAGTTTTACAATCACTATAGTTTCATAATTTACTTGGCAGTGTTTTTTTCCTAGTGGTGTCTCCTATGATTGATGATGTGTTAGGTTTAAAAAAATATGATATTTTTGAGGAAAAAGTATTATTTATTTATATTTATTGACCCTGCTCCCAACTTTATTATAATGGAGATTCAAGATATCAATAAAAAGTTTCTTGCTCAGGCCGGGCACGGTGGCTCATGCCTGTAATCCCAGCACTTTGGGAGGCCAAGGCGGGCAGATCACCTGAGGCTGGGAGTTCGAGACCAGCATGACCAACACTGAGAAACCCCGACTCTACTAAAAATATAAAATTAGCCAGGCGTGGTGGTGCATGACTGTAATCCCAGCTACTTGGGAGGCTGAGGCAGGAGAATTGCTTGAACCCGGGAGGCAGAGGTTGCCTTGAGCCGAGATCGCGCCACTGCACCCCAGCCTGGGCAACAAGAACGAAACTCCGTCTCAAAAAAAAAATTAAAAAGTTTCTTGCTCAAGATAACTCTAAGGTATTCACATCAATGAAATACATTGTTGCTGTATCTGTAAAATCCAAAAAATTCAGGCATGCAATATCTCTGATGTACCATGTATATCACATTTTACCAAATAATTTAAATTGGACTTCTTTTCATATATCTCTTTATGATGTTCTCTGCCTTCATTTATTTTTTGCTTTCCAAGTGTTTCCTTTTACCTGACTTTTTTGCAGCCAAACAAAATAGATAAGCCTAGATGTCCCAAAGACCCCAACTATCAAGAATAAAAATAGTGAGAAGAATCTACCTGGTAAATGCAACCCTAAACAGTATCAGTGAGCTCTTACATGCACATCTCTGTTCTTCTGCACTGCTACTTTTACTGCTACCTCCTTAACCATTTATATTCCCCTTACAATACTTTCTTCACATAGAATGATAACCCATCAGCCAGATTTCAAGTCTTCAGAGCTGAGTACAGCCACTGAGCCAATATTAAATAAGGTAGACTACATATATACCAAATAACTCAGCCTTCATCACCACCCTCAGCTCATCCAGCAGCTCAGTGGAATAACTGCTGATCAGACCTAAAACTGAGTGGCTGTAGGGATGATAAAGGATTGCTCAAGTTACTGATTTTTCCCTTCCCTTTTCTTGTGCAGTCTAGACCACTTGACTAGGCCTCTCAGCCTCTATCTCTGTTTAGGACTGGATCACTCCTATTAATCACATATTTGATCACTGTGCCTTTGCCACCTGGCTGCTCTTCCAAAGAACATCTCCATCATCAGGCCAATTTCCTTAGCCCAGCCTCAAAGGAATTGTAAGCTTTTTTTTGTTTTTTGTTTGTTTTTTGTTTTGAGACGGAGTTTCACTCTTGTTGCCCAGACTAGAGTGCAGTGGCGCGATCTCAGCTCACTGCAACCTCCGCCTCCCAGGTTCAAGTGATCCTCCTGCCTCAGCCTCCAGAGTGGCTGGGATTACAGGCTCCCACCCCCACGCCCAGCTAATTTTTGTATTTATAGTAGAGACGGGGTTTCGTCATGTTGGCTAGGATGGTCTCGAACTCCCAACCTCAGGTGATCCACCCACCTCAGCCTCCCAAAGTGCTGGGATTACAGGCATGGGCCACCGCATTCAGCTAAGAACTGCAAGCTTTTATCCTTACCCGTTGAGCCACAGTGACTTATCCACTGCCCAAATTATTACTATCTATGTGCATTCTGTATATCTTACTCCAAATTTGGATTTTTAAACTCACAATTTAGTAGTTGAGCATAAACCATCATGTTTATGTTCTTATCCTATAATAGCTTCAGTTCTGGGACCAAGATTCACACTTCTGTATCCTAACACAGTTAAACTTAGTATATATTCAGTGAATACATTCTAATTTGGAAACAGAATTGATCAAGCATAGTAATCTTTCTGGTAATGAATCACACATTCCTTACACACAATTGGTGTAAAGATATTAATCGATTTGTCCTACCTTGCTTAGTTTACAGAGAGAAAAATTCACAGAATTTAAAAGTTGAAAGGCAAGTCAACGTGATAAATTATATCTTACAACATGAAGAAGTCATGAGAGGAAACATGGTTAAGAGTAAAGACTTGCCAGGCGTGGTGGCGCATGCCTGTAATCCCAGCACTTTGGGAGGCCGAGGCGGGCGAATCACGAGATCAGGAGTTCAAGACCAGCCTGGCCAATATGGTGAAACCCTGTCTCTGCTAAAAATACAAAAATTAGCCAGGCGTGGTGGCGGGCGCCTGTAGTCCCAGCTACTCAGGAGGCTGAGGCAGGAAAACTGCTTGCCCGGGAGGCGGAGGTTGCAGTGAGCCGAGACTGCGCCACTGCACTCTAGCCTGGGCAATAGAGTGAGACTTGTCTCAAAAAAAAAAAAAGTAAAGACTTTTAGAAATCAAGAAGATACTGGTTTGAAATACAGTTCTGTCACTTTCTAGACTCTGGGTGATTTATTTAACCTCTCTGTGCCTCAATATCTTTATTTATGAAAAAAATCTATATTTTTCATAAATATATGAAAAAGAAAGCTGATATAAGAATCAGATTAAATAAAGTAAAGCACGTAGCATAATACCTGCCACAAGGAGGTACTCGATGAATAATTCAATAATTATTTTTACATATCATTAGACAAAGTACTTATTCTGTTAGTCTGTTTCCCTAACTCTAAAACAGGAAAAATATCTACCTTTCAGCTACTCTGAGGATCTAAGGAAAATGTATGCAAAAACACTGCATTTCACTTGACACATAGCAGGCACTCATAAAGGGAGAAGTTACTTTTGTTAAACAGTAGCTATTTTACTTAATTTGTTACTTCTAGTAAGCATCTAATATGGTTCTCTGTATATTTTATGAATGTTGATTATTTTGGGGGAAATATTATTATTATTATTATTATTTGAGATGTTGTTTCACTCTTGTTGCCTAGGCTGGAGTGCAATGGCACGGTCTTGGCTCACTGCAACATTCGCCTTCCAGGTTCAAGCAATTCTCCTGCCTCAGCCTCCACGTAGCTGGGATTACAGGTTCCCGCCGCCATGCCCATCTAACTTTTTTGTATTTTTAGTAGAGACAGGGTTTCACCATGTTGGCCAGGCTGGTCTTGAACTCCTGATCTCAAGTGATCCATCTGCCTCAGCCTCCCAAAGTGCTGGGATTACAGGCATGAGCCACCACGCCCAGCCAGGAGTAATCTTTTATACAACGGGTTCCTTCAAACAATAATGAAATATTCATTAGCAACAGAAATTCACTGCTCCTCCAACACAGTTCTCAAGACAATTACTGATGATATGACTCAGCTGAATCTCACAGGAATCTCTCTCTCTCTCTCTCATTACCTTAATTACATGCCATCTTCTAAACAACAAACTCTATAATTAGTGACCTAAATAAGTAAAATGGGCTTGAAAAGATTTCAAGAATCAGCTCACCTAACTTACAGGTGATAAATGCAACCCACAGAGTATATTCTCTTAGTAATTTTAATATTCCTATCTGTTAACTTCCTTCTGGTACTGTCATTTATTTCATTGTTTAGAATTCTGTTTTCAAATATAATTCTTTGCTTCAAGTAGTACCCTCAAGGCTTTCTAACATTAAAACTACTGTCTAGGCTGGGCACAGTAGCTCACAACTGTAGCCCCAACACTTTGGGAGGCTGAGTCAGGAGGATCGCTTGTGCCTAGGAGTTTGACACCAGCCTGGGCAACATGGCGAGACCTGTCCCTACAAAAAAATATATATTTTTTAATTACTACCAGAGGTCACAGTCAAAGAATCGTACACTGCTTTGGAGCCTACTCCAGTATAGATCAAAGCAAAGGCAAGGGCAATAAGGCTACACCAAGCTGGGGCAGTTTGGGTGGAGACAGAAAGACAGTATGAGAGAAACTTAGTAAAATATTTTGTCTCCTTCCTCTCCCAGACTCCCCAAACTCTGTCCGTTTATCTCTTGCTACCATTATTCTAACCTTAAGTGTATCACATCCTGTGAAATAGGACTACTAGAATGGACTACTAGGGTGACAAAGAATTCCAGTTTAATTCCAGTTTATGCTATGTATTTCCATACACCAACTGCAGAGACTAGGTTCTAACTCAAAGTTGTTCTGAATATATTAAATGTAGGTACATGCTGAGCCATTTTAAGTCATTGATACTAGTCATTTATTTACCTATTTGATGCTCCCTTTATTTTATTTTATTTTTTTTGAGACGGAGTTTCACTCTTGTTGCCCAGGCTGGAGTGCAATGGGACGATCTCGGCTCACCGCAACATCTGCCTCCTGGGTTCATGCAATTCTCCTGCCTCAGCCTTCCAAGTAGTTGGGATTACAGGCATGTGCCACCATGCCCGGCTAATTTTGTATTTTTAGTAGAGACGGGGTTTCTCCATGTTGGTCAGGCTGGTCTCGAACTCCCGACCTCAGATGATCTGCCCGCCTCGGCCTCCCAAAATGCTGAGATTACAGGAGTGAGACACCGCGCCCGGCCAGATGTTCCCTTAACTTTTTAAAGCTAGAAACTCAAACAACTACAGTTCTTAGACATTTTTAAATGAAAATAAGTAAGGCTCTACAGTGAGAGCCAGAAATGTCTGGGTTCCAATGATCAGGCATTTTACCCAGTTGATATTAGTCACCTACTTACCATGACACACATAAAATATACTGTGACATGTCAGCAGAAGTATATTTTACACATATCAAATAACCTGTCCCTAAATGATACTTTCAACTCAAATGTAACACTTTCTTTATTTGGAATTCAGTGATGAGAAGACAACTTGACTATATAAGAGACAGTACGGTCCAGCAGTTAAGAGTGTAGACTGGCTCAGGCGCAGTGGCTCATGCCTGTAATCTCAGCACTTTGGGAGGCTGAGGCAGGTGGATCACCTGAGGTCAGGAGTTCCAGACCAGCCTGGACAACATGGTGAAACCCCATCTCTACTAAAAAATACAAAAACTAGCCAGGCGTGGTGGCAGGCGCTTTAATCCCAGCTACTTGGGAGGCAGAGGCAGGAGAATCGTTTGAACCCGGGAGGCAGAGGTCACAGTGAGCCAAGATTGAGCCATTGTACTCAAGCCTGGGGGACAAGAGCGAGACTTCTTTCAAAAAAAAAAGAAGAGTGTAGACTATAGGCTGGGTGTGGTGGTTCACATCTTTAATCTCAGCACTTTGGGAGGCCAAGGTGGGCAGATCACAAGGTCAAGAGAACGAGACCATCCCGGGCAATATGGTGAAACCCCATCTCTACTAAAAATACAAAAATTAGCTGGGTGTGGTGGTGCGCGCCTGTAGTCCCAGCTACTCAGGAGGTTGAGGCAGGAGAATTGCTTGAACCCAGGAGGTGGAGGTTGCAGTGAGCCGAG
This sequence comes from Pongo pygmaeus, assembly GCF_028885625.2. Lineage (NCBI taxonomy): Eukaryota > Metazoa > Chordata > Mammalia > Primates > Hominidae > Pongo > Pongo pygmaeus. The sequence continues at coordinate 102,689,544 of NC_072384.2, read as the reverse complement.
ATTGCGCCACTGCACTCCGGCATGGCGACAGAGTGAGACTCCATCTCAAAAAAAGAAGAAGAAAAAAAAAGTGTAGACTGTAGCCGGGCATGGTGGCATGCATCTATAATCCCAGCTACTCGGGAGGCTGAGGTGAGAGGATGGCCTGAGTTGGGAGGCAGAGGCTGCAGTGAACTGAGATTGCACCACTGCACTCCAACCTGGGTGACAGCCTGTCTCCAAAAAAAAAGAGTGTACACTGGTCAGGTGTGGTGGTGCATGCCTGTAATTCCAGGACTTTGGGACGCCAAGGCAAAAGGGTCACTTGAGCCCAGGAGTTCAAGAGCAGCCTAGCCCCCATCTCTACAAAAAATAAAAAAATTAGCCGGGCATGGTGGTACACACCTGTAGTCCCAGCTACTGGGAGGCTGAGGTGGGAGGATCACTTGAGCTTCCAGGAGATTGAGGTTACAGTGAACTGTGATCATACCACTGCACTCCAGCCTGGGTGGCAGAGCAAGGCCCTGTTTTATTGAAAAAAAAAAAAACAACAAAAACTATAAGACTACTTACTATGGCGCAGTGGCTCACACCTGTAATCTCAGCACTTTGGGAGGCCAAGGCAGGCGGATCACCTGAGGTCAGGAGTTCGAGACCAGCCTGACCAACATGGAGAAACCCTGTCTCTACTAAAAATACAAAATTAGCTGGGGGTGGTGGCACATGCCTGTAATCCCAGCTGCTCGGGAGACTGAGGCAGGAGAATCACTTGAACCCGGGAGGCAGAGTTTGCGCCATTGCACTCTAGCCTGGGCAACAAGAGTGAAACTCCATCTCCCAAAAAAAAAAAAAAAAAAAAAGACTACTTACTAAAAGCATTTTTGGTAGTTGTACATAAGGTAGAGGCTTTTCTAAAATAACACAAAACCAGATGTCATAAAGGAAAAAAAAAAAGCAGTTGTAATTGCATAAAGTCATTTATATCATATATTTATATCATGTAACACCTTTAAATCAGTAAGAAAAACAAACAAATCATTAGAATAGGCAATTCAGAGAAATACAACTGGCTGACAAGCATGAAAAGCTTGGCTCCACTAATAATTAAAGGACTCCAAACAAATTAGATATCATTTATTTTGCTCTGGCAAAAATGGAAAAGAATGATATTACGTAGTATTTGAAAAGGTATAAGAAAATGGAGATTCTCGGCCAAGCGCGGTGGCTCACACCTGTAATCTCAGCACTTTGGGAGGCCGAGGCGTGTGGATCACCTGAGGTCAGGAGTTCGAGACCAGCCCAGCCGACATGGTGAAACCCTGTCTCTACTAAAAATACAAAAATTAGCCAGGCATGGTGGCACGTGCATGTAATTCCAGCTACTGGGGGGCTGATGGCTTGAACCTGGGAGGCAGAGGTTGCAGTGAGCCAAGATCGTGCCACCGCACTCCAGCCTGGGCAACAGCGCAAGACTCTGTCTCAAAAAAAAAAAACACACGAAAGAAAATGGAAGTTCTCATACACTACTGGTAGAAATGACAGTACAACCTATTTTGAAGAAATTCTAGCAGTTCAAGATTTTAAATGTACAAATTTCTGACCACGTGATCTTACTTCTAGAACTGTCCCACATGAATAATCACAAAACTTTATGTACAATATACGCAATATTATTCCACCTTGTTTAGAAGCAAATTCTAATTATACAGATATTTATTTATAGCACATATAAAAAAGCATTAAAGATTATACACCAACTATTAACACTGGTTACATCCAGGAAATGGGATTAAGTAAACACGAGATGATGGTTTTTTTTTTTTGTATACTTCATTATCATTTCTACACTTCACCATCATCATCATTTAAAAACCCTTTTTAATGGGCCAGGTGCAGTGGCTCATGCCTGTAATCCCAGCACTTCGGGAGGCCGAGGAGGGCGGATCACCTGAGGTCAGGAGTTCGAGACCAGCCGGACCAACATGGAAAAACCCCATCTCTACTAAAAACACAAAATTAGCCGGACATGGTGGCACATGACTGTAATCACAGCTACTCGGGAGGCTGAAGCAGGAGAATTGCTTGAACCCAGGAGGCGGAGGTTGCGGTGAGCCAAGATCGCGCCACGGCACTCCAGCCTGGGCAACGAGAGCAAAACTCAGTCTCAAAAAAAATAAATAAATTTTAAAAACCCTTTTACAATGACTTTGTATAATTTTAGAATCTTAAATAACAAAAAGTTTTTTAAAAGAAATGATAAAATCAAAAGCAAAAACAAGTCTTTTTTTTTTTTTTTGAGACGGAGTCTTACTCTGTCGCCCAGGCTGGAGTGCAGTGGCGCAATCTCATCTCACTGCAAACTCTGCCTCCCGGGTTCAAGTGATTCTCCTGCCTCAACCTCCTGAGTAGCTGGGACTACAAGCGCATGCCACCATGCCAAGCTAATTTTTTGTATTTTTAGTAGAGATGGGGTTTCACCATGTTAGCCAGGATGGTCTCGATCTCCTGACCTCACGATCCGCCCGCCTTGGCCTCCCAAAGTGCTGGGATTACAGCCCTGAGCCACCACACCCAGCCTTTTTTTTTTTTAATTTAAGAGACAGGGTCTCAACCTGTCACCCAAGCTGAAGTGCAGTGGCATGATCACAGCTCATTGCAGTCTCCAATTCCTGGGCTTCAGTGATCCTCCCACCTCGGCCTCCCAAGTAGCTGGTACTACAGACTCACACTCAGCTGATTTTTAAAAACTGTTTGTAGAGACAGGGTTCTCATTATATTGCCCAGGCTGGTCTCGAACTCTAGGCCTCAAGCAATCTGCCTGCCTCGGCCTCCCAAAGATTACAGGCGCGAGCCACTGCACCCAGCCCACACTTTTAATTGCAAATAACTAGAATTTAATCTATTAAAGAACGTCAGTTACTGAATTTAATCTACTTTCATTAAAAGGGTAACGTGAAATATAAAGCCTATTAGATGCTTAGAGTAGAACACAGTAAAAACCTAAGACTAAAATCTTGCTTTTTTTTTGAGACTGAGTCTCACTGTGTCGCCCAGGCTGGAGTGCAGTGGCGCAATCTTGGCTCACTGCAACCTCCACCTCCCAGGTTCAAGGGATTCTTCTGCCTCAGCCTCCTGAGTAGCTGGGACTACAGGCACCCACCACCATACCCAACTAATTTTTTTTTGTATTTTGTTGTAGAGACGGGGTTTCACCGTGTTAGCCAGGCTAGTCTCGATCTCCTGACCTCGTGATCTGCCCGCTTCCACCTCCCAAAGTGCTGGGATTAAAGGCGTGAGCCACTGCGCCCGGCGTATCTTGCTTTTGAAAGAAGGCCTTAGCAAGGAATCAGTATAACTCAATTTCTTACAAACCTAAGTAAATGGACAAACAATTTTTTTTTTTTTTTTGAGATGGAGTCTCGCTCTGTCACCCAGGCTAGAGTGCAGTGGCACGATCTCAGCTCACTGCAACCTCCACCTCCTAGGTTCAAGCGATTCTCCTACCTCAGCCTCCCAAGTAGCTGGGACTACAGGCATGTGCCACCACACCCGGCTAATTTTTGTATTTTCAGTAGAGACAGGGTTTCACCACGTTGGCCAGGCTGTTCTCAAACTCCTGATCTCAGTTAATCCACCCACCTCGGCCTCCCAAAGCGCTGGGATTACAGACATGAGCCACCGTGACAGCCAAACAATGATTCTTAAGAAACAGCTGTACAAATGGAACAAGTTGGTGTGAAAGACTAAACTGAATTTATAGATTAGCATTCTTGATAACGTTTCATCAAGCTAACACATTGGTTTAGCCAAAGGAAAAAACGATTAAGTATCTCAGAAAAGTTATATCCCACATAAAACTTTGTTTGAATAAGTAACATGAATAAATTCATCTCTTCATGTCATTTGACTGTTTTTAATCTTGCCTTTCTTATCACTACAATACAGTCATTTGTGAAGTAACTAAATAAAAGTTATTCTTCACACTAGACTGGCCCCATGGGGTTTTAATCACTAAGAACACATGGAAACATTAAAACTGTATCCTCAACTAAATATGTCATCATCACTCTTCTAACTGGTGTTCTTTTCCAAAACTGAAGCTTTGAATCTTCAATGAATTTTTATTATTATCCACTGACATTTGAATGCTACACATAAAACAAAACCTAAGATATTTGCTGTCATTTACAGCAAAAGAAGAGACTATACCTAAGACTTGGTTCAATCTGGACAATTATTCTGGCATGATCAAAGTACCAGTAAGATTTTCAGGTGACTAAAAGATTCCAAATATTTTATACCTTTAGACTAACACGTTATATATTATATGAATGTTTTGCTTTGGAGCCATAGGGGCCTGACCTTGATTCCCAAGTGTCCCACTTACTCAGTTTACTCATCTGCAGAATAAAGAAAAATAATAGTACTGATCAGTCTGTTTAGAGGATAATGAGATAACACAGTAAATATGTAAGGCACTTAGTAACTATACTAAAAATGAGAAATGCTCATGTGTCTCTTCACTTCCGCAATATAGATTAACTAATTGTAGCCACTGTCAAATTATATAGAATAAGGTATCTTAAATCTAATCTCTTCTAAAATATTTAATTTTCAGAATCTTTCCTAGTTTGTAAAGTTAAAAGCCCAATGAAAGTTGAGCAATACAGAGGCTGGCACATGAGGTCATAAATTGCAGAAGCCAGATTGTGTACAATATTTTAAATGACTGTGATTATTATTCTGAATGAGACAGGAAGACAATAGTTTGAAGCAAAGAAATGTCTTATCTAACTTATGTATGAAAAGGGTCTGCCCGGGCGCGGTGGCTCACACCTGTAATCCTAGCACTTTGGGAGGCTGAGGAGGGCAGATCACGAGGTCAGGAGATTGAGACCATCCTGGCTAACACAGTGAAATCCCGTCTCTACTAAAAATGCAAAAAAAATTTAGCCGGGCATGGTGGCACGTGCCTGTAATCCCATCTACTTGGGAGGCTGAGGCAATAGAATCACTTGAATCCGGGAGGTAGAGGTTGCAGTGGGCCGAGATCGCACCACTGTACTCCAGCCTGGACGACAGAGCGAGACTCTGTCTGGAAAAAAAAAAGAAAAAGAAAAGAAAAGGGTCACTCAGGCTACTATGTTGAAGGAGACTGTAACAATGCAAAGACGTTAACAGAGAAAACAGAGTCTAGTAAAAAAGTACAAGTAAGAGAAGATAGTGGCTTTTAGATTAAGGTAGTAGCACAGTGGAGGTGGTAAGAAGCAATAAGATTCTAGATATATTTTGAAGGTAAAGCCAAGAGTTTTTGCTATCAGATTGGATAAGAATGTGAAAAAAAGAAAGAGAAGAGACAAAGATATCTCTAATTTGGGGCCTGAACAACTGGAAGGATAGAACTGACATTTGCTGAATAGGCTAAGACATAGGAGGAACAGGTCTGGTGAAGCAGCTTCAGAAGTTCAGTTTTGGACAGGTTAAGTTTGTGATGAATATTAGACATCCAAGTAGATACGACAGATACACAGTTGGCTACATGCAACAGAATTTCAAGGAAAGAAGTCTGAGATAGAAATAAATTTGAAACTTGTACGCCTTTAGATGCTATTTAAAGCCATAAAACTGGATGAGATCACCAAGAGGGTGGGTGCAGACAGAGAAAAGAAAAGGTCTAAAGACTGAATCCTGAAACACAACATTTAGCCATCAGGGACATAAGGAGGAACTATCAAAGTTGCTGGTGAGGTAGGAGAAAAATCAAGAGAGAATAGTATCTTAGAAGCCAAATGAAGAAAGTACTTGAAGGATGAAAAAAAGGATTAAATTGGCTCATGCTGCAGATAGGTCAAAACAAGAACTTGGAAATAAATCAAAAAACAAGCAGGACATATGCACAGAAGTATTAAACATAGCATTGTTTATTAGAGAAGAAAATCAGAAACAACCTAAACATCTCCCAATATGAATTAAGTAAATAAATACACTCAATGGAATATCACACAATTATGAAAAAATGATAGTTATTAAGATCACATACACGACTATGACATATTATTCTATGTAAAAAAAGATATAATTAATAGATATTATAAAATCACAACCATATAAAAATACATGCTTTTTTTTTTTTTTGGCTGGGCGTGGTGGCTCATTGCCTGTAATCCCAGCACTTTGGGAGGCTGAGGCGGGCAGATCACAAGGTCAGGAGTTCGAGACCAGCCTGGCCAACACAGTGAAACTCCGTCTCTACTAAAAATACAAAAATTAGCCCGACACGGTGACACACACCTGTAGTCCCAGCTACTCGGGCGGCTGAGGCAGGAGAATCGCCTGAACCCAGGAGGCGGAGGTTGTCATGAGCCGAGATCACGCCACTGTACTCCCACCTGGGTAACAAAGCAAGACTCCATCTCAAAAAAAAAAAAAAAAGCATCTTTTTTTTAATTAGAAGAAAACATACCAAAACAAAAAGTGTTAGGGTTATATGAAGATTAATATTTTTTCTCTTAATTTTTCAAATGAAAACAAAAAAAAAAGCCTGCCCTAAAAGGTTAGCCTGGTGTGTCTACTACAATTATATAGATTTGCTCACAGACTATTCTTATTTACAAAAGCAAAGATTAAACACAGATTAATAATAATAGAAAGTCGTAACTATTTCCTCATCTAAATGAAACAAAAAACTGGAGAATTTGGATTACTGGCCAAATATTTATACATCCCTTCACACTTATCATTAACACATTTTGTTCTAAATTATCCTATTTTGCACTAAACTTACTGGAACAGAATGAAAGTACATGATCGTGTATATTTTTAACACCAATTATAAGGGCAAACTACTGTCTTGAAGGAGAAAGGGGAAGTGAGATCTGGTTTTAAGAAACTGAAATTTCTCGGCCAGGCGCGCTGGCTCATGTCTGTAATCCCAGCACTTTGGGAGGCTGAGGCAGGCAGATTACCTGAGGTTGGGAGTTCGAGACCAGCCTGACCAGCATGGAGAAACCCCGTCTCTACTACAAATACAAAATTAGCTGGGTGTGGTGGTGCATGCCTGTAATCCCAGCTACTCAGGAGGATGAGGCACAAGAATCACTTGCACCCGGGAGGTGAAGGTTGCAGTGAGCGAAGATCTTGCCATTGAACTCCAGCCTGGGCAACAAGAGCAAAACTGCGTCTCAGAAAGAAAGAAAGAAAGAAACTGAAATTTCTCAACCTCCATTTGCATCTAACCTTCCAGAAACAGATGTGGATCAAATACCTAACTCTCCCAAATACCTAACTCCATCTAAAATTCTTAGACCAGTGCCTCTGGCACAATACTTTATCATGTCTCAGAAAGAAAGAAAGAAAGAAACTGAAATTTCTCAACCTGCATTTGCATCTAACCTTCCAGAAACAGATGTGGATCAAATACCTAACTCTCCCAAATACCTAACTCCATCTAAAATTCTTAGACCAATGCCTCTGGCACAATACTTTATCATGTCTCATAATTTTTCCGCCAAGTCCACTGTCGACACATTTAAGAATTGAATGATTGCACACATTTTGCACTATATCTTGATAATTTGGGTAATGTATTTTAAACGTTACTGATGCACAAGGCAGGGTTAAGGTACAGTGTTGGGCACTGTGATTCTAGGCATGCATATAATCTTTCATATCAGTGTTTTTTTTTTGAGATGGAGTTTCACTCTTTTGCCAAGGCTGGAGTGAAGTGGCACAATCTTGGCTCACTGCAACCTCTGCCTCCTGGGTTCAAGTGATTCTCCTGCCTCAGCCTCCCAAGTAGCTGGGATTACAGGCGCCCGCCACCACGCCCGGCTAATTTTTGTATTTTTAGTAGAGATGGGGTTTCACCATGTTGGCCAGGCTGGTCTCGAACTCCTGACGTCAGTTGATCCACCAGCCTTGGCCTCCCAAAGTGCTAGGATTACAGGTATGAGCCACCAGGCCCAGCCCATATTAGTGTTTTTGAAAATAATTCTTCTTTTTTTTTTTTTTGAGATGGAGTCTCGCCCTGTCGCCCAGGCTGGAGTGCAGTGGTACGATCTCAGCTCACTGCAACCTCCGCCTCCCAGGTTCAAGTGATTCTCCTACCTCAGCTTCCTGAGTAGCAGGGATTACAGGCTGCACCACCACGCACAGCTAATTTTGTTTTTTTCTTTTTTTTTTTGACAGAGTTTTGCTCTTGTTGCCCAGGCTGGAGTGCAAAGGCACAACCTTGGCTCACCACAACCTCCGCTTCCCAGGTTCAAGCGATTCTGCTGCCTCAGCCTCCCGAGTAGCTGGGATTACAGGCATGTGCCACCACACCCGGTTAATTTTGTATTTTTAGTAGAGACAGGGTAGAGACCACCACGTTGGCCGGGTTGGTCTCCAACTCCCCACCTCAGGTGATCAGCCCACCTTGGCCTCCCAAAGTGCTGGGATTACAAGCATGAGCCACGGCGCCTGGCCTAATTTTGTATTTTAGTAGAGATGGGGTTTCACCATGTTAGTCAGGCTGGTCTCAAACTCCTGACCTCGGGTTATCAGCCCGCCTTGGCTTCCCAAAGTGCTGGGATTATAGGTGTGAGCCACAGCACCCAGCCAAATTTTTGTATTTTTTGTACAGCAGGGTTTCATCATGTTGGCCAGGCTGGTCTCGAAATCCTGACCTCAAGTGATCCGCCTGCCTTGGCCTCCCCAAGTGCCAGGATTACAGAGTAAGCCACTTCGCCCAGGCCACACTGCAAATTTTTAAAAGGAAAAAGATTTTGGGTAATTGCTTAATGCACAAATTAAGAAATGTTTGTCCCTAATGTTTACCAGATTAAGCAATAAAAGACATAGATTAAGTAGTAATTACCACAAAAAGTAGAAATAACATTATAGAATTTGAGAGTTACAAAGAATCTTAGATCCAGTAGTTCTCAAAGGTACCTAAAATTTACTGGTTGATGAGGGCATCAAAGGCAGATTCCCAGGCTTGTTGTCCAGAGATTTGGATTCAGTAGGTCTAGTGGGGTACCCATGAATCTGTATTTCAAAATGATCAAGTACAACCTCATATTATTACAAGAAAACTATGTTAAGTAACCTATTTGCCCGAAATCACATAGAATCTAGGTCTCATTAACTCCCAATAGTGGTCTTCCCACTATACCTCTTAAACTACATACTTTATAGTTGAAGGAACTAGGACAAAGAAAAAGTTATTAGTGTGTTGAGTCAATAAACAATCCTAGAATATTCCTGGTTGAAATTCCTATTTATTATTCATTCACTAAGTATTTCTTAAATGTCTACTAAATTACAAAACTAATCAGGCATGAATACTGTCCTCCGGAAGCAATTATCAGTACGAAGGACAAGGCAAATACATAAAACTGATATCTGGTCAGGTGCGGTAGCTCACACCTGTAATCCCAACACTTTGGGAGGCCGAGGTGGGCGGATCAGCTGAGGTAAGGAGTTTGAGACCAGCCTGGCCAACATGGTGAAACCCCATCTCTGCTAAAAATAAAAAAATTTCGGGCGTGGTGGCTCACACCTGTAATCTCAGCACTTTGGGAGGCCAAGGCAGGTGGATCACGAGATCAGGAGTTCGAGACCAGCCTGGCTAGCATAGTGAAACCCCATCGCTACTAAAAATACAAAAATTAACCAGGCATGGTGGTGCACACCTATAATCCCAGCTACTCGGGAGGCTGAGGCAGGAGAATGGCTTGAACCTGGGAGGTGGAGGTTGTAGTGAGTCGAGATCGTGCCACTCCACTCCAGACTGTGTGACAGTGCAAGACTCCATCTCAAAAACAAAACAAAAAAAAAAACAAAAACTGATATCCAACAGCACAGCAATCTACGAGTAGGTGCCAAAATAAGTGGTGTGGCCAATTATAAAATTAACTGATTCACACGGATTCCACTCAGTATTTTTTTAATGGTTAGAATTTACCCATTAGAGATCAACATTCAATTTCTTCTTTTTGTTAAAAAAAAAACTGGCCTTTAATGAAGGAAAGGTTTTGTCTTGTGTGAACAGTTATCTCTCTCCTCACTACTCATCCATATCAATACCACTGCTATCACATCATCCCACATGCCAGAATAGCTTTTATAGAGACCAAAGTTTATATCATTTTAATGCAAAAAACTAATTAAGAACTTGGCCCTCTTCAAAGGGTAAGAAAAGCCTCTCTTCTGGACCATCTTACTGATTATATGTGGTCTACTGAGCATTTCAATTCTTCGTTCTTCTGCAATAGTACTATACATCCAAATATTACATTAGCCTCATCATAGGCAAAGTGTTCTTTGATACCTCTTGTTTCTGAGCTTGGCCATATGACTCCGTCAGCCAATGGGATGTTAGGAGAACAGAGTCTGGAAATGTGCTGGTAGGGTTGGGCTTGGCCTCTTGCACTTCTGCCAATGCCATAACACAAGCTTCCCCCAGATAGATGTTACTTCTCCCTCTAGCCTGGACCCCAGAAGGAGACACATGGAGCAGAATAAATGCCTATTGTTGCATGCCACTAAGATTTTGTGGTTGCCAATAATTACACAGCAAAATGTCACTGAATCACCATATTTAAGAAATCCAGCCCAGGCACGGTGGCTAACGCCTATAATCCCAGCACTTTCGGAGGCAGAGGTAGGCAGATCACGAGGTCAGGAGTTTGAGATCAGCCTGGCCAATATGGTAAAACCCCGTCTCTACTAAAAATACAAAAATTAGCCGGGCGTGGTGGTGCACACCTGTAGTCCCAGCTACTTGGGAGGCTGAGGCAGAAGAATCACTTGAACCCGGGAGGCAGAGGTTGCAGTGAGCTGAGATGGCGCCACTGCACTCCAGCCTGGGTGACCGAGCGAGACTCTGTCTCAAAAAAAAGGAAGAAATCCAGGGCCACGGCCAGGCACAGTGGCCCACACCTATAATCCCAGCATTTTGGGAGGCCGAGGCGGGCAGATCACCTGAGATCAGGAGTTCAAGACCAGCCTGACCAACATGGAGAAACCCTGTCTCTACTAACAATACAAAATTAGCCAGGAGTGGTGGCACATGCCTGTAATCCCAGCTACCTGAGAGGCTGGGGCAGAACTGCTTGAACCCGGGAGGTGGAGGTTGCAGTGAGCTGATATCACACCATTGCACTCCAGCCTGGGCAACAAGAGCGAAACTCAAAAAAAAAAAAAAAAAAAAAAGAAAGAAATCCAAACAATCAGGACTGACGATATAAAGCAGGGCTTCTCAAGCACCTGCTTAAGTGAGACTTTGGGGGGGTTCTCCCAGAGAGATTCATTCAGTACATCTGGACTATAGGGCCAAAAATATGCATTTTTATCAAGAACCCCAGATAATTCTGTTGCAGTACCCACACTTTGAGAAAAACTAAAATGAAGATTACTAAACTTCACTCAGTAATATTCACTAACATTAATCTTACTTTAGATAATGTATGTGTTCCTCAAGAGATGTATGTAAAATTGCAATCTAATCAAGTGAATTATTTCAAACGCATTACAGAAGTTGACCTTTAAATAACAGCTGTGTTGTATTCTTTTATTAAGAATTCATTCATAAACCAAGCTGGCACATCTTATTTTTCATAAGTTCGTTTTTTTTTTGGGGGGGGGGGCATAGAAAATGTTCTAAGAATTAGGTTGGGCATGGTGGCTCATGCCTGTAATCCCAGCACTTTGGGAGGCCGAGGCAGGTGGATCACGAGGTCAGGAGTTCGAAACCACCCTGCCAAAATGGTGAAACCCTGTCTCCACTAAAAATACAAAAAAAAAAAAAAAAATTAGCTGGGCATGGTGGTGGGCTCCTGTAGTCTCAGCTACTCTGGAGGCTGAGGCAGGAGAACCACTTGAGCCTGGGAGGCAGAAGTTGTGGTGAGCCGGGGTCATGCCACTGCACTCCAGCCTGGGCGACAGAGTGATATTCCGTCTGAACGAAAAAAAAAAAAAGAAAGAAAGAAAATGTTCTAAGAATTAAGGAGTCCAAGAACTCAATAAGTGAGAAAGAGGGAATCAAAAGAAATGATTTATCCATGACCCCGAAAAAGGATGTGCTATCAATCAGTCTTCTAGGATTTATTTTCCTGTTCAACTGCACCATTTGCGCCTGTCCAGTTAACATCACTGAATCTGTGTAACCCAAATCCACACAGGCCCTCTCTAATCAGCTTGCACTTAATGAAGCTGCACTAGCCACTTCAATATTAGGCCAAGCAAAGTTTTACATGTTCAGAACTACGACATTTGCATAACCACTGCTGCACTAACACCTTGTAAGTGTCCCTGCTTCTTTACAAAGGTTGATCTGGTGAAGGCATTACTCCATCTCATATATCCAATAAGATGAGAAGTTGTTGCTGCTAGTGCTGCTGTTACAATTAATGTGGTATGTAAGGGCGCACACTATAATCCTGACTCCATAATTTACTGACTGTGTGGTGAGTTATTCAAATTCTCTGTACTTTACTCTCCCTCTATGGAAAAGGGGAATGATAATAACCTACAATATAGAATTGTCATAAAGATGAAATGAAAAAATATATGTAAAGTTATTCGAATAGCTGATGGTGCATGGCAGGCACTTAATAAATACTAGCTATTATCATTACTGTTACAGGTCTGAAATCCAGCTTCACAAATTTTGTCATGCGGTGCTATGCAATACCAAAGAAAAAAAAGACTACAACCACTTTTAAGCAGTGATTCTTTTACTCTCTCCCTTTTAAGACACACTATTCTAAGATGATTTTATTACCAAACAAAAATTAAGTTTATTTTTAAATAAATGCTTTTTCTCTTACTTTTATCAGTTCTGATCACAATAATGAGCACGTCATCATAAATGAGAATCTATATTCTAAAAAGGTTAAGAATAACAAATAACATTGAAAAGCCTATGTTCTGAGATTTCTGCTCATGGAACGTTTAAGGCCTTTTACTCCATATTTTAAAGGAACCACATGGCTTATGGCTAGAGAATTTAAATAGCTAACACAATATAAAGAAATTTAGAGAAAAATCATTTTTACTCTGAAAGCAACTACAATTATTAAAAGTATTAAAATATCAGTTTTAAAGTAAATTTAGAAGTTCAAATTATTTTAACAGAACCATATAGATTTATCATCAATTTAACAGACATTAATCAACAGTAGACATTATTCAACAATAGCAAAAGCATAAAAAGAAACTTCAAATTTTCTTCGGCATTTTCCTAGATCAGACTTTCAAAATGAAAATAAGCAAGTAACCTCTGTATCTAACATAGCAATGAGAAATTTGTTTAATGTGAAACACACTTATCAAAAGAAAAAAAGTAATTCGAAAGGGTCATTTGGTCCTTTACTCGTTTTAAAAGCACAATCCATTTGCCCATCATAAACCAAGTGTACGAGTTATATGTTAGAATTCACTCCTGAAAATTTCTAAAAGCATATCACCAAAAGGCTGCTTGAAAAAATAGTTGCAAATAGAAGATAAGGTCTTTTTCCTAAGGTTTCTGAGAACTGAAATGAAAATATCCAAAGGAAAGGATGACTACCACCCTTTAGACTTTAGTTAAATGTCAAAGAACTTTCGGAGTCAAATCTCCTAGAAGTCTAATGTCAGGTCAAAGTTGTCTCGACAGCAAAGCCAATAGATAGATGCCAGGTGACTAACAGTAAAGTTATCAAACCGTATAATACGATATATCAAGAGTCTCACAGTTCTGGCTTCCTCAACATTTATTCTATTCATTCGGTAACATTTCTGAATAATGAAAGGAACATGGATTCCCAGAGTGATCTAAATTTCAAAATAAGGTTCAAGTGTGTGTTCTCTAGTTGATGTTCTTCTTACTATAAGCCAAAACCGCTTCTTTATAATAATAATTTTAAAAATCTACAGGTCTGTTTCCAGAGATCTCATAATAGGCACTGTTCACTGGTGATTAAAATATTATTTTTAATCGTTGCATTACCTCACAGCTAAAAATGTCAAGATACCACACCCAATATGTCTTTTTCACCCCGTGAAGGGGGGTGGGGTGGGAATATGTAAGTGGGGATAGGAAAATACACAAGAATATTAAAGGCGATTTCCCTGGAAGGCATGAGGCAGGCGCGCAGGCACCGGGTCGCAGCTCCGCTGCACCGCGATCGGGGGGACGCGTGGCGAAGGGCAAGCACAGGCCTCGGCCTCTGCGGGCTCGCCACCCGCAGGGGCAGGGGCCGGGACGCGCCGGCCGGCGCTACTCACCAGCCGCAGTGCTGACCAGCAGGATGGTCCATGGTAGCCAGGGCACCCGCCAGGGCCGCTGCAGCGACGAAGTCATCCCTGGGCCAGCCAAGAAGCAGGAGGGCAAAGAAAAGAAATATGGGAAGTAGACCGGCGGAGAAACAGCCGGGAGGCTCGTCTTCTCTCCTGTGGACTGATCCTGCCCGTATCACAATACAGTTTGAAAGGACAAATGGCAGATGAGAGGACCTAGCTGCAGAGCTTTCATGCCCCTGCAGAAATTCCCTTCATTTCTCTCCCTTGCGGCTGGGGGGGTTCCTTCGCCTCGGACGGGGTGCCGCGGCCCTCCAAACGGAAGGCATGTCTGTGGGGAAAGCAGGGAGTCAAGAAGAAATCCCCCAAATTATTTCCCTCGTAGTTTCACGATATCAAAAAAATATCCAGGTCTGGGAGAAAACATATCCAGGGTGCGGAGGGCGGGGATTCGATCCGGGGTCGGGGGGCGAGGGTCAGAACTAGTTCCCGACTGCCGGGAAGGACGAAGCCCGGAGGGCGGCGGCGGCGCCCGGCAGCCCGAGTCGCATCGCCCGCGGCTCCGGGAAGGCAGGATTCCTTAAGTTTCGCTTCGGTGCTTCCTTCACTCTGATTTCGAAAACAACAAATCCTCTTCCTTGACTGGATCAAAAAAGGTGCCTGCCTCCATGGACAAGCTCACAGTCCCCACGCCTTCGCAGAACAACCGTGAGAGGATTGGGGAGGCCCTGGCGAAAGCTGAGGAGAGGTAGGAGCGGGGGAGGGGAGGGGTCGCGGCCCCGGCCCGGGCTCCCCGAGACGGCGGGCGAAGGGGGTGTGAGAGGCTGCCCCTTCTAGCCCTCCCGGCGGCGCTCCCTTCCCTTCCTCGCTTTTTATTCCTGCCGCTCGATCTTGCCTGAGGTAAATTCCACCAAGAAAGCCTCGTCTTCTCCCGTCAATGGCTCCTGTGAGCGAATCACAACCCCCCGAGGAAGCCGCTGCCGCTGCCGCCGCCGCCGCCGCCGCCGCCGCCTCGTTCTCCCGCAGCTCTGGGCTCCGGGCGGAACTCGGGCGTCGCGGACCGAGGGCGGGGGGCGGCGGGAGGGCGGATGAAGGTAGCCGGGGAAGGGGGTGGGCAGTGAGGCGGCGAGACACACTGCGTCCCTCCGGGAGGCACTTCCAGTGGCTCCGAGCAGACCAGACACAAAGGGGGGAGTCGCCGCAGCTGCCAGTCTGCGGCGCTCCCGGTCACCGGAGTCGCCCCGCCTCCGCCGCCGCCTCCGCCTCCTCCTCAGTCTCCGGCTCTTCCCGGCCCTGTCTGTCTTTAGCCTGTGGTGCAGCGCGGGCGGCGGCGGCGGCGGCGGCGCCGGCGGCGGGATGAAGCCCGCACTGCGCCTGCGCGCTCACGGCCCCGCCCGGCCCCGCCCCTCGTCCCGGGCTGGCTGAGGGCTCCGAGGCCCCAGCGCGGCGCGTCTCTCCGGTGAATGGCCGAGGGCTGGGTGGGGCTGCGGTGGGCAGCGGTGGCCTTTCTCCTTCACACACATACACATGCCTTCCAAATGTGCATGGCTTGGGATTCGCGTATTTGTTTAAGAGACGACGGCCACATCTTTTTGCTCGGCGTTCAGCAGACTCCTCCGAGTTCCGGGATTTCTCCCGACTGAGGCGTCTCCGTCTCTTCAGTACTCTTCGGAGGAAAGCCTCAAGGGGCAGAACTGCCCTCTGTTGTTTCACGGGGCTGGAACCTCCCTCTCCGCAGCCCAAAGAATCCGGATGGACCCGCCTTTCCCAGAACCGGAGACCTTGGCCTCCTCAGGCTCCCCTCTGATTCAAACAAAAGCCGGAATTGGAAAGACCACCCCTTTGATGTGTTTGCTGTAATCGACGTCCTGCTTTCCTCAGCCGCCCATTCCCTTAGCCTTCTTAGTTGACAGGAATATTGAGTATTTGCAAGGATGCGAAGCCAGAAAAAAAAAAAAGACTTTTAATTCTATAAATCGTCCCGCTGCGTGCGCGCGTCTGTCCGTACAGCGCGGTGCCCAACCCGAGAGAGGGCCTGGATTCACCAAGGCTGGGGGCCTTGAGGGCTTTTTAGGGCACGTGAAAGGAAAATTGAGCTAGAGTTGTGTCGGGATAGAGAGTGGGATCATTTTGCACTCAAGGAATTGAGAAGATCCCGTTGGTACAGCAGTTTCCAAGGATTTGTGTAGTGCGTTTTTTGGATCTGGTTTGTACAAGCGATCAGTATAGGAGACGGGATCCCTCCCGCCCTTACACCCCGCTGCGGGGTCAGCCGACGTGGGTGGGATTTTGCCCGCGGCGAGGAGAGAAGGTGACGTGCGTGGCGCCATGATCGGAAGTCTGGACTGAATTCTTAGCTGCGAGGTGGAAAATGCGCGTGGGAGGGCGATCTTGAGGGGTGAAGTCTGGCCTTCCCATCTCCTACCAGGCAGGAGGGTTATGCTGAAGGCTGGTTTTGCTGGTCTTTCATTGTGGCTAAGGGCAGTTCCACAGATACAGTCATAGACTCCTTAAGTCATGCTCTGCTTGCTTCTTCTAGTCTGCTGTTATCTCTTTATCTGAATTTGATGTAAATAAATCTCCACATTCCTTAAACTGGTTCTGTTATACTAAACATCTTACATAATTAGGGGTTGTAGCAATACCAACCCCGGATTCTAAGACTCTTTTTAGTTGAAATATGTTTATGCTGTTTACCCTGTAGACAGAGAAAAAAAAATTCTACCTAGTAAAATCCCTTAAAAAGACGAAGAGCATATGCTTTGATTCATTAGCTTTATTTATTTAGGTTTTATTTATTCATTTATTTATTTATTTATTGAGACGGAGTCTTGCTCTGTCGACCCGGCTGCGGTGCAGTGGCACGATCTCGGCTCACTGCAACCTCCGCCTCCCAGGTTCAAGCAATTCTCCGGCCTCAACCTCCCGGGTAACTGAGATTACAGACGGCGCCACCACGCCCGGCTAATTTTTGTATTTTTAGTGGAGACGGGGTTTCACCATGTTTGCCAGGCTGGTCTTGAACTCCTGACCTCACGTGATCCGCCCGTCTCGACCTCCCAAAGTGCTGGGATTACAGACGTGAGCCACCGCGCCCGACCGATTCTTTAGCTTTATTACTGTATTTTGTTTTGCCCAAAAGGTCTAAATTAGAAACCGGTATTGTTTTACTATTTGTCTTTCAAGAACTGAGAGAGAGTTTCTAGCACTAAGAGAAATTGGATTTTAGTATGTTAGAGGTGCAGAAAGTTTAAAGTTTATTAATTCGTAGTACACTTTTATCTTCCTCAAATTGAGATCAAGTACTTCATCATTCAATTTTTATTTGCTTAAGATTTTTTCTAAGAAATATTAAGTGTCCTTTTTGTAGTTCCCCCTTATCCACCGTTTCTGTTACCTGCAGTCAACCACGGTCTGAAAATATTAAATGGAAAGTTCCAGAAATAAACAATAAGTGGGTTTTTTTTGTTTTTGTTTTTTTCTGAGACGGAGTTCCTCTTTTGTTGCCCAAGCTGGAGCACAATGGCACGATCTCAGCTCACGGCAACCTCCGCCTCCCAGACTCAAGTGGTTCTCCTGCCTCAGCCCCCTGAGTAGTTGGGATTACAGGTGTGTGCCACCACACCCGGCTAGTTTTGTATTTTTAGTAGAGACAGAATTTCACCATGTTGTTGAGCCTGGTCTCGAACTCCCGACCTCAGGTGATCCTCCCTCCTGGCCTCCCAAAATGCTAGGATTAGAGGCGTGAGCCACTGTGCCTGGCCTCATAAATTTTAAATTGAGTACTGTTACTAACTAGCTGTGAGGACATCGCTGCCATCCCACACTGTCCTTCTGGGATGTGAATCATGGTTTGTACAGTGTATCCGCTATAATCTCCTTAATCACTTAGTAGCACTCTCTTATCAGACTGACTGTGGCAGTATGCAGTATCCAAGTGCTTGTGTTCAACTAACCCTCGTTTTACTAAATAATGGCCCCAAAGCACAAGAGTAGTGATGCTGGTAATTCAGCCATACAGAAGCTGTAAAGTGCTTCCTGTAAGTTAAAACGTCAGAGTTCTTGCCTGTAATCTCAGCACTTTGGGAGGCCGAGGCAGGCGGATCACAAGGTCAGGAGATCAAGACCATCCTGGCTAACACGGTGAAACCCTGTCTCTACTGAAAATACAAAAAAATTAGCCAGGCGTGGTGGCAGGCGCCTGTAGTCCCAGCTACTCGGGAGGCTGAGGCAGGAGAATGGCGTGAACCCGGGAGATGGGGCTTGCAGTGAGCCGAGATCATGCCACTGGACTCCAGCCTGGGCGACAGAGGAAGACTCTGTCTCAAAACAAAACAAAACAAAAAAAAGTCAGAGTTCTTGACTTAATAAGGAAGGAAAAAAATTATAGGCTGAGGTTGCTAAGACTGCTGGTAACAATCTTTGGCAGGGCACAGTGGCTCACGTCTGCAATCTCAGCACTTTGGGGGACCAAGGCAGGAGGATCACTTGAGGTCAGGAGTTCAAGACCTGCCTGGCCAACATGGTGAAACCTCGTCTATACCAAAAATACAAAAATTAGCTGGGAGTGGTGGCACATGCCTGTAATCCCAGCAGCTACTCCGGAGGCTGAAGCAAGAGAATCACTTGAACGCAGGAGGTGGAGGTTGCCCATTGCACTCCAGCCCGGGCGATAGAGACTCTGGCAAAAAAAAAAAATCTATCTGTGAAACTGAATTGTGAAGAACAAATAAATTCATGCTAGTTTTGCTGCCATACCTCAAACTGCAAAATTGATGGCCACAATGTGTAATAAGTGCTTAGTTAAGATGGAAAAGGCATTAAATTTGTGGGTAGAAGACATAATAGAAATGTATTCCAGTTTATAGCAATTGGGTTCAGTACTGTCTGCAGTTTCAGGCATCCACTGGAGGTCTTGGAACAAGTTCCTTGTGGATAAGGGGCAGGGAGGACTACTGTACATGTTATAAATGTATGATAAATTATATAGAACATAGAAAAGGTCTTAGGAAATTCACATGAAAAAACACATGCCGCTGACTTGGTAGGTAGACAACTAGATATGTACCCTCTTCCCTTTTCTGTTCCTTCTTGTGATATTTCAGTTGGGACATGGCTGTTCACTCACAGTGAGAAAGAACATCAAAGAACGGAATTAGGACTTGGCAAGAAAACTGTCCACGACAAAAGGCAGACAATGTAAGTCAAGCTCAGCTGAGAACAAAGGACTGGTGATGCAGGTGAGGTTTGGCATCTGTACTAATTAGGATGGGCTAAATTACAGTAACATTCCCCAAATCTCAGCATCTTATTGCAATAAAGGTTTATTTCTCACACGTTACATGTTTGATATAAGTCATCAGGGGACCCATCGCAACTTGAGTTCACAGGAAATAGACACTGAAACTCTGAAATTTCTATGCAGGAGGTTATTACCTGATGATGGCAAGAACAACCTCTGTGGGGATTGAGGGATGCAAGACTGGGCAGAGGGAGAAGTTGAATTGCAACACATTTGCAACTGAGGCATCAATCAATCCTGCAGGAATTCTGGAGCTGGGCTGGCCTTTCAGCATTGTCCTAATCTGTGTCTGCTAACACTTTAAGGCACACCTAAAAGACCCCCCAAACCCAGCAAGCTTTTCATTCAAGATTCCTTCAGTGGGGTACTTGAGGAAAAAGTCCCTCAAGTCTGCTGATAATTTAGGCTCCTTGAATGCTGCCTTGGAGTAGGAAATCCAGCATTAGACAGACTGCCTAACCAAGTTGGGTAAAACCAGTTAATTTTTTTTTTTTTTTTTTTTTTTTTAAGACGGAGTTTCGCTCTTGTAGCCCAGGCTGGAGTGCATTGGCACGATCTCAGCTCACTGCAACCTCTGCCTCCCGCGTTCAAGCGATTCTCCTGCCTTAGCCTCCCGAGTAGCTGGGATTACAGGCTTGTGCCACCATGCCCGGCTAATTTTGTATTTTTAGTAGAGACAGGGTTTCACCACGTTGTCCAAGCTAGCGTCGAACTCCTGACCTCAGGCGATCCGCCCACCTCGACCTCCCAAAGTGCTGGGATTAAAAGCGTGAGCCACTGCGCCCGGCAAAACCCAGTAAAATTATACCTTCACACCAAGCAGTCACTGGATGTGGGCTGCACATATGAAAGAGATGTGACCGGCCGGGCGCGGTGGCTTACGCCTGTAATCCCAGCACTTTGGGAGGCCGAGGCGGGCCGATCACGAGGTCAGAAGATCGAGATCATCCTGGCTAACACGGTGAAACCCCGTCTCTACTAAAAATACAAAAAATTAGCCGGGCGTGGCAGCAGGCGCCTGTAGTCCCAGCTACTCGGTAGGCTGAGACAGGAGAACGGCCTGAAACCCGGGAGGCGGAGCTTGCAGTGAGCCGAGATCGTGCCACTGCACTCCAGCCTGGGTGACAGAGCGAGACTCCATCTCAAAAAAAAAAAAAAAAAAGAAAGAGAGAGAGAAAGAGATGTGACCTTTGATAAAAGGGCTCTCTTTAGCCAATAGCTACCCCCAGAGAGGGACCCAGCTGAGCACTGTCAGCCACCAGCAGTTCCAACAGTTGGGAGAAAGAATGCTTTAGACCTAAAAGGTGCATCTGGGGAGCTCAGTAAAACATCCACTGCATGGACTCTCTCATTGTAATCACTGAGGTCCTTAGATTGGTAGAGGCTTCACTGAGACACATGTTTTCAAAATTGCCACAGTAGGGATCATAAAATTTAATTGCTAGTGTTGCAGTGTCTTGCTGTAGCCATTATAAAGCTTCCACCTAGAAGCAGTGTGCTTTATTTCCACTCATATTTTAGTGGCCACCAAAGTCAGATGGCCAAACCTAACTTTAAGAGGGCAGAGGCTGGGCACAGTGGCTCACGCGTGTAATCCCAGCACTTTGGGAGGCCAAGGCGGGCAGATCATGAGGTCAGGAGTTCGAGACAGGTGAAACCCCTTTTCTACTAAAAATACAAAAAATTAGCTGGGTGTGGTGGCGGGCGCCTGTAATCCCAGCTACTCCGGAGGCCTAGGCAGGAGAATCGCTTGAACCTGGGAGGCAGAGGTTGCAGTGAGCCTAGATCGCACCACTGCACTCCAGCCCAGGCGACAGTGCAAGACTCAGTCTCAAAAGAAAGAAAAAAGAAAAAAAGAGGGCAGAAAATGTAATCCTACCGTGTCATGAGAAAGAGAACCTGAGTATTTGTGAACAGCCCTAATGACTAACAGCATCCAAGGGTAAAATAATCCCCAATATTCTAATCACCAAAACCCCAACAAGTAGGATTTTTTTCCTGGTAGGGGTAAGGAAGCAGGAAATAAAGGAGAACAACACAGAAATCCAAGAGGACAGACTAACAGCATCTGCGAAACTGATCCTCACTATGTATTATAGCCCCTCATGGATGATATCTCTGCTTTCAGTTGGAGGACTGGTCCTGGTTTTAAGAAGGGACAGAGGGGCACTAAGCATATTATTAGAACAAGAATTGAAATAAGGACCAAGGCCAATTTCTTGTTAAATAAATGAGGACATGTAGGTATTACCTGGGCTCAGAAATACTGACTACTTCTAAGAATAAACTTCATGATCATAAAGGGGTGGTATCAAAGAAAAATAAAAGAAAAACTCTTAGCTCTAGCAGAAAAACAATATGGAAGTTAGCACTGGGACACCTTTCCAGATCAGAAAAACAGACAACTAAAAGCTGCTTAGAAACTTTAGAATTTTATCTTTAGGCTTAAACTGAGAAACAGGACAGGGCATTGTCTCCTTTTGGAAGATCAAGGTATAGTTGTGGGGAGAGAAGAAAATCCAGTTGGGAAGTACAGAGAAAACAGAATTAGAGATGGACCTCCTTGACATCCTTTGGGCCTGAAAGCAACCTAATTCTGTCTTCCTAAAACAAACAAAGCTTTTAAAAAAAATAAACAAATAAAAAGAGCCTTGCTTTTGAAACCTAGATTTATTGTCTCATCTCTTTCCTTCCCTTTTCGTCTAACTTTGGAAATTTTAGTTAACCTAGCTTCTTGGGGTCACCCTTTTCTTCAAGAGCAAAATAAAACCATCAGAACCTCCCATCCTGAGTGACTGACAGCAGGAAAACCCAGCTTCTCCCAAGCATTTGAAAGATCACAGAAAAGAACTTCTATTTTTCTTTTTTTTTATTTTTTGAGACAGAGTCTGGCTCTGTCACCCAGGCTGGAGTGCAGTGGTGAGATCTCGGCTCACTGCAACCTCCTCCTCCTGGGTTCAAGCAATTCTCCTGCTTCAGCCTCCTGAGTAGCTGGGACCACAGGCACATGCCACCACACCCGGCTAGTTTTGTTTTGTTTTGTTTTGTTTTTGTATTTTTCGTTGAGATGGGGTTTCACCATGTTAGCCAGGATGGTCTCGGTCTCCTGAACTTGTGATCCACCCACCTCGGCCTCCCAAGGTGCTGGGATTACAGGCGTGAGCCACCGCACCTGGCAGGACTTCTATTTTTCACAAATTTACTTATTTGCCTTTTGACTTCTCTACTGGTGTCTTCTAAGAGCTTTTCCTTGTTGATTTCAAACATGGAGCTCTACTTTCCTTCAAAGAGTAGATACAGGACCCTTCATTTATCTCCTAGTTATACCATATGTAGTTAAGATTTTTACTAAGGCTTGGAATTAGAAAAGTAGGCTGGATGCAGTGGCTCATACCTATAATCCCAGCACTTTGGGAGGCCGAAGACGGTGGATCACTTGAGCCCAGGAGTTTAAGACCAGCCTGGCCAACAAAGCGAAAACCCCATTTCTACTAAAAATACAAAAAAATAGCTGGGCGTGGTGGTGCACTGGAGGCTGAGGCACAAGAATCGCTGGAACCCAGGAGGCAGAGGTTGTAGTGAGCTGAGATCTTGCCACTGAACTGGGTGACAGAGTGAAACTGTCTCAAAAAAAAAAAAAAAGAAAGAAAGAATAAAAGTATAACGTAGTATATAACACAGTGAAGGATATGTTAAAATAAGAATCAGGGCCGGGCGCGGTGGCTCACGCCTGTAATCCCAGGACTTTGGGAGGCCGAGGCGGGCTGATCACGAGGTCAGGAGATTGAGACCATCCTGGCTAACATGGTGAAACCCCGTCTCTACTAAAAATACAAAAATTAGCCCGGTGTGATGGCGGGCGCCTGTAGTCCCAGCTACTCGGGAGGCTGAGGCAGGAGAATGGCATGAACCCAGGAGGCGGAGCTTGCAGTGAGCAGACATAGCGCCACTGCACTCCAGCCTGGGCGACAGAGTGAGACTCCGTCTCAAAAAAAGAAAAAAAAAGAAAAAAAGAATCAGATATCACTGCTCTCTGAAGTCAGATATCATTTGCTCTCTGAAGTCCTTGAGCCACATGTATACCTGCCCAGTGGAACCACATTTGAAAGTACTATTTCTGACCTGGTGCGGTGGCTCACGCCTGTAATCCCAGCACTTTGGAAGTCCGAGGTGGGCGGATCACCTCAGATGGGGAGTTGGACACCAGCCTGACCAACATGGAGAAACCTCGTCTCTACTGGAAAAAAAAAAAAAAAAAAATTATCTGGGCATGGTGGCGGATGCCTGTAATTCCAGCTACTTGGGAGGTTGAGGCAGGAGAATCACTTGAACCTCGGAGGCAGAGGTTGCGGTGGGCCGAGATCGTACCATTGCACTCTAGCCTGGGCGACAAGAGCGAACCTCTGTCTCAAAAAAAAAAAAAAAAAAAAAAAGCAAAGCGCGGTGGCTCATGCCTGTAATCGCAGCACTTTGGGAGGCTGAGGCAGGCAGATCACGAGGTCAAGAGATCGAGACCATCCTGGCCAACATGGTGAAACCTGTCTCTACTAAAAACACAACCCGGGAAATGGAGGTTGCAATGAGCCGAGATCGGGCCACTGCACTCCAGCCCGGCATCAGAGCGAGACTCCGTCTCAAAAAAATAAAATAAAAAATAAAAAAGTTAGCTGGGCATGGTGGCGTGTGCCTGTAATCCCAGCTACTAGGGGGGTTGAGGCAGGAGGATCTCTTGAACCCAGGAGGCAGAGGTTGTAGTGAGCCGAGATCGCACCACTGCACTCCAGCCTGGGCGACAGAGCCAGACTCCGTCTCAAAACTACTGTTGGCCGGGCGGTGGCTCACGCCTGTAATCCCAGCACTTTGGGAGGCCAAGGCGGGCGGATCACGAGGTCAGGAGATCGAGACCATCCTGGCTAACACGATGAAACCCCGTCTCTACCAAAAATACAAAAAAATTAGCCAGGCGTGGTGGCCGGCGCCTGTAGTCCCAGTTACTCCGGAGGCTGAGGTAGGAGAATGGTGTGAACTGGGGAGGCGGAGCTTGCAGTGAGCCGAGATCACGCCACTGGACTCCAGCCTAGGCGACAGTCAGACTCTGTCTCAAAAAAAAAAAAAAAAGTAAAATAAATAGTACTTTTTTTTTGAGACAGCGTCTCACTCTGTCAGGAGTCTCGGCAGGTTAGCTGGGCTGTCTGCTCAGAGTCTCGCGAGATCGCAATCAAAGTGTCAACCAGACTGTTAACACTTGGAGGCTTAACAGGGGAAGAATCTCCTTTTTTAAGCTTATTCACTTTGTTGGCTGAATTTTTTTTCTTTTTTTTTTTTTTTTTTTTTTGGTGAGACTCCAGAGTCTTGCTCTGTCGCCTGGGCTAAAGGGCAGTGGCACGATCTCCGCTCACTGCACCCTCTGCCTCCCAGGTTCAAGCAATTCTCCTGCCTCAGCCTCCCAAGTAGCTGGGATTACAGGCACTCGCCACTCACCACCACATCCACCTAATTTTTTGTGTATATATATATATATATATATATGTGTGTGTGTATATATATGTGTATATATGTGTGTATATATGTGTATATATGTGTATATATGTATATATGTGTATATATGTGTATATATGTGTATGTATATGTGTATATATATGTGTGTGTATATATATATGTGTGTGTGTATATATATATATATGTACTTTTTTTTTTTTTTTTTTTTTTTTGAGATGGAGTCTTGCTCTGTTGCCCAGGCTGGAGTGCAGTGGCGCAATCTCAGCTCACTGCAACCTCTGCCTCCTGGGTTCAAGCAATTCTCCTGCCTCAGCCTCCCAAGTAGCTGGGACTATAGGCGCATGCCAACATGCCTGGCTAACATTTAGTAGAGACGCAGTTTCACCATGTTAGCCAGGATGGTCTCAGTCTCCTGGCCTCGTGATCCACCTGCCTCGGCCTCCCAAAGTGCTGGGATTACAGGCGTGAGCCACTCCGCCCAGTCAAGCCTCCCCGCCTGGCCTTTTTTTTTTTTTTTTTTTTAGACAGTCTTGCTGTTGCCCAGGCTGGAGTGCAGTGGCACAATCTTGGCTCACTGCCACCTCCACCTCCCAGGTTCAAGTAATCCTCTGCCTCAGCCTCCTGAGTAGCTGAAATTACAGGCGTGTGTCACCATGCCCGGTTAATTTTTGTATTTTTAGTAGAGATGGGGTTTCACCATATTGGTCAGGCTGGTCTTGAACTCCTGACCTCGTGATCTGCCCGCCTTGGCCTCCCAAAGTGCTGAGATTACAGGCATGAGCCACCTTGCCCAGCCTATTCAATTTCTTTGAGACAGGGTGTTGCTCTGTCCCCAGGCTGGAATGCAGTGCCATGATCATAGCTCACTGCAGTCTTGACCTGATGGGTTCAGGTGATCCTCTTGTCTCTGCCTCCAAGTAGTTGGGACTACAGGTGCGCCACCACCATGCCCAGCTAAGTTCTTTTATTGTTTGTCAAGACTGAATTTCACCAT
This sequence comes from Pongo pygmaeus, assembly GCF_028885625.2. NCBI lineage: Eukaryota > Metazoa > Chordata > Mammalia > Primates > Hominidae > Pongo > Pongo pygmaeus. The sequence continues at coordinate 102,663,508 of NC_072384.2, read as the reverse complement.
GCTGCCCAGGCTGGTCTCCAATGGCTGGCTCAAGCCATCTGCCCGCCTTGGCCTCCTAAAGTGCTGGGATTACAAGCGTGAGCCACCACACCCAGCCTAGACTTATATATTTTTTTTAAATGGGAGGTAATACGGCAAACACTCACTAATACAGATTAAGTCAGGGGAAAGGGCACCTGCACCCGAGTGAATGAGTAAATGAGGCCTAACCTATATTATATAAAGAAACACTGTGTGTCAAAATAACCATGAGTTAAACAAAATAATGGGTCTATAAAAGTGAATAAAAATTGATCCACTTGAAAAATGCTTCATGAAATGTTATTCATGCTTTTGAATTGACTTACTAAAGAAAAATTTTCAGATAACTTCTGCTCAGACCCTGAATACATTTGTTCATATTTTACATTTATAGTTTATTTGATTAGAGTCTGAAATAATTTGTTTAAGATTTATGCATTTATAGAATAAATGACATCAAATTCTTGAAAAATATTACACTAGGCTGGGTGTGGTGGCTCATGCCTGCAATCCTAGCACTTCAAGAGGCTTAGACAGGATGACCAGGAGTTGGAGACCAACCTGGGCAACATAGCGGGACTTTGTCTCTCCAAAAAATGAAAAAATTAGCCGGCCATGGTGTATACCTGTGGTCCCAGCTACTCAGGAGGCTAAGGTGGGAGGATCACTTGAGCCCAGGAGGTCGAGGCTGCAGTGAGCCATGATCATGCTACTGCACTCCAGCCTAGGCAACAGAACAAGACCCTGTCTCAAAAAAAAAAAAAAAAAATTACTCTAAGAATAGCCATGAAATTTATTCATGGCTCTACTAAGGAAATCCTAAGGAAATACTCAGAAAGGCAGACAAAAATGTCTATCACAGCATTGTTTATATATAGTACTAAAAAATTGGAATTAATTTAAATATCTAACAATAAAAGAACAGCTGGGTAAACCATGAAATATAAATAGCTTTAAATATTATAGAGCTATTAAAATGGTATTTATAGAAAATGTCATGAGGACATGCCCATGATATAGTATTAAATTGGAAAACCAGAATGTTAAATGTAAGTAATACATTATCCCAGCTGTATGTATGTACAATTCTCTATAAACATATACTTAGAAAATTCTGGAAAAATATAAATCAGGCAGAAGAATCACTTGAACCCAGGAGGTGGAGGTTGCAGTGAGCTGAGATCGTGCCACTGCACTCCAGCCTGGGAAACAAGTGTGAAACTCTGTCTCAAAAAAAAAAATTGTTTTTACATTTTTTAAAAAATATGTCATGATTCCGTCTCAAAAAAAAAAGCCAGCCAATTGAAGACACAAAACAAGGCAAATATTTGATCCTGTGTAGGCTTATATTTCTATCTTCAGGATTAGAAAAAATCATAATGAATATGAATAATATGTACTGCACATTCTATAAAACTTTGATACCTTTTCAATACTTTTTCCAGGTCTTAAGCATGTCTACATTTTTCTTACTTAGCGGGTAAGGCTGTTGCATAAGCATATGAAATAAACTGAAGTCAGTAAACAAGATCTTTTTGGCTGGGCGCAGTGGCTCACACCTGTAATCCCAGCACTTTGGGAGGCTGAGGTGGGCAGATCACCTGAGGTCGGGAATTCCAGACCAGCCTGACCAACGTGGAGAAACTCCGTCTCCACTAAAAATACAAAATTAGCCAGGCGTGGTGGTGCATGCCTGTAATTCCAGCTATTCAGGAGGCTGAGGCAGGAGAATCACTTGAACCCGGGAGGCAGAAGTTTCAGTGAGCTGAGATCAGGCCATTGCACTCCAGCCTGTGCAACAAGAGCTAAACTCCATCTCAAAAAAAAAAAAAAAAAAAAAAAAGGAAACAAGACCTTATTATGGCCTTGCTTCCTAGTTTTTCTGGCTTTTGATAATATTTATCTGGCCCTTCATAGTGACCTCCAAATAACTGCACTGGACTATCTGCTTTTAGAAATTACACAAATAATTTCAAGAGCAGGATTTGTGTAATAATGAAGCTACTGTAATACTCACTCTTACAGCCTTCACCCCGTGTAAGATAAGTACATATTCATCCTTTTGGAGGCCCCTGAAACACAGAAATACCCATGTCAAAACTTACTTTCTTCTTTCTTAATCTAGAATTTCTCTAGTTAAAACTGATTAGATATTTAGAGCTGAATTGTGATGGTTTTATTTTCAAAATACAAAACTAATCATGATTTAAAATTTGAACCTCTTCCACTTGAATGTATTTCTTTTCCCTTAAAATAAAAGACTGATTTTAAAACCCATGTTGCAGTAGGAAATCAAATCATACAACAAATTTCAGATAAAACCTTTGTCTGGGTTTGGTCTCAACCTTTTTCAAAAAAGCAAGATAACCTTCCACACTTTTTTATAGAGAAAAATACAAGTTTCAACTATAAAAATAATGATTAGACTGGGAATGGTGCTCATGCCTCTAATCCCCGCACTTTGGGAGGCCAGGCAGGTAGATCTCTTGAGCCTAGAAGTTCGAGACCAGCCTAGGTAACATGGCAAAACCCGTCTCTACAAAAAAAAAAAGTTAGCAGGGTGTGGTGGCATGTGCCTGTAGTCCTAGCTACTTGGGAGGTTGAGGTGGGAGGACTGCTTGAACCTGGGAGGTAGAGATTGTAGTGAGCCCAGATCATACCACTGCATTCCAGCCTGGGCAATGGAGTGAAACCCTGTCTCAAATAATAATAATAATAATAATAATGATTAAAAAGAAGGCTAATCATTAGCCTCCTTTTAAGCATTTTAGGGCATGTCTCTATTTAATCCAGCATGAGACTTACTGTATGTCTGGCATTTTTTGGCATTCTTTTCTTTCAGAAGCATGATTACCTTTTACTTACTGACTCATCCTTCTTGGGGGATTTTTTTCCATTATATAGTTATCAATCTAATCAGTTTTTTCAGTGTATATCTGTCAGAGACATTGGAAACAGAGCAACTCCATCTTAAATAGGGGCTGGGTGGCTAGGTGCAGTGGCTCACGCCTGTAATCCCAGTACTTTGGGAGGAGGCCGAGGCGGGCGGATCACGAGGTCAAGAGTTCGAGACCGGCCTGACCAACATGGTGAAACCTCGTCTCTACTAAAAATACGAAAATTAGCCGGTTGTGGTGGCCCGTGCCTGTAATCTCAGCTACTCAGGAGGCTGAAGCAGGAGAATTGCTTGAACCCGAGAGGCGGAGGTTGCAGTGAGCCAAGATTGTACCACTGCATGCCAGCCTGGGCGACAGTGCCAGACTCCCTCTGGAAAAAAAAAAAAAAAAAAAAGAGGTGGGGGGCTGGGTAAAATGATGCTGAGACCTGCTGGGCTGCATTCCCAGACGGTTAAGGCATTCTAAGTCACAGGATGAGATGAGATAGAAGGTTAGCACAAGATACAGGTCATAAAGACCTTGCTGATAAAACAGGTTGCATTAAAGAAGCCAGCTAAAACCCAACAAAACCAAAATGGTGACGAGAGTGACCTCTGGTTGTCCTCACTGCTATATTCCCACCAGTGCCAGGACAGTTTACAAATGCCACGGTAATGTCAGGAAGTTACCCTATATGGTGTAAAAAGGGGAAGCATGAATAATCTACCCCTTGTTTAGCATATAATCAAGAAATAGGGCCGTCGAGGTGGCTCATGCCTGTAATCCCAGCACTTTGAGAGGTCAGGATGGGTGGATCATGTGAGGTCAAGAGTTCGAGACCAGCCTGGCCAACATGGTGAAACCCCATCTCTACTGAAAATACAAAAATTAGCTGGGCATGGTTGCGGGCGCCTGTAATCTCAGCTACTCAGGAGGCTGAAGCAAGATAATCACTTGAACCCTGGAGGCGGAGGTTGCAGTGTAGCCTGGGCGACAGAGCGAGACTCCATCTCAAAAAAATCTATAAAAGGCCGGGCGCGGTGGCTCATGCCTGTAATCCCAGCACTTTGGGAGGCCGAGGTGGGTGCATCACGAGGTCAGGAGATCAAGACCATCCTGGCTAACATGGTGAAACCCTTTCACTTTGTAGATTCACTCTGAATTCTTTCTTACCGGAGATCCAAGAACCCTCTCTGGGGATCTGGATCGGAACCCCTTTCCTATAACATGTCTACCATCCAGAAACAGACTCCATACATTTATCCTTCATAAAGTGCAGAATAAAAAATGGAACTATCAGACCTGTGAGGTTTTTTTTTTCTCTTTCAAATATTACAGAATAATCTTTCCATATGCCCAAAATCAATGTCTTTAGGAAAATGCACCAAACACAAACTATTACTAGAATGGTTTCACAGCTAAGGATTACTCATATGCATTCTGTTTGCCAAATCCTTATGTAGAACGTCTGTAAGACATCTTATTTTCATCAGGGCGTAGGGAATTTTTTTCTACGCCTTTAAAGTTTCAAGTCCGCTGAAATAAACTGACAATAGATTAATAGGAGAAAAGGCAAACAGATTTATTAACATGCAAGCGTGCACAGGAGCCATACAAAATATGAAACTCAAAGAAGGGCCAGATGGCTGAAGCTTTGTAGGGGAGAGGGAGAAGGGAGATGGAGATGGGAAAAATGTAGGCAATTTTGAGAGGCAGTAAATGATTTTGGGGAGAGTTGACTGGGCCCAAAGAATAGGCAATCATTTGTAAATGATTCTATTTGAAAATTGAATGGGACCTGAAGAACAGACAATGGCTTGTGACAAAGCCTGTCTAGATGAGGTGACTTTCCTCAGTCTTCCTTCCTGCTCTGTGAGTTTCATCCTCTCTGTTTTGAAATTTCAGTGATCAAAGGCAACTATGTTCCTTCTGGAGGAGCTTCAGATAAGGGAGCTTCAGAGAATTCCACCCTGAGCTTGGGGTGGGGGAGAAACAGGAGAAAGGAAGTGCTTGGTTCTGAGGCTGCTTCTAATGCCTTTTAATTTCCTTTAGTTCAAAATGCTCAGCGTGCCAAAGCACCGTACTTTGGGGTATTGTTTTCTGAGCTCCAACATTTGCCACTGTCTTGTCTTCCTGCAACCTCCTATAAGGATTTTTTTTTTTTCCTAACTGTCAACTTTGGTAACAGAAAAATGAGGACATAGAGGAAAATCTGGTGGGGTGATTAGGCTAAGTAACAATTTTCTTTTATTTATTTATTTATTTTTTTGAGACGGAGTCTCGCTCTGTCGCCCAGGCTGGATGGAGTACAGTGGCACAATCTTGGCTCACTGCAAGCTCTGCCTCCCGGGTTCGTGCCATTCGCCTGCCTCAGCCTCCCAAGTAGCTGGGACTACAGGCGCCCGCCACCACGCCCGGCTAATTTTTTGTATTTTTAGTAGAGACGGGGTTTCACCGTGTTGACCAGGATGGTCTCGAACTCCTGAACTTGTGATCTGCCTGCCTCGGTCTCCCAAAGTGCTGGGATTACAGGTGTGAGCCACCGCATCCAGCCAGGGTAAGTAACAACTTTCTAGTTAAGGGGCTAAAGAACAGCATCGTGCTTCTAGTTGTCAATTACCTTGCCTATCTCAGTATAACTAAGGACAATCCTACAGAAAGCAGCCCAATTCCTTAGCTTTATGAACAAAGTCTTCACACTCTTTCCAACCTTATCACCCTCTTTTACCTCTTATAGTCTAGACACACTGAACCTCTTAGAGTTCTCAGAATGTATCAGGCTCTTTCCCAGTTTTTTACCTTCTTTCTAATTAAAGAAAAAAAGAGAGTGATTCTATCATTTCCTACTGACTATTCCCTCCACCTTCAGTGTCTTTCCCTGCCCCTTCTCCAGGCTAAAGCCAGCATAATTGTCACCTCCCAACTGGAGAATGTTAAGCATTCTCCAATTCCCCAGTCATCATTACTTGCCTTGTCCTCTATGTTCCCAAAGAGATTTGTTCACACTCTGGAGTAGTGTAACACTCCTCTCCTATTGTTTTGGTTTGGGGAGGAAAAGAATTATGTGTGACTTTAAATATTATTTTCTTCTTTATTCTTTTTTAATGTTTTAACGTCCTAGAATTTATTTTTAGAAACAGGGTCTCACCTGGCTGGGTGCGGTGGCTCACACCTATAATCCCAGCGCTTTGGGAGGCTGAGGCTGGTGGATCACCTGAGGTCAGGAGTTCGAGACCAGCCTGGCCAACATGGTGAAACCCCGTCTCTACTTAAAATACAAAAAAGTTAGCTGGGCGTGGTGGTACGCACCTGTAATCCCAGCTACTTGGGAAGCTGAGGCAGGAGAATCGCTTGAACCCGGGAGGCAGAGGTTGCAGTGACCCGAGATCGTGCCATTGCACTCCAGCCTGGGGGCCTGGGGGAGAAGAGCGAGGCTTCGTCTCAAAGAAAAAAAAAAGAGGAAAAAAGAAACAGGGTCTCACCTTGTCATCCAGGCTGGAGTGCAGTGGTGTGATCACGGCTTACTGCAGCCTTGAACTTGAACTCCTGCACTCAAGAGATCTTTCCGCCTTGGCCTCCTACAGTGTTGTTTTGTTTTGTTTTGTTTTCTGAAACAGAGTCTCACTCTCTCACCCAGGCTAGAGTGTAGTGGCGGCAATCTCGGCTCACTGCAACCTCCGCCTCCCAGGTTCAAGCGATTCTCCTGCCTCAGCCTCTCCAGTAGCTGGGATTACAGGCACCTGCCACCACGCCCGGCTAATTTTTGCATTTTTAGTAGAGACAGGGTTTCACCATCTTGGCCAGGCTGGTCTCAAACTCCTGACCTCATGATCCACCCGCCTCAGCCTCCCAAAGTGCTGGGATTACAGGCGTGAGCCACTGAGACGGCTTGCTTTTTTTTTAGACGGAGTTTCTCTCTTGTCGCCTAGGCTAGAGTGCGATGGCACGATCTCGGCTCACCGCAACCTCTGCCTCCCGAGTTCAAGTGATTCTCCTGCCTCAGCCTTCTGAGTAGCTGGGATTACAGGCGCCCGCCACCATGTCCGGCTAATTTTTTATTTTTAGTAGAGACAGGGTTTTGCCATGTTGGTCAGGCTGGTCTCAAACTCCCGACTTCAGTTGATTGCCCGCCTCAGCCTCCCAAAGTGCTAGGATTACAGGCGTGAGCCACCGCGCCTGGCCTCAGAACAAAAATTATACTCAAGGAAATACAGAAAAAAAAAAATTATGTAAACTCATTGTTCATTATAAAAATTCAAATTACTTCACAGATGACACTTTATTATCAGCACTAAATCCTAATCCTAGTATTTATTGAAGCCTCCAGGATATGTTAATATTCTATTTAGTACTCTGGTTTATCATACATTAGGTTTGCAATGTCTTTTTTCAAAGAATCATATTGTATCATTCTAGTAAGACTCCTCAGGCACTTGGAGGAATAGAGAGGGTTTAAATAAGCCATTCCAGGAACCAGAATTTTGATTGTCCCTAGTGGATTCCACAAGATTAACATATTTAGCTGCGATGGGAATGCTTCCTTAGAGCAAGACTTTATGAAGACAGCAAAAATGACTAACCAAGTGTCTAAAATCTGCAGTATAAAAGAGCTCTCAGCTGGGCACGGTGGCTCACGCCTATAATCCTAGCACTTTGGGAGGCCAAGGCAGGCAGATCACCTGAGATCTGGAGTTTGAGACCAGCCGGCTCACGTGGTGAAACCCCATCTTTACTAAAAATACAAAAATTAGCCGGGCGTGGTGGCAGGTGCCTGTAATCCCAGCTAGTCGGGAGGCTGAAGCAGGAGAATCACTTGAACTCAGGAGGCAGAGGTTGCAGTAAGCCGAGGTCATGCCATTGCACTCCAGCCTGGGCTACAGAGCAAGACTCCGTCTCAAAAAAAAAAAAAAAAAAAAAGGCCAGGTGCGGTTGCTCACGCCTGTAATCCCAGCACATTGGGAGGCCGAGGCGGGCAGATCACGAGGTCAGGAGATTGAGACCATCCTGGCTAACACAGAGAAACCCCGTCTCTACTGAAAATACAAAAAATTAGCTGGGTGTGGTGGCGGGCACCTGTAGTCCCAGCTACTCGGGAGACTGAGACAGGAGACTGGCGTGAACCCAGGAGGCGGAGCTTGCAGTGAGCCAAGATTGTGACACTGCACTCTAGCCTGGGCGACAGAGCGAGACTCCATCTCAAAAAAAAAAAAAAACAAAGCTCTCATTTGCAGTCCACACAAACATGTCTATATGCAACATAAACAATATGAAGAAGGTTATGATATTTTGATATTTATTTTCATTTTTCTCTTCATTATAGAATGGTGAGCTGGATGTGGTGGTGCATGCCTGTAAGTTCCAGCTACTCAGGAGGCTGAGGCAGGAGGATGGATGAGCACAGGAGTTCTGGGCTGTAGTGTGTGCTATGCCGATCAGGTGTCAGCATAAGTTCCACATCGATATGGTGACCATCTAGGAGCGGGGACCACCAGGTTACCTAAGGAGGGGTGAACCGGCCCAGGTCAGAAATGGAGCAGGTCAAAAACTCCCTGCTAGGCTGGGCGCTGTGGCTCACGCCTGTAATCCCAGCACTTTGGGAGGCCAAGGCCGGCAGATCATGAGGTCAAGAGATCAAGACCATCCTGGCCAACATGGTGAAACCTTGTCTCTACTAAAAATATAAAAATTAGCTAGGCGTGGTGGCAGGTGCCTGAAATCCCAGCTACTGGGGAGGCTGAGACAGGAGAATCGCTTGAACCCGGGAGGTGGAGGTTCAGCAATGAGCTGAGATCACGCCACTGCACTCCAGCCTGGGTGACAGAGCGAGACTCCATCTCAAAAAAAAAAAAACCCCTGCTGATCAGTAGTGGTATTGTGTCTGTGAATACGCACTGCACTCCGGCCTGGGCAACATAGTGAGACTCTGTCTCTAAAAATAAAAAATAAAATAAAATAAAAAAGGAAAAAGGAAAAGAACTGTGAAAGCCCTTAGCTATACATGGCTAAATTGTGTTTTCTATTTTAATTTCTCTTCTTGTATGGTCCATTGATTATTTTCTTTCATGTATCCTGTTCTCTTGTACCATGCAGGTCTGGCTATGGTGCAAGGTGACTTCTGAGGTCAGTTCCTTTATTACTATTTGCAAAAACAGTGATACTTTGTCAACCTGTAATTTCCGAATGATTACTTCAAATAAAGATTTTATGAATTGCATTGTTGAAGAGTCTTGGGCAGCGCTCTGCAAAAGGTCCCAGTTTTACTTAGTACTGAGAAATTGTCTTCCTTCTGTTTGTTCTGTTCTGCAAGCTCTGCTCTAAGGCCAGCACCTCTTACTCAGCTGTCTTCATGTTTGATGTCATCAGTGTTTTCTGTACTGTGGTGACTGGTGAGAGATATAATTTATATACTTTGACTTTTTCCACCTTGCACAAAAACTCCATTGTATTATCTCTGTAATGTTAGTTTAAACCTTCTTGTTCGTATCCCCACAGGGGTTTTGCTGTTAAGCCATTTTAATCTGCTGTGAGGCCTGCAACAGTATTTACAGCATTGTGTTGCAAAACATCTCCTTAGGAAGAGAGATGGTGAATTCCTTAAGGTCTCCAACTGTAGCCCAAATATTTAGTCTAAGTCAGACATATATTAGGTCCTCAATAAATGCAGTACTTATTTGAATAAACAATGATCTAATATAAAACATACTTTCTAAGGAGCAGAGAAGCATCAGGAGAAATTCTCAAATGAGTTGAATATATGAATAGAATTTCCTGAACTAAAAGTGAAAATCCAATTTAAGAATGGACAAATGGGGCCAGGCACAGTGGCTCATCCTTGTAATCCCAGCACTTTGGGAAGCTGAGGTGGGAGGATCACTTGAGCCCAGGAGTTCCAGGCTGCAGTGAGCTATGATCACACCGTACTCCAACCTGGGCAACAAGGTAAGACCTGGTTTCTAAAAAATAAAAAATAAAGATAAAATGGACAAAATATCTGAATAGACATTTCTCTAAAGAAGGATATACAAATGGCCAATAAACGCATTAAAAAAGATGCTCAACATCCTCAGCCGTTAGGAAAATCAAAACTATAACGAGATGCCACTTTACACTCATTAAGACGGCTAAAGTAAGGCCGGGCATGGTGGCCCACACCTGTAATCCCAGCACTTTGGGAGACTAAGGCAGCAGGATCACCTGAGGTCGGGAGTTTGAGACCAGCCTGACCAACATGGTGAAACCTTGTCTCTACTAAAAAATACAAAATTAGCCAGGCATGGTGTCGCATGACTGTAATTCCAGCTACTCCGGAGGCTGAGGCAGGAGAATCGCTTGAACCCAGGAGGCAGAGATTGTGGTGAGCCAAAACTGCGCCATTGCACTCCAGCCTGGGCAACAAGAGTGAAACTCCGTCTCAATTAAAAAAAAAAAAAAAAAAAAAGGCTAAAGTAGACAGAAGAAAGTATGGACAAGGATGTGGATAAATTAGAACCCTGACACATTGCTTTTGGGAATGCAAAATGGTGCAGCTGCTTTGGAAAGCAGTTTGACAGTTCTTCAAAAGTTAAGCATGCTGACACACACCTGTAGACCCAACTACTTGAGAGGCTAGTGTGGGAGGATTGCTTGAGCCCAGGAGCTTGAGGCTGCAGTGAGCATCATGGCACCTGCCATGATGCCTGAGAATAACCACTGCACTCCAGCCTGAACAACATAGCTAGATCCCCGTGATGGTTAATATTAAGTGTCAACTTGATTGGATTGAAGGATGCAAAGTATTGTTCCTGGGCGTGTCAGTGAGGGTGTTGCCAAAGGAAATTAATATTAGAGTCAGTGGACCGGGAGAGGCAGACCCACTGTCAATCTGGGTAGGCACCATCTAATCAACTGCCAGCGGGACTAGAATAAAGGAGGCCGAAGAAGGTGGGAGAAGCAGACTTGCTGAGTCTTCTAGCCTTCATCTTTCTCCCGTGCTGGATGTTTCCTGCCCTCAAACATCAGACTCTACGTTGTTCAGCTTTTGGACTCTTAGATTTACACCAGTGTTTTGCCAGGGGCTCTCAGGCCTTCGGCCACAGACTGAAGGCTGCACTGTTGGCTTTCCTACTTTTGAGGTTTTGGAACTTGGACTGGCTTCCTTGCTTCTCAACTTGCAGGTGGCCTATCGTGGGACTTCACCTTGTGATAGTGTCTGTCAACTCTCCCTAATAAACTCTCCTTTCCTATATACATCTGTCCTATTAGTTCTGTCCCTTTAGAGAGTCCTAATACAACCTCATCTTTAAAAAAATTTTCTTGGCCAGGTGCAGTGGCTCATGCCCGTAATTCCAGCACTTTGGAATGCCGAGGTGGGCAGATCACCTGAGGTTGGGAGTTCAAGACCAGCCTGACCAACATGGAGAAACCCTATTTCTACTAAAAATACAAAATTAGCCAGGCATAGTGGCGCATGCCTGTAATCCCAGCTACTCAGGAGGCTGAGGCAGGAGAATCGCATGAAACCGCGAGGCAGAGAATGCAGTGAGCCGAGATCGCGCCATTGTACTCCAGCCTGGGCAAAACTCCATCTCAAAAAAACAAAACAAAAAAAACCTTTCAGGGGTACATTAGGCAAGAGACAGAGAGCTATGATAAGAGGAGATTTTTATATAATAAATAGTGTACCTGCACTCTTGCTGAGACAAAATCCATTTGGTAATGGGCTTGTTTTAATTTTTCTCAAGAACTGCCAGCCAGGCTGGGCTCAGTGGCTCACGCCTGTAATCCCAGCACTTTGGGAGGCCGAGACGGCGGATCACAAGGTCAGGAGATCGAGACCATCCTGGCTAACATGGTGAAACCCCGTCTCTACTAAAAATACAAAATATTAGCCGGGCGTGGTGGCGAGCACCTGTAGTCCCAGCTACTCGGGAGGCTGAGGCTGGAGAATGGCATGAACCCAGGACGCGGAGCTTGCAGTGAGCCGAGATAGTGCCACTGCATTCCAGCCTGGGCGACAGAGCGAGACTCCGTTTCAAAAAAAAAAAAAAGAACTGCCACCCAGTAATGCTATATCACTCAATCCTATGAAACAGTTACAGCAACCACAATGATGAAACGGATAACCAATGGTAAAGAACCTATTAGAGTGCTAAAGTTGGTCTCTATATCACAAAGGATTTCAGCACTAGGGCTAGAGAAAGAAAAATTAATGAGGCTGGACTGAAAAACAAATGACAAGAGAGCAGTGAGTAAAGTGTTACTAGGATATACTTAGAAAATCAGTTGACGTCTGCAACCATATTTTTTTTAATGTCCCTACAAGAATGAATTTATTTTTAATTAAAAAAATTTTCTTTTGGAGACAGGGTCTTGCAACTAAGTTGCTCAGGCTGACCTCAAACTCCTGGGCTCCTAAGGGATCCTCCTGCCTCAACCTCCGGAGTAGCTGTGACTACAAGTGCCTGCCAATCCTGGCTGCAAGCATTTTTGCAAATAACATCACAGCAGGAACAGGAAGGTACTTGCCTTCCAGAAGAGTTTCAGAGGATGGATTTTTACAACTTATTTTAACAATTAGTGAAGAGGCATTTATTTAACTTTCACAGATTACAAAGCACTGTCACATCTTTCTACACTGGAGCCTCTTGAGAGGGGGCTAAAGCAGGTGTTAGTTGTTTCATCATCACTATCATAAAAAATGACCTTTATTGAATTCTTTTTTTCTTTCATTCTTCTTTTTTTTTTTTTTTTTTTTTTTTTTTAGAGATAGGGTTTTGATACATTGCTCTTGCCCTGGCTGGTCTTGAACTCCTGGGTTCAAGAGATCCTCCTGTGCTAGCCTCCTAAAGTGCTAAAGTGCTGAGATTACAGGTGTGAGTCATTGTGCCCAGCCTGAATTCTTATATCCCAGGCAAAAAAGAATGTTTTGACCCTACCATGTTAATCCAATGAATGTTTTGACTGAATCAGAGGAAAAACTCAAATTTCATAGAAATAACAGCTATAAAAGAAGGTTCACAATAGCAGTAGTTAAAATGGACAGAGTTTGATGAGGATAAAAACCTAATAACTAAAATAGCCCAGCATAAAGGTGCATGCCTATAGTCCCAGCTTTTGGAGGCTGAGGCAGGAGGCTCCCTTGAGGCCAGGAATTTGAGGCTGTTCTGCACTATGATGGTGCCTGTGAGTGACACCCATCTCTAAATTACAAAAAAAAAAAAAAAAAAAAAAAGACCTAATGACTGAAATGAAGACTTATTTTAAAATGCACATGGAAAAATTTTATCCTGAGCATAATTTTGGTAAAATAAAAATGAGAATAGAGGCTGGGCGTGGTGGCTCTCGCTTATAGTCCCAGCACTTTGGGAGGCCGAGGAAGGACCATGAGGTCAGGAGTTTGAGACCAGCCCGGCCAACATGGTGAAACCCCATCTCTACTAAAAAATACAAAAATTAGCCGGGTGTGGTGTATGCCTGTAATCCCAGCTACTCAGGAGGCTGAGGTGGGAGAATTGCTTGAACCTGGGAGGCAGAGGTTGGAATGAGCTGAGGACAGGCCACTGCACTCCAGCCTGGGCAACAGAGCGAGACTCTGTCTTGAAAAAAAAAAAAGAGAATAGAAAAAAAATTGGAAATAGTTTCACTGTACTGCAGAGAAATTTCATCAAGAATTAAACTGGTTATAACAATAGTTTACATGGGTATATTCATAAATACAGGGTTCAAAATGGCAGGTCAAAATCACATATCTGATTCAAGTTCAGGGTGCAAAAAATGAGGTGAAAATAGCAAGATCAAAATGCCATTATTGACTTGATGTTTAGAATCCTGCCTAACTTCTTACCTCCTATGTAATGTTAGATAAGTCTCACTATTGGGCTCTCTCTTTATCTGTAAAATGAGAAATATAATGGCTGAAACTACCTCACCATGTTGTGGATTGAATGAGATAATGTATATAAAGTGGTTAGCATAGTGTGTGGCACCAGTGAAAGACATTTCAACCCTGCCTGTTTCAAAAATGTATCATACTCTTATTGTGTGCCAGGACAGGATCTTTAAAAATAGGTCTCCTAGTCACTAAACCACATTACTTATCTGTAAGTACATTTCTAATAATTAAAGAAATATTCAAAGCAAATCTTAGATGAAGCTACTGCAGAGCTACTCTGATTATTTCTGTATTTTAAAATATATTTTAATTTAGAAAACATTGCCCTGGCAGGGCGTGGTGGCTCACACCTGTAATCCCAACACTTTGGGAGGCCAGGGCAGGAGAATCATTTGAACTCAGGAGTTCCAGACTTTTGTGGACAACATGGTAAAACCCCCTCTCTACAGAAAAATACGAAAATTAGCCAGGTGTGGCAGCCTGTGCCTATAGTCCCAGCTACTCGGGAGGCTGAGGCAGGAGGATGACTTGAGCATGGGCAGTCGAGGCTGCAGTGAGTCCTGTTCATGCTGCTGTGCTCCAGCTTGGGTGACAGAGCAAGACCCTGTCTCAAAAAAAGGAAAAAAAGAAAAATGAAAAAAGGAAAGAAAATGTTGTCCCAATCAACTATTTGGGTATAGAGTAAATTAAAAATGCTAAAGATTGTTTAGAAAATCCAAAAAATAAAAATACTGTCCTTGTGTTTTAAAAATATTTGACATGTGGCTGGGCGCAGTGGCTCACACCTGTAATTCCATCACTGTGGGAGGCCGAGGTAGGCGGATCACCTGAAGTCAGGCATTTGAGACCAGCCTGGCCAACATGGTGAAACCCCTCCTCTACTAAAAATACAAAAATTAGCAGGGCATGGTGGCACATCCCAGCTACTCCGGAGGAGGCTGCAGTGAGCCAAGATCATGCCGTTGCACTCCAGCCTGAGTGACAGAGCAAGACTCCGTGTCAAAAAAAAAAAAAATGACATGTAAATAGCTATTTTTGTTTGGTTTATTGACCCAACAATTGCTTTATCACTTCTCGAGGAAAAAAAAGTTGCCAGTGAAGCAACAGCAGTCTTAGTTTCAACAATAATGGAGTACAGAATACCAGGAAACCATTTAGCCTGTCAGTCCTCTCATGTGAAAATAGATATGAAAAAATACACACACTTCACAGAGTTATTATGAGAACTAATTATTGCCTTTAAACTGCTTTGAAATTCCCATGTGAAAGACACTTAACTTGATCTTTATCTAGGAGCAGGTAGGTAAGGCATATATATATATGGGAAGACAACATTCATCCAAAAGTTAAAATAGGCTCTTGCTTGTGTAACCTGAATTTCTACTTGGCAAGAATGTAATTTAGCAGAGGGAATGCTATTATATACTTTTTTAAATACATGTTTCAAAAGATATAATATTCATTCATCTTTTTCATGATTTCATCCTCACATAGTATCTACATAGCAACAATAGTTACACAAAGTGCTCAATTCAGTATTCACACATATATAGCATATCAAATACTTTTGTATGGTCATGCTAGAATTATTATTATTATTATTTTTGAGACGGAGTTTCGCTCTTGTTGCCCATGGTGGAGCGCAATGGTGTGATCTTGGCTCACTGCAACCTCCGCCTCCTGGTTTCAAGCAATTCTCCTGCCTCAGCCACTATGCCTGGCTAATTTTGTGTGGTTTTTTTTTTCAGTAGAGATGGGATTTCTCCATGTTGGTCATGCTGGTCTCAAACTCCCGACCTCAGGTGATCCGCCCGCCTCAGCCTCCCAAAGTGCTGGGATTATAGGCGTGAGCCACCGTCCCTGGCCCATGCTATTATTTTTAAACCCTTTCTTGTTTTTTTGTATAACCAAAAAATATGTAATTGTTAATTGCTTTTTAACACAAGACTTCTGAAGTATTGATATGGTTTGGCTCTGTGTCCCCACCCAAATCTCATTTCAAATTGTAATCCCCACATCAAAGGAGGGACTTGGTAGAAGGTGATTGAATCATGGGGGCGTTTTCACCTATGTTGTTCTTTTTTTTTTAGATGGAGTCTTGCTCTGTTGCCCAGACTGTAGTCCAGTAGCTCAATCTTGGCTCACTGCAACCTCTGCCTCCCAGGTTCAAGTGATTCTCATGCCTCAGCCTCTCCAGTAGCTGGGACTACAGGACATGCCGCCATACCCGGCTAATTTTTGTATTTTTAGTAGAGAAGGGGTTTCACCATGTTGGCCAGGTGGGTCTCAAACTCCTGACCTCAAGTGATCCACCCACTTCGGCCTCCCAAAGTGCAGTGACTACAGGCGTGAGCCACTGTGCCCAGCCATACTGTTCTGATAGTGAGTGAGTTCTTACAAGATCTGATGGTTTAAAAGTGGCTGTTTCTCCTGCCAGCTTGTAAAGAAGGTATCTTGGCATGATTTTTTCCCGAGGCCTCCCCAGCCAGGCAGAACTGTGAGTCAATTAGACCTCTCTTGTTTATAAATTACCCAGTCTCAGATAGTATATTTATAGCAGTGTGAAAATGGACTAATGCAAGTATATAACTAAGAAAGTGAAACCCCCCATAATCCTATACCACAGAAACATGATTGCTAATAGTTTGGTATATATTCTTCCAATATTTTCCCTTTCACTAATGTGTATATAAGCAATAAATATTATATAACCTATATATATTATAAAATTAATGTGTAAATATACATATGTATATGCTATCCCAAAAGTGTGTACTGATTTATACAATTACATATATTTATGTATTTAAATAATTATTACATATAGATATAGGGTTCTATAATGCACACTATTCTGCAGGGCTAAGAATGAGGCAACAGAAGAGAGACTAGGATGTACTATTTAGGGAGGCAGTCACTCACAGGGGCTGACCCTGCACTTGTACCACCCTGATTGTGTCACCTTAAGCACTGTACCCTAGGCCAAGGCCTTGCCACACCTTAGTCCCAGTCCTGCCAGCAACTGGCTTTTGATTTTTCCCACTCAAATCTTGAAAATCTTTCCATGTAGATCTATCTCTTCAGTGGCGTTATAATCTTCCACCTTATGAATAGATCATAACTATTGATCCAATCATTTTTGAAGGACATTTGATTTATTTCCAATTTTCTGATGAACATCCTTGTGTATACATCTGTGCCCACTTTTACTAGAATTTTGGTATGCCAAATTTCTTTTTTTTTTTTTAGACAGAGTCTCGCTATGTCACCAGGCTGGAGTGCAGTGACCTGATCTCGGCTCACTGCAACCTCCGCCTCCCTGGTTCAAGTGATTCTCCTGCCTCATCCTCCCGAGTAGCTGGGACTACAGGCACGCACCACCACGCCCAGCTAATTTTTGTATTTTTAGTAGAGACGGGGTTTCACCATGTTGGTCAGGATGGTCTCGATCTCTTGACTGCATGATCTGCCCACCTCGGCCTCCCAAAGTGTTGGGATTACAGGCGTGAGCCACTGCACCCAGCCCATACTTTCTTTTTATAACAGAAGTTACTTTGTCCTTAAAAATATTTGTACTAATTTACATTACCATCAAAAGTGTCTCTTTCTTAACTGTCTGACCAATACTGAGTATTATAAAATGTTTAAAGCTTCAGCAGTTAGTAGGTAAAAATAATTGTTTATTTCGGTTTGATTTTATTTTTATTTATTTATTTTTTTTGAGACAGAGTCTCGCTCTGTCACCCAGGCTGGAGTGCAGTGGTGCAATCTTGGCTCACTGCAGTCTCCACCTCCTGGGTTCAGGCAATTCTCCTGCCTCAGCCTCCCGAGTAACTGGGATTACAGGCATGCACCACCACACCGGGCAAATTTTTGTATTTTTGTAGAGACGAAGTTTCACCATGTTGGCTGGGCTGGTCTCGAACTCCTGACCTCAGGTGATCCACCCACCTCGGCCTCCAAATGTGCTGGGATTACAGGCGTGAGCCACCGCACCTGGCCTGTTTTGGTTTTAATTTGCATTTTTTAAAGTGATGTACGGGCATTTCTCTCTCTTAAACATTTGTAGAAGCCAGGCATGGTGGTGAGACTGCAATCTAGAAGATCCCTTGAGACCAGGAATGAGAGGCTGTGTTTTTATGGAGTCCAACATATCAGTCTTTTATGGCTTCTCGGTTATGTGTTCAGAGAGCCCTTCTTCATTCAAAACAATTGTTATGACAGCTTTATTTGAGATATAATTCATATTTCATAAGATTTGCCTTTTTGAAGTACACATTTCAGTGGTTTTTATATAATCTATAATTCAATCTTCACCACTACTTAATTTTAGAACACTTCATTACTGCATAAAGGAACCCCTTACCCATTAGCAATCACTTCCCAGTGCCCCCTCCCTCTAGCCCCTGACAATCATCAACCTACTTCCGTCTCTATGGATTTGCCTACCCTGGACATTTTATATAGATGGAATTACACAATAAATGGCCGCTTGTGATTGGCTTCTCTCACTTTGCATGTTTCAAGTTTCATCCATTTTGCAGCATGTATCAATACTTAATTCTTTTTTCTTTTTTTTTTTTTTGACACCGAGTCTCTGTTGCCCAGACTGGAGTGGAGTGGCACAATCTCGGTTCACTGCAACCTCCACCTCCCAGATTCAAGTGATTCTCCTGCCTCAGCCTCCCACGTAGCTGAGATTACAGGCACCTGCCACCATGCCCAGCTAATTTTTGTATTATTTTTGTATTATTTTTGTAGGTTTCAATTATGTTGGCCAGGCTGGTCTTGAACTCCTGACCTCGTGATTCACCCGCCTCGGCCTCCCAAAGTGCTGGGATTACATGAGTGAGCCACTGTGCCCGGCCACTTAATTCTTTTTTATGATTGAATAATATCGTTTATCCATCTATCCATTGATGGTCAATTGTTTTTTTTTCCCCACTTTTTAGCTATTATAAATAATGTTGCTATAAACATTTGTATTCGAGTTTTTATTTGAACACCTGTTTTTAGTTCTTTAGGGTGTATACCTAGAAGCAGTATTTTTGGCTTATCTGGTAATTCTGTTTGACATTTCAAGGAACTTCCTGTTTTCCGAAGGAGCTATACCATTTTACAATCTCATCAGCGATATATAAAAATTCCAATTTCTCCACATCCTTCTTAACACTTGTTATTGTGTATCATTTTTATTTTAACCACCGTAGTGGGTATGAATGGGGATCTCACTGTGGCTTTGATTTACATGTCCCTAATGGTTAATGATGTTAAGTATCATTTCATGTGCTTATTGGCCATTTGTATATCTTCTTTGGAGAAATGTTATTTCTTTATTGGCCAGGCGTGGTGTCTCATGCCTGTAATTCCAGCACTTTGGGAGGCCGAAGCAGGCAGATAACTTGAGGCCAGGTGTTTGAGACCAGCCTGGCCAACATGGTGAAACCTCGTCTCTACTAAAAATACAAAAATTAACCAGACATTGTGGTTCATGCCTGTAGTCCCTGCTACTTGGGAGGCCGAGGCAGGAGAATTGCTTGAATCCCAGTG
This sequence comes from Pongo pygmaeus, assembly GCF_028885625.2. Lineage (NCBI taxonomy): Eukaryota > Metazoa > Chordata > Mammalia > Primates > Hominidae > Pongo > Pongo pygmaeus. Next base: position 102,644,191 of record NC_072384.2, on the reverse strand, counting down.
GTAGAGGTTGCAGCAGTGAGCCAAGATCGTGCCACTGCACTCCAGCCTGGGTGACAGAGTGAGACTTCATTTAAAAAAAAAAACTTATAACTTAACACTGTTGTCATTAAATAATTAACTGTGATTAGATTATAATGAACATAACAGGCACTCAAATACTTGTTTAATAAAAAAAGAATGAATTGAAAGAGAATAAAGCAGAGAGACTTTTTTTGGCTGCTGTTTACCAAAAAACCTAAGTGACAACTGATAAAGGTCTGAGCTAAGGCTGAAAGGATGGATTCTCAGATACTTGGGGAGTAGAATTTACTCCTCTTGCATTATTAAAACCTGTAGGTCAACTTTGTCCAATTCACAATGCCCTCAGGACCAAAGCAGCTCCCTCATTCACAGTGATAAATTTTTATGTTCCAGGTATTGTTCTAAGTACTTCACATGTATAACTCATTTAACACTCACAGCAACTTTTCAATCCATCCTGTTGACCAGAACTAAATCAAATGGGGTTTCTATGGCCAAAGAAGGGGACAGTAGATATTTGGACTACCAGCCTCAACCACAGGCCAGCAGCCTTGTGTTTCCTTGTGTCTTAGTCTTTGCTCTTACTTTGGAAATTAAACTCAAAGTTAGCTGGAAAGCAATTTGAAGGAAAAAGGTCCACATATATTGTATAGGCGGCTGACTAAACATCAAGTAAAGTCAATGAGCCTGGTGTGTGTGTATAAGCAGGCATGTGATGAGAAGGGTAATATATACTTGGTTTTCTAGTTACCATTGTTGCTCAACAAACTATCCCAAATCTTTGTGTCTTAAAATAATAATCATTTATTTTGCTCACAAATCTGTAATTGGAGGAGGGTTCAATAGGGATGGCTTATATATGCTCTAAGATGTCTAGAGACTCAGCTAGGAAGACTTCAGGGCTGAGGGTGACTTGGCAGCTGGGACTTGAATTGTCTGAAGGCTTGCTCACTCACATGTCTGGTGGTCGATGCTGCCCCTCAGACTGGACCTCAGTTTGTGCTGTCATGTGACTTTTCCATGGAGTTGTTTGGATTTCCTTTCATCATAATGGCTAAGTTCTGAAAGTGAGCATGCCAAGAGGCCAAGTTGGAAGCTGCGTGACATTTTCATAATCTAGCCTTGTAACTCATATAGAGTCATGATGCAGTCACATCACTCAACGAGCAGTTCAAAAAACTGGGAAATATGTTTTAAAATCACCAACACTTAGTGTATACATATACACTCAATGAGAAGCTTCAAAAAACTGGGAAATATGTTTTAAAATCACCAACATTTAGTGTTGGTTATTTTATACCAACACTAAATGTTGGTATTTTATACACGGTATTTTATACACAGTAGCCTCAAAGCCCTTTTTCGGCCCCCTAATAATGGTTCAATACAGAAAAATGGTCTCCAGACTGTGGTAGCCACTGTGAAGTCTGGATTCTTTTTTTTTTTTTTTTTTTTTTTGAGATGGAGTCTCACTCTATTGCCCAGGCTGGAGTGCAGTGGCACCATCTCGGCTCACTGCAAGCTCCACCTCCCGGGTTCCCACCATTCTCCTGCCTCAGCCTGGGCCCTGAAGTTAGATTACCTGAATTAAAGTCTCAGTTCTGTCATTTTCTAGTTTTGTGACCTTGAAAAAGTCAGTTAGCCTGTTTTAAGTTTTGTTTTCTTTGTTTGTTTTTGTTTTGTTTTGTTTTTGGAGACAAGTTCTTGCCCCTGTTGTCCCAGCTGGAGTGCAGTGGCATGATCACTCACTGCAGTCTCAACCTCCCAGACTCAAGTGATGCTCCCACCTCAGCATCCCAAGTAGCTGGGACTCCAGGTATGAGCCACCACGTCTGGCTAATTTTGAAATTTTTTTTTTTTTTTAGAAAGAACATCTTACTACATTGCCTAGGCCGGTCTCAAACTCCTGGGCTCAAGCACTCCTTCCATCTCAGGCTCCCAAACTGTTGGGATTACAGGCATGACCCACCATGCCCTGCTGCTTTAAGTTCTTTATATGAAAAGTAGAGATAATGGGCTGGGCGCAGTGGCTCATGCCTGTAATCCCAGCACTCTGGGAGGCCGAGGCGGGTGGATCACGAGGTCAGGAGTTTGAGACCAACCTGACCAACATGGTGAAATCTCATCTCTACTAAAAATACAAAATTAGCCAGGCGTGGTGGTGGGCACCTGTTATCCCAGCTACTCAGGAGGCTGAGGCAGGAGAATCGCTTGAACGCAGGAAGCAGAGGTTGCAGTGAGCTGAGATCACGCCATTGTACTGCAGCTTGGGCAACAAGAGTGAAACTTCGTCTCAAAAAAATGAAAAAAAAAAAAATCTGCTGGGTGTGGTGGTGGGCGCCTATAATTCCAGCTACTCAGGAGCCTGAGGCACAAGAATCATTTGAATGTAGGAGGTGGAAGTTGCAGTGAGCCGAAATTGTGGCACTGCACTTCAGCCTGGGCAACACAGTGAGACTCTATCTCAAAAAACAAACAAACAAACAAACAAACAACAAAAAACTAAGGCGAGCTCAGGGAGGACAGAAACCTCCCGTGGAGCAGAAGGGCAAAAGCTCGCTTGTTGATTTTCAGTACGAATACAGACCATGAAAGCGGAGCCTCATGAAAAAAGAAAAAAAAGTAGAGATAAATATTATCTTCCTCATGGGCTTATGATAAAGGTTAAATTAATTAATACATGTAAAACATTTAAAAGAGTGCCTGGCATGTAGTAGAATTACTTAATAGATGTTAGTCATTATTATCAAGGCTTCTTAATTTGGAATGTATAGAGGAGCTTCTTGAATGCTCTGAAAATATTTTAAATATGTTAAATAGATTACTTTAAATACCTATTATCTTTATTTTAAAATAGTCTGGCCTGGACTGGAAGGAAACACACCAATAAATATTAATAAGAGTTATTGTAAATTATTGTTTGTTCATTGGTTATTTTAAATTTTATACTTTAAATTTTCTGTACTTTCCAAATGTTTGATAATCTCCAATCTTACTTTTATAATCAGAAGTTTTAAATATTTTAAGTACAGAAAAAAAATCTCACAGATATTGAGACACTTTATTTAAAAAGACTACATCAGAGAAAATGAATCAAATATCATCATACTTTTCTACTTTAACACCCAGTGCCAAAATACAGTGAAGTAACATCTGCGAAGTTTGAGGGAAAATGATTGTGACCTAAGAATCCTGTATCCAGTTAAGCTGTACTTCACATGCAGTCCGACAGAAAAGTACTGTCACACCTTCTCCATTCATTCAAGGACCCAGAAAATATACTACCCATGTACACTTTATAGAAAAATATTATTCAGAGAAGTACTCTAGCAGACCTCCTAATTTGGAGGTTAAGTTAAATAATTATTTAACTTAAAAAACGCTTGAGGTGGGTCATGGTGGCTCATGCCTGTAATAATGCCAGCACTTTGGGAGGCTGAGGTGGGAGGATAACTTGAGGCCAGGAATTCAAGGCTGCAGTGAGCTATGATCATGGCACTCCTTTCTGGCCTGGGTGACGGAGTGAGACCCTGTCTGTAATAAAGCTAACAAACAAAAAACGCTTGAACAGGAAAAGCTATAATAAAATAAATGGAAGTAAACGATGATCAACGCCAGGCATGGTGGCTCAGGCCTATAATCCCAGCACTTTGGGAAGCCAAGGCAGGAGGATCGCTTGAGTCCAGGAGTTCCAGACCAGCCTGAGCAGCACAGCAAAAATGTCTACCAAAAAAAAAAAAAAAAAAAAAAAAAAAACCAGGCCGGGTGTGGTGGCTCACCTCTGTAATCCCAGCACTTTGGGAGGCTGAGGCGGGTGGATCACCTGAGGTCAGGAGATCAAGACCACTCTGGCCAACATGGTGCAACCCTGTCTCTACTAAAATACAAAAAATTAGCCGGGCGTGGTGGTGCGCACCTGTAGTCCCAGCTATTCGGGAGTCTGAGGCAGGAGAATTGCTTGAACCCGGGAGGTGGAGGTTGCAGTGAGCCGAGATTGCGCCACTGCACTCCAGCCTGGCAACAGAACAAGACTCTGTCTAAAAAAAAAAAAAAAAATTAGCCAGGCATGGTGTCACATGCCTGTAGTCCCAGCTACTCAGGAGGCTGAAGTGGGAGGATCATTTGAACCCAGGAGGTCGAGGCTGCAGTGACCCATGATCGTGCCACTGCACTCCAGCCTGGGTGACAGAGTAAGACTGTCTCAAAAAAAGAAAAGAAAAAAGAAAACAATAATCAGGTAATACAGAGTTTAACCCAAATAAGTTATAACAATACAAATCAACTAAGTTTCCCTACTTATTTACTCAAAGTTTCTTGAGAAAAAGAAACAAGATAACAAAGAAGGAAACAAGGACTCCTTTGCTGTCTGCTAGGCATTTTTCAGTGAAGTTCCTTCTCAGCAAATAACACCCACTCACTCACTTAAGAAATTTTCATCATAAAGCAGAGGTGGGAAGAGATCAGCCCTCAGGTGTTTGGGCTGCACTACAGCTGCTGATCAACTGCCTTTAGTGACGCAAGCCAAGTTATAAACAAAGGGTGAACCTCAATGTCTGTGCAGGACTCAACTTGATAGGAAATCAAGGGAATTCAAAAACAATCATCCAACATTACATGGTTTGGCCCTTTGTTTTTCAGAAAGCTGTAATTTTTCACAATCTTTGCCTGGAACTTTCTGTTACTGGCTATATCCCTTCCTGTGGATTCTTTTAAAAGTTTCTCATTGTCACCCTGAGGGTTAATTTGTTCCAGAAGAACAAGGAAAATAATGCTAGACCTCATCAGGATGCCTGGATTCTAGTCCAGCTCCGCTAATTAGGAGAGTGATCCTTGGATTAGTGATCAAAATATTTTTGAGTCGAAGTGTCTTTATCTCTCACAACTTCAGTCAGGGTCAAATAAATTAATGAATGCAAAAATGTCCACTGAACATTCTAAAATGCTATATGATATGGTTTGGCTCTGTGTCCTCACCCAAATCTTATGTTGAATTATGACCTTCAGTGTTGGAGGAGGCCTCTGGTGGGAGGTGATTGGATTGCGGTGTGATTGCATCATATTTCTTTTTCTTTTTCTTTTTTCTTTTCTTTTTTTTTTTTTTTTTTGAGACAGAGTCTCGCTCTGTTGCCCAGGCTGGAGTGCAGTGGCGCGATCTCGGCTCACTGCAAGCTCCGCCTCCCGGGTTCCCGCCATTCTCCTGCCTCAGCCTCCCGAGTAGCTGGGACTACAGGCGCCCGCCACCACACCCGGCTCATTTTTTGTATTTTTTAGTAGAGACGGGCTTTCACCATGTTAGCCAGGATGGTCTCCATCTCCTGACCTCGTGATCCGCACGTCTCGGCCTCCCAAAGTGCTGGGATTACAGGCGTGAGCCACCGTGCCCGGCCAGTCTCAGGTAGTTCTTTGTAAGTAGTGTGAGAACAGACTAATACACTATATAAATGTAAAATACTATTGTTACTTTTTTACTTTGGAATCATTATTATTAAAACAGTCTTGATAGCTTGACACCTTTTGTTTACCCTTAAGATTAGTATCCATGTCAGTTTCATCATCATCACGTGTCGAACAAGTGCCAGGCATTTTGGGAGCTTTAAGCCAAATCTTCCCTTAGATAAACAGAGTTATCTTTCCCACTTCCACCCCTACTCTTCTTTCCCAAAACCAGCAACCCAAGAGTCTTATGCTATCTTGCAACCTTCAATCAATCAGTAAAGTGAGCCAATACAATAAATTTATATGAAGATTTAGTGTTATCCCTAATGTGTTATTCTTAACTGGAATATTACTTTTTTTTTTTTTTTTTTTTTTTTTTTGAGACAGAGTCTCGCTTTGCTCTGTCAGCAGGCTGGAGTGCAGCGGCGCGATCTCGGCTCACTGCAACCTCCACCTCCTGGGTTCAAACGATTCCTCTGCCTCAGCCTCCCGAGTAGCTGGGACTACAGGCATGTGCCACCACGCCCAGCTAATTTTTGTATTTTTAGTAGAGATGAGGTTTCACCATGTTGGCCAGGATGGTCTCAATCTCTTGAGATCCGCCCGCCTCAGCTTCCCAAAGTGCCGCGATTACAGGCATAAGCCACCACTCCCGGCCATCCTTAACTGGAATATTTCTATTTCAAAAAGAAATTTTATAATTAAATAAAGTTCATGCTATTCCCTCCACCTGAGAAAACCTTTTTGTTTTCACCTGGCAAAATTCTAACCATCCTTCAAATCCCAGTTATCTTGCAATCTTCCCAGTGAAACCTTTCTAGACTTGTTTAAGAAATTTGCCATTCCCTCCTATGGATCTCCACTCACCTTTGCACATTTTTGTTTGTTTGTTTGTTTGTTTGTTTTGAGACAAGTCTTGCTCTGTTTGCCCAGGCTGGAGTGCAGTGGTGATCTGTTGCCCAGGCTGGAATGCGGTAGCGCGATCTCTGCTCACTGCAAGCTCCGCCTCCCAGGTTCACGCCATTCTCCTGCCTCAGCCTCCCGAGTAGCTGGGACTACAGGCGCCCGCCACCATGCCCGGCTAATGCTTTGTATTTTTAGTAGAGACGGGGTTTTACCGTCTTAGCCAGGATGGTCTTGATCTCTTGACCTCGTGATCCACCTGCCTCGGCCTCCCAAAGTGCTGGGATTACAGGCTTGAGCCACCGCGCCCAGCCGCACATATCTATTATACTTACCAATTTAAAGGTTAACATATATGTTATGATGGGAAAATATTATATATGGAACAGCAGCCCCAGTATTCTTGGGGGTGAAGGGAGTAGGAGGGTTTGAAGGGGAGACCTTGAGAAGTCTGAGTGCAGGCAGAACTGTTTTTTTTTTTTTTTTTTTTTGAGACGGAGTCTTGCTCTGTCGCCCAGGCTGGAGTACAGTGGCGCGATCTCGGCTCACTGAAAGCTCCGCCTCCTGGGTTCACGCCATTCTCCTACCTCAGCCTCCCGAGTAGCTGGGACTACAGGCGCCTGCCACCATGCCTGGCTAATTTTTTGTATTTTTAGTAGAGACGGGGTTTCACCGTGTTAGCCAGGATGGTCTTGATCTCCTGACCTCGTGATCTGCCCGCCTTGGCCTCCCAAAGTGCTGGGATTACAGGCGTGAGCCACCGGGCCCGGCCAAGAACTGTTATCTATCCACCAAACAAAGACTGGAGTTTGTAGTAAAGTTTACTCCAGAGAAACGAGGCAAGTAAAGGAGACACTTTTAAATAAGAAAGCATATCTGATGCTCTTCAAATCACATTGCTGAGCACTGTTCCTATATAATCCTTGCCTGGAATCCTCTGGCTCTTCTATAGGGATAAATTAGGATGTTCAGGACAAAAAACTTTATTATTATTATTATTATTATTATTTTTTTTTTTTTTGAGACAGAGTTTTGCTCTTGTTGCCCAGGCTGGAGTGCAATGGCATGATCTTGGCTCATTGCAACCTCCGCTTCCCGGGTTCAAGCGATTCTTGTGCTCAGCCTCCAGAGTAACTGGGATTACAGGCATGCGCCACTGCGCCCGGCTAATTTTGTATTTTTTTAGTAAAGACAGGGTTTCTCCATGTTGGTCAGGCTGGTCTCCAACTCCCGATCTCAGATGATCTGCCCACCTAGGCCTCCCAAAGTGCTGGGATTACAGGCGTGAGCCACCACACCTGGCCTATTATTTATTTGTCTATTTATTTGAGACAGGGTCTCACTCTGTTGCCCAGATTGGAGTGCAATGGCAAGATATCGGCCCACTGCAACCTCCATCTCCTGAGTTCAAGTGATTCTCCTGCCTAGCCTCCCGAGTAGCTGGGAGTATTGGCACACACCACTACGCCCAGGTAATTTTTGTGTTTTTTTGTTTGTTTGTTTGTTTTTTTGAGACAGAGTTTCGCTCTTGTTGCCCAGGCTGGAGTGCAACAGCGCAATCTCGGCTCACATCAACCTCCGCCTCCCAGATTCAAGCAATTCTCCTGCCTCAGCCTCCCAAATAGCTGGGATTACAGGCATGCGCCACCACGCCCAGCTAATTTTGTATTTTTAGTAGAGACGGGGTTTCTCCATGTTGGTCAGGCAAGTCTCGAACTCCTGACATCAGGTGATCCATTCGCCTTGGCCTTGGCCTCCCATAGTGCTGAGATTACAGGTGTGAGCCATGGCACTCGGCCTAATTTTTGTATTTTTAGTAGAGACGGGGTTTCACCATGTTGGCCAGGTTGGTCTTGAACTTATGACCTTAAGTGATCCACCTGCCTTGGCCTCCCAAAGTGCTGGGATTACAGGTGGGAGCCACCATTCCTGGCCCCAAAACTTTAATATCTAAACATTCTCTTTTTGCTGGAGGTTGCAGTGAGATCACACCACTGCACTCCAGCCTGGGCAACAGATCAAGACTCTGTCTCAAAAAAAATTAAAAAATAATCTGGGCGCGGTGGCTCACGCTTGTGTTGGCAGGCGTCTGTAGTCCCAGCACTTTTGGGAGGCCAAGGCAGGCAGATCACGAGGTCAGGAGATCAAGACCATTTTGGCTAACATGGTGAAACCCCATCTCTACTAAAAATACAAAAATTAGCTGGGCGTGGTGGCACATGCCTGTATTCCCAGCTACTTGGGAGGCTGAGGCAGCAGAATTGCTTGAACCCGGAAGGTGGAGGTTGAAGTGAGCTGAGATCGTGCCACTGCACTCTAGCCTGACGACAGAGCGAGACTCTGTCTCAAAACAAAACAAAACAAAACAAAACAAAACAAAACAAAAATTAACTGGGTGTGGTGGTGCACACCTGCAATCCAGCTACTTGGGAGGCTAAAGCAGGAGAATTGCTTGAACCCAGGAGGCATAGATTGCAGAGAGCCAAGATCGCACTACTGCACTCCAGCCTGGCGACAGAGTGAGATTCCATCTCAAAAAAAAAAAAAAAAAAAACCCAGAAAATTTATTTACTCTTAAGTATATATATAGAGACTATATAGAGAGAGTGTCCTAAATTGGTTGTCTCCTCCACTAGAAGGCAATCTTCATAAGTAAGGGCACTTAGTTCATTTTGTTCACTGTTGTATTTGCATCATATAGAATAGTTCCTGGCATAGGTCCTTAGTAAATATTTGCAGAATGAATCATGAATTAAGAGCTCTGTAGATTGGATGTCCATAGCTTTTGCACAGCCTTAGCTTCTCTGCAAATACTAAGAGACAGATAGCCCCATGCACCAGGGGACCAGAGGTTGGGAGACTACTGGGTGAGTGCAAAAGTGGAGCAAGTGGAGAAGAGGCTGCAAGGACAATGAAGGCCACTTGCAAGCTAATATGTTAGTCTGTCATTGTTTCATGGATGCTGTCAATAGTCATGACACTCCTTGGTCAGAGACAGAGGAATTTATTATTCATGGCACAGCAAATAGCATGTGTCAGCCTATTTGCAATGGTTTCCCTTGCCCTCAAGTTCTAATGGGGCAACCCAATGAGCCCAGATGACACATGTATCTGCAGTGGTTTGCATTACAGGAGAGGAAACCTGGGCCAAGGGCTCAGCACTTTTTGAGCAAGCAGCAAATGAGCCAATCCCCACTCACTCTAGGGAGCAAGCAGTTACAGGTAATTACAGTTGTTGCCTTGGCCTAGTTATATCTGTGTGAGTAGCTATAGACATTGCTCAGTATCAGGAGCCTGAAAGTCTTATAGATTGGCCTATTCAGCAAGAGAGTGCAGGCATGTTCAGGGCCCATGGTGGAGTGCCTCTCTCAGCACAAGGCAGCTGAGTTATCAGCAAAGGAGGATGACATTGAATGTTGCCAGCTTGACACACGCTCACTAGACTCCAAATCCTAGCTAAGAGAAGCATTTAGCAGATAAAATATTCAACCTTCCGCAGGCATCATTCAGCACACAGGTTTAAATGATCAAATTGGGGAGAAGTGTGGAAAGTAAAGAGTCTGGCCTAGCATAGTGGCTCATGCCTGTAATCTCAGCAATCTGGGAGGCTGAGATGGGAGGATCACTTGAGGCCAGAAGTTTGAGACCAGCCTAGGCAACATAGTAAGACCCTATCTCTACAAAAAATACAAAAATTAGCCCACCTACTCGGGAGGCTGAGGTGGGAGGACAGCTTGCGCCTGGGAGGTTGAGGCTGCACTGAGCTATGATGGCACCACTGCACTCCAGCCCCCATGGGCGACAGAGCAAGACACTGTCGAAAGAAAGAAAAGGAAAGAAAGGAAGAAAGAAAGGAAGAAAGAGGGAAAGAAAGAAAGGGAAAGAGAGAGAGAGAAAGAAAGAAAAAAGAAAGAAAGAAAAGAGAGAGAAAGAAAGGGAAGAGAGAAAAGAAGAAAGAAAGAGGGAAATAAAGCGAAAGAAAAAGAAAGAAAGAAAAAGGAGGGAGGGAGGGAAGGAAGGAAAGAAGAAAGAACTTCATAGAGGTTGCTTGCCTTAGTAAAAAATGTACTATATGGCAGAGTTGTGTGGCAAAGCTTACAATGACTCTAGGGCTTTGCATCAGTCATGAACGGCTACCAAGGGAAAATTGAGACGTCCTCAACCGTGGCCTTACCCCTGCAGCCTTTCGACATAAGAGTGCCCAGTCCTGGGGATAGAAGGCTGGGTTTCTGTCTAGCTCTACTGCTAACATGTTCTGGAACTTCAAGGCAATCCTTTAAGTTTATCGGACAGAATTATCCCTAGATTAGGATAATTCTGGCTGCAACTGCCTATGTGTGACTTATTATTCCTTTTAGGACTTCTTGGTTCACCCTGATATGATTCTGTCTGATAAAAATAGTGCTGAAGTCATCGTGTGTATAGTGGGTTTAGAGAAAGATAATTTTTTTGCAAGGTGGGATCTCTCATTTGAGTTTCCCTTTATTTTTCAGAAAGAATGAATTTTTAAAGCCCCACAATCTTCTACACTGCTCCACTACTCCATCCTTAGCCCATGAGGTGCTTTTAGGCCTCATTCCCCTTGGGGACAGACTTATCTCTGAGGACTTGATTAGCAGATCTGTAAAAAAGAGATAATATTTGTCCTGCTGACTTCATGTGGTTACAGTGAGAATCACATGAAATTTAATTAAAGAAAATTAGAGGCAGGGCTCGGTGGCTCACGCCTGTAATCCCAACTGTCAGGGAGGCAGAGGCCAGAGGATAGCTTGAGCCCAGGAGTTTGAGACCTGCCTGGGCAATATAGCGAGATCCCGTTCTCTCCAAAAAGGAAGAAAAAAAAGACAAAACAAAAAAGAAAATTAGAACTGTAACTGCCTTTAGCTACCATCTAGGCCCACCCTGCAATTTACAGATAGTGAAACTAAGGCCCAACCAGTGTGGTGGCACACATCTGTAGTCCTAGCTACTCAGGATGCTGAGGTAGGAGAACTGCTTGAAGGACAAAGGCTTTTTCCATCTGTGGTTCCACCCTTTTGCTTGTCCCTTTCTTTTTCCTCTCCATTCAGCAAGAGAAGGGATGGCCAAAGACCGAGGATTGTGCTTGAGAGGTTTTTATGGACCTAGAAGTGGTGCCCATCACTCTTGCTCACATTCCACGGGCCAGAACAGTCACATGGTCATACCTAACTGCACTGGAGGCTGGAAGAGGGACTCCGGCTGTAGGCCAGGAAGAAGAAAAGAACACAGTCACTGGTGAGCACCGACAGTCTTCACCACATATAAACCGATCATGTGATGCCAACATTAGCTAAGTCAGAATTTATTTTTCTTTCTTTGGAATTCCTTCAGCAATTACATACCCGCTATATCATAATTTTTTCACATTAAATTGTATATTGCCTTAGATTTAGGTCTTCTGCCTCCATTTTTACATCATAAGCAGGGATCATTCTTCAGCTGCTTTGGTTTTTACCACGATGCAGGCTATAAGGTAGGCACTATAAGTAAATTTAAAAATCATGCTGAATTATTTCAGTAAAGACTTAGGAAGCTGGAATTTGCAAACCTTTACAGTCTGGAAACAAGCTTGGTTTAGTTGCTATGGCACAAATTAATGATTTAAATATATACAAGGATGTTTATAATCACAAAAAAAAAAAACAGTAGAAAGAGAGTTAAATATCCATTAAATGTATATAGTGGGCGGTGGTCGAGGAGCAGCTGTGCTCGGGGTGTGATTGGTGTTGGTCGTGTTGGGGTCTAGTGGACAGAGAAGACTCTTGGCCAGGCAGATGGCTTCTTGGTGGCAGAGAATGGGGACCTCCGTGCACCGGAGATGTCTCCAGCACCAGGAGCAGCTGGAGGACAGCAAGGAGCTGCAGCCCGTGGCCAGCCATCAGGAGAACTCCGCGGGTCCCTGGGGTCCCTGTGCAGACAGTTCCAAAGGAGGCTGCCTCTGAGAGCCATCAACCTCAACTTCCGCGCAGGCCCTTCCTGCAAATGCTTGGAAACCCCAGAGCCAGGGCAGTAGGGCCTCAAGGCTACAGCTCACTCAGCTAAGAGTGCCTTGGGTGCCATGTCCCAGAGAATCCAGGAGTCCTGCCAAAGTGGCACCAAGTGGCTGGTGGAGACCCAGGTGAAGGCCAGGAGGAGGAAGAGAGGGGCACAGAAGGGCAGTGGATCCCCAACTCACAGCCTGAGCCAGAAGAGCACCCGGCTGTCTGGAGATGCCCCTGCCCACTCAGCCCACAGACCCCTGGGAGAAGGAGCATCACTGCCTCTCTGCCCGGATAGGCTCCCATGCCTACCCATTACGGCAGTCGATGCGGGAGGCTGCCTTCTGGAGCCCCTACTCCTCAACAGATCCCCTCTGCTCTCCCAGCCAGTCTGGCAGTGACCTAGAGCCTATGGGGGTGGGAATTCAGCATCTCCAGAAGCTGTCCCAAGAGCTAGATGAAGCCATTATGGCGGAAGAGAGTGGTGACATCATCTCTCTCATTCATGGCTGAGGAAGTGGCCTGCAGGAAACAAGCCTTGTCTGATTGCCAAGGCTTCATACCCAAGGCTGTCTGTGCTTCCCCATGAGCTTCCTGGAGGAAGCCCCTAGGAGTCATCAGTACCCCTGGGCCACTGCTAACAAGGACCTGACTAACAAGGGGCCCAGAGCCCCCCGGCTCTGGCCACATTCGGATCCATCAGTGACTGCCTGCCATAACCTGAGAGTGTCTTGGGGAGACCTTGCAGAGGTGGGGAGAATTGTTCCTTCCACTTTCCCAGGGGACTCTTGAGCTTAGAAACTCATCGTACACTTGACCTTGAGCCTTGTATTTGCCTCATCTATAACGTGAAGTGCTAGCATCAGATGTTAGAGAGCTCTTAGCTGTGTACCCAGGTGCCTGGTTTTTGGGGAGTCATCTGCAGAGTCACTCACCCACTGTATTTCTGGTGCCAAGGCTCTTGGGGTCCCACTCTCATCCCTGCTTTCCCTACCAGGGACTCGGAGGAAGGCATAGGAGATATGTCCAGGCTTAAGACCCTGGGCTCACGGGTACCTATGTATATGCTAAATGCAGAGCACTGTGGGTGTGCCTGTTCAAGAATAATTTTTGCTCTTTGTAAATTATTTAAGAAACCTGCTTTGTCATTTTATTAGAAAGAAACCAGCAAGTGACTTTCCTAGATAACACTGTTTTCTCATAATAAAGACTGTTTGCATTTGAAAAAAAATGTATATAGTGACGTGGGAAAGCTCTAACAATATATTGGTAAGTGGGCCGGGCGCGGTGGTTCATGCCTGTAATCCCAGCACTTTGGGAGGCCAAGGCGGGTGGATCATGGGTCAAGAGTTTGACACCAGCCTGGCCAACATGGTGAAACCCTGTCTCTACTAAAAATACAAAAATTAGCCAGGCATGGTGGCGGGCGCCTGTAATCCCAGCTACTCGGGAGGCTAAAGCAGAGAATTGCTGGAACCCGGGAGGCAGAGATTGCAGTGAGTGGAGATCGTGCCACTGCACTCCAGCCTGGGTGACAGAGCAAGACTCCATCGAAAAAAAAATTTTTTTTTACATATATATATATATGTATGTGTATTTACATATACATACATATATATACACATACATATATATTTTATATACCTATATTTATATGTATGTATACATATATTTGTATACCTATATTTATATGTATGTATACATATATTTGTATACATATATTTATATGTGTAATATATATGTGTATATTATATACATATATATTTATAAAATATATATGTATATGTATATACGTATACGTATATACATGTATATATGTATGTGTGTATATATATATGTATGTGTATATAAATATGTGTATATATGTATGTGTATACGTGTGTGTGTGTGTGTGTGTGTGTATATATATACGGCTGGGTGCAGTGGCTCACGCCTATAATCCCAGCACTTTGGGAGGTCGAGGTGGGTAGATCACCTGAGGTCGGGAGTTTGAGACAAGCCTGACCAACATGGAGAAACTCCGTCTCTACTAAAAATACAAAATTAGTTGGGTGTGGTGGCACATGCCTGTAATCCCAGCTACTCAGGATGCTGAGGCAGGAGAATTGCTTGAACCCGGGAGGCAGAGGAAGAGGTTGCGGTCAGCCGAGATCACATCATTGCACTCCAGCCTGGGCAACAAGAGTGAAACTCCGTCTCAAAAATATACATATATATGTAAGTGATATGCACAGTCACACACACTAGAAAGGAGAAACGTATAGCGAAGTATTAATAGTAATTATCGGCCAGGTGTGGTGACTCATGCCTGTAATCCCAGCACTTTGGGAGGCTGAGGCAGGATAATCGCTTGAAGTCAGGAGTTTGAGACCAGCCTGAGCAACACAGTGAGACGTCATCTCCACAAAAAGGAAAAAGGAAAAAGAAAAAAAATTAGCTAGGCATGGTGGCATGCACCTGTAGTCCACGCTACTCAGGAGGCTGAGGGCAGAGGATTGCTTGAGCCTGGGATGTCAAAGTTGCAGTGAGCTGAGAGATTGCACCACTGCACTCCAGCCTGGAGTCAAAAACAAAAACAAAAGCAATTAACGGCCAGGCAGGGTGTCTCACACCTGTAATCCCAGCACTTTGGGAGGCCAAGATGGGTGGATCACCTGAGGTCAGGAGTTCAAGACCAGCCTGACCAACATGGTGAAACCCCGTCTCTACTAACAATACAAAAATTAGCCAGGTGTGGTGGCACGTGCCTGTAGTCCCAGCTACTCAGGAGGCTGAGACAGGACAGTCGCTTGAACCCAGGAGGCGGAGGTTGTAGTGAGCCAAGATTGTGCCACTGCACTCCAGCCTGGGCGACAGAGCAAGACTTGGTCTCAAACAAGCAAACAAACAAACAAACAAAGTAATTATCACTGCATAATGAGATTATGGATAATTCCTTCCTTCCTTCCCCCTTTGCTTCCCCTCCTCTCCCCTCCTCTTCCATTCCTTTCTTTTCTCTCTCTCTCTCTCTGTCTCTCTCTCTCTTTCACAGGGTCTCACTATGTTGCCCAGGGTGGAGTGCAGTGGCTATTCACAGGTACGATCCCACTCTTGATCAGCACAAGAGTTTTGACCTTCTCTGTTTCCAATCTGTGCTCACCACTCCTTAGGCAACCTGGTGGTCTGCCGCTCCTGGGAGGTCACTGTATTGATGCTGAACTTAGTGCAGACATCCAATAGGCATAGCATACTACAGCCTAAACTCCTAGGCTCAAATGATCCTCCTGCCTCAGCCTCCTTAGTAGCTGGGATTACAGATGAGTATCATCATGCCTGGCAATTTCTCCTATTTCTTATCTGAATTTTCCTACAATGAATCCAGATCATAAGTGTAAATTTTTTTTTGAGACAGGGTCTTGCTCTGTTGCCCAGGCTGGAGTGCAGTGGCATGATCACAGCTCACTGCAGCCTCTACCTTCTGGGCTCAAGAGATCCTCCCACCTCAGTCTCCTGAGTAGCTAGGACTACAGGCGCATTCCACCACAGCTGGCTGATTTTTGTATTTTTTTGTAGAGACGAGGTCTCACTATGTTACTCAGGCTGCTGTTGAACTCCTGAGCAGCTCAAGTGATCTTCCTGCCTTGTCCTCCCAAAGTGCTAGGATTACTGTCGTGAGCCACCTCGCCTGGCACAAATGTAATTTTTTTTTTTTTTTTTTTTTTTTTTTTTTTGAGACGGAGTCTCACTCTGTTGCCCAGGCTGGATTGCAGTGGCGCAATCTCGGCTCATTGCAAGCTCCGCCTCCTGGGTTCACGCCATTCTCCTGCCTCAGCTTCCCGAGTAGCTGGGACTACAGGTGCCTGCCACAACACCCAGCTAATTTTTTTGTATTTTTAGTAGAGATGGGGTTTCACCGTGTTGGCTGGGATGGTCTGATCTCCTGACCTCGTGATCCGCCCGCCTCGGCCTCCCAAAGTGCTGGGATTACAGGTGTGAGCCACCACACCCGGCCCACAAATGTAAATTTTTTAACAAGTAAAAGAGTCGAGGTAATTAAAGGTAAATCATAACTCATTATAATGGCACAATCAGATCAGGAAAACATTACCTTTTAAAATGACATCTTGGCAACTGGTGCAGTGGCTCATGCCTGTAATCTCAGCACTTTGGGAAGCTGAGGTGGGCGGATCACCTGAGGTCAGGAGTTCGAGCCAGCCTGCCCAACATGGTGAAACCCGTCTCTACTAAAAATACAAAAATTAGTTGGGATAACAGGTGCCAGCCACCTGTTGGCTGTTATACCAGCTACTCGGGAGGCTGAGGCAGGAGAATCACTTGAACCTGGGAGGCGGAGGTTGCAGTGAGTTGGGATCATGCCACTGCACTCCAGCCTGGGTGACAGACTGAGATTCTGTCTCAAAAAAAAATAAAAAAATAAAATGACATCTTTTCTGGAATCACTGGAGGACTGCCACTGGAGGATGCCAAGTCCATGTATGTAATGTTTTTTGGGGTTTTGTTTTTTGTTTTTTGGTTAGAGATGAGGTCTTGCTATGTTGCCCAGCCTAGTTGTGAACTCCTAGTCTCAAGCACTCCTCCTGCCTTGGTCTCCCAAAGTTCTGGGATCACAGGCATGAGACACTGAGTGCAGCCCCATGTATGTAGCATTAAAAATAAAGTGCCTCCAAAGATAAGTGATTATCTTTCATTTGTATGTTTTTAACATTTTACAAGAATGTGTGCATGTCAAAGAGACGCAAGGACCAACTTGAAAGAGCTCCCAATGGCCAAAACCGGATCAATTTGAATAACAAAATAAACAACATAGTATTGGATTATAACCCAAAGTATCAAATGAGTACAGTTGTCCCTTGGTATTCACTGGGGATTGGTTCCAGGACCCCCAAGGATACCAAAATCTAAGGATGCTGAAGTCCCTGAAATAAAATGGTGTAGTATTTGCATATAACCTATGCACATGCTCTTGTATACCTTAAATCATCTATATGTTAATTATAATACAGAATACAATGTGAATGCTATGTAAATAGTATTTATACTGTATTGTTTTAAAAATGCATATTAGTTGGCCGGTGCGGTGGCTCACGCCTGTAATCCCAGCACTTTGGGAGGCCGAGGCGGGTGGATCGCAAGGTCAGGAGATCGAGACTATCCTGGCTAACATGGTGAAACCCCGTCTCTACTAAAAATACAAAAAATTAGCCGGGTGTGGTGGTGTGCGCCTGTAGTCCCAGCTACTTGGGAGGCTGAGGCAGGAGAATGGCGTGAACCTGGGAGGCAGAGCTTGCAGTGAGCCAAGATTGTGCCACTGCACTCCAGCCTGGGCAACAGAGCGAGACTCTGTCTCAAAAAAAAAAAAAAATCTTGTTAGTTTTATTTATGTATTTATTTATTTTTTATATATTTTTATTATACTTTAAGTTCTAGGGTACATGTGCACAACGTGCAGGTTTGTTACATATGTATACACGTGCCATGTTGGTGTGCTGCACCCATTAATTTTTTTTATTTATTTTTTATTATACTTTAAGTTCTAGGGTACATGTGCACAACATGCAGGTTTGTTACATATGTATACATGTGCCATGTTGGTGTGCTGCACCCATTAATTTTTTTTTTTGAGACGGAGCTTCACTCTTGTTGCCTAGACTGGAATGCAATGGCATGATCTTGGCTCAGCGCAACCTCCGCCTCCCGGGTTCAAGCAATTATCCTGCCTCTGCCTCACATAGCTTGGATTACAGGCATGCGCCACCATGCCCGGCTAATTTTGTATTTTTAGTAGAGACGGGGTTTCTCCATGTTGGTCAGGCTGGTCTTGAACTCCCGACCTCAGGTGATCCGCCCACCTCAGCCTCCCAAAGTACTGAGATTACAGGCGTGAGCCACTGCGCGCCCGGCAAAAATGCATATTAGTTTTAAATGTCACATTGTTTTTTTCATTTTCTGTTTTTTTTTTTTTTTTTTGATTCGTAGTTGGTTGAATCTATGGATACAAAACCCATCCATAGATACTGAGGGCTGACTATAAACATGAGTTCAGGCTGATATAAATACATTAATGAATAAAAATTATTATTTTATTTTATTTTATTTTTTGAGACTAGGTCTTACTCTGTCACCCAGGTGGCACAATCTCAGCTCACTGCAACCTCAGCCTCCTGGGCTCAAGCGATTCTCCAGCCTCCTGTGTAGCCGGGACTACAGGCACAAGCCACCAATGCCCGGCTAATTTTTGTACTTTTTAAAATAGAGGCAGGGGTCTCACCATGTTGCCCAGGCTGGTCTCAAACTCCTGAGCTCAAAGCCATCCACCTGCCTTGGCCTCCCAAAGTGCTGGCATTACAGGTGTTAGCCACTGTGCCCGGCCATTAATGAATAAAAATTAATCGAGAAGAAGAAACTAATCTTTCAGACAGAATAACCCCATTTAATGTATGTAGATCTGGCTGGGCGCAGTGGCTCACGCCTGTAATCCCAGCACTTCGGGAGGCCGAGGTGGGCGGATCACCTGAGGTCAGGAATTCAAGACCAGCCTGGTCAACATGGTGAAACCCCATCTCTACTAAAAATACAAAAATTAGCCAGGCCTGATGGTGCGTGCCGGTAGTCCCAGCTACTCGGGAGGCTGAGACAGGAGAATCACTTGAACCTGGGAGGTGGAGGTGGCAGTGAGCCGCAATCGCACCATTACACTCCAGCCTAGGTAACAGAGTGAGACTCCATTTCCAAAAAAATTAAAAAATAAAAAAAATGTAGATACTCCTGCTGGGCACGGTGGCTCATGCCTATAATCCTGGCACTTTGGAAGGCTGAGGTGGGAGGATCGCTTGAGCTCAGGAGTTGGAGATCAGCCTGGCCAACATGGTGAAACCCCTTCTCTACTAAAAACATAAAAAAATAGCCGGTGTGATGCATGCCTGCAGTCCCAGCTACTCTGGAGGCTGAAGCAAGAGGATTGTTTGAGCCCCGGAGGTGGAGGTTGCAATGAGCTGAGATCAGGCCACTGTACTCCTGCCTGGGTGACAGAATAAGACCTAGTCTGAATTTTAAAATAATAACAGTAATAACATCTGTAAATATTCCCTTTTCCAGGAAATGAACTTAATTCCTTCCCAATTCCCTTTCTACCTTTTTGAGGGTAGGCTAGACTTAGTGGGAGTTGCTTCCAAAGAACAGATTACAGAAAGGGAGAAACAGTAACTTTATAATGGAGAAAGCTGGCAAACCCTGCCTTAACTAGGCAGTAAAGGTTAACATTACCAGTGATGCCATGTGTATGTCATCTACCCTGATATGATGAGAAGGGCTCTTCAGCTCTGAGGTATTCTTTCTGAAAACCCATAATCCCAATATGCATGTGAGGAAAACACCAGACAATCCAAATTTGAGGGACATTTTACAAAGTATCTGACCAGATATGATGACTAAATGTAATGTGGTATCCTGGATGGAATCTGGAACAGAAAAAGGGTCATTAGGGAAAAACTATCTGAGCAAAGTGCCAAGTTTAGTTAATAGTAACAGAACAATGAATGGAATCAAATGTACCATAGTAATATGTTAACAAGAGAAAATGAACAAGGGGTACATGGAACTTTCTGTACTATCTTTGCATCGTTTCTGTAAATCTAGTATTATTCCAAAATAAAAAGGTTATTTAAATAATTCTTTTTTTTTTTTTCCTGAGACGGAATTTCGCTCGTTGCCCAGGCTGGAGTGCAATGGCACGATCTTGGCTCACAGCAGCCTCCGCCTCCAGGGTTCAAGCCATTCTCCTGCCTCAGCCTCCAGAGTAGATGGGATTACAGGCATGCACCATCACATGCGGCTAATTTTGTATTTTTAGTAGAGACGGGGTTTCTCCATGTTGGTCAGGCTGGTCTCAAACTGCAGACCTCAGGTCGTCTGCCCGCCTTGGCCTCCCAAAGTGCTGGGATTACAGGTGTGAGCCACCGTGCCTGGCAATTTAAATAATTCTTATAGAAAATAGGAGAAAAGGTAATTATTTGGAGGGAGCCGCAGGGTAAAATGCATTTTTTTTTTTTTTGAGATGGTCTCGCTCTGTCACCCAGGCTGGTGTGCAGCGGCATGATCTCAGCTCAGTGCAATCTCCGCCTCCTGGGTTCAAGCGATTGTCCTGCCTCAGCCTCCTGAGTAGCTGGGACTGCAGGCACCCGCCACCACACCCAGCTAATTTTTGTATTTTCAGTAGAGATGGGGTTTTACCACGTTGGCCAAGCTGGTCTCAAACCCCTGACATCAAATGATCTGCCTGCCTCGGCCTCCCAAAGTGGGATTACAGGTGTGAGCCACCATGCCCGGACTAAAATGCACTTTTGAGTGAATTCTTCCTCCTTGAAAGTGGTCCTAACGAGAGATACAGAGGCCATGAGGCTGAGGTCCCCTGGGAAAGGATCTCTTAATTTTATAAACTGTGTTTTAGGGCAAAACATATTAGCATTTGGTCTGTGAAATCTAGGCTAAGCATTGATGAGGAGATTTTTAGAATGCTGGCATAAGCAACCTAAGGGCCTGCCTGTCCTTGCCTGTGGCTTTATTTATCTGTCCTTCTTTTCTGAGAGAACGTGGGATTTGACATCTGAAGGAACATTTTCCCACTGATTTCTCATGCTAGCCTGGTGCCTCCCAGAACCAGGAGGGTGAGCCTTCACGTGGCTCTGGATTTGGGGAGGGCCAGCAGGCACATGATTATGCAGACAGAGCTTTCTGCACTTTCCCTTCCTCCGCTTGGCAGCACAAGCACAAAGTGCTGAAGATAAAAGGCTTCCATTAATACCAAACCACTGGAAGTCAAAGAGATTTTTTTGGCTATGGTTAGGTCGTAGCTACAATTTCTCTTTTCCTTCCTTCCTTTCTTTTTTCTTTCAAGCATGTCTGTGAATCAAAGTCAGGATTTTGACTCCCCTGGGCTATTTTCCAGTCCATACTCTAGGAGTGCAGCAAAGATTCAGACGCAGTTTTAATGGTTTCCAAGGATGAGGAGAAGCAAAGGCGTTCATCCCTGGCAGCTTCTTTTCCAGCTTCCAAGGAAGGCAGGGACATAAAGAAGTAAGAAACTCTTTTTCTCCAATGCACCATCATTGTTCCATACTTCATAGACATTTACTTTCTTCATTCATCATTTTATTTTTATTTTTATCTTTTTGGGGGGATGGAGTTTCACTCTTGTTGTCCAGGCTGGAGTGCAACGGCGCAATCTCGGCTCACTGCAACTTCCACCTCCTGTGTTCAAGAGATTCTCCTGCCTCAGCCTCCAGAGTAGCTGGGACTACAGGCGCCTGCCACCACACCAGGCTAATTTTATATTTTTTAGTAGAAACAGGGTTTCACCATGTTGGCCAGAGTGGTCTTCAACTCCTGACCTCAGGGAAATCCTACTGCGTTGGCCTCCCAAAGTGCTGGGATTACAGGCATGAGCCACTGCGCCCGGCCCTGAGCATGTCCTCTTATACTGAATGAAGTGCAGGAGATAGGATGAAGCAGAAGAGGAAACAGATCCTGCTCTTGTTTGAGGGTGATGCATAAGACCACACAGATCCTGCTTTTGGAGGTTTACAGTCTACTGGAGGAGGCAGACGTGGGTAAATAATTGGTATGCTGAAAATTTTGGATAGAGAGATGGGGCAATGTTAGAACAATGGCTGGGGAGGCCTCCTTTGAGGAAGTAATACAAGTACTCCAACCTGAATGATAAGGAATGAACCACGTGAATTGGAAGAAGAGTATTTCAGACAGAGGGAGACAGAAGTCCTAAGGCCTGGAGGCAAGAAGGAGCTTAAAGTGCTCCAGAATCAGAAACAAAATCTGTGTGGCTGGAAGGCTGTGATCAAAGAACAGAATGAAAGGAGATGAGGCCAAAGAGATAAATAAAAATAAGCAGGCTGCATATTTCAGGGATGTTGTAGGCCCTAATGAGGAGTTTTCATTTCAGTGTCATGGGAAGACATTGATGAGTTGCAATCAGGGAACAAACATGATTGATTACTTTTTTTGGAGGGATAACTTTTCCCATATACCCTTTACTCAAATTCACCAACTGTTTACATTTTACCCTCATTCCTTTTCATAATTATCTCTTTCTCACATGCACACACACCACACACATTTTATATACACACAGTTTTTTCTCAATCATTTGAGAGTAAATTGCAGATGATCGTGTCCTCTCACTCCTAAATACACTTTACGTATGTCCTAAAAACAAGGACATTCTCTTAGATTGATTGTCAAAATGGGAAAATTTAACATGGGAACAGCAGTACTATTATCTTATCTGTAGGTCATGTTCAAATTTTAATTATCCTAGTAATATTCCTTTTAACTACTTGTGTCCTAGTCCCAGATCCACTTCAGGACAAACACTTTATTATTTCTTTTTTTTTTTTTTGAGAAGTCTCACTCTGTCGCCAGGCTGGAGTACAGCAGCACGATCTCGGCTCATTGCAACCTCCGCCTCCCGGGTTCAAGCGATTCTCCTGCCTCAGCCTCCTGAGTAGCTGGGACTACAGGCGCCTGCCACCATGCCAGGCTAATTTTTGTATTTTTCGTAGAGTTGGGGTTTCACCATGTTGGTAAGGATGGTCTCGATCTCTTGACATCATGATCCACCCTCCTCGGCCTACCAAAGTGCTGGGATTACAGGCATGAGCCACCGCACCAGGCCACTGTATTTCATTATTATCTCTTTAGTCACTTTTAATCTAGACCAGTTCCTCTGTCTTTCTTTGTCTTCCCAACTTTGACCTTTCCCCCAACCCCTTTTTGAGACAGGGTCTCTCTCTGTTGCCCAGGCTAGAGTGCAGTGGGATGATCATGGCTCACTGCAACCTCAACCTCTTAGGCTCAGACTCCTGAGTAGCTGGAATTACAGGCATGTGCTACCATGCCTTGCTGATTTTTAAATTTTTTTTGTAGAGATTAGGTCTCACTGTCTTGCCCAGGCTGCTCTCAAACTCCTGGCCTCAAGTGATCTTCCCATCTAAGTCTCCTAAAGTGCTGGAATTCCAGAGGTAAGCCACTCCCGCCAGCGAACCTTGACTTTTTTTTTTTTTTTTTTTTTTTGAGACGGAATCTCGCTCTTTCGCCCAGGCCGGAGTGCAGTGTCGCTATCTCGGCTCACTGCAAGCTCCGCCTCCTGGGTTCACAGCATTCTCCTGCCTCAGCCTTCCGAGTAGCTGGGACTACAGGTGCCCGCCACTGCGCCCAACTAATTTTTTGTATGTTTAGTAGAGACAGGGTTTCACCGTGTTAGCCAGGATGGTCTCGATCTCCTGACCTCGTGATCCACCCACCTTGGCCTCCCAAAGTGCTGGGATTAGAGGCGTGAGCCACTGCGCCCGGCCCAACCTTGACGTTTTTAAAGAGTGCAGTCATTCTGTAGAATGGTCTTTCATTTTGGTTTGTCTGATGTTTCCTCGTGATTCTAACCAGATATGCATTTTTGTCAGGAAAACCACAAAACTGATGTTGTGTTCTCTTCAGTGCATCATGAGGAGGCACATGAGGTTGGCTGGTACCAGAGACTTATATGTAAAAAGATAATTTGAGCCTGGGCACAATGGCTTATGCCTGTAATCCCAGCACTTTGGGAGGCTGAGGCGTGTGTGGATCACCTGAGGTCAGAGGTTTGAGACCAGCCTGCCCAACGTGGCGAAACCCCGTCTCTACTAAAAATACAAAAATTAGCCAGGCATGGTAGTGAGCACCTGTAGCCCCAGCTACTTGGGAGGCTGAGGCAGGACAATCTCTTGACCCTGGGAGGCGGAGGTTGCAGTGAGCTGAGATCGCACCACTGCACTTCAGCCTGGGTGACAGAGCAAGACTCCATCTCAAAAGAAAAGAAAAAAAAGATAATTTTAATGTAAATGAGGAACGGATTGCAGGGTAATAAGAGTTGAAGCAGAGGGATCAAGAAGGAAGAAGCCATTTCAGTGGTCCAGGAGAGAGATGATCGTAGTTTTTAACAGGTTGGTAGCAGTGGAGATGGTAGAAGGTGATCAGATTCAGTGTATGTTTACAGTAGAGCTGCTCAGTTATTCCCACTTCCCTAGTTCTCTGCTCTCTAGTCCATGGACCCATCTGTGCTTTCTCTTTTTAGCCCTCTCTTGTCTTTTCCCACTCTGCACCAATTATATTCCATGACCCCTGACTTCACCCACTCTCTTGCCAATATCCTACACTCCTTTGCCCCTTTGTCTTTTCACTGCATCTGCCTGGCAAGCCCTGGGCCTGGATGACTCCAGCTTTTTGCTTTCTAGCTACCCACGCTTAGGCTGTTGAATGCTGCTGGATAAAAACCCACACCTGGGCAGACCAGCGCCCCTCTAAATTCACAGACACAACCCTTCACAGTGGCTACTTCCAAGCCTTCTCCTCAGGTCCCCAATGCCTTACATACCCTCTTGCTTTCAGCAGATGATCTCACTCCTTTCCGGAAAAGACAGAATCCAACTCCCACTAACAAATGGCAAACCCATTCAAATCCGTAACCCTCATTTTCTTCAGGCATGTTATAAGAGAGTTACCTTCTCCTTCCTAAATCTAAATGCTGCTCCTGAGCCCTAGATTCTCTTCTCTCATATCTTCTTAGGGACCTCACACTATGCATAAGGTTCTACTACGGGTAAGACTGTCTCAGTCTCACCTTCTCAACTGGCTCCTTCCCATTAGACATGAGCATGCTCAAACCTCTCCCATTTTGTAAAACAAAACCATCGACAAAAACCTTTGTCTAGGGGGCACCTATGGTCCCAGTTCATGGCAGGCTGAGGCAGGAGGATCACTTAAGCCAGGAGTTCGAGGCTGTAGTGAGCTATGATAGCACCATTGTTCTCCTGTCTGGGCAACAGAGCAAGACCCCAATTCAAATTAAAACACACACACACACACACACACACACACACACACACACACACACACCACAAAAAAACTCTGCCTGAATCCCATTTTCCTTTCAAACTGCTGATCTCACTCTTCTTCTTCTCTAGCAGTTTCTCCACCTCCAAGACTACTTTCCTTCCATCTAGATTGCTCACACTTTTTCTTTTCTTTTCTTTTCCTTTTTATCGAGACAGGGTCTCACTCTGTCACCCAGGCTGGAATGCAGTGGTGTGATCTTGGCTTACTGTAGCCTCGACCTCCTGGGTTTAAGGGATCCTCCCACTTCAGTCTCCCGAGTAGCTGAGACCACAGGTACACATCACCCTGCCCAGCTAATTATTTTTAAATTTTTTTGTAGTGATGGGTGTTTCACTGTGTTGCCCAGGCTAGTCTCAAACTCCTGAGCTCACACAATCTGTGTGCCCTGGCCTCCCAAAGTGCTGAGATTACAGGCATGAGCCACTGTGCCCAGCTGATTCTTCACCTTCTATTAATATTACCTACCCCATCAATAGGCAAAGGCCTATTTTCTTCAAGTCTAAACTTAAAAGTAATTTTCTCAAGGAGACATTCCCTGACCTCTGAGTTGGAAAGTCTCTTTGCTAGGTATTTGTGTAGACTCATATACTTTCCCACCATGTCATTCCTTACACTTTGTAAATTAGTCAAATACCATCTACTTTCTCCCCTTTACGCCATGAAAACAAGGACTCTGGTTTTCCTGTTCACCACTACATCTCCAGCATCTGACACAGTGTCTGGGAGACAGAATCAGTAAATGATTGTAAATAATTGCTGAGTGAGTGTAAAATCTTCAGTCATTTGGAAGCTTGCAAGGGTAATAGGTTGTTGAAGTGAATACTATATAATAACAGTGTTTTTTTGGAATCCAAAGGTTTCTGTTAACTGTGCATATGGATGGCTAAATTAGGAGATGAGCAGCAGGTGAAGAACTTGCCCCGACAGCATTGGACACTCAGAAATTTGGTAACTGGCAAATTTCTGGCCTTATTCTTCAGGGTAGCTAACTCCCTACTCAGAGCCTCTTCAACAGTCCAAACTGGCTCACTCTATTGTAAATGTATGTTTCAGGCCTTCGTTCAAACACAGAAGCTTTGGGGGCACAGTTTGGACTAGGAGTTTTACTCCCTTTGGAGTGGGTTCATTCTCAGGCCCCTACCTTCCACAAGACTATGATGGATCATCCTCCCGGGTCACCTCCTCTTCTCTCTGACCCTGGTTCTTACTGTGGAGTCGTGGCTATAGGCAGCAAAGACTGAATGCCTTAAGAACTAGGACTCTGAAGTTGCACGGTCGTAGTTCCAATCCCAGCTCTTGCACTTTCTAGCTAAGTGACCTTAGACAAAGTAGCTAACTTTGCTAAGCCTCTCTGTCCTCTTGTTTTGCACATGCCTCAATTTACAGTGGTGTTGTGAGGAATAAAAGAAAGAACGAGCACTCTTAGCACTATGCCTAGTACACACCAAGTGCTCAATAAATGTTACCGGTTATCATTAGTATAGCAGAGTGAGAGTGGATCTGTCATCTGGGAGTACCTTCTCCCTCCACAGTTTCCTCAGACTGTAAGGAGAAGTGGCACTAATGTTAGTTGAGACTAATTACCCACTTCCAAATAACCCTTCCTTAGATTCTAAATTACAAGGCATATTCACCATCATTATATTTGGACACCTCTGTAACCAACTCATTTCGGAGCTAAGCTGTACCCCTTTTATTTCTGGAGGCCTCTAGAATTCAACCCTCGAACATAGACACCTGATTTCAAAATGACTAAACATGACTTCACACCTGTTTTTATTGGTTTCCCTGAAAATGACAACTTTCAGGTGTCCAGCAGGTAGTACAATATTAGCTGACAGAGACACTGGGCACCCTGCACTGGGGAGCCCAGTTTTTAGTTATGCAAATGTAGACTCTTGAAATAAACATGTTTCATATTTTCTTTTTCTTTTTTTGAGACAGGGTCTCAATCTGTTGCCCAGGTTGGAGTGCAGTGGCACAATCATGGCTCTCTGCAGCCTCAGCCTCCTGGGCTCAATTGATCCTCCTGCCTCAGTCTCCTAAGTAGCTGGGTACACAGGCACACACCACCATGCCCTGCTGATTTTTTAATTTTTTGTAGACATGGGGTCCTACTATGTTGTTCAGGCTGGTCTTGAACTCCTGGGCTCAAGCAATCCTCCCACCTTGGCCTCCCGAAGTGCTGGGATTATAGGCGTGAGCCACTGCACACAGCCTGTTTTATATTTTCTTAAGCGCTAGACTTCAGTCTTAGAAAGAATGGGTCAGAGTGTGACTAGTATGATTTTTGGAAGAGAAGAGCTAACAAGGAGACTTAGTGATCCATGGGATGGTGGTGAGGGAGATGGAGGGTCATGAACTCCTAGGTTTTGAAGTGAACAGTAGGTGACAGTGAAACAGGTTTAGGGAAGATGGAAAATTTTATTTTTTTGGCACATAGTGTGTTTGAGTTGTCCATGGGACATAAAAGTGACAATACTGTGTATACAAATGTTTTATATACGGACCGGGCGTGGTGGCTCATTCCTGTAATCTCAGCATTTTGGGTGGCCGAGGTGGGTGGATCACCTGAGGTCAGGAGTTCCAGACCAGCCTGGCCAACAGTGTGAAACCCCATCTCTACTAAAAATACAAAAACTAGCCAGGCGTGGTGGTGTGTGCCTGTAGTCCCAGCTACTTAGGAGGCTGAGGCAGGAGAATTGCTGGAACCTGGGAGGCAGAGGCTGCAGTGAGCCAAGATCGTGCCATTGCACTCCAGCCTGGGCGACAGAGTGATACTCCATCTCAAATAATAATAATAATAATAATAATGTTTTATATATGATCATAGAGGAAAATTCTGGAAGGACATACACCAAATTTTTAATAGTAATTATCTCTGAGTGGTAGAATTATGGGTGATTTTAATTCTCTTTTAATATAAATATTTGCTATGACTAAAATGTATTGGCTGGGCATGGTGGTTCAAGCCTGTACTCTCAGGGCTTTAGGAGGCTGAGGCAGGAGGATTGCTTGAGGCCAGGAGTTCGAGACCAGTCTGAGTAACTCAGCACTGTATCCTGGGAAATACAGCAAGACCCCTGTCTCAAAAACAAAAAACAAACATACAGGCTGGGTGCGGTGGCTCACACCTGTAAATTGCAGCACTTTGGGAGGTCAAGGTGGGTGGATTGCCTGAGCCCAGGAGTTCAAGACTAGCCTTGGCAACATAGTGAAAACCCATCTCTACTGAAAATACAAAAAATTAGCTGGGCATGGTGGCAAGTGCCTGTAGTCCCAGCTACTTGGGAGGCTGAGGCGGGAGGATCACTTGAACCTGGGAAGTCATGGCTGCAGTGAGCCATGATCACACCACTGCACTCTAGCCTGGGTGACAGAGTGAGACTCTGTCTCAAAAACAAACAGACAAAAAAAACACCAAAAAGGCCGTGTGCGGTGGCTCATGCCTGTAAATCCCAGCACTTTGGGAGGCTGAGGCGGGTGGATCACTTGAGGTCAGGAGTTTGAGACCAGCCTGGCCAACACAGTGAAACCTCGTCTCTACTAAAAATACAAAAAAATTATCCAGGTGTGGTGGTGTGCACCTGTAATCCCAGCTACTTTGGAGGCTGAGGCAGGAGAATAGCTTGAACCCAGGAGGCGGAGGTTGCAGTGAGCCAAGATTGCACCATTGCACTCCAGCCTGGCAGACAGAGCGAGACTCCATTTAAACAAACAAACAAAAAACAAACAAAAAAACCCACCAAAAAACAAATAAACAAACAAAAATATATTATTTGTCTACAAAGGAGGCATGGGAGATTATCCCGAGGCACCCCTGTGTTGCTCATAGCGTCTCTCCTAAATTGCTTGCCCTCATCTATATCCCACTTTGCTTCCTGTCCATTCAAGATTTTCCTGGATTCTGACCTCAGGACTTTTTTTTTCCCCACTTAGCGACTCTCTTAATCCTCACATCAGACTTGGCCTTGCCTTTTGCCTCTCTTCTAGCACTATCTGGACACTCCCTCTGGCCATGGTGCTGCTGGTAACCCTGAATAATAAGGGAAAGATGCTGCGATACACAGAAAGGTACTCTTCCATCTGGAGTATTATTTCACTGTGTGCAAATCTGTAGGATTTTGGAGAGAAGGGTCATAAATACAAATTAAAGGATTGGAAAAATATGGCAGACTTATGAAGTATACGAAAGGATAAGGCTTATTTAAGATTAAGCTTTCAATTATTTAATTAATTCCTTGAGAGGCCTATAAAATGAGTTAAATAGCCAGGGTGCGGTGGCTCACGCTTGTAATCCCAGCACTTTGGGAGGCCAAGGTGGGTGGATCACGAGGTCAGGAGTTCCAGACCAGCCTGACCAACATGGTGAAACCCCATCTCTACTAAAAATACAAAAAGTTAGCCAGGTGCGGTGGTGGGTGCCTGTAATCCCAGCTACTCAGAAGGCTGAGGCAGAACTGCTTGAACCCAGGGGGTGGAGGTTGCAGTGAGCAGAGATCGTGCCATTGCACTCCAGCCTGAGCGACAGAGTATGACTCCATCTCAAAAAAAAAAAAAAAAAAAAAAAATGAGTTAAATAGCCAGCTCTTCTCCACCTGCACTGAGGGAAAACCATAAGTCAATGGGCTAAAGTTGCAAAAGAAGGGATTCTGCCTAGGTTAGTGACTTTTAAACTTTTGTTTATAGAACCCTTGAAACAAAATTTGAAAGGACAATATATAAAACAGAAAAAAGGGGTACTGGAAGACTGGGATTCCCTAGCCCAGAGAGCTCTCTCCTCAGAGGGCTTGCCAAAACACAGTTTGAAAACCAATTGTTGGCCAGGCATGGTGGCGCATGCCTGTAATCCCAGAATTTTGGAAGGCTGAGGCGGGCGGATCACCTGAGTTCAGGAGTTCGAGATGAGCCTGGCCAACATGGCGAAACCCAATCTCTACTAAAAATACAAAAAAAATTGGTCAGGTGTGGTGGTGCACGCCTGTAGTCCCAGCTACTAGGGAGGATGAGGCAGGAGAATTACTTGAACCTGGGAAGCAGAGGTTGCAGTGAGCTGAGATCGTGCCACTGCACTCCAGCCTTGGTGACAAAGCAAGACTCCGTCTCAGAAAAAAAAAAAAACAAAAAAAACCAGTTGTTAAGATCAGGGGCCAACAAACTATATAAAGCCTGCTACCTGTTTTTATACTGCCTATGAACTAAGAATGGTTTTTCTACTTATATATGGATGGGGGAAAAAAGAATAATATTGCATGACATGGGAAAATAAAATGAAATTCAACTTTCAGTGTCCATAAAGAAAGTTTTATTGGAAGACAGCCACACGCATTTGTTTGGTATTTTGGAAGAGTTAAGCAGTCACGATAGAGATCATATAGTCAGTGAAGACTAAAATATTAATTAACTGGTCTTTTGCAAAAAAGTTTGCCAACCTCTGGTGTAGATGAAAGAAAAAATTTTATGATAGTGCTTTTTAACACTGAGATTCATGATCAACAGAGTTTAGATGAGTTCTCCTTTTGGAAGGCACTAACAAAGGCTAGGTTGTGGTTTAAATGAGGTCCTGTCTGTATGGAGGAGAAGTGATTGGCCTTAACCTTCAGGATCCCTAAAAGTTGCTCCCTCCCAACCCTGGAGGCTGTGGTTTTACCCCTGGGCTCCAGCTAGTCGCCTGCAGACGGCTAAAGGGAAAAGGAAGAAGGCAATTACCTGGCAGTGCACCAAATTTTTTTTCCCCGGTTTGGAGCCAGAAATTCCTGGCAGATAAAGAAAGGATTTCCTCCAGAATAACACAATTGCGGTAACACTCTGGCCAGCCAGTCCCTAGATTTCACAGGGTGGGAAAACATCTGTGATTTAGGAAGAAGTAAGAAAACTCAATTCCAAGAACTGACAAGAGATTGAGGAAAGCTCTAAGGAAGACTATAAAAAAGAGAAAAATGATCTAGAACAAGGAGAGAAGGAATAGCAAAATCTTAAAATTTGTGCTTTTTTTCAAATCATTACAGTTCATTTAAGATCAAGCCAGATCACTGGCATTAACTTAAGCCTGCTATAATACAACGCTCTGGTCTCCAATCTACCATTTCACAACATTACATTTCTCTAATAAACAGGTGGAAGCTGGAATTATAATTCTGTCTCTATAACTCTACTGTGATTCTAGTTCTTTTGCTATAAAATGATAGCTTAATACTTTCAAAACCATGGGGTGATTTCTTAGCCTGAAGTAGAAAGAATAGTAATTGGGGCTAAGGGAGAGCTATGTGCAGGGAACTGATGAATCTCAATGTGTTCATTTATACTTTACACTTTCTACTTTGTTCCCTACTGGAAAAGTCTTGGAGATTACAGTGGTGAAGCCACAGAACTATATATATACCTCATGATTTCTTCGTGGAAAAAAACAAACAACAAAACAAATAACCGGTATCCTAGCTTTAGATAAAATGTATTATGGTAGTTTTTACCTATAGCTTCATTTATTTTACATTTTTAAAGCTTGAAAATAATACATGTGAAAATAACACAGGCACTTTTTTTTTTTTTTTTTTGAGACGGAGTTTTGCTCTTGTTGCTCAGGCTGGAGTGCAATGGCGCAATCTTGGCTCACCCCAACCTCCACCTCCCGGGTTCAAGAGATTCTCCTGCTTCAGCCTCCTGAGTAGCTGGGACTACAGGCATGCACCACCATGCCCAGCTAATTTTGTATTTTTTAGTAGAGATGGGGTTTCTCCATGTTGGTCAGGCTGGTCTCGAACTCCCAACCAAAAGTGATCCACCCGCCTCAGCTTCCCAAAGTGCTGGGATTACAGGCGTGAGCCACCGTACCCTGCCAGGCACATGGTTTTTAAAAAATGAAACAGGCCGGGCATGATGGTTCATGCCTGTAATCCCAGCACTTTGGGAGGCCAAGACAGGTGTATTGCTTGAACTCAGGAGTTCGAGACCAGCCTGGGCAGCATGGTGAAACTGTCTCTACAAAAAATAGAAAAATTAGCCAGGCTTGGTGGTGCCTGCCTGTAGTCCCAGCTACCAGGGAGTCTGAGATGGGAGGCTCACTTGAGCCCGGGAAGCAGAGGTGAGCTCGTGCCACACACTCCAGCCTGGGTAACAGTGCCAGACCCTGCCTCAAAAGGAAAAAAATATATAAAAATGTAACAATACAGAAAGAAATGAAAAGCAAACATCTTCACATCTTCCTCCCCATTCTCTGATCCCCAAATCTCTAATCCCTTGCCCCAAAGGTGGGAACTTGTTAATAGCTTTTGTTTGTTTGTTTGGTTTTGTTTAAGACAGGGTCTCACTCCTGTTGCCCAGGCTGGAGTGCAGTGGTGCAATCATGGCTCACTGGAGCCTCAACTTCTGAAGCTCAAGTGATTCTCCCACCTCAACCTCCCAAGTAGCTGGGACTACAGGAGTGAGCCATCATGCCCAGCTAATTTTTTGCATTTTTAGTAGAGACAGTGTTTCACCATTTTGGCCAGGCTGGTCTTGAACTCCTGGGCTAAAGTACTCTGCCTGCCTTGGCCTCCCAAAGTCCTGAGATTATAGGTGTGAACCAGCCTGATAGCTTCTTGTATATGGAACAAGAAGGGGAAGAAAAAAAGAAAAACATACATATCCTTTCAAAAATTTTACACAGATGGTTTCACACTGTTCTGCACTTTGCTTTTCCCACTAAATAGTCTATCCAGGAAATATTTTTGCATTTTAATTGCTGAATTTTTTGGAAATAGGATTATTTACTAGCCCCATTTATGAGATTTATATATACATACATATATATAAACAATGCTATAAAGAACATTCTTGTACCTATATCTTAGTGACTTTTATGACTAGATTCCTATATTAAACTAGCAGTATAATTGCCTGGTTAGCATTTTTACTCTAGCTATTAGCAAAATATCCTTCCAAAAGCTTCCACAAATTTATAGTCTCACCTACAATGTATGTCTGTTTCCCTACACTCTGGCCAACACTGGGTATTATTATTACTTAATTTTGGTAATTTGGCAAAGTTGTTCTTATGTTTATTGATGATCTGTATACCTTTTTTCCTTTCTATTTCAGAGACAGACTTGCTCTGTTGTCCAAGCTGGAGTACAGTGGCGCTATCATAGCTCACTGTAGCCTCAATCTCCTGGACTCAAGGGGGTCCTACTGCCTTAGCCTCCTGAGTAGCTGGGAATACAGGCGTATTCCACCACACCTGGCCTGTATACCTTTTCTTCTTCTTCTTTTATTTTTTTTTGAGACGGAGTTTTGCTCTTATTGCCCAGGCTAGAGTGCAGTGGCTCAATCTCGGCTCACTGTAACCTCCGCCTCCCAGGTTCAAGCGATTCTCCTGCCTCAGCCTCCCAAGTAGCTGGGATTACAGGTGTCTGCCACCACATCCAGCTAATTTTTTGTATTTTTAGTAGAGACGGGGTTTCACCATGTTGGCCAGGCTGGTCCTGAACTCCTGACCTCAGGTGATCCGCCCACCTCAGCCTCCCAAAGTGCTGGGATTACAGGCATGAGGCACTGCGCCCGGCCCTACCTTTTCTTCTTGAGCTGCCTGCTATTTGTAATTTTCATTTTTTCTTATTACCTTGTTTAATCTCTTTACATATTAAAGAAAGTATCTGTTATATTTTGACTATTTTACAGTATTTTTGCCATACAAGAGTAATGTGGTCAATTTTATCAATTTATTTTGTTTTCTGAATTTCATGTTACTCATCCCATAATTATAAATTGATCTCTCTCTTTTAAGGCCTAAACAGTTTAATTCTTTGTTTATTAAAGTAGATTTGTTCTTTTTGCTTTGTTTAGTTTGGTTTTAGGTTTTTGTTTTGCTATGTTAATTCCAAAGGTCAAAAAAACAAAGAAAAAGAAAAATATTTTTGACTGTATCACAGCAAGATATATTGGATTCAGCAATTAATTCAATTGTTTAAAACTATGTGGGCTAACATTTTGTGGAGCAAATAAAATATTTTTACACCCAAATGTGGACCAAAGGCAGACAGTTTACAATCTCTGATCTATGAGCTCAAGAATACTAATT
Organism: Pongo pygmaeus; assembly: GCF_028885625.2. Classification (NCBI taxonomy): domain Eukaryota; kingdom Metazoa; phylum Chordata; class Mammalia; order Primates; family Hominidae; genus Pongo; species Pongo pygmaeus. The sequence goes on along the minus strand of NC_072384.2, from coordinate 102,609,835 downwards.
TCCCTTCTCACTTTTGAAAATGTGGCTGTTGAAAAGATTTCCTCAGGCCGGGCGCAGTGGCTCATGCCTGTAATCCCCACCCTTTGAGAGGATCGCTTGAACCCAGGAGTTTGAGACTAGCTTGGGCCACATAGGGAGATCCCATCTCCACAAAAAAATATAAAAATTAGCTGGGTGTGGTGCTGCACACCTGTGGTCCCAGCTACTAGGGAGGGTGAGGTGGGAGGATCACTTGAGACTAGGAGGTTGAGACTAAAGTGAGTCGAGATCGCGCCACTGCACTCCAGCCTGGGCAACAGAAGGAGACCCTGTCTCAAAAAAAAGGCCAGGCGCAGTGGCTCACACACACCTGTAATCCCAGCACTTTGGGAGGCCAAGGTGGGTGAATTGCTTGAGCCCAGAAGTTTGAGACCAGCCTGGGCAACATGGCAAAACTCCATCTCAACAAAAAATACAAAAATTAGCTGGGCATGGTGGCGTGTGCATGTAGTTCCAGCAACTAGGGAGTCTGAGGTAGGAGGATCACTTGAGCCAGGGGAGATTGAGGCTGCAGTGAGCCATGAGTGTGCCACTGCACTCCAGCAAAAAAAAAACACAAACAAACAAAACAAAAAAAACCTTTTTTTTCCTCTAAGATTTTCTTTTTCTTTCTTTTTTTTTTTTTGAGATGGAATCTTGCTCTGTTGCCCAGGCTGGGGTGCAGTGGCATGATCTCAGCTCACTGCAAGCTCTGCCTCCTGAGTTCATGCCATTCTCCTGCCTCAGCCTCCCGAGTAGCTGGGATTACAGGCACCCGCCACCATGCCTGGCTAATTTTTTGTATTTTTAGTAGAGACGAGGTTTCACCATGTTAGCCAGGATGGTCTCGATCTCCTGACCTCGTGATCCACCTGCCTCGGCCTCCCAAAGTGCTGGGATTACAGGCGTGAGCCACCGCACCTGGCCTAAGATTTTCATTTTAGAGGAAACAAAGCAAAATGTCTATTAGGTTGTACCATATGGAATGATTTTTATAGGTCAAAACCAGTCCAATATTGGCAGTTTCATGTGGTTCAACCTAATATAATTGCCTAAACATTACAAAAGTTTATTCTTTGTCTATGAAGTCCAAAACAGGTGTTCTTCATCTGTCGGTAGCTGTCCTTGACAGTACTGGTGATTCAGCATCCCAGGTTTCTTCTATCTTGTAACTTCTCTATCTTTAACAAATGACTTCCAAGGTCATGATATCTGCCACTCAGAGACAGAATGGGGGGATAAGGCATTGAGGAGTGTACTGGGGCAGTTTTATGGAACAGGCCCCCTAGTGAAGTAATCACTGCCACCCACTACCCTTTCGTTGGATAGAGCTCATCCCATGGCCATACCTAACTGCAAGAAAGGCTGAGGAATATTCTAGCTAGCTGTGTGCACAAAATTAAGAGAAAATGAGGCTGGTACATTCTTGCATCTTATTTTTTTATGTAGAATAAATTTCGAGTAATAATAATACAATATATTTGATCAGTTTACAAGGAATTTGTGTTTTTTTTTGAGTCAGAGTCTCACTCTGTTGCCCAGGCTGGAGTGCAGTGGCGCCATCTCGGCTCACTGCAACCCCTGAGTCCAAGGTTCAAGCGATTCTCCTGCCTCAGCCTCCTGAGTAGCTGGGATTACAGGGCTGTGCCACCACACCTGGCTAGTTTTTGTATTTTTAGTAGAGACAGAGTTTCGCCATGTTGGCCACACTGGTTTTGAACTCCTGACCTCAAGTGATCCACTCGCCTCGGCCTCCTAGAGTGCTGGGATTACAGGCATGAGCCACCGCGCTTGGCCTGTGCATTTTTTAAATCTGAGTTTCTAAGAGCTCTACAAGATAAACAAAAAATTATTATCATCTTATAGCTGAAGAAACTGAGACTGAAAGGGCAAGGCTGACTTGTCTAAGGACATGAACTAGTAAGTAGTGAAATCAGCTTTTAACAGCAAGCATATTTTAAATAGTGCCATTTGGCTTATGCAGCACTTTCACGTATATTTTCTCTGACCAGTAGTGCAGGGCTCTTCCCATCCTGACAGTCGGCTTGTGGCCTCTCCATCATGCCCAGCTGGTTATTAGTATGTTGCTGGCCCAGCAGATTTTAGGCTATAAATAGATGTAGTATTTGTTGTCTGACTGATTCTTTTCCTGGAGTCAGGCACATTTACCCTTGCTAGAAACCAAGCCCTCCCTGCTTCTTGGCTCAGGTTAAGAGGCAGTTTTATGAGGCCCTGGGAAGGCACATGACTACCTCCTTACACTTGTGTGGCACAGAAAAGCTCTCCAGGTGAGTACTAAATTGCCAAAGCTTAAAGGATGTGGAAGGGCAATTTTGGGGTGGGAAGATGGGGTTACAACGGGATGCAGCTGTAGTCCCAACTCTATTACCTGCCAAGGGGTGGGGCTTTGCTGCTTTTTTGTTTTTTGTTTTCAAGAGACAGGGTTTTTGCTAGGTTGACCAGGTTAGACTCGAACCCCTGGGCACAAGTGACCCTCCTGCCTCACCCTCCTGAGTAGCTGAAACTATAGGCAAGTGCCACCCCACTCAGCTCTTTCGGCTGTTTTCTACTTTCTTCAAATGTGTAGTATTTGGTGGTTAGTAGAGAAAGGGAGAGGAATGATTTCTGTTTCATAAACTCAAATTCGACTTCACAGCTTCTGTCTTCCTAATTTCCATAATTCTCATCTTCTATGGCAATCTCTAACTGCTGCTTCCCCACATTCCCCCTTCCTCAGTCATTTATTTAAATGAGAACATGCCTTCTTCATCAGGAGCGTTTGAGGTCTGAGGTTCACTTTGTGAATTCTCTGAGGTCATCAGCTACTGCATCTTTTTCTTTGAGTTCTCCCTGCTCACAAGTGCCTGGCTCATAGTGGGTGTCCCAAATACTTGCTGGCAAGAACTTTGCAAGGATCTTGGAAGTTTTCAGAAAGAACTCAGAATTAAAGCAAAATAAATAGCATGTTTCTGCTTTAAAAAATAAGACTTTATGATCATTTCAAGCATTCAGGAATAAAAAGGGAGAAAATAGTATGATGATCATTCATATACCCCCACCACATATTTCAACAACTGTTAACACTTTGCTGTATTTGCTTCATCTATTTATGTTCATAATCTCTGCCGAAGCACTGCAAAACAAATTATAGACATCAGGATACTTCCTCCCAGCAGCTTGCATCTTTAAAAACTAAGGACGGACTGGGTGCGGTGGCTCATGCCTGTAATCCAAGCACTTTGGGAGGCCAGTGGGTGGATTACCTGAGGTCAGGAGTTCAAGACCAGCCTGACCAACATGGAGAAACCCCGTCTCTACTAAAAAATACAAAATTAGCTGAGCATGGTGGTGGGCACCTGTAGTCCCAGCTACTCGGGAGGCTGAGGCAGGAGAATCGCTTGAACCCGGGAGACAAAGGTTGTGGAGAGCTGAGATGGCGTCATTGCATTCCAGCCTGGGCAACAAAAGTGAAACTCCATCTCAAACAAAACCTAAGGACAGCCGGCGCAGTGGCTCACACCTGTAATCCCAGCACTTTGGGAAGCCGAGGTGGGCGGATCATGAGGTCAGGAGTTTGAGACCAGCCTGACCAACATGGTGAAAACCTGTCACTAGTAAAAATACAAAAATTAGGGCATGGTGGCACACGCCTGTAATCCCAGCTACTCAGGAGGCTGAGGTTGCAGTGAGCCAAGGTCGCACCACTGCACTCTAGCCTGGGCGACAGAGTGAGACTCCATTTCAAAAAAAAAAACAAAAAGAAAACTAAGGACATTATCCTACATAACCCTAGCAGCCTAATCACATCTAAAAGTAATTATAATTCACTAAAGTCATGTAATATCCAGTTTATATTAGAACTTCCCTAACTGTTCCCAGAACATCTTTTATGTCTTTCATGTTTTGAAATCAGGATAAATCAAGGTTCATACATTGCACTTGAGCCTTTAAATTCCTTTTAATCCAAAACAGCGGTCAGAAAATTTTTCCAGTAAAGGACTAGATAGTAAATATTTCAGGCTTTGCAGGCCATAGTCCTTTTTAATACCTAATTGTGCTGTTGAAGCATATAGCCATAAACAGTACGGACATAGACAGAGCTTAAAGGAATGGGCATGGCTGTTTTCCAATAAAACTTTACTTGCAAAAACAGGCTATGGGCTGGATTTGAATCTCAAGCTGTCCTTTGCTCACCTCTGATCTAAACAGCCCCTCTTCTTCATACCCATGTTTAAGAATAATTTTTTTTAAGAATTTTATTTTTTTATATATTTTTTGAAACGGAGTCTCGCTCTGTCGCCCAGGCTGGAGTACAGTGGCACGATCTCGGCTCACTGCAAGCTCCGCCTCCCGGGTTCACGCCATTCTCCTGCCTCAGCCTCCCAAGTAGCTGGGACTACAGGCGCCCGCCACCACGCCCAGCTAATTTTTTGTATTTTTAGTAGAGACGAGGTTTCACCGTGTTAGCCAGGATGGTCTCGATCTCCTGACATCGTGATCCGCCTGCCTTGGCCTCCCAAAGTGCTGGGATTACAGGCGTGAGCCACCGCTCCTGGCTTAAGAATAATTTTTTAAAAATAGTTTTTTAATCTAAGCAATCCATACACATAGTTTAGAGACTGAGACGACTGCTACTAAGATATAATGAAACCAGTAGTCTCTTATCCCCCATGCCACCGTTAATTCTCAGGATGTAATTCCTAAGAAGCAATCACGATGAAATCCCCGCACCATTTATTTATTTTTATTATTTATTATTATTTTTAAAGACAGGGTCTTCCCTTTTCACTCAGGATAGAGTGCAGTGGTGCAGTCTCAGGTCACTGCAGCCTCAAAACTTCCTGGTCTCAGGTGATCCTCCCACCTCAGCCTTCCAAGGAGCTGGGACTACAGACGCACACTACAATGGCTGGTTAACTTTCTCTTTTTTTTTTTTTTTACAGAAGGGGTTTCATCATGTTGCCCAGGCTGGTCTGGAGCTCCTGGTCTCAAGTGATCCGCCCACCTTGGCCTCCCAAAGTGCTGGGATTACAGGCATGAGCCAATAGGCCTGCCCCTCTCCCGCACTTTTTTTTTTTTCCTGAGATGGGAGTCTCACTGTATCGCCCAGGCTGGAGTGCAGTGGTGTGATCTCGGCTCACTGCAACCTTCGCTTCCCGGGTTCAAGCAATTCTCCTGCCTCAGCCTCCCAAGTAGCTGGGATTTTGGGCGTGTGCCACAACGCCCGGCTAATTTTTGTATTTTTAGTAGAGACAGGGTTTTGCCATGTTGGCCAGGCTGGTCTTGAACTCCTGACCCCAAGTGATCCACCGGCTTCGGCCTCCCAAAGTGTTGGGATTACAGGCCTGAACCACCTCGCCTGGCTCTTTCCCCTGCGTTCTTAATTATTCGACTTTAACGTTGCACATTTTGGATCTGATTGTTTCCTATGATGCTTTTTCTGTAAACTGAAACCTAAAAGACCAACGCTCAATTAAATGTGTAAACTTTCAATAAAAGAAATTGCTTTCAGCCGGGCGCCGTGGCTCATGCCGGTAATCCCAGCACTTTGGGAGGCTGAGGTGGGCGGATCACCTAAGGTTGGGAGTTCGAGACCAGCCTGACCAACATGGAGAAACCCCACCTCTACTGAAAATACAAAATTAGCTGGGTGTAGTGGCACATGCCTGTAATCCCAGCTACTAGGGAGGATGAGGCAGGAGAATCGCTTGAACCTGGGAGGCGGAGGTTGCAGTGAGCCGAGATCGCGCCATTGCACTCCAGCCTGGGTAACAAGAGTGAAACTCCGTCTCAAAAAAAAGAAAAAGTAGAATTGCTTTCTAAAAGAGCAGGCCTAATGTCTTTGGACTACACCAGCACGCTGGGTGCATGTATAAAGGTCTCTGGGTCTGAGTCTTCATTGTATATAGGTGATTTCCTGGATTCCTTTTAACTCTAAAATCTCCTATTGCCCTGACAACAGATCAAATTTTTGACAAATGTGATGTCATGCTCCTTGTTGTCTCATTTACAGCCATTAGCTCTCAAGTATTGTGACACTTTGAGTAATCAAGGGCTGTAGTTTTTATGAGAGCTTGTTCAGCTTTGGTTACTTTTATACAGGATACATTCCCAGCTAGCCTAACAACAGTTTACCTTCCAACTTTGAAGGCTGCATTTGCTGCTATGACATGAGTTGGTATGCAAAGGGATGTCTTGACCAGCTGAAATACTAGGGGCCTTTTGTCTCAACACTGTAGGCCAGGAATTTCCAGGCAGCCACTTCCAAAGCTACTGCTTGGTGCCTTGCCAGGTTTGGGGGCTTGGTTTAAATCAAAGTAGCAGATACCAGCCTCGGGTCTCCAGGCTTCGTGAGAAACCTCTAGTGAGCTGCTGCTCCAACCTATCTCCACAGGGGTAGCAAGCACAACCCACTGCTAGACTCAAACTATTTATTTTTTCCAATGACAAGATTCCAATTATCTTCAGGCTACTAAAATGTTCCAACAGCTGGGTGCAGTGGCTTGTGCATGTAGTCCCAGCTACTCCAGAGGCTGAGGTAGGAGGATCACTTGAGGCCAGGATTTCAAGATCAGGGCAACATAGTGAGACCCCCATCTTTAAAAAGATAAGTATTTCTCTATTTAAACAAATACCCTTTGGGTTAGCAGCACAAGGCTAGGTGGGAGCGTATAATCTGGAAGATGATTTCAATGCTGTACTGATAAATGCAATCTTCTTATACATCATGGACCACAGAATTGTGAGAGGAAAATTATCCAGGTTTAAAGCCAGTAAGTTCAAATTAATATTTTAAAACACTGTTTACTACTATATGAAAAACTGCTAGTGAGCAGGGGACTGGAATAGATGCTAATAAAAAGATGATTATGAGACGGTTCCTGACATAGGAGCTTTCTCTTAATGCTACTGGAGTGTAGGAGTGTAAATTATGACATTCTTTTGGAGACAAACTGACATTATTTTACACTTATATCCCCTTTGACATAGTAATTCTATATCTAAAAATTATCCTATGGAAATGCAAATACATGAAGATAAATAAATGTTCAAAGGCATTCACTGCAGCCTACAAAAAAAATCTGGAAGTACTCAAAAATACTAAATAGAAGCACTTGGATATGAAGATATGGTGAGTCTAGTATAAATAAAAATTTAATGATGCTAAATTGGTAACTTTCTCTTTCAACTAGTCATATCAGACTCCTTAAAATTTTAGCTAATTAAAGTAAGACTAAGTGCTCAGCCACATGCACAATGTTGGGACTAGGGCATGAATTTATCTTCTCACTGATATTTTTCAGATGATTTTGCATTGCATGTACACTTTTTGCTGTATGTTGTGTGGTGCTTTAATTCTGGTATTGTTCTCACAAACTTTAATAAACAACACAATGGGGCCAGGCCCAGTGGCTCACGGCTGTAATCCCAGCACTTTGGGAGGCTGAGGCAGGTGGATCACCTGAGGTAAGGAGTTTGAGACCAGCCTGACCAACATGGTGAAACCCCATCTCTCCCAAAAATACAAAATTAGCCGGGTGTGGTTGTGCATGCCTGTAATCCCAGCTACTCAGGAGGCTGAAGCAGGAGAATCGCTTGAACCCTGGAGGCAGAGGTTGCAGTGAGCCAAGATGGCGTCATCGCACTCCAGCCTGGGCAACAAGAGCGAAACTCCGTTTCAAAAAAAGAAGAAAAAAAATGACTAAGTTTTTTCCCTTTTAATACTAATCATACACAGAACACTCGCAGTATCAGCAATTAAGTTCGTTCCTTCAAAAGCAAATTCTTATGGCCAGGAAACAATGCTAATAATTATTTCTTGTACCCATTCAAGCTTGCATTATCTATGTAGGAAGAGCATTGACCCGATTGTCTAACCCTCTGGGGCTCCTCAATTACCTACAGTGCAACAGCACAACTGAGGCCTGACACTGGCTTTCTGGTGCTTTTCAGGTTACCAAAATGGGCAGGCCTGACTTCTTGACCATGAATTTAAGTTAGGTTTTAGTTGGCTAGGCAAGGGAGTCCTTGCAGTACAGTGGTCCAGGTGCTGTCCCCCAACCATCAACTGGAATCTGTAACAAATGGAAATTCTTGGGCTCTACCCTATACCTACTAAATCAGAAATTTACTGTTTAAAAAGTTCTCCAGATGTTTTAGGAACTATTCTAATTTACAGCTGACCCTTGACACATACAGATTTTCTTCTGCCTCTGCCACCCGAGACAGCATGACTAACACCTCCTCTTCTCAGCCTACTCGACTGAAAACAAGTATGAAGATCTTTATGATCATCCACTTCCACTGAATGAACAGTATTTTCTCAACACTTTTTTCTCTAGCTTATGGTAAGAACACAGTAATACATAACATAATGTGTTTTGACTTTGTTACTGGTAAAGCTTCTAGTCAACAGTAGGCTGTTAGCAGTTAAGTTTTGGGGGAATCATTAAGTCATATGCAAAATTTTCAACTGTGCAGGGGGTCAGTCCCCCTAGTCCCTTATTGTTCAAAAGTCAACTTCACTTCTTTTAAAATTTCTTTAAGAGACAGGGTTTTGCTCTGTCACCTGGACTGCAGTGCTGTGGTGTGACCATGGCTCACTGCAGCCCCAACCTCCTGGATTCAAGCGATCCTCCTGCTTCAGCCTCCCAAGTAGCTAGCATTTAAATCTTGACTTTACCACATAAACCTCTTCACAAGCATTATCTCACTTAATTCTCAGAGAAATCCAGTTTTGGATAAGCAAACAGGTTCTGAGAGTTTAAGTAATTTATCTTAGTACTTTGCTACCATGCACACGGACCCTCATCTAACACCACCTGAGCTTGTGAAAAATGAGTAAATCTCGGGCTCCAACCCAGACCTGCATTTTTTTTTTTTTTTTTGCTCTGGTGGCACTAATAGAGCATCAGATTTGCATTTTATCAAGCAAGGTCTCTAGATAATTCCTATGTACACTAATTAGGGTTTGAGACATTTGGCCCTACTCCATGTTATCCTAAAGGGTACAGCTGGGATAAAGGATGAGCCTGAGCCAAGTCTGAAAATGGCCATAGAGAAGCAACAGATGGAACAGAGAACCCTTCACGGGCAGCAAATAAATCTTTTCTAATCAGCCCTGGAACAGAGCGCCAAAGTTGGAAGAGAGAGGACAGCTCACTCAAGGGCCTTGTAATCGTGCTGAGGAGCCAGAAGGCAATGGACAGATACAGGAGTTTAAACTGGAAGATAGAAATTTACATTTTTGAAGAGAAATGGGGAATCAGTAGGTTTTCAGCAAAGTTTTGTGGTGCAGCCACAGAAATTCTTCAAATTTACTAATCAAAACTAGGCATATAAAATTCACCCGAGTTTCCGATTTCAAACTAAGTTCACAAGGCTCTTCATTAGAAGTGCTTCAATAGTACCAAGTAGAACAAGAACCTACCTTTTGGTTAGTTTTTTAAATAGTTAAACCTTCAGCCCTCATGACAGGTGGTTGCTGTATGATTTAACTATGCTTTCTCTGGGCCTGCAGAAGACTATTCAAATAACTAGAAGCTTATTATTTAGGTTTCTCAAAAACCTATCTTGTTTTGCATGTAAACCTTTTGACTGTATACAGCTGGGTAGGTGGTTAGGCCATTTTCATCAAAAGTCGGTCATAAACTAAGTCTGTTTCGTCTTAAATTAGGAATGTATCTGCGGTACAAATGGGTGATGCGAAAATGACAGTGTTCTCCTGGGAGCAAGATAACCAGCTTTATTATGTAATTTTGTCTAGGGATGGCTGCATGTATTTTATCAACATTTACTTCAAGCAAATTAAATTTGAAGCCTAGTAACATCTCTGAAAGTTTATGTCATTTTCTACAAACCAGTTGGGAGAGGTAAAATTGACCATTATCTGTGATTTACAAATGAGGAAACCAAAGAGGGGCTGTTGACTTGAAAAGCAGAGGTGGAACTAAAAAACCATAGTCATTCTAGTTTCCATCCACCAACAGCTTTTACTGAATTGGGCTTTAGTATGATGTCTATGACATACACAAACTGGCAATACGCAACAGTGCTGTAAAACTCATGGCTGTCATGACTATAAGGTGGCCTACCAGGCTTCTGTTTGCATATTAAACACTACCACTCAGAAATAAAGGTTTCTCTTTGCCATTCTATTGTCCTACTTTATACCTCATTCCCACTGGCACTTTTTTTTTTCTTATTTTTTCTCTATTCTCCATTCTTTATGATCACTTTGTACAACCTTTAAAAAAGTCACTTCAGGTTGACTACTTTAAAAACAAATCAGGGTTTTAAGAATTATTTTGGTATGCCTTTTAGAACTGCAAACAGTAAAGGGAGGGATACTGTCTCCCACCCTTTTGAACTAAAAAGTTTTGCTCACCTAATTTTAAAATTTGAATAAGAAACAAATCTTTATTTAAATAAAGAGAGGTAGAAAGATTATAGGTGGAAAATAAAAAGTAGTCCAAAAAGGCAAAAGAAACACATTAGAGTGGGGTCTTGAATTGGTCCACTTAATCACTGCCTTCCAAAAGATTAAATTTCAAAACAACTCTCACTTTTCAGTTATAATTATCAAAACAATAATCATCACACGGCAAACTATAGAAAGAGCCAAAGATTCTCTACCTAAGATATAGAGAGATCGCAAAATTGTCTTAAAATACAAAGAAAATTTTATTTGTATATCAAAGACTCTAAGAAATGATGATATAAGGTTAACAGAGTTGATGTCAAGACACAAATAGGTTTGAAGTTATAGATGATAAATCACTTTGTTTTACTGAACCCTCCCTTGATTACGTTAGAGAGCATCCCTGGTATGCTCCCAGTTGAATCTTAAGCATGATGTGTCCGGGTGATATAACTGTAATTCCTTTCTGTTAATCCTCGTTATCTCTCTTTTTTTTCTTTTTCTTCTTTTTCTCTGGACTCTGAAAATAGCCAACAAGAATGCTTTGAAAGAGCTGTAATTGTATGGGTGAGTAATCACTTTTCTTTATAAAACGCAAAATTAATCTGTTTCCCTTGAAAACAAATTTAGGGAAAAGATTAAAATTGAAAATATAAAAACCCCACCTATAAAAAAAGTGAGCTTCAGCAAATCATACTCTTCCCCTCAATGCAAACTTGATTTTTAGTAATAAATTCTAGATTTGGGAAATGGCCTTTTATAATATAAATACAACAAAGCCATTTCACTTACCTCCCCATCAATGAAAACCATTTTTTAAAATGCCTGCTCATTTCTGATATAGAAAATAGATTGAAATATAGAGAACTGGCCCCTCCAAGTGAACACCGATAATTAAAAACAAACATACAGCAATTGCTGTACTGGTACATGGTTCTTCCTCAGAAAGTGGTTCTTCCTTAATGTGTTTCTTTTTACCCTTTTTCTTCTTCTTCTTCACAGATGTTTCTTCTTCTTCTGCCACTTTTTCTTCTTCTTCCTCTTCTTCAACTGAATAGGGTAAGTGTAAAGGCACAACAAATTAACACTGTATCAGATCTCACTCCTTCCAAAAACGTTTGAGTCCTAGTTTTTTTCTGTCATTCTCATCAACTAACCAATGTTTGTTTATTTTATAATTGGGAAGGTTCTCCAAGACCTACCACTAACTTTAACGAATGATAGAGCTCAGAGCAATTTTCTCACGATCATGAAGTCATGTATAAAAATCAGGATTAAAACAAAGGTCATCTGATCTCCAATCATTATTGGGAAGAGAGTCAATTATGTTAGAAATGGTTAAGAGCTTGCACTCTGAAGTCAGAAGGCCTGGGTTTAATCTACCTACTGCAACCCTGAAAAATTGTATTTACCCTTGGTAAAACTCCGTATCTATAAAACTTAAGAATGTCTTATCTTACTGGATTGTTACTGAGATTTAAAAAGATGATGCATAGAAAGCACTAAGTATAATGCTTAGCACACATTACAATAAGGACTCAACACATAGCTATCATTAGACATTCAGTGACCAGCTGGGTGCAGTGGCTCACGCCTGTAATCTCAGCACTTTGGGAGGCTGAGGCAGGAGGATCACTTGAGGTCAGGAGATCAAGACCAGCCTGGCCAACACGGTGAAATCCTGTCTCTAATGAAAATACAAAAAAGTTAACCAGGCGTGGTGGCGCATGCCTGTAATCCCAGTTACTCAGGAGGCTGAAGCAGGAGAATCGCTTGAACCCAGGAGGCGGAGGCTGTAGTCAGCCAAGATCACGCCACTGCACTTCAGCCTGGGTGACAGAGGGAGACTCTGTCTCAAAAAAAAAAAAAAAAAAAAAAAAAGAAAAAGAAAAAGAGAGAGAGAAATCAAGCAATTCAGCGACCAAATAATATAATAATATTCATGTCAGACTCTGTACTAAACAATTCGAGCAAGGCACAAGAGGCAAAAATATTCGTTTCCCTATGAATCTTTTTTATTTTAGTGGCAGAGTGGAGAGACATAAATGATACATTACGTAATAGATATTAAAGTGGTAAGAATAAAAATAAAGCAGGAAGGGGAATGTTGGAAAAGGGCAGTATATATGGCCGTTTTAGGCAGAATGGTCGGCAAACACCTAGAAGAGGTGAGGGAGTGAATGAATGATACATGTATCTTGAGGGAAAATAGTCCAGGTAGAGTAGAGCAGATGCTTAAGTCGTAAGGCGTTTTGGAGGGCAGGTGGGATAAGTGGATGGATAGTAGGTTCAGGAAATAGCAAGCAGACCAGTATGGCTGGAACAAATTTAGATTTAAAAAGCTAGTGGTGGTTCCACTGTGGCTACTACATATTTTCAAGTGGAACTGAGAGGATTTGCTGTCAGACTAGATTGAGTTATGAGAAAAAAGTCAAGGTTGATGGCCAAAGCAACTGGAATTGTCACACATAGAAAATGGGGGAGGACTGGGCGTGATGGCTCACGTCTGTAATCCCAGCACTTTGGGAGGCCGAAGTGGGTGGATCACAAGGTCAGGAGTTTGAGACCAGGCTGGCCAACATGGTGAAACCCTGTCTCTGCTAAAAATAAAAAAATTAGCTGGGCGTTGTGGTGTGTGCCTGTAATCACAGCTACTCAAGAGGCTGAGGCAGGAAAATTGCTTGAACCTGGGAGGCGAAGGTTGCAGTGAGCCAAGATCACGCCACTGCACTCCAGCATGGGTGACAGAGCAAGATTCTGTCTTGGGGGTAAAAAAAGAGGGGGGAAATTGTGGGATGAAAAATTGACAAATAAATTGGAAAAGCTTATTGGATACACAATTGAGGATACAAAGGACAGAGTTTGGTGCCTCAAATGCTACTAATGGGTTTAGGGATCTCCTTACTTTTCAATAAAAAGAAGCATAAAAGTAAAATAAATGTTTGTTTTCTCTATCAAGTATACTATCCACATTTGTAGATCATATACTTTTGACCACTAAGCTACTTAGAAACCAAGGTAAAGCAATCATTGTGTTAATGCTTTACTCTTTTGCTAGACTTGCTAGTAGGTGTTCAATAAACCCAGGTGTAACTAATAATGGGGCGCCTGCTTATCAACTTCACAAGACAGCCTAGTTAACTGGTGAGCACCTATTAGATATTGTAACTATGACGGCAGGCTACCAGTATGTATTATTCTAATCTGCTCCGTGTAAGAGAAACAATGAAGAAAATCACTGTTCCATCAATTCTATATTCATTCTTAACTATAAAACAAAAAATTTTCAACAACCAATTTAGAAAACACATTCCTTTTATCTCTTAATTCTCAAAATAGTTCACGTAGGAGAAACTGAAGTTTTGGAACTCTTAGTAAAATACCTAATTTGACTAAACTTCTCACATTTCCTCTGTGCAGTCTGATAAATTTAACAATATCATAAATATTCCCAGAGAACATAATGGCATTATTAAAACACCATTAGCGTTCAATGAGCAGTTTTATAATGAAGTGCAATGGCATGTACTTTTAAGACTCACAAAATCCACAGTTCTAAAGAAATGAGTTTAAGTTGTGTTAAAAAAAAATTCAAACTAACCTTTAACTTTAATCTTGGCTTTTTTGGCTTTCTTTTCAGTAATTTCATCCTCTTTATCTACCTGTTCTATTTTGCGTTTTTTAGAACAGGTTGGAAGTGTGGAGTCACCAGAAGGATCATAAGTCTTCACTTCACTGAAAGACCCAAAAAGTTTTAGAAAATCTCTACAAGTATCTGGAACTGAAATAATTCTCAAGAGATAAAGAAAATGCCATTAGATAATACTTACATAAGCACACAATGTTGTTTCATTTTAGTGGCTTTGGGGTAGTTTATGAAGACTAATAGTTTCCAAAAGTTAAAGGTATTAATATTTTTCAAGTAGGTCAATCACATTCAAGAGAAGTGGTGAGCTAAATGAATTCTGATTTAGTAATCAATGTAGTTACTATGGTACAGGAAAACACTCAATCAGCATGGGGGAAATGAAAGGAGAAAACGTCTTCACACCTAACTAGAAAGTGAAAACTGAACCAATCCAACTTTCAGAACACTGCACAATGAAAAAAAAAAAAACAGAACAAAAAATCTAAACCAAGCTTAGTATAGAATTCTTCATCACAAGATCACAAGAACAAGAAAGGATACAAATACATACACATGGAAAAGATTCCTTAGAACCCAACATTTGCTTTTGTTGTAATGTAGGCAGAAAGAAAATACTGAAATGAGTGCCTAAAATGTGAACTGATGCTATAAGTGCATATGTTTAAAGTAAAAAGCACTAATTGCACAGGAACATTAAAAAAATTGGTTCAAAACAAGCTAAAAAATGTTCTGTTTTTTAAGCAGACTTGTAAGCTGCATGACTATTTAATTTTTATAGGTTAAAGACATTTATAATTTAAGAAACAAAGACCCATGTTTGTCAACTAGAGATAGTAAGTTATAGACTGTAAATATTGCAGAATGTATGGCTATTGTAGAAAGCTTGGAAAATTCACAAAAAAGAAAATATGAACGCCCACAGAAACACATTTGATTTCTTTCCAGAAAACACTAAATTATACTTAAATATGTATTTATAATTGGTAATGTTCTATATACTACTCTCCTCATCCACTTATAAGATTTTACTATTAAAATTCTTGAAGGAGGCTGGGTGCTGTGGCTCATGCCTGTAATCCCAGCACTTTGGGAGGCCGAGGCGGGCAGATCACGAGGTCAGGAGATCGAGACCATCCTGGCCAACATGATGAAACCCTGACTCTACTAAAAATACAAAAATTAGCTGGATGTGGTGGTGTATGCCTGTAATCCTAGCTACTCGGGAGGCTGAGGCAGGAGCATAACTTGAACTGGGGAGTCAGAGCTTGCAGTGAGCCGGGATCATGCCACTGCACTCCAGCCTGGCAACAGAGAGAGACTCTATCTCAAAAAAAAAAAAAAAAAAAAAAAAAAAATCTTGAAGGATTATGACTCCTGAAAGTATAATTTATTGGGTTAATGACTAGGAACATTTTGAAGAATCTTGATACATACTGTGAAATGGCTTCCTAGAATAGCTATACCACATTCTACCTCCATCATCACAACCTCACCAGCATTGAGCATTGCCTCAAATAATAACCCAAATACACCTCCACATACAAATCTTTTGTTAATCTGATAGTTAAGTTTGAATGCTTTATCATGCCTCAGCCATTTTTAGACTTGTTTTCTGTCTTTATACTTTTTACAAAATAGGTTTCTGTAGGGATTAACTCTGAATGAACTTTTCTTGAGACGGAGTTTTGCTCTTGTTGCCCAGGCTGGAGTGCAGGGGTGCGATCTCAGCTCACTGCACTCTCTGCCTCCCGGGTTTCAAGCAATTCTCCTGCCTCAGCCAGGCGCCCGCCACCACACCCAGTTAATTTTTTGTATTTTTAGTAGAGATGGGGTTTCACCATGTTGGCCAGGCCTGTGTTGAGCTCCTGACCTCAGGTGATCTGCCCACCTTAGCCACCCAAAGTGCTGGGATTACAGGCATGAGCCACTGTGCCCGGCTGAGTGAACTTTTTGATAAAGAACATATTATAGAGGAACTTTAGATTAAAAAAATTTACTATCAATATCTGGAAATGAATAAATTAAGTATGTATATGAACGAAAACTAGCAGAAGTTAATGCAGAAAACTAAATGGCATGGAAAAAAATTAGGGGTGCACAACATGATTAACTACAGCTAACAATGTATTATATTCTTGAAAATTGCTAAGTAGATTTTAAGGTGTCCTCACCACAAAAAAAAAGTACATAAGACAATGCATGTTAATGAGCTTGACTTAATCATTCCTCAATGTGCACATTTTCCAAAACAACATGTACATAATAAACATACACAATTTTTGTCAAATAAATAAATTTGAAAAAAACTATGGGCACATCAAGGTGAAGTTTACAATAAAAAATTACTGTCAATAATTAACATTTAAAAAAACTATTCACCCCATCCTCACTTAAATGTACTACTCACCTTTTGTGTTCATATTTTTCTGTTTTTGCTAATGCCTTTCCTGTTCCACTTATTTTTCTTATCTAAGGAAAAATTAAATATAATTCTAAGTCATAATCTCTTTATAATACACTATACAGTCTATAGTGAATCAGTGGGCCAGCAAACAGCGATTTCTGCTATTTTTTGTTTTGTTATTTTGAACAGCATATCCTAATGGCAAATGCAGTTGGATACATCAATTCTTGGTAAATAATAGCAATTGTTAACAGTAGGCACAAAAAGAATACTTTAGACATACTAGCAAGTATCATAAAAGTGTTTAGCAGATGAAGTTAATAAATTTACTCAGTTTATTAACTTTTGACAAGTAATACTTCTGGAATAGGCATGATGTGGTTCTTACCCCTCTGTCTTCCAAAGTTCTCAACCTGGCCTCTAATTTGGCTCTGTTCTCAACTCCCATTGCAGAACTTGAATCCTCACCAAAAGCATCATAACGGATAGCCAAAACAGTTTTGGCTGCCAGCATTCGAGAAATCTAATAGAAAAACATGAAGAACTATATTCCATGTTCAGATGTAAAATCCTCAATAACTTGGATGTTTTAAAATCAGGAGTTATAAAACTATTATGAATCATACAATTCAAATCATCCATCGTATTTCAACCTTTGCCACAATCTAATGGCCATATATCACCACCAACACTTCTGTGGCTGAAAAGATTTTACAGCAATTCATGTCAAACATTAGCTCAAACTAGTTTTTTTTTTTTTTTTTTTAATAAACTTCAGTTTCTACTCAGTGACATTAGTTCTGTGCTTCAAGGTCACTGAAAACAAGTGCATCTTTTTCCTCGTAACAATCTTAAATATGTGTGGGTTCTGGCCGGGCGCGGTGGCTCACGCCTGTAATCCCAGCACTTTGGGAGGCCGAGGTGGGGGGATCACGAGGTCAGGAGATGGAGACCATCCTGGCTAACACGGTGAAACCCCGTCTCTACTAAAAATACAAAAAATTAGCCGGGCGTGGTGGCGGGCACCTGTAGTCCCAGCTACACGGGAGGCTGAGGCAGGAGAATGGCGTGAACCTGGGAGGCAGAGCTTGCAGTGAGCCAGGATGGCGCCACTGCACTCCAGCCTAGGCGACAGAGTGAGACTCCATCTCAAAAAAAAAAAAAAAAAAAAAAAAAAAAAAAAAAAAAAAAAAAAAAAAAAAAAGCGTGAGTTCTTTTTCAACCTAATTAACATTTTTATCAAACCCTTTATTTTCCTCCACCACTCTGCTCTAAATTTTATCAATTTTCAGTTTAGTTCTGTTAAACGACACATCTTTCAAAAACATTGAAAGTACTTAACTTCCCTAAGTCTCAGTTTCCTCATCTGTAAGACAGAGATACCTACATCTCACAAGGCTACTAAAGATTTAGGACAGGCACGGGTGCTCACACCTGTAATCCCAGCACTCTGGGAAGCTGAGGTGGGTGGATCAGGAGGTCAGTAGTTTGAGACCAGCCTGGCCAACATGGTGAAACCCATCTCTATTAAAAATACAAAAATTAGCCGGGCGTGGTGGCGCGTGCACGTAATCCCAGCTACTCAGAAGGCTGAGGCAGGGAGATAGGAGAATCGCTTGAACCAGGGAGTTGGAGGTTGCAGTGAGCCGAGATCAAGCCACTGCACTCTAGCCTGGCGACAGAGCAGGACTCCGTCTCAAAATAAAAAAAAAAAAAAAAAAGCTTCGTGAATTCTGTCAAAGTGTTTTAGCATAATGCATATGCTATTTTTTATGATTCGTAAATGTTAGTTTTTTTTTTCCTGCCAGAGATAATATTTTCAGTGTGCCAACCACAGGGAGATTCTAGGGGAAAAAAAATACTAACACAATGGAAGAAACTGGCTTTAATTCAACCAATAACAGTTTCTTCTAACCTTATCCTTCAGTGTACACAAAGTGCTTTTTATTTAAATAACTCACCATTCTCTAACAAGAAAGAGACAATAGAAGATTTAATGTGTACTACAGAGTACAAGATAAATGGGTTGTAAAAAATGAAAAAGTCCAACCTCAAAAACAAAGCAAAACCCTATAACACACCTTTCCTTTGTGTTTGGGACTTGTCTGGCCCACGAGTGAAGCATGATAAATAAGACCGTACTTAGGGGTATCCCGTCTAGATTTCAGGGCTCTGAAAAGTGCCTTTTCTGCTCCAAGAATCTGAACGGTAGAAGCTGCATGCTTGGCCAAATTTAAAAGAGAACCTACAAAAGAAAAAAGTTACAAAGAATGCACCTCCAAATATATGAATGTTCCACGTACTAAAACAAAAGACCTATAGAATTATTATAGCCACCATAATAAAAATCACATATAATATAGAATTCTATAATCCAGAATTCTGTAAAAATCTTTGTTTCATTTGTAATACTTTCATTAGCACAAGCAGGTTTGCAATGAATGCCTAGGACAAACTGAAGGTTAAGCTTATTAAGTTCAATGTTTCTATTCACCTGAGAGATGGTAGTACTATTCTAAATTCCATTAGTATACTACAGGAGTGACATAAATGTCACACACACGAACACTAATCTGGTCCCTGCTTTCTGAGATTGTGAGTATCAAATATTCTATTGCTTTAGATATGAAAAAGCCTACAAATAAACACATTAGGAAGAGATATTCCTAGAAGTATCTATTAATAGTCCCCTACCTGTGGTTTCACTTTGTGTGATTTCAATTACCTGTGGTTAACTGCAGTCTGAAAATATTAAAAAGGAAATTCCAGAAATAAATAGTTCCTAAGTTTTAAATCTCTTGCTATCCCACTTAGCTCCCCCCAGGACATGAATCATCCCTATCTACCCATTAGTCACTTTCGTAGCCCTCTCCCTTGTGCAGTACTGCAGTGCTTATATTCAACTAACCAATGCACAAAAATAGTTACGCTCGCATTTTTTTTTTTTTGAGATAGAGTTTCGCTCTGTTGCGCAGGCTGGAGTGCAGTGGCGCGATCTTGACTCACTGCATCCTCCGCCTCCTGGGTTTAAGCAATTCTCTGCCTCAGCCTCCGAGTAGCTGGGATTACAGGCGCCCACCACCACACCCAGCTAATTTTTTTTTGTATTTTTAGTAGAGATGGGGTTTCACCATCTTGGCCAGGCTGATCTTGAACTCCTGACCTTGTGATCCACCCTCCTCGGCTTCCCAAAGTGCTGGGATTACAGGCGTGAGCCACCGCACCTGGCCCCGCTGGCATAGTGTTATAACTGTTCTATTATGACTGTTGTTGATATCCTACTGTACCTAATTTATAAATTAAGCTTTATTATAGATATGTATGTTTAGGAAAAAACAGCATATACAGTATAGGATTTAGTACTCTCCTCTGTTTCAAACATCCTTGGAGGGGGGAGCTTAGAATACATCCCCATAAATAGCTAGGGACTATTGTTATCAACATGCTGCTTAGTTGGATATGCTGTATAGAATATTTCCTGTCAGAAAACAGACTCTATTAATGCTATGAACTTAAGCACTAGACATAGTTTTAAAAGTGTAACAAATACATAGTTCTTTTTTTTTTTTTTTGAGATGGAGTTTCACTCTTGTCATCCAGGCTGGAGTGCAATGTCACAATCTTGGCTCACTGCAACCTCCACCTCCCGGGTTCAAGCGATTCTCCTACCTCAGCCTCCCGAGTAGCTGGGATTACAGGTTCATGCCACCAAGGTTGGGTAATTTTTGTGTTATTAATAGAGATGGGGTTTTACCGTGTTGGCCAGGCTGGTCTCGAACTCCTGACCTCAGGTGACCCACCCACCTCAGCTTCTCAAAGTGTTGGGATTACAGGCGTGAGCCACCACGCCTGGCCAACAAATACATACTTCTATTAACCCCTGCCATTGCTTACTGCTACAAGTTTAGCTATACCTATGAAAATGGGTGGAGACAATGAAATCATCTGATCTTATAGCTGAGGGCATTTGAATGAAATCTTTGATTAATGATGCAGCTAAAGGAGTTACGCCAGGCTGGGCGCAGTGGCTCACGCCTGTAATCCCAACACTTTGGGAGGCTGAGGTGCGCAGATCACCTGAGGTCAGGAGTTTGAGACCAGCCTGGCCAACGTGGCAAAAACCCTGTCTCAACTAAAAATATAAAAATTAGCCAGGCATGGTGGCAGCGCATGCCTGTAATCCCAGCAACTTGGGAGGCTGAGGCAGGAGAATTGCTTGAACCTGGGAGGCAGAGGTTGCAGTGAGCCACTGCACTCCAGCCAGTCCAACAGAGTGAAACTCTGTCTCAAACAAAAAAAAAGGAGTTATGCCATTTTAAACACTCTGATGCAGATGATATATAAGATCTTTTTTGATGGATTATAACAATGTCTCCGAGTAACACAAAAATGATGAATCAGTACTTCATTGTATTTGTAGGTATTCAATTACATAGCATTTTAATTATAGCATATCATCCTTATAATACTGCCATACACATATACAAAGTTTTATTATAAATCAGTTGTTGAAAATATTTTTGAAAGTCAAATATATTACAATCACACACTCAATAGTGAAACTAAGGTAATCAATCGAGGGCACAAATCCTCTACAGTGATTTCTTAAAACTGTATTCAAATCTAGGTCTAGTGAGTTTTTATTATGAAAATGTTAACTGTTTTATCCTCCTGCATTCATCTGATTGTTCTAATTAACCCTAACAAACTTCTAACAATGGACCACAAGTGTCTCAGAAGAGGTAGTGACTACAGATGCCTTCATTATCCAAAAGGAAATCAGGCAAACAAATAGAAATCATCATTGAACACTTGGCCCTTAGTGATCTCCCACATACCATCTACTTTTGTGTTTGCTAAAATTTCTTTAATAGCTGTGGTTTAAAGATGTAAACAAAATCCTAACCAGAAAATACTTCAAACACTCATATTTACAAATTACATTAAAACCATCACCTGCATGAGCAATAAGCCGTGCTCCAACTAATTCCCCAACCATGACTGTAACATTGGGTGCAATGGCCATCATTCGATTTTGTAGATATTCATAGAGCTGGGTTCGATATTCAGAGATTTCAATCACCTAGTATAAGGAATAAAGTTAAGTCATAAATATCATATGAGTAAAAACAGTAAAAATTCCTGTCTAAAACACCGGAGCCCTCAATTATGAAAGAGCAGTTACACAACCCTGGGTACTGGGTACATCACCTATGCCTAACATCAGTTTCCTTTTTTTCTTTATTTTTTTTTTTCCCAGGCTGGAGTGCAGTGGCGCAATCTCAGCTCACTGCAGTCTCCGCCTCCTGGGCTCAAGTGATTCTCCTGCCTCAGCCTCTGGAGTAGCTGGGACTATAAGCACCCGCCACCACGCCCAGCTAATTTTTTGTATTTTTAGTAGAGACAGGGTTTCACCATGTTGGCCAGTATGGTCTTGACCTCGTGATCCTAACATCAGTTTTCTATAAAATGGCTGTAGTGAGGACTTCGTTATGTAATGTATGTAAACCACTTAGTCCATTGCCTGAAAATCTTAGTCAACATAACTGTATTTTTAAAAGATTCTAAGCAGCCCAGGCACAGTGACTCACACCTGTAATTCCAGCACTTTGGGAGGTTGAGGCGGGTGGATCACGAGGTCAGGAGTTCAAGATCATCCTGGCCAACATGGTGAAACCCCCGTCTCTACGAAAAATACAAAAATTAGCTGGGCATGGTTGCACGTGCCTGTAATCCCAGCTACTTGGGAGGCTGAGGCAGGAGAACTGCTTGAACTGGGACCTGGGAGGCGGAGGTAGCAGTGAGCCTAAGAACGTGCCACTGTACTCCAGCCTGGGCTACAGGGTGAGACTCTGTCTCAAAAAAAAAAAGATTCTAAGCAATAAACATTTGTATCATGCTCTTTTTAATTCCTATATGGCTATCTTCAAATCTGAAAGAAAAAAAAATCACAAGATATAGACATAAAACTCAGAATTAAAAAGCTCAATCCATAATTGTCTGCCATCTTTTTTTTTTTTTTTTTTTTTTGAGATGGTGTTTTGCTCTTGTTGCCCAGGCTGGATGCAATGGTGCCATCTCGGCTCACTGCAACCTCCCCCTCCCTGGTTCAAGCGATTCTCCTGTCTCAGCCTCCCGAGTAGCTGGGATTACAGGTGTACGCCACCACACACAGCTAATTTTTGCATTTTTAGTAGAGATGGGGTTTCATCATATTGGTCAGGCTGGTCTCGAACTCCTGACCTCAGGTGAATCTCCGAAACGGCCTTCCAAAGTGCAGGGATTACAGGCGTGAGCCAACGCGCCTGGCCTTCTCTGCCATCTTAATTGATTTTTGGTTAATTCATTATTCAGACGATGATTGTAAATTACTTCCTTTTAATATGTATTTCCCCCTTTTAAGTATACAAATCATGATGGCATCAGATGAGGTAGTGACTGAACACCTTCATATTTATGTTATCAGGTGAACAACAGTAAGTGTAAAAATCATCATTGCCATCAGAAAAATTAGTACTGTAGAGCTGGTAACACCACAACTAGATTCTCCAGGAGTAAAATTTACCTGGGTGCAAAGATGCAGAATATTGCAAATATCTTCTTCTGAAACCTCTGTTCCCATTGATATCTCTGCAGCTGCTTTCACTTCTGCTTCAACTTCTTCTGGCAGCAACTCAGAAAGTTTGGCAGAGGCATAGTTCTTCCTATCGCCTATGGAATGTTTGCAGAGGATGAGGGAGAATCACTCTTCAACAAATTATATAAAATCCAGCAAACAGTCAAAAGAAAAAGTAGAAAGCCAATGAAAAGGATGCCTAAACAAAACAAAAAAAATGAAGAAGTTTGACCTAGTATAACAGTTTTCCTCATTTAAGGGTTTAAGTTTAGACATTAAATGTCTCCCCACCAACTGCCTCCAAAAAATCATCAAAGTAAAAAGAGGACAAAATATGCCACAATACTTATTACAGAATATAAGTGGCAAAAATTTTAAAAAGACAGGACTAATAATGTCACAATTTTATACTGAAGCTGGGGCCAGTAATTCGTAAGGCAAGTAAACCATCAATCAATCAAGTTCCTCTGTACGTTAACAACAATCAAGTTCCTCTGTATATTAACAGTACAGATGGCAATACTGCTATTTAGTATTAGGTACTAATGTCATGTTATAGGCCATCAAAATCTAAGTTAAAATTCATTTTGTTTCTTAAATTTAAGACACTAAATTGCTACACTTCCCAAATACATAGAAATTGCAAAAACCCTGGGAATCTTGCTTAACAAAATGCTATACGTCATGTTTTAGGATGCAATCAAATTCATTTACTTTCAATGCCTTAAAGGATGAACAAATTACTCACCAACTTTCTGTAAACACTTGCAGTATGTCAAATTATCTGAAATAATTTTTCCTAATTCAGGGAAATGCCAGCCATACCATTCTCTACATCGCATAATGTAGTTGTTTAGTTCTTTATCCAAGTCATCTAACAAGGCTGTAGTAGATTAAAAACAAACAAAAAAACCCAGGAACTTAAAGGGATTTATTGTGGTAAAATATACACAACATAAAATTTAACACTTCAGGCTGGGTGCGGTGGCTCATGTCTGTAATCCCAGCAGACAGGCAGATCACGAGGTCAGAAGTTCAAGACCAGCCTGGCCAACATGGTGAAACCCCATCTCCACTAAAAATACAAAAATTAGCCAGGCATGGTGGTGCACACCTGTAGTCCCAGCTACTCAGGACGGCTGAGACAGAAGAATCACTTGAACACAGGAGGTGGAGGTTGTAGTGAGCCGAGATCGTGCCACTGCATTCCAGCCTGGGCGACAGAGCAAGACTCCATCGCAAAAAATAAAAAAAAATAATAAAAAATAACACTTCAACAATTTTCAAGTGTACTATTCAGTAGCATTAAGTACTCTTATGATGTTATGCAACCATTACCACTATCTATTGCCAGAGCAATTTTATCATCAGAAACTGAAAAATTCTGTACCCATTAAACAGTAACTCATTCCCACCTTACCCCCAACCTCTAGTTATCTCTATACTTCTGTCTCTGAGTTCACCTATTTTAGGTACTTCATATAAGCAGAATCATACAGTATTTTGTGACTATTTCACTTAGCATATTTTGAAGGTTTATCATGTTGAAATATGTTATCAGAATTTCATTTCTTTTTAAGGCTAACATTCCACTGTGTGTAGTGGCTGAGTGTACGTTACCCAAAATGCTTGGGACCAGAAGTATTTCAGAGTATTTGCAAACATGTATGAGGTTGAGGATGGGACTCAAAGTCTAAATAGGAAATGCATCTACATTTCACATATACCTTATATACAAAACATTGAAGGTAATTTTACACAATATTTTAAATAATTCTGTGCATAAAACAAAGTTTTGACGTGTGGTCAGGTGTGGAGTTTTCCACTTGTGGATTTGTGTGGTAGCACAAAAAGTTTTAGATTTTAGAGCATTTTGAATTTCAGATTAGGGACATTCAAGCTGCATCCACAATGCAGTTTATCATCTGTTAAAAGGTATCTGGGTTGTTTCCACTGTTTGGTTTTGTAAATAACACTGTTATGAACATAGGTGTACAAGCAACTCAGTTCTGTTTTTAATTCTTTTGGGTATAAATCTAGGAAAGGAATTGCTGGTTGAACGAATTTTTTTTTTTTCTTTTTTTGGAGACAGAGTCTAACTCCATCACCCAGGATGGAGTGCAGTGGCAGGATCTCAGCTCACGGCAACCTCTGCTTCCTGGGTTCAAGTGATTCTCCTGCCTCAGCCTCCTAAGTGGCTGGGACTACAGGCACACGCCACCTTGACTGGCTACTTTTTTGTATTTTTAGTAAAGACAGGGTTTCGCCATGTTAGCCAGGCTGCTCTCGAACTCCTGAGCTCAGGCAATTCACCCGCCTCGGCCTCCCAACATGCTAGGATTACAGGTGTGAGCCACTGCGCCCAGCCGAATACTTTTTTTTTTTTTGAGACAGAGTGTTGCTCATGTTGCCCAGGCTAGAGTGAAATGGTGCGATCTCGGCCCACTGCAACCTCCGCCTCTCAGGTTCAAGTGATTCTCCTGCCTCAGCCTCCTGAATAGCTGGGATTACAGGCGCCTACCATCATGCTCAGGTAATTTTTGTATTTTTTACTAAAGATCGGGTTTCACCATGTTGGCCTGGTCTCGAACTCCTGACCTCAGGTGATCCACCAGCCTTGGCCTCTCAAAGTGTTGGGATTACAGGCGTGAGCCACGGCCGAATGCATTTCTAAAATAGAAAAACAACTAAGATTTTGAGCTTTTTTTTTTTTTTTGGTGAGATGAGGTTTGCTCTTGTTGCCCAGGCTGGAGTGCAATGGCGCGATCGACTCACTGCAACCTCTGCCTCCAGGGTTCAAGTGATTCTCCTGCCTCAGCCTCCAGAGTAGCTGAGATTACAGGCATGCACTTTGTATTTTTAGTAGAGACGGGATTTCTCCATGTTGGTAAGGCTGGTCTCAGGTGATCCTCCCGCCTCAGCCTCTCAAAGTGCTGGGATTACAGGCATGAGCCACTGTGCCCGGCAGCTTTTGAGCTTTCTAAAAACCATTTAATGTCATAGCAGAATACACAACTACAAAGATTTCACTTATGTTTTTAACATTTTCATGGAAAAACACAAATGAATTAATTAACGTAATGTTAATTCTGTGATTCATATAATCTCCAAATAGTCAACCTCCGCCTCCTGGGTTCAAGCAATTATCCTGCCTCAGCCTCCTGAGTAGCTGGGATTACAGGTACATGCCACCAGGCACATTTAATTTTTTTGTATTTTTAGTAAAGACAGAGTTTTGTCATGTTGGCCAGGCTGGTCTTGAACTCCTGACCTCAGGTGATCCCCCTGCCTCGGCCTCCCAAAGTGCTGGGATTAAAAGCTTGAGCCACTGCACCTGGCCTCCTTTCTCTTTCTCAACAGACAGAATCATAAAAAATAGTTTCAACAGTATGAAAACGCATGAAGGACAGAACAACAAATCGGACTTTGCATGTACTATACTTACAAATTGCCTGAACAATCATTGTGTCTACTTTATCAGCGCTAAACTTCAATCTATATCGAGACAGGCTGGGAAGAAAGGGGAAAATAAATTAGTAAGATAGCATCTAGGAAAAGCATTTAAATTAATACCTTAAAGTTTTTTTTGTTTTTGTTTTTACTCAAATCGGCCTGTAGTCAGAGCTGTAATTGGTTTTTCTAAGAAGAAAAATCAGCTAAGTAGAAATGTACCATATGAGACCAGAAAATACACATTAAAAAAAAAAAAAAAACTATATATACTGCTACCACCTGTATTTCTGTAACATGAATGAGTTTATGTATGAATGGCAAATAGGATAAGCTGTGTAATATAAAAGTCATATTGGACTGGGTGTGGTGGCTCACACCTGTAATCCCAGCACTTTGGGAGGCCGAGGTGGGCAGATCACCTGTTAGGAGTTCGAGACCAACCTGGCCAACATGGCGAAACCCTGTCTCTACTAAAAATACAAAAATTAGCCAGGCATGGTGGGGCATGCCTGAATCTCAGCTACTCTGGAGGCTGAGGCAGGAGAATCGCTTGAACCGGGGAGGCAGAGGTTGCAGTGAGCCGAGATCACGTGCCACTGTACTCCAGCCTGGGCAACAGAGCAAGACTCCGCCTCAAAAAAAAAAAAAAAAAAAAGCCATGTTGGTTCATGCAATTTTTTATAGCACATATTAAGCTTTATACTACCAGTTAAGAACTTTGCAGGACTCTTAACATCTGAAAACAGAAAGCTGTGGAGTAACAATATTGTCTGTATATAAATGTTTATCTCAGCACAATTAACATTTTGGGCCTAAT
The DNA here is from genome assembly GCF_028885625.2 of Pongo pygmaeus. Classification (NCBI taxonomy): domain Eukaryota; kingdom Metazoa; phylum Chordata; class Mammalia; order Primates; family Hominidae; genus Pongo; species Pongo pygmaeus. Next base: position 102,582,458 of record NC_072384.2, on the reverse strand, counting down.
TCCTTGTTGTAGGGGCTGCCCTGTGCATTATAGCACCTTTAACAGTATCCCTAACTTTTATCCACCAGATATTCATGGCAGACCCCACCCCACCTCCAATTGTGACAACCAAAAATGTCTATGGACATCGACAAATGCCTACCGAGGTGACATCTGATTGCCCTTGATAGGGAACCACTGCTATACACAATGCAGATTTATCCCAGTTTGGATTTTTGACTCAGTTTCACTATTTGTTCTCTCTTAGAAATGCTTATTACAAAGCTCTCCCTGACCTTTGTGCATTTTTGCTCTTAACTCTAACTTAGCAGCTTCAACCCTTTCAATCTATGCCCACCTTTTAATTTTAAAATAGACCTTTTTTAATTGTAGTGTTTTTTTGTTTTGTTTTGAGACAGAGTCTTGCTCTGTCACCCAGGCTGGAGTGCAGTGAAGCGATCTCCACTCACTGCAAGCTCCGCCTCCCGGGTTCACGCCATTCTCCTGCCTCAGCCTCCCGAGTAGCTGGGACTACAGGGGCCCGCCACATTTTTTGTATTTTTAGTAGAGACGAGGTTTCACCATGGTCTCGATCTCCTGACCTTGTGATCTGCCTGCCTTGGCCTCCCAAAGTATTGGGATTACAGGCGTGAGCCACCGTGCCCAGCCTGTAGTGTTTCTTTAATATGAGCTTAAGATGTCTTTTGAACTGTGGTAATAATTTTATTAGGATTACTATTTGATAGTACTGATTACAAAGTTGCACAGGTTTTGAGCAACTACCTACCATTATTTTCTTCACAACCCTGTTAACTACAGTGCAATTCCAAAGTATTACACTTTTCATGAATAGATGTATCACAACATAGCAATAATGCCTATTCTAAGGGACTTCTAATTAAACATGATAGGGTTAACATGCAATTAAAAATAGGGAGAAGACTGGGCATGGTGGCTCACACCTGTACTCGCGGCACTTTGGGAGGCTAAGGCAAGTGGATCACTTAAGCCTGGGAGTTCCAGCCTGGGCAGCATGGCAAAACCCCATCTCTACAAAAAGTTAAAAAAATCAGCCAGGGATGGTGGCGCACACTTGCAGTCCCAGCTACTTGGGAGGCTGAGAGGTGGCATTGTTTGAGTCCAGGATGTCAAGGTTGCACTGAGCCAACATCGCACCACTGCACCCCAGCCTGAGCGACAGAGTGAGACCCTGTCTCAAAAAAAAAAAAAAAAAAAAGAAAGAAAGAAAGAAAGAAAGAAAAAAAAGGCCGGGTGTGGTGGCTCATGCCTATAATCCCAGCACTTTGGAAGGCCGAGGCAGGTGGATGATTTGAGGTCAGGAGTTCAAGATCAGCCAGGCCAACATGGTGAAAGTCTGTCTCTACTAAAAATACAAAAATTAGCTGGGCAGTAGTGGTGCATGCTTGTAATCCTAGCTACTGGGAGGCTGAGGCAAGAAAATCACTTGAGCCTGGGAGGCAGGGGCTGCAGTGAGCAGAGATCATGCCACTGCACTCCAGTCTGGGAGACAGAGTGAGAATCTGCCTTAAAAAACAAACAAACAAACAAAAAAAAAACAGAGAGAGACATACGTCTTGCTATGTTGCTCAGGCTAGTCTCAAACTCCTGGTCTCCCAAAGAGTTGGGATTACAGGGGTAAGCCACTGTACCTAGTCCTCTTTGCCTCATTAAAATCAGAGTAAAACAATCAAAACACAAATACACACCTATCCCATAAGACCATAGCAGATGAGAGAATTTGGGGGAATACTAAGTAGATGGAGGAGTGGCATGACTTAGCACAGATAAAAGAGGGAAAGCCCAAGAAACTCGGGCATCCAAGATCAGAGGAGTAGAGAATTCCTTTGATGAGGTTTTAAGGTTTTAAGAATCCAGACAATGGAGCCAGACTGCCTGGGTTCAAATCCTGGCTTTACCACTTACTAGCTGTATTGACCTTGGGCTTCAGTTTCATCTGTAAATGAGGATATTACTATCATCTTCTTCATAAGGTTCTGATGTGGTTCAAATGAGCATTTGTAACATTCCTAGAACAGAGCTATGTTAAGTGCCTATCAAATAAAAGTAAGTTGACTTTATTTTCCAGTAATTCTCACCTGTGAGCCAATCCAAGACACATAGCTGCCATTTCACGTGGTTCTACCCCAGGGATTAATCCATCCATTTGTGAACGAATTCCTCTCATAAGTTCATTAACAACAGGACTATGGATACAACTGAGATTCAGCTTTTCCTACAAGAACAAGAACATTAAAAAAAAGAAAAAAAAAAGACTTTCCTGAAGTTATTATTATTATTTTTTGAGACAGAGTATCACTCTGTCGCCCAGGCTGGAGTGCAGTGGCGCAATCTTGGCTCACTACAACCTCCGCCTCCCAGGTTCAAGCGATTCTCCTGTCTCGGCCTGGGATTATTACAGGCATGAGCCACCATGCCCAGCTAATTTTGTATTTTTAGTAGAGACAGGGTTTCACCATGTTGTACAGGCTGGTCTCAAACTCCTGACCTCAAGTGATCCACCCGCCTCGTCTTCCCAAAGTGCTGGGATTACAGGCATGAGCCACCACGCCCAGCCTGAAATTATTTCTTAAATATTAAAGTGGGCACTAATTTAAATATATGCATTTCTCAGTTGGACGAGAAGCATAATTTCCAGTGTGTTTGTAGAATACTTGAGTGTATCACTGGTGGAAGTAAAAACTGATACAAGCTTCCAGAAGACAGCTTGGCTATATAAATTAAAAACTATAAAAAGATTAATTTGACCAAGTAGTTGGTTTAAGGAGATCTTTTTTTTTCTTTTTCTGGTTTTTTTTTTTTTAATATACTTTAAGTTTTAGGGTACATGTGCACAATGTGCAGGTTACATATGTATACATGTGCCATGGTGTGCTGCACCCATTAACTCGTCATTTAGCATTAGGTATGTCTCCTAATGCTATCCCTCCCCGCTCCCAAGGAGATCTTTTACCTGTTATTTAACTTCTTTTTAAAATTACAGGTTATGCCGGGCGCGGTGGCTCACGCCTGTAATCCCAGCACTTTGGGAAGCTGAGATGGGTGGATCACAAGGTCAAGAGATCGAGACCATCTTGGCCAACATGGTGAAACCCCGTCTCTACTAAAAATACAAAAATTAGCCGGGTGTGGTGGCAGGCGCCTATAGTCCCAGCTACTCGGGAGGCTGAGGCTGGAGAATCACTTCAACCCAGGAGGCGGAGGTTGCAGTGAGCCAAGATTGAGCCAATGCACTTCAGCCTGGCGACAGAGTGAGACTCGTCTTAAAAAAAAAAAAAAAATTACACGTTGGGCGTGGTGGCTCATGCCTGTAATCTTAGCACTTTGGGAGGCCAGGGCGTGTTGGCAGGCATCTGTAATCCCAGCTACTTGGAAGGCTAAGGCAGAGGAATCCCTTGAACCCACGAGGCAGAGGTTGCAGTGAGCCGACATCATGCCACTGCACTCCAGCCAGAGCTACAGAGCGAGACTCTGTCTCAAATAAATGAAATAAAATAAAATAATTAGCCAGCATGGTGGCATGTGCCTGTAGTTCCAGCTACTGAAGAGGGAGGATTGCTTGAGAACAGGAGGTTAAGTCTGTGGTGAGCTGTGAGACCGCGCCACTGCACTCCCGATTAGCTGGGACTACAGGCACCTGCCACCACGCCCAGCTAATTTTTTGTATTTTCAGTAGAGACGGGGTTTCACCGTGTTAGCCAGGATGGTCTCCATCTCCTGACCTCGTGATCCTCCTACCTTGGCCTCCCAAAGTGCTGGGATTACAGGCGTGAGCCACCACACCCCACCCGAATTGTTCTGCTTTCTGTATTTGGGAGGCTATTTTCCTAGTTTTTCTTTCCACTCTCACATTTTATTTCATTTCCAGCAATACACCCCTACTAAAGTTTTCTAATAAATACATTTCTAAAAAATATAAGGACCCCATTTTTGTTGAAAAAAAAATGTGGCTAGACAAAAATATGGCATGATATACATATAACATTAACATTATATATGGGTAGCAGATTTGTTAAAGCGAATTTTTATCATTTTTTGTTCTTCTATATCTTCTACAACAAATAGGTATTACTTATTTGCTCAGTTCAGCTGATGTTAGGGGAAATCCATTATCATGTAGCTTAGAGAAAAGAAAAAAAACTATTGAGAACTTATGATAAGCAACTTACTGCAAAGGCTAGGCTTTGTAGTTGGTATGCTGTGAGATCTGACTAGCAGGCATGACCAAAAAAATCGTGACTTTACCTTTATGACCCCTCCTAGTTTAGCATCAGCTACTGCCAGCGGTTCATGGGCTTCTTTTACTATTTTCTTCAGAACTTTTTTCAGCTGCTTATTGATTTTGCCCTCCATCAGAGCTGTGAATGCTTTTCAGGAAAAAGAAAAACAAAAGCATTAACTCCCAAATTTTTAACTTTGAGACCTTGTCCTAGTTGACCTTTAAAAAAATAAAATAGGCCTTTCAAAGGGCTTGAATTTAATGTTACTTCTGAAATTAAATGATGTATGTTTTATAAGTTACATGTTTCACAATTTCATTTGATCTTCCCACTCTCATTTTTGCTACAGAGCCAGGGGTAAAATCAGGTCCAGGGTTTCTTTCCTTCTCACAAGAATCTTCTCATGAACTCAAGGGAGAATCATGAAATCTTAGAAACAATCTTTTTGGGAAGACAAAATAGACTCACTTTCCTTTGTAATTTCAAATAGACTGTCCTGAAATATCCTAAAATCATCAAAACTAGTAAAAATGAGTGTAATCATTTTCAAAGTTCTGCCACAACATAAGCATGTTTGAGTGAAGGCCTTATCTTTGCTTGTATCTCTACTTGTACACCTCCAGCAAGGTAAAACTTAGTAGCAAAGGCTGCCTATTCTATTTTGAGACCGCCGGTATTTCTGGCAAGTTCTAAATCGGCTACTTTATAATTCTCACCCTTACTTAGACCTATACTCCCTTGTTCTGGACCCACATGAACTAATACCCCTTCTGAAATTTATCTGACATTTGACTGAGGTAAAAGTATGCTTGGGTTACCCAGGCATGGTGGTGTGTACCACCAGCCTGGCCAACATGGCAAAACCCGTCTCTACTACAAATACAAAAATTAGCTGGGTGTGGTGGCACGTGCCTGTAGTCCAGCTACTGGGGAGGCTGAGCTGGGAGAATCACCTGAGCCCAGGGAGTTCGAGGCTGCAGTGAGTCATGATCATGCCACTATACTCCAGCAGCCTGGTGACAGACCCTGTCTCAACAAAACAAAAACAAAAAACATAAAAAGTATGCTTGGGCTGCATGCGGTGGCTCAAATCTGTAATCCCAGCACTTTGGGAGGCTGAGGCTGGCAGATCACCTAAGGTCAAGACTCGAGAGACCAGCCTGGCTAACATGATGAAACACTCTCTCTACTAAAAATACAAAAATTAGCTGGCCCTGGTGGCTCATGCCTGTAATCCTAGCTACTCGGGAGGCTGAGGTAGGAGAATCGCTTGAACCCAGAAGGTGGAGGTTGCAGTGATATCATGACATTGCACTCCAGCCTAAGAGACAACAGCAAAACTCCATCTCAAAAAAAAAAAAAAGAAAAATGCTTGGCAGGAATGAAGGTCTATCAACAATTTCTAAGGTCAGGCAGTTTGTGCTTAGTAAGTCAGGTCTTGCTCTTCCCTCCTGATCGTATATCCATTTGAATTATGATCAAATGGATAATCTCAGCACTTCAGGAGGCTGAGGTGAGTGGGTCACGAGGTCAGGAGATGCAACCATCCTAGGCAACATGGTGAAACCCCATCTCTACTAAAAATACAAAAATTAGGTGGGCGTGGTGGCATGCACCTGTAATCCCGGCTACTCAGGAGGCAGAGATTGCAGTGAGCCGGGATCGCGCCCCTGTACTCCAGCCGAGGATCAGTCTCCAGCCGGGGATCGGTCTCAAGAAAAAAAAAAAAGACTTGCAAGTTGAAAACACAATCAAGAATAAAAATAAACCATTTAATGCAAATAGCATATATGAATGTCTGAGACTAACACAAATTCAACATCACACCCCAACAAGACCCTATTTCTTTATTTAAAAAAAAAAACTGATGGCCAGGCACGGTGGCTCATGCTTGTAATCCCAGCACTTTGGGAGGCCAAGGCGGGTGGATCACCTGAGGTCAGGAGTTCGAGAGCAGCCTGGCCAACAGGCAAAACCCCATCTCTACTAAAAAATACAAAAATTAGCTGGACGTGGTGGTACCACCTGTAATCCCAGCTACTTGGGAGGCTGAACCCAGCCTCCTGGGAGAATTGTTTGAACTCAGGAGGTGGAGACTGCAGTGAGCCGAGATCATGCCACTGCACTCCAGCCTGGGTGACAGAATGAAACTCCATCTCAAAAAAAAAAAAAAAAAAAAAATTGAGATGGGGTCTCGCTATATTGGCCAAGCTGATCTTAAATTCCTGCCCATCTTAGCCCCTCAAAGTGTTGGGATTACAGGTGTTAGCCACTGTGCCTGGTCTCATCAAACTCTAAGGCTATGAGGTTTAAAATGTACACTGTGACATTTACAACCATTTAGTTGTGGTTCTGTCATGTCAAAACTGCCTTATAACAGGCAGTGAGAACTGAATTCCCAGGGAAAGGATTCTGCTTTCTTAATTAGCTGATGCTTATTTAACTTTCTGGTGAAAACAGATAGGAAAACGCACTGTAAATGTTTCTATGACAGCATTCCTGATAAAATTCACTACTTTCATTCATTTTCCCCAAAATATTTATTATAAACCTTCTATAGCTGTATACTTTGCTAGAGTCTAGGAATTTGACAGTACAGAACAGTCTCTGCTCTCATGGAGCTTAGACTGGGGGGAGGATTGACTTTAAATTCTCAACTACTATGGCATTTTGTCCATTTACTGTACACTACTTAATTTTATGTTATTTTTCAGACGGAGTCTCGCTCTGTTGCCAAGGCTGGAATGCAGTGGCACAATCTCGGCTCACTGCTACCTCTGCCTCCCAGGTTCAAGTGTTTCTCCTGCCTCAGCCTCCCAAGTAGCTGGGACTACAGGTGTGTGCCACCACACCCAGCTAATTTTTGTAATTTTAGTAGAGACGAGGTTTCACCATGTTGTCCAGGCTGATCTCGAACTGACCTCAGGTGATCTGCCTGTCTTGGCCTCCCAAAGTGCTGGGATTACAGGCATGAGCCACTATGCCCAGCCTTATTGTACAGTACTTTAAATAATACAAAGAAGCTAGGTAAATGAGTCTGGAAATACTGCTCAAATTTCAAGTTTTATCACCTGTAACACAGAGATGATGTTATCTCCCTCACAGGATTCAAGAATTAAATAACAATTATGAAATCATAAGTATAAATCTAACTATCAGTATGTGCTCAATATATTAGGTATTAATAGTAAAAACCTGCTTGTTTGAGCAAAAGCTTGGCTTGTCCATTTAATACAGTTTAATAAGGACTGGCCAGAAATATCCCAAGCAGATTAAAGATCGTATTCAAAACGGAATTCAGAAGAGGCTACTTGAGATCAGGATTAGGAACTGTTCATATCCCAGTCTATGTCAACAACACCCCCCAGAGTTGGAATACAGCTAACACAATCTTGCTTGGAATCTTACCAAATGTTTACCCATACTTAAAAGCTGTGATGAACAGGATATCTTTTTAAAAATTCTCCAAGTTAATATTACCACAGTTTTTTTTATGGCTGTATATAATTCTAATTACTGAAGGGTTGGTGAAGCAGCCCGAGAACTATGTTTATAAAACAAAGAAACTGGCCCTATGGGTCTTCCTTCAGCCTATCCGTCTGCCAAGGTTAGGGTGGTCTGTTATGTTCCAGCATGTTTAGTTGGATTCCGAATTTTCAGACAAAAACTGTACCTTTCTCCTGTGGTTATTTAACAAAATTTTTTGCATCTGTCATATTCTTGCCCAGCTTTAAGCCACGTTCTTCCTCACAGTCCTTCATTTTCAAACTACACCGCCAAATAGTCGGCTGATTTGTGATAAAGAATTTAGGCAGTTGAAAATTTAATGATTTGGGCTTTATATCTGCTCTTCCTGTTCTCCCTAACACTTAAAAAAAACAAAACTGTAAGACCTACTGCAGTCAATTATAGTAAAAAAAACCCTATCACTCTGTTGTCCCGTGATGAAGTCTAGTTAAGAGTATGAGTAATCCATTCTTCTGAATCTTTTAAAAATAACACCTCTGTCAGCTTCTGTATAACTCCAAATATTGATATGCTTTTTTGAACTAAAAATCTATACCCCCAGAAGAGCTTTTTAAATTATTTTTCAACTGTGAATCCTGGCTGTTTTCAGGATTACAACTCTACCCTTGGATTAAAATGAGGAGAGAGCTGTATACTTGACCACATTACCTTGGTCCCTTGTAGAACACCTTTTACTGAATTGTGCTTCAGCATTATGTTGCTGGTTTCCACAGGGAGATCAACTTAACCACTTCTCACCTCTCCTCACACATGGGGAAAACCAGCCCTATGGTGAAAAAAGCTAACTCAATGTTGTCTCAGTGGTAGTGACGAATGAGTCAGATCACTTAAATTCAGTTCCAATAAGAATGCATCATTGACAACATTGAATAAGGTTAACACAGGCAACTGAAGCAAACAACCTTTTAACAAGAAAAACAAATGGCTAAGACTTAATTTTTTCAAAAAAGCAAGCTTCTAGTTTTTTACTTTACCTGCTAATGCTTCTGCTGTATCCTGAAATTTCTCAAAATGTTTTAGCTTTACTCTAGAATTAAAAAAAAAGAGAGAGAAACATGTTATTGGGGGCGGTGCATTGATTCAAAAGCCACAATAACTTGGAAAGAAGTGCTTGACTGTTTCCAAAGCACACACCAATAAAACATGCCTATCATTGTGTATCAGAGTGTGAAGTTAGATATTCTTCATACAATTACTAGTTTTTCTAAATGTTAGGCTAGTAATGCTTGGATTATTAAAAGAAAGTTGTAGGCTTTGAAGGAAACTTTGGCCAAGAGTAAAGATGTTGAAGCTTTAATACAAACCCCTGTTGCACAAAGCTGTACAGAGATGACTTTATTATACAGCACAGAATTGACTCAAGAAAAAGTATGTGAGTCCCTTTTAGGAATCTCATGATATTCATTTGTCTATCCTGTATAAATGCCATTAAAAAAAATAGCTTATTGTCGGATCTCATTCTTGTTACATCCTAACCCTTTATATATATATATATTTTTTTGAGACAGAATCTCACTCTGTCACCCAGGCTGGAGTGCAGTGGTGCGATCTCGGCTCACTGCAACCTCTGCCTCCTGGATTCAAGCAATTCTCCTGCCTCAGCCTCCCAAGTAGCTGAGATTACAGGCATGTGCCGCCATATGCCTGGCTAATTTTTTTTTTTTTTTTTTTTTGAGACAGAGTCTCACTGTCGCCCAGGCTGGAGTGCAGTGGTGTGATCTCGGCTCACTGCAAACTCCGCCTCCCAGGTTCACGCCATTCTCCTGCCTCAGCCTCCCAAGTAGCTGGGACTACAGGCAACCGCCACCGCACCCGGCTAATTTTTTGTATTTTTAGTAGAGACGGGGTTTCACCGTGTTAGCCAGGATGGTCTTGATCTCCTGACCTCGTGATCTGCCCGCCTCGGTCTCCACCTCGACCTCCCAAAGTGCTGGGATTACAGGCGTGAGCCACCGCTCCCGGCCCCCTTTAGGTTTTTGAGACAGGGTCTCACTTCACTCTGTCACCCAGGCTGGAATGCAGTGGTGCAATCACAGCTCACTGCAGCCCTGACTTCCCGAGCTCAAAGGATCTTCCAGCCTCAGTCTCCCAAGTAGCTAGGACTATAGGTGTGCACCACCACACCCAGCTAATTTTTGTTTTTGGTAGAGATGGGGTTTTTCCTATATTGCCCAGGCTGGTCTTGAACTCCTGGGCTCAATTGATCCGCCTGCCTTGGCCTCCCAAAATGCTGGGATTACAGGTGTGAGCCATCACGCCCGGCCTCAGGGTAGTATATTATGCAGAAAGAAACATATAGTTGATTCATCGTTGTCTCAGTGGTAGTGACGAATATTGAGTCAGATCACTTAAATTCAGTTCCAACAAGAATACATCATTGACAACGACGAATCAGATTAACCCAACAAAGCATATAACCCTTTCAGAAGGAAAACTAGTCTTCTATTTGCCTAAAACAGTGTCATCTTTTTTTTTTTTTTGGAGACAAGGTCTCACTCTGCCGCCCAGACTGGAGTGCAGTGGCGCAATCTTGGCTCACTGCAACTTCCGCCTCCCAGGCTCAAGGGATTTTCCTGCCTCATCTTCCTCCCGGTAGCTGGGATTACAGGCATGTGCCACCATGCCCGGATAATTTTGTGTTTTTAGGAGAGACGGGGTTTCACCATGTTGGCCAGGCTGGTCTCGAGCTCCTGACCTCAAATGATCCACCCACCTTGGTCTCCCAAAGTACTAGGATTACAGATGTGAGCCACCACGCCAGGCAACAATGTCACCTTAAGCAAGGTTTTCTTATCTGGTAAGAGAACATGCTAGTGTGGTCCCTTAAATACACACACAAATACGAAGATTTAGGCCAGGTGTGGTGGCTCACGCCTGTAATCCCAGCACTTTGTGAGGCCGAGGCAGGCGGATCACCTGAGGTCAGGAGTTTGAGACCCACCTGACCAACATGGCGAAACCCTGTCTCTACTAAAAATACAAAAATTAGCTGGGCATGGTGGTGGGCGCCTGTAATCCCAACTACTTGGGGGGCTGAGGCAGAAGAATAGCTTGAACCCAGGAGGGGGAGGTTGCAGTGAGCAGAGATTGCGCCATTGTACCCCAGCCTGGGTGACAGAGCAAAACTCTGCCTCAAAAAACAAACAAAAAAAACAAAGATTTAAAATCTACACTAAGAATGAATCTTCCATGAAATTGTGATGAAAGAAAAAGTAGTTCATGCTAGTTTTGCTGTTGCAAAACTCAAAAAGCAGGTTACAACCTCTGTGTGTGGTAAGTGCTTAGTTAAGATAAAAAAGGTATTACATTTGTGTGTGGAAGACATGAAGACAAACGTGTTCCTACTGACAGCAATCACATTTGGTACTATCCAAGATTTAACGTATCCACTGGGTCTTCTGGAACATAATCCCTGTGGGTAAGGGGGGGGGGGACTACTGCCTTCAAATTAATTGAGATGGCCTATATTCCAAGTAAAACATTTGTAATAAATAGGTTCATACCAAAATTATTCCTGAAACAGATTTCAAAACAGAAAACTATGAATGTAACATTATATAAATCAGGAAAAAATGTAAAAAATAAAACAAGCCCTAAATGTTAACTGCTAAATTACTGATTTCAAGATTACTTACATTTTGTTTGCTTTCTCTGGAGTTTCAAATTCTTTCCATAAACTATCAACCTCTTGAAGTTTCTTCTCATTTAGAACCTGTAATAAAATGTTTAAATAGTTTTCTTTAAATGGTACAGGTGAGGCATATACAGCTGCATTCTTCAAGTACAATTTTACATGTAAAATGAAGGTGGTAGAAGCTATTTCTTTCACTAAGATAATGAACTAGTTTTCTTATCCTGCATGTATTTTTGGTCAAATTACTAGTTCGAATTGCCCATTTAACAGCTGAATGGAATTCAGATCTAGTCCAGTCAGATGTAGTACAGTGGCTATTCACAGTCTAGGATCTACCTGGCCTCAAGTGATATTCCTGCCCCAGCCTTGGGCCGTAGCTGGAGCTATGGGTTCCTAGGGGGGTAGGGCAGAGAACCTTTCTTTCTTTTTATTTTTTTGAGATGGAGTCTCGCTCTGTAGCCCAGCATGGAGTGCAGTGGAGCAACCCTGGCTCACTGCAACCTTCACGTCCTGGGTTCATGAGATTCTAGTGCCTCGGCCTCCTGAGTAGCTGGGATTACAGGTGTGCACCACTGCACCTGGCCAAGAACCTTTCTTTTAAAAGAGCCATTAATCCCTTTACAATAAAGTATTGTAATCATTAAAAACTTTTATTTGCGCCAAGCGCGGTGGCTCACATCTGTAATCCCAGCACTTTGGGAGGCCGAGGCAGGCGGATCATCTGAGGTCAGGAGTTCAAGACCAGCCTGATCAACATGGAGAAACCCCGTCTCTACAAAAAAAAAAAAAAAAAAAAAAAAATAGTTGGGCGTGGTGGCACATGCCTGTAATCCCAGCTACTCGGGAGGCTGAGGCAGGAGAATCGCTTGAACCCGGAGGCGGAGGTTGCAGTGAGCTGAGATTGCGCGATTGCCCTCCAGCCTGGGCAACAAGAGCAAAAAACTCCATCTCAAAAAAACAAAAAACAAAAAAAAACCTTTTATTTGTCTACTTTCAATAGATTATATTCATTATTTACTGCTATGATCATCCTAACATGAAAGTATTATGGATTTCTCTAAAACTATCAATTGTGAGACACATCTAGATGTGAGAAATTTTTAAAATGCAGAAGAAATGTAGGGTACTTTAATCAACAATACACTTATCAACATTTAGGTATATATTCTCCAAGACTTTGAATGTCTGTGCAACACATGTTCATGCATACTTTTAGGAATCACAGTAAATGGCTTTTTTTTTTTTTGAGATGGAGTCTCACTCTGTCGCCAGGCTGGAGTGCAGTGGCGCAATCTCGGCTCACTGCAACCTCCGCCTCCCGGGTTCAAGCGATTCTCCTGCCTCAGTCTCCTGAATAGCTGGGATTACAGGCATGCACCACAACACCCAACTAGTTTTTGTATTTTTAGTAGAGACTGGGTTTCACCAAGTTGGCCAGGATGGTCTTGAACTCCTGACATCAGGTGATCCACCCGCCTCGGCCTCCCAAAGCACTGTGATTACAGGCGTGAGCCACCACACCCAGCCGCCTTGTATTGTTTGGAAGCAAGACCTAGACATTTAATTTTACCTGTTAATATTTCAGTTTCTATCTATAAAATATAAAGACTTGTTTTAAAGCTAGTACTATTGTAACAACAATGCTAAAGATTGCAATGGTACTAGTTGTATACTATTTCTACTTAGAAATGGAAATTAACTTAAAATGATAAAACTTAAAATGGATTTCTGTATACAAATATTTATCATTACCCTGGCTGAAAAGAAATGATTAAAAATTTGAGACAAATTAAAAAAAAACTTTGAGACAAATGTAAAACAGAAAATGTAGCAATATCTCTAACTTTCTTATTTAGATGGTCTTTATTAGCAATGTTTTCTTCAAGATGTTACAGTTGGGAACACAGTGGTTTTGTCATAGTAATGGTTTTGGCTGACATAACATAGTCTTTGAAGACCTTTGTGTGCTCATGAATTGCCCTGATTTTATCACATCTCCTTTGTTATTTTAACTTCAGTTTAAGAATGGTGATAGTATCTTTTAATTAATTTATTTATTGAGACGGAGTCTCGCTCCGTTGCTCAGGCTGGAGTGCAATGGCAGGATCTCGGCTCACTGCAAGCTCCGCCTCCTGGGTTCATGCCATTCTCCTGCCTCAGCCTCCAGAGTAGCTGGGACTACAGGCGCCTGCAACCACGCCTGAATAATTTTTTGTATTTTTAGTAGAGTTGGGGTTTCACCGTGTTAGCCAGGATAGTCTCGATCTCCTGACCTTGTGATCCACCCACCTCGGCCTCCCAAAGTGCTGGGATTACAGGCGTGAGTGATCCCGCCAGACCGATAGTATCTTTTAAATACGGCAATTTTGTTACCCAAATGTTATCTTCAAATATACTTGCTTTTCAGCTAGAAAAAATGTGAATTTTACTCATGAGTCATATCCCCTATTTGATACATGTCCTCTTAAAAATAGTGAACTTCAGTTACGGTTAGCTGCATTCTCTGAACAATTTCAAAAAATTTTAATCAATGTTTTCAGTATAGTCATGAGACTTGGTGAGATGTCTTTGGATTCTAAAACTTCATGATATACAAAGTTAGAGCTATTAGTTTATAAATTGTTAATACCAACTCTAGGCTTTGTAGTTGTTTACTGCTTTGTGTGACTCTAAGTTTTTCTAGTTTGGGTTATTTTTACCAACATATCTAATTCAACCATATGTGATTAAATTTATACAGGCTGGGTGCGGTGGCTCACGCATAATCCCAGCACTCTGGGAGGCCGAGGCAGGCGGAGATCACGAGGTCAGGAGATCGAGACCATCCTAGCTAACACGGTGAAACCCCGTCTCTACTAAAAATACAAAAAATTAGCCAGGCGAGGTGGTGGGCGCCTGTAGTCCCAGCTACTCAGGAGGCTGAGGCAAGAGAATGGCATGAACCCCAGGGGGCGGAGCCTGCAGTGAGCCGAGATTGCGCCACTGCACTCCAGCCTGGGCAACAGCGAGACTCCGTCTCAAAAAAAAAAAAAAAAAAATTTTTGTATACATCAGAACAAACCCCTAAAATCATCTTGTCACACTCATCTAACTATAAGTTTTATACAACTTGCAATATTGTGTTTCTTTTACTGAAAATAATACATAACCAGACTAGAACTGTGTGTTAATGTGTAGATGTGCTATATTATGGGCTTGATAGATAATGCTTATTAGCAAGGTATAGTTTTAAATTTACTAGCTGTGTTGTTTTTCCAGAGACAGGGTCTCACTTTGTTGTCCAGGCTGGAGTACAGTGGTGTGGTCCTGTGTCACTACAGCCTCAAACTCCCGGCCTCAAGCGATTCTTCTGCCTCGGCCTCCCAAGTAGCTAGGACTATAGGTGCACACTGCCACATCTAGCTATTTTAAAAATCTTTTTGTAGAGACAGGGGCTTGCTTTGTTGCCCAGGCTGATCTCTAACTTCTGGACTCAAGTGATCCTCTTGCCTTGCTTGGCCTCTCAAAGTGCTGGGAGTGCAGGCAGAAACCATGGCGCTTGACCCAGCTGGGTTTTTTTTAAATAAAAATATATGCATAATATCTGTACATACTCTATTTCACAAAATTTAACATGCTATTCTTTTTTTTTTTTTTTTTTTTGAGACAGAGTCTTGCTCTGTCGGCTAGGCTGGAGCACAGTGGCATGATCTCAGCTCACTACAACCTCCACCTCCCTGGTTCAATCAACTCTCCTGCCTCAGCCTCCCAAGTAGCTGGGATTACAGGAGCATGCTGCCATGCCCAGCTAATTTTTTGTTGTTGTTGTTGTATTTTAGTAAAGACGGGGTTTCACTGTTGCCCAGGCTGGTCTTGAACTCCTGAGGTCTGGCAATCTGCCTGCCTCAGCCTCCCAAAGTACTGGGATGACAGGCGTAAGCCATCACACCTGGCTTATGCTATTCTTTTACACTCCCAATTGACCTGTCATCAATTGTAAGACATCCCAATTTTAGGGATGTTAAATATGGGGGTTGTGCCTTTTAGGATTAATCCCATCCTATCGAATACTTAGGCAGCTGATACAGAATATTGGTGAGGGTGTATGGAATTAAGAATTTTAATCACTTTTTTTGTTTTTTTTTGAGACAGTGTCTTGCCCTGTCACGCAGGCTGGAGTGCAGAGGTGCGGTCTTCTCACTGCAACCTCCACCTCCCTGGTTCAAGTGATTCTCCTGCCTCAGCTGGGACTACAGATGTTGCGACACACGCCACCATGCCTGGCTAATTTTTGTATTTTTAGTAGAGACGGGGTTTCACTATGTTGGCCAGGCTGGTTTCAAACTCCTGACCTCATGATCTGCCCACCCCAGCCTTCCAAAGTGCTGGGATTACAGGTGTGAGCCACCACTCCCAGCCTCCTCATTTTCATTTTTAATTGATTGATTGCTTGAGACTTTGTGTGGTTTTTGTTTTGTTTTGAGATGAGGTCTCACTCTGTTGTCCAGGCTAAAGTGCAGAGGCTCAATCACGGCTCACTGCAGCCGTGACCTCCCTCCCACCTCAGCCTCCTGCAGCAGCTGGGACTACAGGCAAGCACCACTGTGCCCAGCTAATTTTTTTTCCGCCATGTTGCCCAGGCTGGTCTGCAACTCCTGGGCTCAAACAATCCTCCTGCCTCACCCTCCCAAAGTGTTAGGGTGACAGGCGTGAGCCACTGCACCCAACCTCTATGTTTTGTGTAAATATTTAATGCTAACTTTTAAGTTTCACTTCCGCAGACAATATGAGCAAGTTAATGTTTTATGAAACTTGTTTGAATACAGGATAAAACTGATAATTAGCTTAAAATGTGCACTGCTCAAAAAGAAACAAATCCATACACGCAACAAGTGTGAAAAAGCTCTTCGGTTAGCTTCAGAAGCATTACGCTAAGTGAAAAAAGCCAAACACAAAAGACTAAAATACTACTCCACTTACATGAAACTTCTAGAAAAAATTATGCAGAAAGAAAGCTGAACAGTGATTGTCTAGAGCAGGACTAACTTGAAAATGGGCATGACAACTTTTTGCAACAAAGTGTACTATAAAACTGGATTGTAATTAAAACCTACAGGTGAGTTATACAGTATGTAAAGTACACCCAATAAAGTTAGAAAAAATATATTGCTCGGTACTTAGGTTTTATATAGACATTTGGTATATACATCAAAAATCTTTCTCCAAACCTTGAGAAAATGAAGTGACACAAAATGCTATGCTACACAGCTACACTGTACAATATAACCATTGTAAAAAAACAAACAAACAAACAAACAAAAAACTTCAAAAAACCTCCTACAACATTCTCATCAAAGCATGAATTGTATGCAACCATACAATTTTTTTTTGAGACGGAGTTTCGCTCTTATTGCCCAGGCTGGAGTGCAATGGCACGATCTCAGCTCACCGCAACCTCCGCTTCCCGGGTTCAAGCAATGCAACCGCCTCAGCATCCCAAGTAGCTGAGATTACAGGCGCACACCACCACACCCAGCTAATTTTTGTATTTTTTTAGTAGAGACGGGGTTTCACCATGTTGGTTAGGCTGGTCTCGAACTCCTGACCTTGTAATCCGCCCGCCTCGGCCTCCCGAAGTGCTGGGATTACAGGCATGAGCCACCATGCCCGGCAACCAATATAATTTTATACCCTAGCATTTTGAAAGATTATGGGAAAGGAAATTAATAACCTTGAACTGTAAGTCTACTTTTTTAGGAGATAAAATTCACCATATTATATATCATATTAACTTTACATATATCTTAATATTTGCCCTTTTAAAGTGTACAATTCACTTTTTAGTAGTGCATTCTCACAAAAATGTGCAGCCATCACTAGTTCCAGAACATTTGTATGTCTTTTATACTCAGAAATGATCAATGTTAATTCCAATAATTACAAACTAATCAATGTCAACATATTCGAGCTTAACTAGTTATTTCTTTAGTACTAGGTTACACAAACCACAATTTAATCATTTTGAACAGTAACTTGCAAATAGCACTGCAAACTCCAACGGAATACTCAAAGACATTTTTATGGAGGAGGACACGTTTCATTAACAGAAATCAGTAATTCATCGAGACATGGTTGAGTATTTTAGGACCCAGGTCTAGAAATCCGACCATTGATAAGCCAATTCCTTCCTACCATGGGAGACAACCAGTGCACTGTGCAGAGTTGCTCCTCTTAACATCCAGTACAGGACAGTATACTATAGCAATTAACGGTGAAATTCATCGATAGACACTGACAGACCACATTGGCTAAGAGAATTTGGAGTTCTGCATAGCTACATGGTAATTTAGATAAGATTCCAAAAAGCTGGAGAAAAGTAAAATTGACATGTTTCGTAGTTCTAAAGAGGACTAAGGAGCTTACTTACAAGTTCCTTAAAACTACTAATACTGCAATTGCAGATAATTCCAATTAAGGTAAAAACAAGCAAAACTGCCTTTTGGGTTTTAATGATTTTACTGGTTTTCTTAAAAATAACAAGTATTTGACGTATCAAATGCAAACTGCGTATTTTCAAATGTCGGAAGTGAAACATGGAGAACTCTGCACCCATCCAGACTTTCTTGCATCCACACCACAAACGGTTTTTTGGTTCACAGCTAAAATTGTATTGCATTTATTTTTACCTAGCGTTTTTGCTTTCTACCAACACATATATATGTAGAATATACATAAAAACTTTATTTTTCATTGCTATATTCGCAGAGCTCAGAAGAGTTGCACGGCACAAGAAAAGGCACTCAATCTCACTCATTCTTCCTAACATCTCAACAGCATCTTGCGATACGAATGTCTTACCATTCAACCATTTCAGTGCTGACGAACTTGTCAAACTTTCCCCACGAAAACAACCAAATCTCAAATTCACATCACCAGCCTAGATGTTTTCCCCTAAGCTTCAAATTTGAAATACTGAACTGCCCGATCTACACAACTACATTATCAGGTCTAACAGACAACGCAAGCTTCCCACAGCCCAAACTGGAAATCTTTAGTCCTTCACCCACAAGAAACTTTATTAACATCTTATTTAAACCAAAACCCCATATTCAATCTATTAGCCAGTCCTTTCTGTTCCACCTTCACAATTTCTATCGATATTTGTTTCTCTCTATACCAGGCAATTTCATCTTGTCTAAATGAATCCAAAAGTATTCTTGCTGCCGTTCTTATCTCCTCGAGTCTAATCTCCACACAGCAGAGTAACCGTATTAAGACAAATTAGCAGGTCATTCCTCTGCTTAAATCCTTTCGATTGGCCGAGCACGGTGGCTCACGCCTGTAATCCCAGCACTTTGGGAGGCCGAAGCACGTGGATCACTTGAGGTCACGAGTTCAAGACCAGCCTGGCCAACATGGTGAAACCCCGTCTCTACTAAAAAGCAAACAAACAAACAAACAAAAACAACTAGCCAGGCGTGGTGGTGGATGGAGGCCTGTAATCCCAGCTACTTGGGAGGCCAAGGCAGGAGAATCGCTTGAACTCGGGAGTCGGAGGTTGCAGTGAGCCAAGATTGCGCCACTGCACTCCAGCATAGGCAACAAGAGCGAAACTCCATCTCAAAAAAAAAAAAAAAAAATCTTTCGATCATTCCTCAAAACATCTAGAATAAAATCCGATTCCCTATAACCTGTTAGAACTAACACGCCTCCTGCCCACCTCTTCAACGGGAGGAAAGAAAATCCTCTAATGCAGAACGGGTCTCCCCAAACGGCGGGGCCACGTGTTACACGTAACATGGCTCTCAGGTGTAAAGGCCTTTTCCCTCCTCCCAGAGCCCGGGCCATAACAGGTACCCACGCTACCCTGAGTAGTTCCGTGCTTAAGTCTTCCCCTCTCCTCGTCTGTCCAGCATCCGCCTTCCCCCTTTAACGGCTCGCTCTCCCACCTACCTTAAAGATGGCGTAGCCCACAGACGTTTCAAACAGCACCAACATGGTCAGGCCGGGTCAGGGCGCCGCACGGCCCGCCACGAGCTGTGGAGTCAGTTCAAAAACACCGACTACGCGGCCCCAAAAGGCCTCCTAGGCTGCGGCGGGCAAAGCACAAATGTGCTCGCCGTTCCGCAGAGAATCAGACACGCTGCCTAACCCCTCCACGCTGTACTTGGAATAGGACGCACGAACGCGCTTCTCCTTCTCTAAGGATTCTGGGATAGCGACGTCACTTCCGACGAAGACTGCCGCTGAGATTGCCGTCACTTCCAGAATGTTCCCGCCACAGCGGGCTGGGGCGGGCCGAGAAAGTTTGTATCGCGGGATCTAGGGCCTGAACGCAGCCTTTGCGCCTTTTTTTCTTTTTTCTTTTGTTTTTTTGAGACGGAGTCTCGCTCTGTAGCCCAGACTGGAGTGCAGTGGTGTAATCTCCGCTTACTGCAATCTCCGCCTCCCGGGTTCAAGAAATTCTCCTAGCCGGGCGCGGTGGCTCACGCCTGTAATCCCAGCACTTTGGGAGGCCGAGGCGGGCGGATCACAAGGTCAGGAGATCGAGCCCATCCTGGCTAACACGGTGAAACCCCGTCTCTACTAAAAATACAAAAAATTAGCTGGGCGTGGTTGCAGGCGCCTGTAGTCCCAGCTACTCGGGAGGCTGAGGCAGGAGAATGGCCTGAACCCAGGAGGCGGAGCTTGCAGTGAGCCAAGATCCCACTGCACTCCAGCCTAGGCGACAGAGCGAGACTCCGTCTCAAAAAAAAAAAAAGAAAAAAGAAATTCTCGTGCCTCAGCCTCCCCAGTAGCTGGGACTAGAGGCACGCACCACCACGCTCAGCTAATTTTTGTATTTGTAGTAGAGACCGGGTTTCAGCATGTTGGCCAGGATTGTCTCTATCTCTTGACCTCGTGATACACCCGCATCGGCCTCCCAAAGTGCTGGGATTACAGGCGTGACCCACTGCGCCCGGCCTTTTTTTTTTTTTTGAGACAGTCTGGCTGTTGCCCAAGCTGGAATGTAGTGGCACTATCACGGCTCACTGCAACCTCCAACTCCCAGGCTCAAGCGATCCTCCCACTTCAGCCTCCGGAGCAGCTGGGACTACAGGCCTGTGCCACCACACCCAGCTAATTTTTTGTAGAGACAGGGTTTCACGATGTTGCCCAGGCTGGTCTCGGACTCCTGACCTCAAGGGATCCTCCCACCTCGGCCTCCCAAAGTGCTGGGATTACAGGCGTGAGCCACCGCGCCCCGCCACCGCTAGAGATTTAAAGGGGAAAAACTGCACGATATTATTTTGTTAACCCTCTATGAATTATATGTTCACTTTGAGAGAAACCAAGAGCTGTCTCGGTGCCAGTCTGCCTCAGGCATCTAGAATTTGAAATGCCAGCTAGTGCCGTTAGACTTTATCCCGTTTCAAGCCCTGCCTTGAGGCAAAGGCCTCAGAATGACACCATTACTGTCACTATATTTGTGAGCATTCCTGGCCGTTCTCTTATGTCTGGCCAAATGAATTATTAGCACAGTTTTCTCTCAATAAGCCTCTCCTATTTTTGCTGCATTTGTTAAAATGACCCCAGGGTATGAATTTAGACTGTCTTTTTTTCTTCTTTGTTTTTTTTTGAGACGGAGTTTCACTCTTATTGCCCAGGTTGGAGTGCAGTGGTATGATCTCTGCTTACTGCAACCTCTGCCTCCCGGGTTCAAGCAATTCTCCTGCCTCAGCCTCCCGAGTAGCTGGGATTACAGGCATGTGCCACCACGCCTGGCTAATTTTGTATTTTTAGTAGAGATGGGGTTTCTCCATGCTGGTCAGGCTTGTCTCGAACTCCCGACCTCAGGTGATCCACCCACCTCAGCTTCCCAAAGTGCTGGGATTATAGGCATGAGCCACTGTGCTGGGCTGAATTTAGACTGTCTTGGTTTAGTGTTACTTGCTTTTCTGGAAGCCCTTCAGTCTCAGGGACTGGGATTAAATAACCCAGTTGTTTCACAAGTCTGTCTTCCAACAGGAGTGAAATTTCCTCACTCACTTCCCAGGCCCTATATGCAGATTGTTCCTGATCATTAAATTGCAACCTGCTCGGAGAATTGCTTGAACCCAGGAGGCGGAGGGTGCGGTGAGCCGAGGTCGCACTACTGCACTCCAGCCTAGGCGACACAGCAAGACTCCATCTAAAAAAAAAAAAAAAATTGCAACCTGCTCAAGATTGTGGAACGTTAAATAGGTAGCAACTCTGCAACCTGAGATCAAGAGGAAAGAAAATCCTGGGTTGAATAACAGAAAGTCACAGGACAGAGGAATCTAGGGAATCTAGGGTGAATTCTTTTTTTTTTTTTTTTTTTGAGACGGAGTCTCACTCTGTCGCCCAGGCTGGAGCGCGGTGTCGCGATCCCAGTCACCATCTCAGCTCACTGAAGCCTCTGCCTCTTGGGCTCAAGTGATTCTCCTGCCTCAGCCTCCCCAGTAGCTGGGATTACAGACACGCGCCACCATGCCCAGCTAGTTTTTGTATTTTTAGTAGAGACGGGGTTTCCCCATGTTGGCCAGGCTGGTCTTGAACTCCTGACCTCAGGTGATCCGCCTGCCTCAGCCCCCCAAAGTGCTGGGATTACAGGCATGAGCTACCACGCCCGGCCTAGGGTGAATTCAAGAGCATAATTGGCCGAGTGCATGGTTCACGCCTGCTATGATCCTGCCATTGCACTCCAGCCTGGGCTACTAAGCAAGACCCTGTCTCGAAAAAAAAAAAAAGCATGGTTGATTATAGTTACAGTTATAATCCAGTGTGGTCAGGGAGACAAGAGAGATGAAAATTACCTGATTGGGAGAGGGGTATGTGTGGGTGGATGAGATGTTAGAAACACCATGTCTGTTTATAGTGTTATTTAACTGCACAGTATTTTTTTTGACTAGTCTCCTTAGCAGAAGTGACATCTGCTAGAGAATTGAGTCTACTTTACACGTATTTGTGTCTGTATAGGATGTTATGTTGTGCTACTCATGAAATAGAATCTAATTAATTCTTAAAAATTTATTGAATGAATGTCCGCAAGAAGTAAAAATTCTTTTCTTTACATGTAAAGCCTTAAATCCTGTCCCCAAAATGAAATAAAACCACTTATTCAATGAGAAATCTCTTTGCTATGGTATCTCCTAGAACTTGTCCTTGCATGTTACCATTTACATAGTCACCTCCATATGATGCTTTAATCGGGAGTTCAGAGCTGACTCTGATTTTGGGTTTGTAACTTGGCCAAATAAAGTAATTGGAGATTTTCTTTTTCTATTTTTTTTTTTTTTTTTGAGACGCAGTCTTGCTCTGTTGCCCAGGCTGCAGTGCAGTGGCATGATCTTGGCTCACTGCAACCTCTGTCTCTTGGGTTCAAGCAATTTTCTGCCTCTGCCTCCTGGGTAGCTGGGATTATAGGCCCCTGCCACCACGCCCCGCTAATTTTTGTATTTTTAGTAGCGATGGGGTTTCACCATGTTGGCCAGGCTGGTCTTGAACTCCTGACCTCGTGATCCACCCACCTCGGCCTCCCATAGTGCTGGGATTACAGGCGTGAGCCACTGCGCCCGGCCAGTAATTGGAGATTTTCTCTTGCAAGGGAGAAGTAAGAGTCTTAGTACTTTGTTAAAGTACTGAGTGAAGGGGAGATAGCACAAAGAAATATAAGAAGGAGAATATAGGAGAGTACAGATGATAGAAGGGCTTACAGTTTTTTTTTTTTTTTGAGACAGAGTTTCGCTCTTGTTGCCCAGGCTGGAGTGCGATGGCATGATCTCAGCTCACTGCAACCCCTGCTTCCCGGGTTCAAGCGATTCTTCTGCCTTAGCCTTCCGAGTAGCTGGGATTACAGGTATGTGCCGCCACGCCCGGCTAATTTTGTATTTTTAGTAGAGACAGGGTTTCTCCATTTTGGTCAGGCTGGTCTCGAACTCCCGGCCTCAGGTGATCTGCCCGCCTCGGCCTCCCAAAGTGCTGGGATTACAGGTGTGAACAACTGTGCCTGGCCAGGGCTTACAATTTTACTGGTGGCTAACATGGTGAAATAACAAGGATGAGAAACATGGTTCGTCTGTCCTCTCTGTACACCCCAACTCCACCCCTGTTACAACTAGAATATAAACTCTATAAAAGTTTGTTGCAAAATCTACAAGTACTAGGCTAGTATCTGGCACATAGTAGAGATTCCATAAACGTGACTAATAACTAAGTAAATGAATGGATGAATGGAATGAGTGAATGGTGGGATAATTTCAAGGTACTATTAGAGCCTCCAGGGACTTTTTGGAACCTACTGAGATTAGCAAAAGATACCATTTTGGTTAGACACCTTCCATGTGCCTGGTAACAAGAAGGGGATGTTCTGGGTGGTGAACATCTTTTATGTATTCAACAAGTATTTGAGTGTCTACTCTGTGCCAGGCATTCTTTCAAATATTTGAGTGTCTACTCTGTGCCAGGCATTCTTTTTTTTTTTTTTTGAGATGGAGTCTCACTCTGTCGCCCAAGCTGGAGTGCAATGATAGGATCTCAGCTCACCTCCGCCTCCCGGGTTCAGGAATTCTCCTGCCCTAGCCTCCTGAGTAGCTGGGACTATACAGGTGCGCACTACCACACCCAGCTAATTTTTGCATTTTTAGTAGAGACGGGGTTTCACCATGTTGGTCAGGCTGGTCTCGAACTCCTGACCTTGTGATCCACCCACTTCGGCCTCCCAAAGTGCTGGATTACAGGCGTGAGCCACCGCACTCAGCCTGTGCCACGCATTCTTTTTTGTTTGTTTGTTTGAGATGGAGTTTCGCTCTTGTTGCCCAGGCTGGAGTGCAATGGCGTGATCTCCGGCTCACTGCAACCGCTGCCTCCTGGGTTCGATCAATTCTCCTGCCTCACCCTCCTGAGCAGCTGGGATTACAGGCCACCACACCCAGCTAATTTTGTATTTTTAGTAGAGACGGGGTTTCTCCATGTTGATCAGGGTGGTCTCAAACTCCCAACCTCAGGTGATCTGCCCACCTCAGCCTCCCAAAGTGCTGGGATTACAGGCATGAGCCACCACGCCCGCCTGTGCCAGGCATTCTTACAGGCACTAGGGACACAACAGTGAAAGAAACATGTAAAGATCTCTCTACTTATTATTACTCTTGTTTTCCTTCTCAGAGAAGTTAAGTAATGCAAAGATCTTCCTCATAGTTTCCTTTAGGAGTACCCAGAAGATGGACATGGAAATTGTTTCTATCATACAATCACTGACCTGCCGCGTACAGTGCTATATTTTCTTTTCTTTTTTTTTTTGAGATGGAGTCTCGCTGTGTTGCCCAGGCTGGGGTGCAATGGTGTGATGTTGGCTCACTGGAACTTTCACCTCCCGAGTTCAGGCAATTCTCCTGCCTCAGCCTCTAGAGTAGCTGGGATTACAGACACACACCATTATGCTTGGCTAATTTTTGTGTTTTTGTAGAGACAGGGTTTCACCATGTTGGCCAGGCTGGTTTTGAATTCCTGACCTCAGGTGATCTGCCCGCCTCAGCCTCCCAAAGTGCTGCGATTACAGGCGGGAGCCACCATGCCTGGCCTACAGCGCTGTATTTTCTTGCTCTGGTGTCTGCTGGTATTGCAGACCTCTACTCTGTTGACTGCTTCCACTTTGTTGAACACAGGTGCTGCCCACACCATTGCCCACCTTCTCTATATCGGTACCTTCATGGGTTGATGTCTCTTTCCAGCCAACAGGGGATCAACTTTTGTGCCTTCTAATTTGTTCTTTCAGAGTTGTTGGCCCCTTGTGTCATATGTTTTTTCTTTTTGCCAGAGTCCTTTTTTCCAGAGACCATGGGTGCTTGGAGAAATCAGGCTACTAGGATAATATGTTGGGAGATGGACAGAAATAGGCTCAAACCTCTGACCATGTGTTCTAACAGCCAGCCTTTTTGTTTGGTCTGGCTCATGCAACTAGATGCATGATGGTTTTTTCTCGTGATGCTATTGTCTTTCTGGGCAGTCCAGCATTTTCCGAGGACTTCTTGCCATCAAATCAGTCTAGTATGAACCTCAATGTCTTTCCCTCACTTTACCCTGTGGGCCCTATGCAAATCAAGGGTATCTGTTTCAGTTGAGTTTCTATTTCAGTTTAAAAGTTTCCTGAAGCTGGGCGCAGTGGCTCACGCCTGTAATCCCAGCACTTTGGGAGGCCCAGGTGGGTGGATCACGAGGTCAGGAGTTCAAGATCAGCCTGGCCAAGATGGTGAAACCCCATCTCTACTAAAAATACAAAAATTAGCTGGGCATGGTGGCAGGCGCCTGTAATCCCAGCTACTCAGGAGGCTGAGGCAGGAGAATCACTGGACCTGTGAGGCAGAGGTAGCAGTGAGCCGAAATTGCGCCACTGCACTGCAGCCTGGGAAACAGCAAGACTCTGTCTCCAAAAAAAAAAAAAATAAAATAAAAATAAATTTAAAAAAAGTTTCCTGAATATGGCCGGGTGCAGTGGCTCACGCCTGTAATCCCAACGCTTTGGCAGGCTGAGACGGGCGGATCACCTGAGGTGAGGAGTTCAAGACCAGCCTGACCAACATGGAGAAACCCCGTCTCTATTAAAAATACAAAAATTAGCCAGGCGTGGTGGCGTATGCCTGTAATCCCAGCTACTCGGGAGGCTGAGGCAGGAGAATTGCTTGAACCCAGGAGGCGGAGGTTGCAGAGAACCCAGATCATGTCATTGATTACACTCAAGCCTGGGCAACAAGAGCGAAACCCCGTCTCAAAATAAATAAATAAATAAATAAATAAATAAATAAATAAATAAAAAGTTTCCTGAACATTTCGGCACACATGGGAGGATCATTTGAAGCAAGGAGTTTGGGACCAGCCTGGGCAACAAAGTGAGACCCCTGTCTCTACAGAAAAAAAAAAGGCCAGGTGTGGTGGCTCACGCCTGTAATCCCAGCACTTTGGGAGGCCGAGGCGGGCAGATCACCTGAGGTCAGGACTTCGAAACTAGCCTTGACCAACATGGTGAAACCCTGTCTCTACTAAAAATACAAAAATTAGCTGGGCATCATGGCATCCGCCTGTAATCCCAGCTACTAGGGATACTGAGGCAGGAGAATTGCTTGAACCCAGGAGGCGGAGGTTGCAGTGAGCTGAGATCTCGCCATTGCACTCCAGCCTGGTCAACAACAGGGAAACTCCATCTCAAAAAAATAAAATAAAATAAAAAAATTAGGTGGGCAAGGTGGCATGTGCCTGTAGTCCCAGCTATTTGGGAGGCTGACCGGGGAGGTCGAAGCTACAATGAGCTATGATCACCCCACTGCACTCTAGGCTGAGTGAAAGAGCAAGACCCCGTTTCCTGAACATTTGAACATAAAACTGTGGAGGCTAGTCTACCCAGAAAACATAGATGCTGTCTGGTGAGTTGTGTGGTAAAGCAGCTCAAGAAAGTCTCATTTCTGCCTGACCAGCTAAAATATAGTGATACCCGTTCATCGGTGTCTTGTGAGCTTGGACAAAATGAGCCATTTCCTCTGAACTAATCAATCTGTGTTAATGATAAAAATTTAGTTTCTTGGCTTGTAAAGCTAAGGTCCAGACCCTCGACCATATCATGGTATGGTCCTGAGCAGACTAATAATTAGCCTCTATTTTTGACATCACCATCTCTGCTCCAACTTCAAGATTACTTGCTCTTAGGGAACTTAGAATTTTTTGAAAAACAAGATCTATGCATATTAAACAATTATAAGAAACTAGGCCCAGTGTGATGGCTTATGCCTGTAATCTCAGCACTTTGGGAGGCTGAGGCAGGCAGATCACTTGAGGCTAGGAGTTTGAGACCAGCCTGGGCACCATGGTGAAACCTTGTCTCTACTAAAAATACAAAAATTAGCCAGGTATGGTGGCACATGCCTGTAATCCCAGCTATTTGGCAGGCTGAGGCACAAGAATTGCTTGAATCCATGAGGCAGAGGTTGCAGTGAGCCAAGATCACACCACTGCACTCTAGCCTGGGCGACAGAGCAAGGTTCTGTCTCAAAAAAAAAAAAAAAAAAAAAAAGGGCCAGGCACGGTGGCTCAAGCCTGTAATCCCAGCACTCTGGGAGGCCGAGGTAGGTGGATCACCTGAGATCAGGGGTTCGAGACCAGCCTGGGCAACATGGTGAAACCCTGTCTCTACTAAAAATACAAAAATTAGCCGGGCCTGGTGGTGCATGCCGTAGTCCCAGCTATTTGGGAGCCTGAGGCAGGAGAATCGCTTGAACCTGGGAGGTGGAGGTTGCAGTGAGCCGAGATCATACTATTGTACCCCAGCCTGGGCAACCAGAGCGAAACTCCGTCTCCAAAAAAAAAGAAATGTAGAACAAAATAGACACTGTATACTTCCACCAAAGGTAAGCATATACGGTCTACACTTGGGAAACACACATACACCCCACTTTGCACCCTGAGAAAACAGAAACAAAAGCAGGCTCTAGTTTTAATATCTCAAATTAAATAAAACCTTGGGCTTTCCTGTAAATTACTGATTCCTAGACAAAAACAACTGTTTTTATAAAGCAAATAACTGAAGATATGGGAGGGGCTTCATAGATAAAATAATCACATGAGAAAATTGCTATTTTTCCTTTATTAACAGACTAGCTGTTAACTTGGTAACCTTGGTTACCTTGTGGGTAGTTTCTTTTAAATACATGTTTTGTTTATTTGTTCATTTTTTTTGGTCTTTGAGACGGAGTCTCGCTCTGTCGCCCAGGCTGGAGTGCAATGGCGCCATCTTGGCTCACTGCAAACTCCACCTCCCAGGTTCACGCCATTCTCCTACCTCAGCCTCCTGAGTAGCTGGGACCACAGGTGCCCGCCACCACGCCCGGCTAATTTTTTGTGTTTTTAGTAGAGACAGGGCTTCACCATGTTAGCCAGGATGGTCTCGATCTCTTGACCTCGTGATCCACCCGCCTTGGCCCCCCAAAGTGCTAGGATTACAGGCGTGAGCCACCACACCCGGCCTCATTTTTGTTTTGTGGTGAGCAAGCTCTTTAAAATACTGGCCAACTTCCTCAAATTTGACACAAATTGAAACCCAAATATCAGCTTACATTAAAAAATTAACAAATACAAATAAAGAAACAAAAACAAAGAACAGATTCAGAACAAAAACCACAGTAGGTCCTCTTCAAAAACTTCTGATATTAAATTTATCATATATAGATTTTACATTGCTTAATCTGAAATGTTTAAAGAAAAAAACGTGAAATCAGGTAAATAGAGCAAGATGTAAGTATGAAAATGATTTGGCATATTTGAAAAAGAATCATATTGCACTTCTAGAATAAAACATGTAACATTGAAATAAAAACTCGACAGATTTGCTAGAAAACAAGTTAAAACATAGACAAAAAAAGAGAATTAGTACTCTGCAGATAAACATAAAGTACTTCAGCCGGGCACAGTGGCTTACACCTGTAATCCCATCACTTTGGGAGGCTGAGGCAGGAGGCTTGCTTGAGCTCAGTTCAAGACCAGCCTGGGCAACATAGTGAGACTCTGTCTTCACAAAAAATTTTAAAAATTAGCCGGTGTGGTGGTATGCACCTTAGTCCCAGCTACTTGGGAGGATCACTTAAACCTGGGACACAAATTCACAGATACAGGAAACACAATTCAGAGGGAAAGTTCATACCTAAGGATGTTGTAGAATATCATAATCACAGAATGGTTATATCAGAACCACAAGATATCAAAAAGAGAAAAATCTTAAATTCAGCCAGAAAGAAAAGTCAGATGACCTGCAACGTACAAAGTAAAACCATTAGACTAAGGGAGATCTTAACAACAATAATAGTGTTTAGAGAATAGTGGAAGAATATCTTCAAAGTGTTAGGAAAAAGAGTAACTCAACTTAGAATTGTATATCCAGCAAAATGATTTGTTCATAAATAAACATAAAATAAAGACTTTCTTTATTTTGCGACGGAGTATTGTTTTGTCGCCCCAGGCTGAAGTGCAATGGCTTGATCTCGGTTCACTGCAACCTCTGCCTCCCAGGTTCAAGCAATTCTCCTGCCTCAGCCTCCTGAGTAGCTGGGTTTATAGGCACGTGCCACCGTGCCCGGCTAATTTTTGTTTTTTGTTTTTTTTTGGAGATGGAGTCTCGCTCTGTCGCCAGGCTGGAGTGCAGTGACACTATCTCAGCTGGGAAGTTAGGCTGCAGTGAGCAGTGATCAGGCCACTGCACTCCAGCCTGGGCAACAGAGTGAGAAATCCTGTTTCCAAAAAAAAAAAAGTACTTCAAATGAGTCACAGACTCATGGAAAATACAAAAGAATACTTAAGAAACCTAAGAAAAAATAGGCCAGGCACGGTGGCTCGCGCCTGTAATCCCAGCACTTTGGGAGGCCGAGGCAGACGGATCACGAGGTCAGGAGATCGAGACCATCCTGGCTAACAGGGTGAAACCCCGTCTGTACTAAAAACACAAAAAAATTAGCCGGGCGTGGTGGCAGGCGCCTGTAGTCCCAGCTACTCTGGAGGCTGAGGCAGGAGAATGGCACAAACCCGGGAGGTGGAGCTTGCAGTGAGCCAAGATCGTGCCACTGCACTCCAGCCTGGGCGACAGAGCGAGACTCCGTCTCAAAATAAATAAATAAATAAATAAATAGACTAAGAGAAGGGGAGGTATCAGCAGTGAGCCGAGATTGCCCATTACACGCCAGCCTGGGCAACAAGAGTGAAACTCCATCTGAAAAAAAATAAAAAATTAAAAAATTAAATAATTAATTAATCTTAAAGTTGTGCCCCTAGGCTGGGCACTGTAGGTCATGCCTGTAATTCCAGCACTTTGGGAGGCCCATGGATCGCTTTGGATGGATCGCTTGACCCCAGGAGTTTCAGACCAGCCTGAGCAACATAGCAAGACCCCATCTTTATTTTAAAAAAGAGTTGTGCCCCTAGTTAGATTAACTCATAATCTGATTGAATGAGTATTATACAATACAGTACATGATGACATAGGGAAAGACCCACACTCTAGCCTTGGTGACAGAGCAAGACTGTGTGTCAAAAGAAAAAAAGGGAATTTTTTTAAAAAAGAAAAGCTCAGGAGCCAGGTGCAGTGGCTCATGCATGTAATCCTAGCACTTTGGGAGGCAGAGGAGGGCGGATCATAAGGTTAAGAGATTGAGACCATCCTGGCCAACATGGTAAAACCCCGTCTCTACTAAAAATACAAAAATAAGCTGGGCATGGTGGCATGCCCCTGTAATCCCAGCTACTTGGGAGGCTGAGGCTGGAGAATTGCTTGAACTTGGGATGTGGAGGTTGCAGTGAGCCAAGATCGCCCCACTGCACTCCAGCCTGGCGACAGAGTGAGACTCGGTCTCAAAAAGAAAAGAAAAGCTCAACGTCTACAAGTTAATTATATATTGTAAAAATGATATCAATTATTGACATGAGTAATGAGTATATGTTAGTAATTGTATATATATACATATATATATATCTTTTTTAAGAGACGAAGTTTTACTCTGTCACCCAAGCTATAGTGCAATGGCATGATCACAGCTCACTTGAACTCACTTCTGGTTTCAAGTGATCCTCTCACCTCAGCCTGTGGAGTAGCTGGAATTACAGGTCACATCAGCATGCCTGGCTAATTTTTATTTATTTATTTATTTATTTTTGAGATGGAGTTTCACTCTTGTCACCCAGGCTGGAGTGCAGTGGCATGATCTTGACTCACTGCAACCTCTGCCTCCCAGGTTGAAGCGATTCTCCTGCCTCAGCCTTCCCAGTAGCTGTGACTATAGGCACCTGCCATCACGCCTGGCTAATTTTTTGTATTTTTAGTAGAGGCAGAGTTTCGCCATGTTGGGCAGGATGGTCTCGAACTACTGACCTCAGGTGATCTGCCTGCCTCAGCCTCCCAAAGTGCTGGGATTACAGGCGTGAGCCACCACGTCTGGCAATTTTTAAATTTTTTATAGAGACAGGATGTTGCTATGTTGCTGATATGGTTTGGCTGTGTCCCCACCCAAATCTCATCTTGAATTCCCAAGTGCTGTGGGATGGACCCGGTGGGAGGTAATTGAATCATGGGGGGGCAGGTCTTTCTGGTGCTGTTCTCATGATAGTGAATAAGTCTTTTAAGGGGGAGTTTTTAAGGGGGAGTTTCCCTGCACAAGCTCTCTCTTTGCTTGCTGCCATACATGTAAGACATGACTTGCTCCTCCTTGCCTTCCGCCTTGTGTGTGAGACCTCCGCAGCTATGTGGAACTGTAAGTCCATTAAACTTCTTTTTATTTATTTATTTATTTTTTATTATTTTCTAGGGTACATGTGCACAACGTGCAGGTTTGTTACATATGTATACATGT
The DNA here is from genome assembly GCF_028885625.2 of Pongo pygmaeus. Classification (NCBI taxonomy): domain Eukaryota; kingdom Metazoa; phylum Chordata; class Mammalia; order Primates; family Hominidae; genus Pongo; species Pongo pygmaeus. Next base: position 102,550,704 of record NC_072384.2, on the reverse strand, counting down.
GCCATGTTGGTGTGCTGCACCCATTAACTTGTCATTTACATTGGGTATATCTCCATGCTATCCCTCTCCCATCCCCCCACCCCAGGACAGGCCCCAGTGTGTGATGTTCCCCACCCTGTGTCCAAGTGTTCTCATTGTTCAATTCACACCTATGAGTGAGAACATGTGCGTTAAACCTCTTTTTCTTCCTGGTCTTGGGTATGTCTTTATCAGCAGCATGAAAACGGGCTAATACAGTTGCCCAGGCTGGTTTGGAACTTTTGGTCTCAAGCGATCCTCCTGGCTTGGCCTCCCAAAATTCTAGGATTACAATTGTGAACCACCAAGCCTGGCCTCACTGTATACTTTACAGGTTGGATGGAAACACACTTATGTTCACAAGCAAGGACAGTGCGTTACTGGCAAAAGGTATCTGAGTTACTGGCAGCGAATTCATATGGGTCTGCAGCAACCTCAATTCTTGCCTCCTCAAAAGAAAGAATTCGACTGAAGGGTGTAAGGCAGAAAAAGAGACCAAAGCAAATTATAGAGAAGGAGTTGAAGTTTGTTTGTTTGTTTGTTTGAGACAGAGTCTCACTCTGTAGCCCAGGCTGGAGTGCAGTGGCCTGATCTCGGCTCACTGCAACTTGTGTCTCCCGGGTTCAAGCAATTCTCCTGCCTCAGCCTCCCGAGTAGCTGGGATTACAGGTGTGGACCTCCACGCCCAGCTAATTTTTGTATTTTTAGTAGAGACATGGTTTCACCATGTTGGCCAGGCTGGTCTTGAACTCCTGACCTCATGATCCACCTGCTTCGGACTCCCAAAGTGCTGGGATTATAGGCGTGATCCACCGTGCCTAGCCTGAAGTTTGTTTAAAAAGGCTGTAGAACAGGAAAGTATGCTTGGAAGAGATCCAGGCAGGCATGTGAAGGTCAAGTGCTGCCTTTAACCGTGATCCTAGGACTTTGTAGGCTGCCCCACTTTTGGTGTCTTGCACCCCTTTTCCATGATTCTTCCTTTAGGGTGGGCTGCATGCTGCCCTTTTTATGTTTGGGAAGTGAGCACATGCGCTGTGTTTAGGAAGTTGTATGCATGCCCATCTGAAGCTTTCTTCCCTTTTCCAGTGGAGTGTCCCAAAGGTCATACTCCACCATTTTGTCTCTTAATGCACATGCCAGGGAAGTTCCTTGTTTCTGGTGTCTGCATTCAATTAACACTTTAGTACAACAGGTGCAGACCATCAGGAAATGGCCTCTCCCTGGGACCTGCTGCTAATTTATCACTTTTAGAGAGGCAATGTGATAATTGTGAAGTCTGACATTTCTGGTGGGTTAGGAGAGAGCCCTCTCCTACCCTGCTCATGCCTGTCTAACCATCTGTAACAAGTGTAATGGATTCCTATTATTGCCGTAACAAATTACCATGAATTTAATAGCTTAAAACAACACAAATTTATTACCTTACACTTCTAGATGTCATAAGTGTGACATGGGACTCAATGAGCTAAAATAGATGTGTTAACAGGGCATCTAGAGTGGGGAGACTCTAGGACAGGCTCTATTTCCTCAGCTTTTCCAGCTTCTAGAATGTTATAGACTGAATGTTTATATCTCCCTGAAATTCATATGTTGAAACCCTAATCCCCAATATTATCATATTTGGAGGTAGGGTTTTTGGGAGATGATTTTGTTTAGATGAGGTCATGAGAGTAGAATTCCCATGATGGGATTCATGCCTTTATAAGAAGAGGAAGAGATCACATGCTCTTCTCTACCATGTGAGGATACAGCAAGAAGGCGATTGCTTGCAAGCCAAGAAGAAAGTCCTCACCAAGAACCAAATCTGTCAACACCTTGATCTTGGGTTTCCCAGCTGCTAGAACTGTGAGAAATAAACGTCTGTTGTTTAAACCATCCAGTCTATGGTGTTTTGTTATGGCAGCCTGAACAGACTAAGAGAAGTTTCCTGCATTCCTTGGCTCATGGTCCTACTTCCTTTGTCACAGCTCCTTCTTGGACTCTGACTGCCTTGCCTTCTTTTCCTCCTTTTTTTTTTTTTTTTGAGATGGACTCTCACTCTGTCGTCACGCTGGAGTCCAACGGTGTGATCTCCGCTCACTGCAACCTCTGCCTCCTGGGTTCAATCAATTTTCCTCTCTCAGCCTCCCCAGTAGCTGGGACTACAGGCATGCGCCACCACATCCAGCTAATTTTTTTTTTTTTAAGTAGAGACGGGGTTTCACCATGTTGGCCAGGATGGTCTCAATCTCCTGACCTCATGATCTGCCCACATCGCCCTCCCAAAGTGCTGGGATTAAAGGCGTGAGCCATCGCGTCCGGACTCTTCCTCCTTTTTTTTTTTTTTTTTTTTTGAGACAGAGTTTCGCTCTTGTTGCCCAGGCTGGAGTGCAATGGCGGCAATCTCGGCTCAATGCAACCTCCGCCTCCCAGGTTCAAGCGATCCTCCTGCCTCAGCCTCCCGAGTAGCTGGGATTACAGGCATGCTTTACCACACCCAGCTAATTTTGTATTTTTAGTGGAGACGGGGTTTCTCCATGTTGGCCAGGCTGGTCTCAAACTCCCGACCTCAGGTGATCCGCCCACTTCGGCCTCTCAAAGTGCTGGGATTACAGGCGTGAGCCACCGTGCCTGGCTCTTCCTCCTTTTTATAAGAACCTGTGATAACATTTGGCCTACGTAGAAAATTCAGCACTCCATGTCAAGATCCTTAATTTAATCCCATCTGCAAAGTCCCCTTTGCCATATAAGGTAACATATTCATTGGTTCTGGGCATTAGGACATGGATATCTTTTGGGGGATATTATTCTACCTACCACAGATTACCACACCACAGATTCACCATAATTGTCAACAAATCGGTTGTTCTTTTTTTTTTTTTTTTTTTTTTTTGAGACGGAGTCTTGCTCTCTCCCACAAGCGGGAGGGTAGTGGTGCGAACTTGACTCACTGCAACCTCCGCCTCCCGGGTTCAAGCGATTCTCTTACCTCAGCCTCCCGAGTAGCTGGGATTATAGGCGCATGCCACCATGCCCAACTATTTTTTTGTATTTTTAGTAGAGACGAGATTTCGCTGTATCGGCCAGGCTGGTCTCGAATTCTTGACCTCAAGTGATCCGCCTGCCTCGGCCTCCCAAAGCGCTGAGATTACAGGCAGGAGCCACCGCACCTGGCCCTGTTCTTTTTCAAAAGAAGAATAATAGTGTTATAGGAGTTATTTAAAAATTATTTTAGGCAGATAGAGAGGAAAAGGGGTCTTTAGGAATTTTTTGTCTCTTTTAAAGCAGCTCCAGAAATGTCTGTCTAGCAGAAAAGCTCTGGCTCTTAGAACCCGCTGGCAACCTTTAATATGCAAATGTAGGCCATTAAAAGTGGGTCCATAGGGTAATTCCCAACTCTGTCCTCTTGCCCTTGCCCCTACATGTGCCTGGCAACATGGCCTTACCCATATAGCCCCACACGTGTAAAACATCTTGGTGCCCTGCATTTGCATATTAAAAGGCTATGCTGGAAGGGTCAGTTTTTACTCGGGCTTTGTAAATAACATGCCTGGTCAAACTAGTCCCCTAAGCCCTATGCAAATGAAACACCGGCTCCTCCAGCCTCCCCACATAACTGGCTGTTTTCCGTGGCACTCGGGGTTTCCTCTCTCAGTTTTAAGAGTATTGGCTTGAAGTAAAATTCTATTGTAAAAAAGCCACACCTTAGCTATATATCACTGAGACAGCAGGTGGGTGGTGGGCTGCAATGAACTTGATGTTAGTGGCTGAAAAGATGCTAAGCCATGAGATAGAGTGGCAGTACATTTCACAAAATTGTTGCCTGAGGTTACTCGAGCAGCAGGCCATGTGTCTACTGAGTCATCCATCCTGGAGGAAAGAAATAGAAAGTAGAAACTTAATAGTGATTATTTTTAGTAATGTTTGGCAAGATATTACAAGAAAGAGATGAGATCAAGAAAGAATTCCCGGGCCGGGCTCAGTGGCTCAAGCCTGTAATCCCAGCACTTTGAGAGGCTGAGGCAGGTGGATCATGAGGTCAGGAGATCGAGACCATCCTGGCTAACACAGTGAAACCCCGTCTCTACTAAAAATACAAAAAATGAGCCGGGTGTGGTGGCAGGCGCCTGTAGTCCCAGCTACTCAGGAGGCTGAGGCAGGAGAATGGCGTGAACCCGGGAGGCGGAGCTTGCAGTAAGGCGAGACTGTGCCACTGCACTCCAGCCTGGGCGACAGAGCGAGACGCCGTCTCAAAACAAATAAATAAAATAAAATAAAGAATTCCTGGGTTTGTAAGCAGAAATGAAAGGGAATAGAATAAAAAGTTGTGGGCCTTGAAAGTAGGAACTGCTGACTGCTTCTAGCCGTAATGTAAGAAATTAAGAAAAATTTTATTTTTTCTCTTCCCCTTATCCCTTTCTCTCTTCTTCTTTTTTCTCTCTTTCTCTTTCTGAACAATTTAGCCCCAAAGCCATTAGCTAGGGCCAAGTTGACTAAGTGTCAACATGGTGTCACCTGGAGAGGAATGTCAGAGCCTGACTAGTGTGAAGAGGGTGTCCTGTGAAGGGAAGGCCCAGCCATGGTGTCAGAACTTGACAAGAGGGAGAACATCCATGTAGACAATTGCCTCGCACAGAATGTTGGAGCTTGCATGAAGTGAGGACATCGCCACGATGTGAACTCTGAGAGCCCACCAGTAGAGTTGACCGATTGTGAAGGGGCCTTCACAATACTTACCCAGTGGGATTTCAAAATTGCTGTGGTCCAGTGACCCATGTGTCCTCAATTCTTCTTTGTTCTGAATGAGGACGTTTTTTTCCCAGTCTTCCTGTCTATGTTGCATTATCACAGGATATGATAATCCTGTGTGGGTGTATATGGGCAGATTGTCTTTTTAGTTCATAGGTCACCAGATAATAGAAAGCCATATCTGAGGGGGCCGGGCATGGTGGCTCATGCTTGTAATCCCAGCACTTTGGGAGGCTGAGGCGGTTGGATCATGAGGTCAGGCATTTGAGACCAAGCTGGTCAACATAGTGAAACCCCGTCTCTACTAAAAATACAAAAATTAGCCAGTTGTGATGGCAGGTGCCTGTGGTCCTATCTACTTGGGAGGCTGAGGCAGGAGAATGACTTGAACCCAGGAGGCAGAAGTTACAGTGAGCTGAGATCACACCACTGCACTCCAGCCTGGGCAACAGAGCAAGACTCTGCCAAAAAAAAAAAAAAAAAAAAAGAAGAAAGAAACAGAATATTTGGTAAGGAAAAGGGCAGACTGTGTCTCTCTTTTCCTTTCATTGGGTCACAAGAAAGACTCAGTTGTGACATTGTGTTTGGATTCTGGCCAATGAGAGGAGGTCGAAGTCAGGCCATTTCTAGGCCTTCCTCATGCTTTTTCTTTCTTCCTTTTTTTCTCATGCTTTCTCTTGACCTCTTGAATGCAAAGAGAATCAGTTCAAGACTCTGAGGACATCCTATAACAGGGATTGGCAAATCATGGCCCATGCATCAAATTTAGCCCACCATCTGTTTTTTTGTTTGTTTGTTTGTTTGTTTTTGAGACAGAGTCTTGCTCTATCACCCAGGCTGGAGTGCAGTGGTGTGATCTTGGCTCACTGTAACCTCTGCCTCCCGGGTTCAAGCGATTCTCCTGCCTCAGCCTCTGGAGTAGCTGGGACTACAGGCGCCTGCCACCACATCCGGCTAATATTCTGTTTTTGTAAATAAAGTTTTATTGGAACACAGTAATGCTCATTCAATTACATATTGTCTATGGCTGTGTTCATGCTTCAATAGCAGAATTGAATAATCGTGACACAAAAGCCTAAAACATTTGCTATCTGTCCCCTTACAAAAAATGTTTGCAGATGCTTGCATGAGAAGATGGTGCCAGCACAAGTTGGTAGGAGACCAACTTGATTCCTTAAATCAGAATATTAAAGGATGCTTACTGGCCAGGCGCGGTGGCTCACGTCTGTAATCCCAGCACTTTGGGAGGCTGAGGCGGGCAGATCACGAGGTCAGGAGTTCGAGACCCGCCTGGCCAACATGGTAAAACCCCGTCTCTACTAAAAATACAAAAAAATTAGCCGGGCGCAGTAGCGGGCGCCTGTAGTCCCAGCTACTTGGGAGGCTGAGGCAGGAGAATGGCATGAACCCAGGAGGGTTAAAAAAATAATAATAAATAATAAATAAATAAATAAAGGATGCTTACTGAACACCCAAGTCAGACTATGATGTGAATGACAAATAAAGCTTTACTTTGTGGAGACATTGAGATTTTTTTAGTTATTTGTTAGTAGCTAGTTATCTTCTCACTAAAACACTACTCTCCTCAGTATCTAGACCAGTGTGCCTGGCTCATGGCGGGAGCTAAACAATTATTTGTTAAGCGAGTAAATGAATAGTAGAAATAATACAGCTGGGTGCGGTGGCTCAGGCCTGTAATCCCAGCACTTTGGTAGCTGAGGTGGGTGGATCGTAAGGTCAGGAGTTCGAGACCAGCCTGGCCAAGATGGTGAAACCCCATCTCTGCACAAGATTCTATTCTAGGGATGTAGAATGATTTATCTGATTCCCATTAATAGGCATAATTATCTGATTGCCATTAATAGGCACATAATTATATATAGTTTATTAGCTATCACCAATAATGCTAAAAAGAACACCCTTGAATATATGTTTATAAATAATTGTGTATTACTGAATAATAAATTCTTAGAAGATAAATTGTCTTCTGTAAAATTTGTTTGTATGTATAAAATTTTGACAGATGTTTTCAAGTTGCCCTTTAATACAATTGTACTGTTTACACTCTTACCATTCTTGATTGAGAGTGCCCATTTTTCAAACCTTGACAATTGTATTAGTTTGTTTTCATGCTGCCGATAAAGACATACCCAGGACTGGGCAATTTACAAAGAAAGAGGTTTAATGACTTATAGTTCCACATGGCTAGGGAGGCCTCACAATCATGGTGGAGGACAAGGAGGAAGCCACATCTTATGTGGATGGTGGCAGGCAAAGAGCTTGTGCAGGGAAAGTCCCCCTTATAATACCATAAGATCTCATGAGACTTACTATCATGAGAACAGCCCAGGCAAGACCCACCCCCATAATTCAATCATCTCCCACCAGGTCCCTCCCACAACACGTGGGAATTATGGGAGCTACAAGATGAGATTTGGGTGGGGACACAGAGCCAAACCATATCAACAATACTGGGCATTATTTATTATTTTAATCTTTGCAAAACACATATTTAAACATTGTATCTCATTTTAATTTGCAATTCTTAGAGATGCTATTATTAAAGATGCTGACCTTCTTTTCATGGGGATGAGTATTAGAATAAAAAATGTAAGAATCAGCTATCTTTTCACACTTGATTACACTTTTTTTGTTTAAGTTTTTTTTCCCCAAGACAGAGTCCTGCTTTGTCACCCAGGCTAGAATGCAGTGGTGCGATCTTGGCTCACTGCAACCTCTACCTCCCAGGCTCAAGCAATCCTGCAACCTCAGCCTCCCAAGCAGCTGGGACCACAGGCCTGTGCCACTATGCCTAGCTAATTTTTGCATTTTTTGTAGAGACAGGGTCTCACTTTGTTGCCCAGGCTGGTCTCAAACTACTGAGCCCAAGTGGTCCATCTGCCTCAGCATTCCAAAATATTGGGATTACAGGTGTGAGCCACTGTGCCCTGATTACACTTTTTAAGAAGAAAGCAAGTCCACAACTCCTTTAGTTTTTGAGCAAGTGAACCAAGGAAGATCCAGTCTATTCTTAGGAAGTATTACCAGTGTTTGTACCATAGCAAAAGCTAACATTCATTCCTTTAATATAGTGTTTCTTAAGTGACAGTTTTTCTTTTTTTTTTTTTGAGCCAGAGTTTTGCTCCTGTTGCTCAGGCTGGAGTGCAATGGCGCAATCTTGGCTCATCGCAACCTCAACCTCCCGGGTTCAAGCGATTCTCCTGCCTCAGCCTCCTGAGTAGGTGGGACTACAGGCGCATGCCACCACGCCCAGCTAATTTTTGTATTTTTAGTAGAGACGGGGTTTCACCATGTTGGCCAAGATGGTCTCGATCTCCTGACCTCGTTATCTGCCTGCCTCAGCCTCCCAAACTGCTGAGATTACAGGCGTGAGCCACCATGCCTGGCCAAAAGTTTTTCTTTATCCCAAGGTGTCACCATTAAAAAAAAAAGTCATGGGGCCAGGCGCGGTGGCTCACACCTGTAATCCCAGCACTTTGGGAGGCCAAGGTGGGTGTATCACAAGGTCAGGAGATCAAGACCATCTTGGCCAACATGGTGAAACCCCGTCTCTACTAAAAATACAAAAATTAACTGGGCATGGTGACATGTGCCTGTAATCCCAGCTACTAGGGGGACTGAGGCAGGAGGATCGCTTGAACCTGAGAGGCGGAGGTTGCAGTGAGCTAATATCGTGCCACTACACTCCAGCCTGGGGACACAGTGAGACTCCGTCTAAAAACGAACCAACCAACCAACCAACCAACCAACCAACCAATCAACCAAACAAACAAAAAACCCTTTATGAAATCAATGATGCTCAAATTGCTATAATAAATATAATACAGAGAGCTTGGAAATTTGGGAATTTCTGGCCCCTGCCCAGAGAGATTTTGAATCAATAGGTCTAGAGTTGGGCCTGAAGTCTGGCTTTTTAAATACAGAACCCAGGCAATTCTGATTCATGGGGTCCAAGAATAAAAAATTTGGAAGCATTAATTTAAAGGATTCTGAGAAATTGTTTTAAAAACAATCTTTAAAAAGATCTAAAGTGAACTTTAATTTTTAAGGTTATGGACTTCCACCTTTAGTAAGGGGACTAGGTAGCTAAGACCAGCCCTATTACTGAGGACAACTAGAAAAGCTGAATAAAATATTTCCTAAAAATTTGCTTGAAGTCATCTAAGCGTTATGAAGGTAGTGAAGAAGACCAAGATCTCAGAAAGTGGAAGAATCTAGAGGAGTGAGTTCAAGATCTGTTGTCATTTCCTCCTTTGGCATTTGCCAACTATAGTAGAAGTGGCTGGAAGGCTGAGCAGTGCTTTCAACATTTTGTCAGTTCAGGGATACAAGTTAAAAACTAGCTCCATCCCAGCAGTGAACAAGTGAAATTTGAAATTAAAAACACACCATTTACGGCTGAGTGCAGTGGCTCATGCCTGTAATCTCAGCATTTTGGGAGACCGAGGTGGGCAGATCACCTGAGGTCAGGAGTTCGAGACTAGGCTGGCCAACATGATGAAACCCCGTCTCTACTAAAAATACAAAAAATTAGCCAGGTGTGGAGGTGCACATCTGTGATCCCAGCTACTCAGGAGGCTGAGGCAGGAGAATTGCTTGAACCTGGGAGACGGAGGTTGCAGTGAGCTGAGGTTGAGCCACTGCACTCCAGCCTGGGCGACAGAGTGAGACTCTATCTCAAAAACAAAACAAAACAAAACAAACAAACAAACAAAAAAAAGCAAGCAACAACAAAAAAACACCATTTACATTAGCATCAACCCCAATGAAATATTTAGGTATAAGTCTAACAAAATATGTTAAAATCTATATGAAGAAACCTACAAAACTCTGATGAAAAAAATCAGTAAAGGACTAAATAAATGAAGGATTTCTATGTTATGGATAAGAAGGCTCAATGTTGTTAGTTAGATGCCAGTTCTTCCCAACTTGATATATAGATTCAGTGCAATCCCAATAAAAATCACAGCATGTAATTTTGTGCATATCAACATATCAATTCTAAAGTTCATATGGAGTCTGGATGCAGTGGCTCACGCCTGTAATTCCAACAATTTGGGAGGCTGAGGTGGGTGGATTGCTTCAGCACAGGGATTTGAGACCAGCCTGGGAAACATGATGAAACCCCGTCGCTACAAATATACCAAAATTAGCTGGTTATGGTGGCAAGCGCCTGTCATCCCAGCTACTTGGGAGGCTGATGTGGGAGGATGTCTTGAGCCCAGCCAGGAGGCAGAGGTTGCAGTGAACTGTGATTGCAATGCACTGCAGCCTGGGCGACAGAGCCATTTTTTACTTATCTCAAAAAAATAAGTAAGGGCCGGGTGTGGTTGCTCACACCTGTAATCCCAGCACTTTGGGAGGCCGAGGCAGGCGAATCACTTGAGGCCAGGAGTTCGAGACCAGCCTGGCCAACATGGTAAAACCCTATCTCTACTAAAAATACAAAAGTTAGCCAGGCGTGGTGGGTGGCACCTGTAATCCCAGCTACTCAGGAGGCTGAGGCAGGAGAATCATTTGAACCCGGGAGGCAGAGGTTGCGATGAGCTGAGATCGCACCACTGCACTCCAGCCTGGGTGACAGAGCGAGACACCGTCTCAAAAAAAAAAAAAAAAATTAAAAAATAAAACCCATAGCATGTCTAACACCAAGAGTGAACTTTGGGTGATAATGATGCATCAACATAGGTTTATCAATTGTAATAATTTATATTATTCTGGTGTGGGACATTGATAGTGTGGGATGCATGTGTGATATGGGCACTGTATTTCCTGCTAAATTTTGTTGTGAACCTAAAACTGCTCTAAAACCAAAGTCTATTTAGAAGGAAAAACAGTTGAGTATATCATGTGTAGAACGCCCCAAGATTTGGAATGGGACATCTAAGGGTAGACTCTTGAGACTAAGGATGAAACAGAACTGGCATGAATTGAAGCCCAGCTTTGAGAATTCTGGCAGGTAGAAAATCTCAGTCCCTAAAATTGGATTAAGGTGACTCTGGGTTCCTAGTGCCCTAGGACAAAACTCCTCTCTGAAGGAAGAAAATATTGTTATTACAGATTATTTCAGCAACGTTTCAAATACAGTGCCCAGCACGTAATCAAAGATAATGAGGAGATAATGTGAATGAGAATCAAAAAAAGCAAGTGCCTCCAGGGGCTCTAGAATGATCAGAAACAGGACCTAAAATAACCATGTTAATTATTGTTAAGGTATATAGAGAATGTCAACTGAGAATTTGAAATTGTTAACAAGGACATAGCAAATTTGAAAAGACCAATAGAAATTGTGGGACTGAAAAACTATAATACAGATTAAGAATTATATGGGCTGGGCGTGGTGGCTCAAGCCTGTAATCCCAGCACTTTGGGAGGCCGAGGCGGGTGGATCACGGGGTCAGGAGTTCAAGACCAGCCTGGCCAACATGGTGAAACCCCACCTCTACTAAAAATACAAAAAAATAATTAGCCAGGTGTGGTGGCATACGCCTGTAGTCCCAGCTACTCAGGGAGGCTGAGGCAGAGAATTGCTTGAACTTGGGAGGTGGAGGTTGCAGTGAGCCGAGACTGCGCCACTGCACTCCAGCCTGGGCGACAGAGTGAGACCTCATCTCAAAAAAAAAAAAAAAAAAAAAAAGAATTATATGAATGGGGCATATCTGAAGTGAGAACTAGTGAAATGTAAGGTAAGTCAGAAAAAATTTCAGACTGAAACATGATTTTAGAAACTTTTCTAACTAGTCATAGAAAAACCCTTGTGTTTAATGTTCTGGGTTAAAATGCTGTATGTGGAATTTATATAAGTATCTTTCAACTAATGAATTAATTTTTGTTGAGGTAAAATTCACATAACCTACAACTGGCCATTTTAAAGTATACAATTCAGTGACACACAGTGCATTTACAATATCGGGCAACAAACACCTCTCTCTCTCTTTTTTTTTTTTTTTTTTTGAGACAGAGTCTCACTCTGTCACCAGGGCTAGAGTGCAGTGGCACGATCTTGGTTCACTGCAAACTCCGCCTCCCTAGTTCAAGCAGTTCTCCTGCCTCAGCTTCCCCAATAGCTCGGACTACATGCGCTCGCAACACACCCAGCTAATTTTTGTATTTTTAGTAGAGACGGGGTTTCACCATGTTGGCCAGGATGGTCTCGATCTCTTGACTTCATGATCTGCCCGCCTCGGCCTCCCAAAGTGCTGGGATTACAGGCATGAGCCACCGCACCCGGCTTACATCTCTCTAGTATAAAATTTTTTCATCACTCCAGAAAAATTCTCTATACCCAATAAATAACCACTCCCTATCCTCCCCTTCTCATATCCCTTGGGCACCACTAATCTGCTTTGTTTCTGTGGACTTGTCTATTGGGAATATTTCATATAAGAGGAATCATATAACATATGACCTCTTGTGCCCAGCTTCTTTCACTTGGCATAATGTTTTCAAGTCTCATCCAAGTTGTAGCACTTCATTGTGTTTTATGACTGAGTAATAATCCTTTGTAAAGATATACCACAATTTGTTTATCCATTCATTTGTTGGTGGACATTTGAATTGTTTCCACCTTTTCACTATTATGAATAATGTTGCTATAAACATTTGTATACAAGTTTCCTTGCAAAGATATGTTTTTGTTACTTTTGGATATATAACTAGCTGGGAAATTTCTGTGTCATATGTTAATTCTATATTTAACTTCTTTGGGAACTGCCAAACTGTTTTCCATAGCCACTGCCCCATTTTTCATTCCAATTAGCTATGTATGAGGGTTCCAATTTTTCCATATCCTCACCAATACATATTATTTTCTTTTTTTTTTTTGAGATGGAGTCTCGTTCTGTTGCCCAGGCTGGAGTGCAGTGGCACGATCTTGGCTCACTGCAAGCTCCACCTCCCGGGTTCACGCCATTCTCCTGCCTCAGCCTCCCAAGTAGCTGGGACTACAGGTGTGTGCCACCACGCCTGGCTAATTTTTTGTATTTTTTAGTAGAGACGGGGTTTCACCATGTTAGCTAGGATGGTCTCGATCTCCTGACCTCATGATCCGCCCTCAATGGCCTCCCAAAGTCCTGGGATTACAGGCGTGAGCCACCATGCCCGGCTATTTTCTATTTTTTTAAAATTATATCCACTTTAGTGCATGCGAAGTGGTATTACATTGTGGTTTTGATTTGCCCTCTTTATTTTTAATTAATTGATTGATTTGTGAGGTGGGGTCTTGCTATGTTGCCCACACTGGTCTTGAACTCCTGGCCTCATGGGATCCTCCTGCCTCAGCCTCCTGAGTGGCTGGGATTACAGGTGCACACACTGTGCCCAGTCATTGATTTGTTCTTTTTTTTTTTTTCCTGAGATAGAGTCTTGCTCTGTCGCCCAGGCTGGAGTGCAGTGGCTCACTGCAACCTCCGACTCCTGGGTCTTGAACTCCTGGCCTCAGGAGAGGTGTAAGCCACCACGCCCTGCTTGATTTGTTCTTTTAGTTTATTAAAACAAGTCTTTCTCCTACAAAACATCACAAGTTGCACTTTTTTTGTATAAATGTAGGGTAAGCGGGAAATCATTGTGTACAAATAGGGTGCAGTAGGAACTCTTGTGATTTATTAAGACTGTGTAGGCTGGGCATGGTGGCTCACGCCTGTAATCTCAGCACTTTGGGAGGCTGAGGCAGAGGGATCACAAGGTCGGGAGTTTGAGACCAACCTGGCCAATATGGTGAAACTCCGTCTCTACTAAAAATACAAAAGTTACTCCAGCTTGGTGGCAGGCGCCTGTAGTCCCAGCTACTTGAGAGGCTGAGGCGGGAGAATCGCTTGAACCCTGGAGGCGGAGGTTGCAGTGAGCCAAGATCACGCCACTGCACTCCAGCCTGGGCAACAGAGCAAGACTCCATTTAAAAACAAACAAAAACAAAAACAAAACAAAACAAAAAAAACCGATGTATTAGTCAGGATAGGCCAGAATATGAAACAATAATGGCTTCGTGTTTCTTGCTCAGACTGCATGTCTACTGTGTGTTGGCAAAAGTAGGGGGCTCTACTCATCACAGTCACTCAGACTCTCAGGCTAATGGCGCAGCCACTGTCTCCAAAGGTGCTGAACTTAGTACCAGAGGAAAACAGGGTATTGAATGGTTTTACACTGTCAGTTACATGTTCTGTTATGTGTTCTCCTGTAAACGACATTTGTCACTTCCAGTCTTAACTCACTGGTCAATGCTGGTCACAAGACCTCACCCAAGCAGCAGGAAGTGTAATTTTTTTTTTTTTTTTTGAGATGGAGTCTTGCTCTGTCACCCAGGCTGGAGTGCAATGGCACTATCTCGGCTCACTGCAACCTCTGCCTCCCAGGTTCAAGCGATTCTCCTGTCTTAGCCTCCCAAGTAGCTGGGATTACAGGTGCATGCCACCATGCCCGGCTAATTTTTGTATTTTTAGTAGAGACAGGGTTTCACCATGTTGGCTAGCCTGGTCTCGAACTCCTAACCTCAGGTGATCTGTCTGCCGTGGCCTCCAAAGTGCTGGGATTACAGGCGTGAATCACTGCAGCTGTGGGGCAGTTGCTTTAGTATGCCTAAAGTACGGATCTCTTTTGATCTAGAGACCTATGAACTAAGGAGGCAAGATGTCTGTCCCACAAACTCAGTAAGCAACAGTGGAACAGGGACAGAGCATCTACAATTCAGTTCCCATTTGGAAGGAGAAGAATGGGAGGCATGCAGCAGTAATTGGTCAAAGAAACCTTAATCCTTGCTGTGGGGAGTGTGGCCTTGTTTAGACCTTAATTCTGGTCCTTGGGAGGGGATCCTTTGTCCGTCACTCTCAAGGCTTCTTACTGTTGCCCACTAGGAGGTTCTCCTTTTCTGTTATTTTCCTTGGTCTTATCTGAAGTGGACATTGTACATCATGACTTTTTTGGGGTTTGTTCAGGTTTGACAGCCTACTTTCTGCTCATCAAACATTGGAGGCTTAAGGTATTTTTTTGACTCTGTATTTGTGACTCTTTCCATTCAGAATTCTTTTTTTTTTTTGAGACGGAGTCCCGCTCTGTTGCCCAGGCTGGAGTGCAGTGGCACGATCTTGGCTCACTGCAACCTCTGCCTCCCGGATTCAAGTGATTCTCCTGCCTCAGCCTCCCAAGTAGCTGGGACTACAGGTGTGTGCCACCACGCCTGGCTAATTTTTTGTATTTTTAGTAGAGACGGGGTTTCACTGTGTTAGCCAGGATGGTCTCGATCTCCTGGCCTCGTGATCCGCCTGCCTCGGCCTCCCAAAGTGCTGGGATTACAGGCATGAGCCACCGCGCCCGGCCTGGAATTATGGTTTCTTTTGAAGCAATACAACTCTTAAGAAACTAGGTCTCTTGGGAAGTGCTGCTTCTTGCAGCGGGAGACTAGCTTATTTTGGGCCAATTTTCCTGTTGAGAGCAACTAGAAAAAGTAGACAAAAAAAAAAAAAAAGAGAGAGAGAGAAACATACTTCTTTTAAGTCATCTGAGACTTATCAAGGCAATGAGGATTTAGGGGGAAAAATCGCAGAGAGAAGAGGAGCTCAGAGAAGTGACTCCTACTTTGGTGCTTCTTTTCCCCTTGTAGAATTTACTGACCCAAAGGTGATGGCTGAGATGAGAAACTGGGCAAAAAGCAGTGGGCAAGAGTAGCTAAGCAGGGCTGTTGGGTTGAGGAAACAAAAACTAGTGTTCAGCTGAAGAATACACATTTTTTTCCTCAGGTACACATGGATCACTTACCAAAACTGACCATGTGCTAGGCCTTATAGTAAGTCTCGACAGATTTCAGATCATACAAAGTGTGTTCTTTAACCACAGTGAAATTAAGCTAGACATTAATAACAAAGAGATATTAGAAAATTTCTACATATTTTTAAATTTAGGGATAAACTTCCAAATAATCTGCGAGTCAAAGAAGAAATTACAGCTGGATATGGTGGCACATGAATATAATCTCAGCTACTCTGGAGATTGAGGCAGGAAGATCCTGTGAGCCCAGCAGTTCAAAAACAGGTTGGGCAACATAGCAAGACCCCATCTTTAAAAAAATTCTTTAAAAAAGAAAAACATCAGGGAACATTAAAAACATACTTCAAATTAAATAATAATGAAAATATTAGGTATGGAGCGGTGGCTCATGCCTGTAATCCCAGCACTTTGGGAGGCTGAGGCAGGTGAATTGATTGAGCTCACAAGTGTGAGACCAGCCTGGGCAACGTGGTAAGACCTCATCACTAGAAAAAATACAAAAGATTAGCCGGGTGTACTGGCACAAACCTGTAGTCCCAGCTACTTGGAAGGCTGAAGTGGAAGGATTACCTGAGCCCAGGAGGCAGAGGTTGCAATGAGCCAAGATTGTGCCACTGCACTCCAGCCTGGGCCACAGAGCAAGACTCTGTCTTTAAAAAAAAAAAGTATATGCTTTTCTTTATACTTGATATATGTTTCAAGATAACAATGCAAACATTATTATTATCAAACCAGTTTAAGATTTATACTTCTTGTTCCTAGAATATATTTGATTAGGGTTGTACAATCAAATTGCTGTTTTTGAAATAATTTCTCTAACTGAGGGGTCTAACATAATCAACTAGAGGAATTATACTGAAATTTGAGCCCAGGAAATTTCATTCATACTTAGGGTCAAACCGTTTTTATTTCAGAAGGAAAAATAAGATACGTGACTGTCGCTATGTTCCAGCTTTGTAGAGCAAGTTTTATGAGATACAGTGACTTAGGTCAAATACTTTGTTTAGGTATACTTCTATTAATGTTTTTCCTTGATTAGTTCATCTTTCAGCTGAATGGGCCATTTTTCTTTTGATTTCCAGAAAAATTTACTCTGATGTTAGTAAATATTTTAATGAAGTTTATTCACAAATTTGATAAAAACAAATACAACTTATAACTTTTGAAATCGGAAACAAAAAAATAGGCCAGGTCCAAAAATCACCAATCAAATGAACATCTAAGTTATATTTTGGCTCTAAAAATAAATGGAAAAAAATCACAGTAGGAAGTTGAATCTTTTATTCTGTATCTTTTCTCCTTTAACCCAATTAAAAACAAATTTTTTGTCGGGTGGCGGTGGCTCACGCCTGTAATCCCAGCAGTTTGGGAGGCCGAGGCGGGCGGATCACGGGGTCAGGAGATCAAGACCATCCTGGCTAACATGGTGAAACCCCGTCTCTACTAAAAATACAAAAAAATTAGCTGGGCATGGTGGCATGCACCTGTAGTCCCAGAAGAATGGCATGAACCCGGGAGGCGGAGGTTGCAGTGAGCCGAGATTGCGCCACTGCACTCCAGCCTGGGCGACAGAGCGAGAATCTGTCTCAAAAAAAATAAATAAATAAAAAAGAACTACTGCTGCTCTAGCTTATTTCAGCTTACTCTCTGACCTTCAATTTAGATGTTATTTATGTATTTATTTTGGAAGCTTTTCCTGACCAACTTGCTTGAATGTAGGCTCCCTTAATAATCCTCTTCACCTATCACTAGCAACTCTTTTCAAGGCCACTGTATTTTTTTTTTAATATAATGGTTTTACTGAGATAATTAGCTTATACTGCTCACCTCTTTAAAATATATAATTTTTAGTATATTAATATAGCTGTGCAACCATCACCAATCAATTTTAGAGCATTTTCATCACTTCCAAAAGGAACTCTGTACCCATCAGCAGTCACTCTCCATTTTCTCCCTAATCCCTCAGCCCCAGTAGTAGGCTGGAGCAGTAGCTCACTAACGTTGCTTTGAACATTAGTGTACATGTTTTTGTTATATGTTTTATTTTTATTTTTAGAAACAGAGTATATTAGTCTGTTCTCACATTGCTGTAAAGAGCTGCCTTAGACTGGGTAATTCATGAAGAAAAGAGGTTTAATTGACTCATAGGTCTGCAGGCCTAACAGGAAGCATAACTGGAAGGCCTCAGGAAACTTACAATCATGGACCAAGGCAAAGGGGAAGCTATCACCTTCTTCACATGAGAGCAGGAGAAAAAGAGTGTGAAGGGGAAAGTACTACGCACTTTTAAGCAACCATCTCGTGAGAAGTCACTCACTATGTTGAGAACAGCAAGGGGAAAATCTGTCCCCATTATTCACTCACCTCCCAAGTCCCTCCCCCAACACTGGGAATTACAACTGGACATGAGATTTGGGTGGGGACACAGAGCAAAACCATATCACAGGGTCTCACTGTGCTGCCCAGACTAGAATGCAATCATAGCTCACTGTAATCTTGAACTGTTGGCCTCAGGGCATCCTCCTGCCTTGGCCTCCCAAAGTGCTGGGATTACAGGCATGTGCCACTGAGTCTGGAATGGATATATGTTTTCAATTCTCTTGGGTATATACCTAGGAGTGAAATTTCTGGGTCTTATGTAAAACTTTATGTTTTACAATTTTGGAAACTGACAGACAGTTTTTCAAAACATTTTTTTTTGAGACAGGGTCTTGCTGTGTTGTCCAGGCTACAGTGCATTGGCTCACAGGCTTGATCGTAGCATAGCACACTGAGGCTTCCACCTCCTGGCCTCAAGGGATCCTTCTGCCTCAGCCTCCCAAGTAGCTAGGACTATAGGCCTGTGCCACCATGCCTAGCCTAAAGCATTTTATATTCCTACTAACAGGGTATAAGGGTTATAATTTCTCCATAGCCTTGTCAACACTTGTTATTTTCTGTCTTTTTGAACATAGCCCTTCTAGTGGGTATAAAGTGGTATCTCCTTGTGGTTTTTTTTTTTTTTTTTTTTTGAGACCGAGTCTCGCTCTGTCACCCAGTCTCAAGCTGGAGTGCAATGGCGTGATCTCAGCTCACTGCAGCCTCCTCCGCTTCCCAGGTTCAAGCGATTCTCCTGCCTCAGTCTCCCGAGTAACTGGGATTACAGGTCTGAGCTACCAAGCCTGGCTAGCTTCTGCATTTTTAGTAGAGATGGGGTTTCACCATGTTGGCCAGCCTGGTCTCCAACTCCTGATCTCAAGTGATCTGCCCGTCTTGGCCTCCCAAAGTGCTGGGATTACAGGTGTGAAGCACCACGCCTGATCATTTTTTTTTTTGAGACAAGGTCTCACTCTGTTGCCCAGGCTGGAGTGGAGTGGGATGATCTTGGCACACTGCAACATGTTGCCCGGGTTGGTCTTGAACTCCTGGGATCAAGAGATCTGCCCACCTGGGCCTCCCAAAGTGCTGGGATTACAGGTGTGAGCCATGGTGGCCGGCCTCCTTGTGTTTTGTTTGTTTTTTTGAGATGGTGACCAAAACAACAAAACAACAAACAACAAACAACAAACAAAACAAAGTCATTCTTTTGCATGTGGATGTCCAGTAGTGGTAGTACCAACTGTTGAAAAGACTGTTCTTTCATGATTGATTTGTCTTGGTGTTTTTGTTGATGTAAATGTGAGGGTTATTGATTTATTTCAGGATTCTCAATTCTATTTGTTTATATTTTTATCCTCCATGAGTATGCCCGTAGGGCCATTGTGTATGCCAGTAGGGCCATTGTGTTTTGCAGAAGAAATCTAAGAAGAATCATTCTTTTTTTTTTTCATTAAAAGTCATGTTTACTAATCTAACACCATAATTCCAGTCTTAGAACCTCCTATGCAGTTGGAAAGGGAATATGGGAAGAGGTGAGTATGTTGGAAATGTAGGGTAGTTCTCAAATTGAGGCCCCATTTTGCTTGCTCTAAAGCCAAAAACACAGGTTCTAGCAAAGAGGAGCCCAGAGGCTGGAGATGAAAACAAAAGCTTTTGGTTCAGATGGTAAAGGAGGCCCTCAAGAGCAGTAGAATCAGTGTATCCCGAAGGCAGTGCTGGAGGCATTTTCATGAAGTAGGGGGTTTCTTCTTGGCATCTAAGTCCTTTTCAATTTCTTCAAGTTTTTTAGCCAGGTTTGGTATGTCATGGTTCTGAGCCAGATACATTCCAACCACGTTGCCCAATGTAAATCCAAGCAGGAATTGGAGCATGATGTTGGTGGGGAGGGCGAGGAGGGCGCAAAGGGCTGCTGCAGCTCCGCAGGCCAGTCCGAGCCTGCTTCCCCATGCAAGGGGGGCGGAATCGCCCCCCCCAACCTTTTTTTTGAGAGGGAGTTTCGCTCTTGTCGCCCAGGCTGCAGTGCAATGGTGCAAATCTCCGCTCACTGCAACCTCCGCCTCCCGGGTTCCAGCGATTCTCCAGCCTCAGCCTCCCTAGTAGCTGGGATTATAGGCGCCAGCCACCACGCCCGGCTAATTTTTGTATTTTTAGTAGGGACGTGGTTTCACCGTCTTGGCCAGGCTGGTCTCGAACTCCTGATCTCAGGTGATTCGCCCGCCTCGGCCTCCTAAAGTGCTGGGATTACAGGCGTGAGCCACAGCGCCCTGCCAAGAAGAATCATTCTTTAACCTTAACTCAAAGCAACCAATTCAAGGGTTAGAATTACCCACTCCCCATTTAGAACTTTCAGCAGCGGTCTTTAGCATCAGTAGCCATCAAGATTGTGTTGGGTCGTTGGTTTCTTGTTGTTTTAAATCAGGGTCATGTGTTTGGCAAGGGTGCTGGTTAACCGAAAATGTTGGTTTTAGAGCTAGAAGTACTGGCATTCAAATAAACATATTTGGGGGTGGGGGGTTGATGAGCAAGGCTGGGAGGAGACAAAAGAAGTATCTCGGCTCAGTCGTCAGAGACGCGCAAGGTGTAAGGGAGAGAGGAATCTAGGCTGTGAGAGTGGCTCCAAACATTGAGACATGGATCCAGGACCTGTGCTCCTGTGGGATGGCCCTAGTACTGATGCGCAGGACCTGGTCCTTGAAGGAGCTGACAAAACTGCCGTTCAGCCGCGCGACCACCGGCAAAACAGTTCCACAGCCTGCCCCTCCTCTTGGCTGCTCCCCCACCCATTTCCCGCCTTGTCTTTCCTCTCTTCTCTCTCTCCCTCCTCCCTGCGCGAAGCGGAAGTGACGCGAGGCGTAGCGGAAGTTACTGCAGCCGCGGTGTTGTGCTGTGGGGAAGGGAGAGGATTTGTAAACCCCGGAGCGAGGTTCTGCTTACCCGAGGCCGCTGCTGTGCGGAGACCCCCGGGTGAAGCCACCGTCATCATGTCTGACCAGGTACCGGGCTGGGAGCTATCCGACGGCGGTGGCCAGGGCCTTCCCTGCAGGTCTGCCTGCCGCTAGGCTGGGGTCGGGGATGGAGGCGCGGGGGAGGGGAGCGCGGAATGGGGGAGGGGGCGGCCGGTGGGGACTAGGCAGGCGAGGGAGAGGAGCCGACTAGGGCCGGAGGTGCCGGGGCCTGCTGCGGGGCTCCCGGAGCCGCCCGCCCCTCTCCGGGCTCGCTCATCACCCCCTGTACCCCAACGCCTCTGGTTGCGGCCTCCCTCATGTCGTCCCACTTCTTTCTCCCTGGTCGACCAGGTGCAGAGCCCCGCTTCCACCTCCCTGAGAGGGTCCCTGGAGAACCCATCCGTCTCCCTCCAGAGGACTGATCGCAGAAGCGGGGCCTTAGGCCTCAGTTATGTAACGGGAGAGAATCCCTGACTGGGAGGCTCCGTGGCCCTGAGAAGCGGCTGGACTCTCCACTTTTTGCTTCTTCGTCGGGAGGGCGTGGGGCGGCGAGGGAGGGAGACGTCCGATGTTGTTGGGAATCCTGCCTCCGTTGGGATTGGAGCTAGGGCAAGGATGCCGCTGCTCTCCTCTGAGTCTTTTTCCGTGTGGGGGTGCAGAGCTGTCGCCTCTTTACTGTACTTTCCCGTTTCTTACTCGGGATTGGTTCATCCTAGCTCTCCAGTTGTAAGAGAGCGTTCATAATAACCAAGAAAGAAAATAGAACTAAACTGCTAGAGCAACAAAAAGCATTTCACCTGGGCATTAACCTGAAGAAGACTCATATTTTTGAGGAAAAGCGTAGGAAAACTTTGTGTATGTAGAGTAGTTGCAGAATATTTGCAGAAAGTTGCCTGGTAAGGCAAAGTGCTCCAGCTCACTGTTAGTATCAGTAATTTACTTGGGATTTGCAAATCAGGTGTGATCGATTTCCCCTTTTCTTTCTCATCCTGTTCTAATTAAACAGCTTTATGGCTAGTTTTTAATTCATAAAGTTTTTATCTGGTCTTTTGTTTGCTCAGACGACTTTGACTTTTTGTTTTTTTTTTTTGAGACGGAGTCTCGCTGTGTCGCCAGGCTGGAGTGCAGTGGTGCGATCTCCACTCACTGCACCCTCCCGCCTCCTGGGTTCAAGCAATTTTCGGCCCTCAGTCTCCCAAGTAGCTGGGATTACAGGCACTCACCACCACACCCAGCTAATTTTTGTATTTTTAGTAGAGACGGGGTTTCACCATATTGGCCAGGCTGGTCTCGATCGCCTGACCTGACCTCGTGATCCGCCCGCCTCAGCTTCCCAAAGTGCTGGGATTACAGGCGTGAGCCACCGCGCCCGGCCGACTTTGACTTTTTACATTATTTTTGGACTTTTACTCGTTTAATGGTAGTTATTCAGAAAACTATTTTTCATTCAACTCCACGATGTACTTGAACTTTTAAATTTAACACACCTATTCCCTTGGCTTTTAACCCAGTTTTGTACCATTTGGTGACAGCAAGTGAGGTTTTTGCAGATTGGTACTATTGTACAAAATGTACACTTAACATTTTAAAGCTTAACCATAATTAGGTTAATTTTGGATGGATCTACTTACTAATAATCTAGATTAATTCCCAAGTGGGCATTATAAGTGTTTCCCTAGGTAGTTGTTTACTTGGTTACTAGGAAGAAAAGTATAGGTGTAAATGCTTAGTTTCGTCAGCCTTTTATTTTGCTTCTCAGAAGCGTCTAGGAAGCATTTTGAAATTTATTGTAGACTGATGGAAGAGCAACATAAAGAAATAATTATAAAATGTAGAATTTATTGCTCCATTTTGAAGTCAGGTTATTTAAGAGAGACAAAGAAATGAAGGACCTAGGATGCAAATAGATTCTTTTATTTCATGTTCGTACTAGGACATTATTTGTCTTTTTCGCTGTCATTCTTTCATGAGTGTTCAATGGACATTTCTAGAAACTGACATGACTTGTGATAAAACAAATTAAATGTGGAAGCAGATGTGAAAATCCAGCTGTTTTTAAGCCAGACATTAAAGAGATTTGCAAAAATGTGTAACAGTCCCACTCTTTCATTAATTTTGCTTTGAAAAATATTGTTAATAAAAATATATATTTGTTAACATATAACAGGTTTGTTGGTATTTTAAAATGAATTAATATTTAAGACATTTCCCAGTTTTCATTGTTTAATACTGTAAACATCAATAGATGTAACCAGCCTAACAAAAGCTTTATGGGATTCTAAATAAATTTAAGTGTAAGATTCCTGAGAACAAAAAGTTTGAGAACTGTTGCTGTAGGCTGATTGACCAACATCATTAGGACTCACCAGGTGCGGTGGCTCATGCCTGTAATCCCAGCACTTTGGGAGGCCAAGTTGGGTGGATCACGAGGTCAGGAGTTCGAGACCAGCCTGACTAACATGGTGAAACCCCGTCTCTACTAAAAATACAAAAAATAGCCGGGCATGGTGGTGCGCACCTGTAATCCCAGCTACTCAGGAGGCTGAGGCAGGAGAACTGCTTAAACCCGGGAGGCGGAGATTGCAGTGAGTGGAGATCACTCCACTGCACTCCAGCCTGGGCGACAGAGTGAGACTCCGTTTAAAAAAAAAAAAACGACTCAGTACTTTGGCCGGGTGCAGCGGCTCACACCTGTAATCCTAGCACTTTGGGAGGCCGAAATGGGGGAGGATTGCTTGAGCCCAGGAGTTTGAGACCAGCTTGGGCAACATAGACGTCGTCTCTACAAAAAATAAAATTAGCCAGGCATGATGGCCTATACTGTAGTCCCAGCTACTCAGGAGGTTGACATGGGAGGATCACCTGAGCCTGGGAGGTCGAGGTTGCAGTGAGCCAAGATCATGCCACTGTACTCCAGCCTGGGCGATAGAAACCCTGACTCAAAACAAACAAGACCCAGTACAAGTTCAGTGTTGAGTGCTGAAGACTTAAAGAGTTATAAAGCTGAACCCTTAATCTTAAGAGGTTTGTAAGTGAGAGCAAGAGTCTCCAAATCCTGTACTGTTTAATATCAGCATGAGACTAAACCACTGTCCTAAGAAGACAACCTTAATTTGAATCAAGTTATTTTAGAGTGATGTGTTTTCTGAGGCACCTCTCAGAAGGTTATTGTCTGGTGCTAAAATAGTGAAATTGAGTAATAAGGTTAAAATCGGTGGACATTAAATACATACGACTTCAGTTGCTGGGTTCTCCATTAATGAAAAAATGATTATTTTTGGAATTTGAGTGAAACACTTGTTAATGGCTGAGTAGGGTGGCTTACGCCTGTAATCCCACCACTTTGGGAGACTGAAGTAGGTGGATCACTTGAGATCAGGACTTTGAGACCAGCCTGGCCGACATGACGAAAGCATGTCTTTACTAAAAATACAAAAATTAGCTGGGCCTGGTGGCTCATGCCTATAATCCCAGCTACTTGGGAGTCTGAGGCGGGAGGATCGCTTGAGCTCGGGAGGTGGAGGTTGCAGTGAGCTGAGATCATGCCACTGCATTCCAGCCTGGGCAACAGAGCAAGACTCTGTCCCCCCCAAAAAAAAAAAAAAAAGAAAAGGAAAAAAAACAACTTTTTTTTTTTTTTGAGATGGAGTCACAAAAAAATTAGCCACCATGCCCGGCTAATTTTTTTGTATTTTTAGTAGAGACAGGGTTTCAGCATATTGGCCAGGCTGTCTCGAACCCCTGACTTTGTGATCCGCCCGCCTCAGCCTCCCAAAGTGCTGGGATTACAGGCATGAGGCGCCGTGCCCGGCAAAAAACAAAACAAAACAAAAAAACAACCCCACTTCTTTATAATTTTAACAATTCCAACATCATCTAGTGGATTTGTGTACCATTATTAAATAATCCTTTAAAACAAGTTCTAAACCTAAGGCCCATAGACCATAAAGACTGAAAGTTCGCTTACATCGTATGGAGTGTTTTGTGAGTATTTGTGCATATGTATTTTTTTTTTAAGATAGAGCATTGCTCAATTGCCCAGGCTGGAGCGCAGTATGGTGTGATCTCAGTTACTGCAACCTCTGCCTCCTGGGTTCAAGTGATTGTCCTGCCTCAGCCTCCCTAGTAGCTGGGATTATGGCTAATTTTTGTATTTTTTGTAGAGATGGGGTTTCACCAGGCTGGTCTCGAACTCCTGACCTCAGGTGATCTGCCCGTCTTGGCCTCCCAAAGTGCTGGGATTACAGATGTGAGCCCGGCCATATATATATATTTTTTTTAAAAAGGAGAAAGGACCCATAGTCTCATCAGGGATACGTGATTCCTCAAAATGGTTAAGGACCATCCTTTAACCAGTAACAGAAATCTGATTGGGTGTTTTCCTTTAGCCCAGTCTCACCTTGCAGCAAAACAAAGCACTCGTACAGAACCAGAAGCTTAATATCAAAAGGATAAGGGTAATTTGTACAAATATTTTCCCCTTCCTCTTTTCTGATATTGAGTTTATAGTGTTTCTTTTTTATACCAAAATCATCAAAGGTAGCTTGATCAGCTCTTCAGTGCAAGTCTGTTAATTGTAGCAATTGGATGACTGATTGTTCCATTCTAACTGAATCTGTGTTAACACCACCGAAAGAGAGATTTAATGATTTCCTTTTATCTTTAGTCAAGGATTTGGAAGCATTGTGTAATTCTGATTATCTGATACATTACTTCAAAATTTTGTGACTTAAAACAACAGCCATTTATTTTGCTCATAAATCTGCAATTTGGACAGGACTCTGTGGATTAGACTCACCTCTGCTTCTTGGTGTGTGGGGCCTCAGCTGAGATGACTCAAGTGGCTGGGGGCTGGAACAGCTAGTTGTCAGGTGAGATGAGACTGGATGGGGCAAGTGTCTCCATATAGTCTCAGAGCCTTTCTTAGTGGTTTCATCATGTGATCTCAGCATGGAAACCCCAGGGTATTCAGACTTACGGCTCAGGGATCACAGAGAGAATAGGTGTTCCAAGAGAACCTGGGTGGAAATAGCAAGGCTTCTACAACCTAGCCTTGGAAGTCACTTTTGTAATTCTGTTGGCCACTCAGGTCAGCCAGATTCAAGGGAAAGGCATTTATTTAGACACTTTCTCAATGGGAGGAGTAACAAAGAATTTGCAGTTATCTTTAATCTACATTAATTGTATTTTTCCTGCCTTGATAGTATTATTCCCTGCAGTGTTCTATATAGCTCCCTGCTATTGATTTTTACTGATTTTAGAAATTCTTTGCTTGAAGTAGCAGGAGAATGTGATGAACTGGTTGTGTATTAAAATTCATAATTATGTGTACTACTATTTATATCATAGAATAGGTATGTTAAACTGTAGTTATTACTTGAGTATGTAGTTAAGCATTTCATGCCCTAGGAGAAGAATAATACTGTGTCTGCTCTGATAGACATGAGGTCCTGCTAGTGGATGTTACAAATGTAGAGATTGTAGCATTATCTAAACAAACTTTACTAGTAGTTTAAAAATTGAATATGAATGTTATGATTAGAGTACTCATTAAGATTTAGTAGTTCAGATTTCAAAACTATTAAGTAGTTGTCAATTCATGACATCCTTTAGTCCTGAAGGCAGTTAGGGTATCTCTTTCACGATTTTTAACATGTAGTGTTACAGTTATTTACATTCTTTTTTTTTTTTTTTTGAGATGGAGTCTCACTCTGTGGCCCAGGCTGGAGTGCAGTGGCATGATCTTGGCACACTGCAACCTCTGCCTCCTGGTTCAAGTGATTCTCCTGCCTCAGCCTCTCGAGTAGCTGGGATTACAGATGTGTGTCACCACGCCCGGCTAGTTTTTATATTTTTAGTAGTGACGGGGTTTCCCCATGTTGGCCAGGTTGGTCTTGAACTCCTGACTTCAAGTGATCCACCTGCCTCGGCCTCCCAGAGTGCTGGGATTACAGGCGTGAGCTACCGCATTGCCAGTTATTTACATTCTAAGTGTCTTTTCTCCATTACATCAGGCTTTATTTATCCTCTTTTTCCTGTAATGCTTAGCACATTGAGTGGATAATTAGTAAAAAATTTTTTAAAGGAGAGTGGCCAGATTCATTCAACAAATGTTTATTGAATGTCACAATGTTCACAGCACGATTCTAGGCCCTAGAGTTGGAAGGTTGCCTCAAAAACATGAAACAGCAGGTACCTTCCTCCTCCTCTTTCAGTCCTCTTGATGTTATTTTGTTATTGAGGCAGGGCTGGTTGCCATGGAATAGTTTTTCTCTTATGATATTTTTGCATACCTTCTTCATCTTTACTTCTGTTAGCAATAGACCTGGTAACTATATCCAAAGTTGAATCATTTACTTCTTCCAGGACATTGGGATTGTTAAGGATGATTTTTTTTTTTTTTAAATGGAAGGTCTCACATATTTATTACTGAACCTAGCCAACCAACACGTTCATAACAGATTCAGAGAGAAAAAATATATTGCCAATAAAACATGTCCAACTTTCTAGATAGTGGTGACATTTTCAGCTCGATATGGTAACATGATTGTGACCTTCAGACAGCATAAGTATGTTGTATCATGCAATGCCTTATAGACCCAGCTTGGTTCTTCTCCAATGTCTCCTTTTGGAGTTTTACCTGATTTTATTACCAGTTTTCATCCGAATCCACTGGGGAATGGGTCGATTTTGCTTTTGTTTCTTGGCCAGGAATCACTTAACCCTGAAAGTCTTGTGAGAAGACATGGCGAGAAGTGGAGTCAAGCACACACCATGATGGCGGATGCCGATAATCTTTTTTTTTTTTTTGAGACGGAGTCTCGCTGTGTCACCCAGTCTGGAGTGCAGTGGTGCCATCTCGACTCACTGCAACCTCTGCCTCCCAGGTTCCAGCGATTCTCCCACCTCAGCCTCCCAAGTAGCTGGGATTACAGGCACCTGCAATCATGCTCAGCTAATTTTTGATCTTTGTAGAGACAGGATTTCACCATGTTGGCTAGGCTGGTCCTGAACTCTTGACCTCAGGTGATCCGCCTGCCTTGGCCTTACAAAATGCAGGGATTACAGGCATGAGCCACGGTGCCTGGCCCAGTTAATTTTTTATTAAGACATCTTTAGCATTCCATTTTGGAATTCCCTGAAGTTGTGATTTTTAAAAAATATATATATAATGCTGATATTCTATTTAATTTATTTATTTAATTAATTTTTTTTTGAGACGGAGTTTCGCTTTTGTTGCCTAGGTTGGAATGCAATGGTGCCATCTTGGCTCACCGCAACCTCCGCCGCCTGGGTTCAAGCGATTCTCCTGCCACAGCCTCCCGAGTAGCTGGGATTACAGGCATGTGCCACCATGCCCGGCTAATTTTTTTTTTGAGACGGAGTCTCAGTTGGAGTGCAATGGCGTGATCTCTGCTTACTGCAACTTCCGCCTCCTGGGTTCAAGCATTTCTCCTGCCTCAGCCTCCTGAGTAGCTGGGATTACAGGCACGCACCACCACGTCTGGCTAAGTTTTTGTATTTTTAGTAGAGACGGGGTTTCACCGTGTTAGCCAGGATGGTCTCGATCTCCTGACTTCATGATCTGCCTGCCTTGGCCTCCCAAAGTGCTGGGATTACAGGCGTGAGCCACTGCGTCCGGCTAATTTCTTTCTTTTTTTTTTTTTTTTTTTTTTAGTAAAGATGGGGCTTCTCCATGTTGGTCAGGCCGGTCTCGAACTCTCGACCTCAGGTGATCTGACCGCCTTGGCCTCCCAAAGTGCTAGGATTACAGGTGTGAGCCACTGCACCATCCTGGCTGATATTCTGTTTCTTTAAAAGAGTCATGGGGAAAGGTTCACACAGATACTGTTATTGAGCACCTTAGTTTTACAGTTCAAAATTTGGGTAATTCCTGCAGCATGACTGTGTTTACTTAAAGATACATTGTATCGGTTATATTTTTGGGCTATTTTTGCATTCAGTTGCCTTTTCCGAGCTAATGAGGATCTGAAGGAAAAGACCTGAAGGAAGGAAGGAAGGGTGGAGTTTGTTTGCTGGGCTGGTTGTTCTCAACGTCTAGGGCCAGTTATTTTTAAAGGTTTTACCAAAGAGTAATATACCTACAAAAAAGTGCACAAGAGTGTATGGTTTGCTGAACTTTCACAAAGTGAACACATCCATACAACCAGCACTCAGATGAAGAACCGCTGTATTGACTTAACAAGTAGAATAGTTTTGTCTGTTTTTATACAGCATAACATTTTATAAGTGAAATCATACAGTATGTATCTCTGTGTGTTGGTTCTTTTGCCCAGCACTGTTTAGAGGTTCGTTCATTATTATTGTATATAGTTGTATGTTATTAAATCTCATTGCTGTGTGGCATTCCATTGTATGGAATGCAGTACACTCAATTTACTTATTCATTCTGCTTTTGATGCCCATTGAGGAATTTTCTAGCACCTGTTTTTAATATGAGCCAAACTTACACCTTTTATAGCACCTTCTATTTCGGGATTACTTTTGGGCTGACTAACAGGAAATTTGATTTATTGTAGGTTAAACAATTTTTTTTTTCTCATAAAACAAGAAGTGTAGACAAAAGTAGCCCAGGGCTGATGTGGTAGCTCCACAGTTCCTTCATATTATTTTCTTCTCCATCCTTAACAGCAGTCTTTCACTCTGGTGCTTGTCTACTTGTGGGCACAAAAAAGCTACTTTGTCTTCCAGACAGGAGAAAAGGGAGAAGCAAAGGGAAAAAGTACGTCACTTTATATCTCTTTGGCCAAAATGGGCATAAAAGAAGCTGGGAAATAATGTTTTTTATCTGGGTAAATTTAGGTTTCCCTTTGTAAGGAAGAAAGGGAAAATAGATATCAGGTAGGTAATTAACAATGTCTGTCATACTTACAAGTCTGTTTGCTAGTACTTTTGGATGCAATCAAACTGGCTTGTTCTAGGCTTAGCATAGGTCTAGACTCAAAGGGTAAGGTTTACACAACCAGTAAAATTTTTAGTTATAGTTTTTAGTTCCTGAGAAGCTATCTGTGCATGACTAGTGTTTAACTACCATTCAGGGTTGAATGTAAATATTCAGAGGCCCATTGTGTTGACAGCTTTGACCTAAACCTTGAAGTTATGCAGTTAAATCTGGTCAGTTCTGTTCTAAATCTCTAGTACCTTCTTACTAAGTTTGAACATATGCAGCATGAAGATGAAAATATACATATATTTTTGTGTTTTTAGAATTGTGGGCTGGGTGCAGTGGCTCACGCCTGTAATCCCAGCACTTGGGAGGCCGAGGCGGGCGGATTGCCTGAGCACAAGAGGTCGAGACCAGCCTGGGCAACATGGTGAAACCCTGTCTCTACCAAAAAATACAAAATTTAGCTGGGTGTGGTGGCGTGCGCCTGTAGTCCCAGCTACTCAGGAGGCAAAGTTTGCAGTGAGCTGAGATCATGCCACTGCACTCCAGCCTGGGTGACACAGTGAGACTCAAAATAAATAAATAAATAAAATGGAATTGTGGTAAATTAAGTATAAGGGAAGTGACTTCACTGTAATTCTGGGTTTTTCCCTCTTAATAGTGCATTAGAATTATCCTGTTTAACCCTTTTTGAGCTTTCTTCATTAGGAAATAAAATAAATTGATATATATATATATAGAATTTGAAGCTTGGAGTGACTTTTTTTTTTTTTCCCGAGACAGTCTTGCTCTGTCGCCCAGGCTGGAATGCAGTGGCATGATCTCGGCTCACTGCAAGCTCCATCTCCCGGGTTCACGCCATTCTCCTGCCTCAGCCTCCCAAGTAGCTGGGACTACAGGCGCCCACCACCACGCCCAGCTAATTTTTTGTATTTTTAGTAGAGATGGAGTTTCACTATGTTAGCCAGGATGGTCTTGATCTCCTGACCTCATGATCCGCCTGTCTTGGCCTCCCAAAGTGCTGGAATTACAGGCATGAGCCACTGCGCCTGGCTGGAGTGACTTTTTTAATGAATTTTTTTTTAATTTATGTTTAAATGTACTGTATTATAATGAATCCTTGTGGCCTCCTGTTGGCCTATAATCTACAGCATCCCATTATACTCCCCCATATTATTTTGAAGCCAGTTCTAAATATTGTATCATTTCATCTGTAAATATTTCAGTATGTATCTTTAAAAGAGAAGGGCTTTTTCTTTAATTTAAATTTAAATTTAATTTTTTTTTTTTTGAGACGGAGCCTTGCTCTGCCGCCCAGGATGGAGTGCAGTGGCTCCATCTCGACTCACTGCAAGCTCTGTCTTCCGGGTTCACGCCATTCTCCTGCCTCACCCTCCTGAGTAGCTGGGACTACAGGCGCCCACCACCGCGCCCACCACCACGCCCAGCTAATTTTTTGTATTTTTAGTAGAGATGGGGTTTCACTGTGTTAGCCAGGATGGTCTCGATCTCCTGACCTCGTGATCCACCCGCCTCAGTCTCCCAAAGTGCTGGGATGGGATTACAGGTGTGAGCCAGCACGCCTGCCCCCCCCCCTTTTTTTTTTTTGAGACGGAGTTTTGCTCTTGTTCTCCAGGCTGAAGTGCAATGGCGCATTCTCGGCTCACTGCAACCTCTGCCTCCCGGGTTCAAGCGATTCTCTTGCCTCAGCCTCCCTAGTAGCTAGGATTACAGGCATGCACCACCACGCCTGGCTAATTTTGTATTTTTAGTAGAGACGGGGTTTCTCCATGTTGGTCAGGCTGGTCTCAAACTCCTGACCTCAGGTGATTGGCCCGCCCCGACCTCCCAAAGTGCTGGGATTACAGGCGTAAGCCACAGTGCCCAGCCAAGGCCTTTTCTTTTAACATGACCAATATACTCTTGTCACACCTTAAAAAATGAACAGATTTGTTAATATCATCAAATAAGAGTAAACGTATTTTTTATTTGTTGTTGAGTTTTCCTAGAATCCCTCCTTTTTCAATGAGAGTGAGCAATCCAGCCGGGCGCGGTGGCTCACACCTGTAATCCCAGCACTTTTGGAGGCTGAGGTGGGCAGATCACCTGAGGTCAGGAGTTCGAGACCAGCGTGGCCAACGTGGCAAAACCCCGTCTCCACTGAAAATACAAAAATTAGCCAGGTGTGGTTGTGTGTGCCTGTAATCCAGATACTCAGGAGGCTGAGGCAGGAGAATCGCTTGAACCCGGGAGGCAGAGGTTGCAGTGAGTTGAGATCACGCCACTGTACTCCAGCCTTGGAGGCGGAGCAAGACTCTGTCTCAAAAAAAAAGGCAATCCTTGTGCAGCTGGGTCCGTGACACACTGGCAGTAGTTAAGTGTGATGCTCTGTCCCTGTGACTGAATTGCACTGTACTGATTACCAGAGTGCTTTTTTTGGCATGATCTCGGCTCACTGCAACCTCCACCTCCCGGGTTCAAGTGATTCTTGTTCCCCAGCCTCCCGAATAGCTGGGATTACAGGCGTGCACCACCACCACTTTCTTTTAGTAGAGATAGGGTTTTGTCATCTGCCTGGCTGCTGGGTTGGCCAGGCAACCCAGGCTGCTCTTGAACTCCTGGCCTCAAGTGATTGCCTGCCTTGGCCTCCCAAAGTGCTGGGATTACAGAAGTGAGCCACTGCGCCCAGCCTCCAGAGTGCTTTTAAGCAAAGGTCTTGTTCTTTTGACTTTGAAATAGCATAAGAAAACCCTCCTCATGAATATTGTACATTTGAAAATGAGGCCTATTGTGTTTTCCATATCTTTTGCAGTCTAAGAGGCTTTCAGTTCTCTCTTTGATCCTGTATATTCACTTAATCTTTCCATCACCTGTTTCTTCTGCTTTGGGGCTGTGTATCCTTTCCAGCCAAATCACCCAGCTCTCTTTGGGATTCTCTTTTCTTTGATGACCTAGTGTCCCAGACTCAGGGCTGAATGCTTTCACTGTTTTGTAATCACTGTGTCATACCGTTCTGTATTGGCTGCTTTTTACAAGGAAGAGATGGAAAGACAGCCTACAAAAGACACTGAGCTCGTTGGAGACAAACTTTGGCCTTTTTTTGGTACAGATCTTCTCATTATCAAGGCTAGTTTGTCAAAGAGAGAAGGCAAAAAGCTTGATGACTGCCTTAAGCAAGCATGAGGCTATTAAACAAGTGGTACAGGTGATTGTTATTATAGTGGTTAAGAGTTGGGAAGACATCACCAAATGGAGTGTCTAGGGAAAGTGGCAGCTTATTTTTGGAAATTTAAAATCCAGTTGTTCATATATTCTTATGAAATTGAGGTGAATTATCTCTTATTCTCAACTGTGAATGCAAAAAACTGAAAAGATCTGTTTGAACTGACTATTGCATACATAAGTATGAAGCCTGAGTAAGATTCTGTGATATACAGAAAATAGTGCTGTCAATCTTATTTATTCAACAAACATTTAAAAATTGCTTAGTATTTGTTTGGCACTACAGAGGTTAGAGAGGTGAAAAAACTTGGACCCTCCACTTGTAAACTTGCAGGGAAGACAAGACATACCAGCCTGTCACAGAAAACTGTTTAATAAGAATATTGAGTATCTTCAAAGTACCAAGCTCTGTGCTTGACTGGAAATACAAAGAAGAGTAAGGCATGCCAATAAGAAACTCAAATCTGATAGAAGAGACAGATATGCAAACAAATGGTTATGATAGATAAGTAAGCAGTATGGGAACATTTAAGAAGATGATCAAGGAAGTGATGTCTGGGTGGTCATGGGAGGTGAATAGAGTGGGAAAGGGCCTTCCAAGAAGAGGGTGTCAGCATGTACAAAGATAATTGAGATAAGGTGGAGGGTGCTATGTTCCAGCAATTGTTGATAGTTATGGCTGTAGGATAGGATATTTGCTAACAGAGGGAGGAGAATAAGGTTTCATTGCTAGGCAGGGACCAGCACATGAAGGATCAGTGAATGTCAGCTAAGGAGTTAGGATTTTTTTTTTTTTTTTTTTTTTTAGTCGGAGTCTTGCTATGTTGCCCAGGTGGGAGTGCAGTGGGTGATCTCGGCTCACTGCAACCTCTGCCTCCCGGGTTCAAGCAATTCCCTGCCTCAGCCTCCTGAGTAGCTGGGATTACAGGCACGCGCCACCACACCCGGCTAATAATTTTTGTATTTTTAGTAGAGACGGGGTTTCGCCATGTTGGTCAGGCTGGTGATCCACCCTCCTCGGCCTCCAAAAGTGCTGGGAATTATAGACGTGAGCCACCATGCCTGGCCTAGGAGTTTGAATTTAACCCTGAAGATTTTGAGCAGACCAGATTGCATTTTAGAGAGATGGCTCTGGTGACAGTTTGGAGAAATAATTGAAGGGAGGAAGACTGGGAACGTCAGTTATTCTATTTTTAAAATTAATTTTTTTTTTTTTTTTTTTTTTTTTTAGTGACAAGGTCTCGCTCTTTCACTCAGGCTGGAGTGCAGTGGCATGATCTTGGCTCACTGCAGCCTTGACCTCCCGGGGTCAAATGATCCTCCCACCTCAGCCTCCCAAGTAGCTGGGACTACAGGCATGTACCACCACGTCTGGCTAATTTTTTTATTTCTTGTAGAGACAGGGTTTCACCATGTTGCCCAGGCTGGTCTCAAACTCCTGGCCTCAAGTGATCCACCTTGGCCTCCCAAAGTGCCAGGATTATGGGTGTGAGCCACTGCACCAGGCCAGTTATGTTGTTGCAGTGATGTTAATAAGCATCAATGAGTGGCTGAACTAAAGCAGTGGAAAGGAGAGAATGGGATGGCCTTGAGAGCTAGTAAGAAATAGAATTGTTATGGCTCATGCCTGTAATTCCAGCACTTTGGGAGGCTGAGATGAGAGGATTGCTTGAACCCAGGAGTTCAAGACCAGCCTGGGCAACATAGTGAGACCCTGTCTCTAAAACAAAACAAAAAAAGACACAGAATTGTCAGAATGATGAGTGATGTTAAGTATGAAGTTTAATGTTTAAAAGCAGAAGAGGAGCCAAAGATGACCCCGGAATTTCTGTTGTTGGCAGCTGATTGTATGGTAACCATTTATTGTAATTGGGAATCCAGGAAGAATTATAATTTGTTTTGATTTTGATTTTTAGAAAGAGGAGTTAAAACTGACATAAGAGTTAGAGATAATGATTTGGTTTGGGACACTTTCACACTGAAGTATCCAAGGATATATTCAGGCACTTGGAGTGTGAAACTCATAAATGTTAGAAGGAATAATTTGAGTTATTAGTATCTGTTGTTTTTTTTTTTTTTTAAGACGGAGTCTCGCTCAGTCGCCCAGGCTGGAATGCAGTGGCGCTATCATAGCTCACTGCAGGCTCCGCCTCCCGGGTTCACGCCAGTCTCCTGCCTCAGCCTCCAGAGTAGCTGGGATTACAGGTGCCCGCCACTATGCCCGGCTAACTTTTTGTATTTTTAGTAGAGATGGGGGTTTCACCGTGTTGGCCAGGATGGTCTCGATCTCCTGACCTCGTGATCCGCCTGCCTCAGCCTCCCAAAGTGCTGGGATTACAGGTGTGAGCCACCGCGCCCGGCCGAGTTATTAGTATCTGAGAACTAGTTGGAATCACGGGTCACCAGGGAGACAGAGAAAAGCAGAGGATTGAAGACACAGAATTCAGATGAAACCCAGCATTGAAGGAAATTACAGAAATGAGGAGAGAACCTAATCTTGGCAGCCAAAGATGGAGAGTTTTCAAGGTAAAACTCAATCAGTGTTTGTTGTTTGAGAGAGTTACAGATGAGATTTGAAAGTGTACATTGGATTTAGCAATAAAGAATCCACCTGCTAACCATTGGTGAGGAGAGTGTTAACTGGAATGGTGGGGGCATAAACCACATTACAGCTGAATACTCTTTAAGAAGTTTGATTTTGGAAAAAGGTGAGAACTGGCTGGGCATGGTGGCTCACGCTTGTAATCCCAGCACTTTGGGAGGCCAAGGCGGGCAGATCACAAGGTCAGGAGATCGAGACCATCCTAGCTAATACAGTGAAATTCCGTCTCTACTAAAAATACAAAATAATTAGCTGGACGTGGTGGCACACACCTGTAATCCCAGCTACTCAGGAGGCTGAGGCAGGAGAATCACTTGAATCTGGGAGGTGGAGGTTGCGGTCATCGCACCACTGCACTCCAGCCTGGGCAACAGAGCAAAACTCCGTCTCAAAACAACAACAACCACAAAAAAAAAAATGGTGAGAAAAACAACTAGAGAAGTAAGGTCAAAGGAGAGTATTTTTAAGTTGAAAATAAATGCCATAAAATATATGAATAAATTGCAAGTAGGAGCATTAAAGGAAGATATTAATATCATTTGGAAGGTTGGGGGAGTGCTGTGGTTCATAGACAAGTTTTAAAAAATCCTAGACTTGGCCTGACATGGTGGCTTACGCCTGTAATCCCAGCACTTTGGTAGGCCAAGGTGGGCAGATCATTTGAGGCCAGGCGTTCAAGACCAACCTGGGCCAATGTGATGAAACCCTGTCTCTACTAAAAATACACAAAAAATTGCTGGGCGTGGTGGTGCATGCCTGTAATCCCAGCTATTCAGGTGGTTGAGGGATGAGAAAATCGCTTGAACCTGGGAGTCAGAGGTTGCAGTGAGCCGAGATTGTGCCACTGCACTCCAGCCTGGGTGACAGAGCGAGACTCTGTCACAGAAAAGAGAAATAAAAGGCTGGGCGTAGTGGCTCAAGCCTGTAATCCCAGCACTTTGGGAGGCCGAGGTGGGTGGATCACCTGAGGTCAGGAGTTCGAGACCAGCCTGGCCAACATAGGGAAACCCCATCTCTACTGAAAATACAAAAATTAGCCGGGTGTGGTGGCACACTCTTGTAATCTCAGCTACTTGGGAGGCTGAGGCAGGAGAATCGCTTGAACCCAGGAGGCAGAGGTTGCAGTGAACCAAGATTGTGCCATTGTATTCCAGCCTGGGCAACAAGAGCGAAAATCTGTCTCAAAAAAAAAAAAAAAAAAAAGAAAAAAAAGAAAAATACTGGACTTAAGTTCATGTGTGAAGTAGATATCCTTGAGGTGATTTCAAGACAGGCTGAGAGAGGATATATATATATATATATATATATATATATATATATTCCAGGTAAATGAAACTAGGGCCGCAAAGGGCTGAAGTTGAAGTAATGCTAATGACATATTCAGGGAACAGCAAATAGTCCAATTGAACAGAATCTTTGGGTTTGTTAAGTGAATGATGAGAGAAAAATGAGAATTGAGCTTGATAGTGGAAGCAGAGAATGTCATACTATAGAGTTAGGTTAGAGGCCCTAAAGTACTGGAAGGTATTTATGCTTTTTGATCTGAGTAGTTATAGGATTGGAGAAGCTGGACTTTAGGAGAATTCTGAAGCACTGAGGATGATGGAGGGGAGGAGGGGAAGAATTCTTTTGTGCTGAGTAGCCGCTATAGCTACCCTATCTAGGAGACACAGGAGCAAAGCCACTCCTGTTGTGCTGATATATTGCTGCTAGGCGAGGGGGCTGTCCTTTGTGCTAACTTAAACAAAGCTTCTTAAGGCCTCCTCTCCTTCCAGTTACAGAGGACTCAGGGCTTGGTTGCTGTTTATTGCCCTTCACTGCATGGAATAAGCTCTTCACCTTCTAGATACTTAGAGGAAGAAGCAGCTGTTTACTATGAATATAAATTCATAGAAATGTGGAGAGACTATATTTGAAGACAGTCTTCTAGTTTTCAGGTGAAATACTGTCTCACTAAAGAAGGTTAATTTTGCCTGCTGCCATAATAGTCAGTAGTCAGCAAATGTTAAAAGCACTGCAGAATGAAAAACAGGCAAGGATTCATACTAATGAAATCAGTTCTGTTATCTAAGCATTTCCCTAGACTCTAGCCTGTATTTTAAAGTTAAAAGCTGCTTCTAGTTTAATATGTTCTTTTAATTGGTGAATGTTAAAGAATTTTGTAATTTGAGTTACTGGCATGAGATACACAGGTCATGGTTATGGTTATTCCTATCAAATATGGATTAACTGCTTGAAATTATTACGAATAATAAGGTATATATCTAAATAAGTGGGTAATTTGGTGGCCAAACTAAGGTGTAGCACATAGAGAAAAAAAGTTACTTTTTTACCACATTATTCATGAAATTTTCCAAGGTGCCCCCTTTACTAAAAATGATTTGCTTATTCTTGAGATACTTCATGGTGAAGTTGTTTTAACCAATTTATTCTGTTAACCTCATTTTCATTTCAGTACCTCTTTTTTTGAAATTATTTTATAACTGTCTGTTTTTGTGATTTTTTTTTTTTTTTTTTTTTTTTTTTAAGAGATGAGGTCTTGCTATGTTGTCCAGGCTGGCCTCCAACTCCTGGGCTCTCAAGCAGTCCTACTGCCACAGCCTCTCAAGTATCTTGTCTTCCTATTTTTGTCTCCTCTTTTAAACTTAAGCATTATGCTTCGGATAGTCTAAAATAATTATTTATATAAAACTGATTCGTTTTGATTCCAGAGTACATTAGGCTAATACTTTCTTATTTGATTTTCCTTTCTAAATAGCCTTGCTTGGCTGGGCACTGTGGCTCATGCCTGTAATCCCAGCACTTTGGGAGGCCAAGGCGGGATGATCACCTGAGGTCAGGAGTTTGAGACCAGCCTGACCAACATGGAGAAACCCCGTCTCTACTTAAAATACAAAATTAGCCGTGTGTGGTGGTGCATGCCTGTAGTCCCAGCTACTCGGGAGGCTGAGGCAGGAGAATTGCTTGAACCCAGGAGGCAGAGGTTGTGGTGAGCTGAGATCGAGCCATTGCACTCCAGCCTGGGCAACAAGAGCGAAACTCTGTCTCAAAAAAAAAATAAAATAAAAATAAATAATAGCCTTGCTTATGCTATTATGATTAGTTTACATTTCTTAGTACAGTTTTGTAGTTAAAGTAAACTCCTCGTGATAGGCTGTGAGAAGATAATCTTGGATTCAGAATGTTTGTCTAAAAATTCATGGAGGATGAACTCCCTCTGTGCTGGTAAGAGTTGGCTGTAGGGCAGTTGTTTCCAAGTTGTTCCTCTGGCCAGCAGCATCGGTACCACCTGGTAATTTGTTAGAAACAGATTCTCATCCCTACTACAGATGTGCTGAATAAGAAACTGGGGCTTGGGCCCAGCAGTTTGTTTAACATGTCCTTCAGGTGATTTTGATGTGTGGTAAAGTTTTAGACCATTACTATGGGATATTGTAATAAAAGAGACCCCTTTCTTGATTTCTAGTGAATAGTGTTTAGGACAGTAATTGACTTAGGATCTTTTTTTCTTAATTGACTGGCATGGAAAAGAAATACTGTTTGTATTCTCAGGTGCAGATTTTGCAACCTGAATGAAAGTAATGGATACTCATGAGTAATTAAAATAGGATGTAGGAACTTTTATCTTGAAATTTAATTTTCTTTCAGGAGGCAAAACCTTCAACTGAGGACTTGGGGGATAAGAAGGAAGGTGAATATATTAAACTCAAAGTCATTGGACAGGTGAGTTTCATTGTTTTTCTCTTTTGACTCCCCTTCAATGTGAATACTTTTTCACAGGAAAAAAATTATTTAAGGCAAATTATTTTAAAATGACTATGTATGCATTTTAATTTACTGTGTATGCATCTGTTAGAGGTAGAAGAGGCCAATACTGTTTTTTAAATTACTCTGCCAGGCAGTTTTAGATCATCTTAATTTTTCCAAATAGGAATGTTTTCTTGGTTAGTG
This sequence comes from Pongo pygmaeus, assembly GCF_028885625.2. Taxonomy (NCBI): domain Eukaryota; kingdom Metazoa; phylum Chordata; class Mammalia; order Primates; family Hominidae; genus Pongo; species Pongo pygmaeus. The sequence goes on along the minus strand of NC_072384.2, from coordinate 102,511,193 downwards.
TGCTTCAGGGGCAAATACAGTGAATACTATTAAGTGATAAGGCTAGGGCCAACCTTAAGTAAAAGGTTTATCAGCCCTTTTCCTGACCCTTTTCCCTTTTCTGGCCTCCTATTTCCCTAGACTCTAGTCTGTATCTTTTTTTTTTTTTTGAGATGGAGTCTTGCTCTGTCACCCAGGCTGGAGTGCAGTGGTGCGATCTCGGCTCACTGCAAGCTCCGCCTCCCGGGTTCACGCCATTCTCCTGCCTCCCAAGTAGCTGGGACTACAGGCGCCCGCCACCATGCCCAGCTAATTTTTTTGTATTTTTAGTAGAGACAGGGTTTCACTGTGTTAGCCAGGATGGGCTCGATCTCCTGACCTTGTGATCCACCAGCCTCGGCCTCCCAAAGTGCTGGGATTACAGGCGAGAGCCACCGTGCCCGGCTCTGGTCTGTATCTTATTGACTCTGAAATGTTAATTAAGGTTAGCTAACAACTGTTGGAGGAATGAATCTGCACAGTTACGTGGGTTTTCTAAAGGACAAAAGACAGAGAATTGGTGGAAGGGTGGACTCGCCTAGGCTGGAGTGCAGTGGTATTTCCATTGAAGTGTGACAGTACCATTTCCCTATATTCTCCCAAACATGGGATATTAACAGTCTTTAAATTTTGTTCAAATATGCTAGGTAAAACATTTTTTATTTTTCATTTACCTAATTATTAATAAGGTATAATTTTTTTGGTCTGTTACATTTATATTCTTCTGTTACTTGTGTTCATACCCTTTTCCCATTTTTCTGTGGTTATCTTATTTTGAAGACTTTTATTTTTTATTTTCAAAATTTTTTAAATTTAAATTTTATTTTGAAATGGGGTTGTGCTCTTGTTGCCAGGCTGGAGTGCAATGGCGCGATCTTGGCTTACTGCACCCTCCACTCCCGGGTTCAGGTGATTCTCCTGCCTCACCTTCCGGGTAGCTGGGACTACAGGTGCCTGCCACGAAGCCTGACTAATTTTTTTAAAAATATTTTTAGTAGGGACGGGGTTTCTCCATGTTGGCCAGGCTTGTCTCGAACTCCTGACCTCAGGTGATCCACCCATCTTGGCCTCCCAGAGTTCTGGGATTACAGGTGTGAGCCATTGTGCCTGGCCTTATTTTGAAAACTTTTAGAAGATAAAATTCACATATTATAAAATTCACTATTTTAAAGTATATAATTCAGTGGCTTTAGTATTATTCACAAGTGTGTGCAGCCATCACCACTACCAATTCCAGAACATTTGCATTACCCCAAAAAGATACCCTGTACCCATTAGCAGTCATTCCCCATCCTATTTCCTCCAGCCAGTGACAACCATGATTCTACTTTCTGTCTCTATAGGTTTGCCTTTTCTGGACATTACATATAAATGGAATCATAAGATATATGTTTTTTTTTTTGAGGCAAGGGTCTCGCTCTGTCACCCAGGCTGGAGTGCAGTGGCCTGATCTCAACTCACTGCGACCTCCACCTCCTGGGTTCAAGCGATCCTCCTGCCATAGCCTCCTGAGTAGCTGGGATTTCAGGTATGCACCACCATGCCCAGCTAATTTTTGTATTTTTAATAGAGATGGGGTTTCGCCATGTTGGCCAGGCGGGTCTCAAACTCCTGACCTCAGATGATCTGCCTACCTCAGCCTCCCAAAGTGTTGGGATTACAGGCATGAGCCACCATGCCTAGCTTTGATATGTGGCTTTTTATTCTGGTTTGTTTCTTCTTTTCTTCCTTGCTTCCCTGCTCTTCTTCCCCTCCCTCCCCTCCTGCCCCTGCCCCATCCCCCTCTCCCTCTCCAGGGGTCTCGCTATGTTGCTCAGGCTGGTCTTGAACTCTTGGGCTTAAGTGATTCTCCCACTTGGCCTAAAGTGCTGGGATTATAGGTGTGAGCCACTATGCCTGGCCTGGCTTCTTTCTTTTAGCATGTTTTCAAGGTTCATTCATGCTGTAGCATGTATCAGTACTATATTCCTTTTAATGGCTGAATTCTGTACCATTGTGTGGGTAGAATATATTTTGTTTTCCAGTTATCAGTTGATATTTAGTTTGTCTCCATATTTTGGCTACTATTAATAATGTTGCTGTGAACATTCATGTGTGTTTTTGTGTGGACATATGTTTTCAGCTCCCTTGGATATATACCTAGGAGTGGAATATATACCTAGGAGTGGAATTGCTGAGTCTAGTATGCAACTGTATGTTTTACTTTTTGAGGAACTGCCGAACTGTTTTCAGCAGTGGCCCTACCATCTTACATTCCTAGCAGCAACATATGAGGGTTTCAGTTTTTCCATATTCTGGTCAACACTTGTAATGATCCATATTTTTGGTTGTAATCCTACTGGGTGTGATGTGGTATCTCACTGTGGTTTCAACTTGCTCTTTCCTGATGGCTAATGATGCCAAGCATTTTTTTATGTCCTTATTGGCCATTAGTACATCTTCTTTGGAAAAATGAAGATCTTTAGATCTTTTGTCCATTTTTAAATTGGGTTAGTTGTCTTTTTATTGTTGAGTGGTAATATGTCTTTTATTCTGGGTATTAGACCTTTATCATATATATGATTTGCATAGATTTTCTCCTATCTTTGAGTTGTCTTTTTACTTTCTTGGTTTTATTCTTTGCAGCGTAAGGTTTTTAATTTTGGTGAATTAAGTTCATCTGTTTTTTCTTTTGTTGCTTGTAATTTATCTAAGAAACCATTGCCTATTCCAGGGTCACAAAGGTTTACGCTTGTGGTTTAAGAGTTTTAAGGCTGGCACAATGGCTCACACCTGTAATCTCAGCACTTTGGGAGGCCAAGGTGGGCAGATTGCTTGAGCTCAGGAGCTGGAGACCAGCCTGGGCAACATGGCGAAACCCCATCTCTACAAAAAATATAAAAAATTAGTAGGGCGTGGTGGCACATGCCTGTAGTCCCAGCTACTCAGGAGGCTGAGCGGGGAGAATCACTTGAGCCTGGGAGGTCAAGGCTGCAGTGAGCTGTGATCACGCGACTGTACTCCAGTCTGGGTGACAGAGTGAGACCCTGTCTCAAAAAAAAAAAAAAAAAAAAAGTTTTATGGTTTTATTTATAGTTTCAGCTCTTACATTTAAATCTTTCATCATTTTGAATAATTTTTTATGGGTGTTTGTCTCAGACCATTAGTTGAAAAGACTGTCCTTTTCTCACTGAATTGTTCTGGTATCCTTGTCAAAAAATTGACTATAGATACAAGGGTTTATTTCTTGGCTCTCAATTTTATGCCATTGATCTATATGTCCATATGCCATGGAATATCTTTTTAAGAATTATTAATTTGTGGGATTTTTAAAAATATTGTCTTCATTTTCCTTGTCTGTTACATGTTATGAATATTTCCTCCAGTATGTCTTAACTTTTGTTTATGGCGTCTTTTACTATACAGACGTTTTATGTTTTTATTAAGTCAAATTTATCCACCTCTTTTTTTTATGGTTTCTAGGTTAAAATCATGCTTTGCAATAGGGCATCCCAAGGCCAAAATTAGTGGAAAAAATTCTCCCTTGAGGGGAAAATATTGAGATTTTTTTTTTTTTTTGATGCAGAGCCTTGTTCTGTTGCGCAGGCTGGAGTGCAGTGGTACTTCCCGCTCACTGCAACATCCGCCTCCCGGATTCAAGCAATTCTTCTACCTCAGCCTCCTGAGTAGTTGGGATTACATGCAACTGTCACCACACCCGGCTAATTTTTTATATTTTTAGTAGAGATAGGGTTTCACCATGTTGGCCAGGCTGGTCTTGAACTCCTCACCTCGTGATCTGCCCAGCTTGAACTCCCAAAGTGTTGGGATTACAGGAGTGAGCCACTGCACCTGGCCAAAAAAATTTTAATGTTAGTTCTTTAATTCATCTGGAAGTGATTGTTTTTTTTTTTTTGAGACGGAGTCTCACTCTGTTGCCCAGGCTGGAGTACAGTGGCGAGATCTCAGTTTACTGCAGCCTCCACCTCCTGGGTTCAAGCGATTCTCCTGCCTCACCCTCCCGAGTAGCTGGGATTACAGGCATGCGCCACCACACCTGGCTAATTTTTTTGTATTTTTGGTAGAAATGGCGTTTCACCATGTTGGTCAGGCTGGTCTGTAACTCCTGAACTCAAATGATCCACCTGCTTTGGCCTCCCAAAGTGTTGGGATTACAGGCATGAGCCACCATGCCCAGCCTGGAATTGATTTTAATGTGTAGCATGAGGTTTGCTGTAGAATTTTATCTGTTTATGAAATGAGCTATGTGAAGATAATTTTATTTCTTCATAGTCACGGCCCCCAAAAAATTCTGTAAATGTGCAGCTTCTGCAAATACACATTTGTGAATGTGATATGTGGTCATGAAGTTTGGCTTTGAAATTTTACATTATGCAAGTAACAGTATTTTTTCTGATGGTTGGCTGATAGTTTGTTTCACAATCTGAGCAGAATAAAAGAATTTTTGGTCCCACAAATCAGTTTGACTAACTCAGGTTCTTACTCATTTTACTCATGTGAGAGAAACCAGATTCCATGTGGTGATTTTTTTTTTTTTTTTTTTGAGATGGAGTCCTGCTCTGTCGCCCAGGCTGGAGTGCAGTGGCGCATTCTTGGCTCACTGCAACCTCCACCTCCTAGGTTCAAGCAATTCTTCTGCCTCAGCCTCCTGAGTAGCTGGGACTACAGGTGTGTGCCACCATGCCTGGCTAATTTTTGTATTTTTAGTAGAGATGGGGTTTCACTATACTGGCCAGGCTGGTCTTGAACTCCTGACCTTGTGATCCGCCCACCTTGGCCTCCCAAAGTGCTGGGATTACAGGCGTGAGCCACTGTGCTCAGCCCCATGTGGTGATTTTTTATGGCAGGAATAAATTTCTCAGTCTCTTATTGTATAAAATTGAATCTTATACAATTAATTATTGTATAATTAATTGCTTTTCTTCTAGGCGACCACCTTCAGTGACACTTCACTTGGGGGGACAGACTTTTTGTTTTGAGTTGCTATTGGGATAAATGAAAGATGTGATAGTTCATCTTTTATTTTGACAATAGAATGGCAAATGAAGGAATGCATTTACTTAGGCTTTTACTTATACTGATAATTTTAACACTCAAGACTGATTAACTTTGTTTTACTCAGTTTCTTTTGTAATGGGTGTACAGTAACTTTGAGGATGATTACAGTGTTTTAAGAAAACCTGTTAAGAATGCTAAAAAGAATATTGTGGTGGAAAAATACAGGTTACAAGGTTTATGTTTCTATTTGCACTATATGTGTAATTAAATAGTTTGGTTCAAGTAAAGCAAATGATTTATACAAAGAGGGATAATTTTTTTCTCTTTTATCTCCTTAGGATAGCAGTGAGATTCACTTCAAAGTGAAAATGACAACACATCTCAAGAAACTCAAAGAATCTTACTGTCAAAGACAGGTTTGTCCATTTTGGTATTAAGTACAATGCTTTGTTTTTATTTATTTATTTTTTTTTAATAGAAGATTGTGAAAAGAAAAATCCTGTTTTATTATTTTCACCATTAGCAACTCAAGGAAAACACTCTATCATTTCTTGTACCCTGCTTAATTGCTTTTTTTGTCTTGTGGCTCATTTTAAAGATTGAATTCATAAGATGGGAACTAGTTTGAAAAGTAACTCAGAATTGTAAAGAGAGCTCAAATGAATGTTTCTGTCTTGATGGCTTACCAGTATATATAGCAAGAAAGGCAAGTAATTTTTTGGTGATTACTGTGAATTTTTTTTGTACTTCTAATCATGAGTGTTTAGCCATATGTTAAATTTAAGTAGTAGTATTATTAGTATATATATATTTTATTTTTTTATTTTTTAGATGGAGTTTGCTCTTGTTGCCCAGGCTGGAGTGCAGTGGCACGATCTCGGCTCACCGTAACCTCCACCTCTCGAGTTCAAGTGATTTTTCTGCCTCAGCCTCCCGAGTAGCTGGGATTACAGGCATGCACTACCACGCCCGGCTAATTTTGTATTTTTAGTAGAGATGGGGTTTCTCCATGTTGGTCAGGCTGGTCTCGAACTCCCGACCTTAGGTGATCTGCCCACCTCGGCCTCCCAAAGTACTGGGATTACAGGCGTGAGCCACCACGCCTGGCCTTATAAAATAGATTTTGAAAATAAATGTAATTGGAATTAATATGAGATAACCAAGATATATTTTAAGTGAAATTATGATTTAATAAGCAAGAAATATACGTTTAATCAGTCTATTAAATTAAATTATAGGCTGGGCGCAGTGGCTCATGCCTGTAATCCCAGCACTTTGGGAGGCTGAGGCAGGCGGATCACCTGAGGGCAGGAGTTCAAGACCAGCCTGGCCAACATGGCAGAACCTTGTCTCTACTAAAAGTACAAAAATTAGCCAGGCGTGGTGGCGCATGCCTGTAATTCCCAGCTAGTCGGGAGGCCGAGGCAGGAGAATCACTTGAATCTGGGAGGCAGAGGTTGCAGTGAGCCGAGATCATGCCATTGCACTCCAGCCTGGGTGACAGAGCAAGAGTCCATCTCAAAAAGAAAAAGAAAAAAGAAAAAAAATTGAATTATATTACATAATATTAACTCAGGTATTGTAAATTTTATTTTCTTTTATTTATTTATTTCTTTGAGATGGAGTTTTACTCTCTCGCCCAGACTGGAATGCAGTGGTGCGATCTCAGCTCACTGCAACCTGCGACTCCCTGGTTCAAGCAATTCTCCTGCCTCAGTCTCCTGAGTAGCTGGGATTACAGGCATGCACCACCATGCCTGGCTAATTTTTGTATTTTTAGTAGTGGCGGGGTTTCACTATGTTGGTCAGGCTGGTCTCGAACTCCTGACCTCATGATCTGCCTGCCTTAGCCTCCCAAAGTGCTGGGATTACAGGCGTGAGCCACCGTGCCCGGCCTGTAGATTTCATTTTTAGAAGGTTTGCTTTTAACAATTTAAATTTGTAACTAACATAAAAAAAACTTATTATAAGAAAGAGAAACTAGGTGTTAGGATAAGTAAAACCATAAGCATTTTTGTCTCCTGTTTTTGTAGATTTTAATTGTTTAACTTAATAAAATCTCATTAATTGGGGTTCAACTACTTCACATTTGTAATAACTGGGTGTTAAAATTGAGATGAAATTCATCAGTGGAAAGAAACATTTATTGAAATCTCAATTATGTGTACTGTGCCATAGGTATTTAAGGTACATTGTTGGCCAGGCACAGTAGCTCACGCCTCTAATCTCAGCACTTTGGGAGGCTGAGGCAGGCGGATCATGAGGTCAGGAGTTCGAGACCAGCCTGACCAACATGGTGAAACCCCTGTCTCTACTAAAAATACAGAAATTAGCTGGGCATGCGCACGCCTGTAATCCCAGCTACTCGGGAGGCTGAGGCAGAAGAATCGTTTGAACCCAGGAGGCAGAGGTTGCAGTGAGCTGAGATCACGCCATTGCACTCCAGCCTAGGTGGCAGAGTGAGACTCTGTCTCAAAAAAAAAAAAAGATTCATTGTCATTTAATTTTCATAACTCTGAAGAAAATTCATATAGTCTGTACACCCCCCATCTATAGGCCAGGGAATTGATTTTTTTTTTTTTTTTTTTGAGACGGAGTCTCAGTCTGTCGCCTAGGCTGGAGTGCAATGGTGCCGTCTTAGCTCACTGCAACCTCCACCTCCTGGACTCAAGCGATTCCCATGCCTCAGTCTCCCGAGTAGCTGGGATTACAGGCACCTGCCACCAGGCCTGGCTAATTTTTGTATTTTTATTTTTTTTGTATTTGTATTTTTTTTTAAACAGGGTCTTCCTCTGTCGCCCAGGTTGGGGTGCAGTGACACGACCTTGGCTCACTGCAACCTCCACCTCCCGGGTTCAAGTGATTCTCCTGTCTCAGCCTCCTGAGTAGCTGGGATTACAGGCGCATGCCACCTTGCCAGGCTAATTTTTATATTTTTGGTAGAGATGGGGTTTCACCATGTTGGCCAGGCTGGTCTTGAACTCCTGACCTCAAGTGACCCACCCGCCTCGGCCTCCCAAAGTGCTGGGGTTACAGGCTGAACCACCATGCCTGCCCCGTAATTTTTGTATTTTTAGTAGAGACAGAGTTTCATTATGTTGGCCAGGCTGGTCTCAAACTCCTGACCTCAAGTGAGCCGTCTCTCCCCTTTCAGCTATTTTTGTTGAAGAGTGATTAGAAAAATGTATACTAATATATTTTGTAATATTTATGGTGCTATCTGTGCCATGCAGCTTTATGGTAGATTAGCTAGCTAGCCATTTGCGCTTTACCAAATTTTATGATAATGTTGGCCAGGCTGGTCTCAAACTCCTGACCGCAAGTGAGCCGTCTCTCCCCTTTCAGCTATTTTTGTTGAAGAGTGATTAGAAAAATGTATAGTAATATATTTTGTAATATTTATGGTGCTATCTATGCCATCCAGGTTTATGGTAGATTAGCTAGCTAGCCATTTGTGCTTTACCAAATTTTATGATGAAATCTGTTTAAAACCAATTTTGCCAGTATAGTTGGAAGCTAGTGAGGGTGCTTGTCCAGTTTCTGATCTGATCTTTTATGCTAGCTTACAGATTCAAGGCAAAGTGAATCGAGTAGTGGTCAAGAGCACAGGCTTAGAAACAGGTTTGGGCTTAAATTCTTGGCTAGCTCCAAGCCTTAGGTTCCCTAGCTGTAACATGAAGATAAGGTGGTAATACCTACCTTCCAGGGTTGTTGTGTTTAACACTTATGATTATGTATGTAAAGAATTGGTACAGGGAGGGCCTTGCAAATAGTTGCTACTCAGTATATAGTATTTATGATTGAATTAACTTGTCTAATTTTATTTTCTATGTAGTGTTCTAAGGCTTTCATGCTTCCTTTTTGTGCATCAAAGTTACCATTATGTTTTCTAAGATTTGTGTGTGTATGTATTTATTATTATTATCTTTACCTTTTTAGGGCGTTCCAATGAATTCACTCAGGTTTCTCTTTGAGGGTCAGAGAATTGCTGATAATCATACTCCAAAAGAAGTGAGTATACTTTTTTCCTGAGTCAAGAAAAAATTTAAATTCTCCTTTGAGCAGTTTGGTTCACTGGTATTAAACTGCTCTTTTCTTGAATATTCTCTGATTTAAATGGCATATCATTTGTCAGAGAGAAGAAATAATGTTTTGGGTTGAACTTCCCCTATAGTGCCTTCAAAAGTGCCAATAAAAAGGGCGGTAGAAACAAAATGAGTACTGAAATTGTCATAGGGCACATGCTACATCCTTTTTGAAGATAGACACATGTTCCTCAAATTTGGTAAATTTCTGGTATACTTTCATGGTGATGGTAACATTAATGGCTGGATTTTGATTTTTGACCTATTTTGAGAATGTTCATACAGAAGCATAGTGTATATTAATATATTTGGCTCTGTCATCTTGTTCTATCCTATTTTTTTATGCTTCTCTGTCTTCATTTGATTTTTTTATTCTATGAGCAGTTTTCTTTGCTTTTACATTCCACCCATCTTCCCTCTATAGAGATATCTCAAAGTAGTGTGCATGTGTGTATGTGTGTGTGTATCTATATACATAGATTCCCTTCATACACAGAGTAACATTACTGATATTTCTGATAGTGGGAACAATATAGGGTTATTAATTTTTTATTTTGAAAACATTTCAAACTTACTGAATTGTGAGAATAGTATAATACTCTGCTGTATACCTGTTCCTTAGATTCACCAATTAAAATTGCACAGCATTTGGGCCAGGCACGGTGGCTCATACTTGTAATCCTAGCACTTTGGGAGGCCAAAGTGGGTGGATTGCTTGAGTCCTGGAGTTTGAGACCAGCCTGGGCAACATGACGAAAACCCGTCTCTACTAAAAATAAAAAAAATTGGCCAGGTGCAGTGGCTTATGCCTGTAATCCCAGCGCTTTGGGAGGCCAAGGTGGGCGGATCACGAGGTCAGGAGTTCGAGACCAGCCTGGCCAGTATGGTGAAACCCCGTCTCTACTAAAAATACAAAAATTAGCTGGGTGTGGTGGCACGCACCTGTAGTCCCAGCTACTCGGGAGGCTGAGGCAGAAGAATCGCTTGAACCTGGGAGGTGGAGGTTGCGGTAAGCCAAGATCACGCCACTGCACTCCAGCCTGGGCAACAGAGCGAGACTCCCTCTCAAAAAAAAAGAAAAAAAAAATTAACTAGGCTTAGCGGTGCATGCTTGTAGTCCTAGCTACTTGGGGGGCTGAGGTGGAAGGATCACTTGAGCCCAGGAGGTCGAGGCTGCAGTGAGCCCTGGTCATGTCACTGTGCTCCAGCCTAGGTGACAGAGTGAGAACCTGTTTCAAAAATAAATAAAGTAAATAAAATAAAATAACATTGTGCAGCATTTGATAGCTGGGATTGGTGGTGCACGCCTATAGTCCTAGCTGCTTGGGAGGCTGAAGCGGGAGGATCACTTGAGTGAGCCCAAGAGTTCGAGACGAGCCTGGATAACAGAGTGAGGAGTCCCCTGTCTCAAAAAAAAAAAAAAAAACAGTATGTTTTTCTAGTATGACTACTAGAATGTAGTCATAGCTCACTGCAGCCACAAACTCCTGGGCTCAAGCAATCCTGACTATCACTATCAGCCTCCTGAATAGCTGGGATTACAGGCATGTGCCACCATGCTCTGCTAACTTTTAAATTTTTTGTAGAGATGGAGTCTCCCTACGTGCCCAGGCTTTGATCACTTAGTTTAAGTGTTGTCTTTTTTTTTTTTTTTTTTTTTTTTACTTTGTAGTTAACTGTTTTTCCTGTTACAATTAAGTAATTTGAAGGGACACACTTTGAAACTATGTGAATATCCCCTTTCTTATCAAGTATTCTTAGGTTTAGTGTCCACCACCTTCTTGAACACTTCCTTACTTTCTGGCACAGTAAGAAGTTTCAAACTCATCTTTACTTTCCTTTAACTTGGCAAAATCTCTGGGACTGTACAGTAGGTACCTAATACATTTTACTGACACATGCCTTACACATTCCTTGTAATTAAGAGATTATCTTTTCAGAGGAATGTTGGGGCAGTGGGAGAGGGTAGGTCTTTAGGGAGTGACCCTCCTGTGCTGTTGTTCACTTGTCTCTATTAATGTACTTCTTGAAGTTTGTAGCTTTATATTCTTTATAGCTCAAGGACGCATGTTGTCTTCCTGTTTTGAAGGTTTCTAATAACATTTGGAATTTTATTCCTTGCAGTATTTACCATGCTATATGGGTAATTAAAATTGTTTTAAAAGCATCTTTTTTTTTTTTTTTTGAGATGGAGTTTTGCTCTTGTTGCCCAGGCAGGAGTGCAATGGCGCAATCTCAGCTCACTGCAACCTCTGCCTCCCAGGTTCAAGCGATTCTCCTGCCTCAGCCTCCTGAGTAGCTGGGATTACAGGCATACACCACCACGCCTGGCTAATTTTGTATTTTTAGTAGAGACGGGGTTTCACCATGTTGGTCAGGCTGGTCTCGAACTCCTGACCTCAGGTGATCTGCCGCCCCCCCCAGCCTCCTAAAGTGCTGAGATTACAGGTGTGACCCACTGCACCTGGCCTAAAAGCATGTTTAATAATTATTTAAATATTCAAATATGTTCTACAACCAAGATAGCTTAACACTACTAGAGCCATTCTGATCACTTTAAAATCCTAAATTCACATGTGTTATGTTTAGATTTCTTAACATACTTAATTTTCATATTTAAAATTCTGCACAAAAATGTTACCTATAAAATTTAAAACTTCTTGGTCAGGCACAGTGGCCCACGCCTGCAATCCTAGCACTTTGGGAGGCTGAGGCGGGCTGGATCACTGCAGGTCAGGAGTTGAGACCAGCCTGGGCAACATGGCGAAACCCCATCTCTACTAAAAATAGAAAAAGTAGCCAGGTATGGTGGCGCACGCTTGTAGTGCTAGCTACTTGGGAGGCTGAGGTGGGAGGATTGGTTGAGCCCAGGATGCTGAGGTTGCAGTGAGCTGAGGTTGAGCCCAGGAGGCTGAGGTTGCAGTGAGCTGAGATTGTGCCACTGTACTCCAGCCTGGGCAATATAATGAGACCCTGTCTCAAAAAAACAAAAAACAAAAAACCAAAAAACAAAAAAACCCAAATGAGATATATCCTATTAAACTATTCATTTAAACTGTTAAATACATGTTTCATTAGATTTAAAAGTTCTTTAACATGGCTGTCAAAAACACTTCAGTTTTATATAACAAATAAACTGGGAAGTGAAATTGACTCAGGAAAGTAAGATGAATAACTCAATAGACAGAATCAGAAGGAAAGACACCTCTATATTCTTTAGATTAAAGAACATAGGATTCTTAATATTAGAGGAGTGTAAGTATGGGTCACATTTGGATCTCTTTGTACTTTTAAATTAGTGGCCACATAATTGTAGTCAATTTAAAAACTGCTTTTATATTCTACTAACATTTTTCTTTCCTCTTACAGCTGGGAATGGAGGAAGAAGATGTGATTGAAGTTTATCAGGAACAAACGGGGGGTCATTCAACAGTTTAGATATTCTTTTTATTTTTTTTTCTTTTCCCTCAATCCTTTTTTATTTTTAAAAATAGTTCTTTTGTAATGTGGTGTTCAAAACGGAATTGAAAACTGGCACCCCATCTCTTTGAAACATCTGGTAATTTGAATTCTAGTGCTCATTATTCATTATTGTTTGTTTTCATTGTGCTGATTTTTGGTGATCAAGCCTCAGTCCCCTTCATATTACCCTCTCCTTTTTAAAAATTACGTGTGCACAGAGAGGCCACCTTTTTCAGGACATTGCATTTTCAGGCTTGTGGTGATAAATAAGATCGACCAATGCAAGTGTTCATAATGACTTTCCAATTGGCCCTGATGTTCTAGCATGTGATTACTTCACTCCTGGACTGTGACTTTCAGTGGGAGATGGAAGTTTTTCAGAGAACTGAACTGTGGAAAAATGACCTTTCCTTAACTTGAAGCTACTTTTAAAATTTGAGGGTCTGGACCAAAAGAAGAGGAATATCAGGTTGAAGTCAAGATGACAGATAAGGTGAGAGTAATGACTAACTCCAAAGATGGCTTCACTGAAGAAAAGGCATTTTAAGATTTTTTAAAAATCTTGTCAGAAGATCCCAGAAAAGTTCTAATTTTCATTAGCAATTAATAAAGCTATACATGCAGAAATGAATACAACAGAACACTGCTCTTTTTGATTTTATTTGTACTTTTTGGCCTGGGATATGGGTTTTAAATGGACATTGTCTGTACCAGCTTCATTAAAATAAACAATATTTGTAAAAATCGTACTAATGCTTATTTTATTTTAATTGTATAGAAAGAAAAAAATGCCTAAAATAAGGTTTTCTTGCATAAATACTGGAAATTGCAAATGGTACAAATTTTTTCTTCATTACCGTACAGTGATGATGTTAATGACTTTGAAGCACTGAAAGTTACTGAAGTGCCTTCTGAATCAAGGATTTAATTAAGGCCACAATACCTTTTTAATACTCAGTGTTCTGTTTTTTTAAAAACTTGATATTCCTGTATGGTACGTATATATGATACAGTTACCTAATCATGTTGAATAAATGGGCATGCCAAAAATTCTTAATGGATTTTTATTGATAATTTCAATTCTTCCTTTAACAAGGTACAAAATGGTAAGGTTTGGTATATTTTATGTTTTCCTTTTCTTTATATCTTTTTTTTTTTTTTTTTTTTTTTTTTTTTTTTTGAGACAGAGTCTCACTCTGTCACCCAGGCTGGAGTACAGTGGTGTGATCTTGGCTCGCTGCAACCTCTGCCTCCTGAGTTCAAGTGATTCTTCTGCTTCAGCCTCCCGAGTAGCTGGGACTACAGGCGTGTGCCACTATGCCTGGCTAATTTTTGTATTTTTAGTAGAGATGGGGTTTCACCATGTTGGCCAGGATGGTCTCGATCGCTTAACCTTGTGATCTGCCTGCCTCGGCCTCCCAAAGTGCTGGGATTACAGGCGTGAGCCACCGTGCCTGGCCCAGCCTTATTTCTTTTTATCTTAAATATTTAAACTTTGTGTAAAATTAAAATATCAGATTAGTTTGTTCCTATTAGAGGGCTTAACTTTTCCTTTTAATGCTAATGAATCACGGAATTTACTACATCTGTGCATACATACAGTCCAGTTTCATGTTATCTCAAATAGAATGTCATCTAACTACTTGAGAAGACCAAATAAAACCCACTTTGAATGCATTTTATAAACTACTATAGCTTACATACCTACTCAAGTCACCTTTTGAGAAAGAGATTGATTGGCTTGATCTTATAATTCTTACGTTTGACCCTAACTGAAAAATTATTTGTATGGTATAAGTTAGAGCTTTTAGATTGTCACCTGATATTTATCATTATATTCATTAAACAGTGACTAGGAACTAGGCTCATTTTAAGAAAAATCCTCATGAGTTGCATATTTCTGTCAAGATTGAATAACAGATCTGATTGGGTATTTGAACTGTGAATCCATAGTTTGGTATCTTAATTTTGTTTGTGTCTCTGAATGCGTGAAGACGCTCAGGATTTCGGTGGGACTTAGCTACTGGGGAAGTAATTTTCTTGTTTTTAGTTTTTTGGATTTTTCTAAATGCATTGCACTCCGCTATGGTTAACTTAAATGTGTGCTTATCTGATTAGCAGTGCTGATAAAATAGGCATTTCACAACAAAAATTTTAACAGATTATCAGATTTCTGAAGGGACCTTGAATAACATTTAGTGAAGTCACTCTTATCTGGTGCTTGACTGCAACATCCTAAATCTGTAACAGAAGGGAGAAAATAAAGTCAGCAATGGTAATTTCCCCCACAAGGATGTTATCCTCAAGTGTTTGTTCTGTTGTGGGTTGGATTATTTGAGATGCTCCTTTCTTATCTGATTAAGTAGTATTGAATGAATTGATTGAATGAATGAATGTCCAGGTAGGGTCCACAAGCTTGAGTAAACGTTTATATGACATATTTAAGTTCAGTATGACTGATACTATCTAGTGTTTGACTGTTTTATTTCTATTTAATTTTTACAAAAAACAAGGAGTTAAAATAAGTATCAAATCTAAGCACATCTAATAACAGCAATACAGAATACAAATAGGTTGGATTTCTGGGTTGTAAAGGTGTAATTTCTGTAGAAAGCAAATACCTTAACAAACATTAATGAGGAATTGGAGGCGATTACTTGCAAATATTAAACTTTTCATCTGTGGACAGTGAAGTATAGAGTAGGGCCAAAAGAAATTTGTGAAAAAATTCAGGTTCAGGTGCTCTAGATTTAAATAACATCCTTTTATATAACTTGTATGCTAAAAATATCTTTCTTCATCCATTTTGTTAAAGGGATATTTTATTAAATATTAAAAGAGATGTTAAATATCTAATCAAGTCTCATCCTGGGCCAGGCACA
Organism: Pongo pygmaeus; assembly: GCF_028885625.2. NCBI lineage: Eukaryota > Metazoa > Chordata > Mammalia > Primates > Hominidae > Pongo > Pongo pygmaeus. The sequence continues at coordinate 102,495,748 of NC_072384.2, read as the reverse complement.
GCGGCTCGTGCCTATAACCCCAGCACTTTGGAAGGCTGAGGTGGGCAGATAACTCGAGCCCAGGATTTTGAGACCAGCCTGAGCATCATGACGAAACCCCGTCTGTACTAAAAATATACAAATTAGCCAAGTGTGGTGGTACGTGCCTGTAGTCCCAGCTACTTGGGAGGCTGAGGTGGGAGGATCGTTTGAGCCCAGGAGGTGAAGGCTGCAGTAAGCTGTGATTGCGCCACTGCACTCTAGTTTGGACGACAGAGTGAGACCCTGTCTAAAACAAACAAACAAACAATGCCAGGCGCGGTGGCTCACGCCTGTAATCCCAGCACTCTGGGAGGCCGAGGTAGGCGGATCACGAGGTCAGGAGATCGAGACCATCCTGGCTAACACGGTGAAACCCCATCTCTACTAAAAATATAAAAAATTAGCCGGGTGTGGTGGCGGGGGCCTGTAGTCTCAGCTACTAGGGAAGCTGAGGCAGGAGAATGGCGTGAACCCGGGAGGCGAAGCTTGCAGTGAGCCGAGATCGTGCCACTGCACTCCAGCCTGGGCGACAGAGCGAGACTCCGTCTCAAAAAAAAAAAAAAAAAAAAAAAAGACATCCTAGTAGAGTCAATGTAATTTTTTCAACTGGGGAAATTTTGTGGGTGGTTAATTCTTCGGGGCACAGGGGCTAAAACTCAAGATTTATTACTGTTCAGGGCTCTAAAATAATGCTGCCCAATAGAACTTCCTGTCATGGAAATATTCTACATCTGTGCTTTCCAATACATGAGCCGGTAACCACACATGACCATTGAGCACTTGAAATGGGGGTGTTGTGACTGAAGAATGTTTTAACAAGTTTAAATAGCTACATGCGGCTGGTGCTATGTACTCAGCAGTGCAGCTCTAGAATCTATACTTCGAGGATGTGAGAATGGCCTCACAAAACAGCTCATTTTGCTGAAATGAACATTTATCAAGTGATTACAAATATGCATTGTTCTAAATAGACATTACGTTTTAGATTCTTAGGGTGAAATGGTTGTGGTTTTGCTTTATAGAGAGATGTATAATAAAATTCTTAATATATATATTTGAATATATAAATTTCTCTGAGCTAATTCAAAATTATTTGCATTACAAAATTTTCATTTATCTACAACTCTTTCAGATACATTGACTGAAATGAAATACTTTGACTATCCTAAGACCATGTTAGTGTTTCAGACTGAAATTATGGGCAGTTTTAGGCACCAAGGCTTCTAGATTTACGTAGTTCTGGAGAACATAAAGGATTTAGGTGAATGAAGAGTTCAATTGGGTTGAACAAAGTGTGAGTTGTGGAGGGGTGGTGGAAATGGAGGTTCCAGAGTAGAGAATATCTTAGGTGTGGGTTGAGGTTAACCAGATGAAATAGAACTAACTGGGCTCAGAATGGAACTTTTTTTTTTTTCTTAAGAGACAGGGTCCCACTCTGTCACCCAGGCTGCAGTGCAGTGGCACCATCATAGCTCAGTGCAGCCTGGAAGTCTTAGGCTCAAGTGATCCTCCTGCTTCAGCCTCCTGAGTAGCTGGGATTACAGGCACACCCCACCATGCCTGGCTAATTTAAAAATTTTTTTATAAAGATGGGTTTCCACTATGTTGCCTAGGATGGTCTCAAACTCCTGGCCTCAAGCAAGCCTCCCGCCTCAGCCTGTCAAAGTGCTGGGATTACATGCATGAGCCACCGTGCCTGGCCCCTAGAACTTTATTAAAAAGGGAAGTTTCTCCTTTTCTTTCACCACCTCCCAACTTACTTTTTAGTTTTCTTCTAGCTTTAAGGCCTGGGTGTTTGTAGGAACTGGAAATAAGAGTAAACCCATGGTCTGGAAATGTTGTGTGTCCACTGCAGGCTGCTGGCTTCCTTACGGAGTTCTTGATAGAAATGAAGATGTTTCTCCAAAGCAGCTTTTTGCCTAAGGAGACAACCCCACCCCCAATTCCAATAATGATTAAGCACCCTAGAAATTGTCCTTATAAGCCAGCAAGATAACTTTAGATCTGAATAATTATCAGTTAGACTTTGGGCTGTTGATCTTGGATTTTAGTGGAAGATCATACTCTTCATTTAGTAAATTTACATACAAGGTTTGGAGTACCATGAGCCTCCTACTGAAAAAGTAAAAGGAAAGGCATAATTCACAGTTCTTACATTGCTGGAAAGGATTCCCTCATTTAAGAGATGAGGAAACGGGCCAGGTGCAGTGGCTCATGCCTGCAATCCCAGCACTTTGGGAGGTAGAGGCGGGCAGATAGGCCAGGTGTTTGAGATCAGCCTGAGCAACATGGTGAAACCCTGTCTCTACTAAAAATACAAAAACTGCGGCGGCAGCGCCACTCAGGCATTGGGTGACACTAGACAGATGGACTGTCACATGACATGAAGTGGCTCTGAACAGGAAGAGGACGGAAAAGATAACCGTCCCCAACACCGAGACGAACCGGACCAGCAGCCACCATGAACAGCAAAGGTCAATATCCAACACAGCCAACCTAGCCTGTGCAGCCTCCTGGGAATCCAGTATACCCTCAGACCTTGCATCTTTCTCAGGCTCCACCCTATACTGATGCTCCAACTGCCTACTCAGAGCTCTATCATCCAAGCTTTGTGCACCCAGGGGCTGCCACAGTCCCCACCACGTCGGCCACATTTCCTGGAGCCTCTCTGTATCTTCCCATGGCCCAGTCTGTGGCTGTTGGGTCTTTAGGTTCCACAATCCCCATGGCTTATTACCCAGTTGGTCCCATCTATCCACCTGGCTCCACAGTGCTGGTGGAAGGAGGGTATGATGCAGATGCCAGATTTGGAGCTGGGGCTACTGCTGGCAACATTCCTCCTCCACCTCCTGGATGCCCTCCCAGTGCTGCTCAGCTTGCAGTCATGCAGGGAGCCAACGTCCTCGTAACTCAGTGGAATGGGAACTTCTTCATGGATGGATCAGATGGTGGCTACACCATCTGGTGAGGAACCAAGGCCACCTTTGTGCCGGGAAAGACATCACATACCTTCAGCACTTCTCACAATGTAACTGCTGTAGTCATATTAACCTGAAGTTGCAGTTTAGACACATGTTGTTGGGATGTCTTTCTGGTGCCCTAACTTTCAGGCACTTTTCAAATTTAATAAGGAACCATGTAATGGTACCAGTACCTCGCTAAAGCATTTTGAAGTAGGGGAGGTATCCATTCATAAAATGAATGTGGGTGAAGCTGCTCTAAGGATCTTCCTTTAATTTCTCTGGAGTAACACTGTGCCATACTGGTCTTTGCTGTTAGTAATAAAACATCAAATTAGGTTTGGAGGGAACTTATATCTTCCTAAGAATTAAAGTTACCAAATTACAGCCAGGCGCAGTGGCTCACGCCTGTAATCTCAGCATTGGGAAGTTGAGGCAGGCAGATCACCTGAGGTCGGGAGTTCGAGACAAGCCTGATCAACATGGAGAAACCCCGTCTCTACTGAAAATACAAAATTAGCTGGGCATAGTGGTGCATGCCTGTAATCCCAGCTACTCGGGAGGCTGAGGCAGGAGAATTGCTTGAACCTGGCAGGTGGAGGTTGCGGTGAGCTGAGATCACACCATTGCACTCCAGCCTGGGCAACAAGAGCAAAACTCTGTCACCAAAAAAAAAAAAAAAAAAAGTTCCAAAATTATTCTGATTGGTCTTTAATCTCCTTTAAGTCTTTGATTTATATTACTTGTTATAAATGGAACTCATTAGTGTGTGCCTTTTCCTTTACATCTCTTGCCCCATCCATCCCATCTCCAACCCTAGTCTTCCATTTCCTCCCGCCAGTCTCCATTTAATCAATGGTGCAGGACCGAAAGCCAGTCAATTTCCTTCTTTCCTTGCACTTCTCCCCACTTGTCATCTTTTAACTAGTCTTTCATAAGGATCCTCTGAAACCCCCTCTGTGCCCCAAGCACAGATCCCATTACTTCTGCTTTCGTATTTCCTCAGGCAAAAGTGCAGGGTGCCTTTTGGGCCCTCCTCATAGGTTGTCTCTGCATACACGAACCTATCCCAAATTTATTTTGGTGCCAGAAAAACTGAGCTATGTTTAAACAAAGATATCATGCAGACTGTACTGTGAACAAAAGTTGGTTTAAAATATGAGAGGTGGCTGGGCGCAGTGGCTCACGCCTGTAATCCCAACACTTTGGGAGACTGAGGTGGGCGAATCACGAGGTCAAGAGATCGAGACCATCCTGGCCAACATGGTGAAAACCCATCTCTACTAAAAATACAAAAATTAGCGGGCGTGGTGGCATGCACCTGTAATCCCAGCTACTCAGGAAACTGAGGCAGGAGAATCACCTGAACCCGGGAGGCAGAGGTTGCAGTGAGCCGAGATTGCACCACCGCACTCCAGCTTGGCAACAGAGGGAGACTCCGTCTCAAAAAAAAAAGTTATGAGGGGCAAGGAGGAAGATGCATTTCAAAAGCCTGATTAATGGTTTAGAGCCAAATTAAGAGAAGTTTTCAGATCAAAAATTGGTTACCATTTTTTGTCAGGGAGTCTGATGCAGCCATTCATTTGGCTCCCCAAAATTCCTGGACTGGGTTAATAGGGTCATATTGTGAATGCCTCACTACAAAATGACTTGAGTCCAGTGAAATCTCATTAGGGTTAAGAATATTTCAGGGATCCTTAATGTTTTGATTTTTGTTTTCTGAAATTGGATTTTATTTTATCTTATAATTTCAGTTCATCTAAATTGTGAGTTCTGTACATGTGATGTTTGTACCGTTGACTGTTCTGGAAATTCAGCATTGTATGTCTCTCTCTACACTGTAGTGCAGTTAACCTGTGGAATTTTTATGCTAAAAATGTAGAATAAAGACTATTTTGAAGATTTAAAAATAAAAAAATAAAAAATACAAATATAAAAACTAGCCAGCATGGTGGCGTGTGCCTGTACTCTCAGCTACTTGGGAGGCTGAGGCACAAATCCCTTGAATCTGAGAGGTGGAGGCTGCAGTAAGCCGACATTGTGCCACTGTACTCCAGCCTGGGCAACAGAGTGAGACTCTGTCTCAAAAAAAGGGGAGTGGGGTGAGGAAACGGGTCAGAGAAGTTAAAGTACCTGGGCCAATGTCACACAGTGAAGATGAAATAAAGCCAGTTGGTATCAAATTCTCCTGAGTCTTGGTAGAGTGAGGCTCTTCCCCTCATTCCTTTAGTTATTTGGTTTTCTGCTTTCAGCTACTTGGACTAGCCTTATAAATTGCCCAGATTTCCCTTGGATGACCGTCAGTTTTCTTCTTGTGTGGAAAGTTGGAACTCTCAATAGTTTGCCTGTGGTCTCAATATTTAGAAAGCTAAAATTCTGCTTCTATGGTACATGGAATACATAATTTTCAAATGGAGTCAGGGCTTTCCTAATGATCCATTTTGTAATTCACCTAACAGCTGAGGAAAGTCCAGAGAAGGAAGAACTCAAGGTTAGTAGACAACCTTGAAATTGAGTTGCACTGGCTGCCTTCTCTTTTTGGTCCCCTAAAGAGTATTTATCATCTTATATTCAGCTTAAGTTGTGGACAAATATCAAGGGGAAAAGTATTTACAGTTAATGTTAGAGTCACATGGTTTTCGGGCTTGTGCCTCTTTACCCTTCAACTTTGGTGGTTCTAAAGAGGGACGAGTATTAGTTGCTTTCACTAAGGAAGGGAAGTTCATGATGTAGCAACTATAGAGGACCTAGCTTTTAAAGAGTCAATTGAAATACATACCTCAGTTTTTATTATCAGAAAGATGCAATGATAATCACTATTGTAGGAGAATAAAGGGGGAAAATTCCCCTGGTCCCAGATGACTTTGATTCTGTGCTTTTTCTTTTAACAAGGCCCTCATGTTAGATCTGGTCTTGGCCCACATCCCTAACTTCGTCTGGAAGTATTCTTTGCCCTTCGTCCACTTCATTCCATCCATACTGTCTTTTATTCTTCCAACATGCCAGTCTCATTTCTTTCTTTCTTTGTATTTACTGTTTACTTGTGGAATATTTTTCTCTCGGATGGTTATGTGGCTCTTTGTTATTCAAGTTTCACCATATATGACACCTCTTTTGAGAGGTCTTGCCCTGGCTAGCCAATTAAAATTAGCCACTTGCAATCCTATCACATCCTTTTTTTTTTTTTTGAGACAGAGCCTTGCTGTTGTCGCCCGGGCTAGAGTGCAATGGCACGATCTCGGCTCATTGCAACCTCCACCTCCTAGTTTCAAGCAATTCTTCTGTCTCAGCCTCCTGAGTAGCTGGAATGACAGGTGCCCGCCACCATGCCTAGCTACTTTTTGTATTTTCAGTAGAGATGAGGTTTCACCATGTTGACCAGGCTGGTCTCAAACTCCTAACCTCAGGTGATCCACCCGCCTCAGCCTCCCAAAGTGCTAGGATTACAGGTGTGAGCCACCGCACCCGGCAGCCCCTGCCTTTTTTTTTTTTTAAGACAGTCTTGCTCTGTCACCCAGACTGGAATGTGGTGACTTGATCTTGGCTCACTGCAGTCTTGACCTCCCAGGTTCAAGCGATCCTCCTGCCTCAGCCTCCCAGGTAGCTGGGACCACAGGCATTCACCACCACACCTGGCTAATTTTTTGATTTTTTTTGTAGGGATGGGGGTTTCACTTAGTTGCCTAGGCTGGTCTTGAACTCCTGAGCTCAAGCGATTCTCTCTTCTTGGTCTCCCAAAGTGCTGGAATTAACATGTGTGAGCCACTGTGCCCGGTGTCCTATCACATCTTTAAATTTTTTCTGCATAGCATTTATTGCTAGCTTTAAAAAATATTTGTTTAGAGTCTGTCCCCACTCCCACCCCTAGAATGTAAATGTGATGGGAAGAGAGACCTTCTCTGTCTTGCTTACTCCTGAATTCCTAGTGTCTAGAACAGTGTTTGGCACATAACAGGCACTCGGTAGGTATCAAGGAAGGCAGTGGGTTCGAAATCAGGGGGTCTTAGATCTGGTCCTGGCATTGTCCCTAAGTCACTGTTTGTCTGTAATCAAGATCCTTTCCCTCTTTGGGACTTGCTTTTTTCATCTATAAACTAGGGGATTGAGGTAGATATCTCTAAACTGCCTTGTAGATTCATTACAACTTCTTTAAGCCATAGAGGAATCCTTGACATTTGCAGCAAAAGAATCCCTCTATGCCTTTCAGTCTTCCAAACCATGCTGGGGGTGGGGGGACTTTTCTTGTCTAAAGGCAGTGCAAGGCTAGCACTAGCACTGGACAGTGAAGCCCTTGAACCATCCCCCTATGGCAACTGTTGCCCAAATATCCAGTACCTGGCTTGTTCCTGGGCTTGTTTCGTGGCTTCTTCCAGAGCCAGTCTTGCTGCTTCCTCTTCCTTTTGCCTCCTCTCCTCTGCCTCCAGCCGAGCCTTCTCTTCTGCTTCCTGTTTCCGCCGCTGGTACGTCAGTCGTTCCTCTTCAGCCATTTCCATCAGGTGTTTTTGTTCTTCTGCTAACTGCATTTCCAATTCCTCTTGCCTTTGCTTCTCTGCCTCTGCAGAATAGAAAAGAGGGTGGGCTCAGCAGGGATCATTTTTGAGGAAAACAATTTTCGGATCCAACTTTCAAATCTGTGATTCTGAAGGACTCCCCGTGAGAAATTTTGCAGTTGACCTGCTAGCAGGCTGCCAGATCCTCTCTGGGGAGTACCTTGGGGATTAATTTACTAATTTAAGAGTCCTTTATTAATACAAAGCCTTGGGGAAGAATTTTTCCAGAGCCCAGTGTGTTTATGTGGTGGTATGAAGCTGGGTTGGGGAGTGGTGTCAGATCAGGGTCCAGAGAAACTTGGTGCTTCCTGGCCGGGCGTGGTGGCTTATGCCTGTAATCCCAGCACTTTGGGAGGCCGAGGCGGGCGGATCACGAGGTCAGGAGATTGACACCATCCTGGCTAACACGGCGAAACCCCGTCTCTACTAAAAATACAAAAAAATTAGCTGGGCGTGGTGGCGGGCGCCTGTAGTCCCAGCTATTCGGGAGGCCGAGGCAGGAGAATGGCGTGAACCCGGGAGGCAGAGCTTGCAGTGAACCGAGATTGCGATACTGCACTCCAGCCTTGGCAACAGAGCGAGACTCTGTCTCAAAAAATAAGAAACTTGGTGCTTCCTCCGCTGGACTGACCAGTCTACAGCCAGAACAAGGAAGTAGCCACAGTTTTGTCTGCTAAAATTTCTATCTCTTTCTCAAAGGTGAAGCTGGACCCAGCAATCCCACTACTAGGTATATATCCAAAGGAGAGGAGATGAGCATGTTGAGGAGATACTTGCACCCGTGTGTTTATTGCTGCACTCTTCACAATAGCCAAGATACAGAATCAATATAAATGTCCATCAATAGATGAGTGGATAAAGATAATGTGGTATATATACATGATGGAACACTACTTAGCCATAAAAAGAATGAAATTCTGTCTTTTACGACAATGTGAATGATCCTGGGAGGACTTACATTAAGTGAAATAAGCCAGGCATAGAAAAATAAATAAAACATTTTTACTCATGTGAAAGCGAAAAACATTGATCTCCTGGAAATAGAGAATAGAATAGTGGTTACTAGAGGCAGGGAAGGGTAGGGGGTTGGTGGGGGTGGGTAGGGAGAGGTTGGTTAAAGACTACTAAATTACAGCTGGATAGAAGGAGTAAGTTCTACTGTTCTACAGCACTGTAGGTGACTGTAACAATAACTTATATTTTCAAATAGCTACAAGAGTGCAGTTTTTTTTTTCTTTTTTCTTTTTTCTTTTTTTTAGACAGAGTCTTGCTCTTGTCACCCAGGTTGGAGTGCAGTGGCACTATCTCAGCTCACTGCAACCTCCGCCTCCTGGGTTCAAACGATTCTCCTGCCTCAGCCTCCCAAGTAGTAGCTGGGACTACAGGCGCACACCACTACACCCAGCTAATTTTTGTGTTTTTAGTAGAGATGGGGTTCTGCCATGTTGGCCAGGCTGGTCTTGAACTCCTGACCTCAGGTGATCCACCTGCCTAGGCCTCCCAAAGTGCTGGGATTACAGGTGTGAGCTACCACACCCGGCTAGAAGAGTGGATTTTGAATGTTCCCAACACAAATGATGAATGTTTGACTTGATGGATATGATAATTACCCCAATTTGATAATTACATATCGTATATGTGCCAAACGATCACACTGTACTCTGTAAATATGTACAATTATTGTATGTCAATTAAAAAAACTAATAATTGGGCTGAGCACGGTGGCTCACACCTGTAATCCCAGCACTTTGGGAGGCCGAGGCAGGCAGATCATGAGGTCAGGAGTTCGAGACCAGCCTGGCCAACATAGTGAAACCCCAGCTCTACTAAAAATACAAAAAATTATCTGTGCATGGTGGTGAGCGCCTGTAATCCCAGCTACTGGGAAGGCTGAGGCAAGAGAACTGCTTGAACCCAGGAGGCAGAGGTTGCAATAAGCTGAGATCACGTCATTGTGCTCCAGCCCAGGCAACAGTGTGAGACTCTGACTCAAAAAAAAAAAAACAAAAACAAATAAACAAAAAACTAATAATTTTTTTAAAAAGTCTGGCAAGATTCCACACATCAGCACCTGAAAGTCTGCCCTGAAGCTATCCAGATGTTTGTGGCTGTTTCCATCTGCTCGGGAAGGAAGCAAAGGGTAGGGCTGTGTCTCCAATTTAGGTAGCTCTTGAGCAATGCCGAAAGGGCAAACGGAAGGGCAGGATCCCAGTTCAGGAGACTGTTGGATTGAGAACGGGACTCTGGAGTCATTTCCACAAGCAAGTCATTACTTTCTTATTTAAATCTATATTAACACATTATAGTCATACATAATCACTTTGAAAAAAATAGTTTATATATTATTTAGAGTGCTTAACACACTAACGCCTAGGATAGGAATAAATGAACACTCACGGTTGGATAAAAATGTTTCTGCCCCAAGTAGAAGAGAGATGCAAAGAGCTCAAGAACCCCCTCACCGGCCCTCTCGGCTGCCTCCTGCTGCTTTTTTCTCTGTAGTTCTCGCAGTTTCCTCCGAAACTCCTCTTGCTGTTGCCGGGCTCTCTCCTGGGCTGCTTTCAACCGGAGCTGCTGCTTTCTCTCTTCCTCCTCCTGCCGCTGCTGTTCTTCTTGGAGTCTCTGTTTCCTCAAGCTGAGAAAACCCAAGATGGTCAGGGAAATGGCAGAAAACACTGAGGCATCCTTGTGAGATGAGCCAACAGACAGTGCCCATGTGGGAGGCTCTGCAGCCCACAGGCCATAGGGAGCATCCTATTCCCAGGAGACTCAGTTTTCCAAGGGAAGCCAGGATTGAAGAGCAAAGAGCCCAGTGGGCTTGAAACCAGAAGCCTAGAAGTTTCAGTACACAGCTCTGTGCTCTGGGGCAGGCGTCTTAAGTTCATTTTTCATGCTTATGGATTTCAAAACTCCTGCCTCACAGGGTTGTGAAGATTAAATTGCAGTTGAGGCCTGTGAAAGGGCCTAGCACAGTGCAGACAACAAAGTGCAGGGGCTTGACAAATGTTTGCTGGACTGAATCTCAGAGCCTTCCCAAGAAGATCTCAGGGTCATTAATGTGAGTAACCCTCACATGGGGTTGTAAACTTGAAAGAGAGTGACATTCAGCAGAGTGTACCAATGCACATGGTTGAGACGCTACAGCTTATCTCTGGTGAGTGTTGTTCCTAGGAGAACTGAGGATAGAGAAAAATGACACATGCTATTTTAACTTCAGGGCATGAGCCTCAGAACCAAACATTGCCCCTAGTGGGGAGGTCAACCACTGCCTTTTTCTTCTGCTTCCTAATATGGCCGTAGTCTCTTTGGCTTGCCCGACCTACCGGATCTCTTCTGTACGTCTCTGCTGCTCCAGCTCCAGCTCCTCCTCCATCTTTTTTGCTCTTTCCAGCTGCTCCTGCTTCAGCTGCCTTTGCTCTTCCTGCTCCCTTCTCTTCTTCTCCACCTCCAGCCACCTCATCTCGGCTCTTTCTGCTCGAAGCCTGTCCCAGGAAGCCTTCTCCTGCTCTCTCTTAGTGAGGAGGGCCTAAGAAACCAGACTGTTCTCAGTGCAATAAACAGATGGGTCTGTCTCAGCAGTGAGCCCTTCTCCACCCCAGACAGTGTTGTCTCTAATCAAAGATGGAATCATAAAACAGACTCCACACTGCCCACAGCTGCATAGACTCAGCCGCCACCAGCTCGGACTTTTGGGTCTGATTGACCTGGATTCAACTCTCTCTCTTACTTGCTTTGGGATTTAGGGATCACAACTTAAACTTCCCGATATTGTCTTCCTCATGGTACTGTTGCCAGGATTAGCTGAAATAATGAAAGTGCCAACATAATGTGCAGTACATGGTAGGTTCTAGAGTTCTCAACCCTGGCTGCACTTTAGAATCACCCAAGGAGCTTTCAAAAATTACTTGTGGCTGGGTGCAGCAGTTCATGCCTGTAATCCCAGCATTTTGGGAGGCTGAAGTGGGAGGATTGCTTGGGCCCAGGGGTTCAAGGTAACAAGTCACCTATGATCATGCCACTGCACTCCTGGGTGGAAAAGCAAGACTCTGTCTCAAAAATATAAAAACAAGGGGCCGGGCGTGGTGGCTCATGACTGTAATCCCAGCACTTTGGGAGGCTGAGGTGGGCAGATCACCTGAGGTCAGGAGTTCCAGGCCAGCATGGCCAACATGGTGAAACCCCATCTCTACTAAAAATACAAAAATTAGCCAAGCATGATGGCATGTATATAAATACAAACAATATATAAATACAAAAATATAAAAACAAAACTACTTGAGGCCAAGCCTCTACCCAGACCAATGAAAATCTCTAGGTGGAAGGCCTCAGTTGTTAAATAGTTTCTTGAGTGATTCTAACATGAAGCCAGAGCTGGGAACCACAGGTTCTAGATAGAAGCCATTTTACCAGCCGGGTGCGGTGGCTCACACCTGTAATCCCAGGACTTTGGGAGGCCGAGGTGGGCGGATCACTTGAGGTCGGGAGTTCCAGACTAGCCTGACCAACATGGAGAAACCCTGTCTCTACTAAAAATACAAAATTAGCCAGGTATGGTGGCACGTGGCTGTAATGCTAGCTACTCGGGAGGCTGAGGCAGGAGAATTGCTTGAACCCGGGAGGCGGAGGTTGTGGTGAGCCAAGATTGCGCCATTGCACTCCAGCCTGGGCAACAAGAGTGAAGCTCCCTCTAAAAAAAAAAAAAAAAAAAGCCATTTTACCAGGGGCAATCTTAGGTATAGATGGGTCAGATTCATATTTAATCCCATAGAAACTCAACTTTCCAATGGAAGGTTGTTCTTTCAGTTTATATGAAGGTTGTCATAGCTTTCTTTTTCTCCCTAGTGCCTCTTCCTCAGAAATATGCCTATGAAGGGAACCTTGAGAGGCAAGCCTTCCAGGAACTCTGTGTATCCAGCTTAGAGAAAAACCTCCTTGCTTTTTAGCCTTTGCAGAGGCAGCATAGTACTATGGATTGACAATAAATCTAAGAAATGCTGATGATCCCGCAGGTTCAGAAAAGTTCTGCCCATAGGTTAAAATTTTTATCTGTTGTGCAGAGCCGAATTGTGTGATCTAGGCAGCTGGGAGGGACTGAGAACTATAAAGGAAAATCTTCCTGGAATCCTTTTTGGAAGACCATGAGCCATAAAATAACTAAATAGATAATAATTTAAAATGGTGACAAGAGTCCTGAAGTTGGAGTCAAAGGACCTAAGCTTAAGTCTTGGCTCTAGCACTCAATAGTTGTGCAATTTCTGGCAACCTGCATTTAACTCTTTCTAGTTTCTATTTCTGGATCTGCAAAATGGGGCTAATCATACCTGGCTCACAAGTGTGGTTGTAAAGGTTAATGTAACATATGTGAGTTTAACTGTAGTGGCTTAGCTGTGTGTGCATTTGTAGTGTTTAAAGCTACTTTTTAATTTTTTTATATAAGATGTCAAAATGAAGTTCAGTACCTTAGTCTCAGTGGAAGAAATAGTAATTTATTCCAACAGCAGAGGAAAAATTGGCCATTTTGGTCTTACTGACAGATGATGTTTCTATATGGTATTCTTTTTTAGTTAATTGCAGGGATTTTCTTTTTTCTTTTCTTTCTTTTTTTTTTTTTTTGGTTAGAAATAGAGTCTTGTTGTGTTGCTCAGGCTGGAGTGTAGTGGCATAATCATAGCTCACTGCAGCCTCAAACTCCTGATCTCAAGCAATGCTCCTGCCTTGGCCTCCCAAAGTGCTGGGTTTACAGGCATGCGCCACTGCATCTGGCCTAATTGCAGCAATTTTCAAAGGTAATTTTTCCTTACACTCAGTTTTTCTCTTCAGACCTCCACATTAGAAGCAAGGTCCCTGGAACAAAGTGACTCTTACATGTTGTGGTGTTTTTTTTTTTTTTTTTAGATGGCGTCTCTCTCTGTCACCCAGGTTGGAGTGTAGTGGCGTGATCTTGGCTCACTGCAACCTCTGCCTCCCGGGTTCAAGCAATTCTCCTGCCTCAGCCTCCCAAGTAGCTGGGATTACAGGCGCACACCACCATGCCTGGCTAATTTTTGTATTTTTAGTAGAGACGGGGTTTCCCTATGTTGGCCAGGCTGGTCTCGAACTCCTGACCTCGTGATCCACCCTCGTCAGCTTCCCAAAGTGCTGGGATTACAGGCGTGAACTACCATGCCTGGCCCAAAAGCACCTTGTAAAAGCAGGTATATGTGTACAGGCTGCCTCTCTCTGTTCCAGCTGCATACCGCAGAAACGCAGATTAGGAAAGCAGGAATTTCCACAGCCTTTGGGAGGCAAGTAATAGATGAGCCCTAGCCTGAGTCAGGGAAATATGCTTGGCTCTGACAGTCAGTACCCACCTTTCCCTGTAACCATGAGTCCTGCACCTCTCAGAGATGGTGCTGTGATCATTTCTTATTCTTTAAAGGGTGGATACTTGCCCTGGCAATGTGGGGTCCTCACAGAATGCATCATCACTTCAGAGGGGCTTTGCTACCCCTGCATCTTTGATCAGGTCTGGCTTCTTACTAGGGTCAGAAGGTACCAAAGTAGAACAATAAGACCATTAGGTGGTCGAGCTGTTTTAGTAAGTGCAATATAATTAGGGGCAGCTTTCCCACCTCTGCAGTCGTGCCAAGTGAGAACAGAACTTCCTCTGTCAAGCTGAGGACATCAGACTCTACCTTGGAAGGGTCCTCACAGCTTCTCTCTTCTTTAGATTCCATGTTGCCAGTGACAGTTGCAATCTGGGAGGGTGACGATCTTCCATCTAGAGAAACTTGGCTCTCCTGGGCATCATATTTGGGAGAAAGCCAAGGGTCCTCTACAAAGGACTCTGAGGTGAAGGAACCTCTATTTGAGGTGTCTTCTGTTTCCTCATAGTTGACATCAGGCCCACTCAACTCTGCTGCTATCTCCAAATTTCTTTCCTTCTGTGTCCTTTTCCTTTGGGGTCTTGTTTTTTTTTCTATTTTTTTTTTAGCCTTTGAGTCCTTTGACTTTCCTGGGGGAGAACAATTGGGGATAGAGATATAGCTGAGTTAACTTGATGTGATTGCTAGACATCCTTTTTAGTAACTTTTTTTTTTTTTTGAGACAGGGTCTTGCTCTGTCGCCCAAGCTGGAGTGCAGTGGCACAATCATGGCTCACTGCAGCCTCGAACTCCTGGGCTTGTGATCCTCCCACCTCGGCTTCCCGAGTAGCTGGGACTGCAGGCACACCACCATGTCTGGCTAATTTTTGTATTTTTTGTAGAAACAGGGTTTTGCCATGTTGCCCAGGCTAGTCTCAAATCCCTGAGCTCAAGCAATCTGCCCACCTCAGCCTCCCAAAGTGATGGGATTACAGGTGTGAGCCACCGTGCCTGGCCCCTTTTTAGTAACTTTTATAAGTTAGCATGCAATGGGATCACCTGGGGTGCAGATTCCTGAGCCCCAGCCCCAGAATCTGGTTCAGTGGGAATCTGCATTGTAACGAAGACCCCAAGTGTTTTGGGAAGAGTAGTTCACACACCACCGTTTGAGAAACTACCGTATCCTCTTTGGATCAACTGACATTCAGCAGTCTTGCTATTAAATAAGTTCAATTTCAGCCGGGTGTGGTGGCTCACACCTGTAATCCCAGCATTTTGGGAGGCTGAGGCGGGCAGAAGTTAGGAGTTTGGCCAATATGGTGAAACCCTGTCTCTACTAAAAATACAAAAATTAGCTGGGCGTGGTGGTGGGTGCCTATAATCCCAGCTACTCGGGAGGCTGAGGCAGAAGAATTGCTTGAACCCAGGAGGTGGAGGTTGCAGTGAGCCGAGATCGTGCCACTGCACTCCAGCCTGGGTGACAGAGTGAGACTCCGTCTCAAAAAAAAAAAAAAAAAAGTTCTATTTCACTCTGACTTATGGTGGGGGCAGGACCGTCCAGAGGGTAGGCTTGTACACACAGCTGGAAAGTCATGCCTTGAGAGTCTGGCTTGAGGTTGCAGCTTTGTAACCTGGCAAATTTCAGCCTTCCGTACTCTAAGGACCCTTCCTTCGCTTCACCTTTGGTGGGGGCACCACAAGTATTTCCTTTGCCTAATTCCGCCAGTGCTACCCAAGTCATGGGCTACAAAAATGTAAACTCAGCAAGAGATGAGCAAGCAAATCTCAAAAATAACTTTCGCTCAGGAGCGTATCCATTGTTGTCCTTTCTGGCAGCACTGGATTTGTTTGGAGGGTCTTCTGAATCATGTGGGCAGTAAAGGATGGGTGTAAGTTTTAGGCTAAAGAAAGTCTTCAGAAGCAAAGGAATCCGAGTTCCTGGTCAGGTTCAACATAGGGAACCAAGACAGAAACCATAGCTTGGAGGATCATTCAACACTTGTGGCATCCTTCCCCTTCCCAAATGCTCTCACTACCCAATACTCTGATTATGTGATATAGTTATTATTTTATGGAGGCAGTGGCAATAGAATCTGTTGGGAGTCAAATAGGAAAGGACAAGCCCTGGGTCTACCACTTTACTGTCTGATCTACTTGATATTCTGTAAGTCACCCAACCTTGCTCAGCCTCAGTTGCTACATGAATATAGTAATAACACTTCCTTCATGGAGATGTTGTGAGGATTTAATGATATCACATATACAGAGTCCTAATAGAGTAGGTATTCAGTAAATAGGTGCTGTTATTATTATAATTTCCTTTCTTGGTGATCACAGGCCTCTAGGCTCCCCATTTTCCTGTATCTCTGTCTATTAAGATACTGATATGACATAAGGCTGCAACACCATCTTGGCTGTAGTAGTCAAGAAGATTCAAAACAGAGAGTTTGTCCGGTAGGACCCATGCTAATTATCCATACCACCTCCCGACCCCTAACAGAAGTCTTCTCCAGGTTGTTACTTGCAGGCACACTCTCTTACCAATGGCAGCCTCTGCTTCCCCGTAGACCTTTCCTTCTCTCTCCCTTTTGGGTCCTTTGGTTTTGTCTTTCTTGGGTCTTTCCTTTCTCTTGGTCTCGTTAATCAAATCCCTGTCCTAAAGGTGAAAAGTCAAGGAAGGGGACCATGATATGTACAGGAAATGAAAAAATCCATCAAAGAAGATTATGTTGAACAAGGTGACACACTGGCTTAGAATGGAATTTGTGTGGGTTCCAGGTAAAGCAGAAGAGTGAATCTTAGAGAATGCAGAGCCGATGGGGAGATTCAAAGGTTCAGCCTTTGATGTAAAACTGCTAGAAATAATTTCATAAGAGGAAAGAGGAAGAAAAAACACTTATGGTCTGCCTCCTTTCTTAGATTCTAAATCATGATCTCCAGAGCTGGATCAAAGGGAAACAGTTTTCACCTTTGATAGATTGGTGTTGCCATGATTAATGGTTAACTATTCTAAATCAAAGCCAGCTTTATTCACTGCAGAATTATTTGCTAACTTTCAGGAAACCTCAGGCAGATGACCACAACTATGTCAGTCTTCACCTTTCCCCATGGGCTAGAACAACACAGTGGTTCCTCCTAAGAGAGGATGGCAGAGTGGGGTCGTGACTACCCACTCAGTACCTTTGTAGGAATTAGAAATGGGGCCGGGTGCAGTGGCTCACGCCTGTAATCCCAGCACTTTGGGAAGCTGAGGCAGGTGGACCACTTGAGGTCAGGAGTTCGAGACCAGCCTGGCCAACATGGTGAAACCCCGGCTGTACTGAAAAAATACAAAAATTAGCTGGGAGTGGTGTCACATGCCTGTAATCCCAACTACTCAGGAGGCTGAGGCAGGAGAATCACTTGAACCTGGGAGGTGGATGTTGCAGTAAGCTGAGACTGCATCACTGCACTCCAGGCTGGGCAACACAGTGAGACCGTGTCTCCAAAAAAAAAAAAAAAAAAAAGAGGAATTAGAAATGATGTTCCGTCCTTCAGGAAGATGCAGCGTGCAGGGCTTGATAAGCAGACCACAGGCTGGACCTCAGTGCCCCCCTCATCTCCTTTATCGGGTGCCCTCATACAGTGAGCAATCTATACAACTGTACATGGTATCCTTGATGAGATCCAAGTAGGGCTTTCGGACCAAGCTTTTAGGGGTTTACACTCACATGACTGATGCTGGCTGATGTCTCCTGGCTAAACAGTCTTGGTTCAGCCTTCCCTTCTCTTTCTCTTGGAAGAAGAGATGCATACACAGCGCTCAACCTCTCGGGTGACTCAGGCCCGTATCCCAGAAGTCCTCTGTGTAGGTGGTGTACATCATAATCTCTGCCCCTTTGAAAAGAGCAAACCAACAGGACCAAACTAAAGAAAAATTCTGGTGGAAAGAAAGAGGGTAAGTGAGCCAACATCGAGCACCTGTTCTCTGCAGGCACTGTGCCTGACATTTGACATACTTAGTCAACTCTTTTTCTTCTGCATATCCCATGGTAAGGAAGATTAGAAAGATTGGTCTTCACTTTTGGGGTTTCCTCAGGATAAATCCTAAAATTTAGAGAGTGGGATAAATCATTTGCTCTTTGGGGTTGCATATTTATGCTTTTAATTGAATGGCATAGAATTATTTAACTGAAATTTCTTCTATCAAAGGATTAGCTGGAAAAAGAAAGTGACCTTTAAGAAAGATTGTGTTAGGAACATGTAACTACCCATTCATTCCTTTATGCCCTCTGAATTCTTTTTTTTTTTTTTTTGAGACGGAGTCTCGCTGTGTCGCCCAGGCTGGAGTACAATGGTGCGATCTGGGCTCACTTCAACCTCCACCTCCCGGGTTCTAGCGATTCTCCTGCCGCAGCCTCCCGAATAGCTGGGATTACAGGCGCCCACCACCACGTCCGGCTAATTGTTGTATTTTAGTAGAGATGGGGTTTCACCATGTTAGTCAGGCTGGTCTCAAACTCCTGACCTTAGATGATCCACCAGCCTCAGGCTCCCAAAGTGCTGAGATTACAGGCATGAGCCACCATGCCTGGCTACATGCCCTCTGAATTCTATCCTTGATCAAATTCAGCCACTAAAAGGTCATGTGCTGTGTTGGTTTTATCCATTGTAGAATTGCTGTCAGTCACTGTTTGCCCTGAGGATAACTGACTTATGCCCTCTGGGTAAAAAGGGCACTGAAAAGCAGCCACATGGATTGCAGCAATATCAGTTACTGTGTGCCTGCTCTGTGCCAGGTCTGGTTCTGGGCATTTTATTTTTTTTTAGCTAAATGAGTATTCTCTTTACTGTGCTCTGCTAGCACAGGGCCTTACTGTAGAAACTTGAGAAATATTTGTTGAATGAGGTGAATGGAATTTCCTGTAAATATATGAGACTTTAAATCATTCAGTGTCACTCTATAAAAGCCTATACGAGAAGTCTTCTTTAGAATTTAGTGCTTGGAAAACCTTTAATTTCCCCGAGGAATAGGTACGCTGCAAATGAGAACCACAAACCTGATTGTTTTGCTCTCTTTTTTTTTTTTTTTTCAGAAATCTCTATGTCAGGAATCCCTCTGTCAAGCCTGAAATTAAGTCACAAAGGCTATGATGACTTTTGTGAAAAGTTTGTGTTTTTTTCTCCTGATTTAAAAAAAATTTTGTGTTTTTTGGTGGGGGTGGTTGTCACAAGCATTTAAAATACATTGTGAGAAAAGATCAGGTATAAAACTCTAAAAATGGTGTTCCTCTGGTGGCTGTCTCATTCATCCAAGTGCCTTTCCCCCTTTATTCCTGGGGAACACGAAACCTTTTTGACCCGGGAGGGAATCCTTACATCCCTGGGCAGGTGACAGCAGGTTCTCAAGTCATGGAGGTTTTTGGGAAGTCACAATAGGCTGTAGTTCCAGATGGAGGCAGAGAGGCCACACCAGCTGCCACTTCCAAAGTAGCTTAAGTCAAAACACTACGTCTGACTGGCTGGGCTCACAGTAAGCACGTAAGTACAGTACACGGGAAGCACTCAATACGGGCTAGCAATTATTATTAATATTGGTGTTAAGATTATTAGCATTATTTATTTTACTCAGAGCTGACTGAATGCTGAGGGGAGAAACCCAGGTTGAAGTGATAGATTTCAGCTTTCTAGGCATCTCTGTAGATCTCAGATTGGACAAATGGAAAGAGCTGTTCCCACAGGGTTAGAGTTAACTTCACTCTTTACCCAACCAGCCAAATAAATATGATTTAGGTAGGAAACACATCACAATATAATCATCCCCAAGAATCTTTGTTTCTTAGACAACCGTTTAATTTTGGCTGTTAGAGCATACTGTCAGCTGAGAACTCCCATGCCTGTCTGAAAAAAAACAAATTAAACCAATTAAAAATACAAACAAAAGCAGAGAGGCCCATGTTATTACAACTTTGAACACTTACACCTTTTGCACAATATCTGCTTCTGGGGTCTGGATGTGCTCAGTCCGGGAAGCCCTGAGAGAGTCAAGGGTCATACTTCTTGGCTCTGGGTCTGTGAAAACAGAGTATCAGTCAATAAAGGACAACAGGCAATTATCCTAGGAGGAGATCAGACATGGAAAAACATCTACCTGGTGAGTAGCCAAAGGCATGCAGATTAGAACAATGACGTATGCTATACCCAGAAAATTAGCAAATACTTCAGAAATCAGGGCTGACACACGGCAAGTAACATTAAAATTAGTATTAAAATATCCTTTGGGAAAGTGATATGACAGTATGTATCGGCAATCAGAAAAATGTTCTAGCCTTTGATCAGGAATCTCACTCCTGGTATTTATCATAAGGAAAGAATTCAAAAGAAGAAACAAACTTTTTGTACCAACTTACTTCTTATTACATTTTTTTTTTTTTTTTTTTTTTGAGACGGAGTCTCGCTCTGTTGCCCAGGCTGGAGTGCAGTGGCGTGATCTCGGGTCAGTGCACCCTCTGTCTCCTGGGTTCAAGTGATTCTCCTACCTCAGCCTCCCGAGTAGCTGGAACTGCAGGTGTGTGCCACCACACCCGGCTAATTTTTATGTTTTTAGTAGAGATGGGGTTTCACCATATTGGCCAGGCTGGTCTTGAACTCCTGACCTCGTGATCCACCCACCTCGGCCTCCCAAAGTGCTGGGATTACAGGTGTGAACCACTGCGCCCAGCCAACATTACTAGTAATCATGAAAAATTAGAAACAGCTCAACAAGGTAGACTGGGGAAGTAATTTATGATACATTAACTTGACATTTAAAATTATGGTTAAAAAGATAAATAAGCAATATGGAAAAACTGATATGACAAGTAAAAATATAAACTACAGAATAGTGTGTTAGAACTCTATAAAATCTGGATGGATATGAACTGGAAAACAGAAAAAGGAAATAATAGATAAAATTGGGAGGTTTAGGTGTGTTTATATTTTTTCTTAAAGGTTATAACATTGAAAAGCAAGTTGATTTTAAAAAACAAATGTTAGGCTCACGCCTGTAATCTCAGCACTTTGGGCGGCCAAGGCAGGCAGATCACCTGGGGTCGGGAGTTGGAGACCAGCCTGGCTAACATGGTGAAACTCCATCTCTACTAAAAATACAAAATTAGCTGGGTGTGGTGGTGGTGCATGCCTGTGATCCCTGCTACTCGGGAGGCCGAGGCAGGAGAATAGCTTGAACCTGGGAGGTGGAGGTTGCAGTAAGCCTAGACAGCACCACTGCACTCCAGTGAGCACCACTCCACACCAGTGGAGCATCACTGCACTCCAGTGAGACTCTGTCTCAAAAAAAATAAATAAAATAAAATAAAATTTAAAAAACCCCCCAAAACCCCCCAAAAAACAAATGTTAACTTTTTTTTTTTTGAGACAGAGTCTTGCTCTGTCGCCCCGGCTGGAGTGCAGTGGCACAGTCCCGGCTCACTGCAACCTCAGCTTCTTGGGCTCAACCAATCCTCCCCACCTCAGTCTCACAAGTGGCCAGGACCACAGGTGCACACCACTATACTCGGCTAATTTTTTCTATTTTTCGTATAGACGGGGTCTCACTATGTTGCCTAGGCTGGTCTCGAACTTCTGGGCTCAAGCGATCCGCCCACCTCAGCTTCCAAAAGTGCTGGGATCACAGGCATGAAGCACCATGCCTGGCCAAAAAAACAAATGTTATCTTATGAGGATATGAGGAAGGGTTACACAGGCCACACAGCTAGTGCTCTTTGCTGGGTGCTCTGAAGACCATGTTGGGCTACTCTTTTAGAATGAAGAGTCTCCAGACCAAGACTTCATATTGGACTAGTCTACATCTTGTTTTAGTTACTTTAAATAATTTTTTGATTATGGAAGGTACATTTTATTGCAGAAAAATTGGAAAACACAAAAAAATCATAAAGAAGAAGAAACAAAACCCCCACAGTCAACTCATAACTATTAGAATGACTAAAATTAAAGACTGACTGTACTGAGATTTGACAATGATGTGGAGGAACTGGAACTCTCATCTACTGCTGTTTGGAATGTAAAATGGTACAACCACCAAGGAAAATAATTTGGCAGTTTTTTAAAAAGTTAAATATATACCTGCCGTACCATCCAACTATCCTACCCCTAGGTATTTTACCCAAGATAAATGAAAGAAATGAAAGCATAAATCCATACAAAGACTTGTACACAGATGTTCACAGCAGTTTTATTTGTAATGGTCAAAACTGAAACAGCTCAAATGTCCATCAACAGATAAACAGATAAACTGGTATATATATACAATACAATACAACTCAGCAGTAAAAGGGAATGAACTATTGATATACCTGGCAATATGGATGAATCTCAAAATAATTATGTTGAGTGAAAGAAATCATTCGAAAAAGTACATATGGCTGGCTGGGTGCGGGGGCTCATGCCTGTAATCTCAGCACTTTTGGGGGGCTGAGGCAAGCAGATCATCTGAGGTTGGGAGTTCGAGACCAGCCTGACCAACATGGAGAAACTCCATCTCTAGTAAAAATACAAAATTAGCTGGGCGTGGTGGTGCAAGCCTGTAATCCCAGCTACTCGGGAGGCTGAGGCAGAATGGCTTGAACCCGGGAGGCGGAGGTTGCAGTGAACTGAGATCGCGCCATTGCACTTCAGCCTGGGCAACAACGGCGAAACTCCATCTCAAAAAAAAAAAAAAAAAAAGAATAAAGAAAAAAAAGTACATATGGCATGATTCCATTTATATAAAATTCTAGAAAATGCAAACTAATCTATAGTGACAGAAAGCACATCAGTGGTTGTCTGGGGATGAAGGAGGCTGGAATAGGGGAGGTATGAGGAAATTTTGGGAGTGATGAATATTGTATTTCGATTGTGGTGATGGTTTCATGGGAATTGTACAATTTGAAAAGGTCTAATTTATTGTATGTCAATTATCCCTTGATAAAGCTGCTTTAAAAAAGTAGCAAGAGATATGTTAATACAAGGAAAGTGCCTAAACTGGTGCCAGCACACGGTAAAAACAAACAAGAACCAAAAAAATCTCACTATGCTCTCTCACTCTACCCATATACAACTACTGCAAATATTTTGGTGTATTTGCTTTCATGTATATACAATGAATATCATATTTCCATATAATTGATTAGTGTATATTCAATTTTAATCTACTTTTATATTACAACTTTCCCATATAATTAAATATTCTTAATTTTTTTTTTTAATTCTTAGAGACTGGGTCTCGCTCTGTTGCTCAGGGTGGAGTGCAGTGGCATGATCACAGCTCACTGTAACTTTGAACTCCTGGGCTCAAGGGACCTCCCACCTCAGCCTCCTGAATAGCTGAGGCTACAGGTGTACACCACCACACCCAGCTAATGTTTTAAAATTTTTCTTTTTGTAGAGACAGGGTCTTGTCATGTTGCTCAGGCAGGTCTCAAACTCTTGGCCTCAAGCAATTCTCCTGCCTCAACTTCCCAAAGTGTTGACATGACAGGCATAAGCTGCCACGCCTGGCCTAAATGTTCTTAAAAATGATTTTAGGCTAGATGTGGTAGCTTATGTCTATAATCCCAGGACTTTGGGAGGCTGAGGCAGGCAGATCGCTTGAGCATAGGAGTTTGAGACCAGCCTGGGCAGCATGGTAAGATCCTGTCTCTACAAAAAATAGAAAAATCAGCTGGGCATGGTGGCATAAGCCTGTCATCCCAGCTACTCAGGGGGCTGAGGTGGGAGGATCGCTTGAGCTTGGGAGATCAAAGCTGCCGTGAGCTGTGATGGCACCACTGCACTCCAGCCTGAAAGACACAGTGGGACCCTGTCTCAAGAAAAATTTTTAATAGCAGCACAGTATGTTATCGTATGAATGTACCATAAGTGAGTTAACCAAACATGTAATTTTAAAAATTCATATTGCTTCTATTTTTTATAACCATAAAGAACTTTGCATAGAATATCCTTGAAAGGAATTTTTATTTTGTTTTGTTTCTGAGACAGTCTCGCTCTGTCGCCCAGGCCGGAGTGCAGTGGTCCCATCTTGGCTCACTACAACCTCCACCTCCTGGGTTCGATTCTCATCCCTCAGCCTCCTGAGCAGCAGGGATTACACGCATGCACCACCATGCCCAGCTAATTTTTTGTATTTTTAGTAGAGACTGGGTTTTGCTATGTTGGCCAGGCTGGTCTTAAACCCTGGCCTCAAGTGATCCACCCGCCTCGGCCTCCCAAAGTATTGGGATTACAGGTGTGAACCACAGCATCTGGCCAGGAATGTTTTGATTATTAAAAAATTTATTCTTTGTTCATGTTTCTGATTAAAGGATGTACAGTCTATTTTTTGTGGATTTAGCAGTTTATCAGGATTTATAAGTGTCATTTTAAAAACAGTCGATTTAAACCATGTAGAAATACGTATGAAAAAGTCTGCAAAACAAAACATACTTTAAACATGTTTAAGTAGATAGATCATCTGAAATTCTGGATTTTTCAGTCACTTCATTGTTATGCAGCCAAGTAATTCTTTTTTTTTTTTTTTGAGGAGTTTCACTCTTGTTGCCTAGGCTGGACTGCAATGGCGCGATCTCGGCTTACTGCAACCTCTGCCTCCCGGGTTCAAGTGATTCTCCTGCCTCAGCCTCCCGAATAGCTGGGATTATAGGCATGTACCACCACGCCCGGCTAATTTGTATTTTTAATAGAGACGGGGTTTCTCCATATTGGTCAGGCTGGTCTTGAACTCCCGACCTCAGGTGATCTTCCCACCTTAGCCTCCCAAAGTGCTGGGATTACAGGCATGAGCCACCGCGCCCGCCCAGCTAGCAGCCAAGTAATTCTTAACTTCAGTTGGAGTAAGCCCCCTAAATCCAGCTTCGTTGAAGATTCCAACTTCTATGTTATCCTCTGTCATTTGGCCTTCAAAGCTTTCCTTTAGGGTTAAGATGGCTGTATGAATGGCATCTTCAAGTTCCAGATCTTCATTTTATCTTTTCTCAAGGGAAGTTTTCCCATTCACATAGTTCTTTCCCATTGCTGTGGCTTTCCAGGCCAAGTAAGCTCCAGATGGATCTGACTGAAATAAATATGGTCGTCCCTCATTCCAACCACAAACAAGTAAAGAAACTCCAAATGGACGAACACCACCTGACTGAGTATATTCTTGCATCACAGAATTTGCTCTCCGTACTAGCTGAGCTGTGGGAATGGGCACTTGGTACACAAGATAGTATTGTTGAGCTAGTTTCGAGCTCTGTGCACAAGCGCTCTGTAATCTGGGCCCACACCACTGTACACCAAACCTACACGCTTGGTAATTGGTTCCACTTTGTCTACACTTCGCTCATCATACAGAATGAATTTCTGTTTTTCCTCGGTTGCTAATACCACACCATTTGCAGCTTTAATTCCCACTGACAGGGCTCCTCCAGCTATAGCAGCCAAAGCATATTCAATCCGGACAAGTTTATCAGACGGGCTGAATGTAGTCAGCAAAAAGCCGTACCGCGCTCCGCCATCTTTACCCGAAGAGCCAAAGCGCAAGGATGTACAGTTTTTAAGTCACAATGCCTACTGCCAAATTGTTCCCCAGAAAATTTGTACCAATTTGAATCAGATAGACACAGATGCTGGTCTAAGGGAGCTTACATTCCAGTGGGGAAGATGAATAGTAAAACAAAACCAGCCTCAAAACACAAAACTGTTTTTGAAAGGAAGACTCTAATATTCAATTCGTGCCTTTCTCTCTGAGAAGTAGATTCTTGCATGAATTAATTTATTTCTCCTCAGTTTTATTTGAAGATGTTATACTTTTAAAGAAAGATTTGAAAAGAAAAAGTTCACCCATTATTCCATTGGCATCATTCCCTTAATACTACAGTTAATCTATTTTTCAATGTTATTTTGTGGTTTCCCCGCCCAAGAGCTTCTTTGCAACTTTGGTTTTCTTCTACTTCTACTCAGGTTCAGGGAGGTGTCCACTGTCTCTCAAATCGACCAGACTTTAGAGGGGCACAAGATTGTTAATGCGCAAAGGTGGTTGAGGAATTGGAAAGGTTGACTGGGGCTGTACCTTGGAATTTATTTTGTCTTGGATAATATGTAACATTAACAGAGAGCAGAAGCTGATTAAAGTATCTTGGTGCCAAAGGGTAGTTCTCTGAGGGTTTCTTTCCTTATCATGACTGGCGCGAAAAAACTCTCACTGAAGACCTTCGCTGCTCTTCACAACTATTTTGAACTCTGGGACAGGGCATGACAGAACCAGCAGAGGGCGTATTTGTATTGACCAAAAGCTGAGGTTGTACATGGTGAAACTTCCATTGTGATTAGAATTGAAACCTTCCCAGTTTTGGGACGTGGGCCATGGAAGGGTGATTTTTTTTCTCTTAGTAAAATAACCTGATATTTAGGAAGTATTGGAACAAACGAAGTCAGTGCTTTGAATAACTTAAAACTTTTAACTACTTTTTAAAAGTCTATAAAATATCTTAAGCATTCACAGTATAGGAAAAATACTGTATACTCATCGCCTATGGATTTACCACTTAGTTTTGTAAAATTTTAACATTTTGCAATATTTGAGTCATGCATTTTTTTTCTTTCTTTCTTTTTTTTTTCTGAGACGGAGTCTCACTCTGTTGCCCAGGATGGAGTGCAGTGGCACCATCTCGGCTCACTGCAACCTCCACCTCCTAGGTTCAAGCAATTCTCCTGCCTCAGCCTCCCAAGTAGCTGGGATTACAGGTGTGCGCCACCATGCTCAGCTATTTTTGTATTTTTACTACAGACAGGGTTTCACCATGTTGGCCAGGCTGGTCTTGAACTCCTGACCTTGTGATCTGCCCGCCTTGGCCTCCCAAAGTGCTGGGATTACAGGCATGAGCCACTGTGCCCAGCCTGAGTCATGCATTTTCTAAAGAAATAAAACATTTAAGACACAGCCCAAGACTTCATTTATCACATGCTACTATGGTGTGAATGTTATCGTCTCCTTCAAAATTCATGTGTTGGAAACTCAATATTCAATGCAGCAGTGTTGGGAGGTGGGGCTTAATAAAAAGTGTTTAGGTCATGGAGGGCTCCATCCTCATGAATGAATTAATGCTGCTATAAAAAGGGTTTGTGGGCTGGGCACAGCGATGCACACCTGTAGTCCCAGCTACTTGGGATGCTGAGGCCGTGGATAGTGTGAGCCCAGGAATTCAGGTTGAGCCTGGGCAACATAGAAAGACCCCATCTCTAAAAAAAAGAAAAAGGGCTTGTGGGAATGAGTTCCTTCTCTTTTGCCTTTTTGCCTCCCACCACGTGAGGACACAGTAAGAAACCTGCATCTTGATCTTGGGCTTCTCAGCCTCCAGAACTGGGGGAGACTGTTCTGTTCTTCATAAATTACCCAACACAACAACAATTTTGTGTTGCCTCTGTTATAGCAACACAAAATGGATTAAGACACATATAATCCCATTTCACTCTCCCTCCCAGAGGTAATCAGTCTCTTTAATTTGATATTTATCAGTCCTTACATATATTTTTATATCTGTATTACATACACATGCACATGTAAACAATATATAGTATTATTTTACATATTAAAACTCTACATAAATGATATTATTTATGTAACTTTTTCAACTTGCCTTATTTTGCCTAATAAGGCAAAAAACCCTTAATAAGTCTTTTGGGATTAACCCATATTAATACATGTAATTTTATTTTCAGCTATCATACAGTATTCCATTGTATAAATATATGACCATTTTAAAATCCATTTTACTGTTGGTGGCCATTTTGACTATTTCTAATTGTTTATGATTATAAATAATGTTTCAATGAACCTTTTTAGGTGAGTCACTGTTCATACATACTTTCTCTAAAGGATACCTGGGAATGAACTTGTTGGGATGCAGGATATATGCATCTTCAATTTATTGAATATTTTCAAATTGCTCTAAATTACTAAAACTTTATATCCTCATTAATAGTGTTTATAGACTTTTAAACTTTTGCTGGTCTGATATATATGAAATGATATCTTTTTGTTTTAATTTGGATTTTCCTGATTAGTAGGGAGAACTTTTTTTTCTCTATGGCCATTTATTTGGGTTTCTTCTTCTGTTAGTTGCCTGTTCATATCATTTGCTCATTTTTCCTTTGGGTTGATTGTCTTTTTCTTTCCCTATTTGGAGAGGGAAGAAATGCTGCTGCATTTTGGTTACTAATGCTTTGTTGGTTATATGTATTGCAGGTAGTATCTCCTTCTAATCTGCA
Source organism: Pongo pygmaeus (assembly GCF_028885625.2). Classification (NCBI taxonomy): domain Eukaryota; kingdom Metazoa; phylum Chordata; class Mammalia; order Primates; family Hominidae; genus Pongo; species Pongo pygmaeus. Next base: position 102,467,611 of record NC_072384.2, on the reverse strand, counting down.
ATTTGGCTTTTAACTTTATGCTGTCTTGTTGAAAACTTCAAACTTTAATATAGTCAGATTCATTGGCTGGGCACAGTGGCTCACACCTGTAATCCCAGCACTTTGGGAGGCCAAGGCAGGCTGATCACTTGAGTTCAGGAATTGGAGACCAGCCTGGCCAACATGGTGAAACCCTGTCTCTACTAAAAATACAAAAATTAGCCGGGCCTGGTGGCGCACACCTGTAATCCCAGCCACTTGGAAGGCTGAGGCAGCAGAATCACTTGAACCCAGGGGACAGAGGTTGCAGTGAGCCAAGATCATGCCATTGCACTTTCTGGGTGATAGAGCGAGACTCCGTCTCAAAAAAAAAAAAAAAAAAATTTATCAGTAATTTTCTTTATGGTTTGTGTTACAAATAATAGGTAAAAAGTTTTTTCCTTTCCCAAATTCATAAAGATATTCTGCTATATTTTCCTCTAAAAGTTAAATTTTGCTTTTTGACATTAAGCTCCTAAATACACCTGATATTTTGTGAGGTGAGAATTTTAAAATTGCATAACCAGTTGTCTCAGAATTATATAGTGAATAATAGATCATCCTTTCTCCACTATTTCCCTTTATAATGCCATTGCCATATATCAAGTTTCCATATGTGAGCACATTTATTTCTGGATTCTCTATTCTCTTCTGTCTGTCTCTAAGCCAATAGCACACAGTTTTATTTTTTACAGCTTTAAAATAAGTTTTTATATTTGTCAGGGCAAACTTCCACTTTATTTTTTTTCAAAATTATACTGGCTAATGTCTTAGTCTGTTCAGGCTGCTATAACAAAATACCATAAACTGGGTAGCTTAGAAACAACAGAAATTTATTTCTTGTGGGTCTAGAGGCTGGAAAGTTCAAGATCAAGGTACTGGAACATTCAGTGTCCGGGGAAGTCTCACTTTCTGGTTCATGGAGGGCACCTTCTTTTGTGTCCTCACATGATAAAAGGGGCAAGACAGCTCTCTGGGGCCTCTTTTGTAAAGGCACTAATCTCATTTATGAGGGCTCTGCCCTCATGACTTAATCACCTCCCAGAGGCCCGACCTCCAAATACCTTTACATTGGTGATTAGGTTTCAGCATGTGAATTTTGGGGGGACACAAACATTCAGACCATGACAACTATTTCTGGCTTTTCTATATGAATTTTAATATCAGCTAATCATGTTCTGCCAAAAACCCTGCTGGGGATTTTTAAAATTGAAATTGCACTGAATTTATAGACTGCCAAAAGGAAAAACCAAACCAAACCGGAATCTGATCAAGTCTCTAGATCCAAGTGTTAACTTACAGGACATGTGGAAGACAGAGAAACATGTTAAACTACACCACAAGGACACAACCAGCAAAGTCTAGATTGAAACTCAACAAGACAAGTGACCCAATTTCCTACAAATATACTAAAAGGGGGAAAAAAAGAAATGGAAGGGAACTTATAAATTCAATGAGATTTAAAGGCCATATTAACCAATTGCAAACAGTTGGTTTGCAAATTCCAAAACAATTATAATAATTATGGGACAATTTGAACTTTGAAAACTGATTGAATATTCAATTATATTAAAGAATTATTTAAATTTTGGGTGTAATAATGGTATCATGATTATGTTAAAAGTCATTTCTCATCTTTGAGAGATATGTTCTCAAGTATATATGAATAAAATGATATGAACCTAAAATTTGTTTCAAAATAACATGGGAGAGAGAAAGGAGTTGGAGATACAGGTGAACAACACTGGCCAAGAGATGGGTATATGGGATTCACTGTGCTGCTCTGTTCACTTCTGTGTATGTTTGTAGTTTTCCATAATAACAATTCCTTTTAAATTCTATTTTTAAATTGTGCTTTATGTTTTCAAACACTATTTTTTACACAATTGATTTCTGTGTATTGATCTGTATTTAGTAATCTTGCTGAATTCTTTTGTTTGTCTTTTAATATCTTGTCTGTAGAGTCCCTTGAATTTTCCATATAAGTAATAATATAGTCTGGAAATAATACCAGTGTCATTTTCCTCCTTCCTATCCTTTCATCTTTCCTTTCTTTGGTTTCTTTACTGTTCTGGCTAGCATTGCTAGTACAATGTTGAATAGAATCACTGATAGAGGACATCCTTGTCCTAGTCCTGTCTCTAAAGAGAATGCTTCTTGGCCAGGCGCAGTGCGGCGTGCCTGTAATCCCAGCACTTTGGGAGGCCGAGGAGGGTGAATCACCTGGGTTCAGGAGTTCAAGACCAGCCTGACTAACATGGTGAAGCTCCATCTCTTCTAAATACAAAAAATTAGCCAGGCGCGGTGGTGAGCAACTGTAATCCCAGCTACTTGGGAGGCTGAGGCAGGAGAATCGCTTGAACCTGGGAGGTGGAGGTTGCAGTGAGCCAAGATTGTGCCGTTGCACTCCAGTCTGGGCGACAAGAGCAAAACTGTGTCCCCCCCCCCAAAAAAAAGAATGCTTCTCAATTTCTACCATTCAAGTATTCAAGTGTGATGTTTACTATAGGTTTTTCATGGATACTCTTTGTCAAAATCAAGAGGCCCTCTTCTATTCTTAGTCTGATAAGTTTTAATTGGGAATGGGTAAATTTTATTTTTTTCCTTTTGCATCTATTGAGATGACCCTAAGGCTTTTCCCCACTAACCTCTTAGTGTGGATTATAAATATATTTTCATATGTTAGACCCTCTTTGAATTCTTGTGATAAACCAAATTCAGTTGTGTGTATTGTTAATACTTTTAAAAATATAAGCTTAAGAATTTGATTGGTTAATCGTTTATTTAGGAGTTTTTTATGTTTGATCATAAGTGAGATTGGTCTATAATTTTCCTTTTTTTATTTTATGTTTTGAGACGAAGTTTCTTTCTTGTTGCCCGGGCTGGAGTGCAATGGTGCTATCTTGGCTCACCGCAACCTCTGCCTCTTGGGTTCAAGCGATTCTCCTGCCTCAGCCTCCTGAGTAGCTGGGATTACAGGCACGTGCCACCATGCCCGGCTAATTTTGTGTTTTTAGTAGAGACGGGGTTTCTCCATGCTGGTCTCGAACTCCCGACCTCAGGTGATCCGCTTGCCTTGGCCTCCCAAAGTGCTGGCATTACAGGCGTGAGTGACCAGGCCTGGCCTATAATTTTCCTTTCTTATGTTGTCCTTATCTCTAGTTTTAGCTGCTTTTGGGTTTTGACAAATTTAGGTCTCTTGTTAGAAATGAGCTTTTCTTCCTGGAAGGTGAAGAGAATTTTCAGAATCAACGGACGACTGTTGTTCTCTGGGACTCTGGGGGACTTCCCTGGGGACTTCCTCAGTCTGGACTGAGTAGGAGTAAACCAGAAACATTCTTAAGGGTGCACCACTTCCTACTTCCTCCTCCTCCAATATGAAGGAGAACTTTGAAATACTTCCCAGAGGAAAAATAGAGCAATACCAGAGTCAGGTAATGTAGGTGCTAAGGACTAGCAGAATATTTTGCACCTAGTACTGCGGGCTGCAGATAGCAGGGCCTGGCAGTGTGCTGTGCCATGACTGTGCAGGCAACACACTGGGCAATGTGGGGAGCAAGGAGCCCCAGACCTTTGCATGGTGCCATCTTCCAGGCTGTAGATTCCGGTGAGTGGCACCACCAGGACTTCTGGGCACACACTTCTGGTCTCCTTGTTTTCTCCACAGTGTTAGGAGGAACTTTTCCAACACTGGCTACTCCTCACTTCTTTGCACAGGTCAGGCAATCATTACACTTGCTCCTTCTGGAGCTGTTTATTCCTGAAGCTGGAAACAGTCCAAGGAAAAGCCTTCAAAATGAAACTGACCTGAACGGAACTGAACTGAACTAGATAACCACAAACACTGGGCAGACTCCAGTTACCCTGGTTTTAATAATTAGTTGTCATGCACGATTCTCTTGACTTGTAGGCCTCAGGTTTCTTCATCCATAATATAAAAGAACTTCTAGATCACCTCCAAGATTCATGCTGGCTTAAAAAACATACTGCCATAATTTTGTGATGTTTTCCTGACTTTTTACTATTTCCTCTCAGAAGCACATGGATGGCATCACAACTCAAAGATTCAAGGACCATGGAGTCATAGAAACCTGGGTTCATCTCTCAGCTCCTCCACTTACTGGCTGTGTGCCCCTTGGGCAAGTTACTTAAACCCTTTGAGCCTCATTTTCCTCATCTGTGGAATAGGAATAATGCACTTTACCTCATAAGGTTATAGTGAGGATAAAATAAGTTCAAAGTACATAAAGCACCTAGCATTATGTCTTGCTTCATAGTAAATGCCAAAAATGGCCAGGCGCGGTGGCTCACGCCTGTAATTCCAACAGTTTGGGAGGCCGAGGCGGGCGGATCACCTGAGGTCAGGAGTTTGAGACCAGCCTGGCAAACAGCCTGGCGAAAACCCATCTCTACTAAAAATACAAAAATTAGCAGGGCATGGTGGCAGGCGCCTGCAATCCCAGCTACTTGGGAGGTTGAGACGGCTGAATTGCTTGAACCTGGGAGGCGGAGTTTGCAGTGAGCCATCGCGCCACTGCACTCAAGCCTGGGCAACGGAGCGAGACTCTGTCTCAAAAAAAAAAAAAAAAAAAAAGTAAATGCCAAAAATTACTTCCCTTTTCTCCACCCCTAAGTGGAAAACTGGCCAAAATAAAACGGTATCAATTAAAAAGTCCAAACTGTTTGGGTGGCACTCCAGGGGTTTGCCTGCCTGCCTGCCTTCTCCCCAGGGACTATGCGTGCCTGCTTTTCAGATGTTTAGACCTTCTAGCTCTGCCAGTCTCCATCTCGGGACGGAGTCCACAGGAGGCCCCAGAGTTAGAGACATCACAAGCCACCACACAGAGGAAAAGAAAAGACTAAAGGAGGCGACACACCCGGAGAAGTGACCCTTCGGGGAGAGCCCGCCTGGGGTCTTGAGCTCACCAGCAAGGAGTTCCTTTTGTAAGGCCGGGACGACCTCGCGCAGCAGAGAGGCGCTAGGCAGAAGCCTCTCCGACGCCGCGGGGACCCGGAGCGGCGCTATTGAAGCCATAAACGCGGCAGGCCCCAAGAGGAGCTGCTCCCAGCGCGCCTGATGCGGGGCCCCTGCCGCCGCGGAGGCGCAGATGCCGCACTGCTGGGCCACTTTGGCCTCCCTCCCCGATTGGCCACACCTTTTTTTCCCCTTTAAAAAAACTGCTTGAAGAATCTTTTCATTCATATTTCTCTAGTTGGGGCGTGTGTGTGTGTGTGTGTGTGTGTGTGTGCGCATGTGTGTCTGTGTATATGTGTCTGTGTCTATGTTGAACGTGTGTGTGTGTGTGTGTGTGTGTGTGTGTGTGTGTGTGTGTGTGTGTGTAGTATTTCTTTAAATCTCTATTTCCCCGGACCTTGCTGTTTTCTCCCGTGTGGGGGCGAATCCTCTTTTTGATAGCTGTTAACATCTAGCATTAATCTATGCAGACAGCCTGGGGAGGTCAGCCTCACTGTTGCCCAGCTCTGCGACCAAGGATGTGGTACTTAACCACTCTGTGCCTCAGTTGTCTCATCTGACAAATAGGGATATCAAGGCCTGCTTCTTTACAGGATTAGTATAAAAGTTAAATGAGGCACTTTACAGAAAATGCATAGCCTGGTGCCTGGCACACAGGGAGTGTGAACAGCTGCCTTCTCTTGATGTCTTCATCACAAATGGGTGAATGCAGTCTAGGTTCGTAAATGCCTTCCTTCATGTCAGCCATTACCTCCTACAGGAAGCCCTACCTGATTTTTCTCTATCTGGATCAGATTTCTGCCCGGGTCTGGATCAGTTGTCCTTCCTGTATTCTCTTAGAGCACTGATCACACTCCACTCACTGGAGCTGTCTGCACACATATCTGTTTCCTCCACCAAAGCGGGAGCTGCAGTAAGGAGTGTGTTTTATCCAACCATGAAGGCTATGAAACTTAGTAGGGATCAGCAAGTGTATGCTGAGTGAATAATGGAAGCTTCCATTCATGCAGTTGGTGGTTAAAGACTTAAGATGGCCTGAACCTGGAGGCTGAACCATGGAGCTATCTCAGTGGTAGCACTGTGGATTCTGCTTTTCCCCTTAACAGAAACAGTTCTAATGTCATTGAATCACAGAAAGTGAGAAACCGAGATTGGAAGGTCAATTTTGTTATTTTCAGATCAGGAAGTGGAAGCCTCCAGAGGCCCAGAGGTTTATGGAGTCCTCATGCCATGCAGGAGAACCGTGGCAAAGCAGTGCTCCCATCTTGACCCATTGAGCTCTCACTCACTTGTTGCTGCACTGAGCCAGGGCTCACAAATGGCACAGGGATGGCCTCCTCCCAGGCTGTCACCTGAGGGAGGCTGGGTGGTAGCAGAGATTTATGTAGGACACAGTGAAGGTGGCAGACCGGCCTTCCCCGGAAATGGGGGTGGGGGATGAGCTTGGGAAGGAGGCCTGGCCCCAGTCCTGGATCTGCAGCCTACCACTGTGCAAGCCTGAGCGACTCACAGACGGCCAGAGCATGAGAATGCGATGGGGCCCTAGAGATGATCCATCCCGACCTCCTTGGTTTATGGGAAAGGAGACCAAGGCCCAGAGAAGCAATCTGCCCTTCCCTAAACTACAGAGTTAATCAAAGGCACAGCTGGTAAAGGAATCCGTGTCTTTTGAATCTGAAACCCAGTTTCCTCGATGAATAGATTCCAGTGTTTCCCAGACATCAGTGGGCATATGAATCACTTGAGGACCTTGTTAACAGGCAGGTCTGGGGTGAGATCCCAGATTCTCTTTTCTAATAAGCTTCCAGGTGCTAGCTAGAACGGGTCTACATAGGTGGTTCTTACAAAATCTCTGGTCTAGACTGCACTATGATGAAACGACTTGGTACACTAGCCACGAATTAGACCAGCCTTATCAGGTTAATGAGGGCATTGGCTGCTGGGACACTCACTGAGAAGCTGATAGAGCCAGTGTCCTCCTTCCTCATCAGCATTAGTCACCTGTTGCCTGTTGGCTGCTTCTGGGTCTATGGTGAAGATGCTGGTTCTGGCTGGTGGCTGTAGGTTCCTTGACTGCACCCTAGTTAGAGGGCTGTGACCTTAGTAACCCTGGGAGGCACTGTTTCCTCACAGGGAACATCATGCCTGCAGTTGAAGTCTTCACTGTGAGGCCTTGAGGGTAGGAAACTTGGTTTTGTCATCTTTGAATCCCTTGAATACTCAGCATATTCATTCATTCATACATTTGACTCATTCATTCATTTAGGAAACATTTACCAGGCCTGAATAAGGCATGATCCTTGCCTTCAAGCAGCTCACACAACACATGGGGCTATAGGTGGTACTTAGGAGCCACTCAATAAGCATTTGTGCAATTGAATTAGACTTCATGAGTCCCAGGGACCCCCTGCCTGCCAGCTCAGACTTTTCCATCAGAGAGGAATAACCCTTCCATCTCGTTTGAAGTCACTTTACTTTGGCCTTTGTTAGAACAGTTGTACCAACATCCTATCTACTATACATCCGTCTCTTGAATAAGGCAATAGGGCTCTGGGCCTCCTTTTTTTTTGACAGAACAGAAATGATGGAAATGGCTTATTTGTTTCTGAGAATTTCCACAATACCTGCCTTTTGTCCCCACCCCCACATTGTTCCAGGCTGCTCCTTAAGGACCCCCTGCACCTCATGCAGAGTTCCCCAAATCTCTCACTCCTCCTAAGACTCTTAAAGCAGTTCTGTCATGTCCCAAGGAGTTATGTCACAGTAACTTCACTGAATGCAGAGGCTGGAAGGCTGCTTCATTCATTTTGGGTCTGCTGCCCACACCTGGACTTAAGCAGAGGACTACATGCATCCCCCAAAAGCAACCCCCAATACCCCTTCTGCCACCGAGACTGGGAAAGTAAAGAAATCATTGTGTTATTACCTTAGAATAAGGCTCTCCTGACAAGGAGCAAATTGTGGCTCCCATTAAAGTTTTTTAAAAAGTAGATGAGTATCCCTTCTTGAGCACTTTGTGACGGGTACTTTTCTTTTTTTTTTTTTGAGACAGAGTCTTGCTCTGTCGTCAGGCTGGAGTGCCGTGGTGCAATCTCGGCTCACTGCAACCTCCACCTCCCAGGTTCAAGTGATTTTCCTGCCTCAGCCTCCCGAGTAGCTGGGACTACAGGCACGTGCCACCACACCTGGCTAATTTTTGTATTTTTAGTAGAGATGGGGTTTCACCATGATGGCCAGGATGGTCTCGATCTCTTGACCTTGTGATCCACTCGCCTCAACCTCCCAAAGTGCTGGGATTACAGGTGTGAGCCACCGTGCCTGGCCCTATGACAGGTACTTTTCTAAGCACATTACATAGTTAACTCTTCTTTGTCACAATCACCCCATGAGATAAGTACTGTTAGTATCCCCATTTTACAGAGGAAGAAAAAAGATGCCCAGAGAAGTTCAGTAACTTACTCAAGGCCACACAGCTAGTAAGTGGTGGAGCTAGAACTTGAACCCTGGGAATGAGACTACATACTCAGTGCTCTTGATCACAATGATGCTGCCTAAACAGTGCCTGCCAACCAATTCCTTCCCCACTACCTATTATTATTATTATTTTATTTTCTTAGAGACAGGGTCTTGCTCTGTCATCCAGGCTGGAGTGCAGTGGTGCAGTCACAACTCACTGCAGCCTTGAACTCCTGGGCTCTAGGGATTCTCCTGCCTCAGCCTCCTGAGTAGCTAGGGCTGCAGGCCCTCACTACCATGCCTGGCTAATTAAAAAAAATTTTTTAGAGGCCGAGATGCAGGGCATGGGGAGGGGTCTTGCTATATTGCCCAGGTTGGTCTCCAACAACTCCTGGTCTGAAGTGATCCTCCTGCCTCCCAAAGTGCTGGGGTTGGAACCATGAGGGACTGTGTCCAGTATTCCCTCCTACTGTTTTTAAAAGAACAGGTTAAATCAAGTTGCTGCCAAATTCAGGGAAATACATACTGGAAACAAGGCCCAGGGCAGTGATTCAAAACTGTGGTCGCTGGTCCACCAGCATCAGAATCACCTGAGAACTTACTAAAAATATAAATCGTCAGGCCTCAGCCCAGATTGAGTGAATCAGAAACTCTGAGGGCGGGGCCTACAAATCTTTAGTTTAACAAGCCTTACAGCTGATTCTGATGCACATTGAAGTTTGAGAACCATTGGCCTAGGAAATAAACAAGAATTGAAATAAAAATTAAAATTATATTCTTTCCCTGGACTTTGGACAGGGGTAGAGGAGTGGAAAGTTTTTTTTTTTGAGACAGAGTCTCACTCTGTTGCCCAGGCTAGAGTGCAGTGGTGCGATCTTGGCTCACTGCAAGCTCCACCTCCCGGGTTCACGCCATTCTCCTGCCTCAGCCTCCTGAGTAGCTGGGATTACAGGCGCCCACCACCGCACCCGGCTAATTTTTTGTATTTTTTAGTAGAGACGGGGTTTCACCGTGTTAGCCAGGATGGTCTCAATCTCCTGACCTTGTGATCTGCCCACCTCAGCCTCCGAAAGTGGAAAGTTTTGTATTTAAAGCCAGAGCAATTTTTCAAAGCCACTTTGATTTGGAGGTTGCTGATTTGACCTGTCTTGTGGAAACTTGAAGTGTTCTCACCAAGTCTAAGACTCATGATAATCTCACTGCAGGTGGCAACTGGTTCACTGCTTAGAATTAACCATGAAAATCACAACTTAATTTAGAGTAGGAAAAAAATCCTGGTAATTAGCTTTAAGACCTATGGGGAGAAAATTGATCCTTTTTTTTTTTTTTTGGAGACAGGGTCTGGTTCTGTTGCCCAGGCTGGAGTGCAGTGGCAGTGGCATGATCATAGCACAGCTCACAGCAGCCTCGAACTCCTGGGCTCCAATGATCCTCCTGCCTCAGCCTCTGGAGTCATGGGACTATAGGCATATGCTACCATGCCCAGAAATTTTTAAAATTTTTTGTAGAGACAGGATCTTGCTGTGTTGCCTAGTCTGGTCTCAGACTCCTGACCTCAAGTGATCCTCCTGCCGTGGCCTCCCAAAATGTTGGGATTACAGGCGTGAGCCACTGTGTCTGGCTGAAAATTGATCCTTAAATAGTTAAAAAAAATTCCTTGGCACTCCCTCTTCTTTTTTCTTCAAATACTTGAAATCCTTTCTGAACATTAGTGTTTATCATTCTGGACAGGAAAATGCCTTCTTTAATTTTCTGTGGTGATATTTCATTGCATTAAACATGGTCTGAATAACCTTTATGCAATCCAGCTGGTGCCTGCTCTTCCGTCATGAGACAGGAAATCTGTTTTGACTGACTTGGTCATTGCTTAGGTTTGGCCATGTTTTGTGCTGCCTAAAACCTCCATCACACTTGGCCAAGCCCTTGGAGCCCTGTCAGTGTTCACATTCTGCATGTGTGATTTATGATATGGCAGATCTGAAGACTGGAGCATGTTTCCCTGGCTAGTGTCACTCTGCCTTGAAAATGGAGGTGGTAAGAGCTCATGTGAACAGAAATCTGCTTAGAAGCTTAACCAAACCCCAGGATCAGGCAACAATAATATATTGTTGTCTGATATCCCCAAAACAACAAGCTCTTGTAAAATTAGTATAAAAATTAATTACTTTTGATTGGATGTCAACTGAAGGACATGGTAAAAGATATAAACAGAAAAAGATCAAGCTAACGGTGAAATCCAAAATCTGTGACTTTACGCATTTTTCTTTTTTTTGAGATGGAGTTTCGCTGTTGTTGCCCAGGCTGGAGTGCAGTAGCGCGATCTCAGCTCACCGCAACCTCCGCCTCCCGGGTTCAAGTGATTCTCCTGCCTCAGCCTCCCGAGTAGCTGGGATTACAGGCATGCACCACCGCGCCCAGCTAATTTTGTATTTTTAGTACAGATGAGGTTTCACCATGTTGGTCAAGCTGGCCTCAAACTCCTGGCCTCAGGTGATCCACCCACCTTGGCCTCACAAAGTGCTGGGACTACAGGCATGAGCCACCGTGCCTGGCCTCCTATTAACATCTTTTAACAGTGCAAAGTTCATCTGACAGTTATGGCTATAAGATTATAAAGCCCCACCCAGTGTTCTCTACCTTGGCCGTCGTGGTGAGTTTCTCTGAGGGGTCTCCTTGCTTCTTCCTGATAGTCCAGTGCATTTCCGCTTTCCTATTGGGTTAACACACAACAAAGAATACATTAGACACAATAAATGCAAACACTTTAAACACTTCTGTGATCCCATGACCTTTGGTAAAAGGGAAGCCAGTTTTCTTAGTGGTTTCTTCTCCTTTTTCGTCAACTTGTTTTTACTTAACTCTCCAGGAAGGCTGCTACTAGTGTTAAACAGGCTAAAGAGCCAGGCAGGGCTAGGCATAATAATATGCACCTGTAGTCTCAGCTACTTGGGAGGCTGAGATGGGAGAATTGCTTAAAACAGGAGTTCCCAGGAGTTTGAGTCCAGCCTGGGCAACATAGCAAGACCCTGGACTCTGTCTCTTAAAAAAAAAAAAAAAAGCCAGGGCCAGGCAGGCTTGGCACCAGCAGCATCGAACACTGTTAGCTTCCTGGTTGTACTTATTTTCATGGGGTCTTATCCCATTCCTCTGTGCAGTGCTGAATGCCTAATGCATGTAGGAGTTTACTGGGGGAAGGGGAGAATGTCATGACAGAGGCCAACTAGCAGAAGGAAGCAGGGCACCTCCAGGACTTGAGGGAGGCCTAGTGTGACTACAGCAGAGACTGAGGGAACTGTGCAGGGTTGGGAGGAGTCAGACCCCCATGGCCTTGAAGGCAGGTTGAGGACTTTGGTCTTTATCTTGAGAACAAATGGAAAGCATTCAGGATTTAAAGCAGGGGAGCCAAAGGGTCAGACAGGCCTTTTGTGGCATCCTCAGGATTACCACGGATTTGGTTTCTTATCACATTTGATCTCTTCTTCCTTCTTTCCTTGAGTCATACAAGCTGCTTGCAATCCCTCCTCCCAGAAATCTCCATAACTGTGGTTACCAACCCTGGCTACACATTAGAATTATTTGAGAAGTTTTAGAAATATGATTCCCAAATAATATGTTATTATTTGGAGTGAAATAACTCCAAATAATAACAGTCATACGGCTGGAGTTGGGGCATTTTAAGGCTTCTAGGGTGAGTCTGATATGCAGCCAGGACTGAGAATCATGCTCTTCTCTAGAGTGTTGCGAGAGCAGTTCCTCAGTGCCAAAGTAACATGGCAGGTAGAGTTGGTGACCCAAGTAAGCCCCGTGTGTCTGATGAGGCCAGATCTGGGCCTTTGTCACCTGGATCCCTGCTCAACCCACAGCTTCATCTTGGTGCTAGAGCTGGAATCCGGCATGAAGGGTCCTGGAAGTCTCTCCGGGTTCACCCTCATTCTGTAGTGACAGTCACCTTTCCACTTTGTTATCAAAGCTGCATCCTGCTTTGAGAAGAGACAACTAATTATCTGCTATTTTGGCACTCTCTTTAATTCCCCTCTGACTTCCCTCACTTGGTGGCTTTTTACCTTGTGTGCTTGTTTCTCACTTGTTAGCTTAGTGTTTGTAGCTGATGATATATACTGACATAAAAAAGCTAACACAGGTAAATAACTTCCTTACTTCTGGGTTTCTTATTTTGGAGACAAAGTCAATTTGGCCTGGTACAGTTAAAAAAAAAATCCCTGAATAAATGGAAAGGAGTAAGAGGATAAGTTAGAAGACTAGAAAAGAGAAACTTAAAAAAAAATCCCTGGTTATAAAGCCTTTTAATCTAACAAGAAACTGTATTGAAAGGGAGAGTCAAGCTTCCTCTTTTGGAAGAATTTTAATGCCAAGAAGGATCAACCTTCAGTTTCAACAACACGCAGCCATGAGCCTTCAGGGGCAAGGAATATCTTCTCATTTCACAGAGGGGGAGAGGGAGATAGAGAAACTCAGGGATTTGGAAATATTTTTAGGTGAGTCTTTGTTAGAAAAAGAAAAAGTCTTAATTTGAAACTCTTGTCAATTCAATTGTATGTTGCTTAGAAAAGTGTCAAAAGAACTATCCTTTTTTAGACATAAGAATACACATATGGCCAGGTGTGGTGGCTCATGCCTGTAATCCCAGCACTTTGGGAGGCCGAGGTGGGCAGATCAAGAGGTCAGGAGCTCAAGACCACCCTGGCCAACATCAAACCCTGTCTCTACTAAAAATACAAAAATTAGCCAGGCATTGTGGCATGCACCTGCAATCCCAGCTACTCAGGAGGCTGAGGCAGGAGAATTGCTTGAACTCAGGAGGTGGAGGTTGCAGTTAGCTGAGATTGCACCACTGCACTCCAGCCTGGGAGACAGAGAAAGACTTCGTCTTGAAAAAAAAAAAAAAGAATATACATGTGAAATAACTTCTATCTAAAGTCATTCATTCACTGCAACAGATTGGAAACAGCCTAAATGTCCCATCAATTGAAGACTAGTTAAATAAATTATTATTAGCTTATACAATGGAATATGATGCAACCATTAAAAAGCACAAGTATCTCTTTATGAATTAACGTAGGACTGCAAGATGTAGTAAGTAAAAAAAAAAAAAAAAAAAAAAAACAAAAAAGACTCTGGGCCAAGTGTGGTGGCTCACACCTATAATCCCAGCACTTCAGGAGGCCCAGGTGGGTGGATCACCTGAGGTCAGGAGTTCGAGACCAGCCTGGCTAACATGGTGAAATCCTGTCTGTACTAAAAATACAAAAATTAGCCAGGTGTGGTGATGTGTGCCTGTAGTCCCAGCTACTCGAGAGGCTGAGGCAGGAGAATCGCTTAAACCCAGGAGGCAGAGGTTGCAGTGAGCCGAGATCGCGTCACTGCACTCCAGCCTAGATGACAGACAGACTCCATCTAAAAAAACAAACAAGCAAACAAACAAAAAGACTCTGAAAAATGTGTATAATATGCTAAAATTTGAATATAATATATATCTGTGTATGTATCTATCCGTATTTGCTTATATATATGCATTATACATTCCAGGAAGGGGACATAGGAAACTAGCAACTCCAGTTGTTCAAGGGAAGGGAGCTGAGCAGCTGGAAGGCACACTGTTTTCTACTTAAATTTGAAAAAAAACCTTCTGAGTATATTTCAGATTCCAAATTTGAGTGAAAGAAACTAAACCTAAATAAAACGTTATGTCACTTTTAGTCTGAGTTACAAATGCATGAATAAAACAGAGTGATGGAAACAGGTAATAATACTTGGTGAGTGAGCAAAACAAATGGAGGGACTGCAAATTCAAATCCCAGTTTTGTTATTTTGGCCCGGTTGTTTGCTCTTCCTCTGTTCATTCAGCTAATGAACATTTATTGAGTGTCTGCTGTGTGCCAGGTACTGAGATAGGCACTGGGGGCACAAAGATGAAAGATGTATTCGTAGGATGCTCACTGGCTTGTGGGGAAATGACAAGTCAGTTTGCAATGCAGCGTGATAAATGTTGTGGCAGATTATGACAGGTTTCTGCAGGGCCTCATGGGAGGTGAAGCTAAATTAGGCTGGGAAGGTTGTTTACCAGCAGACACAGTGCTAAATCTTGCAGTGAAGGGAAGGTAGAACAATTCCAAGCAGAGGAAGCAGCATGTGCTGGTTAGGGGATAGTTTGGTGCGGGGGCAGTGTGTGGACAGTGTAAATTAGACACAGGCCAGATCTTGCATGTTACAGTTCGGAGTTTAAGAAAAATTGCACATGTTACATTTTTCTATTTGTAAAATAAATACATCTTTGATGCTTGGAATTTAACCAGAGCGCCAATGGGGACACAGTAAAGAATTTCAGGCTAACCAGTGATAAGACTGACTGTATTCAGAGCACTGGCAGCAGTGTGGTATTATAAGACCGGGGGAGGAGGAAGATTCACAAACACTTTGCGAACACAAACTACAGCATTGAAACCAACATGTGAGAGGTGCTTTCTCTGGTGGCTGAGGTACAGGTCCTGCAGTCAGGCTGTCTGCACTCAAGTCCTAACTCCTACACTTGATGTCTTACAGACCATAGGAGTTACTTAACCCGAGCCTCAGTTTCTTCAACTGGAAGCCGACAGATGCTGGACAAGTGATCTTAGGTTATCTTTTCCTTGAAAAACCTTCCAGCCGTCCTGCCCTCCACTCTCATGCACAGCCCCCTGCTGGGCATGTTACTTTTAGGACCACAGCAGACTTTCTTAGGGAGCTGCTGGGAGGATGGAGGAGCATGGGCTGCAGGAGTCTGAAGTGTGGCCTCCAGCCTGCCTTGAGCCAGCTGCATGACCTATCGTAGAACCTCAGCTTCTATAACTGTGAAATGGGAGTAATAATAAATAATTGTAGAGTTCTCAAAAGGCTTAACCAGGAAGAGACATTTGGAAATTCCATGTAACATACCATGTGATACATGAATATAAATGACTAATTTCAATACTTTCTTAACGATGGAAGAAAATCAGGATCTCATTCGAAAGTTTCAGCTTCAAGGTAGTACAACTTTTCTTGTGTAACAGAAAAGTCCCCTACGTTGTCTTTGTTAAAGACGTTATGATTTTGGCTGGGCGTGGTGGCTCATGCCTGTAATCCCAGCACTTTGGGAGGCTGAGGCAGGCGGATCACGAGGTCAGGAGATCGAGACCATCCTAGCTAACACGGTGAAACCCCATCTGTACTAAAAATACAAAAAATCAGCTGGGCGTGGTGGCAGGCGCCTGTAATCCCAGCTACTTGGGAGGCTGAGGCAGGAGAATGGCGTGAACCGGGGAGGTGGAGCTTGCAGTGAGCTGAGATCACACCACTGCATCTAGCCTGGGCGACAGAGCGAGACTCCATCTCAAAAAAAAAAAAAAAAAAAAAAAAAGACCGTATGATTTATGAAAATCATAAAGTATCTTGTTTTATTAAGATAAAAAAGATTAATATATAATATCAAATCTCTGCTCCCTTCTTGGGTTCTGCAGCTAGAACAAAGAAGTACAACTAAGTACACAGGAACAGAACAGACAGACCTCATAGATCTCTGATATTGTGGGGATTTTTGGCTTTGAATCCTAGCTCCCTCTGCTGCCAGCCATGTGACTGATCATCTCTGAGCCTCGGTTTCCTCATCTGCATAGTGGGGATCAGCACAATTACTGGGAAGGGTGACAGGAAGACTACACAAGGCTCAATATGTGAGGGGCCTGGCCCTTAGCAGGGATCAGTGAATGTTCCTTTCTCCCTTATGAATTGAGTCCTTTACAGATGTGAACATTCTTTCAAAACTATTAGTTCATGTAATTCTTGTTTCACTGTTGAGAGGCAGGTATGGAGTTCCCAGTATTATTATTATTTTTTTGAGACAGACTTTTGCTCTTGTTGCCCAGGCTGGAGTGCAGTTGTGCGATCTCAGCTCACTGCAACCTCCGCCTCCCGGGTTCAAGAGATTCTCCTGTCTCAGCCTCCTGAGTAGCTGGGACTACAGGCACATACTACCATGCCCGGCTAATTTTTTGTATTTTTAGTAGAGACGGGGTTTCACCATGTTAGCCAGGCTGGTCTTGAACCACCTGAGGTGGTGATCCACCCGCCTCGGCCTCCCAAAATGCTGGGATTACAGGTGGGAGCCACCATGCCCTGTCAGGTCCTAGTATTATTATCTCTGTTTTATTAAAGAGAAAATGGAGTCTCAGAAGCATCACAAGGTCACTTAGTATCAGAGTGTCAGAGAAGTACCCCCTGCCCCACCCAGGGCTTCCCAACTACTAGTCTGACACTCTAATATTGATAATATTATACTAGTCTGACACTTTAGTATTGATAATATTACACTTAATTCCGTTTTTTTTTTTTGTGGGGAAATAGAACACATTCATAAATATTTTTCCCTGGGAATATTATTCAAGTGTCCTGGAACCATTAAGTCTTGAGACCAGCTCGTGATCCCTCTACAACTTTCCTGCCAAGTGGTCATCAAGGCACGTTTAAATGATTGTGGAGACCAGAACTCATCTCCTAAGGCACCCTGCTTCATCTTTGGATGATGTCCTAAGCCAAGCATTATTTTCCTGTTGTGTGTGAAATCCACAGGGTTCGGGGCAGCCCCCTTCCTCTTGGTGGGATGTATGTACACCTGCCCATATAAGTAAAGCTTGGGATTGGTCTCAAAACAGGTGGGGCAGCTCTAACTCCAGGTACGGTTGGCTCTTGTCTGTGTTCAGGCCAATTCCTCTACCTTGCATTTGAGGGCACTATATGCTAACTGTGTGGGAACTGCGAGGTGGAAGCTTATTTCTCATTCTTCAGATCTTCTGGGTGTAACATACACATCCTTTGATATCAACGTGGAGTATAAGGATATTCAATTTGATATCTAGCATTAATAGCCATTATTGCTATTTTCTTCCCTATTACCATGACCTAACCCTGATAATTTAAAAGGTCCCTGAAAAAAACCTCTATCCTTATTCATTCATCAATTACCATTTCTTTTTGAAAAAACACAAATCGAGTTTTTAAAAACATGGTTCAAATAATTTTTTTTTCTTTTTTGGTTTAGAAAACAGGCTGGTCTCAGCTGGGTGCAGCGGCTCACGCTTGTAATCCCAGCACCTTGGGAGACTGAGGCAAGTGGATCACCTGAGGTCAGGAGTTTGAGACCAGCCTGGCCAACATAGTGAAACCCTGCCTTCAGTGTTGTAAAGAGGTTCTTAAAATGTGAGAAGTTCACATGCAATAAATGGAAAATGAATGAATGCTCTCCTGTAGTAACGTGAGCCTGCCTCTGCCACAACATTGTGTTATTACATGTTTCATTGTTTATCTTCCTGTTAGATTCTAGGCTCCCTGGAAGGTCAAGGATAGAGATGATTCACCTCTGTATCCTCAGTGCCTATCACAGTGTCTGATACTCAGAGCGTATTTAATATATGTTGGCTGAGGGGGTCGGGAGAGGTGGCTTACGCCTGTAATCCCAGCACTTTGGGAGGCTGAGGCAGGTGGATCGTGAGGTCAGGAGATGGAGACCATCCTGGCTAACACGGCGAAACCCCATCTCTACTAAAAATACAAAAAATTAGCCGGGCGAGGTGGCGGGTGCCTGTAGTTCCAGCTACTTGGGAGGCTGAGGCAGGAGAATGGCGTGAACCCAGGAGGGGGAGCTTGCAGTGAGCCAAGATCGTGCCACTGCACTCCAGCCTGGGTGACAGAGCGAGACTGTCTCAAAATAAAAATAAAAATAAAAATATGTTGGCTGAGGGGAACTGAATGATCAGTGGGAGAGAAAGCTTTATATTGTCTCCACAGAACTTGGGTGGGACTGGAGGGAAGGGCAAAATCCTGTGGGGTCAGAAAATCTTCCTGGTGCAGATGGAATGTGTCCACAGGAATGGAATTTCCTAGAAGGAGTGCTGGATGCTTAGCTAACATGATAGGCAGTGTTTTTTGATTGCACAAGGCTCAGCTGAGGGCTGCAGCGAAGCTTTATAACAGATGGTTGAGCATAGGCACTGGAACTGGGCTGCCTGACCAAATCTTGCTTCTGCCATTTACCAACTGTGTGACATTCGGTAAGTTACTTAGCCTCTCAATGCCTTAGTTTTCTCATCAGTAAAATGGAGTAATTCTACATACTTAGATTCATTTTATGAATTAAATAAATGCTGCATATACAATTTAGAACAAAGCCAGACACAGAATAAGTGCTCAGTAATGTTAGCAACTGTGATTATTTTTATCTTTCCATTCCCTTGTTCTGCCTTGACCTTTCTTATCACCTACCCTCATCCCCTGCAACATGCAATGCTTCCTACGTGCCCCAGGCAAAAATGAATGACATGCCCTGCGGACAGGCAGGAGATACACGAATGAATGTATAGGATGAGTTGGTTTCCACACAGCTCCAGGTGTGGAGGACAGCCTGTGTGCTCTTCTCTGTTTGAACTCATCATCTTTGTCTGTACTACCCTGAGACTGTGTCTTACTACATGGCAATCCCTAGGAACCTGGGAGCTACCACATCCATAAGGAGAAGGTCTATCTAGGGAGAGCAGTGAACACTGAACATTTCCAAGAGAAGGCACGGTCTTTGGGGCAAAGACTGGCCTGGGAGTCAGAAAGTGTACCGAGCGTGTACTTCGTGAGTCCTTTGGAAGCAGGCTGAGTTGCCATTTCTGTGAGTCTTGAGGGAGGTGGACAGGAAAGTGGGCCTTAGGGATTACAACACTTTTCCTTCTATAATACTGTGCCAAAATTGCTGGACAAAAAAGTGTAATACAAAAGCATTGTGGATACTAAATATACAAGCAATTATTGTAAAATTCCCCACTTTGAATTCTGCATTCTTAGATGCTCCATATTTTCTTCTTTCTTTCTTTCTTTTTTTTTTTTTGAGACGGAGTCTCGCTCTATCACCCAGGCTGGAGTGCAGTGGCGCGATCTGGGCTCACTGCAAGCTCTGCCTCCCGGGTTCATGCCATTCTCCTGCCTCAGCCTCCCGAGTAGCTGGGACTACAGGTGCCCGCCACCGCGCCCGACTAATTTTTTGTATTTTTGGTAGAGACAGGGTTTCACCGTGTTAGCCAGGATGGTCTCGATCTCCTGACCTCGTGATCTGCCCGCCTCAGCCTCCCAAAGTGTTGGGATTACAGGCATGAGCCACTTTCTTACCTCATTTCCTTAGCAGCTATCACCTTTGAACATGCTACACATGCTGCTTGTGTATTAGGTCTGTTGTCTGTTCCCTGTACTATCCTGGAGCAGGGCAGGGATGTTGGTCTGTTTTGTTGACTGATGTATCCCAAATGCCCAGAAACTGCCAAACACATAGTAGATAGCAGGTGCTCAAATATTGGTTAATGAATGGTGACTGTGATGGTATTTCCTCCCAGAAAGTACGATTCATAATTCTTTCAGCCCTAAGTGAAGAACTAAACTGTTGCTAAGAATAAAAGGGATAGTTTCACCAGATAAGTCAAGGAGTATGGCAATATTTTTTGAATACTTGTAGAAAATATCTTTTCTTTTGACGTCCAGAATCATTCTTCTTTCTTGTAGCTTTTTTTCCTACAGAGATGGGGTCTCACTATGTTGCCCAGGCTGGGTTGCAGTGGCTATTCACAGGTGTAATCATAGCACACTACAGCCTTGAACTCCTGGACTCAAGTGATCCTCCCACCTCAATCTCCTGAGTAGCTGAAATTCCTTCTTACAGTTTTCAGTACCCCATTTTCCTCTGTCAGACATCCTTTCTCTTCCCCTTCTCAGTCCCTGTGGCTCCAGGGTGGGCCAATGGCATTTCACTTGGGTATGGATAAGCGACCCACATTGGTTTATATTCAGTTCCGGAATGACCTGGGAAATAGAAGCTGGTGGCCAACTTGCCACCCTTGGGTAGGAGCCTATCTAGGAGGGAGCCCCGAAAAGCAGAGCCCAGTCGTGGACAGAGACAGATTTTGGGCAAATGCATGACTCTTAATCAAAGCCCCACCTTGTAGAACTGGGATTGGGGCAGCTCAGGGAATTCGGAGGGTGACCCTCATGACCTCCAAAAGCCCTGCCAGTCTATAGCACTAGATAGAGCCACCATCATGCACTCTGCAAGTATTTGGTTTCTTCTGTCCCATTCCTGTCTTTCTTAGTCATTTCTTATCAAGGGCCTGGAATATTTCCTCAAGGGTACTATGAAGGATCTGAGATCCTTCCATGCCAGGCCTGGCTGTGTTCCTGGTCAGTTTCTTTGATTCCATGGCTATTTATTTCCAGTTCAGTAAGCTCTGAGGAGGGCAAAGAATGGGTAGGAAAGGGGCCCTAAACCAGAGGGTGTGGGATGAAAAGGATGGGCCAATTCATGGAGCATTTAACGAGCACCTTCCATGTGTCGGGCACTGTGTTCGATGCTGGGGTGGGAGGGAGTATTGCAAAGATGGACAAATGCCATCCTCACTATAGAAACCCTCAGAACCCTTAACTTGAAATGAAGCTGAGCTTGTGAGATCAATGAACTCTTAGAGAACAGAAAGCAAGGCCAGATATCCAGAAAGGAATTTGCAGTTGATGTTTAAATAGTTAACTCAAGAATCAGTCTTCTCTATAGTAGTAATATCAACTCTACCAAGTGACAGTGGTAAAACAGTAACAATTATTTTAGCTACTGTCAAGATAAAATGAATTATATTTGACTGTTTTATGAGGTGGTTTAAAGTTACTCTTTCTCCTCTCTTTTCCCTGTCCCCCACCACCCAAACCAGACACCCGACTGATTTGTCCCCGATGGCTGGCTGTGATTACTGTCCTAATTTGTTCTTTCTTCATCTGCTACAAACTGCCTATTTTCTGTCCCTTCTGATAATGCAGGAGCTCTGAGGGACTTCTGAAGCTGTTTTTGTACCATGCAGAAGTGTATTAACTGGAATTCCTGTGTTTGTGTCTATAAAACCCCTCGTCTTCTCAGTGTGAGATCACCTTCAGGAACGGCGTCATGTCGATGTGCAGCTTGCGCGTGTAAAATTCTTTTCTCTTTGAACATATCAGCCCTTTATTTATACAACTTTGAGGCTCTCCTGTCTTCTGAGTTGCTGCCTCCAAGGACTGCTGGGCTCCCTGTGAAGAGAAGCAGAAAGCCCAAACTTTCATATGAATGATATACAGTGCAAAAAGAGCTAGTCCAAATCCCCAAATATTTACAGAATGCAATTTTTAAAATCATTGAAACAATAATACCCAACACCTATTTTTACTGTTGAAGACACAGAGGACCCTATAGAGAGAAAATAGCCCAAGACTGTTTATTAATTAATACCTACGGAAGTGGAAAAAGGGACCTTCCTAGGTCCCAGGGCTTTAATTATTTTATTTAACCCTCACAACAACCCTGTAAGGCAGGTACTGTTACTCCCATTATACAGACAGGAAACCAGGAGGCTCTGGGAGGTTAAGCAACTTGCCCAAAGCCATTAGCTGCTATACGGCAGAGCTAAAATTACCATCTGTTGAAGGCTCCTTTTTAATGAGATCTTTTTGATACTTATATAGTGGCTGAATGGTTATCAAATCTGCTTTGCAGGAAATATGGTTATAGCAAGATTCCAGTTTATCTCCAAGATGACAAAAATGAATTTGATATGTTAGGAAGACTGATTTGAACAAATGTAGCAGAGAGAGAAGGAAGAATGAGCTAACAGAGGAGTCTGGGAGGCCCCGTGGGCTCTCCGAGCTTCTGGGCTGTACAAAGGGTGTCGCATTTCAGGATACCACAGAGTTGGATCTGAAGTTGCCCTCCAGCCCATGCCCCACGTTGCAACCTGGCTGCTCCTTCGAAGATGCATACTGGACCATATCACTTCTCTGCTTGAAACCTTCAAAGGCCATTGTCCTCAAGAGGAAGGCCAACTGGCTTACAAGGTTTATAAGCCCTTCCTGCCTGGCCCTGGATGACCTCTCCTGCTTCATTTAGTCATACAACAAATATTTATTGGGTGTCTTTTCTATGCCAGGCAGAGCAGATAGGGCAGTGCCCAAAGGGATGAAAGTCTCCACCCTCACAAAGAGTGCACATCCATTCCACTGAAAGGGAAGACAGAATCAATAAGGAAGTGGAACATAAGTACGTCTGAAGGTGGTTTGTGATAGGGAGAAAAATAAAACACAAAGTGGGCTGAGGAATAGCTGGGGTTGGAAGTGGAGGCTGCAATTTTAAGCACGGAGTCAAGGAAGGTCCCACGAAAAAGCAATGACTGAGCAAAGCTCTGAAGATGGTGAGGGAAGGTTCTAGGGTCTATCTGCATGAAGTGTTTACTTGGCTATGGGAATAGCAGGTGCAGAGGGCCACATAGACACCAGCCCTTGAGCTCCTGGAGCAAGACATTTGCACGTGTCCTTCCCTCTCCCCTTCTTCTGACTCTTCTTCATCTTTCAAGTATGGCTTCTCTGTGCCCCTGTGACCACCCAGAGCATGAGCACCTCCCACCATTGCCCACAGTGATTGCTCAGGCTTGTGCAGCCATCTCTCCTCCTCCTCTAGACTGGAAGCCCCCTGAAGGCAGGAACCATGGCTGTTCCATTTCCATTGTCCCAGCAGTTTCTGGCACAGGGTCTGGAAATGAACACACACTTGATACACATTTGCTGAACAAAAGAGTAACTAACAGGTTATGGCCCACCTCAATTCAAAGGAGGAGGGAGCAGTGAAGACACCTTTACAGGAAGTATGTGTTGACTTCCAGAAGACAGTCCTCTAGGGAGCACTGGTTCCTCATTTCCAAAGATAAAAGTTATTTATTATTTTTGGGACCAATTTGCTGGGGTCACATACATTAATATGTCATGAGATCACCCTGAGTGTGGATTTGATAATTTCCATATTTTCTAGGAGACTCTCAGATGGCCATCTCTCTGGGCAGTCATAAACTCTCCCTCCCATAACATTTATATTACTTTTAAACATTAATGATGAATTAACAATTGGTGAGTCCCCACAAACAGTCATCATTCCAACGAACACCCACACCCTTTTCTTTTGCTTTGAAATGTGGCTAAGGATAAAGATTTTTCTGGATAAACACACATCCAATTTTTTAATCATCTCAGCCACATATGTGATTAGCTTTTCAGGGTGAGACAGTCCCTCTCCATTTCTTGATAAAATGAAAGCATTTGGTCCAAGCTAGACTCAGACAAGGCATTTCAAGCTTTCTAGCCTCCACAATCATGCATGAATCACTGGATAGAATAATAGAAATCAGATGATAATGATTTGAGGGAAATTTCTCCATTATCCCCAAGAGAAGATTTTGTGTTAGACGGGAGAACAAAAGGCATAGTCAAGACCAGTTCCAACGGCTGAAATTACTTTAACTCCTTATTTGTGGCTCACATTGAAGAGTGGGGAGTTGAGAGGCTTTGAGAAAAGTCTCCCCAAGCCACTTGACCTATAAATCTTTCGATAAAACAATTCTCCTGACCGTGTGGCTCATCTCCCTAATGTTCAGGGGCCATCAATTCTAGCTTGATGGAATGTTTTCAGTGAAGGCTCTATACCCACTGGAATATGAAGTACTGTTTTTGCTCATTATGTTCAAGTGTTCTAATGAATGAATGATAGTGAAAGGGGATTTGGGAGATGGGAGGAAAAAAAAAGATTAAACATATAAAGAAGAGGTAGTGATAGGAGAAGAAAAAGTCAGAAAATTGAAAGCAGGAAAGAAAGTCACATGCTAGGTCCGGTGCAGTGGCTCATATCTGTAATCTCATCACTTTGGAAGGCTGAGGCAGGAGGATTGCCTGAGTTCAGGAGTTTGAGACCAACCTGGGCAACACAGTGAGATCCTGTCTTTACAAAAAAATTTAAAGAAAATTAGCTGGATGTGGTGGTGTGTGCCTGTAGTCCCAGCTACTCAGAAGGCTGAGGTGGAAAGATCCTTGAGCCCAAGAGTTTGAGGCTGCAGTGAGCTATGATCACGCCACTGCACTCCAGCCTGGGCAACAGAGTGAGGCCCTGTCTCTAAAAATAAATAAATAAATAAATAGATAGATATAAAAGTAATAACAAATACAAAAATAAAAATGAAAGTCACATGCTTGGTTGGCTTTTCATTTATCCGTTAAACTGATATTTATCAAGTGCCTACTATGTGTCAGACAAATAAACACACACATAAGCAAGATGATGCTTTTAGGTGGTGACTAGTCTGTGAAGACAACACAATGGTGCTAGGAGGGAGGGTAATGGGAAGGGGGTGGCCGCTTGGCTTAAATGGTCAGAGGAGGCTGCTCTGAGGAGGTGACATTTGAGCAGAGAGCTGGATGACAAGCTGGAGCCAGCCCTGGATGAATCTATCTTTAGCAATCAGGGTAGCTGGTATCTCTGTGGTCTGATTATTTATTTATTGAATTATTTAATTATTATTATTATTTTTTGAGACAGAGTCTTGCTCTGTTGCCCAGGCTGGAGTGCAGTGGCGTGATCTTGGCTCACTGCGACCTCTGCCTCCCTGGTTCAAGCAATTCTCCTGCTTTAGTCTCCCGAGTAGCTGGGACTACAGGCATGTGCCACCATGCCCAGCTAATTTTTGTATTTTTAGTAGAGATGGGGTTTTGCTATGTTGGCCAGGCTGGTCTCGAACTCCTGACCTCAGGTGATCCACCCGCCTTGGCCTCTCAAAGTGCTGAGATTACAGGAGTGAGCCACCGCGCCTGGCCCTGTGGTCTGATTATTTAGAAGTAAGCAGGGGATCTTTTAAAAGGAAACTGGAATTCCTGATTTCTAGGCCTGTCTGCCCCAGTCTTCTGGGCTCCATCCTTGACCCCATGAGGCAGGCACCCCTCTGTTTTCTGAGTGGCAGAGCAATAAAAAATGACACTTGCAGCTCTTGGGTATGTTGACAGCAAAGACAGAAGAATAAATAGTGATCAGGAGTCAAGGTGTCTAAAGGTACAGGAGAGAGAAGAAAACACAAGGCTAAATGGAAGGGAAGGAAAATGGGGGAACTGAAGAAAGCAGAGACGCCTTAAGGTTTTTTGTTTCTTTTATGTGAATACTTTGGTGGAGATGATTAAAAAACTAATGGAATGGACAGGCGCGGTGGCTTATGCCTGTAATCCCAGGACTGTGGGAGGCTGAGGTGGCTGGATCACTTGAGGCCAGCAGTTCAAGACCAGCCTGGCCAACACGGCAAAACCCATTTCTACTAAAAATACAAAAATTAGCCAGGCATGGTGGTGCAAGCCTGTGGTCCCAGCTACTTGGGAAGGTGAGGCATGAGAATTGCTTGAACCCAGGAGGTGAGCGTTATAGTGAGTGGAGATCGCGCCACTGCACTCCGGCCTGGGCGATAGAGCGAGACTCCGTCTCAAAACAAAAAACAAAAAACAAAAAAACCCCACACTAAACAAACAAACAAAACAAAAAAACTGATGGAATGGTGAGATGTTTAGCAGAAAAACAGAACCCATCCCTTCACCTATATTGTACTGCAAATACTTTAATATTTTTACGTTCTGCTAAAAACACCTGGAAGCCTTTCTCTTTAGTAAATGAAACAATAAAGATTAACGAGTTAATTTGGTAAAGCTGATTTGAATTGCACAGAAGGCATTGCGTAAATACTTGGCATTTAAAAAGTTATCTGACATTTAAAAGGAGATGACTATTAATGAATTCAAGAGCTAATCTTGTACTCCGACAGAGTGAGCCATGGAAAATCCAGGATTATTATCTTGCTGTAAACACAATGTGATTCAGTTGAGCTATCACACAGAAAAAAGGGAGAGCTATTGGTTGTGTACAAATATCTAGACTCACACACATATATAATATAGCAAAACTTAAAGAGAACATCCATTAAAATTACAGACACATTTTACTGTTTCCTTTCTTACTCTTGGATTATAATATCTGAGCTACAGACCAAGGGAGAAACCCTTCTCCCCAGTAATTTTTCCTCCTCCTTTCAACTGTTATATTTTAAATGGTCACTACCATGGGTTGGCTCTCCAAACAGACTTCGGGAAGTCTAATCTTAAGAAGGAGATGAAATTCTAAACCCAAGTGGCTGCGTCTCCACCCTGGGTCCCACAGAGCCACCAGAGATAAGGATCTGTCCTGTAGGTGTCCCTCGGGCCCTCCTCATTACTTCTCCCACTCCCTTCTAATTGGGGTTCCCCATCTTTGTAGCTGCGGCTTAATGGTTCCAAGAAGAGCGATTGTCCCTCATTAAGGAGGCTGCAACACTCTCACTGTCTAACTCCCTCCCACGCAGCTCACAACTTCATTCTGCCGGAGAACAGGCTGCCAAGAGACTCCGGGAACCTGTGGGCAAGCTGAGCTGGAGGAAGAAAACAGAAAGGAGGAGGGCCTTTGTAACCAAGATCTGAAATGTGCTGGGGCACACACCCCGCCATTATCTTAACGCTTGAAGAGCGGGTCCGGGGAGCCTTTGCTGAAACCCTTAGGTGGTCTCTCAAGTTGCCACATCAAACCTCTGTGCACACAGGGCATTTGTCGCCTCCTGTGAGTAAACAAAAGGAAGAGTCAGTCCCTCCTCTCACCCCCGGGCTCCCCTCGTTGGCTGATAGTCTGTCCTTCGACTCCCGTTGGTTGGCTCTGAGTCCCAGGGGCACAGAGAGATCTGAGAGATTTAGTCACTGGGGGTAGGGGAGAAGGAGGGCTGGGATTCTGAGCTTCCCTGTCCTCCCACCCCCTGCTAGGGTAGGGGAACCAAATCCTGGAAGGGGCCCTTCCTGCCGGAGCAAAGGGCCTGGCAACTTTCCCCGTGTTTGGCCTTCCCGGGCCCTGTTGTTCCTTGCCCATGGCAGCCTACGGACCTAAAAGCGGGCAGTGGGAATGGGGCCAGAGGTGGGGCTGAGTGTGCCTGGGACTCCCCGGGCTCCCTGAGATGGGGCTGCCTAGGGAGGGGATCCGAGTGGGCTGGGCGTTGTATTATACATTGTCAACCTCAGGCTGACTTGGAGGGCACTCTGTCTGTGGCAAGGCCGACCACCCTGGCCACCCCCAAAGTCCTCACTCTGAGGTTCTGTCTCTGTCTAGGTTTCTCTGGCTGGAAGAGAGGAGGCCTCCAGTGTGCAGGAGGTCAGATGGACGCCTGGGATCTCAGCTCAGCAACCCAGCCTGGCCGCATAGCCTCTTTCTGAGGAGCAGCAGAACCCCCGAGCCACAGCGGGCTTCCACCCACACAGATGTGCCCAGCAGTCTAGCGCCTGTCACCTGGGCTCATCCTGCTCTTCTTGGCCACGTGAGGTCTGGGCCCACTTTTTACATTCTACAGGGAATTTGGTGCTGGTGAAATGGGCTGAGTGGGCCGTTTTGCGAGGGCTCCACAGGTAGGCACGGTGGAGACACAGTTAGTTTGGTAGCCAAACGAGAGCTTTCTTGTTCTCCTGTCAGGAATTTTGGTCTTCATCTATTTTTTAATGTCCTCAACTTTATAGAAGGAGATTTGACATCCTCTTGAGTGTTTAGCAAATTAGCCGAACAGCTAGCAAACATAAGCTTGGGAAGAGAAACATGGCAACCTCCAGTCTTCGCTCCTGTGAGGGGCTCATTTCGTGACTTTGGCTAAGTCATTCTGTGCCTCAGCTTCCCTGCCTAGAAAATGGGGCTAAGCTCATTGTTCTCTTCCAGGAAATTCTGAATGAAACTCTAGACACTTTCATTCCAGAGCTTCCACTATAAGTAAATCTTAGCTGTGAGTTCTAATTGTTATTGTCTTCAACATTATTATGTACTTTGTTGATACAACAGACTCACTGTTTATCTGGCTCAGCAGGAGCTGGAGGAGAAAAATTTCAAGCCAAAATAGTGATCTCTTCTGCCCCAAGGGAGGTAGAAGCCAGCTTTTTCTGTGAGGGGGTGGCTAGCTGTATTCAGGCCGGAACTGTGCCTGTGTTTGAGAGATGACACATTCTATTTTAGACTGGGAGATGGGAGGTTGAGGGGTGAAAGGTGGGAAATCTGAACAACTCCCCAGCTCCTTCCAACTCAAAACTTGAACTCAAAACTGTATGACTTCCTTGTTTTGTTGGGTCTGGTGGGACTTTTGCAATCTGACAACTGACAGACAGGGAATCTCAACTTGCAAACTGATTCCACTGTGAAAAGGTCATTTTTAAATCAGTTGATTTTTACTAAGAAAAAAAAAATGGTGTTTTGATTCCCAGACTCGCCCATAAAAGTTTAACCCAAATTCAGCCGGACTGTGGAGTTGAAGTAGTCCTGGTCATGTGTGACAGCAGAAGGCTGGAAGAAGAGAAAGAAAAATGTCCTTTCTTTTTCTTTCCTGGTCCCCCACACTTTCCTGACCCCTTCCCCTCCAGTGGGCTCTTCTGTCCTCTGACCTCTACATTTTCCTCTGCAGCCCTGTGCTGTGGGCTGTGGTGCCCTGCTGACACAATGCTCCTGGCCCCCAAATTCCCTGCCTCCCCTCTGCCCCTAGACCTTCAGCTGTGATCCCTTAGGTATAGGGGGAAAGCAATTAAGAAACTTTCACAAATAGATATGAGGAACCCAAAATAATCTCTAATGGTTAGAATTTTAAACAGTGAAACACAGTGAACACTCCAGAAGGCATGGAGGATATTTGGGAGGCAGAGAGAGGGATGCTTGAATTGGGGGTTGGGGATGGGAAAGGGAGGAACAATTGGTAGATTGACTCATTGTCCTCCTCTAAATTATTCCTGCTTTTCAAGCTTCTCCTTTTCCATGTCTAAACTTTTAGTTTGTATACAAGCTCCAAGCTCTGTTTTATAATGGCTTTCAAGGCAAGGGACAGGGGAGTACAACAGTAATGATTATAATGTATTGGGGGCTGCCTACTGCCAAGCATTGTGTGAATCCCTTTCCATATGTTTCATCTCATCCTCATCATGACCCCATGAAGGAAATACTATTACCCTATGTGGAAACTGCTTCAGAGAGGTTAAATAGCCTGCCTAAAGCCACACAGCCTATAAGGAAGAAGTTGGGATTTATTTTATTCATTTTTGAGACAGAGTCTTGCTCTGTCACTCAGACTGGAGTGTGGTCGTATGATCATGGCTCACTGCAGCCTTGACCTCCCAGGCTCAAGCAATCCTCCTGCCTCAGCCTCCTGAGTAGCTGGGACTACAGATATGCACCAACACACCTGGCTTTTTTTTTTTTTTTTTGAGATGGAGTCTTGCTCTGTTACCCAGGCTGGGGTGCAGTGGCCCAGTCTCAGCTCACTGCAACCTCTGCCTCCCGGGTTCAAGAGATTCTTCTGCCTCAGGCTCCCGAGTAGCTGGGACTACAGGTGAGTGCCACCACACCTGGCTAATTTTTTGTGTTTTGAGTAGAGATAGGGTTTCACTTTGTTAGCCAGGATGGTCTCCATCTCCTGACCTCGTAATCCACCCACCTCAACCTCCCAAAGTTCTGGGATTACAGGTGTGAGCCACTGCACCCGGCTGCTACTTTTTTATAGAGATGGGGTCTCACTTTGTTGCCCAGGCTGGTCTCAAACTCCTGAGCTCAAGTAATTCTCCAGCCTTGGTCTCCCAAAGTGCTGGGATTATGGATGTGAGCCACCACTCCTGGCCTAGAAGTTGGGATTTAAATGCAGCTTTATTGGATTTCCAAATGACTAGGCCTCTTTAAAGTGCAGTTCATGTGTGAAAGGGTCCCTACTAGTCCTAACATCTATTTCCTTATCTGTAAACAGGGATAATAACTGTACCAACTACATAGGCATGTTGTAAGGATGAGATAATCCTAAACCCTGTGCGTAGTAAAACTCAAAAACATTGGCTGTTTTTACCATTTAACAAGACCCTCGCGGCCAGGCGGGTGGCTCAAGCCTGTAATCCCAGCACTTTGGGAGGCCAAGGTGGATCACCTGAGGTCAGGAGTTCAAGACCAGCCTGGTCATCATGGTGAAACCCTGACTCTACTAAAACTACAAAAATTAGCCTGGCATGGTGATGGGTACCTGTAATCCCAGCTACTCGGGAGGCTGAGGCAGGAGAATCGCTTGAATCCTGGAGGCAGAGGTTGCAGTGGGCTGAGACTCTACCACTGCACTCCAGCCTGGGCAACAGAGTGAGGCTCCATCTCAAAAAAAAAAAAAAAAAAAAAAAAAGACCCTCTTAAGAGAATGGGGAGATAATTGTTAAAGCTTGTGATAGGTACGTGGAAGTTTATCATACTATTCTTTAGCATATGTTTGAAATTTTTCATAATACAAAGAAAAAAGGAAAAAAATTAACCACGCAGATATTATGTGTCACTAGCAGCCAAGACATCAATTAATATAGACTTATTGGAATAAATGATAGTTGCAGTGAAAACTCAGCAAATAAAAGCCTTCCTTTTGTAATTAAAAACAAACCCCTCTCAGGAAATTAGCCTTAAATTGTCTAGGGCGTTTTGGGGCAGACAAAGTAATCCTGTGGGTAAGGTTGAACCAGAAGATGAAGTTTGCTTAGATCTTCAAAAAGCCTTTGAATCAAGTTCCACAACCAAAGCTATTTACAAAACCAGAGGGGTGGGGAGAGAGAGAAGGGAGAGTGAGCACAGGCATGGAACTAGGCAAACCATTGGCAGTGTCTTGGAAAAGACAGCTGACTTTAGAAACAAGAAACAAAGGCAGGGTAGGGAGTCAAGAGCACTTCTCTTGATGGGGAAATGCAGAAGCGAATTCTCTTAGGCATTGGTGTGGAGACCAATCTTACTTGTCAGCCTCAGAGAGATCTCCAAGAAGGATGCCTAGTAACATCCCCAAGTCACCACATGACCCAAAGCTTTTCCAGAGAAGGAAAAACCAAATCATAATGACCAATGGCAGGAAATGCCCAGAAATTGTTTGAGTTGTGGGGAAAATATCAGTTGAACTTCCGTCTCATTATCACTGAAAATAAAACAAGTGCAATCTCTGAATTCTACTTAGAGGAGATAGGCTTTTTCTATTCAGAACATGGATCTTAATGTTAACGACAGGTTTAGTTTCACTTTGTTGCCCTGGCTAGTTTCGAACTTCTGGTTTCAAGTGATCCGCCCACTTTGGCCTCCCAAATTGCTGGGATTACAGGTGTGAGCCACTGCGCCCGGCCTGTTGATTTATTTTTGAGTGGCTCCCATGTACCAGGAACTGTGCCAGACACAAGGGATACAAAGGCAGATAACAGCCTTAAACAGAAGGCAGGGTAGGGTATGGCTTAAAAGGACACTGAAATAAAAGGTTACCTTTGTACCCTTGTACAAAACATAGTGTGTCTACAGGTGTTTTATCTTTTGTCTTTTTTCGCGTGTGTGTTGTTTTTGGTCCTGAAAGAGGAGAGCTGACGGGGATATGAACACCATCTGTGAAACCACCAGGGAAACAGATGGGGGTAAACACAGGTTTATTCAAACCAAATCCTAGTACGCTAGAATTACAGGCTACTCTTTGAAATCCAAAAGAGATAAACTTAGGATACATAAGATTAAATTTGAATTTATACTGTTGTAAACTTATGAAACCTGAACTCAAGAGATAGTATAGGTTGAAACAGAAGTGAAGAAAGGGATATAACACCAATTTAACAGGATTTTTAGGATACTACCAAAGTTCTAAGCCCCACAAAGCAACAAAACCAAACCCAAGATAAGTCATGTGAGAAAGGATGTTTGTTCTCCCTAGCCTGGAAATAGTTCAAACAAAGGGAGAAAAGTGACAATGTGAAAACTGGTGAGATGCTTTCTTTCTTATTTTAAACAAAGAGATGCAATCATTTTTGGGAAATCTAATTAAGGTTTGAGCTTGTACTTTGATACTCTTTACTGACAACCTCTGCCCTGACAGCTCTATAAACAACTCGGCTCAGCACCCCTCTTTTCCCAAGCTTACATAGATGGATCTCGATGGATGAGAGTTTTATGCTCTGAGTTCCAATTTTTCAGAAAGATGAATTCATTTTCCCCCAAAGTCTAGAGTTAGAGGGATAAAATGCCAAAAAGGGATTGAGATCCTTAAAAGGAGAATGCTGATGACTCTATTCAATAAACTGATAAAAACCTGATTAATGTTAAATATTTTAAACCAATGATAATTAGCTAAAAAATAATGGTGCTATGGTGTTGACCCCTGTTCAGCTTGCTGAATACTTGTTGTATACTCTGAGTCCAAGATTACTTTATGCTAGACTTGAATAAAACCAGCTCTCCTCATGATCCATCTTTCCTTCTTACAGGGAGAATTTAGAAAAAGGCAAAACAATGAAAAAAAAAAAAGCCAAGGAAAACAAATAACATAATCCACCTCGATTTCAAGTTAGCATGACAGCACTTTTTTCATGCATTAATTGCAAGTCTTTTCCGAATAGATACGTTTTTCCTTTTTTACATAGCTGCAGTCATAGTTGACTTATCTTGATTTCTACTTTTAAAATGTTAAATCAGGCTGGGCACGGCGGCTCACGCCTGTAATCCTAGCACTGTGGGAGGCCAAGGCGGGTGGATTGCCTGAGCTCAGGAGTTCGAGACCAGGCTGGGCAACACAATGAAACCCTGTCTCTACTAAAATACAAAAAAATTAGCTGGGAGTGGTGCATGATCCTATAATCCCAGTTACTTGGGAGGTTGAAGTAAGAGAATTGCTTGAACCCTGGAGGCAGAGGTTGCAGTGAGCCGAGATTGTGCCATTGCATTCCAGCCTGGGTGACAGAGCAAGACTCTATCTCAAAAAGGAAAAAAAAAAAAAAAAAATTAAACCAGTGGTTGTCAATTGGAGGTGATTTCACTCCCCAGCGGGCATTTGGCAGGGTCTGGAAACATTTTTGATTGTCACAACTGGGGAGGGTTGTGCTACTGGCATCTAGTATACTGCTTAACATCCTACAATCAATGGGAAAGTTCTCCACAACAAAGACTGTCTGGTCCAAATTGTCAGTGATGTTGCCTGTTAGTTAAACATTAGTATTAAATCTCAGTTTCTAGTATGAACAATGATTCTTTTCTAATGCTTGAATTAAACCCTTCACTGAGGGTGAAACTGCCATTGCCAAATTATAACTGAGACAGTGAAAGAGATCTGACCTAACCAACTCCATCTTGATTCTAACCTCCAGGCTGTCCTTGTTCATTCCTGGGTGTAGGCCAAACTAACTTTGGGAGGAACTTAGTTTACAGTTTAGCTTTGAAACAAAGACGATAACAGCCCTTTCCCAAAACAAGCCCCCTTCCTACCTGTGAACCAGACTGCCTTCGCAGGACTAACAAATTAGCCACAAAATTAGAAATTACGGTTTAGGAGTCATGTGGCTGGAGGCTACAAGATTCTAAACCTCCCCAAAATCATTTCTCTGATGTTACACTCTTAGGCTGTTTCCAGATTTTCTCTGTTATAGATAATGCTGCAATGGACATCTTCACTGACTTTTTTCTTTTTTTCTGTTGAATTATTTCCTTAGGATAAATTCCCGGAAGTCAGAAATACATAATCAATGGATATTTCATGTTTTTCATGTTTCATGAGTTATATTGCCATTTTGCTTTACAAAGGGATTGAACCAAGACTGTGTTCCACCAGAAGTGTATAAGTATACCAGTTTTACCAAAACTCCGGCAGCCCTGGGTGTTACCATTTAAAAAGAGTAAGAGAAGGCACAAATCTCAGATATAAGATGGTACTTACAGTTTGCCTCAATATGCATTTAAATTGTTAATCAAGATGAATGATTTTTTTTCATATTTATTTTCTGTTACTCCTTTTTGGATATGAATTGTTTCTGTCTTTTGTTTATTTTTCTCCTGGTTCTCAATGATTTTCTTTTAAAATTGGAGGTAATCTTTACTGAGTATAGATGGTAAAGTTAATGAAACTATTTTACTTTTTTTTCTAGTTTTACTTCCTCCCACCACTGTCTAGCTATGTTAATATTTCCTCCTGAAATTTTCATGTATAATTTTAATACTCTTTTTAGGTGCTGGTCACCTTACCCAACCTGCGGCCTCTACACAGAGAGGCCTTGGGGGAGAGGAAAAGCTTTGCCAGTGATTGATGTCAGTGGCCCACCGAGGTAAGAGCAATACTCTGTCTCTGAAAGTATCCCAGGAACTAATTTCTCTTAATCAAATGAAGGGCCTTAGGAGGAGCCACAAGGCAGAAATGAAAATAAATCTGAAGAATACCAAATTCTGTGAGGAGTTTGAAAGACCTGCATTAAAAAAGGGCACTGTACCTTCAGGACTGCAGCTCTGGCAATGTTCCATATGCAGCTATTAATATGCAAAAAATGCCTTCATAAATACTTGATTCTGTTCACAGTGGGGAAGCAGTTCATTTGAAAGAGGAAATAGGAGCTTGGAGTTGAAACATGTCTGCTTGTCTCCTTTTTCTTTTTTCATTGCTCTCTTTTCATCTCCACATTTCCCCTTGTAGTTTTCTTACCCCCGCCCCCACCACCTCACCCGCTCTTCCAACTCCTAGGAAGTTGCTGATATCAGTTGCTACTCTCGTTTCTTTTGATGGATTCGCTGCCTAGGCACCGCTCCTCGGGTCAGGTGTGGAAGGGGTGCCTTGGGAGCCATTCCCACCATTTGCCCTCCTCATTGTGTGTTGGAGGAAGGAGCCTAACCCTTTCTGCTCCCACTGCAGCGCGGACAGCCTCTGAGGAGACGAGGTGAAGGCTCTCCCATCGCAGCGGTAGGGCCTCTGCAGAAGCCTCCAGCCCAGGGAACACTGTCACCCCAGCCTCTTCAGAGCACCCTGTGGCTTTCTCTCCAACCCACACGCCAGAGATTGTTTTCAAAATCTAGGCCTGCGACTTCTCATTAGAGGGTGGTAATACCAGAATATCCACCTTTGGCATGTCTTCCCCTCTCTCAGCTAGGACTGTGATGAAAGTACAAATCTTTCATGTGACTGAACCCCTAATAGGGTCGGATCCCAAGGAAGGGAGGGAGCGGGGAGCCAGTGGGGGAAATGATGGAAAGGAACGGTGCTGCTAAGATCAGTATTGTGATGTCCTCTGCTTCAGGGTGGGAAAGGCCGCAGGGGAAGGAATCCCCTGGATTGCCAGTGGCCCATCAAGGTAGGGAACTGAAATCAGCTGGACAGAAATTTGTCCTAAATGTGTTCCAGATGCTTTATAATAAACATGAAATTAGTCATTGCCATGGAGTAGGCTGAGGAAGTAGTTAAAACTGAAGTCAGTGATTAATCTAATAAGAGGCCATTAGCCTCGAGAAGTAAGCGGGGGTGCAGGAGGCCAGGAAGTCACCCCCACCTCCCTCCTACCCTGTTTTCTCTGTGTTTGGGGCTGGTGGGGCTCCCTAGACTTCTCCTCAGATGCCCTTTCTTTCCAGGGCTGCTTCTAAAGGAATTGGGACTACTGCGACTTTGACAAACCAGTGGGTTCTGGTGGGAGCCACCCCATCGTTTCACAAAGGAGGCAGGCGCATGGGCTTCTCAGGGAGCTGACTTTCCACAGCCTCATGGAGGGAACCGGGATGAGAGTTTAAGACCCCTCGCTCTGGTGTTCCTTCTTCTGACTGCAAAGTTAATAATTAAGCCTAGGATTTAATTTGACATGGTTGAGCACCTCTTTCTTTTTTCTGAGATGGAGTCTTGCTCTGTTGCCCAGGCTGGAGTGCAATGGTGTGATCTTGGCTCATTGCAACCTCCGTCTTCTGCATTCAAGTGATTCTCCTGCCTCAGCCTCCCGAGTAGCTGGGATTACAGACGTGCGCCACCATGCCCAGCTAAGTTTTGTATTTTTAGTAGAGATGGGGTTTCACCATGTTGGCCAGGCTGGTCTTGAACTCCTGACCTCGTGATCCGCCCGCCTTGGCCTCCCAAAGTGCTGGGATTACAGACGTGAGCTACTGTGCCTGGCTGAGCCTCTCTTTCATTGCAGGTGATAGTAGGTCTTTTGGAACAGAACCGTGGGGCTGTGTGAATTTGGGGTGTGTTTAGGGTATGTGAGGCCTTTGCATGGCCTTTGGGTTGCAGAATTATCAAAATACACCATATTATGTTTTCCTTAGTCACACACTCTTTCAAAAACTCTGTCTCTAGATCCATTAAATGGGATGTCTGCAAAGTGGGCATTTAAAAAATGCAAATGTTGGTTCTGCAGCTCCTTGGCAGCAGGGAGGAGCTGCTCAGCTGCGTTTCACCTCAGTGGAGGCCTGACCCAGGCCTAGGGTTGTCACAAAGAGTTCAGGTCCTACCTCAGAGCCCAGCTTGGGCAGGCAGATGAAAGCAAACCCGTTTCTATTATCATTATATATAATGAGTGCTGGGGAAGAAGAAGTAGCCAGGCTGTGGCAGGAAGGAAGGTGGACAGAATGGAGAAATCAAGATCATGGCCTGGAGGTGTCACACAGCAGGGGTGAGACCTGGGAGTCCCCTGGAGCTACGTGTGCTGCCTCTGCCTCAGGTTCTCCGAGGCCCTGGATTCAGTTATAGGAATTCCCCTGAGTTGTCTCTCTAGAGATAATTTGAAGACAGTTCCAGCTTCAAAGCTTCCAAGGAAGGAACAAACTTATAAATATTTGTGAACATATGTCCTTGAACCACCAATAGATATCCTTTTTTTTTTTTTTTTTTTTTTTTTTCTGAGACAGGGTCTCGCTCTGGATTCTGGCTGCAGCATGATCTCAGCTCACTGCAACCTCCAACTCCCAGGTTCAAGCGATTTTCCTGCCTCAGCCTCCCAGGTAGCTGGGACCACAGGTGCATGCCACCACACCCGGCTAATTTTTGTATTTTTAGTAGACACGGGGTTTCACAACGTTGGCCAGGCTGGTCTCAAACTCCTGACCTCAGGTAATCTGCCTGCCTCAGCCTCACAAAGTGCTGGGATTACAGGTATGAGCCACCATGACCGGCCCACTAATAGAAATTCTTAATGTATCTAGATGAAGCACCATCCTCCTTTCTTCATGATTACCTTTGCACCTTTTTTTTCTTAATTGCTAATGTTTATCTCTGTTACGAATGAAAATTAGTGCCTACTGCCTCATTGGATGCTACCTTTCTATGTTCCCTTATTCCCTTTCTGACTTTGCAGAAGTCAGGGAAAGACCTTGAGCTTATTCACACACATAAACAGCCAAATAATACAGTCCAAGTTGAGTTAAGACATTCCAAGTCTAAGAGTAAAGGAACCTCTGTGATTTCATAGTCTACTTGTCTCATTTTACTGATTAGGCAAATGAGGCCCAGAGAGGTAAAGAGTCTCACTGAGGGCCACACAGTAAGCCGAAACAAGAACCCAAGAGTTGTGACTCCCAGTGTCATCCTCATTCAGAGTCAATACTATACCTGCTTCTCTGTTGTTTGGGTCAACGGTGAGGTTTCATAAAGATTCATGTGAAGATTGTCTCTAGGTTCAGTGTTTGCTACAGTGAAAATCAAAGAGGAAAAAAGATCAAGGTGGTCAGATCTGGATCTCATGACTTTTTATATATACCATACACACACACACCTAGTTCATATGTATGTAAGATTATAAGCACATATACACCCATGGCATTCATAATTTACTCACCAAATAACACCTGTAACCTCTATAGGCATAGCCTAAACACCATGTTAAACATAGTGTTAAGACCTTATATTCAAATATATATTATTCTTGTTTTGGTTGCTCTTTAAAAGAACAAAAGTAAATTCTTTATGCTATTAAAATTCAGATAAAGCTGAAATTAAAAAGGAAATATTGATGGAA
Source organism: Pongo pygmaeus (assembly GCF_028885625.2). Taxonomy (NCBI): domain Eukaryota; kingdom Metazoa; phylum Chordata; class Mammalia; order Primates; family Hominidae; genus Pongo; species Pongo pygmaeus. Next base: position 102,429,465 of record NC_072384.2, on the reverse strand, counting down.
AAAATCTGCTGATGCTGTTGAGTATAAATTTTGTATGACTGCACTTCACTGAAGTAGGAAAAGGCTTCTGCAAACTTCCAAATAGAGAGATCAGAGGCTTCCCTTTTCCCTCATAATGTAGAGGGGCAAGAGGAAAGGTGGAAACATGAATGAAACAAAGGCAAACACCAAAGTGGGGCTGGAGGGAGGGGACTAACAGAAACCATGGAAACCGTGGGGCCAGCCGGGAAGCAGGCACCACCCGGACACCAGCATGGGGCTGTCATGTGATAGCCATGACTCCCCTCCATGCTGTCGTTATCAATGTTCTCTATAGGTGTGGCAGCTGAGGTGCAAAAGGTATAGTAACCCACTCAAAGTTGTACCACTAGTGAGGTTTTGAGTAAGGATTTCCCTCCAAGACTGCCCGACACTAAAACTCCATGGTGCAAAAGGATAGGTTTTATTTTGCTTTTCTTTTTTTTCCCTTAAGAAAGTCAATTTGGTCAGGTGCGGTGGCTCATGCTTGTAATCCCAGCACTTTGGGAGGCCGAGGTGGGTGGATTGCTTGAGGCCAGGAGTTCGAGACCAGCCTGGCCAACAAGGTGAAACCCCATCTCTACTAAAAATACAAAAATTAGCCGGGTGTGGTGGTGCGCGCCTGTAGTCGCAGCTACTCCAGAGGCTGAGGCAGGAGAATCACTTGAACCTGGGAGGCAGAGGTTGCAGTGAGCCGAGATCACGCCACTGCACTCCAGCCTGGGTGACAGAGTGAGACTCCATCTCAAAAAAAAAAAATAAAAAAAGTAACTTCAATGTTCTAAAGGAATGTTTATTTGAGGAACAGATTTAGCTAAGCACATGACTCTACTGACAAAGGGTTTAGTCTCTTCTGTGGGACCAATGTCCAATAAAAAGTTCTTTCCATACTTGGTATTCATAAGTAGCTCTTTTAGGAGCCAATGGCCATATATGACTCTGTATCTTTGTCTCTTTGACCTTAAGCCTCTACTCATTCTTTGTGGGCTGACCTTCCCTTTTCTGTTGTTTCTCAGCTATCTTCTTCTGTTTTTGAAAATGGCTTTTGCACAGATTTAAAACATTTCTTAGCAGAGTGTGGTGGCGCGTGCCTGTAATCCCAGCTACTCAGGAGGCTGAGGCACAAGAATCACTTGAACTCGGGAGGTGGAGGTTGCCGTGAGCCGAGATTTACCACTGCACTCCAGCCTAGGTGACAGTGAGAGGTGACAACGTGCTAGCAGCCCTTGCTCACTCTCGGCGCCTCGTCGGCCTCCGCGTCTGCTCTGGCGCGCTGGAGGAGCCCTTCAGCCCGCCGCTGTGCTGTGGGGGCCCTTCTCTGGGGCTGGCCGAGGCCTGAGCCGGCTCCCTCTGCTCGCTTGGAGGTGTGAGGGAGAGGCGCAGGCAGGAGCCGGGGCTGCGTGCAGCGCTCGTGGGCCGGGGCGGGTTCCCGATGGGCGCCGACTTGGCCGGCCGTGGCCGGCGCCTGCTGGGCTTGATCGGGGATAAGCTCCCTCTGGGCTGCCGGAGTGCCTGGGCTAGGTGCCACAAAGTCGAGTGCCATTGAGAGGTGAAGCCTGCTGGGCTTCTGGGTCGGGTGGGGACTTGGAGAACTTTTTTGTCTAGCTAAAGGATTGTAAACACACCGATCAGCACTCTGTGTCTAGCTAAAGGGTTGTAAACGCGCCAATCAGCACTCTGTAGCTAAAGGATTGTAAACGCACCAATCAGCACTCTGTCAAAACAGACCAATCAGCTCTCTGTAAGGACGAACCACTCCAGACAGGAGGAATGAGCAACTCCGGACGTGCCACCTTTACAAACTGTAACACTCACCGCAAGGGTCTGCAGCTTCACTCTTGAGGCCAGTAAGACCACGAACCCACCGGAAAGAATGAACAACTCCAGATGTGCCGCCTTTAAGAGCTGTAACACTCACCATGAAGGTCTGCAGCTTCACTCCTGAAGTCAGCAAGACCACGAACCCACCAGAAGGAAGAAACTCTGGACACACCACCTTTAAGAACTGTAACACTCACCACGAAGGTCTGTGGCTTCATTCTTGAAGTCAGCGAGACCAAGAACCCACCAATTCCAGACACAACAGAGTGAGACTATGTCTCAAAAAAAAAGTTTTTTTTTTTAATTTGAATCAGCTTGGGGGAAACTGAGGTCCTGAAAGCATTTTCATTCAGTTGGCTCAAGGGCACACCTTGAAATAACACGAGACTAGGACCCAGAACCCAGATGTCCTGACTTAGTGTCTTGCACTTTCCCCGCCACATCACACTGCCTCCGGTTAGCCTCAATGAGCTTGCCACATCACAGCTGCTTGGCCATGATCCACCCTCGGGACAAATCCAGCCCAGCAGAATTGTGTTGTGATGAGGTTCACTACACTGTGGCTTGGAAGGAACCATGGGCCTCTTAGAAATGAAACTTATGAATTCTAATGCATAAGAAAAGTTCTTGCAACACCAGGAGAATGAATCAGTCAGCCAGAGTTCAAGAAATGTAAACACATTTTTAGATAGGAGACTGAAAAATCACTTAGGACTTCTCCATCTCTTGGGTCAAGACCTTGGTAATTTACTGAGGTCCAAGCTGTCAAGGAGGAGACACAACTCAAACTGCATTCCTGGGAGATAGTACAGTGGGGGTGGTAAAACCTCCTTTCAGAACAATGCGGCAAGATCTACCCCTGTTATCAAGTCAAAGAAACTGATTAACCCATCGACCAACCCAGATAACTGGCTGCAAACAAAGGCCTGGTTCTTTTTTGTCATTCAGAAACTGGTGTGCACATTCCAGTTTTTACAGTGTATACAGGCTATACATACAGACTATAGGCTGCACAACTTCCAGGCATGCCTGAAACTGGGAGTTCACAGTCTTTCTGTGATGAACATTTCTGCCACTAAAGAGATAAACAGAAAACACATTCCTTCCTTGGCTGCCCACCATCAGGCCTTAGCAGATTTTCAAATGCTAGCATTAATCTAACCACAGGCTTTTAGTGAGGAGATAGCATTCCCACCAGATAATCAGGCAGTTTTAGAGATGACCCTTACTAGATGGGGGTCTCATCCCAAGCCTCTTCTGCCTTCTTCAAATCATGGAATCCTTCACCAAACACTCAAAACTTGAAAAGCAGGAAAGGGCATCTGATTCTGGCAGGGAATATGGCTCCTTAACATTTCCTTCTATTTAAATCTGCATTGGCTATGTTTAATTCCCAAGTCATTGTTTGTTGTTTTCAATAAAAATGAAACATAGCCGGCTGGGCGTGGTGGCTCACGCCTGTAATCCCAGCATTTTGGGAGGCCAAGGTGGGCGGATCACTTGAGGTCAGGAGTTTGAGACTAGCCTGGCCAACATGGTAAAACCCTGTCTCTACTAAAAATACAAAAATTAGCCAGGTGTGGTAGCGGGCGCCTGTAATCCCAGCTACTTGGGAGGCCGAGGCAAGAGAATCACTTGAACCCAGGAGGTGGAGGTTGCAGTGAGCTAAGATCGTGCCATTGCACTCCAGCCTGGGCAACAAGAGCGAAACTCTGTCTCAAAAAAAAAAAAAAAAAAGAAAGAAAGAAACATAGTCATATTTATTCCCATTGTTTCAGGATGCATATTTGCCTTGGTATGGGACCCTCTTGTGGGCCCCATCTGGTGTCAAAATAGAGATCAACTCCAAAGAGTCATCTTATTAGGCCAGGCGGGCCACCTGGCTCCTTCCTAGATACATGTCAGGGTTTGGGAAAGAATATCACACCCATAGGGTCCAAAGTGGCCAAATATCCAGTGGTTACAAGGGCAGCAGCTGTTGGAGGTGATGGCAGGAGCTTCTTTAAATCTGTTTAGGGCCTTTGTCTATGTATATCATTTCTGAGGCATATGCACCCTTTGATGGCTAACATGCTGTCATGGAACATACCCCGTAACTTGCAATGTTTTATCACCATGGAGGGGATATATCCATTGCCAAACAGGTCTCAGAAAGCATCTTTGCCTTCTCATAGCTTTGCACAGGGACTTGCTGGCCCCAGCAGGAACCAATGGGAGAAGGCCTGAAAGTCAGCCTCAGTCCCTTCATGGTTTTGTGTGTTTTTGGTCATAAATGGAAAATACAAATGCAAATTCCAGATTATTAAAAAAAAAATTCTCCCCAGCATAAACTTAACCATAAAAGGAAGGATAATTTTGGTCCTTCTGACCTTTCCTTAAGAATATCTAAAAATACTTTATTTTATATGATGTGACTCAAAACACCTATGACCTACAGAGTGTTTGTAGTGTTATAATAAATTTTGAGTCTGCTTGTTTAATGGAGGAGACCAAGACCCAAGATGGCCTTTTGGTATTGTCATTATCAAATTCTTAGGACGAGATTTAAGATCCTGTTTATGCTACACATTTTTACTTTAAATCTTCCTGAATGAGGAGGAGGGTGAGACGGGCTTAGGGAATAGTTGCTGGAGGCCTGAATAAGTCTCCAGGCAAAAGACATCCCTCTGGGAGCTCTAACTAGGGAGTCAAGTAGACAGATCTAGAAAATATGAGTCAGTCTGAATTTAAATATGGAAGTACCCAGTAAATGCAAGGGCAATCTTTTTCTTCCAATTTGGGGTAACAGTCCTTTTACTTATATCTTTTTAGATTAAGGCTAGCTAAGTCTCAAGGGTCTGGTTTTAGCTTTGGGAATACCAATCTCTCTCAGAAGTTCATAAATTATTTTTTATGGAAAGGTCTAAAGGCACATGGCAGTTTACCAAGCCCAGAATGAAAGCCTAGCTAGAGGACTGAATTTAAATTCGAGATGCATAACAGCAAAATGTCAACCACGCGAGAAACCCTCCAATCAAGAAACATCACAGGATTAATAAGGATATCTATGGTGGAAGACTGGAGGAAAGGAATTCAGAAAAAAGGCTGAAGGTGGAACTGCATACAAAACAGCCAGCAAATGTCATTCACGTGGTGGTCTCCATTCTCCAGAAAAAAAAAAAAAAAAAACATATATATATATATATATTTTTAGACACAGTCTCGCACTGTTGCCCAGGCTGGAGTGCAGTGGCACGATCTCGGCTCACTGCCCTCTCCACCTCCCAGGTTCACGCCATTCTCCCTCCTCAGCCTCCTGAGTAGCTGGGACTACAGGCACCTGCCAACCTCACCTGGCTAATTTTTTTTTTTTTTTTGTATGTTTAGTAGAGACAGGGTTTCACTGTCTTAGCCAGGATGGTCTCGATCTCCTGACCTCGTGATCCACCCACCTCTGCCTCCCAAAGTGCTGGGATTACAGGCTTGAGCCACCGTGCCCGGCCTGAAAATGTATATGTATATATTTTGAGAGAAGTCTTGCTCTGTTGCCCAGTCTGGAGTGCAGTGGCGCAACCTTGGCTCACTGCGACCTCTACCTCCCGGGTTCAAGCAATTTTCCCTGCTTCAGTGTATCCCTCCTGAGTAGCTGGGATTACAGGTGTGTGCCACCATGCCTGGCTAATTTTTGTATTTTCAGTAGAGACGGGGTTTTGCTGTGTTGGCCAGGCTGGTCTTAAACTCCTGACCTCAGGTGATCTGCCTGCCTCGGCCTCCCAAAGTGCTGGGATTACAGATGTGAGCCACCGCACCTGGCCAGAAAATATTATTTTTGGCCACTTCTTCTCAAACAAATAAAGATATCTGGGGTCCCAGCCCCTAGTCTTATCTCCTCCAATCCATTCTCTACATAGCTGGGAGTCATTTCTATAAAATAAAAATCTGGTGACGTCAATTCCTGTGTAAGCAGAGTCCCACCGTCATTGGCGTAAATTCCTTAGCTGCTTTCATTTTTTAAAATTTTTTGAGATGGAGTTTCGCCCTTGTTGCCCAGGCTGGAGTGCAATGGCATGATCTCGGCTCACCGCAACCTCTGCCTCCTGGGTTCAAGCGATTCTCCTGCCTCAGCCTCCCGAGTAGCTGAGATTACAGGCATGCGCCATCACGCCTGGCTAATTTTGTATTTTTAGCAGAGGTGGGGTTTCTCCATGTTAGTCAGGCTGGTCTTGAACTCCCGATCTCAGGTGATCTGCCTGCCTCGGCCTCCCAAAGTGCCGGGATTATAGACATGAGCAACGGCGCCTGGCCTCTTAGCTGCTTTCTATGGCTCTTCATGATCTGGCTCCTGCCTCCTTTGCAAGGTGCATTTTTCATCACTCCCTCCCCTGCATGTACCCTGGGGTGCAGTCATTACAAGTTGCTTCAGTTTCTCCATGCTGCCATGCTCTCTCACCTTTATATTGTCCTTTCTCCTAGAGAATCCTTTCTTTACCACTTGGCTAGTTCCTGCATACATCCTTAGGAAACTCTGCTTAAGTGTCCTCTCCTTCCAAAAGCCTTCTCAACCTCCAGGCTGAGTCAGTCTGAACTCGTTCATAGCTCTCAACACATTCCACCCCTGTGGACTACTCTAAGGCATGGACGTGGTCTCTCAACTGTGCCTACCGTAGTATTTGTCACTAGTAGACGGACAATTAGTGTTTGTCAAATGAATGAATGAGCAATATCTTTCTGCTCTGCAAAACATACTCACAGACTGGGCCCAGTGGCTCACGCCTGTAATCCCAGCACTTTGGGAGGCTGAGGCAGGCGGATCACCTGAGCTCAGGGGTTTGACACCAGCCTGGCGAACATGGTGAAACCCTGTCTCTACTAAAAATACAAAAAATTAGCAGGTGTGGTGGCATGCGCCTGTAATCCCAGCTACTTGGGAGGCTGAGGCAAGAGAATGGCTTGAACCCGGGAGACAGAGGTTGCAGTGAGTGGAGATTGTGTCATTGCACTTCAGCCTGGGCAACAAGAGCCAGACTCCATCTCAAAACAAACAAAAAAACATACTCACAGATTCTTTCTGTTGAACACAGTCTGATTCTGATGTCTACATTAATTTTCAAAGGAGGGATAATGGGGAAACCAAGACAATAGCAAAATCCTCAGGCCACAGAGAGATGTATGAAAGGAGCAAGGGAGAGAAACTAGGCAGGAAACATCCTTAAGAAAAGCCTAATACTTCTTTCTTTGTTTTTTTTTTTGTTTTATTTCATTTTTTTGAGATGGAGTCTCGCTCTGTTGCCCAGGCTGGAGTGCAGTGGCGCAATCTCGGCTCACTGCAACCTCTGCCTCCTGAGTTCAAGTGATTCTCCTGCCTGAGCCCCCAGAGTAGCTGGGACTACAGGTGCCTGCCACCATGCCTGGCTAATTTTTGTATTTTTGGTAGAGATGGGGTTTCACCATGTTGGCCAACCTGGTCTCGAACTCCTGACCTCAAGTGATCCACCTGCCTTGACCTCCCAAAGTGTTGGGATTACAGGCGTGAGCCACCGCGACTGGCCTTAAGCTTCTTTATAGTTGTGATGAGAAGACAACATAAATGTCTGAAGGGTGATTACATAGAAAATACTATTTAAGAATTACTAGTTAATGAAAGTTATAATTTTTTGATCACTCTGACAGAAGAAAATTTAATATCTAAACTTTAATATAGGTTGAGAAATATAACTCACACACAAAATCCTAAGATCTACACCTGCTTTAAATTGCATTGTGGTAAGTATTACTTCACTACTTGGGCAAGGTCCTGATCCCTTAATGCATATCATGCATTAAGTGAACAGCAGCAGATCCTGGCTACTTGGGAAGGACACATCCTGAGAATTTTAAGAATCCTTAGATTTGTGAATACCTAGTGTGTATCTATTGGTAATAAAACTAAAGAAGAATTGGAAAAAGAGAGAGTTCTTCAGACTCTTAATGAGACTATAAATAAAGGCTTAGAGTGATTTATTAAACTATTTTTTTGGCAGAGAACCATCACATTGTTAGACCACTTCCCTTTCTCTTACTTCCATCACGAGTCCCAGCAGTCAGCTTTTTTTTAGGGCCATTAAAAATGCATGTGTGTGTATATATGTATATATAAAGAAATCAATGTTCTTCTGATTGAAAAGTAACTGCACAAGAGCTATTGCAGATGTTATAATGAATTATAGACCACAATATGAGATGTGTGAGTGCTGTGAGGCTGGCTAGGCTCACTCACTAGCTTAGTAATAGACTCTGTCTCCCAGCCTTGCAATATCAATGATTTGACTTCATGCCTCTGTAAAATGACAAATTGTGTGTGTCTGTGATGTTTTATTTATTTTTTATTTTAATTTTTTTAGAGACAGGGTCTTGCTATGTTGGCCAGGGTGGTCTTGAATCCTAGCCTCAAGTAATCCTCCAACCTTGGCCTCCCAAAGTGCTGAGATTACAGTCATGAGCCACCATACCGTGCCAGTCCCCTGACTTCTGAGGTCATTTCAAATAGTTGAAATCAACCTTCATGTCCACAAATACCCAAAGTCTACCATCTACACAATCCTTTCAGAATCCTATCACTTTTATCTGAAAATAGTAATTAAAACCAAATAACCAAAAAGAAAACAAAAAATTGTGAAAGCTCTAGGCCAGGCATGGTGGCTCATGCCTGTAATCCCAGCACTTTAGGAGGCCGAGGCGGGTGGATCACCTGAGGTCAGGAGTTCGAGACCAGCCTGGCCAACATGGTGAGACCCTATCTCTACTAAAATTACAAAAATTAGCCGGGTGTGGTGGCAGGTGCCTGTTATTCCACCTACAAGAGAGCCTGAGGCATGAGAATCACTTGAACCTGGGAGATGGAGGTTGCAGTGAGCCAAGATTGTGCCACTGCACTCCAGCCTGGGCAATAGAGTGAGACTCGGTCTCAAAAAAAAAAAAAAAAAAAAAAAAAAATTGTGAAAGCTCTATAGGTGTTCCAATGAATAGATGTTTTAAATTGGTCTTTGAACTCAGTTCCAAGGGGTATCAGGTATTTAATTAATTAATTAATTTATTTATTTATTTAGAGAAGGAGTTTTGCTCTTGTTGCCCAGGCTGGAGTGTAATGGTGCGATCTTGGCTTACCGCAACCTCTGCCACCGCAACCCTGCCTCTGGCAGGAGAAGCAATTCTCCTGCCTCAGCCTCCTGAATGGCTGGGATTACAGACAGGTGTGATCCATTGCGCCTGGCCCAGATATTTTCAAAGTAGTGTTATATCTATTCCCTTGGCAACAAATAGGGAATATTAAGCACCAAGTGATGTAAAAATGTTTTTGTTAAGGTCATTGGGCAAATCAAGGGAACAAATAAGGTTCTAAGTTGTGAAAGAGGCACCCTACGCTTATATGTGGAATGCATTTTCCTGCGGAGACTGTTCTGCATAGTGATTAAGTTTCCAAGTCAACCTGAAAAAAAAAAAAAGCCTGTTTCACCCATGTTGTAGCTAAACCTTTTCAATCATTAAATGCTTATGCTGCACTGACAGTAGGTATGTGTTAGCAGCATATTACCAGGTAATAGGGTTGCTGGTGGGCCCCTGCCCTTAAAAAGATTGCAGTCTAGTAGTGACTGAGTGTGGTGCCTCACGCCTGTAATCCCAGCACTTTGAGATGCCAAGGTGGGAAGATGGCTTGAGCCCAGAAGTTGGAGACCAGTCTGGGCAACATGGTGAAACCCCATCTCTACCAAAAAAAAAAAAAAGACAGGCATGATGGCAAGCACCTGTAGTCCCAGCTACTCAGGAGGTTGAGATGGGAGGATCGCTTGAGCCCAGGAAGTCAAGGCTGCAGTGAGCTGAGATCCAGCCACTGCACTCCAGTCTGGGCAACAGAGGGAGACCCTGTCTCAAAAGAAAAGAAAAAAAGCTTGCAGTCTCATGGAGAGAAAAGTCTAGTCAGTGAACAATGCAGTGAGTGAGCTGCTGTGGCTGTAACTGGGTAAGCATGGTTCATTGTGCACATGTGGGGGGTGAGTGTCACCCCATCAGCAGAGAGTGGGAAGGGAAGGAGAGCGAGGGGAAAGTGGAAAAGCATTCATGGGGAGGTCAGTTTGAGGACTAAATTGGGAAGTGAAGGATTAGCAGGAGTTAACTAGGACAAGCGGTAAAAGTCAGGGGATAACAGAAAGTAGAATGGTGGTTGCCAGGGGCTAGGGGAGGGAGAAGGGGGAGTTGTTTAATGGGTATAAAGTTTCAGTTTTGCAAGATGAAAAGAGTTCTGGAGACTGATTGCACAATAATGTGAATGTACTTAACGCCACTGGACTGTACACTAAAAATGGTTCAGATGACAAATTTTATGTTATCTGTATTTTACCGCAATTAAAAAATGTTGGATAGGAGATGAGAAACTGTGCTCCAGGCAGAGGGAACAGTACATTCTAAAGCTTGGAAATAGGAAAGAGATTTGCATTAGTCCAAGGTCTTTTAGTTACTAGGAATAGAGGCGAGAAGGATCAAAACGTTCTCTCCTTTTCCTGGATCTAGAGCTTGCTGCGAGGCACCCTGTAATAGGCTAAGTTAGCCTTTGGTGCACTGTCATGGCCCCTTCTGTACTTTTCTCCTTCTAGTGTCCCCTTCTCCACGTGGCTGATGTTCTGCTGTTCATCCGAGCCCCCTGGGGCACTCCATGGGCCAGGCATGTTTCGACCCTTAAGCTCTATATACTTCCAAATTACTCACCTTTGTTTCCACCCCATCAGAATTTTTAGTCCCTCAGAGCAGCTGTTTCTAGCTAGGTTGCAAGAGAGCAACTATCTGATTAAATACACTTTTACTAAAGTGTGACAGACTATTCGCCTCTCTGAAGTTTCAGAATCTTAAGAGTATACTTCTTAATCCAAGGTAAGTTTTTTATTGGTGAGATTTTAATAGTAGAATGAAGGGAAATGGTAACATTTTAGGTGCTATTAGAAAGAATATTTTGGTTTGCAGAGCTAGCCTGTAAACAGGCTTATCTTGCTTGAAAATTTGTTTCAGGACTTTGATTCTCCCAAACTGTTACTTTTTTTTTTTTTTCCAGCTTTTCCTCTTCTCCCTATGATATCTCTAGAAGTTGCAAATCCTTTTTAGTGTTACTCACAAAAGGGTGTATGATGCTGAGTAGGGGGAATTGGAGGGGGAAACGGAGGTTGGACAGAAGCCATTTGTTTGCATGTGTCATTACTAAGTCAAGGACTTCCTAAACTCTCATATATTGTCAGATGGAATTGCCCCTCTTTAGACTGTTGCTACTATGAACCATGCTTAGTCATAAAAATATAGGTTCCTTGGGTTCAAATCCTAACTTTACTACTTTGTGTGACCTTGGGCAAGTCACTTAACCTCTCTTGAGCCACATTGTCCTAGATGAAAAATGAAGATAATAATAGGATTTATCTCCTGTCATTGCTATAGGGATGAAATGAAATTATGAATGCAAAGCACTCAGCATGACGTTTGGCATATCAGGGATATATAACAACAGTAGCTGTCACCACCACCACCACCGCCACCACCACTACCATCATCATCATTTTTACTGAGGGCTCCTATTTAAGAGCTGCTCTGGCCCAGTTCTAACCAATGCATGAGAATGAGCAAAAATGGCATGGAAACTCTTTCTACCTTCATCAGGATGTCTGCCCAAGGAAGATGGCAAGGGGGAATGCAGGGGGCCAGACTCCCAGGTATTTCTCTGCTTACGGATTTTGAGATTGGCAAGGATACAATTGTGCCTTTTCTCTTAGTTTTGCAATCTCTGGCAAAAACAATCCTTCCACCCTGATTTGCCTATAGCCCTTGATCTGTGGCACTGCCTCTCGCCTGTTCCTACAGCAGCTTCTTCATGCAGGATTCATTGCTGCCCAGCCCGAAAAGAAGCAGCCAGGAGGCCGGGAGTGTTGGCTCATGTCTGTAATCCCAGTACTTTGGGAGGCTGAGGCGGGTGGATTACGAGGTCAGGAGTTCGAGACCAGCCTGGCCAATATGGCGAAGCCCCGTCTCTACTAAAAATACAAAAATTGGCCAGGCTTGGTGGCAGGCGCCTGTAATCCTGGCTATTCAGGAGGCTGAGGCAGGAGAATTGCTTGAACCCAGGAGTCAGAGGTTGCAGTGAGTCAAGACCTTGCCATTGCACTCCAGCCTGGGCGACAAGAGCGAAACTCCATCTCAAAAAAGAAAAAAAAAAAAAAGCAGCCAGAAAGACCACACACATTTCTCTGTTAATCAAAGACTATTTTTAGGAGAGAAAGTCTCCAGGTCATCATCCTTTCCTTGGTCTGAAGCAGCAGCAGCCATGTCTGTGGGTGGAGGATGAGCTACAAAGTCAACCTATACTCCCAGTTTTTGCAGATCTCTCAATGGGGGAAATGAAATAGAAAAGGAATCTGAGGAGAGGCAGACCTGACCTCAGCCCTCCATTGAAAATACAAGACTGAGTCTTTCCCAGATCGGCTCCTAGCTTGTGGTGTGTGCAGGCTGAGGGATGTGCAACTCCAGGGGACAATGTCTACCTCATTATTTAGGGAATTGTGCAGTGGATTACCTGCAGGACCCACAGGACATCCCTGCAAATTATCCTTCCTCAGGCCAGCTAAGCACAAGCACTTGGTTCCACCCGACGTCTCTTCCTCACTAATATTTACACTCAGACCACAGGGCTGCCCATGAGTAACTCAAGAGAACAACACATTTCTCAGGCTTTCCAAGAAGCAAATCCTCTCTGCTACTTATTGGTATATTTGGGGAGAAACTGTGGGTTTCTGGAGGTCTATATATGAAATAATATGATCATGAGTCAAATTACATAGAGGAGTCAAATTACATAGAGAAGTCAAGGTGACTTTTTAGTGGAAAAGCTTACCTTTTAGGAAATGCTGACTACTAGGCCCTTCCTTTTCATGGCTGATATTTGAATTGACAGATTCATAGGCTGAAAAACAATAAGATATTTTACCTGAGAGAGGGAAAAAGTCTTGTAAAAATTTGTTCCCTTATCTGAAGACAGGGGAAAACATGAAGTGGTTGCCTCAATGTTTAAGCTTTGCAATGAACTGGCTTTTTTTTTTTTTTTTTTTTTTTAATTTTTGAGATGGAGTCTCTTTCTGCTGCCCACGCTGTAGTGCGGTGGCACGATCTCGGCTCACTGCAACCTCTGCCTACCGGGTTCAAGCAATTCTCCTGCCTCAACCACCTGACTAGCTGGGATTACGGGCATGTGCCACCACGCCTGGCTAATTTTTTGGATTTTTAGTAGAGGTGGGGTTTCGTCATGTTGGCCAAGCTGGTCTCGACTCCCGACCTCAAGTGATCTGCCCACCTCAGCCTCCCAAAGTGCTGGGATTACAGGCGTGAGCCACTGCACCGGCCTTGAATTGGATGTTTTTGAAAATCCACAGATGATATTCTGGAGAGAAGGTTGATCTAGGATTAAAAAACCATTGAGGAAAATAATGTTTTTATCTAAGATGTTTAAAGGTAAAATTCTGTAGGGTCCATGATGATAAAATTCTGTAAGGAGAACTTTTGACAAAACAAGATCATGAAACAGTTAACGTTTGACACATGCTGTAAGATGCCCAGATTTGAACAGCAGCTGTGTCTCAGTGTGTGCAGCCATGGGGGATGACAGACAAGCACAAAAAGCCCCCCTCTCCGGTTGTAGCACAAACAGAGTGTTGGACCAGGGGAGCCAGGAGGGATTCTAGTCCATCTGATTCTAGCCAAAAAGACAGACAGGCTTTTTCACAGCCCCTGATGAATTTTTTTTTTTTTGCGATCTGCTAGTCACCTGGGGTGAGAATTATTTTCCTAGCTACCCTTGTCAGTCAAAATGAAAATTAGTTAAAACAATGCTGTCTTAATGACTGATGAGAATTAGAATGTCAGACTTGTGAAAGTTAAGGGAGAGGTAATAGCAAAGAGGTCAATCGAGTGGGTCCTATATGAAGGGTTTGTTTGTTTGTTTGTTTTTGAGATGGAGTTTCGCTCTGTCACCAGGCTGGAGTGCAATGGCACAATCTTGGCTGGCTGCAACCTCCACCTCCCAGGTTCAAGCAATTCTCCTGCCGTAGCTTCCCAAGTAGCTGGGACTACAGGTGCCTGCCACCAACACCTGGCTAATTTTTTTTGTATTTTTAGTAGAAACAGGGTTTCACCATGTTGGCCAGGCTGGTCTTGACCTCCTGACCTCAGCTGATCCACCTGCTTCTGCCTCCCAAAGTGCTGGGATAACAGGTGTGAGCCACCGTGCCCAGCAGGAAGCAAGGTTTTTAAAGGGAAATTTGGTGTGTTTGTATGAGAGAGAGAGAGAAGCAGAGAGAGAGAGAAGGGAGAGGGAGGTGTGAGATATCAGGGAGAGAGCAACAGAGAAGAAAAAAAGGAATCCTAGAAAATTCAAACCGGAAAAGACTTAGAGATTTTCTAGTCTGCCTAGCCACCAAACTCATCTCCAGATAATTCTATTTATTTATTTTTTGCTTCATTGTCTCATTACCAATAACAAATAGACTAGAGAGGATGCCAAGAAAGAATGTTTGGGTTTTACTGATTTGCTAAACTGCGGTGGGGCTTGACAAAGCCTGCCTCTCGGTGCTCCTGCATCTCAGGGCACACACACGGTCACGTGTGTGCCGATAGCTGAGGCTGAGCAGGCGGCCTGGGATTCTGAGCATCAACACTGGAGAGAGGAAAAGCCGTAATTAGTGTTAATTGTTGACCCTACAGTTCAAGAATAGATGCTCTGGAGAATGAGAAATGAGAACAAACATTAATTATTGAGTAGGGACCTTGGAGACAGACACTCTGGATTAAAAGGAGAGAGATAAATTGCATAATGAATGTTAATTTTCCCTCAAAGAATTGAGTGGTCGGTGGTTGAAAGGGAAAAAGAGGCTAAAAAACAGTCATGAAAGAGAAAGCTCTGTGTGTGTCAGGTGAGAGGGTGGAGGAGGGTTACACAAACACTGTCTGTCACTGCCACCGCCCTGCCCTTTGCCTCGTAGCTCCCAAGAAGTTTGCTATCAGGGTTTTCCTTAGAACTCATTATTTACCACAGCTGCCTGCTAGGAAGCTCAACCATTTCCCCTACAGCCCAGGAGCCAGAAAACAGCCACACTGCACTGCTGACAAGCTGAGAGGCACACAGCATGGGGATCAATTTTTTTCTGTGTGCTGGTGGGACTTTTGACTTGGCTTGAGGGAGGCTGCCAGAACTGTGGCCCTGTGGGTGCTGCTGTGGGGACAATGTGGGCTCCAGGCCTTAGTTGTTGTTTTAGCTTAATTACAATACAGGAGACACATATGCCCCCCTTTCAGAAATAACCTTCTTAACTGAAAGTAAAAACAGAATAAAGATAGTTTGGGCTGGGCACGGTGGCTTACGCCTGTAATCCCAGCACTTTTGGAGGCCGAGGCAGGTGGATCACCTGAGGTCAGGAGTTTGAGACCAGCCTGACCAACACAGTGAAACCCCGTTCTCTACTAAAAATACAACAAATTTAGCCAGGCGTGGTGGTGCACCACCTGTAGTCCCAGCTACTTGGGAGGCTGAGGCAGGAGAATCTCTTGAACCCGAGAAGCGGAGGCTGCAGTGAGCTGAGATCGCACCACTGCACTCCAGCCTGGGCAACAAGAACAAAAATCAGTCTCCAAAAAAAAAAAAAAGAGTGAATTTGAGTAGAAGATTGGAGATGAGCATTGTAGCCAATTTTATAAAGAGGATCTGCAAACAAGCTTGTCATGGGCAGCCCAGATCTCAGAGTGCTGGTTGAGATGCTCACATCCAGTTAGTGGCCCTGGGGAGTATGCCTCTTAGGCATGGCTGCTCACTGCCTTCCACTCGGGCCCTCACCCAGTGTTGTCTGGCTGATTTTGCAGTAGCCTGAGCCTTCTGCCTTTTCTCTTGTCTGTTCCTTCATGCTAGCTCACGCGTTGGGTTGCGTGACATCCCTCCTCAAACATCTGTGATTCCTTGTTGCCTAAACAGCAGCATTTTGGCTCTCTCCTGGCACACAAGGCTTTCCCTGGTCTGGCCCTGGTCTGCCTTTCAGGCCCAGCTCCTCCTCACCCCCAGCATGAAGCCCCTCCACAGTCCACTCACGCCGCGCTGCTCCTCATTATGCACGTGTTCTCTATGTTCCTCTTTTTGTTCATTCTGGTGTCTCGGCTGGCTGGCCCTCCCCTTCTCTGTCTATCTACTTCTCATTTCTCAAAGGTCAGTGTAAATGGAACTTCCTCTGTAAAAAGCCCTTCCCAACCTCCTAGGCTAGAATTAATGGCTCCTTCCTGGAATACCGCTGGGTTGTGCTCTTAGGCCTCTGTGATGGCACTCATTTCATTCTGCCTTGTGGTACAGTTACTGGCTTGTGAATCTGTTCTCCACGTGGACTCTGAGGTCCTTGAGGGCAGTGACCGCAGTGCCTGGGGTGGAGCTTTGGTATGTGGAGTGAGGACAGACAGGCCTGGGAATGAAGCCCAGCTCTGCCCTTACCAGGTAAGTGAGCTCCCTGTGTTTCAATCTCCTTACCTATGATATGTGATTGAAAATACTCACTTCCTAGGATCGTTGGGATAAGGGAACAAGATGACATGCATAGCAAGGTGCCTGAGAGTGTTTGCTCTCAATATTAACATCCTTCCATGTACCTTGCACATGGGCGGTATTCAGTACATTGTATCGAAGGAGTCAAAACACATGTAATGGGCCTTCTTTGAGGTTCAACCATATTTCATATTGGAATTTTACTTAATACTTTACAAGATGGAGAGCAAGTGTGATCTGATTTGATTTTCACAAAGCAATGTGAAGTATGTTGGCAGATATTATAGTTGCATTCTGTTAAGGCACAAGGTAAGCTGCTGTAAAACAAGAGACCCAAAAAGATAAACATTTATTTCTCTTGCACATACAAGTCCAGAGGTAGGCAGGCAGGCTGATCAGGGTGGCTCTGCTCCATAAAGTTACCTGAGCACCCTGGTTCCTAATATCTTAGTACTCCATCATCCCATATGGAATTGTTCTCTTCCACATGGTTGAAGCTATTACCACAACCAAGTCCAAGGAGAAAGAGGAGGGGAAGGGCAAACAGTTTCCTTTTAAGGAAATGACCTGGAAGTTGCATGTGTTACTTCCATTCACATCCCATTGGTCAAACCTTGGTCACATGGCCATACCTAGCTGCAAGTGAGTCTGGGAAGCATAATCTCTCGGTAGGCAGCCATGTGTTCAGCTAAAATCCAGGGTGGGGGATTCTATTATTAGAATTTAGCTGAACACATTCTTCTATTTTTCCTTTTATAAATATTATTCAGTCAATATTCATAATATTCAGTAAATATTACGAGAAATACTCTGGGAGTACCAAATGTGTTCTCTGGGATATTCAGAGGTAGATGAGGGGGATCTACTCACAGGAATTTTAAATCTAGGAGGGGAAAGAAGAAAAATAGTACAAAGGATAAAAGATGTGAGGGAGTGCTTGGTAAGAGGCCCAGGTGGTAAGAATTAGTGGAACGTAAGGAAATAGCAATCGTTGTGGCAAAGGTGGTCAGGTAAGGCATCAGTAGAGAGGGAACTTTGACTGGTCCTTGAAGCTTGAAAACCTGGATAAGAGGGACTAGAAGCTGTGTGATGCAGTGGGAAAAGCTCTGGCCTCACTGGATGAAGGAAGATCTGGGTTTGAGCCTTGGATTTGCCATATAAAAGCTGTGTGGCTTTGAGCAAATCATACCTCTTTGGGCATCAGTTTCCTTATCCATAAAATCAGAGGTTTTCTTTTCTCTTTTTGAGACAAGGTGTCACTCTATTGCCTAGGCTGGTGTGCAGTGGTGCAATCATGGCTCACTGCAGCCTTGACTTCCCAGGCTCAAGCAATACTCCCACCTCAGCCCCTGGAGTAGCTGGGACCACAGGTGTACACACCAGGCCCAGCTAATTTTTAAAAGTTTTTGCAGAGATGGGATCGCACTATGTTGCGCAGTGTATTAGTCCGTTTTCATGCTGCTGATAAAGACATAACCGAAACTAGGCAATTTACAGAAGAAAGAGGTTTAATTGGACTCACAGTTTCATGCGGCTGAGGAGGCCTCACAATCATGGCAAAAGGCAAGGAGGAGTAAGTCACATCTTACATGGATGGCAGCAGGCAAAGAGAGCTTGTGCAGGGAAACTCCCCTTTTTAAAACCATGAGATCTCGTGAGACTCATTCACTATCAGGAGAACAGCACAGGAAAGAGCTGCCCCCATAATTCAATCACCTCCCACCGGGTTCCTCCCATGACATGTGGGGATTGTGGGAGTTACAATTCAAGATGAAATTTGGGTGGGGACACAGCCAAACGATATCACTCAGGTTGGTCTCAAACTCCTGGGCTCAAATGATCCTCCTGCCTCAGCCTCCCAAAGTGCTGGGATTATAGGCATGAGCCACCGTGCCTGGCCCAGCAGGTTTTCTAATTGTCACATAGCTCTAGTGGCCCTGCATAGTCCCCCACCCCCACTCCTAGAACCATCTTAGGAGGGAAAGAGTTAGTTGGGTTCAGAGAAGTTGGGAGGGACATAATTAGACCATATCCACTTCAACCGGATAGTTCTGCTTTTATCTGTTTTATTTACTGGTATCCTCAGAAAGTCTGATTAAATGCTTCCTTTGCTTAAATACTGATGACGGTGATGCCTAAGTTCCCTCTTGACTCTAGGGTTCTCTGAAACAGAACAAATGCAAGGGAGGTAGAATTCATAACTTCACAGGTTCTATAAAAAATGACATAAGTACCATCATCTTAAAAAAAAAAAGAAATAATATAGTCTTCAGTACTTTGTATTGATTTTTTCTTCAGAAAATGAATAGCTAGTGGATTCAAAGCAAGCTATTATTCTTTTTTTTTCCTGAGACGGAGTCTCACTCTGTTGCCCAGGCTGGAGTGCAATGGCACTATCTGGGCTCACTGCAATCTCTGCCTCCTGGATTCAAATAATTCTCCTGCCTCAGCCTCCCGAGTAGCTGGGATTACAGGCACCTGCCATCATGCCTGGCTAATTTTTGTATTTTTAGTAGAGTCACCTGACCTCAGGTGATCCATCCTCCTCAGCCTCCCAAAGTGGATTACAGTCATGAGCCATCGCGCCTGGCTGCGAGCTATTATTCTTGACATGTTTCTTCTTCGGAAGCCATGAAGTGGTGATGATGCCACCTTTTCAGCTACATATGAGGTAGGGAAGTCTTTATGTTTCTAGGAATCACAAGAGGTTTCTGTCAAAGGAAATGAAGGAGAGTCCCTACTGTGTTTTAGTAGCTGTCTACTGGTGGCTATCAGGACACCTTCCAGAGTGGGCTGTGAGGCCTTGCTGGTCTCACCACAGTGAGGGAAAGAACACTGCTTCCTTCTGAAGGCTGGGACAAATGCAGCTATCACAGCCTGCCCTTCTACAATCACTCAACACTGTGGTACATGTGATAGACCTAACTTAGCGCCATGCCAAGCCTGATGGGAATCTCCTGTAATTTTTGTAAGGAGAGCTTTTTAGTCGGGGTTGAGCCCAGAACAGAAACTGCCCAGATATTTTTAAGAAGAAACAGAGTTACTATAGAGTAACTGCCTCTTATCATGCTCAGTCTTCGTGAGCTCAGTGCCCAGAGCTTTGATGCTTCTGCCTCACTTCTGCTCTCCAAATCTCATGCAAGCACATCTAATTGGCAGAAAATAATTTGCATCCAGCTCCCTAGCTGCAAAGGTTATCTGGGAAATGTAGTTTTTAGCCTTCTAGCCTCTGTAGTACAGGAAGGCCCACTGGAAGGAAATGCTGGGTGCCCAGAGACCATATCCAGCCACATTTTCCTTTATTCAAACGTTTGACCGGAGATCACTAGTACTGGTAACATCTGCCAACATTATTTCTCATGAGGGTTATGAAAAACACTGAAAAGGCACAAGGGACAATGTACACTATAACCACGTGGGGCTCCTATCTTCCTGTATTTCTTCCTATCCAGAGATGGATGGATTGTGGACTCTATGATTCAGAACTGATGTTTAGAGAATAAAAATAATAATAGTCACAAATGATTAATGGCTGAAATCCTGTTTCAGGATTTAAACACAAGAACTGCTCCACTGAGAGAGTCTCCTTGGGGAAAGGGGCGTATTTAGAAACATGCCATGTTAGGAGAACCTTAGAAATCATCAGTTTAGCATTTTCCAAAGTTTGCCAAAAACTTTTTAGATCCACATGATGCTTTACCAAAAACAAAGGGATTCAGTGATCAAATAAGTTTGGGAAACAGTGCATATCCCCATCCTGAAGAACCACGGTGCACATCAGCATATCGGAGGCTCTAGGAAGTCCTGTGGTAAGGGATCTGCTTAACTTTGGTCCACTGGTTTCCAAATGTATCTGGCCCTAGAACCTTTCCTTTTTTACACAATGCCTGTTAACCTTCTGAGGAATTGGAGTTTGACGGGACATGTGCTATGAGGACTGGATCTAATACCAACTCCTCTTTTTCCATATGAGGAAGCTGAGGTCCAAGGCAATGAAGTTATTTGCCTGTGATCACAGAAATCCTGGGCAGTACAGGTGGGAATAAAACCAGAGTTTTTTCTTTTTCCTCACATGGCCTTATCGAAATTAATTGTCCTCCCTTACATCTCTTGGCATCATCAGTAAGGTAACAGCTACTAAGAGATGGGCTACTTAAGGAAAATCATACTTTAAACAGTACTCCACCAACATGGAAGGATTCTTTTACCTGCGGGGTCCCACAGCCAACTTATCCCAAAGGAAAAATGGGGAGAACAGTCACTTAGCCTATGTTTACCCCTAAATGATCAGTGTTTTGAGACCAGCTGGGATATTCTTAGACTCATCTTTCTGTCAACCAAATCACAGACCATCACAAAATGACACCAAGAATACTAGTTATCTAACATACTAGTTATCTATTACTGCAAAATAAATGATCCTGAAACCTGAAACAATAAACCTTTGTTATGTCTCAGTTTCTGTGGGAATCTTGGAGTGGCTTAGGTGTGTGGTTCTGGTGCAGCCTTTTGTGAGGTCACAGACAGAGTGTCAGCCAGGGATGCAGTCATCTGAAGACTTGACTGGGGCTGGAGAACCTCCTCTCAAGGCAACTCCCGCACAAGCCTGGGAAGTTCATTCTGGCTGTTGGCAAGGGGCTTCTGTTCCTTGCCATGTGGACTGCTTGCCATAGGCTGCTTGAGTGGCCTCATCACAGACATGGTGGTTGGCTTTCCCCCGAGTGAGTAATCCAAGAGAGAGAGAGCAAGGAGGAAGCCTTGGTGCCTTTTATCACCCCAGTCTCAGAAGTCACATACCATCAATTCTGCCATAGTCTATCTTTATTTAGAAGTGAGCCATCATATCCCACTCACACTCAAGGGGAGAAGAGTTAGTTTCTCCCTTTTGAGGGGGGAAGTGTCAAAGAATTTGTGGATGTATTTTAAAACCACCACACCAAGAAACAGTTGCAAGGGGGAAGGATGCTAATTAAATGACAAAGGACAACAACAACAAACAAACAAGAAAGGCTGGGTGCAGTGGCTTATGCCTGTATCCCAGCGCTTTGAGAGACCTAGGTGGGAGGATTGCTTGAGGCCAGGAGTTTGAGACCAGCCTGGGCAACATAGGGAGACCCCATCTCAAAAAAAAAAAAAAAAAAAAAGGCCAGGCATGGTGGCTCGTGCCTGTAGCCCCAGCTATTTGGAGGCTGAGGTGGGAGGATAGCTTGAACCCAGGAGTTTGAGGCTTCAGTGAGTCATGATTGCACCACTGTACTCTAGCCTGTGTGACAGAGCAAGACCCTGTCTAAAAAAACAAAAAACACCCAAGAAACATTTTGAGGGTAAAAATCCATTTAGAACCAGAACAAATACTAAACAGAAACTCTGAAAGAGACCAGGAATTTAAATTTACATGACTTGATGCCCAACCTGAATCATTGGCATAAACATCCTTGAACTTCTTTGTAAAACAAACTTCTGAATAAAAGAACTTCTGAGAGAAAACTTCTATTGCTGGCACTGTGACTAGGGGAGTGGATGAAGGATTTGAATCAAGGATAAGCAATTCAGAGGGCATATCCAGTGGTTTGACTTGTATCCTTCTAAGTTAACTTTTCCTTTCTCAAGACTTTCAATTTTCTAAATGTTCAATATCCCAACATGACCAAAAGGGTCAAATTCCAGCTCTAGTCTTCACATCTTTTTTTTTTTTCGTCTGAAGGTTTATATTAATTTCCCTATGCTGTCTGAAAGAAGATATCATGATCTAATTGCCTAAGAATTTATTTCCAAATAGTTGTTGACAGAGCCTGGAAGTCTCAGAAAGATCAGATGGATCGTATTCCTTCCTTTACTCAAGAGTTTTTTTTGTTTTTTTGTTTTTTTTTTTTTTTTTTAATTAAAACAAAAAACAAAAAACCCAACAACAACTATGATCCCTAAAGAACTTTCCTTTGTGGCACCTGGAGTATTCAGTCAATCAACAAGCTTTTCCTGGACATATGATGGAGATGAGACGTTCTCTAGGGCTCATATATTGGAAGCTAAACAGAAAACAGATGCAGATAAATACAATAATCACAAAAGTGGGATTGAGAAAGAGAGAGAGGAATGGGGTTGAGGCTACATCTAGGCAGTTGTGTGCAGTGAGGTGGATTTATTAAGGAAAATGTTCCAGAAAAGATGAACTTAAAGCTATTCTAAATATTTGGCGGAAACTTGAGCAAAAGTTTGGAGAGAAAAGAATGAAGACTGAATTTTTAGGTCATCAAAGAGATGAGCAAGGGGTGGGCTGGAATATAGTAGGAGATGAGGCTGGAAGGGGAGGGTGGAGACAGTGATTAAGATGATTTTGAACAAACTGATCTGCAAAGAGTTTGGTGTGGTTGGAGCAATTATACTTTGGTGCAAAAGTAATTGTGGTTTTTGCAATTAAAAGTAATGGCAAAACCGCAATTACTTTTGCACCAACCTAATATTTTGCGAGAGGAAAAATTTTTTTCAGTATACTGTCTCCCAAACCAAACCAAACCAAAAAAACAAACAAACAAAAAAGCCCAAACCAAAAAAATCTTTGCTGATTAATAGAGACTCTTAGAAAGCCAGACCTTTATAGGAAGATGTGGGTTTAAGATCTTTCACCACCTTCTTGAGCAACATCCTGTCACCGTCAAGACTGAAATTCAACCAACTGCCCATGGAGGAAAGGCTTGAGAAAGGCCAGTGGCTAACTGATTCATTCATTCATTCATTCAATAAGCATGCAGTGAATGCCTTTAGGTTTGAGAGGCAAGTAGGATTAAATATACCATCTGTGGGACTGGGACAAGATGGCCGGCATGTCTTCGTTTATCAGCATAAGTTTCATCTTTCTCTTTCTCCATGTCATGGAAATTATTGAAATATTTTTCAAAAAATTTAAATGAACATTTATTGTGAACCTTCTATGTATATGTCAGGGACTATGCTAGGTGCCAGGGATACTAAAATGACTGAAGCATCATATTGACAATGGTGACAATAAACTTACAGCCTAAATATTTCCTTTTCTGCTTCTAGCTTTCGCTGTGCCAAAAGGGGGAACTATTTCTCCTGGAACAGAGTGGACAAATGTGCAGCAGGTGAACAGAATCATATTTGCTTCCAGCTGTTGCACCAGCTGTGTCATGCTGACAGTGGCCTCCACCTGTCTAACTCCTGCTTCCACCAATTCAGAACCAAGATATTTTTATACTCATATCCTGGTATAAACCAACTGCTGCTGGAAGTTCTTTGATGCTGAATTTGGAATCAAATACATTCTACTTTCTGGAAATCCACATACTGGGTGGCTGCTTCAATAGCAGCGAACACGAGATGTAAAATGCAGCAATGGTCAAGGAATTTCTCAGGGGAGGAATCAATCCTCTCATTTTGGTGGAGGAACCTTGGATACAGGGAGGATGAGGGACTGACTCAAAGTCATCTGGCAACTTAGAGGCGAGGCCAGAGCTCCTCAAATCTAGCTCTGAATCCATGCTCTTTTTATTGAGCCGGTCATGACGTAACCCCCCAAATGAGTGCAGCTTTTAATCTCCCACATCAAGGGGCCTGCTGGCTGCAGACTCATGCATACACATCACGGTGGTTTCTGGGTGGTTGATGCTCATCACCCTCTGACTTCGTTTCTTTTTTCCTTTGCAAAATGGCTATTGCCCAGAGGCAGCATCTCTTTTCTAAAAAGTGAACATGCCAGAAGGGTTTTTGGAAACTGCCTTGCTATCTGTCAGGAGCCAGATGATTCACAGGGATGAACCAATGCACATAACAAGGATACCTGATTGGATTACCAATTAGCCATCTCCACCTCTGCAGGGTGGTTGGAAAGAAGAGAAAAGGCAGTGTTTAGTTTGGGCAAATACCAAAAGGACTTTATCATTCTCAAGGCATCAGCGTGGCACATTAGACCTCTTCCAAGCCATTCCACTGGAACTTCTCTCTCCAAATGCTCCAGCAAGAGTAAACTTGTTATGCAAACATTGGATCATTGTGTCTGAGCTACAGAAGCACCTCTGTGTCAGTGAAAGGGGAGAAACTGTCTGACTTGCGTCTGTTTTTAATGATGTCTCTGCTGCTGGGAAAATTTGGAAGCTGCAGGTAACATCTTCCCCTTTGAAAAAAAAAAAACAAGGCTGCCCTGGAATGTGTTAGCTTACCTTTACCCGATGGAAGCGCCTCGGTTTGGGTACACCCTGGGAGGGACAGGCAGACTTTTTCTCCATCTGGACCCAGCAAGAAGTGTCCCAGTGTAGGGTCGCTGGAATCTTCTCGAAAATAAGCACAAGCATAGGCAGTGTCAGTACCATGTTGGTGAGGGAGACAGACTGAACCTGGGCCATGTTCCCCTAGTCCCCCGCGGGCACACACCTGTAGATGCCTGTGTGCTCGGGTGCCCACCAGAGTATAGGGTGAGCCCTACTCCTGGGACTCAGCAGAGCAGGGCTATTGTTCCGGCCCTGCCTTCCGGGGGTCAAGCTGGGATGAACGGGGAGGGGCTACCACTTGCCTACATCATGCCTTCAGGAGAGCCTGGCTACCTCAGGGCCAGGGCTAAGTGAGCAGGGGCACTCTGTGTGAAGGAAAGGGAGTCCCTTCCTTCAGCTGTGTGCAGCCCAGCCCCTGAGAACAGGGCTTCCCGCTTCCTGCCTCTGCTGTCCGCCTCCGTCAGATGTCCTGTGCAGTACTCAGCATACACGGCCATAACATCTAGATGAAATACTGGGATGGCTTGGTGATGCCAGGGGCTCAGGTCAAGGAGAAGGATGCTGTGTCTCCCTAGTTACTTAGAAAGATTGAAGGTATTTTTTATAACCTGACTGTAAAAGTAAAAAAATAAGTCATTTATTCCCCACTTGAATCTCAACGCTCAACCCAGAACACTCCTGGGACTAGACTGCGGGGTTTCCCCCATGCCAAGCAATTCTCCAGCAGATACCAACTGGTTGTTGTATAATTTAATTCAGTTCTGACACTCTCTACCTGGAGATGGTGTCAGATCCCACGGGGTAGGGCTCAGTTCACAAGATTGCCCCCCACTTCAGATGCCAATTGCAAGTCCCAGATTGTGACCTGTACTTCTGACTGACCAGCTCTAATGGGGCCTCCCACAGTCCTCCCTCTCCTTGGGTTCAACAATTTGGTAGGACAGCTCACAGAACTCAGGGAAATGCTTACTTACATTTTCTGGCTTATTTATAAAGGACATTAGAAAGGATATCGTGAACAGCCATATGAAGAGATGGGCGAGGATGTGCTGAGCTTCCGTGCCCTCCCTGGGCCTGCTGCCCTCCCACCTAGAAACGCTCAGCAACGCTGAAGCTTATCAATTCGTGGTCAACAGCTAATAAAGAGCTTGATCTCCAGTGTCCCCTCCCCTTTCCTGGAGGTTGTGGGTGGAAGCTCCAACCCTCTATTTCTCTTATCGCTTGGTCCTTCTGGGCACTGGCCCCATCATGAGGCTACCTAGGGGCCTTACCCTACATCACCTCATTAGCATAAACTCAGGTGTTTTCAAAGGGGCTCATTATGAATAACAAAAGATACTACTATCATTCAGAAAATTCCAAGAGTTTTAGCCTAGTAATAGAAACCAGGGACAAAGACCAAATTTATTCATATTACACCATACTTACCTTCCCCATCTCCAAGACAAAGGGTCCAGGAGTCCAGCTACCTGGACTAGCAGGCCACCAGCTAGAGTGGATGCTAAGGAGTACACACATACACATGCACACTTACAAACACACACTGACATATTCGCACGGGGCACACACACAAATATGCACACTCTCACAGGGTAAGCATGCACACACACCCCCATACACATGAACACTTACAAACACACACTGACATATTCGCACAGGGGCACACACACATATATGCACACTCTCACAGGGTAAGCATGCACACACACCCCCATACACATGAACAGTGACATACATGAGCATATGACACATACATTCACAGGACTGAATATATAGACATGCACGTGCATATGCAGCCATGCCTATATAAATGTGCACAATGACATGCATGCACACAAGCACACACATGTACTCATGGGCATATAAGCACACATCCCACACACATTCACTTACACACATGCACACACCCAACACACACACTTGAGGCTTCAGGCTGCTCTCTTTTCCCAGTCCTGGTCCTGGCATTCTATCCTTTTTTTTTTTGTTTTTTTTGAGACAGAGTCTTGCTCTGTTGCTCAGGCTGGAGTGCAATGGTGCTATCTCAGCTCACTGCAACCTCTGCCTCCCAGGTTCAAGTGATTCTCCTGCCTGAGCCTCCTGAGTAGCTGGGATCACAGATGTGCACCACCATGCCTGGCTAATTTTTTTTTATTTTTATTTTTAGTAGAGATGGGGTTTCACCTTTTTGCACAAGCTGGTCTTGAACTCCTGACCTCGTGATCCACCCACCTCAGCCTCCCAAAGTGCTGGTATTATAGGCACGAGCCACCGTGCCCAGCCACTGTCATTCTAATCAGATTCTCCCTTTATAAGGATGTCTAAAGTAGGCTTGAGTATCTATTTGCTGTGATTTGTCCCAGGCCATGCAACTTCCTAGGAAGGCCCCAGGTGGTGACATAACAGTACACCAAGTTTGGTTCAATTGTATCAAAATGAAAAGAACATTGCTGTCACACAAGTATAAAGGGGAGGGGGTTGTGAAAGAGAATTTCCAACCCTGGAATGGTTTCTAGGTGAAAACAACGTCTCTAGGGATAGAGAGAGTGTTGCGGGGAAGGAAGGGATTTAATTTTGACCATCTCAGCCTGAAACAGAAGCTGCAAACACAGAATGGAACTATTAATCTGTGGATTTAATTTATGCTTAAAGAATTCAACTGTATATGCTCTGGGGAGAGAATGAGAAGGAGGTGTGCTGGACAGTGGCGGAGACAGAGAGCAAGTGAGACTGATTTAAATACTGAGGCATTCTGTCCCTGAGTGAGCATGAAATGAAAGATGTGAAATCCGTTACCTCTGTGATGGCTGTCTGTTCCCACATGCCTCTCAAAGTGTGAGCTTCTCACAGCCCTGAGTGTGATTCTGCTGTTAACAGAGATACTCTTTCTTTATACAATCTGTCCCCCAAACACATGTCATCTCCTTCATCTGGTGCTCAAACTGAGAAAGCAGCCCAAGCCTTCAACGAAGCAGAAACAGCTGCCTGGACCACACGTTCCTGAAAATGGTCTGTCAGTCTCCAGCGTGGCACCTTCCCAGGGACTTTTCAGGGGTAACTTGGACTCTAAGCAATTTTTGCTCTATGAGCTACCTTTAGATGGAAGCCCCGGGGGAGCTGCTCTTGCACTGTCCTTGCATTATTGCTCTGTATAAGCACCTTAGTCCCCTCCTTGACTATTAGCTCCTTAAGGATAAGTACTTGAAGCGAGGCTAAATCCTAGAGGGAATGGCCTTGCCCTGCCTCACCCTTCTCTAGAAATCAGGGTCTTTCCCTCTCTGTGAACAGGCTCTGCCCTGGGCTGGAGTTGACTTCTGTCTGGGGACTCTTCTGTTGGCAGGCTCATCAGGCTCTCTTGCCTCAGGGGGCAAGGGTTATGGCTCAGTTTGGAGTGTGCCTGGTAAATCCAGTAGTGTGTCTCCCCCAGGAGCACAGGGAGCTGTGTCATCAAATGCTGCTGCCAGGAGTGAGGAAAGCACAAAACAGCGTAGCAGTGCATGTTGGTGCAGCAAACCCTTAAAACATGTACTGACCCTTTAGGAATACGCATGGGGAACATTAATCCCACTGACATCATCAGAAACAGTGTCAATTACCCCTTTTCGATGGAATGCCTTTCAGAAAACTTACATCATAGCAGCCTCGCAGCCCTGGCAATGAGCCACATTCAAGCCAGTGGGGGGCGTCTATGCACCCTGGGAATGATTACCTTGAGCTGCTGGCAGTGCCCTCCTGGGCGCTCTCATGTTTGGGAGACTTGGGGGGCTGCTGTGGTCTGATGTCCTAGGGCTGTCCAGGCCCTTCTGGCTCTCAGGACTTTTTTTTCCTTTAATCGGGGGTAGAAGATCCAATGGTGGGGCCACATCGTGGGGTGAGGCATCATCGTCTTTAAAAACAAAAGGGGAAAAAGCCTGCGTGAGAAAACAGAATCAGCAGGAAGAAGGAAGCTCTCTTCTAACTTGGTTGAAGGACCTCTGTGTGAAGACTGCTATGAAGAACTGGTAATTGTATTTTGGCTAGAAGGGAGAAACTGTCCTGGTGTTAGGATGGTTTATTCCACTCATTCTCAGGTTTGTCCCTCTTTTCCAGTCCTGCTAAGCACTAGGGACCTGATATCTCCCATGGCCAAAATGACAGACTCTTGACTAGAATCGTGGCTGTTCATTTGGAAAATTGCCAAGAACTGGGAGGAATTGAGTGGTGGTTGTTTTTATTCTCATCTTACGGATGAAATCCTGAGATGGAAGGAGGACTGGAGAGGGTGCAAACTCCTTCCACCCCTAGTCTGAAGGCTCTGACTAGGGAGATCCCAGCTTTAGAGCTGATGAGATTATTGGATACAGATTTCTGACCAAAAAGTAGTTTTGCCAGACAGAGTCAATGATCGCATTCCTTCCTCAGGGTTAAATAAAAAGTGCTGCCTTCCAGATGGAAGTCAGAGGGTATCAGGATTGATGGTAGCATTCCATAAAGCATACCCTACCCTCTGCTTCTGTTTTCTCTTCTCAACACCAACAGGGCCTGCTCTAGGAAGCAGGAAACCCAGGAACCCAAGTGACTGAGGCCTTGGCTTCACCTCTTTCAGAGGGACTGGTCTTTATTTCATATGTAAAACAATAGTTGCTATTAATATTTCGGTTTAATAATTGGCTTCATGTGGTCTCAAATTATCACAGACTACTTATTCATTAAAAAGAGGCAAAGTGTCTTTACAATGGAAAAATGGGGCAGACATCACCTTCAACCAAATAATAAAATTTAACATCACCTACAATGGAAGAAACTGACATTTTGCATCCCTTGATATGATGGGCCGAGAGGGACACAACATCACCTCTGTGATATTCCTGCCAAAAAGGTTTGATCTGAATCTCATTATGAGGAAATAGAAAAATCCAAATCAAAGACAATTCTGCAAAGCAACTGGCCCGTCTTCTTCAAACATGTCAATGTCATGAAAAACAAGACTGGGGGACTCTTCTAGATGAAAAGATTCTAAAGAGTGGGACCACTAAATGTAATGCATGATCCTGAGTTGAATTCTAGGTTGAAAAAAAAGCTATAAAGGAACATTATCGGTATAAATAGAGAAATGTGACTATGAATTAGAAATTAGAAAGTACTATTACACCAATGTTTGCTTTCTTGAGTGTGGTAATTGTATGTGGCTAGGAGGGAGAATATTCCTGGGCTTAGGAGATACGTGCTGATAAGGGATAAATGGTACAATGTCTGCAACTAACTCTCAGATGGTTAAGCAATAAAATAAAAAATATATATGTGTGGATGCATACATAAAAGCTGGCTTCATTTCTGTGGTATTAGAAGTGAAGTAATCCAGGCCTAGGCAAGTAAATGAATATGTGCCACCTCTGTGGCAATGGAGCAGTCCCACTCAGCATCAACATGCCCGTGCAGCAGGGACCTCTGTGTGAAGACTGCCATGAAGAACTGCCTCTTTGTTGTTGTTGTTGTTGTTGTTGTTTTTTAGACAGAGCCTCTCTCTGGTGCCCAGGCTGGAGTGCAGTGGCGTAATCTTGGCTCACTGCAACCTCCATCTCCTGGATTCAAGCAATTCTTGTGCCTCAGCCTCCAGAGTAGCTGGGATTACAGGTGTGTGCCACTACACCTGGCTAATTTTTGTATTTTTAGTTGAGATGGGGTTTCACCATGTTGGTCAGGCTGGTCTCGAACTCCTGACCTCAGGTGATCTGCCGCCTCAGCCTCCTGAGGTGCTGGGGTTACAGGTGTGAGCCACCACGCCCAGCTGGAACTGCCTCTTTAAGTCCCTTTCTTTCTGCATCTACTCCCAGGTTCAGTCGCATGCATAATTTATACCAAAGGGCTTCTTAAACCAGTTTCCTCCTGGCCGAGTGGCAGAGGAGGGACAAGTTCTGGTACTCAGTTCCTGGTGGTCATGGCAGCTCAAAACAAGTGTAGGGCAGTGCAAAATGAACACTATGGAAGATGAAATTCACTGGTGTCCTTTATCTCGTGGCTCCAGCTGTGCACCTCGCATTGTGGCCCATAAGTAGAAAGGTGCGTTTTTCTCTATTTGCAGAGGGATCTCTGCCCATATTTGGATTTTTTAAAAAAGGAAACATTAAAGTCTTTAGGATAATTAACTCCCGCTTAAGAGATAGACCAAATAAGCCTCTGCCTCAATAATCAAAGGACATTCTCGAAACCTAAATGTTTCGAGAACGTCCTGAGCTAGGTTCATTATTTGGTTTATTCTTTTATTCTATTTTTTTGGTATTAGTTAGAAAGGTCACTATGTTGGGCTTATACTGAAAGGGAATGTAGTATGATGAGTAAGAACATGGATTCTGGCACTGGAAGCCCTGAGCTCCAATCCTAGTGAGGCCACTTACAGTTACGTGACCTCAAACATACTATCTGTCTCTCAGGGCTTCTGTTTTCTGATCTGTAAAATGGGGAGAGGATTGCCGTGAGGAGTACCTGAGAGAATACATGGTAAAAACTAAACAGTGCCTGGCACAGACGAAGAACTCCAAACACATTAAGGTGCATCTTCCTATTTCTGATACCAGTAGTCAGAG
Organism: Pongo pygmaeus; assembly: GCF_028885625.2. Taxonomy (NCBI): domain Eukaryota; kingdom Metazoa; phylum Chordata; class Mammalia; order Primates; family Hominidae; genus Pongo; species Pongo pygmaeus. Next base: position 102,398,284 of record NC_072384.2, on the reverse strand, counting down.
GTCACTTGACATCTGTGATACTGTCATCTTGCACATGCCTTTTGGAAAGGAGCCTCAGTTTTCTGAAAATGGGGAGCTTTCTAAATATGGCTTGTTACTTCCAACCTATCCAACACATAAACACAAACACTTAGATGCATCCATGTGTATAGTTTCAAATGTCCACATGTAATGGAAATTGGAGTGAAGACTTTTATCAATATTATGGACTTTTAAAAAAAATTTTTTAATTTTTTATTTTTAGACAGGGTCTTGCTCTGTCACCTAGGCTGGAGTGCAGTGGCACAATCTCGGCTCCCTGCAACCTCCGCCTCCTGGGTTCAAGTGATTCTTGTGCCTCAGCCACCTGAGTAGCGGGGATTACAGGCATGCACCACCATGCCTGGCTAATTTTTTTGTATTTTTAGTAGAGATGGGGTTTCGCCATGTTGGCCAGGCTGGCAAACTCCTCACCTCAAGTGATCCCCACCCACCTCAGCCTCCCAAAGTGCTGGGATTGTAGGCATGAACCACTGCACCCCGCCGATATTATGGACTTTTTAATGAATAAATACATATTTATAAACAGATTAGAAATGAAATTTCATTATTTAAAAATACAGGATAAACAATAAGGCATGCAGCAAACTTTTGGTAAGTTTGACGCCTTTCTACATCTGCAACCAGAAAATAATAGTGGGATGAGTTAAGGAGTAAGTAATTGGTGAGCTGGACACTGTTAAAATATTAGTAGTAGGATGAGTTAGGGAGTAAGTAACTGGTGAGCTGGACACTGTTAGTTTTAGTGCAGCACTTTGGTGAAGGCAGCTGCTGCCTGCACAAAGGCCATCTTCCAGTGGTTGCTGGTGAACTAACCTCCCTTCCAGACTCCTTTTCCTTGGCTGTGGACCCTTGTGTGTCTTGCCTTGCTTCCCTTCAGAGTGAGGTTCCTGAGGGATGCTGGAGGGAGGGAGGAGCTACCTTGAGGTGAGAGTGTGTCCCTGCTCGCGTCCACTGGGAGATGCACCGTTAACTCCCGTGGCGTTTCTAAGGATGCATGCTTCAGGGGAGGTCTCCACACAGGTGTGGATTCTTCGCTGCTTTCTGGTTCTGACTCAGGGTGTGGAGCACCTAGGAGACAAAGAGGAGGCTGAGTTGTAGCAGAGGTCTGTTGTTTTTGCCTAATGTCTCTTCTTTTGGGGACCTATCCCTTCCCTGCTCACACCATGTGGTTTGGTTGGAGCAGTGTCCATTTGCTGATTCCAGAGAGGGGTATGGAACTGAAGCCTGGCATGAGAGTACCTCATTGCCTTAGCCACAGAGATTGGTTCTGGGGGGGGCACATGACCCAAGTCTGGTCAATCGGGGTGATTTCTGCGCTTTGCAAGAGCTTTTAAGAGGCATATCCTTCCTATAGAGGTTAACAGGAAGGAGATTAGCATGGAATTGCAGGAAGACATCTTTATCACCTCATGGTAAGAGCCTGCTTCAGAGGAAAGGCTAACATAGTTGAGAGAAAAGTACTGCACACATATTTTCCGAGGCCTGGATTCAGCCGGTCCTGCAGTTACCTGATTCTTGGCGTGAACAAATTCCTTCCTTCCTTCCTTCCTTCCCTTCCTTCCCTCCTTCCTTTCCTCTCTCCCTCCCTCCCTTCCTTTCTCCCTTTCCTTCCTTCCTTTCTTCCCTTCCTTCCCTTCCTTCCTTCATTTCTTCCCTTCCTTCCTTCTTTCCTTTTCCTTCTTTCTGTGTCTCCCTTCCTTCCGTCTTTCCTTCCCTTTTCCCCTTTCCTTTTCTTTCTTTTCTTTCTTTTTGCTTAACACACTTTGAGTTAGGCTTCTGATGCTTTTAAAGGAGGGTCCCCGTGACATGTAAATGGGGAAGAACTCCATGAATTCACTGTCTTTGTACCCGATTCCTATGTTTCATTGTCAGTGTGTTGGTAAGCTCGGTGCATCTGGCTTTAAGAATCTGGTTCATGATGGCCTGGTGGTTTTCCTCACCTTCCTATCAGGGTCATCATGGAAGATAATCAGATCGAACCCAATCTTGTGAATAGTCTTCTCTCTTTTTATTAAGCATATCTTTTCATTCTGATGTTTTGACATCTGGGACCTGACTGTCCCTCCCAGGGCTGGCCAATTCCTAGAGACAGTAAATGACTCACCTGGGAACATACCTGTCATATGTACCCCAACCAACCCAGAGTTCTTGACCCCCAACAACCTCCTTTATCAAACTCTTAACATTCCCAGGCTACTGTCTGCCTGCTGTAATTATTAGAGGGCCAGTACCAAACCGCAAGGGGCAGCCCCTATGCCGCAGAGCTGGCTGAATTATTCAAACTATACAATTCTAAATCTGCTTAGGCTGCTTGCTCTGCCTTGCCTGTATTCCTTCTATGAAAACCACAATACAGCCTCTTGCCTGTGCTCCCTGCCTTCTGCCTCCTGGAGGCTGGTGCGCCCCCGTGTGGCCCTGCGTGGTGTGGTGTGCCTCCTCCTCTTGGAACTGTAACAAACTATCTTTTCAGTGCCAACTGTCTCCTGATCTGTTGGCCTCACCACACCTGAATAATAAGAAGATCTGTATTTTAAAACACTGTGTTGTTGATTTTTTTTTTTTTTTTTTTTTTTTTAGGGAGCTGAGTAATTTTTTTGGCAAGGTAAAATCTACATAGAGTGAATTGCACAGATCTTAAGTGTACAGTTCAATGAGTTTTGACAAATCTATAATCCATACAAGCAATCCAGAGTGAGAACATTTTTCATCACCCCAGAAAGTTCCTTCACGTCCCCTTCCATTGGTCTTTTAAGCTCCACCGTTAGGCATTCTTTCCAGTGAGAAGTCCAAACAGCCTTAGAACAAAATGGCTGCCTGTGTGATTCCCAGGAGTCAAACTCTCCAAGAAGCCAGTGGCAGTCTCTGCTGAAGTTTCTAGAAAAATCAGAACTAGGACCCCTGTCAACACTTTTTGCCTCAGAGGTCCCAGAGAAGTCCCTGGAGCAAGAATGTGTCTTAAACAAGAGTACTATGGAATGGAAGGAAAGTCAGAAAGAGTTTTTCCTTGTGACACAGGGTGAGAGGTCACTCAGAAGCCTCCCCTGAAAAGCCCACGTTGCCAGTTGGAATTGAACTCCTTTGCTCATATTCTCTAGAACTTTGCTTAGAAGCACATAATCTCTGCCCTGGCAAAGATTATAGAGGCCATCCCTTACAAAATAACCTAATTCAAAATCAGGAAAATGACTTTTTGGATGAACTTTTATCTTTCTTTTATAAAATGGAGGTGCAAAGATTCCAGTGTCCTTTTTACCTTGGCTGCCAGGAAACTCAGCTAAATCCAGTACTTACCTCAAACCATGAATTCATCTCAGATGTCTGATAACATCTATTTCTCTACTCCTTTTACCCAGGTTTTTTTTTTTTTCCAATTTCAATTTTAGTTGTCTTGTTTCATACAATTATTTTTTTGTAAGCTGCCTGAAAAATTCTTGCCCTTTTATAACACCTATGGTGCATTGGACTTATTTATGTATATACCTGTCTTCCTTTCTCTTCCACAGCTTAACAAAATGCATTGCTTAATGAAGGGTATAATAAATATTTTAAAAATCCAATTGAATATGATCAGAAGAGATCTTCTTTTAGATTTTACCCTTTTCCTTCTTTAAAAAATATTCTCTGAAGGGGATGACCATAGGGAAGGTCAGCCATGATGTAGGAGCATGTAGAATTGGCAGGAGCCCCCCATCCCAGGCTCTCCCTCAGGAGTGCCCATGCACCCGGGACCTACCTCTTCTGTGGGCTTTCTCTTTTGGGGGTTGTTTGGTGTGGTAATGAATCTCCACCGGTAAGATGAAGAGCTCTGTTGGGGGCTCATTGGCTTTAAATTGGCTCTTCAGGGGCTCCAAGACTCTGGGTGGTTCTTCTGAGATAGGAGGTAATTTCAAAGCCTTTGGTGCCTGGAGAAAATTTAAAAACAAAACGATCACGGCAGGTATCCAAACCCTGCTGCCTGCAGGGGCAAATGATAGTGTCTCTTATTGTATCTCTTGCACCAGGAGCTGCTGAGAGAGGTAAGCTAATCCAGCTGGGAGCCAGTATCTGACTTCAGTGGTGCCACTTGGTCTCCTGGGATCCAGCATATGCCCCTGTTAATCCTGACTGTGATTCCTCTGAGAATTATAAACATGCTCAGTTTAAAAGCCTTTGAGAGGATATAAAGTCTTTCTTTTTCTTGCAGCTGGAAAGACTGAGCCGGACTAAAATGACATAGCTGAGATCTCTTTGAACCGATTGGGAGAAATCTCAGCATATGTTGTCAAGGGAAAAAGCAAAGTGCAGAACATTGTTTGAGCAAGCTTTCCACTAAGAAGGGGCAGGAAATAGCATTTGTGATTGCTGACCTTATCTAAGCTAAGCCACAATTTATTCCTCTGTAAAATAAGAGTAATCATACTATCTATCTCATAAGGTTGTTGTAAGGATTAAATGAGCTAGCTAATATATGCAATTATAATAGTGTTTGAAACTAGGATTATTTCCATATTTCTTTGAGAGTAGACTCTCCTCTCATTGGCATTTATCTAGCCACTAGCAGAAAAATTGAAGCTTTTTCATACTTATGTAATATGAACATAGCTGAAAAAGAATCATTGTGTCAGAATCAGCAACTAATTTTGTCCAGTTTTTTCTGTACCCCAAAAAGTGTGTGTGTGCATGTGCGTGTACGTGTATGTGTGTGTGTGTGTGTGTGTGTGTGTGTGTGTATGAGAGATTCACTGGGGGTAGTAGTAAGAGCCTCCTGTTTCTAATTATTCAGAGGTTGCTGAAAATTTCTCCTTTTAGTTTGCAACTTTTAACATGAACTTGGCTCTGTGAAATGTATACATGTTCTGGTTTCAGGAGTTCAGTTTCATAGGAGGAAAAATAAAAACATTAGGCCTGCTGTTTGCTCCTGGGCCAAAGAAATCTGGGAAGTCAGACACCCTTCTAGTGTCTCCTTTTTAGTACTCAAAAAGAAAAAAAAAGATCAGAATCATACATAAGCAACCTATGTATTTAGAGTTGACTGAGGAAGGAAATTCAACCAAATCTATGCAGGGTAATATTTATAATTTTGAGACATTAAGAAAATGATAAACCAAACACACGCACATAGGATCTTTATGCTCCTGGAGACCCTCACTGTCCAGGTGCCGGCTGCCCACACCAACTTCCCTTTTCTGAATACTGACCTTGTGCATTTTGTTTGACAAGGTTTGCATTGAGAAATCAATGTGGAAACTCAAATGATTTGTGTGAGGTATGGCTGAAGAGCCAAGACTTAATTTCTTTATCCTAATTAAAAATTTACACAGAGTTTTAATATGGTGGAAAATATTGCTTTCCTCTGTGAAACCATATACATGGGTTGAGGGAAGGGACTCCTTTCCTCTGGGCCTGGCTCAGTTCTGGGCTGACCCAGGAGCAAAGTCAAGGGCTTTCCTTGGGCCTGTGGTGAGCTTGGCAGGTTAAGCCTGCTGTTCACTCCTGCACCAAAGGAACCTGGGAAGACAGGGGCCCTTCTGGTGTGGATGGAAAGGTTTAGATCAACTCAGACACAGGAAATCTGAGAAAATCTTGAACAGACTGTAAACAACCTCCCTCACTGGCAATAAGACCACCTGGAGTGCCCATGGCTGCTTCAGGAACACTTCAGATGTCATGAATCCCTGCAATTAATCAACATCACTGTAGATCACAGTCAGATACAACATACCTTCCTAAAAGTGCTTCATCTTTTCTACCAGCCCTGCAAGGTTGACATTATTATCTGGATACACAGATAAAGTCACTGTGCTCAGAGTGTGTGAGTGACCTGCTCATGTTCCCATAGCTACTCCGGGCAGAGCATCCTGGGGCCCTTGCTTGTCCCCATTCATCACTGGTGCCTCCGAACACTGAAGAAAGACCCACATAAAACTGCAAGGCAGGACCAGGCCAGCGACAGCCAAGGACATCTCTAAAAAAGGTGTATTTGGCTCCCAAAGGAGGTTGATAGACTTGCAAAATTTCCCCTGCATTTTCAAAGGTGATAGACCCTCAGTGCAGCCAAACTGTTGCTGGATTCAAGATCTCCAGCATTTTGAATCTGAAGTGAGTTTACTGCTTACAAACTCAAATTCTGTCCTTTAAACATTTACAGATAATCCCTTGCCCCTTAAGAAATCAAAGAATTCTGTTGCTATCAGGGAGTGTGGTAATAACACATGCTTTAAGGTAGAATTAGTGGCAGCTGAAATTCCTTGTACTTCATGATTTTCAACCTTTAGTAAATTACTACAGCTCTATTCCAGCTCCACCTGGTCAGCTCAGATGCTAGAGAGGCCAGTTCTCTTTTGAGACATCCTTTTGAGTCACCTTATTTCTAGATTGGGATTAATCTCTCTCTCTTCCCTCCTCTCTCTCTCTCCTGCATGCACAAACATACGTATACACACAACCTTTTTCTTCTTCACTTCCCCAGGGGTGATTATTCCAGAGCCAGTGGCAGATGCTACAGGAGGGAAGAGGCATCTTTCAGCAGGAAGCGCCTGTAACAAGTGGCTGCTTCTGGCCTTGTGGAGTTTCACGTTCCTTTGTTTATCTTTAAAAACAGGATGAGAATGAGAATATATTAATTGCAGGTATGGGGATGAATAGTTGAGTTTTGACTTTTATCATGTTGTAGTTAATGGGGAGAAAGGCAGGGAGTGTGCTGGGGCACTGGGACAGCCCTAGGTTTGGGGGAGGCAGGTTCAGAGAGCCCCAGTCTCCTGATCTGGGTTGAGTTCTTGCTGGCTGAGTAAGGTGGTAAAGAGAATGATAACAAGAATAATTAATATGTATTGAGCTCTAAATATAGGGAAATAATTATGTAGAATATTCCATGTACATTAACTCAATTTACACGATAGCCTTATGGGGTTGTTATTATCCCCATTCTACAGATGAGAAAACTGAGCATCAGCAATATTGGTTAATATGTCCAAGATCACAGCTGTAAGTGAGTCCAGACAGTATGATTTCCGAATGCATGCAGCTAAGCACTAGGCAAAGAGGAGCCTGCCAGAGTCTCATTCCCATGTCCAGCTAGATTCTGGCCTTTATTTTGTAAGGTGAGTGGCGCAAGGAAGTGATGTTTGGCATGTCTCAGTGTCCTTAAATGAACTCTGAATGACTGGCTTTACCCAGATCAATGAGCAAGACATTTGGGTCCTTACCGCTGAGATCTGCCTTCCTATTAGGGAAGGCGCCTCCACAGAATGTAATGTGGGATTTGTCACTTGGGAGCCAAGAGTGATCGATGCGGCCATGCCCAAAGGCCTTCCTGGAGGTTTGCTGTGTCTTTTCATTGTAGCTTTCCTTTGAAGCATATAAACAAAGGTGATTCTCCATTGACGTGTCCTAGGGAACGACAGATACACATTCCTGTAAACAGGCTGTCATAAAGGGGCAGAGCAGGTTTCTTTAACAGCCCTCATGGCTAGGCTTGTGGTTTCAAGGATGAAATTTCTTTTGCAGGTTGGGAAGAAAAATAAGGTTATAACAGCAAGCTCTTTAATGCTGTTTATTACAATAAAACATTTTGTTGTTGATGATGGAAAGAATGATATTTAGCCATGCCTGACATATAGTGCTATCTTGTGAAAAAAAATCACAAGATTTTGATTAAAAATCAAAATGAAGTGCTAGTATTGGTGTCTTTATCCATTATGAAATGTTTCTCAGGCTGAACGCAGTGGCTCACACCTGTAATCCTAGCACTTTGGGAGGCCGAGGCAGGAGGATTGCTTGAGCTCAGGAGTTTGAGACCAGCCTGGGCAACATAGTGAGACCCAATCTCTACAAAAAAAGTTTAAAAATTAGCCAGGCGTGGTGGCACGCACCCGTAGTCCCAGCTACTCAGGGGGCTGAGGCAGGAGGATTGCTTGAGCCCAGGAGGTCAAGGCTGCAGTGAGCTGTGGTAGCACCTCTGCACTCCAGCCTGGGCAAGAGAGCAAGATCGTGTCCCTCCCCCACCCCCCCCACCCCCCCACCCCCCACCCCAAAAAAGAAGTGTTTCTCCCCTCTGCCCTTCCACTCTGTGGCTCTTCTCCCCCTTTCCTCTTCTCCTTGGCAGATGACCTTCTTGTAAGTCAAATGAATTTATTCAGGATGGGAGCAGATGTTGTCTATGTTGCTCTGAACAATTGTTATCTTGTACACACACACACACACACACACACACACACACACACACACACACGGCCTTAGAGTTCAGAAAGTGTTTCTACATTGTAACTCATTTAATTCTCACAGTAACCTTGTTAGACATATGATAATAGCTCCATTTTACAGAAGAGGTGAATTCAGGCTCAAAGTTAGTTACTATTCTTGGACAGGCTCATCACAACTATCAAAAAGCAGGACCCAAACCAAGGCTTTTCTGAGTCTAAGGCAATAGCTATTTTTCAAACAAGATTAACAGCTGCCAAGATGAGCAAAGAGTCAGGGGAGAATCTGTGGTTACATAAGTTTGGAAAACCCAGAGTTTAACAAAGTTAAGCTGGTGACTATGTTATAGAACTTCTCCAAGCTCTCTGTATTTAACTACACATGTGACTTTCCAGGAGGAGAAGGCATGCAGCACTTCCCCAGTGTATTTGCCTATGAAACTCTTATTTATGCATTTATTTAGAGGCAGGGTTTCACTCTGTTGCTCAGGCTGGAGTGCAGTGGCGCGATCTTGGCTTACTACAACCTCTTCCTCCCAGGTTCAAGAGATTCTCCTGCCTCAGCCTCCCGAGTAGCTGGGATTACAGGTGCCCACCATCATGCCCGGCTAATTTTTGTATTTTTAGTAGAGACGGGGTTTCACCATGTTGGCCAGGCTGGTCTCGAACTCCTGGCCTCAGGTGATCCACCTGCCTTGGTCTCCCAAAGTGTTGGGATTACAGGCGTGAGCCACCACACCCAGCCAAAACTTTGTTAAATGGAGCATCTTGCAATGCTAGAGTTCTATAGGTGACACTTTGGGGAAATGGTGGTCAAAAAGGTCAAAGTACTCTTCCCTTCTCTGGAAGTCTCAAGAAATGGCAGAGAGAGAGAATCCTCTCTGTAGTCAAGAACAATGACAGAAGAGAGCCCATTAGAAGTGGTACCTCTGGCTAGGCTCGGTGGCTCATGCCTATAATCCTAGCACTTTGGGAGGCTGAGGCCAGCAGATTGCCTGAGCTCAGGGGTTTGAGACCAGCCTGGGCAACATGGTGAAACCCCATCTCTACTAAAATACAAAAAATTAGCCAGGCCTGGTGGTGCTTACGTGTAGTCCCAGCTATTCAGGAGGCTGAGGCAGGAGAAATGCTTGAACCCAGGAGGCGGAGGTTGCAGTGAGCCAAAATCGTGCCATTGCACTCCAGCCTGGGCGACAGAGTGAGACTCCGTCTCAGGGGGAAAAAAAAAAAAGAAATGGTACCTCTGACTGCGTTTCATCTTCCTGCCAGGGCTGCTTCCTGCGTGGTGGCAAGCGAGTCCCCTGACGGCCATGGTTCTTGGCTAGAGGGCCCTGGTCCACGTGTCCAGCAGCTCCAGCTTCCCCTTCATCCAGGCCCTGTTGACCTGCAATGATGAACAATGGGTCAGCTTGTCACCCTGGAAATGGAAGTGGTGTTCTTGCTGCCTCCAAACTGCCTCCCTTCTTGCTTCTCTGAGTAAAAGTGCTCAAGGCCCTCCCTTGCTCCCCCTCCTCCCTTATTTTGTATTTCTGATAGTGCCTCCTCGGAAGTGGCAGCCAGGTCTGTGGAAACAGAGCTGCACTAGCAGTCAGGAGGCTCAGGGTTGAGTCTTCATTTCTTGGACACAGTTTCCCGATCTGTAAAATGGGGATACAGATTTCTTGCCCTCACTTTCTTGTAGAGTTATCTGGAGCTCAAATAAGATAATGAATGTGACAGCCCCTTGTAAACTGTGAGCGATTAGTGGATGACAGTGGTGTGATTATGGTGGCGTGACCTGCAGCCTGCTCTGTTGTCATGGAGGTGTTCAGCCTGAAGCAAGCTCTTGGGATTCCCGGGCTGTCTCCTGGCTCTTTACTTGTGGAAAAGCCTCTGCCGAATGCACTGAGGTAAGACTGCTGTTTAGCTCTCTGAACTTATCCTGTCTGCAACCCTTAGGAAGGATCTGAGTCAACAGATGACTCCAACATAGTTAACAAATCTTTCATCAATGGTTTAAGGGGTCCTGCAGCTGTTTTCATCACTTTCTCAAGGTAGATTTATTGCTGAAACAGTCTGGCAAAGCTTCCTTGTTTGGAGCCAAGCTTTAGCAATACCTTTATTCCCAGCATGCAGCTCCATGGAACAATGTGGGGTTGTCTTTCAACTAGGGGCTCTGGAAGGCTTCGGGGGCCTGTGTGTGATGGATCACAAGACTTCTGGGAGCTGCTTCTCCTCCTGCCTCCAGCCAGCCTCACTTTCCCTCTCTGCTCCCGTTCATTATTTCCATCCTTGGTGTCACTGGGCCAAGAGTCAATTGCCCACAGGTGGGGCTACTCCCTCTCTCCATCTCTCCTTCCTTTGCCCACTGGCTCCTGAAGGCCGTGCTAGATGTGAACTGAGGCTGAGTGTTGTTGGCAGAAATACAGGCTCAGGCTCAGGTTCAGGTTCAGAGGGTCTGCTCTGGTTTTAGTGGCCCAGGGAAATCTGATGGGCTGGGGACTCATTAATATGAGGTGACCCGGGGCTACATTAGGCTTGCTCCTAAGAGGACCTCAACTCCATACAGAGTGCAGCACTAAAGACCCTTGGGGATATTCTAGAATGATCCCTTGGGGTTAAACCAGACACTAAACTAGGTCCATCTTTTCTGGTCAGATTCACCTGGAACCAAATGCATTTCTGACGGTGGAGGAAGTGAAACTCACTAAGTAGTCTCTTTTTTTTTTTTTGGGTGGGGGGGGGGGTGGGGGGTGGGAGGTGTGGGGGACGTAGTCTCACTCTGTTGCCCAGGCTGGAGTGCAGTGGCATGATCTTGGCTCACTGCAACCTCTACCTCCCAGGTTCAAGCGATTCTCCTGCCTCAGCCTCCCGAGTAGTTGGGATTATCGGTATGCACCACCACGCCCAGCTAATTTTTGTATCTTTAGTAGAGACGGGGTTTCACCATGTTGGCCAGACTGGTCTCTAACTCCTGACCTCAAGTGATTCACCCGCCTCAGCCTCCCAAATTGTTGGGATTACAGGTGTGAGCCATTGTGCCCAGTCTGAACAGTCTTACACATTGGGTATCTAAGTTGGGGTGGGCGGCGTTGTGAGTAGGGGGATACAGAGAGACACTTTTCCCTTTGGCAATATCCCAGGTGAGTTTGAATATGTGACTCAATCAATGCGAGGGGAAACAGAATTTTTCTTAGTAAACATCATCATCTGATTCATTTATCTGTGCTTAATAGAAACAGGTTTGCAAGTAAAGTATTGGAAGCTTTAGTTGTTGAAAGGAGACCACAAAACTTAGTCTGTCTATATCTCAGACATGGATTCAGATAATCCAGATAATGTGCATTGGAGTAACTCTGTTCTCCCGTTATTTTTCACAAACAACCCACGGGGAAGGAATGCAGACCCCAGTATTTGCATTTTACATATGCACAAACTGAAGATGCAGGGAGCATAAGTGACTTAGCCAACATCACATTATTGGAGACTTGGGATTTGCAGCTGGGACTTTTGCTACTTCTTCAGATAAAGTGTCAGGCAAAGAGAGGGAAACCAGTGGAAGATAAAGTTCAGACAAATGAAAACATCAGTCAGGGTTCAAGTTACAGCCACTGAACTATTTTTGCTTCTTTTAAAATAGATTTTTTTTGGCCCCTGTGATCATGGGCAATTGGGCATTCCAGTTAGTAATTATGCTTAAAACACAAGCTAAGGAGGTATAATGAACATTTATTGAGCACATAGTATGTGCCAGCTTCTATTAATATATTATCTCATTGAATTCCCACATGCAACCCTGTAAGATAAAGATGGGTATGGTCATCTCCATTTTATAAACGAGAAAACCAAGGCCTAGAGTGGCTATATGGCTTGGAATCGGTGCTAATGGCCACATGTTTAATCACTATTTGATACCTCCTGTTTGTGCTCTGCCTAATTGTGACAGCTCCTTGGTATATGGCGTCAATTAGGAAAGTCACTTTATCCCTCAGGTGTGCAGTGTTAATCCAGCCATAAAATGAAAGCCCTGAGGCCGAGAGCGGTGACTCATGCCTGTAATCACAGCACTTTGGGAGGCCAAGGTGGCAGGATCACTTGAGAACAGGAGTTTGAAACCAGCCTGGGCAACATGATGAAGCCCCATCTCTACAAAAAAATACAAAAATTAGCTGGGAGTGGTGGTGTGCTCCTACAGTTCCAGCTACTTAGGAGGCTAAGTGGGAGGATTGCTTGAGCCCAGGAATTCAAGGCTTCAGTGAGCCGTAATCACATGGCTGCACTTCAGCTTGGGTGACAGAGCAGGAGCAAGACCTTGTCTCTAAAAAAAATAAAAAATAAAAAAAAAAATAAAAGAAAGAAAAAGAAAAAAAGACTCAAGTGAGATGTGTGGTTGGTTGAAATGTTTAATGGCCCCAGGCTCTGAGAACCTGCCATGTTCCTCTCCATTCATTCGATAAACCAGATTCTCTACTTATCCTGACCGGATCATTTCCCCAAAGATGGGGGTTGGTCAGACACTGCCACTGTTTCTGGAAAATTTCATTGTACATATTTCAGAGAGAGGGTCTCACTTTGTCACCCAGGCTGGAGTGCAGTGGTGCCATCATAGCTCACTACAGCCTTGAACTCCTGGGCTCAAGTGATCCTCTTGCCTCAGCCTCCCAAGTAGCTGGGACTACAGGCATGTACCACCATGCCCAGCTAAAATTTTAAATTTTTTGTAGAGACAGGGTCTCACTATGTTGCCCAGGCTGGTCTCAAGCTCCTAGCCTCAAGCAATCCTCCCTCCTTGGCCTCCCAAAATGTTGAGATTACAGAATGAGCCACTGAGCCTGGCCAAAAATCTTATGTTGGGCTCTTGCTCTTTTATTTTCTCAAGAACCCTGCTACCAGCCAAGGCTCTCGTCTTTGCCTATTACTGCTACCCAGTTGTCTTTTCCCATCTCCCTTACCAAAGGCAACTTCTGGCTCTTTTAATGCTTCAAGTTCCATAGAATAATATTGGGATTGACAGTGTCAGTCCCCATAGTACTAAACAGTTTACAGATGGCTCGCAATTTTCTGTATAGCCACGATGTAGATCTTACTGTGCCCATTACAGAGATGAGCAAACAGAAGCTCAAAGAGGTTAAATGACTTGCTTAAGATCTTACACTAGTAAATGAGAGAACAGCCATTTCGATACACATTTCTGGCTCTAAATCCTATACATATATTTCACATCATATTGCCACAAAAATCACAAGATTAAGGAATATAAGAGTGCAACAGATCTAAGAAATCATCTAAAATCTAGAGTCTAGACCTACACTGCCAAACACAGTAGCCACCAGCTGCATGTGGTTATTTAGATATAAATTAATTAATATAAAATAAAAAGCTCAGTTTCACTGTTGACTACTACATTTCAAGTGCTCAATAGCCACATGTGGCTAATGGCCACTTTATTGGACAGCCCATATGGGACATTTCATCACTGTGAAAAGCATTATTGGACAGTGCTGGTCCGCACTAACCCCTCATTTTACAGATTGAGGACTATGCAACCCAGAATCTCAAGACCTTGTTTTGGGAAACGCCATTTTAAGGTGTTAACAATTCAAATATCTGAGAACTGGTCATAACATCAACATGTACATCAACATGTACCTTGTTCAAAAGATTTTCCTTGTTGAATCCAAAATGAAGGGAAGACAGGCAGGAGATGGTATTTTGGGGGTACACCTGAAAGATCTTCTTGTGGCCTGAGCTTCTTTGGTACATTAAGTTGACTGTCCTGGAGCAGCACAGAATCCCTGATGTACCCTGAAGAGCAGATCAGGAGATATTGATAGAAATAGTGGGAGCCAACTTCAAGTTCTTGGCGGTAACTACAAGGTTCCTCACTGACACTAGTCTTGGCTTTGGACATTGCCCGTTAGGGAAGACAATCAGAAGATGAGGGAGATTAAAAAGTCAGATAGAACCCACAGAGGCTTGTCCATCCAGTGTCTTGGGTGCTTCTGGTTCTGTGCTACATGTGTACTTCCTCCACCCCATCATTCCTAAGAACTGGGTCTCCCTGGTGGAAGGAGCACGGCTGCTGCTTTGGGGCAAAAAGCTCCTCCTGCCTCAGGAGGAGATCCAGTGGTAGTGGATGTATCCTATTTGCTTCTGTAGGCCCCATGATCAGCAGCCTCCTCAATCCAGTCATTCTATAAGTATTTATTGAGGGCTTCCCTATGGGCCCACCCCTCGGCTAGTCAGTGAAGTAGATACAGTGGAACCAGACTCGGGCCCTTTTAAAAGGCACTCAGTAGTCTATTGGAGACACAAAGCTGTCTTATGTTCTGTATGGCTCTGAGTGTCAGTGTAATATAAGGTCAGAAAACAAGGAGCTCAATATTGACTGAAGTTTTCAGCAAAGACTTTGTAGAAGGTGTGAGCTTGAAGGGTGGGGAGGATTAATCATAGGGGTGTAAAGAAGTCCCAGAGAATATGTACATTAGTATCACAAAGTGGGGAGCTCTGAGACGTGCAGGAAGAGGGTGGTAGGGGCCATAGGACTGATGGGCTCACACCAGATTCTTGCCATTGTGCCTCCAGCTTGAGGGCCTCACCTTCAAGAGGGGCTTTGGCAAGGAATTATGGCAAGGAGCTTGAGAATGCATGTGTGTGTGTGTATCTTTCCTTAAACCACACGTTTTAGCCATAGACTCCCATGGAGGACTCGACCTTTTTTGAGGTTAAGAGGGGTCTTCATTCTGGGGAATGTTGGACCTAGGCTATAGGGGAGTGGCCTGCTCTGCCCTCTGCCCCACTGAATGAGAAACACTTCTTTGGTTAAGTGGCTCTTTCTCAAAAGTTTCAAATAAATGGAACTGCCTATAACTGTGGAACTGCCCTGAGAGTAAAACCAACGACTAGAGGAGCCCACAACTTTCATTTTGCTTCAAGTCACCACTTATTGGGGGAGTGAACTGCTTTCTCTTCTTCCTCAGGGTAAACCTGTAAAGCAGGAAGAAAGTCAGTCTTGGCCGGGCGCGGTGGCTCAAGCCTGTAATCCCAGCACTTTGGGAGGCCGAGGCGGGTGGATCACGAGGTCAGGAGATCGAGACCACGGTGAAACCCCGTCTCTACTAAAAATACAAAAAATTAGCCGGGTGCGGTGGCGGGCGCCTGTAGTCCCAGCTACTCAGGAGGCTGAGGCAGGAGAATGGCGTGAACCCGGGAGGCGGAGCTTGCAGTGAGCCGAGATTGAGCCACTGCACTCCAGCCTGGGCGACAGAGCGAGACTCCGTCTCAAAAAAAAAAAAAAAAGAAAGTCAGTCTTTCTCTAGTCCTGGCTGTTTGTTGCTGCTGAAGAAATGGCAAACAGCTGAGTGGGTACTGGCACATTCTCTGCTCACTCTTCTCATCCCAAATAGGCTTGCCAAATAAAATACAGGATGTCCAGTTAAGTTTGAATTTTGGATAAACAATGAATACTTTTTTAGTAGAAGTACATCCCAAAGATTGAAGATTGCAAGTGTAACTGTTTATGCGTGTTGCGGGGGTGGGTATGCATGTGCTAAATCTGGCAACTCTAATCCCCAACCACTTCCCATTTTTGTTTTCAAGCATTTGCACAGTGCATTTAGGGTCTGTTCATCAGAAGGGTGTCCATCGCACTCCTAATGGATTGTGCTGGAGAGCCTCCATCTTTAAGAGGAAGAGTCCTAACATTTCACTTCTGGGAGGACCTGGAATCACCTCAGATGGGGAACTAAGGAATGTTGGGAAGAATGTGGAACTGTGGGGTGCAGGGTGAATCTGACTTCTGGTCCCAGCTCTGCTTTTGACTGAATGATCTTGGACAAATTACTTTGCCTCTCTGGGCTTCTTCTTCTTTTTCTTGTAAAAGATGGAGGTTGAACTGGAGGGTCTCTGAGTGGAGAACATTGGAAAGAAAGTTCTGGCCTGGATGTGGCATGTGAGACTGCTGAGGGCAAGGGATGGGAGTGAAGGCAGGACTTCAGGCCGTTCTTCCCTCTGCAAATGCGTCAGAGGACAAGGGACGGGAGCCGTGAAAGGGGCTTGTGGGCTACCAAGCCTGGGGACTTTGCTTTAACACAGAATTGGGTTTGAAATCCTGGTGTTTCAGGTCTTGATGGAAAACACACTGTCACACCAGAATGGGAGGTGGGGCAGTTTGGGGTGTGCCCCCCTCCCATTTCCCCACTGACCTGCGCACCAGAGCCTATACATGGCGTCTGGGGGCCAAGTCCGCAGGAGGCCTCGGAGGTATCTCTTGGCTGAATGCCCTGGCTGGATCTGCCGTTGGGCCTGGCTCTCCAGCTGGCTTCGGAAGTGGAGGTATGGTTGCCAGGCTCTGTCCTGCTCTCCCTGTGGGGACACCAGTCAGGAAACAGCACAGCTGCTGAGCCCTGAGCCACCCAGTGATACAGGCTGGTTAGCACAATCTTCATCAGTAACCCAGGAAACTCCCAGAAGGTGCCAGAAGGCACCAAAAACAGATGCCTCGGCTAATAGACATGAACCAAGAGCCCTCAGAGCAAAGCTCTGAAAGTCCCCTGCAGGTTTGCAGTTGGAAGCAGGAGGAGAAATGACATATACCAGATCCCATCTTGAGATAGAGTATTAGGAAAGGATAAAAACTTCAGAAGAAAACACATTACCTAGTTCAGCCTATGGAAATCATTTTAGTATCTTCAAAAATGGCTCTGTACTGTAATGGGAAAGCCAGCTCACAAATCTGCATTGGCATTCAATGTTTGTAATGTAAATAATGGAACAGACAAATCATGTCCATGTTCATGGGGAGCCTGGCATTTTGAAAATATCTGGCTCTGATGCATTTCATTTAAGCTGGGAAGAATTTTCTGGGAACCTATCTGCCAAAGTCAGTGCCACTGTGCAAGACATCATGGGGAATAAATATGAATAGTAACATCTTACAATTGACTAGGAATTTACATTATACAAAGAACTTTCACCTCATCTGTAATCCTATAAGGTGGACTGAGTTACTACAACCACTTAAGTGATGTAGAAACTCTCAGAGGATGATTGCTTAGGCACAAGAATAGCAAATGTGTGATATTTGTGTTGACATCTCTCACCCTCCCCAGTGTCCATGGCAGACATCCCTAATCAATCACAGAATTCTTGACTGCTGAACTGAAGGTGATCTCAGAATCCATTTTCTCCTTAAGAACATTTTTGAAACTGAGGCATAATTTATATAACATGCACAGAGCTTAGATGTTCATTTGATAAACATTGACAATTGTATATACCTTTGTAACCACCACAGAAAACAAAATCCAGAACATTTTCATCCACCCAGGAAGTCCCTCATGCCACTTTTTAGTCGGTATCCTCCTACCCACCAGGTAATTGCTATTCTGATTTCTAACACTGTGGACTGTTTTCTTCTATTCTTGAACTTCATATGAATGGAAACATACAGCATATATTCTTGGATGCTCCATGAAAGTGATCCACACAGTGTTCCAGTGAGAACTGGCATGAGAAATGAAACCCACTTAGTCCCCTTTGGCTAAGGAACTCTCCCAAGGCAACAATATAGCCTGGAACGATAGAGAGCAACTGTGTGGAGCCAGTTAGAAGTGGAGCTGGGCTTGAATCTAGGGCTTCAAAATCCACATCAGTGCAAAGCCTCTTGTTCTTCAATAACTGACCATCTCATCAAAGTACCGGACCAGGAGTTAGTACCATGAACCAGCTTGATGTCAAAACAATAAATAAAGATGTTTTGAAGCAGGTGCCTCAGTGAGTGTCCCAGACTGTAAGAACTGTATTCTAGAGCGACCAAAGTTTTCATACGTGTTAGGATGCAGTAAATCCTGACTCAACAGGCTTGAACAATGAGAAAGAAAGTTTGTTATCTCATGTAACAAAAAGACCAAAGGCTAGAGAATACCAGGGGTGGTTAATTCAGTGGCTCAATAGCTCTGGCATCCTGAAACTCATTTTGTAGGCACCAAATCTCTTTCTACCCTTCAGAACAGTCTTTCACTTCAGTCTTATGGGCCTGCAGAGGCTGAACAATGGACACAGGGAAACATCAAGTGGGTCCAAAAAGCACAAGCCAAAGAGTGGGAAGGAGACAGCCTGTGAGAAAGCTTGGGAAAGAGCCTTGGATTTACAGCCAGAGCGCCTGGGCTCAAGGCCTGCTCTGCCTCATGGGAACTTTGTGATCTTGCGTGAGCTCTGGAACCTTCTGAACGTGTGTCTAAAATGGAGCTAATATAGTGGTAGAGGGAATGGAGAGTGCACGGGTTCTGGAATCAACCCGAGAGTCAGGTTTCACAGTGCCTGGCACATACTAGGGGCTCGATATTGTGGGGAAATGAATAAATGAACAAATAGTCCAATCTCAGCCCCACCACTTCTCAATTGTCTAATCAGTATATAATTTAGCCCACAATACTGACATAGTACCTCGTTTTTGGTGTAAATGAAATAATGTAAGTGAAAGGGTGTCCCCCTGAGCCAGCTTATGGTAAGGTGAGAGGGTGCATGCTCTCACTCCCTGCGCACCCTGCACTTGTGAAAGCACTTTCTAATCTCTCAGTACTCCTAAAGGGAGCTGAGAAGAACACAGTGGAGACTGAGCAGAGGCTTTGCCTGAAGATGGAATTGATCTTGAGATCTTGCCCCATCCTTGGGCATGTTAATTTCTTCTCTGAATAATTTTACTCAGTGTCCTCAGTGTAAGGATTATATGAGCTGAGGTATGTAAAATACTTAATGCTTAGCACATAGTAGGTGGTGAACAAATATTAGGTCTTTTCTCCTTTTCCTTGTCCAGGTGGTGGGAGACTATGCTAACTGCCCAACACTTATTCCCCCTCACTTCTTTTTGCTAAAAGAGCCCCAATTTTTTGTCAGCAGATCCCCTTTCCCAAATAGTCATCCCTCGTTATCTGTGGGGAATTGGTTCCAGGACCTCTGTGGATATTAAAATCTGTGTATGCTCAAGTCCCTTATATATTATAAAACGGTGGTAGTAATATTTGTACAGTATAGCCTGTATGCATCCTCCCTATACTTTACATTGTTTCTAGCAACTTATAATACTGAATACAATGTAAATGCGGTATAAATAGTTGTTATACTTTTTTTTTTGGTTTGGATTGTTATTTTTTTTCCTGAATATTCTCAATCCCTGGTTGGTTGAATCCAGGAAAGTGCAGACATGGAGGGCCTTGCTTTCCCAGACTCCGTTGCATCTCAGAGTGGCCAAGGGACCTAGCTCTGGCCAATGAAACTAAGGGGAAACTACTGGGAGCCTCTGGAAGGTCTTTGTTTCTTTAGAGAAGGAACAGCTGTGCAAGGATGGCTTGCTGGCCCCTTCTGCTTTGAACCCAGATGTGACCTCTGAAAGTATGGGACCATCTTGTGAACATGCGCTAACAAGCCTAATAAGAAAAACCAACATTCAAAGGATGGTGGAAGGAAGATAGAGCTTGAGTCCTTAATGGCATTAGCGAGCAGCTGGGCAAGCATGAAACTCCTGCCCCTCCACTTTGTGTTACTTGAGATAATTAAATCTCTTTATTGCCTAAATCAGGGGTTAGCAGACTTTTTTTTTTTTTTTTTTTTTTTTGAGACAGTCTCGCTTTGTCAACCAGGCTGGAGTGCAGTGGTGCTAACTTGGTTCACTACAACCTCTGCCTCCTGGGTTCAAATGATTCTCCTGCCTCAGCCTCCAGAGTAGCTGGGCTTACAGGCATGTGCCACAATGCCTGGCTAATTTTTGTATTTTTTGTAGAGACAGGGTTTCACCATGTTGGCCAGGCTGGTCTTGAACTCCTGACTTTAAGTTATCCACCTGTATCAGCTTCCCAAAGTGCTGGGATTACAGGCGTGAGTCACCATGCCCAGCCTGGAAGGTTTTTCATAAAGGGCCAGACAGTAAATATTTTAGGCTTTGCAGGCCATATGGTCTCTGTTGCCACCACTCAACCTGTCCTTGTAGTGCAAAAGCATCCATAGGCAATATGTAAACAAATGGTCATGGTTGTGTTCCAATAAAACTCTATTTACACAAACAAGTAGTGGGCAGGATTTGACCAGTGAGCAGTGTTTGCTGATTCCCCAACTGCAACCATTGATAATCATGAAATATGTTGCTTGCAGCCAAAAGTATTTCTGATACATGGATACAATATGGGAGCAACAGATTTAAAGCTGCTACGGATTGAAGGGGTGGGAAACAAGCACTGGAAAAAAGGGGATGATTAAGATGGATTGATAACTAATAAAATCACATCAAGTGAGCCCAAAATGCACAAGCAGCAGAGTTGGAAGGAGACAGCTTGTGAGAAAGCCTGGGAAAGCGCTCTAGATTTAGGGCCAGAGTGCATGGGTTCAAGGTTCAAGATAAAAGAAAACGTGGCTTACTATTCAATTGGCTTTACTCCTTGGGGACTTATGAATTAAATGAATGCTTAGAATTCAAACATAGAGCATCACCTGCTCCTTGATGTCTGGAAAGTTTATGTGGCAGGTACTTCAAGTGCAAAAACAGCCTAGAAATTCAGTCTCATGTGGTCTTGAGGCTTTTCCCAGAGGACATGAAAGAAAATTATAGAGAGGATGGTGGAAGCTAAATGGCACTTTCACTCACTCCATTTTTTCACTCAGTCATACGATAAATATTTGTTGGGTACTTTTTATATGCCAGGCACTGTGTTGGGCCCTGAAATATGGAGCCATTAGACGAGAGGCCTTTTCTGGGTGAATTGGAACCTCATTTCTTTCTGTGAATCTTTGCTTTGACTGACTTTCCTCTGAATGCAGTAAGGACCAGCTTCTTCCAAGATGCTGTGGCCCCTGTGCGGATGGCAAGATGTGCTGTTTGAGTCAGAACAGGAACCCCTGCAGTTTCTCATTAGTGGACATTTCTTTTTCTTTTCTTTTCTTTCTTTTTTTTTTTTTGAGACAGAGTTTCGGTCTTTCACCCAGACTGGAGTGCAGTGGTGTGATCTCAGCTCACTGCAACATCTGCCTTCTGGTTTCAAGTGATTCTCCTGCCTCAGCCTCCCGAGTAGCTGGGATTACAGATACCGAACACTACGTCCGGCTAATTTTCATATTTTTAGTAGAGATGGGGTTTCACCATGTTGGCCAGGCTGGTCTCAAATTCCTGACCTCGTGATCCGCCTGCCTCGGCCTCCCAAAGTGCTGGGATTACAGACGTGAGCCACTGCGCCTGGCCATTAGTGGGCATTTCTGAAGCACCAGCTTGGTTCCGAAGCTTTACTGAGAAGCTTGCACCATGGTGCAGGGAGTTGCCAAGAAGAGTTAGGGAATCCTAGACTGGGAATTTAGAGTATTTACATATATTTTTGCTTAGGATTTGGAAGGTGATCTTGGTGTATTCATTTCCTATTGCTGCTGTTAACAAATTACCATACATTTAGTGGTTTAAACAATATAAATGTATTATTCTCATACTGTTCTGGAGGTTAGAAGTTCAAAATGGGTCTCACTGGCTAAAATCAAGGTGCTGACAGGCCTGAGCTCCTTCTATAGGCTCTAGGGAAGAATCTGTTTCCCTGTCTTTTCCAGCTTCTAGAGGTCACCCCACCTTCATTCCTTGGCTTGTGGCCCTTTCCTCCATCTTCAAAGCCGGCAACATTAAGCTGAGTCCTCAGGCTGCCCTCTCTCTGATCATTCCTTCTGATTCCTTCTTCTGCTTTTAAGGACTCTTGTGCTTACCTTGGGCCCACCCGGATCATCCAAGATAATATCCCCATTTTGAGGCCATCTATTGATGATAACCTTAATTCCATCTGCAACTTTGATTTCCCTTTGCCCTATAACCTCACAGGTCCCAGGGATTAGGACATAGATATCTTTGGCAGGACATCCTGTCTACCACATTCTCTTTAAGTTTTTTCCTGGTTTCTTTTAATAACTTCTCAAATTATGCCCGTGAAGTTAGTTAATAATGTCCCATCTCATTGGATAAACTGAAGCACTGAGGGATGCCCAAGGCCTGCTTAGGGTTAACCGAGGATACCAGTCAGGGTGAAATCTACTTACTCACTTCCAACCTGTTGAAGAATATTTTCAGTGGAAAACAACAAAATATAAGAAAGCATTTATAGTATAATTACAGCCTCATACAAGCATATCCTCTATATAGTCATGATGGAAAGACTGGAAGAAAATAGACGAAAAAGCTAATAATGGGAGTATTAGGGTGCTGGGCATAAGATTACAAATAGTTCTTTCTTCTCTCTCTCTTTTTTTTTTTTTTTAAAATAAAATCAACTTTTCAGTAATATAGATTATATTTCTAAATAGAAAACATGTTAAAAATTAACTAATTTTCTCGCACCCACCCTCTTCTCATGCATATTTCCTTAGTTCTTCCCTAAAGTTATCCTAGACCTAACCACCCACTCAAAAGTCACTCTAAAATATAAAAGGAGACAGAAGGGAGCCAGGGAGGGAGTTTCTGGAACAGGAAAATAAACATGACAGCAGGAGGCTGGCTATGGATGGTTTCAGAATGTTCAGGCCTGCCTCGGCTTTGCCAATCAATCCCAGCTTCGGGTTTCTTCTGCAATGAGTAATTAGTGTGCACGGGGTGGCCTGTTATCCACATTCCACCATGAGTGCTTCCTTTAACGAGGGACTTGCTCTGGCCAGTTGCCTTCCTGATACATATCAGGTCTCTGAATGCAGAGGCGTGAAGGGGACTCCTGTGTACCTGTCCCTTCCCCTGCACTGGTTGTCTTGTCCACCTGCTCTAGTGCTGGCCACTGAAGGTTTTCAGAGGATGGAAGGAGACGGTAGGGCTTGTGCTCCTGCCCAGCAGATATGGGGTGGCAGGGAGCCAGAGTCCCCAGGAAGGCAACAAAGGCCTAGGTAGCCAGCTGCCATCATACCACAGAGGGTGGCCCAGCGTTTGTGTGCAGGACTCAGCAGAAGCGTGAAGAGAGAAACCCCCAAATCCCAGAACTGGCAGGTACAGCCCTCCACAATTTGGCCCCACCCAGTTCCCCAGGTATATTTCCAGCAGGGAGCCTGGCTAGTGACCCTGAGTTCCCCTCCCCTGCACCTTCTCCCCTAGAGGCCTCCACTCACCTAAGCCTGGAAGGTCTCACCCTGCTTATCTTTATAAGACTCGGCTCAAATTCTACCTTCTCCAAGAAGCCGCTTTAGATTTTTCCCAGTAAGAAGCAGTCACACTCTCTGCCTTCTTTATTAGAAAATCATAATCTCGCTCCTCTTATGGACCGCCTTGTATCAAAATGTCACTGGGGCACAAATCTGCCTCTTTCACCAGATTGTGCACTCCTGTTGGGTAGAGGTTACAGCCCTCCCGCCCCCCTGGC
This sequence comes from Pongo pygmaeus, assembly GCF_028885625.2. Lineage (NCBI taxonomy): Eukaryota > Metazoa > Chordata > Mammalia > Primates > Hominidae > Pongo > Pongo pygmaeus. The sequence continues at coordinate 102,374,727 of NC_072384.2, read as the reverse complement.
CACATCCTTGTAACCAATATGTCATTAAACAATTTGTTGAGCATCTGCTATGTGTCAGGCACTGTTTTAGGCCCAGGGCATTTCCTGACTTCTCAGACGTTGGCTCGGTTGAATGGAAAAACCCAATAATATCTGCATTTTACTGCTGACCACCTGTGCTCTGAGCTGCCTGCTCCAGCCAGAAGTCCTTCTCTTAGGAGGGGCACAGCTGGCATCTCCTAGCCCTCAGTCTGTCTTGCTGGAGTCAGTGTTCTCTGGCAAAGGCCAAACCTTAGAACAGGGTGACTGCTCATTGTTGTTGCACCTGTGCATGTGTGACTGGAGCCAGCCTTGGGGCTGCCAGGTGAGTGCAACTGGAGTAGAGGTGGGGGCAGGGTGGGAGGGAGAGGAGAGAAACCACTTGCAGCTGTGCCTGGAAAGCATCCTCCATCCCCAGCCTGACTTTGATCAGCCTCGTGCAAACACGGCTGCTCTCAGCCAGCCCTTTCTCTGCAGGTTTAATTTTTGGGATTCTGTGCAAATGATAACTCTCTCTCCTATATATTTTTGGTGAGCATATGTTCCTGGATACCAGGCCATAAAGAAGAAAGTCGTGAAGTGGTCTGAATTTTCTCATTAATGCAGTGTTGTAACAAGGCTTGATCCCTGACCAAACCATTCAGCATCAAAGATTTGACCAGCCATACGTCATAGATGTAAAGGTACAACTAGGATTGCTAGCAGCAAAAATTAGGCTCCAGGTCCTACGAGAGCTCAGTCTGCCTGGATTTGAATCCTGTCTGGATGACCCACTAGCTGTGTGACCTTAGGGAAATTATTTTATTCACCTTTGCCTCAGTTTCTTTATCTGTCAAATAAGGATGACAAAAGTACATACTTTACATGCAAAAAAAAAAAAAATTAAATTGGACTCTTACCGTGCACCATTTACAAAAGTTAATTCAAAATGGAGCAAAAACCTAAACATAAGAACTAAAACTGTAAAACTCTTAGAAAAGTTTTCCCCTAGAGTTTACAACCATAGGGGAAAAGCTTCATGACATTGAGTTTGGCAATGAGTTTTTGAATATGATATCAAAAGAACAGGCAAAAAAGAAAAAATGATAAGTTGGACTTCATAAAAATTAAAAACTTTTTTTTTTTTTTAAAGACAGAATTTCACCCTGTCACCCAGGCTGGAGTACAGTGGCACGATCTTGGCTCATTGCAACCTCCGCCTCCCGGGTTCAAGCAATTCTGCCTCAGCCTCCCTACTTTTGTGCATCAAAGGACACTATAAACAGAGTGAAAAGGCAGGCAACCCACGGAGTGGGAGAAAATATTTGTAAATTTGTATCTGGTAAGAGATTAATATCCAGAATACCTCTCTTTGAGAGAGAGAGACAGAGACAGGGTCTCAGTCTGTCACTCAGGCTGGAGTGCAGTGGTGTGATCATGTCTCACTGTAGCCTTGATCTCTTGGGCTCAAGTGATCCTCCTGCCTCAGCCTCCCAGAGTGTTGGGATTACAGGCACGAACCAATTATTCAGAATATCTAAGAACTCCTACAATTCAATGACAAAAAACCAAACAACCCACTTAAAAAATGGGCAAAGGACTTGAATAGATATTTCTTCAGAAAAGATATACAAATGGCCAATATGCACATAAAAAGATGCTCAATGTCATTTATCACTAGGTAAATGCAAATCAAAACCACAATGAGATTCCACTTGACACCCACTAGAATGGCTATTATAAAATAAAAAAAATTTTTTTTCAGGTCAGACAGGTAATGTGTTGACATTGTAACAAGGTTCAGAGGGTGGCGCATTCACACATGCATGTGAACCCCCAATCATCATGCTTATGAACTACAAAAGGATCTGGTTATTATCAAATAAAAGTGTTTAAGGCCAGGCACGGTGGCTCATGCCTGTAATCCCAGCACTTTGGTAGGCCGAGGCAGGCAGATCACTTGAGGTCGGGAGTTCGAGACCAGCCTGACCAACATGGAGAAACCCCATCTCTACTAAAAATACAAAATTAGCTGGGTGTGGTGGTGCATGCCTGTAATCCCAGCTACTAGGGAGGCTGAGGCAGGAGAATCGCTTGAACCTGGGAGGCAGAGGTTGCGGTGAGCTGAGATCGCGCCATTGCACTCCAGCCTGGGCAACAAGAGTGAAACTCCGTCACAAAAAAAAAAAAAAAAAAAAATGTTTAAAAAGAAAACAGAAACTAACAAGTGTTGATGAGGATATGGAGAAACTGGAACTCTTGTGCACTGCTGGTGGGAATGTAGAATGGTGTAACTAACTGCTATGGAAAATCCTATGGTAGTTCCTCAAAGAATTAAAAATAGAATTACCATATAATCCAAACAATTCCACTTCTGGGTATATACACAAAATAATTGAAAACAAGGACATGAACAGATATTTGTACATCCATGTTTATAGGGCATTGTTCACAACAGCCAAAATGTGGAAGCAACTTAAGTGTCTGTTGATGGAAGAATGGAAAAACAAGATGTGGTGTATACATACAAGGGACTATTACTCAGCTTTGCAAAAGAAGGAAATTTGGATACATGCTACAACATGAATTCGTTCTTCTAATGAGTGAAGACATTATGCTAAGTGAAACAAGTTAGCCACAAAGGATACAACTGTATGCTTTCACTTATATGAAGTTCTTAGAATAGTCAAATTCACAGAGACAGCAGAAATATGGCTGCAGGGGCTGGTGGCAGAGGGAAATGGGGAGTTACTGTTTCATGGACATGGAGTTCAGTTTAGCAAAATGACAAAACTCCTGGAAATGGATGATGGTAATGATTGTACAACAATGTGAATATACTTACTGCCACCAAACTGTACATCTAAAATGGTTAAAATGGTAAATTTCATGTTATATATATTTTGCTACAATAAAAAAGGCACCTACCTTATTAACCTGTTGTGAAGATTAAGTGAGTTAATAAGTGCAAAGCACTTAGAATGGTACTGGTATAATACTAACTTCTACGTAAGTGTTAGCCTTTTTTTTTTTTTTTTTGAGATGGAGTTTCTCTCTTGTTGCCCAGGCTGGAGTGCAATGGCATGATCTCGGCTCACCGCAACCTCTGCCTCCCGGATTCAAGCGATTCTCCTGCCTCAGCCTCCCGAGTAGCAGGGATTACAGGCGTGCGCCACCACGCCTGGCTAATTTTTTTTGTATTTTTAGTAGAGATGGGGTTTCTCCATGTTGGTCAGGCCGGTCTTGAACTTCTGACCTCAGGTGATTGGCCCACCTCAGCCTTCCAAAGTGTTGGTATTACAGGCGTGTGCCATCATGCTCGGCCCCAGCCATTGTTATAAATATTCTGTTAGTTATACAAGGGAACCAATGAATGAAGTACATAAAACCTAGAGAAACAGGAGTGTATTGGATCATATATGTAGCTTATTATAGAAATGCTACTTATCATCCAAATTAATTTTAATAAAAATCTGATTTGCTTTCCTAGAATTACAAAAGGTTAGCTTAATGGATGTGTTGAAAGACTCAGATCCACTTTTTAAATATACTGTTAAAGCTGGGGAGATGCTTCTTTTTCTCTGGGGCATGTGGAGTTTTCAAAATCAACCCATCTAGTGGTTAAACGTGGTGCTCTGGAATCCATTGTTGAGCTCCAATTCTAGCTTCACCACTTAGGTATGTAATTTTGAGCAAATTAGTTGATGTCAAGCCCCAGGTTTCCTTCCTATAAAACGGAGGTAATGCTAGCACCTAGCTCTTAGGCTTGTGCAGATTGAATGAGGTTATACAGGTAAAATGCCTGCCACACACTAAGCACTCAATAAGTTCAGCTGTTATTGACATTACCTTTGACCTCATAGTTGGAGTTGACCATGTTTCTCTCTGACCTTTCCTACTTCTAGGTTTATTAAAGGCTCCGAGTACAATGTCTGAGGACCTGCTCCAATGGAGCACACTCAGAAAAAGGAGTGCAGGCAAATTGCTCTTTCTCCCCTTTGCTGCCTTGGTGACTACTTAACACTGTTGACAGCCACCAGAGCACTTCCTACATTTTACCAACACCGTCAAACAAGTAGCAGGTTATTGATTAGGACTTGCAAAGAAACTTCATCCTCCTAATCTCTGGCTAAAAGGGTAACAGATAATTTATAATTCTCTCTCCTTTTCTATATTTTTCTAATTTGTATAAAAACCCTATATTATGGTTAGAATGGGAAAAATAAACTTAATTCAAAAGGCATATTTCTTACATTATTTTCTACTTGATAAAATGGTTATCTGGGCCGGGTATGGTGGCTCATGCCTGTAATCCCAGCACTTTTGGAGGCCCAGGCAGGAGGATCGCCTGAGGTCAGGAGTTCGAGACCAGCCTGGGTAACATGCTGAAACCCCGTCTCTACTAAAAATACAAAAATTAGCCAGGCATGGTGGCATGCACCTGTAATCCCTGCAACTAGGGAGGTTGAGGCATGAGAATCGCTTGAACCTGGGAGGGGGAAGTTGCAGTGAGCCAAAGTCATGCCTGTGTACTCCAGCCTGGGCGACAGAGCGAGACTTTGTCTAAAAAAAAAAAGGGCAACCTAAAGATTCCTTCATGGGGGGACATTGGCTGAAAATAGCTATGAAAGAGTTAAATGCCTTGAGTATTAAGATGCGGGGAGAAATTAGGCAGTACAGAATGAGTGGTGACTATTCAGTGGAACAAGGCTGACAATACTTTTAAACTTAACCAAATTTATAATGGAGATGGCAGTAGCAATACAGTTGGCCGTCGCATCTGTGGGTTCCGCATTTGTAGGTTCAACCAACCATGGATCAAAAATATGTGGAAAAAAAACAATTAATAATAGTAATATAGACCAGACGCGGTGACTCACGCCTGTAATCCCATACTTTGGGAGGCTGAGGTGGGAGCATTGCTTGAGCCCAGGAGTTTGAGACCAGCCTGGGCAACATAGTGAGACCCCATCTCTACAAAAAATTTTTAAAAAATTAGCTGGGTGTGGTGGCACATGTCTGTAGTCCTAGCTGCTTAGGAGGCTGAGGCAGGAGGATTGCTTGAGCCTAGGAGTTCAAGGTTATAGTAAACTACAATCATGCCACTGAACTCTAGCCTGGGCAACAGAGCAAAACTCTGTCTCTACAAAAAAAAAAAAAACAAATATATATATATAATACTAATAAGAACAATGCAGTATAACAACTATATACAAAGCATTTATGCTATATTAAGTATTATAAGTAATCTAGAGATGATTCAAAGTATATGGGAGGGTGTGTGTAGGTTATATGCAAATACCATGCCATTTTATGTAAGGGACTTAAGCATTCTTGGATTTTGGTATCCTCAGGGATTCCTGGAAGCAATCTTGGTCCTTGGTTTTGAAATCAAGGGGTATCCTGGAACCCTGCAGATACTGAGGGACAATTGTACAATGTTGGTTGAAATCTGCTATAGTTATCTAAATCCTGTTTATCTCTCAATGGAACAGAGAAGCAGCATGTCCTGTGAACTGAATTTTAAAACACATTATTTTAAATACATTATTTAATCAATGTCACATTGTTGGTATTTATCCTACCCCAAATTATGATTACTTAGGTTTTATAGCTATTTGATGTCTCAATAATGGGAAATTGAATAAATTAAAGGCCTCAAGAAGAATGGTTTCAACTTTGGAAATGCTAAACAAGATTTCCTTCTGTTAAAAAACAACAACAACAAAAACCAACCAAGCGACATATTTGTGTGTATCCAGAAGTCTAAGAATGCTGACCTCTGATTTCTTGACTTAACAATTATCTTTACCCATTAGGAGTTGGGCCATCAAGAAAGTTCAAGGGTGGATGTATGCTGAGCTATAAACTCCAGACGGGTTGCCACATGTGTGCTGTCAGATCCAGAGAGCTGGAGGTGCTGTGAGATGCTTTAAACCTTGACTTGCACCTTTCTGCGACAGCCTTTATTCTTACAGGTCTGGGTGGGGCCTGAGTCATGCAGGTTTCCTGATTCACAGTCCAGCCAAGAACAGATCCTTCTGTGAGCAGCACTATTACTCTACCCCTTTTTCCATCCTCACTTTGGCTCTTTGACTTTGAGTGTAGTGTTTTAAACTCTTGAATTATCCTATTTGGACAAAGAAATACTCACCCTAATGGACAGATGGTGTGGTTATTGGTGGACTCAACTTGCAGCACTGTTTGCCATTCCATTTTCCTCCCTGAAGTCTCTCACCTTGATCTCCAGGGTCAACTGTCTACCTCTTTCAAAGCTATAGATTTTTATTTTATGTGTAAAATCCCATAGTTTAAAAAATATATTTGGTAAAAAGAAATGTATCAGCCTCCCAAGTAGCTGGGATTACAGGTGTGCACCACCACTCCCAGCTAATTTTTTGTATTTTTAGTAGAAACTGGGTTTCACCATGTTAGCCAGGCTGGTCTTGAACTCCTGACCTCAGATGATCTACCTGCCTTGGCCTCCCAAAGTGCTGGGATTACAGGCGTGAGCCACCACACCCGGTCAATAATCACTTTTTAAAAACAGATTTATATTAGAGAGGTGATGTTTTCTATGTGGCCTAGTCTCATATTCTGGTGCAGTGATTTACTTGGCTGTATAACTTTGAGTGAGTCACTCAAACTCTCTGTGCTTCTATTTCCTCACCTTTAAAGTGGATAACAATAGTACTTACACCCAGGATTATTAGAAAGCATAAATGAGTTATACTTGGAAAGCACTTAGAATAGTGGCAAAAATATCACAACTACTCAAAAAAAGTTAATGAACATTGGTATTTTTATTATATGAATACATTTTTGTAATCTGCTTTTAAAAAAATACATTCTGGGCCAGGCATGGTGGCTCACACCTGTAATCCCAGCACTTTGGGAGGCCAAGGTGGGTGGATTTCTTGAACCTAGGAGTTCGAGACCAGCTTGGGCAATAGAGCTCGACCCCATCTCTACAAAAATACAAAAATTTGGCCGGGCACAGTGGCATGAGCCAGTAGTCTCATCTACTGGGGAGGCTGAGATGGGAGGAGCACTTGAGCGCAGGAGTTTGAGGCTGCAGCGTGCTGTGATGGTGCCACTGCACTCCAGCCTGGGTAACAGAGGAGACCCTGTCTCAAAACAAAAGAAAAACATTGTGCAGATTTTCTCATGTTATTCGTGACTAACACATGACTTCATTGCTTGACCCAGGTCATTACATGATTTACCAGAGTTCATTGGATCAGTGTTCCATTGCTGGGCATTTACTGTTTTCAGTGTTTTGCATAGTAATAAAAGAAACCTGTAGTCAATGTTTTTCTGCATAAATCTTTGAACATACATCTGATTATGTCCTAGGGCCAGCTCCTAAAAGTGGAATGTTGAATCAAAAGGTATCAGCCCGTTTTAGGCTTTTGCCAAATTGCCCTCCAGAAATGTCATGTGAATTTGTGCTCCTAACATGTGAGACTGCTGTTTCCCTATAGCTGTCCTGGCACTGGGTATTATGATTTTAAAAGTTTCTTGCCAGGCTGTTGTTTTCATAGTCAGATGGTACTCTCTATTTTCCGAAGCTTCTGAGGTGTTCCTTTCCTTTTCTTTTTTTTTTTTTTAAATAATTTTTATTATTTTTATTTTGATAGAAACAGGGTCTCATTATGTTGCCCAGGCTAATCTTGAACTCCTGGGCTCAAGCAATTCTCCTGCCTCTGCTTCCCAAAGTGCTGGATTACAGGTGTGAGCCACTGCGCCCAGTGTGTTCATTTTCTTTAATTCGAAGTCCCTTTTGAGTTGCTTCCACTCCTCTTTTAATCTACTAAGTCCTTTAATCTTAAACTCCAGCCCTGTACTCTTCCATACGTTTTCTTTTCTCTAATTTCTTCACACCATTTCCCTCTACTCATGTGGAGTTAGACTACATATTCTGTTTTGTATAGATATGAGCTATAAATTTAGAAGATGGATGCCACAGGAAGATAGTAACTTCTTTTTTTCATTGAGCCTAAATATAACAAAAAATGAAACTCGCCCCAAACTGACTCATCTACTTTATACACTATTAAGATCTCTGTTACCTGAAGTATTTAGCCTTATAGACAAGCACCTGAAGACGATGGAAGGTATTCTTACTCTGGGCAGTGAGTTAGCCTATATATCACTCAGTGTCCAACCAGGAAAATAGAAACTAAGTAAACACAGAAGGAATTTGATTTAGGGAATTGGTTGTACAGGTGATTGGAGAGCTCAGAAGCCAAACAGATGGGGGGGCAACATTGAGATCGGTAACATCAGGAAGCCAGCACCACACTTACGCTAGAAGGACAGAGGGAGGAGCTGGTGGGGTCACCTGGAGGAGTCGGGGGTCATAGTGGGCCTGTCTGTTGAGAGCTGTATCACAGAGGTAATGCAGATGCTTCTTTTCACTTGAGGCAGAGTGGGAAGGGAGAAATACTGTGGTCTTCGTCTTCTTCTCCCTCTCCAATCTCTTTCCAGTGTCTCCCATTGGCAAATTCAACTAGAAGCCAGTGGACACAGATGTTTGCGGAATTGTATATAGCCTGTGGTCAACCTGGCTGCAATGCAGAGCAGAGCAGGGGAAGGGAACAGAGGGAATCTGAGACAAACAGGCCATGACCAGCACAATGACCACTGGACCACTGGAGTCCCTTCGAGTCCACAAACAACAGGGCAGAGTGCAAAGTATGCAGGCCCTGGTGAGGTAGGCAGTCCTGGATTTGCATTCTGGCCTTGTCATTTAGTAGCTCTCTGGCCTTGGGAAAATCACTTATCTACCCTGAGCTTTGGTTTCCTTATCTATAAAAGGAGGCAAGAAAAGCTATATCGCACAGGGTCTTTGTAAGGATTAAATAAAATAATATTTAGCTATAATGCAACATTATAGCATTAACAATTGGTTTTCTTTTATTCAAGAATTTATTATTTTTAAGGCAAAGAGCATTGGGTATGCGGTCAAGATCATCAAGCTTCTCTATTTTGAAAGATGAAAAGAGGGCAGAGGAGTCTTTTGGAAGCTCTGCCTGGCATGGGGGTAGGTGATAAATTGTCCAACAATGATTCTGGGAGATGATCTAAGAAACATTGAAAATATCATGCATGACCAAGTCATTAATTCCACAAACATTTGTGGGTACTCTTTCTGGAAATGATTTAGACATGGTCCCCACATTGGAAGAGATGTTAATCCATCAGGAATGACAGACAGTCAAAGAAATAAATCTCAGTGCATGATGGTATGGGAATGTTTGCAGAGGAAGGAGGCATGGGCTATCTCTGCCTAGGCAAGTGGGAGAAGGCTTCAGTGAGGGGATGGTATTTAAGTTGTGTTTTGAAGGATGGGTGGGAGCTTGCCAGCTGTAGAAGTGTGTGCAAAAATGGAGAGTCATGAAAGGGCACAGGTGTTGGGAATGATGAGCTAATCACATGGGTGGGGCCTTATGGCGTCCATGATTGAAGTGGTACAGGAACAGGTGGGAAATGTGGCTAGACATGGAGCAGAAAAGCCAATGTGTGAAGGGCCTGATAGAAGAAGCTAATGACTTTATTTTGTGGGGAATGAAAAGTCAGTAGACACTTTTAAATTAGGGAGTCACCCACCATTTCTAACCTAGAATTTTATAAAGTGACACATCTTCCCAGACTATCTTATGGCCTCAGCCAAAGGACTGATGCATGCAATTATATAAAGCAGGGGCCAGGTGCACATCTCACAAGACATTAGGAAGTATGAATCAGAAAAATGAACAGAGGCGTTTTCCCTTAATATTATATTCAGGATGGAAAAAGTCATTAACTTATCCTGCAGACGCTGAAGGGCTCAAGGTAAATATTTAAAGTGTTCTCCTTCTCATTTCCACAGAGCCAAGAACATCAGAGGTGGGATGATGATGCTTGTGGCTATGATACAGGATTTCAAGGATCCTGATGAAACATCTGCTGGCCTGAATCTGTCTGAATGCTGAAAAGGACTTTGTGTTATTCTAACTGAAAGGAAAACATAAAATGATGATAATGTAGCCCTTTATGCTTTTCAGAACACTTTCACATACATTATCTCATTTAAGCTTCGTGACAATGGTGTGCAGCAGATAGGGCTAAGAGTACAGTCAATCTCATTTTAGAGATGAAGAAATAGAGGTCTGAGAGTTTCATACCTTCCCCGGGTCCAAGAAGTTATTCCCAAAGCTGCAACTGGCTTTCTAGACATGCTGCCAGCACCTTTCCCAAACCCACGGGAGTGTTCTGCCTACCTGTTGCCTTCCATATGCCAGGATGGCTTCTTTGAGGTCTTGAAGTGTGTGCAGTTCAAGATCCAGCTTCCTCCAGGGACCTCTGGGGCAGTAGGGGCCTTTTCTCCTCTCTTTGGGTGTCCGTGCCGAAATGGCTAAACCTTCTGAGTACAGGATCAGGGCACCCTTTCTAGTGCTGAAAGTTTTAGGGAGAAAGAGGCTCCAGGAGTGCTGGCTGGCATTGTTCTTATCTTGAGGCTTGCTGACAGGAACATAGTCTTCTTGGGACCTCCAGTTCAAGTAATCCTGCAATGAAAAGCAGCCACTTTGACAGACCCACTGTGGAAGACCTTTCTATAGCAAACACTGCTTGTGCAAAGCCTTCGGCATTCTTTTAGTTACTGATTTTCTCTGAACTGTTCACACGGTGTTATGGAACACAATCGCTCTTCTTAGCAACTGCCTTTTCTCTCCACATTTCAAAATTAGTAGAACCCAGGGCATGGTTCTATTTCACCCCATACAACTTTCAGGAGACTCATGTATGGCTGGAGGATTAACTCAGCTTGAGTGTAGGTTACAGGCCAGTTAAAGTTTCCTGGTATGCAAGTAAGCGTTCGGAATTATTAAGGGCAGCAGATAACTTTGAAATTAGACCTGGACTAGCTGGCAGTTTAAATAGGAGCATTCCAAGCCACCACCACTTCAGCTGTACATGGGGAGAATTTCTATACATTCCAGATGCTATGTAACATTACCTAATTTGGCTATTTAGGGGCCTATAAAGCGGTTACATATCTTGTAGGTAAGTAAATGTCATTGGCCATACAGGTCCTTTGAAACTTTATATGCCTTTTAACACAGCAAAGGTCAAATATCATGACAGAGTACCATGACAATGGAAATCTCTGTATGACCCCCAAATTTGCAAAGTATCCCCAATAGATTTCTTATTCCTGGCAGGATTCAAGTGAAATAAAAATCTAGTATAACAGGGGAATTTTGCCACCTCTTTAAAATCTTCTAAAATGAGTTTTTTTTTTTTTGGCCTATATTAAATATGAGTCCTGTGGGTTGAATTCCAGAAAGTTCAAGGAAGCCATTGAAATGGCATGAACACACACAGCATTTCAACCGCAGAGCACGACTTCCAAAAACCAAACAACCATCAGTTTGCCTAGAACCCAGGTGGAAATTCTGGTCTTGCACCAAACCATCCAAATTCCAGACAATCTGGAATCTCCTTTGGTCCAAGCAAAGACAGCTACAAGGGGAAAGATGAGGGCCCCAGTGGCAATCTCGGTGTGTCAGGAAAACGATGTTATTTTCTTGAGTTTCACGAAGGAGGAAGGAAGATCTTCCAGTGACCCCGCCACCTCACTAACAACACAAACCAAGACACACATGGTTTACCTCCCAAGTGGAAACATAGAGCATTCCTCTCCCACCTCCAAAATGTGCCTTTCTTCAGCTGTGGGACTCACCTCTGGTTCAAAGGAGACTTCTAACTTCTGTTTGTCCTGGCCCAGCTTCCCGTGGCCCCGGCTCAGGAGGGAGAGTGTGAACATGTTTCCCTCTGACCACCCCTTCTCAAGGGCAGTCCATCTTGGTTTTGAAGACTGAAATCTGGTCACACCTCAAGATTTCCAGAGCTCACAGCAAGCCCAAGAAGACCACAAACACAGGGCCTTTTATTAAATACATTTTTCCCTCTCGCAGCAGCTTCTTAATAACAACCAGCCACACAGTTTAGACAGTGTGTGTCTTTGTGGAGAGAAAAAAATAAACCGCACAGCCAGCCTCCTCAAGCCCTGGATTGTCTACTCTCTGGGCGACCTGTCTCTCCCCTTCTCCTGAGCTCTTGTTGTCCCTTGGTCCCGGTTGCTCTGTTACCAGCCGTGTGCATCTACAGATCTCGGCCACAGCACCATCCTTCTCGTCTGAGCGGAGGTTGTTTCCTGGTTGCTATGGCAGCACAGGGAAATGAAGTCCCTTAAACTAACCCAGGCAAGGCAGAGACGGGTGCCGGGTGCAGTGTGCATTCCCCAGGGACGGGGGTGGGCGTCAAATGGACACTGAAGGGACCAGGCTCAGGTTGCAAGTCCCAGTTGCATGGGGTGGGGGCCTTGTTGGGGTACTTTTTCTGTTATTGTTCTCATCTTGTTTTTAGAGAGCGTCTTTCCCTCTCTCCTGATATGTGAGCCTGTCACTGTCAACTAACCATTAACAGAGCCAGGGTGTAATCTAGGTCACCTAAAACCACCTGTGACTTTTTCCTTGGCTGAGCTCCATCATCCCCTCGACTGGACATGAGACCTCATTATGGTAGTTGCTGCTTTGCCTGAGCGGGAGACACTGGGATTCTCTAGCTTCCTTTGCATACCTGGTTCTCAACTGGGCAACCTATCCCCAGATGGGGGTGCTCTGGAAATGTGGGTGGGAGACATTTTGGTTGTTGCAATGATTGGGGGTCTTGCTGGCATTGAGCAAGCAGAGGTCCCAGATGCTAAATGTTCTACATTGTGTGAAATTCCCACATAGTGATGAACTGTCCCACTAGAATGCCAAGAGCACCCGCTTTCAGAAGCACTGCGTAGCCTGGGATGCTTGGGTCTCTTTGACAGTGACATTGTGACGAGCACAGACAGGAGGGAAGAGGGTCAGGAAACAAAAAGACCCCTTTGCTGGGGATCTAGGAACCTGCTCAAGCCTGGAAAAGCAAGCTGCCTGTTAGCTGTCAGCTGAACTACCCTGGCAGTCTTGTGGGAGTGCCCCCTGCTGGCCTATATGAAGAAGCACAACGGGCTACAAGCCCACTTACCTTTTTGATCTTCCTATGTGGCACTTTCCCCTCCCCCTCCGACCCCTCCATCCCCAACCAAGTTCAAGTCTCCTGAGAAAGAAATAGAGGTTCTGTTGTAAAATAAAATAGGGTTTATTATGTGGAATCAAGACAGCGAATGAGTGAATGCAGAGGCTCCAAACAGAATTTAATCAAAACCACAATGAGATACCACTTCACACCTACTAAGATGGCTATTATTAAAAAACAAAAACAGAAAATAACAAGGATTGGTGAAGATACGGAGAAATTGAAAACCTTGTGCATTGCTGTTGGAAATGCAAAATGGCACAGCCTCTGTAGGAAATGGTATGACAGTTTCTAAGAAAATTAAACAGAATCACCGTATCACCAGTAATTCCACTTCTGGGTCTATATACCCAGAGGAGGTGAAAGCAGGGTCTCAAAGAGGTATTTGTATACTCATACGCAGAGCAAAATTGTTTATAAGAGCCAAAAGGTGGAAGTAACTCAAGTGTCCATCGACAGATGAATGAATCAACAAAATGTAGCATATGCATACAATGCAGTATTATTCAGCCTTAAGAAGGAAGGAAATTCAGTCGGTCACCATGGCTCTTGCCTGTAATCCCAGCACTTTGGGAGGCGAGGCGGGCGGATCACCTGAGGTCAGGAGTTCGAAACCAACCTGGCCAACATGATGAAACCCCATCTGTACAAAAAATAAAAAATTAGCCAGGTGTGGTGGCACACACCTGTAGTCTCAGCTACTTGGGAGACTGAGGCAGGAGAATCACTTCAACCTGGGAAGTGGAGGTTGCAGTGAGCTGAGATCGTGCCACTTCACTCCAGCCTGGGCAACAGAGTGAGACTCCACCTCAAAAAAAAAAAAAAAAAGGAAGGAAATTCAGACATATGCTACAACATGCATATACCTTGAAGACATTACACTAAACAAAATAAGCCAATCATGAAAGAACAAACATTGTATGATTTCTCTTATGTGAAGTACTTAGAGTGGTCTGATTCATAGAGACAGAAAGTTGAATGGTAATTGACAGGGGCTGGCAGGGAGAGGGGAATGGAACATCAGTGTATAGTGGGTACAGAGTTTCAGTATGAAAAGATGAAAAAGTTCTAAAGGTGAATTCACAATAATATGAATGTACTTAATGTCAATGAACTGTAAACTTAAAAATGTTAAAATGGTCCATTTGAGCCAGTGCAGTGGCACACACCTGTCATCCCAGCTACTCTGGAGGCTGAGGCAAGAAGATCCCTTGGGCCCATGAGTTTGAGATCAGCCTTAGTGACGTTGTGAGATCTCATCTCTAAAATGAAAGTAAATTTATGTTACATGTATTTTACTACAATTAAAATTTTTTTCCTGTTGGTTGTGGTGGCTCATGTCTGTAATCCCAGCACTTTGGGGGGCCAAGGCAGGTGGATCACTTGAGGTCAGGAGGAGAACAGCCTGCCCAACATGGTGAAACTCCGTCTCTACTAAAAACACAAAAATTAGCCAGGCGTGGTGGTGTGCCTTAAGAAGGAATCCCAACTGTAATCCCAACTGCTTGGGAGGCTGAGGCACAAGAATCGCTTGGGGAGGCGGAGGTTGCAGTGAGCCGAGATGGCACAACTACACTCTAGCCTGGGCGACAGAGTGAGACTCCGTCTCAAAACAAAAATAAAAACAAAAAAGAAAACAAAACTGCAGGTCATGTGGACAGAGATGCAAGGACAAAGGTCAGCTGGCCAAGGCCATGAAGGCTGCATACACCATGCTGAAGCATTTTGTATTTTATTCTTCAGGTAGGTTTTTGTTGTTGTTGTTGTTGTTGTTGTTGTTTTGTTTTGTTTTTTAGAGACAGGATCTCACTACATTGCCCGGGATGGTCTCGAACTTCTGGGCTCAAGCGATCCTTCCGCCTCAGCTTCCCAAATAGAAACCACATGAAACAGAAAATAGATGCTGTTCAATGGCCACCTCCCCAGCACATTTAGGAGTGTATCCCTTGTTCCAAAATGCTTGGAGTAAATGAATGCCACTCTGGAGAAGTGGCTATGTGATACTGTCAGAACCTTTATCCCTCTTTAAAAGGAAGTGTAATCATGTTTTCTAGTGTTTTATTCATCTTTGGGGCAATCTATAAGGAGAGTCCTTAATGTTGCCCTTGTTACCTTGGGATTACAGATGTGAGTCATTTGCACCCCCAGGTAGGTTTTATTAAAGCAGGGGGGTGATATTATTCCATCTGGGTTTTTAGAAAGATAACTCTGAGAAGCTTATAAAGGATGGATAGAAGGAGGAATCCTTATCTCATCAACCTCTGGGTGAACTTTCAAGACTTGAAACCCAGGCCAGTCTTCTCGTGGATATGAATGAACTTGTCAAATAGGTCAGGAAAAATCACCAGTTAAGTGGTCTTTGAGTAAGACAGAAGGGGAAACTCTATACCAGCTGCAAAGAAAGATAAATCTTGCCGTTTTGAAATTGCCATTGCTCAAGAAAGAGAGAAAAGCAGCATAAGAGGAACTTAATGGAGGCCTTGGGACCTGAATGAGAACTACCATCGTTAGCTAAGGGATGGCTCCAAGTTTCTCCAGAGGAGATTCTTACTCTGAACTCACCTGACTTTGAAATGTTAACTCATCCATATGTAGTGAACCAGGGCCCCAAGGAGTGCTCTTTCTGAGTCTAGGTTGAGTGAGCATATCACCTAGGAAAATGCCTAGGAGTGTCCATCTGGCCCTCCCAAGGCTGTGGCAAGCCTTCCGGGTCTCTGTGGGGCAGCAGTAATCTGTAAGCAGCCAGACCACAGCCTAAAGCGGGCCTCTCCTAAACCATCGTGTTTACATCTATGCTGTTTAATACGGACAATGAACAGATCCACAGATCAATTAATAGTCATTTAAAAGCATTTACTCAGTCCCCACAACAGTTTATAGAAAGTACATTTAGAAAGCAATCCGGGTTATTGCTATTCTAAAGTGCTTGGGGATCCCAGATGAAAGGCCCTTGTAACTGGAAAGTATTTATAACTCAAGAAGAACCCCTCCACACCCATGTTATACAACACCAACACCATCTCCTGGCACGCCTGACCTGTCAGCCCATGCAGCATGTCTGTTTGAATTACACCGTAACTTCTATAGGGTGGAGACCTTGTTTTTATGGTTTGTAAAACATCATGAATAACCATGGCACTCTGTAAATAAATAGAAACCACATGAAACAGAAAATAGATGCTGTTCAATGGCCACCTCCCCAGCACATTCAGGAATGTATCCCTTGTTCCAAAGTGCTTGGAGTAAATGAATGCCACTCTGGAGAGGCGGCCTATGTGATACCGTCAGAACCTTTATCCCTCTTTAAAAAGAAGTGTAATCGTGTTTTCTAGTATTTTATTCATCTTTAGGGGCAATCTACAAGGAGAGTCCTTGGTGTTGCTCTTGTTAATGAAAGAGTAAAGATCAGTGCACAGAGAGATGAAATGATTTGCATAAAGCCATAGAACAAACCAGAGGTGAAATGGGACCTTGTCCAAATTTGGTTCCAATTTCAGCCTGTCGTTCATCTTGTAATATTTCTGCAATAGAGTAGTAGCAGTTCTTCATAAGAAGCCCCATCATGGCTCTCAGAGAGCAGCTATGACTTTGGCCCCCACTATTCGCTTCAGCCATGAAGCTGGTGACTGGGCCCTGGACCTCTGGTCTGGCTGCCATGACTACTTCTAAGCACTCAGATCTCCCCAACCTCGCTTCTCTTAACTTCACTTTGCAAATCTAGTTGGAAGGAAGTCTAGAAAATAAAGTTTTCTGCTTTCTAGCTCTTGCACCAGAGGGAATGTAGAATAAAAGTTGATAAAGCCAACTACAGTTATCTACCATAAGCACCAAAGACAAGTTGTATGAGAAAGTCAAAACAAAAGATTTTTAAAAATGTGGGCTGTGAGGCTGGGCGCGGTGGCTCATGCCTGTGATCACAACACTTTGGGAGGCCGAGGCAGGCAGATCGCTTGAGCTCAGGAGTTCAAGAGCAGTCTAGGCAACATGGCAAAATCCCTCTGTCTGTACCAAACATACAAAAATTAGCCAGTCTGTCTACAAAAAAATAAAAAATTAGCTGGGTGTGGTGGTGCATGTCTGAAGTCCCAGCTACTCCAGAGGCTGAAGTGGGAAGATTGCTTGAGCACAGAAGGTAGAGGCTACAGTGAGCTGTGATGGCACAACTGCACTCCAGTCTGGGAGACAGAGCAAGATCCTGTTTCAAAAAAAATTTAAAAGATGGGCCATGTACATGACAAGCAGCAACGCCTTACATTATTAAGGCTTTCAATTTCAATTTGCTTGTGTTTTATGTCCCAACTAGACTTTAAGTCTTTGGAAGGTAGAGACTACATCTTACAATTCTTTTTTTTTTTTTTTTTTTTTTTAAGAGACAGGGTCTTGCTTTGTCACGCAGGCTGAATGCAGTGCTGCGATCATGGCTCACTACAGCCTTGACCTCTGGGGCTCAGGCAGTACTCCTACCTCAGCCTCCTGTACTGCTGGGACTACAGGCATACACCACCATGCCTGGCTAATTTTTTATTTTTTGTAGAATGGCTCTCACTGTGTTGCCCTGTCTGGTCTCAAACTCCTAGATTCATGTGGTCCTCCTGACTCAGCCTCCCAAAGTTACACGTGTGAGCCACTGTGCCCGGCCAATATCTTAAAATTCTTAATACTCCCCATAGCATAGAACCCCTTGCATTATAGTAGCAGCTGATTGAATATTTGTCATTTTGCTTTTTAGCATGCCCAAAGAGATATATAATTGTCTTTGAGCCAGTATGAAAAATACAGAAAAGAAGAGAATTGGGTCAAAGCCTGTTTTAGTAGTTGGTAGTTTGCTATAGTACAAAGCTCAGACCTATAGGTTAAAGGTGCTGACCAACTCAAGGCTTAGTATACACAGGCTGAAAGGGCCCTAACAATCAGTGTGGAAGATAGAACCCTCTGAACTTGTTAAAAGAAGCACAGACCTGCTAAGGATAAGCTACTTGGCTTATTCAGAGACTAGGGCTAATTTCTCATGTGGCCCAGGCCAGGTTTGAAAGAATAAAATGTGAAAGGCAACAAAGAATACTCTGGAATCATAGCAAGAGAGAGAGTGTCAGCCTTGGACTTCTGCTTCCTTTCTCTCCTTAGCTATAAATTACGGCTGCATGGCCTGTCTAGTTCAGAGGGAAGGGACTAGGGATCTATTTATTTTAGATCTTTCTGAAGGGTTTGCTTTGGGAGTCTAAAATATTTAGTTATCCCTTTGCTCATGGCTTCACTTTATTAGTAGGAGCATTCACTGTAATTGCAAGCTTTTAAATTTACGGTGGAGAGATAGTGAGTTTGTAGAAGAAATAAAAGCCACACATTCTTGGTTCTTTCATAACATGGGGAAAATCAATCACCACCTGGCTGGCAGCTCAGCTACTTGGGGCAAAAATAACAAACCTCCATAGGAACCAACCTATGGAGGGTGACAGGAGCAGGGATGATTTTAATTCTAAAGGGAGGACCTTAGAGCAGATGTCATTCACTGAGACTGCATGGATTCTGATAATTTAGCACCGTTGAACATTAGAGTAATAAAATGTAATAATAACATAGCAATGTTTGATCTGTGTTGTTTGGTGGTGGGTAAATTTTTCTTTTGATTTTCATTAAATACTGTTACAATGATGTTTATGTAATTAACAAATGAAATGATTCGTGTCAAGCACCGAGTCTTGTGCCAGGCACATAGTACATGCTCAATAAATAGAAAATATTGTTTTTTGTTTTTGTTTTTGTTTTTTCAAGATGGAATCTTGCTCTGTTGCCAGGCTGCAGTGCAGTGGCATGATCTCGGCTCACTGCAACCTCCACCTCCCAGGTTCAAGCGATTCTCCTGCCTCAGCCTCCCGAGTAGCTGGGACTATAGGCACGTGCCACTATGCCCAGCTAATTTTTGTATTTTTGGTAGAGACAGGGCTTCACCATGTTGGCCAGGATGGTCTCTATCTCTTGACCTCGTGATCCACCCGACTCGGCCTCCCAAAGTGCTGGGATTACAGGTATGAGCCACCACACCCAGCCGAAAATATTGTTTAATGAATAATTCCATCTCACAATTCAGAATATACATGAATTGTCTCCCACTATTAGCACACACTAGTGAGGTTTGGTTTTATTTTAGAGATGGGGGTCACGCTGTGTTGCCTGGGCTGGTCTTGAATTCCTGGGCCCAAGTGATCCTCCCATCTCAGCTTCTCAAGTAGCTGGAGCTACAGATAAGTGTCACTGTGCCCAGCTCAGCAGTGAGGTTTTGCTGCACAAATGGATGCTCTGAAAGTCATTTCCTCACAACAGGAAATCTAATATATATATAGATAGTAAGTCACTAGACTGCCTAACCAGACGCTTCTCTGTCAACTGGCTTCCAGCTCACCATTTTAACTCTATGATGAGAATAATTTTTATATTTTCTGATTATCACAGAGTGAAAATTGTGAACCCTGTGCTGATCATTTTAGAAAAATGTTAATGTGATGTATAAAACACGTATCTTTGTAGGGACATACCAACACCCAAGGTATACACAAATTCTCTTCCCACTGTTTGCCCACATTGGTGAGATTTTGATGTTCAAATTGATGTCCCCATCCTTAGCCCCCAGAGGGGAGCAGCCAGGGAGCTGCAGCTGACAATGTGAGGAAGAGGAAGGGTGTCAGGGAGCCTGGGTGTGGGGAGAATCTTCCCCTCAAGACCCACACGTTGCTAGAGTTCTCCTTGTGAACCAAGGAGCCCCTAGCCCACAGGTAACCTCACTGCCTGTTTTTCAACCTTTATAGTTTCCTTTGGAAAAGCATTCACATCTTCCTGAGAACTGAGATAAGATGCTAGTACCTTTGCAGAGACTGAATTAATCAAGCTGTGCAGGAATGGAACCCAGGGTGGATGCCTGGATTGGGGATTGATGGAAGAGGGAGAGGAAGAAGTGGGACAAGATGGAGGAGTCCTGGGAGGTAGGTCAGGAGGCCCATCCACAGCAGCTTTGCCTGTTCCCCCATTTTCCCAGCCAGCAGCCTGTGCCCACACTCCTCCAGCCAATAATCTGAACACGAGGCATAGGCTGCCAATCTCCAGCTGGCCCTAGGAGGCTCTGAAGTATACATTTAAGGAAGAGGAGAAGCATTTCCTCCTTATCTCATAGAGCAGACCCACCTGGGGCAGCAAAGTCCCTTCTCCAAAGGCTGAGAGATCACATAAAACTCAACCACAAGTTAAGAGGAGTCATTAGTGTTCTAACATGTACGATCAGACATAAGCAGTGCCCTCTGCAGAGCGTCATCCTCCACACCAACACTTGCTCATGCCCATCTCTTAGCCAATCCACTCTAAAGCAGGTGTCCAGGGGAGCTGTTAGTCGAGCAGGGAGAACAACTTTGAAATGGCGCATTCCAGTGGCAGATACTGACAGAAGCGGTGGCTTGGCTTTTTCAGATTTTTCTCTTGACTCACTGTCTAGACACAGGTGCACAAAGGGTTAACAGGACTTGTAGGACTCAGCTGCCAAGTACACTTAATGCTCAGTCCAGCACTCCTGGCTTGTATTCTTACACTGCTGGAGTGGCCTGTTCATGGCATCTGGTTCCCTGGCAACAGCTTTCATTGGCTCATTCAAAGCCCTTTCTTCTTAAGAAAGCTCCTACTGAGACGCCCACCACCACTATGAATCACCATTTTAACTCTGTGTTTAGGATGCAGTTGGTATGAAAACAGCATTAGTAGATGGGGAAAAAGAAAGCAATGGCCAGGTTAAGTCCACCTGTCTTGCATGAACCTTGCACTGGTTTTCTACCGGGCCAGTGCGAAATTACCTGCTTTTCCACTGGGACAGAGGGAGAGGCTGGGCCAGAAAGTTTCCCAGAGCTGGAGTTCTTTGTTCGGCAGAGATCCATGAGCCTCTGTGATTCATGACTAGCTGTTTCCTGGGCTAATCTGTGATATAACTGCGGGCTCTGTGCTCTGACAAGGGGCGTTGCTGAGCTGAGGGAGTTCAGACAACGAAATCCATATTGTGGAAGGCTTGTCCCCAGCCAGCAACAAGCTGGGGAAAGGCATCTGCCTCCATCAGAACCTGAGGAGTCTGGCAGCTGCTCCACCCTTCCCCAAGACATCTCAGCAGCTCCAGAATTGCTCAGAATAGCAGTGAAAAGTAGCTCTTCAGGCAGCATTCAGAAAAAAGAAAAGTTGACTCGATTCTGTAACTCATAAAGATGGAAATTCTTGGGGGAATTCTTCAGTCTTACTGAGAACCACTTTGAGTTTTCTTGTTTTGTTTAGGGAATAAATAAAATGAGAAGCAACAAAGTGGAGTTAAAGAAGGCAAGCTATTCTCACTTTTGGTTCACCTGTGTCAATTCATTTGACTCTGTCTTTTTAAAGCAAATTTCATCTCATGCACCCGTGCTCACTGAAATCTAAGTACATAGCATATTCAGGAAATAAAAGTGTTCAAAATTCACAGTAATATTTATTAAAAATGCTGGCTTTTGGCCTGGCCATGCTCTCTAGTATTTGTGCTGCTCTAACCTTCTGATTCCTCAAGAGAAAAGTTGCCAGGTGTAGTGGCTTATGCTTGCAATTGCAACACATTGGGAGGCTGAGACAGGAGGATTGCTTGAGGCCAGGAGTTCAAGACCAGCTTGGGCAACATACCAAGACCCCCACCCCCATCTCTACCAAAAAAATTAAAATTAAAAAAAAAAGAAAACAGCTATCTTGGTTGTGGTGGTGAGATATTATGAAAGAGTTGACAAGTCAAAGAGACAGGGTTTGTGACTGCTCTGCTTGAGAGTAAAAACTGTGGTGTGGAAGTGAGCACAGGTCCTTTCCTGCTGCTGTGTAGGCAGATGAATGTCTCTCTGTGTCTGATCCGCTGGCTTGTCCACAGCTTAGCAGGATAAGGGCTCTTGGTGGTTCTATATCCACATGTTGTTAAAATATGTTATGAACAGCACCAAAATAACGTATGTTTGAGAGCTATTTGGGAATCAGGCTGTGTGTCCCTTATTAAATGTGTAATGGGCAAGTCTTAATCTCTCCTAGCCTGAGCCTCAGTTTCCTCCTCTGGAAAATGGGGATAATAGCACCTCTCATATGGAGGTGTTGCAAGGACTAGGAGAAATGAAGTATCTGTGCACCACCCCCATAGATTCTGATTGAATTGTTCTGGAATAGGGTCCTGGTACTGATAGGTTTTAGAAGCTCCACAGGTGATTCTGATGTTCAGCCAGCATTAAGAACCACAGATGCTGCATATGAAAGGCACTCTGTGGTTATTTTTTAGGCTGAAGAATTCCTCAAATATTATGGATTCCTAGGGATGGAGATGAGAAGGAGATAATATTTACAGAAACAAAATTTCTTTATTGATTTGTCAGATTCTAGAGTTACCTAGACTGTAACAAAAGTGTAGCCCAGTGCAGTGGACACATTCTCTGCCCTTTGAGCCCTTTCCAGATGAGTCTTTTTTTTTTTTTTTAATTTTTAAGGAAAAGGGTTTTATTTGGGTCACAGTTCTGCAGGCTGTACATGAAGTGTGGTAAGAGCAACTGCTTCTGGTGAGGGCCTCAGGAGGCTTACAATCATGGTGGAAGGTGAACGGGGAGCCGGCATGTCACATCGTGAGAGGGGGGCAAGAGAGGCCCTGATGGATCTTAGTCAAATAGTTTTTTCATTAGAAAAAAACCACATATGGCCAGGCGCAGTGACTCACGCCTGTAATCCCAGCACTTTGGGAGGCCGAGGCGGGTGGATCACCTGAGGTTGGGAGTTCAAACCAGCCTGATTAACATGGAGAAACCCCATCTCTACTAAAAATACAAAATTAGCCGGGTATGGTGGCACGTGCCTGTAATCCCAGCTACTTGGGAGGGTGAGGCGGGAGAATCGCTTGAATCCGGGAGGTGGAGGTTGAGGTGAGCTGAGATCGCGCCATTGCACTCCAGCCTGGGCAACAAGAGTGACACTCTGTCTCAAAAAAAAAAGAGACAAAACCACATACACACACACACACACACACACACACACACACACACACACAGAGGGACAGAGAGAGAGAGCACCTTCTATATGAATGTTTTGGGGAGAGAGTATAAAGGGATAAATAGATAAATAAATAGTTCATGGCTGGTCTTAATAAAATAGTTTTTTTCATTAAACACACACACAACACACACACACACATATGTATATATATAGAGAGAGCACCTTTTACATGAATGTTCTGGGGGAGAGATTGAATAGTATTATAGGGGTAAATAGATAAATAGTCCCTAGCCTGAGGAAGCTCACAGCCTATTAAGGGAAAATAAGACATGCTACATTGAACCTATATGATCTTGGGCTTACCATGATTAAATAGTAATACCCCAAGTGGCCTTTGTCTGGGGGAAACTTGACTGTGTGACACAGGAGGATTCAAACCCTCTGAAGTGGGGGACTCATTTTCAGCTTGGACTCTAAGCAGGAAGGGCTTATTATCTTTCCCAATAAAGGAAAGCACACTTTGATGAAAGACCAGGAGGCTACTCAGGAGGCTGAGGCAGGAGGATCGCTTGAGCCCAGGAGTTCCAGGCTGCAGTAAGCTATGATTGTGCCACTGCACTCCAACTTGGGTGACATAGCGAGAATGTCTCAAAGAAAAAAAAAAAGACCCAGAGAATAAAGACATAGAACCACACAACCATTTTCATTAGTTAGTAGAATGGATAGCAAGCATTTATTTGTAGGGCATATTTTAGGGAAGAAAATCTTTTTTTTTTTTTTTGAGATGGAGTCTTGCTCTGTTGCCCAAGGCTGGAGTGCTGTGGCGCGATCTCGGCTCACTGCAACCTCTGCCTCCCAGGTTCACGCCATTCTCCTGCCTTAGCCTCCCGAGTAGCTGGGACTACAGGCACCCGCCACCACGCCCGGCTACTTTTATTTTGTATTTTTAGTAAAGACGGGGTTTCACCGTGTTAGCCAGGATGGTCTCGATCTCCTGACCTCGTGATCCACCCTCCTGGGCCTCCCAAAGTGTTGGTATTACAGGCGTGAGCCACCATGCCCGGCAGGAAGAAAATGTTTTAAATACATCAATTGAAAGTTGAGTGGTACTTAAAGGATATATATATATATATATATATATATATATATATATATATATACACACACACACACACACACAGATAAACATATATATAATACATAAACAATGTATGTATGTTTGTTTGTATGTATATATGTTTATGTGTGTATATATACACACATAAACAAAGATAGAACTTTTTGTGGTTAGTAACCAGGTGGGGTGGCCCAAAGCAATGTGGGACACTGGATCTAGAAATCCCAGAACCTTAAAAAGATTTCAAATTAATCCTCAAACTATTCTTTTGACCACACTTTTGTGAGTTTTCATGAATTCTTTTTAAAAAATTTGTAATTATGGATACATAATAGTTGTACATATTTATGGGGTACATGTGATTTATTGTTATTTTTATTTTCATTTTCAGGGACAGAATTGTGCTGTCACCAAGGCTGGCATGAAGTGGCATGATCACAGCTCACTGCAGCTTTGAACTCCTGGCCTCTCGTGATCCTCTCTCCTTGGCCTCCCAAAGTGCTGGGATTACAGGTGAGAGCTACCGTGTCCAGCCCACATGTGATATTTTGATATAAGAAAGCAATGTGTAATGATCAAATCAGAGTAATTGGTGTATCCATCACCTCAATCATTTATCATTTCTTTGTATTAGGAACATTCTAATTCCTCTTTTAGTTATTTTGAAATATACAGAACGTTATTGTTAACTATAGTACACTATTGTGCTATGGAACACTGGATTTTACTTCTTCTATCTAAGTGTATTTTTGTACCTATTAACCATCCTTTCCGTAACCCCCTCTCTTCACTACCATTTCCAGCCTCTGGTGGCCATTGTTCTATTCTTTATCTCCATGGGTTTGATTTCTTTCTTTTTTTTAGCTTCCACATATGAGTAAAAACATGTGCCTGGATTATTTCACTCAACATAATGTCCTTCAGTTCCATCCATGTTATTGCAAATAACAGGATTTCATTCTTTTTTATGGCTGAATATTATTCCATTGTGTCTATACACCATGTTTTAAAAGTCCATTCACCTGTTGATGGAAACAGGTTTGATTCCGTATCTTGGCTATTGTGAATAGTGCTGCAATAAACATGGCAGTATCTCTTCAATATACTGATTTGCTTTCATTTGGAAATATATCCAGCAGTGGAGTTGCTGGATCATATTGTAGTTTTATTTTTAGTTCTTTGAGAAATGTCCATACTGTTCTCCATAGTGGCTGCATTATTGTTAACCATATTTACGTTCCCACTGACAGTATATGAGGGTTCCCCTTTCTCCACATCCTCATGAGCTTTTGTTATTGCCTGTCTTTTGGATAAAAGCCATTTTAACTGGGGTGGGATGATATCTCATTGTAGTTTTAATTTACATTTCTCTGATGATTAGTGATGTTGAGCATTTTTTTGTATATCTGTTGGCCATTTGTATGTCTTCTTTTGAGAAATGTCTATTCTGATCTTTTGACCATTTTGATTGGATTATTAGATTTTTTCCTATAGAGTTGTTTGAGTTCTCTATATATTCTGGTTATTAATATCTTGTCAGATGGGTAGTTTGTGAATATTTTCTCCCATTCTGTGGGTTGTCTCTTCACTTTGTTGATTGTTTCCTTTGCTGTGAAGAAGCTTTTTTTTTTTTTTTTAAGATGGAGTCTCACTCTGTCACCCAGGCTAGAGTACAATGGCTTGATTTCGTCTCACTGCACCCTCTGCCTGCTGGGTTCAAGCAATTCTCCTGCCTCAGCCTTCCAAGTAGCTGGGATTACAGGCACCTACCACCACGCCTAGCTAATTTTTGTATTTTTAGTAGAGACAGTGTTTCATCATGTTGGTAAGGCTGGTCTTGAACTCCTGACCTCAGGTGATCCACCTGCCTAGGCCTCCCAAAGTGCTGGGATTACAGGCATGAGCCACCACACCTGTCCTGGAAGCTTTTTAGCTTGTTGTGATGCCATTTGTTGATTTCTGCTTTGGTTGCCTGTGGTTTGAGGTCTTACTCAAGATATCTCTGCTCAGGCCAAAGTCCTGGAGTTGTTCCCCAATGTTTTTTTTCTAGTAGATTCATAGTCTTTAATCTATTTTGATTTGATTTTTGTATATGGTGATAGATAGGGGTCTAGTTTCATTCCTCTGCACATGGATATCCAGTTTTCCCAGCACAATTTAGTGAAGAGAATGTGGTTTCCCCAATGTATGTTCTTGGCATCTTTGTTGAAAATAAGTTGTTTATAAATGTGTGGATGTATTTCTGGGTTCTCTATTCGGTTGGTCTACATGTATGTTTTTATGTCAGTACCATGCTGTTTCAGTTACCATAGCTTTTTAGTATAATTTGAAGTCAGGTAATGTGATGTCTGCAGCCTTGTTCTTTTTTCCTCAGAATTGCTTTGGCTATTCCATCTTTTGTGGTTCCATATTAAATTTTAGGATATTTTTTCTATTTCTGTGAAGAATGTCATTGATATTTTGATAGAGATTGTATTGAATCTGCAGATTGCTTTGAGTAGTATGGACCTTTCTATTATTTATTTATTTTCTTAGAGCCAGGGTCTTGCTCTGTCACCCAGGCTGGAGTGCAGTGGCATGATCTTAGCTCACTGCAACCTCCACCTCCTGGGCTCAAGCAACCCTCCCACCTCAGCCTCCCGAGTAGCTGGGACTACAGGCACCTGCCACTGTACCCAGCTAATATGGACATTTTAAAATTATTGATTCTTCTAATCGATGAACATGGAATATTTTCCCATTTTTTGTGTGTCTTCTTTGATTTCTTTCATCAATGTTTTATAGTTTTTATTGTAGAGATCTTTCACTCTTTAGTTAAGTTTATTCCTAGGTATCTTATTTGTAGCTATTGTCAATGGGACTACTTTTTAAATTTCTTTTTCAAATTGTTTGCTGTTGGCATATAGAAATGCTACTGACTTTTGTATGTTGATTTTGTATCCTGCAATTTCACTGAATTTGTTTGTCAGCCGTAGTTATTTTTTGTGGAGTCTTTGGGTTTTTCTAAACATAAGATCGTATCACCTGCAAACAAGGATAATTTGACTTCTTCTTGTCCAATCAGGATGTCCTTTATTTCTTTCTCTTGTCCGATTGCTCTGGCTAGGTTTCACTAACTCTTTAGGGTGAAGAAAGAGATGTATTAGAGCTCCTTGTATATACTTCAGAGTCACATTCCATACAAGAATATAGCATAGGGATGGCAGCCAAGATTCCTATTATGTACCAAGTTCAATCAGTTGGTAGTGACTGCCTAGAAGACTTGATTGGGAATAATTCTGCAGACTCCTGGCTTAGCAAAAAAGAGCTCCATGGATGATCACTGATGTCTTCCATAGGCAAGGGAGGGAGAGTGAATTGTGTTACCTATACTGATCTTTGCCAACTCAATATTGTAAACTGTATAGAATTCTCTTTACAGGGTGTGGATTTAATCATTCTTTTTTTATTTTTTATTTTTTATTTTAGTGAAGTTTATTCTGAGTTACAATTCACACAGGCCTTCTGCTCTCCAGGAAATACAGCACAAAGGGTAAAGCCCCCTTACTGCCCCTACTCCTGTGGAATGAGCTCTCTTGATGGTGGCATGTGTCCACTGTGAAAGCTGCCGCTACCAGCATGGAGTCAGGGTAGCCCTGAAGTCCTCAGACACAGAGGCCTGTGACAGGACGCAGCCCAAGACACTCCTTCGCGGACGTGGTTCCAGGACCCACAGGGCGCCCTCAGGGTTGCCTACTCCAGACTGACGCTTGCCCAGCAGTGACTGTCTCAGCCCACGCACTAATTCCAGCTCCTGCAACAGACCCTTGGCTTTGAAAACAGCTTATGTGGGCTTCTTTTTTTTTTTTTTTTTAATGAAGTATTTATTGATCATTCTTGGGTGTTTCTCGGAGAGGGGGATATGGCAGGGTCATAGGATAATAGTGGAGAGAAGGTCAGGAGATAAACACATGAACAAAGGTCTCTGGTTTTCCTAGGCAGAGGTCCCTGCGGCCTTCTGCAGTGTTTGTGTCCCTGGGTACTTGAGATTAGGGAGTGGTGATGACTCTTAAAGAGCATGCTGCCTTCAAGCATCTGTTTAACAAAGCACATCTTGCACCGCCCTTAATCCATTTAACCCTGAGTTGACACAGCACATGTTTCAGAGACCACGGGGCTGGGGGAAAGGCCATAGATCAACAGCATCCCAAGGCAGAACTTCTCCTAGCCAGAACAAAATGGAGTCTCCTATGCACACCTCTTTCTACACAGACACAGCAACAATCTGATCTCTCCTTCCTTTCCCCACACTTCCCCCCCTTCTTTTCAACAAAACTGCCATCGTCCTCATGGCCCGCTCCCGATGGTCGCTGTTTCTTCAGATCTGTTGGGTACACCTCCCAGACAGGGCGGCCGGGCAGAGGCGCTCCTCACTTCCCAGACGGGGCCGCCGGGCAGAGGCGCTCCTCACTTCCCAGACGGGGCGCGGGCAGAGGCGCTCCTCTCCTCCCAGACGGGGCGGCCGGGCAGAGGCGCTCCTCACTTCCCAGACGGGGCCGCCGGGCAGAGGCGCTCCTCACTTCCCAGACAGGGCAGCCGGGCAGAGACGCTCCTCACCTCCCAGACGGGGTGGCAGCCAGGCAGAGGCGCTCCTCACCTCCCAGACGGGGCGGCCGGGCAGAGGCGCTCCTCACCTCCCAGACGGGGCGGCCGGGCAGAGGCGCTCCTCACTTCCCAGACGGGGCGGCCGGGCAGAGGCGCTCCTCACTTCCCAGACGGGGCAGCCAGGCAGAGACGCTCCTCACTTCCTCCCAGACGGGGTGGCAGCCAGGCAGAGGCGCTCCTAACCTCCCAGACGGGGCGGCCGGGCAGAGGCGCTCCTCACTTCCCAGACTGGGCGGCCGGGCAGAGGCATTCCTCACCTCCCAGACGGGGTGGCCAGGCAGAGGTGCTCCTCACTTCCCAGACGGGGTGGCGGCTGGGCAGAGACGCTCCTCACTTCCCAGACGGGGCAGCCAGGCAGAGGCGCTCCTCACCTCCCAGACGGGGTGGCCAGGTAGAGGCGCTCCTCACCTCCCAGACGGGGCGGCCAGGCAGAGGCGCTCCTCACTTCCCATACGGGGTGGCGGCCGGGCAGAGGCGCTCCTCACTTTCCAGATGGGGCAGCCGGGCAGAGGCGCTCCTCACTTCCTCCCAGACGGGGTGGCGGCCGGGCAGAGGCTCTCCTCACCTCCCAGACGGGGTGGCCAGGCAGAGGCGCTCCTCACTTCCCATACGGGGTGGCGGCCGGGCAGAGGCGCTCCTCACTTCCCAGATGGGGCAGCCGGGCAGAGGCACTTCTCACTTCCTCCCAGACGGGGTGGCGGCCAGGCAGAGGCGCTCCTCACCTCCCAGACGGGGCGGCTGGGCAGAGGTGCTCCTCACCTCCCAGACGGGGCGGCTGGGCAGAGGTGCTCCTCATCTCCCAGACGGGGCAGCCGGGCAGAGGTGCTCCTCACTTCCCAGACGTTGGGCGACTGGGCAGAGGCGCTCCTCACTTCCTCCCAGACGGGGTGGCGGCCAGGCAGAGGCACTCCTCACTTCCCAGACGGGGTGGCCAGGCAGAGGCACTCCTCACCTCCCAGACGGGGCGGCCAGGCAGAGGCGCTCCTCACTTCCCATACGGGGTGGCGGCCGGGCAGAGGCGCTCCTCACTTCCCAGATGGGGCAGCCGGGCAGAGGCGCTCCTCACTTCCTCCCAGACGGGGTGGCAGCCGGGCAGAGGCTCTCCTCACCTCCCAGACGGGGTGGCCAGGCAGAGGCGCTCCTCACTTCCCATACGGGGTGGCGGCCGGGCAGAGGTGCTCCTCATCTCCCAGACGGGGCAGCCGGGCAGAGGTGCTCCTCACTTCCCAGACGTTGGGCGACTGGGCAGAGGCGCTCCTCACTTCCTCCCAGACGGGGTGGCGGCCGGACAGAGGCACTCCTCACCTCCCAGACGTTGGGCGACTGGGCAGAGGCGCTCCTCACTTCCCAGACGGGGCAGCCGGGCAGAGGCGCTCCTCACATCCCAGACGGGGCGGCCGGGCAGAGGCGCTCCTCACTTCCCAGACGTTGGGCGACTGGGCAGAGGCGCTCCTCACTTCCTAGACGAGGTGGTGGGGCAGAGGTCCTCCTCATCTCCCAGACGGGGCAGCCGGGCAGAGGGGCTCCTCACTTCCCAGACGGGGCAGCCAGGCAGAGGGGCTCCTCACTTCCCAGACGGGGCGGCCGGGCAGAGGCGCTCCTCACTTCCCAGACGTTGGGCGACTGGGCAGAGGCGCTCCTCACCTCCCAGACGGGGCGGCCGGGCAGAGGCGCTCCTCACTTCCCATAAGGGGTGGCGGCCGGGCAGAGGCGCTCCTCACTTCCCAGACGGGGCGGTGGGGCAGAGGTCCCCCTCATCTCCCAGACGGGGCAGCCGGGCAGAGGCGCTCCTCACTTCCTCCCAGACGGGTGGCGGCCAGGCAGAGGCGCTCCTCACCTCCCAGACGGGGCGGCCGGGCAGAGGCGCTCCTCACTTCCCAGACGGGGTGGCCGGGCAGAGGCGCTCCTCACTTCCCAGACGGGGCGGCCGGGCAGAGACGTTCCTCACTTCCTATACGGGGTGGCGGCCGGGCAGAGGTGCTCCTCACTTCCCAGACGTTGGGCGACTGGGCAGAGACGTTCCTCACTTCCTATAAGGGATGGCGGCCAGGCACAGGCGCTCCTCACCTCCCAGACGGGGCGGCCGGGCAGAGGCGCTCCTCACTTCCCAGACGATGGGCGGCCGGGCAGAGACGTTCCTCACTTCCTATACGGGATGGCGGCCGGGCAGAGGCGCTCCTCACTTCCCAGATGGGGCAGCCGGGCAGAGGGGCTCCTCACATCCCAGACGATGGGCGGCCAGGCAGAGACGCTCCTCACTTCCTAGACGGGGTGGCGGCGGGGCAGAGGCTGTAATCTTAGCACTTTAAGAGGCCAAGGCAGGAGGCTGGTAGGTGGAGGTTGCAGCGAGCCGAGATCACGCCACTGCACTCCAGCCTGAGCACCATTGAGCATTGAGTGAGCGAGACTCCGTCTGCAATCCCAGCACCTCGGGAAGCCGAGGCAGGTAGATCACTCGAGGCCAGGAGCTGGAGACCAGCCCAGTCAACAAGGCGAAACCCCGTCTCCACCAAAAATACAAAAACCGTTCAGGCGTGGCGGCGCGCGCCTGCAATCCCAGGCACCCGGCAGGCCAAGGCAGGAGAGTCACAGGAGCCTGAGGCAGGGAGGTTGCAGCGAGCCGAGATCACGGCAGTACAGTCCAGCCTCGGCAACAGAGGGAGACCGAAAAAAGAAGGAGAGAGAGACCGAAGAAAGGGAGAGGGGGAGGGGGAGGGGGAGCTAATCATTCTTAACAATTCCTTTTGGCATCAACCTAAAGCCAAAAGTTAAAGAACTATGCCGATTATTATACTAACCCTAGTTCCTTAGTTCCAAGATGCCATGTATTTTAGGTACACTACTGATTTAACAACAGGTTTTAAGGGGGTAAAAACCACTATAATAAATATGAACACTAAAAATGATATTTATCCATATATTCTTTTTCAGCATCTCATTCAGTGTTTGATAATAAACCTCTTTCAGGTGTAGTCTGTGGATTCTTCTGAATCATCTGTAACCATTGGCAGTTGTGCATAGCATCATGGGAATCATCTGTAACCATTGGCAGTTGTGCATAGCATCACGGGAATCATCTGTAACCATTGGCAGTTGTGCATAGCATCATGGAGATTCTCTGCTTTGCAATCATGGGCTGGTGATGTTGACCACCTTAGCAAATGTAGGCTAGGCAGTCTAATTTTTAGCCATATTGTGGAACACCAGGGTTTCATTTGTATCTCCTGTTTGGTTAAACTCATAGTTTTGTCCTTCCCTTAATTAAATTATTCCTTTCTATAGGGTAACAGCTTCTTCCGAAAGTCACCCAGAAGCTTCCGAAAGATACTTGGCACCTGAGGGTGACTTTTCAATGAATGAGCCGATCACACCAAACTCCTGTAACTTTAAAAATTCTGCTATTTCTTCTGAGATATCTGTCAATTTTTATTGTATATAATTACAGTGCCCATAGTGTAGACTGGCAGTCCTTTTCCTGTGTCCTCTGAAGTGCTTGTCTGATGTTTTCCTGAAGGACATGAAAGTGTCGTCATGCCTTCAGCAATAAATATTTGCTTCACTTATTGTAAATATGCCTCGCTAAGTTCTCCCATGGGCAGACAGTAACAACAACTTCTCAATTCACTCTCCTGCCAGCAGGTGGCAAATTTCTTTTGACATAAATTATAAGCTGCACTCCAATTTTAGAAATGTTAAAATGTGAGCAAATAAGAGTCTGAGAATAAAGGGAATAAAGCAGATATCTAAATGAGGTAAACTCTGAGGATTCAGATCAAGATTCCAGTGCCCAGAGTAAGAAGATGAGGTGAGCAGCCTCCACCCCAACCTCAGACCCATTCCAGAATAGTCTTCAAGGTTTCATTGTATCTGAGTGTGCTACATATATACACACACAATACCAAGTAGAAAGTAATGCAAGATAGAAAGCATGAAGCTGTG
This sequence comes from Pongo pygmaeus, assembly GCF_028885625.2. Classification (NCBI taxonomy): domain Eukaryota; kingdom Metazoa; phylum Chordata; class Mammalia; order Primates; family Hominidae; genus Pongo; species Pongo pygmaeus. The sequence continues at coordinate 102,341,909 of NC_072384.2, read as the reverse complement.
TAAGAGAGGGACATGAAAATACCTTGGGAATTCAGAGAGGGATAGAGCACTTCAGTTGGTATAAATCAGGACAGAGGAGTAGGTGGCTTTCAGGAGGATGTTGAAGAAACAGGTACTGAATGGGGCTGTGCGAAGAGAACAGCACCCCGTGGTGGTCATGAAAAGGCACCCCTCAGATCTCTAATTTTGAGGAGTGTAATTGATAGAGGGTTCTAGCTGCTATGCTCTGAGTTGATCACCACATTTTTCTGGAGGCTAAGCTTCTCACAGGCTGCTCCCAGCCAATGACTGCGTATGACAGATGCTACAGTAGCCAGGCGCCATTTTGGGAGATGCTGCAGATGTGGGACTCTTCTGATGGGTGACTTTGGCTCAAGAACTCCCGATATCCTTGAGGAACTTTCTCAGAACTGCACAGCAGTCTGAGACACTTCCATCCAACCTTCCTTCCCTCTCTCCTAAGCCCAAGGCGGACTTGTGCCCAGTCTGATGGTTCTCCTGGCTCCCTCCTCATCTTCCTTCACAGGTGTTTTCCTCAAGAAATCTCTTGCACACCTAATCCTGTCTTGGCATCTGCTTCTTGGAGGACCCAGACAGACACACAATCCTTGTGGGGATGCCAAATCTACTGTTTTATCTGCTTTATTATTTTCCACCCTTTTCCCAATTACCACTTTTTTTTTAGAAGCTGGCATTATTGGATAGTTTCCAGAATAAGAGACATTTTAGGCAGTAAGAAGTACATATAGGAAAGTCTCATTTTTTCTTTGAAGTTTTTTTTAAAAAATAGTGTATTTTATTAGTAGGGCCCTTTTGATTACAAATGACAGAAACTTAATGCAGACCATAATTAGAGAAAAAGGGTTAGTGATGATTGATGATGATGATGATGATGACACTGAGTTGCATCTCAGGAACAGTGGGATCAGGGACCTGGGTGGCATTAGTGTTATTGCTGCTTCTTATTTCTGAGGCCCATAAGATGGCCATGGATGGCATCCAGACTCATCTGACAGCCTGGGGGGACCTAAAGAGAGACTAATTTCTTTTCTTTCTTTTTTTTTTTTTTTAAATAGGGTCTCATTCTGTCATCCAGCTGGAATGCAGAGGAGCAATCAGACCTCACTGCAACCTCAAACTCCTGGGCTTGAGTGATCCTCCTACCTCAGCCTCCTGGGTAGCTGGGACCACTGGTGTGTGTGCCACCATGCTCAGCTAATTTAAAAAAATTTTTTTTGAGAGATGGTGTTTTACTACATTGCCCAGGCTGGTCTTGAACTCCTGGCCTCAAGCAATCCTCTTACCTCATCCTCCCAAAGGATGTGCTGGGAATACAGGTGTGAGCCACTGTGCCTAGCCTGACTTCTTTTCAATTCCAGTAATTTTCAGGGGAAGCTCAACTTGGTCTAGTTTGGATCAGCCACTTAACCTCACATCAACTGTAATCTGGGGGACTGCTCAGAGTAAGTGATTGTGATATGTTCATGTTAGGCCAACATGGTAGGGTTCATGGCTACCAGGTGCATTGTGGCTGGAGGAGGGAGGAAGGAGGGTTGCTAAGAAGATCACTTCATATTTACACTACACAGAAGATGTCTACAGTGTCACTGCTGAACATCCATGTATAAACACCCAGACGCCACTCTTCTGCAGAGAGCTTGACAGCCTCTCAGCAAGAGACTGGAAGTGGGATGAGCTCATGCAGGGCACACAGCTCTTGGATTTGATTCGTATAGATTCTCAGGGCTTCATCAAGAGGCTTCAGCTGCATCAGGGTTTGCAGCTGCAAAGTTACTAGAAACCCTCTTGTACTTGCCCCAAATAATCAGATTTGTGTGGCTGTAGTTTCAGCCTATTATTTCTCTGCCTGAAGGAACCTGCATGGTATAGATTTGGAGTTAGGAGACCTGAGTTCTTATCTTGGTTATGTTTTAACTAGCTATGTGCCACTTAGTCTCTCTGCATTGAAATTTCTCTTCAAATCTTCAACTGGGGAATTAGACAAAGGTCATTCCCAACTCAGAGATCCTACGACTCAATAATTGTCAGTTGTAAAGAATCTGTTGGGCATTTCTTAGGCTTACTGCTATCTTCTTACTTGAAACTTATTTTCCTTCCCTTCCTTCCTTGCTTCCTTCCTTCCTTCCTTCCTTCCTTCCTTCCTTCCTTCCCTCCTTCCTTCCTTCCTTCCCTCCTTCCTTCTTCCTTTTTTCCCTCCATCTCTCCCTTCCTTCTTTCTCTTTTCCCTTTCTTTCTCTCCTTTCTTCCCTTCTTTCCTCCTAACAAACAGATATTGAACAACTGGTATGTGCCAGGCACTGTGCTATGATTTGGACATAAAAACAAAACACAGTTCCAGCTCTCAGACAGCACAGAATCCACTGGGGTAGCAGACGTATAAACAGATCATTAAAATATTACATGATAATGCTTGGTCAGTTTTTTCTTGCACCAATCATGAGTCTTTTCTTTCCTGTAATTATGTATTGGCATTTCTGCAGAAAGTGGCATCTTCTAGTTCTTGAAAGAGTATATTGGATGCAATTAGTTTTGATTGTCACAGCCATCCTATCAAGAAAACTCAAACAGTTTTTGAAGCTTGTGCATTCATTCATTTGACAAATTTTTTTTGAGCATCTAGTATGTGCCAGGCTCTGTGCTGGGGGCCTGGATGGGGTGATAGACAATAAACAAAGAAAAAAGGTATATAACTATAAGTTGTAGTAATTTCCAGAAAGGAATTGAATAGGGAACTTAGACGAAGAATGATGGAGATGGGGAGGTACCTAATTAAATAGTGGAGTGGGTGGAATCTTCTCTGAGATGGGAACATTTCGGCTAAAACCCTAGAGAGAGAAAGCCTGCTGGGCTATGCACATGGAGTGGGTAGGAATAGCATTCCCAGATTGAGGCCTGAGGTAAGAGAGTGCTTGGCTCACCACCTGAAAGATGGCCAGTGTGACTTGGGGACACCACAAGGAGGAAGGAGGTAAGGGGTGAAGGTGGGAGTGGGTAGAGGCCAGATCAGGTGGGGCCTGTGTGTCAGTGTAAGGGGTTCTCCACGGGAGGCCCTCACAGGTTCTGAAGCAGCACAGTTGATTGGATTTGCACTTTTGAAAGGTGGCTCTCTGGCTGGGCATGGTGGCTCTCACCCGTAATCCCAGCACTTTGGGAGGCCAAGGCGGGTGGATCACTTGAGGTCCAGAATTTGAGACCAGCCTGGCCAACATGGTGAAACCCTGTCTCTACTAAAAATTAGCCAGGTGTGGTGGTGCATGCCTGTAATCTCAGCTACTCAGGAGGCTGAGGCAGAAGAATAACTTGAACCTGGGAGGCGCAGGTTGCAGTGAGCTGAGATTGTGCCATTGCACTCCAGCCTGGGCGACAAGAGCAAAACTCCGTTAAAAAAAAAAAGAAAAAAAAAGAAAAGAAAAGAAAAAAAAAATGTGGCTCCACCTATCAGGTGTGTTCTGTCTTCGGATGGAAAGTGGGACCATTTGCATACTCATTTTGGGATGTGTTTTCTGGAGGATGTTTGCTAAAATAGCCAGAGGAGTGGAGAGAAGAAGCTTTTCACCTGTCCTGGCTCAGCCTGGCCCCACATCCTTTGCCTCAAGGGAACCTGTGGGCCAGATGGAGACATGGGGTTGCTTTTCTTTTCTATTCTGGCCAATGGCTTCCATTTCCTGGAAAGGTAAGACCGAAATAGAAAAAGAGAAGAAGGTGGGATAAAAATGCTTGATCTCTTCCAGAGAGAGCTATAGGAAATAGAGACTGATTTAGAGAGTAAAACATCATATGACCTCATGCGCAGGACAATTGGCTGCCACTGCTGTCCCTGCCTACCTTGGCCAAGCCATGGGGATGGCAGGAAGAGTGCAGCCAGGTACTCTGGGATGGCAGTGAGCTGACTGTGGATTTTGGAGTCAGACGGGTTTAGGTTGAAATCCTGGCTAAACTTTGCCCTGTGATCCTGAACTGGTTACTTAACCTCTTTGAACCTCATTCTCCCTATCTGTAATATTGGAATAATACCATTAACTTTGCAAGGTTGTTGTAAGGATGAACTGAGGTAATATGTGCCATGGATGTGCTGAACAAATGGTAGTTGTTATGAGAGAGACAGAGTGAGAAAGCGAAAGTGAGAGAGAGAGAGAGAGAGAGATGGTATCAGTTAGGCCATCAGAATCAAACCAGTCTTTGAAATCTCCACTTCCTCTTTAGGGCCCCCAGTCTCTACCTTCCTTCTCTCCTAAAACTCTGTATAAGGAAAATGTCAATTTACCAGGGCAGAGAGTAGTGAGGAACTTCGAAACATGCCTCTGCTTACAAGTGGGTTATGGATTATTTTTATTTTGTACCTTATTAAATTCCTAGGGAGTATATTCATTTTTTGCAGGCAACTGGAAACACTGCTTTTGGGAATTTGGGAGCACTGGGAGGAGAAATCTCTTCCACTCCCCTCCTGCCTTCATTGCGGCTTCTCTCGGGCTGACTTAATATCAGAATGTTAGGGCAGTTTCTGAATCATTGTTGGCTCTCGTAGTCACAGCCTTCGGCGCCCTTAGTGCTTTGGACATGGGGAAGGACGGATTTTGGAAACACCCTCTGTTATCCTGATGGGCCAGCCAAGTGCTGGGCTCCTTACCCAGCCCCTGGCACTGCTGTGGAGGCTGCTGCCTGGTGAGGCTGCCTTTGAAAGCTGGTGTTTTGTTACAAACTCAAACCCAAAGGCTGAATTGGGTTGCAATGGAAAGTAGATTCCAAAGCTTCTCCTGGAATGTGAACTTTTCCTGGAAACTTTCCATGTTGCCTCTTAGCAGCAGGCATCAACGTATTCACACCAGGAGTCAATTAAAGAAACCCAAATTATTGCCATTCCGATAAACAATGATCTCTCTTCCTTTTCAAATAAACTTGTTAGGATGGACTAAAAGCCAGGTCTAATTACACGATCAGAGAGCATAAATCTGATTATAGGCTTTTGTCTACTTTAATTTTCTCTTGCAATCAGAGCTATTTCTAGTAAATGTTAAATGTGTATTAAACAATTTCAATGTATACCTTTTCTAAAACCTACTGGGGGTTCTCTTTCATTCATCCTTACTCCTTTTTGATAAGGCATGAATGTTCCTAGGACACAGTATTTGGAGAGGAAAAGATTTTGAAACAGCACACCTTCATAATTGAGCCTGTGATATAAATACATGTATCCTGGGTACAAACACATAGATCACATATCATAGGTTAGAGTGGAGGTCACTTAAGGTGGTTCTGAGTAGCCATTAAATGTTTGATCCACAGGAGGAAGAAGGAGAGGAAGTAAAATGGTAAGAATATTAGCAGTGGATCGTTAACTATGCCTTTCAAACTTGTCTGAAGACAGACTTGTCTTCCAAGTGCAATCACTCTTACCAGCGATCCCTTCTTGCTCCTTCCTTACCTCTCCTTCCCATATATAGAAGACAATATCCTCTTCCCAAGGTGCATCTCTGCCCATCCAAAAGTATCAAGATCTGCTGTCTGAATGGTAAAATACTCATCTTATAGGTAACAGGTGTATGTTATTCACCTTTACTTAGCATGGTGCCTGGTACATAATAGGTGATCAATAGGTGCTTATGGAAAGAAGGAAGGGAGGAAGGGAGGGAGGGAGGCATGAAGGAAGGAAGGAAGGAAGAGAAGGAAGGGGGAGAGAAGATTCTCATACACAACACAGTTAGAACTCAACAATCTCCTTGAAAGATCATTCTTCTGATTGAAAAGTATGACTGGTGAAATTTGGTAGTATGACTGAATGCAGAGCTGGCTAATATCATATGTCAGATAGCCTTAGTGTGCATGAGAAGTGGGTAATTGTGGGTGAATTCCTTTTCCTTTGTAGTGGGATTCCTTAAGGGTCTTAGTTAAGATTCTATGTCATCTTTGTGTTGATGAGAATTATTGTGGTTATTTTATGTTTCTCTCAGTTTACTATATCCTCCTTGTCAATTCTGATGAAGAAAAAAAAGCTGCCTTGAGATTTTTAGAAAAAATTCTTGTGGAAGTTGAGCAATTACTTTTTTTTTTTTTCCTTTTTTGGCGGGGGAAGGAGAGGAAATGTTAGTTTCAGGCATTTCAGTTTGATGGCAATTTACTAATTGTAGAAATTACTCTTTTCTTTTTATTTTTAATAAGTTCTGAAACCAATATCCCTGAAACCAGTGGTATCATTATTTTCTTCTTTTTTCAAACTGGCCATGAACAGCAGAAATAAGGGGTAAATCCTATGTAATAATTCCTAAGAGGTAATAAATAAATCACAACCACCAAACATGAAATAAGATTTATTTTCCTGTTGATATATTTGAATAATTCGCATTGAAGTTAACGCACACAGTAAAGGAAGATTCCCTGAAGATTTTCTGAAGATTTTTCAATATGTACGCACAAAGAGATTTGGGACTCACTGTTAGCAAAGGATGGGGCCTTTCATCAAACGTAGTCAAATGATCTGTTTGCACTGCTTAAGGGGATGTGATAGGGTTCATTTATCAAAGTTCCCAACACCAGCCAGCAGCAGACCCCCCACACTCCTGCCTTGGAGAAAAAACCCAATTTGGCCAAACAGTAGATAAGGAAGAGGACTCACCACTGTGGCTGGGTCACTGCTGGCCCAGCCAAAGTTTGATAATGTCTAATAATATCTTGTGTTTACATAGGAACCTTTTCTTGGGGGCAAAGTGCTTTACCAGCATTATCTCATTAGCCTGTTCTCTGACCCTAAAAGCATCTACAGTTTACTGGGGTTGGGGGTGAGTAGAAGAGTGAACAAAAGGAACTGAATGATGGCAAAGCTGGGTTTGGAATTCGGGTCTCTGCATTTCTGGGCCAGGTTACTCTCCTACAGTCCATCACCATTCTCAGGCCTTTATGTTTTCAGTGTGTTCAAAGAAAAGGTGAAAAATCCTAAATATTCTACCTGTGTCTTTTAATTCAGGAGTTCTTAATCTTCGTTAAATGGGTTTTGTGGGAGTGGGAGTGGGTTAGGAGGACATTGTCTAAAATCTTCTTGTGTATGACTATACTTGTATTTTTCTGGGGACTAAGCTCATAGTTTCCATCAGATTTTCTTTTCTCTTTCCTTCCTTCCTTCCTTCCTTCCTCCCTCCTCCCTTCCCCTTTCCCTTTCCCTTCCCTTCCCTTCTCCTTCCTTCTTTCCTTCCTTCCTTCCTCCCTCCCTCTCTCTCTTTCCTTCTTTTCTCTCTTTCTTTCTTCTTTCTCTCTTTCTCTCCTTTCTTTCTTTCCTTCCTTCCTTCTTTCTTTCCCTTCCTTCCTTCCTTTCTTTCTTTCTCTTTCTTTCTTTCTTTCTTTCTTTCCTTCCTCCCTCCCTCCCTCCCTCCCTCTCTTTCTTTCTTTCTTTCTTTCTTTCTTTCTTTCTTTCTTTCTTTCTTTCTTTCTTTCTTTCTTTCTTTCTTTTCTTTCTTCCTTTCTTTCTTTCTTTTCTGGCTCTGTCATCCAGGCTGGAGTGCAGTGGCACCATCATAAGCTCACTGCAGTCTCGAACTCCTGGGCTCAAGCCATCTTCCAGCCTCAGCTGAGTAGCTGGGACTATAAGTCATATTCCTGAGGGTGTTAATGCTTTATTTGGCTCCAAATAATTTCCCACAGGTGATCTGTTCATTTATTATTTTATTTATTTATCCAACAAACATTCACTGAGTGTATTACCTTTGTAGGGCAGCTATAACAAATTACCACAAACTGGGTGGCTTAAAATAATGGACCTTTATCCTCTCACCGTTCTAGAGGCTAGAAGTCTGAAATCCAGGCAGCAACAGGGCCATGCTCTCTCTAAAGGCTCTAGAGGAGGAACTTTCTTTGCCTCTTCCCAGCTTCCAGTGGTTGCTGGCAATCCCAGGCACTCCTTGGCTTTGTAGACACATCCCTCCCATCTCTGCCTCTGTCACATGGTGCTCTCCCTGTGTCTCTCTCTGCATCTCTTCTCCTCCTCTTTTTTATATTTATATTTATTATTTATTTATTTGTTGAGACAGAGTCTCACTCTGTCACCCAGGCTGGAGTGCATTAGCATGATCTCGGCTCACTGCAACCTCCCTCCGGGTTCAAGCGATTCTCCCACTTCAGCTTCCTGAGTAGCTGGGATTACAGGCATGTGTCACCACGTCTGGCTAATTTTTGTGTTTTTAGTAGAGACGGAGTTTCATCATGTTGGCCAGGCTGGTCTCGAACCACTGACCTCCAGCGATCCTCCTGCCTCGGCCTCCTAAAGTGCTGGGATTCCAGGTGTGAGCCACCACACCCGGCCTCTTTTCCTCTTCTCATAAGGATAATAGTCATATTGAATTAAGGGCCCACTCTATGTCAGTATGGCCTCATCTTACCTAAAGAAATCTGCGATGACCCATTTCCAAATAAGGTCACATTCTGAGGTTCTAGAAGGATATGAATTTTGGGGGGACACTGAGCCAGCACACTGAGCATCTGCTATGCACTGGATATTGTGTTGGGTACTAGAAATTGAATAGAAGAAAATCGCTGCTTTTTAGGTAGTAATAATACTTAATCTTTTTTGATTTGCTTTTTTCTTCTTCTTTCAGTCCTGTAGTGCCCCCTTTTTTTGGGGATTCCTTTAGTTGTCCTAGAGTGATCAGAAGTAGAGGAGGTCTAGGCCTTTGCTCTGATTTCCTTCTGGACTCGCATTCCAGCCCCTTTCTGGTGGAAGCAAAGATTGCTGGAGTGCGTCCAATAAGGAGCTTGTTAGCTTTCAATGGCCATAATAGCCACAAATTCTCTCTTTCATCAAAAAATGAATTCTTGTGACACATGAGCGTGCAGGGCAACCATAACGGATCAACACGGCCAGAGCATTCTCTGCAGAGCGGGAGTAGTGAGAGAGAAGGCTGGAGAGCCAGGCAGAGATCAAGGAAGGCTTTGCAGGCCATGCTTAGGGGTCTTAAACAAGGAAGAGACATGGTCATTGTTGCATTTGCCATAATTCCCTCTAGCACAGGGTGTGGAGGAATTGGAGGCGGGACCAAAATGGAGGCAGGGAGGCCAGTTAAGGGGCCATTAGAGTGATCAAAGCAACGGGTACTGGTCGTGGGGAGGAAGCAGAATCTACGGTGGTTGGCTGATTGTAAGGACTGAGGGAGAGGACACAGCCGAGGATAAATTACAGGTTCCAGCAGAGTAAAATGTATAATACCAGCTGTTAGATCTCAACCCAATTACCTTGTCCCAGTAGTCCACGATGCTTCTTAAACACCAAGAACCTGCAGAACTGCAGGGGACAGCCATGGAGCAAGTCAGTCCTTGATAACATCAGGAAGAGCATGGCTGTCTTTTTCCATGTAATCTGCCCTCTGTCTCCTGAGGCAAGTCCTGTAGAAGGAACTACAATAACTGGCTGGCTGTTAGAGAGATGCCTGCCCAACCTTCTTCCAACAGTGCGGATGAGGAGGCTTTTAAACATCCATGTTGTCCTACCCAGGATGCCCCAGGGAGGGAAAGGGACATCTCAGACTATAGGGTGGAGGACCCTAGTTTGGCTCTGGGACATTCTTGTGTCCTTGGCCCGCTTAGCACCATGAACCCAAGAGCTGAGCTGAAGATATTTCCCCAAACTGGAATGACAATGATGACTTTTTTTTCATGCTTGGAGGGAGCCATTAATGTGTCTTTTACAAGCAACTCCCAACCTCCTTAGGGAATCTGTGGTTATCTCTCAACTCTCTCATTTTCAAGGGGAGTTTGGAGCCTGAGCACAGGGGGAGCACTGCGGAGCATACACAGGGAGTCGCCTGGACTTGGCTGCCAACCTCCAGAGGCCTCTTGCCCAGGGGTGCTCTTATCAGGCTTCTCTGCCTTTTACACCTAAGAACACAAGGAGATGAGCTAAGTCCAAGCCCCCTGTGGCTCCACCAGTCTATCGGCCCAACAGGTGGCCATGATCCTCCTGTGGAACCCTGTCACGTGGGGTGAGGTCATTAAACATAGATCATGGAAAAGCAGGGCCTAATTTTCTGCTAATGAGTAACACATGACTGGGATAGATGTACTTGAATCACAGGAAAAGCTAATCACAGTTTTAGCAATATTTCAAAGAAAAAGGGTTGATTCTGTGGATATCAACAGTTTAGTAGTCAGGGCTGGAAAAAAATTCAGGGAGCGAGAGAAGCAGCACGCATACGAGTTGAGGGGTCTTGGGCAAATTACTTAACCTCTTGGTGTCTCAGCTTTCCCTATCTTTAAAATGGGGATAATAGTATGTGTCTCAGAGAGCTGTTGAAAGAATCGCATGAGATAAGATGTATAGAGTGCTTAGTACACTCTACATGTGTGCCTGGCACATCAAAACTCATGCAAGTTACTGCTTATTATAACTCAGGTGCAGGGAGTGAGAGTAATGATGGAAAGTCAATTCATGGTTGTCAAAAGAATGATTGAATAAAGGTGTCAGTGGCTCAGGAACAGGGCTGTGTTCAGAATTCTCTCTTGCTATCTTGCTCTCTCTTTCCTGAGTTTTCCCTTTGATCTTTTTTTTTTTTTTAAATGCATTCCATCTTTGTGTTTCCTTTTTCTTGGTTGAGAGTGACAGGTAAGAAAGATCTCTAGGTTAAAAGAAGTGTCCCCAAGATCTCTAGGTTAAAAGAAGCGTCCCCAAGGAAAATGAGACTAGCTCCATTGTAATTTTTCTCAAAGGCTGATCCTACGCAAAAGGCTATATCTGGGTCTTTCATTTTTAAAACCAAATAGCCAGCTTTAAGAGACATATTAATGTTTACTCCTACCCATGCAGTAACTGTCTTGGAGGTAGAACCTGTTGAGTCTTTCTATGCCTATGCAGAGATATCCAAACCTAATGTTCTCACTACTAGAAATTGTGTTTTATAATTTAAATAATAAAAAGCAATTTAGATAGCATTCTGATTGGACAGTAGAGATTGCATTTAGATTTTTTTCAGTAGTCACCTCAACAGCTCAGACAGATTTCAGTAATCCTAAGAGACAAACGCAGAGCAGTTATAAATATATAATAGTGGTAGTTTGCACTGAAAGAGGACTTAGTTATCTGAAATAAACATTTTGTACAACTTGTAGACCAAAAACCACTTGGTGAATGGAAGAATTGTATACTGCCTTCCTGTCATCAGAGATGAACTAACGGAATTTCCTTGCTGTTTCATTTAACTCCTAGTGAAATAGATTCCCACCTCAAACGAAACATGAATTCACTTTTGTAGAGGGAGTGCTCCTAATGGAGTCTGAAGGAAGGACTCGAAAGTTTAATTTTTAGCCTTCTTTTTTGTTAGCCACTTGTGCTGACAGCAAGAGGAAACTTCTTTGTGCTTGAGAGGATGGTACGGTTGGAAACAGTTGTTCTCATTTTCTGGGTCTTCTGACTTTATCAAGCCATTTGGCCTTTGAAGAATGTGTAAGAGGGACTGGCAGATGCCTGCTATGCTGGAAGCTGGGAGTACTGGTGGCAAATTAATATGGCATTGATATTTTTTCCTAAAGAAAGTGTGTTATTTTCTAATTTAACTCCTTGGAATTGTAAGTACAAATGGTGATCAAAATGACCATAAATCATCCTTAGAATGGATTCTTTTCTGCTAAAAATTAAATAGTCTCCTTTCAGACTAGTATATGTCTTTGTGTAAGGGTGTCAGATGCCATCCATTTGACATCCATGTCAACCTTCATGGAACAAGACCCAGAAGGTAACAATGAGAAATGTAGCATTTCATTGTCAATCATGAGAGACAGAATGTGTAAGAAATAGTCTTTTAAATAATGGACAAAATAAAAAAGATCTTGTCTGAACATTTAGATTTGCCCTCATCGTCTGCTCCCCTTTAGATCAGCAAAATCCAGCTTGAACTACCCCCCATCATCCCCCTTTATTTGAAATAGTACACACACACATACATGCACACACACGCACACACACCACACATACCACACAACACCACCATCCCCCCCTTTCATCTTTTTTTTGCATGCTTGATTTTCTGTGAGAATGTAGAATTTGTAAGCAATCTAAAGCTCACCTAGGCCCTGGATAAACTGAAGAATGGACTCCAGCCCTCCATGATATCTAACTAACATCAGGCTTTAATTATCAGATTAGTAGACAGTTGTACTGGTCAAAACCTTTGGTTTCTTTTTACCAATTTCTTCTGTGAAGTCCCCGATGACTGGAACTTTCCCTCTGTTGGAAATCCAGTTATCTTGCTGGCAAATGTTGTAAGCCCCCAGAACCACAAATCCAGAAGGGGGTGGTACCATGGAATAGGGGTGCAAGATGTTATTTTACCTTGACGTTCAGCACCAGAAGAAAGACAATGACCCACTTCTTTCTCTGCAGATGCCCTGAATTTGTTGTTGTTGACACTTGTGAAATTATTTCATGTGGTTTTTTCTTTTTTAAGGATAATAATAACAAAAAGAGTGTTGTCTTCAGAATTTACACTTCCTGGGGTCAGGGTGGAAGGACAGAGGGGTTTAACTACATTCTCTGCAACTATTTTCACTCTTGCCCAAGAATGGTTTCCCAAGAGCACTCCAATGGGAAGCAGACCTAAAATATTCCCCACTGTACCTCCTTAAGGCCCAGTTAAATTCTGTGCCTCAGTTGCCCTGTCTGTTAAACTGGGGATGATTAAAAGGGATTTAGGGTAGGATACTTGCACAACTCTCTCTTGAGCTCATGTCCAACTCTAACGGTCAGTATGATTTCACAGGTTCATATTGAAAGCCTGTAAGATGAAAATAATAATTTCCATCTCATAATGTATGGATTAAATAAGTTAATATAAGTGCTTAACACAGAACTAATGCATAGTTGACACATTAAGTGACAGCTCTCAATGTCGCCATTTCATTATGATGGTATTGATAGGACATATACGATAAGAATCATGTGAATGTTTTTGTGATTCTTCACACAGGCCTTCAGGAAGGGGTTTTCCGTGGTGCTGGGGTTTATCTTCCTCATGTTCCCACTCACTGACTCACTGTTAGCAGAAAGACAGCCTGCCCTGTTCTGCAAGAAGGATAAGTTTTCTCACTAAGCCCCTGTCCCACCCTCCTGAGCCTGCCCTGTTCTTCAGGACTGGAATGGGCAGGGAAGGGGCCTGTGGCAGTGGAGGAGGCCTCTTAGGGACTCGGACACCAACTCCTGAGGGGCTAGAGGTGGTGTCTGGGAAGCACCTTCCCAAGCTCCTTCTTGCTGCCAGGCCCTAGGACCCCAATGTAGAAACTTATGCAGGACAAGACTGGGGAGCATCTGGCACTTCAGAATGTAAACAGCATTTACAAGCCTTCTGCATCTCACCAAGAAAAAAATAAATACATTCTGGGGACTAACACTGAAAATCCCCTCCTCGATTCCGTTCTGTCCTGATGTAAGTTATTTTCCTCCTTTTTGAATGGTTCTGGATTAAATCGAAAAGAATGATAGAGAATGGCAGGCGTTAAAACCTTGGTAAATATTTGTGGCATGGTGATTAGGGGCACAGACTGGAGCCAGTTTTGCAGCTCTCCAGCTTGCCTTTTAGAGCCTGAGTTCCCTTACATGTCAAATGGAGAATAATTGTACTTATCTCCTAGGGATATTGTGAAGAGTAAATGAGATAATTATATAACAATAATAATGTTGATGTTTATTGATCACTTATTAGATGCTAAGTACTATGGTTTAGGCTTCGTGTGAGCTATCTTGACCACTATACCATATTGTACTCAAGACTTAGCATATAGGTAATGCTCAATAAATGTTAGCAATTATAAAGACAATGATCATTATTATCAACAAAGTACAAACAGCCAATCTTTATTGTCCTTGGCGACATGTTTGTACCATCATGTTTCCCTTGACAAAGCTGGTCCCCATACCCCACCACTCCCTTGCCCCTCTCAGGTTCCTTTAGACCATACCACATCTTCAAAACCTACTGCTGTGGGGGAAAGATGACTGGGTGACCTGGGTGGATCCTTCATTGTGGCTTGGCCTGTTATAATTTACTTGTGACACGGCACAAGCTACTTTTAGACTCATGGTGCTGGTTTCCCCATCTTTACAATGTGATCAAGATGCTGCTATTTATTCATTAGTACTGTAGGAACCTGGGGAGAAAGACACTTCTGAAATGAAAAGCACAGTGTTTTTTGGCCCACTCTCCTCATCCCCCTCCAGCAGCTAGTGTGGCAAATAAGTGAGGTATGCTGTTTGTGGGTCGATGCACTGGCTGAGACCGGAGAGAGTGAGTCCCAGCAGCCACTGTGCTAAACACACAGGGCTAGCACAGCACCTGGCATGTGGTAGGTCCTCAAGAAACCATCCGTTGGAGGTGAAGATAATTCATGATTTTAGCTCAAGGATGTGTTCCCTATGTCTGCTGCAAAAAGCTGCTATGAACAGCTGCCACCCCCATCGCTCCCTCCAGAGACTCCAGGCCTGGAAACTGGAACCAAATGCTGTATGCCATTTGTTTTTTAGCTCTGGAAATTGAAAAATGTCATTGGTGCTAGGTTATGCCGCATATGCTTTCATTGCTGGTACTATATTTCCTAGTCTCTGTCCCACCATACTCTCCCTGGCATGCTTTTCCTTTTGATTCAATTAGCCTCTAGATTCTGCAAGGCCAAGCTGAAGTTTGGGGATCAGATTTTCTAACGGTAAGTAGTATTAGGTTAGATGATTCAAACAGCTTGTCTTTATTCATGGCCTAGGTAGAACTTTATCTATCTCCTCACTCCTCCCCACTTTTTCCCTGCCTCCCAAATTTCCTTTCTTGCTCATTAGATGCACTTCTCTTGGAGACCACTTCTTACACTCTAAGCTGAATCTGATGCCAGGGCCCACCAGCATAAAGAGCTTTACAGGTGGGAAGCATTAAAAGAAGCTAACGAGCAAAAGAGGTGGGCTTCTGCTCCCTAAATGGTCCTTACAAAGTAAAGTAAACCCTCAGCTAAGGTACATCTGAATTCCTCACAATAGCTTCAATTTTTTTTTTTGAGATGGAGTCTTGTTCTCCTGACCAGACTGGAGTACAGTGGCGTGATCTCGGCTCATTGCAACCTCCGCCTTCCGGGTTCAAATGATTCTTGTGTCTCAGCCTCAATTTCAGTAGCTGGGATTATAGGCATACACCACCATGCCTGGGGTTTCACCGTGTCTGCCAGGCTGGTCTTGAACTCCTGACCTCAGGTGATCTGCCCACCTTGGCCTCCTGAAGTGCTGGGATTACAGGTGTGAGCCACCATGCCTGGCCTTCTTCATCTTTAAAAGAGAAATTATTGCCATTTCAGGGTTGTAATAATTGTGAGAGTCAAGCTAAATAGTGAATGTGAAAACAGCTTTTAAAAACAGTAAATGCCACCAAATGTCAGGTAATATTATTCCAAACAGCATTTGTGCTTCTACACTGACATGTGCCAGGTTCTATCCAGCATTAAAGTTCTTTGCTTATTCTTCCTTGGGGTACACCCTCCTTACTCCGACTAGGATAACAGTTACTTCAGGTGGACTTTGTCTTACTTTGATCTGCGTCCCTCCAGTCCTTTTCCTAGTACCTTCAGTGTAGTGGCTGCTTGATCAGTACTTGTTGAACTGGGTCCCTCATAATAAACAACTATTGTCTTGGTCAAACTTCCTTTTTTCCTTCTACTACAAATCCACAAATTGAGAAAATTCCAAGCGACTAGATCTTTTTTTTTTTTTGTTAAAGAACCAAAGAGAATAAGAGACACAATGTGTGTTTACTAAAGAGCTGGCATTTTAATCTTACCTTTTTTAACTAGTTTACTTTAGTATGAAATGTAAAGAATACAGATTCAGATGTAAGAAATGTCACACAGTGAGAAGAGGTGAAGAACCAAGTTTTATGAATTCGGTTTAATGCCACTGAGGGGGGTAAATCAGAGAAAAATAGAACAGATTTATGAATTGCTTATTTCAGTCCACATTGGTGTGGGTTTGGACTCTTCTAGGATTTCCTGGAGCCCTGTAGGCTGTTATTCACCCTTCACATATGCATATATAAAAATATACCATCTATAAATAGCCACCTGCCTTTTCAGTGAAATTAAAGATGGGAGAGTTAGAAGAGATTTTCCCAGTATAATTACAGGGCTCAAACCTACAGCTGTTATACTACTAGAGTTCTACCCAGATAATTTCTAATATCATTATTTTATTTTAGGCACATTTTAAAATTCTCTCTCTGTATTTTAATGGTAAGATGTTGTCCAGACTTTTATTTTATTTTTTTCTTGCCAAGATTTCTCACATACCTACTTAAAAAGATTAGGTGTTGCATGGGGTTGTTGTACAGAGTAGTTTTGTTTTATAAACTGCAGAAAATTTTCACAAGTGTTTCTACTCCTTATCTGGGGATTAACACCAAACTCCTGCCAATGTTTTTCTTAAACGCTACACATGCTCTTTCACAAACACTCTCCCTCACATATTTTCTGCAGAGATGTGCCTCCTTAAGAAAAATCCCTGAGCTTCTAAAATTCCTAGGTATGAAGTGACTGCATAAGAACACAGCACAATGTGAAGGGAATTAAACTGAACACTTTTATCTTTGCTTACGAAAAAAAAAAAAAGCAGGTAGCAATGTATTCATCTGCCGTCTTTGTTCCCTTACTAAAGATCAACACTCTTCAATCTTTGAGAGCCCTGAAAGACAAGGCAGTGCTGATGAAACGAAGGGGACACACTCAGAGGAGCAGCCACTGGGCTTTCCCTGTAGAAGGGTCTCAGTGCCTTCAGCAGTTAATTTGCAAGGAAAAAACCCCGTTGGGAGCCTTCCACCTACTCTAAAAGCAAACATTCTTAACAGGCGGTATTAGTGTGGTGTTAAGAGAGGCATGCTTTAACCTAAAAGGTGTCATTTTATGAGCAAAAACTGGGTAAACCTTCAGAGACTTGCAATCACTGTTTTCCCTTCCTTGATGCCAAAATCTTCACAGGTTAAGATGACCTCACACACCCATTGTGATGCTCAAAACCCAGGAGGATCTTAAAGAAAAGCTGCTTTGCACGAACTGTATACATGCGGCTTCCTGCTCCTGCGAGAACTGTCACTGGTTTTCATTTCATGCGTTTGAAAAACACACCAGCCATGTGTGTGAGCCTGTTAATTAAAACAAAAACAGAACTGTTTCTGTTGTACTTTAGAACTACAGAAACTTTGAGGCCAAGCGGGGCAAAAGAAACAGCAGCACCCAGTCTGCTCCTGGGTCCCACGGCTGCCAGGGAATGAAGCCACTGTACTAGAAAAAGCCAGGAAATAGGCACCGGAATTAAGAGAGGCGAATGAAAAGAAAAAAAAATTCTAGTAAGGCTCAGAATTGGATGTATTAAAATGCCTTTTCCATTCCTGAGGGACTCTTTCATATCAAAGTTTCTGGCCAGTGAAGGCTTCCCTGTCTAACGTGATTCCAAAGTTAGCCTCTTCTCAAGAGGAAAGAATAGCTTCAGTGGCTTCAGAGGCCATCCCTGGGTCAGGCGTGGAGTCTATTGCTGCCGGAGCTGCTGAGTCATTGCCACCTTGGGAGCTGCTTGACCTCTGCTTAGTTTACCTAGAAGGTAGAGGGAAGCCTTCAGCTGAGAACACTCCACAAGCAAGGCTTCTAATCACGAAGTATCCACTGACTTTCCCTAGCACCTGAACCCAAAGCATTTAAGGATTACCAATCTACATAAGTTACATTAGAATACCAAAACACTGATCAGTTAAAAAAAAAAAAAAAAAAAAAAAAAAAAAAACACCAAACACCCAAAAACTCACTGTATTCTTCACAAGGGAAACACTACCAAAAAAAGCAGCAAATATAAAAACTATCTTCTAGTCCCTTTTGAATACGGATTTCATCTCCTAAGGGCAGTAAAAGCATGGATCAGACAGCACTTCTCTAAAAGGATGCTTATTCAATACCTTCAATAGTCATCCAAAGCAGGATGTAAAAAAGCTTAGGGGTGTGTAGTGGGGTGGTGTGGAGGAAGGCAGGAAGCAGCAACAACAGGAAAAAAAAAATTAAATGACAGTCAAGGCATTCATTATACTCTGTATCTTAAAGGCAGGAGCAAAAAACACCTCAATAATATATACCATTGTCTTTTATGAGGGACACACCCAATGGTGTCCTTCCATACTATTTTCCCATACTTTCCTTCTTTCTCTTCTTTGGTTTAATATTACAGGAATAGTAAACTAAATAAATATTCATTCTGTATTTAAAAAAATTTATTTGTGATCTGTACATGTGATAAAGTGGGGCTTCGCTGTAGACCTTTAAAGGCAAAACAAAACAAAAATCCAAAGTAAAAATGTATAAATACAATATATATTTTCTTACAAAAATGGGAGATTTACAAAATATACATACTGTACTTATCTCTATTTTACAAATTTCACATGCACTTAAAAGATACAGCACAAAAGATGCCAAAACCTGTGTTGGAGTTTTAAAAATCTGACAGATGAGATAGTTTTGAAGGTTGAAGAAACACAAGATCGATTTTAACTTTAATGTAAAAAGCAGTTCCACTCAAGTGAACATTACATATATAAAGTAACTTGTACACTTTACAGTACCCTCTATGATTGGCATTTAAAAACTGTTCTGAGAAACAGGATAGTGTTGCAAGATTGGAGGGTAGTGTCAAAGGTGGGGTAAAGGTTAGCTCCCATGATTCTCTGCTCAGCTTTACCCCATCATGCAAAAGAATCCGAGTTCTATTACAGAAAAAAAGTACATGATTTAAGATTAATAAATTTAAGTCTTCCAGCACATTTCAAAGAACTCCAGAATCACTTTGAAGTTTACCTTCTATTAATGACTTTCTTTAAAGATGGGGCCCATGGTTCGAACTTTCCTCTTCGTTCACTATGGTATCTGCTGATCGCCTCCCAACCCAACCACACAGAGACAGGGTCAGCAAATGGATGATGTTTAATATACAGATTGATGGAACCAAGAAAACAGGACAAAATGGCTCTTTGCTTTTTTTTTTAATTAACTTTCCTTTATTATGAGGCTGAAGGCATTATGTCTTTTACCTCAAAGGATCCAAATGGGAGAAAAAAATAGAAATATAGGCTTATAGCAAGAAAAAATAAATGAAGGGAGAGATTTCCCTGAATATTTTAACAGAGTCTGTTGGATCATGTGTTCCGAATTAAATTTATTTAAAACAGACAACAAAACCTCTTACATTTCCTTTAGCGAAGTCAGAACCTCTGGCTTAACGGTGTGTGATAGCACACTGCTCTTCACTTTTCCTTAAAAAGGAATGTTTATCTCAACCAAATTAACAACCAACGGGAAACCTCAGATTTGCGCTGCTTTGCCTATAAAAGTTGCTGTCTTCACAGTTATGCCTTTCCACAGGGAGACACTTTTGTTTCCTCTTTTGTCTCTTACAACAAAGACAAGGGGAAAAATGCATTCCTGTTTTGAAAAGCAACAAGTCATCACTTCTTTTCAGGGTATTAGACCAAATAAAACACCCGTCTTTCTGCCTCCTTCCTTCCCCAGAAAATGAAAAAGTAGCAAAAATACCTACTCCACGTCTCCTTGGCCTCATCTCAAAATGTTATCATCATTTCTTTTGCATCCTTACATTAGGATCTAGCAGGCAGGCCTCCCAAGACTTCCAAATGCTTATTTTACAAGACTTGAAAGGAGTACGGGAGGAAAAACAGGCGGGAGGGGGCAGGGGAGGAGAGACCGTAATGTCTGACCCTGGAAATTAACCCATCTGGGCTCCAGTTTGGCCCCAGTGAAAAGAGATTATGGTTTGACCACTGCTTGACAAGGACGCCGCAGGAGGCCCTCCCTCTTTCCAACAAAGCAGCCACCGCAGACAGGGTTGTACCTTTCCCGGGGCCTCACAGGGGTCTGGACAGGCCACTCGCCCTGCAGCAGGGGGATCACTCACAGTCCCCGTTCAGCCCCGGAGCTGGGAGAAACTCACAGCAGTCTCTGCTGGTCTCAACCTTCTATTAGGCCCAAGCTGGGCCGTACCTTTCACGATTCACATCGCCGTTATCATCATCTTCCTGCAAGTCTTTGCCTGAAATCTTTTCATCCAAACCGCTTTCCACCCAGGTCTCCTTTTCCAAATCGCCCCTCGCCCCAAATCTGCAAAGAACTTCTCACTTCCAGGTCACTTCTCAGTAGAGGGGGAGAAGGTTACAGAAACAGGCCCCCACCCAGCAGTTCTGTTCCCTACCGTGCCTCTCCTCTTGCAAGAGGGCAGGGGTGGGAAAGGTGGGGAGGGGCCGGGGCTCATACTGCAGTCTCCCCCTTGCTGCTGTGGCTAAGTCTGTGGTAGAAGCGGCGCCACGACTGCAAGGTCTTGCCCGACCAGATCCAGAAGCCAGTGGTGATGCCCACGATCATGGTCATCAGGTACTTGATCATGAAGACGGTGAAGTCGGGGCTCATGGGCGGGAAGTGGCCGGGCGGGCAGGGCACGGCATAGCTCTTGCACGTCTGCAGGAGCCAGGTGCGTTCCCAGTGCTCGCGGAAGGCCTGCTCGTAGAAGTAGCAGGCCAGGACGATGGTGGCGGGCACTGTGTAGAGCACGCTGAAGACGCCGATGCGCACCATGAGCTTCTCCAGCTTCTCGGTCTTGGTGCCGTCGTGTTTCATGATGGTGCGGATACGGAAGAGGGACACGAAGCCGGCCAGCAAGAAGGACGTGCCGATGAAGAGGTAGACGAACAGAGGCGCCAGCACGAAGCCCCGCAGCGCGTCCACACTGGATAGGCCAACGTAGCACACCCCGCTGAGCAGGTCCCCGTCTACCTGGCCCATGGCCAGGATAGTGATGGTCTTGACGGCGGGCACGGCCCACGCGGCCAGGTGGAAGTACTGCGAGTTGGCCTCGATGGCCTCGTGGCCCCACTTCATGCCGGCCGCCAGGAACCAAGTGAGCGACAGAATGACCCACCAGATGGAGCTGGCCATGCCGAAGAAGTAGAGCACCATGAAGAGAATGGTGCAGCCCTCCTTCTTGGTGCCCTGCGCCACCGTGCGGTAGCCATCGTCCGAGAAGCGCTCCACGCACACGGCGCGGTCCTCCAGAAGGAAGCCGGCCACGTGCGCCACGGCCACCATGAAGTAGCAGCCCGACAGGAAGATGATGGGACGCTCTGGGTAGCTGAAGCGCCGCATGTCCACCAGGTAGGTGAGAACGGTAAAGAGCGTCGAGGCGCAGCACAGCACCGACCACACGCCCACCCAAAGGCGGGCGAAGCGCCTCTCCTCCTCCTTAAAGTACATCAGGCCGTTGGCACGGCCCGGTTCGCACGGGGCGCCGCAATCGCGCTCACCCAGGAAGCGGTAGCCCAGGTAGGGGGGCACCTTGAGCTGACGGGGGCATGAGAAGGGGAAGGCGGGACGCCCCCTGCCATCTGAGGCTCCCGGGGGCAGCGCGGTGAAGGGCAGGTCCGGCAGGTAGGGCGCGGTAGGGTAGGCTGTGGGGCCGCCGCCTGGGCCCCCGGAGCCGTCCGACGTGTTCTGGCCCACGCAGATCTCGCCCGCACCGTGCACCGGGAAGTTCTCGCAGCGCAGCCGCTCGGGCCACTGGAAGCCGAACTTGTTCATGAGCGCCTCGCAGCCCTGGCGGGCGCGCTCGCACAGAGAACGACACGGCGGGATAGCCTGATCGAGCACGGTGCACACAGGCGCATACATGGAGCATAGGAAGAAGCGGAGTTCGGGAGAACACTGCACCTTCACCAACGGGTAGAACTGGTGCACCTCGAGGCCCGCGTCCTCTTGGTTCGTGTGGCCCAACAGGTTGGGCAGGATGGTCTGGTTGTAGGCGATGTCCGTGCACAGCGGGATGGAGATGGGCTGGCAGAAGCCGTGGTCCGGCACGGAGATGCCCTTCTCTCCGTGGTACGGCTGCGCCCCGGCGCCCGCGGACAGCGCGCCCAGCAGCGCCAGCACCAGGGCACAGAGGCCCAGGGACGAACGCGGAGCGGCCGCTCCGGGGTCCCGCATCGCCGGCCGCAAGTGCAGCGGTGCTCTCAGCCTGAGGAGTGCGACGAGGCGGTTGGGAAAGACTTGGATGCGGGTAGGCGCCGCCGCGCCCGGCGCATGAGAGTCCTCACGGCGCCGGGGCCGGGCCGTGGGCGGCGCGGAGCAAAGGGCGCTGCCGCCTGGGTGCCCGCGCCGCGGGGGCGCCGCAGACGCCGCCGCCCTGCACTCGCAGGGCCGCTGGTGGCCCAAAACTCGTCAACCTGGCTTGGAGGCGCCGAGAAGGGCCGCCTCGCTCTTCCCGCCGGGACGTAACGGTGCGGCTCCCTCCGCCGCGAGGAGCAACAAGCGGCTCCGGCACCCTTCAAAGTTTGCCCAAGTCTCTGGACCCCCGGCGCACGGCAGCGCGCACGCCCCCCGCTCTTGGTCCGGCCCCGGCTAGGAGAACCCCTGCCGCCGCCGCCCGCTCGCCCCGGCCGCCGCCTCCGCGGTGCTGCCCCGCCTCCTGGCCTCCAGGCTCCGCTCGCCACCGCCTCCTTCGCCTCCTCCTCCACACCCCGCTCCTTCTTCAGCCCCAAAAGCTCGGCCCCAAGTTTCAGCCAAACGGCCGGCTCTTGCTGAGTCCGATCTCGGCCCCGGAGTCGGGAGCACGGCGAGTTCTTTTTGGAAACCCAGTCACACTGCGTCCGAAACCGCGAGGTGCTCGTGCCCGCGGCCTGGCCCCGGCCCCTCCAGCCCCTCGCAGCCCCTCGCAGCCCCAGCAGCGAGTCCTGGCGCCCGCCGCCGCCGCCCGCCGGGAGGGAGCGCCGACTAACGCCTCGGAGTCGCGCTGGTCGCCAGAAGAAGCGTCGGGCTCGCGGGGTTCCGGGCCGGCCCGCCCCCTCCCCTCCCCTCCCCCCATTCACAAGCCATTCCGGGGGCGGCCCCAGGCCCCGGCGGCCCAATGGCGGCCTTTGTTTTTTCGGTGGCCGCCTTCGGATTGGGCGGAAGTCGGAAGGGGCGGGCGCGGGAGCGGCGGAGGCGGTGTCCGCGGCTCTCTGGGCGGATTCCTGAGGGGAGGGGCGGGGGACTGGGAGGGAAAAGTTCGGAAAAACTTTTACCCTGAATTCGCTTAGGGGGGAAAACGCCGCAGAAAGGGAATTTGCTTCAAAGATTTGTTCCTCTTCCTGGTGCACTCAGATGCGCATTCCTGAGCAGGGGCACCTTCGCCAGCGGCGTTTGAGGGGAGCGAGGACCGCGCAGCGCCCCTTCGGGGAGAGACGTGACCAGGAGTCGCGTTAGGACTGCAAAGGCTGGCTCTGGCGGGGCTTTCCGGTCGCCGGGCCCTCAATGTGGGGTTTGGGACGGGACGAGAAGGGGGTGTGCCTTGCGGATCGCTTCTTTCCCCCCGGACCCAAACAGTCCACGCGAGGCCACAGTCCCCTCTCCCCTCCCCCGAGTTGTAAAAAGGAGGAGGGGCCGCCTCCGAGGACAAACCCGAGTCGGGCGGAGGGGGCCGAGTGACGGCGGGAGGAAGGACCGACCCCTCGGAGGAAGGGCCCGAAGCAGGGAGAGCGGGGAACCCGGGCTCAGGCCACCCCGCCCGCGCGCACGGCCTGGAGTCTGGGGAGCTGGGGTGACTCTAGCGAGGTTTTAAGGAAACGAAGACGGCGTTGGGGAGACTGGTTCTAGAAGTAACCTGAGACCGAGCGCCCAGGAACACTCTGTACGACGCGCCGGGCGTCTCAGTGGCCCCGTGTGCCTTGGTTCTGCGGCGTGTGGCCTTTCGGGATCCCATCTTCGTTGCAGAAGCAACCATTTGATCCTCCATTTAGAATCTGCGTAGAAATGTTTAAATGCGTCTTAGAAACCAGGCTAATTAAAGAGTTTTCAAAACACAAAGCGGGGTTATCCTCGTTCTCGGGTAGCGTTTTCTGATTGGCAAACATTCTTTTGTTCTCGGTTACATCTTCGTCCTGAGCCAGGCGCTGGGCGCCCGCGCGCGATCTCTGGTTATTCCTTGGGGGGGTGGGGGGGGTAGGTCATAAGTCACCAGGGGGCGTCTCCCCTCTCTCCGGGCTGCCAGGAATATCAGGAATTCCCATGCAGGAAAGTGACATGTTGAGAAGGAAAGGAAAAAAATCAATCAATCAATCTCTCCTCCTCCTCCTTCTCCTTCCTCTCTCTCTCTCTCTCTCTCTCTCTCTCTCACACACACACACACACACACACACACACACACACACAACAATCCTGTGCTTTAAAAAACGTTATTCCTGGCCGAGCCCTTCTGCCTCAGTCCCGGGTGCTGGAGCTCTGAGTGATTTCTGATCAGGTTGAACCTTGGCAGAAGTTGCTGTCTCTGCTGCCTCCCGTGCGCTTCTACAGCAGGAAAAAAACTCATGCTGAAATCGAAGACAATTAATTGGGTTCCCTTCCATGGGAGACTTTGGCTTTCTCTGTTTTTCTTTATTTATTTTCTATCACTGAAGATTGCTGGGAATCGTTCCTTCCGATTCACGGTTCTTTGTCCTTCCCCACTCCTGTTAATAGGTCGAAAGGGCGGAAGGAAGCCTTTGGGCCAAGGCAGAGTGTTAGACTGATCACATTCTCCAACCCGCCCTCAGCGAGAGTCGCCTTTTTCCTCCCAAGCATCAGTTTCGCCCTCCCTCCCGGATCCCCCCCTTTTTTTTCCTTTTCTTTGGGACATGTGCTGAAGGTAATATGATATCTGCTTTAAAAATGTTTCATTCCTTCTTTGTGTTTTTAAAAGGGCCCCCCTTTTCTTTCTAAATTATTATTCCTATTACCTAACATCGGGGAGTGTTGATCTTCGGTTGAAATATGTTGCTTAAAGACAATGCTGCTGCTTTGCTTTGTCATTTAAAGTATGTGTGGTGGGGGGTTAGATTCCTTTTTTCTCTCCATGAGCTTCAGGATATCCTCCTTTTCTAAATCAAATTTTCATGCTTATTCATCAGGCCACTGATCTAAGTCATCTTTGCTTATTGAGGAAGAAATACCAAGCACTGTCATCAAATAAAATGAAAACTGACAGGATAAAATACTGTCTCAACTGCAACTAAAACCAGTTTAGCTGATGAGCTTCTACTCTCCATATTATAACCCCAGACAGCTCCGATGTTAGGCAATAGGGATAATAATTTAGGGGGGGAAAAAAAACCCTTAACTCAAATACAAGGGATGAATGAAAAGCAGTCTATGCCTAAGATGCAGAAAACCCATCCCAGATGGAAAGTGTCACAGATGTGAGTCCTCTTGCTCTGTCCCAGACAGACAAGTGCAAAAAGCAGAGAAGCAAAGCCAATTTTTAAAACAGATTGTTTTGTTTTTAAAGATTTTTTAAAAAATCAACCCAAAATTATTCCCCAAAATAAGAATTTGCTGTGAGAGGGGAGCTCTGGCTTTCCAAGCCTTGCCTGGTATAGAATGCTATGATTTTAAGGAGCTAAGTCATAGAAGATCAGAAAAAGTAAGTTCACAATGTGAGGGTCTAATAATCTGTCATAGGTTCTATGACAAATGTAGTGACATTTGTTTATATTCTGTCCAGGATCAATTTAATTTTGCTTCCTAAGCAACCCCTTCAACACCCAACTCCCAAAGCCACTAACTGGTATCTTCTTCGGAGAGCCAAGGGTGGAAAATTTTGTAACTATCTGCTGCAAAATTTCCAATTGTCCCTGCCCTTTAAAATAACAAAGGCCTTTATTTCTTCACATGTAGTCACATGGTCCCGCAGAAAAGTGAAGCTATTCATTGGCTCCAGTTTTGCAAATGCTACTTATTTTGGCCAAGTCCCAGGTTTATCTAGTTGAATTACATTCTGATGTCAGGCCAGATTTGAAAATGGCCGCCTTCGTGTGCCCCAGTCCTGCGGTTGTAATGAAGCTCCTGCTGCAAGAATTACTCATGCAAGACTAGAAAGGGCAAATTTTAGCACATGCTTTCCTTTCTGGCCTCTCTTTTACTAGACAATTTTGACGTGATAACATGGAGAACTTGGAATTTCCAGTTGTCAAGTTGTCATTGACTTGTGTTCATTTTTGTTGGGGTGTTGGATCATTCCAAAAACGGGAATATTCTTATCCCTAAAACCCTTTCAAGTGTTATGAAAGTTAGAGATATCTAAGTTGCAGAAGAGGAGGACCATGCAATAATCATGTTAGATGTGCAGGCCGCATCTTGTAGAGATGATTTATATGGTAAATTCAGTCACTAAGTCTGACCAATACTTCTCTTGTCTATTGAGAGGGGTTTTTGTGTTTTTGTTTTTGTTTTTTGAGACAGAATCTCACCCTGCCACTCAGGCTGGAGTGAGGTAGAGTGATCATAGCTCACTGCAGCCTCAAACTCCTGGTCTTAAGTGATCCTTCTACCCCAGCTTCCAGAAAAGCTGGGACTACAGGTGAGCGCCACCACACTGGGCTAGTTGAGAGTTTTATACGTTGTCTATTGTGTAATCAGGGTGTTGATCAGGGCTGTGATGGCCTCAAGGCTCAATCGGAGGAGCCACTTCCAAACTCACTCATGTGGCTGTTGGCAGGCCTCAGGCTCTCACTAGCCGTTGGCCAGAGACATCAGTTCCTTGCAATGTGGACCTCTCATAAGGCCACTCGTAATATGGCACCTTGCTTCCCTCACAGCAAAGGCTCAGAGAACCTCTCCCTCTGAGAGAGGGATGGAAAGAAGGAGGGAGAGAGAGAGAGCACGAAAAAATGACAATCAAGATAGAAGTCACAGTCTTTCTGTCACCTAATCTGGGAAGTGACATCCTACCACTTTTGCCATATACTATTCACTAGAAGTAAGTCACTAGATCTTCCCACACTCAAGGGGTAGCAGGGATTATACATAGAGTATGCGAAACCATTGGGGGATCATAGGGAGCCATTTGAGAGGCTGTTTACTACAAGGATTATTCATTTATTCATTTCCAGAGTATTATGAAGATGAGGCAACAGAGAGAAACGACTCTTGGGGCTCTGTCCTTGGGGAGTCCAGAGAAAGGGTTACAGATAAAAATATAGTGTTGACTGGTTATGATGCCACTTGCAGATGTTAGAGTCAGAACAGAACCCTAACTCTGGCCAACCAGTTTTCCAAACACATGTCCCTGGGAGACAAAACGTGGAGGAAGTTGATTAATAAAAGACCATGAACAGTTCTGGAAAAAATGTCCAAATGTAGAGCGCTGGCCATTCTGGGGAGTCAAATCTGTACTCAAAGGTCAGAGCATATGAACCATAGTCTGTAGAAAGTGAGTTCGGGTATCTGGGTTATGATGTAAAAAGCACCTTTGGTAATTGCTACCCATGTCTCCAATGTGGGTCTACACAGTACTGATGTCTAGGAAGGATTACAGAGGTGGTTGATACAGACTGGTTTAGTTCTGCCTTTCGCTATTGATTTCTTGTCCTGCCTCAGGCAAGTCACTTAACATCTCTTGCTCCCCCAGGATGTTGGGAAAATTCGTGAGGTAATATTTATGAAATGCTGTGTGATCCATAGGCAAAAAGTCATCAGGGCAGAATCCTGGTTTAGTTATATGGATATAAATCTTAGGGATCAAATAAAAGGCCAAGTTAGCTGCATATTTTGGGGCTCTGGCTCTTTGCTGAGGTTATAATTTTTTATAGTGGTATGCTGGTAAATGTTTAACAATCAACTCTCCGGGAAAAAAAGCCCTGATCTGTACATTTGCCAATTTCCATGGTGTAAATAATGCTACCATAGCCGATTTCAAGCCAATACACTGAACTTAGTGTTTGGAAAAGATGCACATAATCAGCTCCACAAGCCCCTAGGAGCTTGTCCTGGTGTACCACTGGGTGTGCTAGAACTCATTATCTTCAGATTAGTTTGAGCATCAAAAATAGTTTTTTGGTTTTTTTTTTTGAGACAGAGTCTCGCTCTATCGCCCAGACTGGAGTGCAATGGCCTGATCTTGGCTCACTGCAAACTCCGCCTCCCGGGTTCACGCCATTCTCCTGCCTCAGCCTCCTGAGTAGCTGGGACTACAGGTGCCCACCACTGCGCCCGGCTAATTTTTCTTTTGTATTTTTAGTAGAGACGGGGTTTCACCGTGTTAGCCAGGATGGTCTCGATCTCCTGACCTCGTGATCCGCCTACCTCGGCCTCCCAAAGTGCTGGGATTACAGGCGTGAGTCACTGTGCCTGGCCTCAAAAATAGTTATTTTTAAAATACGATGACTACCATTTATAAAGTTCCAAGTGCTTTAGGTACAGTATCTCTAATTTTGCAACAATCCTGTGCAGTTCAAGTTATGACTTCCTTTCCATAGTAGCCAGCCTGAACTAAAACTTAGGTCTATATAACATTTTCCACTTCATACTGCACTGCTACCTGATGTCTTTTATGATAAAAACACTAATGTATGTTCTTTTATATGTCTGATAAAAAGCTATTTCAAAATTTAGAGAAACCCCAGAATTTCTAGGCTGGGATATATCAAGTCCAGGTTAGTGATGACCCCTTGAACATTCCACCTAATTCAGGTTTCAAACCAGTTGGAAGAATCTGTTAATTTTCTCTAGTTACCTAAGGAACAATTTAATTCCATTTCTGAAACTGCACTAGTGGGCATTTAGATTCGGTGATTTGGGAGCCCTACTCCTGCCCCCTAGGGCAAGTGGGAAACTTGTTGTATATCAGGCTCTCCCAGTAAGATAATTTTATCAAGCAGAGAGCTAGGAGGAGAAGCTGTAGGAACCAGACTCAAGGTAGTAATGAAAGCTTCCAGGGAATCCTCTGGAAGGGTAAACGTGGAACTTGAGCAGTGGAGTCCAAGCCTGGCTGGTCATCAGAATCACCTAAGAAGTAAATAAAAGAAAAAAGAAAAAAATTTTCTGAAGCCTGAGCCCTACTTCAGATATGTTGAATCAGAATCTCTAGTGGGGGACTTGGGGATTTAATTTTTAAACACTCACTGGGTGATTCTTTGGAATTAGTCAAGTTTGGGAACCGCTGAACCAGGCTTGTATTCCATAGTGGTACATTGTGTTACTGATACCTTATAGGATGCCTTTAGTTTTTTTGTTTGTTTGTTTTTGTTTTTGAGACGGAGTTTTGCTCTTATCGCCCAGGCTAAAGTGCAATGGCGCCATCTCGGCTCACTGCAACCTCTGCCTCCTGGGCTGAAGTGATTCTCTTGCCTCAGCTGGGATTACAGGCACCTGCCACCACGCCCAGCTAATTTTTGTATTTTTAGTAGAGATGGGGTTTCACCATGTTGGCCAGGCTGGTCTTGAACTCCTGACCTCAGGTGATCCACCCGCCTTGGCCTCCCAAAGTGCTGAGATTATAGGCGTGAGACACTGTGCCCAGCTCGATGCCTTTAGTTTTGCATAAAGTTTTCACTCTAGTTGATTACTTTTTGAACTGAAGGATGGAAATAATGAGAACCATAAGGGAGTGTGACATGTGTCGTGTGTGGGGGGGTGTGAATGTGTGTGTGTATGTGTGTGTGAGAGACAGAGAGGGAGAGAGAGAGAGAGATGGTTGGAGAAATGTCGTTGCATGGTGTGATGTTGGGTCTGGGACCTTATTTATGAGTCTCAACAAGGTCACAGTGGCTATTCTGAAATGCAACAGCTGCTACTTCCACAGTTTGCTTCATAGCATTTCCTTAGACTGACCTTGCCATTTGTGTACCTTGTGCCACATGAATCCTGTCCTCAGAGGATTGAGTCTGGAGTAGACGATGTGACCCAGCCATGAGGTTGTCTGGCATGAGACCTCGGTCCAACAGTTGTGCCTGCTGGATACAGAGAGGCCACCTAATCGGACGCTTTCATTTGGGGTTCTGAGTGTAAAATATGCTGGCAGAAGCTGGGAAGCATTCAGTGAGAAGGGAACGAGCAGAAACCAGGAAGCAGTAGAAGCTTGGAGGAAGCAAGAGCTGTGAGGCAGTGAAGTGAGTAGAGACAGCAATTAGCTGGTGGCAGCAGGAGCAGAGGAAGGAAAGACAGGAGAGCAGTGGCCTTTATAGTGGAAAAATACAGAAGGAAGGAAGGAAAGAAACAAAGGAGAAAGGAAAGAAGGAGAGAGGGAACACCTGTTTCAGAAGGAGAAGACAAAAAGACCAAGTCCTGAGAGCTGTTTCCTGGCTGCTTCCTTCCCTCAGAATTCTACCATCCCTATGGATGAAGCCATCTGACTCCTTGTCTGTTACTAGAGAGAACCTTACTAACCACAGTGCCCGGCTTAGAAAAGGGTGAAAACACACGTCTCTTCCGACTTTCTCCTGGAGAATGTGTCCACAGTGGCAGAAGGCTGACCACAGAGGATCAGCACCAGTCTAGGAGAGGTATCCACTGAAGGCTGATTAACAAGACTGGGTCTTGCAACCACCTTCTTCTTGCTCAATGGCCTGGATAAAGAATTTGAGAATATACCTCCCAGGGCTGCAACTGATATTGAGTTGACTGTGATTGCAAAAGTGTTTCCAGATAGGAATTATCTGCCAAGGCCGGGGAGACATCTTTCTTTTGGGTTGTTTTGAGAAATAAGTGCACTGAAGAATCTAAAGTTCTTAACATGGTGTGGAGGCTACTAGTTGTCTCCCGATATCTGTTCCCCTCTTCTTCCATAGTAATAAAGCCCCCAGTCTTCAGATGGACATATGACCAACTGGAATAAAGATCCCATTTTCCAGCCTGCCTTATGGGATCCACTGAGCCCGGGCCTTGGGGTGTCAGCAAAAGTGTTGTGTGCAACTTAAAGGGAGTGGGAAGTACCCTTCTTCCCTCCTTCTGACAGCTGCAACTGCACAAGCTGTTGTGGACCATGAGGTGACATTGGGAAAGGAGCAAAAGAGAGAAGGGGCCTGAGTCTCTAACACAGATGTGCACCATGCTAGTCTGGGATGGACTCCCTCTGGATTTATCAAATATGAGAACAAAATAAACTTTGGTCATGTTTTAGCCAACATTGTTTTAGATTTTCCAATGCCTCACAGCCAAGCCTAATCCTATTTTTATCACAACGTACGTGGCTCATGGTTGGTGCTCATCAAAAGTCAGTTTCTTTTGCCACTTTTCTTTGATATTACTGTATTCTCTCTTGTATTTCAGTTATTCTGGTGCTTTCGTACCCCACCTATTTATTTGAAAGGTCTTTGAGAGTAGGAACTATGTCTTATTTTTCTCCCTCGTCTTTCACAAGGTAGACGTTCAATTTGTTGAATCAGATTGTGCAATTCATCAGTCAGATGAAGTTCAATGAAAATAAAGACCTATACATTGCAGAGATACAGGATGGTGAAAGGCTAGCTTGGGACAAAAGACTTGAGAATCACAACGGACCACAAGCTAATCATGCGTCAACAATCACTGCTATTGTTTTAACTTACTTGTGTTTAGAGACAGGGTCTTGCTCTGTCACCCAGGCTGGAGTGCAGTGGTGCCATCGTAGCTCACTGTAGCCTGAAACTCTCTGGGCTCAACTGATCCTCCTGCTTCAGCCTCCCAGTAGCTGGGACTACAGGCTCATGCCACCATGTCTGGCTAATTTTTAAAATTTTTTGTAGAGACAAGGTCTCTCTTTGTTGCCCAGGCTGGTCTTGAACTCCTGGGCTCAGGTGATTCTCCCACCTTGGCCTCCCAAAGCGTTGGGGTTACTAGGATGTAGCACTGTGCCTGGCCCTACTATTGCTTTTAAATTGAACACATAAATTTGGCATGCAGAAAGTAAATGAAGCGGCGTGAAGGAACCAGTATGAAGAGTAACCCAAAGAAGTTAAAAAGGTGACTCTCAAAGGGGTGGTGGAAGGTAGTTGTAGAGAGATTTACTTTTAAAAAAGCCTACTTTCTGGGCCCCACTCCTAGAGAGTCTGTTTAAAAGCTCTTTGAGTGAGTCTACTGTGCAGTCAGGATCTAAAATAGCTGATGAGAAGACAAGTTGAAAGTTTGTTTCTCTTGGAAAAATATATGAAGTCATTTAACTGTCTTCCCAAGTGTATGAAAATTTGTTTTGAGATGGATGTAGTGCATTTCTCTCTCCAGAGGAATAGAGAAAGACTTCAGTTACAGCCAGGGAAACGAGAATTCTTGGGGTCTTGGTCCAGCCACTAACCCCTTGTTCTCCGGCAAGTCAGTGCAGCTCTTGAGGCTTTGTCTGCATCTGTAAATGGTAGAAACTGGGCTTTGTGATCTGGCTCCGCTCTGATAGCCTATGGCTCCATCTGGGGGTTCCTCGCCTAAGCTAGGACTTCCCAAGTAGGGACTTTCTTGTCTTCCCAGGTTCTGATGGCAGCGCACCAGCCAGGCCCAGCAGCTCACAGCCTGTGCCCACTTGTGCTGAGAAGGCTGGGCACGCGATACCCTGAGTGTTCCCTGAAAGGCCACTTGCCCATCGCTTTTCTAGCCTTTCACATCTCCACTTAGCCGCCTTTCCCTCTCTCCCTTTCCCTGCCTCCTCCTTATTATTCTAAATAGTACTTTAAGCTCTAGAGCCAGGCTCTTCAATTAAGGTGTAGACAAAGTGGTTTGACTCCACTTGATTAAAAACCCTGTGAATGGGAGAGAACACAAACCTCAAAACATTTGCCTTTCAAAGCCAGAAGAGTGGGGAGAGAGAAACTGTTATGTGATCTCGAATTTGCCAGATGTCAGCTTAGAGGGGCCTAAAGAATTCCTAAGCCTTTGTTTACCAAATCCTTCCTCAGAGCCTCAGTGAACCCAGAGCCTGTGGCTACCTTGCAGGAGAGGCCACCGAGAGGCCAAAAGTGGATGAGAAGGGGCAGGGCGGTAGGGGTGGGGGTGGGGAGAGGTATTTGAATTTTGTTTTTTCCACTTAATTATCTGCGGCTGCTTTTGGAGAAATCGGTTCTCTTTGCATTGGGAAATTAACCCTTAATCTCCACAAATGAGGGCAATCAACCCATTTACTAAATAAACACAGATCATTGCAGACTGGCTGCTCCTCTTTGTGATTTAATTTGAGAATGGTTTCACCTGAGGGAGGGGCCGAGTAGTGGCTGGCCCTGAGGAACCTGGCGGGGTCCCCAAAGGGAGGTGACGGATGGAAGAGGTGGTTAAGAGAGGGCGGAGTGAGCCAGTTTGAGACTGAAGAGGGCTTTGAGATTTCCTTTTCATGAGTGAATCCGAGTCCCTCCCTGGCTCGGGTCTTACCTTCTGAATTTATTTGGGGCCTTCCGTTGTATGGTGTTAATTTTGGCTTTGAAAGTGTGAAGCCGGTTAAAGCAACTTTTATTAGAATGCTGCCTATCAGAAGCCTCTGGGATGGAACAGAGAAGCCCTTTATTTCTTAGCTAACTTTCTCATTAATATGTTGAGGAATCTCTCCTTGCTTTTAATTCCCTGCGTCAGTCACCAGTTATTTTGTTTATAGGTAGTCACAGAAGGTTATTTAAATCCACACAGTCACACTGCAGTGGGGCACAGTGCCAGCAGCAGAGTGCGTTCGATAAATGATTGAATGAATGAGTAAGGTACAGCTCAAGTTAAAAGGGTGTAATTAAACCACATGGTCTTCGTTTATTTTTAAAAATGTATTTAGAGTCATTATGTTCAGGCCCTGTGCTGTGTGAGATGTGGGGAATGTGTGTCCCCGCCATCATGGATCTTATAGTCTTTTCTTCCTTTTCTTTTTTATTTTGGTGACAGTCTCGCTCTGTCACCCAGGCTGGAGTGCAGTGGTGCCATGTCAGCTCACTGCAACCTCTGCTTCCCAGTTTCAAGCAATTCTCATGCCTCAGTCTGTCAAGAAGTTGGGACTACAGGTGTGCACCACCATGCTTGGCTAATTTTTGCTATTTTTAGTAGAGATGGGGTTTCGCCACGTTGGCCAGGCTCATCTCAAACTCTTGGCCTCAAGTGATCCGCCCACCTGGGCCTCCCAAAGTGCTGGGATTTACAGGAGTGAGCCACCATGCCCGGCCCAATCTTATAGCCTTGATTGACAAATGAATCTGGTTTTCTGTGATGACCTTGAGTTTGTCTCAAAATTATAACGGGAGTTTGGCCTGAGCTAGGAGCCAGTCTATCCTGTGATTTGAAAATGAAGGGCTAGGCTGGGTGCTGTGGGTCATACCTGTAATCAATCCCAGCACTTTGGGAGGCCAAGGTGGGTGGATTGCTTGAGCCGAGTTCGAAACCAGCCTGAACAACATGGTGAAATTCTGTCTTTACCAAAAATACAAAAATTAGCTGGGCATGGTAGGGCGTGCCTATAGTCCCAACTACTCAGGAGGCTGAGGTGGGAGGATCACCTGAGCCTGGGAGATTGAGGCTATAGTGAGCTGTGATAGCACCACTGCACTTCAGCCTGGGTGACAGAGTGAGACCCTGTCTCGTAAATAAATAAGTAGGAAGGGCTGAGTTGGAGAATGGTTCAGGTATTGATTTTTTTTTTTTTTTTTGAGACAAAGTCTCACTCTGTTGCCTAAGCTGGAGTGCAGTGGCACTATCTCAGCTCACTGCAACCTCCGCCTCCTGGGTTGAAGCGATTCTCCTGCCTCAGCCTCCCAAGTAGCTGGGACTACAGGCACGTGCCACCATGCCCAGCTAATTTTTGTATTTTTAGTAGAGACAGGGTTTCACTATGTTGGCCAGGCTGGTCTTGAACTCCTGACCTCGTGATCCGCCCGCCTCAGCCTCCCAAAGTGCTGGGATTACAGGCATGAGCCACTGTGCCCGGCCTAGGGATTGATTTTTTTATAAGTGATCTCAGACTCCAGTCATTCATTCCCTTTATTTTGGGGGTGAGAAAACTGAAGCCCAACATGGTAGAGTGATTTGTCCAAGCGCTGGACAATTCACGACAGAAAGAACTGGAACTAGAATCCACACGTGTGGGTTCCTGGGCTTGTTTTACCCAAGAACTTTGCACATCAGGGCACAACTTTATTTTCTCTGTTTCCTCCCCACCTCACATTGCAAATAGCTTGTGTGAGTTCTGGAGTGAAGGATCCAAGTGACTGGCCGGAGTAAGGGTCTTTCGGGGTGGCCTGTGACTGGGAGACCCACAGAAAGCTGGTGAGTGGGGCTGATCTACCTGGTGTCCATAGCCTGAGCTGCCCCGGACAGCTAAGCCTTGTCAAGAAAGGACTGGAAGGGTGTTGCAGAAACCACTGCTAGCATCCAGCCTCACCCCAGAGGCAGGGGAGAGACCTGGCTGTGCCTGCTGGCTGTTTGTGCTGGGGAAGGGCTGTTGGCCTGTTTCTCTGGCTTCCAGCAGACTTGTGAAGAGTTGTTACCAAAACGGAGGGGTTTTGAAAACAGCCCAGGAGGCCGGAGAGGAAACATTTAGAGAAGAGATAAACAAAAGAAGCGACAGACTTCTCACTCTAACAAAAGGGGCTTTGGTTTACCTGTGAAACTTCACTCCTCCTCTTCCCCTAGCCTTGATTTATAAAGCTGGTCCATGGCTCCAAGAGATTATCCTATTTTAAAGCCCTAGTTCTGAGGACCATATTGGTCTTGCTGTGTTTTGGCACCCAGGGTTGGTGATGTCCTGACTTAAATTCCAGCGGAACAGTAAGCCGGCTAACTGACTCCGGTGTCTGGTATTAGCTGTGTCGTTACTATTTTTATTAACAGCTAACATTTATTGAGTGTTTACCATAGTCAGGCATCGTGCTAAGCCCTTAACCCACACTTCTTGAGTCTTCATCCTCATAGCAGCCCTTTGAGGTGGCTACAGTTTATTTGACCCATTTTACAGATGGGAAAACTAAGGCATAGAGAGGTCTAGGATTACACAGGTAGTAAGTCAAAGAATGGGACTTTTTTGAGATGGAGTCTCACTCTGTGACCCAGGCTGGAGTGCATTGGCACTGTCTCGGCTCACTGCAACCTCCGCCTCCCAGGTTCAAACGATTCTCGTGCCTCAGCCTCCCAAATAGCTGGGATTACACGCATCTGCCACTATGCCCAGCTAATTGCTTGCATTTTTAGTAGAGACAGGGTTTCACCATGTTGGCCAGGGTGGTCTCAAACTCCTGACCTCAGGTAATCTACCTGCCTTGGCCTCCCAAAGTGCTAGGATTACAGGCTTTAGCCACCATGCCAGCTTAAGAATGGGACATTGGATCCAGTTCTCTCTTTGAAGAAAACAAACAAACAAACAAAAAAAAACAACAAAAAACTTGTGGGAAGGAAATAAGAACAAGGAAGAAATTTAGCCTGCTCCTAACAGCACAAGCCATCTGTGTATGTCTGGCCTGGAGAAGGCTCTTAGAGAGCAAACAGACAGGATGAGCTCGTGTTTTCTGTGGAAGCCTCGGTGAGGATGTGTTTCTCTCTACCTCCTATGCAGCCGGCTGTCCCAGAGTAGATCACAAGACCAGGATGTTCATGGGATGCTGCATCACTGTAAGGAATACAGGATGTTTCCTCTAGAAACAATCTCACATTTCTCTTCTAAGAGCGGTAGAGTAGTTTTCCCATTCACTATTT
This sequence comes from Pongo pygmaeus, assembly GCF_028885625.2. Classification (NCBI taxonomy): domain Eukaryota; kingdom Metazoa; phylum Chordata; class Mammalia; order Primates; family Hominidae; genus Pongo; species Pongo pygmaeus. Next base: position 102,305,456 of record NC_072384.2, on the reverse strand, counting down.
TGAAAGCTCTTAGTTTTGGTATAGTGGGGATTCATCTTTCTTTAGAGATGCAGTTTGATAGTTTTGGTGGAGAGCCTAGGTTTTGTGGATTTTAATCCTTGTTCAGTAGCTTGTTAGTTATGTGGCTTTGGACACACTTCTTAACTCCCCTGGGCCTCAGTTTCCTCTTCTGTAAAATGGTGATAATATTTAAAAGTAGCACCTGCTTCATAGGATTGCAAAGGTCAAATGAGATAATACAATGTACTTAGTACTGAGCATGTTACAAATGCTCAGTAAGGAATGATTATTATTTGTAATGGTTTAAAGAGGCAATTTGATCTGAGCAGATGGGAGCTAAAGTTTCTGGTTTCTCAAAAGGCTGCCAGCATCATGTATGCTCAATTGAGAGTGAGAATACTGTAGGAATGGCAGGGCCAGAGGAAAGTCACATTTCCATCCTGAATATTTCCAATGCACAAATACGCTGAAGAGATGGATGTTTGTAAGTTGCTGCAGACCACAAGAGCTGTTGAAGAAAAAGCTTTCTTTTCCAAATCTGGATGCTTATACCCCATAGAAAAGATATTTTGGGCATCCCATGTTTATTTCTACCCATGCCCTTTTTAGGCATAGGTCTTTCAGAAACAAAAACTGTGCTAGGTATAAATAAAAGAAGAAAAAATTTCTTTTTCAGTTTTAGGCAATATGCATATAGTGTTTATCAACATGATTATAATCTTCAGAGGAGCTGACCTTCTGATGGAAAACAGGGAAAAAACTGAAGTCCTAATGGCACATTAAAAAATGTTCAACTTGCTTTATCTTATGGTTCTGCCCGTTTCATCTGGGATACAAGCCAATTCAAAATGCCCTATAGCTCATTTTAGATTTGCAGAGCCTGTGGAAACCTGCCCATTTTTGCAAGTGGAAGGGTCAGAAGCAGTTATTTGCTGCACGGCAAACCACTGGCAGGCAGCATCTGCATCTAAATTTTTTTTTTTTTTTTTGGTGGAGTCTTGCTCTGTTGCCCAGGCTGGAGTACAGTGGCACAATCTCGGCTCACTGCAACCTCTGCCTCCTAGGTTCAAGTGATTCTCCGGCCATAGCTTCCCAAGTAGCTGAGATTACAGGCACCCCCCCACCATGCCTGGCTAATTTTTGTATTTTTAGTAGAGACGGGGTTTCACCATGTTGGCCAGGCTGGTCTCGAACTCCTGACCTCAGATGATCTGCCCACCTTGGCCTCCCAAAGTGCTGGGATTATAGGCATGAGTCACTGTGCCCAGCCTAAAACATATTTTTATTTCCTAGGAGGCTTTGCACTAGATGGTGCTTAATAAATATTTGTTGAATAAAAACGTTGTTTTCTACTTTTCTTTATGCAGTTAAATTTGTTGGTTTAAAATAATTTTCCTCATAATTTCTGAAAGCTTAAACACTGAAGTTTGTGTTTATGTGTGTGTGTAAAATAACAATTATAGGAGTTGAGTCCAACCTTCCTCCCCAACTATAAGTCCCTGTTACAGTGGTCCCTATACCTATCACCATGGTCCCCCTTGAATACATCTGCCTTACTATCTTTAAAAACACACAAAACACCCAAAAAACAATTAATTACAAAAATGCTATTTTATGTTGTAGCAAGTAAAAATGGTGCCCTGTCTTTTATGACTTCTATAAACCAGTAAGGGCTTTGAGCACCCAAAGGCTTAGAACCCCATCTTACTTTTCAAAAACAAACAAACAAACAAAAAAAACAAACACAGATTCTTTTGATAAACATAAAACCCTCACAATTGCCCAGAAGTCTAATGTGTTTTTATCTGCATGTTTTAGATGCAGAAACAGACACTTAGAGAGGCTAAATAACTTGCCCAAGATCATGGAGCTAGTAACTAGTGGGGCTGTGATTTGAACCTGGGCCATCTGGCTCCAGAACTGGAGGCACCACTTGATCACGCTGACAAGTGTCAGGTGTGTGTGCCACTGGCCAAAACACAGTTCTGGCAGGAGAGATCTCAGCTCTGCTTGAACTCCAGGGAGAGAGGGCTTTCTTTGCATGTTCCCATTTCATTTTTTGGACAGCTTTAATTGTTAGAAAGTCCTTCACTATATTGAACTGAAATCTGCCTCCCCAAGGCTTCCATTGATTTTCACAGTACAAATTTAATCCCTCTCCCACACAACCACCCCTCAGATATATGTGTGCCACCCCGCCCCCACACCTCCTCCTCCACCCTGTTGGTGGGAACACTGGAAATAGGCCCTGTCAAGGTTCCAGGCCCCTAGTGTGGCTGAGACCACAGGGAGGCTAGATGGGGCTTATACAGGAGGCGGAATGTTAAATCAGGTATTGCCAGTTGTTGTAGGTAATGTTTAGAACCCTGGACAAGGAATCTCTAGGAACCAGCTAAGAATGGCTCACCATCCCTGAATTATACACTTCCCTGTAACACGGACGTTGCCATAAGATGTCGTTGATCCTGAAAGTGGCTGAGTCTTTTTTTTTTTTTTTTTTTTTTAAGACAGAATCTCATTCTGTCGCCCAGGCAGGAGTGCAGTGGCGCAATCTTGGCTCACCACAAGCTCTGCCTCCCAGGTTCATGCTATTCTCCTGCCTCAGCCTCCCAAGTAGCTGGGACCACAGGTGCCCGCCACCATGCCCGGCTAATTTTTTTGTGTTTTTAGTAGAGACGGGGTTTCATCGTGTTAACCAGGATGGTCTCGATCTCCTGACCTCGTGATCTGCCCATCTCGACCTCCCAAAGTGCTGGGATTACAGGCGTGAGCCACTGCACCCAGCCTGTAGCTGAGTCTTTATTCCGACCTAATTAGTTTCAGTGGGAAGGGAACCATAGACACAAAATTATTGAGGATGAGACCCCAAGAGACATCAAAATGGGTAGGATGGAGCGCCCAAATGGGGTTGCAGAGCAGGTTCTGCAGCAGGAATGATTATGTGGTGCCTAATGGGTTTGAAAATGGCAGTAGACACTTGCTAAGTGCATACCCTGGTCTGAGCACAAAAGAGACTTAGAAATGCAGTTTTAAAGTCATTTCTGTTCTCTCCATTGATTGCATTATAGAAATAGAAATGCATGGGTATGTGGCAGGTGGTGTATAGTAGCAAAGCAACCAGGGCCTGCTCCTTTGGAATATCTCAGCCAAGGAGAGTGAAGGAGTAGCACGTTTTGGCAGCAATTTTTAGCCGTTCTCTCTACCCCCAACTCCCAGCCTTTGGCTAGACTGGCACCTGATGGATGGGTGGCTTATCTTTGTATAACCACATGGCCGAATATCTCCAAAAGGCCAGCAAAGATATGGTAGCCTCAAAGCTCAGCAGGACCCAAATCCTGACCAGATCCAAAGATCCTTTGGAGAGGCAGCAAACATGGCCAGCAAAGGAGATGCCCTAATTGTGTCTAAATGCATGTGTTCATTCATTCATCCAAAACCAAGTGTGCTGGCCCCTGTGTGTGGACCCACAGATACAGTGGTAAACAAGCCCAGCACAGTCTCTGTGTCGTGCCGTACAGACTTACTGCACACCTACCACGTGCCAGGCTCTGTGCTGGCCTGACTTTGTATGTAGGCCCTTAATGTCCCATCCTTTCAGGGGTTTTAGGAAGGAGATGTGGAGGGCAAATGTCCTCCGTGCTTTTGGAATAGGCTTCTGTTGGGGGTATGCTGGGACTGCTCGTGCTGGCTGTCTTCTTGGAGATGTGAGATGTGCAGCCACCAAGGACTCCTCAGAGGAACACCCACAGGACTCTCCAACCACGCCCCCATCAGGCAAATTCCCCTTTGTCTAAATTTGGATGTTGTTCTCTCTAACGGAGCAGAGGGTAAGTCTAGCAATGTCAGCCTCCCTTGGAATCTCAGGCCAAGCCTTTGAGCAGACAGGCATTTCTCATCCTCAGTCTCTCAGCATCTCCCAGCGATTAACATAACCTGACACCAGGCCCATCAAGATAAGGATCCTAATGGCCACAATGGCTTCCCTTTCCTCCCCCAGCCCTTCTTTATTGCTCTGCACATTACGCTCACTTCCAGCAGGGAAGAGTTTAGAAGCGTGGGGCTAGGCGACCCCGTTCTGCAGGCAGCTCCCCGCAAGGCTTGTGCGAGGGCTCCAGGGACAGAGAAGCATTTCCCTTTAATAAGCTTCTCACACTACATTAAAGATAAAAGGGGAAGGGAAATATTTATATTCTGACAAAGCAGCTCTTCCCTTCAGGCTCTTGTTTTATTTATTAACTTGCTCTGTCCCTCTCTCAGTCTTTCTCTATTTCAGGGGCGAGGCATTTCCTCTCCTTCTCCCCTTTAGTCATTAATTTTGCGGGTGAGTGACAGTGACAGAAGGACTTTAGAATCGTTGTCAAAGAGATAGGATTTATAGGTGGGTGCCATTCCCAGGTGACACAGACAGCTGTTCCTGTACCCTCTCGGGAGATGCTCCCCCATTACCACACTTATTATATAGCCCTTGGACGGCAGGATGAATCATGCTGGTTATGTTATTGTTATTTAAAATGAAGCTGGGCCAGTCCAGCAAATTGCTCAGAGATACAGTAACCTGGATGCTGACTGCGTACACCTGGGACTTCTTCGACCTCTTCTTTTATTGCATATTTTCCTCTCTCCCAGAGGTGATCTCTTGAGGAAGCTTATTTCCTCCAGCTAATCTGCCTAGAGCCAATAAAACACAGATATGCTGTTTTGCAATGATTATCATTAAAGTCGCAGGCTACCTATTGTTCCAAGTCCTACTCTAGTTGTAAAAGAGTTAATTCTCTTAAACACGCCCTGCCTAGATTAGTTAGACGGTCAGGATGGTTTAGCCTCTGTTCTGTTGGCCCGGGGAATATTCATCTTGTTTTCCAAGTAGAAGCTCTTTTATTTTTTGGTGGTGACTTTTTAAAAATGACATATGATCATCATTTAAAATTTCAAGTACAAAGAAAGCAACAAATGTCCTACCTATCCACTTGTGGAGAAGCAATATAGGGTGATGGTTGAGAGCAAAGACAGCAAAGACCCTGAGCCTGAATCCCTGGGTTTGACTCTTAGCTCTCCCATGTACTATCTGTGTAACCCATAGGAAACATCTCCATTCCTCAGTTTCCTTATCTGTAAAATGGGGGTGATGATATCTACTCCTTAAAAATTTTATGTAGGGGGCCAGCGGTCCTCATGCTTGTAATAGCAGCACTTTGGGAGGCTGAGGTGAGTGGATTGCTTGAACCCAGGAGTTCAGCCTGGACAGCATGGCAAAACCTCATCTCTACGAAAAAATATTTTTAAAAAATTAACTGGGTGTGCTGGCGTGCACCTGTAGTCCCAGATATCTGGGAGGTTGAGGCGGGAGGATCACTTGAGCCCAGGAGGTGGAGGCTGCAGTGAGCCATGATCATGCCACTGCACTCCAGCCTGGGCAATAGAGTGAGACCCTGTCTCAAAAAAGAAATAAAAAGTTTTATGAGGATTAAATTTGTAGATACATGTAAAGTTCTTAAGATAGTGTTGACACGTAGTGAGCCCGTAAAAAGAATTAGCTATTGTTACAATTACCATTGAAAAATAATGAGAAAGCAAGAGAGGTCACAAATAATTTTATTGTAACATGATTATATTATGCCTGTTTTTAAAATAATTAAAAACATTAGGCTTGGTTTTACCTGAAGTTAACAGAAAAAAGGAACTCAGGTGAAATTAATAAACTTCAAAGATTAGTTCCTGAATGACATGACCTATTAGTTTCTAGAAGATCATCCCAAGATTAGAAAAACATAATAGATGATGAAAATTAACTGAAAGTTTGGGTGGGTGGTTTTGATTGGCTTCCTGCCAGGTAATAAGATGATTTAGTGCTCTCATGCTTCTTCCCCACTCCCAATTTTTGATGCTTCTATAATTTTTAATTTGTTTGACGTTATAGCATCTACATTCTGATTTGCATCTATTTATTTCTCCAGAAGTCTAGTCCTCATTCTATATTTAATTGAATTCAGTGTTTACTGCTAGTCCTTTTATTAAGAGTTTCACATTACTAGTTCTCTAATTTGGTCAATTTTTTTGACTGGTTGTATTTCACTGTCAAGTAGGCTTTTTTCTCCCATATTTTGCCCGTGCAGAAGGACTTAGTGGTGTTATATTCCCCAAATTCTTTCATATTTGAGAATGTTTGACTGTTATGTCAGTATGTATGTGAGTGACATCTTGCTGAGTGTAATGTTCTTGAGTTGCCTTTTCTTTTCCTCAGAACCTTGTAGGCATTTTTCTATTGCCTTCTGGCATCAAATGTTGCTATTTGGGAGGATGAAGCCAGGCCTGTAGTTGTCCCCTTGTCAGATCCTAGGTTTTTTTTTTGAGATGGAGTCTTGCTCTGTCACCCAGGCTGGAGTGCAGTGGCATGATCTCAGCTCACCGCAGCCTCCACCTCCCGGGTTCGGTCAATTCTCCTGCCTCAGCCTCTCTAGTAGCTGAGGTGCACTTCACTACACCTGGCTAATTTTTTTATTTTTAGTTTTAGTAAAGACAGATTTTCACCATGTTGGCCAGGCTGGTCTCAAACTCCTGACCTCAAGTGACCCACCTGCCTCAGCCTCCCAAAGTGTTGGGATTACAGGCGTGAGACACTGCACCTGGCCAAGAATTCTTGTTGATCGATCTGTATCATATTTCCCTAGTTTAGAATGGGTCCTTCCTTCCTTCCTTCCTTTCTTCCTTCTGTCCATCTGTCCGTCTGTCCTTCTTTCCTCCCTCCCTCCCTCCCTCTCTCTCTTTCTTTCTTTTTTCTCTCTCTCTCTTTCTTTTCTTTTCTAAGTATCTAGACCTTGTCTGGCATAGATTGGGCCCTATTATTTTATTTTATTTTGTTCATTTTTTGAGATGGGGTCTTGCTATGTTGCTGAGACTGGTCTTGAACTCCTGGGCTCAAACAAACCTCCGGCCTCAGCTTTCCAGGTAGCTGGGATTACAGGTATGTGCCACTGTGCCCAGCTGAGTGGGCCTTTTAAATCTGAAGAGTCAAGTGTTCTTTGAGCTTGGAAAAGTTTTTCTGTATTATGTTCTCAAATATTTTTTCAGTTCTATTTTTTAGGATAGAGAGGAGGCTTCTGTTTCAGTGATGGATATCAATTTACCCTCTATTTCTATTCCTTTCTTGATAGTTGCTTTAATTATTGCTTTCCCCCTCTGTTTTAACTTGTATTACCTCAAGTATTTCCCTGATGTGTTCATTTCATTTTGGGGGCTGGTGCTTTTTGTGCCTTAATTTTTTCTGACTTATAGAAGGTGATGATTTATTGGTCCTTAATTGTTTCTTTAGCTGCCTGATCTCTCCTTTCATCTCATTCTTTTGATAGTTTGTTTCACTTTGAGTTGACTGTGTATTTGTCCCTAAGGGTTACCAAAGAGGCAGAGGAACATTCACGCCCTTGACACTGTAGTATAGCTTGGGGAGACTGAAAAAGTTAAATGGCAATCAAAACTCTATATGCTCAAGATGAGTAACTAGACATCAGGTGCTGAGTGCTCAGAAGAAGGAAGAGGAGTTTCAAAAGTTGGTGGTTGGGATGTTCAAAGACCTGGGACAGAGGGATGAGCAGCATTTCAGCAGGAAGTCCTCTGGTCTGTGGAGGACTGGGCAGGTGCAGGCAGATGGCAGACAGTGGGAATCACAGTGTATGGCGGGTTCATTTAGCACAGCATTTGGGTCTCCAGGCTTCAGAGTCACACAACCTGGGTTCAACTCTGCTCTACTACTTGTAAGCTGTGTAACCTTGGGCCAGGTACTTGATCTCTCTGAGCCTCACTTTCCTAATCTATGACATAGCAATAAGCCATTTCATGGCATCATTAAGACTAAATGAGATAACTCATCTAAAGGGCAAGGCAATCAGCACATTGTTATAAGTGCTTAATAAATGGTGACTACTATTGTGGAAGCCCTTGAGTCCCTAACTAGATTATTGAGTCCTTAGGAGAAGGAATTGTGTCTTATTCCTCATTATGTGCCTCACGCATAATAGATGAGCAATAAATGTATATATGACTTTATTTTATCAGTTAGGTCATATTTCATTGCACGTAGCAGAAACCCTAACTCAAACTGGCTAAAACCAGGGATGCATGCAGGATCCCATCATTCTGTAGGTCAAATCCAGCCTGCTTCCTGTTTTTGTACAGTCTGTGAACGAAGAATGGGTTTTGCATTTTTAAATGTTTAAAAAAATCAAAAGAATATTTGGAGAAACTTGAAAATTATATGAAATTAACATTTCAGTGTCTATAAATAAAGTTTTATTGGAACACAGTCATACATTCATTTATGTATGGTGTACGGCAGGTGTTGGCAACCTTTTCCTATAAGGGGCCTGATTGTAAATATTTTAGGCGTGGGAGACTATATGTCATCTGTCACAGCTACTCAACTCTACTGTAGTAGCATGAAAGTAGTCATAGGCAATAACCTTAGAAGAGAAGATCTGAGGACAGGAAATAGGGTAGAAAAGTGGAAGGGCTCCTGGGTTCTAGGTCTCCTGGGTTCTAGGTCTCCTGGGTTCTAGGGTTGGCTTTTACCAACCAATAGTAGGATATTCATCAAGTCACATCACTTCTCCAGGTCAGATTTTATGGGAAATGAAAGAGTTTAACTAGATTTTGAAAGCTTCTTTTAGCTTCAAAATTCCTATTTTTCTATTTTGGTTTTCCATTTTAACAACCTGGACTTTTTCTGAAGGTGTGTGTAGCAGTTAGAATACTTCGATTGCAAGCAACAGAAGCCAATTCTAATTAATTTAAGCAAAAAGACATTTATCATGAAGGTATTCAGGTAGGTCACAGAAATAAAGGAAAAGCAGAAAATATAGGCTTAGAAAGGACAGGAGTCAGAGCAAAGCCCAGGGTTCAGGCTGCAGGAACCAATGGATACTCTCTTCAGAATACTGCAGTCTCCGTTGACCTCTGACCATTCTCAAGAACATTCAAGACTGAAATTCTGGTGTTGTGTTTCTAGCCTGGCTTAGATTTGGCTAAAAGAACCACTATGATTGTATCATAGTGATACAGGAACTATCAGGAAGTGATAGTTCCCCAAAGCCAAATGAGGAGCTGTTACCAGAAAAAGGGGAAATGGAAGCTGAAAGGCAAATAAAAGGCAAAAAGGACAGATGTCCATGACCGTGAAGGGCACAGTTGTTTAAGTGCTAGACATTGTAGCACGAGGAGCCAACACTGACTCTTGAGTCATTTGTTCATTCTTTCAATAGACTTACTGAATTTAGTCATGCCATTTTGGAAGACACCAAAGAAATATAGTAATGACCTATAAGACTGGTGGGAACGGGTGCTTGGCTTTTACTCAGGAAGACCTGGGAACAAGATTGTATTCCCTTTTAATTGGAATCATTAAAATATATCCAGGCATATGCAACTGCAGCTCATTATAGGGAGATGTTAAGTAATTCTCTAATTATATGTATTACACTGTAGGCAGAGGATCCTCAGAGAAGTGTCTTATCTCACATGTCAAGGGGCAGAGCTAAAAGCAGGACTTGACTTCCTGACTTGAATAACTGTTCTGAACCAGCTGCCTAGCAACCATGGCCTCCGTTCAGGAGCAGCTACCGTGTGAGGAGCATCAGTGCCCGGCTGCTCCACTAAACTGTGAATTTCTCAAGGGCAGAAACAGGGTCCTGTTCCTCTGCATTTCCCCCAGGGCCTTGTCTGGCATCGGACACACAGAAGAGAGACGTTCAGTAAGGAGTCAGCTTTACAGTTTCCGTCAATGAAATGAAGCCTGTCTCTGCATTAGATGATGACTTGAGCTGAGGAGTACTGAAAACATGCCCAGCTGCTGTCAGCAAAGCCTGGTCTGGGGACATGGAAAGGACATATTTCAGAGCGAGAGAATTTCAGACATTCTAACAGGAGACTGAGCTGTAAACTCTGCAGTGTTCACATTAGACGACTTCTCCATCTCAATGTATATCTTATTTCTTCTGGCAAATTATGAAAAATTATGACCTCACTAAGCAAACCAGTGGGTGCAATTGTCTCCATTTATCTCTCTCCTTCTCGACAGGAAAAAGCTAGGAAAAATAAATTCCTATTTTTCTATTTTGGTTTTCCATTTTAACAACCTGGACTTTTTCTGAAGGTGTGTTAGAATACTTCGATTGCAAGCAACAGAAGCCAATTCTAATTAATTTAAGCAAAAAGACATTTATCGTGAAGATATGCAGGTAGGTCACAGAAATAAAGGAAAAGCTGAAAATATAGGCTTAGAAAGGACAGGAGCCTTTCTAATTGCCTTGAAATTTGCTCAGAAGGAAATGTTTATAGAAATTTGTCTTCAATCAGGGCCAGGCACAGTGGCTTGTACCTAAATCCCAGCACTTTGGGAGGCTAAGGTGGGCAGATCCCCTGAGGTCAGGAGTTCGAGTCCAGGCTGGTCTACATAGTGAAAGCCTGTCTCTACTAAAAATACAAAAATTAGCTGGGTGTGGTGGTGCACACCTGTAATCCCAGCCATTTGGGAGACTGAAGCATGAGAATCGCTTGAACCAGGGAGACAGAGGTTGCAGTGAGCTGAAATTATGCCACTGCACTTCAGCTTGGGCAATAGAGTGAGACTTTGTCTCAAAAAAAAAAAAAAAAAAGAAAAAAATTGTTTTCAATCAAGTACTTGTGCATGTGTGCACTCTTTGTTTAGGAAAAGTGGCTAACTCGCTTGACTTACCTCTGAAGGCTGGTACCCGGGCCTTTCTTCAGCTGTCTGATTCTGCAGCTGCCCAAGGCTCAAGCAGGCTCACCCCTCCTGGGCCTGAGCAGGCAGGATTAGCCCCACAGCTGCATGCTGGAAGGAAGGATTTCAGAGATCATAAAATCATTTATTAAATAAACGTGCTTATCCTTTTTCTTTTTACTTACCTTCACCTGAAAAAGGAGGTTTCTTAGTACTTCCTTTATTTCTCCCCCTGAGGCAATCAGTTGGCCCCACTAAGCCTAAATATGTGGGATGACAGGGACTTCCAGCCTCAGTTTCACAACAACCTAGAGTGTCTCCAACTATCTGAAGTCATGTTGAGAAATCCTCAAAATTAAATTAACCTCAGTTCACTTTGGCTTAATAAATCAGTATCACTCTGCACTGTAAGGCACAGAAGGGAGAATGCTGGGAAATCAAAGACTTTGTAGATTGTCATATCTCCAAAAAGGCTGGGTCCCTTGGAGATTACTTTGGGCTGGTTCATCACCACTTTTCTTACCTCTATGGCAAGAATATGGTGTTGATTTGTTTAAGGGAAGATATTTTTCTTTCTGTATCTCAACATGAACCAGCCCTCTACACTTACCCCAGTGTCCTTAACTGTCTCCTTACTGTGTCCATATAACTGGTTCTTTCACGTCCCTGCTTTGCCCTCACCCTGTATCTATTGCCATGTCATGGTGGTCTCCCAGCCTTTGTGTGACAGCAAATCTGAGCTACTTATTAATAAGGCTCAGCATGGGCTGACTTCCACCATGCCAGTTTCCCTGGCAACACCAGTGGGCAGTAAAGATCTTAGACAAACTTTCTGGTAGGTCAGCCCTGAGCTATACCTCCCTTAGAATCCAAGAGATTCTCCAGAGAGCCCCGCTCCTATTTTGGTTGGACCTCATTTTTCTCTGTACAGCCGCAGAGATTAGAATTACACAAATCTGGAGCAGTGTTGAAAGATCTTACAAGAAATGTCCAGATAGAAGGGTGGCAGCAATGTGAACAGCCATCAGGGTCTCTGATGGGGCCACCCAAATGCAACTGGCACCACGCCTGCCCACCAGGCGGCCAGCATTTGCTTACTGTGAGTCTCCTGTGACATACTACAGGATCACTGTTTTTTGACAGTTCCCATCTTTTCTCTCGCTTTTCCCTATTTCTCTCTTTATTTATTTTTTGTTTCTTTTTCTTTTTTTTTTTTGAGATGGAGTCTCGCCCTGTCACCCAGGCTGAAGTGCAGCAGTGAGATCTCAACTCACTGCAACCTCCTGCTCCCAGTTCAAGTGATTCTTGTGCCTCAGCCTCCCAAATAGATGGGACCCCAGGCACGCACCACCATGCCTGGCTGATTTTTGTATTTTTAGTAGAGATGGGGTTTCGCCATGTTGGCCAGGCTGGTCTCGAATTCCTGACCTCAAGTTATCCTTCCACCTCAGTCTCCCAAAGTGTTGGGATTACAGATGTGAACCATCCCTGCCCAGCCACCTATTTCTCTCTTCACAAAGTTTCTAAACTTTGCTATGTCAAACCCATTTAGACAACGATTCAAATACCAAGAGCACCCAAGGAATGTTTCAGGTTTCCGTCCCATCACGTGGCTTTGAGGAAAGAGCAGAAGTACAGGCAGGGCATACCCACGGCTGTGGGGGTGGAATCTGCAGCCAGGCTAGGATGAGTGATTCTGGGGCTCTTGAGGCACAGACTTGTGGATTCCCCGGGGTGAAGGATGTGTGTAGGAACATAAGGAAAACTGAATATCACTAGAAAGGACATGTGTGTCACTGATTTCAGCATTTCTCTGAAGCTGAACCCGCTGACACTCCTGTCACCTGATAATTAGCATTCTATGCAGAGGGAGCTTTTGTTTCAGGCTTTTTCCTTTAGGAAGATTATCGGCAGGTTTGCAGAAAGGAAGCATTTTTTTTAGCAGGGATGAACCCATAGCAGTGAGAGCTTCAGAAAGCAGGGCAATGCCGGACTACCTATTTTTTTGTGTAGTGTTTTGTTGATCAAATACAAACCTTTGCCAGAGCCTGATTCTGATTTATCTTTGTTACATCAGAGGACAGTTAGCTCCTATGCTATGAGAGAAGGAACAAAACAAAACCCAAAACTTGCCCCAAAGTTTATCAGTGAGACTATGTTCCTTTAGTTCCTTTGGTCCCATCTGAATTGGTGGACACCAAATGTGCCTGTGAAAACTCTTCACTGTAGTGTCCAGAGCCCTGCTTGTAGCCACCAGGCCACTGAGATGATTAAAACTCACCCAAGGGCTGCAGACAATTAAAATAATGATGTGCAGCTTCACAAATTGGCATGAGTGACTTGGGTGATACCAAAGAGGAAGGGAGGATTTTGAGTCTCTCCAGTAAATCAGCTTTAATGAGGATGCTTGTTGCTTCTCCTGCCATTCTTTCTAGTTCTAAAATAAAGCTACCAAGATCTGTTGATGTCCCCAGGCAGGATGGCCCTCTGTCTAAAAGCCACACTTCTATCTTGTCATCCTAGTTTCTCTTGAACTCAAAAGGTCAGCTTAAATGAGTTATTGCATATGACCTTTGCAATTTCCATTTGATCCTGTAAGGAGAGAGGGAAAGATGAGGTTTGAGTTGTGAGAAATTTCAGTGCTTGGTTCAGTTCTCTCCTCCTGATCCTGGGCTGGTGTGTTTTCCAACCTCTCCAGGAGTCTGAGTGCTTAAACAAAGCTTCTTCTGAGCTTGAATCAAACATGAGTTGAGGAGGAGGGCATGGGCAGCTGTTTGATGGACCACCTGTTTGCAAAGTAGTGAAACCTTGAAAGAGGAAGTAAAAAGTTTTTTTTGTTGTTGTTGTTTTTTTTTAATAGAATTAGCTTGGGCAGGGTAACATCTTAAGGGGGCAAACTGTAATGGAATTAGAAATGGGTGGATTAGCTTTTCCTGAAAATATCCTGTGTTAAAACAATTAGGGGGAAAATGCTTGGCAGGATGCATTTCAGATTTGGTGCAACTGAGGCTGTTTGGGGCCAGGGAAGCAATTCACAGAATCCGGCACGTATGTATCAGTCAATGTTTGATGTTATGGCTCACGACTAAACAATATATACATAGTATACATGTTACCGATAAAAGTCTTCCACTGGCTAATGTTGCACAGTGATCAGCAAATAAACTCTCTGGGTTTACACTTGTTTTTATTTATATCATTTATTTATTTATTGTTTTGAGATGGAGTTTCACTCTTTTTGCCCAGGCTGGAGTGCAATGGCGTGATCTCGGCTCACTGCAACCTCCACCTTCTGGGTTCAAATGATTCTCCTGGCTCAGCCTCCCAAGTAGCTGGGATTACAGGCGTGCACCACCACACGCAGCTGATTTTGTATTTTTTTAGTAGAGATGGGGTTTCATCATGTTGGTCAGGCTGGTCTCGAACTTCTGACCTCAAGTGATCCACCTGCCTCAGCCTCCCAAAGTGCTGGGATTACAGGTGTGAGCCACTGCCCCAGGCCTATTTTTTTAGTTTTTTTTTTTTGAGACAGAGTCTCACTCTGTCGCCCAGACTGGAGTACAGTGGCCCAATCTTGGCTCACTGCAACCTCCACCTCCCGGGTTCAAGCGATTCTCCTGCCTCAGCCTCCTGAGTAGCTGGGATTACAGGGACGCGCCACCATGGCTGGCTAATTTTTATATTTTTAGGAGAGACAGGGTTTCACCATGTTGGTCAGGCTGGTCTCAAACTCCTGACCTTGTGATCCGCCCGCCTCGGCCTCCCAAAGTGCGGGGATTACAGGCATGAGCCACCACACCTGGCCTCTGTTTTTTTAGTTTTTAAGGCAGGGTCTCACTCTGTCACCCAGGCTAGAGTGCAGTGGCGTGATCTTGACTCACTGCAGTCTTGACCTCCCAGGTTCAAGTGATCCACCCACCTCAGCCTCTTGAGTAGCTGGGACTATAGGTGTGTGCCACCATGCCCAGCTAATTTTTGCATTTTTTTTGTAGAGACTGGGTTTCACCATGTTGCCCAAGCTGGTCTCGAATTTCTGAGCTTATGCAATCCACCTGCCTCGGCCTCCCAAATTGCTGGGATTACCCATGGGTACCACAACACACTCAGCTACACTTGTTTTTTGTTTTTTGTTTTTTTTCTAGACGGAGTTTTGCTCTTGTTGTCCAGGCTGGGGTGCAATGGCGTGATCTCGGCTCACTGCAACCTCTGCCTCCCGGGTTCAAGCGATTCTTCTGCCTCAGCCTCTCGAGTAGGTGGGATTACAGGCATGCGCCACCACGCCCAGCTAATTTTTGTATTTTTTTTTTAGTATAGATGGGGTTTCTCCATGTTGGTCAGGCTGGTCTCGAACTCCTGACCTCAGGCAATTTGCCTGCCTCGGCCTCCCAAAGTGCTGTGATTACAGGCGTGAGCCACCACGCCCAGCCTACGCTTATTTTTAAGTCACTAGCTTGTTCTTTAAAAAGCCACCATCAACAAAAACAACAAAATTTCCATCTGTATCAATAATTAGTTCTAAAAAGAGAAATCTAAATAAAAATTTGTCTCATCTCACCCTTTAAATTTATATCATTTGACATACTCACAGTTCCTAATAAGTAAATATGAGTTAAACTATTAGGCTAGAAAAGGACATGTCAATTAGCTGGACATGGTGCCATGTGGCTGTAGTCCCAGCTACTTGGGAGGCTAAGGCAGGAGAATCGCTTGAACCCGGGAGGTGGAGGTTGCAGTGAGCCAAGATCCGGCCACTGTGCTCCAGCCTGGGCGACAGTGCTAGACTGTCTCAAAACAAAAAAGAGAAAAGGACACGTAAAGAGTGGCCCACTCTACAAAAAATGTGGCTTATTCTCAAGTCAGATATGTGTATGTATATGTATGTTTGTGTGGATAATCTTGTTTTCAGATCTCCAAAATGTCCACTAAGTGGTCAGGAATTTTCCCCTGTATACAGCACAGAGCCTGTATACAGCAGATGTACTTTACTGGATACATTGTATTGAGCATCTACCATGAGTGGTAGCACAAATAAAATTTTCAAGATTAACCATGGAAAATCCCTTCAGTGGCTTTTTTTTTTTTGAGACGGAGTTTCACTTTCTCCCAGGCTGGAGTGTAGTGGCAAGATCTCAGCTCACTGCAACAACCTTCGCCTCCCATGTTCAAGCGATTCCCGTGCCTCAGACTTCCAAGTAGCTGGAATTATAGGTGCCCGCCGCCACATCTGGCTAATTTTTGTATTTTTTTTTAGTAGAGACAGAGTTTCACCATGTTGGCCAGGCTGGTCTTGAACTCTTGACCTCAGGCGATCTGTCTGCCTCGGCCTCCCAAAGTGCTGGGATTACAGGCATGAGCCACTATGCCTAGCCCCTTCAATGGCTTATAAAGTATAGTAACATCCTTTACCAAGTTCAACACAGCTAGGTTTTTCTCCAACAATGGATCAGATTGCTATTTTGTTTTAGTTGGGAACCAGATGAATCAGTCGGCACTTACTTACAGGCCAGATGTACCCTAAACACTTATTTTTCAGACTCTAGCATCTCATTCAGCCTCACCTCTGAGAGGTATGAAGAAAGTAAAACTAGCCAAGCTGACAGTGGGTCCGTGTCCCTCCTCTTGCTGGCTCTGGGACCTCAGTCACCGAGTGGGTAGGTGATTGCAACAGCCACTATTGAAATAGTTATTTTTTCTTTCTCTTTCTTTTTGTTTGGGGGGGCGAGAAGGGCCAAGGGCACACAGTTGAATTTGTATCATGTATATTATGACTCTACAGTAAACATTTATTGAATTAATAAATGTTTGAGATGATTTTATTTCGTTCAGTTGCTCTATTGACTTTTGTGTGAATGTTAGCTATTTTTCCCCGCTGAAAAAATAACAATGTCTTGAATGTCTTTAAGTAATGGCAAAGCATATGGAAAAGGCTAAAAATCACTTTTAAAAGGAGGAAAAAAAGTCTAGACTACTTGAAGTCCTGATCATAAATATTCTGAATTTCCTAGGGGCACAATATATAGCAATACTGGCAATTTTAATACCATCACTAATCATTTCGAATACTCTGACATCCTTTCACTGTAATATTTGTGTATTTAGTGGAAACTTTTAAAAAAGTCATGTCACTAGCCAACGAAAGTCATTTCATAGTTATGATGTAATTGTAAGGTAATATTTAAGGGTTGTCAAGATCAAAGACTTGAAATATGACTTACAAAAAAAAAAAAGTTCAGGAGAAACCCCTCCGAATAACCTTTTAAAGGCCCTAAACCAATAGCATCTTGTCTTCTGTTTTCCTTAGGTTTTTGGAAACAGAATCATACAAAACATACATTCTCCAGAGGCACATGAATTAAAATTAAAGAGTGAAAATAAATAATTCTAGATGAAATTTCTCCCTCTGATTTAAACAGTGAGAAATAGCTGTACTCAATGTGTTGGCAATAAAAACAGGAAAACTGTACTTAAATTGTGAATTGGGCCAATATCAAGATCTGAAAATGGATGTCATGAAAGCTACTTTATGATTATTACATTGACTGAAGGAAATATTTTTATGTGTAGAAATTATCTGTCTATGTTATCTTCCTGGTCTATATGATACAAAACTAGACATCTTTAAAAATTAAAATTCCATTTGTGCATTTTTTTTTCTTTTTGTAGAGACGGACTCTTGATATATTGCCCAGGCTGGTCTCAAACTCCTAGCCTCAAGCGATCCCAAAGTGCTGGGATTACAAGTGTGAGCCACTATGCCCGGCTCTTTCTGTACAAGTAAAGCCAAATTGATGTGTAAGTGTTTCTGTATTATTGCTATTAACAATTGATCTGGTCTGAATAAGCTGATTCCTGGGTGGATTCAGAAAGTTATTTTTCTTCTGCTTGTCTAAGGGGATGAAGAAATGAGATATAGGCTGAGCGTGGTGGCTCACGCCTGTAATCCCAGCGCTTTGGGAGGCCAAGGTGGAAGGATTGCTTGAGCCCAGGAGTTCAAGACCAGCCACAGGCAACATGGTAAAACCCATCTCTACAAAAAAGTAAAAAAGTATAAAAATTAGCCAGGTGTGGTTGCTCGCACCTGTAGTCCCAGTTGCTTAGGCGGCTGAGGTGGGAGGATCACTTGAGCTCGGAAGGTAGAGATTGCAGTGAGCTGGGATTATACTTTAACCTGAATGACAGAGTGAGAATGTCTCAAAAAAAAAAAAAAAAAAAAAAAAGAGAAAGACGTCAAGTTGTAATTCTCCCTTGTAATCCTCCAACTTCCCCAAACTAAAAAAAAAAAAAAAAAGAAGAAGAAGAAGAAAGAAAAACAAACTAATTATTCACATATAAAGCATTTTTAGATGATGATAATTATTTAGAAAAAAAAAATCATGATGTGCCAAACACTTTAAGAAAAAGTAAGGAAAAAGAAGTGTTGGTGCTACTTCCCTCCCTCTGGTAAGTCAGAGTAGGATCCAACCCAGGGTCTTTGGTTTGGTTTGGTTTGGTTTTTTAGGAATACAGATCCCCAGGGATGAAAGAATTAACTGGAGATCACATATAAGCTAAAAAAAAAAATACCCTCAATTATATTTTTCCTCCAGAAAGATATAAACATTTGCTTTTGTCAAAGGTTTTGCCACCTCCAATGAAAAACTGGAATTGGTACAATGTGCTACGCCCCCACCTGAGACTTAGATAAGCTACTTCCTAGGAGAGGTATCTGCCAAGGGTTTTTCCAAGGTACTTGTCACTTGATGGCTATCCTCCCAACGAAAGGACAAAGATGTTAATAACAACTGTAGTCATGATGATAGTAATAATATATATAACCACCACAACAATAGTACCTACCATTTAAGAGGGTCTGCTACTATGGGTCAGACACCAACATTGGCAATTTGCACATGTTCTTAGTTTGTTAATCTTCACAATGCTCCTTTAATGAAGAGTTTATTATTGCCATTTTACAAATGAGGAAACTGAGCTCAGAGATATTAAGTAGCTTAATGTCTCGTAATATGTGAGTAGTAGAGCTGCAATTTGAGCAGCTGTCTGATTTACCCACACTCTTTTATACTCTCCTTGCTAATGCTCTAGCCAACTGATAACGGCTATTTAGTGGGAGAGCAAAAGAAGTGGGGAGAGGGCATCTGGGAATTTTTCAGGAGGACTGGAGAATAAATGACTGCACTGTCCTGGACACTGCTTCACTAAGTGCTGAAAGCCAGGCGAATTCACTGTTGTAATCCCAGTGTTAGGCACAGAGGAAATCAATAAATGTGAAGTGAATGAAGATAATAGAGGCTCGTTATATTTGTTCTGAATGGAATTGAATTTTAAAACCGCTGTCATATCAACAGTCAGGGTGTCTCAATGTCTGCATAGGAGGGGTTTCGGGAATGGCACACTGGTTGAAATGGGGCCCAGGTAGACTGTCCTGGAGCATGTCAAGGGGCAGGTAGGTGGCTTTGATAATGGTGGTAATGGTAAATAGTGATGATGACAACTCAGGATGCACTGAAGTCCTTGCAAGACTGCCCAGCATGGAGACTGAGGATCCTATCCAGCCCAATGGTGGGTCAGTGGTTGCATGACCATGAAGAGCCTCCCACCTACCACAGACATTACAGGGGGGCTGTGGAGGACAGGAGGGATTGGCCTGGTGCCTTTCCCCACCCTGGTCAGCTCTCTGCTGCCAGCAGCACTGCAGCTGGGCGCCCAGGGTGTTTCCTGCTATGTGATGACAGTGTGATGGAAGAGCCAGCGCCTTGCAATCCTGCCACCTTGCCAAACACTGGGTATGTGCGTGTTCACATGCAGTCAGCTGCGTTCCTGAGAACCCACCCAGCCTAATGGGGCCCACAGACAGGGGTGGGAGAGCCGCCTTCCCTAATGTAACATCTTAGCGCATTAATCACAAGCAAAATCAAAGCAATTTTTCCCCAAACATAAACCTATGTTGATGACATGGGTTCAGAACAGGGCTGCAGCAGGGTCCAGCTGGACTCGCCAGCCCTGTGTCCACGGATGGAATCAAAGAGTACAGAGGATGTAGGAGATAAAGTTTCTCTATTAGGGGAGAGTTTGAAACTGGCTTCAAAGGAAAGAGAGGGGTGTTATTGTTGAGGTTTGGGTCTCAGAGGAAGACATCATTCCAGCTGAACTCTTAACAAACCAAGCCCACAGAATTGGAAATTCTAGACTTTCTGGTTGGAAGCACCTGGAGGCCCAGGTTTTACTGATCTCTCTTCTCTGGGTTGCAGCACTTTTTTTTTTTTTTTTTTGAGACAGAGTTTTGCTCTTGTCACCCAAGCTGGAGTGCAGTGGCGCGACGTCGGCTCACTGCAACCTCCGCCTCCTGTGTTCAAGTGATTCTCCTGCCTCAGCCTTCCAAGTAGCTGGTATTACAGGCGCTCGCCACCACACATGGCTAATTTTTTTTTTTTTTTTTTTTTTTTGGTATTTTTAGTAGAGATGGGGTTTCGCCATGGGCAGGCTGGTCTCCAACTCCTGACCTCAGGTGATCCACCCACCTCGACCTCCCAAAGTGCTGGGATTACAGGCGTGAGCTACTGCACCCAGCCAGCACTTTTAATATGTCTCTCAGAGGGTAGCCCTGGATTAAGCAAGAGCTTCTCCCATTCTCTGGAGGTTTCTTCTCTGCAATCCAACCTCCCTTGCCAGCCTCTGAGTGTTTTATTATTATTATTATCAATATTATTATTGTTATTATTATTCTCGCTCTGTTGCCCAGCTGGTGTGCAGTGGTGCAATCTCGGCTCACTGCAACCTCCACCTCCCGGGTTCAAGCAATTTTTGTGCCTCAGTCTTCTGAGTAGTTGGGATTACAGGTGTGAGCCACCACACCCAGATAATTTTTGTATTTTTAGTAGAAACGGGGTTTCACCATGTTGGCCAGTCTGGTCTCGAACTCCTCGCCTCAAGTGATCCATCCGCTTCAGCCTCCCAAAGTGCTGGGATTACGGGCATGAGCCAGCGTGCCCAGCTTCTCTGAGTGTTTTAAATCCAGAGACCATTTTCTTTCTTGCTAGGCATCTATTTGAGTTATTTTGAGTGAAAGCACACTGTAAATGAAAATGTACTGTACAAACAGGAATGTCCTTGAAGATGCTTATATTTTTCTTAGAGCCTAGAACTGTGCTGACCTGGAGCACAAACACAGTGAAGATCTGTCAAGGCCTGGTCTGGTGGCTCACGCCTGTAATCCCAGGACTTTGGGAAGACTGAGGTGGACAGAATGCTTGAGCTCAGGAGTTCAAGACCAGTCTGGGCAACATGGCAAAACCCCATCTCTACAAAAAATACAAAACAATTAGCCTGGCCTGGTGGCATATGCCTGTGGTCCCAGCTACTCGGGAGGCTGAGGTGGAAGGATCACGTGAGCCTGGGAGGTCGAGGTTGCAGTGAGCTGAGATTGCACCACTGCACTCCAGCCTGGGTAACAGAGCGAGACCCTTTCATGAAAACAACAAAAAAAAATCTGTTGAATAAATAAAACGATTGGAACTTGGAACAGCTCTCTTGTTGGCTGCTGTGAAAACTGTCTCACCACAGCCTGCTTCCAGTTTTACTACATTTGCCTGGTTTCTATAAGCAAGAAAAAGTGAGGATGTCTGATGAGACGTCCACAGAGGCAGGGTGTTACATGTAACCTTTCCCAGAGAAAGAGTTTCTATCTTTTCTTTCTTTCCTGGGCAGCCTGGTTATCATGTTTCTAGGGAGAAAAAGATATTTCCCAGAACAGCCCAGAGAAAAGAATTAAGTAAAACCTGGGCCTCTGGGTGCTTTGAACAAGAGGCTATTGGACTTTTGACCCTTTAAATTCTACCAAATTTGGGGGGGGGGTGGTACTTTCTCACTTATGAAATATATCAAAGTGGGACAAACATGTAATAAAATCAAGCTCATAAATTTTAACAATCACACGTGCTTGCTCTTAGAAGCCTCTAAAAATTTATGCCCAAGTTTCGATTTTATCTGTAACTATAACTTTGTTTTCACTAGAAGGGGAAGTTCCTCCAGCAGAGGGTAATTTAATTTTGCCAGTAACCAGACACATTCTGTTTAGACTTGGAATCTTTTTTAAATGGTAGCTTTCTATCAATCACCTACCCAAAGCATGTTTGGATTATGGACTCTTCTAGAAAGGGGCTGTCTGCTTATTGATGATGTGGTGACCAAGGGGGATGGACCACCTTATCTGCAGCAGCTTCCCAAAGGAAATATGAACAATATCCATGTGTTAATTAGCCAGAAATGGCTTGGCCACTGCTCTCTTGCCACGTGGCCTCCCCCATCCCCTTTCAGTTCAACACTTCCTTCTCTGTGAATGGCTGTCGGACACTGAAGGGAGAGAAGAATTCAGCAACAGTGAAAACATAACTTTCCACTCCTCACAAGAAGCCAAACACAGCAACCATATTCAAAGAGTTCTTTGTCCACAAGATAACGTTTGAATTGGAAACTTGTTTAGCCAGATTCTCTTGTTATGATTTACTGCTTCATCAGGTAGGGGCAGGGACAGACGTGATCCATCCTTTAAATAATAGGAGGATTCCCACAGGAAGGTTCAACAACTCCAAATGTGTATTTAAAAAAAAAATCCCTCATTTCCCTGCACCTCAGCTTCCAAGGTGGAAAAATGTGCCTCTGACTGCTTGCGAGTGCCCAGATAACCACAGACAAGAGTGTGTGACTTTCAAGTTGGAGAGGAAAAAGTAGCCAAGAGTAGTCATATTTAGAATACCTTCTCTCCCAGGGTTTCAAGGAGGGAACAGAGACGGGAGGAATGGGAAGAGAAGGAGAGAAAAGACGGACAGACATCTCCCTCCATTCCTGGGAGAACAATAGCCTTTGTTCACAGCAGGCTGAGAGAGCTGCTTGTGAAACGCCGGATCTGGGCTCAGGGCAGGTTAGAGCCTGTGTGTACGCGTGAGGTCTCCCGGTGACCAAGGGCCCAGGTGGGTGGGCCTGGAATGCTGATACTGGAGTGGGGCTGAGGGGGTGTGCTGGCCCATTGTCTGCCCACCTGCACCCAGAGCTCCCCACTGTGTCGCCTCCTCAAGCCCCCTGCAGCATTCCCGGTGGGGGATGGAGGGAGCAGGGATTTCCTGCCTCCCTCGGGACAGCCTGGTTGGCTTTTAGGGATGGACTGATATTCCAGTTGCCCAGTTGTGGGGGAGTTGAGGGTGTAGGAAGGGTCTGGTCCAGGTTGGGCCATAATTACCTGGGGAGTTAAAAAGGAAAACAAAACAAATTCCTGGGGCCCTTAAGATCTTTTGAATCTGAATCTCCGTGGAGATCAGGCTTGAGATCTCCATGGAGATCTGGGTATTTCTCATGCTACTGGTGGGGAAACCGATGACTTGTAACATGCCTTTTAGCATGAATATAGTCTATGTTTTGTCTTAAACCTGCTAATGCATGTGAACTAGTTGGGAATTCCAAATCTAAAAATTGGCCAAACTGCTCTGGGGCTTGCATGGTCCCCGGGGGCAGCCTCCTGCAGCTAATATGCTTCCTAAGATGGGTTTGGGGAGGCCTGTTCACCTGGAATCCTTCAACCTCTGGACTCCCAGAACATGGACTGATAGAGTCATCGGGCTTATGTTTTCAAGGCCTGATGTCTTGGAAAAGTCAGGCATGGTTGATTGTAGACCCAGGTCAGCTGCTGGGAAACCAGAGAGAATGGGACTAAGAAGCCACTGACATGCTAAAGACCAGGATGTCCTGCACAGCAAGGCCTCTCCAGGCTCCATCTCCTCCCTCCTCCTGGCCCACCTGAGCTATTGGGGGTGGCCCACCTGCTATCTTCCCTGCTTGGCTACCTCCCCTCTTTGCATTTTGACTTTTCCCCTCCAACACCCCTTTTGTTTTGTTTCTTATGCTTTATTTATTCATTTTCTTTTATTCCTCATGCCCCACTCCCTTTTCTCAATTCCGTAGGCAACTATTCTCATGTCCTGAGAGTAGATCTTTTGGTTTGTGTGTGGTCTTGCAAAATGTGTATTGCTGTCTTGGTCATCAATCCATTCAACAAGTATTTGTTGAGTACCTGCTTTGTGCCAGGCATCCAGGGATACATTAGTGAACAAAACTGACAAGGATCCCTGGAATGTGTATTCTAACAGGGGATGCAACACAATCATCTATACACATAAAAAGACAAAAAATTATCAGTATGTTAGAAGTTGGTAAGTGCTGTGGGAAAAAATAATCCAGGAAAGGGGATCAAGAGTACTGGAGGGAGAAGGAGAGTTTGGGCAGGTTGCTGTATTTTTAATTCACATGTATAGTATTACTACATACCTCATTTTATCTTCTGCTTTTTTTTTTTTTTTTTGCTTTAGCACCAAATTTTAAAGATTCTCCCAAGCTGCTATGAATGCATTTAATTTGTTGCTTCTAACTGCTGTGTCATATTCTATCGTGTGTATTTACCATGATTACTTATTCACCCACCCGGAGATGGATGCTCCGATTGCTCCCAATTTCCCATGCAATCTGCATTATTGGAAGTTAGAAAATGTAGTTGAGATCAGCTTGGCATGTGGCTCACGCCTGTAATCCTAGCACTTTGGGAGGCCAAGGCAGGCGGATCATGAGGTCTGGAGATCGAGACCATCCTGGCTAACACGGTGAAACCCCGTCTCTACTAAAAATACAAAAAATTAGCCGGGTGTGGTGGTGCATGCCTGTAATCCCAGCTACTCAGGAGGCTGAGGCAGGAGAATCGCTTGAACCAGGGAGGTGGAGGTTGCAGTGAGCCGAGATCGTGCCACTGCACTCCAGCCTGGCAACCAAGTAAGGCTCCGTCTCAAAAAAAAAAAAAAAAAAAAAGAAAAGAAAGAAAGAAAATGTAGTTGGGATCTTTACAGAGTGGATGCAACAGCCCACACTCCCATCAGCATGTACAAGGGTGCCTATGTCCCCCTAACCCTGTCAGCACTTGGTATTATCCGGCTTCCTGGATTTTTCCCCCAGAGCATTCTGGTTTCCGTTATTGCCTCTTCTGCTAAAATAACCTTCTGTCATTGCTTTCCATGCCCCTGTACTCACTTCAGCTCTCATTTTCACTCCCTCTCTCCGCTTCCTTCTGACTGCTGACATCTCTTGCATATACTGCTGAGCTGTCTGTTTTTCTACCTCAAGTTTCATTCCATTTGGGCTTCATATCCTCAGGTGAGAATTCCTACATCCTAGTTGCAAGGAAGTGTCCTAATGACTATAAAGACTATCCTGCCCTTCCCTGGTGAAGCAGTTTTGCTTCTACACCATTTTCATGAAGTCCAACCCTGAGTAGGGCCTGCAGTGGTTTCATCAAATCTAAATTATCCCATCTGCTTTCAAGACTTCAACCAATTTGGCCTGCTCTTCCCCACCTACTTGAGCGTTTGCACGTATTCCTCCCTCATCCAGAACCCCCCTCTCTCCCACTTTTCCTAGATCAGCCTGGCTCATCCTGCTCTCAGCAGAGTTTCACTTTCTCCTCTCCCCTGGTTCTCAGCTAGGTGGCCCTCAGCACTGCGCTCTGTACTCTCCCTGATGTAACAAGTCTTCAGCCTCCTTATTGCAGACACCACTAGCCTCAAGCTCTCTGATGGAGGGACTATATCTTATCCACTGTCATAGACCCAGGACTGACAGTTCAACTGATATTCATTGACTAAGTGAGGGAGGGAAGGAATGAGTGAGTGAGTGAGTGAGTGAGTGAAGACTGTCCATCTCTCACACATATGATTGTTGCCAGCATCAGGTTTTCACGCCTACTTGAAATACTTCTTTCCTTGTTTTAGTCCATTCAGACTGCTATAACAAAATATCATAAACTGTGTAGCTTCTGAACAACAGCATAAGCTATGTTATGCAGTTCTCACAGTTCTAGAGGCTGGGAACTCCAAGATCAAGGCCGATTTGGTGTCTGGTGAGGGCCTGCTCTCTAGCTCATGAACAGCACCTTCCTGCCATGTCCTCACATGATGGGGGTGAGGTGTCTCTCTTGGGCCTCTTTTATTAAGGCACTAATCCCTTTCCTAAGGGTGGGGCTCTCATGACCTAGTCACCCCCTAAAGGCTCTACCTCCTAATACCATCACCTTAGGGGCAGCGATTTCAACACAGGAATTTGGGAGAGACGAATATTCAGACAGTAGCACTGTTCTACGCATTCATCTGCTTCTCTGGTTTTTCAAAATTTGTTTTAAAACCAAGCAACTCCGTAAGTCTTACCCATACCCCCAATGCGATTGCTATTTCTCTCTCTCTCTCTTTTTTCTTTTTTTTTTTGAGACGGAGTCTCGCTCCATTGCCCAGGCTGGCGTGCAGTGGCATGATCTTGGCTCACTGCAACCTCCACCTCCTGAGTTCAAGAGATTCTTGTGTCTGAGCCTCCCAAGTAGCTGGGATTATAGGCACCCACCACCATGATGGCTAATTTTTACATTTTTAGTAGAGACGGGGTTTCACCATGTTGGCCAGGCTGGTCTCAAACTCCTGACCTCAAGCAATCTGCCCAACTCAGCCTCCCAAAGTGTTGAGATTATAGGTGTGAGCCACGGTGCCCGGCCCTCTCTCTCTGTCTCGTTTTTTTTTTTTTTTTTTTGATTCCTGCATTCTTTGTTTGTAACACACTGGAGCCAGTTTTCCCATGGGACTTAGGGTTTGTGAATGCCTCTGGCCACATTATAGAGGAAACAGACTCTAATGGGGTCTTCCTGCTTTCTCCTCTCATCTGCCATGTTCTGTCCTTAAGGAGTTTCCTAGAGGTTTTCTCTGCAGTCCATCCTCTTATGTTACATCACTTGTGACAGTGATTTGTAACAACATTTGTTGCTTTATGTTCTCCAGTATCCATTCATCTATTTACCCAGGCTTCCTTTGGAGAAACCTTGTAGTTCCTTATAGTTCCCAGGCTTCCTTTGGAAAAACCACCCCTCCTTTACTTTCAGCCCACCTTCGGAGGGGGGGGGAGAGAGCATGTGATATAATCCTCAACCAATCAGTCCATTCATTCCCCAGGCCACGATGATTGATTAGCAATGTCATATGACCCAGTCAGAGCCAATGAGACACAATGAGGCTTTTGCTGGGACTGGAGAGAAAGAGCAAAAGTGAACTTTTTCCTGCTGGACTTAACCTGAAGGGATGTTAGGTTAGAGGTTCTAGCAGCCACCTTGTCATCATGGGGAGAAAGACAATCTGAGAAGGAAGCCAATCCCACAGAAGTGGATCCAAGATACTGAAAGAGTGAAACGGGTCTTCTAAAGCTGTACCTGAAGTCACCTTACTCCTGCCATTTTTTAGTACGTCAGTCAAAGCTGTTTTGGGACCATGGTAATTCATTCTTTGGTATTTATATTTGATGTTTAATATTGAATAAGGAGCAGAATATTGTGGTGGGAAAAAAAGCAGTGAACCAGGAATAAGGGTTTCAGACAGACTCATCTACTTGCTAGCCACACGATCGTGGTCAAGTTATGACACCTCTCTGAGCGTCAGACTTCTCGTCTGGGCAATAGGGAGCTGGACAAGATCAGGGCTCACATTGCACCAGTATGTACCAGCCCCGCGCACCAGCTGCCTTCTGGTCTGACACGCCACTTGTTAAATATCTTAAATCTGGAGCAAATAAGCTCAACATTCTTGTACTTCTTTTGTTCTTTGATTTCAGGCAGGGAAAATCTGATCCTTTATAATCCCTGATATTCAGATCCAAGCACACCTCCTATAAGGTGCAAGAAGAAGCATGTTGTATTAAAACCAACAAATAGAATATTTCTACTCCCCATACATGATTTCTGCCCTCACTAAGTTTCCTGTAGATTCATCTTGCCTCGGTGGTGTCTGATTTAGGAAAAAGAATAAAGTCGGTCTAGGCCTCTGCCTGGAGCATGACTTCAGGCATGTAATTTATCTGTCATTACACTGTGGGTGGAGATGACAAAGAAGATAATTCGTGGTGACATCAGTAATGGAGTTGCGAAGTTTTTGTTTTGTTTTCGCTTGTTTTGCCTAGATTCTGAGACTTTATAGATTTTTTTCTTTCGTGTGTTTAGACTTTTTTTTTTTTTTTTTTTTTTTGAGACGGAGTCTCGCTCTGTCACCCAGGCTGGAGTGCAGTGGCGCCATCTCCGCTCGGCTCACTGCAAACTCCACCTCCCGGGTTCACGCCATTCTCCTGTCTCAGTCTCCCTAGTAGCTGGGACTACAGGCTCCCACCACCACGCCCGGCTAATTTTTTGTATTTTTAGTAGAGATGGGGTTTCACTGTGTTAGCCAGGATGGTCTTGATCTCCTGACCTCATGATCCGCCCGCCTCGGCCTCCCAAAGTGCTGGGATTACGGGCGTGAGCCACCACGCCCGGCCTCATGTGTTTAGACTTTTAAGATTTTTTTTTTTTTGGAGATGGAGTGTCTCTGTCACCCAGGCTGGAGTGCAGTGGTGTGATCTTGTCTCACTGCAACCTCCGCCTCCCAGGTTCAAGCAATTCTCCTGCCTCAGCCTCCAGAGTGGCTGGAATTACGATTACAGGCATGCGCCACCATGCCTGGCTAATTTTTGTATTTTTAGTGGAGACGGAGTATCAGCATGTTGGCCAGGCTGGTCTCGATCTCCTGACCTCAAGTGATCTGCCCATCTTGGCCTCCCTAAGTGCTGGGATTACAGGCATGAGCCACCGAGCCCGGCTCAAAATTTTTTTTTTAAACACAAATGTTTCCCCATATTTTTTTGCTAAAAAAAAAAACATACAACTTTTGCCCTACAATTCTCATTGATATTTTTTATTGTTGTCTTCAAGCTTGGCAATATATTTCTCAGACAAATTAAATATTTCTGGGCCTACTTGTGTCAAAGTAGCATACAGAATATACAAATCAGTAATAGGATATTTTTTGCCTTAGAGATGGGGTCTCACTATGTTGCCCAGGCTGGAGTGTGGTGGCTATTCACAGGTGCAATCATAGTGTGCTGCAGCCTCAAACTCCTGGCCTCAGGAGATCCTCCTGCCTCAACCTCCCAAGTAACTGGGAGTACAAGTGCATGCCACTATGCTGGTTCAGTAACAGAATTTCTAATAAATGAGTTCACATGGTCCAAACCTCCTGGGCTTGGCATTTGAGAAATATGGTCAAGGACTGTTTGATTTGAGTGTATAACTAAGTTCTGCTGATTATCATAATACCTCCAATAGCCCATGATGGAAGAAATGAACACAATTAAGAAAAGTGAATATATAAATAAAAAACCCGGCTGGGTGCGGTGGCTCATGCCAGTAATCCCAGCACTTTGGGAGGCCGAGGTGGGCGGATCACTTGAGGTCAGGAGTTTGAGACGAGCCTGGCCAACATGGTGAAACCCTGTTCCTACTAAAAAATAATAAAAATTAGCTGGGTGTGGTGGCACAGGCCTGTAATCCCAGCTTCTCCGGAGGCTGAGGCAGGAGAATCGCTTGAACCCAGAGGCAGAGGTTGTGATGAGCTGAGATCGTGCCACTGCACTCCAGCCTGTGCAACAGAGCGAGACTCTGTCTCAAAAACAAAACACAACAAAATACCCCACAGAAAATTCTCTTGGCTCAAAGAAGCTTAACTGACTTGAGAGATCTGTACAAAGTAATTTTGATTCACTCATTCCTATCTATTGGCAAATCCTCTTGGTTCTGCTTTAAAAGGACATCTCACGTGCATCTGCTTCTCTCCCTCCATTGCTTCTACCTTGGCTCAAGGCTCCACTCTCTGTCACCTGGACTCTGCCATATGTTCCTGTCTTCCATTTTTGGCCCCTTCCGGTTTATCCTCCACAGTGTAGCCATATATCACATCCCTGCTCAATATCCTCTTATGGCTTCCCACCACACTCAGTATAAACCCTATGGCCTTACCTTGACTTTCAAGGCCCAGCCTGTGCTGGCCCCTGGCCAGCCTCTCCTCCCGCTCTAGCATCATCTCCTCCCACTCTGCTCCAGCCCCTGGACTCCATGCTATTCCCAGAAATGCCCAGCATCTGCCTAACCCAGGGCCTCTGCCCTTGCCATTCCCTCCACCTGGACTGCTCTTTCTCAGACACATTTGCAGTTCCCCACTCACATCATTCGGGTCTCCCCTCAAGTGTTGGCGGAGTGTCCCTCAGGACTATCTGGAACAGTAGCCAGCATTCCACTCTAATTAGCTTTGTCTTATTTGGCATGTAGTCTTACCTGACATCATATATTTATTTGTTTACTGTTCTTTGATGTCAGGAACTGTTGTTTGTGTTAATTCAATACAGCGTCTTCCAAAGCTTAGAATAAGGTCTGGTACATAATAGATGCACAGTATATGATGAATGAATGAATTTATTTAAAAATATTTTTTTAAAAAAGAAAGAAAAATAAGTATTTTATTGATTGATTGATTGAGACAGGGTCTTTCTCTGTTGCCCAGGCTGGAGTGCAGTGGCATGATCTCGGCTCACTGCAACCTCTGCCTCATGTGATTCTCCTGCCTTAGCCTCCCAGGTAGCTGGGACTACAGGTATGTGCCAATGTGCCTAGCTAATTTTTAAATTTTTTTTTGTAGAAATGAGGTCTCCCTATATTGTCCAGGCTAGTATTTTATTTTATTTTTTATTTTTGAGATGGAGTGTTGCTCTGTTGCCCAGGCTGGAGTACAGTGGCGTGATCTTGGCTCACTGCAAACTTTGCCTCCCAAATTCAAATGATTCTCCTGCGTCAGCCTCCTGGGTAGCTGGGATTACAGGCACCCGCCACCATGTCCAGCTAATTTTTGTATTTTTAGTAGAGATGGGGTTTCACCATGTTGGCCAGGCTGGTCTTGAACTCCTGACCTCAGGTGATCTGCTCACCTTGGCCTCCCAAAGTGCTGGGATTACAGGCTTGAGCCACCACGCCTGGCCCAGGCTAGTATTTTAAAATAAATATTTAAAACCTATGTGCTGGGCATTGGCATTGGGTTAGTAATGTATATAAGAAAATAATTTTGGGTTGTAAAAGAAAAAACTCTCTGAAAACATATTTATAAAGAGAGATGTGGCCGGGTGTGGTGGCTCACACCTGTAATCCCAGGACTTTAGGAGGCCAAGGCGGGTGGATCACCTGAGGTCAGGAGTTTGAGACCAGCCTGGCCAACATGGTGAAACCTCGTCTCTACTAAAAACACAAAAAAATTAGCAGAGTGTGTGGCGTGCACCTGCAGTGCCAGCTACTCGAGAGGCTGAGGCAGGAGACTCGCTTGCAACTGGGAGGCGGAGGTTGCAGCGAGCCAAAATCGCGCCATTGCACTCCAGCTTGGATGACAGAGTGAGACTCCATCTCAAAATAAAATAAAATAAAATAAAACAAAATAAAATAAAATAAAATAAAATTAGACGTGTTAAAATCTGTAAACAAAACAGAAACACGGGGTATAGCTCAGTGGTAGAGTATTTGACCGCAAAACAGAAACACGAAAACATTTAAAAGAGCTGTAGTCTCAGGTCCCGATGGGCAAGGGGCATTATCTAATAGCCTAAGTGGTGGTTAAGTATGTCTTGGGACCTAATAGTCCTAACCCTGGGGAAAGGCTGCTCAGCTCTGTTGATTATAGACCAGCTGTGCCTGAAGTCACCTGTTCCTGCCCTATGTGAGCCTGTCAGCTTTGTTTTTACCACAACCCTGGATCTGTGGCTTTTACCCAACCAGCCTCCCCTAACCAAACATGATTGTGGCCTCCAAGGAGACCACTTAAGGAGAGATGAATGGATTTGCACAGAACCATCACTGATCTGGAAACCCACTCAAAGCCAGCTGCTATGTCTGAAGACTACACAGTCATGGTGGTGGGGAAGTGTGATTGCATGGAGAGGGAGTGGGGAGTGATGGTCTCATGGCGGGGTAGTTTGGTCTGTGAAGCATTCTGGGCCTCATAAATGGCGCCTAGTTCAGGAAAATTACCTGACTTACCAAATCCATTAATTTTTATTATTATTATTATTGTTTGAGACAGGGTCCCACTCTGTTGCCCAGGCTGGAGTGCAGTGGCGCAATCTTGGCCCACTGCAACCTCTACCTTCTGGGCTCAAAGCAATCTCCCACCTTAGTCTCTCAAGTAGCTTGGATTACAGGCATGCACCAACATACCAGGCTAATTTTTTTTTTTTTTTGAGATGGAGTCTCGCCCTGTTGCCCAGGCTGGAGTGCCGTGGCGTGGTCTTGGCTCACTGCAAACTCTTCGTCCCAGGTTCAAGCAATTCTCGTGCCTCAGCCTCCCGAGTAGCTGGGATTACAGGTGCATGTGACCACGCCTGGCTAATTTTTGTATTTTTAGTAGAGTCAGGGTTTCACCGTGTTGGCCAGGCTGGTCTCGAACTCCTGACCTCAGGTGATCTGCCCACCTTCACCTCCCAAAGTGCTGGGATTACAGGGGTGAGCCACCACCCCCGACCTAGTTGTTGTATTTTTAGTAGAGATGGGGTTTCACCATATTGCCCAGGCTGGTCTCAAACTCCTGTACTCGAGGGATCCACCTGCCTCGGCTTCCTAAAATGCTGGGATTACAGGCGTGAGCCACTGTGCCTGGCTACCAAATCCATTTAAAGTGGGCACAAACCATAATATCCTCATTGTCAGTTTTCAAATGAAAACAGCTTTAAAATATCCCTGAAAACCCCCAATAGGGTCTTCTGTTTATTGCCCACGTGTGTGCGCTGGTATTTCACATGCTCCTTTATCACTTGGAAGAGCTAAAGTGGTGCAACTCCTTCTCACAGGTGGAGAAAATGAAGCAGATATGCTTGTCTGACTCACTTAAGGTCATTTATGTCGGCGCCACTTCTCAGACTCCAGCTGTCCTCATATCCCCAGAAATGCTTTTTCAGGTCAACAGTGCCTTTAAGTCCTTGGATTCCAGCTGGTAATAAATTTTTCCTGCCATTAGTTAATAAAGGAAATAGGAGTTGCCTAGAAGCAAGCAGATATGATTGGGAGGAAGCTGAGGAAACATTCTAGCACCTCTGTTTTATTCTTTGTCTTCAGAGAGAAGATTCTATATCACATACAAGGAAGCAGAGCATTCAGTGACAAGCCCTGACTCTACTGTGGCTGAGTAACCAACCAGTCACTCGGGTTGTTGGTGAAGACTCAGCATTGCCCTGGCACTTCAATCACTGGGGTCCCGGGGGCCCACAGGGCTCAATATCTTACACATGCAGTTCATGTACCAGCTGTTGCAGGAAAGAGGTTCTCTGGAGGTTAAAAAAGAAAGGCAATTTCTCTAATTTGGATCAGGCCAGGTAAAATGGTGGCTGAGGCTGTCCCTGTTCTGAGTCTCAGGAACTCAGAGCAGGCGCTCATAGGTCATGAGATTGGCATCAGACAAGAGTAGATAAATAGAAAATTTTTTTCCAGTACAAAGCCAGGTCTGTGCAGCCCCATGTCACGTTGTACCTGGTTATATGTGTTGAAGTCTCTGAGCTACTCCCACAGTCAAGTTGGTCAGAAATCGGATTGGGCCTCATTTTCACCCTGAAGGAAACTGAGGCTGAGAGTTGCTGAGGGCTGCCCTAAAGGTTGTGGCAAGAGAGTCAGCTGGAGGTGAGGTTCCTTTCCTCTAACCTCAACAGGACTCTCCCCACTGGTACGCTACAACAGCTCGGAAGGTAATCGCACTTGTCAGCATGGGCTTTCCGGAATATGTGCAGCTCATATTCTGGGAAGAGCAGGCAGCGGGGGTGAAGGTGAAACAGGAAATCTTTCTGGAGGCTCTGAAGCCATTCCGGTTTTGGAGCATCCCCAGCAACTCCCACAGAGTCAAGCCTTTTAAACTGCCTTTTGGAGAGGTTCGACTGAGAGCAAGGCTGCCTCAATCTGCTCCTGCCCAGCTTCCTCTCTGTGAGGCCCCATGAGAGGACTAGAGCAGCGCCCCAGGGAGGATGCGAGGAGAATGGGCTGATTGAGCGATGTGGGCACAGGGCTGGCGGGCTGCCACCGTGCTGTCTGTCAGCAGGCTACAGGGTGGCTTTTCTTCTTGGTTTGCTTGCAGAGCCAGGGAGGCTGGGTGCCAGGGGGAATATTTTCTTTGTTTGGGAAAAGCCGTGTCCATCTGGCTTGCTCTGTAGCCTGTAGCCTCTCGCCTGAGAAGCTTTCCTGCCACTGGACATGGATCCCACTGGCAGGGTCTCTGCTGTGACCGACAGAAGATGCCGGCCCTGGGAGAGGCAGCCAGTGAGGGCCCTACACAGAGCATGCCTGCACCTGGACTGACCCAGCCTTCAGTTCATCCACCCCACAGACATTGGCTCAGGGTCTCCCCTGGTGGAATGTGGACCGTGGCCTGTTGTTACAGCCTCAGGTAGATTGTTGACAATGGTGCTCCAGTATTCTCGGCCTGGGGGATCTTGCATCCTGCATAGCCCCTTTATTTTTTGCAGATGAGGACACTGAGACTCAGAGATCTGAAACACCTTGTCCAAGGTCACACAAGAAAGTCAGGTTCAAGGCCTGGCTCCACCACTGCCTTGTCATGTGGCCTTGAGCAAGTTCCTTGCCTTGCTGGGCCTGTTTCCTCATCTCTGAAGGGGGATAAGTACCTAGTCCACAAGGCTAATGTGGGAGTTAAATGAGATGATCCAGCTGAGGGCCTCATCAAAGGCCCTCTGCTCATGAGAGGAGTCCCGTACAGTCCACCTCCATCTCTGAATTTGCATTACCCTTGTTTTATTATTGTCATGCAGTTGGCAACAACCACTACAATCAAATGAAGACCTCGGAAGCCAAGGCTGTGCAGCTGTTGCACAAAGTTCCTCGAAAGTCCCTCTTGCCTTCCATCCTCCCCATGTTCCCACATGGTAGAGATGGCAAGTCTCCTTTCTTTCATTTTACTGATGAGATAAAACTTCAGTCAAAGATGTGTCCTAAACCTGTGCTCTCCACTTCCTGGTTTCCCGGCTCTTTCTGTCTCCACCTGCTGCCAATTAGAATATTCCCGCTGGTAGGATATTCCAGCCATGGGGGCGCTGAGTGTGGGAAAGAAGGAATACCCCCTCCTGCCCCAAATCAATGGAAATCACCTCAGCATTCTTGCTGTTTTCTATTTGTTCTTGGGTTCATCTCCAGGGGCTGGGGGTTGGGGGCTAAGGACTGGGGGTCCTTGACTGACTGCACAGGGCTGGATCTGACAGAGCAGATAGAACGCATTTCCCAGCTCTGGGGCTGTGGCCAGTGACAACTTTAATGGCAAAGAATTACCATCAATTGTGTCCTGTGGCTGAAGGGATTTATGGACATTTTATGTGACTCTATGGACACAGACCCAAGGTTCCAACTGAACAGAGCTGGGAAGAAACACAGTGGCCCTTGTTAAATGGAAAGAATGAGTTTAATGTATACAGGGAGAGGGTAAGGGGTGGCAGAGGGGGAGACAGAAGGAAAGGAGGTTCCCCGTGTTAAATATTTACAATTTGGGACTTGGGTCCTGTATTTCCAAAGGTGGTGGCAGGAGGGTGATTTCTGTAATATATTCCTCCCTCAAAACCCACCTTGCATGAGAAACTGCAGCAGGCACAAAATATTACTCATGAATATTAATCAGTGAACTCCCCCTTTCATTTGGGATGGGGGCTGGTACTAAAATACTCCCTCCCCAACCCCCAAAGGCAAACAGCCCCAAGGAAAACCCTGAAGCCAGCTCCCCAGGCTGAGAGCAGAAGTATTCCTGGCCGTGGGGTCAGAGGGCATGGCCAGGGGAGGGGTTAGCTTTGTTTCCACTGTGTGTTGGTGAATGCCAAAACTTTATGGAACTTTGCTAGCTGCGTTTTGGGCTATTTAGCGGCAAAACCAAAAGATTTATTTTTTCCCTCTCTCTCCTTTTGGGTTTTGTCTTCCACTGACAGCAGTAACATATGCAGGTCTGGAGGCTGTTAAGGCAGGCCAGGTTCTCTCCCATCCAAAGAAAAGAAAAGACAGGTCTTAATTAAAAGAGAATCCAACATTTGTAAAGCCAGCACAAACATTCCCAATGTCCACCACCATTGCTTCTGTGATCTTTTCAATAGAGAAAGGAAAAATGAGTGGCATGGGAGGCGTCTTTCATGATACATTTTATCTGTACAACCTGTTACCTTTTATAAAACATTTCCACAAGCTCCAGTATCTGCTGCTATCTTTGCATCAGTTCTGAGATGGGGCTTATGGTCCCCTTTTACAGGTGAGAAAACTGAGGCTTATGACTAACTTCATCAAGATTACAGGGACTTGGAAGAGGCAGAACTAGCACTCCAGCCCAAGTTTCTGTCTCCAATCACAGATATTTTCTCAGTAGATCAACTAAATGATGTGATTAACTTCTCTGGATCTCATTTTTCCAAATCTGTCAAAGAAAGCTGTTGTCTAAGTTCCATTCAAATCTTCCGAAGTATTCTTCCTGGTCCTTTATAAGAAACAGTCCATCAAAAGGGTGTCGAAGCATGATAATATGAGAAGGAGTCAAATTTGTGTATCTCAGTAGCATTTAGGGTTTTACATTAAGTCCCCAGCATGTGACAAAGATGGGATTTGTTTCCATGCTGCTCTCAAACACCAATCAGGATGGTTATCAAATCAATCTGGAATATCTCCCATAGAGGCCCTCTGGCATTTTGGATGTGGAAGCTGCTTCTAGCATTGCCAGGTGTCTAAAAGTATGTGATTTTAGTCAAGAATACCATCCTGTTTTCAACACCATGATGCTGTTAGTGAAAATGTGACTATGAGGTATACTATTGGTTGTCTGTACATAGATTGTACTTTAAGGAGTGTATTCATGGCAGGGGTTTGGGGCAGGAATTTGTGATTAGGTCCTTTGTGAGGGACAGGTGACAGGACATAGTAATGCTTAGGCTCAAATAATCTGTTTTTTATTCTTGGGTAGGAAGCTATATCCCAATTTACACAACCCAGATGAAAGTGCTCTGGTGACTTTTTGGAGGCCACCAGGATATGTGTTTAGAGTCTTGATCTAGTTGCTATTGTCTTATTTAGTGTGGATGTAGCAAAGCCTTTTAGCCTGCAGCTGTGACAACTTATACTCCTTAGGAGCAGGTCTGGGTGGAGAAATCCAGGGTTGAGGTCTCCTGACCCAAGTCCGAAAAGCCCAGATGCCCTGATTTGGTAGAGAAGCAAGTCGTTTGGTACTGGGCTCACCACTTATCCCTCTCTGGTGCCTTTTGCTTCTGGGCAGAAGAGACCAGGGGGCATCAGGGAACCAGTCTGGCTTGGCAGTTACATTGCTTCTCTGAATTCCAGTCTGTTGGGAGTGTGACATCACTGGAGAGGATGCCAGAGGTGAGCAATGTGGGAACATTTCTGTTTTCTCCTGCTCTCCAGTCCGTCTATAATAACAAAGATGAGGCAAATGATAACAGAGGTGAGGTAGCAGAGAGGTCAGCCATTTGGCTCTGGAGTTAGACTCCCTGGGTTCAAGCCCTAGCTCTTCTGTACTGGAATCTTGGCAAATTCCTTGACCTCAGTGTGCCTGTTTCTTCATCTATGAAATGGGGAGAATATTCTCACTACACAGGGTTGCTGAACGGATTAAGTTAGACAGTTATCATAGCTCACAGCACAGCACGAATGCCCGGCTCACGTTAGTTCCTGCCGCCAAGCTTCTGGTTTGGCTGTGGCATAGGCTGAGAGCATCCCACCTGCCTGGCCCCTGGGTCAGGGCCACATACCCTCCTCTGGTTGTAGAATACTGGGGAATTGCCCATGCTTTGTCTTTTCACTTTTCTTGAGAAATGTGGGACAGCTCAGTCTCTTTGGGTTCGTTGCCAGAACATGAAGCTCTAAGCAAAGCCGTGTGGCGCATATGGGACCGCTTTTTAACAAGCTGGCTCCATGCAGGCCGCCAGGTGGAAGAACTCTCTGATCCTCAGGGAAGCCAAATTCCAATCGACTCTGTGGGGTACAGCCAAGACAGGAAGCAGGCTCTAGTGTCCCCACATATTCTGGAACAGTGGTCTTAAGGGGGCCTAGAAGCTAGCCAGAATCTATGCAAATTACAAGGAAGCATTTATCCTTTTCCCCAGATTCTCAAAGGGGCCTGAGACCCCAAAATGGGAAAGAGTCATTGTCAGAGAGGACGATGACCTCAGATAGCTGGGAGGGGGAACCTGGACGAATGGCCCAATGTGGGATGATCATCAGTGGGTGGATCAGGCTCCTGCCCGGGGCTCTGCTGGGAAATGGCCATGTGTGAGTGCAGGATATGGGGCTGGTGCCGTCAGAACACAACCACGTGTCTCCTGCTGGCAGGCAGTGGGGACAAGAAACCAAGAATTCTGCTGTTCAAATAAGTGATCTGGGTTGATAATATGACTAATATGAATACACTTGCTAATGGTTGTTCCCTTTTTAAGTTCCCAAATTAGAGAACATGACAGATTCAAGTTTCTTGTGGTATGTGGATGCTCCGAAACTTGCCGAGAGGAAGAAGGATACTGGTTTCTTTCTGGGGTGGAGATTTCCTTCATGAAGTAGTTTACCTCGAGTCTCTTCATCTCTCTTTCTTTCTTTATGCCTGCTCTATTCTCAGCAACAGGAAGAACCATGAACAATAACAATCACAACCGGTACCATTTATAGGACAGTAGCTGTATACAAGGCACTTGTGTTGAATGTTTTCTAGTTATTATCTAGGTTAATCCCAACACTATTCCTTGAATATGGGCATTATTATTATTTTACAGATGAGGAAACTGAAGCTCAGAGAGATGAAGTCTCCTGCTGAGGTCCACAGCTAGTACACAGAGGAGCGTGGATGCATGCAGTCCCTCCAGCTCCGATGTCTGTGTACTGTCCTGCCATCTCCCACTCCGGCCCTGCATCACAGACTGGAGTTAAGAGTGTTACCCTGAGGCTGGCCAGGTGCGGTGGCTCACGCCTGTAATCCCAGCAATTTGGGAGGCCGAGGTGTGTGGATCATGAGGTCAAAAAATTGAGACTATCCTGGCCAGCATGGTGAAACCCCGTCTCTACTAAAAATACAAAAATTAGCTGGGCATGGTGGTGGGCGCCTATAATCCCAGCTACTCGGGAGGCTGGGGCAGGAGAATTGCTTGAACCCAGGAGGCGGAGGTTGCAGTGAGCCGAGATCGTGCCACTGCTCTCCAGCCTGGTGACAGAGTGAGACACCTTCTCAAAAAAAAAAAAGAGTGTTATGCTGAGGCCAGGCGTGGTGGCTCACGCCACCGAATCCCCAGCACTTTGGGAGGCCGAGGCAGGCACATCACCTGAGGTCGGGACCAGCCTGTTTGAGACCAGCCTGACCAACATGGAGAAACCCCATCTCTACTAAAAATTACAAAATTAGCTGGGTGTGGTGGCAAATGCCTGTAATCCCAGCTACTCAAGAGGCTGAGGTAGGAGAATCCCTTGAAACTGGGAGGCAGAGGTTGTGGCGAGCCAAGATTGCACCATTGCACTCCAGTCTGGGCAACAGGAGTGAAACTGCATCTCAAAAAAAAAAAAAAAAAAGAAAAAAGAAAAGAA
Source organism: Pongo pygmaeus (assembly GCF_028885625.2). Taxonomy (NCBI): domain Eukaryota; kingdom Metazoa; phylum Chordata; class Mammalia; order Primates; family Hominidae; genus Pongo; species Pongo pygmaeus. The sequence goes on along the minus strand of NC_072384.2, from coordinate 102,266,223 downwards.
AAAAAGAATGCTACCCAGTTAGGGTCTGTCCCAGAGAAAAAGGCCAAGGGGGAGGGTGTCGAGAACAGGACAGCTTTGCTTGTGTCTATGTGAGTTGTGGTGTTGGGTAGTGTTGGGGTGTTGTGAGGGCATGTATCGGGGGTTGTGTATGACAGAAGGAGAGCAAGACACTGTCTCATGCTTGGTTGGTCACTCTGTGGCTGGGGACTTCACTTCTCCTGCCAAAGTCCCAACCCTTGCCTGCCACACCCTGCTCAGACTGAAGGAGTTGGAGCAGCTGGCCCTCTGTCTCTTTCCTCTCTGACTTTAATGCGGGGCCGGGACAGGCTGCTAGGCTCAGTGCCAGGAAGCAAAACAAGGGGCTTGCAGCAAGGGCTTAGGTTATAAGCATCTCAGCATGGACTGATAGATTTATAAGGGCTCTACAATTAGGGCAACCCCTGTGCATATAAATATCCAAAGAAATGAAGGATCTGCTCAAATCTTGCTTTGTATAGCCTGTTGGAGAGACGTGATATATATATATATATATGTATATATATATATATCAGACATTACATTACTGCAATAATAATACAGGTAGCTAATGCTTACATAATGCTTCCTATGTATCAGACACTATTTTCATTGCGCTGTGTATTATCTAATGTAATCCTCCTAGCAACCCTACAGTAGCTCGTAGCTCCTTTTGTTATTCTCATTTTGTAGAAGGGGAGCCTGAGGCACAGAGCTGTTAAGTAATCTACCCCAGCTAGCACAGGTAGTAAGAGGTGGAGGCAGGCTTCATAAATCCAGCCATGTGTTTTGTAAACCTTGTACCCGTGCCCTTAACCATACCATCGCATGACCCTATCATCCCAGGCATGGTGACAGGCAACTCTGACTCCTGTCCCCAGCAGCACTGATACTTCTTTCAGTTTCTGAGATTGTTGAGGCTGGTGAGACTTCTCAGTTAAAGTAAAAAATATTTCGGCTGGGTTTTATTTAGACCAGAGTTTCCATGGCTGTTTTGAACAATCCAGTACTCAGCCTGCTGGCTCTCTCTGGTGTTTGCAGCAAGAGCCTTTTCTATTGAAAGACTAAGGAAAGATGGTCCAGGTGAGCCCTGGACAGAAGACAAAGGAGGTAAAAGGCAATATCTTTCCCCCGCTGGCTTGAAAATCGTCATCTTTCTCCCCAGGAATCAATTTCTTTGCATCCTGAATGTTTAAAGAAAAGACTTGTGTCATTAAAAATAAAGTTTTTTTTTAAAGGAAGAAAAGCTATCTTTGACTCTTTGTGCATCTCCACATCCCCTTAGATGTGTTTTCAGAAAACCTCAGCTAAATGAGCACATTTCTAGAGTGTTAAGGGATAAATGGAACAGTAAGTGGACTGACTACTTGGTTATTTGACAATTCTCTGTGGGGGAATAACTTAAAACAATGCCCTGTGAAGATCTCAGAGATGCAAAAAAGGAGAATGTCAAAAAGGTAAAGGGATTCTTAGCCAGGGGTAACAAGGAGGGAATGAAGAAAATGTATCTAATGAAATTGTATCAGCCTGTAAAGAGCAGGAAAAAACAACCAACATTCTTAACAGGTGAGGAATTCATACCAAGCTCAGACAAGACAATAGATTTATGTACAGGTGCCCTGTTGTGTATGTGTTGGGAGGCACAGTGGAGCACTGGGCTCCAAGAATATTCCTTGACTAGGAAGTGGATTTCTTGGCAGAACCAGAACCTGGCTAGTTTCAGATTCTCTAAGGACAAAAGAAACTCCCTTGAGCTCATATAAAAAGTCTGTTTCTGGGAGGCTGAGGCAGGAGAATTGCTTGAGCCTGGGAGGCAGAGGTTGCAGTGAGCCGATATCATGCCACTGCACTCCAGCCTGGGCGACAGAGTGAGACTCCGTCTCAAAAAAAAAGAAAAAAGAAAAAAGAAAATAAAAAATGTCTGTTTCTGTTGGATAGTCACGTGGAGCTGTCACTGTATTTGTCTCGAGACTAGGTCCATAAGGGACACCTCACCTTTGTGTTGGCCTGTGCTCTTAGAGCTTCTATTACTTCCTCAGGGAAATAGGAGGAGCCCCAGGGAGGCTATTAAGAATGCCAGTAGCCTGTGTCACAGCCCCATACACAGTTTGAGGCCATTACTGATCTATTTAGAGCAAAAGAACTAAACAGGAGGGACTTAGAAACAGACGTAGAAAAAAACAAAACCAAACAGATCTTCAAAACAAAACAAAAACGCCAGAAGGCCCGGAGGCAGAATAAACTAGATTCATAATAGGGTGGGGGATGAGTGTCAAGTCTGTCCCAGGTGGTTTGGAAGCTTCCCTTCCTGTCCCCCTCTAACTCCCACCCAAAACCTCTCCAGCCAAGATCTGGAGTGGAGAGGGTACTCTCAGGATCTTTCCAGAGCAGCCTGGCCCCTGGCCTGCCTCTCAGCATATTCTTATCACCCTAGGATTGGGCTAGAGCCGGGTAAGTCTTGCAAAATATACCAGGATTTTGAAAAAACTTTTGACACTTTACTGCATGACTCCGGAACTCAACATGTGCCTAGTAAGGCAACTCACTTTGGAAGAGTTAGGGAGTTTTCAGAGTTAGGAAGCTACCTATAACCCAGGCCCCCTGTGCTGCAGAGAACGTCTGATTAGTTAATATTCTCCAGTCTGAGATCTGCAGAAGGGTGTCTCCCAGTCTCTTCCTGTCCCAATCTCCCTTCTTGGGTGACTACTTAGTTCTGAGTTAAACCTGGCTGTCAACCTGTGGTGGGTACAGTCACAGACCCGTAGAATCCTAGAGCTCTGAGGGACCCTAAACACAGAATCGAGTGGCTTGAACCTTGAGATAGTGACTCTCAGAGGAAAACTAAAGTCTACAGTGTCCTACAAGGTCCTACATGAGCTTTCTTGACTCCTTCCCCACCATGGCCACATCACCTCTCAGACCCCATCTCCTACCACTCTCCACATCCCTTATTCTACTCCAGCCACACTGACTTAGCTGGGCCTTGAACACACCATGCATACAACCAGCCTCAGGGCCTTTGCACTGGCTCATCCCTTTGCCTGGAACTCATTTCCAAAATATCCGCACATCTAACTCCCTCATCTCCTTTGAGTCTGTTCAAATGTCACATCTGCAATAAGGTTTACCTTGACTACTCCATCTAAAATTCCAACCCTCCCTCCCCATCCTCTGTGTGTACAGGAATCTTTGTTTTGTTCGCTGACCCAGACACTACCTTGTTTATTGTCCCAGGCACCTAGAACAGTCCTAGCACATAGTAGTTCTTCAATACATATTTCTTTAATGTATAAATATCACTAGATCTGCTTCTTGATGGAGAAAAGAGGAACTCATTATTAGTGTGCAGGGACTCTGAGGTGAGGTCAGTAGCCAAGGTTACTTAGTTAAAAAATGCCAGGGGCAGGGTTTGAACCCAGAGCAGTTGAAATACTCTCTGATGCCTATTAGTTCTGTGACCTTAGGCAATCTTGCTGAGACTCCGTTTCTTCCCTTGTAAAATGAGGATCAGTTCATCACTCCTCAGAGATAATTGTAAGAATTAAAAGCTATGTCACTCCATAAACCTTGTCTTGTAATTTAGGTCTCAGCTCAAACGCCACCTCCTCAGAAAACCTTTCCTGGCTACCCAATCTAAAGTGGCCCCCCAGATAGTGCCAGGCATTCAGTAGGCACTTGATAAATATTTGTTTAACAAGTGACTCCCCCAGTGAGAACCCATCTCTGACCCATAGGGTAAAGTCCAAATTCCTTTCCAGGGTTTCCAGGGTTCTGTGTAGGTTCACCTCCTGCTCCACTCCCTCCAGACCATCCCTCAGCCTGCAAACCCTGAACCCCAGCCCCCACTTCCACGCCAGCACCCTACCTCTGGATCAGAGGTCAGTGAACAGAGTCTCAGCAAGGTTGCTTAAGGTCACAGAGCTAATAGGCGTCGGAGAGTATTTGCCTGTGGGTCAAATCCAGCTCAAGAGCTAAGAATGATTTTTACATGTTTAAATGGTAGCCCCCACAAAAAAAATCAAAAGAAGATTTTGTGACACTGGAGCATTATATGAATTTAAATTTCAGTGCCCATAAATGAAGTTTTGTTGGAACACAGCCATGTTTATCTGTTTACATGGTGCCTGTGGCAGCTTTTGTGCTGCAAAAAGGCAGAACTGAGTAGCCACCACCACGAAGACCATAAAGCCACAAAGCCCAAGTGAAATATTTACCATCTGGAATAGCAGGGACTTTCCAGAAAAAGTTTGCTAACCCCTGATCTAGATATTTTCTACTCACCCTTCAGGTTGCTCTTGGAACCTGGGAAGTCTTCGTTGGTGTGTTAAGTTGAGGGTAGGGATCCCTCTCAGATGTGCCCCAACTTTTCTACGTATGTACTCATCTGTCTGCCTCAGGGACAGTTTCCTCTTGTTCTTTGCTGAATCTCCATTGTCTACCCCAATGTCTAGAACTATTTGTTGCAGGGGTGAATGACATTTATGTCTCCTCCCGCCTAGTTGGAGAGATAAGGATGTTCCAGTGTACAGTCTAGAGAAAAGGCAGGCACGAGGGAGGCGTTGAAGAGGCCTGGAGTCCTCGGGGAGCCTGTGGAAAGCCAGCGCCGCCTCTGCCGCCAGCCACCGGAATTGGGAGCTGCAGGGACATTTGGGAATTGGGGGTGTGAAGAGTCTACATGGATAAGGGCTCAGAGTTGGGAACAAACAGGGTGAAAAAGATGTCTCCCTAAGGGATAGCAGTTGAAACTGATGGTATTTTGGAGATTTTGGCAGTAGTTGCCATTTATTCATATTTCTTAATTACTTTATTATACTCAAGCATAAAGCAACGTCCTAGGGAGGCAGCTGTTCACGTCACTGTCCCCAGTCTTACTCACAAGGCATTCCAGCAGGAAATCACCTCCAAAACAACCTACGTAAGGTTCTGTTACTCTCCTGTTTTCTGCAGGTAACAATTATGATTGCTTTAATAAAATCAGCTGGGCCATTTAACGTCACTCGGAGAAGAATCCTGAGAAGTTCTTCAATTGCCAAAAGGAAGCTCCAGCTACAGGTAGGGCTCTGAGGGCTGTGCAGGGAGAGGCCCTCTCATTACTCCAAATTCAAAGGCAGCCAATGGATTACAGCCAGCCGGATAAACTTTTCTTTATCAAACTTTGCCCCTGACAGCTATAAGTTGATTCAACTAGAACAAACTGAAACTTCTTTTTTTTTTTTTCTTTTTTGAGGGGGAGTCTCGCTCTGTCACCCAGGCTGGAGTGCAGTGGCACGATCTGGGCTCACTGCAAGCCTCCCGGGTTCACGCCATTCTCCTGCCTCAGCCTCCCGAGTAGCTGGGACTACAGGCGCCCACCACCACGCCTATCTAATTTTTTGTATTTTTAGTAGAGACAGGGTTTCACCGTGTTAGCCAGGATCGTCTCAATTTCCTGACCTCATGATCTGCCCGCCTTGGCCTCCCAAAGTGCTGGGATTACAGGCGTGAGCAACCGCGCCCAGCCTGAAACTTCCTTTTTTTAAAAAAAAATTTAGTTTAATTTAATTCACTAAAAATTTGCAAGAATTGTGAAGAAGGTATGCTTCTGTGCCTGGGCTAGTGTGAGTGATAGCACAAAGATCTGCCAGCCACAACCTCGCCATGCCAAGAATTCATTCTGTGGTCCAAATAACACCTCTTTTGAAGAAGGAGCTTAGAGGCAACATTTCTGCAAGGTGCCAGAATATTCCCAGAAACCCATCAGGAAGACAGTGTTTGCTGTAAATAAGTTTGCCGCTTACTCAAGGCCTGGCTGTCCTGAGATCTTGGCCATCATTTTTCGGGATTCCCAGATGCTCTAGGAAGGTTGCAGTATCTGACCCCCAGACAGTGGTGTGCTGGTAAATGTTTAACAGCTGGCTGGGAGAGGGTGGAGCCGATTTGTAGCTTTGGCCATTAACATGGCATTACTACTCCCAAATTGGTAGCTGATTTCAAGATACCAGTGTGACATCAACCATCTCACAAAATTTCCAGAAACTGAACACTCTGCTCCAGCGAGCCACCTCTAGGGATTTCTGTGTGGGAGTCAGGACTTGGGGCTCCCAAAGCATGGGTTTGTCTAGGATCACCACCCCAGCCTTCATTCCAAAGATCAGTTTCTTGTGGTCTGAACCTCCCCACACTGATGTGAGGCCTTGGTGTGGACGAGCAGGCATTGGCAGTCCCCAGCAGCCAGTTCCTTGATGGGTCTCCCAGGCCAGGCAGCCTCCTGGAATTCGCAGACGCCTGGCTGCCCTGAATGCTGATGGTGGGGGTGAGGGGTGAGGGGTGTACAGAGGGTCCCCTCCTAGGTCTGGTGGAAAACCTCAGATTGGCCTGCTTTGTGCCTGATCTTTAGCTCCATGTGCATGAGAATGGGTCAGTGGCAGGTGGCCTCGGGGTGGGCATGAATAGCAGTAATTGTCCCTGTGTCAAAAGGATGGGCCAGGAAACAGGAATGGGACTGGAGGAGGGGTGGGGGTGGGGTGCAGCTCTCAGTGAATTAGGTTTTTTCTATAGATTCCATAAGGCTACATAATGAGCCACTTTTTCTGCCTCCTGGTCGCTCAGCTACTGCTCTGACCTCCCAGGGCCCAGAGGAGGGGGTCAACCCTCCCTGTTAAATGTGCTCTGCCTTTGGTTACCTAGTATGGCTCTGGGAGGAAGACCAGCTTCGGGAGCAGGCTGTTGGTGTCTGCTGCAAAGGGTGGAATACGTGCAGCCCAGCCATCCGGCCTACCACACCCCTGGCAAGGAGCTGCACCTCGCTGAGCTCAGTTCCCCCATCTGTAAAGTGGAGACCAGAATAATCCCAGCCTCACAAGGCCATTGCCAGGACTGAGGGAAACTATGCTGATGACTGCCTAGGGTCAACTGAGTAAAGCACTCAATTGAGGACAACCATTATGATTTTTCTGATTTCTGGCCAAGGCCCCAGCACAGCCTACACCTGAAGCATGTGACTAAGAGTATGACCCTGGGCAAGTACCTTCTCTCTCTGTCTCCCTCACTCTCCCTTCTCACTCAGGGTAGTCACGCTGTGTCCTCCCTGCCTCCCAGGGACAGGAGGATTAATGAGATAATGTGAGAAGCCGGCTGCTCTGGGGAAGAAAGGTGTTATGTACATGGAAGGTGTAATTATTATCCTGTAACTACATGAATGTTTAGATTGTACCTACTCCGGCAATTCCAAGGGGCTTTGACAAGCGCGTTGTCTCAAGCTGGAAACTGATCCAAGGGGTGGGAACAGCTGAAAGCTTCTCTCTGCTTCCAGGAGACTCCAGGCACCCTGGAGCCTCCCAGAGGAGGCGGTGCCCACGCTCCAGTCATCAGGGCCTCTGTGGGCACAGGGGGAGTGAGAGTCCCCTAAGGCTCCATACCCTGGATCCTGGGAAGGTCCCAGGATGGCTGTACAGAGCATTTGAGCTGGAATGGAAATCCAACTCAAATGAGCACAGCAATTTTGTGGCTGGCAAAGATTTTGGTGTAGGCTTTAGCAAATTGCAGTCTTACTCAGTTTATCTTGCCCTGTTCCTGGCACCTCAGTCTCCTGCTTCCCTCTGACTGTCATCACCACCAACACCATCTTTATCATCTCTTAGGAAGAAGCAAGAGGGTAGGGCCCTGGGCTGTGTGCTGGCTTTGGCTGCGTCAGAGTTTAGAATTGAAAACAGCCGTTCCCATTCTCCTTCTCAGATAGTTTCCCTCCAGAAATAGCTACCAGGAGGCTTGTGGGGTGGGCAAAAGCATGGATATGAGTCACCCTCCTGGCAGCCCTGGGGGGAAGGGAAGATTAGCTGTGAGAGAGAAAAAGGAGAAAGGATGGAAAATTGGGTCCTAGAATGTTCTGCACCCAATCAGAAATGCAGACCGGAGATGGGGGTTAGACCCTGGATTTGCATCCTGGCTCTGCCCCTTGCCAGCCTCTTGACCTTGGCAAGTGACTTATCCTCTCTGTTTCTCGAGCTCCTCTCTTGCGAAGTGTTGGTATGATGATTAAATGAGTTACCACCTAAAAAGCACCAGGGTCTGGACTGCAGTGTGCTCCATGTACATCAGTGATTCGTTAAAACTGACTGGCTGTCCCTACACCTGTAGCCCATATGGAGAGCCCCACAACTGGGGGAGATGGAGGCCTGAGCATACCCCTGGGGGTCCTTCTGAGAGATAGCTCTCAGAAGACAGAGATGCTCCTGAACTTGAGGCCATCCCCTTTCTCCCTCTGTCTTAGTCTTTTGGAGCTTCTATGACAAAATACCTTAGACTAAGTAATTTATAAACAACAGGAATCTATTACTTACAGTTCTGAAAGCTGGGAAGTCCAAGATCAAGATCAAATGATGCCGATATACAGGTGTAGCTTTGGTGTCTGGTGAGGGCTGTCTGCTTCACAGATGGCTCCTTACTGTGCAGTCTTCACATGGAGGAAGGGGCGAGCGAGTGCCCTCAGGCCTCTTTTATAAGGGCACTAATCCCATTGCTAAGGGCTCCACCCTCATGACCCAATCACCATCTACAGGCCCCACCTCCTAATACCATCACCTTGGGGTTGGGTTTCAACGTATGAATTTGGTGGGAGTAACACAAACATTCAGACCAGAGCACCCTCTAACAGCCAGAAGGAGTTCATAGGGATGCTACATAAAGGGAGGTGGGAAAAACCAGTCTCTTAGAAAAGACCCTGAACGAAGTGACTCATCGGTAGACTGTGGAATCCAGGTTTATGAAATCATGGTGATAGCGATGGTGATGGTGATGAAGATGACAACAGTAATGATTCTGTACAAGCTTTAACTTTTAAAATTGTTTTTACAGTTTCCTAGTTAGGAAATTAGTGGGACTGGACTAGATAAATATTGGGGTCCCTCTTCCAACTTCCAACTTTCTCATTCTGTAGTTCTATCTTGAAGCACACAAGAGAAGTTCTTAACTAGGGACAAGGTTACGAGGTGGACGTGCCTCCCCCAGCTCTCTCATCCCGCCGGACCCCTCATTGGAAGCTGGTCGCTCCTTCAGATGCCTGTGGATGGATGAAGCTGCAGCGTGTGCCTTGCATAAGGGGATGTGGTTTTTGGGGAGCTGTACTGAGGGTGTTTTGACAGGGTAAGGATGAAGAAATCACACATTTGGGGTCATCCTGGAGCTGTGGGGGTGGGAGAGGGTGTGTGTATAAAGCATTTATTTAAAACACTCAGTGGGAAACTCACAGGCCACTTAACAAGAGTATTTGGATGCTGGGAAAATGTGAGTCATCGAGCTTCCATGATGGATGGAAACATCCCTTCCAGGCAACCTAAATTCTTTTTCCTGTGGTTCTATGCTCACCAAACAGCCCATAGCTCTGTATTGGGAAAGAGAGGTTCTGGGTTCTGACGTGTGTGCCTAGTCTGCCCTGCCTCTGGGAGTAGCAACCTGGAATTTCAGTGGGCTTGGGTCTCTCAGGAATGAACCACTTCTGGATGATTGGACCCTCCTAATCCCAAAGGTTGAGAAATGAGATTCTTCACCCAGAGTGAGGCCCTCCCTGTGAGGCCCGGGGGAAACAGCCTGACATCCTCAGCCATCGGCAGCAGACATCTGTTCCGATGGCCAGTCCTGGGTCTGGACAGCATATGGCACACAGACAGGTGTCTGGAGACAGTGCTCCGTGGGTCCAGATAGGTACTCTGGAGTCTGTGGATGCTGTTTCACGCTGGTGAACTGAGCTATGGGGCTTATTGTGAAGGGGAAGTGAGGTGGGGGATGGCAGAGAAGGATGAGGAAGGGGGCAGAATAACTTTCCTACGGTTCTCTCTTCTTGTTCTCCCTGGGAAGGGAGAACGCCCACAGATGTAAACCCAGGTGTGTGATCAGCAGGATAATGGCCTCCCGGTAATGTCTGCGCCTCAATCCCTGGACCCAGGGGCTATGTCATGTTATGTGGCGAGGGGGATTTAGAGTTAGTAGTAAGCTGACTTTAAGAGATAATCCTCGGTCACCTGCGAGAGCCCAATGCAATCACAAGGAACTGTGATTGTGAGTGAAAGATGGGGGAAGAGAGTCGGAGTCAGATGACACAATGTGAAGAAGCCTAGACTGCCACTGCGGGCTTTGAAGATGGAGGCAGAGGCCACCAGCCAAGGAACATGGGCAGCTGGAACTGCGATGGAAACAGGTCCTCCCTGCAGAAAAGAACGCGGCTCTGCCCTCACATCGGTTTCAACCCAGTGAGACCCATGTCAGACTTCTGGCCTACAGAAAAGGAAGAGAAGAAATGTGTACTGTTTCAAGCTGCTAAATGTGTGGCAATTTGTTGCCCTAATAGGAAGTGAATACAAGGGGCCTGGGACAGGGTCTCAGGGGTGAAAGAGAAAGGTCCTGGAATGATTGTCCATGTTGCTGTTGTATCCTAGGAGGGATAGAACGCTGGCTCCTGGCCTGGCCGCCTTGAGTTAAAGGTCACTGAGTCCCAGGGCCTCTGGCTGATGCCTCGGGGAAGGGGAAGGAGGAAGCCTGAGGTGGCCAAGGAGGCAGAAAAGAGGGTCACCTGCACGGGTCTGAAGCCTGCTGCTGTTCAGAGCCACCCCACGGGCCCACAGTCACCTTTCCTACCTCTGTCCTTCCAGAGGCCTCCCTGTGCCTGGAGACACCCTGCTGGCACAGTCTCTCCTTCCCATTCTGTTTCAGAGCTTCACACCATCTGCTCTGCACTGGGGACTGTTCATCTCAGCACGGATCCCCATGCACTGCTTGCTTCTGAGGGGGCCTAATGCATCTGTGGTCATGTTGGCTAGAAGGAGACTTGGAGTCGCCTTCCATCAGGTGAAGTCAGGGGAGACCCTTACCGACATGGGAGGGACCAGAGGACAGTGCACCCCACAGACATCTTGGTGGAAGGTGGCTCAGGACAGTAGGGTGGGTGGGGCCTGGGCTGGGAACCGTGTGGGCTCCCCCTCCATTCCTCCCCATTCTCCTCCTGGGTGGCAGTCAGCCGGCAGGGTCTGCTGGAGCAGTGACCAAGGTCTGGGCCATTCTCAAAAGAAAGTACGGGCAGTTGTATTAGCCTGCTCAGGCTGTTCTAACAAAATATCACAGACCAGGTGGCTGAAACAACAGCAATGTATCTCCTCACAGTTCTGGAAGCTCAAAGTCCAAGATCAAGGTGTTGTCAGGGCCGGTTTCTATTGAGGCCTCTGACTTTGCCTGCAGAGGACCGTCTTCCCCGTATGTCTTTGCCTAGTCTGCTCTCTGTGTGCCCACATCTCTGGTGTCTCTCCCACTTCTTATAAGGACACCAGTTGTATTGGCTGAGGGTCCACCAGCTTCATTTTAACTTCATGATCACTTTAAAGGCCCTGTCTCCAAATGCAGTCACACTCGGAGGTACTGGGGGTTAGGGCTCCAACATCTGGATGGGGGTTGGGTGGGGACAATTCAGCCCATAACAGCAGTGGGGGTTAAGAGAAGGTGCTGCGTGGAGAATCAAAGGAGAGAGGCTTAGAGGCTGGGCCCTGGGGTAGATATAGCCTGCAGCAGGGACAAGGGTGCTAGGCTAATAACCTGGTGTTGGGTGGGGGTTTGGGTGGAGGGTGGCCGTCTAGGACCCTTAGCTGGGGTGGGAAAGGGCAGGTAGAGTGAGTTGTCTTGGGTGGCTGTGGGTGGCTCCCCCACCTCCGCAGTTAGCCCCTTTCACATTTTCCCAAAGCTCCTCTTGGGTTTTCATTAAGACTGGAACTCACTCAGAAAGCCCACCCCCGGAGCAAAGTCTTTCTCCTGGCCTAAACAGCAGCTCCAGGCCCCCTTGTGAAGGCTGGTTCTTTGGTCTTCAGATCGTTAAGGCACTGGGTTTGTGTCAACGGGGACCTGGCATTTGCCTTTGGAAACCAGAGGAGGGGTGGTCAGATATTTGGAGGCCACACCAGGCAGTGTGGCCATCTAAAAGTAGCCGTAGGCCCTGCGAAACAAGCAGGAAAGAGGATAATGGCAGAGTGGGCTGCTTCAATTTCACTTTAGGCTAGCCAGGGGATGTGGGCAAGGCCGGTGTCTGCTGGCTTTGTGCGGGCGCTGCCTGGGTTTTTTAGCCACAGTGGTTTGCAGCCCTGTTAAGACAAATGATTGTGATTAGGAGGAAAAAGTGCAGAGGAGCTGGAGACAGCCCCCACCCACCACCCACGGGAAACAGGAGAGAAAGAAACAGATGCTTGGGGCTGGCACTTGTATTAATGGGCAGACTGTTGTCATGCTCGACTGGTTTGCCTAGTCAGCCAGAGGCCCCGGGAAATAAAGGGCCTCTCCTCACACTGGCTTGTGGAGCAGTCGAGATCTCTGAGTTTCTCTTTGTCCTTGGAGAACCAGCTTTTGGGGAGGGGGCGACGGTCTAGGAACAGTCGGCTGTTGTTGGGGGTAGGGAGGGAGGTTGGTCTGAAATCTTCCCTCCCTACTCAGCAGGAGCGCCTAGGACAAATGGCCCAAGACAGCAGGGCTGGCTCCAGCCTTTCTTCCTGAGGGCTCTGCAGTCCATTTTCTGCTTTCGTTTCCTCCTCCCCATGGCTGCATTCTGGCCTCCGCTCCCGGGCTGCCCAGCAGAAGCACCAAGTCCATGCAGCTCTCTCTTGCTTTCTCTCACTCATGCCACAAAGGACCAAAGCAAAGTAAGGATTTTCATGCAATGGAATACAACTAGGCAATGAAAAAGACTGAACTACTCCTCTGTTCAGCAATGTGAGGCAGCACCACAGGTAGAATGTAGAGAAGAAGCTAGACATGAAAGTGTAGGTCCTGTGTGATTCCATTTATCTGCACTCCTAGAATAGGTAAAACGAATCTATGGTGACAGAAGTCAGAAGGGTGGTAACTTGCTTGGTATCAACTTGGAAAGGGCATGAGGGACCTCTTGGTCTGCTGGAAATCTATAGCTTGATCTGGATGGTGGGTACATGTGTGAATGCATCTGCAAAAATTCATCAACTTATCTACTGAAGATGTGTATACTTTATTTTTATTTTGTTTTATTTTATTTTTTTGAGATGGAGTCTCGTTCCATCATCCAGGCTGGAGTGCAGTGGTGTGATCTTGGCTCACTGCAACCTCCGCCTCCCGGATTCAAGCAATTCTCCTGCCTTACCCTCCTGAGTAGCTGGGGCTACAGGCACGTGCCACCACATCCAACTAATTTTTGTATTTTTTAGTAGAGATGGGGTTTCACCATGTTAGCCAGGCTGGTCTCAAACTCCCCACCTTGGCCTCCCACAGTGTGGGATTACAGGCATGAGCCACCATGCCTGGCCAATTTGTATACTTTAATGTGTATGTACTTAACCTAAATAAAAAAGTGGAAAGTACACTTTCAAATACTACGTCATCTTTTTTTTTTTTTTGACAGAATCTCTGTCTGTTGCCCAGCCTGGAGTGCAGTGGCGTAAACACAGCTCACTGAAGCCTCAACCTCCTGGGTTCAAGGAATTCTCCCATCTTAGCTTCCTGAGTAGCTGGGACCACAGGTGCGTACCACCACACCTGGCTAATTAAAAATTTTTTTTGTAGAAAGAATGGTTTTGCCATGTTGCCCAGGCTGGTCTCAAACATCCTGGGCTCAAGCCATCCTCCTGCATCAGCCTCCCAAAGTGCTGGGATTACAGATGTGAACCACTGACCCCATGTGGCCACTCTTCTTGACTTCAGGATGCACAGGAGTATATTTCAAAGATTGCCCTTATTGGCGACCTGTTTAAATTCACTTTTAAAAAAGAGTTCTGACCTTCCAAGGCAGCTCTCTGAAAGAGTGTGGGGCTTCATACTCTTCAGAGAAGTCCTTTTGTATTTCTGGATGGTGAGTTGGGCCTACGGGGATGAATCCACGTGTGGAACACACGAATCCCGCCTTGCAAATAGACACTTCCTTCTCTAGTCTGGGTAGGAGATTGTGGTGCAAGGAATGGGGTCAAGAGTATCTTTGTTCTACTCCCTGGGTCTCTCTTGTGAGGGGGGGTAGCATGGCTTCTTGGTTATAAGAGCAGCTACTTATTGGGGGATGCCTGGGCATCCTCCAGCACCTGACCCCCTTATAATTCACAGATTGCATCTCATCACCAGTCTTGCTGTTGGAGCTGCTGAGCAGGTGCAAGTCATACTGAGGCATGGGGGTGTACACTCTGCTTCCCCTCCCTGCCTCGCCGCTGGGGGGACCAACAAGAGCAGAATGAACAGGAAGCTATTGGGATGGCCACAGAGGAGGCACAAGAGAAGCCCAAGTATTTTGTTCCTGGGCATTCATTTCTCCTGAGTAGCCGGCAGCCCTGTGTTTAGCAGGGAGAGGGTAGGCTCTGTCATTAGTTTCTGTTTCTCAATAACTGACCCTCTCAGGTTGTCCCAGGGGCATTGGGAGGGCAGCTGGGTGTCAGGTAAGTCCCTGCCAACTGCTTCTTGGCTGATACTGCAGGGCAGAAAGAGAGTGTAACAACCTTTTCTTCAAAGCTAGAATCCAGCTAACTCTGCCTCGGAAAAGTGCTGACACAGCCCGGATGCGATCAGACACATTTCTTCCATTTGCTGCTGCTCTCGGTGAAAGCTACTGGTGTTTGATGAGCGGAAACAAGCCGCCCTGCTGAGACTTCCTGCCAGTGCCAAGTGTTTCTGCCAAGAGTGCTGAGCGTCCGCCATGTTGAGGAGGTACTTCTGTGCAGTCTGGCTCGATGAGACGCCTCCCTGTACATCAGTGGGGCCTGTGGCATCCCCTGACCATCTTACAGATGCTCAGGCTAGAGCAGAGGCTGTTCATTCTCCACCCAGTGACCATGTTCAAAGGGATATGTGTGTGTGTGTGTGTGTGTGTGTGTGTGCACATGGCACATGCACGTATGGATACATAGACATCGTGAAACCCATGGCTTGTGTGGAGCAGGGAGAGTCTGACCCTTTTTATGCTACCCTGAAGCTTTGTTTGGAAATACTTACTTTACCTGTGACACACTTTTTAGGGAAAAAGTGTGAGAGATCCAAAGAGACTCAACCCTGAAGAATCTTACAGCCACTTCTTCAATGGCATTTCTTCTGTCTATAATACTGTGTGAGTCTCTGTTGGAGACAAGAGATGCCAGTAGTTATCTTGACAATTCTGTGGATCCCTACGAGACCTCCTGTGCTGTTGGGAAATGAAAACCTGCAGCTTGGGAGCCCATGGATGGGGCTGAGCACGCCCTCCCCTCCCACGTTTGGTGGTGTATTAATAACTGGGATAATTGCACCCCTAATGATCCCAGCAACAGTAATTTCTCTGGTGCACCCAGAAAAAAGCCTGCGATGCATTGACAAAATGACTTACAATTAAGACCCTTTCTGGGACTTCCAGGCCAGGTCTTTGCAACACTTTCTATTGCAAGCCTCTGTCCCTTCCATATGTGAGCCTGCCTGGGCCCAAACTGCTCTGAACCTCACTGCCTTTTTCTATTTCCACCCCCCAATCCATTTTTCTTGAACAACCATGAAGGGCTGTAGTCCACAGAGCAATAGAAAGGACACTCCATATAATTTCTCCTTCATTCTAGCAATAGAGTATAATTTTACAATCTGCCAGGATGGCAGAGAGGAACAGGGAGGAGCTCTGCCCATTGTCTTGGCATCATGGAAAATTTCCCCAGGTATCCCTGTGGAACTCTCCCCTGAAATCCAAACAAAAAGCAAAAAGGCCAAGCCACACAGGCGCAGCACCACTACCAAATTTCTCAGAAGTTACCATGGATAAAAACTGGAATCCCCATTGGTTTTTCTTTTTAAAGCACAACTTTTATTAAATACCACGAGTTGGCCACTGTTAAGACAATGGACCTGTCCAAGCATCTTGTCTAGGAATCAAGGGGAGAAAGACATTGTGGGGCCCAAGAGCAGATGAATTGCTCCCAAGAATGGAAAACAAATGAGCCGAGGTATAAATGGATGGAAAAACAAAAGGAAGAGATTTCTTGCACAATGCAGACCATTGAACGGAAGGGGGCCGTGGACAGAGGCCCAGGTCGTGGGACCAGCTGAGGAGTGGTGGGACGGGCTAGATGAGCTGTCAGCACACAACGGAGTTGAAGTGTCTTCTCCCCCATGCCTGTGATCCATGAAAACGCTGTGCTTCTCTCATTTTCTTGCCACGAACTGTATCTGCTCTGCTGCTAGCAGCTTTGTGGCTCTAAAAGAGGCAGAGATGTCAAGGTCTGACCCACACCCCGCTGGCTCCCACTCCTGGCCTGGCTAGCATCAAATGTTCACAATGGGCACAGGTCGTGACTTTCTTTCTGAGACTGGACTGCATCGAGGCCTGTGGCTAATTTCAGTGGAACATATGGACTCCTGTGTAACTTGACCTCATTGTCCCTGTTTATAATGGAGCCAGCAGGAGCACGACAATGGTCCTGGCCATCCCCACCCCCCAGGAGGCGTGGTTGAGGGTATTCCTTTCTCTCTGGAATACATGATCACCTTGCCCTCGGGGCACATTCACTGAAGTCATTATGGGGAGACATGTCTGTGGACAATGAGGAGCTCTGGTGTGCAGGGAGGAGCTTCTTCTGCCTGGAGCAACCAAGACTCAGTCCTCTTGTGGCGCACTGGAGGAGGCCACTAGGCAGGATTTGGGTGGGGAGGGGACAGTCTCCACCTTCCCATTCCCACCTCCCCATCACCACCAAGACTGGCCTTGCCACCCATTGGCAGAGTTCCTGGATGACCTCTTCTTGTGGTGATGGTGGCTGTGGGACTCTTGTTCTTCAGAACTTATCACAGTTAACTCTTAGTCTCCTTGGGGAGACCCAGCCTGGGAGAGGAGTTCTGCACTGGGAGATAAGGTCCAGGCCTCCCACCAAGGACCAGAATCACCAAATGCCCGAGATGGAAGAAACCTTAGCTCCTGATTCCAATATTTTGTTTCAAATGAATAAATAAGGCCCTGAGAGGAGGGTAAGTGGCCAGTCTGTAGTCACACAGGTCATGTCAGAATCTGGATTAGGCCAAGATCTTCCTTCTGGAGCACCATGTAAATCCCCAGGTAACATAGGGGCAGTTGTTGAGGATACTGGCATCAAGCTGGGCCCTGTTTGTAACGTGGACAGAGACAAATGGTTCCCTCTTGCTTATATGCATACAAAATGACAAATGACTTTTTCTTTTCTTTTCTTCTTCTTCCTTTTTTTTTTTTTTTTTTGAGATGGTGTCTCGCTCTGTTGCCCAGGCTGGAGTACAGTGGCATGATCTCGGCTCACTGCAACCTCTGCCTCCTGGGTTCAAGCGATTCTCCTGCATCAGCTTTCTGAGTAGCTGGGATTACAGGTGCCTGCCACCACACCTGGCTAATCTTTGTATTTTTTAGTAGAGACAAGGTTTCACCATGTTGGCCAGGCTGGTCTCAAACTCCCAACCTCAAGTGATCTGCCCACCTCGGCCTCCCAAAGTGCTGGGATTACGGGATTGAGCCACCCCACCCAGCCTCTTTTCTTCTTTTAAAGAAATAACTCTCCATCCAGGGAGAAAAGACCTGACCTCAGAGGGTTAGACTGAAATTTGCCAAAATTAGGGCAAACTTATCCAAGGGTAGCGTTATATCACCCACCTAATTCTTATTGACTCTGTAGGGCTGCAGCTAATACCTATTATGCAGGGCTTTGTTGTTCCCCTAATGGGACTCATTTTCTCCCTAGATTCAGAATGAGCTGCTTTTAATCTACTGCACACCCTTCCTTTGTAGGCCTCGTGCAGCAGAGGCCCACACCTCGAGCAGGAGCCTCAGTATGCATTGGTTCGCCTTGATCCTCCTGGGTATTACAGTTCCCTCTTCATAGAGGAGGCCCCCGGGGCCAGAGAGGTGACTTACTGGAGGCCACAGCACTAGGAAGGAGCAGTGTCAAAATGCAAACCCTAGTGTGCTGACTGCAACCCAGGTGCTCTCTGTGACATCTCTTTGTGGTCCTCTGCCTTGGACTGTGGAGGGATCGTGAAGCCAGGCAGGGGACAAGGGGAACTTAAAGGAAAAAGTCCTAGAGGCCCCAGACATCAATGCCAAATGGCAACCTGGGAGCACCCTGCTACAGGACCCAGCTTCCCTTTAACCCTGGGCCGGCCCCTGTGTGTCTTCCAGGTCCCCTTGTGATTGCCTCCTGCCTCTGCCTGTTTTCCCATATGTTGTTCCTCTGTCTCAGCCTCAAAGCCACTCTCAGGAGAAAACGACTTTCTGTTATAACCAAATGGGTTAGGTCTGGTTCAGCAACCTTATTATTCCAGCTCATCCCCAAGGGACCCAGCCCTGGGTCTTTAAACACCACACACCCAAAATGGCATCTCTCTGGGAAAAAAAAAAGGAAACAGCAGCTTTGGAAGCAAATTTTACTAATTCCTACCCCATTGGAGAAGAAGCAAGAAGTTTCCTATGTCCAGAGAATGGGAAACTGCATTTTAGGAAAACTGAGTGTTTGAGAAATAAAGGGAACGCAGGGCAGCATGGGTAAAGGAGTGGGTGTCAAGAAAAGGAGAACATCACAGAAATGCATGTGTGGGGGAAGATAGCCGCGGACGGATGGGGATAAATGGAGAAAGTCCAGCAAATGTGTACATCTCCTGAGATTAAATCAGCATGCGTGATTGTGAGTCGGGAGAGGACTGGACCCGGGAAGCAAATCTTACACATTTTCCTTGGAAAGATGGTGGATATGGATGGGACATCTTAGTCATGAGTCACAAGAAAGAAAACCTGAGAGAAATCCTATCGAAGGCAAGAGCAGCTGGGTCCTACAGCTGGCATCGTTTTTCAGTTAGAAGTTAATCGAAGTGTTGGCTGGAGCCCTGGGTGGAAACAAAGCATTGGAAAGCCAGCCTAGCTTGGGGTCCTGGCTGGCTGCCGCTTAGCTCATGTGTAGGAACAGTGTGGCGCTGAGGAGGCGGGTGTGAATGGCGTCCTGGAGGTGAGTGCAGACACAACATCCACACATAGAGGCTGATCCAAAACCCATTGTTCTTTAAACGGGTAGAATGCTTACAAGTTGTCAAAATGCTTTTACGTAATAAAAACCTTACCATCTAGACAGGGCAAGTGTAAGAATGGGCATTTTGCAGAAGAGAAAACTGGGGCCCCAGGCAGGTGGAGTGACACCCAGCTTATACAGCTAGGACATGGTGGGACCAGGGTGGAACCAGCAGATTTCAAATCTACTTCATTTTAGACTAATACAGATTTTCCTCTGGAGTGGGGCTACAAGTCACCTTTCCTGGGGAATGGTTACCTAAACAGAATCAAGCTTCCGTTGCAAAGAAGAAGGGGACAGATGATGTTGAATGAATAGTCAACAGATGTCCATTGCACGTTCAGTTATTTCTATACTGAGAGACATTGTTTGTTTCTAGTTTTTTGCTTGTGCACACAACACTGCAACGAGCAGCCTTGCAACGTATTATTGCCCTTGGATGCATTTATTTCTTTAGGATAGATTTCCCAGGGTGGGACTGCTGGTACCAAGGGCAAGTGAGTTTTAAGTTTTAATATGTACTGCCTGACTCTTGCCAAAAATATTGTGGCATCCACACTCCCTGGCAATGGGTGGGAAAGCCAGTCTCCCCACATCCTCTCTGGCTTCCAGCTTATTTTCCATTGTACTCTGCCACCATCCTTTTGGGAAGCTTTTACGGATTGCCAAGCAGGCATAGTTAGAGTGGCCCAATGAGTTAGTATTAGTTAATTGCCTTCAGATACTTTGTTCCTAAAAGACATCTGTTCTTAAACAACAATTTAAGCCAGTCTGGAATTGACAGGTTTTGCCAATCAACTGCCACAATCTCTGGAATTTGAGTTTTGATCCACGATCTGCTGCGTAGGTGGCTTTTTCCCTTCTTTTTGTTGATGCAGACACTATAATGTGTCTTGTGCTTACTCTGTGTATTAACTGAACCTAAGCTACTTCTTATCACACTCCCCATATTTCTCGAGTTTATCCTTAGAGTATCTTGAAAGGTTTCTTTCTCTCTCTCTCTCTCTCTGTGTGTGTGTGTGTATGTGTGTGTTGCTTTTAGTTTAGTTTTGCTTTTGGTTTTTGCCTTTGACCAATTCAGAGAGATGTGCTAGGAATCAGCCATGCTGGTCACCTGTCACCTGGAGCAGCTGCTCCTTAATAGTTATTGCTTGATGTTGGAGGAATTAGCTTGAGAGAGAAGGCTGAGGTTTAGGGATGTCTACTTTGCCAATTCAAAGCTGATTTTGCAGGCAGTGGTTGAGGGGCTTTTTCAGTGTGATGATACAGCTTCTACATATCATTATGCCATGAGATACGTATTCCACGTAGCAAATGAGAATGATGACTGCCTGGTAAACCATGAACATTTAAGCTGCCAACACAATTCTCAGATAGCCCTTGCCTCAGTGCTAAAGTCTGTATTTGCATGCTATGGTAACAGTAGGTTTCTTTATCAATGGTTATCTTGTTTCTGGGATCTATTCTTAAATACAGAAAACATCACATTCTCTGGGATCACATTAACAAACCTGCACGTTGTGCACATGTACCCTAGAACTTAAAGTATTAAAAAAAAAAATCTGAATTGCTTTTAGTGATCTGTTACATTGCATGTTGACCACAGTTAACATGTTGTATATTTCAAAATTGCTAAAAGAATATATTTTTAACATTCTCAGCCCCCAAAAAGTGATAAATTGGTAAGGTAATAGATGTATTATTAATTAGCTTTATGGAATCTTTCTACAATGTGTACAGTGTATAGGTTTCTACAATGTGTAGACCAAAACATCATGTTGAATACCATAAATGTACATAATTATTTGTCAGTTAAGTTAAAAATTTTTCACATACAGAGTATAAATTTAAAAACAAATCTGAGTTGAGTCTTTAAGAAATTTCTGGGCTGGGCACGGTGGCTCACGCCTGTAATCTCAGCACTTTGGGAGGCCGAGGCAGGTGGATCACGTGGTCAGGAGATAGAGACCGGTGAAACCCCCTCTCTACTAAAAATACAAAAAAATTAGCCGGGCGCGGTGGCGGGCACCTGTAGTCCCAGCTACTGGGGAGGCTGAGGCTGGAGAATGGCAGAACGGTGTGAACCCAGGAGGCAGAGCTTGCAGTGAGCTGAGATCGCGCCACTGCACTCCAGCCTGGGCGACAGTGAGACTCCGTCTCAAAAAAAAAAAAAAAAAAAAAAGAAATTTCTGATACTATTTGCATGACTGTTTATTCCAAGTGTTGATTCTTTGAGAAATGGATGTAAATACATCAACAATTGGAAATTTGCATCTGAATGAGCATAGATTACAGTGTTATAAACATTTTAAGTTTAATGATTCAAGTAGAACAGTGTTTTTGTTTTGTTTTTTAATATGTGTGCTTGTGCCTTTGATCCATGCATCCATCTTTTCAGTGTTTTCACATTTGGAGCTCACTTCATGAACTTGAGTGTCTTACATTTCCTACACAAATCAGATTGGTGTAATTTAAATACTTCATAAATTAAATACTTTCAACGTATCTTTATTGAGTTTCTCCACTGTATGAAGCGCTACTGTATGAAGGTTAGAATGAATCACAGGCACACTGCTTTAAAAATCTTAGTAGGTGGCAGGGCGTGGTGGCTCATGCCTGTAACCCCAGCACTTTGGGAGGCTGAGGTGAGCAGATCACCTGAGGTCAGGAGTTCGAGACCAGCCTGGCCAACATGGTGAAAACCTGTCCCTACTAAAAATACAAAAAAATTAGCCGGGCATGGTGGCGGGTGCCTGTAATCCCAGTTACTTGGGAGGCTAAGGCAGGAGAATTGCTTGAACCCGGGAGGCGGAGGTTGCAGTGAGCTGAGAGCGTGCCTTGCGCTCCAGCCTGGGCAACAAGAGCAAGACTCCATCTCAAAAAGAAAAAAAAAAAATTAATAGGCTAACTTCAGGCACACTGCCTAAGAATTAGCCCTGCTCTGCAAGGAGCAGCTAAAAATAAATAATAAATAAATAAAAACTATAGTAGACCAATGCCTGTTCTATTTAACTTGGAAGGTGGGTGAGGGATAGTGGATTCTGGGTTTGAATCTTGCCTCCAACTGCATGACCGTGGGCAAAGTACTTTTTTTTTTTCTGTGCTTTGGGTTTCCTTATATGTTAAATGGGAGTAATGATTATACCCACCCTATGGGTTGTTGTGAAGATTAAAGGAGACAACCCACACAAAGTATTTAGAGGAATCTAGCCTATAGTAAGTGCATAATATTAATGCATATATTAGGTTGGTGCAAAAGTAATTGCATCTTAGAAGAGAAGGTAAATTTGCAAGTATTTCTTTCTTTTGGTTCCATAGTGCTAATTGCTGGGGAGGAAGGAGACCCAGGGGAGAAGGCTTGGTAGAGCCTGGAGAGCTGTATATGTGGGTATTGAAAATGTAGACCACAGAGAGGTACTAGATTGTTTGTGTTACAAAGGGTCAAGAAATTAGATGATTCAGCAATGACAAAGAACTGGTTCAGGAGGAGTGAGGAAGCGGGATGTCGGCAGGCTAGGAGGCCGAGGTTGAAGGGTCTGCACCACACTTGAGGTCTTGGAGGGAAGGTAGAACCGTGTAATGCGATCCAGCTGTGGTCACTATCCTATGGGACAGAGGTCATCCATGTGGAGGAGGGCACAGAAGAGGGTGGTCAGGGAGCTGGACAGGTCATTGACATGGAGGTTGAGGTCATCAAGGATGATGACAGGGGAAAGACGGGAAATGCAATCCAGAAGCCAGCAGAGACCTGGAAAAGGCAGTGTGCCCAGATGGCAGGGACTTGATTGGCATGACCAAATGGCATGGACATGCTGCTGCTTCCCCTGTTGTGTGGAAGACACTAGGAGAATGCGAGGCTTCTGTAAGCAGGGCAGGAAGAGGCAGGATGTTGACTTGCCTGCACAGGTTTGGGTTAAGGTGAGAGGAAAATGAAGACTTAAATGGACCATGGAGTGAGTTTCCCCAGGGTTCTGTGGAAGAGACTCCTTAAGAAAGAGTGGAATTTTAGGAAGAGCTGGTTAGAAATGAGGATGAGTATGGGGTTGGGGAGGGATTTACACACATGCAGTTATAGGCTGGGGAGCTGAGACCTAGGAAAGGAGGCAGTGGTTTCAAGGAATCTCTCCTTGGAGAGTCTGTGGCTTTGCCATAGCAAGCAAGAATAGTAAAAAAGAAAGAGGAAATAAATCTACTTGATTATTTTCCTCCAAAGAGGAGAGGAACATTTTGTCCCCTGGTGGTCTGAGCAGCTGCCCCTCCCTCCTGCTTGGCCACCATTGCTGGCAGGGTCACCGGCTGGCTCCTGGAGGGCAGGACCCACATGCATGTGGCACTGTCATCCTGCCCTCTCCAGACAGGCAGCTCAGACCTACCTGCTGCAGCACACTCCATGGTTTCTGCTAATGCTGAAGTGAGCTGCATGGCTAATTCATTCCTGGCACCTCTGAGAACATGAGCTCATCATATCATTAAAGGAATAAGAATAAACAGGAACAGGGGAGCTGCTCAGGAGTTGGGAAACCTCTGGCCCTCTGTGCCTCCCACACATCTTTGGAGAGACAAAGGGGCCAGAACAGCCCACAGTTCCTGGCTACTGCCCTTGGCAGCCTCTCTGTCTCCACTGCCAGCTCTGGGCCACTGCTTCTCCACAGCATGTGAGCCCCCCTGCCAGTCTTCCTTAGGCATCTGTGGGTACCACCCGCATCTCCAAGCCTGTGATGGCGTCCGAGGGCCTTTTGCCCAAGATAAAATCATTCTTCCTGATTTTGGATTTTCACAGTTTGCATTTCCTAGTCCTCTTACCCTGGATCCATGTTAACTCTTGCTCGTCAGCAATCCAGCCAAGAAAATTTTTCTTTGGAGTACTATTTGCTTTTTCTCACCTCTGAGTCATCTCCTGTCTTCTTCCACCTGCCTGGAATGTCCCCTTCCTTCTCTCTCTGAAGGGATGCCAGCAAATACATCATCCATTGCTAGAGGATCTGTTTCTGGTCTTCCGGTCCCTTCATTTGACTCCCTTTGCTGTGGTCTCTTTAGTGATTCCCAATCTTTGCCTTTATTTTTTGTACCTTCCTATGCCTCCGTGTTTCTGGGTTTCTCAGTCCTGTACGTGCCAGTAGGGGGATGCAACCTCCATTTCAGGTTGCATTGTTAGTGAGGCATTATTCTTATTAAATAAATCAAGCTATATAAAATTTCAAGTCAACCAGGTGCGGTGGCTCACACCTGTAATCCCAGCACTTTGGGAAGACTAGGAGGGTGGATCGCTTGAACCCAGGAGTTCGAGACCACCCTGGGCAACATAGTGAAACCCCGTCTCTACTAAAAATACAAAAAATTAGCTGGGCATGGTAGTTCACGCCTGTGATCCCAGTTACTCAGGAGGCTGAGGCACGAGAATTGCTTGAACCTGGGAGGCAGAGGTTGCAGTTAGCCAAGGTCACGCCACTGCACTCCAGCCTGAGTGACAGAATGAGGCTGTCTCAATAAAATAAATGGAATAAAAAATTTTGGCTCACCCCACCCCAGCATTGCATGCCTTCCTGCCATGCTTTATGTATTTTCTTAGCATTTCCTTCTTACATGACTTGATATGCAGTGGTGCCCTTTAGTAGCACACCCCACAGTAACTTCAGCAAAGAGGAAATATGATTGGTGGCTGGTTCCTGCCCTCTGCAGCATGTTCACCCTGATATTTCATCAATCTCACAGGATCCCACACTTGACACTATTGAGATTTTTGGACCCTACTATAGAATTATGTGAGTCTTCTACATATTTTCGCAAATTTGTTTATGATAATCTGTCTCCTTCATTGGCACGCAACCTCTATAAAGACAAGGATTTTGTCATTTGGTTGGTGCCCTGTGTCCAAAACAGTTCCTGCCCTCCTAGGTGCTCAGTGAGTGTTTCCTGGATGGATGGATGAATGTGCTCACCCATCCCACCCCAAAGCTGGGGCCCTCACACCTGCTATTTTTAGTCTTTGCCCACGGGGCCCCTTCTGAGGGCCAATAGGGCTAGTAAATTTAGCTGACTCACTGGCTGGCTGACTTTAGTGTATAAAGAGGTTCAAGTCCCAAAAGCAACCCCTCTGAGAAATTGGGCAAAACCCAGCCCAGCTTTCCTTCAGGGCAGCTGCTCCTCTGAGAAGGAAACCCAGTGCCACTAGGGTGAGGCTGTGTCCTGGGACAAGCTTCCTGATCAAGGGAGAGCCATCAGACCTGCCTGGGAGGGGATGTGGCTTTGGCTTTTCAGGAAGCCCTTCTGGCCCAGGCCTGGGTCTTGACAGAGCAGGGCTGGGCAGCCCTGGGAAGCACGTGCACTGCCGATTCTGGGAAGGGTGGGGAGGGAGGGGGAATGAGCAGGGTTGGGGTGGGAGCCAGATGGGATTTATGATTCAATGGTCTGGGCTCAATTGGTGATCAGGATGGAGCAAGGAATGGACAGAGAACCAGACGAGGGCCTGGCACCGCACTTCTGTGTGAATGAGGAAAAGGTGCTGCTCTGAGTAGATGCTATAGGAAAGGGTGTTTCCTCACAACTGCTGGACTTGCCCTGGTAAGGCGGGGAGAAAGTCAGCCAAGCCCCAGGACAAGTCAAGGATTTGGTGTAAGGTGACTTGACCAGAGGAAGCTGAGATTGGAGGATGAGAACTCTGGTCCCTCAGGGAATGGGTTACCAGGCAAGGAGCCCATGCATGGGAGAGCAAAGCTGGGCTAGTTGCTGGGTAACAAGGCAACAGAAACCTGCTTAGTGGGAGCTGATACACCGAGGCCCAAGTATGTCAGCGTCGGGAATAACTCCAGAGTAATGAAAGCATTCCAAGTCTCTATCTGCACACGGATGGCCCTGGAAAACAAGGCACTGCTGGAGCCATGTCGTGAGGCAGCCTCAGCAGAGCAGGCCGTAGTTCATCAAAGAAAGACCCATTTGTGTGGTTTGTCATAGCTCTGTGGCTCTTCAGGTGTGGTCCCTGGACTAGCAGAATCCTCATCATCTGGGAACTTGTTAGGTATGCAAATTCCCAGCCCTGCCCCACACTCACTAAGCTGGAAACTCTGGGATGGAGCCCAGAAATCTGCATTTTAACAAGTGCCAAGTGATTCTGATACACTCTACACTTCGAGGACACTCTGTAGCTGAAAAGCCCAAACTCTTGTTTTAGAGGCTGCGTTGGGGTTGGGAGATGGAAGACTACACATCAAGGCACAGAGGTAGATGTTTATGGGAAATGTCTGCCTGCAAAACTAAGGCAAAAATTCCGGACTGAAGCTTGGAGAATGGACTTGGGCTATAGTGTTCATTCCAGTCTTAAACAGCATGAGGGGAGGCTTTTCCTTAGCCCTGATTCTAATCTCAAGGCAACATTTCTTATAGGCAAAAGGAGACACTGAGTATTAGAGAACACCAAGAAATTATTGTTTATTCTGTTGGGTATGAAAATAGTGTGGTAGTCATGTAAGAAAATGTTCATATTTTTGGGGGAGATGCATGTTGAAATATATGGGTAGAGATAGCATATCTTGCATTTGCTTTCAATAAAACATTTCAGCAAAGATACAAAAGGAAAAAGGGATAGATTGAGCAAATGTGGTAAAATCCTGATAATTGTTGAATCTGGGGGAGGTATATTTGGGGGCTCAATGTATTGTCTTCTCTGCTTTTTTGTATGTATGATATTTTTCGTTTTATGAAAGGATGAAACAAGCTGAGAAGCAAACAAATGTTAAGTGCTCAGCTAAAACCAACCTTATTTTGTGCAGTGTGCTGCTGCGTGAGGTTGACCTAAGGGGGGCTGTCTCATGGGGTGCAGTAGAGCAGCTTACCACTCACCCTCAGCTGCCCACCCAGCCTCCTAACCCAGATAGCCACCACCCTGCTCTCTGTCAGGACCCCTACCTGTAGCTTTCACAGTAGCCAGGGTGGCTTGAGCCTGCACACACCTGTGGGAACCAGAAATGGCTCAGCTGGATCTCAATTTTAGGGGAAAGGGAAGTTCTGCACCATTAAATAACATAGGCCTCAGGGAGGGGATCAAATGTCAGATGGAAAGGAAGAACCATCTCCTCGGTCCCAGCCAGCTCCACCACCAGCTCCCCGCCCAGCTGCCAGCAGTGGCTGCCTCCTCCCCAGGGAAGGCTGGCCCCTCAGTCTCAGCTTTCTCTGGGCTTTTCTGGAGGCTTTTTTTGGACTTTTATGAGGGCTGCGTGGTTTTTCACTTTGAGCCCATTCCATACTTGTAAAATGCAGGTCTTTGATGCTGTTTAGCCATACAAAGCGGTCTTAGTTGTTTTCCTCATTGTCTAATTTCCGCTTAGGGATTTCTTGGTGAACAATTCAGAGGCCTGCAGAGGCTCTTTAAATGCCCACTGGGAGAATCCATTTTTTTTTTTTTTACTCTTAGATTGAGAAATTCATTTTCTTTTGTTTGCTGCTATGCTACAAGGTTTATTATTGCTGTTGTTTTAATGGTCACTTTTTTTTTTTAGACACAGTTTTACCCTGTTGCCCAGGCTGGAGTGCAGTGGCATGATCTCGGCTTACTGCAACCTCTGCCTCCTGGTTTCAAGTGATTCTCATGCTTCAGCCTCCCGAGTAGCTCGGAGTACAGGCATGCGCCACCATGCCCAGCTAATTTTTTGTATTTTTAGTAGAGATGGGGTTTTGCCATGTTGGCCAGGCTGGTCTTGAACTCCTGGGCTCAAGCAATCCACCCACTTTGGCCTCCCAATGTGCTGGGATTACTGGCATGAGCCACCATGCCCAGCCAATTGTGTCATTTTTTTCTTTTTTTGGGAAAGGGGTAAGGGGTGAGTTTTACCTCAGTTCTGAAAGTCTCACTAGGCACAGGAGTGACTTCATTGCCCACCATCTTTATGGATTGTCCCTAGAAACCTCCAAGCCTAAAGTTCCTCCTCAGCCTTCATCTCCTGAGCTGCCTCCGCATTTTATCATGGTGTACAACCTCCATGCTGGTTTGAAGGGGAAAGCTCTTTATTTTCCCATTAAAAAGAATAAAAAACTAAGGTTCTCCTTTCATTACAAAGCTCAGGGAACTGATACAATTATATTGACTGTATTTTTGCATCATCTGAGCATTTTAGAGTTCCTGTTGCTAATTTTCCATAACGTGTTTTCTTTTTCTGGGGGAAAGTGGCAGGAGACAGAGTCTTATTCTGGCACCCACGCTGGAGTGCAGTGGTGTAATCACTGGTCACTGCAGTCTCCACTTCCTGGGCTCAAGCGATCCTCCTGCCTCAGTCTCCCAAGTAGCCAGGATCACAGGTGTGCACCACCACGTGCTGCTATTTTTTTTTTTTTTTTTTTTTAGAGACGGGGTTTTGCCGTGTTGCCCAGGCTGGTCTTCAACTCCTAGGCTCAAGCAATTCACTCGCCTTGGCCTCCCAAAGTCCTGGGATTACAAGCATGAGCCACCACACCAGACCCCATAATGTTTTGATAAAATAAGCCACAGGCTTTCCCTTTTGTGCCAGAAGAGGAAACAGGAGCATGAGATTGGTCAATAGCTCTTAGTCAGGGATGACTGGGAGTCCCATCTCTTCACATATTTAACACACTTTTCACTGAGTATTCACACCTCAGGCTCTGTGCTAGCCAGTCAAGGAGCAAGTGGGCACTGCTGTGACAGAGCTGCGACCCCTCCTTGTCTCTCTGGGAGGCAGGGCAGGTGCTGGAACTGCCCTGCCCGGTTTCTACTAGCTGAACAGGCTTGGATATTTGTTTTTTATTTTTTTGAGATGGAGTCTCACTCTATCACCCAGGCTGGAGTACAATGGCGTGATCTCAGCTCACTGCAACCTCTGCTACCCAGGTTCAACTGATTCTCCTGCCTTAGCCTCCCAAGTAGCTGAGATGACAGGCACCTGCCACTGCGCCTGGCTAATTTTTGTATTTGTAGTAGAGACGGGTTTTCACCTTGGCCAGGCTGGTCTTGAACTCCTGACCTCGTGATCCACCCACCTCGGGGTCCTAAAGTGCCGGGATTACAGGCGTGAGCCACCGCATCCAGCTGGACATATTTGTTAATCTGTTTATCCATCTGTAAATTGGGGATAAAATAGTGGCACCGGATAGGCTTTATGTGAGGATGAAATGACATCATGCAGGTAAAGTGACCGCATAATTATTAGATGCATGCTCTCTTCACTGCCGTATGTCATGTGATGTGTTCGTGATGTAAGCCCCTCCTAGTTCATAAGCTCCTTGAAAGACCCCCACTCCATCCAACCCTGTCATCCTTCTGAGAAACACTTCCGTCTCCCCACTGTCTTCTAATTTAAGTACAAATGTTTCTCATCGGTCTCTTTAATGTTTATGGAGTACTTACTGCATGCCAGGTGCTTTTCATGCACTTTTCGCATGCTCATTTTATCCTCTTTTCTTTCTCTCTGTGTTAAAACCTTAAATTCCAACAGACACCAAACCTTCTGCAGAAAAGGGCCATAGGAAAAGTACCTAAGGAAAGTTGAGAATCACCTTGAAGGCCCCCTCAATGTGAAAGGAACGACTCAATTCTTCTCCTCCTATCCATCTGAATGGCGGTTAATTCTGCAAAGAATTCAGCCTCACTGGCCCTTTGCCTCCAGGCCGCTTCAGATAGGAGATTATAATTGTTATGGAGGCAGCCCAGGCCCCAAGATTGAAACAGAGATAATTCTTCGCTATTAACACGAATCTGGAGTCCTGTGGGACAAATTGGAAAAAGAGGCGGGGAGGCAGCAGGGGAGAAGGGAGAACTGTTTAATCTCTTTATTTTCAGGAAAACAATCATTTTAATGATTCACCCTTTAATTTATAAAACAAACACAGCTGTGGCTTGACGTCCTTTATCTGATTTCAGAGGCGCTAACCTTCCAGTGCCGGCTCCGGAAGGGCACCCAGCGCGGAGACCGACACGGGTCACGTCCTGGGCTCAGATTGCTGCCTTGACTTAGGGAGCAGGGGCTGGGAACCCAAATGCTGCCGGCACGTAGGCCTTGCCCACATCTGTGTGGCACAGAGCAGACAATGAGCCACTTTCCCCATGTGATCCCTTTGTACGTTCAGAAATCCGGGATTGTTGGTTTCATCAGCTCCTCAAGATGTAGGGCAATGCCTGGCACTTAGTGGGACTCATGAAAGGTTCCTCCAGTCAATCAAAAGGCATTTATGTTAAGTGCCATGTGGAATCCTGGAATGGATTCTAGAACAGTAAAAGGATGTTTGTGGAAAAACTGGTGGAATTTAAGCCTGTAGTTTAGCTAATAGTAAAGGCCAAAGTTAATGTTATTAGTCTTGACAAATGTGCTGTGGGTATGTAAGATGTTAACATTAGCGGAACCTGGGAGTACAGGTGAAGGGTATGGAGGAACTCTCTGTATTAGCTCTGCAATGTTTCTGTAATATTCCAAAATAAAAAGTTTGTCATTCAAACAAAATTCTGAGGTTAGAAAAAAAGGCAGTTATGGAGGTACATGAAGAAACAAAACATGACATGAAAGATGACATTGTCCCCATGAAGCTTTGATTAAAAACATGTATATCAAAGAGTTATGAGAATTAAATAACAGCATAAGTGACCAGTGCTTCTCAAACTTTTAAGGGTACACAGGTACCCCAAATGGTTGAGGTGAGGGGCTAGAAATTTAGCACAAGGGTTCTAAAAACCTCTTTGAATATTTTAGCTTCAAAATCATAAATATTTTCATTCTTTTTGTATTATGTAATGATTGCGCCCCCACAATTTCAGGTAAAATTACTTGAATACTTTGGGGAGATTTTCCATGTTTACTTTGGGGCTTTAGGTACCCCTGGTTATACATTTGTGACCATGGAGGTATGTGTCCTTATGACAATATGAAATTTAAGCCCTGTGTTTTTGGAAAATGGCAACAATTAAGAAATCCTCATTCCTCACGCTTTTGTGTTCTGAAAGTGGGAAACTGCAAAGGGCTATCCTACCATTGAATACTCTGAGATAATGCTTCCACATGGCTCCCAAAAGACTTGGGGTGACTCCCTTGCCTACCTGCCTCTAGAAAACCTCAGGCTCCCTTTCTTTTCTTTGATACTATGTGGAGAGACAAAAATTTTATCCCTATACTCTTAAAATTTTGTTTTGTTTTGGGTGGGCCTGAGAATGAAATTGGCAAGACAGATCAACAGGAGAAAAGCATTCATTGGCCAGGTGCAGTGGTTCACACCTGTAATCCCAGCACTTTGGGAGGCCAAGGCGGGTGTATCACCTGAGGTCAGAAGTTCAAGACCAGTCTGGCCAACGTGGTGAAACCCCGTCTCTACTAAAAATACAAAAATTAGCTAGGTGTGGTGGTGTGCGCCTGTAATCCCAGCTATCCAGGAGGCTGAGGCAGGAGAATCGTTGGAACGTGGGAGGCAGAGGCTGCAGTGAGTCAAGATCACAGCACTGCACTCCAGCCTGGGCGACAGAGACTCTATCTCACAAAAGAAAAGAAAAGCATTCATTATTTAACACAAGTTTTATGTGACATAGAACCCTCATAAGGCAATGAAGACTCAAAGAAGTAGTTGGAGTCAGTTGCTTATATACTGAATGGGATGAAGAATAGTAAGTTGTGAAAAAGCAACTAAATTATATGGGGAGGCATAAAGATAAGAGTTATTTTAATAAGGTCTGTGTAGAATTCTCTCAGTCTCAACCATCCATTCTAGATAAGAACATTGCTTTCCTTCTAGTATAGGGAGGGCATCTTTCACATGGAAATAGCCTCTTCTGCTTTTAAGAAACAGATGGAAGGTCAGAGTGATCTTTTTGCACCTGCTTTTTTTTCAAATACCTTTAACTCAAAATAGTCAACATGCCAGAGTGGGATGGGCATGGTGACTCACACCTGTAATCTTGCTCTTTGGGAGGTTGAGGTGGGAGGATGACTTGACCCTAGGAGTTTGAGACCAGCTTGGGCAACATTGTGAGATCATATCTCTACAAAAATTAAAAAAAAAAAAAAAAAAAAAAAGCCAGGCATACTATGATGTGTGCACGTAGTCCCAGCTACTCAGGAGGCTGAGGCAGGAAGATCACTTGAAGTGGTTCAAGGCTTGCAGTTTGAGGCTGCAGTGAGCTATGATGGTGCCACTATATTCCAGCCTGGGCAACAGAGTGAGATCCTGTCTCAAAGCCAAAAAAAAAAAAAAAAAAACCCAAAAAACTAGAGTGCAGTAGCATAGTCTTGGCTCACTGCAACCTCCGCCTCCCAAGTTCAAGCAGTTCTCCTGCCTCAGCCTCCGGAGTAGCTGGGATTACAGGTATACACCACCACACCCAGCTAATTTATTATTTTCAGTAGAGACAGGGTTTCACCATGTTGGCCAGGCTGACTTCAGGTGATCTGCCTGCCTCAGCCTCCTAAAGTGCTGGGATTACAGGCGTGAGCCACCGTGCCTGGCCGACCTTTCTCTTTCACAGTGTGGACTCTGCATTGACTATTGGCTCAGTCCTCAAGAGTGGGACCAAGAACAAAAGACAGACAGATCTGTGAGGAACTTTGAAGCCATTTCCCCTGTGATAGAGGCAACACCCCAAAGCAGCGAAGATAGTCTGATGGCTGGTTCTGGAGCCAAGTCTACACTGGCTCCATATGAGAGAGCTGCCACTTGTAGTTACAAGCTATGATCCCAAAACTTTCTGTGTGCTTCTAAGAGACATCAGAGAATTTACAGAAGAGATCTGTAGGTGGGGTCATTTTTCCCTTTCTCCGCTACGAAGAACGAGAATAATAATAGCCATCACTTGCACAGACCATCCAGGTGCCAGGTACTGTTCCAAGAACTTGCACACATGCACATACCCATGTATATATATCTATCTATAAGGTAGGTATATATTATCCCCATTTTACAGAGGAGGAAACTAAGGCTCAGAGAGGGTAAGTAACTTGTCCATGATTACACAGCTAGTAAGTGACAGAGGTGGCCCTTGTACCTCAGAAGCTTGGCTTCAAAGTTTGTATTTGCTACCACTCTGCTACGCTAACGCAGTAGCCAGCATACACCTTTCAGGCAGCCCCTATCCCATGTGAGCCACAGGATGCAGACCACCCGAGTCTGCATATTGTAAGGTATGATATCAGTCTCAGCCCCTGAGAAGTTCAGGGAAGACTTGTTCACCAGAACTGTCAGCGCATTTTCTTGTCCATGCCAGAGATGATAGAGTGTGCACATTAAGAATCTTATAAGTCTCTTTCAAAGAATTTCAAAAACATTGGTCTTCAAACTTCCAGGAAGAAGGTGAGAATTCAGATGGCTCATTCATTCAAAATGCATTTGTAAGGCTGGGCGTGGTGGCTCACACGTGTAATCCCAACGCTTTGGGAGGCCGAGGCAGGCAGATCACTTGAGGCCAGGAATTCAAGACCAGCCTGGCCAACATGGTGAAAACCCGTCTCTACTAAAACACAAAAAATTAGCTGGGTGTGGTGGCAGGTGCCTGTAATCCCAGCTACTCGGGCAGGCTGAGGCACAAGAGTCGCTTCAACCTGGGAGGCGGAGGTTGCAGTGAGCCAAGATCATGCCACTGCACTCCAACCTGGGCAACAGAGCGAGACTCCATCTCAAAAAAAAAAAAAAAAAAAAAAAAAAAAACAGCATTTATGAGGGGCCTGCTGTATGCCAGGCACTTTGCTGGGTTTTACAGAAGTGATAATTCAGACTTGGTGGTCCCTGAACTCAGGACACCTCTAGTCCTGGAACATGTGAAGATGAAGTGGAAAGGGAAGGATGTTTCTCCAGCCATGGGAAGACCTGGGTGGGGGCCCATCCTGCCATTAACCTGCTCTGTGACCTCTGGACTTCAGCTTCCACAGCTGTAAAGTGAGGGATGGGACTGGACAATCTCTGAAGACCGTTTCTAGCTTTAAAATTTGATTCCATGCCAGGTACAGTGGCTCACGCCTGTAACCCCAGCGCTTTGGGGGGCTGAAGCAGGCAGATCTCTTGAGCTCAGGAGTTCAAGACTAGCCTGGGCAACATGGCAAAACCCCGTGCCTACAAAAATACAAAAATTAGCGGGGCATGGTGGCACGCACCTGTAGTCCAGCTACTTGGGAGGCTGATGTGGGAGGATTGCTTGAGCCTGGGAGGTCGAGGTTGCAAAGAGCCAAGATTGCGCCACTGCACTTCAGCCTGTGTGACAGAGCAAGATTCTGTCTCAATAAAAAGAGAGAAAGGTCATCTTTGAGGAAACTGCTGCCCTCCGACCTACTTTCCTTTCTCTGGCATGGCTTGGGGGAGCACCTACCTCCCCAAGGTCAGGTTTTTCTTTCCTTGTCTCTACAAAAGTCATCTTGGGAAGGGTGCCTCTGTGGACCAGCATTCCCTTTGGCTTCTGTCAGCATCAGACTTGAAGCCTGCAGAAGAAATTAAACGAACACAAAGACTTGGGACACAGTCCAAAGAGAGACATTTCTATTTTAACTAAGGGTTTCTCCCCAAACCAAATTATCTTCTGTGGCAAGGCCATTTATAGTTGGGACTAGGAAAGGTAGTTAACAGTTACAAGAGAAAACATATTGGTCTAGCTTTTATATGTGATACATATTGGTCTAGGTATTTATTGGGTAAATAAGTAGCTGAATGAGACAAATATCTCTTGAACTTCCTATTTATGAGGCAGCTACCCCATTAGCTTCCAAAAATAATTTTAGGAGGTTTAATATTAAAGACACTTACATAATAAATCCATATGTAGACAGCTATAACCAGAGACGCATCAAGATATAATAAATGGAGATATAAATAGAAAAATATATACATATAGTAAATGGAGATATAAATAGAAGAAAAATCTGTGGTAATATATTTGTTGTGATAGAGTACTAAATTTAGCTTTGAGCTTTCTGGCAGCCAAGGCAAGATAGGAAATAAGATGAGATATGTGTATCATGTTCATCTGGTAAAAACAAGAATACCAGTGTGAGATACTGGGATTGCCAAAATTCAGAAAGATGTTCAGGAGAACAGACTTCCATGTCGCCAAATAATCCTACTAAATGTATTCAGGTCGAAAACACTCCTGTTTGTGTCTCCTTTCAGATAGTTTTATATTTAGTTTCTTGGGGTCCTCATTTCTGAAGGCTCTCATGTTACATAAAATATATTAAATAAATTTGTATGTTTTTCTCTTGTTATTAATGTCTTCTGTTATAAGGGCTTCAGCCATGAAGCTTGTGATAGGTAAGAAAAAGAGAGTACTTTTCCTCCCCTACACTATAAAGGATATTGGTCAACTGAAGAAAAGATCGTATCAATGTTAAGTTTAATAAAATTGATAATATACTATGGATATGTAAGAGAGTACTCTTATTCTTAGTAAATACATACCGATGGTTTTAGAGGTTAAAGGGCCATGAAATATGTACAGTTGACCCTTGATGGCACAGATTTGAACTACATTGGGCCACTCGTGCATGGATTTTAGTTACACCAAGTGTGCCCAACTCTCCCACCTCCCCTTCCACCTCCTCCACCTTTGCCACCCCTGAGACAGCAAGACTGATTCCTCCTCTTCCTCCTCCTCTTCAGCCTACTCAGTGTGAACATGACAAGGATGAAGATTTTCTGATGATCCACTTCCACTTAATAAATAGTAAATATATTTTCTTTTTGTTATGATTTTCTTAATAATATTTTCTTTTCTCTAGCTTACTCCAGCTTGTGTGTTAATTGATCATTTATGTTATTGGTAAAGCTTGTGGTCAACAGTAGGCTATGAGTAGTTAAGTTTCTGGGGAGTCAAAAGTTACGTGAGAATTTTTGACTGCATAGGGGGTTGATGCCTCTAACTTCTACATTATTCAAGGGTCAACTATACTCACTCTCAAATGGTTCAGAGAAACATTTGACATATATGTGCATGGAAATATAGAATTATATATTTGTATATATTTATATGTGTGTGTAATAGAGAGAGAAGAGAGAAAATGAGAAAGCAAATGATGAAACAAATGGTCAAAATACGAATCCAGGTAAAAAGTAGATGGGTTTTCTTTTTTTTTTTCTTTTTTTTTGAGATGGAGTCTCACTCTGTTGCCCAGGCTGGAGTGCAGTGGCACGATCTTGGCTCACTGCAATCTCTGCCTCCTGGGTTCAAGCGATTCTTCTGCCTCAGCCTCCCGAGTAGCTGGGATTACAGGCATGCACCACCACACCTGGCTAATTTTTTATATTTTTGGTAGAGATGGGGTTTCACCACGTTGGCCAGGCTGGTCTCGAACTCCTGACCTCAAGTGATCCACCCACCTCAGCCTCCCAAAGTGCTGGGATTACAGGCGTGAGCCACCATGCCTGGTGGATGGGTTTTCTATGTATGATTTATAATCTTGCAAGTTTTCTGCATGCTTGAAATTATTTTTGAATAAAAATTTTTAAAAATGTATGCTCTTAGATAAATAACTTTTTGGAACATGTTGTTACATAAACTTAAGACTTCTCTTCTTTTGTTCTTCAACAAACTTCCCAAAAGAGGGATCAGCACTTTACCTCATTTCCCTGCCTTCAGCTCATGACTCAACCCAAGCAAAACTGTCTTCTGCTTGCAGCTCTCTGCTGCAGCCACACTTACTAAGGCCAACCCCACCCCAGTGTTCTCCACTTGGCAGCCTCCCAATGGGCCACATCCTTCGTGATGTTCTATAGCATCTGATATCTAAAACACTAATCTGATCACATTGCCCCTCTTCTGACATCTCTTCATGGCTCCCTAGTACAAACAGAATAAAATTCAAATATCCTAGGCATTCAAGGTCCTCCATTATTTAAAGATACCCTATCATTCTAACTTTGTCTTCAAAAGACCCAAGTACCCCACTCATGCTGGGCCAGTCACCGTGCCCTGACTCCTCCTGCACTCTCCTGACTCGGAATCTCTGCCTCTCTCTCTGTTTATAACACCTCACCCTTCCTGTCACTTCAGACAGAGCCCTCATACTGCCTGCACCAGGAAGTCCTCCTAGGGCTCTCACAAGCTGAGTTGGCCTCTTGCTCCTGTGGGTTCCCTGGTGCCTTGCTGTACCTCTGGTGCTTTATATTCTTCATGCATCTGCACCACCTGATCCCATCCCTAAAGGACTGTCTGCTTCAAAGACAGGTGCTCCTTACCTGTGGCATCTTCATCATTGTGGAGGCACTCAGCCAATGTCTGTGCTTTGTCAGATGATTCGGCAAACTCACAGTCTCACCTGTAAGAGGTAAAAATGCTTTTGCCAGCCTGTGACATTTTCCCCCTTGTTGACTAGAACCCAACTTTTAGCAACCTGTTTGGTTTTCCACTAATCTGGGATTCAGGAGAAGACATAGTAGGCACTGGTTGGCAGAGCTGCAGGCCACACTGTTTGCTCCCTGGGACACGGACAGGAGTAGGCAAGGAGAGGACGCCTGTTGGAGAATCTGAATAGGGCTGGGAAGAAACAGGAAAGAAACAGCCGTTTGGTTTTGGGACATATCCTCACTAGAAGGCTGTGTCTTCTGGTATAAGGGAAGAAAAGCTTGCTTTCCTCAAACATTGCTAAGTTCATGGCGGAGGACCCTATAATAAAAGAAAGATACCAAAAGAAAAGTATAGAAACTTATTTAAGTTTTACATGACACAAGAGTCTTCATAAGGAAATGAAGACCCAAAGAAACAGGCAAATGTGTATTTTTATGCTCAGCGTGATGAAGGGATGGGTAGTCATGGAGAAGTATGATTAGACAAAGGAGCATGATCTAATGGTAATAAACTAGGGAGGGTGAACTTAGCAAGGCCTGTTTGTTCATATTTTTCTGTGTCCCTGTGTTTTCAGACATAAGGATGTTCCTCTCCTCCAGGTACGGCGGGGGGGGGGGCGCCCTCTCTGAGTGTCTTTTGACCCACTTCAGGGGAGAAGGGTGGAAGAAATGTAAGAGGGACCTTCCTAGGTTTTATGACCTGCTGCTGCTGTTTCTGTGAATGCCAAGATGCCACGTACTGGGGGAGTGTGTCCAAAGCCCATCGCTGGGAAGCGGATGCTGAGACAGAGTCAAGAGCGCAGCAAGAGGTTTGTTGGGGGATAATGCCTGAGAAAGATGAAAGGGCAAGGAAGCCAAATTGGGTAGGGAGAGTCTCAGAATGCAATGCACATCTGACAAAGTCTCTCTCAGCCAACCTCACTGGGAGTGCCACGGTGGTAGAGACTCCAAGCCCCACATTCCACCATGCTCAGTCATTAGCTAGGGCTCGCCAAGAAGAGGTACCCTCAGAGCCAGGGTGAGTCCCAAAGGCTCTACCAACTGGAGGCTGTCAGCCCACCGCACTCTTTGCAATGGAGTGGCAAGTCATCTCTTGAGGGGAGATCCAAGCAGCACACCCCTGAAGCTGTCACAAAGGCAGTGGGGAAGCAGCTGGATCGGCAGGTTCTACTAGATGTGGAGACATTAGTATCTCCCTCTCCGTCTGAGCCCCCCAACCCCCTATTCTCTAGGCCCACAAGTTTCTGAACCTGGTGCTCTAGGCATGTTACTGACAAAGTATGAAGGGGACCGAGGGCCTCCCTAATCACCAGACTAGGGTATGAGTAGAGAGGAACGAGGTTTCCAAATGGTGTGAGCTCTCTGTGAAGCACAACACAGGCTCCTGCCTCTATCAGTGTCTCCTCCTCCCTATTAGAGATGTGATCCTGAGTCTAAGTCTCCAGCCTGTTTGGAAATGTTTCATTCAACTGACAAGGGCTTGTCGCTTTGTCATCTAAGCCTAGGGCTTCTGCTTGCCTGCTGCCCCAGGGATACAGCAGAGACAAGCCACCCTTCCTCAACTTTCTTGTGCTGGAAATCACTGAATCCCTGATGCTACTGTCCCCTTAAGAAAGAAAGAAATGAGAGTCTTGTGTCCCTACAAATGGGACCCTCCCGTCGCCACTCACCCTCCCCTCACCCTTCCCTTTCTTTCCCCCAAACCCAGACTGGTGAGAAACTGCCGAGAAACAACATCCACAATTAAGTACGAGGTCACATTTAGTTCAGCACCATTGGCTGCTTAATTGGCTGATTCTATTGCTGCTCTCCTCATCTGCCAACACAGCCTCTAACAAGCCGCTTGCAGGGCAATTAATCCTCAGGTTCCTGAGCCCCGGCTGATGGAAGGGTTTGCTCCCCTTCTGGGCATCACGGTATCTGTGAACCTGCTGGTGGTGGGGAGTCGCTTGTCACTTAGAGGTCCTGGGTGAAACTTTCAGGGCTTAGAGAACCACATCATCCTAAGGAGGAGGAGGCTCCAAGATCCAGGAAGGAAGCTTGGCCTTTCTCCAGGGCCTTGAAAAGGCAGGCCTGACTGCCCTTCTGGGGTCTTCCGGGGAAAGGGAGTGGAGAGGCAGTAAAACTTAATGGTTAGATAATGCACAGAGTCAGGCAGGTCCTGGTCGAAATCTGGCTGTGTCCTTATTAGTGATATGACCTTGGGAAAGCTACAGGTACTAATCTTTTCTAGGCTTCAGTTTCTTCCCATGCAAAACTGGGATCATAAGAATAACAGCAATAACTAGTATTCTATTATCACCTGCAAATAAGGATTATAGAATGTTTCTGAGTCCAGCATGCATTTTGCTGCCGTGAGAACAGTCATCACAAACATTGCCAAGGGGATGGGCTGCTTATGCCCCTTCTAAACATAGCTGGGAGAGGTTGTCAATGCTTACCGTAACTCTCTGTGCGATCATGCAGGCCCATCTAGGCCAAGCTGTGTTGCCAGTAAAAGGAAATGCCAGCCCCCTGCTTTCTACCAAGACTTAACAGGCTGAATGTGGGGCCGGTGGCTTGGATTTGAAAACACTTCCATTCGTTCATTACCGAACCTAAAGCTTCTGGGCTGCTGTCTTACGACGGCGTGCAGGAGCTAGAGCTCTCTAATAACTGCCCGACTGTTCTCATCTAGTGGCCAAGATGGCGGTCTCCGTTCCACCAGCTGTGGTCAGGAGAAAGGCAAATCCCAGACAAAAATCACTTTTTTGTTTGTTTTAGATGTTGGGGGAAAAATTGACCTTTAAAAAATAGAAAAGATATCTTTTTCCTTTTGTTCAATTTCTGCTAAGGAGACTGAAAACCTAGGAAATCATTACCAATTCCTGTCTAGCCTACACCAGAGTTAGGGTGAATCCAGTTCAGTGTGGGTGGAAATAGTGATCAATGCTCGGGGAAGGTGATGTAAGTACTTCGACATGCTGGAAGGGATGCCTGGTCCCCCCAGCCTGCCTCCACACCCTTCACTTTGTTTACTTGATTTAGTGAGGGCTTTTGTGCTTCTCTGACTCATTTGCTAGGAAACTGAGAGGTGGGATCTGAGTTCTCAACTTGGGGAGTGGGGTTGGGCCATTATCCTTTCAACAGGTCTCAAAAACAATTGGCTTGATTTAAAAATAAAAAGTTACTTGAGATACCTAGGAAATGAGAGAATAAGAATGGAACCATTGAAATGTCTGGGTGTCTAAGGAATGTGCCTTTTCTGGATTCAGCTGTTTTCAATATCTCTACGGAGGCTGGGACTTGGGGTGGGGGTGGACAGGACATGGGAAGGAGTCAATAAAGTAATCATGTATGCTGGAAATTCAAGATAATCTCAAGCAATCATTCCTTTCAAAGTCTTCCTCAAAAATTTTACCAGGGTTGGTAAGGAGCTGAACTGCTGATTTGGAGTTCTACTTCCTTTTTTTTTTTTTTTTAAACCCCATCCTTTTAGACAGTCTTCTTAATGAGCAGGGGGTGGCTAAAAGGCAGGCAGGTTCTTAATGAGCAGGGGGTGGCTAAAAGGCAGGCAGGATGTGAGAAAAGAAAGGAGGAGTCCTGATAATCCACATAGATAATTGGGCTGTGATTAATCAAGGGCAATATTGCAGCCCTGGTTCTTTTAGGGGAAGCGCAGACAGAAAACACAGGGAAGAGCTTGGCGTTTCAAACTCCTGAAGCCCTAATGAAGAAGAAATGTGTTTATGGGAGTGTTAAGGAGAGTGTCATATCATAAGTACCCAATTAAGGAAGCCCTTGCAAGATTATTCACTCCCAGGAAGTATTAAGAAGGGTAGGGAATTTGTTCATTTAAAATCAAAACAACAACAACAACAACAAAACCCTGTAAGTTTTATAGGCATTTATTGATTGGCTCCCCAATATCTATCCATTCTCCCCTTCCCCTTCTTAACAATACCCCCAACTTCCTCCAGGAAGTCATCCTCCCTCCCATTTTCAGCTGTGTGCCTCTAGGTGCTCCACCCCCAGTGTTAGGGAGGGAGTGCGTGATCTCCTCTAAACCAATCAGTGCATCACTGTCCTCCTGGCCTTCTTGATTGGCTCCCAGTTGGGACCATCACCTTCATCTGCCCATCAGGGCCAACAAGACTCTGTTTGGGGTACTGCTGGCAGCCATCTTGCTCAAAGGAAGAGAGCCTGATGTGGGCAAAGGCTGATGAAGAAAGGAAGTTGGGAAATGGAGAGGAAAAAAAAAACCCCAGTCTGTTCACATTG
Source organism: Pongo pygmaeus (assembly GCF_028885625.2). Classification (NCBI taxonomy): domain Eukaryota; kingdom Metazoa; phylum Chordata; class Mammalia; order Primates; family Hominidae; genus Pongo; species Pongo pygmaeus. The sequence continues at coordinate 102,224,716 of NC_072384.2, read as the reverse complement.
TTTGCGGCACTAGAACAGCTCTTCCTAGAAGTCAACCCTATTCTAGACTTTTAGATTAAACGAAGCCGATAAAATACCTTGCTTATGTGAGCAGTTTGGATTGAATTTTTCATTATTTGCAACTGAAAGCATTCGATCGGAAGAAACCAACAGTAGAAGACCAAATGGGACGCAAAGTCAGCATCGTTGCTGGGAGAGGACATAAAGAGAGGAACACCCAGTTGAAACTCCACAATGCCTTCCTGTTATACCCCAGATATGGAGCAGCTGATGTAGTCACAAGCCTTAGGCCTTGTTCTTGCCCCTACAGAGCCTGAAGTTATGGAAGCAAAGTCCAAGCTAAACCCTGGATCAAGATTAGCAGCAGTAATGTACAGGCCACAGCCTGCACCTGTAAACTGGCCAATCATTAACCCCTGCTTACTCTTGATGTGCAGGGAGTAGCGTGAGAGAGCACTGGGGCCTGATGCAATTTATGCACAGCTTCAGGAAAACTAGTGGCATCGCCTCCTCATGAAGGATGCCAGTCCCCCTTCCCTCTGTTCTGACAAGTTACCAACAAGGCCAGATGTTAGCTTCTCCTTGATAAAATAAAAGAATTCTCATTGTGGACTGTGCATGACCCTCTGTGCCAGCGTCCTTGCCCGAGGTGGGAGGTGGACTTTTAGAGGGAAATGCCGGCATAATTTGTTTTGTAAAATCTGTTCCTGGTTTGTAAGTGATCTGAGACAGGATGAGCCCTGATTCCCATAGCATAGGACCTAACATATGGGAGGTACTGGCTAAATATTTAGTGAATGAATGCATAGGACAATGAATAAATGAACTCCTTGGAACTGGAGCCATAAGAACTGCCTCACCCAATCTCTCACTTTGGGGGATCCGTAAGGAAGGGATATATAGAGCAGGGATGAAGGGAAGCCCCACGTAAACTTTCCTAGAGGAACAGCTGCTGACCAACTGTGCGACCTTGGGCAGGTGATCAGAAGTCTCTGAGCTCACCATCTTCATCAGAAAACAGTACTAGCATCTGCCTTATAAGGTTGCTGCAAGGGTTAAATTAGAATATATGAACAATGATATATCAGCACATAGCAGATGCTCAGTAAATGTCTATTGCTTTCCCTCCTCATCCCAGCCCTTGCCATTCCTAGCAATGGCCAGAGATGCACAATCTATGGGAATAACTGCTCAGAGGTGCACTGGTGCTCCCTTTTGTCTCTCAGGAGTCTCTCTGCCATAAAGGGCAGCCCTGCAACTAGGGCATCTCCTGCACTTGGGAACCATCTGAGTTTTCTGTGGCTGCTATAACAAATGATCACAAATTTAGTGACTTGCAGCAATACAAATTTATATTGTCACACTTCTAGAGACAGGAAATCTGAAATTAGTTTCAGTGTGCTGAAGTCAAGGTGTCAGCAGGGCTGGTTCCTTCTGGAGGTGCTAGGGGAGAAGCCGTTTCCTTGCCTTTTTCAGTTTCCAGTGGTTGCCTGTATTCCTTGGCTTGTGGCCTCTTCCTCCATTTTTAAAGTGCATGACTCCAAGCTCTGCTTCAGGCCTCCTATCGCTATCACTTCTGTAGCCACATCTCCCTCTGTTTTCCTCTTATAAGGACACTTGTGATTACATACAAGGCTCACTCAGACAAGTTCAGGATAATCTCCCCATTTCGAGATCCTTAACTTAATCATCTCTATTAAGTCCCTTTTGCGAGATGAGATAATGTTACAGTAGGTAGTCAGGCAGGCATGAGCAGGAAAGGATAGGGCCCCCACCCCAACCAGGAATGTCAGGTAACAATTGGGTGATGGTCAGGCAGTTGTTAAACTGTCTCTCTAAAATAATAATTAGTTACAGCCAGCACCAAGAAAAGGCAATTTTCCATTAGAAAGAAAACACCTGAAGCTGGTGATCAGCAGGAAGATCTCAGGAGTTGGGTGAGTGGGCTCGAGCATGTGCACTAAGAGGCAAAATGGCAGAGTTTAACTGGTATGTGACCTTCCTCTACACCTGACTGGTAAGGGAAGAATGCCTCAAGTGAGCATGCATACAACTTCAGTGAACACACTGTGCATGCAGCCCTTCCCAAGTGCTGGCCAGCCACTGCACATGTGGACAGCCCACCCCAAGGGAAGAATCAGGGGAGAAGGAGTGCAGACCCCAGAAGCATGATATGGTTTGGCCGTGTCCCCACCCAAATCTCATCTTGAATTGTAGCTCCCATAATTCCCACGTGTTGTGGGAGGGACTTGTGGGAGATAATTGAATCGTGGGGGCACTTTCCCCCATACTGTTCTCATGGTAGTGAATAAGTCTCATGAGAGCGGATGGTTTTATAAGGGGTTTGCCCTTTCACTTGGCTGTCATTTTCTCTTGCCTGCCACCATGTAAGACGTGTCTTTCACCTTCTGCCATGAATGTGAGGTCTCCCCAGCCACACAGAACTGTGAGTCCATTAAACCTCTTTTTCTTTATAAATTATCCAGTCTCAGGTATGCTTTATCAGCAGTGTGAAAACGGACTAATACATGTGCCAACGTATAAAGCTGCAAGTCACAGATCAAACAGTGCAGTTGAATCTCCCAAGTTGCCTACTTGGCCCTCTTCCAAGTGTACTTTACTTCATTTCATTCCTACTCTAAAACTTTTTAATAGACTTTCACTCCTGCTCAAAAACTTGCCTCTGTCTTTTACTTTCCCTTACGCCCCCTCATTGAATTTTTTCCTCCGAGAAGGCAAGAATTGAGGTTGCTGAGAGAACCTGAACAGAACAGAACAGAACAGAGACTTGTTCGGATTTGCGGCTGCCAACAGTAACATTCACACGTTCCAGGGATTAGGACCTGGGTATCTTTGAGGGCCTTTATTCAGCCTACCACAGGAACCAAGTCATAGGGAAGCTTGGTTGGGCCACGCCACACTCAGGGGCCTGCTTCTCTCTGCCTTGGACAATGGCTGTGCCACCAGGGGAGACAAAATATACCTCTCCTCAAAGGGCTCCAGGGCTGCCCTGTGAGTTGCATTTTGTTTTTCCTGGTGAACTCTTTCTCCTAACCATTGTCATTTGTCAAAGGCGGCAGGCAATCAAAGTCCTGGCCACATTCACCTTGCCCTCCCTCTCTTCCTCCAGGATGCAGGCCCATGACGGCTATTGCTGCCAGCCCTGGGCCCCCCACAGCCTGACATATGAAGGCTGTGAGGATGCCCAGTTGTTGGACCTGGCTCTGCTCCAGGCTGTCAGCCCTTCCATTAGTAGGAAGCAGGTCAGAGCTCTCTCTAACGCTTCAAAAACATCGCCCCAGCTGTTGGACAGACCGGCAGTCACTTGAGCCTGTGGTAGGTATCCAAACCCCAGGAAAGTCTGTCTCACACAGGCCTGAGCTGGGCTTCACAGAGGAAGGGCATTATGTCAGTGAAAACAAGATGAAACTGCAGGGTCCTGCTTGGTGAGGCTTTGTTCTGCCAAATCCTTCAGGCTACCCGGCTCTGCCCAAGCCTCCTCCTCACTGTGCCAGGACATTCTTGAGTGACTTTGCAAGAGCAGGACAGCTGGCTTCCGGGGAGTGTGAGAAATGGCTTCAGAGGAGCATCCTCTCTAGAGGGTGGGGGAGAAAGAAAAGGGGAGAAAATTCTCACACTGGGAAGGTGGGAGGTAGTTCTTGTCAGGATCAGGATGAAATTGAGATGTTGCTCTGGCTGTTATTCATGAGTGACTATTTGGGCTAAAGTATTAATTTTTAATAACATGAAGGATGAACATAACTACCTCTAAATAAAATCGAGATAGGAAAGAATAACCGCAGATGCTAGGAAATGGCTTTTTAAAACATGCATTTTCTGTGGATAAATATAAGTCCACATGCATTTATCCAGTGTCCTCATGTGTGCAGAAATGTGAACATACTTTACTAATTCAGGCTGATTGGGTGAGATGCCTAAGTGAAATGTCTGAATTTGTTTTTTAATAAAGAAATGCAGTTTTATTATTTTCAAGAGCTTTGAGTAATGGGGCTAACAAGATGTTACCTAGGAGACATATTTATGGATTTATTCTTTAGGTAGAAAAGGCTCCAATTTAGAATGCAGCAATTGGAGGGCAATGCTGGCAAATTGAAGGTATGTTCTGAGTGCAGGTGGGGATGTGTTGGAGGGTTTTGATTCATAGAAAATATTAACTTGTATTAATCGTTCTGGACATCAGTGCTGCAGTTTTAGGCGCCAGACATAGCCCTGCCCGCACGCCTCCCTACACACACACACACACACCTACACACACACACACACACACACACACACACACACAGGCACGCATGCGCGCCATAGCATGTAATTCCGTACCAACCATGACACATCAAAACAGGAAAAGACCTTTGCAGTCATCTGGTCAACCACTGAACCCATGAGGAGCTGGAGGGGCAGAGAGGTGAGGTGACTTGCCCAGCAGCAGCCCACTAGAGAGTGCAAGAACTAGAATTGGGATGTGCATTCCCACTCCCAGGTCAACTCTTTCCTCTTTTACTATTGCTTCTGAGGCATCCACAGCCACATTAGGGAAGGGGAGAAAGAAAGAAAGGGTAAGAGAAGAGAATAGAAGAGGCACAGATTTGGGGAAAGCAATGAATCATCTGACTACGACTTCTAATTGGATTTGGAGTGTTATTCCGTTTGTGCCTGCGCTTCCCTGCTGGGAAGCCAGCCCTGGGTCTGGAGCTGATACAGCAGTAACAGCAGCAGTTACCATTTACTCAGTGTTTGTTCTGTGCCAGACACTCTTCTAAGCACTTGACATGGATTAACTAACTTAATCCTCAGAACAGGCCCTTGAAGTAGGTCCTGTTACTAAGCCCATTACATCTGTGAAGAAACTGAGGCAAGGAGAGATTAAGGGTCTCATCCAAGGTCATAAGTGACAGAGCCAGGACTCAAATCCAAGCCCTCTATCTTCAGAGCCCTCTCTTACCTGGCACTACTCTGCCCTAACCATTTTGCTCTATACTAGACCTCCCAATAAATGGCACAAAATATTAGCCCTTCAGCCACTGGCTGTCCAGGCAAGGCCTGGAGTGGCTGGAGCCACTTGGTTAGTTGCAAACAACTTCATTTGTTTGTCCTGGGGTGTCTTATGTTGTATTATTATTTTCTCCATGTGCCATGGTTGTGAGGAATGTTGGAAAGTGCTGCCCTATTCTGTAATGTAGTCACGATGGATGATTCAGTTAGTTTCGTGCTGTCTGGCTAGCTCAGAATAAATTAGCCACAGGTTTAGCCCTGCCGGCTGATGATTTAGCCTCCCAGACTCCGCTCAGTCCTCTGGGAGGCATCTCATAAACACAAGGGAGAGAGGGCAGGAGTGTGTCTGGATCTGCATCAACCCCTCACCTGCCAGAAAGCCTGTGTGTGGCACATGTGCCTCTGGGAACAAGTCAGTAGCCTCATCTGCATCTATGGACAGGAATTTCCAACGCAAGGAGAAAGCATCAGGGGCCGGAGTCGCACAGCAGCCTTGATTCCTCTAACCCTGGGTGGCAGTTCCTTTTCAAAACAATGTTGACTTCTCACCCTGACATACAGGGGTGCCTGCATTTTGTATTGGCATTGCAATGATGTGTTCTTTTGGAGAACTACGTGTTCTGGAGATGTCAGGGTTAGAGGAGTCAGCAATTATGAGCTTATGAGATAATGACACGTGTGTTTAGTGTGATGACAAATTATACCATAGAAAAAAATTTTGAAGATTCAGAGTGAACTATTTTCCTATATAAACTTACTGCCTCAGGAAAACTGTGGTTAAAATGATAAATTACCAGGAAACTTCAAGTTTCCCCTAGAGAGTCAAAATAAAAATACAAGAAGAGGCATTGTTGAAATAATCCCAAATTGGAAACAGTGATTATTCAATTAAAAATAAGTGTAGTTACACTTTCTATTTATATAGTATCATCTGGCAGTTTTTAGCCTCGAGACTCAAAGAGAAATCTCGTAATCCTAGACTTCAATATCCTCTCCTCCATGATGAGTTTTGCTATCCTACTCAACAGCTAACCTTTTTCCTATAAATCTCCAAGGAAGTAGCTTCGTCTCCTCTCCTGTAAGTCTACTTCAGCTTTTTGTGGGCTTTGTGACCAGAAAGCTCCTTCTAATGTCTATTCTGAATCTTATTGCTATGATTTAAACCCATAATCTGTTGCCTTGTCCTAGGGAAAAATGGCAGCCACAGTTAATCCTTTACATTCTTAGAGAATACAACAAGGTCAACCCCTGACCTCCTCTTCTCCCTACTTAGCTCCATTTTGGGAGAGGTTTGTCTCTGGGCCCTCTCCAAACCCACATCATAGTGGAGTTCCAGACTCTGAACCTAAATGCAATGTGGTGGTGAACAGGGTGGTCTCTGTGGGTTCTACCAGTCTCCCTGATTCACTGTTCCATCTGTAGAGACAAGGCTTGGCCAGCCTCCTGGGAGGATAAACTTGTGGTTTCCTCATTTACTACCCAGGAAGTGCAGGGTGTGCAGGAAGGAGTAGAAGAGGCACCACTTGGAAAGGATGAGATTGGTCTGGACACCACTGTATGCTGGCCTGGGATCTTGGGCATCTCAGTTAAGCCTTCATAACCTCCTCCTTGATGTAAGGGAAAATTGTACCTACTGCACACAACCTCATAGGATGTTCTTAAGATCAAAGGAGATGAAGATGTCATTGAAAAGCTCACTCTTCCCTCAGCTCAGCCCAGAAGGTTAAACTGGTTCCCCTTTGGCCCAGAGCCCAGTGGCCGAGTCCAGCTGGTTGAGACAAGGGGGTTAAGTCTAGGAGGCAATGGTCCAGTGGCTGGGCTACACCCTACTGAGTTAAAGATTGCTGACCACTTTACAATTTTGTGATGTCTCCCCTTTATTTCCTGTGGCCATAGCCTTAATGTGTGTGACAAATTTTATACATAGAAGGAAAAAGACAATCACCCACTGGGTTAATGTAATTTCCTGCACAAGACTCGAAAATGCCCATTACAGTGAATCCTTTGGATCAAGGCCTAGCCAATAGAAGACTGACATCAAAATACAAATATTTTACCTGTGATGGGTGAGCCTCTGACAGCTGTCTCTACGTTCTCTCCCATAAGTGAGTTAATTCCCTAGCAAATAGCCAGGCCCTTGGGGTATGGTGCGTGCTGTTTTTGGGGAATGCTGGACCAACAGGCAGTTTGGAGTGGAAGAAAGGATATCAAGCTTTGGCCCCGGATTTGCCATTTGTGAATTATGTGACTCCAAATACCTTGCTTAACCCCTTAGCTTTCTCTTCTGAAAAAAAGAAATTTAAGGATGCACAATACACCCCACAAGGTGGGTCTGTATTAAGTAGCAGAGTGTGGGTGTTGAATGTGCTTTATAAAACAGGAAGGGAAATGCACAGTGTTGGTCATTGTCATTGCTATGGGTTTCCTAGGACCCAGTGCCAGTGGAGAGAGGTGTAAATCATAAGCTAGTTATTTTGCTAAGGACGTGGGTGTGTCTGTGTGTGGTGTGTGTGTGTGTGGAGTAGGGGAGTCTATGAAGGGTGTCAGACACCAAGATCAACAAAACTGTAATAACAGCTTGCATCCTGGAGCCCCTGCTGGGTGCCAGGTGCTGTGCTAACTGCCTGTCTCTGTTACCTTGAGCTCTCATGACAACCCCAATAGTATTAGTGATATTAGTAGTATATTCATTTCTTTGAGGAAAGGAGCTCAGAGAGGGCAAGTAATGGTCCAAGGTCACATAGCTAGTGAGGGCTGAAGCTAGGACTCAGGCTGGGTGACTCTAGGACTCACTCATGTCCCTTGCATACACTTCCCTATAGGTCTCCTTCCAGGTTCAGTACTCCAAAACCATCATCAGGGAAGCCCTGATTTAAACAGGAGTCAAGTGGTTCCTGGCGCTGCTCCCACTCAGTCAACAGACAGCAATCAAACTGGGCTTCCCTGGCTCTTCACTGGGAGGCTTGGGAGATCCCAAATGAGAAATGACCATCCTGTATTTGATGTTATCCCAAAGTGCCTGTTCCTCATTTAAGGCATTAGTGGTTGTAACAGAAATAGTAATATTTCAACAACAGTGGTGATTAGTTACAGAAGGAGCCAAGTGGCACTCATCTCCATGTCAAAAGCCCTCCCTCCGGGCCCTTCCAGGCACCCTGGCCTGTGGTGCCATGTTAATTCAGACAAGATTGGGTGCATTCAGGGCGGTATGGCTGTAGACAGTGCCATGTTAATTCCAAGTATATTCTCTGCTTGGCACCAGCCGGCAAGGCCGAGCTTGTGTGACACAAGCCCTTTGAAACTCAAAGAACTTTTCATCAGCCTGCAAGAGAGAAGAAAGTAGAAGAAAAGTAACAGGAACAAGAGCAAGTGGGGATGGTAGACTTCACCCTTTCTGCACAAGGGGATGGTACTGGCCCCCTCCCTTCACTGGAGAAAGGGATAGGGCTGGAAGGAGATGAACAAGTATCCTGGAAGTCTACAAGCCTCTCTTTAAGCTCCAGAGTCTCAGCCCGGCCTTGATTTGATGTCTCATACTCATTTAACTCTCAGCCACTGGGCATGTGTGACTTGGGAAGAAGAATGAGGGGTGATTTGTTTCAATCACATAATCCTTCATCCACAGGAAATGCAGGGACCATTGGTTTCCTCTTGAGGCCTCCCAAACCAGAAGGCCAACTTTGTAGGTGTGCAGTTTCACACCCCGGGTGTCTACCATACGGGGACCAACGGGGCAGACGGGAAGGAAAACATCCCAAGACCCAGCTGGGGTCACCTCCTGCTCCATGGGAGGGTTGGGGACCAGCCAGGGTGCAGGCTGGGCCAGGGGAGGGAGGGGTGTTCCCGTGTGGCAGGAACCGAGAACAAATGTGGGTGAAGTAGACGAGGTTTGATTTAGCAAAGGTAATGTCATCATTGTCTCCTCAGCAACCACAAGGTACAAACTCTGGGAAGGAGGGCTGTCTGCATACCCATATTTAAAGATCCATATATACCCATGAGTATTAACAATGCAAAAAGCTCTCTCTCTCCCCCCCTTTTTTTTTTTTTTTTGGCTTCAGTGCTAAGATTCTTGGTCTACAAATCACTGTTCATGTTAAAAAATTTTCTGAAGCTACTCAGTTAAACAAAAGATTAAAAAAAAACAAACAAACAAAAAAAAACAACCAGGCTGGGCATGGTGGCTCACACCTGTAATCTCAGGACTTTGGGGAGATGAAGGCGGGCAGATCACTTGAGCCCAGGAGTTTGAGACAAGCCTGGGCAACATAGTGAAACCTTGTCTCTGCAAAAATATAAAAAATTAGGTGGGCATGGTGGTGCACACCTGTAGTCCCAGCTACTTGGGAAGCTGAGGCTGGAGAATCGCCTGAGCCCAGGAGGTAGAGGTTGCAGTGAGCCAAGCACTCTAGTGTGGGTGACAGAGTGAGACTCTGTCTCAAAAAAAAAAAAAAAAAAAAAGAAAACAGTCAACCATATTCTGCCTTTATTTTCCCAACTTCTAACCCCCCTTTCTCTTCTCCTAAGTCTTGGATCATGCCCATGACGTAGTTTCTGTACATTTGCCCCTGTGGAGAAAGATCTTAGTCAACCAACAGTCTTTATTGATCTAATAGACACTATCATGTCTATTGCATGTCAAAGCAGAGGAGTGCCTGCATTAAAACTAGGCAGTCCCTGTTCCCAAAGTGAAAAGAGAAAAAGTACAAATGGTAAATGCTAAGTTGAGGAAGGCACCGTTTTAACCAGAAGTCTGGGACCATCTGAGCTTCCTTCCCTCACCTAGGGTGCTTACTCTGTGCCTAGGGTACTTACTTAGTGATTTCCCACATTTAACCTCATTTAATGTTCTTTCTTAAAAAAAAATGAAATTCTTCATGAATTTGCATGTCATCCTCACATGGGAGCCATGTGAATCTTCTCTGTACCATTCCAATTGTTTTAAGCACATGTGCTGCCGATGCAAGCACTCCTTATTCTTATATTTTATATCGCTAATACTAATTCCTACAGTTATTGGGTGTTTACCATGTGCCAGGTACTGTGCTGAGGTGATTACTGACATTTTCTCTTTACTTCTTCATGTAGGCTGGTATTCCTCTCCTGTTTTTCAGATGAGGAACAGAGGCTCGGAGGCATTGTCTGATGGCTTGAAATCACAGGGTGATGGTTAGGCTCATGCTTAAGGCTCCATGGTGCCTTGACTCCAGATCCTAGGCACTTTTTATTGCACAAATACGGCTCTGACAGCAAGCCTGTGAAATAGGTATCATTCACCCTAAGTCAATGGGGAAACTCAGGATGAAAGAGTTCAGGGGATTGATTGCTCAGTTTCCTCATTAGGAAATGGCAAAGCCTACTGGAACTTGGGTGTTTTGACTACAAGTTCAGTGTTCTTCTTCCTGTGACCCATGCAGTGGCCCTCGTCAATGGGAAATCAGATTAGTTCAGCCTCCTTTCCTTAGTCTGTCATTACCCAGGCCCTAAACTGGGTGCTTGGACCTTCTTAGTCTTTGGGCTAAGAAAGCTAAGTCTCATGATCCTCCAAGGCAACTATCATCAAAAAACACTTTCCAGTGCATTTCAAGCACAGTTGTCCTTACCTTGGTTTGACTACATTATTGATTCCTCAGGCTCCCTCTTGGGTTCTTTTCCTTTGAAGTCCCACCTCTCTAGAGGTCTTTCTTATCTCTTTGGCTCATTACCCTTCTTGAAAACTTCAAGCTGACTTTCTCCCTTCAGTTCTGTGCCCTGGGTCACACATGAGAGTCCATGCTCCAGCCCAGTTCTGGTCTTCCTTGAACCTGAAAATTCCCAGCTGCCCCTTGAAGGACCCACACATCTCTGGTGGGTGGATAACCCAAGGGGCGCTCTCTCTGCACATTCTCTGGGCCCATCCCCCCTTCTGTTGCTCCCACCTTGGGCTCCCCATCCTCCTGAAAAAGGTTTGAGGTGTGATGGAGTTAACACAATCCAACTCTTGCCTGTGAGGGAGAGCTTGGCACTACTTACAAACCTCCTCGTTGCCAGGGGGGCCCTGTTCTCCATCATCTTCTGCTCCCTCTCTCCAATAAAATGACCCATTTAAACCATATTTTTCTTATTAACAAGCTTCCTACTAAATGGCTTCAGCTGTGCTTGTTGATTTATAGGGCTTAGAAAGCACTGCTGAGCCTTGGCCCTCCCTGTGGGTCCAAGGGCCTGAGTGAATCATGCTGCTCTGGTGACATTGTAAAAGGGCAGAAGCCACCCTCCAAGGGGCAGCTCCAGATGGGGCTTCTTTTTTTTCTTTTCAATATTTTAATTATGGAAATGGCCAAATACACAAAATTAGAGAAAACAATACAATGAAACCTCTTGAACCATCCCTTTGCCAAACTTGTTTCATCTGCTTCTCCCTGCTTCCAAACCACCCCCACTAGCTAGATTATTTTAAATTAAACCCAAAATATTGTATTCTTTTATCCACGACTATTTCAGTATATTTTCTAAGAGATAAAGAGCATCTGGTCTTTTAACATAACCACAATACCATTGTCACATCTAAAAATATTAACAATAATTCTTTCCTTTTTAATGTTTTACTTTTATTTATTTAATTCTTTTATAGAGAAGGAGTTTCATCACATTGGCCAGGCTGGTCTCAAACTCCGTGACCTCAAGTGATCCACCCACATTGGCCTCCCAAAGTGCTGGAATTACAGGCGTGAGCCACCATGCCTGGCCAACAATAATTCTTTAACATGATCTAATATCTACTCAATGTCCAGATTTTCTTGATTGTCCCATAAATATCTTTTTATATTTGATTCATTTAAATCAAGATCCAATCAGTGTTCCCAATTGCATTTGACTAATATGACCCTTATGTGTCTTTTTGTTTTAATCCATAACAGTTTCCCCTTTCTCTCTTTTTATTTCCCAGGGGCATCTTAATGTAGACAGTTTCCTCAAACTTATGTACACTGTGCCGTCACTGACAAAGAAATACTGAAAGCACCCTTGTCAGCAGAGACCTTCCTTGTACCATGGATTCAGGGATTCCCTTGAGGATGGCCCTAACCCACAGGCCTCCATCCACTGTCCCTCAGAACGCCTTTAGAAGGCTAAATCATCTTGCTCCAATGCCAGTTGCAATGATGGGATCCTAAAGTGTTGAGCAGTTACTAATCCACTCACTCCAAAAATGACTCACATTTATTAAGTGTTTACCACAACCCAATAGGATAATTTTTTTACTATCCTCATTATATAAATGAGAAAATGGAGGGATAGAGGAACCTCTTTTACTTATCCCAATTGGTGGATCTGGTCTTTGAAATGGAATTGTCTGATGGACACCCCCACTTGCTCAATCACTGAGAGACCCTGTCTCTGCACGCAAGATCTCATTTCATGCCAAGAGGTTTGCTGAGCTTCCAGGCCCCTCTCAAGCAAGACCAGCAGAGAAGAAGGAGAAATCTTGATCAGTAGGATGTGTCGTAGTTCTGAGGAAAGGTGAGAGCAACAGGGAGCTGGGGATCTCCTGCAAATTCCCTTTGTCCATGCTGGGCTGGTGCCCATTTCTATGCATTGTCCAAGGCGGGCAGTGAACAGGCTTCCCACCCCCTCTTTCACAAGTCCCCATGAACCATTATTACCACATGCTCTCGAGCCCACATAAATATCACATGCACATGCCCTCAGATCCATACCACACATTCTACCCAGCCACTTGGCTGACAGGCCAGCCCGCATATGGCTCATTCCTACAAAGGTGTGCTTGCAACACGCACACCTTCCTGTACTGAGTAAACACAGACCTTGGAGGCCGTGGGGGAGGACGGGGAGCTGGTATTTTCCCAGTGGCAGCCAGAAGGAAAAGTTACCTGACTTCAGATAGAAAGGTGGTCTGTCTGTCTGTCTGTTTATCTATCTATCCATCCATCCATCTATCTTTCATAGATCTTCTTAAGTCCTGGAAAAGACAAAGGCTTTGCAGCTGCTGGTAGACCCAGGGAGTTTAGATGGGGCTGGAGGGCTTATGAACCAGGGTGGAGAAGATGGAGTGGGGTGAGGAGCCTGCTGGTTAAATAGGGCTAAATCTAATTCCCCCCATCTGAAGGCGGGGAGCTCTCATCTGTGGTTCTAAGTGATAGAAAAACCCCAACTGCTAGCAAGATAATCCAATTTCCTTTCTCCCTTGTGCTGAAGGGAATGGCCCTGACCCTCCTGCTCCAACTTCATGCTGGGTCTCAGTCTGGCTAGAACTCTTTCCGCCTACAGCAGAATTCATATCAAAGCCTTAGCCCCCCAGGGTTCATTAGGAGGCATTTATTTCTGCATATTCTTGGAGGGCAGGAGGGAGGATAACTTGATTCGCAATGCAAATTGCTTGGCTGTAATTTCAACTCTCCCTCCCTTCTCACAGGGAGATTTTGCTGGTTATTAAAAATATATGATTGCCTCTAAAATAGCAGTGACAGCCACTCTGCTGGGCAGAGCCAGGTGCTGCTGTTTGAAGGCTACTGAATGATGTGGAATGGGTGCCCGGGCAAACACAAATGGAGCCAGTCCCCTGCTCCTGTGCCAGTATCCAGGCTGCAGATCGTAGGGCTGCTGGCCGGGGTCTGAGGCCGACCCGGGGACTTGGCCTATGTGGTCTGCAACTCAGGTTTACTTTCTGCTGCTGTGGGGCACACAGCAAGGTATCTGAGCTCTTGGCTTCCTGCTCTGTAAAGGTGGGGATAAATAAGGAGCTGGACAGAGAGCAGCTGGTACACTGTAGGTGGGCAATTTGCTGGGCAGGCCAGGCTCTCCTCCTCCGCACGCCTGCTGCCTGGCTCAAAGACATCCTTCCTCATCCCACTGCCTTCCCCAGTCTGGGCTACTGAGATCTGATCCATCACAAAAGTATTGCCTAGGTCTCCTGGTCATGATGAACGTCTCACTTGGTCTTTTCTTCTCTGTATTGCTGTGGGAACTCAGCACCCCCAGAACTATCTAGGCCTTTACCCTTCACGACCCTGTAGACATTGGTTAATGCATAAGGGGAAGAAGGTGGGCAGGACCTACGCGATGTGAGCATTGAGCAAAGCCAAGATTTTAGGCCAGACAGGAAGGAAACTTCCTCCATGAGTCTGAGATACTAACCTGGGATTCTCCTGGGAGGCTGGATGGTGGCCCCTGCAGGCTTAGGCCAGCCAGAGCCCAGGATGGTCCAGCCCCAAGCTGCAGGGATAAAACTATGATGCCCTCATCATATAATAGACACATAATCACGGAGGAGCACAGACTGCTGTGTACAACTGTGTAAACCAAAAAGGATCTGAGAGAGGTCTCAATCCATTTAGAAAATTTATTTTGCCAAGGTTAAGGACACACCATGACACAGCCTCAGGAGGTCCTGACAACATGTGCCCAAGGTGGTTGGGGTACAGCTTGCTTTGATACATTTTGGGGAGACATAATACATCAGTCAATACATGTAAGGTGGGGGCTTCCAGGTCATAGTGGATTTAAACATATTCTGATTGGCAATTGGTTGAAAGAGTTAATATCAGTAGAAAGGAATGTCTGGGTTATGATAAGTGGTTATGGAGTCCTAGGTTTTATCATGCAGATGAAGCCACCAAGTAGCAGGCTTTAGAGAGAAAAGTAAATGTTCTTATCACATTTAAGGTCTCTGTTGACATTAATGCTGAAGGGGTCTAATGAGGCATGTCCAATCCCCACTTCTGGTCATGGCCTGAACCAGTCCTTCAGATTAGATTTTAGAGCGCCCTAGCTGAGGAGGAACTTCATTCCAGTGGTTGTGGAGGGGAGCAGGGGGCTTCAAATTTTATTTTTACTTTACAACTGTTAGAAGGAAGCCATATATTTTGAAGTTTTAAAATTACCTTTTAGTTCAGATTTTAAAAGTATAAAAAAAGTGTTTGGCAGTTCTTCATAATGTCACATGTAGAGTTACCATTTGAGCCAGCAATTCCACTCCTCCATCTGTAACCAAGATAAATGAAAACATAGGGTCCCAGAAAAACTCGTACACAAACGTTCATAGCAGCAGCATTACTCATAATAGCGAGAAAGTGAACACAACACAAATATCCATCGAACGATAAATAGAAAAACAAAATGTGATATAGCCACACAGTGGAATATTATTTAGCCATGAAAAGGAATGAAATACTGATCAATGCTGCAACATAGATGAATCTTGAAAATAATGTTAAGTGAAAGAAGCCAACCACAAAATCCCATATAATATATTCATATTATATTATAATCATATCATATATAATCATGATATATATGATATATTGGATATATAAATATATATTTTATGATATATAATATATATCATATAATATAATCATATTATATTATTCCACTTATAAGAAATATTCAAAACAGGCAAAACTATAGAGACAGAAAGTAGATTAGTGGTTGCCTAGGGTCAGGGGTCAGGGAGCTGGGGAGACTAAGGAGTTACTGCTAATGGATACATGATTCTTTTTTGGCTGATGAAAACATTCTAAAATAGAATCAATTTAGAATATTTTCATCACGCAAAAAAGAAACCATGGTTGGTTTCAAGATGGTTGTACAATTCTGTGAACGCACTGAAACCACTGAATTATCTACTCTTACATGGTAAATTTTATGGTAAGTGAATTGTATCTCAAAACAAAACACAAACACACACAGAAAGGAGAGAGGTGGATAACGTTAGAAACCCATGCTGAACACTCATAACGTCCAGTGGCTCAAAGACATTTCCTTGCTCCAGCCTGCTCAGGCTGGGCACTTGTTTCATTGGTAGGTTCCCCAGTTCTGCTCAGCAGAGCCAGAGGACACTCACTGAACTGAGAGAGAAGTAGGTTTAGGACAGGCAGAGGGGACAGTGATGGGGCATAGTTGAGGGGAAATTTATGCATCCCATTGTCATCCAAGAGATGGTGCAGTCTGAAAAATATAATGATGACATTCACAAAAGGTTTAAACAAATCTCTAGCTGACAGAGGCGGTCCTCACCTTTGAGGTTGATGTCATGAGCTTGTCAAACGAAATAAACGATATCTTATGTAACAGGAGATCTAAAGAAACAGTTAGACATGAATTCAAATTTTTAACAAATGTATTCATCACCAAATTCTGTAGCTCTGCCTCAGGCGCGCATGCATGCATGCATACACACGCACATGCCTGCTCTGGCCTGCATTCCTGGTTTAGTTTTGAAAAAAACAGGAGCCTTCTTCACAGGAGGGGTCTGGTGCCAGGCTCCCTCCAGGAGTCTGGGAAGAGAGATCCCTAAGGTTCTCCAATGTCCCTCCTCCACATCTACCTAATACTGTAGATCTTCAACTTTATGTAGATCTTCAACTTTTTGCAGTTTTGGAACCTTCCATGCCTCTGTGGATGCTGACCCTGGAATGCTTTTCTCCTAATTCTCTGCCCAGTAACTTGACTTCATAGAGCCATCCCTGACCTTTCCTTTCCCCGGAGGCAGTTGGTTTCTGCCTCCTACTCCAGGCTGTGGTACAGTTTGAGGCTGTCCCCTGGGTAGGGAACAGGCACAGGCCCTATTGGATTGTGAGTCCTCAAGGGCAGGGACTGTGGCTCACTCATGGGAACTGTAGCATAATGTCGGGAATATAGTACGTGCTCAAGTGATAATGGGAAGGAAGAAACAAAAAGAAGATAGAGGGACAGAAGGAAAAGGGAGATCATTTGTAATTTTTATTTATTTATTTTTTTGAGACAGAGTTTCGATCTTTCTCCCAGGCTGTAGTTAAGTGGCACGATTTCAGCTCACTGCAACCTCCAACCCTGGGTTCAAGCAATTCTCCTGCCTCAGCCTCCCGAGTAGCTGGGATTATAGGCAACTGCCACCATGCCAGGCTAATTTTTGTATTTTTAGTAGAGATGAGGTTTCACCATGTTGGCCAGGTTGGTTATAAACTCCTGACCTCAGGTGATCTGCCCACCTCGGCATCCCAAAGTGCTGGGATTACAGGCATAAGCCACCATGCCCAGCCTCATTTTTTATATTTAAACAAAATTTTGGGCACGCTCGCTCACGCCTGTAATCCCAGCACTTTGGGAGGCCAAGGAAGGCAGATCACTTGGGGCCAAGAGCTCAAGACAAGCCTGGCCAACATGGCGAAACCTCGTCTCTACTAAAAATGCAAAAATTAACCAGGTGTAGGGGTGGGCACCTGTAATCCCAGCTGCTGGGGAGGCTGAGGCAGGAGAATCGCTTGAGCCCAGAAGGCAGAGGTTGCAGTGAGCCAAGATTGCGCCGTTGCACTCCAGCCTGGGAGACAGAGTAAGACTCCATCTCAAAGCATCAACAACAACAACATAATAATAAAATTTTTATACAATAATATTTAAAAAGAGAAAAGGAATTTGTTACAAGAGGTCTCTGAGTTTTATGTAAACTTTTTGTTGCTATGCAGTTTCATTCATTAATAACATGGAAAAGGAGAAACTCAGGCATATTTGACATCTTAATGAAATTCAGATAGATTTAAGGATTTCAAAAATTGTTATTTTCCCCCAATATCTTAATTGTGATAAAATACACCTGATATAAAATTTACCATTTTAACCACCTTTAAGTGTACAGTGGTATTAAATATATTCATAATGTGGGGCAACTGTCAAAACATGGCTATCTTTCATAGTCAATATTCATTTCTTCCCTGGAGAAAGGAAAAATCATTTCCCCTCCTCCAGAATGATGTTGGTCTTTTCTACTTCTGGAAAAATGGGGTTTGATTGATCTAAGGGCAGAATATGGAACTCCTTTTCTCTTTGTTCAAGTGGAGAATTCACACGCAGGATCATTCCCTTTCAGATCAGAAGGGGCTTCACTTTTTTTCCTTGGTCCAAACCCATCCCCCTCACGCCTCCCTGTGTACAAACGCATCAGGTTTGTGGACTTCAAAGGGCGTTCCACATGAATGCTAGAGATATAGGGGTTCGGCAGGTGGGAACGGTCCCTCTTTATTAGCATTTACCAGGCTTTTATAATCATTAACTAGTTACCCTGATGGACTAAGTCTCATAGGCACTGATGAGAACAGTCTGAATACAGAAGGATAGAAACAGAACTTCTGACTGGGTTACCCTATTCCTGTCCCCAGTCAGCTCCCTTTAGGAGGCACTTTTCAGAGCTGAGGGCCGTATGGTGCAGAGGAAAAAACATTGTACTGATTCTTGTTCCAACTCTGTCATTAACCAGCTCTGCGGCCATGGATACTTCCTTACCTGTTTCACAGGGAGTACTACAGGTGGCCTCAATCAGAGAGAGAAAATAGGTAGCATATGGGCTACGACTGATGTCTTCCTGCCACCATGGCAGACACTGTTAACCAATCATTGTCCTTTTCCTGAGCCTGGATAGAGCTCCGTACTCCCAAGCACCTACAACCCATCAGATGTCCTTGCAAGCTGCTGCTTATTCACCATGCCTGGGCTAGACGGTCTCTTCACTATCACTTCCAGGGTTAATGTTCAACAATTTTAGGTATTATAGCTATTCATTTTGTTTTGGCAACCACCACCAACAGACCTCATAAAATTGGGCTATTCTGTTCCAAGGATCTCAGAGTATTTCTCTCCTTAAAATACTCATAAGAAACAGGAAAATAAGCCTTGCATTCCAATGTCCCAGATGTCTAGGCTGCCTGAAACAAAGGGGATGGGCTAGATACTCTGAAACAAGTTCTAAGCAAGGCCAAAAGCAAAAGCCGGCACTATGACCACGTCCCAGTTCTTCCCTCAGGAGTAAGGGGCAAGAGCCAGCCAGTCTATCCAAAGGGGAATTCCCCTAGGAATTAATGTGAATTTGACATTAAAATGAGGTTCTTCTCATACCCTGCGGGTGGGAATGTAAAATGGTGCCACTGTTTTGAAAAACATCTGGCAGTTAAAATGTTAACCATGTGCATACATAAGATCCAGCAGTTCCACTCTAGGTATATACCCAAGAGAAATAAATCATATATCCACACAAAAACTTGTACATGAGTGTTCACAGTGGGCAAAAGTAGAACAACCCAAATGACCATCAACTGATGAATGGATAAATAAAAATGGTATATCCTAAAATGGAATATTATTCAGCCATAAAAAGGAATGGAGTACTTACTGATAGATGCTACAACATGGATGACCCTTGAAAACATTATGCTAAATGACAGAGGCCAGACACAAGTGACAACAAATTGTAGGATTTTATTTATATAAAATGTCCAGAATAGGCAAATCTATAAAGACAAAAAGTAGATTCATGATGGCCTAGAAATGAATAGGATGGAGATTTAAGGGGTGATGGTTAAGGGCTATGCTGTTTCCTTTTGGAATGATGACTATGTTCTAAGATTGGGTGTAGTGGTGTGTGCCTGTAGTCCCAGCTACCCAGGAGGCTGAGGCAGGAAGATTGCTTGAGCCCAGGAGTTCAAGACCAGCTGGACAAGAAAGGGAGACCTTGAGGTCGGGTGCGGTGGCTCATGCCTGTAATCCTAGCACTCTGGTGGGCTGAGGCAGGTGGATCACCTGAGGTCAGGAGTTTGAGACTAGCCTGGCCAACATGGGGAACCTCATCTCTACTAAAAATACAAAAATTAGCTGGGCATGGTGGCATGGGCCTGTAATCCCAGCTACTTGGGAGACTGAGGCAGGATAGTCGCCTGAACCCAGGAGGTGGAGGTTGCAGTGAGCCCAGATCACGCCACTGCACTCCAGCCTGGGCAACAAGAGTGAAACTCCATCTCAAAAAAAAAAGAGAGAAAGGGAGACCCTGTATCTAAAAAAAACTGAAAGAAAATGTTCTAAAATGGATTGTGGTGCTGGTTGCACAATCAACCTATATGCTAAAAGCCATTGAATTTTACACTTTAAATGAATGACTTGTGTGGTATGTGAATTATACCTTAAGAAGGCTGTTTTTAAGAAGCTGTTATTTTTTTTTTAAATTTTTTAAATAAAATGAATAGACTCCAGTTTTAGAGAAATCTTAATGTGGCAAGTTAAAGGTAGTTTTGTGTATGTGTATGTGTGTGTGTGTGTGTGTGTGTCTGTGTCTGTGTGTGTGCCCAGTAGTGATAATAGAATAACATCTCACAAAGTGTTCTATGACTTGGTAATTAACAGGACTAAACACTGATCTGATCTTTTAAGGTCTGACAAATGTGACCCCCAATATCTTCACCCCTACAAATACCACGTCCTGTAGCCACTAATGTCTGCACTCTCCCTGTTAGATGCTATGAGAAGTGGCTTGCAATAATCTTCTTTTTTTTTTTTTGAGATGGAGTCTCACTTTGTTGCCCCAGGCTGGAGTGCAGTGGCATGATCTTGGCTCACTGCAACCTCCACCTCCTGGGTTGGAGCAATTCTCCTGCCTCAGCCTCCTGAGTAGCTGCGATTACAGGTGTGTGCTGCCAAGTCTAGTTAATTTTTGTATTTTTAGTAGAGATGGGATTTTGCCATGTTGGTCAGGCTGGTCTTGAACTCCTGACCTCAGGTGATCCACCCACCTCGGCCTCCCAGAGTGCTGGGATCACAGGCGTGAGCCACCAGCCCGGCCGGCTTGCAATAATCTTAAAGGAGAAGCTCAGCCCAGGTCAGTTCGGTTTCTTGGCCCTGATGATGAAAAGAAGCTCCTGAAACTGAGTAGCTGCTGGCCTTGAAAGCTCATCTGAAAGGGTTTTCTGTTCTGGTGACTTCCACAGACACCTGAATGAGGCCTTTTGCAAGAATTCCTCTTTCAATTCTCACATACAGCCAACTCCTCCTTGCCTGTAGGTCTCCTAGGGCAGAATTTCTTCTTTCACCAGTCTCTGACCACTGAGGTCTATCCCTCTTCTCTTCCCCTTGGCAGCAGGGCTACCTTTCCAATACACAAAGGGTTTCCTCTGCCTCTGTGCACCCCTTTCCATAGGCCCCTTGCCCTCCTTCTAGCTGTTCAGTGCAAGCTATCTTCAGTCGTTCCAGGGCATTTGGGCCTTTTCAAAGGGAGGCTTCTATGTTGCCTCTTATCCCTTGTTTCTTAGGGAGGACAAAATAACCCCTGGGTTACACACACAGGGAAACTACCTTCATAAATCCAATATAGTTTTCTGATACCTTTCTTGCTGATGATAAAAGGGGAAAATATCTGTTTAATCCACAGTGGGGTAGCCTACCACATGGTCATGCCTATCTCCTCCTTACAAGCCTTCCATCCCTCTCCTTTGTGTATAGGATAAAGTCAGAACATATATGACTCTTTACAAGCTTCCCTACCTAACTTACTAGGTCACATCCTGACACTTCCCCTAACACCATGTATTCTCTTGCCCTGTGGAATCATGCACCCCTGCTGTCATCCTGTCTCTTCCATACCTCCGAACCTTCATAGATGAGGATCCCCCTCTCCGCAATGCCCTGCTCCCATCCACTCTGTGTTTCCTTACCTGGCAAATTCAACTCACTTTTTTGGAAGGGAGTGCCTCTGGGAAGCCTTGCCTGGTCTCCCAGGCAGGCTACTTGTGCCCATAACTCTATATGTAATTCACTGCTTGACATACACTTTGTGATTCTTTGTTGCTGTGGTTTGAATGTCTCCTCCAAAACTCATGTTGAAACTTAATACCCAGTGTAGCAGTACTGAGGGGTGGAGCCTTTAAGAGGTGATTGGATCATGAGAGCTTGGCCCCCACGAATGGGTTCATCCATTCATGGATTAATAGATTAATGGGTTATCATGAGAGGGAAGTGGTAGCTTTATAAAAAGAGGAAGAGAGACCTGAGCTAGCATGCTCAGCCCCCCCTTGCTGTGTAATACCCTGTGCCACCTCTATGCTCTGCAGAGTCTTTACCAGCGAGAAGGTCCTCACCAGATGCAGCTGCTCAACCTTGGACTTCTCAGCCTCCGTAATGGTGAGAATAAATTCCTTATCTTTATAAATTACCCAGTTTCAGGTATTCTGTTATAAGCAACAGAAAATGAACTAAGACATTTGTTGACTTGCCCATCTCCTTCACTCCATGTGAGTACCTCAAGGGCAGAGATGATGTCATGGAGATTCATGAATTCCCAGGGCCTAGCAACATGTCTGACACATAGTGGGCCCCCAAAACATAAGTCAAATACTCAGTAGCCCTGAATTTGTGACAGTAAAACATTATTTTAGTGAGATAAATATATACACACACACATACACATATATATATACACACAAATATATGTATATATATATAAATCTTATTAAAGAAAAAATATGTATATTTTCTTTTGGAATGGAGGAGAGGCAACTAAGTTTGTGTATAAACAGAACCTTCAAGAATTTGGTTTCATTCCAGTGATAGGTTTTTCTTCAAAAATCTAACTGTTGTGTGGATTATGGGTATAACACCCACCTAATTAGGGGAGTCTCCTCCCTAATCCCTGAGGTAAAAATCCCTCCTCAGCATCACCCTCTTCATTGTTGAGGAAGATTCTCGAGTATCTCAGTTTGTAGAAGGCAGAGAAAACAATGAAAGGAACAGTTTCTCCGGGTCTAGATCTGACCAATGAGGAGAAAGTGGTTGGAGAGGTGATGGAAATCTTGTAAGAAAACCACCATATGGCGTTGGTTCACCACTCCAAACTGCAGTGTTAGTTTGGGCTATGTCGTTCACTGGTCCTGGTGGCTCACCCCAATATATGTATAGTTTTTACTTATAAATTGTGTTTATGATGCTGTACCAATCATATACAATTAAATAATGCAAGCCTTTTATATACATATACACACACATCTACAAGTGCATATATATAGTCATCCCTTGGTATATGTGGGGACTGGTCCCAGGACCCCCACCCCACTTCCCGTATATCCAAATCCATGCATACTCAAGCCCTCCAGTTGGTCCTGCAGAACCTGTGCATAAGAAAAGTTGGCCCTTGCTATGGATAGGTTTTGCAACCCGTGAATACTTCATTTTCCATCTGTGTTTGATTGAAAAAAAATCCACGTGTAAGTAGACCCTTCAAGTTCAAACCTGTTGTTCAAGGGTCAACTGTATAATATGTAATCTGTGCATGATTTTACATGTTCATATTTAACAAAAATTGTATTTATTACTATGCATATATTATAAAGTTATGTAAATACAATATGTATATATATTCTATTTTTTCCTAGCAGCTTAAGGGATCTTACGCTGTACTACCACTTCCTTCCTAATCTGTCCCCTAATTTGGGGATGACCATCTAATTTAGCACAAATTCCAGGAAGCAGAGCTCCTTGTCCCATGTTTAAGAATGAGAAAAGTGGCCAGCTGTGGTGGCTTACACCTGTAATCCCAGTACTTTGGGAGGCCGAGGCAGGTAGATCGCTTGAGGTCAGGAGTTCAAGACCAGCCTGGCCAACATGGTGGAACCCCATCTTTACTAAAAATACAAAAATTAGCCTGGCGTAGTGGTGCGTGCCTGTAATTCCAGCTCCTTGGGAGGCTGAGGCAGGAGAATCGCTTGAACCCAGGAGGCGGAGGTTGCAGTGAGCCGAGATCGTGCCATTGCACTCCAGCCTGGGTGACAGAGTGATGCTCCGTCTCAAAGAATCAAACAAAAAAAAAAAAAAAGAGAGAGAGAAAAATAAGACTCAAAGAGTTAGAGGAATAGCCCGAAGTCCCACAGCTAGTGGATGACAGTCATGTTCATTCCCCTAGCCTCAGCTGCAGGGGAGGGTGCTCAGAGTGCAGAGAGGAGCTTATAAGAAATCTGAAGGGCAGCCACAAGTTGTATAGAGCCCCAATTGTCGTGTAAATCATTTAGGAACAAATAGAAACCGACTCTCATCCCCTTTTGCAAATATTAGAACATGCAAGAATAAGTGTTTTAGTGAAGCATCTCAGCTTCATGCAATTCCTGGGCCTGAAACCTTATACACAGTGAGCTGCAGGTTGATAGCAAACCGGCCCTCTGTGTATACACAGAATAAGTGATGGCTCCATAAAACATGGATTTCTTTAATCTACTGAGGGAGCACCACTGACAAGACACCACGAGGGCACAGCTGTGTTTACTCCAGGGTCACCTAGCATTATTTATAATAAATGCTTTCTCTTTTGCACTGTGAATATGAAGTATGTTATCACAGGACCAGACGCTGTTAATGGTCCTACATGGCTGTGAGCACACCAGCCGGTCTGAGGTTTTATAGCATCCATCATGGGACACCAGGATCCTTATTAAAGAGGCAGCTTTTACAGTGTTTTCCGGAGCACCATATTTTCTGGACCCAACCCACAGGGAGAGTAGCGCTTCAGTGAATGATATTGCTTAGTAGGCCTTTACACGGGGTCTGGGGCTATGAATGCGCAGGAAGAAAATCGTCAAATGGTATTTATGATGTGCTCTCCTGTGTTGATGTGGTGCTAGGGGCCATATGAAGAAACTTAGAACCTCTTGGCCCTTTTCCCCCAGGAGCTTCTACTGGGAAAGAGAACACCGAGGAACAAGTAAAAATGATGACAAAATTCACCACGTACAACCTGGAGTAAAAATGTAATTAACTTTGATTTACAGTGTGTAGTACAAACTTTGATCAACCCAACCCTTCTGGGCCGCCAGAGGTTTTTATTTTTTTCATTTTCAGCCTTGTTTAATATCTTATCAATCTGTCTCAGGCTCCTTTTCCTATTTAGGAATCAGAGTTTACCAAGTACAATCTTATCTTTCTTTGAGGACCAAGAATTTTTGTGGTGCCAGGTTGATGTCTGTGAATGCTGACTCTCTTCCTAGGGGTGAGGTCCATGTGCTCTGTGGAAGACTGGGGATAAAATGGGCCGCCTTTGATGTCAAAACCTGGCTCTGCCACTTCACTAGCTGGGTGGTCTGGGACAAAGCACTCTGCCTGTCTAAGCTTCTGAGCCTTAGTGTCCTCATCCGTAGAGTGGAAATAATTGTAGTTACTTTGCTAGGTTAGGAGGAGGCTAGGACTAGAGACAGTGAGTGTAAAGTCCTTCAAATAGTATCTGTTATGTAGGATGCACTAAATTAATAATAGCTCTTCTTATGTCATAGCAAGACAAGATGGAATAGGTATTGATCTCAGGACACGCCCATAGAAATATAGATTGCTTCTAGGGAATATCCTAGTGCCTGCCCAGATCCTCTCCTCAGCGCCAACCCATCCGTCCCCCAGCAGCAGTAGGTAGAAATATCAAAGGTGGATGGCTCACAGTATCTTATTGCCTGGGCATTGCTCCGAGCCACCAGGAACCGCCTCACCCAAGGCTGTTCTGTCTCTCAAACCAGATGATGTGGATACAGAGCTTCAGCCCCTTTGCCTCAGTTTGGGGCTATTTTGAAGGGCCATCCCAGTTCCAGAGCTGCCTGTAGGATTGTAGGATTGCCTAAGGCCTCAGATGCAGTTGCATTGCAGGCCAGTGTCTCAGCCAGATCTAACTTTTTGCACCAGAGAGAGCTCCCCAATAAACCTGTGGCCCCCAATCCTGTCAGGGTCTGTTTGAAGAGAATTCGATCTAGGATCTTGCTTAAAAGTAAACTGTTGATTTAAGTTTCTCTTGAGATTTGAATATTTCTCTCAAAAGTGATACGCAGAAAATGTGAAGTGATTGTGTCTTCTGGTTATTTAGGCTTCAGCTGATTGTATTGGATTCCTATTGTTGCGATAACATGTTATCATAAATTCAGTGGCTTAAAATAGCACAAATTTCTTATGATTCTCTAGTTCATAAATCTAAAATGGTACTCACTGGGCTAAAAATAAAGATTTCAGCAGGGCTGTGCTCCATTTTGAAGGCTGTAGGGGCAGTCTGTTTCCTGGCCCCTTCCAGCTTTTTGAGGCTGTCTGCATTCCTTGGCTGATGGCCTTCTTCTCCCATCTTCAAAGCCAGCAACAGCAGGCCCGGTTCTCCATCACTTCCCTCTGACTTTCTCTTCCGCCTCACTCTGACACTTGTAAACCAAAAATAAAATTCAAAGGCCCTGCCCACAACCATGTGAATGGACTCGCTTCTCGGCCAGGGCACCCTAAAAATCTAACCTGAAGGACTAGTTCAGGCCATGAAGGGAAGTAGGAGTGGGACATGCCTCATTAGACCCCTCCAGCATTAACATCAACACAGACCTTAAGTCTGATAAGAAATTTACTTTTCTCTCTAAAGCCTGCTACTTGGAGGCTTTATCTGCATGATAAAACCTAGGTCTCCACAACCCCTATGGTAACTCAGACATTCTTTTCTACAGATAACAGATCTTTCAACCAGTTGCCAATCAGAATCTGTTTAAATCTACCTGTTACCTGGAAGCCCTCCCCACCTTTGTGTTGTCCCGCCCTTCCAGATGGAGCCAATGTAGATCTCACATGTATTGATTGATGTATTATGTCTCCCTAAAATGTGTAAAAGCAAGCTGTACTCCAACCACCTTGAGCACACGTCATCAGGACCTCCTGAAGCTGTGTCGCAGGTGTATCCTTAACCTTGGCAAAATAAACTCTCTTTTTTTTTTTTGAGACGAAGTTTCACTCTGTCACCAGGCTGGAGTGCAGTGGCGCAATCTCGGCTCACTGCAACCTCCACCTCCCAGGTTCAAGTGATTCTCCTGCCTCAGCCTCCTGAGTATCTGGGACTACAGGCACGTGCCACCACGCCCAGCTAATTTTTGTATTTTTAGTAGAGACGGGGTTTCTCCATGTTGGCCAAGATGGTCTCGATCTCTTGAACTCGTGATCCGCCCACCTCGGGCTCCCAAAGCGCTGGGATAACAGGCGTAAGCCACCACGCCTGGCTGGCAAAATAAACTTTCTAAATTGATTGAGGCTTGTCTCAGATACTTTTTGGTTTATACACTTTCAGGACCCTGTGATAACATTGGGCCCACCTAGATAATCCAGGATATGTTCTCTATTCTCAGGTCAGCTAATCAGTTACCTAAATTCCATTTGCAACTTTAATTCCCCCTTGCCATGTAACATAGCATGGGTATAGGTTCCTGGGATTAGGATGTGGGCATCTTTCGTTGGGGGGGGGGGCAGTGTTCTGCCTATCACACTAATCAAAGTTTTGCTATTTAACTGATAAGACAAATGGGAACCAGACCAAAGTAAGCAAAGTTGGACTTACTTGGATAATTACAACATGTATATATTTTGTCATGTGGGATATTTCAGGATTGTGAACATCTGGACAGCACAGCATGATGGGGGTGGGGAGTGCTTTGGGAGGAAGTGGGAGGCAGCGTAGGCAAAACTGAAAGTGACAAGGACTTAAACCAAAGTTATGTTACTGCAAAAAGTAGAAGAGCTGTGCTGTAAGTAAATCAGCAAGGAGGGGTTTAAGTAGGGTCTAATGTAATGATGAGCCCAGCTACAGTGTCTTTGGGCTGGGTTAGCTACCCTGACTCATCAAGTGTTGGCGACTGAAAAAGGTTATGGAAGGGTGATCTCATGTGTATTGATTACCAAATGGCTGGTCACATCAAAATGGACAACTTTTGTTAAAAGACTGTCTGGGCTCAGATGCAGCTGCAGGTTTTTAGCAACTGGAAGCCATTTAAGTTAAGCTCAGGATAGTTGAAAGAATGGAAGTTGCTGACTTCCTATCAAAAAAGCTGCCTATTCTGATTTGTCTCTTCAGAGCCCCAGATATTCTCTCTAGCTCTAAGGCAGCAATGGCTTAAGGCTCCACATTGCAGAATGGAGAGGTGGGTTGAGGTGCATGTGTGTGAGCATCTGTGTTTAGGCAGGGTCCTTTTCCTCAACGAAACCTTTTGCTCATGTTTACAATTCACTGAATAAAAGTTTAAAAGTCTAGGAACATACAATTCAAAAGGACTTGATGACCTCATCAATTTCTCCTGCCTTAGTAGAGCTGAGTGTCTGGGGCTTCCAGGCAAGTTACTTGTGAATATGTGTAAGGAAATTTAAAGTATGTTTTAAATAAACATACCAGAGCTTATGCATCCCGCATGAGGCTCTCCTTCAAAGCAATCTCCCTGGAAGATGAATTACTTATTCCAAAGATGCTGTTAAAAACACTCTGGATCATTTCTTTTTCGACACTGAAGTGAATGGAGTATCTTGAAGAGGACAAATATTTATCCTTTAAAGGTGGATTTGATTTTTAACAGCTAAAATTCTTTTAGATCAAAGTCCGGGGAATAAGGTGCATGATCAAGTTAAGTAATACCATTTTAGATTAAAAAATGAGGATGATAAAATTGACTCATTTTCTCGTGAGGATTGTGTATGGTTCTGAAGGCCGAAGAGCCTGAACAATGGCAGTATTGATGGGGTAAGCTGGCACTTTGCAAAGAGATTTCTTTAAAAGACAACACATTTGAAAGCAGCAATTTTTGGACTCTATTTTTTTAAGTCTGTTGCCTCAGAGAGATACTGTAGAATAGTGATTAGAAGCATAGGCTCTCAAAGCAGTTCTGGAATCTAAGCTCAGCATCACCATATATAATATCAACTGTGTGACTCCAAGCAAGTCACTTAACTTGTGTAAGCTTCATTTTCTTTTTTCTTTTCTTTTTTTTTTTTTTTTTTTGAGATGGACTCTCACTCTGTCACCCAGGCTGGAACGCAGTGGCACTGTCACAGCTCACTGCAACCTCCGCCTCCCAGGTTCAAGTGATTCTCCTGCCTCAACCTCCAGAGTAGCTAGGACTACAAGCGTGTGCCACCATGCCCAGCTAATTTTTGTATTTTTAGTAGAGATGCGGTTTCAACATGTTGGCCAGGATGGTCTTGAACTCCTGACCTCAAGTGATCCGCCCACCTCGGCCTCCCAAAGTGCTGGGATTACAGGCGTGAGCCACTGTGCCTGGCGAGCTTCATTTTCTTCATCTGAAAGGGAGGATTATAATATTAACTACTGGCTGGGCACGGTGGCTCACGCCTGTAATCCCAACACTTTGGGAGGCTGAGGTGGGCGGATCACCTGAGGTCAGGAGTTCAAGACCAGCCTGGCCAACGTGGTGAAACCCTGTCTCTACTAAAAAATACCAAAAAATTAGCTGGGTGTGGTGGCGCACGCCTGTAGTCCCAGCTACTAGGGAGGCTGAGTCATGAGAATCGCTTGAACCCGAGAGGCGGAGGTTGTGGTATGCCAAGATCGCACCACTGCACTGCAGCCTGGGAAACAGAGCAAGACTATCTCAAAAAAATATATAATAATAATAAAAATAATATTAACTACTTCGCAGATGGCTATGAGGAATAAATCAGGTCATATATATGAAAAGCATGAGGTTATGTACGCAGAACCCTTATTCTACTACCTGACATGTAACAAGTGCCCGATAAATTGTGGCTATTGTGTTTCTTCTTTGTCACATTGTGTACACATAAACACATGACCATTCATGCCTAGATGGGAGTAAATCCATAATGTTGATTGTATTTGTGATGTGTATGACAATACTAGTAACTATCATTTATTATACAGTTGTCGTGAGTCAAACCCTTTCAAGCTTCATGATAACCCCCTTACAGGCAGGTACTATTGCTAGACCCATTCTTACAGATGAGGAAGTTGAGGCTTAATGAGGTTAAGTAACCTGCCAAAAGGCATTCAGCTACAAAGCTGTGGAGTCAGGATCTGAACCCAGGCACTCTGACACTTTTAACCCTTTCCCACACAGCAGCTTCTGAAGCCCTGTCAGTCCTTTTCGCAGTGACATGAAGACATCATGAGTAGACGTTCAAGTATGGACATTGAAACCTCAGGGGCTGGATCTGAGTTTGAAGCCCAGCTTACTCACTCACCGGTCATGTGGCCCAGGGGACTAATGAAGACATGATTCCAGGACAGCATCTAGTACAGTCTAGTCCTCAGGAAACAGGGAGTGAAATTCAACATGGATGAAACCTCAATCAACTGAGCGTTCCATGCTCAGAATGGTTTTGGTCCCCCACCCCCTACCCTTGAGACATATAAGCTCCCCTGGGCGATAGTAGTACAAGTGTTCTGAAAGCCTTTGGTGATAGCCGAAGTATGAAAAAGCAGCCTTACTGATAGTGGAAAATTCTCCTGAAAGTGGGCAAAGTGTTTCCATCAGATTATGGCCAAATTCCAGCTGGGGTGGAGGAGGTGACAGACAAAACCACTTAGTGTTCCTACTCAGTCCACAAGCTGACACTCTGATCAAGCACTTTTCCTAGCACGTGTTCTTGGAGAGCAGCTTGTTATCTGAGGCTGGGGGCCGGGGCTGCCTGCCAATCCCCGGCCTGCAACAGTGCTTTCTCATAGAGTCACATTAAGTCTGAATGGTCACAGGGAAACCTGACATTGCTTGCAGTTTAGTCTCTGGCTGGTCTGGGTCATTCATTCATTCGTTCCTCTTTCTTCTGCATCTGGGAGACTCCACACCAGGTTCCCGGGAGTGATTCTGATCTTGGGGACAAGTGGTGATTCATTTTTAAAAAGAGGCTTATTTACACGACTACATCTGCTACATGCTTTTTTATCTGTTCTTTGTTGTTGCCTGGAATGACACCTGTTAAATGACCTAAATTGTGCCTTCTACCTGCCCTTTAAAAGGACGGAGCAACACAAATTTAAATGCACGTTGGATAGAAGGTGCTATATTTTCCACCAGATAAAGTATATAATATGGAATTGACAATACTTAAAAGTGCCTCTGATGATTTTTGCTAAAATTCTTCTCAACTGCCCAGTTTCTCACCCCATGAAAAACCAAGCACTGTCCTAGTTAAGTATCACCCACCCAAGAACATTTACAAATGTGAACTTGCTTTCCTACTTGGTCAGCATCCATTCCCAATCTAGAAATCGTATCCTCAATGTTGAAATTAAAATGGCTTTCCTGGTTAGTTATCTCCCTTTTCTCACCTGTAAATGAGAACCTTTAAAAATGATTTCTGAGACACCTTCCAGCGGCCAAACTTGTGACTCTCTGTTTTGTGAGACAGACACATGTGTGAGTCTCTCTGTGCCCCCAACAGCAAGCCATCATTCTAACCCAAATATTATTCATTTCATTCATTAGCTTAATAAATGCTTGGTGAATGAGAGACTGAATTAATTAATGAATGCCTACTGTGTTCCCCGCCCCAGGGAACACACGGATAAATAAGGCAGTTTCTGCCTTTCAGCAGCTCACGAACTGAAGAGAGAGACAGATGTATAAACAGAAGTGCTGCTCAGTTTAACTTTCTTTTCAGTGAGTTTTATTTACTTATTATTATAATAAACATTTTAATTTATTTAGTGCCTAGTCTGTGTCAGGCATGCTGCTGGGTGTTATACAATGAATCTTCACACTCACTCTACAAAATAGGCATTATTGACCTTATTTTAAAGATTAGAAAACCAAGGTCAGCAAGTGACAGGCTTGATCTGGTCGGCTCCTAATCATGTGTTTGTGGTATGTGATTACTAAGTCATAGGTGTATGATATGAGATACATGATCTTTACTGATTCTGGAAAGAAAAGCAAAATGGCACCATGATTTGATCTCAGTGGAAGGCAGCAAGTGGTGGTGTTTCCAATTCATTCGCTTAACCAACATTGATTGAACATCTTCTCAACGTCCAACTTACACTAGACACTGGGGATAAAATTAAAAAGCTAAGCATTCTTCTAATTTCCTAACGCTGTCAGTTTTTGAAAAAGATAAAGAGGGCCGGGTGTGGTGGCTCATGCCTGTAATCCCAGCACTTTGGGAGGCTGGGGCGGGCGGATCACCTGAGGTTGGGTGTTCAAGACCAGCCTGACCAACATGGAGAAACCCTGTCTCTACTAAAAATACAAAATTAGCCTGGCATGGTGGCATATGCCTGTAATCTCAGCTACTTGGGAGGCTGAGGCAGGGGAATCACTAGAACCTGGGAGGCAGAGGTTGCAGTGAGCTGAGATTGCACCATTGCATTCCAGCCTGGGCAACAAGAGTGAAACTCCATCTCAAAAAAAAAAAAAAAAAAGAAGAAGAAGAAAGAAGTGTCAACTAATAATTGCAATGAAATGGGACCAATACTATGATGTACATAGCAACAGAGTGCTCTGGGATCCCAGAGAAGAGAGCAACTCACCCTGGGCTGGAGGACCTTTCAGCTGAGCATTGAAGGATAAGAGTTCACCAGGCAGAGAGGATGGAGGAGGGCATTCTAAGCAGAGGGAACAGAAAGTGCAAAAAGCTAGGGATGTGAACAGAATACTGCATTCAGGGAATAATGAGAAATTCCACGTGGCTGAGTGTAGAGGAAGCGAGTGAGCCTGGAGGCTGATGGAGCCAGCTGGAGCACTCAGTTGGGGCCATGCTGAAGAGTCGGTTCAGAATTTATCCTATGACTGATAGAGATTTTTTTAGGGGGGGATAGTGACTTCATCTGATTAGTTTTTTAACAAAAGAACCCTGGCTTCCGGGTGGAGCAGTGATTATCAGCCCTGGCTACACATTAGAATAATACCGGGAGCTTAAAAAAGCCCTGTGCCTATGTTGCAGACCGAAGCAATTAAACAGGAATTCCCGGGAGTGGGACCCAGGCATCAGTATTTTCAAGATTATTCCAATGTGCGGCCAAGGTTGAGAACTACTGGTATGGGGAATACTCCAGAGAAAAAATTGGTGGCTGGAAGGCCAGTTAGGAGACTACAGGGCAAGACCTGCAGAATACAGCCAGGATAGTGTTCTCACTTTAGTGAATGCAGATTTACCAGGCTCCACCCCACCCAGTTCCAGATTCAGTCTTTGCATTTCTAACCACTTCCCAGGGGATGCTGATGTTGCTGGTACAGGGACCTCACTTTGAGAACCACATAGCCTGGCACTGGCGATAGAAGAAAATGGACTGAAAGGTATTTAGGAGGCAGGGAGAGGGGAATCAGGCAATTGGGAGGATTGTGATGCTATTAACCAAAACGAGAATGGAGAAGACCTTTTTTGCTTTGTTTTTGACGTAGGGAGAAGTTTGGACATGCAGAATTTGACATATTCGTTAGAAACATCTAGGTGAAAGCACGTCGTCAAGAAGCTGGAATTACTTTTCTAACCATCAGGAAAAAGTGAGGCGAATTCTGGGACAAATTAGGACCTTAAACTTACCCTAATTGAAGATAGATATGGACCTTTATATAGCTTGAGAATATATATTACTTATAATTAGAAACCTTTGGCCATGTGTGGTGGCTCACGCCTGTAATCCCACTACTTTGGGAGGCCGAGGCGGGCAGATTGCTTGAGCCCAGAAGTTCGAGACCAGCCTGGGCAACATGGTGAAACCCCATCTCTATTTAAAAAAAAAAAAATTAGCTGAGTATGGTGGGGTGAGCCTGTAGTCCCAGCTACTAGGGAGGTTGAGGCTGCAGTAAGCCATTATTGCGCCTCTGCACTCCAGCCTGGGTGACAGAGGAGACCATCTCAAAAAAACAAAGAACAAAAGAAAAAGAAAAACACCTTTTTTTTTTTTTTTTCTGATGACATGTTTAATTAACAAAAGACTAATGGTGTTCTTTTAGCCACTGGAAAAAAAAAAAGATTGTATATATATGTACAGTTAACCCTTGAACAATGTGGGTTTGAACTGCATAGGTCCACTTGTAAGTGGATTTTCTTCTGCCCCTTCGAGACAGCAAGACCAACCCTTCCTCTTCCTTCTCAGCCCTTTCAACATGAAGACAGAAAGTTGAAGAACTTCATGATGATCCACTTCCATTTAATGAACAGTAAATATATTTTCTCTTCCTTATGATTTTCTTAATAACATTTTGTTTTCTCTAGCTTACGTTATTGTAAGAATACAGTATAAAATACATAATAAAATGTGTGTTAATTGGTTGTTTATCTTATTGATAAGGCTTCTAGTCAACAGTAGATGATTATTAGGTAAGTTTTTTTTGAAGAGTCAAAAGTTATATGTGGGCCAGGTGTGGTGGCTGACTCCTGAAATCCCAGCACTTTGGGAGACTGAGGCGGGAGGCTCACTTGAGACCAGGAATTCAAGACCAGCCTGGACAACACAGCAAGATTCTGTCTCTACAAAAAATTTAAAAAATTAGCCAGGTGTAGTTGCATGTTCCTGTAGTCCTAACTGTTTGGGAGGCTGAGGTGGGAGGATGGCTTAAGCCCAGGAGGTTAAGGCTGCAATGAGCTATGATTGTACCACTGCACTCCAGCCTGTGTGACAGAGCTAGATCCTGTCTCAAAAGAAAAAAAAAAGTTACATGCGGATTTTCTACTGCACACGGGGTGGGGAGTGGGGGTAGGGGGTGGGGGGTTTGGCACTCCTAATCCCTGTGTTGTTCAAGGTTAACTGTATATATCTATATGTGCCATTAAACCTTGTTAAGTATACTTAGGTCAAAATGTTTAAACTGCTTCCACCAGCTTTTTGCATTCATCTTCATACATAAAAGAAAATAAAACTTTTATTTGTTATATTGATAGTTGTCATGCTGTCCTCTTTTTATTTTATTTTACTTTTATTTTTTATTTCATTTTATTATTTTTTTTTGAGATGGAGTCTCGTTCTGTTGCCCAGGTTGGAGTGCAGTGGTGCGATCTCAGCTCACTGCCAGCTCCGCCTCCAGGGTTCATGCCATTCTCCTGCCTCAGCCTCCTGAGTAGCTGGGACTACAGGCACCTGCCACCATGCCCGGCTAATTTTTTTGTATTTTTAATAGAGACAGGGTTTCACTGTGTTAGCCAGGATGGTCTCAATCTCCTGACCTCATGATCCGCCTGTCTCAGACTCCCAAAGTGCTGGGATTACAGGCGTGAGCCACCACCGCGCCCGGCCGCTTTCCTCTTATTAATGAGAAGGGTCCAAGGTTCCCCCAGTGGTAAAACACAGGGGTTGGGTTTTGTGCCTGCCGAGGACCCATCCACTTCCAGCATTCCATGAATTTGCCTTTGATTCTCTGTCAGTTTTGCCAGAAAGACCTCCGAGAGTTGGTAACACTGGAAAAGTTTTTTTGCCCATTTTAATTTAACTTTTTTAGAGTTCATTTCTATCAAAAACTAGCAAGGCCCTATTGTCAGAGCTATGTCTTAAAGGTATTTCCAAACTTGTTTCTTATTCTTCACTTGACAAGTGCTGTCACAGGGCTCCATCACTCCTAGAGTAACAGCTACCAATAAACAGAAAATTATTTCCAACCAGCTAACATGCTGTTTACTTTCCAGAAAAATTGCACTTTCCAATCTGACAGTTGATCAAGGGGTATCCCGCTGCTGTCAGCAGGAAGAAATGTTTAAACACAGAGATGGGAGTTTAAACATTTTCTCATTATCACAGAATAAGGGGAAAAAACACAAATAAATAAATAAGTAAAAATGGCATCCAGACTCTCTAACCCCCTGCTGGGAGCGTAATGAAGCTGGGTCATGTGACCTGAAGGAGTGGGCTTTTATCTCTGGCCCCAGTATCTTTACTCAAGTGACACCTGTCACATGACCCAACTTCAGTCTTTTATCTGCCTTCCCCAGGCACTCTTTTGGGGAATTGTCTTTTCCAGAGATGCGTGGCCCATTGCAGCCATTGTAGTGGGCGCTGTTCGTGTGATTAGCCCGGCCTTTTGTGTTTCCTGCCTCGAATCCCCTAGATCTTTCTCTAAACATTGAAACATAAAAAATTACAAAATACCTACAAAACTAAAATAAAAACCAAAAAGATCTCAAAGTGGAAAAAATCAGTGCCATTATTTTATTCATACAAATTTTCAGGAATTGGAATTTGTCTGCAGAGAAAAATATCTATATTTTAAAACTCTGATCCTCATTTTTTAATCTGTTCTTAAGAATAGGAGGTTAGTGAAACCCAGGGTTCCTGCAGCTCTAGCCAGGCTCACCAAATGGAACCACAGTCACAAACAGAACCAGAATCAGGTGTTGTCTACTTTCCCTCCCAACGTCATCCCCAAACCCAAACTCACTGTTAAATCTAAGTTGGTTCCATATTGTCCTCCTGCCTTCCCTTTCAGGTCAAACCCCATGGGTATTGGCATATTTAATTCCTGTTCCTTTTTTTTTTTTTTTTTTTTCAGTTACTATCACCACCACCACCTAATTTTTATAGTGCTTACTATGTGCCAGGCACTGTTTAAAATATTACTTATTATTTTTTGAGATGGAGTCTTGCTCTGTCACCCAGGCTGGAGTGCAATGGTGTGATGTCGGCTCACTGCAACCTCCACCTCCTGGGTTCAAGCGATTTTTGTGCCTCAGCCTCCCAAGTAGCCGGGATTACAGGCGTGCACCACCACACCTGGCTAATTTTTGTATTTTTAGTAGAGACCAAGTTTCACCATGTTGGCCAGGCTGGTCTTGAACTCCTGACCTCAGGTGATCCTCCTGCCTCAACTTCCCAAAGTGCTAGCTTACAGGCGTGAGCCACAATGCCCGGCTCTATTTATTTATTTATTTTGAGACAGGGTCTTGCTCTATCACGTAAGCTAGAGTCCAATGGCACCATCACAGCTCACAGCAACCTCTGAACTCCTGGGTTCAAGCGATCCTTCCACCTCAGCCTGCCAAGCAGCTGGGATCACAAGCATGTGCCACCATGCCCAGCTAATTTTTTCATTTCTTGTAGAGATGAAGTCTCACTATGTTGTCCAGGCTAGTCTCAAACTCCTGGCCTCAAGTGATCCTCCCACTTTGGCTTCCCAAGGTGCTGGGATTACAGGCATGAGCCACCGTGCCCAGCTTCTTTAAGATATTTTAAATGTATTAATTCGTTTAATCCTCACCACCAACTCTATGAGTCAGATACTATTATCATTCCTATCTTACAAAGGAGGAAGTGAAAGCAGAGAAAGGAGGTAACTTGCCCCCAAATCACACAGTTAGTAAGTGGCAGAGACAGATTTGAACAAATGCCTGATTGTGTACCACCTGGCTCCTGATTCTGTACACCTGCTCAATGGTTTGATTATATTTTATCTGTGTACTTTTCCTCTTCTCCAGTCTCAGAGGACATGCATCTCTTATCCTCTCCCAGGCAAACATAGACTCTTAATCTCCTTTCCTTCAATCTCTGAATCTTCACTGATTCATTTATTCCACAAGTGTTTCCTAAGCACCGACTATGTGTCATGCACAATTCTAGGTGCTTGGGATATATCAGTAACAGAACATATCAAAATCGTTTTTCCTGTGGGGCTTGATTTCTACTGTGGGAGATAGAAAACATAATAAATGTAATACATTGGTACATCATATATGAAAAAGCCAAAACAGAACAGGACAAGGGAGAAAAAGTGTGCTGGGTTGCAGTTGAAACATGGTAGAGTTCATTCATTCAAAAGACATTTACTGAGACTCTGCTACATGCAAGACAGTGTTCAAGGTGCTTGAGATACACTAGTGAATAAAACAGATTCCTAGGCCGGGGGTGGTGGCTCACCCAAAGGCAGGCGGATCACCTGAGGTCAGGAGTTCAAGACCAGCCTGGCCAACGTGATGAAACCACATCTCTACTAAAAATGCAAAAATTAGCCGGGCATGGTAGCATGCATCTGTAATCCCACTTAGGAGGCTGAGGCATGAGAATTACTTGAACCTGGGAGGCGGAGGTTGCAGTGAGCTGAGATCACACCATTGCACTCCAGCCTGGGTGAGAAGAGCAAAACTACATCTCAAAAAAATGTAAATAAAATAAAACAGATTCCTATCCTCATGGAACTTACATTCCAGCTGGGGGGAGAGAGAAACAATAAATATCATAAATTGGTAAATCTATTATGGAGCACGACATCAAGTGATAAGATGCTTTAGAAAAATAGGGCAGGTTAAGGGGGATTGGTGTACAGGAGGCTTCCAAATTAGTGGCCCATTAAATAGGGTGGCCAGGATAGGCTTCACCAACCTGTGACATTTGGACAAAGGCTTGAAGTAGGCAAGGGAGTTGGCTGTGTGGATATTTGGAAGAGGGGTTCTAGGCAGAGGGACGAGCCAGGCAAAAACTTGAGAAGAGATCATGCCTGGTATTTTTGGATTATCTACTGATTCTTCAACTTCTTTCTCTCTTTTTTCTTCAGCTCATAAAAATGTATAATCTCTCCTATGCCAAACAAAACACAAAACCTGTCAGTCCTCCCACTCTCTAGTGAGTCCTCCATCTTTCCTATCCTTTTATGCAAGAATTTCTGAAAGATATTCCCTGATTCTGCTTTCTTACCTGTCACTGTCTCTTTAATCCATTGTGCTTTTCTATGACCACCATGCCATGGAAGTTGCTCCCTTGTAGGTTACCAAGGACCGGTAGCCTCCCAAATCCACGGCCTTTCTTTGTTCACACCTTCCTGGCAGTTTTCTTTGCAGGCTACTCAATCTTGGAACGCTCTTGTTAACTTCTGTCACACAGAATGGTTCTAGTCCCTCCCCTCTCCGCACAACACCTCCCCTTTCCACCAATTTCTAACCACTAGTGCTTTGTCTCCTTTGTTGATTCTTCCATCTCCAAGCTCTAAATATGAGCTTTCCCAAGGTACAGTTCTTGAGCTTCCTCTCTTCAGATATGTTCTCTTGCGCAGACACATCCTGGGGACTTCAAGGACCAACAGTGTGTAGATGACACTCACTCACAGCCATCTCCACATCCTGTTCCCAGGCTGGCAGTTCTAATCATCTTATGCACACCAGTACCTCAAACTCAAGATGTCTAGAAGTGAGCTCATAACCGTCTCTCTCAAAGGAAGTACCCAACTGTGAATGATGTAACAAGCCATCTAGGCCCCCAGATTGGAAACCTTATGCCCATTCTTCACCTCCCACTGCCCCCAACACCACACGGCCCAATGATCAATTAGTTGCTGTGGCAGATTCTATTGGTTGTCTGCCCAACAGTCTGTCTCCACTTCTTCCTCAGTCATCTCCTCTGTGATAGGGCAGACTAATAGGTTGTCATGACTATTTAGGAATTTGCCCCTCAGGAGAGGTGGTCCTAGCTTTAGATCAGGAGGAAATCCTGAACGTTCTAAAGCAGCTATCGAATTCCCCTTGCTAGCATTTCGGAAGCAGGTATGTGACAGTCTTATCAGAAGATATAAAGAGAACTGTGCTTTCTTTCTTTCCTTTTTTTTTTTTTCTTCTTCTTCTTCTTTTTTTTTTTTTTGTTGAGACAATCTCACTCTGTCACCC
Source organism: Pongo pygmaeus (assembly GCF_028885625.2). Classification (NCBI taxonomy): domain Eukaryota; kingdom Metazoa; phylum Chordata; class Mammalia; order Primates; family Hominidae; genus Pongo; species Pongo pygmaeus. The sequence goes on along the minus strand of NC_072384.2, from coordinate 102,185,614 downwards.
AGGCTAGAGTGCAGTGGCACGATATCAGTTCACTGCAACCTCTGCCATCCAGGTTCAAGCGATTCTCCTGCCTCAGCCTCCTGAGTAGCTGGGATTACAGGCACCTGCCAACACACCCAGCTAATTTTTGTAGTTTTAGTAGAGATGGGGTTTTACTACCTTGGCCAGGCTGGTCTTGAACTCCTGACCTCGTGATCCACCTGCCTCAGCCTCCCAAAGTGCTGGGATTACAGGTATGAGCCACTGTGCCCAGCCTGTGCTATCTTTTAAAATGAAGCATACAGGAAGAGATGGTCTCTTCTTCAACTGGATGTAGACATGTCTGCATGTGATGCTGGGAATTGTGGCAGGATCTTGTGACCATGATAGGAACCAGCCTGAGGACTAAGGCAATGAAGGACACTGAAGATGCAGTGAAGAAAGATAGAAAGACCCTACATCCCTGTGATGTCATTGACCCATCAGATGAATCAATCTTGGAGCCACCTGCTTCTAGGCTTCTTATGTAAAATAATATCCTTGTGGGTTAAGCCATTGAATTGGGGTTTTCAATTCATTACAACCCAAAACATCCTGTTCTTTCTTTTTTATTAGTTTTATTATTATTTTTTTTTAGAGATGGAGTCTTGCTCTATTGCCCAGGCAGCCTCAAACTCCTAGGCTCAAGGGATCCCCCTACCTCAGTCTCCTGAGTAGCTGGAAATACAGGTGCATGTCACCTCTCCCAGCTCCTGTCCTTTCTATAATACCCTCACATTGGGGATCTTTTTTTTGTTGTTGTTGTTGTTTTGAGATGGAGTCTCGCTCTGTCGCCCAGGCTGGAGTGCAATGGTGTGATCTCGGTTCACTGCAAGCTCCAAGTAGCTGGGACCACAGGCGCCTGCCACGATGCCTGGCTAATTGTTTTTGTATTTTTAGTAGAGATGGGGTTTCACCATGTTAGCCAGGATGGTCTCAATCTCCTGACCTCGTGATCCGCCCACCTTGGCCTCCCAAAGTGCTGAGATTACAGGTGTGAGCCACTGCGCCCGTCCTGGGGATCTTCTTATCCCTTCAGTTGCCTGCCTGGCACACTCTCCGTTCATGACAAAGCCTACGTCATCTCCTCTGTGATAGGGCAGATTGATGTTGTCATTGGATCTTATATTTATTTACAGCTAACTCTCCATTAGACTATATGATCCTTGGGGAAACTGTTAATTTTTGTATTTCTATTGCCTGGATGTTGTTGAATAATTAATGAGAAGGATTATTTTATATCTTGGTTCCATTTTGGTCTACTTACAAGATTTTCTTGGCCGGGCGCAGTGGCTCACTCCTGTAATCCCAGCACTTTGGGAGGCCGAGACGGGCGGATCACGAGGTCAGGAAATCGAGACCATCTTGGCTAACACGGTGAAACCTCGCCTCTACTAAAAAGACAAAAAATTAGCCGGGCGTGGTGGCGGGCGCCTGTAATCCCAGCTACTCGGGAGGCTGAGGCAGGAGAATGGCATGAACCCGGGAGGCGGAGCTTGCGGTGAGCCGAGATAGCGCCACTGCAGTCTGGCCTGAGAGAAAGAGCAAGACTCCGTCTCTAAAAAAAAAAAAAAAAAAAAAAAAAAGATTTTCTTGTAATATCCAATGATATTAACAGTTCTTACAATAGAAACAATTGTGTATAAGGATGATAATAAACTTGAATGATTTCATTACTATGCACATGAGATCTTATATCAGGTGCATAGCAACCCACTTAGGGATAGAGAAGAGTTAGAAGTAGAAAATGTGCAGAAAATCAGGGAGGATGAACTAAAATAAAACTGCCCTCGCAATTTATTAATGAAAGGTGTCGAAACTAACCAAAAGGTGTTCATCTTCTCTGTCAATGTAACCTTCAGGAAAAGACCTTCTGAGTTGTTTGGTTCTAAGAAGTGTAACTTTTCAGAGTGACTTATTTTCTTCCAGCATCCACTGGAGGCTCTCAGAGATTTTATTTTTAAAAGGCAAAATCTTTAGAGACTAACTTCAAGGTGGTATTAAATGCGCACTTAAAATATCAGGAAATGTTAGAAGACATCACTATCAACTCTCGTATAAATCCTGACACTATGTCAGCACCGTTCAACAGAACTTTCTGCAATAATAGAAATGTTCTGTATCTGCATCATGCAATATGGCAGCCACCAGCCTCTGAGCTATTGACATTTGAAATATGGTCAGTGTGAATGAGAAACTGATTTTTACATTTAATAATTAATTCAAATGTAAATATAAAGTCACATGTAGCTAGTGGCTACCACGTTGGATAGTGCAGGTGTGTGTTTTATGTGTCCTGGTAGCAGTCAGGATAGACTAGGTTATATTATAATAACAAATAACCTCAAAATATTAGTGGCTTAAAACAATAAAGTTTTACTTTTCTCTTCCACTACACCTTCATCATATGTCATCGGGGAACTCTGTTCTACATCTCCTCATTCTGGGATCATCTTAAACACGGCTGGTCACTGCAACCAAGGGAAAGTAAAAAGAAATTTGAGTCAGATGTGGTGGTGCACACCTGTAGTCCTGACTACTTGGGAGGCTGAGGTAGGAGGATTGCTTGAGCCCAGGAGTTTGAGTCTGTAGTGTGTGATGATCACAACCTGTGAATAGGCACTGCACGCCAGCCTAGGCCACATAGTGAGACCCCTTTTCAAAAAACAGAACAAAAAAAAAAAAAAAGGGAAGAAATTTGGAGGGTCTTATACTGGCAATCAAATGAATGCTTGGCCCAGAAGTGACAGAGATCACGTCCACTCACAATTCATTAGCCAGAACTAACCACGTGGCCATACCCACCCATCAGAGAGCCAAGAAGTGAGACCCCATTATGGATGCCTGGAAGACAGAAGACTATTAGGTGAATAGTCCTAGTGGCTAAGTAAGCCATCACTAAAATAACTAGTCCCTCAAACTGAACAAAAATAAATTATATTTTTTAAAGTCTTGTGTTGATCTATACAGAAGAAACAACAAAAACATGGGATGAAAAAATATGCACAAATTCCAGGAATGTTTCTTTGATAAAATTGAGAAATGAAAGATTTAAATGTTTTAGAGTCTTATAATATTTATTAAGCTTTTGAATAGGTAAATCCATTAAAGGAAGCGCAAGCATAATCATATGCATAAGGTATATGCATATGCATAAGCATAATGTTCTTCCATTATAAAGAGGATAATTCTGTCAACTTCCACTTAATAAAATCAATTTTTTAATAATAAAATTTGTCTATTCATTCCTGCAGCAATAGTATCTAACCATAATTCCAAGTATAGTCTGTCCACAGCTGTTCCAAAGTCATTATTAGAGAATCTTGGAATTAGATGGGACATTGGAGGTCAGCTCTTCTAACCTCCAACATGGGAATCCCTCCTATAGCTCTCATATCTTTAGGGAGGCAGAGGAATCCCACTACTGTCGTGGGAACTCATTGTATTGATGGACAGGTGAAACTGCTCAAGAACTCTTGCTGATGCGTCAACAGTAGCACCCCTGAGCTTTCGATTGGTACTAGCATTATCTTTGGGGGACAGCAAAATTATACTATTAATTCATATTGTACTTAAAAGTGCCAATTTCCACTAAGTCACAGCCTTTTTTAAGTTGTAGCCCAAAGTGTAAGAATTTAAGTCGGATGAAATTTGATGGAAATAAGTGTGGTTTTGGCCTGCTGTTCATTGGCTTCTAGCAAGGTGTCTTTTGAATCATGATCCAATACTAAATAGCAGCTGCCTCTGCAAGAGTTGTATATTCTCTAAATTTGATAGGTGTCAGGAACATTGGAGAGCCAGGTCTGAGGTTTGCATCTTAACTCTGGCATGCTACTATGAAGGAGTTATTTAACTTCACTGAGCCTCAGTCTCCTCTTTTGTGAAATGGAAGTCATAAATTAATAATAATAGTACTTACTCCAAGGAGTTGTATGAATAAGTTGTCCATGTACTCTGATTTATTCGAGTAATTAATAAAAATATTTGACCAGAATAGGACTCAAGACTGAACCTTGTAGCACACCACGGCTGGCCTTTCTCTGGGTTAAATAAACACCATGATTTGAGTACATATATCTGCTCCATCACCCAGCGTACACTGTTTCATCTTTCAGGTATAGCTGGACAGTCTTTGTCAAATGCCTTACTAAAATCAGATACTTACTCAGGCAGGTTGATTTGGGCTACCCATGTGTCTTTTTCCTTTTTCCATCTCAGACGTTGGGGGATAGTTACTATTTTTTAATTCTCTCTTAATTAGTTCCTCCTTGTTCTTCCAAAGGATATACAGAGGTCTCTGGTTTCTAGGCTACTACATTTCCTGAGATGATCCCTAGACAGAAGGGATTTCAGTTTCCCTGGCTTCTTTTAGAAGCAGTCATTGTATAAAACGGCACACATGTTAGCTAAGACTGATCTCTCATTTTACTTGAGGGGTGTGTGTGTGTGTGTGTGTGTGTGTGTGTGTGTGGTGTGGTGGTGCAACAGGGCTTAAATTACATCTTTGGAACTCTGCTCTCAACTACTTATTCAATATCTCCACCATCAAACCAGCGCTTAGATTCCCCATCATTGTTGCCATCATCACAGACAATTAAGATTCAGTAGGAGGAGATAGCCTGAAATTCATTTCTAATCAGCAGCCAAATCCAAACTTCTAAAATATGGGTTGGGTGGTAATACGTTCTGATAATCCAGTTTAGTGAAGGAGGAAGTGCCCCCTACAAAATAATAATAAATAGTCCTCAGGAAGTCCTTTCGTTAACAATGTTATCCAAGAAACCATCTTTTTCTAAACTTTAGACTAGTTTTCTCCTTGCCACAGAAATCCTTTTGTTGGGAGAAATTGTAAGTGAACACAGGAGTGGCAGGTCTCTGTAAGCACCAGCTCGTCTCCAGATTCTTTTAAATTGTCAGTCTCTTATCTGTCTTTTTGGGAAATCAACCTTCTAGCCCAGGAATGTCTTAACAAATGCCAAAATGAATGAAGTCATTCAGAAGCCCTCTTCTTAGACTTAGTTTATGTCTAGTTTTTTAAAATCAATCACTTAAATTCTATGCAAATGACAATAGCAGTAACCTTCCATTGCATTTTCTTCCAGTATTATGTACTATCGCCTTGAACACAATATTTAAACTATTCCAGGTCATAGGCGAGGGCATAAAACCCCTTGTTCAGTATGGAGTTAGATTTGAAGCTTCTTAGTAAGCTGAAGCAAATGAAAACCGAAACTGCAGAAATACAGCCCTGGAAGTGAATGAAAAATAAACACAATCAAAATAATGAACAACAGAGTATCGATGAAGGAAAATCAGTTAAACATTGCAAAGTTATTGATGGCATTATATATATTGATAGAAAAGGTAACGATAAAGCATAAGAGAGGCAGCATCTTAACCCTGGTTATAAGAACTAAGAAAGCTTTACAAATAATCAAAATCTATCTCCAGATGGCTTCTATAAGCTATCATTGTAACTCACCACCACCAACTGCTCAAAACATGCCAAGCTTTGAAAGAATATGTGTAAAGCCCTTACTGTAGTGCCTGGTGTGTGGTATCTATCCAGTAAATTTTAGTTCCCCTCTATTTCTCTGTTGTAGACATCAGTACACATTTTTTCCCTGCCTGAAACCGACATTTTGAAGCTCTTTCAAGAATCTTAATTTTGAGGCATTGCTGCCAGTTACGAAGTCCTATACCCCAATTTACATTTTGACTCTCCTGAAAAGTGAATATTTTAACATAAATTCAATTCACTGGAAAAGATTTACAGGCCCCAAGTGTCCATGTGATTACTGCTTTTAGTCTCTTTAACTCTAGCACTCTAGATTTTGCTGATCCCAAGCCATTTATTAAACAGTTTAATTGCTCTAGCTTTTCCCTCTTGTGGCTCATCTCAGTTTTATCTCCTTACATTCGTACCAAGGCCTAGGGACATCATGAGATTACTCCAGCAGAGGCAAAATCTGCCTTCTCCCTTCTTCAATTGCTGGCAAAGGCCACAAGCTTGACATGCTGCATTTGATTGATTTTCTACTGTGACCAATTTATGTCTACAGGTAATAGTTCTTTGTGGAAGGTCACCGTAGATCAGAAAGGCAAAGTTATCTCCCTACCTTCCAGCTGCTTAAGAAAATAAAATAACGACAATAGAAATAATAATAATGTTAATGAAGCACCACCATCTGAGCCCATTTCCATTAGTGTCTTTGATAATTTTATGAAGGGTAAGCCCCCCACTTCACAGAATGCAGCTAAAGTTCATTCTGTCTTTATAACTAGCAGGTTTAAAATAATTGTACAGTAAAAGCTCTGCTCTAGAGAATATTTTGCTTGGGAAATACCATATTATATCACCAATTGTAATTCTAAATGTATATTGTCAAAATACAAACTTAGGTATTTCATAAAATGCTCTGAGGATCAGCTGTAATTTTAAACTTCCCTGCTCTTTGAAGACAAGACAATGATCTTAGAAGAGCCAGGAAGCCGATATTTTTAATGTGTATATGCCTTTAAATCGTGACAGCCAAAGATAGAGATCAAAAGAAAGAATGAAGAGTGAATCCAGCCATGTGAGTGATATTGTTGGGGGGTGTGTAGGGAGATGCCGGTGGTTACCATCAATGCCCCTGGGAAGCACGGCCAAGCTGTGGTTGTCAAATGGGTGGCCAAATCATAGGATAATGCTTGTGGTTTGGGATATAGCCAGGGTCACCTAGAGGGCAGGCAGGCTGGCTGGCAGGCTCTGCATGTGGGCTCTACCTTGATTCCTCTATCTTGATTGCTGTCCCATCTACCACCATGGAAGCCCCAGTATAGGAAGTGCTCTTGAGACATCTATAGGGTTGTCTATACTACGGTGACTTTTGGAGTTGACCCACCTGGCTTCCTGTGCCTGCTAGCAGTACTCATTTAAGGGTACGGTGGCTTTGGGAAAATCCTTCACAGCACCCCTTCCTCCTCAAGATTACCCTGGAAGGTAATTTGTGCCACAAAAGTGACCAACCATCCTGGTTTACCCAGGACTGTGCCAATTCTAGTACTTAGCATCCTACATCCAGGAAACCCCTTGGTTTTGGGGAAAACTTTGACAGTTTGTTACCCTTACCAGGACAAAATTTTGCCCTGTCAGTTGACAGTGAGAATTCCCTAGTTAAGGGAAAACAGTTGTTTTCAGTTTGCAAAAGTTGCACCTTAGAGTCTATACAAATAGATTTCCAGCTGGGCACTGTGCCTCACGCCTGTAATCCCAGCACTTTGGGAGGCTGACGCACCAGGAGTGCAGTGGTGCGATCTTGGCTCACTGCAACCTCTGCCTCCCTTCATCCCACCTGTGTCGGCTGAAGATCTCACACCGATGAGGAAGCGTGGAAGTTCTGTCTTAGGAGCTTTATCCCTGCTCCGGGAGTGGAAGAGAAAGGCAATGCATGTAACTATTCTCTTTGCCCAGCCCAGGCAATGGAGGCCTGAAGAGGCAAGGCCACCTGTCCTAGAGTTGGCGAGGAAGAACTAGAAACAGCACAGAGGTGCTCTGAATCCCTGAGCAATGTCTGGACTCCACCTGGCATCAATTGCTTTTCAATTTGTTCCATAAGGAGCCTCACTGTTGCGACCACTTACCTGGAAGAACCTTGGTGATCTTGCCCTTTCTTTTCACGAGCATTTGCTAAACTGGGCTGGGTGGTGACTTTTCTGGTAGGAGGCCAAAAGGTCACACATTTCTGGCTTTAGCCTCACTCCTGAAACTGTAAACAAAGACTCCTCTGTAGGAATGAAAAGAGAGAAGCACCAATATGTTATTTCCTGGGATTTTTTGTGGTATATTTTTGTCTGTTGTAATATTTGCCACCTGAAGAAATGTCAAAACATGAGCCAGACTTATTTACTAATAATTCATACTGACTCATAGATGACTCACTTTACTCAATCCAATAGTTGGCAAGTGCCTTCTATTTAATTCAATTTAATGCATATTTACCAAGTGAACACTTGTGCAAGGCAGTATGCTATGTGTTGAAGATGATAAAAATAGGAATAAAACTGGGAGGGACACACACATACAAACAAGGACCAAAAGTGAGGCACAAACAAAGGATTATGATAACCTCTCCCTCCAAGTCTATGGAGCACAAACAGAGCATAGACAAGGTGCCCTTTGAGACCTGAAGGATTACTATGCCCTCAATAGTGAAGGACTGCCAAGGAGGATATTCCCGGTTGAGGGATCAGCATGAGCAAAGATATGAAGGAAGAAAAGTGTTTGAGGGAACTGCAAGTCATCTTGCATGGTTAGAACAAGACAGACTGGGAGATAAAGTTGGAAAAATAGTTGGAACCAGATGGTGAAGGGAACTAATATCATGTCAAGGAGTCCGGACGTTAGTTAGAGGGTGATGTTCCAGAGTGATAGGCAATGAGCATCACATTGGGCCAGATATGTTTTAGAAAGTTTCCAATTTTATTAGATACATTAGGCTATCTTTTTTTTTTTCTTCTTCTTCTTTTTTTGAGACAGAATCTTACTCTGTGGCCCAGACTGGAGTGCAGTGGGGTGATCTCGGCTCACTGCAGCCTCCGCTTCCTGGGTTCAAGTGATTCTCCTGCCTCAGCCTCGCAGTAGCTGGGACTACAGGCAAGCACCACCACATCCGGCTAATTTGTGTATTTTTAATGGAGACAAGGTTTCATCATGTTGGCCAGGCTGGTCTTGAACTCCTGACCTCAGGTGATCCACCTGCCTCAGCCTCCCAAAGTGCTGGGATTATAGGCGTGAGCCTCGGTGCCTGGCTGGCAATCTATTTATATAGACTCTAAGGTGCAACTTTTGCAAATTGAGAAAAAAAAAACTATTTGAAAATATATATACTACCTTTGATGTCCAAATCAGGTATTTGGTTAGCTCAGAATACCGGCAGTTCGCATTTTCCCAAGTGCCTGTGTTTGTTAAGTGCTTGCTACTCCTGAATGCTCGCTACACTAAAGCTACAAGCCAATTCCTCCAAAAGTTGACATTGCAAGGGGCTTATCTGAAAAGTAGGGAAAATCAAACTTCCTGGCAGATTGCTGTAAGTTTAAAGAAGATAATATATGCAAAACACCTTGTGTTAGTTTCTGATACACAATATGTTTTTAATAAATGGTAGCCATTGTTACAAGTATTAGCACAGATAATCTGAGAAAAATAGCAAGAGGCAGCAGCCACATTGTCGCCAAAGCACATCTGCAAAATTTGCTCAGGGCCCCTTTCCACTTGGGCATTGCTTTTCCCAGGTTCACAATTTGCATAAATCTGGGGTGCTCAAAATACCTCACAATTTAACAAAAAGAGAGGCTTCCGTCCTTAGTGCACCAAAAGCATAAAATGCCTTAATAATACCGTTTGCTGGAAGCTGCTCACACCCAAAGGGAAGAAATAAACTTGCCAGCGCTGCTCGCCTGGCCTAAACTTCTGCTCTTAAATGCTGTGGGTAATCTGGGGTCTCGTCTTCTTGTATTTGGAATCGCATATTCCAAATAGGCTGGAAAGGGGAGCCATCATACCATTTGTTGATATGCATAAGACATTTTCACAAGGACATTATAATATGCAATTTTGTATTCTACTTTCTTTTAGATCTTGTCATAGCATAGACAGTTAAATGGCTAAAATAAACAGTGCGTATACTTTACCAATTATTCTCAAATCAACTCAAATCCAAACGATTTGGGGAACTTCTCTAGGGGAGAAGTATCCTCTTGCCTTGGGGACAGTGGCATGAAAAGCTGGGATTTCCCTCCGGCTTCCTTGCCCCTCAAAAGCAGCAGCTCCTCAAAAGCAGGGAGGGAGGGAGAGAGAGAGACACTATCTGGCAGAACATGCTGGGAAGGCAACCGGTTAATCAAAAGGATTCCAATTTGGCCGTGGACTGCCAGACTCTCCTTCCCAACTCATAGAAAAAGAAAAAGGAGGAAGAAAGAAAGAAAGGGAAATAAAAAACGAAAAAAGCTGCAGCGCGGCTCTCCTTCAGCAATCTCACAAATGCAAAACCTTCCACTCTGGCGACTCCTCATTAGCTTCCCGAGGCTGACAGCATAATTATCGCAGCTGCTTCACTCTTAGAATAAATAAACATGAAAGCGGGTGTTTAAAAATTTTTTGAGAAGGGAAATTCAGTCATCTAGACAGTCGGCAGGACAAGTTTATTTAAAACTTTTAGATTCTTATGTATTTAGATCATTTCGGAATGAGATAATGAGATAGTTGTCTTTTTAGTCTAATTGAGTTCCTAAGCTCATGGCTGTTGGCTGTCACCCCTTTCAAACTTTGCTTTAACTTTCCTTCCTTTAGAAATCTGATCCTGGTGTCTCCATTTACTCTTCCTGGGCTGATAACCTGGTGAAGGCTCAGTGCACTGGAGTGCAGAAACTGACTTAATGGGATTGAGGGGCTAAATAACCTTTCACAGGAAACAAGATAATCAAATCTCTTTTACTTGCCCATAATGGCTAAAAGAGAAAGCGCAAGCCAAAAAAAAAAAAAAAAAAAAAAAGGTTGAAAATTAAGCTATCATTTCAAAATGTCTTGTAATCTTCCGTGTCACATGGGTTTTGCAGTACTCTCCTACATCATCAATCCATCAGCTGGAGATGCTTAGTGCATTTAATTATTCAAAGTGCACACATCCTCGTGATTATGCGGTAATTTTAGCTCATGTGTATGTATAGAGAATTCATATCTTCAAAGCCCAGAGGATCACACAGCACTTTAAAACGAAGCTGCTAACTAACATGAAGTGCACTTAAAACTCTGACTAGGGGCACAAGACACATACATTTCCGATTAAAGCAGATGATCTTTCCTTTTAAAATTAATTATGCCTATTTATTTTTTCCTTTCCCTCCTGCCCTTCATTCTCCCAGGACCAAATTTATATGAACCCTTGCATTCAGTGAGTTAGAAGCATTATAAAAATAAATATTCTGTCAATCTGGGGTAAAGAAAACTAGTGTTAACCCATCGTGCAGATGGAGAGACTGAGGCTTATTACAGCCAAAACACATTATGTTGGGAAACAAAAAAGAAGAAAACTCAGGTCCTTTAACTCTCAATCCACAGCTCAGACTGCCTGTGCCATTTTGTTTTAACTTATTCTTTTAAACAACGAAGACAATATAACACCAGTTTAAAGAAAGCTCTGAGAAAGGAAAAGAAATGACCTACAACCCCCTAAACTAGAATAGCATTTTTATTTTGTACACTACCTTTCAGTTTTGTTCATGTGCATATTAATTTTCACAGGTACATTATAATATGCAATTTTGTATTCTAGTTTCTTATAGCTCATGTTATAGCATAAGAACTTTCATAATATCACACACTTCTATTAATGATCATTTAAAATGATTACATAGTACTCTATGTTGAGTCAATATACCAACATTTGTCCAATTGTTTCTCTGGTGTTTAACAGTTACATTGCTTCGTTTTATTTAAAAAATTGTAAAACATTATAGACAACACTGCAATGAACATTTTCATTAATCTAGGTTTTAGGGTTTTTCCCCCATTCAATTATTTCTTTGGATAATTTCCAGGAACAAACGCAAAAGGTATAAGGCTATGATCATTTTTATGGCTCCCGATATGCATGCTATAACACTTTGCAAAAGTTTCAATACCATCAGCAGAGAATCATTTTACCACAATCTCATCAACACTGGGAGCTATTAGGTTACAGGAAAAAATAACTAATTTAACGGTTATTTGTATTTTTTTAATCCCTAGTAAAGCAGTCGATTTATTCCATGTGTTGCTGTGCTCTTTTTGTTTCCTCTTGCATAAATTGCTATTTTATGCCTTCAACTCATTTTCCATTGGATTCCTTGATGTTTTCTTATAAAACTGAATGAGTTACAGGTGAAACAAAAACATTTATCACCATCGATTAAGAAATCTTGGCCAGACAAGGTGACTCATGCCTGTAATCCCAGCACTTTGGGAGGCCAAGGCGGTGGATCACCCGAGGTCAGGAGTTTGAGACCAGCCTGGCCAACATGGTGAAACCCTGTCTAACTAAAAATACAAAAATTAGCCGGGCGTGGTGGCACAGGCAGGTAATCCCAGCTACTCGGGAGGCTGAGGCAGGAGAATCTCTTAAACCTGGGACATGGAGATTGCAGTGAACCAAGATCATGCCATTGCACTCCAGCCTGGGTGACAAGAACAAAACTCCATCTCTAAAAAAAAAAAAAAAAAAATCTTAAAACCCAAGGCTGATTGCGTATATTATTACAAGAAAAGAAAAGAAAAGAAACTAAGGTAAGATGGCGTTGAGGAAGAAGTTGGTCCTGGGGCGTAAATCTCTATTCAACTTAAATTGAGCCCTCTTAATTGTGACATATTAAACACGCTACCTGGGGACGTGTGGAATCTTTCCCAGAAAAGCTTTAAAATAAACACAGTACATGAGAGAGTGGGAGGAGCACAGAACTGGGCATCAAGATCTTGGTTCTAATCTTGATTTTGCAGCTAAGTTCCTATGTGATCTTTAGCAAGAACAATGAATAGTATGAAAGGAGTAGCTTTTAGGAGTCGGATTTGAAGTAAAATCTTGGCTCTACAATTTTCTAGCTGTGTGACTTCAAGCAATTAGCCTACCTCACTTCCAGCTGTCTAATCTGTAATATGAGGATAACAATTCCAGCCTCACCAATTAGTACATAGATTGATAATTTATATAAAGCATATAGATGTCCAATAAAAGGCAGGTATGATTATTCTTCCCCGGGCATCAGTGATTCAGCTATATAATGAAGGTATGGAATAAGTAGTCTTTAAGATCCTTTATAAATAACTCTTTTCTGAATTATTTATCTTTACTTGGAGACTCAGCCATGAATGTAACAAATTTAACCAACTTAAGGGCTTGGTAGGGCTGAGGGACTTGGTTTTCCCAGACTTCTCCCAGCAACACAATGCTATGCAACGCCATAAACCACGTCTCAACCCAGTATCTCCTCTAATGTATTGAAATGGATTGAGAACAACTTTGTGCATAGAAGGTGGGAAAGTGTGTTATGGAGGACATCTCCAAATTTGCTTCTTAAGGGCTGATTAATGGAGGATTTAAAAGGTGGACAGATTGGTCTGAGTTATGTTACAAACTCCTAGAAGTAGCATAGAGTCAAGAGAATGGCTGAGAATCTTCCTTCCCTCTTTTCCAACATCCCCAGCCCCTGAAACCTGGCCTCATAGAATGACAAAATATTCTGGTTCAACTTTGAATAGAATAGACGATAAAACCAATAAACAGAATAGGTTTGAAATTATGTGGAAGCATTTAGAGTGAAACTAAGCTTGATTAGTACATGTTAAAGAATGTTTACATTGTTGCAAAAAGGTATACGATGGTAAGAAAAACTACAATGGTATATGAGTTAAGACTGAGCCACTATGATTAAAAAGAAGACAACTTCAGAATGATCTTAGATGGTATTGAGAGGAACATGACATTCCTTTGCATGTATGCCCTTCCTCCCCAATCATCCAGACCCATCATCTTTCAAGGCCCGCTCACAAAATCATCCTGGATCCCCACAGCTGGAGCTAATCTCACCTCCTTCAAACACTTAGATCACTTTATTTGTTTACTTGATCTGCGGCTGTTTATATACTTGTCTTATTTCCTAAAGGACTGTAAGCTCTTTGAGGACAGGGTCTATGACTAATTCACTTTTGTGTCCTTTAATATCACACCTCACAGACACTCAGTAAACCTCCAATAAATGAATGGAACATGATTCTCCCACCATGCAAGAAATTTGAGTCTATGCTGCCTCCATATTCTCAGAGATAAGCAAAATAACTGGAACAGATTCAGAAGAGAACAATAAAACAAAATGACTAAAAAGTGGGAGAAACAGAATTTGTATTTGGAAACAAAGGTTAAAGGAATTCAGCCTAAAGTGGCCTTTGGGAAGTGATATCATAGGGACCTTCCAATATATTAAGGAGATAACACTCAAAGAAGGCCGGAAGTTCTTTTATTGGACCAAAACAAAACACGACTCAGATTTTAACAGGGCAATGAGGCATGCTGAAGAACTTTCGGAGTATAGATATCGGGATGGTGTGATCAAAGGTAGAGGTAAATGCCATGCTTTCTTCCATCCCTATGTGTATATAAGTATACGCTAACAATGGGGCCTGTGGTACAGCATTTTTGCAAAATTACTTGTGAAACAATTGCAAGCTTTTAAGATTTTCTCCCCCTAAGATGCTAAAACCCATTTTAAAGGAGAAGGGGATTTAGTCCAGGAAGGAATGGGAGACTCAAGTATGAGACTTGGCTAGCAAGCAAAATGGGACCAACCCAGAGAGAGAGAGAGAGAAAGAGAGACAGCCTTTGATGTCCTGACGATCAAGGACCACGGCTTAAAGACCAGACTCTTAAATCACGTGTCATTTACTGCCTCAGATAAAAAATACTTTTCTGGATCAGTGTCTGTAGTTCAAAATGGCTAGGTTCCACAATCAGTCTTAACTTTCCAAGGGTAACATTTGGAAGGTTTCCTGCAAGAACAGAGCGGAGCCAGTTTTAAGAAGGGGCAGCTTAATGATTTTCTACTACCCCCACCCCCAAATCATTAAACAGTGTTCCTTTCCCAGAGCCCAAGTTCATGCTGAGGGCAAAGGGAATTAAATGAAGAAGCTGAACCTGCAGCTAAGATTAGAGAGTTGCCAAGGGCCTAATTTTAGGTCCTAGCTGGCCCAGCTGACGTCCTGCCCTGCTGGCTCAGCCACGAGGACCACAAGTGTGGCTGTAAGCCGGTGTCTGAGTGGGAAGAGCGACTCCCTGGCCATCTGCAAAAGCAATTAGCTTGCTGTTGGCTGTGTTTTGAGAGGGACTACCAATAATTTCTCCTTCAACAAGTGTTTCTTCAGGTGTTCATGAGTCAATAAGGGAAAATGTCAGAACTTGGCAGAAGTTCCCACATGCTTGCCATTCTAATATTCACACTTTTCCACTTCAGGTGCTGTCCAAAAGGAAACTAATTCTGGAATTCCTGGTTTTCATGGCAAATAACCCCCTGATAAATGCCCTTTGGCTCTAAGCGTACTGCCGCAACCTAGGGAAAGCATTGTTCGGGACTTCTCAGTGTCATGAAAATAGAGATGGACTGGAACAATTCTTTCACTTTGTGTGGAATTTCTATGCCGCTCCTACACTGGGATTTAGGCTGTCCTTCCACTCTCCATGTATTTCCCAGTCCCAGGCTTTATGCTTTAATTGTCTCCTTTAGAGGGCAGACAATAAGAGCTGGCATCTTCCAGATCAAAGGGGAAACAGAATATATTTTAAAGTGACAACTCTGTTATCCTGCAACCAGAATAAAACCAGAATAATAAGATGATATAAATATAAGCCTCTAAATAATTTTATACTGAAATGCCACCAGAGAGCAAAATTTCTTGCATAATTATGGCAGAGAAACTCTCCTTACAAATCACTCACAAGAGCATGCCGACTTTTGCACAATTCTCGTGCCTGGGGCAGCCCTCCTCAGGGATGGAGTTTCTATGTCCCTGCAGATTGGGAACTGTGATTACCCACTGGTGTGCTCTGTCTGCAAAGGAGGCTGTTAATAAAGGCTCATTGCCAGGGGCAATGAAAAAGCAGGCTGGCACTGCCAGGCCAAGGACCGCATGTCTTAGTAGATAATGTGCTGGTGGTGAGGGCCACTGTCACGAAGGTGCACAAACCAGCCCTGGCTGCTTCTGTCTCTTCCTCTCTTTTTCTTTCCTAGTAGCTTTGCTTTTTCTATCTACTTGTCCATCTGTCTCTACACATATTTCTACACGCCCACCACCCTGCCACACACATACACAAGCACGCACACATGCTCGTGCACATGAGTGCACGAGCACACACACACAGAGGCATACACACCCAATCTTGCCCCCGCCTTTCCCTGTCTCTTGGCACCGGCCCTTTCATCTTCTCCCTCGGGGATTCGAGATGTCGCTGCAGGAAATGCTTGTCCGCCGAGGCAGCAGCAGCAGAGCCCTGTGGCTTTGACAAACCTCATTTAATTGGGAGGAAGCCAGGAGAATTTGAAAGAACTGAAACATCCACGAAACTCCTTTTATCAGGCATAATTTAAACTCTGCATGGAAAAACCCCTATATGTATAAAGAAAAGTCAACTTCCCTCCTGCTGTGAGCACTCCTGGTCTCCCCCTCCAGTGCAGGCAGCCTCCTGCAAGATTCCATCTTTTCATTTTTCTAAAAGTGTCAAAGTAGATTTGGGCTCTGTGACTGGGCGAACAGGGAAGGAATACAGATTGTTCTCTCTCTCTCACATGCACACACATATACACAAATACACACCCAACCTTAGATACCCATGCACCAGGGCCCCTCTGTTGGTGGCTTTGCTTTTGGGTCAGCCAGGAAAAATCAAAACCCAAGTTTCTAACAACACATCAGTTTGGACAGTGATTGTTTCTTCCTAATCACCTTGCGTCAGGCAAAAGCTGGAGCCTAGAAAACTTTGAAGATCCCCAGCAATTCTCAGCATGTGGAATAACAGATCTTAAAGGAGGGCCAATGGGGAAAGTTTCTTTAAGTGAAGAGAAGGGAGTGTGTGTGTGTGTGTACATCCAAGCGTGTATACTTGCATGAAGTAGTAGAGTTATAAGTCCCAAGTCTGAGAGGGGAAAGCTGAAAAGGAACAATCTAGAGGCTTGGACTGGGAAGAGGAGATTGGGATGGGAGTGGCTGGGGAGGAATGGGGCTGAAGTGGGGGCAGAGGTAGCAGGAAGGGAGTGAGAATTGTGGATCTGCCTGCAATGTCTTTTGTTCCACCCATATGCCTCTCCCCTCTTTCCAAATTCCACTTTAGATTCACCTCCAGTCCAATCCATCTCATTTGAATTCTTGTTCCTCCAAAGAATTGCCTTCAACACACACATAGTCTCTGCACATCTGCAGTTGATTATGCACAGATTTTTAGCTGTTTAGATATGATTTGTGCTGATATGTGTGCAAGGGTGCCCCGTTTCCTCTTCCTCGCCCTCTTTTCCTCCCACTTCATAAGAACCTGGAGGCCAAGGACAAGTCTCTTGTTTTCCTCAACTTTTTATGGCACTTAATATGTTCCTGACACTTAATGGCAATTTAATAAATACTAATGACTGACTCTTTCTACAGGGTTAAGTAAGACATTAACCCCAGTTGTATGGTTATGGTTATTTGTGGAGATCCGAAATGACTCACCTTAGTCATAAAACAGACTGCCTCAACCAGTCCCAAACTAAGCGCTTTGGACTCTGCTGCAGGACCATGTCCTAGACACAGAGGCGCTTCATCTGCAAACTCTGGCAAGGTGGACTAGGCTGTTTCCACACCTCTTGGGCAGTAGGTCCTCACCCTGTCCCCATCCTTATCTCACTGCACCCCATCGCCACTCCCCCACACCCCTTCCAGTGTCCTCTTCCCAGTCCCAGCCCTTAGGCCCTCCCTCCTAAGCTTTCTTTTCTCTGGCTTAGGACTTCTAAAACCAACCCTGGCTGCTTCTCTCTCTTCTGTTTTTCTTTCCTGGTAGCTTTGCTTTTCCTGTCTACTTGTCCCTTGTTCCTAAAACTATTTTTAGTTGAATGGTGGATTTTTTTCAAAGAAACCTCACCTAAGGATAGTCCCCCATGGCCACTGCCCACATCCTCCTGTAGCCCTTCCTGGCCACAGTCCAAGAAACATGACGGGAGTTCCAACCACATGATCCCTCAGCAGATTTCAGATTTGGAAGATGACTTCAGGCCCAGGCAGCAAAGGCTGATTCCAGGGTAGCTTGTGTTTACAGCAGGTGGGCAGCCTGGGAGGAGGCCTCCCTTCCCCCAGCACCCCACCCCAGCACTGCCTTCTGCAGCTTGCTATTACCAATCAAGAAAGGCCCAGCTCCCTCTCAGGACATATCCGCTTCACCTATCATCTTACTCTCTGCAGAAAGGGAGAAGAGTCTTGTTAGAAACACCGGTGTGCCTTCCTAGCAGATGGTAGCTAAGGCAAACAACTCAGAGACAACGTCCATCTCATCCAATTTCTGAGTGTAAATGTGTACCTGTGAAATGTCTGGACCATCACAAAGAGGTCCTTGTAACCTCTCCCCACCAGTGCTTCAGAGTTTGAGAGAAGTTCATGCAAAACTCAGACAAGATTGGGTCCTATCTTGCTTCTCCCAGGCAAATTGATCTCTAACTTCACTCCTGGGGGTAAATGCTATGATTCTCTGGTGCTAAGGCAAACTACTTAAGACACCAAGACTTACACACACATGCACTCATGCACACACACACACTCCCTCGCTCACCATCAGGAAGCTGGTACAGCTGAGATGGCAGGGCACTGAAATAATCATGAACAAGTGCTTCCTGGGCAGAGACGCGGTCTCTGGGAAAGCCTTTCAGCATCTGGGAGGCCAGGTCTTCAGCTTCAGGAACCCTGCCCAGCCTGGAAAAGTGGGAGAGAAAAACAGTTTCTCCAGCAGCCTCCCTTCTGAAAAACAAAGGGAGAAAAACAAAAAGTAAAGAAAAGGAGATGGCTAGACTTAGATTTTAAGTAGAATTTTCCTGGAATTGCTAAAGTTGATGGCAAGTGGAAAAGTACCCCCCATACTAAACTCTTACTGACTGTCCTGTTACTAAGTTGAAGGGGAAAAATCTCCTCATTCTATCACTCAGCTCCCTTGCCCTCCACCGTGTGTCTGGGCACCATGTACAGATAAAAGACACAGGAATATAATTACAAACAGAAATATATAATCAAGGATTCTTTTTGGAGGAACACCACAACCCCAACCAAGCAGAAAGGCCTGATTCAAAATACGATCGAACTCTGAGAGGCTGAGGCAGGCAGATCACTTGAAGCCAGGAGTTCGAGACCAGAGTGGCCAACATGGTGAAACCCTGTCTCTACTAAAAACATAAAAATTAGCTGGGCGTGGTGGCATGCACCTGTAATCCCAGCTACGCAGGAGGCTGAGGCATGAGAATCACTTGAGCCTCAGAGGCAGAGGCTGCAGTGAGCTAATATTGACCACAGCACGCCAGCCTGGGCGACAGAACAAGACTCCGTCTCAAACAAACAAACAAAAAACATGTTCAAGGCTCTGGACTCCAAGGGTGGCAAGCACAGAAATCTGGAGGGGAGAAAGCACAGAATTCTAAAGAGGTGATTCTGGAGGGTGAAGCTTGGGTAGAAAATACACTTGTTTGCAGCTCAGCCAGGCTTATTAGTTAGGAAGCTCTCTTGGTTCCCCTGAGATGGAGCAGAGGAAGAGAGATAATTAAGTACTTAAATCACAGTAAGGACAAATCCTCAAGTTGATCTTATGTTGAAATATATATCTGGAGATGAGCAAATTCATTTATTGAGCAACTACTATGTGCTAGTAAGTGGTTGGCTTTGGGAGACACAGGACAAGACTGTCTTCTGGCAGCTCAGGTGGAGGAGTCAGATGTTCATCAAATTATCACACAGATGTCTAAGTACAACTGTGAAGAAAAGAATCCTATGGTCTGACTGTATCTCTCCAAAATTCAAATTTATGTTGAAACCTAATCACCAAAGTGATAGTATTAGAAAGTGGGAACTTTGGGAGGTAATTAGGTTATAAAGGAGGCTTGAGAGAGCACTTTTGCCCTTTCTGCCCTGTGCAGACATGGTAAGAAGGTGCCATCTGTGAAGCAGAGAGCCCTTGCCCAACACCTAAGCTGCTGGCACCTTGGTCTTGGTTTTCCCAGGCTCCAGAGCTGTGAGAAGTACATTTCTATTAATTGGCAATTACCCAGTTAAGGTATTTTGTTATAGCAGCCCAGGTATAACATTTTGGTTCCCCTGAGGTGGAGCAGAGGCAGAGAGATAACTGAGTACCTAAATCACAGTAAGGACAAATCCTCAAGTTGACCTTATTTTAAGGGTTAAGATAGCCTCAATACCTGACCTAGAATGGGAAGAGGTGGTCAGGAAAGGATTTATTGAGGAAGTGGCATTTGAGCTGAGAGTTGAAGAACGGAGGGCAGGCAAGTGGCAGGCCTTGCCTGACAGGGATCTGTGGTACCTACACAGACCCTAGAGTGGGAGGGAGAAGCCAGAGTTTTAAGAAGGGAATCAAGGCCAGTTGACTGGCCCAGGACAAAAATGGGGAGAGAGGCCTGACATGAAGCTGGGGAGGGTGGCTTGTGGGTCTTCATGTTTCCTATTTACTTACAACGCTTGAAAGTCTTTGCTCATCTAATGCCAATCATTTATGTACACCCAACTCCACAACCCACACGCAGGTTTATAACTGGAAAGGCACAAGAGGGAAAACTGTGCATATCCCAGAGGGCAGCTGATCATGGGACTGATGTCTGACATTCAGAATTAAGTTGTATGGCCATGAAATACCACAGCAAATCCCCAATTAAGCAGACATAGATGGGCTTACTTAATGCCAAACACACCTACTGACTTAAAGCAAGAAAGATCAGATATTCTTTCCCTTCCAGGTGCCGTGATGCAGAGATGCTGGAAGTCTTGGCCCAGAATTGTAATTTACCTAATTTTTGCATAAGATTTGCATTAAAAAATTTGAGCTATTTGATTCCCAAGACATGAAACTGTTTCTGCAAACAGATAACTACCTTCAAACTCAGGAGTAATTGCTTCATAGGCAAGATAGAGAAGAAATTTGCAAATTTCCAAATCCTTGCAAATTTCCAGACCAGTTAGGAGAAAAAGGAATTGGGTAGAAGTCTACTCATTTGCTGTGGCCTGAAGGACTGGCAGATATATTCCTCATCCAGGGTATCCTGTCCAGGCAGAGGTTTTTTAGGGCCCATGAAACGGGGTTTGGAAGAGGAATGTTAGTACAAATCACTAGAGCCTAGGATCTGTCTGGAAGGAGACTCGGGAAATCTCATGAACAAATTTTAGCTGGTCCACCCACACTATTGGGTGGTGAGGTGAAGTTTGTGCCAAAATTGGGCCCTGAATCCACTTTCTGCAGGCTTCATGCTTTCTGGTTAAATATGAACTTCTGGACATGGGGAGGGCGGGTAGGTGGTGGGGAGCAATGCATCTATCAGCTTCCACCTCCACAGTCCCACCCCAATCAGCGATTTGTTCTCTCGAATACTCCCCCAACATTAACCCACAACAGATGGCTCCTGAACTGCCCTGTAGTGGGGGCTGAGGGGCTGCAGTCTGATTGGACAGGGAAGTCTGGGAGACCTGTTTTAAACTTGTGTTAGCATGGCAGACATATTGTTTTTACTTAGATTGTGTTTATGTAGAGTGTCTGGGGAAGCCAAGAAAGGCTAATGGAGTTTACAGGGGTATTAGGGGTACCCCTCTTCTTATAAGAACAGGTTATTTGGCCAGAGCTTTGCCTCATGTCTGTTATCCCAACACTTTCGGAAGCAGAGGTGGGAGGATCACTTGAGCCCAGGAGTTCGAGACCAGCCTGGGCAACATGGTGAAAACCATCTCTATCAGAAAATACAAAAATTAGCCAGGTGTGGTAGCATGCACCTGTAGTCCCAGCTACTCAGGGGGCTGAGGCGGGAGAATCACCTGAGCCCAGGAGGTCGAGGCTGCAGTGAGCCATGATCGCGCCACTGCACTCTAGCCTGGGTGACAGAACTAGACTCTGCCTCAAAAAAATAAAATAAGAACAGGTTTTTGTTTTTGTTTTTTTTAAACCAGGTGAATGAATAAAAGAAGGGTAGGTACTAATTAGTGCAAGGACCTCTTTTTTAGGATTTTCCATTTCAACCAACAGAACCTACCCTCACCCTCCCCACAGGGTTGTTTCAGGGCTTCTGGTAGTTTCTGGACTTGTTCCAGTCTCACAGCCTCTGAACTATGACTGCTGCCCTTTGCTTCTCCTTCTCCTTCGCCGGTAGAGGTGGGCACCAGGGCAAAGTGGGCAAGTGAAGACTCTTCCTCCTAGGAGCCAAGTGTGTGCCGGTCTCCCCTGTACAAGCCAACTCCACCCCACATGAACACAAACCTTCACTGGCAGCACTGGTAGCAAGACCATCAGGATCTGGGCCTTTGGCAAGCGCCCCAGTAATCACCGCCTTGCTATTGCACATTGAGCTCTTTTTGCAAGGCTGAGGAAAGAGTCCCGGGAAAACAAATGTTACTTTTTGGGCACAAATGTTGATTTACTGACATCTTCCGTGTTTGTATCATTATGCTTTTTCCTGTCACCGATGGCCTTGCTTGCTACCAATTGCCTTTCCTGTCATAGTTGTACACATGGCCACCACCTCTAACTCCCGCTGGAACAATTATCCACTGGTTACAACCCCTACTTTAAAAATAAACATTGGCATAAAAAAATGATCATCACAAATGTTAATTTGCCTACCAGCACCTTTCCAAGGTAAATGTGAATTCATACTCTTAGGTTTGTGATGTTAACTACCAAACATGACAGGAGTATCTTGCAGAGGTAGGAAAATCCCCACCCAATTAATGAGAATCTGCTATTAAAGATTAAGAATCCTGTGATAAATCAGTCCTTCTAGTAACATTTCAAGAGGTGAGAAGTGTTCCAATGCCAAAATAATTCATACTTATTGTAGAGCAGTTAGAAAATGCAGAGAAGGAAAATTATGACTAGCCTATCACTCTGAGATAATCCTCTGATACTCAAAGATAATCACCATTGCTTGAGGTCTTTGTTTTCTTCAGTCCTTTGCTTTTAGACAGGTATAGTTTTTGTTTTACAAAAAAATGGGATCATGCTATACATGCTCTTATAACCTACTTTTTCCATTTAACTACCTTGATCATCTTCTCATAACTTTGAATCACTTTCTAGGACATTATTTTACTGGCTGTTATCGTTTGATTATGTAGGCATACCATAATTTACAGAGCTAGACTCCTATCTGAGTTGTTTCCTTTATTGTTGGGATGGAGGTAGTACTATTAAAATCACGCTGTAACAAATATTCTCAAAGAGAAATCTTTGTGGGTTTGTGTATATTTCCTTAGGATAAATTCTTAGAATTGATGTTCAGTTGAAGGATATATACAACATGTTAAAGTATTTGATTCATACTATCAGCTAGAAGAGCTGTAGATTCATACTATCAGCTAGAAGAGCTGTACCAATTTCCATTTCTGCCAGCAGCCTAAGAGTGTGCTCATCCCTGTGGGCAAGGATAATAAATTCATTCCAACCCACCTGAATTGCCACAGGCCCCATTGCTTATAAAAGTCATAAAAATAATTAAAATTGTGTATCAATCCTAAAAGATGTGCTGGGGGCCAGGACAGCTACATGTAATCTTAAAAGTCCAGAATAGAAACACAAACAATAAGAAAAAATGAAAATTGAGTTTTGTGACTGTGTAAAACACCATCTACTAACCCATCACTCCATACTTCTAAAATCTGGTTGTTCTCGGGGGTCTGGGACAGCAGTTTTGATTTCCTAGCACAGCCTGGCTCTGAGTATAAAAGTCTCCCAGCCACAGCACTGCCACTGACCTCCGAGGTGCAGGACAGGCTGGTCAATATGAGCTCAGCTGGGTTCTTTGTTTTTCCCCCTGGACCTACAGGAAGAGGAACAGGGCAGGGATAGAGTAGGCACTTTTTAAATGTTCTCAGTTTGGGATGTAGTAGATGCCCACAGTCAGAAATACATCCAATACTAGGAAGAAACATTGCAGAAGCTGTCCTAAACATTGCAGAGCTGTCATCTAAAAAGTGAGTGCGTACCTACTAGGCCCACATTAAGGAGATCACCATCAAACCTCAAGCAAGCCCCGGGGATTCATCTACAGGCCTGTGAATGGTTCCACTGCACCTCTGAAGGGATTGTGTAGAAAAGCCAGTGACACTTCGGCTGCTTGTTACTTGCCACATCTGCAACCTGATTCAACAGCCAAATCCACAGAGACCTGGGTTCCGGATGAATCCTGGCTCTACCACTTACTTAGCTGGACTACCTTGGTCAAGTTACTTAACTTCTCTCAGCCTCAGTTTCCTCCTCTTTGACCTGGGAATGATATTTGTAAGGATTAAATATAATAATATATGTAGCACCCTGCTAGGTACATAGTATATATCCCATCTAACGTTAACCCTTTCACAGAGCCCTTCCCAGAGCCAAGAATTTTCCCATGTGATAATCCAGGCTAACGCTGCCAATGGAATTTTCCATGATGATGGAGATATTCTATTTTTGCTCTGTCCAATATCATAGTCACTACTCCAATGTGGCTACTGAGTCCTTGGAATGCAGCTAGTGCAACAGAACGGAATTTTAAACTTAATTTAAGTAAATTAAAAGTTAAATAGTCACATGTGGCCAGTGGCTACTGTATTAGACAACATACCTCTAAAGACCCCTAAACATTACTTCCCCCCTACTTTTTTTTTTTTTTTTTTTTTTTTTTTTGAGATGGAGTCTCACTCTGTCTCCCAGGCTGGGATGCAGTGGCACAATCTCAGCTCACTGCAACCTCCGCCTCCCGGGTTCAAGCGATTCTCATGCCTCAGCCTCCCGAGTAGCTGGGACTACAGGCACATGCCACCACACTCGGCTAATTGTTTGTATTTTTAGTAGAGACGGGGGTTTTGCCATGTTGGCCAGGCTGGTCTTGAACTCCTGACCTCAGGTGATCTGCCCACCTCGTCCTCCCAAAATGCTGGTATTAGAGGCGTGAGCCACTGGGCCCAGCCTAGACATTACTTCCTGTGTTAAAGATCTGAGCAGAGAAGCCAGAAGTCTGAGAAAAGGTGACTACATATCGCTAGGGGACAAGGGAAGGCGCAGAGGCCATGGGTGCTGTATCGTCAGAAAAGCCAGAGAGATATTCAGAGAATTCAAGTCTTGCTCAGCCCTCGAAAGAAAGGCTGGTGGGGTGATAGCAGGAGGCTGGTGAACTATCTTCTGCCATGGGACAGGGGCAGCTGCAGCAGCAGCAGGAATATTAAGATGGTTCTCAGGTTGAGAGTTGCCATTTACTTTGGAAGCTGATGGTGACATGAAAGAAAGCCACGGGACAGTGCTAAAATCCACATATCTCTAGGTAGAGGGGAAGAAGCCTGACTATACTGCTCGTCTTGAATGAAGTGATAAACCGTAGTTCCCTAGAACCTGTCTCCAAAAGGTTTCAGGTTATACAGTGCTTTTGAAAATAAGAGTGGAGGGTGCAGATGTCCTGGAAAGACCTGTCCCTCCCAATGAAAGATCTCTGGTAGTCCATAGTTCTATGTTCCTAACCTATTTTACTCTTTGTACCCTGAAATTTATTCTATGCGGAGGCTTTTTAAAGGAAATGAACAGTAAGAGTGAAGAATTCAAACAACTTTTGGTTAAGTTAAATTCTACCATATTTTCAGGGAAAAACAATGTTCGAGTGTTCAGTCAGGATCTTGGCCAGTGAAACTCTTCCACTTCTCCCCACCTGCAAGAGTGTGTTTTTCTTTGACATTTGAGCTCGTTTCCCCTGTCTCTGATGTTTTCCTCACTGCCCTTTTTGCCTCCTCACTGAAGCAAAAAGAACAGAGCCTCGGCTAATTACTCTCAGATCAAATAATACTGGTTATTGTAATTGGTCATTGTCCGAAAACACTGAGTTCTTCTTAGCCCGGAGGTTGCCTGGCACAGCTTAGTTAGCTAACTATTCCTGGAATGTCTCTATTATCTGTTTTACTTTGCAAAAGAAACTAGGGATTTGTTGAAAGCTGGTAATAAAAGTCTGCCCTGGTCTGAGCCGAGACTGCGTAGAGAGGGCCTGGGAAAGCATGACCCCCATGAATCAAGTTGCCCCCCCTCCAATAGCCACTCAATGATGTTATTTGGTTTCTCTGTGTCAGAGAATAATAAACCCACTAGGTTTTCTTGCACACCAACACTCCCTCGTTCTCAGGGCCTGGGGCATGGCTGAGAGACACAAAACAATTTTAATGACCAAACTCACTGAAAGTAAAATGGTTCATAGAGAAAAACTAACAGACTCTCAGGGGTCTGGCGCTCCCAGAGGCATCTTCCTACAGCTTAGAGCCCCCACATGGAAGTGCTCGGGGGCTGCTGTTCAGTGGACTGAGATCCAGGGAAATGTCTCTCCAATCCTGCTTAAAGATTCCTTCAAGATCCCTTCCTGAGGTAGTACTCACCTGTTCCAGACAACGTGAAGGCTTCGAGGCGTAGGCAGCGGGAACCATTCTGGGAAGCATACAGAGGGCGTTAAAAAATAAAATCAACCCGAAAACCCTGTTGCCAAATATACTGTTAAAATTCTAAATGCTCTTCTTGGCTTGGTATAAAAAAATGATTCAACTATCAGGTAGGCTAAGGTGATTTTTAAAGCCTCATCTCCTGCTGAATTTGTATGGTTTGGTGAAAGGTCACTATTATGGGTTGAATTATGTGCTCCCAAAATTCACATGTTGAAGTTCTAACCCCAACTACTTTAGAATATGATCTTATATGGAAATAGGGTCATTGCAGATGTAATTAGTTAAGATGAAAGCATTAGGGTGGGCCCTAATTCAATTTGACTCGCATCCTCCTAAAAAGGCAAAATGTGGACCCAGAAATAGACGTGCGTCAGAGAAGGTGAAGTGAAGAGACTCAAGGAGAAGACGACCATCAACAAGCAAAGGAGAGGGACCTGGAACAAATTCTCCCTCACATCCCTCCCACGGAACCAACCCTGCCAACATCTCAATTTCAGACTTCCCAGTCTCCAGATAAGACAATAAATTTCTGTTGCTTAAGCCACCCAGTTTGTGACTTTGTTACAGCAACTCTAGCAAACTAATACAGTCAACATATTCAGTAAAGTCAACAAACATTTGTTTAACATACACTGTGTGCAGAGCATGTACCAAGTGCTGGGAAGAATACAAAACAGATCAAAAGAAACCCCACTACCTCTGCAGAGCTTACAATTCATTTGGGAGAACAAGTATACGTGTATGAAATGTGATGAATAATGAGGCAGTCTTAAAGACTCAAAAGTGGTTAAAAAAAAAAAAAAAAGTCAGGGGAGCCAGGCGCGGTGGATCTTGCCTATAATCCCAGCACTTTGGGAGGCCCAGGCTGGAGGATTAGTTGAGACCAGGAGTTCAAGACCAACTTGGACAACACAGTGAGACCTGTCTCTACAACAACAACTGAGCCTGGTGGCATGTGTTTATAGTCCCAGCTACTTGAAAGGGTGAACTGGGAGGATCACCTGAGCCTGGGAGGTTGAGGCTGCAGTGAACCGTGATTGTGCCACTGCACTCCAGCCTGGGAGACAGAGCAAGACCCTGTCTCAAAAAAAAATAATAATAATAAAAATAAAAAATAAAAAAGTAAGGGGAACTAATTTTATATGTCACTTGTGATAAAAATGGAAGTGAATCCTGGCTTGAATATTCCAAAATAGGTGATAATAAAAATTGGAGCACTCTATAACATTTATATTTGGGTGTACGTGTTTCTGTGATTCTTAGTATTGATACCATTTAACCCAAACAAAAACCATCCTAAAAGGGAATGATTTATCATTCACTCAAGAAATACTAACTGAATGCTTCTTCTATGTAAGGGCTATAAGAGGAGCTGCGGGGGAGGCAAGCTGATGGATGCTGTTTATCAAATTTCCTTTATTGTCCACTCCAAATTGAGAAAATAATATTTCATCTCTCATTCAAAATGGTATTTCTGCCTTACATTTTTCTTAGGCCTGAAATGTAATTATTTTGTTTGTTAGTTTGTTTAGAGACAGGATCTCACCCAGGCTGGTGAGTATACTGGCATGATCATGGCTCATTGCAGCCTGGAACTCCTGGCCTCAGGTGATCCTCCCACCTCAGCCTCTGGAGTAGCTGGGATGACAGGCATGCACCACCACATCTTTTTTTTTTTTTTTAATTTATTTAGAGATGGGAGTCTCACTTTTTTTTTTGTCCAGGCTGGTCTCGAACTCCTGGCCTCAAGTGTTCCTCCCACCTTAGCCTCCCAAAGTGCTCAGATTACAGGCATGAGCCAATGTTCCCAACCATTATTTTGGTTTTAAAAATCTCTTCCTCCAGTTCCTATATAAATGGAATAAACCAAGGCTGTTCATCTCAACAAAGAATTTAATCATGGTTGGGCAAAAATTAATTTGATAATACTCATGTGTTCATGTTGGTACGCACATAGATCTGGAAGACTATTCACTAGATAGTGGTGGTGGTTATAGGGGCTAACCCTTTTTCCTTCTTTGCCCATTTTCTCAAACATTTTTGAAATAAACATATACAATATTATTTTGTAATTCCAAAAGGAAGTTCAATGAAAAAATTTGAATTTATAGTGCTAAGAGTTGCAGAGTGAAAGGAGTGATCGAAGAAAGCGACTTCAGCTGAGCTTTCAAGGTCAGGTGCAATCAAATGTGGACCTCTCTGCTGGCATTTTATAGTCCCAGATGGGCACTAAGGGAAGCACTTGTCTATACAGGTTATTTACCCTCTGTTCAGTATGATTTTGCCTAAGTTCAAAATAACCAGTAAAGATAAGAATATCTGGCATTTGTTTAGTATGTTTCTCTTCAAACCACTTTCTGCTGCCTATTTACAGCTCTTCCCTGGCCAAGCAAAATCAAAATATTTCCTCATTCAGTCATCTCCCAGTTTCAATCAACAAAATGAAATCTATTTCCATCCTTTCCCATTTTCTATTTTTCCCTTCTGAGAGGTCTATGTGCTGTGTTTTTGGCCTTCAATATTTTAATACTCTTTCTAACTTGAGTGGGGCTCTTGTGGCACGTGGGTTGGGGGTTACCTGACTTAGGGTTTCAATATGGACTCTGCTGCTTCAGTTTCGCTGAGACCTCATGTAAGATACTTTGACCATCCATGGCAACCCTCAGTTTTCTCTCTTTTTTTTCTGATTTTTTTAATTTAATTTTTTTTATTATTGTACTTTAAGTTCTAGGGTACATGTGCACAACATGCAGGTTTGTTACATAGGTATACATGCGCCGTGTTGGTTTGCTGCACCCATTAACTCATCATTTACATTAGGTATTTCTCCTAATGCTATCCCTCCCCCATCCCCACCCCACGACAGGCCCCAGTGTGTGATGTTCCCCGCCCTGTGTCCAAGTGTTCTCATTGTTCAATTCCCACCTATGAGTGAGAACATGCAGTGTTTGGTTTTCTGTCCTTGCAATAGTTTGCTCAGAATGATGGTTTCCAGCTGCATCCATGTCCCTGCAAAGGACATGAACTCATCCTTTCTTATGGCTGCATAGTATTCCATGGTGTATATGTGCCACATTTTCTTAATCCAGTCTATCATTGATGGACATTTGGGTTGGTTCCAAGTCTTTACTATTGTGAACAGTGTCACAATAAACATATATGTGCATGTGTCTTTATAGCAGCATGATTTATAATCTTTTGGGTATATGCCCAGTAATGGGATTGCTGGGTCAAATGGTATTTCTAGTTCTAGATCCTTGAGGAATCGCCACACTGTCTTCCACAATGCTTGAACTAGTTTACAGTCCCACCAACAGTGTAAAAGCATTCCTATTTCTCCACATCCTCTCCAGCATTTGTTGTTTCCTGACTTTTTAATGATCGCCATTCTAACTGGTGTGAGATGGTATCTCATTCTGGTTTTGATTTGCATTTCTCTGATGGCCAGTGATGACGAACATTTTCTCATGTGTCTGTTGGCTGCATAAATGTCTTCTTTTGAGAAGTGTCTGTTCATATCCTTTGCCTACTTTCTAATGGTTTTTTTTTTTTTGTAAATTTATTTAAGTTCTTTGTAGATTCTGGATATTAGCCCTTTGTCAGATGGGTAGATTGCAAAAATTTTCTCCCATTCTGTAGGGGCAACCTTCAGTTTTCTCAATGCAAATTGAAGGTGGTATTCACCTTGCAAGGATCCTGAAGCAAACCAATGAAATAATGAGTGCAAAATGCCTGCTCTGGACCATTAAACAAAATAAATCCTATCTGCTTTTCCTTCCTCTTTCCCTTCCTTTGAAAAGTTATGGGCAGTATAAACAATGCGTGGCCAGGCACTTGGACCCAGGACCCAAGTGAACCCACACTATGCCTCTTACCAGCTGTGTGACCTGACGATATTGCTTAACCTCACTGGGCCTCAGTTTTTCCACCTGCAGAAGAGTGATAGTAATAGTTTCTACTGCATAGGGTTGTGAAACTAGGATAGTAAATGTAATATAAATATTTCTTCACTCTTTGTCTCTTTTTTTCCTGCTTCTCTCCCTTTCTGACATGACAGCCCTCTCTCTCCCACTCAGGTGTTTCTGCCTTATTGTTAGTTCTCCTTGGAAACCTTCTCTAAATGTCTTCTACTAAAATTCTAACTTGCTCCAAGCCCCAGTTCCTCTAAGTCTGACTTGATTGCTTCTGAGTCCTCAGTGCAGGTCAGTGGTGTGTTTCTTAGCTTGGTAGTATGGTAACATGAACACAAACCCAAGCTCAAGTCTCCTTTTTTGCCACTTACGAGCTTTGAGACTTTAGGGAAATTGCTTAGCCTCTCTGATTAAATAATTGAGAAGTTTCGAAATCTGTAAAATGGGAATCATTTTCCAGTTGCTGGGAGAATTACAAAAGATTAAGCACGTGGCCTGTAGTAGGGGCTCAGTAAGTGTTAATCTCATTCCTTTTCTTCTTTTGGTTCTGACCTCTCATTTTGGAGAGGTTCTCAAAGGGAGTTGCACACTGGCATCGCCTGGAAACCTTTACAAGAAAGGAAACCCTGAGGTTTGATTCAACTAGCCTGGGAAGGGTCCAGACATTGGTTACTTATTGTACTGTTATTATGAGTTTCTTTTTGTTTTGGAAAGAGGTTCTCATTCTGTTGCCCAGCCTGGAGTGCAATGGCATGAGCATGATCACGGCTCACTGCATTCTTGACCTCCTGGTCTCAAGCCATTCTCCTGCCTCAGCCTCCTGAGTAGCTGGGACCATAAGTGCACACCACCACTTCTGGCTAATTTTTAAAATTTTTTGTAGAGATGGGGTGTCCCTATGTTGCCCAGGATGGTTTCAAACTCTGGTATCCAGCAATCCTCCAGCCCCAGCCTCCCAAAGTGTTAGGATTACAGGCATGAGCCACCATGCCTGGCCTGTTATTATGTCTTCAATGGTCTTCAGAATTTTCCAGTGACGAGCTAAGGCAGAGGACCTTTGGCCTAGCAAAGAGGGCAGGGTCTATCACTCACCAGCAACTCAACAAACACTTCTCTGAGGCTCATTTCCTCATCTGTAACAACTCAAATGAGGTTGTTGTAAGAATTTAATTAATCAATGTATATAAACGTTGCAGGACATAGTGTCTGACACATACTTAATATGTTTGTTCAGGGATGTGAGAGAGGAAGCATGACAAGGGAAAATTCAGTTCTCATAAATTCTGCCAGAAAAGGATGACCTGTAATAGTTGCCCCAGGGCCCCAGGAGTAACAACATTTTCTACTTGAGTCCATGTTTGGGGTAGCAGGATTGTGCTGACGCCCCCTCCCACCTCTATTTTGTAGCTACATTAGCTGAGACAGGAATGGATGTGTCCGGGTCAGTCAGGGAGCTGCTATTAAGCAGAAGCAAAGCCCGTCGCCTATTTGTGGCCTGCCCTCCCACTCAGGCAGATAACCTGAGGCTGAATGACCTTGCCTCTCTCCCATTGATTTTTCCCAGTAGGTAAGCTGTGAGCGATCAGTGAAAGAATGATCCACAAACAGATAGGCATTTCACACAGCACCATTTCAAGAGGAGTCTGGTTTCTCTGGCTTCAATAGACTCTAAAAATAATAGGTCTGGAGGTAGCTTGTTTCCCTTCTCCTTCCAAAGACAAGAGTAAATCATTAGACCCGATTTTTCTCCTTCTCATCCCTCTGCAGTTCTCTCTAAAAAGAGTTCTCATTTGAGTTCAATTGGAATTCGAGGCAGGAAAAGCAAAGTTGCAAAAGGAAAGTAATAAAGCAGAGCATTTAAATTTCCAAACTAAGTGGAGTGAAATCAAAATGAGGGCAGAACTGTTGCTACCACAGTAAAAATAGTCCATATTTCATAAATATTTAATAAAGCTCATTTCACAACGGAATTCAAGTCTGGTAACCTTCTTAGTCAACAGAGATTTGTTGATTGATTTAGTAAAACATCACTGCACCATTCTGAGTCTCAGCTCAAGGTAAAACATTTTCTAGTTACTATAGTCTTGCCACAATCACCCTAAGGTTATCTTATAGTGCTGTCTACTGAACTACACCTCTGGAATTTCCTGAATACAATGCATTCTTGAGATACCGTATATTTAAATAGTTGATAATGTTGTTAGCCTTATTTCACTATCTGAAGCAGTAACTTGAAAACTGCACCGCCAAAATCTGTAACTCTTTTTCTCCTACCTGCCCTTCACCCTCACCCCAAACACACACACACACACACACACACTCACTCATGCCCTCAGAACTGTTTGCTTCACTCTTCCTCAGGTAGCTGGCTTGTAAGTTTCTCTAGTATTTGGCTCAAGGCTTCCCAAGCTTTTTTTTTTTTTTTTTTTTTTTTTTGAGATGGAATCTTGCTCTGTCGCCCAGGCTGGAGTGCAGTGGCACGATCTTGGCTCATTTCAACTTCTGCCTCCTGGGTTCAAGAGATTCTCCTGCCTCAGCCTCCCGAGTAGCTGGGACTATAGGCACACACCACCACGCCTGGCTAATTTTTGTATTTTTGGTAGAGACGGGGTTTCATCATGTTGGCCAGGCTGGTCTTGAACTCCTGACCTCAGGTGATCCACCCGCCTCAGCCTCCCAAAATGCTGGGATTAAAGGCATGAGCCACCACACCTGGCCCTTCCCAAGCTTTAGAGTCCCCTTTGAGCATCATCAGGATGCTCTAAAAGCCAGTGTCCTCACTGAGGGTGCTCCTTGGCATTATTCAACCTTGGTCCTCCAACTCATGTTTGTAGCATATCACTTTTCTAATTGTGAATCAAAACTTTCTGTGGATTCTGAGAAAATATCCCATCCGCTAAAGCCTGTTCCTGAGGTCTCTGTAAAGGAAGGAGAGACTAGGCCTTGCTCCTGGTGGATGGAGAAGGTGGAGGGAATGGGCATAGTCAGGACTCTCCCCTCTCTTAGAGGCAGGGCCATGACTGAACTCTGTCTACTCCAACAAATGATTTTTGACCTGTGGCTTGATCATGCTTTTCAGTGAGTATTGTATTTAATGAGGCATCATTTGACATTGACCACTCCTTGTAGTCTCCACAAATATTGAAGGGCCACCACAGGCAGCCAATGAGCTCAGCATTGAGAATACACGGACACGGAACCCAGCCCTCTTCCAGTGAGTGCTGGCCATATGATTTCCACTGTATTGCTAGGATTACCTACTGGTCTCCTTTATCTCCTCTGGCTGTTCCTTCTCGGCTTCTAAAGACTCCCTTCCCTCTACCTAGTCCTGCAGTACTGGCCCCAAAGGGTTCCCTCATTGTCCTTTCTTCTTTCTCTACACACTCTCCCTTGGGCAACTAAATTCACACCTGAGGCTTTAAATACCGATTTAAAGCATGTGACTTCTCCTGTATTGTGGGGAAAAGCAAGAGAGATCAGATTGTTGCTATGTCTGTGTAGAAAGAAGTAGACATAAGAGACTCCATTTTGTTCTGTATTAAGAAAAATTCTTCTGCCTTGAGATGCTGTTCATCTGTGACCTTACCCCCAACCCCGTGCTCTCTGAAACATGTGCTGTGTCAAACTCAGGGTTAGATGGATTAAGAGTTGTGCAAGATGTGCTTTGTTACACAAATGTTTGAAGGCAGCATGCTCCTTAAGAGTCATCACCACTCCCTAATCTCAAGTACCCAGGGACACGAACACTGCGGAAGGCCGCAGGGACCTCTGCCTAGGAAAGCCAGGTATTGTCCAAGGTTTCTCCCCATGTGATAGTCTGAAATATGGCCTCGTGGGAAGGAAACGACCTGACCGTCCCCCAGCCCGACACCTGTAAAGGGTCTGTGCTGAGGAGGATTAGTATAAGAGGAAGGCATGCCTCTTGCAGTTGAGACAAGAGGAAGGCATCTGTCTCCTGCCGGTCCCTGGGCAATGGAATGTCTCGGTATAAAACCCGATTGTACGTTCCATCTACTGAGATAGGGAAAAACCGCCTTAGGGCTGGAGGTGAGACATGCGGGCAGCAATACTGCTTAACAAAGCATTGAGATGTTTACGTCCATGCATATCTAAAGAACAGCACTTGATTCTTTACCTTGTCTATGATGCAAAGACCTTTGTTCACGTGTTTGTCTGCTGACCCTCTCCCCACTATTGTCTTGTGACCATGACACATCCCCCTCTCTGAGAAACACCGACAAATAATCAATACATACTAAGGGAATTCAGAAGCCAGGGGGATCCTCCATATGCTGAACGCTGGTCCCCTGGGTCCCCTTATTTCTTTCTCTATACTTTGTCTCTGTGTCTTTTTCTTTTCCAAGTCTCTCGTTCCACCTAACGAGAAACACCCACAGGTGTGGAGGGGCGACCCACCCCTTCACTGTATTTCTAGGCTGGACTTTCGTACTCACAGTTTATATTTCTACTTGCTTTTTAGATATCTCCATTTTGTGGTTCCACAGATATCTTAATCTCAAAATGTTAAAACCTTATACTCATTACCTTCTCTATAAATCTGTTCCTTCCCCCTTTTGTTTCCTTTGAATAAAATAGCAAGGGTGGCCAGGCACAGTGGCTCATGCACTTTGGGAGGCCAAGCTCACGTCTCTCTTTAAAAACCATCCCTAGGGCAGGCATGGTGGCTTATGCCTGTAATCCCAGCACTTTGGAAGGCCGAGGTGCGTGGATCACTTGAGGTCAGGAGTTCAAGACCAGCCTGACCAACATGGTGAAACCCCCGTCTCTACTAAAAATACAAAAATTAACTGGGCATGGGGCCGCACGCCTGTTATCCCAGCTACTTGGGAAGCTGAGGCACGAGAATCACTTGAACCCTGGAGGTGGAGGTTGCAGTGAGCCAAGATTGCGCCACTGTACTCCAGCCTGGGTGACAGAGTGAGACTTCATCTCAAAAAATAAATAAATAAAACTATCCCTAAATTCCCCAAATTAAGAGGGCCGTTTCCCTAGTTCCTTCTTTTCTTTTATTTTCCTGTTCTTTCTTGTCATATCACAGCCAAGTCCAAGATTTCCCTAGTTTCTTAAAGATCCCCAGGCAATGCTGCTGTAGTATACTTCCCACATTGTATTATTTATTTATTTTCCCCTCTAGACTATATTCCTGGAAGGCAGGTACCAGTGTCATATTTATTTTTTACTCTCTCAGTCCCTAGTACCTAGCATTCAATACATATTTGCTGAATAAATAAGAAGTAGATGGTTGGATGAAAAATAAAAATGAAATAAATATATTAAACCTTACTTTTAAAACGTTAAAGTAACTCAGGTGAGCCCAACGTTAAAGTAACTCAGGTGAGCCCACTTGTGTACCTGCTCTGTTTATGTGTTTTTTTTTGTTTGTTTGTTTTGTTTTTTTTCTGAGATGGAGTCTCACTCTGTTGCCCAGGCTAGAGTGCAGTGTCATGATCTTGGCTCACTGCAGCCTCTGCCTCCTGGGTTCAAGTGATTCTCCTGCCTCAATCTCCTGAGTAACTGGGATTACAGGTGCCTGCCACCACACCTGGCTAATTTTTGTATTTTTAGTAGAGATGGGGTTTCACCATGTTGACCAGTCTGATCTCGAACTCCTGACCTCAAGTGATCCGCCCGCCTCAGCCTCCCAAAGTGCTGGGATTACAGGAGTGAGCCACCACACCCAGCCCCAGCTGTGTTTTACAGAGCTTGATGGTGCAAAGCACTGGCCATAAACATGGAGAAGGAGGCTCTGGTTTGAGCTATTTACATGTTATTTGGCACCTTGAGGCCTCTTTTATTCTTCAACTTGGAAGGAACTTTTATTTTTTAACAGTAAGAAAATTTATTTATTATTTTTTAATTAATAAATTAAAATTGTATATATTCTTGGGGTTTTACTTTAGAAAAAATACTTTTTACCTGCTTTCACTCACTTGCAATTTTTCCTAATCTTAATTACTTTAAGATCATCTACTCCTCCCTCAATAAAAACTAATAATTGACACCAAATAAATTAAAGATGAGAAAACTAAAAATAAATGTAGAAACTAGAAGCAACCGTTAATGAAGATCAAAGTGGCTGTGTATCTAAATTAATTTCACTGACGGATTTGGGGGACGGGTTAATAAAGATGTTAATAGTAACTCCCCAGGAGCTTTTGGCAGCGCTCCAGAAGTGAGACAGTAATGAGCCCAATTGAGGTTCATAGATTCAGTGAACGCCAGTGGCTTCATTAGCTGTAGCGAGGGAGGCTGCTGGAGTCCCAGGGTAGGAACTCCACTCAGATTACACTCCTGAAATATGTTGCCAGGCTCACAGATTCTAAAATCAAGTCTGGGTGGAAAGACATAATCATTTTGAAATGAATCTGCAAAAGTTTATGGCCAGTCCCCAGTCTAGGGCACTGTTTTAATTACCAAATCATTGTATCTGCCCTTTGATAATTAAGGTAAAGTGGAATACGGCTATGACCCCCTTGGAGTCCAACAGATGTGGATAT
This sequence comes from Pongo pygmaeus, assembly GCF_028885625.2. Lineage (NCBI taxonomy): Eukaryota > Metazoa > Chordata > Mammalia > Primates > Hominidae > Pongo > Pongo pygmaeus. The sequence goes on along the minus strand of NC_072384.2, from coordinate 102,148,937 downwards.
TCTAGGTCACCCCCTTCCTGGTTAGGTGACCCTAGGCAAGTCACATACCTCTCTCAAAGCCTCAGCTCTCTCATCAATAAAGTAGGGATTACAACATTGTCTCTATCTGATAGGGCTGTTGTGATTCAAAGTAAAGTAAAATATGTAAAGTGTCTAGCTCATAGTTAGTCCTCAATAAATCGTAATTATTATTACCATTAATAAGGTGAATAATAACTTACATGTTCTTCTTTGCAAAGCAGACAATAAGAATTATTTAGAGTCCAAGAGGGTGCAATTGGAACTAGAACTCAGGTTTTCTAACTCTTAGTCACTGATTTCATTTCACAAATATCTACTGACTACTTATTATGTGCCAGGTAGGGGGCTTATGTAAAATACTAGAAGCACTAGAAGTGGTCAGGTGTGCTCTGTACAAAACTTCAGCACTCTTTCCACTATACCATGTTTGGGTGAAATTAACAATGGTAACACTAATGTTGTCTGTGATTTAGTAGCGCTTACTGGATACCCCTTATGTAGCATGTAGATGACAAGAATTCTCCCAGGGAAAGGCCCTGTGGGCATAGAGTGGGCAGACATATCACTGCAGTCCAGGTGCGGGGAGCAGAATGGACCCATCACCAAATAAGAACAACCTTAACAGGTGCACAACTGACTTCGGTAGGCGTTTGAAAACTGAAAGTCAGCTCTTAGGATGTGCGGATTCAGGCAAGGTTTAGGCCATGCAAGTAAAAACAAAAGTCAGTTCTGGTGCCTGGAGGTATTTCTGACCTCTAGAAGGGAACCAAGATTTCTAAGGGAGCAGAGATAGCATCAGTTCTCACACACCTGTCACTGGGTCTGAACCATGGCAAGTCACTGAGCAGCTGAACTTCCACACTGTGTAAAAAACCGAATGGAGGCAGTGGCTCACACCTGTAATCCCAGCACTTTGGGAGGCTGAGGCAGGTAGATCACTTGAGGTCAGGAGTTCGAGACCAGCCTGGCCAACATGGTGAAACCCTGCCTCTACTAAAAATACAAAAATTAGCTGGGTTCAGTGGTGTGCACCTGTATTCCCACCTACTCGGGAGGCTGAAGCAGGAGAACTGCTTGAAGCCAGGAGGCGGAGGTTGCAGTGAGCTGAGATTATGCCACTGCACTCCAGCCTGGGTGACAAGTGAGACTTCATCTCAAAAAAAAAAAACAAAAGAAAAACAAAAAAACAACCAAAAAAAAAAAAAAAAAACCGAATAGGAACTTTTATTGAGCACCTAGTAAAAGTTAGGCACTATAGCAGATGCAATTCAATATCATTTATTTTTCAGACTCATCCTGCAAAATGAGACAGAGGGATACAACATGATTAATGAAAGGAGAACAAGGTTTGGATGCAGATTTCACCCATTTCCAATAAGTATACACCTCTGTGTGAGCCTAGGAGAAAGCCTCTCTTTCCTCATCTGTAGAATTGGGCTACTCCACCCAGCATCGATCTTGGCAGGCTGTAATAGGATTAGCAACTGTCTATGTTCTGTGTCTGGCACATAGGAAGCACTTTTACAATGATAGGATTTCTCCCATTTTGCAGATTAGGGAACTAGGAAATAAGTAACTTCCTCAAGTTACCCCAGATAATAAAAGGGGGAGCTTGGACTTACAGTTCCATATGAATTGATGCCTGCAGTTACAGCCTCTTTTATCAATATCTTTCCCCTTAGTTCAACCCACTGAATAACTCCCTTAGCTAATAGCCCATGCAACTAGGCTGATGCCAACCCAGATGCAGACCTTAGCTTGTGCTCACAGCAAACACAGAGACTTGCTCAGAACTCTTTGAGCCCAAAGCAGAATAGCTCTTTATCATCCCAGTGGGGACAAGGATCATTTTAATCATCTTCTGTCTCACAGTGGTTTCAGATGCAGTGAAGCTCTCACACTGGATTTAAGGTCAAAATAAGACATTCCTAGAACAAGGCTGCATTGCTGCAGTACAATGCTGTCCGATGTCAGTATGCCATCCATGCTGTTTCTTGCTTCCACCTGGTGGTCAGAAGTTGATAAAGCAAGCGTACTGAAAAACAACTGGGCGTCCCTTGGCCTGTCGCTTATGGTACATCTGATTCTGGTCCCTGCAGGGCTTTTAGTATCGCTTTCCTGCCGTTTGATTTTCATTACGTTCTTCTAGTGGAAAAACTTCCCACGTGCACTGTTCTTTCCTGGGACTAAAAAAACCAGGATAATCCCGGATGCTTCCCTGCAGCTGAGCTCATGTCACAAATCAGGCATGATTTTCAGCAGATATTTCTTTAAAAGTTTGAAGGCCTCTGTGGACTCTATTCCCTTCTCTATGGGAACAAGCATCAAAGAGACAGGAATAAAATGCTTTGCACGCACATCAGGAACTAATTGCCAATTTGGCAAATGCATTGACTAATGTCATGCACTGTTATTTCTAAATCCTCTCCTGTCCTTGACCCCCAGTATCTAGATGTAAACTTGGAACCATTAGTGGAGAAGGATAAAGTCTTCTGGTGCCTCAAATGGAATTGAGAGGGATTTAAACTCAGCGCTTTTGAGTGTGGTGAAATGAACCCAGCAGTACATTAATGCTAGGATTTGAACTCACACAGCGTGAGCGCTTTCAAAAACCGTGTTTAAGGAAGCAAACAGAGCTATGACAGACCCTTTCAGTGGAGCAAAAGGAGTTGGATGAAACAATCAATGACACATTAAAAACCACAACTGGGCTGCAATCATGTAGGCAGGAAAAAAAGTTTCTCTTTATCGCAGGATCTTTGCATCTAATGAGATGGTGACTGGACAACCTCCAGAGGAGTAAGGCCTCCGTTTACTTTAGTTGAGAAATGTCTAAATATTTAGTTGATTCTCTTAAAAGCTCTACATGATTCTGTAGCAAACTGATTTCTAAGGCATGATCTTATCAGCTCTGTATTACCATTGGAACATCTATTTAAAGGGAATTTGAAAAAGAAAAATCAGAAAATATTATTAAAAATACAAATGTTAACTTTTTCTCTCTCAAAATTAACTATTTTTAATACCCTTCAGATGCTTAGTTTAGGACCAATACCTTTCCAGCTACTACTTTCTCTTAATTGGTTCTAAATTGAGAGAACCCTCGATTGGGCTCCCAGCTGGGCTCCCAAAAATTGTACCGGCTGAATTCAAAGTTTGGGGGTGCTTATGACTACTTTGAATGAAATGGAAAGGAATGGAAATCTCATCCAGAATAGTATTCTCTGCTTCTTGTATATTCTTCATTTCTATTGGTTCTGATGGTGAAACCTACACTGTATGGTTTGGCATAGCCACTGCCCAGTGCTTGAGTCTCCAAAGGGGAGTGGCTCCTGAGTGCATTTTCATGGGAGTGGTAGGGAGAGCTAAGAAGGCTAAAGGAACTTTGTAAAAATGTCTCGAGAGGTTCGCCATTTGAATGCACAGTACTGTCTTCTACTAGCAGATTTTAGCCAAGACCAACATTCAATTTGCTTTAAGTTTCTAGGATCTTCAGCACCACAACTCCTGTCCATTCTAGCTACAGCATCCACTGGGGCTTTAAGCTCTTCCAACTTTCTGATAGCACAATCCCCTCCAGCTTGCGGTTCTTTATTGCTTCCTGTGGAGTATTATTAAGGCTCACCAAACTCTCTCCCCTCCCCCACTGCAGGAGGCCCTCGCAGCCCCGTCCCGCCAGCTTGATTAATGTGTCTTGGCTAATTGTGTGAAAGACGGCAGCCCTTTAGCAAGTGTGACCAGTTTATTGTTCAGCCAATCACGGGCGCCTCAGTTAGCATGTGAAAAGGGGGTGTGCAGCCAGAGGAGGGTGAGTGTTCTGGCGGCTGAGTCAAAGGAGGAGCGTTTTGGGGGGTCACAGAGCAACACCCACTTCTTTGAGGGGATGTTACTATGCTCTACTAAACCTGTAAACCTCTTACTCAAAACACTTTTTTTCTCCTCCCTCTTTTTTCAAGATTTATTTTTTTTCCCTTGGTGAAAGCAGGCAAGACACTGGGTACTCTGCAGATGGAGTTCACGTTCCAGGGTTTTTAATATTTCACTTTTATATTTCTGTTAGAGAATGATCCTGCTGAGAGTCTGGGAATCCATGCTCGTCAGAACCCCCTCACTGACACTTGGATATATTGCTCTGAAAGCTATCCCAGGAGAAAAGATTAAACAAAAAAAGCGCCTACTTTTCAAAGCCTACTTTTCAATCTGCCCACATCAAAATAAGACAACTGGCCCTTTGAAGTGGAGGACACAGAGTTCTCAGCCAGCTTGCTTAAAACGGGGAGTGGGGGAGACAGAAAGGAAGGAAGGAAGAAAGGAAGGGAGGGAGGGAGTGAAAGAGAAGGAAGGGAGGGAGGGAGTGAAAGAGAGAGAAGGAAGGAAAGGAGGGAGGGAAAGAGAGAGAGGAAGGAAGGAAGGGAGGGAGGGAGGGAAAAGCAAGTTTCCAAAATTATACAACCCTCTTACCTTGCCCAGGTTTAATCAGGCACTAGAATCTGAATTGATGGCTAGAAAACTTACAACCCTGCTCATCAAAGCTCCAAGAAAACAGTTAACTGTCAGAGAAATCTGGCCGCGTCAGCATCAGGTGACTTTTTAAAAGCTGTACAAACGGAAACTTTGCTGTCCTCGTAAAGGTGTTCAGATAAGGCCTAGAAATGGCGGCATGGGTGTAGATGGACACTGGATGGTTCTCCCAAGTTCCGGACAATTGGACTCCCTCAAAATTGGATTGGCTGATTCAAAGTTTGGGGGCTCCTAGGACTACTTAGAATGAAAAGGAAAGGAATGGGAAGCTCATCCAGAATGCTGTTGACACAGTGCTCATCTGTGACACTTTCCTGGCCCCCAGCTTGTCTTCTGCTCCCCTTAATCATTGACATTCAAGTGTGTAGAAGCCACAGCAGCTCAGGGATGGAGATGGGTAGGGGGTGGCTCAAAAGGAACTTATTGACTCACGTAAGAGGATGTTCCTGAAATGCAGATGTTGAAGACCCTTTTAAAACACAGTCCTTGGGATTGAGTTATCAATAATACTGATCCCATGTCAGATGGCCCAAGATAAGCTGGACTTTTAAGATATCCAAATCCAGGTTTAGACATCATGGCTATGGCTAAGGTTCCAACTCCCTTTGCTCCATAAGCTCAGACTGGCCCACAGCCACAAACTCTCCAAGCCATGGAAGCAGGGCTCACAAATGAGCACCCCAGTAACAAAGAGAACTGGTGAAAGAGTGTGGGTGAATGAATCCAAACCCAAACACTAGAGATCCAAGAATGCACCCTCTCCATCTGTGTAGCCCCAGCACACGGCACAGCACCTGGCAGATAGTAGGTGCCTGAAAATTTTTGACTTATTTGAATTAAATTGAAAACTTAAAAGAAAACCAATGGATGATGAGCCCTATGGATGTTGGGCCTGGAGACTTTTCTTCTTATATAGAAAAATTGCACATTGTTTTGAAACAACAGAAAATTTTAAAAAATGTAACATATTTTCTGTGTTTTATTGGAACCCAGTTATCTTATTAAGCACACAATCTGGCAGGGAAGCACTTTGGCCAAGTTTCTATGACTATTGCTCTCACCAAGACATTTTGTATTAAGGATCACTGTTGATTGCCTGGACCAACCTGAAACCCAAATGTCTGAAGTTTGGGGGAGCAGCATATGCTCACCACAGTAGCTTTGTATTGGCATCATCCAAATCGTTTCCTACAATTCATCTGTGACTCTAAACTTCTGCTGGCATCCTCAGTTAGGAAGCTGAGGGAAAATAGAGAACAGAGTGGACAGGGAGAAGTACAGGCAGGGCAGGAAAAGATGAGACCCACGTTCTCCTGGAAACCATGGCAACTGGAGATAGGAGCAATTTGCAGACTGGACCACAGCTCCACAAGGAACTTGTTCTTTTTTCTCTATCTCAGACCAATGGAAATAAGCACTATTCCAAGCCCTGTGACCACAGAGTGGCATTTTTCTCAGGTGTTAAACTCTAGAAAGATAGTTAGAAATCATAAACCATTTGCAAATGATTTTAAGGCCTTTTAGCAATGGATGTAACCATTCACAAAGCAGCTGAAAGGACTTTACAGTTAGTCTTTAGCTTACTGTAGGGCTTCCATAATCCTGGTGGTTCAAGATGCCTGATCCCTATGGATACCTGTAAGCAAAAGTATTGGATACTAAAGAAAAGAAGAAAAAGAGTCCTCAGCTCCCTATGTATTTTATTTTCTTCTTTAATCACATTTTAACTCTACCTACAATTTCTTGCTCTCAGGAAACCCTTCCAGGATAATCTCATACCAAAGATAGTAAGGACAACAGGCCAGGCGCAGTGGCTCATGCCTGTAATCCCAGCATTTTGGGAAGCTGAAGCAAGTGGATCACCTGAGGTCAGGAGTTCGAGACCAGCCTGGCCAACATGGTGAAACCTCATCTCTACTAAAAATACAAAAAATTAGCTGGGCATAGTGGCGGGTGCCTGTAGTCCCAGCTACTTGGGGAGGCTGAGGCAGGAGAATTGCTTGAACCTAGGAGGCAGAGGTTGCAGTGAGCCGAGATCGTGCCACTGCACTCCAGCCTGGGCGATAAGAGCAAAACTCCATCTCAAAAAAAAAAAAAAAAAAAAAAAGTTAGTAAGGACAACAATTTGGGAAGATTTAATTTTTAGTAATGGAACAATGTAAGACCATAAAGACTAGAAAAATCTGGCTTGGAGCATATCCACCCTAATCTTGTCCTTATCTGTACCTTTCTACCTCCCTTTTAACCCTGCCCGTGAGAGCTCAGCTTTGGCATGGTCTTTATTTGCTTCTTCAGCTTCTAATATGATCCTTCATCTTGTAGTTCAGTGCCTGTCTCCTCCCTTCTGTCTCAACATCTTTGAAGTGACTACTGCTTAATCTGATCCCTCTGATGTGGCCTTGCGACAACTTCTCAAAGAATTCCCCCATGGATAACACTTCTAGCACTTCTAAATCCATCCCAGAAGCCAGTCTTGAAAGACGAAATGTGTGAGAGACAATGACCAAGTGTCAGGTTTACAGGCAGTGAATGAACTCTTAGTAAGTATAACCTAGGGACAGCTTACTTGGCATGTCCTAGGCCTAGCAAACCTCTACCTCTGTTCTGTTGCATTAGCTTTCTTTTTATACGTATGAAATTCAACACTAATCAATAAACTTATGACAGTCAGGGGGCCCCAAAAGTGAGCCCATCTTTTGAGTTGTTCTTTTGAGCCATTGGGTATTTGACAATGGATGTGGAATCCACAGTAATAGTCATTTCAAATTCTATTCAGCTTGCTACTTGTGTTTTACAGAGCTGGGGAACTGGTCTAACCTCAACTACTCTTTCAATGTCTTCCTCATACAAAGATTAGTCAGGGAGTATATGAATGCAGAAATTCCTCTACACCCATCTTTGGGGCTGAGTTCACAATACAAGAACTCCCTGTTAGCATCGCCAATGCTGTCCTTACATTACTAATTATCAGAGTATTCAGAAGCTCAGATCAATATTACCTGGATTGTAGTTAGGTAGCTTGGAGACTCCCGGCCAAGTATCCTCTGTAGGGACTCCCAGCACCTATATAAAGCCAAACAAAGAAAAAGAAAGGTGAGATGGGGAGATGAGGTGGATGGAAGAGGTATGGAGACATGCAGGACAGATCAAGGAAGAACAGGGAAGAGTCAGATGTATGTGCCATTGCATGACACCAGCTGATGTATCGAGCAAGAAACTTGAGTGTTTCCAACGTTTGTGGTTTCTTGGGCAAAACTGTAATACATTCCTACGGTCCCGGGCCTGCATTCTTACTGACTCACTTGTTCTGAGGCAGATCATACAGCCTTGCTCGAAGTCATGTTCTCATCACTGAACATTTACTGCATGATTATCATGCATTAGGACACCATGTTGGGAGCTAGGGATATAAAGAAGCAGGAGTGACTGTCTCTTTGCCTTACATCAGATGACCACATGTATATTGACAGGAGACTCTTGACAGCTTAAATTATGCCTCAACATGGGTATTCAGCTGTTCCCCGATGTGCTCAAATTAAAAAGGATTCAGATTACTGACCTTCAGGCAATGGAATGTTGGCTAAAGATGACCCCAAAACTAACTCTAGTCTTTTCTATTACATTCATCTCATCTGCTTGTTTTCTCTGTAACTAGCAGCTTGGACTATGGTATTTGGTTTTTCACTGGTGGATTGTCATGGAAACAACATCACTTGAAAAAGGGCTGGTCTATGCTTTGAATTACCGATTTTTTTTTTTTTTTTTTTTTTTTTGAGACGGAGTCTCGCTCTGTCGCCCAGGCTGGAGTGCAGTGGTGCGATCTCGGCTCACTGCAAGCTCTGCCTCTCAGGTTCACGCCATTCTCCTTCCTCAGCCTCCTGAGTAGCTGGGACTACAGATGCATGCCACCATGCCTGGCTATTTTTTTTTTTTTTTTTGTATTTTTAGTAGAGACGGAGTTTCACTGTGTTAGCCAGGATGGTCTCAATCTCCTGACCTCGTGATCCGCCCACCTCGCCCTCCCAAAGTGCTGGGATTTCAGGCATGAGCAACTGTGCCCAGCCTTGAATAACCAATTTAAAGCCCCAGTTTTTAGTTAAGATGTATGAAAATAGCCTTTTGGAGTACAAAGCCAAAACAGCTCAGACTTTGGATGAAGCCAGCACCATGAGTTCCCTGGTAGGCATTACCTTAGTATTTTTTTTTTAAGAATAATCATAAAAGCCCATAGACAGTTATATATGGGAGCCAGAGTAACATTGTTCTTGTGAAATACTAATAAAACACTAGTAGCTTTCATTACACTACTACAGTATAACTTTTCTTAGAAGCATATCTCACTATAACTCTTTTTAGAAACATCTCTTACAGAAAGAGTCTAGCGAATCCATCTGTAAAATGCTGGTTATAGATACTGGTCCAATTATTATGGCAGGGAGTCAATTGCCCAACAATGACTAAATATAATCAATGAAGAATCCAGAATCTTAATATCTATCAGCTTGTTGACTAGGACTCTGGCTGAGAGGTGTACTTTTTGGCATATGTTAAGCTTATCTTTAAACAAAAGACACTGAAGTACTATTTTCCCTCAAATAATAAAAAATCATGCCACCCAGTAAAATCTTCCTTCTTTGATCCATTCCCTAAACAAACTGAAAAGTGACTGAGAGGATTATAGGCTTTTCCTATCAACCACCCTGAGCCCAAGGGAACACTAAGAATCCTGGAATCCATTTTGAAAAACCAACTGGACTAATTCTTCTTTTGTAGGAGAAGGCCAGGGGACAGGAAGCTAATTCTTTTTTAACCTACCATCTTATGTATTTGCACAGATGCATGTGTAAACAAGTGGGTGTGAGTAACATGTACCCATACATCCTCTGTTGGCTGGCAAAGTGCAGTGAAAAGAAAGCAAAGATAATGAAGAGAAAACAATAGAAGAAATAGGTAACAACCACTATCATGTTTTCTCTAAGGTGAAAGTTACCAGATGGTTGGTTACTTTGTATGATATTTAACTAAAGCCAAAAAAATGGATACTAAAAAAAATTTTTTTAATCTTGTGTTCAAAGCTTTAAGCTTGAGATTTTAAAAGTTTAAACAAAAATTCAATATACTTTATTTGGAAATTTGATCTCAGTTTCTATTTGAAAGTTATTGAATTCTTTTTCACTTGAGAAAATTACTAAATCTCTCCTTCACTGTCTGGGAAACTGAAAACCAAAAATTGTTGTTCTACTCCCTCCCTGAAGGCTCTTAAAAGGCAGCCAGTGAGTGCTATGTTTCAGACCACAGTGGTCCGGAGGGGCTGTTTATCTGCCTTTGTTGGAATGGAAACTAAAAGCATTTTGATTAATGGATTCAAAGTTTGCATAGTTTATTCTGATTTTAGAACTAAATCCAGGATTATTTATGAAAAACACTTATTTAAAATTAGTTTTTAAAATTGATCAGAAAGTGGTGACAGCTATTATTTAGATGTAAACACACACACTACAGGCACTTCAGAAAAATAGTAAAATAAAGATTCAGGACTTCTCAATGTGTTTTTATTCCTAAGAGTGAGATCTCAGGATAAATATAGAACAAATTATGGTTACAGGTTAGGAGATTTAGAATGGACCCATTGCTTTCAGAGATGCACTTCCGACATCAAATATCACAGATTCTGAAGTAGCTTTCCTGTTTTCATCTGTGTAGGCTACGTTTAGTAAAATACAAATTCAGGAACTATTTATAATCTGTATAATTTTCTAACCTGCTTATAGGCAACAAATGTGAAAATAGACAAATGGGAATAAATAAAGCTAAAAAGTGTCTTCACAGCAAAGGAAACAATCATTAGAGTGAAGAAACAACCTACAATGGGAGAAAATATTTGCAAGCCATACATTTGATAAGGGGTTAATATCAAAAATATATAAGGAACTAAATAGCAAGAAGACAACCCCATTAAACAGTGGGCAAAGGGCCAGTCACAGTGGCTCGCGCCTGTAATCCCAGCACTTTGGGAGGCCGAGGCGGGCGGATCACCAGAAGTCGAGAGTTCGAGATCAGCCTGGCTAACATGGTGAAACCCTGTCTCTACTACTAAATACACAAAATTAGCTGGGTGTGGTGGTGCACACCTGTAATCCCAGCTACTCGGGAAGCTGCGGCAGGAGAATTGCTTGAACCCAGGAGGCGGAGGTTGCAGTGAGTCAGGATCAAGCCACTGCATTCCAGCATGGGCAACAGAGTGAGACTCGGTCTCCAAAAAAAAAAGTGGGCAAAGGACTTCTTATGGTTTAAATGTTTGTATTCTCTTCATAATTCATGTTGAAACTTTATCCCCAATGCAACAGTATTAAGAGGTGGGGACTTTAGCGTGTGATTAGGACACAAGGACAGAGATGAATGCCCTTATAAAGGAGCTAGAGGGAATCAGTCAGGCCCATTTGCTCTTCTACCCTTCCACCGTGTAAGGACACAGCATTTGTCCTCTCTGGAGGATGCAGCGACAAGGCACTAACTTGGAGACCAAATCTCTCACTGGACAACAGCCTACAGTGCCTTGATCTTGGACTTTCCAGCCTCTAGAACAGTGAGAAATAAATTTCTGTTCCTTTTTTTTTTTTCGAGATGAAGTCTCACTCTGCTGCTCAGGCTGGAGTGCAGTGGAACGATCTTGGCTAACTGCAACCTCCTCCTCCTGGGTTCAAGCAATTCTCCTGTCTCAGCCTCCCAAGTAGCTGGGACTACAGGTACACACCACCAAGCTCAGCTAGTTTTTGTATTTTTAGTAGAGATGGGGTTTCACCATATTGACCAGGCTGGTCTTGAACTCCTGACCTCAGGTGATCCACCCGCCTTGGCCTCCCAAAGTGCTGGGATTACAGGCGTGAGCCACTGCGCCCAGCCAATTTCTGTTCTTTATAAAATGCCCACTCTAAGGGATTTTGTTATGGTAGCAGGAATGGACTAAGATCCTCAATACACATTTCTCAAAAGATGACCTACAAATGGCCAAGAGATATATGAAAAAATGCTCGATATCATTAATCATCAGACAAATGAAGGCTAGGACCATGGTGAGATATCGCCTCATAACTATTATCAAAAAGATGAAAGAGGTGTTGGCAAGAATGTGGAGGAAAGGGAACATTTGCACACTGATGGTGGGCATGTAAATAGTACAGCCATTATGGAAGATGGTATGGAGGTTCCTCAAAATATTAAAAATGGAACTACCATATGATCCAGCAATCCCAATACAGGGCATGTACCCAAAGAAATGAAGTTAGTTTGTTATCTACAGTCCCATGTTCATTGAATGCAGTTTTGTTACTGCATCTGTAGTTTCCTGCTCTGTGGACAAAGTGAGAAAGTAATCACATTCAGCAGCTGTGTTATCATTTATACCACTGTGTCTCAAGCAGGTTAGAAAATTATTATTTTTTCTCTTTCCAGCATAGTACCTAGCCCATTGTGAGTCCTAAAGAGTGATCAGGCCTTGAGAAGCATCTTGCTCACTTTATTCTATGATTTCTAAGTGCTGTGCTAACTGTACACTAAAGAACCGTAAAATGATTGCTTTTTAAATTGTGTGGTCATTCAAAGATAGTGTGTCATATTTCAAAATGTTATTTTAAATTTATATTTATTATTATTAGAGATGAGGGTCTCACTATGTTGCCCAAACTCCTGGGATCAAAGAATCCTCCTGCCTCAGCCTCCCAAGCAGTAGGGACTATAGGCACACACAACTATGCCTAAATGTATATTGTATTTTAAAAATCAGTTTACAAGGCTGGGCGCGGTGGCTCACGCCTGTAATCCCAGCATTTTGGGAGGCCAAGGCGGGTGGATCATGAGGTCAGGAGTTTGAGACCAGCCAGACCAACATGGTGAAACCCCGTCTCTACTAAAAATACAAAAATTAGCCAGGCGTGGTGGCGGGTGCCTGTAATCCCAGCTATTCAGGAGGCTGAGGCAGGAGAATCGCTTGAACCGGGGAGGTGGAGCTTGCAGTGAGCCGAGATGGCACCAGTGCACTCCAGCCTGGGTGACAGAGCAAGACTCCTTCTCAAAAAAAAAAAAAAAAAAAAGGAAAAAGAAAAAATATCAGTTTATATACAACTCTTCAAATACTAATGGCACACAAGGATATACTTATGTTCTTTTCAAATAAACTACTCTTCAAATATCCTAATAGCACATCTTATTTCAGTATTACAATTTATATTAACTATCTATACATACATCTTTTTACATATACACATAGTTTATGTTTGTTTCACATATATTTACGTATACTTCACCCATCGCCCTACCTAGACTGAACAACACTTGAAAATACAGATCATGTGTTTTTCTTATTCTTCTTTTTTTTCCCCCTTGGCTTATAGCTTCTTACAAGACCTTGTAGAGTCTTGTAGAGTTACTCGCCTCATATATGGTAAGTAAGTGTTGTTTCCTGATTAAATGACCAGGAAAAACTCTTCAAATGTATAAAAGGTCATTGCAGCATCAGAACTGCAATTGTGCTTCCTCTATTGTGGACAAGAAATAATACTGCTAAGTGAAAGAAGAGAACAATCGGGTTAAATTTCAGGTAATACTTGCTAGCAGTTAGGTTATTGAAACACCTGTACAACAATTTGTATGGGACAGGAAGAAAGCAAACATCTATTGAGCATTTATGGTGCATGGAGCTTGTTATGCATTTGTTTTTATGGAATTCTCAAAGCAAGAATTAGAAAGTCCTTATCATTGTACTCATTTTACAGACAAGGAAATGAAAATTCAGAGGGACTACATAACTTGCCCATGTTCATTTAGCTAGAAAACGGTTAGAATTCAAACCCAGGTCTTCAGACTCCAAAGCTATTACAGTAGGCTGTCTCCAGCTTAGATGATGTTATAGCACCCAATAACATAATGTGAAGATAACATTTCTCTGTCTTGCAAGAAAGTTTTTAGAAAAAGTCTTTTGGCTTGGATTTTTTTTTTTCAGTTGTGAATGCTTCCCAGTTTTTCCCATGTTCCTCCATAATAGCCCCCATGTTTCTAGAAGAAAATTTAATGTCAGTAATTAATCTCTATAAAATGTCTTAATTTCACAAAGTACATTTTATTTTAGCCAGAAGACAAGGAGCAGGATCCAGGATAGCAAGTAATAAAGTACCCCCCTATACCCTGCCAACTTAAAGCCCCTTGACACATTCTACAACATGGATGAACCTTGAAAATATGCTAAGTGACATAAGCCAGATACAGAAAGACAAATTTGTATGATTCCACTTACATGACATACCTAGAATAGGCCAATTCATGGAGACAGAAAGTAGATAAGAGGTTACTAGGGGCTAGGGAAGTGTGGGGAAGGAAGATGGGCAGTTATTGTTCAGTGGGTCCACAGCTTCCCTTAGGGATGATAGAGAAGTTCTGGAAATGGATGGCGGTGATGGTGGCGCAACTATATGAATGTACTTAATGCTAATAAGCTGTATACTTAAGGAGGGTTAAGATGGTAAATTTTATGTTTTGTGTATTTTACCACAATAAAAATATGACCAAAAATGGAAATATACAGATGACTATAGTATGACTGTAATACTATATAAGGGCCATAAAAACAAAGCATATCATAGGCAATTGCAGTAGGGATAAATAATGAATTAAGAAATGGAGCTGCATACACACACAAAGGCACCTTGACACTTTAGGAACTTGGTTGTGGATAAGCATGATAAATGGTACACTTCTCTCACACTAAGAGGGAAAGCCTCTGTTCTATCAGGGTTCTATGAAAATTTTGTGTCTTTTTTTTGTTGCCCAGCCTGGAGTGCAGTGGCATGGTCACAGCTAACAGCAGCCTCGACTTCCCTGGGCTCAAGTGATCCTCCCATCTCAGCCTCCTGAATAGCTGGGACTAAGGTGTGCGCCACACAGCCCACTCATTTTTGTTTTTGTAGAGATGGGGTTTCGCCATGTTGCCCCCCAGGCTGGTCTCGAACTCCTGGGCTCAAAGCAGTCCCAAAGTGCTGGGATTACAGGCATGAGCCACTGCACCCAGCTGAAAATTCTGTGTCTTATTTTCAGTTGACAAAGATCCAGGGCCAAATATATGGTAGCATTAGAACTGGAGGTAGCAAGGTAGGGGCATGTCTGAGTAGTAACGGCAGAAATAGCCCTGGGAGGTTAAGACAATAATAATGACAGGGAGCAGGAGACCTGAACATCATTCAGTGAGCTGAATTCATGGGCTGCTATGGGGCAACAGGGAGTTTCCTGACCACACATTCCCAGGGTGCTTATAGCTGTGGCAAATGCTACAGTTTCTACAATCTTAATATATGGTTTAATATCTCAAAGCAGATGGACTGCTTCATTTGTCTGTAAGGCAAATTTGGTTCAAAACTTTAAATGCAGATATTTCATTTTCTTTAGAAGAATTCTTCTCCTACCTCCCAGATTTTCTCCAGCTGTTCAAGGATGTTGGAAACCCCAGGAAACAAAGGTTGACCCTGGAACATTTCAATAAAGATGCAGCCTGCACCCCTAGCAAAGGAAACAAGAGTAAATTGACACTTTGAAAGAAATCATACAAGCGAAACTGAACTACTAGAATTTCTCTTCCCAAGAAATATTTTAGGGAGAGTTAAATACAGACCACATGATATTAAAAGTCTTGGGCCAAAAAAAAAAGTCCCTATGTCAAAAAAAATAAGAACAGCCCACAGCTTTTTATTAAAATGGAATACCACGAGCAGCAGTTAGGAAAGCAGTAGAGTTAGCAAACATTTTAGATCATTCAAGCTCATTATCTGTTTTAGGAGAAGAGGGGAAAGTACTGTATCCCCAAATTTCATTTCATCCCCACTTTTCATTGAGTCTAAGATGCTATCATTGTAAGAAGCATCATTGGTTTTTTGCCATTAAGAAAAAAAAAATACAAGTTAAACTATGACATGATCAGAATGTTCATTTTATACTTATTGAATGGGCTGTTATAAATTTAATTAAATAGAGATTATTTTCTCATATAGCATACTTGTACATGAAAAAGAGAAACATTAAGCAAAATACATTGGTTTCGGTATTCCTAAAACTTATTCACATTCAGCATTTGACTCAGACTCTTTGATGTCTACACTTACCCATGTATCATCCTCTATATTAAGAATTTGATGATGCAGCATTTCTTAAAATAATCCATAAAAGAACAGAGAGTCATTGGTCCTGGGCACCTAAGCTGGCCTTGCAGTTATGTAGTGTTAGCTTACTTTTGACTCCTGCTTAAAGAATGTTGCTAAACATGTCTGATTTACTCCTTCTCCACAACCATTTGGTTCCTAGGAGTTAAAAAAAAATATTTAAAAAAAGGGCTTTTCTTTGCAGAATTTTCTTCCAAGTCGCTGACACCAATTCTGCAATTTTTTTTTTTTTTTTTTGGTGGAATCTTGGTCTGTTGCCCAGGCTGGAGTGCAGTGGTGTGATCTCAGCTCACTGCAACCTCCACCTCCCAGGTTCAAGTGATTCTCCTGACTTAGCCTACCAAGTAGCTGGGATTACAGGCACCTGCCACCATGCCTGGCTAATTTTTGTATTTTTAGTAGAAACGGGATTTCACCATCTTGGCCAGGCTGGTCTTGAATTCCTGACCTCAAGTGATCCACCCACCTCAGCTTCCCAAAGTGCTGGGATCACAGGTGTGAGCCACTGTGCCTGGCCATTCTGCAAGTTTTGATGCTGGCTCATTTGATGTTCACACATGTGCAATTCTAACTACAGTCACAACTGCAGCCTGGCTGACTTATATTGTTAGATGCTACTGATTATAAGGTGCATCCTCATTTAATGGGAAATGTTCATCTTTAAATAGATTAAACAGTGAAATGTAAATTTTCTTTCATACATGGTCAAGCTGAAGGATAATTACAGAGGGACAGGAAGGAGTTAAGATTTATTTTGCTAATGAATCTTAGCAAAAATCAGATTTTTATTCTCATAAATCTTTTGAGTGTTAAAAGTGGTTCAGGTGACTGATTACAGAGACTATCCCCATGGTCCCATACTTCTCTCTCTTTTTTTTTTTTTTTTTACCTCAAACCTCTTTCACTATACCACATAATTTTGCAAACTCTCTTAATCATTTTGCCATTTTTGTGTGGCATGATAAAGAATGAAATTTAAGTAAAACATTTTATCATAGATAATATTATTAAAAATTTATTATCAAGTTTATTTTAAAATATGGTCTTATAATATTATTCATATGTGTTTATTACATATGATATGTGTTTACATATTTGTACTTTTTCCATCTGACTGCAGACATATGGTCTTTTTTTTTTTTAATACAGATGGGGTTTCACCATGTTGTCCAGGCTGGTCTTGAAATTCTGGGCTCAAGCAATCTACCTGCCTAGGCCTCCCAAAATGCTAGGACTACAGATGTGAGCCACTGTGCCTGGCCTGAGAAACACTGTTTAGATTACTTTTCATTGATTGTGTAGGAGAAAACAGATTTCTTGACAATCAAATTTAAAAATTGCTTTGTGTCTGGTTTGGGAACAGAATACATATTAAAAGAAAGACTGAAATTTATTTGTATCTTATCCTGTAAAAATATACAAAAACCCTTTTCATAATCAAATATTTGGTTTTAGCTTAACTGACTGGCTTGTTCTTACAGTTTTGTTTAAAAAATGATATCAGACTGAGCTTTGCAAGCAGGTTTTTCCTCCATCAAGCAACAGGTTGTTTTTATTGCCAATTTTTTTTTTCTTTTTTTTGAGACAGGGTCTCACTCTGTCACTCAGGCTGGAGTACAGTGCTGCAATCTCAGCTCACTACAACCTCCACCTCCCAGGTTCAAGTGATTCTCCTGCCTCAGCCTCCCGAGTAACTGGGATTACAGGCATGCACCACCATGCCTGGCTAATTTTTGTATTTTTAGTACACAGAGGGTTTCACCATGTTGGCCAGGCTGGTCTCAAACTCTTGGCCTCAATTGATCCGCCTGCCTCAGTCTTCCAAAGTGCTGGAATTACAGGTGTGAGCCACCACACCCAGCCTTATTGCTGATTTTTAAAAAGCCAATTTGGATATAACAGCCCCATTTTATTCTTTTTCTTTTTTATTTTCTAATATTTTTATATAGAGATGGGATCTCACTATGTTGCCCAGGCTGGTCTTGAACTCCAAACCTCAAGCAATCCTCCTGCCTTGGCCTCCCAAAGTACTGGGATTACAGGTGTGAGCCACCACACGCTTGGCCTATTTTTTCTTTTCTACTGATTTTTGCTGTATAAGAAACATCTTGATATGTGACACAAGAATTTTGCTCAGATAAATGTAACTTATGAATTTGGTAAAGTATCTTGAGGTAAATTTGTAGAATTATTGTTATTTTAAAGTTCCTCATTAACTTGTACTTAAATATCCATGTTCTTTTTGTCTCCTGTCTTTAAAACAAGAGATACTAAGGGTATAAATGAAACAATATATGAAGGCAAATAAAAGTGATGGAAAACTGTCAAATGCTTAAAAACACCCTGGTTGCTAGCAATGGTCCACTAAGAGATAAGCCAGCTGAGAAACCTAGTTAGTGGGCACCACCAAATGCTCTCCAGCCTGCCCCCGTGACTTCTCCACATGCACTTTCTTGAAAGGCCTCAGACCATTTTGTTTTGAAGTAAAAATAAATACGTGTCTGTGTATATAAAATACATACATAATTGGGTTATTACTTGGTTATAAAATAGAAATGGAAATGTATTGGCTTTTAAAGGCATGAACTAACCCTCTATCCAGTTCCCAAACACCTTCCAGAAACCCCAGGAGCTCACAAACCACTAGAAGGATTGAAAACATTTTAAACAAGTTTCAAAAAATGACATTCCTAGGTTTAAACCTGTAATTCACTTTCTTTTCTCCCCCCAAAAGCCTTCCATTGCCTGGAAGAAGCTTGTTGCCTTTTCACGCTGTGTTTTCATACTTACAGCTATAGGGAACCAAGAAGTCATTTTGTAACACAATTCCTTAGTGTCCTTTATCTTCTGTACCACTAAACTTGTATACAAAATTATGTAAAATATATTGGCAAAAACTAGAGCATTCAGGCCATTATGTAAGTACCATAAAGTAACACAAGATGTTTGTGTTCCAGAGATAAAATGCCAATATTTGTTTTATATGGTTGAAATTCTCCATTTGCATTTTGGGGAAGGTTGAAACCTTTCTCATCTAACAAATCTAAGTCTAAGGTTACTCATTTATATACACACACACGCACACACACTATGTATATTGTGTGTGTGTATGTGTGCACTTGTGCAAACCTTTAGAACACTTATAAGACAAAATTCCTAAATCAATTTTATTTCAGTACATGGACTATCCATAGGTACTGTAAATATCAATGCATTGATAACAAAACAAGCCCACACTGTAAGTTTGAAAGGTGACAGATCTGTTCTAGGTGTAAGCATTGTAATCCTAGCACTTTGGGAGGCTGAGGCGGGCGGATCACGAGGTCAGTTCGAGACCAGCCTGGCCAACATGGTGAAACCGCATCTCTACTAAAAATACAAAAATTAGCCGGGTGTGGTGGTGTGTTCCTGTAATCCCAGCTACTCAGGAGGCTAAGGCAGGAGAATCACTTGAACCGGGGAGTTGGAGGTTGCAGTGAGCTGACATCGCACCACTGCACTCCAGCCTGGGCGACAGAGCCAGACTCCATCTAATAAAAAAAAAAAAAAACTATGCAATTTATCTTATTTTTTCATTTCTGTTCAGAACTGTTTTTTTTTAAAATTTGCTTCTTACCCTGAAGAATACAAGTCATGTGGCTATCATCTATTTTGCCCACCACAGACTATTCTTAAAGCAAACATTTTAAATATTCTGAACATTCAAGTCCAGATAGGGAAGCAGCTTCTATTTCCTTTTATTTTTCTGTTTTGTCCTTAAATCTTCATTCCTGGGGCTCCTCTTACCCTACATATCTTTAAGCTTCTCCGAGGATTTCTGCTCTGTGGAGATACCCATGCGGCAGCTCGTGTAGACGAAGGGGAAATTCATATGCAGGGAAGAAAAGACCTGGTGACATCAAACATTAAACCCTTCCAGAAGGGAGAGATGCGCTGGGTCATTTTATTGTTCCAGCTGTGGTTCTTCAGTCAAATTAGAGGAAACTGCTTACATGTTTTCTCCTCTTTCTGGTTCTCCTCCTACTTTTTCTCTATTCTGAGCATGAACAAATTCTTCCATAAGAGGGGGAAAGATTCCTCAGATTCCTTAGGCAATCCCTGGAGAAAAAAAATCCATCTCAGGAGCTTTAGGCTTTTTGGAGGTGCAAGGAGAATATCAAAATGTTGTTGGGAGAAATGAATCAGTATTTCATTTTTTACTGTTGAAGTTAATTCAGAATAACGTAATATATGGCAGTGACATGACATTCTCACTCGCTTTTCTCTAGACCACTCTTTTTATCTTTGGAAGTTTGCAGCGAGAAATGTGACAGTAAAGGATCTGTTAGGCGGAGACAACTTTCTCTAGTCCTAATACCAGCAGCTGCCTGAAACTGATACTGAATAGATGACCTTGTGTACTGAAATAAATGCTTCTTGAAAACTCAGTGTACTACAACATGGATGAACCTTGAAAACGTTATGCTAAGCAAAACAAGCTGGACACAGAAGAGGTATTGTAGGATTCCACTTATATATGAGGTACCAAGAATAGTCAAATTCATCAAGATAAAAAGTAGAATCATGGTTACCAGGGGCTAAGGAGAGGGGGTAATGGGAAATTATCATTTGATACGTGCAGAGTTTGAGTTTGGGATGATGAAAAGTTCTGGAGATGGACAGTGGTGACGGTTACACAATAATGTGAATGTACTGAATGCCACTGAATTGTACACCTGAAAATGGTGATGAATGGTAAATTTTATGTATATTTTAACACTATACAAAAAACTAAAAACCACATCATTTAATAATCCTAAAATATTGCATTTTTCTCACTAAAGTCACTAATGGAATCTTTTAAGGTCTGAAAAGGTAGCAGAAAGAGAGAGAAGAAAAGACATCGGAAGATGAGAGAATGTTGGTTGGGAGCTTTGGGAATAACCAATATGTCCTAGTTGCAAGTTTTCCATAATTAACTAGAGCCCCTGTTTATTTGCTCTGGCCCCCTACTGACACTGCTGCCACCAGGCCTCATTGTGAAGGAGAGGCTCTGCACTACAGGTTATAATTGGTTTCTTTAAGACAAAGGCACTAATGCTCACCCAGTGTCATCTACCTCCTACAAAGGCATTCACTTTGGACCCTATGGGGTTGCATGGCCTAGCAGAATAGGATTATTCTGTCTTTTTCATTCTTTGTCAACTGGAAATCTTCTCCCTTCTCACTTCCCTTCTTATCACTCTGAAAAGAAAAAGAAAAAAGTGGGAGGAGAGGGATCTCAGTGTAAACACCCAAGGTGTAGCAATTACTTTGAGGTTAAACAAATATAGTGAGCTCAATGGAAGATGCATATTGTTCTATTTCTACATTACATTTTTCATTTTACCAGGCAAACAACAATCAAATGGAATGAATAAGAGTAATAACAATAATTTTAACTTATAACTGCATTTTTATATTGTAAGTGTCATTGTTGCTCATGGTTAAATTCATGAAACACTTATCCATGGAACAACATACACTTTTGTGTATGCGGTGAAAAGGTAAGAGATATAGGTTGGTGCAAAGCAATTATGGTTTTGCCATTACTTTTAATGGCAAAAACTGCAATTACTTTTGCACCAACCTAATACATAGTTTAAGAGAGACTTAAAGAACTGGTAGATGAGCTGAAGAAATTACCCAGAATGCATCACAGAAAGTTAAGGAAATGGAAAATATGAAGGAGAGAAGAGAAATGGATAACAGAAGAATGTGGTCTAATAGTCTTTCACTGGAGCTCTACAGAGAGAGAATAGAATAGAGTCAATATTCAAAAAGAAAATGGCTGATGAAAGACATGAATTCATAAATGGAAGAAACACAAGATATACCAAGCAGGGTAAGTAAAAAGAAATCCACACTAGACACCTCCTAGAGAAAACTGCATAATTATAAAGGCAAAGAAAAAAGTCTTTAAAACATCCAGAGAAAATGAGATCACCTGCAAAAGGAAGATAATAAGGCTAAAAGCAAACTCCTCGACAGCAACAATGGAAGACAAGGAAGGGGAATGACATCTTCAAAGTTCTGAGAGAAAATAACTGTCAGTCTAGAATCACATCCCCAACAAAACCACCTTTCAATAATTAGGGTTTATCTTCTGAAAACCAAAACAGAGAATTTGCCACCAGCAGGCCTACACACACACACACACACACACACACATGCACACACACAAAACAAAACACTCTAAAAGATGTATTCCAGGAGAAAGGAAAATTATTCTGAAAGTGGTAACTAAAGTGTACAAAGGAATAATGAGCAGTCTTAAATTTATTTGCACTTAATGAAAATAGTTTCAAAGCATATAAAGCAAAAGTGGATAGAATTCTGACAAATCAACAATATAGTGAATGAGCTCAACACACCTTTCATTGGTAGGTTAAACAGACGAAAATAATATAAAGAAGATTTGGATAATACAATTAGCAACCTTGAATTTTTGAACATATATAAAAACGGGTACTTGGCCAGGCGCGGTGGCTCATGCCTGTAATCCCAGCACTTTGGGAGGCCGATGTGGGCGGATCACCTGACATCTAAAGTTCGAGACCAGCCTGGACAACATAGTGAAACCCCGTCTCTACTAAAACTACAAAAATTAGCCGGGTGTGATGGTGTGCTCCTGTAATCCCAGCTACTTGGGAGGTTAAGGCAGGAGAATCGCTTGAACCCAGGAGGTGAAGATTGCAGTGAGCCAAGGTTGAGTCACTGCATTCCAGCTATGGAGACAGAGTGAGACTCTGTCTCAAAAAAAAAAAAAAAAAAAAAAAACAAAACCAGCAGCACTCAACAATTGGGCGGACACACACATTCTTCTCAAACACACATGAAGAAATTACAAACACTGATCACATATTAGGCTAGTGCTGTCTTACACTAACTTTGATGAAACAGTAAGGATTTCGCAATTTGGAGGCAACTTTTAATCTTGAAATAATTTCAAACTTATAGAAAAGTTGCAGCAGTATAAAGAACTCCCTTATATCCCCCAAACAGATTCATCCATTGCCAATATTTTGTTACTTTTGTTTCGTTATTTTATCTATCTGTCTGTCTGTCTGTCTATATCTTTTCTGAAGCATTAGGGAGTAAATTATAGATATTATGACTCTTCATCCCTAAATAATTATGTTGGTATTTTCTGAGAACCAAAGTATCCTCTTACATAACAACAGTGCAATTATCAAAATCAGGAAATTTAACATTCATCCAATACCCCTATCTAATCCACAGTCCCTATTGAAATTTCACCTATAGTCCCTACAGTATTCTTTAGAGCACCATCTCCCCCAAGATCCAATCTAGGACCATGCATTACATTTAGTTGGCAGGTTTCTGGAGTCTCCTTTAATCTGGAACAGTTCCTTAGTCTTTATCTTTTAAAATCTTGACACTTCTAATAAGTACAGGTCAGTTACTCTGTAGAATGTCCCTTAAACTAGGTTTATCTGATGTATACCCATGAAGAAGATGAATAGGCTGGGAGACTTGGCCTACAAGGTATCAAGTATTATTGCAAAGCTATAGACATTTTAAAAAAACTGAAATATTCACTAACAGAAAATAAAGTATAGCTAAACAGATCAACACGGATGAATCTTAGAAACATGTAACATATTGAAGGAAACAAAGCCAAGTCACAGAAGACTAAAAGCAATATAACATCATGGCTGAGGCAGGAGAATGGCGTGAACCTGGGAGGCGGAGATTGCGGTAAGCCGAGATCACACCACTGCACTCCAGCCTGGGCGACAGAGCGAGACTCCATCTCAAAAAAAAAAAAAAACCCTCAAAATCAATTAAAACAAAAAAAATTCTTTAGAATACCTCTAAAATGTAAAAGGATTATTTTTAAAAAGATATAAGAGAATACTGATAAAAAAAAGAAAAAAAAATCAGGTGGAAGGCCTTCTTAGTGGAGGGGCAGGTTGATGGGAAAGGGACACAGTTGATAGGACAGTACAGATTATGTTCTAGTTGTTACACTGGGTAGCAGGTTATGAAGTTCACGTTATTAAGCTTCTTAATTGGTTGGGCACGGTGGCTTATACCTGTAATCCCAGCACTTGAGAGGCCAAGGCAGGAGGATCTCTTGAAGCCAGGAGTTTGAGACCAGTATGGGCAACAAAGTGAGACTCTGTCTCTACATTTTTTTTTTTTAATTAGCCAGGTATGGTGGCACACACCTGTATTCCCAGCTACTCAGGAGGCTGAGGCAGGAGGATCACTTAAGCCCAGGAGTTGGAGGCTGCAGTGAGACAATCTCACCTCTGTACTCCAGCCTGGGCAACCAAGGGAGACCCTGTCTCTGAAAGTAAATTAAGCTTCTTAATCTACATCGGCTTTCTTAATCTTGATACTACAGACGTTTTGGGTTGGATAAATCTTTGTTGCAGGGGGCTGTCCTCTGCACTGTAGGATGTTTAGCAGCATCCCTGGTCTCTACCCACTAGATGCCAGTGCTACCCCCCACCACCCCACCCCCAGCTGTGAAAACAAAAAATGTTTCCAGACATTGCCAAATGTCCCCTGCAGAGCAAAATTGCTCCCTGGTTGAGAATCACTGATCTACATATATGTTACATATACTCTTGAATGTTTTAAATATTCCATAATAAAATATAGTTTAAAATTGATGGGTAGAAGTTTCACTCTGTCTGTGAAACATAATCAGGAAGACATCATTAAGAGCTGAGTAAGCCAGAGCCTGCCAGAGTCCTTTGAAGTGACAGTGCTGAGCGGTGTGAGCTGACAGTTTCAGGAGGGTTTTGACTAGCAGATGATATTTCTATAAATTGTACCGGGTATCAGAAATCAATGACTCTACATTGGAGAAAAATGTCTGCAACCTTTCTTAATTCTTTGGGAGATCTAAAAGCTTAGTTTAGCCTTTTAGGACACCATTTAATTTTTTAAAATCAATTATGGATTTTTGAAAATGGGGCTTTGTGTTTTTATATAAACGCTTTCTTCCAAGGTACTGAAAGAGATTCATATATTTCATTACCTTTGGGGAGTTGTCTATGTCTGTAAAGTCATCACATATCTAACAGTGGCCCCCAAATGACTGGGAGGTCTCCAGGAATATGATCCAGAGAAAATAACACTGCCATTCTAGGATGATGAGTGTCTGAGAGCCCATGCTCACTATTGTACCCCATTAACCTTAGAGCCTCCCCAACTCTGTGGCTTTACTTGATAGCACCTATCTGGATTCCTTCCTTCATTCCTTCCTCCCTCCCCACCTCTCCCCCCCTCCCCTTTTCCCCCCCTCCCTCTCCTTCTCTTTTCCTCTCTCCCTCTCTCTCTCTCTCTCTCTCTCTCTCTGTCTCTTTCTTTCTTTCAGACGGGGTCTCGCTCTGTAACCCAGGCTGGATTGCAGGGGTACCATCAAGACTCACTGCAGCCTCAATTTCTCAGGCTCAGGAGATCCTCCTACTTCAGCCTCCTGAAGTGTTTAATTAGCCGTCACACCTGACTAATTTTTTAAAAACAATGTAGAGACA
The DNA here is from genome assembly GCF_028885625.2 of Pongo pygmaeus. Taxonomy (NCBI): domain Eukaryota; kingdom Metazoa; phylum Chordata; class Mammalia; order Primates; family Hominidae; genus Pongo; species Pongo pygmaeus. The sequence continues at coordinate 102,123,661 of NC_072384.2, read as the reverse complement.
GCATCTCACTGTGCTACCCAGGCTGGTCTTAACTGGGCTGAAGCAATCGATCCTCCAGCCTTGGTCTCCCAAAGCGCTGTGATTACAGGCATGAGCCGGCAAGCCCAGCCACCTATTTGGTTCTTATATTTGTACTACAGTTCCATTTAACTCAGATGGAGAGAGTTTATTATCTTCATTTTTAAAAATGGAGAAACATAGACACAGAGAGGATACATGACTTTTTCAAGATAACAGAATCCAGACTTAATTGATTAGAAATCAAACTGGCATGAAAATCAGGTGTCTTGAAGCTTGGTCTTTATGCTTTTTTTTTTTTCCCTAAACCAGGCTCTGAACGACATTTGGACATGTGTGAGTATGTTCATGCAGATGTGTGTGCATGCACATGCACGTGTGCACACATCTGTGTGTCTGTGGTTTGGGGATGTATGTTTGTTTCTCTGAGGATAAGGTGTCAAGGAGGAGACAAGGCAAAGGATTAAAGAGAGGAGCTAGGAAGAAAGGCATGAAAGAAAGAGCATGAGATTGCCAGCGTGCAGTGGTGCAACCCCATAGTCCCAGCTACTCAAGAGGCTGAAGTGGGAGGACTGCTTCAGCCCGGGAACTCAAGACCAGCCTGGACAATATAGTGAGACCCCAATCTCAAAAAATAAAATAAAATAAAATAAAAAGAAAGAGTGTTGGATTCAGAAGATGCCTTGGGCAAGAACTCTGTGGGTCTCAGTTCAACAGTAAACGGTTATAGAATAATTGCAAGAATCTTATACAAATATTAGTATTTTTTTAGTAGAGCTACTCAGGAGGCTGAGGCAGGAGAATCGCTCGAATCTGGGAGGCGGAGGTTGCAGTGAGCCGAGATCGCACCACTGCACTCCAGCCTGGGCAATAGAGCGAGACTCCATCTTAAAAAAAAAAAAAATATATATATATATATATATATATATGTGATCGTCATTTTTAGAATTATTATTAAACTATAATGTAGATGATAAAGCAACCCTCGTGAGTAGGATGACTCACATTTTCTCCATTTTCTTGGCACCACTCTTACCATATGTCCAGCTCAGAGGAATATTCAGTGGCTCCCAGCAAAGCATCAGGGGGCCGGTACCAGAGGGTCACAACTTCTGAAGAGTATGTCTGGCTGGGAATGGACTTGGCCCGGGCAAGACCTGTCCAAAAGGGAAAAGCATAAAACCCATTGTTCTGGACCTTGGCTTGCACCATGATGCACTGGACCAGGGTAAACACCATTAAAAAAAATAACACACAAACTTTAGGTGCTTTTAGTAGAACTAATCACTATCTTGACTCTTGTCTATCACTTCATCAAGTGAATTTCTCAAATTTTGGCCTGCTTTGCAGCTAGATGTGGCCTTCTTGGCAGCTGAGTGTGGTCAGGTGACTAAGTTCTTGCCTATATGATACGAACAGAGGTGATGTGTGAACTTCCAGATTATGCATTAGTGGAGGGGTTAAGGGTTCTGCTTCCCTTTTCTCCTTCCTCCGGGCTGTGATGAGCAGGAGGTGGCAGCCATCTTGAAACATACAACTGGGGATGGAGGAGTCACGTGACAGAAGCAGCCTGGGCCAAGATAGCATGGGGCCACCATACATGCTCTGCCTGCTTAGGTCAGGACTGTGATGCGAGAGAAAGTTAAGTTTCTAGTATGTTATACCTCTGTAATTTTGGGTCTCTGTAACAGAAACTGAGCTGTTCATGACTAACATGGCCACCTTCCGTTTTGGCACTCCAGGAAAGCCCAGTTTAGTAGATAAACGGTAGGGACTGTTCATCCAAATTAATTAGTTTGGTAGGACCTTAGATGAATTTCTAAGTACTGGTCTGCAAAATGAGTCTTTCTGTCAGTCGGCTGTTTATCTCACAGAATTGCATGATCTATTGTTGGGAAAAACTTCAATAGATGAGTTTGCTATTGTGGAGAATTGATAAACAAGTATCTGTTAAATGCTTACATGTCAGGATAAAAGCTGCCATCTCAGAATAAATACTGCAGTGATAGTATCACCATTTGGCATCTGCCAAACAGAGAAGAGTGGTTCCTTAGCTCACATAGAGCCAGTTTTTCAACAAGTACTTATTAAGCACCTACTATGGTACCAGGCACTAGGGATAAAATGATAAGCAAAAACAAACCCAGGCTGCCCTCATTATGCTTACAGTCCAGTTGAGACAAAATCATCACGCAAATCTATATATATTTCTGTGTGTGGGTGTGCTCACACATGTGTGTATATTTGTATGTATGCATATATGTATTTATGTGTGTGAATATAATTATAAACTGCAATAAGTGCTAAAATGGAAGGATACAGTGATACCTAGAGGAAATCTGCTTCACTTTAATGGGAATAAAACTTTGCATCTCACACTTACATAAAGAAAGTAGGAGAGCAGGAACAAGTGTCCTGGAGTCTCCATCCTGACAGGAGTCCATGCTACAATCTGGGGTTAGCCTCTTTATCATCTTGGGATAATCTCGATCTATTCCAATATAATTTGTATATTCACTTAGATTTAGGAAAACTTACTAAGTACAGTTTACTCTACCAATGTCTCTATATCAAAACTGGCAGTGGGGCAGCAGGGGTGCCCAGCTTTTGGCCATCTGACTAAACTGGGACTTGGTGGAATCCTAGAAAGCTACCAATCCCTCCCTGTTTCATGCCTCACACTTCCTTTATGGTAGTTTGATATCCTCACAAAACATCATGTTCTCGGGCCTCCAGTTTTCAAAGGCCAGGCCCAGTCAACGCTTAAACAAGTGCACACAAAAGCATCATTGTTCACAGCCCAGAATGAGCCCCGAGGGGCGACTTACCAAAATCAGCCAGTTTGAGCTCTCCCAGGTGACTGATGAGTAAGTTCTGAGGTTTCAGGTCCCTGTGAAGAACGTGTTGGTGGTGGATGTACGCCAGGCCCCGCAAAAGTTGAAACATGAAAAGCTGGAAGGAAGAAACACTATCCATAAGGAGATTTGAGCCACCACTTGCTGATTTTGCCTCTAAATCAAAAACAGTCATCTCAAAGAATATAGTAAAAGTGTCTCTTGAGAGACCAAAAAAAAAAAGAAGAAGAAGAAGAAGAAGAAGAAGATTTTTACATTCAGAGCGGGAAGAAAAAGGACAAGGAAAGTCAAGTAACTAGACTGTGTCCTAAACAAAGGGATTCTGGCTTTTCCTGACATCTCATTTTTTTGATACTGAAGGAATTACCCTTCTTTAAAAATCTAAAGTGAAACTTTGAAGTTTCCTTTGGAACACTAGTTATTGATTTAGATGTGAAAGATTTAATTTTTCTCCCCACCGATGGACTTGGCATGTAAGATCAAAGTTGACCTGGAAATGATATTCTAAAGTTTACAACTGCTTAAGTTTTCCAGGCTCTCCGATATGAAACCCTTTTAAAAACACAACACAAGGAGACCACACTAAAAAATATATCTTTAGATGGTATTAGAAAATAAAGAAATCTTTATCTTTTTAAAGCTATTTTTAAAGTCTTAAATTCAAAGTTGAAAACAAGGGAAATACACAGTACAGATGAAAAGGGAAGAGAGACCAAAAGAAGTTAGACCCATCCCCTCAAAAAAAAATCAAAAAAGAATAAGGAATAAATTATAGGGGGGAGAAGGGGGAAAGGGTAAATGGTAGTGGTGGAGAAATAAAAGGGAAAAATACATTCTGAGCCCCAATTTAAAAATGTTTCATGTGGTTATGAGGCACAGAAACCAAAGCCATTACTAGGTTCCCATCACTACAGAAACTTATGGGAAAAAAAGAATGCTTAGTATTCCAAGTATCTTTTGCTATTTTCCAGTGCCATTGGCAATTGAGAATTCAAACACCAACATCAGTATTTACAAAGACCTATGTCAACTGAGAACATGTTCTGGCAGTTCAGAAAGGAAGGGCCAGGTCCAGCATTCCTGGGACATGGGCAAAATGGCAGATGCAGAGTTACGTGGATTAATCCTCTTTTTCAACAGCATCTTAGAAAGCTAGGACCTTCAGAGATGCTAGGACCAGTATTGACCTAACAAAGACCTGGAGACATTGGAGCCAAATGGTCCAATGGAAGCAGGAGCATGGCGAGTTTACCTACCATAGCATACCTGCAGCTGTGCAGGTTTCATGTAGCTACCACATCAGGTTCATAAACCATTTAAGAATTTTAAAAATTTCTTATGACTCCTAGTTCAAATGTTAACTGGTTCTATGAATCTTCCCAGCATTTTCTCTTCCTGGTGCTTCAAATATACACACATTATTCATTTTACCATTCACCAAGCCACGAAGCTTCCATAGCACAAAATTCCTACACTGACATTTAAACCTTCTGATTGGTTATAAATATAAACGTTCATGGAAAAGATAATACAAACAACCAGCTTAAATTCCAGGTAAAAGACAAGAAGATACGATAGTATGTGCTTAAAAATACGTTTTTCAGACTGGCCCAGTGGCTCACGCCTATAATCCCAGCACTTTGGGAGGCTGAAGCGAGTGGATCACCTGAGGTCAGGAGTTCTACACCAGCCTGGCCAATGTGGTGAAACTCCATCTCTACTAAAAATACAAAAATTAGCCAGGTGTGGTGGCATATGCTTATAATCCCAGCTACTCGGGAGGCTGAGGCAGGAGAATTGCTTGAACCTGGAAGGCAGAGGTTGCAGTGAGCCAGGATTGCGCCACTGCACTCCAGCCTGGGTGGCAGAGCAAGACTCCATCTCAAAAAAAAAAAAAATGTTTTTCATTATGCAGGACCAGGGAAAGAGGAAGATGAAGACAGGTAGATAGAAGACAGGAAGCTGGTGACCAGTGAGGGATACAGCCGTTGGAATAGCATGCTTATCCTCAGTTTACAGAGAAAACCAGGGCTCAATGTAACTTTAAAAACATGTCTAGGAAGAGTCAGAGCCAAGACTCAAATTCAGACTTGTCTGACTCCACTATACCATCCTGAGAAACTAGAGAAAAGACAGAAAATGAAAACATGACAGGGAAGGAGAGAGCCAGCTGGCTGAGTCAGAGAGAGCTTCTTAGTAGGTCAGCTTGAAATTCCTTTTATGTCCCAAGTGTAGACTATTTTCACTAATTAGCCACAGTCCCTTCCCAACTTCTTGCCATTCAACCCCTTTCCTCTCTGCCAGATACGTCTACGGGCATTTGTAAGTGGTAAAGCACTGCGGCATTAAGGTATGGTATTTTATAACCACATTTCTCAAAACTGCAGTCTGTGCTGACAAACCTCACCACCCACTCACCCTTTCATCCCTTCCAACCTGGATTCTTCCTTCAACACTGCAGAAACTTCACCAGTTATTGCATCCTAACATAACCAAATATGATGGTGTCTCCACAGTTCAACATCAGCCAGATCGTGGGTGACTCTTTCCAGAAAGCCTTCCCAGATCCCAGGAGTTAGACCTGTTTCCAACTCAATAAGTTTTGGGGGAACAAAATAATTCCATTGAACTAGTGCCATCTGGGCCAGGAGTTACTCAAAAACCAATGAGATCCATTAGCCAACTCCTTATAGGGAAGCCTGAGTCCTTCCATCCCCCCTGGAATCCCTGGGACTCATTCTACTAGAAATCTGAAACAAGATAACCTCACTAGGATTCCCACCCTGTCTTCCTTGGTCACAACTCAAAATATATGCCTCTGACTATTCCTTTTCCTCCCAACACACTCATCTCCATTCTGCTCTGTGCTTCCTCTGTTTAGCCTCGTATCTATTTCTCCTCTCTCTCCCAAACATTTTCACTGTTTACTCTCCATTCTTCAATCCTGCTTTAAAAACTACCTAAAAGCTAACCTCTGGTGAATTTCCTTCCGGCTCCTTTCCTTAAATGAGACCTTGAGCTCACTGCTTCCCTATAATATTCTCAAGTGGATGTTAGTTTTTCTATAACTTCCTCATACCTTTGACCACTGACAAGTGTCATAAGCTGCCTCCCTTTTCCCCACTACCACTTCAAAACCACTACTTCTCTACTTTTAAGTAAAACTCCCTGTCCCTTGGATTTTAATGCCATCCAGCCACATCTTCCATTACTCTTCTTTTAGCAGTCATTCACTGAACTCTCAATCACTCTCTGTCATTCACTGAAGATGTGGGCACTTGGATCACAGCTGTTGACTCCATGACATTAGTGCCCATGAGAACAGCTCTAACCAACCTCAGCTCCAATGATCTGCTTCTCCAATCCACTTCAGACACTAACTCCCGTGGTCACACACTAGATCTTGCCATTGTATGGAACTGTTTGTCCTCTGAAATACAAAATTCATCCCCCTATAAAAATGCTTTTGCAATGATTGTGTCATTCACGATGTTTTTTAACATGGTTTCCCATGACTTTTCTTACGAAACCCAATGGATACCTCTTATTCCTTATCTTTGCAGCATTTGGCATCATAGACCATGCCTGCCTTCCTGAGGCACTCTCTTCTTTTGGTTCCACAATCTCCTAATTTTTCTTCTACCCCTCTGGCTGTTCTTTTTATAGGTTCTACTTCTACTAATATCTAATATATTGATATTCTGGCCAGGCGCACGGACTCACACGTGTAATCCCAGAACTTTGGGAGGCCAAGGCAGGAGGATTGCTTGAGTCCAGGAGTTCGAGACCAGCCTGGGCAACATAGCAAGACCCCATCTCTATAAAAAATAAAAATAGTCCAGGCACGGTGGCTCATACCTGTAATCCCAGTACTTTGGAAGGCCAAGGCAGGTGGATCACTTAAGGTCAGAAGTTCAAGACCAGCCTGGCCAACATGGTGAAACCCCATCTCTACTAAAAACACAAAAATTAGTCAGGCGAGGTGGTGGGTGCCTGTAGTCCCAGCTACTTGAGAGGCTGAGGCAGGAGGCTCGCTTGAACCCAGGAAGCGGAGGTTTCTGTGAGCTGAGATTGTGCCACTGCACTCCAGCCTGGGCAACAGAGCGAGACTCCCATCCAAAAATAAATAAATAAAAATAAAATTAAAAAATAAAACATAATAAATAATAACATATTGATATTCTTAGGGTTCCATCTTTGATATTCTGTTATCACTCTACACATGCTCCCTTAGCTATCTTACCCACTGACAGTGCTCTAATGAACAATTGTATTCTGATGATTTCAAAATCTTTATCTCCAACTCAGATTGCCTTTCTACTTTAGGCCCACACAGTCTGGAGTTCGCCTGTACATCCCATAATCACTTCAAACTTAGCATGTCTAAAACACAATTCATGGTATCTCTCCAAAATAAATTTTTCTTTCTGACTGTCTATCACTGTGAATGGCACCATCATCCATTTTAATACTCAGATCCAGAAAAAAATATCGCTGACTCTTGTTTTTCCCATCAGTTCCGGTTAAGTAATTGGTCTCTTATCTGTCCACTTTCTCCCACCATCATCTCACATCTGTACCACTGTGGTTCTGATTAACCTCACTGTCAAGGCTGGAACCTTAACAGACATCAGCATTCATGGAATGAGTAGAGGGAGAGAAGTTTTCTGTGTAAGGGGAGAGAGGTAGAAGAAAACAAGGAGAAAGTAGGGTCAAGGGAATATAACATTTCAAAAAAAAAGTATTGCCCTCATTCCAATCTACTCACCACACTGTCATCAGTGTAAGCTTTATGAAAAGAAAATCTGAATTTATCACCTCTTTGTTTAAAACCATTTAATGGCGCCTGACATAAAATAGCACAACTGTGATATTGTGAAATATATATTCGATCTTCAACTAAATTCCTGACAGCCAACTCCTAAAATCCTTAGAATCTCCAAAGTGATGTCTTTTTGTAGAGTTGACTGATAGCTGGCAGACCATTGGGTAGCTTTAGGATAGGGACTGGTCACTGGAAAGACCAAGGCATGATTAGGGAGGGGAGAGGGGCTGAAGGTTAAGTTGATCACCAGTAGCCAATAGTTTAATAAATCATGCCTACACAATGAAGCCTCTGCAAAACCCAGAAAGATTAGGTTACAGAGACCTTCTGGATAGCTGAACTCTCATGGAGGCTTCTGGAGGGTGGCTTGCCTGGGATGGGCATGGATGCTTTGTGCCCCTTCTCACATTCACTGATGCCTCCACCTTGGAGAACTCATCCCTACTCCCACCTGCTTTGATTTGGATAACCTCTTCCTTTGTGCCTCCATATACCCACAATAAATTCCTTTATTTATTAGTGTGTCCCTTACAAATCCACAAGGTCAATGCAGTCAAGAATATGACTTTTAGCTGTGTTCCTGATGCTTGTAATACTGTCCACCATGCCTTCCTTCTTGAAATTGCTTCTTCCCTTGACTTCCATGACAGTGTGTATTTTTTTCCAGATGCTCTACATTCCTACAAGCTACTTCCCTTCGTTCCTTAATTTCCTGTTCCTCTTCTCATCCCAAAAGGCAAAAGTCTCATCATCAGTCCTCCTCTCTTTGTGTATTTGCTCTTTTGGTTGCCTACTCCTTGTCTTCTAAACTCTATGTGCTGATGACCCTCAGATCTACACATCGAGCTCACAGCTCCCTTCTGAGCACAGATTTCCTTTTAGGTTGCCTACTGCTCATTTCCCTTTGGAGATCCTGTCTCACCTGGGACCTCAACACGTCTGAAACAGGACTCCTCCTCTTTCTCTCCAAATCAACTTCTTCTCCTATTTCTGTTAACAGAGCTACAATTCTCCTCGTCAGTCAAACTCAAAACCAGTTATGTTTGGCCCCATCCTTTCCTCCCTCATGCTCACATTACCAAGAGGTGAACTCTTCTTTGTTATTAATTTTCACATTCCTCTCCATTCTTATTGTCACTACCATAATATCAGCCTTGATTACTAATTGCTAACTAGATCCTTGCTGCTCAGTGCTTGGCTGTTGACCAGCACCATCTGCATCAGCTTGGCTCATGTTAGAATGCAGAGGCTCAGGCTTAAACCCAGACTTGTTGAGTCAGGTTCCCAGTCACTTGTCTGCCACTGAAGTTTGAGAAGCACTAGGCCAGGCTACATCAATAGACTCTTTGGCTCACACCTGTAATTCCAGCACTTTGGGAGGCCGAGATGGGACGATAATTTGAGGCTGGGAGTTTGAGGCTGCGGTGAGCCATGACTGCACCATTGCACTCTAGCCTGGGTAACAAAAGGAGACTCTGTTTCAAAACAAACAAACAAACAAACTCTTAAGTGGAATCCCTGACTCTAGTCTCTTATTTCCTTTCATACATCCTACAGACCACAGCGATATAAATTTCTTCTGATCATATTATTTTCTCTCAACTCAAACTTAATGACTAATGACTGTACTGTCTAAGGAATAAAATCCACATTTCTTTCTTTTTTAGGGACAGGGTCTTCCTCTGTCACTCAAGCTGGAGTGCAGTTGTGTGATCATGGCTCACCTTAGCCTCAAACTCCTGGGCTCAAGCAATCCACCCACCTAGCCTCCCAGGTAGCTGGGACTACAGGCGTATGCCACCATGCTCAGCTGATTTTTAAATTTTTTGTAGAGATGAAGTCTTGCTATGTTGCCCATGCTAGTGTTGAACTCTTGGGCTCAAGCGATCTTCCTGACTTGGCCTCCCAAAGTGCTGGAATTATAGGTGTGAGCCACCATACCCTGCCTAAGGTCCACATTTCTTAGAAAATGAGGCTCTCAGCCACCTACCCAATCTATTCCCCCAGACTTGTATATGCTGTTTCACTAATATATTCTGTATTTCAGGCCAACAGAACTAGAAATGCAGTATGGCACTAGTGGGTAAGAATTTTAACTAAGAATCACTTTTAGCAATGGCATAAGCTGGTTCTATAACCTCAGGCAAAATGTTTGTCCTCTCAGATCTTGGATTTCTCCTCTGCAAAATAAGGAAGTTAGACCAGGCCAGTGCTTTAAAGATTTTTTGACTGCAGTCTACAGTAAGAAATATATACGTATCCGGTATTCACATCCATACATAAAAATATAAGTACAGTTACAATTGGAGCAAAAGTTGCAGAAAATAATACTTGCTCTTTCAAAATGTAATGCATGCTAATATTTTCTATTCTCTTCTCATCCATTTATTTCATTTTTTAAAATGCAGGTTGCTAACCACCATATTGATTTCATAATGCACTAATGGAACCTGGAGATTGCAAAACACTGCGTTTCCTCTAACCCTAACAAGCTATGACTCTGGGGTCCTCTTCCTTGAACATATCCTCTATTTCCCTACTCTGTACCTTTGCTGAAAACATTTTCTCTCCCTGTAACATGCTCTCCTATTCCAGACTCTTGAAATGCAGTGTGTTTAAGATCTGAAACTTTTTTTTTTTTTTGAGACGGAGTCTCGCTCTGTCGCCCAGGCTGGAGTGCAGTGGCGCGATCTCGGCTCACTGCAGACTCTACCTCCTGGGTTCACGCCATTCTCCTGCCTCAGCCTCCTGAGTAGCTGGGACTACAGGTGCCCGCCACCACGCCCGGCTAATTTTTTTGTATTTTTTTAGTAGAGACGGGGTTTCACTGTGTTAGCCAGGATGGTCTCAATCTCCTGACCTTGTGATCCGCCTGCCTCGGTCTCCCAAAGTGTTGGGATTACAGGCGTGAGCCACCGCGCCCAGCCTAAGATCTGAAACTTTTTTTTTTTTTTTTTTTTTTTGAGATGGAGTCTCACTCTGTCGCCCAGGCTGGAGTGCAGTGGTGTGATCTTGGCTCACTGCAAGCTCCGCCTCCCAGGTTGACGCCATTCTCCTGCCTCAGCCTCCCGAGTAGCTGGGACTACAGGCGCCTGCCACCACGCCTGGCTAATTTTTTATATTTTTAGTACAGACGGGGTTTCACCGTGTTAACCAGGATGGAATTGATCTCCTGACCTCGTGATCCACCTGCCTCGGCCTCCCAAAGTGCTGGTATTACAGGCGTGAGCCACCGCACCCGGCCGATCTGAAACTTCTTGAAACTAGAAGATATCTTTGATGCTGTTGCACATCTACAGTACTAGATCGCATTTCTTTCTTGATATTCTACACGAGTGTCCTATAATAGTATTGGTGTGTATTTCTTATCTCTTGTTTTTGGCTGTAAGTCCCTTGAGGGCAGGGATCATGTCTTTTATATCTAGTTATCCTTCGAAGCATTTAGCACAGTGTCTGGTGTGTGAGAGTCACTCAAGCCTGAAAATCTCACTCTCTCCCAGTTATTCTTTCTCCAATCATTCTTCTATTTAATCAACATCTCTAGGTCCTTGAAGCCTTCCACTCTCTTCATAACTATCAGCAAGCTGCTTATCTTCACTTCCTTCCCTCAGATTAGACTCAGACTAGATGCCACTGGCCAGCACATTAACTTCTGTCTTGATAATCTCTTCAACTCTCTTGCCTACCTGTCTCTTCCTTTCACATGTCTGGCAGAACTTCAACTCTGACTCAATCCAACTGTCTACATTCTCTGCTCCTCTATTCAAATTGCCAAGCATTACCATTAAAAAAAATCCCGCAATCTTGCAGATAATGTAACGGTCTTCACCCTTACCAGGGTCCTTAACACACCGTGAAACATTCCTATTTGATTTCTCTAGTTAGCTCCCTATCCCATTCTCCACACAGCTAACTGGTATTTTAATTTTTTTTTCACTTTCCTTAACCCTTTGTCCTCAAACATTCCTTTCCAAAACCTTACTTCCAAGACTGGGTTAGGTTCCCTTATTATGTGTTCCCACAGTATTCCTAGTTACTATGGTCATAGGCTTTAGCACTTTGCTTCTCACTGCCTGTTTATTTGTTTGTTATAGCACAACTTACATATTTCTTTTTTTTTTTTTTTCTTTTTGAGATGGAGTCTTGCCCTGTCACCCAGGCTACAGTGCATTGGTGTGATGTTTGCTCACTGCACCTCCGCCTCCTGGGTTCAAGCAATTCTCCTGCCTCACCCTCTAGAGCAGCTGGGGTTACAGGCATGTGCCACCACACCTGGCTAATTTTTTGTATCTTTAGTAGAGACGGGGTTTCACCATGTTGGCTAGGCTGGTCTCAAACTCCTGACCTCATGATCTGCCCACCCTGGCCTCCCCAAAGGGCTGGGATTACAGGCGTGAGCCACTGCGCCAGGCTAACAACTTACATGTTTCCAATGTACAAAAATTAGTATCACTTACAGTATCTTAAGATAAATTTCCTTTGAATGGGAGCTTCCTTTCCAGTACTTTGAGCTCTACAAGATGTATCTAGAAAATTTACTACTATGGAAAATGAAGATTGCTTACATCGAGTATGGGGGAAGGGGAAGGGCCTGTGGTTTTTCTTTTTGATCAGTTGCTGTAACACTGTCCTTCAGATGGCTGAGGGAGTTTCACATTTTCTTTAGACATCATTAGGCGCTGAAGCTCTTGAAGGATAACTTTGATGACATATGAATTCTGCCATTTTGCTAGCGCCAATATGGCTCTTGGGTTCACCATTCCATTAGAACTATTAACTCCATTCATATTAATTTTTGTTACAAATCTTACAAAGGGGAGTGTTTCTGGGTATTTAGGTCCACATTCTATTTTAAGGCTGTATATTCGGCTTTCATAAATTGCCCGAGCCCATGGTGGCTGCCATCTTGCATTGCTGTCGCTTGAAGACTGGCCCTCACTGCCTATTTAAGTTCATATATCTTACTGGACTTTAAGCTCTTTGAAGATAAGAAACATAACTTATTCATTATTGAAACCCCAGAACTTATTACAGCAATAAGTACTCAATAAATATTTCTTAAATGAATAAATGAATACATAAATAAATATTAGTTAAATGAATAAATACATCACATACAAATTTCATATGGTTATTTTAAGAGCCAATCAATTAATTAATGCCAATAAAACCTTAGGAAATGAAAAGCATGAAATATAAATGGTTTCTAAAATTTATAACAGATGTAGAATTATAGCTAATTAAGAGTTTATTATTTCTATTCTAATGACTGGAAAAATGGGAGTTAGGGCCACATGTATAATAGGATCTGCTAGTACCAGTATTGCAGACTTCATCATAGACCACAGTAATCTGATATGAAGAAGGTATTTATTTTTTGATGGCCTAGCTTTACTTTTATCCTTTTAGTATAATTCTCCTTCACTCATTTATTCATCTAAAGGCACATTTGCATGTGGCCATGACTGACAGCATTAAGTTGCTCAGAAAACATTGCTCCATATCTTAAGAAGCAACTCAGCAACTCTTTTTCTTTTTTCTTTCCTTTTTTTAAAAAAAACAAAAACCAAAACAAAACAAAACTTTTCTCTGGAATATCAGTGATGTCCATCCTCTTATTTAGTATCATAGGACTTTGCTTTGTGAGGCAGTCTGTTTCAGAATTCTCCGTCTGTGGGCAAGCCAGGAGAGGGTCCTGACCCTTAACGTACTCACTCTGACATTGTGAGGATGAAGCCCTCCTGGATGCTGAGACATATACTGGGCCAGGTCTGTGTGCTAAATAAAACAGCGGAGTAAGAGAAGAGAGTGAATTCAGTGGTGCTTGGATAGCGTCCTAAAGCAGAACATTGACTTGACTGTCAGAAGGTATTACGAAGTATAGAATTTTAAGAATAAGGTGCAAACGGAATATAACCAGGTTTTCTGAGAACCCACTGTTAAGGTCAAACACAGTGTGTCTTTCTAACTGGCTGCTCTTAGAACAAAGCCTGTTTCTCAGCACAGAGATGCTCATTTTAAATGACTGGCACTGAACACAACGACGCAGGAATTTTTCACTCTCCAAGTGTCCTTGGAGGCAAGTCAAGTACACGTACCTTATAAGTTCTTTCTGCTTATTTAAATATTTTTTCTTCCAAAAATACAACATGAGTTATTCTTTAGCAAGCTTGCATACAATTTTTAAATATCTTGTGATTTTTACCTTTATTGTCAATGAAAAAATGTTGGATTCTGCTCAGATAGTGATTAAAACTAGATTAAAAATAAGTGCAAAAGCTTTATTTAGAAGGTAAACTCAAGATCCTCATTTATTATTGCTGATGAGGGGAAAAGGGACAGCAAAAGTCATGGGTAAGGAAGCAGGACCAAAGATGGATGTGGGAACAATAAGGTTCTACTAATCACAATAATGAAAATTTCCATGATACTTTCCACATTGTAATAAAAGTTTTATCATGCCATAAAATATTAACAGATTCATTATACAAGTACCAGGCTATTTTTCTCAAGTGTTGTAAAATGCTCGAACAACTCACCATGTATTCAAAAACGAATGTCAGTGTCTCTTTGGTGTGGATTATGTCATGCAGCAGCACAATATTGGCATGTTTCAAACCCTTCAGGAGAGAAGCTAGAAAAATTAAACAAAATGTTAAATCCATCATTGATAATGAAAGTGCTGCTCTAAAGATATCAGACAGTATATATTTTTTAGACATTTCAAATCAAACATTCTGGTTATTTTACTGCTGGAAAACAATCTCTTGTGGCAAAAGAATATTTAAAATTACAAAGAACATTATTTCAAAAATGGCAAATCATTGCATTTACACAACTTATTGTTCCTACAGGCTAGAGTGGTTGCAAAAAATATGTTTCCATTTACCTAATCAATTTCATCAAAGCACTCAGAGCACTAAATGCTCCCCTCTGGGAATCTCATCAACCCAGCTTCAGAGCTACAGAAGGAGAGGCCTGGAGAGATAAAGGGCTTTGGAGGAGCAGGAAATGGAGTGTTCTGCCTTCTAGAGCAGGACTTTGCGACATATGACCAGTCTCCAAAATTCTAACTCCCACAAGTGGTCAATAGGGCTGGTGGATATGATTGGTGGGAGACAGGGATAAGAGCATGGGGTAAAGAACTGTTGAAACATGATAGAGACTGGAGATGATTTCTTTTTTTTTTTTAAATTTTATTATTATTATACTTTAAGTTCTAGGGTACATGTGCACAATGTGCAGGTTTGTTACATATGTATACATGTGCCATGTTGGTATGCTGCAAACCTCTGTGGAAAGGAGAAAATGTGAACTTGAAAAGAGGAGTCGGCCAAACTTGGGGAGCCCAGGGAGGTGAAAGTGGAGAAGGCTGAGGGCTTTCTCTTGCCTCTTCAATAATAGGTTACTAAAGGCAGCCTTGAAGGAAAGAAGTCATCACAAAAGGCCAAGTGACTGGGAGGGGTTTGAAAGTCTGTCTTTGGAGCTTCCGGAGATAGGAACACCTCTGGCTTCAGGAAAGCAGAGACTAGAAAAGGTACAATAAAGAGACCATGAGGCCGGGCGTGGTAGCTCATGCCTGTGATCCCAGCACTCGGGGAGGCCGAGGTGGGTGGATCACCTGAGGTCAGGAGTTTGAGACCAGCCTGGCCAACATGGTGAAACCCCGTCTCTACTAAATATACAAAAATTAGCCGGGTGTGGTGGGGCATGGTGGTGCACACCTGTAATCCCGGCCACTCGGGAAGCTGAGGCAGGAGAATCGCTTGAACCTGGGAGGCGGAGGCTGCAGTGAGCCAAGATTGCGCCACTGCACTCCGGCCTGGGTGACAGAGCGAGACTCCATCTCAAAAAAAAAAAAAAAAAAAAAAGAGATGATGAGGCTCACCACAGGGCATCCCTGCATGAAGAAGAAATCGTGTCTTTAAAGCTTAAAGGGAAGGAAAAGTAAAGGATAAAAACTCAAAGCAGCATTCTGTAGCCTACGCCTGCATATCATGAATCTCCTGCACCAACTCCCTCCCAGTGTAGAATTCCATAAGATTAAAGACAACTGAAATACTCCCTTAAATTTAGGAACAAAATTTAATTATTTTCTTTAGGCACCAACCTATTTTAGTGAATCTGTCATTTTGCCCTCCTGAGAGCCATTCTCCTTTCTAGTGGGGGCACTTCTATTTTCCCCTGGAAAAACAACTGTCTTCTTCCTCAGACCAGGCTCATCTGGCGGAGCTGACCCGGCCTCTACCCAAGAGTGGGCATATGACCCAGGGCTGACCATCAGAGCACGGCACTCCCCTATCCCTAGTGATTGGTTCAGAGACGGGCACAAAACCCAAGTTTGGCAGAGCCCTGTTTTGCTAGTGCCATTAGAAAAGAAGCGCTTTCTTTTCTACTGTGAGAGCTAAACCTGTGGGATTTAGCCAGGAGTTGCTGGGGTCAGATTACCAACACCTGGTGACAACATGCCTGGGAATAAAATGAATGCACAGCAAACCAGTGTTGGGTAATAAGAGACATGGCTTCCTGATGATATTGCTTATGCCCTACCAGCCTGTAGTTATCAGATCTGTGAGTCAGTGAATTTCTCTCTTTACTTGTCAATTTAAGCTGACTTACGCCGAAGGAGCTCCATCACACCTGTTAACCCTATTTGCTGTAATGACTAATGCTTTAATCTTTACTTTTTGCCCCCAGAGTCCTTATGGGCTAAATTTATTATTTCACTTTGACAAATGTGTTTCTTTGTATTGTAATAAACAGCTTCGCAGGCATCTGTTTAATCTCCCTAGTCTCAGACTGAAGGACACATGGGAATTGAGGGAGTGACTTTCCCCCTTTTTGAGATGCTGCCACACCACCTAGTACCACACTCAGCCAAGATTAACCACTTAATTTGTCAAACATATTTATTGAATGTCTTAAGGAGAACTGTCTGTGGAGCCAGAAGCCCTAATATGAATCCTGGCCCTGTCACTTCCTATCTGAGTAAGCTCTGGAGAGTATCTCAACCTAAGTCTCAATTCATTCCTTAGGAAAAGAGACATCGTCTTTTCTGACTTACTTCATAGGGTTGATATGAGGATGGAATCAGATACCATTTGTGGAACCATGGTAAATGTAAAGCATTACAGAGGCAAATTAGAATTAGTATCCCTTCCCTCTTCTTGCCAGCTTCTTGCCCCTGCCTTTCACCCTGAACCCCACTAAACCTCTACTCTCAGTCTTAAAATCCTGTTTATGGTATGTTTCTGCTAGAGTTTTGAATACCTTCCACATTTTCTGACCATCAGTTGAGAATGCTTATACTTTAGGTATATTTTTATTTATAAATTATCTCATAAATTTCTCTCTTTCCCCCACCCCTATTGTTACAAAGCATATAGCAAAATTAGATTTCAAAAGGATACAGTAAAGCTGAAATTGCTAAGAATATTGTTAAGATATTTTAATTTTATGTTTAGGATAATTTTAGTCTCACCTAACTATATTACTAAAACTCTAGATGCTTCTTTTTAAATCATGATGGCATGATTTGTTCATTATGATGGCCTCATGCTCTCATTTGCTAAAATGGCCAAGGAACAGTATCTACTTGGAATGAGGCTTCCTGCTAACAATACTGGGTATAAACTTCATGTCGTCTTCTTGATAATTACAGTTTTTGTAGGAGTAGGAAAAGTGTCTGTTTTGTATTTCTCTGTTGTTCACTTACATTGGAATTACTAGTTTTAACTTCAACCCACAGTTTCTTTGCAGAAATCTTTTTAACCATTCATCCATTTTATGAAGATTAACCACTCGTACATGTCAAGTCCTCTCAACTTTTTATCACATACAAATCTATTGGCATTACCTTCCAAATTGTCCAGAACCCCTCCCTTCTTGCCATATCTTCTGCCAGCACCCTGGACCAAGCCACTATCATATGTTGGCTGAATTATTGCAAATGCCTCCCATCTGCCTGCTTCCCTGCTTCCCTCCTATGGCCACTTCTTCACAGGACAGCCAGGCACTGCTATCCTTCTCAAATGAGTTAGGGCATGTGCCTCCTGGTTCCAAACCCTCCAGTGGCCTCTCATCTCATGCAGAGTGAACTCAAAGGACTTGCGATTTCCTGCCCACTCCACTGTTGGCTGTGCCCATCATGACCTGTCATCTCCTCACACTCCCATCTTTGCTCACTTGGCTTGAGCCTCATTGGCCTCCTAGCTGTTCCTTAGACACACTTGCAAACACATTTCTACCCCGGGATTTTACACTTGACAGTGTCTTTTCCTGTAATCCTCTCTTCTCACCTCTCTGCCTCACCCTCCCTCACTTTCTTCAGAGCCTCCGCTCAAATGATACATATAGGTACAGACTTCCTTGACCATTCTAGGTGAAATAGCAGCCCTCTACTCCATCCCACCTCGGCAGCCCTCCATCACATCCCACCTCTACCCCGTCCTACCCTCTCTCTCTGGGGCCTGCTTTATTCTTTTCCATAGTGCCTGTCACCACCATCTGACATTTTATATATAAATATTTGTTTATTGTCTGTCTCCACAATTGAGAATATAAACTCCATTGAGAGTGGGCACTTTTGTTTTTTTTGCTTATTGCTATATACTCAGTGCCCAGAACAATGTCTGGCACTCAATAAATATTTATCTTTAAATTAGTGGTCACTAATTACCTAATGTCATTTCTATACCTCTAGTTGGTTGGTAAAGGGTGTTTCTGTTGAAGATGCTTTTATTCCTTCTTTCTTTTAGTTGTCTCCTTCATTAGATTATAAATATTGTATGCTTTATGGCCATTCCTATTACTGCTTTTCTAGTGCCCTAGAACTACTGAAATCGTTATATGAAAACTGTGAATTTTGCTGAATAATGAATAGGGAATTCAGATGAAAGAGCAGATGATGTTTAAAGCATTTATCTCACAGTATTGTTTATCATTTTGGTCCATCCACCAGAGGGATCTGAAATGCCTACAGCCTCAGATGTGTGGGTCTTAAACCCAGGAAGAAAAGGTCTTTCTTTCTTCTAATTTTAAGGACATTTTATAAACTGCACAGCAGGATGTGATATCTGTCCTGCAGACTAAACAGTTGAGGGACACAAAAGTCAACACAAAAGTCACACAAAGATCCTAAAATTAGCATTCTGAGTCTCATAAAATAGTGTTTTTTATTATTAGTGTATCCTATGTATACTTATTTTTGTTTTTCTTCAAAGAAAAGACACAAAAGTAAATAGGGATGTCTTTAAGGCTCCAGAGGAAAGCTGATTCTCCAAGTCCTAGGATGTGGCTCTATGTAATGAAGGCCTGGTAGTCAAAGTCGTCTTTAGGCTATAAACTCATTAAGGGCATGGATTGAACTTGCCCTTATCTTTGCGTCTCCAGCACTAGCACAGGCCTGGCATGTGGTGCTCAGTAAGTGCTCATGAATTAATGAAAGCCAGGCCAATTGTAATGCATTTATGAGGAATCATATAATGAGTCAATGATGGAGTCCTCCCCAACCCTCACTGGACATTGAATAAAAAAGTGTTTCTAGTCCCTGTTGTTACATTTCCTCTGACCTGAGAATCACAAAACAAGTCAATGAGTCAAGTTATGCATTCCAAGAGAAGAAATAATTGAAATAATTTTAGATAAATGTTAGAGAAATACTAAGACAAGTGTCAGATAAGTAGTTGTCTTGGTATCTTTGGAATTGTAATGCTGATCACATACCATTATCCTGGCATTATTTTGTTTTATAAAGATGTAACTATGCACAATTAATTTGCTATATTTGTGATGTGATTTGATTTTGTTCAATGGCAGACTTTCTGTCAACCAGGCCTACCCTAGACTATTTGTGGTCATTGGCAATTCAGAGGTTCTAATCAGCCTCCTCCCCTGCCTCATTGTATGACCTTAGGGAGGCCCCTTAGCCTATTTTTGGCTCAGTTTTCTCATATATGGATTGGGAATCATTACTTTGTAATGTTTTTCTACTAGAGAATGATCTTAAAAGATTCTTAGCTGAGACTGTTTCTAATTTAAACACTGCAATTACCAGCACTGTAGAATCAATGATAGAATCAGAATTGATGAATATACAACATGATATGTTATTTTCTTTAAAATATTTCTTCTGGACACACAAGTGGCCAACAACATATGAAAAAATTGCTCAACATCACGAATCATCAGAGAAATGCAAATCAAAACCTCAATGAGATACCATCTCACACCAGTCAAAAAGGCTATTATTTAGAAGTAAAAAATTAATGGATGTTGGTAAGCTTGAGAAGAAAAGGGAATGCTTCTACACTGTGGGTGGGAATGTTAATTAGTTCAGCCACTGTGGAAAACAGTTTAGAAATTTCTCAAAGTGAGGCAGGGCAGGCGAGCCCCAAAACTGGGGCTTAGCCTGGGAGGATTCTTGGCTTCACCCAGGAAAGAATTCTGGGGTGAGCCTGTGGTGTTAGACAGCAGCTTTTATTGAAGCAGCAGTGTTCAGCAGCAGCGGGTGTACCTCTCCTTGCAGAGCAGGGCTGCCACATAGGCAGTGTGCCCAGAGTAGCAGCTCAGAGGTAGCTCTACAGTTATATTTATACCCACTTTTAGTTATATGCAAATGAAGGGGCAGTTTATGCAGAAAGTTTTAGGAAAAGAGTGGTAATTCCAGGTTTTCAGGTTGTTGCCATGGGAAAGGGTGGTAACTTTCAGGTGTTGCCATGGAAATGGTAAACTGACATGGCACACTGGTGGGTGTGTCTTCTGGAAAGCTGCCTCCCCCAGGCCCTGTTTTGGCTAGTCCTAAATTTGGTTTAGTGTTCAAGCCCCATCTCTGGAGTCAAGTCCCATCTCCTGCCTCAAAAAAACCAAAAACAGAATTACCATTTGACCCAGCAATTCCATTCCTGGATATATACCCAAAGGAAAATAAATTGTTCTGTCAAAAAGACACCTAGACTTGTATGTTTGTCACAGCACTATTCACAATAGCAAAGACATGGATTCAACTTAGGTGCCCAGCAATGGTGGATTGGGTAAAGAAAATTTGTACACTGGCACCATAAAATACTATGCAGCCACAAAAAAAAAAAAAAAAAAAAGAACAAAATCATGTCCTTAGCAGCAACATGGATGCAGACAGAGGCCATTATCTTAAGTGAATTAACGCAGGAACAGAAAACAAATACCACATGTTCTCACTTAGAAGTGAAAGCTAATAACTGGGGGTATTGGGTACACACAGACATAAGATGGGAATAATAGACACTATACCAGGGACTCCAAAAGGGGAGAGGAAGGGAGAGGGACACGGGTTGAAAAATTACCTATCAAGTACTATATTCACTATTTGGGTGACAGGATACCTCAGCATCATGCAATATACTCATGTAACAAACCTGGACATCTATCCCTTGAATCTAAAATTAAAGATTAAAAAAATGCTTCTTCTGCATTTTCCTTAATGTTTATATAAAATGTATAATAAAAAAACAGATTTCTATGTTTATTTTTACTATTGCTAAACAATAAATAGTTAAGCATTTCCAAATTCATCATAATAAAGTAGAAAGGATCTTAAATAGAATAGATATGGATTCTAACAACTCTGATTACTATCCTGTGACCTCAGACAAGTTACCTAACCTCTCTGAGGCTGGAATTTCTTTATCTCTACAACAAAAATAGCACATTTTACTTCCTAGGGTTGGTATAAAGGTTTTAAAAATATATATTATGTAGGGGAAGGGGGAGATTATGTCATATGCCTGGTCCTCAAAAAAGATTAGTTATATGACTCCTTCCTAAGAAAAATGCTATTAACAGGCTGAAAGTCCTCAGTTTAAACCAAAAGTTGACCACTTGAACAAAAATATTTAAAACAATGCACATTATTAAGATATTGCTATAAAGTTTCATAAAACTAAGAAATGTTGTACTATGTAAAAACATAACACATTAGCCTATTCAAATGAAAGTATTTTCTCCTAGTTGTAAAAATAAACACTTAAAATACAATTCTAGAGTCAATTATGAGAGATTTCTAAGGCACTATGAAGGCCTCTGCTTTTCTCAATTAGCAGAGGAATGAGGGTGGTAGGGAACACGTCTATTTTGTGTATTGCTGTGTATCTAGCAGTTCAGCAGAGTGCCTGGTCATAGTAGGTGCTAAATGAATATTTCTAGAGTGGGTGGGTAGAAAGCATATGAATTTTTGAATCAGAGAGATTTGGTTTGAATCACCACCATATAGTGGAATAATATTAATAATATCTATCTCTAAAGATTGTTAAGAGGATTGAAAGAAGTATGAAAAGCACCTGACACATGTATTAAGATATATTTCCCTTGGGAGGCTGAGACACGCAGATCACCTGAGGTCAGGAGTTCAAGACCAGCCTGGCCAACATGGTGAAACCCTGTCTCTACTAAAAATACAAAATTAGCTGGGGGTGGTGGCGCATGCCTGTAATCCCAGCTACTCCGGAGGCTGAGGCAGGAGAATTGCTTGAACCCCGAAGGCAGAGGTTGCAGTAAGCCGAGATCATGCCACTGCACTCCAGCCTGGGCAACAAGAGCAAAACTTCGTCTCAAAAAAAAAAAAATATTTCCCTTAGTGCTGTTCATACTTTTGCTAGTTTCATAATATCACATGTTAAGGTCAAATGAAAATAGTACTCCAAATGACCAGACTAGTAAATTGCTACATGTATTCTACCTGTATAGAAAGAGACCATATACGTAGTAAAATCATACTTAATAAATCTTTGGATGCTATACCATCAGGGCAGCCAAATTGTTCAGGAAAAGCAATTCCTGCTTCAAGGCTTTTTAAAGAAGGTTGCATTACTTGTTCAGTTTTCCTGCACGTGCCTTTCGGTTGCCTTTTTAGCTAGTGACCCTGGATTTTAGCTAATGAACTCCAGCTGTTCTTATTTTGCCTCCCAGCCCTTCTCATTTAACCTCCTGTCTCCCTGGTCTCACATCCTTAAAGTTCTTACAGGAAAAATGGGACAGTGCCAAAGTTTTCGAATAAAGTCTCATATCTTCTTGAGGGGAGAGGGCTCTTTTAACAAGGGCTCCAAGCTTTTATAGTGGTGTAAAAAGAAACACTCATTGTTGGAAATTGGATTCCTAACAACCTCCAATGTGTCAGAAATCCTCTTGTGGTTTTTAATATTACATAAGCAAAGCATTCGGTAAGGTAAGTCCATAAAACAAACCAAGAAAGTCCACAGTTGACTACTAAATGTAATTGTAAACACCTGTGATGGAGAGGCAATTCCTCCGTAAATATGCAATGAAAGAAACATTTAGCATACAGAACAAAATGGATCCAGCTTTTCTGAACCATGCTGAGAACCATCTGTTAGCAAACCTGGCAAAAGGTTTCACTGTTACAGTTAAATGTCAACCTGAAAAACTTGGCTGTGGGCAATATCTAAGCAAAGCCAATCTTAAGCAATTGGCAAACTCAAGCTCACAAAGGAAACCTTCCTCTTATGCGGGTGACCTGGGAATTTCTATTACGTTCACAAATACTCTTTAACCTATCCATACATCTCTTTCCAAATCTGATCATCCTTTCATGGAGACCATTAATAAGTACATTAGTTAATGCAGTTTCCATTATATTAAACACTTAAAACCATGCCTTCTCCCAGAATGCACCTGATCCTACCAGGATGAATCTCTGGCTAAACCAATAGCCCATTTGGCCCTTCCAATTAAATTCAAAATGATGTATTTCCCAGGGGCTCTGAAAGACTTTTGAAAAGGGTATCAAATTCAGTTATAAACTCATTTTCTGAATTGCTTTTTCCATGCCTGTTTGCATAACCCATCCTTCCAAGCTCAGTTCAAAATCTACTGACTCCATCAGTCACACTGAGACTAAATTGCTCTCATCTTAGTTTATGTCTTTTATACACTTGTAACTTGAATCGTGTGCTCTGTTAAGACTGCAAATGATAGAACAAAGATATGGGTTTCTCTTCTCATCCTTCACAACATCCAGCAGCATACTCTGCATATAGCATGTGCTCAGTAAAGAATAGAAGATAAGTAGTTAAAAGTGGGAGAAAATAAGGCCAGGGAAGTGCCATTTCTCTGGGATTTTGCTGAAATGCATAGCAATCCTATCATCATCTTATTTCAAATGGCTCATGCAATAAAGGTTGATAAATTATATTTTTAATGATTCATTTCACTATGTTGGCTTCTTGATGTTTATATTATAAAGTATTAGTTATCTTGATGGTAAATAAGACATTACCCAGGAAAAGAAGAATGGAATAATAATGGTCAACATTTGCTGAACTCTGACAAATTGACTCTGTGATAAGTGCTTTATATACATATTCTTGTTGAATCCTCATAACAACTCCATGAAATAGGTACTACTATTATCCTCTTTCTGCAATAAACTGAGTAATAAATAGGTGAAGTAACCTACCCAGCATCATACCACTAGTGATTGGTGGACCTGTGCTGCAAACCCAAGTCCATTTGACACCAGGTTCCTCACCCATTTGCTGTACTGTCCAGGGCACAGAGAAAATACAGGCAGAACACTAAACATGCATGCCTTCTGGAGAATCTCCAAGTGCTAGCTAACAACATGTTATGTTCAGGCAAATTTCCCAGTAAGAATTTGTGTGATTATATATTTTCTCTTTTATAGGAATTTTCTGAGG
This sequence comes from Pongo pygmaeus, assembly GCF_028885625.2. NCBI lineage: Eukaryota > Metazoa > Chordata > Mammalia > Primates > Hominidae > Pongo > Pongo pygmaeus. The sequence continues at coordinate 102,099,272 of NC_072384.2, read as the reverse complement.
TTATATAGGTATAGCCTTAGCACCTAGCATGAGGCCAAACACATGGAAAGTATTAGTAATTGCTCAGTGAATTCATAGTTTCAGTCAAGTGATATAATAGTTTTAAATCTCAATTTCCTCAAAATTAAGTAATAAAATAGCAGTGTAAAGGCTCTTGAAAAACTTGTATGAAAAATAAAAATGTAATTATAGTATTCCAGAAGAATCAGAACTAGATGCTGAATGGATCAATGCAATACATTTTTTACCAAATCAAGGACTCAAAACAGATCTATTGGGTCCATTTCTGCTGTTCTTACCTTCTCGGATAGCTGTAAATGGGACTCCTTCCTCTGCATTCATGCTGATGACTTTTAAAGCCACTAGTTGTCCATTTATTCTAGAAGAGAGGGATTGAGGGGCTCACACTTATTGAGGTGGTTCAAAGCAGCAATTTATACCAAAGATGGCTTAACAAAAGCACTTTCACTTCAAAATATATTCTAGCATATAAATCTATAATTTTCTCAAAATAAAAAGTTTAACATGTATCAATACATATATAACATATATATTCCAAAGCATTTTCCCTGTTTAGTAAAGTGATATATATATGTCCATTATAGAAAATTTGGAGCTTATTATTATTTTTCATCTGACTTATTGTAGTGTGTTTTTTTTGTTTGTTTTTTTGTTTGTTTGTTTCTTTGTTTTGAGACAGAATCTCGCTCTGCTGCCCAGGCTGGAGTACAGTGGCACGATCTTGGCTCACTGCAACCTCCGCCTCCCGGGTTCAAGCAATTCTCCTGCCTCAGCCTCCCAAGTAGCTGGGATTACAGGGGACCCCCACCACACTTGGCTAATTTTTGTATTTTTATTAGAGATGGGGTTTTGCCATTTTGGCCAGGCTGGTCTCGAACTCCTGACCTCAGGTGATCTGCCCACCTCAGGCTCCCAAAGTGCTGGGATTACAGACGCGAGCCACCATGCCCAGCCTTGTAGTAGTCTTCTAACAGTTTCCCTGCTGAGACACTTGCACTCCTACTATTTACTCTCAGCAGAGTAGTTGGAGGCATACTTTTCAAGTGACAATCAGGACAAGTCATTTTTCTGTTCAAAAGCCACCATATCTCCATGCGTTACTTAGAATAAAAGCCAAATTCTTGCAGTGGGCTTCTAAGTGCTACCTGATCTTCCCAGGCCACACCATTATCTCTCTCTCTCTCTTCATTTCCTCCTACTCTCCCCTCATTCATCATTTTATTCATGATATCAGCTAAGTGCTGAGAATAGAGAAGATTTTAATGCAGGTATAAATCCATTGTTTTTAATACAGTGGGATTAAAATCATATTGTCAGTAACCTTTTTTCCTCCATGTAACTTTTCTCTTATAGTTCATTCTTGTACAATCCGATATTTAATAAAGATTTAACATTTCATCAGGCTGGGCGCGGTGGCTCACACCTGTAATCCCAGCACTTTGGGAGGCCAAGGCCGGTGGATCACGAGGTCAGGAGATTGAGACCAACCTGCCTAACACAGTGAAACCCCGTCTCTACTAAAAATACAAAAAATTAGCCGGGTGTGGTGGTGGGCACCTGTAGTCCCAGCTACTCGGAAGGCTGAGACAGGAGAATGGCGTGAACCTGGGAGGCAGAGCTTGCAGTGAGCCAAGATCGTGCCACTGCACTCCAGCCCGGGTGACAGAGCGAGACTCCATCTCAAAAAAAAAAAAAAAAAAAAAAATTCATCATATAAATGTACTACACTGTATTTAGCCAATTTAAAATGCCTTTCCATTGTTTCTAGCTTTGGGCTATTATAAAAATACTGTGATGATCATACTTGTTGACAAATCTTTTCACAAAACCCCAATTACTTCCTTAAAGTAGTGGCAGAATTGCTGAAACAAAGGGTACACAATGCACTTGTTTTTATTGATTTGCACTCGTGTTCCCAAACTGTCCCATGGAGTAATGGTACACTAACTGGTCATGCAAATGGCCATTCTCGCGCTCCCTCACCAACATGGGGCAGGTTTTGTTTTGGGGGCTTTTGGGCTTCACTTTTTAGAACAGTTCTAGATTTACAGAAAAATTGAGAATGCAGTACAGAAAGTTCCCATGTATCTCCCATCTAGTTTCCTCTATTGTTAACATCCACATTAATATGATACATTTGTTATAATTAATGAACAAATATTGGCACATTATTACTAACTAAAGCCCATAGTTTATTAAGATTTGTTTAGTTTTTACCTAATGTCTTTTTTTTTGGTCCAGGATCTCATTCAGGATTATATTTAGCTGTCCTATCTTCTTAGGCTCCTCTTGACTATGACAGTTTCCCAGACTTTCTTTGTTTTTGATGACCTTGACAGTTTTGAGGAGTACTAGTCAAGTATTGGGTAGGACTCCCCTCTTTTGGAACTTTTCTGATATTTCTCTTATGATTAGACTGGGTTATGGATTTGGGGGAGGTAAAGTACCATCTTTATCATATCATATTAAGAGTGCATTCCATCAGCTAGGTGCGGTGGCTCACGCCTGTAATCCTAGCACTTTGGGAGGTTGAGGCGGGTGGATTGCCTGAGCTCAGGAGTTTGAGACCAGCCTGGGCAACATGGTGAAACCCTGTCTCTACTAAAATACAGAAAAATTAGCTGGGTATGGTGGCACGCGCCTGTGATCCCAGCTACTCAGGAGGCTGAGAGAGGAGAATCGCTTGAACCCGGGAGCAGGAGGTTGCAGTGAGCTGAGATTGTGCCACTGCACCCCAGCCTGGGTGACAGAGTAAGACTCCATCTGAAAAAAAAAAAAAAAAGAATGCATACCATCATCATGATTTATGACTTTTGATGTTGACCTTAGTCACCTGTCTGAGATAGTGTTGGTCAGGTTTCTCTACTCTAAAGTTACTCTTTCTCCCCCTTTTTCATACTGTACTTTTAGAGAAATGCCACTATGAATGACCCACACTTAAGGAGTGGAGAGTTATGCTGTACCTCTTTGAAGGTATATTATCTACATAAATTATTTGTATTTATTTGGCATGAGAGATTTGTTTCTTCTCTTGTGTTTGTTAATGTATTGAATCATTTATTTATATCAGTATGGACTCATAGATATTTATTTTATACTTTGGGTTATAATTTAATATCACTTTTTTTGGTTGCTCAAATTTTTGCAGCTTTGTCCTTTGGAAGCTCTTTCAGTTGGCTCCTGTGTCCCTCTGACATAGCCCTATCATGTGGGTTGGCTTTTCGCTTTCATCTTCATTTTTTTGGCCTATTTGAAAGGTAAAAAGGTTTATCACATTTTAATTTGTATTTCTTTAACCATATGTGAAACTGACTTTCATAAGTTTATGTATCTTTTCTGTTTTTCTTGTGATTTGCCGATTTGCCCACCTTTTTATTGAACTATTTTGCATATACTTTTCCCCAGTTTCTTTTGTTTGCCTTATCATGTCTTTGAAATTTTGTTTTAAAGTTTTATGATGTAAGTATTTTCCTCAGAACATGGTTCTGTGAAATTCTCCCCCAAACCCTGCAAAAAGTTTTTTGGCAAATATGTTTATAAGAGAAAATGCTTTTTTTTTTTTTTTTTGAAACAGTGTCACTCTCGCCCAGGCTGGAGTGCAGTGGTGCCGATCTCAGCTCACTGCAACCTCTGCCTCCAAAGTTCAAGTGATTCTCCTGCCTCAGCCTCCTGAGTAGCGGGGACTACAGTTTTATAAATAAGGTAACACTTGAACCGGGAATCTGACGGAGGGGAGGAGTCAGCTGTGTGCATGAACAGTGGAAGGCAGCTCCAGGCAGAGGGAACAGCAAGTTAAAAGTCCTTAACTGAGGCAGGAGCAGTCTGGCATTGAAGCAGGAGAGGGGAAGGAGATGAGGACAGGGAGGTGCTGAGTGTGTGCTGGGGAATGGAGGGTAGGGATTCTATAGGGTCTTGAACAATGACCATCCAGAGACTGTTGTATTAGATATTTACAGGCTATTTGTATTAGAAAATCTAATAATGCAAAGATGTCAATAATATCTAACTTAGAGTTTTGATATATTCTAAAAACAGCCTAAAGCAACAATAATTAAAATCATGCAGCACAAATATAAGAAAAGATAGATTAAGGAAACATGATTTTTAAAAGATTAGAACAGAAAGAATTTCAAATATTCGTGAGATCTAATATATAATCATGGCAGCATTTCAAACCATCAGAGAAAAGAAAATCTAATAAATGGAGCTGGGATGATTGTGAATATACAATATAAATTCCCAGTAGATGAAAGAGTTAAATGAAAAAGAAAATATACAGTAACTAGAAGAAAAGATAAGTGAATTCTGTGTAAACTTTGGGCTGGAAAGGTCTGTTTGTGCAGAACAATCAAAGTCAGAACTCAGAAGAGAAGATCAGAAGTGTCCATGGTGCCCACGTATCCAAGTATGTTCCAGGGTGCCCCCGTTCTGAGCAACCTTGAAACAGCTACCATGGCCAAATTGATATGAGGAACCTTAGAATAAAATAAAATGTGGTCCTTTATTGCAGATGTTCTCAGCATTAAAAAAAGTTAATGTACACCATGACTAAAACAGATTAAGAAAGTATAAAGGGCCAGGGGCAGGAGAGTTGCTTGAACCCAGGAGGCAGAGGTTGCAGTGATCTGAGATCACACCACTGCACTCCAGCCTGGGTGACAGAGATTCCATTCCAAAATAAATAAATAGATAAATAATAAAATAAAATAAAATTGTATGTCCCCTACAATCCTGTTTTAACAAGTAAAAATAATAATAACAGCATAAATACTAAGATAAATAATAAATATTTAGTCGTGTAGTAGTTATATACAATTTTTCTTTTTTCTTTTTTTGTTTTTGGCCAGTTAAGTGAAGCAGTGGGAGTGGAGAAGGAACAAAGAAATCTGTAACTGGTTGTGATCAAGTAGTTGTAAACACCGCTGTGCTCGGATCAGCTATATTTTTAAAATTAATATTTAACCACTATTGAGCCATTACTTTTCTCTCTATTGGAGTAACATAAAGAAAAAAGTGACCTTCCAACTTTCCCACCTTGACTAAAAGGGGAATTGATGGATCTTTTACATATATTTAACAAAGTTGGTTGTTTACCAAAATTAGTACTTAGCTTTTGGATAAGCAGTATTTTTATTCTCCAGACATTTTGTGTATTTTGCAAGTATAAAAAATCTAGGATTTGTCATCTTTTGCATGTACCATAATTTGCAGAAACCAACTTCAGTTTCTTCTATAAAGGCCAGGTGGAGGAATGAAGCAGCAAATTCCAGATTGCCATTACAAACCTCTGTCATTGTGATTTAGGGAGGGATATAAAAAACCTGTTAGAGACGCTTTACCAACTGTGCCTCCCACCAGCCTGAAGAGTGGTAATTGTTCTTTGGGTCAGTAGTGAGAACGTCTATTTTCTTTGAATTATCTGAATTGAATGGAAGAAGGGAAAGGCTGATAAACATTTAAGTGGGCTGATTTTAATTAGGGCAGGGCAGGTTTGTTTTTCTTTCAATCCTGTTTAAGTCAACATGTCTCTCTCCCCATCGACCATGGTGTCTTGCACAGGTCCTGAGTGCTATGAACTTCTATGATGTCTCACCTGGCTTTATAATGTGAAATTGGGGGGGCGGGACCCTCATCTCTAAAGTCTCTCCCAGCTTTGTGTCACTCACCTGCTAATCCCCTTGTAAACTGTAGCATAAGAGCCTTCACCCAGCTTCTCCAAGTTCAAGTAAGATGAGGCTGCCCCAAAAGGAAGGCTCTTCCTCTGCTCTAGGGGAATGGGGAAAAGGAGCGGGTGAAAGGGAAGAGAGAAAGAGCACTTTTTTTCAGTGTTGACTTTTTTTCCCCAGGGAAATTAGACAGCATTGCCAGAGCAGACTTGGGAAGGCTCGCTCAGTAATTGCCCTGGAAGTAAGGGCCGGCCTCCCTAGACAAGCACACATTAAATTCTTCTTGATCAACATCAGCTGCTCACTCACCCACTGAAAACCCTGCCTCAGATCCTCTTCCTGAAAAGAATCACTGTTACTCCGTGGCCTTTTACTCTTAAACTTCTGGGCACGGACAGCTTGAAGTCCCCTGGGGCGAAATGAAGTCACGGAACATGATGCTTCTTTTAGGTCTGTTAGCTAGAGAAAAAAGAAAGAGCAGAAATAAAATTTATGCAAAGTAAAGATTCAGTGCCTGGTAAAACCATTTTTTCTTTATTTGCCTCATTTTCACTCTTCAAATGTTTTCTAAGCTTCCTGTACCCCCAAAGGCACTTTTCTTGAAAGATCCCTGAAAAAGACCATAATGGTATCAACTCCTGAAATACTACATTCTTTCTTCACCTAAAAATGTGTCTTTAACATTTAGGTTAACCTAAATCTCTTTGATGGATGTTTTCCAACTTTTTTCTGTTTAAGTCTGGCTTTTTATTTTTTTTCATGTCCACTTAATTTATTGCTGTAGGGGAATAATCTATGGCATTGCTAATAATCATGGACTAATTACTAAAGTTTCGAATCCATAGCATACCAACTAATACTGCAGCTTGCCTTTTAAGTTTCAGCTCTGTAATTTAGGACCTTAGAGATTTTGAGAGAGCTACTTTCTCGACTTCAAGCCAAGTGAGTTTCGTGCAGCCCAAAGCCAAGGATTATTTTTCCCTTTTGGTTTACAAGAAATTCCCCAAATTTGATAACTACAGCCATAAATTTTCTGTGACTTTAATAGAATTTTCATTTTATTGGTTTAGACCTACCGCAGAAGAATCAGACCCCGCTACAAAAAGGGAGTGTCTGAACTCCTTGGTTTATCAATAGAGAAAGATGCTCTCCTCCTGGGATACAAATACCTTGAACGCAGCCTCCATGGTCTCAGGCTGACTCCTCCGACAGCTGTGTGCCTCGCCTCCCTCTGAACAACGATAGCAGCTGCATCCAGGCTGTACAGTCTTTGCACACAGCTCTTGACCCATAATCTTCTAGGTTCAAGGAGAAAACCCGCACTTGAACCTTTCCCCCACTGCCTCTCCTATCCTTGTTCTCTCCCTTTTTGCCAGAGGTCAGCAGCGTGGAGCTTTCATATGACTCATATGACGGCTCTGCCTGGAGCAGCCTCACAACTTCAGCAGTTTTTCCTTATCAGTGCAAGAAACTCCACATCAGACAGGGATTGCTTGCATTCAGATGTGCACAACTGAAAACGAGGCAGCTGCTATTGAATAGAATAAAATTTGGCACAGTTAAGGTTCTTGTTCTGGCCACAAGTTAGTGCTATTGGTATACATAGTTTTTAGGGATTGACATTGCTTATCTATGTAATGATATTTATATGATATCATTGATAGTGATATTGATATTAGGTTTTCCTGGTGCTAAAGTGGACATGTTGAGGAGTCTTTTTCTCCCTACCTTTTATCTGAAAGCATTTTGATTTTCAGACTTTAAAACAAATTTGCTACCTAGCTAACTTTTAGTAGTCAAAGAAACCACAGAATCATAAAACAGGAAAAATGTTGAAGATATCTACTGCATCTCTTTGCCTTCAAACAATAGTGTACCCAATAGTCTTAGAAGGGTTGCCATTCATTCATTTATTCAAAAACTATGTGCTGAGCACCTATGTTGTTCTTAACTGTACAAATGATGATATTAGCCAATGGTGATGGAGAGAGAGGAGTTTGAATGAAATGCTTTCTTCCTTTCTTGCTTGCTTCCTTCCACATATATGTAATTAATGTTTACTATATGTAAAGTACTATATTAATAGCACGACATGTCAAGGAATCTGGCTTAAATTGGTTTGCAGTCTGTAGTCTTCAAATGCAACATTTTTCTCTGTTAGATTCCTAAGATTATGTACTAATCTTAGAGTGAGACAGAATGGAGGATATATAAACAATCATTATTAAGGGAAAAAATAAGAGTCATGTCTATTATCACAACAATATTTATGAATATTTGATATTTGAACCTCATGATGGTTTTTTAAAATGTTCAGGTAATTTAATTATGAGCATGTATTTTTTCATTTCAAAATTGCCACAAGAGAAGAGACTTAAGCCAATTCCAAGATTCAATCTAGAGATATTTTTTGAAAAAAAAAAAAAAGAAGAAGAAGAAAAGGAAGACTACTTGGCTCAACTTTTTTTTTTTTTTTTTTGAGACGGAGTCTCGCACTGTCACCCAGGCTGGAGTGCAGTGGCGCAATCTCAGCTCACTGCAAGCTCCGCCTCCCGGGTTCACGCCATTCTCCTGCCTCAGCCTCCTGAGCAGCTGGGACTACAGGTGTCTGGCACCGCACCCGGCTAATTTTTTGTATTTTTAGTAGAGACGAGGTTTCACCGTATTAGCCAGAATGGTCTTGATCTCCTGACCTTGGGATCTGTCCACCTTGGCCTCCCAAAGTGCTGGGATTACAGGTGTGAGCCATCACACCCGGCCAAAGACCATTAAAGTTTTGACTGACAACTGAGAGAGTGAGAAGCTAGTTTCTCAGAATATTTAATTCCATTTGAATTTATAATAATATAATTATAATACATTTTATCAGAAATGCTAATTTCTTCCTAAAAGATTGTGAATTTCATCACATAAAAGTTACGTCCCAGGTCAAGTTTATGATGTCTTTTCTTGCATTTTATTTTTGGAAACAGGGTCTCCCTCTGTCTTCCAGGCTGGAATCCAGCTGGGCGATCACCGTTCACTGCAGCCTCAGCCTCCTGGGCTCAGTGATCCTCCCACCTCAGTCTTCTGAGTAGCTAGCTGCAGGCCTGTGCCAAGACAACCAGCTAATTATTTTTCATAGACACAGGGTCTCACTATGTTGCCCAGGCTTGTCTTCAACTCCTGGCTTCAAGCATTCCTCCTACCTCAGCCTCCCAAATAGCTGGAACTGGGGGTGCACGCCACCATGCCTGGAAAATTTTATTATTTGTACAGACAGAGGTTTCACTATGTTGCGTAGGCTTGTCTCCAACTCCTGAGCTCAAGTGATCCTCCTGCCTCCCAAAGTGCTGGGAATACACGCGTGAGCCACAGCATTGGCCTATAGCCTGATTATTAAAGGTGTAAATTGCTATGTTTAAATACTAGAATTAGCTACTTTTTTTTTTTTTTCTTCCAGAGACAGGGTCTTGCTTTCTTGCTCAGGCTGGAGTGCAGAAGCTATTCACAGGCATGCACCGCGTACCTGCCTAGAACTCCTGGGCTCAAGCAATCCTCCCACCCCTGCCTCCCAAATAGCTGAAACTACAGGTATATGCAACCACACTGGCCTTATAGTCATGTTTAAAGCCAAGGGAAAATATCTGATGACTTCTTAAGATGTTTTCTTGCTGTGTCAGAAATAGCTTTTGTTCTGAAAGATTTCTGAAAGACAAAGGACTTAGATGATTTCATTTAGCATTGTGCATTAGGCTCAGCTTGTGAACCACTCCAGATTGGCTTGGCTGCACCTCCTTTAGCAGCCTGGTTGCCATCATAGCAACAGAGGCCATTTCTGGGGTCTTGAAGCACACTCATTGTTGCTGCTACCTCTCCCCGTCATAGGACAAAGAGCCCCAACACATGAAGCTGACTGACTAGGAGAAACCCTTGTGCTTGCCCACCAGCCTAAATAGACCAAGAGCCAGAGAGGCTCAGGCTTCTCTAGCAACTGCTTGCGAGGGCCAGGTGATACAATCCAGAACTGCAGGAAGTTCCGTGGAGCGCGCTTCCACCATTGGGAAACCAGAGATGTTGTGGAGCTTCGATCAGCTCAGAAACATGCTCCATTTGAGGAGTGTCACTTGAGCCTGGGAGTTTGAGGTTGCAGTGAGCTATGACTGCATCATGCACTCCATCCTGGGCAAAAGAGTGAGACCCTGTCTCAAAAAAAAAAAAAAAAAAAGAGAGAGAGAGATGAAAGATGAAAGAAAGAAAAAAAAGAAAGGGAAAAAAATCTTCCATTTATAAGGTTGATGCAAAAGTAATTACAGTTTTGCCATTACTTTCAATGGCAAAAACCGCAATTACTCTTGCACCAACCTAATAATCCTAATATTCGCTCTCTCCTTCTCCTCACTTCTACTTCCCTAGGATTGCACAAACTGCCCCTACAACCCCACCCCTTTTGCTTCAGGCTCTGTTTTCAGGGAATTTGTGTTAAGACAAATGGTAGCCACTTTTTAAATTGGCGGTAAACATTTTAGGTTACTGATCATTTCAGGCTAGCTTCTCCACCTACCACATTTTTGGAGTTCTTTTTCCTTTCTCAAGTGGTGTGAATTCAAACTACTATGCTTAGTTAAGAGTTGCCATTTTTTTCCAATCTTTGCATTCTATCTTTATTAAATTTAGCCAAATACAACATTTCTGGAATACGTTGATTATCACAGCATTCAACAGATAATATGAGAAATAATGTAAAATCTATGTTATAAACATTGAAAATAATTCATATATGTCCACACAATGGAGTAATATGCAGCTGTTAAAAGAAAGGAGATCTATATATAATGACATGGAGTGATGACCAAAATATATCGTTAAGTTAAAAAAGCAAAATGCAGAACAATATTTGGTGGCAAAGAAATGAAGGGAAATAAAGTATAGTCAGGGCCAGGCATGGTGGCTCACACCTGTAATCTTGACATTCTGGGAGGCCAAGGTAAGAGGATTGCTTGAGCCCAGGAGTTGGAGACCAGCCTGGGTAACATGGTGAGACCCCATCCCCAAAAATAAAAATAACAAATAAAAAAAGTGTAGTAGTAATCTTACCAATAGCAGCAATATTATTACTAGTATTTTAAATCTATTGTAGAGGAAAAAAGATTTCTCACCCATCTCTAGGTTCATGGATGACATCCATATACCAATAGACAGATTAACAAGAGAAAAGCACACAAATTTATTTAATGCAAGTTTACACAACACAGGAGCCTTCAGAAATGAAGACCCAAACAAACAGGGAAATCTGTATTTTTATGCTAAGCTTGATGAAGAAAAGTAGATAATTGTGAAGAAACATGATTGGAGGACAAAAGGGTCTGATCTAATGGTAAGAAACTGGGGAGAACTTAGCGAGACCTGTTTGTTCAGATTATTCTTGGTGTCTCTGTGTCTTCAAGGATAATGATATTCCTTTTTACGGGGTATAGGAAACTTATCTCTGGAGTTGAGGTCTTATGACCTACTGTAGAGGGAAGTCAGCTAGATTTTATGACCTGCTTTAACAGAGAAGGGATGAGAGGAAGATGGGAAGACGAGAATGACTTTCCTGCTTCTGCTGTTTTCTCAAATACCAAGGTGCCATACTTGGGGGTAGCATATTCTGAACCCCATCATTATTATAGGCATATCTTAGGTTAAAACTAGTGAGCAATTATGCTAATGCCATTGGAAACCAAACTTTTCAGCGTGAGAGAAAATAGACATAAATATCAAATCAAAGAAATCAAGTAAAAATTATGTGATCTTAAATTTGACTTGGAAATAAAAACTTACGGTTTTTATTTGTTTAAAAAAATCTCTGTCAACCAAAAAGACCTAGAAGCAATGACAACTCAATAGCTATGAGCAGCCCTACTGCTCCAATTTTGGTCTCTTAACACCATTTTCCACTAAAAAGAAAGAGCTAAACATCTGTGGAGAAATGGTGGATTCCAGATTCCAGGTCTGGAGTATGAACTCAACAAATGAGCCTGGGATGTCTGTCTTGCCAGAAAACAAGGAAGTTATCAAGAAAGATGTCCTAGGCTCATCTTAAGCCAGTTGGAGTCCTGTCAAAAGGATATGAAAGCCAACCTGAAAGGGACTCCCATTGGTTTAAGATTGGGCAATTTGAGTAGCAAAAAGAATAATGACTGCAATGGATTGAAAAACAGGGAATGCGTAAAATCTATAACTTTACAGTAATTCTAAACAAAAGTGGTCACTTGAAGGTTTCTAGTTTACAAACTTATTACTCTGAATATTAATAAAGGAGAAAAGTCAAGTACTTTGGTATTTTCTATATAAATTATTTTTTCAAGATTATAAAATACTTAATGAGGGAAAATTTTTTCCTTATGGGAGAATTCTAGCTAATAAATGCAGAAGAAGGGATAGAAATAGAAATATCACTATCATGGAATCTCTAATGCAATGATCTAAGAAAACAATCATTAATGGATGCTAAAATCATTAGGTGGAGGATTGATGAGGAACTTTGCAATGAAGGGGCCAGGCTGACACCATCTGAGCCCACTGATTAGTCTTAGCTTCACTAAATTTGGGACATCCAGATACTATGTGCCTCCTGTTATGATGGAACGGGACATATAGCTCTACCTGTGATGTATTTTTGACTAAAGAAAACAATTAAACCAGAATCTAATAAACTTTCTAGCTCTAAAACCAAATTACAAGAAACATGGAGGATACAGAAGTTAAATAACACCACAAGGAATCAAATAGGCAAATCAGGAAGGACAAAAATCTCTAACAGATTTCTCTAACAAATCAATGGCATTAAATAAGAAGAAAATGAAGAGAATTTAAAAGACTTAAGGGCCAGGCCCAGCGGCTCATGCCTGTAATCCCAACACTTTGAGAGGTCGAAGCGGGACAATTGCTTGATCTAGGAGTTCAAGACCAGCCTGGGTAATATAGTGAGACCCCATCTCTACAAAAACTGAAAAAATTAGCCAGATGTGGTGGCACGCACCTGTGGTCCTAGCAACTGGGAAGGCTGAGGTGGGAGAATTGCTTGAGTTCAGGAGGTCAAGGCTGCAGTAAGCCATGGTTGTGCCACAGCACTTCAGACTGGGTGACAGAGCAAGATCCTGTCTCAAAAAAAAAAAAAAAAAAAAGACAAAAGATAACAAATGTAACGTGTAGATATTGTTTGGATCCTGATTTGAACAAATTAACTGTAAAATGACATTCCTGAAAGAAGTATTGAAATTCAAATATGGTATTAGATGATTTTAAGAATTTATTTTAAATTTTACATGATGATTATGTTTTAAAAACAATCCTGCCATTAGAGATGTACATTAGAGTATTTATAGGTAGAATGGCATAATTTCCAGGTTTCCTTTAAAATATTACAGACATATAATGCTGGGGGTAGAAAATACAAAAGTGGTAAAAATATTGATCATCGTTTAAACTGAGTGATAACTATATGGAGGTTCATTTCTGTGTATTTAAGACTTCTGAATAAAAATGTAGAAAAATAACAGTATTAAAAAAACAACTTTATACAAAATCTATACATCTTAATAATGTATTTCCTTTTTTATATTCATGGCTATTTTCATCAAGGGTGGTGGAGGCTTTCAATAAAAATACAGCAATCATCATCATCATCATAGCAACAGTTACCATGTCCCTGCTTGCTCTGTGCCAGGCTCCATGCAGGCAGAGATTAACCCTTACAATGCCATGACAGTGAGGTAGGTACCATTATTAACCACACTTAATCATTGAGGGAACTGAGTTCAGGGAGTTTAAGTAACTTTCCCCCAAGGTTATTAAACTAGCAAATAGGCCAGGCGTGGTGGCTCATGCCTGTAGTCCCAGCACTTTGGGAGGCCGAAGCAAGTGGATCACCTGAGGTCAGGAGTTCGAGACCAGCCTGGCCAACATGGTGAAACCCCATCTCTACTAAAAATACAAAAATTAGCTGGGTGTGGTGGCACGTGGCTGAAATCCCAGCTACTTGGGAGGCTGAGGCACAAGAATCGCTTAAACCCAGGAGGCGGAGGTTGCAGTGAGCCAAGATCTCACCACTGCACTCCAGCCTGGGCAATACAGCAAGACCCTGTCTCAAAATAAATAAATAATAAAATAAACTAGCAAATAGTAGAAAATATTTATAAAACTCCCCAAAGACTATATACCAAATTTCACAAATTTTATTTAATGAGGAGACATTAATAATTTGTATTTGTAAAAGAGCATGAACTCTCTGTCAGTGTGCTCACATTTCTTACTAATTATAAGGCTGAAGTTTAAATGAGTTGTTATATTTCGAATAAACCAGTAATAGATAAACTAAACCAGGTATAAGTGATGCTAGTTCATTAATCAGGAGGCATGTAACATTATCCTTTGTAAAAAGATGGTATGTCTTTTGGTAAAAAATAAAAGCAGCAGAGTACAATTCTTTTTTTTTTTTTTTTTTTTTTTTTTGAGACAGAGTTTCGCTCTTGTTGCCCAGGCTGGAGTGCAGTGGTGCGATCTTGGCTCACTGCAACCTCCACCTCCCGGGTTCAAGTGATTCTCCTGCTTCAGCCTCCCAAGCAGCTAGAATTACAGGCACGTGCCACCAGACCTGGCTAATTTTGTATTTTTAGTAAAGATGGAGTTTCACCATGTTGGCCAGGCTGGTCTCGAATTCCTGACCTCAGGTGATCCACCTGCCTCAGCCTCCCAAAGTGCTGAGATTACAGGTGTGAGCCGCCGCGCCTGGCCAATTCTTAAGTCACACTTCTTCCTTCTTCCTGGAGTACCCTAACTTGAAACTGACATGCTGAGATTGCTGTCTGCTGACAGTCAGCAGAACTGCAGGCACATGGTATCTAGGTCTCCTTTATAGCCTTACACACAAACCTATCTGTTCTTTCTTTATATCATACTATTATTGCATAATAGTATGCTATTTGTTTACTTGTACTTACTTTTCACAATGAAGTTGATGTTGCAAATTCCAGTGTTATCTTCCATTTCTATTGTTTTTAATAAAGAGTAAGGTTCGAAACTGGTGAGTTATTGAGTTTTACTGACTTTAAAAGACCATTCCTGGGACCCTGTGAATAATATGCTTAGGTTTCTAGCCTTAAATTCCATGGTCCTTGCCTTGATACTAGATTCCTGCCTCTCATTCAGGCTTTCTCCATATCCTGGACTTCACTCCTGAGACAAGATTACTGGTTGTGGATCAAAATTCTTTTAACTACAAATGGAATGCTCAAGAATGCTGAGTGATTCCATATGTGTAGGTCCACATTCTAAATCTACTGGAAAGCATTTGATGTGGAAAAAAAAAAAAAAAAAGACATTGCACAGGCAGGTAAGGAAATCTCATTACAAGGTGTCCTTGTGACAGAATGGCTTAGCTTGTGAAACAATGCCATTCCAGTAGTCCTCCCCAATCCGTGGATCTGCTTTCCATGGTTTCAGTTACCCGTGGTCAACCACGGTTTAAAAATATTTAATGAAAAATTCCAGAAATAAACACCACATAAGTTTTAAATTGCACGCCATCCTGAGTAGTGTGATAAAAATCTCACACTAACCTGCCCAGGATGTGAATCATCCCTTTGTCCAGCTTATTCATCCTGTATATTCTTCCCTCTTATTAGTTACTTTGTAGCCCTCTAGGTTATCAGATCAACTGTATCTTGGCGCTTGTGTTCAATAACCCTTATTTTACCTAATGGCCTCAAAGCGCAAGACTAGTGATGCTGATATATTGTTACAATTGTTCTATTTTATTATTAGTTTTTGTTATTAATCTCATATTGTCCCCAGTATAAATTAAACTTTATCATAGGCATGTATGTATAGGAAAAAACACAGTGTATATAGAGGTTCGGTACTAGCTTTGATTTCAGGCATCCACTGTAGGTCTTGGAACATATCCCTTGCCCCTCACAGATAAAGGGGGACTGCTGTATACTGACCACTGTACCTAAAAAAGGACTCATCATCTCAAACTGTAGGAATACTTGGGATAGCTGTAGAAGCAGGGAAAGTGGAAGACTTCTTACTTCCAGTCTAAACAAAAAAGAAAATTATGCTTCTACAGACCAGATACTTTCTGTTTTTCTTTGCATTTATACGGTTGATTGGTTTCTTGAGTCTGAATGGACTATGGGAAAATTCCAGAAAGGACTTGAACTGATGACGTGATTCCCCTGAAATGGAGAACCACAACTTTATATTTAATTTTCCACTTTCAGTATAACAGCATGAATTTTTAAAAGAATGACTCAACGTTCTTTTTATAAAGAACAGGTTGCAAATATAGCACAATCAGGTCCCAGAGTGAGGCAACTTGTCATGAATTTAGTCCAAGTCTTCTGGCTCTAGGAAGTGAAAATAATAAGAAGGCAAACACATGGTTTACTTACATTTACTCATAACCATTCTGTGGCAAAATTATTAAATAATTTGCCCAAATAAGCAAGACGTGGTAGAACTAGGATTTGAACCAAGGTGGATCAGCTGCAGAGGCCATACTTTTAGCCTACTTCACCATTTTCCTTCTCCATACAATTTAAGAATGTGGAGATGATGAGTCATACCAGAGTTTTTGTGCCTGTGCTTGCTTCTGCCTTCCTTCAGTAGGCATTATCACCGAATATGGCTACCATTTTGTATCTGTTCTAAACAAACACTTTGCATACATTATCCTAGTTAATTCTGTGATGTAGATATTTATTCCCCCAATTTTGAATAAGAAAACTGCAAATTGTTCAAAGTTTTTTAGAGCATAGATATCAGAACTAGAATTTAAACTCACTGGTGCTGGGATCAGTGGCTCACGCCTGTAATTCCAGCACTTTGGGTGGACGAGGTGGGCGGATCACCTGAGGTCAGGAGTCTGAGACCAGCCTGGCCAACATGGTGAAACCCTGTTGCTACTAAAAATACAAAAATTAGCTGGGTGTGGTGGCGCGCACCTGTGATCCAAGCTACTCGGGAGGCTGGGACAGGAGAATCGCTTGAACCCTAGAGGCAGAGGTTGCAGTGAGCCAAGATTGCACCATTGTACTCTAGCCTGGGTGGCAACAGCAAAACTCTGTCTCGAAAAAATAAAAATAAAAATAAATAAATAAACTCACTGGTATTGATGCTAGGGACTTAGCCATGTCTCCACACAATGAGGACCTGGATATTGTGAGTAAGCACCCTTTCCCCTGACACAATGGGTCTGAGAGCTCAGCACATCATTCCTTGTATGTGGGATTTGCTTTTTGGTACTCATGTGAAAAAAACTTCCTCTCTGACAGGAAACATGCATTACTAAAATAGAGGCTGAGGTGAGTTCCTCCACCTGCTGTCTTCAATTCCATGCCTCTCTCTCTAGC
Organism: Pongo pygmaeus; assembly: GCF_028885625.2. Classification (NCBI taxonomy): domain Eukaryota; kingdom Metazoa; phylum Chordata; class Mammalia; order Primates; family Hominidae; genus Pongo; species Pongo pygmaeus. The sequence continues at coordinate 102,082,207 of NC_072384.2, read as the reverse complement.
AGTCCCTCACAGTCAGTGTACACGCAGAACAATCAGTCCACTGTAGAAGTGCCCACCCAGCCTATTGACTAAAGAATGATGATACCTTTGTACAACTTCTTAATTCCTGTGAAGTACATTGAAACGCTCCCATTAACTTCTTTAATATTATCCTAAAGTTTCTTGCTCTGTCAGAATAAAGTGGTCTGGCCTGGAAACCCTCCTTTTTCATGAAGTTCAGCACACTCCGCAGTACTAAAAACAGTAATTTTAGAACTGTTTGAAAACGTCTTCTGCAAGTTATTATTACTTTAAAATACGCTGTGTGTTTTGTGGATGTATAAAATACAGATAAACGCAAGTTGCAAAACCTGATTTGTAAATTTCTGATATTCACAAACTGCGTGGGAGATCCTCTAAGACTCCCTCTTCCCATCTCAATCCCAGGGTGCCTGGACCCTTTCTGGCCCTCTTTCCAGAAAGAAGACAGCCTTGTACCGACAGCACCACTCGGTGGCCAGGATGGAGAACTGACCAAATCAACTTTTCTTCCCTCCCAACTTTTTTTTCCTCAAGACATGGATGCCCTTTCAAACCCCAAACCTCTCCATCTACCCCAATCTTCCTTGGAGTTTGCGACTCACAGCCAAGTTGGTTCCACCTCAGGCACTCTTTCTAAAATGTACACACATCCTTTGTTAAAAAGTCTTTTTTCTTCACCCTACCCACTTGCTTCATAAGATTTTCTTACTCTTCCAACTGCCTTTATCACATACATAAGCCTAGCAGTTGCTAGAGCCGGACAAGCCAGACTTGGCCCCAAGGCTCTAAAATGTAGAGGGACTAACCACACTTTTTAAAAATTAAGTATTTTAAAGCTTTGTGTAAATTGATTAGGCCATTCACCCCTCAGAAATTCTGTCCTCCTCCCAGCTCCCAGCCCCTAGTATCCAGTTGGCTCCTGCCCATAGCAGTCTTCTATAGCTGCCAGGGATGGAGGTGGAGATGCAAAGTAAGAAAAGAAAATGGAAAGGAAAAAAGGAAGGAAAAGAGGGAGGGAGAGAGGAAGAAAGAAAAAGAATGGATAAAAAGAAAAATAAAGAGGGAATATTTTCGCCTGGAGGACCCCTTATGCAGCTCCCTTCCTCACTGTTTCCCATGGGTGCTGGGACTGAGAGGAAGCATAAGGGGACCCCAAAACACTCAGTAGTTAAATGCATAAAAATAATAAATAATCTCATAATGCAATATTTCTAAAACAAACTTTAAAATTAAAATAGCCTGGATGCGGTGGCTCACTCCTGTAATCCCAGCACTTTGGGAGGCTGAGGCGGGTGGATCACCTGAGGTCAGGAGTTCGAGACCAGCCTGGCCAACATGATGAAACTCCATCTCTACTAAAAATACAAAAATTAGCTGGGCGAGGTGGTGGGCACCTGTAGTCCCAGCTACTCAGGAGGCTGAGGCAGGAGGAGCATTTGAACCTGGGAGGTGAAGGTTGCAGGGAGTTGAGATCACACCACTGCACTCCAACCTGGGCAACAGAGTGAGACTCAGTCTAAAAAAATAATAATTATTAAAATAAAAATTAATGCACAAAAATCCATGATGAGTAAAATAATCAGTATCAGAATTTTAAAAAGAGAATAGTGGTTTCCAATCAGTTCACAGGTCCTAGGTCACTGGGCTGCCAGGAGGGCCCCCCTCCCCATCCTCCTCTCTGCCCCAGCCCCCACAGAAAGGGTTGATCTCTATGTGAGAACAGATCGACAACACAGGGCTTTATATATAGGTGTTTCCCAAATTATAGGAATTGTATTAATTTTTCTACTCGATGTAATATGTGGGAGGATATTTTCATATCCATAAGTATAAAGGCACACATTGTTCCTTCTGCCTTGGGCTCCCATATGGCTGGGCAGGGTGCTGTTTCTGCTCACCAACCCCTTCTTCGCTGTGCCCCACAACTCCACGGTTTCCATAGATCTCTCGGTCCTGGTACCCTGAAACATGCTTTTCTTTAAGCACCGATATTCATGAAAAATGACTCACTCCATATCAAGGGTTTTTTCTTCTCATTTTCTAAATTACAAAATACTGCAAAAGCATTGCTTTCAGCTAAGAACAACATCATAAATCAGTAATTGTAAGTTAGCCCGGAACTAAACCATTATTAACCTCACTGTTTCTGTGGGAAAATAATTCACTTGCAAATAAATATCTGAGGCATGATTTTTTGGTAGATAGGGGGACTAATGCTTTTTAAATAAAAATGTATATAGAAATGTATGTGTTATGCATTGTAATATGAAAAAAGAAGCTCTTTAGCCCTAAACTACTGCTCTTAATTTTTAGGGGGAAAAAAAAAAAAGAAAGAAATTTTAAAAAGAAAAAAACAAACAAACCAGGGTGCTTGTAATGCACAGCTTGAGATCAGAATGCTAGGCCATGTCAACAGCATAGGCTTTGCCAACAACACTGAGACAAGAAAAGAGTAAGACAGGGAAGTATAACACCATTAGGCACACATTGCATAAAACTATTCAGATACAGAAGAACATTTTATTTAAATATAGATATTTACATTTTATTAAAATATTCTTGCTTTGATGTCTAATCACTTATAAGTCAATATAGGATTTATGAATGTGTCTCAACAAGTCTCAAAGAGCATGTGCTTCCATTCTAAAAATAGCAAGCTAGCATCTGCTTACCTGCAGCTGGTGATTAGTCATTCAGTCCACTAATTATTTTTTGGTATGAGATGAGCAGAAGCATTGCTATTTAAATCATTCCTCCAAATTACCGCATGTCATCAGCAGGTCTTTGCTCCTCACTTTGGGCTTTATCTTCTTACGTGAAGTTCAGCCACATGGTAAAATACTCCCAGATGTCAATGAGGGGTGAGTGCCCCTTTTCTAAGGTCTCATCCACTTAAAATCTCAGCATATATTTTTTAAAAACAATTGTCTAAGTTGTTCTTAACTACCTTGTTTGAGAGAGGAAATGTAATCTAATGTAGTAAGAATAAAAAATGTAACATGCACACACACACACACACACACACATGCACACACATACACACAGTCTCTATTTTAATAGTTAAGTAGAATAAGGTACCCAGACTACGACTGTACTTTGAAAGCACATCTTTCTGCGGTTTATTTATTCATTTATTTTTGAGACAGAGTCTTGCTCTGTACTTTGAAAGCACATCTTTTGTGCGGTTTGTTTATTTATTTATTTATTTATTTATTTATTTATTTATGAGACGGAGTCTTGCTCTGTCGACCAGGCTGGAGTGCAGTGGCGCGATCTCAGCTTACTGCAAGCTCCGCCTCCCGGGTTCACGCCATTCTCCTGCTTCAGCCTCTCCGAGTAGCTGGGACTACAGGCACCCTCCACCATGCCCGGCTAGTTTTTTGTATTTTTAGTAGGGACGGGGTGTCACCGTGTTAGCCAGGATGGTCTCGATCTCCTGACCTTGTGATCCACCCATCTCGGCCTCCCAAAGTGCTGGGATTACAGGCGTGAGCCACCGCGCTTGGCCTGCAGTTTATTTTTTTAAATGCCTCTTTGACCATTTCTGATTAAACATCTTCAAAGTTCCCCTACTTACCTACGGAATCAAGTGTCGATTCCTCAGCTTGGCTTCTAACTACCTGACTCTATCGTGCCCTACCTACCTCTGTTCATAGGAGCCACACCAGTAGCTCCTCTTTCTAACCAACCTCCCTTGCTCATCTGACTGAACCTTCCTGTGTTTCTCATCTGACATGTTCCCCTTCCTTTGTGCCTAGCCCTCCTTCAAGTCCAGACTGAGGTGCCATCTCTGCTAAACCTTTACTTGCTTCTTTGCCCTCCCCTCCCCAACACTGACTTTCCCCAAGGCTGAGCTCTGGGTCACTGATTGTCTGATTTGTGCAATCTTTTTTTTTTTTTTTTTTAATTTTTTTAAAGACAGTCTCGCTCTGTCACCCAGGCTGGAGCTGGAGTGCAGTGGCATGATCTTAGCTCTCTGCAACCTCCACCTCCCAGGTTCAAGTGATTCTCCTGCCTCAGGCAGGAGTAGCTGAGATTACAGGAGTGCACCACCACACCCGGCTAATTTTTGTATTTTTAGTAGAGACGGGGTTTCACCATGTTGGCCAGGCTGGTCTTGAACTCCTGACCTCAGGTGATCCACCCACTTTGGCCTCCCAAAGTGCTGGGATTACAGGCGCGAGTCATCGCGCCCGATCCTGATTTGTTCATTCTAATCACTATTTTTATCGTTTTCCTCACAAGATGGTAAGTATACTAACAGGGTATGAACTAGATCTTCTACCTCTTTTAGAGTCCTAATAAAGGCTTGTCAAATTAAGTAAGAGTACTTATATAAATGTGAATACACCTCTCCCACACACGCACATATACACACACACAGGATGGGCCCCTGGAACCGATGTTTACTTAGTATTCATTCCGATCCCCCTCTGAGGCATATCCCTGTACCACCCTCCCATGAATCTTATCTTCAGTTTTTAATACTGGCCTTCACTGACCCTGTTATTTCATTTCTGTCATCCTCTATCATCCCTTTTTTAAACCGCACTTTTTATATTAGTCCTAAACTCTACTTAACACCTTAATTTGTCCGGGCGTGGTAGTTCACACCCGTAATCCCAGCACCTTGGGTAGGCTGAGGTGGAAGGATCACTTGAGGCCAGGAGTTCAAGACTGGTGTGGGCAACATAGGGAGACCCTGTCTCTGCAAAAAATCAAAAAATTATCTGGATATGGTGGTACCTACCTGTGGTCCCAGCTACTCAGGAGGCTGAAGCAGGAGGATCACTTGAGCCCATGAGGTCAAGGCTGCAGTGAGCCATGATGGTGCCACTGCACTCCAGCCTGTGTGACAGCATGAGACCCTGTATCACAAAAACAGTAAACAATTTTCTGGGTGTGGTGGCAAGCAGCTGTAGTCCCAGCTACTCAGGAGGCTGAGGCAGGAGGATCATTTGAGCCTAGGAGTTCGAGATTGCAGTGAGCCATGGTTGCCCCACTGTACTCCAGCCTGGGTGACAGAGTGAGACCCTGTCTCAAAAAATAAAAAATAAAATAAAAACACCTTGATTCATTAGGGGTTGAAGTAGGGAGAAAGCAGAGTATTTGGAGTTTGGAGACCTGGGTTTGAGTCTCCCACTTAGAATAGTTGAATTAACTTGGACAGGTCACTGGGCCTCAGTTTCTTCCTCTGTATTTTGGGAATAATTATTCCTAGTACGGGGTTGTTTTGAGGATAAAATGCACACACAAAGAATTTTGCAAATAGTACATTAAAAATATATCATATTGCAACATTATTAAAATTAGTCCAAATATCATCACCTCCCAGAGGCTGCATCGCATACCACTCCGCACTTGTGGATCACTCTGGGGAAGAAAAGCCATTGCTTTCAGTCTTTTTGCCATTTGAGACCAGGAAGATCCTTGTCTTGTATGACTTTTAAGGATAGAGAAGTGGGAAGAACTCTCTTCAATTCCTCCCAGCGGGCAGCCAATCAGAGGATGTGAACTATAAGCAATGGCAACCGGGTAGGTGACAGAAAAGGCAAGTACTTATGTCTATTTCAATGAACTGCATTTCAACAAATGGTTAAATTGCTGAATCTCAATAAGTGAATTCATCGAATAGTCAGTAAAGTGCAAGGCACTGTGCTAGACTTGAGAATTTAAAAATCAGTAAAATTGTCTGAGAGCTTAGACTCTAATAAGAGAGACAGACAGGTTTGTAAATTAGTGTTATATATGCCATGATAAAAGAACTTATAAGTAGATTTGACCCAGACTGCGCACTCACAGTATTGAGTCTACGACAATACATAGAGAGATACATTTGGATATCTTTTCTGTTTTCCTTTTAAGGTCAGATTCTGTCTAATAGAAAATCTAGCTTTGCTGTCATACTATCTGTCGTCGTCGTCATCGTTGTTTTTAAATGCTTGGGTTTGGAGTATCTACTCTATACCTTGACTCCACATCCTCTTTAGATACCGCCCCAGGTTTTGACTCCACAGCAAACCTTGAAGGAGATGTTTTCACTTCCTCACCTCCCATTCTGTCTTTAACTCACCCCAATAAAGTTTCTGTGTTTATTGCTCTAACAAACCTGCCTTTGCCAAGTCACCAGAAATTCCATGTTATCAAAATCCAAAGGCTACTTCTCAGATCTTAACTTGCTTTACTCTTTGGTGGCATTTAACACCATAATCATGCCACCCTTTTTGAAAGCCTCCTTGATTCTGTGAAGTGGGCACTTTCTTGGTTTTCCTCCTGCCTCTCTGGGGACTCCTCTGCAACCATCTTTGCTGATTCCTCCTCCCCTGCTCAACTTCCTAATTTGAGTGGACCCAGTGTTCAGTCTGGGCCTTATCTGTACTTTGCTTCTAGATAACTTCATCTAGTCCCTTGGCTTTGAACGGCGCCTATCTATGAATAATTCTCAAATCTCCAGCCTGACTTCTTTACAACACCAACTGTCAATTTGACATTTCTACTTGACTGCCTAAAAGGTATTCCAAAGTTTAATAATATGGCAAAAACAGATTTCTCGAACTGTGCAGAGATGGCTTCTCCTTAGTTTTCTCCAGTTCAGAAAATGGTATTCTTGTCCGGGCGCGGTGGCTCATGCCTGTAATCCCAGCACTTTGGGAGGCTGAGGCGGGCGGATCATGAGGTCAGGAGATCGAGACCATCCTGGCTAACACGGTGAAACCCCGTCTCTACTAAAAATACAAAAAAAAATTAGCTGGGAGTGGTGGCACACACCTGTAGTCCCAGCTACTTGGGAGGCTGAGACAGGAGAATGGCGTGAACCCGGGAGGCAGAGGTTGCAGTGAGCCAAGATCGTGCCACCACACTCCAGCCTGGGTGACAGAGTGAGACTCTGTCTCAAAAAAAAAAAAACAAAAACAAAAAAAAAACACAGAAAATGGTATTCCCATCAATCAGTTACTCAGAAAAGTAAACCCAGGCAGCCTACAAATAAAATCTCACATCTAATCCATCAGTAAATCATGTCAATTCTACTTCCAGAAAATAACTCAAGTCTATCTAATTCTCCATTCATACAGCTGTCTCTCCCTAGTCCAAGCATCAACATCCCTCATCTGGCCTAACGCAATACCTTCTACTAAGTTTCCCTGCTTCTGAAACCACCTTTGCAAAAATTAAAACTGAGGAAATTATGACAGTGAAAGTGATCAGACCTAACCGACTCCATCTTGCTTCTAATCTTTGAGCTGTCCTTGTTCATTCCTGGGTGAAGGCCAAACTAACTTTGGGAAGGAAATCAGTTCATGGTTTGACTCTGAAACAAAACTGATAATAACCCTTTCATGAAAAAGGGCCCCTTCTTGCCTGGGGACCAGTTTGCCTTTGCAGGACTAACAAATTAGTTGTAAGACTAGAAATTAGGTTTAGAAGTCATGCAGCCTCTGTCTCCAAGAGTCTGAACCTCCCCAAATTGCTCCTGGGGATAATGTTACTATTATAAAACCTAAGATCAGTGCTTGGGATATTTTGCAGACCCTGCACTGGATGGATCAGCTGACACCACCCGGACCCATAATCTGGCTCAACCAGTTCTGCCATCCCACTCAGGAACAGAAGACAGCCAGAAAACCTCACTTCGACCCCCGATGATTCCATCACCAATCTTACCAGTCAGCACTCCCCACTTTCCAAGCCCCTACCTGCCACTTTGTCTATAAAAGCTCCGATCCCCCAAGACTGATTTGAGTAATAATAAAACTCTGGTCTCCCGCACAGCCGGCTCTGCCTGAATTACTCTTTCTCCATTGTAATTTCCCTGATAAATTTTCCTTGATAAATTGGCTCTGTCTAGGCAGCAGGAAAGGTGAAGCCATTGGGCGGTTACTTCCTTCCTAAATTTCCTATAATCTATTCAGTCTGAATGAACTTAAACAAATAATATTAATTTTATGAACTCCTAACTCTTAAGTAAACATCTTTTTAATATTCTGTGTAATGAAATGGAAGTACCTGTAAAGCACACGCTAGAATGAACTTTGAAAAATATAAATCAGGTCAGGTCATTCCCCCACTTAAAACTTTCTGATGGATTTAGGATAAAATACACAGTCATACTCTGGCCTACCAACCCCTACATGATCATTGTAACCCCATTTTGTGCCACTCTTCCCTCTCACCCCTTCTCTGCTAGCTATTTTTGGCTTTCTTTCTGTTTCTCAAACACAAATGATTTCTCCCTTCAGAGAACCCAGCAGGATCTTGGACTAGATGCTTTCCATCTTCGCAATCTCTAAATAGAATGAGTGTGCCAGGGCTCAGGCTTCAGACTGCTTCTCTTTTCTATCAATGACTTCCAGTGTTATATCTCCAGCCCTGATCATTCTCCTCAACACCAGACTCCTATCCAGTCAATGCCTAGTAGCCGTATAAAATATTGCCATTTTCTGAACATGAAAACCTAATACTTCCTTCCCATAGCCTCCAATATACTCTTTTTCCAGTCTTCCCTATCTCAGTAAATGACAGCTCATCTTTTTTTTTTTTTTTTAATTTTTGAGATGGAGTTGAGTGCAAGGTTGCTTACTGCAACCTCCGCCTCCCGAGCTCAAGCGATTCTTCTGCCTCAGTCTCCCTAGTAGCTGGGGTTACAGACAGATGCCATGATGTCCAGCTAATTTTTGCATTTTTAGTAGAGACGGGGTTTCACCATGTTGGTCAGGCTGGTTTCGAACTCCTGACCTCAGGTGATCCTCCTGCCTCAGCCTCCCAAAGTGCTAGGATTACAGCATGAGCCACCGCACCCAGCCAGCTCATCTTTACCAATAACTCAGGCCTTAATTCTTTTTTTCAAAGCTCATGTCTAATCAATGAGCAAATATGGCAGGCTCTAATGGCATGAACCCGGGAGGCGGAGCTTGCAGTGAGCCGAGATCGCGCCACTGCACTCCAGCCTGGGCGACAGAGCAAGACTCCGTCTCACAAAAAAAAAAAAAAAAAAAGACAGGCTCTACCTTCAAAATACGTCCAGAACCAAACAGCTTTTTACCTTTTCCTCCATTGTCGCTTAGGGCTAAACCATCATAACTATCTGCAACTATTACATTAGCCTCTTACTGATCTTTCTGCTTCCAATCTTCCACTCCTACATTCTGTTCTCTACTCTCTACAAAGCAGAAGAATCATCCCTTGAAAAAGGGAAGCTAGATTACAAAACCCTCTGTGAAAAGGCCTCCAAGGGTTGCCTGTATCACTCAGATAAACCCTTAGTTCTTTTCCTGGCCCTATTACCAGATCATTATCTACTGGCTCTTATCTTATCTCTCACTTTCCCACCCTTTTCTCAGCTCTAGCAGCACCACCCTCCTTGCCTTTGCAGTTATGTCCATGTGGTTTATGTCCTCACTTATTTACAGGTCTCTGTTCAGATGTCTTCTTTTTTTTTTTTTTCTTTTTTGAGATGGAGTCTCACTCTGTCGCCCAGGCTGGAGTGCAGTGGCGCGATCTCGGCTCACTGCGAGCTCTGCCTCCCGGGTTCACGCCATTCTCCTGCCTCAGCCTCCCGAGTAGCTGGGACTACAGGGGCCTGCCACCACGCCCGGCTAATTTTTTGTATTTTTTAGTAGAGACGGGGTTTCATTGTGTTAGCCAGGATGGTCTCGATCTCCTGACCTCGTGATCCGCTCACCTTGGCCTCCCAAAGTGCTGGGATTATAGGCGTGAGCCACCGCATCTGGCCCAGATGTCTTCTTAAAAGAGAGGCTTTCCTTGTCCAGTTAATATAAAATTAGACCCTTTGCCTTCTAGTTGCTTACCTTTCTTTGTTGTTCTCAATAATAATAGTAATAATAATAACAACATACATAATATTTACTATGTACCAGGTACAAGAGCACTTTACATATATTAGGTCATTTAAACCTCACATCACTCCATAAAGTAGGCGACATTATTACCCGTTTTCTGGATGATGACACTGAGACACAGGGAGGTTAAACAAATTGTACCAAGGTCACAAAGCTGGAGTTGAAATGTGAATGCAGGCTGTCTGGCTCCAGCGTGCCCTTTTAGCTACTGCACTATTTTGCCTCTTTACAGCCCTGGTCATTACCGTATTTTAGATTTATTATCTCCCATTCTTCCCACTTGTTTCAGTTACTGCTGCATAACCAACCACCCCAAAACTTGGTGGCTTAAAGCAACAACTTGTTATTTCTCAGGAATTTAGGTCAGGAATTCAGGAAGTGCTTGACTAGGCTGTTCTTCTGCTTCACTTGGCATTGGCTGATGCCACTCATTCAGCTGCATTCAGATGGTGACTGGGCTGACCTGGAAGGTCCCAGAAGGCTTTACTCATATGTCTGGTACCTCAGTGTTTATCCATGTGACCTCTCTCTTCATATGGTCAGTCAATCTGGAGTATACCATGGAAGCTGGCTTTTTAGAGAGAAACATGGAAGCTGCCAGTTCTCTTTAAGGCCTTGATTCAGAACTTCATTACTGCCACATTCTATTACTTAAAAAAAAAAAATCTCAAGGCTAGCCTATATTTGCGGGGAGAGGACACAGGATCCATCTCTTGATGTGGGTAATGATGTTTGTATGCATGGAGGGAGGAAGTGATGACTTCCACGTTGAGACTCTCTTCCACACCACCAGAGTGTTTGTTCCATAAGAACACGGACTCGTGTCTATTTTATTCATTATTATGTCTTTTCAGCGCCTAGAACAATGCCTGACACATAATAAGTAGGTAATAAATATTTATTTTGTCCCTGAATTTAAGGGGCAGGTGAAAGAAGGAGTCTGCAAAGGTAAAGGAAAGGTTTGAAGGAGTAGGGGGAAACTCCTGCTATGACTCCTGGAAGGAGTGTGTCCCAGCAGTCAAGGAAGAAAAAAGTGAAAGGAAGATACGATTGAGAACTAGACCCTTAAAAAAAATGTTTAGGGATGGGTGCAGTGGCTCACACCTGTAATCCCACCATTTTGGGAGGCCAAGGCAGGCAGATCACTTGAGATCAGGAGTTCGAGACCAGCCTGGGCCACCTGGGCCACATGTGAAACCCCATCTCTACTAAAAATACAAAAATTAGCCAGATACGGTGGTGTGCACCTGTAATCCCAGCTACTTGGGAGCTTGAGGTGGGAGGATCACTTGACCCCAGGAAGTCAAGGCTGCAGTGAGCCAAGATTGTGCCACTTACTTCAGCCTTGGCGATGGAGCAAGACCTTACCTAAAATAAAGTTTAAAAGCTTTAAAAATAAGTAAAGAGCATAAGATTAAAAATTTAAACAGCACAAAATGGCATAGAGGGAAAAGTGAATTTTCTTCTCCCTCTTGTTCCTGATTCCCCTCAGCAGTGGTAGCCACTCTTTAATGTATCCTTTCAGAGCTAATACATGCATATACTAGGATAAAAATATATGTTATACCCATCTATTTGTTGATAACTAAAATTAAAATCCTGAGTTCCCCACCCAACTGAATGGACCCTCTTTTGGCCAAGGGGACCCCTGAGAAACCTTAAAAACTGAGTTCCTGGCAACGGCAGAGTCAGAAATGTCTCATTATAACCCCTCCCTTCTGTGGCTTAGACACAAGTGACCAGCCATTAAAATAGAGATCACAAAACTGATGCAACAGACTCTTTGTGGCAATAAGATACCAAATCACAAACAGGATCTAAGGCCACACCAGGAAAGGGTTGTCACACACCCCTACACTTAAAGAATAACCTATGTTCTGGGCCGGGTGCAGTGGCTCGCACCTGTTTGGGAGGCCAAGGTGGGAGGACTGTTTGGGCCCAGGGGTTTGAGACCAGTCTGGGCAACAGAGTGAGACCCTGTCTCTACAAAAAAAAAAAAAAAAAATTAAATTACCCGAGTGTGGTGGCATGCACCTATAGTCTCATCTACTCGGGAGGCTGAGGTGGAAGGATCGCCTGAGCCCAGAAGGTTGAGGCTACAGTGAGCCATGTTCATGCCACTGCCCTCCAGCCTGGGTGTCAGAGTAAGATCCTGTCTCAAAGATGAATGAATGAATGAATGAATGAGCTATGCTCTAACTGCCAAAGGTTTCTTTCTTTTTTTTTTCCTAGCAGCTAAACAAGTGCTGGCATTGAGATAAGCAATATTAAAACAATTGCAGCTCATTTACCACCAGACGCTGACTAACTGAGTCTCTGTCCCACAAGCCATAACTACAGCTTTGATTGGACAAGAGACTGATTTCAGTAACCTTCTCCTGATAAGAGACCACCAACCATGGACTGGTTCTGGCTAGTTCACAGTGGCTGAGCACTTAAGTGCCTTTGTATTCCTGCTTCACCTTCAACATTAAATGCATTACATAATTATAATTGCCCTCTATATCAAAATGATATTATAATTATGTAATGCAATTAATGTTAAGTCTCTATCCCAAAGTGAACATGGGATGCATGTAACATGCATGCTATTCAGTATACATGTGTCAGGACCCCCCCTTAGTGAATATTCAATCTGTTCAATGTATATGTTTAGCCAACCCATTCAGTTCCTGCCTCAATCTTTCCTCCTTCAAAATGCCTGCTAATGGTCTCTACTGTAGGCTATACTTCCAAGCCTGTCAGTATGGCCACCTTGCAGGTTATAACTCTTTATAAGAAAAGAAGTCTCAGCTGGGTGCAGTGGCTCACGCCTGTAATCTCAGCCCTTTGGGAGGCCGAGGCATGTGGATCACGAGGTCAGGAGTTTGAGACCAGCCTGGCCAACATGGTGAAACCACATCTCTACTGAAAATACAGACATTAGTTGGGTGTGGTGGTGCGTGCCTGGAGGCTGAGGCAGGAGAATCACTTGAACCCGGGAGGTGGAGGTTGTAGTGAGCCGAGATCGAGCTACTGCACTCCAGCCTGGGTGACAGAGCAAGACTCTGTCTCAGAAAAAAAAGAAATGAAGTTTCCTTTCTAAATTTGAGATATTTGTATATCTCAAATTTAGAAAGGTGATTCTTCAGTTTACACTATCTTCCAACCTACCTATCTCTCTCCTGAAAAGACATACATAACACACAATTGGTAGACTACTATGCACAGGACTTAGCATCTAGCTTTTTTCTCTTAACTCCTAATTTCCAGATCATTCCATATCAATATATAGGGATCATCCTCTTTGTTTTAGATGGTTGCATAGAATGCTTTCATTCTATGACAGTACCATTAGATTACAAAATGAGAAGATGACTATCGATTTCAGTAGACTTAAGGAAAGGGTGAGGAAGACTGGGAAGTCAGAAAGTAGAGGTAGGAAATTAAGTTGGAAAGGAAAGAAGGCAGAAAGTAAAAAAATTAAAGATGAGATAGATAGCAGGTTTATACACTGTAAGTACACAGGAATAAGAAGACAGGCAGAGGTTGAAAATACATGAAGGAGAAGGGATAAGTAATGGAAATGTAAATAAAAAATGAAATTCTTAGCCCCCCAACCAACTGAATAGATCTCCCTCCACTCTCCTTGGCCAAGGGGATCCTAAAGAAAACCTTAAAAACTAGTTAAGGCCATGATGGGAAGGTAGGTTGGACATACCTCATTATATCCCCTCCCTTTGGAGTTTAGACCAGCATTAAAGTGTTCTAAACCATTTTCATGAAGTGAAAATAAGGATCATAAGACTGACAAAATAGACTCTTGTAGCAATAAGATTAGCCAACTCTAACCTGACTATGGTATAGCATTACAAGACAGATAGCAGGCCTTGAAGAAAATAAAAATATTTTACCCCAAAATATATTTCTTTTACATATTTTGAAATGACCCTGCAAAGCTGTCTCTTGTGGGGGGAATTTGCATTTTATACAGAATCCCTTTCCTTTTTCAGGTCTTTTCCTGATCCAGGAGAGATTGAACCAAGAGTCTGACACATTTTAAGGTCCTGTAACATATGCTACCTGGAAGCTTCATCTATGTAACAAGAATCTTGGCTTCCACAACCCCCTTCATTTTAACTCAAACATTTCTTTCTGCTAACTTCAACTCTTTGGAAAAGCTTAGCTTTTTCAACCCATCATAAAGTCTCTGAATCCACCTATGATCCGTGAGCACCACCCCCCACCCCACGTATTGATCTATGTCTTTGCCTATAACTTTTGTCTCTCTAAAATGTATAAAACCAAGCTGTAACCCAACCACCTTAGGCACATCTTCTCAGGACTTCTTGAGGCTGTGTCCCAGGCCATGGTTACTCATGTTTCCATCAGAGTATATTCAACCTCTTCAAATATTTTACAAAGTTTGTCTTTTTTCATCAACAGAACAAAGTCTTTCCTTTGGGGAGACTGGAGGGATCCTGAGTTCAGGTGGAGACATTAACCTTGAGAGGACAGAACACCCCTTCTAAGAAGAAAGAGGGAGAAGAAAAGGACTCGGTGAAAAGGAGCCGGGCTCGGTGGCTCGCGCCTGTAATCCTAGCACCTTGGGAGGCTGAGGCGGGTGGATCACTTGAGGTTAGGAGTTCGAGACCAGGCTGGCCAACATGGTGAAACCCCATCTCTACTACAAACACAAAAATTAGCCGGGCGTAGTGGCGGGCACCTGTAATCCCAGCTACTCGGGAGGCTGAGGCAGGAGAATCGCTTGAACCTGGGAGGCAGAGGTTGCAGTGAGCCGAGATCGCGCCACTGCACTCCAGCCTGGGCGACAGATCTAGACTCCCTCTAAACAAAACAAAACAAAGCAAAGCTGGTTGCAGGTAGGTTTTGTGGTAGCGGCTGATGGGATTTGGGATTTAAGGAAATTCACCTCTAGTGGTCTCACTTTCCTCAGAGATGTAAGAGACAAAATTTTTTATTTTTATTTTTACCAAAGCGGGTGAGCGAGTAGAGTTCAATAAGAGGTTAGAAGAGCGTGAGGGCTGGGAACAGCAGGGGAGGGGAATAGGAGATAATCTGCGTAGCAATGTGTAAACATGACTGTCTTAGGTTCAGCAATATTGCGTAGTGGCACGTGGAAGTCCCGACTGAAGTTGGACACTTTTAGTTCGCAGTGGTGCCAGTTCTCAGGGTTGTGTGATTTTCTGCACAGATGAAGGAGTGAGCAAGGTTGGTTGAACTGTTGCAGACTAACAGTTTTACAGGTGGGCGAAGGATCAGAGAGGAAATTGAGTTGAGGGTGTTGGTGAATATGATATAGGAGTTTCAGAACCTGACTACACATCTGTCGTTGATGGTCTAAATATTTGCATGTTTGCAGGTCCAGCGATGGCACAATGCCTAGCAGCAGAAGGTTTGCACCCACTGTGCGACATAAGTGGCGGCTCTGGAAAATCATAAAATCATGGGAGGACTTGGGAGTGCAGGCTGGGTGGGGTGGGACTGTGGCTGCGAAAAACAGTGTTATGAAACTGTGCGCGGGACAAGAAAGCTGATTTTACTGATTGTATATTGGGGAGTCCTACGAGAATCACTGGAGAGGCCAATTCATTTTCTCCTATCCCACCCCATCTTTTGGGGTTGCAACTAACCAGTAAGTTTACACATTGCGGATACAATGGCAAAACGCGGCCGCGAGGCGATGACGTCATTCGCGGGAGTGGGGGGAGCAGCGACCACCGTTAGGGTACTGTTTCCATAAAGGCAGTTTGAAAATATTTCAGCCTTTTTACTTTCATACTTCCGGCCCTTGCAGTTTGAGGTGATAACAAACGACTGCTGCTCCCAACCACTCTCACCACCGCCTGTTACCATGGAAGCGCTCGGGTAGCTAGGCTTGGACGACTCTATTCTACGTCATCGTCAAAGCGCATCCCAGGACTGATAGCTCCGCCCTAACCTAAAGGAGGGGATGTGCTCCCAAGTACGTAGCCTGCAGTGCCTAACGCATTCTCAGTAATTTTGACCCCCAACAGACACCGTCGACAGTCTCCCAAGAACAATTCCCAGGAGCTCGGATTCCAAGAGCCGCCCGCGCCCTCGTTTACCTTCGCTAGTCGCCCTGCAGCCCCGCCTTGTCCGGAGGCCCCGCCCTCCATGAATCAGCTGATCCCGGATCCACGGGGTTGCCAAGCTCGCGCCGGATGCGGAGCGCGGTGTTGCCGGTGAGCTTCAGGTGAGCGAGCGCGGGTCCCGGGTTGGCTATTGGCTAAGGAGGGCTTATCGGCTGAGACCCCTTGTATGCGGAAGGCCGGGGACAGGGAGCTAGGCGGAGGCTGTGGTCGAGGCCGGAGAGCGCGCTGCGGGGGCCTGCGGAGACAGCGCCCGCATCTTCCCAGCTCTGGGTGCGATCGACCGCTCCTGCCGGTCCAGCAGCGCCCGAGGCGGCCCCTGCCTTGGCCCCAGGTTCTCCCACTTGCCCCGCTCTCTCCCTCCCCAGACTGGGCGCCGCTGCAGTGGTCTCAGCCGCGTGAAATTCCTTCAAGCCCCCTCTTCCCGCCTCCACCCACGCTGCCTTGCAGCTATTCATTCATGAGAATTTCTTGAATGCCCACACTAGGCGCTGAGCTGATAAACTGGGGTCCGTGGCCGGGAACCCTGCTGAGTGTCCCTGGCGGCCTTGCCACGGGGTGCAAATCGCGTTGAAGAGTGGACCAAGGGTTACTTGAAAAGGCGATTGCGGAGAAAGAAAATGGCTTTGATAATAAGAATTAGTAGTTTAGGCAAGTCTTTGAGCGTATCAAGTAATTCATCAAGAGGAGAAGATAAGTTATTTTGAGAAGCGAAGCCAGAAAATAACACAGGTCCTTGACGCTGGTGTTGGTCCTCGGGTAATAGGGCTACTTTGGAGACAGGCAACAGTAGACTGGTAGAATCGTACTATTGCTTAAGGCTTTGATGGTGGAAGAGAAAAAACACTCTTGTTGAAGTGGCATATCCAAGAACAGTGCTTTCTTTCTGGTTTAGGATGGAGAAGGAACTGACTGCTGTACCCAAATGAAGATCTTTACTCACTTACCCTTATATTTGGCTGTACGGAATAAAATTGTTTGATGTGTTTATTCTGAGCAGGTACAAAACTTCAGCAAACCTATTGGTCCCACATTTTCCCCTCCATGTATCATATGATTTGGAGTGACCGGTTGACCTTTAAGTTAATGAATAAAGCAGTGAAAAATTTGTTTTTGCAGTAAACTACAGTGTTTTAACCTTAATAACATAAGCATAGTGGTTAAGATTTTAGGCTTTGCATCTGAGCATACCCAGAGTCACATCCATTTACATCTTTGATTTTGGGCAAGTTATTTAATCTCTCTGCCTCAGTTCTCTTATCTCTAAATTGGGGATAAAAATGTTTTCCTGATAACAGTACGTTTACATGTAATGGTTCATGTATCGTATTTATTACAGTGCCTGTTTTATGGTAAATAGTCAATACATATTAGCTATTTTTATAATTAATTCCTCCCACTACATCATGTTCCAAACTGACTCTTCCTAAGTGATGGGGAAGGGAACTGAATATTTTAAGGAAGTAGCTATAAAATATGATTTCAAATTGTTCTGTAGTAATTTTGGTATTCCATAAGGACATTTTAATGTGAAAAAGATACTGACAGAATCCATACGTGGTTTGAATTTATTAGTTTCTGAACTATGACCAGTATTAGCAGATTTAAAATTCGTAATTATAGCAAGAAAACGTCAAAGCTATTTAATAGTGTTAAAATTTGAAACTATAATGATCCAGAAAAATGAAATACCAAACAGATAATTTTGGGAAAAAAACAAAACTTGAGTGGCATTATGCAGGCCATTTATTTTTTAAATGTACACAATATAAACAGGAATCCCTTCTCTCCAAATTTCAGTTTTTCAGAATTTGGGCTGTCATTTGAAACACTTTGGGCACTTTGACTGTTAAAGAAGCAAAGGATATGCTAAGAACTTCAATGAGTCTTGATGTTAGTGTTTTTGTAATTAGGTGGAATCTCCTACCTTTTCATGAAAAATGTGGGTTTAAAGCAGTAGCTGCTGGGTCCATTCTAATGGTAATCTCAAAAATGTGACTGACTTGTAAAAATCTACAATTATTTATTAATGTGAGACTAGGTAAAGTATGAGTTGAAAAACTAGGAAGAAAGGCAGAGTGGTGATTTTTAAGCTTGTATAAAGGAAGGCCTGTTTTGGGTACTATGAGGTACCTTTCTCACTCAGAGACATGCTGTGACGATTTGTGACTTTTAAATCATTTAGCTCTTTTTATAACTTTGTGGAATTAAATCTACCACGTATTTCAAGTGTATTCAGAATATGAATTTTCCTGGTAGAGTTTTAACAGATTTTTTTCTCTTAACCCTTCATTGATGACCAAACAATTTTGTTGTCTGTAATAAGAAAGTACTCGGTTTTGTAGGGTGTCAGTCCTTAAGAAAATGTTAGGTAGCCATCAATAAAATAGCAACAATCTCTGGCTTGTTTCTTTTTCATATTGCATTTAGTTTTCCTTTCCCTGTCTCTTATTCCTCTGTATATGTGATGGTGCTTTCTTTAGCTTATGTCTTGATGTTTGCCTGCATGTAGCTGAACTGATTGATCCAGGTGGGTAGAGGAAAAAATATTTAAATTGGTAGTTTTTGGAGCTATTGTATATTTCTTTTAAATTTGAAGAAAATTTACAGTTTTCTCAACACCTATGAGAAAAAGACTGGGGTTTATTGGCAGAGGTTCGCTTAGCTGCTAGTGAATTATGTCCAGAGAGAAGATCAGCTTTCGTCTCATTAATTCCACAAATTGATCATCTCATGTTTCCCTTAATTATCACATTTTAAATATTTTTCTTTTGAGTCATCACACAGTTCTTCAGTTCACATGGCCTCCCTATCAGGAAGGGAGTGGTTTAGACCCAATAATGGCATTTGGGTGGGCTAAAATTCAATCCAGGATTTTTTTTTCTTCCACAGCCTAAATTTTTGTAGAGCCAAGATCTTAACTAAACTTGGGTCAATTGCCTAAGCAAACATATAACAAGGATGATTATAGCAGCTCTTTAAAAGAGCAGTAAAGTAGAGCAATCCAACTGTAAAGATTAGTAGGGAAATGGATAAACTGGTTTATTCATGCAATTCAATACTATCTTCTCATAAAAATGAATGAGCTAGATCTATACTTACCAACATATGTACATCTTAAGTATGTAATACTGGGTGAAAAAAGCAAAATGCTAAAGGATTTATACAGTAAGATGCATTTGTGTACACTTTAAAAGCAACATAATAGCATGCATTATTTATTGATATGTGTATATCTAATGAAAGTACATAAAAGTAAATATAAAAACGTGGGAATGGGATACATTAACTTTAGAAATAGTAACTAATTCTGAGTGGAGTTTCTTCATCTCTGTAACTTATTTTTTCTTGTATTTTAAAAAACAGCTGAAGCCAATATGATAATATATTAATATGTGTTAAAACGAGATGATGAGTACATAGATTTGTTATTTATTTTTACAGTTTTATGTATAGTTAAGATAGTTTGTGAAACTAGCACTTTAACATTTTTATTTATAATCAGGGCAGTTTCCCAATATGCTTGCTTTATTTTACTTTGTACCCTCAAATTAGGAGACTGTGGAAAAAGAACTCTTCTCTCCCTGCAATAAGAAAGGAATGTGCCAGTGCAGCTCCACTATGTAAAGTGTTTCTAAGGAGAGAAGACAGACCAATTATTTGGTCAGTTTTGCTTTGCTGTTTGTGCTTCTGGGAAAATGCTTTCTTTAGGACATGAAGCCTGCAGGGGAATTAACATTCTAGAGATGCTTGGGAAATGTAGGCATATACCAATCATGAACTCTGGAAGTATAGGGGAGCAAGTTGTATAATAAGGCCCTGAAAGGAATTTGGACATAGAGTGACTCAGATACAAAATTACTACAGATTTGTGTAGTATTAACATTAACACTTTAAAAAGCTTAACTTGGTTACATTTTATTACAATGTAGTTATCTTGAGTTTATACCTTGAATGGAAGTATCCCAGTTATTGTTCAAAGAAAATAATTGTCTCTATAGATATTAGTAACCTGATGACAATGTGTTAAATGGTTGACTAATGAATAATACATTTAGTAGCTGATCCCTAATGTAACCTCAGTATTTAAACTTGTGAGTTAAACAATATTTTCATTTCTGATAAAGAATACCTGCTACTAGCACTATTAAAGTAAGTGAAACTTGTATCACCAGAATAATATTTTTTATATGTGTATTTCATGTTTAGTTATGTGGCCCCTGAATGATCCTAAGCGCTAAGTGTTATCAGTTAGTAAAAGAAGTCATCATACTTTGAACTGTAAATCTAATATTGCCTTTAAAAAAATTGTGGCCATTTTAATAAGAGAGTAGTTGCAAATATTAACGGAATAAGTAGTTTGTATCAGGACTTACCAGGACATTCACTGTACCATGTAATAACAGGCACAAATAGTGGCAGTACCTGGGAATTTGAAATTCATTTGTTAGTATTATAATATTCATCACAATGCATCATGGGATTATTATTTAATAATCCTGAAAAATGTGTTTAAAAATATGCAGTGGGTACAAAAAAGAGCTAAATGGGCATTGCTGGGAACTTATTGTACCATGTTTACACACTTTCCCCCCACTCCACCATGAATAATTTCCGATTTGGAGGATCCTCATAACCAGGAGAGTGTAGTTTCAGTAAGTTTCAGCATGAAATTAGCAAGGCATTGAAAAAAGACTGTAAAGTCTTCCTGTTTCTCATTGCACCAAAAGCTGTCTGTGTACTAAGGAGAAAGGGAGAAAGGAACACTTCTCTGAGTTGTTTAACTGTTTTTAAAGTGACATGAGATAAAAGTGTCTTCATTGTTAGGATATACCTTTAGCAAATTATATATGAGAGTTTCTATTAGGAGAAGACACTTTTTTCTTTTGTATCTGATACTGACTTTTATTACAGGCACTAGAAATCTATAGCTTGGAAGTCTGTGGATTGGAACTGAAAATCAGGGGCTGTATCTTTCACTCAAGCACTCACTTAAATGTAACCAGCTTGTTCAGAATGATTATTATGGGTACAAGAGTATACCAGTGAATAAGTCATAGTCTCTGACCTCCAGGAGCTTAAAATATATTTTGAATCAGTGACTTAGTGCATATCCTATTAGTAACAACATTATAACTAATAAGTAGCTTTCTAGGCCAGCCTACCAAATATATCCAATGCCTTAATTTACTGAATTCCCTTACTCTGAGTCAAGATTTAAAGGCTCATTGGCTCCCATACTGGTATCAGGCAATGCTTTCTGTGCAGCAGTTAAGGCTGAGAGGCGTGGGGTTCCAAGTGGCCTTCTTGGTGGTTAGTTGGCCAAGGTTTCAGTGCAAGGTGAGTTTTCCTCAACCTTCCACAGTGGTTGGGAAGGCTTCAGTGGCAGGATATCCAGGAAGTAGCAGTTGTTGTTGGTGTATAGATTATTTGTAAGTCAGGTGTTTGAGTCAAAGGTTACCATAATCCATGTGTAAACATTGACCTAGCCTCTAAAAGCAAATTATTTATTAAGCATTTACCATGTGTAAAATACCAGACTCTGTTATTGTTTACTGCAAAGTGTAAACTCTGGTTTACTACATTGTAATAATATGTAACCAACTCAGACTTTAAAAAGGAGGTATTAATGGCTATAGGAAATTGATGGTAATTTTGTATCCAAATCACTTGTCACTCTACTACATTGTAATAAAACGTAACGAACTCAGACTTTAAAAAGGAAGTGTTAATGGCTACATGAAATCTATGGTAATTTTGTGTCCAAGTCACTCTATGTCTATATTCCATTCAGGGCATTATGATACAGTTTACTCATCTATTATTTTTATTGCCTTTCTCTCTGAATGTCTTGTCATTCTAATCACTGATTAACATTACTCTTATAACTACAATTATTACTGTTGTTTTACTATTTTAAACCAGTAATTGAGACAGGAGAATAAGACTAGGAAGGCCCAGCTTTGCTAGTGTAAATTAGCTTTTTTATCCCTTAAGGGTACTGTCTAACTCTGTAGAGAGCCATTATTCTAATGAGAAAGAGAACATACTAGTATGGAAATTTCTTAAGGGCGGGAACTCATGTATTTACAGATATTTATTGAGTACCTGTTATATATCACGACTAAGCTGCTGGGATGTACTGGAAAATACGATATTTGTCACTCTGCTTCCATGGAAATTTTAGACTAGCATAATACCTGGAACATAATAGATGAAAAAAATACATGTGGTTTTAGTGGTTGAAATTTAAGCATTTGAAAGTTATTATACTTATGACTCACAAATTTACCTTTCACCGAATTAAGCCAAAAAGACTTTATCTAGAAAATAGTTTAGTAGAGATGAATACATAGGATCCTGCGTGATTTAACTTTCTCTTTGCATTTGGGATAATAGACTCAACACATTTCTGTACCACATTTAAAATTTATATTTATATCCTGCCTTGTTCCCAAAAGGATTTAAAGCAGCTTACAAAAATGTATAGCAGGGTGGGATAAAATAAAGAAACAGAATGAGTACAGCCAGGAGGGAGATTAGACTATACAACATGCATACTGTGAAGTCCTCGTCACTTCCAGGTACCATCATATGGAACCCTTATCCTCCCACCACAAAATATATAATTCTGCTTATATCTGTACCTGTGATCTCTCTTCTTTCGAAAACATAGACCTTTCTTCTTATGAAAAAAACAATCTCTCCACATATATTCTGGATGGCATCCTCCTTCACTTTGTCTAGGACTTTGGCTCTGCCCACTGTCCTCATCATCCTTGTATCCAGGATCACAGCCTTTGTCATGCAGACATATTCAGCTTCCTCTCGTCTCCCCAACCTCCAGCAAAAGAAAATCCTTCATTTTCACATTCCCCTGCAGCTACTGCTCCATTTCTTTGTTTGCCATTTCAACATTTTTCAAAAGGATCACCCACTGAAAATAAAGATATTTCCACATTGTCATCTCCTGTTTATATTCAGCTTACTTCAATCTGGTTTTCAGTGCCCAAACAAACCACTGAGATTGTGGCCATGCTCAGCAGTTACCTGTGTTGGCAAATCCAATGGACACTTTAGTTATCTTACAAGACCCCAGCTGCCTTGACCTAATTGACGTCCTCCCTGAAGTGCTTTCTTTGTTTTCATGTGCCCACGGCAGACCACTTCTCAATCTCAGTCCTCTTTGTCCAATCTTTGTCCTATCCAGGTTCAGGAGCTCCTTAAAGCTTGACACTGCGCTTTCCTTTCTCTTTCCATATACCCAATGACACTATCTATTGTCTTGTTTTTAAACATTATCCATACGCCCTCCCAAGTTTAGCAGCAGCCGAGACTTTTCTCTTGAACTCCATGTTCATATATTCAACTGCTCACTTAATATGTACTCTTG
The DNA here is from genome assembly GCF_028885625.2 of Pongo pygmaeus. NCBI lineage: Eukaryota > Metazoa > Chordata > Mammalia > Primates > Hominidae > Pongo > Pongo pygmaeus. The sequence goes on along the minus strand of NC_072384.2, from coordinate 102,058,823 downwards.
GGTTTCTCACAGACATCTTGAATTTAAAAATAAATTTTATCCTACCGGAATCTTATCTTTGCTTCAGAATCCTGTCTCCCTCACTCTTGCCCATTTCAGGAATGGAGCCACCAACACACAGCTATTTGAGGCAGAACCAGGGATCATTTCTGATACCTCCTTCTCCTTGGTCCCCCACCTTTGTCTAATCACCAAGTACTAGTTGTTCTGCCCCCAGAGCATCTCTCATTTATTCACCTCTTCACCAAATTGGCAGTATTGTATGAAACTTAAGAACCCAGGCTTCCTTCCTCCATTGAGAAGATGAGCCGATGGAGTATTTGCAGGCAGGATATTCCTTGCAAAAATTCATTTTGGTGCTCCATGAGTGTTCACCATAAAATTGATTTAAAACTTTTGAAACAAATGTAAATCATTGTTATTAAAATAAATCATTGGCCCTTTGCATTGGCTCATGCCTGTAATCCCAGCACTTTGGGAGGCCAAGGTGGGCAGGTCACAAGGTCAGGAGTTCAAGACCAGTCTGGGCAACACAGTGAAACCCTGTCTCTACTAAAAATACGAAAAATTAGCCAGGTGTGGTGGTGTGCACCTGTAATCCCAGCTACTCGGGAGGCTGAGGCAGGAGAATCATGTGAACCCAGGAGGCAGAGGTTGCAGTGAGCTGAGATCACGCCATTGCACTCCAGCCCAGGCGACAGTGCAAGACTCCATCTCAAAAATGAAAAAAAAAATATATATATATCATGAAAGCATCCATAGACTGTCCCACTGGAAGTAATGCAACTCCCCAGTGTACTCTCCAAAATGAAGTAATGTTCAAAGTACATAAAAGAAACCAAGTTAAGTATAAAATAGTTCAAAGTTTTGGGACTTCTACTAAAAAATGATAGTTGTTTTTGAATATAGATTCCTGGTCCTTTATTCAAAACCCTTGCGTTTTGGAATTCAGATTTATGTTTTGTTCTTTAGAATTAGATGCATAAACCATATATTATATAACACTTCCTGTGGGATCTGTAGTGCTGCCCTATTATATTCATATTGATATTTCTACAACACGATGTATGAATATTCACACCAAAGGGATAAAAGTGATAAATAACCTCGTATTCGTTCAGGTCAGATTTTGCTGTCACATGAGTTCAGGTCAGATTAGATTTTGCCACCAAAAGCATTATTGAAAAAACTTTTAATTTTCAGAGCTATAGATTTCTAGTTAAGGTATTATAGACCTGTAGATGGTTGTAGCTCATCTTTCTAACAATAGTTGGGACATCTAGACTAGATTGTTGTTGTTGTTTTTGTTGTTAAGGGCGCTTCCAGATCATGATGTTAAAATGATATCCTTGGCTCATATAAGACAACTTATATTTCTCTGTTAGATGTAACAGAAGGATGTGTATCCAGTGGAGTCTAAAAGTGGCATCAGTTTATTAAGAAGCAAGGTTTGCTCTTTGTTTAAAGGGCCACCTGGGGTTTAGTTACTTTACATATCACTGTGAAGGAGATAATAATTTGAAGGATAGAGTGGTATGCTTTAAAGTGAATCTAGCTGTGTCCTGTGGTTCGGAAGGCTGAAGTCTGGTTTGCTCATTTTACGGAGATGCCATTTATCTGTAGAGAGGCCATGCAAGATAAGAGAGGGTCCCACAGTAAATGCTGTTTATGCAACATCACATGGCTTCTTTATCAGAGCTGGTTAACAGGTCTATGCAGGAAAGTTACTGTAACAGAAGAAAAGCAACAGAGTACAAGGATCTTGCCCTCTTAAGGAATGTAAAGACCTTAAAGCTCCTGTAGAAGAAATATCCCCAGAGGAAGTTTTATGATTAGGCAATTTTATAAAAATTTAAAATGTTAAAACAATGAAATAACATACAGAAATTTGAATGCTATTTGACTGGTTGAGGTGAGTCTTAATAGATTTCCTGGAGAGACAATCATAAAAATATTAGAAAGACAAAAGTTTTTCATTTACTTTCTTTTCCTGGATGGATACATAATTGAGAAAGAATGTTAGATTAAATGGAGTTGGTAAATACCACCCTTACTTAAGTATATGAGGATAAAACTTTAATAACATAAGCTCCCCACATTTAGTTGCAATATTCCTTTTTAGTTATGTTTCCTCAGCAATCAGTTTTCTTTTCTTCATTGCTCTATTTGAGTTTCAGGCAGACATATCTTGTTGGAAGATGTCAAACATATTAAACACCATTAAAACAAAATGAGATAGGGGCCGGGCGCAGTGGCTCAAAGTGGCTTATGCCTGTAATCCCAGCACTTTGGGAGGCCGAGGCAGGTGGATCACCTGAGGTCAGGAGTTTGAGACGAGCCTGGCCAACATGGTGAAACCCCGTCTCTACTAAAAATACAAAAATTAGCCAGGCGTAATGACGGGCGCCTGTAATCCCAGCTACTCGGGAGGCTGAGGCAGGAGAATCGCTTGAACCTGGGAGGCGGAGGTTGCAGTGAACCGAGAGCGTGCCATTGCACTCCAGCCTGGGCGACAAGAGCAAAACTCCATCTCAAAAAAAAAAAAAAAAAAAAAAAATCTGTAAATATTGCTATAAAAAGATGTCTATGAAATTGTATATTAGTTTTCTACTGCAGCTGCAACAAATTGTTATGAACTTACTGGCTTAAAATAACACAAATAAATCTACTATCTTCAAGTTCCGTAGGCTGAAAGTCTGACACGGGCCTTGTAGGCTAAAGTCAAGGTGTCTGCATGGCTGCTTTTTTCTGGACACTCTAGGAAAGAATTCTTTTCCTTGCCTTTTCAGCTGCTACATGTCACCTGCGTTCCTTGGCTCATGGCTGCCTTCTTCCATGTTCAGTCAGCAATGTAGCGTCATCTCTGGCCCTGCCTCCATCATCATGTCTCTCTGATTCTCCTCCTGCCTCCCTCCTCCACTTTTAAGGATGTTTATGATTACATCGGGTCCACCTGCATAACCAGGATAATCTTTCTATCTTAAGGAGAGTTGATTAGTATCACGCAACCTAACATAGTGACAAGTTCTGGGCATTAGGACCTGAACACCTTTGGAGACCGTTATTTGGCCTGCCCTATATGTAAGTAAGAAAAGAAAGTTGTAAAAACAGTTTGTAGAGTTTTAATTCCATTTAGGTTAAAAAAAATGAGTGGTGGTGATAAATAATATTGAGTAAGGTGTAACCAACTTTAAGAAAACTGTACTCAAAAATCTGGCACTAAGAGAGAATAAAGGTTGACTTTATTCATTTTATCAAAAGATTCTCAACATTTTTGATTGTTAGTAGGACAAAATTCCATTTACATATAGTGTGTCAGTTGTGTGAAGTAAGGTGTGCTTGTGTGCTTCCACATCCTCGTAAAATAATTCTCTGGCTTCCACTACATATTGTTGAAATTTAATCAAGGGCGTAGTAACTCCATGATCTCTGATAGATAAGCACAGATTAGATCTGGTGGCAGAATTTCTCTGTACACCATGAACTGTGCATTTTACAAAAGGCTAATTACTATCATGGACAAAGCATAGTAGCACTTAATTGTATTTATTAAATGAATAGCATTTATTAAATTTATTCAGATATATCTCTTGTTAACATAGTACCCATTTTCCAACTTTGAATGATTCATAATCTTTCTAAAATAAACGTTAGGTAGAAAGTAATTTTCTTCAGATGTACAGATGGGAAATGGTAAGAATTCACAGGCAACCTGGAGGAAACAGATGGACCCTAGATCACTCCTGCCAGTATGGGCTGTTTCCAAAACACAGTGACCATTCCATATCCTCTTGCAGAAAAACCACAAATTTGGCCCCAATATTTTTATGGTTTACACAAATAAGACCTAACTGCTTTTGTTTTCTTGTGTTTTGTTACCCTTACAAATGTGGATTTCTGAGTTGAAATGCACTCAGCATTTCTGTCTATTTTTCTGTCTCTTATTTTATTAAATACTGAGTTTCTGAACTGATGGGCCATGATATTTGTAACCATAATTTTCATACAGCTATTTTCTATTAAAGGTGGATTTTAAAACAGCTGATTTAAAATTCAGACTTCTTTCTTTCAACCATTTGGGTTATGAGGCATGTTGGTCTGAATTGAAGATGATTTGGGGAAAATGTTCCTTCTTCCAATAAGTGGAAAATTTCCTATTTTAATGATATAATTTTTGTGCATTACTGAAAAGTATAAATTAAAACTACTTGAATCAGATACATTACTGAAGAGATTTTAGAAAATCTGAGTTAATTGGTATTTAAGTCTTCATGCATTCTAGACAGAGCATTTAAAAAGTAAGCTTAATGTGTATGTACTTTTTGTACTTAACACATTGATTTTTCAGATTGAACTTTTTTCTTTATAATAAAAAACAAAATCTATTGCCTGGAAGAGTACAGCTTAATTGTGAGTAGTCTTTTCTTCTTCTGACATTACATTTGACAGTCAACAGGCATTTTTATAAGCTTAGTGGGCAGGCTCAGCCTATGTTTGACTTTGGCAGGCAAGATATGAAATAGTTTAAATAGTTTTACTGCATATTTATTTCCTAGTGAATGTGCACTTGTTAGAGGGCTGCTTTTTTTTTTTTTTAATGTCTGAGGGGTAAAATATTCTTTTACTGCTCTTTTCCTTACTTGTACTGTACTGTTTAGGTCTTGATAGACTTTCTGTAAAGAAGGAATGATTTGGTGATGGAGTGTTCCCACTGACCGATGGACTCAAAGAAGAGAAGGTAAAACCATTTCTTCTTTTTCTCTTATCCTGCTAGGAAAACATAGCAAACAGCTTCACATATGTGTAGCTTCTCTTCAGTTTAATTTTCTTGTTGATGGTTGTTAAGTGGGAATAGTGACATTTGTAGTTAGTTCATCGGTAAAGATAAAATTTTAAAAAGGCTAGTTAGTTGTAAGCTTTGTAAGAAGCACTAAATGTCTTCATTTCATCATTTTAAAGTGCTTGTAGCCATTTTTCCCTCACAAATAATTTCAGGTTTTCAGAAGTAGCCTTGCTAATCTTAATCATCTTCCATCTTTAAATAACTAGTTATAGAAGATATTTAAAAGGAAGGTTAAATGTGTAGTGTTCCTCCTATAGAACCATGGTTATGTCCAGTTATAATTCAAGGGAATATTATTTAGCAAATGTAGAGAAATTCTTAGCTATTCAAAAGAGTTTCTGTGCCTCATTAAAATTTTGGCATCAGCGTTCTAGAAAAAAGAAAATGAAAAAATTTATTACCAATGGTGGCACATATCTTAACGTGCCCTTTTCTTAGAAGAAGGCAGTTAGGATATGGTCATTACTGTGCAGCTGTGTGTTTTGTATTCTTTAACCCAAAATCATCAGATGTGTAGAATTCTTTAGCTAGAACTTGAGCAAAGCATTAAGGATTTTACTGATATCTATTATAAACTTGATTCCTAAAAATTTAAATAGCAGTTCTACACTTAAACTCAACATAAAGTGAAATATGAATTCCTGTTTCTCATATTGTTCTCATCAAGTACTTTTTACTTACTATAAAATTTTATGATAAGACTTCAACTTGGGCATGTTGTAGCTTTGATATCTAAACAAGGAGTGAATATATTGAGAAGTTAGAATCTTGGAATTTTATGCTACCAAATGCTAAAACTTCTAAAAATAGCCCAAGTTTTCTTTGCTTCTTAGATGGAGAAAAGTAATTTGTGGGTTTAGAGTGTCCTTCAGTCTTTTTTTTTTTTTTTTTTTTTTTTAGACGGAGTCTTGCTCTGTCACCCAGGCTGGAGTGCAGTGGCAAGATCTTGGCTCACTGCAACCTCCGCCTCCCGGGTTCAAGTGCTTCTCCTGCCTCAGCCTCCTGAGTAGCTGGGACTACAGGTGCGCGCCACCACGCCCGGCTGATTTTTTTTTGTATTTTTAGTAGATACAGGGTTTCACCATATTAGCCAGGCTGGTCTCGAGCTCCTACGTTGTGATCTGCCTGCCTCGGCCTCCCGAAGTGCTGGGATTACAGGTGTGAGCCACCACGCCCTGCATCCTTCAGTCTTTATATAAATAGTTGTTTTACTTTGGCTCCTGTGAGCATAACCAATGCATAAAATAGGTGCTAATTCAGCTATCTGACCCAGTCATCCATGTGCTGGTAAAAGATACAATCATGAAAAGTATTAAGAACAAAGGATACCATTCTGAATTGTAGAAACAATTAAGCTATGTTTCTTGATGTTTTAGCTCAACAGAGGCAGAAGGATCCAAGGAAAGAGGCCTGGTCCATATCTGGCAGGCAGGATCCTTTCCCATAACACCAGAGAGATTGCCAGGCTGGGGAGGAAAGACTGTTTTGCAGGCAGCCCTTGGAGTGAAACATGGAATTCTTCTGACTGAAGGTAATGAAAAGAATGGCTTAACAAATACGAACTGCAATGCTAACAAATGCCTGAGTGTGGAAGGTCAGGTATGGGAGTCGTTGGATGCTAGGGGTTCTTTTTCTTTTTCTTTCTTTTTTTTTTTTAATTTTATTATTATTATACTTTAAGTTTTAGGGTACCTGTGCACAACGTGCAGATTTGTTACATATGTATACATGTGCCATGTTGGTGTGCTGCACCTGTTAGCTCGTCATTTAGCATTAGGTATATCTCCTAATGCTATCCCTCCCCTCCCCCCTCCCCCCACCCCATAACAGGCCCCGGGTGTGTGATGTTCTCCTTCCTGTGTCCATGTGTTCTCATTGTTCATTTCCCACCTATGAGTGAGAACATGCGGTGTTTGTTTTTTTGTCCTTGCGATAGTTTGCTGAGAACGATGGTTTCCAGTTTTATCCATGTCCCTACAGAGGACATGAACTCATCATTTTTAATGGCTGCATAGTATTCCATGGTGTATATGTGCCACATTTTCTTAATCCAGTCTATCGTTGTTGGACATTTAGGTTGGTTCCAAGTCTTTGCTTTCTTTTTTTTTGAGACTGAGTTTTGCTCTTGTCGCCCAGGCTGGAGTGCAATGGTGCGATCTCAGCTCACCGCAACCTCTGCCTCCCAGGTAGCTGGGATTACAGGCGCTCACCACCATGCCCAGCTAATTTTTTTGGTATTTTTAGTAGAGATGGGGTTTCACCATGTTGGCCAGGCTGGTCTTGAACTCCTGACCTCAGGTGATCCACCCGCCTCAACCTCCCAAAGTTCTGGGCTTACAGGGATGAGCCACCACGCCTGGCCTAGGGGTTCTTAATGAACTGTTTCTGTTTTCAAGATATATTCTTACTCCCTTATCAGGAATCAGATTAGTTCTTAAATTTAAAATATACCATTAACTAGAATAAAAGGGAGAATTATAGTTTTAAAATTTTATGGTAATAAATACATGAAAAATTAACTTTTTAAAAGGTTACCTATTCAGAGACTCTTGCTATAACTTTTGTTCATTAAGTCTATCAGAATACTAATGCTAATAATAGCTAATGTTTGTTAAGCAGTTGTGTGCCAGACACTATACTAAGCCCTTTCCATGTGTTATTTCACTGAATCTGCACTACTACCTTATGAGGTAGCTTCTATTATTATTCACAGACAAGGAAACTGAAAGTCAGGGAGATTAAATTTTCCCAAGCACACACAGCTATTGAAGTGTCAGAGTCAGGACTGGAACTCAGTCTGATTTCAAAGCCTGCTTTTAAAGCCACTTGGCTGAACTTTCTCAATATAATTTTTTTTCAGGCATGAATAGCAATTCACAAAGCATATTATAAAATCTATGAGTCTATTACAGAAACGTGCTGTAATTTATAGAAGTACCTTTAATCTTAATGGCACTTTACCAACTCAATCATGACAAATTTGATTTGGGCACCAACTGCCATCTACTTCACTAATTTATAAATTTCTGCTCTGTAAGCATTTATTAAGGTATTAAATAATGCTTTGGTATTTTCTTTCTAGGAACTAAAGGAAGACAAATTCTAGGAAACAAGGATTAAATCTGGTCCTGGTGGTTGTATGGGATAAACATGGATTTCTTTCTAGTTTGTTTTATATCAGTTTTATTATAATATTATTCTTCAGGACTTTAAAAACAATCTTACTTTAAAAGTGTGAACTATATTCAATACCTGTCCTATGAGATTTGAAATATATAGTTCTCAAGCAAATATAAGTGGAATTCTGTTGTTGTTTTCAATAAGATATTTGGGATATTTTCATTAAGCTAATGAAACTGGCTGGGCACAATTACCTATGCCTGTAATCCCAGCACTTTGGAAGGCCAAGGCAGAAGGATCCCTTGAGCCTAGGGGTTCAAGATCAGCCTGGGAAACATAGGGAGACCATGTTTCTACAAGAAATATTTTAAAAATTAGCCAGGCATGGAGGCCCGCACCTGTAGTCCCAGCTACTTCAGAGGCTGAGGCAGGAGGATAGCTTGAGTCTGGGAGACCAAAGCTGCGTGCAGTGAGCTGTGATTATGCCACTGCACTCCAGCCTAGGTGACAAAGTAAGATCCTGTCTCAAAAAAAAAAAAAAAAGTTATTCGACTATAAAGATGGTATCTTTAGAATGATACCTTCAAGGCTAGGACAACTGAAGGAAAACTTTTCAAAAATATTTAAATAGCCTATCATTGTTCATGTTTAAGCAGTGTCCTGGTATTAAGTGTCACAGTTACCAAAAGAAAACGTCGTCTAACACAAATGTGTGTTTGAGATTGCATACAGATCTCCAGTGCTATCTTTTCCAGCTGAGGAAATGGTTGAGTGCTAGAAATTTTCAAGGTTCTTCATCTCTATTAAATATGACCATTAGCTCATAATTCAATGAAGATACCTCATTGATTCACTTTTATTTATTTATTTATTTTTTGAGATGGAGTCTCGCTCTGTTGCCCTGGCTGGAGTGTGGTGGCATGATCTCAGCTCACTGCAACCTCCGCCTCCCGGGTTTAAGCGATTCTTCTGCCTCAGCCTCCTGAGTAGCTGGGACTACAGGCCAGTGCCAGCACGCCTGGCTCATTTTTTTTTGTATTTTTAGTAGAGACAGGGTTTCACCATATTGGCCAGACAGGTCTCGAACTCCTGACCTTGTGATTCGCCCGCCTCTGGCTCCCAAAGTGCTGGGATTACAGGCATGAGCCACCGCACCCAGCCTGTTTCACTATTTTTTATATGCTCCAGTTTTTCTTTTTGTTTTTTAAGGAGGGGGATCTAAATATCCATTTCTTTGCAATGCTCTTTCTAGTGGAATAATGTTAATTGAAAGACTTGGTGAGCTTTTTCAAGTATACTGTTGTATTAGGATACAAAGTTTAAAAGAGCTTAACCAGTGAGCTTATTTTCTCATGTCAGTATTCTTGATCCAGACTATACATTTCCTAATAAATGCACATATCTTCCCTCTAGCCACTATTGAGTCCTTACTTATATAGATGATGTGATGAGTTAACTTGAGTGTATACGTGTATCTGCCATGTATAATAGGTCAAAGATAAAGTTTGCATGTTTTCATCATCAACTCAATTGCTGCCTTATGAGAAATAAAACAGTGCTTAATTCTTCATTAATTAAAAAAAATCATAAGTCTCTGGTCATATGGAAAAGAAAGGATAGTGGGCTTGGCTCAGTATTTTTTAAAACCCATAACCAAGTCTTTGTTTCATTGAATTTTTAGCCAGCATAGATTATGTGTACCTGCTCCCAAGCTCCCACAATACTACAGTAAAATTAAGACTTGGTAGCATAGCTGGACATACATAAGTTATTTATATACCCAACTCACTGGTGCCTTTCATTAATTCTAAAGCTAGCCAGTTATTCTGACAGGTTCATTTGCTTTTTTGCTTTGATCTGTTGTGATGATTTGCTTTTTATTTTCAACATTTTTTAGGCTTACTTCACTTTATTTTTCTTGCATAAAAACCCTATGTTGTAGCCACAGCTGGAGCCTGGGTTCTCTGTCCGGAGACTCTGGTGTGGGTCTTGACGAGGTGGCCAGTGAATTCCTGATAGGGAGACTGGGTGAATACAGTCTCCTTCCAGAGGTTGGGGGCCAGTTAGCTGTAGGTCTTGGAGATGGCATCATAGGTGGCCTTGGTGAAGTTGGCCAGGGTGGCAGTGCAGCCCCTGGCTGACGAGTAGCAGTCATCGATACTGGCCATCATCAGCAGCTTCTTGGGCACTAGGGCTAAGAGAATGCCAGTGCCTCTGGGTGCAGGGATGAGGCACACCAGCACAGAGCCACAGCAGCCTGTCACCTTGCAAGGGACCGTGTGGTGCTTGCTGATCTTGTTCCCCCAGTAGCCTTTGTGCATGGGGACAATGGAGAGTTTGGCCAGGATGATAGTCCCTTGGATGGTGGTGGCCACCTCCTTGGAGCAAGTGGCCATTGTAGTCCCCAGTGGCAACAAACACCTGGAATCTGGTGTGCTGGCTGTGCACATCTGCTTCTGCACTGGCATAATCTTCAAAACCTCATCCTTGAGAGAGGTCCCCAGGAAAAAGTCAATGATCTCAGACTCCTTGATGGGCAGGGAGAAGCAATAGATTTTCACCAGGACTTGATCTTCGTGTCTTTGACCAGGCAGCGCAGCTTGGTCGTGGGTGTCCACTCCTTATTCTCGGCCTTGCCTCCTTCAGCTCTGTGGCCCCGACCCTGGCCCCAGATGCCACTGCCCAAGCCTCCACGGAAGTCGCTGTGGTTCCCTATCCCAGGGTCCCTGGGGCCTCCTGGCCCTCCTGCTGCCCTAGCTTCATCTGCCATTCGATGTTTTTTCAGAGAAGAAGCTGATTTGCTTTTTAAACAAATCTCACCTCAGAAAGACTAGCTAGTATCTAGTACATAAAGTCCAGGGTGAGCATCCCACATTAAAAAATCTGAAATCTAAAATGATCCAAAATCCAGAACTTTCTGAGCGCTGATGTGATGGTGCTCAAAGGAAATGCTCATTGGAACATTCAGATTTGGGATGCTCAGTCAGTAAGCATAAGGCAAATATTCCAAAACCTGGACCTGAAATCCAAAACACCTCTGATCCCAAGCATTTTGGATAAGTGATACTCAACCTGTATATTTATGTAACATCTCAAAACTATATATAACATGACATAGAACGTGAAGACAGCCATGTCTTGTTAAGAACTGGTGCTTCCTGTACAGCCTAGAGGCATAAAGTTAATTTCTTAGTTTTGGCCAAAATGAATCTCTAATATTTTTAAGCCATTGCATAATTTTTTGCTGTTCCAACTTGTTTAGTAGTAGTGAATTGTAGACATTAGTGAATGTTTCTGTTTTGTCTTATTTTTTGCTTGTTTTATCTTAACATGATTATTTATTTTGCCTTTGAACACTTGGAATCTGTTTCTATAATAGCCTGGATGATGGCCATTAGGAGTGGATTGATGTGAGGAGTTTGTAGGATGAGGCTGAAGGAAAGGATTAGCCTCCTGCACTTTGTAGAAATTCTCACTATAGTGCAGAATATTAAAAAGAGTCATTTTTAAAAAGATGAATTAATGTGAAATACTGTGTGCTTGAACCAGATTTCTACAACTGCTTTTGAAAATTTAAAAAGAAAATCCAATTTGGTTAAATCTAGAGGGGACTAAAAGTTTGCTGTTAAAATTTTTAGTTAATTCACTAACCTTTTTTTTTCTTTTTTCTTTTTTTTAACCTTCAGATGGTGAGGTCTACAGCTTTGGGACTCTTCCCTGGAGAAGTGGACCAGCGGAGATTTGTCCAAGTAGCCCCATTCTAGAAAATGCCCTGGTTGGGCAATATGTTGTTACTGTGGCAACAGGAAGCTTCCATAGTGGAGCAGTGACAGACAATGGTGTCACGTACATGTGGGGAGAGAATTCTGCTGGCCAGTGTGCAGTAGCCAACCAGCAGTATGTGCCGGAACCGAACCCTGTCAGCATTGCTGATTCTGAGGCCAGCCCTTTGTTAGCAGTCAGGATTTTACAGTTGGCATGTGGCGAGGAGCACACTCTGGCATTGTCAGTAAGCAGAGAGATTTGGGCATGGGGTACCGGTTGTCAGTTGGGTCTCATTACCACTGCCTTCCCAGTGACAAAGCCGCAAAAGGTAGAACATCTTGCTGGGCGAGTGGTACTTCAAGTTGCCTGTGGTGCTTTCCACAGCTTAGCCCTTGTACAATGCCTCCCTTCCCAGGATCTGAAGCCAGTCCCAGAACGATGCAACCAGTGCAGCCAGCTCTTGATTACTATGACTGACAAAGAAGACCATGTGATTATATCAGACAGTCATTGCTGCCCATTAGGTGTGACACTGACAGAATCTCAGGCAGAAAACCATGCCAGCACTGCTCTCAGCCCCTCCACTGAAACCCTTGTCAGGCAGGAAGAAGTATTTGAGAACACTCTTGTAACAAATGATCAGTCTGTTGCTACTGAACTGAATGCAGTAAGTGCTCAGATCACAAGCAGCGATGCCGTATCCTCTCAACAAAATGTCATGGGAACAACTGAAATTTCCTCTGCCAGAAACATACCATCATACCCTGACACCCAAGCAGTCAATGAATACCTGCGGAAACTGTCAGATCATTCAGTAAGAGAGGACTCAGAGCATGGTGAAAAGCCAATGCCATCTCAGGTACCTGCTCAATTTTATAAAATAAAAATATGTCTAGAGTTGAACTGTATGAACTTTTCTTTAGAAACTTTAAAATGAGTAAGGCTTGGTAGCATTTTTTATTTTTTGAGTTTGACTATAATTTTGTTTTATCAGGCAAGCCTAGATAAAGGAAAGAACCTGGATTAATTCAAAATCACTCTTTATGTTTGTTCTGGCCCTTTATGATATTGAAAGGTGTCATGTTGGGCTTGCTTTATAAGTAGGAGCATTTCATTTTTTTTTTCTTGCTAGTACTTTTTTTCTATGGCTAAAGTACTGAATTTTGGTGGGCCCTGAATAGTTTAATATAACTAGAGATTCACAAAGATTCTTCTTGTGTTTGTAACACTCTTCAGAATTCTGTAGAGAAAAGTCTTTTTCTTCTTTAACAGGGAAGTTTGTTTTGTGGCAGATCCTTCAATTGTAGGCAGATTTAAAACTAACAGGCAATTACATGTTTCAGTTTTTTTCAGTTATAGCTGTGGTCCTTACTGGGCTTAATTTGAAGAGGTGGCTAATATTTTATCTTTTTGTTTGTTTGTTTTTGAGATGGGGTCTTGCTCTGTCACCCAGGCTGGAGTGCAGTAATGCGATTGTGGCTCACTGCAGCCTTGATCTCCCAGGTTCAAGCGATCCTCCCAGTTCAGCCTTCCAAGTAGCTGGGACTACACACATGCCACCACACCTGCTGATTTTATTTTTAAGTAGAGTAGACCCTGTTGCCCAGGCTTATCTCAAACTCCAGAGCTCAAGCAATCCTCCCACCTCAGCCTCCCAAAGTGTTGAGATTACAGGCATGAGCCATCATGCCCAGCCTATTTTATATATCTTATTAAAACTATTTTCATTTTGAAGATTTGTGGTAGAATGAACAAAAGCTGTTTATCAGTAGCACATGGTAAAGTTTGAGTTCCCGCTTAAAATAAATTGTTTTAAAAGGATTATTTCTGTTTTACTCTTAGTGTGGCCTTTTGATTTTGCTTTACCAAAACTCTAAGAAAACAAAACAAAAGATCATAATCATAAAAGATCTGTCCTGCGGTGTTTCTTTTTAGGTTTCTGAAACCACATAGCCTCTTAATTCTCGATTCTTATTGTTTACTCTGTCAGAATGTGAACATGAAGGTATTTTTAGAAATAGTCTTTATTTCGCAGTCTATTCACTGAAACTTGTGGGTATTTGAGTTTTTTAAAAATCAAGGATAAGCTGTTTGGAGAAAGGTATTATAAATCTGAACAAAGCAAAAGTAGTAATTTAACGAGAATGCATGTAGAAGATTCTGAGACTGTACATGCTTATCACATTTAACTTACTTTGTTAAACATTGGAAGTTTTTGTTACTTATGCTAGTAACAATGTGTGTGTTTCTATTGAATTAAATTTAACTTATTTAAATTAAATGTGTGTTTCTATTACATTTAATTTATTCTTTGTAAATAACATCTCAATCATATAGCTAATTCACAAGGAATTTATGTGTTTTAGGGCAAGTTTTTTCTCTTCTGGAGAGATATAACTGAGACTCCCTCACTTGGGAAATAAACCAAAGTATTACTGGTTGACTGGAACTCCTAAAATTATATATTTCATCAAAATTGCTAATCATGTTTTTTGTAGGGGAGGGCTTATTACTATATTTTTAAATATAATTAAGTAGAAGGAGCCAGTTAGAACAGTAGTTCAAGGTTTATATAAGGTAGAGTTTTGTGACTTTGCTCTACCTAGTGGTTAAGAACCCCCTAAAATAGTTACCTCTAAATACTGTCACTGCTTCTGTAAGGAGCCTTTGTAAACAAAAAGTGGGCATAGTGACACTAGTTCTTCTGAACAAGCTATCATGGGAGCTGTATCACCAAAGAAGTAATAGGCTTTGTATTTCTTTTTCGTTTTATTAAGTATATTTGTTTATTGACTATTTACAGACTAATTTGCATGGAAATAGCTCTTTTGAGTTTAGCGTTTAATTCAACAAAATGTTTTGAGTACTTACATGTCAGGCACTTCTCTAGGTACCAGGAATTATTCCTTTAGGAAGTCAGAAGCCAATGTTAAAATATACAAACACACACACACACACACACACACACACACACACACACACATTATGTTTGTATTTTAGTTTAGGACGAAGGAATGTGTATATTCCCTTTGAGATCTTTGGGTACAATAAGAAGCAAATTTTTCAATATGATCTATGCTGATGAGCTGAAAGCTTTTTTATGTGTTTGGTAGGTACATTTAATGACCTTCCTTTTTAGGGAACAATGATGTTTGACAGCTTAGAGTAAATTTCAACTGATTTTTTCATTAAGATATCAGAAAACTTTAGTTTGACTTTCTAATACACCTCTAGAATCACACTAAGAACATTGGTTCCAAATGTTTAATTATTAACCTACCACATTTGCCATCTGTGGTAGCAAGAGCAAAGGTAATCCTACAGCTTGTCTAGCCCCTGGGTCATAGAAAATAACTCATTGATGAGCCAGTAAAGGCACTCGAGTTGAGCATAATTTGGGAGATGATAGGTTACAGGTATAACTTATTTTTCCATCTCTATATGCTATATCTAAATTTCAATTTATAAAGCATTTCAGGGAAAGTTTTTTTTCTTTCATAAAATCTATTTTTTTTCCTGCCACTTCTAGGTAGTAGTCTGTATAAATTTTCCTGAAAGGGATGAATAATGAAATTTGCATTTTTTAAACCTTCTGTCCAGGGCTGTCACAGTGCACTTGGCATTAAAGGCAGTGTTTTCCATGCCTTTTCTTCTCCCTCCCTTTTTACTGTGTTTAATTTTATAAAAGCAGCTGAGGCTTATTTTTAAATACCATAGAAAAACACAACATCTAGACAAAAGGAAGTACTTTTGGAAAAGGAACTGTATTTTGAGTACTCATTTCCATTTAGTGTGTTAACTCCATGATCAAGAAGAGAATACCTTTAGTTGAAGATGAAGAGAACTTCTGTCGTTTTAGGTTCTTACATGCAAATAGCGATGGATATTAGACTTTCTTTTTATTGATTGCTTATTGTATAAGGGATTATATTTTTATGTAATTTTTTATGTGTGTATATTTTAGCCTCTTGTAGAAGAAGCAATTCCTAATCTCCACAGCCCGCCTACCACAAGCACCTCAGCCCTAAACAGCCTGGTGGTCTCTTGTGCATCTGCTGTTGGTGTGAGAGTGGCTGCTACTTATGAAGCTGGTGCCTTGTCACTGAAGAAAGTTATGAACTTTTATAGTACAACCCCTTGTGAAACTGGAGCTCAGGCAGGCAGTAGTGCCACTGGCCCCGAAGGTTTGAAAGATAGCAGGGAAGAACAGGTTAAACAGGAATCAATGCAAGGAAAGAAAAGTTCAAGTCTTGTGGATATCAGAGAAGAAGAAACGGAGGGAGGCAGTCGAAGACTCTCCCTCCCTGGATTGTTGTCACAAGGTAAGGAAATAACCAGGTTTTGTGAATTGACTTTTGGGGAATCCAGGATGCTCCTGACATCACATGCCGTATTATTAAAAAAGCTTTCCTAATTATGAAGCTGACATATTCAAATGTCAAAATTTATTTAATGGTGGTTTTAAAAGAAAGTTACATGTTTATCTGCTTTAGATATCACTATAAAGTTAGAACGTCGCTTTTTCTTGATGTTTGCTCCTGCTTATGAACCTTATTATGAATCTTATTTTATTGTTCTGGAGTGTTACAATGCCCTTCTTCTTTCCTAATTGGGACCTATACTCCAGATTGATGAGGTTGCAGATGTGACCATTGGCTAAGTGAGGAATTACTGTACTTGACTTGAAAGAGGAGAGAATTCTTAAGCTTCAAGAAGAGAAAACTTCATTTGCTGAGACCATAGGCAATAAACTTTTTAGAATATTATGCAGTTGGTTCTTCTCCTTTTCTCAATCAGTTCAGCAGTCTCAGCCATCTGGACTTGTGCTTCTCAAGAGTGGCCTGCAGACCAGCAGCATCAGCAGCGTCTGGGAACTTGTTAGAAACGCAGACTCTCAGGTTCCACTCTCAACTTACTGAATCAAAACATGCATTAGAGCAAGATCCCCCAGGTGATTAGTATGCACACTAAAGTTTGAGAAGTATTGGATGAGACCAGGATTTGGCAGACTTTTTCTGTAAAGAGCCAGAGAGAAATATTTTAAGGTTTATAGGCCATCCTGTCTCTGTGACAACTACTCAGCTACGCTGTGGTTATGTAAAAGCAGCCAGAGACAATACGTAATGAATGAGCGAAGCTATAGCCCAACAAAACTTTATTTACAAAAACATATGGTAGGCCCTATTTGGCCCATGGGCTATATAATTGACCAACTCCTGGTTTACATGATTTTGTGCAAAGCTCAAAAGTTAGGAATTCTAGACTGCACTAAAACTTACCTTTTTTACTCTGTACCTGTTTCTCCCCTCGTTCTACTTATTGAACACTCTTGTGCCACTATTACTCTGCCTCATAATTCTCATTACCACCAGATTTTCCTCTACACAAATAAAACTTAAGTCCTGATTAATGTGACTATATATATATATAAAATATATGATGTATAAGAAGGCCTATGATCTCTATTAAGTCTGAAGGAGAATCTTGCACCAAGCTTTTCTTACTCTTAAGTGTCCTTTAGCATTTTAAGTATATAAATATATTTGCAATCTCTTTGAACTACAAATATGGAATATTTTTTCATATCATTACATCATGAATCCCACTAATAGACTTATATCCTATGGTTAAATTTTACTTAGTAACCTAAAGTATCTTTAGAAAAATTTTACATGTACTCTTTTCTCCTCTCTAAGAATTATCTGGAGTATATCCTTGAGGAATCTTCAAGTAGGTTTATTTGAGTCTCTGTATGCATAGAAACGATACATTCACCAGAAAAGATGTTGATATTAGGCAGTGATGATCACTTTCTTGTGGCCCACAAGTTAATGACTTAATGACTAAGTCTCTACTGGGTGACATTTGATGATTTTCTTCAAATCTTATCCTGGCATCAAACACTGTTCACATAGTGTTGTGTGTGTTTGATGTAATTTTGAACACTATAAAAGATGGCAATGTTCTTTTAAAACATTTTTTAACATCTCTGTAAAATAATTTGAAATAGGCAAATACAAAAGCTTTTTAGTATATCCCTTTCATAATCTTTTTCCCGTCTTAGAAATGTTTACATTTTATAGCTAAAATGAATTCTTTATTACAATTATTCGTAATGTATTTGAACTTAGACCTTGACTTAGAAAGGCTTTTTGTGTTTTAAGAGATGGGAGCCGGGCACAGTGGCTCACACCCGTAATCCCAGCACTTTGGGAGGCTGAGGCAGGAGGATTAGGAGGATTACTTGAGGTCAGGAATTTGAGAACAGCCTGGCCAATATGGCAAAACGCTGTCTCTACTAAAAATACAAAAATTAGCTGTGTGTGGTGGTGCTGTAATCCCAGCTACTCAGGAGGCTGAGGCAGGAGAATCGCTTGAACCCAGGAAGCAGAGGTTCCAGCTAGCCGAGATCTTGCCATTGCACTCCAGCCTGGATAACAAGAGCGAAACTCCATTTCAAAAAAAAAAAAAAGAAAAAAAACCAGAGAGATAGTGTCTCACTGTGTTGCCTAGGCTGGAGTGCAGTGGGTATTCACAGGTGTAGTCATAACACACTATAACCTCAAACTCCTGTGCTCAAGGAATCCTTCCATCTCAGCCTCCTGAGTAGCTAGGACTACAGCCACTTTGCCTGGCTCTTTAATTTTTGTTTTCAAATGAGAAAAGTATTTGTCAGCCTTAGTATAGTATTTTGTTCAGCATATTCTTTAGAATACAAGTTCTATAGGATGTCACTAGATGTTATACAGAAAAGGATTCTGTGGCTAAATGTTTGGAATTCCACCTGGGTTAAACATATTTAAACAGGGCTTTTATTTACAGGATTTGTCACCACCTTCAGTGTGTGCTAATGTGTGTGTGAATCTCTGCAGAGGAGGTAGTGGGAGGATAGATTGTAGCAGTGAGTATTTACCAATTTCATTCGACTAACACGTCCCCTTTTCTACAGAGAGCCTCCAGAATATGCTTCAAAAATACCATGGGTGGTGTATGTTTTTGAAAATCTTAAGTTTGTCCAAATGATATGTTTTCTTACCCTCTGGACTCCCACTCCTTCACCCCACGTCTGGTTGGTTTTCAGTTTCCCCCAGGCTCTTAAGAAAGGCTGCACGGGTGAAAACGAGGACAGTGGTTCTGACCCCCACATACAGTGGAGAAGCAGATGCGCTCCTGCCTTCTCTGAGAACAGAAGTGTGGACCTGGGGGAAAGGGAAGGAAGGGCAGCTGGGGCACGGCGATGTTCTGCCTAGGTAAGCGCTACTAACACTTACCGATAGGAGTTGGCTTAAACAAATAACCTCTCTCCTGGGAAGGTCTCTAAATCTCACTTTCCTCATAGAGGAAATCTGGGCTCTTCTAGCTTCAGATTATTACGCACCATTAACTCTGATAAAAAGCCATCACTTTAGTCTTGAATTTGTTCTTAACAGTAAAGGACTTGGCCGGGCATGGTAGCTCACACCTTTAATCCTAGTGCTTTGGAAGACTGAGGCAGGTGGATCACCTGAGGTCAGGAGTTCGAGACCAGGCTGACCAACATGTGAAACCCAGTCTCTACTAAAAATACAAAAATTAGCTGGGCGTGGTGGCAGGCGCCTGTAATTCCAGCTGCTCAGGAGGCTGAGGCAGGAGAATCGCTTGAATCTGGGAAGGGCGGACGTTGCAGTAAGCTGAGATTGCGCCACTTCACTCCAGCCTGGGCAAAAGAACAAAACTCTTATCTCAAAAAAAAAAAAGGAAAAGAAAAAAAAAGCAGTAAAAGACTTAAGTATCCATGGTGCACTTTTCCATCTCTTCTTCAATGTGTGTTCATCTTGGAGTACAGAAAGGGGTGCTGGGATAAGGTTATATTTCACTGGAAGACAGGAATGGCTCAGATTTTTAATTGATGAAAAAGAGGCCCCCACCTGTCACATAGGAAAAGAAAAGAGCCAACAGGTTTTTTTGTTTTGTTTTGTTTTTTAACCTGAAAGATGTCTCTGCCACTGCCAAAATAACTATAATTGAAACATCAGACTATGTCTATTCATGTATATTAGGGTAAAACTGGCATTTTGTTTATTAGAAACTGTTACGATATTAACAAATCAGATATTGGGAAGTTTTTAAGTGGGTAATTGGAATGATTAAAGTAGTGAGTTAATATAAATGTCTCTATTCATAGTAGAGTGAAGGCAACTGGAATTAATTTAAAAATTACCTTCCTTCTGTGGTTATTTTTTCTTGTATCCTAAGTATACTTTTTGCTATAAAGAATCATTTGTAGTTTTATGATTCTTAACAGATTCTAAATTATGGGGATTAATTAGTGATTGATAGACAAAGATTAAAACCTTCCAAAAATTATTTATGATATTTAGGAGTAGATTGACCATATATCCGTTATGTTTATTTTAATGTTTCCTTTAGAAATATTTATTTTTACATGACAGCACTTTATAATTTGAGAAAGGCTACAATTCTTGCTGAGAATACTTTGACTTTGTGTGCCTATGTGTTTCTCTTTAAGGCTTCAACCGTTGTGTGTAAAATGTCTGGATGGCAAAGAAATAATCCATCTGGAGGCAGGTGGTTACCATTCTCTTGCACTTACTGCGAAATCCCAGGTAGGAGGCAAACTGTTAAATGCTTACCTTATTTTCATGGAAGGCCAACATGACGTTATTGGACCCTCATTTGTTGATTATCTGCTATATGTCAGGCAGTGATAACCGTATCTCATTTTAGCTTTCCAATATTTTGTATGGTATTATTTCCACTTTACAGACGAGGGAAGTGGAGTAAGAGAAATTATGTAACTTGTCTAAAGTCACACATATGTAACAGTAGAGCTTGGATTTAAACACATCTCCCTGATTTAGGAGCTTTCTATAATGTGTTCTCATCTAAAAAGAGAACCCCAGATTTTCCAGGGTATTGGTGAATTTTTATTTGTTACAAAGAAGATGCATAGTAAAACACTAAGAAAACAAAGTCATTTCTCTTTAAAACTGTGAGACCTGAAAGTGACCTCTAGCATTACTAAAAACCATACCCATGTACATAAACATAAATAAGTTGTTTTAAGTTTTTCTTTTTTTTAAACCCAGACTGCTCATCTGCAATAAGTTAATATTAGTCAATTTTGGCTTTTGTTGCCATTGCTTTTGGTGTTTTAGACATGAAGTCCTTGCCCATGCCTATGTCCTGAATGGTAATGCCTAGGTTTTCTTCTAGGGTTTTTATGGTTTTAGGTCTAACGTTTAAGTCTTTAATCCATCTTGAATTAATTTTTGTATAAGGTGTAAGGAAGGGATCCAGTTTCAGCTTTCTACATATGGCTAGCCAGTTTTCCCAGCACCATTTATTAAATAGGGAATCCTTTCCCCATTGCTTGTTTTTCTCAGGTTTGTCAAAGATCAGATAGTTGTAGGTATGCGGCGTTATTTCTGAGGGCTCTGTTCTGTTCCATTGATCTATATCTCTGTTTTGGTACCAGTACCATGCTGTTTTGGTTACTGTAGCCTTGTAGTATAGTTTGAAGTCAGGTAGTGTGATGCCTCCAGCTTTGTTCTTTTGGCTTAGGATTGACTTGGCGATGCGGGCTCTTTTTTGGTGCCATATGAACTTTAAAGTATTTTTTTCCAATTCTGTGAAGAAAGTCATTGGTAGCTTGATGGGGATGGCATTGAATCTATAAATTACCTTGGGCAGTATGGCCATTTTCACGATATTGATTCTTCCTACCCATGAGCATGGAATGTTCTTCCATTTGTTTGTATCCTCTTTTATTTGATTGAGCAGTGGTTTGTAGTTCTCCTTGAAGAGGTCCTTCACGTCCCTTGTAAGTTGGATTCCTAGGTATTTTATTCTCTTTGAAGCAATTGTGAATGGGAATTCACTCATGATTTGGCTCTCTGTTTGTCTGTTATTGGTGTATAAGAATGCTTGTGATTTTTGTACATTGATTTTGTATCCTGAAACTTTGCTGAAGTTCCTTATCAGCTTAAGGAGATTTTGGGCTGAGACAATGGGGTTTTCTAGATATACAATCATGTCATCTGCAAACAGGGACAATTTGACTTCCTCTTTTCCTATTTGAATACCCTTTATTTCCTTCTCCTGCCTAATTGCCCTGGCCAGAAATTCCAACAGTATGTTGAATAGGAGTGGTGAGAGAGGGCATCCCTGTCTTTTGCCAGTTTTCAAAGGGAGTGCTTCCAGTTTTTGCCCATTCAGTATGATATTGGCTGTGGGTTTGTCATAGATAGCTCTTATTATTTTGAGATACATCCCATCAATACCTAATTTATTGAGAGTTTTTAGCATGAAGGGTTGTTGAATTTTGTCAAAGGCCTTTTCTGCATCTATTGAGATAATCATGTGGTTTTTGTCTTTGGTTCTGTTTATATGCTGGATTACATTTATTGATTTGCGTATATTGAACCAGCCTTGAAAAGCCAAAATTGACAAATGGGATCTAATTAAACTAAAGAGCTTCTGCACAGCAAAAGAAACTACCATCAGAGTGAACAGGCAACCTACAAAATGGGAGAAAATTTTCGCAACCTACTCATCTGACAAAGGGCTAATATCCAGAATCTACAATGAACTCAAACAAATTTACAAGAAAAAAACAAAAAGTGGGTGAAGGGCATGAACAGACACTTCTCAAAAGAAGACATTTATGCAGCCAAAAAACACATGAAAAAACGCTCACCATCGCTGGCCATCAGAGAAATGCAAATCAAAACCACAATGAGATACCATCTCACACCAGTTAGAATGGCAATCATTAAAAAGTCAGGAAACAACAGGTGCTGGAGAGGATGTGGAGAAATAGGAACACTTTTACACTGTTGGTGGGACTGTAAACTAGTTCAACCATTGTGGAAGTCAGTGTGGCGATTCCTCAGGGATCTAGAACTAGAAATACCATTTGACCCAGCCATCCCATTACTGGGTATATACCCAAAGGACTATAAATCATGCTGCTATAAAGACACATGCACACGTATGTTTATTGCGGCACTATTCGCAATAGCAAAGATTTGGAACCAACCCAAATGTCCAACAATGATAGACTGGATTAAGAAAATGTGGCACATACATATACACCATGGAATACTATGCAGCCATAAAAAATGATGAGTTCATGTCCTTTGTAGGGACATGGATGAAATTGGAAATCATCATTCTCAGTAAACTGTTGCAAGAACAAAAAATCAAACACCGCATATTCTCACTCATAGGTGGGAATTGAACAATGAGAACACATGGACACCGGAAGGGGAACATCACACTTCGGGGACTGTTGTGGGGTCGGGGGAGGGGGGAGGGATAGCACTGGGAGATATACCTAATGCTAGATGACGAGTTAGTGGGTGCAGCGCACCAGCATGGCACATGTATACATATGTAACTAACCTGCACATTGCGCACATGTACCATAAAACCCAAAGTATAATAATAATAAAATTTAAAAAAAAGTTAATATTAAATATATTCATGTTTCGATAATGGTTCTTCACCAATTCCTTTATCTTTTTAAGAAGCCAATAAAGGATTCTAAGCCCTTTTAATATTTGATTTGATTGCACATTTCACATACTAGGCTAGCCAAAAAACGAACATAACCTGTATAAATATAAATATTAGGAAAGAAAAAGGGGAATTTACTGTTTTTAACATGATTCATTCAAAAGACTTAAAAATGAGAGATTAGGAAGGAGGTCAGTTACAAAATAAAAATTACTGGCTTTATTGTATACATACAATAAAACAAAACATACTCGAGGAAATTCTGTTCACAACTACACCAAAAGTATTAAGGAAGTAGGAATAAGTATAAAATGCATATAACCCATATGATGCAAACTTTAGAACTCTTTTGAAGGGTCATAAAAGCAGTAGTAAAGGGAGAGATTTTATTTTTGGATGAGATGCATCAGTTGTAAAAATGTCATTTCTCTCTTAAATCATTAATCAGCACAGTGAAAATTCAGTACAGTCCCCAAAATACTCCAGTATAATATTTACAATTTGATAAAATAATCCCAAAATTACTTTAGAAGAATAAACATAGATGAGCCAGGTAAAAAGAGAGATTTATCCTTATATATTATAAAATTAAACAGATCAATGCAACAGAAATATGCCTATAGGCTAGAAATAATCTCAAGTATATATGAGAATTTAAGATATAAAAGTGGGTGTTTCCATTCAGTTGGGAAAACAAGACTTGAGTATCCGGTAAATGTAGTAAATGTTTACTGGCTTCGTATTTGTAGGAGAAAACTAAGATGGCTATACATATTCTAATTCTGGGTGTATTAATGATGTCATTAAAAACTAGAACTGTGTGTATGTGTGCGTGTGTGCATATGAACAAATTAAGATGAGTCTTTTAGGCATAGAAAAAGACATAACTTCAAAACTGGAAATTAGTAAGATATGTTTGTCAGTATGATAATTCAACATTCCCGAACAGCAAATAAAACACTGTAAACAAAATGAAGATACGTAACAAACTGGGTAAAAATATCTGCAACATATGTGATAAAGTGTTGCTGCACTTATATATAAAGGAACAATTGTCAAAGGGTAAAAATTGTCAAAAGGATATTTATATTTTCATCATAAAAGAAGTAGAAATGGCCAGCAATAAATGAAAAGATGATCATTTAGCAAATACATTTAAATTAAAAAGCAACAGTACAGTGTTTTTCTCACCTGTGAGATTAACCTATGCAAACCTAAGGATTGCATTCAATGCTGAGCGTTGATTAGGATGTGGGAGAAAATGCGCGTGCAGTGCAGGCAGGAATGTAAATTGGACCTTGCTGGAAGAGAGTTTGTCAGTATGTATCAAAAATCAGAATGGCATAGTCTTTGCCTAGGAATTTATCCTAAGCAAATAGATACATTAATATATGTATTCAAGGATTTTTCCTATCCTTTTTAATATTAAAGAATTGGAGGCTGAGTGTGGTGGCTCATGCCTGTAATCCCAGCACTTTGGGAGGTTGAGGTGGGCGGATCACCTGAGGTCAGGAGTTCAAGACCAGCCTGGCCAACATGGTGAAACCCCGTCTCTACTAAAAATACAAAAGTTAGCTGGGCGTGATGACAGGCGCCTGTAATCCTAGCTACTTGGAAGGCTGAGCAGGAGAATTGCTTGAATCTGGGAGGCGGAGGTTGCAGTGAGCCAAGATCGCGCCATTATGCTCCAGCCTGGGTGACAAGATCGAGACTCTGCTTCCAAAAAAAAGGAATTGGAAAGAACTTAATTCAGTAGGTAATTTGTTAAAGTATATGCACAGTAGAGTTCTAGATAGTTATTAAAAATGATGTTACAGATCTATACTTATTGATGTGCAAAAGAGTAGGTGCCACCAAGTGGTTGATCAGTGATTTTCACTTTATTTCTATTTTTATTTTTGTACTGTCACAGTCTTGTACAATGACCATGAATTACTTTCATAATCAGAATAAACATTTTAACTAAACCTAGTCATTGTAATCTAGTTTCTTTTGTCTATAGTGGCGTGTAGGTACTTGTGTTTCTCTTACAGTAACTCTTCATGTATGAAAGGTTTTCTGTTCGTTCCATAGTACTTTTATCTACAGAGTAGGAAATCATGATTACTTTTCCTCTATATCACTTACTGTTTTTATTGCTTTCTCTAAAAGAGGCAGTATACGATAATTCCTGGGATTAAATCCTGCCTCTTACATATGAATTTGTGACCATGGGTAAATTAACCTCTCTGGGTTTCCTTTTTTATTTGTTTTTGTTAGGATTGTTGTGAGAATGAATCATCAATTAATATGCAGAAAGTGTTAAGAACAATGTCGGGCAGTTAGTAAGCACCTGAAAAGTGTTAGTTATTGTTATTGTTATTGTTGACTCCTCAACTTTGTGTCTTCTTCTTCTTTTTTTTTGGATACCAAGTTTTGCTCATATTGCCTAGGCTGGAATGCTGTGGCATGATCTTGGCTCACTGCAACCTCTGCCTGCCGGGTTCAAGCGATTCTCCTGCCTCAGCCTCCCAAGTAGCTGGGATTACAGGCATGCACCACCATGCCTGGCTAATTTTTGGACTCTGTGTCTTCTTATGTACCAAGACTCTATTTGCCTGTTATCTCTGGTCTTGTTTAAAAATGAATTCCCTTAATATCTGTTAAAGAGTGAAAGACTAATGTAAGTACTTAATGTATAATTATTGGTATTTGTGTGTATATGTTAATTATTATAAAGGTTCAGAGTTGATGTGCAAAATCAGATTCACAACTCTTAGCTACTTTTCTGTATTTTTTTGATAGGTTTACTCATGGGGTAGCAATACCTTTGGTCAACTTGGGCATTCCGATTTTCCAACAACGGTTCCTCGTCTTGCAAAGGTACTTTTGTGAACTTGATAGCAACTTATTCCACAATTCTTAGCTGTAACACCTTATACTTCTTCATTTCTTATTTTAAAATATCAGGGGAATTTCATATGTACAATCTAAATTTGTTTTGATTTTCATAAGAAAATTTTTAAAAACAGGAAGCCATGTGTTTTCAAGCTAAATATCCGTTTTTTATGTGTTTATATTTCTTAGCTTCAACTGTTCATTAAATATTCATAGTTCCTTTGTTTTTTAAGTAAAAAAATGAAAAAGTGCTTTCTTTTAAAACATGTTTCTAGGACTCTGCTGTTTTCTCAGCGTTACCAGATAATGTCTACTCTTTGAATTCTCCATTGTTTGACTTTTATATAACATTATTTGGTGGTGTAATTTTGTGTGTGCGTTTTAAAATAACATGCAGAGTAGTAAAATGTTTTTTGTAAGCCTTTTCACTTTCTGTAGTAAAGCTAAAAGTAGAGGTGTTTTTTTGTTTTGTTTTGTTTTTTTACTGTTAGATGGATTGGTTTTAGTTTATGTAATGCTATTGAGAGATGGGTAGCTTCTAGTCTCTTTGATGCAGTTCTGTAGCAGTGTTTCTCCACCTTGTTTTCCGCCTCATCACCCTGAGGAAATACCAAATTCTCATCAATTGTACTGGTTCCTTGAACAAGAGTTTTAGGGTTTTTTGGTAGAGATGCCCTCCACGTGACAGAATGGAATATGGAGGTCATAGATATGTAGTTGGATTCTGATATCTCCCCTATCCCAAGACATGCTCCCTCTGGAGTAATGGAAATTAAAGAAGGGCAATTACGTCAATTTTAGGAATATGATTTGAATGTAAGTGACAGTTAATAAATATTCCAATAATTCATATATGCAGTGTGCACTGTGCATCTGTCACTATTTAAGATTTATACATGCTGCCTTTCCTTTTGGTGGACTTAATTTTACTGGGAAGAAAAGGCTTAATAAAACATTAGGGAACAATTATTACTTCTAGCTCCAATCTGAAATGTTTTCAGTATAAAACATCGTAGTAGTAAGCTATTCAGTTTCTGATACATTATCACAAACAAAGATTTTGCAAATCATTGTTCCTTGTTTTTTGTTTATTTGAAGTGTGCGCTTATTCATACTAAGGAAAGCTTTGTAATGTAGCACGGAGACCTGAAAATCAAACTCCTTTTTAACATTTTAGAGTCAAACAAGAGAATAGTTTGTTACAAGATTTTAGTTTCATAACTCTTCGACGTCATTAGGAGCTTGGTTTTTTTATTTGAGGAAGGCTGAGAAAAACATTTTTGAAGTCATCCTGATTAATCTGTGAGAATTAAAAGTGAAGGCAGAGTGAGATTTGAATTAGTTTTGAGACTAGGAAGAAGACTCTTTGCTCCTGCAAAAATTGTAATGCATCCTTTGCAAAATGAATGGGAAGTCCATTATTTGGATAGCCTGAATTTGAGAACATAATGTCATGCCAGAAGAAGACTGCTATAAAATTAGTAGTAGACACACACACGCACACACACACAAAATCACCTATGATTTGGAGCCTAGCTAGATACTAAGGATCTAATAGATTAGGGGTTATTTATTCATCCGTCCAGGAGTCAGTGCTGAAACTATCTAAACACAAAGGATCTAACAGATTAGAGAGTGTATTTGTGTGTGTGTGTGTGTGTGTGTGTGTGTGTGTGTGTGTGTGTGTGTGTGTGTGTGTGTGTGTGTGTGTGTGTGTGTGTGTGTGTGTGTGTGTTGCCTATCAGGCTAGGAGCTGAAGCTGGGTCTAGAGGTTAGGGGTAGTAGTTTTTGCAGTAACACACTTTCTCCAATGAAATCTTATGAGGAATCCCATACATAAAACCCACAAATGAGGAACTACTTTGGTTAAGGATGGAGTGGGGGCCTAGAGCCCTGGCACCTGCCTTTGCATGGTGGCTACTGAATCACTATGTGGAATCCCGAGGTTTGAAAATTATTGATTTAAAGGCAATGGTTCTCAAACTTTTGCATACATCAGAATCACCTGTGGGGTGCTTGTTAAAACAGAGTGCTGGGCTGGGCGCGGTGGCTCACGCCTGTAATCCCAGCACTTTGGGAGGCTGAGGCGGGCGAATCATGAGGTCAGGAGACTGAGACCATCCTGGCTAACACGGTGAAACCCCGTCTCTACTAAAAATACAAAAATTAGCCAGGTGTGGTAGCGGGCACCTGTAGTTCCAGCTACTCAGGAGGCTGAGGCAGGAGAATGGCATGAACCCAGGAGGAGGAGCTTGCAGTGAGCTGAGATTGCACCACTGCACACCAGCCTGGATGAAAGAGTGAGACTCCGTCTCAAAAAAAAAAAAAAAACAAAAACAAAAAACGACAGAGTGCTGGACTCTATTCCCCATTCCCCTTCCCCCAGTAGCTCTGGGGCCTGGGAGTTTGTGTTTCTAACATGTTCCCAGGTGATGGCTGCTGCTGTGCTGCTGCAAAGACCACTGAGAACCACTGGTCTAAGGGATCCCTGTAGATGGGCTTCTCAGGGGCTCTGCCAGTTTTTACATCCTGGGAGTAGGCACAGTAAAGTCACATAGGACTGGTAGAGTTCCAAGTGGGAAAACTGAATTTTAGCACCCAAGAGTTTAGTTGGCCAGAATAGAATTTAGCCTTATTAGATTGTTTTCTTTTACCTCAGTTTTTGTGCACACAGCCAAATGTGGAAGGACAAAGGTATGTCCTAATTGTCACTTCTAGAGTAGGGCTCTGGAAGTTTCTGGGTCTCTTCATTATAATACAGTCTGTGCAGACTTCCAAAAGTAACAATAAAAAATTAGATATGTGGTTTTTCCTTTTTAAATTCCAATTTTTTAGATTTTTATAAAAACAGTTCTAAATTTAAAAGCTGAACAAGGGATTCCGTCTTACTCCTGCATTTGATTAGGCAAATTGCTGAGTAAGTTTCCTCTCAGATATGACTGACTTTGCACCACGCTTATTTGAGCAACCTAACGTTTCAGTTCCTGTGGATCCGAAGTTCTCTCTGATTGCCTTTATCTTGGACAGACACTATCTTTCTGTCGTTGCAGATAAGCAGTGAAAATGGAGTCTGGAGCGTAGCTGCAGGCCAGGATTATTCCCTGTTTTTAGTGGATACAGAAGACTTCCAGCCTGGGTTATATTACAGTGGCCGACAGGACCCTACAGAAGGTGACAACCTTCCAGAGAATCACAGTGGTTCTAAGACTCCAGTACTTCTCTCCTGTAGTAAGGTGAACAGGAATTGGATCCTAAGGCCCACATTCAGTAACACATGAGAAGTCTTTTGTTTTTGTTTTTATTTGTATGGCTAATTATTAGTAAGCATCTCTAACTACCTTATTTAAAATTGCAAACTCCTTTCAAGCCCTCTTCACTCCTTATCTTTTCTCTCCATAGGGCCTATCACCATCGAATACACTATATAATTTACTTATTTTGTCTATTGTCTGTCCTCCTTACTGTAATGTAAGATTCAGAAGGGTAGGGATTTTAGGCTATCTCATTCACTGCTGTAGCATAGAACATACTTAATAAATATTTTGATGATATTTGATGAGCATAGTACATACTTTATAAATATTTGTTGAATTAATACCCTCATGTAGGAATATTGGAAAGTACATTTTACTATGAAGTTTCCTGACTGCAGCAGTAGAGCCCTCGAGGTGAATTAGAACAGAAATAGAGTAGATGAATTTCTAACTATTAAGTGGGAAGTAACAATGCAAGAGCCTGAGATAGGCTCATGGCAGACCATGAGAGACCCAACAGACAACCAACAGTGTTCTGTTTTTCCCTGCTTCACTTCTCCACTTTTAATTTAATTTAATTATTTATTTTTTGAGACTGAGTCTTGCTCTGTTGCCCAGGCTGGAGTGCAGTGATGCAGTCTTGGCCCATAGCAACCTCTGCCTCCTGGGTTCAAGCAATTCTCCTGCCTCAGTCTCCCAGGTAGCTGAGATTACAGGCGCCCACCACCACACCCAGCTAATTTTTGTATTTTTAGTAGAGACGGGGTTTCACCACGTTAGCCAGGCTGGTCTTGAACTCCTGACCTCAAGTGATCTACCCGCCTCAGCCTCCTGAAATGCTGGGATTAAAGGCCTGAGCCACCTTGCTTGGCCTTAATTTTATTTCCTACTGTTTACCTACTGTTTATCCCCTTTTTATTTGATCTGCTTTCCCACTCTGTTTTCCCTTCTTTTTGTAAACTGAAACCATTGGGTTATTTCTAGCTTTCTTTTCCCCATAAAGCAGCTTACATTCTCAAAGTGACATGCTGCAGGGAAATTAACCCCCAAAACTAATAAATTCTAGGATTTCTTATTTTTATTGAGTAAAATAGCATATGGGCTTTTTAAAAATTTTTTTTTAGTCTTTGTGTTTGTTTTTCTGGCTAGTAAGTTATGAATGTGTGGGGACAAGATCTTTCTTGCTAAAGGTAACATTGGGGCCAAGTACAATGGTTCATCCCTATAATCCCAGAACTTTGGGAGGCCAAGACTGGAGGATCACTTGAGGCCAGTTCAAGACCAGCCTGGGCAACATAGCAAGACCCCGTCTCTACCAAAAGAAAAAAATATTTAAAGATTAAAGGCAACATTGGCCAAGATGTGTCTGTAGTTGCCGGTCCTGGCTTTACATTCCCCATGAATGATTTCACAGTCTAGATAAACGATCAAATAGGCTGATGAAAGGAATGAAGCTCTCATGTGTGTCTTTGGTTACCATGGGATGTTAATAGTGCATTGGGTCTGTAGCTTGCCTGCCTGATTTAATGGGATACGTGAATAAAGACATGGAATGTTTTTTATACAGTGGTATATTGGGTAAATGACAAAAAAAGTCCTGTTTTAAGAAAATCTCTTTTCATTGTACAAAAGGCGGGTTAATTCTTAGATTCTAGATATTTTAATATATAGCATAGAGATCCTCCCTGGTCTCATTAATCTTATTTTACTCGGAAAGGGGTCCTGAGACATGTATCCCTATCATTTGGATCTTTATATATCCAGGGGGTCTGTTTCCAAACACTTTTAATGTGAAATGAAAGGTATCTTGGAGATAATTGAAAGTAGGTATATATAGGTATGTATAGATCCAGATATGCATATATGACAATGATGTACTGATGAACCAGCTCTAAAAAAAAGAAGCAACCCCTCACGACCCCCCAAAAAAAAAATCCTACTCTGTGGTGCTTGCAGATTTTCACTATGGCCAATTTTCAAGCTGCCAATGGTTTAATTACTTGCTTGCAAATTTTCTGAATATTTTAACAGTTAGCTCTTGTCAGCTGATATAAGCCAGCTTCAGTATACCAAATTACTAACATAATTATATGTTATATTTAATCCTTTTATTTTCTTCTGTTTCAGCTTGGATATATAAGCAGAGTGACAGCAGGAAAAGATAGTTATCTAGCCTTGGTGGATAAAAACATTATGGGGTATATTGCCAGTCTCCATGAGTTAGCTACTACAGAAAGACGATTCTATTCAAAACTAAGTGATATCAAATCTCAGATTCTCAGGCCTCTTCTCAGTTTAGGTAAGTTGCAACCCCCTCTCTCCCACCATTAAACCATCAGGTCTTTATCTCTTCTTCCTATATCACAAATAATGAAAACCTGTTAGTTTATGGTTTACTTCTTTCTATCCACTGTCTTTGTGTGTGTGTGTGTGTGTGTGTGTGTGTGTACACAGGTAGTCAACAATTTACAAACTGTTTCCAATTTGTCAATAGCCTCACTGCCCCTGCCCTGTCCTACCACTCCCAGAGCTCCTGCGGCTTGCAGAAGTAGAAAATGGAACTTTTAGGATATTCATGGCAGAGGAACAAAAACAACTTTGGGAAAGTTGACCCTACATAAAGTTAGACTTCCAAACAACACTTCTCCCCCTGCTGGTCCTAAGAGATCTTCCAGTATACTATCTGAATTTTTTATTTTCCTCATTATAGTTCTTAGAATTATATCAAGTAGAGATTTATTTGGATTTACAAGTAGTCTCTTAAAATTGTGGATAACTATAAGAGTGTTAAAAATCTTATCCGGCTGGGCTTGGTGGCTCATGCCTGTAATCCCAGCACTCTGGGAGGCCGAGGAGGGCAGATCATGAGGTCAGGAGTTCGAGACCAGCCTGGCCAACATGGTGAAACCCCATCTCTACTAAAAATACAAAAATTAGCCAGGTGGGCGCCTGTAATTCCAGCTACTCGGGAGGCTGAGGCAGGAGAATTGCTTGAACCTGGGAGGCAGAGGTTGCAGTGAGCTGAGATCGTATCACTGCAGTCCAGCCTGGGTGATAGAGCAAGATTCCATCTCGGAGGCGAAAAAAGATCTTATCCCTCAGCATGAGTTGATTAAATCTGATTCTTTTTCTTAGCTATGCCCAACTACAAAGAGGTTGGAAGTGAGGGGGTAATACAGAGGGAATGGGTTACAGTAGTACTAGATGGGATGCCACTGTCCAGATATACTGGGTACTTGGAGGTCTCTGGGAGAATAGAAAGGAATGCAGAATGGAAGTTGAGGGAACTGTTGTTGCAGATAAACTTTTCCTATTTCAAATTTTTTTTCTGGGTTTGGCCCTACAGTCAGAAAACAGAGAGGAAGTTTTCTTTCTCTTTCTCTCCCTGCACTCCTTGCCCCACTGTGTTGACCCAGAATTCAGGCTAATTCTCTAGTACATCAGTTTTGCCATGTTGAGGACATTGTCTTCTGCAGGTCAGCCTATTGTTTCTTTTTTTTTTTTTTTTTTTTTTTTTTTTTTTTTGAGGAGAGTCTTGCTCTGTCACCCAGGCTGGAGTGTAGTGGCACAGTCTCGGCTCACTGCAACCTTCACCTCCTGGGTTCAAGTGATTCTCGTGCCTCAGCCACCTGAGTAGCTGGGACTACAGGTGTGCACCACCACGCCTGCTAATTTTTGTATTTTTAGTAGAGACAAGGTTTTGCCCTGTTTCCCAGGCTGGTCTTGAACTCCTGGCCTTAAGTGATCTGCCTGCCTCGGCCTCCCAAAGTGCTGGGATTACAGGCATGAGCCACCGTTCCCGGCCTGCCCATTGTTTCTAGTGGAAAAACATCTTTTCAGACAACTAATTTACAGTCTTTGTGAATAGAATCCCTTTGTAAGCTGAGGACTGTCTGCATTTGTGTTTTTGTTTTTATTACCTTCTGCCTTTTAAGTGTTGTGGAGTCTCTGTTCTATAAATTCCCCTCCTCCAGGTAGGCTGAACACTCCAGGACTTTGCCAAGGGAAAGGAAGCAATCTAAGCTGGAAGCTTCCTGGATTGCTCTGAAAGGAAGGTTAAATCTGCCTGTTTCCTGTCCTGGTTGCTGATTTCTTTGTTGATCTTCCCAGTCTACTTTCCTAATTGCTTGGAAAGAAGTCCTAGAAATGAGGAACTTTAGACAGGCAAAAAGCAAATAATATCCTGGTGCCCTCTCTGAAATTCAGAGCATCCTTGGCAGTCCAATGTTTGGATTGCCTTCTCTGCACTGAAGGGTTGGGCTTTTCAAAGAGGCAAGTAGAGCAGAAGTCAGAACAAAAAAGCTGAAAATGTTGACAAAGATATAACTCCCCAAGTGAGTTTAATTCCTGACTGTCACTAATCAGTGGCTTAAATTAGATAATTGACTTCCCTTCTCTTGGCTTCAGATTATTTATCTTCAAAATGACCAGAGAGTTGCATTAGCTCAGTGGTTCTCAAATTTGGCTCATCTTTAAAATCACCTGGAGAGTCTTTTTTAACAGAAAAAGCCATCCTGGAATCTATAAGGTTCCTGTGAATGTGTTTTTAACAAGTTCCTCAAAGGACTGGATACTGTGATCTTTGAGGTTGCTTTAATACTGTAACCATTTGGGTTCCTTAGTTGAGAGCACATGGCAACAGGTTAAGTAGTCTTAGAGGAATTCATAATCATAATCATATGATCATAATAAAGTGATTGGTTTTCAGTTTGTTGTCATCATCATCATTATTTTGTTATAGAAAATTTGGGCACTACAACTACAGTCCAGCTGTTGCAGGAGGTGGCTAGCCGATTCAGCAAGCTGTGTTACCTCATTGGTCAGCATGGAGCCTCACTGAGCAGCTTCCTTCATGGGGTAAAGGAAGCCAGGAGTTTGGTCATCCTGAAGCATTCAAGTCTCTTCTTGGATAGTTATACAGAGCAAGTATCCAGTCCCGTGTCATGTTCAATCTCTGCAGGGTTATACTGCCAAGGAGAACAGCTCCTTAATCAGAAGAGACTAGATTAGGGAGAGTGATATAAGGTAATAGAAATTGCAAAGCAGTATTTTAATCTTAAGCCAACTATAGTTCTGGATTGCTAAAATTTAGTCTTCTCTAAGTGAAAAAAAAGTTTAAAAATAATGAATTATGTTTTCTTCTATATTCTAGCAGAGTGATAGCATAATTTACATAAAATGTACTATAAGTCTGGTTCTTTAGAAAACAATTTTGTTTACTTAACTAAATTGTACTAAAACTTGAAGGAATTAGTAACTAAACAAATTATTTTAAGACCAACTGCTGATTGTAAATATGGAGCTGTTCTGATGTCTGCTTTTTACTTTTGTATAAATGGAAGTTTTAAAAGACCCAACTATTTTTAACATGCAGATGTTTTCCCTTAATAAAACCTAGAATAGTTATTCAAGGTTCTTTGCATATTTTTCAAGCAAAATATCCCAAGCATACTTGAAAATGTAACTTAAAATGTTTCTCACTTTTTCTTAACTTGTACTTTGATATGATGATGTGAGGCATAATTTAAGTGTTATTTTAATGTATGTTAGGTTATGCTTTGATCTGAAGTATGTATAGGTTTTGTTCTCTATTCATTCACACCTCAACCATCCAGCAAACACTGAGTGCCCACTCAGTGGAGCCAGGTGTTTGCAGGGAGCTCCAAGCCCTCAGCAGCACAGCATGGGGCCTGCGAAAAGCACCAGCCCTCAGGGAGTTCAGGTTTTGTTGGTGTTTTGTTTTGATTATTTATAACATAAATAACATGTGTTTATTATTGAAAACTGCACAAATAAAGATAATCAAAAATCACCCATAATCCTACCACCAGAACTAACCACTGTTTATCATCTTAGTGTATTTCCTTTCCAACCTATGTAATATGTACAGATAGTTGGATGCTATTTTAACTCTAAGCAAAATTGAAAATATTTGAAGCTGTTGTCTAAGAGGAAATACCCTGGTTTGAGTCTTTTAACTCATCATCTTTCAGAAATGAAAAATAAAAATAATAGAACTTGATACTAGTTTCTTTTTTAAAACTAGATTTTGTTGTTTCTGTGATTCCAGCTTTTACTGGTATAATTTTCCTTTTTTGACTTGAATTCATCTCATAATACCTCTATTTCACTTCTTTTTCTTCTCTGGTACTTTAGGCCTTATGCTTAAAAATGCTTTTGTTTTGATACTTTGGGCTTTTTTTTAACATAACAGTTTATTCCTATAGATGGGGCAAGTAAAACATTTGGGTTTATGTATGAATCTTTAAAATTATTTTTACAATAATTTTAAAGTTATTAAAGCCTGGAGTGCAGTGGCACCATTAGAGCTCACTGCAACCTTGACCTCCCAGGCTTAAGTGATCCTCCCACCTCAGCCTCCCACGAAGCTAGGACTACAGGTGCAGGTCAGCACATCCAGCTAATTTTTTTTGTTTTTTGTAGAGATGGGGGTCTCACTATGTTGCCCAGGCTGGTCTCAAACTCCTGGACATAAGTTATCCTCCTGCCTCAGCCTCTCAAAGTGCTAGGATTGCAAGTGTGAGCCAGTGTGCCTGGCCAAAATTATTTTTAATTGTGATAAAATACACATCACATAAAATTAACCATTATAACCATATTTAATTGTATAGTACTGTGGGCTAATTTTAGTAGGAATTTCTCTTCTTCCTCAAAGTCAGTTGATTGCATTTGCTAGCCCAGGTGTGTACAAGAAATGTACAAGGCTCAAAGCAGTATAACTAGACTTGTTCTTTAGCAGCATATCAATATTTAATCAACATTTTCTAACACTGACTCAAGCACTTTTAACATATTTTCTTACCTTCACTGTCATTTCTTTTTTCTTTTCTTTTTTTTTTTTTTGAGCTGGAGTTTCGCTCTTGTTGCCCAGGCTGAAGTGCAATGGCACAGTCTTGGCTCACCGCAACCTCCGCCTCCCAGCTTCAAGCGATTCTCCTGCCTCAGCCTCCCAAGTAGCTGGGATTACAGGCGCCTGCCACCGCGCCCAGCTAACAGGGTTTCACCATGTTGGCCAGGCTGGTCTTGAACTCCTGACCTCAGGTGATTCACCCGTCTCGGCCTCCCAAAGTGCTAAGATTACAGGAGTGAGCCACCGCCCCCGGCCTTCACTGTCATTTCTTAATTGGGAAACCTGAAGTGAAGATTAGAGAAAATTTTCATCAAAAATTCAACTATTTTCATTATGTTTTCTCAAGTGTGTTAATTAAGTACCACGTAATAGATATTGCTTGGTAGATACCAAGTAAATTACTGCATTTTCTGCATAGCTTTAGGTGTTTTTAAAATTTCCTTTTATATTACCATCTTTTTTTTTTGGAGACAGTCTTATCCTGTCGCTCAGGCTGTGCAATGTTGGAATCACAGCTCATTGCAGCCTCAACCTCCCAGGCTCACGGGATCCTCCCACCTCAGCCTCCCAAGTAGTTGAGACTACAAGCATGTGCCACCACACCTGACTAATTTTTCTATTTTTTGTAGAGTCGGGTTTCCCCATGCTGCCCAGGCTGATCTCAAACTCCTAGGCTGAAGCGATCCTCCCGCCTTAGCCTCCCAAAGTGCTGGGATTACAGGTGTGAGCCAATGTGACCAGCCTTGTATTACCATCTTTACTAAGCTGGAATTCCCCTACCCCTCCCTTTACCTCCATTATTGTAATTATTACACAACCTGCCCTTCACAGATGTTGACATCACAAAACTTTTGAAATTCATTGGTGAAATAATCAAGAATTATCTATTCCAGGTATGTGTTTGGAAACTGAAGAACTAATTTACATTTCAACTAATGTACATGTGTTTTCTTTTCTGCTCAAGGTATTGCACATCTATTACAAATTTCGTGGTTATGGGAGGATTCCAGCTTCTTGCTAAGCCTGCCATGTAAGCAAACCCACACCTTCCAGTTATCATTCTGTCAGCCAAAGATCACGTTTTATAGTGCCCTGTGTTTTCGAGTGCCCAGGGAAAGCTCTGACTTCATCATTTTACCAAACAAATCAAAATATAAACTTTCAGTAAGTCTTATAAAGGACAGGTACTATTAGCCCCTGGTTATCATTATAAGTAGTATGCTATTGAAAAAGCACTGAATGAATAGGCTCAGGTTCTGGGTCCTTCTGTGCTATCCCTGAGACTTTGGACAACTCTCTTTACCTCAGTAGGCCTAGTGTTTTTCATCTGAAAAATGGGAATGTTCTCTCCCATTGGAGAGGAACAAATAAAGTATGTGATGATACACAGAAAAAAGTGTTTGCACAGATATAAAGTATTTGCACTTAGCTTCTGGGTAAATAATTTAAAGGCTCCTTACACAAGGCAATAATATTGAACAGATAGTTTCTCAACAAGTGTTGACCCAGCAACAAAGCCAAGATTTTAAAAATTCTGTATTTAACTTTTTTTTATTTTTAAAATAGAAGAGATAGAGTCTCACTATGTTACCCAGGCTGGTTAGGAACTCCTGGGCTCAAGTGGTTCTCTTGTCTCGACCTCCCAAAGTGCTGGAATTACAGGCATGCACCACTGTGCCAGGCCAAAAATTCTGTATTTTAATAGAAAATAC
Source organism: Pongo pygmaeus (assembly GCF_028885625.2). Taxonomy (NCBI): domain Eukaryota; kingdom Metazoa; phylum Chordata; class Mammalia; order Primates; family Hominidae; genus Pongo; species Pongo pygmaeus. Next base: position 102,020,861 of record NC_072384.2, on the reverse strand, counting down.
TTTAAATATGTACTCACCACCCAGATGTAGCAGATGTTAATGTTTTGCCATGTATGCTTTTTTTGTTTTTTTTTTAGATGGGGTCTCGCTCTGTCACCCAGGCTGGAGTGCAGTGGCGCGATCTTGGCTCACTGCAACATCTGCCTTCTGGGTTCAAGCAATTCTCCTGCCTCAGCCTCCCAAGTAGCTGGGACTACAGGTGTGCACCACCACACTGAACTAATTTTTGTATTTTTAGTAGAGATGGGGTTTCACCATGTTGGCCAAGCTGGTCTCGAACTCCTGACCTCAAGTGATTCACCCACCTCGGCCTCCAAAAGTGCCGGGATTATAGGCATGAGCCACCACGCCCAGCTCCACGTTTGCTTTTGATCTTTTATCCTGATAGAAGGAATGCTAACATTCTCATCTCATTTCTAGTTTTAATGGGAATACTTTTAATATTTTGCCATTAAAAATGATTACCTTAGGTTTTTGGTAGATATAATTTATAGGGTTAAAAAGCCCCTATTTCTAAAAGTTGTAGAGGAATTGATTTTTATAATGTTAAATATCTTTGAGTTTCCAAATTCCAAAATTCAGTAATCTTAATGTATTAATTTTTTAATACATTGCTGAATTAAATTTGCTTATACAGTTGTCTCTTGATACCCATGAGGGATTGAGTCCAGGACCTCCCAAAGGAAACCAAAATTCAAGGATGTTCAAGTCCCTGATATAAAATGGCTTGGTATTTGCCTATAACCTGTGCACATCCTTTCATAAATGTTAAATCATCTCTAGATTACTTATAACATCCAATAAAATATAAATGCTATATAAATAGTTGTTATATGGTATCATTTAGGGATTAATGACAAAAAAGTGGTAGAAACATAATTTTTTTATGAAATGTTTTTGGTCTGAGGTTGTTGAATCCACAGATTTGGAAGTCACAGATATGGAGGAGATTTTTCTCCTTTTCTGTTTCCTGGAAGTTCATAGTTCATATGAAGTAGGAGTTATTTGTACTTCGAAGATTTAGTAGAATTCATCTGTAAAAATAATCTAGGCTTCATGGGGGCATTTGCTGTAGGGAGTTTTTACTGATGTAATGAATAGGTATGTTCAGGTCTTTATTTCTCCTTGTGGCTTTTGTTATTTATATTTCTCTGGAAAATTGTTCATTGCACCCTTGTTTTAAAGTTTATTGGCATAATGTTCCTAGCATAGTCTTAAGACGATTACACCAGAATAACTGTAGTTGTACCTCCTGTTTCTCATTCTCACAATTATTCATTTGGGCCTTTTATCTTTTTTATCTTGATCAGTCTTGTTAACAATTTACCCCTTTTTAAATTAATTTTTTCAAAAATTAGGGAATCATTTCTTTCCCTTTTAAAAAATTTCATTAATTTCTGCTTTTTATTTCCTTCTACTTTCTTTTTGTTCACCTGTTAACTTCTTAACAACTTCTAGTTTAGCACTTGGTTCATTAATTTTTCAAATTTAAAATTTTTCTAATGTAGCCATTTAAGGCTATAAATTTCCCTCTAATTGTTGCTTTAGCTGAATCTTACAAGTCTTAATATGTTTTGTTTTTATAGTCATTCAGTTCTAAATATTTTCTAAAGTATTTTTCTAATCCATTATGAATTATTGGACTCACATGCTTGTTGATTTCCAAAATATAGGGGTTTGGCCTTTATTTTTTTTAAATGACAGTTTCAAGAATATGTCTTTAACCTTATGTAGTAACTTTAAAATTCTTGATCTTAATACACCACAATTTTCCATTCTTTTACTTTCAGCCTGTCTGCATTGTTTTGGTATATTTACTTATAAGCAGCAAATGGATGGACTTATTGTTTGTTGTTGTTGTTGTTTACATTTGAGAACTTCTGGTTTTGACAAGTTTACATTTGTAATTACTGATTTTATATTTATTATTTTAAATATCTTTATTATAATGACTAAAATAGCTTAGTTAACCTATAATGTTGGTGAAATGCTGAATCATAGCCAAAGAAAATAGGAGGAAATGGGGCTGTAGCCAAACCAATAATTAAATGGAGCAGAAAGAAAATGTAATAGTTATTTTTGCAAATAGTAATGCTTGAAGAAAAGCAAGTTTAATTACAGGAAGATGCAAAAAATAGATGGAGACTTGTGACAGTTTAAATGGAAAGCTTCTGGGCTTCCTGAAGGGCTACAGCAGTTACTGACCCTGGTTCCTTATTCTGCTGTTGTTGACCTTCCTCTAGTATTTCTGAGTTAGATTCACAGTACTGAAGAATTGACCTTGTTAGAGCAGGAAAATGAAATGACATAAGTTGAAAGCCTCTTGCCTTTTGCACAGCACCATGCCCAGAGCCTGGGTTTTACATAGTTAAAGGCAGCAATGACATCTTTTTCCAATTTCTATTTACAAAGTCAATATTTAAAATTACTGTAAAGATTTCATTTTCAGAGGAGAGTTTGAGAACATCTAGAGCACAGCTAGGCTGCCCACATGGCTGTTAGTGGATCTTGGATGATGATGCGCAAGCACTTATCATTCATCTAATTGATCACTCAGCTGCTCACATCAGGCTTGCCTGGTGGTTTGATTATTATGCAAGTTTTTTTCTTAATGTGATAAAATATATGTAACGTCATATTTATCATTTTAATCTTAATTGTACACTAATAAGTGTACAATTTAGGGGCATCAAATACATTCACAATGTTGTATAACCATCACTATTTTTTCATTATCTCTGAGAAAAACTCAGTGCATGATAAATAATAACTCCCCCCATACAGTCTCCCCCTGTCTGCCCGGCTCTGGTAACCTCTATTCTACTTCCTCTCTGTTTGAGTTTGCCTATTCTAGGTATCTTATATGAGTCGAATTATGTATTTATTTGTCCTTCTGTGTCTGGCTTATTTCTTGAAGCATAGTATTTTCAAGGTTCATTCATGTTGTAGCATACGTCAAAATTTCATTCCATTTTATGGCTGAATAATATTCTCTTGTATGTACACATTACCACATTTTATTAATCAGTTCATCTGCTGATGGACACTTAGGTTGTTTCTACCTTTAATATTTTTTTATTTTAAAAATCTGAGTAAAAAGTACAGACCTTGCCATATAAGGAAAGAGTGATATTGCCCCTATTAGATTAAAAACTCCCAAGAAAAGATAAGCTGATCAGAGATGGTTTCTGGTTCAGATTTCTTAGGAGTGTAGCTTGGCCTCTTTTGGGGAAGATTATAGGTAAGGACATGAGTGAGTCCTGGAAAGTAATGGAGTTCACAAGAGTTGGAACATTTCTGGTCTACTGTAGACTGGGTATTGGGTATTGAGGAGAAATATGGTCCAAGGGAGTTTGTGTTCACTATATCTTACCTCCGTCTCTCAGGATCAGGTCAAAGCAGAACACTTGTGTAAAATTAAATAAGTCCTCAGCTGATGTCTGCAGTAGAACATGGAGAAAGAAGTAGGAACATTAGCACCAGCCAAATATAAATAAAATCTGGGCACTCTATCTAAGATCTTTTTTTTTTTTTTTGTGAGACAGGCTGGTCACCCAGGCTGGTGTGCAGTGGCACAACCACGACTCACTGCAGCCTCAACTTCCTGTGCTCAAATGATTCTCCTGCCTCAGCCACCTGAGCAGCTGGGACTACAGGTGTGCGCTTCCGTGCCTGGCTAATTTTTGTATTTTTTGCAGAGACAGGGTTTCGTTATGTTGCTCAGGCTGGTCTCAAACTCCCAGGCTCAGGCTATCCACCCACCTTGGCAGCCCAAAGTGCTGGGATTACAGGTGTGAACCACTGCACCCAGCTCACCAGCTCTTACTGCTTTACCATTAAGTATTTTGGTTTGGTGAGCTAAGCCTTAATGTGTTATTGATCAGCATTAAAACTTGGAATAAAATTTTAACAATGAATTTATTAAAAACTGAATATTAGCTAATTTTTGGCTTCAGTTTGAAATGCTTTTGAAGATCTCAGCATTGAAATCTTCACATAGAATCATCTTTATTGTTTCTTGTTAACTGTAATACTAGTTCTTGCAGCTTTTTATTACTTTCCTGTAATAAACTCTTATTAGGTGATCAATAATCGAAGTAAAAAAGGAGAAATTAGAAGTGTTTAATATCCACACTAATTCTGTTGGAGCAAGGAGCTTTGCTTTTCTTCCAGTGTTTCTATTTAGCACAGCTGCCTAGAACAATTAGTCTTGCCATTTATTACTACGACTTTTGGCTTTGAAATTAACAGGTAATGGTGTCAGCTGGTCTCTGATTATTCACCTTAAATTGTTGGATGCGTGATACATTTCCTAGAATATAGGCACAAGTCTGTGATTAACCATTTGTATTGCTACCATTTGCTACTTTTTATACTTAAAAAATCCTGTCTTATAGATAGGGAAATTCTTTTAATTGTATCTGGCATATTTCATTGTATTTCTACTTTCACGGCACCTAAAAAATGTGCATTCTGAAAGAGGTACTTTCTAGTGACATTTTTTATTTAGTATACGTATTACCAATTCCAAAATGATTAACTAAATTTTTTTTTCTCTACCTCTAGTGATTTCCTAAACAAAAACCAAGAGCTGTTGCAAGATTTGTCAGAAGTGAATGATGAAAACACTCAGTTGATGGAAATACTGAATACTTTGTTTTTCTTGCCAATCAGACGACTTCATAATTACGCAAAAGTTTTGCTAAAGCTTGCTACTTGTTTTGAAGTGGTAAGGTCCCATGTATACCTCTTTGGACATTTGGAAAGCCAAGGATCATAGTTGTTTGCATGGATTATGCCACCACAAGATCCGGAACTCCAGTAATTTAATATTTACATGTGTCTAATTAAATTTAATTTTCTTCAGGGAAATGACAAAGTATGACTGTAGATAAATTGAGTTTTCTGTGGATTCAGTTTCCTTTTAGGGCCTTATCAAGATGAATAAACTGTATTCATTTTATGAAACTTTGTCTAAAGTTGAGACTGTATCAGATGCTACTCATTCAGTAGTTGTCAAAATTTATTGGATGCATGCTGACTATGAGTTAAACAGAGGTCTTTAAAGCCCTGGCTTTCTGTATAATGGCACACACCTGTAAGGCAGGGGTGTTACCCAGCCTGGATTCATGCTAGACTTTGTGCCAGGTGTTCAGGTTACCTTAGCAAATGCTGAGAGGAATCAGTGTTACAGGATTTTCTCAAATGTTAACTAGTCCACTCTTACATAAAACTACTTAGGTGGAATCCTGAGAAGTTAGCACCACACTAGGATATAGATGTATGTTAAAGCCGGTCCTGAGACATTCACCTTTCAAATCCCATCGAAATGTGTGATGATTTCATTTTGTTTCTACCCTAAAAGGCTCTAGAGAAATTATAATGACTCCAAAGTCTCTTATAGGTTTGTTGTTGTTGTTGTTGTTTGTTTGTTTTTGAGACAGAGTCTTGTTTTGTCACTGGGGCTGGAGTGCAGTGGCGCAATCTTGGCTCGCTGCAACCTCCAGCTCCCAGGTTCAAGTGATTCTCATGCCTCAGCCTCCTGAGTAGCTGGCATTACAGGTGTGTGCCACAACACCGGCTACTTTTTTTTTTTTTTTTGTATTTTTAGTAGAGATGGGCTATCACCATGTTGGCCAGGCTGGCCTCGAACTCCTGACCTCAAGTGATTGGCCTCCCTTGGCCTCCGAAAGTGCTGGGATTACAGGCATGAGCCACCACGCTGGCCCCTTATAGGTTTAGAATCTTCTTAATCTTTGGGTCTGTCTCTTGATCTAAACAGATTTCACTCCTCAGAGTGACCCAGGAACTGATTGATGTAGGCTTTCTACATTTGAGCCTACTGTGAAACCAGACTAAATAAAAGACCTACAAGGTCTTTAAACTGATCTAGCTTTAGCTGTGAAGGTTTGACCTATCAAATATCCCAATGAGATACAGCTTTCACCTCAATATAGCCTCAATTAATAAAAAGATTTTCCACCAGATCAGCTTAGAATTGTTGAGAGTCAGAGTTCAGTTTGCCTGGATGTAGCTTTCATGTGCTTTATATTTCCTTCCTGAAACACTCCCACTCCCATCCTCATTCTGGGACAAAAGTCATTTTATCATGAAAATAAAGCCCTCTTTGACTATATTGGTTCTCTTTCCCCTATCCATCTCTGAAGGATTATTTACTCTGTGTTTTGCTAACACTTTCTCTCTCCATTATTCACTTCTCATGTTATATCAATGGCCCTTATCCTTATCACAGGGGGTCAAAATCAACTGTGAAAGCTTTTTCATGTAAAGCAGCTCTGCTGCATGCTGAAGTGTGGTGGTTTTTCAAGAAAAAGCACGATTGTGATTGCTGAATTGAGAGCTCCTCTTGAAATAAATGAGTTGCTTTTTTTTTTTTTTAACTTGAAAGGACAATTGACAGATAAACTGATTTTTCAGATTTGGATATTGGCAGATATTTTCTCAGAAATGAGTAAATGAACCTGTCATTTCGAAGAGAACAACTGATAGTATTTGTTGCCAATAATAAAATCTCAACTTTTAAGCGAAAATTAGAATGTTAGAGATGGATCTGCCACTGTGAGTCTGACAGTTTCCTGATACTTAGGACTTTATCTCATGAGATTGGCAGTTCTATTATCCTGTGATTTTTGATGTTGTAGAAAAAAGGTATCAACATTTGGAAAATCTGCATAATTCAGTCAACCAATATTTTCCATACGTCCAATCCACCATCATAGATGGTACAAAGTCATAGATGGTAAAAGACCCATTCAAAGTGCACGATAGACCCCTGGATTTTAACATCGCAGAGTACAAAAAGCTCATTGCTGTGGTTTCAGATTCTACATTGCAGCTCCCTTTAAGAATTTCCCACATAGCAAGTTTTAATATAGTATCAAAGGAGAATATCCACATTTATTTGAAATGGCTATTAAAATGCTTCCCTCTATTCCAGATATATACCTTTATAAGGGCACATTTTCTTTATAGGTTTTAACCAAACAACATATAACAGATTAAATGCAAAAGCTGATATAAAAGTCCAGCTGTCATTTTTAAAGCCAGATAATAAAGAGATTTGAAAAAATGTGGACCATTGCCACTTTTCTCACAAAAATTTTTTTTTTTTTTTTGAGACGGAGTCTCACTCTGTTGCCCAGGCTGGAGTGCAGTGATGCATCTTGGCTCACTGCAAGCCCCACCTCCCAGGTTCCCACCATTCTCCTGCCTCAGCCTCCCGAGTAGCTGGGACTACAGGCGCCCGCCACCACACCTGGCTAATTTTTTGTGTTTTTTTAGTGGATACGGGGTTTCACCCTGTTAGCCAGGATGGTCTTGATCTCCTGACCTTGTGATCCGCCCGCCTCGGCCTCCCAAAGTGCTGGGATTACAGGCGTGAGCCACTGCGCCCTACTACTAAAAAATTTTTGTAAGTGAATTAATAAAAGCTTTTAACATTTCTTAATTTTATGTTCTAATATGGTAAATATCAATAGATACAGTTCACATAAGAAAAATAAAGGGATCCCGAGACCAAAACATTTGAGAACTCCTGCCCTACCCTGGGGTCTTTGCTGCTCTCTTCACTAACTGCCAGGTTTTCTCTCTCTCTCCTGAGTTATGCCCCTATTTCATATGTACTTTTATGTAGTAGAATTTTTCTGAAACTGGTCTCCTTTTCCCAGTCTCCTGCAGTGTGCTACTTATGCTCTTGGGCTGAATTTTCCCCTACATTTAATACTGTATGTCTAAAGCAGACTGAGGCTACAGATTCTGGATAATGGTTTTATGTTCTTTTTTTTTTTTTTCTCTTTAATTTTTGCCCTGTAGGCATCTCCAGAATATCAGAAACTGCAGGATTCCAGTTCTTGTTATGAGTGTCTTGCTCTCCATCTCGGCAGGAAAAGGAAGGAAGCAGAATACACACTGGGCTTCTGGAAGACCTTCCCCGGAAAAATGACGGTAAGCCATGCCAGTTGTCATTTGTTACCCTAGCAAACAGCAACCATTTCGATAACAATTGATAAAATTTTCTCTGTTCCTCACTTGTTTATGGTAATAACCTTTTAATGACCCCTTTCCTAAAATGTCTAAGGACCATACCAATGGGTACTCTAAATACCTTCTCTCATTTCTAGAAATCCTCTCTGAAGACTTACTCACCTCTTTAGTTTGTTTTAGTCTTCTTTTTAATCTCCTTTGAGCTCTAATTTTGTGAAGTGTTTAGATCCCATATAAATTTAGATTTTACACCGAGCTAAGCTACGACCAGCAAATTCCCTTAAATGTGATTTGTGTCTGTTTTATTTTCTCTTTACATGTTAAAATAATTTTGATTGTTTGACTTAGTGTTACATTTGTCTTTAATTCCAGGATTCCTTGAGGAAGCCAGAGCGTCGACTGCTGTGTGAAAGTAGTAACCGAGCCCTGTCTCTGCAGCATGCTGGGAGGTTTTCTGTGAATTGGTTCATTCTCTTTAATGATGCCCTGGTCCATGCCCAGGTAGGCTGGATTCCTAACCTTACAAGAATCCCTGAAAGGTGGACTCCTATCCTTATTAACTGTACTATCAGTTTATGTTCAAAACTAGTGTGATTTTACTGAAACTGTTGACTAAAAGAGGCTAGCCATCATTCTCAGCAAACTGTCGCAAGGACAAAAAACCAAACACTGCATGTTCTCACTCATAGGTGGGAACTGAACAATGAGAACACTTGGACACAGGAAGGGGAACATCACACACCGGGGCCTGTCGTGGGGTGGGGGGAGGAGGGAAGGATAGCATTAGGAGATACACCTAATGTTAAATGATGAGTTAATGGGTGCAGCACGCCAACATGGCACGTGTATACATATGTAACAAACCTGCATGTTGTGCGCATGTACCCTAAAACTTAAAGTATAATAATAATAAAAAAAAAAAGAAAGAGGCTATTTAGCTACAGCATGGATTTCTGTATGTGCTGGATTTCAGAGAACTTCTTAAGTTTCCAGCTTGAACTTCTTAAGTTTCAGCCATGTGAAGAGGGCCCTGCAGCAGAGATGGCAAGGCCCTTTGGGTTAGCTGTGTTATGGGGACAATGTGGCAGAATTGGTGGTACCTACATGGACTTAACTATTTCAAGGGGTTGTGCAGCAGAGACTGCAGGGCCCGTGTGGGTTAATGACATGAAGGGGATATGGGCAGAGACCCCGAGGTCTACATGGGCTTTCATAAAAGTGCCTCCGTGTTCTCTGTTTCAGTTCTCCACGCACCATGTTTTCCCTCTGGCCACGCTGTGGGCAGAGCCACTGTCTGAAGAAGCTGGTGGTGTGTAAGTGTGTCCCCACTCCCCACCCCACCCCGTCCAAGTCTGTTACCCAGGTTGCTTCCTTAAATGTGAAAAAAAGCTCAGGAGGGCTTGGGAGACAGTCTCCCCATTCTGCATAATGAGGCCCACCTCCTAGCACATTAGACAGTAAAGTAGTCTATTGATAATAAAATGGCCTATTGTGAAGATCATGGCAAGTCACAATTAGGTGATGAAAGGGCATCTTCATTGCACACATCCCCATCTTTCAGCACAGAGCAGAGAATTCTTTGTTCTTTCCACCGTGGTGGCACCCAAAACCAAACAAGCATTTACGTTAATTGACTTCTGCTCGTCTTGAAATAAAGAGGTTGTTTTTCATATTTGAGGATTTATACTGTAATGACAGGTTGTTAAACCTACTGGTATTTATCCTTGTGAACGTTTTAGGAATGGCTTAAAGATAACTACACCTGAGGAGCAGTTCACTCTCATTTCATCTACACCCCAGGAAAAGGTTAGTCTATTATGGTATTTTCGTTCAATCTTCGCCCTGGCTCTTTCTGCCTCTTGTGTAATAAAGAAGAAATATAAATTGTTCTTGCTTGACTAATGATGCACAGTTCTGTCTGATAAATCTTCATTAACCCAAAACTGTAGGTTCTTGGTTGTTGTTGTTTTTTTTTTTAATGTGACTTAATTTTAAACATATAGCAGAGAAATACAAGAGCCAGTCAATATTACTCTATTAATAAGAAAAGCATTAGGACACAAATAATTTATTCACACCAAAGAAAACTAGCAGGATTTAAAGCAATGCTCGATGAATTGTTGCCTTAAACTTATTGACGTTACTTTTTGCTCCTAGACAAAGTGGCTACGAGCTATAAGCCAAGCTGTAGATCAGGCTTTGAGAGGGATGTCTGATCTCCCCCCTTATGGAAGTGGTAGCAGTGTTCAGAGACAGGAACCACCCATTTCACGCAGTGCCAAATATACTTTCTACAAGGATCCTCGCCTGAAAGATGCCACCTATGATGGACGCTGGCTTTCAGGGAAGCCTCATGGCAGGTGAAAATGTTGAAGATTTATGCCTGGGGTGAGGATGATCATCACATGATAGAAAAAGTATGAATTATCTGAAATATTAGTTGACATGCATTATTCTTTGCTTATGCATTCCAGAGGGGTTTTGAAGTGGCCTGATGGAAAGATGTATTCTGGCATGTTCAGGAATGGCTTGGAAGATGGGTAAGAAAATTGTGTAAAACATGACAGTAAATTCAAGTTCGGTAAGGTCGTAAATTATGTTATTTTGTATGCAGAGCTGCTTTTCAAGCAAGTAGTAGATTTTTGTTGTTATTTTTTAGAAATGCACATGTATGAGCATGAAGAGAGCCAGGAGTGAGGGGTACAGCCTCTGATTTACCTAGACTGGGTCATTTTCCTTGATAGCTGTGTGACCTCAAATTACACAGCCTTCCATCTGTGAAAATGGGGCTGTGTTTTCTATTCATTTCTCAGTTGTGAAGACTGAGAACTTTGGTAATTTTAATGGTGGTACTATTGAGACGAGAGTCCCCCTTTACACAAAGGACATAGAAAAATTTTCCTTTCAGTTGTTTTAAGTCATCTTTAATTTCTGTGATCTGTTAAAGGAGAAATTTTCCAAGTGCTATATTATCTTAATGATGCTCTAATGACTTTTTAAAAATAAGTTTATCATGTTTTCTAACACTGTAAATGTATTTACATGATTAGTTTATGGCAGTATTTGGTATAATGTTAAGGAAGCAATTTAGTATATAAAAAATGTTGGGTAGGTGATTTTGTGTGTCTGTGTGATCATGTAAATTCTTGTGATGTGTTAAAATCTCTTTTTAATAGATTGTTAGAATGAGAAGAGACTTTAGATCATCTAATTTACCCACTGAGTTGCCCCTCTTATTATCCAAATAAAGGAGCTAGATACCTGGGCTTTCCGCATAGTGGTGCAGGTAATTAGTGACAAAGATAGGTGAAGGACACAGGTCTTCTGTTTTTCACTGGAGTTGGATTAAAACACCATATCTTAGTGTAGCGGGGCTGATGTCTCACTCCTCTTGCCAAACAGCCTAGATTATAGATTCACCTTAAACCAAGATGCTGTTTTAACCCTTTACTCCTACAGGTGAATGTTTCCTCTGTCTTCCTTGTTAAAATTTTACCAGGATATACATACAAAAGGTGAATATGTCATAAATGCATCTTCTTTTGTTATTTTTTCTTTCTCATGGCAGTTATGGAGAATACAGAATCCCAAACAAGGCGATGAACAAAGAAGACCATTATGTGGGCCATTGGAAAGAAGGAAAAATGTGCGGTCAAGGAGTCTACAGGTAATAACATTGGAAAGGCTGTTGGACTGGTGTTGGTTTTTCATATAACCAGGTAAACCTGAATGTTTGCATAGCCAAAATTTCCAAGGTTTAAGTTTTATTTAGTCTTATAGATAAAATTTAGAGGAGTAAATAAAACTGAAACTCTGTGTGATCATCTTTTAAAGGTCAACCCCTCATCTGTCACAGGATTAAAATACTGGATTATTAAATTTAGTTCTTATCTAAATTTTTTTTTTTTTTGAGACGGAGTCTCGCTCTGTCACTCAGGCTGGAGTGCAGTGGCATGATCTTGGCTCACTGCAAGCTCCGCCTCCCGGGTTCATGCCATTCTCCCGCCTCAGCCTCCCGAGTAGTTGGGACTGCAGGCACCTGCCACCACACCCGGCTAATTTTTTGTATTTTTAGTAGAGATAGGGTTTCACCGCGTTAGCCAGGATGGTCTCGATCTCCTGACCTCATGATCCACCCGCCTCGGCCTCCCAAAGTGCTGGGATTACAGGCATGAGCCACCATGCCCGGCCCTAAATTTTATATACCTTATAAACCATAATTTTCTCATAGAGTCTCCTATATGTCTTATCTATAAATTTATTTTTATTACTTGATTCTAATGGACAAAACTTTTATTCTTCTCTCTTAAAAATAACTCATTATTTCGTCTTCCCATAAGAGAATAAAAACACATTGCTTTTCATGTTAATGCAATATACCACACATGATGTCTTTAACTTTTTAACTTTAATCATTCAAAAATGAGGTTTTTTTAATTGGTGAAAAATAATCATATAAACAAACAATTATAGCTACCAGTGAGACTGAGTATGGTTTTGGATTTTCTAAACTTTGTAAAAATGAGCATCAGAATTCAATGTGCATGTGATAATTATCCATTCTTTCCAACCACAGCTATGCTTCTGGTGAAGTATTTGAGGGCTGTTTTCAAGATAATATGCGTCATGGTCATGGCCTTCTACGAAGTGGGAAATTGACGTCCTCTTCTCCTAGTATGTTCATTGGCCAGTGGGTAATGGATAAGAAAGCAGGATATGGTGTCTTTGATGATATCACTAGGTACAGTATTCTCCTTCTATTCTCACAGTTAAGCCAATGATTAAACACCATCATTATTTAACAAGCAGTTTATACTTATTTTGTCTTTTTCATGGAGATTAGTAAGATGTCTTTGAGTTTGAGTAGGTGAAAAATGAACCTTCTTTTATGACAAACCCTTTTATTTACTTTTTTATTTTTTGAGACAGGGTTTCACTCTGTTACCCAGGCTGGAGTGGTGCGATCTCAGCTCACTGCAACTGCTGCCTCCTGGGTTCAAGGGATCCTCCTACCTCAGTCTACCAAGTAGCTGGGACCACAGGCACACACCACCATGCCCAGTTAATTTTTTGTATTTTTGGTAGAGATGGGGTTTTGCCATATTGTCCAGGCTGGTCTCGAATTCCTGGCCTCGAGTGATCCACCTGCCTTTGCCTCCCAAAGTGCTGGGATTATAGGCATGAGCCACTGCACCCAGCCTCTTTCTTTTTTAAGTTAGCAAACTTTTATGTAAGAAAAACCTGTGCATAGGTTTTATTCTGCTTATTACATTTTAAATGAAATTATTTAGAGTTGAATTCTAGGCCTTCTTTTTAAAAATTATGTATTTTAAAGTTATCAAGTAACTACCTGGGGTATATACAGATCTGTATCAGATAGACCACAACATTAAATTCTTCAGAGAGCATTACTGAGTGAGATGTCTTTTGCTGTCACCTTGTCCCATATTTGAGGAGACAAAGTTAACTATTTTAACTAGAAAAATGGAAGCAATACCAACCTAGGGTTGATGCCTGGGATCTCCCATATGATAATTGTCTTTTCCCTACTTTATCCTTGTCTTCAGTGCTTTTTCTTTTCTTTTTATTTCTGTGCAGGGGGGAAAAGTATATGGGAATGTGGCAAGATGATGTGTGTCAAGGGAATGGTGTGGTGGTTACCCAGTTTGGATTATACTACGAGGGCAACTTTCACCTTAATAAAATGATGGTGAGTGGAATATTTGCATGTAGTTATTACTGACTTTTTAGAGCTCCTTTGTCCTTAACTTTTTACATCATCTTTTGATTAGTTTCCACCTTCTTAGTACTATTTTCCTTCTTTTAAGATTCCATAAGGCTTTGGGGATATGACTGCGTGCACTCTTAAGTTACTCTGTATTTTATGTGTTGTAATTTTTCTCTTGTTTCTTCTTGTAGGGAAATGGGGTTTTGCTTTCTGAAGATGATACTATCTATGAGGGAGAATTTTCAGATGACTGGACTCTTAGCGGAAAGGTTGGAAACTAGCTTTCTTTTTTTTTCTCCCTAATAAATTCTTTTACTAATTTTTTTTTTACTTTAAAAATAGCTGATTTACATGCCATAAAATTCACCCCTTTCAAGTGCACATTTCAGTGATTTTTGGTCAACATGGCTGTACAAACCACCACCACAATCCAGTTTCAGAACATTTCCGTCACCCAAGAAAATCCCTTCTGCTCATTCAGTGACTTCCATTTCCACCTAAAGTCCCAGCCAACCACTAATCACTCTTAATCACTCTATAGATTCGCCTTTTCTGGGCCTTTTGTATAAATGGAATCATACATGCAATCTCCTCTATGTGGCTTCTTACACTTAGCATAATGTTTTTGCTTTTTCCATATTGTGGCACGTACAGTATTTGTTCCTTTTTATGGCTGAATAGTATTCCAAAACTACATTTTGTTTATCCTTTTACCAGTTGATGGACATTGGGTTATTTCCAGCTTTAGACTATTGTAAATAATGCTGCTATAAACTTTTGAATGCAGTTTCTTGTGTAGACATATGTTTTCATTTTCATTTCTCAAGTAGATGCCTAGAGTGTAATTGCTGAGTTGTATGGTAAATTGATGTTTAACATATTAAGAAACTGTCAAACTTTTTTCCAAAGTGTCTGTACCATTTTACATTCCCATCAGCAATGTGTGAGGATACTAATTTCTCCATATCAAAAAATATTTCTTATTTTCTGTCTTTTTTCTTATAGCCATTCCAATGGGTATGAAGTGGTATCTCCTGGTTTTCATTTGCATTCCCTAGTGACTAATGATGTAGAACATGCTTATTAGTGATTCATATATCTTCTTTGATGAAATGTCTATTCAGATCTTTGGCCTATTTCTAAAATTTTGTTTGTACTCTTGTTGAATTGTATGGGTTCTTTCTGTATTCTGGATACATGTCCTTTATCAGATATGATTTGTAAATATTTTCTTGCAGTCTGACTTGTCTTTTATTTTCTTAATGGTGTCTTTTGAAATAGAAAAGTTTTTCATTTTAATGAACTCTATAAAAAATTTTATGAATTATGCTTTTGATGTTATGTCTAAGAAGTCTTTGCCTGTTGGCTCACGCCTGTAATCCCAGCACTTTGGGAGGCCAAGGCGGGTAGATCACGAGGTCAGGAGATCAAGACCATCCTGGTGAACATGGTGAAACCCCATCTCTACTAAAAATACAAAAAATTAGCCAGGTGTGGTGGCGGGCACCTGTAGTCCCAGCTACTCAGGAGGCTGAGGCAGGAGAATGGCATGAACCTGGGAGGCGGAGTTTGCAGTGAGCCGAAATTGCGGCACTGTGCCTGGGTGACAGAGCGAGACTCTGTCTAAAAAAAAATAAAGTTTTATAGTTTTGCCTTTTATATTTAGATCTGTGATTCATTTTAAGATAACTTTTGTATATGGGCTGAATTATGTGTCCAAATTAATCTTTTTGCATATGGCTATCCAAATTTCCCAACACCTTTTCCTATTGAATCTTGGCACCTTTGTTGACCAGAAAATATGTTTATTTCTGGTCTCTCAGTTACATTTCACTGATAAACATGTCTCTCCTTGTGTTAATACCACACCATCTTGATTACTGTTGATTCCTAGTAAGTTGTGAAATCAGGAATATAAGTCCTCCAAATTTGTTCTTTTTCAAAATTGTTCTGGCCAATCTAGATTCTTTTAACTTTTCATATAAATTTTAGGACTGGCTTATCAAGATTCTGCAATAAACCTTGCTAAGATTTTGATAGAGATTGCATTGAATCTATAGATCAATTTGGGGAGAATTGCCATCTTAATATTGACTCTTCCAACCCATGAACATAGAACATCTCACAGTTTATTTAGATCTTTAATTTCTCTTGGCAATGTTTTCTAGGTTTCAGTGTACCCATCTTGCATTTCTTTGCTTAAATTTATTTCTAAGTATTTTATTGGTGCTGTTATAAAGCGTTGTTTTCTTAATTTCATTGCTATAATATAAAAATGCAGTTGATTTTGTAGTTTGTTCTTGTTTCCTGAAATCTTGCTGAATTTGTTTATTAGTTTTAGTAGTTTTTTTGTGTGTGTGGATTTCTTAGGATTTCTTGCATACAGAATCATGTCACCTACAAGTAAAGACATTTTTGCTTCTTTCTTTACAATATGGAAGGCTTTTATTTCTTTTTCTTGTCCGGTTGCACTGGCTAGAGTCTCCTGTGGAATGTTGAATAGAAAAATGTTAAGATTGGGCATCTTTACATTGTTTTCTATTTTAGAGAAAAGCTTTGTGTGTGTGTGTGTGTGTGTTTTGTTTTGTTTTTGTTTTGAGATAGTGACTCTGTCACCCAGGCTGGAGTGCAGTGGCATGTTCTCAGCTCCCTGCAGCCTCAACCTCCTGGGCTCAAGCAATCCTCCCTCCTCAGCCCCCCAAGTAACTGGGACTACAGGCACATGCCACCATGCCTGGCTAAATTTTTTTTTTTTTTTTGTAGAGACAGAGTTTCGCTATGACCCAAGCTGGTCTCAAACTCCTGAGCTCAAGCAATCCACCCACCTCGGCCTCCCAAAGTGCTAGGATTACAGGCATGAGCCACCATGCTTGGCTGAAAAGCATTTTTGTTAAAGTGCTTTTCCATTGCCTGTTGAGATGATCATGTGGTTTTTATCATTTACTCTACTAATATGGTGTATTATATTGGTTGCTTGTCTGATGTTAAACCAACCTTCCTTTCCTGGGATGAATTGTACTTAGTCATGGTGTATAATTTTTTTTATATGTTGGTGTTGCTGGATTTAATGCCAATATTTTGTTGAGGATTTTTGCATTCATATTTATGAGAGGTAATGGTCTGTAGTTTTCTTTTATTGTGATGTCTTTGTCTGTCTTTGATATCAGGATAATTCTGGCCTCATAGAACAAGTTGGGAAGTGTTCCCTCCTCCCCTATTTTCTGAAAGTTTGCGAAGCTTTGGTATTATTTCTTCTTTGAATGTTTGGGAGAATTCACCAATGAAGTCTTCTGGGCCTAAGCATTACTTTGTGAGAAAATTTTTAATTTCTAACTCAGTTTTTTTACTTGCTTTAGGTCTATTTAGATTTTCTATTTCTTTATTGAGTCAGTTTTGGTACTTTTTGTCTTCCTAGGAATTTTTCTATTTCTCTATGTTATCTACTTTGTTGGCATAAAGCTGTTCTCTTAGTATTCCATTCTGTCTTCGTATGTTTGTGACCCTTTAACAAAATATCATAGACTGAGAAATTTATTTCTTCACAATTTTGCAAGCTGGGAAGTCCAAGATCAAGGCTACAGCATTCCCTGTCTGGTGAAGGCCTTCTTGGCTGAGTCCTCACATAGCAAAAGATGGAAGGGCAAAAAGGCCTAAGATAGTTCCCTCTGGCACTTTTATTAATTTATTTATTTTTTCGAGACAGTCTTGCTCTGTCATCCAGCCTGGAGTGCAGTAGCATGATCTCGGCTCACTGCAACCTCCACCTCCTGGGTTCAAGTGATTCTCCTGCCTCAGCCTCCTGAGTAGATGGGATTACAGGCATGCGCCACCGTGCCCAGCTAATTTTTGTATTTTCAGTAGAGATGGGGCTTCACCATGTTGATCAGGCTGGTCTGGAACTTCTGACCTCATGATCCGCCCGCCTCGGCCTCCCAAAGGGCTAGGACTACAGGCGTGAGCCACCGTGCCCAACCCTCTGGCCCTTTTCTAACGCACTGCTTCATACATGAGGACACTGTCCCTAATCACTTCCCAAAAGACCCCACCTCTTACTACCATCACAATGGGGTTTAAGTTTCAGCACAGATTTTAGAGGAGACACACTTTCAAAACAATAGCACCTTCTAACTTTTTTAATTCTATAGGCTGATAGTAATAACCTGTTTCATTCTTGATTTTATAAACTTATGTCTTCTCTTTTTTTTCTTTGATTAATCTAGTTAAATGTCAATTTTGTGTATCTTTTCAAAGAACAACTTTTAGTTTCATTGATTTTTCTTTATTTTTTGTTTTCTATCTCATTTACTGATTTTTGCACTAATCTTTATCATTTCCCTCCTCTTTCCTGCTTTGGGTTTAGTTTGTTAGTTTGTTCCTCCTTTTGTAATTTTATTAGGTGGAATTTTACATTACTGATCTGAGATCTTCCTGAAAAGATAGGTGTTAATAGCTGTAAGTTTCCCTCTAAGCACTGCTTGTAATTTACATCATCCCTTAAATTTTGATATATTGTATGGTCATTTCATGCAGTTCAAAATATTTTCGAGTTTTCCCTGTGTGTGTTTTTTTTTCTTTTACCCATGGATTATTTTCATATACTCTTTTAGACATGCATGTGCCCACATTTTGTTTGAGTTTTAAAGAGTTGGAGACTGGTAAAGAGCAAGTTAAAAAGGAAAACAACCATTTAGTGCTTTTTTTCTCTTGATTTTAAAAATTGAGGGCTGGGCGTGGTAGCTCATGCCTGTAATCCCAGCACTTTGGGAGGCCAAGGTGGGTGGATCACTTGAGGTCAGGAGTTCAAGACCAGCCTGGCCAACATGGTGAAACCCCATCTCTACTGAAAACACAAAAAATTAGCTGGGCGTGGTGGCGGGCACCTGTGATCCCAGCTACTTGGGAGGCTGAGGCAGGAGGATCACTTGAACCCAGGAGGCAGAGGTTGCAGTAAGCCGAGATCGCACCACTGCACTCCAGCCTGGGCAACAGAGTGAGACTCTGTCTCTAAATAAATAAGTAAATGTTGAATATATTTCCTCTAACCCCACATTTTATTCTCTGACTTTACCTAGGGAACACTGACTATGCCAAATGGAGACTACATTGAAGGTTATTTTAGTGGAGAATGGGGATCTGGGATAAAAATCACTGGAACCTACTTCAAACCTAGTCTGTATGAGAGTGATAAAGACAGACCTAAAGTTTTGTGAGTAACTAGTGTTAATTCTGGATTAATTATTGAATGTTTGGAGTTGTCTTGCTTTTATCAAAGCTGATTAATATTTTAAAAGCAAAGTCAAGTTCTTAAAGTCTTCTTTTTAAATTTATTTTATTTTTATTTTTTGAGACAGGGTGTCACTCTGTCACCAGGCTGGAGTGCAGTGGTGTGATCATGGCTCACTGCAGCCTTGACCTTCTGGGTTCACGTGATCCTCCCACCTCAGCCTCCCGAGTAGCTGAGACTACAGGCACCCGCTACCATGCCCGGCTAATTTTTCTAATTTTTGTAGAGACTGGGTCTTGCTATTGCTCAGGCTGGTCTTGAACCTGAGCTTAAGCAATCCTCCTGCCTCAGCCTCCCAAAGTGCTGGGATTACAGGTATGAGCCACTGTACCTGGCCAAAGTCTTTTCTTTTTTTTTAAAACAAGATGTAACCTTCTTGAATTGTCAGCTGACAGTGCTTTAGATGACTAAATCTATAGTCTTGTCTATAGTCTTGGTTTAGATTATGAGCCTTAAAGCATGGATGTTTAAAAGGAAAGTTCTATATGTGAAGAGTGTTGTTTTTTTTGTTTTGTTTTTTTTTTTTTGGAGGTGGGAGGGGAGATGGAGTCTTGGTCTGTTGTCCAGGCTGGAGTGTGGTGGCATGATCTTGGCTCTCACTGCAGTGTCTGTCTCCCGGGTTCAAGCGATTCTCCTGCCTCAGCCTCCCAAGTAGCTGAGGCTGTAGGCGCACACAACCATGCCAGGCTAATTTTTTGTATTTTTAGTAGAGACGGGGTTTCACCATGTTGGCCAGGCTGGTCTCAAACTCCTGACCTCAAGTGATCCACCCACTTTGGCCTCTCAAAGTGCTGGGATTACAGGTGTGAGCCACCGCGCCCAGCCTGAAAGAGCATTCTTAAATGGAATCTGTACACAACTTGATTTTGAAAAGTAAAGAACATACACACACACACACACACACAGCCCAAGTGGAATAGTAAAATCTGCATATATGAGGAAAAAAGGCAAAATCTAAGTATATTATGCCCAACCCCATTGCATTTTTGGCTTTATTCTCTGTTCTCCCACCATCTATCCCTAGATGTGGCACAATCACAGAAGTGGACAGTTTTTGGCATATGTCTGTTTTTCTTTATTGATTGCAGCTTTAATTTTATTATTATATTTGGTAGCACCTCAGTTTTTTGTTCCCAAGGATATGTTTTCTGTACCATGTTTATTCTTAGAGTCTTTTAGAACCCAGTATGTAATGCATTTTAACTTCTCATTATAAGATGTGCAAGGTTCAGAAAATCCTTGTTCTAACAGGAGTCAATTTTTATGTTTATTTTTTTTTAATTTTTAATTTTTTTTTTTTTTTTTTTTGAGATGGAGTCTCACTTAGTCACCCAGGCTGGACTGCAGTGGTGTGATCTCAGCTCACTGCAACCTCCACCTCCCAGGTTCAAGCGATTCTCCTGCCTCAGCCTCCTGAGTAGCTGGGATTACAACAGGTGCGGGCCACCATGCCTGGCTAATTTTTTTTTGAGATGGAGCGTCACTCTGTTGCTAGGCTGGAGTGCAGTGGTGCAATCTCGGCTCACTGCAACCTCCACCTTCTGGGTTCAAGCAATTCTCCTGCTCCAGCCTCCCGAGTAGCTGGGATTACAGGCATGCGCCACCATGCCCAGCTAATTTTTGTATTTTTAGTAGAGATGGGGTTTTGCCATGTTGGCCTGGCTGGTCTCGAACTCCTGACCTCAGGCAATCCACCCTCTTTGGCCTCCCAAAGTGCTAGGATTACAGGTGTGAGCCACCGCGCCCAGCCAATTTTTTTGTGTTTTTAGTAGAGACAGAGTTTCACCATGTTGGCCAGGCTGGTCTTAAACTCCTGACCTCAGGTGTTCTGCCTGCCTTGGCCTCCCAGAGTGCTAGGATTACAGACATGAGCCACCACACCTGGCCAGGAATCAATTTTTTAAAATTAATTCTGTGGAATTATAGGAGGCAGAGTCAATTGGTTTGCTTTGTACTTAATATTCCATACACTTTAATATCCAAAAAACAATAATTAGCTGAAAAACATTCCTTTAAAATTTTTCATTTAGTGTTTTAAAAATAGAATTACCATCAGTCTTGGCAGTTTTGGTCACAAAAAAAGCATTCTCGGTTGTATGTTAGAACGTTTCTGTTCTTTGGAACAATTTTGCACAAAAGAAATGATTAATAAAAGGTTGATATGACTTTATTAGCAGGAAGCTAGGAAACCTGGCAGTGCCAGCTGATGAGAAGTGGAAAGCGGTGTTTGACGAATGTTGGCGCCAACTGGGCTGCGAGGGCCCAGGCCAAGGGGAAGTCTGGAAAGCGTGGGACAATATTGCTGTGGCCTTAACCACCAGTCGGCGCCAGCACAGAGACAGGTGAGTGAACACCTGCTCAACATAGATGCTAGGAAGACGAAACTTAAGACCAGTAAGTAGTCAAGGCTCACTACATTTAATTTAAAAGTTAATGATGTACTTCTGCTTCTGAGTAAGAGGGATTAAAACTCACTTTCTTTATCTTCTGTTGAACTCAACTATTAAAGCTGAACAGAATACATGGACAGTTATTTATGAACTCTGAAAAGTAAATATCAACAAGTAGATTGAGGAAGAAAACCTGAATTCAAAGTACCACAAAACCAGTGGTGAATTTACTTAGATGTTTTGCTCCAATATTCCTCAGCTAGAACTCAGTGCAGCCTGAAACGTGAAAGCAAGTACTGTGGTGCAGACAGACAGGGATACAGAAAAAATCCCTCTGGTTCTGGCTCAAGGAGTGACAAAGGGACTCCTAAAATTCAGAGTGGTTGATATATACTCAGTTTTCTTTCTGTCTTTTTTCTCTATTATCTCATGCCCAAGCCTCCAGGACCTTCTGCGGCAGTAATGGCAGCAGCTGGAGCAGGCATGAACAGGAAACTTGCAAAAGTCAAAACTCTTGAGAGAGTGGAATCTTCTTCCCCCTTTGGTGGCTCCTTAGGTCAAGAGAAAGCCAAGCCCCAACCCCATTGCATTTTTGGCTTTGTTCTATGTTCTCCCACCATCTGTCCCTAGATGTGGCACAATCACGGAAGTGGACAGTTTTTGGCCAGAGGACCTAAAAAGGGGTGCGTGAGAACCAGAAAATACTGGGGATGTGATGGAGAGAAGAGCTCTGGGAAACAAGCCCATAAAGTTGTTTGTGAACTCCTGGGCTCACCCTAGACCTGCACATGTATGAATTTGATCCTAATTAGTACCAAAGAGTTTGAGAACCAAGCTCATAGGTTGATCACTCAGGTCCCGGAGTAGTCATTAAGTTGTACACTCACAGAACAAACCCAGGAAGGTTGCAAAGGCTTTGAGAAGTGAACTGGCATTGGCACCATGGCCCACAAGAGACTAAAGCAAAAATATCTGCTGTTTTAGGATTCTCAATATCACTTACACATTCAGTGATTTGCTGGAAGAATTCACAAGACTCAGCATATAGTTGTACTCACAAGTAAGATTGCAGCAACATGGTAGGGACACACAACCAGATCATAAGGGAAAAAGACACAGGTAGAGTCTGGAGGAATCCATGTGTAAGCTTTCCATGATCGCTCCTTTCTGGGATGAGTCACACACAACACGGTTTTCCCTGCAGCAAAATGCAGCGACATGTGTCTCATGTTTCTGCCCAGGGAAGCACACTACAGACTCAGTGCCCAGGGTTTATATTGGGGGCGGGTCACATAGGCACCCTGTGCCTGGCAGTTGCCAAATTCCACAGTCCCAGCTTACAGGAAAGCAGATGTTCACCATAAATCACATTGTTAATCTAAGGACAGCAAAACACCTTTGTCAGTATATGGAACTTTTACGAAGCTTAATTCCCAAGTGCCAGCCAAGGGTCAACCTTATAAGCAGGTTCTTTTTAATTTTATTTCATTTTTATAAATAGAGACAGGGTCTTGCTATATTATCCAGGCTGGTCTCGAACTCCTGGCCTCAAGAAATCCTCCTGCCTTCAGTCTCACAAAGTGGTGGGATTGCAGGCGTGAGCTACCACACCTAGCTCAGGTCCTTCTAAAGATAACAGTTTCAAGCCTGCTATGTTTACTGTTTTATGAATGTCAACATTCTCCATAGGATAGAAACAAGACCCAGAGTTTTATAATGCTCAAAATATCCAAGACATTAACCAAAATTACTCAGCAGTGAAAGAACCATGAAAATCTCAATTTATTTCAGGAAAGAGAATCAATAAATATCAACAGATGACATAGATGTTGAAGTTGTCTGACAAGAACTTTAAAGCAACTATTATAAAATACTCACATGTGCAATCACAAACACCCTTGAAATAAATATTAGAACAAATGTATCAGCAAAGAAACAGAAGGTATAAAGAAGAGCCAAATCAAAATTTTGGGGTTGAAAATTGCACTAACCAAAATCACTTATTGTATGAACTCAGTGGCAGAATAGAGATGGCAGTGGAAGAGTCAGTGAACCTGAAGATAGATCAGTATGGATTATCAAATCTAAACAATTGAGAGAAAAAACATGAAAAAATAAAAAAGTGAACATAGCCTCAAGGACTTGTGGCTCTAAATTTGTTTCCTTAGAATTCCAGAAGAAAAGGAGAAAGAATGGGCTGGGCATGGTGGCACGCACCTGTAATCCCAGCACTTTGGGAGGCCGAGGCAGGCAGATCACCTGAGATCAGGAGTTCGAGACCAGCCTGGCCAACATAGCGAAACCCCGTATCTACTAAAAATACAAAATTAGCCCAGGCGTGGTGGCACATGCCTGTAATCCCAACTATTTAGGAGGCTGAGGCAGGAGAATCACTGGAACTCGGGAGGCAGAGGTTGCAGTGAGCCGAGATAGCGCCATTGCACTCCAGCCTGGGCAAAAATAGCAAAACTCCATCTCAAAAAAAAAAAAAACAAAAGGAGAAAGAATGAGGGATGGAACATTTTGTGAAGGAAATAATGGTTGAAAACTTCTCAAGTTTAGTAAAAAGACATGAAACCTATAGATTCAAGTAGCTGAACAAACTCCATCTTGGGAAAAACCACAGATAACCATGTATAGACACATATTAAAATTCATGGACAAAGATCTTGAAAGCAACTAGAGTGAAATAATGGGAAATCAGCAATTCAAATGACTGCATATTTCTCATTAGAAACCTTGGAAGCCAGAAGGAAGTGGCCCAACGTTTTCAAAATACTGAAAGAAAAGTTACAGACGTACTTGTTCATTTCTCTCTTTTTCTCCTTTTTAAAATTTTCTTTTTCACCTTCTTTTCTTTTCTCCTGCTTTTCTCCATCTGCCTTTCTTCTTTAACTTGACCAGTAACTCCCACAAGCATTGCTTAGCATTTGGACCTAAAGAATTTACTAATCCCTGCAGCAAAACTTCCTAATTAACTATGACTTTCTTGAGTTTAAGTCTAGATAATAGTTTGTTTGAGCTGTGCCTTCGTTGTTAAAATATCAAGGAGCATACTTTAATCTGTGTGTGTAACTACATACAGTTAATTTTTAAACGAGTTTTATGCTGGTCTTCATTTCCACATGTCAGTTGCTTTCTAAAAGGAGTTGAAGAAAAATTGAGCAAGTGTCCATTTATTCAGAATGTAAATGTTTGTTCTGAATAATTAAATGTTCTAGTTTGCTAAAAGTTACCAAATTCTTTAAATAAATTACCAATATTCAAATAATTTTAATATACTAAAGTATAGTTACATAGAAATTAAATTCCAGAGGTTGAAAGATAATTCAGGAACTTTAAACATTTCACAGTCAAATCTAACAAATACTAATTGTTATTCTAGCCTGGAGAGATTAGTTTAGAGTCTATCTAATTGAGTATCCCCAAAATTGATACTTAAAGAAAACCATAGTATAATTTTTGCTTGCTTGAAATTCGTGTGTGTGTTTCAAGAAATTAAATGTAGAAAGAAGTGATTTTTTTTCTATATTTGGGATAAATAGGAATTGATTTTAGTATTTCATTCATGAAGTTCATAATTGTTACCTTCTACTCTATCAGTAGAAGAAATGGAAACTCCCAGAATTGATGAAAGCCATTGACTGCCCCTTGTGCGTGATACACATGGTCAGCTTAGTACAGGCTGTCAGTTCGACCTTAAGACTTTAGCCCTTCAGTTAACCTGGGTTAACTGTTGTTAGGTGTTTCTGAGAAGTGAAAATGAATGAACTCTTTATATAAAATTATGTTGCTACCACAAAGATCTTATGTGTTTATCTAAAATCTCTAATAATAATGATTATGCACAGTTTTCAGTTTCTCATTGGTTGTCATCTAATGATAGAACACTGTTACCAAATTTTCAGTTGATTACTAGTGTGTGTTTTCTCTTAGCCTCTTCATCCAGTTTCTGTTTACCCGTTATGTGCTTACATTGTCACCTGTTGGAGTGTCATTATCTCCTTGCTTCTTAACCTCGTTTTCATTTCTTCCTTTGCCCTTTGACTTATTTCCCTTTTTCCTTAACTCCCTTCCCTCTTTTATTCCTTTTATTCCATTTTTCTGTTGTCACCAACGGGTCTATCACCTTCAAGCTAATATTGTATTTATCTTCAAGCTAATGTCATATTATTTCCAACACCATGGTTTAGACTGGAGTAGAATCTTCATTAATTTATTGTAGTTGGTACAAAGTAACACTACCTGATTTTTTGAATGAATATTATGTAAACTGAGTACCTAATAGCAAGATCGTGATGATTTCTGAGTTCGTTGGATTTAGTACTATGTTGGATGCTCCACTTTGACTGGAGCTAGTGATTGTGTTTCATGTGAGTATTTACACGTATCCGGCTTTCTTGATGTGAAATACAATAGACTTTTCTTTCCCTTTTTATAGTCCAGAAATATTAAGTCGTTCACAGACTCAGACACTAGAGAGTTTGGAATTCATTCCACAGCATGTTGGTGCCTTCTCTGTGGAGAAATATGATGACATCAGGAAATATTTAATAAAGGTAAACGAGTAAAAATTACATTGGTCTTGTGAATTAATAATTCACCTACCACAATATATCATTCAGATAGACTCACAGCTTAATGTTATTCTAATCCTGTTTTTGCATCCTGTGCATTTCTTTTGTTAATTATCAAACTACCAAGATTACATTTCTACCTAAAGATTGTCTCATTATTATGATAGAACTTTTTAAAGTTTTTTAGGGCATGCAAGGGGGTTCTTAAGAAGTAAGATTAGAGTTTTAAATTGCTTTTTGTTAATAACATTAGCAAACTAGAGATTGTGTAAGTAAAGCATGCTGCCTCACCCCTGGATAGGCTCTTTGCTTCCTTGGAAACCTTGTAAGACCAGCTACAATTTAAAGTGTGATGTATATTGATGGGAAGTGCAGGAAGGAGTATTCTGAGAAGTCAGGGGAACTGAAGGATGACTGTTTCAGAGTATCATCAACAGTCAGTGTTTAGTTTTCTCCAAGGTAACATTTTTTATCAAGTTTAAAGTATATTTGAATCTTTTTAAAATTTTGTATTCTTTTTTTTTTTTTTAAGAGATGGGGGTTCTCACTGTGTTGCTCAGGCTGGCCTCAAACTCCTGAGCTCAATCGATCCTCCTGCCTCAGCCTGCCTAGTAGCTGGGACTATAGGCATGAGCTACCACATCCCGCAGAATCTTTCTTTTGTGGTATTCCATATCAGTACTTCCAAAGCTATTTGCCCAAAATGTTAAGGAGATTCTTTGATCGAGATTAGGAACTCCAGCTTCATATAATTGGGGTAGATAGTACTTTCAAAAAAATTAAAGTATTTGAATATTCCTGGTCCCAAAATTGACTCTTGACATTTTGACAATTGTTTGTCATTTATGAAGTTGTTTCTTATTGATGGATTGTTTCTGCTGTTAATGCACATCAACTGACTTCATTGATTCTCTTCCTACTCAGGCCTGTGACACTCCTCTGCACCCCCTGGGCAGGCTTGTGGAGACACTGGTTGCAGTGTATAGAATGACATACGTGGGCGTAGGAGCCAACCGCAGGTTATTGCAGGAGGCTGTAAAGGAGATTAAGTCCTATCTTAAGCGAATTTTCCAGCTGGTGAGGTAAGAGAGCTTTTCACTAAAGTCTGCAGGCTATGGAATACTATTTTATACCAATGCTTGGGTAGTTTCACCCTGAATCATCAAGAAAATAGTTTTATGCCACAGTCCTTTAATAGATTAAGTAAAACATGTTTTAAATGTATGTGTAAGCTATAAGCATAAAAAAGATGAACCTTAGCTATTGTTATTTATTTATTTTTATGTCTTATTAAGTAAAGCTAAAATAAATGTTTGGAGTTTTTAAATTCTAATTTTGGTATGAAGTATAGTAGTCGTCTTATTTAGATTCAGTCTCTAGGCAAAATCATGTATCTAAAACCCAACCACAGGGTAGATAAAATTTAATATAAAGTTTTGTCCTTGAGTTTTTTTGTCTTGTCCTTTGGCAACAGTATCACATATGTTCATTTATTTAACAAATATTTATGGAGCATTTCTATGTAATAGCCATCATTCTAGGCTCTCAAGGGATTTATCAGTGAACAAAGACAAACAGTCTTTGCTGTCATGGAGCTTACATTCTAATGGGGGAAAAGAGTAAACATAAAAAATATATGTAGTATGTCAGATAGTGATTAGCACTATGGAGAAAAATAAAGGGAAAGAGTACTAGATGTGAGATGCTATTATTTTAAAGAGGAGGTCAGAGCAGGCTGACTAATACGGTGGTGGTATTTGAGCAGAGACTCGAAGAAGGCAATTAAATGAGACAGTAAGCATCTTTGGGAAGAGAGTTTCAGGCAACAAACAGATTTAAGCTTGTGAGATATAAGATCTTTTACTGAGTTGAAGCCAACAAGTAAATACTATAGTGAGATAATTATACAAAAGTTTGTAAATTTCTCCCAGAACTTCCGTATATTGTTTGCCTCAACATTGGAAATGTTTCAGGTTTTGAGGGAGAAGTGTGATCTATTAAAAAGATCACTAGCCTGGGCTAGCTCTGACATTAGCTAGATGAGTATAATGAAAATAAGTGTCCTGACCTTTTTTAGTTTTTTCAACTATACAGTTAGGGCAGATGGAGGTGCAAGATGTAAGTCTACAAAAATAGAGAAGACTGCATATTGCCTTTAAAGGGCCAAAATTTAAGTCCGTAAAAATAAGAGAAAATAAACTTATTTATGGTAGAGTCCGCTAGCATACAGGAAGTCAGAGATAAAATCTATGGCAGAACTCAAAGCCCAGGAAAAAAAATTCCTCACCAATTTATCCCCTTGATCATTTGAAAAATTAATTTTCAGCAACTTTTAAAAACACATTTTTAAATTTTATGTTGAGTACAGAGGGAAATAATAGACACTGAGGACTCTAAAATGGGGGAGTGTTTGTGGGAGGGTGAGGGTTGAAAACTTATTGATAGGATACAGTGTTCACTGTTCAGGTGATGGGTACACCAGAAGCCCAGACTTTACCACTACCTGATATATCCATGCAACACAACTGCATATGTGCCCCCTGAATCTATAAAAATAAAATAAAACTTTACGTTGTGTCTTCTATAATTAATCATTTTTTCCCTTAATGTTGGACATTTAATTTCTGTTGGTGTTTGCTTATATTCTAGAAGAGTGGTCCTTGCTCAGAGTTAATATAAATTGACCTCAGATGAGATTTGCCAGTAAGGAACACATATCTCATATAGATCGGAATTTTCCATTCCTTAGTAACTAGACAGAAGAAAATCATAGCACGTGAAGATTTTGTAGTGGTATTATTCATTAGCTGCATTCTTAATTTTATCCTGTTAGAAACATCAGTTTTCTCAGGGAACTAAAATACTTAGTTGATAATAAAGCTTGCTTTCATAGCTAATGGAAATGTGTTTTTATGCTTTTCAACCCCCCTAGAGGTATAATTGTATAATTATATTTTTTATTCTTCCTTAGGTTCTTATTTCCTGAGCTGCCTGAAGAAGGCAGCACAATTCCTCTCTCTGCTCCTCTGCCAACCGAAAGGAAGTCTTTTTGCACTGGGAAGTCAGATTCCCAATCTGAATCACCAGAGCCAGGGTAAATGGAGTTGTGTGGGGACAGTGAAGAAAGGGAATGGTGACTAGATGATCTTACTCAGAGTCCCAGGGAGAAAGTGTGTTCTCTAGATCTATTTCCTCATTTCTAAAATGATATGGTTGGGGCCGGGAGGGTTGGGGCCAGCCACAGTGGCTCACACCTGTAATCCCACACTTTGGGAGGCTGAGGTGGGAGGATTGCTTGATCTTAGGAGTTCAAGAGCAGCCTGGGAAACATAGGGAGACCCCATCTCTACAAAAATAAAAAAAATTAGCAGGGCATGGTGGCACACACCTACGGGCTCAGCTACTTGGGAGGCTGAGATGAGAGGATCACTTGGGCCTGGGAGGTTAAAGGCTGCAGTGAGCTGTGACTGCACCATTGCTCTCCAGCCTGAGTGACAAAGTGAGACCTGTCTCAAAAAAAAAAAAAAAAAAGAAAAATGTAGCTGGGTAGGTGCCCCTTCTGAGGTCCCTCTTAGGTCTCTCAAGTACTATTAGCCATACCCCAGGAAAAAGCAACCACAGATGATCTGAGCACAAAGGCTGCTTAGCAAAGGAAGTAATACCACACTGTCCTAGAATAACCTCAGAGAAATCAGCCTCAAAATGGAAACAAAGTAGGTCTTCAGTGAGATTTTTAATTCATGAAAAGAATTCAGTTTCCTCTAAGACAAAATTATAGATAATGTCCTCATATCAACTCCATATGTAAAGAGCAGAGTAATATTATAACTTCTTTAAAACTTCCCATCTCTACTTTTGACTCTTTGAAACTGAAGCTCTATCTTGGATTCTGTATTCAGTTTTAATATGAAAAATGCTCCTTTCCTCCCACTCCATTATTTTGTAGTTATGTAGTAACGAGTTCTGGATTATTGCTTCCTGTGCTGCTACCTCGGCTCTACCCACCGCTGTTTATGCTTTATGCTTTGGATAATGATCGCGAGGAAGACATTTACTGGGAATGTGTCCTTCGACTAAATAAGCAGCCAGATATTGCTCTCCTGGGCTTTCTTGGGGTGCAGAGGTAAGTGTAGTAGTTACAAGTGCAACCAAATGGTTTTAATTTAAAATGCAAACTGCATTATTGGAAATTTGGCGCTTTGATATCTAATTATATATATGGCTTGTAATTATTTACTTTTTTGCATACGTCTTATTTAACAAAATAGTGATAGTTAATAATCTATTTCTGAGAATATTTGGAGATGAGTATGAAACCTGATTCTTTGGAATGTGTTTTTTATTATGTTTTCATATATATAGTAATATATATTTATTATATATTAGTAATGTATTTTATATATTATGTATAGTAATATATAATATATATTTTTATATATACATATATATAGTAAGTGTGAGCTATTTTGCCTGGTATTTTATAGCTCTTTAGAGCAGAATACATATCTTTGGCCTTCTTCCTTCTCTTCTTTTCTTTCCTCCCTCTCCATTTGCAATTTTTAAGTTAAAGGTTTTGAAGTGGTTTTTTTTTTTGAAAGAGAGTTTCGCTCTGTCATGCAGGCAGGAGTGCAATGGTGCAATCTCAGCGCACTGCAGCCTCCACCTCCCAGGTTCAAGCAATTCTCATGCCCCAGCCTCCAGCCTCCCAAGTAGCTGGGATTACAGGCGTGCGGCACCATGCTCAGCTAATTTTTGTATTTTTAGTATAGATGGAGTTTTGACATGTTGGCCAGGCTGGTCTCGAACTCTTTGCCTCAAGTGATCTGCTCGCCTTGGCCTCCCAACATGCTGGGATTACAGGTGTGAGCCACTGTGCCCAGCCCTGCTGTTTTTATTAGAAGGCATTATTGCTCGTTATCCAGGTAATACTAAATTATTATGTTTTCTTTCTAGGGCAGTGATAAAGCTGATTCCACCTCCCCAATCTCTATTTGTGCTACCAAGAAAAGTGAATAAGCCTCAATTTTTTTTTTTTTGAGATGGAGTCTTGCTTTGTTGCCCTGGCTGGAGTGCAGTGGCACAATCTTGGCTTGCTGCAACCTCCACCTCCCAGGTTCAAGTGATTCTCGTGCCTCAGCCTCCTAACTAGCTGGGATTACAGGCCTGTGTCAGTGCACCCAGCTAATTTTTGTATTTTCTTATTTTTGTGCTTTTTAAAATTTTGTGCTTTAATTGTTTTCAGTGGAATAATTCAGTAGTAGAAATGAGATAAAACTGAGTGAAGGAAAAATATTTGGTAATATCTGTAATGTGTAGGATTATTGGGATATAGAATGACAGATCCCTTAGGGAGATGATAAAAACTCTTAAATCACTTCTGGAATGTTTATAAAAACTTAACCTATTGTGGAGCAGTTCTTTTTAATGGGGACAGGGAAGCCAATATAGCAGTCAATGATTTTTATGGGATTTTATCTACCATAAGTAACAACTTATATTAATAATTTATGGATTCCATTATAGGAAATTTTGGCCAGCAACCTTGTCAATCCTTGGAGAGAGTAAAAAGGTATAGTAGATTTTCTTTTCCTCAGCAAATATGCTTTTCTGTAATGAAAAGGATTTGAGATAGCAGAACTTTTTCATTTTACTTTGATAGAACAGTACCCAAGCTTGTGTTTGCATCTGTTATTACCAAAGACCTGCACTCTGACATCAATATCATTTATTTCTGTTGTTGTTGCAGAAAATAGTTTTCCTGCTTGACCTTCACTGTCTTTTTTGCAGGTTTTGCCAACCACGAAAGATGCTTGTTTTGCCTCAGCAGTAGAATGTCTGCAGCAGATCAGGTAATCTCTGATTTGTTGAAAAGCCACACAAATCAAAGTAGTGCTTGGTCTATTAAGATATTATTAATATGATCTTATCTTTACCTAAGCCTGAAGCATCCCCATTCTATATGCTGTTGGTGTCAAACTCAACCTGGAAATCAGAAATCAGAATGAGACCCTTGGTTATCTTTTACTCTAAAATGACCTTGCATTTTCAAAAGTAGTGGAGAGCCACGCCAGAAATTTATCCATATAATCACATCTTTAGCCAATTGGAAATTAACCAAATTTCTCATTCAGAAAAGAGCATATATTAGGAGAATGAGATTTCACATGGGTAAAAGGAAACAATTTATGAATCGTAGACAGTTGGAGGCTACTTTTCTTATAGCACCATGGGAGTACAAAGTCATCCTTTCCAACGACTCATAAGGCCTAAGTGTCCAGGTTAAGGCATGTGAACCCTAGGAGGGAATATTGTCAAAAAAGCATGATCAAATGGCTTTATTAAGAAAATGATAGGATGTCTTTTTGTCGTTGTTTCTGTAACAGCACAACATTTACTCCATCAGACAAACTTAAGGTCATCCAGCAGACTTTTGAGGAGATCTCTCAGAGTGTCCTGGCATCACTCCAGGAAGACTTCTTGTGGTCCATGGATGACTTGTTTCCTGTTTTCTTATATGTGGTGCTACGGGCCAGGTAACTGTTTTATGACTTTATTATTAGTGAGTCGTTATTTTTAAAAGTCTGCTGCTTGCGTTTTCTGAACTGACAACAGGAGTATGCTCTTCCACTAGAAAAAAATCGATTAACCCATTCCACTGTGGCATTACCTTTTTATTGAGCTGTTCTTTCTTTTCTCATCAACTAGATTCAAAAGGAGAATGGACATGTAAGTGAAAATAACTCAGCATCTTTTTCTCTTCGGGGCAGGATTAGGAATTTAGGCTCTGAGGTACACCTCATTGAGGATCTAATGGACCCCTATCTTCAGCATGGGGAACAGGGTATAATGTTCACCACCTTGAAGGTGAGTGTAGGTATTATTTAATACTTTTTTATCTTCATATCTGTCTTTCATTTACCATATTATAAATGCCATTAACCACTTTTTTTTGTATAAAAGTTTAATGCAAACTTAAATGCCTTTAGAGCACATTTTGTTCTACACTTTAAAACATTATATAGTATATTAAAGTAGGATAAGCCAGTTGTTCCTCAAAATACTAAAGCAAATTCTTTATTATCTAATCCTCCTTGTAAATTGATCAAACTGTTATAAATGCTTACATTTATATAAATAATTGTAACTCTAAAAAAGAAACAGAAAGGATTCTTAGTGTCCAAGAAAGTTTCCAGCAGGAGTGCTATTTAATGGAACAGGGTAAAACACAGAAGGCAGTATGTAAATAACGAATTTGAATTCCATCTTCTTTCTTTGCTTTGTATTTACTGTAACCAATAGATTACAAGTGAGCTTCTTTGATCTGGGTGGCCTGGAGAGATTGTTAGAAGTCATTTGTTTCCCGCCTTGATTTTTCTTGGAATTTGGAAGAATCACTCTAAAGTTTATTGAAAGAACAGCAGATAGAAAGTGCAAAAACGCTTGTGAAAAATGAGAAAGAATAGACCTACTCTTCCAGTTAGTAAAATTTATAAAATTATAATAATGAAGATAAGATAGTATGTGACTGTCACAGGAATACACAATTACCTAAATAGAAGGGATAGCTCCCATATAAACACATCATAATAAAAACTTCACATGAAAGTGGAAACACCAAACCAAAATGGAAAAGAGGAATTATTTAACAAATGGTAAAACAAAGTATTGGATAGCTTATTAGCAGTTTTGGAGGGAGGGTAGAATAGCAAATTATATAGATGCTTTGGGGTTTAAATATAGAGAAAGGAAGAGAGAAGGAAAGACAGGTAAATTAAAATAAGAAAAATAACTAGAATTCAATGTCAGGTTTCTGGCCTAGGTTAACTTTTTAAACTTTTCAACTAAAATACCATTAACGCTTCTTTTTTTTGAGACAGAGTCTCACTCTGTCACCCAGGCTGGAGGGCAGTGGTGCGATCTCAACTCACTGCAACCTCCACTTCCCAGGTTCAAGTGATTCTGCTGCCTCAGCCTCCCAAGTAGTTGGGATTACAAGTGCCTGCCACCATGCCTGGCTAATTTTTGTATTTTTATTAGAGATGGGGTTTCACCAGGTTGGCCAGGCTGGTCACGACCTCCTGACCTCAGATGATCCACCCGCCTAGGCCTCCCAAAACGCTGGGATTACAGGCGTGAGCCACTGCACCCGGCCTACCATTAATACTTCTATTAAATAAACTGAAAAGGGGGAGAAACTGGGGAAAATATTGGCCACAGATGACTTAGATTATTAGTGTTTACATTATTTGAAGAGTATCTCTAAACAGATCACCAAAGAGGAAACTGAACTAGTAGTTTACATGTAGAAAAATACTCAACCTCACTGAAAATCATAGTACTGCAGATTTAAATAAGGTCCATTTTGTGCTGTTAAATTAGCAAGAATGTTTTAAAATTACTGGTGGGGTTATAATGAAGTCATTATTCCCACATTGCTGATAATGGAGTAAGTAGCCATTACCCTTTTGGAAAGCAATTGTTACTAACATAGATATCAACAACATCAAAAAATGTGGAGTTTGACTCAATGGTTCTACTCCTGGGGATTTATCCTAAGAAACTAAAGAATGGAAAATGTTACATGTTATCTGGATGTGCTATTCATTGGGGTATGAGTAATTCCCATACCTGGAAACTCATAATTCAGGGTGCTTCTTAAAAATGCATTCCTGGATGACTCCCCAGGTCTGCAATGATGCTTAATCTGTATATTTATTAATCATACTAGGTGATTCTAATTAGAGTTGTACCTTTTAATGATTGGTATACTCTAAATGTCTAATCAGTAATGGCAAATTGTGGTGTCTCTGCGTGGTGAAGAATATTAGATAGCTTGTAAAAAAAACTTTGTTTGTTTTAGAATAAGATGGGAAATGAAAAAATTTTGTCTATACTAATTACAAGTAGGCAAAAGACAGCCACTAGATAGGGGAACTAGAAGGGAACAGGGAAAAGTGAAATCAGTTAAATCTGTTGGGCCATCAACTGAATTTGTTCATAAGGGATTTTGTTTCTTTAGTCCCATATGCATTGCTCTCTTTATGTAATTTCTTTAAAAGTGAATTTGAAATTATTTTGAACTTTTTTTCCAGGCATGTTACTACCAGATTCAGCGTGAGAAGCTTAACTAGGCTGCATAACAGCTTGAAAACTGGATTATCTACTACAGAGTGTTATAACACCATCTGGAGTCTTCCTGTAGTGGCAAAAAAGAACAGTGTTGAAATTGGAAAGGACTTTGTGTTATTTAGGTTGTTAGAATGAGCCTTACTAATAATAAGAGCCCTGAGCCCAGAAAAAAGGACGGTATAGTTTAAAGGGAGGATTGAAAAGGAGGTAAAAAAATCAGATTAGACCAGTTCTTGGCCTATGATAAGTTCCAAAAATACCATTCATCTACTATTTGAAAAAAGAAGAGGATATCCCTTCCTGCAGTAAAGGGTATGTCAGCTACATGAAGTTGTAAGAAAAGCTTCCAGTAGAGCTTCTTATATTAAAGAAGTTGATGGATATTTTTGAATTTCTGGTTTGCCTGAATCCACCTGCAGTTACCCTGATCCCTTTGCAAGAACCAGATCGTACTTGAAACTATAGTGGCCACACTCTGCCTTCCTGAGTCCCGTCCAGTCATGTGTGCATCATGTCTCTTTGCCAAGGGAGGGGAGAAAGGAACTTTTAAACTGCAGTTTTAACTTTTTCTAAGCTTTTTCTTGATGGGAGAGGTTCTGTGCAAAACTACCACATTCTGTCCCCAAAATGTGGAATGCATCCAAATAGGAGTCTTCTGTATCTTAACTTAAAAGAACATAGGAATTTTGTTTTTGGTTTCTTTATCATGCTACGGAGAGTGAATAGTGAATACACTGGAATTCAGACACCGACTCTGAGCTGCTAGGAACCTCATTTGTCCATGTGCAAACGCTGTATTCCGAGGCCTGTGAATGGCAGCCGGAGGAGGTTTTGCATGCAGGCTGTGTTTTCGAGCAGGACTAACAATTGGGAAATAAGCAAAAAACTGCATCGATCCCCAGCCTGGTGTTGTTCTTCCCTATACTTCACACTGAACTCAGGATGGGAAGAAAAAGGAAACAAGCTTTGGCTTTTTCCATCTCAAAAGTATTGTGGCACCTCAACATTTCAGTGTTTTGCTTTTTAAAAAATGCCCTATTGTAAGTTGTTGGTTTATACTGTATAAGTAACACTAGTAGCTGTTTTAAATAACATAGGTGCTCTTCCTCATCTCATCTCCTACACCGTGGTGAGCATACAGAGTGTCCTGATTTGTGTTAAGTGACTGAGAAGATGTTAATTACTTTTGAAAAAGGATCATGGTTTTTGCTCTACTTTATAATCAAGACAAGTGTTTATTAAAATACTGTTTTGGAATGTTGGCTGTAATGTAACAGCAATTTTCATAATAAAAGGCATTCATCTTTATGTGGTTGTTTTATGATTGTAGAAGAAATGAACAGGGCAGCCTAAAAGATTAAAGGAAACCCAGACTTAGTATTTCTTTAGCCCACATTGTAATCCATGCCTCTAAGTATTGGCCTCAGAAGTCCCTCTGGGGTTTTAGAAATCTCTCTCTTTAAAATAAACGTAAACCAATAGTTATAGCACCCTTTCTAGCAAAGAGCAAATTAACTTTCTTACCCCAATAACCCAAGGACGCGGGTCTCAAAAGAAATCTATTATTTCTTTGAATAAAAAGCATATTTTGATAGTTACTCGTTATTTTTTTTCCTCCTAAACAGATTGAGGGAAGGGAAGGTGAGGCTTTAAAATTCTACTTAGAAACGTTAGATATTAATTATCTCCCAGTTGTAATGTTTTCTCAAGAGGCCTTTCCATCTTGTTGCTGCCTCTACCAGAATGTGCCTGTCCACTGTTGGAAGGGGACCAACCCTTAAAGATCCGTTTATGTTAAATACTTTGCATTTACATTGGAGATTGTTTTGAGTTTCTGAACAAACACATAAATAACCACATTTGCCTGGTAAAGCCAAATTTACAGAATTTCTGACTCTGGGCGGGGGTGGATAATATGTGGAAATGGACAAACAAAAACTTTGAGACAAATTGACCCATTGAGAAGATTTCCAATGATGATAGGCTGTCTCAGTTCTAAGAAAAGCTATGTTACAATTTGTCCTTTTACTGGAGTCTTGAATGAAACTGTTCAGTTACTTTGGATTCTTCCTACTATATGCTTTTCAGATAGCATATTAAAATTATAAATGTTGAAGTGTATTGGAAGAAAAACCCTAAATCTCCAGGCCAATGTTTGTAAATAGAAGTCCCCGGCACTCCTGCAGCAGTTTACAATGGTCATTCACATGCATAATGAATGCTTACAGCAGCCCAAGGATGCAGGTGTTATTCCCATTTCCCCCCATTTTTCAGACAAGCAGTGACCAAGATTTGCTCACTGCCAGAGCTGGGACTCCAGCCTAGAACTTCCCTACTCCTTACTTCCCTAGAAGTCCAGTGCTTTTTGCTACTACAGCTGCCAGAGATGTCATTTCATAGCTGGTTATGTATTGAAAGTTCCTAAAAGTGAGTTAAAAATGAAAATCTTATTGAAATCAAGTGCTTTTCACAAAATATGCTGTACTCAAATATATCACATTCCCAGCTTGTGTTTTCATCTATGATGGAGAGATGAGGAAAGCCACGTGATTAATGTGGGTAGAAGGGCTGATGACCCTCTGATAATTGCCATTTGGTCTCTACCTTTTGCCTTTTTGTCGGCAATACCTTCCTCTCCTTTCCGCAATATCCCCTTCCAATCTCCCCACTGAGTACTCCCTGCAGTATTAAGTTTTCAGATAAAGAAGTAGCTCCTATCTGAGATAGAAAACGCTATTTGTTAAGTTCAGAACAGTGGCTTGGGAGGGGATTGACCAGAAGGTACTGTTTTTGATGGGCTTCTATTATTAGCTGAACAGTCTTCAGTTGTTTTCTCACCATAACATGAGAGATTTAATAAGGTTAGTAGGTTATTGGCTTATTTCCGGTCCTGCCACATTTTTTTCTTTCATTAAAAATGCTATCTTCTGTTGTGGAATGTCTGTTATCTTGAAATAATCAACAAAAATATTAGTGTTTTTCTGCTGTTAACTATGTGTTGGCAATTTGAGAGAAAATACTAGAATGTAGGTTTGAAAATGATACAAATTAGACTTCAGTTCAAGGAATACTTAAGAAGATTTGTGGCAGGAAAGGCTTGTGAGTAATTTAGTTGTTAGGCTGGGTTAGGCATCTGTGGATTACATCAAAGAGGATGTGCAGAGATTTTATCGGGAGCAGTGAGGTGACTTTGGCAGCTAACAGGCCACTAGTATCCTACTAAAGCTTTTGTCTGGATAGGAGCAACATTGCATGTTTACAGTGTTGCAGGTAAGAGACCTTGGCAAATAATCCTCAGTTACCGGAAGATGTATCCATAACTGCCCAGCTTGCCTGTCAGTTTTTAATAGCTAAAGATATAAATCTGGGTAATCTAACTCAAATGGCTTAGTTTCATTTTAACTCAAATGATATGGGGAATTTTATGATCTTGAAAGAGCAGGTTTTGCTTTGAGAAGCCATTTCTTCAGTATGGAATAATGAGTTGTCAGGAAGATTGAGTACAATGGGCATTTGCCCTGGTCCTAATCAATGGCATTTGGACCCAGAGGGAGCCAGCTATTTTCGTAAGGGCCATTTCTCATCATTAAGTTTTCAAGTGCTTTTTTAGAGTTTGTCTAGTAAAAAGCATTATTTTGAAAAACAAGCATAGTAAGGGTAGGGGGTTGTGGCATTTAATAATACATTTTAAAAAGCTAATGAAAATACTGATTTTTAAAACAAGATTTAGGACAAATTCCTTAGGCGTAAGTCACACTAATGCATCTTCTGAGTCAAGAACTGGCTATCCTCTGTGTGTACTGAATCTGGAATTGCATGTGGTAGGGTGCTTACTTATTTGCAGTCTCAATCAAGAATTCTCACTCTCAAGATAGCAGAAATAGATAAGTTTCAACTGACAAATTTGGTACAGAAGTCATGGAAAGGAAGGTAAGTCTTTTGCCAGGCATCATGCCAGGCATCAGCATCTTTCAGGACTAAGGAAACAAAAGAGGAAAACTCGATTTTACTACATGTTAACTCTACTGAATACCTCCTTGAATGTCAGATTCCTTATCTGTAAAACAAAGGTTTTGCATTTGATTATCTCTAAGATCCCCTTCTGCCCCCAGTTTTAAAGTTTAATAGGGAAAGAGGTTTAAGTCAGGATACCAGGCCAGGGAGGAAAGGAAGGGAGGGCACAGGCCTCTGGAGTTCAGCTGCCTCCCCCATCAGGATTGAAGTCCCAGCTGATGGCCACTGCCTTGAGGGAGGTATCAGCCTTTTACTTCTGGATCTTGGCCTCTCCTTGTTCTACCCCTTCCCAACAACAACTGAACATACCGAGTGCTTGCTATGGCCCAAGCACTGTTGCAGGTGAAGCTGCAGCATGAACAAGATAAGCAACATCTCTGCCCACCCGGCCCTCTGCAGACTTTACACCTGCAGGAGACAGACACTGAGCGAGCCAATGGATACGAGAACTGGGAAAATGGGAAGTGCTATGAGGGCAATAAGTTGCAATTGTTTTCTTAGCTACCTGGAGGGAGGGAAAATCATTTTCTGGAAGTTTTTTTGCATGAGTTTTGTCTTAGCTTTGGCTGCCATAACAAAATACCATAGACAGTGGCTTAAACAACAGAAATGTATTTTCTCATACAGTTCTGGATGCTGGAAGTTGAAGATTGGGATGCCAGCATGGTTGGGTTCTTGCGAGGGTTCTCTTCCTGGCTTTCAGATGGCCACATTTTCACTGTGCCATCATCTGGCAGGGAGAGAGAGAACACATGAACTCTGGTGGCTCTTACCCACACGCTAATGACATCATGAGGCCTCTACCTCATGACCTTAACTAAACCCAGTTACCTCCCAAAGGCCCCATCTTCAAATACCATCAACACTGGGATTAGGGCTTCAACATCTGAATTGGGGGTGGGGACACAACATTCAGTCCACAGTAAATTTGTCATAGGAACCTGAAGATGACCAGCCAAGCACAGTTTTTAGAATTTACGTAAGTTGTAGATTACTGTAATTACTGTTTTTGCCTCTGTGGCTGAGAAACTTTGGGTCAAAATGAGCCTTTTAGAATGTACGAATTAGTTATCTAGGTAGCCCTGAAGTTGGCTCTAGATTTATTAGAAGCTATTTTAACCATTGCATTCACTCAAGAAACCACCGCCTATCTGTGAAGCACAGCCTATCTGTAAAGCTCCCTCACAATAAAATCATCTCAGAAATTTGTAGTCTGTAGTGTGTGCCCCCAACTGCTGAATGGGTAGGCCTAGCTCAGCACAGTCATTCGGGCATTAAATATGGTAGAAATGTGGTCCACCTTATGACGGGCAAACAACAGTTGGCTTGTTTAATCTGCACTGCTTCGCCAAGGACGTGTGATTTGTGAGATGCTGGAGGGGAATCAATTTTAAGAGTCAGCCTGAGTGTCAGCCTCATCTGTCTGCTCTGACTTTTGTCTGCTCTCTGGCAGGCACTCCGTCTCCCTTTTCAATTTTCTACCCTGGAAGTGCTCCC
Source organism: Pongo pygmaeus (assembly GCF_028885625.2). Classification (NCBI taxonomy): domain Eukaryota; kingdom Metazoa; phylum Chordata; class Mammalia; order Primates; family Hominidae; genus Pongo; species Pongo pygmaeus. The sequence continues at coordinate 101,980,238 of NC_072384.2, read as the reverse complement.
GTCCCGGGAGGAAGATGAATCAGATATGCAGCTGTGATGCTAAATGATTCAATAGAGGCAAAAACGCAGAACAGAGGAAAATGCATGGTTTAATCTGACTCAGTTGCAAGTGGGCAGGGTAGGTGATGGAGGGCAAGTCAAAAGCATAACGATGTCAAGCTTTGGTAGAACCTAGCAAACTAGAAGACTTCGGGGTGTTTGGAAAGGAATGTGTACGGGAAAGTTGTCTAAAATGCTGTAACTGCTTTCTGTGTTGCTCTTCTCACTGCCTTAGAATTTAGAGTCAAAATAATAATGATCTTTTCTTCTTTTTGATAGCCTTCCTGGCTTCAACCCACAATCTGTCTAGATTCTAGACAGTGGTTCTCAACCCCATCAGAGTCAATACTCCAGCCTTAGATTCTAGACAGTGGTTCTCAACCCCATCAGAGTCAATACTCCAGCCTTAGGTTCTAGACAGTGGTTCTCAACCCCATCAGAGTCAATACTCCAGCCTTAGATTCTAGACACTGGTTCTCAACCCCATCAGAGTCAATACTCCAGCCTTAGATTCTAGACAGTGGTTCTCAACCCCATCAGAGTCAATACTCCAGCCTTAGATTCTAGACAGTGGTTCTCAACCCCATCAGAGTCAATACTCCAGCCTTAGATTCTAGACACTGGTTCTCAACCCCATCAGAGTCAATACTCCAGCCTTAGATTCTAGACACTGGTTCTCAACCCCATCAGAGTCAATACTCCAGCCTTAGATTCTAGACACTGGTTCTCAACCCCATCAGAGTCAATACTCCAGCCTTAGATTCTAGACAGTGGTTCTCAACCCCATCAGGGTCAATACTCCAGCCTTAGATTCTAGACAGTGGTTCTCAACCCCAACAGGGTCAATACTCCAGCCTTAGATTCTAGACAGTGGTTCTCAACCCCATCAGGGTCAATACTCCAGCCTTAGATTCTAGACAGTGGTTCTCAACCCCATCAGAGTCAATACTCCAGCCTTAGATTCTAGACACTGGTTCTCAACCCCATCAGAGTCAATACTCCAGCCTTAGATTCTAGACAGTGGTTCTCAACCCCATCAGAGTCAATACTCCAGCCTTAGGCTCTAGACAGTGGTTCTCAACCCCATCAGGGTCAATACTCCAGCCTTAGATTCTAGACAGTGGTTCTCAACCCCATCAGGGTCAATACTCCAGCCTTAGATTCTAGACAGTGGTTCTCAACCCCATCAGGGTCAATACTCCAGCCTTAGATTCTAGACAGTGGTTCTCAACCCCATCAGGGTCAATACTCCAGCCTTAGATTCTAGACAGTGGTTCTCAACCCCATCAGGGTCAATACTCCAGCCTTAGATTCTAGACAGTGGTTCTCAACCCCATCAGAGTCAATACTCCAGCCTTTAACAACTAATTTGAAGTGTTCCTTTTATAACAAAAACCTTAATTTATTCTTTATTGTCCTACTATAACAATGTTGTTTATCCCTACCCCCACCGCATACCCCTTGGCCGTTACCATTTTGGTGCACTCTGGGCCCACTCCAGCTGCTAGCCCCTCCACTTCCTATCTGAAGGTATACATGTTGCATGCTGGAAGAGTCAGAAATAATGCTCTCTGGGAAGAGCTCTCAACCTGTTGGCTGTCAACAGGGGCCAAGAGAATGAGGGTATTTATATCCCAAGATTGCCATTGCTGTATGAAAACCCACACGTTGCCATTGGTGTATAAATACCCTCACTCCCTTGGCCCCTGTTCCCCTGTGGGATTAAGCTCTAGTTGCCCACAGTGGTTACTTCTTGATAACAACCTATTACTGGCTTTTTCCCCTTCCCCACCTCAATACCCTACTCCCCATTGTATATTAAACCTGTGCAAAAGTGTCTTGTGTTTATATGTAAAGAAAAGTTGGTGTCTAGATTCAGATAACTACAGGTTTTTTTGTTTTTCAGTGACATGAAAGTTCAGTGGGACATTTGAAAGTTATACAGGGCATGAGGCGATTCTTCACTGTGTAGGGCAACTTGTGGAAAACTTTGCTTAAAGAGCAGTAGGCATGTTTTCTTTGCCCATGTTTTCTTAATCCCTTCCTCTCCTACCCTGCTGGCTGAAATGTAGATGTGATGGCTGGAGCTGCAGCTGCCATCTTGGAGCAAGTAGACAGAACCATACTATACCCTAGGGTGGCAGAGCAGTAGGCGGAAGGAACCTATTCCCTGAGGACTTCATGGAGCAAGGCTGCCCTATTAGCCCTGGATTCTGTCTGTCTCTGAACTTTAACATGAACAAGATATAAACTACTCTGCTAAGCCAAAATTATTCTGGGTTTCTACTTCTTGAAACTGAATCTACCTAAAGCAATATCAAAAATAAACATTAAAATAAGCATTTCAAACTAGTTTTCAAAGGCTGGTATTAAATCTGATAGGGTTAAGAAAACTGTCTAGGCCAGGTGCTATGGCTCACACCTATAATCCCAGCACTTAGAGAAGCCGAGGTGGGAAGATTGCCCAGAAGTTGGAGAGCAGCCTGGGCAACATAGTGAGACCCCATCTCTACAAGAAGTTAAAAATTACCCGGGTGTGGTGGCACATGCCTATGAACCCAGATACTCGAGAGGCTGAGGTGGGAGGATCATTTGAACCTAAGAGGTCGAGGGTGCATGATCATGAGCCATGATCATGCCACTACACTCCAGCCTGAGCAAGAGGGTGAGACCCTGTCTCAAAAAAAAAAAAAAAAAAAAAGGGAAAAAGAAAACTGTCTAGACTCTATATAGATTGTAGGATTGAGCCAGGAAAGCACTCTAGAAACAAAACAAAAAAACAGATCGTAACAGTATTGTCTCTAAATTCTAAGAGTGTGCCTCAGTAATAACCCATAATTCTTCCAATTGTGACCAGACCAGCTAGTTCTTCTATGAAGAACTATAAGGTGCAGTGAGAGGAAATGGGGCACCTGAGTGGAGCTGGTCCACAGAAGACTTTTCTGAGCTCTAATGATGGGTAAAGTCAACGGGGTAAAGAGGTGGAAGATAAATAAATATAATATTTGTCATTTACTTTTAAAAAGTGGGTAGGTGTGGTTTCCAGGAAATCAATTCTTCTCAAAGGCTAAAAAAATTGTTTAAAACATGGAGTTAGGGGGAGCATTTTATGCAATAGTCGTTTTCTCTTTCACACCGCTGGTGATGGTTAAGAGTAGGCACCACGGGGGAAGACTGTGTTTCATTTGATGTGTGTCCCAGTGTGTAGCACAGGGCCTGGCTTGCTGAGGAAATGCTGTTGAAAATATATTCCAGTGTGCTGAGAGCTGGTGGCCAGTGGGACTGAGTGAGCTGTGTGCCATGTATTGACCCACTTCCTAGTCCTGAATTCCTTTTAGAAGCTCCGGCAGGGAGGATGATACAGTCAGACAAAGGAGCAGATCCACCAGACAAGAAGGACATGAAGCTTTCTACAGCCACCAACCCGCAGAATGGTATGTGTCACCAGGGCTCCTTTTCTAGACCGGAAAGTAATATCACCTCTGACATGTGATCAAATGAATGGGCAGAAATCCTGGCAGACTTACTGTGATCCCTGTGAGGATCGTGTACATTTTTGGTTGCACTACTGCCCTACCAGTGATAACTTTAAGAGCAAATTTCAAGCCAGGAAGGAAATAAACGGACGTGGTGGATTCAAAACCTTTTTTTTCCTTACCTGACAATGTTTTATGTAAAACTTAGAACTTCTTAAGTTGTTCACATTCAGAATATCACTGCAGCACTATGAAAATACTGTAAAAATAGAATATTCACTAGAATCTGTTTAGACCCTTTAATCAGGAGAATACCGAGCTTTGCATTAAAAATCTATTGGGAGTTAGAATTTTTCAATATCACTCTCAATAAGAATTTTTTGAGAGGATGAAATGACTCTTATGTTTGAGTTAGAGAAAGAAGATACAGAACACGACTAGATAATTTCGGGATAAACGACAGGCTGGTAAGATGGGGAAGGGGAGAGCAATCATTTTCCTTTCATGACATCTTACATCTACACATCACCATCTATTATTTTACTCAGTGTTGAGAACAACACTATGACAAAGCTAGCACATTCTCATCTTGGGCAAAGAAACTGGGTTTCGGATAGTTATGTGACTTTGTGATGTTCACAAAGTAAGAGATGGAACAGGGCTTGAAGCCAGATCTCTTGGCCTGAAATCCAGTGTCATTTCCACTCCTAGTGAGACCCCATGGCATGCCCCAGCTGTCTGACTTGCCTTTCACATTTACACCCGCACCTGCCACCCCATTTCTGCTCTCTTCCTTTCCTAGGCCTCTCCCAGATCCTGAGGCTTGTGCTGCAAGAGCTGAGTCTGTTCTACAGCAGAGACGTGAATGGAGTGTGTCTCTTGTACAATCTCCTCCACTCGCCGTGGCTTCAGGCTCTGCTAAAGGTGAGTGCTGCTTTGCTCTGAAGCCTTTGCTTGCTGAAGGGGTTGTGGGGAGTGTGTAGAAAATGACTGTTTCAGTCCATTCAGGCTGGATAGCTGAATAGTTTATAAACAACAGAAATTGATATCTCACAGTTCGGGAGGCCAGGAAGTCCAAAATCCAGTCGGCAGCAGATTCAGTGTCTTTTGAGGGCTCCCTCTCTGGTTCATAAATGGTACCTTCTTGCTATGTCCTCACATAGTGGAAGGGGCTAGCCAGCTCTCTGGGGTCTCTTGTATAAGGGCGTTAATTCCCTATTCATGAGGGCAGAGCCCTGATGACCTATCGGCTCCCAAAGACCTTACCTTTTTTTTTTTTTTTTTTTTTTTTTGAGACAGAGTCTCACTCTGTTGCCCAGGCTGGAATGCGCTGGCCTGACCTCAACTCACTGCAACCTCCACCTCCCGGCTTCAAGCAATTCTCCTGCCTCAGCCTCCTGAGTAGCTGGGATTACAGGCACCCACCAACACACTTGGCTAATTTTTGTAGTTTTAATAGAGATGGGGTTTCACCATGTTGGCCAGGCTGGTCTCAAACTCCTGACCTCAGGTGATCCGTCAAGCTCAGCTTCCCAAAGTGCTAGGATTACAGCCAGCCTTACCTTTTAATATCATCACCTTGGGATGAGGATTTTAACATATGCATTTTGGAAGTACGCATTCAGATCATAGCAACTACTTACCCAATGGTGTCATTTATCAACTGGTAGGAAATTTCAACTTGGAAAAAGTTCTTAGAAGGCACCTCTCAGAGAAGAGCTACACAAACTTCTTAGCTTAGGAAGGAATTAACTTAGGTGGAGAAGAATATGGTAGTCCCTTCCTTTTCTCCCCACAGCTCTTTTTCTTCCAGAGGCCCCCTGGAATCACAAAACAGCCACCACAATGGTCATTGGCAACACTTTATCAGCTGGCTACAACCGTTTGTCCTTGCAGCAACCCTGGATAAATAAAAGTGCTTTAAAAAATTATTCCTCTTTGTTTGTTAAAGTTAGAAAGTAAAATATCTACAGTTCTGTTTAGGTATCCTAAAGTTTCTTATTCTAAAGTTTCTTCTGGCCCAGTGTGATGGCTCATGCCTGTAATCCCAACATTTTGGGAGGCCGAGGCGGGTGGATCACCTGGGGTCAGGAGGTTGAGACCAGCCTGGCCAACATGGCAAAACCCTGTCTCTACTAAAAATACAAAAAATTAGCCATATGCAGTGGCACGCACCTGTAATCTCAGCTACTCTGGAGGCTGAGGCACGAGAATCGCTTAAATCTGGGAGGCAGAGGTTGTAGTGAGCCAAGATTGAGCCACTGCACTCCAGCCTGGGTGACAGAGAGAGACTCCATCTCAAAATAAATAAATAAAATGGAATAAATAAAGTTTATTCTTTTTTAATTTGGCTAAAATTCCATGCACTATACAATAGCATCTAATAGACAGTAGAAAAATAGCATCTACTATCTAGTAGATGCCACTACTATAATTTTGTTGTTCTGAACAAGTGTTATTATTAAGAGAGATCCTTTTGAAGTTATTTTTTGGGATGTGGGTATTTCCTTCACTTAAGTGTGAAATGTGGTCTGTCTTATAGTGCATGTTAATATTATACAATAAAAGTGGCAACATCTTTGGCATGAACAAAGAAGTACTCCTCACAGCACTTGTTATAAAACACCTGATTTCTATCAGGCATTTTCCCACAGGATCAGCTAAGGTAGGAGTTTTAATTTCATGATGGGCATTGCCTTTGCTCACCACTGCTAGGCCCTTGGTGAGTCATCCAATCAGCCTTCATCACTTCCAGGTAAACTTGAATGCAGGCCCTGAGATAGAGCAGGGAAGCAGCATCGTCACTAATCTGGATAGAAAAGACTGGGGGCTCAGCTGGCCCCTTGGGCCTTATTTCTTTGTCTGTAAGAGAAACTCAATTCCTAAAATAAGATCAAGGGGTGCATTGCAGAGCTAGGCAGGCTTTGGTGTCCTCAGCCCAATCCTAGATCTTGGTATGGAAAAAAATTCCCAAGGGTATGCAGAGATGAAGTTGGAATTTTAAAAAATGAACTTGTACTGGAGAATTAGGAGAGGAATGGGAAACAGCCCCAAAGCACAAAGCAGAGTACAGAGAAGCGTTTGTAGCATGCCCGCCTCTTATTCAGAACCTTCAGTGGCCCTGAGCCACACAGCTCACTTGCTGCACAGGCGCCCAACACAGGGGTCCTCACAGGTGTCTGGTCCTAAAGGGCCTCTCCTTTAAGATGATCCTTTATGCATCATCTACAAATCCCCATTGGTTTCAGCCCCGGACACCCTACCCTCACTCCGTTTAACAAGATTAAAAGTTTGAATTCCTTTTTATTACTGAAATGCTTGGGGAAGATCAATTTCCCAATGGCAGCCAATAATTAAGCTTTTGAAGCATTGGGGCCACCAAACTCAAGTTCATTTCTCTTTGGCAACTAGAGACACAACTTAGTAAACACCAACACACACCATGCTGTGCAGTCATTGGTGCAGTTGCCTGGGGTGTTTCTTCTCTTCGAGAGTCTTAAATCCAAAATGGCAATAGTCATATTATCAATATCAATTCCCCCTCCCTTGTCCTTCTGCAGATTTATGACTGCCTCCAGGAATTTAAAGAAAAGAAACTAGTTCCTGCCACACTACATGCACAGGTGTTATCCTATGAGGTAAGGAGATTTTATTCCACAGGATAGTAGAGCTCTGATGTGGTGCCATTTTACCCACATTGCTAGTTCAAATGAATTAAAGGTTCTAAGGAAAAGTTTTATTGATGACTATGCATCTAATAAATGTTTTTAATTGAACTTTAATATAAGGAAGAACATTGGCTGGATATCTCCCCAAATTAAAACACTCCCCACCACCACCTACATCATTTTTAGCATGTGTCCATTTCTTTCTTTTTTCCTAAATCTTGTACTCTATTTGCCCTTCATAAACAGGGTAATGTTACAGTAATAATTCTCGGATTTATATCTCTAGCCTGGAGATTTCCCTAAATTCCAGTCTCAAATATCCAACTACCTCCTCTCCATCTTACTTGGATGTCTAATGGACTCCTCCAAGTTCACACGTTCCAAACTGAGCTCCCGATCTTCCCCACCTGCCGATCACCCCCACCCACTCTTCTGGGAGCCTTTTCTATTTCAGAAATGACACCTGTGTTCTTGCAGTGCTCAGGCCAGAATCTTAGGGATCATTTTGACTCTCTTTTTCTGATACCTCACACCCAATCAGATAGCAAATCCTCTCAGCTCTACTTTCAAAATATATCCAGGATCTCACCAAAATATATCCAGGATCTCACCAACCCATACCATCATCATCATCTCTTACATAGATAATTGCAAAATTGCCTCCTACCTGGTCTCCTGTGTCCACTCTTGCTCCTCTATAGTCTACTCTCAATGCAGCAACCAAAGATACCCTCTTTGAAAGCAAGTCAAATCATGTCACTTCCTCACTAACACTCAAACCCTTCAAATGACTTCCCATCTCAGAGTAAACACCAAAGTTCTTTTTTTTTTTTTTTTTAATACAGAGTCTTTCTCTGTCACCCAGACTACAGTACAGTGGCATGATCTCTGCTCACTGCAACCTCTGTCTCCTGGGTTCAAGCAATTCTCATGCCTCAGCCTCCCGAGTTGCTAGGACAACAGGAACCCACTACACCTGGCTAATTTCTGTACTTTTGGTAGAGACGGGGTTTCACCATGTTGACCAGGCTGGTCTCAAACTCCTGACACTAAGCCATCCGCCCACCGTGGCCTCCCAAAGTGCTGGGATTACAGGTGTGAGCCACCACACCTGGCCTAAACACCAAAGTTCTTACATAGCTGAACACAATCAAGCTGCTGTTACCTCTTTGACTTCACACTCAATGCTTTCTCCATTCACTCTGCTCCAGCCACATTGACCCCTTGTTGTTGTTTAAATTCATCAGGCCAGGTGCAGTAGCTCATGCCTATAACCCCAGCACTTTGGGAGCCTGAGGCAGGCTGATCACTTGAGCCCAGGAGTTCAAGACCAGCCTGGCCAACATAGCGAAACCCTATCTCTACTAAAAATACAACAACAACAAAAATTAGCTGGGCGTTGTGGTGCATGCCTGTAATCCCAGCTACTTGGGAGGCATGAAAATTGCTTGAACCCAGGAAGTAGAGGTTGCAGTGAGCTGAGATTACACCACTGCACTCCAGCCTGGGTGACAGAGTGAGACTGTCTCAAAAAACAAACAAACAAACCCAAAAAACAAATCATCAGGCATGCTTCTGCCTGGGGCCCTTTGCACTCGCCATTCCTTATGTCAGCAATGCTCTTGCCCAAATATATACCTGATTTGTCCCTCATCTCCTTCCAGTCTCCACTCAAATGCCACCTTCTCAGTGAGGCTTTTCTTGGTCACCTATCTAAAATTGTATCCCCTCCTAGCACTCCCTAGCCAGCTTCCCTGGTTTATTTTTCTTCTTAACACTTGTCACCATCAAACAAAACTATTTTACTTACACATTTCATTTGTTGTCTGTGTCTCCTCCCTAGAATGTAAACTCTGTGAGAATGGAGATTTTTGTCAGCCACTGCTGTTTTTGCATCACCTAAAACAGTTCCTAGCACATAGTAGTGTTCAATAAATATTTGTCAAATGAATGAAAAAATATAATCCATTTTATTATTTATTGCCCAAACCATATTAAACGAAACAGCAAAAAAGAAAGAAAAAACTTCTGCTCTCAATTCCAGTAATCAACAACTCAAATTGTTCTCAGTTGTCCACAGGAAAAGCACATATATAATATTTTATTCAGTTGAAATCCCAGTGAATGGTGGTAAACCTTTGTAAACTGCTTGTTTTCATTTGACTGTAGGTAATGGGGCTGACTAAAGTCTTGAAAGCTCTTACGTCCTCTGAAAGCAGGTCTACGCCTAAACCACAGCAGAGAGATCAGAATTTTTTTCTGCTTAGCACTTTTTATTGTAACAAGCATTAAAATTGCTAATCAACTGATACTCTAAAAGAGAAATTATGATTTCCGCTTTCTATTTGAAGAATGGAGCATCCCATGGGATTAAGCTCTTTGAGTTCCCCAGGTATGTTCCTAGAGAAACTCATACAGCTTCACAAGCCTGCAAAGCATTGACATCAGCCAACAGCTATTATATTTTAGAGGCACTAGAGGAAAAGTGCCTTGGTTCATATGCTGTTACCAAATTGGTACATCCTCCATGCCTATGTGCCAGGACTGGGGCATTGGGTTTAGATCCATCTCAACTCTTGAATTCTATTTGCTATATTAAAGTAGCAATTTTAATGAATAAAGAAGAATGGTAGGCTTTAATGGATGGCTTTAAAGATGAAAAAGAAGGCTCCAATAATAGCTTTTTAAAGGTCAATATCATGTTAGTATATATGTTATCCAGCCTGGGTGAGGTTAATTAGCTGATAAAGATTTTTTTTTAAATTTTATAATATATGCTTTTCCATGAACCAGGTAGTGGAGTTATTACGTGAAACCGCTACTTCCCCTGAGATCCAAGAGCTGAGACAAATGCTCCAGGCTCCACACTTTAAGGCAAGTGCCTGCTAAAATAGAAAAGATATCCCCATCTGGCACATAGACAAAGTTGGGAAGGAGAAATATATGTGATGGAAAATGTTCTCTCTGAATAGATGTTCTATTACTGTACACGGGTACTGACCAACAGATTGTACTTAAATATGTGGGACTCAGATGTGACTAGCTCAGTGTTGTCAATCATGCAGTCAAGCCTGCTGTGTTTATGAGGAGGCATCTGGAACTTTCCATGGTGCTTTGTTTCCCCTACAAAGCTATTGCCCATCGAAAAATCTTGGGTAGCAAATAGGGAATGTTCTAGTTATAGAGGAATACCTCCATGCTTCCTTTCCAAAGTGGGACTATTTTGAATTTTAGATAATGTGTGTGTATTTGGAATATACAGCATAATGATGATTATCCCTGTGAGAGGGTTTATGAAGAACATTTGATTGCAGAACAGAAAACTATCTCTTAGTACTTACAGATTTGAGACCAATTTATCAATAAATTAGAACTTTAAGAGAATGTCTGCATTTGGAGTGCTGAAATTTATCAGTCAAAAATTATAATTCACAACACAACCACCAGTCATCAAATATCCTCAACGGCACACACTGCTTAGAGAATTTTCTGAGTTCCAACTAAATTCTGTCTACCAATCTCAGTCAGGGCGGCAGAGTGACAGCTTCTCCACCCCGTGAAATGAAGAATTTAACCTAGTGGGCTAGTCAAAGAAACTCTTTGATCATACCCTATGATCATACCCTATGATCATACCCTATGATCAAAGAGTTTGATCATATGAACTTCTCATTCTGTACCACATGAGCCCTTGAGTGTGGTATTTTGATTACTGCCCTTCATTCTACCTTAATTAGGGAAAATATTATAAAAGTTGTTTTATAGTTCAAACTCCACAGGGGCATCACAAATTACATGGGCTGACAGGAAATAAGAATGTCGTGGCATAATACATTTTGGCAGAAATGAAAGAGTGTATTGTGCATTGCTTAACCTCTCTGTGCCTTATTTTCTTATCTGCAAATTGAGGACAATTAATGTACCTGCCTCATAGAATTATTGTGAAGATTGGATTAATTCATATAAAATACTTCGCACTGTGTCTTGCATATCTGTATTGGTGTTTGTTGTTGTTGCTGTGTGTTAGATAGTATTAAGTCACTCTCTTCTAGAGGGGTTTGGCGCATGTGTGATATTTGCTCACCTTTTCCTTCCCTGTGCCCAGGCCTTGCTCAGTGCCCATGACACAATAGCTCAGAAAGATTTTGAACCCCTTCTCCCTCCACTGCCAGACAATATCCCTGAGAGTGAAGAAGCAATGAGGATTGTTTGTTTAGTGAAAAACCAACAGCCCCTGGTAAGGAAATCATTTTTTATCTTTCCATTTAGGAAATGCTTAGGTTAATTGTGAACCAAATTATATCTAGTGGTTACTTGGGCAGTAGTCTTGCCTGTGATCACATATACAGTGATAATAATGGCTGTCAACTCTACAAGTTTTGCCTGTGGTTTCAAACATATTACATGTCATAGTGTTTTCTCTAAGGAAAGATTTCAGCTTAGTGTTTTTCTTTTGTGAAAAGTAAGATGAGATTTATAAGACATTTTTGTGAGAAATAAGACATATGTTTTATTTTAATATTTGGCTTTCTGACCTATGCATGTATTTCACTCAATTCCATTGCATTTGCCTATTTCCTCCTATATTAATGAGAAGCTAAGGAAGACATTAATTTGATTTTCTAAGAACAGTCCCTCTAATTAGGTTTTAATTGTGGGAGGTTTCTGTATCTTTGGATGAATCTAAATATTCTTTTATGTCTATGTGGTTGAAACGAGACCCCAGGAAGCCAAAGTCGAATGGCCTTTCCTTTTTGATGGCATGCTATGACTGACAGGCCACAGGGCACTGTGTGGCCCCTCTGTCCCTGGTTGCCTGAATAGCCTTGTTTGAAAAACCAGAGCTGCATTGATTGAAAGACCAGAGCTGCATTGATTGAGGGAAGCCACCTGGAAAATGGTCATGTTAGGTAACAGAGGGATCTCGTCTATTCTCTCTTCAGGGAGCCACCATCAAGCGCCATGAGATGACAGGGGACATCTTGGTGGCCAGGGTCATCCACGGTGGGCTGGCAGAGAAAAGTGGTAAGCTAGAGCAGCAGGGATCGAGAGTTACCAGAAAAACAGGAAACCCTTGACTGTTTAGGTTTCTTTCTAGAGAAATCCCTCTTTCTTTTTTTTTTTTTTTTTTTTTTTTTTTTTGAGACGGAGTCTTGCTCTGTCGCCCAGGCTGGAGTGCAGTGGCGCGATCTCAGCTCACTGCAAGCTCCACCTCCGGGGTTTGCCATTCTCCCGCCTCAGCCTCCCAAGTAGCTGGGATTACAGGTGCCCGCCACCACGACTGGCTAATTTTTTGTATTTTTAGTAGAGGCAGGATTTCACCATCTTAGCCAGGATGGGCTCAATCTCCCGAACTCGTGGTCCGCCCGCCTCAGCCTCCCAAAGTGCTGGGACTACAGGCGTGAGCCACACACCCGGGCTGAGAAATCCCTCTTTCTTAACTTGGGTCAGGGCTTTAGTAAGTTCCATTTCTTGGATAAAGCAGTAAAGAAAGAAGAAACAAATATTCCAGAGAAATCTTACTCCTCTCCTTCACTGAGTCCTTCCCATTCTAGGTACCACATTAAAGTCTCTCAGTTTACATTCTCATGGCAACCTCAAAGGTAACTATTATCACGCCATTGTATAGATGAGGAAACTGAGGCTCAAAGAGATTATGAAACTAACTTGCTCAAAGTTACACCGTTTGAGTCAGGATTCAAGCTGCCTAGCTCTATATTCCCAACTTTTTCTCTGCACTTTGTCCTTCTACTTTCAGAAAGGCATAGCTCTTTCCCATCTTGAAATGCCTTTTGCTCACACTTTCAACCAGTTAACCAGATTTTCATCCTTTCACTGCTGTTCTTTTAAAAACTTTTTTTTTTTTTTTTTTTTTTTTTGAGACAGGGTCTTACTCTGTCGCACAGGCTGGAGTGCAGTCGTATGATCATGACTCACTGCACCCTCAACTTCCTGGGCTCAAGCAATCCTTCCACCTCAGCCCCCAAGTAGCTGGGGCCACTGGTGCACACTACCATGCCCAGCCAATTTTTCTATTTTGTGTTTAGATACGGTCTCACTATGTTGCCCAGGCTGCTGTCAACCTCCTGGGCTCAAGCAATCCTCCTGCCTTGGCCTCCCAGAGCGTTGGGATTACAGGCATGAGCCACCACACCTGGCTACTGTTGTGCTTCTGAAATGAGTGGTTCTATACCTGTTATACATCTTCACTACCCCGAAGCCCTAAAACCTAGCACATGCTTTATACTTCAACATTCTCATTGTAAATACCAAGAATTTCCTAGTTGCTAAGTCCATTAAGTCCATTGGCCCTTCCTTCCTCCTCAGTTTTCTTTTTTTCTTTTTTTTTTTTTTTTTTTGAGACAGAGTCTCACTCTGTCATCTAGGCTGGAGTGCATTGGGGCAATCACAGCTCATTGCAACCTCTGCCTCCTGAGTTCAAGCAATTCGCCTGCCTCAGCCTCCAAAGCAGCTGGGATTACAGGCATGTACCACCACCCCCAGCTAATTTTTTTTGTATTTTTGGTTGACACAGAGTGTCATCATGTTGGCAAGGCTGGTCTCAAACTTCTGGCCTCAAGTGGTCCACCCACCTTGGCCTCCCAAAGTGCTAGGATTATAGGCATGAGCCACCATGCCTGGCCCTTCCTCAGTTTTATTTCCACTTCTTGACCACATCTGATGCTGTTGAAACTTTTCTTGAATTTTTTTCATCCTTGGTTTCTGTTCTATGACATCATTCTGCTTCTTCTCTCAACTATCTGACAACTCCACTGTTTTACCTCACATTTCTCAAGTCTTCACTTAAACCCCAAGTTTCTCCGCATTTTCTCTTTTGAAGAATACCTACCCCATTTCCTTTTTGTCATTGACTTATAACCCTGACATCTTTGGTTTTAGTGCTATTTTCTTACCAGTGTTCTGGTTCCATTTTACAATATCAGACTAGCAAAAATAAAAATATTACCATAAGTCAATGCCAAGTATTTGTGACGAGGTAGAAAAATGGACTGTTCACACATTTCTGGGGGTAATGTAAGTTGGAATAACCAGCTTTCTTTTCTATTATTATTTTATATTAAACATTTTTAGAGCATGCTTGGGTTAGTGAGTTTGTTAAATAACTGTTGAGGTAGCTACTGCTATTTTTATCCTACTTCTTTGTATCTTTCTTTGTTTTGTGTTACTGTCTGCCTAGGGTTGCTATATGCTGGAGACAAACTGGTAGAAGTGAATGGAGTTTCAGTTGAGGGACTGGACCCTGAACAAGTGATCCATATTCTGGTAAATCTTCTTTTTGCCTTTTTGTTAATGACTTGGAGAAATGCCAAAGCTGAACTGGGACCATCAAGCCCACGTGTGTGTGCACTGGGATGTACCAGGGACTCAAGTTCTCTTGGCAGCTTTCTCCTTCCAGGCTCCCAGACCCTGTCTGTCACCCATGTCACTTGCTGACCTCCCTCCTCTACCCCGAGAAGTTCTGGTCCTGGCTGGGAAACTTCCCTTCCCAAGCTGCTCCTTCCTCCTTCAGCCTCGGGAAGACTGCCAGGGCCGCCAGCCCTGCTCCCTCATCACCTGGTTTGCTCCATTGGAAACTAAACCTGGGGTGGACAGAGTGAGACTTTGTAGGAGAGTCTGAACCCGAGCAAACCACTCCTTCCCCCACTAACAATTTTCTATGGCTGAAATGTTCAACATCTTCCTGGAGGGCAACTTTGGGGGAAGAAAGGAGTCACCAGACGGCAGCATATAGGGAGGGGAACATCCTTGGTGACCCTGCCACTGTTCCTTGTGGTTGGAGCTAAGGATTGATAACCTGATTAATGAGCATTTGCTCTCCCTCAGGTTCCTATTCCTGCCCTTCAAACCATTCCCTGAATTGCAGTTCAGCTGTTAATAGCCATAGCAGCATGCCCCTCCCACCTCCCGCCATGCACAGCCCAGGTGTGGGGCCTGGGTTCATTACTATACAGTATAGTGGATAGACCAGTTGTTCTCAAACTGGGTTCCTGCCAGGATTTCATAGCAGTGGCTTAGAGACTGAGGTGAGGAGTGATGCTATGAGACAAGCACCTAAATCCTTTGTAAGCCACTGCTGCAAGATTCTGTGTGGTATAGAAGGTGCTGCAAAGGAAGCTTGAAGTACTAGAAATCACAGATATGCATGGCTTCTACCCCCTGATGCCAGCTGTGATGTTGCTGGGACAGTGGGATTATGAAATTCCTGAGTACAAACAGGGTCTTAATCTCTAGATGTTTAATGCCCATCACAGTGCATGTAACAGGGGAATTCTTCCTTCCCCCAGTGTGAGAGCTCCCTGTTTCCACCATTAGTTTGGAAGGTTGTCAGTTCTCCCAGAAAACTTAGGAGCCCCTCTTCTTCCCCATCAGACTGGGGTATCTGGTGTAGAAACAGGCATTCAGGAAATGCTTACTGAGTAAGGGAATAAGGAGGGAAAGTCAGATGGAGATCCTGTCTCTCCCCAGGGCCTGTGTGAGGAAGACCTTGCTGGATGGGGTGTTTCTGTTTCAGTGTAGGGTGGGGGGTTCCTGGAAGAGGCCACTTCAGAGTGGCTTTTAGCAGACCAGTGACCCCAGAACCCCACAGCAGGGCAGATGCAGGGGTGAATTGCTTCCTGACTTCCATTTCTGGATGGTGACAGCTGCAGAGCGCTTGTGAAAGGCTCTTGGGGGATGTCACCATTAGACCTGGATACATTGCACTGTAACTCTGTCTACCGCACCCCAGTAACCCTGCTAGCTCCATGATTGTCATCCTTTCTCCTCTCTTATTTTCCAGGCCATGTCTCGAGGCACAATCATGTTCAAGGTGGTTCCAGTCTCTGACCCTCCTGTGAATAGCCAGAAGATGGTAAGAATTTACTGAGCCTTCAGTCTCACACACAGTAAATCCCCAAGTAACAGCAACTAAATATGGTGCATAATAATCCTATCCTTTGTACTGTGTTGGACCTGGGTTCAAGACTGTGTTGGATATTTTTCAATACTGATGGCCTGAGAAGCAAAATGAGTAAATGAGTACAGTACAAGGAGATAGGATACTAAGAAGTCAGGAAGCAACATAAAAAATCGTGAACATTTGAGACTAAACTTCTCTAAGCTAAGAGATTCTGTTCCCAAAGATGCTTTTTATCATGGTACTTAGGCTCAGGAGGCGAGTTCTCTTTTTTGGTGAGGGTGGAGAGGAAAGATAGGCGTAGCAGGTGGAGGAGTGGGAGAAATGGTTTTAAGTCATGATGGCCCATGGGCAAGGGTTCTTTGGATGGCACCATTAGGCACCTTCTGATAGCATCATTATGCACCTGCCATCAGGTGTACGTCCGTGCCATGACTGAGTACTGGCCCCAGGAGGATCCCGACATCCCCTGCATGGACGCTGGATTGCCTTTCCAGAAGGGGGACATCCTCCAGATTGTGGACCAGAATGATGCCCTCTGGTGGCAGGCCCGAAAAATCTCAGACCCTGCTACCTGTGCTGGGCTTGTCCCTTCTAACCACCTTCTGAAGAGGTAAGGAACGTCACCACTCCTGGACTCAGGCCTGAACCATCAGGAAACAATGTTTTTCTTGGGCTTCTGTTACCGAAGTTGAGATGAGATAAAGAGGGACAAGCAGATGAATGAACACACACACTGGTTTATAAATCCAAATGTCAGCTTATCGATAAACCCTAAGCATCTTAAATACCAAGGAGACAAGAATAATCATATCAGCTAGAAAACAGGGAAAAGTCTTGGGAAACTAAATTAAACTTAAAAAGTGCTATGGCCTGAATGTTTGTGTCCTCTCCAAAATTCATATGTTGAGACCTAATCCCCAATGCAATAGTATTAAGAGGCAGGGCCTTTAGCAGGTGGTTAGGTCATGAGCACTCTGCCTTCATGAATGGGATTAGTGCCCTTATAAAAGAGGCCTGAGGGAGCTTATTTGCCCCTTCCACCATGGGAGGACACAGCTAAAAGGCGCCATTTATGAGTCACGGAGCGGGCACTTGCCAGGCACTGCATCCACTGGCTCCTCGATCTTGGACTTCCCAGCTTCCAGAACTATGAGCAAATACATTTCTGTTGTTTATAAGTGACCCAGTTTATGGTACTTTGTTATAGCAGCTTGCACAGACTAAGAGAAAAAAGGATTCATCTTTCAAGGCTGAGTTGAGACCTCGGTTTCAACCTACCACCCTCACCTTATGCTACTGAGGTTTGACGAGCTACCAAGGGAGGGCGTGCAAATAGATAGAAGCAGCAGTCCCAGGCTCAGCCACTGTTAAGAGATCAAGAAGAAAAAACGGAACCAGTAAAGGATATTGAGAAGGAATGACCAGTGAGGCAGAGTGAAAATCAAGACTGTATGGGGTCCTCATCAGTTATATCACCTTCTGCTGAGAAGGCTGAGAATTGACCATTGGATTTAGCAGTATGACAGTCATTAGTGATCTTAATAAGAGCAATTTCAGTGGAGAAGTGGGGCCAAAATCCTCATTAGAGTGGAATTTGAAGAAATGGATGACAGTGAGCAGAGGAAACTCTTTGAGACATTTTGGGATAAAGCAGAGCAGAAGGATGGAGAAATAGCCAGAGGGGAGAGTGGAGTGGAGTGAGTGAAATTTTTAGATGGCGTAAGTGATGGGAGTCATCTACCAGAGGGAACATTTTGATGATATGGGAGAAAGAGAAGAGAATTGCTGTCATCGATGTCTTTGAGCAGGTGGAAGGAGATATGCTTTAGTATTCAAGAAGAGAGCTTGGCCTGACCTAGGATCATAAACAGCTCATCCATAGAAATGGTACCACGAGGGAAGATGGAGTATGGGGCACAGCTGAGGATGGAGCATATGGCAGGCACTTGTGGAAGTTCTCTCCTAACTGCTATTTTCTCAGTGAAATGAGAAACCATAAGCAGAGAGCAGGGTGGGGAAGGAGGCATTGGGAAGGAGAGAGTAGAAAGCTTGAAAAGTTTCCGTAAGAGTTGGAGAGCAAACAGATTAGGTAAACATAGTGTGATCAGCATTAAGGGCCCTCTTAAGTTAAAGGTCATATATTTGAAGTGCTTCTGGCGTGCGGGTCCAGATTAGACATAGGGTTGGATTTAACAGCAAATCAAGAGGGGGCCAAGGGACAGATTATAACTTTGGAGTGTGACATGTAAGCTGCTTAGGAGGGAGATGAGGAAATGAAGCAGGTGAGGATTGGTGAGAAGGAAGTAAGATCAATGGATTGCAGGTCTTTATGAGGTCAACAGTGTATTGGGGCTGGGAAGATGGGAGGTGTCAGCAGGAGAAAGGGATGCTGGAAGTTAAAATTAAGGAGAGATTGCTGTTGTCGGTACTGATGAGGTCTTGGGTATGAAAATGGGAGGCAGTGGCTGAGGTTGAATGAGGAAAAGGTTATTGGAAAAGAGGAGATCAAGCACCCAATAGGCCAGGGTGCTGAAAGGGACATTTGTATGTTTGATAAAATCATTGGGAACTGTGACAGAACAGTGTTGAGACCTAGGAGTGAGCAGGAGTGAGCTGGCGATGGCTACCA
Organism: Pongo pygmaeus; assembly: GCF_028885625.2. Taxonomy (NCBI): domain Eukaryota; kingdom Metazoa; phylum Chordata; class Mammalia; order Primates; family Hominidae; genus Pongo; species Pongo pygmaeus. Next base: position 101,961,506 of record NC_072384.2, on the reverse strand, counting down.
GAAAAGTAGTGGGATGATGTTCAAAGCTGGGGGCTCCTAGGGAAGAGGAAGAATAATCTGGAAGTGGCAGTGAGAAGCAAGGACACACCCCCCACCTCCAGGCCCAGTGGAAGGAAGGCTATACACAAGGATGTGCTGGAGCCATCTGACACAAGCCATCTCTTCACACACCCACATTCAGTGAAGATAGGATGGTAGCTTGAAATCAGCCACTGTGAGAGCATAAACACTGCAGAAATCAGCAGAGCCTCCGAGTTAGGACTCCCATCCCCCAGAGCTATTTCACCAGCACCCCACTGGGAGTGGGAGAGGAAACATCCCCCTTTTGAAGGCTGCAGGAGAAGCAGACCACAGGGAGAGCTGGGCTGCAGTTAGAACAAGAAGAAAGGGCTCAAAGAAGAGGCTGAGGTCTAAGAGAGTTTGCTGAAGATTTGCTGTGAGTTCCAGAGGGCGTGGGTGGGTGGCAGGGGTCTTATAGGGATTAAAGCACAGGGGATAAGGGGTGACCTGAGCTTGGGGGCTGAAGGACATGCACAGGGATAAAGGCCTAATGAGATTAGTCCTCATGGTTTCAGGTCAGAAAGTGGTGAGGAGGGTCTGGCAGGGGTCTTGCAAGGAGCACACAAAACCCAATTATGGGTTTATTGGGGGAGCATACAAATAAAGGATGATAGGAAGTTCTCATGCTGCTTTTAGTCATTGCCACATGAAAACCTAATATGAAAATAAGAAATTAAACAATTTCATTTAGAAGCAATATGTCAATAGCAGAGTCTACACAAATGTCTTGTTGGGGACAGAATGATGGAAGGCACCTCAGGTTCTCCTGAATCTCATTCAGAAAACCAGGAGGCACATTGGAGGACTGGAGGAGGGTATTGAGACTAAATCCACTGCCACATCTGCACAAGAGGCCTGTCCCGAGCACAGGCTGATGTGGCTTTTGAGAAGTCAGTATCTCTGAGCCTCAATAAATGAGGTCTTTGATATCTACAAACAATTTTTCTCTCTTCCCACTTCTCCAACTTTGCTATGAGTAAAAATGAGCTGGGTATTTTGTAAAATATAGATTCCCAGGCTCTGCCCTCCCCTCCCTGAGGATCTGATTCAGTGGATATGGACTGAACCAGGAATCTGCATCTTCACCAAGCACCTCAGGTGCTCAGGGTAAGTAGTATGAAGAGCAGCATTGTGCTTAGGAATAGTGAATGAGCGCATAAAATATTTTTTAAGCTCTTTATAAGAGTGACAGATTTGAATGCAAGTAGCTGGGGGGGTTTTGTTTTTGTTTTGCTTGTTTGTTTTTACTTTCAACAGGTAGAAAATTACATCTGATTTTAGAAAACTGTGGAAGAGTGAGGAGGAAGGCTTCTCCAAAAAGGGCCTATTGGTGGAAAATAATACCCATCTAAAGGAGTTTGGAATGACTATATTGCAAATTGGGGGAGTTAGATGTTGATGGTTTGTGCCAGAGTAGCAAATATTTTTGGCAAGTGGACATGACTTTCCAGTGAGAGGCCCCGTTCGCTGGAGTTTCCCCCAGAGGGAATATGTGAAGATGTACAGGATATCATTTTGTAAGAATGAAAAACCAGGAGCTTCCAGAGGAGAAAGGCCAGGGTGAAGCCTAGAGAGGAAGCTGATAGAGAGTGAGAGACACAGAGACAGAGACAGAGAGAGATCAGACTACCAGGTAATTAGCCATGGAGTAATCAAAGGAAGGTACAGAAGGTTAAAAAACAGGAAACACAGATATTTAGAGAGCTCATCACCTAACTAGGAATCAAGAATCTTGACTCTGGCCTGCATGTGCTGTGAATTAAAGTACCTTAATTATGCAGAGAATATTTCTGGAAGAATGCACAAGAAACTGAGCAGAAGGAAGGGAAGAAGGCTTACTTTTTTTATTTCTTTATTCTTTGAGATGGAGTCTTGCTTTGTCACCAGGCTGGAGTGCAGTGGCATGATCTTAGCTCACTGCAGCCTTGGCCTCCTGGGTTCAAGCCATTTCCCTGCCTCAGCCTCCAGAGCAGCTGGGACTCCAGGTGCGCACCACCACGTCTGACTAATTTTTGTATTTTTAGTAGAGATGGGGTTTCACCGTGTTGGCCAGGCTGGTCTCGAACTCCTGACCTCAGGTGATCTGCCCGCCTTGGCCTCCCAAAGTGCTGGGATTACAGGCGTGAGCCACTGCACCCGGCCTACTTTTTTATACCGTTAAGATTTTTCCTATGTGTGTATGTTATCTCTTCAAATAATTAATGAATCCGAATGCCCTGCATGTCCATGCTAATTGAGTTTACAATAAGGTTTCATGTATCATTTAGTCCTCACAATGCCAAATGCACTGAGCCCCATTTCATAAGTGGGGAACTAAGTTTCAGATGTTAGGAGATTTGTCCAAGATCCTAAGGAGGGGAAGCATGCCTGGAACCCAGGTCTGTTGAATCCCAGTCCATCACTTTGTAGATTATAGAATAGATGCCTCCTGCTGCTAACTGTTCAACCTCTACCACATTGCTCGACTTCCCTGGATCAGTTTCCTCATTTCTAAAGTGAGGAAGGTGGACTACATTGGCCCTTCTTCAACTCTCTTGTGAATTAGAATCACATGGAGAGTTTGCTTTAAACATGCAGATGCCCTGGCCTTATCTCCAGGGAATCGGAGACAGGAGATCTGGGAGGCCCAGATTATCTGCGTTTTAACAAACACCTTAGATGTATTCCAAAGTTTGAGAGATTAAATTAGAGCTTGTTGCCTTTAACATACATATGACTTACCTGGGCTCTTATTAAAATGGAGATTCTAATTTGGAAGGCTTGGGGTGGGACCTGAGATTCCGCAGTCCTCACAAGCTCCCAGGTAAAGGTGATGCTGCAGTTCTGGGAATATAAAGAACAGAGTGTCTTCAAAATCTTCTTTTGCTCCAAACTTCACAGTGTTGAATAAAGAAGGAAGAGCAACTTTGCTTAGAAAGTTGCTTTGAAGTAGGCAAAGCAAGGAAAACCTGCCTGAAGAAATTGCTGGGGGACTCAAGGGAAGAGGAACAAGTCAACAGAGGTTTCAGGTGCCAAGAAAAGGTGAAGCCTTGCCCTGGAGCCCAGGGGTGACTCTAGAGATCAAGAAAGGAGCAGAGTCATCTATAGAAACTGTAGAGAGCCTCTAATAGCCTGAGAGGGAAACCTGAACATGTCATGAGAATTCGAAGGAGACTGCAGAGACAGGCTAACATGCCTGAGAGGCAGCTCACCACGGGTCGTTTACCGAAACTCCATGTGCAAACTTGTGATCATGGGCAAGATTGTCACTCTAAGTCTGTTGTTCTGAAAAGATCCTGTGAGGCAGGAAAAGAGATGAGAGAGCCTATATGTTTGGAAAATTTATTTGACAATGTATTTGGAGAAGCAATCACCTTTTTCACTTGGGTGAAGGCAGCAGAATTCTAAGAAACATTCTGTTTGTTGTCGTTCTGGGTCTGTTTCACCTGGGTTAACAAAAAGTGTTTTTTGTTTTTTGTCTCATGGGTTTTTCCCCCCATAGGAAGCAACGGGAATTCTGGTGGTCTCAGCCGTACCAGCCTCACACCTGCCTCAAGTCAACCTTATGTGAGTATTGCAACTGCCCAACAGGTTCTTCCTGTTTGCTGCACAAATAAAGACCATGGCATTGCAGTAAAGAAAGAGTCTAATTGATGTGAGGCTGGCCATGCCACGTGGGAGATGGAGTTGTTATTTAAATCAATCTCCTTGAAGGGCCCTAGATTAGGGGTTTTTCAAAGGTAGTTTGGGGAGGGGGTGGGGGTGGCTATTCAATGGTCACTTGCTGCTGATTGGTTGGATCAGAGATGAAATCGTAGGGAGTTGAAGCTGTCCTCTTGCATTGAGTTGCTTCTGGGTGGAGTCACAGGAGCCATTGGTTGGTGGGTCCAGATGGAGCCACAGGTGTCAGACATGCAAAAAACCTAAAAAGATGTCACAAAAGGCCAGTCTTAGGTTCTACAATAGTGATGTTATTTACAGGAATTATTGGGGAAATTGCTTATCTTATGACAGTCTACTCTCCTCCCACTAACCTGATGGTCTCTCATTACTTTATAAAGGCAGCTGAGTTTTAGGGGAAGGAGTGTTATCATTTAAACTATAAATAAAATGTCTCTCAAAGCTAACCGTGGAATGAAGGCAGCTTGAAAGCTAAAAGCAGGAGGAGCTTGGGCTAGATCGGCTCTCCCCCACTGCCATAATTTTCTCACTGATGTAATTTTTACAAAGGCAATTTCAGTATGTGTCTACCTCAGACCCAGCATGTGCATCCTGGGGGAGCCTGCTTCCTCCCTCCCAGGGCTGGCTTCCTGCCCAGGAGACCTCTAAATGTCCCCACTGCCCCCAGATAATCTCCCTGGCAGCCAGCCATCTGAAGTCCTACCATTGACATTCATTCTTTGGATTTAGAAGAGTTTTCAGTTTATGAAAATGCATATGTTCTTATCTTGGTGACACCTGAAGACATCCCTCACTAAGTTGAGGCCCTCCAAGATCTCCGCAGCTCATATGTGCGTTATACATGACTGGCAAGCAAGGCTGCATAACTACACATATACCTTCATTTGGGTTCTATCAACTTAGAGGACTTAATCTTCATACTGTTCAGAAGCACTGATTAACAATTGTATATGCCTTTGGTGAATAAATATGGGATGGAATTGTTACTTAATGAATGCAGTTTGATTGCTAGACAATATTATTCAAGCAGCTGGGGAGTGGTGAGTAAAGGCTCCATGGTGGCAAATGCTTGATTAAAGGTGCTGTGGCTTGGCAGAGGCCAGCTGAGCCTACCGAGCGAGGCCCTTCTGAAATGGCCCTCAGGCAGGCCCTGGAAAGGGGTCAAGGGAGGGAACTGGGCACCAGAAGGAGGGAGGGGAGGCAAAGAGAGGAAACTGGAAGGGCACAAAAAGTGTCAACATCACAGATCTGCCCATGGCAAGCCTCACCCACTTTATTATGTCTCGCTTCTCCAAGCCAAAAATTACTTTTCCTTTTATTTCTTATTGAAAAGATATGAGGACAACTATAAAGGCAGTTTTTGACAAAAGAAAACATGCCTTCTCAATGACAATATTTTCATATTAACTTCCAGTGATGAATACATATTTTAGATGGTTACAATAATAGCTGCAATACCACTTTTTATTTTTTTAAACTTAACATCTTTTTTTTTCTTTTTTAATTATACTGTAAGTTCTGGGATACATGTGCAGAACGTGCAGGTTTGTTACATAGGTATACATGTGCCATGGTGGTTTGCTGCACCCAGTAACCCATTATCTACATTAGGTATTTCTCCTAATGCTATCCCTCCCCTTAGCCCCTACCCGCCAGCAGGCCCCCGGTGTGTGATGTTCCCCTCCCTGTGTCCACATGTTCTCATAGTTCAACTCCCACTTATTAGTGAGAAAATGCGGTGTTTGGTTTTCTGTTCCTGTGTTAGTTTGCTGGGAATGATGGTTTCCAGCTTCATCCATGCCCATTCAGTATGATACTGGCTGTGGGTTTGTCATAAATAGCTCTTATTATTTTGAGATACATTCCATCAATACCTAGTTTATTGAGAGTTTTTAGCATGAGGGGGTGTTGAGTTTTATCAAAGGCCTTTTCTGCATGTATTGAGGTAATCATGTGGTTTTTGTCATTGGTTCTGTTTATGTGATGGATTACATTTATTGATTTGCATATGTTAAACCAGCCTTGCATCCCAGGGATGAAGCCAACTTGATTGTGGTGGATAAACTTTTTGCTGTGCTGCTGGATTTGGTTTGCCAGTATTTTATTGAGGATTTTCCCATCGATGTTCATCAGGGATATTGGCCTGAAATTTTCTTGTTTGTGTGTGTCTCTGCCAGGTTGATGGTATCAGGATGATGCTGGCCTCATAAAATGAGTGAGGGCGGAGTCCCTCTTTTTCCATTGTTTGGAATAGTTTCAGAGGGAATGGTACCAGCTCCATTTGGTCCTGGTCTTTTTTTGGTTGGTAGACTATTAATTACTGCCTCAATTTCAGAACTTGTTATTGGTCTATTCAGGGATTCAACTTCTTCCTGGTTTAGTCTTGGGAGGGTGTATATGTCCAGGAATTTATCCATTTCTCTAGCTTTTCTCGTTTATTTGCGTAGAGGTGTTTATAGTATTCTCTGATGGTAGTTTGTATTTCTGTGGGATCAATGATGATGTCCCCTTTATCACTTTTTATTGTGTCTATTTGATTCTTCTCTCTTTTCTTCTTTATTAATCTGGCTAGTGGTCTATCTATTTTCTTAATCTTTTCAAAAATCCAGCTCCTGAATTCATTGATTTTTTTGAAGGTTTTTTTGTGTCTCTATCTCCTTCAGTTCTGCCCTGATCTTAGTTATTTCTTGTCTTCTGCTAGCTTTTTGAATTTGTTTGCTCTTGCTTCTCTAGTTCTTTTAATTGTGATGTTAGGGTTTTGATTTTAGATCTTCCTTGCTTTCTCCTGTGGGCATTTAGTGCTCTAAATTTCCCTCTAAACACTGCTTTAGCTGTTTTCCAGAGATTCTGGTACATTGTGTCTTTGTTCTCATTGCTTTCAAATAACTTATTTATTTCTGCCTTCATTTCGTTATTTACCCACTAGTTATTCAGGAGCAGGTTGTTCAGCTTCCATGTAGTTGTACGGTTTTGAGTGAGTTTCTTAATCGTGAGTTCTAATTTGATTGCACTGTGGTCTGAGAGACTGTTTGTTATGATTTCTGTTCTTTTGCATTTGCTGAGGAATGTTTTACTTCCAATTGGTGGTCAATTTTAGAATAAGTGTGATGTGGTGCTGAGAAGAATGTATATTCTGTTGATTTGGGGGTATAGAGTTCTGTAGATGTCTATTAGGTCCACTTGGTCCAGAGCTGAATTCAAGTCCTGAATATCCTTGTCAATTTTCTGTCTCATTGATGTGTCTAATATTGACAGTGGGTTGTTAAAGGCTTCCTCTATTATTGTGTGGGAGTCTAAGTCTCTTTGTAGGTCTCTAAGAACTTGCTCTGTGAATCTGGGTGCTCCTCTATTGGGTGCATATATATTTAGAATAGTTAGCTCTTCTTGTTATGTTGATCCCTTTACCATGATGTAATGACCTTCTTTGTCTTTTTTGATCTTTGTTAGTTTAAAGTCTGTTTAATTATTAGAGACTAGGATTGGAACTCCTGCTTTTTTTGCTTTCCATTTGCTTGGTAAATATTCCTCCATCCCTTTATTTTGAGCCTATGTGTATCTTTGCATGTGAGATGGGTCTCCTGAATACAGCACACTGATGGGTCCTGACTCTTTATCCAATTTGCCAGTCTGTGTCTTTTAATTGGGGTATTTAGCCCATTTACATTTAAGGTTAATATTGTTATGTGTGAATTTTATCCTGTCAAAGCTGGAGTGTCCCAGGTTGACTTCAGACTGCTGTGCTGGCAGCAAGAATTTCAAGCCAGTGGATCTTAGCTTGCTAGGCTCCATGGGGGTGGGATCTGCTGAGCAAGACCACTTGGTTCCCTGGCTTCAGCCCCTTTTCCAGTGGAGCAAACAGTTCTGTCTTGATGGTATTCCAGGTGCCACTGGGGTACAAAAAAAAAAAAAAACCTCCTGCAGCTAGCTCGGTGTCTGCCCAAACAGCCGCCCAGTTTTGTGCTTGAAACCCATGGCCCTGGTGGTGTAGGCATCCGAGGGAATCTCTTGGTCTGTGGGTTGTGAAGAACGTGGGAAAAGGGTAGTATCTGGGCCGGAGTGCACCTTTCCTTACCGCAGAGTCCCTCACATCTTTCCTTGGCTAGGGGAGGGAGTTCCCCAACCCCTTTTGCTTCCCGGGTGAGACAACACCCCACCCTGCTTTGGTTTGCCCTTTGTGGGCTGCACCCACTGTCTAGCCAGTCCCAGTGAGATGAGCTGGGAACCTCAGTTGGAAATGCAGAAATCACCTGCCTTCTGCATTGATCTTGCTGGGAGCTGCAGACCAGAGCTATTTCTATTCAGCCATCTTGCCAGCCACTTAACATCTTATCAGAAACATTTTTCATGACACAGTCTTCATAGTGATATTTTAGTTACTTCTTCCATGTTTTGAAAAAGTTTTTTTTAAAACCAAACTTTCATTTATCAAAGGCACATGAAAATGCTAATTACAGTTTCTAATCAGCATCTGATAATTACCTGTAGTATAACTTCTGGCTGGCATTTAATTTGCATATGTGGCCTGTGTGATTTATATTAGACTTTCTATAAGTCCATGCTGAAAATAGTTTTCAATATTCTATTATTATCCTCACAAATATCTAGGTCCACGAGCCTCAAGTTTGGAGCCACTGACTTAAAGGTTCCCCTCTCTCAGGGAATGTTTCCGATAGACATGATTATTTTTTAAACTACTAAAAAGATCATTTATTTTCAACTATTATAGATGATCCTACAATTAATATTATTTTGTATGTTTCTGCTCTGCTTAAGTCTTATCATACCCTTCTCCCTCCCAAAAAAATATTAGGGGCAGGCTACTGAGTCCAAAGATATAGGACAATTTTATTAATGAAGTGTTATTGATGTTAGTTTGCAGATGATTATTAAAAAGTTATTTACTGAAGGTGCACTTATAGTTGTCTTCCCTCTTTCTTTCCCTTCCTCCCTCCCTCCCTCCATCTCTCTGTCTTCTTTCCTTCCTTCCATTGAAAATTTGGGTTCCTAAAATATGCTGAAGTAAGCATGTTAATTCAGAAATTCATAGAATGCTACCCTTGTAGAACTAGCTGGGATGGAAAAGGGTGGGATTTACCAGAAGCAAGTAGATTCCCATTTCCAACAAGGCTCACAAATGTATCAGTTTTATAAGGTATTCATTTATCATTTTCTTACTAAATCTTCCCTAAATTTCTAGAGAATAAACCGAGAATACTAATTGCAATAATTTTTGCACATTACATTTCTTATTGTAAATTAATCTGAGAAACTATAGTACAGATATTGTGTTCTTTTTATCCCCCCTGCTTCAATCATTTGCTTGTACCCAGCAATTTCTATGGAAGAAGGTAAGAAATAGTATTTAGGAAAAAACTCTTATCTCCAAAGTCTTTTAGAAATTTCTTGTAGTTTAAAAAATTCACTTTAATTCAATTTAGCTATTTATTAAGCTCTTCCTATATACCTAGTAGTGTGATAGTCATTAATACCTTAATTTATAAAAATATGTCATTCAAAGATATGCATGCAAAGTATAATTGTCCTAACACTGAGAGGAATAAAGAAAAGAGAAGCAACATTTATATGCAGCTCCAGAGTTTAGCATAGCATATGGCAAGAACTTAATAAAAGCTGGAAACTGATGAGATGTTTTGTTTCAACTGCTTTATACACATTACCTAACAATAAAACCATAGTGAAATTATTATTATTATTCCCATGTTACGGATGAAGAGATTGACATCGAGAGAAGGTAAGAACAGTTGTCAGTAGTTGCAAACAGTGTAGTCTGGGTTCAAGATTCCCTCTGCCTAAAAGGCCCTGCATTAGGGAACAAATGGGACCTTCAGTTACTAGCCTTTCCCCTTCTCCATGCCCAACCGTCTGGGTGACTCATTATGATGGCTCTCTCTCTCTCTCTCTCTCTCTCCCTGTCTCCCTCTCTCCCTCTCTCTATCTCTCTCTCTCTCTCTCTCACACACACACACACACACACACCCCAAAGCAAGACGCTGTCTGCTTCCAGAGAGGGGAAAGAAGAGGTGTCCCCTCAGCCACCAACCACAGTTCATCCTTGAATTTGGAAAAGGAAACCAGAGAACTGCAGAATGACTTTTGAAGGCTGATCTATGGGAAAAACGATCCAATCTGTGTCCACTCCCCCCACCCCAAAAAAAAGGTGTATGACACAGGAAGGTGAGAGCAGAAGAAGAGGGAGAGAGGGGCAAGTCCAGGGTGCCTGCTTCTGGTTTTTCTACTCAGGGTCATGTTACAGGCTGCACTGTTAAGAGTTGTGAAGGAGAGCCTGGGCATAGCCCTTGGTGGGAGGGGGGAGCTGGGAACTGTATGGTAGTGGTGGGTGATAAGGCCCTGGTCTTAGCTTGAGCTTCCATAGCAAGATACCACAGACTAAGTGGCTTAAACAACAGATATTTATTTTCTCACAGTTCTGGAGGCTGGAAGTCTAAGATTAAGGTTCCAGCAGGGTTGGTTTCTGGTAAGGCCTCTCTTCTTGGCTTGCAGACAGCCACTTTCTTACTGTGTGCTCTTGTGGTGTTGCCTCTGTGCATCCTTAGAGAGAGAGTGAGAGAGAGAGGGAGAGAGAAAGGAGAGAGAAACAGAGAGAGAAAAGAAGAAGAAGAAGAAGAAGAGAGAGAGATCGATTGATCTGATGTGTTTTCTGCTTCTTATAAGGCCACCAGTTCTATCAAATTAAGGCCCCAGCGGCATGACCTCATTTAACCTTAATTACCTCCTTAAAGGCCCTCTCTCTAAATACAGCCATACTGAGGGCAAGGGCTTCAACATATGAATACTGGGGGGAACACAATTCAGTACATTATCCTAGCTGATAATGTGGAATCATTGATTTGGGGAGAACAAAATCAGTGGCCCTATCTTAGATCCCAGAGTCAAGTGTCAGAAAAGTCAGAGCTTCTTGTGCTGTTACTAGATAATCGTGCCTGGTTTTTGTACCTTCTTCTGTAAAATAAAAATGAAAATTGTAGTCTTTGTTTGCCCTAAAGAAAAACAACTTTGTTATGTCCTGGGAACTAATGAACTCACTGTTGTTATGGATGGCTAATAACAATCTAATTATTTAACTAGGAAATTAAATTAATCTAATTAATTAGGAAAATAATCTCTAAATGAATATAAGTAAACAAATGACAGTGCAGAAAATCTCAACCATGCCACTCATTTATCTGTGTCCCTACCTGTATGAGACAGTGTTATTTCATAAAATTTTTCATATTTCACTTAAAAACATTAATGAGTGATGTGGTTTTTAAGGGGTGGTGATAAGTGTTACTTTATAGTATAGCTTATTCTACAGACTATACTTTGGACTACACTTTTACAGACTATGTACTTTTGGAACATGTGTAAGCCTCATTTATTAAATCAGTATTTGTTGAGCACCTGGGATGTGCTGGGCACTGCTAGAAACAAGATGCAAAGTGCTGAAAGAAAAAAAAAATTCAGAACCTTTATTCAAATCAACTGTTTCGATATTTAAAAGAAAACTCAATTTAAGAAATAATTTATCATTTGCCCACTATGTGCAAAATACTGTACTAAGAGTCTGTAAAAACTAGTGAGGCAGTCCCCGTCTTCAAGAAGCTGTCTAGGAGAACAAAGAAGGCAAACCCCCGAAAGGTTATAGATGTAGAATAGATATGCAGTAGCAGACAGTTCAAGATAGTAGGAAGAAAATGCTCTGCAAGGGGGTATTCATTCTGATCAGTGTTTGGGATGGACCTAGAAGCATGATAGGCACAGGGAACAGTGTAAGCAAAGGCCGTAGTGTCCACTCTAATGGTAGCGTAAGATGCGTGAAGGAGAGAAGCAGATGACAACCTTCCAAGCTGGGTTTAGATCATGCTGTAGAGAGTTTTGAGAATTAGGATAAGTAGTTTTTAAAGTTATATTCCTTTATTCTCTTATATATACTTCAGCTAAAGGTAAAGAGAATTCACATTTATTGAGTACTTACCATATGCCCGTGCTTTTCATGCATTTTCTCAATCCTAGCCTATATGGTAGGTACTATTACTCTCCCCAGTTGCAGATGGAGAACAGAGGCTTAGAGGTCAACTAATTTGTGCAGCATTCAAAAGCCTATGGTTTTTAATTTTTAACCATTTATGTTATATAGCCTCCCACATCATACATTTTCATTTAATACAGGAGAGCCCTTTTTATCTCTCCAAGTAAGCAATAGTTGTAAATTTATCATAAGGTGGACTGAGTTTTATTGACATACATAATTTTATTTTTATTTTATGAGTTTTACTGACATATATAGGGAATTTTTTAAATTTTTTTTATTTTTTTATTTTTTTTTAATTTTTAGATGGAGTTTCGCTCTTGTTGCCCAGGCTGGAGTGCAATGGCACTATCTCGATTCACTGCAACCTCTGTCTCCCGGGTTCAAATGATTCTCCTGCCTCAGCCTCCCATGTAGCTGGGATTATAGGCATGTGCTACCACGCCTGACTAATTTTTGTATTTTTAGTAGAGACAGGGTTTCACCATGTTGGTCAGGCTGGTCTCGAACTCTTGACCTCAGGTGATCCGCCTGCCTCGGCCTCCCAAAGTGCTGGGATCACAGGTGTGAGCCACTATGCCTGGTTGGGAATTTTGTTTTTAATGCAGACACATTTTAAATTCTGTTTCTCCCTTTCTATACTCTTTTATAGAAGATGACATGAAGATTGATGAGAAATGTGTGGAAGCAGGTAACATTTTCTCTTGATTGCTTTGCTGTTAGAAGAAATATGAAGCATGTCAATTATAGATTATCTGAAGCAGAGGTGTCCAAAGGGGCCATGGGCCTTTCCTCTGGGAGAAATGTGTAAAATGACCCTCCACCCCCATCTTTCTTCTGTAGTTCTGGCACTTGGAAGGAGAAGCTGTGGTAATGTCTCCAGGTTCCCACTGATCTACTAGAAAATGCTCTAGAAAGCAGTGCTTTGTAAATGATCTCAGGAACGCTTAGTAACACTCAGCATATCAGATGGTAGAACACTTGGAAACCTCTGGTCTTTGTGAAACACCATAAAATATTGCAGTATCAAATTTTTAAAGAGCAATATATATATTTTATTATTAAGTTTGATGCCATCTTCTGGTGGATTCTAGTATAGATAAATAGTAGTAGTTTCCAAAATGATGAGACATGCATGAAAGTTTTTTACATTTCTATTCTTTAATTTTTTTGTAAATTGGGGAAAGATTTTTCAAATTTAGTGGCAGAACTAAGATTGGCTTAAGAATCACTAGGATTTTGTTAGGAGACCAGTTGGAGAACCTTAGTCTGACAGGTGAATCTGTCTTTGCTTTACAGGCTAGTCTAGTTTTTAGAAGTGAGAGAACAATGTAAAATTTTAAAACAGTGGGCATTTCAATGATTCACATATATTTTCCAGAGCAACAGCAGAATACTGCTGACATTATGTTTATTTTACCACGTATACGTTTTTTTAAACTTGCAGTAATATTCATTTCCTTTCTACAATTTCCATTATATTTTTATTAGGTAACAATTCACATAGTTCAAAATAACTACAAAGGTATATTCAGTAAGAGGTTCCTCTCTTTCCATGTTCTCCTACTCATTTTTCTTTCTTGGGGCAATAAATGTTAATAGTTTATTCAGTATCACCCCAGACATATTCTGTGCACATAAAAGCAGTGATGTGGCCGGGCGCGGTGGCTCACACCTGTAATCCTAGCACTTTGGGAGGCCGAGGTGGGCGGATCACGAGGTCAGCTGATTGAGACCATCCTGCCTAACACAGTGAAAGCCTGTCTCTACTAAAAAAAATAGAAAAAAAATTAGCCAGGCGTGGTGGCGGGCGCCTGTAATCCCAGCTACTCAGGAGGCTGAGGCAGGAGAATGGCGTGAACCCGGGAGGCGGAGCTTGCAGTGAGCCGAGATTGCGCCACTGCACTCCAGCCTGGGAGACAGAGTGAGACTCCAAAAAAAAAAAAAAAAAGCAATGATGTATATATTTCTCCTCCCCCCTTCATCACCCCCATCTTTTTTTCCAAATCCAAATGCACATAACCTTTGATAGCATGAAATACACACTGTTCTGTTCCTGGCTTTTCCAACTTAACATTCTATATCTTGGAGGTGACTCTATCTTAGCACATAAAGAGCCTTGTTTTATTTTTTTAACAGCTTATTGGTTATTGTATACTTATACAATCACTTATTTGTAGGCATTTGTGTTATGTCCATTTGTTTCTATTATAAATAGTGCTACAACGAATTGCTTTTTAAGTATATCATTTTACATGCATGAGAATACCTTAGATGCAGCATTGCCTGATCCAAGGACACATGCATTGGTAATGTTGCCATATATCTCAAATTAGCCTCCATGTATGTTTCTTAATCCTTAATCTCTCTTTAAAATGCTAACAAGAGTTGTTTTAACTAATGAGGAAGCTGGTTTATCTCACATCCTTCTCAGCCACCTGATCAAGCCTACGTAATCAAGTCATTCATATGCTCACTCTCGTCATCACCCCCATTTGTGGGTCCCCAACCCTTCAGGCAGGGTGCACCCCTCCTACATCAGCAAGCCCTCTGCAGCAAAGCTGAGCAGTATCCAACAATCTCTAGGGGTTTCCCTGACATTCCACTTTCCCCTTCCCTCTGAGCTGCTTTTTCCATTTTATTATTTTATTTATTTTAAGCTCCTGCTGCACCCCTGACTGTCTTCACAGCTCACCATGTCTTTCATTTAAAGCTGATATATGCCATAGAGACACCATCAATTTGACCTTGATTTAGGAAAAAAACTTTAAAAAGGTGGTGTATGGGCAGAAGTAGGGGGCCAGAGAATTAGACTTAAAATACAGACTCAGTGTAGATGGTCATGTAATAACATTTTTGATTTTTGCCTCCATGGAAAATCATAGATGAAGAAACATTTGAATCTGGTAAGTAAAATATGAGTATTTGGTACTGATTTTTAAATGAATATTCTAAATTTCAATGCAATTTATACACATATTTAGGGTTATAATAATTGTTTAAATATATCAACAGTAAAAAAATTAAAAAGTAACTGCATGTATCCCACATCATGTTGTCAACCTCAAATATACATTATAAAATTTATTTTTAATTTTAATTTTTAATTTTTTTGAGACAAGGTCTCTCTGTCACTCAGGCTGGAGTGCAGTGGTGTGATCATGGCTCATTGCAGCCTCGAATTCCTGAGCTCAAGCGAGCCTCCCACCTCAGCCTTCCAAATAGCTGGAACTACAGGCATATGCCATTATACTTAACTAATTTATTTATTTATTTTGAGACAGGGTCTCAGTCTGTTGCCCAAGCTGAGGTGCAAGTGGTATGATCATAGCTCACTGCAGCCTTGACTTCCTTGGCTCAGGTGATCCTCCCACTTTGGCCTCCCAGGTAGCTGAGACTACAGTGCCATGCCACCATGCATGGCTAATTTTTCAAGTTTTTGTAAATACGGGGTCTCACTGTGTTGCTCAGGCTTGTCTCCAACTCCAGGCCTCGAGTGGTTCTCCCACCTTGACCTCCCAAAGCGAGCTACCACACCTGGTCCCAATAAAATATATTTTAAAAAATACAGAAACAGTGCAGTTGTGAGATGTAGATTTTACCTTAACCAGTACTTCTCACAGGGCTAGTACTGTTCCTGATGCAGCATTTTGGAACTTTTTGGGAGCATTTTTTTAATTGTCACATTGATTGGGGATACTCCTGGCCTTTAACTGGTGTCTCTTGACCCACGTATCTTCTGAATGTCCTGCTGGACAAAACTCATTACAAATATAAAAGGGTCATTTTTCAACACACAAAAGTTTTCATAAGATTTAGCATGAGAAGCACAGTGGTTTAGAAGACAGTCATTACGGAGAGAGACATTCAAACAGAATGCAGGCATTGCCTTGCAATTATTGAATGATTTATTCCACGTATCTGGTTTATTCGATATTGCTAGTAAATAAACAGGAAAGTATATCTATACTGAATTAATTTTCTTTTTCTTTAATATATTTTTTGTTATTATTGATGACATATGGTAAGTATCAAGTGTCTGTCCCTCAAAGTAATGTTGACATCATTAAAAACAAAATAGGCCCCACAGAATTTTATTTTTAAACTGCAAACCTGCTGGGGCATGTTAACATGACTTATCCAATTCCAAGTATATTATTTTTCCTCATTTTCTCCCATTTCATTGGTCTCTAATTGCTTTGGCATATTATCTTTACCCCAGTTAAGGCAACTTCCTTCTTTCTCTTATCACATACAAATAAATCTAGCCTTTTATTACTTACCAAAACACTTTTTGTTCTAGTGTCCACCTGCTTCTTTTCTATTTTTCTGTACTTCATATAAGGAATATTTTCTGATTTTCTTACTTCTCTTGAATCCATGCTTCTTTGTTATAAGTAAATATTAATATAAGCATCTAGTAGTGTCTTAGGTCTTCCAAAGATGTTATGCCCAAGGATTTATATTTTGATACATATATATATATATATATATTTTTTTTTTTTTTTTTTTTTTTGAGACAGAGTCTCACTCTGTCACCCAGGCTGGAGTGCAGTGGTGTGATCTGGGCTCACTGCAATCACCACCCCCCAGGCTCAAGTGATTCTTGTGCCTCAGCTTCCTGAGTATTTGGGATTACAGGTGTGCACCACAACACCCAGCTAATTTTTGTATTTTTAGTAGAGACGGGTTTCCATGTTGCTCAGGCTAGTCTTGAACTCCTGATCTCAAGTGATCCATCTGCCTTGTATATATATACTTTTAAAAATATATGTATTTTTTAAATATAAATTACTTCTTTTAAAATGTTTTTTAATGTTACAGCTGGAGCATTGTATTGATTTTTTAAATTACATGTGTGGTAGATTATGCCATCTATTAATTTCCTTTCATAAAAGTAGAGAGATTGCTACAAATATTAGTTATAAAAAAAGAAAGCATTGAGACAGATGAGTTGTGAACCACTTTTCTAAATTATTTACATTTATGTTGTTTCAAAATTTCCTGTTTTCCATTAGATGGTTGGCCTGTTAGAAATAATTTAATTGATTATTTATACTTGCCCAGTGTTTGGGATTGGCTTAGTTTTTAATTCCTCTAGCTTATTCTCATCCTTCTTTGTTCTGTCCAACTGGAAAACACTCCACATGCGAAGGCTGTGGTTGAGGCCGGGGAGTGTTTGCGGGTCTGTGGAAGGAGAGGCAGTGGGTGAGACCACTGACTCCAGCCAGATTGGCCAGTTTGAACCCTGGGTTCATTACTCACTAACTGCGGCTTCTCTGGCTCTTAACCTCTCTGCCCTTCAGGTTCCTCACCTCTAAAATGGGAACAATAATTTATATGAATAAAGTGCTTAGAACAGTGCCTGGTACACAGGAAGTGCTACACAAGTGTTAGCAGGCGTTATTATTGGGAAATCTTGTTCCTTGGGGGAGTCAGCAGCCAGTTCTTTGAGAATAGCACTGCAGAGGGAGGTGCCTACTGTAAAACGCCGCTTGTGGACTCCTCTCAGCTGGAAAAGTGAGAACTCTCAAGCATCCATACGTTCTGAACCCAGCTCTCTTAGGAGCTCAATTAAGGAACAATTAGCACCCAGCTGGCATATTTTCTAAGCATAGAACCCTTGGCATTCATTCCGTGAGGCTTAATTCTGTTACTTAGACTGCTTAGTGAGCAGTTAAGGTTCTTCAGTTTCGGTCTGTAGTCTGAATAAAGTATAGTATGACTTCCTTGAATTTCCCCAGGAGGTGACGAGGTGATTGTATAGTTTATTTAATCAGAAGCGTCATTAAAAAAAAAAAAAAAAAGGCTGGACGTGGTGGCTCACGCCCCTAATCTCAGCACTTTGGGATGCCGAGGCGGGCGGATCACTTGAGGTCAGGAGTTCGAAACCAGCCTGGCCAACATGATGAAACCCTGTCTCTACTAAAAATACAAAAATTAGCCAGGCGTGGTGGCTCATGCCTATAATCCCAGCTACTCAGGAGGTTGAGGCAAGAGAATTGCTTGAACCGGGGAGACAGAGATTGCAGTGAGCCAAGATAGCGCCATTGCACTCCAGCCTGGGTGACAGAGGAGACTGCATCTCAAAACAAACCAAAACACAGAATACGGCTATTTTGTGATGTCTAGAAAACAAAGAAAACAGTTTGCTTTGTATTTGGTTTCCTCTGTCTTCATGGGGCAGCTGGGGATGGAAGTGTGTGAGACCCAGGAAGGGGAAGGAATGAGGACCCTCGCTCGGGCCAGAGGCTGCTGCAGCACCAGCCCCAGCGCCATTTCTACCACTTTCTCCCCTTCACAGAGCTGCTGCAATACTGCCTCGGGGAGAGAGGAGAGAGAAGGCTCAAACCTGTTACTTTCCTTTAACTTCTCCCTTTGAAGCCCCATTTTGTGCCAATCAAGTAGAGTCTTCCTGGTTAAAAAGCCTTCAGGGAGAGTCTTGATAGGCAACTTTCAGAAAAAGTTACTGTCCCAAGCAGCGGAGTCAGGGCAAACCAGTTTCTCAGTCCCAATCATGTGGTGATCGTTTGCCTTGCCAGGCCTTATCCGAGTTACCTTTTGCTAGTGGTGACGTGCATGTCTTGCTTATGTCATTTGCCTTGATTTGATGGCTAACATGATCTTCTTAAAGGCTTAACTTTTTCATGTCTGTTTCTGCACTTACCCAAATATCCAGAGGAACTTTCAGAAGGTAATTGTTTTTATTTCCTAGATATACCAAATAGAACTATGTTTAAGATCTTTCAGTGCCTCAAAAATGAATACTTGACCGGATAATGTTTAAGATGAAGATACGGTATTTGTTGTTGTTTATGGTTTTCCCCTCATATTTACATTTTTTCCCCAGGAAACACACTTCCAAACTAAGTTTGTGAGGTTCTCCAAGGATATGACATTTTGTGGGTGAAATCAATGATTAAATATTCAGTTTCATAGACAACATTTAAAAGAACAATAAAAATAATTAAGCTTTATGAACGTATCCCCAAGAAAACATTTCCTTTTAAACTTATTGACATATCTAAGTGAGAAAATGTACTTAGTTACCAGAAGATGGAATTGATATTGATGTTTTTTCTTTCTTTGTATTTTAAAACACTTAAAAAAAAAAGGTTAAGAAAAAAGGTTGCATATGTCAGTTCATTCTATTAACAAATACTCTTTATATTTTATATATATGTTTATATTTGAGACAAAGTCTTTGTTGCCCAGGCTGGAGTGCAGTAGTGTGATCTCAGCTTACTGCAACCTCCATCTCCCAAGTTCAAGTGATTCTCCTGCCTCAGCCTCCTGAGTAGCTGGGACTACAGGCACAAGCCACCACGCCTGGCTAATTTTTTGTATTTTTAGTAAAGGCGGGGTTTCACTATGTTGGGCAGGCTGGTCTTGAACTCCTGACCTCAAGTGATCTGCCACCCTCGGCCTCCCAAAGTGCTAGGATTACAGGCATGAGCCACTGCACCTGGCCATATATTATTTCAATGATCAGAGCAGAGCTGTATATTTGAGAAGGAACTTAAGTAAAAAGTAATTTGAAAATAATTTTCTTACAACTTTTTTTTCTGGAGTTTTTTTCTGAGATCTCAATGAAAGGAGAAACAGGAGTTTGAACTATCTCTAGATGCTTCAGAGGCACTGGGCACAGTTTTCCTCATTTTGTCTCTCAGAGTCCTGGCCAGTCAGAAACATTTGGCAGCCACAGAGCAAATCTTATCTTATATAGAATGAACCCTTTTAAGAGGGAGAAAATAAAAACCCATATCTAGCAAACAGATTAATTATAGGACTTGCAGAAAAAAAAAATTATAAACACAGTATGGTCAAGAACAAGGCCAGGCGTGGTGGCTCACACCTGTAATCCCAGCAGTTTGGGAGGCTGAGGTGGGTGGATCACCTGAGGTCAGGAGTTCAAGACCAGCCTGACCAACATGGTGAAACTCCATCTCTACTAAAAATACAAAAATTAGCCAGGCATGGTGGCGAGTGCCTGTAATCCCAGCAACTCGGGAGGCTGAGGCAGGAGAATCACTTGAACCCGGGAGGTGGAGGTTACAGTGAGCCGAGATCGTGCCATTGCACTCCAGAGTGAGCAATAAGAGCAGGGGGCTGGGCAGGGAGGGAGAAGACCAAAAAGCTACTTTAAGCTTATTTAAAGTTATATGATACCAAATCATAGTAAAAACATAAGAACTGGGTATGTATTTTTAAACATATCCTAAGGAAACTTATCTTAAAAAATTAATAAATTGGTTTTGGCTTTAACCACACTAGACAGAATACATTCAGTGTAATGCTCAAATTCTGTGAAGTGCGTCTCTATAGTTTGCTGTGTGTGAATAATAGGATGAAAAATGCTTAGAACATTCAGTGAGCTACTCAAGGATAAATTCAACTCTGATGCCATCTACTAAGGTGGTCACTTGAAAAGTTGAAAATGACTTCATGAATTTATTCTAAATAAACTTCTTGCTCTCACATATTCTGCTCCATCTGTTCTCTGCGTTTCAGACAAGGAGGAATTTGTTGGCTATGGTCAGAAGTTCTTTATAGGTAGGTGATAAATTAATAAGAAGTGGGTCTCTGTCACTTGTTAAATTATGTTTCCAAACCTGACAGTGTTTTGAAAGTTTCTTTTGCTAATGAACATTTCCAGACCTCTTCCTCGTTCTAGTTTCCTTTTCTTTGTGTCCTTTTTTCTTGTCAATATTCTGATCTATTAATTATTCATTGTTATTCATCTAATTTCCACTGGGTATCTATTAATTACTCATCAAACACAAATCTTTTTGTTTTCTTCCAGACTGTTTCGTAACCTATTTATCTTATGCTAAAGAGACAAAGTCTCTGACTTTTAAACTTACTTCTTATGGCCACATTTCTATCATCTGTCACCTGGGCAGAGCTTTGTGAAGGACCAGGTACCACTCATCTAAGACCGCTCTGGGCTTCCTTCTATAGGGAAGCAGGGGAAAACTAGCAGAGCTGCAGGGTCTAGAAGGTTGGTTCCCAAGCTGGATGCATTTTGGAATCATCAGGGGAGCGTAAAAAAAAAAACAAGGGGCCACCTTTCTGTATTGCTTTCAGAATCATTCAGCCTAAAAGCTATTAGGTAGAGCTGAGCAGAGTAGGCAGCTACACAAAGGTGGAGAGTAAGGAGCATGAGCAGGGTGAAGAAGGCATCTGTGCAGGGGACAATGGTAGCCTGCTGCAGATTGTCAGAGGCAGAGTAAAATCAATAGGTCAGCTGCCATCACTTGGCCTTTGATACCCGACAGGCTTTACAAAGATGCCTGCCTCATCTAGCTTGGGCTCTGACACTTTCTGCAAGGCTATCAACACTGTCTGTCCCCTATCTTGCACACTTAAGTGCCCTTGATTGATACAATAAGCAAATGTATTGAGGACAACAAGGGCCAGGGTTCTCACTGTTAGAGAAGGGAGTTATAAACATGGAAAGGGGAAGTCTAGAATGAATCCTGTAGTGTTGGATTGGCATTGTATGTACTGGTGTGAACTCATGGTTTTCAATATATAGACATACAAATATAGATCGAAATGTGCATGTGTATTTATATGTACACATAGAGTTGCTAATTCTGTCTACTGAGAGGACCTGGAAACAGCTCTGAAGATACCAGAAAGCCCTATGATTCGAAAGGCAGATTAAGCAGGAATCTAGGAGCTTAGAAATCATGACCCATGTGTCCAGCTTTGCACTGATCACATAGTCCTAAGCAACCACCTAACTTGTCTGTGTCTTAGTGAAACCACCTGAAAAATGTGAAAAATGAGCCTGCTCCACTCTTTCTACCCTGGCCCCAGCCACCCTCATCTCTCACCCAGACCACTGCAGTAGCTTCCTGACTGCTCTCTCCTGAGGCCACACTTGCTCTCCCTACGGTTTACACCAACCAGAGGAGTCTTTCAGAAACATGAATCAAATCATGTCACTGCCAACAGCTTCCCGTCACACTTCCACAACAATCCAACACTTTCAGAGGCCCTTTGTGATCTGGCTCCAGCCACTTCCCCGACCCTATTTCCATACTCCCTGTTGCTTACTGCCCTGCAGCTATGCAGGCTTCCTTGCTGTTCCTCAAATGCTCCAAGCACAGTTCGTTTCTCTGCACTTGCTATTCTCTACACTTGCTGTTCCCTTGGCCTGGCTTGCCTGTCTCTGCAGAGGCTTCCTGATCTGGCTCCCTGCCTTCCTCCTGATGTCTGCTCAATGCCAACCTTTCAGAGATACTCTAACCTTACTGCCTATCTAAAAAAGCACCCCCATCACTCTCTATCTACTTCGTCTTCTTACGAGTACTTATTTTTTGTTGTTTTTTATTTTTGTCTCTCTTCTTCTACAAAATGTAGATTTAATGAGAAAGTGGCCTTGGATTAGTTGAGCCCTCTATCGCCAGCACCCAAGACAATGCCTGGCCCAGAGCAGGTGCTAGATGGGCTAGCACAGGGGGCATTTTCATATTTTTCCCTCATATTACTTCCCATCTTCTAACTTCAGACAGACCTGACTATGTTAATGAACACTTTAGGATCATGGTTGCTACATATTTCATCAGGTGTGAAGCTACAAGTGATCTCTCCTACCTGGTTCTTATGTTCTTTGCGCTTCCCCTCCCTAGCTGGCTTCCGCCGCAGCATGCGCCTTTGTCGCAGGAAGTCTCACCTCAGCCCGCTGCATGCCAGCGTGTGCTGCACCGGCAGCTGCTACAGTGCAGTGGGTGCCCCTTACGAGGAGGTGGTGAGGTACCAGCGACGCCCTTCTGACAAGTACCGCCTCATAGTGCTCATGGGTATGTCCCAGCATGCACTGTCTCTCCTCCTCCTTGAGAAGTCTTCCTTCTAGATTCAGGTGTCTTGCATTGGGAATAATGGTGAAAGTAGAACTCTTTATGGACCCCCATACAAATACCTTTTTTAAAAAACAAAATAAAGCCATTGTACATGTGTGTTTATAAGTAACATTTTATTGTATCAAGCTTTTTAAAAAACCTACAAGTGAATGTGTTATGCCATGGTGTCTATGAACTATATAACCAGTATTATGATGTTGTTATGACTGAGATTTTTTTTTTTGCCTGCTTAGAATTGTTCTGTAAACATAGATGAGTGTTTCCCCAGAAGATCATTAACCTGTATCATGAAAATAAATTCTGAACGTCCATTTCCCTGAGAAATGTGTTAAATTCTTAAAGTCCATTCCCCTAAGAAATTTGTAACTACTTCATTTAGAAAAGTATCTAACATCTTCTGGACTGTATCTTTGGTGCTTTATAAAGATCATGGCAAAGATAGTGCAGGAGTGACCTGCGTTTGTGACCATGACTTTTGCAAAGCTGGTCCCTGTAGCAGTAGCAACTTGTATCCTACTGCCTTCCCGTCTGCGTGTTTAGCTTCATGAGCAAGGCAGGTCCCTGTAGAGCAGAACGATGTACCTTACAGCTGGGACCAGCAATATCATTTGCAGGCCCCATTGTAAAATGCAAATGCAAGGGCCCCTTGTTAAAAAAATTATCAAAGATTTCAAGATGCAATAGCAGAGAATTCATCCAAGCACAATAACCTTCTAAGCATGTGCCCTGTGTAACTGCACAGGTTCTATACCCATGAAGTCGGCCCTGCCTCCAGCCGGACATGGGGGTGCTGACTCGGTCATCTGTCAGGAATGTGCCCCTGAATTCTGTAAGTCACAGAACATATAATTGTTGACGCTGGTTTCTGGCTGTGACTTGATAAAAACTTCATATGAAGAAGAAAGGCAGAGCTCTCTGATTCTCTAAAATGAGACCAGCTAATTCTCATGGCATTCAACATTAGATGAAGTTTGCTGGGGCACAGGTTCCTGCGATTCCTTACCTCATTCCTGAATGTTGAAGCAATGTGGATTACTCCATGGGTCACTAGAAAAATTCCCAAGAGTTTTCTGGGGTTCTTCCAATTTATGAGAAAGGAAGTTACATAATTTCCCTAAAAATATTTGCTCTCAAGTTTCTTCAGTAGAAGGACTAAAATGATGATTCCATCACATAATTATATTTATCCACATCTGATGATTTCTGTATGTGACTTTTTGTGTTTAGGACCCTCTGGTGTTGGAGTAAATGAGCTCAGAAGACAACTTATTGAATTTAATCCCAGCCATTTTCAAAGTGCTGTGCCACGTATGTTTAGTTTTGCTTTCATAATGGTTTGTGTTTTGGTAAAACTTTCTTTGCTGATCTCATTTAACTATGTCATTCCATCTTTGTTGTAAAAGTATACAACACCAGGGATAGTTCTTAAGTATTTCTAACCATATTTATTTTAATAAGGAAAATTGACTTATTGGAATGTAGGCAGCTGGCTTTTAAAAGGGCTTTTTTCTTTTTTAAATTATTATTATACTTTAAGTTTTAGGGTACATGTGCACAATGTGCAGGTTTGTTACATATGTATACATGTGCCATGTTGGTGTGCTGCACTGATTAACTCTAGCATTAGGTATATCTCCTAATGCTATCCCTCCCCCCTCCCCCCACCACACAACAGTCTAAAACGGCTTTTTTCTATTTCTTAACAATTATAGGGATGGCCTTTCAGGCAAACTAATAGTTAGCAATAATAGTTAACATACACCCAGTGCTTACTATCTAAAAATTGATATATGCACATACAACTTTATATAAATTTATGAGTATGATTATAAAATACATAGCTTTTTAAAAAATGGTGTTTTCTGGCTGGGCACGGTGGCTCACTCCTGTAATCCCAGCACTTTGGGAGGCTGAAGTGGGTGGATCATCTGAGGTCAGGAGTTCAAGACCAGCTTGGCCAACATGGTGAAACCCCGTCTCTACTTAAAATACAAAAATTAGCTGGGTGTGGTGCTGCATACCTGTAATCCCAGCTACTCAGGAGGCTGAGACAGATAATCGCTTAAACCTGGGAGGCAGAGGTTGCAGTGAGCCGAGATCGCACCATTGCACTCCAGTCTGGGCGAGAAAGTGAGATTCCGACTCAAAAAAAAAAAGTGTTTTCTTATTTCCTTTTACTCGTAACTCCTTTATTTCTCCTAAGCTCCCCCTTCACTACTACCAGCTCCAAACCAACTCCTAAAACATAATCTTCCAGACTTTTCTCTGTGTAGAGTTGTGTGAGTTTTTTACCCATTTAGAGTTGTTATATGAGGTTTTTTTTAAAGCTTTAAGACATTTGAGAGCTACAATTCTAAAAATAGAAGGAATTATTTGTTTCATACTGAGATTCATCCTTCAAAAAAAACCTTTAAAATCACTCTAAGAAAACCTGTTTTATTGTAAAAATAGAAAAGATCAAGACTTGAGATAGAATTCCTGATTTCAAGAAAATAGAAAGTTCATAATAATGCATATTTATAATAATGTATAATAATGCGTCATTTCTAATATGTGTAAAAGGAAGTTAAAATTTTGACTGAGGCACTAAGATGCACATCTTTAAAGGAGGAATGTGAAAACAAGTTAAACTCTTCACACACCTTGAGGGTATAAAAGGCTTGGGGAGGGAGATTCATGGAGCTTTTCAGGGAGGCTTTTATTGTAGAGCTGTGCTATGTGTTCCCAACCCACTGAGTGTGGGAAGAGTGCGTGGGTGTGCTTGCTTCCTCCTCCCCTCAAGGCAAGACAGAGGAACCTAGGGGGACCACTTGGAGAGCTTCCTATGTGTCTTCTGCACTTTGGGGGACACAGAAGAATGTTGTCCGAATTGCACCTGAAAACTCCAAAGGAGGAGAGCTTACAGGAAGTGGCCAATGGCTATAATTTGGGAAGTAGCTGTCCTTGTAGGGTCCATCACAGCTAGACTTGTGATGTTCCCCAAGGACCAGATCTGGGCAGGTAATGTATAAGAAAGTCAGCCCAGGGTTATATGATTCCTGCCCAGGAGGAAGCCTGAGGAGAAAAAGGCCAAAAGTGGACTCCCAAATATATCAGGCTTTGGAAGGAATCACAGATGATGAACTGGAATAGGAATGGACTTGAGAGGCCTTGTGTTGGTGATAGGGTTTGCAAAATAACCCAATATATCATTTAGGAGAGAAAGAGCCGGATTTAAGCATCTGCCAAATCTAAAGAAAGCCAATAGCAGCCAGAATCAGTATTTGCCAAACCAGAACCTTCCTTCCTGCTTTCCTCTCCCTCCCTGCACTCTAGCCTTAGAGAGTTCTAAACCAGTGGAAGTGAGATCTATCGGGGGCAGGGAGAAAGAAGCAGGAGCAGTAGAAATACGGTGAAAGGAAAGAGAAGTGACTCATACTCTCGTCTAGTGTCTGGCTCTCGTCTGGCTTCTCTGAGTGCAGGCTTCCCTGGTGCAGCAAATTTGAGCCAGATGTGTGGAGAAGCAGCCTATAATCTAAGTGAAGTTTGTAATTTTGATGATTATGTGGGAATGGAATTTTAATTAGTCAGTTGAGACTGGATGATGAAAATGAAATTGTGGCATGAATGATGATAGACTTTTAAAATTAAACCTGAGTGAAAGAGTCATGGAAACTGCTAGTGTTTTTTGTTTTGTTCTGTTTGTGTGTGTGTGTGTGTGTGTGTGTGTGTGTTTTGTTTGTTTTTTTGTTTTAAGACAGAGTCTTGCTCTGTCGCCCAGGCTGGAGTGCAGTGGTGTGATCTTGGCTCACTGGAACCTCTGCCCCATGAGTTCAAGTGATTCTCCTGCCTCAGCCTCCTAAGTAGCTGAGATTACAGGCACCCACCACCATGCCCAGCTAATTTTTGTAGTTTTAGTAGGGATGGGGTTTCACCATGTTGGAGAGTCTGTTCTTGAACTCCTGAACTCAAGTGATCTGTCCACCTCAGCCTCCCAAAGTGCTGGAATTATAGGCATGAGCCACCGCGCCCAGCCAGGAAACTGCTAGAATTTTATGCAGGAGCTGGGGAAGATCTTGCCTCACAGAAGAGCCGTGGGAGACCAAGAAGTTGCTTTATGATCGCATCCCATAGGTTGTGCTTTCTGAAGTACTGCTTTCGTGTACAGGAATGGGCATTAATCTGAAAAGCAAAAACTACCAAATAAATCAACATTTTCCTTTTCTTTCTTTTTTTTTTTTTGTCTGTTTGTTTTGTTTTGTTTGAGATGGAGTCTCACTCCATTGCCCAAGCTGGAGTGCTGTGGTATGATCTCGGCTCACTGCAACCTCACCTCCTGGGTTCAAGCGATTCTCCTGCCTCAGCCTCCTGAGTAATTGGGATTACAGGCGTACATCACCATGCCCAGCTAATTTTTGTATTTTTAGTAGAGATGGGGTTTCACCATGTTGACCAGGCTGGTCTTGTGCTCCTGACCCCAGGTGATCCACCCGCCTTGGCCTCCCAAAATGCTGGGATTACAGGCATGAGCCACCATGCCCGGCCAAAATCACCATTTTTTGATAGTCTGAATAAAAATAAAATGCCCACAGAATATAGAAGAATTTTAAGAATATCAATGTAGAATTTTAATCATTCAAAGTGAGAACATACTGCTCATATTTTGCTTTTTAAATTGAAGTTTTAAGCTTAAAATGGATACCTCGAGTTATGCATGAATTCACAGACTTTAACCTACCATTTAAATATTAGTCCAACGGAAGCAAAGGAGAAGGAGTCATCTTGGGTTTAGATTGACATAATTCACTATCACCTGAGAGCTATAAGGTTTTACTAGAATTTCGTTTTAAGTAGGAAGCTATGGGAGATGTGATGTAACTGTAGGAACTCTAATGATCTGATGAGAGGCTTGAATAAGGAAAAAACAAAAATGACCCCAAGATGACATTTGCTTTTAGACCCCCTTGAAGGCTGGTAACTCCTTTGATAATTTAAGGTGGGTTTCGAGCTCCTACTTGATCATTTCCATGTATTGATATCATCAGATGTTGATCTACTCATCCTTAAACTTTGTCAGATGCAAATACACAAATTCTGTATGAATAAGGGGAACAAGTGGTAATGTAGATTAAGGGACTAGCTTTACAGTATATAGGATGCAGAGTTGAAACTGTCTTACTTATCTTTGTGTTTTCAGAACCTAACATGAT
Organism: Pongo pygmaeus; assembly: GCF_028885625.2. Taxonomy (NCBI): domain Eukaryota; kingdom Metazoa; phylum Chordata; class Mammalia; order Primates; family Hominidae; genus Pongo; species Pongo pygmaeus. Next base: position 101,933,676 of record NC_072384.2, on the reverse strand, counting down.
ACCTGGAACATAGTAGGCACTCAGTACACACTAGTTGAATAAATGAATGAGCAGACAACAAATAACTTTTAGATATTTGATGAACTCCTATATTCTATATGACCTGGCACTATTTAAGTTGAAGAGTCTGTAATCAAAGTGGCCATATCAAAGAATCAGACTGAATCTAGACTCAGCTAATCTTTCCCTTCTAGAGATCCCTAAAACGAATCACCACTCGGTTGGGTGTTAATGCATCTGGTCAAGATTGCAGAATGTCATGGGCTTTCTCCATTTCAAATTTGAGAATCTATTGTTGTAAAAAACATTCATCTAGAGGAGTCAGAACACATAGGTTCTAATTTCAACTTCACTTTTCATCAGTCTTATGAATGTGAGCAAGTTTCTCCAAAAGCTTTACTTATGAGTAAAATATAGATATTGACAGTTTACCTAAGATAAGAGTGTGGAAGATGAAATGAGATCATGGGAAATGCACTATCCAAATGTAAGATATTATTGGTATTGCCACCTGGAGGCTTTAGGCATCTAAAGGTTCACACATAATTCACTAGCACTTATTTTGAAGTAATAACAGGTGTTCCCTTAGGTCTTTCTTATGCTGGCTTAATACCTAGTGCATTCGTTTTCACACCATAAGCACTCAATGAAGGTTTATAGACTAACTGATTTTGATATAAGAACTTATTACCAATTCAGGCTTCTTCTTTTTAGTTCTAGCATTTTATCTATTTGATTATATAATTCATTTATTTATTTTGATTAGATATCTTTATTCAAATGCACATTGGTAATCAAAGAATTTTGAAGACACTGAAACCTTTCATTCCCTTTTTTTGATAGACACTACTCGTACTAAAAAGAGTTATGAAATGAATGGGCGTGAGTATCACTATGTGTCCAAGGAAACATTTGAAAGCCTCATACATAGTCACAGGTAAAGTAGAGGTCCAGAAGCTGATTCTTGCCTCTGGTTGTTTTACATTCGAAATAGATTCCCTATTTTTATGTATTTTCCAAAGCTCCTGGGTAATTCCTTTTGTTTCTGAGGAGTTAATCAAGAAATATACATCGATATACCAGCACACCAACTCACTGGGTTTGGAAAGGGAGCAGAATGGAGTTTGCAAACCTTGGAGAACTTGAGGAAATACATAAACTCTAGATATGCTCATTTTGTTCACCTCTTGAATATCTATTCATTCTTTCTGTGTTAATAAAGTCCACATATTTATATTCAACTCTAGTGCAGTTTATCCTCATGTTACTACTAATAATATTTTCCTTGTAGAAAGCGTTCTGTTTTGTTTGGCCTGCTCTTGCAGGATGCTGGAGTATGGTGAGTACAAAGGCCACCTGTATGGAACTAGTGTGGATGCTGTTCAAACAGTCCTTGTCGAAGGAAAGATCTGTGTCATGGACTTAGAGCCTCAGGTAGGTCCATGGTGGAATATTTATGTCCCCAAACAATGAATGCATATCATCCATTTTCTGTGCACACGCTGTAGGTTATAGTTGAGACATTTATTCTGTTAGCCTTTTAAGAATAAGGCCATTTCCCATATCTAAGATCTTACTTAACATGTCAATTGACAACATTTTACTTTTAGTTGGGACAGAAGTCTTGCTTCTCAGACAGAAAAGCAGAACTGATTGGGTGGCCACAAAGAGAAGCAAGAATCTTTCTTGCTTTAACCTTGATCACAAAGGCATCAAGGTAACTTCTTGTGGAGTGAATAAGATGTTGCTTTGTACAAGGAGGTGAGGTTTCTATGTTGTCATATCTGTGGCTACCTTCCTGAGACCACATGTAGAATGGAGCAGGGGTGAGCAAGTTAAGGTAAGATAAAGAGCATGCAATCCGTGGGCCCAATTTTTATGAACTTTGTATTTTCTTCGTGTGTGTGTGTGTGTGTGTGTGTGTATGTGTTTGTTTTGTTTTTTGCGACAAGGCCCTGCTCTGTCATCCAGACTAGAGTGCAGTGGCACGATCTCGGCTCACTGCAACCTCCACTTCCCGGGTTCAAGTAATTCTCGTGCCTCAGCCTCCCGAGTAGCTGGGACTACAAGCGCAAGCCACCATGCCTAGTTAATTTTTGTATTTTTAGTAGAGACAGGGTTTCACCATGTTTGCCAGGCTGGTCTGGCAATGGAACTCCTGGGCTCAAGTGATCCACCTGCCTCAGCCTCCCAAAGTGCTGGGATAGGCATGAGCTACTGCGCCCAGCCGTGTTTTCTTAGTCATTTAGAAATATAATTTGTGTGCTAGAGAATCAGAGGAAAACAGATGGTAGTAGTATCCAATGTGAGATAATAGCAAAAGGAAAGGGAAGTGAAGGTGAAACAGAGCTGATCCACCTTGAGAGTCTGTCTTTGTCTTTGTCATATGAGATCATGTATAGAATCCTACTCTCAGTAAATGAGATTCTCTCATGTATAGATTCTTACTCAGCTAGTAAGATTTCAATTGCTAGTCATAGCTAATAAGAATCAGGATTTGACCTTAATTTTGATTCTAAAACTCCATCTTCAAATTTTTTAAATGTTCATTTGTTTTTTAGAATTGAGGAGTTGAGGGTACATGAGACTATACTCTAAAAATAATTGCTAATCTCTGGTCTTAGAAATTTTGAGAAGCTTCATGTTCACTCTAGAAAGCCAGGACTTCTGTTTTTAAATGTGCATTTAGATCAGGTGCAGTGGCTCATGCCTATAATCCCAGCACTTTGGAAAGCCGAGATGGGAGGATTTCTTGAGGCCAGGTGTTTGAGACCAGTCTGGGCAACACAGTGAAACCCCATCTCTACTAAAAATACGAAAATTAGCTGGGTGTGGTGGCACATGCCTGTAATCCCAGCTACTAGAGAGGCTGAGGCACAAGAATTGCTTGAACTGGGAAGGCGGTAGTTGCAGTGAGCAGAGATCCCGTCACTGCGCTCCAGCCTGGGCAACAGAATGAGACTTAAAAACAAAATAAAACAAAATAACTGGGCATGGTGGCACATGCCTGTGGTCCCAGCTACTTGGGAGGCTGAGACGGGTGGATCGTTTGAGCCTGGGAAGCTGAGGCTACAGTGAACTGTGATTGCACCACAGCACTCCAGCCTGGGTGACAGAGCAAGACCATGTCTCAAAACAAAACAAACAAAAAATAAATGTGCATTTAAATTTTCTGTGTAGGATATTCAAGTGGTTCGAACCCATGAACTGAAGCCCTATGTCATATTTATAAAGCCATCGAATATGAGGTGTATGAAACAATCTCGGAAAAATGCCAAGATTATTACTGACTACTATGTGGACGTGAAGTTCAAGGTAAGAGCAAGTCAAAAACTACTGTATTGCTTTCAGTAGCTTCTGCGTGGGAGAGATCTGGGTTGGGCCGGGCCAAGGATCTCTGATCTCATTGTCCTCCTCCTCCTTTTTGACCCCCTCCCCAAAAGGCCCTCAATAAAATGGTTTACTATTGTTTTATTTAAAAAAATAAAAATTAAAACTGTATTGTTTCTACAGGATCTGTGTTAGAGAATGTAATTTTTGTTTCTAATGGATAATGCCCTTATGATTTATCCTTTTGGATGGACATCACTTACAGATATAAAAATAAAGTTTAATAAATGTTATGATGCTACCCTTATTTTTTTCTTTCTTATTTTTTTGGGTCTAGCTTAAAAAAAAATCCTTGAGCCATAGTTTGCAAAGCCAAACATAAATTGGGCATATAGGAGCCTGGTATCTGTATTTTAAACAGATTATCTTTTACTTAAAAGCTTACTTTAAAAATGCTCAGTGAGTATATCTCATTGTAAAATGATGATGGTAATAATAGAGGGGGCAAGCCAGGTGAAATTAAACAGTGATCTCATCCTAGAACAGGTGATTTTTTTTCCAGTTGCATACATATATTTTACATTAAATATGCTTTAAATATTGTGAGTCATAACATACATTCAGTAAGGTATATAGAGTGTACAGTTTAATGAATTTTTATGTGTGTATGCACCCAGATAACCATCACCCACATCAAGATATTACAGCTACTTTGTGTGTGTGTGTGTGTGTGTGTGTGTGTGTGGTAAAAATACATAAAACTTACCATATTAACCGTTTTAAGTGTACAGTTCAGTGTTAGTATTTAGTGTTAAGTATATTCACATTGTTGTGAAACAGATCTCCAGAATTTATTTACCTGGCAAAATTGAAACTAAAAATATGAATGATTCACTAAAATTTGTATGTCATGCTTGTACAAGGGCCACGTTAATCTCTGCATTGTTTTAGTATATGTGCTACCAAAGCAAGCACAGGTATCTTTAAATTATCCTTTCTCTTATTATTTTTATTTTCATATTTTTTTCAATGACTATGGAGGTCTGATTTTCCAGTTTGCCTTGTGAACAGTGGAGTCCACGAATGTATTTGCTGAGTCTTACGGGCATTTAAAATTGTTCTCATTTTTATGGCAGTCTAAACAAATTAACAAGATTGTTTCTGGATCATATGTATGGTCACTTTGTAAAGCCACAAGATTTTGGTGCCTGCATTTGTATTTGTGTTTCAGATTGTATTGGTGACAAGTTGTACTATTTTCATGATCTAATAAGAAAATAACAGCAATGAATTTAATGCATTAGTGCCAAATGAATGCCAAATTACCTTCATTAAATGAACATTTCACAATAGTAGAAACAGATAATATAACTGGCTTATACCATCCTCATGTTGAAAGTGGCCATTTTGTATCTTTAATGTTATTCCTATCAGATTAATGTTCACTTGAAATTTATGTTTAAATTTTATTTAAACTAGTATGTTTTCTTTGTTTTTATGTTGTATATGGTTAAAAAGTTTCAAGTGTTTAGGTAAGAGTAAGATAAGTTCACACAGGAAGTTGAGGGGAGTAATCTGCAAACTATTACTAAATTTTGCAAAACATGACGAGACATTAAGACTAAAGATTAAAACATAAGTTTTGTAGTTTAGAAAACGTTTATTGGACCTCATTTTTTAAAATAAAAACTTCAGTCTTTTATTATTTAAAAAAAAGTTCCAAATTAAAATTTCTTTATCTCAGTAATACATTTCTAAGAAATAAAGGATGACATACTGTGGATAGTGATATACTTTTCCCAGCTTTGCTTATGCTTCACATTAATTTAGAAGGATATGTTCATACCTGTTATAATAATTATATTTTCTCTACAAAAATTAGCTGGGCATGATGGCATGTGCCTATAGCCCCAGCTACTTGGGAGGCCTAGGTGGGAGGATCACTTGAGCCTGGGAGGCAGAGGCTGCAGTGAGCAGAGATGATCCCACTGCATGTCAGCCTGGGACAGAGTGGGACCCTGTCTAAAAAAAAAAAAAAATTATTTTATCTATACTTAGCCACATTATTTCAATAACAGAGGGTAAAAAAATTACTATTTTCTAGTTTGCTTGTTTTGTAGAATTTTGAAAAAATATTTTTGAAACTTTATTAAAAATCATCTGTGCAAAATTTTCGGACCTTACTGTTTTTATACATAGTTTCACAACTGAATGTGACAGCATAACAAACTGTATTTTTTCCATTTGTCCAATTAAGTCTGTACTATCCATATTTTTCTATTTCTCCTAAAGGATGAAGACCTACAAGAGATGGAAAATTTAGCCCAAAGAATGGAAACTCAGTTTGGCCAATTTTTTGATCATGTGATTGTGAATGACAGCTTGCACGATGCATGTGCCCAGTTGTTGTCTGCCATACAGAAGGCTCAGGAGGAGCCTCAGTGGGTACCAGCAACATGGATTTCCTCAGATACTGAGTCTTAATGAGACTTCTTGTTTAATGCTGGAGTTTTAACACTGTACCCTTGTTACAGCGATCCATAGTTGCAATCTAAAACAACAGTATTTGACTCATTTTAATGTGTACAACTTTAAAAGTGCAGCAGTTTATTAATTAATCTTATTTGAAAAAAAATTTTATTGTATGGTTATGTAGTTACCTATTTGGCTCTTAAAATTTTTTTTTCCTTTACCTCATATGCAGCTGTGGTAGAAATATGAATAATGTTAAGTCACTGAGTATGAGAACCTTTCGCAGATTTCACATGATCTTTGTAAGATTTAAATAAAGAGCTTTCCTAAATAAAATAAGCAATATTTAACTTTAGAAACTGTATTTTACTCTACGAAACGCGTTTTATGAAAACATCTTTTACAAAAAGTGCTTACTTGACTAACTCAGCAAGAAAGTTTTAATGTACACATTTCACATCTAAAATCAAAACCTACAAGAAACTGCACTGCCTTCACTATTTACAAATCAGCCTACAAGGAAAAAATTATTCTCATGAGAGGTGTGACAAACACTAATTTTCCTTACAGCCAATATCTACATGCATGCCTAAATTAGAAAAAGGCAATGGATTAATCCTAGAGACGTATATATAGAAAATCACAAGAGTGAAACCGTGTCTCAGAGTTAAAGAAACCAGGGACTAACAGAAATTCTTGAGCACGCAGGACGGCAGATAAAAAACAACTTGCTAAAACGCCTAAACTTCTTCCATTGTGAGATTAAAAAACAAAACAAAACAAAGCAAACTGGCTGAAATTGGTTAGTACTAACACGGATGGCTACCTGGAGTCTGTACAAAATGAGCTTGCTGGCGTCACAGCTTGAATCTTCCCCCATGTTTCACACTGACTCCTTCCAAAATTTGCACATGCGACCCATGAAGGGACATGAAGAGGTAACTGCGAACGCCAGAGGATTTTCCAGATGGCTTCTTTTCTTCCACCAATCACCTACTAATCCCAGAATCCACCCCCTAAACGTTTTCTAATAAAAATACTGTCTTAAAGCCAGCACAGGGAGACAGATTAGAGCTATACTCCTGTCTCCTTGTTAGTTGACTCACAATGAAAACTTTTCTCAAAAAACCAGCGCCATAATATTGGCTTCTGTGCGTATAGGGCAACAAACCCCGTTTGTTTGAACAAGATTAGGATGCCATTACAAAGTGCTGTTTCTCTTTCTTTCCCTAGATTTGAGATTTCCAGGCGTTTTCCCTGTCCCTGTATCTGTTCATCTTCTGCATCGTTCTCTTCTCCATATCCACATCATTCTTCCATCTTTCCCATTTCTTTAACTGTAAAACAGAATGCATGATTCAAAATATTTGTAGTTCTCTGTTACTTAAAGTGAAAATTATCTTAAAAAAAAAACCCAACCAAACAAAACGATGCAAATTAGGTCGTTTGTAGTGATATTTATGTGAGGTTGGATTTGATTTTAAGGTTGAGAAAAAGTTTTTCCAAATTTGATTTACACAGTTGTGGGATGAAGCGTAAGCAATCGGAGAAAATGTGAGAATTGCCTATATTAATACACATCCACACACCCAGGCCCGCACAGACTCGTTGGTCCTGGAGAGTAAACGCATTCCTCCCAAACCCAGCAGGGCCTGGCAGGACAGAGGCGGGCGGGGACCTGGATCAGGGGGCGGCGACCTCGCCAGGCGCCACGAAGCCCCGGAGTCCCACAGGTCCCGGAGGCCGCTGCGTCGCGGGGAGCTGGGCTCGGGCCGCCGGCGGTTGCGCCGGGGAAGCCCCGCGGAGAGAGCACCATGAGGGCTGACTCGGGGGCTCGGCTGGAGGAAGGCCACCTGGTGAGCGGCAAGGGGCGCGTCGGCCTCTAGAGGTGGCGGGTAAACAGCTACACTTGGCGGGGTAGGGGTGGGTGTGTGTGTGGGGCGCCAACGAGCTGGAGATCACTAAGGGAGAGCCTTGCTCCTGGGGTGTGCGCATCCGCCCCTCCAGTGTTCACAGGAGTGGACGGAGACCCAGGCGAGGCCGGGACCGAACTCCCGGAGTGGGAGAGAGAGGCCTGGCATGAAGTTTGCGGGGACCTGAGCCCGCGTTGCCACGACGACGCCTCATTTATCTGAGGCCCGGCGCCCGGCGAGTGCCGGGGCTTCCAGCCAGGCCTCTCCTAGACTCCTCCTCCGAGGGGTCTGTAGCTGCCCAGAAGAGATCGTTGTTTGCCTGCGGAGTCCTTTAACCAACGTCTTCCGTCACGCCCCGCTTCCCGCAAACAAATCACCGCGAGCGCTTAGGAAACCACGGGAAAGCTGTGATTGCAGCACCACGGTCGCCGGATTTCTGCTCCTGGGCACATTACCCCCAACTCCGAGGCCCCCTTTTTGGCAGGGCTAGTCTGGACTGGCCAATCCAGATATCTGCACGCCTCTCACCCCAACATCCCCGCGTAGCGCTGCGCGCGGGGTACTACCCCGGCGGCGCGGCCCGATGACGCATTGCGCCTGCGCGCGCGACCGAGCCGGGAGGGGTTGGGTGCCCTGGGTTTGGGGGCCGGCTGCCGCCGAGGCAAGCTAAACACAGAATGGGGAAGAATCCTGTGGTAAGTGAGCCTTAGCTACTTTTAGTTGTTAAGATTTTTGTCTTCAGTTGAGCCGTCCTACTTTTGAGGATTAGAGGTTGGGTCTCTCGGTGGGTGGAACGTCATTTTTGCGGGACTTTTGAAATCAGTTACGTGAACTGAGTCCTTGGATCGATCGCGCGCGCTTCGTAGCATCTTTAGAACAATAGCGCGTTCCCGTGACTGTCATTCTTTTCCAGTTGTAATTTTGACTACTGGATGGTATTACGGCAGCTTGCCTCGTCCTAATCTTGTAGTACTTGCATTAATCTACTGTTCGAACGAATGGATTGCTAAATGGGACAAACTACAAGAGTGTCTGAAATTTAACACTTTTGAATAAATGTCTTATGCAAGCAGCATGAGATACTTGGAACATTAAATTGGCTTCTAGGCATTTCTGTTAGTATATGATTCTAAATACTTCTCAACTGTAATGCTCTCTGAACTACAAACACTTTTCTTATTCATGTAAATGAGGGTTTAGAAGGGTTCCTCCCACCTTTCTTTCTGCCCTAAAACGCATTCTTCCCAGTGTATGCAAGTGGCCTTTTTAAAAATTGTGTTAGTATGTGGTTTAAAACCTCCATTTGTTTCCCATTGAATTAAAACAAAATCCAGACTTCTTCCCTTGGTCTGCAAGGCCCTAACTAATCTGGCTCCTGCCTACCTCTCCTTGGTAATTGTGCGGCAGCCTTGCTGTCCTTTTACCTGAAACATTCCAAGCCCAATTTAACCTAAAAATATTTGCATTTGTTCCGGTTGCTCCTTTCTCATTCAGGTCTCAGCTCAAACTCAGAGAAACTTTCCCTAACAAAAGTAGCACTCAGTCTCCTTCATTCATTACGTTTTGTGTGTGTGTGTGTGTGTATATATATGTATATCTTGTGTATATATATATACACACACGATATGTATACAAGATATATGTCTTAAATATAGCATATAAATATATATTTTATCGTACATGCTGCATATAATATATAGTATATATTATCATATATATATTTTTAACATTGTTTCTAATACTCAACCACTAGAATGTAAGTTTCATAAAAGCAGAGTTCTCTCCATTGTGTTCATTAGTGTATTCCTAATGCTTAGAAAAGGGCCTGGCCTAGAGATAGAAAGGAATGTAGGAAGGAAAGAATTTTATATGAAATTTAGAATGGGAGAACAAATTTTAAATTGCCCATGTTTCTCATCAGTACCTCCCAGGTTTCACTGATGAACAAGATTATCAAGAGATTTGAAGATCCTAGTCCGATCCATTATATTTTTATTTCATGTCTGAACAACAGACTTTTGAAAGAATTGCTTTGGCCGGGGGTAGTGGCTCACTCCTGTAATCCCACCACTTTTGGAGGCCGAGGTGGGCGGATTACCTGAGGTCAGGAGTTCAAGACCAGCCTGGCCAACATGGTGAAACCCCGTCTCTACTAAAAATACAAAAATTAGCCGGGCATGGTGGCGGGTGCCTGTAATCCCAGCTACTTGGGAGGCTGAGGCAGGAGAATTGCTTGAACCCAGGAGATGGAAGTTGCAGTGAGCCAAGATCGTGCCGTTGCACTCCAGCCTGGGCCGCAGAGCAATACTCTGTATCAAAAAAAAAAAAAAAAAATAGCTTTGTGGTATTTGAAGTAAAGATGCTCTAGGCTTTTACTTACAAGCAAATTTATTTTTCCCCCCACAGCGTCCTCCACGAGCCCTTCCACCTGTGCCAAGGTAAAAATAATTTACAGTAATTTCATTATTGAGCTTTAAAAATGGAAAATGAAGACAGTGGAAAAATTGACTAGTATCATTGCAAAATTACAATGATTCAGGAAACTCTTCTGAAAAATTTAGGGATTTTCTGAAATTTTAAAGGTGAAAAATCCTTGAATTATAAGAATAACAGTTATAATGGAATGTTATATTTAAAAGCCTGAATATCAACATGGTAGGATAATGGATCCATTCCCTTTCTAACTGTTTTAGTGTCTTGTTTTTTTTAAATCAGAATTCTGATCTTTTGTGAGAATAGTTTCCTCAGAGTTTAAGCTGATTTTAATCAGTGACAAGTAAGAGTTCTTAATCTGCTTAATCCACTTTATTAATAGACAGTAGGGAATATGTATGTGTAGGTTCAGAAAATATTGACATTATTTTATTAGCAGTGTTATTAAACCGCTTAATTATAAACAGTAAACTAGTTTGTAAACTAGCTATTATGTGAAAGCTAATTTTATTATAAATTTGTAATGATTTAAGTCAATTTTCACTGTGAATATTAACAGGTTTCTAATTAATTGTTTCTTTTTTTGTCTTTGTCCTGCTGATTAAATTTGTTTGGTGTTATATGGCGTGTTAGTCAAGGTGAGTTAGTTTAATGTGAATATAAAATTTTCTAAATACAGTATTTGGTGCTCAAAAATTAGTTTGATTCCTTGGTTTGTTTCTCTTAAAACTGGATCTGAATGGTGTAATTTGTAATTCTACAATATGTTTTTGTCAAATAATCTCCCATGACTATTATTTAAAAATTATCATTGACATACAGCACTAGATGACCTTACCATTATAAAAGCACGTCATCCCTGAATGGGGTCACCCAGCACATAACTGTTGGCTAATTTGTAGCTCTATAATGAGGACTGCACCTTCCTTTGTCTCATTTAGTCAGGGTAGACAAGGTTATACTATACTAAAACCCCCAAATCTCAGTGACTTAGTATCACCCAGGGTTATTTCTAATTAATACAAAGTCTGCCATGGCAAAAATGGGGGACCATTACCTTTCACTACCTTTTTACTATTGATATAGCAATCTAGGCTACTTTATTTATTCATTTTCTGAGACAGAGTCTCGCTCTGTTGCCCAGGCTGGAGTGCAGTGGTGTGATCTCAGCTCACTGCAATCTCTGCCTCCTGGGTTCAAGTCATTCTCCTGCCTCAGCCTCCTGAGTAGTTGGGATTACAGGCGTGTGCCACCATGCCCAGCTACTTTTTGTATTTTTAGTAGAGACAGGGTTTTGCCATGTTGGCCAGGCTGGTGTTGAACTCCTGAGCACAAGTGATCTGCCCATCTTGGCCTCCCAAAGTGCTGGGATTACAGGTGTGAGCCACTGCGCCTGGCCTGCAATCTAGGCTACTTCTGTGTTGTGATCCCACCATCTTAACATGAGGCTTCCTCAGTCACCACAAGGGAAGAGAAAGCTGGAAGATTACTCACTGGCTCTTTCAATGTTTGGCTCTGAAATGACACAGATCACTTCTGCTCACAGCCTATAGGCCAGAACCAGTCATAGACTACACCTGTGTGCGAGGAGGCTGGGAAATATAGGGGATCAGATGAATATTTGTTGAACCCACTTTCTGTGTCATGGTTTCTAACATTACTGACCCGCAGTGTGCTACTGGTACCACACTGTGGGCTCTCTCTGATCTTCTCAATTTCTTGCCTTCTTCCCCTAATCTATAAACGTTTGCCAGGCCCAGGGAAGAGAGGGAAAATTCTTCCCTGTTTAAAAGTTCTCTTCTGACTGTTCTCTGAATTGAATTTTAGGCAGCCTTTTCTGTTGACGTTTTTTTCCTGCTTTATAGATGATATTCCACTTAGTCGTCCTAAGAAAAAGAAGCCGAGAACAAAAAACACACCAGGTAAGACATTATTCTTTGTTGTGTGGGATCACAAGTTTTCCTAGGACCTCAGGTCTAGTAAACATCACAGATAAGGGAGAAGTAAGGCCCCAGCAGCCCCGAATCTCCACTTCATTAAGGATAGAATTAAGGCCAGTTTGAAGCAGTGGAATTCCTGGTGGTGGTGAGGTGCAGGGCAGTGGGCAGCCTGAGGAGTATCTGGACGCGTTCATGGAATAGAAGGTGGTGCCATCTAAGCTCCTATTTCCATGATATTCCTGGACTCTTTAAGGTCTTTTATCCCCAGACAACATACACGGTTTTAAGCTATGATTGATTCCAGACCCTCGAACAAGATACTGAATTTAGAAACACAGGGTTCTTAAGTCTCACTTCAGTCAGAATATCTCTACATTAGAGCATGAGTCTGAAGGCATGGCCACATCATCATTTAAATAGTAAAGCTTCAGTCGTGAGCAGAACTCGTTTTTGTCTTAGTCGTCCACTAATAATCCTGGAAGTTGCATCCGTAACTCTAAACTCAGCACATCTAGAATCCATTGTCGCCTTTAAGAAGAAATAATTTTTTTGCGTCTCATGATTTTCTGTTAATGGAACCTGCCATTTTCCCAGCACTGAGGCTTGAAACCTCAAGGTTATCTTTACCTGATCCTTTAACTTCACTCTTTACTTGTGACCTCTCACACTCCTAAAAGGTTTCTGTGGTTGCTACTCCTTTTTTAAAACAAACAAACAAACAACAACAACAAAAACATAAAAGGAATCATACATACTATCTTTGTTTCTTAATACATAGAGTTCTATGTATTCTTAAACAGTGACTTCATTGTATTACATGATAAGAACGTACCATAATCACTGGTCTGTTATTTATTTAGGTTATTTCCAATTTTTCACTCCAACAGTGTTGCAGTTCTGCATAAAATAGTGGGTGGTAGGGAAGAAGTACTTCTGTAGGATGGATTGCTAACAGTGGAATTGCTAGGTGCAGGATGTGTGCGTTATTAGTATGACTGACTCTTGCAAATTACCTTAAGGAAGCTTTAGTTATTATCTTGCTACCTGCAGAGTCTGAGAGTGTCTCATTCTCTAAATCCTTAACAACATTGGACAATATCAATCTTTAAAATTTTTTTGTTAATTTAGTGGGGGGAAAGTAGCTTATTTTAGTTTGCATTTCTCTAAATACTACTGAGGTTAAACATTTTCATTTGTTTATTGATACATTTCTATTTTTTTTTTTTTTTGAGACAGGGTCTTGCTCTGTTGCCCAGGCTGGAGTGCAATGGTGTGATCTCGGCTCCCTGCAACCTCCACTTCCTGGGTTCAAGCAATTCTCCTGCCTCGGCCTCCTCGAGTAGCTGGGACTACAGGCACATGCCACTACACCTGGCTAATTTTTGTATTTTTAGTAGAGAGGGAGTTTTGCCATGTTGGTCAGGCTAGTCTCTAACTCTTGACCTCAGGTGATCTGCCTGCTTTGGCCTCCCCAAGTGCTGGGATTCCAGGCATGAGCCACTGCACCCGGTGCAATTTCTATTTCTTCTTTTGTGAAGAAGACAAGCCAGGAAGGGAATGCAGTCAGGTATGTGTTGAAATTCTTTTAAAAGATTTCATGAGGGAAGAAGTTGAAGTGAATGACCAAATGAAGAGATTTATAAATTACCTGCTAACTCCAATTATCCATGATGACTTTATCATTCTTTAACTTATTAATGAAGGACTTTACTATATAGAGGCTGATGAAAATTCTTCAGGCAAGAGGCAAGTAAGAGAATTCTCTATGGTATCAGTTTTTATTATGTTTTCCACCTTTTTCAAAGCTCTAAATGTTCTGAAGCAATTTCTCCTCCTCCTATCTTTTGCTCTTCTTTTTAGCCCCCTCTTTTTTTCTTCCTCAGCCTTTCTTATTCCTTCATTTATTTCTTTTCCTAACTTAAAGCCCAAAGTTACAGGTGACGAGGAAGAAAAGATTTGGGGGATAATTAGTTCTGAAAGAGATGGAGTTATTCTATAGGAAACATTCTAGTTACCTTTTCCTCCATCTTTTTAAGATTCAGTGATGTTTGCTCAAGTAATCTCATTTTTTTCTACTCTGTTTTTCTATAGCAAGTGCTTCTTTGGAAGGCCTTGCTCAGACTGCTGGTCGAAGGCCCTCTGAGGGCAGTGAGCCATCAACTAAAGAACTCAAAGAGCACCCAGAGGCTCCTGTTCAAAGAAGACAGAAAAAGACAAGGCTACCTCTTGGTACGTGAAGAAACCAAGGTTAGGTTGTGATAGCACTTGTGATTTTGATGACATGATAAAAACCTCTCTGCTCTCATTTCTTTCCCTCTATCCATATCCTACAGGTGGTTTCTTGCTTTTATGTTTAAAATATTTACCACTAGAATAACTCCAATGGCTTAAGCCAAGAATACTTTATAGGTCTCTTTTGATCATGTATGTATAGATTATGAGAGGAGGGCAACAAATACAGGACTAAACAAAGTTCAGATCTCAGAGCATAGAAAAATCTAGTAAATGATGAAATGGACATTTCAGATTAGTGGGGAAATGATAGATTCTGTACTAACAATAATATAGTGAAACAACAGCTAACATTTGTTCAGTCTTTCTGTGTCCCAGGCAGTTCACAAGGTAAATAAAATACTATACCATTTTTTGGCCTATCAAATTGGCAATGCTTTTTTCAAATTATAAAATCCAATATTGATGGGAAATGGGTGCACTCATGCTTTGCTCATAGGAGCATAGATATAGCCTGTCCAGATTTCTAGGAATAGTAGTAAATTCAATAGCTGCAGTAATTAAAGGATGTTAACTGTAGCATTATTTGTAAGAGTAGAAATTGGTAATGACCCAAATATTTAACGGTGTGATACTGGCTAAATAAATCATACTTTATCCATAAATAGGAACCAGGTACCCATTAAAAGGATTGTTAGGGTGACACGGATAATCATCAGTTGTGTATTATTAAATCAAAGAACAAAGGTTATAAAATAGTATGTATTGGAGGATCCCATTTTTGTAAAATATACTATGTTAATTTCTTAGGGTTGCCATAACAAATTACCACAAACTGTGTGACTTAAAACAACAGTCTATTTTTTCATAGTTCTTAGGTGAGAAGTCCAAAATCAAGTTGTCTGCAGGACTATGCTCCCTCTGAAGTCTCTAGAAAAGAATTCTTCCTTGTTTCTTCGAGCCTCTTTTTTTTTTTGGATGGAGTTTCGCTCTTATAGCCCAGGCTAGAGTGCAATGGTGCGATCTCGGCTCACTGCAACTTCTGCCTCCCGGGTTCAAGCGATTCTCCTGCCTCGGCCTCCTGAGTAGCTGGGATTACAGGCATCTGCCATGATGCTCGGCTCATTTTGTATTTTTTAGTAGAGACAGGGTTTTGCCATGTTGGCCAGGCTCGTCTTGAACTCCTGACCTCAGGTGATCCTCCCACCTCGGCCTCCCAAAGTGCTGGGATTACAGGTGTGAGTCACCGCGCCTGGCCATTTCTTCTAGCTTCTTATGGTTGTTGACAGTCCTTGGCATTGTTTGACTTGTGGTGGCATAATGCCATTCTCTGCCTCCATCTTCACATTTTTCCTTGTGTGTCTGTGTCTCCATTTCCCTGTTTTTATAAGGATATCAGTCGTTGGATTTAGGGCCTATTCCAATCTAGCATGACCTCATCTTAATTTAATTTCATCTGCAAAGACTCTATTTCCAAATAAGGTTACACTCACAGGTATTATGAGTTAGGACTTGAACATATCT
The DNA here is from genome assembly GCF_028885625.2 of Pongo pygmaeus. NCBI lineage: Eukaryota > Metazoa > Chordata > Mammalia > Primates > Hominidae > Pongo > Pongo pygmaeus. The sequence continues at coordinate 101,917,832 of NC_072384.2, read as the reverse complement.
TTTTGTGGAGCACAGTTCAACCCAGAGCGCAAATATGTACATACATCTACATAGTAAAAAGAATGGAAGAATATAGCAGTGTTACAGTGGTAGAAGTTTTAGAAGGAGGAAGTATGATTTTTGAAATTTTCTTCCTTCATTTATATTTTACTAATTTTTTATATTTTGAGCATTATGACTTTTATAATAATTAGAAAAATGACAAAGGGTTGTATTGGAGTAAAACTCAGGGAAGGAACAAAGATGGGGAGATTAGCGCTCTCCTATTAACATCAGCCCTTATTAATAATTTATTATAATTTTCCTAATTACTTGTCCTTCTAGAAAACGGCGTGTCTTGATTGGATGGAAGAATTATAGGATTAGAAGGGCAGGAACTAGAAAAGTCAGGAGAATGGAACATAATTTTGGAAGGCAAGTTGAAGTGGGATGCCACAGTCCCTGCGGGCACTAAGGGTCTATGAGGAGAATGAAGGGGCGGATGATGGCAGAAGAAGGAAAAGAGACAGAAGTGGTTCTCAGACTAGCTTTAACTACTCTACAGTTTATTTCATTAGTGGCAGTAAATGTAGTTTCATTAAAACTGCCCTTTAAGTAATTTAGTTGGGATACAAGTTTAAAAATCAAGATGAATACCAATACCTAGTTTTATAATTTGTGAAAAGTATGTTTACAGAAATGACCTCTTTTAGAAAATTCAGGGTCCAACTAAGTTTTGAATCAAAAAGGACCTGTCATTGCCATTCCAAAGTACCAAGGCTGGCAGGTTCAGCTTTCTAAGTTTCTGGATTTAAAAATTGTGTTTTCATTCATTTTGTTCAGGATGACCAATGGTAGGCTCTACTGCTTGCATTATATTTCCAGTCGAGGCTGTAAGTATTTTATTACAATAGAATTGTAAGGTCTTGAAGGTATTCCAGGGAGCTAGTATTTCCAGGTAGGAAGAGTAGCTAGTGGATTAGAAGAAGGCTTCACTGACTCATTTAAACTTAATACCTACCCTGTGTGCAGAAAAGAGTTAATATAGTAGACCTGAGACTGCTATCCTTGGAAAAGCCTGCTGGTAAGATTGGCCCTTAGCTGGCATCTGAGAACTTGGATGATAAACAGCTCCCTACACTGATAGAAAACTTTCCCTAAATTATAAGGTGGCTCACTGTGCATTTGTGCACACAAAGTGATTTTTGCTGAACATCTGCTTCCCTTCCGGGCATCCAGAATTTTGGTATGTGCTAGGCTTATGTGACTAGCCCCTAACCTTGGGCACTGTCTCTGATGAGCTTCCCTTGTACAACATGTGTCACATGTGTTGTCACAACTCATTACTCTCCAGTAATGTTAGTGCATCCTATTTGACTCCACTGATAGAGGACTCTTGGAAGCTTTTACTTGGTTTCCTCTGGACTTGGTCCATGTGCTTTTTCCTTTTGCTGATTTTGCTTTATATCCATTTGCTGTAGTAAACCATAATTGTGAGTGTGATGATTTCCAAGTCCTGTGAGCCCTTCTAGAAAGTCAGCGAACCAGGAGATAATCTTGGGAATCTTCAACACAGCCTGGGTATTGGGTTACTTAATTTTTTTCCATATTGTTTGGCATTACAATTTCAATTTTTACATTGAGAGTTTAGAAGTATAACATTTTTAAAAAATTAAAAATTTTTAAGATAGTGAAAACATTTTTGCCCAATTAAAATTCTTGAAGTTCTTTTCTCTTATACAAGTCTTGTACATTACTTTTCTTTTTATGTTTTAGTTATTTGAAAAGTTAAATGTATTTTGTTTTCAGAATTGGAGACTTCCTCCACCCAAAAGAAGTCATCTAGTTCATCTTTATTACGAAATGAAAATGGTATTGATGCGGAGCCAGCTGAGGAGGCAGTTATTCAAAAACCTCGGAGGAAGACAAAGTAAGAATTTATTTATTCTTCTAACTATTCTCCAGGATTACCCTGATGCTTTGTTTGGAGCTCCCAAACAGTAGCTTCTCATTAAGTCTTATTACATACTTGTATTTGTGTACCTCTAGGATAAGTATTATTACAAAAAATAAGTTAAACCAATCTAATGACAAATTTGAGAAGAGTAAACCACTGAGAAAATAAAAAAAATTAAGATTGTACTTAAATAAAAAAACTTAAGAGCCATCTCTAAAAACGAGGAACACAAATAGAATATATAAGTAGCAAAATTAAACATTAAGGATATTTAAAAATTAAAGATAGTGAAATAGGATCTTGTGATTTATTTTCTTATGTTAACAGAATTCAAATTATGATTATTTAGGGAATAAGTAAAACTGTTTTAGCATTAAGATAAAATGAGTAGTATACTTTAAAGAAATAACATTGGAAGGCATATATATAGCACTATTACTTGTATTTGAAAATGAACCTACAAATAGTGATCAATGTCTGTGTTAATCTGTTCTCATACTACTAATAAAGACATACCCAAGACTGGGTAATTTATAAAGGAAAGAGATTTAATTGACTCACAGTTCAGCATGACTTGGGGGTGCCTCAGGAAACTTACAATCATGGTGGAAGGTGAAGCAAACACACCCTTCTTCACAGGGCAGCAGGAAGGAGAAGAATTAGAGCTGAGTGAAGGGGGAAGCCCCTTACAAAACGATCAGATCTCCTGAGAACTCACTTTCACCAGAACAGTCCCTTGACAGGTGGGGATTATTACAATTCAAGATGAGATTTTGGACGGGGACATAGCCAAACCTTATCAGTGTCTATACAGAATCATACAGTTTTAAATTTGGAAAGAAGCTTACAGATCTAATTCAGTCACTTCAATTTTCAAATGAGAAAACTGAAGCCCTCAGAAATGTAAGTAACTTGCTGCACATAATAGTTAATAACCGATTTATTTGATAAAACCAAATTTTTTAACTCAAGTCCAGGGCCATTTCCATTATATTTATAGCTAGTTCCTTATGTAAGTCTGTAAAAATTCAATAATCATCTATTTTTCATACATACTTCCTTATTACAGGAAAACCCAGCCAGCAGAATTACAGTATGCCAATGAGCTAGGAGTAGAAGATGAAGACATAATCACTGATGAGCAAACTACTGTGGAACAGCAGTCTGTATTCACTGCACCCACTGGCATTAGCCAGCCTGTAGGCAAAGTATTTGTGGAAAAAAGCCGTAAGTAGATGCCTTGTTTTAGAATATGAACTCTTTAAAAATTGTACAAGGATATCCTTTATACTTCTGGAAATCTGAATTAAGGAATTAAGCAAAACTATGTACAACAATTTATACACAAAACTAGTCATCATGCTATGATTCATGAGAGTGAAAAACTGGAAACAACCTAAATGTGAAATAGGAGAGGAATAATTTCAGTAAGTTGTGGTGTATCTATATAATAATGTTCTTCACCATTAAACATAATGTTTAGGGAGAATTTTTCATTTTATGGAAAGATTGTGATAAAAAATGAGCATATACACATGTGCACGCACACACACGCAGTTTGATTGATGCATAGGACAAAAGACTTGAAGGAAATAGGCTTGAATATTAATGCTGGTTGTTTCTGGATTTATGGGGTTATGGGTAATGTAAAGATCTTCCCCACCCCTGCCTGATTCTTTATTCTTTCTTGTACTTTACCAGTTTGCTGCAATTAGTAGTAGTTGTGGTGGGACAGATAATGATAAAAATTCTACAATTGACAATAAGAGAGAAAATGCATGATGATACTACCATATTAAATAAGAAATACAACATTATAGCTATATATTATTTTGCAAGATAGTTCTGACATTGTATAATGTATACTGGCTATGAGACTAGGTTTGCAGTGTATTTTAGCTCAGGCTGCTATAAGAAAATACCACGGACTGAGTGTCTTAAACCATGGACATTTATTTCTCATAGTTCCTAAAGCTAGGAAGTCCAAGACAAGGTTCCAGCAGATTAGGTTACTGGAGAAGGCCCCTTCCTGGCTTGCCGATGGCTGCCACTGTGTCGTCATGTGGCAGAGAGAGCTCTGGTGTGTCTTCTTCTTCTTAAAAGGACTCTAATCTCATCATGGGAACTTCATCCTCATGACTTCATCGAAATCTAATTACCTCCCAGTGACCTCACACTCACTGGGGGGTTAGGGCTTCAACATATGAATTTTTGGGGGACACATTCAATCTATAACACAGTGTATAAGAAAAACCTACTCAAAGCATGATCATGACTATATACTACCATGGATATGTTAAGGATATGCTGCCTAAAGAACTCATCTGAAACATAAAGGTTAGTCCTTAAAATTTACAATTTAGATTTTGTGTACATTGTTTTAGAACTCTACTTCATAAGATCCCATTTAAGGGATCTTGCAGTTCTTGGCCAATAAGAAACCTGTGGTCTAGAGAGGCTGACTTACCCAGTGTCTCACAGTTGGTTAGGGTGGAACTGGGACTTGAACTGTGTTTTTATGACTTCTAGTCACGTGGTTTTATTCATCTACCATGTGGTCATTTAAATTACCGCAATTCTTCTTCAAGCAGTATCACTTAATCCTCATTTTTATTCTTGCTTCACTTAGCATAAAAATTTCCCTGCTAGAGTAACTGGCCATAAAAGGCACTAGTGGTTCTATTGTCTGCCCAGAAGTTGTCTTTTCTTAGGGAAAATTGTCACACCCCTGTCTTTCATCCTCCAAAACACCTGCGAACTGGGTTTGGTGAGGATAATTGAAATGGAACCTTTCCTGTTTCCTGAGGTCTATTTGTGGATTACTAGATATATAAGAAGGAGCCTCTGAATCAACAGTAAAAAGGCTAAAGCCCTGCTCATGCAATATTGCAATGCTGACTCTTGAACTGATGTTCTTCACAGGAATGTTCTAAAGAGAAATTTATGAAGCAGCCCATTTCTTTCCTGTCATCCCAGAAAGCCATGCTACACATCCTGACATCTTTTCCTAAGAAATTTAAAGTAGTTTTCAAATATTGACTTACCTTGATAGTATAGGCATGTAAACTTTAATACTTCTAAAGTCTCTAAATTAGAATTTTGTAGACTAGGTCATGTTAAAGGTTTCTAGACTTTATTCTGAGTTGAAAGTTCATTTTTTTTTTATTAAATACAATTGGTTTCTGAAATTGTTATTTCACTTTGGATTGAGCAGAAAATACACTGACATCACTTATTTTTCTTCAAGATGAAAAATTATGTTTAAGGAACCCCAAGAAAAGATCCTTCTGAAATAGGTACTGAGTCAAGGAGAATTTTCAGATAGAACAGCAATATTTCAGTCTTGGTTTGCGGCTTCCTGAGTATGGAATTTAAAAAAAAAAAAAAGAAAAAGGCTACCAGGGTTCTCTCTTGCTAGTTGTTAGTAATTACATTATGTGTTCTTAGGGAGATTCCAGGCTGCTGATCGTTCAGAGCTGATAAAGACCACAGAAAACATAGATGTGTCAATGGACATGAAGCCTTCCTGGACCACCAGAGATGTGGCACTTACAGTGCACCGGGCTTTCAGGTGGCTGCTTTTGTTGGACTTTTCTTAAAATAAACGTTAACTGAGTTCTGTAATTAAAGAAAAAAATAACCTCTTGGTTGTTCAATATTGTTAAAGAAATGACAACTTAAAATGGTAGGTAGGTATATTTTTTAAACATCCTGTTGGAATTGAGTGATCTACCTATCAGTGTAACTAAAAAGAAAGAGCTTGCTTTTACTTGTCATGAAATGTTGAATTTTATTCTTGTATATGAAGAGATTTTAGACATGTTTCAGCTTTTTACTTTAGTAATTCATGTATAGTAATCAAACCCTTTTCCATTCAGGATGATTGGTCTCTTTTCTCATGGATTCTTGGCTGGCTGTGCTGTGTGGAATATTGTTGTGATATATGTTCTAGCAGGAGATCAGCTATCCAACCTCTCAAACCTTCTGCAACAATACAAGACCCTAGCGTATCCATTCCAGAGTCTTCTGTACTTGCTTTTGGCTCTGAGTACAATTTCAGCTTTTGACAGGTAATGCTTATGACTCCAGATCTGTCTAACTTCTTCAGGAGGAAATGCTGAGCAAAATGTGTCACTGACCATGACAGTTTTCAAAATAGAATTATAGAGTATCAATATTACTTCAAAAAGTTTTAAGGCCAGTCTACTTCTGTTCTTTTTTGAGGGGATGAGACCATTGTAAACAAAATATTCCCAAAAGACTTCACCCATTCCAGCATCAATTCGTAAGTCCAAAATTTCATCCAAATATAGTCAACTCAGAAGTTCCTAAATATCATCTAAATCAGGTATAGGTGAAACTCAGAGCATTTGTTTTTGTCTCCTAGCACTGCTGTAACAAAGTACCACACACTGGCTGGCTGAAAACAGCACATTTATTCTCTTACGGGTCTGGAGGCGAGCAGTCTGCAATCAGGATGTGGCCAGGGTTGATTTCTTTTTCCAGGGCTCTGAGGGAGAGTCTGTTTCATGACCTTCCCCTCACTTCAGTGGTTGCTGACAGTCCTTGGCATTCTTTGGCTGTAGATGCATCATTCCAATATTTGCCTCTGTCGTCACACAGCGCTTTCCCCCTGTGCATCTCTGTATCTGTTTCTCTTCCAATAAGGACACCAGTCATACTGGATTAGGGTTCATCCTAATGACCTTATCTTATCTTTATTACATCTGCAAAGACCCTGCTTCCAAATAAGGTCACATTTATAAGTACTCCAGGTTAGGAGTTCAACATACCTTTTTGGGAACACAATTTAACCCCTTTTAAAAAAAATCCACCTAGTTAGAGCCTAATAATATGGGTAATAGAAAGAGGTAGAAAGTAATGAAATTTTGTAGATCAAGTTTAATTTTCTTTAGGATGTTTTAACCCCAAAGGAATGTTGTCCAAAGTAGTCTAGTTAGATGTTTTATGTGGCCTTTGTAAATTAGATAATTTTGTCATGCGTGTTAAGTATACACTGTAGCTACTTAAAACCTAGTAATAGTATATGTGGTAGCATTAGAATAGAGAAGGAAAAAACTATAGTCAAGAAAGTAAAGTTTTGTTAAGAAGTTTACAACTGTGCTGTGACAAGAAGCTTTTGTATTTTCTAGGATTGACTTTGCTAAAATATCAGTAGCAATCCGAAATTTTTTGGCCCTGGATCCTACAGCTTTAGCATCTTTCTGTGAGTAAGCAGTTTAACTTGATAACTGTAATACTTGAGTTATACCATAATTTTGAACCAGGATAAATATAATTTTTTTAAAAGTTGTATTACTGCTACTTATAAACATTACCTATAGATGTTCAGTGAATTTGTAATTAGAAACATAAAAGGCACAATATTGATAGAATTATTTTTTCAATTGAGGTTCATCTAAATAACTTTGAAAAGCTTAATTTATTGTACTATATTACTTTTTAACTTTTGTATTTTCTACTTGACATTAAACAGATTCAGCGGGTATGGCCTTTTAATAACAAAAACTATTTTATATCTTTCTGATCATTTGGAATGCATTTTGTTCTAAGTTTTGAGAATGTTAATAAAACTAGTTTTAGGACCTTGAGCAAGTCATTTAACTTTTAAAAAGATGTTCTAGGTTCTTGTCAGTTCTAATGATGAAATAGTGAACGTCTCAAAAGATCCTTCTGCACCTATTGTTCTCAAAAATTTATATAAGAATATCTGGCCTATTGAAATATATTTATTTGGTCAAATAAATTTCTTTTATATCATCAGTCACCAAAGTATAGATTATTTTCGATATTAATCTATAAATTCAAAATAAACCAGGTTGTTAAAAATTATTAGTAATTTCATTTGTCTTTTTCTCAGTGTACTTTACTGCTCTTATACTATCTCTGAGTCAGCAAATGACAAGTGACAGAATCCACCTTTACACACCTTCTTCTGTTAATGGTAGCCTCTGGTAAGAATTCACAATGACATTAGCAATTGTTAATGGCAATAACAGCAACTTTTCTTATCCTTCCATTCTTTTTCATCTACAAATAATGAAGGCTCTGTTTTTGTTTCCAAATTGATGGCAAGAAAATACTTATTCCTTTGGTTAGTAGGTAACTATTGTTATGTCCACCTGCATTTTTAATGAAATATCTTCCTTTTAAAAATCTGTTTTAGATCTTCATGTTATAGTTTTTTTTTTTTTTTCCAAAATGGAGTCTCGCTGTGTCACCCATGCTGGAGTGCAGTGGCACTATCTCGGCTCACTGCAGCCACTGCCTCCTGGGTTCAAGCGATTCTGCAGTCTTAGCCTCCCGAGTAGCTGGGATTACAGGCACTTGCCATCATGCCTGGCTAATTTTTGTATTTTTGTAGAAATGGGGTTTCACCATGTTGGCCAGGCTGGTCTTGAACTTCTGACCTCAGGTGATCCACCCGCCTTGGCCTCCCATAGTGTTGGGATTATAGGCGTGAGCCACTGCGACCAGCCAAGTTATAGTCCATCATACGATGGACGGAAGGAGCCCTGCATTCTTACCCCCTGTCAGGGAGTTTCATACCCCAGAACAGTGATGGGAGTGAGTAGCTGGAATAGATTCAGAAAACCAAGCAATGCTAGAAAGAGCAGAATAGGGAGAGCCAACATCTGCAGATCAGCGGCCAGCCATGAAGCTGCCAGGATGGCTGAGATTCTAGTTCATAAAACTTAGAGAAGCAGTCTTTTTTTTTTTTCCCCAAATGCTGCACGTAGCATCCAAAAGTAGTCTTTTTTGAGAGAGTGGCTAGGGACATCAGGTAAAGAGAAAGCAGAGATACTTTATTGATGATTAATATGGTAGTTGGAAGGAAAACTTTTAGAGAATTTTCTTGGGAATACTAACTTTGCATTTATATGAATGTATACAGCAGATCTGTTTAGAGTTTAAATAACTTTTGAACCCTTGTTCTCATTATATATGTGGTATATTTTACAGGGAAATTATATTTTCTTTCACGCTTTACTTGTTATTTCTCTAGGAGAGGACTGCTGTTTTTTCTTAAAGTTCATAAAATAGATATATTTGTGTATATGAACCAAACTGAAGGCACTTCTAATGAGTATTTCTACATTTTTAGGGAAGCAGGAATTGAGGAACAGATTCTCCAGCCATGGATTGTGGTGAATCTCGTGGTGGCTCTTCTGGTTGGATTATCTTGGCTATTTTTGTCTTACAGGCCAGGCATGGATCTTAGTGAAGGTATTAAAGAAAAAAAATAGTATAAGAATATCCTGAAATCTTCTATAATGGTTTTATAAACCTGCTTTTAATAGGTATAGCTTATAATATTCCAATAACAAAGACACATTTAAATTAAAATGATACAAGAAGAGAGAAAATAAAGTGGTGTAACAGAATGCCAAGAGAAGCAGGGAGGAGTGTCTAGGAGGGCTTGAGTCTGGAACTACTTAATGAGGGGCTTCTGTGGCCCTTGTGCATTTTCAGGAGGTATTTCTTCTCTTGGAACCCTTCAAGTAATTTAGAAAAAGTCTTTGCTCTTCACTTCTCTTAGTCTCCTGCTGATGAAAGTATCTCTTAATTTTGAAATAAATCATGCTTCGTCTACATAGCCTCTCTGTCAGACACATACTCAAGTTAATTATTCTTCCTCCTCTATTTGGTACAAATTCTTAACCGTTCATTGGCTAACAGCATTTAGTACTCTTTTAACATGCTCAGTGTGCAGTGATTCACTCATCTGTAGTCCCCAGACCCCTTTTGGAACACCTGAAGAAGAATCATCATATTAGCAAACTGCTAACTTTTTAGGCTGCTTGAAGAACTGTTTAGTATTTGTATTGTAAATTGTGTTTCCTTGGCCAATGTTCAACAGTTTTACCCTTGAATATCCTTTTTTTTTTTTTTTTTTGGAGATGGAGTCTCGCTGTGTCGCCCAGGCTGGAGTACAGTGGCTCGATCTTGGCTCACTGCAAGCTCTGCCTCCCGGGTTCACGTCATTCTCCTGCCTCAGCCTCCTGAGTAGCTGGGACTACAGGCGCCTGCCACCACACCCGGCTAATTTTTTGTATTTTTAGTAGAGATGGGGTTTCATCATGTTAGCCAGGACAGTCTCAATCTCCTGACCTCGTGATCCGCCCGCCTCGGCCTCCCGAAGTGCTGGGATTACAGGCGTGAGCCACCGCGCCTGGCCAAACATCTTTTATGGATATTTTCTGGGCGTTGGTTATTATTTTATTTTTGATTTGACCAACTATTTACAACCTATCTGCCTCAGAAGCCTTAGCATGCAGAATTTCGCCAACATCTATGCTAAGTAATAATTTAAATGTAGAAAATGTCAGCTAATAACATTCTACATTGTAGTTGGGATCAAAACTGCATCTGGATTGTGCAGTATTCAGTCTAAATATTTCCAGAATCCTGTTATTTTAAGGCCATGTTAGTCATACAACATGTGGATTTAAAAAGTAAGTATAAAATGAGATAATGATACCTGGCTTCTTGCATTGTTTTGATGATTAAATGGGATGACCCATTTAAAATATCCTGGCACACATCTCTTGTTAGTTCCAAGTCCTTCCTCTGTATCTGTCCCCTATGTTTCAGATGATCTGATCACTGGAGAATTAGACATTTTAGCTGTTTAATGATCTTTGATTCTCTAAGTGACTTAAATTTCCAGGTAGGATTTTGTATATTGTCTCTATTACGTTTTACTTTTAAGGGTTTTATAATTTAAAATTTAAATATTTTAAAATGTAAAACTTGTACATTTGTTATCAGCTTACCTTTTAAATCAGATTTCACTGTCAAGAAATCTTACTTGAGGGCTTTCTATTAGTATATATTATGTCAATTTTTTAAAGGACTATTTATAAATAAGCTATACAACTCTGTTGGAGGCACTGGGAAACAATTTTAAGTATGATCTGTTCATTTTCTTCTCCAGAGTTAATATTCTCCTCAGAGGTGGAAGAATATCCTGATAAAGATAAAGAAATCAAAGCCTCTTCATAATACCAGCTCACCCTTGGAGGAATAATGACCCAGTATTTGTCCCATTTTTGTTTTTAAATGTATTTTTATAAGATGTGTACATGTGTATTAGTAATAGATTTTTTGATTATATAATACTGAAACATCTCTCAATATTATGAAAAATGTTAAAATTATGTTTGCTATTTATGTCTAAATATTAATTTGTATAGCATTATCATCTTAATGACAAAGGGAATAATGAACTAGAAACCAGCAAGTGAAAGTGTTTATTTCCTATTTTCTCAAAACAATTGTATTTATAACTATTATCTTAAAAAGCGCTGGTTTAGAAAAAGCCATAACTTAAATAGTGTTATAAAATATATATCAGGTTTAAACATAAATTTAGCGAATATGGTAGAAGGGAAAAAAGCCTTCATTTTTGACCTCCCCTTACTGAATAAATTGAAATATGAAATTTGTCTTTTCTGAAACTGGCTTAGTGATTGAGTATCATGTAATAATTATAATATAATTTAGCTTGAAAGATGCTCTACATCATGACCAATAAAAAGGGAATGTATCTTTTGTTTGAAAAATTATATAACCTAAATTTTTTACCTAGAAGTAACTAAAAAGTTGCTTCTCATTATAATCTGTACTAGTGGTTCTCATGTCTGGTTGTACATCAGGATCATAGAGGGAGCTTTACAAAATCTATGTAGCAAAAGAGGCTGAACAGGGCAAGGCTCAGGGGAATAAAGGAGAGACCTGTGAGCTTGTGGGCTCCCAGTTGACATCTGCAGTACCCTTTCCTCTGTCCCTTTTTTCTGAGTGACAAGAAATAGGAGTAGAAATTCACCATCTCTGTTCTCCAGCTCTTTGTCAGAGAGGTTTCTGGCTTTCCAGGAAATCTCCATCTTGAGATGGGTCCTGCCCTGGGAAAGATCTCTTCAGAACTATATCCAATGGTACCTCAGCTGTTGTATATGAGACCCTAGAGCTCAAGTTGAGGAGAAGACTAGCTATGGGAAAAAATGTTTCAAAGGCTGTTGAGCACATCAATAAAACTATTGGGCCTGCCCTGATTAGCAAGCAACTGAATGTTATAGAACAGAAGAGGATTGACAAATTGATGATAGAGATGGTTGACTCTGAGAATAGGTCTAAATTTTTTAGTGAACATTATACTAGGAATCTCTTTTGCTGTTTGTAAGGCTGGAGCTGCCGAAAAGGGATTCTCCCTGCTGTCACAGAATTGTGAATTTGCTGGCAATTCTGAAGGCATACTGCTAGTTCCAGCTTTCACGTGACCAGCAATGGTTCTCATTCTGGCAATAAGCTGGCAGTATAGGAGTTCATAATCTTCCCCGTCAGCAAACTTCAGGGAAGCCATGCTCATTAGAGCCAAGGCTTAGCACACTTGAGCAGTGTCATCAAAGATAAATGTGAGAAAGCTGCTGCCAATGTGGGGGATTGTGGTAGGCTGCATAATGTCTCCTAAAGATGTCCATGTCCTAATCCCTGGAACTTGTGAATATACTACTTTACATGGCCAAAGGGATTTGCAGATACGATTAAGGTTATGAACCTTAAAACGGGGACATTATCCTGTATTATCCAGAAGGGTCCAGTGTAATCTTATGAGTCCTTAAAAGCAGAGAAGAAAGCCTTTTATGTCTGTGGTCAGAGAGGTCAGAAGTTATGACATTGCTGGCTTTGAAGATGGAAGAGGGGGCCATGAGCCAAGGAGAGTGATGACCTTGCAGCTGAGTATGGCCCTTGGCCGACAATGAGCAAGGAAATGGATTTCAGTCACATAACCACAAGGAACTGAGTTCTGTGAGTATCCCAAATAAGCAAGGAAACAAATCCTCCCCTAGAGCCAAGAAAGGAATGCAGCTCTGTGGATACCTTGGTTTTGGCCTGGTGCTGCGCATGTCAGACTTTTGATATACAGAACTGTAAGATAGCAAGTCCATGCTGACTAAGCTGCTAAATTGGTGGTGATTGGTTATGGCAGCAATAGAAAGCTATATATAGCAATAGAAAGCTATATATCCTAGAGAATAAAGAAGGCTAGAGCTGCTGTGGAATGCACTTGGGAAAGCTGGCTACACTGATAATATGTAACTGGCATGGGCATAGTTGCCTTTGAATTCTTCCTGGTCTGGGAAGTACAACTTAGACTTCAGATCTCCTAATGACCCAGGAGGCATATAAACCTGAGCAGCTAGTAGCCCTGTACAAGTCCTTCATCAGGGAAAAACATTGAGTATTCCCTGATTAAGGACTTGTACAGAGGACTCTGTTTTCCCTGATGTTTCTGGTGTCTCTCAAAAATTGTTTGACTGTGATGACAGGGAAGTTTGGAAGAAGTTCACTGCTAATGCATGTCTCCAGGAAGTAGGGAATGATCTCACAGTGACACTTGAGGCACATTGCTAAGGCTGTCGATGAGAATTCATGTAACTTTCTCCAGCTTACAGTGGACTAGGTTGACATGCAAGCTGATCCAGTCCAGTTGGTAGGGCATCATGGTTTCTCATTACTCACTGACTTAAAATACTTTTATTGCCATCCTGGTGAAGCACTGCACTGGATAGATAACACAGGGGCACCTTGCTGATCAGAGCCCTTGGCCAGGTACAAAGAGCTCAGTTTCTAAAACTCTGTCATTTCAATAATGTTATAAATTGAATCATACAGTACGTAATTTTATGGGATTTGCTTTTTTTCTGTTGATCTCTTTTTTTCTGAGTCATCTCAGCTGTTCTGTGTATCAATAGTTCATTTCCTTTTACTGTTTTGTTTGGTTTAACTCATTGACCTATTGAAGGATATCTGGGCTCATTCCAGTCTGTGAATAATGCTGCTGTGGACATTCATGTGCAAGTTTTTGTGTGAACATTAAGTTTTCATTTATTTAAGATAAATGCCCAGGAGTGAAATTGATGGGTTGTATGTAGTTACAAACTGCCAAGCTGTTTTCCAGAGTTGGTGGTACCATTCTCATTTCCCATGACAATTTTTTGAAGAGTCCAAGCTAGTTTTGCTTTAGAGTGCCCCACCTACATTTTTTAATTGTCTGACTTTTTCCTAATGACATCACTTAATTTGTTCCTCAATCTCCTGAATTTCCTATAGACTGGAGGTTAGGTCAGGTGGTTCGATTAGATTTTTTAAAAAAATAAGATGACTTCATCTGTGATGCTGTGTACTTTATGTTGCATAACATGAACCCTAAGAACAGAGTGAGCTGCTGGACAGCAAGTTTCATTGGGTGCAGTAATTAACACACCACATAGTATAAATCTGAAATAATGACAAACATGTTAAGGGCCTTGGGATCTTGGGCCATGTACTCTGAGGAGCACAAGGTGAGGTGCAGTTTCCTGCCCCTAAAGAACTCTGTCTTTTGAGATTAGCAACTAATAATGTGAGCCCACTAATAGGATGTGAAAGTTGTCAAAATCAAGTTATAGTCATTGTGTTAAAAATCCTAACAAATAGAGCTGAGGAAGGCCATGAAAGGAGGATCTTCATGCACAGATGCCTGATAATGAGGACTATCATAAAAGACTGCACAAAACCACACCTTGCACAAAGGCCATCACAACCTTACACACAAAAAATACTTCTATGAGGACATTTGCCCAGCAACTGTCTGTCCAATGTCCAACTGGCAACATCCTTGTTATTGATCCTTGTGGCCAAGGATAATTCTCTCAAAACAATCATTTTTGCTTTAAAAACCGTTGTCTTCCTTGACCTCCCTGTATATGCACATAGTTTGCTGTGGCACTTGTATTCTTATTGCAATGCCTACTCCTGAATAAATATCATTTTCTTTCAGAGAGTCTCCCTCTCTGTTATTTAGGCTGACAAGGATATGCCAAGAAGTAGCTTGGATACAGCAGTTAACTCTGCCTTCAGGATATGTGTATGGGGATATAAGAGTTAACTAAAAGCTGACCTTTGAGCTGGTCCTTGAATAAAAGAAAATAGATTCCAAAAATAAGAGGAATAAATAATGATCCTGAGCTAGGACAGTACATTTTGCAGACCTTTGGTTTCCATATTAAGAAATTTAGATTTTTGTGTACAATAAAGAAGTTCTGGAATTTTCTGGTTTTGTTCTGTTCGTATTTATTTATATTTTTAATTTAACTTTTATTTTAGGTTCAAGGGTACATGTGCAGGTTTGTTATATAGGTAAATTTTGTGTCATGGGGGTGTACAGATTATTTCATCACCCAGGTAATAAGCCTAGTACCCAAAAGGTAGTTTTTGATCCTCTCCCTCCTCCCACCCTTTGCCGTCAAGTAGGCCCCAGTGTCTGTTGCTCCCCTCTTTTTGTCCATGTGTTCTCATTGTTTAGCTCACATTTATAAGTGAGAACATGTGGTATTTGGTTTTCTGTTCCTGTGTTAGTCTGCTTAGGATAATGGCCTTCAGCTCCATTCGTTACTGCAAAGGACTAATACGGGGGCAGTGAAAGGGACGGATGACAGCAGGTTGGCAGACCCATGAGTAAATCATTGCAATTGTCTCGTGTGTGAGCTGTCCCAAATTAGGTGCCATAAAGGGAAAAGGTAAGTAAGATTCAGATATTTAGGGTCGGAATTTTAAAATGTGTCTGAATGTTTAAGATTTTGTGGATATGACATTGCTGCACCAAAGGAGTTTGGAACCTACTAGAGGTTTAAGAGGGAAGATGAATATTAACATGTTATGTGTCTGTGGAACAATTGGGTAAAGATGTCAAAGTAGACTGTTGGATATTTAACATCTGGAGCTCACGGGACAGTGTAGAGGAAGTAATGACTGACATTGTAAATCTTCTAGAAAGAAATGGTGCAGGGAGAAAAGGACTCGTGAGGGCTACAGGGCGGACAAGACAGTGAACTAAAGTGGTTGGGCCCCGTGAGGGGCCTTGCTCTCCACCAGCGTGTTCTGACTTTTTTCTAAAGGAGACTAAAATGGCCGGGCAAGTGCTTGCAGCTGACCCTCCAGGCTCGCTAAGCACGCAAGCCTCCAAAGCTGGCCTCCCGCCACTCCCAGCATGGGCCCGGCCTGAGTGGGTCACTAGGCGGCACGCACGCGCTGGGAAAATGCGGGAAAGGCTGCGGGAGGGCCGCGCCTGCGCAGTAGCGGGCCGTCGGTTGGGCGCAGACAGGCCCCAGAAGATGGAGAGATGGAGCCACCCCAAGAAACAGACAGGCCTATCAGCACACTTGATAACCACAGCGGGCGGGTCCAAGTCCTGTCCCCCACCCCGCTATTGCAGAGGAATCCTTACAGCAGCCCGGATATCATGCACATTAAAGGGTCGGAGGCTTCTTCGGTCCCTTACGCCCTGAACCAGGGCACGATGGCCCTGCCTAAGAACAAGAACCAGGAGGGCACTGGTCACCGGCTGCTAAACGTGAGTGAGTGGGGGCCTGGCCGGCACCTGGAGGACCGGGGCCAGCAGGGCACCTGGAGGGTGGTGAAAGGATTAAAGGGTTCAGTGTGTGCCAGTTGCATCGCCCTTCAATTGGCACACATTGAACCCTTTAATCCTGTTTTTTTTTCATTTATAGCAATTCCTTTTTTTTATTTTTTATTTTTATTTTTTATTATACTTTAAGTTCTAGGGTACATGTGCACAATGTGCAGGTTTGTTACATATGTATACATGTGCCATGTTGGTGTGCTGCACCCATTAACTCGTCATTTACATTAGGTATATCTCCTAATGCTATCCCTCCTCCCTCCCCCCAGCCCACGACAGGCCGTGGTGTGTGATGTTCCCCACCCTGTGTCCATGTATTCTCATTGTTCATTTCCCACCTATGAGTGAGAACATGTGGTGTTTGGTTTTCTTTCCTTGCGATAGTTTGCTGAGAATGATGGTTTCCAGCTTCATCCATGAGCCTACAACGGACGTGAACTCATCCTTTTTACATGGCTGCATAGTATTCCATGGTGTATATGTGCCACATTTTCTTAATCCAGTCTGTCATTGATGGACATTTGGGTTGGTTCCAAGTCTTTGCTATTGTGAATAGTGCCATAATAAACATACGTGTGCATGTGTCTTTATAGCAGCATGATTTATAATCCTTTGGGTATATGCCCAGTAATGGCATGGCTGGGTCAAATGGTATTTCTAGTTCTAGACCCTTGAGGAATCGCCACACTGTCTTCCACAATGGTTGAACTAGTTTACAGTCCCACCAACAGTGTAAAAGTGTTCCTATTTCTCCACATCCTCTCCAGCACCTGTTGTTTCCTGACTTTTTAATGATCGCCATTCTAACTGGTGTGAGATGGTATCTCATTGTGGTTTTGATTTGCATTTCTCTGATGGCCAGTGATGATGAGCATTTTTTCATGTGTCTTTTGGCTGCATAAATGTCTTCTTTTGAGAAGTGTCTGTTCATATACTTTGCCCACTTGTTGATGGGGTTGTTTGTTTTTTTCTTGTAAATTTGTTTCAGTTCTTTGTAGATTCTGGATATTAGCCCTTTGTCAGATGGATAGATTGCAAAAATTTTCTCCCATTCTGTAGGCTGCCTGTTCACTCTGACGGTAGTTTCTTTTGCTGTGCAGAAGCTCTTTAGTTTAACTAGATCCCATTTGTCGATTTTGGCTTTTGTTGCCATTGCTTTTGGTGTTTTAGTCATGAAGTCCTTGGCCATGCCTATGTCCTGAATGGTATTGGCTAGGTTTTCTTCTAGGGTTTTTATGGTTTTAGGTCTAACATTTAAGTCTTTAATCCATCTTGAATTAATTTTTGTATAAGGTGTAAGGAAGGGATCCAGTTTCAGCTTTCTACATATGGCTAGCTAGTTTTCCCAACACCATTTATTAAATAGAGAATCCTTTCCCCATTTCTTGTTTTTGTCAGGTTTGTCAAAGATCAGATGGTTGTAGATGTGTGGTATTATTTCCGGGGGCTCTATTCTGTTCCATTGGTCTATATCTCTGTTTTGTTACCGGTACCATGCTGTTTTGGTTACTGTAGCCTTGTAGTATAGTTTGAAGTCAGGAAGCATGATGCCTCCAGCTTTGTTCTTTCGGCTTAGGATTGTCTTGGCAATGTGGGCTCTTTTTTGGTTCCATATGAACTTTAAAGTAGTTTTTTCCAATTCTGTGAAGAAAGTCATTGGTAGCTTGATGGGGATGGCATTGAATCTATAAATTACCTTGGGCAGTATGGTCATTTTCACAATATTGATTATTCCTATCCATGAGCATGGAATGTTCTTCCATTTGTTTGTGTCCTCTTATTTTATTGAGCAGTGGTTTGTAGTTCTCCTTGAAGAGGTCCTTCACATCCCTTGTAAGTTGGATTCCTAGGTATTTTATTCTCTTTGAAGCAATTGTGAATGGGAGTTCACTCATGATTTGGCTCTCTGCTTGTCTATTAGTGTATAGGAATGCTTGTGATTTTTGCACATTGATTTTGTATCCTAAGACTTTGCTGAAGTTCCTTATCAGCTTAAGGAGATTTTGGGCTGAGGCGATGGTGTTTTCTGAATATACAAAGATGTCATCTGCAAACAGGGACAATTTGACTTCCTCTTTTCCTAATTGAATACCCTTTATTTCTTTCCCTTGCCTGACTGCCCTGGCCAGAAGTTCCAACACCATGTTGAATAGGAGTGGTGAGAGAGGGCATCCCTGTCTTGTGCCAGTTTTCAAAGGGAATGCTTCCAGTTTTTGCCCATTCAGGATGATATTGGCTATGGGTTTGTCATAAATAGCTCTTACTATTTTGAGATACGTCCCATCAATACGTAGTTTATTGAGAGTTTTTAGCATGAAGGGCTGTTGAATTTTGTCAAAGGCCTTTTCTGCATCTATTGAGATAATCATGTGGTTTTTTTGTCTTTGGTTCTGTTTATATGATGGATTACGTTTATTGATTTGCATATGTTGAACCAGCCTTGCATCCCAGGGATGAAGCCCACTTGATCATGGTGGATAAGCTTTTTGATGTGCTGCTGGATTCGATTTGCCAGTGTTTTATTGAGGATTTTTGCATTGATGTTCATCAGGGATATTGGTCTAAAATTCTCCGTTTTTGTGGTGTCTCTGCCAGGCTTTAGTATCAGAATGATGTTGGCCTCATAAAATAAATTTGGGATGATTCCTTCTTTTTCTATTGATTGGAATAGTTTCAGAAGGAATGGTACCAGCTCCTCCTTGTACCTCTGGTAGAATTTGGCTGTGAAGCCATCTGGTCCTGGACTTTTTTTGGTTGGTAGGCTAGTAATTATTGCCTCAATTTCAGAACCTGTTATTGGTCTATTCAGGGATTCAACTTCTTCCTGGTTTAGTCTTGGGAGGGTGTATGTGTCCAGAAATTTATCCATTTCTTCTAGATTTTGTAGTTTATTTGCATAGAGGTGTTTATAGTATTCTCTGATGGTGGTTTGTATTTCTGTGGGATCGGTGGTGATATCCCCTTTATCATTTTTTATTGTGTCTATTTGATTCTTCTCTCTTTTCTTCTTTATTAGTCTTGCTAGCGGTCTGTCAATTTTGTTGATCTTTTCAGAAAACCAGCTCCTGGATTCATTGATTTTTTTGAAGGGATTTTGTGTCTCTATCTCCTTCCGTTCTGCTCTGATCTTAGTTATTTCTTGCCTTCTGCTAGCTTTTGAATGTGTTTGCTCTTGCTTCTCTAGTTCTTTTAATTATGATGTTAGGGTGTCAATTTTAGTTCTTTCCTGCTTTCTTTTGTGGGCATTTAGTGCTATAAATTTCCCTCTACACACTGCTTTAAATGCGTCCCAGAGATTCTGGTATGTTGTGTCTTTGTTCTCATTGGTTTCAAAGAACATCTTTATTTCTGCCTTCATTTCGTTATGTACCCAGTAGTCATTCAGGAGCAGGTTGTTCAGTTTCCATGTAGTTGAGCAGTTTTGAGTGAGTTTCTTAATCCTGAGTTCTAGTTTGATTGCACTGTGGTCTGAGAGACAGTTTGTTATAATTTCTGTTCTTTTACATTTGCTGAAGAGTGCTTTACTTCCAACTATGTGGTCAATTTTGGAATAAGTGTGATGTGGTGCTGAGAAGAATGTATATTCTGTTGATTTGGGGTGGAGAGTTCTGTAGATGTCTATTAGGTCTGCTTGGTGCAGAGTTGAGTTCAATTCCTGGATATCCTTGTTAACTTTCTGTCTCATTGATCTGTCTAATGTTGACAGTGGTGTGTTAAAGGCTCCCATTATTATTGTGTGGGAGTCTAAGTCTCTTTTTAGGTCTCTAAGGACTTGCTTTATGAATCTGGGTGCTCCTATATTGGGTGCATACATATTTAGGATAGCTCTTCTTGTTGAATTGATCCCTTTACCATTATGTAATGGCCTTCTTTGTCTCTTTTGATCTTTGTTGGTTTAAAGTCTGTTTTATCAGAGACTAGGATTGCAACCCCTGCTTTTTCTTGTTTTCCATTTGCTTGGTAGATCTTCCTCTATCCCTTTATTTTGAGCCTATGTGTGTCTCTGCACGTGAGATAGGTCTCCTGAATACAGCACACTGATGGGTCTTGCCTCTTTATCCAATTTGCCAGTCTGTGTCTTCTAATTGGAGCATTTAGCCCATTTACATTTAAGGTTAATATTGTTATGTGTGAATTTGATCCTGTCATTATGATGTTAGCTGGTTATTTTGCTCATTAGTTGATGTAGTTTCTTCCTAGCATCAATGGTCTTTACAATTTGGCATGTTTTTACAGTGGCTGGTACTGGTCGTTCCTTTCCACGTTTAGTGCTTCCTTCAGGAGCTCTTCTAATGCAGGCCTGGTGGCGACAAAATCTCTCAGCATTTGTTGGTCTGTAAAGGATTTTATTTCTCCTTCACTTATGAAGCTTAGTTTGGCTGGATATGAAATTCTGGGTTGAAAATTCTTTTCTTTAAGAATGTTGAATATTGGCCCCCACTCTCTTCTGGCTTGTGGAGTTTCTGCCAAGAGATCTGCTGTTAGTCTGATGGGCTTCCCTTTGTGGGTAACCCGACCTTTCTCTCTGGCTGTCCTTAACATTTTTTCCTTCATTTCAACTTTGGTGAATCTGACAATTATGTGTCTTGGAGTTCCTCTTCTCAAGGAGTATCTTTGTGGCATTCTCTGTATTTCCTGAATTTGAATGTTGGCCTGCCTTGCTAGGTTGGGGAAGTTCTCCTGGATAATATCCTGAAGAGTGTTTTCCAACTTGATTCCATTGTCTCTGTCACTTTCAGGTACACCAATCAGACGTAGATTTGGTCTTTTCACATAGTCCCACATTTCTTGGAGGCTTTGTTCATTTCTTTTTATTCTTTTTTCTATCAGCTTCTCTTCTTGCTTCATTTCATTCATTTGATCTTCAATCACTGATACCCTTTCTTCCACTTGATCAAATCGGCTACTGAAGCTTGTGCATGTGTCACATAGTTCTTGTGCCATGGTTTTCAGCTCCATCAGGTCATTTAAGGACTTCTCTACAGTGTTTATTCTAGTTAGCCATTCATCTAATCTTTTTTCAAGGTTTTTAGCTTCTTTACGATGGGTTTGAACATCCTCCTTTAGCTCGGAGTAGTTTGCTATTACCGATCATCTGAAGCCTTCTTCTCTCAACTCGTCAAATTCATTCTCTGTCCAGCTTTGTTCCCTTGCTGGCGAGGAGCTGTGTTCCTTTGTAGGAGAAGAGGCGCTCTGATTTTTAGAATTTTCAGCTTTTCTGCTCTGGTTTCTCCCCATCTTTGTGGGTTTATCTACCTTTGGTCTTTGATGTTGGTGACCTACAGATGGGGTTTTGGCATGGATGTGCTTTTTGTTGATGTTGATGCTATTCCTTTCTGTTTGTTAGTTTTCCTTCTAATAGTCAGGTCCCTCAGCTGCAGGTCTGTTGGAGTTTGCTGGTGGTCCACCCCAGACCCTGTTTGCCTGGGTATCACCAGTGGAGGCTGCAGAACAGTAAATATTGCAGAACAGCAAATGTTGCTGTCTGATCCTTCTTCTGGAAGCTTTGTCTCAGAGGGGCACCCAGTTGTATGAGGTGTCAGTTGGCCCCTACTGGGAGGTGTCTCCCAGTTAGGCTACTCGGGGGTCAGGGACCCACTTGAGGAGGCAGTCTGTCCATTCTCAGATCTCAAACTCCGTGCTAGGAGAAGCACTACTCTCTTCAAAGCTGTCAGACAGGGATGTTTAAGTCTGTAGAAGTTTCTGCTGCCTTTTGTTCAGCTATGCCCTGCCCCCAAAGGTGGAGTCTACAGAGGCAGGCAGGCCTCCTTGAGCTGCGGTGGGCTCCACTCAGTTTGAGCTTCCCGGCTTCGTTTACCTACTCAAACTTCAGCAATGGCGGACGCCCCTCCCCCAGGCTTGCTGCCACCTTGCAGTTCGATCTTGGACTGCTGTGCTAGCAGTGAGCAAGGCTCCGTGGGCGTGGGACCCTCCGAGCCAGGTGGGGGATATAACGTCCTGGTGTGCCGTTTGCTAAGGCCATTGGAAAAGTGCAGTATTAGGGTGGGAGTGTCCCGATTTTGCAGGTGCCGTCTGTCATAGCTTCCCTTTGCTAGGAAAGGGAATTCCCCAACCCCTTGTGCTTCCCGGGTGAAGTGATGCCCCACCCTGCTCCATGGGCTGCACCCACTGTCTGACAAGCCCCAGTGAGATGAACCCAGTACCTCAGTTGGAAATGCAGAAATCACCTGTCTTCTGTGTCACTCACACTGGGAACTGCAGACTGGAGCTGTTCCTATTCTGCTATCTTGGCTTTTTTTTTTTTTTTTCAAGACGGAATCTTACTCTGTTGCCCTCCCCCAGGCTGGAGTGCAGTGGCACGATCTCAGCTCACAGCAACCTCCGCCTCCCGGGTTCAAGTGATTCTTCTGCCTCAACCTCCTGAGTAGCTGGGATTATAGGCACCCGCCACCACGCCAGGTGAAGTTTTGTATTTTTAGTAGAGACGGGATTTTGCCATGTTGATCATGCTGGACTTGAACTCCTGACCTCAGGTGATCCACCCACCTGGCCTCCCAAGGTGCTGGGATTACAGGTGTGAGCAACCGTGCCTGGCCACCTTTAATCCTTTTGAAACCCTCTAAATTAGAGGGTGGTAATACCTGAGAAAGAGTTGACCTGTGGGACCTTGGGCAATTATTTAACTTGTTAGAGTCTTGTTTTATTCAGTGTTCAGTGAAGACAATTAATACTTACCTTACTTAAAGGAGAACAAAAGGAAATAATGATATAAAGTGCTTAGCACAGTACAAAGAACAAAGTACAGAGTCAAAAGTTAGCTGCTGTCACCATCATCATCATCACTGGGATTTTATTTATTTGGTTACAGGGCCAAACTTCTGAAACTTTAGTTACCCCTGTTTTCATTCCTGAGGTTATTACAGAGTGAATCTGCAGAAGCAAATCTGCGTCCTGTCTGCAAAGTGAATTATTGGCCTCCTGAAACTCTGGAGTTTACCACTATACTTAGTAGTACCACTAGAGCATGGAGACCTAAACGGCAAAGGGGAATCAAATTGAAACTTACCTTTTCAAAGTTGTTGGAAGATATTAGGACATTTTCAAAAATCCTTTAATTGTTAGGGATACTAGCATTCATCTGTGATAAGTGTCACAAATATTTTCTCATAATTCAACAGTTGTTTTTTTTTTGACTGTCGATAGTGCTTTTTGCTGTGCAATCCTTAGTTTCATTAATGTTTAAAATGATTTTTCTGTTCTCTATTTTATTTCTGCTCCAATCTTTACTACTTTTTTCTTCTGCTAACTTTGGGCTTACTTTGTTTTTGCTATACAGTTATTAAAAGTGTAAAGTTAGGTTGTTTATTTGAGATCTTCTTTTTTGATGTAGATATTTATTGTTCTAACCTTCCCTCTTATAACTGCTTTCACAGCATCCCATAAGTTTGAGTATATTGTGTTTCTGTTTTTGTTGGTCTCAAAATATTTTTTGATTTCTATTTGATCTCTTCTTTGATACTTAGTTATTCAGAAGCCTGTTGTTAATTTCCACGTCTTTGTGAATTTTCCAAATTTCCTCTTATTGATTTCTAGTTTCATAACATTATGTTGATTTTGTATGCTGTAACTTTACTGAATTTATTTATCAGATAGAGGAGTTTTTTGTAGAAATCTATAGGTTTTTCTAGATAAAAGATCATATCATTAGCAAATAGGGACAATTTGACTTTCCCTTTTCCAATCTGGATGCCTTTTATTTTTTTTCTCTTGCCTGATTACTCTGGCTGGGACTTTCAGTCAGTGGTTAAAGTGGGCATTCTTGTCTTATTCTAGTTATTAGAGGAAAGGCTTTTAGCTCTTCCCAATTCAGTATGATGTCAGCCATGCATTTATTATATATGGGCTTTATTATGTTGCAGTATATTCCTTCTATGCCAGTTTGTTGAATTTTTTTTTTATCATGAAGGGATATTGAATTTTATCAAATGCTTTCTGTGTCTATTGAGATGATCATTTGGTGTTTGCCCTTAATTCTGTTGATGTGATGTTTTATGTTTATTGATTTGCATGTGTTGAACCATCCTTGCATTCCCTGGGATAAATCCCATTTGATCATGGTATGTATATATATTATCTTTTTGATATGCTGTTTCATTCAGTTTGCTAGTATTTGCATCTATGTTCATTAGGGATATTGACCTATAGATTTCTTTTTTGTTGTTGTATCCTTGTCTGGTTTTTGCATCAGGGTAATACTGGCCTCAAAGAATGTGTCAGGGAGAATTCTGTCTTCTTCATTTTTTGAAATAGTTTGAGGAGAATTCATGTTAGTTCTTCATTGAGAGTTTGGTAGAATTCAGCAGTGAAGTCATGTGGTCTGTGACTTTTCTTTGTTGAGAGACATTTTGTTTTTTGAGACGGAGTCTCACACTGTCACCCAGGCTGGAGTGCAGTGGCGTAATCTTGGCTCACTGCAAGCTCTGCCTCTCGGGTTCACACCATTCTCCTGCCTCAGCCTCCCGAGTAGCTGAGACTACAGGCGCCCGCCACCACGCCTGGCTAATTTTTTTTTCATATATTTTAGTAGAGACAGGGTTTCACTGTGTTAGCTAAGATGGTCGCGATCTCCTGACCTCATGATCCGCCTGCCTCAGCCTCCCAAAGTGCTGGGATTACAGGCATGAGCCACCGTGCCTAGCTGAGAGACATCTTATTACTGCTTCAATCTCATTACTTGTTATTGGTCTGTTCAGGCTTTCTGTTTCTTCCTAAGTCAATATTGGTCACTCGTATTTGTCTAGGAATTTATCCATTTCTTCTGGGTTTTCCAATTTGTTAGTGTATAGTTATTTCTAATAGTCTCTGGTAATCTTTTGTATGTCTGTGACATAAGTTATATTTCCTTTTTCATTTCTGAGTTTGTTTATTTGAGGTTCTCTCTCTTTTTCTTGGTTACTTGAGTAAGGTCAAAAACCAAGTTTTTGTTTTGCTGATCCTTTGTACTTTTTAAAGGTTCTATTTCAATTACTTCTGCTCTGATCTTTGTTATTTCTTTTCTTCCACTAATTTTAGGTTTGGTTTATTCTTGCTTTTCTTCTTTCTTGATGTGTATTGTTAGATTGTTTATTTGAAACCTTTCTACTTCTTTGATATAGGTGCTTACTGCTATAATCTTCCCTCTTAGCACTGCTTTTGCTGTATCCCATAGTTTTGGCATGTTGTGTTTCAATTTGTATGTGTTTCAAGAAATTTTTTAATTTTCTGTTTAATTTCTTCCTTGACCCAATGATCATTGAAGAGCGTGCTGTTAATTTATATGTGTCTGTACAGTTTCCAAAGTTCCCCTTGTTACTGATTTCTAGTTTTATTCCATTGTGGTCTCAGAAGATACTTGATATGATTTTGATGTTTTAAAATTTGGTAAGACTTGTGTCCTAATATATAGTCTGTCATGGAGAATTTTCCATGTGGTGATGAGAAGAGTGTGTATTCAGTAGCTGTTGGATGAAATATTCTGTAAATGTCTGTTAGGTCTATTTGGTTTAATGTGTAATTTAAATCCAGTGTTTCTCTGTTAGTTTTCTGTCTAGATGATCTGTCTAATGCTGAGAGTAGTGTGTTAAAGTCCCCAGATATTATTGTATTGGAGTCTATCCTTCCCTTTGGATGTAATACTATTTATATATCTGAGTACTCTGGTGTTGGGTATGTAATATATTTAGAATTGTTATATCCTCTTGCTGAATTGACACGTTTATCATTATATAATGACCTACTGACCTTTTTTTTCATTGTCTCTTTACTGTTTTTTACTTTAAGTCTATTTTATCTGATATAACCATAGCTACTTCTGCTCCTGGCATAGCTATTCTTTGAATATTTTTTTCTATCCCTTTACTTTCATTCTATATGTGCCTTTACAGATGAGATGAGTTTCTTATAGGCAGCATATAGTTGGGTCAAGTTTTGTTTTTAATCAACTTTTTTGCATTTTTATTTCTTTCTCTTTTCTTTTTTCTTTCTTTCTTTTTTTTTTTTTTTTTTTTTTTGAGACAGGATCTCACTCTGTCACAGAGGCTGGAGTGTAGTGGCATAATCACAGTTCACTGCAGCCTCAACCTCCTGGGCTCAGGTGATCCTCCCAACTCAGCCTCCTGAGTAGCTAGGACTGTAGGCACTCGCCACCATGCCTGGCTAATTTTTGTATATTTTGTAGAGATGTGGTTTTGCCACGTGGCCCAGGCTGGTCTGGAACTCCTGGGCTCAAATGATCTGCCCACCTTGGCCTCCTAAAGTGCTGGGATTATAGGCATAAGCCACCGTGTCCAGCCTATTTTCTTTGTAATATTGGTCAAGTGTAGTAGTGAGAACTGGGGAAAGCATTTTGATTTTTTTAAAAACATGCATTAAAATATTCCTCGAGGGTCACATGCCCAGAGAGAGCATGAGAGCTCCATGCCCCTTCTCCTCTACCAAAAATTTTTTAAAAAGTGTATACATATTATTATCATGGTGACTGAGTTTTTTGGCATTCAATTAAGTTTTGTGCCTGAGGCTGGGTGTGATGGCTCATGCCTCTAATCCTAGTACTTTGAGAGGCCAAGGTGAGAGGATCGCTTGAGCCCAGGAGTTTGAGGCTACAATGAGCTATGATTGCACCACTGCAGTCCATCCTGGGTGACAGAGCAAGACCCTGTCTCCCCCGTGACCCAAAAAAATTATGCTGGAGGCAATTACCCTATATGAGTCCCAGCTCAGCCAGCAGGTGCTAATAAATGCTTATAGAAGGAATGCTTACCATATGTAACATCTAGCATTGCTGTCCCATAATGCAAGCAGCATTTGTTGCTAGAGCTGCATTGACAAAGCTCTACAGACTGGGTATTTTAAACCTCAGACATTTATTTTCTCACAGTTTTGGGGCTTGGAAGTCCAAAATTAAGGTGGTAGAGTTGGTTTCTTCTGAGACCTCTCTTCTCAGCATATGGGATTAGGGTCCACTCTGATGACCTCATTTTAATCTAATTACCTCTTTAAAAATCCTATCTCCAAATACAATGACATTCTGAGGCACAAGGAGTGAGGATTGCAACGTATGCATTTTTGGGAAAGGTAATTCAGTTTTTAACTGGAGTAAACTCCTAAGTATTGATTACCATATACCAGGTACTGTATATTAGTTGCTTTCTTTATATTAATTTTGTGTGTGTGTGGACAGAGTCTTGCTCTGTCCCCCAGGCTGGAGTGCTGTGGCAAAATCATAGCTCACTACAGCCTTGAACTCCTGGGCTCAAGCAATGATCCCACCTCAGCCCACAGGCATGTGCCATCACACCAGGCTAATTTACTTTTATCTTTTGTAGAGATGGGGGCCAGTATCACTAGGTTACCCAGGCTGGTCTCGAACTCCTAGGCTCAAGCAGTCCTCCTGCTTTGATCTCCCAAATTGCTGTGATTACAGGTGTGGGCCACCATGTCTGACCTATTTATATTAATTTCCTTAAGTCTCACAAGAGCCCCATAAAATAGGTTCTGTTATGATTCAGCAAATTGCATGCAGCATCTGTGGTTTAGAGAGGTTAAGTAACTTTCCCAGGGTAACACAGCCAGAAAGGGCAGAAGCAAAATGTAAACTCAGTAGGTCTGGCTTCTTTTACCCAAATCCGAAAGATCGGGTCATGTTTTTTTGATCCATTTAGCCAGTGTATATCTTTGAAGTGGAGAGCTTAATTCATTCACATTCAAGGTTATTATTGATAGGTGGGGGCTTATTCTCATCATTTTATTAATTAATTTCTGGTTGTTTTATGTGTACTTTGTTCCTTTCTTTCTCCCTTATTATTTATTATAGTTGTTTGGTGGTTTCTGTAGTAGTAACATTTGAATCTTTATGCTTAACTCTGCAGTTAAATATATTAACTGCTCTCCATAAGTCTTTTTTTTTTTTTTTTTTTTGAGACAGAGTCTCACTCTATCGCCCAAGCTGGAGTGCAGTGGCGCGATCTTGGCTCACTGCAATCTTCACCTCCCAGGTTGAAGCGATTCTCCTGCCTCAGTCTCCCAAGTAGCTGGAATTACAGGTGTGCACCATCACGCCCAGCTAATTTTTGTATTTTTAGTAGAGGTGGGTTTTCGCCATGTTGGCCAAGCTGGTCTCAAACTCCTGGCCTCAAGTGATACACCCACCTCGGCCTCCCAAAGTGTTGGGATTACAGGTGTGAGCCACCATGGCTGTCCTCTCCATAAGTCTTATCCTGAAGTTTTCCCCGCTATCTTTTGGTTTGGTTGAAGCTCATCTTATAGTAGGTTTCTTGGGAGGGGCTCAAGAGTAAAGTATTATCTGGAATGCCTGTTTCATGTATTTTTTAAAATAGCCTTGATACGTGAATGCTGTTACTTTGTTGGATAAAAATAGACTTGGTTGGATAAAAATCCTTGGCTTGACCTTTCTTGCCTTGAACTTTGTAAAAATACAGCTCTGCAGTTGCATTGCTTTGTTTGTTGCCCTTGAAATATGATGCCAGTCTTATTTCTTATCTTCATAGATAATTTGGTCATTTGCCTGTAGGCAAGATGTCTTTATAAAGTCTAATAATTTTACTAGGGCATATCTTGGAGTTGATCATTATGAGCCAGTTTTTCTAGACACATTGTGAGTCCTATCCACATACAGATTTTTCTCTTAATACTTAAATTTTTCTTGGATTATAACTTTAAACATTAGTTTTTCCTCCATTGTTTTGTTTTACTTCTTCGAGGATTTTTCATTTGCCTGCCTTCCAATTCAACCATTTTTCTCTGACCCTTTATCCTTCTTTCTCTATCTCATTATCATTCTCTTCACTGGTTCTTATCTTCTTCAATGCCCCTTATAAAGTTTTTTTGAATCGATGCTACCTTTGGGCACTTTGTAATTTAGTATTTATTTCTGGGATGGTTTGTCTTTTTTAAAAATTTCTTTTCTGAATTGATCAACACTCATTTCATTTTTTCTTTCTTGTCTTTGGTCAACTTCTGTTTTAATTGTTGAATAAATGAATGAATTGTTAATTGTAGGCTTAAAAACATCTCCAAATGCTTGTTTGAAGATACTTAATTCAGTTTGAAATGTTATGTTATAATTTACTTCTGTTTTGTGGTTATTTGGGAGGAAGAATTTTTGTCATCTGAAGATTTCTCCCCATTTTCTCCTTATAATAGCTTTTAATGGAGTTGGTCGGATTTTCCATATTTCTTGGCCATGGTCATTTCTTTGCCATAGTTTAAGTGTACTCTCTTCTTTCAGTGTATTGAAGTAGTTGTTTTAAATGGATGAAGTTGTAATTGATGGGAGGTAAGGGGAAAGGAGGGGCATAACCTGTTGTTCTCTTCGGTTTTTCTGGTATGCTTAATTTTCCCCTTATATCCTTCTTTCTCTTCCCTGCCGTGTATGCAGGGATACCTCTTCTTCTCTGATGCCTTCACCCCAGAAGCAGTGCTCATCATGATGAGCTACTTCTGGTCCTTCTCTTTCAGGTCCCTTCTCTATGGCCATTG
Source organism: Pongo pygmaeus (assembly GCF_028885625.2). NCBI lineage: Eukaryota > Metazoa > Chordata > Mammalia > Primates > Hominidae > Pongo > Pongo pygmaeus. Next base: position 101,887,914 of record NC_072384.2, on the reverse strand, counting down.
CTGTGAACTGCCAACTCCTAGACCTGTGGTCAGAATTTTTGTGCTCAATGTTGAACTTTCTCTTTCTCAGGATGATTTTGTCTGTGCTTCCTTTTGTGTTCCCTACTCCTCTCTGTTCTTTTCCAGCATCTCTTAAGATTTCTCTTTCCTTGCTTTCTGTCCCTATAGCGTGTGTGTGCATGTTCATATATATGTGTGTATATCTGTGTGCATGTGTGCATATATATGTGTGTGTATGTGTGTGTGTGTGTGTATGTATATATATATATTTGATTGAGTAGAGATTCAGACTCAAGGTATCTCCTATACTATGGCCAACTGGAATTCTCCTTATAAGCTTTTCAAGATATCCTACTAAATATTCAATCTCTTAACAAACTGAAGAACTATGTACTTTTCTCTTCTTTCATGATTCCCTTAATTTTATATTTGTGTACATTTTTATCTCTCTACTAACTTCTTTTGAGGATAGGGATGAGTTTCTTAATCATATTAATACCCCACTACCGAGGAGACCTGATACTTACTAGAGATTCATACAATAATTATTGAATTGATGTTTCACCTAGTTATGTTTTTCTTTCTCTTCCCAAATCTTAATTTATTTACATTGTAGATGCTGAGAAAAACTCTTAAAGGGTCTGATAGTGAAGAACTGGAAATAACACAGGACACACCAAATTTGGTGCCATTTGGGGATGTGGTATGTATGAGTAACGCTCAAAAACCTGTATAAGTTATTTATTATTTGATAATCAAACAGTATATGCAGAAAATGGTTCTCTCTGATGGCATATTTATGAATTTTTCATTTTTATGAGTCAGAAAAACATTGTAATAATCACTGAAATTATAGAAAATATCCTGATTCACAGAAATAATATCTTCTATATTAGGGATTCCCAAATCTAGTTATATCAGAATTACCTGAGACTTTTTATAAAACATTAACTTGAGGCTTCACCTAAGATCTGCTAACTTAGAATCTCTAGGAGAGGAGCCTGGGAATCAGTAATTTTATTGAGCTCTTAAAGTGATTATATTTATTGCTAGATCATGCTAAAGTTTGAAAATTGATCCTGCGCCCCTCCTCGATCCAAAAAACCTCCTAGAAACAAAAGCAAACACCCCCCTCTCTCTTTCACACACACACACACACACACACATACACACACACACACACACACACACACCCACCCCACACAGAGGTAGGACCCAGTATCTAGGCTGAGAACCAGAAAAATCTGTTATTCTGTTTTCAAAGTACGGAACAAGACATGAGAATCTACATGCATATAGAACTGTCAAATATTATGACATTCATTTACAGTTATTTTTATTTTCTGAACACTATTAGAGTGGTAACTGGGTATGAAATAAGAATTTTTCTTGTCCGTCTACCTCCTATCATATACAATGTTTAATATAATATTTCTGTTATTTTTACTTGGTTTTAAATACTAAACATGGCTAAATGTATTTAGCTAATTCTCATATTAGGATTCAGATATTCCTGCATTTATTTTGTATTTGATTTTTTGATTAAGTACATGATGCTATTTTCTTTAACATTTAGAAAAACTTGGTGCAAGAGCATGAATATTTTACAGTCCTTGGCATGTTATATAGCCAATGAATCATTGCTGAATGAATTAAGTGGTCTTAGGATACTGGATAAAAGAGTTTGTCTGAAATAAGTCACATTTCTTAATTTTATATGCAGGGTGCTATATTTTATCAGTTCTCACCTAATATCAAATAAAAACAATTTAAAGGGTGATGATCAGATTTATGTTAATAATGAATTATTCTTTGGCTTTGTATTCTTGTTCATTTTAGGTTTACTTTGAATGTGGCCTGCCCATTTTTCTTCTGTATTTCTGCTTTCTGATGATTTCTATTAACTAGATATTTTTCATGAGAAACAATATTTCAAATGAGAAAAACCAATGACGTGGAGTTTTACTTTTTAAAAATAGAGTTCAGTGTAAAGTGGAAGAACAGTTAACTTTTTAAATGCATTCACTGTCTGTGTTTTTGTTTTGATTGTTGTAGGTTGGCTGCCTGGGCATTCATATAAAGAACTGCAGACATTTTACGCCTAAGAGTATCCTTTCTTTTGATTTAAGAATCATAGTAATTATATCTCACTGTTTCAGTTATCCATTGCTGCATTACAAACCATTCCAAAACTTAGTGGCTTAACACATTGACCATTTTATCATCAATCACCACTGTTCATTCACTAGTTGCTGCTTCTGCTTCATGATATAACAGCTTGGGCTATAGTTGTCTGACAGTTCAAAAGCGCTGGTATATCTGAAGTGGCCCATTTACATGTCTGGTTGCTTTAGTGGGGATGCATGGAAGGCTAGACTTAGCAGGGATGCTGAAATGGTTGGATCTCTCTCTCTTTCCCTATGTCCTATCATGTTTTATCTCCCTTTATTAATTTTAATTTAAAAATATATCACAGTAATATATTATTTATCTTGATTACTAGTTGTTGGCGTCCCCTTAAATTTGGTGCTGTAGGTGAGTGCCTTTTTGGCTTACTAGTCCCAACCCTATTCACGTTCCATTACATTTTATTGGTTAATGCAGTCATAGAGCCAGCCCAGATTTAGTGGCAGGGGAAATAAAGTGGACTTTTTGATGTGGGAGTAACAAAAGCTTTTCAGCCATCTGTAATCACTGCAATCACCATATAAATGAAAGGAAAAATATATATCTTCTTGTATGATAATGCTAATTTATTTGTAAGTAATGTGTGCTTCCTTTAAACATTTTTAAAAGGATTTAATTTATATTGGTGCTTTTAAATAAGCTGAGTGCTTATTTTTGGATTTATCACAGCATAAAACCAGCCTCATTATGGAGATTTGATGTTTCTTTTTTATATAAAGAGAATTTTGGAAAATAATTCTGTATAAAGAGATTTTTGAAGATAGTTAAATCATGAAACAAAATTGTTTTACTCTGTAGCATTCTATGAAAGATACAATACAGACCAATATAGTATAAATGAACTATATTTTTAAGTGAATTAGGGTAGAACACTTTTTGTCTCAAAATTAAAAATAAGTTAATCTGATATATTTTTAAATATTTTGAATTTCTACATAATTATCCTTAGGAAAAATTTCAACTATATATTGCATATACTTAGTCACCTTGAAATTAATACATAGCAAAACTTGCAAAGGAATTTTGTTGGAAATGTGAGGCTAAAAATACCAGGGATGTAAGGAAGAATCAACCTTCTTTTACTTATATTGTGTCCACCAGTGATGGGCAAAAATACTATTTTAGAATACTTTTTTTCTATTGTTTAATGCTACATGATTGATTTTAGGTTTTGATCTGAATCATTTAATGTATTAATTTTATAATGTATTATTGTTCAATTACAACAAAATTTATTTCCTGAATATCATTCTATTTTCAGTCAGTGTACAACATTTTGCTAATTTGTTCATTCGCATCTCTATAAACAAAGCTGCGAAATGTACAAAAATGTGTAGCTTGCTATCCAAAAACAATGAGAAGAACACTGTAATTAAGTTCGATGAAGTGAAGTATTTTTCTGTACAGGTAATGTTAATATCTCTTCTAGATATTAGAATGGCTCCTTATAGTTCCAAATATTCTACCCTAATTCTGTCTTTTTATAAAAATGAGTAGAAAAGAAACAAAAGCAGTGAGTGCCTTTTTATTTGGTATCTTACAGTATTCTATTTCTATACCATGGGCTATAGTGGTGTTTTAAAAAAAGAAACAATTTTACTGCAAAATGCATAATCTTAGTAGATTTCTTTCCTGAGATGTTACTGTCTGTGGTTTCCAGTATTCATTATGCATGTATTTATCTCTATCTTGCTCTTCTCTTCCCATCTACTGTCTTCCACCTTAGAGTTTTTCCCATCTCCTTTCCCATTCCTTTTCTTCTATCCTGTATTCCCCTTTGTCTCTAATTATTTTTGCATGGATTAACGTAGTCTTTATTACAACCCAAACACACACACACACACAATCATCCTTATTTTACGGATGAAGAAATTGAGGCACTCTGTGGTTAAGGACCTTTCTTAAGGTCATAGAGCTGGTAAGTGGTAAGTAGTTGAGCTGGGAATGTGGGCAGTCTGGTTTCAGACCACACTTCATTAAACTGCCTCACACACCAGCACTTACTATGTTTCTGTTTACAGTTAGGCTTATTAGAATCTTAAATGTATCTTAAAACTTTAAAAAACATGACTGGGCGCAGTGACTCCTGCCTGCAATCCCAGCACTTTGGGAAGCTGAAGTGGGCAGATTACTTGATTTCAGGAGTTTGAGACCAGCCTGACCAACATGGTGAAACGCTGTCTCTACTAAAAACACAAAAATTAGCCAGGCATGGTGGTGCACACCAGTAATCCCAGCTACTTGGGATGCTGAGGCAGGAGAATCACTTGAACCCAGGAGGTGGAGGTTGCAGTGAGTTGAGATCATGCCACCGCACTCCAGCCTGGGCAACAAAGCTGGACTCCGTCTCAAAAAAAAAAAAAAAAAAAGAATGACACTATTCCATACAGCTGCAGGAGTCATTGATTTGTCCAATTATTTATTACATTAGTTGAATTTTAGGGAAATCCTAAAGCCTTTTCTCTATGCTCCATATTATTTTTCAGACTTTATCTGTTTAAGTGTTGAGTAGTGAAAACAGTTTTTTATTTTTTTTATTATACTTTAAGTTCTAGGGTACATGTGCACAACATGCAGGTTTGTTACATAGGTATACATGTGCCATGTTGGCTTGCTGCACCTGTCAACTCATCATTTACATTAGGTATTTCTCCTAATGCTATCCCTTCCCCAGTCCCCCAGCCCCCTACAGGCCCTGGTGTGTGATGTTCCCCACCCTGTGTCCATGTATTCTCATTGTTCAATTCCCACCTATGAGTGAGAACATGCGGTGTTTGGTTTTCTGTCCTTGTGATAATTTGCTAAGAATGATGGTTTCCAGCTTCATCCATGTCCTGGCAAAGGACATGAACTCATCCTTTTTTATGGCTGCATAGTATTCCATGGTGTATATGTGCCACATTTTCTTAATCCAGTCTATCATTGATGGACATTTGGGTTGGTTCCAAGTCTTTGCTATTGTGAATAGTGCCACAATAAACATACGTGTGCATGTGTCTTTATAGTAGCATGATTTATAATCCTTTGGGTATATACCCAGTAATGGGATCGCTGGGTTAAATGGTATTTCTAGTTCTAGATCCTCGAGGAATCGCCACACTGTGAAGACAGTTTTTTAAGCATAGATTTTTGTTGTTGTTGTTGTTGTTGTTTGTTTGTTTTAAGCAACGAAAAAACAAGGAATAGTTTTGCTGGAGGCAATACATACTGTTTGTTTTACTCTGCAAATAGTTTTCCTAAGCTTCATTGGCAAATTCTCAAGAATTTGGGGGATATATGTCCATTTAAATAAAATTTGAAACATTAATACTTGAAAATAATGTAAAGTATATAGTAAGGTGTTTATCTTCATTAGCATAATCAAAATCTGTTTCCTGTATTTATTTAAATAGGTACTGTTAGTTTGAGCACATTAAAAGGACAGTTTTAATGGAACTCTAATAGAAAGTTTGAGAATGACAATAATTACACAGAAAATTGGACAAGCAAACAAAGAAACAAAAAAGCGAGACACATGTTAACTACAGGGAAATTAAAAATGATACAGGAAAGGAAATATAATTATTGTAATATATTGTTAAACTCTGAATGATAGTTACACATATAAACTAATATAAACACTAACAATCTAACAAAAATGTATGTTATAGAATATATTGGAGGAATGGTGAGAAGTATGAAAACTGTCGGGGGAGAATTGAGAGATAATATTTTTCTTCCACAATATGCAGTTAGTAGTTAGTATTTCAAACTAGAAAAAATCAATGAATAAATATAAGCATGTTACTTAGAAACATGAAGGCAAAACTTAGAGAAATTTATTTAGAGGTCGAAAAGGCAGCTTCCGAGGAATGGAAATTAGGGGGTGGGTGGGGTGGAATTCTAAAATTGCACCCCGGATTTAACTTACAGAAGTATGACTGTATGAAAATGTGGAGAGGTACTGTCATTGAAAAAAGAATTTGTAATATTCTCTGAGAGTGGGGGACATGACACGCCACTGAGGGCCACAGGGGAAGTATCAGAATGGTCAGGAGGTAGAGGACAGGAGTGAGGGGAGAGTCTAGGCCTTTTGGGGGTTGCCGAGGGAAAGGCAAGGCAGGAAACCAGTTTAGGATTGGCTAGTTTGAATAATTTCAGGGGTCTTTGGGTTATAGAAATGGTCTCTAGTTTTCTAATACCTGGCCCTGGGATAATTTAGGGCAAGGGGAATGTGTGAGAATTAGATTAGGAGGTGGTTGGCTGGGCACAGTGGCTCATGCCTGTAAGCCCAGCACTTTGGGAGGCCGAGGAGAGCAGATCACTTAAGGTCAGGAGTTCGAGACCAGCCTGGTTAACATGGTGAAACTCATCTCTACTAAGAATACAAAACTTAGCTGGGTGTGGTGGCACATGCCTGTAATCCCAGCTACCTGGGAGGTTGAGGCAAGAGAATCGCTTGAACCCGAGAGACAGAGTTTGCAGTGAGCCAAGATGGCACTACTGCACTCCAGCCTGGGCAACAGAGTGAGACAAAAAAAAAAAAAAAAAAAAAGTGGTTGGAGCTATAGCCTTGAGATTGGTTAGTTTGCAAATAAAAGATGTGCTCTCTGCTAAGCCTTTGCTGTCTCCAGCAGTCTAACCCTGGGAGAGGAAGTCTCTCCCTCAACAAGCTTTTTAAGATGCCAGAACATCATAACTTACAGAAGCTTTTTTTTTTTTTTCTTAAAAACAAAACAAAATGTGATTGACTGAGCATAGTTGCTCACGCCTATAATCCCAGGATTTTGGGAGGCCAAAGCAGGAGGAATGCTTGAGGCCTGGAGTTCAAAACTGGCCTGGTCAACATAGCGAGACCCCATCTCTACAAAAGAAATATTAAAAAATTAACTGGGTGTGGTGGCATGTACCTGTAGTGCCAGCTACTCTGGAGGCTGAGGCAGAGGATGGCTTGCACCCAGTAGTTTGAGGCTGCAGTGAGCCATGATCCTATCACTGCACTCCAGCTTGAGTGACAGAGTGAGACCTTGTCTCAAAAATATCAAACCAAAACAAACAACAAAAAACCATGATTAATACAGGCGGGAGTAAGAAAAAAGTTGTTTCTTTGTTTTAACCATTGTAGAAGTTCTTGACTTTATATAGTATATAATTAGGATAAAATAAAATTACATTGCATACGCTTTAGTACTTTAATTTGCTAAAATGTACAACATAGATCTAGGTTAAAATTTTTTAAATCCATACAAACTAACAACTGAAAACGCATAGGAAGTGGATTTAACTTAGTTTAATTGTTCCAGAAAGCTGCTGGGAAAGTGATATAAAAACTCAGACTGAAGAATGAGTAGTAGTGGATTTCTGGTTCTGGCCATCCTGGAATAGCTGGTATTGGATTCACTCGTCTGCTCTAAACAGCTATGAAACAGAAAAATACATGAAGGAACTATATCCTGGCATTAGACAATGGAAAGTGGAGGGAGGCACTTCTAAAGAGAAGGGAAGCACAAGCGGTGAGCTCCACATTTACAGCAGCTTTTTATCTGGCGGTGATTCCCGCACAGCGGAGTGAAACCCAAGCAGAGAATGGCAGTCTTGGTGCGTGGAGGAAGCAGACGCTGAGCAGAGGAAGAAGAGAAAGCAGAGATGGCAATTTAGGGCTCCTACGGGGGCTGGAATTTGTTGAGCAGGGTTCTAAAGAAAAAGGAATAGCAGATAAGAGCCCAGAAATCTATGTAGGTATTCTTCTCAGGTTCTTGGCTGAAAATAAGTTGTGTGTGTACAGGGTAAGCCTCCAGGAGAAACTACAGAGAACAGACGCTGGAGGGCTGAGAGCTGACTAGAAAATTCAGAAGTCCAAATTCAGAGTTATTGGAGTCTGAGCGAAAGCAGAGAGTTCTCATTAAATAGTCCCAGAATTCAGCTGAGATCCCAGAAAGGCCAAGTTTTAAGAGCAAGGACGATGTTCTACAGAAACTGAAATAGATCCATCCTCTAACGAAGCCTCTGTAGGACGAACATAATCTGCCAGGAATTGCCTTCCAAAAAAGAACTGAGCACTTTTTAGAGGAAGATATTTAAAAAATCCAGAGTCTCTATCATTTATAATGTCCATTCATACAATAAAAAATTACCACTTATGGAGGGATAAAAGCAGTCAATAGAAGTAAACCCACAGATGACTCAGATGTTCAAATTAGAGGCAAGAACTTTAAAATAACTGTCATAAACATATCAACGTGGAAACGGTGTACAAAAGGTGGACAAAATGGGAATTTTGAAGACTGAAAATGGAAGAGAACCAAGTAAAAATTCTAGATCTAAAAAATACAGTATTTGAAATGGATAAGTCATTGAAGGACTTAAAAGCATTCTGGAAACAGTAAGAGAAAGGATCTGTGAACTGAAAGATTGGTCAATCAAAATCATTCAAATTGAAGCTCAGAGGAAACAAAGAATGGAAAAATGTAAGAAACTGGTGGGATACTGTCACTCAATTTATAACATATAGTTGAGTCCCAGAGGAAGAGAAGAGGAAATATTTTTTTTTAACTTTTAAGTTCTGGGGTACATGTGCAGGCTTGGTACATAGGTAAACTTGTGTCATGGGGGTTTGTTGTACAGATTGTTTCATCACCAGGTATTAAGCCTAGTACTCAGTTATTTTTCTGATCCTCTGCCTCCTCCTATCTTCCACCCTCTGATAGGCCGCACTGTGTGTTGTTCCCCTCTATGTGTCCATGTGTTCTAATCATTTAGCGCCCACTTATAAGTAAGAACATGTAGTATTTGTTTTTCTGTTCCTGTGCTAGTTTGCTAAGGATAATGGCCTCCAGCTCCATCCATGCCCCTGGAAAGGATATGATCTCATTCTTTTTTATGGCTGCATAGTATTCCATGGTGTATATGTACTACATTTTCTTTATCCGGTCTATCATTGATGGGCGTTCAGGTTGATTCCATGTCTTTGCCCTTGTGAATGGTGCTGCAATGAGCATATGTGTGCATGTGTTTTTATAATAGAACAATTCATATTCTTTTGGGTATATACCCAGTAATGGGATTGCTGTGTCAAATGGTATTTTTGTTTTTAGGTCTTTGAGGAATCACCACACTCTCTTCCACCATGGTTGAACTTATTTACACTCCCACCAACAGTGTATAAGCATTCCTTTTTCTCTGCAACCTCATCAGCATCTGCTATTTTTTTTTTGAGTTTTTAGTTATAGCCATTCTGACTGGTATCTCATTGTGGTTTTGATTTGCATTTCTCTAATGATCAATGATGTTAAGCTTTTTTTCACATGATTGTTGGCCACATGTGTGTCTTCTTTTGAAAAGTATCTGTTTATGTCCTTTGTCCGCTTTTTGGGATTGTTTGTTTTTTTCTTTTAAGTTTGTTTAAGTTCCTTATAGATGCTGGATATTAGACCTTTGTTAGATGCATAGTTTGCAAAAATTTTCCCCATTCTGTAGGTTGTCTGTTTACTCTGTTGATTGTTTTGCTGTGCAGAAGCTCTTTAGTTTAATTAGATCCCATTTGTCAATTTTTGCTTTTGTTGAGATTGCTTTTGGTGTCTTCATGATGAAATCTTTGTCCCTGTCTATGTCCTGAATGGTATTGCTTAGGTTGTCTTCCTGGGTTTTTATATTATAGTTTTGGGTTTTACATTTAAATATTTAATCCATCTTGAGTGAATTTTTATATATGGTATAAGGAAGAGGTCCAGTTTCAATCTTCTGCATATGGCTCGCCAGTTATCCCAGCACCATTTATTGAATAGGGAATCCTTTCCCTATTGCTTCTTTTTGTCAGGTTTGTCAAAGATCGGATAGTTGTAGGTGTGTGGTCTTATTTCTGGGTTCTCTGTTCTGTTCCTTTGGTCTATGTGTCTGTTTTTGTACCAGTACCATGCTGTTTTGGTTATGTAGCCCTGTAGTATAGTTTGAAGTCGGGTAGTGTGATGCCTCTAGCTTTGTTATTTTTGCTTAGGATTGCTTTGGTTATTTGGGCTCTTTTTTGGTTCCATATGAATTTTAAAGTAGTTTTCTCTAGTTCTTTGAAGTATCTCAATGGTGGTTTAATAAGAATAGCATTGAATCTATAAATTTATTTGGGCAGTAATGGCCATTTTAATGATATTGATTCTTTCTATGCATGAGCATGGAATGTTTTACCATTTGTTTGTGTCATCTCTGACTTCTTTGAGCAGTGGTTTGTAGTTCTCCTTGTAGAGATCTTTCACCTCTCTAGTTAGCTGTACTCCTAGGTATTTTATTCTTTTTATAGCAGTTGTGAATGGGAGTTCATTCCTGATTCAGTTCTTGGCTTGTTGTTGGTGTATAGGAATGCTAGTGATTTTTGCACATTGATTTTGTATCCTAGGACTTTGCTGAAGTTGTTTATCAGTTTTAGAAGCTTTTGGGCTGAGACTATGGGGTTTTCTAGTTGTAGGATTATGTCATCTGCAAACGGATAGTTTGACTTCCTCTGTTCCTATGGGGATGCCTTTTATTTCTTTCACTTGCCTGATTGCCCTGGCCAGGATTTCCAATCCTATGTTGACTAGGAGTGGTGAGAGAGGGCATCCTTGTCTTGTGCCTGTTTTTAAGGGGAATGGGGAATTGGTTTGGATTTACATCCATTGTTTTTGAAGCACATCAGCTGAATAAAGTTCAGGTTTGTTAAAAAAAAGAGGAGGGAACCATTGCCCATTCAGTGTGATGTTGGCTGTGGGTTTCAACTAGTTATTGAAGGACCATACCTCAGAATAATAATATCTTTCTTATTATTCTGAGGTGTGATCCTTCAATACCTAGTTTATTGAGAGTGTTTGACATGAATGGTATTGAATTTTATTCAATAGCTGCATTATCTGCATCTATTGAGATAATCATGTGAGTTTTGTCTTTAGTTCTGTTTATGTGATTGATCACATTTATTGATTTGTATATGTCGAACCAACCTTGTATCCCAAGGATAAAGCCTACTTGACAGTGGTGGGCAAGCTTTTTGATCTGCTGCTAAATTCAGTTTGCCAGTATTTTGTTGAGGATTTTTACATCAATGTTCATCAAGGATATTGGCCTAAAGTTTTCTTTTTTGTTGAATCTCTGCCAAGTTTTCATCAGGATGATGCTGGCCTCATAGAATGAGTTAGGGAGGTGTCCCTTCTCCTCAATTTTGGGGAATAGTTTCAGTAGGAATGGTACTAGCTCTTCTTTGTACATCTGGTAGAATTCAGCTATGAATTCATCTGGTCTTGGGCTTTTTCTGGTTGGTAGGCTGTTTATTATTGCTTCAATTTCAGAGCTTGTTATTGGTCTATTCAGGGATTCACTCTCTTCCTGGTTCAGTCTTGGGAGGGTATATGTGACCATGAATTTATCCATTTCTTGAAGATTTTCTAGTTTATTTGCATAGTGGTGTTCATAATATTCTCTAATGGTTGTTTGTATTTCTGTGGAGTCAGTGGCAATATCCCCCTTGTCATTTCTGATTGTCTTTGTTTGAATCCAGAAGAGGAAATATTTAAAGAACGAATGACCTAAGTCTTCCCCAAATTAATTAAAAATCCATCCATACATTCAAGAAACTCAGTGAACCTTAAGTGAGTAAGTACAGAAATGATCACACATATGTATATCCCATTCAAACTGCTGAAAACAAAAGATAATGAGAAAATCTTAAAGGCAACCAGAATGGGGAAAAACACATTACATTCAGATGCACAACAATAAGAATATCAGCTGACTCTCCATCAGAAACAATGTAAATCGGAGGACAAGAGAATGCCAGCTTCAGAATGCTGGGAGGCGGGGAAAGTTCAGCCTAGATTTCTATATTCAGTGAGAATATACTTCAAAAAGATGGTGAAAGACAAAAGCTGAGAGAATTTGTATCTAGAAGACCTGCATTGTAATAAATATCAAAGAAAGCTTCAGGTTGGAGACAAATGATCCCAGATAGAAGCCCAGATACACAGGAAGGAAGAGCACTAGAAATGGTAAATGAGTGGGTAAAAATACAAGACTATTAAAAAAATTTATCCAAAAGACAATTGAGTTTTATTATTTAAAAACACAATAATGTCAATGAATGATAGGAATTGTAGCATATGTAGAAGTGCAATACATGGCCAGAATAGCACAGAGAATGAGGAGGTGTAAATAGAATTATACTATTGGACATGGTGGTTTGATTTTAATTCAAGATACATTGTGATGTGTGAAAGATCCATATTATAATGGATCTAGAGCAACCACTAAAAGTTAAACAAGATTGTATTAGGAAGGAAGAAAGGAGAAAGAGAGGGAGGGAGCCAGGGAGAAGGTGGGGAGGAGGGAGGAAGATGAGTGTGGAAACTAAATTAGCATTAAATTTGAGAACTTAGAAAATGACAGTAAAACTTTAGGAAATCAAGAGGAAGAAATTAATAACAAAAGAAATAAATGAGTTATTTACAACAGTATAGATGTTAAAGAAATGTAACAATACAAAAGCTAATTAGTAATAAAAGTAACACAGTAGGCACAATTCTGGTAAGTCTCATTAAGAAAATTATGCAAAATTTGGAATATAGGTATAAATATGAAGGCAGTTAAAAACTGTAAGAGAATACCATATATAACTCTATGCTAAAAATTTGAAAATATCGATAAAATAGAATATTATATTAGAGAAATATAAATTACATTATGTTTTAGCTCTATCTTTTGTAAACTGAATATAGATTTAAAATATCCAGTCTGACAGTCTTTGTATTTTATCTACATCTGTTAGTGTAGTAGTTAATATATGTAATGTTAATGTATGTAATGTTACTGTAGCATGTTACATTTTATATAATTATATTTGAGTTTAAATCTGTTACCTTCTTTTGTGCTTTCTATTTATCCCAGTTGAACCATGGATTATTTTTTTCTTCTTTCCTCTTTTGTCTTCTTTTCTTCATCTCTGGGATTGAGTACAGTTGTTGCTTGGACAACACAGGCACTGAGGCACTGACCCCCGTCTGCAGTCAAAACTGACTTCCCCAGTCAGTAGACTACTAATAGTCTACCGTTGACTAGAATTTTTACCAATAACATAAACAGTTGATCGACACATATTTTGTATGTTATGTATTATATACTGTATTCTTACAATAACACAACTAGAGAAAAGAAAACGTTAAAAAAAATCATGGGGAAGAGAAAGCATATTTACTGTTCATTAAGTGGAAGAGGATCATCATAAAGGTCTTCATTCTTGTCGTTTTCACATTGAGCAGGCTGAGAAAGAAGAGAGGTTGGTCTTGCTGTCTCAAGGGTGGCAGAGGAGGAAGTGGTGGAGGAGGTAGAAGGAGAGGCAGGAGAGGCAGGAGAGGCAGGAGATGCAGGCACATTGGGTCTAACTTTTATTGAAAAACCATGTATAAGTGGACACATGCAGCTCAAACCATGTTGTTCAAGGGTCAACTGTATTTTACAATTTCATTCCATTTTTCTTCTTTCTTGTTTTGGAGATTATACGCTACTCTTTTTAAAAATGGCTATCATAGAAATTATGTATGCTTATCAAATCCAATGTTTAACAATACCCTCATCCTTTCATCCTTCTCCTGGGAAGAGCAAGGATCTTAGAAACTTTAATTCCATTTATCACCCTCAACTAATATGTTATTATTGTCTTTTTTTTTTGTATTTTTAATTCCCCTGAGTTGTAATTTGTATTTATTTAATATAGTCTATATTTGTTTAGTTTACCTACATATTTGCCACTTTAACTTTTCTTACAGCTCAGATCATCCTCCTGGGGTCAGTTACCTTCTGTCAGAACTATTTATTTAAAATTATTTTTCCTGTGAGAGTTAGTTGGTGACATAATTATTTTGTTTGCCTGGTCTTTTTTTTTTTTTTCTTGTTCTGTAGGGATTTTTTTTTTTTTTAATACTTTAAGTTCTGAGATACATGTGCAGAACGTGCAGGTTTGTTACATAGGTATACATGTGCCATGGTGGTTTGCTGCACCTTTCAACCCATCATCTACATTAGGTATTTGTCCTAAGGCTATCCCTCCCCTATGCCCCCACCCCTCGACAGGCCCCAGTGTGTGATGTTCCCCTCCCCTGTGTCCATGTGTTCTCATTGTTCAACTCCCACTTATGAGTGAGAACATGCGGTGTTTGGTTTTCTGTTCTTTTGTTAGTTTGCAGGTCTTTATGTCATTCTCATTTTTGAATGAATTTTTTTTTTGAGTATAGAATTGTAAATTTGCAGTTATTTTCTGAAGTATTTCACTATCTCTTAGCTTTCATATTTGTTGAAGAGAAGTCACTTGTCAGTCTGTCACCTTTGAAAATAATGTATCTTCCTCTTTCTGTGTGTGTTATATATTTTTTTCTTCTAATTTCACTCTGATGTGTTTGTATTTGGGTTTCTGTATATTATGTTGGGATTTATTGGCTGCTTAACCTGGATTGTTGATGTTCATTAGTTATGAAAAATTATTAGCTAATATTTCTTTCTTTTTTTTTTTTTTTTTTTGAGACAGAGTCTTGCTCTGTCACCCAGGCTGGAGTGCAGTGGCACGATCTTGGCTCACTGCAACCTCTGCCTCCCGGGTTCAAGCGATTCTCCTGCCTCAGCCTCCTGAGTAGCTGGGATTACAGGCGCGTGACACCATACCCGGCTAAATTTTGTATTTTTAGAAAAGATGGGGTTTCACCATGTTGGTCAGGCTGGTCTCGAACTCCTGACCTTGTGATTCACCCACCTCGGCCTCCCAAAGTGCTGGGATTACAGGCATGAGTCACCATGCCTGGCTAGCTAATATTTCTTAAAATAGTGCTTCTCTGCTCCATTTTCTTAATCCTTTATTTCCTTTCCTTGGACTCTGGTTAACTTACGTTAGGTATTCTTACATTATCTTCCATGTCTTTTAACCTATAAAAAATATTTTTCATCACTTTGTCTCTCTGCCCTGCATTCCAGGTAATTCTTCTGATCTTTATTTTATTTTATTATTATCAGTTTTATTGAGACAGGGTCTCCCTCTGTCACCCACACTGGAATGCAGTGGCATGATCATGGCTCACTGCAGCCTCAACCTTCTGAGTTCAAGTGATCCTCCTGTCTCAGCCTCCTGAGTAGCTGGAACTAAAGATGTGCACTACCATGCTTGGCTACTTTTTGTAATTTTTTGTGGAGATGGGGTTTTGCCATGTTGCCGAGGCTAGTATCAAACTCCTGGGCTGAAGCAATTCACCTGCCTTGGCCTCCCAAAGTGCTGGGATTCCTTAATTCTAGTTCGTTAATTCTCCAAAGCTGCATCAGATTTGTGGTTGAGTTCATATAGTGTTTTTATTCAATTGTTTTAGTTTTCATTTCTACAAGTTGTTCCTTGTTTAGGTTTGTTAAATCATTTTTAAAGTTTCCTGTGCCAGGAGTATATTTTCAGTTTGGTTTTTGTTCCTTTAAAGATAGTAAACATAGATCTTAAAAATTCCCATAGTTAACTTTTTTTGGGGTCTATTTTTGCTCTTCTCATTTGTGGCGCTTTGTTTCCATGCTGACTGAGTTATTTTTGACTGTTAACTGCTCATTTTCCTTGGAAAATTATTTGTGGAACTTCTTTGAGGTCTAGGATGAAAGTAGTAGCTCTACGCAAGATTTGTTTCTTCTAAGGCAACCGAGCCCACTACCAGTTTGGGACCATTTTCAACTAAATTCCACTTGAGATATTTTTTAAAATTTAAGTCGTCCTGTTTATTTGTTTATGTTATGACAAAATATACATAATATAATGTTTACCATGTAAACCATTTTAAGTATCTGGCTTGAAATTTTTTATAAGATTCAGCGACTGTGACTTTAGGCTGTAATTTCACTGAACTGGTTTTTGTTTATAGCTTATTAGGGACCCCACACTCCATTCTACTCAGCAGTACAACTTTCCTTGCAGCCTTCTATAGATGTGATGGGAGAAGGGGTTCTCCATTCACTGAAGCCATAGCCCTTTGGGTTTTCAGCTTTCTGGGAGGATGGTTGGGGAAGGACCCTCTGTTAAATGTATCATGTCTTGTCTTCTCTCTTCTTTGCCTTCCAAGACCATACAAACTGCAGTTTTAGGTCACCTGATTGGGAAGTGCCCTGAGGGCAAATGTAACTTCAGGGTCTAGTTTACTTCTCTGAGTGTCTGTCAATACTTGGAGTTTTATATGATTACTTCTCACCATTTTATTAACCCTGTTTTGCTTTTAAAATGGTATTTTAAATATTTTATTGAGCATTTGTAGTTTTCTACTGTTTCCAATAATCAAGATGCCAAATTGTTGAAAAACGGAGCCTGCCCTCTTAACTAGTCTGCTGGCACACAGGGCTTGCATTCCTTTTTCTCATTTCTCAGGGAAAGACAGTCACGAACATAACTTTAAGAAGGCTGATATCGGCTCTGATGTCAACCATCAGGAGAGACACCGCAGGAAGGCACCTGGATTCTTAGGAGTGGGGAGGCATGACTTTTTTTCTAATTAGCAATGGAGTGTACAGATATTAAAGGTTACATAATAATGGTACTGTGCTCCAGAGCTCAGGGTTGGGAGAGAGTTTCAAGTTCAGGAAATGGTATACATTTTGTCAAAAAGTTAAAGAACAGAGACTGAAAAGGATATTAGATATTTTTTAGTGTTGGATATTTGGATAACCTGTATTTGGATTATCTGGATTATTTGGATTTCGTATTGGGTAGTTGATTATCTTTGATAATGTAGTTTCAATAGAGTATTCAGGGTGAACTTTTGTGTAGTGTTAAAAAGAGAATGTAGGTAATGCGTGTTTCCAAAAGATGATAATTGACGTTAGATATAAGCAAGATCTTCATTTTGTTGATATTAGTATATATGTGACTGTGGGCTTGAAAGTTATAAAGTTAATGACATACAAAAATGAATCACTAGATATGCAAATAATGTAATAGTATATTGGATGTATGTGTTCAGAAATATTTAGGCTCAAATTTAATTCTTTTTTTCTTATGTATTTTGATATTGAGGTTCCTAGACGTTATGATGATGAGCGGAATAATATTTTATTGGAACTCATACAGTATGACAATAGAGAAAAACGTGCTTTCTTGTTAGGGAGTGTTCAGATACATCTTTATGAAGTAATTCAGGTATGTATAAAATGATTTTCTTCACCTTGGTATCATGTTGCCAGTTGGTTGTCCAGTTTGTTGTGATTTATTATACTCGATGGGCTTTTTTTGTTTATTGTCCGCCTTCAAATTCATGTGCTTAAGAAATAAAATCTCCCTTTGGCTATATATTTTTTCAAAGAGTTGGCTTATAATAGCATAATGTTTTTAAAAATTTATTTTCCAGCTTGTAATCCCAGCACTTTGGGAGGCCAAGGCGGGCAGATCAACTGAGGTCGGGAGTTCAAGACCAGCCTGACCAACATGGAGAAACCCCATCTCTACTAAAAATACAAAATTAGCCAGGCATGGTGGTGCATGCCTGTAATCCCAGCTACTTGGGAGGCTAAGGCAGGAGAATTGCTTGAACCCGGGAGGTGGAGGTTGCGGTGAGCTGAGATCACACCATTGCACTCCAGCCTGGGCAACAAAAGCAATACTCCATGTCAAAAAAATATATATATATCGGATATATATATATATATATATGAAATTAAGTAAACAAAAAACCTACACTTAGACTTTTAGGTTGTATCACTAACTAACTTTCTGGAAAATAAATTTTCTTGGCCCACTGCAAACTCTACCTCCCTGGCTCAAGCGATTCTCCTGCCTCAGCCTCCCCACTATCTGGGACTGCAGGTACATGCCACTGCACCTGACTACTTTTTGTGTTTTTAGTAGAAACAGGGTTTTGCTGTGTTGCCCAGGCTGGTCTCATACTCCTGAGCTCAAATAATCTGCCCACCTCAGCCTCCCAAAATGTTGGGATTACAGGCCTGAGCCACTGTGCCTGGCTATTTAAATTTGCAAATCAAAGTTGCATATATTTATCATGTACAGAATGATGTTTTGATATATGTATACATTGTACAATGGCTAAATAGAGTAAAACACGTTTTATTATGTTTCTGAAATGTCTTAAGACATGACTGAACCTGCAAACTCTGTCTCTTAGTTGGCAATACAAATTTTGGTTTAGTTCTTTCTTCCTTAGCTGGGCTGCTTACAGATTTCCTTGTGCATGTGTCTTTTAGAGGTTAGCCAAAGATTTGGGCAGAGTTTATATACAGATTTTATGGTTGCTTCCCTCTTGTTTTCTCCTTTCTAGGAGTCCTTTTCACTTTCCAGCAGCTCTTTTTGTGGTTGTGTTGAACTCAGAGTCAATAACTTATTGATTGGTGAATAAGTATAAACAATCTAAAGTATTTTCAGGAATATTTTTTGTTACATACAGCAAGGAAGTCTTCAAAGACTAATGGGGTTATGTCAACAGCCAGATTGCAGGGACTCCTATTGGCCAACTTCAGAATAACTTGAACATAGATTATTGCAACATTCTGAATAAAGGAAAATTCGTGACTCCTTGGTGATCTTCAAAAAAGAGAAGAAAAGAGGTGGCATAAGAAGAAAAAGGAAAATTTTAAAACAAAAGAATACCAGTTTATGAATGTGGAAGTAATGAAAGAATTACAAATTATTGTTTTTGCAACTCTTTATAATGAATAATGATTAATTCAGTCAATATTTAGCAATGGCACTAAAAACCATTAGGTAAAAGGTTATCGGGAAGCAAGATATTCGCATGGTGCCATAGTAATAGCACAGGGGAAATGTTCCTCTACAATAGAGAGATGTGGTAGTTGCCACTTTAACCAAGAGCTCGAATTTAGCATAATGAATTGTGGATAACTTAACATCATGTACTTCCTGTAGTGATACAATGTGAAGTACACAGTATTATCTATGACTTATCATCATCAAAAATGTTTAACCTGGCTGGGTGCGGTGGCTCAGGCCTGTAATCCTAGCACTTTGGGAGACTAAGGTGGGAGAGTTGTTGAGGCCAGGAGTTGGAGACCAGTCTGGCAACACAGCAAGACCCTGTCTCTACACACATAGAATTAGCCAGGTGTGGTAGCATGTGCCTGTAGTCCAAGTGACTTGGGAGGTTGAGGCAGAAGGATCGATTGAGCCCAGGAGTTCGAGACTGCAGTGAGCTATGATTGTGCTACTGCACTCCAGCCTGGGTGACAGAGCAAGACCCTGTCTCAAAAAAAAAAAAAAAAAAGAAAGAAGTTTAACCCAAATCTAATCAAGCTGAGTGTAGAACTAACTTCAAGTTTACGAGAATTTAGTGAGTAGGGAAAAAGTTAAACAATACCTTAAGATAAGTACAGAAATGCGACATACCAGTGTAGATTCTTTAAATAGCTGTGGTCATTAAAAAAAAAAAAACAAACCAAAACGCACCAAAGATGGAAGGAACTGTTCTAGATTTAAAGAGATACAACAAATTTGACTGAATACAGATTCGAAAAAGTTATAAAAGACTCTTGGGAGCCAGGCATGGTGGTTCACACCTGTGATTCCAGGACTTTGGGAGGCTGAGGGAGGTGGACTGCTTGAGCCCAGGAGTTTGAGACCAGCTTGGGGAACATGGTGAAACCGTTTCTCTAAAAACAAAACGAAACAAAACAAAAACAAAACCCACAAAAAAACACCCACAAAAAATTAGCCAGGCATGGTGACACCTGCCTGTAGTCCCAGCTACATGGGGGGCTGAGGCAGGAGAATCACCTGAGCCCAGTGAGGTCGAGGCTGCAGTGAGCCATGATTGCACCACTGTACCCCAGCCTGGGCAACAGAGTGAGACCCTGTCTCAAAAAAATAAAACATAAACATAAATAAAAGACATTCTTGGGACAATTAGGAAAATTTAATAAATATTTACTGAATATTAGAAAAAATTCTAGAATTGTTAATTTTCTTGGGTATAATACTGATATTGTGGATATATATGTATGAATATTCTTATTTTTACAGTATCCAAGGTAAACATTGGGAGTGAAGAGTAATGATGATTGCAACTTATAAATACATCAGCAAACATATCTCTATACACACAGAGATTTTAAAAAATGGCATACTGTTAAATCAGATAAATTTCTAATACATAGAAAGAGATGAAGAAGGATAAACATATGGAGTAATGAATAAGTGTAAGCAACCAGAGATTCTCAAAAATATTTTGGGAGAAGATCTTTGGAAATGACTAAAGTTCCTTTGACTGTATGGCAATTTAGGCATCAAAAAATGTGACATTACTTATTAGTTAATTTTTGTTGAAGAAAATGTAGAAACTTAGATAGTTAGACTAGAAGCATATATGCAAACTTTTCAATATTTATTTTTATAAGATCATGAATAATATGCTAATATTTTAAAATACAAAGGTAAATTTTTTAAAATTCAGAAATCACCCATCATTCCACAATTCTAACATTTCATTGTTCAGAGTTTCTTTCCAATTCTTTCTTTCTTATAAACATAAACAGAAAAATAGAAAATATAAAAAGACCCAATGCATATTCTGGAACTGAAAAGTAAAATATCTGAAATTAAAAATTTGCTGAATGGGCTCAACAGCAGAATGGAGGTGCTAGAGGAAAGACTATTGTTTTCTTATTACTTTCTTTAAAATTTGTGTGACTATTTAAAGTACAAATTATAACATGATCTGTGTGGTTTATAATGTTTGGAGAGGTAAGGCATATGACAACCACAGCATATAGCATAGGGAGAAAATAAGGTCTAAAGGACTTTTATAATGCAAGATTTTTGCATTTTCTCTGTTTTATTATAATAAAAATAGAGTTCAAGTCTTTATGTTGCTGCTTGATGCCATCTTCTCTCTCCTCCCTCTCCCTCAAGAAAAAATGATTATCCAAAACTTTGTATTTATTATTCCCTTATTTTTCATAGCTTTACTACTTATGTATGATTATAGAAATATTATTTTATATTTCTAAATATAGTATGTTTCTACTATTAATACACTTAGCTAGTGTTAATTTTTTGCTGCTGCATACAATTCCATATGGGTGTATTCCTCTGCCCATAAATTAATTTTTTAGCTGATTATTTATTTTTAATTGATAAATACTGTATATATTTATGGGTTACAATGTGATGTTTACACTGAAAAAGATTCAATCAAACCAATTAATATTTCCATCACCTCACCAACTTTTTTTATAATGAGGATGATGAAAATCTATTTTATTCAGCAATTTTGAAATATACAATACGTTACTATTAACCAGGCAGTGCAGTAGATCACTAGAACCTCCTCCTCCAGTCTAACTTTATACACATCTTCCCTTTCTCCGTTCCTACCCCTGCTCCCCAGGCTCTGGTAGCCACCTTTCTACTGTTTCTATGAGATTGACTTCTTTAGGTTCCACAGGTAGGTGAAATCATACAGTGTTTGTCTTTCTGTGCCTGGCTCATTTCACTTAGCATAAAATTCTCCAGTTTCATCCATGTCACAAATGACAGAATTTCCTTTTATTTTAAAGCTGCATAGTATTCCATTGCAAGTATATATATACATGCATGTATATAGTATTCCATTGCATGTAGATATATACATGCATGTATATAGTATTCCATTGCATGTATATATATACATGCATGTATATAGTATTCCATTGCATGTATATATATACAGCACATATTCATCTGTTCATTTGGTGATGGACACTAGGTTGCTTCCATATCTTGGCTGTCGTGGTGACATGAGTGCAGATATCTTTTTGACATACTGATTTCAATCCCTTTAAATGTATACTCAGAAGTGGGATTGCTGGATCATATAGTAATGATATTTTTAATTTTTTGAGGAACACCCATAGTATTTTCCAGAATGTCTGTACGGGTTAAATATCACTTATCTGAAAAAGCCTGGGACCAGAGGCATTTTGAACTTCTAATTTTTTTTTTTTGGAATATTTGCATATACATAATGAGATAGTTTGGGGATGGGATCCAAGTCTAAACATGAAATTCATTTATGTTTCATATACATCTTGTACACATAGGCTGGTGGTAATTTTATACAATATTTTAAATAATTTTGTGCATGAAACAAAGTCTTCATTGTATATTGATTGTGACTTGTCACATAGGCCAAGTATGGAGTTTTTTTTACTTCTGGTGTCATTTTGGCACTCAAAAAGTTTCTGGAAAATTGTAGACCTACTCATTACAGCAGACATGACTATAGATATTGAGCAAGGATACCAAAGGTTAACGTGGTTTAAAAGATCCAGCCATCCCTGAGAGATGAGAGAAGTACTCAGTCCTATCAGGACTCAGCTTATCATGTAGAATTATGTTTAAGTAACCCCTTTCTTAGGAGGGTGCAAGGTTAGAGGTAACCAGGCCCATGCATGTTTGTGTCTTTCCACAATGTCAGGCTTTTATTAATGCTATTTCAATCACAAAAGCCACAAGCTACATGGAGTACCCAAGGAGCCAGTTCTCCTTAGTACCTCCCATTCACTCCGCATGCCGTGGGCACACAGGCTCAAGCCACTCCACAAGTCAGTCAATATTGCAAACATACATAATAGTACACTTAATATGTAAACATTACATTCCACAACAAAGTAGCATTTAATATCAAGAGGAAAAAGAAATAGGAGAAAAGGTTAACGAACCGGCCTATGGGGAGCAAAGAAGACAAAAGGAGCCCTCGTCTGGGCTGGGCGGTCTATTGGTCTTGCAAGGAAGAGTCTGAGGTTGCAGAACGTTCAGTGGCAGAAGTCAAGTTCTTATCGCAAGTGACTGTAAGATGGTGTCAGTTAAGATAGCTGTTTCGAGGTGCTGGAAGCCTAATCTTTTACAGTCACAGAGTCCTCTGCTGAAAACAGATAGTGGAAGAGTATGCTTGTTTCTGTCCTTATCTGGTTGAACATAGTCTTTATTTTTTTATTTGTGCCTTAAACAAAACATCTTATCCTTGTTGGCAAAGTGCCCTACGAAATATAAAATAGAGTCTTTTTCTAAGATGGAGTTAGTTATGGCAAGGATGCTCGATACACCCTCAAAAACAATGTGGACATGGCAGTTCCTTTAAGACTTTCAAAAAGGGGAACTGTAACTTAGCAGGAACATTTTTGTCTACAACATAATAAAAATACATTTATTTCTGTTACTTGAACTTGGAATTTTTATTTTCGTCTTTTGAACATTCCTTATGTTTGTACTTTGGCTATTAGGTTCATATGTGCATTTGAAAAATTATTACCTGATTTGTGGTTTAGGTCATTGGTCCCCAACCTTTTTGGCACCAGGGACTGGTTTTGTGGAAGCAAATTTTTCCACAGACCAGCATGGGGAGGGTGGGTGGAGATGGTTCAAGTGCATTACATTTATTGTGCACTTTATTTCTATTATTATTACATTGTAATATATAATGAAATAATTATACAACTCACCAGAACATAGAATCAGTGGGAGCCCTGAGCTTGGTTTCCTGCAACTAGACAGTCCCATCTGGGGATGATGGGAGACAGTGACAGATAATCAGGCATTAGATTCTCATAAGGAGCATGCAACCTAGATCCCTTGCGTGCATAGTTCACAATAGGTTTTGTGCTCCTATGAGAATCTAATGCCCCCACTGATCTGGCAGGAGGTGAAGCTCAGGCAGTAATGTGAGTGATGGGAAGTGGCTGTAAATACAGATGAAGCTTTGCTCGCTTGTCCACCACTCATTTCCTGCTGTGCAGCCCAGTTCCTAATGGGCCATGGACCAGTACCAGTCCATGGCCTAGGGGTTGGGGACCCTTGGTTTAGATAATATATGGGGAAATACCTGGGTAATTCTATATTTAAAATTGTTATTTTTTTTTCTAGAAAGGGTGCTTCATTGAAGAGGTCCAAGTGTTGCACAGAAACATAGTAAGGACTTTACTGAAACTTCCTAAGTTTTATGTGCATGTAATATATTCTTAACATTTCATGTAACTTTACTCTGATATTATTTGTAGCCTACATGTTTTTATTCTTTTAGTTACTGTACCAGTCACTGTTTGAAATAGTAGAAATGTATGAAATAGAAAGCACAATATTAACTAACAAAAATCTCCTCCTCCTTCTCCTCCTCCTCCTCTTCTTCCTCTTCTTCTTTTTTTTTTTTTTTTTTAGCTAAATGGTGATAAAGAAAATTAGAAATCATTGGGTAAGAGAGTAGAATGCCTCTGGCTGCTGCCTTGACTGCATAGCCTCAGGAGCCTCACTTGCTAAATTGAGGAAGTATTATTTTTCTCTCTGGAGAGTTTCTAAAGAGTTGTTTGCAGTTCTTAATTTAATTTCTTTTTAAGTGCTTAAAATTAGTAGTTGGATTAATTGATCTTTCTATTCAGAGAGGCTTTTGCTGCCAGTGGCCAAAACAGGGGCCAGGAACATAAAAAACAGAATGATGGACACTTGACTTTATTACCTCTCATGCCCTCCTTTATCAACCTGGGTTTCACAGAAGTGAAATCACTTGTCTAAATCAAAATTTTATCTGAAACTGGGACTGGAGGTGAGAGGAGTGTGAGTAAATAATTAAAAATATACATACATGAATGTATATTTGTATATTCATACACATGTATGAATCACACGTATATATGTATGTCAGCATCTCAGTGTAATCCTAGTAACAATTAGAAGTTGATATTTTCCGTGTTTTAATTGTATAATACTACTTAACTTTAACATGAAAGGTTTTAACATTTCAGGAACTCAATAAATTCTTCTGTAGGAGTTCCTTGTGTAAATGCTTTTTTAAAATCAGGAGATTCATATTTTGGCTTTTCTAACTTATAGATTTGTAAAGTAAAAATATCAGTTTTTGTCCCTTCTCCATTAAAATATCATCCTGATCAAACAATAAAATTTATCACATGTTTAGTTTGTCTGCAGGCTGGAGGTGGAATTTATGTTCTCCTATGGAAACTTTGGTTACGGATTTTCACATCAGGTTAGTTCCCCTCTTTTAAAAGATTATTCTGTTGTAACTCTTCAGTCAAATCATCCTCTTCTGAGGCTCTATTTCAGTTTGAACAATTGTTTAAAATAAATATTTTTAAAAGATGCTTCTTTACCTCCCGAATTTGAGGTGTGTGGGCTTCTCTTCAGCCTCAAGAAAGATGAGACTTTACTATGATTTGTTTATACATTTTAAAGCAATGATATTTTATTCAAAATGTCTTCATTATAAAACTTGATTTTAGGCTAGGTGTGGTGGCTCACACCCATAATCCCAACACTTTGGGAGGCCGAGGTGGGTGAATCACCTGAGGCTGGGAGTTCGAGACCAGCCTGGCCAACATGGTGAAACCCCATCTCTACTAAAAATACAAAAATTATCCAGGCATGGTGGCACATGCCTGTAATCCCAGCTACTCAGGAGGCTGGGGCAGGAGAGAGGCGGGAGTTGTAGTGAGCCGAGATCGTACCACGGCACTCCAGCCTGGGCGATAGAGTGAGACTCTGTCTCAAAAAAAATAAAATAAAACTTGCTTGTATTTGTGTGTACACATACATATTGATGTAATTTGAAACACAAGTATTCAAGAAATCAGTGTGGATTTCTGCATCTAAAAATAGTTATTAAAAATTGAGTAATTGCCTGGCCTGGTGGCTCACACCTGTAATCCTAGCTACTCTGGAGGCTGAAGCAGGAGGATCACTTGAGTCAGCCTGGGCGATATAGTGAGATCCTGCTCTGAGAAAACAAAATGGAGTAATTGATCTAATTCAGATAATATTTTGTACTCATATGGTCGTTTCCTCCAGTTATTTCAACATCTGGTGTTATTTGAACTCTCCTTGATTCATCAAGAGAGTAATAAACCCAAAGAAGATATCTTCCTAGTTTTGACTTCGTCCTTTAAATTGACTACCATAGGTCCACATTGCCACAAATACTTTTATGTACTAACTTATATCCTTTTCTTTCATGATATCCTTAGGCCAGATTCCTAGAAAGGAAATTCTTGTCCAAAACAATGACCTTTTCAAGGAATTATTCTAGGAAAGTTGTACCAATATATACTCTCATCAAGTATTGAAAGAACTCTTAATATTCCTGGGTGTCACCAGTTTTGTGGTATTCAAAATGCAGTCCTCTTAGTGCTGCTGTTATATAGGGGAAATGACCTTTATTTGCATATCATTTTTCACTTTCAGTTTTTCCTTTCTAAAGTTTTGGGTCTTTTTAAATTAGGAATTGAAAGTGAAGACATCAGCCTTATTAAACAAGTCTACCGCTGTGTTAACTGAGAAATCTCTGTAATATGTTTTAAAATTGTGCCTATATTATATTATAATGATGTTTAATACATTTTGAATCAGAAGTAATATACAGATGAAAGCCACAAGGAACAAGCTTTTTCTTTCCCTTCTCTGCTTTGATTTTTTACTTTTTCTTCTGTTATTTTTTAAATTTCTTATCATAATTAGGCCTTATAGGGACCCCTAATTGTTTACTCCTTTTGTGACAGTTATAGCTTATGAGCACCAACTCCAGAGGTAGGTTTTGTGTCTGAACATAAGTATAATATGTAGTAATAGCCATTTTTAAGGAGAGGTATTCTTTTCAGATAAAACTGGGCAAGTATTATTTTATGTAGGTGGAATCTACTAAAAACCAGGAACAGAGGAATTGTATGGAAAAGAATGGGATATATAATAAAAGTTCAAAATAAAAACTTGATTTCATGTCTGTGAACTTTTCAGTGATATTGTCCCCTACTTAACCTATCGTGATACTGTAAACAGAGCACTACATTGGGGGCAGATAAAGCTACATTCAAGTCCTTACTCTTGCCTACTGTGTAGCCTTGAACAAATTACTGATCTTCAGTATCATCTGTAGAATATGCTTAGTTACTTACCGTATAGGTTTATTGAGATGGTTAAATAAGATTAAAAGTATAATAAAATGCTTGGCAAATATTTAGTACCCAATAAATGTTAGTGTCTTCTTTCCTCTCTTAATTCCTTATTTCCGTACATGTCTCATTTAAGGCCTAATTCATAGTCCTGGGGTATTCATAGCATTATGGTATCAATATGGTATGGTATTACAATTAGTGAGTTTTAATTGTAACTAAACAGTGCTAAAATACACTTACATTTTTTTCAGTTAAAACCTCTTCAGAAAATTACTGAACCATCCATGTTTATGAATCTTGCACCACCTCCAGAAAGAACAGATCCCGTGACGTAAGTGTTTTAAGTCTCATTAATATGGTCAGATCATGTGGCATTTAAAACAATTTTAATCCATTTGGTGGAGCATTTTGGTGGAGTTATTTTAAGAAGTCCCCAGGACATGGCCAGGATGGGGTAGACTCTGAGGTGAAGAGAGTAGTGAATTGTTTTGCTTAATAACAGGAAGAAATTTTGAATTTCTGGGTATAGCCCTGGATAGAGGAGTTGAGGACGTGTGGAGATAAAAGAAGAGAAGGAGTGCCAAGTTCATGGCTGAAGGAGGGAAGGGAGGAGTAGCTTAATAAGGAAAGCAGGCCAAGGAGATACCCCTTTTGGGAAAAGAGGTGAGAGACTTAACATCAGACTGTCTGATAGTTATCAGTTTTCTGCTCTGCAGTATAGTAATGTTACCCTTACCTCCACACCACTCCAATTGCTACAAAATCATCTGTAAAAAGTCTATGGTAAAACAAATGTCATTAGCAAACCAAAAGTAACTTAAAATATAGTATGCTAATCAATCTTGAAATTTCAACAATAAAAATAGATTATAGAAAAATGAGCACCTGAGAAAGAAATTTAATCTATAGTGTTATCCAAGAATAAGAAACGGAAAAAAGCTGAAATGGGATTGAGGGAATTAGGTGTTGAATGGGAAATTCTGTTCTGAAGTGCTTATTTTCCTGTAGTCTCACCAACACTGGATATTATCATTAAAATACTTTATCTATTTGATATTGGTGATTTGTTGAAATAGTAAAGCTTAACTTTTTCTTTTGTTTACCTTTCTTCTTCATACATTGATTAAATAAACATTGATTGAATGTCTGCTATATCCCCAAGTCATGGCAAATACAAAGACATGTGAGGCCTTCTCCTTGCCCTTGAGTAGCTCATGGTTTAATGCAAAGTAATATAAAAAATAATTACTATGATGATGCAAATGTAATAAAAGCCCTTCAAGAGCCAAACATAAAGAACTGTGGGACGCCAAGGAGCTTCTAATTCTTGTCAGGGAAGTTGGGGAGGAAAGAATGATCAAGTAAGGCTCCACAAAAGAAAGTGCTTGGAGTGAGACTTGTAAAAGTGGTAGTAGTGCATCTGGCTGATTTTGGAGGAGTGAGGGGACACATTCTCTTGATAGGGCACAGAAGTAAAAGCAGGGAGCCGTAAGAGGCTCTGTTATGTTAGAGAACAGTCTTTAGTTGAGAGTGGCTAAGAGATTAGGAGCAAGGAGGAGAGCAATGAGGGATGAGCTAGAGGAGTTGGCAGGGGCAAGATACGGTGATTGAGAGTTCAGGCCCTAGAGCCAGACTGCATGGGCTCACATCCTATATGACCTTGGGCAAGTTACTCTTAGGCTCTTTATGCTTCATTTGTTGAATGGGATAAAAATTAAAACTACCCAATTGAGTTACTATGATGATTAAATAAGTTACATGTAAAGTACTTAGAACATGGGAGCAAATAGCAAAATGCCTAATTAGTTGTTACCTATTTATAAAATTAATAAATATTTTTCATTACCATCATCATCATTGTAGGTTTATGCTTCTCAAATGTGATCAAATTTTACTCCTTTGGGTTCTCAGGAATATACTCCATATATACTCCAAAAGAACTATTTGAGTTTTTAAATTTATATAGACAGAAATCTGGAGAACATGTATAGGGATGGATATTAAGGGCAGGGGATGATGGTGGAAGGAAAATAAAGTTGGATCAGGCTGAGTTTAGTGATATGGACTTACTAAACAGAGATTATTTTTATTTATTTATTTTTTTGGAGACAGGACCTTGTTCTGTTGCCCAGGCAACAGATCATGGCTCACTGCAGCCTTGACCTCTTGAGGCTCAATCAATCCTCCCTCCTCAGCCTCCCAAGTAGCTGGAAATACAGGCATTTGTTACCACGTTTGGCTAATTTTTGTATTTTTTTGTAGAGACAGGGTTTTGCCATGTTGCCCAGGCTGGTCTCGAACTCCTGCGCTCAAGCGATCCACCACTTCAGACTCCGAAAGTGCTGGGATTGCAGGTGTGAGCCACTGCAGCTGGCCTAAGCAGACATTTTTGCATTTAATGCTGTAGCTTGGGGAGTTAGAAAGGGCTCTCATAGCTTGTTTACTTGAATGACTGAAAAAGGAACCAAAAGATGGCTCACAGTGAATTAGTTAGAAATGCTCAATTAATGTAGAGGAAGGGTTTTAGAGGCTCAGAGAAGTTATGTTAGAGTGGACTTGCCATTTAAAATTGACTCACCCATCCTGGGAGGGTCCAGAAGACGCACGTTTTACCATGACTATGAGAAATGAGTTTGTGAAGGGTACCCTGGCATCCTTGGAGAGCTCTGTGATTGCTCTTCCCTGTGGGCCAGACTTTACAGTGGCATCTGCAGTCACTGAATTGGGAAACTTAAATGCAATGGAAGTAATTGGGTCCCAGGGTGGCAGAAACCAAGTGAAGATACTCAACTACCAAAGGCAAGGTGGGCATGGTTACCATAATGTACAGTAGAATCAAAGAAGCAATCAGAATAGTCTTGCTAGTGCAAACCTATGGTGTTGGCTGTCTGATCATGTGTTCCTAGACATGAGTAGATAGGAAGCCTACTAAATTCTAATCTGATCTGTATAAGCAGAAAAGTTCTAGGTCAAGGGAACAAAAGTCTAACCTGCATCATAAAAACAGAGTCATGGCCTCTCAATCAATTCCCAGACTTGAGCTACTTTACAGACTCAGAACTCCTTTAATGAAAGGGAGGTCCTTCAAGGAAGGACCCTAGTATACTTCCAAAAATTTATGCTGTTAGTATTTCTCCCAGCCTTCCCCAAAGGGACCTATGGCCTTTTACCATGGTATTTGTGCACTGGGGAGAAGGGAACAATCAGAGCTTTTGGGGACTACTAGACACTGTCTCTGAACTAACACTCTGAATGTCACTGTGGTCCATCAATCAGAGTAAGGACTTATGGAGCTCAACTGATCAGTAGAGTTTTGGCTAAGGTCCATCTCACAGTTGGCTCTGTGGGTCCCTGAACATATCCAGTGGTTATTTCCCTGGTTCTGGGATGCATAATTGGAATAGATATTCTCAGTAGCTGGCAGAATCATTGGTTTCCTGATCTGTGGAGTGAAGGCTTTTATTTTGGGAAAGGCCAAGAAGATGCCATAGAACTCCCTCCATCTATGAAAGTAGTGAACCGAAAGCAATACTGCATGGAGGAACTGCAGAGATTAGTGCCACCATCAGGGACCTGAAAAACACAGGAATGGCAATTCCCACCACATCTCCATTTAACTCCCATATTTGGCCTGTGAAGAAGACAGATGGATATTAGAGAAACACAGTGGATTCTTGTGAGCTTAGCCAAGTGACAACTTCAATTGCAGCTGCTATACTAGATGTGATTTCATTGTTTGAGCAAATTAACATATCCCCTGGTATCTGGTGTGCAGCTACAGATCTGGCAAATGCTTATTTCTCCATACCTGTTAATAAAGACCATCAGGAGCAGTTTGCTTTTGGCTGACAAGGTGAGCAATACACCTTCACTGTCCTAACTTAGGGGTATATCAGCTCTCTAGCCCTACATTACAATTTAGTTCCCAG
Source organism: Pongo pygmaeus (assembly GCF_028885625.2). Lineage (NCBI taxonomy): Eukaryota > Metazoa > Chordata > Mammalia > Primates > Hominidae > Pongo > Pongo pygmaeus. The sequence continues at coordinate 101,856,904 of NC_072384.2, read as the reverse complement.
GGATCTTGATTGCCTTTTTCTTCCACAAAATAGCAGACTGGTCCGTTTTATTGATGACGTGCTGATTGGACTTGGTGAGCAAGAAGTAGCAACTACTCTAGACTTACTGATAAGACATCTTTGTGTCAAAGAGTGGGAAATAAATATGACAAAAATTCAAGGGCCTTCTACCTCAGTGAAATTTCTAGGGGTCCATGGTATGGGTGGTGATATCCTGTATACAGTGAAGGATGGGTTGTTGCATCTGGCTTCTCCTACAACAAAAAAGAAATACAACACCTGGAGAAATAACCACAGGTGGGCCTCTTTGGATTTTGGAGGTAATCTGTTCCTCCTTTGGGTGTGTTGTTCTGGCCCATTTACTGGATGGCTCAAAAAGCTGCCAGTTTTGAGTGGGGCCCAGAACAAGAGAAGGCTCTGCAACAGGTCCAGGCTGCCATGCAAGCTGCTCTGCCATTTGGATCATATCATGCAACAGATCTAATGATGTGTTAGTGGCAGCCATAAGGTACCTAGCTATTGGTCAAAAATTATTCTGAGAGGAGGGTGTTTATGATGAGATTCACTTTTAAACTGGCACACTGAGTAAAGCAGGTTGCTCTCCCTAGTGTGGGTGGGCCTCATCCAACAAGTTGAATGAAACAAAAAGATTGACTCACCCTGGGGTAAGAGAGAATTCCTCCTGCCTATCTTTGAACTGGGACATTAACTTTTCCCTGCCTTTGGACTCAAACTGAAACATCAGCTCTTCTGGATCTCCAGCCTACCAGCCTTTGGACTGGAACTACACTATTGGCTCTCCTGATTCTCAGGCCTTTGAACTCAGTCTAAAATTATACTTTTGGCTCTCCTAGGTCTCCAGCTTGCTGATTAACTTTGCAGATCTTGGGACTTCTCAGCCTCCATAATCACATGAGCCAATTGCTTATCATAAATATATTTATGTATATATACATCCTATTGGTTCTCTTTTTATGGACGACCCTGACTAATATAATGGAACAGAGGAACAAATGAATTTGTAAAATATTTAGAATGTTTAGCTATATCTCCTGTAATTAGGAAGTGACTGGAAATGGAAGATGACAGAAGGGGAAAGGAGGAAAAAAGATGTTCACATTTAGGGACCACTGGCTATACGTTTGTTGCTGTTATTTCCTCAACCAGGGAACACTTAGGAAAGAGCATACCTGGAGAAGGGGAAAATAGTGAGTTCTATTTTGGACATGTTGAGTTTAAGGTGCTTACCACTATGCATAGTATAGAATAGAGTTTAAGAATCTAAACTTTATCGTCAAAGAGACTGTGTTCAAATGTTAGCTTTGCCACTTACCAGCTGTAAGACCTTGGGAGGAGTTGTTTAATCTTTCTAACACTAGCTTTCTTATATATAAAATAGGATCTAATAATTCTCATCTCATAGGCTTGCTGTGAAAAGTGAATGAGGTAATATACATAGTCATATGAACATTGCACCTAGCACAAAATACATTCCAAAAAATTAATAGATTTTAAAAATAAAATATTAAACTAGTTCAACCATTGTGGAAGACAGTGTGGCAATTCCTCAGGGATCTAGAACTAGAAATACCGTTTGACCCAGCCATCCCATTACTGGGTATATACCCAAAGGATTATAAATCATGCTGCTGTAAAGACACATGCACACGTATGTTTATTGCAGCACTATTCACAATAGCAAAGACTTGGAACCAACCCAAATGTCCATCAATGATAGACTGGATTAAGAAAATGTGGCACATATACAGCATGGAATACTATGCAGCTGTAAAAAAGGATGAGTTCATGCCCTTTGCAGGGACATGGATGAAGCTGGAAACCTTCATTCTGAGCAAACTATCGCAAGGACAAAAAAACCAAACACAGCATGTTGTCACTCATAGGTGGGAATTGAACAATGAGAACACTTGGACACAGAACGGGGAACATCACACACTGGGGCCTGTCGAGGGGTGGGGGGAGGGGGAAGGGAGAGCATTAGGAGATATACCTAATGTAAATGACGAGTTAATGGGTGCAGCACACCAACATGGCACATGTATACATATGTAACAAACCTGCACATTGTGCACATATACCCTAGAACTTAAATAATAAAAAAAAGGAATTAAAAAAAAGAGATAGAGATTTGGGTCTAAAGATTTGGAGAGAGGTCTGGGCTCAAATACTTTGTACTTCTCATTAGAACTTCAGGCCCTTCTGTCCTTTTCCATCCCTGCTGCCTGTGATCTAAGTTTAGTAGTAAGTGTAATCAAGAGAGCACTTATCTCTGGATTTCTGGCTCTTGGCTTTTTTCCTAGTGCTAGCCTTCAATGGCCCAAGGTGGCTAGGTGAGCTAAAAGGTAAAAGAGAGAAGGGTTCAAAAGTGATAGCTGCCACTGATTTTGGAAGTGGACTTTTGTATAATTTCAATATTTCACTTTATTATTATGTTGCAGAAAAGTTATTATGCCACAGACAGTAGAATATCCAGCATTCTTATCCCCAGACCTGAATGTTACTGTTGGGACTCCAGCTGTGCAATCCTCCAACCAGCCATCTGTAGTGCGACTTGAAAAACTTCAGCAACAACCCCGGGAAAGGTAAAAAAAAAAAAAAAAAAAGTTCAAAAGAGCTCAAAATTTTCATCTTAGGTGTTATTTCTATAATATATTAATTTCTCCCTTTGAGACATAGGCTTGCTATAGGCTCAGAAACTTTCATTATGGTGCCATTGTTTTATGGGTTCGGAGATTATTTCTGATTTTTACTTGCCAATTTAGGTAACTTGTTTGAAAAAGTGTTATGCCAAAGAAAGAGGTGAAAACTCCCTTGTTTTTATTTTTTGAAATAGTGTCTCACTCTGTCACCCAGCTTGGCCCAGATTGGAGTGTAGTGGCACAATTATGCTCACTGCAGCCCCAAACTCTTGGGCTCAAGCAATCTTCCAGCCTCAGCCTCCCAAAAAGCAGGGACTACAGACACATCACACGTCACCACATCTGGCTATTTTTTTTTTTTTTTGAGACGAGGTCTTGCTGTGTTGACCAGTCTGGTCTCAAACTCCTGGCCTCAAGTGATCCTCCAGTCTCAGCCTCCCAAAGTGCTGGGATTTCATTGTGCCTAGTTGAGATGAAAACTCATTTATGAGGGATAAAGCATAATTCTTGCTGTCTCCTCGTTCACCAGTGTGTTTCATAGGTCTCATGCTTTTTTTTTTTTTTTCTGTATTTCTTGTCCTTTTTTTGCTATGCTTCAGTGTGGATATTTTCTTCTGACTTATATTCTAGTTCACAGGCTCTTTCTTGTTTCTATTCTGCCATTAAATCAACTGCATTCTTAATTTCAGTTATTTTATTTCTCGACTATGGAATTTCCGTTCATTTTTATAGTTTCTATTTATCTGCCAAAATCCACAGCCTTGTCTTTTAATTCTTTGGACATATTTATTATTGTCTCGGTCAGCTCAGGCTGCTATAACAAATACCATAGATTGAATGGTTTAAACAACAGACTTTTATTTATTATAGTTCTGGAGGCTGGGACATCCAAGATTAAGGTGCCAACTGATTTGATTCCTGCTGAGGGCCCTCTTCTTGGTTTGCAAATGGCCTTCTGTTTACCAAAGCCTCACACTGTGGAGGGAGATCATCTCTCTCATGTCTCTTATCATAGGAGTACCAATCCCATTCATGAGGGCTCTACCCTCATGACCCAATTACCTCCCAAAGGCCCTTCCTCCAAATAGCATCGCATAAGGGATTAGGATTTCAAAATATGAATTTTGGGGTATGTACACTTTCAGTTTATAGCAATCATTGCTCTTTTAAAATCCAAGTCTGACCATTTCATTATCTGGATCTTCTGTGAGTCTATTTAAATTACTGGTTTTTTTGTCTCTTAGTTTTCAGTCAGTTCTTACATTCGCACATGCCTAGTTGTTTTGATTGAGTGCCAGACATTGTATTTGAAAATTTATAGAACTAATTTGAGGAGCTTAATTTTAATTACATATTCCTACAGAGAAAGTATACATTTGTATCTGGCAGCCAGCTGGGCTAGGAGCACTAACAATCCCAGATCACTTTAATTCAATTAAGATTGAAATTGAAATGATTTGAAGCTGGGCTTTAGTTTCTGTGAGGGGGGTTAGTCTCTTTGTGGTTTATTCTTACTCCTAGTGTCAGGACTGGGACTAGTGTGAGGCAACTTAGGTCATAACATTTGAAGAGACGCTCATTCTCTTAAAGGCTTTTGGGGTCCCAACTGGGTGTTTACCAGGACTTCTCATCCCAACAAGCCCTGGACTCTGGTTTTTGTTCTCACATCCTTGTATTTCTATTTCAAAGCTCTGCTCAGCTTTTTAACTTCTTGACCATCTCAAGGCATAAATGCCTTGAAGGAAAAATGGCGCCAAATGATGGGCTCCAAGTCTCTGGACTTCCTTTCTGTCTGTAATCTTGGGTATGCAAATCCTTGCTGTCTTTATAACTCACTGATTCTTTCCAACACAATTTAGACAGTGTTTTGTCCAGCTTTTATAGTTGTGCAGTGAGATGATTGGTCTGAAATAACCTAGTTCAGAATCACAGTGATCATTTTAAAGATCATAATATCTTTTCTGAAAGAACTTAGAGTATAATGAGTAGAGACATAAAAAAAGCAAAACAAATAAATTACAAATTAAGAAATAAACTACAAAGGTATCAAAAAGATGGTAGAAAATAAAGGAGGTGACTGATTTTTATAAGAATTATTAGAGAAGGGGCCGGGCGCGGTGGTTCACGGCCTGTAATCCCAGCACTTTGGGAGGCCGAGATGGGTGGATCACGAGGTCAGGAGATCAAGACCATCCTGGCTAACACGGTGAAACCCCATCTCTACTAAAAATACAAAAAATTAGCCGGGCATGGTGGCGGCTGCCTGTAGTCCCAGCTACTCGGAAGGCTGAGGGAGGAGAATCACTTGAACCCAGGAGGCGGAGGTTTCAGTGAGCCGAGATCATGCCACTGTACTCCAGCCTGGGAGACAGTGCGAGACTCCATCTCAAAAAAAAAAAAAAGAATTATTAGAGAAGATATTTGAGGTAACATTAAAAGAAAGGAGTCAGCATACCAAAGATCCAGGGATAGAGAATTACTGTGTGAGTATGTATGAAAGCTCTAAGATAAGAAGAGATTATGCCTAGAAAAAGATGGCAGCCATTGTAAATGGAGCAACAAGCAAGGGGGAAAGTGGCTTGAGACAAGATAGGTGGAGACCAGATTTTTCAGAGCCTTATAGACCATAATTTGAATTTTATTATAAGAAAAATAGGAAGCCATTGTAGGTGTTTTATATTATCTTTTTTTTTCCCTTTTCTTTCTTTTTTCTTTCTTTTTTTTTTTTTTGAGATGGAGTCTCACTCTGTCGCCCAGGCTGGAGTGCAGTGGCATGATCTTGGCTCACTGCAACCTCTGCCTCCCGAGTTCAAGAGATTCTCCTTCCTCATCCTCCCGAGTAGCTGGGACTACAGGCATGCGCCACCATGCCTGGCTAATTTTTTTGTACTTTTAATAGAGATGGGGTTTCACCATGTTGGTCAGGCTGGTCTCGAACTTCTGACCTCAAATCATCCACCTGCCTTGACCTCCCAAAGTGCTGGGATTACAGGCGTGAGCCACCATACCCAGCCTATATTATCTTTTAAATATAATATTTGATCCAAAATAATAATCCATAATACTAATGTAAATTATGTATAGAATAATATAATGCCACCAACCAGTTCTTTTTTTTTTAATTATTATTATACTTTAGGTTTTATGGTACATGTGCGCAATGGCTACCAACCAGTTCTTAACCTAACCTAAAACCTAAAACATTATGGATAATTTGTATCTACTTATGAGTTTCTCTCCTATCTCATCCTCCTGCCTGTTTCCCAGAAGTTAACTATTTCAATGAGTTTTGATTTTATTTTTTGCCTTTTGAAAATTAATTTTAAAAAATCATATATATAGGATGCTTAAATAATACATTATTTGATTTTGCTTACATCACCCACTATGATGTTTCTAAGACTCATCTATGCAGTTTCATGGCATTCCATTTGGTGAATATGCTGCAATTTTCATTTCTTTACTAATGGTCATTAGTTGTATTCTCTTTTTATTGTTGCATAACAAATTATCACAAACTTAGTTGTTTAAAACAATATCTATTTATTTTCTCACAGTAGGTCAGAAGTCTTGGCAGAGTGTAATTGAATTCACGAGGCTGGCCGGGCGCGGTGGCTCACGCCTGCAATTCCAGCACTTTGGGAGGCCGAGGTGGGCCGATCACGAGGTCAGGAGTTTGAGACCAACCTGGCCAACGTGATGAAAACTCATCTCTACTAAAAATTCAAAAATTAGCCGGGCGTGGTGGCGGGCACCTGTAATCCCAGCTACTCAGGAGCCTGAGGCAGGAGAATCGTTGGAACCTGAGAGGCAGAGGTTGCAGTGAGCTGAGATCATGCCACTGCACTCCAGCCTGGGCGACAGAACAAGACTCTGTCTCAAAAAAAAAAAAAAAAAAGAAAAGAGAGATTTCACAAGGCTGAAATACAGGTGTTGGTTAGCGCATTCTCATTTAGAGGGGTCCTCTTCCAAGTTTCTTCAGGTTGTTTGAAGAATTCAGTTTCTTGTGATTATAGGAGCTTCTCTTCTTCTGAAACTCTGATAATGTGATGATTTGTTTGTTTAATAGTGTCCCGTAAGTCCTGTAGCCTTTATTCTATTCTTTTTTATCTGCCTGTATTATTTCAGTAGACCTGGCTTTAAGTTCAGAAATTATTTCTTCTGCGTGGCCTGGTCTCTATTGTACATTTCATTATTATTATTATTAATATTATTATTGTTATTATTATTATTAGAGACAGAGTCTTGCTATGTTGCTCAGGCTGGAGTGCAGTGGTGTTATCTTGGCTCACTGCAACCTCCGCCTCCTGGGTCAAGCATTTCTCGTGCCTCAGCCTCCGAGTAGCTGGAATTACAGATGTGAGCCACCAAGCCTAATTTTTGTATTTTTACTAGAGACAGGGTTTCGCCTTATTGGCCAGCATGGTCTTGAACTCCTGATCTCAAGTGATCCACTCACCTTGGCCTCCCAAAGTGCTGGGATTACAGGTGTGAGCCACCGTACCTGGCCCACAATTTTACATTTTATTTCCGTCATTGAATTCTTCAGCTCTAGGATGTCTGTTTGGTTCTTTTTATATCTATTTATTTGTTGAATTTCTCATTTAAATCATGAATTGTTTTCCTGATTTAATTGTCTATCTGTATTCTCTTATATCTCACTCAGTTTCCTCAAGATCATTATTTTTAATTTTTTTCTGACATTTCATGTATTTCCTTATGATCGGAGTCTGTTACTGGAGAATTATTGTTTTTATTGAAGGTGGCGTTTCCTTGCTTTTTCCTGATTCATGTGTCCCTACATTGATGTCTATGCATCTGATGGAAAAGTCACCTCATTCAGTCGTATGTAGTAGACTTCCCAGGGAAATATTTGTATGAATATTGTATGACATCTTGGGATATCAGATTGGTGGGGCACATTGGCCCGGTTCTAGGTGGATCCAGTAGTTTAGTCTTCATGTAGTTTTTTCAGCTATAATCTATATTAGTGGCATTTGCAAGTTTCTCAGTAGCCTAGGCTGAGAGAGTCTGTAGAGATGGTGGTATGACTTTGTCAGGGATGGTCTCACTGAGCTGTTTCTTAAATGGGTGGCATGCAGTGGCTTGTCTGGCCTGGGAATATTCCTGCCCAGAGCAACTTGTGGGGCTGTTTCTTAGGCCTCAGATGTGGGCACACAGCTGTTCAGCTGGCCTGGAATCCTGTCTGCCAGGGGCAGCCTGTAGGGATGTTTCTTGGGCCTGAGATGTGGGGGCACAGCTGCTTTGCTGGCCTGGTGATGTGTCTGCTGGGGGCTGCCCACAGGGCCATTTCACAGGTCTGGGATGCAGGTGCAAAGCTGTTCAGGGGCATGGCCACTGGAGGTAGCCTGAGGAGCTGTTTCTCAGGTCCTGGACATGGGCTCTTGGCTGCTTGCCCAGCCTGGGGACATGCCTGTCAGGGGCAGCCTGCGAGATGGTTTCTCTGGCCCTTATTGGGGGTACAGGGCCATTGGGCAAGCCAGGGGTGCTACGGGGCTGTTTCTCAGGTCCTGAGCATTGGTGCATAGCCACCCTGTTGGCCCAGGGATATATCAGCTGCTCTGAGGCTCAAGAGTCTCTTCGGCTTAGGGGGCATGCAGCAGTTTGGCCGGCTTAAGGACAGGTTCACCCTGGGTGAGAGTGGCAGTTTCAGTTCCTCCAGCTGGAAGTGTGGTGGCTGGGGTTGGTTTCCCTGCTGTGCAGGACCATAGTCACAGCCAGTACTAGACCCAGGCTCTGTGCAACTGGGGTGTAGTGTTCAGTCACCTATGTGGGTTTGGAGGTGTAATGAAGATGGCGCTCCAGTGCTGGAGAGGTGCAGTGGCCACTGTCCCCCAGAGGAGGGTGCACTCCAAGATGGCACTGTGCTGTAGCAGCTTGGCTCACAGAGGTGGATCCGGGGGCAGTGGGGAGCATACCTTGTGTTTCTAATCCAGGGCAATGCAGCTATGTGAATTCCCAGCAGCTCTTAACACTGTACTCAAGGCCTGTGAGGACTATGGGGTTCTCCTGTAGAAAGGATTGTTGATATTTGTGGTGGCCATGGGGGTTGGTGGGGATATTCTGCTAACCTTTTCCCCACAATGGGAAGTCCCTCCTGTGTCCAGGCTGATCTGATCCAGACAGAGGAGACAGGGCAGCAGAGGCTGTTTGCCTTCACACTGCTCTCCTGGACTTCCAGTCACCACAGGTGCGTCTCCATTCCCCTGCTGCATGCCAGTGCTGTTTCTTTGACATTCCAGTCAAATCTTAGTTGTTTATTCAGTGCATTGGTCCTTTCTTGTGGGAGTGATAAGTGCCAGGCATCTCTAGTCAGCTATCTTGCTGGCATCACGGCTTGAAAAACCTGTATGAGTAGTGGGAGATAATACTAAGACAGCTGTAGATAAAAAATCCAGGGAAAATGCTGACAGTTGTTAAACATTTAGCTAATTAATTAGGAGGAGGTTGTTTTCATTGATATTTATTAAAGTTTAAAAGTGAAGTCGTTGTAGGTGTGCAAAGGAAATAATTCAAATGCAATAGACAGTTGCTAGGGAGGTGGTGATAAGTGTAATTAAAAGCGCTCAGGTTATGATGTGTTAGCAATTTTGATATTTAAATCCTTGGAGTAGAAGCCTGTAAGAAAAGGCATACATGTAAATGTGAGGATTACAGTAATAAGCAAAAAAGTGGTGAAGAGTGTAGCTCTAAAGAGGCCTCCTATTTTTTTTAATATCCTGGGCATCATTAAGGTTTTGAATGATGGATCTGGAGCATATAAACAGCATAGCATGTGTACAGATACGGAGAAATGCTAGATGTGGTTGATTAATACCAATAGTGACCTAGTTGGCTTGATGTGGAAAATGCGACCTTTTAGATGTCATTTTGTGTTAGGGCACAAATTGCTGAGAATGAAGTGTTAACAGTACCTAAGCATATTGTTAGTGTTTTAATTGTTTTGTTGTTTTCTATGAGTAGGTGAAAAGCAGATTAATAGGAAAATCCTGCTACAACTTCTGTGCTGGAATGGAGTAGGTCTGAGACAGGTGTTGGGCCTTCTATTGTTGATGGTAATCATAAATGAAGGACAAATTGGACAGATTTGCCAGTTGCTTCCAGAAGGAGCCCAATTAATGGAAAGATATAGGATTGGGGCTGAGCATGAAAATTTGATGAAATTCCCATGTGTCTTAGAATAGTAAAAATCGTGCTATTGATAATAGAAATCTGATATCTCCAATGCAATTATGTAAAATAGCTTGGAGGGCTGCTATACTTGCATCCCCTCTGCTGTATCATCATTTGATTAGCAAAAATGATATAATTCTCGTCCCTTCTCATCCAGTAGAGTTGCCAGTTGCCAGAGGTTGTTGGCAGTAACTGAAATTTGTATAGGGATGAGAAATATAAATAAATATTTTAAAAATCAATATTTGAATTTAAATCTATATATCATATTGATAATGCTATGATTGATCATGTAACAGAAAGTGCCACTGGTACAAATATTATTGAGAAATAATGTAACTTGAAGCTGAGTGTTAGTTTTAAGGTTTGAATAGTTACTCGGATTATTTCTTGGCCTGAGTAAATGTATATTAGAGCTGGAATGAGACTGGTTATAAAAGCATATGATGTAGAAGTTTTTACATAGTGAGGGTATGAAATATCTTTATATGTGTTGGTAATAGTTATGATAATTTCTAAAATTAAGATAAGTGAAATGGTGATAAAGGAAGAGAATAAATTTATTACTTTTTGTTTGCTTGCTTTTATTTATTTTTATTCTTTATTTATATATATTTTTTAGACAGTCTCACTCTGTCACCCAGGCTGGAGTGCAGTGGTGCGAACTTGGCTCACTGTAACTTCTGCCTCCCAGGTTCAGGCAATTCTCCTGCCTCAGCCTCTAGAGTAGCTGGGATTACAGGTGTGCACCACCACACCCTGCAAATTTTTGTATTTTTGGTAGAGACAGGGTTTCACCATTTTGGCCAGGCTGCTCTCAAACTCCTAACCTCAGGTGATCTGCCTGCCTTGGGCTCTCAAAGTGCTGGGATTACAGATGTGAGCCAAACACTTATTACTTTTTTGGAGTTGCATCTTTTTTTTTTCTTTTTGAGGTGAAGTCTTGCTCTGTTGCCGAGGCTGGAGTCAATGGCGCAATCTCGGCTCACTGCAAGCTCCGCCTCCCTGGTTCACGCCATTCTCCTGCCTCAGCCTCCTGAGTAGCTGGGACTACAGGTACCCGCCACCACCCCCGGCTAATTTATTGTGTTCTCAGTAGAGACAGGGTTTCACCGTGTTAGCCAGGATGGTCTCGATCTCCTGACCTTGTGATCCGCCCGCTTCGGCCTCACAAAGTGCTGGGATTACAGGCGTAAGCCACTGCGCCCGGCCTGGAGTTGCATCATTTTTTTGGTCCCTAAAATCAATGGATTACTTGTATCCTTTAAAAGTTGATAAAGCCATATTGTTATATTAATATATGGGGGCATTATTAGCAGTTATTGCATACTTTCTCAGTAAATAGTTTTAAGCTTCTATTATTTTATTTATAATCTAAATTTTTTTAAAAACAGTATGTAGGCCCTAGAATAATTTTGTTATTAAGTGATAGGGGTAGCAGAGGTAGATGTATAAAGCATTTTCTAATGTGAGTGATGGCTAATTTATTAATGTGATATGTAAATTTTCCTTGTTGCGTTGTAATTAATATGCAGAGGGAATATTAGGCTGTAATTAATATATTAAGTCCTATTGATAATAATGGTAAAATTAAATCATGAAAATGATGCTATAACTACAAATAGTTCTCCGATTAGGTTGATGGTTGGTGGTAGGGCTAGATTGGTTAGGCTAGCTAATACTCATCATGTTGTTATTAAAGGGAGTAATGTCTGTAGTCCTTGAATGAAGAGCATATTTCAGCTATAAATTCATTCATAATTTGAGTTTGTGATGAAGAATAGTATGGATGAGGTGAGGCCAAGGGCAATTATTAGGGTTATGGCTCCTATAAAAATTCGTGGCGTTTGGATGAAAATGGCTATAAATATTAGTGCTATATGATTTATGGATGAATATGTGATAAGTGATTGTTTTTATTGAGACAGAGTCTCACTGTGTCTCCCAGGCTGGAATGAAGTGGCACAATCTTGGCTTCCTGCAACCTCTGCCTCCTGGCTTCAAGCTCTTCTTGTGCCTCAGCCTTCTGAGTAGTTGGGATTACAGGCATGCGCTACCATGCCTGGCTAATTTTTGTATTTTTAGTAGAGACGGGTTTGCCCATTTAGTTTGCCATGTTGGCCAGGCTGGTCTTGAACTCCTGGCCTCAAGTGATCCATCCACTTCGGCTTCCCAAAGTGCTGGGATTACAGGCGTGAGCCACCATGCCTGACTGTGATAAGTGATTTTAAGTCTATTTGGTGTAAACAAATAGAGCATGTTATAATTATTCCTCACAGGGATACTATATGAAATGGACAAGCTATATATTCTGTTAGTGGGTTTGGAATTATAGTAATTCGTATTATATTATAGCCTGCTAATTTTATGGCTGCAAGAACTGTGGATTCAGCAATTGGAGTTTCTGTGTGTACTTTGTTAGTCAGAGATAGAAACTATAAAGGGATATTTTTACCATAAATGCTATAATGCATGCTAATCATAAAAGACTAATATGTCAAGAGCTGAGTTTGAACACAGTAACAGGTTATTAAAAAGTGTAATGAGCATGTGGAGTTTTGGATATAAATTAATGCTACGAGTTGAGGTAAAAAACCAATTAGTGTATAGAACAGGAAATAGAGCTCTGGATTTAATCATTCTATTTGGTTTCCTTATCAGAGAATAATAATTAGAGTAGGAATTAGTGTTGCTTCAAAGAGAATGTAAAATGGAGTTAGTTCTGTGGCAGTAAATGTTATGATTAAGAATAAATGTAGAAAGGTTAATATTGAAATATATAGCTTTTTCACATATATGATTCTTTGGAGAGATGATGTTGACTTGCTATAATTATTAGGGGAAGTAATCAATTTGTTAGTATAATGAAATGGAGGCTGATAGTGAGTTGGAGAAAAAAACTAATGAAAAGTTTAGGTTATTTTTACTAAATTGGCTTAAGAGGAATAATTTGATGAAACTAATTAGTAAGCAGTGCATAGTTGTGTGAATTCAAATTTTAGAATTTTTAGAATATTGTGTCACTGGCATAAGTATAATTGTGGGTACAATAATTGCTAGCATTGGAGAAGATTTGAGTTTTATATGTAATCTGAGCCATATGTACTAGATACCATTGTTAGTAATGCCCCGCCTATGGCAGCCTCATAGGCTGCAAATACTAGTAAAATGATAGGTATTATGGTGGATAAGATAAAGCATATATTTAAAATTACAGGGCTTCCTAGAATAAATAGTGATAGTGTTATACGTTTTAAACATAGTAATGGAGATATTAGGTGTGATCCCATTATACTAGTAGTCCTATTAGGGATGTGATGTAAACTAGAATGATACTGATATAAATTGAAAGCATATTGGTAATTATAAAATATCATAACTTAATGAGTCAGAATTATTTGTTGTAATTTAAACTTATTGCCATACTTAAGTCACTCATTCTAGTCCATCTTGGATTCATTCGTAAGCTTAGGCCTAAGTCTAGAATGGAGTTTAAAATTAGAGCTATAGTAAGAATAACTTTTGGGTTACTTGAGATGCTCATGGTAGTAGTAATAGGAGGGAAATTTCTAGGTTGAATAATAGAAATGTAATAGTTAATACAAAAAATTTTCTGGAAATGGCAGGCAGGCAGTGCCTATTAGATCAAATCCATATTTGTATGAGCTTGATTTTTCTATATAGATATTTAGTTGTGGGAAGCAGAATGTGATGATTACAAGTAGTTGTGCTAATGATGTATTAGTTGCTAAAGTTAATGTAAGGTTAATTATTATTTTCCAGTTTAGACTGAAGCTAACTGATTGGAAGTCAGTTGTACAGTTAATACTAAAAGAATAGGAACTTCATCAATAGACAGAAATGTACAGAAATAGTCATTACATCTGTAAAATATCATTATTAGTTAGGTAACTTGGTTACCTAAAAACTTTGGTTTTGAAAACCAAAATGGTGGTTAAATGCTAAGTTGACATAAGAAGCAGAGGATAAGGAAGTTGGAGCTAATAATTACATGTAGTCATTGGAAGCCTATTACTATGAAGAATATTGAGTCATTTACATCATCACAGATGGTAAAGGATGTTTTGAAGTGTTCTAAGATTTGTAATAATATAAAAGAAATGCCTAATGAAATTGTGATGAAGAGAGCTTGAAGTGTATGTTTACGGATTTCTTCTATTAAGCTATGGTGCACTCAGGTGATTGATACTCCTGAGGCTAACAGGACTGATGTATTGAGTAGTTAAACTTCTAGGAGATTAAGTGGGTGAATACCTGTTGGTGGTCAGCAACCTCCCACTTCCGGGGTTGGGCTAGGCTTGAGTGGTAGAAGGCTCAGAAGAAAACTTGTGATATGATAAATTATTCTGTATTAGAGGGATTTTTGAATGATTAATGTGTGGAGGCCTTGCAATGTGCTTTCTCAGCTATCTCATCATTACTGGTAGACAGTTAATGTATTAGTTAATAGACCTACGCATAATAAAATAATCAAGTTAAAGTGAAATAATATTACTAAGATGTCATGAATAGAGTTAATAATGTTTCTGTAGGTGGTCAGGAGCTAGGATTAACTATATGGTCAGTGTAGGACTATTGGGTCCTATAGTAAAGACTAACCAGGAGTGTGGAGTCATAAGCTTGAATTGGGGCTACAGCAAGTTCAAGAAGAGTGAGTAAAATTACATTTATTAAGATGATAAATGTAATTGGGGCTGTTGCAAAGATAATGTTAATAGAGTTAAATCTTGAACAATGGAAGGTTAGGGTTGCCACCCCCTACCCATGCAGTGGAAAATCCATATATAACTTTTGACTCCCTTAAAACTGAACTACTAATAGCCTACTGTTGACTGAAAGCCCCACCAATAACATAAACAGTCAGCAAATATTTCATGTTTTACAAAATGTGCAAAGTTTTTGCATCTGCTGGTGTGGTTTCAGCAATGGCTTCATGAATTTTTCTTTCTTCTTTTCTTTAACAATAGTCCTTATGCTGGATTCATTTATCTTGAAATGGTGGGCAACCTCAATCTATGATACATATCAAGCAACTCAACTTATTCTTGTAATGTCATAATTTTTCTCTGTTTCTTAGGAGCACTTCTAGCATCACTAGTGGCACTTGGTACAGGTCCCATGGTGTTATTCAAGGTTTACACTACGAAGCTCAATGAAAAATATACAAGGGCTGGGCGCAGTGGCTCACACCTGTAATCCCAGCACTTTGGGAGGAGAGGATTCCCTGAGTTCCGGAGTTTGAGACCAGCCTGCGCAACATGGTAAAACTTCATGTCACAAGAAATACAAAACTTAGCCAGGCGTGGCATGCACCTGTAGTTACTCAAGGCTGAGGTGGGAGAATTACTTGGGCCTGGGGGGTGGAGCTGAGACCACACTGGGCCGAGATCGCACCACTGCATTCCAGCCTGGGCATAGACTGTGTCTCAAAAAAGAGAAAAAAAAAAAAAAAAAGAAAGAAAGAAAGGAGAAAGAAAAATACGCAAGAATCACGAGAGATCACTTTTTTTTTTTTAGACGGAGTTTCACTCTTGTTGCCCAGGCTGGAGTGCAATGGTGCGATCTCAGCTCACTGCAACCTCTGGCTCCCGGGTTAAAGTGATTCTCCTGCCTCAGCCTCCCGAGTAGCTGGGATTACAGGCATGCGCCACCATGCCCGGCTAATATTTTTTTGTATTTTTAGTAGAGACGGGGTTTCTCCATGTTGGTGAGGCTGGTCGAGAGATCACTTTTTACAGTGATATGCATTTATTTACTGGAGAGACATCTCACGCAGAGTTGATTAGTGTCACATGGCATTAAAAGTGAATACTCACAATGCCTGAGCTCTCTGCTATAGCAAGAATAGGTGACTACAAAATTATTACAGTAGTACAGTATGAACTACAGTTAATTTATGCAGTTATGATTTAATACAGCATCTTTACATTTGTTTACATTTCTCTCAATTGCAAATGGCACCATGTATAATCTCTATGTGCATGAGTTTTAAATTTTATAATATATCTGTGTATATTTTATGGTAGTAAATGATAAAATAGACTAGTACTTTATAATAGACTAGTACTTTAAAATACTTTAAAATAGTAGTACTTTAAAATAGACTAGTACTTTATAATAAATGTCTATGTGCATACATTTTAAATTTTATAATAAATCTGTGTATATTTTATGGTAATAAATGATAAAATAGACTAGTACATATATTTTATGCATTCATGACATACTAACTTAAACATTTTTTAAAAAATATTTCTAGGCTATGCAGCTCATCTGTGAGTTTTTTCAAATTGTCACAAATCTCAAACAATTTTCCAATATATTTATTGAAAGAAATCCACATATAGGTGGACCTGCACAGTTCAAACTCATGTTGTCCAAGAATCAACTGTGCTAATGTGGCTCCACCAATTAAATGCACAAATAGATAGCTGTAATACTGGCTATTAGTAGCAGAGCTGCGGCTACTATGGGTTGAGTAAAAAGTCTCAATAATTACTAGTAGAGGGATAAGTGGAATGGGTTTTCCTTATGGTAGGAAGTGGGCCAGTGTTGCTTTTGTTTTGTGGTGGAAACCAGTAGTTACTGTTCCTGCTTATAGTGGGATAACCATACCTAGATATATTGATAACTGGGTGATTGGTGTAGATGAATGAGTTAATGATCTGAATAAATTTGTTGAGCCAATGAAAATAGGATAAAGGAGATTAATATTAGAAATCAAGTTTGTCATTTGATATTATGGAATGTTATCACTTGCTTTAATACAAGTTACTCTAATCATTGTATAGAGATTAATCGGTTACTAATTAGGCAATTGGGAGCAGGGAATAGAATGTTTGGGAGTGAAATGATGAGGATACTAGGTAGTCCTATTATTGTGGGAGTAATGAAAGAGATGAATAAATTTTCATTCACTTTTTTTCTTAGGGGTTTCATGTTTTGGTGCTTCAATAGTTTTTGGTGACAGGTTTAAAGAGTAGGTATATTTTGAAATTTTTAATTGAAATAGGTTAAATAGGGCTAGAATTATTGAAAAAAGTGATAAATTATGTTGATGTAGCTAATTGTGGCATATCGTTGTGGAAAGATCAGTGCTTTCATTCTTTAATTTAAAAGGTTAATGCCACTTAGCTTCACGATGACATAGGTGCCGATCAGTTTTTGCAGCACTAATTCAAGTACAATAGGCATAAAGCTGTGATTTGATCCACAAATTTCTGAGCATTGTCTATAGTATAGGCCTGGTCATGTGGATGTTAGAGTTGCTTGATTTAAACATCCTGGAATTTAATCTGTTTTTAGGCCTAATGATGGAACAGCTTATGGATGTAATACATCTTTTAATGAGATTAATATAAAAATTGATATTTCCATAAGTAGGACTACTCGAATTATCAACTTCTAGTGGTCGTAAGTCTCCTGGTTTAAGGTCTGTTGGAGGGATTATATAAGAATCAAACTTCAGGTCTTTGTAGTCTGTATATTTATACCTAAATATCATTGGTAACCTATGGTTTTTACAGTTGGGGAAGAGATACTCGTTTTACTTATCATGTATAGGATTCATAAAGACAGTAAAGTAATTAGGATTAAAATAATAGCAAGTAAGATAATTCATACTGTTTCTACTTCTTAAGCATCTATTTTATGTGGGTTAGTTTAGTTGCTAGTATTAACGAAATAACATAAAGGACTGAAGAGCTAATTAAGAAAATGATTATTATAGTGTGATTGTGTAAGTGCAGTTCTTCTATAATAGATGATGTGGCATCTTGAAAGCCTGACTGGAATAGGTATGCCACAAAGATGTAAAGAATTTTCACCTATAAATTAACTTTGACAAAGTTATGTAACATTTTTACTAGTATCTTGCTTGTTGAAAAAGTCATAATGGTTATGAAGCTAGCCTGAAACCACTTATAGGGGGTTTGACTCCTTGCTTTCTTATTTTTAGCTTCTATGTACATGGGCTTTTTGATTGTATAATATGGTTATGGGCGGCCATGAAATCATTCGAGATTTTTAGATGAGAGTTCCACTACTGACACTTCCCATTTTGAAGTGAAGCCTTCTCAGATTATGAAAATTATTAATATTACTGTTATTAATTAAATAAATGAGCCTATTGATGAAATGGTGTTTCATGTTGTATATACATTAGGGCAGTGACCTGTAGTGGACCAGAAGTGTAAGGTCTTACACTTTAGTTTCTGAAAAAAATACTTAAAATATTATTTTGAACTCATAGATTTAAACATTTGATAGGCTGCAATCCATTGCAGGTTTTAATCTTTGTTAAAGTGTGTTGGTCTATTTTATGTGACATTAATTTGCCTGAATTTTTTTCAGGAGAATTGGCTTAGAAAACTCTTCTAGCTTCACAGATTCACACTTCTGATGTTTTCATTTGGGGTGTGTGTGTGTGTGTGTGTGTAGTATAATAGAATGCTTTTTAAGATTTCCTGGGGTCCTGTCCTGGAAGAGATACTTGGCTGGTCAGTTTTGAGCGTTCATAATTGTTAGACTGCTCCAGGCCCTTTAGATCTTACCATGAATCCTGAAATGAGAAAAGCCCTTCCAGTTTCAACTGCTATTCTCAAATTGTCTCTGCACACTACTGGATTTTTGTACTAAAACTATATTTTATTTATAATGTTCACATCTATATTCATGAATGAGATTAAACTGTAATTTTTCTTTTTCGTAATGTCTTTGTCAGGTTTTATTGTCAAGGCCATTATGTCCTCATGAAATGAACTGGGAAACATTCCCTGTCTTCCATTTAATCCTTGTTAATTACATCTTTACGGTATTCAAGCTTTTTGAAGTTTCTTGGATTAGAAGATATATCCTTTTTTTCACTTGTTTTATTGTGGAAGATATTGTATATGTATTGAATAATTTATATATAATTTATATATAATATATAATATATATTATATATATAATATATAATATTAATTAATATATATTATATTAATATATATAATATATATGAATAATTTATATATTATATACGAATAATTTATATATATTTATATATAATATATAGTATATATTATATATAATTATATATTATATATTATATATATTTATATATACTATATATAGTATATAGTATATATTATATATACTATATAGTATATATAATACTATATATACTATATATTATATATATAGTATATATATATAATATATAGTATATATATAATATACAGTATATATATAATATATAGTATATATACTATATAATATATAGTATATATAATATATAATATACAGTATTATATATAATATACAGTATTATATATATACTATATAAAATATATAATTATATAACATGTGAATTTGAAGGGAGACACAAACATTCAGTCCATAACACTATATATATATACACATAATATATATATCATATGTATACTATATATAATATATAGTATATATACTATATATAATATATATTGTATATATAATATATATATACTATATATATACTATATATACATATAGTATATATATATAATATATATAATATATATACTATATAGTATATATAATATATATAATATATATACTATATATAATATATATACATATAGTATATATAGTATTATATATATACTATATTATATATAGTATATATAATATATAGTATATATAGTATATATATAGTATTATATAATACTATAATTATATATAGTATCTATATATAATTATATAGTATATATAATATATAATATTATATATATACTATATATTATATATACTATATACATACTATATATAATATATATATACTATATACATACTATATATAATATATATATACTATATAATATAAATATTATAGTATATATAATATTATATAATATTATATATACTATATATATTATATATACTATATATAATATATAATATATTATATATATTATATATACTATATAATATATAGTACATTATATATACTATATATTATATATAGTATATATATGATATATATATTATGTGTATATATATATAGTGTTATGGACTGAATGTTTGTGTCTCCTTTCAAATTCACATGTTAAAATCCTAATCCCCAATGTGATGTTATTTGGAGGCATTGCCTTTGGAAGATAATTAGGGTTAGATTAGGTCATGAGGGCAGGACTGTTACAATGATGGGATTAATGCCCTCATAAAAAGAGAAAGAGACACAAGATTCATCTCTTTCCACTATGTGAGGATATAAGAAGGCCATCTGCAAACAAGGAAGACTACTCTCACCAGACACTGGATCTGCCAGCGCCTTGATCTTGGACTTCCTGGCCTGTAGAACTGTGAGAAATAAATGTCTATTGTTTGGGGGAGGGATGGTATTAGGAGAAAGACTTAATGTAAATGATGAGTTGATGGGTGCAGCAAACCAACGTGGCACATGTATACCTATGTATCAAACCTGCACATTGTGCACAAGTACCCTAGAACTTAAAGTATATTAAAAAAAAAGTCTATTATTTAAGTCACCCAGTCTATTGTATTCTGTTATAGCAGCTCAAACTAAGACGTATAGTTTAAATACTAAGAGTAATATATATTGAATAATTTCTATAACATGTATGTATAGCCTAAATAATGATAATAAGCCCATTGTGTACATATTTATGATTCAGGTTAAGAAATACACCACCAGTAATATCAGAAATACATTTTATGTACCCTTCTGAGGTTATATCCCGCTCCTTAACCGTCCCCAGGTAACTAGTACCTTGATTTTTATTGTAATCATTCCCTTTCCTTTGACTGTATCCCTAGACAATATATTGTTGGTTTGTCTCTTTTAGAACATTTTATAAATGGATCACATTGCAAGTATTCTTCTGTGAATCATACCATATATATTCTTCTATCACTTGCTTTTTTCATTCATAACTGATTTCTTTCTTTAGGCTGGAAAAGATGAAAAAAGAATATAGAAATCTGAATACATGGATAGATAAAGCTAACTATTTAGAAAGCATTCTAATGCCAAAATTGGAACATAAGGATTCTGAGGTAACTGACATAATACATTCTCCTATATATAGCTTTTAATACTTTTTATTAAGAATGGGATTATGATAATTAAAAGTGATGATCAAATTTTTTGTCCTTGATATATAAAATATTTTTCATGGTTCAGGTAATTACCTGTTTTGATAATGTGCTATTCAATGAATATTTATTGATAATTTATAAGGTTTAATAGTTATTGATAATTTATAAGGATATAATTCATATACCATACAAATGACCCATTTAAAGTATAGGACTCAGTGGCATTTAGTATATTCACTGAGTTGTGTATCCATCACCACAGTCAATTTTAGAACGTTTTTATCACCTGCAAAAGCAACCCCATACCCTTTAGCCAATACCTCCCAATTTTTCCATCCCCTCCACTAGCCCTAGGCAGCAATTAGTCAACTTTCTAACTGTATAGCTTTAGCCTATTCTAGACATTTCATATAAATGGAATTATACAATGTGTTGTTCTTTGTGATTTGCCTCTGTCACTTGCTATGTTTTTAAGTTTCACCCCTGTTGTAGCATGTACCAGTACTTCCTTCTTTTCTCTCTCCAGATAACATTCTATTATTTGGATATACCACATTTTGTTTATGCATTCCTCAGCTGATGGGCATTTAGGTTGTTTCTATTTAAAAGCTATTGTGAATAATGCTGCTGTGAACATTTATGTGCAAGTGTATGTGTGAACAAATGTTTGCAATTCTCTGGGGTATATATAAAGGAGTGGAAGCTGGATTGTGTAATAATTTCCTGTTTCGATTTATGAGGAGCTTCCAAACTGTTTCCACAGCAGCTGCATCATCGTACATTCCAACGAGCAGTGTATGAAGGATCAAAATCTTCATCTACCCTTTTTAACTTCTAAAAATTATTATTATACCCATCCTAGTGGGTTTGAAGTGGTATCTCATTGTAGGTTTGATTTGCATTTCTCTAATGACTAACGATGTGAACATCTTTTCATGTGTTTACTGGACATTTGTATATCTTCTTTGGATAAAATTTATTCAAATCCTTTGCCAATTTTAAAATTGAGTTGTTTTTTATTGTTAAGTTGAGAGTTCTTTGTATATTCTGGACATTAAACCCTTATCAGAAATATGAGTAAAGTTTAATATTTAGAAATATGCTCTAACCTGTACATGTTGACTTGGAAATAAAGGATTCATAGCTCTCTCAATGGATAGATAAAACATTACTATGATCACAGTCTAAAATAGTAGTTATAACATATTGATATTTTCATGTTTTTTAATGCCTCTGTGATAATTGGGCAGAGTTGTGCTGCTGTTGGATAAACTGATTAGTATTTACCAATAAGCTATTCATATTTTGGAGACACTTTGGAGGACTTTTTATTAAAGGGACTAAGAACTTAGGGTTCTTTTTAAAAGATCAGTATTTTATAAGTGCCCACTGATAACTTTACCTTATAATTCTCCTTGGAATTTTGTAAAGAGACACATCACTTTTAAGTCATAGGCCATAATGTATTCTAATAAAAAAAGTAATCTGTTTCTTGGGGGTATCTTCTCATACCCCCTGAAGTTACAATATTATGTAATTTATCTTATAATATTCATCTCCTACATTCATCACTCAAATACTCTATCCATTCTTGGATACCCTTTCTTTGGAACATCAACTCCTAGCCAGAGTATATGGCTCCTTAAAGTAGAGCTGTTTGAATTGCTTTTCTCATAAACCCATCTCCTTCTCGTCTTCTGTAAATTTGGGTGTGGAGGAAGGTGTATTGTATTAAAAGTAGTTATGAAGGCAGAGGAAAATGTTTTAGTTCTTTAAATATTTTCATATATATATATATATATATTTTTTTTTTTTTTGCTTCTAGGAAACTAATATGGATGAGGCATCTGAAAACCTGAAAAGTAATCAACCTGAAGAGGAGCTTGAAAATATTGTAGGAGTAGGTAAGAAACTACTTTGATTTTTTTATTATTAAGATAATTGAAATCAAAGTGATTATATCACAAAAAGACAATTAGTAATTTGCTTTAAGTAGCTTTCTGTTTTGTTAGGAAATAAATATGCATTTCACTATAGTTTTGGCATATGGTAGGTGTGGTAATTTTAAAGAAAAGTGTTAGACCCTATTAAGAGTTTTAAAAAGTTTTAAGGCCGGACGCAGTGGCTCACGCCTGTAATTCCAGCACTTTGGGAAGCTGAGGCGGGTGAATCATGAGGTCAGGAGTTTAAGAACAGCCTGGCCAAGATGGTGAAACCCTGTCTCTGCTAAAAATACAAAAAATTAGCCAGGCGTGGTGGCAGGTGCCTGTAATCCCAGCTACTCAGGAGGCTGAGGCAGGAGAATTGCTTGAACTCGGAGGGCGGAGGTTGCAGTGAGCCGAGATCTCGCCACGGCACTCCAGCCTGGGCGACAGAGTGAGACTCCATCTCAAAAAAAAAAAAAAAAAAAAGAAGTTTTAATGCTGCTTTATTTTTAAATTTTATTATTATTATTATTATTATTATTATTATTACCTGAGACAGCGTCTAGTTCTCTCACCCAGGCTGGAGTGCAGTTGCACAACCACAGCTCACTGCATCCTTGACCTCCCGGGTTCAATCAGTCTTCCCACCTTAGCCTCCCAAGTAGCTGGGACTACAGGCACACACCACCATGCCTGGCTAATTTTTGTATTTTTTTTTTTGTAGACACAGGATTTTGCCATGTTGCCCGTGCTGGTCTCAAACTCTTGAGCTCAAGCAATCCTCCTGCCTTGGCTTCCCAAAGTGCTGAGATTACAGGCATAAGCCACCACGCTTGGCCAATGCTCCTTTACCTTTTTAAGGATGAGAAAAAAGTTAAAATATTAACTATGACCTGTGAAAAGGCATTTTTATTAGACATTGTGAACTATAGAGCTATTGGTCTCTTTTATGTAGAGGAGTGTGTTTATGCAGAGGAATGTGTGTGTGTGTGTGTGTGTGTGTGAAAAAGAAAGTGTGGCAGAGGAAGAAGGAGAGGAAATTAGATTAGCATTACATTTGAGAATTTATCATAAAGTATCAGTAAGAGATTTAATAAATGGACTGTTCATGCAGTCTTTTAAAAATCTCTTAAATTCACTAAGAAAGCAAGTTAAACCCAGCCATCCCATTACTGGCTATGTACCCAAAGGATTATAAATCATGCTGCTCTAAAGACACATGCACACATATGTTTATTGCGGCACTAACCCAGATGTCCAACAATGATAGACTGGATTAAGAAAATGTGGCACATATACACCATGGAATACTATGCAGCCATAAGAAAGGATGAGTTCATGTCCTTTGTAAGGAAATGGGTGAAGCTGGAAACCATCATTCCGAGCAAACTATCGCAAGGACAAAAAACCAAACACTGCATGTTCTCACTCATAGGTGGTAATTGAACAATGAGAACACTTGGACACAGGAAGGGGAACATCACACACCAGGGCCTGTTGTGGGGTGGGGGCAGTGGGGAGGGATAGCATTAGGTGATATACCTAATGTAAATGATGAGTTAATGGGTGCAGCACACCAACATGGCACATGTATACATATGTAACAAACCTGCATATTATGCACATGTACCCTAGAACTTAAAGTATAATAATAAAAAAAGAAAGCAAGTTAAAGTATAGTACTACACTTTAAAATACATAATAATATAATGGAAAGTCTTGGATTCTGCAGATATGGAATGGAATAATTATTTATTGTTAATAAGACTTTTGTCACAGATTAGTCATCTCTTTCCTCTCTACTTCTAATTCTCTGGCTACATCAGGCTTTTGAAAGATTCATTTCCTAACTTCTAGGAATCTACCAGCCTAGCAGAGATACTACTTCTTTAGCTAACTCTTTACAAGAAACATTCAAATTTTAGATACGGGATAATCACAGTTCCTGTCTTCAGTATCACTGGAAGAATGGAGGGTAACTTTTTCAGTCACTGATGGTAGCTATCTTTTTTTCTTCTACTTTTTTTTCCACTTACTCAAAGGTTGGTTGCATATATATTTACAATGGTTATATCCTCTTGATATATTGACCCTTTATCATCATATAATGGCCTTTTTGCATCTTTTTACAGTTTTTGACTTGAAGTCTATTTTTTTATATGAATATGGCCACTCCTGCTCTCTTTTGGTTTCCATTTTCATAGGATATCTCTTTTTCCATTCCTTCACTTTCAGCCTATGTGTGTCCTTAAACCCAAAGTGAGTCTCCTCTACATAAAATACACTTGGGTCTTGTTTTTATATCTATTCTGCTACTCTGTGTCTTTCCATTGGGGAGTTTAATCCATTTACATTTAAAGAATTATTGAATTATTAAGGACTAGCTATTGCCATTTTTTACATTGTTTCTGTCTGTCTTGTAATACTTTTGCCTATCTTTTTCTGTCATGCTATCTTTCCTTGTGTTTCATTGATGTTTTTGTATTGATATGTTTTGGTTCCTTTCTCTTTACTTCTTGTGTGTCTTCTTTTATTCTCAATAAATATAGATTCAGAACTACTCAATAAAATACTGACAGACTGAATTCAACAGCATATTAAAAGGATCATACACCATGAGCAAATGGAATTTAACTCCAGGATGCAGGATGTTTCATCATACAGAAATCAATTAATGTGATACACTACATCGACAGTATGTAGGATTAAAAACCACATGATTATCTCAACAGATATGAAAAAGTATTTGATGAACTTCAACAGCCTTTTAGGATAAACATCTTCAAAAAACTAGATATGGTAATAAAGTAGCTCAATATATTAATAATAAAGGCTAAAAATGAAAAACCTGTAGCAAATACCATACTGAACAGTGAAAAACTGAACACTTTTCCTCTAAGATCAGAAACAGGTCAAGGATGTTCATTCTGCCACTTCTATTAAACATAGTACTGGAAGGCCTAGTCAGAGCAGTTAGGCAAGAAAAAAAGAATAAAAAGTATCCAAATCAGAAAGGAAGAAGTAAAATTATCTTCGTTTGCAGATGGCAGGATCTTACATATAGAAAATTCTGTAGACTCC
This sequence comes from Pongo pygmaeus, assembly GCF_028885625.2. NCBI lineage: Eukaryota > Metazoa > Chordata > Mammalia > Primates > Hominidae > Pongo > Pongo pygmaeus. The sequence goes on along the minus strand of NC_072384.2, from coordinate 101,830,944 downwards.
ATACAAAAAGACCTGTTAGAACCAATACATGAATTCAGTAGAGTTGCAGGAGATAAAACCAACACAGAAAAATCAGTTGTGTTTCTGTACACTAACAATGAACTATCCAAAAAAGAAATCAAGAAAATAATTCCAGTTTACAGTAGCATCAAAAAGAATAAAATAATTAGGAATAAACTTTTCAAAGGAGGTGAAAGACCTTGCACTCTAAAAACTAAAAAACATTGATAATGAAATTAAGGATAAGAAAATAAAGGGAAAAATATCCTGTGTTCATGAGTTTGAAGATTTAATACTGTGAAAAATGTTCATACTACCCAAAGCAATCTACAGATTCAGTGCAGTCTCTATCAAAATTCTAATCGTGTTTTTCACAGAAGTAGAAAAAGCAATCCTAAAATTTATATGGAACCACAGAGGACTCTGGATAGTCAAAACAGTCTTGAGAAAGAAGAACAAAGCTGGAGGTATCACATGTTCTGATTTCAAAATATATTACAAAACTATAGCAATTAAAATAGCATGAACTGGCATAAAGATAAACATATAGATCAATAGAATAGAAGAGAGAGCCTAGAAATAAACCCATGAAATGTGATTAACTGATCTTTGAGAAGTGTGCCAAGAATACACAATGAGGAAAGAATAGTCTTTTCAGCAAATGGTGTTGGGAAAACTGGATATTCACATGCAAAAGAATTGAAATTAGACTTTTGCTTAATACCATAAACAAAAATCAACTCTCAATGGATTAATGACTTAAATGTAAGACTGGAAACTCTAAAACTCCTAGAAGAAAACATAGGGGAAAATCTTATTGACACTGGTATTAGCAATGATTTATTGGATAAGACACCAAAGGCACAGGCAACAAAAGCAAAAACAGACAGTGGGGCTATATCAAGTTAAAAAGCTTCTACACAGTAAAGGAAATGACAGAGTGAAGAGGAAACCTACAGAATGGGGGAATATATTTGTAAACCATATATTTGATAAAGGGCTAATATTCCAAAACATATAAGGAAACTTTTCAACTCAATAGCAAAAAATAAAAATAAAAAAATTAAAAATGGGCTGAGCACTTGAATACATATTTATCCAAAGAAGACATTACAAATGTCCAACGGGTATACAAAAAGGTGCTCATCATCATTAATCATCAGGTAAATACAAATCAAAATCATAATGAGATATCACACCTGTTAAGATGGCTATTACTGAAAAGTCAAGAAGTCAACAAGTGTTGGCAAGGATGTGAAGAAATTCGAACCCTAGTACACTGTTGGGGGAATGTAAAATGATGCAACTGCTTTTGAAAACAGCATGGTGGTTACTCAAAAAAATGACAAATAGAGAAATCATATGATCCTGCCATTTCACTTCTGGGTGTCTATCCAAAAGAATTGAAATCAGCATCTCAAGGCAATATTTGCACTCCTATGTTTATTGCCATGTTATTACTATAGTCAAGATGTAGAAACAACCTAAATGTCATAGATGAATGAATAAAGAAAATGTGGTATACACACATAATTCAGAGACATTGCAGGTTCAGTTCTAGACCACCACAATAAAGCAAGTCATATGATTTTTTTTTGTTTCCTAGGGCATATAAACATTACATTTACTCTATACTGTTGTCTATTAAGTGTGCAATAGCATTATGTAAAAAATCAATGTATATGACTTAATTAAAAAATACTTAATTGCTGGCTGGGCACAGTGGCTCATGCATATAGTACCAGCACTCTGGGAGGCCAAGGCAGGAGGATTGCTTGAACCCAAGAGTTCAAGGGTGCAGTGCATCAGGTAGGATCATGCCACTGCACTTCAGCCTAGGTGGCAGAGCAAGACCCTGTGTCAAAAAATAGAGAGAGGCCAGGCGCGGTGGCTCCAGCTTGTAATCCCAGCACTTTGGGAGGCCGAGGCGGGCAGATCACCTGAGGTCAGGAGTTCAAGACCAGCCTGGTCAACATGATGAAACCCTATCTCTACTAAAAATACAAAAATTAGCAGGGCGTGGTGGCTCATGCCTGTAGTCCCAGCTACTCAGGAGGCTGAGACATGAGAATCTCTTGAACCCGGGAAGTGCAGGTTGCAGTAAGCTGAGATCATGCCACTGCACTCCAGCGTGAGATGAGACTCCATCATGTGTATGTGTATATATATATAGGTTTTTTGTAAATTTTATATTTATATTTGTGTGTATATATATATATGATCATCTGACCCTTCAGTGAGTTGCAATATTTTTGCTGCTGGAGGGTCTTGCCTTGATCTTAATGGCTGGGACTGATCAAGGTGGTAGTTGCTGAAGGTTGGGGTGGCTGTGGCAATTTTTAAAAATAAGACAACAATGAATTTTACTGCATCAGTTGGCTCTTCTTTTCATGAAGGATTTCTCTGTAGTATGCGATGCTGTTTGATAGCATTTTACCCACAGTAGAACTTCTTTCAAAATTGGAGTCAGTCCTCTCAAACCCTGCTGCTGCTTTGTCAACTAAGTTTATATAGAATTCTAAATCCTTTGTTGTCATTTTAGCAGTGTTCACAGCATCTTCGGCAGTAGATTCCATCTCAAGAAACCACTTTCTTTGCTCATCCATAAGAAGCACTTCCTCATCCATTCAAGTTTTATAATGAGATTGTAGCAGTTTACTCACATCTTCAGGCTTCACTTCTAATTCTACCTCTCTTGCTATTTTCATCACATCTGCAGTTACTTTCTCTACTGAAGTTTTATTGAACATCTTAAAGTCATCCATGAGGGTTGTAATCAACTGCTTCCAAATTCCTGTTAATGTTGATATTTTGAGCTCCTCTCCTGAAGCACAAATGTTCTTAATGGCATCTAGAATTGTGAATCCTTTGCAGAAGTTTTTCGATTTACTTTGCCAAGATCCCTCAGAGGAATTATCTGAGGTAGCTAAAGCCTTACAAAATGTATTTCTGAAATAAGAAGACTTGAAAGTTGAAATTATTCCTTGATCTGTGAGCTGCAGAATGGATCTATGTTTGCAGGCATGAAAGCAACATTAATCTCCTCAGACATTTCCATCAGAGCTCTTGGATGACCAGGTGCATTGTCACTGAGCAGTAATATTTTGAAAGGTATCTTTTTTTCTGAACAGTAAGTCTCAACAGCGAACTTAAAATATTCAGTAAACCATGTTACAAACAGATCTGCTGTCATCCATGCTTTGTTGTTCCATTTATAGAGCACAGGCAGAGTACACTTGACATAAATGTTAAGGGCTCCAGGATTTTTAGAATGGTAAATGAGCATTGGCTTCAATTTAAAGTCAGCAGCTACATTAGCCTCTAACAAGAGAGTTGGCCTGTCCTTTGAAGCGTTGAAGCCAACATTGAGTTCTCCTCTCTAGCTATGAAAGTCCTAGATGACACCTTCTTCCAGTATAAGGCTGTTTCATCTACAATAAAAACCTATTTAGTATAGCCACTTTCATCAATATCTTAGCTAGATCTTCTGGGTAACTCGCTGCAGCTTCTACATCAGCACTTGCTGCTTTACCTTGCACTTTTGTGTTACAAAGATACTGTCTTTCCTTAAACCTCATGAACCAACCTTTGCTGGCTTCAAGGTTTCCTTCTGCAGCCACCTCACCTCTCAGCTTTCATTGGATTGAAGAGAGTTAGGGGCTTTCTCTGGATTAGGCTTTGGCTTAAGGGACTGTTTGTGGCTGGTTTAATCTTCTATCCAGATTATTAAAATTTCCTCCATATCTGCAATAAGCTGTTTTGCTTTCTTATCATTTGTGTGTGGAGTAGCACTTCTAGCTTCTGTCAAGAATTTTTTCCTTTGCATTCACATCTGGGCTGTTTGGTGCAAGAGGCCTAGCTTTTGGCCTATCTCAGCTTTCAACATGCCTTCCTCAGCAAGCTTAATCATTTCTAGCTTTTGATTTAAAGTGAGGGATGTACAAATCTTCTTTCACTTGAACACTTAGATCCATTTTGGGGTTATTAATGGCCTAATTTCAATATTGTTGTGTCTCAGGGAATAGAGAGGCCAAGGAGAGGAAGAAAGATGGGAGAACAGCTGGCCAGTGGCATAGTTACAACACACACAACATTTATAAATTAAGTTTGCCATCTTACAAAAGTCTAATATCCAGCATTTGTAAGGGATCTTGGCAAAACAAAAACAAAAGCAAAAAAAAAAAAACCTCATTAAAAAGTGGGCAAAGATTTACAAAAAAAAAAAAAAAAACAAAAAACCTCGTTAAAAAGTGGGCAAAGGACATGAACAGACACTTTTCTAAAGAAGACACACATGTGGCCAACAGGCATATGAAAAAATGCTCAACATCACTGATCATTAGAGAAATGCGAATCAAAACCTTAATGAGATACCATCTCACATCAGTCAGAATGGCTACTATTAAAAAGTCAAAAAATAACAGATGCCAGCAAGGTTGCAGAGAAAAAGGAAAGCTTATACACTGTTGGTGGGAGTGTAAATTAGTTCAACTACTGTAGAAGACAGCGTGGCGATTCCTCAAAGACCTAAAGACAGAAATGCCATTTGACTCAGCAATCCCATTACTGGGTATATACCCAAAGGAATATAAATCATTCTTTTATAAGGACACATGCACGGGTATGTGCATGGCAGTACCATTCACAATAGCAAGGAAATGGAATCAAGCTAAATGCCCATCAGTGGTAGACTGGATAAAGAAAATGTAGTACATATACACCACAGAATACTACGCAGCCATAAAAAGAATGAGATCATGTCCTTTGCAGGAGCATAGATGGAGCTGGAGACCATTATCCTTAGCAAACTAGTGCAGGAACAGAAAACTAAATACCACATGTTCTCACTTATAAATGGGAGCTAAATGATGAGAGCACATGGACACACAGAGGGGAACAACACACACTGGGGCCTATCAGGGAGTGGAGGGTAGGAGGAGGCAGAGGATCAGGAAAAATAACTAATGGATACTAGGCTTAATACCTGGTGATGAAATAATCTGTCTAACAAACCCCAGTGTTTACCTGTATAACAAACCTGCACATGTACAATTGAACTTAGAAGTTAAATTTTTATAAAAAAAAGTTTGCAATCTTAGATGGGTGTGGTTTGTGGTGCCCCTCAACAATTACAATAGTAACAGCAAAGATCACTGGTCATAGAGTACCATAAAAGATATTATAATAATGAAAAAGTTTGAAATATTTTGAGAATTATCAAAATGTGATGCAGAGACACAAAGTGAACACACGCTTTTGGAAAAATGCCACCAATAGTCTTGCTCAACGCAAGGTTGCCACAGACCTTCAATTTGTACAAAACACAATATCTGAGAAGTGCAATAAAAAGAGATATGCCAGTCTACATACAATGGGATATCATTCAGCATTTAAAAATAAGGAAATCCTGCCATATGTGACAACGTGGATGGACCTTGAGAACATTATACTAAGTGAAATAAGCCAGTCACAGAAAGACAAATATTGCATGATGCCGCATATGTGAGATATATGAAATAGTCAGAGTAGAATGCTGGTTGCCTGAGGCTAGGGGGAGGGGCAAATAGGGAATTGCTTTTCAACAAGTATAAAGTTTAAGTTATGCAAGATGATGGAGTTCTAGAGATCTGCTTTACAACATTGTGCTGATAGTTAACATTGTTGTGTTTTGCACTAGAAAATTTAAGAGGATAGGTCTCATGTGAATTGTTCTTACCACAATTAAAAGAAAAAAAAAAGAGCTGAACGAAGTCATATAGTTGTGACCATAGCAAATTTTTTTGCTAGAATTCTGTGTCAGTTATTTATTTTCTTTTTGTCCCTTTTAGGTTTTCCCTTTTTACATGCTAAATATGTATTCCTTATATTTCTAGGAAATTTTTACAAGTATTTCAACCAGCCTTCCTTGAATGGTCCTATTTTGTCTGATTTCATACACCTTTATTCTAGTCTCTTCTTCCAATCCCAGTCCCATCACTTATCATCTGGAGTTTATTTCCTCTCAACTTTTAAAAAATATAGCATGTACCTGTGTTTGTGTCTTGTATTTATGGATCTGAAATGTTATCATTTACCACTCCCGCATCTTCCCAGAGATTCATCAGCTTGTTTATACTAAGTAGTGTTTATGTTTGGATAGCTGCTTTGATTTAAGTTACTCTTTGTTTTTAGTAAGAAAAAATGTAATAGTATTTTATCAATGTACATACATATGTGTTTATTGTCTTTATGTAAAATAAAATACCCCTATTAATTGTTTAAGCAGATATCCCTCTTGTAAATGAGGAAGCTGAAACTACTGCAAATGAGGTAAGGGAAATTGGAAGAGAACTTTTAATAGTCATTATTTTATAAAGGGATAAAATATTTATAAATGGAGAAATATTTATAGATAGAGAAAAGCATCCGAGAAGTTACTCAGTTGTTTTATGGTTTCTATTATGGCAATATCTGTATAGTTACACTCTTGAAAGAGCCTTCTGCATAAAATAGTAACATTTAAAAATATGAAGATAGGGGACAAAATGTGTTGAGGAAGAGATGAAGGAGAAACAAGAAAAAAGCATGAAGTTCTACGTAAGATCTTAGAAATAAATGCCATAGGCGTAACTGCAGTTTTTACTCTTTCTCACCAAAATCTTTTAATTTATCATATTGTGAACTTTGCACAGGAAATAATATTCTATAGTTTAAAATAGAAATAAACAAAACATAGAGTTTACATAATATAATTTGCTTTTCAGCTAAATTTACATAAGGTATTCATTTCATAAAGCAGTGGATCCCCATGTAAATCAACGAAGAGTAAAATGTTCACTCACTGCTTGACAAATAGGATTTAATGATTTCCATTCCTGGGTCAGTGGCTCCCAAATACCAATTGAAGAGTCAGTATGTATTACTGTTTTCCCCAGTTCAAGGAGAGTAAAAGAAGATAATATAGAGAATTTTTCATAAAGCTAAATTTATTTAGTTTAACAGGCCATCCGTTATTTTACAATATTGTTCTTTGTACTGTGGTGCTATTAATATTCTCTTTATTTTCTTATATAGTTGTGATTTATGGTATCATTCCTTGTGCATTTTGCTATTAAAATTTCCTTTGTTTGATGATATATTGGTGACAGTATAACAGTAAAATGTCAGACTCTCAGATTTTTTTTGAGATGTTGCTGATTTATGATATATGAGAACCACTGCTTTACCATTTTTATGGATAGTATTCTACAGTCCATGGTTTCAGGCAAGTAAAGAATTTATCATGTTTACTAAGGAATGTAAAATTTACCAATAATAATGGTAATTTGTTATGATAAAGGATAAGAGTACAATTGATTTTGAGTCATTTTCTTAATTTGTAAAATTTTCCAGTCAATAATGATTAACTGGTAGTTTGTTTTATTGCTGTATTTTCTAGTTACTGGATAATGATTCTGAGAAAGGCCTGACTATACCAACTTTGAACCAATTGGACCAAGATAATTCAACTGCTGATGCTTCCAAAAGTGATAAATCAACACCTTCACCCACAGAAGTGCACTCATTGTGCACTATTTCTAACCAGGAAACAATAAAAGCAGGCAGAATACCACCTTTAGATGAACGTCAATCAGAAAGCATGCCAGACAGAAAAATGAAAAATGTATTTTTTCCATCAGAAGTAAAATTAAAAGATAACTATCCAAGCATTTTAAAAGCAGACTCATCTCTATCAGAGGTAAATTTGAGGAGTATCTGTATAAATCCAAAGAGAAGGAACTTAGATTCATCTCCAACAGAAATTAGTTGGCAAAACAACAATCTAAACTTAGCTGAAAGGGAGAACACAGGCTTAGTTTCCACCAGATTAAAAATTAAAAGGTAGCTTTCAAAGCCAAGACCCAAAAGAAGGCCTTGAGCTCAAGGTGTCTGCCCTTATATTAGAAGTATAAGACTAGGGACACAAAATAATCTATTTAAAAAAATTAAATAGAAATAAATTGAAAATGCATTCAAATGTCTCCAAGTGGAAATGTGTCTAAGTATATTAAATATTCCTACTTTACTTATATCAATCAAGAAATGAGGATAAAAAACTTTCAAGAAAAGCAGAGTGATTTGAGATGCCAGTAATACAAATTAATCTCTTGGGTTGGTAATCCAGGTGAAAGTGTAACAACAATAACAAAATGTAAATTCAAAGGAAATTTAAAAGCCTGGGGAGTTATTTCAGTGGAAATTCTTAATAAAACGATTATATTATAGGAAATAGCATATGTTCTCCTTATTACAAATAATTTTATAGTTTAAAATGAGAATAAGAGTGTGAATTTAAAGGTACACCAAATTCTAGACTTTCTCAAAATGACAGCCATTCTACTTATATCTTTATATCTTATTGGAATCACTATTACAGGTAGTTCATCAAATGGTATAAAAAGATATATAGGTCAGAAGATAAAGAATTTGAGTTCTAAGTAAGATTCTGTTTCTAAATACTAGCTTGGGCATCTAAGTCTCTAGACCTATTTTTCTCATTATTTGAATGGTAGATCCAGACTAGGTCATTTCTAAATTCTCTCCCAAATTTCAAAAGATATAATTTTAACTGGGAATTACTCTCAGTTACCTATGTCAAATAACATTCTTGTTTTTTCTGAATGTGAAAGTAAGGCACAGTCACAGAAAATTTAGAAAATGGAGAGAAATGTAAAAGAAAAAATAAAAGCAGTTATAATTCTACTGCTAGATTTAACAATTTTATTTTCTTTTAGTCTTTCTTATGCATACATACATATTTCTTTTATGAATTTTAAAAGCTTAAATCAAAACAGACATATAATTTTTATTTTTTGACTTTACATGCATGCCACTTGAATTTTCTTAAAAATTTGCAAGATGTAGAATATCCTCAAATATTAATATTCCATAAGTTTTTAAACAGTTTTTATATTGTTGGACATTAAGTTTGAAATTAACATTCTTTTGCTTATTTATTTGGATCTGTGGATCTGTGATTATCTCCTAATGTATTTACAGAAATGGCATGCTAACAAATTGCTCTCCAGAAAGACTGTACCACTTTACATTCTTACCAACAGTATTTGAGTATTAATGGTCTTTTAAATAATGATTAACACTTTTTTTGCTCATTAGTCATTTTGGTTTTCCCTGTCCATTTTTTTCTTTGACACCTTGGGGATTTTGTTTAGGTTTTATAATGAGCTCTTTTTATTTTCAAGATATTAACCACTTGTATGGGCACATAGTTTGTAGTTTACCTTTTAATTTATGTATTACATTCAGTCTGACTTCCAAAATATTCAACTTTCACTTGATAAGTAAGTTATTTATTGCTGTATAACAAACCACTCCAAAACCTAGTGGATTAAAAAAGACGTTTTATTATCTCTCAAGATACTGTGGGGTTGACTTGCTTGTTGGGCAGTTCTTCTGCTCCACTTGATGTTAGATGTTAGATGGACTTATCTAGGAGTTTGATTGGGCTGGAACACTCATGATCACTCACTTACATGTCTGACACCTTGAATAGCTATTAAGGCTGGGCTCAGCTGGGATGCAAGAACATCTGGTTTAACATGTCTGTTTCCTTCTTTCTGTCTCAGATATATATATATCTCAGATTTGATAGATAGATAGATAGATAGATAGATAGATAGATAGATAATATATAGATCTCTCTTTCCATATAATCTTAGGAATTATCCTTCTCCCTCTCCGTGGGGCTTCTTCTTGTGGTCTTTCTATGTAATCTCTCTAACAAGGCTGCTGAGCTTTTTATGTGGCAGCTCAAGGCTTCCAAAATACAAAAACAGAACCTTCAGGTCCTCTTAAGACATAGGCTTAGGATGAGCACAGGGTCACCCTCACTACCTTCTGTTAATTACAGCAAGTCCCATACTCAGTCCTGATTCAGTATGGGAGGAGACTACAGAAGGGCATGAATCTTGGGAGGGGTTGTGCATTGGGGGCCATATTTGGAGATTAACTAAGTTCCAAGTAAGTCATATTCCTCCCACATGCAAAATATACTCACTTGCCTCCCAAGATCCTCAATGTCATGCTATTACTGCATCAAGCTCAGGCTTGAAGTACAAAATGTTTTTATCCAACTAAAGTTCATGTGGGTGAGGCTCTTCAGGTATGGCTCCTCTCAGACTTAAAATCTATGAATTGAAGAGACCAGTTATCTGTCCCCTACATACAATGATGAGCCAAGAACAGGAAAACTGGAACAGACACTTAAATTCTAAAGGTAGAGGGAGGGAAAACATGAGGCATATATCAGTCAGTTGACCATGGTAATTCTGAAGTTCTTGGCCTTGCCCTCATGTTTTGGCCTTACCCTTTGAATAAGCCTTTTTCCATAAGAAATAACTTCTGTTTGTAGTTGCAGCCCATGTTCTGTGTGAGGGAAGTTGAAAGTTCAAATATGTCTTTTCATTTTTGCTTTCAGTGAAGGCTGAAATTTTACATATGTGTCTTTTCTTTCTAAACTATCCCTGTTCCTTTCAGTCTAAGATGCTATTATTCTCTTAAAGATTTTGTGGGCTTCCTGTGTATCAAATTAAGATCTCAGTTAGTCAAATGTTGCACTTCCAAATATCTTCAAGACAGGCCCCTGTTTCCTTGGGCTGAGAGTCAGGGTGCTGTGGCAAAATGTCCTTAAGAAATTTAGGAGTGCCCTTGTCTGGCAAAGAAGGCCTGAGATGCTACTTAAGATTCTTAAAATAATTTTTGTCTGGCTGAGTAGGCTTATGAGTCACCACCTTAAATCTTTTTGAGGCCTTAACAGATCTTACAGCCATACCCTTGTCATCTTGACCCTGAACCACATTCCAATGAACCCACAACTGAGTCCCCAATGACTAATATATTACCAAATGTGGTTATCAGTTCTCAGTCCTCATCTCTGTGACTGCCTAGCCACATTTGACAAAATAGTTCCACCCTTTTCTTGAAACTGATCTTTTTCACTGGCCTTTTGTAATATTACATTCTCCTAGTTTTCTTCCTTCTTCATTGACTACTCTTTGCTGGGGAGGTCTCCTCTTTCAATTTCTAAATGTAGGATTGTCTCACACCCAGTCCTTGTATTTTGTTTTTTTCTCTAACCTTGTATTTTGTTTTTTCTCTAACTCTCTAACCTGAATAATAGGTTATTCATTCAGCCCTGTAACTTTAAATATAATTTATAAATGAATAACTTCCACATCTTGGGGCTCTTCTTTGAACTCCAAGAGCGTACATGTAAAAACCTACTTCATTTAGATAGCTTATAGAAATGTCAAACTTAACATGACGAAGACTGAATTCTTAATTTCATCTCCACTAACTTTTCACCCCTAATTTAGATTCCCTCCTCTTAATGTTCCCTATTCATTTAATCTTTTCAGCATATAAACATTCCAGGCATTATTTCTAGGTGAATGAAATATGTTGTTGAACATAAAAGACAAAAATAAATGTTCTTGTGGAGCTTATATTCAAAAAAGACAAAAATAAATGTTCTTGTGGAGTTTATATTCTTATAAATGGCACCTCTAAACTGTTAAGACCAACACCCTAGGAGTCAACCTTGATATCGTGGTTTCTCTCATCTCTTATATCCAATCCACCATCAAGTCTTGTTAATTCTGTATTCAAAATATATCTGAAATCCACCACTGTCATTGCTGTCACCTTAGACCAAGCTACTTTCATCTCTCCTGTCTGCTATAAAAGCTGTTTTCCTACTTCCAATTTTGCCTCTATCTAGTTTGTTCTTCTCATAGCAACCAGACCGATCTTGTAAAGACGAAATCTAAATCATGTCACTCCTCTGATCAGTATTCGTCAATGGCATGTTTTCATGCCTGGAGTAAAGTCCAAACTTCTCACCATCATCTACAATGCCCCCATTTAATCTTTCTGTCCTCGTGTGTTAGCATTGTTCCCTTTGTTCACTCTGCTTCAGCCACATTAGTATTCTTACTGTTCCTTGAACAAACTAAGCTTATTCCAGCCTCAAGCTCTTTCTAATATTTTTCTCTGTCAGGGGAATGCTCTCCCCTGCGGATCTTCTCAGGGTTCATTCATTCACACCATTTAGGACTCTGCTCAGATGTTCCCTCCTTAGTGGAGGGCAGGTTGGGGGGCTCCTCTGACCACTCTATGTAAAGTAATTATCTACCCATCCACCCTCCTCCATCCCTAGTATTCTTTCTTCATATATCATTTCCTGGTATCATATTATGTTTCTTTAGTCATTTATTGTCTGTTACTCCCATTTGACTTTAAATTACAGATAGTACTGAAATTTAGTCTTATTTACCACTGTGTCTTACTATCTAGTAATAATGATGAGTATTTTAAACTCAAAGACATACATAATTAGAGCTCTTACTACTTAGAACTCACCACTAATAGTGATGAATCCATGGTAGGCAGTAGTAAATATCTGTTGAATTAGTTTAGTTAAAAATACTGCAGGGTCGGCCGGGCGCGGTGGCTCACCCCTGTAATCCCAGCACTTTGGGAGGCCGAGGCGGGTGGATCACAAGGTCAGGAGATCAAGACCATCCTGGCTAACACGGTGAAACCCTGTCTCTACTAAAAAACAAAAAATTAGCTGGGCATGGTGGCGGGCGCCTGTAGTCCCAGCTACTCAGGAGGCTGAGGCAGGAGAATAGCGTGAACCAGGGAGGCGGAGCTTGCAGTGAGCCGAGATCGCGCCACTGCACTCCAGCCTGGGCAACAGAGTGAGATTCCGTCTCAAAAAACAAAAACAAAAACAAAAAACAAAAAAACACTGCAGTGTCTTGAGGCATTTGCTTTGGGAATATAACTCCTGGGCCTCACTGTATGTAATTAAATCAATCACATAGTCATAGGAAATGCAATAATTTTAATACTCTGAAGGTGGATGAACCATCTAGCTCTGACACACTAAATGTCAGGCATAAGGCAGCAAGATTATTTCCACAAAGGGTAAGTGGTAAGAGCTCTAATTGAGTTTAAAAGCCTGTAGGGTCTGCAGAAGATTAGGGTTAATGAAGGCAGAGAGTGATATATGTGACATCATTAACCTCATATCTCCTATTCATCCATTTGTATTTAACTGCCCTCTTTAAGCCATGAATTCCTTGCATTAAATTTAAATCCCTTACTAATGATTGATGGTACTGTTGGGAAATATGCCGTAATCTCCCCAAAACATTGTCCTTGCTAATTCTGTACTTGGAATCAACCAAAACCATGCATGTGAAATGCACCTTGCAATTATTTTATCCACAGACAGATTTTTCTTCTTTTTTAAGGCTGTGTAGTATTCCACTGTGTACATGTACTATATTTTCTTTATCCGTTGATCTGTTGATAGACACTTAAGTTGCTTCCATATCTTAGCTATTATAATAGCACAACAGTAAACACGGGGATGCAGATATCTCTTTGATATACCAATTTCAAATCTTTTGGATACACACCCAGAAGTAGGATTGCTGGACCATATGGTAATTCTATTTTTAGTTTTATTGGGAACCTCCATACTACTTTCTAAAATGGCCGTACTAATTTATATTCCCACAAATAGTGAACAAGGGTTCCTTTTCTCCATATCCTTGCCAACACGTATCATTCTTCTTTTTGATAGTAGCCCTTGTAACAGGCATGAAATGATATCATATTGTGGTTTAAATTTGCATTTCTCTGATGATCAGAGATATTGAGTATTTTTAATGTATCTATTGGCCTTTCATATGTCTACCTTTGAGCCATGTCTGTTCAGTTCCTTTGCCCATTTTAAAATTAGGTTATTTGTTTTCTTGCTTTTGGGTTGTTTGTGTACCTTATATATTTTGAATATTAGCCCCTTATCAGCTGTATGGTTTGCAGATATTTTCTTCCAGGTCATGTGTTGTCTCTTCACTCTGTTCATTGTTTCCTTTTCTGTACAGAAGCTTTTGATTTGATGCAACTCCATTTGTCTTATTTTTGCTTTTGGTGCCTGCATTTTTGGAATCCTATCCAAGAAATCATTGCATAGACCAGTATTGTGGAGATTTTCCCTTATGTTTTCTTCTTTAAACTTTACAATTCCACATTTCCACATCTTACTTTTAAGTCTTTTATACATTTTGAGATGATTTTTGTGTATGGTGTGAGATAAGTGTCCAATTTTATCTTCTGGGCCATATCTATTTTTCCCAACATCATTTATTAAAGAGTCTGTTCTTTCCCTTTTGCGTTTTTGGCATCTTTGTCAAATATCAACTAATTATAAATACTGAATGCTTGGGTTTATTACTGGGTTGTCTACCTGTTCCATTGGTTTATGTGTCTTTGTGCCAGTGCCATGCTGTTTTTATTACAATAGATTTATAACATAATTTGAAACCAGGGAGTTTGATGCATCTAGCTTTGTTCTTTTTGCTCGAGATTGCTTTGGCTGTTTGGGGTCTTTTGTGGTTCCATATGGATTTTAGGATTATTTTTTCTATTTCTGTGAAAAATGACATTGGAGTTTTAGTGGGAATTGGATTGAATCTGTAGACTGCATTGGGTAGTATGGATGTTTTAAAAATATTAATTCTTACAATTCATGAATATGGTCTATCTTTCCATTTGTTTTTATCTTCTTTCTTTCCTCAGTGTTTCATAGTTTTCCTTGTAGAAATCTTTTACCTCCTTGGTTAAATTTATTCCTAGGTATTTTATTTTTAGTATAGCTATGGTAAAGGGATTGCCTTCTTGATTTCTTTTTTAGCTAGCTCACTGTGTATAGAAACTACTAATTTTTGTTGTTTTTTTCCTTCCAAGTTTTATTTTAGGTTCAGGAGTTACTTCTGCCAGCTTGTTACATGGGTAAATTTCATGTCTCTGGGGCTTAGTGTACAAATTATTTTATCACCTAGGTAGCAAATATTGTATCCAATAGGTAGTTTTTCGATACTCACCCTCCTTCTACCTTCCACCCTCAAGTAGGCCCTGGTATCTGTTCCCTTCTTTCTGTCCATGTGTATTCAATGTTTAGCTCCCACTTATAAGTGAGAATGTGTAGTATTTCATTTTCTGTTCCTGCATTAATTCCCTTAGGATAATGGTCTTGAGCTGCATCCATGTTTCTGCAAATGACATGATTTCTTTTTTTTTATAGTTGCATCAGATTCCATGGAATATACATACCACATTTGCCTTATCCAGTCTACCATTGATGGGAGTCTAGGTTGATTCCATGTCTTTCCTATTGTGAATAGTGCTGTGATGAACATATACATGTGAATGTGTCTTTTTGGTAGAATAATTTATATTCCTTGGGTATATACCCAGTAATGGGATTGCTGGGTCAAGTGGTAGTTCTGTTTTAAGTTCTTTGAGAAATCTCCAAACAGGTTTTCACAGTGGCTGAAGTAATTTACATTTACACCAACAGTATATAAGTGTTCCCTTTTCTCCACAGCCTCATCAGCATCTATTGTTTTTTGACTTTTTAATAATAGCAATTCTGAATGGTGTGAGATGTTAACTCATTGTGGTTTTGATTTGCATTTCTCTCTGATGGTGAGTAATGTTGAGCATATTTTCATATGTTTATTGGTGGTGTATATGTCTTTTGATAGGTGTCTGTTCATGTCCTTTGCCCACTTTTTAATGGTTTTTTTTTTTCGCTTTTTGCTTGTTGATTCAAGTTCCTTATAGATTCTGGATATTAGACTTTTTTCAGAAGCATAGTTTGCAAATATTTTCTCCCATTCTTTAAGTTGTCTGTTTACTCTGTTGATAGTTTCTTCTGCTGTGCAGAAGCTCTTTAGTTTTTATTAGGTCCTACTTGTCAATTTTTATTTTTGTTGCAATTGTTTTTGGAGTCTTCATAATTAAATCTTTTCCAGGGCCTATGTCCAGAATGGTGTTTCCTAGGTTTCCTTCTAGGGTTTTTATAGTTTTAGGTTTTCCATTTAAGTCTTTAATCTATCTTGAGTTGATTTTGGTAGATGGTGAAAGGAAGGGGTCTGTTTTAATCTTCCACATATGGCTAGCAAGTTATCCTAGCACCATTTATTGAGTGGGGAGTGCCTTTCCCACTGCTTGTTATTGTCGCCTTTGTCAAAAATCAGATGGATGTAGGTGTGTGGCTTTATTTCTGGGTTCACCATTCTGTTCCATTGGTCTATGTGTCTGTTTTTGTACCAATACCATGCTGTTTTGGTTACTGTAACCTTGTACTATCATTTGAAGTTGGGTAGTGTGATGCCTCCAGCTTTGTTCTTTCTGCTTAAGATTGCTTTGGCTATTTGGGCTCTTTTTGGCTCCATATGAATTTTAGAATAGCTTTTTTCTAATTCTGCAAAGAATGTCATTGGTGGTTTGGTAGGAATAGTATTGAATCTATAAATTTCTTGGGGCAGTATGGCTATTTTAACAATATTGATTCTTCCTCTCCATGAGCATGGAATATTTTACCATTTGTTTGTCTTGTCTATGATTTCTTTTAGCAGTGTTTTGTAATTCTGGTTGTAGAGATCTTTCACCTCCCTGGTTAGCTGTATTTCTAGGTATTTTACTCTTATTTTGGCTATTGTGAATGGGATTGCATTCTTGATTTGGCTCTCAGCTTGGACATTATTGGTGTATAGAAATGCTAATGATTTTTATACATTGATTTTTGCATCCTGAAACTTTGCTGAAGTTGTTTATCAGATCTAGGAGCCTTTGGGCAGAGACTATGGGGTTTTGTAGGTATAGAATTATATCATCTGCAAAAAGGGATAGTTTGACTTCTTCACTTCCTTTTTGGATGCCTTTTATTTCTTTATCTTGCCTGATTTTGGAAGAACTTCCAGAACTACATTGAATAGGAGTAGTGAGAGTTGGTATCCTTGTCTTGTTTTGGTTCTCAAGGGAATGCTTCCCGCTTTTGCCCATTCGTTATGATGTTGGCTTTGGGTTTGTCATACGTGGCTCTTAATATTTTGAGATATATTCCTCTGATGCCATCTTTTGGGGGTTTTTAACATGCAGGGATGTTGAATTTTATTGAAAGCTTTTTCTATGTCTATTGAGATGATCATGTTGTTTTTAGTTCTGTTCATGTGATGAACCACATTTATTGATTTGCTTATGTTGAACCAACCTTGCATCCCAGGAATAAAGCCTACTTGATCATGGTGGATTAGCTTTCTGATGTGCTGCTGGATTTGGTTTGCTAGGTTTTTGTTTTTTGAGATGGAGTCTTGCTTTGTCGTTCAGGCTGTAGTGCAGTGGCGTGATCTCGGATCACTACAGCCTCCGCCTCCTGGGTTCAAGCGATTCTCTTGCCTCAGCCTCCTGAGTAGCTGGGACTACAGGTGCGTGCCACCACACCCGCCTAATTTTTGTATGTTTAGTAGAGACAGGATTTCACCATACTGGCCAGGCTGATCTCAAACCCTGACCTCAAGTGATCCACCTGCCTCAGCCTCCCAAAGTGCTGGGATTACAGGTGTGAGCCACCATGCCTGGCCCAGTTTACTAGTATTTTATTGAGGATTTTTGCATCTATGTTCATCAGGGATATTGACCTGAAATAATTGTTGTTGTTGTTGTTGTTGTGTCTCGGCTAGGTTTTGGTATCAGAATGATGCTGGCCTCTTAGAATGAGTTATAGAAGACTATCTCCTTCTTAATTTTTTGGAATAGTTTCAGTAGAATTGGTACAAGTTCTTCTTTATACATCTGGTAGAATTCAGCTGTGAATTATTTGGTCCTGGGCTTTTTCTGGTTGGCAGGTTTTTTATTACTGATTCAATTTTGGAACACACCAATGGTCTGTTCAGGGTTTCAGTTTCCTCCTGGTTAGGTCTTGGAGGTTGTATGTGTCCAGGAATTTGTCCATTTTTTCTAGGTTTTCTAGCTTGTGTGTATAGAGGTGTTTTAAATAGTCTCTGAAGGTTTTCTGTATTTCTGTGGAGTTGATGATAATGTTCCCTTTGTCATTTCTGATTGTGTTTATTTGGATCTTCTCTCTCTTTTTCTTGATTAGTCTAACTAGAAGCCTATCAATCTTATTTATATTTTCAAAGAACCAACTTTTGGTTTCATTGATCTTTTGTATCAGTTTTCACATCTCCATTTTGTTCAGTTCAGCTCTGATTTTGGTTATTTCTTTTCTTCTGCTGGCTTTGTTGTTGATTTCCTCTAATTTTTCTGCATCCTGTAGGTGTGACATTAGGTTGTTAATTTAAGACCTTTCTAACTTTTTATGTGGGCATTTAGTGCTACAGACTTTCCTCTTACTGCTTTTGCTGGGTCTCAGAGATCTTGGTATGTTGTATCCTTGTTCTCATTAATTTCAAAGAATTTCTTGATTTCTGCCTTAATTTCATTATTTACCCAAAAGTCATTCAGAATTAGGTTGTCTAATTTCCATGTGATTATATGGCTTTGAGCAATTTTCTTAGTATTGATTTGTATTTTTGTTGTGCTATGGTCCCAGAGCATGGTTGGTATAATTTTTTTTTAATTTACTGAGAGTTGTTTTATTTCTGGTTGTGTGGTCGGTCAATTTTAGAGCATGTGCCACGTGCACGTGAGAAGAATGTATATTCTGTTACTCTGGGGCAGAGAGTTCTGTAGATGTCCGTTAGGTCCACTTGGTCAAATGTCAAGTTTAGGTCCCGAATATCTTTGTTAGTTTTCTGCCTCGATGAGCTAATACTCTCAGTGGGGTGTCAAAGTCTCCCACTGTTTTTGTGTGGTTATCTAAGTCTCCTTGTAGGTCTCTAAAAACTTGTTTCATGAATCTGGGTGCTCCAGTGTTGGGTGCATATATATTTAGGATAGTTAAGTCTTCTTGTTGAAGTGAACCCTTTATCTTATGTAATGTCTTACTTTGTCTTTTTTTATCGTCGTTGGCTTAAGGTCTGATTTGTCTGAAATAAGAATAGCAGCTGCTGTTCTCTTTTGTTTTGTTTGCTTGCTAGATCATTCTCCATCCCTTTACTTTGAGCCTATGGGTGTCATTGCATATGAGATGGGTCTTTTAAGGACACCATACAGTTGGGTCTTGCTTCTTTGTCCAGCTTGCCACTCTGCCTTTTAAGTGGAGGCACATTACATTTACATTCAAGATTAATATTGATTTATGTGGATTTGATCCTGTCGTCATGTTGTTAGCTGGTTGTTATGTAGACTTGATTGTGTAGTTGTTTTATAGTGTCAGTAGGCTGTGTACTTAAGTGTGTTTTTTTGGTGACTAGTGAGTCTTTTTTCCCCCATATTTAGCACTCCCTTGCTGACTTCTTGTAAGGCAGTTCTGATGGTAAAGAATTCCCTTAGCATTCGCTTGTCTGAAAATGATCTTATTTCCTCTTAGCTTATGAAGCTTAGTTTGGCTGGATATAAAATTCTTGGTTTTAATTTCTTTTCTTTAAGGTTGCTGAGTATAGGCTCCCAATCTCTTCTGGCATATAAGGTTTCTGCTGAAGGGTCTCTTGTGAGCGTGATGGGGTTTCGTTTGTAGATGACCTGCCCTTTTTTCCTCTAGCTACCTTTAATATTTTTTCTTTTGCATTGACCTTGGAGAATCTGATGACTATATATCTTGGGGATGGTCATCTATATGTCTTGGCGATGGGGATAACTACATGTCTTGGGGATGGGGATTATAGATTTTGTGGACAATATCCTGAAATATATTTTCCAAGTTGCTTGCTCTCTCTGGGATACCAGTGAGTTGTAGGGCTGGTTTCTTTACATAACCCTATATTTCTCAGATATTTTGTTCATTTTTCTTAATTTTTAAAAATTTTTTCTGACTAAATTAATTCAAAGAACTGGTCTTTGAGGTCTGAGATTCTTTCCTCAGCTTGGTCTATTCTGCTTTTGATGCTTCTGATTGTATTGTGAAATTCTTATAGTGAGTTTTTCAGCTCTACCAGATTAGTTTGTCTCCTTCTTAAAATGACTATTTTGTCTTTCAGCTCTTGACTCATTTCACTGGATTCCTTAGATTCCTTGAATTCGGTTTCAACTTTCTCCTGAATCTTGATGACTTTGCTACCAAACAGATTCTGGGTTATATGTCTGTCATTTCAGGCATTTCAGTCTGGTTAAGAACCGTTGCTGGGGAGCTAGTGCAGTTGTTCAGAGGTAAGGAGACACTCTGGCTTTTAGAGTTGCCAGAGTTCTTTCACTGGTTCATTCTCATCTGTGTGAGCTGATGTTCCTTTAATCTTTAAAGTTGCTGTCCTTTGGATGGGGCTTCTTGCTTTTGTATTCTTTGATTCCCTTGAGGGTTTGGCTGTGGTATACGTTGGATTTAGTTGACTGGCTTCATTTCTGGATGATTTCAGTGGGTCAAGGCTCAGCTCAGCACTCCTGGGCTGTGTGCTCTAACCCTGGGGGCCTAGCACCAGGCACACTGCTTTGTTCTCTGGCCCCTTAAGGTTAAGCATCTGCCGGAGGGCCTGAGGTGTTCCTGGTCCTTGGGAAACAACACTCCAATGGGGAGTGCTGGCAGAAGTGCTTTGTTGGAGTTATGTCAGTGGGGTCTGCATGCACATGCACACCAGCAGGGTCAGCATGATGGCAGTGGCAAGGTCCACGTGCATGCACTGGTATGGCAGGGCAGTGAGGTCCACGCACACGTGTGCTAGCAAAGTGGTGGGGGGAGGCTGCAGGTGGATGCATGCTGGCAGGGGCCCATCTACATATCTCTCTGATGGTTAGGCAGGATCTGCCAGCCAAAGAGCTATGGCAGTGGCTTCTGGGAAACACCCTGGTTGGGCATCTGAGGCTGCACTGCAAGTCAGAGTGGCCAAGTAGGGAAGCTGGGAGTGGCCAGCAGATGGGAGGATGGAAGCACTCAGACCAAACTGGCCCTGTCTCACAGGCAAGATACCCCTGTTCTATCCAGGTCCAACAGTCAACAAAAGCCAAAATCACCTAGAGGAATATGGCAGGCCTTGCAGAATGGCCATCTCTGGCCATGGTCCACTGCAGTTTTCCTGCACCTAAACCCTCTGGGGTCCACGCAGGTTGGAGCCCTGTCCCTGCCAACTATCCAAGCAGCTCTCCCTGCCAGCTCAAATGTCTGTGGGGATCATGGGGTCACCTGCAGCTAGGATTCTGGAGATCCATGTTGAGAGTGGGCCACTCTATACCTATTTAACCTACCCTTTCCTTAGAAGCTACTTGGGGCCAGGAATGAGTCCTTGTGCTTGGCAACCCCATGCAAGGTTCCCAGCTTCCTCCCACTTCAACCAGAGTCTGCATCCTCCCTCTGTCCGCTCTCAATGTCTTCCTTCCGAAGATCTGCTTGGAGTGTGCTGGTCTTCTTGATGACCTTATCTTGGTGAGGGAAGCTCTTCCTGGCTGTGTCTAGTTGGCCATCCTGGCTCCTCTTCCTGGATTTTTGTATGTTGATTGTATCCTTCATTTTTACTGAATTCATTGATCAGTTCTAAGAGTTTTTGGTAGAGTCTTTACATTTTTCTATGTATAAGATCATGTCTCTGCAAACAGGGATAATTTGACTTCCTCCTTTCCAATTTGGATACCCTTAATTTCTTTCTCTTGTCTAATTACTCTGGCTAGAACTTCCAGTACTATGTTGAATAAAAGTGGTTAGAGTGGGTGTTGTTGTCTTGTTCCAGTTCTTAGTTGAAAGTTTTTCCCCCATTCAGTATGATGTTAGCTGTGTGTTTGTCATGTGTGGCCTTAATTGTATACTGAAGTGTATTAAATACATTGAATTGAGTATTGAGGTACTTTCCTTTTATACCTAATTAAGAGCTTTTATCATAAAGGGATGTTGAATTTTATCAAATCCTTTTTCTAATCTATTGAGATAATCATATGGTTTTTTTTTGTTCTTTCTGTTTATGTGATGTATCATGTTTAGTGATTTGCACATGCTGAAACATCCTTGAGTTCCTGGGATAAATCCCACTTGATCATGTTGTATTAATGGATTTGATTTGTTAGCATTTTGTTTAGGACTTTTGCATCTATGTTAATCAGGGATATTGGCCTGTAGTTTTCTTTCTTTTTTTGTTGTGTCGTTGTCTGCTTTTGGTATCAGGGTGATGCTGGTCTCATACAATGAGTTAGGAAGAGTGATATGGTTTGGATTTGCATCCCCACCCAAATCTAATGTCAAACTGGATAAGGGGACTGGTGGGAGATGATTGCATCATGGGGGAGGATTTCTCTCTTGCTGTTCTCATGATAGTGAGTGAGTTATCAGGAGATCTGATGGTTTAAAAGTGTGGGCACCTCTCTCTGTGTGTCTCTTTCTCTCTCTGTCTCTCTCTCTCTCTCTCTCCTGCCACCATGTGAAGAAGGTGCTTGCTTTTCCTCACCTTTTGCCATTATTGTAAGTTTCCTGAGGCCTCCCAGCCATGCTTCCTGTTAAGCCTGTGGAACTGTGAGTCAATTAAACCTCTTTTCTTCATAAATTACCCAGTCTCAGGTAGTTTTTTATAACAGTGTGAGAACAAACTAATGCAAAGAGTTTTATCTGCTTCAGTTTTTTGGAATAGTTTGAGAAGAATTAGTATTAATTCTTCTTTAAACTTTGGTAGAATTCAGAGGTTAAGCAATTTGGTCCTGGACTTTTCTTTGTTAGGAGATGTTTTATTACTAATTCAGTCTCATTACTTCTTATTGGTCTGTTCAGACTTTCTGTTTCTTCTTGGCTCAATCTTGATAGGTTGTATGTTTCCATTTCCTCTAGGTTTTCAAATTTATCCATTTGAAATATATCCATTTCCTCTAGGTTTTCAAATTTATTGGTATATTCTTGTTCATGGTAGTCTCTGATGATTTTTTTTTATTTCTGTGGTATGCATTTTGATGTCTCTTCTTCTGTTTCTTTTTTTTCCTTTTTTTTTTTTTTTTTTTTTTTGAGACAGGATCTCACTCTGTTGCCCAGACTGGAGTGCAGTGGCACAATCTTGACTCACCATGACCTTCACCTCCCAGACTCAAGTGATTCTCTTGCCTCAGCCTCCCTAGTAGCTTGGATTACAGGCATGCGCCACTACCACCCAGCTAATTTTTGTATGTTTAGTAGAGATGGGGTTTCACCATGTTGGCCAGGCTGGTCTCAAACTCCTGACCTCAAATAATCCACCCGCCTCAGCCTCTCAAAGTGCTGGGATTACAGGCATGAGCTACCGCACCTGACCCTCAATGAACTTTAATTCTTAATTTCTTTCTTCACCCAGTGGTTATTCCGGAATATGTTGTTTAATTTCCATGTATTTGTATTATTTTAAATGTTTCTCTTACTGGTTTCTAGATTTATTCCATTGTGGTCAGATAAGAGACTAGACAAAATTTCAATTTTGAAAATTTTTTGAGACTTGTTTTGTGTCCTAACATATGGTAATTCCTGAAGAATGTTCTGTGTGCTGAAGAAAAGAATGTATTTTCTGCAGCTGTTAGGTGAAATGTACTGTAAATGTCTGTTAAGTCCCTTTGGTCTATGCTGTAGTTTAAATCCAATGTTTCTTTTTGATTTTCTTTCTAGGTGATCTCTCCAATGCTAATGGTGGATTGTTGAAGTCTCCATCTATTATCATATTGGGGTCTATCCTTCTCTTTAGATCTAATAATATTTGCTTTATATATGTGGGTGCTGTGGTATTGGGTGCATATATATTTACAATTGTTATTTTCTTGCTGACTTGATCCTTTTGTTATTATTATATAATGTTCTTCATTGTTTCTTTTGACAGCTTTTTACTTGAAGTCTGTTTTGTCTGATATAGGTATAGCTATCCCTGCTTGCTTTTCGTTTCTGTTTGTGTGGAATATCTTTTTCTCTCTCTTTGCTTTCAAGTGTTTGCCAGTGAAGTGATTCTGTTTTAGGCAACATATATTTGCATCTTGTTATGTTTATCCGTTCATCCAGTGTGTATTTTCAAAATCGGCATTGAATTCATTTATATTCAAGGTTATACTTGATAGGTGAAGACGTTTTTTGTCTGCCTGTGTTATTTCAAAGGACCTGTCTTCAAATTCAGAAATTTTTTTATTCTGCTTGGTCTAGTCTGATGTTAAAGCTCTTGATTGTATTTTTTATTTCATTCATTTAATTCTTCATAGCATTCCTGTGGTTCTTTTTTTAATGATATATATCTCTTTGTTGAAGTACTCATTCAACTCATGATTTTTCCCCTGATTTCATTGAATCATCCATCTGTATTCTCTTGTATCTCAGAGTTTCCTTAAGATTATTATTTTGAATATTTTTCTGGAATTTTATATATTTCCTTATGCTAGGGGTATGTTACTAGAGAATTATTGTGTTCCTTTTTGTCATGTTTCCTTGCTTTTTCATGTTTGATATGTCTCTATGTAGATTTCTACATATCTGGTGTAATAGTCACATCTTTTGGGGAAGGTTTTGTAGGGAAAGACTTATTTGTTTAGATGGGTCTTGGGTGTTGGTTCAGCAGGGTACATTGGATTTGATTCTGGATGGACACAGTAGTATAGTCACCATGTAGTTTCTTCAGCTGTAATCTGTGCTTGTGTCATTTGCATCTCAGTGGCCTAGGTTGGGAGAGTTTATGGCAGTGGTGGTGTGGCTTTGCTGGTGGTGGGCAAAGCTTCTTCCTACCCCAGGAAGGAAGGAAAAGTCACCTAGATTGAGCTTATGGGATTTGGGCATAGTTCACAATGGAGAAGAGAACTAAATCTTCCAGGTGAGGCTCTTTAGGCCAATTTAACTGACCTAACAACAACTGTTGTTGTTCCATCTGAATGTATATGAGGAGTTATTGTGTTATATGCTGGATCATCTCCATTTCATGAACATCAGAATGATTGGAAGAGTCATGTGTAAACAAGTGCTAGTGTGACATACAAATCACTACTTGCCTGTCTCCATGTCCCCTTCCAGATGGCTCAATAAAAAAATTTGCAGAATCCTAGGAGGACAAAGGGAAACCATGGCCTTCATTAAGGACCTAAAGGCAGCAGAAAAATTAAGAAATGCATTATCTAAATACAACATTCCTGTATGGCCAGTAAAATTTGCTACTGGAGCTGGAGACTTACAGTGCATTATTACCAACTGAATTCATTTGTTGCCTCCATACCTTAGCTGTTCCAAACATTGCGACTTACTGAATCCATTATATAGACAGCTGACTCTTGGTACGCTATCTTGGACATTGTCAACACACCTTTCATACACCACTGACACCTGAGGACTAAGATCAGTTTGTAAACATTTGTAGTACTCCCTTAAGGATACCTACTCATCTACCATTTTCCGCCAGTGAGGGGGCTGGGATTTAGCCTGAATGCTTGTACCCTCTGATATCCATAAGTTTCACTGTATAGATGATGTCCTATTGGTTAGCAAATCAAAAGCCTTAGTCTCAATAGTCATGAATGTGGTAGTTACCGTGTTTCCACTAGCAGCAGTGGCTCATAAGCCCTGACAAAATTAGGTGGACTGCTTACCAGATAAAGTTTATTGGGTCTATCTGGGCAGATTCATAATGGGCAGTCCTTTTGGCAGTCAAAGAAAAACTATTGCCTTTTTGCAGTCCCCCTACCTCCACCCCAACCACCATAAAAGGAGGCCCAGCACCTTGATGGGCTCTGGGTATAGGAGGTGGCGTGTGCCTCACTATGGCCTTAATCTTGGCCAACCTACAGACTGGCATCCTTTTAGTAGGGCCCAATCCAACAGGCTGAGTTAGAAGCTGTCCAGCAAGCTTATGTTAGGGGCTCTGCAATCCTAGTGACTTTTTTGAGCTATGAATCTGTACTGATTAGAGCCTCTGCCTGAAGACACCCTTTGGTGTTTTGGACTTGTTTCCCTCTGACATAGCTATCAGGTACACTCTTTTTGAAAAGTAGCTATTACTTTGAGTAACTAGTACAAAGAGGTACTGAGCTCTTCTCAAAAGTGAACACTCTAGCTGAGGAGACCTTGTGACTCTTTGACTTTTTCCCATCTTGAGGTGGGTCAAGTTGGACTCAGCAACTAACAAGGTAGAAAGGGCCCAACAAGCCTCACTTGTAAAATGGAAATGGTAGATTCAAGAACACGGACATCCTGGCCCCAGCAGTATTTCATCTTTGCAGTAAAAAGTGGCAGTTACCTCTTTGGGGGAAACCTTGCCCCCGACTCTGCCCTCTGAAGAAAATTGCTGGTTCAATAGGGCTTTACTATAAATAATATAGTCCCCTGTTTCTGACTTAGGAGTCTTCCGGCAGCATCTGTAAAACTGTGGCAGGATAACTTGACAGCTTGTTAAGTAGGGTAAAATCCTAGAATTTGCACTGTTTCTGCCAATTTTGACAGTGAGAATGGGATGCTGACAGAGACATGGCTTTCTGGAAGAGGAAGGAAAAGAAAACCCTGCAGGCTGTGTTAGGGAACATGAGAAGATTCCTTGGATTTTGGTGGCAAATGCTCTCATCCAAGTGGTATGAGGCAGGGGTTGGGGAGGGGAAATGGCTAATAATAGTCTTCCCCTTGTCTTGCCTGTTAATAACTGCTCAGAGGCTGAGTTGTGACAGGCAGGATCGAAACCACCCAAATGGTGCTTTGTTTGTTGCTCACTCTCCCTCAGTGGTGGGAAGGTGGGGAAGAAGGGGATGACCTCAGCTGCTTTAAGGAAAAGGCCCAGCACGTTGGGGAACTTCAGGCAGGTGAAGGACACAAAGTTTTATGGTTCTGTTAGACATAGGCACCAAAGGCTCCCAGGTAGAGCTATAGCAGCATGTGCCAGAAAGAAAAAAGTCCCTGTGCCCGGGAGCTTTCTGGAGGCATGGAGGTACACGGGAGGAGGTAGTACCAATCCTGAGATGAGGAGGTGAAATAGAAAAAAAAAAAGGCTTCCTGTTACTCCAGCTTTATCCCATAGGTGAGACCCTCTTGCTCACTTGCTCTCCCTATGCACCTAGTCTGAAAATAAGGTTAAACTCCTGACAGCTGTTGGAGCATCTGTGCCCCACCCCTTCCCCCCCCCCATACGCAGGTGACTCTGTGTTCTGGTAGGGATAAAAAGTCTCCACAAAAACCTGAAATCAATTAATGTGGTTTAAGCAAAACTTACTGTGGGGAGAAAGTTAAAGTGATCTTATGCATAGGGCTCTCTGCCAATTCAATATATAGTCATGTGCCACATAATGACATTTTGGTCAACAGACCACATGATATGATCTGGTTCTGTGCCCCCACCCAAATCTCATCTCGAATTATAATCCCCATATGTCGAGGGAGGGGCCTGGTGGGAGGTGATTGGTTATGGGGGCGATTTCCCCCGTGCTGTTCTCGTGATAGTGAGTGAGACCAGCTGGTTTAAAAGTGTGGCACTTCCCCTTCACTCACCCACTCTCTCCTGCTGCCTTGTAAAAAAGGTGCTTGCTTCTCTTTTTCCCCCTCCACCTTGACTGTAAGTTTCCTGAGGCCTCCTCAACCATGCAGAACTGTGAGTCAATTAAACCTTTTTTCCTTGTAAATTACCCAGTCTCAGTTCTTTAGAGCAGTGTGAAAACAGACTAATACACTGAGTATGCAATGGCGGTACCATAAGACCATAATATCATATTTTACTGTACCTTTTCTATGTTTAGATACACAAATATTTACCATTGTGTTTCAACTGCCTACAGTATTTAGTCCAGTAACATGGTGTACAGGTTTGTAGCCTAGTAGCAATAGGCTAGATCCTATAGCATAGGTGTGTAGTAGGCCACACCATCTAGGTTTGTATAAGTACATACTATGATGCTTACACAATAACAAAATCACCTGATAACACGTTTCTCAGTGTATTCACATTGTTAATTGGCACATGAATACTGCAGTTATAGCATCTATTGCTAAGTGTGTGTAATGAAATTGATGTGTTACACACTTGTACTGTGAATGCTCATAAAGTGTCAAGGGAAATTTTCCCATTCAGGGCACTGCCACCTGTAGAGGAGTCCTTGCCATTTGCCACAGGTGGGTGGATCAGGATTTAAGTGAGTGCCTCTGCCCTCTGTTATTACAATTTGAGATGAGATTTGGGTGGGGACATAGAGACAAACAATATCATGTAGTCTGTTGTTGACCAAAAGGTCTTTATGTGGCACATGACTATATATTGAATTGGCTGAGTGCCTTATGTGTAAGATCGTGTTACCTTTCTCCCCACAGTAAGTTTTGCTCAAAGATACAGGTGATGCCCTGTTGGTTGGCAAATCAAAATCCTCAATTTCAGTGGCCCTGACTATGGTGTTATTACACCTCTTCCAACAGGAGTGGCTGACAAACCCTGACAAATTCAACGACCTGCTTGCCAGGTCAGGAGTTCGAGACCAGCCTGGCCAACATGGGGAAACTGTGTCTCTACTAAAAATACAAAAATTAGCCAGGTGTGGTGGCACACACCTGTGGTCCCAGCTACTCAGGAGGCTGAGGCAGGAGAATGGCTTGAACCTGGGAGACTGAGGCTGCAGCAAGCCAGATTCCACCACTGTGCTCCAGCCTGGGCAACAGAGCGAGACTCTGTCTCAAAAAAAAAAAAAAAAAACTATATGGGCGGATTCACAAAACTCAATTCCTTTGGCAATCAAAGAAAAAACTGTCTCTTTGATCCCCTACTAGTTTTTAATTTTTTTGAGTGCGAAAGACCATATGTACTTCACTTTGGGATTCTACTTAGTCCTTTATTTAGCATGCTTTGAAAGGGGCCTAAACCAACAGGCCTTGCTAGGCAAATGGTAATAGTGTGTTTAGGGGTGCATCTGACCTCGTCCTAACGTCATTTTGGTTTTGCATAAAAAGTGGCAGCCATTAGTTTAGGCAATACATTTTTCTTTATTCTGCCACCAAAAACAAAGCCGCTGGCTCAGTTGGGGCCCTGGATTCACAGTTTCCCCTAAATATCTGGACCAGGTTCACAGATGGTTCAGCACATGAAACCTGATGATGTCAGCTGGGCCACTATGGCTGTTTAGCCCAAGGGCCAGCTATGCAGATCCAAAACTTGATTTCGTTATTTCACTTAGTGGGCAGAATTCTGGCCAATACCCTCCCTAGAGAAACTTATACCCAATTTTATGTGGACAGTTCAATGAGTTTTGACAAATGTGTATTTTTGTGTAATCGTCACCCATTATCAAGAACTAGAATGTTTCCATCACTACACCATTATGTTTGATGTTAGTTATAGGGTTTTCATAGATATTCTTCATTAGGTTTAAGAAAATCTCTTCTAGTCCTAGTTTGCTGAGAGATTTGATGAATAATGGGTGCTGGATTTTGTCAGATGCTGTTTCTGAAACTACTGATATGATCATATGTTTTTTAGTATATTAGTTTAATAAAATACTAATGCACAGATATTTTTATTGTTATATCAACTTTACATTCCTAGGATCAACCCTACTTGGTTATAATGTATTATCCCTTTCATATATTGTTGGGTTCATTTGCTAAATTTTATGAAAAATTTTTCACATATAGTCATGAGAAATATAGGTCTGTAGCTTTCTTGTAATGTTGTTACTAGTTTTGGTAAAGTTGGTATTGTAGAATGAGTTGGGAAATAGTCTCCCCCTTCAGTATTCTAGAAGAATTTATGAATAATTTGTTCTTCTTTTGCTATTTTCTTAAGGTGGAGGCTGAGGTAAACAATTTGAGATATTTCTTTTTTGTTACATACATTATTATAAGTTCCTAAGTACTGCTTTAAATTTATCCCGTAAATATTGACTTATGTTTTTATTTTCATTCAGTTCAAAACACATTCTTATTTATCTTTCGATTAGTTCTTTGATGGATCGGTTACTCAGAAATATGTTGTTTAGTTTCCTAACATTTGAAGATTTTCTAGAAATGACTGTAATTTAATTCTACTTGGTCAGAAAACATATCTATGATTTGAATCCTTTAAAATTGAGACTGTTTTATAGCCTACAATTTTTTATATCTTGGCCTCCAGCTGCATCCATGTTGCTGCAAAGGACATGATTTCATTTTGTTACGGCTACATAGTATTCCATGGTGTATATGTACCACATTTTCTTTATCCAGTCCATTGTTGATGGGCACCTAGGTTGACTCCATGTCTTTGCTATTGTGAATGGTGCTGCAATGAACATACAAATGCATATGTCTTTTTGGTAGAACAATTTATTTTTCTTTGGATATATAACTGGTAATGGGATTACTGGCTGAAATTGTAGTTCTATTTTCAGTTCTTTGAGAAATTCCTAAAGTGCTTTCCACAGTGGCTGGACTAATTTACATTCCCACTAATAGTGTGTAAGCATTCCCTTTTCTCTGCAGCCTTGCCAACATCTATTGTTTTCTGACATTTTAATAATAGCCATTCTGACTGGTGTAAGATAGTGTCTCATTGTGCCTTTGATTTGCATTTCTCTGATGATTAGTGATGCTGAGCATTTTTAAATATGTTTGCTGCTTGTATGTCTTCTTTTGAGAAGTGTCTGTTCATGTCTTTTCCTCACTTTTTATGAGATTGTTTTTTGTTTGTTCAGTAGTTTACATTTCTTACAGGTTGTGGATATTAGTCCTTTGTCAGACTCATAGTTTGTGAATATTTTCTCCCATTCTGTAGGTTGTCTGTTTACTCTGTTGATAGTTTCTTTGGCTGTGCAGAAGCTCTTTAATTAGGTCCCACATGTCAATTTTTGGTTTTGTTGTGATTGCTTTTGAGGACTTATTCATAAATTATTTGCCAAGGCCAATGTCCAAAAAGGTATTTCCTGAGTTTTCTTCTAGGATTTTAACAGTTTTAGGCCTTACATTTAAGTCTTTAATCCATAATGAGTTAATTTTTGTATATAGTGATAGGTAGGGGTCCAGTTTCGTTCTTCTGCATATGTACATCTACTCCAGCACCATTTATTGAATGAAGAGTGCTTTCCCCATTTCTTATTTTTGTCAACTTAGTGGAAGATCAATTGGTTGTAGGTGTGTAACTTTATCTCTGGATTCTCTATTCTGTTCGATTGGTCTATGTGTCTGTTTTGTACCAGTACCATGTTTTGGGTACTGTAGCCTTGTAGTATAGTTTGAAGTCAGGTAACATGATGCCTCCTGCCTTGTTCTTTTTGCTTAGGATTGCTTAGAACTGATAAGTGACTTTAGTAAGGTTTCAGGATACAAAATTAATGTAAAAGAATCAGTAGCATATCTATGTACCAATATACTCTCAAGCTGAGAGCCAAATCAAGAACATAATCCCATTCAGAATGAAAAAAAAAAAAAAACCTAGGAATACAGCTAACCAAGGAAGTGAAAGATCGCTACAAGGAGAATTACAAAACACTGCTGAAAGAAATCATATATGACACAAACAAATGGAAAAACATTCTATGTTCGTGGATTGGAAGAATCAATATCATTAAAATGGTCATACCACCCAAAGCAATCTACAGACTTTAAATGCTATTTCTATCACTCTACCAATGTCATTTGTCACAGAATTAGAAAAAACTATTCTAAAATTCATATGGAACTAGAAAAGAACTCACTACATTTTTTGATGTTTGATTGCTGACAGCTTTTAAGCCTCACCTCTCTTTCCCTTCTGCCTCACATCTGGGCAAGCTACTAAGAAGCCCTAGCTGTGCCCTTCTTTATTGACCACATAAGCCCCTTCCTGCATGTGGGAACCCTCATCCCAGCCCCACCATCTAACTACCATGAAAATTCCAAGCCAGTCTCCTTTTCCTGATTTCTCAAGCCATTTTTTTGACCAGCTTGGGAGGTCTGTCATGCTCTCCAAGAAAGCCTTATTATGTAATGCTTCTTTTCATGCCCTCTTGGTATGTATTTAGTATCAGCAGTCTTAACATTCAAGTCAAATTTTGGGTAAGAGTTCATCCTGACTCTGTGGAATGGTCACAACAGTTAGCACAGAAAGCATGCTATCTAGACAATGACCAGGGGTCTGTCTTATCTTAGGTTAGCTTATTAATAGGCTTTGCCACCTGATAGCAATTATGCACTTGGGCTGTTTCCAGCTTGCTAGCTGGCTCTTTGAGCTGTGCTGCTTTGTACTGCATTTGCTAAATTTTATTGAGCCTCTGTTACAGATTTAACTGGCCTAAGTCAGATTTTGGTTTTTTTAGTATTTAGTTGGCATTTAGGTAGGGAGGACAGGCTTGGGGCCCTCCTTAATGTATCACCGGGTCGTGTGTCTCTGCCTGAAACTATCTGTGCATCTTGGTTGGAATCATTTGTCTCAATTCCAACATAAGCCATGACTCACACTAGACTTGAAGGAAGCACTCTTACCTTGTGACCAACCAGTTGCTTGGATGTCTCAAATAGGCATTGGCCCTCATTCTGTAGATCTCTCAGGGAAAAGACCCTACCCTGTATGATATATGGCCCCATTGGCGGTCACTTGTATAGAGGAAGAAAGAAGATAGAAAAGAGAGGCTAGTTACTCGTGTAGAATCTAAAAAATTCAATCTCATAAAAGTAGAGAGTATAATGGTGGTTACCAGAGGCTAAGTGGTTAGTGGGGAGGGGGTGAGTGGCGAGATGTTGGTGGAGGGATAGCTAATTACATTAGATAGGAGGAATAAACTTCAAGAGATCTATTGTACAGCAGTTAATGATGATATGTTTTATTCTTGAGAAATGTAAAAAGAGTAGCTGTTGTGTGTTCTCGCCAGAAAATGACTATGTGAGTGATACATTTGTTAATTAGCTAGATTTGACCATTTTACAGTGTACATATACTTCAAAACATCATGTTATATACAATAAAAATGTAAATATCTGCCTTTTGAAAAAACAAATTAATAAAAAAGGAAGAACTGAAATTTGCACTTAAAAAGAATGCTAGATTTATCTTATAAAAGAAGCGTTTGCAAAGTTAAAAAAGAGGAGGGCCTTATACTGAATATTAATCCATGTGTATTAACATAATGACCTCATTGGGATATGGCATTCATTCAACTAGCTGGAATTAATACAAGTTTGTATTAAGGTTTTTAAAAAGGAAAGAAAAAAAATCTGGATGCAGCTGGGCATGGTGGCTCACGCCTGTAATCCCAGCACTTTGGGAGGCCGAGGCAGGTGGATCACCTGAGGTTGGGAGTTCAAGACCAGCCTGACCAACATGAAGAAACCCTGTCTCTACTAAAAATACAAAATTAGCCGGGCATGGTGGTACATGCCTGTAATCCCAGCTACTCAGGAGGCTGAGGCAGGAGAATTGCTTGAACCTGGGAGGTGGAGGTTATGGTGAGCGGAGATGGCGCCATTGCACTCCAGCCTGGGCAACAAGAGCGAAACTGTCTCAAAAAAAAAAAAAAAAAGGCTGGATGCAAGGGGAAGAAACAAAAATCTCAAGAGGTCTACAGTTTGACCCAATTGGATAAAATTTACTAAAAGAATTTTTGCAACAAAAAAATTAAAAGGGGTCCGGTTGCTTCTATGCCTCTGCAACATAGGTTCTGAATTATCTTTAACATCTGAAATGCACAAATTGGCAAATTTTCATGGCCTTACATCAATACCAGGGCCCAACTTACATTTGTAATTTATAGCAATCACACTAAACTTGAATTTAAATTTAAACTAAATGTAGGAGAGCTCCTAAATATAAAATAAAGGACATATACATATGTTTCACCTTAACCATAGGAGCCATTGTCCTGCTCAAATTCCCTGTTGTCATAGCACCCATTGCCCTAAAATTCTCATAGTGGGCATGGATGCTGTGACCCAATAAATAATGAATTAAAAGAAGTCTTTGACATTTATGAATCGGTTTGACAAAATAGGACCCCGTAGTCCATCCTGTCATCTGAAATAGTTAATACAACCCAGTGTAAATTAAAATACGGCCTTCAAGGATTGAAACTTGTGACATAAGACCTAGTTAAAGAAGGGGTGATTATCCCATTTCTCTGCTTAATAGTCCAATTTGGCCTGTTCTTAAACTTGGAAGAATGCATGATGCCTCATAGTAGATTCCTGCAAACTTAATACTGTAGTCCCATCCACTAAGGCCTCCATACCCAATGTTACTGACATTACTGATTCCATTCAATCAGCAGTTGGTAAATATTTTACTACTATACATTTGGCTAATATGTTCTGTGCCATGCCTATTTCAACAGCCTCTCAGCCAGCTTGCCTTCATCTCTGAAGGGACACTGCCATCACACACAGTCTTTGCAGACAAAATCTTAACTGCTGCATCCAGTTTTCTCCAGGAACACAGGTATGACTTTACATTGATGACATCTTCCTCCAAGGAGATGTATTTGACATACTAATTTAGGACATACAAATATTCACAAAAGAATTAATGAAAAGAGGACAGTCCATTGACCCACATAGAGCTAGGCCAGTTACCTCAGCTAAATTCCTGAAAATTATTTGCTAAACTGAGAGCTGCTCTATTCTTACATTATCAAGAAAAAGTTATTGATACTCTCAGCACCTACAACATTAAAACAAACCCAACATCCTTTAGGCGTTTTTGGGTTCCGGAGGCAACATCATCCTCATGTTAGTCTGTTTGGCATTGTTATAAAGGAATAGCTGAGGCTGAGTAATTTATAAAGAAAAGAGGTTTATTTGGCTCGCAGATCTGCAGGATGTACAAGCATGGTACCAGCATCTGCTTGGCTTCTTGTGAGGCCTCAGAAAGTTTTTACTCATGGCAGAAGGTGAAGGGGGAGCAGGTGCATCACCTGGCGAGAGAAGGAGGAAGAGAGAGATGCCAAGCTCTTCTAAACAACCAGGTCTCATGCAAACTAATAGAGCAGGACTCACTCATTACCACAGGGACAGCACCAAGACATTCATGAGGGATCTATCCCCATGACCAAAACATCTACCAATAGGCCGACCTTGAACACTGGCGGTGACATTTCAACATGAGATTTGGAGGGGACACACATACAAACTATATCATTTCAACATGAGATTTGGAGGGGACACACATACAAACTATATCATCCTTGTTTACAAATTTTATTTAAGCTTACTTATACTATTACTTGCAAATCGGCCCACCTTTGAATGGTGACCCCTCCAACAAAAGGCCCAAAAATCTGTCTAAGTTATAATAAAACAGTCCCTCCTGTTAGTGTCCCCAAGAAACTTCCTTATTAGGAAGGCTTTAGCAACTTCCTCTCATTCTTCCTAGAAACTTTGGACTTCTCATGATGGTCGTAAGTCAACCATGGGCTTCTGATGAAAGAAACTGCTTCTCTTCATGCTGTGCTAGCCACCATTACAGTGGCAATCACTGGCCACATGCCAGAAACAAAGACTGTCTCTCATAGGCCCTGAGCTTGTGGCCCTTAATATCCAGCTTCCCATTATTCTTTCATCCTTAAGTAGCATCTTTCAAGCTCAGCACAACCACTCAAGCCTCCTTGCTATGGGACAGAACCAAACCCAGGCCTCTGGAATATCACATTTGTAGGCAGTAGTGGCCTCCTCTATCTTCAGTCCATTGCCAGATGCCACAGTACTAGAGGAGGTCATCCTTCTTCCAAAGCCTTTGGTTACCTGGAGAGCCCTTGGGGTCAACTCAGTGAACAGCAATGAGAATTCATACATTTATGGATGGCATCATCACCATCACATATGATGGAACTTGCTGGAGAATTTCTGCTTTTCATCCCTTAATCAGGATGTCCTTGATAAAAAATGGGACCCAAGAGTCAGCACAATTGACCAAATCTCAGGCAGTCACCATAGCCCTGGATGCCCTGGCCAACAGTAGGCCTCATCTGCACATTTTTATACACTCTTGGACCATTGCTAATGGTCTAGCTGTCTGGTATGGCCAATGGCACCAAAATTCCTTATCCAAAGTTACCCTCTTTGGGGTAAATAATGCTGGGAATCTCTTACCTCACAGATGCCCAAATATAAATCGAAGTCCCATATGTCTCTGCACCTACTAAAGCCACAATACAGTGCCTGATCGAGGCACTCATTTCACTTCCCAGAATACACAATGCTAAGCTCTTGAATAAGGCTTTCAGCAGAACTTTTTATTCTCCTTGCAGGCCTCATAGAGTGCCATAATGACTTACATAAACAAGTTCAATTCAATTAAATGAAACATGGCATATTTCAGTCAAACATTAGAGGTGAATTGCAGTAGTCTGACTCCATTTTTTGAAGTGAGATTATTGACAGCTCTTAAGCCTCACTTCTCTTCCTTCCTCTTCTGTCTCACATCTGGGAAAGGAGAGAAGAAAGCCTGGGTGTTCTTTTCTTTGCTGCTGGCACACAAGCCTCTTCCCACATGTAGTAACTCTTATCCTAGCTTCACCTTCTAATCATCATAAAAATTGCAAGCCAGTCTCCTTTAGCTGCTCTCTTGAGCCATCTGGAACCTGCTTGGAAAGCCTGCCCTGCTTTCCCCAGAGACCTCAATTAAGTAAGTAATAAATATTTTCCTACCTTCTTGGTATGTTTGTGGCATCAGCAGTCTCAACATTTGAACCAAATTTTGGTTGGGGTCCATCCTACATCCAGGATGGCCACATCAATAGCAAATTAAACAATGAAGATGAAAAGAAATAATGAACAAAATGAAAGAAATAATAGACAAAGACTGAACCACATAATTGGACATAAAACAATCCTCAACAAATATAAAATAACCAAAATTATGCCAAATATGCTCTCAGACCACAGTGCAGTAAAAATAGAAGTCAACACAATGAACAGTGCTCAAAACCATACAATTACATGGAAATTAAACAACATGCTTCTGAACGACTAAACAATGAAATTAAGGCAGAAGTCAAGAAGTTATTTGAAAATAATGAGAACAAAGATACAACATACCAGAATATCTGGGACACAGCTAAGGCAGCGTTAAGAGGGAAATTCATAGCACTAAATGCCCACAACAGAATATACATTCTTCTCATCATCACATGTATATTCTGTTATTTTTGGGTGGAGACTTCTGTAAAGGTCTATCAGATCCATTTGGTCCAATGCTGAGTTTAGGTCCTGAATATCTTTGTTAATTTTCTGTCTCAATGATCTGTCTTATATTGTCAGTGGAATGTTGAAGTTTCCCGCTATTATTGTGTGGGAGTCTATGTCTCTCTGTAGGTCTCTAAGACCTTGCTTTATGAATCTGGGTGCCTGTGTTGGTTGCATGTATATTTAGGATAGTTGGGTCTTCTTGTTGGATGAACCTTTTACTATCAAGTAATGCTCTTCCTTGTCTTTTTTTTTTTTTTTTTATCTTTCTCCCTAGCTTTCTTTAACATCCTTTCTTTCATTTCGACCTTGGAAAATCTGACAGTTATGTGTCTTGGGGATGATCTTCTTGTGTAGAATCCTGCAGGAGTTCTCCATATTTCCTGAATTTGACTGTTGGCCTCTCTAGCAAGGTTGGAGAAGTTTTCATGGACAATATTCTGAAATGTATTTTCCAGGTTGTTTGCTTTTTTTTCCGCTCCCTTTCAGGGATGCTAGTGATTTGTAGATCTGGCTTCTTTATATAATCTCATACTTCTCAGAGGTTTTGTTCATTCCTTTTTATTCTTTTTTCTTTATTTTTGCCTGACAGTCTTATTTCAGAGAACCAGTCTTCAAGTTCTGAAATTCTTTCCTCACCTTGGTTTATTCTGCTGTTAATATTTGTGATTGCATTGTGAAATTCTTGTATTGTTTTTCAGCTCTGTCAGACCCTTTAGGTTCTTTTTCATATCAGCTATTTTATCCTTCAGCTCCTGTATCACTTTATTGTGATTCTTATTTTCCTTGAATTGGGTTTTGCCACCTTCCTGAATCTCGATCTTTGCTCCTATCCATATTTTGAACTCTATTTCTGTCATTCCAGCCAGGTCAGCCTGCTTAAAACTCTTGTTGGAGAACAGGTGCAGTTGTTTGGAGGACATATGACACTCTGGCCATTTGAGTTCCTGGAGTTCTTGCATTGGTTCTCTCTCATCTCTGCCTGTGGGTATTCCTTTAACTGCAGTGTAGATTGAGTACAGTCAATAGACTTCTTTTCTGGATGGTTTCACCAAGCCAAGGCTTTGTGTATGGTCTGATATGGTTTGGCTCTGTCCCTACCCAAATCTCAACTTGAATTGTATCTCCCAGAATTCCCACATGTTGTGGGAGGGACCAAGGGGAAGGTAATTGAATCATGGGAGTGAGTCTTTCCTGTGCTATTCTTGTGATACTGAATAAGTCTCATGAGATCTGATGGGGTTTCCACTTTTGCTTCTTCCTCATTTTCTCTTGCTGCCACCATGTAAGAAGTGCCTTTCACCTTTCACCATGATTCTGAGGCCTCCCCGACCATGTGGAACTGTAAGTCCAATTAAACCTCTTTTTCTTCCCAGTCTTGGGTATGTCTTTATCAGCAGTGTGAAAACAGACTAATATACAGTCTTTATTTGAAGCTGACTTCTTATGTCTTGTTTCAGAGTGGGGGTATGTTATTGAGTTATTTTTGGTGTTGAAGCTTTGGGGTGTGATCCAGCAGGTGGCACTTATTGGTCAGTTGGTAGACTCTTGCTCAGTTGTGTGGCTCCCCTACGTTTCCTCACAGTTACAGCTGTGTTCCCTCTCAGTGCTCTAAAAGTATGGGTTCCTCTGCCTGTTAAGTGTGTAGTTCAAAACTTGGTACTACAGCTCTGGGGTGATCTCAGTGTTTATGTTCCTGCTAGAGGCAGCAGAGGAAGAGATCTTAGTAGTGGTTGTGGCCAAGTGTCATTTGCTTGACTCCTAGGGGCTCTTCCCCAGAGAGATCCAGGTCAGCAGTCGCTCAGTACAGTCAGCCCAAGATGGAGGGTCTGTGCTGTGGGCCCAAGCCAGGGGTTCCTTGTCTGGTGATGAGCCATAGGGAGTGTGTAGGACATGTGGGAGATGGACTGGCCTCCTTTCTTTGGGTTGACTGCAGGTTGTTGGAGGTTTGGATAAGGAACTTAGGGTCTTTGCTCCTTTATTAGTCTGAGGGTGGCAAGGACAGTTCTACTGCAGAGGCAGTGGCAGAGAGACTCAGTTGCCCTGGAGGCTCTAGGAAGTTGCTGAGCAGGTAATGGCTCGATAACTCTGGTGGTGGGCGGCTGGAGGCCCAGGCCTGGGGGACCTGCCCAGTGAGGAGATATGGGAACGGCCACCCACATTATAGTATGGCCACTTTTCCGTAGGGCTGCTGCAGTATGCTTGGGGTCCCTAGTTGCCTCAGATTTTTCAGAACCTGGAGGTGTCACCAGTGAAGGCTGCAAGACAGCAAAAATGGCAGCCTGTCCTCCTCTCTGGGAGCATTGTCCCAGGGAGGTACGGACCTGTTGCTGGCCCAAAGGCACCTGTAGGAAGTGGCTGGAGACCCTGGTTGTGAGTTCCCACCTGGTGAGAGGAACAGGATCAGGACCCACTTGAAAAAGCAGTCTGGCCATGTGTTGGTAGAGCAGCTGTGCTCTGCTGGGAGTCCACTTTCAGCCCCTGGTTGCCTCACACACTCTGAAGCCCAAAGGCTGGAATGGCTAAGTGGCCCAAACGGCAAAGGTAGTGGCCCGCCCCTTCCCTTTGGAGCTCCTTCTTAGGGAGGTGCAACGCCGCAACTAGTAGCTGGCTAGAATTTCAAGCCAGTGGGTCTTGTCTCGTGAGGTGCTATGGAAGTGGAGCGTGTGGGCCATTGCTGCTCAGCCTCCTGGATTCAGTCCCTTTCCTAGGGGTATGTACAGGAATATAACCTCCCACTTTGTAGGAGTTGCAGCTACTTTTGCTGGAAAGCCTGAGTATCTAAGGCTCCAGGGTCTCCACACATGCCTGAGTGGCTGCTCTGCTGAGACTCCACACAGCTCTGTCAGACTGAAGACTGAAGGCCCTGGTGGAGTGGTCCACAAGAAGATCTCCTGACCCAAGGGTTGCAAAGATACATGGGAGAAGCATGGTTTCCAGGGTCGCTCATTCACTCACCGCTTCCCTGGGTGGGGGAAGATCCCCTATTGCTCCCAGGTGGGCAGTTGTCCTGTCTTGCTTTTCTTCATCCTTTACGGGTCAAGTTGTTTACTTGATTAGTCCCAATCTGAGTACCTGGATGTTTCATCTGAAGGTGTTGTACTTACTCACTCCTTCTGTTCCTCTCCGTGACAGCCACACACATTAGCTAGCTGGCCATCTTGGCCACTCCCCTCT
The DNA here is from genome assembly GCF_028885625.2 of Pongo pygmaeus. Taxonomy (NCBI): domain Eukaryota; kingdom Metazoa; phylum Chordata; class Mammalia; order Primates; family Hominidae; genus Pongo; species Pongo pygmaeus. The sequence goes on along the minus strand of NC_072384.2, from coordinate 101,790,833 downwards.
ATTACTTTGTATCCTCTGACCCACATCTCTTCCTTTCCTCACCCTCTCCATCCCACACCCCTGGTGACCACTGTTTTGTTTCTCTGTATGTGTGAATTTCTTTATTTTTTATATTACACATATTCCACATATCAGATTTCATTATATCATGCAATATTTTTCTTTCTGTGTCTGGCTTATTTACATTAACATCATGTCCTCCAAACTCATCCATGTTGTGGAAAATGGCAAGATCACATTCTCTTTTAGAGCTGAATATTCCATTATATACCAGTTTCTTTATCCATTCATTCATCAGTGTGGTCCCATAGCTCTTTAAAATCATAGACACCATATCTAAGAAAAACTTTATAGCCCTAATATACAGCCAGGCATTCCCATAGAAGCACAGTACATATAAATCCATAGAAGTATTTATCTAATACTGGGTCTGGTAGAGTCTTGATAACTATGTTTTATGGACAAGGAAAGTGATAGCCAGAGGTATAAATTAATTTTCCAAAGGTAACATATTTGGTACAAAGCCAAAAGGCTTTTTCTCAGTCTCCTAGTTGTATAGATTTTTTCATTCATCCTGACTGCCTTGATGATAATGACCATGAGCAAGGGAAATCCCCATTCTTGGGTCTTTTTGTCCAGTGAAGTCCAGAGACAAAATGATACATTTACTATCATCATTGCCATTTCGTCATTTTTTTCCTACAAGTCTGTTTTTAAATAAAAGTAAAACTTTGTAAATAAAATTGAAGTTTTCTTAACCTCTAACCTCTAATCCCACTCACCATTCTTCTCCCCAGAGGAAATCCCTATCATGAATTTAGTGAGGTTTGACTATACAAACACTCATGAGCAGTGACACATGTCTTGGCCAACTAATCAGGGATCTGGAAGGAAAAACAGTAGAGGTGAGAGTCAGGGAAGCCTAGGGTAGATGGGACAAACAGGAGTAGGCACAAAGACTGAAGGCCTTTGTATCACATGGTAGTGTCCATCAGAGAACATCCATCAGGAGAGAAGCTGAACAGTCAAGTAGACGGAATTACAACAAGCCGATGGCAGTCATCCTCTGTCATCAGATACCCCAAAGTTGGCACCCTAGATGCACTAATAAAGTGGCAGCCATTGTGGCTAGTATAGTCTATGCAAGAGCTCAACAGCACACACTCCCACTTACCAAGGCTGGTTTAGCTATTGACACTGCCCAATGTCCAATCTGCCAACAGTAGTGTCTCTTGAGACCAGCTCGTCACTTAATGTCAAGTTTACTACTTTGGAAACTTTACCCCTTGAAAGTGGCAATAATTCATTTTGACATAAATAAATATTCTGGGAATGAATTTCCCCTTCCTGCCTTCAGGGACTCAGCCAACACTATTTGAGGGCTTACAGACTATGATCAATAGCTCAGGATATCATACAGTATTGCATCAGAGCAAGAGACCCACTTCATAGTAGAGAAAGTACAGGAGGGACCCATCATTATTGACTGGTTCTATCACTCCCAAAAGAGTGATGAAATGACCTTGTAAAGGCACAACGGAAGTGTTAGCTCAGCATCTGAGAACCAAGGAGCCCTCTTTAGCATCATTAACAGTGATGTACCTAGTAGGGTGGACATAGATTTAACAAATAAAAATATAGGAAACTCAGTTAAATTTGAATTTCAGGTAAACAAATTTTTAAGTATGTCCTATGCAACATTTGGAACATACTTATACTTAAATGGTTATTTATCTGAAATTAAAATTTAATTGGGCATCCTGTATTTTATCTGGCAACCTTACCACTTGGGGAATTTGTACTTCTTGTGCCACAATTCTTGGCTCTGTGGGTTCCCAAATTGGGGATATTTTCATCAGGGTTCACAAGAAGAGTTCCATTTAACTACAAACTATGACCACCACTGTGGTAATTCTATTTCTTGGGCTAAGGCACCAGCAAGCAAGAAGAGGAATTACCATCTTGTCAGGGGTAATTGACCTGATCATCTAGAAGAGGTAGGATTGCTGGTACAAAATGTGGGAGTATGGAAGAATATGTGGGGCATGTAGGAGATCCACTTTGGTGCCTTCTTGGGAATTCCTTGTCCAATTTTGATGATAACTGGGCAAGACAGCTACCTCAGCTTGAGAAGGGCACAGTGACCAGGGGCTCAGACCCCTTAGGGAATGAGTCATGGTGATTGAGTTAGTCACTCAATCAGGAGAGGTGCTAGCAGAAGGTTAGAGGAATCTAGAATGGATAGTGGAGAGGAAGAAGACTGTGACTCAGTTCTGACTCTGAGGCCAGCTGCAGTGGTGGGAGACAGTTTTTTCCACTAATCTGGATTTCTCCTAGAAAGAGAGGTCCACTGGAATCCTGGAGGATCTGCTTCCAGAACCCCTATGAAGGAAGTTAATTTCAGCAGCACAAGGGATGGGCTTTGTAAATTTCATGATTTGCAATCCAGGTCCTTCTTCGGGTTTGTAGGACTTACTCTCAAGCTGCTGGTATGCTGCTGGAAGAAGGCCCTCACCTTTCAGCCCTGTTTAGGAACTGTTTCAGCTGAATAAAACTGCTTTTCCCAAGGTCATGCCTTCTTACAGGAACAGCCAACATCCAATGACTGATCAATCCAGTGGTAAAAAGCTCAATCTCATTGCCTCAAATTGAGAGAACTCTTAAGAGCCATCTCAGCTCCTGAGGCCATCACTGAGTCTACATTGCAGCTCAACTTCTCCTTCTGTCCAATCCTGTTTCTTTCTCCTCCCTTCCACAGATGTTGATCTCCATAGTGCTATCTAATAAGTGTTTTATACATACATTTCCATCTCAGGGTCTGCCTCCCAAGTAAATGAAGCTGTGAAAAGCAACAACAGAGGACAGAGGACAAAGAAATAGTAAGTGTTAAGAGAAAATAACTAAAAACTACAATTCAGCACTCATCTAAATGACCATTCATAAGGAAAAATATCAAGAATACATGTTAAAATGTAAGGAAAATTATTAATCAGAAAAGGCATATTGTCTTCTAAAATTAGAAAGAGAGAAAAGGTCATTTAAAAACTCATTCTCATAGAATTCAGGAATGATCCTAGAGAAAAAGCATTTTAATGGGAAGAACAAAATAAAATGGTAGAAATAAATCCAAATGTGTGAATTATCACAATAAAGCTATAAATGAACTCAACTTTTTAGTTAAAATATTTTCAGATGTCATATGCTGTTTAGGAGGGGACACATCTAAAACTTAAAGGCACAGAAAGGATGAAATTGAAGAGAAAAAGTGAACTGGACAAATACCAGCCAAAAGAATGCTGGTGTATCCCTGTTAAAGATTAATATTTGTTTTTAAAATGATAACAATTATTTGGAGAATAGAAGGTTACTATATAATTATTTAAAACAAAAACAATTTACCAAATACATACAACTGCTATGAACCATTAAGCAACTATTAACATATTAACAGTTTCAAAATACAGCTAAAAATAACAGAATTACAAAGTTGACAAGTTCACAATTAAAATGAGATAATTTAATCTGATTCTTTTTCAAATTAGTATTTGTGTTAACTAGAGCTAACAGGCAAAAAAAATTAGTAAGACATAAACATTTTAACATAATTAACAAATGGCATAGCAGATACACAATGAAAACTGCTTCCAACAAGTAGAGAAGGTGCAATTAAAGGATATAGGTCAGCACCCATGGCGAATTACAAAAATGGACCACCTGCCAGGTCAAAAAGCTAGCCTCAATAAATATTTTAAGGTATTAAATATTAAAGAATTTTCTAACTACAATGTAATAAAATTAGAGAACCTTTTTAAAAAAACATGAGATATCATACATACACACCTACTAAGACATACTGTATATTTATTTAGGCCTTCTTTAATGTTCAACTATTTTTTATAATTTTCTCCTATATATAGGTTTTATCCATATTTTGTTAGGTTTTTTCTTATATACTTTATATGTTTGATGCAGCTTTCTTTATGGATTGATTTCTTTAAATTATGAATTCCATTTCTTTAGGGCAATTCAGATTTTCTATTTCTTGTATCAATTTTGATAAGTTGCTTATTTCCAGGAACTTGTGCTCGATAACTTCACCTGAGTTATTGCATGAATTAATCATTAAAAGTTTGTAGGATCTGTAGTGTTATAACGTATACTCTTCTATTTTTGATATTGATAACTTGTGTTATCTCTCTTTTTTTCTTGATTGGTCTTATTAGGAGTATATCCGTTTTATTAATCTGTTCGGTGAAACAACATTTGGCTTTGTTAATCTTCACCGTTGTTTCTTGTTTTCTGTTGTACTGATTTCTACTTTTTATTATTTTCTTCCTTCTACCTCCTTTTTATTTAATTTACTCTTCTAAGTTCTTAAGCTTGAAAAATCAATTTTAAACCATTCTTTTTAAATAAGACAGATAAAAAGGCTATAAATTTCCTCAATCTAGGCGCGACTTTGAATGAATCCCTCACATTTTTGTATCTTGTATTTTCATTATCGCTTTGACATATTTTCTAACTTACTTTGTAATTTCTTATTTGACCAGTTGATTATTTTGAAGTATATTGTTGACTTTCCCAAATATTTGGGACTTTCTGGATATCTTACTATTACTGATATCTAGTTTAATTTCTTTATGGTTAAAGAATGTACTTCTTAAGATTTTAGTTTTTAAACAATTGTCGAGACTTATTTGCAGTCTGTCCTGCTGAATGTGGCATGTGCACTTGAAAGAACATGCATTCTGCTGTCTTTGTAGTGTTCTCTGAATATGTATTAGATCAAGGTAGTTGATAGGGTCCTTCAGATCTTTTATAGTCTTACTGATTTTTGTGTCTAGTTATTTCACAAATTACTGAAAGAATGGTGTTAGAATTTCCGGTTCTGATGGTGGATTTGTCTGTTTCTCTCCTTAGTGCTCAGATTTTACTTAATACATTTTGAAGCTCTTTTTTTTGTTTTGTTTCTTCTCTTTTAATTTTTTGAAGCTTTTTTATTAGGCACATATACATTGATGGTTATTGTATCCTGTGATGAATCTGTCTTTTTATTATAACAAAATAACTCTTTTTACCTCTGATAACACCTTTTGAAGTCCACTTTTTTTTTTTTTTTTTTTTTTTGACAGAGTCTCATTCTGTCGCCCAGGCTGGAGTGCAGTGGCACAATCTCGGCTCACTGCAAGAGAGGCTTGAATCTGTCTCTCAGGTTCAAGCAATTTTTCTGCCTCAACCTTCTGAGTAGCTGGGATTACAGGCATGCACCACCACTCCTGACTAATTTTTATATTTTTTTTAGTTGGGGAGGGGGGCGGTTTTCGCCATATTGGCCAGGCTTGTCTTGAACTCCCAACCTCAAGCAATCTGCCCACCTCAGCCTCCCAAAGTGCTAGGATTCAGGGATCTAGAACTAGAAATGTCATTTGACCCAGCCATCCCATTACTGGGTATATACCCAAAGGACTGTAAATCATGCTGCTATAAAGACACATGCACACGTATGTTTATTGCGGCACTATTCACAATAGCAAAGACTTGGAACCAACCCAAATGTCCAACAATGATAGACTGGATTAAGAAAATGTGGCACATATACACCATGGAATACTATGCAGCCATAAAAAAGGATGAGTTCACGTCCTTTGTAGGGACATGGATGAAATTGGAAATCATCATTCTCAGTAAACTATCGCAAGAACAAAAAACCAAACACCACATATTCTCACTCATAGGTGGGAATTGAACAATGAGAACACATGGACACGGGAAGGGGAACATCACACTTCGGGGACTGTTGTGGGGTGGGGGGAGGGGGGAGGGATAGCATTGGGAGATATACCTAATGCTAGATGACAAGTTGGTGGGTGCAGCACACCAGCATGGCACATGTATACATATGTAACTTACCTGCACATTGCGCACATGTACCATAAAACCTAAAGTATAATAATGATAACAATAATAATAATAATAAAAGAAAAAAAAAAGAAAATAAAAAGTTAAATAGCTGGGTGTGGGGGAAAAAAAAAAAAAAAAAAAAAGAACAAAAAACCAAACACCGCATATTCTCACTCATAGGTGGGAATTGAACAATGAGAACACATGGACACAGGAAGGGGAACGTCACACTCTGGGGACTGTTGTGGGGTGGGGGGAGGGGGGAGGGATAGCATTGGGAGATATACCTAAAGTATTATAATAATAAAAATAAATAAATAAATAAATAAAAAAGTGCTAGGATTACAGGCGTGAGCCACCGTGCCTGGCCCACTTTTTCTTTTTTTTAATTTTAGTTTTTAAATTGATACTTAATACATATACATATTTTGGCGGTTAATCATGATAATTAGTACATTCATATAATTTATGAAAAATCAGTTTCATTGCGATACCTGTCACCTTAAATATTTGTTTTTTCTTTATGCTAGGAACATTCAAATTATTCTCTTCTAGCTATTTTGAAATATACAATAAGTTACTGTAAACTATAGTCATCCTACCAATCTATCAAATAATGTCTTATTTCTTCTATTAAACTTTGTATTTGTACCCATTAATCAACCTCTCTTAATCCTCCTTGCCACTCTTCCATCTCTAGTAACCATCAGTCTGTCTTCAGGAAACCCTCTTTCTTAGTTCCCACACATAAGTAAGAATATGCAATATTTGTCTTTCTATGCTTGGCTTATTTCACCTAATGTAATAACCTCCAGTTCCATCCATGTTGCTGCAAATGACAGGATTTCATTCTTCTTATGACTGAAAAGTATTCCATTGGGTATATATGTACCACATTTTCTTTTTTTTTGAATTTTACTTTAAGTCCCAGGATACATGTACAGAACATGCAGGTTTGTTACATAGGTACACGTGTGCCATAGTGCTTTGCTGCACCTATTAACCTGTCATCTATGTTCCCTCCCCTCACCCCCACCCCTCAACAGGCCCTGGTGTGTGTTGTTCTCCTCCCTGTGTCCATGTTTTCTCATTGTTCAACTCCCACTTACAAGTGAGAACATGCGGTGTTTGGTTTTCTCTTCTTGTGTTAGTTTGCTGAGGATGATGGCTTCCAGCTTCATCCATGTCCCTGCAAACGACATGATCTCATTCCTTTTTATGGCTGCATAGTATTCTATGGTGTATATGTACCACATTTAATTTATCCAGTCTATCATTGATGGGTATTTTGGTTGGTTTCATGTCTTTGCTATTGTAAATAGTGCTGCAATAAATATATAGGTGCATGTGTCTTTATAGCAGAATGATATATATTCCTTTGGGTATATACCCAGTAATGGGATTGCTGGGTCAAATCGTATTTCTGGTTCTAGATCTTTGAGGAATCACTGCACTGTCTTCCACAATGGTTGAACTAATTTACATTCTCACCAACAGTGTAAAAGTGTTCCTATTTCTTCACAGCCTCACTAGCATCTATTATTTCTTGACTTTTTAATAATCGCCATTCTGACTGGCATGAGATGGTATCTCATTGTGGTTTTGATTTGCATTTCTCTAATGATCAGCGATGTTGAGCTTTTTTTCATGTTTTTGACTGCATAAATATCTTCTTTTGTTCATATCCTTTGCCCATTTTTTGATGGGGTTTTTTTTCTTGTAAATTTAAGTTCCTTGTAGATTCTGGATATTAGACCTTTGTCAGATGTATACCATATTTTCTTTATCTATTCATCCACTAATGGGCACTTACCTTGATTCCATATTTTGGGTATTGTGAATAGTGCTGTAATAAACGTGGGAGTGCAAATATCTCTTTGATATATTGACTACTTTGGGATATATGCCCAGTAGTAGAGTTGCTGGATCATATAGTAGTTCTATTTTTGATTTTTTGAGAAACTTTCATGCAGCTTGCCATAGTGGCTGTACTAATTTACATTACCACCAACAGTGTATGAGGGTTGCCCTTTATCCACATCCTCTCTGGCATCTGCTATTGGCTTTTTTATAAAAGCCATTTTAACAGAGGTGAGATGATGTCTCATTGTGGTTTTGATTTGCATTTCTCTGATTAGTGATATTGAACATTTTTTCACATACTGACCATTTGTATGTCTTCTTTTGTTGCATGTTTATTCAGGTCATTTGTCCATTTTTAAATTTGATTATTTGTTCATCTGCTGTTGAGTTGTTTGAGCTCCTTATATATTCTGCTTATTAATCCTTTGTCAAATGAATAGTTTGCAAATATTGTATTCTGTGAGCTGTCTCTTCACTTCATTGTTTCCTTTGCTGTGCAGGTTTTTAGCTTTATGGAATCTTATTTGTCTAGTTTTGCTTTAGTTGCCTGTGCTTTTGAGATCTTGCACAAAAAATCTTTGCCCAGACCAATGTCTTGGGGTGTTTCCTTAATGTTTTCTTCTAGTAGTTTCATAGTTTTAGGTCTTAGATTTTAGTCTTTATTTTGATTTGATTTTTGCATATGGTGAGAGACTAATATCTAATTTCATTATTCTGCATATAGTTATCCAGTTTTCCCAGCACCATTTACTAAAAAGATGTCATTTGTCCATTGTGTGTTCTTGATACCTCTGTTGAAATGAGTTGACTGTAAATGTGTGAGTTTGTACCTGGGTTGTCTATTCTGTTCCATTGATCTGTTTGTTTTTATGCCAACACCAAGCTGGTTTGGTTACTACAGTTTTGTAGTATTTTTTAAATCAGGTAGTATAATGCCTCCCACTTTGTCCTTCTGTCTCAGGGTTGCTTTGGCTAGTTGGGATCTTTTGTGGTTCCATATAAATTTTAGGTTTGTTTTTTGGATTTCTGTGGAGAATGTCATTTTTATAGGAATTGCATTGAATCTATAAGTTGCTTTGGGTAGAATTGTCATTTAAAAAATATTCTTCCAATCCATGAGCATGGAATCTTTTTCCATTTTTTTGTGTCCTCTTCAATTTCTTTCATCCATGTTTTATAGTTTTCCTTGTATAGATCTTTTACTTCATTGATTAAATTGATTGAAGGTATTTTATATTTTTTGTAGCTATTGTAAATGGGATTATTTCCTTGATTTCTTTTTCAGATTTTTTGCTGTTGGCATAAATAAATGCTACTGATTTTTGTATATTGATTTTATATCCTGCAACTTAACTGAATTTATCAGTTCTAACAGTTTTTTGGTGGAGTTTTTATGCTTTTCCACATATAAGATCATGTTTGCAAACAAGGCAAATTTGACTTCTTCCTTTCTAATTTGAATGCCTTGTATTTCTTTCTCTTACCTAATTGCTCTGGCCAGGACTTAACAGTATTATGTTGAACAAAAGTCATAAATGAGCATCTTGTCTTGTTTCAGATCTTAGAGGAAAGGCTTTCAATTTTTCTGCCATCAGTATGATGCTAGCTGTGGGTTTGTCATATATGCCTCTATTATTTTGAGGTATGTTCTTTCTGTACCTAGTTTGTTGAGGATTTTTATCATAATAGGATGTTGGATTTTATTGAATGCTTTTATAGCATCTATTGAAATCATATGATTTTTTTTCTTGGTTCTGTTAATGTCATGTATCACATTTATTGATTTGTATATGTTGAACCATCCTTGCATCCCTAGGATGAATCCCATTTGATCATGATGAATGATCTTTTTAATGTGTTGTCAAATTCAGTTTGCTAGTATTTTGTTGAGAACTTTTTTATCATGTTCATCAGTGATATTGGCCTGTAGTTTTCTTTTTTCATTGTATTCTTGTCTGATTTTGATATCAGGATATTGCTAGTCTCATAGAATGAGTTTGGAAGTATTCTCTGCTCTCAATTTTTTTTGAAGAATTTGAGTAGAATTATTAGTTCTTCCTGAAACGTTTGGAATTCAGCAGTGAAGCCATCAATTCCTGGACTTTCTTTTGCTGGGAGACTTATTACAGCTTCAATCTTGTTACTTATTGTTGGTTATTGAGGTTTTCCATTTTTTCATGTTTCAGTCTTGGTAGGTTGTATGTGTCCAAGAAATTATCCACTTCTTCTAGGTTTTTCAATTTGTTGGTATATAGTTGTTCATAACAGTGTCTAATGATTCTTTGTATTTCTGTGGTCTCAATTGTTATGCCTTCACTTTCATTTCTAGTTTTATTTATTTAGGTCTTCTCTTTTTCTTAGTCTCACTAAAGGTTTGTTGATTTTGTTTATCTTTTCAAAAAGCCAACTTTTTGTTTTGTAGACTTTCTGTATTTTTAAAGTCTCAATTTCATTTATTTTTTCTCTGATCTTATTGTTTCTTTTCTTCTAATTTCAGGTTGTTCTTGCTTTTCTAGATCCTTGTGCTGCAGCCCTGCTGCTTGGGAGGGTGGGGTGGCTTTTAGTGGCAGCAGCCACAGGTGTGTGGGTCTCAGCAGTGGCAGCCTGCAGCCATGGAACCTGCAGGCAGGGGAGTCTCTTCTTGGGGCATGTAAAAATGTGTGGTGGTTCTGCTGCTAAGAGCGGTGGGGTCACTGCCAGTCGCTCATGCTTTGGCCCTGGTAGCAGCAGCAAGCCACAGTGGTGGCTGTGGATGAGAGATGTCAGTGGGGCTCTAGGGACGTAAAGATGTATGGGCTGTTGGGCCTCAGGGCAGTCTGGTAGTGGCTGGGCTCTCAAAATAGCACCTTGCCATAGCAGCTTAGGATGTCTGGGACCCAGTGCGAGCTCCCTCTATGGGGCAATACCATTGTACATTCTCCAGGCAGCTCCTCCTGTTAGTCTCAGGGCCTGTGAGGGTCAAAGGGCTCTTCCTTGGCTAGGATTGCAGGAGTCCATGGTGGGAGTGGGGGTCTCTCACCCTTTCCACACATTGGGGAACCTTTCCAGGTCCCAGCCAATCCTGGCTGAGCTGGCTGCCTTGCTTCCCTGCCCTTCCTTGCTTTAGGTGTTTCCTATAACTTCTCTGTTGAATTCCAGTGTTCTGTGTTAGATGATCTAGTCAAAGCGTGATTATCTACTCACTATTTTGGTTCCTCTTTTTGAAGGAGGTGAATGTACTAGAAGCCTCTAGTCAGCCATCTTGAAGCTCCTGAGATTGGTCTAGGTTTTACAAATATACATATTTAATCAATCACTCTTTACCTTCTAACAATAGCATAACAACCTTATAAGAGTATATTCCCAATTCCTTCCTCAATTTTTTCTGTTATTGTCATAACATTTGCTTTTACATATGCTAAAAATTATAACATGTGTCTCCTTTGGGGACTGAGTTATCTTTTTGCTTTAGACTCTCAGTTATCTTTTAGAGTAATTAAAAATAACAATAATGTCTTTATATTTATCTTCACATTAATCATTTTGGAGATACTAAGTTCTTTTCATATATATCATTTCTGGCTATAATCATATTTACTCTGGCTGAAGAACTTCTTTTATGCAGGATATTCTGGTTAAAAGAAGTTCATTTCATATAGTGTGGGTCTCCTAGGTTTTGTTTGTCCAAAAAAAAGCACTTTATTTATCCTTCATTTTTAAAGGATATTTTCTCTTATATAGAATTCTGTGTTGAGATATTTTTGTTTTGTTTTTGAAAGATGTCACTGCCATATTACCTGGCTTGCATAGTTTTAAACAAGAAGTCTGCTGCAGTTCTTGTTTCCTTTATATGTAATGTGTCTTTTGTTTCTGGCTGTCTTCAAGGATTTTTTCTCTTTATGTTTGGTTTTCCACAATTTAAATAATATATATCTACGGGGGTGTGTGTGTGTGTGTGTGTTTGATGGGTGTGTATGCAGGATATTTATTCTGCTTAAGGTTCTCTGAACTTCTTGAATCTATGGTTTGGTGTCCTTCATTATTTTCTTAGAAAACTCTCAGCCATTACTCCTTCAAACATATATTTTTGCCTCGTTCTCTCCTTTCTCTTCTGGGATTCCAATTATATACCTCTTAGCCATTTGATATTGTCCCACAGTTATTGGGTGCTCTGTTCTCTGGTTTGTTTTTTTGGTTTTGGTTTTTTGTTTTTACTGTTTTCCTCTTTGTTTTTTAGTTTGGGTAATTTCTGCTGATACATCTTCAGGTTCACTGATTCTTCCCTTGCCTGTGTCAAGCCTACTCTTGAGCCCATCAGAGGCATTCTTCATCTCAGTTACTGTGTCTTCTATTTCTGTTATTTCATTTGTCACGCTGTATCTCCATTTTCTTCTAAAATTCACCTTCTGTTCATCCAGTCATCCACCATTTTCATTAGAGCCTTTAATATATTAATCTTAACTATTTTTTAAATGCCTGTTGGTAATTCCAACGGTTGCCACATATGTGAGTTTTTTTTAATGTTTTATCTCTTAATAGTGGATTTCCTTTTCTTGCTTTCTTGCATCTTATAATTGTTTCATTGAAAGCCAGACGTCTATATAGAATACTACAGATTAAGGTAAAAGCATTCATAGCAGGAAATGGATATGCTTTTCTTTCCTCATGTGGGGAATTAACTCAATTTAGTAAGGAGTTGAGCTGGGTTTCGGCTCTGTTATTGTTCTCTGTAGTGCACCACTGATTTTATATTCCTCTAGCATTGTCTTGTGCATAGAGTGGGGGCTAATTTGCTGGAGATATTTTTTAAATGTTCCTGTTCTTCTCCAGCTTCTGGCTTTCTCTGTGCATCTCAACCTCAGAGAGCTTTCCTTTCTACACTCTCATCTCTTCCTCAGTACAGGACTGCTGTTGTTTATTATTGGGTTTTAAAGCCTGGCACTGGGAGGCACAGGTTCTCTTTTGTCGTGGTTGTGCCTCTGTCTTGGGCAAGCTCTGTCTTTCAGTGTCTAAGAAATGAGAAATATTTCTGCCTCTTTCTTATGATAGGAGACATGTAATGATCTGGAAACAGAATGGTTTCCTGCCTTTTCCCCAGGGGTAGGTCTTCATTTATGCATTGGGTACAAAAGGGTTTCCACTAACAACTTCAGGCTTTAGCTCCCTAGAGAAGGATGCAGGAGGGGTTTCCCATACTTCCTGTGGCAAGTGGGTGCTCTGCTCCTCTGTCTGCACTCTGATGGAGACTTTCCTTGGCATCCTACCTGGTCTCCAATATTTATGGTAACAACCAGTGGAAGTCTGTGGAGAAGGTCTGTGAGTCAGCACAAAATACTCTTGTGTTTGTGGCTACAAGGGTTTTCATGTTCTAACATTAGCCTACCCTCAGCCTTTAACAATTTGTTATAAAATTTATCTGATTTTTTTTTTTTTTTGAGTCTCGCTGTCATCCAGGCTGGAGTACAGCTAAGATAGCATGATCTTGGCTCACTGCAACCTTCACCTCCCGGGTTCAAGCGATTCTCCAGCCTCAGCCTCCCGAGTGAGTAGCTGGAGTTATAGCCCACAACCACGCCCAGCTAATTTTTGTATTTTTAGTAGAGATGGGGTTTCACCATATTGGCCAGGCTGGTCTCGAACTCTGACCTCAGGTAATCTGCCTGCCTCGGCTTCCCAAAGTGCTGGGATTACATTTTGAGCCACTGCGCCTGGCCTTGAATTCTTCTTAGTTGCACGTTTGGTAAGCCTATCTTCTTCCTGTACTGTGGTTGGGTGAGTCAGTGCATATATCCCATCTATCCTTGGAAGTGCTTGTACTTTCTTAGATTTCAAGTTAATTGGTTGCCCTGTAAAGACAGCTCTAATGGATTCAAAGGTGTTATAATTTTGTAAATTGCCCAACATTTTATTGTTAGGGTGGGGGTTGTGGTATTTTCAACTTTCCGTATCTTGAGAATAAACTTGGAAGTGCCAAATCGTTGTTTTTATATTTTCCAGGAGTTCACAGTTGTGGTCCTTGAGAGAGTAGGTCTAATACAAGCTATTCTTCCACTACTAGAAATAAAAACTCTGCCCGCCCTTCCTCCCACCCTTCCTCCCGCCCTTCCTCCCGCCCTTCCTCCCGCCCTTCCTTTAACTTTTTGAGGTAAAATTCACATAACATAAAATTAACTATTGAAAGTGCAAAATTTAGTGGCATTTAATATATTCACAATGTTTTGCAACCACCACTTCTAACTAATTCCCAAATATTTTTATCACCCCAAAAGAAAACCCTCTACCCATTAAACAGTTGTTATCTATTCCCTCATCCCCCAAGCCATTGGAATTACCATTTTGCATGTATCTTTATGGATTTACCTATTCTGAATATTTCATGTTAAATAAATTATACAATATATGACCTTTGTGTCTGACTTCTTTTACTTAGCATAGTGTTTTTGAGGTTCATCATGTTGTAGCAGGTATAAATACTTCATTCTTTTTTAAATTTTTTTTAACTTGACAAAATTAGATACATTTATGGTGTACAACATGATGCTTTGAAACATATATACAGCTGGGTGTGATGGCTCACGCCTGTAATCCCAGCACTTTGGGAAGCTGAGGCAGGCAGATCATGAGGTCAAGAGATAGAGACCATCCTGGCTAACACAGTGAAACTCTGTCTCTGCTAAAAATACAAAAAATTAGCTGGGCGTGGTGGTGCATGCCTGTAGGCCCAGCTACTCAGGAGGCTGAGGCAGGACAGTCGCTTGAACCTGAGAGGCAGAGGTTGCAGTGAGCCAAGATCACGCCATTGCACTCCAGCCTGGGTGACAGAGTGAGACTCCATCTCAAAAAAAAAAAAAAAAAAAAAGTATACAATGTGGAATGGCTAAATCAAGCTAAGTAACGTATGCTATTACCTCACATATGATTTTTTTTGTGGTGAGAACACTTAAACTCTACTCTCTTAGGAATTTTCTAGTATACAATACATTGCTATTAGTTATAATCCCCATGTTGTACAGTAGATCTCTCAAACTTATTTTTCCTGTCTCTCTGAAATTTTGTATACTTTGACCAACACCTCCCCAAATCCCCTACCCTCCAGCCCCTGGTAACAACCAACATTCTACTCTCTGCATCTATCTGTTCACCATTTATAGATTTCCACTTATAAATGAGATCATGCAATATTTGTTTTTCTATTCTTGGCTTATTTCACTTAACATACTTTTCTCCAGTTTCCTCCATATTATTGCAAATGACAAAATTTCCTCCTTTTTTAAGGTTGAATAGTATTGGGTATATATACCATATTTTCTTTATTCATTCACCCATTGATGGACACTTAGATTGATTCCATATCTTGGCTATTGTGAGTAATGCTGAAATAAACATGGAATGCATATTCCTTCAACATTCTATTTCCTTGGGGTATACACCCAGTAGTGGGATTGTTGGATCATATGGTAGCTCCACTTTTAGTTTTTTGAGGAACCTCTATGCTTTTTTTCATAACGGCTGTGCTAATTTATATTCCCACCAATAGCGTAGCAAGATTTCCTTGCTCTACATCCTTGGCAACATTTGTTATCGTTAATCTTTTTAATAATAATAGCCATTCTAACTGGTGTGAGGTGATATCTCATTATGGTTTTAATTTGCATTTCCCTGATGATTAGTGTAGTTGAGCACCTTTTCATATATCTGTTGGACATTTGTACGTCTTCTTTGAGAAATGTCTTTTTTTTTTTTTTTTTTTGAGACAGAGTCTTGTTCTGTCTCCCAGGCTGGAATGTCATGGCATGATCTTGGCTCACTTGCTGCCTGGGTTCAAGCAATTCTCCTGCCTCAGCCTCCCGAGCAGCTGGGATTACAGCCACCCACCACAGGCTATTTCTTTTGTAGTTTTAGGAGAGATGGGGTTTCACCATCTTGGCCAGGCTGGTCTTGAACTCCTGACCTGGTGATCCACCCGCCTTGGCCTCCCAAAGAGCTAGGATTACAGGCGTGAGACACCGCACCCGGCTGAGAAATGTCTATTTTAAGTCCATTTTAAACTTGAGTTGTTTTCTTGTTATTAAGTTGTCTGAGTTCCTTATGTATTTTGGATACTAACCCTTTATCAGACATAAAGGTTTAATAGTAATTTGTTTTCCATTTTGTAGACTGTCTCTGCTCTGTTGATTGTTGCCTTTGCTATACAGAAGCTTTTTAGTTTAATGTAATCCCATTTGTCTATTTTATTTCATTGCCTGTACTTTTGGGGTCATATCCAAAAAATTATTGCCCACACCAGTGTAGTTTTAGAGTTTCTGGTCTTACATTTAAGTCTTTAGTCCATTTTTAGTTAATTTTTGTATATGGAGTAAGATAAGGGTCCAATTTCATTCTTCCACATGTGGATACCCAGTTTTCCTATCACCATTTATTAAAGAGACTGTCCTTTCCCCATTGTATGTTCTTGGTACCTTTGTTGAATATTAATTGACTGTAAATGCATGAATTTACTTCTGGGTGCTCTATTGTATTCCATTGTTTTTTGTGTCTGTTGTTATGCCAGTACCATGCTGTTTTGATTATTATGGCTTTGCAGTAGATATTGAAATCTGGTAGCCTCTAGTTTTCTTTTATTTGCTCAGGTTTGCTTTGGCTATTTGGGGTCACTTATGGTTCTATATGAATTTTAGGTGTGTTTTCTTCTCTTTCTGTGAAAAATGTCATTGGAATTTTGATAGCAATGCCTTGAATCTGTAGATTGCTTTGGGTAGTATGTACATTTAAGCAATATTAGTTCTTCGAATTCATGAACACAGATATCTTTCCATTTGAGTCGTCTTTAATTTCTTTTATCAATGTTTTATAGTTTTTGGCATACAGATCCTTTACACTCTTGGTTAAATTAATTTCTAAATGTTTTTGTAGATATTGTAAATGGAATTGTTTTCTTGATTTTTTTTTCAGAGAGTTCCTTGTTAGTGTATAGGAATGCAACTAATTTTTGTGTGTTATTTTATTTCTTGCACCTTTACTGGATTTACTTATTCTAAGTTTTTTATGACATTCTTAGGAATTTTTTAAAATATAAGATCATGTCTGAAAACAGACAATTTAACTTCTTCCTTTCCAATTTGGATTTGTTTATCTTCCTCTTGCCTAATCACTCTAGCTAGAACTTCTAGAGAGAAGTGGAAAGAGTGGACATCCTTGTCTTGTTCCTGATCTTCGAGGAAAAGCTTTCAATTTCACTGTTGAGTATAATGTTAGCTGTGAGTCTGTCATCAAAGTGTGTTGAATTTTGTCAAATGCTTTTTCCACATCTATTGAGATGATCATATGGTTTTGTCCTTAATTCTGTTAATGTGTATACATTTATTGACTTACGTATGTTGAACCATCCTTGCATCCCAGAAATAAATCTCACTTATTCACCATGAATGATGCTTTTAATGTGTTGTTAAATTCAGTTTGCTAATATTTTGTTGAGGATTTTTACACCTATATTATCAGGGATATTGACATAAATTTATCTTTTTGTAGTGTCCTTGTCTGCCTTAAGTATCAGAGTAGCACTGTCCTTGCAAACTGAGTTTGAAGGTGTTTTCTCCTTTTTAATTTTTTGGAAGCATTTGAGAAGAATTGGAAGTAGTTCATGTTTCGTAGAATTCAGCAGTGAAGCCGTCAGATCTTGGGCATTTCTTTCACAGGAGACTTTTTATTACTGTCTCAATATCCTTACTCATTATTGGTCTGTTCAGGTTTTCTGTTAGTTCATGACTCAGTTTTGATAGGTTGTATGTTTCTAGGAATAGATCAATTTCTTCTAGGTTATCCAATTTATTGGCATCTAATTGTTCATAGTAGACTCATAATCCTTTGTGGTTCTGTGATATCAGTTGTAATGTCTCCTCTTTCATTTCTGATTTTGAGTCTACTCTTTTTTTCTTAATGTAGTTAGAGGTTTGCCAGTTTGATTTTTTTTCAGTAAACCAACGCTTAGTTTCATTGATCTTTTCTACTTTTTTCTAGTCTCAATTGTATTTGTTTCTGCTCTGATCTTTATTATTTCTTCTACTAACTTTGGACTTAGTTTGTTCTTTTTCTATTAATAGTTGCTTTAGGTGTAACATTAGGTTGCTTGAGATTTTTCTTCTTTTTTGATGTAGACATTTATTGCTATAAAGTTTCCTCAAAGAACTGCTTTTGCTGCATCCTATAATTTCTGGTATGTTTTGTGTCTATTTTCATTTGTGTCAGGATATTTTTATAACTTCCCATTTTAGTTTCTTCTTTGATCTATTGATTGTTCAGGGACATGTTTAATTTCCACATATTGGTAAATTTTCCAAAAATTCTCTTGTAATTCATCTCTGGTTTCATACAATTGTCATCAGAAAACACAGTTGATATGATTTCAATCTTATGTATTAGTTAAGACTTGTTTTGTGGCTTGACATATGATCTATCCTGGAGAATGTTCTGTGTGTGCTGGGAAAGAATGTATATGCTGCTGCTGTTGGGTGGAATGTTCTGTATATGCCTTTTAGTTCCATTTGGTCTAAAGTGTAGCTCAAGCCTAATGTTTCTGTCTTAATTTTCTGTCTGAATTATCTGTCCAGTGTTGAAAGTGGGGTATTACTGAAGTCCTCTACTATTTTTTCTTTTTTTAAAGCTAGTCAAGTGAAGCAGTTGGGGTGGAGAAGAAACAAAGGAATCTGTAACCAGTTGTGATCAATTAGTTGAAAGCACTATTGCATTCAGACCAGCCTGAAGTCCTCTACTGTTGTTGTATTGTAGTCTACCTCTTTCTTCAGATCTATTAATATTTGCTTTATATTTAACTATTCTAATTTTGGGTGCATATATATTTACAATTGTTATATTCTCTGATGAACTGACCCTTTTATAATTATATAATGACCTCCTTTGTCTCTTTCACAGTTTGTGACTTAAAGTCTGGTTTCTTTGACATAACTATAGTTACTCCTGCTCTTATTTCCATTTGCCTGGAATATCTTTTTACATCCTGTCACTTTCAGTCTATGTGTGTTCTTAAAGGTGAAGTGGGTCTCAGGTAACATATAATTGGGTCTTGTGTTTTTAAATGATTCAAGTCATTCTATGTGTTTTAATTGGAGAATTTAATCCATTTACATTCAAAGCAATTATTTATAGGTAAGAACTTACTACTGCCACTTTGTTAATTGTTTTGTGGTTGTTTCGTAGATCCTTTATTTCTTTATTCCTGTCTCCCTTTATTATTGGATGATTTTTTTTATAACATATGCTTGGAGTTCTTACTTTTTATCCTTTTTTAATCTATGGATTTTGCTTTTCTTAGTTACCATGAAGCTTACATAAGTTATAGTTTTAACAGGCTATTTAAGCTGATAACTTAACTTAGTATTATTTTTTAAAATACAACTACAGTTTTTCCCCACTTGCCTCCATTTCCAGAGTTCTTTATCTGTTCATATGAGTTCAAAGTACTATCTAGGGTCCTTTCCTTTCATCCTGAAAAACTCCCTTGGCAATTCTTTTAGGGCAGGTCTACACTAGGGCAAACTCCCTAAGTTTTTGTTAATCTTAGGAGTTAACTTAATTTCTTCTTCATTTTTGCTGGTTATAGGATTCTTGGTTGACAGATCTTTTTTTTCAGCACTTTGTCATTCCACTGCCGTCTTAAACAGTTTCTGATAAAAAATGGCTAGTAATCTTATTGAAGATAACTTTTTTATAAGTCACTCCTCTGTTCCTGCAAATTCACTCTTCATCTTTTGGCAGTTTTATTATATAACATGTCTGCTGTGATGCACTTTGAGTTTATCCTCATTGGAGTTCTTTGAGCTTCTTTGATGTACTGAATTATGACATTCATCAAATTTGGGAAATGTTTGGCTGTAAATTCTTCAAATATTCTTTCTTTCTCTTTTCCTGTGACTCTCATAATGTGTACGTTGGCACACTTGGTGGTTGTCCCATAGGTCATTTAGGCTCTGTTCACTTTTCTTCATTCATTTTTCTTTCTGCTCCTCATTCTGGATAATTTCAAAAGTCCTATGTTCAAGTTCACAGATTCTCTCTTGTCTGCTTTAATCTGCAGTTGAAGCCCTTGAATAAATCTTTCATTTCAGTTATTACACTTTCTAATGTAGAATTTATATTTTTTAAAAAATTTTATTCTTTATTGATAGTCTCTTTTTTTGCATACATTGTTTGCTTAGCTTCCTTTTGTACTTTGTCAGCTCTTTAAGCATATTTAGGAAAGTTGTTTTAAAATCTTTGTCTTGTAAGTCCAAAGTCCTGGCTTCTGCAGGAAAGATTTCTGTTTATGTTTTCCTGTGAATGGGCCATATTTTATTTTTGTATGTCTTGTAATTTTCTGGTGAAAATTGGGCATTTCAAATATTATAGTGTGGTAACTCTGAAAATATCCCCCTTCCCCAGGGGTTGCTATTGTTGATTGCTGAGGGCTACAATTACCTATCTGTTTAATGACTTATGTAAACTATTTTTGCAAAGACTGTATTCTTTGTTTGTGGTGGGTCTGTGGTCTGATCCATTATCCAAGTGATCAGCCAGTGAACTGACAGAGCTTTCCACAAACACCAGAATTCATCCACCCTCTTTTTTTTATTAAGCAGCGCCCTGTTAGCTGCAAGTTTTGGATTATATTCTGGAGTTCTGAGATCATTGATCTGTCAGTCATTGACAGTTTATATTTATTTCAGTGGAGGGACTGATTTTTGGACATCCTATTCCATCATTTTCTGTGATGTCACTTACACCTTCTTTTTTGATATATTTTTTCTTTGATATTAATCTTTTTATTTTCATATATTCTTTAAATTTCTGTTTTTGTTTCCTGGGGCTCAGGGAATAAGAGGTTCACGACATGCAAAGTAATATGTGTTTTCTTTTAATGCTTGATGTTTCCTAGCTTGACAACCTGCTAATACATTTCATCCATGCATCTATATCCATAGAATAAATATCCATGATATTTATTCTATCAATAAAGAATAAAATTTTTTAAAAATATATGAATTCTACATTAGAAAGTGTAATAACTGAAATGAAAGATTTATTCAAGGGCTTCAACCAGTTGCACAGGTTAAATTGTAAATAAATTCTACTCCTCATATAAGAGAAAGCAAAAGGAGAACATTCAATCTCATTTTATCATTTATAACCAACAATAATACTAAGTTTAAAAACTATACTGATATTTAATTATTTTTTTTCTATTCACTTTCTCTTCTCTGTTTTTATTTCAGGATCCATATTTTCCACCTCAAAAAATGAGTGAATATGTAATAGGCCCTTATTTTGTAGGTAAGATCTTATTTATATATAAATTATTGTAATTTTCAAAAACTTATTCAGTGAAATTGGGAATATGAACTCATATAAAATAATTATTATCAAGACCTTCTTTCAAAAGGTAAATTATACTATGATGACTTTTGATTATTGGCATGAAAACCTATGGAATTATAGTATCAGCAGAAAATCAAGGAAAGCAAAATACAGGTGGCCTTAAAATCTGGAAACCTAGATATTTTACCAGTTTTATGATATTAGTAAACCAATTATTATATTTATTTATCTGTGTTTCCAAACTTTTTGTCTGCACCATGAATCTTTCTAGTCAGAAGTTTTCTCTAATTCAAGAAGTTGTTCAGTGACCTTATGAAGACACATTTAATGTATCACCAAGCATCATAATAAAAATATTTAACAACGAATATACCATAAGCCTGGCAAACCAGATTACACAGTTCTGTTGGATGAGTTCTGGAGGCCCACTGCTGTGCCATGTTAGAGTTAAGGGAAATGGAAGATTCCTAAGGGAATCAAGGTAGTCAGAACAATATATGTAAAGTGACACTTGAACATCTTGAGGTAGCAACTTTTTTTGTTTGTTTACTTTAAGTTCTGGGATACATGTGCAGAACATGCAGGTTTGTTACATAGGTATTCATTTGCCATGGTGGTTTGCTGCACCCATCAACCCGTCATCTAGGCTTTAAGCCCTGCATGCATTAGGTATTTGTCCTAATTCTCTCTCACCTCTTGCCCCTGACCCTTCGACAGGCCCCAGTATGTGATGTTCCCCTCCCTGTGTCCATTTGTTCTCCTTGTTCAGCTCCCACTTATGAGTGAGAACATGTGGTGTTTGGTTTTCCTTTCCTGTGTTAGTTTGCTGAGGATGGTTTCCAGCTTCATCCATGTCCCTGCAAAGGACGTGAACCCATTCTTTTTCATGGCTGTACAGTATTCCATGGTGTATATGTGCCACATTTTCTTTATCCAGTCTATCATTGATGGGCATTTGGGTTGGTTCCAAGTCTTTGCTATTATAAATAGTGCTGCAATAAACATGTCGTGTGCATGTGTTTTTGTAGTAGAATGATTTATAATCCTTTGGGTATATACCTGGTAACGGGATTGCTGGGTCAAATGGTATTTCTGGTGCTAGATCCTTGAGGAATTGATACACTGTCTTCCACAAAGGTTGAACTAGTTTACATGCCCACCAACAATGTAAAAGCATTCCTATTTCTCCACAGCCTCACCAGCATCTGTTGTCTCCTGACTTTTTAATGATTGCCATTCTAACTAGCATGAGATGGTATCTCAATGTGGTTTTGACTTCATTTCTCTAATGATCAGTGATGATGAGCTTTTTTTCATGTTTGTTGGCTGCATAAATGTCTTCTTTTGAGAAGTGTCTGTTGATATCCTTTGACCACTTTTTGAAGGGGTCGTTTTTTTCTTGTAAATTTAAGTTCCTTTTAGATTCTGGATATTAGACCCTTGTCAGATGGATAGATTGCAAAAAATTTCTCCCATTCTGTAGGTTGTCTGTTCACCCTGATGATAGTTTCTTTTGCTGTGCAGAAGCTCTTTAGTTTAATTAGATCCCATTTGTCAATTTTGGCTTTTGTTGCAATTGCTTTTGGTGTTTTAGTCATGAAGTCTTTGCCCATGCCTATGTCCTGAATGGTACTGTCTAGGTTTTCTTCTAGGGTTTTTATGGTTTTAGGTCTTACATGTAAGTCTTTAATCCATCTTGAGTTAATTTTTGTATAAGGTGTAAGGAAGGGATCCAGTTTCTGTTTTCTGCATATGGCTAGCCAGCTTTCTCAGCACAGTTTATTAAATAGGGAATCCTTTCCCCATTGCTTGTTTTTGTCAGGTTTGTTGAATATCAGATGGTTGTAGATGTGTGGTATTATTTCTGAGGTCTCTAATCTGTTCCATTGATCTATATATCTGTTTTGGTACCAGTACCATGCTGTTTTGGTTACTGTAGCCTTGTAGTATAGTTTGAAGTAGGTAGCATGATGCCTCTAGCTTTGTTCTTTTTGCTTAGGATTGTCTTGGCTATATGGGCTCTTTTTTGGTTCCATATTATATTTAAAGCAGTTTTTTTCAATTCTGCAAAGAAAGTCTATGATAGCTTGATGGGAATTGCATTGAATCTGTCAATTGCTTTGAGCAGTATGGCCATTTTCACCATATTGATTCTTCCTATCCATGAGCATGGAATGTTTTTCCATTTGTTGTGTCCTCTCTTATTTCCTTGAGCAGTGGTTTGTAGTTCTCCTTGAAGAGGTCCTCACATCCCTTGTAAGTTGTATTCCTAAGTATTTTATTCTCTTTCTAGCAATTGTGAATGGGAGTTCCCTCATGATTTGGCTCTCTGCTTGTCTATTATTGGTGTATAGGAATGCTTGTGATTTTTGCACATTGATTTTGTATCCTGAGACATTGCTGAAGTTGCTTATCAGCTTAAGGAGTTTCTAGGCTGAGATGATGGGGTTTTCTAAATATACAATCATGTCATCTGTAAACAGAAACAATTTGACTTCCTCTCTTCCTATTTGAATACCTTTATTTCTTTCTCTTGCCTGATTGCCCTGGCCAGAACTTCTAATACTATGTTGAATAGGAGTGGTGAGAGAGGGCATCCTTGTCTTGTGCCGGTTTTCAAAGGGAATGGTTCCCACTTTTGCCCATTCAGTATGATATTGGCTATGGGTTTACCATAAATAGCTCTTATTATTTTAAGAAATGGTCCATCAATACCTAGTTTATTGAGAGTTTTTAGCATGAAGGATGTTGAATTTTATTGAAGGACTTTTCTGCATCTATTGAGATAATCATGTGGTTTTTGTCACTAGTTCTGTTTGAGGTAGCAACTTTTTACCAGTTAGTATAACAGTGTTTTACTATTCTTGCAATTGGGACTGTCACAACTGTGTAGTGACTGGATAACCATTTAGAACAGACTGAAGTAATCTAGTTAAAATGAAGAGAAAATAGTAAGATAGCTGAAACACCACTTGCTATAGAAGGAAGATGATCAAGCAATCACATATCTTTGTAATATATAAGCATTCTTGAGTTATAGAGAGAACATTCCAATTAAGGACTTACGGGTAAAAGAATCAAAGGAAAGTGTGATTGAGAAGTATAGTTTTAGAATAAAGTTCCCAAATGGAAATTTTAGCTTAGCTTGAATAGTAGAATGCAGAGAAATAAAGGATTTTTAACATGATTAGAATTTAATGCTTTAGCCATATTCACACATCTGTTTCATACAGTCATACCAGTTCTAAGAACATACACTGTGATGCAGAAAGCTATTTTAGAATGTAGGATGTCAGTCTCAGGAACTAATACTTTAAATGCTAGGAAAATTTTAAGCTATTTAATCCCCAGTGATTCTGGTGAGGGCTCAGAAAAGGAAGAGAGCTGTAGGAAAAGTCTGAAACTTCTTAGGGATTACATAAGTGGTTGCTATGAGAATGATGGTTGAAATACAGACCCGAAAGGCAATTCTGATGAGGTTTCAGGTGGGAATGAGGATCCAGGTATTGGAAACTGGAGTAAAGGTTATCCTGTTATAAAGTAGCAGAGAATTTAGCTAAATTGTCTCCATGCCTGAGGGCTTTATAGAAGGCAGAATTAAGAGTGATGAACAAGGCTATTTGGTGAAAGAAATTTCTAAGCAAAACGTTGAAGGAGCTCCATGATTTCTTTTAACTGCATACAGTAAAATGTAAGAGAAGATAAAGATTTAAAGATAAAATTTATAATTAAAAGGGAGGCAGAAAGGAAAGATTTTAAAAATTGACAGCCCAGCCAATGTAAAGAACGGAAATGCATGTTTAGGAAAGCAAACCAAAGGTGTTGCCAAGTTGCTGTTTGCTAACAAAATTAGCATGACTAGTAGGGAGCCAGGTGATATTCATCAATAAAATGGAAGAATGACCCAGAAGGCATTTCAGAGATCTTAAAGGCAAACTAGGAACTTGAGGGCAAGGTTTCCAGAGAGGAGCCCATGGGACCTCAACATTCAATCTCTGTGTCACCTCAAGTGTCTGATCCCCACATTTTAGCAAAAGGCTTCTTGGACACCCTAGCAATGGCTTAAGCCAACCTGGGTGCAGCTCATGTTTTCACTCCATAGGGTACAAGTGGTAAGTCTTGGTGGCATTCATATGGTGCTAATTCTGCAGGTGCACACAGTTCATGAGCTACCTCCACCTAGATTTCAAAGGATATTGTTGACAGCCTGGGGGTCCAGGCAGAAACTTGTTGCAGGGGTCAAGCTTTTGTAGAGAGCTACAGTGAGGGCAATGTCCAGCAGACAGTTGAGGTTTGGGCTCTCGCAGAGACATCAGAACTGTAGAGCTACTCACATGCAACGCCAGCCTGGGAGAGCGGCCGGCAAAAGACCCTAACCCATTAGAGGTGCTATTTGGGCTAAGCCTAGCAAAGCTGTGGGAATGCGGCTGCCTGAGGCCTTAGGGACCCAACCCCTGCCCCAGTGTGCCCAGAAGGTGGGACACGGAGTCAAGAAAGATTATTCTGGAGGCTTAAGATTTGATGTGCACTCCATTGGATTTTGGACTTACTTGTGAGCATTAACCTCTTTCTTCTTGTCTATTCCTCCCTTTTGCAATGAGAATGTCTCTTCCATGCCTGTCCCACCATTGTATTTTGGAAACAGGTAACTTGTTTAATTTCACAGGCTGACAGCTAGAAGGGAATTTACCTCAGGATAAATTGTGCCTGACTGTTGCCCATATCTGATTTTGATGAGACTCTGGACCTTTGAGTTGGTGCTGGAATGAGTTAAGAATTTGTAGCTATTGGGATGGAATGAATGTATTTTGCATGTAAGAAGAACATGAGTTTTGAAGGGCCAGAGGTAAAATGTTATGGTTCGAATATATCCCTCAAAAGCATGTGTTTGAAATGTAATGCCCAATGCAACAGTGTTGGGAGGTGGGACCTTTAAGAGGTGATTAGTTCAAGAGATCTTCACCCTCATGAATGGATTAATGCCATTATCACAGGAGTGGATTATCAGCAAGCGTGGGTTCCTTATAAAGGATGCATTTGGCCCTATTTGTCTCTTGCCCTCTCTTGTCCTCTTGCCTTCCACCAAGGGAATAACACTGTTAGAAGGCTATTGCCAGATGCTGGCACCTTGATATTGGACTATCCAGCTTCTAAAACTAAGAAATAAATTTCTGTTCCTTATAAAATACCCAGTCTCAGATATTCTTTATGGCAGCACAGAACAGTTGAAGACAGATACCCATAAAGCTTTTGTTTTAATATCCTTTGGATTCTTCAAACCATAGGAAGACTTTTGGAATAAATCTGATAGAATAAGCTTATTCTATTATTTCTAACTACTCATTGGAAGGGGGAGATTATTCTATCAAGTAATAAAAAATGTTAATGAGGGTATAGAGTAGATCCCATCCCTGCTTTACCACTAACTAGTTCTGTGACCTTAGACAATCATTTGTCTTATAAAAGCATTACTTTCCCAATTTTAAAAATAAGAGTAAACTAGATACCAAGAATAAATATTTCAATGTTTCTTTGTAATTGCATTATATTGCCTTATTTGGTCTTTAAAACTTTGTAAATGCTACACATAGATTAAATTATTTAATTTTCATACAACCCTGTGAGGTTGACACTATGAACCTACTTTTACATATGAGGCAACAAAGACATTTTGGAAAGTCTGAGTAATTTGAAAATTTATAAAAGATGTCTATGAAACAAGCCAGTTGTCCAGTTTCCTCTGAAGAGTCTCTGTAAGCAATGTCCAGTCTATGGTGTATCTAAAATTTAAAATAAATACTTGGGAGGGGAAAACAGGGCCTGTTTTCTTACTGCTCACCACTATCTTGCTCTTGGGCAGGTCATTAACTTTTCTGGAATTTTTCTCATCTTTAAAATGAGAGAGGTGGCCGGGCACGGTGGCTCACTCCTGTAATCCCAGCGCTTTGGGAGGCCAAGGCGGGTGGATCATGAGGTCAGGAGATTGAGACCACGGTGAAACCCCGTCTCTACTAAAAATACAAAAAATTAGCCGGGCGTAGTGGCGGGCGCCTGTAGTCCCAGCTACTTGGGAGGCTGAGGCAGGAGAATGGCGTGAACCCAGGAGGCGGAGCTTGCAGTGAGCTGAGATTGCGCCACTGCACTCCAGCCTGGGTGACAGAGCAAGACTCCGTCTCAAAAAAAAAAAAAAAAAAAAAAAAAATGAGAAAGGTAGTTTCAAGACTGTTGGATTGTCTATTACTCTAAACATCTATATTCCTAAAATTATATCTGAACAGAGCCTTTAAAAACTATATAAATAAGATTTCAAAATATATATGTAAAATGTTTTTTGTCATACTTTGCATTATACTTTTCCATTTACTCATGCAGACCAGTCCTATACAATTAACCCAATAAATTATATACATTATATAATTATATTACATAAAATGTATTTACATTATATAAAATGAAATCAATGCATTAAAGAGTTTAGTAGTGCTCACATCACACTCTTGTTGATTCCTAGAATTATCATTACCTGTAAGCAAATTAGAGGTGTGTGCCTAGTCCCGTTACTTTGAAGCTACTTTCATAAAGACCCTCTGACTCCTGGTATTTATGCACATATATTTTAGCCTAGGCTGACAAGTCATTGAAGATCTTGGTCATTCCACTCCCTGCTTTGTCATTGTCTTAGTTTGTTACATAAGATTCCTCTCTAGGGACATGAATTCTTTAGGAAATCCAGAATTATTCATGAAAGATATCTAGAATGTAAAGTGTCTGCAGAGCGTTACAGAGTTGGGTATCTATAGCAAATGTATGATGGAAGATTACCCAAATGACTGCTAGAAGACAGGCTAAAATGAGGTAGTCCCAAGAAAGATAAGTAAAGCAATTTTTTTAATACTTCCAGTGAAGCACAGCTTTGAATAATGTACATAATCTTTAGCAGTCACAGAAGAGGACAGAAGCACCAGGAGTTCAATGATAAAATTAAAAAAAAATTTTTTGACTTTTTGATTTATTTTTTGAACTAACATTAAGAGCCAGAGTCAAAACTAGAAGTACCAAATACAAACATTTACTATAATCTGTCTAAAAGACAGTATCTTATGTACATAAAAGTACAGAGCATGGTGACATTTAACTTTAATCACTTAATGTATGCATTTCAACATTACTATTAAACATAGTAGTTGGTCATTAGGTGACAGATCCAGGGGTGCAGTGTGTCAGGGGTCAGAGGATAGGGGGTAGTAATGATAGCAATGTCGACCTAAAAGGAAAAAGTGAAGGCAAAATTATATTGGTAGACAGTTTATTTGGGCCAAGCTTGAGGACAGCAACCCAGGAGCTTAGATTCAAGTTGCCCTGAATATACACTCCAATTAGCTGCGGTTATAAGGGTATTTTTAAAGGAAAAGAAGAGGCAGTTTCTAAGTTGTTTACCAAAAATTTCCATTAAAATAACATAAGGTATAGATTGGCTATACATTTTTTGTTAGTATTACAAATTTCTGAAACATGAAGATAGTGAGTGAGGGAGCTAACCAGCAATTGCCCCCAAGCATGGGCGTGGAAGCTGGGGGGTGGGGGTGGGGGCAGTCATGACTGAAGTCTCATATTCATGTTTCTCTGGGCCTAATAAATTTTTCGTATCTTACATAGCTCAGACTCTGACCTATTTTTCTTTTCTCAGTAACAATATCAACAAAATTACATTTGTGCTGCTTATATTCCAGACACAGTGTTATTACATGCCTTAACCCTGTCAACTGAAGAATCACAATGTTCATAAATTTTGGAAAAAAATAGCTTTATTTCTTAAAAAGGGTTGCAGCCTGTAGGTTGGCCAACCACATGCTGGGAAGCATAACCTTGGGCAGAAGCTGGAAGCAGACAGTTGTTTTTTTTTTTTTTTTTTTGAGATGGAGTCTCGTTCTGTCACCCAGGCTGGAGTGCGATGGCATGATCTCAGCCCACTGCAACCTCTGCCTCCCGGGCTCAAGTGATCCTCCTGCCTCAGCCTCCTGAGTAGCTGGGACTACAGGCACACGCCACCACGCCCAGCTATTTTTTTTATTTTTAGTAGAGACGGGGTTTCACCATGTTGGCCAGAATGGCCTCAATCTCTTGACTTCGTGATCCACCCACCTCGGCCTTCCGAAATGCTGGGATTACAGGCGTAGGCCACCGTGCCCAGGCTGAAGCAGGCACTTTGAAAGAGGAAAGGATGGGAGAGGAATTTGTGCTAAACAGGTTGGCTATGTATTTAACAGGTTATAGGAGGAGCTGTGAATATTAGTGACAAGTGGGACATGTGCATGCATAGTAAGCAAACATACATGCTACATTCTTCCTATGTTCATGTTGGGCTGAAGACTTAACATTTAAATGCATTAAAATTAGACTCCATACATCAAAAGGTGAAATGGAGGACACAGAGGCATCCTGTGTGCAGTCTCTGTAAACTGGCCAGAACCAGCCCATGGTGTTGGTGAGGGCGGCGGGGAGTCTCTTATCAAGAAAGAATGCTGATCAGTTGCTGTGTCAAAATTGCAAAAGGGAGGAGCAGCAACAGGCAGCTGGCTGAAATCAGCGGTGGAATAAATCTTGTGAAAGGGCTGGTTTCTGTTTAACCATTAGGAAAGAAAGCCTAATGGTGGTTAGCAAAGGAAGGGGTATAACAAGGCATGACCAACCTCCCATCCCATCATGGCTGGGATTTTAAGGTTTATCTGGGGTCCACTGGCCAAGAAGGGGGTCTGCTCAGTTGGTTGCAGGGCTGAGGATTTAATTTTTGTTTCTCAGGCATTAAATCACACAACAACCCTTATAGGGAGGATCTTCATCTTTTGACAAATGAGGAAACTGAGGCTGAAGGAGGCCAAATGACTTGTCCAAAGTTAGTCACATAGTCACAGAAACTATTTGAGTCCAAGCAGTCTCCTCCAGAGCCTGTGCTCTTAACTGTGCTGTCATAATCACTAATTAAAGATGTGTCTGTAAAATACACTTGTCAAATGTCACAAGTGTCAGCTTATCTACATAATCATTTTCTTCATTCTTTTTCAGATGGGTTAATACAAGATAAGCCCTATGGACAGAAAAATGCAAATAGAAAGGGAAAAGCAGTAAGTAGATTGATATAGCCTTTAAAAACCATTTTTAAAGGATATACCATTTAGGAGCATCCTAAATGTTAGCATTTTACATTGTTTTGAATTAATATTTACTGACAGTATTCTGCCAGAAAGAAAGTACATACTTTATTATCATACATGTATACATTGATTATAAATCAACTTCATCATATACTTTATAGTTACTTATAAATTTATAAATTATTATAAAGTAATACAAATATAACATCAACTTTAGCTAGGCTACACTATTTGTTGCTTCTACCTCCCCCAAAATAGTTATTGCTTAATAGGCAAACCACAATAGGACCAGAAAAGCACAGGCTATGGCTGCCCATCTACTGGGACATGAGCAATTTTAAAGAAGCCACTTTTCTCATCCCAATTTCCCATTAATACTTAAAGTTAACTATTTTGGATTCCATTCTTTGAACTTTGAAAATGTTTAATTGTTCAAGATTCAGTTGTCTAAATGCCATGCCAGGCTAACAGCAATAAGTATTTCAGAAATGGAACAAGAATGTGTAGCTTGACATGAAGATCAGGCAAGAAAGAAATATTTTAATGACAAATAAGAGAAAGAAAATTTTGGTCTGCCTCATATTTTGCACTCAGAAGGCAAGAACCACGCTCATACAGTGGAGAAAATTCCAAGCCGCAAAAGAAGTGTCAGTGCTTTCTTGTAATTTTCAATGATTAACTTTCTTAATCTAAGAAATTAGAACCCCATGCTAATACTCTTATAGAGAGTAAGATTTGATATAAGAATTTCTTGGACTTCATGCAATAGGCTTTAGTCACTTAAAGACAGCAATTCCAAATTTTTCAGAACATTACTGGTCCTAAAATTCAGTCCAGTTATCCCAATAAGCCATTAAGTGTTGTGGAAATTTTAATGTTTTGGTGCTTATACTATTTATTCCAGACTGACTCATTCATCTAAAAATAGTATGAGAACTCCATCAGATTATGTGGCCAAACTTTTATTTAGAAAAAAAATCACATACCTATAAGGTACTATGTTGTTACAGAAGGAGCACAAGATTTCAAGCCTGAAGACCCAGATTCTGGCACCAGTCTCTTCATTCATTAAGTAGAGGTTAAATGGGGACTAATTTATGAAATATTTATGGAAATACATACTATATAGCAGACACCATGCCAGTTAATATTTAAAGAGATTATGCTACATCATGGGTACCATGTTAAGCTTTTTATGGCCATTATTTTATTTAATCCTTACAAAAAATGGACATTATTATTATTTTCATTTTGCAGAGGAGAAAATTGAGTCTCAGTGAAATTAGATAACTTGTATAAGGTCACAATCAGTAAGAAAGTTGGAATTTGACCCTACAGTGCATAAAATTAATGTATTTATCTCCTGCCCCCCGACTTTGAGAAATTAAAAATATATTAGTGAATGTGGCTGACAGAAAAGTAGGCACAGAATTACAGCTATACTAGATGGAGGCACAGGGTGTTTTAGGAGCATCCTGTGAAAAACGCACTTAACAGGAACCTGGCAGGAGAGGGAGGGTAGAGGTTGGTAATGAAAGGCCTTTTTAAACAAAAAAAGGTGATTCAATGAAATAACATGTGTAAAATATTTTCCAGTGCCTTGCATATAAAATATGCATTGTTTTGGCTGAATTCAACTGAATTCTCATAGCAGTAGCATTCCCAGGACCATTCAAACAATTAGTATTTTAATAGCATCATTGAGCTGGAGGACTTGAGATTTTATGTCTATTCCAATTCAATATATTTTTACAAAGATAAATTTTATCATAAAAATACAGCTCTAGGGTCTCCAAGAGACTCAGAGACACCTAAAAAGTATAAACCATCTCCTAAATGCCAATATACCAAAATCTTTAATCATAGTTGTCATTCTTCTCCACCAGAATGTAAGCTCCTTGAGAGCTAGGAGATTGTGTGTCTTGTATTCCCAGCATCTGGAACAGTGTCAGATACTTTAGCATTCAACAAATACTTTTTGAATGAGTACCTACTATGTGTCAGGGACTATGGATACAAAAATGAAAAGAATACAGCCTTTGACTTCAAAGAGCTTACAGCCAGGTAGAGGAAAATATGTACTTGGAGCAAATCAGTAATATATCAGTATTATATCAGTAATATAATTGTTCTAAAGGAGATACAAAGAATGGTAGGTATAGGCAAAGTAGTACCTGTTATTAAAGATGATCTGACAGTTGGCTTGAGATTGGGCCTGACTCTATATTAACTATGGTAACTCAGGTGATTTGGCACATTACTACCTGTTTAGTTCACTGCTATAACCAAAATACCATAAACTGGGTGGTTTATAAACAACAGAAATTTATTTTTCACATTTCTGGAGTCTGGGAAGTCTAAGACCAAGGCTCCTGCATTTTCAGTGTCTGGTGAGAGCCCACTTCCTAGTTTACAGACTGCTATGTTCTTGCTGTGCCCTCACATGGTGGAAGGGATGAAAGAGTTCTCTGGGGTCTCTTTTGTAAGGGCAGTAATCCCACTCATGAGGGCTCTGCCCTTATGACCTAATCAGCTTCCACAGGCCCTACCTCCAAATACCATCACATTGGGGATTAGGTTATCAACACTACTTTTGGGTGACATAAGCATAGAAGAAACATTCTCATTGCAAAAGGGAGAAGTAGGAAAGAAAAAATGAGTAACAAGTCCCAAGTAGGTCCAAACTACAAGGCAAACTCTATGAGATCTTAAGGCTTGAGAATAATCCTCTTTAGCTCAGTGTTCTAGGACCAAGGTCCTGCCTTCTGGACTCACTGTGGTTGGGAGTCTTGCTTTATGGACTCACTTGGATAGAGATCCTGCCCCAACACATTTACCAGGCAGGGATAGGACCCCCAAGGCCCCAAGCAGCTCTGCTCCCATGGCTTTGGATGACTTCACTCCCACAGCTTTGGGCAGGGACTCCATCTGACCTGTCAAAATTGAGGCAATGGTCTCCCCTTTTGAAACTGAGGAAGCAGCCCTGATGATCTCTGAATTGCCTTTGGGGTTGTTTTTTCCCTTGTCTTGAAGAATAGTGCCTGGCTTCTGTTGAGATGGCTGATGAAGCTTGTGGTTCACGCTAATCTTCTTATTAAATGGTTGCTCCGCTATACCCTTAGCATTGTCTCCCAAACATGCTTTCTCATTTTTTGCAATGAGATAGCCTAAGAATTCACCAGATCTTTAGGTTCTAGTCTCTTTTTCTTAACAAGCCTATCTTTAAGTCATGTCTTTCCTTTCACATTTTACAATAAACATTCAGGATGAGCCAAGCCATACCTTCAACAGTTTGCTTAGAAATTGCTTCAGCCAAATACAGTCGTCCCCTCTGCTCCACAGGGCATACATTTCAACATCCCCAGTGGATTCCTGAAACCACAGATTTTACCAAGCTCTATATGCTTTATGTTTTGTCTATACATACATATCTATGATGAAGTTTACTTTATAAATTAGGCATGGTAAGAAATTAACATCTAATAATAAAATAGAACAGTTATACTGTAACAAAAGTTATATGAATGTGGTCTCTCTTTCTCTCAAAATGTCTCATTGTGCTATACTGACCCTTCTCCTTGGGATAAAAGATAAAAGATGGGCACTAAGTGATTAATGGCTGGGTAGTGTATACAGCATGGTGTGCTGGACAAAGGGATTGTTCCCATCTTGGGCAGGATGGGGTAGGATGTAGTAGGATGCCATGAGAGTTCAACACATTACTCAGAGAAACTAGACTTCAGTGCAAAAAAAAATAGCCAAAAAGAGGAATACTATATAATAATAAAATTATCAGTTCACAAAGAAGAAGACAAAATAATCCTAAAGCAATAGAGCCTGGAAATACATAAGCCAAAATCCAATAGAGCTGAAAGAGGAAATAAAATCCTCAATTATAGTTAGGGATATCAACACCCACTCTTAGCAATTTATAGAACTACTAGGCAGAAAATCAAGTATATAAAAGGCTAGAATAACACAGTCAACTAATAAGATCTGACACTCTGCCCAACAATATAGCAGATATACACTGTCTTCACATGTTCATGGAACATTCACCAAGCTAGACCATATCCTGGGCCATAAAACAAAGTTCAGTAAATGTAGAATAATTAAAACCACATGAAGCATGTTAATTGACCATAATGGAATATAAAGGAATTCAAAGGATTTGGGGGCTGATCAAGGAAGAAACTATGGCCATGAAGTGGCAGTGGTACACAGAACTTTATTTGGATGATGCTTTGACAGGTTCACATGCTGGAGTAGTCCCTTATGGCATGAGACTATCCAGAAGTGATAGCATGTGGTGGAGGAGAGCACCACTCAGAAGGCAAGGAAATTCTTAGGGGAGAGGAGTGTCAGAAGAGGGGGTTACACATCTTCATGCTTTCACTCAGTAGCCTGGCAGGGAGTCTCTAGGTCACAGACCTCCAATGGGCAGCAGAGGCTTGGGGCCTTTATATTCCTAAGTTTTATCTAATCGATGGCTAGCAGATGCTGGGCACAGTTCTGTGGGGCATGCAAAGCAGATAGGTTCTAAATAGCCAAAAATATGCTTATTTGTGTTATATTTAAAACAATTTGATACATATAAATCTTAGTCTGGTGTTGACAGGCTTATGAGATAACGAGTCTCAGCCTGCCGTGA
This sequence comes from Pongo pygmaeus, assembly GCF_028885625.2. Classification (NCBI taxonomy): domain Eukaryota; kingdom Metazoa; phylum Chordata; class Mammalia; order Primates; family Hominidae; genus Pongo; species Pongo pygmaeus. Next base: position 101,755,919 of record NC_072384.2, on the reverse strand, counting down.
AGAAGTAAACAACTGTATTAGTCAGTTTTTACACTGCTATAAAGAACTGCCTGAGACTGGGTAATTTTTAAAGAGAAGAGATTTAATTGACTCTCAGTTCCACATGGCTGGGGAGGCCTCAGGAAACTTACAGTCATGGCAGAAGGCAAAGGAGAAGCAAGCACCTTCTTCAGAAGGTGGCGGGAGACACAGCAAGTGGGGAAGTAGCACTCTTTTAAACCATCAGATCTCGTGAGAACTTACTATCACAAGAACAGCATGGGGAAAACCATCCCTATGATCCAGTTTCCTCCTACCAGGCCCCTCCCCAACACATGAGGATTACAATTCAAGATGAGATTTGGGTGGGGACACACAGCCAAACCATATCAACAGCCTGAGTGTCAGGAGACAAGGGGAAAATATACAGAGACATCTTTGTCTCCTTTATATAACATGGAATCAAAATCAATAACAAAGATAACAGGAAAATCTCCAAATACTTGGCAATTAAACAAGTACACGATTCTAAATAATTCTTGGGGCAAAGAGGAAGTCTCAAATGGAGTAAAAGAAAACATAGAACTCAATAAAAATGGAAATACCACCTATCGAAATTTGCAGGACACAGCTGAAACAATGTTGAAGAAAATGTATCATGTTAAATGCATACACCAAAAAGGAAAATGCTCAAATCAATAAGCTCCCACCTCAACTACTTAGAAAAAGAACACCAAAATAAACTCAAAGCAAGCATAGGGAAGCAAATAATATAAGAGCAGAAATCAATGAAACTGAAATTAAAAAGCTATTAAAGAAAACACCAAAAACTCTGGTTCTTCAATATAATCAGTAAAATTGATAAACCTCTAGCAAGAATTAAAATGATAAAGATACAAATTACCAGTATCAAGAATGAAATAATATATCACCGCAGATTTTGCAGTCATGAAAAAGATAGTAAGAGAATACTACAGATAATTCTATGCTCATAAATATGACAACTTAGAGGAAATGGACCGAGTCCTGAAAAACCATGAACTACCTAACTCGACCTCGACCAAGATGAAGTAGACAAACAATAGTTCTATGGCCACTAAAGAAATTGAATTGGGCCAGGCACAGTGGCTTACGCCTGTAATCCCAGCACTTTTGGGAGGCCTAGGTGGGCGGATCACTTGAGGTCAGGAGTTTGAAACCAGCCTGACCAACATGGTGAAACCCCATCTCTACTAAAAATACAAAAATTAGCCAGGTGTGGTGGCAGGTGCCTTTAATCTCAGCTACTTGGCAGGCTGAGGCACGAGAATCGCTTGAACCCGGGAAGCGGAGGTTGCAGTGAGCCAAGATCGTGCCACTGCACTCCAGCCTGGTTGACAGAGTGAGACTCCGTCTCAAAAAAAAATGATAACTTAAAAGCTCCTGGAACAGAAATCACCAATTTTACACAATCTATTCCAAAAAAATATAAAAGGAGGGAACATTTCCCAACTCATTTTGTGAGGCTAATAATATAATAACGAAACAAGACGAAGACAGTGAAAAAAGAAAGAGAATTACAGGCTGGGCACAGTGGCTCACGCCTGTAATCCCAGCACTTTGGGAGGCCGAGGCAGGCAGATCACAAGGTCAGGAGATTGAGACCACGGTGAAACCCCGTCTCTATTAAAAATACAAAAAATTAGCCGGGCGTGGTGGTGGGCGCCTGTAGTCCCAGCTACTCAGGAGGCTGAGGCAGGAGAATGGCGTGAACCCAGGAGGCGGAGCTTGCAGTGAGCCGAGATCGTGCCACTGCACTCCAGCCTGGGCGACAGACTGAGACTCTGTCTCAAAAAAAAAAAAAAAAAAGAGGAAGAAAGAATTACAGATCAGTATGTCTCATGAACTTAGATGGAAAATCCTCAACAAAATATAGGAATGTATAAAAAACAATTATACACTATGGCCAAAAGAGATTTGCTCTGGATATGCAACGCTGGTTCGACATTTAAAAATCAATCCATGTAATCTAATGTATGCATAGACTAAAAGAGTAAAATCATATAATATAAACTGACACAAAAGCTTTTCACAAAATTCAATACTCAATCATGAGTAAAAGCTCTCAACAAACTAGTAATAAGAGGTAACTTTCTCAACTTGATAAAGAGCATCTACAAAAACCCACAGCTTACATCATGCTTAATGTTAAAAAATGGAACACTTTCCCTCTAAGATCAGGAACAGGGCAAGGGTGTATGCGCTTACCATTCTTTCTCAATATAGAAAGGAGATAAAAATTATGCCAATTGGGAAGGAAGAAATAAAACTATTTTCAGATGACATGATTGACTCTGCAGAAAACATCAGGGAGCCTACAAAAAACAACACTACAACTAATAAGTGAATTCAGCAAGATTGAAGGATACAAATTCCATATGCAAAAAATTGATACCATTTCTATAGACTAAAAATGAACAGGTGGAAACGAAACTTTAAAACACAATAAGATTGATAATAACTGCAAAGAAAGCAAAATACTTACAAACCTAATAAAACATGTATAGAATCTGTATGATAACAATTACAAAATGCTGATGAAAGAAATCCAAGACCTAAGGAAATGGAGAGACATACCATGTTTCTGGATTGGAAGATTCAACATAATAAAGATGTCAGTTCACTCCAAATTGATGTGTAGATTTAATGCAATTTATACGTATATTATAACTTTTTCTAGACATAGACAAGATCATGCTAAAATGTTTGTAGAAAAGCACAGACCCTAGGATAGCCAAAACAATCTTTAAAAAAGCATAAAGTGGGAGGAATCACTTTACTTGATATTAAGTAATCAAGAATAAAGAGAGGAGAGATAGACACATAGGTCAATGAAACAGAATAGACATCCCAGAGATAGGCCCACATACTTTTTTTTGTTGTTGTTGTTGTTGTTGTTGAGACAAAGTTTTGCTCTTGTTGCCCAGGCTGGAGTGCAATGGCGTGATCTCGGGTCACCACAACCTCCATCTCCCGGGTTTAAGCGATTCTCCTGCCTCAGCCTCCTGAGTAGCTGGGATTACAGGCATGCACCACCACGCCTGGCTAATTTTGTGTTTTTAGTAGAGATGGGGTTTCTCCATGTTGGTCAGGCTGGTCTTGAACTCCTGACCTCAGGTGATCCGCCTGCCTTGGCCTCCCAAAGTGCTGCCAACTGATTTTTGCCGGTGATGCAAAAGCAATTCAATGGAGGAAAGAGCCTTTTCAACAACTGGCACTGGAGCAATTGGACATCCATGGAGAAAAAAATGAACTTCAGCCTCATTAAAACAGAATAAAACTAAATAGGGGTGAAATGTGGAGCAACTGCTGGTGGGAATTTAAAATTTTACAACCACTCCTGAAAATATTTTAGCAGTTTTATTTATTTTATTTTATGTATTATTGTTTGAGACAGCATCTGGCTGTGTCACCGAGGCTGGAGTGCAGCAGTGCTATCTCAGCCTCCTAGGTTCAAGCCATCCTCCCACCTCAGTCTCCCAAGTAGCTGGGACTACAGGCGCATGCTACCATGCTCAGCTAATTTTTGTATTTTTGGTAGAGAAGGGGTTCCACCACGTTGTCCAGGCTGGTCTCAAACACCTGAGCTCAAGTGATCTGTCTGCCTTAGCCTTCCAAAGTGCTGGGAAAACAAGCATGGACCATATTTTTTATTTTTAACTTTTATTTTAGGTTTGGAGTACATGTTCAGGTTTCTTATATAGGTAAATTGTGTGTCACAGGGGTTTTGTCAGATTATTTCATTACCCAGGTAGTAAACATAGTACTCAATGGGTAGTTTTTTTAATCCTCACCCTCCTCCCACTCTCCACCCTGACCCCAGTGTCTTGTTGTTGCCTTCTTTGTGTCCATATGTACTCAGTGTTTAGCTCCTAATTATAAGTGGGAACATGCAGTATTTGGTTTTCTGTTCCTGTGTTAGTTTGCTTAGGACAATTGCTTGCAGCTCCATCCATGTTGCTGCAAGGACATGATCTCATTCTTTTTTATGGCTACATAGTATTACATGGTATATATGTACCACATTTTCTTTATCTAGTCTACCATGGATGGACATTTAGGTTGATTCTATATCTTTGCTATTGTGAATAGTGCTGTGATGAACATATGTGTACAAGTGTCTTTATGGTAGAATGATTTATATTCCTTTGGGTATATATCCAATAACGGGATTGCTGGGTCAAATGGTAATTTTGTTTTAAGTTCTTTCAGAAATTGCCAAACTACTTTCCACAATGGCTGAACTAATTTACATTCCTCCCAGCATTGTATAAGTGTTCCTTTTTCACTGCAACCTTGCCAGCATCTGTTATTTTTTGACTTTTTAATAATAGCCATTCTGACTGGTGTGAGATGGCATATCATTGTGGTTTTGATTTACATTTCTCTAATGATTAATGATGTTGAGCATTTTCTCATATGATCATTGGCTGGGTGTATGTCTTCTTTTGAGAAGTGTCTATTCATGTCCTTTGCAGTTTTTAATGAGGTTGTTTTTGCTTGTAAATTTAAGTTCCTTATGGATTCTGGATATTTGGCATTTGTTGGAAGCATAGTTTGCAAATATATTCTCCTATTCTGTAGGTTGTCTGTTTTCTCTGTTGATAGTTTCTTTTACCGTTCAGAAGCGCTTTAGTTTAATTAGGTCCCATTTGTCAAGTTTTGTTTTTGTTGCAATTGCTTTTGGCATCTTCTTTTTGTGACTATTGTAAATGGGATTGGATTCTTAATTTGGCTCTCAGCTTGGATGTTACTGATGTATAGAAATGATACTGATTTTTGTACATTGATTTTGTACCCTGAAACTTTGCTGAAGTTGTTTTCAGATCAAGGAGCTTTTGGTCAGACACTATGGGGTTTGATAGGAATCACATACATTGATTTGTATATGTTGAACCAACCTTGCATCCCAGGCATAAAGCCTATTTGATTATAGCAGATTAGCTTCTTTATGTGCTGCTGGATTCAGTTTTCTAGTATTTTGTTAAGGATATTTACATCTATGTTCATCAAGGATATTGAAGTTTTCTTTTTCTGTTGTGTCTCTTCCAGGTTTTGGTATCAAGATGATGCTGGCCTCATAGATGAGTTAGGGAGCCAAGTCCCTCCTCAATTTTTGGAATAGTTTCAGTGGTAGTAACAGCTGTTTAAAATTTGGCCTTGAATCCATCTGGTCCATGACTTTTTTTTTTTTGGTTGGCAGCCTTTATATTATAGATTCAATTTTGGAACTCATTATTGGTCTGTTAAGGGATTCATGTTCTTCCTGGCTCAGTCTTGGGGTGTTGTATGGGTCCAGGATTTATCCATTTCTTCTGGGTTTTCTAGCTTGTTTTTATAGAGGTGTTCATAATAGTCTCTGAGGGTTTTTTGTATTTCTGTGGGGTCAGTGGCAATGTCCCCTTGGTCATTTCTAATTGTGCTAATTTGGATCTTCTCTTTCTGTATTAGTCTAGCTAGCAGTCTATCTATCTTATAATTTTTTTCAAAAAAACAACTCCTGGGGATTCATTGATCCTTTGTATGGTTTTTCACATCTCAGTTTCTTTCACTTCAGCTTTGATTTTGGTTATTTCTTGTCTTATGATCACTTCAGGGTTAGTTTGCTCTTGTTTCTCTAGTTCCTCTAGTTGTGATGTTAGTTTGTTAATTTAAGATCTTTCTAACTTTTTGATATGGATGTTTAGTGCTATAAACTTCCCTCCTAATACTGCCTTAGCTGTGACCCAGAGATTCTGGTATGTTGTATCTTCGGTTCTCATTAATTTCAAAGAATTTCTTTATTTCTGCCTTAATTTCATTATTTACCCAAAAGCCATTCAGGATCAGGTTGTTTAATTTCCATGTGATTATATGGTTTTGAGTGATTTTCTTAGTATTTATTTCTATTTTTATTGCACTGTGGTACAAGAGCATCATTGTTATTATTTTGGTATTTTTGAGTTTGCTGAGGATTGTTTTATGTCTGGTTGGGTGGTCAATTTTAGAGTATGTGCCATGTGCACACAAGAAGAATGTATATTCTGTTGTTTTGGGATGGAGTGGAGTGTAGATGTCTATTAGGCCCTTTTGGCAAGTGTTGGGTTCAGGTCCTGAATATCTTTGTTAGTTTTCTGCCTCAGTGGTCTGTCTAATACTGTCAGTGGGATATTGAAGTCTCCCATTATTTTTCTGTGGTTATCTAAGTCTCTTTGCAGGTCTCTAAGAACTTGTTTTATGAATCTGAGTGTTCCTGGTTTGAGTGTGTATATATTTAGGACAGTTAGATCTTCTTCTTGAATTGAGCCCTTTACCATTATGTAATGCCCTTCTTTGTCTTTCTTGATCTTTGTTGGTTTGTTTTGTCTGAAATTAGAATAGCAACCGTGATTTTTTTCTGTTTTCTGCTTGCTTTACTTTGAGCCTATGGATGTCACTGCATGTGAGATGGGACTCTTGAAGACAGCATACCACTGGGTCTTGCTTCTTTGTTCAGTGCCACTCTATGCTTCTTACTTGGGGCATTTAGCCTGTTTACATTTAAAGTTAGTATTGATATGTGCAGATTTGTTCCTGTCATCATGTTGTTAGCTGGTTATTATGCAGACTTGTTTGTGTGGTTGCTTTATAGTGTCACTGTTGTATGTACTTAAGTGTGTTTCTGTAGTGGCTCATAACAGTCTTTCCTTTCCATGCTTAGCATTCCCTTCAGGACTTCTTATAAGGCAGGTCTGCTGGTAATGAAATCCCTTAGCATTTGCTTGTCTGAAAAGAATATTATTTCTCCTTTGCTTATGAAGCTTAGTTTGGCTGGGTATGAAATTCTTGGTTGGAAATTCTTTTCTTTAAGAATGTTGAATATAGGCCTCCATTATCTTCTGGCTTATAAGTGTTTCTGCTGAAAGTTCCACCATTAGCCTGATGGGGAACCCTTTCTAGGTGACCTGCCTCTTCTTTCTAGCTTTATTTAACAATTTTTCTTTCATTTTGACCCCAGAGAATGTGATGACTCTGTGTCTTGGGGATGGTCTTCTTGTGTTGTATTTCACTGGGTTTCTCTGCATTTCCTGAAAGTGAATGTTGTCCTCTCTAGTGAGGTTGGGGAAATTTTCACAGATGATATCCTAAAATATGTTTTCCAAGTTGCTTGCTTTCTCTCTCCATCTTTCAGGGATGACAGTGAGTTATAGATTTGGTCTGTTTACATAGTCCCATATTTCTCATAGGTTTTGTTCTTTATTGATTTATCTTTATTTTTGTCCAAGTTATTTCAGATAGCAGGTCTTCAAGCTCTGAGATTCTTTCCTCAGTTTGGTTGATTTTGCTGTTAATATTAATACTTGCTATTGTATTCCGAAATCCTTGAAATAAGTTTTTCAGCTCTATCAGCTCAGTTTGGTTCTTTCTTAAAGTAGCCATTTGTCTTTCATATCCTGTATCATTTTATTGCATTCCTTAGATTTCTTGGATTGGGTTTTGACTTTCTTCTGAATATCAATGATCTCCAATTTTATCCATGTTCTTAATTCTATTTCTGTCATTTCAGCAATTTCAGCCTGGTTAAGAACCATTGCTGGGGAACTAGTGCAGTTTTGGGGAGGTAAGAAGACTCTCTGGCTTTTACAGCTGCCAGAGTTCTTGCACTGGTTCTTTCTCATCTCTGTGGGCTGATGTTCCTTCAATCTTTGAAGTTGCTGTCCTTTGGATTTTTTTTTTTTTAATCTTCTTTGATGTCCTTCTGGGTTTGATTATGGTATAAGGTAGGTTCAGTTGACTGGCTTCATTTCTGGTAGATTTTTAGGAGGGCCAAGGCTCAGCTCAGCACTGCTAGGCTGCATGCCCTAACTCTGGGGGGCTTGTATTGGGCCCCAGCTTTGTTCTGCAGTCCCTTGTTGTTGGGAAACTGCTGAGCTGGAGGGGCAAAGGTGTTCCTAGACCATTGGCCACAACACTCCAAACAGTGGTGCCAGCCAAAGCACTTCATCAGGCCGTGGCTGCAGTATCTGTGCTCCTTCACTTGTGCCATCAGCAGCAGCAGCACAGCAGGGTACACACTGGAGGGCTGGGGTGGGGCACAGGCAGGCCTGGGGCTGCTGGCCTGCATGCAGGCATTGACAACAGCAGTGGTGGTGGCACAGGATGGGGGAAGGGGAGCAGGCCCACTGAGGTCCCTGTGCCCATTTGTACCTGTAGCAGTGTCAGCAGGGAAGCAGGTCACTAGTGGCTGTGGGGCTGGCAACTTCCATGTGCCAGTTCACGCCTGTGGCAGTGGTGGTACAGAGCAGGAAACAGGGCCACTGTTGTCCCTGTGCATGTTCACAATGGCAACAGTGGCACTGCTGCATGGCAGCAGGGGTGGTGGGTACACTCATGCCAGCAGCAATGGCATGGAAGGGTGCACATGCACCCACACACCAGCAGGGAAGGGGAGGCATGGTTTGTCCTTGCATATGGGTGCCAGTGCAATGAGTACGTGCCAGCATATGGGCTGTGGATGAGTGTGTGCCAGCATATGGGCTGATGCATGTCAGTGGGGACCACTCTGCTGGAGCTCTCTGATGTCCAAACATGGTCTAGCCAGCACAGGAGTTATAATGTGGGTCTGCAGGAGGCACCCCCGTTGGGCCTCTGAGGCTGCACTGCAAGCAGGTACAGCCAGGCCAGGGCCCCATGAGAGACCAGCAGATAGAAGGGCACTCAGGTTGGACTGGCCCCATCTCAGTGGCAAAATCACCCTGTTCTGTTCAGATTTGATAGTTCCCCTAAGGCGAGAGTCTTTTATGGGAGCAAGGCAAGCCTTGGAGGATGGATACCCCTGGCTGTGTTCCCCTGCAGATGTTCCTGCACCAAACCCTCTTCACTCTGCACAGGCAGGAGTACTGTCCCTACCACCTCTCTAATCATCTCTCCCTGCCAGCTCAAGTGTCCTTGGGGGTTGTGGGGTCTCCTGCTGCCAGGATTCCAGAGGCCCATGGTGAAAGTGAATCACTCCTTGCCTGCTCAACTCATTCCTTCCCCAGGAGACACTGGGAGCCAGGAACAAGTCCTGATGTGTAGTAGCCCCATGCAAGGTTCCCAGCTTCCTCTCCCTTCAGCCCCAGTGTCTGTGACCTCCCTCTGTCCACTATCAACACCTTCCTTCTGAAGATCTGCTCAGAATGTGTTAGTCTTCCCAGTGTCCTGGTACCTCACTGGCAGATGTTCCTCCTAGCTGCATCTAGTAAACCATCTTGCCTTTTATTCAGTTTCTTTAAAAAAAAAAAAAACTATACCTGCAGCTACCCTATGACCCACCAATTGCACTCTCAAGCATTTATTCCAGGGAAATTAAGACTTATATGTTCATAAAAATACCTATATACAATGTTCATAGCAGCCTTATTCATAATAGCTCCAAACTGGAACACAACCCAGATGTCCTTTAACTGGTGAATAAACTGTGGTACATCCATACAATGGAATAATACTCAGCAATAAAAAGGAACAAACTATTTATATGTACAACAACCTGGATGAATTTTTAGACATTTATGCTGAGTAAAAAAAAGACAATCCCAAAATGTTACACACTGTATGATTCCATTTATATAACATTCTTGAAATGACAAAATTATAAAAAATGAACAGATTAGTGGTTATCAGACATTAATAGGGGATGGGGGCAGGAAGGAAATGGGTGAGATTATAAAAGGATATTAGAGGTCCTTGTGGAAATGTCTGGATCTTAACTGTATAATGTCAATATCCTGGTTGTGAAATTGTACTACAGTTTTGAAAGATGTTACTATTGAAGATAGCTGAATAAGGAAGAGTACATGAGCTCTCTCTGTTATTTCTCACAACTGCACATTAATTTACATTTATTTCAAAATAAAAAGCTTAACTTTTAAAAAGAAAGATCATTGTCAAATATTTTAAGGAAAAAGAAAACTTACCTTAGATGTTTTTCTTAGGAGTGGTAGTCAGAGCCATACCCAACATATAAAACAAAATTAAATTGAAAAAGATAAATTGGGTTTGTAACCCACTAAACATATATTCCAGTATATACAATCAACAGACTTAAAAGATTGAATCTATCACCTAGGGCAACAGACTTGTAAACTGAAGACATCTCAGAGTTCTAGAACAAATTTCTGAAAGTCCAAGCTAATTGCTTCACAAACAAGTCACAAAATCTTTAGAATTCTGTGGGAAAATAATCTTCGGAGTTGTTTGAAGTTAAAAGAAGAGTTTTTTTTAATGAGCCAAGGTAGACAGTGTGTTATAGAAATGCAGTATTTTGAGGCAAACTTCTGGAGTACTAAATCTGAATTGGAAAGGACTGATAACATCTCTTTCAACTCATAGCTGATTCAGGTGACAGTCTTTCAATAGTTCCTTCACATTTTTAGAGCCCGTTCATAAATTAAGACTTTCAAGATATAGCTTAATTAGCTTTTACTTAAACCCTGACAATGACTGGACCCTAAATCCTTTCCCCAAAAGTCAGGATGAAAAAAAGGTGAGGAGAGATGGGAAAATTAATTTTACTCAGCAATGAAAGGTAGTGTTTGGTGGTAGTAAGAGAACTAGTATGATACAGTAAAAAGACCTTGGATTTTACAGGCAGAAATATTTAGGTTTAAATCCAGATTCTTCCATGGTCATATAACTTTGGGCAGTTTACATCTGAGTTTCAGTTTTCTCATCTGCAAAATGAGTATATTATCTATCACCTCTTTCAAAGAATTGTAAAGGGCTTGGAACATAATAGACACTTGCTAAATGGTAAGTATTATCTTTATTCACCTGTACAAGTATAGGATAAGTACAGAAGGTAGAATTGTTGGATCAGAGGGTACAAGCAGATTTATTTTGATACTGCCAGATTATGCTTTAAACTAGATATACTAATTTGCATTTGCATCAAAATGCTAGAAAGTACTCATCCCACACTCACATTTTCGTTTTTATGAATTTGATGCACAAAATAATAGTCCACTGATATTTTAATTTGCATTTTCCTGATTATTAATGAGTGAACAATTTTCATGTGTTGATTATCTGTTTGTAGTTCTGTTATTTGTTCATAATCTCTGCCCATATTTACAAATCGGGTTGTTTGCTTACTTACATGTGAAAATGCTTTATATGTTTTGGATAACAATACATTATCTATGCTGTTTGTTATTTATGTTTTTTAACTTCTTTGAGGTCAAAGGCATTTTTAAATGTCTATGTGGTCAAATTCGACACCTTTTCCTTTTTGGCCATTGGTTTATATCTTGTCTAGAAGGTCCTTAGGTTATGTCAATATTCTCCTATATGTTTTTCTAGTACTTTTATAGCATATGGTTTTTTATGTTTAACTATTTAATCTATCTATGCTTTTTCTTAATATGATGTAAGAACTTACCAATATCTTTGCTGAAATGGATAGGCAATTGTCTCAATGCAATTTATTACATTTTCCCTATAGTCAACTTATTCTTGTCTGTCAGCATCCCTTCCTGAGGGTTTCACCCCTGTCCCAGCCCCAATCCCTAGTATGGTTAGCAGTGTTGACACTGCCTCAGAGGCTACAAGGATGAGCATATAATTTAATTAAAAATATTAAGACAGGGTGTTCTTATTCTTTTATTTTTATTTATTTATTTATTGAGACAGTGTCTCGCTTTGTCACCTAGGCTGGAGTGCAGTGGTGCAACCTTGGCTCACTGCAACCTCCTCCTCCCAGGTTCAAGCAATTCTCGTGCCTCAGCCCCCCGAGTAGCTGGGACTACAGGCGCACACTACCACACCTGGCTAATTGTTGTATTTTTAGTAGAGATAGGGTTACACCATGTTGGCCAGGCTGGTCTTGAACTCCTGACCTCAGATGATCAGCCCACCTTGGCCTCCCAAATGATTACAGGTGTGAGCCACATCCCCTGACCCCTTATTCTTTTAAACCAAGAGCTAGCAGTGGTAATTTCCTACCAGATGAAGAGAGAATGCCTGTAAAAGCCAACATGGAGAGAGAGTGTCCTGATCACATTAAGTCCCTGGAGCCAGCCATGCCCATCCCTTAGAATTCCTAGTTAAATGAGCCACTGTATTTCCTATTTAAAATGAAGTATATTATTTGTAAGGCAAACTTCATAAAATGCATCGATATCTTTAAAATTAAATGTATATATTACACATTAGGGTCGGTTGTACTTAAAGTTTATCCCATTTGGGGGGTAAGGAATGGAAGAAGAGAACAGTTGTGATCTAAAACTTGGGAGAGTGCCTGGTTTATAATAGCTGCTCCATATTTTTGTTAAATAATTACTTAATAAGTGAATGAATGACAAATGAATAGATTCATTTAAAAATTAACAAATACTTTGAGAAGAAAAATAAGATAGTAAAATTTCTAAGCATGAAAATAATGAAAAGTAAATAATTGTTTTTAATCACATAATTTACTATGTAAAATAACACTATTTGGAGTTTCCACTTAAGTGACAAATAGAACATGGTTTTGGTATAGATATGTTATCTCTTTTCATGAGAAAATTGGTAAAGTCTTTATCCAGAAGTGGTTTGAGGGGTCTAAGTTTTAGAGCATTTAAAACTGAATGTAAAAATAGACAAGTGGGACTACATCAAACTTAAAAACTTCTTGCATCAAGGAAACAATAGCGTGAAAAGGTAATCCATGGAATGGTCGCGAACATTTGCAAATCATATATCTGATAAGGGGTTAATATCCAGAATATATAAGGAACTTCTACAACTCAACACCAACAAAAAACAACACATTTAAAAAATGGAGAGTTTTCCAAAGAAGCTATACAAATGGCCAATAAGCATATGAAAAGATGCTCAACATTACAAATCATAAGGCAAATGCAAACCAAAACCACAATGAATTATCACCTCCCACCCACTGGGATGGCCTCTATCAAAAGAAAAGAAAATAACGTGTTGGTGAGGATGTGGAGAAATTGAAACCCTTGTGCACTGTTGGTGGAAATGTAAAATGATGCAGCCGCTATGGAAAGCAATATGGAGGTGCCTCAAAATATTAAAAATAGAATTACCATGTGATCCTATTTCTGATACATAGACACATACCTATTTCTGGTATATATCTAAAAGAATTCAAAACAGGACCTTGAAGAAATTTTGCACACCCACGTTTACTGCAGCATTATTCACAATACCCAAGAGGTAGAAACATCACAAATGTCCTTAGATGAACAGATAAGGAAACTGTGGTATATAAATATAGTGGAATGTTATTCAACCTTAAAAAAAAAAAGAAATCCCATCACATGCTAGAGCATGGATGAACTTTGAGGAATTATGCTAAGTGAAATGAGCCCATCACGAAAGGACAAATACTTCACAATTCCACTGGAGTGGAGATTATGAATGCGATCATGGCTCGCTGCTGCCTCAAACTCTGAGGCTCAAGCCATCCTTCCACCTCAGCCTCCCAAAGTACTGGGATTATAGGAATGGGCCACCACACCCAGCTGGGTTTCAGTTTTGCAAGATGAAAAAATTCTCGAGATCTGTTGCACAACAATGTGAATATACTTAACACTATTGAACTGTACATTTAAAAAATGGTTAACATTGTAAAATTAATGTTATGTGCTTTTTACCACAATAAAAAATAAAATGGAAAAAAAACGCAATTGTAGGAAATACAGTCTGTCTTTCTGTAATTACTTCAAGTTTGAACTTTGACATCTTCATTTGTATAATTTTTAAGTCAACTAATTTAAATAATTAACTGCATTTAGTACTTTAAACAGTTGCATGTACCTATAAAATTAGAAAATTCCTGCCTTTGGCACCCTTTGTCTATGTCATATTGTCCTACAGTTCTCTCAGTTTACATAAAAGGCTTTTATTCTTTGGAGCAAGATAATAAATCTATTTGTGTCAGCCCAGATATATTTATTTTTAAACTTATGTTAGTTTCTATAATTTGTAAATGAGTCTTGACTATATAGCTCATCTTTTCCTGCTGCTTTGAAATTCAACATTTATCCTATGCTAATTTAACATGTGATGTGGTTTGATTCTGTGTCCCCACCCAAATCTCATCTTGAATTGTAATCCCCACATGTCAGGGGAGGGGCTTGGTGGGAGGTGACTGAATCGTGGTGGTGGACTTCCCCGTTGTTCTGGTGACAGTGAGAGAGTTCTCACAAGGTCTGGTTGTTTGAAGGTGTGTGACACTTCCCCCTTTGCTTGCTGTCTCTCCTGCCACCATGTGAAGGAGGCCTTGCTTCCCCTTCACTTCCCACCATGATTTGAAGTTTCCTGAGGCCCCCCCAGTCATGCTTCCTGTTAAGTCTGTGGAACTGTGAGTCAATTAAACCTCTTTTCTTCATAAATTACCCAGTTTCAGGTAGTTCTTTATAGTTGTGTGCAAATGGACTAATACAACATGCTAATTATTATATGCTAATTTCCTTATGTACATGAGCTGTTTCAGTATTCTGTTCCATTAATTTTGCCTATTTCTATGACATTACTATACAACATTAATTACTATAACTTTAAATTCATTTAATATTGGTAGGGAACACACACATCTGCTTTTTCATCATTTTCTTGGTAATTCTTATAAATTCTTATTGATGAAGTATTAGAATCATCTTGGCAAGTTCTATAACTCTGAGATTTTAATTGGGGCTGCATTGAATTATAGATTGGTGTAGTTTGATATATTTATAAAATTTGCATCCAGGAAAATTCAGTATCCTCTATTTTCTTTATTAATATTTCATAGCTCCTGTTCATTTCTTATTAGATTAATTCTTTAGTATTGGATAGTTTCTGATGTAAACGTGAATGGGATCTTTTTAAGATTATATTTTTCAGGCAATATTTGGACATAGTGTTATATAATACTGTGTATATATTTGTATGTTGATCTTATATTGGTTCACTTTGCTAAACTCTCTTATTCTTAATTTTTCAGTTCTCTTGAATTTTTTAAAGATAAGTGATCATGTCGTCCATTAGGCACAGTTTCGTTTCCTGACTTCTAATATTTCTACCTGTTGTTTCTTTTTCTAATCTTGGCTAAACTCTTAAGCAGTATTGGACAGCAGCAGTAAGAAAAGGCATTCTTGTTACAGATTCTGATGAATATTCTATTAGTATCTCAATTTTAAGCGCAATGCATGAGGTAGGAAAGCACTTTTTTAATCCTATTCCTAGTTTGTTAGAAGATTTATTTGAAAATCAAGAATAGGGTTGATTGGGCTGGGCGCGGTGGCTCACGCCTGTAATCCCTAAACTTTGGGAAGCTGGGACAAGGGGATCACGACATCAGGAGATCGAGACCATCCTGGCTAACACGGTGAAACCCCATCTCTACTAAAAATACAAAAAATTAGCCAGGCATGGTGGCAGGCACCTGTAGTCCCAGCTACTCGGGAGGCTGAGGCAGGAGAATCGCTTGAACCCAGGAGGCAGAGGTTGCAGTGAGCTGAGATCAGGCTACTGCACTCCAGCCTGGGCGACAGAGCAAGACTCTGTCTCAAAACCAAAACAAAACAAAACAAAAAAGAATGGGGTTGATTTTTATCAAATGCTGACCCCTGTGGAGGAAATTACACAATTTGCCTCTTATAATTTGTTTATATAATGAATTACATGAATAGATTTTCTAATGTTGAACCATCTTTGTATTCCCATATAATTCCTCCTGGGTTATACTACACAGAATTTGCTATAACTTATTTAGGAATTTTGTACATCTATTCATAATGAGATTGACCTAAAAATTTGGCATCATTTATCTGTAAATGTTGACTTGGTGTTGGTTTTTTTTGTTTGTTTGTTTTTGAGATGGAGTCTTGCTCTGTCGCCCAGGCTGGAGTGCAGTGGTGCAATCTCAGCTCACTGCAACCTCCACCTCCCGGGTTCACGCCATTCTCCTGCCTCAGCCTCCTGAGCAGCTGCGACTACAGGCGCCCGCTACCGCCCCCAGCTAATTTTTTGTATTTTTAGTAGAGACGGGGTTTCACCGTGTTAGCCAGGATGGTCTTGATCTCCTGACCTTGTGATCCACCCGCCTCGGCCTCCCAAAGTTCTCGGATTACAGGTGTGAGCCACTGCGCTCGGCCGGCTTTGTGCTTTTTTATAAGTAGATTAGTTTTTTAAAATAACCTTTTAATTTTGGAATAATTGTAGATTTACAGAACACTTGTAAAGATATTAGAGAGTTCCTATATACCCCTCATCCACTTTCTTCCATTGTTAACATCTTACATTACCATAGTACATTTGCCAAAACTAAGAAACCAACATTAGTACATTACTATTACCTAAATCCAGACTGAATTTGTCCAGTTTTTCCATTAATATACTCTTTGTGTCTCAAGATTCAGTACAGAGTACTACATTGCATTTTGTTGTCATGACTCTTCAGTTTCCTCTGGTTTTTGACAGTTTTTCTGATTTTCCTTGTTTTGTTGTTGTTGTTGTTGTTTTTAACATGACTTTGACAATCTTGATGAGCACTAGCCAGGTATCCTGCAGAATGTCCCCTAATCTGTGTTTGTCTGATGTTTTTTCCATTATTATGTTTGCATTCTGAGTTTTTGGAAAAAATACATCAGTGGTAAAGTGCCCTTCTCAGTGCATCCTATCAGGGATTGATGATAGCACAGGATGACACTAGGGAAAAAGGCAGCATACGACTGATTGCTTAGAAAAGTGAACCTTCTGGGGGCCGGGTGCAGTGGCTCACGCCTGTAATCCCAGCACTTTGGGAGGCCGAGGTGGGCGGATCACTTGAGGTCAGGAGTTCGAGACCAGCCTGGCCAACGTGGTGAAACCTCCTCTACTAAAAATACAAAAATTAGCGAGGCATGATGTTGTGCACCTGTAGTTACAGCTACAAGAATCACTTGAACCTAGGGGGTGGAGGTTGCAGTGAACTGAGATTGTGCCACTGCACTCCAGCCTGGGCAACAGAGAGATACTTTATCTCAAAAAAAAAAAAAAAAAAGTGAACCATTTGGGTAGCCCCCAGCTAAATTGGTGTTCCAGTACCAGGGTGACTAGTAACCCTACCCTAGCAGGAAATGAAGGAGAACTGGATATGGGTGTTTACAGTGTGCCTTCACAGGATATTTCTTTTACCTGGCAGATGGCCTAACGCCTAATTATCTGAGACCAGGGGGTCCTTCACACAGGAAACTTGTTTATACTAGCAGATGCCCTTTAGCTCTTGTCTGACTTGTGTCCACTTTATTTCTCCTGACTAGTACTCTGGCACTAGGAACTTTACCTTATGTTCCCTCCAGCAACCCAGGGAAAACCTGGCATGGAATAGCCCCTAGTTCTTCAGATGGAAGGTGCAAATTTTGCATATCACCATAATAGGAAACAAGTTCAAAGATTTTTTACTTATAGATCCTGGGCAAGGAGGGCACAGTGAGTCAGGAGGGCAGTCCGTCAGTCCCTGGGTCATGAGAAGCAGGAATGAAGTCAGACAGAGAGAGAGAGAAGAGCATGTGACAGAGAATAGGGCATGGGTCACTTTAAGTTTGTGGGTAAATTCCTGAATGGTCCATTTAAAGGAAGTGGTGGGAAAGCAGGGAACTCAGTCTGCCAGGTAGGAGAGATGCCTCTGAGTTCTAATCTCTGGCCGCCATCTTTAGGGCATGGTGTAGAATTGAAAACTGTGTCAAGAGTGACCAAGCTCTATTTCTGGTGTGAGAAATTTAAACTTGTATTCAAAATGGATGCCGAGGCAACATAAAATTAGAAGAGTTCACTACAGGGACAAAGTGAGCCTTATAATTGTACTAGTTTACTGCCCGAAGGCAGCAGCATAGGAGCAAGAAGCCGAACAGAGCTTGGAGATCTCACTGGGTTGAGGAGATAGAGTCTGAAATTTAGCAGACAGAGGCGAACTGGTAGAGTACCAGAAGAGAAAAAACTACAGAGGCAAGAGAGCTCCAGATAACTGTAAAGTTCCTCTGGAGTCTTTGGCTGAGTACTGATCTAAGCAGAACATTACTGAAAGCAAGGAAAAGAACCACTGGAAAGATAAGGTAGAAAATTATAGGTACTCACACAGGACTTCCAATAATTCCATATTCTCATCAGCCAGAGTGGAAAGACTCATAACACATGAGAGTAAGTAGAATCCTTAGAAGGGTATCACCTTTGTAGAGAGAGGCTAAATCAGCCCCTTCTAAAGCTCCACTAAAGGTTTCTCTAGACAACCTTCTACGCAATAAATCTTAAAAGAACCCAACTAATTCCAAGTAATTTAAATGTGCATAAGAGCAAAATCAAAATGATTTAAAAGAAAAAAAAGCGAAATTTATCAATCAACAACATAAAATCCACAATTCCTAACATTCAATACAATGTTACCAGGTGTTTGGCCAGGCACAGTGGCTCACACCTGCAATCCCAGGACTTTGGGAGGCTGAAATAGGAGGATTGCTTAAGGCCAGGAATTCAAGACCAGCCTGGGCACAAAGCAAGACCCTGTGTCTACAAAATAAATTTTTAAAATTAGCCAGGTGTTGTGGTGCCCCCCTATAGTTCCAGCTACTCAGGAGGCTGAGGCGGTAGAATCACTTGAGCCCAGGAGTTAGAGGCTACAGTGAGCTGATTTTGCAACTGCACTCCCATTTGGGCAACAGAGTAAGTAAGACTCTGTCTCTTAAGATTAAGTTAAATTTTAAAATTACCAGGTATACCAGCAATGTGTGCCTGAAGTCCCAGCTACTCAGGAGGCTCAAACAGGAAGATCATTTGAGCCCTGGAGTTTGAATCCAGACTGAGCAACACAGTGAGACCTAGTGTCTAAACAATGAAATAATAAAATGTATTTTTAAAAAATACTGGGCATATAAAAAAGCAATAAAATATGACTCATTATGTAGGGAAAAATCAAATAATAGAAAAAGATCCTGAAATGACATCAATGATAGAACAGGATGTTAAGAGAGCCATTATAAATATAGTTCATACGATCAAGAAGGTAGAGGAAACATGAGTATGATGAGGAAAAAAATAGAGGGTATAATTAACCCCAAAGGAATTTTTAGAGATAAAAAATATCTGAAATAGTAACCTTTAAGAGATTAACAACATATTAGATGCTGCAGAAGATAAGATCAGTGAACCTGAAGACAGGATTAGGAGCTACACAAAAATGAAACACAAATAGAAAAAAAAAAAAAACACAGTATCACTAACATGTGAAAATACAAAGTGGTATAACACACATGTAACTGGAGTCTGGGAGGGGAACTGAAAAATGATTTGAAGAAAATGGTCAAAATATTTTTAAGTTTGATGAAAACTATAAACCCACATATCTGAGAAGCTCAATAGATTCCAAGGGAATGAACCTAAAGAAAACCATGCTAATAATCACATTACTAAGAAACAATGATAAAGAGAAATCTTTACTCAGAGGGGTAAAAGGCACATTATTTACAGATTTAAATAAGAAATATTTACAGAGGAACAAATAAAAACAGACTTTTTTTTTTTTTTTTTTGAGATGGAGTCTTACTCTGTCACCCAGGCTGGAGTGCAGTGGCCCAATCTTGGCTCACCACAACCCCCACCTCCCAGGTTGAAGAGATTCTCCTGC
Organism: Pongo pygmaeus; assembly: GCF_028885625.2. Taxonomy (NCBI): domain Eukaryota; kingdom Metazoa; phylum Chordata; class Mammalia; order Primates; family Hominidae; genus Pongo; species Pongo pygmaeus. The sequence continues at coordinate 101,736,313 of NC_072384.2, read as the reverse complement.
CTCAGCCTCCTGAGTAGCTGGGATTACAGGCGCGTGCCATGACGCCCAGCTAATTTTTGTATTTTTAGTAGAGATGGGGTTTCACCATGTTGGTCAGGCTGGTCTCAAACTCCTGACCTCGTGATCCTCCCATGTCGGCCTCCCAAAGTGCTGGGATTACAGGCATGAGCCACTGCACCCGGCCCAGACTTCTTATTAGACTATGAAAGGCAGAAGACTATGGAGTGACATCTGTATTGTAATGAAAGAAAATGAAACCTGTTTACCTAGAATTCATGTTCAAAACAGTAGAAACGTTTTTTGGAGTTTGTATTCACCCTTTCTCCATCCGCTCCTAAGTACAGCAGCACTGTTGGTCTTGAGCAGCAGGAGCCTAGTTCCCAATTCCCTTTATGGAACTGGAGGGAACATAGTTTTATTTGCAAATTATTGTATATGTCCATTCTAAGCTGGCTGGAGGATACCTGAAGGATGGGCTTGCTTGTATCTATCTCACATAACATGGAATGAGGGCAGGAAAAGCAGTGAGCAGTATTCATAAAAGCTATCTGGGGACTAAAAATCCACAGATAACTGGGTCAAGAGATTAAATCTAATTTCTTCACTTCTTATAAGTCTATTCAAATTGTCTATTTCTACTTGTGTCAGTTTTGGTAGTTTGGCTTTTTTAAGACTTGTGTTTATTTCATCTAAGTTATCCAACTTGTTGGTGTACAAATGTTCATAGTACTCATAATCCTTTTGGTTTCTGTAAAATCAGTAATAATATCCCACTTCATTTCTGATCTTAGTAGTTTGTGTCTTTCTTTTTTTCTTAATCAATTTAGCTATAAAGGTTTGTAAATTGTGTTGATCTTTACAAAGAACCATCTTTTGGTTTCACTGATATTCTCTATTGCATTTCTATTCTCTATTTTATTTACCTCCACTCTAATCTTTATTATTTCCTTCCTTCTTTTAGCTTTAGGTTTAGTTTGCTGCTCTTATTCTAATGTATGCATTAAGGAATGTATACATAGTTCCTTAACATAAAGTTAGGTTGTTAATTTGAGATCTTTCTCTCTTCTTTTTTTTTTTTTTTTGAGACGGAGTTTCGCTCTTGTTGCCCAGGCTAAAGTGCAATGGCATGATCTTGGCTCACTGCAACCTCCGCCTCCTGGGTTCAAGCAATTCTGCCTCAGCCTCCTGAGTAGTTAGGATTACAGGCATGTACCACCATGCCCAGCTAATTTTGTATTTTTAGTAGAGACGGGGTTTCTCCACGTTGATCAGGCTAGTCTCAAACTCCCAACCTCAGGTGATCCGCCCACTCTGGCCTCCCAAAGTGCTGGGATTACAGGCGTGAGCCACTGCACCCGGCCTGAGATCTTTCTCTTTTTTAGTGTAAATGCTTATAGCCATAAATTTCTCCCCTTAGCATTGATTTTTTCTGTGTCCCATAAGTTTTGGTATGTTGTGTTTTCATTTGTCTCAAGGTATTTCCTAATTTTTCTTGTAATTTCTTCTGTGACCCATTGGTTTTTAAAGAATTTTTTGTTTAATTTCCAAATGTTTGTGAATTTTCTAATTTTCTTCTATTACTGATTTCTAGCTTTATTCTACTGTAAAAGAATAAATTTCAGTATGCATAGAAGTTTTTCAGTTAAGAATCATGTTTAACATAATTAAACATGATTAATCATGTTAATGATTAACATGAGTTAATCATGAGTAACATGTTAAGCATGAGTAACAAAAACTTAAAAACAGTGCCTTAAATCGTAATATTGTGGTTTCATGACGTCATCAGGGGCCCAGATTCCTTTTCTTTATGGACAGCCGTCTTCAGCATGAGCATGTTACGGAAGGGTGACACCAGATGGACTTTATATCTCCAGGCATCACATGTATTCCAGGCAGGAAGAAAGAAAAAGACAAGTTCAGTTACATACTTATCAGCTAAGTCGGCCTCTGTTTTTTTGTTTTGTTTTTTATTTTTTGTTTTTATTTTGAAACAGAGTCTCGCTCTGTCACTCAGGCTGGAGTGCAGTGATGCAATCTCGGCTCACTGCAACCTTCACCTCCCAGATTCAAGTGATTCTCCTGCCTCAGCCTTCCAAGTAGCTGGAACCACAGGCACGTGCCACCATGCCCGGCTAATTTTTTGTATTTTTAATAGAGACAGGGTTTCACCGTGTTAGCCAGGATGGTCTCGAGCTCCTGACCTCATGATCTACCCACCTTGGCCTCCCAAAGTACTGGGATTACAGGTGTGAGCCACTGCACCTGACCGTCGGCCTCTGTTTTAAGACACTCTCTCAGAAGAGAGAGTTGAGATACTCTCTCAACAACTTCCAATTATGTCTAGTTGGCCAAAATTTTGTCACATGGCCACTCCTGTCTGCAAAGGAGGCTAGAAGATGTAGCTCTTTTGATAGGGGACATTTCTGCCCCTTAAAAAAATGTAAGTTCTTGAGATAATACATTTTAGGAAGGCAACTAGCATTTTCTGTCACAGGGAGCAAGAGACTACTTAGGATACCACTGCTTGGGGAAACATGATGGTGGCTTGTTCTATAGTAGTAGGGGGGTTGATGGGAAAAGGTGATTGGATATATATATATCATTATATATAAATTATATGTATAATATATATTCAGTATATATTAATATATAAATTATATATATATATAATTTTTTTTTAGACAGGGTCTCACTCTGTCGCCCAGGCTGTAGTGTAGTGGTATGATCATAGCTCACTGCAACCTCCCACTCCCAGGCTCAAGTGATCCCCCACCTCAGCCTCCTGAGTAGCTGGAACCATAGGCTGCACCACCACACCTGGCTAATTTTTTGTAGAGACAAGGTTTTTCCATGTTGCTCAGGCTGATCTCAAACTCCTGGACTCAAGTGATCCACCTGCCTCAGCCTCCCAAAGTGCTGGGATTACAGGTGTGAGCCACCGCACCTGGTCGTACTTGATCTGTTTTGAAGGCAGCAGCCACAGGACTTAATGCTGGATTAGTTATGGAAAGAAGAAGGAGAGGAATAAAAACTCTCAGGTTTCTGGCCTAACAATTCCAGAGATAGATGCATCATCAACTGAGAAGAGGAAAAACAGAAAGGTTAAGGGTTTTCTTTTTTGGGAGTGTGGTGCCTAATCTAAAATTGTATTTTATATACATTAAATTTGAGATAATTATCATACAGCTAAAGGGAACTCAATATCCTCTTGAATATCTCTGAGCTATTTAGAATCTTTTCCAAGGGTCACCCTCCTCCTACATTTGTCAGAAATATTTCTATTTATGCTGGAGTTAGTTCCATTTGTTCTTATTGATTTTTCACTTACATGTATCAGTTTTTCTCATATATATGGTAAACTTCGTTTTATGTTTATAAATGGAGGGGTATGTTGATTATATAGGTATACTCTGTCTATGTGCTGGGCAGGCCTCCCTGGAGGGTGTGTAGGGATGGAAGATGGCAGGTAGGATGGCTGAGGACTCTACATTTCCAAAGAACCAGTGTGTTTCCTGGATGGAACTCCCTTTCCTTTTTTTCAAATCCCCTTTTAATTATCTAATTTGGAAGTGTGAGTCTCAGCAATCGTTACTCTGCTTCCCTGTCAAGGCCCAAAACTTACATCTCTGCTTAGGAATATGCCATATTCTCCTTAGAGAACAGTTTTTTGATGTTTGGGAGAGTGACTGGGAAAAGACAGTGCTGCCAGCAGTGTTTGCTCTGTGTGCACAGAGAAAGAGAGGGGTGATAACGAAGGGTCCAAGAGGTCCAGCTTTTCCAAATGCAGCTCTTTAATAACTATGGACATTCCCATGATCTGATTTTCTTTGTGTATGCTGAGTGTGATGGTTAATATTAGGTGTCAACTTAACTGGATTGAGAGATGACTAGAGGGCTAGAAAAGTATTGTTTCTGGGTGTGTCTGTGAGGGTGTTGCCAGAGGAGACTGACATTTGAGGCGGTGGACTGGGAGAGGAAAACCCACCCTCAATGTGGGTGGGCACTGTCCAGTCACTGCCAGCTCAGCTAGAACAAAGCAGACAGAGGAAGGAGGGATGAGCTTGCTTGCTGAGTCTTCTGGCTCACTCCCTCTTCCCTTGCCAGATGCTTTGCTTCCTCTCCTCCTGCCCTGGGACATCAGACTCCAGGTTTTTCGGCCTTTGGACTCTGGGACTTGCAGTAGCAGTCTCCAGGGGTCTTTCGGGCGTTCAGCTACAGACTGAGGGTTGCATTGTTGGCTCCCCTGGTTTTGAGGCTTTTGAACTTGGACTGAGCCACTACTGGCTTCTCTCTTTCTCCAGCTTGCAGATAGCCTATCGCGGGAATTCACTGTGTAATCGTGTGCACTATTCTCCCTAATAAACTCCCTTTTATATATACATATATCCTGTTGGTTCTGTCTCTCTGGAGAACCCTGATTAATACACTGACTTGGAATGTATTGCTTCTCAGGCCCCCCTGATTTTACATCTCTAATAACTATTGTTTAAGGTTACGGTTTTTCTGACTGGGTCTTTCCATTAAGTCAATTATATCTGCTCTCATATTTTCTGTATTTTCTCAAAGTTCTAGATCCTGGTAGCTCACCTTACTGATTTCTAGTGTTGCCATGGTTCTTTCTTTTTGAAATAATATTTTCTGTTAATGTACTGGAACCTTGGGAGATAGGAGAGTAGACTCACATGTTCAGTCTGCCATCTTGAAGCTCCTGTATTGGTTTGTTTTATTGTCTTTTCCTAGCTTCCTAACATGAATACCTAGAGCATTCCCCCAATATTACTTTACTGAAGCTTTTTTATTTGTGAAAGAATTATATGTTCATCTAATCAATAATAGCCAGTTAAACAGAGTAAAAGTTAATAGCATCCTCCTTCCTCTCCTCCAGAGCTACTTTCGTGAGAAAACAATGTAAGCATTTTGAATCCATTCACACATTTGTCCATGCTTGTAATAGGGGGAATTTTTTGTTTGCTTTGTTACAAAAATGAAATTATATTTTTCTACTACTTGTTCTTTCACTTGTTTATCATACATGTTTCTTTTTTAAATTTTTCTATTAAATTCATTTAAAGCAATGAGCTTTCAAATGTTATAATGTAAACTGTGTTTAAAAGAGATTTGGGGAAAATTTAAGCAAAGAAAAACAAAAGGAACAAAAGAATAGGTATGGAAGTACAAGATGTATGTCAAGAATTCAGAGTTAGACACATTTGGCTGGAGGAGAGGAACGATACTGGCAAATATTGAGAAACTTGCAGAGACAATATAGAGTTGGTATGTGAGGACAATGAGGGGAAGCCATTGAGGCTTTAAGAATAGGGTCATTTATTAACTGCTTAATGTTAATTAAACCTTAAAATAACCTAAAAGTATCTCTAATAAAAATGTTGCTCATGGGCCAGGCGCGGTGGCTCATGCCTGTAATCCCAGCACTATGGGAGGCCGAGGCGGGTGGATCACGAGGTCAGGAGATCGAGACCATCCTGGCTAACGCGGTGAAACCCCGTCTCTACTAAAAATACAAAAAATTAGCCAGGCATAGTGGCGGGCACCTGTAGTCCCAGCTACTCGGGAGGCTGAGGCAGGAGAATGGCATGAACCTGGGAGGCGGAGTTTGCAGTGAGCCGAGATAGCGCCACTGCACTCCAGCCTGGGCGACAGAGCGAGACTCCGTCTCAAAAAAAAAAAATGTTGCTCATTGAATTGTTATTTTAATTAATTTCGTCCATAGTGAACTCTCTACAGACTAAAGGAGATAATGTTTAGGAAAGTCATTTGAAGTACCAAGTGTTCTGTAAAGAGATGTGTCACGTTTTCTCTCTGTATGAGTTGGCAGTGTGGATGCACATTATGATGCTTCTAAAGCCACTCATTCTCCCTCACTGCTGTCTGGATTGTGTGGGGGACTGAGTACCCAATGAAAACTTTGGACACCTAGGATTTAAGCTACTAGTCATCTGGGTAACTTGGGACAAGAAACTTCAGCTTCAGATTCTGTGTAAAATAAGAACTAGAACTAGATTATCTCTAAAATACTTCCATCTCTAAAAATTCAATGGTTCTGTGATCCTGTAATTGTTCCCACACATCTTGATTTAGTATTTCTTTAGAGAGTTTTAAATATTCATTTAACGGTGACAGGTTGATAATAATTGAAAATGCTATCTATGGCTGGGCGCGGTGGCTCACGCCTGTAATCCCAGCACTTTGGGAGGCCAAGGAAAACGGATCACTTGAGATCAGGAGTTCGAGACCAGCCTGGCCAACATGGCAAAACCCCGTCTCTACAAAAAATACAAAAATTAGCCACATGCACTGGCACGTGCCTGTAATCCCAGCTACTCAGTTGGCTGAGGCACAAGAATTGCTTGAACCTAGGAGGCAGAGGTTGCAGTGAGCCAAGATCACGCCACTGCACTCCAGCCTGGGCAAAAGAGCAAGACTCTGTCTCAAAAAAATAATAAATAAATAAATAAAATGCTATCTCAATATAATATGAGCTGCCATGTATTGTGTAAAGGCATCTCACAGACTTTTAAAAATCAGATTACATTTCTTCTGACAATTCTATTTTATTTTTACTTTTGTTTCTGCTTGAAGTTGCTGTGCATTATTTTGACTTTACAAATTCAATAGGGCGACTATTATAATACCAAAGAATCCAATATTTCACATATATAATATTATATGTATACAGATTTCTTTCATAATTGGCAAGGTATAGTTGTTATGATAAAAATATTTAGGTTTAAAAATGTTATATCTCTAGTAACTATTGCAAGAATAAAATGATCTTGATATTCTTATATTACAAGTAATCTAAAATTAGAACTTCTTTTTTTATAAGGTGGCTTTTTCACCAAAGGAATATAATTCACCATCTTTCAGACAAGAATATATAGAATTCAAACCAAAATATCAGGTGAGTCCTGAATTATTCTATCGCAGTATCATTATACTTAATTACTAGGTTTCTTCAATACTTTAATTCAATAGTTCTAAAAAGCTACTCATTAGAAACACCTGGCTACCGTAAAAAATACACATTCCCAGGTCCACTTCTGACCTAATGAATCTCAACCCAGAAACAGAATCTGGGAATTTGTATTTCTCAAAAAACAAAACAAAACAAAACAAAACCAAGGGGATTCTTAATTTGTCATCTGGGTATCCACTAGAATTTGAAAACCAGTTATAATAAGTTGCATCCATTAAAAATAATTTTGAACTACTAAGTTGAAATAAAATAAGACAGATACTATGCTGATTCTTTCACATTTTGCATTTTTTAGTTAGATAACACAGAAGTATGAAAAAAGTTTCAATAAGAATTTTTATTTTGAAGGCTGTTTCAATGATAGAAGAGCCTGATCCCAGAGCTAAAAAGCTGCTTATGAATATTACACTGAATTTTTACTGTAATCCTGAGTTTTCTATATGGTTCTCCCTTACCCATTTCTGAGGCATTATACAGTATGCATCAAAAAGCGAGATTAAACTATGACATGTTAAGGACTGGGTGGAGCTCATTATCATTGTTGAAACTCTCAGACTTAAAGGCAGATGATAATGCCCCCAAGTCAGTTTTTAGAGAATATTTATGATACTTTTCATGAGTTTCGTTTCAGTACTTTTCACTACTTGCTTAAATTTAAAAAAATATTTCCTACATTGCTATGAATGCAGCAAATATTTAGGTAAATGAGACTTGGATCCTGATGTTAGCCACTGTCTAAGGAAGTGCAGCTAACACTAGAAATTGAGTTGTTAAAAATAAACTGTTTATGGGTGGCTTTTTAAGTATTTAAAAATATTCCAAGTAGCAAAAAGCACTTGGACACAAAATAGTGTCAGAATTAAGAATTTGAAATTTTTCCGTTAAAATTTTTATTTCAATTTCAAATATTTTAAAATAATTAAAGTTGATTTTCTCCCTTTGTGGAGGGTAGGAGAGTGAATAGATACATTGACAGATTGCTCAAAGAAAATTAACTAGAAAATGTATGATAAATTCAAAATCATTGCTACCAAATGTCTTACCTTTTTTTTAATATTGCAGTTTCAGAAATTCAACAAGAACAGTTTTGATCCTTTTCTAAGGAATATAAACAAAATGTCAGTCAAAAAAAGAAAAGATCAAGATATATACAAATATAGAAACATCTTAGGTGCAGAGGTCATAGAGCATGAAGACCAGGATCCTCCTTATCCAGCACAATCAAAAACTGCAGGACCTGCTAATAAAACCTGGGCCCATGACCCTAATATCTTCACAACAAAGATGTTACAAACTGAGAATAAGTTAGCCCCTGATCCTACTATCAATACAATAAAGGGTTTAGATACAAAGAATAGTTTAAAAGAAAATCTACCAAATGTATCTTTACCAAGCTTCAAAGGAGAATCATCAAGGGCTGGAAATGTACACGCAAACACATGTCACCTCTCAAAGTCTTTAAATTTTACCCCCCATATAGAATATTTAAAACAATCAATGATACTCAAGTCAATTTTAAGTAAAAATCTGCAAGATCTTTCAGACAAATTATTTTCTAAACCAGAAGTTAATATGAACAGTGAAGCAAGAGAGAAAAGTAGTTCTCCACTTCTAAGCATTCATGATAAATTATCAAGTAGTATGGAAGACAACGTATTGGAAAAAAGACAAGATTTAAACAACTGGCTTTCAGAAAAAGACATTTTAAATTCAAAGGCTACTTTAAGTCAAATAATTAAAAATATTCCTGCAGATTCATTTTCAGGAGGTAGTCAAATAATTGAAAATATTCCTGCAGATTCACTTTTAGAAGGTGGTCAAGTAATTAAAAATATTCCTGAATATTCACTTTCAGAAGGGGGTCAGGTAATTAAAAATATTCCTACAGATTCATTTTCAGAAGGTGGACCAGGACAATCTCCAGAGGTAGAAGAACATGTCTCTAAAAAACACTTCGAAGCTGATGAGAGAGATTTTCCAATTAAAAAAAGGAGTAGTATCAAAAAGAAACATTTAATAAGCGAAGTACCTAACTCCAAATCAGGTTCAAGTGGCACTGTACATGACTACATTATGAGGCAAATATTCACTGCACCAATATTCTCAGAATTGGAGATAGAAGTGAAAGAGCCAAGTGAAACACCAATGAACTTGGAAAATCAATTACCTACACCTTGGAAGAGAAGTTTGTCATCACATATTCTATTTCATGAAGAAAATGCTGATGAAATAGAATTGCCACAGCCCAGATCTGCTATAAGCCAGATAATACAAGCATTTCCTATAGATACGCTTTTAGAATCTGGGATAATCAAAGTGATAGAATTAGATAAAGAACGCCATAAGAGTTCTTTGCTGGGTACGGGGATCACTTCTCCTAAAGGAAACCTAAAGGATTCCCAGGAATATTATTCAGAAATCAGAAGCGAGACAGAACCTCTTTCTGAGCAGAATATACCCATCATTCCCAAAGACACTACTTCTGTTAGTAGAGTTGAATTTATACAGGAAGACCAAAATATGTTCCCACAAGATTCAAGTTATTATTCAATAGCAAATAAAGAACTGGATTTGCCCAGAAATGGTCAGAGGCTTGGTAAAGACAAAAATGATCTCAGTTCTACTTTAGAAAGTTTAACTAACTCATTAATGGATAAACTTAGTGAATCAGATGAAATAATGTTAAAATCCTTTTTAAAAAACATCTTCAATGTTTTTTTCAAATATAATCAATCTGAAAGAAGAGGACAACCAGAAAAAGAATTAGAAAGACTAATTCAACCTTCTTTTACAAGTGACACAGAACACCTTGAAGAACTCCAAGAGGATTTTGATAAAGCAGACAAATTAGACAAAAAACCTATTTTGAGTCCAAAGCTGCGTGTGTTTCTGGAAGAACTCTCAGAGTCAGAAGTAAAAAATTTAAAATCTGAATTAAGTAAACAAATCCAGCATTACCTTGTAGAAAGACTTTCAGAATCAGGACATATCACCAAGGAGGACTTACCAAAAATCTATCGAAATCTGTATCTGATGAATGAGAAAGCAGAGCAGAAAGGGCCAAACAGTTTTCAGGGGAAATATTCTGAAACTGTGAAAGAAATCATGTCTTTTGTCAACAATTTCAATCATCATTTCATAGATAAACATTTAGAAATAAAGCTAAGATATTTTTTTAATGAGATTCTCCAAAACTATTTCCTAAAAAACATTTCAGAAAGCAGTTTATTTAATGAGACAGAATCTGAGACTATACACCCAAACATATCTTCTCTAAGGACTAAAAGTGTCTCAATATCTTTTCACGAACTAGAACAAGATATTTCAAAGGGGAGTTTTGGTAGAAGGTTTGAAATAAACATGAAATACCCTTTAAGTAAATCTCTACAGAACTATCTGATAGCTTTATCAGAAAATGAATTATTACATCTAAAAGCTGATTTAAGCAAACACCTCCAGAGTCTTTTTATAGAAAAACTTTCAAAATCAGGACTAATGACAAAAAAGCAATTAGAAGGGATCAACCAGCATATAAATTTGCTTAATTCTAGTTCCATACCATTAAAATATATAAATACACATTTACCTTTTAGAGATGACTGTCACTTTGTGGAGAGGCATTCAGAAAAGCAAAATAAATATTCAAGAATTGTTCAACAAACCACTTTACAAACGGTTTCTGAGGATAAACTTAGAGAAGCAGAATTGATTCGAGAGAAAGAAAAGAAATATTTTCCCTTACAGAATTTAAAAGGAAATTCATCTTTAACTAGGGAACAGAAAAGTTATTACACTAAGGAAGAAGCTAAAACACCAAGTTTAATCAAAGTGCAACCTTCTTCCAATGAAAATATCCAGGCAAGTCCATTAAGTAAGTCATCAGAAATACTTACAGATATACTGCTTAAGAAACTAAGGAAAGAACATGTATTCACGCAGCTTCCTCAAGCAGAAAATTCTGTTCATGAAACAGAGATTCAAGACCCATATAGTTGGGGTGGTAAATCAAAAATAACTCAATCAAAAGCTTGGTGTGAAAGGACACTGAAAATGAAGTCCCTTGATAGAAAGGAGCATGTAAACATCTATAAATGGACTGTTCAGGAAAAACCTGAAGCAGTATTAACATCGTATCCAAGAATTCCTAATGCCAGAATGCCAAGGGAAGATGAGTACTTACACAGAATCACTTTCCCTTCCTGGCAAAGTAGCACTTTAACTCATTTCAATACAGAGACTGGGGAAAAATCAAAATTAGAAGACCAGTATTGTCAGAGATTGAAAGGAAATAATAACAATAATAAAAAACATTTAGTAACATTTGCACAATACAAAAAAGAAATACAAACTCTTTATATAAAACCAGATGAAATTTGCAGTGAAAAATGTGCCAAGTTCCCTGAAATACAGTCATTCCAATATAAAGTTGTAGAAGATGAGAAAAACTCGAAACCATACCTCTTCCCAGAATTATTTAAGAGAGAAGATCTAAAACCTAAGGTCCGAAAAGAAAGAGACCGTGTCATCCAACCAAAAAAGTCATTTAACAAGATAGTCAGGATACTACCAACCACACTGCCCACCACAAGAATTCACCTAAAGAAGTCTGTTCCAAGGACACTGCTTCACTGGACTGCAAGAAGAACTATACATGTAATAATGTTTTTTTAAGTCTTCTACTTCTGTATTTGGCAAAGTTCTGGCAATAATTTAGGGTGTATATATCTGCATCCAACTGTGTGTATAACCTTAATTACCCTCCAAGACATACAGACCTCCAATTTAAAAATTCCTCTGAAAGACCGGGTGTGGTGGCTCACGCCTGTAATCCCAGCACTTTGGGAGGCCGAGGCGGGTGGATCACGAGGTCAGGAGATCGAGATCATCCTGGATAACATGGTGAAACCCCGTTTCTACGAAAAATACAAAACTTTAGCCGGGCGTGGTGGCGGGCGCCTGTAGTCCCAGCTACTGGGGAGGCTGAGGCAGGAGAATGGCGTGAATCCGGGAGGCGGAACTTGCAGTGAGCCGAGATCGTGCCACTGCACTCCAGCCTGGGTGACAGAGTGAGACCTCGTCTCAAAACAAACAAACAAAAAAATTCCTCTGAAACTTAAATATCACCTCACCTGATTCAAAATACAATCAAAAACCAGGGGGACTGTTAACACACCTACTACCTTTCTATGAAATAAATAGTGGCACCCCTCCCCCAACCCACCATCTGGGACATGGATTAGAAAAAGGTGCCCTCTTCCTCTGGGCAGATTCTCCCAGCTGACACAGCCGAGAGTCAGAGTACACAGTCCCGATTGTGGAAAACTGGCTGGATTTTAGCCCTGACTAAAATTAGTACAACCATTGGCTGTGGCCAGATGCTGTGGAAGCATAGTCGACATTTTCTTTTCATAGAGATATAACTACAACTATTAGAGGTTTTTTTTCACATAGCTGAATTGTCTTTGCTTCCGTTAAACAAATATGAAGCTCCTATGTGCCAGTTATCTAGCTAAAAATTAGGGATATGCAAAATTTACAATCCATTGGATTATGAATTGCAAAAAATTAACTTCTAGTCTTTTCTTTTTTCACCACCATGCTATATCATGTGCTGAGAAACTTGAGAATTCAAATATATTTTTAATATTAACATAAAACAGGAGGCCAGGCGCAGTGGCTCACGCCTATAATCCCAGCACTTTGGGAGGCTGAGGCAGGTGGATCACTTGAGGCCAGGAATTTGAGACCAGCCTGGCCAACATGGTGAAACTCCATCTCTACTAAAAGTACAAAAATTAGCTGGGTGTCGTGGTGCACGCCTGTAATCCCAGCTACTTGAGAGACTGAGGCAGGAGAATCACTTGAACCCAGGAGGCGGAGGTTGCAGTGAGCCAAGATGGCGCCACTGCACTCCAGCCTGGGCAACAGAGCAAGATCAGTCTCAAAAAAAAAAAAATTAGGAAAGTAAATCTGCGACTAGACTTTATACAAATCATTCTAAAGCAAATTTAAAATCTAGGAATGGAAGGGATTTTTAATTTTCTGAATCACTGGTCTTCCCTATAGTATGCATAATAGGCATGACCCATAATTGGAAAAACTGCTAAGTAAATATGAGTAAGTAAAACTCATATTAAATTGATACTTTGATGTGCATAATTCTACCTTTGAGAAAATCTAACTTCTGCATAATTGCTTTGAATTTATTTTCCACAGTAAAGCAAACTATTAGCTTTATAGTAGCAGGGTAAATATTATATAGCTATATATTATACACACTATATATTATACAGCTAAATATTAACTATATAGTGACGGTATAAATATCAGCTTATACTTTCAATTTTGGATTTTTCTTTTCTATCTAAATTCGGAAACTTAGTATTGAGAGGGTGAGTGTTTGTATATATACAATATATACACGTGTCTACACACTTGGAAAAAAGGTAGAAGATGGGGTGATAGTCTTCAAAGAGGATTTTCTGAATTTTTTAAGACAAATGGAATCTTTAATACAACTTTTCAAGCAAAGTAAGAAATTGTGTTTATGTTAAATGATATAAGATTACATAGGATCTCAGAACCCTTATCCTAAGAGCAGGCAAGGGAGATAGAGTTATCTTTATTTATCTTGGTTAAACCAACTGTTCCTAAACTTTCCTCTAATAGATAATTGAGTGGTAAGAGGGCATTTTTCAGATGATGAGAACAACTTACTCATCTGATTTTCTAAAATCCAGGAATCTCCCAAAGGAATCAAGACAGAAGAGAGAGAAATTGAGTCATAGGAACACCTAAAAAAGTAACCAGTGCTCTGGGTCTCCATGCCCTTCCACTGCCACTCCAGTAATCAGTTATATCAGCTGTGAAGGAAAATTATGTGTTACTCACTAACATAGCATAAATTATCTCATTGTGGCTACCCTAATTGTCTTGTGTACATAAGAGGGAAGAGGAAGAATGTTTTCTTGCCTTCTCCAAACTCAGGCAGAAATGTTAAATAGGTAGAATTTATTTTTAGACTCGTTATACATTCTTTTTTGTAAATCTTTTTCTGACTGCCTAATTCTTATTAGTCCTGCCCAATGTTCCCTGATCCCCAGTTCTATTAATCTATCCCCACCTATGTTCAAATCAAGCAGCCCATTCCCTTGGTGTGGCTATCTTTGCAAAGTATTATGAGATGAGCTGCTCAAACTGCTGAGGAAATTGTTTACCCTAATTTGAGGGTAACTACTAGATTCATACCTTATATAGCTATATAATAGAAAATTTGAAAAAGAATCATTTATTATGGTATATATCCTTCCAGTTATTTTACTGAATGTTTTACTTGTTTACTCAGAGTATACATGCAATTTTTTATTTTTAATGTAAACATTATAACCATATTCTTGGGTGTGGCACACACACTCTCTCTCTCTCTCTCTCTCTCTCTGTATGTATATAAATTAACTAAAGATGGTTATTAAAGGATGAAAGATCAAATTTTGGATGATATGAAAAGTAAAGTATAAGAGTTCATAATTTATATTTGGGGTCGGGGAGAGAGATTTTGTTGGAGAGAAATTACAAAGTAATCTGGCCAGCATTGCTTAGGAGTCTGACCCCTGAGGTCAGCTCTCAAGTTTTTCAGGTTTCTAGCTTATCTTCAATATTTTTTGAAATAACGGATCCTTTGTAACAGATCTTTTTAAAGCATGGTTTCTAGCATAGTATCTAGCACAGTATCTAATGGGGGGCATCGGGTGTAGGGTCTGAATTTAGAGACTGCCTAAGAAACATTCAGTGTTTTCATTCTTTGTCTTTAACTGTTGCTATTATAAACTTTAGTCCTTGTATGTTTTTCTTTTTTCTTTTGACCATCCATGTCAGAAGTCCTTGTAAATTTAAAACCTACTTTTAAGAAACCTAATTTACCAATTGGATCTTTTATTTTATTATTTAGGATTGTTCAGATAAATTTGAGGATTTACATGACATGACCTCATTTACACACCTTAAAAAAGTAAAATCAAGATCAAGGCTTTTAGGAAAAAGCTCAGATGATATCCATAATCATGCCAGACACTCTGCAAGACCATATACTGCTCCGGAGGTTAACAAGCAACGAGAAAGCTACAGTGGAAAGTTTACAAGTCGCCGAATGGTTTCATCAGGCTTAGTTCATATAAATGATAAAACATCAGATTATGAAATGCATAAAATGCGGCCAAAAAAAATTAAAAGAGGATATTGAAAAATGTTCGCTCATTTGTGATATTATAAAACACGTTTAACTCAGAATGATATGTGAGGCCAGCAGTCAGAATATCATTTCTCCATTAACAAAATGGTTTGGAGATCTCTTCTTTTGTGTGACAGAAGTCAGCAAGCAAATTTCATCTTGTTAGAACCATTTTGTTTTGATTAAAATGAAAAACAAACACATTTGATATAAATGTGTTTTTGTTCATGAACCTTAGGGAACAAACCCAGAAATACGTATTCAGTTTATATTCATTAACAAAGTTTTATTTCTCGGTTTTACTTTTTCCACTGTATAATATCACTCCAATTTGTATTTCTCTGACTTCTCCAACCTTTGTTACACTGTATATTATCCCTTTCTACCCAGTTTTCAGGTGATTTGTGGTTATCAATGTGTGCAGCCTTTTGTTATGAATATATACTTTTAGGCCAGGCACCGTGGCTCACGCCTGTAATCTCAGCACTTTGGGAGGCCAAGGCGAGTGGATGGCTTGAGCCCAGGAGTTCTAGACCAGCCTGGGCAACGTGGCGAAACCCTGTCTCTACAAAAATCAGCCGGGCGTGATAGCGCGCCTGTGGTCCCAGCTACTCAGGAAGCTGAGGTGGGAGAACCACCTGAGCCTGGGAGGCCAAGGCTGCAGTGAGCTGTAAGAGTGACACCCCTCTCAAGAAAAAAAAAAAAAGAATACATACTTTTACTCTTCAGCTCTAGTTATGTTTCTAGATTCAACAGTTTGCAATTCTCTGGGCCTTATACTTGTTTATTAACTTTTTTGGGACAGAGTTCTCGCTATGTTGCCCAGGCTGGTCTCGAACTCTGGGCTCAAATGATCCTCCCGCCTCAGCTTGTCAAGTAACTGAGATTTACAGGTGTGTGCCACCACTCCCAGCTGAACTTTTATTCATTTTAACATCATCTGATATTGCATCTTTTTACACAATAAACATAAGAATATACTTAATATTAATTCCTGAAGCATCTCTTACACAGCAGTGACTTTCTAAGTTACTCATACAACTGTGAAAGGGCCTCTTAGTAACACCATGCTTGGGAAACTGCATAAAATTGTAGAAACTGAATAAAATATAATCTAGCTAAATCAACATAGGATTTAAATCAGACTTCTGAGAATTGGTTCTATTTCTTTGTAAGTACAGTATGTGGATCTTGTTGAACTTTGATCCACTCTTGAAAAGCAAAACTCGATTTACAGAATTTTTGTTTCTGTTTTTCTACCAGAAGTTATAAAGACTGTGGGGTTTAAATAGAATTGGCTGATGGAAAACATAATTCCTGATCATTCAATGTTATAATCAGGATAGAAATTTTTTATAGGGACTAAGAATTTCCAATAATCCTCAAAGTTGTAAGTACTTGTTTCAGTCAGCATGTAACTGGGAAAACACAACTCCAAATCTTTCAGGTAGAAGGAATACAGGGAGTTGGTTTTGCGGGTAATGGAATCAAGGCTAAGCAGCAAAAAGGGATGTTGAAGCAACCCAGAGATTAGCAAGAGTGGGAAGTGTTACCACCACTCAGATGGAAAGGACAGCAGGAGGAACTGGTGCTACCAGAGTCTTGAAGCTAGAGACAAAGATGATACTGCCACTGCCAGGGACACTCGAAGCAGAAGGGGAGTGGGGCAAAGGGTGAGAAATACCATGTTTCTCCTCTCTCGTTCTGCTCTCTGATCTTCTGTTGCCTCCCTGGAAACCAGAGTTTGTGGGTACATGGGAAACGTAGATCCCAGTGAAGCAGAACAGGGAGAGAGTGGAGAAATGAACATGAGAGCTAATAGGCAATTGGCCAACAGTACTTATGAGGGAAACCATTGATTTGGCTTGCAGTAAAGGACGAAATATTTACTAGATAGAAATCTCAAATCTCTGCCTCATTAAATTTTTAATGGCAATATTGTGACAAGCAAAGAATTTAAAACTTCTTACCATGGAAATCTCTTACATTTTCTTTTCAAAAGTCTTTTTTTTTTTTAATTCAAATACTTATTCAAGAAAGAATTCAATAAATATTAAACATCTACAAAATGCTGGACACTTTTACTAAACAGCAATATACCAGTGAATGAGACAATATTCTCAGGAAGTCCACAGTCCTTTGGGAACATAAACACAGAAGTAATTAGAGTTGTGTAAGTGCTTTTTGGGGAAGGTACTACAGAAGCTCATAGGAGGGCATTTTAGCTAAAGTGACTGCTAGTTTGGGTCCTTTGAAAAGCAGACACCAAGATGAAATTAGACATGTGGCAGTCATGGCCCCTACTAATGTGTCCATGTCCTAATCCCAGGAACCTGTGAATGTTACCTTATGTGATGAGAGATTTTTGCAACTGTGATTAAACCAAAGGTGTTGAGATCGGGGGAATTACCCCAAATTATCTGGGTGGGCACAATAGAATCACACAAGTCAGAGCAGGAGATGGGACCACAGAAGCAGAAGCTGGAGCAGTGCTGTGCCATGAGGGAAGGAAGCAGGAAGCCTCTAGAATCTGGGAAGGCAACAGATTCTCCCCTAGAGACTCCGGAAGGAGTGTAGCGCTGCCAATCCATTTTAAACTTCTGACCTCTAGAACTGTCAGATAATAAATGTGCGTTGTTTTAAGCCACTGAGTTTGTGGTAATTTGTCACAGCCGTGATAGGAAATTAATACCACCTGCAACAGATGTTTTGCGGGGAAGAGTCTGGGAGGGAAAAATAGGGAGGCAGTAGAGATGGCTGGGAGAGCTGTCCAAGATGTAAGTCTGACCAATGTGGAAGAGAGGGAGGAAGACAAGAAGGCATAATAGGAAATGTCTTAGACTGCAGTGTCATTCTAAGTAAGTTTCAGTCGGGCTGATGGGGAGTGCTCCAGCCAAAGCCATTAATCACAAAAGGCCTTTGTCTCCCAGGAATGGGCCTGACTTGCAATCCCTGCTGCCAGGGGTAGGGATAGGATGAGGCAGGTATGGTAGGTAGGATAATGTTCCCCCAAAGATGCCTACATCCTAAGGCCCAGAACCTGTTAATAGGTTACGTGGCTAAAGGGAACTACGATTGCAGACAGAATTAAGGTTGCTTACAACTGACTGTAGAGAGGGAAGCTATCCCAGATTATCTCACTATGCCCAGTGTAATCACAGGGGTCTTTAAAAAGTAGAAGATAGAATCAAAGACAGAACCAGAGAAATGGCAGAATGAGGATTCAGCCCCAAATTGCTGACTTTGAAGATGGACAAACAGGGCCATGAGCCAAGGAACGTGAATAGTCTCTAAAGAACTGGAAAGGCCAGGGAAACAGATTCCCATCTGGAGCCTCCAGAAGGAATGGAGCACTGCCAAAACCTTGATTTTAGCACAGTAAGACTGATTTCAAACTTCTGGACCAGAACTTCAAAATAATAAATTTGTGTTGCTTAAGCCACTAAGTTTGTGGCAATTTGTTACAGCAGCCATTGGAAATACAGCAAGCAAGGAGCCTAAGGCACAAAATTTAAGAAAGCACTCACAGGGTGAAGTCATCACTCATGGTGACACCCATGGTGATGGTTGATTTTGTGTGTCAACTGTACTGGGCCACAGGTGCCCAGATACTTGGTCAAACATTATTCTGAATGCCTGTAGTCCCAGCACTTTGGGAGTCCGAGGTCAGGAGTTCTAGACCAGCCTGGCCAACATGGTGAAACCCCATCTCTACTAAAAATACAAAAATTAGCTGGGCTTGGTGATGGGAGCCTGTAATCCCAGCTACTTGGGAGGCTGAGGCAGGAGAATCACTTGAACCCGGGAGGCGGAGGTTACAGTGAGCTGAGATCATGCCACTGCACTCCAGCCTGGGCGACAGAGCAAGACTCCATCTCAAACAAACAAAAAATAACATTATTCTGAGTGTCTCTGTGAGGATGTGTATTAGGGTTCTCCAGAGGGAGAGAACTAATGAGTATATGAAATGGAGTTTACTAGGGAGAATTGGCTCACACTATCACAAGGTGAAGTCCTGCAGTAGGCCATCTGCAAGCTGAGGAAGAAAGAAGCCAGCAGTTGCTCCATCCAAGTCCAAAAGCCTCAAAAGCAGCAAAGCCAACAGCGCAACCCTCAGTCTGTGGCTGAAGGCCCAAAAGTCCCCAGGAGGCCCTTGT
Organism: Pongo pygmaeus; assembly: GCF_028885625.2. Taxonomy (NCBI): domain Eukaryota; kingdom Metazoa; phylum Chordata; class Mammalia; order Primates; family Hominidae; genus Pongo; species Pongo pygmaeus. The sequence goes on along the minus strand of NC_072384.2, from coordinate 101,716,929 downwards.
GCAACTCCCAGAGTCCGAAGGCCGAAGAACCTAGAGTCTGATGTCCAAGGGCAGGAGGAGTGGAAGGAAGCATCCAGCATGGAAGAAAGATGAAATCCACAAGGCTCAGCAAGCAAGGTTATCCCTCTTCTGGCCGCCATCTTCTAGCCGTTTGGCAGCTGACTGCATGGTGCCCACCCACATTGAGGGTGGGTCTTCCTCTCCCAGTCCACTGACTCAAACGTCAGTCTCCTCTGGCAACACCCTCATAGACACACCCAGAAACAATACCACAGGGGTCCCCAAACCCCGCTGTGGACCGATACAGGTCAGTGGCCTGTTGGGAACCCAGCGTCACAGCAGATGAGCAGCAGCGTGGGTGAGCATTACCGCCTGAGTTCTGCCTCCTGTCAGATCAGCGGCCACATTAAATTCTCATAGGAGCACCAACCCTATTGTGAACTGCACACACAAGGGATCTAGGTTGTGCCGCTCCTTATGAGAATCTAATGCCTGATCTGAGATGGAACAGTTTCATCCTGAAACCATCCCCCACCCCATGGAAAAACTGTATACCACAAAACTGGTGCCAAAAAGGTTGGGACCACTGTGTTATCAGCTATCTAGACATCCTTCAATCCAATCAAGTTGACACAATATTAACCATCACAAGGTGTTTCTGGATCAGACTAACATTTAAATCGGTCGACTAAGTAAAGCAGATTGTACTCTCTAATATGAGTGGACCTCATCCAATCAATTGAAGACCTGAATAGAAGAGAAAGGCTAAACTTCCCCCAAGTAAAAGAGAATTCCTCCTGCCTGAATGCATTTGAACTGGGACATTGGCTTTTTCCTGCCTTTGGACTCAAACTGAAACACTGACTCTTCCTGGGTCTTGAGTCTGACAGCCTTTGGATGAGAACTACACCATCAGCTCTTCCGGATGTCCAGCTTGCTAACTCACCTGGCAGATCTTTGGACTTGTCAGCCTCCACAGTAACATGAACCAATTCCTTCCTTATAATAAATCCGTTTATATATGTATGTATATAAAATATAGATATATATGTACATTCATTCTATTGGCTATTTCTCTGGAGTACCCTAATACACCCCATAGTAGGAGATCTGAGAAGCACCATTTCAGGCCCTCTATGGTCCAATTTTTAAACTACACACATTCAGGAGAACCTCCACACAGATTTGAAAGACCTCTAAGGTCTCTGTGGGCCTCTCTTACGGAAGGGAAATTTAGAAGGGGGAGGTTAGTAGGATGAACTATAGCCCTTACCACTAGAGTTGCTCTTAGGGCCTCAGTGGTCTTCATCTTCTCCCTTTTCCACTGTCCATTTTAAATTCTTTCACTTTGGTGGGTCTTGGTGGCTTAACGGATGGAGTAACCCAAACCTTCATTCTTGAGGGGGTCCAGTCAATAAACATGAAGATAACTGTGCTTGAAATCGCCTATGGATTTGTATATTATTTGTCTTTTTAATTTTTTAGTCCTGAGGTAATCAATCATTTTAAAATAACTTTTAATGTAATATGATTGTATAAATTAAGAAAATCAACTGAAGTAGGTCCCAGTTTACCACACCTCCAAACTATGTATTCTTTTTGAGACATGGTAGAGTCTCTTTTCTAATTAGGAAATATTAATTAAGACCTCTATGCCCTCATATGTTGTATCTCCTACAGGAGCAATAACCATACAAAAGGCCAGAATGCCTTCTGCCTCCATTTAATCAAATACTCAGTTGATTATAGATTATGTAAATAAATCTGCTTGAGAAAGGGCTTTTCTTGGCAAAACAAATCAGAATCTGTATATTAGCTCTGTCAAACCACGCAAGGAAAATAAATAAAAGCATAAACTCAATTCAGTAAATCTTTATTGAGCTCCCACGGGGTGCATGAATTTAGGATCTATAATTTACATAAGTAGGAAAGTGTTACTTTAGCCCCCTTTTTTAAAAAAAAAGCAAATTACAATTTCTGTATATATTTCAAGTGAATCATTTAATGTGAGTGAGGCTCAGTTAGATGTTATCATAAGTATTAACAGAAGAAAAAGGGAAAGCACAAACATTTTCCCTCTACCAGAAAAGGGTCTGATGTAAGATAAACTAGCCTGTTGGTTTAACAATAGCTCATTTAAAAGGCCAGAGAATCTGGGAGAAGAAGATGTACTTGGAAGCACTGTCCTCTGAGGGCCCATTCCCAACGGACAGCAAAATACTGAAAAAAATTAACTGGCTCAAAAATTATATTGAGAGATAAAAAGAGTTAGTCACAGCTTAGAAAAAAATTCCAGAATAAATGACACTAGCTAGATTAGTAATTCTGATATTTCCTTGGAGTTGTCATAGTACTCTGTGCGAAACAGAGGGACTACAAACTGGTGCCCCTTTGAACAGAGTGGTTTTAAATAATAGATTCTCCAGTGCACCAACTGTATTTTCAAGTATAATTCTGGTATTTGTACCTAGAAATACAGAAGAAAAAGCAGCAAGGAGAAAGTGTCAAGTATATAGGACATAAAATGATTTGGCAGCCCTAGAATTCCCAGTATGAGTCTTTTTCATCAGGAAAATCACATTCTGGCTCAGTCCAAGGTAACACTGGAGGCAATGATATTGATGGCTTGTTATAAGCAGGAGGCAACAGTGAAAGTATTGAATCCTGGCTTTCTTCTTTCATCTGTTAAAGAAACTCAAAATAAGGCTGTTGATATATCATTTCAATACATCAGTTTTGTTAGCAATAAATAACTTTTAAAGAATTTATGTTAAATGTGTTTAAAATTGTTTTCAGGTATTTCCCCTAAAACTGCCTTTGATTCTGGTCATCTGAAAACAGGAAGAAGAGCCAAATAAACTGACTTCTTATCAGAATTATTTTGCCCTTTCATCATTTCTGGCCAACATAGAAAATGTCTCTAAATTAATCAAAATATACACCAAGCATCAGTAATGTGATGATAGTCCATTTTATTTTTACTCATTCTGTTTTGAAGAATGAAAGTATTTTAGAAAGTCTATAATTGAACTACCAAAAGTTTTCTTGTTTTTAACTTTATTTTGTAACAAAGTTATTAGTAAGAACCTTGGTAACCAAAATATCTCATCAAGCCAACAAAATAAAGTGACTTTTTAATAGTAATTAAAAACATCGAGACAATGGATGATAGATCAGCTCACCTGTTTGAAGAAAACATGGGACAATAAACTGCTTGCTGATGGCCTGAAATTTTTAAGAAAATTATTAAAAAAACCTTTATATTAGAATGTAGATTTCAGGTGTACAAATATGTTAGAAATTAGGTTTAGAGCTATAAAACCCAATACAAAAAAAATAAAAACAATGTCTGTCAGAAGCCCAATTCTTAGCTATAACCTTGACTAAAGGAAATAACTGTAGAGGTATCCTTCAATTAATCCATACTCAACATTTACTGGACACAGTATTTACTAACAGTAACTTAGTAGGGTAGCAGCAATTTACATTTTATACTACTTAAGAGTCTTAACGTAAATGTGCTAATTAATGTCTAGAAAGAGTAACTGATTTTTACTCTGATTTTTCTTGTAAAAATCAGTTAGAAAATGGTACAGCTGAGACTGGAGCCCAACTCTTCCGATTTTTTTTTTTTTCTTTTGAGATGGAGTCTCGCTCTGTCACCTAGGTTACAGTGCAGTGGTGTGATCTCGGCTTACTGCAACCTCTGCTTACTGGGTTCAAGCAATTCTCTTCCCTCAGCCTCCCGAGCAGCTGGGACTACAGGTGCATGCCACCACATCCGGCTAATTTTTGTATTTTTAGTAGAGACGGGGTTTCACCATGTTGGCCAGGCTGGTCTTGAACTCCTGACCTCAGGCGATCCACGCACCTCGGCCTCCCAAAGTTCTGGGATTACAGGCGTGAGCCACCACGCCCAGCCTCTTCTGATTTTGAATCCAGTATTCTTCTCATCTGCTTGTTCCCACTAATTGTTCTTAGCACTGATATTTTCTAGAGTAGACAATATTTTGATCAAAAGATTTGTATTCTCCTGGAAGGGCAATGTTACAAAGCTTCTATAAAATGTAAAACAGGTACATTTTGTGCTATTTAGAAGAGATCAATATTACCTTTTCTCAGGATCTTGTTGCAAACAGAGCTGTACCAAGCTAAAGAAGGCAGGAGAGAAGGTTTTTGAGGATGGTGTGTGTAATCGGTCACTATTTACTGTGTGAGTTCCACTGGAGACAAGCACACTTTCACCAATCCCAGAGTCTACACCTGACCGGGAATTTTTCATTCTGGATTCTGATTGAGGGAAAATACTGATATCCAATGGGCTATAAGGAGGACCTTTCAGTTTCTGTAACAGCATCTAAAAGAAACAGAACTTTCCTTCAACACTTTTCAGGCAAAATATTAAAACAGTAACAACAATAAAGTTCCTAAGAGTCTATAGCAAACATGTTTAACAGAAATTATCTAGAATGTAAGCAATCTTATGAAAGGCAAGTAGCTCAGGGATTTTAGCAGCACTTACCTGAGTTCTATGCATGTCCTGGAAAGGCACCTGCCCACTGGCTAATTCACATGCTGTAATCCCAACACTGTAAATATCTGACTTCACATTATATCCATGTAAATCCTGTAGGACACAATTAATTTGAAGTCTTTTAGTGCAAATAAGTTAACCAAAAGTTATACACATGTGCTTTTTTTGATAAAGAATGGTGAACAATAATGGAAAAGAAACCCATAAGCGACAAATCAAGACACACTTCATATATGGTATTTAATTTCCTAACGTAATTTTGACAAGAAAGAGAGATAAAGTCTTGCAGAAGGCCATTCACCAATCCAAATATAAAGACACAACTGTACTTTAGCCAAACTCAGAAAACACTTGAGACACAGACAACCCAATGCAAAGGCCACACCTGACCTGTCTCAGTAGTTCTGGACTCAGCCACGGCTGCACTGATGTGCTGAACTGTGGGAAATCATACACAGCCCTATGCCTCTGTCCATGCTTAACCAAACTATGCAGATGGGACAGGCCAGAGAGGGTCACTAGGCCATCACCAGAAATGAGGATATGGCTGGCTTTAATACTCCTAGAACAAAAAGAAACAATCTAAGTAATAGGAAACTGGCCAATGAAGAAAGAATAAAAATCTGGCAGGAACAAATCCATATATTCTCTTGGAAATTAAATAACCTTTACAAAACAGCAGTATAAACTGCAAAACAGTACTGCAAAACTGCTGTTTACACAGGAAATGTTCAGGGAATAGGAATTCTTTCAGCTACTTACTACAGCATCAACACAAGTAAAGATATAATTGAAAGCTACGTGTTAAGAACTGATGGCCGGGTGCGGTGGCTCACGCCTGTAATCCCAGCACTTTGGGAGGCTAAGGCGTGCAGATCAGGAGGTCAGGAGATCGAGGCCATCCTGGATAACATGGTGAAACCCCGTCTCTACTAAAAATACAAAAAATTAGCCAGGCATGGTGGCAGGTGCCTGTAGTCCCAGCTACTTGGGAGGCTGAGGCAGGAGAATGGCATGAACCCAGGAGGTGGAGCTTGCAGTGAGCCAAGACTGCGCCACTGCACTCCAGCCTGGGGGACACAGCAAGACTCTGTCTCAAAAAAAAAAAAAAAAAAAAAAAACTGATAATATTTTTTCAAACAAGGAATGGAATCAAATAATTAATTTCACTTTTTTTTTTTTTTTTTTTGAGACAAAGTCTCACTCTGTGGCCCAGGCTGGAGTGCAGTGGAATGATCCTGGCTCACTGCAACCTTCACCTCCTGGGTTCAAGTGATTCTCCTGCCTCAGCCTCCTGAGTAGCTGGGACTGCAGGTATGTGCCACCACACCTGGCTAATATTTTTTTTTGTATTTTTAGTAGAGACAGGGTTTCACCATCTTGGCCAGGCTAGTCTCAAACTCATGACCTCAAGTGATCTGCCTGCCTCGGCCTCTCAAAGTGCTGGGATTACAGGCATGAGCCACCATGCCTGGCCAATTTCACTGTTTGTGAATGCTGTTACAAAACACCTAATAAGTTATCTAAAAAAAAAAATCAAACAATATTTGAAATGTAAGGTTATAAAGCTAAATGTAATACTGTCCAATAAGTGTCTCATACATCATTTATAAAAATATATCATACATTTCCTTTGTCAGATAAATTACAAGAGCCTTGTTTTTCGATCCCAAACACTGAATTTGGAAACTTAACAGAGAAGGACGGCCAATCATGTGGTGACATATAATGAAACCTCAGTTAACCAGAATATAGTGTGTTGGAAATACTTGGTTAACTAGAATTTTGCTAAAAAAAAAAAAAAAAAGTAAGACGAAAAGCTTTAAGGAGATTGAAACAAACAATAGGAAAGCAAGCTTATTTAAAAGTAACTTAATTAAAAAGTAAGACAAAGTCACAGTATATCTTAGAACAGCACTGTTTTTAACATTCAGTCAATCACTTTTGCATATACACTTTGGTAACAAGAGAAGTGATATTTAGGATGATAATCTCAAGGTACTGCAAAATAAGAAATCAAAGAAAAGTTTAATTCCAATTTATGTATAAGATGGAAAGCAGATAATGAAGCTCTTCATTTGCTTAAACAAAAACAAAACGAGAAACACCCAGCTAACTAGGATCCCATTTCCTACAGCTCATCTCCTGAACATCCTCATTAGATTGAGACTGTGAGCTCCATGAGGGCAGGCACTCCACCCTAGCCCCAAGAACTGCTTGGCACAGAGGATGTCTGAACACGTTTAGTGAATGGACATAAAATGTAAGCAATCCACTGCACCTAATGGTCCCTTCCTCCCTCAATTTTCACTTACAAGTTTCCTATCCCTTTTTTCTAACATTCAACTGCTCCTTCCTAAAACCTCCTTCAAAGAGCTCTTCCATTAAAATTATTTCATTTAATAAAATACAACTAAGTAAATACCTGTGAATACAGCCATTTTGGTGCAGATAGTTCAACCCTCTCACTGCTCCAAAGAGAATGTTTCTTATTAAAGTTTCACTCATTCCTTCAGGAAAATAGGTCCTCAAGAGTTGACTTGCTGAACCTGAAAGAAACCCCTAAAATCCTTAGATGACCATTGAAAGTGATTTTGCTTCCAGCTGTATTTTAATGTTCTTTTCAACCATAAACACAAACATATCTGTTACTTTTTGGAGTCTAACCCAAACAACACTTTCCCACACAAACATGATTTTCTTTCAAGAATCTTTAAACAATTTTTTTGTAATGTCACTCTAGAGATTAGGAAAGAGAATTAATGATTTGTCAATATTATTGAATAAAAATACATTCTGTGTGTAGATATATATATATATTTTTTCTTAAATCCAGAAGCAATTCACAAAAGCTGTCCTAAAAATCAAAGCTCTAGAATCCATTCACTATTTATTCAACACAATTATTGAACACTACTTTGTGCTAAGTACTACGTGAGCACCTGGGGACACCACAAATAAAAAATATATAAATGATCCGGGCCCTCAAGAAGCACAAGTCCAGTGAGGGACATGGGAACACACAAAGATGTTTCTAATACAGTGAAATAGTTTACAATGCAGTGAAACAGGGACAGGGATGGGGTGCAGAGGTGGAAAAACAACTTCTTCCTGCAGAATAACAGTAGGTCTCCATTAAAAGAGGGGAAGGAAGCTGAAGGGAAGACACAGCTTGTGCAAAGGCACGGAATTCTTGGAAAAGCAGTGGTGGTTCACTGATCACACCAATTCTTACTTTTTTCTGCAGACTAAAATTCAACATGTACCAGATATAGAAATATACCATGAAATCTAAAATCAGTCATTAGATGTATAAATTAAATGTGGCAAATCATAAATCTAAAATCCCAACTCATCTATATAATTATAAAATCTAGGCTAAGTTAATTTATTTAAAACCAGCATTCTTACCATAGGCCATAAATGGAGAAATAACCCAAAGCCAGCTGCCAACAGTGAAAACTGTCCAATAAGTTGTAATATTGGGATGCCGGAAAAAGTGGGATAGAATCACGGCTTTCTAGGATAAACACACAAGAGACAAGACATTTAAAAACAACCCTTTTTTCCTTATGACGAAAATGGCAGTCATGGTAGCTAATACTCAAGGGCGCTTATTAGTGAAAGCACTGTTCTTAGTGCTTTTATCTATTTAAATCTCACAACCACTCCACAAAGTATGGGATATTATGATTCCCATTTTTCAGAAGACAACACTTAAAAATAAGTTAGAAAACCTGTCCAAAAGCATGCAATTAATAAAAAGAAGTGGAAGTAGAATGTGAACTTAGTTTCCCTCTAGGGTCATACTCTTAATAACTGTACTATGTTCTTATCATAAAAACATTTAAAAATACATAAAAATCCCTCTATTGCTACCCCACAGAGAGCCACTGTTAACATTTTGGTATAGTTTCTCCTAGTCTTTTTTTGTTTGTGTAATATACATGTGCACATATAAATATTTTAAGAATTGGGGCCAGGCACAGTGGCTCACGCCTGTAATCCCAGCACTTTCGGAGGCCGAGGCAGGCAGATCATGAGGTCAGGAGATCGAGACCATCCTGGCTAACATGGTGAAACCCCGTCTCTAATAAAAATACAAAAAGTTAGCTGGGCGTGATGGCGGGCACCTGTAGTCCCAGCTACTCGGAAGGCTGAGGCAGGAGAATGGCGTGAACCCAGGAGGCAGAGCTTGCAGTGAGCCAAGATCGTGCCACTGCACTCCAGCCTGGGCGACTGAGCGAGACTCCATCTCAAAAAAAAAAAAAAAAAAAGAATTGGAACAATATCCAAATAAAATCCTTTCCCCCTTTATATAAAAAATGATTAGTGATGATAAAAATGGTATTATAAGATACCTGAAATGCAATTCTGTCAAAATTTGTTATTCGGAAATTAATTTTGCTTAACTGGATGAAAAGGAAACTGTTTTTGATTTCTTCTGTTTCCCTATGTGACTATTTAGGACTGACTAGGGGTATTGTAAAACTCCAGACTAGCATTTTGAATATGATATTCATTTGAAGGAGCAGCAGTTACCAAAGTTTGAATATATTTGTTCTTTCATATAATGAATCTGGCTTCCAAGTATTCTTTCCAATTCTGTAACTGCATGTTAATTAGAAGAAATCTGTATTTCCCTAACAGAAGAACTATTAGTTTGGGGGAGAAAATTCTTACAGATGTAATCTCCTCAAATAAACATTATATTAAATACAATCACCCCTCAGTATCCATGGAGCATTGGTTCCAGGACTGCATCCCCTGATCGCCTCCTACACACCACCCCATGAATGTACTAAAATCTAAGAATGCTCAAGTCCCTTGTATAAAGTGGCATAATATTCGCATATAAGCTATGCACATCCTCCTATATACTTTAAATCATTTCTAGGTTACTTATAATGTCTAATACAATGTAAATGCTAGGTAAATAGTTATGCTGTGTTTTATTTGTACTATTTTTATTGTATTATTTATTTTAAAATATATATTTTCTATTCACAATTGGTTGAATCTGCAGATGTGGAACCAGTGGATACAGAGGCCCAACTGTGTATCATTTTCTTCATATTGTTACCTGTAAAGCTTTCAGGCGTTCTTCATTGCAGTTTTCCAGATTTGTAATTTTTATAGTTACCAGTGTTCCTGTGGGAGTATGCCGTGCAAGATGGACAGAAGTCAAATTGTCAAATCCTCTTCCTATAATCAGACATAAAACTCATGTTAGTAACCAAAGAAGAAAAAAAATTGACAATTTAGACTTCATCAAAATTGAAAAGTCTTGCTCTTCAAAAAGTACTGTTAAGAAAATGAAAAGGCATACTACTGATTCAAAGTATTAATAATACTTATCAAGCAATCCAATTAAAAAACAGGCAGAGGATTAAACAGGCAATCCACAAAATAAGATATAGGAACAGCCAATATGCATATGAAAAGATGCTCAAGAGAGAAATGCAAATTAAAACAGTGACACACCATTACATATCTATTATAATGACTAAAATTGTGACTTGATAAACCAATTGCGATATACTCACACAATGGAATGCTACTCAGCAATCCCCTGTCCCCACTCCCAGTCCCTGGCAACCACCGATCTGATTTTTGTCACATAAATGGTATCAAAAAGAACACAGTCGTCAGCTTCTTTTGTGTTTAGCTTCTTTTTTTTTTTTTTTTTTTTTTTTTTATGATTTTTCTTTTTTTTTTTTTTTTCCTTTTATTATTATTATTATTATACTTTAGGTTTTATGGTACATGTGCGCAATGTGCAGGTAAGTTACATATGTATACATGTGCCATGCTGGTGCGCTGCACCCACCAACTCGTCATCTAGCATTAGGTATATCTCCCAATGCTATCCCTCCCCCCTCCCCCCACCCCACAACAGTCCCCAGAGTGTGATGTTCCCCTTCCTGTGTCCATGTGTTCTCATTGTTCAATTCCCACCTATGAGTGAGAATATGCGGTGTTTGGTTTTTTGTTCTTGCGATAGTTTACTGAGAATGATGATTTCCAATTTCATCCATGTCCCTACAAAGGACGTGAACTCATCATTTTTTATGGCTGCATAGTATTCCATGGTGTATATGTGCCACATTTTCTTAATCCAGTCTATCATTGTAGGACATTTGGGTTGGTTCCAAGTCTTTGCTATTGTGAATAATGCCGCAATAAACATATGTGTGCATGTGTCTTTATAGCAGCATGATTTATAGTCCTTTGGGTATATACCCAGTAATGGGATGGCTGGGTCGAATGGAATTTCTAGTTCTAGATCCCTGAGGAATCGCCACACTGACTTCCACAAGGGTTGAACTAGTTTACAGTCCCACCAACAGTGTAAAAGTGTTCCTATTTCTCCACATCCTCTCCAGCACCTGTTGTTTCCTGACTTTTTAATGATTGCCATTCTAACTGGTGTGAGATGGTATCTCATTGTGGTTTTGATTTGCATTTCTCTGATGGCCAGTGATGGTGAGCATTTTTTCATGTGTTTTTTGGCTGCATAAATGTCTTCTTTTGAGAAGTGTCTGTTCATGTCCTTCGCCCACTTTTTGATGGGGTTGTTTGTTTTTTTCTTGTAAATTTGTTGGAGTTCATTGTAGATTCTGGATATTAGCCCTTTGTCAGATGAGTAGGTTGCGAAAATTTTCTCCCATTTTGTAGGTTGCCTGTTCACTCTGATGGTGGTTTCTTTTGCTGTGCAGAAGCTCTTGAGTTTAATTAGATCCCATTTGTCAATTTTGGCTTTTGTTGCCATTGCTTTTGGTGTTTTAGACATGAAGTCCTTGCCCATGCCTATGTCCTGAATGGTAATGCCTAGGTTTTCTTCTAGGGTTTTTATGGTTTTAGGTCTAACATTTAAGTCTTTAATCCATCTTGAATTGATTTTTGTATAAGGTGTAAGGAAGGGATCCAGTTTCAGCTTTCTACATATGGCTAGCCAGTTTTCCCAGCACCATTTATTAAATAGGGAATCCTTTCCCCATTGCTTGTTTTTGTCAGGTTTGTCAAAGATCAGATACTTGTAGATATGTGGCATTATTTCTGACGGCTCTGTTCTGTTCCATTGATCTATATCTCTGTTTTGGTACCAGTACCATGCTGTTTTGGTTATGTAGCCTTGTAGTATAGTTTGAAGTCAGGTAGTGTGATGCCTCCAGCTTTGTTCTTTTGGCTTAGGATTGACTTGGCGATGCGGGCTCTTTTTTGGTTCCATATGAACTTTAAAGTAGTTTTTTCCAATTCTGAGAAGAAAGTCATTGGTAGCTTGATGGGGATGGCATTGAATCTGTAAATTACCTTGGGAAGGATGGCCATTTTCATGATATTGATTCTTCCTACCCATGAGCATGGAATGTTCTTCCATTTGTTTGTATCCTCTTTTATTTCCTTGAGCAGTGGTTTGTAGTTCTCCTTGAAGAGGTCTTTCACATCCCTTGTAAGTTGGATTCCTAGGTATTTTATTCTCTTTGAAGCAATTGTGAATGGGAGTTCACTCATGATTTGGCTCTCTGTTTGTCTGTTATTGATGTATAAGAATGCTTGTGATTTTTGCACGTTGATTTTGTATCCTGAGACTTTGCTGAAGTTGCTTATCAGCTTAAGGAGATTTTGGGCTGAGACAATGGGGTTTTCTAGATATACTATCATGTCATCTGCAAACAGGGACAATTTGATTTCCTCTTTTCCTAATTGAATACCCTTGATTTCCTTCTCCTGCCTAATTGCCCTGGCCAGAACTTCCAACACTATGTTGAATAGAAGTGGTGAGAGAGGGCATCCCTGTCTTGTGCCACTTTTCAAAGGGAATGCTTCCAGTTTTTGCCCATTCAGTATGATATTGGCTGTGGGTTTGTCATAAATAGCTCTTATTATTTTGAGATACGTCCCATCAATTCCTAATTTATTGAGAGTTTTTAGCATGAAGGGTTGTTGAATTTTGTCAAAGGCCTTTTCTGCATCTATTGAGATAATCATGTGGTTTTTGTCTTTCGTTCTGTTTATATGCTGGATTACATTTATTGATTTGTGTATATTGAACCAGCCTTGCATCCCAGGGATGAAGCCCACTTGATCATGGTGGATAAGCTTTTTGATGTGCTGCTGGATTCTGTTTGCCAGTATTTTATTGAGGATTTTTGCATCAATGTTCATCAAGGATATTGGTCTAAAATTCTCTTTTTTTGTTGTGTCTCTGCCAGGCTTTGGTATCAGGATGATGCTGGCCTCATAAAATGAGTTAGGGAGGATTCTCTCTTTTTCTATTGATTGGAATAGTTTCAGAAGGAATGGTACCAGCTCCTCCTTGTACCTCTGGTAGAATTCGGCTGTGAATCCATCTGGACCTGGACTTTTTTTGGTTGGTAAGCTATTGATTATTGCCACAATTTCAGCTCCTGTTATTGGTCTATTCAGAGATTCAACTTCTTCCTGGTTTAGTCTTGGGAGGGTGTATGTGTCGAGGAATTTATCCATTTCTTCTAGATTTTCTAGTTTATTTGCATAGAGGTGTTTGTAATATTCTCTGATGGTAGTTTGTATTTCTGTGGGATCGGTGGTGATATCCCCTTTATCATTTTTTATTGCATCTATTTGATTCTTCTCTCTTTTTTTCTTTATTAATCTTGCTAGCAGTCTATCAATTTTGTTGATCCTTTCAAAAAACCAGCTCCTGGATTCATTTATTTTTTGAAGGGTTTTTTGTGTCTCTATTTCCTTCAGTTCTGCTCTGATTTTAGTTATTTCTTGCCTTCTGCTAGCTTTTGAATGTGTTTGCTCTTGCTTTTCTAGTTCTTTTAATTGTGATGTTAGGGTGTCAATTTTGGATCTTTCCTGCTTTCTCTTGTGGGCATTTAGTGCTATAAATTTCCCTCTACACACTGCTTTGAATGCATCCCAGAGATTCTGGTATGTTGTGTCTTGGTTCTCGTTGGTTTCAAAGAACATCTTTATTTCTGCCTTCATTTCGTTATGTACCCAGTAGTCATTCAGGAGCAGGTTGTTCAGTTTCCACGTAGTTGAGCGGTTTTGAGTGAGATTCTTAATCCTGAGTTCTAGCTTGATTGCACTGTGATCTGAGAGACAGTTTGTTACAATTTCTGTTCTTTTACATTTATTGAGGAGAGCTTTACTTCCAAGTATATGGTCAATTTTGGAATAGGTGTGGTGTGGTGCTGAAAAAAATGTATAGTCTGTTGATTTGGGGTGGAGAGTTCTGTAGATGTCTATTAGGTCCGCTTGGTGCAGAGCTGAGTTCAATTCCTGGGTATCCTTGTTGACTTTCTGTCTCGTTGATCTGTCTAATGTTGATAGTGGGGTGTTAAAGTCTCCCATTATTAATGTGTGGGAGTCTAAGTCTCTTTGTAGGTCACTCAGGACTTGCTTTATGAATCTGGGTGCTCCTGTATTGGGTGCATATATATTTAGGATAGTTAGCTCTTCTTGTTGAATTAATCCCTTTACCATTATGTAATGGCCTTCTTTGTCTCTTTTGATCTTTGTTGGTTTAAAGTCTGTTTTATCAGAGACTAGGATTGCAACCCCTGCCTTTTTTTGTTTTCCATTTGCTTGGTAGATCTTCCTCCATCCTTTTATTTTGAGCCTATGTGTGTCTCTGCACGTGAGATGGGTTTCCTGAATACAGCACACTGATGGGTCTTGAGTCTTTATCCAGTTTGCCAGTCTGTGTCTTTTAATTGGAGCATTTAGTCCATTTACATTTAAAGTTAATATTGTTATGTGTGAATTTGATCCTGTCATTATGATGTTAGCTGGATATTTTGCTCGTTAGTTGATGCAGTCTCTTCCTAGTCTCGATGGTCTTTACATTTCGGTATGATTTTGCAGTGGCTGGTACTGGTTGTGCCTTTCCATGTTTAGCGCTTCCTTCAGGAGCTCTTTTAGGGCAGGCCTGGTGGTGACAAAATCTCTCAGCATTTGCTTGTCTGTAAAGTATTTTATTTCTCCTTCACTTATGAAGCTTAGTTTGGCAGGATATGAAATTCTGGGTTGAAAATTCTTTTCTTTAAGAATGTTGAATATTGGCCCCCACTCTCTTCTGGCTTGTAGGGTTTCTGCCGAGAGATCCGCTGTTAGTCTGATGGGCTTCCCTTTGATGGTAACCCGACCTTTCTCTCTGGCTGCCCTTAACATTTTTTCCTTCATTTCAACTTTGGTGAATCTGACAATTATGTGTCTTGGAGTTGCTCTTCTCGAGGAGTATCTTTGTGGCGTTCTCTGTATTTCCTGAATCTGAATGTTGGCCTGCCTTGCTAGATTGGGGAAGTTCTCCTGGATAATATCCTGCAGAGTGTTTTCCAACTTGTTTCCATTCTCCCCGTCACTTTCAGGTACACCAATCAGACGTAGATTTGGTCTTTTCACATAGTCCCACATTTCTTGGAGGCTTTGCTCGTTTCTTTTTATTCTTTTTTCTCTAAACTTCCCTTCTCGCTTCATTTCATTCATTTCATCTTCCAGGGCTGATACCCTTTCTTCCATTTGATCGCATCGGCTCCTGAGGCTTCTGCATTCTTCACGTAGTTCTCGAGCCTTGGTTTTCAGCTCCATCAGCTCCTTTAAGCACTTCTCTGTATTGGTTATTCTAGTTATACATTCTTCTAAATTTTTTTCAAAGTTTTCAACTTCTTTGCCTTTGGTTTGAATATCCTCCCGTAGCTCGGAGTAATTTGATCGTCTGAAGCCTTCTTCTCTCAGCTCGTCAAAGTCATTCTCTGTCCAGCTTTGTTCCGTTGCTGGTGAGGAACTGCGTTCCTTTGGAGGAGGAGAGGTACTCTGGTTTTTAGAGTTTCCAGTTTTTCTGCTCTGTTTTTTCCCCATCTTTGTGGTTTTATCTACTTTTGGTCTTTGATGATGGTGATGTACAGATGGGTTTTTGGTGTGGATGTCCTTTCTGTTAGTTTTCCTTCTAACAGACAGAACTCTCAGCTGCAGGTCTGTTGGAGTACCTGGCCGGCCGTGTGAGGTGTCAGTCTGCCCCTGCTGGGGGGTGCCTCCCAGTTAGGCTGCTCGGGGGTCAGGGGTCAGGGACCCACTTGAGGAGGCAGTCAGCCCGTTCTCAGATCTCCAGCTGCGTGCTGGGAGAACCACTGCTCTCCTCACAGCTGTCAGACAGGGACATTTAAGTCTGCAGAGGTTACTGCTGTCTTTTTGTTTGTCTGTGTCCTGCCCCCAGAGGTGGAGCCTACAGAGGCAGGCAGGCCTCCTTGAGCTGTGGTGGGCTCCACCCAGTTCAAGCTTCCAGGCTGCTTTGTTTACCTAAGCGAGCCCGGGCAATGGCGGGCGCCCCTCCCCCCGCCTCGCTGCCGACTTGCTGTTTGATCTCAGACTGCTGTGCTAGCAATCAGCGAGACTCCGTGGGCGTAGGACCCTCTGAGCCAGGTGCGGGCTATACTCTCCTGGGGCACCGTTTCCTAAGCCCGTCGGAAAAGCACAGTATTCGGGTGGGAGTGGCCCGATTTTCCAGGTGCCGTCTGTCACCCCTGGAAGGGGAACTCCCTGACCCCTTGCGCTTCCCGAGTGAGGCAATGCCTCGCCCCTGCTTCGGCTGGCGCACGGTGCGCTCACCCACTGACCTGCGCCCACTGTCTGGCACTCCCTAGTGAGATGAACACGGTACCTCAGATGGAAATGCAGAAATCACCGGTCTTCTGCGTCGCTCGCGCTGGGAGCTGTAGACCGGAGCTGTTCCTATTCGGCCATCTTGGCTCCTCCCCCGTGTTTAGCTTCTTTCACTTGGCATATGCTTCTGAGACTCATCCACGTTGTTGTATGTATCAGCAATTAATTTATATTGCTGAGCAATAAACAATTTATGGCTATACCACAATTTATTTATCCATTTATAATGCTGATGGTTATTAGGTTGTTTTCAGTTTTTGGTGACTATAAAGCTGCCAAAAACATTCCTACACAGGTTTTTAAGTAGACATATGTTTTCATTTATCTTTGGCAAATATCTGCGAGTGAGATTGCTGGGTCATGTGGTAAATGTATGCTTAACATTATAAGAAGTTGCCAAATTGTTTTCAAAAGTGGCTGAATCATTTCATATTCCCACAAACAATGTATAAGAGCTGTCACTGCCTGACATACTCACCAGCATTTGGTATCGTCAGCTTTTTAAATGTAAAACACCTAGAGTGGCACCTGCTAGCAGCCACCTAATAAATGTTAGTTACCTCCCTCTCTCCATGGTCACCAAATTTTGTCAGTTTTATTTTTGAAATGAAGTTAATCTCAAATTCATCACCTCCCCTCAGTGTCAGCGTCACTGACTTAGTTTGAGCCCTGTCCTGTCGCCCTGGATGTATGCAGTGACTCCCTCATATGCCGTGCATTCTCAGCCAGGGCACACACCAGAATTACTGAGGGAACTACTGCAAAATGCCTCTGACTTGGCCCCACTCCCCAGAAACCTTGGTTCAGTAGCTCTGTGACGGAATATAGGTGCTGTAATTTTTAAAAAGACACAGGTAATGAAGATGACACTTCTGGTTGTGCATTGCTGATCTACCACATCTTCCTGACTATTGCCTGAGTTGTTTTAAATTTGGCATTTTATCAATGGCAGGTCCTGCAGCAGCTGAGAGCTTAGATCCTACAGTCAGAAAGATCTGGTTTCAAATCACTAACTGTATGACTCAGAGCCTCAGTGTCCTCATCTGCGAAATGGGAGTGGCAAAGGGTTAAAGAAAAAAAATACATACTAAATGTTCAGCATAATGCCTGTTAGATGCTATTATTGTCATCACGATTCCACAATGTCTCTCTAGTGGAAGGACAATAAATTCCAAATCTCCACCTTAAATCCTCTGAGTAATAAGGAGGGTAGGTTGTGGAGGCCATTCTAAATCCAACCACATGAAGTCCTTCACAATGTGTTCCAAACCTGCCTTTCCAGATTCATCTCCTACCACTGCCTACTCTCCCCTTGTTCCCACTTGTAGTTACAGAGGAACTATACGGTATTCTCCCCTAACCATCCTTCCTCAGGCATTTACTGAGGTAAACATGTTTTTACGTTTTTAGAATTGGCACCATCTGAAACTCCTTTCTAATTTTGGGGCATTTGCCACTTTGTGTTATTTCAAAAAGGTCAGATCCTTACTCTCCCTTAATCTCCTTGACTCTGGCATGTGACCTATGCTTGGCCAACTGGAGCATGGAGTGAAGGACAAAGCAGCAGCAGTCATCAGAGCTCCCCGCAGGGGGCCAGCGTCTGGCGGCGGGCAGTACATTCACTAGGCTGCTCCTATTCCACAGTCCTGGTCCTTGTCACAAAGCTTCTCTTGGCTTCTTCCAAGCCTATTTCTCTAGCAAATAATTCTGTGAGTTAGCAGCATTGTTCAAATATTCCTTTTTCACTTAAGTTAGCCAGGATTGTTTATGTTGTCTATAACAAAACCTATGACTAGAATATCTAGCAAACTCTTCCTCATTCAAGATCCAGCCCCTTTTTGCCATCTCTCTTAACTCCCAGAGGTGGTTCGTTGTATGCTCCATCTTCTCCGTTCCCATAACACTTAGGACATACCTCTACTAAAGTACCCTCCAGTGCATAAAACGAAGCTATATTGTGTCTTCATCTTCCCAGAGATGATGTCAATTCCAAGTGTTCTACCATGCTTTGTTTCCCTAGCACCTAACACAATCACCGGTGTGTAGTGTTTAATAGATGTTTCTAAATATTCAGAGCAAATGTTTCACATATGTAAAGCTATAAACAATAACCCATCCTATTCTACACTTAACTGAAAAAGCTTTCTACTACAAATGATATTTTAGATAAATTTTTAAACTAAGAAGCAATTTAAAGGATTGTGACTGAAAAGATTTAGATGACTTGATTTTACTTCATACCCAGTAAAAATTATACCCATAAAATAGATGCTTCCCACAATAAACACACAAATAATATTTAGTGTCTTCCTCATCTAAATGTACTTCAATGGAAAAGTAAACGTTCTAGACAGTAATCTTGAAAAAATCTGAGTCATTAAGATAGACATAAATTAATTGAATCCACTTGACTGACACGATTAGCATCTAGTTTTATGCTGGAGGTAACAACAGAAAAACACTTGCCTACAAAATAATCTTTTTGTCATCAACTTAATTTCTAGCACTGAAGGGTCAATTAGAAATTCAGGATTATTACCTATTTCTACTTGGAGTTCGTAGTGAGAAACGTTGGTGGAACATAGTACTTCACTGGCTCTAGTTGATGGAGGTGACCAGGAAAGGGTTGGCTCATCAACCTGCATTTGTTTTTAAAGATAAAAACAAAATAGATGAACTTCTTGGTCCCCCTGCCCCAATATAAAACACTGGTGTTATATTTTCAAACACAGAGGTGCTCATTAGGAAGGTACTGCAAGGTGGCTTAAGACACTGTTTTCAGATCTAAAATGAATTTACCAATTGCTCATTGATGTTAGTTAGAAAGCTGTTAACCTATGGAGAGGGCAGGAAAAGCAGATTTACAGATAGCAAGGAATACTTCCCAGTGTAATTTCCAGTAAAATGTTTAGGAGATGCAAAGAATGTTAATTCCTCAGGATAGCTGACAAATGTACCAAGCGAAGAGCTGCAGTGACTTGTGAGGGATATTCTATGCTTGTGCTCTTGCTTCAAGCTAGAGCCATATTTTGCACAAGATACATGCTCTGCTAGTGAAGATGTTAACAGTCAAGGAACAGTTTCCAGACTGCAGCCTATTAAAATTGCTGATGAAGTTTTTTGCAAGATGAATCAGATGGGAGGTCAGAAAGAAAAATCAAAGGAGATAGACCTCCTAAGTGAGTGACCAAGTACTGATAGGAGGTCTCATGGTGTGCTTTGGAGTGAGAGTCAGGTTTGCACCTGAATACAGCGACAGTGAAATAACATGGATGTATGAAAAAGAAGCCTAAACTACTGGCTTTATATGATAGCCATGAGGGTCTCCCAATGGACATAAGTACTCCAAAGGACACTTAGGAGCCTCTACAGACAGGTGGCAGGGGAAGGAAGAAAGGGGAAAAACAACATTACTATGTGCTAGGAATTGTGTTAACTCCTTTTCACATTCTTGGCTCTTTTTAATCAAGAGACAGAGATGGAGTTTGAAACAGTGACAGGATTAAATGTTCCTGAAACTTTAAGAGAGCAGGAAAAAAAGGAATCATAAACCCATGGCTAAAGATGAATAAGGGTGACTATTGTTCAAGAGGAATGAAAGAATGTAAAAAGAAATTCTACTATACGATTGGAAATAATCCTGATGAGAAAACAAATCAAAATAAAGCAATTTAGTTTCTCTTTTTTTCTGCCTCTTTACAATCTGATGGAAGCAATTCAGTTTCTTTAAAACAGGTAGTCTTCAGATAAACTCAGATTTAATGACCACATAAAAGAGACAGAAAGAACATATAACAGCTTTAAAATTTTTTAAGTGATATCAACCTGTAAGCCTGTCAGGAAGGCTAGAGATGTAATGAACTAAGGCTTACAGTTCACAGGCTTGGGAAAAAACGGCATAATGTTACTGGGTGATGGACTAAAATCACAACTAATCGGCTTCTATTTTGCTTCCACCTATTCCATTAGGGAATTAGTCTTATTTAAACTAGAAGGGACACATGTTGTAAATAAGTATTCAAAGCTCTAAACAGGTTGTTTTAAGTAGGTTCAAACCTCCAGGCCCAGGGAAATTACACTTAGGATACGAAGTTTGCAACTATGGTAGAACTCAGATGAAAAACCAGAATAAAAGTAGCAAACAATGACCCAATTTTCAAAAAGGGAAAAAACTACAAAGGGGCAAGCTTGATGCTGCTGCCCAGCAAAGTCAGAGATCAAATTATTCGACAGGTGAATTATGGGCACTTTAAAAAGCTACATGGTAATCACAAGAAGACAACTCAGATTTACTAAGAGTAAATCATCCCAAACTAACCTCACTTCTCTTTTTCATTTGACCAGTTAGATGACAGAAAGCAAAAATTATGGCAAAGTCCTTGCCTTTGCTCTGTTAAACTTTTTAATGACTTCCTGAAAATGAAAAAGGCTGGCTTGAAAAAAGAAAAAGTATGGATCACGCATTGCTGGGCATAGCTAATTACCAAAAAAAGAAAAAAAAAAAGGCAGGACTCACAATCATCCTGAACAGCTAGAAGAATGGGCCCAGATCAGTAAAATTTTACAAGGATAAATGCAAAACCTTACACTTAAGCTTAAAAAAAAAAAAACCAATAGCCTAAATACAAAATTGAGGATAACAGGTTTATGACTTGGAGGTTTCAGTCAGTAGCATGACAGAGAAGGTTAAATAAAAGCACAATATTGAGCTACATTTACAGAAGCAAAATTGAGCAGACTGGAAGAGACAAGAGTTTCACTGTATTCTGAAATGATTAGTTAGTATCTGGAGCACCATGGATAATTGAGACACCACAATTTAAGAGGGAATTGTAAAATGGTGATTGTAAAATGGTGATGCCTAGAGAAGGCCAACCAAATTGGTAAAGGTTCCAGGAACAATGAAGGAGTTGGAAATATTTAATCTGGAAAAGAAAATATTAAGAATATATATAGTTGCTATTTGCAAGTGGCCAAAAGACTAATATAGAAGGGTAAACAATTGTTCAGCAAGAAGAGCTGAGATCAACAGATAGAAGCTCCAGGAAGTAGATTTCAGTTCCGCATAAGAAATATGGAGTAACCGGTGCCATCCAAGTGTGGCTCAGGCATCAAGCTGCCTCTTTCCGTTATCCGCTCTCCACTGATATATTTGGAGGTTGGACGACCACCACTGACAGTAGTTGAGCTACAGGGAGGTACAAGAACTGGAAGTGAAGAGGGAATGGTCAGCAATTGGAAGGCTAGGAAAAGAAAAGTTTTGATGCCCACAGATGTCTGCTTGCAGCGAAAGGAAGTACTGTGATATGAATTTCAAGTACTTTGACAGCTGTCATTACTTCTCCATTATACACTAAACTGCTTCTAATTATGATTTGGTTTCCCATGTAACTTTTCTGTAAGAGTGGACTGATAATACAATGTAAGGGCACCATTTCCTCTGGCACTGGGAGACTGGGTTTGTAATGAGCTTGATTAATGTGGATCTGATACTGAAATATGGATCCACTCTAGGTTTGCTGACTAAATCCAGTTTATGATCCTAAGAGGCTGAGGAACAGACCCTACATCATAGTTCAATAATCAAGCCAATGAATAGCACTCTGAAGTGTTTTCAGAGAGATGCTGCCAGACTTTTACTTGTGGTGAAACATACCTTTCTGTATGTTTCTATTTTTCTATGATGACTATTCTTCTATGATGGAGCTCCTTTTATTTAAATTTCTACAATGAACTCTCAGAGATATTGTAGAGAACACTCCCTACATAAGTTGAAAATTAGACTAGATGGCCTCTCATGAATCACTGTAATGCTAAAATTGCATTACTTTAAAAAGCAGCATCTCAGCTCAAACATCACAGCCTTTCATTTGCAAAGGTTAACTATAGAAAATGAATTTTCCTACAGATAGAGGGTTTCCAAAGTTATAGGAAACATAAATCACTTGGAAAACTAGACTGCCCTCCAAACATGATATTTTAACATAAAATTTAATTCTATCTATAAAGTCCAGGCCAATGGAGAACAAGTTGTCCAAAGAAAAGACAACAGATGGTGTTTTACAGCATGACTCAGAGAGCGCACAAGGAAGTTTTTCTAGTCATCAGGCACCAGTTTCTAGCTGGTGTCAACTTACATTATACAACTTTTCCAATTCATTTTTCCACGAGAGACTTCAGATTATGCTTCTGCTTCTCTCACTGAAGATTTTAGTCTAACTCTCCTAACAGAGAGAGATGTGACATTTCAATCCTTAAATTATAAAAAGGCTCCAACCTGAAGGTTTGAAGGATTCAGGTGGCAGCTGTGAACGTTTGCTTAGTTCTAGGCCTCTCTCTGGGTAACAGCATGGAGACAAGAATCACTTTACTTTCTGCCTCACCCAAAGGGAATTACTTGAATTAAAACTCAGACTGGGAGGGAGGTGGATAAAGATGGCTGAATGGAACCCTCCAGTAATCTTCCCCCACCCTTCAGGAACACCAAATTGAACAACTATCCAAACAAGAAGGCACCTTTGTAAGAATAAAAAATCAGGTGAGCTATCACAGTACCTGGTTTTAACTTCCTATCACTGAAAGAGGCACTGAACAGGGAAGGAAAGACAGTCTTGAATAGCTGATGCCTCCCCTCCTGCATCCCCTGGGGAGGGAGAGTGCAGTGATTGTGGGACTTTGCACTGGAACTCAGTGTTGCCTGTCACAGCAGAGAGCAACACAGTAAAGAATTCAGCCAGCGCCCAAGGAGGGAGCATTTAGATCAGCCTTAGCCAGAGGGGAATCACCCATCCCAGCAGTTGGAACCTGAATTCCAGCAAGCCTTGTCTGCCACCACAGGCTGAAGCCCTCTGGGGTCCTAAATAAACTTGAAAGGTAGTCTAGCCCACAAGGACTGCAATTCCAGGGCAATTCCTGGTGCTGTGCTGGGCTTGGAGCCAGTGGACTTGGGGGGCCCATGACCTAGTGAGACACTAGCCAGGGCGGCCAAGGGAGGGCTTCTGTCACTCCTATTCCAACCCCAGGCAGTGCAGCTTGTAGCTCCAGGAGATTCCTTCCTTTCCCTTGAGGGGAGAGGAAAGGAAAGAATAAAGAGGACTTTGTCTTGCAACTTGGATACCAGCTCAGCCACAGTAGAATAGGGCACCAGGCAGAGTCCTGAGGCCCCCATTCCAAGCCCTAGCTCCTGGACAACATTTCTAGACACACCCTGGGCCAGAAGGGAAACTGCTCCCATGAAGGGAAGGACCTAGTTCTGGCAGGATCCATCACCTGCTGACTAAGACCTTGCGCCTTGAATAAACATCAACGGTACCCAGGCAGTACCTGCTGTGGGCCTTGGGTGAAACTCAGGGCCATGCTGGCTTCAGGTGTGAACCAGCACATTCCCAACTGTGGTGGCCACAGGTAGAGGCTCCTTCTGCTTGAGTAGAGGAGAGGGGACAGTAAAGGGGGCTTGGTCTTGCAGCTTGGGTACCAGCTCAGCCACAGTAGGCTAGAGCACCAAGCAGACTCCTGGGGTCCCTGATTCCAGGCCTTGGCTCCTGGATAGCACTTCTGGACTGGCCCTGGGCTAAAGGGTAGCCCACTGCCCTGAAGGGAGAAACCCAGGCCTGGCAATATTCACCACAAGCTGACAGAAGAGCCCTCAGGCCTTGAGTGAACACTGGCAATAGCCAGGCAGGACTCTGCAATGGGCCTGGGACAATGGTGGCCATGAGAGACTCCTTCTGCCTGAGGAAAGGAGAGGGAAGAATGGCAAGGACTTTGTCCTGTGGTTTGGGTGCCAGCTCAGCTGCAGTAGAATAGAGCACAAAGTAGATTCCTAAGATTCCTGACCCATGGCCCTGGCTCCCAGAAGGCATTTCTGGACCCACCCAGGGCCAGGTGGGGAGCTCACTGCCCTGAAGAGAAGGACACAGCCTGGCTGGATTCAACACCTGCTGACTGAAGAGCCCTTGGTATCCTTGAGTGAACATCCAGCTGGGCAGTGGTGGCTGCAGGCCTGGGGCAAGACCTAGTGCTGTGCTGAGCTTCAGGTCTGACCCAGTGCAGTCCTAGTGGTGGTGGCAACAGGGGTAATTGTGTCACCCCTCACCCAGCTCCAGGCAGCTCAGCATGGAAAGAGAAACTGTTTTGGGGGAAAAGTAAGGGAAGAAAACGAGATTCCCTGCCTAGTAATCCAGGTAATTCTCTCAGACCTTACCCACGACCACCAAGATGGTACCTCTGTGAGTCTGCAAGAGTCACAGTTTTGCTGGGCTTGAAGTGGTCCCTAATGCAGATAGAGTTACGGTGACCAAAGACTTAGATCACAATACTCAATTCCCTGTAAATACTTGGAAAGCCTCCCAAGGATGGGTACAAATAAGTTCAGCCTTCAAAGACTATGATAAATACCTAACTCTTCAATGCTCACACATTAATGAACATCCACAAGCATCAAGAACATCTAGGAAAACATGATTTCACCAAATGAGCAAAGTAAGGTACCAGTGACCAATCCCAAAGTGACAGAGATACGTGACCTTCCAGACAGAGAATTTGAAATAGCTGTTTTGAGGAAGTTCAACAAATTTCAAGACAACACAGAGAAGGAATTCAGAATCCCATCAGATAAATTTAACAAAGAGATGGAAATAATTTTTTAAAAATCAAGCAAATTCTAATTCAACTGACATACTGAAGAATGCATTAGAGTCTCAATAGCAAAATTGATCAAGCAGAAGAAAGAATTAGTGAGACTGAAGACAGGCTATTTGAAAATACAGAGAAGACAAAAGAAAAAAGAATATGAAAGAATGAAGCACACCTATAAGATCTAGAAAACAGCCTCAAAAGGGCATATCTAAGAGTTATTGGCATTGAAGAGGAGGTAGAGAAAGAAATCAGAATAGAAAGTTTATTCAAAGGGATAATAACACAGAACTTTCCAAGCCTAGAGAAAGATATCAATATCCAAGTATCCAAGAAGTTATCCAAGTATCGAAGATATCAATATCCAGTATCCAAGAAGGTTATGGAACACCCAGCAGATTTAACCCAAAAAAGACATTTAACAATCAAACTTCCGAAGATCAAGGATAAAGAAAGGATACTAAAAGAAGTAAGAAAAAAAGAAAGAACATATAAAGGGGCTCCAATACATCTTGCAGCAGACTTATCAGTGGAAACCTTACCTTACAGGCTGGGAGAGAGTAGCATAACATATTTAAAGTGCTGAAGGAAAACCTTTTTCTTTTTTTTTTTTTTGAGATGGAGTCTCACTCTCACCCAGGCTGGAGTGCAATGATGCAATCTTGGCTCACTGCAACTTCCACCTCCCAAGTTCAAGCAATTCTCCTGCCTCAGCCTCCCAAGTAGGCGGGATTATAGGCATGTGCCACCATGCCCAGCTAATTTTTTGTATTTTTAGTAGAGATGGGGTTTCACCATGTTAGCCAGGATGGTCTCAATCTCCTGACCTTGTGATCCGCCCACCCTGGCCTCCCAAAGTGCTGGGATTACAGGTGTGAGCCACCGTACCCAGTGAAAAACTTTCATAGTTTATCCAGTGAAAATATCCTTCAAACATGGAAGGAGAAATAAAGACTTTCCCAGACAAACAAAAGCTGAGGGATTTCATCAATGCCAGACCTCTGCTACAAGAAATGCTAAAGGGAGTTTTTCAATCTGAAAGAAAAGGTTGTTAACGAGCAGTAAGAAATTATCTGAAGGTACAAAACTCACGGGTAATAAATACACAGATAAAAACAGACTATATAACATTGTAATTGTGGTGTATAAACTACTCATATCTTGAGCAGAAAGATTAAAAGATGAACAAATGACAACTACAATACCTTTTCAAAATAGTACAAGAAGATATAAATAGAAACCACAAAAAGTTAAAAAACAGGAGGAATGAAGTTAAAGTGTACAGTTTTTATTAGTTCTCTTTGCCTGTTTGTTTTTGCAATTAGTGTCAAGTTGTCAGTTTAAAATAACATGTTATGTTATTTGCAAGCCTCATGGTAACCTCAAATCATAAAATCTACAACACATACACACACACAAAAATAAAAAACAAGAAACTAAAACATACTGCCAGAGAAAATAAACTTCACAAAAAGGAAGAAGACAGGAAGGAAGGAAGAGGATACAAAACAAATAACAAAAGCCAGCAGTTAAGTCCTTATCAATAATAATACTGAATGTCAATGGATTAAACTCTCCAATGAATAGACATAGAGTAGCTGAATCAATTAAAAGAAGATTCAATTATCTGTTGCCTACAAGAACCACACTTCACCTATAAAGACACTCATAGACTGAAAATAAATAGTGGAAGAAAAACATTCCATATAAATGGAAACTGAAAAAGAACAGGAGTCGATATACATGTATATCAGGCAAAATGAATTCCAAGGCAAAACTTATAAAAAGAGACATGGAAGGTCATTATATAATCCTAAGCAAAAAGAACAAAACTGGAGGAATCACATTACCTGACTTCAAATTATACTACAGAGCTATTATAACCAAAACAGCATGGTACTTGTATACAAACAGACACACAGACCAATGGAACAGAACAGAGAACTCAGAAATAAATCCATACTACAGTGAACCCATTTTTGACAAAGATGCCAAGAACATACACTGGGGAAAGGACAGTCTCTTCAATAAGTGGTGCTGGGAAAACTGGATATTCGTATGCAGAAGAATGAAAGTAGATCCCTACCTCTTCCTATATTAAAAAATAAAATTGAAATGGATTAAAGACTTAAATCTAAGACCTCAAACTATGAAATTACTACAAGAAAACATGGAGGAAGCTGTCCAGGAAATTGGTCTGGGCAAAGGTTAATTGAGTAATACCCCAAAAGTAGAGGCAATCAAGCAAAAACGGACAAATGAGATCACAGCAAGTTAAAAAGCTTCTGCACAGCAAAAGAAAAAACAAAGTGAAGAGACAACCCACAGAACGGGGGAACATATTTGCAAATTACCCATCTGATAAGGGATTAATAACCAGAATATATAAGGAGCTCAAACAATCCAATTTTAAAAATCTAACAATCTGATTTAAAAATGGGCAAAAGATCTAGAAATGGACATTTCTCAAAAGAAGACATACAGTTCTGGGCACATTGGCTCACACCTGTAAGCCCAATACTTTGGGAGGCTGAGGTGGGAGGATCACTTGAGGCTAGGAGTTCAAGATCAGCCTGGTCAACATAGTGAGACCTCTTTTAATTAGCTGGGTGTGGTAATACATGCCTGTAGTCCTAGCTTATCAATAACCTGAGGTGAAAGGATTGCTTGAACCCAGGAGTTCAAGGTTGCTGTGAGCTATGATTACACCACTGCAGTGCAGCCTGGGTGGCAAAGCAAGATGCCATCTCTAAAAAAAATAAAAATAAAAATAATTTTTTTTAAAAGATGACATACAAATGGCAAACAGGCATATGAAAAAGTGCTCAACATCACTGATCATCAGAGAAATGCAAATCAAAACTACAAGGGAATATCATCTCACCCTAGTTAAAATGGCTTTTATCCAAAAGACAGGCAATAACAAATGCTGGTGAGGATATGGAGAAAAGAGAACCCTCATATGCTGTTGGTGATAATGCACATTAGTACAACCACTATGGAGAACAGTATGGAGGTTCCTCAAAAAACTAAAAAAAAAAACAACTACCATATGATCCAGCAATCCCACTGACAGGTATATACCCAAAAGAAAAGAAATCAGTATATTGATGAGATATATACGCATCCATGTTTATTGCAGCACTATTGACAACAGCCAAGACTTGGAAGAAACCTAAGTGTCCATCAACAGATGAATGGATAAAGAAAATGTGGTACATATGTACAATGGAATACTATTTAGCCACAAAAAAGAATGAGATACTACCATTTGCAACAACATGGATGGAAGTGAAGGACATTATGTTAAGTGAAATATGGCAGGCCCAGAAAGACAAACTTCACATGTTCTCACTCAGCTGTGGGAGCTAAAAATTAAAACAATTGAACTCATGGAGATAGAGAATAGAGGCCAAGAAGGGGTGCGGGGCAGAGTGGAGATGGTTAATGAGTACAAAAATATAGTTAGATAGAATGAGTAAGACCTAGTATTTGATAACATGACAGAGTGACTACAGTCAACAATAACTTATTATACATTTTAAAATAACTAAAAGTATAATCGGAATGTTTATAACACAAAGAAATGATTTATGCTTAAAGTGATAAACCATTTACCCATTTAGTAATTATTACATATCATATGCCTGTATCAAAATATCTCAGGTACCCCATAAATATATACATCTTCTATGTACTCCAAATTTTTTTTTGAAAAACCCCTCAGATACTACATCCTATTTTATGAAGAGACAGGTAACTAGAAGACTAGAGTATTAATGAATAAAAAGCCAAATAACAGAAATAAAGGCAGCTGAAGATAGGACTGGGGGTTAAATTATAAGCAAAATTAACTGGGATTCACTGATTTTGTAGCGAATAAGGCATTTGCAAGGTAGGTTCCATTCTGTAGTAAAAAATGCAGTATAAAGTATGGAATAAGGAGAGGAAAAGATCCCAAAGAAATATCCTTAGATATATCTAAGATACATGGGAGCAGAGCCAAATAAAAAGTGTAAGTGGAAAGGCTTCATAGATATAATATTTGAACCAATTCTTTATGGATGAGGAAGAATTTCAGAGGCAGAAAAGAAAGAAGAGTATTTCAAGTAGAGAATGAAACTAAGACATATTCTACACCAGTAAGAGCCCTCATATTATGCTAATTTAGACCTTATCCCGTAGGCTTTAGGAAGCCAATGGAAGTTTCAAAGCTGGAAAGCAATACAAGCAGGCCTGTATTGGTAGCATTACTGAACACTGAACAGATGTGAGTGGTGGGAGAAGACTATGTGTGTGTCTAGGAGACTAGAGGCAACGAGTCCACCTGCAAGAGCCCGCGTGAGAGACAATGAGACCTGAGCAGTAGCAGTGCTCATGTGAAGTAGGGGATAGACCCCAGGGCATTTCAGAGACAGATAATAAATATGGGGGCAGAGGTACAGGCCATGTGAGGATAACTCTAAAGTTTTTAGTTAGGATGACATAGTAGATGAGTTTTCATTAGACAAAGTAGGAAATACCATGAGTTGGTGGGTTTGAAAGAAGATTAAGGTTTTATTCAAACTGAGTAGAGATGCCTTAGAAAAATCCAATTGGAGGTATTCTAGAGACACGTCTGTTGCCCAGCAAAGAGTCTGGGGTTGCAGGTAAAAATCTAAGAAGCATCAGTTCTGCTTGATGCCAGGGTCCCCTCAGGAAACCTGTAGTAACTCCAGGACAATCTGAAATCTGAGCAACTGAAGTCATGGGAATAGGTGAAACTGCTTAGGAAGAGCCACTTTAGGAAGAAGAGAAATGGCCAGTTATAGACTCATGGAAAATGGCAGGAGGAATGAGAAATAGTAAAGGACACTGTAAAGAAAAAGAAATAGAAGAGAAGTAGGAGTGAATAGTATTACAGAAGGCAAAGTTAAAGCATTAATTGTACTCAACCATTTTTTTTAAAGATGAGATCTCACTATGTTGCCCAGGCTGGTCTTGAACTCCTAGGCTCAAGTGATTCTCCTGCCTTGGCCTCCCAGAGTGTTGGGATTACAGGTGTGAACCACTGCATCCAGCCTAACCATTTTCTTACCAAGTATTGATGGATACTGGTTTCAGACTGTTTTTCAGGTCTGAGTGATTCAACTTGTGTTCTTGAAGTGCAGAAGCAATCCTGGAAGTCAGAAATGCATTATATAAGTGAAAAGTAAGTTACAGGATAAGCAGGGGTGGTATGTAGATACAAAAAGGTCTAATGACTACAGTGGGGAGCAGAGAGGAAGGGCAACTTGCAGGAATCTGGAATTGAAGCCAGGATCCACATCATGGAGGAACTCAGCATGGGACAGAAGGGAGAAGTGGCTGGGCATGCAGACAAACTTCACATATGTGAGAATTTTACTTGTTGCTATCACTGATCCTTGCCCTCTTTTCTTGATGTCATAATAATTCATTTTAACTGTTGGTGTTAATTTTTAACTCTGTCTGTCAACATCACTGAGGTTTCCTTCTGAATATTTAGCCAAAGATTATTCTGCCATATTCATTATAATTATTTTTATTTTGATCCTCAGCTATCTTCTTAAGTATAGAAACCATGTTTATTCACATTAAGCCACATATTGAGTTAAAAAATAATTGTTTTTAAAGGTGATAAACATGTCTAATTATAACTCAAAGCAAATTAAAAGAGACTTACTTTTATTATCACAATTTACATTTTTCTGCATATTAACCCATGGTTCTATTATTATTTATTGCCAATAAAGAAATGTAACACCTACATGTGATTTATCACATCATCAATCAGTGGGGTGAAGCTGACCTTATACTATTTAGGAAGAAAAAGTATGTCAAAAGAAAAGTATAAACACATTGTATGAGAGGCTTTTATAACAAGATACCTTCAATATTTGAAAAAATTTCTTTCTTTTTTTTTTTGAGATGGAGTCTCACTCTATCACCCAGGCTAGAGTGCAGTGGCGCAATCTTGGCTTGATGCAATCTCTGCCTCCTGGGTTCAAGCAATTCTCCTGCCTCAACTTCCTGAGTAGCTGGGATTACAGGCACCTGCCACCACGCCCTGCTAATTTTTGTATTTTTAGTAGAGAAGGGGTTTCACCATGTTGGCCAGGCTGGTTTTGGACTCCTGACCTCAAGTGTTCCGCCCACCTCAGCCTCCCAAAGTGCTGGGATTACAGGCGTGAGCCACCACACCCATTTCAAAATTTTTCATTTCAAGCACCTTATTTTTATATAAACATTAAAGTACAATATCAAATGAGTCTCTTAAGACATGTCTACCTATGTCTACTTAACACTTTGTAGTCAATTACTTAAATATAAATTTCCTTTTAAGATATGCCAGAATTTCTCACTAATCAAACTAGTCATTTTCCCAGTTAGCCTACATTACTGATTATTTTAACTTGAATTCCTACAGTCTGTATACTTTATAAATCTATTACAAAAATTTAGCATATATTCCCACTGTTTTACGTAAAACTCACCCTGAAGAATAGATGCTAACAATGTCAAGATAGCTGTACAACTGATTCCTCTGCAGAGTTTCTAATGGCTTCCTAGGGTGAATAACATTTATAATAAAACAGTTTTTGAAGATACTTATTACTGTTGTTCATATTGAAAATATCCACCAGCTGGGCAGGACATTTATATATTGTTTGGTATTTATATATTTTTACAACATTTAGCTTGAATTTTTCACAATGACCATTAATACCACTGTGCAAAAGAAGAATTAACAGCAGGCCTAAAACTGCTATTCTTAGAAAATAGCTTCTTATAAGGTTGACCCTTGGCTAGTATCTGGGAACTGGGATTTTGCGGAGGTTCCCTTCATAAGAATGGCTCACTGTGTCTAAACTGTTTGTGCAAATAATACAGTTTATGCTGAACACCTGGCTTTTTTTCTGGGAGACTGGAATTTTGTTACTTGCTAGCAGAACATGCCTACATGACAAGTCCCCAATAAAAACCTTAAGTCCAAGTCTCTAATGAGCTTCCCTAGTAGACAACATTTCACATGTCACAACTCTGGGGGAACTGTGCATATACTATGGGACTCCACTGAGAAAAGATTCTTGAAAGCTTGTGCCTGGTTTCCTCTGAACTTCACCCCACATACCTTACCTTTTCCCTTTGCTGATTTTGCTTTATACCTTTTTGCTAATAAATCTTAGCTGTGAGTATGACTATATGATAAGTTCTCTGAGTCCTCCTGGCAAATCACTAAACCTGGGGGTGGTTTGGGAGAACCCTGACACAGCCATCAAAATATACTCAAGCATTTAAAGAGCCATTACCTCTAAAAAATGTGCATCACTTTTTTGATGAAAGAGAATTTAAGACATATTGACCCCAATATTTTTTTT
Organism: Pongo pygmaeus; assembly: GCF_028885625.2. Lineage (NCBI taxonomy): Eukaryota > Metazoa > Chordata > Mammalia > Primates > Hominidae > Pongo > Pongo pygmaeus. Next base: position 101,684,727 of record NC_072384.2, on the reverse strand, counting down.
CAAAGTAAGAGTTATGATCTATGTTCTCAGCTTATAAAAATACAGGAAACATTTTATAAACTTACATGGCAGGCTTCTATTGCATCATCTTTATATAAAATTTTCACAGCCTAAGAAAGTGATCACTATTAAATACAAAGACAGCTAAAACCAGCCAATATAAGGAAGATATTTTTGCTCTCCCCACGTAAAAAATGTTAGCATGTTCATTAGCTGCCCAGATTATAAAAATCACAAAATAGCCATATCTTATCATTAGCTGCCCAGATTATAAAAATCACAAAATAGCCATATCTTATCCTTCAAAACATTTTTATATCCACACTGCATCAATCAAATGCTGGTGAACATAATAGCTCATGAAGAATCTACAGGCTAATTTCTTTCAGGCAGTGTAACGATTTAAAATCATCTAGAAGAAAGCTCCCCCAGAATATTTTTGAATATAATTTCTTTATCCATTATCATAATAGCCAAGTAAAAAGTAGTTAGACCTTACAAGGAAACTGAAAGAAGATATTTTTACATATGCTGCTCCTTTGAAAACAGCATTTCTTAGTTCTCAAATAGAGGGTAGAACTTGAATGGGGAAGAATCCTTAAGTAAAAGTATCAACTTTATCCCAACTGCACAAATTTCTCGTTTAGGAAAAAAAGTAAATATTTCGATTCAAAGAATTTAAAATATTTCACCATTGCAGAAAAATGTGATTTAAAGTTACAGTCATTAACGATATAAATCACCCATTATCACATTCTATTATTTTTCACAAAACCCATAATTATGGAATAATAGGCTAAGATATTCTTTTTCCAAAATTTGAAAGCCCTGGGCAACACACAGCCCTTTGAATCTCAGAATTCTCGCCTATCAAATGAAGGGAATAGACTAAATGCCCTTTCACATCTTTTCCAACTTAAAAATTGATATAAAATTGTAAATCTTAAGTAATCCTTTAGAGTAGGGGTCGGCAAACTATGGTCCATGAGCCAAATCTGACCCCCCACCTGTTTTTGTGAGTAAAGTTTTACTGGAACACAGATACATTCATTCATTTATATATTGCCTATGGCTGCTTTCATGCTAGTATTTCAGCAGAAAAGTAGCTGTAACAAAGACCAAAGGGTCTGTAAGTACTATCTGGCCTTTACAGAAAAGCTTGCTGATCTCTCCTTTGGAGAATAAAACATTTCACCTCCGTGTATTTTCCAGATATATAAAGCTTCTCTTTCAACTGGTAAAGCTTTACTTTAAACATGTAAGTAACTGTGTTATGTATTTTCCATATTACTAACAATACAGTCTTCTAACTTCATAGTTCTGCCTCTCAGCCTTGGTAATTGATAGACTAGATTGGCAGGTATGAGTCTGGCTCCAACTTTTTGCAATCTTGGACAAACTGAAAATGAGGATAATGCCACCTGCCCTGCTAAACTTACACAATTTGAAACTATGAAAGAAACATATGAAAGTATTTGTAAACTATAAATCATCATACAGATATACTCATTCTTTTTTTTTTTTTTTGAGACAGGATCTCCTTCTATCACCCAGGCTGGAATGCATTGGCATGATCACAGTTCACTGCAGCCTTTATCCCTCGTTCAAGCAATCCTCCCACCTTAACCCTCTGAGTAGCTGAGACTATAGACATATGACACCACATCTGGCTAATATTTTATACAGACAGGGTCTCACTATGTTGCCTAGGCTGGTGTTGAACTCCTGGGTTCAACTGATTCTCTAGCCTTAGCCCCTAAAAATGCTGGGATTACAGGTGTGAGCCACTACACTTGGTCTACTCATTACTTTTTTAAAAACCACATTTTAATATAAGTATTCCCTATTCAAATATTATTATTATGTATAAAACAGAAAGAAAGTCCTCAAGCTACTTAATCTAAAGTAGATACCACGGATCTAAATATAAATAGAAAACCAGTTGGCAGCTATACCTCATATATACATTGATCCAAATGATTTTATTTCGGTTAAGTCAAAGGGGTTATTTTTAATACTGTTTGGCTTGCTTTTGGTCAGATGGAAATTTGTAAAAGGAATTTCTGAAAGATTTAAAAGATAAGGCATAGCTAACTGGTGTGGGTGGCATATCAAAGTATAACACCTATGAGAAAAAGTAGATATGGGACAAAGGATTAGAATAATGAGCATATTGAAGTATATGAGAAGTTCTTTATGAAAGAAAGAAAAACTCAATGAGAATGTAATTCATTTCTCAAGTCCAGAAGTCAATCAGGTCAAAACAATATCTCAGAGCATAAAAATATCCCATCAGAATATGCCTTTTATTATGGCTTGGCATTAACATCCAACTACTCTGACAGAACAAAATCAGATCTATATTTACAAAAACTTACCCAAAGAGACATTGAATCACTTTAGTTCACATAGAAAGTGACAAAAATCCATCTATTCCAAAGAAGGCTTTTGTTTTATCTTCCTTTCAAGATGCAGATATATCCTACTATAAAAAACAAAAGCAAAATAATTTAGATTCACATAAAAGTTCCTTAAAGAACTAGTTGCCTTAAACCCATCCAATATTTAGGCAGCTATTCCTTGATATTCAATATTTAGGCAGCTACTCCTTGACACAAGGAGACATTCCTGAAAAGTATCTTTAAAGAGCATTTATTTTTTACTGAACATTATTTGTGATCTGACATCACAACCAAGAAGCAGAGTGAAAACAAAAAGAAGTCCTGAATATTTCCAAAGCCTCAATATATTTGCATTTCTCCTTCCCTGTCTTTTCTATACTGTTTTCTGTTTGTTTTTTAAAGAACGCTGAGCAAATTTGAAAGCAATGTAGAAAACCAATTTTTGGCCCACTTTTGATATAAACAGTGTCACTTACAATAAACCCCAAGAATTTTCAATGGTTCCACATATTATAACTAAACTTTGAGACTTTCCAAAGCCCTTTCTTATTGGATTAATTATGTACTAAATCACTTGGGGTCCCTGACCAGCAAATATGGGAAAGAATCAGAATAACAGACAAAGAAATTAATTCAAGGAGATACAAAAGCACCATCCACGGTTTCCAGACCTTTACTAATAGAAAGGGTGGCAATCTTGTAAGTTTGTGGGTTCAGAGCATTCCTTTACATCTAACCAACATCATCTCTTTCATCTAAATTGTGCTTCATTATTTCATTTTAAGTCCCCAAATCTGATGAACCCATCTACAAATATGTGAGCAGAATGAGAAAGGGAAGATTTTGTAAACCATAAAAACCATAAAGCAATATCCAATTTTATTGCTAAAGAAAGAGGTGAATTTATTCAGATGTTCACTATGAACCAAAGGTAGAGACTGGGAGGAAGACAGACCTGAAAGGCTGTGATCATTTAGCCACCTACCATTCATTACCCTCAATTTAAGGCACTGGAGTTTGCTGTGCTGCAAAAGAAAAGCAATGCCTGCCCTGCCAACCTTCCAGGGTGAATGAAATCAAATGAGTTACATCTCAAAGTGCCCCTAATTAGCAAACACTGTATCAGCTTGAACTATGCTTTGAAAGGTACACTCAAATGTACTGACGGCAGTACAAAACGATAAGGCTTATTTGGAAAGCAGGTCGTCAAATGTTTCAATAACCATGAAAATATTCACACCTTTTGACCCAGTAAAATTCCCCAGAGTGATCTATTCTAAGGAGATATCCAAGTAAATGAAGAAACTACACACCCATAGTCAATACACTGTTAATCTGTTAACAGCCAAGTAATCATTACACAAGTGTTTAATGAATGGTTACCATGGGTCAGGCACTGTGGACACCCGCTGGTAATCAGGGCAGACAAGACCCTGGCCACTTGTAGCTGACCTTCCCACAAGCAGAAAGGTTATGGGTGTCATGATTAACCAAATTTTCTGGTTATCATGATTTTGTATCCTGCTTTTTTCACTCAATGTCAACAAGTTGTTACTGATTTTGTCTTAATAATGTGAAACTCCATTACGTTGTCTATTTTTTTCTCTTTTTCAGAAAAGCTCAGAAGAAACAGACACAATCTGGTAAGAATTGTTAGTAATAAAAGGGTTGTCCCTATGGGGTGGTTTAATCTCAGAGATTTTTGCCTTAGATACACCAGACTATTAAGAGATAATTTTACAAGACATTTTGAGGTCAAGGCAGCAGCTGCACCCAGCAAAGGGGTGGGGGTGGGGGATTTGCTGTTATTATAATTTTCTCCGGCATGCTCTTTCACGAGATATGAATATAAACCCTTTCTTAAAAAAAGTCATATTTAAGAGACCTATATTTCGTATTCACAAGTACATCAGTGCAGTCCCTTGCACTTGTATCTAAAACGCTAATTACGATAAAGCTTTATAAGTAATTTCAATTTGTTCCATAATAGAATGGTTCATGTGAAGACTTTGATCTGAAAGATTAACACTTTCTGTAGAAAATAAAGGGCGCATCTTCTTACAGAACACGGGTTTTGAGTTAATTTAGGCATTCAACAGAGGCCACTGTTACAGGGAATGCAAAAATGACCCGATGTAACTCTCTTTGTTGAGCTTTAAAATTACTTTAATTTTCAAAGTGATCTTGGGAACCCATAAAATCTTAACAAAGATCATAGCGACGCACAGCTCGGGAGAATTTTCCAAGCTTAGTGACTCATGCGTTCAACAAATCTTTACTGAGCGCCTACTGTGTGCCAGGCACCGGGCTAGGCAGGCGCCGTGTTACACATCCTTATCAAGTTTTGGGGAAAAGGTACTTGACAACAGACCCAGCCGGGAAAAACACAGCGTTGAATTGAGAAACCGAAGACAAAACGACACTCGAGTATTTAATTTTGTAACGGGTTCCTTCCTAGTCCTGCTCTGGGGGACTTTGCAGCGAACTTGCAGAAGGCGGCAGATAGAGCTGGGGTCTGAGGGTGTCTTCGGTGTGGCAACTTGCCAAGCCCGAGAGCCCGGCCAAAGGTGAGGGGTGCGGGGAGAGGGCGCCCGGGCGGCCTGGGCCCCGCGCACCTGGCACGGCCAACCCGGCAGGCACCACTGGGCGGGCTGAGAACCCGCGACCCGGGGCCCCGCTGAGCCCAAGCTGCACTGGCGCAGTGGCCGCTCGCCACTTCGGGCCGCATTCTTGCCATGGCTCCGCCAGCCGCCGGTGCTCGGGCTGGAGGTGGGCTAGCGCGTTCTGGCCTCGGGCTTCCCGGGCGTGCGCGGACCAAGGCTCACTCCCTCACGTCCCCCACCAGCCCCGACACCTTCCCTTCCCGGGCCTGCCTCCCGTCTTTACCCTAGCGGCGACCACGGCCAGCGACTCTCTTCAGGCTGCCAGCGGTGCGGACAGGGGCGGGCGCCGGAGCCGTGCTCGCGGAGGGGCGAGGCGAGCGCTCTAGGCCCGCTCCCGGCGCGGGGCGCGGGAGGGCGGCGAGGCCGCGACCGGGGCCGTGGGCTTGGAACTCTGCCCCAGCCCCAGGCTACCCGCTGGGAACGCATTCGCCCCACCCGCGCCGGGTTCGCGGCCCCGCCTCCCTCCCCGGGGCTGGGCAGCGAGAAGGCGGGGCCTTCGCGCTTGGGGCGGGGTGGGCAGGAAACTACAATTCCCAGCAGGTCTTGCGCTGGGGCCGTGGAGGCCGCTGGGAGAGTGGGTCTCCTTTGGCTTCCCCAATTGTGTGGGGGCTGCCATTGACCCGGTGTCGCCGCAGAACCGAGGTCGCCTAGTGATGATGTTGTGAAGTCGCCCGCCTGTCCCTGCCACGCCCGGGCGGTTGCTGGCAGTGGGAGCATCGGCGGCAGCTTGGGCTGCTGCTTTCAGGCTGCCGCTGCATTAGGGGCTTCCTGAGGAAGCGCGGGCGGACGACAGAGGATGCCGAGCCACTCCAGTGAGTAAGCTATCCGCGTACAACCCGAACTTGCCCTTGACAACTTCCCCGGAAAGCAGAGGGACCCTCTCGTCCCGAGCTCCTCCGGTACCCGAAGGTCACGCGCCGACGTCGGAGCCGGAGGCTGGGTGCTTGCTGGAGGGCTGGGTCCAGGTCCCGCGGTGAGGAGTGGGTTGTTTCCTAAGTGTGGATGCAAAGTAATGGGCGCTGGGCGCTGGCGTCGGGATTCAGCTCAGCTGCACATCTGAGGCTTGGCAGCTTCTCATAGCGCCTTATCCTCTGCCAGACAGCATCCATCTGGAGCCCCGTCTTTTAGGATGAGTGGCTTTAGGGTCCGGCATTAAACCTTAAGCCTCAGTCGCCATCTGTGATGTAAGTGGGAGGAGAGGGTATTGGAAAGAGCTCTTTCTGGTCAAAGAGAGTTGGGCTTTTCTTGCAATTTATTTTGAGTCAAATGCCACATATCTTGAAAGAGAAAAACGGCTGACTAGTTTGAAGCGTAAATAATAGATATTGGCACAGGTCCTTTTTTAGTAGCAGCCCAAAAATTGTCTTTCAACTTAAAAAAAAAATCTGCGTCATAATAATAGGGATAAGTTCAGTTACTTGCTCTTGCTCATGCACCTTTTGCTTAGACCTGCTGTTTCTACGTCAGAAAAAAAAAAAAGTAACTTCACAGGAAATTCATCAGGTTGATGGAGCGGACCATAGGAACAAAAGGAACACTTTCAGTTCTTGGTCTCCGTAAATCTTCCCGACCCTTTAGATCTTTGCTGTTGACTTGGAAGTCTGAGGTACAGTAGTCTCCAAATAGCACGTTAATGGTGGTGACATGACACTTAAAAACAAATTGTGAAGGACATTTGGAGGTGAGAAAGGTCAGGGATAAAGACATTTTATCATCCCAGCAGTTATTCCAACTTTTTTTTTTTTTTTTTTTTTTTTTTTGAGACAGAGTCTCGGTCTGTCGCCAGGCTGGAGTGCAGTGGGGTGATCTCCGCTCACTGCAACCTCCACCTCCCGGATTCAAGCGATTCTCCTGCCTCAGCCTCCAGAGTAGCTGGGACTACAGGCGCGCACCACCACGCCCAGCTAATTTTTGTGTTTTTAGTAGAGATGGAGTTTCACCATGTTGGCCAGGACGGTCTCAATCTCTTGACCTCATGATCCACCCGCTTCGGCCTCCCAAAGTGCTGGGATTACAGGCGTGAGCCACCACACCCAGCTCCAGTTTTCTATTTTTAAATTAAGTAATGTCCAGCAAGTCTCAGACATTTAGCAAGCACATACCATGTGAAAGACAGTGTTTTGTTATCTTACACACTTATTCATATGATGGAAGAGGTTTGTTAGAAAGAACCAACATTTGGCCGGGCGCTGTGGCTCGCACCTGTAATCCCAGCACTTTGGGAGGCCAAGGAGGACGGATCTCCTGAGGTTGGGTGTTCAAGAACAGCCTGACCAACATGGAGAAACCCGTCTCTACTGAAAGGAAATACACCAGCCTGGCCAGTGTGGTGAAACCCCTTCTCTACTAAAGATACAGAAATTAGCCGGGCGTAGTGGCACGCGCCTGTAGTCGCAGCTACTCGGCGGCTGAGGCAGAAGAATTGCTTGAACCCGGGAGGCAGAGGTTGCAGTGAGCCAAGATTGCACCACTGCACTCCAGCCTGGGCGACAGAGCGAGACTCCATCTCAAAAAAAAAAAAAAATTAGCCAGGCATGGTGGCACATGCCTGCAGTCCCAGCTACTGAGGAGGCTGAGGCAGGAGAATCACTTGAACCCAGGAGGCGGAGGTTGCGGTGAGCCAAGATCGAGCCATTGCACTCCAGCCTGGGCAACAAGAGTGAAACTCCGTCTCAAAAAAAAAAAAAAAAAAAGAACCAACATTTTAGTATTTGCAATCTGCCAGGCACCCCAGGTGGGAGCTCTTCATACTTTAGCTTACTTAATCACTTTAACAAACCTATTGCACTAATCTGAGGCTCAAAGACTTGCTTATGTAACAAGGGGAGATTTAAGTCAAGATCTGCCTTGCTTCCGAGTCACAGATCAGGTAACTAATATGTACTTCAGAAATTATAAACTTTGAAGGTTGAGTAGTTAAAGAGGATTGTCCAGTGTTATTGTCTAAGACTGGTCCCAACACACACCTTGGACATCTGGAGTAAGTCCTGAACCCCTGCTTTAGTACTTTTGAACAAACTGATTCTCTCTGCCTACAATTCCCATTTCTTACTGAACTGCTCAGTAAGACCCTAAAAGCTCATTCCAAATCCATCTCACTTATGTAAGAAATTATAAGACTGGACTTTTATCAAAAGGTTCTTTTCAGTTTACAGGTTTTGTGAGTCTGCAAATAAAAATATGACCCTGCTGGGTGTGGTGACTCACGCCTGTAATCTCAGCACTTTGAGAGCCCGAGGCAGGAGGATGACTTGAGACCAGCCTGTTCAACATAGCAAAACCCCATGTCTACCAAAAATAAAAATAAAAAATAGCTGGGTGTGGTTGTTTGTGCCTGTAGTCCCAGCTAACTGGGAGGCTGAGATCAAAGGATCTCTTGAGCGATGATGGCACCACTGCACTCCAGCTTGAGTGACAGAGTGAGACGCCATCTCTAAAAAAAATTAAAATACGAGTGGAGAAGTGTTATTCTCCACTGAAAGTTTCTTTTAGTGCCCCAAATATGTTAAATACCAGTATAAGGAATGAGCCAGATAATGCCTTACTTCATGTTTATTTTGAGCTCTGATTATATCATCTATACCAGTTTTGAACCTCTTTAGTTACCATCCTGTTTAGTTGGTAAGAAATAGGAGGCAAAAAGGTAATAGTCACATTTAAATGACTTAGTAATTAAAGGAACTAAATTATTCATAGTTTAGTCATTAGCTGTTCAGATCTGCAGTGTTCTTATAATAATAGGAAACATTTATATAATACTATGTGTTAGATAATGTTTTACCTATATTAACTTATCCTCACAATAGCACTGAGGTGTTTTTATAGATAGGCAACTAAAGCAAAGAGAAGATAGTAAATATATCAAAGGTCATGTAGCTACTAAATGGTAGTACTGTGTGTCAGAGCAGACAAGATCAAAATCTGTAGTCTAACATTTATGAACACCTACTGTGTACCAGCCCCATAGCTGGGTGCTTTCATTATGAGTAAGTCATTTGTCTTTACAACTACCTTATTTAAAATGGAAGTTCAGCATGTAATGACTTGCTCAGAATCACAGATAAGTAAACTGTGGAACCAGGATTTGAACCCATGCTTGTCATACTTCAAGGTTCATGTTCTTTCTTTCATTTTCCTTCAATGATCAAATCTTTATTAAACACTTTCTGTGTGCCACACACTGTGCCAATGCTAGGAATTTAGTCTTTGCTCTTAAGGAATGTAGTTTTAAGAAGGAAAGAGACAATTAACATAGTGTGTTGAGCAATGGGATCACAGCTTGCTGAGGTACCTTGGGAGCACAGAGAAAGAACAGTGAAGTTACCATGGAGTGGGAAGGCTTGGACCAGTCTTGGGAAAACAAATGGGAATTAGCCTGGGCAGAGAAAAGGGGAAGGGGTTGTTATGGGCTGAATTGTGTCCTCCCAAAATTATGTTGAAGCCCTAACACCCGTAACCTCAGAGTGTGACTGTATTTGGAGCCAGGGCTTTGGGGTGATTAAGTTCAGATGAAGCCGTTAGGGGAGGTTCTAATCCAGGCTGACAGTTTTCCTTATAAGAAGGAAATTTGAACACAAAAAGAGACACAGGAGTTGCACACACAAAGGAAAGACCATGTGAGGATTCATCAAGAAGACCAAGGAGAGAGGCCTCAGGAGAAACCATCCTGCCAACACCTTGATTTTGGACTTCCAGACTCCAGAATTGTGAAAAAATAAATTTCTGTTGTTGAAGCCACCCAGTCTGTGGTAGTTTTTTATGGAACCCCTAGCAAACTAACAAATAGGTGTTCTAGGCGAAAGGAATGACATACAAAAAGGCTTTAAGCTGTGGTTAGGTGATAGAGGTTGACATACGAAAAGCCTTTAAGCTGTGGTTAGGTGATTGAGGTTTTTTGGTGAGGAGATAAATGTTGAGAGAAATTAAACTGTAGACTAGGCTGGGGCCGGATTAGGAAGATTTTACATGAGATGCCAAGGGGCTTAAACTTTATCCTAAGGAAGATGGGATGGAGGTGGTTTGTAGCAGTGGAAAAGCATTAGATTTGCATTTTAGAAAGACTAAGACTTGTAAAGGATAAATAAAGGTAATAAGACTGGAGACAAGGTAACCAAGGTAGCTAGTGCCACAGGATGCTGAACTAACAGTTTTCCTAGAATATTGAAATGTCTAACTAAAACAGAGCCACTGTTAATATAACATTATAAAGGGCACAGCTAACCCTTAGGGTATACATAAGAAGATAGAGAAAGAATTTGTATATAGCTGTTTGTACCCAGAGGCTGTCTTTATTTTGACATTTTGCTTTTCTTTATATAGATCATAAAGCTTTATATAACTATCAGAATATTCAGATTTTTCCATTCTAAAAAGTGATCTTATGTGTTTAATAGACACTTTTATGGTGCTGACACAGATTGAAGCCAAATTCTTTGACAACCTTTTGAAATACCTACTATTCATTTTAAACATAAACATACTGAAGCACAGAGAGATTAAGTAGCTTGTCCAAGATCACATAGCTAACAGGCAGCAGAGTTAAGATTCAAACTCAGTCTGTCTTTAGAGTCTGTGTTCTTGGCTTTACGCTGTGCTGTTGCTATATGATATTTATCTAGATCTTTATTTGTGAAAAAAGGGCAGAGTAATACAAAAATAAGTATGTTTGCTGTAAGAGGTATGCAGTTTATCAGAGGAGATGAGGAACAGCTCTAAGGTTTTAAAAAGTGTTTTAGAGAAGAGCAGAAAGTGTTCGGAGGCAATACCTCCTTCAAGTTGGGGTTTCTGGGAAGGCCTGTTAGGAAAAGTGGCATTGAGCTGGTGTGGGAAGCATGGCTAGAATTTGGATATGTAGAATGGGGAGAGGACATTAAAATTAGAAGAAATAGCATGGACAGAGTTACAGGACTGAGAATTACCTGGTGTGTCTAGGAAGCTAGTAAATGCAGTTTTCTTTCTTCTGGCTGGAATACGTTCTGTGGTTGGGGAAGATGGAGAAGCTAGTTTGCAAGGAGGCGCCAATGTCTGGGGAAGAGAATTCTCGGGGAGTGAGGGGCAAGAGAAGTTGTAAGGTTTCAAGCCTGAATAATTGAGGCATATGCCAGATGTAGTTATCTTTTAGGAGAGGAAAAAGTTCATCTAGCCCCAACTCATCAGTTAACAGGTCCTGTTTTCACTATCTCACAAACCCGTGAATCCTTCTTAGAATTTCCATTCACCTAGTTTATGCCTTTATTAAAATAATCCATGTGTAAATGTGATAAAATTTTCTAATTATTTTTGTCTCTAATCTCTCCATTCCCAAAATTTATCCTGCATCCTGCATTTACATTTATTTCTCTCAAATGTCACTTCTATTTAGAAATGTGTTCCCTGCAGGATCAAGTTCAGACTTCTTAATCTGAACTAGTCAAATTTAAATCTCCAAATACCTTCCCCATAATTCTTCCCACTCAAATTGGTCTGTATACTGCTGCCAACCTGGCTCTGTCTGCTACTTGCTGTTGGATATTATCATTATTATTTTCTCCTACCAGATACTCTCCTCACCTATCCTAATCTTTTCCTCCTTAGGGAGTCCACTTAAATCTTACATCCTGTGTGAAGCCAGACCACTTCAGCTAGAAAAGAGCTCTCTCCCGACAATTCTGTTGTAACACTCATCAAATATTTATTGTCTGGTAGTATCTTATTTTCTTAGATTTCTTAGCTCATTGGATATTAGATCTAATCCAGATCATTAGAGCTCTCCCTTTTGGAGCTTAGACTTCTTACATCTTTAACCTCCCTTTGGGCAGAGGCTGTTGTATACTACTGTTTATCTTTTTTTAGTACTTTTGGTTTAATTCAAGTGGCATTTGTTGAAAGCTGTTCAGTGAACAGCTGTTTGACCAGTTGTTAATTGTGGTCATTGTATTGAAATTTTCTTTTTCAACTGGCTGCTTAATATTTACATATAAGTGATGTTCTAGCTTTATTCTTAGCTTTACTACTGACTCACATAACCTCTTGAAGATACCTGTTTAACTACCCTTGACTACATGAAAAACCAGTATTGTGGTTTATTCATGCTAGAAAATGAGCGTACAAAGTCTGCTGGTGGTATAGCAGTGGAACGAATTCATTTTGTAAAGATCCTTGAGGTCTTTGGAGCTTATCTATATTTATCTGTCAGTGTTTGCCAAACTTTGAGTTCTTTCTTTTTAGAAAGCTTTTTGACAAGTCACAAAAAAGGAAGGAATGATTAAATAGAATCTAATTTAAGAGTGTTATACTCTATTGTGTAACAATGGAGTTGATGAATTATGCATGTTAATGGTGAAAGAATTCCCCCACCAGTTTAGCTAATAGTTCCATTTCAACACCAATTATTTATGGAGTTGCTTGAGCTTGTGACATTTTATATTCTTCTTCTGATCAGCAAGGAGGAGAGAGAAGATGGCACCCTCTCTTTCCCTTCAAGAAAAAGTAAAGTAGCCTCCTCTGCCTACCTTTGTTCTCTAACTCGGCATCTAATTTGTTTCTTTCACACATATATTATAATTTTGTATATTATTACAAATATATTATTACAATTTGTGTGAAATTGTAATGTGAAAGAAACAAATTAGATGCCGAGTTAGAGAACAAAGGTGGGCAGAGGAGGCTACTTTAGATAAAGTAGACTGGTAAGTTTTAAACTGAGACTTAAATGTGAGAAGTAGTTGGCATATAGAGAACAAGAGAGAAAGAGTATTCCAGGTACAGTGAACAACAGTTACAAAGGCCCAGAGTTAAGAGAGAGTGTGATGAGGAATTAAAAGGAGTAACAAAAGGTCTGTGTCTCTGTGACTGGGTATGAGCAAGGAGGAGAGTGGTACAAGATGAGGGAGGAGAAGCAGGCAGGGGCCAGACTAGGCCAGACCTCACAGACTGTGATGAGAGGTGTGGTTTTATTGTCGGGACTATGAGAACCTTTGGATTTTTAAAGTACTATTATTTTTTTAATTTTTATTTTATTATTTATTTATTTTTTTGAGACAGACTCTCACTCTGTCACCCAGGCTGGAGTGCAGTGGTGCGATCTTGGCTCACTGCAACCTCTGCTTCCCGAGTTCAAGCGATTCTTCTGCCTCAGGCTCCCAAGTAGCCAGGACTACAGGCACGCGCCACCATGCCTGCTAATTTTTGTATGTTTTTGTAGAGATGGGGTTTTACCATGTTGTCCAGGCAGATCTCGAACTCCTGAATTCAAGTGATCTGCCCACCTTGGCCTCCCAAAGTGCTGGGATTACAGGTGTGAGCCACTGCGGCCGCCCTGGATTTTTTTAAGGAGTTTAGCTTTAAAAACACTATTCTTGCTGCTTATAGAGAATGGAGAAGAACCCTGTTTAAGGCCATGATTAAGCGTGGAGCCTTGTTAGGAGGTTTGTTGGTTCATAGTCTAAGAGATGATGATGGCTTGAACTAGGATGGTGGAAGAGAGGTTGGAGAAAAGTGAGTAGATTTGAGGTATATATTGGTAGTAGGGTGTACAGGATTTGTTAATGGATTGGATGTGACAGGATGAGGGATGGAGGAATCTAGTATTCAGTGGATCATAGTCAGCCTGTGGGAAATTTGAGTGGAGTCAAGAAGTCTGTCTGAAGAGCCAGATTGGGAGTCACTAACACTAAAAAGATAATTTAATCTGTGGTAGTGGTTGGTTGGCAAAAAGGTAATGAAAAAGCAACTACAACAAGAACAATACAAAATATGGTCACAGTTGGAACTCTGGAAAACACTAACATTTAAGGATCAAGGGGAGGGAATGGGATGATCCAGTGAGGAGTTTGAGAAGGAGCATTGTAAGATCTCTCTCTCTCCAGGAGAGCCAAGGAAGGGAAGTTGAAATAGGGAGTAGTCAACAATATAAACCAGAGATGACATAAGATAACAATTAAGAAGTCATGATTGGATTGATTAGCAGGAACTGTTGATGACCCAAGGAGGGTGGTTTCGGATGAAATCAGGTTGTAGTGGGGTTGAGGTATGAACGAGAGGTGGGAGAGACAAAATGAGAGTATTTGAAGAAGCTTGGGTAAGGACAGAGGGTAGGTAGAGGGGAACTCAAAGACTTGGGAAAGGTAGGGGTTTTTTTAATGGTAGTTTTTAATAAAAATAAAAGAATTTGAGCATGTTTAATAAGCCAAAGAAGAAGGTGAAACTGATGGAGGATAGGGATAATTAATGGAGCAAGGTTTAGAGAAGGCAGGAAGAGGACTGTTGAGTTATATTTAATTACTTTTTAACTGGGTATACATATACACATGGTAGAAAAATTGAAAGGTATATAATAAAAAGTAAGTTTCTCTCTCCTTTCTGTCTTCCAGCCACCCAGTTCTTTCTCTAAGAGGAATACTAATTTACACTCTGATCAAAAAGTGTGCAAGTGCATAACTGAGATTATGTTTGTCCATAATTCTCAGTTTGGAGCGAAAGCTAGCTATAGATTACGTGGATTTATCAGTGGGAGGAATGAGAATAAGAGAAATGGAGAACAGATAGAGGGTCAGAGATAAGTGAGAAAAGATGTGGTATGGAATTGTCTCAGAAAAGAAAGGATGTTTAAGAGGATAATGGGGGGCGTGTCTATGGAGTGAGGCCCACAGTTGATGACTGAATTTGCAGCATCCCTATTCCACATGGTGTTGTGACCTTTTCAGGAGAAGTTAACTGCCTCTTTATATTTAAAATGCAAGTCAATTTATAAAATTGATTGCTCAAAAATTCATCATTTTTGTAAAGTAAATCATGTTTGGGGTCCAAGCATCAAATCTCTGCTCTCTGCTCTTTTTTTTTTTTTTTTTTTTTGAGACGGAGTCTCGCTGTCACCCAGGCTGGAGTGCAGTGGTGCGAACTCGGCTCACTGCAGGCTCCGCCCCCTGGGTTCAAGCCATTCTCTGCCTCAGCCTCCCGAGTAGCTGGGACTACAGGCGCCCGCCACCTCGCCCAGCTAATTTTTTGTATTTTTAGTAGAGACGGGGTTTCACCATGTTAACCAGGATGGTCTCGATCTCCTGACCTCGTGATCTGCCTGCCTCGGCCTCCCAAAGTGCTGGGATTACAGACTTGAGCTACCATGCCCGGCCTGCTCTCTGCTCTTATCGCTTTCTACCATAGGCACCTCTCTTTGGGGTTATTCAGGCCAGTGGTGTAAGTTGAAACAAAAGGGAGTTTGTTGGTTTAGAAAGAGCACACCATTGGCCAGGCACGGTGGCTCACGCCTGTAATCCCGGCACTTTGGGAAGCCCAGGTGGGTGGATCACGAGGTCAGGAGTTCGAGACCAGCCTGGCCAACATGTGGTGAAACCCCATCTCTACTAAAAATACAAAAATTAGCTGGGCGTGGTGGCGCACGCCTATAATCCCAGCTACTCTGAAGGCTGAGGCAGGAGAATTGCTTAAACCCAGGAGACGGAGGTTGCAGTGAGCCGAGATCGCTCCTCTGCACTCCTGCCTGGTTGACAGAGCAAGACTGTCTCGGGGGAGAAAAGTAAAAAAAAAGAAAGAAAGAGCACACTGTCTGGTGGAAGAAAGGAGGAGGAGGAAGAGGCTAGAAACCAACTAAAATGACTCTGAGATGCTACTACTGTTCCCAAAGCATGTAATTTAACAACTAAAAAAACATTTCAACCATTCTTAACTTTCTCAGCAAGTACTAGGCCAAACCACTGAATTTGCCTTTGTTTTATTTTTAGTTACAAAATTGAAAGACTACAAATGAAGCTTTTATTAGCAATTATGAGTTTTTAAAAGAAGATATCTGACCATTTCTCATTTGATGTGGGGCTTATTTTAAATGCATTCATGATCAGCTGCAAATGCTCTTAGTGGAAATTGTGATAAAACTAAGCAATGAGCCAAATGAATGTTCAGTTTTGACTTTCCTATGAGACTGACAACTAGTTCTTTTTAGTTATTACAGAAAAGTGTATAGTGTGTCATTGCTATAAAAATGATAAAGTACCCTTTTAACACCAAACTCTTTTATGCAGATTTTTTCATAAAGCACATAAGTGTTTTTCTTTAGAATATTCGATCTTAGCTTAACCGTGTTTTTCAAGGCAATTCATTTAGTTGATGTTGTATTGAAAATGTATTAATATCAACTTTGTTCCTTAAATTACTTCTGTAACTCAGTGTATTGATATTTTTAATGATTAAGCTTCTAGGTAGTAGGCATGTATTTTGCAAGACTACTGTGTGTCAGTTGCTGTTAGGTTTTGGACATACAAAAATAAGGTCCCTTCCTTTGAGGAACTTGCAGTGTAGTGAGAGAAAAATGAGTAGTGGGCAGCCATCTTCTGGGATCATCCAAGAAAGGGAGTCAGTAAACACTGATTAACCCATTTATGCCAGAGGTTGCAAGTTTTTTTGTGTGAAAAATCAGACTTTGGCGATGACCTTGAGCAGTAGGATATGACTCCCACAAGCTTAGCATTCCAATAATGGAACAGTAGGCATAAATGGGTTAAAAGCAAAAATTACAGTGAGGAATGTTAAGATTTCCTAAACCTTTTTTCCATATTTATAACCCACTTTATATTTCCCCTAGCAATTAACAGTAAAATTCTCACAAAAGAATAGAGGAAGAACTGTCTTTTCTTGGGAGACAGTTAAGAAAGGACACAGTGTGTTCATGTTCATAGCTAGGCTAGGTAAAAGAATACTAGGTGAGAAAAGCACTTGCTGACAGTGTCAAAGGAGGAGGAGAAAGCCAGCTAAATCCCTGGTGCTGGAGGGATGAAAGAAAGAGGTATTTGGGAAACCAGCCAAGGGCAGAAAAACAGGTCCTGGAGTTCAGTCAAACAGACACTTTATGGGTGTTCTGATAACCTGGTTATCTGGTTTCTCAGCCAACAGCGAGTTAGAAAGGGGAGAGGCAAGCTAGCAACAGTAAAGTGTAATAGTTGATAGCCTCACAGTGAGGGAGGAAACAAAATTAGAAATGGGCTTAAAATCTTAAAAAAAAAAAGCAATTTGGGATAATTTAGTATAGGGAGAAAGAGCTCTTTAACTGTGGATGGATGCAGACTTGTTGGGGGCCACATATGAGCAGGTTATTTTCTATTTTGCCATCTTGGCTACACCACCCAGAAAAAGCTCTTTAAAGGTTTATAATCCTGGAGGATATCACTGTAGTCATTATATTATAATACAGTAATTGCTCTTCTTAGTAATGATCCTGAGTCATCAAATTATTTTCTGTCTGGCCTAAGGACTTTTTTTTTCCTCCCATGGCAGTTTATTGGACTTTCCTCGTTATCATGTATTAACTTCAGGAGGAAAACATCTTACCATCAATGTTTTTTAAAATAAGAAAACTATGGAAAACCAAAAAAAAAAAAAAAAAAAGTGTTAAAGATTGTGTGGTATTTTTGCCACCATGTTGTCAATCCCATCTCTAGGGAGTGTTTGCACCTTCAAAGTAACCGATGAGCTTAGTTTGTATAGCCCTGCACGTACACGTACTTTACTGAAACCCGTGAGAGACCTATGTAGACTTTTGTAAATTAGGCTAAGAAAGCTTTCCATTTCCACATGTTCTAACAGTCTCGTGTTCTTATGCAGTTCATTTTCCTCCCTACTATAGACTACAAGGATGTAATTTGACTACAGCCTGATTCATTCATTTAACAGATATTTATTGAATGCCTGTCATTTGCCAGATACTAAGATAGAGGTAGACTTAATTTATTGGGATAGAGATTTATTTTTTATCTATGTTCCATTTACTGCTTTTAGCAGGTCAAAACAAGTAACAGAATGCTTCCCAATTTATGGTAATACATCTGTATTATTTTCTTGATATTATAGAATTACCCACTTAAAAACAGAACCAAAGTCATATTTGGAGTTGTCTCATTAAGAGTCGTGTGATGTACATACAACACACACACAGATTATTCTGCCTCACTGTAAATACACCCAACTCTGGAACCAGATAAGTCATTTCTAAAAGCAAATATAAATTGCTCAAGAACAAATGGTTGGGGGGAGCGGATTACTTGGTTTTTTTCTTCTTCTTCTATATTTAGTAACCACTGTGTGTTTTTAAAAAGTGGAGTAGAGACATAGGATTGTAGTAGAATTATCTGAGGCTTTTGCAAACTACACACACACTACTATCGTCACACTCCAGTCCCTTGCTAGTAAAGCTCAGAGGATAGAGGCTTCAGCTTAGGAAAAACATAGTTGGGTTCGATTCCTGGCTCTTAATATGGACAAGTAATTAACCTCTAAGCCTTAATTTTCTTGTCTGTAAAATGATGACAGTAATAACATTCACCTCATGGAATTGTGAGGATTAAAGGAGGTGATCATACACAGAAAGCATTTAACATGATGCCTGGCATCTAGTAAGTACTCAATCAGCTAACTATTATTATTAGGAAAGACTGATTTGCAACAGAATTGAGAACATATTTCTTTATCATATGCATTTCATTTGAAACACAGAAGGCTCTTGTGTCTTTATCATAAATTGTTTACCATCATTAGCTGGTCTTAGAAACCTTCTGAGTGCTAGTTTCATTTGTTTTATTGTTCAGTAAAGGCACGAATTTCACTAAAATGTTTTGATTTTTGCTTTCAGTGTCAAAGAGCTAGTTCCTTTTGCTCAGGAAAAGTTTCACAGGGCAGTGGTGTCTCCTCTTCAATTGTGTAGATCTGGGAACTGAAGTTTTCTCACTGTACTGGGTTGATAAGGCCCTGAGAAAATGATACACTAATCAAACACATTAAAGAATAATAAATAAGCCAGGATGTGTGATCTTAATATACAGTACAACTGCCGAGTGGACTACATATTTGGGTCCCCATAGAGTTAGTATATTTTTCCCTTATAAGAAAGTCTGCATGAAAAACCAAGTTGCTAGGTTTGTGTGTACATTTAGAGGTAGAGGACATTTGAAGCATAAGGACCGGTATGCTGACAGTGGGGAGGGTGTGCAGAATAGCAGTATGCGTTCTAAGAGCCACATCAGCTCAGAGTAGAGAGGGTTAAGACTGGAGGACACGGTAGGAAACTATAGCCAGGGACAGAGAAGGATTAAACTAGGGCCATAGCAATAGGTTTGAAGAATAAATTGACAGAACTGGTGACTATATAGAAAGCAGGTATTTAGGAAAGGAAGGATGACTCTTAGATTTTTGGCTCTGCTGATCAGGTGAATTGGTGATATCAACTAGTTAGTGAAGCAGAAAAAGAAAAATATTTAATGGGAGAGGGAAGAATGAGTTCAGTTTAGAATGTGGTGGATTTATGGTAATGATTATAAATTGATACTGAGATTTCCAGTATAAAGTCACAAAATGCCTATTTGGGTTAAAGATAGTGACTTGGAGAGTAACTATAGTGTAGTTGGAAATTGAGGCCTTTGAAGTAGATGAGATTCCAGAGGAGACAAGGAGAGAGAGGGGGCCCATAAGAGAATCCTGAAGAACTGGGGAGAATAGCCATTAAAGGCAGGTAGAGGAAGAGAGTTCTCAGATTTCCACAGCCTCCTATTTACTATAGCCTTCAAGCTCTGAATCTAATAACCTCCTGGATTGCAGATAGCCGGTAGCCATATCTCAAAAAATTTACCTGTTCTTATTTGCCCTGAATTTCATGGGCAAACCAAAGGCATCTATTGCATGTTAATTCTCCCTCAAAAAGTAACCTTATCTTCGAAGCCCTTGAGTTGTTTGTGACAACTGGTTTTGAAAAACAATGAGTCTTATGTCTAAACATACTGTAATTAGAAAGTCTCTCGCCTAGTAGAATTACATTACTAAAATAGGTATGTCTTTAATATGCAGATAATTCTAGAATAAATCTAGAATTATATGTGTTTATAATACTCCTCCATCCTGACCATCACTCACCGCCATTTTAAGTTACCCTCTGTTCTGGTCATATAAGATGCCATGTCCTGGTGCCACTGATTACTTCGTTGACTTGAAGAACTATATTGCCTACAGTTTTCCTTTTGACACTGATCATATGGGGACTTCTGCTTCTGAAGGCCTTAAGGACTATAATTTGTAAATAACTGAAGGATTTAGAATCATCTTAAGCCACCAAAAGCAAATTTGTGTTTTATTGTTAGAGAGGACAAAGAGAAATGAGGACATAGATTTTCTACCTCTTCTTGACTTGTTGCTGTTTTTAAAATTTGTATTTTCCTTACTGCTATGTGAAAGTGGAGTTTCAAGGGGTCTTCCTAGCTATTTGATTTGAGGATAAATTCTGAAGAGCAGATTATACAGAAATATTCTTAAATCTGTTAGCACAATTGTCATCTATTTAGTCTGTTTCTAATCTTCTGTGAAGTATTTCCAGGTTTTCAGCCAATGGTATCTTTTTATTGAAACTAGTGCCTAAATTTTGCCAGTTATCATTGAAAGAAAATTCTGACTTGTTCAGGAAGGATTTATTTGGTTCTAGAAGTACAGTACATATTTTAGTACCCACAGATTCTATTGTATAAAATGCCTCTGCTTGAGATGTTTTCCCCCATTTTTGGTTAAGAGAACAGGAAATCCATGAATTCTATGATGCCATTTACTCTGCATTACTCATTTTTGAAGACCTATACTTGTTTTCTTTCCTGTTTTAATCGTTACTTTAGTCAAAAGGACATAATTTTCTGTTGAAAAATAAAAAATATGGTAACTATGATATTTTATTAATATCCTGGAATATAAATTATTGACAGCAACTGCCCTTGTGAAGTAATATTTTAATATGTCTAACCCAAGTGTCAGCTGAGTGTCCAGACCCTTCAAGAGTGAAATGGTTGCCGTAAACCTTCGGTTGCATGTGAAGGTTTCATATGGGGAAGCCAAAACCCTCCCTATGATTTCTGCAGATTCCTCGTGTTCTCTCTGAGCTCCTGCCATCTCCATGAGACCTCTCTCTCTTCCCTCTCTCTTTTAGGAGAAAGAAAAAACAGTTATTTCCCTGTCTCTTGCAGAGCAGTTTAGCCTTCTTTTTGATGCTATGAGGCCTTACCTTCTACCTTAAGAGACTTTTCCAAGTCTTTTCCCAAACAAAAAGTATTTCTTTCCTAAAAGAAGCACTGTTGTCAGCTGTTAAGATAATAAAATGGGTACTTTGTTAGGTATGATTTGGTAATAATAACCCTTTTATTAACACTTATTTTCTCCATTAATCTAACTTTCAAATATTTAAATAATGCATACTAAACCCAGTCTCCGTTCTTGAAAAGTTATGAGAAAACTTATCTTGAAAAGGCTTTTGCAATGTTAGATTTGAATATTATTATATAGCCTTGGGTAGCTTTTATGCCAAATGGCAGAGAGAAGATATTGCTCACTTAAGAGACTACAGAATTTCAGGTAGAGTTTATGTCAAGTTGCTCTTTCTTTTAAAGAAATAAATCAAGGCCAGGCATGGTAGCTCTTGCCTGTAAACCCAGCACTTTGGGAGGCCAAGGCAGGCAGATCACTTGAGTTCAGGAGTTCAAGATCAGCCTGGACAACATGGTATAACCCCATCTCTACAAAGACATACAAAAATTAGCTGGGCATTGTGGCAGGTGCCCGTAGTCCAGGCTACTTGGGAGGCTGAGGTGGGAGGATCGCTTGAGCCCAGGAGGTGAAGGTTGCAGTGAGTGGAGATCATGCCACTGCACTCCAACCTGGGCAACCGAGTAAGACCCTGTCTCAAAATAAAAAAAAAAAAGAAAGAAAGCAAGAATGCCTTATGAATGTGAGACTGAAGTCTACCTGTTTGAGGTTTACTTTTAGTATTATTGAGCTATCTTATTTCCTTTGACTAAACTACATATGACCATCACTAAATTATTTTTGACTGGCAAATAATAATTTGCTTTGTTATTCAGATTTCTAAGCCAATCATGACCTTTTATAGAAACAGTGAATTTGAAAACAAATGGATGATGGGACAAAGCATAAAACTAGGGATGTATAAATATTAGCTAATGCTGTATTAAGCATTTTTATATATCTCCTGTCTCCTTTGATACTGTCACTCTGGGACATCAAGCAAAAGATAGAATTCTTGTCCAGAAGTATAGTTTGAAAACATGTTGATATTGCTTATTCAGTTGCTTATGCAGTTTCTTTAAGAGTTTGGTGTTCTTTTATTCTATAATCCAAAAATATCATGATTTTAGGGTATAAATCTATAGGACAGAAGGTCTTTACATGGTCTTATAAATCCTTTGAAACTCTTCTACTTAAAACTTGTAACTTATGAACTTTATGGATAGGGACAAAGTATACTCCAGAGCAAGGGATTTAGCTGTGCTGACCACCAACAGATGAATATTTTAACTCGGCCATTATTATTATTTATAGCATGTTTGTTTTATATGTGCATAGTTTTGAGGTATTCTATATTACAAATCCCATTTTTGTCCCTGAAAGCAGTGCTAGTGATAGATTACTGGGCACAAAAGTAGAAATTGTGTAAAAATTTGATAGTGAGAAACACCGATTTAGATATACCATTGGACAATAAGAATGATTATGGGCCGGGCGCGGTGGCTCACGCCTGTAATCCCAGCACTTTGGGAGGCTGAGGCGTGTGGATCACGAGGTCAGGAGATCGAGACCATCCTGGCTAACACGGTGAAACCCCGTCTCTACTAAAAATACAAAAAATTAGCTGGGCGTGGTGGCGGATGCCTGTAGTCCCAGCTACTCGGGAGGCTGAGGCAGGAGAATGGCATGAACCCGGGAGATGGAGGTTGCAGTGAGCCGAGATAGCGCCACTGCAGTCTGGCCTGGGCAAAAGAGCGAGACTCGGTCTCAAAAAAAAAAAAAAAAAAGAATGATTATGAAGGGCAGTCCCATGATGTGTGACAAAAGATGTACCCATGCAGCTGACAGTCAGCCAGAGGTGAAGAAATGTGACTGACTGAAATGGTTTTGGCAGAGGATTGTTGTTAAAGTGGAATGCCTGTTTAGTCAAATGAAGGTTAGGAGTTCAAGAACTTTAAGCATGGTGAATTAAAGTGCTGCTGTGGAAACTTATCAAAAAACCACAGTTGGCACCATGGGTTCAAGGCCTTTTCTAATCTGCAGGTGAAGCTCTGATAGGGATTCCTTAGCTGCCAGAGGTTACTGCCCTTTTCCTGTTGGTGAAGATTGTGTCAGGGAGGGGTTGCCTGCCTCAGCAGATATTCATTATAAACAAACAGGGCAGTTTTTAAAATGCCCTAAATATTCAACTAGGAGGAAATACTGACCCCATAAACCTAAATCTCACACATGGTTTTGGACGTTTAAATGAATGGATTTAACAGCCTTTTGGAATTCAGCCTGTTTGTAAGTAGAGCAACCTCCATGTATTTCATATTCTGAACACCCTACTTATCTTTAAGTCAAATGGCAATTAAAAAGAGGGACAAAATATTTGCTGGTCACAAATCCTATCTCCTCAGGGTCAACTTTACAATTGCTAATAGAACAGCTGTGCTGAATGTAGCCAGTGTAGCTTTCCCACGGCATCGGTGCAGCTGGATAGTGATATGTGGCCTCTGCCTTCCTGACGTCTGCTGCTTACTGTCCGGGCTGGGTTTTGCTGGTGATGCTCCTCCCGCCTTTTTTTCAGCTCTTAGCACTGAAGCCACAATAGAGTCTTTAAGTGGTTTAATATCTGGTTTGTAAATTACTGTGGTTTTTTGGTAAACTTTATCTGTAGTGTAGCCAGATACGTTAAAATTAGTGAGTCTCTGTCTTTGTCAAAAATATATTATTTTATATAAGGACATGGTAAATTATCATTTTTTAAATTAGCTTATCTTTTGTCTGGATTAGGTTGCCACTGCCTAAGAGAGCTATTGCTGAATTGGTGATTGGCACTGTTCCTGCGTGCATTTCAGCAGCCCACATGTGTTTTAAATTAATCCCCAAAGTATTGCTTATAAAATAAAAATTTTGAATATATTTCCAGTGTAAATGTTTCACTAAATAATTACATTTTTTGCAATCCCAGGCTCTACGCCCAGCAGAGGTGAACTTTCCCAGAGTTGTTTTAGCCTTCTCAATAAGGCTGTTTTGGCCAGAGTATCCTGTTTTAAGGAAGTAGCAAGATTTTTTTAGGCACAGGGCCTATATTTAGGCATTCACTGTTGACCAATTAGTTCCGTGGCTGGGCTAAACTATCTAAGTCATTAGCCATGTTGTGTCCTGCCAGCAATATTTATGTCAATGACGTGTTTTGGTTGTTCTTTTTAAGTCTCGTGCTTCTTAAAATAAGTTACTTGATTATTTTGCTCTATTTTCTTCTTCTTAATGTGCATGGATTACAAAGGCTGGCTTCTTGTTAAATAATACATGCCTGATTGGTTGTTTTATAAAGAAAAGCAGTGAAGTTGTTCCTAAAAAGGTTGAATAAAGATCCGGCAAAGAAAGTAGATGGCCCTGAAAAAAGTGCACAGAATACGTGTGCACAGACTAGGAAAGGCACTGAAAATGTGTCATTTGTGTTTGCCAAAGTTTAGTTTCTACTGCATTTAGGACTCTGTGTAAGCCTTTGGTTTATTCATGCATCCGAGAGACAGGAAGAGAATGATTAATCACACTAAGCTAACGTCACTCATCAGAAGGCAGGAAGTAAATTCTTTCTTAGGTTGAAAGAAGATGCTATCAAGCAATTGAAAGTAGGCCGTAGATTGTGCCCAACATTGTGTAAGGTACAATAACAATAATAATAATTATAAAATAGTACTTTGGTGATAGAAATACTAATAATAACCAGTACTTGCATAGCATTTACTATATTCTAAGACATTATTCTAAGACCTTTACATGTATTAACTTGTGTTATTTCCCAATAACCCTCTGAAGTAGCTGCTACTATTATCCTCTCATAATTCACTTAATCCCCATAAAGTAGATCCTGTTATTAGGCCCACTTAACAGATGAAAAAATGAGGTCAAGTAATTTGTCCAAGATCACCCAACCAGTAAGTGGTGGGGCTGGAGTTCAAATTTAGTCACTCTAGTTCCAGAATCCACATTCTTAACCACTGAGGTAGGCTGAATACTGGCCCTCAAAGATATGCAGTTCTTGATCCCCTGGATCCTGTGAATATTACCTTATATACCAAAAGGACTTTGCAGACATGGCTACATTAAGGATCTTGAGACGGAAGATTATGCTGGATTATCCAGTTTGACCTTAAATGTAATCACAGGTGTCCTTATAGGAGTGAGGCAAAGGAGACTTGACAGCAGAAGAAGACAGTGTGACAGTAGAAGCAGAGAGAAACTTGAAGATGCTACGCTGCTGGCATAGCAGATGGTGGAAGAAATCCTAAGCCAAGCAATACAATTCTAAAAGCTAGAAAAGGCAAGGGAATGATTTTTCCCTGGAGCCTCCAGAGGGAGGGGGCATAACCCTTCTAACACCTTGGTTTTGGTCCATTGAAACCTTTTCATTTTTCTGACCTCCAGAACTGTAAGATCATAAATTGGTGTTGTTTTAAGCCACTAAGTTTGTGGTAATTTGTTGTAGTAGCAATAGGAAATGTGTAGCCACACTGCTATGGAGAAAGATGCTAAGTATAGTTAAGACTTTTTTGTTATTAGCAAACTTTCCTCAGACCCATGAAGGAATGAGCTTTAGGAATCATCACTCTTGATAATCCCAGCTTTATGGCACTTGAAACTTTATTAGCCGGAGCACAGTTTCTTAGTCCTTATGTCCTTCTATGTGAAGATTACTCAGAGGTCATCTTCAGACCGCATCTACTCCATACTCAAACGTGGTAGTCATTCTGGGTACACAGTTGGCTGTTGAGCCAGAAATTTAAGAAATACTAGACAGGGAGGGGTTCTAAGATGGCCAAATAGGAACAGCGCCAGTCTACAGCTCCCAGTGTGAGCAACGCAGAAGACAGGTGATTTCTGCATTTCCAACTGAGGTACCAGGTTCATCTCACTGGGGCTTGTTGGACAGTGGGTGCAGCCCACGGAGAGTGAGCCAAAGCAGGGCAGGGCATCGCCTCACCTGGGAAGCGCAAAGGGTGGAAGAATTCCCTTTCCTAGCCAAGGGAAGCCATGACAGATGGTACCTGGAAAATCGGGACACTCCCACCCTAGTACTGCGCTTTTCCAACAGTCTTAGCAAAGGGCACACCAGGACATTATATCCCCCACCTGGCTCGGAGGGTCCCACGCCCACGGAGCCTTGCTCACTGCTAGCACAGCAGTCCAAGATCGAACTGCAAGGTGGCAGCAAGCCTGGGGGAGGGGCGTCCGCCATTGCTGAAGCTTGAGTAGGTAAACAAAGAAGCCGGGAAGCTCAAACTGAGTGGAGCCCACCGCAGCTCAAGGAGGCCTGCCTGCCTCTGTAGACTCCACCTCTGGGGGCAGGGCATAGCTGAACAAAAGGCAGCAGAAACTTCTGCAGACTTAAACGTCCCTGTCTGACAGCTTTGAAGAGAATAGTGGTTCTCCCAGCACGGAGTTTGAGATCTGAGAACAGACAGACTGCCTCCTCAAGTGGGTCCCTGACCCCCGAGTAGCCTAACTGGGAGACACCTCCCAGTAGGGGCTGACTGACACCTCATACGGCCGGGTACCCCTCTGAGACAAAGCTTCCAGAGGAAGGATCAGGCAGCAACATTGGCTGTTCTGCAATATTTGCTGTTCTGCAGCCCCCGCTGGTGATACCTAGGCAAACAGCATCTGGAGTGGACCTCCAGCAAACTCCAACAGACCTGCAGCTGAGGCTCCTGACTGTTAGAAGGAAAACTAACAAACATAAAGGTCATCCACACCAAAACCCCATCTCTAGGTCACCATGATTAAAGACCAAAGGTAGATAAAACCACAAAGATGGGGAGAAACTGGAGAAAAAAGCTGAAAATTACAAAAATCTTCTCTTCCAAAGCAACGCATCTGCTCGCCAGCAACAGAAGAAAGCTGGACGGAGAATGACTTTGACAAGTTGACAGTAATAACAAACTTCTCCAAGCTAAAGGAAGATGTTTGAACCCCTTGCAAAGAAGCTAAAAACCTTGAAAAAAGATTAGACAAATGGCTAACTAGAATAAACAGCATAGAGAAGACCTCAAATGACCTGAGGGAGCTGAAAACCATGGCACAAGAACTATGTGACGCATGCGCAAGCTTCAGTAGCCAATTCGATCAAGTGGAAGAAAGGGTATCACTCATTGAAGATCAAATGAATGAAATGAAGCGAGAAGAGAAGTTTAGAGAAAAAAGAGTAAAAAGAAATGAACAAAGCCTCCAAGGAATATGGGACTATGTGAAAAGACCAAATCTACGTCTGATTGGTGTACCTGAAAGTGACGGGAAGAATGGAACCAAGTTGGAAAACATTCTTCAGGATATTATCCAGGAGAACTTCCCCAACCTAGCAAGGCAGGCCAACATTCAAATTCAGGAAATACAGAGAACGCCACAAAGATACTCCTCGAGAGGAGCAACTCCAAGACACATAATTGTCAGATTCACCAAAGTTGAAATGAAGGAAAAAATGTTAAGGGCAGCCAGAGAGAAAGGTTGGGTTACCCACAAAGGGAAACTGGCACAAGACAGGGATGCCCTCTCTCACCACTCCTATTCAACATAGTGTTGGAAGTTCTGGCTAGGGCAATCAGGCAAGAGAAAGAAATAAAGGGTATTCAGTTAGGAAAAGAAGAAGTCAAACTGTCCCTGTTTGGAGATGACATGATTATATATTTAGAAGACCCCATCATCTCAGCCCAAAATCTCCTTAAGCTGATAAGCAACTTCAGCAAAGTCTCAGGATACAAAATCAGTGTGCAAAAATCTCAAGCATTCCTATACACCAATAACAGACAAACAGAGAGCCAAATCATGAGTGAACTCCCATTCACAGTTGCTTCAAAGAGAATAAAATACCTAGGAATCCAACTTACGAGGGATGTGAAGGACCTCTTCAAGGAGAACTACAAACCACTGCTCAACGAAATAAAAGAGGACACAAACAAATGGAAGAACATTCCATGCTCATGGATAGGAAGAATCAACATCGTGAAAATGGCCATACTGCCCAAGGTAATTTATAGATAGATTCAATGCCATCCCCATCAAGCTACCAATGACTTTCTTCACAGAATTGGAAAAAAAACTACTTTAAAGTTCATATGGAACCAAAAAAGAGCCTGCATTGCCAAGACAATCCTAAGCCAAAAGAATAAAGCTGGAGGCATCATGCTACCTGACTTCAAACTATATTACAAAGCTACAGTAACCAAAACAGCATGGTACTGGCACCAAAACAGAGATATAGACCAATGGAACAGAACAGAGCCCTCAAAAATAATACCACATATCTACAAGCATCTGATCTTTGACAAACCTGACAAAAACAAGAAATGGGCAAAGGATTCCCTATTTAATAAATGGTGCTGGGAAAACTGGCTAGCCATATGTAGAAAGCTGAAGTTGGATCCCTTCCTTACACCTTATACAAAAATTAATTCAAGATGGATTAAAGACTTAAATATTAGACCTAGGACCATAAAAACCCTAGAAGAAAACCTAGGCAATTCCATTCAGGACATAGGCATGGGCAAGGACTTCATGTCTAAAACTCCAAAAGCAATGGCAATAAAAGCCAAAATTGACAAATGGGATCTCATTAAACTAAACAGCTTCTGCACAGCAAAAGAAACTACCATCAGAGTGAACAGGCAACCTATAGAATGGGAGAAAATTTTTTCAATCTACCCATCTGACAAAGGGCTAATATCCAGAATCTACAAAGAACTAAAACAAATTTACATGAAAAAATCAAACAACCCCATCAAAAAGTGGGCAAAGGATACAAACAGACACTTCTCAAAAGAAGACATTTATGCAGCCAACAGACACATGAAAAAATGCTCATCATCACTGGCCATCAGAGAAATGCAAACCACAATGAGACACCATCTCACACCAGTTAGAATGGCAATCATTAAAAAGTCAGGAAACAACAGGTGCTGGAGAGGATGTGGAGAAATAGGAACACTTTTACACTGTTGGTGGGACTATAAACTAGTTCAACCATTGTGGAAGACAGTGTGGTGATTCCTCAAGGATCTAGAAATAGAAATACCATTTGACCCAGCTATCCCATTACTGGGTATAAACCCAAAGGATTATAAATCATGCTGCTATACAGACACATGCACATGTATGTTTATTGCGGCACTATTCACAATAGCAAAGACTTGGAACCAACCCAAATGTCCATCACTGATAGACTGGATTAAGAAAATGTGGCACATATACACTATGGAATACTATGCAGCCATAAAAAAGGATGAGTTCATGTCCTTTGTGGGGACATGGATGAAGCTGGAAACCATCATTGTGAGCAAACTATCGCAAGGACAGAAAACCAAACACCGCATGTTCTCACTCATAGTTAGGAATTAAACAATGAGAACACTTGGACACAGTGGGGAGCATCATACACCAGGGCCTGTTGTGGGCTGGGGGGAGGGAGGAGGGATAGCATTAGGAGAAATACCTAATGTAAATGATGTGTTACTGGGTGCAGCACACCAACATGGCACATGTATACATATGTAACAAACCTGCACATTGTGCACATGTACCCTAGAACTTAATAATAATAATAAAGAAATATTAGACAGAAGACATCATCTTTTTCTCAGGCCTGAGAGCTAGGGGGAAGCCGACAGGAGTGCGCATTTGAGTGTCTACTGTATGTTGGGTACCAAACTAGGAATTTGTCATTTTTATTTAGTTCTCATGTCTGACCCTTCTTATAAAGGGTAGTTATTAATATCCCCATCTTGAAAATGAGGACTGAGACTCAAAAATGTTAAATAATGGGCCTAAGGTCAGAAAAGCAGTAAATAAGCATAAAATTCAGACTTGTCTAATGTCAGGCCACATCCATGGTACTATGTTCAGTACTGCTACTCCAAACTGATCTTTCTGAGGAGCTCAGATGTAGACAGGGCATTTCCAAAGGGCTTATTTAGATCTAAAAAGTCCCCAGGAAGAGCATACCATTGCCAGATCACCCTTGACCTGGTGCACAGTCTGCAGGCTGAACAAATTCCTGAATTGCCCTGGAAGTCAGCATTTTTCCAGCATGACTCTTTAGATGGACTTAGTTCTTAGTTCAACTTGGTTTTCTCTATTCTGGTATGCAAGAATTAAGACTAAACCATTAACAAAACCTCCAAAGTTAATTTAAAAAGCAGTTTTCTAGAACAGAGATCCCCAACCTTTCTGCCATCAGGGACTGGTTTCGTGGAAGACAGTTTTTCCACAGACCAGTGGAGATGGGGAGGGTGGTTTGGAGATGTTTCAAGCACTTTACATTTATTGTGCGCTTTATTGCTATTATTATTACACTGTAATATGTAATGAAATAATTATACAACTCACCATAATGTAGAATCAGTGGGAGCCCTAAGCTTATTTTCCAGCAAGTAGACGGTCCCTTCTGGAGGTGATGGGAGACAGTGACAGATCATCAGGCATTAGATTCTCATAAGGAGTGGGCAACCTAGATCCCTCGCATGCGCAGTTCACAATAAGTTTCGAGCTCCTATGAGAATCTAATGCCCCCGCTGATCTGACAGGAGGCAGAGCTCAGGCAGTAATGGGAGTGATGGGGAGTGGCTGTAAATGCAGATGAAGCTTCACTCACCCACCTCCTGCTGTGCAGCCTGGTTCCTGACAGGCCACAAATGGGTACAGTTCTATGGCGCAGGGGTTGGGGACCCCTGCTGTAGAACAAAGATGTGGAGTCCTTAGGTGAAACATATATAATTTTTGTGTTCCTGTGTGATATATATAAAAACAAAAATAGAAACTAAAATAAATGGTAAATGTATAATCAAATCAGCTAGTGTGTAACAGAGTGGTGGGCATAGTTCTCAAAATTATCATTAGATTTTCACAGTGGTCTTTGATTCCAATATGATTAAAAGAACCGCAGCTCTGTTTGAGAATCAGTGTGGACCAGTATGAGAGATACTTTGCTTTTATCCTGTTCCTTTTCATTCTTCCCTCCTCACTATCTCTCTCTCTTTTCTCTCTTCACAAACAAGTATATAACTTATTACTTTAAAACAAAAAAACAATGCTTTCTGGAGTGGGGCACGGTGGCTCATGCCTGTAATCCCAGCACTTTGGGAGGCCGAGGCAGGTGGATCACCTGAGGTCAGGAGTTTGAGACCAACTTGGCCAACATGGTGAAACCCCATCTCTACTAAAAATAAAAAAATTAGCCAGGCGTGGTGGCAGGAGCTGTAATCTGAGCTACTTGGGAGGCTGAGGTAGGAGAATCGCTTGAACCTGGGGGGCAGAGGTTGCAGTGAGTCAAGATCGCACCATTGCACTCCAAGCTGGGCAGCAAGGGTGAAACTCCATCTCAAAAAATAAAAATAAAAATAAATGCTTTCTTAGAAATTGAAAATAATATTTAAATGCACTTACAGATGTAGAAAGTAGAAGTCTGTTTTTTAGTTTACCTAAATTCTGTGGAAATAGTGATCTAATTACAAGTATGTAAATGTGGAAGGAAACCCTGTTTAAGAAGTTAATCTAGGAAATCTTTGATTTAGGTAGATGGTTATTTTATGACTGAACTATTTTTCTACTGTAGAACAGGTGTTGGTCAACTTTTTCTGTAAAGAGACATAGTATTCTAGGCTCTGTGGACTATGAAGTCCTTAAAATCACTAAGCTCTGCTGTTGTAGCGTGAAAGCAACCAATTGACAACACTTAAATAAGTGTGGCTGTATTCCAATAAAACTTCCTTTGTGGACACTGGAAATTGAATTTCATAATTGTCACATGTTACATAATATTATTCTTTGCCTTCCAGCCATTTGAAAGTATAAAAATCATTCTTAACTCATAGGTTGTACAAAAACAGGTGGCAGGCTGGGTGCGGTGGCTCACGCGTATAATCCCAGCACTTTGGGAGGCCGAGGCGGGTGGATCACGAGGTCAGAAGATCGAGACTATCCTGGCTAACATGGTGAAACCCCGTCTCTACTAAAAAAATACAAAAAAAATTAGCTGGGCGAGGCGGTGGACTCCTGTAGTCCCAGCTACTCGGGAGGCTGAGGCAGGAGAATGGCGTGAACCCGGGAGGCGGAGGTTGCAGTGAGCCGAGATTGCGCCACTGCAGTCCGGCCTGGGCGAAAGAGTGAGACTCCGTCTCAAAAAAAAAAAAAAAAAAAAAAACAAACAAAAAAAAACAGATGGCAAGCCAAATTTGGCTGTGGGCCAAATTTGCTGACCATGCACTAGATAGCCTGTTATACACTAGTGCATAGTTATAAACTAGTGCACAGTTACAAACTAGTGCATTATTTGCTGATCATTCACTAGATAGCCGGTTATACACTAGCACATTTATTCTTAGATTTCCATTGCCATTCTGTTTTTTTAAAATGTATCACTAGATTCCTCACTAGATTCCTAAACTATAAATCTAGGTCTTGGAGTGTTAGAATTTAAAAGACCTTGATGAAAATTATATGTGACATAAAGACTTACATAGCAGGTGATATTTGGTTCCCTACTCAAAAATGATCATTTCCCCCTTCTTGGTTGGCAGAGGCCCTAGTTCAGATTTTGCTCAGGTAGCCAGTGATTGTGTACTTCAGGGAAGATTGCTTTCTTCTTCCTTCCAAGTTCAAGGTGTGACTCTTTTATTGGTTTGATTCATTATAATTCTATTTCCTTTATAGTGACTGGTTTAGGGATGACAATTCTGGACAATACGATATGTGGAAAAGAATTCAGTTGCATACAATGGACTTTTCCTGGAATATGAAAAATGAATTTTTGACAACTGGAATTAAAATTAAAGTATCTGAATTAATATATTAGAGTTTTACTTCATGTTGCACTGGCTAACACAGATTACTATACTGGCAAACATATTTCAAGAAAATAGTTATGTATATAAAATATACTCTTTTTTTTTCTTTACCAAGACTGATTTTATTTAAAATACACTTGGAATTGATGACTATTGATCTAAGCATTTCCCTATCACTTTTAAAATTGTGTTTTATATACTTTGTATTGTATAGTACAGTATTTAGTTGCAGTAAAAGACATGTAAAATTTGCCATTTTAACCACCTTAAAGTGTATAATTCAGTGAAATTTATTATAGTATATTTACAGTGTTGTGCCACCATCACCACTAATTCATCAAATTTTTAAAAAATTTTATTTTTAAGCCAAATTTAGCAGTGAGGGACTATATACCAACTTTAATGACACTAATGTTAATAAGTTCTGATAACCCACTGCCATCAAACCAGCTGTAATTGATCAAATTTTCATCATCCGAAAAGGAATCTCCATACGCATTAAGCAATCACTCCCTATTCTCCCCTCTCCCTAGTTCCTAATAACTACTAATTGGCTTTGTCACCATGGATTTGCCTATTTTGGATATTTTATATAAATGGAATCATGTGGCTGCTTCTTCCACTTAGCATGTTTTTAGGGTTCACTCACATTTATTCAGCATGTATCAGTACCAGAATCTTAAAGTATTTATTAAAATTTTCTGAGTTCAAATATAGAAAAATTAGAGCTGGGTGCAGTGGCTCATGCCTGTAATCTCAGAGCTTTGGGAGTTGAGGCAGGAGGATCACTTGAGGCCAGGAGTTCAAGGCTATAGTGAGCTATGATTGCACCACTGCACACCAGCCTGGGTGACAGAGCAGCAGAGCAAGACCCTGTCTCGCGTGTGTGTGTGTGTGTCTGTGTGTCTGTGTGTGTGTGTGGTGGTGGTGGTGGTGTTGCTGTTGTTATTCCAACATAAAATTACAAACTCCTTTTTTGGGAAGGACTGCTATTTATTAGGTCTCTTTTTTTTTTAGTAAAATGTTTTATCATTTACAAAGTAATAGAAATTGGTAAGAAATGGAAACCCCATGCCAATAACCACAGAAGTGTTTGAAATTTTACCAGTCTGTGGAGATCTGAAAGTCTAGGTGTTAGGAAATCGTGGTCTGTACTCACTAAACTCCACTCTTACCATCTCACTTACCGACACCTTGCAGCCTGTCTTTGGATCCAATCTCTTGGCTGAACTGGTTTCTGGAAAGTTATCATTGATTTTATGGTCCCTTACCCCTTTTTTAATAAACCGAATTTTCCCTTTGACTTTTGTATAATGTTTAATTCTGTTCACATTCTATCTCTGAAACTCTCCTCACTAGGATTTGTTCAAAGTGCTTCTCTATTCTTCTGCCTCAGTAACCATTTTCAGTCTCCTTTATTTACTTTGTTCCTTTCTACTTCTTGAGGGTAACTCTCTTGTAAAACATTGAATATTTATGATACCTGTGAAGAGCAGACATGAGAATGAATTAACTGTAAGTAGAAGCCACAAGTTGCCAAGCAGAGACTGTCTTGATATAAACCAAATAAGTAGAATTGAACAGTTTTACTGATGACAGTTCCTGATTTTTTTAAGTATGCACATATATTTAGTACGTTATATTCCTTTGTATGTTCCACTGTTATTAAACCATTTATTTATAGACATTTAGTTCCAGTTGTGTGGTATGTGCTTTTTTTTTTTTTCCCCCCCCAAACCAATACTGTATGGGCATCCTTATCCCTACATCTTGGCACACTTCGTGAATATATCCATTGTGTAAATTCCTGGTGGTAGAACTGTTAAGTTACAGCATGTGTGCATTTAAAAGTTTGGTAGACATTGCCAAATAGCCTTCTGAAAGCTTGTTCCAATTTGCACCTTTTTTTTTTTTTTGAGACAGAGTCTTGCTCTGTCACCCAGGCTGGAGTGCAGTTGGCGCAATCTCGGCTCACTGCAACCTCTGCCTCCCAGGCTCAAGTGATTCTCCTGCTTCAGCCTCCCAAGTAGCTGGGATTACAGGCACCTGCCACCACACCCAGCTAATTTTTGTATTTGTAGTAGAGACAGGGTTTCATGTTGGCCAGGCTGGTCTGGAACCCCTGACCTCAAGTGATCGGCCCACCTCAGCCTCCCAAGGTGCTGAGATTACAGGCATGAGTCACCATGCCCAGCCCCAATTTGCACTTTTATCAACAGGGTATAAGAGTGCTTCTTTCTCCACACCATCTCCAGCAAAGAATATAATAAAACTAATGTTTGCTAATCTAGTGGGTGAACTTTTTTTTTGTTTATATTTTTGTTTTAATTGTGAGTGAAGTTGAGCATCTGTTTTATCAGTGGTTCTCAACCAGGGATGATTTTTGCCCCCCCAGGGGACATCTGGCAATGTCTGGAGACATTTTGGATAAAACTGGAGAGGGTCTGGGGAAGCGATTCTGCTGGCACTTAGTGGGTAAAACATCCTACGATGCACATGACGAAGCAATAACTGGCCCAAAATGTTAATTTTCCAAGATTAAAAAACCCTGTTTTGTATTATTCCATTTTGTTTTCTTCATTGGTTTATTATCTGTAATTCTTGAGTTTTTTAATTGGTTGGTTTCAGGTTTATGGTATACTTCTTTAACTTATCACAGTCTATCTTCAAGCCATATGTTACTATTTCATGTGTAATATAAAAGCCTTACAACAGTATATGCCCATTTCCCCCCTCTTGGCCTTCATGCTACTGCAAAACATTCTACTTCTACATATGTTACAGACTCTACAATATGTTATTAGTGTATTACTTTAAACAGTCTTTTTAAAAAATTAAACACCTTTATTTAAATATAATTAATATTCATCAAATTACACATTTCAAGTGTACAATTTAACCACTTTTGATATGCATTTGTAAAACCATCACCACAGTCAAAATAATAAACATATTCATCATTCCAAAAACTTTTCTCCTGCCCCTTAGTAATTCCTCCCTTAACTCCAGGCAGCCACTGATCTGCTTTCTGTCACTATAGATAAGTGGACATTTTCTAGAATTTTATGTAAATGAAGTCATAAACTGTGTACTCTTTTTTTGTCTGACTTCTTTCTTCCAGCATAATTATGAGATTTATCCATGTTGTATATATCATTAGAAAAACATTTTTCATGATGGACATTTTGATTAATTAGATTCCTGTTGTTAAAGAGCATGCTGAGTTCTAATCACTTGATATGTTTTTGTTTTAGGTCATGACTGTCCAAAGTATGATAATCACATGAGAGTGCTCATTGCTACGGATGTCATTTGACTCATCACAGAAAATCTGTCTAAAAGAAAATATCCATGTGACCAAATCCATTTCATTATTGAATGGCTTGATGGATTTCCTTTACTCTGATTCATACCAAAGCTGTCCTTCTCAACCAAAGCAAGAAAGGATCCTGCATGAGTCAATCCCAGAATGCAATTTTTACGTCACCAACAGGTGAAGAAAACCTCATGAATAGCAATCACAGAGACTCGGAGAGCATCACTGGTAAGTCCAGTTTAATAAATATTGAAGTGCTATCGCTTACAGGAGAAAATGCAAATGCCTCAGTCCAGCATATATGACCTATCATGATGAAACCCAAGCCTCCCTTTCTAGTCTGATGTCCTCAGGGAAAAACTGAATTAATCTCTCCATCCCCCGTGTCTCCTGACGCATTAACAGAATCTGCCTTTCATGTTGTTTCTTGTCTATGTCGGACTGACCTGTACCCTGTGAACCCCTGGTGAGTAGTAGATGCATCATATCCATCTGATCTCCACAGGGCAAGGACAGAGTTACCTGTGTTTGTATACCCTGCAGGTACCTAACAACAATGCCTGGCACACAAGACTCTTGGGGCGTACAGCATATAACAAACATACATACAGGCCCATAACACCTTATCTGTAAGACTAAATCAAAAAACTCTGAGCACTCAAAGTTTTTTTCTACACTTTTATTCAAAAACTCATTTGCCCACAAAACCAGACTTTGGCTGTTTCTAGACTTAACTCATCTAGTTTGAATACTCATATTTGCTGAAGATGTATTTATATATTTAAATATGAGGTGCTGCTGCAAAACCAGTTGGGGATGTTATATAACATACAGTTAATGTACAGTGCCACTTTTCTAAAAATCTGAAAAATTCTGAATTCTGAAACCCATCAAAACCCAAAGTTTTTTTTAATTTATCATCATTGGAGGTATGTTTATTAAGATACAATAAAATACACTCATTTTAAGTGTACAGTTTGAGTTTTGACAAAAATATGCATTCAGTGTAACCACCAGTACAAACAAGTTAGAGAAGTTTTTATTATCCCACAGAAAGTTCCCTTGTACACAGATCTCCCCACCCCTCACCTCCAGTTCCAAACAACCACTAATCTGCTTTCTGCCACTTTAAATTAAATTTGCTTGTTCTAGAATTTCATATAAATTGAATCTGTGTCTTTTGTGTCTGCCTTCTTTTGTACAGCAAAATGTTTTTGAGATTTATCCACTTGTGATAAGTGTCAGCAGTTTATTCTTTTTATTGCTAAGCTGGAACTTACTCATCTCTGCTATTGTAGCAGAAAAGCAGCCTTGGACAGTACATGAAAAAATGAATGTGACTGTGTTTCAATAAAACTTGATTTACAAAAACAGGCGGGGCAGCAAGCCGAAGTTGGCCTGTGGGCTGTCGTTTGCTGACCTCTACTGTACATCAACACTTCGTAATGTCAGTGGTTTTGATTTTAGCCATTCTAGTAGGTGTGTACTGGTATCTCTGTGATTTTAATTTGTATTTTCCTGATGACTCATGATGTTGAGCACCTTTTCATGTGCTTATTGGCCATATCTAGATTTCATTTTGAGTTGTTTATTCAAATCATTTGCCCATTAAAAATTTATCTTACTATTGAAATGTAAGTGTTGAATTGTAAGTGTTTTTTACCTGTTCTAGATGTAAGTCCTTTGTTAGGTAAATGGACCGTATTTTCTCCCAGACTTTTGCTTGCCTTTTCATCTTCTTACTGGTGTCTTTCGAAGAGTGGTTTTAAATTTTGATGGAGTTTATCAGTTTTTGCTACTATAATTCATATTTTTGTGTCGTTTCTAAGAAATCTTCACCTAAAAGAAAAAGTTTTATAGTTTTTACTTCTACTTTTAAGTCAGTAGTATACTTTTTTGAGCATGGAATTAGGTTAGGGTCCAAGTTTTTGTTTTTTGCTTTCCAATTGGATATTTCATTGTTTCTTTACCATTTGTTAAAAATGGTCTCTTTACCCTTATTGAAATACCTTGATAATTTCATTGTCATATATGTATGGTTCTATTTCTGAACTCTATCCTGTTCCTTTAATCCCTAAGTCTATCTTTACAGAAATACCACATTGTCTTATTTGCTGTAATTCTATAGTAAATCTTGAAATCAGATAATATAAATTCTCCAACTTTACTCTTTTTCAAAAATTATTTTGGCCATTTAAGATTTTTCACATTTTTATATAAATTGTATAATCTGGTTGTCAACACTTGAGCCGAGGAGTTCAAGACCAGCCTGGGCAACATAGTGAGACCCCATCTCTACAAAAAATAAAAACAGCTGGGCGTGGTGGCATGCACCTGTAGTCCCAGCTACTAGGGAAGCTGAGGCAGGAGGATAACTTGAGCCCAGGAGATTAAGGCTGCAGTGAGCTATGATTGTGCCATTGCACTCCAGCCTGAACAACAGAATGAGAGACCCTGTCCCTAATAATAATAACCAGCTTGTCATTTTCTCCCAAAAAAGAATGCTGGAATTTTGAATGGAATTACGTAGACTCTGTAGAGAATTGATAATTTAAGAATAGTGAGTCTCCTAATCCATAAACTTGATATATATCTCCATTTACTTAGGTCCTCTTTAATTTCTCTTACCAGTATTTTATAGTTTTTATTGTATAAGTCTTGCACATATTTTGTTAAATTTAGTCTTAAGTATTTTTTTAAATGGCACTGTTTATTTAATTTCATTCTCCTACTGTGTGTTACTACTATATAGAAATGAAATTGTTTTTTTAATGTTGACCGTGTATTCTGCAACTTCACTTAACCTGCTAGTTTTAGTAACTTTTTGGTAGATTTCTTAGAGTTTTCTACATACACCATAATGTCTGCAAATGGAGACAATTTTACATATTGCTTTTCAATCTGGATGCCTTTTATTTATTTTTCTTGCCTTATTGAATGAGACATGATCTCAGTATATTGTTGAATAAAAATGGTAAGAGGAAACATCCTTGACGTATTTCCAATCTGAGGAGAAAAGTTACAGTATTTGACCATTAAGTCTCTTGAGAATACCCTATATTAAATTGAGAAGATATCCTTCTCTTCCAAGTTGGCTGAGAAGTTTTTAGCATGAAGTTTGTCAAATACCTATTTTGCCTCTGTTGAAATGTTCATGTGGTTTTTCTTCCTTTGTCTATTAGTGTGGTGAATTCTGTTGGTTTAGTTTTGAATTTTAAACCAGACTTGCATTCCTGGAAAAAACTACTTGGTTATGATATATTATCTTTTTTATATATGACAGGTTATATTTCCTAGTGTTTTGTTAGGGAGTGTGTGTATATGTGTGTGTGTGTCTGTGTCCTTCCTAGTCCCATTAATAAGGGTTATTGGTTTGTACTTTTTTCTTTTTTCTTTTTTTTTTTTTTTGCAATGTCTTCGCTTTATTTTGATATTGAGGTAATACTGGCCTTGTAAAATGAGTTGTGAAGTATGCCTTCCTCTGTGTTTGGAAAAAGTTTGTGTGGAATTGGTATCATCTTATTTTTCATGTTTTTACTTTTTAAACTCATCTGAATCTTTATATTTAAAAGGCATCTCCACAGATAACTTATAATGGGGTCTTTTCTAAAAAGAAAATCCAGTCTGATCATCTGTACTTTCTATTTGCAGTATTTGGACCATTTAATTTTAATGTAATTATCACTTTAGTTGAGTCTACTGTACTCCTTTTTTCTTTTTCTATTTGTTCCATCTTCCGTTTTTTTCTCATTTTCTTTTTTTAAACTTTTTTTATTTTAATTCTACTGTTGACATATTAGCTATACCTCTTATTTTTCTCAGTGCTTGCTCCAGGTTGCAATACATACCTTTAACTTATCAAAGCCCATCTTCAAATAACATTATATTTAATAAAGTGACACTCTTAAAACAGTATTCTTCCATTTCCCCTACCATTCTACATATTATTATTACTGTGCCTTTTACATCTACATATGTTATATACCTAATACATTATTACTTTTGCTTTAAATTGCTAATTATGAATTAAATAAATTATGAAAATAAAAGGCCTATGTATTACCCACAGATTTAGCATTCTATTATTTCTTTTGTTGAATGAAGTTCCCATTCCATATCCTTTTTGCCTGTATAACTTTAACATTTCCTGGGATATGGGTTAGCTGGCAATGAATAGCCATAGTTTTCTGCTTGTGTGAAAAATAAAATTACTTTTTTTTGAGAAAGGATCTCATTCTGTTCCCCAGGCTGGAGTACAGTGACTCCAGCGTGAACCTCTTGGGCTCAAGTGATCCTCCCATCTCAGCCTTCTGAGTAGCTTGGACCACAGGCATACGCAAACCCAGCTAATTTTTACTTCTTCCTTTTTTTTTTTTTAATGTAGAGTCAGGGTTTCACTATGTTGCCAACCTGGTCTTGAACTCCTGGGCTCAAGCAGTCCTTTCACCTTGACCTCCCAAAGTGCTGGGATTACAGGAGTGAGCTACCATGCCTGGCCTGTTTCACCTTTTTTGAAAGATGTTTTTCACTGGCACATGATTCTAAATTGGCTTTTTGTCCATGGGTTTTAATGGTGCTGTTCCGTTGTCATCTATCTTGAAATGAATAGTTTGCATTCACTGTTTGTTCCCTTAAATGTAATGTTCTTTTTTTCCTATCTCTCTGCTTTTAGGATTTTCTTCTTTATCACTGGTTTTTAGCAATTTTGCTTTGATGTGGTTTTCTTTGTATTTATCCTGCATGGAGTTGGGATTCTTTGAACTATAGACTTACTGTTTTAATTCAACTTGGAAGACTTTGGCCACCGTTTTTTCAAGCATTTTTTCTGTTCCTGCCTCTTTTTTCTTCTGGGACTGCAGACTGCTTGATATGACACAGCCACTGATGTTCTGTTCAGTTTTCTCCCCCCAGTCTTTTTTTCTCTGTGCTTCATTTTAGATAATTTCTATTGCTATACCTTCAAGTTTACTGTTCTTTTCTTCTGGAGAATATCTAATCTGTTTATCTTATCTAGTGAGTCTTTCATTTTAGATACTGTACTCTAGTTCTATTTGGGTTTTTAAAATGCAGGCATATCTTCTATTTCTCTTTCCATTACGTTCATATTTTCCCCTTAAATCTTTGAGCATATTAAAAATAGCTGTGTTTAAATTGCTGCTTATTAATTCTGTTATTTCTGTCATGACGGGTCTGTTTCTGTTGACTCATTTCTCTCCTGGTTATGGATTACATTTTGTTTATTTTTGCATATCTAGTAATTTTGTATGGACTGGTGAATATTATGAATGTTACATTGTTAGGTGTTTAGGTTTTGTTGTCTTCCTTGGAAAAGTGTTAAAATTTATTTTGGCAATACTTTAAGTTATTTGCTGATAAGGTTAACCCTTTGAGGCTTGTTTTTCATCTGTAGGTCTACAGATCATACTCTAGACCATGCTCTAGTATGCTTGATTCTAGCACTGATTTAATTCTCTTACCGGTAGGCATGACTGGGAAAAAATGGACATATGGAAGAGACATTTGGAGGATAAAATGGTAGAGAAGGAGTTGTCAAGCCTGGGCAAGAGTAATAAGTGGAACATTATCAGACTATGGAAGCAAGGTGGAAGAGCTAGTCTAAAGAATATTTAGCTTAATCTACTAAGCCTGGATTGTACACTCATTTTTAATATTACATTTTGGAAGTAGGGAATTATTCTAGTCTAGAAGGGATACTAGGGACTAGTATCTCTTGTAATGAATGTCACTTTTGTTCTTCATTTCCACTATACCGTTGAATACCTAATAGTCTGTTTTTAGCTCTGCATGTATTTATAGTCAACTTCTCTTCTGAGTATTAAAATGACAATCTCTATGTAATATATGTGTGGCAGGAAAAATTTGGATAATCACATGGAACTTGTAATAATAGAATTTGGATATATGTTCAGGTCTCCTATTTAAGAGATCTGTAAGGATTGAGAGCTTATTTAGAACCATATTTAAGGTTTTAAATCTGCCTCCTCTCTATCTCATTGTGGTGATCAAGCCACTGCTTCTCCTTCTGGGTGAATAGGGATGTCTGATATTGCCAGCCTCCTTGTATTAAACTTATTAAAATGTCATTGTGAAGTCAAGGTCAAGTCATAGGAATTTACTCT
This sequence comes from Pongo pygmaeus, assembly GCF_028885625.2. NCBI lineage: Eukaryota > Metazoa > Chordata > Mammalia > Primates > Hominidae > Pongo > Pongo pygmaeus. The sequence continues at coordinate 101,642,346 of NC_072384.2, read as the reverse complement.
CTTAAGGATTTGTTTTCTTAACCAGTACTTTGTTGTTCTTTGCCAGAGCTAGAGCATGTTTCATTATACTACCCACAAAGGAAATACCATATCTCTTTAAAAGTGAGAGGGTTGATATGACATCCTGTACTTTCTCTATTTTAAGCCCTAGTATTTTAAGCATGTTAACAGAAATAACTCTCCTTTTTTGTAAACAGCTAAGTTTGGGAGGTGTTAAATGATGGGCAGTACTGGGAACAGGAAGATAGTGGCAGATACATAAAAACACAAAAGCTCAGTTTGTTCAGAGATGGGGGAGGTGGTGTTGTAGGTGTGCAAGTGAGAAAGTAGTGATGTAAATAGTATTCAGTGAGTACCTATGATCTGCCAGATACCCTGGATGCCTTAATTGTTTATTTTAGTTACTTCTTACTACTGTTGTGTGTGATAAATGATCTTTATTTTACAAATGAGAGAAATTAAGGCTCTGAAAGGATAAATCATGTGTCTAACAATTAGTAGAGGAGTCAGATTCAGAAGCTATGTCTGATGCCAAAACCCATGATCTTTCTAATATTAAGAATGAAAAATAGGACAATAAGTAGATTAGACACCTGGAGGAATTAGGAGATATGTAGGACTAATACTGTATGTTGGAGACATGATGTGTAGGAACTTGCTTTCTAGGACAAGTTGTCAGCCTTTGTCCTGTAAATGGCAGATAGCAACAAGAATCGGTACAGTGCTGGATAGGAAGTCGAGAACCCAAGTCTGGTGGTTCTAGTGTCCTCGGCAAGTTACCCATCTTTAAGTCTCAGTTTCCTTATCTAGGAGGCAGGATTGGATGGTTTCTGAAAGTGTCTTCTACCTTTAATACTCTGTAATTATTTAGATACTATAGCAACCTTATTTTAGCAGTCTTGATTTGATCTCTAGGTGTAAAAACTCAATAGTAATACAGTAATAAAAATAGCTGACAATAGGTCTTTCAGTCTTTTTCCCCCTCCCTTAGTCTTCGTCCCCAGTCCCTCCCCTCCCTATCCCTTTCCCTCCTCTAGCTCAGGCGGTGTTTGTGCCCGCGGGGGCAGGTGGAGGCCATGGAGTAAGCAGGAGGCAGCTGCCAGGTGCGAAGGCAGAGCAGGAAGAGCCTGTGTTTAGGGGGGCGGGGAAAAAGAGGCCCAGTTCTGCCCCTCCTGGAAGGAGAGGGAAAAGGTAACTATAACTACCCAATATTGCAGCCATGGAGTCCATGCTTAATAAATTGAAGAGTACTGTTACAGAAGTAACAACTGATGTCACTAGTGCTGTAATGGGAAATCCTGTCACTAGAGAATTTGATGTTGGTCGACACATTGCCAGTGGTGGCAGTGGGCTAGCTTGGAAGATTTTTAATGGCACAAAAAAGTCAACAAAGCAGTGGCTGTTTTTTGTCTTTGATAAAAAATGATTGACAAATGTCAAAAATTTGAAAAGCATCAAATCATTGATTCTCTAAAATGAGGAGTCCAACACTTGACCTCAACACCCTCGACTTCTTACTGTCCAGCATCCTTTAGAAGAATCCAGGGATTGCTTGGCATTTTGTACAGAACCAGTTTTTTGCCAGTTTAGCCAGTGTTCTTGGTAACTGGGAAAATCTCCCTTTCCCTATATCTCCAGACATTAAGGATTATAAACTTTATGATGTAGAAACCAAATGTGGTTTGCTTCAGGTTTCTAAAGGATTGTCATTCTTGCATAGCAGTGTGAAAATGGTACATGGAAATATTACTCCTGAAAATACAATTTTGAATAAAAGTGGAGCTTGGAAAATAATGGGTTTTGATTTTTGTGTATCATCAACCAATCCTTCTGAACAAGAGCCTAAATTTCCTTGTAAAGAATGGGACCCAAATTTACCTTCATTGTGTCTTCCAAATCCTGAATATTTGGCTCCTGAATACATACTTTATGTGAGCTGTGAAACAGCCAGTGATATATATTCTTTAGGAACTGTTATGTATGCTGTATTTAATAAAAGGAAACATATATTTGAAGTCAATAAGCAAGATATTTATAAGAGTTTCAGTAGGCAGTTGGATCAGTTGAGTTATTTAGGATCTAGTTTACTTACAAATATAACTGAGGAAGTTCGTGAACATGTAAGGCTACTGTTAAATGTAACTCCAACTGTAAGACCAGATGCAGATCAAATGACAAAGATTCCCTTCTTTGATGATGTTGGTGCAGTAACACTGCAGTATTTTGATACCTTATTCCAAAGAGATAATCTTCAGAAATCACAGTTTTTCAACGGACTGCCAAAGGTTCTACTGCCAAGCATGTCATTGTGCAGAGAATTTTGACTTGACTTCAGAATTTGTAAACCCTGACATGGTACCTTTTGTTTTGCCCAGTGTTCTGCTGATCGTTGAGGAATGCACCAAAGAAGAATATGTCAAATTAATTCCACCTGAACTTGGCCCTGTGTTTAAGCAGCAGGAGCCAATCCAGATTTTGTTAATTTTCCTACAAAAAATGGATTTGCTACTAACCAAAACCCCTCCCAATGAGATAAAGAACAGTGTTCTACCCATGGTTTACAGAGCACTAGAAGCTCCTTCCATTCAGTACCAGGAGCTCTGTCTAAACATCATTCCAACCTTTGCAAATCTTATAGACTACCCATCATGAAACATACTTTGATACCAAGAATTAAAAATGTCTGTCTACAAACGTCTTCCCTTGCTTTTCCTGTAAATTCATTAGTGTGCTTAGGAAAGATTTTGGAATACTTGGATAAGTGGTTTGTACTTGATGATATCCTACCCTTCTTAGAACAAATTCCATCCAAAGAGTCTGCAGTCCTCATGGGTATTTTAGGCATTTACTAATGTACTTTTACTCATAAGTTGGGAATCACCAAAGAGCAGCTGACTGGAAAAGTATTGCCTCATCTTATTCCCCTGAGTATTGAAAACAATCTTAACCAGTTCAATTCTTTCATTTCCATCATAAAAGAGATGCTGAATAGATTGGAGTCTGAACATAAGACTAAGCTGGAGCAACTTCACATAATGCAAGAACAACAGAAATCTTTGGACATAGGAAATGAAATGAATGTTTCTGAGGAGACAAAAGTTACAAATATTGGGAATCAGCAAATTGACAAGGTTTTTAACCACATTGGAGCAGACCTTCTGACTGGCAGTGATTCCGAAAATAAAGAGGATGGGTTTCAGAATAAACATAAAAGAGCATCACTTACACTTGAAGAAAAACAAAAATTAGCAAGAGAACAAGAGCAGGCATAGAAGTTGAAAAGCCAGCAGCCTCTTAAACCCCAAGTGTACACACCTATTGCTGCTGTTAAACAGACTAAGGACTTGACAGACACATTGATGGATAATATGTCATCTTTGACTAGCCTTTCTGTTAGTACCCCTAAACCTTCTGCTTCAAGTACGTTCACTTCTGTTCCTTCCATGGGCATTGGCATGATGTTTTCTACACCAGTTGATAATACAAAGAGAAATTTGACAAATGGCCTAAATGCCAATATGGGCTTTCAGACTTCAGGATTCAACATGCCCGTTACTACAAACCAGAACTTCTACAGTAGTCCAAGCACGGTTGGGAGTGACCAAAATGACTCTGGAACACCTCCCACTTTGCCAAACTTCAGTGCTTTGAATGTTCCTCCTGCTGGTGCGAAGCCGACCCAACAAAGACCCACAGATATGTCTGCCCTTAATAATCTCTTTGGCCCTCAGAAACCCGAAGTTAGCATGAACCAATTATCACAACAGAAACCAAATCAGTGGCTTAATCAGTTTGTACCTTCTCAAGGTTCTCCAGCTACGGGCAGTTCAGTAATGGGAACACAGATGAACATGATAGGACAATCTGCCTTTGGTACATAGGGTAATCCTTTCTTCAACCCACAGAACTTTGCATAGCCACCAACTGCCATGACCAATAGCAGTTCAGCTAGCAATGATTTAAAAGATCTTTTTGGGTGAGGTGTCTATTTTGAAGGATTATTTCCGTTTCAATCATGGGTGAGCTGATTTACATCTTTATATAGTTGGCTTGGAGGAACTACTTTTATGGGACAGTGAATGGTTCTGTGACAGAAAACATCTGTGTCCATGCCAGCATAGTAGTTGTATGGACTTCTAACCAGTTGAGCTTTTTTAAAGCATTGAGGATTTTTTTCCTCTTACCAATTCCTCTTCAGGTTTTTTTTTTTTTTTTTGAGACAGAGTCTCACTCTGTCACCCAGGCTGAAGTGCAGTGGCACAATCTCGGCTCACTGCAAGCTCCGCCTCCCGGGTTCACACCATTCTCCTGCCTCAGCCTCCCTAGTAGCTGGGACTACAGGCGCCCGCCACCACGCCGGGCTAATTTTTTTTTTTTTTTATTTTTCGTAGAGACAGGGTTTCACTGTGTTAGCCAGGATGGTCTCGATCTTCTGACCTCGTGATCCGCCCGCCTCGGCCTCCCAAAGTGTTGGGATTACAGGCGTGAGCCACCGCGCCCGGCCCCTCTTCAGGTTTTTAAAGACCCAACCCTTCCCAATCTCAAAGAGAAAAAGGACAACTGAGTTATTTTGAATAGCTGAATTTTTTAATCAAATGTTTATTTTGGCTTGTGAATCATGGTGTTATTTAAAAAATTGAGTTGATGGTCATTGCAAGCTCATCTATTAAATACTACATGGTACACAGTCTACCTTCACAAGTCATTAGTGTTCATTTTAATATGTAAAAAATCTTGATGCTGTATTGATTTGCTTGCATTTAAGATGACAGTGAGAAAATGATAAGCATAAAGAGATCAGGTTATTTGCTTTTTCTGAACTTACTTTTCAGATGAACTAATGTTTAGTACAAAGAAACTGAACAAATATTACGATATTTAACTTAACCTACATTTCATTGGCTAACCATCTTAAATGCAAACTAATCATTGTAAATTATATTTTAGCATGGTCTGCCTTAAATGGTAATGTATTTTTCTGCATTCAGTTGGATATATTTAGAGTCACTTTGGTGTATGCTGATTTGTTTGGATATTTGACAAAGCACTCTGATGTGACTTCTCTGACTACTAACTTCATATTTCATTTCAAATTCAAACTTCTGAGGTTGCAGCATATATGAATTGCGTTTTCAAAAGGAGATTTGTAAGAATTAAACTATATTTAATGAGTAAACTTTTGAGATGCCTGCTGTATTTTTTCAAATGTAATAAACTTTACTTCTCTAAAAAAAAAAAAAAAAAAAAGCAGACATTGATAGAGTGCCTCCACAGTTTGCAAGGCATTGTGCTAAATACAAGTATTTTTCATGCATTTGTTTCATTTAATTCATATAACCTAGGAGGTAAGTACCTTCTCCATTTTACAGATGAGGAAGCTGAGGGTTAGAGTTTAGGTAACTTACCCAGTGTCACATTGTGGTATATGCAGAGTCAGGACTCAGACCAGGACTATCACTAGACCATAGTAAATTTATATTATGTGAAGGATAGGGAAGATTTTTTTGGAGGAAACTTTTTTTTCCCCTCCCCTGTCCGATTTTCTTCACCTCACATGTTTTGGGATTTAGATGTACCACTTCTTTAAAATAAAAATGATAAAGTACTTATTTCAGTGCCAGTGCTCAGTAAAATTTAATGCATTTTTTAAAAAATTTTAGTGACTGTGAGAATATACTAAAATGTAATTTTTCCAGATTTTGAAGAATCCTCCACAGAATTCAAATTTTGTTATTACAGAGCATATCATTTTATCCCTTTGGAACTATTTTCTGCTGGTTGCTTTGTATTGCTTTTCCCCCAAAGCATGTAAGTTGAGATCAGACCTCTTTCACTTTATTTTTAAAAAGTATATATCCAATTATTTTGTGTCAATTAAAAATACCTTTTAAAATTAAGCAGGCTGCTACTGCTTCAGAGACACAGACCTCTTAACAGTACTAAATAGATTGATAGGGAGAAAATATGAAATTTCTACAAATTAATTCTAAACTTTAAAAGCCTAGTTATAAAGACAGGAACGATAGATGGGTGTATGTGAGGGATGAGCATGGGAAGAGGGAGAGGATCAGAAAAAATAACTGTTGGGTTACTAGGCCTAGTACCTGGGTGATGAAATAATCTGTACACCAAACCCCTGTGACACAAATTTACCTACATAACAAACCTGCACATGGACCCCTGAACCTAAAATAAAAACTTTTAAAAATTAAAACATTAAAAATTAAAGAAAGCATAGTTATAGTCACTAAGCAATATATTTAGATAGTATGTAATTCAGATTTGTGGTATCTGCATGTTCTCACTCATGTGGAAGCTGACAAAGTTGATCTCCTAGAAGTAGAGAGTAGAATAGTGGTTACTAGAAGCTAGGAAGGATAGCGGGAAGGAGGGATCAGGAGATGTTAGTTAACAGATACAAAATTACAGCTGGATAGGTGGAATAAGTTCTGGTGTTCTTTAGCACCATAGGGTGGCTATAGTTGGTAATAATTTGTTGTATATTTTCAAATAGATAAAAGGATTTTGAATGTCCTCAGTGGAAAGAAATGATGAATGCTTGAAGTAAGGAATGTGCTAATTACCTTGATTTGATCATTATACATTGTATACAGGTGTCAAAATATCACATGTACCCCATAAATATATCCAATTATTTTGTGTCAATTAGAAATACTTTTTAAAAATTACTGTCAAAAAATGTATGCCATCATTTTTACTTTAGAAGTTCTCTTACTAAAAGAAAAAAAAATCTGGAGAAAAAAAACTATACTACTAGGATATACTAATAAAAATCAGTGGAGAAATGATCTTGTCTAATATTTCTTTGGTTGTCCTACTTTAGAAAAACTAATTTTCATCAATTTTCTCTGTAGCCTAGTAAAAGTTGAAATATATTGGATTCATTTACATAGACTCTCCTCTTTAGATGTCTGCTCCAATGAGGATCTCCCTGAAGTTGAGCTGGTGAGTCTGCTAGAAGAACAACTACCACAGTATAGGCTAAAAGTAGACACTCTCTTTCTGTATGAAAATCAAGACTGGACTCAGTCTCCACACCAGCAGCAACATGCATCTGATGCTCTCTCTCCAGTCCTTGCTGAAGAGACTTTCCGTTATATGAGTGAGTATTTTTTTACTCTTTTAGTTTGTGCATTGAAGTAATGATCATGGGTATCTTGGTATTGATTTTTAAAGCATTGATGTTTAGTAGTTGTTGTTCAGTGTATACCTACTTTAATTTGAACTGATTTCACAGGAAGAGATAATTCTGTCTTATGTCTGAAGGCAGAAAGTTTGTCATCCTTATGACTCTCGGTGTCCAGTGTTGCAAACATACTTAGACGTTTTCATTACTTGATATTTTCCTCAGACTGAGTAGAAAAGGGAACTTTTTAAAAAGCGAAGTGATTTAAAATTTTAATATTCCTTTATAACTGTCAACATTTATTATCCCAGTAGTTTGTTATCCTAAGCTATCAGCTTTTGACTTTTATCTTTATTAATATCTTTAGTAAACACAGTCACAAGAATTATGTCAGCATAACTAAGCATAGTTCTTAGGTACATAAGTAGTTTTAATAATACCAGGAGAAATAAATATGCACTATATAGTAATCTTCATTATTTAAGGATTCCTAAGTGAGAGACTGAGCCAGATTTGTTCTGAAAATAGGTCTGTTTTACACCAAGCTGTTAGAAAAGACAAAGGAATTTTTAAACTTTGAAGTGTGGAGACCTTTTTGCATTTGATTTCATCCCAAAAATCAGCATTAAGGCTGAAATTACTTTTCTAAAAATTCATTTGGTAAAAAATGTGTGCACAGTAGCTGTTAGAATTTATAATAAAAGCTTATGAGTTCAATACTGATATGTTTGTGAAATTCCTTTAATTAGAATTAAGTAGGGGATTGCATCAGATCCTGGACATTTTCCCAGTGAGTGCTTTAGTGTTTTAATGCCAGATTGTCGTTGGAGAATGACTATTGTGCAATACTCATTTTCATAGTAATCATTAACTTGTTTTCAGCACTAGTTTCCTAGAATTTTTTTCTAGTCGTTTCTTAGAACTTATTACTGCTCAAAAAAATTATAAACATTGTTTCAGCTGAAACTGAAACATCAAGAAGCCCAGTGAGTGTTGTGGTGTTTTAATGCCAGATTGTTACTGGAGAATGTCTACTGTGAAATACTCATTTTCATAGTAATCATTAACTTGCTTTTAGCACTAGTTTCCTACAATTTATTTCTAGTAGTTTCTGAGAACTTAACTGCTCAAAAAAAGTATAAACATTATTTCAGAAACTGAAATATCAAGAAGCCCAAATACTATCATGTTTTTGTCCTTAATATTTCTTTTAAATAGCTAAATTAAGTTAAATTAAGGCTCCAAAGGCTTTCTTGACATTTTAGTTTGAGAATTTGCTTGCTTGAGATTTTTCTGGAAAATCATTTTTAGAAGGAACAGTATTTCTTATTTCTAGTTCCCTTTGTTCTTTGAGTGTTTAAATTTCTGAGAACTTTCTTTTCTTTTCTTTTTTTTGAGACGGAGTCTTGCTCTGTCGCCCAGGCTGGAGTACAGTGGCATGATCTCGCCTCACTGCAACCTCTGCCCCCCCGGGTTCAAGCGATTCTCCTGCCTCAGCCTCCTGAGTAGCTGGGATTACAGGCGGGCACCACCGTGCCGGCAAATTTTTGTATTTTTAGTAGAGACGGGGTTTCGCCACGTTGGTTGGGCTGGTCTCGAACTCCTGACCTTGTGATCCGCTCGCCTCGGCCTCCCAGAGTGCTGGGATTACAGGCGTGAGCCACCGCGCCCGGCCTAAATTGCTGAGAACTTTCAAACTGAAATTTCATCTGGATAAATTTAGTTTGTCATTATTTTGACAAAGCGTCACAGAAAGTGCCCTTTAGTTTATTTGTTCTTTGTCCTCTCAGCTACTGAGTGGCAAAACTATAGCTAGAAAGTGGTCTTAGATCATGATTTAATGGAGTTAACTTTTAGGATGAATTATAAGTAAAAAGCCTAGAAAATAAAAGGTAAATTCTAATATACTTTTCAAGACTTTTTATAAAACGATAGTGTCCAAGGGAGCAATTTAAAACGAGATTAATAGGATGATACTGATCCATACTTCAGGGTTCTGGAAAACTATCCTATTTCTTTAGTGTAATGGTACTATTTTCACTTCAACAGTTTGAAAATTGAACTATATATGATATACCTAAGATCATGAAGCAAATAAGCTAGGATTATACTGATAATTTACCTCTGCACTGTACTTAAAATTCCACTGTTCTTTTAAAGGTGTTAATTCTTTGGGTTAATAGTTAAATCACATATAAACTTCATTATGAATTTGCATCTTATGAATGTAAAAGCCAAATGATTTGTTTTATTTAGGAAATTGACCAAGGTTTAAAAAGGAAGATACAAAACATTCTCTCACCCTTTCCCACAGTTTTCTATCCCTCTGAGATTTCAAGATTTGTGGTTTTGAATAATTACTGTGTACCCTGGCAGATCGTCCTAGAGCTCAGCTCCCTGGGTTACTTTGGGCATATCTCTACCTCTCACATGCCAGTGGATATTTGTGCTTATTAAAATGAATTTTAACACCTAGTTAAAAAGGTGGCACTGGCAAAGGCACTTTCTTTCTTGTATAACACAAAGAAATTGAAAGAGCTGTGAGAAGATAGTGATTTGGAAGGATTCGTAGCCAGCATTTGAGCTTCGGAGCCTATCTCACAAGAAATGGGGGAGAGTGGGTAGTTCTCTGAAGTCACCCAATCCAGAAAGAGATTGTTTACTTTTAAGACAGAACACTGGGAGAGCAATGAGTGGGCAAAAAAAAAAAAAAAAGCAATCAATCAATCAATCCCAGTCCCTGCCACACACATGTAAAGTTTAAGAAGGTCAAAAAGTGTTTTACATGCAGAACAGGCCACCCCAGAGTTTTCTTGATTTTATTAAGACTGAGTCCCAGAGTGAACTGTGGGGGAGCCATGCAATCAGAACACGTTACAGACTGTACCATTTGTTCATTTAAAGGCTAACGTTAGAAACCTGATTCTTTCAAGGGGTTTTATTTGGTAATAGAGGATCACCTTTACCTCCTAAGGCGTAAGAGGCGGAAAATGATTGATTATGTAAGTTTTATTTTAGGCAGTGGTTCTCAAAATGTGGACCCCTGCAATCAATGTCACTTGAGAAATTGTTAGAAATTCACATTCTTGGGCCCCCTACTCCACCTACAAAATTAGAAACTCTAGGGGTGAGACAGTCATAGCTGTCTGTGTTTTAAAGAGTCTTCCTGGTGATACTGATGCACACGCAAGTTTGAGAACCACTGATACAAAGCATTGCCAACCAAAGCAAATGGCCATTTCACAGTGACATTAATTGGAGAATTAAGGAATTGGGGAGAGTGTATATAATTTTGCAGATAAATATGGTCATAGAAATTATTACTTCTAATTGGTAGGTATACTTTTCCTCAGGCTCTGCCCTCAAAAATTATTAACCTGTGCTGGCAGAAAAGGACATATGACTGATGAAGTTCAGGAAACATTAACCATAAACCCAGTCATAGAGGTTAGCCGATTTATTTTTCCCCTAGATAAGCTCTTTCCTTCAGTTCTACAAGAGAATTAAGCTATATACCCTAAGACACTTAGCGTTTATACAATGGATTACCTTATCACCCATGCATCATGTACTAGCTTTGTACAATCCTTGGGAGAATTGAGAAAATTGTCATTCAAATGGTCTGTAGGGCCTGATTCTCCCCTGGAATCCTGTTGAGAAAGACTGCCCTAGATGGTGTGTATCATCAGTTTCTCTCAGTCATTTTGAAGGCAGAAATGTTTGCTGTATTGTAGCAGCAAGGGCTGTGGTCACTGCTTTAGGGTTAAAACCTCAAGACCTGCCTGTAGGTGTCAGGAGCTATTGTAGCTTTTACTGTGCCATGTGGGCACTGTTTGTGTTTCATTTCTATTTTGTTGTTGTTTTTGTTGGTCTTGGTGTGAGAAAGTTGGAGAGTGCTGCAAGATGAGAATTCTTTTTGAAATTCAATAGTTGTGGTAAAAACTTTAGATCTTGAGAAGGGACATATGAGAGAACTATCAAGCACCATCTCATGTAAATGACAGATATTAGAATGGATTATCATTGATGTTTCCCATCCTGAAAATAATGTGAGATTTAGCTAGTTAATGTGAAATTATGCAGGGATAGAACATAAAGTAAGGATTAGTGAAGTGCTTATGTATGTTAAACTCTCACCCCATATTTTCAGGAACATTAGATTCTCCAAACATTACACCAAAAATGTTGAACATTAATTAACAACCTCTGGAAACAAGTTGCAAAATTGTTCTGTAAAAATATCTATCATCTCCCTGATGTATAAATACTTTTTTAGAGAGTTAGGAAAGTCCATGTCTGGAAATAAGCAAGGATGATTGCTAATTTCTGTATCATTTAACATATTTTCAACAACTGAAAACTGACGGGAAAATAGGTTTTGATAGGATTGATTTTAACAAAGACAACCTGCTTGGCTATCTCTACCTTCCTGGTTACAGAATTATGGTGAAGAACTAGTCTGTGGTTTTTGAAGCATTTAATTACAATATCTAAATGCCAAGACTTTAAACACTTAAGAGTTTTGCCCTGAGTACTTTTGGAATCATTCGAAGCAGCATGTCTTTATCAGGAGTATTGTGTTAAGGAAGAGAAGACAGAACTGTTTCCACTGCAGAGAGAAAAATCCATTGTGTTCCTTTCTGTTTTGTGCCTGACATCTTTCTGTGCAATTGAAGAGGCCCAGCCTTTGGATTGGTAGTATCTAGGTTGCGCATTCGACATAAGAATTTGAAAATTGTGATTACACTATCTAACTTCTTTGCCATAACAAATACTTAGGCATTTTAAAGTTCATTTTTGCTTTTTGAAACTTTTTAACAAGGGTTCCTGGGTTTTTGTGGGTTGTTTTTTTTTTTTCTGTTTGGAAAATAACATTTGTTCTTTGTGGAAAATTGGCAAAACACTGAAAAGAAAACAGATCAGCCATAATCCTTACCCAGAGATAACCACTACTAACATTTTAATGTATATCCTTCCAGGCTCTGTTGAATATAGATATTTATAGATATGCTCACACTTTAAAAAGCAAAATTGAGATCTATGTTGTTTTATTATATAACATGCATTCACAGGTGTATATGCTGGTATTTCATTAGACAAGGTCTTTTTTATGTTCTTAGTGGGGCTGCGGTAGAAACAGCAGCACAGTGGAAAGAGCTCATTACTGGACTCTTACGTCATCTGAGTTTTTTCTAATGACCTCGTGAGATGAGCGTTATTATCATCTCCATACTAAAATCCCAGCTTTGCCACTAATAGCTTTCTTCGTGGTCTTGAACATGCCACATAATTTCTCTCAGAGAAGATTGCTCATACAAGAAAGTGAGATCACTAAACTAGATAACTTCTTAAGGTTCAGCTTTAAATTTTTACGCTGTGACAGATGGTAAGCATTTATAGGAAATATATTTTCATTTCTCCTCACTAAAACATATTTTATTCTAAACATTTCTTTACTGTATTACTGTGTCCTTCATTTTTTTCTTCCCCTTTCATCATATATGACTTGTGGTTCACAGTTGTTTTTTATATCCTTTACTTACTGGTCTTACTCCAAGTTAAATCTGCCACTTCATCTTTAACTCTGGTCGGTCATGTCATGTGTTTGTTAAACTAGTTGTATAAAAACTGATTTTAACTGAGCCTATAGGATGCCTGATTTTTGCTTTGGGTGTTAACCCCAGATTGGTGGTTTTAATTCCTGGCTCCATGTCATTTTCAACACCTGGGAATCTTCTACATACTACCAGCACCATAGGGCTCCCTGAAATTAATTAAATCAGAATCTGGACTTAAGAGCCATTGCTCTATATTACATTTGGGTTTACAACCATTGTCTGGTTTTCTGTAGTTAGTTTAGAGCATGGATATATTGATTTTATATTTTTTCCATAATTTTGTTATTGAGACCAGAAGTAAAGGAGACCATTCACTGTAAGTATTTGCCTTAATTGTTTAATCCTTTGTTCCTGCTATGCTACCAAATTATATTGTGTCTATTCCTTAGGCCCAAAAGTCTGTTTCCCTTATCACTGTGGTTAAATCATTGTTAGTTTCTCTATTTGTAAATATAAATTCTCTTGGAGTACAAATGTTTATTTCTAGGTTTTAAGAAAAGTTTTTATATTTTCAGTTTAAATCTTTTTTAGTTATCTCCTCATACCATCAAGCCAGCACTTTGTTTTACTTTTAACTAGGAATAAGGCTATTATTAATAATTAAGCTATAGGTAATTCCCAGATTCATTTTAGTCAGTGGTGCTAGGGAGAAAATAAAAAGCTCAGATAAAAGTAAAACATATCTAATGATATTCCTTCATACTCAGTCGTGGGCACCCTAAAGTGTTAAGATGGGACTATGGAACTACGAATTACTGCCAATTCAGAGAATTTAAAGTCAGAATCATTTCATACCTACCAGTTCTGTTTAAGGAGTAGTAACTATAAACAGTTATATGATACGTAGCAGTTACCGAATACTTTATTGCTCAGTAGATTATCATGTTTGATCCTCTTAATAACCTCATGAGATGTGTTATCACCTCCATATTTATTATCTGAATCTCAGAAGGGTTAAGTGACTTGTTCCAGCTCACTAAAATTTATGAATTCGGCTTTTCTACTCCAAAGCCCCTGTCCTTTTCACACTTCAAGGCAAACTAGTTATAATAAAACAGTCTAAGTCAAACACAGAATTATGTTCTGCAGTAACATATCATGTTCAAAGTCAAAAGAGCCCTCTTTTGTTATGCATTATTAACTTTAAGATACTGTTTAGTGTGACTGGGATCATTGGAGTCATATTTGCCCTTCTCTTTTGAACTAAATTATCCAGGTACATTGACAATTCCTGAACTTGTGAAGTGCAGAAATACAGGGCTTGAATTATACGACTAATAATGTAGCATACAATTTATTTTATAGCTGAGACCTAGATAGGAGAAAGAATTTTATACAGGTAAAGGGTTTTTAATTAAGCTTAAAGGAATTATGGTTCATAACAGAACCAGAAAAAGTCCTTCAAATCCTGTTCCTTGTTTACATTAGCTCACATGGTAGATGATCATAGATGGTTATGATAATCACAGCAGAATTCCAATTAAATTCCTTTATAACAGCATAACCCCTCACTAATACCCCTTAGTAACTTTAATTTAGATTAGACTGTAAAGCAATCATTAACTTAATCCATTCTCCCAGCCAAGATTCTCATAAGTGAGTGGCCAAACTTCCTGTCTTACCAAGGGAGGAGGAGATAGTGAAGATGTGACTGCCTTGTGATCATTTGATGCTTTCTTAATTATTGTATGATATACACTTTGTTTGCAATGATTGGGCTATTTCTTGAGTGTCTAATACATGAAACATTTCTTTTTTTCACATATATTTTTATTCTCCTGAATGACTTTTTGTAAAAGGCTGGGGTTTTTATTGTTGTTATCTCTCAATTCTTATTAATATTTAAATTTTTCCATTATTGCTAAAGCCTATAAATAGTTGTTTTTAACTATATTAGTTCTAGGCACAGACAGGGTGGAGCAGATGACCAAAACTTACAATGACATCGACATGGTTACACATCTCCTGGCAGAGGTAGGAATATCTTTTCTTTCTCCAGTACAAAAAGGTAAAACTTGAGGATCATTTGGAATCTATCAAATTTGCACATCAAATGGAAAATGTTGTACGTGCTCTGGGTTATTTTGTATAAGGTTGTTGCTACTGGAACAACTGACATTTCAAAGTAGAATGTTTCCTGAAGTTTATTATTGTAATGCTATAGAGGATTTTTAGTTAATTATTTATTTAATGGTGTTGGCTTGCCTCCTCTTCCTAGAAAAGCATTAATCTTCAAAAAAAAAAAATCATTTTAAAATAATGCCTGCTGTTACTTACCCTACAGCAGAGCTGCCCATTCAGAAAGCAGTATCATTATCATTGCAAATCAATACCTACAGTTTGGAGCATCTCCCCTTTTTTACTTTTAGTTTGGGCTATGATTTGAGCTCACTTTGTCTCTGGCATTTTTAATATGTATAGTCCCTTTGTACCTGTTTCAGTTGATCTTATGGAAGACAGTCTTTCTTTAACATGTCCTTCTCCCCTCTCCCCCCAGCTCTCCAGAATGATTTCTATGTATGCTACTTAGCGATTATTTAAAATGAGCCTTAAAAATGTGGAGATAATCCCTCCATTTTCATATGCCTATGGAGAGAAAGGATAGAAGCTTAATTTTATTTATATAATAATTACTGTAAGCAGATCATATACAAGGCAGTGAGATGTATATTGACAGTTTTCTATCCTACAGAATACAGTCTTCACCACTACCACACAGATGGAATTCCTATGCCCTTGCGAAGTATCACTATCTGCCCAGAAATAATAACTCTGGGTGGAAGCCTATTGCTTGACTTTTCTACAGACTTTCCTGCATCATTACCACCAGCTTCTTGAGACTTCTTTCTTCTCTATACTCTAGGCAGAATCCTGTGGCCTCAAAATTTCCAGTCTTTTATCTCCTGTTTTATTGCATATCATCATTCTTCAACCAGTTGACAACAGAGCTCTTGGCTGCACTTCCCTCTAAACTGCTGAATGCACATAAGCTTTGCCTGAAATGGAACTCTTTTTTTACATACCTACCTGATCCATATCTTAAAAACCTAATTCTGTATCATTACCGTGCTTGATACACAATTGTATTCAACAAATATTTGTTGAGCTTTTACTGTACAGACCCTATCCTCATTTTTAAAGACTATGTTGATTTTCCAATTGCCCAAAATTGTAAGTTTAAAGTTTGGGTTGCTAGACTCTTAATTTACTAGGATGATCAATAAATCTCACTTGATATCAAGAAAAGAGATGTCCTCTTGCATTTAGAACAGTGGTGTTCATCCATTTGACCAACGTTTTAAAGCACTACGTGTGTGCCAGACCCTGTGTTTATTCATTTTAATGAATGAATGAATCTTGATGCTTTCTAGGACATTGCTTTTGATTTTACCAAAACTGACCACAAAATTTCTGAACTGCCATTTAATCTTGTTTATACTCAAAGAAAAGGTGTATTTGGTATTTTAACAGAGGGATCGTGATCTGGAACTCGCTGCTCGAATTGGACAAGCTCTCTTAAAGCGGAACCATGTCTTATCTGAGCAGAATGAATCCCTGGAGGAGCAACTGGGACAAGCCTTTGATCAAGTAAGCCTTTGATCAAATGTCTGCAGTATGAAATAATTAGGTTTTATGAAATTGAAAATTTATTTTCCTAGGTGTCCCTGAAATGATGACAATAGATAAATAACACCAGTACTTGTTGACTTTGTTGGTGTCCATTAAACTAATCAGTAGAGAAATTAAATGTTAATTGTACAGAGGAGAGCTCACGTAACTACCTTGGTCAACTTAAAGTCTATATTTAAGTACCTGTAATACCTGTGGCACCCTGATTAGATATTAAAACTATCCATACCCTTTTGTGTAGACTTTGTGTGTGATCTTATCTGAAATTTATTTTTAAAAAATAGGTACCCAAATATGTTGGTATCTTTATTCAAAAACCAAACAAAGGAAGAAAGTAAAAAGAAACTTTGAAAATACATTTATTCTATAGCAATAAACGTTTGTAGTGAGAACTGATTTATTATTAACTTGAATGGTTACATTTCAAATTTTCTGTAACTTGTTATTTTTATCTGGTTTCGTTTGTATTTTATGAATGCATTATGGATGATAACATTTGAGCCTTTAGGTTGAAACTATTTGTTCCTAGAACTAAATCAGTACTCCTAGGAAGGCATACACAATGATATACATCTTAAAATTACAAGCCCTTATGATAAGAATTTGAAGTAGGGATCTATTCTGATACTTTGAAGGTTCTTCAGTTTTGTCATGTTTTCAACTATCAATGTATTATTATCTTAGGTGAATTTTTCTCCTATATTCCTGTCATATATATACAATAAGAAAATTAGCTTTTCTTCTCACCTAGGATAGAAAAAAAGGTGTACTGTTGAATTAATGCTCTAAAATTGTAACTTAGGAGGCATCTGGGGTTTGTTATTCTCTTTTTAGTACTTGTTGCGTTAGTCAGTGAAACCTAGCAGCTGATTTTGTGATTTTCTTTTATGATGAAAAATAATTGTTCCATGAGTTAGAAGCTGTATTGCTATAAATAATGCAAAATAAAGAACATGAAAATCAAGCATTTTATATGGACAGGTTAATCAGCTGCAGCATGAGCTATCCAAGAAAGATGAGTTACTTCGAATCGTCTCCATTGCTTCCGAAGAAAGTGAAACTGATTCCAGCTGTTCTACACCTCTTCGGTTCAATGAGTCCTTTAGCTTATCTCAAGGGTTGCTACAGTTGGAAATGCTGCAAGAAAAGCTCAAGGAACTGGAAGAAGAGAATATGGCTCTTCGATCCAAGGTACGTTCAACCTAATTGCCATTTTCCTTTACTTTAAAGGCTATAAAGTTCAAGTCCAGGTACTATTGAGGTGAAATATGGCATAAGTAAGGATTTGCTATTGGCATTCCAATTAGAGAGTCATGGACAAGGAGCTGTATTTGTCTTGCCTTCCATTGTTCTTAGATCCCACTGAAAAGTGGATAGTAGCAGGTTGACAGTACAATAGTGAAAGTCACAGGATAGAAAATGTATTTTGTGGAGTTTACACAAGTAACTAAGTAGTTACAACTGTGATAAGAACTATCTCAGAAAATCACAATATTCTGTGAACTTGTATAGTATGGGCATCAAGGAAGTCCTACTTAAGCAAGGATCATTTTAGCCAAGGCCAGGGATGAGCCAGGTAGAGATGTATGAACAGGTTGTTGGGTTTTTTCCTTTGTAAGTGATGAAATTTAGTCTTCAAATGAGAATTAAAGGTTTTTGTAGTTATTTCTATAAAATCACTAGAAGGTATTGTCACATACTGATTTTTTTCTTGAAGGCTTGTCACATAAAGACAGAAACTGTTACCTATGAAGAAAAGGAACAACAGCTTGTCAGCGACTGTGTTAAAGAACTTCGTGAGTATTAACATATTCTGTTTTGTACCTTTTGGACAATTCTTTGGTAGGGTATCTCCACCTCGGAAGTTAGATCACTGGTTTCAGTAGAAGCATCTCAAGAAACAATTTTAAATGGTTACTGAAAATTTTAGAATATCACATTGAGCCTACAGCCCTAAATAAGATACCATATGTATTTTTAAGAAATATATTTGTTTCAAATTGCAATTATCATTACAGACCTATGTTTCATAAGTAAGTTATAGCATGTTAGAGTGAAAGGAACCAAAGCTCTCATATTGTTGACGAGGAAATAGTCCTATAGAGGAAGATGATTTGCCAAAGTCAGAAAACTGATAAAGTGGCAGAGCCAGGGCTTAAATGATGGCATAAAACCTAACAATCAATGAGTATAAAGTACCAGTTATGTTTCTTTAAAGGAATATGTTTTAGTTTGAGCTAATGTTAACTAATTTTTTAAAACAAATCAGTTGGTAAAAGATTGGCTTCACTGCAGAAAGATAAATTTAATTTCTCCATAAATACAACAGTCGTCCCTTACCTGCAGTTTCACTTCTCATCGTTTCTGTTAACTGTGGCCAACTACAGTCTGAAAATATTAAATCAAACATTCCAGAAGTAAACAATTCATGAGTTTTAAATCGCAAACCATTCTGAGTAGCGTGATGAAATGTTGTGCCATCCTACTCCATACTTCCCAGGATATGAATCATCGGTTTGTCCAACATCTCCACGCAGTATATACTACCTGCCTTCAGTCACTTAGTAACCATCTCTTAGTAGCCGTCAGTTACCAGGTCAACTATCGCAATATTGCAGTGCTTGTGTTCAGGTAACCTTTATTATACTTAGTAATGGCACCAAAGTGTGCTGGTATGTTGTTATAATTATTTTATTATTAGTTATTAATCTCTTACTGTGCCTAATTTATAAATTAAGCTTTATCACCAGTATTTATTTGTAGGAAAACACATAATATATACAGTATAGAGTTCAGTACATGGTTACAAGTATCCACTGCAGGTCATGGAATGTATCCTCCACAGATAAGAGGGGACTACTGTATATAGCCTTTTACGTTGAAAGCAAGATATGAAAATATCACATCAATTCATTTGGGCTATGGGCTTCAAAATGTGATATCTTAGAATAGCAGAATACTAGAGAACCAGAAGGAATGTAAATTGAATTTTCTCCTCCACCATGAATCCATTACCCACCTTTTACACTTTAAAATACAGGAAATGACTTGCCCAAGAGCTCTCAGATCCAGATCTCCTGCCTATGTATCGCCATCCTTTGAAATATTAGAGGCTGTCTGTCAATTTTACAATAGCTTTACATGACACTGAGAAGTAGCTTTTCTGCTTGTATTTACATATCAAATTTTTCATATGAAATAGAGAGTGAATAAATTCCTAGTGGAATTCTAAAGGCTCTATTTTTGTGTTCGTAAGAAGGCCAGGCTATAAGAATTGCTCTAGAGGCTTTACTCAGTTTGCCACGTATCCCTGAAAGGGGTATGCCAGAAAGTCTGTCTCCTACAGAAGCATTTCCATAGCTTTATCACATTCTGTTATAGACTGTGACTGTTCCATTCTGGAAATGTTCCTTTGTTAGATTTGTTAAGATTAATTTTCATTGCTTGTGGGATTTTACGTCCCTAAAGAATTCTCAAAGAAATTAATGAGATTATCTCTTTGCACTTGCCCTCCTTTCAGCCTTCTTTCCTTCATAAAGAAAAAGATTGAGCAAATATCGTTTTCATAAAGAAAACGATTGAAGCAAAACCTTTAGCCTGCTTGCCTTTATAAGTCATCTCTCTTTTTAGCTTCATTGTCTCCTATTCTATTCCCAGCATTTGCCTATTTCAGAAGAACTTTTATTTTTCTCTATTGGTTTCTCTGGATTTTTTTTTTTTATGTTAAAAATCTATTCACGACAGTCCAGTGCTTGTTATAAAACAAGATTTAGCTCACAAGTCGTAGTTTGCCAACTCCTTCTCTACATTTATATTAATTAAAAAAAATTTTTTTGCTCCCAAGGTGAAACAAATGCTCAGATGTCCAGAATGACTGAAGAATTGTCAGGGAAGAGTGATGAGCTGATTCGATACCAAGAAGAGATTTCCTCTCTTTTGTCACAGATTGTAGACCTTCAGCATAAACTTAAAGAAGTAGGTTTCATTCATTCAACAGATATTTGTTAAGCACTGACATAGTATCTTGCACCATGCTAAGTGCTAGATACAATAAACAAAATAAACATTGTCCCTGCCCTTTTAAAATGCCCTAATCTGATTGCTGTTTTAATCATCTTTATGTCATATAATATATCATGAATAAGTACTTCCAAGTCACTTTCTCTTTGTAAAATGGGGCTAGTGCTTCCTTAGAAAGCGGTATAAATTATTGACTCATGCCCATTGTCCTCTGAACACCTTGATAGATTTTGTATTCGAATGCCCATCTTATTTAGCATTTGAAAGGTTAGCTTTTTATGGGCTTTAAGATGATACCCCAGAGAGAAATTCTTCACATGTCTTTATAAGAAAGAGAATAGCTATATTTTACTTGGAAAGGCTTCACATGTCTTTTTTAATATGTTGTTAGCATGTGATTGAGAAGGAAGAACTAAAACTTCACCTGCAAGCTTCCAAAGATGCCCAACGGCAACTGACAATGGAGGTAATGAAATCTTTATCTTGTGTAATTCAGGAGGGGAAAGAGTGACTAGTTTCTTTCATCTTGATGAATAAGAATTATTAAAGGAGAATTACCAGATTTAAAAAGCAACAACAAAAGGTTAAGATGATATTATGAGATATAAGAAGTAAAGCATTTTGGCTGGGTGTGGTGGCTCACGCCTGTAATCCCAGCACTTTGGGAGGCCGAGGTGGGTGGATCACCTGAGGTCAGGAGTTCAAGACCAGCCTGGCCAACATGGTGAAACCCCATCACTACTAAAAATACAAAAATTAGCTGGGCATGGTGGCGGGCATCTGTAATCCCAGCTACCCAGGAGGCTGAGGCAGGAGAATCACTGGAACCCAGGAGGTAGAGATTGCAGTGGGCCCAGATGTGCCACTGCACTCCAGCCTGGGCAACAAAGCAAGACTTCGTCTCAAAAAAAAAAAAAAAAAAAAAAAAAAGAATAAAGCATTTTAAAAGTCCTGTCTCTAAAACTAGTAACGTGGTAACATCCTTCTTGATTAATAGGGAAAACTTCAACTTTATAAGATTCTTTAGGAGTATATCACTCTTTTACCAGTCGACCTAAACTAGCTCAACAGTTTTTAAAATAAGATAATTTCTAGTAGTAAATCTTTTTGCAGGTGTGTCAGGAGAAGAAGCAAAAAATCTCTTACTTTCTATCTACATAAAATTTTATTTATTAAATATAACTTAGTGATTCTTTAGCATGCATTAGTATCACCTGGGGCCAGGCACAGTAGCTCATGCCTGTAATCCCAGCACTTTGGGAGGCCAAGGTGGGAAGATGGCTTGAGCCCAGGAATTTGAGACCAGCCTGTACAACATAAGAAAACCTTCATCTCTAAAAACAATCAAAAACTTAGCTAGGTGTAGTGATGCACGCTAGGTGTAGTGGTCCCCGCTATTTGAGAGGCTGAGGTAGAAGGATCACTTAAGCCCAGAAGATTGAGGCTGTAGTGAGCCATAATCACACCACTGCACTCAACCCTGGGCAACAGAGTGATACCTTGTAGAAGGGAGGGGGAAAGAATCACCTGGGAGAGCAAGTTTTAAATGGCGATTTCCAGGCACCATCCCGAGAACTTCTACTTCAAGTGGTCTGGAGTGAGAGCCTAGAATCTGCATTTTTAATAAGCATCTTCAACTCTGGTGATTCTGATGAGCTGGGGCATATACTGTACTGGAAGAAATTTTACAGTTAAAATATACTCTGAAAATTATGTACTCTTTTATCAGATATGTATATCTAGTTGTAAAGAAGGTTCTGAAACAAGGGGCGAAAAACTACTTGTTTAGGAGGATTGAGCACCCTGACATTGTATATAACACTTTGTAGGCTTTTGATCGTCACTTACAGACTTCAGAGTGATGTTGTTTAAAAAGATTAATATTATACTAAACCTAACTTGACTATAGCTGTTATACTTCCTCCATTAAGTGTATGAAGCATTCAATATTAAATTGACAGTTCTGGTAGTCTAGCTACATTTCAGACTTTCAGGAAGTCACATTCGTGTATAATTTTGGCCAAGACACCCCTCCCTAATTCTGGTAGCTCAATATATATATACTCTTCTTGCTTAGTTTGTTTTAGTCTTTGTATTGAAATGATATTCATAAAGTTAGCTAGCCCTCTGGATAAAATTAATACTTATCACAAAAGTTTTCGGGGTTTTTTTTCCCTAATGTTGTTTTGGGAAGGCAATAAAGTACACTACCATCCTTTCTTTTAGCTGCACGAGTTACAAGACAGGAATATGGAGTGTCTAGGAATGTTACATGAATCCCAAGAAGAAATAAAGGAACTTCGTAGTAGATCTGGCCCTACTGCTCATCTCTACTTCTCCCAATCATATGGAGCTTTTACTGGGGTAAGCAACTAAGAAAGATGGTATGTATTTAAAGAAATTTGTTTAAGATTAATTTGTCCTAAAAGTTGTATGGTTTATGATGGTATAAAGCATCCTGAGGAGATTATATGATTTTTCCTTGTTTCTGGACTCCAATTATTGATTTAGGCCCTAATTTGTATATTGACATCTTCCTTAATACTCTTATTTATTCCAACAGGTGACTTTCCAGATATATTGTATCAATAATACATAAGATGAGCCCTAAGGAAATTCAGTTTAGGACTGTGTACCATAGAACTAGTTAAACTCGTGTCATCCTACCCTAGGCCCACGATCTGCCACTTACTTAAATGGTGCTTTGAATATCTAAAACCTCTTTCAATAAATCTTGAGTCTCCTGATATTTTTAACTTGTTAGAATGTAAGCTTCATGAGAACAAGATTCATCTTTGTTTGATTCATTTATAAATGGTATTTTTTGGATTAAAAAATTAATAAAAACTTCTGAATTTATATTAGAATTTGTAGTGTTGGTTCAAAGAGTTGTTTTAACAATCTGATACTTAAACTTCTGTGCAATCCTGTGAACTTTTTTAAAAGACTGAAACTATACATTTTAGTAGATTTTCTTAAAAATAGGGAGACATAATTTTGTTTTTTACGTTTGAAATAATTTTAAACTTAGAATAAAGTTCCAAGAATAGTATAAAGAACTTTTGTATATCCCTCACATCGATTCTTCAGTTTTTAACATATTATTGCTTTTGCCATATCATTCAATCTCTCTTCCTCTTTCTTTTCCCCCTGGGCTATTTTAACAGTAAGTTGCTGATATACCTTATTACCCCATAGTACTTAAGTGTGTATTTACTAAAAACAAGGACATTTGGACACTCTTAAGGTCACTGTCCTACATAAACACACTACAACCATCAGCATCAGGAAGTTGAAGTTTATGCAGTATTATTATCTAATCCACAGAGCCCATTCAAATTTTTCCAGTTGTCTCACTAATGTCCTTCAAAGAATACATTGAATTTTGTTGTTTCCATCTGGGACAGTTCTTCTGTCTTTATTTCTCTTTTATGACTTTTGTAGGATGTCCTCAGTTTAGGATTGTCTGATGCATCCTCATGATTAGATTCTGGTAATGCATTCTTGGCAGAAATCATGCCATATTCTCAGAGCATGGTTTCAAGAGGTGCATAATGTCTGTTTAGCCCATTGCAGGTGGTATTAATTAACTTTGATCTCTTGGTTAAGGTAATCTGCTGGTTTTTTCGACTGTAAAGTTAATGGTAATTAACAGTTAATTAAATTAACACTACTAATTCACCATGTAGTGATGAAAATCGGCAGATACTACCCCAACCAAGTGATCAAAGTAAACATTTTATGAGAGATACTTTGAGACTAAGTATCCTGTTCCTCATCAAACTATTACCCACTAGTTTTAGCACCCATTGATGGTTCTTATCTGGCAGAGTTATTACAGTGATGACTGCCAAATGGTGATTTTCAAATTTCATCATTTTTCAACATTTATTAATTGGCATTTTTCTTTTGTAAGTTAGTGCATTTCTGTCTCATTTATTTGTTCATTTGTTCACTTAGGTATGTCATAGACTCATGGATTTCTATTTTATTCAATAGATTACAAGCCATGATTATTATTATCTATTTTGATATTCAGATTGTCCTAGATATGATCAGTAGGATCTCCTTTAAGCTCGTCTTGTACTTTTTGTCCCAGCCCTGGAATCAGCCATTTCTCCAAAGAGCTCTGGTTACTTTTATTGAAGAATTGTATTTCGAATCCAAGATCTGGGTGCTAGGTGTGCCCATTGATTGCTACTAGAGTATTGTGGCTTCTAGGCCCTCTCAGCAGGTAGGACTAGGAAATATATGTATTTCATACCTATACCTATACTATATATGTATATATGTATGTTTTCATCCATATATATATATATAAAATCATGAGTTCACACCATTGCCTCCAATTCCAGTCATCCTCAGCTCAGCCCCACTGAGCATGTCACCCATATTAGTTGAGTCCTCATCCCTGACCAGAGGAAGAGGAAGCTTGCTTTTTTTTTTTTAGTGATTTTTAATATTATAAAAGCTATGCATGTTTATTATAGAAAAGTTGGAAATTACAGAAAAGCAAAAAGCAATTGTTAAATACCATTAAATCCCACCCTCTACAGAATCACTGTCAACACTAGATTTAGTCCTCATCCCTGACTAGGGGGAAGAGGAAGCTTGCTTGTTCTTTTTTTTAAGTGATTTTTTAATATTATAAAAGCTATACATTTTTTTGTTGGTATTTTTGTTTTTACTTTTCTTTTTTTTTTTTTGAGATGGAGTCTCTGTCACCCAGACTGGAGTGCAGTGGTGCGATCTCAGCTCACTGAAAGCTCCACCTCCTGGGTTCACGCCATTCTCCTGCCTCAGCCTCCCGAGTAGCTGGGACTACAGGTGCCCGCCAGCACACCCGGCTAATTTTTTTTTTTTTTTTTTTTTTTTTTAGTAGAGACAGGGTTTCACCATGTTAGCCAGGATGGTCTCGATCTCCTGACCTCATGATCCACCCATCTCGGCCTCCCAAAGTGCTGGGATTACAGGTGTGAGCCACCGCGCCTGGCCAGCTATACATGATTATTATAGAAAAGCCAGAAATTACAGAAAAGCAAAAAAAAAAAAATTGTTAAATACCATTAAATCTCACCCTCCACAGAATCACTGTCAACACTGGGTCTATGGCCTTTCAGAACTTTTGTTTTTGTGTGTCTGCACATATATTTTCTATTTATCATATTAGCTTTTTCCACTACTTTCCTATTTGAAAAAATTATGAAAACGTAGTTGGTTCTTATTTAAAAGTTATATTTCCAGAATTTCTTTTTTCCCCTGAATGTTAGCCTTGACTATTTCCTTGTATTTTATTATAACACCAAAAGTATAGGGTTGTAGAGACTCTGTTAATTTAAGGGCAACAATCACTTTAGAAATCTCAAACTCTTTTTCTTAGGAATCTTTGGCAGCTGAGATTGAGGGGACTATGCGTAAAAAGCTGAGTTTGGATGAGGAATCTTCTCTCTTTAAACAAAAGTAAGTACAGATCACATGTGTTGTTAATCATTGGAATACAAATTAAAAAGAAGCCACAATCCAAAGTGGCAAGTATTATGAGATTCAGTAGTAATTTGCTTACTATTCAGTGTTTTCCTCACAGTGTCCTTTTTTTGTGAGAGAGTTCTCTTGTTTGAAAGCTTATTTTCTGATTATTTCTCCTAAATAGCTCCTCAGGGTGGCTTTATTTCTGATGGACTGCACATACACGTCTCTTCTCTAGATGCTTTAGTGTCTAGCAACGATAATAATGAACACTTCCTTTTTTGACAGAGCCCAACAGAAGCGGGTATTTGACACCGTCAGGATTGCCAATGACACACGGGGCCGCTCTATCTCATTCCCAGCTCTGTTACCCATTCCAGGCTCCAACCGTTCAAGTGTCATCATGACAGCAAAACCTTTTGAGTCTGGTCTTCAGCAAACAGAGGACAAATCACTCCTGAACCAGGGGAGCAGCTCAGAGGAGGTTGCAGGGTAGGAATCCGATGATAACAGTGATTCTGCATTTCTTTTCACATTGCCGCACCAGATTCATATACACGCATTCCAGCATTACTCTACTATCCCAAGAAGGTTCTGAAACTGTGAGTTTCCCTTCACTTATGATGCCTTGTATCATTATTCATGAGACAGATCATGCCAAAGTCAAATTTTTTTGAATCTATTTGGTCACTAGCATGAATACATCGGATGACACCTTCTCATAATCCGTGCTCATAATCTCAACCACTTTGGTGATTTTTAGGATAAATGTAAGTTTGAATACATCTTGAGGACCATCGAGGTGCTGTCGATTTTCTGTTTATTTAAACTTGATTTTTTTTCATTCTTTTTATTAATTCAGTATGTTGAATTCTATATAACTAGAAGGTAAACAACTTTACTGAAAAGTGAGCTGAAAGCTTTGAAAGATAGATGTTTGGCACCAAAGGGAAATGTTTCCTAACATAAAAATTCATCACACTAGGTTTCAGTTGCATTGCCTGGTCTGTCCTGGGCAGTGTTCTGCACCCACAGTAGCTTTGTGTCCTACCGCCTCACTGTTACGCAATTATCTTAGGAGAAGATCTGAAACATGTTTATGTGGATTTACCCCAGTATCCCAAAGTACCCACAACTTAGCTTGCTACTCTTCCATTTGATATCAATTATAAGGTAGCTTCCAGTTTCAAAAGTGTTGAAGTCAAAAAATGGGCATCAGAGAACCATAAAAATGTAGTATTATATACAAATTTTGTTATTTTCTTTTAAATGTTCTGCAGTGTTGATGGGTGATTCTGTGGCCCAAAGCAAATTTTTTTCATATTTTAATATTTTTTAAATTATTATGTTTTGTAACTGATAGTATGCCTTAGTTTAATCGGTAGCGTTTTTTTCCTTCTTCATGATACATAAAATAATGGTACCTCTTGCAATCTATGATACAGATTCAGCAAAATATAATATTTACTTTTGTGACCACCTAATATGAATTTATAGGTGGTTGAATGTGTAGTTTCATAAATTAAATGAAATATAAAATTCAGAAAACACAGAATATCAATGAAGTATTATCTTGCCTTTCAAGTCATTTGAAATGATCTGTAAAAATGATATATAGTGTTGTTGGTGATTTTGGTTTGTTGTTATTACTTCTATATTCCAGGTATCTAGGAAAATACCATGTTTTTAATATCAGCCTCTTGAATGCTTACCATTATAGAAAGGAGAGGTCTGGATCATGCTGATGATCCTCAAGATCTAATCAGTGAACGCGATTTTCCTATAGGAGCTCCCAGAAGATGGGCCAACCAGGACCCTCTGGAGATAGTGATTTGGCTACAGCACTGCATCGCCTTAGCTTGCGTCGACAGAACTATTTAAGTGAGAAGCAGTTCTTTGCTGAAGAATGGCAGCGGAAGATCCAGGTTCTGGCGGACCAGAAGGAAGGGGTTAGTGGCTGTGTCACCCCGACAGAGAGCCTTCCCTCTCTCTGCACCAACCAGTCAGAGATCACAGACCTCAGCAGTGCCAGTTGCCTTCGAGGTTTTATGCCAGAAAAATTACAAATTGTCAAGCCCCTTGAAGGTAATAAATCAGTAAGGGCCCTTACTAAGCCACGTGACTTACTGGAAGTTCCTTTCCCTGGAATTGAGATTTGTGTCTTAATTATAGGAACATTATGTGCAGATGATCTTTTTTATCCCTTAATCTTGCTGTTTGGGTGGCAAGACTGTAGTACTTTGTGGAAAATTAATGAATGAAGAAAGTTGCATTCTCTGAATCATCAGCCAGCAGTTCTCTTCTGATGTTTTTTAATATAAACGTGAGCAGGGAGGAGGAGTAATCTTTTTCTGTCCTTTGCTAAGGAATATCATTGACAGCAGTTTCCATGGTTAGATGAATAAGATGATAAATGATAATGGTCTAGAGATAATAATTCATCTCCACCTTCCTTTTCAAAAGATTTCAAAAAAATTATACTTTTACCCAAAAGTATAATTGACTTAGAGGTGTGTGTGTACCTGTATTTTTCCTTTTATCAGTTCAGTTTCTATTCTCTCCTAAGAAAGAACTTGAATTCAAAATAAATTCCTTCATTTTCTGGAATAATGACAATCATTGAATGATTCTCTGATATTATCCTAGAAGAGTTCTGCATTAAATAAAATTTTGAGTATGTAACTTACAAAGACCCCTCAAACTCAAAGATTTTATAACTTAGTTGTATTCATTAATGATCAGTGCAGATATTTGTCGGAGTTGCCATTTTTAGGATGAAATGACTACAGTGACATAATTAGGCATTGCATCTGGTGCAATTACTTGGGATGATCATTCACCAGGGTTCTGTAGCCTGGAACCAGTAGAACATATCCTCCTTTTCATTATCTTCTTCATTTTCCTGTTCTCCCTGGGAGCCTGGCTTTTGACTTTCAACTGCATAGGCATAGTTCCAGGCCAGAGAAGTATTGACTTTTTTGTCACCTGGGAAAATACAGCCCACCTCTTAGGCACGTATGTTCCATCACTGCCTCAGCAGCTAAGCTCCTTTCCTATTAAGGGTGTCTCCTTGGGGTTTTTTCACCACTTTAGGTGTCCTTCTCAAAGTTAACTATTAAAACAGATAATTACTCATACCTTCAACATCTTGTCATCTTCCACTGAAAACTTCAATTTGCAGCTTTTACCAAATTAACACCAAATAAATAGTTTTATTGCTGTCATTATTGTTATTACACATATAATTTTAGCTTGTGTTTTAAGATTTGTGGGAAATGTAAAACATGCCTTTTCCCCCTCCTTCGTTTTGCATATTCAGGATCACAAACTCTGTATCACTGGCAGCAGCTTGCTCAACCAAACTTGGGAACCATCCTTGATCCACGACCAGGTGTCATTACTAAAGGCTTTACCCAGTTGCCTAGGGATACCATTTATCACATCTCAGATTTAGAAGAGGATGAAGAAGAGGGTATTACTTTTCAGGTTCAGCAACCTCTTGAAGTGGAAGAGAAACTTTCAACATCCAAGCCAGTAATGGGTATCTTCCTGCCACCCATTACTTCAGCAGGTGGACCAGTTACAGGTGAGAAGAGTGTCTGGTTGAATATGGTATAATAACCAGAAGTACTTTGCATTCTGACTTATTAGACAGTCAGCTGGCTACCTCTGCTTACTGGAGGGTACTTAATCTTGGATATCAGATAATGAAAATCTATAGCATTAGTGGCATTCCTAATTCTCTCCACTTTATCTTAGCCAGCCTGCATTAGTAGATTGGGTAGAGAGCTGGATTAATTCAAGTCAGTGGTTCACAAACCTTTTGGGCTTAGGAACTATTTATACTCTTAAAAATCATTGAGAATTCCAGAGAGCCTATCTGTGCAGGTTATATCTATTGACATTTAATATATCATAAATCAAAACTGAGAAACTATAAAAATATGTATTAACTCATTTAAAATAATTGTGTTACACAAATATGTTTTATGAAAAATAGCTTTTTTTTTACATAGTGAGAAAAACAGTTGTGCAAGTCTCTAATTTTTGACTTAATACAAAATAGCTTTATTCTCATTATCAGCGTCTGCCTTCAGTCTGTTGCAATATGTTGTTTCGGTTGAACAATATGAAGGAAATGCAGCCAGGCACAAACATGCAGTTGGAAAAGGAAAGAGTGTTTTAATAGTCTTTTCAGATATTTGTAGCTATTTTTTGATATTACACTAAAACTAGGTAAGTAGTAGTTTCTTGAACATTTGTAGAAATGTGAGATCTGAAACCCTAACAATGAACTTTTCATTACTTTGTTAACATTAAAATGCATTGGTCAGGCTGGGTGTGGTAGCTCACACCTGTAATCCCAGCACTTTGGGAGATCGAGGTGGACAATCACCTGAGGTCAGGAGTTTGAGACCAGCCTGGCCAACATGGTGAAACCCTGTCTCTACTAAAAAAATAAAAATAAAAATAAAAATAAAATAAAATGCATTGGTTGTATCCTACATTTTGAATGTATCTTTGAGCCGTGCTTGATTTTTAAGATCATGCGTTGATCATTTAGAAAATGTTGATTGGTTCATGGAGTTATGCAGATTTTCCAAATATTGGCACATTTTATTACATAAAAATATTAAAATCATATTAATATCACCACCTACTTATCAGAAAAGTCTTCAAGGATGTTCAAGCTTTCAGTAGTGGATACAGGTTTTCCAAAACTAACTTTTTCTTGAAAGCTTATATTTTGTTAGCTGTTTTTCTTGAAGGACAGGCTCACTTCATTCATTTTTAACGTGTCTGTCTTACACCCAAGTCTGAATTACTATAGTTTGTCTGTTAGTTCTTTCAAGTAAAAATCGTATTCCATGAGAAAATTTCAAATCAGTTGCACAAGTGTTTTCCTCTAGATAACCACTGTATCTCAGTGTGCAGCAAGAGTGCTTAATACATCCTTCCCATTTCATCACACAGAACAGGAAAAAGACTCAAGGGCCAAGATTCAAAATTTAATAGATAATTTTTACTGCTACTTCAAGGACATTCTTAAGTGAATATGGCTTTTTAAAAAATACCAAGTGCATAACAAGAAGACTAGTACAACTTGGTGATATTGCCTTGTTTTGTGCTGAGAAGCCATCAGTTTTGCTTTCCATTGCTTTTGCACCAGCAGTGCAAATGTCAACCCAGTCAAAAAGAAAAGGCCTCTGTCTTAACATTACTATGAAAGTAGCTTTGACCTGTAGACTCCCACAGAATCTGCAGACCACACTTTGAGAACCACTAGAGTAGATAAATTTGGCTGAATCTTTTGGATACTGGATCTTGATGTTTTTAATGTATTTTTTCAGTTTTCTCATTTCTAATCTTTGTTTATGCCTTTTGCTTTACAGTTTTAAAGTATTGGGTTCACCTATATACTAACCAGTTGATCCTGGTACAGTCTTTATGTATATTTATTTCATTTCCAGATTTGGGGATTTTTAGTACAAAAGGTACTTGATAAATGCTATATTATTAATAAATAATGATGAGCATTTTACATTATTAATCTAGTCTTTCAATCTTGTATTTGCTCCCTAAAAATCTATTTCAGTTGCAACTGCCAACCCAGGAAAGTGCCTGTCATGCACAAACTCAACATTCACTTTCACCACCTGTAGAATATTACATCCCTCTGACATCACTCAGGTTACCCCCAGGTAAGAGTGCCTGGGAAATCTGGGGCCTCACTTCTTTCCTCAGCTATATTTTCATGAATTTCTTTTTAAAATTACCTTCATTTTAATTTCCAGAATGTTAATTAATGTTCTGTGATAATGTGTCTCAGAATATTTTCACATTGCATTTTCTCATTTGATTATCATAAAAGTAGGCAGGGCAAGTGAGTATGTATTGTGTAAAGTAAACTGAGGCATGGAAGATTGAGGTGACTGGTCCTAGGGCAGACAACTAATAAGTAACCCAGCTGGGGCTATATACCCAGAGTTAGCCAAACTGCAAGATTTACAGGGCCAGTCCTCTGCACAAGCTCACCTTCACTTCTGACAACACCTGGAAGTGCAGAGGGTTCCCAAAACCGCTTTCAGGTTCAGTAATTTGCTAGAAGATCTCACAGAACTCACAGCAAGTTGTTATACTTGTGGCTACTGTATTACAAGGAAAGAATACAGGTTAAAATTATCCAAAGGAAGAAAGGCATAGGGCAGAGTCTTGGAGGATTCTACACATGTCCTTAGGATTCATTACTCTCCTGGTATTGATATGTGACAGTACACACAGAATATTACCAACCAAGGAAGTTCACCCAAGTATTAGTGTTTACAGTCTGTCTGTACTGAGGCTTCATTGTGTAGGTATGATTGATTGAACTCAGTTCAACAGAGTTGAACTCAGCCTTCTGGCCAACTGATACCGCATGACTCAAAGGCCCTACCCTAAATCACATGGTTGGTCTTTTTGGCATGGCCATTCCTCACCCTAAGACTATTGGGTGTGGCCTGGCCCACCCTAAGATTTAGCGTGATCAGCCTCCACTCTAGCCAAAGACACTCCTATTAGTTGTGAGCGGAGGGCAAAGGCCAGACCTCTCTAGGCAAGGCCAAATTATTTACTACATAGGCTAGAACTTGAATATTGTAATATATAGTGCCTTATTAAGCCATATTGATGCCATTTCCGTCCTAACAATTCCCAAAAGGATCTAAGGTAGCTTTTAAAGATATGTAGAACATGTAACAGTGTACAGTTACTGATGTTTTTGTTGCCTGTTCCTTTATATTTACCAAGGATAACTACTATAATTAAGTGCATTAAATAATAATGTTAACTAGAAGTAGAAAAGAAAGATGTTGCAAAGGGGAATCAAGAGTAAGGATATAAAATGGGTAAAAGAATAAAGCTAGTGTGCAAATTGTACCATAAAGTCTTATGTTAGCCATGTTAGCTTGCTAAGGTTAGCCATGTATTTGAGTCTTAACTTTCTAGCTGCCAGTGTGGAGGGAAATAAGATTATGATTCACCATGTCTATAAAATAGAAACAAATGGGTTATTTAGGGAAGCATTTGGATGATATCCACTAAAGATCCCAATAAAGTCTGTAACAAAAAAAATATGCATTTTTTTCTACATTGTTCTTATAGTCATCAAGATAGCAAGTTTTACAAAATTGGTTCTTGAGGAGACTCTTAATACAGGTTGATGCCATTATATGAAGTGTACAATTTGGGTAAGGACAGGCAGTTCTAGAGTCTAGTAGAAATAGGGAGATTAGAGACTGGCAATACAATATATAGACTGTTCCGTATCAGAGGCTTTTAGTTGGACTGGTTTGACCAGGGAGTCAAACTTATTTGAATTTTGCTGTTTCTATACAAGTTGGTGCTTTAGAAAGTTTGTTAATTTTAAGCTTATATTTTGTTCATAATCTTTAAAATTTTTGATATCTTGATATTTAATATATTGAGTATTTTGTGTTGAAGTGAAAGTTGATCTATTAAATACTGGTAACATTTGTTTTGCGGGGAAATTGGCTAAAGAAGTACCATCTCTGTTTCATCACCGTTTCCTCAAGTACATGATTTGTTAGTTTTTCTTTTCGACTAAGCGTAGAATAAGAATTTTCTCATTTGATTATTATAAAAGTAGGCAAGGCAAGTATGTATTGTGTAAAGTAAACTGAGGCATGGAAGGTTGAGGTGACTGGTCCTAGGGCAGACAAGTAATAACCCAACTGGGGCTATATACCCAGAGTTAGCCAAACTGCAAGATTTACAGGGCCAGTCCTCTGCACAAGCTCACCTTCACTTCTATATATTCAATAGTATTACTAAATACTGAAGTAATATTGAAGAAGTATTACTGAATAGCTGTTGAAGCTATTAGTTATTTTTAATTTCCTAAAAACACATGTTTCAGGTCAAGGTTGAGAAAAATTCATTCTATGGATATTTTTATACTATTATTGTTTGAAATTAACATTTCTTGAGAAAATGAAATTTAACAATTAGAAGTTTATTATTTCTCAACGAAATAAAATTAAAAGATTAAAAAGAAAGAAACTTCTCCTAGAAGAGCTTTCATGTTTAATTGTGAAAGATTGTATTTTTTTAAAAGTTGGTAAACTGTTTACCCATGGATTATTGTCTCAGTGTATCTCACTTTATGGAATGGATATATGAATAAACATTCTAAAGGTTACTTTCCTTAATCTTCTAATTTCTTTGCCGTCTATCATAAAATTTAACTGTATTTCTACAGATGTACATTTTAGAGTTAAAATTTAACAATAAAGTTATCTAAGAGTACAGCAATACCTTTCATGTCCCACTGAAAAGAAATCTTTTAATAAGTTAATTACTAAGTTACAAATTACAAATAATTAATCGTTGAAGTATCATGTCAAAATTTTCCTTCCCCAGATCTGTTCCACAGCGTACAGTTACAGATGTGTTTGTTGCCTGTTACTTTATATTTACCAAGGATAACTACTATAATTTCTTTAAATGCCAGCTTGGAGCTTGCTTTTTATTCTTAAACACTGTCTCCCCCTTTTTTTTTTTTTTAAGCTCTGGGTTCCCTTCATTATCCTGTGGAAGTAGTGGTAGCAGTTCATCCAACACGGCTGTGAATTCTCCTGCCTTGTCCTATAGACTCAGCATTGGTGAGTCCATCACCAACCGACGAGATTCCACTACAACCTTCAGTAGCACCATGAGCTTGGCCAAACTTCTACAAGAGCGGGGCATCTCTGCCAAAGTGTACCACAGCCCAGTTTCAGAGAACCCCCTCCAGCCTCTCCCTAAATCCCTGGCTATCCCTTCCACACCACCAAATTCACCATCTCTCTCACCTTGCCCTTCTCCTTTACCCTTTGAGCCTCAAGTGCATCTCTCTGAAAATTTTTTGGCCTCTCGACCGGCTGAGACATTCCTCCAGGAGATGTATGGCTTGAGACCCTCCCGGAACCCTCCTGATGTTGGCCAGTTGAAGATGAACTTAGTGGACAGGCTGAAGAGACTGGGGATAGCCAGAGTGGTCAAGAACCCTGGTGCCCAAGAGAATGGAAGATGCCAGGAGGCAGAAATTGGTCTTCAAAAACCAGATTCTGCTGTTTATTTAAATTCAGGTAGCAGTTTATTAGGTGGACTAAGGAGGAATCAGAGTCTTCCAGTCATAATGAGTAGCTTTGCTGCCCCAGTTTGCACATCCTCACCCAAAATGGGTGTCCTGAAGGAGGACTGAGGTTCAGCAGTTAACTGACCTCTTATACAAGTTAGCACATGAAGGATAGATATGCACTGAAACATGTGGTCTGGTCTGACTTGAGAGAAAAGGAATGTTGCACAAGGGTTGTGAATGTGAAAGGGGGAATGGAGGAATGGAAATAAAATTGGGATGAGCCCTAATGGAGGAAGTCGGGCAAATTGAAAGTATAAATGAATGGGCCATGAGTGTTCAGAGGGAGAAAAGAAAGGTTTAATACACTCCTTCGGTTGAGTTTTCTTGTCTTGAACATAAAAAGTGAATACAAATAAATTCAGTAATACTAAAACATACAGAGATACTGAACTTGCTGGCACATTTACTTCTGGTAAGCATAAAGCAGAAAGAACCCAGGTTAGAAGGATGGGAAGAGAAAAGGAGCAGCTTTATTGCTTATAGAAAGCCGTTCTGAAGGGTTGGTGGGGTAAGCTCAGTCTATACTGAGACAACAGTGAGATGGCTTATATGTTTCCCCTGTTGATATCTGGTTAAATTATGTATCCATCAAATGGTATGCTCGCAGCATTAGCAAAATTAGGAGTTTCATCTTTTTCATTGAATCACAGGTGGAGACTCCTATTTTCCTTTCTGTTTTCAGGCCTTTGAGCCCCTGGGAGCCCAAATACCACTCAATTATTTTGTATTTATGATTAATAAAAGTTCATTTTTTAAATTTGTATTTTTATACAACCTCCAAAAAAAAAAACAACTGGGTAGAGGGTGGGAGGGATTTACTTTTAAGAAGCAAAATGTGAGTAAATTGGAACCAAGAAAACTTGTTTTTAGACTATTTCGTCTGAATAAGTACAGTAGCCAAGGAATACAAACATAATTGCATGTTTTCAAAAATTCCTTGGAGGCTGGAAGGGGTTAAGCCAGAAGTGCAATCAATAGGAATTAGGGAATGTTGTATATTTATATATGTAAACTTTTTTTGTAAGAAAAGTTGGTTACAACTAAACCAACTTTTTCCAAAGTGCGCTATGCATGTTTTTAATGAAAGATGACATGTATTTGCACAAAAATTCTCAGGCACATTAAATTATTGTAAACTGAAGTAAAACCCAGGTGCTTGCTTTGAGATTGTGTGTTTTTTTTTCCCTAATGTAAAATAAAACACATCTGCCTTCTTGATACTTATAGAATTAGAGAATACACTTTTTAATGGGGGAATCAAAGCTTTTTCTTTTTCTCTAAGGTTCTTTTTTTTTATTCAATCTGTATGAAATGGCAAAGTGAGGCTCTGGGGTTAGATTTCAGCATTCAGCATTTGACACAGGCTAAGAAATGGAAAGAAGTAGATCTGTTTTTTCTCAGCGTTACTGAGCAAAGTCTGCTTCTCATCAGATGACGTGGCTTTGTCTAGACAGCACGCGGTTCAGAAAGAAATGTCTTTATACAAAAGACATGATAGAGAAAAGATGAGAGAGGGGACTAATTATTTTGTTTATGAAAATGGCAAGTAAATTACTTGATCTTTTTGGTGCTTAATTTGCAAATGTTTTGTCCTTTGTCCTGACTTAAAGGCAGTTTTCTGAAGAACTCTTGACTCTTGCTCCTATGGTTCCCATAGGCACACCTATTCCCAGGCCAAGGAGAGTCCTTCCTCTACCCTTTTGAGGTGTCCCCGCCATCCCCCTACTTAGAGCTATGTGCTCAAAAAAGCCAACATGAATGCAGTGGTAAAAATGTGTTAGTTTCTTATACTTTTTAGAATCTCTTAATAAAATTTTTCTAAATAAATTCCACAAAAACAAAGAGTGAAGACGGTCTCTCCCTTTCGTTCCCCTTCACTCAGTTGTGCTGAGGTCAATAGAGTGTACACATTCAGAAAGGATTCAAGCAGGTTTATATGTGAATATAAGTGGCCCTGAATGGGGCAGGCATTAAATAGAAGAATCCCTGCTGTTTAAATTTCCCGCATATTCCAATTCACTTTTAAAAAATACCATTTGAATTTGTATTTCATAAAGTGACTCTGGGGTGCTTACTTTAGCCAATTCTTAAAATTTTTTATTTGTTCCCTAAGGAAGTAATTAATGTTTCTGTTGCCTGGACAGTTAAAGTTTCCAGGAAACATCAGGAAGTAGGAAACTGTAGGGCCAGAGAGTAGTACAACGTTAAATTGTCCGATTTATGTGTATTACATAAAGCTATGAATTGAACTAGATCTTGCCATGCTCTGTATTGAGTATAATTTGTATACTTTTTTATAATTAATGACTAAATGATCACTTTGGAGGCAGGATGGTTGGGGGTGTATTAGCAGCCAAATAAGCACATCTGATTAAAAAGAACCAGACTTAGATTTTTTGTAAGTACATTGTTGTTGATGTTCCACCAGAAACACCTTAATTGTATACTGTTGTGTAATGTCTCTAGAAAGGAATCCTGTCTTAAAACTGGGTTTTGCTGTTTTTTGAAGTTTCTACCTAAAATCATTTTTGGTATATCCTGATAATCTCTATAATACTAGAATTGTCTGCAAAATATAGTAAGAAGAATTGGAGCCTAATAGCTGGTTCCTCCCAATTTATCTATTATGTTTTGGTACTATTCACATTTTAGTTTTTTCTATGATAAAAATTGTGTGTGTACTTTCATGCCAGTATAGGAAACCTCAATCTTTTTTTTTTTTTCTCCTTTAAGAAGGTTTTCAGTGATTATACCTCAGGTATTTCTTCAGTGTCCTATTGTCTAGTAGGAGAAATATCTTCCTGAGCTCAGAATTAAAAGTTCTCCTAAATTATGAAGATCCCAAATCTTATATAAATAACCTTAGGCATGAGTCCTTAGGGAGAAGTTAATGACCATTGTTAAAGTACTTTTTTAGAAAATGTTGTGCTATATGTTCTTGATTTGGCATAAATGAATAGACTTTGGCAAGGGAGGAAATAAGTTAAAAGGCAGCTTACAAGAGCCTATTCCCTATAAAGGGTATAATTTTACACAGTACTCAAAGCTTGTTTTCTGACCATTTTAGTACAGAATTAGTACTTGGTGGTTACTAACATCAACTTGTGACATCTAGAACTAGGGCTGTTAGTGTTCAGTGGGCCACTTCTCTGATGTCAGATGCGTGCAGACCTGTACTCCACATGCAGTCCAACGGCAGTGCAGTGTGATAACTGAGCCGTCACATGGCAGAGGACATCCCCCTCAGAGTGGGCACAAGTGCCCTCTAGGGGAGCCAGGGGATACTGTTGTTCGATACCTGGGATTTGACTTTGTCAAACAGCTCTTTGTGCACCTATCTTTGTTTTGTCAAATGTAGATCAGTTAATAAACATGAGTAGCTTGAATTTTCATTTGTCTCCCTGTGTCTTTGTCCCAGCTGTTTGCACAGGTAATCCTGTACTAAATCTTTTCTGTTATGTTTTTGGTTAGAAAACAACCTCTACTTGTCAAACCAACACATACACAAGAAACCACTAATAGTAATAATAAACAGATCTTAATGTATTTTCCTAGATATTTTTTAAAATAGAATAGACAGTATCTATGTATACCATAATACTTCCTTAGCAAAAGTACAGCAACATAAAAATAAAATCTAAAGTCATTGATATGCAGATACGAAGTTTGAGAAGATTCGGGAAGTATGAAGCAGTTCTTTTCCTGTAGTCCACAGTTTTCTGTTGACGCTCTTAGCTATTTAAAAGTTGTTTCCAAGAATCTAAATTTGAACATTGTTAGACTCTAACAGAAAAGGTCTTTTGATACTCTGTCTTCTTCACAATTTAATTTCTTTTTTTTTTATAATTTCCATTTTTATTTTAGATTCTGGGATATATGTGGAGGGTTGTTACCTGGATATATTCCATGAGGCTGAGGCTTAGAGTATGATTGATCCTGTTACCCAGATACAGAGTATAGCATCCAATACATAGTTTTTCAACCCTTTCCCCCCTCCATCCCTGCTGTAATAGCCCCCAGTTTCTATTGTTGCCATCTTTATGTCCTTGAGTAGCCAATGTTTACCTCCCACTTATAAGTGAGAACATGCAGTATTTGGTTTTCTGTTTCTGTGTTAATTTGCTTAGGATAATGGCCTCTACCTACGTGCATGTTGCCATGAAGGACATGATTTCAGGGTTTTTTATGGCTGCATACTATTCCATGGTGTATATATACCACATTTTCCTTATCCAGTCCACCGCTGATGGACACTTAGGTTGATTCCATGTCTTTGCTATTGTGAATAATGCTGCGATGAACATGAATGCATGCATCTTTTTGTAGAATGATGTATTTTCTTTTGGATGTATACCCAATAGTGGAATTACTGGGTTGAATGGTAGTTCTGATTTAATTTCTTTGAGAAATCTCCAAACTGCCTTCCAAAGGGGCTGAGCTAATTTACATTCCCACCAATGGTGTATGAGCATTCCCCTTTCTCCACAGCCTCACTAGTATCTGTTTTTTTGTTTGTTTGTTCATTATGAGGGAGAGTCTCGCTCTGTCACCCAGGCTTGAGTGCAGTCGTACAATCATGGCTTACTGCAACCTCAACCTGTGCTCAGTCGATCCTCCCACCTCAACTTCCCAAGTAGCTGGAACTGCAGGTGTGTGCCACAACGTCCAGTTAATTTTTGTATTTTTTGCAGAGATAGGGACTCACCATGCTGCCCAGGCTGGTCTCAAATTCCTGGACTCAAGCGATTCTCCCGCCTTGGCCTCTGAACGTGCTGGGATTACAGACATGAGCCACTGCATCTGGCACATATTATTATTATTATTATACTTTAAGTTCTGCAGTACATGGCAAAACATGCAGGTTTGTTGCATAGGTATACACATGCCATGGTGGTTTGCTGCACCCATCAACCTGTCGTCTACTTTAGATATTTCTCCTAATGCTATCCCTCCCCTAGGCCCCCACCCCCCAACAGGCCCCGGTGTGTGATGGTCCCCTCCCTGTGTCCATGTGTTCTCATTGATCAACTCCACTTATAAGTGAGAACATGCAGTGTTTGGTTTTCTGTTCTTGTGTTAGTTTGCTGAGAATGATGGTTTCTAGCTTTATCCATGTCCCTGCAAAGGAAATGAACTCATCCTTTTTTATGGCTGCATAGTATTCCATGGTGTATATGTGCCACATTTTCTTTATCCAGTCTATCATTGATGGGCATTTGGGTTGGTTCCAAGTCTTTGCTATTGTGAACAGTGCTGCAATAAACATACGTGTGCATGTGTCTTTATAGTAGAATGATTTATAATCCTTTGGGTATATATCCAATAATGGTATTGCTGGGTCAAATGGTATTTCTAGTTCTAGATTCTTGAGGAATTGCCACACTGTCTTCCACAATGGTTGAACTAATTTATACTCCCACCAACAGTGTAAAAGCATTTCTATTTCTCCACATTCTCTCCAGCATCTATTGTTTCCTGACTTTTTAATGATTGCCATTCTAACTGGAGTGAGATGGTATCTCATTGTGGTTTTGATTTCCATTTTCTCTAATGACCAGTGATGATGAGTTTTTTTTCATATGTTTGTTGGTTGCATAAATGCCTTCTTTTGAGAAGTGTCTGTTCATATTCTTTGCCCACTTTTTGATGGGGTTGTTTGTTTTTTTCTTGTAAATTTTTTTAAGTTCTTTGTAGGGTCTGGATATTAGCCCTTTGTCAGACAGATAGATTGCAAAAATTTTCTCTCATTCTCTAGGTTGCCTGTTCTCTCTGATGGTAGTTTCTTTGGCTGTGCAGAAGCTCTTTAGTCTAATTAGGTCCCATTTGTCTGTTTTGACTTTTGCTGTCATTGCTTTTGGTGTTTTAGTCATGAAGTCTTTGCCCATGCCTATGTTCTAAGTGGTATTGCCTAGGTTTTCTTGTAGGGTTTTTATGGTTTTAGGTCTTACGTTTAAGTCTTTAATCCATCTTGGGTTAATTTTTGTTTGAGGTGTAAGGAAGGGATACAGTTTCAGCTTTCTGCATATGGCTAGCCAGTTTTCCCAGCACCATTTTATTAAATAGGGAATCCTTTCCCCATTGCTTGTTTTTGTCAGGTTTGTCAAAGATCAGATGGCTGTAGATGTGTGGTGTTATTTCTGAGGACTCTGTTCTGTTCCCTTGGTCTATATATCTGTTTTGGTACCAGTACCATGCTGTTTTGGTTACTGTAGTCTTGTAGTATAGTTTGAAGTCAGGTAGCGTGATGCCTCCAGTTTTGTTCTTTTTGCTTAGGATTGTCTTGGCTATGCAGGCTCTTCTTTGGTTCCATATGAAATTTAAAGTAGTTTTTTCCAATTCTGTGAAGAAAGTCAATGGTAGCTTGATGGGGATAGCATCAAATCTATAAATTACTTTGGGCAGTATGACCATTTTCACGGTATCAAGTCTTCCTATCCATGAGCATGGAATGTTTTTCTACTTGTTTGTGTCCTCTCATTTCCTTGAGCAGTGGGTTTGCAGTTCTCCCTGAAGAGGTCCTCACATCCCTTGTAAGTTGGATTCCTAGGTATTTTATTCTCTTTGTAGCAATTGTGAATGGGAGTTCACTCATGATTTGGCTCTCTGTTTGTCTGTTATTGGTGTATAGCAATGCTTGTATTTTTGCACATTAATTTTGTATCCTGAGACTTTGCTGAAGTTGCTTATCAGCTTAAAGGAGATTTGGGGCTGAGACGATGGGGTTTTCTAAATATACAATCATGTCACCTGCAAACAAAGACAATTTGACTTCCTCTTTTCCTAATTGAATACCCTTTATTTCTTTCTCTTGCCTGATTGCTCTGACCAGAACTTCCAATACTATGTTGAATAAGAGTGGTGGGAAAGGGCATCCTTGTCTTGTGCCAGTTTTCAAAGGGAATGCTTCTAGTTTTTGCCCATTCAGTGTGATATTGGCTGTGGATTTGTCATAAATAGCTCTTATTATTTTGAGAAACGTTCCATTAATACCTAGTTTACTGAGAGTTTTTAACATGAAGGGCTGTTGAATTTTGTTGAAGGCCTTTTCTGCATCCATTGAGATAATCGTGGTTTTTGTCATTGGTTCTGTTTATATGATGGATTACGTTTATTGATTTATGAATGTTGAACCAGCCTTGCATCCCAGGGATGAAGCCGCTTGATCACAGAGGATAAGCTTTTTGATGTGGTGCTGGATTCTGTTTGCCAGTATTTTATTGAGGATTTTAGCATCAGTGTTCATCAGGGATATTGGCCTGAAATTCTCTTTTTTTGTTGTGTCTTAGCCAGGTTTTGGTATCAGGATGATGCTGGCCTCATAAAATTAGTTAGGGAGGATTCCCTCTTTTTCTATTGTTTGGAATAGTTTCAGAAGGAATGGTACCAGCTCCTCTTTGTACCTCTGGTAGATTTCGGCTGTGAATCCATCTGGTCCTGGGCGTTTTTTTGGTTGGTAGGCTATTAATTGCTGCCTCAATTTCAGAACCTCTTATCAGTTTATTCAGGGATTTGACTTCTTCCTGGTTTAGTCTTGGGAGGGTGTATGTGTCCAGGAATTTATCCATTTCTTCTAGATTTTCTAATTTATTTTCATAGAGGTGTTTATAGTATTCTCTGATGGTAGTTTGTATTTCTGTGGGATCAGTGGTGATATCCCCTTTATCATTTTTTATTGCATCTATTTGATTCTTCTCTCTTTTCTTCTTTATTAGTCTTGCTAGCGGTCTATTAATTTTGTTGATCTTTTCAAAAAGCCAGCTCCTGGATTCATTGATTTTTTGAAATCTCCTTCAGTTCTCCTTCAGTCTCTGTCTCCTTCAGTTCTGCTCTGATCTTAGTAATTTCTTGTCTTCTGCTAGCTTTTGAATTTGTTTGCTATTGCTTCTCTAGTTCTTTTAATTGTGATTTAGGGTGTTGATTTTAGATCTTTCCTGCTTTCTCTTGTGGGCATTTAGTGCTATAAATTTCCCTCTACACACTACTTTAAATGTGTCCCAGAGATTGTGGTATGCTGTGTTTGTCTCACTGGTTTCAAAGAACATCTTTATTTCTGTCTTAATTTTGTTATTTACCCAGTAGTCATTCAGGAGCAAGTTGCTCAGTTTCCATGTAGTTGTGCAGTTTTGAGTGAGTTTCTTATTCCTGAGTTCTAATTTGATTGCACTGTGGTCTGAGAGACTGTTATAGTTGCCTTTCTTTTGCATTTGCTGAGAACTGTTTTACTTCCAATTATGTGGTCAATTTTAGAATAAGTGTGATGTGGTGCTGAGAAGAATATATATTCTGTTGATTTGGGGTGGAGAGTTCTGTAGATGTCTATTAGGTCTGCTTGGTGCAGAGCTGAGTTCAAGTCCTGGATATCCTTGTTAATTTTCTGTTTCATTGATCTGTCTAATATTGACAGTGGGGTGTTAAAGTCTCCCACTATTATTCTGTGGGAGTCTAAGTCTTTTTGTAGGTCTCTAAGACTTGCTTTATGAATCTGACTGCTCCTGTATTGGGTGCATAGTTAGCTCTTCTTGTTGCATTGATCCTTTTACCATTATGTAATTCCCTTCTTTGTCTCTTTTGATCTTTGTTGATTTAAAGTCTGTTTTATCAAAGACTAGGATTGCAACCCCTGCTTTTTTTTTTTTTTTTTTTTTTTGCTTTCCATTTGCTTGGTAAATATTCCTCAATCCCTTTATTTTGAGCCTATGTGTATCTTTGCATGTGAGATGGGTCTCCTGAATACAGCACGCCGATGGGTCTTGACTCTTTATGCAATTTGCCAGTCTGTGTCTTTTAATTGGGGCATTCAGCCCATTTACATTTAAGGTTAAAATGGTTATGTGTCAATTTGATCCTGCTATTATGATGCTAGCTGGTTATTTTGCCTGTTAGTTGATGCAGTTTCTTCATAGTGATAATGGCCTTTACAGTTTCGTATGTTTTTGCAGAGGCTGGTAGTAGTTTTTCCTTTCCATGTTTAGTATTTCCTTCAGGAGCTCTTGTAAGGCAGGCCTGGTGGTGACAAAATCTCTCAGCATTTGCTTGTCTATAAAGGATTTTATTTCTCCTTTGCTAATGAAGCTTAGTTTGGCTGAATATGAAATTCTGGGTTGAAAATTATTTTCTTTAAGAATGTTGAATATTGGCCCCCACTCTCTTTTGTCTTGTAGGGTTTCTGCTGAGAGATCCACTGTTAGTCTGATGGGCTTCCCTTTGTGGGTAACCCAAACTTTCTCTCTGGCTGCCCTTAACATTTTTTCCTTCATTTCAACCTTGGTGAATCTGATGATTATGTGTCTTGGGGTTGCTCTTCTCAAGGAGTATCTTTGTGGTGTTCTCTGTATTTCCTGAATTTGAATGTTGGCCTGCCTTGCTAGGTTAGGGAAGTTCTCCTGGATAATATGCTGAACAGTGTTTCCAACTTGGTTCCATTCTCCCTGTCGCTTTCAGGTAAACC
Source organism: Pongo pygmaeus (assembly GCF_028885625.2). NCBI lineage: Eukaryota > Metazoa > Chordata > Mammalia > Primates > Hominidae > Pongo > Pongo pygmaeus. The sequence goes on along the minus strand of NC_072384.2, from coordinate 101,597,836 downwards.
AATCAAATGTAGATTTGGTCTTTTCACATAGTCCCATATTTCTCAGAGGCTTTGTTCGTTTCTTTTCCCTCTTTTTCTCTAATCTTGTCTTCTCACTTTATTTCATTGAGTTGATCTTCAATCTCTGATATCCTTTCTTCTGCTTGATCGATTCAGCTATTGATACTTGTGTATGCTTCTCGAAGTTCTTGTGCTGTGTTTTTCACCTCCATCAGGTCATTTATGTTCTTCTCTGGTTATTCTAATTAGCAATTCATCTAACCTTTTCTCAAGGTTCTTAGCGTCCTTGCATTGGGTTAGAACATGCTCCTTTAGCTCGGAGGAGTTTGTTATTATCCACCTTCTGAAGCCTACATCTGTCAATTCATCAAACTCACTCTCCGTCCAGTTTTGTTCCCTTGCTGGCAAGAAGTTGTGATCCTTTGTAGGAGAATAGGCATTCTGGTTTTTGGAGTTTTCAGCCTTTTTGCACTGGTTTCTCCCCATCTTCGTGGATTTATCTACCTTTGATCTTTGAAGTCGGTGACCTTCGGAGGAGGTCTCTGAGTGGACATCCTTTTTGTTGATGTTGATACTATTCCTTTCTGTTTGTTAGTTTTCCTTATAACAGTCAGTCAGACCCCTCTGCTTCAGGTCTACTGGAGTTTGTTGGAGGTCCACTCCAGACCCTGTTTGCCTGGGTATCACCAGCAGAGGCTGCAGAACAGCAAAGATTGCTGTCTGTTCCTTCCTCTGGAAGCTTTGTCCCAAAGGGGCACCTGCCAGGTGCCAGCCAGAGCTCTCCTGTATGAGGTGATAGATGCATGGTCGGCCCCTACTGGGAGGTGTCTCCCAGTCAGGATACACGGGGGTCAGGGACCCACTTGAGGAGGCAGTCTGTCCCTTATCAGAGTTTGAACACTGTACTGGAAGATCCACTGCTCTCTTCAGAGCTGCCAGGCAGGGACATTTATGTCTGCTGAAGCTGCACCCCTAACCAACCCTTCCCCCAGGTGCTCTGTCCCAGGAAGGTGGGGATTTTATCTGTAAGTCCCTGACGGGCTGCTGCCTTTTTTTCAGAGATGCCCTGCCCAGAGAGGAGGGAATCTAGAGAGGCGGTCTGGCTGCAGCGGCCTTGCTGAGCTGTGGTGGGCTCCACCCAGTTCAAACTTCCCAGCAGCTTTGTTTATACTGTGAGGGTAAAACCACCTTACCAAAGCCTCAGCAATGGCGGATGCCCCTCCCCCCCACCAAGCTCGACCGTCCCAGGTCAATCTCAGACTGCTGTGCTGGCAGCAAGAATTTCAAGCCTTTTCTTAGCTTGCAGGGCTCTTTGGGGGTGGGACCCACCGAGCCAGACCACTTGGCTCCCTGGCTTCAGCCCGCTTTCCAGAGGAGTGAGCTGTTCTGTCTCACTGGTGTTCCAGGTGCCACTGGGGTATTGAAAAAAAAAAACAAAAAAAAAAAACAAAACTCCTGCAGCTAGCTCAGTGTCTGCCCAAATGGCCACCCAGTTTTGTGCTGGAAACCCAGGGCCCTGGTGGCATAGGCACCAGAGGGAATCTCCTGATCTGTGGGTTGTGAAGAGCATGGGAAAAGCATAGTATCTGGGCCAGAGTGCACGGTACAGTCCCTAATGGCTTCCCTTGGCTAGGAGAGGGAGTTCCCCAACCCCTTGGGCTTCCCGGGTAAGGCAACGCCCTACCCTGCTTGAGCTCACCCTCATTGGCCTGTGCCTAACTGTTCAGCCAGTCCCAATGAGATGAACCAGGTACCTCAGTTGGAAATGTGGAAATCACCCGCCTTCTGCATTGATCTCACTGGGAGCTGTAGACCAGAGCTGTTCCTATTCAGCCATCTTGCCCAGGGATTCCACATATCTTGTTTTTTGACTTTTTAATGATAGCCATTCTGACTGGTATGAGATGTTATATTCACAGTGGTTTTGATTTGCATTTCTCTTATGATTAGTGATGTTGAGCATTTTTTCATGTTTGTTGTCCACTTGTATGTTTTCTTTTGAGAAGTGTTTGTTCATGTGTTTTGACCATTTTTAAATGGGTTTATTAAGTTTTTGCCCATTCAGTTGTTTAAGTTCCTTATAGATCCTGGATATTAGACCTTTGTCAGATGCATACTTTGCAAATAATTTTCTCACATTATATAGGTTGTCTATTTACTATTGAGGGCTTAGTCATAAATTCTTTCCCAAGGCCCATGTCCAAAATAATGTTTCCTAGGTTTCTTCTAGGATTCTTACAGTTTGAGGTCTCATATTTAAATCATTAATCCATCTTTGATTTTTATATATGGTGAAAGGTAAGGGTCCAGTTTCATTCTTCTGCATATGGCTGGCCAGCTATCCCAACACCATTTATTGAATAGGGAGTCCTTTTCCCACTGCTTATTTTTGTTGACTTTGTCAAAGATCAAATGGCTGTAGGTGTGTAGCTTTATTTCTGGATTCGGTATTCTGTTTCACTGATCTGTGTTTTTGTACCAGTACAATGCTGTTTTGGTTACTGTAGCTTTGTAGTGTAGTTTGAAGTCAGGTAATGAGATGCCTCCAGCTTTTCTCTTTTTGCTTAGGATTGCTTTGGCTATTTAGGCTCCTTTTTGGTTCCGTATGAATTTTAGAATGCTTTTTTTCTAGTTCTATGAAAAATGATATTGGTAGTTTGATAGGAATAGTGTTCACTCTGTACATTGTTTGGGGCAGTATGGCCACTGTAATGATATTGAGTATTCCTATCCATTATCATAAAATATTTTTCCATTTGTGTCATCTGTGATTTATTTCAGCAGTGTTTCACAGTTCTTCTTGTAGCTGTCTTTCACCTCCCTGATTAGATGTATTCCTAGGTATTGTGTGTATGTTTGTGTGGCTGTTGTAAGTGGAATTGTGTGCTTGATTCTGCTTTCAGCTTGAATGTTATTGCTGTATAGAAATGCTACTGATTTTTATATCCTGAAACTTACTGAAGTCGTTTATCATTTCCAGGACCCTTTTGGCAGAGTCTAGGGTTTTCTAGGTAAACAATCATATCATCAACAAAGAGAAATAGTTTAGCTTATTTTCCTATTTGGATGCCTTTTGTTTCTTTCTCTTGCCTGATTGCTCTGGCAAAATCTTCCAGTACTGTTTTGAATAGGAGTGATAAAAATGGGCATCTTTGTCTTGTTCCTGTTCTCAATGGAAATGCTTCCTATATTTGCCTGTTCACTATGATGTTGATTGTGGATTTGTCATAGATGGCTCTCATTATTTTGAGATAATTTCCTGTGATGCCTAGTATCTTGAGACATTTTATCAGGAAGGGATGTTGGATTTTATCAAAAGCCTTTTCTGCATGTATTGAGATGATCATGTGATTTTTTTTTTTTTTTTTTTTTTTTTTTTTTTTTTTTTTTTTTGAGACAGAGTCTCACACTATCACTCAGGCTGGAGTGCAGTGGTGCAATCTCGGTTCACTGCAACTTCCACCTCTACAGTTCAAATGATTTTCCTGCTCAGCCTCCTGAGTAGCTGAGATTACAGGTGTGTGCCACCACGCCCAGCTAATTTTTGTAATTTTAGTAGAGACAGGGTTTCACCATGTTGCCCAAGATGGTTTCAAACTCCTGACCTCAGGTGATCCACCTGCCTCAGCTTCCCAAAGTGCTGGGATTACAGGCATGAGCCACCCTACCCAGCCTGATTTTTGTTTTTAATTCAATTCTGTTTATATGGTGAATCACATTTGTTGATTTGCATATGTTTAACCAACCTTGCATTCCAAGAATGAAGCCTACTTGATTATAGTGAATTAGCTTTTTGATGTGCTGTTGGATTCAGTTTATTAGTATTTTGTTCAGGATTTTTGTTTCTATGTCCATAGGGATTACTGGCCTTTAGTTTTCTTTTTTCGTTGTGTCTTTGCCCAGTTTTGGGATTGGAATGATGCCAAAACTGGCTTCATACAATGAGTTAGGGAGAAGTCCTTCCTTCTCAGTTTTTTTGAACAGTTTCAGTAGAATTGGTACCAACTCTTCTTTGTACATCTGGTAGAATTTGGCTGTGAATTCTTCTGGTCTGGGCCTTTTTTTGGTGGTTTTTTATTACTGATTCAATTTTGGAACTCACTGTTAGTCTATTCAGGCTTTCGATTTCTTCTTGATTTAATCTTGGGAAATTATGTGTTTCCGGGAATTTATCCATTTCCTCTAGGTTTCTAGTTTTTGTGCATAGAGGTGTTCATAATAATCTCTGAGGATCTTTTGTATTTTTCTCAGTTATAATGTCACCTCTGTCCTTTCTGACTAGGCTTACTTGGATCTTCTTTTCTTTGTTAATTTAGCTAGCAGTCTATCAGTCTTGTTTATTTTTTTCAAAGAACCAACTTTTGGTTTCATTGATTCTTTGTATGGATTTTGGGATGTCAATTTCATTCAGTGCTGCTCTGACTTATTTATTTTCTTTGCTGGCTTTGGGATTAGTTTGTTCTTTTCCTGTTTCCTCTATGTGTGATGTTAGATCATTAATTTAAGATCTTTCTAACTTTTTGAGGTAGGTGTTTACTGCTATAAACTTTCCTCTTAAATACTGCTTTTGCTGTATCCCAGAGATTTTGATATATTGTTTCTGCTTTCATTAATTTCAAAGAATTTTTTTATTTCTACCTTAATTCCATTGTTTACCCAAAAGTGATTCAGGAGCAAGTTGTTTATTTTCCATGGACTTATGTGGTTCTGAGCAATCTTCTGGATACTGATTTCTATTTTTATTCCACTGTGGTCTGAGAGTATGGTTGCTATGATTTTGATTTTTTTTTTAATTTCTTAAAACTTACTTTATGACCAAGCATGTGGTCAATCTTGGAGTCTGTTCTGTGTGCAGATGAGAGGAAGGTATATTCTGTGGTTGATGGGTGGAATATTCTGTAGATGTCTATTAGGCCCAATTGGTCAAGTGTTTAAGTCTAGAATTTCTTTGTTGTTTTCTGCCTCAGTGATCTCTCTAATGCTGTCAATGTGGTGTTGAAGTCCCCCACTACTATTGTGTGGCTAAGTCTTTTTGTAGGTCTAGAAGTACCTGTTTTATGAATCTGGTTGCTCTATTGTTGGCTGTGTATATATTTAGGGTAGTTAAGTCTTCTTGTTGAATTAACTCTTTATTATTATGCAATGCCCTTCTTTGTCCTTTTTTTTTACTGTTGTTGGTTAAAAGTGTGTTTTATCTGATATATGAATAGCAACCCCTATCCATTTTTTGTTTTCTGTTTGCATGGTAAATCTTTTTCCAACCCTTTACTTTGAGCCTATGGATGTCATTAATGTGTGGCAATGGTCAGTTGAAGGTAGCAAATGGATGGCTCTTGTTTTTTTATCCAACTTGCCACCCTGTGCCTTTGAAGTGAGGTGTTTAGACCATTTACATTCAAGGTTAATATTGATATGCAAGGTTTTGATCCTATCATGAGATTGTTAGCTGGTTGTTTTGTAATTTCTGTGGTGTGGTTGCTTTATAGGATCTGTGGGCTATGTTCTTAAAAGTGTGTTTCTGTGATAGCAGATATCATTCTATCGTTTCCGTGTTTTGAACTCCTTTAAGAATCTTTTGTACAACTGATCTGGTGGTAACATATTCCCTTAGCTCTTGCTTATCTAGAAAATATTTTCTTTCTCCTTTGCTTATCAAGCTTAATTTGGAGGGATATGACATTCTTGGCTGGAATTTCTTGCCTTTAAAAATGCCAAAAAAAGACTTCCAATCTCCCCTGGCACATAAGGTTTCTGCTGAGAAGTCCATTGTTAGCCTGATGCATTCCCTTTGTACACAATCCGACCTTTTTCTCTAGCTGCCTTTAAGATGTTTTCTGCTGGGTGCGGTGGCTCACACCTGTAATCCCAGCACTTTGGGAGGCCAAGGTCAGCAGATCACTTGAGGTCAGGAGTTCAAGACCAACCTGACCAACATGGCAAAACCCGGTCTCTACTAAAAATATAAAAATTAGCTGGCCGTGGTGGTGTGCACCTGTAGTCACAGCTACTCAGGAAGCTGAGGCTTAAGAATCATTTGAGCCCAGGAGGAAGAGGCTGCAGTGAGCCAAGATAATGCCACTGCACTCCAGCCTGGGTGACAGAGTGAGACTCCATCTTGAAAAAAAAAAAAAGTATTTTCTTTAATATTGACCTTGGACAGTCTGGTGGCTATATACCTTGGTGATGCTCATTTTGTATAGTATCTTGCAGGTGTTCTCTGGATTTCTTGTATCTGGATGTCTACCTCTAGCAAGATTAAGGAAACTTTCTTGAATTATTCCCTCAAATATGTTTTCCAGGTTGTTCACTTTTTTCCTTCTCAGGAATGCCAGTAATTCATAGGTTTGGTTGTTTTACATAATCCCATATTTCTCAAAGCCTTTGTTCACCTTTAAAAATTATTTTTTCCTTATTTTTATGTAACTGAGTTAGCTCAAAAGATCGGTCTTCAAGCTCTGAAATTCTTTCTTCTGCTCGGTCCAGACTATTGATAAAGCTTTCAGTTGTATTTTGAAATTCCCTGAGTGAGTTTTTCAACTTCAGAAGCTCTAACTGATTTCTTTATAATATGTTTATCTCTTGCTTCATTTCCTGGATTGCTTTAGAAGTTTTGTGTTGTTGATTTTTAACCCTGACTTGGATCTCATTGATCTCCCTTGTAATCCATGCTTTGAATTATGTATCTGTTCTTTCTGAGTTTCTATTTTGGCTATAGACCATTGCTGGAGAGCAAGTTTGATCCTTTGGTGGTGTCACTATATTGAGATTTTTTCATGGTGCCAGAATTCTCGCACTGATTCCTTCTCATCTGGAGACTCTGGCATTTTAATTTTATAGTATTTTCATATGGGTAGGATTATTTATTTTTCCTTCTTTCCCTATAATATTATTGGATTTTTTTCTTTCCCTTTCCCTTTTCCCCCCTCTCTAGGGAGTGTGACTATAAAGAATGCTGGGTAGGGTCTTTTGGCTTTGCTTCTATAACCCTATTCACTTCTGTCAGCAGGTTTTATATTGGGCCATGCAGTTCAACCTACAAGCCAGTAGATGGTGCTAATAGGTAAGAGCCTGCTCTGGCCAATGTGACTGAGTATATACTTGATCCTTGTTTATGGGGAAAAGCTCTGTTACCTCAGGCAATGAGCTGATTCATGGGGTGCATAGTGGTCTGAGCTCCCTGCTCAGACACAGGGAGGTAGGGGCCAAAATGGACAGAGCTGGACTGGGCAGGTCCAACTACAGGTCCCCTGATGGCAGGTACAAGTACCAGCACCGAGGGAGAATGCAGTGGGTAGCCACGTACCAAGCACCCAGAGATGCTTGGGAAATTTCCTCGACCCCAGGTTCCCTGCAAAGGGATGGGGGCAGCTTAAACTAATCCAGTAGAGTGGCTGCTCCAAATGCCTGGAGCTCTATCTAGGCATGGAGCCCCACTGCACCAGGATCTATGCACAGGAAGGGTGAGGTGCTCAGGCTGCTGTTGCAGGCGAGCGAGTGCTCTGAATGCCTGGAGATCTGCCTGAGCATGGAGGATAGAGGGCCCCCTGTACCAAGACCTCTGCGCAGGAGGGTTTGGGTGACTCAGACTGCTGATCAAGGAAAATGGGTGCTCTGAATGCCTGATGATCTGCCTGGTCATGGAGCAGAGAGGGCCTTGCTGCACCATGATCTATGTCTTGGAATGGGGAGGGGCAGCGGCTCAGGCTGCTGAACCAGATGAGCAAGTGCACCTAATGCCTAGAGATCTGCCGGGATGCAAAATGGAGAGGGCCTTCCCACACCCAGATCTCTGCACAGGAAAGGTAGGGCACTCAGGCTGCTAGTCCATGTGAGCAGGTGCTCCAAATGCCTGGAGATCTGCCTAGAGGTGGAGTGGAGAAGGCACCCTTGCACCACAATCTATACACAGGAAAGGTAGGACAACTCAGGCTGCTGATCCAAGGAAGGGGGTGCTCCAGATACCTGGAGATCTGCCTGGGTGTGAAGCAGAGAGAGCCACGCTGTACCACAATCTATGTCCATGAAGGGTGAGGCAGCTCAGGCTGCTGGTCCAGACAAGCAAGTGCTCCAAATGCCTGGATTTCTGCCTGAGGGTGGAGCAGAGAGGGTTCTGCTGCACCACAATCTCAGGGGAGCAGGCTGGGTCACCCTGCAATGACATATGCAGACTAGTTCCAGGTCACCAAGCTAGCCCTGGCTGCAAGTCTCATCACACAGGAGTAACTGCAGCTGTAGCAGCTCTCCTCCCACCTCAGGCCTGCAAAGGGGGAAAGCACAATCCCTGCACCTACTACTGAGGCTTTGTGCAGTTCTGGCTATGGAGACCCCTACCCTAAGCCAGAGCAGGTGCTCCAATTGCTGACCCAAGACTAAAATGTTTGTGTGGCCACACTGCTAGGTCACCAAAGAATGCCTGGATTAAAAATGGCACCCTGCTTTCAGTTCTGAGTCTGGGAAAACGTTTGCAGCTTTTCTCTGTGTCTTTTCCTCACAGTGTTTCCAAGCCACTTCCCCAAGTTAGCTCCAGAGCTTGTGAGAAACCAAGTGCTCTCCCTCAGCCTGGGTTGCTTGGATCCCAGGTGGAAAGGTGAGTCATAGAGGGAAGCTGTCTGCCTCTCCCATGTACTGGGGCTTCACTCGTTTTTATCAGCTGCATGCCATCACTGGGGCTGTTTGTCCACATTCTCCTCCCTGGCATCTGGGGTGTCCTTCACAATTCTAGTGGATTCCCATTTTCCTTTTTGGATAAAAACCCACAAAGATGATCTTTACACACTATCTTGCTATTTCCAAGGAGCCAAGGCACACTGAAAGACTCTAATCTGCCATCTTGGAAAAAAAAGAAACTATGTTTTAAAAAAACTCTGTATCCATTTAGAATTATGACCATCTTGTGAGAAATGAAGCTTGAAACTCTACTTTGATATGAAATTTAGTGCTATTCTCATCATCTTTAATTGTGTTTTCTTTCACAAATGACCACTAGTAGATGTGTTTAAGTCCAAAAACCTTCTGATGAGGTTTAAGATTTGGGGCTTTAAGCATCCTGTTGACTTCCATTGTTAGTTTCACTATATTAAATTTGAGTTAGGCTAATAGTAAGTTTTATTTTTCTGTTTTTCATTAGTTTTTATGAGTTAAGGGCCAAAATGCCACAAAATTTTCAAATGAGCAAATGTTACTGTGCAAATTCGGAAAAGATGCCGAAATAGAACTGTTGGCTGGCAGGTCATGTTGCCAGCAATAGCATGAAGTATTTTGTTCTTTAGTTTAAGAAGTTATGAAGAAAGCACCCCAAAGGTGTTATGAGATGATGAAAAATACAGAAAACCCAAATATGTAAAAATCAAAGTATTGTTTCACAAAATTTGATTGTCTTGCCTTCTCAGAAAAATCACTAAGTTGTTCAAAAGCAAGATTTTCACATCACATTCAAACATTATGATAGGCCAGAAAATGCTATGGAGTATTTTAATTTCATATAATGCACTACCACCTCTATGGCTGTTTTTACCATCTCTCAAACAATCTCTAGGTCTATCCAGTAATATGAAGAGTTGGTACCAGGCTTCATGTTCCATCCAGATCTACATATATATAAATTTAAGGGTACTCAGGATTCATATTGCACAATGTTCTTCAGCCACCATATGTAGCTCTTGCAAATACCATTCCCGTATACGAATACCTGTGGAATTACAAATTAAGGCATTAAAAGAAGCAAAAAATGGGTGCTCAGCACTACTGGAAAATATATTTCATTATGCACAAATCTTGCATTCATGCTATCTGAGAGGTTTTGACAAGTTACCTTTCCTCTTACCTTAATGTTGCTGTCCCAGTCTTTCCTGCCCTCCAAAGCAGTGTCTGTGTCTAATCTCAGCAGCAGCATGACCCACAAACTTTATAGCATTTGGGCACAGTCATCTTTTGTTTTGAAGGTAAAGGGTAAAAGACGTGGTGAAGCATTCCCTGAGACCTGAATGTGGTTAATGATGAGAGTGAATCTTTAGGGTTATGGTTCCTGCTGTTTCAGAGCTGAGCTCCAGATCAAGGGCCCACGTGTTTTTGTTTTTTTGGTTTTTTTGTTGTTTTTTTTTTCTTCCTCTTCTGAGATGGAGTCTCGCTCTATCATCCAGGCTTGAATGCAGTGGTACAATCTTGGCTCACTACAACCTCCGCCTCCTGGGTTCGAACAATTCTTCCACCTCAACCTCCCGAGTAGCTGGGACTACAGGCATGCACCACCACACCCAGCTAATTTTTTTATTTTCAGTAGAGACAGGGTTTCACCATGTTGACCAGGCTGTTCTTAAACTCCAGACCTCAGTTGATCCACCCACTTTGGCCTCTCAAAGTGCTGGAATTATAGGTGTGAGCCACTGCACCCAGCCCAGGCCCATGTGTTCTTGAACAAATGTAGGTTTCTGTGTGTGCCTGTCCTATGCAGAGCCCTCTAAAGCCCAGGGCTCAGAACAGTGGCCCCTCTTTCTAGGTGCAAGGGTAGCACTGCAGGCTTTCACAGGATTCCTGTGGCTACCTGGTCGGGGCTATTCAGGATGATCCATGGGAGTTAGCATAGCACCACTCTAAAGTCAGATGTTGAAAGACAAAGATCAAAGAGAGTTGAGCAAGTGAGCAAGTTGGAGATGATCACAAGCTTCTTAAGAGAACACTGTTTTTTCCACACTGGGAGTATTCTCATAGAGCCACAAATAGCGCTCCACAGATGGAAAGCCTCCGAATGCTCCCAGCTGACCATGTTTGCCACTTCATGAATGTTGCAACATCACACAAGAGGATATCTATTTCCCCAAGCCCTGTGCAGACCAATTTTGATAATATTATTGTCTGAATTAAGTTTCAGTTTCTCTCATTCATTTATTCAACTTATACTTTGTTTTACTATTGGTATTCTGGCCTCCTCCACCTCTGTTCCAAATAGTAAGACACTTTGCTTTAGGGGAAGATACTGAGAATGCCAGCACTTCCCCAGTTTCATCAAAGAGAAGAGCACTTAACACTTAGCCCCTAAACACCTTCATTTGCTTCTCCTCTGCTGTTTTGGACGTGGCCAAGCTTTACTCATGTCCAAAAAGATGAAAGGAGAATGGGGAGACCAAAAGTAGTAGTAATTAGTACTGAGCCTTTGCCAAGTCGAGTGGCTGGGGTATTCCTTCAGCACTTACTTCCTCTGTATCTCTGTTTTTAGCCACGCTTCACTCAAGACCCAAATCCTGCTGGTTTTTTTTTTTTTTTTAAATCATAAGAAAGGATTTAAATATAAAATTTTACACACTAAACACACTCAAAAGTAAATATTCAATCTCTGGATGGAGACAGATTGTCTAGATGACTAATAGAGTCTATCAGTTGTTCTCTAAGTTATTTCCCTCCTTTTAATCTTTGAAAGTCTCTCATCATCTAGCCTGTTCATGGTGCTCAGAGTTGAAACAGCCGTAGTGCAACCAAGAGGCTTCCCTCCATCAACACACTGAGGCTGGCATAACAGAGAGATGGAAAGAGCCCAGTTCTCCAAGGACATTGCTGAATCTTTGCACCAACTCTGATAGCACTGCCTCCAGACTCTATTTCATGAGGTTAATAAACCTCTTTGATGTAAGCCACTTGCAATCAAGCAACAGGTCTATGCATTTTAACTACACATGGCCCACACTTTGAGAAATCTTGTCGTGAATACTGGTGTCCTCAGAGCTCTGTTCTAGACCCTCTTCTCCCCTTACACAATACTCTCTCTATATGTGATCTCACTCGCTCCCTTGGCTTGGAATATTATCCATTCTGAAGACTCCTAAATCTGTTTATAGGCCAGAATCTTCTTCTGAACTTCTAAAAAATGTAAGAAACTCTAACAGACGTCACCACTTGTCTATTAGTCTCCCTGCACCTCAACATATCCAAAACTGAACTAATAATCTGCTCCCTGGAACCTGTTTATCCCCCACACTTTCCTATCTCAATAAATGGCACCACGGTCAACTCAATTGCTCGAGCTAGAAAGCCAGGAATCATCGCCTTCTCCTTTTCCCTCATCCCAGTATCCAGTCAATCACCAAGTCCTGTCATGTCTTCTCTCGATCCCCACTGCTGCTCCTCAGTCAGGGCCATCGTTGGGTCCCATGATGACCACTGCCACAGACTTTTACCTGGTTTCCCTGGCCCTTCCAATTGCTTCCCTATATTGCAGTCAGAATGATCTTTCTGATATGTAGATCTAGTCAGATCTCTTCTCTGTTTCACACTGCTGCCTCACTCACTGGACTAGAAGAGTAACTCCTGCTATGAACTCCCACTGCTTCTGGTGAGTCTCTTAATGTGAGTCATTGTCGCTGCATGGTGGCTCACACCTGTAATCCCAGCACTTTGGGAGGCTGAAGCAGGAGGATCGCTTGAACTCAGGAGTACAAGACCAGCCTGGACAACATAGCAAGGCCTCATGTATACTAAAAGTCAAAAAAAGTAGCTGGGCATGGTGCTGCACACCTGTAGTCCCATCTACTCGGGAGTCTGAGGCAGAAGGATCGCTTGAGTCCAGGAGGTCAAGGCTGCAGTGAGCTATGCATGCAGCCTGCACTGCCACTGCCACTGCACTGCAGCCTGGGTAACAGAGTGAGCTACTGTCTCAAAGGAAAAAAAATCAATTATGCTTTTATTGAGCTTTTTTATTGTCTGTTTTCTCATTGGTCTCTAAGTTGTGTTGAGTATAGGAACTGAGGTATATCCCCACACCTAGCAATAGTGCCTGGCACACAGTAGACAACAAATGTGAAGTTGAGTGAATAGATGAATTTATAACAATATTTTGTAAGCTAGGGGTTTTGACCCACCAGGATCATGAAATCAATCTAGTGGATTATAATCAGCTTTAATTTAAACAAGAAAAAGAAATAGAAGAGAATAGCAAATAATAAGAGTATTATTTCATGAAATTTTTTATTACAAAATTTGTAAAATATATTTCTTATAATGAGTGGCAGTAAAACTAAAATGAAAGCCACTGGGTTGTAATAAGCAAGTACTTTTTTCTATAGTAAGAAAAAGCAGATTTTTTTATTTTTAAAAAAATCGGAAAACCTTGTGACTGAAAAGACTCCTGCCTTGAGGGATTTTTACATTCACAGATTTCAAGGCCTTAAACTCAAGGGAAAAAAGTGTCTAGAGTTTTGGGTTTCTGTGAGTAGATGACAGAGGAATTAAAAATCCATCACAGATCCTGCCTGGTAACTATTGCCATAGACCAATGAAGCCTAAAAGTGCTGTTGAATTCTATTTCCTCTGAAGATATATCTTAAACTTTTTTGTCCCATGGCTGATGACAAAAGTGGAAGTCCAGTGTTAAAAGTATGAATTCTTTGCTGTTGAGGGTGGTCACTGATTTGCGTCTTGGAGAATTTAATTGGCTGTTTCTCCCAACCTTCTCTCTTGAAGAAAAGAGCCCTGAGCCAATAAGGAGCTACTGTTCTGTGTCCATAGCAACAAAATAAACAAACTTTGGCCTGCAATCTCCCAAGGGCAAACCTCACAACTCAGGCCCAAGTCACGGGAATCTGAATGGTGGGGTGACCTTCTCCTCTAGTTTAATTTCATTGCAATACTGAGAAACTTCAACTGTTTTGTCTTTAGAAGGGAAATTCATGTTTGCGCCAGGCCAGCCTTTGTAAAAGCCTTTGATTGGATTCACTAGAAGTCTGTCTTCCCGCAGTACATATATTGTGAATTTTCTGCTTTGGCATTTCAACCACTTGGAATGGCCACTAAAGTCTTGAGTTCTGGAACCTCTGGATTTGATCTAAAGTAAATTCTGATTCTGTGTTGATGGGGAACCATTTCTCTCTAACACTGTGGTTTCTTTAAGATGTTTGACTTGGGCCACATGAGAATAACAGATCGTTGGGCAGTCCAAGGTAAGCTCTTTGGAAAAGATGTTTTATATTATTTTTTCTACTGATTATTAATACTAACCAGTAACTTCTCTGAAGCCTCTGCCGGCTCACTGGTGACTATTGTTAGGGCAAGCCTCAGGTGAAATCATCAGGTAGAAGTGCAGGAAAGGAAAAAAAGGGGGAGAAAAAATCCTTACACACACTCACACACCCCTCTATAATTAGAGCTATACGATGTCAAGCCACTGTAAATGCAGATCTATCTGTGATGACATGGAAATATCTACTAGATATCCTGTTACACAAGAAGAACAAGATGAAACATTGTGTGCAAAGTATGCTCTCATTTATGCAAATCATTTTAAAAATCTATTATGCTTATCTACAGGTTAAGTTCTATATGCAAAACATTTAAGGTTATATGCACTCACAACATTTCTGGAAGGATGCCCCCAAAATCTGTTAGAAGTATTTCCCACTTAAGAAGCTATGAGAAGTCAAGGGCTGATTTTAGCTACTGAAATATTAAAATACTGCCATATAGGCCGGGCACGGTAGCTCACACCTGTAATCCCAGCACTTTGGGAGGCCGAGGTGGGTGGATCACCTGAAGTCAGGAGTTTGAGACCAGCCTGGCCAATATGGTGAAACCCCATCTTTACAAAAATACAAAAATTAGCCAGGCGTGGTGGCGGGTGCCTGTAATTCCAGCTACTGGGGAAGCTGAGGCAGGAGAATCGCTTGAACCTCAGAGGTAGAGGTTGCAGTGAGCCAAGACCACACCATTGCACTCCAGCCTAGGCAACAAGAGCAAAACTCTGTCTCAAAATAATAATAATAATAATAATAAATAAAATACTGCCATATTGATTGGTAGATGACCATTGTCCAAGCCCCTTGCATGTCCTCCTTGCCACCTTGGTTGTCCCAACTCCTCCCCTGGCACCCCCAGACCACCTCATGATTCAGCAACTAAGGGGTTAATGCCTGGCAGGGAGGTGGGAGTGAGATCCCCCAGGACCCTGTTCCAACCCTGGTTGATTATTCAATAGCCTCGTCTTACTGGTTGTTAAATATTTTGAGTATCACTCCCATGGGTGTTCAAAGAGAAAGGCCTTTATTTTTATTTTATTTATTTATTTTTTTTAAAAGACAGGATCTTGTGCTGTCACCCAGGCTGAAATGCAGTGGTGTGGTCATAGCTCACTGCAACCTCAAACTCCTGGCCTCAAGTGATCCTCCCGCACTACCTGCCAAGTAGCTGGGACTACAGGCACACTCCACCATACTAGGCTATTTTTTAAATTTTTTGTAGATACAGAGTCTCGATATGTTTCTCAGGCTGGTCTCAAACTCCTAGCCTCAAGCGACTCTCCCATCTCAGTCTCTCAAAGTGTTGGGATTACAGACAAGTGCCACCACACCTGTGAGGCCTTCTTTTTTTTTTTCTTAAGAGCAAAAGAATATATACCAAGACATTGTTTATCATGGGAAAGAAGAAAAGGAAACAACCACACATTCATCAAAGATCATTGAAAATCTATGTAAAACTCCACTGAGTGATTGTATTACCCATACAATTTACCTCTGCTTTCTGGCTTTTGAATGCAAATGTTTAATATTATTTATAATATGGTAATGACGATTACAACATTTTGGCAGTTTCATCTGTGAATCTCTTTTCTCTTTGTTTTTGTTTTTTGTTTTATTTATTTATTTATTGAGACAGAGTCTTGTTCTGTCACCCAGGCTGGAGTGCAGTGGTGAGATCTCGGCTCACTGCAACCTCCACCTCCCAGGTTCAAGTGATTCTCCTGCCTTAGCCTCCTGAGTAGCTGGGATTACAGGCGTGTGCCACCATGCCTGGCTAATTTTTGTGTTTTTAGTAGAGACGGGGTTTCGTCCTGTTGGCTAGGCTGGTCTCGAACTCCTGGCGTCAAGTGATCCTCTTGCCTTGGCCTCCCAAAGTGCTGGAATTACAGGCATCAGCCACCGCACCATCTTTTTCTCTTTGTTGAGCTGGCTCCAACCACCATGATGAGCTGATTACAACCACCAAGTTTACTAGTCAGGTAAGAAATATTCATCAAATGCCCATTGTGGACAAGCCACTTTGCAAGGCTTAGTGGAGGTGTTGAGGCACAGAGAGCACTCCATAGTGGAGTCCTGGCCTTCAAGAAGAGAGAAGGCAGTTGCTAGAAGTGGGCCTGCCTTAGCCTCTCACTTCCTGCCCCATGGACTCCTGCTAAATCTCCCAAGTTCAGGGTTGGCTCCTTTCCTACAGGAAGCAGATACAAGGTTCTAAGCAGAAGCAGTTTCTTTTTTGCTACTGTTGTGGCCTTCTTTCAGACTCTCACCTGAATTCTAGCTCCTTGTAGCATCATCTTCCCACCTGGGCCCTCCATCCCATCTGTTTCTCTGACCTCATCTCCTTGACTTGGCCGTAACAGGCCCCCAAACCCAGTGGAGTATGGACAGTTATAAATGGCGGCCCTGTCACCTGCTCTTCAGGCCTTTGCTGTTTAACCAGTCTCCTGGACTCCTTTCTAGCCCTGGACTCCTTTCTAGCCCTGACCTCTATTGCAGAAGACTCCCTAGTCCCAGGCCTCTGGCCCAGCCAACCCCTGCACACGCTGCCTTTCTTCCAAGGCCAGGTCTCTTGCCTTGACTCCACTGCTCACTTAGCTGTCTTTCTGCCGACTCCTCCACTGACTGCAAGCTGCCTGAGGGCAAGGTCCAACCAGCATCTAGCACAGGACTCACAGCACAAGATTTGTACTGTTAAAGCAGCAGTTACAAGTGGGTGAGTTTTAGTATCCTCATATGTAAAATAGATTCAACCTTAAGGTCCTCTCTAGCTCTTAAGGTCATTAGACACCATCAGTGGGTTTCTCAAGCATCAGTCGTGTTGGAGAAAGAGGTCGATTTCATTTTTTCAGCAGGTTCTTAAGCAAATGTATTCCAGTGTAACATTGAAAACATTGAAAACTAATCATAGACTTTTGTGCAATCTTGTCTCCTCTCCCATTTTCTTGCTCTTGTGGAATTAAATCTCTTTTAATGCTGTACTCTAATTTTAGTTGGATTCTGGAAAATAAAGAAGATAAGCCAGTGTGGTCAAGCCACCATGTTTATCTGATAGTTGTCTTTCATCAAGATTCTCATAATAGGGGTTTTGTTTTTATGGAGCCAGGGAAGGAGTTTCCACTCTGTAATTCAAGGAGGTGACCAGGAATGAGAAACGAGGAGATTCACTTGCACTGTAGCTCAAGCAGCAGAACTAATTTTCCAGGAAGTTCTGTGCAGAACTTGCTGTGGGAATTTCTCTTCCCTTCAGTGAGAACTGGTGTGGCCTGCTGGAAAGGAAGGAGCTTGGGAGTCAAGGAGATTTGTGTTTGTTTCCAGCTCTGCAACTTGCTCCCACTGTGACTTCTCTGAGTCTCAGTAGCTTCATCTATAGTATCAGCATAACAATAATTGAGCAGTTTTACCTGGCTCACAGCAAGGACTCAGTTATGGCAAATTTTATTTTATTTTTATTTTATCTTATTTTATTTTTTGAGAGGAAGTCTCACTCTCCACCCAGGCTGGAGTGCAGTGGCACAATCTCGGCTCTCTGCAACCTCTGCCTCCCAGGTTCAAGCAATCCTCCCACCTCAGCCTCCTGAGTAGCTGGGACTATAGGTGTGTGCCACCATGCCCAGCTAATTTTTGTATTTTTAGTAGAAACGGGGTTTCACCATGTTGGCCAGGCTGGTCTCAAACTCCTGACCTCAAGCAGTCCATCCACCTCAGCCTCCCAAAGTGCTGGGATTACAGGCGTGAGCCACCATGCCCGGCCAGTTATGGCAAAGTTTAAATTGCTTTCAAGTCAAGTCTACTAAGTAGAAAGGGATGAGCTGTTAACCTATAGTCAAGACCCTGCACCAGATCAACAGCTTCTGGAATCTACCATTATTCTTTGGGTCCTCCCTGGGTTTTTCCCAATTCATCTGTATTTTTGCTTTGATTCTAAATGGTTTAACCTTCTGCTGTTGTTTTTCGATTTCAGCAAAAGCCTCCTGATCTAGCAGCCAAGACTGCCCCTGACCTTTGGCCATGTACCCCAACCCTCTCGTCTATTGCACCTGCTGGGACCCCTGGAACTTGGGACCACGGAAGCTAATCAAGACCCCTCGACTACCATGCAAGAACTCCACAGGGAGGTCCAAGTAAGAATTATCTGGGATGGGGTAGGCACAGGGACCTTGGGATCCATTTGTAGCCTCATTTCTTTCACAAGATTTCTAAAACAGCAAGTGTGGCAGGAAAATCCCAGGTGAGCCAGAAAGCCTCGGTTTCCCGAGCTTCCCTGCCAGCTGGTTGGCTGCACCCTCATCTTGCCAGCTCTGTTTGGGGTTTGTGCCATTTTAAATGAGGAAATCTCAGTGTTGGTGCAATGGCAAAGTGCAGCTTCCAACCAAAGGGCCCTGATGGCAGCTGCCGCTTCCATGTGGGATAAAGAGCTTTGGGAATCGGGGGACAAACTCTTCCTGGGACAGTGAACAAGTGCCAGGGCCTTGGGCCTCAGTTTTAAAGGCCTCAGATTTTAAAGATTCCAGCTGTCAGATCATGCATTCCAATTTTGGATCACTATAGGGATGTACTTAATCTGGGAGTGTTAAAAAGGGTTTCCGAATTTCCAATGTTCTTGTTTTAGTTATTTGTTTTTCACTTTCAGGCTAACTCCTCTTCTACCAGCTCCCAAAAATCACAATTACCTCCAACCAACAAAACCTGTTGTTTCCCCAAAGTAAGTATTGTTTTGTTTTGTTTTGTTTTGTTTTTGAGATGGAGTCTCACTCTGTTGCCCAGGCTAGAGTGCAGTGGTGTAACCTTGGCTCACTGCAACCTCTGCCTCCCGGTCTCAAGCGATTCTCCTGCCTCAGCCTCTCAAGTAGCTGGGAATACAGGTGTGCACACCACCATGCCTGGCTACTTTTTTGTATTTTAGTAGAGACGGGGTTTCACCACGTTGCCCAGGGTGGTCTTGAACTCCTGAACTCAGGCAATCCACCCGCCTCGGCCTCCCAAAGTGTTGGGATTACAGGTGTGAGCCACTGCGCCAAGCAGTTTGTTTGTTTGAGATGGAGTCTTGCTCTGTCACCCAGGCTGGAGCTCAGTGGTGCCATCTTGGCTCACTCCAACCTCCACCTCCCTGGTTCAAACAATTCTCCTGCCTTAGCCTCCTGAGTAGCTGGGATTACAGGCACCCATTACCATGCCCAGGTAATTTTTGTATTTGTAGTAACGACAGGGTTTCACCATGTTGGCCAGGCTGGTCTGGAACTGCTGACCTTAAGTGACCAGCCCTCCTCGGCCTTCAAAGTGCTGGGATTACAGTCGTGAGCCACTGTGCCTGGCCCTAAGTATTTGTATGTCCTTGAGGCAGAAATGGTTTCAGGCATGTGAATAAAATAATCTCCCTCCCTCCTGGCCTGACTTGAACTAATTGATGCCAGGGATGTTAGAGAATTGCCAGAATCGACTTTGATTTCTTGCAAACCTCAGATCCTACATGTAGATTTTGGGGTCCTCTGCATCCACAGCTTCCAAAGTCATTGCATCATTTGATTCAAAGTCACTGTATCAACTGCTCTCCACAGGGGTGCCCCCAATAACTGTTTTCTGCCCTGGAGCCCAAAGCTTGATGTGTGCTATTGTCACAGAGCCTTGGTGACCCTCTCATACATTTAGGGTGGTGACTCACTCTTTAGCTGATTACTTTCCTATGTCTGAGATTTTCTGTGGGTTGCATCTTGGTTTTAATCACAAATTAAAATTTTTACTCACATTTTACAAGCTTAGAAACGTACCTTAGTTTTAGGTCTTTGTATGAATCTTTGTATTCCATTAAATTTTTTGGAAAATATGTATTGACCACCTATTATTTATTAGGCACTGTTTCAGGTGCTGGGAAAAGAGCCAGAAACACAATAAAGTCTCCATTTTCCTGGCACTTATATTCTAGTGGGGAAGGGAGGGGAAGAGGACCATAAACTAGTTATTACATCCGAGGTTGGCAAGTGCTACATAGAAAAACAATGCAGGCAAAGCAGGTAGGGGCTGTGACGGTGGGGATACTTTATGTGGGGAGGTCAGGGCGAGTGCCTGTATAAAGGGGATTAAAGGAGCCTCAATGATGCCTGGGGCAAGCACTCTTGGCAGAGGGACCAGCAAGTCCAAAGGCCCTGGGGTAGGAACTTGCTTGGCATGTCTGACCTCTTCCAGGAAGGCAGAAGCCAATGTAGCATGAGCGGAGCGAGTGAGCAGGGAGTGGTGGGAGATGAGCTCAAAGAAGGTAACGAGGTGATGGGTGTGGTGGGCAGGACAGTGACCCTCTCCCAAGGACGTCTACACCCTAATACCCAGAGACTGTGAATATGTTATGTTACTTGCCAAAGAGGAATTAAGGTTGCAGATGGAATTAAGGTTGCTAATCAGCTGACCTTGAGTTGGAGAGATTATCCTGGATTATCTCAGATTCCAGGTAATCACAAAGGTCCTCCTTTGTACATGAAAGAGGAGGTCAGAGTATCAGAGTCAGAGAAGGAGCTGTGACAACAGAAGCAGAGGTCGGAGTAATGCGATTGCTGCTGGCTTTGGAGATGGAAAGGCCACTGTGAACATATACACATATATGGTATTCATTTTATATATAGCATATATAAAGATTTGAATGAAAAACAAGTTTAACTTCAACATTTGTATCTTAATGGGACACATTTCATTATCTGGAACATTTGTTTATACAGAATGTTTCATTCTCCAATAAAGAGAGTTCTACGCAGTTCCATGAACTGAGTGTGTGTGTGCCCATGTGTGTGTAAGGGGGTGGCGGGGGTGTTACCTGGCTCAGAGAGCCTTGACTCAGGGAGAATATGTAGGGGTCCCTCTAGCTGGTTTATGCTCCTCCAAAACAGAAGTTGCCCCAACATCCTAAGACAAGTCTTTTGCCTCCTTGGGCAGGACCTTTTCATGAGCGCCCCCACTTTGGTGCCCTCAGGAGCCCGGCTTCAGTGAGTTCCCCAGCTATCCTAGGGATCCCCTAAGAAGGTCAAGTCAGAGAGCAGAAGTCAGATGGTGGCGGCCTCAGGGTTCAGCTCCTAAGCTTTGAACTTCTCTTTGCTGTCTGGTTGCTTTCTGAGCATGTCTTTCTCTTGCAGAATGAAAATCCATTCAGCAAGGCAAGAAGAGAACAATAAATCATTTTATGTGAGTAAAGGCAGGAAAAGGGTGGTGGGACTAAAATTTATTGAGTGCCTACCATGTGCAAGCGTGGGCCCTTTACATTTTTATACTTACCTTGTTGAATCTTCACAAAGATCCTGGGAGGAGGTGCTGTTATTATTGCACATTATGCATGGCAGGTAAGTGGAAGAACCACGAGTTGAACTCAGCTCTGCCAGATTCCAGAGTGGGCATTTAATTGCCACTCTCTCCTGCCTTGTACAAGGCAAACAGAGTGTCCCAGGGAAACCGGACATGACAGCTAGTCCAGACCAGTGAACAGCTCATGCCTAGATGCAGGAAGTGCTCTGCTGACCTAGGGAACTCACGAAAGCTGGGGAGAGGCTGCTGGGACCCCTCAGGGGAGCAGGGGCAGGAGGGCACTGGAGAAGGTGATGGGAACCAAACTTGAAGGATCTTGACGCCTGCCTGGGAATGTGGGCCCGACCCGTCTGATGTCTGGGAGTCTTTATTGGTCTGACACAGGCACAGGACCAAGAGTTACATTTCAGAAAAAGCACCCTCTGGTGGGATGTAATTGGTACACTTTACTGTTTTCTGTGTTTATCTAGTTTCTTCTTTTTTTTTTTTTTTTTTTTTTTTTAGTTTTAGGTCTTTGCATGAATCTTTGTATTCCATTAATTTTTTTGGAAAATATTTATTGACCATCTATTATTTATTAGGCACTATTTCAGGTGCTGGGAAAAGAGCCAGGGGAAAGAGCCATGCAGTCCTTTAATGATTAGGGAAAAAAATATACAAGCAAAAACATAATTGCCCTCTAGGTGGAGAGGAGGATGAACTGTGGGGGGAGCAAGATTGAAGGCAGAGAGGCCAGAGCCCAAGAGAAGGATGGTGGTGGCCTAGGGCCGTCAGGCAGGGGTGTGGAGAGAGGAGGGTGACTCAGAGAAACATGAAGGAGGTGACAACAGCAGGGATCAAGGGGCTGCAGCGTGTGCCGCGCAGCTCTCAGAGCCCCAGCCTTGCCCTGGTCCAGGCCAGCGGAGGCCCTGCCCGGGGTTTCTGACTTGGCATCTAATGGGAGAAGGAGGAGGAAATGACATTTTGTTTGCAACCGTCCTAGTCATTTTCTCATATGTTGTTTTGTTTTTCCCTCACAAAAGCCCTTTGAGAAAGAGTTATTAACCCCACTTTCTGTTAAGGAAACTGAGGCACAGAGATGCTGGATGGCGATTGTCTGGTGGCAGAGCCAAGATTTACTCAGGCCTCTGTGATTCCAAAACCTGAGCAGTTGCCGCATGCCCGCCTCCTCTGGGCTCTGGCCACGAGGGCAAACACAAGTTGGGGGCAGAGGCATCAATGGCTTGGTTTGGCGCAGAGCTTGAGAGGCCCCTAGGGACACCCAGGAGCCTATTAAGCATCAGATTTGAGTCACAGAGATGTGAGGATGAGCTATAATGGGTGAAGGGCCCAGAAGGGCTTGGGCTCTGGAGTCCCAGGTCCCTGTTTTTAAGATGTGAGTGAGGCAATAAGAGAAGATTTGGAAAAATCTCAGCACTCCAAGTCTGCCATTTGATCTTACTTTCCCTTGATGCCTAGGAAGTGATCAACGTGTCACCTGGCTATCAACTTGTTCGGAATCGGGAACAGATTTCTGTCACCTTAGGGGATGAGATGTTTGATAGGAAAAAGCGGTGGGAATCGGAGATCCCGGACAAAGGCAGATTTTCCAGGTAATGCTGTTGTACCAACATGCAGCTGCTTGGGGCTACTCCCACCCAGCTCAGCCCGGCCTCAGGGACAAGCCAAAGCTGCTATGCCCACACCCAGGCCACTGGTCCCTGCTCTGGAGGGGCTGCAAGGGCACCTCCCTCCTCGCCCCTGCTTTCTGATGATGTATCTCTCCACATCTGCCTCTCTGCTCTGATCCCATCCGTGAGCAGATCCAAGGGGCAAGATGAAGACTGGGAGTTATGTGATTGATCCCAAAGGATAGCAATTGTTCGTGGGGTGAGGAATAGATAGAATAGCCATAAATTAGTCTGAATTTGGGGCATGCAAATTAAGTAAAGTGAGGGTTTCTGGGAGGCTGGAGTGCACTTTTTTTTTTTTTTTTTTTTTTTTTTGAGACAGAATCTCTCTCTGCCACGCAGGCTGGAGTTTAGTGGCACGATCTCAGCTCACTGCAACTTCTGCCTTCCAGGTTTAAGCAATTCTCACGCCTCAGCCTCTCGAGTAGCTAGGATTACAGGCTTGAAACATGACGCCCGGCTAATTTTTATAATTTTAGTAGAGATGGGGTTTCACCATGTTGGCCTGGCTAGTCTCAAACTCCTGACCTCAGGTAATCCTCCCGCCTCAGCCTCCCAAAGTGCTGGGATTATAGGCGTGAGCCACCGTGCCCAGCGTCTTTTTCATTATGTCCAAAAATACTACTCAGCTTGTGCCCCCGGGAGATGCAGTGTGGAAGGTTCTGGCCTGACTCTATCCCGTTAGCACAGCTGTTCTGTCTGTCTTGAGGCTCCACCCACTCTCTGTCCTCCAATGCCATATCAAGTATATCTCCATGTCTTTCTTTTTTCATTAACAGATGCAGATTCATCTCTACATCTTTTCATTCTACCCTTTAATCTCTTATTCACGTCGTCTTCCCTGATATGCTGCCCATGTTCAGGCATCTTACTTCTTAACTGCACTACTGAATGGCTCTCCAAGTGCCTCTTACCTCAGGCTTATTTTGCTGTAATGATTATTTTTTCAACACACAAGTCTAAAAGACCAACAATAGAAAACACACACACACACATACAGACACACACACACACACACTCACACACAATCATCTACCTATCTGCTAGTGTATTGGCAGAATTCAACCAAACCATTAGCAGTGGTTACATCTGGGAAGGGATTCAGGTTGGGGGTGAGTCTGAAGGCCCCTCAAGTAGAATGAGGCCATGTCATGGAGTCTCCCTGATCTGACCTGGCCCAGAGGGGCCAGACCCAAGTTCTTGTCTTCCCGCCAAGGGGCATTCAGCCTCTGCTTTCTTTTCCCTGCTTATCCACAGCCCTCTGCAGGAAGAGAATGGGTCATGCACCTATACTCAAGCTAGCATCAACAGCCACCTCTTGGCCTCACAAGGAAGTTGTCACCAGTTGTGTGCAATAAAACATGATAACCTGTGCTTGTTGTATTCCCTGGTAAAGTTGTGAGTGTTGTTTGTATTGAAGATTGTGTTCAAAAGATATGGGCTCCCTGTTATTCAACTTTCTCATGACTTTTCTTTCTCTTACCCTTGAACTGTCTCCTCCTGTATCCCCTGTCTTGTTTTATCAGCCCACATTCTCTCTGTGCTCTGTTAGACATGGAAGGTGGTTGGCCAAAGAGGTCAAAGCATCTTGCATTGAGGACTTCCTCTCAGCTCCACTGCACATGGCACCATCTGCTGCCTTGTCACTCTAGCCCAACCAGACAGAGCTAAATAATTTACAGATATCATGGCAGCCTTAGACCCAGAAACACAGAAAAACATGACCTGTGCTGAAAGCCACTCTCTTAAATCCCCTCTTAGTCCCATCTCTGGCCCAATCCTTGTCTGTGGTTCACAGTCAGCATCAATCCTATTGAACATCTTCTAATTTCCTAATCCTCTGAACTTCATCCTCTGTTTCAACTATCATTATCAAATCAAGGTCAAACTCTAATAAATTTCTGACATATTTTTATTTTCCTTCTATTCAGTAGGGCACCAAACCATTCTGTTCATGTCTAGTGAGCTTACCCACAAGAGCCAAATCTGAGCCTCAACTGCCCTATTGCCAAATGCCTTCTGTAAGACCGCCCCTATCCCTCCACCTCCACCCCATAATGATAGAGCAGGTGCAGAACATGGCCAGCTCTCACCAGGCCAGCTCTCACCATGCCAGAGTCAGTTATGCTCAGGGGCCTGAATGGCATGGAATGGTAAGCTTTGTGGATTATAGAAGAATTACTTCTCCTACAGGACCAACATCATTTCTGACCTAGAAGAGCAAATCTCAGAGCTGACAGCAATAATTGAACAAATGAACAGAGACCACCAGTCTGCCCAGAAATTGGTGAGTGACCTTACATTAGCTAACATCTTCGTGAACAAGATAAAATTAATATTTTCGGATCACCTATGTGCCAGGCAAAATGCCAAGCACTTTACTCGTATGAGCCATGTTGTCTAGGTGACAGGACCCTAAAGATTGGACTGTGTCACTCAGTAGTATTTCTCTGATGTATTTATCTGTAATTCCAGGAACTCAAGTTCTTCCACAAGACTTAACTCATTTATTTCCAGGAGCTCTCCAAGTACTTCTGTGTGTGTGCAGTGACACTGTCCTCCTCACACTAGGGTGCACTTGTTGTTTTCTGTCTGGCCTTTGTGGTGCGATTAAGTTTCAGAGCTTGTGAGGCTGTCACTGACGACACCAGTGCACTCAATGTCCAGGGCTTACTCTCTGACTGTTAAAGCTGCCCACACATCAGAATCTGCAGATGTCATTTGATACTCTTTGTGATTCCTGAGGATTTCAGTGACACCTTTTTAGCTTTTACCATCTGTTTCATCTGGTGACTTCTTCCTCACCTCAAACAGGTGTGCCTGTTGGCCTGGCCTGGAGTGACAGCCAGTGCTGTGTTCAGAAATATCCTCCCCAGGGTTGTTGAACCCCGCCCCATCTGGGAGGTTTTACTTCCCAGAAGGCAGCCTCTCACCCTCTGATATGTCCCAGACATGTCTGAATCCTACAGTGACCCAGCTTATGACTCAGGCTGGGTCCTATCCTGAGACCACCCTCCTCCGCCCACCAACTATTGATTCATTACCTTATTTATCTGAAAACACTGCCAAGTTTATGGTCTCCTTCTATAGAAAGGAAACTGATGCTCAGGGAAGTTAAATAATTTGCATACGATCACTCAGCTGAACAGTGGTAGATCATTGGACAAAATGAACATTTTAAGTCACAGGCACAGATACTGCTAAAGACATATTTAGAGACTATTTCCATGAAGGGATCCTAGATTGTGTTACTGAAAATACTGCCACTTGTGAACATGCTATTTGTTGTGTGGCCCTGTGGAAGGGAGTAGTGTTGGCTGACCCTGGGCTGTTCTCTGTCTGTCAGAGTGGCTCTGCTGACCACTTGTTGTGCGACACAGTCCCTGGCTTCTCCCCAGTAGTCAGAGAGGTACAAGGACAAGCCCTAAACCCTTGTCCTAGCTGACAGTGGTCACTGACTGATTTGAAGTATTGATTTATCCTGAGACACTGGCCAGAGGATCTGGCATGTTAGAATGAAGTATCACCTGAAAGTGAGCAAATCCTGCCTGCTAGAATGGAACTATACTGTCAACAAGGATTAACACTAGATTTTAAGTTCCTTGAAGGCAAGATCTGAGTCTTAATCCTCTTTGGCTATTCCAAGCCAAGCCTTTTGTTCAATAAATGATTGCTCGATTGGATTACATATCCAAAAATCTGAAGGCCATGATGTAAGAGATGATGGTCTAGCACAGGAGACCAGACCTACCCAAAAAAAATAGTCAGTGAAAGAGATGCACCAACATTATGAACTGAATAAGTACAAAACAACATAGAGCAAGGCACAAATTGTTCTGTTCCCTTATTAATAATGTGCTCTCTGGCACTGCAGAGCACAGTGGAAGAGGGGTGGGAAGGGGGCTGTGCCCCATGAATTGGAAGGCTTTTCAGAAGGTGCAGATCAGAATGGGACGGGGTCCTCAGTCCTGTGTTGTTGATGCTGATTTTGTTTCCAGCTCTCCAGTGAAATGGATCTCCGCTGTGCTGAGATGAAACAGAACTTTGAAAACAAGAACAGGTACACTTTCTGGCATGGACCCTTGTGTGTGTTGATGGCTCTAAGGCTCCTGCATCCTTTGCAGGATTTTAGTTCACTGGGACTTCAGATAGTTCCAAATGGAGTTGGGGGATGAAGGGTGGGGGAGGTGAACAAGGCACGTGTCTTTGAAGAGCAGAATGGCTTGATTCAAAGCCACTAAAATAAACCACAAAGAAACTTATTACTGCTTTTACATTTTATCGCCCAATCCTTTCATTTCAATTATAATCTCCCTTTTTGTTGGTTACTGAGAAGAGTCATTTTTGTTCTCTATGAGATTTCTGTGATAAACAACTGTTGTTTTCAGCCAAATCTCCTCCTCCACCATCTCCTCGTTCTTCTCTTCCTCCTCCTCTTTTTCTTTGTCTCACCTCTACTCTCCCTGGCTGCTAGGTCAGGGCCTCAGCAAAATAGGAAGAAAGTACGAGAGAATCAGGAGCAAAGTCAAATCAAGAGAAAATTAAAAGGAGTCCAAATACAGAGAGATAGAGAATAGAACATGGTTACCATGGTCCGGTAGGAGGAAGAAAATGGGGAGATATTGATCAAATGATACAATGTTGCAAATATGTAGGGTGAACAAGTCCAAAGATATAATGTAAAAAATGACAGCTATAGTTAATAATAATATATGATATTGAGAACTGTTGCTAAATGAGTTTATAGCTGTTCTCAATCACAGGGAGAAAATGGTTAATTAAGTGAAATGATGGATATGTTCATTTGTTCCACTCTAGTAACCTTTTTACCATATGTATATAGTAATCTCCACTATTGTAACCATTTGTGTGTATATATATATACACACATACATATAAACTCTACCTATATATATATGCTTGTGTAGTGTGTGTATATATATAGTAAAAATTATGTGTAGTATATATATAGTATAATGGTTACTATAGTAGAGATGCATATATATATGATTTATATATATATATTAATCTTATGACATCATGTTGTATGCCTTAAATATACACAATAAAATTTATTTTTAAAGGAGTTTTCTTATGTGTATGGGTGAAGATAATCCTACATCCCCTTTCAGGCTACTTGCTGCACACCAGAGCAGCCTTAGAAATCCTGGTGGAGAGATAGCACTCTTAGTTGAGTCATAGCCATTTATACATTTATTTATCTATAGACTTTATTTGTTAGAGCAGTTTTAGGTTTACAGCAAAAATGAGGAGAAAGTACAGAGAGTTCCTGTGCACCCACTGCTAATCAAATTCAATCAAATTAAACTCAAAGATGAGTACACCGAGACACATAATAATCAAACTATCAAAAATCAAAGACAAAGCAAAAATTCTGAGAGCATCAGAAGGTAAGAAACACAACACATACAAAGGAGTGCCAATACAATTTTAATTTCTCAACAGAAACCCTGCAGGCCAGGAGTCGGTGTGATGATGTATTAAAAGTGCTGAAGGAAAAAACTGCCTACCAAGAATACCTTAGAAAAGCTGTCTTCCCCAGTTGAGGGAGAAATAGAAACTTTCCCAAACAAAAATTAAGGGAGTTCATTACTACTATGCCTGCCTTACAGAAATTGCAAAAGGAAGTTTTAAAAACTGAAACAGAAAGCTGCTAATAACATGAGACATATGAATGCACAACACTCAATGGTATAAGCAAAATAGAGTCATACTCAGAATACTTTAGGACTGTGATGATGGGATGTAAGACAATTTTATCCCAACATGAGGGTAAAAACACAAAACTATTAATAACAACTATAGCTAAAATAAATTTTCAGTGATACACATCATAAGATGATATCAGTTCTGACATCAAAAACAAAATGTTAGGGAGGGAGTAAAACTGTTGAGTTATTGCTTGCAATTAAACTTGTTATCAGCTTGAAATAGCTTATTACAAGAACAAGATATTCTAACTAAGTGCCATGGTAACCACAAAGATAAAAATCTTTAGCAGTAGCACAACACAAAAATAGAAATGATTCAAAGCATACACTACAGAAAACATCAAACCACAAAAGAAGAGAGCAAGAAAGAATCTACAAAACAACAAAACAAAAATTAACAAAATGGCAGTAGTAAGTCCTTACCTATTAATAATTACCTTGAGTGTAAATGGATTAAATTCTCTGATTAAAAAAAATAGAATGCCTGAATGGACTTTTTAAAAACAAGAACCAACTATATGCTACCTACAAGAGACTCATGTCACCTGTAAGGCACTTGAGCACTCCTCCCAGGGTCTGAGATTAAGCCCACTCAACCTGCCGCTACCACCATTACTGGCACCTACCTGCATGCACCACCTATGGACCTGAGGACAGGACCACCCAACTTGTCATAGCCATTGCCAACACCAGTGAGTACCACTTGGGTCCTAGAGGGTTGTCCCACTAATGCTACTGCCATCAGCCACAACACACCCATGGCCAATGGGTCCGTGAACCTACCTACCTGCCCAACCCATAGCTGCCATTCCTGACACCTGAAAAGGCCACTAAAAGGCCCAAGAATTGGCCTGCCTGAACCCACTAATACTTAATGCCAGCATATGCCACCCTGGGGCCCAAAGATAGGCATGCTTATAAGATTAGAATAAAACTAGAAATCAATAACAAGAAAAACTTTGGAAACTATACAAATGCATGGAAATTAAACAGCATTCTCCTGAATGACCAATAGAACAATGAAGAAATTAAGATGGAAATAAAAAAAATTTCTTGAAACAAAAAAAAATTGAAATACAACATACCAAAGCCTGTGGGATACAGCAAAAGCAGTGCTAAGAGGGAAGTTTATAGCAATAAACCCCTACATCAAAAAAGTAGACAGATTTCAAATAAACACTCTAACAATGCACCTGAAGGAATTGGAAAACCAAGCCCAAAATTAGTAGAAGAAAAGAAGTAATAAAAATCAGACCAGAACTAAATGAAATAGAAACTAAAAAAAAATACAAAAGGGTCAGCAAAAAAACAGGTTCTTCGAAAAGATAAACCAAATTGATAAACCACTAGCTAGACTAACCAAAAAAAGACAAGAGAAGACCCAAATAAAATCAGAAATGAAAAAAGAGACATTACAACTGATGCCACAGAAATGCAAGAAATCATCAGAGACTATTATTAACAACTATAACACTAACAAACTAAAAAACCTAGCAAAAATAGATAAATTCCTGAAAACATAAAATCTAACAAGATGAATCAGGAAGAAATTGAAAATTATTCAAGACCAATAATAAGTAGCAATGTTGAATCAGTAATAAAAAGTCTCCCAACCAAGAAAAGCCCAGGACCAGATGGATTCACTATCAAATTCTACCAAACATATAAAGGAGAACTAATAGCAATCCTCCTCAAACTATTCAAAAAAATTTGAAGAGGAGGAAATTCTCCCTTACTTATTCTGTGAAGCCAGCATTACCTTAATACCTAAGTCAGATGACAGTACAACAACAGGAAAAAGAAAACTATGGATCAATATCTCTGATGAACACAGATGCAAAAATCTTCAATGAAATACTAGCAAACCAAATCCAACAATACATCAAAAATATAATACACTATGACTAAGTGGAACTTATATCAGAAATGCAAGGATGTTCAGCATATTGAAAATCAATAAACATGATATATAACATCAACAGAATGGAGGGCAAAAATCATGTGATCATCCCAATAGATGCAGAAAAAGCATTTCATAATAGTCAACACTGCTTCATGATTAAAAAATAAAACCTTTCAACAAGCTAGATATAGAAGAAACATACCTCAACATAACAAAGGCTATATATGACAGATCTGCAGCTATCATCATACTGAATAGGGAAAAATTGAAAACTTTTCCTCTGAGAATTGGAACAAGATAAGGATGCCTACTTTTACCGCTCCTATTCAATATAGTACTGGAAGTCCTAGCCAGAGCAATCCTGCAAAAGAAAGAAATAAAAGGCATCCAAATTGGAAAAGAGGAAGCCAAATGATCTCTCTTTGCCAAAAAACATGATCTTATATATGAAAATCACAAAAGAACTCCATCCAAAAACTCTTAGAACTAATAAACAAATTCAGTAAAGTTGCAGAATATAAAATCAACATACAAATATAAGTTGCATTTCTGTACACCAACAATGAAATAGCCAAAAGAGAAATCAATAAGGCAATAACATTTACACTGGCTACAAAGCATAAAATAAAATATCTAGGAATAAATTTAACCAAAAAGGTGAAAGACCTTTAGAAGGAAAACTACAAAACACAGATGTAAGAAATTGAAGAGGACACAAACAAATGGAAAGACATTTCACCCATGCTTATGGACTGGAAGAATTAATATCGCCAAAATGGCCATGCTGCCCAATGCAATCCCTAAATTACCAATGTCACTTTTCACAGAAATAGAAAAAATAATTCTAAAGTTCATATGGAACAAAAGATGAGCCGCAATAGCCAAAGCAATCCCATGGGGAAAAAAAATCTGGAGCTATCACATTACCTGACTTCAAAATATATTACAAGACCAGGTATGGTGACTCACACCTGTAATCCCAGCACTTTGGGAGGCCAAGGCGAGAGGATGGCTTGTGTCCAGGAGTTTCAGACTAGCCTGCACAACATAGCGAGACACCATCTACACAAAAGATTAAAAATTAGCCAGGTATTATGGAGTGTGCCTGGAGTCCTAGCTACTTGGGAGGCTGAGGTGGGAGGATCACCTGAGCCCAGATGGTCGAGGCTGCAGTGAGCTGTGATCATGCCACTGCACTCCAACTGCGCTCCTTGATATAGATCAAGGCTATCATAACCAAAATGGCATGGTATTAGTATAAAAATAGACACATAAACATAAAGCATGGAACAGAACAGAGAATCCAGAAATAAATTCATATAATTACAGCCAACTGATCTTTGACAAGGCTGTCAAGAACATACACTGGGAACAGGGCACCCTCTTCAATAAATGATGCTGGGAAAACTGAATAACCATATGTAGAAGGGTGAAACTAGACCCCTATCTCTCATCATATACAAAAAATGAACTCAAGATGGATTAAAGTCTTAAATGTAAGATCCAAAGCTATAAAAATACTAGAAGAAAACCTAGGGAAAAGTCTTCAGAACATTGGTCTAGGCAAAGATTTTATGACCAAGACCTTGAAAGCACAGGCAACAAAAACAAAAAAAGACAAATGAGACTATATTAAACTAAAAAGCTTCTACACAGCAAAAGAAACCATCAACAGAGTGACGAGACATTCTCTTAAATGGGAGAAAGTATTTGCAAACTACTCATTTGACAGAGGACTCAAATAATTCAACAGTAAAACAAACACAAATTCATTAAAAATGGGCAAAGGACACCAGTAGACATTTCTTAAAGGAAGACATACAAATAGCCAATAAGTATGTGTTCAACATCACTAATCATCAGGGAAATGTAGAGCAAAAACACAATAAGATATCATCTTACACCAGTTAGAATGGCTATTTTAAAAAGACAAAAAATAACATATGTTGACAAAGATGTGGAGAAAAGGGAACTCTTATATACTGTTGGTGGAAATGTAAATTAGTACAGCCATTATGGAAAACACTATAGAGATTTCTCAAAAACTTAAAAATATGATGAACCAGCAATTCAACTACTGGATATTTCTTCAAAGATTGTGGAGAACAGGAAATGCTATACATTATTGGTGGGGATGTTAATTAGTTCAGCCACTGTGGAAAGAAGTTTGGAGATTTCTCAAAGAACTTGAGACAGAACTACCATTTGACCCAGCAATCCCATTATTGGGTGTATTATACTCAAAGGAATGTAAATCATTCTACCAAAAAGACACATACATGTGTATGTTCATCACATCACTATTCACAGTAACAAAGATATGGTTCAACCTAGATGCCCATCAGTGGTGGACTGGATAAAGAAAATGTGATATATATACACCATACAATACTACACAGCCATGAAAAAGAACAAAATCATGTCCTTTGCAGCAACATGGATGCAGCTGAAGGCCATTATCCTAAGCGAATTAACACAGGAACAGAAAACCAAATACTGCATATTTTCACTTATAAGGGAGACCTAAACATTGTGTACACATAGATACAAAGAAGAGGGTAATAGACGGTGAGACCTACTTGAAGGTGGAGGTTGGGAGGAGAGTGAGGGTTCAAAAACAACCTATCAGGTACTATGCTCACTACCTGGGCAATGAAATCATTTGTACACAAAACCCCAGTGATGTACAATTTACCTATGCAACAAATATATACATGTACATGTACCCCTAAACCTAAAATAAAAATGGAAAAAGAAAAAAATTAGTAGCATTTCTATACACTAATAGTTAAGTATCTAAAAAAGAAATTAAGAAGACAATTCTATTTATACCATCTTAAAAAATAAGATACCTAGGAATAAATTTAACCAAGGAAGTGAAAGATTTCTACACTGAAAATTATGAAGCATCAATAAAAGAAATTGAAGAAGAAGCAAATAAATGGAAAGATAGTCCATGTTCATGAATTGGAAGAATTAATATTGTTTAAATGATCATACTACCCAAAGCATTACACAGATTTAATGCAATCCCTATCAAAATACCAAAAATGTTCTTCACAAAAATAGAACAAATAATCTTAAAATTCATATGGAACCACAAAGTCCCCAAATAGCCAAAATGATCCTGAGCAAAAATAACAAAGCTAAAGGCACCTGATTTTAAATTATACTACAAAGCTATAGTAATCCAAACAGCATGATACTGGCATAAAAAAACACACACATAGACCAATGGAACAGAATAGAGGCCTATAAATAAATGTATACACCCATAGCCAACTGATTTTTGACAAAGGTGCCAAGAACACAGACTGGGAAAAAAGATAGCCTTTTCAATAAATGGCTTTTAGTCAAATTAAAAGAAGTAGATGAAACAAAGAGAGATCTCAAAGAAGCTAATATTGTACCTCACAAAACTAGGAAAGAACAAAATAAGCCCAAAGTATGCTGAAGAAAGAAAATAATAAAGATCAAAGCAGAAATAAATGAAATAGAGACTAGAAAAACAATATAAAATATCAATGAAACTAAGAGTTGTTTTTTGAAAAGATAAAAGCAACAAACCTTTAGCTAAACTAACAAAAAAATAGAGAAGACTCAAATAAATAAGATCAGAAATGAAAGAGGACACATTACGACTGATATGACAAATACAAAGGATCATAAGAGACTACTGTGAACATTTATATGGCAGTGAATTGGATAACCTAGAAGAAACAGATAAATTTCTAGACACATAAAACCTACCAAGACTTAATCATAAAAACGATAGAAAATCTGAACAGACCAATAAAGATGATATTGAATAAGTAATAAAAAGCCTACCATCCAAAAAAAACCCCAGACTTGGTGCCTTTACTGCTTAATTCTACCTGACATTTAAAAAAAGAACTAACATCAATTCTTCTCAAATTCTTCTAAAAAAGTGAAGAGGTGGAAGGACTTTCACATGTTTTTTTTTTAGCTTTTTTTTTTTTTTTTAGACAGAATTTCACTCTTGTTGCCTAAGCTGGAGTGCAATGG
Source organism: Pongo pygmaeus (assembly GCF_028885625.2). Taxonomy (NCBI): domain Eukaryota; kingdom Metazoa; phylum Chordata; class Mammalia; order Primates; family Hominidae; genus Pongo; species Pongo pygmaeus. The sequence goes on along the minus strand of NC_072384.2, from coordinate 101,563,230 downwards.
TGCGATCTCGGCTCACCACAACCACCACCTCCTGGGTTCAAGCGATTCTCGTGCCTCAGCCTCCTGAGTAGCTGGGATTACAGGCTTGCACCACCACGCCTGGCTAATTTTGTATTTTTAGTAGAGATGGGGTTTCTCCATGTTGGTCAGGCTGGTCAGGCTGGTCTTGAGCTCCCGACCTCAAGTGATCTGCCTGCCTCAGCCTCCCAAAGTGCTGGGATTACAGGCATGAGCCAATGCACCCAGCCCTTTCACACCATTTTTATGAGGCCAGCATTACTCTGATACCAAGTCAGACAAGAACATTATGAGAAAATAAAATTACAGGCCAAAATCCTTAATGAACTTAGATACAAAAATCCTTAATTAAATATTAGCAAACAGAATTCAACAACATATTAAAAGGATCATCCACCATGATCCAGTGAGATTTATCCCCTGGGATGCAAGAATGGTTGGACACAAACAAATCAATAAATGTGATACCTCACATTAATAGAATGAAGGACAAAACCGTATGAACAGACACTTCTCAAAAGAAGACATTTATGCAGCCAAAAGACACATGAAAAAATGCTCATCATCACTGGGCATCAGAGAAATGCAAATCAAAACCACAATGAGATACCATCTCACACCAGTAGAATGGCAATCATTAAAAAGTCAGGGAACAACAGGTGCTGGAGAGGATGTGGAGAAATAGGAACACTTTCACACTGTTGGTGGGAGTGTAAACTAGTTCAACCACTGTGGAAGTCAGTGTGGCGATTCCTCAGGGATCTAGAACTAGAAATACCATTTGACCCAGCCATCCCATTACTGGGTATATACCCAAAGGATTATAAATCGTGCTGCTATAAAGACACATGCACACGTATGTTTATTGCGGCCCTATTCACAATAACAAAGACTTGGAGCCAACCCAAATGTCCAACAATGATAGACTGGATTAAGAAAATGTGGCACATATACACCATGGAATACTGTGCAGCCATAAAAAAGGATGAGTTCATGTCCTTTGTAGGGACATGGATGAAGCTGGAAACTATCATTCTCAGCAAACTATCGCAATGACAAAAAACCAAACACCGCATGTTCTCACTCATAGATGTGAATTGAACAGTGAGAACACATGGACACAGGAAGGGGAACATCACACACCGGGGCCTGTTGTGGGGTGGGGGTAGGGGGGAGGGATAGCATTTGGAGATATACCTAATGTTAAATGACGAGTTACTGGGTGCAGCACACCAACATGGCACATGTATACATATGTAACTAACCTGCACGTTGTGCACATGTACCCTAAAACTTAAAGTATAATAAAAAAATAAGTACATAAATAAATAAATCCAACTACAAAATGGGTAAGGGACCTGAATAGACATTTCTCAAAAGAAGACATACAAATGGCTAACAGACATATGAAAAAATGCTCAATATTGCTAATCATTAGGGAAATGCAAATTAAAACCATAGTGAGTTATTAATCTCACATCTATCAGAATAGCTATTATAAAGAAGGCGAAAGATAACAAGTGTTGAAGATGTGGAGAAAAGGAAACACTTACAAAGTGTTAGTGGGATTGTAAATTAGTATGGCCATTATGGAAAACTGTATGGAGGTTGCTCAAAAAACTAAAAATAGAAATACCATATGATCCAGCAATCCCACTTCTGGGTGCTTACCCAAAGTATTTGAAATCAGTTTGTTGAGATGTCTGTATTCCCATGTTCAATTCAGTACTATTAACAACATCCAAGTTATGGAATCAACTTAAGGGTCCATCAGTTGATAAATGGATAAAGAAAAAGTGGTATATACATAAAATGGAATAGTATTCAGCCTTTATAAAGAAGGAAATTCTGGCATTTGTGACAACATGGATGGAACTGGAGAGCATTACGCTAAATAAAATACACCAGGCACAGGAAGACAAATACCACATATTCTCACTTATATGTGGAATCTGAAACAATCAAACTCATAGAAACAGTGAGTAAAATGGTGGTTAAAGAGGCTAGCGGGTGGGGGAATAGGGAGATGATGGTCAAAGAGTACAAAATCTCAATTAGGCAGGAGAAATATGGGATTTTCTTAGATCTATTGCACAGAGTAGTAAATACAGTTAATAATAGAGTATTGGACATTTCAAAATTGCTAAGAATAAATTTCAAATGTTCTCACTAAAAAAACTTTTAGGCTGGGTGCAGTGGCTCACGCCTGTAATCTCAGCACTTTGGGAGGCCGAGGCGGGTGTATCACCTGAGGTCACAAGTTCAAGACCAGCCTGGCCAACATGGTGAAAACCCATCTCTGCAAAAATACAAAAATTAGTCGGACATAATGGCAGGTGCTTGTAATCCCAGCTACCCGGAGGCTGAGGTAGGAGAATCGCTTGAGCCCAGGAGGCGAAGGTTGCAGTGAGCCGAGATTGTGCTATTGCACTCCAGCCTGGGGGACAGAGCCAGAGACTACGTCTCAAAAAAAAAAAAAGAAAAAAATTTAAAGTATTTCAGGTGATGACTATGTTAACTAGTTTGGTTTCATTATTCCACATTGTATTCACAAATCATAACATCACTTTTTACCCCATAAATTTATATGTTACCAATTTATAATTAAAAAAAGAAATCCTGGTGGAGAGACAGCACTCTTAGCTGAGCCATAAACTTTTATGTACTTATTCATTTATTTATAAACTTTATTTTTTAGAGTAGTTTTAGAGTTTTAGGTTTATAGCAACATTGAGGGGAAAGTATAAAAGATTTCCCATATACTTACTGCCCCCTCACACACATAGCTTCCCCCATTATCACTATCCCCAAAAGTGGTAACATTTGTTATAATCAGTGAACCTATATTGACACATCATTATCACCCAAAGTTCATAGTTGACATTAGAGTTCACTCTTGGTATTGTACATTCATTGAGTTTGGACAAATGTGTAATGACATGTATCCACTATTCTAGTGTCATACAGAATAGTTTCACTGCCCTAGAAATCTGCTGCGCTCTGCCTATTCATCCTACCTCCCACCCCTAACCTCGGGCAAACACTGATCTCTTTACTGTCTCCATAGTTTGACCTTTTTCAGAATGTCATATAGTTGGAATCATACCCTATGTAGCCTTTTTAAATTGGCTTCCTTCACTTAGTAATATGCTTTTAAGTTTCCTCCATGTCTTTTCAAGCTTGATAGCTCATATGGACTCATTTTAATACTCATCATAAACACTGCCAACATCACTTCCTGGAATGGAGGTTGGAGAAAACTTGGGTTCTAAAATTATCCTGGGTGTCAGTGCAGCCCATAGTTTCCCAAGCAAGCTATAGACAAGACTGTGCTGATTATTAGAGGGGAATCTGTGGTCATGCTGGCTCCATTCAAAACAATGGTTGTAGAAAAGGGTCCCCTCACCCTTTCTGGATAGATGCCAGGATAATGCTTCAGGAAGTGAGGGCCTCAGGCTGAGTATGGTAGCTCACGCCTGTAATCCCAGCACTTTGGGAGGCCAACACAGGAGGATTGCTTGAGTCCAGGAGTACTTTGAAACCAGCCTGGACAACATAGCAAGACCCCATCTCTACAAAAAATTAAAAAATTAGATGGGCATGGTGGCACATGCCTGTGTTCCCAACTACTTGGGAGGCTGAGGTGGGAAGATCACTTGAGCCCGGGAGGTTGAGGCTGCAGTGAGCTGTGACCATGCCACCACACTCACGCTGGGCAACAGAGTGAGACCCTGACTAAAAAAAAAAAAAAAAAAGATTTAAAAATTTTAAAAATAAAAAAGTGAGAACCTCACTTCCTGTGGGAGGGTGGAGGGTAGGATCAGATCAGGGTAACAGCTCAGCTCTAGAATTCTTTTTACTAATGATTGCGGCCTTCTCCTGGGGTCCCACAGGGAGCTCAAAGAGGCCCATGAAGCAGAACTCAGTGAGTTGGAGAACAACTACAAAGCAGCCTTGAAGGCGGAGAAGTTGGCTGCCCAAGAGAAGCTAGGTACTGCTGGGACCTGGGAGAATGACCCTGGATGAAGGTCCAGGCAATGGCATTTCTAATAAGCTTCTAGGGTGATTTCCGAGGCACACAAAGGTTTTACTACCTTGGTGATGAGTTTGGGGTGGGGAAGGTGTGCAGAAGAACTCACGTATGAATTTGAAAATGTGCATATCAGAAGACTAATGATGACCCTGTTGTTTTCCTTTTATCCAGAGGAGATGGGAAAAGAATACAAGTATTTGAAGAATATGTTTCGTACATATCAGGTGAGATACAGAGCTCCCTGTTGGATTACAAGAGAAGGAAGGCTCATTCCTGGCTAACATTGGGATAAATCTAGAGCTTTTGAGAAATATTACCACCCAAAGACAACCCCTGTTAATATTTGTACTTTATTAGAACTGCAGTTGAGATTATATTGTATATTGTATAACATCTATATATATTTTTATATCTTCTTTATCAAGCATATAAGAAACTTTTCCCTCCTTTATAATGACTTGATATTATCCTAATGAAATTGCCATTGGGTTCTAAAATTCTACTGCTCCCCTATTATTGGGCATTTGAGTTGTTTCCAATTGCTTGCTGTAACAGATAATACCACTTTGAATATCTTTGATTCTAGAAGTAGAGTGCTTGGTCAAAAAGAATGAACTTTAAAAAAAGACAACTTTTATTTTAGATTCAGGGGATACATGTACAAGTTATTGTGTGATGCTGAGGTTTGGGATATGAATGATCTCATTACCCAGCTGGCGAGCATAGTACCCAATAGTTATTCCACCCTTCCCCCTCTTCTTCTCTCCCAATAGCCCCCAGTGTCTACGAGAACACATGGCACTTGATTTTCTGTTCCTGTGTTAATTGGCTTTAGGATAATAGTCTCTAGGGCCATCCACGTTTCTATGAAGGACATGATTTTGTTCTTTTTTATGGCTGCATAGTATTCCATGGTATATGTACCACATTTTGTTTATCCAGTCCACTGTCAGTGGGCACTTAGGGTGATTCCATGTCTTTGCTATTGTGAATTGTCTGTGATGAACATACAAGTGAAGGTGTCTTTTTGGTAGCAAAAATTATTTTCTTTTGGATATATACCCAGTAATGGGATTGCTGAGTCAAATGGTAGTTCTGTTTTAAGTTCTTTGAGAATCTCCAAGCTGCTTTCCACCATGACTGAACTAATTTACATTCCTACCAATGGTGTATAAGCATTCCCTTTTTCCTCCAACCTCACCAGCATCTGTTGTTTTTTGACTTTTTAATAATAACCATTCTAATGTGTGTCGGCTGGTATCTCATTGTGGTTTTTGATTTGCATTTCTCTGATGATTAGTGACATGAAGCATTTTTTATGTTTTCTGACCACTTGTATGTCTTCTTGTTTTTTACACACTACTACATTCTGTTTATGACATGAAATATTTACATGATTGGAAAAAGTAAAAACTGGGGAACAAAAAGCAGATTAGTATTTACCATGGGCTGGACTGAGATTGGGGGAGGCGTTGACTACAAAGGGACAGGAGAGAATTACTGGAGATGATGTAGTGGTAGTTCCATAGCTATCCATTGGTCAAACACATTAAATGTATACTGAACAAGGGCACATTTTACTCAATTAAACTGACGTTAAAAAAAGAAGTGAAAAAGAAGAAATTCCATTTAGAATGTTGAAAAACTGTAGATTTAGTTCTAGAATTCTGGGGTTCTATAATTTATTTCAAAATACAGGTTTTCAGCCCATTTTTAACTTATCAAATCTTTATTCAGAAATCCAAAGTTTATATTTAAAAATAGCTCATTTAAATTTGACCATAGGCCGGGCGCTGTGGCTCACGCCTGTAATCCCAGCACTTTGGGAGGCCGAGGCAGGCAGATCACCTGAGGTCAGGAGTTTGAGACCAGTCTGGCCAACATGGCAAAACCCTGTCTCTACCAAAAATACAAAAATTAGTCGGACATGGTGGCACGCACCTGTGATCCCAGCTACTCAGGAAACTGAGGCAGGAGACTCGCTTGAACCTGGGAGGCAGAGGTTGCAGTGAGCCGAGATCATGCCACTGCACTCTAGCCTGGGCAACAGAGCAAGACTCTGTCTCAAAATATATATATAAATAAATAAAATAAAAAAGAAATAAATTTGACCCTAAAGCTAACACATGTAAAAATTATATAAAAGAAAAGAAAATTGTTCCAACTTTTTTTACTTTGGGGTTTTTAAAAAAGTTTTATTTCAATAGCTTTGGGGGTACAAATGGTTTGTTACCTGGATAAATTATATAGTGGTGAATTCTGAGACTTTAGTGCACCCATCATCTAAGTAGTGTATATTGTACCTAATGTGTAGTTTTTTTTTTTTTTATCACAAGCCACTCTCCCACCTCCCACTTCAGAGTCTCTAAAGTTCATTAATGAATATGCCTTTGCATATTCATGGCTTAGCTCCCACTTTTAAGTGACATCATACAGTTTTTGGTTTTCCACTCCTGTGTTACTTCGCTTAGAATAATGGCCTCCAGCTCAATCCAAGTTGCTGCAAAAGACATTTCATTCCTTTTAATGACTGAGTAGCAGTCTATGGTGTATATATGCCACATTTTCTTTATCCACTCATTAGTCAACGGGCACTCAGGTTGGTTCCACATCTTTGCAACTGTGAATTGTGCTGCTATAAACATACACGTACGAGTGTCTTTTTCATATAATGACTTATTTTCCTTTCGATAGAGATCCAGTAGTGGGATTGCTGGATTGAATGGTAAATCTACTTTTAGCTCTTTAAGAAATCTCCATACTGTTTTCCATAAAGGTTGTACTAATTTACATTTCCACCAGCAGTATATAAGCGCTCCCTTTTCCCCACATCCACACCAAAATATATTGGTTTTTTACTTTTTAATAATGACCATTCTTGCAGGAGTAAGGTGGTATCTCATTGTGGTTTTAATTTGCATTTCCCTGACGATTAGTGATATTGAGCACTTTTTCATGTTTGTTGGCCATTTGTATATCTTCTTTTTAGAAATATCTATTCATGTCATTTGCCCACTTTTTAATGGGATTATTTGTTTCTTTCTTGCTGATTTGTTTGAATTCCTTGTTTGATTACTAGTCCTTTGTCAGATGCATAGTTTGCAAATATTTTCTCCCATTCTGTGGGTTGTCTGTTTATTGTTTCTTTTGCTATACAGAAGCTTTTTAGTTTAATTAGGTTCTATTTATTTATTTTTGGTTTTGTTGCATTTGCTTTTGGGGTCTTAGTCGTGAATTATTTGCCTAAGCCAATGACTAGAAGAGTTTTTCTAATGTCTTCTAGAATTTTTATAGTTTCAGGTCTTATATTTAAGTCTTTGATCCATCTTGAGCTGATTTTTGTATAAGGTGAGAAATATGGATCCAGTTTCATTTTTCTACATGTGGCTTGCCCATTCTCCCAGCACCACTTATTAAATAAAGTATCATTCCCCAATTTATGTTTTTGTTTGCTTTGCCAAAGATAATTTGGCTGTAAATATTTGGCTTTATTTCTGGGTTCTCTATTCTGTTTCCTTGGCCTATGTGCCTACTTTTATACCAGTACCATGCTGTTTTGTTAACTATAGCCTTGTAGTATAATCTGAAGTCTAGTAATGTGATGCCTCCAGATTTGTTCTTTTTGCTTAGTATTGCTTTGGCTATTCTGGCTCTTTTTTGGTTCCATATGAATTTTAGAATTTTTTTTCTGATTCTGTGAAAAATGATGTTGGTATTTTGATGGGAATTGCATTGGATCTGTAATGCAAGATTACTTTGGGCAGTATGGTCATTTTTACAATATCGATTCTTCCAATCCATGAGCATAGAATGCATTTCCATTTGTTTGTATAATCTATTACTTCTTTCAGCTGTGTTTTATAGTTCTCCTTGTAGAGATCTTTCACCTCCTTGATTAAGTACATTCCTAAGTTTTTTTTTTTGTTTTTTTTTTTTGAGATGGAGTTTCACTCTTGTTGCCCAGGCTGGAGTGCAATGGCACGATCTCGGCTCACCGCAACCTCTGCCTCCCAGGTTCAAGTGATTCTCCTGCCTCAGCCTCCCTAGTAGCTGGGATTATAGGCATGTGCCACCATGCCCGGCTAATTTTGTATTTTTAGTAGAGACGGTGTTTCTCCATGTTGGTCAGTCTGGTCTTGAACTCCCGACCTCAGGTGATCCACCTGCCTCGGCCTCCCAAAGTGCTGAGATTACAGGCATGAGCCACTGTGCCTGGCCTAGTATTTTATTTTTTTGTAACTGTTGTAAAAGGGTATCAATTCTTTACTTGATTCTCAGCTTGGTCATTGTTAGTGTATAGCAGTGCTACTGATATGTGTACACTGATTTTGTAAACTGAGACTTTACTGAATTCATTCATCAAATCTTAGAGTCTTTGGAGGAGTCTTTAGGATTTTCTAGGTATACAATTATATAATCTTCAAACAGCAATAGTTTGACTTCTTTTCCAATTTGGATGCCCTTTATTTCTTTCTCCTGTCTAATTGCTCTAGCTAGGACTTCCAGAACTATGTTGAATGAGAGTGGGAAAAGTGGCCATCTTGTCTTGTTCCAGTTCTCAAGGGGAATGCTTTCAACTTTTTTCCATTCAGTATGATGTTGGCTGTGGGTTTGTCATATATGGCTTTTATTATTTTGAGGTAGGTCCCTTCTATGCCTAGTTTGTTAAGAGTTTTAATTATAAAGGATGCTGGATTTTAAAAGCTTTTTCTGAATCTGTTGAGATGATCATATGTTTTTTGTTTTCAATTCTGTTTATGTGATGTATCACATTTATTGACCTGTGTGTGTTAAACCATCCCTGCATCCCTGGGACAAAATCCACTTGAATTATCTTTTTGATGTGCTATTGGGCTTGGTTAGCTAGTATTTTATTGAGGATTTTTGCATCTATGTTCAACGTCAGTGAAATTGGTCTGTAGGTTTTTTTTTTTTTTTATTTGTTGTGTTCTTTCCTGGTTTGGATATCAGGGTGATACTGGCTGCATAGAATGATTTAGGGAGGATTCCCTCGTTCTCAATCTTTCAGAATCGTTTCAGTAAGATTGGTACCAATTCTTCTTTGAACATCTGGTGGAATTCAGCTGTGAATCCATCTGGTCCTGGTCTTTTTTTGTTGTTCTTGGCAATTTTTAAGTTACTGATTCAATCTTGCTGCTTGTTATTCACGTGTTCAGGGTTTCTGTTTCTTCCTGATTTAATACAGGAGAGTTGTACGTTTCCAGGAATTTGTCTATTTCCTCTAGGTTTTCTAGTTTGTATGCAAAAAGGTGTTCACAGTAACCTCAAGTGATCTTTTGTATTTCTGTGGTTCTGTGAGTTGTAATGTCTCCAATTTCATTTCTAATTGAGCTTATTTAGATCTTCTCTCTCTTCTTTACTTGTTTAATCTTTTCTTCTTTTCTTGGCTAATCTAGTCTATTTTATTTTTTCAAAGAACCAGCTTTTTGTTTCATTGATCTTTTTGTATTTTTTGTTTGAATTTCAGTTAGTTCTGCTCTGGTCTTCATTATTTCTTTTCTTCTTCTATCTTTGGGCTTAGTTTTTTTTGTTTCTCCAGTTCCTTGCAGTGTGATATTAAGTTGTCAATTTGTGCTCTTTCAGACTTTTAGATGCAGGCGTTCAGCACTATAAACTTTCCTAGCACTGCTTTTGCTGTATCCCAGAGGTTTTTTAGTTTTTAGTTTTTTGAGACAGTCTCACTCTGTCAACCAGGCTGGAGTGCAGTGGCACCATCTTGGCTCACTGCAAGCTCTGCCTCCCAAGTTCAAGTAGTTCTCGTGCCTCAGCCTCCCAAGTAGCTGACACTGAGACTACAGGTGCCTGCTACCACACCCAGCTAATTTTTGTATTTTTAGTAAAGATGGGGTTTCACCATGTTGGCCAGCCTGGTCTCGGACTCCTGGCCTCAAGTGATCCACCTGTTTGGCCTCCCAAAGTGCTAGAATTACAGGCATGAGCCACCACACCCCACCTATCCCAAAGGTTTTGATAACTTGTGTCATTATCATTCAATTCAAAATTTTTTAAAATTTCCATCTTGATTTCACTGTTTACCCCAGATATCATTCAGGAATGGATTATTTTATTTCCATGTATCTGCATAGTTTTGAGGATTCCCTTTGAAGTAGATTTTTAGTTTTATTCTGCTATGGCCTGAGCAGATACTTCATATGATTTCAATTTTTAAAAATTTATTGAGACTTGTTTTGTGACCTAGCATATGGCCTAGATTCTTAGAGACTGTTCTATGTACTGATGAGAAGAATATACATTCTACAGTTCTTGGGTAGAATGTTCTGTAAATAGCTGTTATGTCCATTTGTTTTAGCATGTCATTTAAGTCCATTATTTCTCTGTTGACTTTGTGTCTCAAAGATTTGTCTAGTGCTGTCAGTGGTATATTAAAGTATCCCACCATTACTGTGTTGCTGTCTATCTCATTTCTTAGGTCTAGTAGTAATTGTTTTATGAATCTGCAAGCTCCAGTGTTAGATGCATGTAAATTTAGGATTGTAATATCTTCTTGTTGGATTGATCCTTTTATCATTATATTGACCGTCTTTGTCTTGTTTTACTGTTGTTGCTTTGAAGTTTGTTTTGTCTGATATAAGAATAGCTACTTCTGCTTGCTTTTGGTGTCCATTTGCATGGAATATCTTTTTCCACCCTTTTACCTTGAGTTTATTTGAATCCTTTCATGTTAGGTGAGTCTCTTGAAGACAGCAGATATTTGGATTGTGATTTTTGTTATCCATTCTGCCATTCTGTATTTTTTAAGTGGAGCATTTAGGCCATTTACATTCAACATTAATATTGAGATGTGAAGTACTGTTCTCTTCATCATGTTAATTGTTATGTATATAGTTTTTCTTTTTTCATTCTGTTATTGTTTTATAAACTTCATGAGTTTTAAGCTTTCCAGAGATTCTATTTTGGTGCATATTTGGCTTTTGTTTCAATGTTTAAAACTCCTTTTAGCCCACCTTTCTTTCTTTTCTTTCCTTCCTTCCTTGCTTCCTTCCTTCCTTCCTTCTTTCCTTTCTTTCTTTTTTTTTTTTGATAGAGTCTGGCTCTGTCACCCAGGCTGGAGTGCAATGGTGCAATCTTGGCTCACTGCAACCTCTATCTCCTGGGTTCAAGAGATTCTCATGCCTCAGCCTCCCGAGTAGCTGAGATTACAAGCATGCACAATCACACCTGGCTAATTTTTGTATTTTTTAGTAGAGACTGGGTTTTGCCATGTGGCCAGGCTGGTAGCATTTCTCGTAGTGTTGGTTTGCTAGTGACAAATTCCCTCAGCATTCGTTTATCTGAAAATGACTTTTATTTCTCCTTCAATTACAAAACCTAGTTTTACAGGATACAGAATTCTTGGCTGACAGTTTTTCTGTTTAAGGAGATTGAAGTTAAGACCCCAATACCTTCTGGCTTGTAAGGTTTCTGCTGAGAAGTCGGCTGTTATTCTGATAGGTTTTCCTTTGTAGCTTACCTGATATTTTTGTCTTACTGCTCTTAGAATTATTTCCTTCACTTTGAGTTTAGATAGCCTGATGACTATATGCCTTGGTGAAGATCTTTTTGCAATTAATTTCCCAGGAGTTCTTTGAGCTTCTTGGATTTGGATATCTAGATCTCTAGCCACGCCAGGAAGGTTTTCCTCAATTATTCCCTCAAATAAGTTATCCAGACTTGTTATTTTCTCTTCTCCCTCTGGAACACCAATTATTCTTAGGTTTGGCTGTTTAACATAATCCCATATTTCTTGAAGACTTTGTTCATTTCTTTTGATGCTTTTTTCTTTATTTTTGTCTGATTGGATTAGTTTAAAAACCTTGTCTTCAAGCTCTGAAATTCTTTCTTTTACTTGTTCTAGTCTATTGTTAAAGCTTTCCGCTGCATTTTGTAATTCCCTAAGTGTGTCTTTCATTTCTAGAAATTCTTATTGTTTTTTCTTGATAATATCTATCTCTCTAGAAAATTTTTCATTCATATCCTGAAATGCTTTTTAAATTTATAATAGTTTTCATCTTTCTCTGAAATCTCCTTGAGTAGCTTAATAATTGACCTTCTGAATTCTTTATACGGTATTTTAAAGAGTTCGTCCTGCTTTGGATCCATTGCTGGAGAGCTAGTGTTATCTTTTGGGGGTGTTATAGAACCCTGTTTTTTCATATTACCAGAGTTACTTTTCTGGTTCCTCCTCATTTGGGTAGATTATTTCTTCTAATTATCCTTGAATTTATGTTTGATTTGACTGTGTTTCTTTTTGTGTTTGTTTTTTAATTTCTTTTTTCCACTTAAGGATGTGACTTTAATGCTTATCATATTATGGCCTAATTTGGTTTTTGGTGCTTTCAGGGGTGAAGACTCTGTAATAGTTCCTTGGTTATAGAGAGTTTTTTTATGTGGCTTTCTTAGATGCTGGTTGTAGTAGCAATGTGCTTGGTATATCAGCAAGATCACTGTCTCCTATGGGGCTGTAATGATAGAGGTCTCTTAAAGCTTATCTCATTGCCCCGTGGCATGCCCTTTTTTATTTATGTATTTTTGTCCAGTTTTTTTTTTCTTTTTTTTTTTTAGGCCGAGTCTCACTCTGTCACCCAGGCTAGAGTGCAGTGTCGTGATCTCACTGCAATCTCCACCTCCTGGGTTCAAGTGATTCTTGTGCCTCAGCCTCCCAAGTAGCTGGGATTAAAGGTGCCTGCCACCACACCCAACTAATTTTTGTATTTTTAGTAGAGACAAGGTTTCACCATATTGGCCAGGCTGGTCTCAAACCCCTGACCCCAAGTGATCCACCCACCTCAATCTCCCAAAGTGTTGGGATTACAGGCATAAGCCACGGCACCCGGCCTTTTCTCCAGTGTTTTATTTACTAGTTTGATGGTTCCAGCTTCAGGCCAGTAGGGGAGGTGTCCCTGGGCAGGAATCAGCTGTGGCTAAAGCAGGTGGGTAAATGCAATACCCAGTGATGGGCAGAGGTCTCAGCCTTGGCAGAGGTGGCTGGAGGAGTGAGTTGCACTGAGGTCTTACCAGGGGTAAGGGTTGGAGCCACCTCAGCTCCCCTGCCAGGTTAGCAGGAAAGTTATCCCTCTCAGACACACTCCTGTTTCAGTGCTCCAGCTTTTCATCTCCAGACAGGCACCTCTTTTCATCTGCAGGAATTTTGATGTTCCAAATAGAGAAAAATTGTGACCGTCTCTCATACAAGCCTGAACCTAGAGGGTTCCCCTCCTATGGGGATGCAGTCACCCTGATGTCTTCCAGAAAGGCTGTCTATAGTTGCACTCACACTGAGCTCCAATGGGAGAAGCTCCAACTGTGCCTGCAGTGGTAGACAATGGGTGTGGGGGTTGTCTGTCTGTTGGGTTATTGCTGAAGATTTTTCCTGCTGAGCCCAGCACTGCAACTGTGCCTCTGCTGAAAGAAACTTCCCACCAGCAGAAAGATCTGGTTCTTAAGTCCTGCTGTCTGGATTATTTTGTCCCACGGGGTGTTCTCTTGATGTGGTGCACTCCCTGTTCCCCTAGTATCAGGGGAATCCCACTCCTAAGGGAACAGGGTCTCTGGGTCTAGCTGCCCAGTGAAGGTACCACACTCCAAGTTTGTGCTAGGGAATATCTGCAAGGGATCCAGTGATGTGACCTCTCTTCAAGTCTCCCAACAGTGGGTAGCAGTACCAGTTCTAATGGGCGTGGCCGGGTAATAGACTCTGTGAGAGTCCTTAGTTATTGATAGCCTTAGTGTGTTGGCTTTCTCAAACACTGGTTTTAGTAGTAATGAACTGGTCATGTGGACAAACTCAGGACCTCCTGGTTAGCCAGAGTGGTGCAGGCAGTGGTGATAGCTGAGATTACACAGCCATCTTCTTCCTAGGTGCATTGTTATTCTACCAGGAGATGCTGTAATGGACTGTGTTGGTTGGCCTCCAGCCAAGAAGTGGTGCTTGCAAAAGAGAACCAGCTGCAATAGTAGCAACAGGACTTTTGCTTGCTTTATGTTGTCCAGAGGGGTTACTCTGGTTTCTCAGGCAATGAGTGGGGCTATATAGCCCCCAAGAGTTTCTGTCCTTTGTGTTAAACTACCAGGGCAGGTGATGGGGCAAAGCAAGGTGAGGGTTGGTTCAGGTGGGTTTGCACTCTGAGTCTCCCTGTGCAGGGCAAGCAGCAGCCCCTGTGGAAGTCAGGGGATGGGAGTGGTTCTCAGGCCACTGGGTTGATGTTCCAAAAGGCAGTGTTGCTGCCTTTGCCACACAGAAGGGTTTGTGCAGAGTGGGGAGAAGCAGGTGGCTGTGAGCCCCACACAGATCCCATGCACTTGGCAAGACAGATACACAGTGTTCCACTGGCAGCAGCAAGCTAACTTCCAGTTAGCCTGCACTCAGAACTTGCAACTGTCCTGAGTCATATACGTTCCCTGCAGAGATAGCAATCACAGCTTTCAGGCCAAACCCCTCCCCCATCCACTGCAAAGCTAGGCACCCAGTTCCTGCACTGGCAGCTCCTGCACTCATGGCTGCAGCCCACTTTGCACTCTCCTCCACCCTGGCCCTGGCCAAGGGAGTTCATCCCCACCTAAGATTATATCATGAAACCCAGTTGGAGGCTTCTTTCAACCTGCAACCACTGCCTGAACTTTTTGACTGTCCTCCACAGGGTTCCCTGTGAGGAACAGTAAGAAATGGCTTCCCTCTGTCCATGCTGAAATCTGGGAGTGCGTGCAAGAATCTTCCTGCCACTGCTCCCACTTTTATATTCCACATCCCTCCCCAAGTCTGTTCCTGTGCTGGGTAGGGTTAGGCCTTCTCCCATGGTCTGGACTTTCAGGGTCCGCAGTGGGGGTGTGTATTCCAGGAGTAATGCAGGGTGAGTCCCCCCTCTCACACTCTGGGAACTCACAGCCCTTCACCTGATTCACAGTGTAACCTGCAGCCTCCTGCTTCTTTCAAAGGGTCTGTAGATTCCTTTGGTTTTCCTGTTCAGTTTCTGCATTGCTCCTTGAAAAAGGTTCAGTGTGAATCTCTACAACTATTTTGTTTTTCCAGGTGGGAGAAGTATGCTAGCAATGCCTCTAATCTGCTATTTTGGAAAAACACAAACAGATTTCTTCTTCTTTTGAGAAGTGTCTGTTCATGTCTTTTGCCCACTTTTTAATGGGGTTGTTTTTTGCTTGTTCAATTGTTTAAGTTACTTATAGATTCTGGATATTAGACATTTGTCAGATGCATAGTTTGTGAATATTTTCTCTTTTTTTGTAGGTTGCCTGTTTACTTTGTTGGGTTTTTTTGCTGTGCAGAGGCTCTTTAGTTTAATTAGGTCCCACTTGTCAATTTTTGTTTTTGTTGCAGTTGCCTTTGAGGACTTAGTCATAAATTCTTTCCCAAGAATGTTCAGAATGGTGTTTCCTAGGTTTTCTTCTAGGATTCTTAGAGTTTGAGGTCTTACGTTTAAATCTTTAAGGCATCTTGGGTTGATTTTTGTATATGGTGAAAGGTAGGGGTCCAGTTTTATTTTTCTGCATATGGCTAGCCAGCTATCCCAGCATCATTTATTGAATAGGGAACTCTTTCCCCACCACTCGTTTTTGTCTACTTTGTTGAAGATCAGTTGGGTAGGTGTGCAGCTTTATTTCTGAGTTTGCTATTCTGTTCCATTGGTCTATGTGTCTGTTTTTGTATCAGTACCAAGCTGTTTTGGTTACTGTAGCCTTATATATTTTTAAATTTTTTTATTTCTATAGGTTATTAGGGAACAGGACGTGTTTGGTTACATGAGTAAGTACTTTAGTGGTGATTTGTGAGATTTTGGTGCACCCATCACCCGAGCAGTATACACTGCACTCAATTTGTAGTCTTTTATCCTTCACCCCCTTCCCACTCTTTCCCCGAGTCCCCAAAATCCATTGTGTTATTCTTATGCCTTTGCATCCTCATAGCTTAGCTTCCACTTCTGAGTGAGAACATACAATGTTTGGTTTTCCATTCCTGAGTTACTTCACTTAGAATAAGTCTCCAATCTCATCCAAGTTGTGTTGATGCCATTAATTCATTACTTTTTATGACTGAGTAGTATTCTATCATATATATATGGAATTTCTGAATCAAATGGTAGTTCTACTTTTAGTTCTTTAAAGAATCTCTATGCTGTTTTCCATAGTGGTTGTACTAGTTTACATTCCCACCAGCAGTGTAGAAGTGTTCTCTGTTCACCACATCCATGCCAACATGTATTTTTTTTTTAATTTTTTGATTATGGCCATTCTTGTAGGGGTAAGGTGGTGTCTCATTGTGGTTTTGATCTGCATTTCCCTGATCATTAGTGATATTGAGCACTTTTTCATATGTTTGTTGGCCATTTGTATATCTTCTTTTGAGAATTGTCTATTCATGTCCTTAGCCCACTTTTTGATGGGTTATTTGTTTTTTCTTGCTAATTTGTTTTAGTTCATTGTAGATTCTGGATATTAGTCCTTTGTCAAATGTATAGATTGTGAAGATTTTCTCCCACTCTGTGAGTTGTCTGTTTGCCCTGATGACTGTTCTTTTTGCCATGCAAAAGCTCTTTAGTTTAATTAAGTCCCAGCCATTTATCTTTGTTTTTATTACATTTGCTTTTGTGTTCTTGGTAATGAAATCCTTGCCTAAGCCAATGTCTAGAAGGGCTTTTCTGATGTTATCTTCTAGAATTTTTATATTTTCAGGTCTTAGATTTAAGTCCTTGATCCATCTTGAGTTGATTTTTGTGTAAGATGAGAAATGAGGATCCAATTTCATTCTCCTACATGTGGCTAGCCAATTATCCCAGGACCATTTGTTGAATAAGATGTCCTTTCCCCACTTTATATTTGTGTTTGCTTAGTCAAAGATCAGTTGGCTGTAAGTATTTGGGTTTATTTCTGAGTTCACTATTCTGTTCCATTGGTCTATGTGCCTATATTTATACCAGTACCATACTGTTTTGGTGACTATGACCATATAATATAGTTTGAAATCAGGTAATGTGATACCTCCAGATTTATTGGGTTTTTTGTTTTTTGATTTTTTGTTTGTTTGTTTTGCTTTGTTTTGTTTTGCTTAGTCTTGCTTTGGCTATGTGGGCTCTTTTTTGGTTCCATATGAATTTTAGGATGTTTTCTAGTTCTGTGAAAAATGATGGTGGTATTTTGATGGGAATTGCGTTAAATTTGTAGATTGCTTTTGGCAGTATGATCTTTTTCACAATATTGATTCTACCTATCAGTGAGCATGGGATGTGTTTCCATTTGTTTGTGTCATCTATGATTTCTTTAGCAGTGTTTTATAGTTTTCCTTGTACAGGTCTTACACCTCCTTGGTTAGGTATGGTCCTAAAAATTTTATTTTTCTTTTGCAGCTATTGTAAAAGGGGTTGAGTTCTTGATTTGATTTTCACCTTAGTTGCTGTCAGTGTATAGCAGAGCTACTGATTTGTGCACATTAATTTTGTGTCTGGAAACTTTAATGACTTCTTTTATCAGTTCTAGGAGCTTTTTGGAGGAATCTTTAGGGTTTTGTAGGTATACAATTATATCATCAGCAAACAGCAACAGTTTGACTTCCTCTTTACTGATTTGGGTGCCCTTTATTTCTGTCTCTTGTCTGATTGCTCTGGCTAGGACTTCCAGTACTATGTTGAAGAGGAGTGGTGAGAGTGGGCATCCTTGTCATGTTCCAGTCCTCAGTGGGAATGCTTCCAACTTTTCCCCATTCAGTATGATTTTGGCTGTGGGTTTGTCATAGATGGCTTTTATTACATTGAGGTATGGCCCTTGTATGCCAATTTTGCTGGGAGTTTTAATCATAAGGCATTCTGTCAAATGCTTTTTCTGCATCTATTGAAATGATCATGTGATTTTAATTTTTAATTCTTTTTATGTTGTGTATCACATTTATTGACTTGAGTATGTTAAGCCTGTATCCCTGGTATGAAACCCACTTGATTATGGTGGATTATCTTTTTGATATGTTGTTGGATTCGATTAGCCAGTATTTTGTTAAGGATTTTTGCATCTATGTTCATCAAGGATATTGGTCTGTAGTTTTCTTTTTTGGTTATGTCTTTTCCTGTTTTTAGTATTAGGGTGATACCGGCTTCATACAATGATTTAGAGAGGATTCCCTCTTTATCTTGTGGAATAGTGTTAATAGGATTGGTACCAATCCTTCTTTGAATGTCTGGTAGAGTTCTGCTGTGAATCCATCTAGTCCTGGACTTTTTTGTGTTGCTAATTTTTTTATTATCATTCCAATGTCACTGCTTGTTATTGGTCTGTTTAGGGTATCTAATTCTTCCTGATTTAAGCTAGGAGGGTTGTATCTTTCCAGGAATTTGTCCATCTCCTCTAGGTTTTCTAGTTTATGCACATAAAAGTGTTCACAGTAGCCTTGAATGATCGCTTGTATTTCTGTGGTGTCAGTTGTAATATGTCCCTTTTCATTTCTAATTAAGCTTATATGGATTTTCCCTCTTCTTGGTTAATCTTGCTAATGATCTATCAATTTTATTTATCTTTTCAAAGAACCAGCTTTTTGTTTCATTTATCTTTTGTATTTTTTGTTTGTTTGTTTGTTTGATTTCATTCAGTTCTGCTCTGATCTTGGTTATTTCCTTTCTTCTGCTGGGTTTGTGTTTGGTTTGTTCTTGTTTCTCTAGTTCCTTGAGGTGTGACCTTAGATTGTCTGTTTTTGCTCTTTCAGACTTTTTTATACAAGTGTTTAGGGCTTTTAGCTTTCCTCTTTGCACTGCCTTTGCTGTATCCCAGAGGTTTTGATAGGTTTTATGTCACTGTTGACATTCAGTTTGAAGAATTTTTTTAAATTTCCATCTTGATTTCGTTGTTGACCCAATAATCATTCAGGAGCAGGTTATTTAATTTCCATGTATTTGCATGGTTTTGAACATTCCTTTTGGAGTTGATTTCCAGTTTTATTCCACTGTGGTCTGAGAGAATGCTTGATATAATTTCAATTTTAAATTTATTGAGGCATGTTTTGTGGCCTATCATATGGTCTGTCTTGGAGAAAGTTCCATGTGCTGTTGAATAAATGTATATTCTGGGGTTGTTGGATAGAATGTTCTGTAAATATCTCTTAAGTCCATTTGTTCCAGGGTATATTTTAAATCCATTGTTTCTTTGTTAACTTTCTGTCTTCTTGACCTGTCTAGTGCTGTCAGTGGAGTAATGAAGTCCGCCACTATCATTGTGTTGCTGTCTATCTCATTTTTTAGGTCTAGGAGTAATTGTTTTATAAATTTGGGAGCTCCAGTGTTAGGTGCATATATATTTAGGATTGTGACATTTTCCTGTTGGAGAAGGCCTTTTACCATTAAATAATGTCCCTCTTTGTCTTTTTTAACTGCTGTTGCTTTAAAGCTTGTCTTGTCTGGTATAAGAATAGCTACTCCTGCTTACTTTTGTTGTCCATTTGCATGGAATGTCTTTTTCCACCCCTTTACCTTAAGTTTATGCATTCTTATGTGTTAGGTGAGTCTCCTGAAGGCAGCAGATAGTTGATTGGTGAATTCTTACCCATTCAGCCATTCTGTATCTTTTAAGTAGAGCATTTAGGCCACTTATATTCAACATTAGTATTGAGATGTGAGGTACCATTCCATTCATTGTGCTATTTGTTGCCTGTATGCCTTGGGTTTTTTTTGTTTTTGTTTTTGTTTTTGCTTTTTTTTGTATTATAGGTCCTGTGAGATTTATGCTTTAAAGAGGTTCTGTTTTGATGTGTTTCCAGGATTTGTTTCAAGATTTAGAGCTCCTTTTAGCAGTTTTTGTAGTGCTGCCTTTGTAATGGCAAGTTCTTTTAGCATTTGTTTGCCTGAAAAAGATTGTATCTTTCCTTCATTTATGAAGCTTGGTTTTGCTGGATACAAAATTCTTGGCTGATAATTGTTTTGTTTAAGGAGGCTGAAGATAGGGCCCCAATCCTTTCTTGCTTGTAAGGTTTCTGCTGAGAAATCTGCTGTTAGTCTGATAGGTTTTCCTTTACAGGTTACCTGGTGCTTTTGCCTCATAGCTCTTAAGATTCTTTCCTTCGTCTTAACTTTAGATAACCTGATGACAATGTGCCTAGGCTATGATCTTTTTGTGATAAATTTCTCAGGTGTTCTTTGAGCTTCTTGTATTTGGATATCTAGATCTCTAGCAAGGGTGGGGAAGTTTCCCTTGATTATTGCCCAAATATGTTTCCAAACTTTTAGATTTCTCTTCTTCCTCTGGAACACCAATTATTTTTACGTTTGGTCATTTAACATAATCCCAGACTTCTTGGAGGCTTTGTTCATATTTTCTTATTCTTTGTCTTTGTTGGATTGGGTTAATTCAAAAACCTTGTCTTCAGGCTCTGAGTTCTTTCTTCTGCTTGTTCAATTCTATTGCTGAGACTTTCCAGAGCATTTTGCATTTCTATAAGTGTGTCCGTTGTTTCCTGAAGTTTTGATTGTTTTTTATTTATGTTATTTCATGGAAGATTTCTCCCCTCATTTCTTGTATCATTTTTTTGATTTCCTTAAATTGGGCTTTGCCTTTCTCTGGTGCCTCCTCAATGAGCTTAATAACTGACCTTCTGAATTCTTTCTCAGGTAGATCAGAGGTTTCTTCTTCATTTAGATCCACATCTGGTAAGCTAGTGTGATTTTGTGGGGGATGGTAACCTTGTTTTTTCATATTACCAGAGTTGGTTTTCTTATTCCTTCTCATTTGGGTAGATTCTGTCAGAGGGAAGGTCTAGGGCTCAAGGCTGTTGTTCAGATTCTTTTGTCCTATGGGGTGTTCTCTTGATGTAGTACTCTCCACCTTTTCCTAGGGATGTGGCTTCCTGAGAGCCCAAGCTGTAGTGATTGTTATCTCTTTTTAGGATCTAGACATCCAGCAGGCCTACCAGATTCCAGGCTGGTATTGGGGGTTGTCTGCACAGAGTCCTGTGATGTGAACCATCTGTGGGTCTCTCAGCTGTGGATACCAGCACCTGCTCTAGTAGAGGTAGCAGGGGAGTGAGATGGACTCTGTGAGGGTCCTTAGTTTTGGTCATTTAATGCACTATTTTTGTGCTGGTTGGCCTCCTGCCGGGAGGTGACACTTTCAAGACAGCATCAGCTGTGGTAGTATGGGGAGGATCAGGCGGTGGGTGGGACCCTAGAACTCCCAAGAGTATATGCCCTTTGTCTTCAGCTACCAGGGTGGGTAGGAAAGGACCATCAGGTCAGGGCAGGGCTAGGCGTGTCTGAGCTCAGACTCTTCTTGGGCGAGTCTTGCTGCAGCTGCTGTGGGGTTGGAGGTGTGGTTCCCAGGTAAATGGAATTATGTTCCCAGGAGGATTATGGCTACCTCTGCTGTGTCATGCAGGTTGTCAGGGAAGTGAGGGAAAACTGGCAGTCACAGACCTCACCCAGCTCCCACGAAACCCAGAAGATCGATCTCACTCCCACCATGCCCCCAACCCAGTAGTACCAAGTCTGTTTCCAGGCAGTGGGCAAACAGGGCTGAGAACTTGCCCCAGGCTACCAGCCTCCCAGCTGCAAAAGCAAGTAGTGCTTTTGTGCTTCCCTGCCTGTGCAGTCTGCACACCAGATTCATGCCTTCCCCCAAGTTCTGGCCAGGAGATTTCCTGTTCAGTTGGAATTGTTACAAAATTCAGCTGGAGTTTTCCTTCTCCCTGTGAGGTTTTCTGAGTTCCTCTGGCAGTCCTCCCCAGGTAGCCCTGTGAGACAAGTCAGAAATGGCTTCCCTGGGAACCCAGAGAGCCCACAGGGCTTTTCCTGCTACTTCCTTTACCCCTGTATTTCACTTGGTTCTCTAAATTGACTCAGCTCCAGGTAAGGTCAGAATCTTCTCCCATGATCTAGACCTTCAGGTTCCCCAGTGAGGTTGTGTGTTTGAAGGTGGACAATACCCCTTTCCTACTTCCACAGTTTGGGTACTCACAGTATTTGGGGCATCTCCCAGGTCCTGCAGGAGCAATCCACTTCCTTCAGAGGGTCTCTGGATTCTCTTGGCTTTCCTGAATTATTCCTGCAGTAGTTCTGGAGCAAAAGTTCACAATGCAAGACTCCACATGCTGCTCTGTCCATCCGAGTGGGAGCTGCAATCTAGTCCTGCCTCCTGTCCACCATCTCTGTAGCCTTATATTAATAGTATAGTTTGAAGTCAGGTAATGAGATGCCTCCAGCTTTGTTTTTTTTTGCTTAGGATTGCTTTGGCTATTTAGGCTCTTTTTTGGTTCCATATGAATTTTACAATAATTTTTTCTAATTCTGTGAAAAATGATGTTGGTAGTTTGACAGGAATAGCATTTAATTTCTTAATTGCTTTAAGTAGTGTGGCCATCTTAATGATATTGACTCTTCTAATCCATGAGCATGGAATGTTTTTCCATTTGTTTGTGTTGTCTCTGATTTCTTTCAGCAGCAATTTGTAGTTCTCCTTTTACCTCCTTGGTTAGCTATATTTTTAGGGATTTTATTCTTTTTGTGTCTATTGTGAATGGGATTACATTCTTGATTTGGCTCTCAGCTTGGACATTATTGGTGTATAGAAATGCTACTGATTTTTTGTACATTGATTTTGTGTCCTGAAACTTTACTGAACTTGTTTATCAGTTCCAGGAGCCTTTTGGCAGATTCTTTAGAGTTTTCTAGGTATGGAATTATGTTGTCAGTGAACAGAAAAATTTGACTTCTTCTTTTCCTATTTTGATGCCTTTTATTTCTTTCTCTTGCCTAATGGCTCTGGCTAGTACTTCCAGTGCTATGTTGAATAAGAGTGGTGAGAGTGGGCATCCTCCTCTTGTGCTAGTTCTCAAGGGGAATGTTTCCAGCTTTTGCCCATTCAGTAGAATGTTGGCTGTGAGTTTGTCATAGATGGCTCTTATTATTTTGAAGTATGTTCCTTTGGTAACCTAATTTGCTGAGAGTTTTTATCATGAACGGATGTTGGATTTTATCAAAGGCTTTTTCCATGTCTATTTAGATGATCATATGGGTTTTCTTTCTAATTCTGTTTATGTGGTGAATCACATTTATGGATTCACATATGTTAAACCAAACTTGCATTGTGAGAATGAAGCCTACTTGATCATGGTGAATTAACTTTTTTTTTTTTTTTTGAGTCAGTGTCTCATTCTGTCACCTGGGCTGGAGTGCAGCAGCACAATCACAGCTCATTGAAGCCTCAACCTCCTGGGCTGGAGTGATCCTCACACCTCAGCCTCCTAAATAGCTGGGACCATTACACCCAGCTAATTTTTTATTTTTTCTGTAGACATGGGGTCTCATATCATGTTGCTCAAACTCCTGGGCTCAAGCAATTCTCCTGACTCAACCTCCCATAGTGCTGGGATAACAGGTATGAGCCACCGTGCCTGGCCATGAATTAACTTTTTCATGTGTAGCTGGATTCAATTTGCAAGTATTTTGTTGAGCATTTTTTCAGTCTATGTTCATAGGGATATTGGCCTGTAGTTTCTTTTTTTGTCTTTGCCAGGTTTTGGTATAAGGATAATGCCAGCTTCATAGAATAAGTTAGGGAGGAGTCCCTCCTCCTCATTTTTTTGGAATGGTTTCAGTAGAATTGGTACCAGCTCTTCTTTGTACTTTTGGTAGAATTTGGCTGTGAATCTTTCTGGTCCCAGGATTTTTTTTTTCTGAGTGTTAGATTATTTTATTACTGAATCAATTTCAAAATTCAATATTGTCTATGTGGGGTTTCAATTGCTTCTTGATTCACTCTTTGGAGGTTATATTTCCAGGAATTTATCCATTTCCTCTAGATTTTCTTGTTTGTATGCATACAGATGTTCATAATGGTCTCTGAGGATCTTTGGTATTTCTGTGGGATTGGTTGTAATGTCACCTTTGCCCTTTCTGAATGTGCTTATTTGGATCGTCCTTTTTTTCTTTGCTAATGTAGCTAGCACTCTATCGGTCTTGCATATCCTTTCAAAGATCCAACTTTTTGTTTCATTGATTCTTTGTATGGATTTTTGAATCTTGATTCCATTCAGTTCTGTTCTGATTTTTGTTATTTCTTTTCTTCTCCTAGCTTTGGAGTTAGTTTGTTCTTGTTTTGGAATGAACATTTTTAGGCCTTTAATATATACAGCCAAATTGCCATCCAAAAAGAATGTATCACTCTGCACTGCCACAAGCAAAGCATGGAGTGCTCCCGTCATCTCAGAATAAAACCCATCCATTTAATCAGCTCATTTAATGAAGGCCCAGGAAAACAAAGTTAGGGCATGATTCTTACTATGTAGATGAAGAGAGTTAAGAGATGGCTAGTGGGGGGGAAAGAGCTGAAGCCTCAAGCCTTCATCCTATTTAATTGTGAAGTATAGTGACCAACTAGTTCTAGTTGGCCTGAGACTTTCCAGGTTTTAGCACTGAGAGTCCAGAGTCCCAGGAAACCCCTAAGTGTCAGGCAGACAAGGACACTTGGTCACTCTATCAAAAGTTAAACACCAGTACCACCTCTAAAGTTCTATTTACCACTTACAGTTTCAGTTTTGAGCCTGTGTCTAAAACTCATTTTTTTAAGATACTCCTTGGTATATTCAGGGAAAACATCATAGAGCAGAGCCTAAGACGTGTGAGTGGTAAACAGAATAGGTCGGGTGTGAATCCTTCTGCTAACCTGAAAAATAAGGCAGTCAGCATGCTTGGACCCTACTAGCGGCATCCAGGTCCAGGGCCTTCCCCCTCCTAGGGTTCCATGTTCATGAAATCTGAGCTAAGCAACAGTATTGGTATTAGATTAAGCTTATTTAACCTCAACCACAAAAGAAAGTTAGAATTGCTGATAAAAAGTGGACATTCTCTGAAAAACATCCCCTTATTTTCTAAGTGTTCAAATTAACTACTAGGCATTTCCTTTCTTCTTCTTTTTTTTTTTTTTTTTTGAGACGGAGTCTCACTCTGTCACCAGGCTGGAGTGCGGTGGTGTGATCTCGGCTCACTGCAACCTCTGCCTTCTAGGTTCAAGCGATTCTCCTGCCTCAGCCTCCCAAGTAGCTAGGACTACAGGTGTGTGCCACCACGCCCAGCTAATTTTTGTACTTTTAGTAGAGACAGGGTTTCACCATGTTGGCCAGGATGGTCTCAACCTCTTGACCTTGTGATCTGCCTGCCTCCACCTCCCAAAGTGCTGGGATTACAGGTGTGAGCCACCGCGCCTGGCCTCCTTTCTTCTTGTGCTATTGAAGAGGGATTTGTGATTTAGGGGGAGCTGAGATATGATTCTTCAACATGGAGAACTCTACCTGTCTTCAAAGGAAGCTCAGTTCTAGTGGGGCAAACACTATGCATAGTTTGCCCTTGACCTTTGGGTTCCATAAGCTCTCTGTTGGGCTGGGCTGGAATTTACTTCTCACCAGACACCCATGGAGGACCCACTCAGTGAGGGCCCCAGGTAAGAGAAGATGCACAGAACATGGTGCTGGGCCCTGGCTACTGTGCAGTGCCAAGAGGAGTCTTCCCTGAGTTGAGTTTTACAGCCTCTCCAGGTCACCTTCATTTTAGGACTCTTTTCTTCATGGTGCCTTTATACCTCCCCAGGACAGTATTTATGATGAAATGGAAGAGAAGTGGTCAAAACAGAAGGCAAAATGGAAGAAGGATGAGAAGTTGGAGCGAGAAAATATCCTGCTACAGCAAAGTGAGTACAGAAACTCTAGCTTTTTTGATGACAAGTGCATTAAAAAACTGCCATGAAGTTTGGTCTTGACTTGAGGAAGGTGGCCTTGGGTTTACCAAGGGTGATGGGCCACATGCTAGATACCCGAATGGAAGGTGCCCAGAGTTTTCATGAAAGCAAAATGACAACAAGGGTAGGGTCTTTTTTGAAGTTCAGGCATCTGATCTAAGAGAGTCTAAGCCTGTACCTTCTGAAACTCATTTGGTCCAAGTTTGCCCACGATGGCTGGAACAAATGCTAGAATCCCTGTAGGGAGTGCAGACTTATTATCTAGAAACAGATGAACCCAAAGTTCCAAGAGTTCTTTAGTTAGAATGTGAAATGTTCACTTGCATGTGGGCAGGGGGCAGACAGGAACAACACAATCCATTATACTAAGAGCTATATTCCCACGTCTTCCAGGAGGAAGTCACACTTGGTAAATATTTTTAATATTTCCAACAATTAACACAGAGCTTGCACCATACAAAGTACTCTATAGGTGCACCTCCCACCCCCATTGAACTTGTTCATAAAAGGAAAAAAGAAGAGAATTTGTAGAGACTACTCCAGGCCTAGAAGACTAGTTGAGGTAGAAGTGGGACCTCTACAGACCTATTCCGCATTCCACACCAACCACATTTATTTCAGATTTAGTTGATTTTAACAAATTACTCATTTAAATGCAGATACTCCATGGGAAAATTAATTCACATTCTGGTGGGCACTCTGGACTGCCAGAAGGTAATATGAAGACCCTGGAGTTAAGGCTGGGGAACGGGATGGGGAGCTGCTCCTGTCTGGGGCTTTACCTAGAATTCTAGTGCAATAGAACCCAAGTCATATCCCCGATTCTAGCTACTCATACGACTCTCATCCCATGTTGCCAAAGTCTAAGTAAAGATGTTACCGCCAGTTTTGGAAGACCGGAATTTAGCTGCTCACCAACCAGCTCAGTCAGAGGCTTACAATGTCAGACCAGAGACTCCCCGTCCATCCCCAGAATTGCAACACTGAAATCTGTGTTTCCCTTTGCCCCTCCTTCCTCTTCTTTGATACTGGGGCTCTACTGGCAGGTTTCCTGCCCAGGACAACAGCTGAAGCCTACCTCTACCCCAGCACTAAGTACAGGATGAATTTTATTGCTGGCAAAGTAATGTTAGCCAAGAGCTTTATTTTAAGATAAGGATATCCATGATAGCATAGTGGTTACGTCAGCAGAGGGAATGGACAAAATAAAAAGCAACAGATTCAAAATAAACTACACACAAAAGAACCAGAGATGTTGGTGGTAAATCCCATATGACTAATGTGATTGAGGACAACCACCGTGCTCACCTCACTGTCAAGCACCCTCAGGTGAGTGTCAGAGGCTGAACACCAATCTGCAATGACCTTGAGTCTGACACAGTCTGGAATTGCTTTTATCTTTAGATATTCTGGGTTTCTCATTGCACCTGCTTTTCCCATCTTTACGTATATATGTGCTTTCCTGTCACTTCCACAGAAAAAAAGGTGACCAAAAAATTCGAATTGGAGTCAAGAGAAGAAGAGAAGAAAATAAATGAATCCTGCAGTGCTGTCTTTGAGAACTTCATTCGAGAGAAGGAGGTAACTCAGCCCAAAGCAACTTGGTGATTGAATGTGTAGTCCGGGTGGTACACCCAAGTCCCCAGGTGTGCCTCCATAATTAGGTGATCTTTTTGTCTTTCTGGGCATAATCCTCCTCTCCCAGCTTTCTGGAAATGTATGCAAATAGAATGACAGTCTTGCTGTCCTTTAGCTGGACAATCTTCCCACAGGCTAGACAGTCTTATCAAAAGGTTCTTAGAACAAAAATTTTAATTAACTGGAAATAACAGAATGCTAAACATGCAGAAACTGAAATTCCTTATTTTGCCAAAATCCCGTCTCTGAATATCCTTTTCATTCTTCACTGTAGCTGTTATAGCTGTAGTGCTATTACTGGGCGCTAGGTCGGGTACAGGTTTAACTTTATAGGAACTTGCCAAAATTATTTTCCAAAGTAGTTGTACCATTTTATTCTTGCATCTTAGATATACTGGAATTCTAGTTGCTCTATATCCTCCACAACAATTAGTTTTACTAGTTTTTTAATTTTGGCCATTCCAGTGGGCATGAAGTGGTACTTCATTATGGTTTTAGTTTCCCTGATGACTAATTACATTGAGCATTTTCTCATATGCTTATTGGTCCATTCATATATCTTCTTCCATAAAGTGCCTGTTCAAGTCTTTTCCCATTTGAAAAAGTAGGAGGTGCTTGTATTTTTATTTTTGATATGTAGGAGTACTTTTTATATTGTGGATACAAGTTTTTTGTCAGATACACATTTTGTAAATATTGTCTGTCTGCCTGTGGTTTGCCTCGTCATTTTGTTAATGATATATTTCGATATACAGAAGCTTTAAATTTTGATGAAAGGCAATGATCATTTTTTTACTTTTATGGTTACAGATTTTTGTGTCCTCTCTATAAAATCGTTGCCTATTCCAAGGTCATGAAGATATTCTATTTTTTAGAAGCTTTAAAATTTTAGCTTTTATGATTCTATGATCCATTTTAAATAATTTTTGTGTATGAAGTGAAGTGTAAGAGTCATGGATCATTTTTGTCTTATGGATATTCAGTTGTCCTGGCATCATTCTTTAAAAATACTTTCCTTTGCCCATTGAGTTGCCTTAGTGTCTGATACAGTTTAGATTTGTGTCCCTGCCCAAATCTCATGTCAAATTGTAATCTCCAATGTTGGAGAAGGGGTCCGGTGGGAGGTGATTGGATGATGGGGACGGATTCTCCCCCTTTCTCTTCTCATGATAGTGAGTGAGTTCTCAAAAGATCAGGTTGTAACACCTCCCCCTTCTCTCTCTTTCTTTTGTTCCAGCTATGTAAGACAGGCCTCCTTCCTCTTTACCTTCTGCCATGATTGTAAGTTTCCTGTGGCCTCCCCAGCCATGCTTGCAGAAATGTGAGCCAATTAAACCTCTTTTCTTTCTTTATTTTTATTATTCTTTTTTTTATTATACGTTAAGTTCTAGGATACATGTGCACAACGTGCAGGTGTGTTATATATGTATACATGTGCCATGTTGGTGTGCTGCACCCATTAACTCGTCATTTACATTAGGTACATCTCCTAATGCTATCCTTCCCCCTCCCCCCACCCCACGACTGGCCCTGGTGTGTGGTGTTCCCCACCTTGTGTCCAAGTGTTCTCATTGTTCAATTCCTACATATGAGTGAGAACATGCAGTGTTTGGTTTTTTGTCCTTGCAATAGTTTGCTGAGAATGATTTCCAGCTTCATCCATGTCCCTACAAAGGACATGAACTCATCCATTTTTATGGCTGCATCGTATTCCATGGTGTATATGTGCCACATTTTCTTAATCCAGTCTATCATTGTTGGACATTTGGGTTGGTTCCAAGTCTTTGTTATTGTGAATAGTGCCGCAATAAACATATGTGTGCATGTGTCTTTATAGCAGCATGATTTATAATCCTTTGGGTATATACCCAGTAATGGGATGGCTGGGTCAAATGGGATTTCTAGTTCTAGATCCTTGAGGAATTGCCACACTGTCTTCCACAATGGTTGAACTAGTTTACAGTCCCACCAACAGTGTAAAAGTGTTCCTATTTCTCCACATCCTCTCCAGCACCTGTTGTTTCCTGACTTTTTAATGATCGCCATTCTAACTGGTGTGAGATGGTATCTCATTGTGGTTTTGATTTGCATTTCTCTGATGGCCAGTGATGATGAGTATTTTTTCATATGTCTGTTGGCTGCATAAATGTCTTCTTTTGAGAAGTGTCTGTTCATATCCTTCGCCCACTTGTTGATGGGGTTGTTTGATTTTTCTCTTATAAATTTGTTTAAGTTCTTTGTAGATTGTGGATATTAGCCCTTTGTCAGATGGGTAGATTGCAAAAATTTTCTCCCATTCTGTAGGTTGCCTTTTCACTCTGATGGTAGTTTCTTTTGCTGTGCAGAAGCTCTTTAATTTATTTAGATCCCATTTGTCAATTTTGGCTTTTGTTGCCATTACTTTTGGTGTTTTAGTTGAAGTCCTTGCCCATACCTATGTCCTGAATGGTATTGCCTAGGTTTTCTTCTAGGGTTTTTATGGTTTTAGGTCTAACATTTAAGTCTTTAATCCATCGTGAATTAATTTTTGTGTAAGGTGTAACAAAGGGATCTAGTTTCAACTTTCTACAGATGGCTAGCCAGTTTTCCCAGCACCATTTATTAAATAAGGAATCCTTTCCCCATTTCTTGTTTTTGTCAGGTTTGTCAAAGATCAGATGGTTGTAGATGTGTGGTATTATTTTTGAGGGCTCTGTTCTGTTCCATTGGTCTATATCTCTGTTTTGGTACCAGTACCATGCTGTTTTGGTTACTGTAGCCTTGTAGTATAGTTTGAAGTCAGGTAGCGTGATGCCTCCAGCTTTGTTCTTTTGGCTTAGGATTGACTTGGCAATGCAGGCTCTTTTTTGGTTCCAGATGAACTTTAAAGTAGTTTTTTCCAATTCTGTGAAGAAAATCATTGGTAGCTTGATGGGGATGGCAATGAATCTATAAATTACCTTGGGCAATATGGCCATTTTCACGATGTTGATTCTTCCTATCCATGAGCATGGAATGTTCTTCCATTTGTTTGCATCCTCTTTTATTTCATTGAGCAGTGGTTTGTAGTTCTCCTTGAAGAGGTCCTTCACATCCCTTGTAAGTTGGATTCCTAGGTATTTTATTCTCTTTGAAGCAATTGTGAATGGGAGTTCACTCATGATTTGGCTCTCTGTCTGTTATTAGTGTATAGGAATGCTTGAGATTTTTGCACATTGATTTTGTATCCTGAGACTTTGCTGAAGTTGCTTATCAGCTTAAGGAGATTTGGGGCAGAGATGATGGGGTTTTCTAGATATACAATCTTGTCATCTGCAAACAGGGACAATTTGACTTCCTCTTTTCCTAATTGAATACCCTTTATTTCCTTCTCCTGCCTGATTGCCCTGGCCAGAACTTCCAACACTATGTTGAATAGGAGTGGTGAGAAAGGACATCCCTGTCTTTTGCCAGTTTTCAAAGGGAATGCTTCCAGTTTTTGCCCATTCAGTATGATATTGGCTGTGGGTTTGTCATAGATAGCTCCTATTATTTTGAGATACATCCCATCAATACCTAATTTATTGAGAGTTTTTAGCATGAAGCATTGTTGAATTTTGTTGAAGGCCTTTTCTGCATCTATTGAGATAATCATGTGGTTTTTGTCATTGGTACTGTTTATATGATGGATTAGATTTATTGACTTGTGTATGTTGAACCAGCCTTGCATCCCAGGGATGAAGCCCACTTGATCATGGTGGTTAAGCTTTTTGATGTGCTGCTGGATTTGGTTTGCCAGTATTTTATTGAGGATTTTTGCATCAATGTTCATCAGGGATATTGGTCTAAAATTCTCTTTTTTTTGTTATGTCTCTGCCAGGCTTTGGTATCAGGATGATGCTGACCTCATAAAGTGAATTAGGGAGGATTCCCTCTTTTTCTATTGATTGGAATAGTTTCAGAAGGAATGGTGCCAGCTGCTGGTTGTACCTCTGGTAGAATTCAGCTGTGAATCCATCTGGTCCTGGACTTTTTTTCGTTGGTAGGCTCTTAATTATTACCTCAATTTCAGAGCCTGTTATTGGTCTATTCAGGGATTCAACCTCTTCCTGGTTTAGTCTTGGGAGGGTGTATGTGTCCAGGAATTTATCCATTTCTTCTAGATTTTCTAGTTTATTTGCATAGTGGTGTTTATAGTATTTGCTGATGGTAGTTTGTATTTCTGTGGGATCAGTGGTAATATCCCCTTTATCATTTTTTATTGCGTCTATTTGCTTCTTCTCTCTTTTCTTCTTTATTAGTCTTGCTAGCGGTCTATCAATTTTGTCGATCTTTTCAAAAAACCAGCTCCTGGATTCGTTGATTTTTTGAAGGGTTTTTTGTGTCTCTATCTCCTTCAGTTCTGCTCTGATCTTAGTTATTTTTTGTCTTCTGCTAGCTTTTGAATGTGTTTGCTCTTGCTTCTCTAGTTCTTTTAATTGTGATGTTAGGGTGTCAATTTTAGATCTTCCTGCTTTCTCTTGTGGGCATTTAGTGCCATAAATTTCCCTCTACACACTGCTTTAAATGTGTCCCAGAGATTCTGGTATGTTGTGTCTTTGTTCTCATTGGTTTCAAAGAACATCTTTATTTCTGCCTTCATTTCGTTATGTACCCAGTAGTCATTCAGGAGCAGGTTGTTCAGTTTCCATGTAGTTGAGCAGTTTTGAGTGAGTTTCTTAATCCTGAGTTCTAGTTTGATTGCACTGTGGTCTGAGAGACAGTTTGTTGTGATTTCTGTTCTTTTACATTTGCTGAGGAGTGCTTTACTTCCAACTATGTGGTCAATTTTGGAATACATGCGACGTGGTGCTGAGAAGAATGTATATTCTGTTGATTTGGGGTGGAGAGTTCTATGGATGTCTATTAGGTCCGCTTGGTGCAGAGCTGAGTTCCATTCCTGGATATCCTTGTTAACTTTCTGTCTCGTGGAACTGTCTAATGTTGACAGTGGGGTGTTAGAGTCTCCCATTATTATTGTGTGGGAGTCTAAATCTCTTTGTAGGTCTCTAAGGACTTGCTTTATCAATCTGGGTGCTCCTGTATTGGGTGCATATATATTTAGGATAGTTAGCTCTTCTTGTTGAATAGATCCCTTTACCATTATGTAATGGCCTTCTTTGTCTCTTTTGATCTTTGTTGATTGAAAGTCTGTTTTATCAGAGACTAGGATTGCAACCCCTGCCTTTTTTTGTTTTCCATTTGCTTGGTAGATCTTCCTCCATCCCTTTATTTTGAGCCTCTGTGTGTGTCTGCATGGGAGGTGGGTTTCCTGAATACAGCACACTGATGGGTCTTGACTCTATCCAATTTGTCAGTCTGTCTTTTAATTGGAGCATTTAGCCCATTTACATTTAAGGTTAATATCATTATGTGTGAATTCGATCCTGTCATTACAATATTAGCTAGTTATTTGCTCGTTAGTTGATGCAGTTTCTTCTTAGCATTGACGGACTTTACAATTTGGCATGTTTTTGCAATGGCTGGTACCAGTTGTTCCTTTCCATGTTTAGTGCTTCCTTCAGGAGCTCTTGTAAGACAGGCCTGGTGGTGACAAAATCTCTCAGCATTTGCTTCTCTGTAAAGGATTTTATTTATCCTTCAATTATGAAGCTTAGTTTGGCTGGATATGAAATTCTGGGTTGAAAATTCTTTTCTTTAAGAATGTTGAATATTGGCCATTGGCCCCCACTCTCTTCTGGCTTGTAGAGTTTCTGCCGAGAGATCCGCTGTTAGTCTAATGGGCTTCCCTTTGTGGGTAACCCGACCTTTCTCTCTGGCTGCCCTTAACATTTTTTCCTTCATTTCAACCTTGGTGAATCTGACAAGTATGTGTCTTGGAGTTGTTCTTCTCAAGGAGTATCTTTGTGGCATTCTCTGTATTTCCTGAATTTGAATGTTGGCCTGCCTTGCTAGGTTGGGGAAGTTCTCCTGGATAATATCCTGCAGAGTGTTTTCTAACTTGGTTCCATTCTCCCTGTCACTTTCAGGTACACCAGACGTAGATTTGGTCTTTTCACATAGTCCCATATTTCTTGGAGGCTTTATTCATTTCTTTTTACTCTTTTTTCTCTAAACTTCTCTTCTTACTTCATTTCATTCATTTGATCTTCAATCACTGATACCCTTTCTTCCACTTGATCAAATCGGCTACTGAAGCTTGTGCGTTTGTCACGTAGTTCTCGTGCCATGGTTTTCAGCTCCATCAGGTCATTTAAAGACTTCTCTACACTGTTTATTCTAGTTAGCCATTCGTCCAATCTTTTTTCAAGGTTTTTAGCTTGTTTGTGATGGATTTGAACATCCTCCTTTAGCTTGGAGAAGTTTGTTATTACCAATCATCTGAAGCCTTCTTCTCTCAACTCGTCAATTCATTCTCCATCCAGCTTTGTTCCATTGCTGGTGAGGAGCTGCATTCCTTTAGAGGAGAAGAGGCGCTCTGATTTTTAGAATTTTCAGCTTTTGTGCTCTGGTTTCTCCCCATCTTTGTGGTTTTATCTACCTTTGGTCTTTGATGATGGTGATGTACAGATGAGGTTTTGGTGTGGATGTCCTTTCTATTTGTTAGTTTTCCTTCTAACAGTCAGGACCCTCAGCTGCAGGTCTGTTGGAGTTTGCTGGAGGTCCACTCCAGACCCAGTTTGCCTGGGTATCACCAGGAGAGGCTGTAGAACCGCAGATATTGCAGAACAGCAAATGTTGCTGCCTGATCGTTTCTCTGGAAGCTTCATCTGAGAGGGGCACCCGGCTGTATGAGGTGTCAGTTGGCCCCTACTGGGAGGTGTCTCCCAGTTAGGCTACTCGGAGGAGTCGCCTAACTCCTCCGAGGCAGTCTGTCCATTCTCAGATCTCAAACTCCGTCCTGGGAGAACCACTACTCTCTTCAAAGCTGTCAGACAGGGACGTTTAAGTCTGCAGAAGTTTCTGCTGCCTTTTGTTCAGCTATGCCCTGCCCCCAGAAGTGGAGTCTACAGAGGCAGGCAGGCCTCCTTGAGCTGCGATGGGTTCCACCCAATTTGAGCTTCTCAGCCACTTTATTTACCTACTCAAGCCTCAGCAATAGCAGGCGCCCCTCCCCCAGCCTCGCTGCTGCCTTGCCATTCGATCTCAGACTGCTGTTCTAGCAGTGAGCAAGGCTCCGTGGGTGTGGGACCCTCCCAGCCAGGCGTGGGATATAATCTCCTGGTGTGCCGTTTGCTAAGACTGTTGGAAAAGCGCAGTATTAGGGTGAGAGTGACCTGATTTTCCAGGTGCCGTCTGTCACGGCTTCCCTTGGCTAGGAAAGGGAATTCCCTGACCCCTTGCGCTTCCCAGGTGAGGCGGTGCCCTGCCCTGGTTCGGCTCCTGGTGCGTGGGCTGCAGCCACTGTCCTGCACCCACTGTCTGACAATCCCCAGTGAGATGAACCTGGTACCTCAGTTGGAAATGCAGAAATCACCCGTCTTCTGCGTCACTCACGCTGGGAGCTGTAAACCAGAGCTGTTCCTATTTGGCCATATTGGAACCGCCCCACTAAACCTCTTTTCTTTATAAATTACCCAGTCTCTCAGGTAGTTCTTCATAGAAATGTGAGATCAGACTATTATAGTGTCTTTGCTGTAGTTGGGGGTCTAGGACTCTCCATTCTGTTTAATTTGACTATTTTTCTATACTTAGGTCAACAACACATTGTCTTGACTACTGAAGTTTGAAATCGGGTAGCAAAGGTTATCTAGCTTTGCTATTGTTTTTCAAGATTATTTTGCCTTTCCACATTCTTTGTATTTTTACATAAATGTTAGAACTAGCTTGTCAATTTAGAATTAGCTTATCAAGGAAGCTTGCTGATATTTTGACTGGGATTTCATTGAATATAAAAATCAATCTGTGGTGAGATTAATTCTTAAGAGTATTGAATCTATACACTGACTTAAGAAAAGCTTTTGATGAAAATATAATTTCTTTTAATATTTGTCAGTGAGATAAGGTTGAACATAAGTAAGATTTTCATTAACTTCAACATGTCATGTCACTAGTTTATAATGTCTGCTTCATTATAGCAGTGTGTAAGCTTTGGTGAATATTATATTCCTGAATCCTAGTCTGGCTTTCTTAACTCCCTAGAAGATGTGCCAGAACCACAGTGCTAACCTTTTCCTAATAAAATTGTTTTTAGGAGCTCTTGAAACAACATCAAAGTGACACCTTGCAATTAGAAGAGCTGAGAAAAACCAAAGAGGTAAGCTTTTTCATCCTTTCCTGTGGACTTGGTATATTACAAATACACCAGTAAAATAACAAGCTGTCAGTATAATGGAATCGATGATAATTTCCCCAAAACCAATAAGAAATCGAAGACCTAAAGCTGAGTTTACTGGATTCAGTAAATTAAAAAGAATTTTTGAAATTATCTGTAAAATAAAGCCAGTGGGTCTTTTTAAACCAGTGGGTCTTTTCGAACAAATAGATCAGCAATATACTATGTGATCTTCAGTGTTGAATGACTTTCATTTCTAGCAAGGTTCAAACCACAAATGATCTTTCAGTTATAAAACACCAAGTTCTTCCCTTTGAGCTCTGAAAAGTATAAAACTGTCTCCTTTGGAACTCTGTCACCAAGCCCCTCCTTAAACTCTGAGTGTACCTCACACATGATAACTTCCTCAGGGACTCTATTCTGGGACAAATTATGGCAGTCTGTGGGAGACAACTGAAGAGGAGCTGTTCAAATCCACAAGGTGATGTGTGATTCTTCCATCACTGAGAATTTGACTTGGATCCAGAATGAACATGTTTGAGAAAATATTAGTCATTATAAAGGCATTGTAAATGAATTCTATCTTAGAGCCCAGGCAGGGCTTCAGCATTATTGAAAGGCAAATAGACTGTGGTGTCCTACAAGTTCAAGAAATGGGCTTTGGAGGAAGATGTACCCAGTGTATTATAATAACTATTTTCATGAGCTTGTCTACGAATTCTGTCATTTGTGTCATGTCTGGGTCTGTTTCTCTTCATTGATTTTTCTCCTCATCTATGGTCATATTTCCTTGTTTGCATGCCTGGTAAGTCTGGCTTGGATGTCAGCCATTTTGGTGTTTACCTTGTTGGGTGCTGAATATTTTTATATTCCTTTAGATATTCCTGAGCTTTGCCCTGGGATGCAGTTAAGTTGCCTGGAAACAGTTTGATCCTTTCAAGCCTTGCTTTTTAAGCTTTGTTGGGCAGAACTAAAGCAGTCTTTAGTATGGAACTAATTTTCCCCCACTACTGAGGTAATACCCTCTGAGTACTCGACACCACACCCTCTGTATGAGAAGGATTTTCTACTCTGCCTGATGGGACCATGAACTATTCCCAGCCCTGTGTTGGCCCTGGAGATTGTTCCACCTTCTCCTCGCTGATGGTTCCTTCCTCTAACCTTGTCTCTTTCTATTTCTTCCTTCCATCACTCCACCCCAGAGGCACTTGCCTCCTTGCTGTTCCTGTAACAGGCCAGCATGTTCCTACCTTGGGGTCTTCGATATTCTCTCTTCCTGAAAAGCTCTTTCCCGGATATCCACATGACTAACTTCCTTTCCTCCTCCTGTTCTTTATTCAAATGCCACCTTCTCAGAAGCTACCCGATTTAAGGGCTCCGCTCCCTGCCCAACACTTGCTTTTCTCCAAATGGGATGCCACTGGAGGTTTTCGAGGAGAGAGTATCATTTGGGAAAATAACTGTGGCAGCAATGTGAAGGAGAATCTGAAGAGGCAAAATGATGGGAGGCAGAACCTATTAGAAGGGTCACCTCCCCTTTACACCTCGACCTGACTTCTGCTCCCATCCCAGCCATGGAAACTGTTCTTGTTAAAATCACAAGTAAATTCCGAGTTGCCAAATCCAAGGAATGCTTCACCTCACTTGACATGAGCAGTATCAGGTGCAATTGATCACTCTCCTTGCAACATTCACCTGTCTTAGCTTTCATGGGCTTCTGGCGTTTCCTTCACCTCATTGGTCACACCTTCTCAATCTCCTTTACTAGAACTCTGCTTAAAACTCTTCAATGGCACCCCATTGTTCTCCCACCTACTTTCTAAGTCCTGGAGTATTTTGAGGCTTGTTCCCAGGCCCCACTTCTCTTCTTTATCTCCCATTTCTCCTTTGGTGAGCTCATCTGTTCACACAGATGTAAAAGCCATCTCTGTGCTGATAACTTGGGTTGATACCTCCAGCCTTGCCTCTCTCCTGAGTTCCAGGCTTGTACATCCAACTGCCCATTTGACATTTCAACATAGGTGACATACAGACACCTCAAAATTAACATGCCCAGTTCCACACTCTCAATTTTCCACCAGAGATTTAGCCCCCAAATTGTCAACTCCCTCAGCTGTTCTAAGCCTAGACCTGAAGTCATCCTTGATCTCTTCTTTCCTTTCACTCCCCCAAATTCAACCCAGCAGCCTCAGCCGATCCTCTATAACATATTCCAAATTCATCCGCGTCCCTCCAACTCTGTTGTCACCTTACCCTAGTCCATTATTTCTCACCTACACGACTGTAATATTCTCCTCCTTAGTTCCGTTGCTTTCCCTCTTGCCCTTCCAATCCATCCCCATGGAGCATAATGTAAGCAGTAAGATGCGTGCATTCACTTCTCTGCTTAAAATCCTTCAGTAGGTCCCCATTGTTCTTAGGTTACCTTGTCCTCTTAGGTGCCACCAAGCTCCCCTGTATTTCCTCACCATGGCCCTCTATCCTTACTATCTCTATTCCAGCCATATTGGTGTTCCTTTAGGTCCTCAAACAGAATGAGCATTTTGGATTTTTTTAATTATACTTTAAGTTTTAGGGTACATGTGCACAATGTACAGCTTTGTTACATATGTATACATGTGCCATGTTGGTGTGCTGCACCCAGTAACTCGTCATTTAACATTAGGTATATCTCCTAATGCTATCCCTCCCCGCTCCCTCCACCCCACAACAGGCCCCGGTGTGTGATGTTCCCCTTCCTGTGTCCATGTGTTCTCATTGTTCAATTCCCACCTATGAGCAAGAACATGCGGTGTTTGGTTTTTTGTCCTTGCAATAGTTTGCTGAGAATGATGGTTTCCAGCTTCATCCATGTCCCTACCAAGGACATGAGCTCATCATTTTTTATGGCTGCATAGTATTCCATGGTGTATATGTGCCACATTTTCTTAATCCAGTCTATCATTGTTGGACATTTGGGTTGGTTCCAAGTCTTTGCTATTGTGAATAGTGCCACAATAAACATACGTGTGCATGTGTCTTTATAGCAGCATGATTTATAATCCTTTGGGTATATACCCAGTAATGGGATGGCTGGGTCAAATGGGATTTCTAGTTCTAGATCCCTGAGGAATCGCCACACTGACTTCCACAATGGTTGAACTAGTTTACGTCCCACCAACAGTGTAAAAGTGTTCCTATTTCTCCACATCCTCTCCAGCACCTGTTGTTTCCTGACTTTTTAATGATCGCCATTCTAACTGGTGTGAGATGGTATCTCATTGTGGTTTTGATTTGCATTTCTCTGATGGCCAGTGATGATGAACATTTTTTCATATGTCTTTTGGTTGCATAAATGTCTTCTTTTGAGAAGCGTCTGTTCATATCCTTCGCCCACTTGTTGATGGGGGTTTTTTTTCTTGTAAATTTGTTTGAGTTCATTGTAGATTCTAGATATTAGCCCTTTGTCAGATGAGTAGGTTGCAAAAATTTTCTCTCATTCTGTAGGCTGCCTGTTCACTCTGATGGTAGTTTCTTTTGCTGTGCAAAAGCTCTTTAGTTTAATTAGATCCCATTTGCCAATTTAAGCTTTTGTTGCCATTACTTTTGGTGTTTTAGACATGAAGTCCTTGCCCATACCTATGTCCTGAATGGTATTGCCTAGGTTTTCTTCTAGGGTTTTTATGGTTTTAGGTCTAACGTTTAAGTCTTTAATCCACTTGAATTAATTTTTGTATAAGGTATAAGGAAGGGATCCAGTTTCAGCTTTCTACATATGGCTAGCCAGTTTTCCCAGCACCATTTATTAAATAAGGAATTCTTTCCCCATTTCTTGTTTTTGTCAGGTTTGTCAAAGATCAGATGGTTGTAGATGTGTGGTATTATTTTTGAGGGCTCTGTTCTGTTCCATTGGTCTATATCTCTGTTTTGGTACCAGTACCATGCTGTTTTGGTTACTGTAGCCTTGTAGTATAGTTTGAAGTCAGGTAGCGTGATGCCTCCAGCTTTGTTCTTTTGGCTTAGGATTGACTTGGCAATGCAGGCTCTTTTTTGGTTCCAGATGAACTTTAAAGTAGTTTTTTCCAATTCTGTGAAGAAAATCATTGGTAGCTTGATGGGGATGGCAATGAATCTATAAATTACCTTGGGCAATATGGCCATTTTCACGATGTTGATTCTTCCTATCCATGAGCATGGAATGTTCTTCCATTTGTTTGCATCCTCTTTTATTTCATTGAGCAGTGGTTTGTAGTTCTCCTTGAAGAGGTCCTTCACATCCCTTGTAAGTTGGATTCCTAGGTATTTTATTCTCTTTGAAGCAATTGTGAATGGGAGTTCACTCATGATTTGGCTCTCTGTTTGTCTGTTATTAGTGTATAGGAATGCTTGAGATTTTTGCACATTGATTTTGTATCTTGAGACTTTGCTGAAGTTGCTTATCAGCTTAAGGAGATTTGGGGCAGAGATGATGGGGTTTTCTAGATATACAATCTTGTCATCTGCAAACAGGGACAATTTGACTTCCTCTTTTCCTAATTGAATACCCTTTATTTCCTTCTCCCGCCTGATTGCCCTGGCCAGAACTTCCAATACTATGTTGAATAGGAGTGGTGAGAGAGGACATCCCTGTCTTTTGCCAGTTTTCAAAGGGAATGCTTCCAGTTTTTGCCCATTCAGTGTGATATTGGCTGTGGGTTTGTCATAGATAGCTCTTATTATTTTGAGATACATCCCACCAATACCTAATTTATTGAGAGTTTTTAGCATGAAGCATTGTTGAATTTTGTCGAAGGCCTTTTCTGCATCCATTGAGATAATCATGTGGTTTTTGTCATTGGTTCTGTTTATATGATGGATTAGATTTATTGATTTGTGTATGTTGAACCAGCCTTGCATCCCAGGGATGAAGCCCACTTGATCATGGTGGATAAGCTTTTTGATGTGCTGCTGGATTTGGTTTGCCAGTATTTTATTGAAGATTTTTGCATCGATGTTCATCAGGGATATTGGTCTAAAATTCTCTTTTTTTGTTGTGTCTCTGCCAGGCTTTGGTATCAGGATGATGCTGGCCTCAAAAAATGAGTTAGGGAGGTTTCCCTCTTTTTCTATTGATTGGAATAGTTTCAAAGGAATGGTACCGGCTCCTGGTTGTACCTCTGGTAGAATTTGGCTGTGAATCCATCTGGTCCTGGACTTTTTTTGGTTAGTAAGCTCTTAATTATTGCCTCAATTTCAGAGCCTGTTATTGGTCTATTCAGGGATTCAACTTCTTCCTGGTTTAGTCTTGGGAGAGTGTATGTGTCCAGGAATTTATCCGTTTCTTCTAGATTTTCTAGTTTATTTGCATAGAGGTGTTTATAGTATTCTCTGATGGTAGTTTGTATTTCTGTGGGATCGGTGGTGATATCCCCTTTATCATTTTTTATTGCGTCTATTTGATTCTTCTCTCTTTTCTTCTTTATTAGTCTTGCTAGCAGTCTATCAATTTTGTCGATCTTTTCAAAAAACCAGCTCCTGGATTCATTGATTTTTTGAAGGGTTTTTTGTGTCTCTATCTCCTTCAGTTCTGCTCTGGTCTTAGTTATTTCTTGCCTTCTGCTAACCTTTGAATGTGTTTGCTCTTGCTTCTCTAGTTCTTTTAATTGTGATGTTAGGGTGTCAATTTTAGATCTTTCCTGCTTTCTCTTGTGGGCATTTAGTGCCATAAATTTCCCTCTACACACTGCTTTAAATGTGTCCCAGAGATTCTGGTATGTTGTGTCTTTGTTCTCATTGGTTTCAAAGAACATCTTTATTTCTGCCTTCATTTCGTTATGTACCCAGTAGTCATTCAGGAGCAGGTTGTTCAGTTTCCATGTAGTTGAGCAGTTTTGAGTGAGTTTCTTAATCCTGAGTTCTAGTTTGATTGCACTGTGGTCTGAGAGACAGTTTGTTGTGATTTCTGTTCTTTTACATTTGCTGAGGAGTGCTTTACTTCCAACTATGTGGTCAATTTTGGAATACGTGTGATGTGGTGCTGAGAAGAAAGTATATTCTGTTGATTTGGGGTGGAGAGTTCTATGGATGTCTATTAGGTCCGCTTGGTGCAGAGCTGAGTTCCATTCCTGGATATCCTTGTTAACTTTCTGTCTCGTGGAACTGTCTAATGTTGACAGTGGGGTGTTAAAGTCTCCCATTGTTATTGTGTGGGAGTCTAAATCTCTTTGTAGGTCTCTAAGGACTTGCTTTATGAATCTAGGTGCTCCTGTATTGGGTGCATATATATTTAGGATAGTTAGCTCTTCTTGTTGAATTGATCCCTTTACCATTATGTAATGGCCTTCTTTGTCTCTTTTGATCTTTGTTGATTGAAAGTCTGTTTCATCAGAGACTAGGATTGCAACCCCTGCCTTTTTTTGTTTTCCATTTGCTTGGTAGATCTTCCTCCATCCCTTTATTTTGAGCCTCTGTGTGTGTCTGCATGGGAGGTGGGTTTCCTGAATACAGCACACTGATGGGTCTTGACTCTGTATCCAATTTGCCAGTCTATGTCTTTTAATTGGAGCATTTAGCCCATTTACATTTAAGGTTAATATTGTTATGTGTGAAATTGATCCTGTCATTCTGATGTTAGCTGGTTATTTTGCTCGTTAGTTGATGCAGTTTCTTCCTAGCCTCGATGGTCTTTACAATTTGGCATGTTTTTGTAGTGGCTGGTACTGGTTGTTCCTTTCCATGTTTAGTACTTCCTTCAGGAGCTCTTTTAAGGCAGGCCTGGTGTGACCAAATCTCTCAGCATTTGCTTGTCTGTAAAATATTTTATTTCTCCTTCAATTATGAAGCTTAGTTTGACTGGATATGAAATTCTGGGTTGAAAATTCTTTTCTTTAAGAATGTTGAATATTGGCCCCCACTCTCTTCTGGCTTGTAGAGTTTCTGCCGAGAGATCCGCTGTTAGTCTGATGGACTTCCCTTTGTGGGTAATCCGACCTTTCTCTCTGGCTGCCCTTAACATTTTTTCCTTCATTTCAACTTTGGTGAATCTGACAGTTATGTGTCTTGGAGTTGCTCTTCTCGAGGGGTATCTTTATGGTGTTCTCTGTATTTCCTGAATCTGATTGTTGACCGGCCTTGCTAACTTGGGGAAGTTCTCCTAGATAATATCCTGCAGAGTGTTTTCCAACTTGGTTCCATTCTCCCCGTCACTTTCAGGTACACCAATCAGACATAGATTTGGTCTTTTCACATAGTCCCATATTTCTTGGAGGCTTTGTTCGTTTCTTTTTATTCTTTTTTTTCTAAACTTCTCTTCTCGCTTCATTTCATTCATTTGATCTTCCACCACTGATACCTTCTTCCAGTTGATCGAATCGGCTACTGAGGCTTGTGCATTTGTCACATAGTTCTTGTGCCATGGTTTTCAGCTCCATCAGGTCCTTTAAGGAC
Organism: Pongo pygmaeus; assembly: GCF_028885625.2. Taxonomy (NCBI): domain Eukaryota; kingdom Metazoa; phylum Chordata; class Mammalia; order Primates; family Hominidae; genus Pongo; species Pongo pygmaeus. Next base: position 101,520,178 of record NC_072384.2, on the reverse strand, counting down.
TTCTCTGCATTGGTTATTCTAGTTAGCCATTTGTCTAATCTTTTTCCAAGGTTTTTAACTTCGTGGCCATGAGTTCGAACTTCCTCCTTTAGCTCGGAGTAGTTTGATAATCTGAAGCCTTCTTCTCTCAACTCGTCAAAGTCATTCTCTGTCCAGCTTTGTTCTGTTGCTGGTGAGGAGCTGCATTCCTTTGGAGGAGGAGAGGCACTCTGATTTTTAGAACTTTCAGTTTTTCTGCTCTGTTTTTTCCCCACCTTTGTGGTTTTATCTACCTTTGGTCTTTGATGACAGTGACGTACAGATGGGGTTTTGGTGTGGATGTCCTTTCTGTTTGTTAGTTTTCCTTCTAACAGTCAGGACCCTCAGCTGCAGGTCTGTTGGAGTTTGCTGGAGGTCCACTCCAGACCCTGTTTGCCTGGGTATCAGCAGCAGAGGCTGCAGAACAGCAGATATTGATGAACAGCAAATGTTGCTGCCTGATTGTTCCTCTGGAAGTTTTGTCTCAGAGGAGTACCGGGCCGTGTGATGTGTCAGTCTGCCGCTACTGGGGTGTGCCTCCCAGTTAGGCTACCCAGGGGTCAGGGACCCACTTGAGGAGGCAGTCTGTGCATTCTCAGATCTCAAGCTGCATGCTGGGAGAACCACCACTTTCTTCAAAGCTGTCAGACAGGGACATTTAAGTCTGCAGAGGTTTCTGCTGCCTTTTGTTTGGCTATGCCTGCCCCAGAGGTGGAGTCTACAGAGGCAGGCAGGCCTCCTTGAGCTGCGGTGGGCTCCACCCAGTTCGAGCTTCCTGGCCGCTTTGTTTACCTACTCAAGCCTGGGCAATGGCAGGCGCCCTTCCCCCAGCCTCACTGCTGCCTTGCAGTTTGATCTCAGACTGCTGTGCTAGCAATGAGCGAGGCTCCGTGGGCGTAGGACCCTCCGAGCCAGGCACAGGATACAATTTTCTGGTGTGCCGTTTGCTAAGACCGTTGGAAAACGCAGTATTAGGGTGGGAGTGACCCGATTTTTCAGGTGCCATCTGTCACCCCTTTCCTTGGCTAGGAAAGGGAATTCCCTGACCCCTTGCACTTCCCGGGTGAGGCAATGCCTCGCCCTGCTTCGGCTCATGCTCAGTGCACTGCACCCACTGTCCTGCACCCAGTGTCCGACAATCCCCAGTGAGATGAACCCGATACCTCAGTTGGAAATGCAGAAATCATACATCTTCTGCATCGCTCATGCTGGGAGCTATAGACTGGAGCTGTTCCTATTCGGCTGTCTTGGCTCCACCCCTGAGCATTTTGCATTCGAAGGACTTTTGCACAGGCTTCTATTCATTCTTTAGTGGAAGTTTGTGTGTTTGTTTCAAGAAGCTACTTTTTAGAGCAGTTTTAGGTTTACAGAAAAATTGAGCAGAAAGTACAGAGTTCCCATATACTACCCCACCCCACCCCGCCCCACCACTAGTTTCCTTTATTATTAGTATCTTGCATTGGGGTGGCACATTAGTTGCAATTGATGAGCCAATGTGGATTCATTCTTATTAACTAAAGTCCATAGTTTGCATGAGGGTTCTCTCTTTGTGTTGTACATTCTGTGGGTTTTGCCTAATATGTCATGTCATGTATCCACCATTATAGTGTCACACAGAATAGTTTCACTGCTCTAAAAGCACCCTCTGCCCCACCTATTCATCCCTCCCTTCCCCTCCAAATCCCTAGAAACCACTAATCTTTTTTCTGTCTCTATAGTTTTGCCTTTTCCAGAGTGTCATATAGTTGGAATCAGTAGTAGGTATTTAATAAAGATTTGCTTAATGAATGAATAACTGATTGCCATTGTAACCATTCATATGAGCTCTGGTGAGGCTGAAGAGAAGGATATAGATGGGTGAGACAGAGACGAGGCAGGACTGACAGGGTGTGAGTGGCCATGAGTGATGCAAAAGTAGCTCAAGTTGCTCCCTTGCATTATAGTCCAAGTGCCCTGGAGAAGAGATTAAATAAATAGACATCGGCATGATGTCCTGCAACAACTTCTTCTTATGCAGGTCATGGAGGAAGAATTGCATGCACAAGCCCTTATCCTAGAGTCACTTAACACAAACCTCTACTATACCCAGTTGGAACTCCAGAAAGAGGTGAGTCCCTACTGGAGTGGAGATGGGGGTTGGAGGAAGAACCCAGGTCTCCATCCAGCTCTGCAGTATAGCTCTGTCCTGGATGGCTCTGGGTTGGGGAAGATGGCTATTAAAATGTGTGTCTTTCAGAAAGCTATAGTGGGAAATCTGGAGAAAATGCTTCAAACCAAGTTTGCTGAAGCTGAAGAAAAGTATAAGCACACCATACAGATCCTGACGGAAGAGAACATTCATCTGAAGTGCGGCTGCTGCTGAAAAAGACATAGCTGAGTTCTCTTTAGGAGTGGGAAGGGGTTTGAGTGAGGAATGGGTTAGGAAGATAGACCAGCTGCTCCCTAGTTATGTCAAGGCACAGGTGTTTTCAGGAGGGAGGTATGTCACTCTAGGCCAGTGACACAAAGCCAGATAGTTCACTTGATGTGGAGTGGAGACATGTCTACACTTCTCCCATTCACCTGTGTCCTTGTTTCTATGCAAAACAACACAGGACATTTATCTCCCAGTTTCTGAGTTTGCTCAGTTCTATGACTGAGGGTGGTTTTTAAATCCATCTCCCCTGGGAGACTGATGGTCTTGCCATTACATGCAGCTGCTTCTGGTTCCTATGGAAATCAGCTTTGGATCAGAAAGTGTACTGTTACCTGAAGCTGCGTCTTAAATCATTAAAATAAATTTTGGTCAATACTTTAATAGAGGAAAGTTATTTATTGCATTGATTTAGTAGAAAATTCCTCATATAGGACTTTAGTCACCTGAACACCATACCTCACTAAATTCAAAACCACTGCAAGTAATGAGTGAGAGACTGCTGTGGTGAAGGAACGAAGGCACATTTCTCTCCCTGCACTCCAAATATCCTATACCCTTTCTAGCTTTTGAGTTGACATTGATACATCTTTCCTTTCTTTTTACAGGCAAAAGATAATTTCTAAGAATGAAGAAATTTATGAAGGATGTTCTGGGAGATTGGCCTCTATTACTGTTTCTAAGGATGATTCTGACACTGTGGAAGATGGTAGCAAGAAAGGACAAGAATCATAAACAAAAAGTTGCTCTGCATTGTTGAAGATGGTTGGCACACCATTTCTGTAGGCCCAGGAAACTCCTGGGAGGGTTTTCTTGAGAAAATGCATATAATGAATTTAGTTCTTGGGTTGCTCTGACTCTCTGAGTGGCTGAAAATGTTTGAATTCTCATCTGAATTTCACAGCTTATCATGGACTCTTCATTGAAAAATGATGCTCTCGGTACTGGGAGCTGAGCTTTCTCTGAGTTTTGTACTATTTTTCTTCCACCTTTACGTATTTCATTAGAAAGAAACTGATTTGGAGGCCTTCTTCCTATTGAACTTTTACAATATTTGGGAGGTGTACCTTTGTCCCCTGAGGCATTTAGGTAGCAAAAAAAGATGATGTGTTGATTTTACTCTAAAATATTTTTCTCTCACACCCATGCCTCCTACTTCCCTACCTCTCAATCATGTTCCCTAACCTATGACTTAGGAAGGGTTTTTGATGATTCTTACCACCTTCTCTGGACCATCATCAGAATTCAGACACCCACAGGGCAGGCAACATAAATAAGTAAAGTGGGCTAGACATAAGGAAAACAATTGCACAAGCACAGTGATAAGTGGCAACCAACAGCAGCCTCAGTAGAGGGGCTTGGGCAGGGCTGGGGCACAGCGGGTGGGGAAGAGTGACCCACAGAGCACAGTCCCATCTGAAGAAGGTGCTTCTCAGACCTTTGCCATGCAAAATCATGAGGTCAATATTGTCAGATATTATGATTTTTTAAAAGAAGTTATTCTGGTTTTTATGTGATATCTCCTAATTTTTAAACGTTGACAACAAATTTTAAAAATACAACTGTGTGTGCTAATCATGGGAGACTCAAGTAGAACATGTCTGTGGTCCAGATGTTTTCCACCTGTGAGATGTCATTGGCAGAAACCAAAACCAAACACAAAAAATCTCCAAGGAGCAATAAGATCAAATTATATTTTATTCTATTAAAAAATGTTTTTGAAAAAAGATACTTAAGTTTTAAAGATAACTTAATTCCTAATGATTTAAAATAATCCAAGCAGAGATGAAAGAGCAGATGCAAATGCATAAAAAGACCCCAGAGCATTGTTAGCAAAAAGCAAATATAGTTAGCCAAGCATATATACATCATAAAAGCAATAGGAAGGCATAAAGCAAGTTTGGGGAGAGCTTATTTAAAACTTGTAAAATAATTTGAATTTTTAAAAGATTTCAATCAAATTTTGTTTTATTAAAAACAAAAATTTTTTTTTGAGACGGGGTCTTGTTCTGCCACCCAAGCTTGAGTGCAGTGGTGTGAGCATGGCTCACTGCAGCCTTGACCTCTTGGGTTCAAGCAATCCCCCCACCTCAACCTCCTAAAGTGCTGGGATTATAGACATGAGCCACCATACATGGCTATTTTCTAATTTTTTAAATGTGGTAGTGTGGAATTTAGCTTCGAGAGAGAATTAAAATTAATAGAATATTAACAGTGGGCTTAATGTTGATAGATAATAATCTGAATCATAAGCCCTCTATATTCATAGCTGGATTTTGTATGTGTCTGGTATTTATTGCCACCAGCTAAAAACATTCCCAAAGCCTTAAGCATAAGAGAAAGGAGAGAGTGTTATTGTTGTTAATATCCTATTAACTTTAGCTCTTATAAAAAAGTGCAAAACAATTAATAAATTAAGTAGAAAATCTAGAAAATTAGTAAATAAACATAGTGTTATATATCTAAATACCATCGGCCGGGCGCGGTGGCTCACGCCTGTAATCCCAGCACTTTGGGAGGCCGAGGCGGGTGGATCACGAGGTCAGGAGATCAAGACCATCCTGGCTAACACGGTGAAACCCTGTCTCTACTAAAAATATTTTTAAAAAATTAGCCGGGCATGGTGGCGTGCCCCTGTAGTCCCAGCTACTCGGGAGGCTGAGGCAGGAGAATGGCGTGAACCCGGGAGGCGGAGCTTGCAGTGAGCTGAGATTGCGCCACTGCACTCCAGCCTGGGCGACAGAGCGAGATTCTGTCTCAAAAAAACAAAACAAACAAACAAACAAAAAATAGCGCCATCAATCAGAAGGGAAGACAAGTTTTTTTCTTAGTGTGAAAGTAGGCTGCGGCATCTGTTTCCCCATGTTTTTCTTGTCATCCTTGTTGCTTACTTCATAGTTCACTTCAGTCAGGATGGTGAGAATATCATCGCCTCTGAAATACATCACATAACATTGTGACTGTCTGTGGGGGAAAGCAACTGATGAACTGTCTCCTCTGCTGTGCTCAGAGATAGTTCTGTAGTTCTTTCTCTCAAAATATCAGTCATTTGAAACAGTAAGTTGCTAAACCAAGACCTACCCCAGCTTTCCTGGTAAATGGGTTGCCTCGGAGCTTAATAACTTACTTTTGGTTTATTCAGGAACTCTTTTGACCATCAGAAGCCTCGGTGTCAGTATTAGAGTTGGTTTCTTTCTCTCCTGACCTGTGTGTCTCTCACTCTTCTCCACGTTACTTGGCTCCCCATTTCTTCAATGCCCCCCAATACTCTCTGCCTCGAATTGACATCGCATCTGCAGATTCATCTTTGATGCAATTAAACTTAAGGCAAGTGAAAGTATAACGTCTCCTGCAGCTACTCCCACCTTCTTCTCACCAGAATCTCTTAGCATTTTTGTTAGGCAACCTCTTCTTCTACCTTGGTAGCTAGCCCCGGAAACCTTGCAGGATTCATGATCTAAGTTACAAAATCTAAGTTAGATTCATGATCTAAGTTATGGGAAATTGTCACTCTTCATATACTCAAAACGAAATACAGGGCTAGAAGGAACCTGCTATTTATCTCCCACAATGCACCAAGAGGTTTTGAGGATGGTTTGCTATTATAGAACTTTTGACAGAGTTGGAGGATGTTTAAACATTGAATTGGGTTACTGCCTTCTTGGAAGATTTCCAAAACTAGTTGAATTGGCTCAGTCATGTTTTGGCCTAAAGACAGAGAGCTGGACTATATGACTTTCCCATCCTTTCCTGCTCTGTGATACCCTGATTGTCCTTTGAGGTGCTGAATAAAGGAATAAAGCATCTCAGCTTTTCCATCTATAAACTAAGGATGTTATTAACACTTGCCACTGTCCCACTTTGTAACTGACCTGGGAAATGCAGCTATGTGATCTACAGCTAGACATTTAGAGATGAATGGAAACCACTCCCCTTGGACAGTTCTCTGACCTGTTAATGTTATCTAAACCATATAGCACTTTCTAATAGGCTCTGAATATGAGTAGATAGTAGTGGTGATGGAGTAGCAGGGGAAGGTAGTGTAACAGCAAGGAAGGCTGAGTAGGCAAGACTTACCGAGGACATCGCTCTTTCAGGCTCTGGCAAAGTGACTGGATGTACCAGGTTCCCTCTGCAGGGTTTCGGTAGGAAACACAGTTATTCACAGTGGCCATCCCCAGCAGAAAGTCAGCCTCATCCGGGATATATCTCGTTTGAGGTGATGATAAATCCATTTCTAAATAAGGTTGCCCCTCTGAATCAGTCTCAACAGGTATACCTTTCTGGTAGTTATCCCCCTGACAAGCCTGAATAAAAAACACTTTGGGTTTTCCAGCAAGAGAAGGGCACTTCAAACCAGTGAACTGAGATGTCAGCTCATAGATGGGGGCCTCCTGTCCATCAGTGCCGTAGATGATGCCCTTGTCTCCATGGGAGAGGATACAGCAGATGAAGCAGTCCATGTTACTGTGGTCCATGAGTTGGTAGATTTTCAAAATCTCATAGATTTGCTCCACTGTGCAGTCATTGTGGGGCTTGATCTCAAAATGAAGCTCTTCAAAGGTCGTGGTCAAAGCCCCTGAAAAGTGAAATTTGAACAGTCACGTTATACCACAGTAATTCACAGACCAGAGCTGGAGAGCACAGTGGGCATAACATTGATAGATAAGAATTTGAACTAGAAATTCAAGAGCAAAACCCTCTATATTTGTAGCTGGATTCTGCAGGCTTCTAATATTTATTGCCACCAGCTAAAAACATTCTCAAACCCTGAAGCAAATGAGAAAGGAGAGAGTGTTATTGTTGGTCTGTTTTCTCTGCTAAACTAGTTTACAAGATGGGTAAGCTATCATTTAGGCTTACTACTGAACCAATTTTAAAAATGATTGTATTATTTACATAATCAGAAAAAAAAACCAATTTTTGAATAAAAGATCCAACTTATTTTATCCTAAACCTTCTCAAAATTATTTATGTATAGCAAAATAAAAGATATGAATTAATAAGATAGAACTAGAAGACCTTTTACAAAAGGTTATCCCCTCTCTATCCCTCCCCATTACCTAGTCACATTCCATGAAGGCAACCACTTTCAGTTTTTAACCACTTTTTTTTCACATTAACCTCCATTTTGTAATGAATTTGGGTACACTGCTAATTACTCATTTATAAATTTTAGACTTTCGCATTGAGTTCTTATTATGGAGAATGAGCATTTGGTGCTCTTACTCAATTATTTACAATTTTTGGTTGAATCCATAGTAATATTTTTATTTTTTTTAATTTTTTTTAGAAAAGGTCTCACTGTCACCCAGGCTACAGTGCAGTGTCACAATCTCAGCTCACTGTAACTTCTGCCCCCCAAGTTCAAGCAATTCTCCTGCCTCAGCCTCCCAAGCAGGTGGGACTACAGGCACGCACCACCACACCCAGCTAATTTTTGTATTTTTAGTAGAGACAGGGTTTCGCCATGTTGGCCAGGTTGGTCACAAACTCCCAGCCTCAAGTGACCCACCCACCTTGGCCTCCCAAAGTGCTGGGATTGTAGGCATGGGCCACCACCTCCGGCCCATAGTAATATTTCTATTATTAAGACTATGTAAACATAATGTTCTTTCATTATGTTTCCTTTCTTATTAACCTTTTTGCCTTTCCTGGAATTCGTAATTGTATTATTTTTTCATCTGCTTTGTTTCCTATATGCTTAACACTATTTTTTCTCCAAGTGCTCAATGGATCTGGCCAAAATCTTTCAACATTTTCAAGCTACTTGTCTGACTCATTTTTATTTCTTCCTGGAAAACTTTCCATCCAGAGCACTGCATCCTTCTGCTGTAATACCAACTGGCTGTTCCGTAGGCCAGATGAATTTCTCTTCTTCTGGGATATCTCTCTTTCATAGTAGGTTCCCTGTTTCCTCCATCTATGACTTCCTCTTTCTTATCAGTTTCCTTTGCTGGAGCATAACCATGAGGAGTACATTTTTTGAGCCCCTGTATGTGTCTTTACTTTATAGAGTTCTATTTCCAAAAGCATTTTTCTTCAGAATTCCGAAGGCCTTTCTTCACAGTCTTTTAGCTTTCAGTGTTGCTAGAGAGAAGACTTTTCATTCCTGATACTTTACATATTTGGCTTACTTTTTTCTCTTTCCAGAAGCTTCTAGGGTATGATATGTTTGGAAGTGAATCTTAATCCATTATACCCTTTCAATCTGGAGATTGTGTCATTTCGTTCTTGGAAAGTTCCATTTCCCCTTTCTCTGTCCTTTCTGGAACTCTTATTGTCAAAAATTGGACATCCTTGATTTAGCATCGAATTTTCTTATCTTTTGCTCCTATTTTCTATTTTTGTCTTTTTATCCTACTTTCTTAGACTTTATCTTCTACTTTATTGAATTTTTCATTTTGGTGCTCAGATTTTTAATTTTCAAGGAGTCCTGCTTGTTCTGTCCCTTTTTCATAACATCTTGTTCTTTTATGGACCTTTAACTAACTCTCTAAGAATACTCTCTAAGAATACTAAATACCAATATTAACTCTCTAAGAATACTCTCTAAGTATACTCTCTAAGAATACTAAATACCAATATTAAGAATACTAAATACCTCTAAGAATACTAAATACTCTCTAAGAATACTAAATACCAATATTAAGCATTAAGCTTTTTTCTCAACATTATCTTTGTTTCATTCATATTCTGTTTCATGTTTTTCTTGTTGTTTGCATTGCCTCTCATTTATCTAGTAATTTGTTTATTTATTTGAGACAGAGTCTTGCTCCGTCACCCAGGCTGGAGTGCAGTGGTACGATCTCAGCTCACTGCAACTTCCACCTCCCAGGTTCAAGTGATTCTTCTGCCTCAGCCTCTGTAGTAGCTGGGATTACAGGCACCTGCCACCATGCCCGGCTAATTTTTGTATTTTTAGTAGAGATGGGATTTCACCATGTTGTTCAGGCTGGGCTTGAACTCCTGACCTCAGGCGATTCGCCTGTCTCGGCCTCCCAAAGTGCTGGGATTTACAGGTGTGAGCCACCGTACCAAGCTGCCTCTCTTTTGTATTAGAGCCTTTCTTCAAATGCCTGCTGACCTTTGGTTGTCCCTTCATAAATTGACTAATTAGTCCATTAAAAAGTCGACTGAGAGCTCTGTGTTTGTGGATGTGGTTTGTTCTCTGAGGGATTTCATAGCAAGATGATTGGTTGGGGACCTGATCATTTCATTAGGAAACCTCCAGATGTCATTATCTGTATGTATTTTAGCTAGAGCTTTCAGCTTCTCCAGAGGTAAGTCTGTATGTGCTGCCAGTGTCTTGGAACCAAGTTGGTTTAGAGATCTGACTCCATGCCACCAGTAGGTTTTCTTCAGTCTCTCTGTGTTCAGTAAAATTCTTCCTTGCTTCCTTTGCTGGGCCTGGCACACGGAAGTGTAGAGCCTCTCTGGTTCAATTTTATGAGAAAACAAACTTCCTGTTCCTTATGATGGTAGAGTAAGAATAGTTGCTGGCTCTATGAGAGGGAGGTATGAATCAGAGGATTGTATAGGCTTATATAGGCTTTCAAAGAATCTTCCTGTTTTCTGCTCATTGCCTCACCTACACTTTGTACCTCCAATTGCTGAATTTTTCCAGGATTCTGTGGGATAAATAGGTTTGCCTCCTTTCTGTGTTCCCCTCTGTAATCAGTGAGGTTGTAGCTTTCTCTGTTAAGTCAATTACCTCTACTCTTTTTTTTCGACTCCCCCAAATTGTTGGAAACCTTTCATTAGCTATTGTCTCCATTCCTGTTCTCTTGATCCTTGTTGGATTATTCCTTTTTTATTCCTTCGCCAGCATTTTGTCCCTGTCAGCACATCAGAGCTAAACATAAGTCATCAGTCAAAAGGCAATCTCAGCCAGGCGCAGTGGCTCACACCTGTAATCCCAGCACTTTGGGAGGCCGAGGCGAGTGGATCACCTGAGGTCAGGAGTTCGAGACCAGCCTGACCAACATGGTGAAACCCCATCTCTACTAAATACAATTAACTGGGTGTGGTGGCACATGCCTGTAATCCCAGCTACTTGGGAGGCTGAGGCAGGAGAATTACTTGAACCTGGGAGGCAGAGGTTGCGGTGAGCCAAGATCATGCAATTGCACTCCAGCCTGGGCAACAGAGTGAGACTCTGTCTCAAAAAAAAAAAAAAAAAAAATACAGTCTAGCATTAGGAATAGAAAAAATAACTGAAATGCAATAGGCCCTTGTTGATTTGGAAGCACTTTGGCAAGACTAATACAGTGTGTTGGTTCTGTGAAAAAAATTCTGATCCTTTGGAAATGTGGAATGTTGATTAAAAAAAAATGACTGTAAAGTAAGTCTGAAGGCACTGAAGCAGGACAGAAGGGAGTCTCTCAGGAGAAATGACTTCTGCAGCTGGGTCTCCTACTTTTACTCATTCAGCATCAAACATAAGAACAGGAACAGAAAAAGCAAGACACACAGACTCGAATGCCTACCAGAGACTAGTCAATCATGGGCCAGTTATAAGAAAATGAACTGCCAGAAATAGAAGCAAATGTTATTTTAATAGAAATGTTTTAATTTTAAAAGAATACAAATCAAGGGTCCGAAATGTTTTTTTCAATACCAAGCGCATAATGACTAATGATGTAATCAATGGACTTAATCTCTGTGCCTTTTTAAAGGCTTAGATTTGCTTAAATAAACAAATCAAATGTTAACAGGGACCAGGTACAGGTGGCTCACACCTGTAATCCCAGCACTTTGGGAGGCCAAGGCAGGCGGATCACTTGAGGTCAGGAGTTCAAGACCAGCCTGGCCAATATGGCAAAACCCCATCTCTACTAAAAATACAAAAATTAGCCAGGTGCAGTGGTGTGTGCCTGTAGTCCCAGCTACATGGGAGGCTGAGGCAGGAGAATCACTTGAACCGGGGAGGTGGAGGCTGCAGTGAGCTGAGATCGCACCACTGCACTCCAGCCTGGGCAACAGAGTGAGACTTTGTCTCAAAAAAAAAAAATGTTAATGGGGCCATTACAGAGTCCTGATGATTATAATCAGTCTACATTAATTTTCTAAACTTACCTCCATTTGCAAAACATCAATAATTGATGTTAAGCCTGATGAACACTATTTCCAAAAGTTCTTTGATCAAATCAAAATTATTAATATCTCAATGGTGATGGATGATTTTTATTTTTTGTTGTTGTAGTCACTTTTTATATTCACATACTACAAATTGTTTTTTCATTTAACTTGTAAGTTCTTGATCTTAGCTTAAATTGGCTGAGCAGAATTGCTAACCAGTTTAATATTTAATACTTGAAAATGCTACTTCTGTTAAGAACCCACAATTTCTGCTGCACTTAACAGCCCAACCTGTAAAAATGCAGCCTCTATAAGAGCTTTGATATCACGGCAATTTCATCGCCTAATGCATTCCACAGAAGCGCTATGCATTTAGCTGAATTCAAAACAAAGCTTACTACTGCTTTTCATTATGTCTTTTAGTAAGATTTGATATTTTATATTTATACATACATTGCTTTTATTTAAAAAATTAATTTAAAAAAAAAAGCAGGAAACTGATAAATGTATAAGAATGTTCTTTGCCTCCACAGGGAAATATGTTTCAATCCATTTTCTTGAAACATGGCCCTTTTGGTATAGTTTTTGTTCTCTCCCTTTTGATTTAAAAAAAAATAGGCATAAGAAATATTTCACTTTTCTCTTTTGGGTTCTACTGTACCTGCATCCAAGTGTGTTCCATTCCTGTCCCTAATGCTGTGAAGTTTGGGCACTTTCTCCCGTGCTTTTGCAAAATTGTGATTGTTGATGATCAGACAGTATCCCCGAGGTTTGCTTTTCATTTGGTAAACTTTGTCCAAAGTCTGGAAAACAAAAACCCAACCCAGGAGCTGACTCTGTGGGTCAAACACTAGAGATGTAAACAAACAACTCCCTAGTAAGAGGACTTGCTTTCCATTGCCCCACCCCAACTCGGGGTCGTTTCCTTGAAGAACTAGCTTCTACCTATTTCCTTCACACAGGACCTCTCAGACTTCTGCCCTATCGTTGTAAAGTCAGTGTCCCAATACCTGGGCCTCCTGAGCACTTTGCACATATATTAATATTGTTGTCATCATATTGTATTATTGTTTGTTCTCATTTCTGCTTCCCATACTATACAGAAGACTCCTTGAGGTTGATAACATCTGTGCCAGGGACTACGGTGTATTAACTTGTGAGAGCTCAATCAAGAGTCACTGAATGAATGAATGTCTTTGGCTGCCCCCACGCCATGACTTGTGATTCTCTTGGCTGTCTACTGAACTCATCTGTGCTTCCTGGCTAACAGCTGAGGGTCTCCCATTCATGCATTGCATTGCACAGTGTGGTCCCAGGATTTTAAAGGTGATGGCTTAACCCGGCTCTCAGGACCACGGTGGCTGCTGGGAAGAGATGGGCTGGTCAGGGAGGTCCTGACTACACTGTAGGTTATGGTATCCAACTGCAGTACCTCATAGTACTGACCAGGGATGGCCCTGTGTCCTATTCATTCTCCTAGGGCTGTTTCAGTGCTGAGATACTCAGCATTTAGTTGGTCTGCGTAGCGCCTTGAAGTGGAGAAAAGGACTCCAGGCTAGGAAGCCCAGTTCCTGCCTCTACTTCACCTTATGACTTTGGGCAAGTAACCTGTTATCTTAATAGGTTAACTCTAAGATATTAAATATTTGATAAAGTTTGTACCAAGTATGTTAAGTTTTTATTATTTACTGTTAAGTGTTCTAAGTATTTATTAAGCATATTAAGTGTATTTACTGAGATATTAAGACACTAAGATTTGGCCAGGCACGGTGGCTAGTATCTATAATCCCAGACTTTGGGAGGCCAAGGCAGGAGGATTGCTTGAGGCCAGGAGTTCGAGACCTGGCTTGGCAACGTAGCAAGACCCCTGTCTCAATAAAACATTAAAAAAGGAAAAAGATACTAAGATTTACTAAGATATTAAGACAGTGTTTTTAGCTGTTCAGTGGGGACACTGCTTGTAGCATGCTATACTGTTTAGAAAGTACCACATTACTTGGGTTAATCCTTGACTTTCAGATGAAAGAGGTCTGGTAATTTTCTCAGGAGCCCACACTAGTGAATAATCTCTCTCAAGCCTACTTCAGAGATTCAGGATTTCCTCTTCTTCCTACCATGAGGAGGAGCAAATGGGCTAATAAGTCGGGATGTATTTGGTGGATTGTTGATTACATAAAGAGAAGTTATTATGCCTAAAAAGTACATGTTTCTGCTGGTTCACTGAGACGAAAACACAGAGATGGCTAGATTATGAGAGTTTGCTGCTTACACCTAATCACAAAGGAGAAGAATTTTTGAAACGTTAAGCTAAAGGAAAAGGCTTTGCTTTTTCCATTCCTGCTAGACTCTTTATCCAAACCACTCCTCCATCCAGGCTGGCACGGCTGCTAGAAGATTTGGTAGGAGGCTTCTTACCCCCTCCACCCTCCAACTATTCCAGTATCTTCATCTCGGGTCTTAAAATAAAATTCAAATGCACAGAAAACTGAAGGAGTCACATTTTAAAAATTAAGTCATATTTTTAACTTTTTTTGTGTGAATTTTTTCTACAGTTCTCAAAATTTTCAGTAAGTTTCTGCCCCTTATCAGTTTATCTGGCAGCAAAAAAAAAAAAAAGCTAACAAATTAAATAACTAGAATCTGTAATGTAAAAAGAAAAAGGATTTGGAGGTTTCCATCTACCTGTGATTCACTATCCTGTTCTCTTGGAGAGTCCGAGATTGTCATTACCCCACACAACTCCTCCCCTGCAAACAACGAAGAGACACATCTAGAATGAGACATGGCAGGAAAGGTACACTGGTAATGAAATATGTAGCACATAGGACAACATAAGGTCTTTTTTAAGATGAAAATTCAAGCTGGGCACAGTGGCTCACACCTGTAATCCCAGCACTTTGGGAGGCCAAGATGGGCAGATCACTTGAGGTCAGGAGTTCGAGACCAGCCTGGCCAACATGGTGAAACCCTGTCTCTACTAAAAGTACAAAAAAATTAGCCAGGCATGGTGGTAGGCACCTGTAGTCCCAGCTACTCAGGAGGCTGAGGCAGGAGAATCACTTGAACTTGGGAGGTAGTGGTTGCAGTGAGCTGAGATCGCACCACTGCACTCTAGCCTGGGCGACAGAGTGAGACTCTGTCTCAAATAAACAAATGAAATAAAATGAAAATTCACAGACTGCCATGAATATAATCTCCTTTCAAGCCAGAGAGATTCTGCAAGCAGGGCAATTAACATGCTTCTGGAAACACAAGGTCAAGTTGTCTCCTCGCCAAAGAGAAAAGCATACCAAGAAATGCCATAATTTTCTATTCTCCATATGGCCAGGTTGAATTTTTGTGGTATTTGTGAGATACTCATTAATAAAGCCACTAGCTCAGGATGAATTAATGATTTACTACTTTACTCCTTAAAGTATTCTTAAGGCCTTGGGCTCAGCAGGCAGAGGGGAAAGGGAAGGACAGCCTGCACAGACATTAATCTTTAAAATACATTTGAATGATCCAAAACGTATTTTACACACACACACCACAAAGAACCAAGGTAAAAATACAATAAAAATATTCATATTAATATGAATGGAGTGATGGCGTTCTTGGACTTGTAAAAATTTCTCTGAATTTAAAATCATCTTCGATTAGTATATATAATTTTTCTCATCAGAAAGAATACTTTATTAATTGCCTATAGTCCCAGCACTTTGGGAGGCCCAGGTAGATGGATGGCTTGAGCTCAGGAGTTCAAGATCAGCCTGGGCAACACAGCGAAACCCCATCTCTACAAGACATACAAAAATTAGCTGGGCATGGTGGCTTGTGCCTGTGGTCCCAGCTACTCAGGGGGTTGAGGGAAGAGGATCGTTTGAGTCCAGGAGGCCGAGGCTGTGGTAAGCCAAGATTGCGCCACTGCATTCCAGCCTGGGGGACAAAGTAAGACATTGTCTCAAAAAGAAAAAAAAAAAAAAAAAGAATATTTGATTAATCAAAATTTTGAAGGAGATCGTTGAGAGCTCTGTCTCTTGGTTCAGCCTCACTTACCAGGTAGAAAAAGTGAAAGGAAGTTGAAAGGAGTGACTTAGTGTAGAATGTGTTGAAAGAGGAAGTGACTTAACCAAGAAAATTATGAAACATAATTTAAATCCAGCTACTCAGTGCATAACATAAGCAGCACGTCAAGGAGAAAAAAAAAGCCACATAGAAAAAATGATGTTAAATTACTTATTACTGACTAACTCTGCACCTATTTCAAACTTGCCAGCCTGGGCTGCAGGTCTTAGGAGAGCAGGTGCGGCCAGGCACAGTGGCTCATGCCTGTAATCCCAGCACTTTGAGAGGCCAAGGCAGGAGGATCACCTGAGGTCAGGAGTTTGAGACTAGCCAGGCCAATATGGTAAAACCCCGTCTCTAATAAAAATACAAAATTAGCCAGGCGTGGTGGTGCATGCACCTGTAAACCCAGCTTCTCAGGAGGCTGAGGCAGGAGAATTGCTTGAACCTGGGAGGCGGAGGTTGCAGTGAGCCGAGATGGTGCCACTGCTCTCCAGCCTGGGAAACAAAGTAAAACTGTCTCAAAAAGAAAAAGTAGAGCAGGCACGTTAAGACGTGCATGTGGTAGAAGGCTGTGGGGAGGACACACGCAGGTACCAGAGAGTAAATTAACTAAATCTTGAAAATGTATCTCCAAGCATTACCATTTGAAAATTCATCAGGACTTCCTTCAAGGCTGCTTCTTCTCTCTGAATTAAAAGGGGAAACCCCAAACAATATTTGATTAGAAACAACTGTGATATGGACAGATTTGTCAGTTTCACTTTTAGAGTAGGTTTTGCCGATTCCCGGCTGTCAGGTTGTTTCTACCTCTGCTGAATTCTTCATAGTCGTTGATTATCTTCAGCAGGCTCTTGTTGATTTGGGCACAGACTCTTTTCAGGATGTCCAACTTTCCTTTTCCCAGGATGACCCTCTTCTCCATCTCTATGAAAATATCCAGCAGGTTCTAAGAGGAGGAGAAATAAAGTTGGGAATCTGGATTGAGCCCTACTGGTTTTTAGATTAGATTTTTTTTTTTAACTTCCACTTTCTCCAACCAAGGACCTGCCCTTGCTTCCCAAGTTTCTGACAGTTTCTGCTGGTCTCTCACAGCCAGCAGGCTACTAGGGAAGCGATTCCATGTTTTCTGGCCCAGAAAGACAGAAGTGAGAGGATAAAGGAGAAGCCATGTCAGATATCACCCAGTCCCCAGGCCCTGTGCTCAAATCTCCTGCGAATGCATTACTTGGGAACTGTGAAACAGCCTGAGACAGCAGCCCGGTCATCATGGCGACACCCTGGGGACAGCCTCACCCCCAGCATTGCCTCTCCAGACCTGAGTACATACAGACACACAGACACACACATACACACACAGATACACACGACACACACAGAGTATACTCAGTGATACACACACAGGGGCATAAATACAATACACACTACACAACACACAGACACACATACCACACAGAGAACACACACACACAGACACAGAGATACACAGACACACACCACTTATACAGAGACACACAGAGATACACATATCACACACAAATACAGACACACACTATACACAGAGAAAGGCACACACAGACACAGAGATACACATACAACACACAGACATGCAAAACACACACAGAGACATACAACACACAGAGACACAAAACACAGACACACAACATACAGACACAATATACACACAGAGTTTCAGGTCCCAGGTTGTTTCGGGGACTGCAGAAGTGGAGGAAATGTCTCAGACCCACCACTGTCTTTCCCAGCTCTGCCGGGTCTCAGGCTGGGCTGCATCTGCACAACCAGCCTCCTTCTCCCGGCCTCTGACTCTTCCTTGCTCCCAATAACTAGCACGAGCAGCACTTCAGTCTAAAGGAATCACATCTGTAATACTCGTGCTGACAACTTTCTTCTTCTAGTTAAAAAGTGAGAATCCAGGTTGCTTTTACCAAAATACCCCCTCTCTTTGGTCTCAGAAATGCCCCCTGGCTAACCAAGTCTCAGGACTAAATCTCAGTAAGATACCAGGTCTTACCATGTCATCATCCAGTTTGCATTTGGAGATTTCCTCTTGCAAAAGAAACTTAAAACACCTCAATTCTGATCTGCTCACTTCTTCTGAAATCTGATACAGCATGACCCTGTGGTGGGAAATGGAGACACTTTAGAAACCTTTTCCCAAATAATTTCCCATTTGATATATGGAATCACAGTGGGCTTGATTCCAAAGGCCTCCCTTCAACATAAAGCCAGTTAATGGCATGGTTTATGAGTTGAGCCCTTGGAAAGAGGCTGGTGTAGTGACACAGAAGTCTACTGGCTCCTCCCTGACTTTCCCACCCTTAACAATTTAAAGTTCTATCAACTTTTCTTTCAGTTTATTTCAGTTAAGTAAATCTTGTTTTCCTTTTTTTTTTTTTCTATAAAATCAAGATTTTGTTGCAATAGCAAAAAGCTTTGCCTTTTGGAAATTATGCTTTTCAAAATGCACATTGACTCATGACTTCCCTAATCAAAACTGGTCAGTATTCTCCCAGTCGTTATCTTCAGTAAGAAGGCCAAGCATTCGGTTCTGGAATACAAAGTCTCCGAATACATCCCCATCACAGACCAGACCACAAACACTAAAGGACCTGAAGCCCCAAACACACCCAGCTGCCCTGCCCTCACCCCTTTCCGCGGTGCCCCTACACCCCATCCCCTTGTCTATCTGCAGACGCCCATCCACGAACAATCAACTGAAGCATTGCCTGAGCATCCTCAAAGCTGCATTCACTCCACTATGACTTAGTAACCCCAAAAGGATAACACACATAATTGTCTGTTGGCCTGGTGCAGTGGTTCATGCCTCTAATTCCAGTGCATTAGGAGGCCCAGGCAGGAGGAGGATCACTTGAGCCCAGGGGTTTGAGACCAGCCTGGGCAACATAGCAAGACCCCATCTCTACCAAAAATATTTAAAAATTAGCCGGGTGTGGTGGCATGCACCTGTGGTCCCAGCTACTCCAGAAGCTGAGGTGAGAGGATCACTTGAGCCCCGGAGGTTGAGGCTGCAGTGAGCTGTGATCATGCCACCACACTAAAAATAAAAACAAAAAATAATTGTCTGTTTAGAAACTGTTCAAGTCCCCTAATGGCCAGGTCCGTACCCTTTTTATTTTCATAAACCCAGATGGTTGTGAGGTGCAATGTTTGAGTGCAGCGGACCCAGGCTATTGGTGTTGGAGCCTTGGTTCCACCATCTTTGAGCAGCGTTAACTTTAGACATGTTACACATTTTTTCCTCGTCCATAGACTGAAGATAATTATCCGTAACCACATCATAGGAAGGTGTCGAGGGTTACACAAATAAGTTTATGTGAAGTACTTAAACCAATCTTTGGCAACACATTAAGTGCTCAATGAGTGATAGGTGTTACTATTTCCTAATCTATGCCTATCACATTTATGTGTGGCACATTTAGGCTGGCACATTTAGGCTCTTGGAATATGCTTGTCGAATAGGTGAACACAGGAATGTTTTAGAAGTCAGCAAACCTTTCAATACTATGGTGTAAAGGAAAATAATTTTAATACATAAACACGTTGACTTTAAAATTTAATTAGAAAAATAAAATTCTGAAAATAAAAATGGCACAGAAACAGAAATTGCTCAGTATTACCATCTGCCTTATCCTCCTTCTCGTGGACTCTCTACCCTAGAAGTGTTTATCTAAAGCTTTCATTTTGGCCAAAATTGGATCTAATCCAAAGCTACTCTGACTCTTTCACCTTTATTACAAGGTATTTACCCTTTTGCTTTCCTCATTATTGAAGCCTACAGGCTTTCTTGTACCATCACTGTTTAGTAATGAAACTGAATAGTTTATAAGATACTTATTTTATAGGTAGCAATTATAACTGGAAAATAAAATGTCTAGTGTTTTCTTATAATGGTAAGTGGCCACCCTATCATATTTATTAGCTCCTGGCTAGTATTCAATGATAATGAACAAGCAGTTAGTCAGGATTGCACTGACCCTTTTATCTCTAAGCCAACACATTAAAGATTTTTAAGAGAGATCCTGCCTTATTAATATATGATCGACCCTCCACCAGAAAGGTACAGATTGTGTCTGGCACTGGCTGTTTGCTTCAGCCCAGCTCATGCGGCAGAAGTGGAACCTTCAAAGAACCAAGATGGTGGGCACAAGATGAGACCCCCTCGGCTTTCCTTGTTCTGGGGCTGTGGGCTTTTAGGACTAACTGGTGCCTTAATGAATAAGTTCCTTATAAAGACTTCACAATGCTAGTAAACCAAAGCTATCTAGTGTACTGGTTGAATAGTGTTCTCCCTTCTTCCCCAAAATTCATGTCTACCTGAAATATGAGAATGCGACCTTATGTGGACACAGGACATTTGCAGATAAAATCTCATTAAGATGAGGTCATGCTGGCCAGGCGCAGTGGATCACTCCCATAATCCCAGAACTTGGGAGGCCGAGGTGGGCAGATCGCATGAGCCCAGGAGTTCAAGACTAGCCTAGGCAACATTTCGAAACCCCATCTCCACAAAAAATACAAAAATTAGCCAGACATGGTGGCAGGTGCCTGTAGTCCCAGCTACTTGGGAGGCTGAGGTGGAAGGATTGCTTGAACCCAGGAGGCGGAGGTTGCAGTGAGCCGAGATCATGCCACTGCACTCCAGCTTGGGTGATGTAGTGAGACACTGTCTTACACACACACACACACACACAAGCACACACACACAAAGATGAGACCATACTGGATTAGGGTGGGCCCTAATTCCTAATCCAGTGACTGTCTCCTTATAAGAGGGAGATTTAGACACAGAGAAGGGAACATAGGCAGAGACTGCTGTGCCTCATCTACAAGACAAGGAGCACCGAGGATTCCTGCACCCACCAGAAGCAGGGAAAGGCATGAAAAAGATTCTTCCTCAGAGCCTCTTAAAGGGAACCAACACTGTTGGCATCTTGACTTCTGACTCAGGCCTCCAGAACTATGAAAACACATTTCAAAAACTGTTTTAAACCTGCTAGTTTGTGTTACTTTGTTACAGCAGCCCTAGGAAAATTATACACCCAGAATATCTCTTTTTTTTTTTTTTTTTTTTTTTTTTTGAGACAGAGTTTCACTCTTGTTGCCCAGGCTGGAGTGCAATGGCACGATCTCAGCTTACTGCAACCTCCACCTCCCGGGTTCAAGCGATTCTCCTGCCTCAGCCTCCCAAGTAGCTGGGATTACAGGCGTGAGCCACCACGCCCAGCTAATTTTTATATTTTTGGTAGAGATGGGGTTTCACCATGTTGGCCAAGCTAGTCTTGAACTCCTGACCTCAGGTGATCCGCCCGCTTCAGCCTCCCAAAGTGCTGGGATTACAGACGTGAGCCACCTCACCCGGCCCAGAATATCTCTTTTGTCACTTAAAATCAAAATAGTCAAGCCTTGGCTGGGCACGGTGGCTCACACCTATAATCCCAGCACTTTGAGAGGTCAAGGCGGGTGGATAACTTAAGGTCAGGAGTTCGAGACCAGCCTGGCCAACATAGTGAAACTCTGTCCTACTAAAAATACAAAAATTAGCTGGGCATGGTGGCACACACCTGTAATCCCAGCTACTCGGGAGGCTGAGGCAGAAGAATCACTTGAACCCTGGAGGTAGAGGTTGCAGTGAGCTGAGATCATGCCACTGCACTCTAGCCTGGGTGATGAAGCGAGACTCCGTCTCAAAAACAAAATGAAACAAAACAAAAAATAGTCTCTGAGAATAGAAAGATCAGAGCATTCATGGGCTGGGCCATCAGAGGGCAGCAGCTGTCAGCCCTGGCTGTGAACCCTTTCCATCTCACATGCCATAGTTATCAACAAGCAAACAGAGACAATGAAATGGGCCCAGAGCGAAGGCTTCAGTAGAAGTTTCCTGAAAGCAAAGCTAAAATTGCTTTAAGTAGTGTCTGATAATAGGAGATGTTGAAAGAGAGAAAGTGACAATGTGTTTCTGTTTTTAAAGTCTTGTCACAGCATCATGAAGTTGTAACTGAATGGGGTTTTTCTCTCTCACACCTTTGGTTACCCACTCTCCCTAGGGTGGGGAGAAGCTGAGTTTTACAGCCTTTGGCAGGATGACCCAAGGTGCCACTGTCTTCCTATAGAAGCTTAGAACTGTCATACGGCTGGGCTCACAGGAGCTGGGCAGCCTCGGTGGGGACTGCCTAGCCGTATGTGCCAGGCCAGCGGCTTACAGCTCTGTAAAGAACTTTGTCATTCGAGTCTTTAAGTGTGGCAGAAAACCCTTAAATCTCATTGAAAATTTTCATAGCCATCTGCAAGCAGATGGGGAGGGGGATTTCAGGGTGGGAAGCCGTGACGCTTTACTCAATGGATGGGCAAAGTAAGCACACAATCTGGATATCGAGAGGCACCAAGATAAGAGAGGAAAAAAATGGGAACATTTAGAATAACTATTATAACTTCAGCATACCTCTAAGTAATGTTTCACTTTGAAAAATAAATTTTTATTTTATGGTCTTAGCATTCTTATAGAATTATACATAAGGCCCCTAAATTTCTTATTCTGGCGCCAGTGGGACATCTTCCCAAAGCCTCCCAAGTGATACTGAATGTGGTTTCTGTCTCACACCTTTGTTTACCCACTCTCTCTAGGGTGGGGAGAAGCTAAGTTTTACAGCCTTTAGCAGGACCACCCAAGGCACCACTGTCTTTCTGTAGAAGCTTAGAATTGCGGCACAGCTGGGTTCCCAGGCACTAGGCAGGGTACCACAAAGACAAGCCCCAATCAGCTCAGAGGTTGTCCATTCAACCCACACCTCCCAGTCCCACAATGGGAGTTTCTACCCACCTGTAGGCAGAAATCTGAGCCCTGCCTGGTGTCTGAAGTTCCCTTTCCATCTCCTCCTTTCTAGTGTTTAGGTACGTAATCAGCAAATCCAGTCTATTAATTCGGAAGAGAAGCTCCTTCAGGAAGGACAGATTGCTCTCCTCCAACATTCTCTTTTCCTGGAGCCTCTGGAATAACATCAAGGCATCCTTGATGGGTTCTTGCTTCCTTTGTGGAATGTAGTCCAGGCTCAGGAACTTGAGGGAGGCCAGATCTTCACTGTCCAGTTGTTCCCCAATATCATAAAGATTTCTGCTGAAGTCCATCTTTTCAAAAGGCAGGAGAATATAATCTAAGTCAAAATACAATGGTATGTTCAGATAAGGAAGAAAAGTACCATTTGCTGGCTTGTTCATCAAAGGCTACTGCAACTACTAGATACTAGTCATTGTGCTGTGAGCACAGGAGAGAAAAAAAGAACACCAGACAAGTTCCCTCTTACTGTTTAGGAAGGTAGACATACAAACAAGCCAATGGGCTGGGCGCGGTGGCTCACGCCTGTAATCCCAACACTTTGGGAGGCCAAGGCAGGCGGATTACGAGGTCAGGAGTTCGAGACCAGCCTGACTAACGTGGTGAAACCCCGTCTCTACTAAAAGTACAAAAATTAGCCGGGCGTGGAGGCAGGCACCTGTAATCCCAGCTACTCTGGAGGCTCGGGCAGGAGAATCGCTTGAACCCGGGAGGTGGAGGTTGCAGTGAGCGGAGATCGTGCCACTGCACTCCAGCCTGGGCGACAGGGCAAGACTCTGTCTCACACAGAAAAAAAAAAAAAGCAAGCCAATAGTTAGAGGGTTGTGACCAGAGTGTGGTAGGGATGTAAAGGAAGAAACTTTAGCTTAGCCTGGGAGAAGGGCTTCCTGTGGGGAAGGGATTTTGGGGAGAATGTGAGAAAGCACAATTCTTACAGGAAACAACGTAAAAGATGGAGGTAGGAACTTTCAAGTCCATTCAGGCAGGCACAAGGAGCTCAATAAAGTAACTACAAAGGGTCTGGGATGGAGAGTGATGGGACAAAGGGATGAAGCTCTAGCCAGGTACCATGTCACAAAGGGGCCGCATTACCATGGGGCAAGGGGTTTAGGCTTTGTCCTGGAGGTGATGAGGAGCTAAGAAAGGACTGTAAAAATGAGAATGACATTATCCAATTGGGAATTAACATTCAAAGTGCAAAGGACAGACTGGAAGACTTGGAGGCAGGGGACGTACTAGGACCTATTAGAACCAACCCCCCCTTCAACCCCACCATCAATCCCCAAAGTCCATTATATCCCTCTGTATGTCTTTGCATCCTCATAGCTTAGCTCCCACTTTTAAGTGAGAACATACGGTATTTAGTTTTCTTTTTTCTTTCTTTCTTTCTTTTGAGATGCAGTCTTGCTCTGTCACCCAAGCTGGAGTGCAGTGTCGCGATCTCGGCTCACTGCAACCTCCACCTCCCAGGTTCAAGCAATCCTCCTGCCTCGGCCTCCCAGTAGTTGGGATTACAGGCACACACCACCACACCCAGCTAATTACTTAGAATAATGGCCTCCAGCTCCAAGATTAAATATTTTTTAAGTGACCCAAAGATTTTGAGTTTTTAAGTGACCCAAAACTTTTAGTTTTCAAAGTCTTCCTTTCAAAAATATCCTTTCCTTCCATTCCCTGAAAGAAAATTTTTAAAAATCTTTTCCCCTCTCCTGATTACAGCAGCAGTGGTTTTTTTGTGTGGAAATGGAAACCACAGAGGCTCTGGGGACTTAAGCTTCTGCCTTCTGCTGCCCTCGTTCTTCCCAGACCCTCACTCGTCACCTACTGCCACCCCACTGCGATCATGTTTGTTCCCTGCAGGGAGCTGGTCCCCAGCCCTACTGGCATCACCCTCCTGATGATAAACCACCCTCTCACTAGAATGGAAGCTCTGTGAGGGCAGAAACTTTTGTTGATTTATTTTTTATTCTTATTTTTATTTTTATTTTTGAGACAGGGTCTCACTCTGTCACCCAGGCTGGAGTGCAGTGGTGCGATCTTGGCTCATTGCAACCTCCACCTCCCAGGCTAGAGCCATCCTCCCACCTCAGCTTGCTGAGTAGCTGAGACTACAGGAGCAAACTACCACACCCGGCTATTACTGGCTACTCTCTCGGGCTGCTGGCATGATAATTGTCTGGGCTTTCCTGAATGAATAGTAATAGCTATCTTAGACATGTTCAATGTAGAAATAATCAGGTCTATTGCAAGTTGGCCAGAATTTCCAATAGATACTGCTGGCACGTGTCAATCGTTGCTCTAGGCACTGGGAATGCAGTAAAATAAACCAACATGGCCCAGGAGTTCAGGTCTACCCTGGGCAAGACCCCAGGTAGTAAGACCCCAACTCTTAAAAAAAAAAAAAAGCAAAACCAAAACCAAAAACAAAACAAAAAAACAGGTGAGTAATTTAGCCATCTCTGTCAAAATATAAAATTCACATAAATTTTGGCCCACAATTTAACTTCCAAGAGCTTTTCCTACATTCACTTAAACATAAGTATACTCAAAACCATATACAAGGCTATTCATGGTAGCATTCCTTGAAATAACAAAAGAGCAGAAGCAACTGTTTATCAGCATTAGAAGATTCAGGCAAGCTATTAATCATATTCCAGGGAACTCTATTTGGCTACTAGAAAGAATAGGAAGATCAATGTGGTTGAGCCTGTGTGACCTACACAATGTATTGATCGGTACATATTTTGTGTATTCACAGAAGAGCTCTGACAAAAAACACACAGGAAGTTCCTTCAGTAATGTTAAAGAAAAGCAGAATTACACACAGATGTGGGCGTGCAGTGTGGGAAGGCTGATGGGTGGAGGTGACAGTGAGAGCTGCTTTATTTCCCATATCTTGCTGCACAGTTTGTACTGTTTGAATTTTTACCATGTACATGTATGACTTATTCTAAAATATATACCTAGTTAAAATATTTATTTAAAGATCCATTCTTATTCATATGCTGGAAAAGATCTAAACTAGACCTAACCCTGTTTAGTGTCATTAGGTCAACTGTCTTTAAAATTTTTAATGCATTCTAACCTCTGTGAAAGTTTCATCTTACAGAATAAAACCAACCAAAGAATCAAATGAAAGCAGGACTTCCTTTCCCCCATCCCTCAATTATTTTTTTCTGAGGATAACAATGCTTAGTGTATTCATTTTACACAATACAGAAAAAATAAAAAGGAGAATTAAAATTATGTATAATTCCACCATCCAAATATAAATGCCCAATAATATTTTACTCTTTCCCACCAAATATTTTATGCATACACATTTTTCCTTATATTTCTGTAGTATAAGTGGATTTTTCCACTGGTAAGTACATCTTGTATTGTAAGTACTTTCCTGTCTTTAGTTGTCTTCTACAGCATGGGTTTTAATATCTGTAAAGCATTTAATCTTAGAGATGGGCTATAATTTACATAGTCAGTTCCTGATTACATTTAGGATGACCTTAAAACACAAATCTTTAAGTACACCTCTAATTATTTTCTTAGAATAATTTCCTAAAAGTAGTATTATTGGGTCAAAATGAATAAACCTTTTTGAGGCTCTTGTTACATATTCAATAGCATTTTCTGACAGTATATAATAAAAATCAATACAATCCAAGGCTGAGATGACATGAATTTGGATATAATAAGATTGGCACATAGCTCCGTCCTCCATAGCCATCTCATCTCACTCATTTCATTACCTTTTCAACAACGTAACAATGCTTTTTAAGTGGTTTCCCCATCAAATCATAACTGACATTTAGAAGGGAAAATGCTAACGTGGCTTCTTCTCTGGCCTAGGTGTTCCAGGATACACTGTCAGATGATAGTCAGCCTTTTCTGTTTTTTGTTTTTTGCTTAAGTTACACATCCCTGACACCATTAACAACGGACCATCCAGCACTGTACGGGGAGAGACATCATGTGGCAGTTCTTGTTTTACGGGACCTAGATTTTCTGCACTAGCTTATGGGCTGGAAACCTTGTTAAGCTAGTATTTTTTAAATAATGTACTTGTATTTTTGGTTCCTAAAAACAGTAAAAGTAACACTTGTTTCATAGAGAAAGTACAAAGAAGTAGAAAAAGCAAATAAAAATTACTTAAAAACTTGCCATTTGGAAGTAATTCTTTGGTCACATTTTGTGGCCTTTTCCCAATTTGTTTTCCATACGTATATATAACATATGTAAATTTGAATATTTTGCCATGTAATAATCTCTGCTAAATGGTAAATGTATATAAGCCTATTTGTATTACATAAGTATATTTATTATTTTATATATTTATGCCCCAAAGTATTTAAATATAAATATGTTTATAATAATCATATAAATAAATGATATATAAATGTTTATAATCTATATATCCATATAAACATAAAAATATTTTTTAACCTCATTTCACTAAAAGCCTCTTAAGAAACTACTATTATTGTCCCCATTTTTCTGTTGTGAAAAATCACGGCTTGGAAATAAGCTAGTAAGAGAGAGTGCCACAGCCAGATTTAAGTATCTCACTCAAGGGCTTCAGTGACAGATCACAAAGATTTAGACGTCATTCTACTTGCAGCTGGAAGGCGGTGAAAGAATCTCATGAAGAAAAACATAAAATCAGAACTTTTTTAGAGAACAACATTTCAAAAAATTTTATAATAACAAAACCACAAAAACAGAAGTTCTTAACAAATCCACTATAGGAGAGGGGGTCAGAGCCTCACAAAGAAAGTGCTAGAATCTAGGCCCCAGCATCTCATTCCAGAGTCCCACTCTACCACTGTATTACATGCCACAATTAAACTGCAAATACATTCCATCTCATCACAATCATTCCAGTAATATTCTAGCAGCATCCTAGCTCTTGCAGTGATAACTAAAAAGCAAAACATGCATTCGCCATCGGAAGCAGAAACCTGCATCTCATCCGAAGCTTGAGAGAACCTGAAAGCCACTCGCTCTCAGGTCCAAACCCCTAACCGGTAGGTAGCATTGCCACTCCCTCCAATCCAGGCTGGCTGCCTCAGGCGCGGGCTGCCCCGAAACCTGACAGACATCCACTCTGCACACACATGGTGTCCATAACAGGGCGCTGCAGCCACAGCATTCAAATAACCCAGCAAAGGTGTCCGAACCTCAGCAAAACATATAATCCCATCATTTTCAAACAGAATGAAACTTGCAACTTCACCTGTAAATGCTTAACCCCACAAGTACAGGTCTCTGATTGTGTCTATCTAGTCTTCCCATTATATTGTTTTTTGAACTGTTCTGTATCTTTTTAATTTTTTTTTTTTTTTTTTTTTTTTGAGACGGAGTTTCGCTCTTGTTGCCCAGGCTGGAGTGCAATGGCACGATCTCGGCTCACCACAACTTCCACCTCCCAGGTTCCAGTGATTCTCCTGCCTCAGCCTCCCGAGTAGCTGGGATTACAGGCATGCGCTATCATGCCCAGCTAATTTTATATTTTTACTAGAGACGGGGTTTCTTCATGTTGGTCAGGCTGGTCTCAAACTCCTAACCTCAGGTGATCCACCCGCCTCGACCTCCCAAAGTGCTGGGATGACAGGCGAGAGCCACCACGCCCAGTCTTTTTTAATTTCTTTAAAAAATAAATAATTGAATTAGTAGGAGCACATGGGTGTGTGTATGTGTATGTGTGTGTGTGTTTATGTTGGCAAATGTGTATGCTGGTGGGAGGATAGCTGTAGCAGCAAAGTCAGTTGAGATCTAAATTTTGGCTTCTATTATTTCACAAGTTTGGCTGGGATCAGGATGAGGCCTTTATACAAGTAGGTAAACTTGCAGCATTTCAGAAACTCCTAGGACTTCATCAATCTAAGCTAGAATGGCCTTGAGATCTGGAAACTGCACGGCCCTCGGCAAGGCTCTCAGAGGGACTGCTACCTCTTACACTAACTTCATGGTTTCCCCATCCACACTCACTTACGAGGATCACCTCCATGGCCCCAGGGCCACCCGATCTCACTCTCAACAGCCTAGAAAACTCCAGAATCAAAGGCCTTTCTCCCAAAAGGCCCCTCTGACCTTAACAAAGAGGCAAATCCTTACCTTACTCTCACGATGGTAGCACCTTCGTCACAGGCCTATCCACTACTATCTGAGCATCTAAGACAAGAGCAAACATCTAATGAAGGACGGAAGGGCACAGCCAGCCAGCTCGACTTCCTGTTTCGAAACTCCTCAGTCACAAACACTAGAAGGAAAGAACACTTACCACTTGCCCCTGAGTGAGCAGAGTGCCCTCTAAAGCTTCTAAAGCTGCAGCAAAGCTGGTGGTCCAGGAGACCGCATGCAGGGCACCTGGCCACCTGAGCACCGGCCGCTGGCTGTGACTTTGGATGGGCCATTTTACCTTTGGGGCCTCATTTCCACATTCCAAAACAAGGACGTTGGACTGGATTGTAACTAAGAACACTTTCGTTTCATATTTAGGATTTAAAGATTTTTCTGGGTTCATCATTAAGACTTTAATTTTTTCATTCAATGAATCTTGATGGAGCACCTCAGAGAGGTCTTGAGATTGGACACTGCAGAGCCCCCTCATCTTGGTTCTCAGGGTGGCTGCGAACTTTCAGAGCTAAAGCCCCTGGTTTAGCCAAGGAGCATCTCTGTGGCCCCAAGGTCACCAGATTCCACCCTCAGCAGCCTAAAAAACTCTAAAATAAAAAAAAAAACTCTTAAAAGAAAAAACTCTAAAAAGAAAAAACTCTAAAATGAAAAACCTCTAAAAAGAAAAAACTTTGAAATAAAAAAATTCTAAAATGAAAAAAATCTAAAAAGAAAAAACTCTAAAATGCAAAAACTCTTTGGTAAGATGGTAAGTCCATCTTACCAAAGGTGATCCTTGTATATGAGTGTAGCTGGGGAAACCATGAAGTTAGCTGAAAGATGGGTTTACCATCTTATCAAAGAAGCAAATCCTGGGGCCCTCACCATGTTGGGCTCTAGAGATATACCAGTAAACAAAATATTGCCTTCATACTGAGAGTTAGATGAAATGTTTTCTGATGTTAAAAGTAGGAAAAGAAAATCAAACACCTCTCTTCTTTGAAACTGCCTTTGGTCTTTCCCCAAATAGAATATAAGCTTTCAGACGGCAGGGACTCATAGCTGAGAAGACTGAACAAAGTATCTGAAAAGGACTCTTCACCAGAGAGGGCTGGGTCAAGGTGGCCTCATAACATCAATGCCTGGATGGTCACCGTGGCTCATGCATGTAATCCCAGCACTTTGAGAGGCCAAGGTGGGAGGATCCCTTGAGCATAGGAGTTTGAGACCAGCCTGGGCAATATAATGAGACACCATCTCTATGAAGAAAAATTTTTTAATTAGCCAGGTGTGGTAGCATGTGCCTGTGGTCCCAGCTAATCTGAAGGCTGAGATGGGAAAATTGCTTGATCCCAGGATGTTGAGGCTGCAGTGAGCCGTGATTGCACCACTGCACTACAGCCTGAGTGACAGAGCAAGACCTTGTCTCAAAAAATAAATAAAAAAAAAAGAAATAGAAACAGAATGAGCAAAATAAAATACCAATAGTATTAATATGCAATAATAATTGCTAACTCGTGTAGTAAGTGATGTATGCATATTATCTCCTTCAAGCGTCACAGTCACCTCTCGAGGCATTATTAATCATTTAATGATGAGATAACAGAGGCACAGAGGAATTACTTACTTGCCTGAGATCGCATAGTTAAAAAACAGTGTACACATACAAAAGAAAAATACATTTTGCAAAGATACAGATAAATTCACGAATCCACATCAAAACATTAGAGAACTGTCTTTGGGGAACAAGAGAAAGGGCAGGAGGGCAAGGGTGGGGGTGGAGAGATAAAAGGAAACCCTTCAGACACCGAAGAGGGGGAAGCGGGCTGTGCACCTCAGGGCATCGTGATTCGACAGAATAAAGTACTTAACCCTCGGCCCCAGGGCCAAATGAAAAAGAAAAAAAAAGTGGATTGATAAAGTCTTCTGGGGTCTCCAAACGGGTCCACAGGAGGGAGGCCGTGTATCTGCATTTGAGGCGGCAGGGAAGCTTGGAGGACAAAAAGGTAGCAGGGGAACTGGAGACTGCTCAGAGTGAGAAAGTAGCAAAGTCAGAGGCAACGGCTCAGAGAGAAACCACACAAGAGACCTGGGCCAGGCAGCACCCAGAGGTGTCCTCAGAAGGGCAGATCCAAGTTGCTTCCCCACCCCCACAGCCCTGTTTCTAGAGCAAGTCAAGAAACAAAAATATTGTGGTTTCCTGTTGAAGAGGCCACCTTGGCAACAGGCACTCACCCGCTCCACCCTTTCCTGGCACCATCGCAGTCTCCGAGTCCCCTAACCTGCCTAACTCCACGTGCTCAGTAGGGAAGGGGGTGGGAAAGGCTCCCAGGAAGAAGTCTCTTTTACTTTCAATAACCACCCTGGATCTTCTGCCTCCCTCCACGGCCTCACTTCCTGTTGAGTTGACTAGCAAATTCAGCAGGGCTTGAAAAAAAAACACAAAAGATAAAAGGAGGAGAACCTGTGAAAACACTTCCCTCCAGTAGAAAGGCAGAATCTGGTCTCCGAGAGAAAGAGAAAACTTCACCACAGAAGGAACTGCAGGGTAAACTTTACTCCTAAAGCAGAACAGAGATGACTCACTCGAACAAGAAATGTTTCCTATTTAAAGGAACAGATGCCCAATTTCCAACCATTCAGAAGAGGGATGTGGCAGACAATTCATGGACGTGCAAACTAAAAACCCGAGCGCTGGACATGTTTTATTGGAAAGCATTTATACCGAGTCCATTTAGTAATAATATCCCCTGTCGGTGGCAAGTAATATGCCATTCTTTCCTGCAAAGGGTCTGGGAATAGGAAGTTTCCCTCTGCCTTGATCCAAACCTCAGCACTGAAGTCACAGACCAGCCCTCTCCTCCCTCCCGCCGGACTGGGTAAAGCCAGCCCTGTAGCTGAAATGTAGGTAGATTGTTCAGAAAAAAGGAGGAAGTGTTCTGGCTCAGCCCTACTTGGCTTAGCCCTGCTCGGCTCAGCCCTGCTCAGGCTGAGTTCCCATCCTTGGCCATGTTCTCCAGTTTAGTTGTAACCCGTGTCTTTGTAGCATTGATCCTGGAGTGTTGGTGCTACTGAGGTCTGTTCTCCAAAGCTCTGAGCCCTAGACCTTCCCCTGTTCTCTCATTTTTTTTTTTTTGAGACGGAGTCTCGGTGTGTTGCCCAGGCAACAGTACAGTGGTGCAATCTTGACTAACTGCAACCTCCGCCTCCTGAGTTCAAGTGATTCTCCTGCCTCAGCCTCCCAAGTAGCTGGGACTACAGGCACCCACCACCACCCCCGGCTAATTTTTGTATTTTTAATAGAGATGGGGTTTCACCATGTTGGTCAAACTCGTCTTGAACTCCTGACCTCAAGAAATCCACCCGCCTTGGCCTCCCAAAGTGCTGGGATTACAGGCGTGAGCCACCATGCCCAGCCCCTCCCCTGTTCTCTGCCATCTGCCTCTCTTTCCCATTTGAATTTTTTTTTGGGGGGATGGAGTTTCGCTCTTGTTGCCCAGGCTGGGGTGCAATGGCACCATCTCGGCTCACAGCAACCTCCGCCTCCCGAGTTCAAGCGATTCTCCTGCCTCAGCCTCCTGGGTAGCTGGGATTACAGGCATGCGCCACCATGCCCAGCTAATTTTGTATTTTTAGTAGAGACAGGGTTTCTCCATGTTGGTCAGGCTGGTCTCAAACTCACAACCTCAGGTGATCCACCCGCCTCGGCCTCGCAAAGTGCTGGGATTACAGGCATGAGGCACAGCGCCCAGCCATGAATTTTTAAAAAGGGTTTTCTGCCCTTTTGCTTTCACATCTTGTACATTTTATAACCAGAACACCAGCAATAACACATTACCTATATGTTGCACCTTGACATGAATTATCTCTAATTCTGGCAGCAATTCAGGGTATTGTTCTCCCATGTTATGGATGAGGAAACTAAGATGCAAACAGTTACATGGAGTCAAACTCAGTCCTGCTGAGCCAAAAACAGAGATTTTTCTATGACATACTAACTCCCTTTCTCCAACACTTCGAATTTGGAATGAATCATGTGGATGGAAGAGCAACAAATTTAAACTAATAGTGACCGATGCATAAAGGGCAGAAGGTCCTTGGTTTCTCAGTCACCTAACAAAAAGGAGTTGGCCTAATAAAGGCACAAGCTAATACTTATCAAACCATTGGCGTATGCCAGACACAGCCACCTAAACTGGCTCATTTCCACTTCTGAACAGTTCTCATTTTATGAGACCAATTTACGATTGGTCCCATTTTATGGATGAGGACACTGAGGCTTAGAGAGGCTGAAAGACTTGGCCACGCTCAGTCAGTGAGTGACAGAATGAGGTCTGTTTGTCTCTAAAACCCTCAGTGGTTAGTCACCACCTAAACATTAATGCATAGCCATGAATCTCAGTCTGACCCACCTCAGAATTAACTGCAACATTTCTAAAAATATAAGTCTTCGAGCTCCAGCTTTGGAACTCCTACCTGAGCAAAAATGTGGGAGATAAAACAGCTGGAGCACTTAGAATAGTGCCTGGGCCTTCCACATTTCTCAATAAATAGGCTGTGGGTGCAGTGGCTCGCACCAGTAATCCCAGCACTTTGGAAGACCAAGGCAGGAGGATCGCTTGAGCTCAAGAGATCGAGGCCAGCCTGGGCAACATAGGGAGACACCGTCTCTGCAGAAAATTTTAAAAAATTAGTCAGGTATGGTGGCATGCATCTGTCGTCTCAAGCTACTCAGGAGGCTGAGGTGAGAGGATAACTTGAGTGTGGGAGGTCAAGGCTGCAGTGAGCTATGATCACACCACTGCACTCCAGCCTGGGTGACAGAGCGAGGCCCTGTCTAAATAAATAAATAAACAAATAAATAAATATTCACTACCATGTTATTTAAGCTCACAACATCTCTAAGATGGCTATAAATTATTAGGCTTACATACAGATGATGCAATTAAATGCAACATCAATTAGCTGACAAATGGCAGGGCCAGTGCATGAACTCAGGAGTGTCTCCCTCAAAAGTTTCTGCTCTTAGCCCCTGTACACATCTCCCTGCATGTACCCAGGCCCAGCCTAGCAGAAATGGATGATCTGCTGGAGGCATCTGAGGAGCAGTACTGAGAATGGGTGGAGCAGGGTGGGAGTGGGAGTCTCAGGGCTTCAACTTGTGCCATTTGTAAGGCACTGACCCTAGATTCTCCCAGTCGTATCATATAGATAGATAGATAGATAGATAGACAGACAGACAGACAGACAGATAGATAGATAGATAGATAGGACTGATAAGTGAATTATGGCCAGGCACAGTGGCTTACCCCTGTAATCCCAGCGCTTGAAGAGATTGAGGTAGGCGGATCACTTGAAGCCAGGAGTTTGACACCAGCCTACCCAACATGGCAAAACCCCATCTCTACTAAAAATACAAAAAAATTAGTTGGGCATGGTGGCATGTGCCTGTAGTCTCAGCCACTCAAGGCACGAGACTCACTTGAGCCCAGGAAGCAGAGGTTGCAGTGAGCCAAGATGACACCATTGCACTCCAGCGTGGGTGACAGAGGGACACTCCGTCTCAACAAAAAATAAAAATAAAAAGAGTTAATAAGTGAATTATAAACCTCAGTTTGTTTGAATTCCTATTGTGAAGCACAAAGATCATTATTACTTCATTTGCTGTAACCAACTTCTCACCCTCATCTTGAGACATGTGTCTGTGTGACTATTTATATCAGAATTAATAATGTGCATGGTCCTTAGTCCCAGGGAAGCTGAAAGATCTGGAGGTGTTGCCGGAGCTGCAGGGACATGGAGAGCTGGCTCCTGCCCAGCACAGAATGAGGACAGGTCTGCTTTGACTCAATCTCCAAGTGGTTTCCACCCTCTCGAATCTCAGCTCCCACCTGGAGTCCTGGTCCTGAGACTACTGTGTCTCCTACCATGTCCACCAGCCGGCTGAAAGCAGATTTGGACCTGTAAGTGTCCCTAAAAAAGCCAAGAAAGACCAAACCTCAGCTCAACTGCAACACACCCTTCCCATTCATCTTGATGTGACATCCTTCAAAGATAAACACTGACAGTGAAACCAAAATCCCCTGAATGTGCATGCCCTTTGTTTGTTGCCAGCGAGGGAGGTTGTATATAACTAACCCATGGGCCAGGATGGTGTGGTTTGTGGATTCAGCGGGGCCGCTCCCCCTTCCTTGACTGGCAGCTGGCCTTGGCTACTGCCCTAGACTCCTCCTCCAGAGCGTGGCAAGGGAAGGGAAAACAGATTCCATTCACATCTATCTCATTCCTTTCTGGGCCTTGTAGGGAGAGGCTCAAAGAGTTGTCTAAGACAAAGATTTTAGCAATTGGGATTTTAAGTTTTTCTTTTGCTATTAAAATGATCAGACAGTCATGGGGCGTTTACACTGACCTCAATCTGCATACTCTGCAGCTTGTTGATTACCAATACCTACCCCTTCTGCTTTCTCAAAAAAACTACTGCAGACATGAATCCGTACCATGGATTTAGAAAGGAAGAAATTGAGTTTGTTAGGCCCTGATTCCAATATTCATGTCACTGACCTAGCTTTTCCAGAATTTTCCTTTTTTTTTTTTTTTTTTTGAGATGGAGTTTTGCCCTTGTTGCCCAGGCTGGAGTACAATGGTGCAATCTCGGCTCACCGCAACCTCTGCCTCCTGGGTTCAAGCGATTCTGCTGCCTCAGCCTCCCGAGTAGCTGAGATTACAGGTGTGCGCCACCACGCCCAGCTAATTTTGTATTTTTAGTAGAGACGGGTTCTCTCCATGTTGGTCAGGCTGGTCTCGAACTCCCGACCTTAGGTGATCCACCCACCTCGGCCTCCCAAAGTGCTGGGATTACAGGCATGAGCCACTGCGCCTGGCCCAGAATTTTCTTAAAGGTTTAGGCATAGAAGAGGTGAGGATCCTCAATATTCTTGAGGCACTATATGCCCATACCCAAGAAATGGGGCACCTCAGACGCTAAGGATAATTGTCAAGAACTATCTTTTAAAATGTGTTAACTGTGGTAAAATATATACACCATAAAATTTACCATTGTAACCAGTTTTAAGTGGCATCAAGTACATTCACGTTGTTATGCAACCATTCCCACCACCCAGGAGTCACTTTTAATGATATAATAACAGTGCATTTGTTAAGCACTGTGCAGTTTTAAAGCATTTTCCCTATTTTATGTCATTAGATCCTCACTGGTAACATTTTTTGGTCTCAGGGGTAGAAGAGCATATGTCTTACAGACAGGAAGATGTTGAAGAAACGAAAGCTCAGAAAAGTGAAGTGACTCTGAAGGGCCTACATAGCTACTGTAACCTACATACAGCACTAGTGACTGTTTCTTAAAAAAAAAAAACAAAAGATCAGGCTAGGTGCAGTGGCTCACATTTATAATCCTAGCACTTTGAGAGGCCGAAGTGGGAGGATCACTTGAGCTCAGGAGTTTAAGATCAGCCTGGGCAACATACTGCCTTTACCAAAAATCAAAAAAATTAGTCGGGTGTAGTGATGCAGTGGAGGTGCACACCTGTGGTCCCAGCTACTCAGGAGGCTAAGGCAGGAGGATCGCTTAAACCCAGGAGTTCAAGGCTGCAGTGAGCTATGACTGCATCACTGCACTCCAGCCTGGGGGACGGAGCGAGCCCCTGTCTAAAACAAAAAAAAAATCAAATGTTGGGAGGGTTATTCCCTGAAACAGATATTTTCTCCATTAGGTTTCACTCCTCACTTTCTGTAAGGAAAATTCCTTTTTTTTCCCCTCCATAATAAGAGGATTTTAAGAGTATCTGTGGTAGTAACAAAACACATTCACTACAAAATGAATTAGGCAATTATTTCTTTCCTCAAAACTGTTAGTGACAACACCACGTATTCTCAGTAGATGTAGAAGGTGGGTTATAAAATTAACTTTTCGTGGTTTACAACATATGACACAAAATCCTAGTTTCTGAGAAAATGAGTCATCTCTCACCTGACATGACATGTTGTTGTGGGGGACCAGATGTTCTTTGAGATCCCCTCTTCAAAAGATACAGTTAAGAGTGAAGAGACAAACCGCAGATTGGGAGAAAATGTTTGCAAAACAAAAGACCGTTACCCAAAAGTGTACAAAGAACTCTTAAAACCCAACCATACTGGTGGATCACGAGGTCAAGTGATCGAGACCATCCTGGCCAACATGGTGAAAGCCCATCTCTACTAAAAATACAAAAATTAGATGGGCATGGTGGTACACACCTGTAGTGCCAGCTACTCGGGAGGCTGAGGCAGGAGAATTGCTTGAACTTGGGAGGTAGAGGTTGCAGTGAGCCAAGTTCATGCCACTACACTACAGCCTGGTGACAGAGCGAGATAGACTCTGTCTCAAAAAAAAAAAAACAAACAAACAAACAAAAAAAAACCATGCTGTTATCCAAAAATATACAAAGAACTCTTGACACTCAACAATAACAAAACAAACAACCCAATTGAAAAGTGGGCAAGAGATCTGAACAGATACCTCACCAAAAACATACAGATGGCAAATAAGCATATGAAAAGATGTTCAACATCATATGTCATTAGGGAATTGCAAATTAAAACAACCGTGAGATACCACCACATATTTGCCAAAATCGCTAAAATCCAAAACACTGACACCACCA
The DNA here is from genome assembly GCF_028885625.2 of Pongo pygmaeus. Taxonomy (NCBI): domain Eukaryota; kingdom Metazoa; phylum Chordata; class Mammalia; order Primates; family Hominidae; genus Pongo; species Pongo pygmaeus. The sequence goes on along the minus strand of NC_072384.2, from coordinate 101,482,977 downwards.
AACATTGGCAAGGATGTGAAGTAACAGGAACTCTCATTCATTACTCGTGGGAATGAAAACTCATACGGACACTTTGGAAGAAAGTCTGGGAGTTTGTCATGAAGCTTTTTTTTTTAGACGGAGTCTCACTCTGTCTCCCAGGCTGGAGTGCAGCAGCAAGTGTGATCTCGGCTCACTACAGCCTCTGCCTCCGGGTTCAAGCGATTCTCCTGCCTCAGTCTCCCAAGTTGCTGGGATTACCGGCATGACCACCACGCCCAGCTAATTTTTGTATTTTTAGTAGAGACAGGGTTTCACCATGTTGGTCAGGCTGGTGTTGAACTCCTGACTTCAAGTAATATACCTGCCTCCGCCTCCCAAGTGCTGGGATTACAGGTGTGAGCCACTGCTCCTGGCCATTTTTTTTTCTTTTTTTTTTTTTTTTGACACAGAGTCTCACTCTATTGCCCAGGCTGGAGTGCAGTAGCGCCATCTTGGCTCAATGCAACCTCCGCCTCCCAGGTTCAAGCGATTCTCCTGCCTCAGCTTCCTGAGTAGCTGGGATTACAGGCACACGCCACCACGCCCAGCTAATTTTTGTATTTTTTTTTTAGTAGAGATGGGGTTTCACTGTGTTAGCCCGGCTGGTCTTAAACTGCTGATCTCAGGTGATCCCACCTCAGCCTCCCAAAGTGCCGGGATCACAGTCATGAGCCACCGCGCCTGGCCAAAGCATATGCTTACCGCAAGATCCAGCAATCATATTTCTAGATATTTACCCAAATTGAAAATTTATTTCCATGCAAAAACCTGCATATGAATGTTTATACCAGCTTTATTCGTAATTCATAACTGCCAAAAGTTGGAAGCAACCAAGATGTCCCTCAATAAATGAATGGATAAACTGTGGCACATCCATACCATAGATTATTATTCAGCAATAAAAAGAAATGAGCTATCAAACCACGCAAAGGCATGGAAGAGCCTTAATTGAATGTTACTAAATGAAAGAAGGCAATCTGGAGAGGCTACATACTGTATGATTCCAACTATGTGACATTCTAATTAAAACTATAGAGACAGTAAAAAGATCAGTGGTTGCCAGGGACTCAGGAGAGGAAGTGTGAATAGGTTCAGCACAGGGGATTTTTAGGGGAGTGAAATTATTCTGTACAATATTGTAATGGTTCTACATGGCATTATTCATTTGGCAAAACCAGTAGGATGTACACCAAAAGTGAACCCTAATGGAAACTATGGAACTTTAGTTCAGAATAATTTATTGATGGGATTCAGGACATGCTACCACAAAATATGGCACCATGACTGACATGGTTTGGATTTGTGTCCTCACCCAAACCCATGTCCAGTTGTAATTCCTAATGTTGGAGGCGGAGACTGGTGGGAGGTGGTTGGATCTTGGGGGTGGTTTCTAATAGTTTAATTTCTAATAGTTTAGCACCATCCCCATAGTGCTGTTTGCATGATAGAATTCTCATGATATTCTGGTTGTTTAAAAATATGTGGCACCTCCCTGCTCTCTCACTTCCCCTGCTCCGGCCACATGAGATGTCTCACTCCCCCTTTGTCTTCCACCATAATTGTAAGTTTCCTGAGGCCTCCCCAGAAGCCAAGCAGATGCCAGCATCACGCTTCCTATACAGTCTGTGGAACCATGAGCCAATTAAAACTCTTTTCTATATAGATTGCCCAGCCTCAGGTATTTTTTTATAGCAATGCAAGAACAGACTAACACAATGACATATTGAATATTTTAAGGTGAAGGAATCTGCAAAAGCAGCATGTGCAGGAAGGATTTTCTGACCTCCCCCTGAAGCCAGGTCATAAGACCCTCAGGTGAGAGATGCCCTCCCTATACCTGGTGGTATCTGTGAAGACGAAGGGACACAGAGAGGAATCTAACTAAACAAACGGGCCTTGATAAGCTTCCCCCAGCAGACTACACTTACTTCAAACTCTTTGCTCTATCATATCCTCCACAACTGTCCACCCTTTATCAAACCTACATCAAACTGTAACTGCTTCTTGGAGTCTTCATTTCCTTATAAAGGCTTCCATGTCACATAAAACTTATATTAAATATGTTTATGCACTTTTCTCTTATTAATCTGTCTTCTGTTATAGGGTTCTCAGCCATGAACTTAGAAGGGTAGAAGGAAAACAGATTTGTCCTCCCCTATAATATCAATATTGGTTCATCACTTGTAACAAATGTACCACACTAATGCAAGATGTTAATAACGGGAAAGTGTGGGGAGGGGAGAAGGGTAGCAGGCAGAGGGTATATGGGAACTCTCTACTTTCTGCTCTTTCTTTTTTTTTCTTTCTGAGAAGGGTCTCTCTCTGTCACCTAGGCTAGAGTGCAGTGGTGTGATCTCAACTCACTGCAACCTCCGCCTGCCACGCTCAAGCGATCCTCTCGCCTTAGCCTCCCGAAGCCAATCTGATTAAGCTAATCTGTTAAGACTCAACAGTAAGAAAACAACCCGATTGAAAAGTGGGCAAGAGATCTGAACAGACATCTCACAAAAAGATATGCAGATGGCAAATAAGCATATGAATAAGCTGGGACTACAGGTGCACACCATCATGCCCAGCTAATCTGCTCTATTTTTTCTCTAAATCTAAAACTGTCCTTAAAAAATAATCTATTAATTTTTTAAAGTCTCACACTCTATTCTCACTTGATACATGGGTAAAGGTGACAATGAGGTGAAGTGAAAAAAGGATCATCTTTATAATAAATAATGACAGATCAAGAAGATAGCCATATAAAGATAAAATGAACCTGGATTTCCTACCCACACAAAATTCAAATCCAGATGGATAGTCAATCTAAATATAAAAAGGAAGCAATTGACTAGGCATGGTGGCTCACGCCTGTAATCCCAGCACTTTGGGAGGCCAAGGCGGGCGGATCACCTGAGGTCAGGAGTTCAAGACCAGCGTGACCAACATGGCGAAACCCCCACCTCTAGTAAAAATACAAAAATTAGCTGGGCGTGGTGGGGGGCACCTGTAGTCCCAGCTACTCAGGAGGCTGAGGCATGAGAATTGCTTGAACCCAGGAGGCAGAGGTTGTAGTGAGCCAAGATCGCACCACTGCACTCCAGCCTGGGCAACAGAGTAAGACTCTCTCAAAAAAAAAAGGAAGCAATAAAACTTTATGAGAAATCCTAAGAGAATGTCTTCATGATATTGGAGTAGACAAAAACTCAAAAAGGACGCAAAAAGTGCTGACCATAAGGGAAAAAACCATCAACAGTACCATTTTAGAATTAAGAGCTTCTTTTCAGAAAAATGATACCATTAAGAGAGTGAAGAGGCAGACTAGAGAATAGGAGAGGAAATGCTATGATAGGGAGCAATCTCCAACATGTGTTGGTAAGTGAAAAAGGGGTGTGGCAGAACAGCATGGATAGAACAGTGAGCAGATACGGACAAAAAGAGCGGCCACTAGAAATTACACAATGGTGTCTCCTCTGCATCTCAGCCCTTTAATATAATAGACCAATAGTGCCAAAGTGAAAACACTTTCAATGAATTTCGGAAGGAAAATTTGCATCTTGTTTTAAGTTGAGTATTAACTAAAAGTCTCACTCAGGCTGAAAACCTAAATTGATGATGTTGCTACTTGGGATAGTCCATTACAGTAGCCTCCATTGTCAGCTACATCCGCACCTCATCTGGACGGACATGCACTCAGCACACAAGGTGGATGCTCATCAAAGCTCCCTTCTGCTGGGGCCTTCCTGCAACCAGCAACACTCAAGGACCCCTGCACTCGATCCACCCACAGGGCGTGGTTCCTCAGGATTTTCTTGCCCTACTCCCTATTATATTGTTCTGGATATTTTTCTTTACCTGCTTAATTACCGAAATAGTAGAAAAAGAGAGATATTTAATTACTATACTAAGGAAGTGGAACGTTTTAGCCTCAAAAGTCAAGGCTGTCATTCATTAATAGGTTGTGCTGTCCAGGCACAGTGACTCACACCTGTAATCCTACCAATTTGGGAGCCTGAGGCAGGTGGATCACTTGAGGCCAGGAGTCCAAGACCAGCCTGACAAACATAGTGAGACCCCCATCTCTACTAAAAATACAAAAGTTGGCCGGGCGCAGTGGCTCATGCCTGTAATCCCAGCACTTTGGGAGGCCTAGGCGGGCGGATTACAAGGTCAGGAGATTGAGACCATGCTGGCTAAAACAGTGAAACGCTGTCTCCACTAAAAATACAAAAAATTAGCCAGGTGTGGTGGCGGGCACCTGTAGTCCCAGCTACTCGGGAGGCTGAGGCAGGAGAATCCTTTGAACCCAGGAAGTGGAGGTTGCAGTGAGCCGAGATCGCACCACTGCACTCCAGGCAACAGAGTGAGACTCCATCTCAAAAAAAATACAAGAATTAGCCAGGAATGGTGGCATACGCTTGTAGTCCCAGCTACTTGGGAGGCTGAGGCATGAGAATCACTTGAACCTGGGAGGCAGAGGTTGTTGCAGTGAGCCAAGATCATACCACTGCATTGGGCAACAGAGTGAGACTCTGTTTAAAAAAAAAAAAAATAGGTTGTGCTAATGAGGATTCTCAGAGAAATCCTGCAGCCCCTGGGGAAATGTGGAGCTGAGGGTCAAGGTCACAGACAGAAGGAAGGCGCCTTCAGCATGGACACTACGGGGACGCAGTGAGCTCTCAGTAGGCTCCAGAAGCAACCTAATTCACATACATGCAGTTAAAAGAAAAGTCTCACCCTGCTGTCCCAGTGGCCACCAGACACACATCCTCAACAGCCTAGATAATTCTAGAATCGGATAGATTTCTTCCTAAAATTCTTCTTTTTTTTTTTTTTTTTTTTTGAGACAGACAGTCTCACTCTGCCGCCCAGGCTGGAGTGCAGTGGTATGATCTCGGTTCACTGCAACCTCCACCTGCCCAGCTCAAGCAATTCTCCTGCCTCAGCTCCCTAGCAGTTGGGATTACAGGTGCCTGCCACTGCACCCAGCTAGTTTTTGTATTTTTAGTAGAGACAGGGTTTCACCATCTTGGCCAGGCTGGTCTTGAACTCCTGATCTCGTGATCCACCCACCTCAGCCTCCCAAAGTGCTGGGATTACAGGAGTAAGCCACTGTGCCCAGCCAACTTCTTCCTAAAATTCTAAGCAAATCTTACCCAAGGGCAATTACAGCTCCTTTCTTGCCCCTCCCTGGCCCCCAAAAATTCCAAAAAACAATGAAAGTCAAATGAAGAACACTTTGCATTCCAGTTGACACAACTTTTGGAATTTCTGCAGCCAGAACAGACTCTTAGCAAAGTGGTGTGGGAGGGTTGGGATCTGAGCAGGACATGCAGTTCACATTTCTTCAAAGCTGCAGGACAGACCCTGGTGTGGAATGGCGAGAATACAGGCTGGGGAGTCAGGCAGCTGAACTGGGGGTGAGGCTGGTCGATTCAGGTCTTAGTCCAACTTCCACATTTCCAAATGTGAGAAATTAGACTAAAGGATGTCTAAGAACACTTTCTGTCCAAACATCTGATGATTGCATAATAATATGTTTTTTTCACTTAAGTTCTCATCTTATTTTTCTTCTGCAATTCTAGTGTGTGTGGGGGTGGGGGTGGACTTCCAGTTCTGAGACACGATGGCATAGATTCACTTTTCCCTGCTTCTCCCCTCTAAGGACACCTAAATACCCTGGGAATAAATCAACAGACAATCACACAACAACCCTGAGAGGTGGAAAGTAGAGACAGACTGGCTGGGGACCCAGAGGCAGGAACAACACCCTATTTTGTGCCCTGGGCTGTCTTTTTATTCCCACACATGCCAGACTGAAAACAAAAGAGGCCTGCAATCCAGAACCGCCAACAGGCCTAAATTACAAAGAACAAATGGCTGGGCCCGGTGGCTCATGCCTGTAATCCCAGCACTTTGGGAGGCCGAGGCAGGCGGATCACCTGAGGTTGGGAGTTCCAGACCAGCCTCAACATGGAGAAACCCCGTCTCTACTAAAAATACAAAATTAGCCGGGCATGGTAGTGCATGCCTGTAATCCCAGCTACTCGGGAGGCTGAGGCAGGAAAATTGCTTAAACCTGGGAGGCAGAGGTTGTGGTGAGCAGAGATTGTGCCATTGCACTCCAGTCTGGGCAACAAGAGCGAAACTCCATCTCAAAAAAAAAAAAAAAAAAGAACAAATAAGGAAAAACAACAAAAAGAAAAGCCTGCTATCTCTGGCCAAAGGGCCAGGAAAGGGCAGCAAAGCGGAAACCCAGCAGGGAGATACATGCCCATAATTCACACCTGGGCAAGGACAGCTGACCCGGCCTGCAGCAGCAGCCTCAGCAGGAGCTGCCTGGAACCTACGCCTCACTCCAAACCTGGAGCCTACGCCTCACTCCAAACCTGGAGCCTACGCCTCACTCCAAACCTGGAGCCGTGGCAGGCTACACTGGTGGTCCCCTGGGTCTATGATGAGGAAGTGGAAGCAGCAGATGATGAGGTTGCAACCAGACTCAGATTTCTAGCTTTGTTCATGATACTCCAGACGGTTATCAAGTCCAATGGCTGGGCGCAGTGTCTCATGCCTGTAATCTCAACACTTTGGGAGGCCGAGGTGGGCGGATCACTTGAAGTTAGGAGTTCGAGACCAGGCTAGCCAACGTGGTGAAACCCTGTCTATACTAAAAATACAAAAATTAGCCAGGCATGGTGGTGCGTGCCTGTAATTCCAGCTGCTCGGAAGGCTGAGGCAGGAGAATCACTTGAACCTGGGAGGTGGAAGTAGCAGTGAGATTGAGCCACTGCACTCCAACCTGGGTGACAGAGTGAGACTCTGTCTCAAAAAAAATAAATAAATAAATAAAAAATAAAAAACAAAAAACCTCCTTGTGAGGTCAGGTCAATCAATCGGTGACACAATTCAGATCTTAGATGGTCGATTCCCAGGCATAGAATGCATCTGATAATGGCCCCAGATTTGTGGCCCAAGCCACACATCAATGGGCCCAAGCATGGGGCATTTATGATGGATGCCCTATGCTCTCTATCGCCCCCAAGCAGCAGGGATGATTGAGTGTTTTAGTAGACAATCGAAGGACAGGGTTAAGTGACTGACAGGAGGGAATAAAAGAATCTCGGCCTGGACTATGCATCTCAGGGGAACAGTCTGGGGTCCCAGTGTGGCAATTCCTCAAAGGGGCAGTCATCATTTGCGCTGCATATTTGATCAGACTGTCTACCTGCTTCCTTTTATTGCACAGCCTCAGTCTCTCTGGGGAACCCTACAAGGGCCCCCCATCCCCTTCAATTCCTTTCTAAAGACTCAGATAGGTGAGAGATGAGATTAGCTATTAAAAAACAAAGCATGAGAGACAGTAACCCTCTTCATCAGTTATCCCTTTGGTGCTGAGCATGGATTTTTTTGCCTGCAAAAAATAATCACTATCAACTTGAGGCTTCTCATTCAATGTTTTCCATAAAGTGGCTTTGTTGCTTTGCTTGGTTATTTTCAAGGGATGGATACCAATGTACAGAAGAGGAACTTTTTTTTTTAATCGTCAGAGGATCCAGGCCAGATTACAGCCCACCTCCCTGGAGGATAGTCAGAAGATGCTACCCTTACCCATGTCACAGTGGTTGGGGAAAATTCCCCCAACTGACAGGACCTGAGCGCCTATGAACCCATGAGCCAGGGTACAGCAGAGGGAGAAGTGGGAATCTAACCTTCCTTCTCTCTCTCCTACAGAATAGACTGTGTGACTTCCAAGTCACTAAATTCACTGATATGCCTGTCCCAGGCAGTTCCCCACTGAATTTGACAAAATGCTGGATGTAGCCCCACAGATAAATATTTTGTTCCTGTGCCACTGAATGCTGCAAACAAACATATCTGTAAACATGGATTTTTCTGGTACCTAAGCTACCCCAACCATATTAATCTGTACACGATGCTGGGAGTGATCTTGATCCTGACCATGGTCTATTGTAACTACAGACTAATAACCTGGCTCCTAACACAGACCCTCAAAATCCAACCCATTCAGGTCCATGATGGGGTAGCCTATGTTTCTCGCTTAGGCCCTGAAAAATCAAAGGATGGAGTTGAGGAATTATTTGGGCTTCAGGCCAAAATCCTATGTGTAATCTGTCAGGCCCAGCCATTAGCAATTACAAAGGCTTTACCTGGCAGGCCAAACAGGGGATTGCTGCTCCCCGACCCCTCATTCCCTCAACAGACTTGAACAGACTTTGTGCATAATCCATGCGTGGCAGGTCCTTGAGGGAGCTGCAGTCAGGACTCAGCCCATCGCCTCCTGTATGCCTCGGGACAGCCATGCTGTTATGCAGATTAAACTAACTTATCAAATCACCTAACTTGTTAAATTGGCCAGGCCCTCCAAAACAGGGTGGAACAATACATTAATAATGATATTATCACGTTCCTGACTTTAATGAGAAGCACTCCAAAATTTCCTAATTAATACAATTTTTGATTTGGGCTTCCGGTAGGTATTTTTATCAAGTTAGGGACTTTTCCTTACCTATTAGCTTCCTAGTATTTGATAAAAATCAGAAAAGGGCATTAAATTATCAAAAAGAAATGTCAGGATCTTTTGAGATGATTATAGGATTTTTCTGCCTCAGTTTCTTAAAAGTAAATTATTTACATTATGCTTGTGGATTCAAGGCTATGTGCACCTTGCAAAGTGAGTTGGGAAATTTCTTCTTCTATATCCTATAGCTGCCTCGATAACAGAAATTGTCTTGTGTGTAAATTGTTCATTGCTTTTAATTAAATGGAAATGAGGTATTGACGTTTTTATGTATAAGAATCCTTTTCTATTGCTTTATCAATTATATTTTATTGTAGTAAGAACATTTAAGTGAGATCTACCCTCTTAGCAAATGTTTAAGTGTACAATACAGTATTGTTGACTATAGGTACAATGTTGTACATCAGATCTCTAGAACTTACTCATCTTGCTTAACTAAAACTTTATGCTTGTTGACAGGCAACTCCTCATATCCCCCCTCCCCAGCCCCTGGCAACCACCATTCCACTCTTTGATTCTATAAATTTGACTACTTTAGATACCACATGTAAGTAGAATCATACAATATTTTTCTTTCGGTGACTGGCTTATTTCACTTAGCATAATGTCTTCAAGAGTCATCTATGTTGTCACATATTATAGAATTTCCCTCTTTTATAAGGCAAATAATATTCCATTTTATGTGAATACCACATTTTCTTTCCCCATCCTAGATATTTAGGTTGTTTGCACATCTTGGCTACTGTAAATAGTGCTGCTATGACCATGGGAGTATAACATATTTAGAAATCAGGAAGTATGGCGCTTCTAGCTTTGTTCTTCCTCAAAACTGATTTAGCTATTTGTGGTCCTTTTTATACTTCAGAGGTTTTTTTCTGTAAAAAAAAAAATCCATTGGGATTTTAATAGAGATCACACCAAATTTGTAGATTGCTTTAGGTAGTATATGCAATAGACTGATGTTTATTTCCCCTAAAATTAATATTTTGAAACCTAATCCCCTATGTGTTGGTATTTGGAGGTGGGACCTTTGGGAGGTGATTAGGTCATGAAGGTAGAGCACTTATGAATGGGACTAGTGCCTTATAAAAGAAATCCCAGAGCACCCCATCACCCTAATTCCATGAGGACACATGGAGAAGATGGCCATTTATGAATGAAGAAACAGGCCCTCACTAGATAGCAAATCTGCTAGCTACTTGATCTTGAATTTCCTAGCCTCCAGAACTGTGAAAAATAAATTTCTGTGTTTTATAAGCCACCAGTCTATGGTATTTTGTTTTAGCAGGCTGAATGGACTAAGGCACTGTATATGCATGGATTTATTTCTGAGCTCTCTCTTCTCTTCTGATGGCCTGTGTGTTTGTCTTTATGCTATTCCCATGCTGTTTCAATTACTATAGCTTTGTAATATATTTGAAACATATTATGAATCCCATATATGAAAAGCTCACATCTAATATGATACTCAACAGTGAAAATTTTCTTATATATGGTCTTGATGATATTGAGACTCTTTATATTTCCAGTTTGTTGAAAATTTTTTAAATCACGAAAGGGTATTGAATTTTGTCAAATTCTTTCTCTGCGTCTATTGAGATGATCATGTTATCTTTATATCCTTTACCCTGTTAATATGCCATTTCACACTGATTTATTTTTTATGTTGATCCATACTTGCATCCTAGGGATAAATCCCACTTGGTCATGATGTATGATCATTTAAATGTGCTGTTGAATTTGATTTGCTAGTATTTTGTTATGAGTTTTTATATGTATATTCATCAGAGATATTGACCTGCAGTTTTCTTTTCTTGTGGTGTCTTTGTTTGGCTTTGGTATCGGGATAATGTTGGCTACATAAAATAAATTTGGAAGTGTGCCCTCCTCTTCAATTTTTAAAAATAGTTTAAGAAGAACTGGCATTAATTCTTCTTGAGATGTTTGGAAGAATTCACCTGTGAAGCCATCTGGTCCTGGACTTCGTTTTGGGAACATTTTTGATTATTGACTAAACCTCCACATTAGTTATAAGTCTGTTCAGACTTTGTATTTCTTCATGATTCAGTCATCGTAGATTGGAAGGTTTTATGAATTTATTCATTTATTCTAGATTATCCAGTTTGTTGGCATAGAATTGTTCATTGTAGCCTCATGATCCTTTTTATTTCTGTGGCATCAGTTGTAATGTCTCCTCTTTCATTTCTGATATTGTTTATTTGAGTCTTCTCTCTTCCTTACTTAGCCTAACTAAGGATTTGTTGATTTTGTTTATCTTTTCAAAAAACCAATTCTTTTGTTATTCTTTTCAAAAAATTTGTTGATTTTTTTTTCTATTGCTTTTCTATTCTGTATTTTCTTAGTTCCTAATCTAATCTTTGTTATTTCCTTCACTAATTTTGGACTTAGCTCCTCTTCTTCATCTTCTTCTCCTCTCCTTGAGGCACAAAGTTAGACTATTTACTTGAGATCTTTCTTCTTTTTCACTGCAGATGTGTATTGGAATAAAGTCCCTCTTAGTACTTCTTTGCTTAGTACTGCTTTTATCCTGTAAGTTTGGGTATGTTGTGTTTTTCTTTTCATTTATCTCAAGATATTTCCTAATTTCTTTTTTTATTTTTTTGGCCTAATTGTTGTTCAAGAGTGTGTTATTTAATTTCCACATATTTGTGAACTTTCTATTTTTCCTTCTGCCATTGATTTTTAGTTTCATTCCATCATGGTCAGAAAAGATACATGGTATGATTTCAGTCTCTTAAATTTGCAAAGACTTGTTTTGTGACCCAACATGTGATCTACCTTGGAGAAAGTTCCATGTGCATTTGAGGAGAATGTGTGTTCTGCTGCTGTAGGGTGGAACGTTCTGTGTATTTCTGTTCAGTCCATTTGGTCTATAATGTTGTTTAAGTCCCCTGTTTCCTTATTAATCTTCTGTCTGAATGTTCTACCCATTATTTAAAGTACAGTGTTGAAGTCTCCTATTATTTTTGTATGGCTAGCTATTTCTCCCTTCAGTTCTGTCATTGTTTCATATATTTAGGTGCTCTGATATTGAGTGCATATATCTATAATTGTTATATCTTCATGGTGGATTGGTGCTTTTTTCATTATATAATATACTTTAATGTCTCTTGTGACAGTTTTTGACTTAAAGTCGATTTTGTCTGATATAAACAGAGCCACTCCTGCTCTCTTTGGGTTGTCATCTGCACGAAATGCCTCGTTCCATCCCTGACAGGAGGCATCATAGTTCTGCTCTTCTAAAGGGCAATGATTCTAATGTTTCTCTGTGGGTAGGGGGAAAAGGAAAAGACAGAAAAATAACAGAAAATGTGAGACAGTGAATGGCCTTAAGAATTCTTTTCTGTCCTTGCAGACAATGGGCCCTGAAGGAGAAGAGTGTTCCTGGGCCAAATCTGCATGCATACACACAGTTTGATCTGCCTGGCTTATGAGGCATTCACATCCAGGCCTTACCTCCCACATGCTAAAAATGGGCCTATTTGAGTAACATGGGTGCTTCAAAAATCTCTATGAACTAATTTGAGGGGAAAAGGGGCACAGATGCAGAGGTTACTAGAAGGGATCATAAGTCCCCAAAATGCTCTGAAACTAGGGCCTTGCTGGTATTGGATAGAAAGGCAAAAGAGAGCCAGATCTCAGGAACTTGGTTTCACTTATCAACAGACAAATGCTGTCCCAGCTCGCATCAGAAGCCATTAGGGACAATATCAAAGTTTCATAATTATGGTGCAGTGTGAGCTTCCAGAGAGCAAGCTCTGGGAGGATCCGGGTAAGGACTGCTCGCCACCCATGACGCCTCAACAGGGAGGAGCTCCTTGCTTGAAAAGGGAGAAAATTGCCAAACTGAAGAGGAAGGAAACTGAAAGAAGTAGCCACTAAGAAAAAGCAAGATGAACCCAAAGCACAATCCATCCAAGGTAACTGAGAATTCAGGAGAAAACAAATTAGAAAAGTAAACTGATAAGTGTCTATGTAACTCCTTAAAAGGTTTGTTATTAACCAAAAAGTAAAAATCAAATCAGCCAACTGCAACCAAAAAAACACTAGAAATTAGATGAAGATATCCAATAGTTGAAGACAAATGTATTTTTAAAAAGTAAGGAAAAGACTGGGTGCGGTGGCTCACACCTGTAATCCCAGCACTTTAGAAGCCCACGGCGGGCAGATTACTTGAGGCCAGGAGTTCGAGACCAGTCTGGCCAACATGGTGAAACCCCGTGTCTACTAAAAATACAAAAAATTAGCTGGGCATAGTGGCACATGCCTATTGTCCCAGCTACTCGGGAGGCTGAGGCAGGAGAATTGCTTGAACCCAGGAGGCAGAGGTTGCAGTGAGCCGAGATTACGCCACTGCACTCCAGCCTGAGCGACAGAGTAAGACTCCATCTCAAGAAAAAAAAAGAAAGAAAAAAGAAAAGCAAGGAAAATAAATAAATAAATGTTTCAGTGTTTCATTGTTTCCTACGCTGAGGTGGGAGCGAATATTCTCTGAAATTATCTTGTAGATAACCTTTAGAAAATTTAAATGATATCCCATATATTCCAGGCATATTCTCTCAAACAGAGAAAGTTCCCCACTTGCCCCGCAAGATGCCACAAGCCTTCTCAAGGCTTCTCTGGGTCATCTGGATTTCAGCTCAGCCTTAGTTTCCTGACAACATCCTGTTGTTCCCTCATACTTTTCTTTTTTGCCTCCCTTGTTATTTGTTACCCCCGCTTGGAATACTCTTCCTCTTTGATATCTCCAAAGTGTGAATCCACACAACACTGTCCACTTCCTCCAGGAAGTCTACCCTGACTGCTCCCACCTAGTATATCTCTTTCATTCACGTTCTTCTTGCACATTCAGTCAGAAACCTACAGCTGCTCTCCATTTGCCAAGAGGTTGTTGTCTAAGTTTATATCAAGATTGTTTGATAAGATCGCAAAATGCCACTTCCCATTTTTCCCCCAGCTGGCTTTTTAACCCGTGTCATGCCTGACATCTAAACGTACTGCTTGATCACTACACAAGGCTGGCCCACTGACTGCTTTGGCACAAAGGCCAAAGACTACCAGGCTCAATGTTAATTCCTGTCTTTCTGGGCCAAGATAAAGCCAGAAGACACAGAGCCATCCACTGATGCACCAGTAAATTAATGACTTTACAAACCAGCATGCATTCTTGCGGGGAGTGTGTGCAAGTGGGAAAAAAACTGTCTGGGTATCAAAATCAGTCACCAAGCTGTATATTTACAACTTGTGAATTCTTCAGTATTTATGTAAGGTTTCGATACAAATTTTACATCAGAAAATCAACATGACTCACGCCAGTCTTCTAATTTTCTATTTTTCCTCCGGGACCTTGCTGGATGTTTTCTTTTCTTTTTCTTTTTTCTTTTCTTTTCTTTTCTTTCTTTTTACTCTGAAGATCTGCTGGAGAGATGTTTTCATAAAGATAGAGAAAAGGGTCTGGACAAGGTGGCTCACGCCTGTAATCCCAGCACTTTGGGAAGCCGAGGCAGGCAGATCACTTGAGATCAAAAGTTTGAGACCAGCCTGGCCAACATGTTGAAACCCCATCTCTACTAAAAATACAAAAATTATCTGGGCAAGGTGGCAGGCATCTGTAATCCCAGCTACTCAGGAGGCTGAGGTGGGAGAATCTTTTGAACCTGGGAGGCGGAGGTTGCAGTGAGCCAAGAACACGCCACTGCACTCCAGCCTGGGCGACAGAGCAAGACTCTGTCTCAAAAAAAAAAGAAAAGAAAGAAAAGGGTCATACTGGGGAAAAGGAACAAACACAGAAACACTGAAAAGAATCCAAATGGTTAAGAATATGACAAAGAGAATCAGAGACTATGAAGATTTAATTCAGGAGGGTGGGGATAGAAATAATTTGACACTGCTTTTCAGCTAAATTTATTCTTTACTTGAAAACTTCTGTCTGGCCAGGCACAGTGGCTCACGCCTGTCATCTCAGCACTTTGGGCAGCTGAGGCAGATGGATAGCTTGAGCCCAGGAGTTCAAGACAAGCCTGGGAAACATGATGAAACTCCATCTCTACAAAAAATGCAAAAATTAACTAGGTGCGGTGGTGCGCACCTATAGTCCAGCTACTCGCAGATGGGGAGCTGAAGTGGGAGAATCACTTGAGCCTGGGAGGTTGAGTCTGCAGTGGGGCAAGGGTTCAGAAAGCCGAGGTCACACCACTGCACTCCAGCCTGAGCGACAGAGCCAAACTCTGTCTCTAAAAAAAGAGACTTTTTAATAGAATTTTTATGTTGGCTTGCTGCCCTCTGGTGGAATTATTAGGGTTTATCACAAACAGTGTGGAATTCACTCTGGCAATGACCACTAACACAAAATACCGATGGTTCTTGGGCATAACTCTCCCCCTGGGGAGTCAGATCTTTGACTTCATGGAGTCAGGAATTTGTTACTGGCCTGGACAACAGAAACATGTCTGGAAAATCCCCAAATATTTGGAAACGAAATAACACAACTCTAAATAATCCATGGGTCAAAAAAGAAATCAAAAGGAAATTATGTAGTATTGAATTAAATTAAAATCAAAACAAAATATCAAAATGCATGGGATGCCGCTAAAGCAAGGCTAGGAGAAAATTTACAGAACTAAATGCCTAAAAGGAGCAGGGGTGGGGAGGGGCAGAAGGACAGGATTCAAGAGGGCATACGAAATATTTTGGAGGTAATATATATGTTCACTATCCTGACTGCGGTGATAGTTCCACCCATATTGATGCCACAAATAAAAAACAACTGGAAATATAGTAGATTTTAGCCCAATTATATTGACAATTACATTAAATGAAAATGGACTAAATACTATAATTTTAAGAAAAGTACTTTCCAGAATACATTTTTCTATAATAAAAGAAAAACTTGAACAATACACCACTTACGGCAGACACATTTCAAGTATAAGAACATCGAAACACTGAAAGTATAAGGATGGAAAAAGATGTACCAACTGATATCATTATACTAATATCACATAAGGCAGCCATAAAGGAAAAATGATCCTAATTTAAAATGAGAAATTGACAATCTACAGGCATAGTGCAAGATTTTTATGTTCCCTTCTCGATAATGGGTAAGAAAGACAGACAAGCAGTAGAGTTATACAAGATTTGAACAACACAATTAACCTTGACCTAAATAACATAAAATCTTGACCTAAGTAACATAAAATCAATTATGTTAGTGCCTTTCTTTCCTCATTCACACAGTCACTATAACAGTGAATCCTGCATGTGAAGGTTATTACGAGAATCAAATGAGTTAATACATGCAAATTCTTAGAACTCCTGGCATGCAGAGTAAATTCATAATAAGAAGGAACTTAACCAAGACATAAAAGCGTAAGTATATTGCTTTCATATAGTGGTCACATTATATAAAAATACATAAATTTTTATAATGTGGTCATATTATCTAAAAATGTGAAATTAGCCGGGTGCAGTGGCTCACGCCTGTAATCCCAGCACTTTGGGAGGCCAAGGTGGGTAGATCACTTGGGGCCAGAAGTTTGAGACCAGCCTGGCCAACATGGTGAGATCCCCCATCTCTACTAAAAATACAAAAAAAAAAAAAAATTAGCCAGGCATTGAGGCAGGTGCCTGTAATCCCAGCTACTCAGGAGGCTGAGACACGAGAATCACCTGAACCGTGGAGGCGGAGATTGCAGTGAGCTGAGATCGCGCCACTGCACTCCAGGCTTGGCGACAGAGCAAGACTCCCTCTCAAAAAAAAATAAAAAAGAATAACTTCACTATGTGAGCCATTGTCGTTTAGTGCATAATGTCTGCGTACTACCCAGTGTCCCCTGCGGCTCCTCCACAGTTGAGGGGTCCCGCACTATAGGAAGACAATGCATTTTAGCTCAGAGTACAGGTCTCAAAAACTTGGCTAAATACTTCCCCCATCCACTCATACCAGTGTACAGGGAACAATAATGGATTAATAACCAAACAGAGGGCAGGAAAGTCCCAACTGGCATCTGCTCCACTCAGCCCACTGGTGTCTAGATAGGGCACAGTAATAGTGTTCACCACTTCTCTTTCCCCCAAACCTCATCTGGAAATTCCAGGCTTACCTCAATATTCCCAAGCTTCAAGTGACCAACTCAAGGGCTCAGGCGGCCAAGGCCCAACCTCACGTGCCCAGAAAGTGGACGCACCCAGGGGCTGCTCCTGGAAGGAAGGAGAAATGACGGTGAGTAGAAGCCAATGTCAGCCTCTCTGGCTGGGCCCTCCTTCTACTGATGTCTTGACCCGCAGCCCACAGCCTCTGGGCAACGAACTAAAGTCGTTTTGAGCCAGCAGGGTCAGACTTCTAGAAGCAGCCAGCTAAGGTAAAATATCTGTCTTTCACTCCCTGGAAAGCAGTCTGGAGAGGTGGAACCAGCCTAGACTTCAGTATCAGACAGATCTGGATTCAAATCCTGGCTCTGCCTCTCACTTGCTGAGGAATCTAAACACCTCCTTTTGCTTCACCCAGCCTCCATCTTTTCACGTGGAAAAGAACTGCTTGGTAAGGTTGCTGTGGGGAGTGAATAAAGCAATATACGTAGTGCTTAATCTCACAGACAGCAGATGCTCCAGAAATGCTAATTCTCTTGCCCACTGGTATTCCTCAGGCAGCCACCAGTCACCTTCTTCTGAAGCTGTTGGCGGGGTACAGGCAGGCAGGAAGCTCAGTCTGAACAACCAGCCTTCAGACCAGCTCAGACACAAGGTGAAACAGAAACCAACAGCTCAGAGCACATGACTTACCTCCTCCAAACCTTTGCTCCAACCACTGCCACTCCCCAGGGAACGCCCTCCCCGTCTCCTCCCACCCACTGCGGAGAGTGCTCACATCCTCCACCGTTTATCACACACTTGTTTCTCACTTCCTGGCACTGTGAGTTGTCTTTTATTAACTAGTTTATTTTCTTCTTTGAAAAATAATGTTTTAAAAAAATATACCTTATCTATGCACACAAAGCAGTCCCCCAATTCATGAATGGATATGCTTGTGGTTTGTATTTGCGTTTTAATTACCAAGCAATCTGGCTCATCCCTTTGTGCAAAGCATTGCCTTAGGTTACAGGGTAGGAAACTGTATTAGCTCATCCTAGCACTGTATAAAGAAATACCTAAGACTGGATAATTTATAAAGAAAAGAGGTTTAAGTGGCTCACAGTTCCACAGGCTGGCTGTACAGGAAGCATAGTGACATCTGCTTCTGGGGAAGCCTCACTGTATTTATTTATTTGAAGGACTTATTTTTTTACAAAGTGAAAAGTTCTCCCATGGCCTCTTCAATGCTTCCTTGAGGTCCCCGCTGTTAACATTTTGATTCTTTCAGACTTTTTTCTAGGCTTATAAAGCCGTAGTAATTCTCGCTCTGCCACTTACTAGCTGCGTGACCTTGGGCAAGTTACTTAACGTCTCAGTGCCTTCCTCAGCTCATTCATAAAGTAGCTATAATGATTCCTGCATGTGAAGGTTATTATGAGAACAAAATGAGTTAATACATACAAAATACTCAGCTCCTGGCATGCAGAGTAAAGACATAAATACATAATAAGTAGGAACAAATATTGTTTTATATACAGAGAGAGAAAGAGAGACATCACATATACCATTTTGTTTACAAAAGCAGGGTAAGTATACTGTGCCAGTATCAATCATTGTGTTGCATCTGAGCTCCAAGTCCACTCTGTTCTGTTTGGTGACACAGAGCTACATCCCATAAAAAGATCTCCTTTGCCAGCGGCACAATTTTACTGGCTTTGTCAGTAGAGGGCGCCAGAGGGACGGTGCAAGGCCTAGCAGAGGACTGGATTTCACTTCCGGGTTCTGGTGCTTCTCTTCCCGCTCTTAACGCCATGACTGCCAGCAGCTTGTAGAACCAGTGGTGCTCACCTTCAGGGAACTTTGGCAGCCTCCCAGCGGGCAGCTTCCTGCTCACCAGCCGGGGCTTGCTGACTGCAGTCAGCTTGAGTGCTCTCGTACCTTTAGCAGATAGCCTTCTTTTACTAGTTAATAATTCTTCTATTACATTTTCCCTTTCAAATTACTGGTGTGCTTTCCATCTCTAACTGGACCCTAACTTTTAGCTCATGCCTAGTATCTATCAGATAGCTTGTAAAATTTATTTAACCATTCCCCTATTGAAGGGAATGTGAGTATTATAGTTTCCAGTTTTCCGCTGTTATACACTGTGCAGTAGTGAACATGTGTTTTTTCATCCACATGACTGTTCTTGAAGGAAAAAAAAATCCTGGAAGAGGAATAAATTGCTCTGCCATAGGGTTGTGCATTTAAGTCTTTGGAAAATGTTGTGAAATTGCTCTCCCTATAAGGTTGCACCAATTTATATTTCCAAAAGTAGGTGAAAGTGCCCACTTCCCCATACCCTCACCAATCATTATTTTTCTTTAATATTTACTAATCTTAGGGGTAGTGTCTCATTGTTTTAGTTTGTTTTGTGCAATTACTAAGGAGATTGAACATTTTTTCGTAACTTCATTGTCAATTTTTATTTTTTCCGTGAAACACATTGCTCATATCCCTTATTCATTTTTTAGTTGGATTGTCACTTTTTTCTAACTCATAGAAATTCTTTGTTGATTCATTCCTAAAAGTGTGTGTAGTTTTACAGATTTTATTAAGGGCCTCCATTCTTAGTTATGTAGCAAATATTTTCCCCTGATTCATTTCATGTCTTTTTTTATGTGATAAAATACACATAACTTAAAAATTACCATTTTCATCACTTTAAGTGTACAGTTCAGTAACATTAAGTACATTAATACTGATCTGTAACCACCACTCATCTCCTAAACATCTTCATCTTCCTAACCTTCATTGTATGTCTTTAAAAAATTCATTCTTTGTGTCTTCTACAAAAGTTTTACATTTTTATCCATTCTAATTTATCAGCCTTTTCATTGATGACTTCTGGCTTTTACATCTTGTGTAGGGAAATTTTTGCTGGTGCTATATTTTCTATATTTTCTTTTAATACCTTTCTAGACTTGTTTTAACATTTATATCTTTAAGCCATTTGGCATTTTTGTGCTGGTATGCATGATCCCAGGTGGGCTTCTAACTTTACTTTCTTGCAGGTGGGGACCCGATTATCCTAACACCTTTTTTTAAAAATCCATCTTTTCGCCTGGTGCAGTGGCTCACGCTTGTAATCCCAGCACTTTGGGAGGCCGAAGCAGGCGGATCACGAGGTCAGGAGATCGAGACCATCCTGGCTAACACAGTGAAATCCCGTCTCTACTAAAAATACAAAAAATTAGCCAGGCGTGGTGGTGGGTGCCTGTAGTCCCAGTTACTCGGGAGGCTGAGGCAGGAGAATCGCTTGAACCTGGGAGGTGGAGGTTGCAGTGAGCCGAGATCGCGCCACTGCACTCCAGCCTGGGTGACATAGCGAGACTCCATCTCAAAAAAGAAAAAAAGATCCATCTTTTTTTTATTATTTTATTATGTCACTTTTGCCAGAAAGTACCTGCCTTCTCTCCCAAAGCAGATTATCATTTCCTAGAAGGGAGGGACATTTCTTGTATCCATAAGTTTCCTCCTGACCTGGCAGATAGTACATGTTATACATGTTGGTTGGTGGTATGACTGATAGGAAGCTGAATGAGAACTAGCACATTTTTAACGAAGCAAAGCAGCAGGTATCAGAACTCAGAATCAAATAAAAGCTGTCCCCCAATTCATGAATGGATATGCTTGTGGTTTGTATTTGCATTTTAATTACTAAGCAATCTGGCTCATCCCTTTATGCAAAGCATTGCCTTAGGTTACAGTGTAGGAAACTGTATTAGCTCATCCTCACACTGTTACAAAGAAATACCTAAGACTGGATAATTCATAAGGAAAAGAGGTTTAATTGACTCACAGTTCCACAGGCTGTACAGGAAGCATAGTGGCATCTGCTTCTGGGGAAGCCTCAGAGAGCTTTTATTCATGGCAGAAGGCAAAGCAAGGGCAGGCATCTTACATGGCAGGAACAGGACCAAGAGAGTGGGGAGGTGCCATACACGTTTAAACAACCAGATCTCATGAGAGCTCTATCACAAGAACAGCACCAAAGGGATGGTGCTAACCCATTCATGAAGGATCCACCCCCATGATCCAATCACCTCCACCAGGCCCCACCTCTGACATCGGGGATTACCTTGACATGTGATTTGGGCAGGGACACACATCCAAACCATATCAGAAACAGAGGATGGGTAAGATATTGTTTCTGCCGTTATGAAGTTTGTGTTCCCTAAATGCCCATTGTTAAGGTCCTAATTGGAGCACTGATGATCCATACATTCAATGGAGCTGTAGCAGTCATGAAAAGGATCAAGCAGATCTATATGTTCTGTTGCCCAGGCTGGAGTGCGATGGCACGATCTCGGCTCACCGCAACCTCCGCCTCCCAGGTTCAAGCGATTCTCCTGCCTCAGCCTCCCTAGTAGCTGAGATTACAGGCATGTGCCACCACACCTGGCTAATTTTGTATTTTTAGTAGAGACGGGGGTTTCTCCACGTTAGTCAGGCTGGTCTCGAACTCTCGACCTCAGGTGATCCGACCACCTCGGCCTCCCAAAGTGCTGGGATTACAGGCATGAGCCACTGCACCTGGCTCCAAGATATGTTAAATGAGCTAACCAAGGTGCAAAACAGTCTGCTAGTGTTTGTGGGGGGAAAATGAGGGAAGGACACAAATACACATATGCTTATATAAGAATAAAATATCTCTGAAAGAATATTCAGAACATTAGAAACAATAATTATCTTCATAAAAGGCACTGAAGGTTTGGGGGACAGTGTGAAATTCACTTTTCCCCATGGACCGTTTGTTTAAATTGTTTAACCATCTGCTTGTAGTTCTATTTCTAAATAAAGAAAATGGGAATTTTAGAAGTATGTTTACGATGAAACAGGAAAGATGACACAGGTACACGTGAAACAGTAGGGGAACAGAAGAGTGCCAAGTTCAGAAGTCTCAACTTTGTGGCTCCAGAATCGCAAGGTGGTGCTGTAAAGGGAGTTTTCCGTCTTGCTGTAGGGCTTTGTCAATCTCAGGCGATGTGGCTGGAGGGCAGGCAGAAGGAAGCCTCTGGAAAGAACTAGGAAACGCTGCTCCACCTGTGCGTGGGGGGTAGAGGTGTCTGCGCAGAGATGGCCATCGGCAGGGAGGTTGCTGAGATCTGAGTCTGTTTAGCGCCCCACACTGTTCTCTTCCTGCCCATGATTTCCATTGTCTTTTCCAGAAATTTCAACATCCTACTGAGCACAAAGAGAAATAAAAGGGGAACTTTGACTGAGTGGTTTTTCACACACAGGGACCTGGAGAGGCTGGACACCAGCATAGCTTTTTTATGGGCAGCTGTACTTTCAATTCCTGGCAGAATGACTCATATTTCTCATCAGTAATGGAGCAGTCTATTTTTTTATTTGTTTACAATCTTCAAGATAAACCAAGCCCATTTCTCACAGGCCTGAAACTGTTGATAAAGTTGACTTGTCCTTGATGTTTCAAGATGGTAACTCAAGTGGAGAGGCCGTGGCTCCTATCTCCAAGACTGCTTAGTTTCTCTGGGCCTTGATTTTCTGATCTGTAAAATGGGAACTAAAACACCTCTCCATCACTCTCACCAACATATTTAGCAGCAGCAGGTGGCTAAACCCAAGGGCTGGAGTTGTTAATTTGGCAGCAGCAAGAAGCCCCAGGCCAAAACTGGCTCACTGTGCCCTTGCAGTGTGGACAGACTGAGCCTTCAGAAAGGCATGAGTGGTAGGGGTGAAGATTCTTACTCTCTCATCCCTTCTGCCCTAGTGGAAGGAGCCTTCTGAAGTTTCTAAGGAATTTTTTTTTTTTTTTAGAGGGAGTCTCACTGTGTCGCCTAGGTTGGAGTGTAGTGTCACTGGCACGATCTCAGCTTACTGCAACCTCCACGTCTCAGGTTCAAGCAATTCTTGTGCCTCAGCCTACTGGGTAGCTGGGACTACAGGCGTACATCACCACACCCGGCTAATTTTTGTATTTTTAGTACAGACAGGGTTTCACCATGTTGGCCAGGCTGGTCTCATACTCCTGGCCTCAAGTGATCTGCCTGCCTTGGTCTTCCAAAGTGCTGGGATTACAGGTGTGAGCCACCATGCCCTGCCTCTAAAGATCTTTTTGAAGGTTCTTCAAATGGTGAAATAGCAGCCCGATCCAATAGAGTGCTGAGCTTCTAATTGTGCATTCTGAGTGGAGGAATGCCAGCAGCAATTTGGGCGTTGTGGGTGTCATGGTGAAAATGACTGATTCTGTAGAGGAACCCCTTGACTTACACTGATTGGTTAGAAACTGGTTTGGGGGCCGGGCGCGGTGGCTCACGCCTGTAATCCCAGCACTTTGGGAGACCGAGATGGGTGGATCACAAGGTCAGGAGATCAACACCATCCTGGCTAACACAGTGAAACTCTGTCTCTACTAAAAATACAAAAAAAAACAGCCGGGCATGGTGGCAGGCGCCTGTAGTCCCAGCTACTTGGGAGGCTGAGGCAGGAGAATGGCATGAACCCGGGAGGCGGAGCTTGCAGTGAGCCGAGATCGTGCCACTGCACTCCAGCCTGGGTGACAGAGCGAGACTCTGTCTCAAAAATAAATAAATAAAAAATCAAATTAAATTTAAAAAAGAAACCATTTGGGATCTTCAGAAGTGTCATAAGGGAGTTTCCCATCTGCAGCTTGCTTCCTGTTCTGGAGATTATAACCAGATCATTATTTTGCAACTGGGATGGCTCAGGGCAATAAAAAGTGAGTCAATACCCCTTATCCTTGCTTTGGCAACACTGATCATATTAATTACAGCCACAGAAATCACCACCAAAAACACAGGCGGGTACTAGATTGGAAAAACATACTCTGCCCAAGAGGGCAAAGCTTCCCTGCAAACCTGGCCAAGTATTCAACAAGCCAAAAAGTCACCCAATCTGGTGGCTAAATTCCATTAATCAGCACTGAGACGCAAAAGGGATTAAAGAAAAAAGAGAATATCCCCACATCTAGCACTCGGTTGAAGATATAAAACATGACTGATGCATTTGAAGCCCCTGTAATTCCTCCCTATTGGCATGTTCCTCCATGTCTCCCCAAGCCCATCCCAGGCAACTACTACTCTAAACTTCTCATCACCCCCATGCATCTGTATATTTGTACAATATACATATTAATTTATAAGAAACATAAAAGACTCTTACGTGTATTTTAACATTATATAAATCATATCATATTATATATGTTATTTGCTCAGCATTATGTTACTGATACATATATTTAAACTGTATGAAATTGCCAATATTTGGTTGTTTCTGATCTAGAAGAATGGCAGTTTCTTATGGTTCAGCCTAATAATTCTAATTAATTTTATTTCACTACTTGATAGTATTCCTTTATGTGACTATACCACAATTTATCTATCCTCCTCCTGATGAATATATAGATTGTTTGTGTTGCTTTTTTTATTTTATTTCTTTATGCTTTTAGAAACAATGCTGCTCAGAAAACTAACACTCCTCCTTATCTCCTGGTACATGTGCAAGATTTCTTTTGGGGCCAGACGTGGTGGCTCACACCTATAATTTCAATACTTTGGGAGGCTGAGGCAGGAAGATTGCTTGAGGCCAGGAATTCAAAACCCTCCTGCACAACATAACAAGACCCTGTCTCTACAAAACAATATTTTTAAGTTTATTTTGGGACATAGATCCAAAAATGGAATTGCTAGATTTTACTGTGTGCAAATTTCCAACATTTATAAATATTGCAAATTGCTCTCTAAAATGATTGTGTCAATTTACATTTCCTAGATTGATGTAATAGAGTTCCCTTTGCTCCGTATCTTCACCCATACTTGGTACTGACAGAGTTTTAAATGTTGATAATATGATGGACATAAAATGCTATCTCACTGTGGCTGTATTTTTCAAATTTTCTGATGACCAAAGAGAATGGTTATGTTTTCATATGTTTATTGCTCGTTGGTATTTCCTTTTAATTACTGGTTCATATTTTTTGCTCATCTTTGAACTAGTTTATATTTTTGCCCATCTAGGTTGGATTGTTTGATATTTTATGGATTTGTAGAAGATTATACATATAGTATATGTATGTATATCTCCTTTATCAGTTATACAACGTGGCAGATATCATTTCCCAGTTTGTGGCTCATCCCTCAGGTTTTGTTTTTGTTTTTGTTCTGAGACAGAGTCTCACTCTGTCACCCAGGCTGGAGTGCGGTGGCATGATCTTGGCTCACTGCAACCTCCACCTCCCAGAGTCAAGCAATTCTCATGCCCCAGCCTCCCACATAGCTAGGATCACAGGTGTGCACCACCATGTCCAGCTAATTTTTTTTAGTAGAGACAGGTTTCACCAAGTTGGCCAGGCTGGTCTTGAACTCCTGACCTCAAGTGATCCGCCTGCCTCGGCCTCCCAAATTTCTGGGATTACAGGCGTGAGCCACCACACCCCGGCCTCATCCTTCAATTTTTTAATGTTGTTTTTGATGTTTTAAAATAGTCAAGAAGCAAGTGTTTCTTCTTAAATTCACAAATGACAGCTCCATAGTGGGTTATCAAGGGAAAAGGTGGGGCTTCTCAGGAAATATCTCTAACCTTTTAGGTTGAGAGCATAGAGAATTCGATGATTAGTAAAACAGCCTGAGGTGCAAAGGGTGATATAACCAGGGAAATGTCACAGCATTGCCAAAACCCCTGAAAGCCCATTGGAGGTTTGTGGTCATTGGTTTGAAACGAGACCTGTCTGCAACATGGAAGCTTTTTACCCCAGCCACATCCTGGAATTCCAGTACAAATTTGGAGGACAAGGATTTATAGGATTAGCCAGAGTTGGGATTCTGCCACCTCAGTGGAACTGAGGGAAAGGCAAGGGTGTTGGTGGGTACAGGAGACTTCAACAAAGACACATGGACTCTAAGCTGAGTGAAGAGGGAGTGAGGGGCGGTGCTGACATCGGGAAGACGATAGATAGGGTCAATCAACCTAACTGGAAGCCCCGGTGGCACTGAAGATCCTTGAAGGGAAGGTCCTAGAAGAAGCAAGATGGAATGATGGGAGGTGGCTGGCAGAGAGGGACATGCTTGGAATTGAAAGGTGAGTGAAAGTACAGGTGGTAGTAATGACAAAGTTTACTGGATGCATGATTGGCGGGACATGGAGGATACACTCATTGAAAAAGGGTGGGGAAAAATCTGTGACAAATGCAGAGTGAATAATGGGAAAATACATAGCAAAATAGAATTATAAATAAATATACTTCTTTGTGTGTTTTTGTATTTCCCAAATATTCCATAATGAACATACATTACTATGTAATCAGAAAAAAGTTATCAAATAAAATTCCCTTATTTATTAGTAAGTCTATTTCTACTATTTACCAGTACTCAGCTCAAAATCTCACAAAGTTATATCCATTCTAGAATTTCACCAGTATTTCCCAGGCATTTTACAGAATCACTTAAAATGAGACCTAATGAGACATATAAGTTTCACAGCATATGTTCTTTCTTTCAAGAAATACCTATCTGAAATATGTATGTAGAAGTGGGGAGGAATGGGTATACAGTGGACAGAACTGGGGGCAAAACTCTTCTTGAACACCTTTAATATATTTTCTTATCTTCAAACCATACAAATATCTTTATAAAAATACTACCTACTCAAAATTACTTAAAAAGTAAAAATTAGTACAATTTAAAATTTTTAATTTAAAAATCTTTTCATAAAAATTCAGATTTGCAAAAGTTATGTTAGGAAATAAACAGTTGTTTGCATTGCCAAATAAGTAAATCTTTAAACACAGAATTTCCTCTAGTGCTTTTTTAAAGGGATTTCTTTTTTTAAAAATGTATTAAGAGTTCCATTTTTTTTTTTTTTGGCCGGGCGCGGTGGCTCACGCTTGTAATCCCAGCACTTTGGAAGGCCAAAGCGGGCGGATCACGAGGTCAGGAGATCGAGACCATCCTGGCTAACACGGTGAAACCCTTTCTCTACTAAAAATATAAAAAATTAGCCGGGCATGGTAGCAGGTGCCCATAGTCCCAGCTACTCGGGAGGCTGAAGCAGGAGAATGGCGTGAACCTGGGAGGCAGAGCTTGCAGTGAGCCAAGATCGAGCCACTGCACTCCAGCCTGGGCAACAGAGCGAGACTCTGTCTCAAAAAAAAAAAAAAAAAAAAAGAGTTCCGTTTTTAAAAAACACCTGCCTGTAGCCCCAGCTGCCACTCAGGAGGTTCAGGTGGGAGGATCACTTGAGCACAGGAGGCAGAGGCTGCAGTTAGCCAAGATGATATCACTGCACTCCAGCCTGGGTGACACAGTGAGACTCTGTCTCAAACAAAACAAAACTAAACTAAACTAAATTTAAAAATTTGGTTCCTATTCAAAATTCAAAGATACAAATGTGTTGTTACATTCTTATCACATCCTTAAGAGCAAACTGCAGACTTCCAACAAAACTGAAACCCTACCAGAAAAAAGTTAAATGATTTGTCACATACAACACAAATCTCACCAGAGGACAGTTACACTTGTTTGGTATGGCTCCGGAGTTTAGAACGAAAATGAGTGGTTTTAAATAGTTTCTAAGGAGGCAGAAACAGAGAACAGAGAAGAGAACAATTAAAGCTGTCCAAAAGTGAAACCAGGTGGCTTGGAGGGACAGGGCAGCAAATCCAGAGATACAAAGAATTGCAAATCCTCCAGAAATGGCTTCGAGGCTTCAGTAAGTCACTTAGCACTCTGAGAGCTGGACTGCAGGGTCATTGGGGTCCTTTCAAGCTCCCAAATCTATGCCCCCACTTGTGGTGAGTTCCTTCTGCTAGAAGGGTTCAGCAGAGGTGAGGGACGGTGGAGGAGGAATCTGTTACGGAATGAGAAGTTGGAGTGAAGCAAGCTTCAAACAGATTAACCACTGGCACCTGAAGACCTCTAGCTACAGACGCCCATCCACACTACATTAAAAAGTCCAAGGTAAAGTTCATCCCTTTCTGTAGGCAGGCCCCAGAACATGAGCTCTCATTGTGTGGCAGTACTCAAATATGAAGCAGTCGCCCCAAAGAGCCAGGACACACCTCTGTGAAGTTTTAAAGATTATCACCAAAAAGAATTAAAGCACTTAAAAATGAAGGTGGAGAGCTCAGAGGCTCTGAGAACAAATTTACAAACACCTAAGGGCCCAAGAATTCCAGGTTGAGAACAAATTGACCAGATCACTCAGAAAGCATCAGATCTGGAAGGTTCTGTGAATCATGTATGGCGCAGAAATTACCTGTATGAGGTAAACTTCTAGTTTAGTTTACCTCCGTGGAGATTTGATCATTATTGATTAAGGGTTGCTATTCGGCAACATTAACCATTGTGTTATACCAGTCACTGGGTCGGTACCACAGCGTACCAGATGCTTATATGTTTAGCACTGCCTGGGCATAGGTGGAATAGAATGCATTGCTAAGGGTAAGCCCCATGATATCCAGCCTGCCCACCACCATTGTGAATCCCTGAAGCAGAGGCCAGTAGGTGCTATGGCTCTAATAAAAATAAACACCAGTAGTTAAATAACTGTCACATTTGTAATAACAATTTATCAAATGTCTTCATGTCTTTAATTTTGTTTGGCAGTATCCAAACTTTTATGAAAGAAAGAATGAATGAGGCCAGACACAATGGTTCACTCCGTTGGGAGGCCAAAGCGGGCAGATCACTTGAGGTCAGGAGTTTGAGACCAGCCTGGCCAACATGACAAAACGCTGTTTCTACTAGAAATATGAAAATTAGCCAGGCATGGTGGTGCACACCTGTAATCCCAGCTACTCAGGAGGCTGAGGCAGGAGAATTGCTTGAACCCAGGAGACGAAGGTTGCAGTGACCCAAGATCGCACCACTACACTCTAGCCTGGGTGAGAGAATGAGACTTTGTCAAAAAAAAAAAAAAAAGAATGAATAAAAAAGAGGAAGGGGAAAGACAGAAACATTTAATTACAGCTCTTATAGGTGAGTACAACTAGGCAAAATATATAGGAACCTCACTCAATCTACCTATTCCCCTCATAAACATCTTGGCATACAATGACTATCACCGCTGTCAAATAGCTGTGATCAAATCACCTGTTATTCCTGAACTCAAAATTCACGCAGACATGCACACACAAACACAGACAAGCATCATGTTTCACGAAATCTCGGAGGGCACACTCTACCAACTGTGTACCCCTCCTGCTGAGGAGGAATGAGCCAAGGATGACTATGTTCTGGTGTCTGGGTAGATCCATGACTCACAGCTGTAAACGTCCAGGGACCTCCGAAGTGCTTGCTGAAGGCCTCTAAAAACAACGTTTCCTGATTCTAGAATTTAACCTTGCACAAGCACTAAGTTCTAGCAAAACAGAAATATGAAATACACCAGAGGCCCAAAACTTAAACATCAAACCCCAAATGCTCCTGACGAAGGAGGTTTCACTCGCGTCCGTGTGAAGAGACCACCAAACAGGCTTTGTGTGAGCAATAAAGCTTTTTAATCACCTGGGTGCAGGCGGGCTGAGTCCGAAAAGAAAGTCAGCGAAGGGAGATAGGGGTGGGGCCATTTTATAGGATTTGGGTAGGTAGTGGAAAATTACAGTCAAAGGGGGTTGTTCTCCGGCTGGAAGGGATGGGGGTCACAAGGTGCTCAGTGGGGGAGCTTTTGAGCCAGGATGAGCCAGGAGAAGGAATTTCACAAGGTAATGTCATCAGTTAAGGCAGGAACAGGCCATTTTCACTTCTTTTGTGATTCTTCAGTTACTTCAGGCCATCTGGATATATATGTGCAGGTCACAAGGGATATGATGACTTAGCTTGGGCTCAGAGGCCTGACAGGAGGTTTTATCAACAGCATTTTGTCCAACTGAACTCAGAGCCAAGAGCTGGCCTTCTGCTGCTGTGGACATCACGAACCAGTGAGGGAAGAATTAGATCTTACTCAGAGTATGTCAGGGGTAATGCTAGTGCTGAGTTGCTGCTAATAAAGTCAGCTGAAATTACGCACAAAAGAACTTAAGTCCTGCTATTTCTGTTGCAGTTACAACCAGAAGACGCTACCACCTAAAGGCATTTATATGCACCTCAGCACCTAAAGGCATTTATATGCACCTCAGCACCATTAGATTTAAATAGATGCACACATAGGACACATTCTTTCTCGTCTTCCCAACAGCTAATGTTTTCTCTACTTTACAGACAACGCTGAAAAAAAGCTAGCTTGATTTAGTTAGTGTCTCTGAGCAAAGGAATCACAGGACAAAATGGAAATGCAGGGCTTTGATCTCCAGATCCTTTGCTCTTTCTTTGGTACCTCACCATCCTTCACTTGCCTTCACATGTCAGTTCTGCCAACTGGACAAGGACTGTGACCACTAGCTTTTGGCCCTGACTGTTATGAACATGGTTTTGGGAAATCATCCTGACACATGTGTAAGAATTAAAGAAAGAGGAAAGAAACATGAAAGGTGGCTTGACAGCCAAGGACAGGTTTATTTTAGAGAAAACAAATTTGAAAGGGGCTTCTGGCCAAGTTAGGTCAGAGCCCTCTCACTTACAGACTAAGAGTTTTTAAGGATTTAGGGTGGGAGAGTTTATCAGAGGCTTGGATTGCTTCTGTGTCTTTTTGCTGTGCTTATCTGGGAGGGAGAGTTGTGTGGCTGTTCCCATACAATATTTCTGCAGCCGTAGGTATACCCCACCCCCCTCCAGTCTGCTTTTAGCTTCCCTATCTTAGTGCACCTGAAGGGAAAGGAATGTGCTTATTAAGGCCCATTGTTTTACTGGAACCCATTGTATGAAGGCAAAGTTTGGCAGTTACCCAAGAGACTTCCCCCACCCCCCCACCTCCCTCTGTGCCAGAGCTGTCTTATCTGTATTTTACTCTCTTCTCTTTCTGGCTGCCTGCGGTTAGAAAAGAAGTGATTTCCTTGAAATGCATGAGGCTAGAAAGGGAACTGGAACTTAAAGTGGCGGTGTTTGTCCAAGATGACGGTGCTCCTGCCCTGTCAATATAGATTAGACATTCCCTCTGTCAAGCTACATTCAAATCCACGTGACAATCAGAGACATCAGAACAGTGTTCTTGTGAATATTCTTATAACAAATTTACTGTACATGAATTTGACTTTCACATAAATAATTATAAATGCAGGCACCACTAAGAGTTGTTGTTCTTCATTCCTTGACATTTTTTTATGAGCATTCATATATCAAATGAAACACTCCTAATGCCCTTCCACGCCCCAAGGCATTCCAGTTCACCTGGCTGAAGTCAAATCCAGTAAATGAGGACGGCGAGCAGGTTGTTCACATCCCCAGGCCTCAGCTGCCTCATCTATAAATGAAGGCGTTAACCACAGGACTTTGGATCTCCCTATGAGGGCTCACCTTCAAGGATTCAAAATACAGTTCCAGGAATTAACAAAGAAAAAGTTCCTCTAGAAATTGAAAAAAAAAAAAAAAAAAAAAAGCTCAAGTACTTAAAAATGTTCAAAACTTAATGAAGAAAGCATCATGGCGTCCTTACAGAGCCACTCCTTTCAGGCAAGCCAGACATCCCCTCTGCCAAGAAGAGCCCAGTGATCCTGAGAACAGCTTCAGTCTCTGACACAGCTTTTCTCCTCATCCCTTGGGCCAGAGGAGCAAAGTGTAGTAGCAGTGACAAGGTGGGGACTGTCCACTGCAGTCTACTGCATCTGCCAGCCCTGAGGACATCTGGCCAAGAGAAAGGTGCTGGCCTGTAGATTGAGTCCTGATTCAAGCTTTGCGTGAAGCCAGTGCTATCCACTCCTGGGTTTCCATGTGAAAGAGGCAATAAATTCCCTTCTTTGCTTCAGTCAATTTGAATTGGGTGTTCTGTCAATGGCACCTGAAAGGTTCCAACCCCAACACTGAATTTTTTTTTTTTTTAAACAAGGTCTCGCCCTGTTGCCCAAGCTGGAGTGCAGGTATGTGATCTCGGCTCACCACAGCCTCTGCCTCCTGGATTCAAGAGATTTTCCTGTCTCAGTCTCCCGAGTAGCTGGGATTACAGGTGCTCGCCACCACACCTGGCTAATTTTTGTGTTTTTTAGTAGTGACGAGGTTTTGCCGTATTGGCCAGGCTGGTCTCGAACTCCTGACCTCAAGTGATCTGCCTGCCTCGGCCTCCCAAAGTACTGGGATTACAGGCATGAGTCACTGCATCCAGTCCAACATGGAATATGACATCGGGTTGTAAAGTTTCTGCTTGCAGAGCAGCTGAGTGTAAATGAGCCATCATCTTCCTACAGGGAAACCTGTCTCTAACCAAATAAAAACTTCCTACGTGAGCACCTTCCTTACACAAAAGCAGGAAATGGGCCTGGCATAGACCAAATTTTCACCTCACTAGATGTGCAGAAGAGACGTCTTAGGAAGGGGGAGATCAGAGAGAGGGTGGGTGGACTGTGACCTCATTGTCCAATGTTCAAGGCCATGCAGAGGGGACACAGAATTATAACTAAGGGGTAGTTGCCTAGAGAGGCAATCTAAACTCAGTCTAGGCTAAGAACGTGGTTTTTGAACACCAAGGAACCTTAAAATGTACCTGGTCCCCAGGCCAGTCACGGTATTTCATGCCTGTAGTCCCAGAACTTTGAGAAACTGAGGTGGGAGGATCGCTTGAGCCCAGGAGTGTGAGACCAGCTTAGGCAACATAGTGAAACCCCATCTCCACACAAAAAATTAAAAGTTAGCTGTGCATGGACACACAGCTGTAATCTCAGCTACTTGGGAGGCTGAGTTGGGAGGATCGCTTGAACCTGGGAGGTCAAGGCTGCAGTGAACAGTGATCCCACCACTGCACTCCAGCCCAGGTGATGGAGCGACTCTCTCAAAAAAAAAAATACCTGCACAAACTAAAGCCAATTACTCTGTCTTCAGGGTAGACATCCAAAACCAAGGCTACAATCCAAGTCTTCAATAATGAAAGTTTTCTGGCCAGGTGTGGTGGCTCGTCCCTATAATCCCAGTATTTTGGGGACAGAGGTGGGAGGATCACTTGGGCCTAGGAGTTTGAGACCAGCCTGTGCAACAAAGTGAGATCCCTCCATCTCTACAAAAAATAAAGAATAAAAAATATCCGGGCATGGTGGTACACACCTGTGGTCCCAGCTACTTGGGAAGCTGAGGTGGGAGGATAGCTTGAGCCCGGGAGGTCGAGACTACAGTGAGCCGTGATTGCCCCACTGCACTCCAGTCTGGGTGACAGAATGAGACTGTCTCCAAAAAAAAGAAAGTTTTCTAACGTTTAGACTTGTCAAAAGAAAAAGAAAATCAGAATTGACTGTGTCAGAAAACATGGTGTTTCCTGTTTCTAGAATGACAGGTGGAGACCACCGATTCCTGTGCTGGGCAGGAGGCTGGAGGATACAGCCAATGATTCGTTTGAGGTCTAAGAACCAACAAAAACTCTCTGCTATAATGAAAGTGCATCCAGGGGCACAGGGAATACTAGTTTTTTCCTTAGTGTGAAAGCAGGCTGGGGCATCTGTTTCTTTGTTCCCTGTTTGTCCACTCTTCGACTCACATCATCGTTGACAGCAGTGAGGATGGATAAGATGTCTTCATGTCTGCAACAAAGAAGAAAACAAATTTTTTTTTTATGGAGTCTCACTCTGTCGCCCAGGTTGGAGTGCAGTGGCACGATCTCAGCTCACTGCAGCCTCCACCTCCTGGATTCAAGTGATTCTCATGCCTCAGCCTCCCGAGTAGCTGGGATTACAGGTGCCTGCCACCACAATCGGCTAATTAGTAAAGACGGAGTTTCACCATATTGCTTGCCCAGGCTGGTCTCGAACCCCTGACCTCAGGTGATCCGCCCATCTCAGGCTCCCAAAGTGCTGGGATTACAGGCATGAGCCACTGTGCCTGGCCCAGAGAAGAAACTTTTTTCAGTCAGGAGGTAGAAACCACACACCAGGTCTTAGAAAAGACACCAGGTACCATGTACCAGGTCTTAGATCAACAAATACGCAGCAGATGCCACAGATACCAACAATGCCCTCTCTATCTGTAGTCTTGGGAGAGATACAAAGATAAACATGACACAATTCCTGAAGTTAACCACTTAGAATGCAGATATGAAACATTTACCGAGGATGGC
This sequence comes from Pongo pygmaeus, assembly GCF_028885625.2. NCBI lineage: Eukaryota > Metazoa > Chordata > Mammalia > Primates > Hominidae > Pongo > Pongo pygmaeus. The sequence goes on along the minus strand of NC_072384.2, from coordinate 101,449,190 downwards.
ATGTACACAATATTCATAACACAAGGCAGAATGTGGTCAACACCAAATGAAAGGTCCAGGTTCCACTGCAAGTTCAGAGGAGAATGCACTTCTGGTTGGGAGGGAGAGAGAAGGCTTCATGCTGATGGCAGCATTTGAGCCTGGGCTTGCAGGACATATAGCATTTAGCAGAACATTCTCAGGGTGGGCAATACATATCACTGGAAGCAAGCACAGGTTCTGAAAACACATTCAATTTTAAATTGTGGCTCCATCACTCATTCATTGTGTGCTCTTAGGCTGGTTACTCACTGCTCCATGCCTCAGTTTTCCCAGCTCTAAAATAGGAACCATAACAGTCCCCATCTTAGGGGTTGCCGAGAGCATTAAAGGATGTATATTGGGTCAAGCACTTAGAACACTGGCTACACTGTTCTGCTGACCATCATTTTTTAGTATTAGTATGACTACTCTCATCCCCTCATCCTTAACCATCACTATTTTTCAGGGAAGGGATGCAGGCCCTTACCTGCTCTCAATCCCTGCATCTTGCTTAGCACCTGCTCTCTATTCCCAAATCTTCCTGTGTCAGTTTCCTTCTTATCATTTAGTCTCACCTGAAATATTATCTCCACCAAGAAGCTATCATTATCCTGTTTTGTTTTGTTCATGGCAGGGATCACTTCCTGAAATTGCCTCTTTTTGTTAGAGACAGGATCTCGCTCTGTTGCCCAGGCTAGAATGCGGTAATGCGATTGTAGCTCACTACAGCCTCAAACTTCTGGGCTTAACCAATCCTCCCACTTCAGACTCACTAATAGCTAGGACTACAGGTGCATGCCACCACACCTGGCTAATTTTTTCTTATTAATGTAAATATTATTTAAATTAATATTAAATAATTATTGAATACATAAAATTATTAAATAAATATTAAACAATTAAAATATTATTAATTTAAATATTAAACACTGAAAACTATAAAACATTGATGAAAGAAAGTGAAGAGGACACAAATAAATGGAAAGATATCTCATGTTCATGGGTTAGAAGAATTAATCTTGTTAAAATGACCATACTACCCAAGGTGACCTACAGATTTAAAGAAGTCCCTATCAAAATACCAGTGACAAGCCAAGTGCAGTGGCAAATGCCTGTAGTCCTAGCTACTCAGGAGTCTGAGGTGGGAGGATTGCTTGAGCCCAGGAGTTCCAGTCTAGCATGGACAACATAGCAAGACCCCATCTCTAAAACAAAACAAAACAAAAACAAACAAAACAAAACAAAAACAAACAAAAAAATTACATTCTTCACATAAATAGGAAAAAAAATCCTAAAATGTGTATGGAACCACAAAAGACCCCAAATAGTGAAAGCAATGCTGAGCAAAAAGAACAAAGCTGGAGGCATCACACCACCTGACTTCAAAATATACTAGAAATCTAGAGTTACCAAAACAGCATGGTACTGGTATAAAAACAGACACATAGATCAATGGAACAGAATATAGAGCCCAGAAATAAATTCACACACCTACAGCCAATTGATTTTTGACATAGGTGCCCAGAACGCACAATAGGTAAAAGAGAATCTCTTCAAAAAACGGTGCTGGGAAAATTGGATATCCACATGCAGAAAAATGAGACTAACCACTTACCTCTCAGCATATACAAAAACCAACTCAAAATGTGTAAGACTTAAATGTGAAACCTGAAACTATGAAGCTACTGCAAGAAAATGGGGCAAACATATCACGACATTGGGTTGGGCAAGGATTTTTCAAATAAGACCTCAAAAGCACAGACAACAAAAGCAAAAATAGACAAATGAGATTACATCAAATTAAAACCCTTTTGCATGGCAAAAAAAAAAAAAAAAAAAACCGAGTGAAGAGACAATCTACAAAATAGGAAAAAATATTTGCAAACTATACATCTCACAAGCAGTTAATATCTAGAATACATAAGGAACTTAAATAACTCAACAGCAAAAAAACAAATAACCCCATTTAAAAAGGGGCAAAAGACTTTAATAGACATTTCTCAAAAGAAGACATACAAATGGTCCACAGGTATAAGAAAAAAATAAGTAGTTTAAAACAAAATAAATGATTTCATTAGATTATGATAGAACATACTTACCAAATGCCCTCTATTTACATAAGTATCATAGCAGCATTTATCATATCACTTCTGGGGGTATTAATCTATCGGTCCCACCTAACATCATCCCTCCTATGCCTAGAAGGAATAATATTATCATTATTCATCATAAATACCCTTATAGCTTTAAATATGCACTTCACCCTAGCAAATATAATACCCACTACTCTACCAGTATTTGCTGCCTGTGAAGCCACAGTAGGCCTTGCTTTGCTAGTTTCAATTTCCGACACATGTGGCTTAGACTACATACATAACCTAAATTTACTTCAATGCTAAAAATAACTCTTCCTACAATTAGACTACTACCAATAGCATGACTCTCTAAAAATTATATAATTTGAAGCAATATGGCTACCCCAGCCTAATCATCAGCTTCATTGCCCTATTATTCTTTAACCAATTCAACGACAATCTATTCAACTTCTCATTAACTTTCTCCTCTGATCCGCTAACATCACCCCTCCTAATCTTAACAGCCTGACTACTACCTCTTATAACTATAGCAAGCCAGTACCACCTCTCCAGTGAATCACCCCTATGGAAAAAACTCTGTATTTCCATATTAATTTCCCTACACATTTTTCTAATCATAGCATTTACAGCCACAGAACTAATTATATTTTATATTCTCTTTGAAGCTACACTTACCCTATCTTAATTATTATCACCCGATGGGGTAACCAACCAGAACGCCTCAATGCAGGTACATATCTCTTATTTTACACACTAGTGGGACCCCTCCCCCTACTTATTACACTTATTTATGCCCAAAATATCCTAGGCTCACTGAGCATGATAATAATAACATTTAATATCAAGAACTACCAATCTCCTGATCCAACAATCTCATATGATTGGCATGTATAATGGCCTTCATAGTAAAAATACCCCTATACCGACTTCACCTATGACTTCCCAAAGCCCATGTATAAGCCCCTATTGCTGGCTCAATAGTACTGGCAGCAGTGCTCCTAAAATTGGGCGGCTACACATAATGGGACTTACACTCATCCTCAGCCCTCTGACAGAACATATAGCCTATCCTTTCCTGATATTATCCTTATGAGGCATATTATGACAAGCTCCATCTGTCTATGACAAACTGATCTAAAGTCACTTATTGCATATTCCTCCGTAAGCCACATGGTACTTGTTATTGTGGCTATCCTCATTCAAACCTCCTGAAGTTTTACCGGTGCAATTATCCTCATAATTCCCCATGGACTTACTTCGTCCCTACTATTCTGCCTAGCAAATTCAAACTACAAGTGAATCCACAGCTGAATCATATTACTCTCTCGAGGACGTCAAACATTACTTCCACTAGTAACCTTTTGATGACTTACAGCAAATCTCACCAACCTTGCCCTACCCCCCACTATTAATCTAGTAGGAGAACTCCTTGTAACAATGGCTTCATTCTCCTGATCAAACACTACCATCATGCTTATAGGACTTAATATATTAATCATAGCCCTTTATTCCCTCTATATACTTGTCACAACACAACAAGGAACACTAACATACTATATTAACAGCATTAAAGCTTCTTTTACACGAGAAAACATACTAATACTTATACACCTTTCACCAATTCTCCTACTATCTCTAAATCCTAAAATTATTATAGGACTTATACCTTGTAAATATAGTTTAATCAAAACGTTAGATTGTGGGTCTAATAACAGAAGTCCGCAACTTCTTATTTACCGATAAAGTTTGCAAGAACTGCTAACTCATGCCTCCATGCCTAACAACATAGTTTTCTCAACTTTCAGAGGATGAGAGTTATCCATTGGTCTTAGGAACCAAAAATATTGGTGCAACTCCAAATAAAAGTAATAATCATGTATTTTTCCATTACTATAATAACCTTAATCTCCTTAACCTTACCAATTATTATTACCTTTATCAACCCTCACAAAAAGAACTCATATCCATACTACGTAAAAATAGCTGTTGCATGCACTTTCACCATTAGCCTCATTCCCACAACAACATTTATGTGTACAGACCAAGAAATCATCATCTCAAACTGATATTGAATAACAACCCAAACCCTAAAACTCTCATTAAGCTTCAAACTAGACTAATTCTCCATAATGTTTATTCCAGTAGCACTATTTATCACTTGATCTATTATAGAATTCTCAATATGATATATAAAGGCAGATCTGAACATTCATCAGTTTTTCAAATACCTACTTATTTTCCTCACCACAATATTAATTCTAGTTACCGCCAACAACCTTTTCGAACTTTTTATCAGATGAGAGGGTGTAGGAATTGTATCTTTTCTACTAATTGGCTGATGACATGGCCAAGCAGATGCTAACACAGCAGCCCTCCAAGCAATTCTATACAATCGCATTGGTGATGTTGGCTTTATTTTAGCTATAGCATGATTCCTCTCATCATCCAATACATGAGAGCCTCAACAAATACTTATCCTTAACCCTACCCCCAACCTTCTTCCATTAATTGGTTTTCTCTTAGCAGCAGCAGGAAAATCAGCCCAACTTGGCCTCCACCCCTGACTTCCTTCCGCCATAGAAGGCCCAACCCCAGTCTCAGCCCTACTTCACTCTAGCACTATAGTTGTGGTGGGAGCTTTCCTACTTACCCGCTTCTACCCCTCAACATCACTAATCATCACGGAAATGCAAATCAAAACCACAGTGACAGCTGGGCGCTGTGGCTCACGCCTGTAATACCAGCACTTTGGGAGGCTGAGGTGGGCAGATCACTTGAGATCAGGAGTTCCAGTCCAGCCTGGCCAACGTGGTAAAACCCTGTCTCTACTAAAAATACAAAAATTAGCCAGGCGTGGTGGCACATGCCTGTAATCCCAGCTACTGGGGAGACTGAGGCTGAAGAATTGCTTGAACCTAGGAGGCAGAGGCTGCAGTGAGCTGAGACTGCGCCACTGCACTCCAGCCTGACAGAGCAAGATGTTGTCTAAAATAAAATAAAAAAAAACCCCAAAGTGAGATGCCACTTCACTCAAGTTAGAATGGCTATTGTCAAAGAAACAAAAGAAAACACATGTTGGCAAGGATCTGGAGAAAAAGGAACACTTACACACGGTTGGTGGTATTGTAAACTAGTACAGCCATTATGGAAAATAGTATGCCAGTTCCTCATAAAATTAAAAATAGAAATACTATATGATCCAGCAATCCCCATACTAAGTATATAGACAAAGAAAATGCAATCAATATGTCAAAGAGATACCTGCACTCCCAGTTTACTGCAGCATTATTTACAATAGCCAAGATATGGAATCAACCTAAGGGTCCGAAAATGGATGTATGGATAAAGAAAATGTGATATTTATACGCGACAGAATACCATTCAGCCATAAAAAAAGAATAAAATCCTGACATGTCTGACAACACGAATGAGCCCAGAGAACATCATGTTAAGTGAAATAAGCAAGACACAGAAAAAATCTGCATGTTCTCACTCATGTGGAATCTTTGTTTAAAAAATTGATATCATAGAAGCAGTGATTAGAACAGCAATTACAGAGATGAGAGAGGGAAGGAGGGAAGGGAAGATGAGAGGTTAGTCAATGGGTACAAAGTTACAATTAGATGGGAGAAATAACCTCTGGTGTTCTATTGCACAGTGGTGTGACTATGGTTAACAGTAAGGCATTCTGAGCTGGGCACTGTAGTTTGAGCATATAATCCTAGCTACTTACAAGGCTAAGGCAGGAAGATTGCTTGAGCCTAGGAGTTCAAGGCCAGCCTGGGCAACATGGTGAGATCCCACATTTAAATCATTTGATCAATCAGTAAGGTGTTGTATATTACAAAATAGCTACAAGAGAGGCTTTTAGAGGTTCTCACCACAAAGAAATGATAAATGCATGAGGTGATGGATACACTAACTACCCTGATTTGATCATTATACAACATATATATGTATTGAAACATCAAATTATAACCCTGAAATATGTAGTCATGAAGTATCAATGAAAAATAATAGAAATTTCTGGAGTACCAAAAAAACCACACATTGCTTAATCATGCATGTATACTGTCTCCTTTGAATATTGTTGAATTTTTAAAATAATAATAATTTAAATATTCACTTATATTTTTATTATATGTCCTTCCTTCACTGGACTTTTATCTCCCTGGAGAGCAGATTTTGTCTTTCTTGTACACAGTTGCACCCCTAGTCCCCAGTTTGGTACCCAGTACGGTAAGCACATAGTATGCTCTCAATAAATATTGCCTTGTTCCTGAAGCCATAGACATTAGACTCTGATGTCTGTGATGAGGATGGAGGGGCTGGTAAAGAAGAGAGAAAAGCAAAGTTGACTCAAGGCTCCAATCCTGAATTCCCAGAAGAGCACTATGGCCATTCCTTCAAATGGAAATTCAGGAGTAGGAGCTCCTGGAGAGAGCTGGGAAGATGAGCTCAGAAACATGCATGCTGAATGTGAGGTCCAAGGGCTAAACAGAGGTAGGATATCTAGCGGGATGTTAATGAGACAGGCTCAAGCAAGTCACTCATTGGCCCAGCAAATGTTTAACAAGCTCACAATATATCAGATCAGGGGCTGAGGATATAAAGTTGAATGAAACAGGGTCTCTGCCCCCAAGAATTCAGAGATGAGTGGGCCAGAGATGGCAACTTTGGAGACGTTTTCATGGAGGTGCCCGTGGCCTCTAGGTATGGCTAAAGCTGCCAAGAAGAGAGCACGTGGCAGAGACAGAAGGGAAGCTGTCAGAGCAGTGGCAAATAGAAGTCCAAAGATAGCACATAGGTGCTCAGGACATAGGAGTGAGTGATAAATAAACAAAGGAACAAATAAAAGGCCCCCATGCTTTTGTTCATGCTATTCCCTCTGCCCAGCACATCTTTCACTTGATTCTTTACCTAACATCTGTTTGTCATTTCTAGAAGCCTCCTCTGATCCTTCAAATCTGGGCAAGGTACTCATTCTGCATGTTCCCATAACACCTATACTTCACAATGTGCACTTACCAGCTGGGGATGCCCTTCCCCATCAATTTGTTTGTCTATCCCTCTAGCTTGTAAGCAACCTGAGGGCAAGGACTCTGTCTTTTCTTAACTCTGTATCTTCCTTTCCAGATCCAGGCTCGTACTCAATACAAGGTTGCTGGATGGATGGATGGATGGACAGATGGATGGATGGATGGATGAATGGGTGGTTAGATGGATAAATAGATAAACAGGAGGGTAGGCAGATGGATGAACAGGTACATGGATAGAACAATTTAGAACTCTCACCCTTACCAAAGGTGTTGAATGAGAGTAAAATAAAAAATAAATAAAACTAATTAATTACAAATGGAAGAAAAAAAAGAGCTCTCACCTTGGGACCAATTTCTTCAGATGATTACACAGAGACTGAATATACCAGCTGCCTTCCTCCACATGCCGAAAGGACACATAGCCTGGGACAGTGGCCAGACCAAGTAGGAAGTCAGCCTCAGCAGGAATACTGTCCTGCAGGGAAGTGGGTGGCTGCTCAGGGTTCAGAGCATCTGCTTCGATGGATACGGAAGGCTGTATTTCTTCACCTTGGCAGGCCTGGATGAAAAAGAGTTTAGGTTTTTCAGCCAGTCTAGGGCACTGCAGGGCTGTGAAGTGAGACATGATCTCCCGAATGGGAATGAGGGCCTCATCCGAAGAGTAGACAGCTCCAAATTTCCCATGGGTCAGAATACAGAACACGAAGCAGTCCCCGTCGGCATGGGCTGGATTGCACTTCTGCTCCTGCAGGACCTCCTCCATTTCCCCTTTCGTCACATTATTGTGTATATGCACTGTGAACCCAAGCCACTGGAACACATGACTCAGGATCTCTGTTTAAAAACAAAAAAAAAAAAAAAAAAAGAGAGAGAGAGAGAGAAAGGGGAAATAATAAAATGATGCAAAACAAAATGAAGAACTGAAATAAGGCCGGGCGCAGTGGCTCACACCTATAATCTCAGCACTTTGGAAGGCCGAGGCAGGCAGATCACTTGAGGTCAGGAGTTTGAGAAAAGTCTGGCCAACATGGCAAAACCCCATCTCTACTGAAAATACAAAAATTAGCCAGGTGTGGTGGCTCATGCCTGTAATCCCTGCTACTCGGGAGGCTGAGGCACGAGAATGGCTTGAGCCTGGGAGGCAGAGGTTGCAGTGAGCTGGGACTGCACCACTGCACTCCAGCCTGGGCAACAGAGCAAGACTCTGTCTCAAAGAAAAAAAACTGAAACAATGCTAATAGTTACAAAATTTGCACAGCAAATAGCCTAAAGCTTTGGATTATTTTTATTTTCATAACCATAAAATCTTACAATGAATCTCCTATCACGTAATACCCAGTGTTGTCACAACAGTCCTGAGAATCGGCAGTGGCCAGTGTTTCATCCTGTTTCACAGCTGAAGAAGCCAAGGTCTCTTGACTCTCCCATGATCACACACCTAGTTAGTGGTGGAGCTGGAGCTCACGCCCAGGTTGTCTTGTGCCAATCCAGCAGGCTCTCCCCCAGTACATGCTCTCCTCTATTCAGAATTGTGAATAGTCAAAGATTCTTGCCACTCTTTAGCAGACTGGTGACGCCCCAGGGATATATAAGAGGCTCAGAAACATGATATCATCCTTACACGTATATGGAAGATAAAAGTCACAGAAAGAAAATGTGAAAATAAAAAATAATTTTAAGATCCCCAATTTGCATTTGATAAACTATTCCAGACTTGCTTACCAGCATCTTTATGGGTTCCTTGTCTGTCCTTCAGGGAGGTAAAGCTGTGGTTGTTGACAATGACACAGAGGCCTCTGTGGTTCCGATTCATCCTGTACACAGCTGCCCTCTTGAAGAATAGATAGAGCCACTTAGTAGGAATCCTCATCTTGGGGCCCTAAATGTTTCTAACCAACCACTCCAATGGATCCACTGTGAGGAAGAGCAGGATCTATCTCCCCATGCCAGTTGTGTAAACCATGTTTTTTTTGTTGTTGTTGTTGTTATTTTGTTGTTGTTGTTATTTTGTTATTGTTGTTGTTGTTTTGAGACAGAGTCTCACTCTTGTTGCCCAGGCTGGAGTGCAGTGACGCGATCTCTGCTCACTGCAACCTCTGCCTCCCAGATTCAAGGGATCCACCTGCCTCAGGTGCCCACCACCACCCCCAGATAATTTTTTTTTTTTTTTTTTGAGACGGCGTCTCGCTCTGTCACCCAGGCTGGAGTGCAATGGCGTGATCTCAGCTCACTGCAACCTCCGCCTCCTGGGTTCAAGCGAGTCTCCTGCCTCGGCCTTCTGAGTAGCTGGGACTATAGGTGCCCGCCACCACGCCCAGCTAATTTTTATACTTTTAATAGAGACGGGGTTTCACCATGTTGGCCAGGATGGTCTCGATCTCTTGACCTTGTGATCCACCCGCCTTGGCCTCCCAAAGTGCTGGGATTACAGGCGTGAGCCACCATGCCTGTCCAAAACCATGTTTTTATACTCTAGTCTAAACCCCTTTAAGTATTTATGTCACATTATTTCTAAAGTCACATATTGAAAAACTGGGGATTCTGACCACTCTGCAACTCACTTTTACTGCACAATGTGATCTGAATAAAATTTCAAAGATTCTTTTTTAAGTCCTAGAGCCCAGGACAAAGGATAAATCTCATTTGCACTAAAGATTAGACAGTTCCTTTCTTTCAGGATGCCACTCCCAGTATCAGAGGCAGAGAGTTCTCAAGATCCTGGCCCTAGTGTGGAATTAGCTAATTAATTCCGAGGTGAAATGCCAGATCCTGATTAAAATTCAGACTTCACCTGGCTTGGCTGGAGAAGCTCGATCATGACAGTTAAGAAAATGGAATATATATTTTAATATTGTCAAACCCAGGGTTTATGCAAAAGCATGTTTATTTTCATATTAGCAACATGAATGAAGAAAGCATACACAAGGATTTCATGAGACAACATAAATATGAAAGATTTTTTTCAGATGGTTCATTTCTGGAGTGATCTGATGCCTTCACAAAAAGGGAAATCTCTTTTGTAATTTTATTTCTGAATATAAAAATAATATACAAGCTGGCATGGTGGTACTCGGGTGGCTGAGGCAGGAGAATTCCTTGAGCCTGAGAGTTCAGGACAAGCCTGGGCAACATAGTGAGACCGCCATCTTTATATATATATGAATATATGTGTGTGTATATATATATATATATATACACTTAATATACAAGTGTATATATATATAAAGTATACTTATATATAAAGTATATATATACACATATATTCATATATATATAAAGATGGCTGATATATATTCATATGTATATAAAGATGGCTGTATATTCAATTTTTTAAATTCAATATATATATATTCACAGTAGGAATTTAAAAATATGTGCAATTATTTTTTAAGGCTATTGTAAACAGCATGTGATTGTAAATTAGCTGAGCTGGCTTTAGCTGAGCTGGCTTTAGCAGAGCCTCTGTGCAGCTAAAATCATCCTTGAAATCGTGGTACATCTTTATCCAAGCAGAAAATAAGTGGCTTCAATGGATAAGAAAAGAAACTACCCCTCTCCAGAAATAACCCAAAGGGTATGCATGACTCAAAGTGCAACAGCATTTCCTCCATAGTCAAAGGGATCAATCACTTCTGATTGATACAGAAAAAGGTGGGAAGAACACAGATAATTACAGAGAGAGGGAGAAACAAGTCGGAAACAAACAGCTCGGAGCCCTTAAAATCATCGAAGGCCGGACCCTAGGGAGAGAGCCCCTAAAGAAACCGTCCTTTTGATTAAATTTGGAAAAAAAATTTTTTTATTAAAAAAAGGAAAAAAAGAAACCATCCAGACCTTTGTGCCGGTTTCAGAGTTTAGAGTGTTAGCAGATGCTCCTTGCATCCCCCTGGAGACCAGGCTTGGTGCACCATTTGTGGCTCTGTTACCTAGAAAGAGAGGTACTCAGACTCCAAATATCTTCCCCAAGCATTTAGATTTCTTCACGGATAATTTTCGCATCTAATTCTGGAGAATTATGCTTCTCTCAAGGCCCTCCTGAGACAAATTCAGCCACCATGCCCTTCCTGATGGGAGAGACTGATGTGTCTTCACATTCCTTTTTGCTTTGTCTGGGTTGGAAACTATGCTACTGGCAGGGATTGGGTAGGGAATTAATTAAGATCCCATGGATCAGCTCAAGGGTTCCAGCTCAAGTATGGTTGGGTTGAGTCAGCATTTATGTCACTGGATATAAAGAGGCTAGGTGGACCTCTTCCCTAGAGAAGAAAAAAGAGGGAGGCTGGGCGTGGTGGCTCATGCCTGTAATCCCAGCACTTTGGGAGGCCAAGACGGGCCAATCGCTTGAGCCCAGGAGTTCGAGACCAGCCTGGACAACTTAGTGAGACCCCCATCTCTAGAAAAAAAAAATACAAAAAATTAGCTGGGCATGGTGACACACGCCTGTAGTCCCAGCTTCCTGGGACGTTGAGGTGGGAGGATCACCTGAGTCCGAGAGGTCAAGGCTGCAGTGAGCTGTGATTACACCACTGCACTCCAGCCTAGGCAACAGAGTGAGGCCCTGTCTCAAAACAAAAAAAAAAAAAAAGAAAAGAAAAAAGAGGGGAAAAAGAAAGTTCCAGTTGGGCATCGACTGAGGATCACACTGCTTTGAAGTGTTTCTGCCAACTCCCTGTTTCCTCTGGAAAAGACTCTATCACAGAGAGAAAGTTAGCAATGCGTTATTTGTCACATGGCACTAACAGGAAAATGTAACATCAGTTTTCTTTTTCCACTCACAGGAAGTTTGTAGTAGAACCCACCAAACTCTGTCCTTGTCTCTGGGGCATGAGTTAGTTATTAACTACTGCTAAGGGTCAGTCCTCGGGCTGAGCAAGTCCATCCATATTCCCCAGACCAGAAAACACAGCAAAAGGGATCCAAGCTTCAGTGGCTCAGAGCACCTATAAATTCCTCCTCACCATGGGAGAAAGTAACGCTCCACAGGAAGTCACGTCTAAATGTTGGAACTGCAGAATTGTAAAGCTGAAAGAAACTGCCTTATTCTTCAGAGGGGTGAAGCAGTCACCTGAGCTCACATAAATAGACAGTGGGAGAGCCTGGCCTTAGGAGAGTAAGCTCTGGAATCAAACTGCTGGGTTCAAATCCCAGCTTCACTTCTTTTTAGCTGCGGTGCCTTTTAGCTGCAGTGCAAAGCACTAGATTTCATGGGTCTCGGTTTCTTCATCATTAGTGAGAATAACAGTATTACCTACCTCCAGTGAATGGAGGATTAAATGATATAATCCCTGGAATCTCTCTGAACAGTGCCTAGTACGTGACAAGTGCTTAATAATGGTCACCTGGTCAATGTTACCAACATCATAGCACACAACCTCCATGTTAGGCAAAAAGACAAATTGCTAGCAAAGCTGTGTGTCTTGGACTCTGAAGGATAATTTTCCAGAAAAAAAAAATGAGGAATGGTCTGTGACAAACTTTACATACCACAGAAATACTTCGCCAAATCCTGTTTGTTCATAAGCAGTTTAACCTGATGGCAGATTCTGGAATATTTTCCTAAGATTATGGTTTCTGGGCAGGGATTCAGGGAACTAAACACACCATCCTCAAGTCCCTCCTATTGCTTCTTCTCTCCCTCTGAAGCAACATCTGGAACCACTCCATAGAGGACACGCGCCCAAACTGCACATTCTGCTGTCACTACTGCACATTCTGCTGGGGGCTGTTTCTGCTGCACAGAGGGTGGCCCAATTCTGAAGGGTGGAGGGGGAGAACAGCCACCTGCAGTCCCTAGAATCTGCTATACTAGGCATTCAGAGCAGAAACCACCCAGCCCTCTCCATACTGCCATAGAAAAGCCTAGTACAATCCATGCATTCAATGTCTTGCCTTGAATTGGAATAAAAAATGAATTATTCATTATTTATAAAGCTTCTCTTCCAAGTCACCTTGAATTCCTTGGTATATATCAAATATGTCTATCCCTGCCATACTGATCTAAGTTGTAAAAAGTATATTAGAAATACCTACCATTACTCCCTGCATGCTTATTTTGCCAGGACTCCTCCTGCTGAGAAAAAAAGAAAGGAGGGCATGAAACATAGGAAATTCACACAGTTAGGATGAGGAACAAAAACTAGACTTGATGCAGGGAAGGACAGATATCTAAATCCACATTCATAGAAAAGGTCATTGGACCGGTTGCGGTGGCTCATGCCTGTAATCCCAGCACTTTGGGAGGCCGAGGCAGGTGGATCACCTGAGGTCAGGAGTTCGAGACCAGCCTGACCAACATGCTGAAACCCCACCTCTACTAAAAATTTAAAAATTAGCCGGGTGTGGTAGCACACGCCAGTAATCCCAGCTACTCAGGAGGCTGAGGCAGGAGAATCACTTGAACTTGGGAGGCAGAGGTTGCAGTGGGCCGAGATTGCGCAACTGCACTCCAGCCTGGGTGACAAAGCAAGACTCTCTCTCAAAAAAAAAAAAAAAAAGAAAAGAAAAGACAAGTTCATTGGCAGGAAATGGGAACAGAACCAACTCTCTCCATCCAAAGGAGAAGGTTCACAAAGACGTACTGGCAAAAATACAGTGTGACATATGCTCAAGGGTACTTACTCATTGCAGCATTATTTGCACTAAGGACTGGAAATAGCCTAATGTCCACCAATAGGAAGTGGTTGAAAAAGCTGTGGTATGTCCATATAGTGGAGTAAGATGCCAAGGACAGCCTCTATACCCTTCTCCAGGGGATGTTGTCATATGGAGAAAGCAAAATGAAATGGTATTTCAGAACACTACCTCTTTTGTAATAAAGGGAAGATATAGGTTGGATTTTTTTCAAAAGTAATAAGATAAATCAAAAAACAAATAAAAATGGTAATCGAGGCAGGGAGGAGAGGCAAGGATGCACTACTTTGGGCATACATTAATGTTTTATATAATTAAATACAAAATTAAAACAAAGTCTAAGACCCTGTCTTTTCTGTACCCTCCTCCCCATTCACCATCACCCCCTTCCCCCATGACTGTCAGCCGTCAGCCTGCAGCAGAAAGCACCCAAGGGGACCTGACCAAGGTGTTGGGGAAGAGCTGTGGGGAACAAATGCAAAGGAGGCTTAGCTTCACTTTCCAAAAGGCTTCCTGCCTTTCTTTTCATAAGCCACTGTTCCCTTCCTGTAGAATCCTAGATTTCTTCTAAGTGGCAGACAAGGGCCTGGCCAGACTGCCTTCTGGTTTTGTCCAGCAGTTGAGTGAGTCTTCTGGGACTAGGGGCAATGCAGACACAGCAACAGGCTCTGCCCAGCCCCTCCAGGCCCTGGCTTTCCTTGATTTGTTCTTCCCTTGGCTGATAAAGTCAGCCAGAACAGGGACTAGAAAAAAGCTTTAAGGTCTAATCTGCCTTTCTTCTCCTGAGAATGTTGCATCCTCTGTTGACACCTCTCAAGTCTCTATGTCAGAGAGGAATGAATGAATGAATGAATGAATGAATGAGTGAAAGTCCCACACCCTGGCCACACTCAATCATCTTTCAACTTCTTTTGATTGTTTTCAAGAGGGGTCTGATAAGGCCTTATAAAGAAGCAGGTGTTAGGTCTCCTCCGTAGAAAGACATGCCTCTCCTTAAGAAAACCTTATGCCACACTCAAAACAGTCGATTTGGCCGGGTACGGTGGCTCACGCCTGTAATCCCAGCACTTTGGGAGCCGAGGCAGGTGGATCACCTGAGGTCAGGAGTTCGAGACCAGCCTGGCCAACAGGGCGAAACCCCATCTCTACTAAAAATACAAAAAATTTGCCGGGTGCAGTGGCATGTGCCTGTAATCCCAGCTACTGGGGAGGCTGAGGCAGGAAAATCACTTGGACCTGGGAGGCTGAGGTTGCAAGAGGCTGAGAAAAAAATCAATTTAATTTTTAAACATATTAGGAGATGTTGCTTAAAATTCAATGAGAGTTCCTTCTCATTGAGCCCAATTATTGGCGGTGTTCTTTTAAATTTAAAAAAAAATCCTCAGGTGCTTAAGAAACATGAGATGTTTCACCAAGTTTTATTTTATTCATCACTTGATGGAGAGGGAAAGGGCTGCGCAGATAACTTTTAAGACACCTTCCAACCTTAAGAGTCTGTGAAAACACGTGAGGTGCTGTGCCCCAGTCCCCCCTGCACTTCTAGTACTGCCACAACTATCCCCCTACTGCATGTGGCCGTGGCCAAGTTATCATCCCATGTCAGCGGAACCACAGTGCCTCAGAGGCCACAGCTGAGCCGTGCCCCTTTAGAGACCACTGAATTTCTCAAAGACAATGAGCAGAATCGTGTGTGTGTGTGTGTGTGTGTTTCTACATGCATGTCAGTATCTGAGCACAAAACGAGTTGAAAGAATGGGTGGGAAGAGTTACATTTAGCAGACAATTTAACTTAGAATTAGGGAATCCTAAAATGTCAGTGTTGGAAAACCACATTTTAAAGAGCTTCTGGGATGGCCAGGCACAATAGCTCATGCCTGTAACCCCAGCACTTTGGGAGACTCAGGAGGATGGATCACCTTAAGTCAACATGGTGAAATCCTGTCTCTACTAAAAATACAAAAAAAATTAGCCAGGCATGGTGGCGGGTGCCTGTAATCCCAGCTACTAGGGAAGCTGAGGCATGAGAATCATTTGAACCCGGGAGGCTGAGGTTGCATTGAGCCGAGATTGCATTCCAGCCTGGGTGACAGAGTGAGACTCCATCTCAAAAAAACAAATAAATAAAATAAAATAATAAAGAGCTTCTGGGGGAGTGAGGAGGTGGGAATGGGTTTGCAACTCTCTAAACAAAGCTGTGCCCATGGCCAGGGAGTTGGCCCATAAATGTTGGTTTAATTGGATTACAGTAAAAGAATCAAGGGGAGCAGCCTCTCTCCCTCAATACCTCAATCAGATATCTAGGCGCTTTTCTAGGATTGTAATTAATTGAATCAAGGGCTATTTTCCTAGAGAAAAGAAGCCAATTTAAGATTTTATAAATAATTGCAATTCTGTGTTATTTCCCACTGGGGGAGATGGGGAATTCAAATGAATAAACTCACAGCAAGCAGGCGGAGGTGTTACCATTTCTTTTAATTAAGGATGTACTTAATCTCTTAAGATCACTTACAAAGTGGCCTCCCAAAGCTGAGATTCCCTCAAATGCCTAAATACCTCCACCTGCCGAATGAGGTTCAGGGCAGAGCCGCAGAGCAGGCCTCTCCCGGCTCTGTGTCATGTCCTGATTGCCTGCATGGTCTTCAGGTGGGCGTTTGCCCAGCCTTTGCCAAGCTCCAGGAGCTACAGGTCATCTGGCGAGTTTCCACGGTCTCCTTCATTTAAAAAAACAAAAACACCTTCCTGGGGAGAAGGGAGGGTCCTTCTTTATAGTAGAATGCTGAGAGCCAACTTACAAATGTGGAGAGAATACTGGAGTCAGAAAAGCATTGTTTTACAACCAACATAGTAAATGCTGGATCACACAAGAATCATCAGCGGACGCTCAATCTAGGGGGAAACTTTTCATGTACAGCAGGATATTTACAGAATCTTAAAATGTCTCTCCAGCACTTGCTTATTAATTGTGTGGGGAAAAAATAGTAACTATATAAAATTAACTGCAGAGTGATAATATCAGAAAATATCTTGACCAAATAATCAAAATTAGCATCACGAATAGGGGGGCAGATGGACATGATGTATTTCCAGATGGGATGCCCTGAGAAAGACACAACATCACTTCTGTGATATTCTGGCCAGAACGTACGGCTTGAATCTAATTATGAGGAAACACCACATGTACCAAAGATAAGGAAAATTCTATTTAATGAAAGGTGGGAGGAGTGACTGCATTCTTCAAAAGTCTCAATGGCATAAAAGAGGAAATTAAATGTCATAAAAGTTGTGGAAATGTTCAAGATTAAAGGAGACTAGGCCGGGCATGGTGGCTCACACCTGTAATCCCAGCACTTTGGGAGGCTGAGGCAGGCAGATAACTTAGGTCAGGAGTACGAGACCAGCCTGGCCAACATGGTGAAACGCCATCTCTACTAAAAATACAAAAATTAGCCAAACGTGGTGGTGCATGCCTGTAATCTCAGATACTTGGGAGGCTGAGTCACAAGAATTGCTTTAACCTGGGAGGTGGAGGTTATAGTGAGCCAAGATCATGCCACTGTACTTCAGCCTGGGTGACAGGGTGAGACTCAGTTTCAAAAAAAAAAAAAAAAAAGATTAAAGGAGACTAAAGGATCATGACAACTAAATACAATATTGTATTGTATTATATTGTATTTTTAATTTTTATTATTTTCTTTTAGAGAGGGTCTCACTATGTTGCCCAGGCTCACCTTGAACTCCTGGCCTCAAGTGGTCCTCCCACCTCGGCCTCCCAAAGTGCTGGGATTACAGGTGTGAGCCACCATACCCAGCCTTATGTTGTATTTATATAGGATCCTATGTGGAATTTTGTACTAGATGGTTTAAAAACTCTCAAGTACATTATTGGTTTCAACAGACAAAATTGGAATATGGACCATTGATTTGATAAAAGTATTATATTAACATAACTTTACTGGCATTGATAATTGTGTTATAGTTCTGTAAAAGAATATCCTTATTATTAGGAAATACACACCAAAATATTTAGGAGTAAAAGGCCATGATGTATGCAACTTACTCTCAAAAAGTTCAGAAAAAAATTATGTGTGTGTGGAGAGAGAGGGAGAAAGAGAAAGCAAGTGTGAGTAAATGCACAAAAATAATAAAGCAAATGGGGTAAAAACATCAACAACAGGTAGGTAAATCTAGGAAAACAGTACATAGGTATTCTTTGTATTATTCACATTCTTGCAACTTTTCTATAAAATTGAAATTATTTTTAAATCTAAAAATTGTAACTGTAAAAATATCGGACCATGACAGTAGTAAAGAAGACATAAAAGAATTTTTAAGAATAAAATATAGGCTGGGCGCAGTGGCTCACGCCTGTAATCCTAGCACTTTGGGAGACCGAAGTGGGTGGTTCACGAGGTCAGGAGATTGAGACCATCCTGGCTAACACGGTGAAACCCTGTCTCAACTAAAAATACAAAAAATTAGCCAGGCGTGGTGGCGGGCGCCTGTGGTCCCAGCTACTTGGGAGGATGAGGCAGGAGAATGGTGTGAACCCAGGAGGCGGAGCTTGCAGTGAGCTGAGATTGAGCCATTGCACTCCAGCCTGGGGGACAGAGCAAGACTCAGTCTCAAAAAAAAAAAAAAAAAAAAGAATTAAAAAATAAAGGGGCACGGTGGCTCACACCTGTAATCCCAGCACTTTGGGAGGCCAAGGTAGGCAGATCACTTGAGGTCAGGAGTTCGAGATCAGCCTGGCCAACATAGTGAAACCCTGTCTCTATTAAAAAATACAAAAATTAGCCAGGTGTGTTGATGAGCGTCTGTAATCCCACCTACTTGGGAGGCTGAGGCAGGAGAATCGCTTGAACCTGGGAGTTAGAGGTTGCAGTGAGCCATGACCCTGCCACTGCACTCCAGCCTGGGCGACAGAGTGAGACTCCGTCTCAAAAAAAAAAAAAGAATTAAAAATAAAACTTCTACTAACAACCGAATTAGAAAATGAACAAAGGACTTGGACAGACATTTCTCTAAAGAAGATATACAAATGGCCAAAAAGCACATGAGAAGATGCTCGACAGCCCTAGTCATTAAGGAAAGCAAATCAAAACCACAGGGAAATAAGACCTCACTTCCATTAGGATGCCTACTATCAAAAATGAAAGAGAATAATACGTCTTGGTGAGGAAGTGTTGCTGAGGATGTGTGCACAGTTGGTGGAAATGCAAAACGGTACAGTCACTGTGGAAAATTGAATGAAGGTTCCTCAAAAAATTGAAAATAGCATGACTATATAATCCACCATTTCCATTTATGGGTACAAACCCAAAAGAATTGAAAGCAGCATCTCAAAGAGATATTTTTACACCAACATTCATAGCAGCGTTATTAAAAATAGTCAAAAGGTGGCAGCAGCCCAAGAGTCCATCAATGGATGAGTGGACAACAAAATGTAATACAGTGAGTCCTCACTCAGAGTCATCAGTAGGTTCTTGGTAACTCCGCCTTTAAGTGAAACAACGAACTGTATGCTATAGAAACTTAACTCTTAGGGCTTTTTGTTATCGTTTTTTGAGACAGGGTCTCACTCTGTTGCCCCAGCTGGAGTGCAGTGACGCAATCTCAGCTCACTGCAACCTCCACCTCCCAGGTTCAAGCTATTCTTGTGCCTCAGCCTCCCAAGTAGCTGGGATTATAGGCATGCACCACCACGCCCAGCTAATTTTTGTATTTTTAGTAGAGATGGGGTTTCGCTATGTTGGTCAGGCTGGTCTCGAACTCCTGGCCTCAAGTAAGCCGCCTGCCTTGGCCTCTCAAAGTGCTGGGATTGGAGGTGTGGGCCATCATGCCTGGCCAACTCTTGTTTATATCAATTAGCCTATGGTAAAATTGGTTTCATTATATGGTATGTGGCTGGGTGTGGTGGCACATGGCTGTAATCTCAGCACTTTGGGAGGATAAGGCGGGAGGATTGCTCGAGCCCAAGAATTTGAGACCAGCCTGGGCAACATAGCGAAACCCTATCTCTACAAAAAAAATTTTTTAATAAAAATAAATACATTATACAGTATGCTATCACTTAAAGTCAGTTTCCAAAAATCTATCAACCTTTTAAGTGAGGACTTACTTTATATACACACAGTGGAATATTATTCAGCCTTTAAAAAGGAAGGAAGTTCTGAGATATGCTACAACTTGGATGAACCCTGAAGACTTTACACTAAGTGAAATAAGCTAGTCACAAAAGAACAAATATTGTATGGTTCTACTTATATGAGGTACCCTGAAAAGTCAAATTTATAGAGAGAGAAGGTAGAATGGTGGTTTTCAGGGGTTGGAGGGAAGGAGAAAATGAGAAGTTATTGTTTAATGGGTACAAAGTTTTACTAAAAGAAGATGAAAAAGTTCTGGAGATGGATGGTGGTAATGTCTGCACAACAATGTGAAGGTATTTAACATTACTGAACTGTATACTTAAAATTGATTAAAATGGTAAATTCTGTTATGTGTATTTTACCACAGTTGAAAAGAAAAACAAAAAATTTCCCAGACCAAGCTAACTTCATTGATGCTGACAGATGTTGGCAAAGAAATTACCCAAGTATGCTGGAAGAACCACAAATCCCAGGGAAGACTGTCACATATCTCCCAAGGATCATGATCACATGGTGAGGAACAGACTGCAAATTCTCCCAACGTTTCCCCTTCCACCCATCCTTTCAGAGCTGAGCACCGCAGAAACCAGAAACCCTTGCCCTCTGGGTTGGCCAGCTACATGCTTGGCAAACCTCTTGTTCAATACATTAAGAATTTCAAAACAGTAACAGCAGAGCATTAAACAAAGCTCTGTACTTGAACTCTGGAATTACTATCAGGTGCCCTGTGCTCCATAGATTATATGTCCCTAAAGCTGGCTCTAATTGCATCCCACAGATAAGAACAGAGGAACCATTTCAGAGCAACTCAGGGGTGTGTGGAGTCAGCTCAACCTAACTAGCGAGAACTCAAACTAACTAGCTCTCACTAGTCAGCTAGTGTCAGCCAATTGCTAAATTTTCAGAAAATGTGCACTCTGGTTGATATCATGTTGTTTACTTGCAATTACCATGGTGAGAGCATTTACAGTAAATGGTACAAACTGGGGCCTCTCTCTCTTTTTCTTTTTTGGGGGTTGGCCTGGCGGAGCGGGGCTGGGGGCGGGGGGTGGGGGGGGTGGGGTTGGAGGGTGGAGCTGGTTGTTAAGCATTGACAAGCACACCACTGAACCTACCGGTAAGGCTTCCAAGAATGTCTTAACGTCTGTTTGGGAAACTAGTTCTTCCTCTCCTTGATACGACTCGGCTTCCTTGTCTATAGGAGGTGTCACTATCTGGACAGCTGAAAATAAAATCACAGACAGAAAAATAAAAATCACCTTCTGACTAGTAGCAGGAGAATTGCTTGAACCCAGGAGGCGGAGGTTGCAGTGAGCCAAGATTGCCCCACTGCACTGCAGCCTGGGGACAGAGTAAGAGTCCGTCTCAAAAAAAAAAATACTGAAGCAAACACCAAGGCTCAAGACAACTTAGAAAGTTAGCCAGGTGGTCCTTAAATAAAGCCAGTATCCTAGCTTGGACTTTGGATCACACACACTTACAGAAAAGTCTAAACTCTGCACACCTACTCTTTTTAGTCCTTTAGTCTTTCATCTTAACATCAGAATTAGGCTCAAACTCTTAGAACTAAAGAAAGTCAATATTAAAATATCAATAATCATTGACACCCAAAAGAGATCACACACAGGTAGGTTGTAGAAAAGAAAAATCAAAATTAGAACTCTGCTGATATAAAGCTCAGTCCTGGGCCAGGCGCAGTGGCTCACGCCTGTAATCCCCGCACAGATCACTTGAGGTCAAGAGTTCGAGACCAGCCTGGCCAATGTGGTGAAACCACATCTCTACTAAAAATACAAAAATTAGCTGGGCATGGTGACGGGCGTCTGTAATCCCAGCTACTCAGGAGCCTGAGGCAGAAGAATTGCTTGAACTTGGGAGGCGGAGGTTTCAGTGAGCCGAGATCATGCCACTGCACTCCAGCCTGGGCGACAGGGCAAGACTCCATCTCAAATAAAAATAAAAATAAAAATAACAAAGCTCAAGCTGGGCGCAGTGGCTCACACCTGTAATCCCAGCACTTTGGGAGGCTGAGGCAGGCGGATCACGAGGTCAGGAGATCGAGACCATCCTGGCTAACATGGTGAAACCCCATCTCTACTAAAAATACAAAAATTAGCCGAGCGTGGTGGCAGGCGCCTGTAGTCCCAGCTACTTGGGAGGCTGAGGCAGGAGAATGGTGTGAACCTGGGAGGCAGAGCTTGCAGTGAGCCGAGATCACACTACTGCACTCCAGCCTGGGCGACAGAGCAAGACTCCATCTCAAAAAATAAAAATAAAAAAAACAAAGCTCAGTCTTCAAGACTCACTGAGGCAAATGTAATCAACTACATAGAAACTAGTGTGTCTTCTTTAGAATTTAAATATCCAGAATAATATGACCACTTGCCCTATGTTTACTTTATATGGGATACGACATTACAGAAAAATGACAATGTGTTTAGAAAAAAACTCAGAGCTCATGTGAGGATTTCAAATATTCTTTCCATATCAACCTTCTGCTTTTTATTTCTCATTTGATAATTTGATGATAGAAAGAACTGTTTTTATTCTTCATAACTTAAATTATGCATTTATTCATCATTTTATTGTTTGAGATTTTATCAATTTGACAACAGTATATTTTGCTCCTCAACTCATTCTGTGTTAACCAAATTCTTAGAGAGACGTTTCCTCTTAGCTAGTTTCATTTTCAACCAAGAAATTTGCACACTAGAGTCACTCACTGAACTAAATTAAGGGTGTGGCATAAAAGTTTCATGAATACACTCATGAGTTTTTATGTATACCGCTTGTTTAACAGTGGAGAAATGAACTCAGAAAAACACAGATATTTATTGTATTGACACGTGGTAAGGCAGCCAGGTTTGACTTTTGCCCTGTGCTTCTACCTGTATAAAATATCACAGCAGAACTACCTTTATCAGACAGACTTAAACACACACACACACACACACACACACACACTCAAGAAAATAAAGTTCTTCTTTGATAGTAGTTTCTGAGAATGTGAAGTCTTCATGACTTTTCTCTCTGAGAGAGCCATAATAGCCACATGTATAGAATGCGTACTCCATGCCAGACATGCATTTTACAGAAATTATCTCATTCAGTCCTCACAAAAACCTAGGAGGTAGGTACAATTGTTACGCCCACTTTACAGATAGGGAAAGTGAGACATAGAAAAGCCAAAAAAGTACCACTGCACCACTAGTAAGCGGAGCCTGGCAATCCGACTCTATAGACGCCACTCTCACCCCATGCTATCCTGCCTTCTTTTTCATGTTATTTCATTTAAAACAATTCCCTATACTCTCACTCCCATATTAGAATCAGAAAAAGACACTTGTCTAAAACTACTTCCCTGCACTGGAATATAAGTTGCAAGAGGGCAGGAGCTTTGCCCTGTACTTTGCTATATCCCCAACTTCTAAAACAGTGCCTGGTACAAAATATGAACTCAACCAATATGTGTTGAATGAACAAAGGGGAAGATTCCTGGCTTTCCTAGCAGAATATTATCAGAATGATGAGTAAACATCATGCACGGGCCAGGCATGGTGGCTCACACCTATAATCCCAGCATTTTGAAAGGCCGAGGTGGGTGGATCACTTGAGGTCAGGAGTTCGAGACCAGCCTCGCCAACATGGTGAAACCCTGTCTCTACTAAAAATACAAAAATTAGCCAGGCGTGGTGGCAGGCTCCTGTAATCCCAGCTACTAGGGAGGTTGAGGCAGAAGAATCACTTGAACCCAGGAGGCAGAGGTTTCAGTGAGCCAAGATCACACCACTGCATTCCAGACTGGGTGACAGAGTGAGTGAGACTCTGCCTCAAAACAAAACAAAACAAATAAACAAAACATTATGCATGGCCAATTGGTTTAAGAATTTCCCTGGTCTGGTCCAAGTTAGCAATCACAAGCTACTTACCTTTCTCTCTTTTGTATTTCTCTATGTTTCTCAAAAGTTTAGGTACAACCGTTTTGCAGAGGTCCTCCAGGCATGTCAGATTATCTTCATCTATTTTACCTTGTTTCTCTAGAAATGCCAGGAAACTTAGGGAGGTCTACAAGAGAATCAATAGATTACATTTACTTGCCTATTGATTATCCACTCACTCAAATGTTACCTGCATGGCCAGTAGGCACTAGGTTTTGCACTGATAAATAAGATATAACAGCATCTGCCCTCAAGTTGCTCAGGAATGTAGGGGAAGAGGCATTACCAAGCAAATCTGTATACAATCTATATTAATACCAGATACCAAATATATATATAACTCTATGCAACAGGGACAGTGCTTGCTGTATATTAACAGCACAACAACTGAATAAGTAGATACTGTTATAATCCCCATTTTAAAAATGAAATAATTGAGGCACAAAGAAATTCCAGTAACTTGCTCAAGGTCACAAAGCTAATTAATGGCAGAGCTGGTACAATCTGATGCCAAAGTCTATGTTATTAACCACTGAACTCTAAGTCACAGCTTTAAATGATACTGATTAGGAAGCCAGCAAAAGAGGGACACCAAAGAAATGAGGGGAAAATGTTTCTAAAGAATTTTATATTTGGTATTTTAAAAGAAAAAGAATTTTCTGAAACAAAAAATCACAATTCGGCTAGTATTATTATTATTATTATTTTGAGACGGAGTCTCTCACTCTGTCTCCCAGGCTAGAGTGCAGTAGTGCAATCTCGGCTCACTGCAACCTCCACCTCCATTCAAGCCATTCTCCTGCCTCAGCCTCCTGAGTTACAGGCTGATGACACCACATCCAGCTAATTTTTGTATTTTTAACAGAGACGGGTTTCACCATGTTGGCCAGGCTGGTCTCAAACTCCTGACCTCAGGTGATCTGCTTGTCTCGACCTCCCAAAGTGCTGGGATTACAGGCATGAGCCACCCTGCCAGGCCAGAAACTCATGTCTTGACAGCATCCTACCAGGAGGAATAAAGGGCTAAGATGTGATTCCAGAAGCAATTATGGAAATTCATTATACTTTCTAAAAGTTTATTAGATGTTTAGTACATCACACACATACACACGCACATACTTTAATGGAACCTGGACATTAGTTTAACACCACTCTGGTAAATACTAGCAGCAAACATCTGAAAGCTCTTTTTTTGCTTTTTTGTTAAAGAGTAAGTTCAGGTGTGGTTTCCTTTAGACTCAATGTTCTATGCTGATTGCTGTGCTGAGAACGGATTTCCTGACAGTTGTGAGATCTCTCAGGATATGTGTAGGCCAGCTATACTGCTTACATTTCTATGAAAGCTATCAAAGAGAAAAGCCCAGAATGCCCCTCAAAGGCAAGGTTATTTGTGTTTCCCCAGAGAGACCGTAAGAATTTAGAACCTTTCCGTTTTGGCTGAGGGGTGTTCAGGCCCTTTTCCAATGGCGGGTAAGTAATTTATTTCTGTGATAAGGTCTTTTGCAATTGCAGTTGCAGATAATGCAGCCTCACTGAGCCCTGGTGTGGAAACATCTGTGTTGCTTAGAGACTGTCCTTTACACGCTTCCAAAGGCTGGTCTGATTGCAAAATCCAATACAGATCAACCTGGATTATCTGAGGTGTGTAACTCAGCCATAATTCTGACATGAAGAATGAGATCTCCCCACTCTGCCCCCAACAAAAAAAAAGCTGAGATCATTTGGAATCCAAAGAGGAAATATGGTTTTCCTGAATTTGACCTGGTAATATCACAATTCCATGCCACAGCTAAGCATAGTTACGTTTCCTTTTACTGTTGTACTGAGAAAAACAAGATCATTTGGCCACATGAACATGTGCATTTGATCATTTAAAAGCTATTTTAGTAGAGGGGAAAATGTTTGGAATGCTTCTGACCATAAAAATAATTCTGGCCAGGCACAGTGGGTCACACCTGTAATCCCAACACTTTGGGAGTCTGAGGCAGGTGGATCACCTGAGGTCAAGAGTTCAAGACCAGCCTGGCCAACATGGTGAAACCCCACCTCTACTAAAAATACAAAAATTAGCTGGGTGCGGTGGCGGGCGCCTGTAATCCCAGCTACTCAGGAGGCTGAGGCAGGAGGATCACTTGAACCCAGGAGGCGGAGGTTGCAGTGAGCCAAGATGGCACCATTGCACTCCAGACTGGGCAACAAGAGTGAAACTCTGTCTAAAAATAATAATAATAATAATAATTCGGTAGCCACAGGTGCCTTCAAGTAGAGTTCTAGAACCTGTGCAAGCAAAAGTGGAAAAAAAAAAAAAGTTTTCCAGCTTTTCTTGTTTGAAAACTAACACTCAGTGTTTCAAATATCAGAGATTGCTTTAACAAACAACCTTTCTCTCATCCCTCACCCCCCACCTCATATTGTTCAGAGAGTCCCTAACATAGGATGGGGTATAACAATAAAAAGTGGTCTCGTTTTATGTATAAACCTAGACACTGGAAAATTTGTGACCAGATGCCCCGACTTGGGAGAGAATGTTATCAAAACCACCTGGAGCGCTTGTCAAACTACAGGAATCGCCTCTGACTTTGAGAAATTCTACATTTAAGGTATAATGCTACCATTTGAGCAGGTAATTGCTTTGTACCACTGCAAATGTGGGCACCGAAATTTTACGGCAAAAGCAGAAGATCCTTACAATGTTTTATAAAAAAGTATTCCCTAAAACAAAATCACCTGATTTTTAAAATTCTCCAAGAATTACTGAACATTTAGGTCGTGTGTGTGTGTGTGTGTGTGTGTTTGTATACATATGTGTATATATGTAGTGTGTGTATATATATTTACTCAAAAGCAATGAGCATGCCAGCATCGAGTTTGTGGTCTTGAAATGACATCTCTCATTAAAAGAAGCCAGGGCTTTTGGGAGAAATGAGAGATTCCAGGACTGGGCAGAAAATATACAAGATGAACTTGGGATATTTTTGCCAGATAGTAAAGAAGCCATCAAAGACTAAGTCATGTCAAAATGACTTAGGAACCAAACTGAAGATGCATCCCCTGGGAAAAAATGGGACAATTGAACTTTTTTTTGAGACAGGGTCTCACTCTGTTGCCCAGGCTGGAGTGCAATGGCACAGCCATTGCTCACTGCAGCCTTGACTTCTCTGGGCTCAAGTGAGCCTCCCATGTCAGCCTCCTGAGGATCTGGGACTACAGGTGCACGCCACCATGCCCAGCTAATTTTTGTATTTTTTGTAGAGACCAGGTTTTGTCATGTTGCCCAGTCTAGTCTCAAACTCCTGAGGCTCAAGTGACCTGTCCACCTCAGACTCCCAAAGTGCTGGGATTACAGGCATGAGCCACCATGCCCAGCCTCAGTTTGGACTTCAGTAAGGATAATAATTGCAATAGATTGAAACACCTCACATATGTTTAAATCCATGAGTTTAAATTTATATATATTTTGTAATGGGTCACCTTTGGAGAATGATAAGAAACCAATTAACTTAAAAACTGGATAACTAGGCAGAGCACAGTGGTTCACGCCTGTAATCCCCAGCACTTTGGGAGGCTGAGGCAGGTAGATCACTTGAGGTCAAGAATTTGAGACCAGCCTGGCCAAATGAAACCCCGTCTCTACTAAAAATACAAAAATTAGACAGGCATGGTGGTGCATGCTTCTAATCCCAGATATTCAGGAGGCTGAGGCAGGAGAATCACCTGAACCTGGGAGGCAGAGGTTGCAGTGAGCCAAGATCACACCACTGAACTCCAGCCTGGGTGACCAAGTGAGACACCATCTCAAAAAAAAAAAAAAAACTAGAAACTAAAAGAAAAGAATCAAGGATTTACATATAAGCTGTATCACTGGGTAACCAAATAATGGATGAAGGGAAAACGAAATGATAGAATTCTAATATGTGACCAGGTGCAGTGGCTCACACTTGTAATCCCAGCACTTTGGGAGGCCGAGGCGGGTGGATCACCTAAAGTCAGGAGTTCCAGACCAGCCTAGCCAATATGGTGAAACCCCATCTCTACTAAAAATACAAAAAGTCAGCCGGGTGTAGTGGCAGGCTCCTGTAATCCCAGCTACTTGGGAGGCTGAGGCAGGAGAATCACTTGAACCCAGGAGGCAGAAGTTGTAGTGAGCTGAGATCGTGCCATTGCACTCCAGCCTGGGTGACAAGAATGAGACTCCATATAAAAAAAAAAAAAAAAATCTAATATCTCCATTTTTGCAACCCCTCAAAATTCAATATAGAAAATGGTTGAACATCAATAGTTGCTAATATCAAAGAAACTCAGAGAGAAAAATCAGGTACCTCCTGATGAAAAAACAAGACTACCTATAGTCTTGCCAAATGGATCTGACCTGAGTCTGATGAAGCCTCTGGATTCAGCTGCCAGTCTGCAGGAAATGCAGAGGACAGAGGAACATGCCAAACTGCACCACGAGTGTGCAATCAGCAAAACCCAGCCTGTGAGAAACTCCACAGGCCAACTGCCCAGAGATTCTTCAACAGATACATTTTAAGAAAAAGAAAGAGATTTGGGGGCAGAGAGGAAATCTAACCTATAGATTAAAAGGCACTTGAAAGAAAAAACTGGACAAGGCCAGGCACGGTGGCTCACACCTGTAATCCCAACACTTTGGGAGGCCAAGGCAGGCAGATCACTTAGAGTCAGGAGTTCTAGACCAGCCTGGCCAACATGGTGAAACCCTGTCTCTACTAAAAATACAAAAATTAGCTGGGTGTGGTGGTGCATGCCTGTAATTCCAGCTACTAGGGAGGCTGAGGCATGAGAATGGCTTGAACCCAGGAGGCGGAGGTTGCAGTGAGCTGAGATCGTGCTGCTGCACTCCAGCCTGGGCGACAAAGCAAGACTTCGTCTCAAAAAAAAAACAAAAAACAAACAAAAAACACAGCAGATTCCAACAGAAGTGAGCATTTACTGCATGCTATACCAAATATTGGCCTCATGCTAATGCTTCATGAACATTATTTCAGCTAATTCTCCCAACAGTCCTAGAAGGAAGTTATACGATTGCCCACAATTTTACATCTAAGAAAATAGAGACTCAGAAAAGTTCAATCACTGGCCTCACAGCACGGGTTTAGAATTAGAATCAGGACCAGAATCTAGGCTCATCCAGCACCAAAGCCAATGTTCCTAACCATTGTATGATACTGTCTCCCACAAAAAATACATCTCCCTAAAAACTCTTTCCAGCATCTTTCTAATCATTGATTAAGACAGTGCTCACACAGACCCATTCTGTATGACCCACTCACCATTTCGGTTTTGGGAAGCGAGTCTTTCAGAAGGAAGATCATGTCCTTTAAGTTCTCTGAGTCAATGCCTTCTGACAGTTCGTAGAGCAGGTTTCTAAGACACACACCCAAAATGACAAATAAAACCTTACACTTGTGGAGGACACCATAATCAATCAAGTGCTTTCATAAATGTTTTCAGTCATTTGAATGATCAACTCTATGTGTAGACAATTATTAATCCCATTTATAAGTTCAAAAAATGAACACTTTCAGTTTCTAAGTGACTTGTTTTAAATAAAGATAACACAGTAAGTGGTAGAAGCAGGCCTTCTGACTCCAAGTCTAGTGCTGTTTTTCACCACACTAAGAAGACATATTAAAAAAAAAAAGGCATAAAACACAATTCTGACATGCCCTCCCATCTCCTGACTCCATCTAGAAATTCAGGCTTACTTTACAGGCCCTTGGTAGAGAGGACCCCAGGCCAGCCAAGTTACAGTCGGTTGTATATTGAAAAGGGAAGAAAACTATCCCAGCTTCGAGATAAAATCCACAACCAGAAACAGTGAGGATTTCATCCACATACTAACACCCCTATGTGTCAGAGACTGTCCCTCAGATGTTTAGCCAACAGAATGGAAATATGGATTTCTGGAATTCATCATTCCTTCCACTGACTCAAGGGCAACTCAGGTTCTGGGAGCCAGTTCCACCGCTAAGGCTTAATGTGTCCTAATCGCACATAAAACACCCTCCAAAGGCTCCTCTTCGTGAGGTTCTCTGATGTGGACTCTATGTCAGGAACAATTTTAAACACTGTCATCAGCCTGGCACAGTGGCTCACACCTGTAATCCCAGCAGTTTGGGAGGTCGAGGTGTGTGGATCACTTGAGGCTAAACCCGGCCTCTACTAAAAATACAAAAATTAGCCAGGTGTGGTGGTGGGTGCCTGTAGTCCCAGCTACTCAGGAGGCTGAGGCAGGAGAATCGCTCAAACCCAGGAAGCGGAGGTTGCAGTGAGCCGAGATGGTGCCACTTCACTCCAGCCTGAGTGACAGAGCGAGACTCTGTCTCAAAATAAAAATAAAACGCTGTCATCTATGATAAGACCAACGCCTAAATTTTACCTCTTTGGGCAAAATGCCTATTTTTACCTTTCTGGATTTCCACCCAAAAATATAGAAATTTCTATAACTAGACATGGCATAAATGACATCCCTCCCTACCCCAGAAACATGTCTCTTTTTTCTTCTTGCTTATTTCACTCCAAGTATGCATTACTCT
The DNA here is from genome assembly GCF_028885625.2 of Pongo pygmaeus. Lineage (NCBI taxonomy): Eukaryota > Metazoa > Chordata > Mammalia > Primates > Hominidae > Pongo > Pongo pygmaeus. The sequence continues at coordinate 101,418,763 of NC_072384.2, read as the reverse complement.
CTTCTCAAGACCCCGGGAAACAGGTAGACAGACTAGTGGATTCCAGGAGGGAGAAGATCTGCGTGTGTGGCAGCAGGTAAGCAGGGAAAACACGGGCTCTGCCACACTGAGGTGGGCTTCACTGCTAGTGAGAAGCAAAACAAAGGGAAGCCACCTCTGGGCCCAGAGCTTGGTCTTGAAGCTTTGCTGACCTCCCAACTCTCATCTCATTAGCATCAGAGGCTGAGAAGGAGATTTAGAATCTCCCGGTTTATCATCCAAGGAGGTAGATAACCAAAAGATCTTAACTGCATCTTCCTTTCAAAGCCCAATAGCCAGAATGAACACTAGATGGGAGATCCTCCCATCTCCACCACAGACCCGTCCTCACCTAAACAGAGAGACCCTTTGTCGGGTGGGCAGCAGTCCCTCCACTTCCTCTTTGGTATAGTTGAGGTGCTGCAGCAGCTTCTTCTGCCGTATTATATAGAGGAGTTCCGCCAGGAAGAAAGGGTCTTCCTCACTCAGCAGATCCTCTGCCAAGAGATGTTCAAAAACATCCGAGGCTGAGCTGGACTTCTCCAGCTTCTTGTTGGGGACCAATCCTACGCAGAGAAACTTGAGGTTCTCCACATCTTGGACCCCCAGGTTTGAATCAATAATCAGAAGCTTCTCACGAAAGCTCACTTTACAGTTTTTATCTGAACTGGAACACCAATGTTGACCTTGAGATTTCATGGCCAGCCTGAAAGGGACAGAGAGGTGGGGCAGGGCATTAGATAGTGAGGACATATGGCCCTCTGACTTCCCAGGCCCTCCCCTCACCACAGCCTCCTCCGTTCTGGGCATTAGACTTTCCTAGAAGTGCTGAAAAATAAAAATTACTGCGAGGCTACTTCAAAAACCAACAGCCCAGAAAACTTTTCCCCAACACTTGCAAGTTACTTTTTAGGAAACTTGGAGGGTGCTTATATTGGAACTCCATTCACCTTGATTTCTCCCAAATCAAAATGTTCCCAGAGAGAGAAAGTTAAGATGGAGGGACACAGCACAATTTGTCTCAAGCCTGGTAGCCTGATTGGAGCCCTTACATTCATTTCCAGCATGTGGCAGAAATAGCACTTGGATCTATGCTTTAAGTTTTAGACACAAAGCAATCTGGGGGAGGCAGGGTTATCCTTATGATCTATCAACCCAAAGACAGCGAGGTACCATGAGGTATATGTGTTACATCTTAACTTCAGGCTGCTACCTGTAAGAGGGCAGGCCTTTATCTTACAGAAAGGGAAGGCATAATCCTAGACCTCAAGCCTGAGCAACATGGCGAGACCTGGTCTCTACTAAAAATATAAAAAATTATCAGGGCATGGTGGCACATGCCTGTGGTCCCAGCTACTCAAAAGGCCGAGGTAGAAGGATCATTTGAGCCTGGGGAGCAGAGGTTGCAGTGAGCCATGATCACGCCACTGCACTTCACCCTGGGTGACAGAGTGACACCCTGTTTCAAAAAGAAAAAATAAATAAATAAAATATCCTAGACCTCAGGAGGAAAGGGTGGTTTTAGACAAGAGTTGCTCAAATCAGTGTAGGAAGTTAAAAATTACATGAGTCGGCTGTTCTGTCTGTGGAGTAGCCATTCTTTTGTTTCTTTACTTCTCTAATAAACTTGTTTTCACTAAAAAAAAACAAATTACATGAGTCAGTGTTTCCATCTGATCAGTTTATAAACTACGCTATTCTCCATACTAAATTTCATCATAATCAGAGGAGCAATGCAGTGATAAAATTTTCATTGTAATATTATTTATTCTATAAGTACTTGAGGTATGTAGTCATTATGCAGAACTTGGCTATTTTTAGAAACAAGAAAATACTTTACAAAGAAAGGAACAGGTGGGGTGTCATGGCTTACGCCTATAATCCCAGCACTTTGGGAAGCCAAGGCGGGTGGATCACTTGAGGCCAGGAGTTCAAGACCAGACTGGGCAACGTGGTAAAACCCCATCTCTACAAAAAATACAAAAATTAGCCAGGAACGGTGGTGCACACCTGTGGTCCCAACTACTCAGAGGGCTGAAGCAGAAGGATCATTTGAGCCCCGGGGATGGAGGTTCCAGTGAGCCATGATTGTGCCACTGCACTCCACCCTGGGTGACAGAGCGAGACCCTGCCTCAAAAACAAAACAAAACAACAAAAAAAAACCTCCTAGACCTCAGAAGGAAAGGGTGGTTTTAGACAAGAGTTGCTCAAATCAGCAAAGGAAGATAAAAGTTACATGAGTCAATGTTTCCATCTGACTAGTCTATAAACTATGGTATTCTATATACTAAATTTCATTATAATCAGAGAAGCACTTCAGGAGACCGAGGCGGGTGGATCACTTGAGGCCAGGAATCCGGGACAAGCCTAGGCAACACGGTGAAACCCCGTCTCTACAAAAAATGAAAAAATTAGCTGGGCTTGGTGGTGTATGCCTGCGGTCCCAGCTCCATAGGAAGCTGAGATGGGAGGACTGCTTGAACCTGGGAGGCGGAAGTTGCAGTAAGCCAAGATTGTGCCACTGCACCTCCAGCCTGAGTGCTGGAGGGTGAAATAGCGAGACTCCATCTCAAATAAATAAATAAATAAATAAATAAATAAATGAAGGAAGGAAGGAAGGAAGACATAGCAAAAATCAAAACCTCCATAACAAACAGTGGTTATATCGAGGTGATGTAACTACAGATAATACAAATTTCCTTCTGGGCTTCCAATTGAATTTCTCAAATTTTATGCATATGTGAGCATACACATTACTTCTAGTGTTAAAAGAAACAAAAAATGTGATTTTTAATGTGATAATCCAGGGGATCTTCCCTGCTACTAGCCCTGAGGTCAAATGAGTGGTTTATTGGAGACACCTTTCTATTCTACCGCATCTCACATTTGCCTTGTGGTTTCTTGACAATTCTGATCTCTAGTTTTAGTGAGTCTACCAAACTTTGTCTCTGTGAGCTAACATATTTCTGCCCCGGTAAAAGGCTATGTTGGAGGCTTCCGGATTTTTTAACTTTTGTTTTCCTAGGCATGACAAAGAAATCTAAGAAAAAATTGTGCCATTGCTGACAAGTTTTTGCAAGTTTCTACAACATGAAGCCATGAAGCAAAGGAAAAGATCCAAGCATGAGACTCTGGGGTAAGAAGGGTTGTTAATTACATACCTTCAGATCAAGCTCCACCAATCCTCTGGAGGTAAACGGTTCTCAGGGAAATTGCCTGAAAACAAAGTTTTAAAGAAAGTAGAATCCTCTGCGTGCTCCAAGGTCCAAAGAAGCTCCCATTTGCTTGGGAAGAGACTTCAAGACTTGCTGGTTGTTTAAGTGAAAACTGAATCTTCAGGATTGGGTAGCCTGATATTAACTTCCTGCTGATGTCGTCACTGCTTATCTGCCTTTTTCCCTCCCCTTTTCCAGGGTTAAGATAACTTTGACAAACAGCGTCTCCTAAAGGCTAATTTACAACTTTGTCACTGTAGAGCATGGGGTTTCCCCAGGTAAAGCAAAGGCTTCCTAGAAATGAACCCGTGGAAGCCATGAAGTGCTCCAGGGTTTCCTTTGGATCTCCGTTTCCTTGGTAAGTCAAAAAGGCAAACATCTATTTTCCTAACCATCTCCTTCCCCACACTTCACTTTTCAAATAAAGCCAAAAAGCTCATGAAATAGTTGTCGGCCATGTTAACCCCTTCTTATGTCCACATGCAAATAAACAAATAACTTTTTTTTTTTTTGAGTTGGAGTCTTGCTCTCTCACCCAGGCTGGAGTGCAATGGAGCGATCTCCACTCACCGCAACCTCTGCCTCCTGTGTTCAGGTGATTCTCCTGCCTCAACCTCCCGAGTAGCTGGGATTACAAGCATACACCACCACGCCCGGCTAATTTTTTGTATTTTTAGTAGAGACGGGGTTTCACCATGTTGGCCAGGCTGGTCTCGAACTCCTGACCTTGTGATCCACCCTCCTTGGCCTCCCAAAGTGCTGGGATTACAGGCGTGGAGCCACCGTGCCTGGCCCACAAATAAAATTTTTAAAAGATAAAAGAAAAGTGGGGATTCACTTTCAGTCTTTGTGGGAGAAATTAAGAAATAAAAAGAAAAAGAAAGGAAAAAAAAAGAAAAGTGGGGATGGTGAATCACAAGCCCATTTGGAGGTACCTGCAAGAGACTCAACCAATTTGTGGTAGGCAAAACTGACAGTATGTGTTCTCACAGCACATTCAAACCAGCAGGAAAGTGAGACTTTGAAGACATTATTTCTAATAATAAAAACAGTACTGCACACTAATATTGCAACTACCGTGTGCCAGGGCATTTACAAATATTTACTCATTTCACCATCCCAACAACACTCTAAGATAAATACTATTACTATGACTGCTGCTTTAACATGTGAAAACTAAGGCACAGAAAGGTTAATTAATTTGCCCAAGGTCACACAGTGAGCGGCTGGAAGAGCCAAGATTTAAACCAGCAAGTTTGAATCAAAGTTGCTACACTATAATTAAGCTAACTCAAATGCAGCACTCTGGAAAGAGGTACAGAGTCTTAGAAAGATGTTTTATCTATGGGGAAAAAAAGCAAGATTTATGATGCTTTGATTAGCAAATGTATTAAAATGTCCTTTCCATGTCCTAGGCATCATTCAGAGAACTTCTGTGCTTAAGAAAGACAAGTCCTGGGGCCAGGTGCCGTGGCTCCTGCCTGTAATCCCAGCACTTTGGGAGGCTGAGGCAGGCGGATCACGAGACCAGCCCGGCCAACATGGTGAAACCCTGTCTCTACTACAAATACAAAAAATTAGCTGGGCGTGGTGGCACACACCTGTAATCCCAGCTGCTTGGGAGGTTGAGGCAGGAGAATCGCTTGAAGGCAGGAGGTGGAGGTTGCAGTGAGCAGAGATCACCCCATCACACTCCAGCCTGGGCTACAGAGCAAGACTCCTTCTCAAAAAAAAAAGAAAAAGAAAAAGAAAGACAAGTCCTGGCCAGGCACAGTGGCTCACACCTGTAATCCCAGCACTTTGGGAGGCTGAGGTGGGCAGATTGCTTGAGGTCAGGAGTTCAAGACCAGCCTGGCCATCATCGTGAAACCACATCTCAACTAAAAACATAAAATTCGCCAGGCTTGGTGGCGCACGCCTGCAATCCCAGCTACTAGGAGGCTGAGGCTGGAGAATCCCTTGAACCCAGGAGGTAGAGGTTGCAGTGAGCCAAAATCGTGCCATTGCACTCCAGCCTGGGCGACAGAGAAAGACTCTGTCTCAAAAAAAAAAAAAAACCCTTCTTGGGAAAGGGGGGCCGGAGCACAGCAGGCTGGGTTACTCACTACCCCAGTTCCAGGGAAGGTGGGGCCCTGACCCTAGAATGCTGCAGCAGAGTGAGGAGGGGGCCCCAATTGACCATAAAGAGTGTAGGGACCACCTTCTTTTCCTGTTCTGTTGGGATCAGGCTAGTCATTATTTGTCCCAGCCTGGGGCTCCCCCTGTGGTTTCCAATTTGCGGTTACTTTAACTTAAAATATAAATATTATTTTCTGGAAAATAAAAAGAAAGAAAGACAAGCCATAAGTCTTGGTCTTCTATTTAGTTGTTTTATTATAAATATTAAATTTATTGGGCCATTTAGGGAGGCAACTTATTGAAACTATCACTTTCTCTCACTCTGTTCATAAAGTATATTAACTCTTTCAACTTTGATTCAATAATATTAAATATTTAGCAAGCAATTCAAAGCCCTGAATTGGGCACAACTGGAAAGCAAAGTGACCTGCTTTCCATAATAACTATGACGACCGGTACTACCATTTCTAAACTTCTCTGATGAACTCATAACAACTCCCAGCCTTAGTTGGCATTATTATCCACATTCAATAGATGAGGAAACCCAGATTCAGAGAGGCAAGGAATCTTGCCACCATCCCAAAGCTATGAACAAGAATTCAGGGCTCAAACGTGGGTCTCTCTGACTCCGAACCCCTTGCTCTTGATCCCCGGGCTACCACTGCCCGAATCTCAGTATGACATCGTGTAGCATCTGTAACTGCGGGCAGGGGGTGGTGATGCCACAGCGAGGCTTCACCTTGGTGCCACAGACGCTTTAAGAAGGGACAATCAGTCAGACATTCCTTGGAGGAGGAAGTATTTGATCTTGGCCTGGAAGGTAAAGGTAGAATAAAGACCCAGGAAGTAAAACTGTAACTTTTATCCTACTGCTCCAGGGAAACATTTGAATCAGGTTACAGAGGGGAGATAGTGTGCAGTGCAGATATTTGTACTCAGCATTTTCTACTTCCTCCTACACGCAGTTACTGAGGGCATGTTGATGGTGGTAGAAAAAACACGTCTTACAATCTCTTTCCTGATTGGTTGCAGTCTACTGAGTACACGTGAAGGGCCAAGCAAAACCCTGATGGCCTTTTGTAGAGGTGGATGTCAACGACTGCTTTGGTTCCACATTAGTAGGGGGTAGTGGTAGCAGTGGTTGGCTTTCCTTGACATACAATCTCTGGTCCAAGTTCTCCACCCTCTGTTCGGGTAGACTTTAAAGGGTAATGACTCCTGGCTGGGCACGGTGGCTCACACTTGTCATCTCAGCACTTTGTGAGGCCGAGGTGGGTGAATCACCTGAGGTCGGGAGTTTGAGAACAGCCTGACCAACACGGAGAAACCCCATCTCTACTAAAAATACAAAATTAGCTGGGCATGGTGGCACATGCCTGTAATCCCAGATACTCAGGAGGCTGAGGCAGGAGAATCACTTGAACCCGAGAGGCAGAGGTTGCAGTGAGCCGAGATTGTGCCATTGCACTCCAGCCTGCGTAACAAGAGTGAAACTCCATCCAAAAAAAAGAGTAATGACTCCTAAAGGACTGGCACACGCCATGGGGGAGGAGGAAGGGATATACTGGCTAGAGAAGAGTTCAGAGCACTGAAACCTCCACCCCAACCTATAAGAGTCCTCAGAAGGTCTTGAAGTAGCAAGTCCTCTAGATTTGACACCCCCAACCTCCAAGACCTCCTTACCCCCACTTTGCTCCATACCTTTGTTATGGGATCTTTGGGGTGTCAATTTTCTGGCCGGAAACCTCTCTGGCTGCAGCACCTTTGCCCGAGTTCTGGCCTGCGTCCAGGAAGAATGAGGTACACAGACAAGTGAAGGGTGAACAAGATGAAGAAGAGCTTTATTTAGTGCTAGAACAGCTCAGAGGAGGCCCACAGTGGGTAGCTCCTCTCTGTAGGCAGGTCATCTGTCCAGTGCTCAGTTCTCAGTGGAGAGGAGGCCCTGGAGAGGGTGGCTTCTCTCTGGTGGCAGGTTGTCTCTGCAGCTCTCAGTGGAGAAGGTAGTTCTTCTCTGCAGCCAGCCATCCCATTGTCTCCAGCTATCAGCAGAGAGTACTCCTCTCTGCAGCTGGTCATCCCACCACCTCTCTGCCCTCTTTGTCCTCTGGCCATCCTCTGCCCTGCTGTGGCTGAGCCCAGGGCTTTTATGGACCTCCGAGAAGAGGAAGTGGCTGCCAATTTGTCCACGGGCACCCAGAAGAGGAACCATGAGTCCCTACTACAATCTGCAGGACTGGCAGCCGCACCCCCAGCCTTCAGGCCCTCCCTGGCCTGAAGGCAGGGCCTTGCTGGGGACCTGCCCCCTTCTGCCTCCCATTGCCATTCAAGGCCCCAGGACTTGGCCCCAACCCCACTTCAAGATTGGAGAAGGTGCCAGGAGTGAAGAGAGGCCAGGCAGCGGGAGCAGACACCCCCAAGCCCGCAGGGATGGGGTGGGAGGGGGTCCTTCCTGGGGCCCCCAGGGTGCAGGCTGCAGAGATGCCCAGGTCCTGCACCTAGGAGGGTGGCTGCAGCCACACCCTGGTGTTGGGAACAGTCCCCCAAATCTGGCCATAAACTGACCCAAAAACTGGCCATAAACAAAATCTCTGCAGCACTGTGACATGTTCTTGATGGCCATGACGGCCACGCTGAAGGCTGTTGTTTTACCGGAATGAGAGCAAGGAACACCTGGCCCACTCAGGGCGGAAAACCGCAAAAAGGCATTCCTAAACCACAAACAATAGCATGAGTGATGTGTGCCTTAAGGACATATTCCTGCTGCAGATAACTAGCCAGAGCCCATCCCTTTGTTTCGGCCCATCCCTTTGTTTCCCATAAGGAATACTTTTAATTAATCTATAATCTATAGAAACAATGCTTATCACTGGCTTGCTGTCAATAAATATGTGGGTAAATCTCTGGAGCTGTCAGCTCTAAAGGCTGTCAGCCCCCTGATTTCCCACTCCACACTCTATATTTCTGTATGTGTGTCTAATTCCTCTAGCGCCCCTGGGTTAGGGTCTCCGCGACCAAGCTGGTCTCTGCACCCAGGAAGGCAGATCCTGCCTGCTCCCAGCCCTCCTCCAAGAGCACAGAGGGGCTCAGATCCACAGCCGTAGTCTGGGTGGCTGGGTTTGGGCAGCTGCAGGAGCACCCGAGGAGCTCCCACTCCAACTCAGAAGGTGGGGGGCACCCACCAGCTCCATGGAGTGTGCACCCCGAGCCATGCCTCCCTGCTGCAGCCAGCATGATGGCAGCAGCCACTGCCATCACCTTTATCCACACATTCCAGACCTTCCCAGAACTGTCATATGTGGTATATGGCGTGAAACTAAGGTCTGAAGGAGTAGACTTTTTCTGATAAAGACCCCATCAGAGATTTCCAGATAGTCAACAGGAAAGAGACGATAGCTAGACAAGTAAAATGCAACCAGGCCCAGGCAGTGTGGTGCTGTCTCCTATAGTACCAGCTACTGAGGAGGCTGAGGTAGGAAGATCACTTGAGCCTAGGCGCTGGAGACCAGCCTGGGCAACATAGCAAGATCCCATCTCCAAAAAAAAAAAGTGACCCATTTTGTGTTTGCTATGCCACATAATAGAACAGAGCAGCTAGGAAATTCTGGGGTGGCAAAACCTCAAAGTTCCGCAAGATGGCAGTAGTTCCTAAAAGTTAAATTAGCAATAGTTTGTCTAGGGAACTAGGTGGACGTGGTTAAATTGAGTAATGTAGGCCGGGCGTGGTGGCTCATGCCTGTAATCCCAGCACTTTGGGAGGCTGATGCAGGCGGATCACCTGAGGTTAGGAGTTTGAGACCAGCCTGGCCAAATGATGAAACCCTGTCTCTACTGAAAATACAAAAAAATTAGCCGGGCATGGTGGTGGGCGCCTGTAATCCCAGCTATTCAGGAGGCTGAGGCAGGAGAATCTCTTGAACCTGGGAGGCGGAGGTTGCAGTAGGCCTAGATCACGCCATTGTACTCCAGCCTGGGCAACAAGAGTGAAACTGTCTCAAAAAAAAAAAAAAAAGAAAGAGAACAATTGAGTAATGTGTACTATATATATTTATATATAATATATATTTATATAATATATTTAAATTTAAAATATATTATATAAATATATTATAAAAATAATTTTATATAACATAGATTGTATAGTATATAAATTTAAAATACATATTTTATATATCAATAAATTTAAAATGTTGTATATAAGAAACCACTATATATGTTTATATATTTGTGGGGTTTTCTTGAGACAGGGTCTTGCTCTGTCGCACAGGCTGGAGTGCAGTGGCAAGATCATAGTTCACTGCAGCCTCAACCTCCAGGGCTCAAGTGATCCTCCCACCTCAACCTCCAGAGTAGCCGGAATTAAAGGCATGTCCCACCATGCCCAGCAAATTTTTAAAAATGTTTTTGTAGAAACTGGCTCTCACTTCATTGCCCAGCCTGATCTTGAGCTCCTGGGCTCAAGCAATCCTCCCACCTCAACCTCCCAAAGTGCTGGGATTACAGGCATGAGCCACGGCACTTGGTCTGAGTAAAACAGTTTTAATGCTGCTCAAAAAAGATAAAAAAGATAAACGCAGAAAGGCCTTTCACTTCGAGGTTAGTTTGTTGTTTCTAGGACAAAAAACAGCGAGAAACTGCTAGTATTTGACATAATTTTTCAGAAGGAAGCATATGACTTAGCCACATCTATAAAAATTCACAATGAGGCAAATGACAAGAAATGTCACCATATCAAAGTATACAAAGAAGGGGTTTGTTACAGTGGGTACATTCAGGTCTGAGCAAGGCAGGAGAGGGCTCCCCCGACACACACCAAGAGTGTTGGGCAACCATCAGGTGATGGTCAGGTGGTTGTTAAATGTTTCTGTAAAGTAATAATTGGTCACAGGTGGTGCCAGGGACAGGCAGCCCCCTAATAGAAAACACCTGAAACTGATCATCAGCTTCTCAAAAAGATCTCAGGAGTGGGGAGAAGTAACGCAAGATCCCGGAAGTATGCCAGCATATAAAACCCCAAGTCAAGAGGGCAAGCCCTGCACTTGGTTTCTCAGGTCACCCGCTTAGCCCTCTTCCAAGTTATGCTTTCCTTCTTTTCTTTCCTTTCCTTACTGTTCTAAAGCTTAATAAACTTTCTCGGCTCACTGCAACCTCCGCCTCCCAGGTTCAAGTGATTTGCCTGCCTCAGCCTCCCAAGTAGCTGGGACTAGAGGCGTGTACCACCATGCCCAGCTAATTTTTGTATTTTTAGTAGAGACAAGGTTTCATCATCATGATGGCCAGGCTAGTCTCGAACTACTGACCTCAAGTAATCCACCCGCCTCAGCCTCCCAAAATGCTGGGATTACAGGCATGAGCCACTGTGCCCAGCCTAAAGTGTAATAAACTTTCACTCCTGCTCTGAAACTTGCCTCGGTCCCGCCTTCTGCCTTATGCCCCTCAGTCAAATTCTTTCTTCTGAGGAGGAAAGAATTGAGGTTGCTGCAGATTTGCCACCAGTAACTTGGGTACCTTCCACCAGTAACAACTTCCGTTAAGATGGCAATACACTTCAAATGTATTTTTATTTTGAGACAGGGTCTCACTCTGTTCCCCAGGCTGGAGTACAGTGGCACGATCTCAGCTCACTGAAACCTCCACCTCCCGGGCTCAAGTGATCCTCCCACCTCAGCCTTCCAAGTAGCTGGTACTACAGGCGCATCCTACCATACCCAGCTAATTTTTGTATTTTTAGTAGAGACAGGGTTTTGCTGTGTTGCCCCAAGTGGCCTCAAATTCCTTGGCTCCAGCGATCCACCATCCTCAGCCTCCCAAAGTGCTGGGATTACAGGCATGAGCCACTGCGCCCAGCCAAACTTATCTTTGTGTGTTTGTTATAGGCAAAAGAACCCCAAGGCTGAGGCTCAGCCCAAGAGGTCAAGTGGGTTCAGGAAAGAATTCAAGAGCATGCTGACAGAATAAAGTGAAAGCAAGTTCATTAAGAAAGTAAAGGAATAAAAGAATGGCTACCCCATAGGGAGAGTAGCCCTGATGGGCTGCTGTCTGGCTATATTTATGGTTGCTTCTTGACTATATGCTAAACAAGAGGTGGCTTATTCGTGAGTTTTCCAGGAAAGAGGTGGGGAGGTCTGGACCTTTTAGACCATACAGGGTAACTTCTGAAAGTTGCTATGGCATTTGTAAACTATCATGGTGCTGCAGGAGTTTCTTTTAGCATGCTAATGTATTATAATTACCATAGAATGGGCAGCAAAGGTAACCAGAGGTCTCTTCTGTCACCATCATGGTTTTGGCTGGTTTGGGTTGGCCTTTCTACCACATCCTGTCTTATCAGCAGGGTCTTGTGGCTTATGTCTTGGGAAACTAGTCCTGCCAAACTCCTCTCATTCGGTGTAATCACTATCAAAATTCCAGAGGCCCTTTTTACATAAATTTGCAAGCGAATCCTAACAGTTATATGAAAATTTAGGGAAAGGTAAACCCAATACAGCCCTAACAATTTTGAAAAAGAACAGGCCAGTTGCAGTGGCTCACCCCTCAGCACTTTGGGAGGTGGAGGTGGGAGGACTGTTTGAGGCCAGGAGTTTGAGACCAGCCTGGGCAACATAGCAAGGCCTCATCTCTACAAAAAAAAAAAAAAAAAAAAAAAAGAACAACAACAACAAAGTTAGAGGACCACATTTCTGGATTCCAAAACTTACTACGAAGTTACAATAATCAAGACAGTGTGGTACTAGCATAGGATAGAGCAATAGAATTGAGTCCAGAAATAAACTCTTAGAGTTAGTTGATTTGTGATAAGTATAAAATAATTCTATAGGGAAAAAATAGTATTTTCAATAAGTAATGCTAAGACAAGTGAACATGTATGTGCAAAAGAATGAGGCTGGATGCTTATCTCGCACTGCATACACAAAAATAACTCAAAATGGGTCAAAGAGCTAAAATCATAAAACTTTAGAAGAAAACATAGGTGTAACACCTCATAGGCAATTGATTTGGACAATAGTTTTTTAGGTATGACACCAAAAGCATAAGCAATACATAAAAAGCAGAAATCAAGTGAACTTCATCAAAATTTAAAACTTGTACTGTATAGTATCCAGAAAGTGAGAAGACAATCCATGGAATGGGAGAATATATTCCCAAAGATTGTACCTGATAAGAAACTAGTATCCAGAATATTAAAAAGAATGCTTACAACTCAACAATAAAAAGACAACCCACCCGGTGTGGTGGCTCACGCCTGTAATCCCAGCACTTTGGGAGGCTGAGGCAGGCAGATCACCTGAGGTCAGGAGTTCAAGACCAGCCTGGCCAACATGGTGAAACCCTGTCTCTACTAAAAATACAAAAATTAGCCAGGCATGATGACGGGTGCCTGTAATCCCAGCTACTAGGGAGGCCGAGGCAGGAGAGTTGCTTGAACTCAGGAGGTGGAGGTTGCAGTGAGCCGAGATTGCACCACTGCACTCCAACCAGAGCAAGATTCCATCTCAGAAAAATAAAATAAAATAAATTACCCAATTTTAAAATGAGAAAGGATTTGAGGCCGGGCACAGTAGCTAATGTCTGTAATCCCAGCACTTTGGGAAGCCAAGGCAGTCAGATCACCTGAGGTTAGGAGTTCGAGACCAGCCTGGCCAACATGGTGAAACCCTGTCTCTACTAAAAATACAAAAATTGGCCGGGCGCGGTGGCTCATGCCTGTAATCCCAGCACTTTGGGAGGCCGAGGCAGATGGATCACGAGGTCAGGAGATAGAGACCATCCTGGCTAACACAGTGAAACCCTGTCTCTACTAAAAATACAAAAAATTAGCCGGGCGTGGTGGAGGGCGCCTGTAGTCCCAGATACTTGGGAGGCTGAGGCAGGAGAATGGCATGAACCCGGGAGGCGGAGCTTGCAGTGAGCTGAGATTGTGCCACTGCACTCCAGCCTGGGCCACAGAGCGAGACTCCGTCTCAAAAAACAATACAAAAATTAGCTGGGCATGGTGGCGGGCTCTTGTAAACCCAGCTACTCCCAACTACTAGGGAGGCTGAGGCAGGAGAATGGCTTGAACCCAGAAGGCAGAGGTTACAGTGAATCAAGATAACGCCACTGCACTCCATCCTGGGCGACAGAGTGAGACTCCGTCTCAAAAACAAAAAAACAAAAAAAACCTCATACACTGCTGGTGGGAATGTAAAATGATGCCACTACTTTGAAAAGCAGTTTGGCAGTTCCTCAAAAGGCTAAACACAGAGTTACTATATGATGAGCACTCTCACTTCTAAGGTATATGCCCAGAAGAACTGAAAACATATATCCATATAAAAATTCATATACAAATATTCATAGCAGCATCATCCATAATAGCAAAAAAGTGGAAACAATCTAAATTTCCATCAACTGATGAATAAACTAAATGCGGTATATCCACACAATAGAGTATTATCCAGCCATAAAATGTAATGAAGTACTGGTACACTCTATAGCATAGATGAACCTTGAAACATGCTAAGTGAAGGAAGTCAGACACGAAAGGCCACATGTTTATTTTTATAAAATATCCAGAATAGGCAAATCGTAGAGACAGAAAATGGATTATTTGTTTCTAGAGGCTGGGGGAAGAGGAGGATTAGAGTGGCAGCTCACTGGTATGGAGTTTCTTTCTAGGTAGATGGAAATGTTCTGGAATTAGATAATGGTGATGATTGCACAACTCTAAATATACTAAAATCCACTGCATCATTTACTTTAAAGGGGCAAATTTTATGGCTTGTGAATTACATTTCAATAAAAAGAAGACGAGGAAACCTAGGATATGTCACAATCCCATGCCACAAACTACTTACGCTTCCAATATAAAAACTATATCAACAATAGTTTACATCATGTTCAGTACATTGCTTGCTAAAGTAAGGTCATGAATATATCAAAATATTTTATAAAAGTTAAAATTTAGTAGATCCATCATTTCTCTTTTCATTCCATCACTGATTCATTCAATATATATTTATGTGTATGCCAGGCTCTTCATCAGGTAAAGTGTTTAGGAGAGAGATAAAGATAAAACTGATGAGAATTCTGCACTTGAGCTACAGCACACTCTCCAAGAATTACAGCATGAGACATAAAACGAAAAGAAGGCTTGGAGGAGATTCACACGAAATAGTACTGTTCAGGAGAGGGGGTGATAATTCCAATGGAAGAGATAACTGACTTCATGGAGGACAGAAGGAGACAGTATTTGAACTGCCCTTGAAGTATGGTTATATTTTGGGGATGTGGAGATGTGGGGTAGGGTGATATGCTGGGGTTCCAGATGGTCCAGAAATATACAATCACCAGAACCAAAGATCCAGAGGTAGGAGATATGAGCTGTTCAATTTGGCTGAGCTAACAGTGTTTGGAGTGGGAGCTTGAAGAAGCTGAAAATGAAGATACCACCTAGACAGAGAAAGACTTCCAGTGTTTGACTGAACTGCAATTTTATTGTGTATGCATTGAAGAATCTTTTTTTTTTTTTTGTATTCTCTAAAGATTTTTAAAATATTTTAAGTTCTGGATACAAGCGCAGGATGTGTGGGTTTGTTACATAGGTAAACATGTCCCATGGTGGTTTGCTGCACCTATCAACCCATCACCTAGGTATTAAGCCCCACATGCATTAGCTAGTTATCCTGATGCTCTCCCTCCTACGGCCCCTGCATCAGGCCCCAGTGTGTGTTGATCTCATCCCTGTGTCCGTGTGTTCTCATTGTTCAGCTTCCACTTAAAAGTGAGAACATGTGGTGTTTGTTTCCTGCTCCTCTGTTAACAGTTTGCTGAGGATAATGGCTTCCAGATTCAACCATGTCCCTGCAAAGGACATGATCTCATTCCTTTTAAAAAAGAAAAAAAAAATTTCCATAGGTTTTTGGGGAACAGGTGGTATTTGGTTACATGCGTAAGTAATTAAGTGCTTATTTGTGAGATTCTGGTGCACCCATCACCTGAGCAGTATACACTGAACCCAATTTGTATTCTTTTATCCTTCACCCCCCTCCCACCCTTTCCCCTGAGTCCCCAAAGTCCATTGTATCCTTCTTATGCCTTTGCATCCTCATAGCTTATCTCCCACTTATGAGTGAGAACACACAATGTTTGGTTTTCCATTCCTGAGTTACTTCCTTTAGAGTAATAGTCTCCAGGTTGCTGTGAATGTCATTAATTCATTCCTTTTTATGGCTGAGTAGTGTTTAGGTGAGGTTATTTGTAAGTAATTAATATTGAGTAAAGAAGATTCATCCACAGTGGCAAAGACACATAACTTCTAAGTATCTTAAACCACATCTAAATGGTACCAAAACATGCAGTCAATTCTAAAAGCTCAGCTAATGATATTTCATAATATAGGAAAATATTCACAACATATTTTTGTGTAAAAAAAAAGCAGACTTCAAAATGGAATACGCATTATGATTCCAATCATGTAAAAGTTATACATGAACACATACAAAAATTAACAGATATAAACAAATGGAAGAATGAATGGAGAGACAGATGATAGATTGAGTGGTGGTGGTGAATAACAGATTTTTTAAAAAATTGTGCCTTTCTATATTTTCAAAACCATCTAAATAAGTATGACCTTTGGAGTTAGAAAATGATATGTATTTTAAATCCATAATTCAACTACTTATCTATATGATGCCAAACTGGATTAGGCTGAATTATCAGCAAGTGAATAAAATAGTTCCTTCATCCATGGAGAAACATCCATTTATGACATTCTTTGAATTCCTCTTCTGTTAGAATTCTTTATGAATTTAAGATAAAAACATGGCCAGACTCAAGATTTCAATATAACGATTACTTTTTCATGTTCAGTAATAACCAATTAAAAGAATTGATAAAAAATCTGATTCACTGTATCACCAAAAGCTGTAATGGCTGCACTGCACAGTATTCCATGGTGTATGTGTACCACATTTTCTTTATCCAGTCTATCTTTGATGGGCATTTGCTATTGTGTCTTTGCTATTGTGAAGAGTGCTGCAATGAACAAAAATGTGCATGTATCTATAATAAAATGGTTTATATTCCTTTGGGCATATACCCAGTAATGGGATTGCTGGGACAAATAGTATTTCTAGTTCTAGATCTTTGAGGAATAGCCACACACGCTTCCACAATGGTTGAACTAATTTATATTTCCACCAACAATGTAAAAGTGTTCCTACTTCTCCACAGCCTCGCCAGCATCTGTTGTTTTTTGACTTTTTAATAATCACCATTCTGACCGACATGAGATGGTACCTCATTGTGGTTTTCATTTGCATTTCTCTAATGATCAGTAATGTTGAGCTTTTTTTTATATGTTTGTTGGCCACATAAATGTCTTCTTTTGAGAAGTGTCTGTTCATGTCCTTTGTCCACTTTTTGATGGGGTTGTTTTTTTCCTTGCAAATTTGTTTTAAGTTCCTTGTAGGTTCTGGATATTAGACCTTTGTCAGATGGATAGATTGCAAACATTTTCTCCCATTCTGTAGGTTGCCTGTTCACTCTAATGATAGTTTCCTTTGCTGTGCAGGAGCTCTTTAATTAGATCCCATTTGTAATTTTTGCTTTTGTTGCAATTGCTTTTGATGTTTTTGTCATGAAATCTTTGCTTGTGCCTATGTCTTGAATGGTATTAACCGGATTTTCTTCTAGGGTCATTATAGTTTTAGGTTTTACATTAAGTCTTTAATCTTGAGTTAATTTTTGTATAAGGTGTAAGGAAGGGGTCAGTTTCAATTTTCTGCATATGGCTAGCCAGTTTTCCCAGCACCATTTATTAAATAGGGAATCTTTTCCCCATTGCTTGTTTTTGTCAGGTTTATCGATGATCAGATGGCTGTAGATGTGTGGTCTTCTTTCTCTGTTCTCTATTCTGTTCCATTGGTCTATGTGTCTGTTTTTGTACCAGTACCATGCCATTTTGGCTACTGTAGCTTTGCAGTATACTTTGAAGTTGGGTAGTGTGATGCTTCCAGCTTTGTTCTTTTTGCTTATTGTTGTCTTGGTTATACGGGCTCTTTTTTGGTTCCATTTGAATTTTAAAGTAGTTTTTTTCTAATTCTGTGAAGAATGTCAATGGTAGTTTCATGGGAACAGCAATGAACCTATAAATTACTTCGGGTAGTATGGCCATTTTCATGATATTGATTCTTCCTATCCACGAGAATGGAATGCTTTTTCATTTGTGTCCTCTCTTATTTCCTTGAGCAAGTGGTTTGTAGTTCTCCTTGAAGAGGTCCTTCACATCTCTTATTAGCTGTATTCCTAGGTATTTTATTCTCTTTGTAGCAACTGTGAATGGGAGTTCATTCATAATTTGGCTCTCTGCTTGTGTATTGTTGGTGTATAGAATGCTTGTGATTTCTGCACATTTTGTATCCTGAGACTTTGCTGAAGTTGCTTATCAGCTTAAGGAACTTTTGGGTTGAGATAATGGGGTTTTCTAGATATAGTATCATGTCATCTGCCAACAGACAGTTTTACTTCCTCTCTTCCTATTTGAATACCCCTTATTTCTTTCTCTTGCCTGATTTTCTTCGCCAGAACTTCCAATACTCTGTTAAATAGGAGTGGTGAGAGAGGGCATCCCTGTCTTGTGCCAGTTTTCAAGGTGAATGCTTCCAGCTTTTGCCCATTCAGTATGATATTGGCTGTGAGTTTGTCATGAATGGTTCTTATTATTTTGAGATGTTTTCCATCAATACCTACTTTATTGAGAGTTTTTAACATGAAGCAACGTTGAATTTTATGAAGGCCTTTTCTGTATCTATTGAGATAATCATGTGGTTTTTGTCTTTAGTTCTGTTTATGTGATGAATTATGTTTCTTGATTTGCGTATGTTGAACCAGCCTTGCATCCCAGGGATGAAGCCAACATTCCAAACATTTTATTTATTTTTTATTTATTTATTTATTTATTTATTTTTGAGACAGAGTCTCGCACTGTTGCCCAGGCTGGAGTGCAGGGGCAAGATCTCAGCTCACTGCAAGCTCCACCTCCCAGGTTCATGCCATTCTCCTGCCTCGGCCTCCCGAATAGCTGGGACTACAGGCGCCCGCCACAACGCCTGGCTAATTTTTTGTATTTTTAGTAGAGACAGGGTTTCACATGTTAGCCAGGATGGTCTTGATCTCCTGACCTCATGATCCGCCCGCCTTGGCCTCCCAAAGTGCTGGGATTACAGGCGTGAGCCACTGCGCCCGGCCTCCAAACATTTTAATCTCATAACTGCATCACTTGGGTTAACTAGGTTGAGATAAATATAAACTCTCAATTTTTTTCCCTCACATAAAAGTCTAGAGGTAGGTAATTAGGGCTGACACAGTGATTCTACAGCGATTCTGTTCCTTCATGCCCTTATCCAACAAGGCTTCTTGCTGCTCACTACCCAGCTACCCCTATGTGTGGCCCTTATCTTCATGGTTCAAGATGGCAGCTAGGGCTGCTAGGTAGTTAAGATCCCTCTCACACACTTTCCTTCTGTCATAATTAACACAGGGTTTTAACTCATGAGGCCAAGCATACACATTACTTCCCACTGGCACCCCTATGCAATATTAAATGCAAAGATACCCTCAGGAGTCCTGTGCTCAAAACAAGCACAAAATAACTTTTTGTTGTTGTTTGTGGTGCTGGTGGTTTTATTTATTTATTTTTTCTGAGGGTCTCACTCTATCTCCCATGCTGAAGTGCAGTGGTGTGATCACAGCTCACCATAACGTTGACCTCTCTGGGCTCAGGGGATCCGCCCACTTCAGCCTCCCAAGTAGCTGGGACTACAGGAACACGCCACCATGCCCAGCTAAATTCTGTATTTTTTTGTAGAGATGGAGTCTTGCTATGTTGCCCAGGCTGGTCTTGAACTCCTGGGCTCAAGTGATCCGTCCACCTCAGCCTCCCAAAGTACTCAGATTATAGGTATGAGCCACCATGGCGTCAAAATAACTTGGAAAGTAGGAATAATTGCTTGTTGTTCCTGAAAACTGTCTCTTCCACACTTTTCAGCCTCTGTTGCGTGATCATGACAAAATATACACAAATAGATATACAGATACACATCAGTTAAAACTAACCTCAAGAAATAGAAAAATAAATAAATCATAAAACATTTAAAAAGTGGTATTCTGACATACTGCCCAGAGGTACCCCTGTTTAGCAATTTAAAAAAGATTTTAAAATAATAATAGGCCAGGTGCAATGGCTCACACCTGTAATCCCAGCACTTTGGGAGGCCGAGGCTGGTGAATCACCTGAGGTCAGGAGTTCAAGACCACCCTTGCCAACATGGTGAAACCCTGTCTCTACTAAAAACACAAAAATTAGCCAGGTGTGGTGGCAGGAGCCTGTAATCCCAGCTACTCGGGAGGCTGAGGCAGAAGAATTGCTTGAATCCAGAAGGCAGAGGTTGCAATGAGCCAAGATCATGCCACTGCACTCCAGCCTGGGCGGCAGAATGAAACTCTGTCTCAATAATAATAATAATAATAGTAAGAAACTCTAATGATATTTCAAACAATGGTCCCCTTTTAGGTCACACTATCAAATCAGAGAAAGATATGCTTGATTAGCTGTAAAATGCAATTTGAGGTCTAGATGAACGAACAAGTAACCTCTAAATCAGAAGGCTATTGTTACAAACTGAATGTTTGTATCCCCCCTAGAATTCAAAGGGGAGACAGTATCCCCAGTGTGACAGTATCAGAAGGTGGGGCCTTTGGGAGGTAATTAGGTCATGAGAGTAGAGCCCTCATAAATGGGATTTGTGACCTTAAAGAAGATACACTTCAGAGTTTGCATCCTCTTTCTCTGCCATGTGAGAACATGAAAAGACTGACATCTGGTAAGATCTGGAAGCATGCCTTACCAGACACCAGATATGCTACCACTTAGATGCTGGATTTCCCAGCCTCCGGAACTGTGAGAAATAACTGCTGTTTAAGTCACCTGGTCTATGGTAATTTGGTATAGTTGCCCAAATGGACTGTGATGGTTAATACTGCATATCAACTTGATTGAATAGAAGGATGCAAAGTGTTCCCGGGTACATCTGTGAGGGTGCTGCCAAAGGAGATTTAACATTTGAGTCAGTGGACTGGGAAAGGCAGACCATCTTCAATCTGGGTGGGCACCATCTAATTAGCTGCCAGCACTGCCAGAATAAAAGCAGGCAAAACATGGAAAGACTAGACTGGTGTAGTCTTCTGGCCTCCATCTTTCTCTCATGCTGAATGCTTCCTGCCCTCAAACATTGGACTCCAAGTTCTTCAGCTTTGGGACTTGAATTGGCTTCCTTGCTTGCAGATGACCTATTGTGGGACCTAACTTTGTGATCATGTGAGTCAATACTCCTTAATAAACTCTTCTTTTTATATACATGTATCCTACTAGTTCTGTCCCTCTAGAGAAACATGACTAATACATTGAGTAAGATAGTTCCTGTCTTTTTTTTTTTAAAGAGATGGGGTCTTGCTCTATTGCCCAGGTTGGTATGCACTGGCCATTCGTAGGCACAAACATAGCATGCTATGACCCTGAACTCCTGGGTTCAAAAGATCCTCCTACCTCAGCCTCCCAAGTAACTGGGAACACAGGTACCCACCCCCACACCCAGCTAATTTTTGTATTTTTACTAGGGACAGCGTTTACCATGTTGGCCAGGCTGGTCTCGAACTCCTGACCTGAAGTGATCTGCCCTCCTTGGCCTCCCAAAGTGCTGGGATTACAGGTGTGAGCCACTACGTCCAGACTTTTGGTTTCTTATGTGTAGGAGAGGATAAGTTTCTTTCTCAGAGTGTGCTGCAGCCAGACATAATATTTCTCCTTGGCAGAAACTCTGCTGTTCCAATCATACATGTAGCCATTGAGTTCAATGTGAAGATCCAGGAGTGGGCGTTTTCTGGAGAAAACAAGAAAGGCAAAATTTAATGCCATGCAAATATCAAAGAGAAGACTGTCGTTAGGGCGAAATGAGCCAACAGATGTGAAAGTTCTTTGCAACTGTTCCTTTCTGAAGGCACCACAAGCTGCTTAGCAAATGATCCAGACTAACTTGCAACACTCTGGCTTGATGGCCACCATCCCCTCAAGCGGCTGCTGAGTTTCACTCTGGGAACATACCAGCCAGATGATAACCCACGTGGATCATCTATGCAAATAGGGATGGGCTCCAAAGGCCCATGGAGTATCTATCTTGGAAGGCTGAGTGGCTCCTGCTCTAACCCCCGCTTCCTGCTGGGCCACCACTAAGGAGGCCAGGTAAAGAAGGCCATGAGATTTATTCCTGGGGTACGCAGAGGTACAGCCCAGAATGCATTTGACAGGTGGCTCAGAAACATCATTCTAAATTGTAATTAGAGTGCAACTGAAAAAGGTCAGTTAATCTTATACTTGAAGTACACTGTGGCTTCATTCAGCTTAAACGGAAACCAGCTCACTGATGTTTCTCTTAGAAAAGTATTCTTGCCAATAAACATTAAAAAAAATGTTTATATAACAAAGCCTTCCAGATCTGAACAGTCAGATACCACTTTTCACCTATCAAATTGTCAAAACTTGAGGAAATATAAGAGCATGCAGTGTCAGGGAGAACTCAGGGACATAGCTACTCTCCTATAAAGCTGATATGACCATCCTATAGGACATCTAGTAAGATGCATCCAAGGCTTGAAAAATGCATGTCCTTTGACTCAGTAATTCCACTTCCGGGAATTGTCTCCCTAGAAAACAATTAAGGATAAGAACAAATACTAAGTTGCAAGGATGTTTAATACTTACTCTGTATGAAAGCAAACACTATGCAACAACTGAAGATTGATCAAGTAAATTAAGCTATGGCCATATTATGGGCCATTAAACTGATGCTGTAGAAATGTGACTACTGACATGCAAAAATGTTTGTAATCTACTGTTAAGCAAACTAAAAGCAGGTTATAAAGTGATGGCAGGCTGTGAGTGTCTTTCAGGTAACACACGGGCTAGAGGGGTGCCTGTCCTTGCCCTCTCCCTGTGTGCCCCATTGCCACGCCTTGAAAAATTGAGGAAATCAAGGACTTTCTGCTCACAGCCAGGTGAAAGGATGCCAAATCTGTCAAGATCAAGAAAAATAAGGATAATGTGAACTTTCAAGTTCGATGCAGCAGATACCTTCAGAGAAAGAGAAGGCAGAGAAACTGAAGCAGTCCTTGTCCCCTGCTTTGGCAGTAAAGGAGCTGAAATGAGCCAGACATGGAGATTTGAATTGTATTGAAATTTTTTTAATTAAAAAAAAGAAACAATAGATGATGATTCCATCTGGGCTTACAAACATACTTCCGGGCTGGGCGCAGCGGCTCACTTTGGGAGGCCGAGGCAGGAGGATCACTTGAGGTCAGGAGTTCGGGACCAGCCTGGCCAACATGGTGAAACCCCACCTCTACTAAAAATACAAAAATTAGCAGAGCCGTGGTGGTGTGCGCCTGTAGTCCCAGCTATTCAGGAGACTGAGGCAGGAGAATTGCCTGAACCTGGGAGGTGGACGTTGCAGTAAGCCGAGGTGTGCCACTGCACTCCAGCCTGGGCAACAGAGCGAGACGTCATCTCAAAAAACAAACAAACAAAAAAGATATACTTCTATATGACTGTGTGGGTATCAAATAAAAAAAGATCTGGAAGGTGGCTGAGCATGGTGGCTCATGCCTGTAATCCCAGCACTTTGGCAGGCTGAGGTGCGTGGATCACTTGAGGCCAGGAGTTCCAGACCAGCCTGGCCAACATGGTGAAAACTCTGTCTCCATTAAAAATACAAAAATTAGCCAGGTGTGATGGCGGGCGCCTGTAATCCCAGCTACTTGGGAAGCTGAGGCAGGAGGGAGAATCACTGGAACCCAGGAGGCGGAGGTTGCAGTGAGCCAAGATCATGCCACTGTACTCCAGCCTGGGCAACAAGAGTGAAACTCTGTCTCAAAAAAAAAAGGAAAATTAAAAATAAAAATTTGTAGCCAGACACAGTGGCTCACACTTGTAATCCTAGCGCTTTGGGAGGCCAAGGCAGGCAGATCACCTGAGTCAGGAGTTCAAGACTGGCCTGGTCAACATGGTGAAACCCAGTCTCTACTAAAAATACAAAAATTAGCCAGGGCGTGGCATGGTGGCACATGCCTGTAATCCCAGCTACTTGGGAGGGTGAGGCAGGAGAACTGCTTGAACCTGGGAGGCGGAGGTTGCAGTGAGCCAAGATTGTGCCAATACACTCCAGCCTGGGCAACAGAGCAAGACTCCACCTCAAAAAAAATAATAAATAAGTAAATAAATAAATTTGTTATTTGTATTTATTTATTTATTTATTGGAGACAAGGTCTCCTTCTGTTGCTCAGGCTGCAGTGCAGTAGTGCAATCATGACTCACTGCAGCCTCAAACTCCTGGGCTCAAGCAATCCTCCTACCTTAGCCTCCCAAGCAGTTGGGACTATAAGCGCACACCACCACCCCCAACTAATTTTAAAATTTTTTATAGAGCAAGTTCTCACTTTGTTGCCCAGGCTGAAAATTTCTTAATTTTGAAGAAAAGTATTCAAACTACAAACTAACTAACTACAAAGTATTTATAAATCATGCTGGGTCTATACTGTAGTCCTAGGGCAACCCCAATGCAGGAGGGAAAATCTCTTTTCCTCCTGGAAGAGAAGGGCAGCAAATGTGGCACAGTGGTAATTCCCATCCTGGTGGCATGAAAGTAAGTAGGTGGTTCAGAACTGACCATCTCCTGGGGGCTCACCTTTCTTGTCTCAGTTTCTGGGAGAGGCACTGCAGGTACAAGGACGGTGAGCTGTGGGACCACTCCAGCAGGGACACATCCGCAGTGCACAGGCTCCAGAAGAAGTCAGCTTCTCGGTGAACTGTGCACAGCCCTCGCTTCTGAGCCTTGAATTCCACATTCTTCATTGCTGGCCCATCCACCTCCAAGAGGCTGCTGTCCTCCAGCTGGCCCTCTGACACCACATAGTTCTGAATAAAAAATATCTTCGGCTTCCCTGCTAGATAAGGGCATGAATCTCCCATGAACATCCTCCTGATGTGATGCAGGGGGAGCCCTGAGTGAGTCTGATCCACACCATACACACTCTGGGAGCCTCCTCGGCTCACCAGGACACACACAAAGCTGTCGTAGTCTCGGTGCTCGGGCATACAGGCAAATTGGCCAAGAATCTGGGATATACCATGCATACTGAGATGCAAGAATTTCTGGACTTCATAGCCCAGGGAAGTGAAGGTGTCTCGAAGAAGCTCTGGGGAAAACAAAAAACAAACATGGAAAACAACACTGGAGTGAGGAGAGCTCAAGAGGACTGGGTAGGAATCCTAGACACGGTCTAATCTCCATTATGAAAAGCTTCTGCTTTTGTGTCATATTTTGATGTGCCCGAGTCCTGCGCAGTTGGAACAAGAACCACATGAATCATGAAAGATGTGATTTTAGGTCCCTAAATATGGTCTATACCCTGCTATACCACTGTTCCTGCCTGATGCCAGCCACAGGCACAGACTGAGCCCACTCTAGTCCAATCAAACCAAGGGGGGACAAAACCTTTTTTTCTTCAACAATCTTCTTATTGAAGTCCAGACCTCACAATCTTTCTCTCTTCTGAGTGGCTCACTGTGGGAGAAGCCCACCACCACATCATGAAAGTACTCAAGCAGTCCCGCAGAGGGGCCCACATGAAGAACAGGCTTCCTTCCAACAGCTAGCACCAACTTCCCAGTCATGTGAGTGACCACCATAGAAGTGGATCCTCCAATCCCAATCAAGCATTCAGATGACTCAGCTGACAACTGACCACAACTTCACTAGACTCTGGGCCAGAACAGCCCAGCTAAGCTGCTCCTAAATTCCTCACCCACAGGTGAGGATACAATTAAATTAGTAACTGTGAAGATATAATTAAATTAGTACTGTTGTTTTTAGCCACTAAATTTTGGAGTGATTTGTATACATTTTTAGGTAAATAATTCACTAGGTAAGTCCTTTCACCTTTCCTATCAGTAAAAGGAAAAGGCTTCTTACTTTTCTCCTTTGCTTGGCCCACAACTAAGGATTAAATAATGAATTATTGGCTGGGCGCAGTGGCTCACCTGTAATCCCAGCATTTTGGGAGGCTGAGGCGGGCAGATTACCTGAGGTCAGGAGTTCAAGACCAGCCTAGCCAACATGGCGAAACCCTGTCTCTACTAAAAATACAAAAATTAGTTAGGTGTAGTGGCATGCACCTGTAGTCCCAGCTACTCAGGAGGCTGAGGCAGGAGAATCGCTTGAACCCAGGAGGTGGAGGTTGCAGTGAGCCAACATTGTGACACTGCACTCCAGCCTGGGCAACAGAGTGAGACTCTGTCTCAAAAAAAAAAAAAAAACGAATTATTATATCATGTAAGAATGAAGAGATACAAAGGAGGTGCTGATATTCCTAAGTCTATAATCAATAAGCATCATTAACAAGGAAATAGGAGACACGATTCACAGGTTGCAAATAACCCATTAAATAGTGAGGGTAGCCGGGCCCAGTGGCTCACACCTGTAATCCTAGCACTTTGGGAGGCCGAGACAGGCGGATCACCTGAGGTCAGGAGTTTGAGACCAGTCTGGCCAATATGGTGAAACCCTGTCTCTACTAAAAATACAAAAATTAGCCAGGCGTGGTAGTGCTCACCTGTAATCCCAGCTACTAGGGAGGCTGAGACAGGAGAATTGCTTGAACCTGGGAGGCAGAGGTTGCAGTGAGCCAAGATTGCGCCACTGCACTCCAGCCTGGGCAACAGAGCAGGACTCTGTCTCAAATTCAAATTCAAATAATAATAATAATAATAATAACAATAATAATAATAATAATGAGGGCAAATGCCTTCACAGGATCTCTGGGTAGCTGTTATCAGGACTGTAATTTTGCACAGCCTTTTTGAAGAGCAATTTGGGAGTATCATTAAACTTAAAATGTGTATACCCTTTATAAAAAAAAAAGAAAACTCTCTGTGTGGTAGAAGAGGCCTGGATGCACTGTCCCCTAGCTATCTCCTCTGAGGGTGCAGGTGAGTTTCGATACCCAGTGCTGAATCCAGGCTGAACAAGGAGAGAACCTGGACTAGGACTCCAGTTCCATCACTACTATTCTATTCCAAAGGACTCACACATCTCTAATCATGGAGTATTTGCTCCTCCAGGGGGCAGAAGCAAACAGGGAAACACCAGACTCAAAGCTCTTTTGTTTACTTATCTCAAGATTGGTTCACTTCCCTCAAAACCTCTCTTCACTGATAAATGTCCTTCCTTATCAAAGTCCTTGAAAGAAAGCTTCACCACGTTCTCCCTGCCCATGCTGATATGTAAGGCTTGGACAGAACAAATGCTGTACTGTGCCTTCCAGCTCTTTCCTTTATTTGTGCTCCCTGGAGGTTCTGGCTGGGGAAGCCCCTGTCACATGACCGTGAGCAGACAGCTGCGTGGTGCAGGGCAAAAGAGGAACCAGCCTTGGAATCACAAGATGTGGGTTTAAGTCCTAGTTCCTCCATCTCCTCCTACTAGGGTCTGAATCTTGCATGGTCTTGGAAGAGACTGAGCTATAACAGCAGAGAAGCTAGGAAGGAAATGGGAATCTGAGGTCTGGGGCAGAAAATCCTTACCTAAAAGAACAGAAGAAAAATGGCTAAAGCTGGAGGTGAAGCCAAAAACCATGCAGGTCCCAAGTGCCAATAAGAACAGCAGGTCTGAGCCTCAGACAAGACAGAGCATTGCTTAAATATCCTGTGGCAAGGCAGTCACTCCACAGGCCCAGCCTAAAGACATCACCGCTGACATTTCCCATTAACGTCACAATTTTCCTCTGTGAGGTGGTGAGGTGGAGTGGGAAGGGCTGTTAGCTGGCACTTGCAACTTTATTGGGCCAGCAAGAACATGCATACAGCCCAGTCTAATGTATAGGATCAAAAAGGTAATGACAGTGCGACTTTGAGTCAGTTTGAGTCAGCCCCAGTTTATTCATCTATAAAACAGGATTAAAACTAATGTTTGGCCAGGTGCAGTGGCTCACACCTATAATCCCAGCACTTTGGGAGGCTGAGGTGGGAGGACGGCTTGAGCTCAGGAATTTGAGACCACCCTGGGCGTCACAGGGAACCCCGTCTCTACAAAAAATAAAAAAATTAGCCAGGCATGGTAGTGCATGCCTGTAGTCATCACAGCTACTTAGGAGGCTCAGGCAGGAGGATCTCTTGAGCAGGAGGTTCTTCAAAAGGTGACTGTGAGGGCAGGGTACGGTGGCTCGTACCTGTAATCCCAGCATTTTGGGAGGCCAAGGCGGGTGGATCGCTTGAGCTGCAGAGTTTGAGACCAGCCTGGGCAACATGGCAAAACCCCATCTCTACCAAAAATACAAAAATTGGCCGGGCATGGTGGCACGCATTTGTGGTGCCAGCTACTTGGGAGGCTAAGGAAGGAGGATCACTTGAGCCCAGGAAGTGGAGGAGCCAAGATCGCTCCACTGCACTCCAGCCTGGGTGAAAGAGTGAGACTCTGTCTCAGAAAAAAGGTGACCGTGAGGATCCAATGAGATTTCTGTAAAGATGCTTTGCAAACTGTGTTTATTCAAATATAAGATATTGACTTTAAAGGAAATAAAGGCAGCCATTTCAAAGTACAAATCACCAACCTTATGGTGTTGTGCATCTCTCATGGAATCTCTCTCTTAGAACCTGGAGGGAGGTCTCTATATTCTAAACTAAAATGGGCTCAGAGCAGACAGAGTCCATATCCTATGTAGGTAGGACAGTAACTGTTTTGTCCTTGCACATAAATAGAGGAAGAAAAACTTGGGGGCCGGGTTTGGAAAATAAAATTTCAACAAACTACAGAAGTCCCACTTCTCCTTCTAGAACCCACCCTGGAAATCCCACACTCAACCCAGTCTGATCTCCGTAAATTTCAACTGTTCTTTAGAACTTCTGGAAATGATGTGGGGGGGCAGGGAGGGGAAGGGCGGGGGTTCTTCTGGCCTTGCAGTTAGTACAGGGCTGTTCATTCAAGGCCAGGGTTAGCACTACTCACAGATTTGAGGACTTCACAGATAAAACAAAAAAAACAAAATACAGTAAAATGTCATGACTTCATTAATTTAGAATTTGTTTTGATCTAAATGAGGATACATTTATCTTGACAATTTCTATGAAAAGGGCTTCATTAAATAAATGTATAAAATAAACAAGAATGAGGGAATGCTTCAACAGTTAATTTACAATCACATATTGAGTACCTTTAATAAACCCAGTGTTAACTGCTATAGAGCACATGGGTAAAACACAAGATGGGCAAAACATTCTTAGTGAAAAAGGGAGTTCTGAGGTCAAACATGTTTGGGAAATGCAAGGTGGACAAGGCTAAAATAGGTTTCTTCACGGGAAGAATTCTCAGAGCCTATAATAGGTCAATATGCATTGCAAATCTCTGAGGGGGAAGAGATTAGGCAGCACTTCTCAAATTTACTTGACCGGAAAACTTTTGTTTTACAAAGTTCCCCTTATTGCCTACAGAAACACTTGGACAAGAGAATACGTATCAAATATATGATGTACTTCAATCAAAGAGCTTATAATCTTGTTGGGGAAGCAAAGCTTATAAATGCACATAAAACAAAGATTACGTGGTGGCTCATGACCATAATCCCAGTGCTTTGGGAGGCCAAGGCAGGAAGATCACTTGAAGCCAGGAGTTCAAGACTGCCCTGGGCAATACAGCAAAAGACCCTGTCTCTATAAAAAACAAAAAGTTAGCCAGACATGATAGCATGTGCCTGTAGTCCCAGCCACTTAGGAGGCTGAAGTGGGAGGATTGCTTGAGCCCAGAAGTTTGAGACCAGCCTGGGCAACATAGTGAGACCCTGTCTCTACAGAATATTTTAAAAATTAGATGGATGTGGTGGCACCTGTGTGTAGTTCCAGCTACTTGGGAGGGTGAGGTGAGAGGATCGCTTGAGCCCGGGAGATTAAGGCTGCAGTGAGCCATGATTGTACCACTGCTCCATTCTGGGTGATAGAGCAAGACCCTATCTCAAAAAAGAAAAGGAAAGTACAGAAAAATGTTCAAACTTTTCAGAAAGAGCAGGATAGAAAAAAAATACTTCCTCTTGGCCAGGTGTGATGGCTCATCCCTGTGATCCCAACACTTTGGGAGGCTGAGGCGGGCAGATCACCTGAGGTCAGGAGTTCAAGACCAGCCTGGCCAACATGGTGAAACCCCATCTCTACAAAAATACAAAAATTAGCCGGGCATGATAGCGGGTGCCTGTAATCCCAGCTACTCAGGTGGCTGAGGCGGAGAATTGCTTGAACCCAGGAGACAGAGGTTGCAGTGAGCCAAGATAACGCCATTGCACTCCAGTAGCCTGGGCAACAGAGCAAGACTCTGTCTCAAAAAAAAAAAAAAAAAAAAAAACAACAACTTCCTCTTAAAATCTGCAAACATCGTCTTTTATTTGTATTCAAGGGCCTTAAAAACAACCAGAGCTTTAGGCCAAGCCGTAAAGCCCATCTGTCAGAGATGTGAGACGTTTGCTTCTATATTCCTAACAAGATAAAAAAGTCCAGTGCTTAAAGATGACCCACCAGGGCCTAGCACAGGTCCAGCTTTGCTGTCACTGACACAGATGACACAACACCAAAGACTTATTTTTCAATTCTACCAAACTGAGATAATTAGTTCCCAAATCCCTAAGCATTTACTTCTGCCTCAAGAAGAGGTTACTGAACTCAATAAGGATTCTTCTCAAGAATGAACTACCAAAGAATAACCTTAGTTCATGCACAACACAGCTCTGAGATCAGACTCCACCTCATTGCCTTAATATTTGCTTCGCACAGGGCCAAGCATGGTGCTTTGCACATAGTAGGCCCTCAACGAACATTTACTGGACAAACAAAGAAATAAAGCTTTAAATACTTGGGGGACTGGCATGCTCTTTGGATAAAAGTCTGGTTTTTTAAGGAGAGAAGGGAAGATAGGTAGAAGAGAGTCTGCTAAACTCTAAAGATAAAAAGGAATGGCTTTTAGAAACACACTGACACTGGGAGAGCTTATTCCTTCATTCATTCACCCAACAATTATTTATTGAACACCTATGTACCAGGTATTGTTCCAGGTACTGGAGACCCATAGTAGGAGATAGATAAACTCCCTCAGCTTCATGGAAATTATATTGAGGCAAAGTAGTTAAAAGCATACGCTTTGGAGTCCAGCTTTTGAATCCCAGCTCAATCAGTACTAGAGAAGGTAGGAGTGTAGTTCACTGCTCAGCTTCCTCACCTTGAAAATGGAGAGAATAGGCCAGGCACGATGGCTCATGCCTGTAATCCTAGCACTTTGGGAGGCTGAGGTGGGCAGATCACGAGGTCAGGAGATCGAGACCAGCCTGGCCGACATGGTGAAACCTTGTCTCTACTAAAAATACAAAATTAGCTGGGCATGCTGGCACATGCCTGTAATCCCAGCTACTCAGGAGGCTGAGGCAGGAGAATCGCTTGAACCTGGGAGGTGGAGGTTGCGGTGAGCTGAGATCGCGCCATTGCACTCCAGCCTGGGCAACAAAAGTGAAACTCCGTCTTAAAAATAAATTAAAAAAAAAAAAAGAAAAAAGAAAAATTAGCTGGGCGTGGTGGCGCATGCCTGTAATCCCAGCTACTCAGGAGGCTGAGGCAGAAGAATCGCTTGAACTTGGGAGGGAGAGGTTGCAGTGAGCCGAGATTGCACCACTGCACTCCAGCCTGGCGACAGAGCAAGACTCCGTCAAAAAAAAGAAAAGAAAATAGAATATTCCTAGCAAATTAGTTCTAAGTAAAACAAAAAAAATTTAATGGAGAGAATAGTACCTATATTATGGTATTATTTATGAGGATTAAGCAAAAATCCGTGTAAAGCAATTAGCAAAGTACCTGGCACGTAGTAGATTTTTAATAAATTATATACTCTGAGCACAGCTATACCCAGGTTAGTCCTATCAAGTTCTTGTTTCTTTCTTTCAGAGCCCTTATTTCGGCTGGCAATTACCTTACCTGCTTGTTCATTATCTGACTTCTGCACTCCTCCCAAGTGTTCAATGTTAACCAGATGGCAAAGTTAACTAGACAGAGGAAATCCACATAATTACTCTAGATGAAGTCCCCTAACTGCAGATTAGATGGAAAAGAGATGAAGGGTGCTGCACTAATAATAACAACCATTTTCAACCAAGGCAGGATTCTGGGCCTAGAATCTTCAGTGACAAATTACCAGGAGAGGAGGAGGAAAATGAAGAGCTGGAGGCCTAGAGAGATGGTGTGAGGAGAGGAGACTGTGCCTTTCCACTTCTTAATAATTAATGTTCTCCTGCTGCTCTGAGTCTGTGCACGTAAGTGGATTTGTGACCTCTCAGCTGATGAAAACCATAGCACAAGAAGAGTAAAAGTGTGCTGCCTTGTTTCTTACTTGCTAATTAGCCACCTGAGCCCAGGGGGGTTTATAAGTGGCCTCAAGCCCAATTATTGATTTTGTTCCCAGAGGCAGGGAAGGCTTGAGTCAAATCACCCTGATTCTCAGGGGAAAGGCAGCACTGAGCATCCAGGGTACCCTCTAATGGCCCAGGCCTACTCTTGTCCAGCAATGTACCACCAAGATGTCGAACTTTAAAGGACTATGTCTGACCAGGAAGGACCTGCTGTCTAGAGCTGCCATTCTGATTCTTGGAGCTCGTATACAGATACATCGGCAGCCATGGGGCAGGAAACAGATGTACCAATGCAGTCAAGACCAATACCTGCTCATACCTGTGGCCAAAAGCATGATGCCCCAGGCTCTGCCTCCAATTCTACCATCTTCTTCCATCTTTCTCTTTTATCAGGTCTCTGCCCTCCTGTATTTTGTACTTAGATTCTCCTCTGCCAAGCCCATTGAGACTGTGACTGGTAGGAGTGTTGTGCTCAGCTTTCCACTTGAGTGTTTAGCCAAGAAGCTGGATAACCCTCTCAGGTTATGGCCTCCATTCCAGTGCACCTCAGTCTATGGGGATGCATTCCACTCACCCTTGGGCCTAGAGCAGGCCTCAGTGCCCTGGTCTCTCACTTGTCTGAGATCAGACTCTATGTACCAAGTGCAAAGCCATGGTGAGCTCTTGCTTAGGTGGTTTATGGCTAGAATTAAACAAGCAAATGAGGAAATAGTGCTAGTTGGCATCTAGTACAAGCTCACACTGTGCCAGGCATTATTCTAAGCCCTTTCCAAGTATGAACTCACTCATTCTGCCCAACCTCCCTATGAGGTAGGTCCTGTTATTAACACACTTTACAGAAGAGAAACTGGGACTGAAGGAGGCCGAGAACTCAGCACTACAGGAAAAATAAAAATAAAATTTAAATTAACAAAAATTAGAAGCCAGGCGCGGTGACTCATGCCTGTAATCCCAGCACTTTGGGAGGCCAAGGTGGGTGGATCACTTGAGGTCAGGAGTTCGAGACCAGCCTGGCCAACACGGTGAAACCCCGTCTACTAAAAATACAAAAAATTAGCCAGGCACGGTGGCGGGCGCCTGTATTCCTGAGAGGGATGTACTCGGGAGGCTGAGGCAGGAGAATTGCTTGAACCCAGGAGGAAGAGGTTGCAGTGAGCCAAGATCGCACCATGGCCCTCCAGCATGGGCAACAAGAGTGAGATTCTCTCTCAAGAAAGAAAAAAAAATTAAAAAAAATAAAGAGGCCAGGGACATTGCCCAAGGTCACAAGCTAGAACATGGCATAGCCATGATTCAGACCCACACTGTCATATTCCATTTCTCAACTCTGATCATGCTCCTATAATGCAGAAAAATTCGAATATACATTCAGCCCCTGCCCCCAAGAGGCCCACAACCCAGCAACAGAAGCAAGCACAGACATTGAGTTTTAGCCAAAAAACTTAGTTTTTCAATTCACAGCAGGTCATGGCTTTCTTTTTTTTTTTATGATTCTCTCATACAACAGATATACATACAACATCTGCTGATGAATGAAACAAAACTGACCAAAACCAGAAGTACAGGACAATTACATAACCTCACTAAACGGGAAGTGACTCATTAAGAAAATATTTTCTCATTCTTATATGGGTACTAATGGCTAAAAAGGAGAAGACACTTATCTTTCTCACATCTAACCAAAAATAGGACATGACCAAGCAGGATCATCTCTGAAATCCTGGAAAATTTAGTATTATATTTGCTAATTTGACCTTCTCTTAGCCTTTCTTCCCATAAAACTCCCCATGGTAACATTTTAAGTGAGCCTAAAAGATAGTTCTGACTCATTTTAAGAGAATGTTGAGAAGCTCTAAAACTGGAAATACAATGATCGATCCTCTTAAGGAAGAGCTAAATAATTAAACAGAACGTCATTCCACTTATCTAGGCTCTTCTCATTCTCTTTTGATGCAGCACCAGTGATTCAGTTTGAGTCAGACATCCAACAACCACTGAGCAAAAGAATCATCTCAGATCCAAGCAATGGTGATGCAGATAGAAGAGACTGAGGCCAACGACCAAAGCAAAGGACAGCATAACTGAATGACACATTGCTCAGAAAATATCCAAAGCTCTGTAAGTGAACACACATTTATTATGTCTTTAATGTTCCCAGGAAAGCTTTTGTCGTCTATCCAGGTGAAATGATGGGGCACGTGATAATATATGAAGCCAGAATGCCTTCCATTAATATTAATGCCCCTCTGGGTTCCAGGACTTCTCCCTGCTACAGCATCCAAAAGAAAAGGCAAGACTAAGGTTCACCAACTACCGTAAATGATGTCTTTGTGCCAGAGACACTGTTACGTGTTCCCCAAATCCATTTCATTTTCCTCCTGACACACAGCGAGACTAATTTCTCCATGTCCACTACAGTTAGATGGAGCCACATGACTGAGTTCTGACCAATCTAATAGGGTGGAAATGATGCATATTATCACTTTTAAGCCTGGTCCCTAAAATCTCTTGTGAGATCCTTCACACATTCTCTTTTCCCTTATCTGCTAGCCAGATGCAAAGGACTCTGCAGAAAACTCCAAGACCTCAGAAGATAATGGAGCCACTGAATAGCCACATGAACAAAGCTCCCCCAGCCCGATCCACACTAGCCTGTGACATGAATGAGAAACAAGTCTCTATTGTGTTGAAACACATATTCATTTTTTTTTCTTTTTTTGAGACAGGGTCTTGCTCTGTCACCCACACTGGAGTGCAGTGGCACCATCTTGGCTCACTGCAGCCTTGACCTCCTTGGGCTCAAGTGATCCTCCTGCTTCAGCTTCCCATGTAGCTGGGACTACAGGTGTGCACCACCACACCAGCTAATTTTTTTTTTTTTTTTGAGGAATCTTGCTCTGTCACCCAGGCTGGAGTGCAGTGGCGCGATCTCGGCTCACTGCAAGCTCTGCCTCCCAGGTTCAAGCAATTCTTCTGCCTCAGCCTCCCAAGTAGCTGGGACTACAGGCGCCCGCCACCATGCCCAGCTAATTTTTGTACTTTTAGTAGAGATGGGGTTTCACCATATTGGCCAGGTTGATCTTGAACTCCTGACCTCATGATCCGCCTGCCTCTGTCTCCCAAAGTGCTGGGATTACAGGTGCGAGCCACCATGCCCGGCCCACACCAGCTAATTTTTAACTGGGCTCAAGTGATCCTCCCATCTCAGCCTCACAAAGTGCTGGAATTCCAGGCATGAGCCAGCGCACCCAGCCTGAAGCACAGATTCTTGAACTGGTTTGTCACGGCAGTTGGTGCTGATCACTCTAATGAATACAGCTTGCCTGTGCCATGATCTCAATCTGGGGGCACCAGTTAATCTGCAGCTTCTACACCTACCTGTCTCATTGCCAATGCAATCGATTATCAGGCAGATTCCTAGGGGCTTGCTCTTCATCTTGTATCTCTCTTCAGGTACGCTCTGGAAAGGAAGGCAAGAATTGCTAAAGACTCTGGATATTGCTCTGTTTCTATAAGGTCCCACCCATATACCATCTCTTCTTTTGGATTTCCTTTGGCAGGTGAGTCACTCAACAGACACGGCCTGAAGTTTCCCATTATGGCAAATGTTTCCCATTAATATCAAATTTTTCCTCTATTAGGGTAATGTGCTTAAGACAAATTATTTTCATTTTTATTTAATTTTAATGAAAATCCCAGTCTCTTTATTGGCTTTGTGGAATAAAGATAATTTGAAAAAGAGAGAAAACATGAGTCATGTCTCCACAGTAACCTGAAGTTATATAAGTGGCATGTTGCCAAGTACAAAGGGAGCCCTTCTATTGCTTCTGCTTACAAAGAGGTGTCAACGTAAGAAAAAGCCAGAACAAGTCAAAGTTCAGGG
Organism: Pongo pygmaeus; assembly: GCF_028885625.2. Lineage (NCBI taxonomy): Eukaryota > Metazoa > Chordata > Mammalia > Primates > Hominidae > Pongo > Pongo pygmaeus. The sequence goes on along the minus strand of NC_072384.2, from coordinate 101,383,011 downwards.
AAGTATCACTGCTGACTAATATGTTCAGCAGTCACTGAGTTGAGATGAGGAGTGCTACTTTGGAACTTCCCTGCATTCCAAAGTTCACTAATGCAATCCACTTTAACATCTTTCTCTTTGTTATTCAGGGTTCCCTTGTATGGAAGTTCTCGGGAGAACAACACTCTCAGAGTCCCATTGTCTCAAAGAATTCTTAATGGACAGATATTTTTAAAGAAGTCAGGGTTATCCACAGCTATGTACATATAATACCAAATCAGATCATTTATTCTGTACCTGAGGCAAAAAAGCTTCTGATTCCTGAATGGATTTCTTCACCGGTTCTTCTGGGGGATGAGAGAAACCATTTACAAAGCTGAAGGAGAGCTAAGTCCACCCCTACACTGGCTGAGTTTCTTTGTATAACAACTGTTCTCCCTTCCTATTTTCTTCAATTATCTCTTCTTTCCCCAGCTATACTTGGCCCCAAGGTTCCAACCTCACATTGAAGAAAGTGACATAAGAAAACACAAGTCCCAGCGCTATCAGGGGCTATCTGGAAAAGCTGCTTAAACGGCAAGTGAAAGAAGGCTCTCCCCTACCCCGTTCTAGGTGAGGAACAGGTGGCTGGTGAGTTTTTAACTTGATAGGAGAATCTAATAACCTCACCACCCAACAATACTGATAGCTTTCCTATATGCGCTGAAACTGTTGACAATACCTAAAGGGAACAGCCTTAGAGAGTGCAGAGCAGGGAAAGTTTATACGTTTGCTAGTTACAAAACAGATGGCACTGTTTTCATAGTCCAGTGATACTGGGAGATCATAAAATAAAATGTCAATGGCAAGACAGTGACAATGGGGGGCAGTGAGGCTGGCAAATGGAGATGAGACTAAAGCTAATTTGCTAGAAAAAAATGACTTCATTAGGTCAGGGAGGTGGAAGAACAACCAGTTTTGAGCCGAGATTGTGCCACTGCACTCCAACCTGGGCAACAGAGCAAGACTCTGTCTCCAAAAAAAAAGAAAAAAATTTAAAAAAGATACACAGCATATATTAAGTGAAAAATGGATTATTAAATAATATGTATAATATTGATTCTGTGTACTTAAAAATATATATTTGTGTACATATACTTACACATGTATTAATATATGCTTAAATATAAAAGAATCTGGAGGCCTAAAAATCAAACAATAGCAGCTATCTCTGATACTTGAAAGTAGAAATTTCATTTTATATTTTTTGTATTTTAGCAATTATATATTAACAGAACAAACAAACAAAGAAAACCCACAAAATAATCTATGTGATATATCTATCTCAGTTTAAGGCATTTAGCAAGAACTTACTAAATTGAAGTTATCACCATCCTCATCAAATTCAATGATGGCTGAACAGTTCAAATCTATTTGGAAGTCCAAATTAATATAAATATTTGGTTTGATTATTATTATTTATTTATTTAGATGGAGTCTTGCTCTGTCACCCAGGCTGGAGTGCAATGGCACGATCTCAGCTCACTGCAACCTCCGCCTCCCAGGTTGAAGCAATTCTCCTGCCTCAGCCTCCTGAGTAGCTGGGATTACAGGTGTGTGCCACCACACCTGGCTAATTTTTATATTTTCAGTAGAGACGGGGTTTCACCATGTTGGTCAGGCTGGTCTCGAACTCCTGACCTCGTGATCCGCCCGTCTCGGCCTCCCAAAGTGCTGGGATTACAGGCGTTAGCCACCATGCCTGGCCGACTATTTTAAACTTCTATTAAATTAAGCCCAAGTTATTAGAAAGCTTTCTTGGGAGGGGGCAGGGTCTTGCTCTGTTGCCCAGGCTAGAATGCAGTGGCAAGATCTCGGCTCACTGCAACCTCCACCTCCCAGGTTCAAGCAATTCTCCTGCCTCAGCCTTCCGAGTATCTGGGACTACAGGCGTGCACCACCACAACCGGATAATTTTTGTATTTTTAGTAGAGACGGGGTTTCACCATGGCCCAGGTTGGTCTCGAACTCCTGACTTCAGGTGATGCACCCACCTCGACCTCCCACAGTGCTGGGACTACAGGCATGAGCTACTATGCCCAGCCCAGAAACCTTTTTCTTTTATTAGCAAATAAACCAAGTCCAAGCAAGAACAAGTAAGCAGCTCTCCTAACAGGATCATAGGGATATTCGGATTCTCACTTACCTCATCTGTACAATTATGACCAAGGATAAAACTGCCATCAGGGAGCAAATGGAAAGAACACCAATTGTTTTTAATTCCTATGCAAATCTACTAGGTCTCCTATTTTCCCTTTAAACAGGCTTCGGAATACTAATTCTCATCACCTCACCAGTGTTTTAAGAAACATGCTATCATTTCAGGAATTAATTCGCTTCTCAGTAGTTTTTGCTGGATGGCACAATATTAGGTAGAGAATGACAGACATGAGCTACACCATCTGACTAATCCGGGCAAAATAAGTTTCCAGGTGCACATAGCACAAAGACTGAGTCGTAAGATATCTGTAAGGGGACTGCCACACAAAGAGGGCTTCTATTAGGCCACTGCCCTACTCAAAACATTCATGATGTCCCACCACACACAGGACAGATTCCAAGCCTCTTGGATAAGACTGAAGCCCTCCATCACAGCCCATCAATCCGTTTCCTGGAGTTTGGAACCACAGCCATGTGCCTCATCAGTGTAAGACTGAGTCTCAGCTCTCACTTCAAGGAGGACTCAAGACAAGCAAAAGAAGTAAACTTTTGCTGGGTGCAGTGGCTCACACCTGTAATCCCAGCACTTTGGGAGGCCAAGGCGGGTGGATTACTTGAGGTCAGCAGTTTGAGACCAACCTGACCAACATGATGAAATGTTGTCTGTACAAACATTTCATCATATGTTGTCTGTACAAAATACAAAAATTAGGCTGGGCGCCATGGCTCATCCCTGTAATCCCAGTACTTTGGGAGACCAAGGCGGGTGGATCACCTGAGGTCAGAAGTTTGAGACCAGCCTGGGCAACAGAATGAAACCCCATCTCTACTAAAAATAGAAAAATAAACTGGGTGTGGTGGCGCAAGCCTGTAATCCCAGCTACTCGGGAGGCTGAGGCATAAGAATCACCTGAACCCAGGAGGTGGAGGTTGCAGTGAGCTGAGATTGCACCACTGCACGCCAGCCTGGGTGACAGAGCGAGACTCTGTCTCAAAAAAAAAAAAAAAAAAAAAAAAAAAAAAAATTAGCTGGGTGTGGTGGTGCGTGCCTTTAATCCCAGCTACTCAGGAGGCTGAGGCATGAGAATTATTTGAATTCAGGAGGTGGAGGCTGTAGTGAGCCGAAAGTGCACCACTGCACTCTGGCCTGGGTGACAGAGTGAGACTCCGTCTCCAAAAAAAAAAAAAAAAAAAGAAGTAATCTTTTAAAAAATGATCCATGGGATCAAGTGCTAATGTTTTAAGAGAGAAAACAGCTCATGTGGGTTGAAATGACCCATCTTTAAATTGCATGTTTTCTTTCTTAGGAAAGGGGGGATATCATCTGTAGAGTATCCAGACTTATTAAATAGGCTGTAAGACAAGAACTTATTTACCGTTCCTCTTCCTGCTGCTAGATATTTGGTTTAACATTGTTCATTATCATGGTCAGATGAATGTTTAACATGGCCTGGTTAGAGCTCCATTCCATTTCAGTTATAAACGTCACATCTCTTAAAATACAGCCAAGGTGATGAAGCTGATGGAGTATGATGGTGTTCAAACTTACATAAGCTAATTCAATAGACAACTAGAAATGCCAATGAGTCTACCATAAGAGTTTAACCAGTTTTTATTTTGAGAGCTTACTTAGATTATGTAGATAAAGGAAATGACCAACCTAAAAATGCAATATTTGTACTAGAATTATCAAGCATTTATAAATAATGAATATTAAAAAAAGGTGGTCTTACGTTGAGTGCCAAGCTGTTCCTTAAGTCTTTGTTCTTTACTTCTCCCATTATGGAGCTTCAAATACAAAGAATAAGGTCATGCTTCCTGTTAGTTATTTCAGAGGTACACTATACATCACACCTCTTTAAATGTCTCAATAGGATTCTTAACTCAGGAAAAAAATAAAAATATCATCCCAACAGTTAAATTATCTAAAGAATAGCAAGAGCTGTTAACTCCATAAATGCCATATCATATTACCAAAGAACAGGGAAATTCTGCTTTTAAAAGACGAAAATAGGCCGGGAGCGGTGGCTGACACCTGTAATCCCAACACCTTGGGATGCCAAGGTGGGTGGATCATCTGAGGCCAGGAGTTCCAGACCAGCCTGGCCAACATGGTAAAACCCCATCTCTACTAAAAATACAAAAATTTGCTGGGCATGGTGGCGTGCCCCTGTAATCCCAGCTTCTCAGGAGGCTGAGGCAGGAGAATCGCTTGAACCTGAGAGGCAGAGGTTGCAGTGAGCTGAGATGGTGCCATTGCACTCCAGCCTGGGCAACAAGAGTGAAAAGTGAAACTCTGTCACAAAAATTTAAAAAAAAGAAAATAAAAATATGCTAAGCTAGCATATTAGAATGTTTCAAAACAGCCCAATAAAATCTGATGTTACAGTATAGTATAGTTGCTAGCATAGCTCCAGGTTAGGATAAGCTGTTAGAACATGAGATTGACATTCCACCTGTTCCTTCAACACAGGGGCAAAGTACAGCATGGTTAAGAGTTGGATTTCTAGGCCAGACAGACCTGGCTAGGAATCCTAATTCTGCCACTTATTAGCTGTGTAACCTTGAGAAAGTTATTTAACTTCTGTATGTGTGTTTCTTCATATGCTAAATGAGGATAATAATAATAGATACCTTACAGATTTTGTATGAAGATTAAATGCACACAAAGCGCTCAGCACAGTGCCAAGCACATGGAAGTACATGATAAATGTCCAGTTATTGCTTTTCTATCATTGCCTAGCTACACATAAGCAACATATGGTCCTGATTCTTGATAATCAAATATTCTTGATAAACCACTTCTGAGGGCTAGAGTAAGAGTAATCAGAGAATGAAAGATTAAACCTACCCTTTCTCTTCTCAGATGACAGGTCCTATGTAAGATACACATACCACATGCTGTCAACCCATCTGAGACACTCAGCTTTCAAATGACAGCTCTTCTCTGAAGCTAACCTAGCCAAAAGAGTGAAGTACACTATCCATTAAGCTGTGTCAGTAGCTAAGTCTGTGTGTCTAAATTAAAAACATGTAAGTTGCCTTTTTCACTAATAATTAGTAACTGAGCCAGAGGCTGATCATATCAGATAGAAATTGGCTCCATGCATAGGTGTGTATTCACTTTTACATACTATTAGAGAGAGGTAATATATCACATCAAAGATGGATTTTAAAAGCATTGTATTGTAGCCATATAATTTTTAAATTCTTTTCTTTTTTTTTTTTTGAGACAGAGTCTCACTCTGTTGCCCAGGCTGGAGTGCAGTGGCGCCTGCAACCTCTGCCACCCGAGTTCAAGTGATTCTCCTGCCTCAGCCTCCAGAGTAGCTGGGATTATAGGCGCCTGCCACTGCACCTGGTTAATTTTTGTAGTTTTAGTAGAGACAGGGTTTCACCATCTTGGCCAGGCTGGTCTTGAACTCCTGACCTCGTGATCCACCTGCCTCAGCCTCCCAAAGTGCTGGGATTACAGGTGTGAGCCACCACGCCCAGCCATAATTTTTTAATTCTATAATATCTTGTGGTATCCTGTGGCATTTAATCATACAGTAATTTTTGAAGCACTTCTGCAGCCTCATATGAATTAACTTCTAGGTATTCGGCTCCTAAACCTTTTAAGAAAGTCACTGCATTCATATGCTATAGTGCCTGCTTACTAAATGAATGAATGAATAATCACAGTCACTTTTTTTTTTTTTTTTGAGACGGAGTTTCACTCTTGTTGCCCAGACTGGAGTGCAATGGCACAATCTCGGCTCACGACAACCTCCACCTCTCAGGTTCAAGTGATTCTCCTGCCTCAGCCTCGCAAGTAGCTGGGATTACAGGCATGCACCACCACACCAGGAAAATTTTGTATTTTTAGTAGAGACAGGGTTTCTCCATGTTGGTCTCAAAGTACCGAACTCAGGTGATCTGCCTGCCTCGGCCTCCCAACGTGCTGAGATTACAGGTGTGAGCCACCGCGCCCGGCCTTAGGGTCACATATTAAATATAAAAAATTTAAGGAGAAACTAATATGCAAAGCATATGGGCTCACAACAGGCTACATAGCAATGAATATGCTTCATTTACAAAATAGAAACACAATAGTAAAAATATGGCAGGTTTTTAACTAAGAATGACAATATAATTTATATTAGACAGACAATAGCAGAGAAAGCTCAGAAAACCTGGATCTGAATCCTAAATCTGCTTTTTCTCATTATTTGGTATGACAGAGACTCAGAAGGACAAAACAAAGCACATTTCATTCTTTTAAAAAATGTATGCTAGGCCAAGTACAGTGGCTCATGCCTGTAATCCCAGCACTTTGCGAGGCTGAGGCGGGCAGATCACCTGAGGTCGGGAGTTCAAGACCAGCCTGACCAACATGGAGAAACCCCATCTCTACTAAAAATATAAAATTACCCGGGCATGGTGGCACATGCCTGTAATCCCAGCTACTTGGAAGGCTGAGGTGGGAGAATCGCTTGAACCTGGGAGGCGGAGGTTGCGGTGAGCCGAGATCACGCCATTCCACACCAGCCTGGGCAATAAGAACAAAACTCCGTCTCAAAAAAACAAAAAGTATGCTCTAAGATATGGTATGACAAGTATATAGTTTATTATATACATCACAGTGCAGTGAAAGGAGTATGGGCTTGGTCCAGCTCTGCTAGTAGTTAGAAGTAGACAATCAGTTAATGTTCTTTAGGGCTAAGTTTCCTTATTTTGTTTATTAAGGGAGTTGGATAATATAATCCGTAAATCCATTTTAGTTCTGAAATTGCATTGCTCAGTAGTGTCTCTTACAGACATATTCTCCAAGAAACCATTTATATTACAAGAGTGGTTAATGTTTTCATTACATATTTTAACGAAAGCATGTATATATATATGTATATATATATATTTTTTTTTCTTTTAGAGACAAGGTCTCACTCTGTCACCGGGGCTGGAGTGCAGTGGCACACTCACAACTCACTGCAGCCTCAACCTCCCAGGCTCAGGCAATTTCTCCCACCTCAGCCTCCCAAGTAGCTGAGACTAAAGGCACACCATCATGCCCAGCTAATTTTTGTATTTTTTGTAGAAATGGGGTTTTGACATATTGCCCAGGTTTGTCTCGAACTCCTGGGCATCCGCCTGCCTCGGCCTCCTAAAGTGCTGGGATTACAGGCGTGAGCCACCACACTTAGCCAAAAGCATTTTTTTCCTTCTTTTTTTTTTAAGGGGCTTTCTGGCAAAAACTGAAAAGCCTGCTAGACAAATTCTAAAAAAGCTGTTAACACTGCCAAAAGCATTTCTAATTTAACCATGAAATTGTACCCGGGTCTAAGTCCTCACTACAAACTCCACATATCTTTATATGAACATGAGGATAAGATTACACCAAGATTTAACTTCTCAAGATAAAAGATTAACTAAACAACAATTCTGATACCTTGTACTAAGTCCTACGAACACAACAACCATAAGTGACTATATGATACTTATGCTCATGAACACCCTCAAAAATCTTTTCTTTCATCACTCAATAACAAAATAACTTTTGCTGAAATCATTAAAATTAGCTCAGTAAAAAAACAAATGCACAAAGAAGTACAAGGATATTTATTTTATAGCATTATTAGTAGTAACAAAAGATTGGAAAGCATCTAAACATACAGCAACAAGAAAGGGCTAAACACATTAACACGTTTAGAAAATGAAAGGATTTAATCATTCAAAATAATGATTAAGTAGAGGCAATTCCATGTTAATCATATGGAACAATTTCCAAGAATTTTCAGGTCAGGACAATGGGCATAGGGTGCTATCATTTGTAGAAGAGAAAAAAGCAAAAATGAAATATATGTGTAGACTATCTCTGGATAGTTACAGAATGAACTGGTTCACAACAGCTGCCTTTAGGAAAAATAATTGGAGGTCAGTATTATAGGGGTAGGAAGAAAACATTTTTTTTTGAGACAGAGTTTTGCTCTTGTCACCCAGGCTGGAGTACAATGGCGCGATTTGGCTACTGCAACCTCTACCTCCTGGGTTCATGTGATTCTCCTGCCTCAGCCTCCCAAGTAGCTGGGATTACAGGCACTGCCATCATACCTGGCTAATTTTTGTATTTTTAGTAGAGATGGAGTTTCACCATGTTGGCCAGGCCAGTCTCGAACTCCTGACCTCAGGTGATCCTTCCGGCTCGGCCTCCCAAAGTGCTGGGATTACACGCGTGAGCCACCACACCCGGGCGAAAAAAATACTTTTAAAACCTCTTGTAGTACATTTAAATTTTTTTTCCATAGGCATGGTGCATCTATTTTTATTTTTAAAGTTACATTTTCTTTAAGTTACAATTTCAAGTGAATAAATGAACAGATATGTATATGTATATACATATATACACACACACAGATATCGATGCAAACCCACATAAAAAAGAGTCTAGAAGGAAATATACCAAAATATTAACAGTGGTTGTCTTTGGGTAGTGGAATATAGGTGATTTATTTTCTTTTATCTTTCTCTATAGTCTCCAAATATCTCAATGAACATGTATTAGCTTTGAAATAAAAGAAGTTACATGTTTTTAAAACAAATACACATTTCTATCACAATTTTTTCAGATATTAAATAAAGTACATGCTGTGAGAATATGCATATTTTTATTAGAACTCTGAAATGGTTTCATGCTGGGATTCCATATGTTTTCTCCAGACTCACCCTGAAGTTATTTGAAGGATCCTTGAAACTCTTTTGGATTGCTGCTTGGAGAACATTCCTGTAACTTGTTCCTGCTCCTTGAACTATAAAAGCAGAAGGGAATTACTGAGTTAAAACTTATAAATTATTATCAAATAAATCTTCAACAGTGGTTCAGTCCAAGGTCAATCACCATCTTTCAAAATACCCCAAACTTTCCAGCCACCCTACTGTATTCAAAATTTCAGATGACTCTTTGACGAAACATCATTAAGAATGGAGTATAGGGTGCCCTGGCCCGCCCCGTCGCTGCGGCAGCCCCTGTCCCCGGCCCACCCAGCCCACCCAGCCCACCCGGCCACTGGCTGCAGAGTGGCAGCGGTGCGGCCTCGGCGTCGCAGCAGCTTCAGTGTTTTATGTCGGGTCGCGGGGTCTCGCGGTAGCATAACGGACTACCTATCAGCGGCGGCACCGGCTACGTGGTCGAGGACGGGTTCACCGCGCTGAAGGGGTGGGTTGCCCCTCCACACCTGTGGGTTTTTCTCGTTAGGTGGAACGAGAGACTTGGAAAAGAAAGAGACACAGAGACAAAGTATAGAGAAAGAAAAAAGGGGGCCCAGGGGACCGGCGTTCAGCATACGGAGGATCCCACCGGCCTCTCAGTTCCCTTAGTATTTATTGATCATTTTTGGGTGTTTCTCGGAGAGGGGGATGTGGCAGGGTCATAGGATAATAGTGGAGAGAAGGTCAGCAGATAAACACGTGAACAAAGGTCTCTGCATCAAGAACAAGGTAAAGAATTAAGTGCTATGCTTTAGATATGCATACACATAAACATCTCAATGCCTTAAAGAGCAGTATTGCTACCCACATGTCCCATCTCCAGCCCTAAGGCGGTTTTCCCCTATCTCAGTAGATGGAACATACAATCGGGTTTTATACCAAGACATTCCATTGCCCAGGGATGGGCAGGAGACAGATGACTTCCTCTTGTCTCAACTGCAAAGAGGCGTTCCTTCCTCTTTTACTAATCCTCCTCAGCACAGACCCTTTACGGGTGTTGGGCTGGGGGACGATCAGGTCTTTCCCTTCCCACGAGGCCATATTTCAGACTGTCACATGGGGAGAAACCTTGGACAATACCTGGCTTTCCTAGGCAGAGGTCCCTGCGGCCTTCCGCAGTGTTCGTATCCCTGGGTACTTGAGATTAGGGAGTGGTGATGACTCTTAACGAGCATGCTGTCTTCAAGCATTTGTTTAACAAAGCACATCTTGCACAGCCCTTAATCCATTTAACCCTGAGTTGACACAGCACATGTTTCAGGGAGCACAGGGTTGGGGGTAAGGTTACAGATTAACAGCATCTCAAGGCAGAAGAATTTTTCTTAGTACAAAACAAAATGGAGTCTCCTATGTCTACTTCTTTCTACAAAGACACAGTAACAATCTGATCTCTCTTTCTTTTTCCCACACCGCGCAGCAGCTCTTCGCCAGCGGCAAGGGACTCACCTACAACGACTTCTTGATTCTCCCAGGATTCATAGACTTCATAGCTGATGAGGTGGACCTGACCTCAGCCCTGACCTGATGGTCACGCTGAAGACGCCGCTGATCTACTCCCCCATGGACACTGTGACAGAGGCCGACGTGGCCATCGCGATGGCTCTGATGGGAGGTATTGGTTTCATTCACCACAACTGCACCCCAGAGTTCCAGGCCAGTGAGGTGCAGAAGGTCAAGAAGTTTGAACAGGGCTTTATCACACACCCCGTGGTGCTGAGCCCCTCGCACACTGTGGGTGATGTGCTGGAGGCCAAGATGCGGCATGGCTTCTCTGGCATCCCCATCACTGAGACGGGCACCATGGGCAGCAAGCTGGTGGGCATCGTCACCTCCCAAGACATTGACTTTCTTGCTGAGAAGGATCACACCACCCTCCTCAGTGAGGTGATGATGCCAAGGATCGAGCTAGTGGTGGCTCCAGCAGTGTGAGGTTGAAAGAGGCAAATGAGATCCTGCAGCTTAGCAAGAAAGGAAGCTGCCTATCCTCAATGATTGCGATGAGCTGGTGGCCATTATCACCGGCACCGCCCTGAAGAAGAACCGAGACCACCCTGTGGCCTCCAAGGATTCCCACGAGCAGCTGCTCGGTGGGCCAGCTGTGGGCACCCATGAGGATGACAAATACTGCCTGGACCTGCTCACCCAGGTGGGCGTCGATGTCGTAGGCTTGGACTCATCCCAAGGGAACTCGGTGTATCAGATCGCCATGGTGCATTACATCAAACAAAAGTACCCCCACCTCCAGGTGACTGGGGGGAATGTGGTGACAGCAGCCCAGGCCAACAACCTGATTGATGCTGGTGTGGATGGGCTGCGCAGGGGCATGGGCTGTGCGGCTCCATCTACATCACCCAGGAAGTGATGGCCTGCAGTCGGCCCCAGGGCACTGCTGTGTACAAGGTGGCCAAGCATACCCAGCACTTTGGTGTGCCCATCATAGCCAATGGCGGCATCCAGACCGTGGGGCATGTGGTCAAGGCCCTGGCCCTAGGAGCCTCCACAGTGATGACAGGCTCCCTGCTGGCCGCCACCATGGAGGCCCCCGGTGAGTACTTCTTCTCAGATGGAATGCAGCTCAAGAAATACCAGGGCTTGGGCTCACTGGATGCCATGGAAAAGAGCAGCAGCAGCCAGAAACAATACTTCAACGACGGGGATAAGGTGAAGATCACGCAGGGTGTCTTGGGCTCCATCCAGGACAAAGGGTCCATTCAGAAGTTCGTGCCCTACCTCATAGTGGGCATCCAGCACGGCTGCCAGGATATCGGGGCCCGCAGCCTGTCTGTCCTTCGGTCCATGATGTACTCAGGGGAGCTCAAGTTTGAGAAGCGGACCATGTCAGCCCAGATCGAGGGTGGCATCCATGGCCTGCACTCTTACAAGAAGTGGCTGTACTGAGGACAGCGGTGCAGGGTGAGGTGGTAGAGGGAGTGCACCCCAGTGCCCACCTTCGGGCACAGCTTCCCTCCATAACTGAGTGGTCTGCAGATTTGCACTATGGGTTCCCCAGCTCCTTTCCAGGGAGAGAGGAGGGGAGGCTCTGAGGGGTCTGCAACCCCCCTCGCTGGGCATCCCCTGCAGAGTCAGGACTGCTCCCTGGGCCAGGCTGCCCTGGGAGCCCCCCTGAACCCAGCCAGCTGGGCGCTCAGGCCCTGCGCCTGCCTCAGGTCTTTCTTGCTGCAGCCTGCTCCAGCCCAACCCCCATCCCAGGAGCAGACGGCCCCTCCTGGCTTCTCCTATAGGGTACCTCCCTGTCCCCAGCCCCCCAGGAAATGGTGCTCTCCTGGCCCTGCCTCTGGCCCTTCCCAGGCCGCTGCCCCCTCAGCCATGTGGCACTTCTGAGCTCCAGACCTAGGCCAAGGGGAGGTCTCGGCCCCCTTCCCCGGCTCTGGGCTACTCTTGGGTCCTGCTCCTCAGGCCACTCCCCAGTCCCCGGCCCTGGGGAGGAGGCTGCCCTGATCATGGCCGCCTGCCTGTCATTCCTGACTCACCACCGTCCCCAAGTGTACCATTCCTGCCCTCTCCTCAGCTGCAGTTGAAGGCTTTAACTTTGCACACTTTGGGATCACTGTTGCGTCCCTGTGTGTTAAATAATCGGAATAAAAATCAAGTAGGTCTCAAAAAACAAAAGACAAGAATGGAGCATAAATGCTACTTCTGTTTTCGATCTTTGATCAGTCATACTGTTGGGGTAAAAGAGTGCTCTATAGATCAATGAGTCTCAGCCATGCCCTTTAGGCTGTGATGCTATGGTGGCAGTGAACTTGCTAACAGAGCCCAAGCTGAGGATGAGTCTGAAAGACAATGAGGAATGCAAGTAAGGGAGAAGGCCAATGTGAATCTGGTCCTTTTTATCAAGGAAGAAATCGAATGTGCTCTTTTCCATAAGGAGGTTTTATGCAACTTGGGACACATGCAAGGAAGGTATGAGACCCAAGTGACATCACCCGAAGTTGGATAGTGGTTGTGAGGCCAAATACCAGAGCAAGGCAGTAGGGTTCAGCATACATGCAAAACCCCTGAATGTCCATAGCTCTGCTAGCCTGTGCAGATCCCAGATTCTTTCTTGAAGACTGAAATGTTAAGAACTGCTTGGCAGCATTTTGCAGAGATCATAAATATACAGGGCAATGGAGTTGGCAGATCTGGGATATGAAGAATATAAAGGGACGTGATTTCTAGCCACAAGCTAAAGGAGGCTTTGGTCATCTGGGTTCCATTCCATCCACCTATCCAACAAATGAATATTTATCAGTCGTGATGCCCACCCCCAAGCACAGAGTACTTCCTCTAGACCACTGAGAGGCCAAAATTCTTACCAGACTGCTTGTACTTCTGGATTTTTGTCTTCAGGTCTATTCTGTGGATGTTCTTTAGGCATTTTTCTAATAAATCCAGTTGATCTGGGGCAACCAGATTTAGTTTCTCCAACTCAACCACAAGGTCCAAGAAACTCTAAGAGAACCACCAACAAAAAACAAATGTCAATAGAGCTAGCTAGGCCAGGTGCAGAAGTTCATGCCTGTAATCCCAGCACTTTGGGAGGCTGAGGCAGGAAGACTGCTTGAGCCCAAGAGTTTGAGACCAGCCTGAGCAAAATAGTGAGACCCCCATCTCTACAAAAAATAAAAAAAATAAGCTGAGTGTGTTGGCACACACCTGTGGTCCCAGCTACTCAGAAGGCAGAGGTGGAGGATCACTTGAACTCAGAGGTCAAGGCTGTAGTGAGCTGTGATTGCGCCATGGCACTCCAGCCTGGGCAGCAGAGCGAGACCCTGTCTCAAAAAAAGAAAAAATAGAGCTGACTAGTAAGCCCCAAATGCAAACCTCAGTCCATGTGATTTATAGCAGTAAGAAAATGTGACAAGATGAGCCCTTTCAATGATCTTAAACCAGACATCTCTGTCATGAGCAACTTAGACTCCTGATTTTTACTCAGAACAGAGGTGGTGGTAAGTCTTTTGGTCATCAATCTGCTCCTTGGTTGCAGACAGACACGTGTGCCATGTTGTGTCATTGAGAAGGACCGTGAAAGATCAGGGCTGAAAAGAGAACCCTCCTAAGTTTATTATTTTCCAAAAGGCCAGGCTGGTGTCATAGTGAAAAACTCTAAGGGCTTCTCTGAAAAAGGAGAAGAAAGGTAGCTGGGGAAAGACTTTATGAGAAAAATCACGTTATAGTTTTAAAGTTTCCAAAATATTTGAATCAATGTCGGGCCTTCCAACTCATTCTGACATTCTGACTCAGGGGGTTATAAAAATGTGAAATTACAACAAGGTTTGAGTATTCTGCTATTCATTTACCTTGGGCCACAGTGATTATGAACGAACGATACTTCAGAAATAGGCATTGCTTTGGGATCTATTTCCTTTGCATTTAACATTTAGTTACTGAAGTGCTATCTTTATTTTTGAAAATAATAATCATAATTTAAATATATATAAATGGCTGGGAGAGACAATTACTAGAAGAAACCAAAAAGGGAGTTCTAGTTTCATTTTCCTTCCCATTTTGCATTTGATAGGACTTAAGAAACAAAACTATAATCATTAGGAACATGAGGAAATTCTCAAGCAATGACTTATCTGAATCGTTACAGGCAGGCACTGGCCTGCCTATTTTGAGGACCTATTGTCATATTTTAGAAACAATAGGTTCTCAAACATTTCCTGGCCTATCCTTAGGTCAACAGTACCATGTAGGGCCAACTGGAATGTTGTTTTATTTTATTTTATTTTATTTTATTTTTGAGATGGAGTCTGGCTCTGTAGCCCAGGCTGGAGTGCAATAGCACAATCTTGGCTTACTGCAACCTCCGCCACCCGGGTTCTAGCAATTCTCCTGCCTCAGCCTCCCAAGTAGCTGGGATTACAGGCGCCCACCACCACGCCCAGCTAATTTTTGTACTTTTAGTAGAGATGGGGTTTTGCCATGTTGGTCAGGCTGGTCTCGAACTCCTGACCTCAAGTGATCTGCCCGGCTCAGCCTCCCAAAGTGCTGGGATTACAGGCATGAGCCACTGTGCCCATGAGCCATTGTGCTAGGCCAACTGGAGTTTAAAAAAAATTTTTTTTTTTGAGACAGAGTCTTGCTCCATCGCCCAGGCTGGAGTGCAATGGTGCAATCTCGGCTCACTGCAACCTCTGCCTCCTGGGTTCAAGTGATTCTCCTGCCTCCACCTCCTGTAGCTGGGATTATAGGTGCCTACCACCACGCCTGGCTAATTTTTTGTATTTTTAGTAGAGATGGAGTTTCACCAGGTTGGCCAGGTTGGCCAGGCTGGTCTCAAACTCCTGACCTTAGGTGATCCGCCCACCTCGGTCTCCCAAAGTGCTAGGATTACAGGTGTGAGCCACCGTGCCTGGCCATGGATTTTAAATATTTTTCTAGCAATCATGACATCCCCGAGATCTTCACCACTACCTGGTCTTCTTTTCTTCCTTTTTTTTTTTTTTTTTTGAGATGGAGTCTTGCTGTCACCCAGGCTAGAGTGCAGTGGTGCCATCTTAGCTCACTGCAAGCTCCGCCTCCCAGGTTCACGCCATTCTCTTGCCTCAGCCTCCCGAGTAGCTGGGACTACAGGCGCCCGCCACCACGCCCAGCTACTTTTTTTGTATTTTTAGTAGAGATAGGGTTTCACCGTGTTAGCCAGGTTGGTCTCGATCTCCTGACCTCGTGATCCACCCACCTCGGCCCCCCAAAGTGCTGGGATTACAGGCGTGAGCCACTGCGCCCGACCTCCTGGTTTTCAACTCTAAATCTCTACTTTTACCATTTCCCAGACACACCAGTCACAAGAACCTCCCCCCACCCCACTCCTACATGCAGCCTAGACCCCACAATGACCTTGAGTCAGCTGAGGAGAAATAGATGGCAGTAGGAGAGCGATACTATAGTGGACTAGCACCTCCTTCCTGTTTCCACCCAGCACAAGCAGATGGGATGTCTTCCCCACACCCCCATCAAACCAGGGAGGGAAAAACATATGAGCCAGACCTATGAATTTTACAGAAATAAGGATAAAATCCAAGGATGAAAGAAACATCCAAGGCCACACCAGAAGATATTATTATCCTATTTCTTCAATTCATAAACCAATTCTCTTCCCATTCATGTTGTTTAAAAGCCACCTGAGATGTCTGACTCCCACTATAGTGGCGGCAGACTGCCTGCTTCCCTCTCTCTGTATCAAAAAGAGTAGCTCCCACTTCTGATAGGCTCCTGGGACCATGAACCAAAAGAAGAAAACTCACCTTCTCCTTGCTTATCTTGCCTCGGCCCATGTAATCCTTCATGAGGAAAATTAATGAGGACACATCAGATTTATCCAAATCCTCACCAATCTCTGCCATCAGCACTCTGCAAACCAGACAAGTTCATTTAGTTAATTCAGACATCAGTCCTAAGACAACTCCAAGTGCCCACGCCTCCCCTATGCAACAATGGATTAAAAGAATAGTTCTTGCCCCTGTGTAAATGTGTCCCTCCCTCATAAAATAGCAAGCCTAGATCACCCCAGGAAGAGATCTTAAGGGAACTCAAAAAAGGGAACTCTTCCTTGCCCGTTTAATGGGAGATGGTACATCCTTTGCCAACTAAGTTTCTGAAAACAACTCAGAGAATGGAAACTTCCTTAAAGAATCCCCTAGCTCCCCCAGAGGTTACAGTGAAATGACTTAAGAACCCAAATGACTAACATAAAAGACAGAAATAGAATTTGAAGTAGCCTTGTCTTATCTGTTTAGCAAGCTCTCAGGTGATGTTGATTCAAGGACCATATTTTGAATTGCAAGATGCTGAAGGAAAGAAATACCTGAGATATCCTGGCCCACCTCTGAACTCAAAGGGTACAGGCATCTGGATCACAAGGATTCTGAACTTAGATGTCTTTGCCTAGAAAGCCTCTCCTGACTCAGTGGTGGCTGGAGCTAACACTATATATATATATATTTTTTCTCCCCCTAGGAAATAGACTTTGGGAACCAATAACCGCACTTTTCTGGGGCTCCTAAGGACACCTTGTGGTTAGTATTGTTACCATGACATTGTCATCAAGGCCATTTTCCCAGTTAGGCTCTCAGATTCTTGAGGATGGCAGACTTTTCATTTTGTCCTAGAGCTTACCAAAACACTTAGCACATGCCAATACACAATGAAGCCCACTCACCAGATGAATAAATAAATCTAGCACTCCCCTTCAACTGCCCCCCTCTCTTCACAGAGCGCCTGAAGAATCTCCACTCATCATAGCAAGGAAATGGGAAATGGAGAGATTGCCCTATTCACTGAAACTCAGTTGGTGCCTCCCGGAAAGTCTGAAGATTACTGACATTAAAACTGATGGCTGAATAAGTGGAAGATTAAAAAAATAATAATAATAACAATGATAATAATCCCTTCTATCTGTAGAGTGCTTCACAGTTTAAAAAGTACTTCACATAGTAAATTATTACAACTGATGCTCACAACAACCTTGTAAAGTCGGGTATTATTATTTTTCACTTTACAAGTAGGAAAACAGAGGCCCAACAAAGTTAGCGATTGGCCCAGCCTGCCTGGCCCATAATTGGTAGATCTGAGGCTTGAAACAGGTCTTCCAGCTACAATGAGCTATGATCACGCCACTGCACTCCAGCCTGGATGACAGAGCAAGACCCTGTCTCAAAAACAAACAAACAAAAACCAAAAACCAAAAAAACAGGCTTTCCAAGTTCAAATCTCATATACTTTCCAAAGCCCACACTGCTTTCAGCTCTCTTTAGTATAGTTCTTGATAATAATTATCATCTCCAAATACACATTATCAACATAATAAAAGGCTGGTGGTCGAGCGAAAAAACACCGGCTGGGCATGATGGCTCACACCTATAATCCCACCACTTTAAGAGGCCAAGGAGGGCAGATCACTTGAGGCTGGGAGTTCAAGACCAGCCTGGTCAACATGGCAAAACCCTGTTTCTACTAAAAATACAATAATTAGCCGGACGTAGTGGTGCGTGCCTGTAATCCCAGCTACTCAGGAGGCTAAGGCAGGAGAATCACTTGAACCCAGAGGCAGAGGTTACAGTGAGCCAAGATCGCAACACTGCACTCCAGCCTGGGCTGCAGAGCGAGACTTTGTCTCAAAAAAAAAAAAAAGAAAACACCAACTTAAGGTTACAAGTTATCTTCCTTTCCCCAGGAACTCAGTCTCTCAGTAGCTTCCATGCCCCTCTGAACCTCTAAAGACATTAACATGTGAACAGGAGGAAGGAGCAACCCAAAGCTTGTGGGAACTAAAGCAGACTCCAGTGGCCATTTCCTCTTTGGACTGAAGGGACTTAGATGTGGTTAACTGAAGAGATTTTCAATTTGGGCTCTCCAACGTCTCCAAGGGCAGGAAGTGCAGGAAGGGAGCCCACCCTGATAAACTTCCTCAGCAGGGGTAGGGCCAACAGGGATTCAGAAGGGATGATGGAGTTTCTACAAAGGTAGGAAGATTACTGTCAGACTTGTTATTTCCTTTCTTTGTACCACAAATTATCAAGGACTGACTTCACAGAAAATGAACTAGTAAACACCGCTGCAGATATCACATTGTCAGAGGCTGGCAAGAATGACTAGCTCTTAGTCATTCCTATCCTTCTTCACGTCTTGTCATTCTATCCTTCAGGCAAACACATACCATCTGTCCCTTCTACCTGCATATGATCCCAATTCCTTTGAGAAAGCATGTTTCAGCTGGAGGCAATGGCTCACGCCTGTAATCCCAGCACTTTGGGAAGCCAAGGCAGGTGGATCACTTGAGGTCAGGAGTTCAAGACCAGCCTGGCCAACATGGTGAAACCCCATCTCTACTAAAAATACAAAAAAAATTAGCCAGGCATGGTGGCGCACTCCTGTAGTCCCAACTACTTGGGAGGCTGAGGCAGGAGAATCGCTTGAACCCAGAAGGTGGAGGTTGCAGTGAGCCAAGATCACGCCACTGCACTCCAGCCTGGGCAACAGGGTGAGACTGTCTCAAAAAAAGAAAAAAGAAAGAAAGAAAAAGAAAGCAAGAAAGCAAGTTTCAAGAATTTAAAGGGCTCACAGGAATGAAGTGACATCATCTGGCAGTTGGATAAGTGGGCAGAGACAGTAAAATGGCTGCACTTCTTATTATCCTCGTTTCTGCCATTCAGTAGAGTCTGAGACACTTCACTCCCTCCCACCCACCCAGCCTCAGGAAGAGTTGATGAATTACCTATAGTCCGAAACAAGGTGAGGGTTCCTGAGCAGGTGGGTCTCCACAGCTTTTCTGTCCATCTTCAAGATACGTTTGAGCAGATCAAATCGCCTCACTCTGTAGAGCAGTTCAGCCAAGTCCCCGACAGACAGCTTACCTCTTTCACGTAAAATATCCAGAAGGTCCCTGACATTAGGTGGAACCACATCTATAGCAACATCCCGGCACAAAAAGAGCAGCATCTCCTTCTCATCTGTGTCAAGTGCTTCTTCAACCTGATGGATGACCTCAGCAGACATCCTATTCTTAGACTAGGGAAGCTCACAAGGGTCTTGCAGTACAGCTCCGGGCCAGTCAACAGAAAGCCAGCAGGCAGTCAACTTCATTTCTGAGGTCTGACTTCATTTCTTTCAGAATCCTTTCCAGTGGGGGTGTTCTGTGGTTAAAAGGGAATTTTTCTGAAAATCTTATCAAGCTAACTTATGCCTAAGATTGAAAGTATGGGCTCTTTCTTTCTGGGTGGTCTCCCTGACCTAAGTAGATTAAGTTCTATAGAAAGGGATCTATAGAAGACTAAGAAAGGGATCCTTGGTAGACAGAGCCAAAAACAGACTAACCCAAAGAGACAGAGAAGAAAACCTACATTGTAAAGGAAATGAAACAACAGATGAACTCATCTGCAAGGAAACCCCACATTCTTTTTCAGAATTCATCAGAATGTAAAGCATGTTCAGGGAAAATTACAACTAAGGGTTTAATGGCCTCAGTAGGAGGAATAGGGAAGAAGTACGTAGTAGAAGGAAGTGGGAAAAGCCCAATGACAGACAGCCTGACTAAACCAGGGAAACTTGTGTCACAGAGTTAAACCTCCACTTCAATGACTCCACCCACGTGGCCTTGAACAAACAATGGGGAAAAGAAGTTTCTGTCCCTGTGCCACTCCTTTTTTCTAGTTGCTCTCCTACTTCAAAAGCCCCTCACTCACACCTGGAGGCAGAAATCTCTGCTGCCATCCTCCTAGACCCCAAGCCCTTTTCACAACTTCATCATGAATCCTCACAGAGCCTGCTACCAAGTTGTCAGGTTTGGATCACGTTTTCAGACCCTGAGCCCCATGGAGGTGCCAGAGGCCCTGACTCTCAATGCACTGCTACATGGCAGCAATTGCCATCAGTGCTTCTGATGTTCTCAGTGGAACATCAGGAAGTTACAGAGGATCTGGAGAAAGATCTCACTCCTGGGAGGGGGCTGGGTAGGAGGGGTAAGGAGCTCATGCAATGGGTGTGTTCTTAACTTCTTCCATTGAAACTCATCCTATTTTCTTTCAAAATTTAAGTTGCTAACCTATCTACTCTAAGTTTCACAGCTAAAACTTATGTTAAATCACCTCTTGTGTTCTTTATCTGTTCCTACAAGACAATATTTCAGGTTAAAATCAAATTTAGTGACAAAAAATAAGTGGAAACACAACCCAACTCTAAATTGCCAATGGTTGCTTTGTATTCGTGTTCAAGTATATTTATATATTTATCTAGCTGTATTTAGTGAAAGAAGCACTGAATCCATTTATTTATCTACATACGGTATCAGTCCACAAAAGATTTGAGCTATCTTAAAATAAAAACACATAAGTAGAAAAATTTTATATGAAAACAAGGGGAAAAATTAGGTTAGAAATTTGAAATGGGCTTGCCCATTCATCCAAACTTCACTTAAATATGATTATTTGTAAATAACTGGAGAAATTAAATTTGCTAAGTTAAATTTACTAAAATTAAATGTGCTCAATGAAAGTGGAAACATTGGCACTCAGACTATTTTACTTTTTTTTATCAGAAAGATAAATACAAATTTTATGTGTTCTGGACAGCCCAAATCTATACTCCACTCACAGGCCAACAGTGCTTTAATCTCATCATCAGCTTCCATGAAAAGGAGGCCAAGTTCTTTTCTACTGTATTCATTAATAGTCACAATTTTGTCAACAGTTGTTATTATAAATTAAACTATAAAATATATGCAGTAGAAGGAATTATAAAAACACAAAAATAAAATCATTAAACACAAGAGTAAGAAATGAGATATTATACAAATTCACTGACATATTTGAAAAAGAACCAAACAGAACTACTAGAAATGAAATGCTTAATTCTCTACTTTTTTACAGTCATCTAACTTTTGTAATTCATAAGTATCAACAATATAGCAATGCCACCAAGAGTTAACAAAATGAGATAATCATTTTAAAAAACATGATCTGCTCAGTTTGTTTCTTCCAACCATTAAACCCATGACTGCTTTCTGCCAGTCACGCACGCTCAGCAAGAGTACTGGCATACTGTCTTCCCTCTGTGCTAACGGGGGTAGAGTTTGGCAGCAAAATCTAGATTACTCAGTGGTAGCATCTGGCACACTGAAAGAAAATATCAAAAGGAAACTACAGATCCCGTGTGGAGCCAGCCCACTCAGATGCAACAAAATATCAGCGTGTGTGTATGCTGGAGGCAGTTCACTGTGGCTAGAGGTGGTGAGCACTTGAGAAAGGAGAGCATACTAGGGAGAGGTAGGGCTGGGGTCCGAATAATCACCACTTTGTTGGGGTTTAAGCCCAAGCCAAGAAATTAACATAAAAATTACTCTTAGACTAGGGAAGCTCATAAGGTCTTCAGTTTTTTGTAGAGAAAGGGTCCCACTGTGTTTCTCAGGCTGGTCTCAAACTCCTGGGCTCAAGTGATTCTCCTGCCTTAGCCTTCTGAAATGCTGAGATTACAGGTGTAAGCCACCAAACCCAGATGAATGAGTTCTTTAGAGCCCAGTAAAAGGACTTGTGCCCATCAGTTACCAACTCCACCCTGCCTGAGCTGCCGGACTCAGTGTCCCATTCACCTCTTCTGAAGAGTCACTTGCTTTCACCTTACTCAGATGAAGGGGCAAAGGAATATCCAATTATTTTTCTTCCCTGCTTTCAAATACCCAATGCTCCTGACTGATCAAGATACCATTAGTTTCATTTCTCCCCCCAGTGTTTTCAGCAGTTCACTTTCCCTAGCCAGACAAAATTGGCACCTGTGTGTGTTTTCTAGAATTTTAAAGGAATTCCCCTTAACTCCCCTCACAGGCATATTCTAATTTAATGACTATATCTCCCCTTCTTTTCCACACCCACACCCTGGTACAAACTGTCCCTGACCTTCACAACAAGAGCAACTAAAACCTGAGACCAATTTCTGTTTCATTTCTCTTGCAGAAGTCATAAGACTATCGCCAATTATTATTCAAAACGTCAACAAAGCTTAGGCAAGTCAGAGTTATCTTTCACACACTAGCTAACAGGAGCATCCGGTTCTGGAAACAGAAATACTCCAGGCATTTTTTGTAGAAATTACACTTAATACTGGAACTAACAAAACTGCTGAGAGGACTGGAGGAAGGAGCTCTGGGGTGGGATTCTAACAAAGACTCCTGGGGCTGCTGCAACAACCTTGCCTCAGCCAGGGAAGTGAGGATCAGGAGGCTGCCACTAGAACTGAGCTCAAAGACCCTCTGACAGTGGAGACCCAGGGATCATGTAATGCCCAACCTTGTTTTTACTAACCCTGTTTTTAGACTCTCCCTTTCCTTTAATCACTTAGCCTTGTTTCCACCTGAATTGACTCTCCCTTAGCTAAGAGAGCCAGACAGACTCCATCTTGGCTCTTTCACTAGCAGCCCCTTCCTCAAGGACTTAACTTGTGCAAGCTGACTCCCAGCACATCCAAGAATGCAATTAACTGATAAGATACTGTGGCGAGCAATATCCGCAGTTCCCAGGAATTCGTCGGATTGATAACGCCCAAAGCCCCGCGTCTATCACCTTGTAATAGTCTTAAAGCCCCTGCACCTGGAACTGTTTACTTTCCTGTAACCATTTATCCTTTTAACTTTTTTGCCTACTTTACTTCTGTAAAATCGTTTTAACTAGACCCCCCTCCCCTTTCTAAACGAAAGTATAAAAGAAAATCTAGCCCCTTCTTCGAGGCTGAGAGAACTTTAAGCATTAGCCGTCTCTTGGCCGCCGGCTAAATAAACAGACTCTTAATTCGTCTCAAAGTGTGGCGTTTTCTCTAACTCGCTCAGGTACAACAATCAGACGGCGCATGCTACAAACTCTGGCCAGCATTTTCAATTATCTGGCCTTTTTCCCTCCTGACTGCCAGCCCTGCAACATCTAGGGTGACCGAGTCCCAGGAAACCCCTCAGTCCCAGGCAAACAGGGATGGTTGATCACTCCAGCACCCCTGCCTTAATGAGGAAGCCTCTACCACTCCTACACCTCCAGTAGCAAGTTCTGAAGGAAGGGAGAAGAGATAACACAATCTGAAAACTACTTATCACCACACCCTGGTGGTTTCCTGAGCTGGGCCCCTACGGCTGCTCAACAGTTTAATTTACAAGAAGACTCTGTTCAGCTCCTTTCCCACACCCTTCAAGGAGTGTGGGAAACCTCCAACACTCCACAACTCTCTTTCATCCCAACACCACCCCCAGTGCCATTTCTCATCCATGTATCAGGCACAAACTCCTGCCACCTTCCACCTTTCCACTGCCCCAGCCGGTCCCTCCTGTCCCTCTGCTTGCCTAGAGCTAAGCCTCCCTGCGTGCCCTCCTGTCTCTACTAAGCCCCTATGTCCACTCTCATCATCCTCTCTACCTCCAGAGACGGCTCCTCCCAGCTCATAAACATGTGCAAGTCTCTTCCATCTTAAAAAATAAAGCCAAAATCCTCAAAAAAGCCTGAGGGTCCCCTAGACCGACCATCCTTTCACTTTATTCCCTTTCACATAAAGCTGGGACCTCGTGAAGGAACAGTCTGTACTCAGTGCTTCAGTTTCTTCAACCACAATTCACTTCTCAACATGCCTCCACCTGGATCCCCTCACCCACCATCTCCTCTACACAGCCACACTCAGTCCTGAGCCATACTGGAATCTGAGGCAAAAGGGACAATCAGCAATACTGACGCTGTCTTTATTTAAAATGTTGGTATTTTGTTCATCATAAATTTTTGGCATTTATGTCTGTTTTTTAAAATATTGCATTAAAATATTATCTATCTTGATGACTGACTTTTTGAGCGCCCCCTTACATGTCCTGAAGCCAGTGCCTCGTTTGCCCCTGCTAGTATCCCAGCCCTGATGACACAGCTCTTGTTGAGGCCCTGGTGACCTCCTGGTTGCCACATCCAAAAACTTGGAAGTCCTCTTTCATCTGACTGCTCAACTCCAGCTGACACTGCTAATTAATCCCTCCTTGAAACTCTTCTCCCTTGGCTGAGCTCACACCACTATATTCTACACAGACCCTTCTCTAACTTTCTTCTACTCCTCAGCATACTCTTTCTGCACCTGTCCCTTAAGTGCTGGTGCCTACCATCCGTCTCTCATCCAAACTCATTCCCCTAGCCATTCTGTTCCCCCTGCTTCAGACCTTACCCTCTCCAAATCTACCTTCCATCTAAGTGAACTTTCTAAAGTTCATGCCTGAACTGGCCAGGCGCGGTGGCTCACACCTGTAATCCCAGCACTTTGGGAGGCCAAGGCAGGCGGATCACTTGAGGCAAGGGGTTCAAGACCAGCCTGGCCAACATGGCAAAACCCTGTCTCTAATAAAAATACAAAAACTAGCTGGCCGTGGTGCTGCATGCCTGTAATCCCAGCTACTCGAGGGGCTGAAGCACAAGAATCTCTTGAGCCTGGGAGGTGGAGGTTGCCAGTGAGCTAAGGTTTCGCCACTGCACTCCAGCCTGGGCAACAAGAGTGAAACTCCATCTCGAAAAACAAAACAAAACAAAACACCTCTATTGAAGCACTTAACACACTTCCCTGGTACCCACATTAGCCCTAACCAGGTGTCAGCAAATGTGGTTAAGTTTAGTCAGGCTGGGGGGAGGGGGGAGGGATAGCATTGGGAGATATACCTAATGCTAGATGACGAGTTGGTGGGTGCAGCGCACCAGCATGGCACATGTATACGTATGTAACTTACCTGCACATTGCGCACATGTACCATAAAACCTAAAGTATAATAATAATAATAATAATAAAAGAAAAAAAAAAAAAAAGTTTAGTCAGGCTTCTCAACCTTTCTTACAGAACACCAACGCTGCCCCCAAACTATCTGGTAACAAAGGCACATATTGTTCCCTGTAATCAGCAGCAAAGCATGCAGCATGACCAGCTAAGCCATCCAAAGACGTACTTAACATTCCCTTCTTTCTACTGCTTCTCTATGTGAAGCAAGGTCATCGTATGGCATGAAAGCAATGTCATGTCCAATGAGCCACGACGTGAATGCAAATGTAATTTCTTAGCAACCCCACAAACTGGGCGGCAATGGAGAAACCTGTCTTGCCAGCTGCAGAAAGCAGCATGCAAACCTGAACTTTCAGGTGTCTGGGAAGCCCCAGTGGAGATATGAACATGAAACAAAGTGTCATCCAGAAGTTTCTAAAAGGAGAAGAGGTTGCACAATTCTGGGTAAAGTAGAATGTGGCCATCTCACAGAAGTTTTGTGCATTCATCCTAAACATAACACAATTCACCTTCCTCCTCCATTGGTGTGCAGAACAACAGATGATCCCAATTATAAAATGACATAAAATTAGAAGTCATATTTTATAAAATTATTTGATGAGGCTGCTATGGTTTGAATATGTCCCCTCCAAAGTTCAGGTGTTGCCAATATGATAGGATTAAGAAGTGGGGCCTTTAAGAGGTGATCATTCCCTGGAGGCACCTCCCTCCTGAATAGGATTAGATGCCCTTATAAAGGGGGCTGATAAAGGGAGTTTATTTCTTTTTTTGCCCTTCCACCTTTTGCCATGTTAAGACACAGCATTCCTCCCCTCCGTAGAATGCAGTGTTCAAGGCACCAGATTGGAAGCGGGGAGCAGCCCTCACCAGATGTCAGCACCTTGATCTTGGACTTCCCAGCCTCCAGACTGTGAGAAATAAATTTCTGTTTTTTATAAATTACCTGGTTGTGGGTATTTTGTTATAGCAGCACAAAACAGACTAAGACAGAACAGACTTTTCATGACTCTCAGGGAAGCTCCCACAAATTCCAACCAGACATTATCTCCAATAACTTTCTTGGTTCCTAACACATGTAGGCTGCAGAAAATGAGAATGAATCAGAAATGAGAAAGCATCTAGATCAAAAGATCATAAATCATCATCTATTGGATATAGAAACATGGGCAAAGTCACCAGGAGCAAGGGAGCTAAATCAGTTGATGTAGTGCCTTTAACTAAATTTAAATTTTCACTTTGGCAGGTATACTTGCTCAGCTTACACAACAGATTGCCCACTGTAACTAAAGGGCCAAGAGCGGCCCTGCAGGAGATAGCTCTGTTCAAAATCAGAAATTGTGCATAATACTACGGACAAACTTCTGATACATAGCTCAAGCACTAAGAGTATCATCCCCACTTCAGCCCAACCCATAATCTAACTCTGAACCAAAAATATCTCAATGTTCCCTGGACAGTATTTTTCTGTCCCAGCAACTTCACTCAAACATTTGCCTCCATTTGGAAAGCCCCTTCCCTCCTCTCAGTCTGTACCTGAAATTATATCTTATCTCTCAAGATGTCTCTTCTATAAGCTTGTATTGATCCCCAAATCAAGTCATCTCTTCCTGCTTTGTAGCACTGTTTGTGTTCTCTTCCAGCATTTTATCTTATTCTATCCTATGTGAGACTCAGTTGAGTACTGTCATATGTGGAGGTCCTTGGGGATAGATAGGCTTTTACTCATCTTCATTAGGCTGTGGTAAACAATGGCCAGGCTGCCGATCTCAGCCCTCTTGGGTCTTGAACAGACTGGTCATCATTGGACCATTGCAGCCCATGTGTAATGCTTACTCATCCCTTCATAACATACAATGAAGCAAGATGGAGCTGGTGGTGTAGTTAAGATACCATACTTGGAATCTGGTTGTTGGATCCAGAAGAAAGAGCTTGTGAAAGGAAGCTTTTGCAACTACATGAGATAACAATGCTACTGCTTTAGAGTGACTTGCAATGTAATTCTAAAAGGATGGGTAAGCCCCTATGCAAAACTTTCTGGAAACTGGCAGGACCTCATTGGGAGTGGGGAGAATACAATGTCTCCAACCAAGTGGATGTTTGGAAC
Organism: Pongo pygmaeus; assembly: GCF_028885625.2. Classification (NCBI taxonomy): domain Eukaryota; kingdom Metazoa; phylum Chordata; class Mammalia; order Primates; family Hominidae; genus Pongo; species Pongo pygmaeus. The sequence continues at coordinate 101,355,710 of NC_072384.2, read as the reverse complement.
TCATCATCAGTTTACTACCAGGTTTCAATTTATTTGATAGAGAAAAATGAGGAACAGGTCGAGCTGCCTGAGTTTAAGCAAGATGTCAGATTTTAATGCTTCAGCAATAACTGAGTTCAGAGACCAGGTCTCAACTTCAGGTAGTACGAAGAAGACCTATGGCTTAGCCTCACTTCTTTTTAGGTATCTAAACCATCTGATGTCACCTTTAGAGGAACTGGATGTCTAACTTCATGCAACAGCAGTCAGGAAAACAGGCATTCCTTCTCCTCAAGGTTTTGATCAAAGGAATAAAAAGTGGCTCAAGAAACAACCCCATCTATTCAAGAGAATAACATACTATCAATCATGCTACACTACTGCAATAAAATATTTAGGAGACATTCTCTTAAGTTCATCTAGACAAGATTGGCTTAAATTAAATTTCAACTGGGCAGGTATATTTGCTCAGTTTACACAACAGATTCTCCATTGTAACTAAAGGGCCAAACTTCGCCCTTTGGGAGATACCTCTGTTCAAAGTCAGGAATTGTACATAATACTATGGATATATAAAGTTCTTAAAATTACTTTTATATAGCATTCATTTTCTGTAAAAAGCACTACCTGCTTTTTGCTCCAAGAAAATCTGGAAAATAGAGAAAAGTAGAGAAGAAAATAAAAATTCCCCACTTGCTCCAGTCTCATCACCATCCCTGGTACCTACTCATCTGTCCCCTAGTTTCTCATCTCTTGCCTGGGTCCTCATTCTAGGTTCCTTTACATTCCTTGTGACGACCCAGGTTAAAGGGATAGATTCATTCTACATTTAGGCTGAACGATAGCCAGCACGTTTACAGAAAGCCTAGGCAGACAGCAACTGATATAGTGTCTCCTCTGGAGGTATAGCTTTGTGCTATATACAACTTGCCTGTGCTACCACATATTTTATTAATAGCTCCATCACGGAGCACAACCTTATAATTACTTACCAGATTAAAATAATCCAGCCTTATAATTATTTGCCAGATTAACATAATCCAGCCATGGCTTAGAACAGAACTCAAGTCAAGTATAAAATCTGAACTATGGGGTTTCAATAGCATACCATGGCCAAGGTTTTGGGAGAAACTTTTACGCTGCTTCTATGTTTCCAACCAGAAAGGGAGCTCCAGACAGCAGAGGGAGATCTACGTGCTCCCATTCCTCAGCCCTAGCAGGTGCTCAGTAAATGCTGAAGGAGTTACTTTTTTCACTTAACTCTTGATTCAAAGTTGTGGTTATTGTTGCAGGGAATTTGGTTCACTCACCAGATAGTATTCAAGCAAGAAACTGTCAGGTACCTACTCTTTTAAACAATCTCATTGACTTTGAAAACTACTTTTGAAAGCTGCAAGTAAAAACAAACAAAAAACACAGATATATAAGCCAAAGGGAAGATAAAAAAGGAAGTTCAAGGAAAAAACTCAAGAATTTCACAAGTAGATAAGGAAGCTTTTGTTCCCATTTCTAAAGTCACATGACTAAAGAAACTCATTACCCTGGGAAGCATTTTTAAACCTTGGAGTAAGTAACTATGAGAGGATTTTTCAATTACATTTTTAAAAGTATGTAAATATACATATAAATGATTCATTTATTCAACTGAAGAGTTCACTGCAGAAGATACAAATGATCCTGAGTATGCAGATGAAAGTGGTATCAAGTGGTTAGCTTCTCTCTTTCATAATAAGTACTAAATCACCAAAGATGGCAACCCAGTATCGAGAATAAGAGAAAAATAATGTAGAAGATGTTTATCTATTTGGGCCAAAAACTTAAATTGCCAAAAAAAGAAGGTGGCTAGAAGTGGAGACCATCAAAGGAACATAAATACAGAACAAGTGTAGAAAAGGAAGCAATTTTCGCAGGAGAATCACTTGAACCCAGGAGGCAGAGATAGCACCACTGCACTCCAGCCTAGGTGACAGAGTAAGACTCCGTCTCAAAAAAAAAAAAAAAAATGTAGCTGGGTGTGGTGGCACACACCTGTAGTTCCAGCTACTCCAGAGGCTGATATGAGATGACTGCTTGAGCCTAGAGTTAGAGGCTGAAGTGAGCTATGATCACCACTGCACTCCAGCCTGGGCAACAAGACCTCATCTCAAAAAAAAAAAAAAAAAAAAGAAAAGAAAAGAAGGCCCCACCTTGAATCTTTTTTAGAAAAAAGCAGGTTGTAAATAAACACAATTTTAAAAAATGAAATATCTTGCAAACTAGAAAATAAACAAAAAAAATTATGAGTGTTCGTTTTTAAAAATATGTAAAAGACTGTATTTGAGAGCACACGTGTGAAAAAAAAAAAAAACAACATTAAACTGAAACCTTTGGTTATCTCTAGGGAATGAACCCCCGGAGGTTTTCTCTATTTACTTTGCATGTATTTTAACTCAGATAATTATAATACAACTTGACTGAAGAGTGTCTGAAGAAAATGCATTACAGTACAGAATGTTAGGTACAATCCTGAAGCAAGTGCAAAGACAGCCGCTGAGCATATGAAAGTACAGAGAAAGGGCACCAGGGTGGGGTGTCAAGTCTTCTGAGGGGAGATGACAGGAGGAGAGTATAAGGGAGAGACAGGGCATTCCAATAATGATAGTGCTTTTCACCTCACCAATCTATAGTAAGAAAGAACGACTGGGTTCTGCAAGTTACCTGGGCATACTAAAAGAAAAGACAAAACAAATAAAAAGAACCCATGGTGTCATAACTGCCCCACCATGGCCCACAGGCTTCCTCCAGTCAGGCTGTCAGTGGATCTTGTCTAAACTGTCTTGACTCGAAGTTACCTGTGTAGGTAACTGCTGAGTCTTCCTCAACCACATTGTGAGGTTATGGGGACAAGAACCAAGTTTAGATCCATTTCTATGTCCTCGGCACCCAGAACTCTGCCTGGCCCAGAGAAGTTCAATAAATGTTGGTAGGATTATACTGAATTAAAGGCAAGGAGGCATTGGAGTCCATAAACACGAGTTTAATTAGCCCCTGGGGCTCTACAGGGAAGAAATAATCAGACTTCAAGGGTGCCCCATTCCCCAGAGTCCATTCCTGGTATTTGAAAGAGCAACATGCCCCGGAGTGTTGTGAGTCCTCTGGAGGCTCAAGGAGACCTAGGGCCAAAAGCGAGGACTCAATCCTTTTCTGCCAGTATCGGGGGACAGTGCCCCGACGTCCCAGGAGCCCAGGGCGACACCAGCCCAGGGGCGGGGATCGGGCAGGATTCTCGGTCTACTCACGCCCGGGCAGCCGCCGGCTCTTCCCACTGGATCTCCGCCGGGACCAACTCCCACCCTCGCCGGACAAGCTCAGACCTGCTGCTCCGCAAAACCAGAATTGGAAATGCTCCAGATGGGACGAGGAACAAGGACAGAAAGTCAAAAGCATCAACAGGTGGCTTCGCCGGAGGGCGTCGGAGAACCTCTGCCTGCTGAACCGCTTCACGCCTAATCCCCGCCGCCCACCGGCTGAAATGTTACCACACAAGACATAAATTCTCGAATCCTGTCTGCGGAATTCCCCGCCCCCGCGCAGTTGAAACTTGCACAGGGCCACTCGCGTGTCTCTGGGTGGTAAAATTCTCCATGCGTGGTCAAAGGGCTTATGCATAGCTCAGGACAGTTACGTGCGGCCCCACCAGGACTGAGTGGGGACCGCCGCTGCGCCCCCACCACCTACTAGGAGCTGCGGTAGGACCGCCAATGCCCCAGGGGCCTAGGCAATTTCCGCTTCAGCTTCCTGGAGGCCCCCAGCCCAAGGCTCAAAAAACTGCACGCTATCCCGCCCACCCCGGGTCGCGCAAGACTTTCAGGGGGAGGGGGAAACCCAGCGACCCTGCAAATGGCTTCACCTTGGAAACCGGTATAAGGAGGCAAGTAATACCGTGTTAAAAGAAGGTCAAATGTCAGTTACAAACAGAAACGTAAAACATAAAGTCGCTAGAGAAAGCCATTTTAACGAGGACATTTGACCCAAAAGCTGTAAGTAAAACAAGTATTAACAAAACAAGAAAATGTATGTAAAGCAAACAGTAAACATTAAAAACTCCCTTTCAATCTAGTCTTTTTTGTTTAGATCTTGGAGTTGGGCCGGGCGCGGTGGCTCACGCCTGTAATCCCAGCACTTTGGGAGGCCGAGGCGGGCGGATCACCTAAGGTCAGGAGTTCGAGACCAGACTGACCAACATGGAGAAACCCCGTCTCTATTAAAAATACAAAATTAGCCGGGCGTGGTGGTGCATGCCTGTAATCTCAGCTACTTGAGAGGCTGAGGCACGAGAATCGCTTGAACCCGAGAGGCGGAGGTTGCGGTGAGCAGAGATGGTGCCATTGCATTCCAGCCTGGGCAACAAGAGTGAAACGCTGTCTCAAAAAAAAAAAAAAAAAAAAAAAAAAGATCTTGGAGCTCGAGCCAGGTTTTTTGTTCAACGAAACTTTTGTAAGGTTATTTAGGGGAATCACCAAACCGAAAAGTGCCAAAAACTCCGTTCCTCTTATCTGAAATATCTCTCTCTAAAGCAGGTCAAACCTTCCAGAGCCCGCTGTCTGTTCTAGATTATCGCAGTTTGTTGATGTCCAAAAAGCTTTACTTATGCTATACGCTATCCCCCTACTGGTTCCACCCCTCACTGCTTAAGAACAAATTTCAAATGTCAACCAATTAAAATATTCGCAAGACCTCTGGCGTCCTTGAATTTACTCCCTGCTCCGTGGAGCCAAAAACTGATTCTGAATTTCAGTGGCCTTTGTTCTACTGCGTGCCACTGTTAATATTAAAAGAACATGGCCTTCTGTCCAAATCCGGACACCCTCAAGCAAGAACATCTTGAAGCCATTTTACATTTCCCAGTCCTTTTGAAGCGGTGGAAAAGTGGCAGAAACAGGTTCATTTCAAAAGGCTCTAAAAACTTTTCATCAGTCAAGCATTCCCAGCTTTTCCAAGGCAAGCTTTCCTTGCACTTGGGCAAAACAGACATTAAACTGCTCTGGAAAATAACCGCCCTGACCAGGCTATTGTGAAATTCCCTCCAGGGCGGAGGCTCCCACTGAGTGAGATCGAGCGCACACACAATTGTTGGGAAAGTCCACGTTCCCAACAACTTTCGAAAGGAAAAATGCCAGATCTTCTTAACAGTTCACCCCAAGAATTGAACTCTCAAGATCATTTTAAGCAAAGTTTACACGACGCTGAGGACCCGTCACTGAAGCTCGCGGGGGGGCCTCTGGGGCTGCGGCTGCAGGGGGCGGCCAGAGTTGGCCAAGGGTTACTTCCTGTCCATCGGGGTGCAGCTTGTACCGCTGTGGCCCAGGTGGCCCCTTTCTGGGAATCCGGGGCGGAGTTGCGGGTAGAAGGGGTTCGGGGTTTCGGGGGTTCGGAGCCGGGCGGAAGCGGAAGCGGGGGCTTTCCGCAAAGCCCGCGGTAAACAACCGAGATAAGGAATCTACAGAACTGAGTCAGGTTCCAGAAGCGCCCCCGCCATCCCCTGGCCACTGCCGGCCACCTGCAGTTTCCCGGAGCGCAGGGCTGTGAGGAGCGGCGGGGTGTGGGACGCGGGGTGCGGCGGCGCAGGGCCTGCTGCAACTCTGACTCAGGGCCGGGCGTCGGGGCTTGGGGTCTGGGACAGCTCTGGCGCCGCCAGCGCGGGGGTCGAGCGCGGGGCACGTACCGTCCTGTCGCGGCCGGACTCTCCTGCCGCTGCCACCTCAGCCTTCGCTCCCCTAGACGCCGGGAAGGCGCACACAAGATGGAGGCAAAGAAACCGAAAGCCTGGAAGCGGACTTCGTGCTGGGCGATCGCTGTTCGCGGCGCTTCTCTCCCACACCTCCTCCCGTGGTCCTTGTTGTCTCAGCTGTCACTGGACAAAAGTCCAATAGCCGGCACTCACTGTGTTAGGCCATGTCCCCACCCCTAGCTCCGGGAGTCCCTTTTAGTTGAGACTCGTCGGTGAGGCTGCCAGCTCGTCGGTGAGGCTGCCAGCTCGCTGTTTCCTGCTATGGCTTGTGTGACTGAGTATGCAGTAACCGAGGGTGGATGTCGACACAAGTTCCACGCGTTAGGAGTAAACACTGCGAGTGGTTTTTTTTTCTTTCTTTCCTTCTTTTTTGAGACAGAGTCTCGCTCTGTGGCCCAGGCTGGAGTGCAGTGGCGCAATTTCAGCTCACTGCAACCTCCGCCTCCCTAGTTCAAGCGATTCTCTTGCCTCAACCTCCCAAGTAGCTGGGACTACAGGGACGCGCCAGCACGCCCGGCTAATTTTTGTGTTTAGTAGAGACTGGGTTTCACTGTTGGCCAGAATGGTCTCGAACTCCTGACCTCGTGATCCGCCCGCCTCGGCCTCCCAAAGTGCTGAGATTACAGGCGTGAGCCACCGCGCCCGGCTCGAGTGTTTACGATTGATGTCTGGGAGTCATAGCAAACGTGAACGCACTTTGTGGTTTTTTGTGTGTATGTTTTCGTTTTTTGTTTTACTTCTTGAGATAGGGTCTCGCGCTGTCGCCCAGGCTAGAAGGCAGTGGCGCCATCACGGCTCACTGCAGCCTGGATTTCCCGCGCTCAAGCCATCCAACCCCCTCAGCCTCCCAAGTAGCGGGGACCACAGGCGCAGGCCACCACGCCCGACTAATTTTTTTTTTTTTTTTTTTTTTTGTATTTTTAGTAGAGATGGGGTTTCACCATGTTGGCAAGGCTGGTCTCCAACTGCTGGCCTCAAGTGATCCTTGCCCGCCTCGGCCTCCCAAAGTGCTGCGATCACAGGCGTGAGCCACCGCGCCCCGCTACTTTTTTATTTATTCCTAATAACTACTTTATTGTGATTCTTAAAGAGCTTTAACTTTTCTTGAAATAATTTTAAACTCAAAGGAAAGGTGAAGAATAATACCAAGAGAGACTAACCGCAGGACGGCATGAAGAGCTCGGGATTCACCCCTAGTGAAACTGAAAATTATTTAAAACAACAACCATTAACCATTTAAAGCCTCTGAAATGGTCCTAAGGGCAAACAGCAAATGAAGAAACACCTGTTCCAAAAAATCTATGAAAACTCTTGCATCAGAATGTGAGAGTCAGTCTGTGGTATTTAAACCAAACCTCTCCCTTTGTTCAGCAAGACAGACTCCACTCCAGACTGCTGCAACTAAGAACCTCTCTCTTCCCACAGCTCCCAGTCAGAGACCAGCATATCAGCATTTCTCATCTTGCCTCTAGCTACCTGATGCTGAAGGTAAATCCTGGGGGACTGTGGTGGAGAGGTGGGAGATTCCTTCTTCCATCCAGAGGCTCTACCTTGGGTGGAGTGCTGAGACACAAGAGGAGACTTTAGCTCTTTTTCTCCATTACTTTCACCCCATATTCACCCCCAACCTTTTTTTTTTTTTAAATCTCTCCATCTTCCCAAGATAGTTATATTCTGTTTGACTAATCTTCAGTATATATGCTATTATAATCATGTAAACGGTAGTCACAGCCAAGTTATGTACCAAACTATGATTACTTTTCCTTTCCCACACAACTTTTAGTTTTTTCTGGAGTTAATAATTGTCTTGTTTTGTTGGTTTTTCCATGTAATTCAATCCTAAACTCTTTTGTCAGTTATCCAAGTTTGGTTTTTTGTTTTTGAGACAGGGTCTCACTCCAGGCTGGAGTGCAGTGGCCTGATCACAGCTCACTGCAGCATTAACCTCCCGGGTTCAAGTGATCCTTCTGCCTCAGCCTCCTGAGTAGCTAGGACTACAGGTCCTAGCATGCCACCATGCTAGGTGTGCCACTACAGGTGCCATCATGCCCAGCTAATTCTTTAAAAAAAATTTTGTGGCCCGGCGCAATGGCTTATGCCTGTAATCCCAGCACTTTGAGAGGCCGAGGCGGGTGGATCACGAGGTCAGGAGTTCAAGACCAGCCTGGCCAAGATAGTGAAACCCCATCTCTACTAAAAATACAAAAAATTAACCGGGTGTGATGGCGGGCGCTTGTAATCCCAGCTACTCAGGAGGCTAAGGCAGAGAATTGCTTGAACCTGGGAGGCGGAGGTTGCAGTGAGCCTAGATTATGCCAGTGCACTCTAGCCTGGGAGACAGAGTAAGACTCCATCTCAAAAAAAAAAAAAAATTTATATATATAGTAGAAGCGGGGGTCGTGGGTGGCAGGGAGTCTTGCTATGTTGCCCAGGCTGGTTTTGAACTTGCCTCAAGCGATCTTCCTGCCTAGGTCTTTCAAAGCACTGGGATTACAGGCATGACCACTGCTTCTCTTGGCCTTTCTTATCTTTTTAGTACACCAATAAAATTTTATTACAGATCAGCACCTGTCCTTAATTTGGAAACTACTATTCAAGAACACCTAGCTTAGCACCTCCATCACCACCTCCAACCCACCCTATCCCAAGTGAAAGCCATTTCTGGTTGTCAGTAGAACCATCATAGTGGACTTACCCCAGGCCCACCTTGCATGCCCACTGATTCTTACCACTTCAACACACACCAGTATGACTTCTAACCCAGCATATCCATATGTCGTTCCCTGAGGGCTTTTTCTGGCTCACATTGGAAGCCCATGTTGTCATCCCATTTGGCAAACCAGTAGGGGCAGGCATTTAACCCCCTACCCACTGTGCCATCCTTATCCTTTGGCTTCAGCAGCCCTCAAAGAATGACTGTATACGTCTATGTTGACACTCCCACCTGCAGTCCACTTTCCATTTACATCCTCTTACAATCAGCCACCCCTTGGGCTTAGAGATGTGCATACTTGCAGCACAGTTTGTCCCTGGGGTATGGACTTGGAGAAGAGGCCAATGTAGGCCCTGGTGGGAGGCTCAGGGCTCTTTGAGTAGAGAACTTCAGGTCTTGGGTACCCAAAGAGGGTTTTTTGTTTTTGTTTTTTTGAGACGTAGTCTCGCTCTGTCACCCAGGCTGGAGTGTAGTGGCACAATCCTGGCTCACTGCAACCTCTGCCTCCCAGGCCCAAGCAATTCCCTTGCCTCAGTCTCTCAAATAGCTGGGATTACAGGCGCGCACCACCGTATCTGGCTGATTTTTGTATTTTTAGTGGAGACGGGGTTTCACTACGTTGGCCAAGCTGGTCTTGAACTCCTGGCCTCAAGTGATCTGCCCACCTCGGCCTCCCAAAGTGCTGGAATTACAGGCGAGAGCCACCACACCCAGCCCCAAAGAGGATTTTAAACAGAGGGTCTCGGTGTGGGCATGTCCTCTTGACCTTGCAGACTCCTCCCACCTCTGATGATTCTCCTCACCTGAGGGAAGGGCACAGCCCAAGAAGAGGCGGAGCAAGGCCCTTCTAAATCAGGGCCCACAACAGGACCCCCAGTGCCTGGGTCCAAGGGCAGTATTGCTTAAGCCTCTCTGACTTTCTCTTTCCACACTTAACAAAGTAGCAACAAATGTTCACGTTTTCATCAAATTCACTGGTTGTAAACCTTGGCTGCACATTAGACTGTCCCCAAGGAGCTGCAAAAACCTCAGTGGCCAGGTACCATTCCAGACTAATTATATCAAAATATCTGAGAGTGAGACTCAGGGATTGGTAGTTTTTAAAGCTCCCCGTGTGATTTCAATGTACAGTTAAGATTCAGAACAACTGATCTAATCCAAACATTTTCTCACTCCGTCAACCACAACCCAATTTTCAGATGAAGAATCTGAGGCTTAAAGTGAGTTAATAAATTGAGACATCTCACAACTAGCTAGTGACAGAACTAGGACAGGATGCCAAGAATTTATCTAATGCTTTTCCTTATATCACAGTGGGTGACTTGGGAAGTGGAGAATTAATAGCCACAGCAATGACTTTATATCTACTCTCTTAGCCACACATCCTGCCTCAACTCTTCTGACATTCTGGTAGAATATATTCTTGGCTGGGTATGGTAGCTCATGCCTATAAACCCAGCACTTTGGGAAGCCAAGGCAGAAGGAACACTTGAACCCAGGTGTTCAAGATCAGCTTGGGCAATACAGGGAGAGCCTGTCTCTACAAAAAATTTAAAAATTAGCCAGGTGTAGTGATGCATACATGTGGTCCCAGCTACTCAAGAGGCTGAAGTGGGAGGATCACTTGAGCCAGGCAGGTTGAGGTTGCAGTAAACCATGAGCACAGCACTGTACTCCAGCTTGGATGACAGAGTGAAACCCTGTCTCAAAAAAAATATATAAATAAATTTAATTTAAAAAGAATACATTATTTTTTTTTTTTGAGATGGAGTCTCGCTCTGTCACCAGGCTGGAGTGCAGTGGCATGATCTCAGCTCACTGCAACCTCCGCCTCCCGGATTCAAGCAATTCTCCTGCCTCAGCCTCCTGAGTAGCTGGGACTGCAGGTGCGCGCCAGCACGCCCAGCTAATTTTTTTTTTTTTTTCCTGAGACAGAGTCTCACTCTGTCACCCAGGCTGGAGTGCAGTGGCACGATCTCGGCTCACTGCAATCTCTGCCTCCTGGGTTCAAGTGATTCTCCTGCCTTAGCCTCCCAAGTAGCTGGAATTACAGGTGCCCACCACTATGCCCAGCTAATTTTTTGTATTTTCGGTACAGACAGGGTTTCACCATGTTGGCCAGGCTTGTCTCAAACTCCTAACCTCGTGATTCACCCGCCTCGGGTGCTGGGATTACAGGCATGAGCCACCGCGCCCAGCCATAATTTTTGTATTTTTAGTAGAGACAGGGTTTCACCATGTTGGCCAGGATGATCTCAATAAAAAAAAAATACGTTCTTGAGAAGAATAAATAAACACCTAATTCTAATATGCTGGTGCTATGGTTTGGATATTTATTTGTCCCCTCTAAACCTCATGTTGAAATTTGATCCCCATGTTGGAGGTGGGCCTCATGGAAGGTATTTGGGTCATGGGGGTAGATACCTCATGAATAGATTAATGCCTTCCCTTAGCGGTGAGGGAGTTTTTCTTCTATTAATTCCCACAAGAGCTGGTTGTTAAACAGAGCCTGGCACTTTCCCCTTTTTCACTGTTTCTTCTTCCCTCACCATGAGAGAAGCGTTTTGCCTTCCACCATGGGTGGAAGCAACCTGAAGCTTTCACCAGAAGTCAGGCAGATGCCAGTGCCATGCTTCATGTACAGCCTGCAGAACCATGAGCTAAATAAACCTCTTTTCTTTATAAACTACCCAGTCTCAGTTATTCTTTTATAGCAGTACAAAACAGACTAAGACAGCTGGGTTTCTATAGAAGTAGTCAACTGTAGATTTGTAGCAACAGACTTCACAAGCAAAGCAAGGTGCAGAAATTAGTAGTTAACTAAGTCATTTCCAGAAATATATCTGGCACTATTACATAAGGATTAATAGTACTGCCTCTGGAACTAGTTCTGGGTTTGCATTCCAGCTCTGCCTCTCACTAGCAGTGTGAACTTCTGGGTAAGTTTCCTCTTTGTGTCTCAATTTTCTCACCTGTAAAAAGGGAATGACAGTAATAGTCCCAACCTCATAGAATTATTACACAAATTAATCTTTGGAATATGCCTGGCATGGCCAGGCAAAGTGGCTCACACCTGTAATCCCAGCACTTTGGGAGGCTAAGGTGGGAGGAACACTTGAGGCCAAGAGTTCAAGACCAGTCTGGGCAACATAATGAGACCGTGTCTCCACAAAAATAATTTTTAAAAATCAGCTCAGTGGGGTAGTGCACACTTGTAGTCCCAGCTGCTCAGGAGGCCAAGGTGAGCATATTGCTTGAGCCCAGGAGTTCAAGGCTGCAGTAAGCTTGATCGCACTACTGCACTTCAGCCTAGGTAACAGAGTGAGACCCTATCTCTGAATAATATGCCTGGCATATAGTAGGTGCTAAATAAATTAAATACTATGTACCAGGCATTGATTTAGCCTCTGGGAATATAGTGGAAGGAAAAAGGAAAGGTCCTACACTTGGAGCTTAGAAGTTATATTGACAACTTCCATTTCACCTTTTCCCAAAAGTTTTCCCCCATGGTTAAGTGCAAGTGAGCAAATATTTTATTTTATTTTATTTTATTTTTATTATTTATTAATTTTTGAGATGGAGTTTTGCTCCTGTTGCCCAGGCTAGAGTGCAATGGCACGATCTTGGCTCGCTGCAACCTCCACCTCCTGGGTTCAAGCGATTCTCCTGCCTCAGCCTCCCAGGTAGCTGGGATTACAGGAGCCCGCCACCACATCCAGCTAATTTTTTGTATTTTTAGTAGAGATGGGGTTTCACCATGTTGGTCAGGCTGATCTTGAACTCCTGACCTCAGGTGATCCACCCACCTTGGCCTCCCCAAGTGCTGGGATTACAGGCGTGAGCCACTGTGCCCGGCCATTTTTTTTTTTTTTTTTTTTTCAGAGATGGAGTCTCACTCTGTCACCCCCAAGCTGGAGTGCAGTGGCATGATCATACCTCACTGCAGCCTCAAACTTCTGGCCTCAAGCAATCCTCCTGTGTCAGCCTTCTGAGTACCTGGGACTACAGGGATGTGCCACTGTGTTTGGCTAATATTTTTAATTTTGCAGAGAAAGGGTTTTGCTTTGTTGCATAATCTAGCAAATAAATTTAAAAAATAATTTCTGTCACACCAGAAGGCTACGCTATAATATCCATTCATTGGCAAACATTTTTGAGCTCCTACTATGTGCCAGGTACTACATAAAGAAATAGAGGCCAGGCACAGTGGCTCACGACTGTAATCCCAGCACTATGGGAGGCCAAGGCAGATGGATCACTTCAGGTCAGGAATTTGAGACCAGCCTAGCCAACATGGCGAAACCATCTACTAAAAATAGAAAAATTAGCCGAACGTGGTGGTGCATGCCTGTATTCCCAGCTACTCTGGAGGCTGAGGCAGAAGAATTGCTTGAACCTGGGAGGTGGAGGTTGCAGTGAGTTAAGATCACACCACTGTACTCCAGCCTGGGAAACAGGCTCAAAAAAAAAAAAAAAAAAAAAAGAAAAAGAGAAAAAAAAGAAATAAGAGTCTTTGTCCTCAAGGAATTCCTAAGAGGGACATTCAGCTGTAAAACTCTTATTGAATAATGCAATACTATGCATGCATTTCCATGTATTTATACATATAATTTTATTGATAATATATATAAGGTAATGCCTTGTTTATCAGGAAATAACTTTTACCCAACAACCTAGCCAAGAATTAGGGATTATTAAGGAAAAGAGGCACCTGTAATCACAGCACTTTGGGAGGCTGAGGTAGGCAGATCACCTAAGGTTGGGAGTTCGAGACCAGCCTGGCCAGCATGGTGAACCCCTTTCTCTACTAAAAATATAAAAAATTAGCCAGGCATGGTGGCGTGTGCCTGTAATCCCAGCTACTCAGGAGGCTGAGGCAGGAAAATTGCTTGAACCCAGGAGGCAGAGATTTCAGTGAGCCAAGATCGCGCCATTGCAATTCAGCCTGGGCAACAAGAGCAAGACTCCATCTCAAAAAAAAAAAAAGAAAAAGAAAAAGAAAAAGAGGCATTTGAGTGTACAAAAAAGGTGTCACTAAACTAACTCAGTTTGTTTGTAAGATCCTTGGGGTCTAGTTATTTTCATCACAAATGTTAACAAGTTCATTTGGCTGGTTTCCTACATTATGACAAGCTGAGAATTAGGAGCTTCCAGAGCTGGATCAGGAATAAGAAGTGGCAGCTGGTGATGAATGAAGCAAAAATAATATGTGATGAAAGTGACAGAAAAATCATTTTCTGTCATGGCATCTCTCTGCCATGGACCAGTGCAATAACGGATGCTTTCGGTCACAGCTTGAGTCAGAAAAAGGTTAAAGAATGTTCTGTGCATGCTGTTTTAAGAGGGAGAAAAATATTTAATGCATTTTAGAAGGCTTTTTGTGAAAGATGATTCAAATGTTTTAAAAGGTTTAATTCTTAAAGAGTTGAGTTATCTGGAAGATTCACTTAAATGATGATACCAAATAACTGGGAAAATATTCCCTTTGATTACTATTTATGCATAATAATGATAAATTCTGCAATAAGAACAATGTAAAATATAATGTATAATAAAAATGTTGCTTATAGGTTAAAGATGAGAACAAAAGGAAGACTTCAAGCTGGAACTGCAGAAGGAAGATTTGAGATTAATGCTGGGTCTGAAAATTGAGCAAAGGCTCAATTGAGAGGAGATGATGGTCTAAATGAAGGAATTATTGTTGAAAATGTTAAAAATGCAGCAGAATAGCCTGGGCAAAATGGTGAGACTCTGTCTCTACAAAAATTACAAAAATTAGCCAGGTGTGGTGGCTTGAGCGTGTGGTTCCAGCTACTTGGGAGGCTGAGGTGGGAGGATCACCTGAGCCCGCCCGGGAGGTTGGGGCTGTGGTGAGCCATGATTGCACCACTGCACTCCTGCCTGGGTAACACAATGAGACCCTGTCTCAAAAAAAAAAAAAAAGTGCAGCAGAGTAAATTCCTGTTTGATCAACTTCTTACAATGAATGTTTACAGCCCTTGCTGGGTTCGAAAATCAGTTTGAAAACATACTTTGTATATTTCTTTTGAGTCTATGTGTACTTAGTCTAATTCATGCATTTATCCAGTAGACATTCATTGAATACCTACTAAGTGTCTGGCATCATTCTAGGTGCTGAGGGTGTCTCTAAGAACAAAACTAGCTGTGCTCTCAAAGAGATCCTACAATGTAGACTACTAAGAATTAACAGAGAAAGCACTAAAACTTGTATGCTTATTAATCACTGTGTAAGTAATAAATGGAAGTCTCATTTAGATAAATCAAAAGCCTTGCAATCTCCATTAGTCAGAGTAACATAGATTTAGCTGGGCATAGTGGCATGAGCCTGTCGTCCCAGCTACTCGGGAGGCTGAGCTGGGAAGATGGCCTGAGCTTGGAAGGTCGAGGCTACAGTGAGCTGTGATTGCACCACTACACTCCAGCCCGAAAGACAGAGTGAGTCCCTGTTTCAGAAAAAAAAAAAAAGTAATATAGATTTGATACAGTAGACAGTGTGGCATAGCGGAAAGAACATGGGTTGTGAAGTCAGAGATCTGAGTTCAGATTTTGACTCTGAGACTTAATAAATATTTGTGTGACTGTAGCCAAGTTAATGAATCTCTCTGATCCTAATTTTTCTTATAATAGAGATAGTGAATACCTTCTTGTGTAAGGAATAAATGAGATAATAGAGATAATACCTTCTTGTATAAGGAATAAATGGAATACTATGTGTAGTGATGGTAGGTCAAGGCTATGAAGAACTGGGCATGCTTTGCTTTGGTGAGAGCATTGGTTTAGCTTTGGGGAGGGCCCATAACTATCGGGAGCGTAAAAGGAAGAAGAAGGTTTTGTTTTTGTTTTTGAGATGGAGTTTCGCTCTTGCTGCCCAGGCTGGAGTGCAGTGGCACAGACTCAGGTCACTGCAACCTCCACCTCCCGGGTTCAAGTGTTTCTCCTGCCTCAGACTCCCAAGTAGCTGGGATTACAGGCACCTGCCACCATGCCTGGCTAATTTTTTGTATTTTTAGTAGAGATGGAGTTTCACCATGTTGGCCAGGCTGGTCTCGAACTCCTGACCTCAGGTGATCCACCCGCCTCGGCCTCCCAAAGTGCTGGGATTACAGGCATGAGCCACCACGCCTGGCAGAGAAGAGTTATTTTGGAGATAAGAGGATAAATGTCAGTTACAGGTAAATGGAAATTTTGGTATAGCCTGTACATTAGACACTATTGTGTATGTTAAATTTCATGGGTATTGTCTTAATTCATTTGGGCTGATATGATAAAATACCATAGACTAGGTAGCTTATAAACAACAGAAACTTATTTCTCACACTTCTGGAGCTGGGAAATCCAAGATAACTGGCAGATTCAGAGTCTGGTGAGGGCCTGCTTTCTGGCTTATAGATGTGGTCATCTTCTCACTGTGCCCTCATATGGTAGAAGGGGCAAGGGAGCTCTCTATGATCTCTTTTATAAGGGCACTAATCCCATTCATGAGGGTTCCACCCTCATGACCTTTTCACCTCCCAAAGGCCTCACCTCCAAATGCCATCACACTGGGGATTAGGTTTCAACATATGAGTTTCAGGGGGAAACATTCAGTCTATTGCAGGTATGATAGTGATATTGTGATCATGTAGGAGAATGTCTTTGTTCATAGAAAACACACACTGAAGAATCTAGGGGTAAAGTGTCATGATGTCTGCACATTACTGTCAATGATTCAGCAAAGTGTGTGTGTATGTGTGTGTCTAGAGAGAGAGATAAAGTAAATGTGGCTAAATGTTAACAATTGGTGTCTGTAGGTAAAGGGTATATGTGTATTCTTTAAATTTTCTGGTTTTCAGGTTTTGTTTTGTTTTGTTTGAGACAAAGTCTCTCTCTGTCACCCAGGTTGCAATGCATTGGCACGATCTCAGCTGACTGCAACCTCAGCCTCCCGGGTTCAAGCAATTCTCATGCCTCAGCCTCCCGAGTAGCTGGGACTACAGGCGTGCACTACCATGCCCAGCTAATTTTTGTATTTTTAGTAGAGACAAGATTTTGCCATGTTGGCCAGGCTGGTCTCAAACTCCTGGCCTCATGTGATCTGCTCACCTAGGCCTCCCAAAGTTCTGGGATTATAGGCGTGAGCCACCACGCCCGGCCTTGTTTTCAGGTTTGAAAATAAAAAGTTGGAAAAATATCTACACATGATTGTGTATTCCACCAATTGTATTTGGAATACAATGTAAGACTTTTCATGCACATAATTTTACTTAAAAATCTTATCTTGAGGTTTTTTTGGGGGGCAGAAATATGAACAATTTCTGTGCAAATATTAGTCAAAAACACCATATCCAGAGAAAAATATATTCCCTGATGTTTGATAAAAACAAAGATACATTCCACTTGGAAGACGTTTATCAGGGAGGTGCTTTGCACCTCCTGTGTGACTGCATATGAATTTTTTTTACTTTTTGTTTTTATCCCCTTGACTAATCTATTTTGTTTGTTTGTTTGTTTTTTGAGACAGAGATTCCCACTGTTGCTCAGGCTAGAGTGTAGTAGCATGATCATGGCTCACTGCCACCTAGACCTCCCAGGCTCAAGCAATCCTCAGTAGCTGGGGCTACAGGCACGTGCCACCATGCCCAGCTAATTTTTTATTATATGTAGAGACAGGGTCTCACTATGTTGCCCAGGCTGTCTCGAACTCCTGGGCTCAAGCCATCCTCCTGCCTTGGCCTCCCAAAGTGCTGGGATTACAGGTGTGAGCCACTGCACCCTGCCTGCTTTATTCTTTGCAAATGTTAAGGCTATGTAAATCTAAGAATGTGGAAAAGCCTAAATGCAGTATACACAACCATCTGTGGTTCTGTTGAATTTACATGTTCTGCTCTGGCAAGCTGTAGTAACAGGCACTGGAGTATCCTCCTGCCTGAAACAACTAAAAAACCATGTAGACAAAATGTCTACCTGCATTCTAGCCTGGGCAAGTAGCAAGACTCCATATCTTAAAAAAAATACAAAAGAGCAAAGAACCAGGAAAAGATCACTTATATGAGGACAATAACAATCAATCAATCAATAGAATTACACCCAGAAATGCCATAGGTAATAGAATTAGTATATTTGCCTTGGCTTTTGAGGTGAGGTAAAACAAACAAACAAAAACAAACAAGCAAAATAATTAGTAGATAGGAATACTAAAACAGATTCTATAGCCATATTTCAATAAGATAGAGGAAAGACTGAGCATGTTAAGTTGAGACATGGAAGATATAAAGACTCGTATTAAAACTATAGATGGGGCCAGATGCAGTGGCTCACACCTGTAATCCCAGCACTTTGAGAGGCCAAGGTGGGAGGATCGCTTGAGGCCAGGAGTTTGAGATCAACCCAGGCAATAAACAGAGATCTCATCTTTACAAAATAAAAAAATTAACCGGGCACGGTGGCACACACTCTCAGCTATTCAAGAGGTTGAAACAGAAGGACTCCTTGAGGCCAAGAATTCAAGGCACAGTAAGCTATGATTGTGCCATTGCACCACTCCAGCCTGGATGACAGAGCGAGACACTGTCTCTAAAAAAGAGAAAAAGCTCTAGATGGGCCAGATGTGGTGGCTCATGCCCATAACCCCAGCACTTTGGGAGGCTAAGACAGGAATCACTTGAGGCCAGGAGTTCAAGACCAGCCTGGGCAACATAGCAAGACATTCATCTTACAAAAACAAACAACCACCAAAAAACACACATTAAAAAACTTCTAGATGCAAACTACAATGTCTGAGGTGAAGAATACATTGCATGAGGTTAAAAGCAGATTAGATACTGAAGAAAAGATTAGTGAACATGAAGACACACAATATAAATTATCTAAAATGAAATACAGAGGCCATGTATGGTGGCTCACGCCTGTAACCTCAGCACTTTGGGAAGCTGAGGTGGGCAGATCACTTGAGGTCAGGAGTTTGAGACCAGCCTGGCCAACATGGCAAAACCCCATCTCTACTAAAAATACAAAAATTAGCCTAGCGTGGTGGTGGGCGCCTGTAAACCCAGCTACTCAGGAGGCTGGCAGGAGAATCACTTGAACCTGAGAGGTGGAGGTTGCAGTGAGCCAAGTTTGTGACATTGCACTCCAGCCTGAGTGCGACAGAGCGAGATTCTGTCTCAAATAATAATAATAATAGTAAAATGAAAAACAGAAAAAATACTGAAAGAGAAAAATAAAGAGTATCAGGGAAACCATAACACAGTATCAGGGAGGCTAATATATGTGTAATTAAATTCCCTGAAGGAGGGGATGGGAGATAGAAAAAGTACTTGAAGAGGTTGGGCGCTGTGGCTCATTCATGCCTGTAATCCCAGCACTTTGGGAGGCCAAGGCGGGTGGATCACCTGAGGTCAGGAGTTTGAGACCAGCCTGACCAACATGGCGAAACCCTGACTCTACTAAAAAAATAACAAAAATTAGCCGAATGTGGTGGCGGGTGCCTGTAATCCCAGCTACTCAGGAGGCTGAAGCAGGAGAATCGCTTGAACCCAGGAGGGAGAGGTTGCAGTGAGCCCAGACTGCGCCACTACAATCCAGTCTGGGCAACACAGCAAGACTCTGTCTCAAAAAAAAAAAATAATAAAAAATAAAAAGAAAAAATACTTGAAGAAATAATGGCTGAAAAATTCCAAATTAGATAAAAACAAACCCTTTGATCAAAGAAGCTTAATGAGCTCACTTCCTCTAAGCAGCCTGAGGTGATCTGTGAAAATGGTTCACTATTCATTTGTCCTAGAAAACTTCACAAAAACATGCAAATCAAAAGGTTCAAATCTTTGTTTTCTTTAAGAATACAGGTGAAATTATCTGGGCCATCAAGGGTAGGCATACACAAGAAGCCACCAAGTATTCTGAAAGATGTCACTTTATAAAAATACTGTGTAGAAACCACGTTACAATGGTGGAGTTGGTAGGTGTGCCCAGGCCAAACAGTGGGGCTAGATACAGGGTTGCTGGCCCAAAAAGCGTACTGAATTTTTGCTGCACATGCTTAAAAACGCAGAGTAATGCTGAATTTAAGGTTTTGGATATAGATTCTGTGATCATTGAGCCTATCCAGGTGAACAAAGCACCCAAGATGCACTGCTGGACTTACAGAGCTCATGGTCAGATTAACCCATACATGACCATGACCTCTACCTGCCACATCGAGATGATCCTTACTGAAAAGAACAAATTCTTCTTTTTTTTTTTTTGAGACAGAGTCTTACTCTGTCACCCAGGCTGGAGTGCAATGGCGCCATCTCGGCTCATTGCAACCTCTGACTCCCAGGTTCAAGCGATTCTCCTTCCTCAGCCTTCCGAGTAGCTGGGATTACAGGCCAGTGCCACCATGCCTGGCTAATTTTTGTATTTTTAGTAGAGACCAGCTTTCAGCATGTTGCCCAGGCTGGTCTCGAATTCCTGACCTCAAGTGATCCGCCCTCCTCGGCCTTCCAAAGTGTTGGGATTACAGGCATGAGCCGCCGCACCTGGCCAGAACAAATTATTCTTTAACCAGAAGAGGAAGTTGAATTGAAGAAAAAGATATCTCAAAAGAAACTGAAGAAACAAAAACAAAAACTTGTGGCATGGGAATAAATTCAGAATAAAATAAATGCTAATAAAAGTTTGTGGCCAGGTGTGGTGACTCATGCCTACAATCCCAGCACTTTGGGAGGCCGAGGCGGGTGGATCATTTGAGGTCAGGAGTTCGCGACCAGCCTGGCCAACTTGGTGAAACTCCGTCTCTACTAAAATACAAAAATTAGCTGGACATGATGGTGTGCGCCTGTAATCCCTGCTACTCGGGAAACTGAGGCAGGAGAATCGCTTGAACTCAGGAAGCAGGGGTTGCAGTGAGCCTAGATCATGCCATTGCACTCCAGCCTGGGTGACAGAGCGTCCGTCTCAGAAAAAAGAAAAAAAAAGTTTGCATTTGGAGACCATTATTCTAAGTGAAGTAACACAGGAATAGAAAACCAAATGTCATTATGTTCTCACTTGCAAGTGGAAGCTAAGCGACTGGGCGCAGTGGCTTATGCCTGTAATCTCAGCACTTTGGGAGGTTAAGGCAGGCGGATCGCTTGAGGCCAGGGGTATGAGACCAGTCTGGCCAACATGGCGAAACCTCATCTCTACTAAAAATACAAAAATTAGTTGGGCTTGTGGTGCTCACCTGTAATCCCAGCTACTCGGGAGGCTGAGGGAGGAGAATCACTTGAACTTGGGAGAGGGAGTTGCAGTGAGCCAAGATCGCACCACCGCACTCTAGCCTGGGTGACAGAACAAATGAGACTTTGTCTCAAAAAAAAAAAAAAAAGTGGGAGCTAAGCTATGAGGACACAAAGGCATAAGAATGATAAAATGGACTTTGGGGACTTGGGGAAAAGAGTGAGAGGGAGGTGAGGAATAAAAGACTACATATTTGGTACAGTGTGCACTGCTCAGGTGACAGGTGCACCAAAATCTCAGAAATCACCACTAAAGAACTTATTCATGGAACCAAACACCACTTGTTCCCCAAAAACTTATTGAAATTATAAAAAAAGAAGCTTGATGAACCCCAAGTACAAGAAACATGAATAAAATTGCACCAACAAACATGATAATCAAATTGCTTAAAATCAGTGCTATTCCTTGGATATGAATGATCTGTCAATGTGTCCCATAACTTTCCCTTTTGACAGGAAAGGACTAAGCTAAAGACACAGTATCTCTGGAATTTTGCCAGGATATGAAGTTCAGTGTCTGCTCCATTCCAGACTTTTTATTTTTTTCTTTTTTGAGATGGGGTCTTGTTCTGTTGCCCAGGTTCAAGTGTAGTGGTGCAAACATGGCTCACTGCAGCCTCGACCTCCTAGGCTCAAGCAATCCTCCTACCTCAGCTTCCTAAGTAGCTAGTACTAAAGGTACATGCCATCATACCTGGCTAATTTTTAATTTTTTTGTAGAGACAAGGTCTCCCTATGTTGCCCAGGCTGGTCTTGGACTCCAGGGCTCATGCAGTCCTCCGGCCTCAGCCTCCCAAAGTCCTGAGATTACAGGTGTGAGCCACCATGCCTGGCTAAGACTTTTTAAATGAACCAGAACAGCCCTAACACAAGGGATTCAGTCCTAGACAATAGCAGCTGTCACCAGCTTTCATCCAGATGGCCTGCCAGTTACTGTCCAGAGTTGTTCCATTTCTCTTCTTTGCCTGCCTGGCTTGATGATCCCCTTGAATTAGAATCTATGCTCTTGTCCTTGCACCATCTTACTTGCATAACCCATTTGGACAGAATTTTCTGGCTTTGGCTCTTAGCACTCTCTTTAGACATTATTTGGTAAATGTCCTCTGCCTCAGACCTCAGGACATATACCACATGGACCCCACCACCATTCCTACCCATTTTTCTGTGAAAATTTTCCAGAAATAAATTTCTGATCATGTGGCCAATCAACCCACTACAATCTCAACCAAGGCTGCATATGCAAAACCACTTTGTTGTTTTAGATTTTGTCACTTTTTGGAATTATACATTTTGTTATGCCATTTATTCCCCTTAGCAAGAATAATTAATTGCCCTTAAAGGATAGTGGAAGGCGGAAAATAATGATGTAATGTGGAGCATGCTCAGAAATATTAAATTAGTTTTTCCACTAGGATATAAAGGTCCATCTTCTGCTGAGAAGTCTATGAGAGGCCAAGTAATCATTTACGAGAGTGGCTGCATAACACATTGGTTCGCTGCAGACTCTCTTATTGGTTTGTAATACAGGTTTCACACAGGCTTCATTTGCCAATTGTGTTGTTTAGTTGGAAAGTAAAAGGTTCTTGAGATTGGGGTGGAGATGGGGAGAGGAACACTGATTGATTCCTGGCTTGGGACAGGAGATTGTTGCTATACTCTTACAGAAGTATTATCTCCTTTGTCAAAATATAGCCAAGATGTGAAATTGAAATAGTAATTCTCCTTACTTAAAAATTATTTATTTCTTTTTTTGAGACAGAGTTTTCACTTTTCTTGCCCAGGCTGGGATGCAATGGCACAATCTCAGCTCACTGCAACCTCTGCCTCCCAGGTTCAATTGATTCTCTTGCTTCAGCCTCCCAAGCAGCTGGGATTACAGGAGTGTGCCACCACACCCGGCTAACTTTTTGTCTTTAGAGACCGCGTTTCACCATATTGGTCAGGCTGGTCTTGAACTCCTGACCCCAGGTAATCGTCCCGGCTCTGCCTCTCAAAGTGCTGGGATTATAGGCATGAACCACTGCACCCAGCTCCTCCTTGCTTAAAAATTCTAATAAGTGGCTGCGCACAGTGGCTCACGCCTGTAATCCCAGCACTTTGGGAGGCTGAGGTGGGCGGATCACAAGGTCAGGAGTTCAAGACCAGCCTGGCCAACATGGTGAAGCCCCATCTCTACTAAAAAAAAATACAAAAATTAGCCGGGCATGGTGGGGCGTGCCTGTAGTCCCAGCTACTCGGGAGGCTGAGGCAGGAGAATTGCTTGAACCTGGGAGGCGGAGGTCGCAGTGAGCCAAGATCGTGCCACTGCACTCCAGCCTGGGCCACAGAGCAAGACTCCGTCTCAAAAAAAAAGGAGGGGGGAGGGGCTGGGTGCGGGGGCTCACGCCTGTAATCCCAGCACTTTGGGAGGCTGAGGCGGGCAGATCACGAGGTCAGGAGATCAAGACCATCCTGGCTAACAAGGTGAAACCCCGTACAAAAAATTAGCTGGGCGTGGTGGCGGGTGCCTGTAGTCCCAGCTACTCGGGTGGCTGAGGCAGGAGAATGGCATGAACTCGGGAGGCGGAGTTTGCAGTGAGCTGAGATCGTGCCACTGCATTCCAGCCTGGGTGACAGAGTGAGACTCCATCTCAAAAAAAAAAAAAAAAAAAAAAAAAAGGGTGGTGTGCATTGATGGAAAAGTTACATATTATAAAACTCTTTCAAAACCTGTTGTGCTTTTATTTTCTCAGTTACTCTTTATCTGACTTTTCTTTTTCTTTTTTTTTTTTTTTTTAAGAGATAGAGTCCTATTCTGTCACCCAGGCTGGAGTGCAGTGTTGGCAAGCTATAACCTTGAAAACTTGAACTCCTGGGCTCAAGTGCTCCTCTCACCTCGGCCTCCCAAAGTGCTGGGATTACAGGCATGAACCACTGTCTGTGCCTGGGCTCGCTCGCTCACACCCTCCCTCCCTCCCTCCCTCCCTTCTTTCCTTCCTTCCTTCCTTCTGATGGAATCTCTCTCTGTCACCCAGGCTGGAGTGCAGTGGCACAATCTTGGCTCACTGCAACCTCCGCCTCCCAAATTCAAGCAATTCTCCTGTCTCAGCCTCCAGAGTAGCTGGGATTACAGGCGCCTGTCAACATGCCCGGCTAATATTTGTATTTTTAGTAGAGACAGGGTTTCACTGTGTTAGCCAGGATGATCTCAGTCTTCTGACCTTGTGACCCGCCTGCCTCGGCCTCCTAAAGTGCTGGGATTACAGGTGTGAGCCACCGCACCCAACTGTGTTTCTTTCTTTTTTAAAGGATTGACTTTATTTTTTTTTAATCTTTTTTTTTTTTTTTTTTAAATAGACAATGTCTCACTATGTTGCCCAGGCTACAGTGCAGTGGCTATTCACAAGCAGATCCCACTACTGATCAGCACAGGAGTTTTTGACCTGCTCTATTTCTGATCTGGGCCAGTTCACCTCCCAGGTTCATCCCTCCTTGGGCAACCTGATGGTCCCCGCTCCCCAGAGGTCACCAATGTTTTTTTTTGGTTTGTTTGTTTGAAATGGAGTCTCGCTCTGTCACCCAGGCTGGAGCGCAGTGGTATGATCTCGGCTCCCGCAACCTCTGCCTCTTGGGTTCAAGTGATTCTCCTGTCTCAGGCTCCCAAGTAACTGGGATTACAGTCATGTGCCACCGTGCCCAGCAAGATCGACCTTAGATGGTCAACTAAAAGGGGAATTTATTGCTCCATAAAAGTTGATTTAAAAATCAAAGAATAGGCCGGGCGCGGTGGCTCACGCCTGTAATCCCAGCACTTTGGGAGGCCGAGGCGGGCGGATCACAAGGTCAGGAGATTGAGACCATCCTGGCTAACACGGTGAAACCCCTTCTCTACTAAAAATACAAAAAATTAGCTGGTGGGGGGATGGCGGGCGCCTGTAATCCTAGCTACTCGGGAGGCTGAGGCAGGAGAATGGCGTGAACCCGGGAGGCGGAGCTTGCAGTGAGCCGAGATGGCTGGCGCCACTGCACTCCAGCCTGGGAGAGAGTGCGAGACTCCATCTCAAAAAAAAAAAAAAAAATTCAAAGAATAAATAAAATGACTTTAACCATTTTCAATTCAATTCAGAAAATACTTATTGAGAGTTTACTTTTTTTTTTTTTTAATTTGAGAGGGGGTCTTGCTCTGTCGCCCAGACTGGAATGCAGTGGTATGATCTCGGCTCACTGCAACCTCTGCCTCCCGGGTTCAAGTGATTCTTCTGCCTCAGCCTCCCTAGTAGCTGGGATTACAGGCGTGCATCACCACGCCCAGCTAATTTTTGTATTTTTTGTAGAGATGGGGTTTCACCATGTTGGCCGGGCTGGTCTCGAACTCCTGACCTCAGGTGATCCACCTGCCTTGGCCTCCCAAAGTGCTGGAGTTACAGGTCTGAGCCACCACACCCGGCTAAGAGTTTACTCTTCACACAGCACTGTGAAAGAAAAATAGTGTAACTATGTATAAGTAGTTTAAATGAGAATTTATATTAATTATAAGAATTTTTGGCTGGGCACTGTGGCTCAGGCCTGTGATCCCAGCGCTTTGGGAGGCCAAGGTGGGAGGATCATTTGAGCCCAGGAGTTTAAGACAAGCCTAGGCAACATAGTGAGACTCCATCTCTATAAAAATTTTAAAATTTAGTGGGTGTAGTGGTGCATGCCCACTATAAAAAGAAAAGAATGATGATAAAGTATGCATTTAAAAATGAAATTAGCCAGGGCCGGGTGTGGTGGCTCACGCCTGTAATCCCAGCACTTTGGGAGGCCAAGACAGATGGATCACCTGAGGTCAGGTGTTCGAGACCAGCCTGGCCAACATGGTGAAACCCTGTCTTTACTAAAAATACAAAATTAGCTAGGCACGGTGGTGCACACCTGTAATCCCAGCTACTCGGATGGCTAAGGCGGGAGGATCACTTGAACCGTGGAGGCGGAGGTTGCAGTGAGCCGAGATCATGTCATTGCAGTCTAGCCTAGGCAACAAGAGTGAAACTCCGTCTAAAAAAAAAAAAAAGAAATTAGCCAGGCAAAGTGGTGTGTGTGTGCCTGTAGTTCCAGCTACTCGGGAGACTGAAGTAGAAGGATCTCTTGAGCCCAGGAGTTCAGGGCTGTAGTGTGCAATAATCACACATGTCAATAGCCGCTGTACTCCAGCCTGGGCAACATAGCAAGACACTATCTGGAATTAAGTTCAAATTAAGCATTTGTGAATGTTTCCTATGTGCAAGGCACTGTGTAGAAGACAGGATAAATAAGGCAAGATTTGCAAGATTTCTAATCTGGTAGAGATTAAGGCAAGTATAAAAATATCTGAGTTACAGGGCAGGCGTGATGGCTCACGCCTGTAATCCCAGCACTTTGGGAGGCCGAGGTGGGTGGATCACCTGAGGTCAGGAGTTCAAGACCAGCCTGGGCAACGTAGTGAAACCCTGTCCCTACTAAAAATATAAAAATTAGCCAGGCGTGATGGCGTGTGCCTGTAATTTCAGCAACTCAGGAGGCCGAGGCACGAGAATTGCCTGAACCCAGGAGGTGGAGGTTGCAGTGAGCGGAGATCACGCCATTGCGCTCCAGCCTGGGCGACAGGGCAAAACTCTGTCAAAAAAAAAAAAAAAAATCTCAGTTATGAGGTAAAACAAGATATGTTTTATTAGGAGAGTACAAATTTCTGTGCAATTTTTAAAAGTTTAATGACAATTTAGTTTCTTTTTTTTTTTTTTTTTTGAGACAGAGTCTGGACCTTGTTGCCCAGGCTGGAGTGCAGTAGTGTGATCTCAGCTCACTGCAACCTCCACCTCTTGGGTTCAAGTGATTCTCCTGCCTTGGCCTCCTGATTTGCTGGGATTATACAGGCGCCCACTACCACGCCAGCCAATTTTTTTGTATTTTTAGTAGAGACGGGGTTTCACCATGTTGGCCAGGCTCATCTTGAACTTCTGACCTCAGGTGATCTGCCCACCTCGACCTCCCAAAGTGCTGGGATTACAGACGTGATCCACCACGCCCAGCCAGTTTCATTTTTTATAATTCTTTTTTTTTTTAACTTTTATTTTAGGCTCGGCGGTACATGTGAAGGTTTGTTATATAGGTAAACTCATGTCTTGGGGATTTGTCATACATTTCATCACCCACCCAGGTGTGTTAAGCTTAGTACCCAATAGTTATTTTTTCTGATCCCCTCCCTCCTCCCATCCTCCACCTTCAAGTAGATCCCAGTGTCTGTTATTCCCTTCTTTATGTTTGTGAGTTTTCATCATTTCACTCCCACTTATAAGGGAGAAAATGCGGCTTTTGGTTTTCTGTTCCTCTGTTAGTTTGCTAAGGATAAATAGGCCCCAGCTCCATCCATGTTCCCACAAAAGACAAGATCTTGTTCTTTTTTTTTTTTTTTTTTGAGATTGAGTCTCGCTCTGTCGCCCAGGCTGGAGTGCAGTGGCGTGATCTTGGCTCACTGCAAGCTCTGCCTCCCGGGTTCACGCCATTCTCCTGCCTCAGCCTCCCGAGTAGCTGGGACTACAGGCGCCTGCCACCAGGCCCGGCTAATTTTTTTTGTGTTTTTAGTAGAGACGGGGTTTCACCATGTTAGCCAGGATGGTCTCGATCTCCTGACCTTGTGATCCGCCTGCCTCGGCCTCCCAAAGTGCTGAGATTACAGGCGTGAGCCACCGCGCCCGGCCTAAGATCTTGTTCTTTTATTGATGGTTGCATGGGCAATTTAGAAGAGAAAAAAATCATTATCAAGAATCAAATCTCACTGATTCAAACTACAGTTTTAAATTTGTTTAGCCAGGCATGCTGGTGTAGTCCAAGCTACTTGAAAGGCTGAGGCGGGAGAATCACTTGAGGCCAGGAATTTGAGTCCGGCCTGGGCTACATACAAAATTTTAGAGACCCTGTCTCTGAAATTTTTTTAATACAAATACATAAATAAATGTATGTTTATAGGAAAAAAAGTTTGGTTGATAAACTATATTGCATGTGGACAAAATGTCTCTGGTGCCCACCAGGTAGCGAGAAGCCCCATCGTTAGTCAGCATCTGGGAAAAAATAGTAATCCTACACTGAAATGTAAGTACCAAGAAAAGATAAATTTGTTTTGTTCATTGATGTATTATAAAGTGCCATGAATATTACTGGTACATAGGAGGTGCTCAATATATATTTGTTAAGTGAATAAATACAATTCAAAGAAAAGGAGCTAAGAGGTCTGCCGCAGTTCTAGTTACAATTCCATGGAGCTTCCTTGACATTGGAGGATGGTTGGGCCAGCATGCCCCACTATTTAGCATGTCCCATTATTTGCAGGCAGGGGTTCTATTCCTTATAATTCTGCGAAAACAAAACAAAAAACTAAAACTAAAATGACCAATGTATTAAAGGAGAAATTGCATGCAATGACCATGGAGTAATTGGTTGCATGTAGCACAAATTGGTCTTGACTTTTGATGGTCGGTATTTTTTACCACCAACTCATTAACAAGTAGGGGAAGGTTCTATAGCATGTGTCAGAATGCTTAGGCCTAGTTTACTTCTAATCTTCTTGCCTTGGGATTGAGGAAGTGCCTTCCAATTCTGGAATCTGTGCCCAAGACACTGCCAAAGACCTTTTGTTAATAATGTTTTCTGGGGCCAGGTGTGGTGGCTCACGCCTGTAATCCCAGCACTTTGGGAGGCTGAGGCAGATGGATTACGACGTCAGGAGATCAAGACCATCCTAGCCAACATGGTGAAACCCTGTCTCTACTAAAAATACAAAAATTAGCCAGGTGTGGTGGCAGGCGCCTGTAGTCCCAGCTACTCAGGAGGCTGAGCCAGGAGAATCGCTTGAACCAGGGAGGTGGAGGTTGCAGTGAGCCGAGATTGTGCCTCTGCACTCCAGCCTGGGCGACAGAGTGAGACACTCTCTCAAAATAAAATAAAATATAATAAAATAAAAATAATATTTTCTGACAGGCAATTGGGATCCATGAAACCTCTTATTCATTGGAAAATATGTGAGTCTCCTCAATCTTTCATTCCCACTAATCTTTCTAGAGTCATAAAATGAGGTGCTAATTGGTGGCAAATAATTTCTACTACCTTACAAGTAGTTTAGATCTCTGAATTCATTCATTCTCCATGAATTCTCTATTAATTCAGTCATTTAACAGATACTTCCTAAACACCTATTAAATAGGTACAGTCCCTGTCTTCCAGAAAGCCATGGTTTGAGGAGGAAGTCAAACAAGGAAATGTATAATTATGATACATTGAGATAAGTGCTCTGATAGAAATATATGTAGGGTATAAGGCTATAAGAAATGTCTTTCATTTTGTAAGATTGCTTATAAATGTAGAAATTGATATATTAGAATTATAGTTACTAACAAACCCACATCAACTGTAAGGAAGCCTTTATAGGTCAGACACGGTGGCTCACGCCTGTAATCCCAGCACTTTGGGAGGCCGAGGTGGGTGGATCACGAGGTCAGGAGATCGAGACCATCCTGGCTAACACAGTGAAACCTCATCGCTACTAAAAATACAAAAAATCAGCCGGGCGTGGTGGTGGGCACCTGTAGTCCCAGCTACTCGGGAGGCTGAAGCAGGAGAATGGCGTGAACCCGGGAGGCAGAGCTTGCAGTGAGCCGAGATCACACCACTGCACTCCAGCCTGGGCGACAGAGCGAGACTCCGTCTCAAAAAAAAAATTAAAAAATAAAATAACTTGAGTTAAATCTCTAGATTAACTATATGAATTGTGATGTTTCCTTGTTGGAAATTATCATCTATAGAGATAGTTTTAATTTCTAATTATGTTTCACTAGGAAGTATTGTCAGAATATAAAATCTAATTTTAAGACTTTATATTTGTATTAATCTCTCATGCTATTGTATTATGTTACTACCACATGGGATTCCAAGGTCCAGGTGATACCACTGCCTGTGAACCTGATTCTTCCTCAGTAAGATGATCGAATCTGTGCTGAGGAAGACACTCTATTTTTAGGACAGTTATTGCTATGGTTACTGTGAACCAGAGTTGGCCTTCAGTACTATGTCTCCTGTTCTCTAACTGTTCATTATTTCCCACGGAAATTTTGAAGCAGGAAAATAATGAAATAAAAAATATATGTAGCACAAGAAGAGCTGTACTCACAAAACATTCACTTAAATGTGTAATTCGTGTAAATGTACAATGTGATTTTTTTTTTTTGAGACGGAGTCTCGCTCTGTTGCCCAGGCTGGAGTGCAGTGGCATGATCTTGGCTCACTGCAAGCTCCGCCTCCTGGGTTCACGCCATTCTCCTGCCTCAGCCTCCCGAGTAGCTGGGATTACAGGCGCCTGCCAGCACGCCCGTCTAATTTTTTGTATTTTAGTAGAGACGGGGTTTCACCGTGTTAGCCAGGATGGTCTTGATCTCCTGACCTCGTGACCCACCCGCCTCGGCCTCCCAAAGTGCTGGGATTACAGGTGTGAGCCACCGCACCCGGCCAATGCAAATATATATATTTTTAAAACTCTTCGTTTTCTATAATAAGGTAAAATGCCTGACCAATGTATTTAAAATATGAAAGTAAATTTAGAACGATATTTGATTAGTTACCAAATCAGCAGGAAAATGTGTGTTAAGTGCTGTTTTTCCAAATTCAGCTTGGGAATTAATTAAAATGAGAGTGGGTAGAACATGTGCAGGGAGTACTAAATGTTTTTTTCATTTCTTTTTTTTTTGAGACGGAGTTTCGCTCTTGTTGCCCAGGCTGGAGTGCAATGGCGCCATCTCAGCTCACTGTAACCTCCATCTCCCAGGTTCAAGTGATTCTCTTGCCTCAGCCTCCTCGTCTCTACTAAAAATACAAAAATTAGCCGGGCGTGGTGGCGGGCGCCTGTAGTCCCAGCTACTCGTGAGGCTGAGGCAGGAGAATTGCTTGAACCCGGAAGGCAGAGTTGGCAGTGAGCCGAGATGCGCCACTGCACTCCAGCCTGGGCAACAAAGAGCGAAACTCCATCTGGAAAAAAAAAAAAAAAAAACCCACAAAATATGTGAATTTTTCAAATTGCACAAAATCTTCTGATTTTTATTATAAGTATGCATGTTCTTATTTTTCAATGTTCTTATTTTGTAATGCATTCTCAGAAACACAAGTGTTTAGCAACAACCAAACCAAAATTCTTTCCAGTTAGTTTTGTAATTTGGGGCCATATTTCAAAAGAGTTACTTCATTTTGTTGCACGTGATATTAAACAGAAAAATATACAGACCTTGAGACAAGGGGATTTTGTCCTTTTCTTTTTGACTTCTAAAGCAGTTTTAAATTGTTTATATGTATCAAAAGTAATTCAGTCTAATACAGTATATGGGATTAATAATTTAATCTTTAAATTAGTTAGCATTTTGGATAGTTTATTATAAATGTAAACTTACAACAATGTAATACTATATATAAATTAAAATATATATATATAAAACATAGTATATAAGATTAAAATAAGATTCCTCTTTTCCATAAATCCTTTCTGACAGAATCAAAGGCAAGTCAATGCAAAACAAAAACAAAAGCAAAAAATTCGCTTTTTCTCCTCAAATTGGTATTGAGGTAAACCAAGACTTGAGGGATTCCACTTTCATAGCTGTTTTTTGTTTGTTTGTTTGTTTGTGACAGAGTCTTGCTCTGTCGCCCGGGCTGGAGTGCAATGGCATGATCTCGGCTCACTGCAACCTCTGCCTCCTGGGTTCAAGCGATTCTCCGCCTCAGCCTCCTGAGTAGCTAGGATTACAGGTACCCGCCATTATGCCTGGCTAATTTTTGTGTTTTTGCAGAGATAGGGTTTCACCATGTTGGCCAAGCTGGTCTTGAACTCCTGACCTCAGGTCATCCGCCTGCCTTGGCCTCCGAAAGTGCTGGTATGACAGGCATGAGCCACCACGCATGCCCTCTCATAGATATTTGAATCGGAGTACTTTGCAACTCTAGAGATTTCGAGGGCCAGTGAGGATTATATAAAATTTTGAAACTCATGTTGCCAACTGAGAGGCCATCATGAAGTAACATTTATTTTATTTTTTATTTTTTCTGAGACGGGGTCTTCTCTGTCATCCAGGCTGGAGTGCAGTGGCGTAATCTCAGCTCACTGCGGCCTCTACCTCTTGGGCTCAAACAATCCTCCCACCTCAGCCTCTCAAATAGCTGCAACTACAGGAATGTGCTACCACAGTGGCTAATTTTTTCTATTTTTTGTAGAGACAGAGTCTCTCTATGTTGCCCAGGCTGGTCTCGAACTCTTGGGCTCAAGTGATCCACCCACCTTGGCCTCTTGGAGTGCTGAGATTAGCCGCGTGAGTCACTGTGCCTGGCCACATTTAATTTTTTAAAAATAAACTACCTGGGTTGTACTTAATAAACTATACATTTAAAATACTCTAAAAATCTGACGAAGGCCTCAAATGCTATTTAAAAATTTTTAAATTTAGAGACAGAATCTCACTGTCGCCCAGGTAACCTTCCCTCCGGGCTCAAGTGATCTTCCTGCCTCAGCCTCCTGAGTAGCTGGGACTACAGGTTCACACCACCATGCCCGTCTGATTTTTAAAAATGTCTGTGGAGATGGGGGTCTCACTTCGTTGCCCAGGCTAGTCTCCTGGGCTCAAGCAATCCTTCCACTTCAGCCTCCCAAAGTGGTAAGATGATAGTTGTGAGCCCCCATGGCTGGCTATTTTTTTTTTTTTTTTTTTTTTGAGACTGAGTCTGGCTCTGTCAGCCTAGGCTGGAGTGCAGTGGAGGGATCTCAGCTCACTGCAACCTCCGCCTCCCGTGTTCAAGTGATTCTCCTTCCTCAGCCTCCCAAGTACCTGGGACTAAAGGCACGTGCCACCACACCCAGCTGATTTTTGTATTTTTAGTAGAGATGGGGTTTTACCACGTTGGCCAGGCTGGTCTCAAACTCCTGACCTCAGGTGATCCACCCTCTTTGGCCTCCCAAAGTGCTGGGATTACAGGTGTGAGCCACTGTGCCTGGCCCCAGCTGCTATTTTTAAATAACTGAATATTGTGAGTAAAAATTACAGTAAATCCCAACCTGTGATGTAACATTTTGTTACATGTAAATGTTACCATATATGTACATTGAAAATACACAAATAGGCTGGGCACGGTGGCTCATGCCCGTAATCCCAGCACTTTGGGAGGCCAAGGCAGGAGGATTGCTTGAGGTCAGGAGTTTGAGACCAGCCTGGGCAACATAGCAAGACCCCAACCCATCTCTACTAAAAAAAAAAATACAAAAAATTAGCCAGGCATGGTGGTACATGCCTGTAATCCCAGCTACTTGGGAGTCTGAGGCAGGAGAATCACTTGAACACGAGAGGCAGAGGTTGCAGTGAGCCGAGATCGCACCATTGCACTCCAGCCTGGGCAACAGAGCAAGACTCTGACTCAAAAAACAACAACAACAAAATAGAAAATACACAAAAGTACACAAATATGGAAACGAAAGGTAAGACAAAGATTAAACATTTTTAAATGTCCTACTAATCATGGTGACTACACGCTATCATTAGTTAACAGATCAGTACACTGTTAGGACAAGGTTCATTGTTCTGATAGTGGGTTCAGGTCCTTATTTTTTTATTTTTATTTTTTTATTTTTTAGAGACGGAATCTCGCTCTGTCATCCAGGTTGGAGTGCAGTAGTGCGATCTCGGCTCACTGCAACCTCCGCCTCCCGGATTCAAGCAATTCTCCTGCCTCAGCCTCCCGAGTAGCTGGGACTACAGGCACATGCCACCACGCCTGGCTGATTTGTTTTGCATTTTAGTAGAAACAGGGTTTCACCGTGTTGCCCAGGCTGGTCTCGAACTCTTGAGCTGAGGCAATCTGCCCACCTTGGCCTCCCAAAGTGCTAGGATTACAGGCATGAGCCACTGTGCCTGGGCTTCAGGTCCTTATTTCAATCTTCTTTTTTTTTGGTTGACTCTTCTCGTGATTAGATCATCCTATTTACTGATAATGTTGCTGACAGAGTTCATAGCTCTTCTATTTTATTCTTGTTTGCTTGTTGTTGGGTTATTAGTATTAGCTTCAATCAGCAGTTTCTTTGTAAAAAAATCTTTTTAAGCCACTTATCTACTTCATGAAGGTTTAGTTAAAACTAGTAGACAAGGCTGGGTGCAGTGGTTCACACCTCTAATCTCAGTACTGTGGGAGGTCAAGGTGGGAGGATTCCTTGAGCCCAGGAATTTGAGACCAGCTTGGGTAACATGGTGAGCTCCCTGTCTCTACAAAAATAAAAAAATTAGCTGGGTGTGGTGGTATGTGCCTGCAGTCCCAGCTACTTATGAGGCTGCAAGAGGATCACTTGATCCCAGGAGGTCCAGGCTGCAGTGAGCTGTGCTTGCACCACTGCACCCAGCCTGGGTAACACAGTGAGATCCCGTCTCAAAAAAACCCACAAAAAAGTGGGGCGCAGTGGCTCATGCCTGTAATCCCAGCACTTTGGGAAGTTGAGGCGAGTGGAACATTTGAGGCCGGGAGTTCGAGACCAGCCTGGCCAACATGGTGAAACACATGTGAGGCCAGGAGTGCGAGACCAGCCTGGCCAACATAGTGAAACACAACATGGTAAAAATACAAAAAATTAGGTGGGCATGGTGGCTTGTGCCTGTAATCCCAGCTACTTGGGAGGCTGAGGCAGGAGAATCTCTTGAACCCGGGAGGCAGAGGTTGCAGTGAGCCAAGATCATGCCACTGCCCTCCAGCCTGGGTGACAGAGCAAGACTCCATCTCAAAAAAAAAAAAAAAAAAAAAAAACCCAAGAAAAAAACCACAAAAAATGAAAAACAAGAAAACAATAATTAGTAGATAATAAATTCCAAAACTGAGGATATATAAAGTACAGTCTATGGCAATCTGCTGAAAACTCCTTTTGTTCTTTCCTTTGGAGGGTAGAACTCTTACTTTCACTTCAGGATAACTTACCACTAATTCTGTGTGACTGCTTTGGTATTCGCCATGTGAGAGCAAACTTCACTGTGAATCTATTAAACATTAACAACATTTAATTTTTTTTTTTTTTTTGAGACGGAGGCTCGCTTTATCACCAGGCTGGAGTGCAGTGGTGCAATCTCGGCTCACTGCAACCTCTACCTCCTGGGTTCAAGCGATTCTTCTGGCTCAGCCTCCCAAGTATCTGGGACTACAGGGGCAAACCACCACGCCAAGCTAATTTTTTTTTTTAATTTTTATTTTTAGTAGAGATAGGGTTTCATCATGTTGACCAGGATGGTCTTGATCTCCTGACCTCGTGATCTGCCTGCCTCAGCCTCCCAAAGTGCGGGGATTACAGGCGTGAGCCACCGTGCCCGGCCACCAATTCATTTTCATTAAACATGGAAATAGCTCTCCCTCTCCCTCTCCCTCTCCCTCTCCCTCTCCCTCTCCCTCCCCCTCCCCTTTCTTCGGTCTCCCTCTCCTTCTTTTTTCGGTCTCCCGCTGTTATCGAAGCTGGACTGTACTGCCATGATCTCGGCTCGCTGCAACCTCCCTGCCTCGGGCTCCTGTGACTCTCCTGCCTCGGCCTGCCGAGTGCCTGGGATTGCAGGCGCGCGCCGCCACGCCTGACTGGTTTTTGTATTTTTGGTGGACAGGGGGTTTCGCCGTGTTGACTGGGCTGGTCTCCAGCTCCTGGCCTCGAGTGATCTGCCCGCCTCGGCCTCCCGAGGTGCTGGGATTGCAGACGGAGTCTCGCTAACTCAATGCTCAATGGTGCTCAGGCTGGAGTGCAGTGGTGTGATCTCGGCTCGCTGCAACCTCCACCTACCAGCCTCCTGCCTTGGCCTCTTAAAGTGCTAAGATTACAGCCTCTGCCCCGCCGCCACCCCGTCTAGGAAGTGAGGAGCATCTCTGCCTGGCCGCCCATCGTCTGGGATGTGAGGAGCCCCTCTGCCTGGCCGCCCTATCTGGGAAGTGAGGAGCGCCTCTGCCCGGCCGCCCATCGTCTGGGATGTGAGGAGCGCCTCTGCCCGGCTGCCACCCCGTCTGGGAGGAAGTGAGGAGCGCTTCTGCCCGGCTGCCCCGTCTGGGAGATGAGGAGCACCTCTGCCCGGCCGCCCCGTCTGGGAGGTGAGGAGCGCCTCTGCCTGGCCGCCACCCCGTCTGGGAGGAAGTGAGGAGCGCCTCTGCCCGGTTGCCCCATCTGGGAAGTGAGGAGCACCTCTGCCTGGCCGCCACCCCGTCTGGGAAGTGAGGAGCGCCTCTGCCCGGCTGCCACCCCATATGGGAAGTGAGGAGCGCCTCTGCCCAGCCGCCCCTTCTGGGAGGTGAGGAGCGCCTCTGCCCAGCCGCCCCGTCTGGGAGGTGAGGAGTGCCTCTGCCCGGCCGCCCTGTCTGGGAGGTGAGGAGCGCCTCTGCCTGGCCGCCACCCCGTCTGGGAGGAAGTGGGGAGCACCTCTGCCCAGCTGCCCCATCTGGGAAGTGAGGAGCGCCTCTACCCGGCTGCCACCCCCTATGGGAAGTGAGGAGCGCCTCTGCCCGGCCGCCCACTCTGGGAAGTGAGGAGCGCCTCTGCCCGGCCGCCCACTCTGGGAAGTGAGGAGCGCCTCTGCCTGGCCGCCCACTTTGGGAGGTGAGGAGCGCCTCTGCCTGGCCACTCCGTCTGGGAAGGGAGGAGCGCCTCTGCCCGGCCACCCCGTCTGGGAGGTGAGGAGCGCCTCTGCCCGGCCGCCACCCCGTCTGGGAGGAAGTGAGGAGCACCTCTGCCCGGCCGCCCCGTCTGGGAAGTGAGGAGCACCTCTGCCCGGCCGCCACCCCGTCTGGGAGGAAGTGAGGAGCGCCTCTGCCCGGCTGCCCCGTCTGGGAAGTGAGGAGCGCCTCTGCCCGGCTGCCACCCCGTATGGGAAGTGAGGAGCGCCTCTGCCCGGCCGCCCCGTCTGGGAGGTGAAGAGTGCCTCTGCCTGGCCACCCCGTCTGGGAAGTGAGGAGCGCCTCTGCCCGGCTGCCACCCCGTATGGGAAGTGAGGAGCGCCTCTGCCCGGCCGCCCCGTCTGGGAGGTGAGGAGTGCCTCTGCCTGGCCACCCCGTCTGGGAAGTGAGGAGCGCCTCTGCCCGGCCACCCCGTCTGGGAAGTGAGGAGCGCCTCTGCCTGGCCGCCACCCCGTCTGGGAGGAAGTGAGGAGCGCCTCTGCCCGGCCATCACCCCGTATGGGAAGTGAGGAGCGCCTCTGCCCGGCCGCCCCGTCTGGGAGGTGAGGAGTGCCTCTGCCTGGCTGCCACCCCGTCTGGGAGGAAGTGAGGAGCACCTATGCCCGGCTGCCCCGTCTGGGAGATGAGGAGCACCTCTGCCCGGCCGCCCCGTCTGGGAGGTGAGGAGCGCCTCTGCCTGGCCGCCACCCCGTCTGGGAGGAAGTGAGGAGCGCCTCTGCCCGGCTGCCCCATCTGGGAAGTGAGGAGCGCCTCTGCCCGGCCGCCACCCCATATGGGAAGTGAGGAGCGCCTCTGCCTGACCACTCCGTCTGGGAGGTGAGGAGTGCCTCTGCCCGGCCGTCACCCCGTCTGGGAGGAAGTGAGGAGCACCTCTGCCCGGCCGCCCCGTCTGGGAGATGAGGAGCACCTCTGCCCGGCCGCCCCGTCTGGGAGATGAGGAGCACCTCTGCCCGGCCGCCCCGTCTGGGAGGTGAGGAGCGCCTCTGCCTGGCCGCCACCCCGTCTGGGAGGAAGTGAGGAGCGCCTCTGCCCGGCTGCCCCATCTGGGAAGTGAGGAGCGCCTCTGCCCGGCCGCCACCCCATATGGGAAGTGAGGAGCTCCTCTGCCTGGCCACTCCGTCTGGGAGGTGAGGAGCGCCTCTGCCCGGCCGCCCCGTCTGGGAGGTGAGGAGTGCCTCTGCCCGGCCATCACCCCGTCTGGGAGGAAGTGAGGAGCACCTCTGCCCGGCTGCCCCGTCTGGGAGATGAGGAGCACCTCTGCCCGGCCGCCCCGTCTGGGAGGTAAGGAGTGCCTCTGCCCGGCCGCCACCCCGTCTGGGAGGAAGTGAGGAGCACCTCTGCCCGGCCGCCCCCTCTGGGAAGTGAGGAGCGCCTCTGCCTGGCTGCCCCATCTGGGAAGGGAGGAGTGCCTCTGCCCAGCCGCCACACCGTCTGGGAAGTGAGGAGCGCCTCTGCCTGGCCACCCCGTCTAGGAGGTGAGGAGCGCCTCTGCCCGGCCGCCCAGTCTGGGAAGTGAGGAGCACCTCTGCTCGGCCGCCCTGTCTGGGAAGCGAGGAGCGCCTCTGCCCGGGCGGCCCCGTCTGGGAAGCGAGGAGCGCCTCTGCCCGGCCGCCCCGTCTGGGAGGTGAGGAGCACCTCTGCCCGGCCGCCCCGTCTGGGAAGTGAGGAGGACCTCTGCCCGGCCGCCCCGTCTGGGATGTGAGGAGCGCCTCTGCTCGGCCGCCCCGTCTGGGAGGTGAGGAGCGTCTCTGCCCAGCCGCCCTGTCTGGGAGGTGAGGAGCGCCTCTGCCCGGCCGCCCTGTCTGGGAGGTGTACCCAACAGCTCCGAAGAGACAGCGACCATCGGGAGCGGGCCATGAGGACGATGGCGGTTTTGTTGAAAGGAAGGTGGGGGAAGTGTGGGGAAAGGAAGGAGAGATCGGATTGTTGCTGTGTCTGTGTAGAAAGAGGTGGGCATAGGAGACTCCATTTTGTTCTGACTAGGAGAAATTCTTCTGCCTTGGGATGCTGTTGATCTATGGCCTTTCCCCCAGCCCCGTGCTCTCTGAAACATATGCTGTGTCAACTCAGGGTTAAATGGATTAAGGGCGGTGCAAGATGTGCTTTGTTAAACAGATGCTTGAAGGCAGCATGCTCTTTAAGAGTCATCACCACTCCCTAATCTCAAGTACCCAGGGACACAAACACTGCAGAAGGCCGCAGGGACCTCTGCCTAGGAAAACCAGAGACCTTTGTTCATGTGTTTATCTCCTGACCTTCTCTCCACTATTATCCTATGACCCTCCCATATCCCCCTCTCCGAGAAACACCCAAGAATGATCAATAAATACTTCATAAATTAAAAAAAAAAAAAAAAACACATGGAAATAAAAACAGGTTTAAATACTTTCTCCTTTTACCCCAAGAGACAGTCTTGTACATTCCCTGGGTTTTGTTAGCAAGTGAGTGATTCATAATTTTTAAATTTTTTAAAATTATTGTTTTTGAGACAGGCCCTCACTCTGTTGCCCAGGCTGGATGGAGTGCAGTGGCATGATCACAGGTCCCTCTAGCCTCGACCTCCTGGGCTCAAGCAATCCTCCTCCCTCAGCTTCCTGAGTAGCTGGGACTACAGGTGCACGCCATCACACCTGGCTAATTTTTTTTTAACTTTTTTTGTTTTTTAGAGACAGAGTCTTGTCCTGTTGCCTGGGCTGGTCTTGAATTCCCGAGCTCAAGTGATCCTCCCACCTCGGCCTCCCAAAGTGCTGGGATTACAGATGTGGGCGACCACACCTTGCCTATTTTTAATTTTCTATCAATTACTGAGAAAGAAGTGTTAGAAATCTCCACACATATCATAATTTTGTTTGGTCTCTAAGTTTTCTTTGTTTTTGCTTTACATATTTTGAAGCTCTGTGCATAAACACTTAAGATTTCTTAGTTCCTCTTAATGAACTGACCCCTTCATTATTATGAAATGTCTCTCTCACAAGTAATGTTCTTCATTCTAAAATCTAGTTTGATATTAATATATTTCAACATTCTTTTCACTGGGGTTTTCATATGGGCAGTTTATAGATGGGTCTTGTTTTTTGCCGAAGTTGATTATTTCTGTCATTCATTCATTCATTTATGAGACAGGGTTAGGC
Organism: Pongo pygmaeus; assembly: GCF_028885625.2. Lineage (NCBI taxonomy): Eukaryota > Metazoa > Chordata > Mammalia > Primates > Hominidae > Pongo > Pongo pygmaeus. Next base: position 101,316,161 of record NC_072384.2, on the reverse strand, counting down.
TATCTCCCAGGCTGTAGTGCAGTGGCATTATCTTGGATCACTGCAACCTCTGCTTCCTGGGCTCATGCCATCCTCCCACCTCAGCCTCTCAAGTAGCTGGGACCACAGGCGTGCACCACCACACCCGTATAATTTTTGTATTGTTTGTAGAGACAGGTTTTTGCCATGTTGTCCGGTCTGGTTTTGAATTCCTGAGCTCAAGTGATCCGCCCACCTGGGCCTCCCAAAGTGCTGGGATTACAGGCCTGAGCCACTGTGCCTGGCCATCTCTTTTAATTGAAATGTTTTAGAGTGGGCTGGGTGCAGTGGCTCACGCCTGTAATCCAGCACTTTGGGAGGCCGAGGTGGGTGGATCATCTGAGGTCAGGAGTTTGAGACCAGCCTGGCCAACATGGTGAAACCCCGTCTCTACTAAAAATACAAAAATTAGCTGGGCAGGTGGCAAGTGCCTGTAATCACAGCTACTCAGGAGGCTGAAACAGAAGAATTGCTTGAACTTGGGAGGTGGAGGTTGCAGTGAGCTGAGATCTAACCACTGCACTCCAGCCTGGGTGACAGAGCAAGACTCCGTCTCAAAAAAAAAAAAAAAAAAAAAGAAATGTTTCAGAGTTTAAACTTTAGGCAATTTACATTTAATATAATTATCAATATGGTTAATTTAAATCTATCATCTTGCTATTTCTATTTGTCCCATTGATCTTTTTCCTTTTAAACTCTTTCCTTTTGCTTCTGGTATCCTGCCAGAAGATAGAGACTATAAATTCCAAAAACAAAAACAAGACAGGCGGGGCGTGGTGTCTCACACCTGTAATCCCAGCACTTTGAGAGGCTGAGACAGGTGGATCACTTGAGCTCAGGAGTTTGAGACAGCCTGGGCAACATGGCGAAATCCAGTCTTTACCAAAAATACAAAAAATTAGCTGGCTGTGGTGGCACTCGCCTGTAGTCCCAGCTACTTGAGAGGCTGAGGTGGGAGGATTGCTTGAGCCTGGGAGGCGGAGGTTGCAGTAAGCTGCGATCGGGCTACTGCACTCCATCCTGGGCAACAGAGTGAGACCCTATCTCAACAAACAAACAAAACACAGAGAAGAAAGTATGTATTAAATTTTATCTAAATTAAAAAATAAACTTTCCTTTTTTTGCATGGAGTCTTTTTTATGTTTCATATTACCATATTCTATTTACCACTATCAGTTTATTAGAAATTCATTTCACTTTAGCATTGCTTTACATTTAAAAACAATTTATGAGAAAAAGTCACCTTGGGTGTGGTGGCTCACACCTGTAATCCCAGCACTTTGGGAGGCCAAGGCAGGTGGATCACATGAGGTCAGGAGTTCAAGACTAGCCTGGCCAACATGACAAAACCTGTTTCTACTAAAAATACAAAAATTTGCTGGGCGTGGTGGTGGGTGCCTGAAATCCCAACTACCTGGCAGGCTGAGGCAGGAGAATCACTTGAACCCAGGAGTTAGAGGTTGTAGTGAGCTGAGATTGTGCCACTGCCCACCCCTCTAGGCTGGGAGGAAGACTCATTCTCAAACCAAAAAAAAAAAAGAAAAAAAATTCACCTTGGGATTTTCTGTTTCATTATTTAAACAAAATTATCACCCCTCCTCAATGAGTGTTACATCTATTTTTTTTGTTTGTTTTTTTGGAGACAGACTCTTGCTCTGTCACCCAGGCTGGAGTGCAATAGCGTGATCTTGGCTCACTGGAACCTCTGCCTACTAGGATCAAGTGATGCTCCTGCCTCAGCCTCCCAAGTACTTGGGATTACAGGTGCCTGCCACCATGTCTGGCTAATTTTTGTTTTTTTAGTAGAGTTGGGGTTTCACCATGTTGGCCAGGCTGGTCTCCAACTCCTGAGCTCAAGTGATCTGCCCACCTCGGCCTCCCAAAGTGTTGGGATTACAGGCATCAGCCACTGTACCTGACCAAATTTTTAATTAGGGATATAATTAAATTTTAAAAAGTCAATGATGTTAGGAGAATGTCTAGTTTATTGTTAGAAATACAGAAAAAGGTCAGCCGCGGTGGGTCATGCCTGTAATCCCAGCACTTTGGGAGGCCAAGGTAAGTAGATCATTTGAGCCCAGGAGTTTGAGACCAGCTTGGGCAACAAGGCGAAACCCCATCTCTACTAAAAATACAAAAAGATAGCCTGGTGTGGTGGAAGGATCCCTTGAGCCCAGGGAGGCTGAGGCTGCAGGGAGCCAAGATCACTCTCCCACTGCACTCCAGTCTGGGTGACAGAGCAAAACCCTATCTCAAAAAACAAAAAAAAGAAGAAAAAAAGTAAGGTTTTTCATGACATAAGAGCAATGAGGACTAAGGACTAAGAGGACTAAGCAAGAGTAGAAAATACCACAAAATACCACAATTAAGAAAAATGAACATGATACATGGATGTGTCAACCAGAAAAGGGCAGTGAGTATTTACAGCAGAATCGGGGTTCCTCTAAACCATCTGAAGAGGATGATAAAAGCAGCAAGGCCAGCCGGGCGCGGTGGCTCACACCTGTAATCCCAGCACTTTGGGAGGCTGAGGTGGGTGGATCACGAGGTCAGGAGATTGAGACCATCCTGACTAACACGGTGAAACCCTGTCTCTACTGAAAATACAAAAACAAAATTAGCTGGGCGTGGTGGTGGGCGCCTGTAGTCCCAGCTACTTGGGAGGCTGAGGCAGAATGGTGTGAACCCGGAAGGCAGAGCTTGCAGTAAGCTGAGATCACGCCACTGTACTCCAGCCTGGGCGACAGAGCGAGACTCCATCTCAAAAAAAAAACAGCAAAGCCAACTCCCATTTAAACACTTGTTAGTGCCAGCTAGGTCAGGACTACTTAAAAAAAAAAAAAAAAGATTAAAAAAAACTTCTTAGAACATGTCCATTTGCTCAGCCAACTATATGATGCCTGCCTGCTATATGCAGAATGCACTACTGCTGTTCTCCAACCCCCTATGTATTCTAAACCAAATCTGATACGGCTTGAGACACTTTTTTTTTTTTTTAAGAATGACAAAAATAGATTGGCATATATATATATTTTATTTTACTTTATTAAATCTTACTAATATTCTGTAAGGGACAAACCAGACGAGTAGGCTACAGTGAAGAAATTTTATTTTGGAGAGTTAAGAAACCACTATGATACTTCCAGGTATTATCTTCAGTGATGCTTCTTATCTTTATTCAGGGACTTCAGGTAATATTCAGCTCCTACAGCTACCACAAATGCAGCAAATCCCCATTTGAATCCTTTAAAGAATACATCAAAAAAGGAAACACTCTTTGTAAAGCCGCCCATGTATCTCCAAGCTTCATTGCTAGAAAAAAAAAAAAAAGAAAAAATTATAATCATACACAACTTGTGTGTATGTACGTTGAAGACATTTAATTTTCATCTTTCTAACTGACTTAAATGCTACCCTACAGAAGATCATTTAAGTGAATCGCAATAGGAATCTTTCTGTGGCATAGGATAATTAAGTATATGCCCAAGTTTCACATATAAAATAGAAGAATAAACACTTGATGGTTTCACATTTAATAGTCATATGCCTCAGGATTTTACAGAACCCTCAAATGCAAGATTCACGTCAGCTTATCTGTCACAGGTCAGATGGACTCTGCCCACACTAGTCATTACAACATCACGGAAAGATGAAGTTAGAGACTTGGTATTCATCTTTGGTATGCCACTTATATTAGATTCACAATCTTGTAGGCTGGGCAAGATACTTAGCCTGTCATGGTCTGCTTCCTGTTCTATTCAATGATAATTATTATCTACTTTATAATATCATAAAGACTAAACAGGCTCATGCATGATATACTTTGGCAGAGGAGTATGGAGTATGTAACACTTGACATTATTGTTACTATTCAAAAGGATCTCCGCTTCTCCCTACCATAGCAGCCTAAATTTTGGAAGATTGATACACTGCTCTGGTCTGATAAGGGCAAGCCAATGAAAAAATCATGTTATGAAAAACAAAAACTATTTAACTCTAGAAATATGACTTAGGAAATACGAGAGCTAATTAAATCTAACTGAGATACCAAAACCAGACAAAGATGTTAGAAGAAAAGCAGCTAAAGAATAATATCCCTCATGAACATAGATGCAAATATTCTTTTTTTGGTGGGGGGGACGGAGTCTTGCTCTGTCACTGAGGCTAGAGAGCAGTGGCACAATCTCAGCTCACTGCAACCTCCACCTCCTGGATTCAAGTGATTCTCCCACCTCAGCCTCCCGAGTAGCTGGGATTACAGGCACGCACCACCATGCCCTGCTAATTTTTGTTTGTTTGTTTATTTATTTATGACAGAGTCTCACTCTGTTGCCCAGGCTGGAGTGCAGTGGCGTGATCTCAGCTTACTGCAACCTCCGCCTCCCAGGTTCAAGCAATTCTCTGCCTCAGCCTCCTGAGTAGCTGGGATTATAGGTGCCTGCCACCATGTCCGACTAATTTTTGCATTTTTTTTTTTTTTTTGAGATGGAGTCTCGCACTGTCGCCCCGCACTGTCGCCTGGGCTGGAGTGCGATGGCGCGATCTCGGCTAACTGAAACCTTCACCTCCTGGGTTCACGGGATTCTCCTGCCTCAGCCTCCCTAGTAGCTGGGATTATAGGCGCACACCACCATATCCAGCTAATTTTTTGTATTTTTAGTAGAGACGGGGTTTCACTATGTTGGCCAGACTGGTCTCGAACTCCTGACCTTGTGATTCGCCCACCTCGGCCTCCCAAAGTGCTAGGATTACAGGCATGAGCCACCCCACTCGGCCGTATTTTTTTTTTTTTTTTAGTAGAGACAGGGTTTCACCGTATTGGACAGGCTGGTCTCGAACTCCTGACCTCGTGATCCGCCCGCCTTGGCCTCCCAAAGTGCTGGGATTACAGGCATGAGCCACCGCGCCAGGCCAATTTTTGTAATTTTAGTAGAGACAGGGTTTTGCCATGTTGGCCAGGCTGGTCTCAAACTTCCAGCCTCAAGTGATCCGCCTGCCTTGGCTTCCCAAAGTGCTGGGATTACAGGCATGAGCCACCACACCTGGCGCAAATATTCTTAACAAAATTTTAAAAAATTGAATCCAGCAGCATATAAAAATGGTAATACATCATAATAAAGTAGGGTTCACTCCAGGAATGCAAGATTGGCTTATATTTGAAAATTAATAGAAGTAATTCGCCATATTAACAGAATAAAAAGGAAAAACTATGAACATCTCAACAGATGCAGAAAAAGCATTTAACAAAATCCAATATCCATTAATGGTAATAACAGGATGGGCACGGTGGCTCACGCCTGTAATCCCAGCACTTTGGGAGGTCGAGGCATGTGGATCACCTGAGGTCGGGAGCTTGAGACCAGCCTGGCCAACGTTTTAGTCTCTACTAAAAAAACAAAATTAGCCGGGTATGGTGGCACATGCCTGTAATCCCAGCTACTCGGGAGGCAGAGGCAGGAGAATCGCTTGAACCTGGTAGGCAGAGGTTGCGGTGAGCCAAGATCTCGCCATTGCACTCCAGCCTGGGCAACAAGAGCAAAACTCTTGTCTCAAAAAAAAAAAAGAAATAATAAACAATGAAACACTTAGTAATCTAGAAATAGAGAGAAATTCCTCATCTTGATTAAAGGTACCTAGGAGATCACTGTAAGAAACATCATACTAAGTGGTGACCCACTCAATGTTTTCTCCCAGTTGGGAATAAGGCAAGGACGTCCACCACTTTCATTCAACATTATAGTAGTGGTGTGCTCTCCCTCTCCCTCTCCCTCTCCCTCTCCCTCTCCCTCTCCCTCTCCCTCTCCCTCTCCCTCTCCCTCTCCCTCTCCCTCTCCCTCTCCCTCTCCCTCTCCCTCTCCCTCTCCCTCTCCCTCTCCCTCTCCCTCTCCCTCTCCCTCTCCCTCTCCCTCTCCCTCTCCCTCTCCCTCTCCCTCTCCCCTCTCCCTCTCCCTCTCCCTCTCCCTCTCCCTCTCCCTCTCCCTCTCCCTCTCCCTCTCCCTCTCCCTCTCCCTCTCCCTCTCCCTCTCCCTCTCCCTCTCCCTCTCCCTCTCCCTCTCCCTCTCCCTCTCCCTCTCCCTCTCCCTCTCCCTCTCCCTCTCCCTCTCCCTCTCCCTCTCCCTCTCCCTCTCCCTCTCCCTCTCCCTCTCCCTCTCCCTCTCCCTCTCCCTCTCCCTCTCCCTCTCCCTCTCCCTCTCCCTCTCCCTCTCCCTCTCCCTCTCCCTCTCCCTCTCCCTCTCCCTCTCCCTCTCCCTCTCCCTCTCCCTCTCCCTCTCCCTCTCCCTCTCCCTCTCCCTCTCCCTCTCCCTCTCCCTCTCCCTCTCCCTCTCCCTCTCCCTCTCCCTCTCCCTCTCCCTCTCCCTCTCCCTCTCCCTCTCCCTCTCCCTCTCCCTCTCCCTCTCCCTCTCCCTCTCCCTCTCCCTCTCCCTCTCCCTCTCCCTCTCCCTCTCCCTCTCCCTCTCCCTCTCCCTCTCCCTCTCCCTCTCCCTCTCCCTCTCCCTCTCCCTCTCCCTCTCCCTCTCCCTCTCCCTCTCCCTCTCCCTCTCCCTCTCCCCTCTTTTTTCGGTCTCCCTCTCCTTCTTTTTTCGGTCTCCCTCTGTTGCCGAAGCTGGACTGTACTGCCGGGATCTCGGCTTGCTGCAACCTCCCTGCCTCGGGCTCCTGTGACTCTCCTGCCTTGGCCTGCCGAGTGCCTGGGATTGCAGGCGCGCGCCGCCACGCCTGAATGGTTTTTGTATTTTTGGTGGAGACGGGGTTTCGCCGTGTTGACCGGGCTGGTCTCCAGCTCCTGGCCTCGAGTGATCTGCCTGCCGCGGCCTCCCGAGGTGCTGGGATTGCAGACGGAGTCTCGCTAACTCAATGCTCAATGGTGCTCAGGCTGGAGTGCAGTGGTGTGATCTCGGCTCTCTGCAACCTCCACCTACCAGCCTCCTGCCTTGGCCTCTTAAAGTGCTAAGATTACAGCCTCTGCCCCACCGCCACCCCGTCTAGGAAGTGAGGAGCGTCTCTGCCTGGCCGCCCATCGTCTGGGATGTGAGGAGCCCCTCTGCCCGGCCGCCCTATCTGGGAAGTGAGGAGCACCTCTGCCCGGCCGCCCATCATCTGGGATGTGAGGAGCGCCTCTGCCCGGCTGCCACCCCGTCTGGGAGGAAGTGAGGAGCGCCTCTGCCCGGCTGCCCCGTCTGGGAGATGAGGAGCACCTCTGCCCGGCCGCCCCGTCTGGGAGGAAGTGAGGAGCGCCTCTGCCCTGTTGCCCTATCTGGGAAGTGAGGAGCGCCTCTGCCTGGCCGCCACCCCGTCTGGGAAGTGAGGAGCGCCTCTGCCCGGCTGCCACCCCATATGGGAAGTGAGGAGCGCCTCTGCCCAGCCGCCCCTTCTGGGAGGTGAGAAGCGCCTCTGCCCAGCCGCCCCGTCTGGGAGGTGAGGAGTGCCTCTGCCCGGCCGCCCCGTCTGGGAGGTGAGGAGCGCCTCTGCCTGGCCGCCACCCCGTCTGGGAGGAAGTGAGGAGCACCTCTGCCCAGCTGCCCCATCTGGGAAGTGAGGAGCGCCTCTGCCCGGCTGCCACCCCCTATGGGAAGTGAGGAGCGCCTCTGCCCGGCCGCCCACTCTGGGAAGTGAGGAGCGCCTCTGCCCGGCCGCCCACTCTGGGAGGTGAGGAGTGCCTCTGCCCGGCCGCCCCGTCTGGGAGGTGAGGAGCGCCTCTGCCTGGCCGCCACCCCGTCTGGGAGGAAGTGAGGAGCACCTCTGCCCAGCTGCCCCATCTGGGAAGTGAGGAGCGCCTCTGCCCGGCTGCCACCCCCTATGGGAAGTGAGGAGCGCCTCTGCCCGGCCGCCCACTCTGGGAAGTGAGGAGCGCCTCTGCCCGGCCGCCCACTCTGGGAGGTGAGGAGTGCCTCTGCCCGGCCGCCCCGTCTGGGAGGTGAGGAGCGCCTCTGCTTGGCCGCCACCCCGTCTGGGAGGAAGTGAGGAGCACCTCTGCCCGGCCGCCCACTCTGGGAGGTGAGGAGCGCCTCTGCCTGGCCACTCCGTCTGGGAAGGGAGGAGCGCCTCTGCCTGGCCACCCCATCTGGGAGGTGAGGAGCGCCTCTGCCCGGCTGCCACCCCGTCTGGGAGGAAGTGAGGAGCACCTCTGCCCGGCTGCCCCATCTGGGAAGTGAGGAGCACCTCTGCCCGGCCGCCACCCCATATGGGAAGTGAGGAGCGCCTCTGCCTGACCACTCCGTCTGGGAGGTGAGGAGCGCCTCTGCCCGGCCGCCCCGTCTGGGAGGTGAGGAGTGCCTCTGCCCGGCCGTCACCCCGTCTGGGAGGAAGTGAGGAGCACCTCTGCCCGGCTGCCCCGTCTGGGAGATGAGGAGCACCTCTGCCCGGCCGCCCCGTCTGGGAGATGAGGAGCACCTCTGCCCGGCCGCCCCGTCTGGGAGGTGAGGAGTGCCTCTGCCCGGCTGCCACCCCGTCTGGGAGGAAGTGAGGAGCACCTCTGCCCGGCCGCCCCCTCTGGGAAGTGAGGAGCGCCTCTGCCTGGCCGCCACCCCATCTGGGAGGAAGTGAGGAGCGCCTCTGCCTGGCTGCCCCATCTGGGAAGGGAGGAGCACCTCTGCCCGGCCGCCACGCCGTCTGGGAAGTGAGGAGCGCCTCTGCCTGGCTGCCCCATCTGGGAAGGGAGGAGCACCTCTGCCCGGCCGCCACACCGTCTGGGAAGTGAGGAGCGCCTCTGCCTGGCTGCCCCATCTTGGAAGGGAGGAGCACCTCTGCCCGGCCGCCACACCGTCTGGGAAGTGAGGAGCGCCTCTGCCTGGTCGCCCCGTCTAGGAGGTGAGGAGCGCCTCTGCCCGGCCGCCCAGTCTGGGAAGTGAGGAGCGCCTCTGCCCGGCCGCCCTGTCTGGGAGGTGAGGAGCGCCTCTGCCTGGCCACCACCCCATCTGGGAGGAAGTGAGGAGCGTCTCTGCCCGGCCGCCCCGTCTGGGAAGTGAGGAGCGCCTCTGCCCGGCCACCCCCTCTGGGAAGTGAGGAGCGCCTCTGCTCGGCCGCCCCCTCTGGGAAGTGAGGAGCGCCTCTGCTCGGCCGCCCCGTCGGGGAAGTGAGGAGCGCCTCTGCCCGGCCGCCCCGTCTGGGAGGTGAGGAGCGCCTCTGCCCGGCTGCCACCCGGTCTGGGAGGAACTGAGGAGCGCCTCTGCCTGGGCGGCCCCGTCTGGGAAGCGAGGAGCGCCTCTGCCCGGGCGGCCCCGTCGGGGAAGTGAGGAGCGCCTCTGCCCGGCCGCCCCGTCTGGGAGGAGAGGAGCGCCTCTGCCCGGGCGGCCCCGTCTGGGAAGCGAGGGGCGCCTCTGCCCAGCCGCCCTGTCTGGGAGGTGAGGAGCGCCTCTGCCCGGCTGCCCTGTCTGGGAGGTGTACCCAACAGCTCCGAAGAGACAGCGACCATCGGGAGCGGGCCATGAGGACGATGGCGGTTTTGTTGAAGAGAAGGGGAGGAAGTGTGGGGAAAGGAAGGAGAGATCAGATTGTTGCTGTGTCTGTGTAGAAAGGGGTGGGCATAGGAGACTCCATTTTGTTCTGACTAGGAGAAATTCTTCTGCCTTGGGATGCTGTTGATCTATGGCCTTTCCCCCAGCCCCCTGCTCTCTGAAACATGTGCTGTGTCAACTCAGGGTTAAATGGATTAAGGGTGGTGCAAGATGTGCTTTGTTAAACAGATGCTTGAAGGCAGCATGCTCTTTAAGAGTCATCACCACTCCCTAATCTCAAGTACTCAGGGGCACAAACACTGCAGAAGGCCGCAGGGTCCTCTGCCTAGGAAAACCAGAGACCTTTGTTCATGTGTTTATCTCCTGACCTTCTCTCCACTATTATCCTAGGACCCTGCCATATCCCCCTCTCCGAGAAACACCCAAGAATGATCAATAAATACTTCAGAAATTAAAAAAAAAAAATAAATAAATAAATAAATAAATAAATAAATAAAAAAAAAGAAAAAGACAAAAAAAAAAAAAAAAAAAAAAAAAAAAAACATTATAGTAGTGGTGTTAGCCAGTACAAAAATGCAAGAAAAAGAAATAAAAAGTTTACAGATTGAAAAGGAAGAAGTAACAATGTATTTGTAGACAGAATGATTGTTTATGAAGAACATTCTAAGAAATCTGTAAAAAAAATCTACTTGAACTAAAAAGTGAATTTATCAAGGTAACGAGATATAAAATCAACATATAAAAGTCAACTGCGTTTACAAGTATTAGCAATGAACAACTGGAAGTTGAGATTTTAAAATACTATTTACAATAGCATCAAAAATTAAAATAATTCGAGCTGGGTGCTGTAGCTCAGATCTGTAATTCCAGCACTCTGAGAGGCTGAGGTGGTCAAATCACGTGAGCTCAGGATTTTGAGACCAGCCTAGACAATACAGGAAAACCTCGTCTCAACAAAAAACACAAAAATTAGCTGGGCATGGTGGCATGCACCTGTAGTTCCAGCTACTCGGGAGGCTGAGGTGGGAGGATGATTTTAGCCCAGGAGGTAGAGGCTGCAATGAGCCAAAACAGCATCATTGCACTCCATCCTGGGCGACGGAGACTCCATCTCCCAAAACAAACAAACAAACAAACAAACAACGCCAGGCCTGATGGCTCACACCTGTAATCCTAGCACTTTGGGGGGCTGAGGCGAGCAGATGACTTGAGGTCAGGAGTTCAAGACCAGCCTGGCCAACATGGTGAAACCCCATCTCTACTAAAAAAATACAAAAATTAGGCCTGGCACGGTGGCTCATGCCTGTAATCCCAGCACTTTGGGAGGCCGAGGTGGGCGGATCATGAGGTCAGGATATCGAGACCATTCTGGCTAACACGGTGAAACCCCGTCTCTACTAAAAAATACAAAAAATTAGCCAGGCATAGTGGTGGGCGCCTGTAGTCCCAGCTACTCGAGAGGCTGAGGCAGGAGAATGGTATGAACCCAGGAGGCGGAGCTTGCAGCTTGCAGTGAGCGGAGATCGTGCCACTGCACTCCAGCCTGTGTGACAGAGCGAGACTCCATTTCAAAAAAAAAAATTAGCTGGGCGTGGTGGTGCACGTCTGTAATCCCAGCTACTCAAGAGGCTGAGGCAGGAGAATTGCTTGAACCCAGGAGGCAAAGGTTGCAGTAAGCCAAGATCGTGCCACCGCACTCCAGCCTGGGCGACACAGTGAGACTCTGTCTCCCAGAAAAAAAAATAATAATAAAATAAATAATTAATTCAGTATAAATTTAATAAAATATGTGCAAGACCTGTACATAAAGCAATAAAATACTGCTGATAAAATGAACAAGACCTAAATTGCCCATTGACTAGAAGACTTAATATTGTTAAGACATGACTTATCCCTAAATTTTTTGTTTTCTTTAAGACGGAATCTTACTCTGTTGCCCAGGCTGGAGTGCAGTGGCATGATCTTGGTTCACTGCAACTTCCGCCTCCCGGGTTCAAGTGATTCTCCTGTCTCAGCCTCCTGAGTAGCTGGGATTACAGGTACCCGCTACCACACCTGGCTAATTTTTGTATTTTTAGTAGAGACAGGGTTTACCATATTGCCCAGGCTGGTCTCGAACACCTGACCTTAAGTGATCCACGCGCCTCGGCCTCCCAAAGTGCTGGAATTACAGGTGTGAGCCACCATGTCTGGCCCCTAAATTGATGGGAATCTGATTCAATGTGGATGTGAAATAGATTCCCATTGTGAATCTATGTGAAACAGATCCAATGTGATCCCAATTAAAATCCAAGCAGGGATTTTAATAGAAATTGTCAGGTTAATTCCAAAGTTTATATGTAAATGCAAAGGACCTAGAATAGCTAAAACAATTTTTTACAGGTTGGAGATCTTGGCCGGGCACGGTGGCTTACACCTGTAATCCCAGCACTTTGGGAGGCTGAGGTGGGTGGATCATGAGGTCGGGAGATCCAGACCATCCTGTCTAACATGGTGAAACCCCGTCTCTACTAAAAATACAAAAAATTAGCAGGGCATGGTGGCAGGCACCTGTAGTCCCAGCTATTCCGGAGGCTGAGGCAGGAGAATGGCGTGAACCCGGGAGGTGGAGCTGGCAGCGAGCCAGATTGCGCCACTGCACTCTAGCCTGGGCGACAGAGCGAGACTCTGTCTCAAAAAAAAAAAAAAAAAAAAAAAAAAAAAAAGTTGGAGATCTTATGCTATGTGATTTAAAGACACTGTGGTATTGGCATAAGGGTGGACATATTAATGAGGGTAACAGAGTAGAGTCCAGACATAGATCCCATAGATACAGTCAACTGATTTTTTTATTTTCTTGAGAAGGTCTCTCTCTGTTGCCCAGGCTGGAGTGCAGTGGCCAGATCGTGGCTCACTGCCGCCTGGACATTCTGGGCTCAAGTGATCTGCCCACCTCAGCCTCCTGAGTAGCTGGGACTACATGTGTGTGTCATCACATCTGGCAATTCTTAAAATTTTTTTGTAGAGACAAAGTCTCCCTGTACTGCCTAGGCTGGTTTCAAAATCCTGGGCTCAAGCGATCCGCCTGCCTTGGCCTCCCAATGTGCTGGAATTACAGGTGCAAGCCACCACCCACATTGAGTGTCAAAAATCACTCAATGGATTTTTGACAACATTATTAAGGTAATTCAACGGAGGTATAATAATTTTTTAATAAATGGTGCTGGAGCAACTGGATGCACATATGTAAAAATACTAATCTTCATCCTTACTTCATATGACACAAAAATGAACTCAAAACAGATCACAGAATGTAAGAAGAACTATAAAAGCTTCTAGAAGAAAGCATAGAAGATAATCTTAGGGTGCAAAAAGGATACATTGTAAAATTTAAAAATTGCTAAATTGTGAATTCATCAAAATTTAAAACTCTCTGAAAGACATTATTCAGAAAATAAAAAGATAAGCCACACTGTGAGAAAAAACATTTGCAAACCTTAAAAAAAATTGTTTTAAGTCCTTGCACAGGGCCATACTAACTTCTCTGTATTACAATTTTAGTATATATGTTTCTGAAGCAAGCACCACAGAACTTTTATCTATAAAGGACTTACACTCAAAACAGGTGAATTTCGCTATATATAAACGATATCTCAATAAAGTCGATTTTAAAATTTTAATGTGGCTGGCTGTAGTGGCTCATGCCTGTAATCATAACACTTTGGGAGGCCAAGGTGGGCAGATCGCTTCACCTCAGGAGTTTGAGACCAGCCTGGGCAACATGGCGAAACCCTGTCTCTACTAACAATATAAAAATTAGCTGCGCATGGTAGCCCATGCCTGTAGTCCCAGCTACTAGGGAGGCTGGAGTGGGAGGATCGCTTAAGCCTGGGAGATGGAGGTTGCTGTGAGCACACCACTGCACTCCAGTCTGGGTGACAGAGTGAGACCTTGTCTCAAAACAAACAAAAAACTTTTAAAGTAGCCAGGCGTGGTGGCTCATGCCTGTAATCCCAGCACTTCGGGAGGCTGAGGCAGGCGGATCATGAGGTCAGGAGATCGAGACTATCTTGGCCAACATGGTGAAATCCCGTCTCTACTAAAAATACAAAAAGTAGCTGGGCATGGTGGCGCGTGCCTGTAATCCCAGCTGCTTGGGAGGCTGAGGCAAGAGAATCACTTGAACCCGAGTGGCGGAGGCTGCAGTGAGCTGAGATCACGCCACTGCACTCCAGCCTGGCAACACAGCAAGACACCGTCTCAAAAACAAAACAAAACAAAAACCAAAAAAAAACCTTTAAAGTAAAAAGCCATTTTTCATGATTCTCTAAGGAGAATACATTGAAAAGCAACATAGACACTTGATTCTCTAGGATACATTCTATCTAAATTACTTAATTCATCTTACCGGCCCCATGGATCCCTTAGCCCTTTTGCAGCCAGCTTCTTCTGGATAGTTTCTAATGGTGTCCCTTCTATCTTCCATTGTTTATAATCTGGAAGTTCCATTTTATGATGTCCATGTTCATGGGCCATGTCTATAAGGAAAAGATTAACACAAGTGAGAAATATGCAAATTGTAGATATCAAATACCCAAATTTATTGTTTACGTTTTAAGGTGAAGCATTTAATATTTAAAAAAAAAGCCAATATAAATACTTGAAAATTCCAGTTAAAGGATTTTATAAAAGTGTCTTATTCTACAACCACGTTCACAGTTAGGAAATACACATACACAAAATATAAAAAAGAAAAATAATTGGCAATCTCACCACTCAGAGATAACCACTTACTATCTGGTTCTTTTCTTCATTATAGTAATAGTAAACATTTATTGAGTTCTATGTGCCAGTTGTACTATGCTAAAATGCTTTATGTGTATTAACTCCATTACCTATAAAACAACTCTTTGAACTTAAATAATGAGTATCCCCATTTTACAGATGAGGACAATGAGACTCCAAGCAGTTAAGTAACTTTCCAAAGGTTAACAAAAATAGTAATGGTACAGCTGGGATTAGAACCTTGCAGTTTGGTTTTAGAACCCTGCTCCTAACTTCTTCGTCTTCTTATTTTTTGAGACGGAGTCTTGCTCTGTCGCTCAGGCTGGAGTGCAGTGGTGCGATCTTGGCTCACTGCAAGCTCCGCCTCCTGGGTTCACGCCATTCTCCTGCCTCAGCCTGGCGAGTAGCTGGGACTACAGGTGCCCGCCACCACGCCTGGCTAATTTTTTGTAATTTTAGTGGAGACGGGGTTTCACCATGTTAGCCAGGATGGTCTCGATCTCCTGACCTTGTGATCCACCCACCTTGGCCTCCCAAAGTGCTGGGATTACAGGCATGAGCCACCGCGCCCGGCCCCCTGCTCCTAACTTCTAAGCAATATTGTTTTCCTTTTGAATCCTTTCATAATGCATAAATATATATAACAAAAAGGTTATACATCCTGTTTTAAAAATTTTCTTTAGACGATTCTTTTAAAATGCAATGCTTTTAAATATATATGATTACATGAAACGTTTCTTTAAAGAGGCAGGTCGTAAATATTTTAGGCTTTGTGGGTAAAAGAGGTAAAATCAAGGCAATTATGTAGGTACATTTACAGGAAAAGAAAACACACTTCCGCAAATACCTTATTGATAAAATTCAAAATGTAGTAAGTAACTGAGTACAATTTTTTTTGTAATACAGGTCTACCGACGAAAAAAATGGAACTCCCCTTTTGAGGGGTAACATTTTGCTTAACTGGGGCTCAAAGTTAGTGATCCTTAGCATCAAAGTGATTACAAATGTTCATTTGTAAAAACCATTCTTAGCTCATGGACCTTACAAAAATAGGCACTGGGCTGGATTTGGTCCACAGGCTGCAGTTTGCCGATCCCTGAACTGGGCCAACAGATACCTTAGGACTCCTTTTTAATCAATAAATTTGCTTTCTTAAATAAAACATGTCCTCAATGGTTATATAAATACTTCGGTTTTACTAGTGTTATTTTAATATATAATATAAAAATAAACCAGCTCAGTCCTCATTTAAATTGCTAATTCAAATTAAGGGGTATGGCTTAGTAACACTATACTATAATTTGTGTAAGGTTGGCAGTAACAATCCTTTTATTTTTATTTTTTTTAATTTTTATTTTTCTAATTACTTGGCAAGCAGTAGCAATTCTATAATCACTGCTTTTCCGGAAGTAAAATCAAGTAATTATTATCATTATGCCCATATTTATAACTATGAACAGGCCCAATAAGGTAGGATTTCTTTTCTTTTCTTTTTTTTTTTGAGATGGCGTTTTGCTCTTTTTGCCCAGGCTGGAGTGCAATGGTGTGCAATCTCGGCTCACTGCAACCTCCACCTCCTGGGTTCAAGCGATTCTCCTGCCTCAGCCTCCTGAGTGGCTGGGATTACAGGCATGCGCCACCACGCCCGGCTAATTTTGTATTTTTAGTAGAGACGGAGTTTCCCCATGTTGGTCAGGCTGGTCTCGAACTCCTGACGTCAGGTGATCTGCCCTCCTCGGCCTCCCAAAGTGCTGGGATTACAGGCGTGAGCCACTGTGCCTGGCCTGGTAGGATTTCTTACATTGCATCTCAGAAAAGAGAGGTAATTATTAGAAAGTGTATATTAAAGACACATTATTGGGAGGCTGAGGGATGAGAATCGCTTGAACCCAGAAGGCAGAGGTTACAGTGAGCCAAGATGGTGCCACTGCACTCCAGCCTGGGCGACAGAGTGAGGCTCTCTCAAAAAATAAGTAGTTCCAAGATATGAGAAAAAAATTGTATATACTAACTGTGAAAAACCAAAACTTATTATTTGTAAACATGTTAAGATACTAAAAAACACTATGTTGATGATTTTCACATTTAATTATATATATATATATATACTTTTTTTTAAAGATAGAGGGTCTTGCTCTGGATCATAGCTCACTGCAGCCTCAAACTCCTGGGCTTAAGTGATTGTCCTGCCTCAGCCTCCTGAGTAGCTAGGACTGGAGTGTGCACAACGCCTGACTAGTTTTTAAATGTTTTATAGCGATGGACCCTCCCTATGTTGTCCAGGCTGGTCTCAAACTCCTGGCCTCAAGTGATCCTTGATCCTGTGGCATAGGCCTCCCAAAATGCTGGGATTACAGTGGGATTACAGCCACACCCAGGAGGATTTTCACATTTAAATGAAAATGAAAATGAAAACCAATACTCTCAAACACAAGTTAAAACTACAACACTTTAACTTGTGGTTGAGTTAAAACTTAAACACAAGTTAAAACTAAAATTAAATGTTTGAATGAAACATTTAACCCATTATTACTTGGTAGATTCAATAAAATGAACGAAAAAAATGGTGTCAGATTTCAGACTGACTTTTGAGACTGAATACATTTATTACGAACAAAGACCATTACAAGTGTTTATTTAGAATGATAATGCCTTGGCTTCTGCATACCATGTTTTCAAAAAATCTTTTTTAAAATAAGGCTTCATTTTAAAAACACTTAAAACAAGACAAACCCTTATTTTGATAAATGTCAATTCTAGAATATCAACCTGAGTGTCAGTGTATTTGGAAGAGAGTATAAAACAAAGGGTCAAGAATTTTGATAGAATAGTTTTTGAAAATAAAACTTGAAACATTACCATGGTATAAAGACTATTTTGAAATTACAATACTACTGTGCTTAAACAAGTAATCTGAAAGATAAATCTTTGAAAGAAAACATGAAAGCATACATACCCTAATTTCTCCTATAAAAGTTTATTTAAATACATTCAATGTATTTTCTCTTCTACCTAATTATTTCAGAAGTATCCTTTTCATAGGAATTTACTAAATATAACTGCTTTTTTTTTTTTTGAGACAGAGTCTCACTCTGTCGCCCAGGCTGTAGTGCAGTGGCACGATCTTGGCTCACTGCAACCTGTGCCTCCCAGGTTCAAGCAATTCTCCTGCCTCAGCCTCCCGAGTAGCTGGGACTACAGGCACCCGCCACCACGCCTGGCTAATTTTTTGTATTTTTTAGTAAAGACGGGGTTTCACCGTGTTAGCTAGGATGGTCTCGGTCTCCTGACCTTGTGATCCGCCCAGGTGGGTCTCCCAAAGTGCTGGGATTACAAGCATGAGCCACGGTGCCTGGCTAAATATAACATTTAAATGACTTTTCAAAAAGAGCAGAAAGGTGAAAACACTTTCTCTAGGAAGCCTTTCATTTTCTTTTTTCTCTTTCTTTTTTTTTTTACAGACAGGATCTTCCTACGTTGCCCAGGCTGCTGTTGAACTCCTGGCCTCAAGCATTTCTCCCTCCTTGGCCTCTCCTAAGATATTGGGACTACAGGCGTGAGCCAGGGCACCTGGCCCATTTTTCTTTTTAAACTTATTTCTGTTTCCAAATAGCCATAAATCAAACAATGATATCGTGACCCTGTAAAGTAAGAGCTTGAAATTCCCCTACTTTGCACTAGTAAAAGTAAAATCCAAGGCAAATCACTTAATTTCCCTGAACTTCAGTTTCTTCATATAACATGAGGATAAAACCTACCTTGCAAGATTGTGAGAGCTGAGGAAAACACATTGTGTGTGCCTTCTACTTTCATACTTAGGTGGTGAGAATGTAACTAAACACAACCATTCTGAAAAACTGGCAAGACCTACAAAGGCTGAACATGGCCGGGCACAGTGGCACACGCCTGTAATCCCAGCACTTTGGGAGGCCGAGGCAGGCGGATCACTTGAGGCCAGGAGTTGAGACCAGCCTGGCTAACGTGGGGAAACCCTGTCTCTACTAAAAATACAAAAATTAACCAGGTGTGGTGGCACACACCTGTAGTCCCAGCTACTCAGGAGGCTGAGGCAGGAGAAACAGTTGAACCCAGGAGGTGGAGGTTGCAGTGAGCCGAGATTGCACCACCGCACTCCAGCCTGGGTGACAGAGTGAGAGTCTATCTCAAAAAAAAAAAAAAAAAAAAAAAAAAAAGCTGAAAATATAAATACCTTATGGCCATCAATTCCACTCCTAGTACATATATTCTAGATAGACACCATCCAATATGGTAGCCACTAGCACTTGAAATGTAGCTGGTGCACTTGGTAACTGGGAATTTTAATTTAATTTTAATGAGCTTAATCTCAAAACAGATGATTAAATCGTTATTAGAAAATATTAATGTGTCTTTGGAGGCCAGGAGCGGTGGCTCACGCCTGTAATCCCAGCACTTTGGGAGGCTGAGGCAGGTGGAACACCTGAGGTCAGGAGTTCAAGAAAAGCCTAACCAACATGGCAAAACCCCGTCTCTACTAAAAATAAAAAAATTAGCTGGGCACGGTAGCGCATGCCTGTAGTTCCAGCTATTAGGGAGGGTGAGACAGAAGAATCACTTGAACCTGGGAGGTGAAGGTTGCACTGAGCCGAGATCGCGACTGCACTCCAGCCTGGGCGACAGAGTGAGACTCTGTCTCAAAAAATATACAAATAAAATAAATAAATAAAAGTGTCTTTGGAACAATTTGGATATATGAATCTACTTTATCAACTGTAAATCTTATAAACATAATCACAGATCAAAGGTTTATATTTATGGAATATAAAAAATATATTTAAAATATTTTCTTAGAGATATCAAGACTCTGGTCTCTAAAAACAAAACAAAACAAAAAAAAAACCAAATTTTTTTTTTTGAGATGGAGTCTCACTCTGTTGCCAGGCTGGAGTGCAGTGGGTGGTGCAATCTTGGCTCACTGCAACCTCCGCCTCCCAGGTTCTAGTGATTCTCCTGCTTCAGCCTCCCGAGTAGCTGGGATTACAGGTATGCACCACCACACCCGGCTAATTTTTTGTACTTTTAGTAGAGACTGGGTTTCACCATGTTGGTCAGAATGGTCTCGATCTCTGGACCTCATTATCCGCCTGCCTCGGCCACCCAAAGTGTTGGGATTACAGGCGTGAGCCACCGTGCCCAGCCTAAGAAATATGTTTTTAAAAGAATCTTTATAGCCACATTGTTTATTCTATCTCCCAACTGTAAACAACTCAAATGTCCAATAACAATAGAAGGGATTATGGTATAGTCACACTGTAGAATATTATACAACAAAAAATTACATGGAAAAGTATGATTGAATCTCCACAAATATGGATAATGAGCAAGGGGTGAGTCAGAAAAAAATACACATGCATCTGAACCCATTTATATAGACTGAAATGCCTAACAATTCATTTTTTAGGAATTCATCATAGATGGAAAAATTAAAATAAAACAAGTGAGTGCTTAGCACAAGTCAGGATAATGGTTATCTCTTGGTGGAGGAGATGGAATCACAGAAACATACAGGGAGATTCTAAGGCAGTGTTTTTCAACCAATTTTTAACTATTGTCCCTGTAAGGAACCTTTCTAGACATTTTATTCCTAATCACACCCCCCACCCATGAAAATTTAACACTACATATATACTGTATAACTGTTTATATACTGTGGCCCTTTGGAGGGACACAAATCATTGTAGTAACTAAGATTCCGACCCCAGCCCCACCAATTTTCAACCCCTTGGAATGTGAAATCACCCCTGTTAAGACTGTATGTTCTAAGTTATTAGCAATTTTTTTATTTTCTAATCTAAGAGGTGGTTACAGGAGTGTCTGCTTCTGTTAGTTATAATTTTTTTAAATGTATGTTTTATACACCCTTCTGTATATATACTTGACAATAAAAAATAAAAATAGAAAAATTGACTTAAATTGTGCTGAGGACTGAAAAATGGTGGTTATTTCCGTTTCAGAGCAGCTCAAATAATAACAGTAAGGAAATTAGTTAAATAAAGGAAAAACATGCAACCAAAAATTTTAAAAGATATCTGTGTCTGAAGTGAATCTAAAAGTCTGATGAAGATCAACCTCCACTAAAGGAAGCTGGCTCTAAGAAAATGTGCTGGTATCCTTCCCCTAAGAAAGAAATAAGAAGATAATGCTACTTCCACTACATGCAATTTTAGTTTACCGAAGACTACCAAGTATATATTTAACTTCCTCGTATTAAAAACTGTGATTATATGAATATTACGAAATAAAAAACAAATGAACTGTTATTACTTTTAGTGATGCTGTTCTTCTGCCTTTGCGATCGAAAGACAATTTTGCGTGTGGCAGAAGCGGGAAAAAGCACCTGGATTTAACAACTACAGTAATGCTCACTGAATCCTCCAACCACCTCTTCCTACCCCAACTGTAAACTAGGACTTCATTAGTTCTCGCCTGCTAGTTCTTTGATCTCCCTCCCAGCCTCCCATCATTCTCCATTTAGTCTCTCCTTTTCTGCACTCCCCAGAATAGAGGCTAGCTCTTAATCCTAATCAACGGGCCTCCCACCAACTCCCTAATTTACCTGACAGTAATCTGACCTCTCAGGACACTCAACTCTGCAACCGGAGCCAACCGGAAACGGAGGTTGTCACCTCGAGTTTCTCACGGCAGGAAAGCGGAGAAGCCGCTTAACGTTCCGGTACTGGGTTAGAGATTCCTGAATCAGGTAGAGATTACATGAGGGACGCTGGAAGTCGATTATTTTCCCCATATATGTGCATCCTCAATCTGACTGAGGTAACAGATACTGTAGAAAAGAGAAGGGCGGGGAAGATAATATGTTTTCCTTGCTTGGAGACGGAATCCTTACACACCGCACAGAGGGCGGGGCCGCGGGCATACTGCAGCCAATAAGGGAGGCTGTTGTTGAGCGCGTGTTCTCACCCAATGAGAGGGTTGGTTGTTGCGCTGCAGTTGGCAGGCTGCTGCGGGAGGCGGTGGCGGTAGGAAGCCGGAGACAGCAGGGTGACAGGTAGGCGGCGGTGCTGTCTTTGGGGGACGCAAAGTGCTAGATGAAGAGGATTTTTCTTTTCCTTCGGCCGCGGAAACTACAGAGGGGAGCTGGCGAGGGTGGTCTGGAAAGGCGGTAGCCGGTGTGTTGGTGGTCCCGGAACCTCTCGTAAACCAGGTAGCATCTTGGGAGGGTCGTGAGGAGGAGAAGGCGGCAGCCGAGGCGGGTGGAAGCCGAGCCTTGTGGGGCGACGTGGGGGCCCACCTAGGGCGTGGGGGCTGCGGTGGCGCCAGCAGAGAGGGAGGAGAGGCGGGAGCAAGGCGGTGTAGTGGGGGCTGAAGAGATTCCTTGCACAAAGCCCCAGGCGAGAAAAGGACACGGCATTGAAGACAGTTAAGAGAAATCCCAGTGATTGCCTTTTAGGGCCATTTCCTGGGGGTGGTGAGGGGGAGCGGAGAAGAAAAATATTTACTGGCGGTCAGATCCTGAAAACTCATTATTGCTGTACATTATGTAATCTTTGGCTGTTATTTACCCAAACAACTAGGTTGTCCCTCCTGGGAGAGGAGATCTTGCAACCTATTAATGTGTTAGAACACTTTTTTCGTTGGCTTGAGTGCCATTTACATTGGCAGGTTCTGTAGGCGAAGGGTGGTAGCAGGGAGGATAGAGTAGTCACGAAGAGCTTATCCCAAATATGGACTTGACTTGACAGATACTAGTTTGCGATGAATGTGGCCAGGTTCATGTTTTGTAGTTCGTGAATTTATTGAGGGTCAAGGCTGACAACATTTTTTAAAGATCTTCAGAAAAGTGGGGAGTCCTTTAAAAATTTACAATGGGAGCTAAGTGTAAGTTGGAAAATGACTAGAAAATTAGTTGGTAGATCCCTTCCTCCCCCCAGGATATTGTGGAAGTTAGGGACTGTGAAAATCAGGTGGTGGTCTGAATTTGCGGAAAAAAGTCAACTTTTTTTTTTTTTTTTTTTGAGACGGAGTTTCGCTCTTGTTGCCCAGGCTGGAGTGCAGTGGCACGATCTCGGCTCACAGCAACCTCCGCCCCCGGGTTCAAGCCATTCTCCTGCCTCAGCCTCCGGAGTAGCTGGGATTATAGGCATGCGCCACCACGCCCGGCTAATTTTGTATTTTTAGTAGAGACGGGGTTTCTCCGTGTTGGTCAGGCTGGTCTCGAACTCCGGACGTCAGGTGATCCGCCTGCCTCGGCCTCCCAAAGTGCTGGGATTACAGGCGTGAGCCACCGCGCCCGGCCGAAAAAAGTCAACTTTTAAGTAGTTTGTTCTGTAAGCAAGTCTGAGAAGCTACTTATGAATTATTTATTAGGTTTAAAAAGTGGACTCTGAACCTCTCGGACAGAGGCAAAATATATTTATAGATATAATTAACTAAATTATATTATTTTAAAAAAGTTTTATAATTCATTGTTTCCACAATAAAATGTAGAATTAAAATAGGAATTCTATTCAGTATGTGTTATGGAAGGGCAAACGAGATAAAAACTTGATTTTATAGCTCATTGAAAAACAATTTTCAGAGAAGCACTGGAAAATGATTTTAAAAGAAGTGTTATAAATTTCTAAAGTGTAAGGTGTTTGAAATATTGCCTTTAGCTTAGGAGATAAGGTCTAATGTAGTGTCAGCAACTCTACAATTTTCCTAAATTTATTTCAGTACTGCATGTCAGAAAAACTTTATAAGATGTGATTTTTTCTGTTAATGATAATTTATATTCCTATATATGAACCTAAATCAAAATTTCATTTTTTCTCAAAATTTTAATTGAGAAAGAGGTGCATCATTAAAGTTGTTTGTTCCCAGATGTTCTCAGTACTGAGACATTTGTCAGTGCTTTAGATAAAAATTTTTATTGATATTTGGTGTTTTGTTCTTTGTCTTTTCTCCTTTTCCAAGAATAATGCAATCTCAGTCACAAAGAAAATTTTTGGTTCTATTTTAGGTGGAATTCTGTAGTGTTTTGAGTACCAGTTAAATCTTTGCGTGTGTGTGTGTGTGTGTGTGTGTGTGTGTGTGTGTGTGTGTTTGCGTGTGTGTGTGTGTGTGTGTGTGTGTGTGTTTGCGTGTGTGTGTGTGTGTGTGTGTGTGTGTGTGTGTGTGTGTGTGTGTGTTTCTTCTTATGTAACAATGTAACAAGCCTCCTAGAGCTCTCTTAGAGAACTAATGGCTGATTTTGAATGGCCAGTAGGTGTCATTGTAGAATGCAGTAAGTTGAGTATGGAGTAGGAAATTACCAAGTAGTTAAAGAAACACTAGTCCAAATTAGCATATAGTGTGGTTAGATGATCGTTTATATGTTATAGAAGTTCTCTCTTATGAAACATTTCAGTATTGGAGCTGTTTATAAGGAATTTGAAACAATGATTGTAAAGGAGTTTAATTGTTTGCCCTAAAATAGACCTTGAAAGTGTGTTTTTTAGCCCAGCCCTTAAACTGTCTTGACATGTGATTCAGATTTAAGTTTGATTATTTGCAATACACAGTTTTGGCATCTTGTAGTAGTTTATTAAGTTCTAGAATGATTGAAATTTTCAGCTTGACTGAGTCTTATAGAAAAACCAATGCTACATAGTGAAAACTGATAAAATATGGGCAGAAGTTTCAAAACTAGTTATCACAACAGTACTTTGTATTGTTCTTTTTTTTCCCCTTAGAGGTCCTTGTTCCGAGTTACTGTTCTTTTAAAGCCAGAACGGAAGATTTTTTTTGTCTGTTATCGTCTGTGGCTTATTATTATTATTTTTTTGATTTCCAGAATTGCTTCTTTTTACATTTTTATCTTGCTAGAGACTATGTGCATTTCTTGGGATGTTGAACTGAACATTTATCACTGACTAAAATGTAGTGGATTCTGGAGGGAGCCAGCACAGAAAGCTCTGAAAGTAGCTTACATCTGTTCCCAGTACAGCTCCTTACCTTCCTAGCCTTCTGTTGAGCCCTTGTCACTTTGTAGCTCTGCTCCTTAAGCCTGTGACAGATACAGTGTTTTGAAAAAGTTTGGACCTAATTTAAGAATTCTTCATGGAGTTGGAAATAGATACCTCAAAACAATTTAGGAGTTTTTAAAAAGGCATACACATATCACTTATATCATCTCCACTTCCCTTCAGAATTTTACGGATGGGAGGAGTGCGAAGGGGGTAGATGTATTTTGGAGACAAATTCCCTTGATTATTTGGTTCACCACTGGCTTCCACTTCAGAGTGGAAGTGCCTTGGTCTAATTCAAGGCTCTAGCACTTGGGGTATGAAGCAGTAACAGTAGTTTTAGCTTTAGAGAAAGGGCTGCCAAATCTACTAATTTACTAATACTTTTATAGCTCAATAAATTGTCACCATTTCATGTCATAGCTAGGATAGCTTTTTTTTTCTTTTTTTGAGACGGAGTTTTACTCTTGTTGCCCTGGCTGGAGTGCAGTGGCGCGATCTGGGCTCACAGCAACCTCCGTTTCCCAGGTTCAAGCCATTTTCCTGCCCCAGCCTCCGGAGTAGCTGGGATTACAGGCATGTGCCACCACGCCTGGCTAATTTTGTAATTTTTTTTTAGTACAGACGGGATTTCTCCAAATTGGTCAGGCTGGTCTGGAACTCCGGACGTCAGGTGATCCGCCTGCCTCGGCCTCCCAAAGTGCTGGGATTACAAGCGTGAGCCACTGCACCCAGCCTGTCATAGCTAGGATAGTTTTTCTAGCCAGGAGCTGGAGTTGCCAGAAATGAAAATTGTGCTGAATGTTTTGGTTTGGATTAGTTCTTACTTGGCACTTAGCTGCTTTCCATAAATCAAACTAATTTATTTCATGATTCAGACCTGTGCTAATTTGTATAGACATTTATATCCTATTCTCTTACTGTCCCTGAAAGCTATCTAGTTCTAGAATTAAACTAAAATTGGAAAATAAGAGTTGGAGTAATTCAAGGTCCTTTTCTGATAATGCTATATGATGAATATATGCATTAATCTTTGCGTAAACATTCATTCAATAATATATACTAAAAGTCGTCATTGCAAATATGTTTACCTTGACTTGGGTCCAGATTAGAAACTTATGGTTCATCTTTGTGAATTCTAGACTTTCTGTTTGGGTATCTGGCTGCCATGGAGACAAATCTGAGAAAAAGTATGAGTAGATTTTAATTTTAGAGAAAAGCGTAAAAACTCAATTATGTAATATATTAAGGGGTGTGACTTTGATTATTTATAGAATTATAGTACTTTCTAGGTTTGAAATATAACTGCCAAAAAAGTGGTCATAAAATATGGTAAGTGGCATCAATTTATTGAATGGCAAGGCATGGTTTACAGAATATCTATTTTGTCCTATTTTAACACATGAAACTTCAAACAGTGTTAGAATCAAATTTATCCATCACCTTTGTCATTATGAATACTTAACTGTTGATAGTGCTTGATTCTTTTTTTTTTTCTGGTGAGAAGATACTAATATATATACTTAGAATTAGCCAGCCGAACTCAGTTTAGATGATCCCAATTTTGTTGACAACCTCCAAAGCATCATAATCAGGAGCCAGTCAAACATAAGCCTTCTTCTCTTCATCAGGTCTGATCAGGGTCTTGATCTTGGCTCATCAATGTTACGGAGCTTCTTTATAGCCTATTTGACCTGATGCTTATTGGCTTTAACATCCACAATGAACACAAGTATGTTGTTGTCTTCTGTCTTCTTCATGGTAGACTCAGTGGTCAGCAGGAACTTGATGATGGCATAGTGGTCAAGCTTCTTTCTCCTTGTATCCTGCTATCTTACAAGGATATTTGGGCTGCCTCTGGGGCTGCAGTGCCTTGGGCCACCGGGACGTGGGTGACTTGCGGATCTTCTTTTTTTGTATATGTGTTTGATGCCACTTACCATATTTTATGACTACTTTCAGCCTTTCAGCACTGCTTTCTTGGCCTTCAAAGCCTTTGCTTTGGCTTCTGCTTTAAGATGGGTAGGAGCTTCCTTTTTCGCCTTTGGCACTAACTTGTGAAAACAGTCTCCCTGATTCTTAATTAATGTAGACTTGTTAGCTACTAAGACTTGCCAATTAACCTCCTTAAATTCCTTTCCATATTATATATAAAATGGATGAGAGAGGCAAGTTAGATACTGAGCAGGGACTGAAAGTTATACTTTTTCCATATTCTTTTGTATTGGGGCTTTTTAATTCTGTGTATTCGTTCTTTTTTTATTTATTTATTAGTTTATACTTTTTAAATGAAAAAGGGTGTGGGGATGGGAGAGAGTATACTACTGTCCTTTCTACATTATAGGGTGACTATAAGACTCAAATAGAAAACATAATGGCCGGGCACAGTGGCTCACGCCTGTAATCCCAGCATCTCGGTAGGCCGAGGTGAGCAGATCACTTGAGGTCAGGATTTCGAGACCAGCCTGGCCAACATGGTGAAACCCTGTCTCTACTAAAAATCCAAAGGTTAGCTGGGCATGGTGGTGCACACCTGTAGGGCCAGCTACTCGAGTGGCTGAGGCAGGAAAATCGCTTGAACCTAGGAAGTGGAGGTTGCAGTGAGCCAAGATTGTGCCACTGCTCTCCCGCCTGGGCGATGAAGTGAGTCTCTGTCTCCAAAAAAAAAAAAAAAAAAGAAAGAAAAAAGAAAAGAAAACATGAAGGGCTTTTATAAAATCTAAAGTTAATTTGAATTTGCAGTATTTTGCAGTATCTGCTGTTCATGGAAAATACTAGGGGAAATAAATATAAAACTTAAGACTCAAATGTTTCTGTTCGTTAAGGTTCTGAATCTTCTCTCATTTTATACTTTGTTACTCTGTGATCTTTTTTTATTTAATTAGCATCCAAATATGATGGTTCTCAATCTGTGTCTCTAATCCAGAGCTTTCCCTTGAACTTTAGTTCCTATTCTATACATGTAATTGCCTGCTAGATGAAGATGAGCTACAGGTCCTTCAACTATAATCTGTTTAAAAGTGAATTCATGTTTTCCCTTTTGTCATCTTTCTAACCTGCTGGAGCTGGAACCCTGATGTTATCTATCTTTAACACTTACCCTTCGTCTGAGCAATGCTAGGTTCTGTTGACTTTACCTTCTTACTCTTTCTTTGATTCCATTTACTTCTCTCAATTTCTGTAGCTGCTAGAAATATTATGAAGAGTTAGGGCCTAGAGGCAACTATCTAGATTAGAATCCCAGCTCCACTATTTACATCTCAGTGTCCTTATCTTTAGAAATAGAGTTATACAAGCCAACAATTGCAGTCTTGGGCATTTGTTCCAGAGAAACCAAAACTTACATTCATATAAAAACCTGTGTGAATTCTCATAGCATCTTTATTCCTAATAGCCAAAAACTGGAAACCTAAATGTTCTTCAACAGGTTAAATAGACTATAGTGCATCTATATCATGGACTGCTATGCAGCAATAAAAAGGAATGGACTGTTAATAAAATGTAACAACTTGAATGGGTCTCAAGTGAAAAAAATCTCAAAATTGCATATTCTATGATTCCATTTATATAACATTCTTGAAATACTAAAAATAAAGAGATGGAGAACAGATTCGTGGTTGCCATGGTTTAGGTATCAAGGAGAGGGGAGTGGGTGGGACTACAGGAGTGTCTTAGGGACGGAACAGTTCTGTATCTTGATTGTGGTGGTAATTACATGAGTCTACATATGTGATAAAATTGCATAGAGCTATACACACACATATACATGAGTGCTTGTAAAACTGGTTTGATCTGAATAAACTTTGTAGACTGTAGCAATGTCAATTTCCTGGTCTTGATATTTTACTGTAGTTATTCAAGGTGTTCCCATTGAGGGAAAATGGGCAAAGGGTACATGAGACCGGTTGGCAGTTTTTTTTGCAACTTTCCATGAGACTATAATTTCAAAATTAAAAGTTTTTAAGAAGAATTGTTAGGATTAAATGAGCAGATACACAGAAGATTTTTATTGTAGTACTTGGTGCATAATAAATGTTAGCTGCTATTAATAGTAATAGCAGCAGCAGCAGCAGTAGTAGTTGTTCAGGCCTCTAACCTCTCAGTAGGCCTCTCACTAGGACCATTTCAACAGTTGCCGTACATATATGTTTATCTATATTATATATAAAAATCTAATTAATATATTTAATAATAATTATTATTTTTGGAGACAGGGTCTCACTCTGTTGCCCAGGCTGGAGTGCAGTGGTGCGATTATACCTCACTGCAGCCTCTACCTCCTGAACTCAAATGATCCTCCCATCTCTGCCTCTTGAGTAGTTGGGATTACAGGTGCTTAGTAACATGCCTGGCTAATTTTTTTTTTTTTTTTGAGAGATGGAGTCTTGCTCTGTTGCCCAGGCTGGAGTGCAGTGGCGCGATCTCGGCTCACTGCAAGCTCCGCCTCCCAGGTTCATGCCATACTCCTGCCTCAGCCTCCCAAGTAGCTGGGACTGCAGGCGCCCACCACCACCATGCCCGGCTAATTTTTTGTATTTTTATTAAAGACGGGGTTTCACCAAGTTAGCCAGGATGGTCTCGATCTCCT
Organism: Pongo pygmaeus; assembly: GCF_028885625.2. Lineage (NCBI taxonomy): Eukaryota > Metazoa > Chordata > Mammalia > Primates > Hominidae > Pongo > Pongo pygmaeus. The sequence goes on along the minus strand of NC_072384.2, from coordinate 101,287,353 downwards.
GACCTCGTGATCTGCCTGCCTCGGCCTCCCAAAGTGCTGGGATTACAGGCGTGAGCCACCGCACCCGGCCTCATTTTTGTATTTTTAATAGAGACAGGATATGTTGGCCAGGCTGGTCTTGAATTCCTGACCTCAAGTGATCCACCCTTCTCAGCCTCCCAAAGTGCCAGGATTATAGGCTGGAGCCACCATGTCTGGCCAGATTTCTATTATAATATAGTAATTTCCTCCCACCAGTTTTGCCAGTTGATCTTTTATTAAAGATAGTACACCTTTGTATTTGTATTCCATAATATTACAATATGTGCTTTTACTTTATTATTTTTTGAGACAGGGTCTTGCTTTGTTGCTCAGACTGGAGTGCAGTTGTGTGATCATGGTTCACTGCAGCCTTGACCTCCCAGGCTCAAGCAATCCTCCCTCCTCAGCCTCCCAAGTATCTGGGACCACAGGCATGTACCACCATGCCCAGTTGATTTTGTCCTTTTTATAGAGATGAAGTCTTGCTATGTTGCTCAGGCTGGTCTCAAACTTCTGGGCTCAAGTGATCTGCCTGCCTTGGCCTCCCAAAGTGCTGTGATTACAGGTGTAAGCCACTGCGCCTGGCCAGAATGTGTACTGTCTTATGCAAGTCTGTTGGGTAGGCCACAGAGAGATCAGTTTATTTTCCATTTTCTTTAAGAATGAAAAACAGTCTAAAAAATGACAGTCAGTAAAAGAATTTGTGAAAAGATTTTTCTGAATTAAATTTTAAATTTAAAAATTTTCTTATTCAATAAAAATTAAAAAAAAAAAACTACAAGTATGAAAGACTTCAAGTGGCAGCCAGGAAGAACTGGTTCAAAGTATTTAAGAAATATAAATAGAAAAGTCTGTATAATATGCAGGAAAATCAACCTTAACTGAGTATGATTGTTGTGCTACGGCAGTGTTTTTTTAAAACTTGAAGGAGGTTAATCTGTAGAAGAGTCAACTATTTTATTTTATGTTTTTTTTCAGATGGAGTTTCGCTCTCCCAGGCTGGAGTGCAATGCTGCAGTCTCTGCTTACTGCAACCTCCACCTCCCGGGTTCAAGCGATTCTTCTGCCTCAGCCTCCCAAGTAGCTGGGGTTAAAGGCATGTGCCATCATGCTTGGCTAATTATTTGTATTTAGTAGAGACAGGGTTTCACTATGTTAGGCTGGTTTCGAACTCCTGACCTCAGGTGATCCACCCGCCTTGGCCTCCCAAAGTGCTGGGATTACGGGCATGAGCCACCACACCCAGCCAACTTTTTTTTTTTTTTTTTTAATTTGAACAAGTTTTAAACAGCTAGCTGAACATCTTCCATTAAAATGTTTCTTTTTTTTTTGATAAACTATTTGTTTTCTTAACCCATTATTTTCATGTAATTTGGCATTTCCAGTTACAGTTTTGTAAGCCACATTGCCTTTTTAGAACATAACTACCAACTGTTGGCAAAAAATTACAGTACTGTAGTATGAAATTTGTTAGTGTACTAAAGTACTCTAAACATCCATCCATCTGAAGTATATGTTGTACCCTCCAAGAGTAGAATCTCTTTTTTCAGTCTTGCTTCCTACTCTACCCCTCCCATTTCAGTAGAAATATTTTGTACTTTATGAACATTAAGTTGAGGCATAGCTGAGATGGCTGTTGGTGTTTTAGAATACAAATTTGTTGCTGAAGTCTCTTTTTTGCTTTATCAGTTAGGAATTGTGTTTGGCTGCCGGAAACAGAGATAAGAAATAACCATTGCTTAAAGTAGTTAATTTGGTAAAAAAAATTCAGACGTAGGAGATCTAGGGCCTATATGGCAACTCTGTGGAGTTGTCAAGGGCACAAACTGCTTCTGTCTTCTCCTTTTGCCATCTTTAGCATGTGTCTTCTACTTTCAAGATTACCTAATGGTTGTTGGATCTCCAGCCATCACATTTATGTTCTAGGCAGAAGAAAGGAGGAAGAAAGGCACAGACAAAAGGGCTATATCTCTCATCTTTTAAAAAATCCCCTCTAGAATTTCCTACACAACACTTCTTCTGATCTCATTGACTGAAACGTAGTCATTTGGCTATACTTAGCTACCGGTAAGGTTCAGAAATGGCTTTTAGCTGGGCATACAAACTAGATTAGTGGGAGTGGAGTGAGGATCTATATTGGATGGAAACTAGTAATCTTTGACATACTTGCTTCTTATCTTCTATACTGTATCTGCTGCTGACTGCCTAGTAGTGCTGTTAAGCTCTTCATTCAATAGACATGAATTAAGTGCTAACTATGTACTAGGTCCTGTTAAGAACCGGAAATGCAAACGCAAGTGAGGCATACTCCCTGCCCCAGAAAAGTTGTGGTTTAATAAGAAGAACCCCCCCCTTTTTTTTTTAGACGGAGTTTTGCTGTTGTTGCCTAGGCTGGAGTGCAATGGCGCGATCTCGGCTCACTGCAACCTCCGCCTCCCGAGTTCAAGTGATTCTCCGCCTCAGCCTCCCAAGTAGCTGGGATTACAGGCATGTGCCACTACGCTGGCTAATTTTTGTATTTTTAGTAGAGACGGGGTTTCACCATGTTGGCCAGGCTGGTCTTGAACTTTTGACCTCAGGTGTTCCACCCACCTCAGCCTCCCAAAGTGCTAGGATTACAGGCATGAGCCACTGCACCCAGCCAATAAGAGGGCTCTTCAACCTGCACACAGGTCTTTGAGAACAGAAGATATTGAGTACTATGCGCTATTGTGACTATGATTCTGCCCACCCCATCAATTTATGAGGCTTAAGAGGGAGAAGGGGAGAGGACTTCTTTGGAAGGGGAGTATTAATGGAAAGAAACTATTCCCTGCTCCGTGAGGGGAAAGGAAAGGGTTTTTTCCGTCCCAAAAGTCAAGATAAGGAGGTCCTGAAAGAGTCACTCTCTGTCATTAAGAAGAGAGATTTACATTTGCTCTTTGGTTGGGTATCTGCCTAGCCACCAATCTCACTTATATGCGCCTGTTCTACTGAAGAAGACATGGTAATGGAATGCCTGATATCAGGGCCAGGCATTCCCATCTATAACTTGGATTCCTGTTCTGAGAGGTATAAGAGCTGGATTCTGCATATATCCTTAGGTCATTCTGAACAAGTCAGGAACTATATTCATCAGGGTTTTCCAGAGAAACAGAACCAATAAGGTTGTGTGTGATTTATTATAAGGTTTGTTATAGGAATTGGCTTACACAATTTAGGAGGTTGACAAGTCCTGAGATCTGCAGGGTAGTTGGCAAGCTGGAGACTCAGGAGACCTGACTGTATCATTCCAGTCAGACACAGTCCAAAGGCCTGAGAACCAGAGATAACATAGTAGCAGTCACTCAGGCTTGAGACTCTGAAGAGCTAATGTTTCAGTTTGAGTTTGAAGGCTGGAGAAAGCCAATGTCCTTAGGCAGGAGGAACTGACTATCTACTTGGGGGAGGCATAGCCTTTTTGTCTGTTCAGGCTTTCCACTGATTAAATGACATCCACCCACATTAGGAAAGGCAATCTGCTTTACTCAGTTTATAGATTTAAATGTTAATCTCATACGGAAACACCCAGAAAAATGTTTAGCTAAATATCTGGGCAGATGAGATTGGAAACATTTTTATCCAGCGTAGAATGGAAGCTCTCTGACCAGAGAAAAGTGTCATGACATAGTGATAAGAAACAAATGTAATTTGATATGAAAATTTCTGTGATTTCTTTTTTTTTCTTGAGATGGGGTCTGGCCCTTTTTCCCAGGCTGGAGTGCAATGGTGCAATCTTGAATTACTGCAACCTCCACCTCCCAGGTTCAAGTGATTCTCATGCTTCACCTTCCTGGGTAGCTGGGACTATAGGCATGCGCCATGACGCCTGGCTAATTTTGGTATTTTTAGTAGAGGCGGGGTTTCACTATGTTGGCCAGGCTGGTCTTCTGACCTCAAGCGATCCACCCACCTTGGCTTCCCAAAGTGCTGGGATTACAGGCATGAGCCGCCGCGCCCGGCCTAATACCTGTGATTTCTATTGATGACCAAATCACAAAAATATTATCGTTGTTTGTTTTATTGTTTTGCCTATATTTACAATCTAATGACATTATAAATGTTAGTTAGAGATTGGTAAAAAGAGTGATACAATTTTCTTCTTATCAAAGTTTATGAGTTTTATTATAGATCCCTGGGGGTCTGTGGACCCTATGTTGAGAACTTCTGCGTGAAGAGGAAGGAGAGGGCTTTGAATTGATGCAGGGTTGTATGCTATGGAAAAGATTCATAGAGGAGGCAACTGTTGGTCTGAGTGTTGGAAGAAGGGGAGGGTAGTTAGGATAGAGGGTAGTTGAAAGGCATTCCAGAGAGGAGTGTAGCATAAGAAAATGTGTGAGGTGTGAGACAGCCTGGCATATTGTGAAATTGTAGATCAACATTGGTGAGGGGAAGTCTGTGTTGAGCCAGGGTATAATTTCTATTCTTGCTGACAAGACCATTTTGTTCATGTGCCTGTTGAGCAAATACTGGTTACAAAGGCCATTTAGCCAAACCAATAGATCCATATCTTTGGTCTCTTCAGGTATAGTGAACGAGATACTGTTTGAAGTTCTGCCTACTGGGAGTTCCCTTTCTCCTGTTCTGTAGGGCTACTTCTCTGTAAGGTCAGTGCCAGCATATTGTATGCAACCATGTGTAAACCAGGCCTGAGGTGTTTTTTTTTTCCTTCTTTCCTTTGATCTTAGGGAACTCTACAAGGCCATAGATTAAGGAAGAGTTGATTAGTAGAAGTAAGTGCCATGGGTGTCTCAGCCATTTGTTCTTTTAGCATACTTGTGCTTTTGGAGCCTGCTCTAACCTCATTACAACCATTGTAGTCAGGATTACTTGGTTATGTAGTGGTAACAACCAACCTTCAAATAAAGTCTTAAAATTTGAAAAAGAGAGATTTATTTCTTCTCATGTAAAATCTGCTGCAAGTTGGGTGATTCCAGGCAGCTGTTCTTCATTTGATGGGTCAGCATTGCATATCTATATTTATCTCTGCTTCTATTATCATAGTGACGAGAAGAACAGGCTGGAGAATTGCATACTGGCACATAAATGTTTCTACAGAAATGATTTCTGCTCTTTGGTCAAAGAAAGTCATAAGGTCACATTTGACTTAAAGAGGATAGACAAATACAGTCCTCCCATGTTCCCTTGAAGGTTCATATCTGACACACTATCACTTCCATTTAATGATGGAATGCTGCCAGCACATATAGCTTTATGGCTTGGTGGATCGGAACACTCACTTCTTGAAAGTATGTCAGGTCACATGGTCAGTCTCTGCTGGGGCTCAAAAGCCAAGCAAGGCGCTATTTCTCAAAAGAAGAGCGATCATCTGCAGAGAGGGCATAGCTCTCTTCAGAAGCAATAGTTCTCATGCAGGGGCACACTTGACAATGTTTAGAGACATTTTGTTGGTCACAATTCAGGGCATTGCTATTGGCATCTAGTAGGAAGAGGGCAGGGATGCTGCTAAACATCCTACCATGTAAAAGACAGCCTTTCACAATGTCAGGGGTGACCAAAATGCCAATAGTGCCAAGGTTAAGAAATCCTGCTTTAGATGGACTTATGTGCCTGGTGGTCTGTGTTGTGATTCTTCTATCAGGGCCTACTGGTAGCTTTATACAGCTACTTTATCATCTACCACAGACGCTTTGAATACCACTGAATTTGATGGATCTTAAGGCCCAAATGACAGAGCATCTTTTTTTTTTTTTTTTTTTGAGATGGAGTTTCGCTCTTGTTACCCAGGCTGGAGTGCAATGGCATGATCTCTGCTCACCGCAACCTCCGCCTCCCGGGTTCAAGCAATTCTCCTGCCTCAGCCTCCGGAGTAGCTGGGATTATAGGCATGCACCACCACGCCTGGCTAATTTTGTATTTTTAGTAGAGATGGGGTTTCTCCATGTTGGTCAGGCTGGTCTCGAACTCCCAACCTCAGGTGATCCGCCTGCCTCGGCCTCCCAAAGTGCTGGGATTACAGGCATAAGCCACTGTGCCCGGCCGGCAGAGCATCTTGTGCTGCCACCTTGACCTCTTGCCTTCTCATGTCCCAGGCCCCATTTAAAACTGGCAGCTATTAATGAATTATTCAAGAAATGGGCAGAGCATCACACTAAATATGGTTTATGTTATTTCTAGAATTTAAAGAGTTCCACTGTGCACGGTGCTTCATTTTATTTTATTTTATTTATTTTTTTATTTTTTTGAGACGGAGTCTCGCACTCTCTCCCAGGTTGGAGTGCAGTGGCGCCATCTCGGCTCACTGCAAGCTCCACCTCCCAGGTTCACGCCATTCTCCTGCCTCAGCCTCCTGAGTAGCTGGGACTACAGGCTACAGGCGCCTGCCACCACCCCGGCTAATTTTTTGTATTTTTAGTAGAGACGGGGTTTCACTGTGTTAGCTAGGATGGTCTCGATCTCCTGACCTTGTGATCCGCCCGCCTCGGCCTCCTAAAGTGCTGGGATTACAGGTGTGAGCCACCGTGCCCGGCTATTTTTATTTTAGAGATAGGGTCTTTCTATGTTTCCCAAGCTGGTCTTGAACTACTGGCCTCAAGTCATCTTCCCACATCAGCCACCCGAGTAGCTAGGATTACAGGCATAAGCCACTGCTCCCAGCATTGTGCTTCTTTCTAAGTGGTTGTGGCAGGCTGAGCTATGATAACTTGTCCTTCATTTTTATTTTTATGTTTTTATTTTTAACTCTGTCACCCATGCTGGGGTTTCACTCTGTCACCCATGCTGGGGTGCAGTGGCATGATTGTAGCTCACTGTAACCCCAAACTCTGGGCTCAAGTGATCCTCTCACCTCAGTCCCTGGGAGTAGCTGGAACTATAGGTGCTCACTATCATGGCCGGTTAATTTTTGTATTTTTTATTGAGACAGGGTTTTGCCATGTTGCCCAGGCTGGTCTCAAACTCCTGGGCTCAAATAATTTGCCTTCCTCGGCCTCCCAAAGTGCTGGGATTACAGGTGTGAGCCCCTACGCCTAGCCTAGAGTTTTAGTGTTTTTTTTTTTTTGAGATGGAATTTCGCTCTTGTTGCCCAGGCTGTAGTGCAATGGTGTGATCTCGGCTCACCGTGAGTTTTAGTTTTACGAGATGAAAAGAGTATGGTGATGGTTGGACAACATTATGAATGTATTTAATACTACTGAAATGTACATTAAAAATGGTTAAAATGGTAAATTTTTTTTACCACAATAAAAAAAATTGGGGAAAAACACAAAAGAAAAAAAGATGCCAATATTTCAAATATTTTTGCCTTTAGGAAGAACTTATTATGAACTGTGTCAGTTAACTAAGTAAGGAATACTTTTAGAGATTAAAAATGCCACGAAATCCAGACACTGCATTTCTTGACTCAACTCTTTGAATACCAACCGCTGTAAACATTTATTTATTCAGTATTTGAAAGGTTTATTCTAAAATTCAACATAGGCCAGGTACAGTGGCTCATGCCTGTAATCCCAGCACTTTGGGAGGCCAAGTCAGGAGGATTGCTTGATGCCCAGAGTTTAAGACCAGCCTGGGCAACACAGCAAGAACTCATCTCTGAAAATTAAAATTAAAAAAATTCCACATATTTTCTTGGAATTTATTTTTCGACTTTAATTTTGTGCCTACATACCTAAACAGGTTATATATCCAACATGTTTTTAGGTTCTTTGGCGTTGGATACTACTTTTTATGGGGGAAAATTTTTTTTACTTGAAATATAAGGAATGGATCCTTTCCTCCCTCTACCCCTATGTCACTAAATGGGAGTAAATTCTACTTAAGATACGCCCAAGCTTTAGCACCCAGAATGTAGTGTTTAAAATATTATTTCTTACTGAAAGGGATTCCTTGGAGAAATGTCTGGTTCTAGGCCTAAGGCAGGATTTGTACAAGGTAAGTCTGGAACCTCTTGTCCTAGCAGGAAGCTAGGAGGTTATCTTCATTTACTAGGTTTATGTCAAAAGGGCTTAGGAGCTTTGTAGAGGGTCCCTCAAGACCATTCCCACATTTCATGATTTCCAAGATTGACTCTCAGGACTCAAGTCATTTTATTCACAGTTATAGTTTATTACAATGAGATGATACAAGGCAAAATCAGCAAAGCAAAAGGCATATGGAATGAAGTCTGGAAGAAACCAAGCTCAAGCTTGCAAGAATCCTCTCCCAGTAGAATTGCAAAAGATGCCATTAATTCTCAGTAATGAGTTGTGTGCAGAGCCTCAGATTAGCCCCTAATGAGATTTTAAGGGCTTCTCAGATTATTCCTGAGCATGCATATAGCACTGGGTACACATCCCTTTGCATGAATATGACCTTCTGGATTCCCAGGAAGTTGTTGGAGCTTTTCAGAGTCCTTTATGGACATCTCATTCCCCAGCTTTTCTTTTCTGGGTTTTTTGTTTGTTTGTTTTTGAGGTAGGGTTTGTTTGTTTGTTTTTGAGATGGAGTCTCGCTCTGTCACCCAGGATCGAGTGCAGTGGCGTGATCTCAGCTCACTGCAACCTCTGCCTCCTGGGTTCAAACGATTCTCCTACTTCAGCCTCCCAAGTAGCTGGGATTACAGGTGCTCACCACCATGCCCGGCGAATTTTTTGTATTTTTAGTAGAGACAGGGTTTCACCGTGTTAGCCAGGATGGTCTTGATTTCCTGACCTCGTGATCCACCCGCCTCAGCCTCCCACAATGCTGGGATTACAGGTGTGAGCCACCATGCCCGGCTTGGGCAGTTCTTTTTCTGATCTTCCCTGAGATTACTCATATCATTTGATTGGGACTGTTATTTAAGATGGCTTCACTCACACATTTGTTGGGTAGTGCTGGCTATTGGCTGGCCTATGTCTATTCATTAGGCTAGCTTTGGCTTCTTCACATGGCTGCTAGATTTTAAAAGTAGAAAGAAGGGCAAGCTCCAGTATGCAAGCACTTTTCAAACCTTTGCATTATGTGGGATAGTTTTGCATTCCTATAAATGTTTTTGAGCTCTGCTCTGGGATGCAGTTACATTTATTGAAAATAGTTCCAGATTTTGATTTTACAGATCACCTGAGGTCAGGAGTTCGAGACCAGCCTGGCCAATATGGCGAAACCCCGCTTCTACTAAAAATACAAAAATTAGCTGGGTGTGGTGGTGGGCACCTATAATCCCAGCTACTTGAGAGGCCGAGGCTGGAGAATCACTTGAACCCAGGAGGCAGAGGTTGCAGTGACTGGAGATCACGCCATTGTGCCCCAGCCTGGTTGACAAGAGCGAAATTCCGTCTCAAAAAAAAAAAAAATTTTTAAGATTTAATAGATAGTACTGGATCTGTGTTCACTTTAGGGCTAGTAAGTCCCCATTACTTAGGAAGAACTCTTATGTGTACTTGACCCCATCCTCAATGGAATTGGTGAGAAGCGGCACTATTTCTGGCCCTGTGTAAGTTCTGGACACTGCTACCTCTAATCTTTCTGGTGCTTCTTTTCCTGGCTTCTGGTAGTTTCCTCACACACACAGTGTGCTGATCAGTTTTCGTTTGACTACTAGAAAGGGATCCTTTGCAGATTTCCAGAGTTCGTTCTCAGTACAGCTCTCCACATTACCCTGTCCTCTAACACTTTGGCCTACCTGTACTCTTAGCTCTGCCTCCTTAACTCAGAGAGTCTACCAGGTTTCACTTGCCTTTCTCTTCCTTACCCTGCAGCCTGGAAAGTCTTGAGGAAGGAAGTTGAGGCAACTTCATTGTTCTTCATTGTCTGTGCCCAGTGTAATGAAAACTGTGTTTCATGTACTTTCTTTCTTTCTTTTTTCTTTTTCTTTTGAGACAGAGTCTCACTCTGTTGCCTAGGCTGCAGTGCAGTGGCACAGTCACGGCTCACTGCAGCCTCAACCTCCCAGGTTCAAGTGATCTTCCCACCTCAGCCTCCTGAGTAGCTGGAACTACAGGTGTGTGCCACCATGCCCAGCTAATTTTTAAAATTTTTTTTGCAGAGACGAGGTCTCACTGTGTTGGCCAGGGTGGTCTCAAACTCCTGGGCTCAAGTAGTCCTCCTGCCTTGGCCTCCCAGAGTGCTGGGATAACAAGTGTGAGCCACTGTGACCTGCCTTTGTTTCATATTTTCTTCCGTGTTTTTTTTTCCCCCCACTCCTGTTGCCCAGGCTGAGAGTGCAGTGGCATGATCTCGGCTCACTGCAGCCTCGCCTCCTGGGCTCAAATGATTCTCCTGCCTCTGCCTCCTGAGTAGCTGGTACTACAGGTGCGTATCACTGCACTGGGCTAGTTTTTATATTTTTAATGGAGATGGGGTTTCACCGTGTTGCACAAGTTAGTCTCGAACTCCTGAGTTCAAGTGGTCCACCCGCCTTGCCCTCCAAAAGTGCTAGGATTACAGGCATGAGCCACCACACCGGGCCGTCTTCCATTTCTTAAATTCAGGCAAGAATGTAAATTCACTTTCTGTCACTCCATCTTGTTGAGAAATGGAAGGCCCTTCTCTCCTCACACTTTTCTCCTTCCTTAGTATAGGCTCATGATTGAGGATTGGGGTGTTCTCTATGGTCTTGGTCCAATCTCAGTTTTGGGCTGGTTTTTGTGCCAGGACCTTACAGTTTTCCTGCCCACACCCCACACAATGACAGATTAGGCAATACATATATGCTTAATACCAAGGGAGTGATTAATTGAGGGAGAACTGACATCTTTATGAGTCTTCCCAACTCATGAACATGGTATATCCTCCGCTTTATTTACACCATCTTTATTTTCTCTCGAAAATGTTTTCTTGTTTTCATTGTAGAGGTCTTATACATCTTTTGTTAGATTTACTTCTAGTCTTATTTTTTAATGCTGTTGTAAGGTGCATTTTTAAAAATTTGTGGCTGGTTTATAGAAACACAATTGATTTTTTGTATATTAACCTTATATTCAGGAACTTATATAAATTCACTTATTCTAATACTCTATAGAGTCTTTTGGGTTTTCTTGGTGTATAATTATATCATCTGTGAGTAATAGCATTTCTTCCTTTCCAGTCCTTATTCTTTTTGTTTTTCTTGCCTTACTGTACTAGCTAGGCCTTCCAGTACAATGTTGAATAGAAGTGGTGATAATGGTCATCTCTGTCTTGTTTTCAACTTCAGAGGGTAAAGTTTTCAATATTTTACCATTGACTATGATGCTTGCTATAGGCTTTTTATGGATATTCTTTATGAATTTTTCAATAGGTTATATCATAACTGAATATTGAATGTGTCATGCTTTTCCTGTACCTATTTGGATGATCACATGAATTTTCTCCTGAACTGCCGTTATATGCCTGGAGTAAATTCCTTTTTATATATGGTATTCTTTATATATAGTACTAGATTTAATTTGCTAATTCATTGATATTTTTGCATCTGTGTTCATGAGAGAAATTAGTGTGTGATTTTCCTTCTTTGTAATGTCTGTGTTAATTTTTGTTATAGCTATACTGGGTTTTTTTGTTTGTTTGTTTGTTTGTTCGATACGGAGTCTTGCTCTGTCCCCCGGGCTGGAGTGCAATGGTGTGATCTCGGCTCACTGCAACCTCCGCCTCCCGGGTTCAAGTGATTCTCCTGCCTCAGCCTCCCGAACAGCTGGGATTACAGGCACCCACCACCGCACCTGGGTAATTTTTATATTTTTAGTAGAGACGGGGTTTCACCATGTTTGGCCAGGCTGGTCTCGAACTCTTGACCTTAAGTGATCTGCCTGCCTCAGCCTCCCAAAGTACTGGGATTATAGACATGAGCCACTGCATCTGGCTATTATAATGGTTCTTAAAAATAGTTAGGAAGTCTTTATTCCTTTTTTTTTTTTTTTTTTTTGAGACAGGGTCTTGCTGTGTCACCCAGGCTGGAGTGCAGTGGTGCGATCTCAGCTCACTGTAACCTCTGCCTACCAGGTTCAAGAGATTTCTCCCTCCTCAGCATATTTATTATTTTCTGTTCTCCGGAAGACTTTTATAAGCTTGGTGTAGTTTCTCCCGTAATTGAAAGAATTCACTAGTGAAACCATCTTTACTTGAGATTTTCTTTAAGGAAAGATTTTTAATAATACATTCCATTTCTTTATTTGCTTTGGGGCTATTTGGATATTCTATTTCTTTCAGCATTAGTAATTTAATTTATATTTTTTAAGAAATGTGTCCATTTTATACTGACATGGTTTTTTTTGTTTGTTTTGGGAGGATTTTTTTTTTTTTTTGAGACAAGGTCTCACTCTGTTGCCCAGGCTAGAGTGCCGTGGCATAGTTACGGCTCACTACAACCTTAAACTCATGGGCTCAAGCAATCCTCCCACCTCACAGCCTCTTGAGTAGCTGGGACCACAGGTGTGTGTCACCACACCCAGCTTATTTTTTTTATTTTTTGTAGAGATTTCTTCTTTGACCTATAGATAATTTAGGAATGTAGTTTTAGGCCAGGTGCGGTGGCTCACGCTTGTAATCCCAGCACTTTGGGAGGCTAAGGCAGGAGGATTGCCTGAGCCCAGGAGTTCAAGACCTGCCTGGGCAACATGGTGAGACTCTATCTCTATTTAATTTTAAATTTAAAAAATAAAAAAGAAATGTAATTTTAATTTTCCAGGTAGTTGGTGTTTTTCTAGGTTTTTATTTATTTTTGTTATTGTTGTTAATGATTTGTAGCTTATTTTTGTTGTGGTTAGAAACCATACTTTGAATGCCATCATCTTTTTTGAAGTATGTTGAAACTTCTCTTGTGGCTGAGTGTTCAGGGAGTCTTTGAAAAGAATTCAAATTTTTGCCAGGCGCGGTGGCTTACGCCTGTAATCTCAGCACTTTGGAAGGCCGAGGCAGGTGGATCACGAGGTCAGAGGATCGAGACCACCCTGGCCAATGTGGTGAAACCCCGTCTCTACTAAAAATAAAAAAAAATTTAAAAATTAAAAAAAAAAAAAAGCCGGGGTGGTGGCATGCACCTGTATTCCCAGCTACTCGGTGGGGCTGAGGCAGGAGAATCTTTTGAACCCTGGGAGGCGGAGGTTGCAGTGAGCCAAGATTGCGCCAGTGCACTCCAGCCTGAGCGATAGAGCGAGACTCTGTCTCAAAAAAAAAAGAAAAGAAAAAAGAAAAGAATTCAAATTGTGTAGTTGCTAGGTACAGTGTTCTATATTAGTCATTTTGGTTGTTTGTTAATTGCACCATTCAGATCTTACTGATTTTTGGTTGCTTTTTCTGTCAATTTGCTGAGCGAGATGTGGGTCTCCAACTATTATTATGGCTTTGTCTTTTTCTCCTTTTAATTCTGCAAATTTTTGCTTTATGTTTTTGTTTTCTTTTTTTTTGTTTAAGACAGTCTTACTCTGCTGCCAAGGCGGGAGTGCAGTGGTATGATCTTGGCTCACTGCAGCCTTGACCTCCTGGGCTCAAGTGATCCTCCCAGCCTCCCAAGTACCTGGGACTACAGGCACACACCACCACACCCTGGTTGTTTTTTGTTTGTTTGTTTGTTTGTTTTGTAGATAATGGGTTTCGCCATGTTGCCCAGACTGGTCTTGAACTCCTGAGCTCAAGCCTCCCAAAATGCTGTAATCATAGGCTTGAGCCACCATGCCCTGCTGCTTTATGTATTTTGAGGTTACTGGGTACATATAAGTTTATGATTGTGGTACCTTCCTGTTGGATTGATCCCTTCATTAATATTACTTTACTCTCTAATAATCATTCTTGCCGTAAATTCTAAATCTTTCTCTGAAATCAGTGTGATTTTTTTAAGGACTGTGCTTCTTGGTTTAATCCAGTCTGACAAAATTCGTCTTTTACTAGAAGAATTTTTTCTATATCAGGGTATCTACTTTTTTGGCTTCCCTGGGTCATACTGGAAGCAGAAGAATTGTCTTGGGCCACACATAAAATACACTAACACGAATGATAGCTGATGAGCTAAAAAAAAAAAAAATTGCAAAAAAAAATCTCATAATGTTTTAAGAAAGTTTACAAATTTGTGTCAGGCCACATTCAACGCCCTCCCTGGGCTGTGAGTTGGACAAGCTTGGTTTATATACTGTAATATAATTATTAATATAGTTGGGTTTATATGTATAATCTTACTGTCATTTGCTATTTGGCCCATCTGTTTTTTTTTTCCTATTTCTTGCCTGCTTTTAGATTAAATATTATATTTTCCTTCTAACTTGTTTGATATATATATATAATTTTGTTGTAATGGTTATCCTAGAAATTACAACTTCCTTCTTTAACTTTTTACAGTATAATACAAACTAATACTATTACTAGTGTCACACAACTGCTAAAATCTTAGAACCTTTAAACCTTATAAGGCATTTCAGTTACTGTTTTGAACTGTCACTATTAACATTTCTTTACACTGTTTACCCCTATATATATATTTTTTATGCCCCAGAACTGAGCAGATGATATTGTTTATTTCTTCTTACATTTCCGTGTTTATGATTTAGGATAATTTCCTTCTGTCTGAATAATTCCTTTTAAATTTCTTTTAGTACAGGCTTGAAGGTGAGATTTTTTTTTTTTTTTTTTTTTTTGCAAATTTTAAAATTTCACCTTTATTTTTGAAGGATAGTTTTGCTGGGCATAGTATTCTAGATTGGCAGTTATTTTCTCTTTGGCCCTTTAACTGTTATTCTATTATATTTTGGCTTCTGTTGTTTCTGTTGAGAAATTTGTGAGTCTTACTGTTTTTTGAAGAGCAACTCTTTTTTTTCCTATGGCTGCCTTTTTATGATTTTTTTCTCCATCCTTACTTCTTCCCTTCCTTCCCTAATTTACGGCATCCATCCTGGGTAGAATTTTCTTTTAATATGTCCTGCTTGGTGTTGGCAGAGCTTTCTGAATTTCTAGGTTGATTTCTATCATCAGTTTTTGAAAACTCCCATTTATTCTTTCTTAGAATATTGCATTTATCAATTTCTCTACTTTTCTAGGATTTCTGTTTTTTATATATATATATATATATATATGAGAACTGTGACACACACATACACATATTAGACATTGTGAGTGTGCGTCACATTTCTCTTAAACCTCTCCCTCTCCTCCTTTCACTACTTTCCCTTTCCCCTTCCTCTCTCTTCCATTCTTTTCCCTTTATGCTTCAGTTTGGGTATTTTTTATTGATTTGCCTTCTAGTTTACTCATCCTGTATTCTGCTGTGTCTCATTTGCTCTAAGACCAATATATTAAATTCTTCAGATTATGAGACTGATGTGCTGCTGGCTGCACTGAGAGGGCTCTATATTGAGTTCTTAATTTCACATATTGTATTTTTCGGTTTTAGATTGCTTATTTAATTATTTTTGTAGTTCCTAATCCATTAGTGAAATGTTGCATCTTCAGCAGTTTTATACATTTCCCCTTCTATTTTCTATTAATCAGGATTACTTTAAATAATTGTCCTTGTGCGTTAACTTCATTTTAAAATTATCTGTGAGTCTGATTCTCTTGTCTAGTTTTCTCTCAATTATTGGTCACTTTTTTTATCCCTTTGTATTTTTTAGTAATTTTTAAATTGTGTGCCAGACTTTGGTATATGAAAGAACCATAGAGGCGCTATGCAGTGTTCTCAGTAGGGATCACATTTTTCTCTGTTGCACAAATTGGTACGGACCTAATTACCTTCAACCAGACAGGGATTGAGCTATTTTAGGGTTGTCTTAAAGTTTAATAAACTCATTGTTCTTGTCATTTGGCCTTTTTGTTTGTTACTTTTTAAATTGAGAGTACTGAGTATCTATCTCCTTGGCCCTGGAAGTCTATGGGAGGTTTGTCTCTGTAGAAATTCCCCACATAGCCGTTCTGCCTACAGACTGCTTCAAAAATTTGGCAGTCATCTTGGTGGATGTGGTTCAAAATTCCCAAGGTACAAAAAGAGAGTCTTTCCCACCCTATTTCCATGATATCAAGTGCCCCTTCTCAAAATACTACCAGTCTCTTTTGTGTCTTTCCAGAGATACTCCCTTAGCCCTTTTCAAGTTCTTCCCCCCACTGCAGAACCTTCTCATAAAACAAAACTCACATGTGAAAGCCCAGTATATGAGATAAAGTGTCAGTTGCTGTGGTGGAGTAGGGGATCCTGACGCATCTTCAGTTAAAATAATTCTAAGAGAATTTTATCACAGTATTCTTTGTATCAAAGAAGGTAGAGCATAATGTAGTCAGCAAACACATGAAAATAGTTATTACTTTCTAAGAAAAGTCTCCATTTTAGCAATTTGAAAATGATTCTGACAAAATCTTTTAATGTGTTTTTCTGCCAAAAATTCAGTAAGAGCATTTTTTGTGTTCTTTTCTAAAAAAGATAAGTTTTTCAGTTATGTGAAACCCATCCAAAATAATTTTGTAGCTTATGATACTTATTACTTAAGCTTGGTTTTATACTGCATATTACGATTTTAATGAGGGTATTTTTAAAATGATTGTGTGTTTGTATGTCTGTGTATGAGAGAGAGAGAAAGAAAAATCACTGTAACATGTTTCAAAAGAGTCATAGAATTTTTGTCTGGAAGGGACTTAATTTTACAAATAATGCAAGTGAGGCTCCAGATAATTTAAGTAATCTGCTCAAGGTCTTATAGATAATTAATGGCAAACTTGAAATTAAAATTCAGACTTTCTGTCTTCAAAATAATGCTTTTTAATTAGATTTGATAAAGGTATACAAGTATGCTAGTTATTACAGAAATTTTTTGGATCTATAATTATTTCTTAAAATTAGATAAGCTATATCGTAAATGCCTATCAAAACTGTTCTTTGTATTACATTCTTGAGAATATTACCTCAGTATTTCAGTTTTCTATTTTTATTTTTTATAGAATTGGAAAATATTTAACTCTTAACAAATGAATTCCCCACTTGAACTCTGCCGAATTCCTGTGCCACCTCCTCCTTTAGAAAACTGATCTTAATACAGGTAAAATTAAGACTTTAACTTTTTAGAGGATAAAGGATAAATTTTCTATATCATTAGACATGTTAGCATTTTTGGTAATCTTTGCTGGATAGCTTCTATTTATTAAGCAGTTTTACCTAACATAATGACATCTTAATTATTGCCTTTGAAATCTATTTTGAAAGTTTTTCCCTTTTATAAATGTGTTTTTTAAAAACCTTTCTGTTATCTAAACTTTATTGAAGAATTGAATTTACTCAGCATAATTGCATTATCCGGCTACATCTAGATCGATGCTGTCCAATAGAACTTCTTTGATGATGGCTGTATTCTATATCTGTGCCGTCCAACATGGGAGACTCTAGCCACAAGTAGCTTCCTTTATTAGACAGTGCAGCTCTGGGCTTTTCCTTAGGAAATTTGGTAATTATACTAACAGTATGTCTTAAATGCCTAAGTTTTAGACTTACTTACACCTTGAAATATCTTCATAGTTGTTGGTCAAGTTTGAAAATTAGCAGTAGCAAAACCATCGCTGGCTATTTCATATGTTGTCCTGATAATTGTATAGCTTGGTTTATCCCATAATTTTGATCCACAAGAAACCTTTGAGAGCACTTATCACAGTTAGTTTTGCTCACTGTTGTATCTTTAACATTTTACTTGGTACCTAGCATGTAATTGGTATTCACAGTGCATATTAGTTGAAAGAATGGATGAATAATCTCTGTACTATACAGGAAAAAAATGCCTCCTAAATTGTTCAAAAAATAAATAATTATATTGATAATATTTCTATAATAATAATAGTAGCAAGCATCCATTGAAGACTTATGTTGTACAGTCACTGTTCTAAGTAAGACCTTATGTGTGTTGATTTATTAAATCTTTAAAAATAAACCTTTGTCATAGCGACATGCATTATTCTCGTTTTATAAGTAAGGAATTTGAAGACAGAGATTAGTTAAGTAACTTTCCCAAGGACACATATTATTGTACTTAGAGAGCTTGGACAAAAACTGTGAGTTTTCTTCCCCACAAGTAGTTCTTTACCTTCTTCAGATCACATTCCAGCAGCTTATTATTTTGTTCATTATGTTGTAGTTAGGGCTTGCTAATAAAGGTTGCCATTACCATCTCTGGTACAGTGGTGCACATTGTAATCCTAGCTCTAATCCCAAGGCAGGAGGATTGCTTGGGGCCAGGAGTTCAAAACCAGCCTGGGCAATGTAGCAAGAACTCATCTCTAAATAATGGTAATACTATTAATAATAAAAAGGTCATCATTGTCATAGTTACCAAAAAGATAGTCATTTTCTGTGATAGCCTCTTTGTTATACATTCTGGAACTAAGGCAGTATGGATCTGAATTAAGCTGCATGCTGGAATATCAGCTTGAGTTCTTTTAAGTATAGTTTTTACCAGGTGATGTGATAGATTGTAATATACAGTAGAAGAAATGATCCTCAGAATTTTATATTTTATGGTTAGATAAACAGAAAGCTTGCAAGGCCAGGCACGGTAGTGTATGCTGTAATCTCAGCTATTCGGGAGGCTGAGGTGGGAGGATTGTTTGAGCCCAGGAGTTCAAGACCAGCTGGGGCAAGATAGCGAGACCCCATCTCAAAAAATAAAAGATACCTTGCAGTCTATTTGTAGCTGTGCTCTGTAGATATCTCTATGTACCAAGAGTGCTGTGCCTAGTTAGAAAATATATGTTTGGCCAGGCGCGGTGGCTCACACCTGTAATCCCAGCACTTTGGGAGGCTGAGGCGGGTGGATCACGAGGTCAGAAGATCGAGACCATCCTGACTAACACAGTGAATCCCTGTCTCTACTAAAAATACAAAAAATTAGCCAGGCGTGGTGGCAGGCACCTGTAGTCCCAGCTACTCGGGAGGCTGAGGCAGGAGAATGCCATGAACCCAGGAGGAGGAGCTTGCAGTGAGCTGAGATTGCACCACTGCACTCTAGCCTCGGCAATAGAGTGAGACTCTGTTTCAAAAAAATAAAAAAAGAAAATATATGTTTACAGAATTTCTCTGTAATCAGTACTATTCTATTTTTCAAATGAAGGTACTAAAATCTATTTTTAGGATTTTAGAGTCAGAAAATAACTAATCATTGTAGGAAACTGAAGCCCAAAGGGTTTAAATGAGTTGTCTGAGGACATATAAACAGTATGGTTCATTGACTATATATATATATTTTTTAAGTACCTGTCTTACATCCAGAAATCATAGTATCTTTGTTAGCTTTGAATGCATAGTAGTGAGCAATGCAAAAATGTACCCTGTTCTCTTGGAATTTACAATCCAGTGGGGAGATGGACAATTAGTAAGTAATGAGGTCTAATAAGTTACAAAACCCGAAGTTCTAAGCAGGAAATAAATCTTGTGTTGGAATGGAAAATACTGGGGAATGGAAAAAGAGCTGCTATTTACATAAAGTGGTTCAGAAAGACTGCTGAGACTTACAAGATCAGAAGGAGCCAGCCACTTAAGTAGCAGGAGCAGGACAGCATTCTAGGCTGGAACAGCCTGCACAGATGTGCTGGAGTTAAGGTGCACGTAAAGCTATAAAGAAACTCAAAGGAGAGTATGGCCAGAACATAGAAAGCTGTGGGGAGAGTGGTATGAACCATAAGACAGGGACCAGATTACCTAGTGCCTTTTTCAATCATAGATTTCAAAATTATGGCATTAGATTCAAATCTGAGTTCTGCCACTTAAACTGTGTTACCTTGTATGGGTCACACACCCATTTACACTTTAATTTTCTTATCTGTTAGATGAGAATAACAAGCTACTTCATAGGACATAGTATCATGGAGATTATATAATGCTTATAGCAAACACTATGTAATGTTTATCTTGTGATAAGAACTGTTCTAAGTATACAAAAACTATATGAAGTAGATACCGCTATTCCTAGTTTTGAAATGAGGGACAGAGGGTTTGAGTATAGATAGTAAGAGGGTACAGGGGTTTAAACATAGCTAGTAAGTGACTTTAACCTTAGGCAACCTTGCTCCAGGGTTTGTGATCAAAATGTGATCCTCAGGATCCTTTAAGGGGGTCCATAGGGTCAAAACTATTTTTCATATTAATATAAAGACAGTATTTGCCATCTTCACTGTCATTCTGTCTTAAATATACAGTGAGGTTTTTCTGCAACAGATTGAATGCAGAAGCAATTATGAGGCTGAGCACAGTGGCTCACGCCTGTAATCACAGCGCTTTGGGAGGCTGAGGCAGGTGGATCACTTGAGGTCAGGAGTCCGAGACCAGCCTGGCCAACATGGCGAAACCCCATCTGTACTAAAAATAAAAAAATTAGCCGGATATGGTGGTGCGTGCCTGTGATCCCAGCTACTCGGAGGCTGAGGCAGAATCGCTTGAATCTGGGAGGTGGAGGTTGCAGTGAGCTGAGATTTTGCCACTGCACTCCAGCCTGGGCAACAGAGACTTTGTCTCAAAAAAATGAACAAACAAATAAAACAATTATGAGATAACAAAAAAAAAATTATGAGATTCACAAAACAAAAAACAACAACAAAAAAACGCTATTCTCAATTTGTTTTTGTTTTAGAAGAACATAATTTTCACTTTAAAATGTTAACATATAATAGGCTTATTTTCAAATGAATTAATAAATGAACTTTTTTAATGAAAGAAATTCTGAAACCAAAAAAAGCTGAGAACTGCTGCTGTACACCACTACATTCTGCCACCTGTTATTAAATCAGATAAAATAGAGGAAACACCTGGTACCATGTTTATACTTAATGGGCTCGCTAGTAATTTATTTCTTCACTTTTAAGACACAGTTTTTTTTTCACATTTTGATGTTTTTAGAAATCGAGGTGTGACTTGTCTGAAGAAACTTTTCAGCGACCAGCCAAGTAAATTGTGAAGTAGTAGTAGTCACCTATACTTGGTATTTCTAGAATTTAGCTTTATGTATTCTTTTATTCAGTTAGTTGGTATTAGTGGCACCACATGGGGTTGAAATATTAATTGGATTTGTGTCCCTAATTGTTGTTTAAAATATCTGCTGTATATCACTGTATGATACAGCTTTGAAATGAACAATTATCTCAGTAGAAGATTGCCTGACATCTGTCAGTTAATTCAAAGACAACAAAATTGCCAAATCATTCAGTCTCTTATATCAAACCTTGGCAAGGTTGGTGTTACTAATTCATGCATCTGGGACAACATCTACTTGTCAAAAATTTCTGGACGATATTTGAAGAAGGTATTTAACTTCCATTTGGTATTTAGTTTTCCAAGGAAAATTATCAAGTTTAACTTAGAAAACAGAAATCTCAGGTTTTGTTGTGGCCAGAAATAACACTGTCAGTGCTGAAGGTGCTCAAAATCAACAGATGATTGGATGCCTGCTATATGCCTGTCACTTGGGATACAGTGCCTGTCCCTGTAAAGTACAGATTCTAGTAGAAAAGACAGACATTAAGTAAACAAATAACATTAATTACAGATTGTGCTAAATGCTATGAAGAAAATGGGCAGAGTAATGAGGTTGGAGGGAGGAGGAAGGTAGGGGTAGCTGATTAAAGTATATAGGGAAAGGTTCTCTAAGGAGGTGATACATGAACTGAGTCTACTCCAGCCATATACAGAGCTGGAAGAGAATGCCAGGTGGCAGGTACAAAGACCAAAGGTGGCCAGAAACACAAAGGATAATTTTTAAAAATTGGCATGTGGTTCTATGAAAGACCTTATACTCTTTGTCTTTTAGTTAAGCTTTTTTTTTTTAATCAACAATTTGTATGTCTTTCTTTTTCTTTTTTTAATTATACTTTAAGTTTTAGGGGACATGTGCACAACATGCAGGTTTGTTACGTATGTATACATGTGCCATGTTGGTGTGCTGCACCCATTAACTCATCATTTAACATTAGGTATATCTCCTAATGCTGTCCCTCCCCCCTCCCCTACCCCACAACAGGCCCCGGTGTGTGATGTTCCCCTTCCTGTGTCGATGTGTTTTCATTGTTCAATTCCCACCTATGAGTGAGAACATGCGGTGTTTGGTTTTTTGTCCTTGGGATAGTTTGCTGAGAATGATGGTTTCCAGCTTCTTCCATGTCCCTACAAAGGAGGACATGAACTCATCATTTTTTATGGCTGCATAGTATTCCATAGTGTATATGTGCCACATTTTCTTAATCTAGTCTATCATTGATGGACATTTGGGTTGGTTCCAAGTCTTTGCTGTTGTGAATAGTGCCGCAGTAAACATATGTGTGCATGTGTCTTTATAGCAGCATGGTTTATATTCCTTTGGGTATATACCCAGCAATGGGATGGCTGGGTCAAATGGTATTTCTAGTTCTAGATCCCTGAGGAATCGCCACACTGACTTCCACAATGGTTGGACTAGTTTACAGTCCCACCAACAGTGTAAAAGTGTTCCTGTTTCTCCACATCCTCTCCAGTACCTGTTGTTTCCTGACCATTCTAACTGCTATAAGATGGTATCTCATTGTGGTTTTGATTTGCATTTCTCTGATGGCCAGTGATGGTGAGCATTTTTTCATGTGTCTTTTGGCTGCATAAATGTCTTCTTTTGAGAAGTGTCTGTTCATATCCTTCACCCACTTTTTGATGGGGTTGTTTGTTTTTTTCTTGTAAATTTGTTTGAGTTCATTGTAGATTCTAGATAATAGCCCTTTGTCAGATGAGTAGATTGCAAAAATTTTCTCCCATTCTGTAGGTTGCCTGTTCACTCTGATGGTAGTTTCTTTTGCTGTGCAGAAGCTCTTGAGTTTAATTAGATCCCATTTGTCAGTTTTGGCTTTTGTTGCCATTGCTTTTGGTGTTTTAGACATGAAGTCCTTGCCCATACCTATGTCCTGAATGGTATTGCCTAGGTTTTCTTCTAGGATTTTTATGGTTTTAGGTCTAACATTTAAGTCTTTAATCCATCTTGAATTAATTTTTGTATAAGGTGTAAGGAAGGGATCCAACCTCAGCTTTCTCCATATGGCTAGCCAGTTTTCCCAGCACCATTTATTAAATAAAGAATCCTTTCCCCATTTCTTGTTTTTGTCAGGTTTGTCAAAGATCAGATAGTTATAGATATGTGGCATTATTTCTGAGGGCTCTGTTCCATTCCATTGGTCTATATCTCTGTTTTGGTACCAGTACCATGCTGTTTTGGTTACTGTAGCCTTGTAGTATAGTTTGAAGTCAGGTAGCGTGATGCCTCCAGCTTTGTTCTTTTGGCTTAGGATTGACTTGGCAATACAGACTCTTTTATGGTTCCAGATGAACTTTAAAGTAGTTTTTTCCAATTCTGTGAAGAAAGTCATTGGTAGCTTGATGGGGATGGCAATGAATGTATAAATTACCTTGGGCAGTATGGCCATTTTCACGATATTGATTCTTCCTACCGATGAGCATGGAATGTTCTTCCATTTGTTTGTGTCCTCTTTTATTTCATTGAGCAGTGGTTTGTAGTTCTCCTTGAAGAGGTCCTTCACATCCCTTGTAAGTTGGATTCCCAGGTATTTTATTCTCTTTGAAGCAATTGTGAATGGGAGTTCACTCATGATTTGGCTCTCTGTTTGTCTGTTATTGGTGTATAAGAATGCCTGTGATTTTTGCACATTGATTTTGTATCCTGAGACTTTGCTGAAGTTGCTTATCAGCTTAAGGATATTTTGGGCTGAGACGATGGGGTTTTCTAGATATACAATCATGTCATCTGCAAACAGGGACAATTTGATTTCCTCTTTTCCTAGTTGAATACCCTTTATTTCTTTCTCTTGCCTGATTGCCCTGGCCAGAACTTCCAACACTATGTTGAATAGGAGTGGTGAGAGAGGGCATCCCTATCTTGTGCCAGTTTTCAAAGGGAATGCTTTCAGTTTTTGTCCATTCAGTATGATATTGGCTGTGGGTTTGTCATAGATAGCTCTTATTATTTTGAGATACATTCCATCAATACCTAATTTATTGAGAGTTTTTAGCATGAAGAGCTGTTGAATTTTGTCAAAGGCCTTTTCTGCATCTATTGAGATTATCATGTGGTTTTTGTCTTTGGTTCTGTTTATATGCTGGATTATGTTTATTGATTTGTGTATGTTGAACCAGCCTTGCATCCCAGGGATGAAGCCCACTTGATCATGGTGGATAAGCTTTTTGATGTGTTGCTGGATTTGGTTTGCCAATATTTTATTGAGGATTTTTGCATCGATGTTCATCAGGGATATTGGTCTAAAGTTCTCTTTTTTGTGTGTGTCTCTGCCAGGGTTTGGTATCAGGATGATGCTGGCCTCATAAAATGAGTAAGGGAGGATTCCCTCTTTTTCTATTGATTGGAATAGTTTCAGAAGGAATGGTACCAGCTCCTCCTTGTACCTCTGGGAGAATTTGGCTGTGAATCCATCTGGTCCTGGACTCTTTTTGGTTGGTAAGCTATTAATTATTGCCTCAATTTCAGAGCCTGTTATTGGTCAATTCAGAGATTCAACTTCTTCCTGGTTTAGCCTTGGGAGGGTGTATGTGTCCAGGAATTTATCCATTTCTTCTAGATTTTGTAGTTTATTTGCATAGAGGTGTTTATAGTATTCTCTGATGGTAGTTTGTATTTCTGTGGGATTGGTGGTAATATCCCCTTTATCATTTTTTATTGCATCTATTTGGAGGCACCCCCCCAGTAGCGACAGACTGATGCCTCACATGGCTGGGTACTCCTCTGAGACAAAACTTCCAGAGGAACGATCAGGCAGCAACATTTGCTGTTCACCAATATCCACTGTTCTGCAGCCTCCACTGCTGATACCCAGGCAAACAGGGTCTGGAGTGGACCTCCGGCAGACTCCAACAGACCTGCAGCTGAGGGTCCTGACTATTAGAAGGAAAACTAACTAACAGAAAGGACATCCACACCAAAACCCCATCTGTACGTCACCATCATCAAAGACCAAAGGTAGATAAAACTACAAAGATGGGGAAAAAACAGAGCAGAAAAACTGAAAATTCTAAAAATCAGAGCACCTCTCCTCCTCCAAAGGAACGCAGCTCCTCACCAGCAGCGCAACAAAGCTGGACGGAGAATGACTTTGATGAGTTGAGAGAAGAAGGCTTCAGACGATCAGACTACTGCGAGCTAAAGGAGGAAGTTCAAACCCGTGGCGAAGAAGTTAAAAACCTTGAAAAAAGATTAGACGAATGGCCAACTAGAATAACCAATGCAGAGAAGTCCTTAAAGGACCTGATGGAGCTGAAAATCACGGCATGAGAACTACGTGACGAATGCACAAGCCTCAGTAGCCGATTCGATCAACTGGAAGAAAGGGTATCAGTGATGGAAGATGAAATGAATGAAATGAAGCGAGAAGAGAAGTTTAGAGAAAAAAGAATAAAAAGAAACGAACAAAGCCTCCAACGAATATGGGACTATGTGAAAAGACCAAATCTACGTCTGATTGGTGTACCTGAAAGTGACTGGGAGAATGGAACCAAGTTGGAAAACACTCTGCAGGATATTATCCAGGAGAACTTCCCCAATCTAGCAAGGCAGGCCAACATTCAAATTCAGGAAATACAGAGAACGCCGCAAAGATACTCCTCGAGAAGAGCAACTCCAAGACACATAGTTGTCAGATTCACCAAAGTTGAAATGAAGGAAAAAATGTTAAGGGCAGCCAGTCGGGTTGCCCACAAAGGGTTGTCCATCACACTAACAGCTGATCTCTCGGCAGAAACTCTACAAGCCAGAAGAGTAGGGGCCAATATTCAACATTCTTAAAGAAAAGAATTTTCAACCCAGAATTTCATATCCAGCCAAACTAAGCTTCATAATTGAAGGAGAAATAAAATCCTTTACAGACAAGCAAATGCTGAGAGATTTTGTCACCACCAGGCCTGCCCTAAAAGAGCTCCTGAAGGAAGTACTAAACATGGAAAGGAACAACCGGTACCAGCCACTGCAAAAACATGCCAAATTGTAAAGACCATCGAGGCTAGGAAGAAACCGCATCAAGTAACGAGCAAAATAACCAGCTAACATCATAATGACAGGATCAAATTCACACATAACAATATTAACCTTAAATGTAAATGGGCTAAATGCTCCAATTAAAAGACATAGAATGGCAAATTGGATAAAGAGTCAAGACCCATCAGTGTGCTGTATTCAGGAAACCCATCTCACGTGCAGAGACACACATAGGCTCAAAATAAAGGGATGGAGGAAGATCTACCAAGCAAATGGAAAACAAAAAAAGGCAGGGGTTGCAATCTCAGTCTCTGATAAAACAGACTTTAAACTAACAAAGATGAAAAGAGACAAAGAAGGCCATTACATAATGGTAAAGGGATCAATTCAACAAGAAGAGCTAACTATCCTAAATATATATGCACCCAATACAGAAGCACCCAGATTTAGTTAAGCCTTTTGTTTTCTTTTTCATAAAATATTATTTCATATTGTCTTTTAAAATACTTAATAAATTACTGTCTTAAAACTACTAGTATTTTTATAGAGTTGGAAAATATGATGTTATGATTATAATTATTAATACCACTATATTTCTCTATTTAAAGGTATTTCATTTTTAGTCATTTTTTTAAGTGGTATGGGTGGAAACTATAGAGATTCAATGTGCTAAATTTGTGGTTATAGGAAAGATAAAACAGGAATTTAAAATAGTAATTTAGCCTGGAGATGGTACTTTTTTTTTTTTTTTTTTTTTTAAACTAGAGGATGGTCATCAGGATTACTTGAGGGACTTTTCCAAAATAAATATTCTGGACCCTATATCAGACAGGGATTCTGATAAAGTATATATCAAGTTAAAAGATTTGTGTTGCTTTTTAAAAAGTGTTTGGCTTGGCTGGGTGCAGTGGCTCATGCCTGTAATTTCAGCACTTTGAGGGGCCGAGATGGGAAGAGTGCTTGAGCCCAGAAGTGAGACCAATGTGGGCAACATAGGAAAACCTGTTCTCTATGTACAATAAAAAAAATTAGGCTGGGCGCAGTGGCTCACACCTGTAATCCCGGCACTTTGGGAGGCCGAGGCAGGCGGATCACGAGGTCAGGAGATCGAGACCATACTGGCTAACACGGTGAAACCCTGTCTCTACTAAAAATACAAAAAAATTAGCCGGGCGTGGGGGCAGTCGCCTGTAGTTCCAGCTACTTGGGAGGCTGAGGCAGGAGAATGGCGTGAACCCGGGAGGCGGAGCTTGCAGTGAGCCGAGATTGCGCCACTGCACTCCAGTCTGGGCGACAGAGCGAGACTCCGTCTCAAAAAATAAAATAAAATAAAATAAATTAGCCAAGCATGGTGGTACATGCCTGTAGTACCAGCTACTTAGGGGGCTGAGGTGTGAAGATTGCTTGAGCCTGGAAGATCAAGGCTGTGAGGCTGCAGTGAGCCCTGATTGTGTCACTGCATTCCAGCCTGGGAGACAGAGAGAGATCTCATCTCTCACACACGCGTGCACGCACACATACACACACACACACACACAGAGCTTTCTTTTTGATTTCTAAAGGCAGTTTATGTTCTTTAGAGAACATTTGAAAAAAAATTGACTAATTGTAGTTTTTTCTTGCACTTTTTGGGAAAGTAGTAATACACATTAAAAAAAAAAACAAATTCCTTATAGTTAGCTAAAAGATGACTTGTTTATACATTTCTCCTAAAACATAGACATCTTGATTTAAACCATTTAAAATGTTTTAAATAATTATAATTATCTAAAAAACTTTTAATTTTGATGTTTAAAAAATGTTTTTGTGGCTGGGCGTGGTGGCTCACGCCTGTAATCCCAGCACTTTAGGAAGCCGAGGTGGGCGGATCACCTGAGGTCAGGAGTTCGAGATCAGCCTGACCAACATGGTGAAACCCCGTCTCTACTAAAAATACAAAAAAAACTAGCCGGGCATGGTGGTGCATGCCTGTAATCCCAGCTACCCGGGAGGCTGAGGCAGGAGAATTGCCTGAACCTGGGAGGCGGAGGTTGTGGTGAGCTGAGATCATGCCACTGCACTCCAGCCTGGGCAACAAGAGCGAAACTCTGTCTCAAAAAAAAAAAAAAAAAAAAAAAAAAAAGTTTTTGTAGCCTGGGCAACATAGTGAGACCCTGTCTCTACAAAAAACAAAATTATAAAAAATTAGCCAGGCATGGTGGCACATGTGTATAATCTCAGCTACTCAGGAGGCTGAGGCAGGAGGATCGATTGAGCCAAGGAATTTGAGACTACAGTGAGCTATGATTGCACCACTGCAGTCCAGCTGAGGTGACACAGACCTGTCTCTAATAAAAAAGTTTTCTTAATTTTTGTGTAACAGTAACTAGTTAGAAAAGATAATGGAAGTGAATCCGAATCGTAATTGCATCAAAATATAAAAACCACATAGGAATTAATTGGAAATTGTGTTGACCTCTATGAAGAAAATACAAAATTTATACTAAGACATATAAAAGAGGATTTTTAAGAAAGAGCAGTGCTGTGCTCCTCTGTGGGATAACTCAGTATTGTGAAGATGTAATTTGGAATTAATTTATAAATGCTCCTGAGGATAGGATGTGGGGAAGGAATTTATTATCAAAAGTCTAGTATTCACCTGCAAGAATAAGGCTGGCAATAATGATGAAATATATTTTTAGAAAAAATGAATTAGGATAAGGCTTGTACTGTTATATATTAAAGTATATTATAAAATGACAGTAAATAGGCTGGGCGTGGTGGCTGACACCTGTAATCCCAGCACTGTGGGAGGCCAAGGCGGGCTGATCACTTGAAGCCAGGAGTTCGAGACCAGCTTGGGCAACATGGTGAAACCCCATCTCTGCCAAAAATACAAAAAATTAGCTGGGCATGGTGGCACACGCCTGTAATCCCAGATACTCGGAAGGCTGCGGCAGGGGAATTGCTTGAATCCAGGAGGTGGAGGTTTCAGTGAGCCGAGATCATGCCACTACATTCCAGCCTGGGCAACAGAGCGAGACTCTGTCTCAAAAAATAAAATAAAATAAAATAAAATAAAATGATAGTAAATAAATGATTGCAGTCCTTGTGCAAAACTAGTGGGAAAAGTAGCTGGGAAATATTTTCAAATATATGTAAGACTTTAGTAGTATTTCAAGTCTCTGCAGAAACAGAAACAAGAAAAGGCATGCAAACAATGTATTAGAACAATTGAAAGAAAAAATTGTTAGATTTTAGTCTAATATCATATTCTAAAATAACCTCCAGATTGTTTAAAGAGTAAACCGTGAATATGGTTTTTAATTTTAGAAGAGTCAAGCTTTAACTAAGCAAGCAAGGTGATTTTTTTGTTTGTTTGTTTTTTGAGACAGAGTTTTGCTCGTCACCCACACCAGAGTGCAATGGCACTGTCTCGGCTCACCGCAACCTCTGCTTCCCAGGTTGAAGTGACTCTTCTGCCTCAGCATCCTTAATAGCTGGGATTACAGGCATGTGCCATCATACCTGGTTAATTTTGTATTTTTAGTAGAGACAGGGTTTCTCCATGTTGGTGAGGCTGGTCTCGAACTTCCAACCTCAGGAGATCCGCCTGACTTGGCCTCCCAAAATGCTGGAGTTATAGGCATGAGTCACTGCGCCCGGCCGATTTTTAAAATACAGTAATACATATTGTGATTTCTTTTTTGTTATAGAGTGTTCTGATTCCGA
This sequence comes from Pongo pygmaeus, assembly GCF_028885625.2. Taxonomy (NCBI): domain Eukaryota; kingdom Metazoa; phylum Chordata; class Mammalia; order Primates; family Hominidae; genus Pongo; species Pongo pygmaeus. The sequence continues at coordinate 101,257,741 of NC_072384.2, read as the reverse complement.
TTTTCATTGTGCTAGTTTTAAAAGTCTTATATATTAATAAATGCAGGCAAATTTTATAATCCAGGTTTTATATTTAGATTAATTTAGGTTTCTATGCTATGGTAGTAGCTTTATAAACAGAGCAGGAAGAAATTATTCTGTACATGTAACAGCCATATGCGTCGTAAAAATCTGTGAAAGATTATAGTTTTGAGAGTAGATTTGGATATGCTATCAATAATGTTTATATCTTATAACCTTAAAATTTCAAGTACAATTTTTAGAATTTATACTATGGAAGACAACAACACAAATGCACAAATATGTATAAGGGTGTTTATTGCAACAATGTTGTGGTAATATAAGAAAATTGAAAACAGTCTGTGTCCATCAGTAAGTTATTGGACAGATAAGGGTTTGTGCTTACAGTTTTATGGCTGTTAAAAAGGATGAGATAAGCTGGGCGCAATGGCTGACACCTGTAATCCCAGCACTTTAGGAGGCCGACGTGGGCAGATCACCTGAGGTCAGGAGTTTGAGACCAGCCTGGCCAATGTGGTGAAATCCTGTCTCTACTAAAAATACAAAAATTAGCTGGGTGTGGTGGTGCACTCATGGAATCCCAGCTACCTGGGAGGCCGAGGCAGGAGAATCGCTTGAACCCAGGAGGCGGAGGTTGCAGTGAGCCAAGATCTCGCCGCTGTGGTTCAGTCTGGGCGATAGGGTGAGACTCCAACTCAAAAAAAAAAAAAAGAAGGAATGAGATAGATCTGTAGATCTTTGATATGTTTTTAACAAATGTTAAAAGCACACTGTAGAACACTATATATGATGTGAACACATGACTATATTTAAATAACATATTTACCTACATATATGTTATAAATATATATATATAAATACAGATCTGGAAGAATGGTTGACAGTGTTTGTGGATGGAATGGGTGGTTGGGCTAAGTTCCATTTTTTTATGGGCATCTATTTATGATATTTTAAAATTATTTAAAAATTTAATATCAACTAACTATGTATTTATAGATAGATATTTTTGTAAAACTATAGAGGTAATAGTTGAGATACAGAGCAGGTATGGCTTTCTAATTTTCCAGTAAATAAAAAACAAAGGTCAGTAATTTAATATCTAGCAATAGAGATAAGGGAGTTGTTTAAGTTCCAATTTTGTTTATTTTGGAAAGTATGTCCTTTTTGTCACCATTACAATGAAATTTCCGAACATTTTTTTTTTTTTTTTTTTTTGTGTTGCTCAGGCTGGAGTACACTGGCATGGTTATAGCTCACTGGAGCCTTGAACTCTTGAGATCAAGCCTTCCTCCCACCTCAGCCTCCTCAGTAACTGGGACTACCAGTGTGCATGACTATATCCAGCTAATTTTTTTTTTTTATATACTTTAAGTTCTAGGGTACATGTGCTCAACGTGCAGGTTTGTTACATAGATATACATGTGCCATGTTGGTTTGCTGCACCTATTAACTCGTCATTTACATTAGGTATTTCTCCTAATGCTATCCTTCCCCCATCCCCCCACCCCATGACAGGCCCCGGTGAATGATGTTCCCCGCCCTGTGTCCAAGTGTTCTCATTGTTCAATTCCCACCTATGAGTGAGAACATGCAGTGTTTGGTTTTCTGTCCTTGTGATAGTTTGCTCAGAATGATTGTTTCCAGCTTCATCCTTGTCCTTACAAAGGACATGAACTCATCCTTTTTTATGGCTGCATAGTATTCCATGGTGTATATGTGCCACATTTTCTTAATCTAATCTATCATTGATGGATATTTGGGTTGGTTCCAAGTCTTTGCTATTGTGAATAGTGCTGCAGTAAACATACGTGTGCATGTGTCTTTATAGTAGCATGATTTATAATCTTTTGGGTATATACCCAGTAATGGGATTGCTGGGTCAAATGGTATTTCTAGTTCTAGATCCTTGAGGAATCGCCACACTGACTTCCACAATGGTTGAACTGGTTTACACTCCTACCAATAGCGTAAAAGCATCTGTTGTTTCCTGACTTTCTAATGGTCGCCATTCTAACTGGTGTAAGATGGTATCTCATTGTGGTTTTGATTTGCATTTCTCTGATGGCCAGTGATGATGAGCATTTTTTCATGTGTCTGTTGGCTGCATAAATGTTTTCTTTTGAGAAGTGTCTGTTCATATGCTTTGCCCGCTTTTTGATGGGGTTGTTTGATTTTTTCTTGTAAATTTGTTTAAGTTCTTTGTAGATTCTGGATATTAGCCGTTTGTTAGATGGGTAGATTGCAAAAATTTTCTCCCATTCTGTAGGTTGCCTGTTCACTCTGATGGTAGTTTCTTTGCTGTGCAGAAGCTCTTTAGTTTAATTAGATCCCATTTGTCTATTTTGGCTTTTGTTGCCTGGTGTTTTAGTCATGAAGTCCTTGCCCATGCCTGTGTCCTGAATGGTATTGCCTAGGTTTTCTTCTAGGATTTTTATGGTTTTAGGTCTAACATTTAAGTCTTTAATCCATCTTGAATTAATTTTTGTATAAGGTGTAAGGAAAGGATCCAGTTTCAGCTTTCTACATTTGGCTATCCAGATTTCCCAGCATCATTTATTAAATAGGGAATCCTTTCCTCGTTTCTTGTTTTTGTCAGGTTTGTCAAAGATCAGATGGTTGTAGATGTATGGTGTTATTTCTGAGGCCTCTGTTCTGTTCCATTGGTCTATATCTCTGTTTTGGTACCAGTACCATGCTGTTTTTGTTACTGTAGCCTTGTAGTATAGTTTGAAGTCAGATAGCCTGATGCCTCCAGCTTTGTTCTTTTGGCTTAGGATTGTCATGGCAATGTGGGCTCTTTTTTGGTTCCATATGAACTTTAAAGCAGTTTTTTCCCAATTCTGTGAAGAAACTCATTAGTAGCTTGATGGGGATGGCATTGAATGTGTAAATTACCTTGGGTAGTATGGCCATTTTCACAATATTGATTCTTCCTGTCCATGAACATGGAATGTTCTTCCATTTGTTTGTGGCCTCTTTTATTTCGTTGAGCAGTGGTTTGTAGTTCTTGAAGAAGTCCTTCACATGTCTTGTAAGTTGGATTCCTAGGTATTTTATTCTCTTTGTAGCAATTGTGAATGGGAGTTCACTCATGATTTGGCTCTTTGTTTATTTGTTATTGGTGTATAGGAATGCTTATGATATTTGCACGTTGGTTTTGTCTCCTGAGACTTTGCTGAAGTTGCTTATCAGCTTAAGGAGATTTTTGGGCTGAGACGATGGGGTTTTCTAAATATACAATCATGTCATCTGCAAACAGGGACAATTTGACTTCCTTTTTTCCTAATTGAATACCCTTTATTTCTTTCTCTTGCCTGATTGCCCTGGCCAGAACTTCTAACACTACATTGAATAGGAGTGGTGAGAGAGGGCATCCCTATCTTGTGCCAGTTTTCAAAGGGAATGCTTCCGGTTTTGTCCATTCAGTGTGATATTAGCTGTGGGTTTGTCATAAATAGCTGTTATTATTTTGAGTTACGTTCCATCAATACCTAGTTTATTGAGAGTTTTTAGCATGAAGAGCTGTTGAATTTTGTCAAAGGCCTTTTCTGCATCTATTGAGATAATCATGTGGTTTTTGTCTTCGGTTCTGTTTATATGATGGATTACATTTATTGATTTGTGTATGTTGAACCAGCCTTGCATCCCAGGGATGAAGCCGACTTGATCTTGGTGGATAAGCTTTTTGATGTGCTGCTGGATTCAGTTTGCCAGTATTTTATTGAGGATTTTTGCATCGATGTTCATCAGGGATATTGGTCTAAAATTCTCTTTTTTGTGTGTGTCTCTGCCAGGGTTTGGTATCAGGATGATGCTGGCCTCATAAAATGAGTTAGGGAGGATTCTCTCTTTTTCTATTGATTGGAATAGTTTTAGAAGGAATGGTACCAGCTCCTCTTTGTAACTCTGGTAGAATTCAGCTGTGAATCTGTCTGGTCCTGGGGTTTTTTTGGTTGGTAGGCTATTAATTATTGCCTCAATTTCAGAGCCTGTTATTGGTCTATTCAGAGATTCAACTTCTTCCTGGTTTAGTCTTGGGAGGGTGTATGTGTCCAGGAATTTATCCATTTCTTCCAGATTTTGTAGTTTATTTGCGTAGAGGTGTTTATAGTATTCTCTGATGGTAGTTTGTATTTCTGTGGGATCAGTGGTGATATCCCCCTTATTATTTTTTATTGCATCTATTTGATTCTTCTCTCTTTTCTTCTTTATTAGTCTTGCTAGCAGTCTATCAATTTTGTTGATCTTTTCAAAAAACCAGCTCCTGGATTCATGGATTTTTTGAAGGGTTTTTTGTGTCTCTATCTCCTCGGTTCTGCTCTGATCTTAGTTATTTCTTGCCTTCTGCTGGCTTTTGAATGTGTTTGCTCTTGCTTCTCTAGTTCTTTTAATTGTGATGTTAGGGTGTCAATTTTAGGTCTTTCCTGCTTTCTCCTGTGGGCATTTGGTGCTATAAATTTCCCTCTACACACTGCTTTAAATGTGTCCCAGAGATTCTAGTACGTTGTGTCTTTGTTGTCATTGGTTTCAAAGAACATCTTTATTTCTGCCTTCATTTCCTTATTTACCCGGTAGTCATTCAGGAGCAGGTTGTTCGGTTTCCATGTAGTTGTGTGGTTTTGAGTGAGTTTCTTAATCCTGAGTTCTAATTTGATTGCACTGTGGTCTGAGAGACAGTTTGTTGTGATTTCTGTTCTTTTACATTTGCTGAGGAGTGCTTTACTTCCAACTATGTGGTCAATTTTGGAATAAGTGTGATGTAGTGCTGAGAAGCATGTATATTCTGTTGATTTGGGGTGGAGAGTTCTGTAGATGTCTATTAGGTCCGCTTGGTGCAGAGCTGAGTTCAAGTCCTGGATATCCTTGTTAACCTTCTATCTCGTTGATCTGTCTAATATTGACAGTGGGGTGTTAAAGTCTCCCATTATTACTGTGTGGGAGTCTAAATCTCTTTGTAGGCCTCTAAGGACTTGCTTTATGAATCTGGCTGCTCCTATATTGGGTGCATATATATTTAGGATAGTTAGCTCTTCTTGTTGCATTGATCCCTTTACCATCATGTAGTGGCCTTCTTTGTCTCTTTTGATCTTTGTTGGTTTAAAGTCTGTTTTATCAGAGACTAGGATTGCAACCCCTGCTTTTTTTTTTTTTTTTTTTTTTTTTTGCTTTCCATTTGCTTGGTAGATCTTCCTCCATCCCTTTATTTTGAGCCTGTGTATGTCTTTGCATGTGAGATGGGTCTCCTGAATACAGCATACTTACGGGCCTTGAATCTTTATCCAACTTGCCAGTCTGTGTCTTTTAATTGGAGCATTTAGCCCATTTACATTTAAGGTTAATATTGTTATGTGTGAATTTGATTCTATCATGATATTAGCACATCCAGCTAATTTTTAAAAATTTTTTTGTAGAGATGGGAGTCTCGTGCTGTGTTTCCCAGGCATGTCTCAAGCTCCTGGCCTCAAGCAATCCTCTCACCTCAGCCTCCCAAAGTGCTAGAACTGCAGGTGTGAAACACCATGCCTGGCCTTCAAACTTCCTATACCATCGGACCATGCCTTCCTGTCCACGCTCAACTCTTGCCCATTGTGCCTTTTACTCCAAACCACTTGGATCTTCATTTAGATTCTGTAACTTTCTGTGCTTTTTCTTACCACAGGACCTTTTATATAAGTGGTTCCCTCTTCCTAGAATGTTCTCTTTCTACTCCCCTTAATTCTATGAATCTTTGATATCTCAACTTAAGCAGCACCTCAGAGAAGCTCTTTTGATTCCTTAGTCAATAGTGGCTCCTTTGTTTTATACTTTTGTGTGTCTTTCTTTCTTTCTCTCTTTCTTTTCTTTTCTTTCTTTTCTTTCTTTCTCTTCATCTCTTTGAAAAAATGTGTTTGGTGTCCTCCACTAGATAAGTGGTTCATTAAAGTGGGTGTACATCTGGATTTGTTTATTATTATATTTCCAGATCCTAGCAAATGGCTGCCATATAGTTGATGCTTAAGAAATATTTATGGAATAAATCAATTAATTCTTACGGAATCCGTTTTTAGCTTTTTCGGCAGCTGCCTACTTGGGTGCTGATAAACTTCCAGGGGTGACTACCTTAGCATTTAAATGGAATTACAGTTTACATCCTACAGCTTGCTTTTTCTACTTGGGCATTTTTCCAGTTCATTTATTTATTTATTTATTTTTGAGACAGGGTCTCACTCTGTTGCCTAGGCTAGAGTGCAGTGGCGTGAACATGGCTCAATGCAGCCTTGACCTCCTGGGCTCAAGAGATCCTCCTGCCTCAGCCTCCTGAGTAGCTGAGACTACAGGTGCACACCACTACACCCGGCCAGGTTTTTTTTTTTTTTTTTTTTTATAGATATTGGGTCTCACCATGTTGCCCAGGCTGGTCTGGAACCCTTGGGCTTAGTCCTGCCTCACCCTCCCAAAGTGCTGGGATTACAGGCATGAGCCACTATGCCCAGCTGTTTTTCCATTTTAGAAAATTTATGGATCTGTTTTCTTCAGAGGCCTTATTTTGTATGGTGCGTATATGTTTATATTCAGTTTGCTGAATATGTAACCTTTGGTTTCTAGTTTATCTAGCTTTGTCATTTATACTCTCTCAGTTCGTTTTATGATGTGTAGCTTGTTCTGGTTATGTATTTGGTAAAACTGTAGACTGCATTTGTCTGGATAATGTGCAACTTGATTTTACTCAGGACACTTGTCTTTGCCACTTTGAAGTATAATTTGCTGGAGAAAATATGAAAGCATTAGGATAATAGGTTTCAAATGTATCATTAAACATAAAACTTATTTTTATTTTATTTTTGAGACAGGGTCTGGCTCTGTCGCCCAGGCCAGAATGCAGTGGCATGATCATAGCTCACTGCAGCCTCTATTTCCTGTGGTCAAGTTATCCTCTGACCTTTGGGTACCAAGTAACTAGGACTGGATGTGCACGCCACATGCCCAGCTAATTTTCTTGATTTTTAGTAGAGACAAGGTCTCACTGTGTTGCCAGGCTTGTCTTGAACTCCAAGCTCAAGTGATTCTCCTACCTCGGCTTCCCAAAGTGTTGAGATTCAGTTGTGAGCCACCACGCCCAGCCAGAACTTACTTCTGAAAAATTTTCTTTTAATTGTGCTCCAAACTAAAACAAGTCACCTTATCTAAAATGTATAGTAGATTAATTTTCCTTGTTGAAAGGCACATATCATTTATTTCTGGTTGTTTCTGTAAGTACTGCTGTACTCAGCTTCAATACTTTTTTCTTTTAGAGATAAAAGAGGAGTAGAAGGTAAAAGAAAATGCTGGGAACTGACCGTTGTGTTGTGGAAGAATGGTTATCAGAATTCAAGGTAAATTGGATTGGAGATCAGAATGTATTATATTCTTCTATACATCAGTAATTCAAACTGAATATGTGCTCTATGGAGAAACATAAAAATATGGTAGGAAGTGGAAATGGCAAAATACAAAATAACATGTTTCTGTAATTGCAGTTCTTAAAAATGGTACTAATATGAATAATGGCTAGAAGGTGATAACATAAAAATGAAAATAGTTGTTAGGATTGATGAGACGATATTTTAAAATATATTCAGTAAAAGAGAAGATCCACCAAGCTTTAATAAGGCACAAAAATAGGATTTATGCCTACGTTTTTCTATCCTATAATTAAAAATCAAATAGTTTTTATGGAAAACTATGTAATTTATGAATACTATGGAATTGTAAATGTTTTGGCAAAACATAAATGCAAGAATTGAAACATCCTACATTTTTTTAAAGATTAGATTAATTTAAGATGGCCCATTTCAGGAAATGTTGGTATAATGTGTGATTTCTAATCAGTATTTATGGTTGAGTAGTTAGAAGAATTGTATACTATAACATCCTAACTTAATTTGTTTGAACTGTGATGGTTCTTTCTTTCTTTTTTTTTTTTGAGAGGGAGTCTTGCTCTGTCACCCAGGCTGGAGTGCAGTGGCGCGATCTCAGCTCACTGTAACCTCCACCTCCCAGGTTCAAGCAATTCTTCTGCCTCAGCCTCCTGAGTAGCTGGGATTACAGGCACCCGCCACCACGCCTGGCTAATTTTTGGTATTTTTAGTAGAGACAGGTTTCACCATGTTGGCCAGGCTGGTCTTGAACTCCTGACCACAAGTGATACGCTTGCCTTGACCTCCCAAACTGCTGGGATTCCAGGTGTGAGCAACTGTGCCCAACCTATTTCTTTATATTAATTATTTTTACTTTTCTCACTTGAGTTTGTTATAAATCTGTTCAAGAACTATTTGTGTAAAATAAAGCTCCTCGCTTCTCAAATGTTCACTTTTGTTTTCCTTTGGTGGTTTCTTTTAGGCATTACCTGACACTCAGATCACCAGTTATGCAGCAACTTTACACCGGAAAAAAACACTTGTACCAGCCCTCTATAAAGTTATTCAAGATTCAAATAATGAGGTAGGAGACCTCAAGAAAAATAATTTCTACATAGTGAAATGAAATATGTATACCAAAACACATAAATTTAAGTTTTATAGTTTTCTCTCCTTGTGGATCTGGAAAATTTTCTTTCTGCTGTTTTTCATTCTGATAGTTGCTTTGGCTTTCCCTATTCCCTGCCTTTCCATATTTTGAAATGTTTTGGTCAAATTTTTTCCTGTTGAATGTGCAGTATGTTTTGATTGTTGATTTTATTGACCATCATCTCAGTGGATTATTTATTTGAAACTTTTCTCTTTCCTGTTCTGGAATGTTTCCTGCTCTGGAAGCCATATTTTAACTGTATACTGATCCAGCTTTATTTATCTTAAGTATTTTTACAATTATTTTACTGATAATATATAACTAGGTATAATCACTCTAGTCAGTGAAATCAAACTGATAACACAAAATGATGCTGCTAGTAAATTTAGCCTGAAAAGGATAAGAAGAAGCACTTTGTAGTCTAAGTAGTCAAGATCAATAAACTTAGAATAAGAGTTTGGTATTATTTAACCTTGTGATAGAAGGAAAAAGTGCAGTTATTGAATCTGTATATTAATTTATGCAAAATACACACATTATCTTTCCATTAACACAGTAGTATGACATACAGTTTTATCACCACTGGATTCATGTATGCTTAAAATGAAAATGAAAGGAACACACAGGAAAGTAGCTTCTTATCTTCCCAGATACAGCCTCCAAGAGTGCCTCTGCTGTGTACTGGAGTGAGTTTGAAGAAGTTCAGGTAATCCCTTCCTAACCAGCAGCTTAACTTAAAGTGCATCTTCATTTTTGGCCTACCACTAAAAGCTTGCTTATTGACCTCCTTCTTTCCTGTCTCCTAAATTGCGACTGGCTCTCAGTTAGTCTTGCATCTGTTGCTATTTGTAGCAGCAATTGCAGGATTCATTTGCTTTTTCTCTTGCAGTGTATTTCTGAATGTTTATAACTCTGGGTATGCATAATGTACGTATATGCATATCCATATGGTCAAGAGTTTTCAGAATTCTTTGTTTGAATAATGAATGTGTGTATTCCCTACCCCTTGTTTTGCACTGTCTTAACATTTAAGCTTTGCTTATTAAAATGTATTTGTTTTAATGCTTTCTCTTTAGATTGTAAGCTCTTCATGGGCAGTGGTCAGATATTCTGTATTTGTAACTTCCCTAGAATCTAGTATTTTATCATGTACATAATAATGAACATAGAATAATATTGATTGGAAGGACAGTGAAGTACAAAATGAGATTCTAAAATGACATTTTCATTAGGGCTCACAAGTGTATAAGAAGTATCCTTTTCCTATTTTTTTGTTTAATACTTTAGAAGCTATTACATTAAAAAAGCTATTCTCATTACTTTCTGTTGTCATATTTCATAATATTAATGTGAGGGACTTTGGGGGTTTCATGGCTAGAAATGGAAAAATTACAACTTGAGGGATGCGAGCTCAAGGTCCAGCATTCATTATAATCAATCAGTTGCTAGAGGAGGTCTGAGTTTCTCTCCTGTCTCCTGTCAGGTTAGAAGGCTCTAACCATGTGTTCAGACTTCAGAAATATAGAATGATAAATTCTATAGAATTTCAAAACAATTCTGGACTTTAATCATAGAAGGAGGTCCCTTTTAATCCTGATTTTGTTGTATTCTGAAAGAAACAAACGTACTGTTTAGGTTACAAGAAATTATTTTAGAAAATTGTCATGTGCCATATTAGTATGAATTAGAACTTAAAATAGTTGCCGGCACAGTGTCTCACGCCTGTAATCTCAGCACTTTGGGAGGCGGAGTGGAGTGGATCATGAGGTCAAGAGATCGAGAACATCCTGGCCAACATGATGAAACCCCGTCTCTACTAAAAATACCAAAAATTAGCTGGGTGTGGTGGTGCGCGTCTGTAGTCCCAGTTACTCGGGAGGCTAAGGCAGGAGAATCGCTTGAACTTGGGAGGCGGAGGTTGCAGTGAGCCGAGATTGCACCACTGCACTCCAGCCTGGCGACAAAGCCAAGACTCCATCTCAGAGAAAAAAGAAAATATTTGGAAACTTTCGTATTTTCAGATTCAAATCTACCATTCTACAGCACTCTCTTGCCTTTTCTGGTGTTTAGTGGGTGAAGTATCTCAGGTTGTATGAAAAGCCATCTCTTCTACTTAGGCCTGGATTCTATCTTCTCTAGCTACCTTAAGGACTCTGGTCCTGCAATTATTCCTTCTCTCTTCCATCGCTGATCTTTTTTTCTTTCTCTGATGAGTGGAATATGATAAACAACCATATTCTATTTTCTAAAAACTTTATTTCAGCTTACCTCCTGTTATATTATCTACCCCATTTCTCTGTCCCTATTCACAGATGAACTTCATAAAATATTGCTTATTCATAGCCTCTGTCTACTTGTCTCCATTTTTTCACCTCACATTCTTTAACCCACTCAAGTTAGGCTTCTTCATTATTCCATCCAAATACTCTCAGTGTGTTCATCAAATAGTGTGTCTCTTAGTAATTATCATGTCAAAACAGTGTTTGCTAAATTTGGGAATGGTGTCAGTTATGATTTTTTCTAACCCAAGTATAATGATTTTTAATACGTTTTGATGTGGGTGGTGGTGCCATTTAAGGGAGGTCAGAGTCATTTATATTAAGAATTTGAGAACATGGTGCTATGAGACATATGCTTCAAATTAAAGTGTTTTTTTGTTTGTTTGTTTGTTTGTTTGTTTCTGAGCCAGGGTCTCACTCTCTCTCCCATGCTGGAGTACGGTGGCCCCATTATAGCTCACTGTAACGTCAAACTCCTGGACTCATGTGATCCTCCAAACTCACCTTCTCAATTAGCTACAGGCATATGCTACCACACCCTGCTAATTTTATTTTTTATTTTCTAAAGAGAGTCTCATGATGTTCAAGGCTGGCCTTGAACTCCTGGGCTCAAGCGATCCTCCCACCTTGGCTTCCCAAAGTGCTGGGATTATAGGCATGAGCTATTGAGCCTGGCCACAATTAAAGATTTTAACACATAGCATTGGCAATTTTTCTTTTTTTTTTTTTTAAGACAGGGCCTCACTTTGTCACCCAGGCTGGAGTGCAGTGACTTGAACACAGCTTACTGTAGACTGAATCTCCTGGGCTCAAGCAATTCTTCTGCCTCAGCCCCCCAAAAATAGCTGGCACTACCCAGGTGTGTGCCACCACACCTGGCTAATTTTTGTATTTTTTGTAGAGGTGAGGTTTTGCCACATTATGCAGGCTGATCTGAAACTCCTGGTCTCGAGCCATCAGCCTGCCTTGGCCTCCCAAAGTGCCGGGATTACAGGCATGAGCTACCGCGCCTGACCAGCGAGTTTTTAACAGTCTTACTTTGTAGTAGTATCTGATTAAAACTTACTGGATTGCCAACATCTACCCCCAATTCGCTTACAAAAAACACAGAGTAATAATGCTGGTAACCCTGTATTTCTTCGCTGTGCTTAGTTAAAATATAGTATCCCACATGCCAGTGTACCTGTTGCTACTGAGAAAGAGGAGTTTAAGGTCTTCATAGAAGAAATTCATCATAATTGTACCATGGCCCATAAAGTTTAGAGAAGGCAATCTTTGGAGAGTTTTTTACTAAAGAGGAGATTGAGTTTGAAACATGAGTATAAATTTTTAGTAAACAAAATTTGTGAGAGCAACAGTTTTTTACTTCTCCCAAAGAACTGAATATTGCTCTCAATATTTAAGAAAGATGCCAGCAACTGACAGTTTCCAAAAGTTTATTACTTGTTCATTATTGGCACTACATAGAATACACTGTTTTGTGATTGAACAATCTATACCTCCATTCTAATATAAGAAGTGCGGTAGAGTGGAAACATCAACTTGATGTCAGAAGACCTGAATTTAGTGTCTTATTTCACCATTAACTTCACTGACCTTTGACAAATTGTCTGACTGGTCTAGACTTCAATGTAAGGGAAGAGTTGGAATATTTTTCTTTTGTGTCAGTCTTGCTCTGTTACCCAGGCTGGAGTGCAGTGATGCTGTCATGGTTCAATGCAGCCTCAAACTCCTGGGCTCAAGCTATCCACCCTCTTCAACCTTGTGAATAGCTGGAGCTACAGATGTGTACCTCCACACCCAACCTCTGGAAAATTTTTTAAAGATTTTAAAAACTGTTCTGATGGTGATTTCACATAAAGGGCTTAGTATTTACTAGACTAGGATGTGTATGTATGTAAATTTTTTAAGCTTTAGAATTCTTCCAGAGCTAAGCCTAACTCTTCTAAATATGTTAACTGTATAATTGACATGGATTTGTTAACTTTTTATAATCATGACAGTGACTTTTTATTGTAGAGTGTTAGATTATTACAGATGTATGTAAATATATTCAAGCAGATTTCCAAATGTATATGCATTATTTTAATCATTCAGAATAGAGGAAAGCACATGAAATTACTGAACTATTATTCTTTTTTTTAAAGAGTTAGTGTTAAACTTTAAAAATTATTTTATAGTTTCTTGTCAATATTTTATATGAATTTTAAATTCATAGCCAGTTTTCTGCAGCCTACAGTTACTCCGGCAAACCCATTCTAAATTGGCAGTACATATTTAGGGAAAAGTGGGAAAGTGTATTTTAACTGCTCATTTTCTTCAGTTTTCTAGGTCATGAAGTTCCTCATAAGTCATATCGTGTGATATCATATAAAAAATTAGCCAATTGAACACTGAAAAAGCTATTTCTGGATACTTTTCTCCTTTTTAAAATCTTTCACATAAATACAATAAGAAAAATTTAAGTCAGTTTTAAAAGAGTTTGCTTCACTTGTATGTATTTTAAATATTAGCTAGAATTTTGGATGCACAAATATGTATTGCAAAATCCCTTCTTCTACTGAATGGTATATAAGTTTTTTTAAAATGGAATGCGGATGCTTTAATAAATTTCATATTGCAATGAAGACACTGAGCACTTAGAGACAATGACATCAATACAACGAAAACTGATTCCACAGAACACTTACAAATGCATACATTTTCCTCCAAAGAAACATGTTTTCCACAGATTTAAGTAACAAATGATTTATATAGGATTCTTCTGATTCCAAAATATGTACAGAATTTTTGACTCTCAGAAACTGATTAGCAGTGGTTGAAAAAAAGAGTTGCTTTGCCCAACAACATGACTCTTAGAAAATTCTGTATCAATACACATTTTTCAGTAAGAGTGGTATATAATTTGTTTAAATCATAGTCTCAGTTGAGATTTTAAGTTTATTCCCAACAATATTATGCAAAATTATTTTATTTCAATGGAAAGTTTTTGAAATGGAAGATAGTAAGAGTTGATAAGAATAGAAAGGAAAATTCCTCTCAAATATAAATGTAGTACATTGGCTAAAGGACTAATAATCTAGTAAATTTAGTAGTAGAGTATACTGAAAGGTACATTGATATATGGGCACAAAATACTTCTTATAGTTAGTGGATTGGTCAGTTTTAATATATGGTCTCTTTACACGAAGGTTTTGGTTAAATTAACTCAAAATGTGGAGAAATTAATATTAAGACTTTTTAAAATACTATACAGATATAGGTGCTTTAAAAAAAAAAAACAAAACAGTTACAACCAAAAGAATTGAAATGACCAGTGCACTTTATTTTCCTTTTAGCTCCTGGAGCCTGTCTGCCATCAGCTGTTTGAGCTCTATCGTAGCTCAGAGGTTCGACTTAAGAGGTTCACACTGCAGTTCTTGCCAGAATTGATGTGGGTTTATTTACGGCTTACAGTTAGCCGAGACAGACAGAGTAATGGTTGCATTGAAGCACTTCTGTTAGGAATTTACAATTTGGTAAGTTGAAGATGACAGTTTGGGAAATTTTAAGTATTTTTTAAGGTTCTCTGAAATAATACTTAAGGAATGTTTAGAGAAAAATAAATTGGCCAGGCACAGTGGCTCATGCCTGTAATCCCAGCATTTTGGGAGGCCAAGGCAGGCATATCACTTGAGGTCAGGAGTTCGAGACCAGCCTGGCCAACATGGTGAGACTCTGTCTCTACTAAAAATACAAAAATTAGCCGAGCATGGTGGTGTGTTCCTGTAATCCCAGCTACCTGGGAGGCTGAGGCAGGAGAATTGCTGGAACTGAGGAGTTAGAGGTTGCAGTGAGCCAAGATTGTACCACTGCACTCCAGCCTGGGTGAAAGAGTGAGACTCCGTCTCAAAAAAAATAAAAATAAAAATAATAAATAAATTGAGGCCGGATGTAGTGATTCATGCCTGTAATTCCAGCACTTTGGGAGGCCAAGGTGGGAGGATCACTTGAGCCCAGGAGTTTGAGACCAGCCTGGGCAGCTTGGCCAAACCTCGTCTCTATAAAAAATTAGCTGGGCATGGTGGCATATGCCTGTAGTCCCAGCTACTCAGGAGACTGAGATGGGAAGATCTCTGGAGCCCAGGACGTCGAGGATGCAGTGAGCCATGATTGTGCCACTGTGCTCCAGCCTGGGCAAGAGAGCAAGACCCTGTCTCAAAAAAAGAAAAAACAATTCAAATGTCTATAAGTATAACTTGTTTGAACTAATTAGGTTGAGTACAGGGGTAGATATTGATAATGCATTTTTTTGATAATGTATTTTATAAAGTATGTAAAACTACTGTAATTGATCACATTATTAATATTTTATTCATATCTTCAAATTGTTTTATTTGACCAATATTTATGAATGTTTTTGGATGTATGCCACTGAGTTGGACACTAAAAATATGGAGAATTACATGTGTGGCACCTGCTTTTAGGAAACTCCTGCTATGTTCGAAAAGACATGTTTATAGATAACTAATAATGCGGTTTGTATAATAAGAGGATTTTAGAGAGAAACTCAGATGTTAGCTGAAGTTATCATGGCAGGCTTTATTGAGGCGATGGCATCTAAGCTGGGTCTTATGAAGAGGTATAGTTTTGGCCTGTTGAGATGAGGAGCCGGTGAGGTTTCTGGAAGCAGCTATCAATTGAACATAAGCAGAGAGGCAGGAGAGTCAAGTCACGTCCTGGAAATAGAAAGTAATTCTGTTTGAAGCACAGAGTATATATGCAAGCTGGAAAAGACAATTTTGTGTCAGTTTTGGAGAATCTTTTTAAAGTGAAGAGTTTAGGTTTAGGTTCTCTTTAAAGCAATTAGAGGGTTTTGAACAGAAGAATTGTATTATTTATTAGGATAATGAATCATGGTGGTATGCAGAGAGACTTTTGAATTATAAATTGAATTTAATCACCACTTCTTATATGTTAAAGGCTATATACATAATTGAGAAGAGTGAGGCAAATGGACATGAAATTTCGAGGGGAGGACATCAATTACAGGGAAAAAGTCCATATGGTATTATAGCATGTTAGAATTTTTAAAATCTTAGTAAGAACACAGTGGAAACTGGGGGGAGAAAAGAAACCATAAACACTTCTGAGATACTAGGGGCTTTACATGGAACTTGAAGATTGAGACTTGATTACTTCTGCAAGATGGGGAGGGTATGTTAGAAAGGTTACAAGGACTGTAGGAAGCAAGGTGAAAAGGTGAGGGAGAGTTTAGGAACATGGAATCATCTGCGTTGCACTTTTCTGAAGACTTGGGCAGCACAAGGCACCTTTTCTTGCGCAGTGCAAGGAAGCAAAATAGCACAGCATCATATTTCCATTCTCATGTGCCTCTACAAAATTGGACAGTTACCTGAACTCATCAATAAAGAATCGTGAATTTTATGAATGTATCTTGGAGTCGTTGAGTGGGGTAGCAATTGAGAAACCAAAGTGTTATTTGTCATAAAAATTGCAAATTTTAATAGTTATTTGATAATATATTATGTATTTGATAGTACATTGTTTATGAAACTTTTCTTCTAAGGAATTAAGTACCATAAACATTATTATTTTATTTTTTTCTCATGATGTCCAGTTAAGGACCATTGATATTGAAATTTCTGCACCTTGAAGTCTTATATTTTGTGTATTTAGTATACATTGTAAACAAAATTCCACATAATAAAGTTTAGTTTTATAACTGAAAGGTAATAAGGTACAAGAAAATTTAATCTCATGGTAAATATTCTTCTGTACCAGTGCTCACTCCTCTAACTATTAGTTACTTTAAAAAATCATTAGCAAACATTTCTATCGCTAGAAGTCTGAAGGAAGGAGCAAGGGCTTTAGAATGACTTGTATTCAGTTCAGAACCATGCCCTGCCACTTATTGGCTGTTTTGAATTTAGGCAAGTTACTTAATATCTTGACTTCAGTTGCCTCATCTGTAAAAAAGAAAACATTGTTAGTAGGACTAAAAACAACTTGAAGAATTCATTATGTTGCATAAGGTGTTTATAAATGTTCATTATTATTACCATCAAAATTAAAAGTGGGTTTAAAAAAATGAAAATTGATCTAGGAATAAAATTCTCTACTTTCCTAACTTGCCTGATTGTTTTTTCTTTTCAAGTAGGAAATTTGTTTTATTTATCACTGTGTTTCCTATAGTACTTACCAGCAGATACTTAGTAAATGTTTGTTGATTTAATAATGGAATTTGGTGTTTTAGATTATGCTTAGCATTAAGCTATCATTTTTATTAATGTGTTTAGTGTAATAAAATTCAATAATGGGACACATGAAACAAACATTTTGCAAAGTGTCATGTTTGACAAGTTGTTGACATAACTTGTTGGTGCTGTGGTTCAGTTATCTTTTGACAATGCAAAATTAGCGTACTATAGAAAAATGCTCAGTTATATGTCAGAAATGTAACCCTAGGCTTTGGACTCCTTTTGATTCCCTTGATGTCTGTGTTCTTCCTTTTCTGTGGTTCTCAGTTTTTCTTAATCACAGTGGGAGTTGTCCATGTATTCTTTTCTGTTTTTCCTTCTTTCCCTCCCCAGCACTTCTTTGTTTCAAATAGCCCCAGGGGGAGTTTTATATTTGTCTTAAACAAAATTTAGCATATCCTTTTCACAAATACCTGCAAAGATAAATAAAAAGTACTTGGCTTAATTTGAAATTTAAGAATAAAATTAAAACATTTTTGCTTAACTTAAATCAGGCCCATTCATCTTAGCATAGGCTTTCTCTGAAGCACAGTGGCCCAGATGTGGTGGGACCTGGTTTGAATACAAAGAAGTTATACCCTCAAGGGACTTTTCAGACCTATTTTCCTACCATAATTAGAGGTATGGTCATTATTCACATGTAATTGGTATTCTTCTATGACATAATAAACTCAGAAATGAGCCCTGTACGGAAGTTCTTTGAGGTTTGTGTTTGGTGATGATGATTATTGCTGCTGTTATTGTTTCTTTTTTTTTTTGAAATGGAGTGCAGTGTCACAGTCTCAGCTGTCGCCTAGGCTGAAGTGCAGTGGCAGTCTCAGCTCTCTGCAACGTTTACCTCTGGGGTTCAAGTGATTCTCCTGCCTCAGCCTCCCAAGTAGCTGGGATTACAGGCATGTGCCACCATGCCCAGCTAATTTCTGTATTTTTAGTAGAGATTGGGTTTTGCTTTGCTGGCCATGCTAGTCTGGAACTCCTGACCTCAAGTGATACTGCCTGCCTCAGCCTCCCAAAGTGCTGGGATTACAGGCGTGAGCCATTGTGCCCGGCCTGTTGTTTCTTCTTTTTAGGCCATGCAGCTACTCAGTCTCTGACTACTTACTGTAGTCAGAGACTAGATGTAGGTCTAGTAAGGGCAGTCTTCTTTCTATGGATTTTATGCCAGTGATGTATGCTAATATGAGTTGTAAGGGAAATAGACAAAAATAAGACAGTGGGGAAAAGGATTGCTGCAGTTTTCACTCCTCTGATTGTTGTCATCTGTAGGCATATGTGTGTGTGTGTGTGTGTGTGTGTGTGTGTATATATATATATATATTTTTTTTTTTTTTTTGAGACGAAGTCTTGCTCTTGTCCCCTAGGCTAGAGTGCGATAGTGTGATCTCGGCTCACTGCAACCTCCGCCTCCCAGGTTCGAGCAATTCTCCTGCCTCAGCCTCCTGAGTAGCTGGGATTACAGGCGTCTGCCACCATGCCTGGCTAATTTTTATATTTTTAGTAGAGACAGGGTTTCACCATGTTGGCCAGGCTGGTCTCAAACTCCTGACCTCAGGTGATCCGCCCGCCTCAGCCTCCCAAAGTGCTAGGATTACAGGTGTGAGCCACCACGCCTGGCCGTAATATTTATTTATAACAGGAATATTGGAGGTGCCAGAGATGGAGAAATGAAGGATACCATTGTCCATTGTCTTTTTTATGAAAATAAAGTGTTTTTAAAAAAATCACAAGAACTGTTGTAGCTTAGTAAAAATTACCTAAATAGGAATTTATTTTTAATAACTTAGACTAATAATCATTTTGTTTGTTTGTTTTTGAGACAGGATGTCACTCTGTCACCCATGCTGGAGTGCAGTGGTTGATCTCAGTTCACTGCAGCTTCCACCTCCAAGGCTCAAGGGATCCTCCCACCTCAGCCTCCTGAGTAGCTGGGACTACGGGCCTGCGATACCATGCCCAGCTAATTTTTGTATTTTTTTGTAGAGATGGGGTTTTGCCATGTTGCCTAGGCTGGTCTTGAACTTCTGAGCTGAAGTGATCCGACTGCCTTGGCCTCCCAAAGTGATGGGATTACAGGCCTGAGCCACCACACCTGGCCCAATAATTATTAATGTGGCTTATTTCAGGTCATTCGTTTATTGCTGAATGATTGTAAGAGTTTCTTTTATTCAAGATTCATTCATAAATGTTCTCACCATTTAAAAAAAAAAGGATAACTGTGAGGTGTTGCATTTGTTAATTAGCTTGATTGTTTTAATCATTTCACAGTGTATACATATATTAAAACATTGTGGTTTATGCCATAAATATATAATGTTCATTTGTCAATTATACCTCAGTAAAGCTGGAAAAAAATTCATTCTCTATTAAATTAATGTGTTTTTCTTGTTTTCGTAAGTGTGGATCTCTTGGATAAGACTTTTAATTTTAATCTGTTTAGCATAGCCATGTTTTTACTAAAAGATCTAATCACTTGTAATCTTCCCATCCTGTATGTGAATTTAACATCAAATTGATTTGTTTGCCTGCCTCATGTCTTTGCTGTCATATTGTATTTGATTTAGTATAGTATTGTACTCAATATCTATCTCTCTGTGGATTCTGTGGATTATAACTCTACTACCAAAGTGTACAAATTTGCTAATAAGTTAAAAGATAAACTAGGGTGGTAATATTTTTATCCATTACTATTTCTGAAAAATCTTCCTACTGCCAATCATATATTCTGTAAATTAAGAAAGTAATTATTATTTCATGTAGATCTGTGATTATTTCATTATCTTTGTATATTTTTTGACTATAGGAAATCGCTGATAAAGATGGGAACAATAAAGTTCTGTCTTTCACTATCCCCTCCTTATCCAAGCCTTCAATATACCATGAAGTAAGTAACATTGGAAAGGTGGAATTATTTTAAATTATATTGAGTAACAAATCAAAAAGTCAACTTCTTATCAGAGATAAATATTCCTAAAATATCTTTACTGATTTGCTTCTTAAAAGTGGATGTTTGTTATTAGAAGACTGAGCTGTGACGAGAGAGTCAG
Organism: Pongo pygmaeus; assembly: GCF_028885625.2. Classification (NCBI taxonomy): domain Eukaryota; kingdom Metazoa; phylum Chordata; class Mammalia; order Primates; family Hominidae; genus Pongo; species Pongo pygmaeus. Next base: position 101,237,611 of record NC_072384.2, on the reverse strand, counting down.
AAAATAATGAAAAATTTTCTTTAGTTCTTTTGTTTTTTTTATTCTTCTATCAGTATCTTTTTTGTTTGTTTATTTGTTTTTTGAGATGGAGTCTCGCTCTGTCCCTCAGGCTGGAGTACAGTGGTGCGATCTTGGCTCACTGCAACCTCTGCCTCCTGGGTTCAAGCGATTCTCCTGCCTCAGCCTCCCGAGTAGCTGGGACTATAGACGCGTGCCACCACGCCCGGCTAATTTTTTTATTTTTAGTAGAGATGGGGTTTCACCATGTTGGCCAGGCTGATCTTGAACACCTGACCTCGTGATCCGCCCGCCTCGGCCTCCCAAAGTGCTGGGATTACAGGTGTGAGCCACCGCACCTGACTCTACGAGTATCATTTTTTACTCTCGTTAGTCTTTTATGAATTGTAAAAAAATTCGTTAATTTTTAAAATATTTTTATTTTTAATTTTTTAAATAATAAGCCTTAAAAATATTCTTTAATTTTTAAAGTCTTCCATACTACTTAGAAATCACCTTAGATTGATTTGTTTTTGTTATTCTTTATTATTCTAGGAAAATAACTACTTAAAAGAATGTTGACACTCTAATTGTTGTATTTCAGTTTAAAGGAATCTAATTGCTGCGTTCTAGGTGTTCAGTACATTATACTTTTTGCTTATATTTATTTGGTTGAAGAATTTGAGAACACTGATAATCATGTAGGTAAATGATGCCTGTTGAGCTGAACTTCTACTTTCTGGCTTTAAGTAAAATCCAATAAGAAACTTATGAATCAAACTTCTGGTCTGCAGTGGCCTTTATTGCCACTACACTAAGTTGTGAGGATAACATTTAAAGAAACTTTACTAGTAGTCTAAAAATTGTATTCTATTTTCCTGTCAGCACACAGTATCCTGACCATCTTATAGCTCTTTGCACTATTAATTTGCTTAATTAATTCTGTGGGACTTTGTTTTGTGTTTAAAATAGAATGTCTCCCATTTAGCCGGGAATCATTTTAGCACAGTATATTTCTGAGTAATAGATTTTAATTAAGTTCTGTGTATCATGAAATAAAATGGAGAGTAGTAAAGTATTAAAGAATGGATGGTTCTTCAATTTTTTTTTTTGAGACAGAGTCTCGCTCTGTCACCCAGGATGGAGTGCAGTGGCACGATCTCGGCTCACTGCCACCTCTGCTTCCCGGGTTCAAGCGATTCTCCTGTCTCAGCCTCCCGAGCAGCTGGGACTATAAGTGCATGCCACCACGCCCGGCTAATTTTTTTGTATTTTTAGTAGAGATGGGGTTTCACTGTGTTAGCCAGGATGGTCTTGATCTCCTGACCTCTTGATCTGCCCACCTTGGCCTCCCAAAGTGCTGGGATTACAGGCATGAGCCACCGCGCCCGGCCTGGATGGTTCTTCTAACTTTAGAAACATGAACTCAATAATGTTAGTATTAAAGAGACATTTGGGCCGGTTATGGTGGCTCAGGCTTGTAATTCCAGCACTTTGGGAGGCCAAGGTGGGTGGATCACTTGAGGTCAGAAGTTTGAGACCAGCCTGGCCAACATGGCGAAACCCCGTCTCTACTAAAAATACAAAAATTAGCTGGATTTGGTAGTGGGTACCTGTAATCCCAGCTACTCAGGTGTCTGAGGCACAGGAATCACTCGAACCCAAAAGGCGGAGGTTTCAGTGAGCAAAGATCATGCCACTGCACTCCAACCTGGGAGACAGAGTGAGACTCTGTCTCAAAAAAAAAGAGAGATATTTGATTATAGTCTTTAATGTTGTTTGTATAATTATAAGCAGTTGTACTCTGTTCTGGAATATAGACATTAAAATGGATGTATTTTTAACCTTTAGTTTTTTCAGCAACTTTTCATACTCCCTTAAATATTAGATTTATTACATAACTTTTAAAAAATGTTTTTAGTTTTATATTTTACAGGCAATTTCCAAAAGATGCTATAGAATTTATATAATTGACAGTTGAAAGATTCTGAACCTTTTCCGTGAAGAATGAGAAGAATAAATGATCCAAAACTGCCTTTTGTGGAAAAGAAAATTAAATATTATTACATGATACAGATTTTTACTTCATGGTTGAGACATTGTCTCATACTGTACCTTATTTTTGTAGCCTTCAACAATTGGATCCATGGCTTTGACAGAAGGGGCGTTGTGTCAGCATGATCTCATCAGAGTTGTTTATAGTGATCTTCATCCTCAGAGGGAAACGTTCACTGCACAGAACCGGTAATGGTCAAAACTGTATATAGTAACAACTTGTATGTATGTATGTATGAATATATGAATGAATGAATGACAGAGTCTCACTCTGTCACCCAGGCTGGAGTGTAGTTTGTAGCCACAAACATGGCTCACTGCAGCCTTGACCTCCCAGGCTTAAGTGATCTTCCCACCTCAGCTTTCCAAGTAGCTAGGACTACAGGTGTGCACCACCATGCCTGGCCGGCCAATTTTTTTTTTTATTTTTTGTAGAGAAAAGGTCTTGCTGTGTTGTCCAGGCTGGTCTCGAACTCCTGGCCTCAAGCACTTCTCCTGCCTCAGCCTCAAAAAGTGCTGAGATTATAGGCATGAGCCACTGCATCTGGCCCATTTATTTATTTATTTAGAGACAGAGTCTAGTTATGTTGCCTAGGCTGGTCTTGATCTCCTGGCCTCAACGTGATCCTCCCACCTTAGATTCCTGAGTAGCTGGGATTACAGGCATGTACCACTGCACTCAGCTAACAATCGTTAACTTACACTTAGTAGTTAACTATAATTACTTCAGTTCGAGTTTGGTATGAGAAGAGTCCAAAAGGTGAATACATCATAGTTGTGAAATACCCATTGTCTAATGTTTGGTATTATGTTATGGTCATCTTGTATAAAGCAGTGTAAAAAGTGGATGTGCAGTCAGTCAAACCAGGATTCATACTCTAGTACTGCAATTTAGAAATTTTTCCCTCAGACAGTTTATCTACTCTGTACACCTTGCTTTCTTGGTTGTAGAATGGGATTCGTACCTGAAGTTAGACAGAGTTTGAGGGACAGGTTGCAAAATTGCCCTCATTTCTGACTAATTGAAAGTTTTGGGAGTTCCCAAAACCAAACTCTTGTTTGATAATTTGCTAGAAGGACTCACAGGATTCACTGAAAGCCATTATACTCACAGTTATGGTTTATTACAGGGAAAGAATACAGATTAAAATCAGCCAAAAGAGACACATATAGTAGAATATGAAGGGTTTCAAATACAAAGCATCTGTTGTCCTTTCCCCTGAAGTCAGGATACATTACCCTCCTGGCATCAATGCATGACAGTAAACACAAAGTATTGGTAATGGGAGAGGCTCATTTAAGCTCTGGTTTCCAGAGTTTTTTTTATTGAGGCATCATTATGTAGGCATGATTGATTAGGTTGATTGCCCACTTGGTTGATCTCAGCCTCCACGTGGACTGATGCAGTGTGACCCAGAGCTCTACCACCTTAAATCACATGGTAGTTCTTTCTGGCATGGCCAACTCCTACCTAAGAGAGTCAGAGGTGGTCAGTCCGGCCCGAAGTTCTGGTGTTACCAGTCTCTGCCCTAAACAAAGACTCTTTATCAGATTAACTTCCTAGGCGCAAAGGCCAGATGTCTCTTTGGGCAAGGCCAGTTTATAGATGGTCCATGAATTATTATGGTTCAACAACTTTACAATGGTATGAAAGCAATATGCATTCAATAAAAACTGCACTTCAAGTACCTGTGCAACCCTTCTCATTTTTACTTTCAGTACAGTGTTCAGTAAATTACATGAGATATTCAATTTTATGATAAATATAAAATAGGCTTTGTGTTAAATGATTTTTGCCCAACTGTAGGGCTAATGTAAGTGTTCTGAGCATATTTAAGGTAGGCTGGACTATGCTATGATATTCAGTAGGGTAGATGTATTAAATGCTTTTTTGACTTATGATATTTTCGATTTACAATGGGTTTATTGGTATGCAAGTCCATCATAGGTTGAGAAACACCTGTATTTATTTTACAGGCTGTCCCCTGGTCTTTGGCCAAGGCTCAGAAATGATCATGTTTATCTGGGCATCTACATTTAGTATAGCATTTATATGACAGATACTATCATTACGAATATGCCTAACATTTGGAGGAGCCAGTGTAGGTTATGGATAGATTTAAAGAAATAACTAATTCATCCTTTAATGTTTGCATATATTTTCATATTTTTGCACAAATTTGATTACCTCACCCCTCTTCTTTATCTACCTTGTGGTAAACTTGTGCAGAACTATTTGTCATAGAAATTAGTTAATGATTAGCTAAATCTAGTTCCTCCTCAGACAAGTCATGTTCCATTAGTATTCATTCTAAGGAGGCTTCAATTCAATTTCCAATACATATGACCAATATTATAACCTTACCAACAATGCCAGTATTATACCATGTCACAGGATGGCAGTAAATGAAACCTGAAAAATAAGAGCCAAAGATACTGGCACATTCATAGAGTACCAGTCAGTCATTAACAATTATCCCAGTTCATCATCATTTATGACCAAAATATCTCCCAGAGAGAAGTCACTGAAGTTTACAGACTTCTGTTCAACCTTATTAAGTTCTAAAAGCAGGAGTAGTCTCACAAACGCATGACTTTTACTATTTCAGGCATCTAGTATAATTGAGCTAATAGTATCATCTCTTGCTCTGAGTGTCTTCCAAGGTGCTAATGTATTTCCCACATTGCACAACTCATTTATTCATTTTAAAAAATCTCGCCAGGCGCAGTGGCTCATGCCTGTTATCCCAGCACTTTGGGAGGCCGACACAGGTGGATCACCTGAGGTCAGGAGTTCAAAACCAGCCTGGCCAATGTGGCAAAACCCTATCTCTGCTAAAAATACAAAAAAAAAAAAAAAAATTAACCAGGCGTGGTGGTGGTGCCTGTAATCCCAGCTACTCGAGAAGCTGAGGCAGGGACAATCACCTGAACCAAGGAGGCAGAGGTTGCAGTGAGCTGAGATCGCGCCAGTGCACTCCAGCCTGGGTGACAGAGCAAGACTCTGTCTCAAAAAAAAAAAAAAAAAAAAAAAAGCCAGGCGCGGTGGCTCACGCCTGTAATCCCAGCACTTTGGGAGGCTGAGGCGGGTGGATCACAAGGTCAGGAGTTCGAGACTAGCCTGGCCAACATGGTGAAACCCTGTCTCTACTGAAAACACAAAAGTTAGCCAGGCATGGTGGCGCATGCCTGTAATCCCAGCTACTCAGGAGGCTGAGACAGGAGATTCGCTTTAACCTGGGGAGGCAGAGGTTGCAGTGAGCCAAGATCGCGCCATTGCACTCCAGCCTTGGCGACAGAGTGAAACTCCATCTCAGAAAAAGTAAATAAATAAATAAAAATAACAAAGTAAAAAATAAAAAAATCTCAGCTACTATTTCTCTCTCTCTTCATTTATACTCAGACTTTTCTACCTTGGAGAGAGGTTAGGTTTAACCATCGTGTTGGTCTGTATTTCTGGCAGCAAAACTGGCTAGCAAGTGCCTCCCTATCAATTCACTCCCAAGGATGTAGGGTAGATTTATATAAAGAACTAATGTGCTATCACAACTAGGCGATAAATATACATTCTCTGTCAATCCTAATTTTGCCAGATGGAATGAAGGCACAGCCTAGCCCATCAGGCCTTTAGGAATTCTGACATAAAGATTTGAAGGTGTAGTTCCGGTTTTTTTGCTTAGGAATCATCTCTGCTCCTTGCACCCACAGTTGCAGCACTGGTACTGGAACCACTGCCTTAGGTGGGAAAAAAAATGTTGAGGTGATGTGGAAAAGAAGGGAAAAAAGTATAGTAATACCACCACCTTCTGTCACTATGAGAAGAACAGAATAGTAATGATGACTATCCCAGCATCATCTCTCCACTGCCTCATCCCAAATCCCCCAGAAAAACAGAGCAATCTCTCTAGTGATAATTGGCTCTCCCTTGGCCCCGATCAGGTTAAGTACACAGTCATGAAGGCCTATAAGCCAACCCTTCATGCCTGTATCTCACCCCAACCTTTTAGACCAAAAATATCTCATTTGATTGTTTCAATTATTTTCATTTTTCAATTGCTTTCATTCCACATAATTGCTTGTTCCATTACCCTGAGGATGTCTCTTTGCCCATTGTTGCACTTCTGGTCTTTTTTTTTTTTTTTTTTTCGAGATGGAGTCTTTCATGTTGCCCAGGCTGGAGTGCAGTGGCAAGATCTCGGCTCAGTGCAAACTCCGCCTCCTGGGTTCACACCATTCTCCTGCCTCAGCCTCCCAAGTAGGTAGGATTACAGGTGCCCACCATCATGCCTGACTAATTTTTTGTATTTTTAGTGAGACAGGGTTTCACCTGTCTCAGGTGTTTTGGTCAGGCTGGTCTCAAACTCCTGACCTCAGATGATCCACCCGCCTCAGCCTCCAGTGGCCTGGCCATGTGGTCAGGCAGAAGGGTAATATAAAACTGGCCTATTAAAGGGATGCCTGTATGGAAAAAAACAGGCATATGGAAATCACTATGGGAATTTGAAGAGTGCATAAGTAGGATATGTCAATGCACATCAGGAGAACCCCTTTCTAGAATCAGGTGACTGGCACCTATGGGCAAATATCCCTGTGTAGTCACCTGGAGTGATCACTTGGGTCCATGAAATGAGTGGACATGGTGGTACTGCAGCAATGCAGAGATGGGTTGAATTTAGACATATTTTTTGTACCGTCTGAGGCATAAAATGCCAATAAAACAGACAAAGACTGCAGATGGCTATGGGGCAGATTCCTCTGGGGGAAGGTCCTGCGCATAGCTGGCAAGCTGAACAGATGCCAGCAGTCTCTAGAGGTGACAAATGGGTCCTGACAGGAACAGACACTGCATTAGGTTTTGCTTCTCAGATTGTGGATCAAATGCTCAGAGTACTGTAAAAGGACCAGAAGATATTATACCCATATGGACTGCTTAGTTACATTTTTGGAGCAAGAAACACACTTTAAAGACCAAAAGTCCAATGGCCGGGTACAGTGGCTTACGCCTGTAATCCCAGCACTTTGGGAGGCTGAGGCGGGCGGATCACGAGGTCAGGAGATCAAGACCATCCTGGCTAACACAGTGAAACTCCATCTCTACTAAAAGTACAAAAAATTAGCCAGGCATGGTGGCGGGCGCCTGTAGTCCCAGCTACTTGGGAGGCTGAGGCAGGAGAATGGTGTGAACCCAGGAGGCGGAGTTTGCACTGAGCCGAGATTGCGCCACTGCACTCCAGCCTGGGCAACAGTGCAAGACTCCATCTCAAAAAAAAAAAAAAAAAAAAAAAAAAAAAAGGCAGAGGTTGCAGTGAGCTGAGATTGCGCCACTGTACTGCAGCCTGGGCAACAAGAGTGAAATCCATCTCAAAAAAAAAAAAAAAAAAAACAGCAACAACAACAACAAAACCCCCAAACATAGCAGCAAACTGCATGCAATTCAGCCAACCTGCCAAGCTGATATATTTTCACTTTTTTTTTTTTTTTTAAAGATGGAGTCTCGCTCTGTCGCCCAGGCTGGAGTGCAGTGGTGTGATCTCTGCTCACTGCAACCTTTGCCTCCCAGGTTAAGCGATTCTCCTGTCTCAGCCCCCTGAGTAGCTGGGATTACAGGCACATGCCACCATGCCCGGCTAATTTTTGTATTTTTAGTAGAGATGGGGTTTCACCATTTTGGTCAGGCAGGTCTCGAACCCCTGACCTTGTGATCCACCCACCTCAGCCTCCCAAAGTGCTGGGATTACAGGCGTGAGCCACCATGCCCAGCCTTTTTTTTTTTTTTTTTTTTTTTTTTTTTGAGACGGAGTCTTGTTCTGTCGCCCAGGCTGGAGTGCAGTGGTGCGATCTCAGCTCACTGCAGCCTTCACCTCCCTAGTTCAAGCTATTCTGCCTCAGCTTCCCAGCCCAGCTTTTTCAAGAATAAGTCTTGGGCTGGACACATTGGCTCATGCCTATAATCCTAGTGCATGGATTGAGGTGAGAGGATCACTTGAGGCCAGGACTTCAAGAACGGCCTGGACAGTATAGCAAGACCCACTCTCTTAAAAAAAGAATAGCTGAGTGTGGTGATACATGCCTATGGTCCTGGGTACTCTGGAGGCTGAGGCTGGAGGATCAAGCCCAGGAGTTTGAGGCTGCAGTAAGCTATGATTGCACCACTGCACTCCAACCTGGGCAACAAAGCGAGACCCCATCTCTTAAAAAAAATTTGTATTTCTTTCTCTAGCGGCACATAGATATCTTATTCTTTTTAATGATGAGTTATTATTCCATTTTATGTATGTACCATCAATTTTTAGCCAGTCTCTTATTGAGTAAATTTAGATTGTTTTCAGTTTTTTGCTACTATAAACAATATTGCAGGGAACACAATTTTTGTACATACATTTGCGTAAGAGCACGAAAAGTATCTATAGGATAAATTCCTAGCAGTGAAATTGTTATGCTAAACAATATCTGTGGCCGGGTGCAGTGGCTCACGCTTGTAATCCCATCACTTTGGGAGGCCGAGGTGGGCGGATCACGAGGTTAGGAGTTCGAAACCAGCCTGGCCAACACAGTGAAACCCGTCTCTACTAAAAATACAAAAATTAGCTGGGCGTGGTGGCAGGTGCCTGTAGTCCCAGCTACTCAGGAGGCTGAGGCAGGAGAATCGCTTGAACCCGGGAGGCGGAGGTTGCAGTGAGCCGAGATCGCGCCACTGCGCTCCAGCCTGGGTGACAGAGGGAGACTCCATCTCAAAAAAAAAAAAAAGAATGTCTGCTTTAGTTTGAGTAGATATTGTCAAATTAGCCTTGCCAAAACAACTATACCAATTGAATGTCCTACTAGTAGTTTGAGAGTTTTTCCTGCTACTAACTCCCAATACTGATTATTTTCAAAGTTTTTAATCTTTACCAATCTGATAGTTAAAAACTAGTGTCGCATTGTTATTCATTATTGTTTTTCTTTACCTGTGAACTGCATATTCATGTCCTTTGTCCTTTTTTTTTTTTTGGCCGGTTGGTGGCAAAGGTTTGTTTCACTGTATTGCCCAGGCTGGTCTCAAATTCCTGAGCTCAAGCAGTCCTCCCACCTCCACCTCCCAAAGTGCTGGGATTATAGATGTGAGCCACTGTGCCCAGCCCCATTTTTCTTGAGCTGTGTATTTTTTTTTTTCCTAGTGACTTGCAATAGTTCTTTGAATATTGAGGAATTGACACTGGTTTTTCATGTTGCACGTTTTCAGTTAATTATTGACTTTACATTTATTTTTTAAATTGAGATATAATTCACATACCATAAAATTTACCCCTTTAGGGAGCCGGGCGCAGTGGCTCATGCCTATAATCCCAGCACTTTGGGAAGCTGAGGCAGGTGGATTACTGGAGGCCAGGAGTTTGAGGCCAGCTTAGCCAACATGGTGAGACCCTGTCTCTACTAAAAATACAAAAATTAGCCGGGTGTGGTGGCGCATGCCTGTAATCCCAGCTACTGGGTGGCTGAGGCAGGAGAATCACTTGAACCCAGGAGGCGGAGGTTGCAGTGAGCCGAGATTGTGCCACTGCACTCTAGCCTGGTGGCAGAGTGAGACTCTGTCTCAAAAAAAAAAAAAAAAAATAGAAATAAAATTTACCCCTTTAAAGCATACAATTGAGTAGTTTTTGTTACTAGACATTTTACATGAATGGATCCATACAATATGTTGCCTTTTGTGTATGGCTTCTTTCACTTAGCATGTTTATAAGGTTTGTTTCTGTGGTAGCATGTATCAGTACTTTCTTTTTATATAATATTTCATTGTGTAGATATACCACATTTTATTTATCCATTAGTGGATGGACATTCGAGTTATTTCTATTTTTTCTTTTTTTGGCTGTTATGAATAACTCTGCTCTCTTTAGTCTATTTGGGCTGCTATAACAAAATACCTTAGACTGGGTAATATATAAACGATAGAAATGTATTGCTCACAGTTCTGCAGATTCTAAAGTACAAGCTTAAAGTGCCAGCAGATTCAGTGTCTAGTAAGGGCTCATAGTCTCTGCCTCATAGATGGCACCTTCTAGATAATCAAATGTAGGAGGGCAGAGCTGTCATGACCTAATCGTTTCCCAAAGGCCCCATCTCTTTTTTTTTTTTTTTTGAGATAGAGTCTAGCTCTGACACCCAGTGTCACGATCTTGGCTCACTGCACCCTCTGCCTCCTGGGTTCAAGTGATTCTCCTGCCTCAGCCACTTGAATAATTGGTACTACAGGTGTGCAACACCATGCCTGGCTAATTTTTTTTTTTTTTTTTTTTTTTTTTTTTTTGTAGAGACAGGATTTCACTATGTTGGCCAGGCTGGTCTTGAACTCCTGACCTCAGGCGATCTACCTGCCTTGGCCTCCCAGAGTGCTGGGATTATAGGCATGAGCCACCTCACCCAGCTGCAAAGTCCCCACCTCTTAATACCACCATATTGAGGATTAAGTTTCAACATGAATTTAGACCACAACAGCTGTTTTGAACTTGCATTCACAAATTTTTGTATGAACATACATTTTCAGTTCTTTTTAGTATATACCTAGAAATAGAATTGCTAGGTCATATGGTAATTCAACACTTAACTTCTTGAGGAACTGTCATGCTCCTTTCCAGAGTAGCTGTACCATTTTACGTTTCTACAACAGTGTATGAGGATAGCAGTTTCTCTGCATTCTCACACTTATTTTCCATCTTTTTGATTGTAGCCATCTTAATGGGTATAAAGAGTGATATGGCATTCTGATATTTACTTGTTTTTGCTGTATGTTTTAGTTTTTTATGTAGTCAGCTTTATCAGGAATACACATACATTTTTTTCCCCAAAGCTAAATATGCTTTAGCTCTGCATATTTTTCTTTTTTTCTTAAGACAGGGTCTTGCTTTGTTGCCCAGGCTGGTGTGCAGTGGCATGATCATGGCTTACTGCAGCCTGCAGCCTAGAACCCCTGAGCTCAGGTGCTCCTCCTGAGCTCAAGTACTCCTGCCTCAGCCTCCTGAATAACTAGGACTACCGCCATGGCCCGCTAATTAAAAAAGTTATTTTTGTACCAGTGGGGTCTCAATATGTTACCCAGGCTGCTCTTGAATGCGTGAGCTCAAGCAATCCTCCCTGCCTCAGCCTCCCAAAGTGCTGGGATTTCAGGAATGACCTACTGGACCGAGCCTTCTATTTCTTTTTTTTTTTTTTGAGATGGAGTCTTGCTCTGTTGCCCAGGCTGGAGTGCAGTGGCATGATCTCAGCTCACCACAACCTCCGCCTCCCGAGTTCAAGTGATTCTCTTGCCTCAGCTTCCCGAGTAACTGGGACTACAGGCGCGCACCACCATGCCCAGCTAATTTTTGTATTTTTAGTAGAGACGGGGTTTCACTATGTTGGCCAGGCTTGTCACGAACTCCTGACCTTACGATCCACCCGCCTCGGCCTCCCAATGTGCTGGGATTACCGATGTGAGCCACTGCGCCTGGCCCTTCTATTTCTTTATAGTCTCTTTTTCATCCTAGTAGAGTTCGTTAGATGTCTGGCAATCTTTTTTCCCTCATGTTTAAGAATAGGGGAATAGGCTGGGTGCGGTGGTTCACACCTGTAATCCCAGCACTTTGGGAGGCCGAGGCAGACAGATCACCTGAGGTCAGGAGTTCGAGACCAGCCTGGCCAAAATGGTTAAACCCTGTCTCTACTAAAAATACAAAAAAAATTAGCCGAGTTTAGTGGTGGGCACCTGTAATCCCAGCTACTCAGGAGGCTGAGGCAAGAGAATGGCTTGAACCTAGGAGGCGGAGGTTGCAGTGAGCCGAGATCGTGCCATTATACTTCAGCCTGGGTGACAAGACCGAGATGCTGTCTCAAAAAAAAAAAAAAAAGTGGGGAGAGGGAATAAAAAATGAGAAGCTCTGACCATGTTAATATATGGGTGATTTGAGCTAGTATTGGTGTAAAAGTTATTGTGGTTTTGCCATTTAAAAAAATTTTTTTTTAATTTTTGCACCAACCTAGTAACTGACTATAAACTTCACCATAGGATCCCACTAGGCCATTCATTTGGAAAATTTCCCAAGTCCATATCATTAAGTCATTTTTCTTAGAGTGGTCAAATTCCCTAGAAACAACTCTTCTGGTATCTTAACTAGAGATCTTGTTGCTAGTATTTTGGTGGCCAACTGGCAATATCTAGTCAGGTATATTTCACTTCACTTAATCTTCCTATTTTCAGTTTGGCATCCACCCCCATCACAGCTGGGGCTCCCAGGTAGAAATTCGTTTTTATCCTTTCAGAGAATAAATCTCCATTCTTTTACCTAGATATATGGAGAAAGTGAAGGGATCTGAAAGTATGGCTGCTTCCAGATCAGACTTTCAACTTGATTTTTAATTTTTCATTTTGAAATAACTTCAGACTTACAAAAAACATTGCTAAAATAGTACAAAGAGTTTCCATAAACCCTTCGCCATTCATCTATGGGAAGCTTTTTAGAGGTACAACTTCCCTGGTTCCTACCCAAGGATTTAAGTGGGTCAGCTGGGTTAAGACATAGAAGTTTATATTTTTAAAAAGGTCTCTAAATAACTAATGTGCATTCAGATTTAGGAGCCACTTTCTTAGACATTATAAATGTTAGGAAAGCATTTATTTATTCTTTCAACAAGTATTTATTAAACAATTATTTTAGACACTGTGCTGGACACTAATGATAGAGATGAATAAATCAGGATCTCTGTTCTAAAGTTGCTTTATTACTAAATGGGTAAAAGAGACATAGAGGCGTAAAATTACAATTCAGTGGGATAAATGCTATGTTAGAGCTGCACAGGTAAGGGACTGGTTTACTTTAGCAGAGAGAATTAAGAAGGGCTTTATGGCTAAGGTAAAAATTTGATCTAGGACTTGAAATCTTATCAGGAATCACCCAAGTAAAAAAGTATATTCTATTAAGAAGGAGCAGCAAGCATTAAAGCAAGGGATTCTGAATGGTTACAGCATATTGTTGGAATGGTAAGAAGATTGATGAAGTGTGGTATATGTGGTTGGTAATGGAGGGAAGTAAGGCTGGAGAGGAAGGATGAGGGTGGATTTTAAAGTACCTTGTAAGAAGGACTTTGATTTTAAAGGACCTTGTGATAAGTTTGGATTTTATTATGAAGTCAGTAGGAAGATGGTAGACTTATTCATAGGGGAGTCATCTGTTCAAGCACGATTGATTGATTGATTGATTAATTGATTGATTTTTTGAGATGGAGTCTCACTCTGTTGCCCAGGCTGGAGTGCAGTGGCACAATCTCGGCTCACTGCAACCTCCGCCTCCCGGCTTCAAGCAATTCTCCTGCTTCAGCCTCCTGAGTAGCTGGGACTACAGGCATGTGCCACCACGCCTGCCTAATTTTTGTATTTTTAATAGAGACGGGGTTTCACCATGTTAGCCAGGATGGTCTCGATCTCCTGACCTTGTGATCCACCCACTTCGGCCTCCCATAGTGCTGGGATTACAGGCTTGAGCCACTGCGCCTGGCCTGATTTATTTTTTAAAAACGGAAATAGATGACAAGATGACAGCAAGGGATATGACTTGTAATAAGGAGAATATAAACAGGGAAAACTTTGAGGAAGATGCTATATTGATTTGATTAAGAAATCATAAAGGTCAATATTAAGGCATTGTCATAACCAGTTGCTAGTAAAAGTAATTATTTGTAATCCTTTTAACCTTGCATTTGTTGTTTTTAGGTTTGAAGTCCTGAGTTTTCTCATGCTGTGTTATAATTCTGCTATTGTATATATGCCTGCCTCATCTTACCAATCTCTTTGTCGGATGGGTTCCAGGTGAGAAGAGTGATTATTACTAATCTTCATATTTATTTGACAGATATTTATTGAGCACATTCTCTAAGCCAGGCACTGTTCTAACTTCTGGTATTACAGCAGTAAACAAAACTCATGGAGCTTGCATTCCTGTAGGAGTCCTTATCCTCATGAGGCTGTTTTTGTTGTTGTTGTTGTTGTTATGAGATAGGATTTCTCTCTGTCACCCAGGCTGGAGTACAGTGGCTCAATCATAGCTCACTGTGCTCTCAGCCTTCTTGGCTCAAGGCATCCTCCCGCCTGGGCCTCCCAAGTAGCTGGGACCACAGGTGTACACCACGACTCTCAGCTAATTTTTGCAGAGACAGGGTCTTGCTATGTTGCCCAGGTTTGTCTTGAAGTTCTGGCCTCAAGCATTCTTGCCACATCAGCCTTCCAAAGTGCTGCGAGTACAGGTGTGAGCCACCATGCCTGTCCTCGTGCATTCTTGAAAATGTTTTCAGCGTTAAAGAAATATTTTCTAGCTGAACGTAGAGTTGTACCAAGACATCCAAATCTAGGGTTGTTTAGTGATATATCTTATTCCCTGGTTGCCAGTTTTTGTAAATCACTTTGAGATCTTTGAAAAAAATAGTGCTGTATATGGGGAAAGTCTTAAGGAGTATGAACCTCTTTCCATTCATTTCATAAATAACTGTCTCTGTCTTGGAGAAAGTGATTAGCAATAGTACCAATGATGTGTGTGTCTCATTTGTATGTGGGGGGTGGATATTCTGTATCTCATGGATTATAATCTTTACTAAATCATAATTTCTAATAATTTGGACAGACTTAGGCTTAAATCTTGTTCTGTCACCTAGACTGGAGTGCAGTGGTGCCATATTGGCTCATTCAACCTTTGCCTCTCAGGTTCAAGTGATCTTCTCACCTCAGTCTTCTGAGTAGTTAGGACTACAGGTGCCCACCACCATGCTGGGCTTTTTTTTTTTTTTTTAATAGAGACCGGGTTTCACAATGTTGCACAGGCAGGTCACAAACTCCTGGGATTAAGTGATCTGCCTGCCCTGGCCTCCCAAAGTGCTAGGATTACAGGCATGAGCCACCGCACCTGGCCTTAAATTTCTACTATAGAAAAAACATAGGCCAGGGTTATTGGCCCATGCCTGTAATCCCAGCACGTTGGGAGGCCAAGGCCTGAGGTCAGGAGTTTGAGACCAGCCTGGCCAACATGGTGAAACCCTGTCTCTATACAAAAATACAAAAATTAGCTGGGTGGTAGTGCATGCCTATAATCCCAGCTATTTGGGAGGCTGACGCATGTGGATCACTTGAACCTGGGAGGCAGGGTTGCAGTGATCCAAGATCACGCCACTGCACCCCAGCCTGAGTGACAGAGTGAGACCTTGTCTCAAAAAAGAAAAAATTTAAGTGATATAAATTAGTTCAGAGACAATGGATGTTTAGAGTCACAGAAGTTCAGTTATAGAAGGAATTCTGAATTTAGCCTTTCAAAATGATTTTTACTTGAGGATATCAATCCCCCAAAAAGGTTAAATGTTGTGTTAGTTTTCTATTACTGCATAATGAATTGCTACAAATTAAGCAGATTAAAACATCACACATTTATTATTTCACAGTTTTTATGGGTCAGGAATCCAGATGGCTTAGCTGGGGTCCTCTGCTTAGCATCTTACAAGACTGCAGTTAAGATGTTAGCTGGAGTTGCAGTCTCATCTGAGGCTCAGAAGTTTTGTTGGCAGAATTGAGTTCCTGTGGCTATAGGACTGAGGGCTTCGGTTTTTTGTGGCTGTGTGCTGGAAGCCATCCTTTGCTCCTTGTCACATTGGCCTCCCAACACAGGCAGCCTACAACATGGCAGCTTGCTTCTTCAACGTAGGAGGAGTGAGACTCCAGCAAGACCTGTTACCTTATGTAACGTACTCATGTACACATAATCATGCAAACCCATCACCTTTGCCTTATTCTATTGGTTAGAAGCAAGCTGTAGATCCCACCCTTGCTGAAGGGGAAGGGCATGACACAGTGTGAATACCAGAAAGATCATAGGGATCATGGCTTTCCAAGAGTCTGTCCACCACAAGTGCTTTGCTCAAGGTCACATGCTATTTTGTTACTGGGAAGAGATCCTGCTTATAACAAAACTTATTAATTTTGCCCATCTAAATTAGCTGTTACTTTGATTTTATAGATTACTTAAAAATATTTGTTTCTCTTAACTGTAATACCATGATTAACAAAATTCTTGTCTCTAATTTAGATGCTACTTAAGCACTTACTGCCTATCTGCAGATAAACTTATTTATAATTCATTACTTTTGGTTCATTAAAAGAAAACTGCCGGCTCTCTTATTGGCAACATTATTGTGGCCTTCAATAGATTTTTTTTTTTCTTTTGAGAGTCTTCCTCTGTCACCCAGGCTAGAAGGCAGTGGCATAATCATTATACATAGCTCACTGCAGCCTCGAACTCCTAGGCTCAAGCAGTCCTTCCACCTCAGCCTCTTTATTAGCTATGACTATAGGGATGTGCCACCATACTTGGCTAATTTTTAAATTTGTTATAGAGATGGGGTCTCACTGTGTTGTCCAAGCTGGTCTTGAACTCCTGGCCTCAAGTGATCTTCCTACCTTGGTCTCCCAAAGTACTGGGATTATAGGCATGAGTCACCACACCCAGTCTAATAGAATTTCTTAATAACAAAAATGATAGCGGAGTTTAGTGGTCCTCAAACTTTTGTTCTTTTGTTCATATATCCTCTACAGAATTTTGAAAAACTGTGTACTCCTTGTACGTTGTTAAGTTGGCATTAAAACATTTTCATCCTATCTTAAATAGGTAGAAATGATATAATTTCTAGGCTAGGCGCGGTGGCTCATGCCTCTAATCCTAGCACTTTGGGAGTCCAAGGTGGGCATATCACCTGAGGTCAGGGGTTTGAGACCAGCCTGGCCAATATGGTGAAACCCTGTCTCTACTAATTAGCCGGGAGTGGTGGCACATGCCTGTAGTCCGCTACTCGGGAGGCTACTCGGGAGGCTGAGGTGGGTGAATTGCTTGAACCTGGGAGGCAGAGGTTGCAGTGAGCCGAGATCAGGCCACTGTACTTCCAGCCTGGGCGGCAGAGCGAGACTCCATCTCAAAAAAAAAAAAAGGAAATGATATAATTTCTAGTATGGAAGTATCTACATAATTAAAAAAATAACTATTGGGTCACTGTTTTAAATATATGTAATGTAAATACCATAGTGATGTGATACTCACCATCATCCATTTGAGGAATAAATGAAGAAACTTTAATGGTCTAACATTACATTTATTCCTTTTTCTCCTTGAAATTGAAGAATAAATTTCCATTCCCCTTTCCCCACATAGTTTTATCTTAATATAATGCTATTTTTATTTATTTATGTATTTATTTTTGAGATGGAGTCTCGCTCTGTCACCCAGACTGGAGTGAAGTGGCGCGATCTCGGCTCACTGCAAGCTCCGCTTCCCAGGTTCACGCCATTCTCGTAGCTGGGACTACAGGCACCCACCACCATGCCCGGCTAATTTTTTTTTTTTGTATTTTTAGTAGAGATGGGGTTTCACCGTGTTAGCCAGGATGGTCTCGATCTCCTGACCTCGTGATCCACTAAATATTACTCTAAATATCAGCATCTAAGTATTAAAAAAGATTACTCTAAATATCAGCATCTAAGTATCAGCATGCCTCGGCCTCCCAAAGTGCTAGGATTATAGGCGTGAGCCACCACGCCTGGCCATATAATGCTATTTTTAAATTGCAGGTCTTTTATTGTATATCTCTGCTACAAAAAATATATAAACAATTAAAAAAAAATTTCCCAAGACCATAAGGCACTAAACACTGAAAGATTTCTTCTGGACTCACTATTATAATTATCTTACTAAATTAATTGATTAAATAATGTAGTATATTACAACTGTTTATCATTATCAAGCATAACTTTTTTGGAAGCATCACTTAATGAGACGGAATGGATGTTAGGGAGTTGTTTATAGTTCTTTGTTTAAAAAGGGCCTCACAGACAACAGTATTTTGAAATGTCCTTTTGTTTTGAGATCTCTATACTTCCCAGTAATTCACCCTGATACAATTTGGGGTGAGTAAAAGTTAGACATTTTTGTGTGTATGTGTGTGAAGAAAAAGAAGGATGATTGTGAAAGAGATGGTTAGCTATTTTGGAAAAGTTGCTTTTACGGGCAGTCCACTAGAATGAGTGTTTTATGAGAGCACAGATTTCATTTTTATTTTTTATTTTTTGTCTTTCACCTGTTCACAACTGTATGCCTAGGCCCAGAACAATGACTGGTATATAACAGGCACTCAATAAATACTTGAGGAATGAATAAATTGAATAAATGAATTTAGGAAAACAAAAACTATTTTATTTAATGAATCTGGAAATCACATGTTAAATAGTGTATTTTCCTAGGGTTTGTGTGAGTGGGTTTCCACGGCAACATGAAAAACATTGGAAAGAACTCTGTGGTCGAATAGTATTGGATCCTGAATTTATGGTGCAACTTCTCACAGGGGTTTATTATGCCATGTAAGTAGGTGGAATATAAAATTGTATGAATTCTTCCTAATATTTAGAAACTTTGAATATTTCTCTTTCTTCCTTATCAGACACAATACTGAATCTTTTGTTCCATGATGGGCTTATCTTGTTTTTCTAATATGGTTTCCTTTTAGTACTTTTAAATAAGCCAAAATATAACATAACTAGTCATTAAAATTGGAGTCTAGAAATTGTCAGGTTTTCTGTATGGAAAACTATCTCTACATAGTTCATAACCCAGGTTTTCATGAATGCATTGAAAAGATTACTCTAAATATCAGCATGTAATAAAAACCAATTTATGTGAAGAAACATTTGTAAACATAGTATTTAAAATCTGTATCGTTTTTATAACCAAAAGTGGGATAGTTTATAAATGAAATGACATAACACTTGGTATGAAAGTTTTGCTTCACAACCAAAATAGCAGGACTTGGAACAATTTAAAAAGTTGTGCTGAAGATTAGATATTTGCTCAAGAGTATAAATGATCTGCTTCTTCATAGGTATAATGGGCAGTGGGACCTTGGCCAGGAAGTTCTTGATGATATCATTTATAGAGCCCAGCTAGAGCTTTTTTCTCAACCACTATTGGTAAGTTATTATCTTTACTCTTTATTAAATATACTTGTACCTAAAAAAGGTACTAGGTTAAAAATGTAAGACAATCCAAATAATTAGGGGAAAATTTTTATTCCATGATAACAGTTGGTTAACTGTTACAGAAAAAACAAAATAGGTTTAGGTCCTTTCCACCTTCTAGTACCAAAATAAAGTTCGGATAAAGTGAATAATTAAATGTTTTGAAATCCTTTAAGAACAGAGAGAAGAAAAGGTTCTAAATATTCAGATTTCTAGAGAAGGGAAGACTTTCTAAGCATAAATGATAGGACAAGTCACTAAAATAAGATTGATCCCACCCCCCCCCGCCCCAACATAAACACCTAAATTCTAAGCCATTAGGTTTTTGGGGGTTTTTTTGTTTCTTGTTTTGTATTTTTTTTGTAGAGACAGGGTCTTTCTGTGTTGCCAAGGCTGGCCTCCACCTCCCAGAGTGCTGAAATTACAGATGTGTGACACCACAGCCAGCCTATTCCATCAGTTTTTTTAAATTTATTTTTTATTTTTATTTTGTTTTTGATACAAAGTCTCTCTCTGCCACCCAGACTGGAGTGCAGTGGTGCGATCTTGGCTCACTGCAACTTCTGCCTCATGGGTTCAAGCGATCCTCCCATCTCAGCCTACCAAGTAGCTGGGATTATAGGCACCACCATGCCCAGGTGATTTTTTCTTTTTTTTTTTGAGACGGAGTCTTGCTCTGTCTCCTATGCTGGAGTGCAGTGGCGCGATCTTGGCTCACTGCAACCTCCGCCTCCTGGGTTCAAGTGATTCTCCTGCCTCAGCCTCCTGAGTAGCTGGGACTACAGGCGTGTGCCACCACACCTGGCTAATTTTTTATATTTTTAGTAGAGATGGGGTTTCACTGTATTAGCCAGGATGGTCTCGATCTCCTGACCTCGTGATCCACCCACCTTGGCCTCCGAAAGCGAATTTTTGTATTTTTAGTAGAGATGGAGTTTCACTATGTTGGCCAGGCTGGTTTTGAAATCCTGATCTCAAGTGATCTGCCTGCCTCGGCCTCCCAGAGTGCTGGGATTACAGGCGTGAGCTACCACGTCTGGCCTCCATCACGTTTTTAAAAGCAAAATTAATATATGCAGGGCACAAACTGAGAAACGTATTTTCAGCAGTCATGATACAAATAAGCAAATTAATATTTCATTCTATGTTAAAAGATTTTGTACTCTCCCACAAAATAAACAAATCTCCAAATGGTAAGTGATCAATTAAAAAACAAATGTAAGGCTGGGTGCAGTGGCTCATGCCTGTAATCTCAGCACTTTGGGAGGCTGAGGTGGGTGGATCACCTGAGGCCACAAGTTCAAGACCAGCCTGGCCAACATGGCAAAACCCCGTCTCTACAAAAAAATAAAAAATTTAAGGCCAGGGGCTGTGGCTCACACCTGTAATCCCAGCACTTTGGGAGGCCGAGGCGGGTGTATCACGAGGTCAGGAGTTCAAGACCAGATTGTCCAAGATGGTGAAACCCCATCTCTACTAAAAATACAAAAAATTAGCCGGGCGTGGTGGCGGGTGCCTGTAATCCCAGCTACTTGGGAGGCTGAGGCAGAGAATTGCTTAAACCTGGGAGGTGGAGATTGCAGTGAGCCGAAATCGTGCCATTGCACCTCAGCCTGGGCGACAGAGTGAGACCCCATTTGAAAAAAAAAAAAAAGAAAAAAAAATTTAGCTGGGTGTGGTGGTACACACTTGTAATTCCAGCTGCTTGGGAGGCTGAGGCATGATAATTGCTTGAACCTGGGAGACAGAGGTTGCAGTGGGCTGAGATCGTGCTACTGCACTCTAGCCTGGGTGACAGAGCAAGACCCTGTTTCAAAAAAAACAAAAAAAAAACAAATGTAAATATCCAGTAGTGGAGTGAGGAAGGCATTCTTTATGTTACAGTGGTAGTATGACACAACTCTTGACTGTCCCCTGAAGAAGCAGTTTGGTAATGTGTGTTTATTTCTTTGACCCTCTATCCCATGTCTAGCAATGTATTCCAGGAAACTAAACTTAAATTTGATACCAAAATTATAAATACCAAAGACAATGTATTATAAGCACAACATTACATTTTTATTTCTAATTGCAAAGGAATAAAAACAGTCTAAATGTCCCACAGCAGAGAATGATTTAAGTTATATAATATTTACTTGATGAGATTATATATTTGAGGTTTTATATTAAAGAGAAGTGCTACCTTGTATGAGGTAGAAAAACAGTATACAACTATTTTTTAGATCTAGACAGGACAGAGGAAACATACAAAATGCTATAATAGTTGTCTAGGTGATTTGACTATGGATTTTTATTCCTTTCCAATTTCCTAAGCTTTTTGTAATATTTTGATAACAGTATTCTTAAAATACTATATTCTACTTGCAGCATTGTAAGAATACAGCTTTTTATTTTATTGTTTCAAAAAATTACTATTAGTTTTTGAGACAGGGTCTCACTCTGTCACCTATACTGGAGTGCAGTGATGTGATCACAGTTCACTGTAACATCCACCTTCCGGGCTCAAGTGGTCCTCCTGCCCCAGCCTCCTGAGTAGCTGGGACTACAGGTGCATACCAGCACACCCGGCAAATTTTCGTATTTTTTTGTGGAGACGAGGTCTCACCATGTTGCCCAGTCTGGTCTCTGGTCTCAAATTCCTGGACTCAAGTGATCTGCCTGCTTCAGCCTCTCAAAGTGGTGGGATTACAGGCATGAGCCACCTTGCCTGGCCCAGCTTTTCTAAAGCCATTTTATTTATATCATTTTAAAAATATTTTAAGCTAAATATAAATTTATTGAGGTAGCATTTGCAGTAATTCTCCATTTGAATTCCCATTTGTTTCCTAATCTTACCCTAAGTTATATTAAAACAAATGGATAAAAAGATTAAAAAATTATATCATCATAGTAGTACCTTGAACTTATGAATCTCTTTAAATTAATAGTTTATCCTTTCAACAATCTTGTAAATTAAGTAGAGGTGGCATTTCCAAGGCAATACAGTTAAAGAGATTAGTAACTCTAGTGTTACTAACAGTATTCCTTTATTGTCAGTGGTCTCTGAGGGACCCAATAATACCTTTTTTCCCTATTCAAATCTAGAGCCACGTGATAAACAGAAAAACTGTTGGTAGATGGGGAACAAGTATTTTCATTACTGTTAAAAGCTAAATTGAAAGACTCAACTTTCCTTCACATCTAGACCTTGGAACAGCCCACTGGAAAGAATGTTTGAGTGAGCTGATCAGGCACACCTATCCAGGCTGCTTAATTCCACGTGGGCTTGTCCAAGTGGAGAGGGAAGGAGCAAGACAATCCTTTAGCTCAAGATTTTTGCTAGATTAGTACAACCCAATTAGGAAACATGCATCAGTCAAATGGCAATTATCAGGTATGTCACTTTCCTCTTCAGGGAGCAGAAAATGGTAGGACAAAATGCCAGAAGTATTTAGGGAACATTTCTCCTCATGGAAACAGAAGAGTGGAGAACATCCTAATGTTTATCAGAGATTAAATTTTGCATGTTATTTATCATCTGAAGAATCAGACAATTCCAAATTGTCTCATAATCAGAGTTTATATGTTAATTCTTTCTTTGGAATGCTTTTTCTCTTTGAAAGTCAACAATTTTAAGGCATCAGTGGGGTATGTGACTCATATTTTAGAAATTCTCATTTGAAAAGCCTGCTTAAAAGAATACAGAACAACAAAGATACATTTATTTTGAGAAGTGTCTGTTCATGTCCTTCGCCCACTTTTTGGTGGGGTTGTTTGTTTTTTTCTTGTAAATTTGTTTGAGTTCATTGTAGATTCTGGGCATTAGCCCTTTGTCAGATGAGTAGGTTGCGAAAATTTTCTATTTATGCAGCCAAAAAGCACATGAAAAAATGCTCACCATCACTGGCCATCAGAGAAATGCAAATCAAAACCACAGTGAGATACCATCTCATACCAGTTAGAATGGCAGTCATTAAAAAGTCAGGAAACAACAGGTGCTGGAGAGGATGTGGAGAAATAGGAACACTTTTACACTGTTGGTGGGACTGTAAACTAGTTCAACCATTGTGGAAGTCAGTGTGGCGATTCCTCAAGGATCTAGAACTAGAAATACCATTTGACCCAGCCATCCCATTACTGGGTATATACCCAAAGGACTATAAATCATGCTGCTATAAAGACATATGCACACGTATGTTTATTGTGGCACTATTCACAATAGCAAAGACTTGGAACCAATCCAAATGTCCAACAGTGATAGACTGGATTAAAAAATGTGGCACATATACACCATGGAATGCTATGCAGCCATAAAAAATGATGAGTTCATGTCCTTTGTAGGGACATGGATGAAATTGGAAATCATCATTCTCAGTAAACTATCGCAAGGACAAAAAACCAAACACTGCATGTTCTCACTCATAGGTGGGAATTGAACAATGAGAACACATGGACACAGGAAGGGGAACATCACACTCTGGGGACTGTTGTGGGGTGGGGGTAGGGGGGAGGGATAGCATTAGGAGATATACCTAATGCTAAATGACGAGTTAATGGGTGCAGCACACCAGCATGGCACATGTATACATATGTAACTAACCTACACGTTGTGCACATGTACCCTAAAACTTAAAGTATAATAATAATAATAATAATAATAATAAAAAGATACATTGATTACACATTATAATGCAAATTTTAAATACATATTCGAAAATTATGGACACATGTAGTATAAACAAAAACTGCATATTGATTGTAAACTTGTATAGACTTATATTATCATTGTAGGTTGCCAATGCCATGAAAAACTCATTACCATTTGATGCTCCTGATTCTACACAAGAAGGCCAGAAAGTCCTTAAAGTTGAAGTCACTCCAACGGTGCCGAGGATTTCTCGGACTGCAATTACAACAGCTTCAATCCGTCGTCATAGATGGAGAAGAGAAGGTGAGTACAAAATCCCCATAGTCCACACATGGAGTCAAGTAAATTTATCACTGTTTTTACAGACTGTCTTAGCACATGATATTAAAAGACCCTGTATAATTAAAGTAAATTTTTTTGTTAAAAATATCACTAGAAATGTGACTAAATGTCTAAAGTTATTTTAGTATGTATTTATAAAATAGATGTTTAGATTGCTGTATGAAGATTAAAACAAAATAAGATGAGGTTAAATTTTGTCTTTTTTTGAACTAAATAAGAACAATAGGAAAGAAGTTGCTTTAACCTTGTTACCATACTGGAAAAAAAAAGGTGCACATATGAGCACTGTGGGAAAAACTATATAACTGGCCAAACTAACAGTATAATGCAAGCTATTCATAAAATGATTCATTCTTGATTTTGGATTTTTATCTTTGCCTTTCGTTTTTTTGTAAGTGCTGAATCCAGCAGTATTTCATACACATGGTACTTGAATAGTCAAGCTGTCTTGCCTAAGAGATATTGCCATTTTAATGATCCTGATTTTTCTGTCTTAATTCATTTGCAAACCTCACATTGTTCATCTGCTGCCTTATGTGTGTGCATGCTGTGCACACACATGTAACTATATAAATAGTGTTTGTGTTTATATCATATCCATATATACATTCTCTTATCTGCCTGGGTCAAAATGCTCAGAAAATAATAGAGCAGCATAAAAGCACTAAAATTTTATATGTTGAATCCCAGATGGCTTTGACTTCTCAAACGAGGCTGACTCGAGTATTCCTGGCTCCCCGATCCAACACGGCTCCACTGACCTAGGGATCAAACGTGTGCAAGAGGGGGAGGTGCTGGTGCGCAGGACCCCTGAGCATGGCTCGCCGGAGCCCAACTCAGCAACAGCCACAACAGAGGGTAGGACAGAGATGAGGAGGCAGCAGTCAGTGAGGCAGTTGCTGGAGAAGGATCCTGGCTCTCTATCCCCAAGCAGAGCATCTTTCCATTCTAATGTGTGTTTCCAGTACCCCAGGGTGTATTAGCTTCTCCTTGCAAAGCACCCTCCCTCCTCATATGCATAGCACCAGGTCAGGTGCAATCTTTAGTTACCATTTGTGCTGGCCTGGAGTCTGCATCCCTGTGTAATCAAGGAACAGCTTGGCATGGCTACTAACAAGGCAGGGTCCTGTCTCCAAAAGGTCTGCAAATGCTTGGAATTTTTTTATTACTGAGCATGTTTATTCTAACATTAGGAAAGAAAAATGCACCCAGTGGACATGAGCCTTATTCATCAATATGAATGATTTTATTTATACAATAATTTATTCTTTAAAATTTTGTGAAGAGAGTTTTAAAACATTAGCATATTATCTTTAAGATATTGAAGTGGAGCCAGCTGATTTATCTGTAATTCTACGGTGTTCAATGGAGAATTTCTCAGCTCTTTGACAAAGTATGCTGATATTCATTGGCTTTATCATCTGTAGATTAAGTTGCTTAGGCCTAACTAGTAAACTACTGATACCTTCTATAAATGTGCTGTCCTGATGCACAGTACGTTTTACAATTTATTGTAAATAATGGTTGTATTCAATTCAATGGAATTAAAATGTATTATTCTATTTAGAGGTCAGATATCCTAGTAGAGCCTTATTTCTACAATGTAGGTATCGCAACATGGAGGGGTTTTTTAATACCCTTCCCCCCAAACCCCTATCTGTAAAAGAATGCTTCTCTTTGTTGGAAAAGTATTTACTTGCTGTTTTGCATGTAATGCCATAGGAATTTTTAGCTTTGTAAAAGAGGGAACTGTAGCCAGTTTTTAAAAAATTATTTAATGTATTGCTACTGTGGAACCTTTATACTTATTTATGAAATCAAGCAAGTAGCTTTAAAAGAGGTTATATATTTTTACTTAAAGACCAAACATACATAAAGCAGTTAATTTCCACCATAGGGAACTCTTGCTCTTTGGTGCATTAGAAATTTGAGCATGCTCAGTAAGAATCTAAATCTACCCTCTGTTCCCTTGCCCATTTACCCAGATTGACCTTAATTCATTTAACAGTGTTGCATGTGCATGACCTAGGGACCCAAAAAAGTTGGTGCTGTTTGAGAGATCCTTTAAGTGGCTCTGAAAGATGCAGCCTTCCCTTTTTTCCCTGAATCTTATTACATTATCCCTAGGAGTAAGTTTTATCTTGTATAAACACATAACAATAAGAAGATGAATAGATGTGGGACCCAGAGTTGGCCTAAACTGAACATTCCTGAATGACTGAGCCACTTATCTACTACTATTGCTAGAATATTGGAAGTATTTATGCTAAATATAGTACTATGTTAATCAACAGTTGCTGACATTCCAGAAAGTGTGGGATTAGGTTGAAGCATTCCTTTCAATACATTGAGTCATACACTTTGAAACAAATGAACCAAAATAGTAGTTCCTTTTTAATATCCTATAAAATATTAAAATATCCTATTTTAATATCTATCACTGGTAAAATTTCAATTTGGGGGAGGGAGGGAGAGGGTGTAGCCACAAGGAAAGAGGAATGTTTCCTTATTTTACCTTTTAATCCAGATTATTTGTAGTTTTATTTATTTATTTTTTTGAGGCAGGATCTCACTCACGTTGCCCAGGCAAGAGTGCAGTGGCACAATCAAGGCTCACTGTAGCCTCGACTTCCTGGTCTCAAGTGATCCTCCCACCTCAGCCTCTGGAATAGATAGGACTACAGGCACGCCACCACAGCCGGCTAGTTTTTTTGTATTTTTAGTAGAGATGGGGTTTTGCCATGTTGTCTAGGCTGGTCTCAAACTCCTGGGCTCACGCAATCTGCCCACCTCAGCCTCCCAGGGTGCCGGGATTACAGGCATGAGCCACCGCCCCTGGCCTATTTGTAGTTTTAAATCAATATTAACAGAAGCCAAATGTGTAAGTAAAGTCAGCCATGAATAGAAAAGTTCATTAAAAATCCATTTCATAGCTTCTTGGGGTTCAGTGTAAATACAAAAAGGAATAAAAAAAATAAGAAAAAAATTCCATTTCAGATGTCTCCTCTTTGGACCATGAACAGTATTGTTATCACCTTTGGAGAAAATTACAAAGGAAAAATGTTTTGAGACACAATTGCCTTTTTCTTTCTTGAGGGTTTTTTCTCGACCCCCAGATGGTCTCACTCTGTTGCCCAGGCTGGAGTGTAGTGGCACAGTCATAGCTCACTGTAACCTCAGACTCCTGGGCTCCAGCAAACCTCTGGCCTCAGCCTTCTCAGTAGCTAGGACAACAGGCATGTCATCATGCCCAGTTAATTTTTAAATTGTTTGTAGAGATGGGGTCTTGCTATGTTGCCCAGGCTAGTCTTGAACTCCCAGGCTCAAGCAATCCTCCTGTCTTGGCCTCCCCAGGTGTGACCCACTGCACCCAGCCTCCTTAAGATTCATAGCTCACTGCCACCTCGAGTTCCTGGACTTAAGTGATCCTTCCACCATTGCCTCCTGAGTAGCTGGGACTATAGGTGGGTGCCATCACCTCTGGCTAATTTTTTAACTTTTTATGGAGATAAGATCTTGCCATTTGCCCAGGCTGGTCTCAAACTCCTCAATTCAAGGGATCTGCCTGTCTTGGCTTCCCAAAATGTTGGGATTACAGGCGTAAGCCACCATACCCCACCAAGCTTCTTAAACAGAAGAAAGGAAATTACTAAAACCTATGAAAAGTCTTGGTACTTCTGAACTCTGCTCAAGCTTTTGGATTAACATAGATTATTGACTAGTTTTCTGCTATGATGGTTTTAAATAATTTTATAATTAAAATTGGGTTTATTACATGTTGAAATTGAAGGGACAATATAAGCCCATCACTTACTTTTCTCCTGATTGTCAAGTACATTCTATTTGTGATTTTTAAAGCTGGAGTTAAGATTATTACTAAACTGGCCAGGCACGATGGCTCATGCCTATAATCTCAGCACTTTGGGAGGCCCAGGCAGGTGGATTGCTTAAGCCCAGGAGTTTGAGACCAGCCTGGGCAACATGGCAAAACCCCATCTCTACAAAATATACAAAAATTAGCCAAGCATGGTGGCAGATGCCTGTAGTCCCAGCTACTTGAGAGGCTGAGGTGGGAGGATCACTTGAGCATGGGAGGTTGAGGCTACAGTGGGCTGTGATCGTGCCACTGCACTCCAGCCTATACAACAGAGTGAGACCTTGTTTCAAAAAATATATAATAAAAATAAATAAATGTTTTTAAAAATTATTACTAAACTGAAGATAATACCTGTGATTAAAGTACAATCAGTATTCCATTATATATACTAAGCATTTCTTAGTCTATAAAATATCAATAGATTCTCTTGCATGGTGGCTTTTATGTTATCATCTTTTTATGGCCATATTGCTTGGCATCAGATCTGCATGTAGCAAGATTCAGAAGCTAGCACTAAGTCTCTCAGTCTTCTTTCCTAATAAATATACCTAATGATACATTTCTGTTCACTCCCAGTTTTATATCACTAATATCAATTCTGACCCAATAACTATCCTTTCTTGGGCATTTTGGAGTTCTTTATACTAATTATAAGTAAATTACTAAAATGTATCATATGAATATAATTTAAAGTTTTTATTTTGAGGTACATTATAAAAGTACATTATATACAGTTCTTTTGAAGAGGTTGAGAGAAGTGGTGTCAGCTGCTACTTTTCTTAGTAAATGCATTTTCATATGGCTTTGCATGATGATTAAAGATTATTAAACTTCTGGATATAATAAGGTGCCTTTTGCTTTAAGGATAGCGTATTTCATTCTTTAGAAGGAAGAAAATAATCCATATGAGTAAATATAGCTAAATAAATAGTTCATTTTTCCAGGTGCTATGTTAAATAAAAGATTGTGTTTAAATATTTTGTATATATTTTGCTTAGGTAACCTATATCTCTAATATTTGTTTAGATTCTTTCCTAACATTTTTACCTTACCTGTAATGTTGACATCTGTTTTGTAGATTCAGATTAAACTTTACGGAAGTCTGGAAAATGTATTTAATAGGTAGCAAACCAATATGAGTTACTGAAAGAAGCAAATGTATTACTTTCTAAGAGAATGTTGATCATACTCTCAGTAAGAGAATTGGCTTTCTGTAAACTGCAAGCTCAGTATATTATATATTCTTCTCTTCTTCCTACAAAAACCCAAGATAAGAATTCTGTTGTTGGCCGGGCGCGGTGGCTCATGCCTGTAATCCCAGCACTTTGGGAGGCTGAGGTGGGCAGATCACTTGAGGTCAGGAGTTGGAGACCAGCCTGGCCAACATGGTGAAACCCCGTCTCTACTAAAAATACAAAAATTAGCTGGGCGTGGTGACACACACCTGTAATCCCAGCTACTCGGGAGGCTGAGGCAGGAGAATTACTTGAACCTGGGAGGCAGAGGTTGCAGTGAGCTGGAGATCGTGCCACTGCACTCCAGTCTGGGTGACAGACCAAGACTCTGTCTCAAAAAAAATAAATCAATAAATAAATTATTTTGTTAACTGCAGTTTCTGCATGAAATGAAATGTGATGGGACACTATAGTATTTTGTGATTATGACAATACATCTCAATACTAAGAATCTAAAATATAGAAATAATTACATAAAATATTATCAAAACCTACCATGTAGAAAATATAAATCCTTAAATACCCCTGCTGGTTCCCTACCACTCTCTCTGATATTTTCTTCACATTAATTGATCAAAATATGGAAACCAGTGAGTAGAAAAGGCCTTAAGACAAAATATGACTGTGAAGTTACAGAAGCAATATAGTTTTCAGTTATTTAAAAAATTTGCTAGTTCCATGTTAAAGTTTTCTAAAGCCACATAGAAGCAGTTAACCAACCACTGAGTAAATATAAAATTTTATTATAGTTAAAAAGAGTTTGGCCTGTAAGCATAAATGGGTTTTTGGTATAATTCTGGATAACCGGAATTAGAAGAGGGTCTCTTTTGCACATCTTATGGTGGGTTAAAGAAAGTATGAGGGGAAAAGTTTTTTTTTTTTCCAGTAGGTAGATATGGTTATTTCAGAAGACGAATGATAGTGTATTATAAAAATTTATGTTAACAAACTGTTGTATTTTACCTAGTTGTTTTACATGCCTAAATATTGACAGTATACTAGATATGTTTGTGGATAGTTTTACAAAAACTGGACTAAATAAAGCTAAACTAACATGTGTTAGCATAGTAGAATTCTGTGTAGATTAAGATTTCCCCTAAATTATTTAGGGGAAGTGTTGATAGTAGGGCCATTGACAACCTATAGCAAACATTGCCCAAGAGATAAGGTCAGTGTTGTTATTCACAGCTGCTGCTTATTTAATTTAGCTATTGCTGAGTCTGTCTGATTTGTTTTCTTAGGTGCTGAGGGTGTAAATGGAGGAGAGGAGTCTGTAAACCTGAATGATGCAGATGAAGGATTTTCATCAGGGGCTTCCCTCAGCAGTCAGCCAATTGGGACCAAACCATCCTCCTCTTCTCAGAGGGGAAGCTTAAGGAAAGTAGCAACTGGGCGTTCAGCCAAGGATAAAGAAACAGCCTCTGCCATCAAATCCAGTGAGAGCCCTCGAGATTCAGTAGTTCGCAAGCAGTATGTACAGCAACCAACTGATCTTAGTGTAGATTCAGTTGAGCTGACACCAGTGAAGAAACACCTGAGCCTGCCTGCTGGCCAGGTGGTGCCAAAAACCAATAGCTTAAGTCTAATCCGGACAGCCAGTGCTTCCTCAAGTAAATCATTTGACTATGTAAATGGCAGTCAAGCAAGTACCAGCATTGGGGTTGGCACTGAGGGAGGTACTAATTTAGCAGCTAACAATGCTAGTCGATACTCAACTGTCAGTCTGCAGGAGGACCGGCTAGGTCAAGCTGGCGAAGGTAAAGAGCTCCTCAGCCCAGGAGCCCCCTTGACCAAGCAGTCCCGATCCCCAAGTTTCAATATGCAGCTAATATCCCAGGTGTAGTTTTGACATCCTCCCTCATCTTTCTGCTTACCTTTTAAACTGAACATTTCATTGTGCAAGAAGACACTTCATCTCACATTGTGAAAATATTGGTCACTGTTATCAGATTTCATTTAGTTTAGGTATCTTCATACTGTATTTTGTATCAAAACAGCAATAAGGTTTTCTTTATCCCTCTTTCCTACATCTTCTCTTCACCTATTCCTTGTAAATGTGTTTGTGAAGCAGTATAAAATGTTTGCCTTTTCCATGCCTTCCTTTCTCCTTGGGTGATGTGCAATCCATCGTAGGCTGATCGGTCCCATTTCAACACTGTGAGACTGAGGATACATTAGAGGAAATGGTGTATATGATCCCTATGAAACGATTCTTTGGCTTTTGTTTAAAAACAAAACGGGTTTGTTCTCATAATCTATAGAACTATGAAGATTACTGGATCATATTTTTTTCTCTTAACCAGGAGTGCCTCAGAGATTCTGCTATGACTTTGGACTTCTCTGAGTCTGTGCAATCATTTTCTGGAGAAGCATGGGGAAAGGTGGTAGACTGCTGCACTTTTTCATTAAAATGAGGGTAGCTCTTTCTCCACCCCCCCCATCTCCTTTATCCCGAAGACATAAATGTTCAATTACAGAGGCATTTAAATCAAGTTGTGACCACCTCCATTGGAGGGCAGGACTCTTAAGTTGATTGTGTAATTGATAATGCACTTTCTCAATGGCTCTATAGTCATTATTAACATGTCTTCCCTCTTCCCCACAAGGACATATAAGGTCATTTCTGTCCTTCAAGTTTGGCCAACTAACAAATCAGAATCTGAGGGGCATGTTCTATTTCCCAGGAATGATTGACACTTTGGTGCTGGGGTTTTGTGGGGGTGGGGGGTAGTTTTTGTTTAGCTTGTGTGGAGATTGTGTGTGTGAGAGGAGATTTTGATTTTTTTTTTCTTTTCCTTTGTGAGCTGATGGCTGAAGTGTAACAGTACATCTTCAGGTAAAGAGAGGGATTTCTCAATCTACTTTCTGTTATGTCAGACTATAAGAGAAACCCTTTCAGCTGCTTTCTAGATGTACCTAAATTCAGTCAGATATTTTGGATTAAGAAACCTAAAGTCCTGATACATTACATACTCCAAGGAAATATATCAGGGACAGACAATTGGCTGAAAACACTGATACTTCAATGTGACGCATTTTTATAGAACATTTCTACCAGGGGGTACTGACCTTGATTTCTCCTACAAGGACCACACTGCCTTTGTGTTTAATGTAATGCAATTTGTGTACCTTCTAATCATATATCTGCAGTTCCTCATTTTTATAAAACTTTGAAATCATGCCAGTAAGCTAGATGTTGAATGTATGTAAGTAGCATTTGGTAACTGCTAAGAGGTTACAAAAACATTATTGGTAAAAAAAATTTTCTTAGTTCTGATCTGGTTGGATAAGATTTTATCATAACCTTTTTTGGGTCTCAGGCTCTGGTGTTTGAAAAAGAAGGGAAAATATTGGGTTTTAAAAAAGTGTATTGTGACTTAAACTGTTATAAGTTATCCTTCCACAGAATACATCAGAGCTATTAGTGCTTTGTACATTTAGATGTTTTTACTTGATTATTGTTTAAGAAAAATATACTGAATTTATAGAAAGCAAGTATTCTCCTAATTAGCAAAGGTTAAAATTTTATCTCTACCATTAAAATTACAATAGATTTTGATAAATAACCAGAAAAAAACGCCTTTTTTTTCCACACCTAGCAATCCTCCCGTTTTTATTCTAAGAACTTTCTTTTTTCCCTAAGAGACTTTCTGTTAGACTCTTTATATATGAGATGCTTGTTTAAATATGGTGGTCTGTAACATTTTCCAGCTCATGTGAAAATGGAAAACTAGAACCTGAACTAGTATCTACAACATTGCCAAAGTCCAGGGTAAAGCTAAAAGTTGATAAATAGACAATTTATTGATTTGTGTGTGTCTCTGTGTGTGTGTGTATATATATATATATGGTGTGTATATGTATATATCACAAAGTTGTATTTTAAATATTTTAAATATCCTTTCTTTTAATTTAACTAAGGGATGTCAAATAAATGAAAGGAGTTTAAAAATAGCCAAAATAAATGAGCTGTAAAGGCCCATAACATACTAAAACAGGCAGTTTCAGGTATGTAAGGAAAGGAGCATTATACTTACCTAGAAAGTGAGATCTTGGCTATGGCTGGAGGTCAGTCACTTTATGGCATAAATTATTTGGGAGGTAAAAAGACTGTTTTCAATTCAAATTGTGCATTTATTGGCATCTAAATCTAGCATGATTTTACTTAAAGCACAAAAGAAATACCATACAATACCAAATTACAGCAAAAGTTAGAATAAATGCAACAAAATTTTCCTTTGGCTAGAAATCTTATGTTATACCTGAAAAATTGGTTTTAAAAAATGTTCATCTTGGCCGGGCGCGGTGGCTCACACCTGTAATCCCAACACTCTGGGAGGCTGAGGTGGGTGAATCATGAGGTCAGGAGTTCGAGACCAGCCTGGCCAACATGGTGAAACCCTGTCTCTACTAAAAATACAAAAAATTAGCTGGGCGTGGTGGCAAGCACCTATAATCCCAGCTACTCGGGAGGCTGAGGCAGGAGAATCGCTTGAACCCGGGAGGTGGAGGTTGCAGTGAGCCAAGAACGCGCCACTGTACTCCAGTCCAGGCAACAGTGCAAGACTCCGTCTCTGGGAAAAAAAAAAAAAAAAAAAGTTCATCTTAGAGGATTTTATTTATCTGTATGTATATACATATATGCTTGTATGTATACATACCCACATTAACATTTTATGACCCTGTAACATTTGTTTTCTCTTCTTTTAGGTGATGTGAGTTGACCTCAGTGAAGAAACATTTCATTTAGTCTAAGCCTTGCATTCAGGGTCTTAAAACAGATTTCTTGTGCAAGAATTATTATTAGTTAAAATGGAAGGCGTTAGTTTAACAAACTGAGAGTCAAATTTTCTAAGTTTTTAAATATGCATTTTAACATGCATTATTTTTGGCATTTAATTTAAAATAATTTTGTTTCATATATACAACAGCTGTTACAGATATATGCCAGCAATATTCATACTTTTTTAACAAGCTCTTGTTATATATTTTCTAATTTCCATAAAAGTCTAATCATCTATGAAAAAGATGTTTAGGGAGAAAATACTTGTTTTCTGTAATAAAACAATTAGGTTGGTGCCATGTATGCCAAGTTGGATAAAAGAATACAAAGAAATAGCTGAAGGTTTTGGGAGCTTGCTCTGACATTAATTACTAGAAAGCAAACTAAAATGCAAAGTGAATAGTTAACTCAGAAGATTTGATTTTTTGAAATAGGGTCTCACTCTGTCCTCTAGGCTAGAGTGCAGTGGCACTATCACGGCTCACTGCAGCCTCAGCCTCCCTGGGCTCAGGTGATCCTCCCACCTCAGCCTCTGGAGTAGCTGGAACTCCAGGCATGCACCACCACACCTGGCTAATTTTTGTATTTTTAGTAGAGACGAGGTTTTGCCATGTTGCCCAGGCTGGTCTTGAACTCCTGGGCTTAAAAGATCCACCCACCTGGCCTCCCAGAAGTGCTAGGATTACAGACATAACTACCACACCTGGCCTGAAGATTTTTAAATGTGAAAATATTTTAAGAAGCTAAGGGGAAAATTGTTATTTTAAAATCCTGATCCCCTTA
The DNA here is from genome assembly GCF_028885625.2 of Pongo pygmaeus. Classification (NCBI taxonomy): domain Eukaryota; kingdom Metazoa; phylum Chordata; class Mammalia; order Primates; family Hominidae; genus Pongo; species Pongo pygmaeus. Next base: position 101,202,865 of record NC_072384.2, on the reverse strand, counting down.
CCTTTAACCCTTACCATTCCCCTTACCTTTCCAATTCACTTTTCTTTGTCTATTTATTATAGAATCAGAATTGTGCTAAGAAGAAACCCTAGAGATAATCTAGCTAGTCTCCCACTCCCTCTCCCCAACCTTCATCCTCAAGAAACAGAGGCTCAGAGGTTGTGGTGTGATCAAGATCATACACCAAAGCAGAGCCAGAATCAAACCCAGTCTCCCATGGGTTTGGGGAGGCAGTGGGTTGTTAACTCCATTTTTGCAGTTTCTTTATAGTTCTGGTCTAGTAGTTAGTGAATATAACACATTAAGAAAAGTGTTAAATCCAGAAAAAATGTAGAGTAATCTAGATGGGGAAATGTTGGAAATGTTAAGTATATCTACAGACGTAAGGATCAATACATTATTCTAATTTATGCCTTACTATTTTCTGCCACATAACAGTTGTATGCTGCCATTTTATAGTTGAATACATTTGTTGGGATTTATTTAAATGTAAAATAAACCCAATGAAATGGCTTTGATCAGTGTTTTCTAGTTATTTTAAAGTAATTTTTGAGTCAGCCAGCTTTCAGTCACCAGTGTGGCAAGCTAATTGTATTGCACAATAGAGTATTGCAAAGTAAAGATTAAATAAATTTGATTCCATTACTTTTTAATGTAGAAAGAGACTGAATCTTATGCTTAGAGCAAATGCAAGCAATATTTCCTTATATGATTGAAAAAGGTTTTATAGTGTGATGCTTATGATTCCAAATGGAACAGTGACCATGATGTCATTTAAAGTGTGTATATACCATATAAAATGTCTTAAATGCGTTAGTCTCAGCTATATAAGCTCAGTATTTCCAGTCTGTATTCTCAGATTCCACCTAGTAGCTTTAAATTAATTAAAATTGTTTATTAGACACTGGAATACTGAGAATAACTTCTTTCAGATTTTGTTTGCACTACTTTTGTGAATATTTTAATGGAGTCCATTTTTGAGTACTTCAGTTGTTGACAATCAGTTGTCTCATTTAAATCTCTGCATGTTCATTTGTAAATAAAAAATGTAATACCTGTCTTTAGGGGTAGTCCCCTATTTATTACAAACACTGGCAAGGAATATCTCTCCATTTCTGACCTTGGACTACAAAGTATGTTTTGGGTTTTTCTTTTTTAATCAGTATTTCAGTTACATCTTTGTTTTCAGCTTTAAAAAGTTTAACAGGTCATGCCAATGATCAGAAAATCTGTAAGAATTTTAGAGCAATTTTTCTACATACGGCTATGTTAAACAGTCTGAACATGAGACTTTTTCTTTCAAGTTGAAGATTATTGTCATCGTTTTACCACTAAGTTGGTTGAGACACTTACTTGTAATACTTTAATTTTTTTAAAGTGTTTTTAGAAACAAGTTGTTTGAAAACCAATTAGAAATTAGAATATTTGCCAGATTATAAGAAGACGGAATGCAGTGTAAAACTGTTAACAATGCTAATAAAATTATGAGTCATCAGATTGGTACAGTTTTCCCTGCCAAGGTGGTCATATTGATAATGTAAGACAAATTTTAGTATTACTTGCATTATGTGTACCTAATAGGTATATCATACTGGTACTGAGCATATATAGAAAATACTATTCATAGAGGAGTCATCACCACCCAACCTCCTTGCCCATGTAGGCATATTTCTTCTGAACCTGACCACACAAGTACAACATTTTGGTAACTTCAGTCTTTTCAGTATTTTTGTAATCTTAGCCATAGTCCTATGAGAAATATACATAAGAGCAAACAATTCAGGATAGAAATTAGCAGAAAGCTGGGAATGATGTGAAATAACTGGCAGCATAGTACAGAAATGTAAGGTATATGTTTTGCTTCTGGATTTTTAGAAATTGTGCTAATCATGTTTACAAATTAAGGCATATTCAGATGTCTGCTATTATGTTTAATATTGATTTTATAAAAAAATAGAATTAGGTGTAGCTTAAAGTATAAATGAGTCTCTTTAAAAATGTGTATCTGGAAGTAGGTCTAATAAAGAAATCCTTTTATTTTCAAAGAAATGAACTTAATTGGACAACTCATCCCCAATTACAGAATTGATATCAATATGGTTTGCTGTATTTGAGTATAAACAGCTCAGTGTTAATTATATCAAAGGAAGTTCTTTACATCTTCATTGATTACAAAATTTACCAAAGAAAATGTATCTACCAAATATAATTTTTAAAGTACTTGTTAAGGAATGAAGCCTCTTTAACATATAAAGTATCTTAAAAATATTCTCTGACCTGGAAAATAGGTTTACAGTAGCTAAAAGATTCCATTTTAGCTTTTCTTATGTCAATAAATGTCAATATTTTACATTTCCAGCGAAAGTACCCGTTAAAGACTAAATCTAAATATTATTCCTCATAGCACAGTTTCTGGTCTCCTTAAATTAAGGATCCTACTCATCAGGATTGAATAAAAAGGGGGAAATTCCTAAAATTGGTATATTGTATAATATTGTGGGTTAAGTAAAATTTATGGGGGCATTATGGAAATGTACCTATTTTAAAGGGCAGTGGCAATTACTATAAGTATAATATTGGTTAAACTGGTAAAGTTTGTTAAATAATTTATGTCCATGATCATTCTGTTTTTTTCTTTGCAGAAAAACAGGATTGGGTTAAGAAAAGCTAAAATACTCATTTTTTAAAATGTATAGCCCAATAAGAACTAAATGATTTATTTCAAAAGTTAAATAATTTTTTTTGGAAATCATGAAATGTATTTGCATATTGATGTTCCAAACAGGTTTTATGTATTGTTTTTTATAGCAGGGAGTAGTTGAAAAGTAATGAGTGTATTGATTAGCTGTCTTGGAAAGAGAGGATTGGCTTTCTAACAATCACTGATACAGGTTTGGGTTTGGGGGGTTTGTTTTTTGTTTGTTTTTAAGTTTTATCATCCATACTGAATTGAGAGATATGCTCCATGTTTAAAAACATTTGTAATAAGTTCATCTACTTGACACTGAATCTTTTTTATTCTTACTCTAAAATTATTCTGGCTTTACATTCAGTTTAAGTGGTTAAGTGAAACAGTTTTTAGGGTGCAAAAATTATTTTCCTACTGTTTTTCTCATGATAATTTGAGTCTCCTGAGCTATAATTTCTGAAGGATTTTTACTACTTTGGCATTATGTAATCTGATCTCTGTCACAATGATAGTAAATAAGAACTATCTCACTTTCATATGTTTGCTTCATAAAAGGATATAGAATGTACACATCAGCTTTTTTTTTTTTTTAAACCAGCATCAGCCTATAACTTGGTATAAACTTCCCAAGTATTTAGAGAATAGTGCTGGTGAAAATTTAAATAGGATAGGCATATAGAAACTATGACTTGTATTGAGTGATGTCCTTTCAACCTAGGACTAGTGACAACCTTCATTTTTTCAGAGCTGAAGAAAAAACCATGAATTTAAGATCATATTTATTGGTGCATGTAAGCCATTATCCTGTCTTAATGAACCGATTAATGCTGTTGATTGTTGAAATGTGAAATGTAGTCACTGTTGACCTTGTAAATATCTGCCAGAGATGAAAAAATATTTTAAGTTATTGTAAATAAAGATGTATAAAATTCAGTATCAGTCTGCAATGCAGAAACATATCTTAGATGTTAAAATACTGTGTTTGAGAGATGTGTAATTTACCCTTAGATGTATCTAGTTACATTAAGAGTGTAAATTTTTTTGTACAGTATAAAAATACAGCTCTATTTGGCTTTTAACTGGATTTCCCTGAGTTGATTTTATCTTACCTAAATTTTATATCTTAAAAGGGTCTTTTCATATTTTTTCAAAGTGTACCATTTTAATTTTATATCTGAACCTTTATATCATGCCCTATTACATTAAGGCAGTATAAAAAATTATATTTAACACCACAAAATAAGAAACAAGACAAAGGCAGGTGTGAAATTAATACATAAAACTTGCCATATATTTCTGTAGTTAATAGTAGGGGTACAGATTTAGCACTGAACGTTAAAGCAGCCAAATGTAAAGACAGAAGTAAGATTAATTGCATAATTTTCAGATATCCTTAAGATTCAACAAGTTTCTCAGGTGAAGCACAACTATTTCTAATGTTAAAATATTTTCCTTCCTGGGTCCTTGTAAAGAGGAACCAATATTATTATAATACAATTTACAATACAATTTATGAAGGTGCCTGTTTCTTCACACCCACACCCTTACCTGCAGTTAGTTCTCTCCTCATTAAACTTTTTGGCCTTTCCCACATTGTCTTTCCTAAAGATACTTTAGCCTTCACTTGGAACATGGGTTTAATCAAGGGTTAAGCCCTAGGCCCTTTTTCCTTTCCCTTTCTTTACATGCATTTTCTGGAAAAATCTCTTTTGTGCCTTTTTTCTTTATGACTGTTATTCCTTGCTGAGTCAAAGTTTTATTCTCCATTTTATTTCAGATTCAAGCAAACAAAGTACATTATCTTTTTGATATTTATTATCCCTTAATCCAAAGATTGGCAGATCCAGAACCAAGACTGTTTTTCTCTTTGACTCTGGATCTGCATTAGTAAGGAAGGATGAGATTCACAAGCTGACAGTTCCAATTTTTTCCCTTTATTAGAAATGTAATAGTTGTTCATTTACAAAATACAGAAAAAGGGCCGGGTGTGGTGGCTCACGCCTATAATCCCAGCACTTCGGGAGGCCGAGGTGGATGGATCACCTGAGGTCAGGAGTTTGAAATCAGCCTGGCCAACATGGTGAAACCGCATCTCTACTAAAAGTAGGAAAATTAGCCGGGCATGGTGACAGGCACCTGTAATCACAGCTACTAGGAAGGCTGAGGCAGGAGAATCGCTTGAACCTGGGAGGTGGAGGTTGCAGTGAGCTGAGATCGCACCATTACACTCCAGCTTGGGGGACAAGAGCAAAACTCCATCTCAAAACAAACAAACAAAAAAAAGAAAATACAGAAAAAGTACAACAGGAAAAGTAATATTTTCCTTTAAGGTATTGTAATATAATTGTGATATTAATAGAATAGTGGAGGCACTTTATATACACACACATACATACATACATATATACACACACATACACACTATCCCCACACATACAACTCTTGTCCAGGTAAGTCACAGTACTTTATGGTACAAAGATTCTTCCCATGTGAATTAAACAATAACTAACATTATTGGGTGCTTAGGATGTGCCAGGCACTATTCTAAACACTTTAAAGAAAATGCAGTACTTCATTTAATAATACAACAGCATTAGATAAGTACTATTATTCTTTCATGAGAAAAGTAAAGTACAGCTGTCCAAAGTCACAGAGCTAGTAAGTGGAAGAGCTAACACTGAACATAGACACTCAGGCGAATGCACTTGTGAACTTAAACATCATAAATACTGCTTAATTGCATTGATTGTTCTCAACTATTAGTACACTTGCCAAACACCTACCCCAGAAAGCCTGTCCCCCTGTGAAGGACGGGAAGAAAGGGAGGGGTTGGATCTCAACAGAGCTAAATTGCTAATAGGCAAACTAAATCCATGAAAGAATCAAGCCCTAACATCCTAAGTATCCACAGTTATAAGTTAACTTCTCTCCTATGTATATACAATGGTTCTTGTGTACCATCCTGAGGGAAAATGAGAAAATAGTCTTTTTATGGTTCACGTAAGGAGGCTCAGTTGAGAAAAGCTATTTTACAGCATAATACAGCAGAAGAGACTGCCAAAATATAAAACTTAAAATTAAATGACAGTTCTTTCTATGACCCTTCCCATCCACACAAAAAAGCTGCTGGGTAGCATGGGAGGAAAGCAGAACTTTGTTGGGCTGATGACTATGTTATGATTTAATGTTAAATTTTTAAGTACATGAGAGAGGGCAGAAGTATAGTCTTTCGTGTTTAGGATATGTAAAGGTCTTTATCTGGCCCTGGGTGATAATCCAAATGGGATAGATATAATCTGTGATAAAAGGCCGGGCGCAGTGGCTCATGCCTGTAATCCCAGCACTTTGGGAGGCCAAGGCGAGTGGATCATCTGAAGTCAGGAGTTTGAGACCAGCCTGGCCAATATGGTGAAACCCTGTCTCTACTAAAATTAGCTGGGTGTGGTAGCGCACCCTTGTGATCCTAGCTATCCTGAGGCACGAGAATCGCTCGAACCTGGGAGAAGGAGGTTGCAGTGAGCCAATATCGCACCATTGCACTCTAGCCTGGGCGACAGAGTGAGACCCTCTCTCAAAAAAAAAAAACAAAAAAAACCTGAAACAATGCTAATAGTCTCAAAACAAAACACTCTTATATTCAATAGGCTTTTTATTTTATTCTCTCCAATATTCAGTAGGGAATTCCCCAAACAGGCTTTCTTCACTTCCTCCAAGTAAAATTGTAGAATGTTAAGAAATCTATATATATTTCCTTTATTCACAAATGTTACACTGACTTTATACACACTGTAAAACTCAGAATTTTTTTTGTTTGTCTATTGTTTTTTTTGAGACGGAATCGCCCAGGCTGGAGGGCAGTAGCGTGATCTCGGCTTACTGCAAGCTCCGCCTCCTGGGTTCACGCCATTCTCCTGCCTCAGCCTCCCGAGTAGCTGGGACTACAGGCGGCCACCACCATGCCCGGCTAATTTTTTTTTTTTTCTATTTTTTAGTTGAGATGGGGTTTCACCGTGTTAGCCAGGATGGTCTCCATCTCCTGACCTCGTGATCCGCCCGCCTTGGCCTCCCAAAGTGTTGGGATTACAGGCGTGAGCCACCACGCCTGGCCAACTCAGAATTGTTTTCAAAAACTAATGCCCATCATTGTAATTACTCTGTGTACTTTTTTTTTTTTTTGATATACAATTTCGCTCTTATTGTCCAGGCTGGAGTGCCATGGTGTGGTCTTGGCTCACTGCAACCTCCGCCTCCTGGGTTCAAGCAATTCTGCCTCAGCCTCCCAAGTAGCTGGGAATTACAGGCACCTGCCACCATGCCCAGCTAATTTTTATACTTTTAGTAGAGACAGGGTTTCACCATGTTGACCAGGCTGGTCTCAAACTCCTGACCTCAGGTGATCCACCCACCTCGGCCTCCCAAAGTGCTGGGATTACAGGCTTGAGCCACCACACCCAGCCCTCTGTGTACATTTTTAAGGATTACTGTGTCAAATCTTTCACTACTTATTTGTTGATGTCATCTCGTGTCCTCACTGACTGCTTTACCATCCCTGGTACAAAAAAATACATCTTGGAGGTTTTGGCTGCCATATTCTCTTTTATTACTAGATACTCAGATATAATCACTTTTCCTGAGCATGACTGAAATCAATTTGACATATAAAAAAATTTCAGGGTAGAAGTTATTTGCTGAGGCATCTGCCACTGACATTCTAGATCTATTGAATCTTTATCAAGTGTGTGTTTAACATACATGATCTAGGCCACTGCATATCTCACAAAAAATTTTATTGCCAATTTTTAATTGTCTCTAGCTCACTGGTTCTCAGCCCTAGCTTCACATTAAAATCATCTGGCCAACCGAGTGCAGTGTCTCACGCCCGTAATTCCTGCACTTTGGGAGGCCGAGGTGGGTGGATCACCTGAGGTCAGGAGTTTAAGACCAGCCTGGTCAACATGGTGAAACCCTGTCTCTATTAAAAATACAAAAGAATTAGCCGGGTGTGGCGGTGGGCGCCTGTAGTCCCAGCTACTCTGGAGGCTGAGGCAAGAGAATCACTTGAACCCAGGAGGCAGAGGCTGCAGTGAGCCGAGATCGTGCCACTGCACTCCAGCCTGGGCAGCAGAGTGAAACTCTGTCTCAAAAAAAATAAAATCATCTGGATAATTTTTTAAAACAATTCTGATGACCAGGCCCCATGCAGACTCTCTGGGAGTAGGATCTGGCGTCACATAGTTCTCAAAGATCCCCAGCTAATTCTCATGTGCAATCAGGATTGAAAATTCTCTTTAATGCTATACCAATCTTTGGCATAGGTAAGCTTTCTCTCTTCTGTCCAGAACCTGACTCAATAATAAATTTTTCCTAGAGAAACACCTAGTATAGTAACTGACAATATAAGAAAGAAGTATCATTAACCCATTCCATAAACATACCTCCACCCCAAAGAATAGACCCATCCATATTAATGCTTTAGTCTGCCTTCTCTATTTCCTAACTCAGGCCACTGAACACTGTAGGTGTTAATACATTTTCACTGGACCCTTGCACTTCTTGGCCTGTCCCCTTTCTCATTCCCTTTAGTTTCTATTCCGCAGCTTCAGCACATAAAGTATCACTTTCTCAGCAGCCTCAACTCTTTTTCTATGAAATGGAGGCCATCATGCTAGAATAAATATGCTTAATTTCCTGTTTCCCGCCACCACTTCAAAGTTCTCAACTATATCTGTAACTATCCTTATCCCCTTGCTGCCTGTCTCAAATGAGAGGTATCTCACATCATTTCTTATTTTTCTCACACTCCCTGCACAGTTCTCATTTTTGCCACTTGGCTTAAATCTATAAACGGATGACCCTAGATCTGTATCTCTAGGCCTAGACCTCTTGAATGTTAGACTTTTAAATCCAACTGGCTGCTGGATAGCTGGATATCTCTCAGGCACTTCAAAGTTAAGATGCCTTAAACTAAACTCATCTGCCTTTTTCCTCTATCAGTAATCTCTCTCTCACATCACACCAATAAACTAATCCAGGCAACCAAGCCAGAAACCTGAGAATTATATCTCCTCTCTCCCTCACCTCTATTATCCAGTCTCCAAATCCTGCTGACTGCCCCCCCCCTTTAAATTAATCCTTCCCACCTTTACTACTACAGCACAAACTCATATCCTCTTCATATCGACCGCTTCAATAGCCTCCTAACTAGACTCCTTGCCCTTAAATTTATCCTCCTTAGTGATGGATATTAAATGCTTATCAGTACCCTGGTTAAAATTATACAGTGGTTCCAATATAGGGGATAAATTCCATGTTATTTAGCCTGCATACAAGGCCCTGTGGCCTACTTCTACCCCATCTCCTATCATTCTTAAGTAACAACAAAGTGCTTTGTACTACCACACTCATTTGCACAATCACACCCTTTGTCCTTTGTACTACCACACCCAGTTTGTACTTTCTTACTGAAATCTCTTCTCCAGTACTTTCTCTTTTGCTTAAGTCTACTTGTGTTTTGAAATTGGATTGGCCGTTCCTCTGCTATCCCCCAACCCAACCCCTAGATTAAGCTAAATGGCAGTTGTCCTTATAGTTCTCAGTACACCTTTTTGAATTTTTTTTTTTTTTGGTACAGATGGGGTCTCCCTATGTGCTCAGAGTGACCTCAAACTCCTGGGCTTCAGTGATCCTCTCGCCTCAGCCTCCCAAGGTGTTGGGACTACAGGTGTCAGCCACTGGGCCCAGCCTACACCCTTTTGTGTTGAAATTATCTGATTCTTTCTACCGAACTAAATTCTAAATTCCTTAAGGGTAAGGGCCATCCATACCTGGGCATTATGCCCCTGGTAGAGGTAGGGGCTCAAAAATTTTATTAAATAAACTGTTCAAAGACCCAGGGAGAAAATGGATTTTTTTCAAGGAGCAATAGCATCAATATGAAGCTTTTCATGATACTGGCAAAGACAGAAGTCAACTGAGTTTCCCAAACTTAGGAACCAATATAAATGTATCTTAACTTGTTCATAAGACCTACTTGGTTCTGGTTGCTTAATCTAGATCTCTCACTGATATCTATACAGCTATTTAGATTATATTTCAATTTGGAAGATATGAACTGAGATCATATTCTTGAATTTGATCAAGTAAAATATGGTTTGGGTAAAAAACCTTGTCTGAATATAAAAATGAACTTGAAAAAAAAGATTTCATTTTTTAACTCAGTCATCTCCTTGAAGAAGAAATTTATAAAGATTCTGATTTTCTTCAGTGTGCTGACAGATGAGATCACAGGTGAAGAAAAATACAAGCTGCTATCATCTTGATTCTGCAGTCTATTTAAAAATTAATTAAAACTTTAAGAATTTTCTCCTTAAAGAATCTAAATTTGATGACTCACATTCCTTTTTACATTCTTTTTTAATAGATATAAAACATCAAGAGTTTATTACAATTTTGAGTAAATTTTTCTCTGGGTTCTACATAGTATGTTTGCTCCTGCTTTATTTATTTATTTTTTCAGAGCTGAGGCTTTATTCCAAAGTTTGGTAATGCTAAAATTGATCAGAAGCTCAGCGTGCAGGGACAGGGCTTATCAGCTAGTAGGTGTCAGCGTAGGTCTATATTGATAAACTGGCTTTTTCAATTGGGGCCTCCTTTCTTTTCTGATTAGCTTGCCTGAAAAAGTCTTTAAATTTAATGCCCAGGGGATATATGACTCATTGCCAGCGTTCTGGGAGCCAAGTAAGACGAGGTCCTAAGCTTGTCCTCCCCATTTCAGTATGACCTCATTTCTACTCTCAGTTGTGCCTAGTGGTAGAGTCTAGATCCTCTCGGTTCACCTTATAATCTCCTGGTCCTCCACAAAGTATGACAGGAGATCTAGCATCTAATTGTTTCAAGACTCCCAACCAATCTTCCAGTCTCAGCTTCATACTCCATTTTTTTTTTTCCAACCAATCCTCCAGTCTCAGCTTCATGCTCTTTTTTTCTTTTTCTTTCTTTTTTTGAGACAGAGTTTCCCTCTAGTTGCCTAGGCTGGAGTGCAATGGCATGATCTTGTCCCACCGCAGACACCGCCTCCAGGGTTTAAGCAATTCTCCTGCCTCAGCCTCCCAAGTAGCTCAGGTTACAGGCATGCACCACCAAGCCCGGCTAATTTTGTATTTTTAGTAGAAATGGAGTTTCACCATGTTGGTCAGGTTGGTCTTGGACTCCTGATCTCAAGTGACCCACCTGCCTCGGCCTCCCAAAGTGCTGGGATTATAGGCATGAGCCACCGCGCCAGACCCATGCTGCTTTTAACGTATTCCTGAGACTACCACCTGGAGTTCTGTGAAAGGAATAGGCTTCTTACTGGCTTCCCCCTCTTCAGGCCTGGATTCCAGCTAACCAACTTATGTTAACCTGTTTTTCTATTCTGTTAATTTTATGTTTATACTTCAATAAAAAATTCTGATTGTTATTTTACTGGTATTTAAAAAGTCTTCAATTCACCCTGTTTCATAGATTAGAGATTTTTAAAAGCCAGTCCCTAAATTTCAAACTATTACCCAATTAGCTGCTTGTGCCTCTATCCTTTACAATATTGAGCTTCTATTTCCCCCTTTGGAACAGTCTACTTGCCCTACGCAAAATTTCCGTGAATACATGGGGAGTTGCCATTTTATGGTCCCCTCTGACTTCAGCTTCCTGCTGCTCCTAAATCCTGTGTCTCCATTCTGAAGGTATGGCTCTTTGTTTTTATCTTAGTATCAATCTAAATGCAAAACTCAGCTCCTTCCCTCTATTTTCCACACATATACCATAAAAACTACATCCAAACCCACCACTCACACCAAGGCCTCTGTGGTCTGTAGAAGCCTTTTTTTCAAGATGTGAGAAGGAGAGGAATGAAGGGGAGTTTACTGACATCATAGAAATATAAAAAAACAGCCAGGTGCAGTGGCTCACGCCTGTAATCCCAACACTTTTGGAGGCCGAGACAGGTGGATCACTTGAGCTCTGGAGTTGGAGACCAGCCAGGGCAATATGGTGAAACCCCTTCTCTACAAAAAATACAAAAATTAGCCGGGCATGGTGGCGTGCGCCTGCAGTCACAGCTACTCAGGAAGCTGTAGTGGGAGGTTTGGTTGAGAGCAGATAGTTGAGGCTGCAGTGAACAGTGATGTTGCCACTGCACTCCAGCCTGGGCGGCAGAGGGAGACCGCATCTCAAAAAAAAAAAAATTATATATATAAAAAACACACATAAGTTGAACATATCTATTCAACATTCCTAGATCTTCATCTTTTTTTTCAAATTTCTTTTTCTAAGAAATGGGGTTTCGATGTGTTGCCCAGGCTGGAGTGCAGTGGCTATTCACAAGTGAGATCACTGCTCACTGCATCCTGGAACTCTGGGATGCAAACAATCTTCCTTTTCTCAGCCTCGCAAGTAGCTGGGATTACAGGTGTGTGTGCTGGGCTAGTCATCTTCAGATTTTTAAACACTCTTCAAACACATCATTGTTAACTGTTGAGCTACGTTCTCTTTATCTTCTGTCTCTAGTCACTCCCCAAATTCTTTTTATAATGCACAAAAAATTGCCTTTCTCTTCCATTTTCTTAACTCCACCTAGCCAAAATGGAATAATGAGGTATCAAGGCTATGATCATTTCTTTCTCAACTGGATTTCCTAAACAGCTTCCAAATCTTGTGACTCTATATCTTCCCTCCCAATCCTACCTCCTTTATCCAAAGATCTTTCAATACAAATCTGACCAGTGCCCTAAGGGCCAACCAAGACCTTCATAATAACAGACCCAACGCTTGGCATTTTACACAGCTGTTACACGGATTTGGACCTTCTACCTGGAAAATTTTACCCCTCTTGGCCTGTTTTAAATCTGTTCAACACAGGGGTTTCAGTTTAAACATCTCTTCCTCCTAGAAAATTGTTCCTGACTCCTTCTGGACTTTTAATTAGCTACTCCTACCATGTGCTCCAATGCACTTCCCATATCATAGTATTTTTCTCAATATTGTCCGTTCAATATCTTCACGTGCTAGGTAACTATAGTGAATGCAGAGATCGTAGTTGTCTCGCTCGATAATGAATCCTTATCTTCTGGTTCGCAGAGTACTCTGTAGTTTTGTTTTGAGTAAGTGAACCCAAATGAAACAATACCCTGTTCTTAATACTGTATGGATCCCATCCAGGTTCATTCCTTTTCTTCCTCATTTTCTGTCTTGTCTTTTTTATATTTTGGATAGTTGAAGTCAATCATTTTCTCTGTCTATTCATTCTATTTCCCCAGCCTCTTCATCCCACTAGCCGTCCGATCCCATCTCCATATTCAGTGCTTCTCCTAACGTCTCTTCTTCTCCCTACCCCAAACCCTGGAGATGTACAAGATCCTACCTTTCAGGCCAAATGAAGAAAATCTTTAAAAAAGAAATGCGAATCAATTTCCATTACCTTTTTCTTCAAAAGGTAGCTGGGAAACCAATGAACACTTTTTTTTTTTTGGAGACGGCGTTTCGCTCTTGTTGCCCAGGCTGGAGTGCAACAGCTCGATCTCGGCTCACTGCAACGTCCGCCTCCCGAGTTCAAGGGTTTCTCCTGCCTCAGCCTCCCGAGTAGCTGGGATTACAGGCATGCGCCACCACGCTCGGCTAATTTTGTATTTTTAGGAGAGACGGGGTTTCTCCATGTCGGTCAGACTGGTCTCGAGCTCCCGACCACAGGTGATTCGCCCGCCTCGGCCTCTCAAGGTGCTGGGATTAGAGGCGTGAGACACTGCGCCCGACCCCAAAGAACACTTTTTAAAGATTGCTACAAGACAAAGAGCCACCACTCAGCCAGCTACTCTGCAAACTTCCTCAGATCCAAACAACACTTCCTTTTCCCTTCGCCGGAAACGGAAAGAGGAAAGGAAAGGTAAGGCCCACAACTCAGGGCCCAAGAATCCGTTTTCCTCAGGTTTCCTGATGAGCGGGGCCGAATGGCCGGCGCCGACTGGCCGGCAGAGCCGTCGCTCTTGGCCGACTCCTCTGCCTATTGGCTCCCTCGGGCACCGCCCCCTGAACAGGGCGGGAGATTCGGTGTGCCGCACGCAGGCTTCCCATCCCCCAGCTGGCCTCCAGGGCTCCTTGCCTCCCCCGTGGTCGGGTGCGAATTACTAGAAATTGGCTTTTCCCGTTGGGGCCGAAGGTGCCTTCCCTGCGGCGGCGACTCAGCGGGGTGTCGTTCGGCCGGCGTGACGCAGCCGGATCGGCGCCTGGCGGAAACCTAGAGGTGAGTAGTGGGGTGTCGGGGCAGCTTGCCTCCCTTTTCTGCTTAGCTCGCGGCTTGTGAGGTGCGTCCAGGTGCACCCAGCCCCGCGTCGGAGCTTGGCCCCCAGCGTCCCAGGTCGCGCCGTCTCAGGACTTTCCCTCGGTACTCGGGGCATGGTCTCTGCGCCTCGCTGCCCCCCGCAGGCTGCCCGGGGGCTCGAGAACCCTTGCTGGTGGAGCGCAGCCAACTGGCCAGAGGCTGGAGGCGCAGGCCAAAGTCCTTTAAGACTTGAGGTGAGAGGCTCGCTCTGGGAGGACCTTTCGTTAGTCTGCCCAGCAGTTATAGGCCTTTTGTGCAAGGGACGCCTGGTACTAACATACCTGATTCCCAGCTTACGAAGCCCTCTGGTTGGAAAAGGAGAACTGTGAAGATGTGTAACGACAGTGGTAAAGTGCCCTGTGAGGTATGAAGAGGAAGAGATCGCGTCCCAGAACCACTGTAGTTAGAACCTTTGATGTCATCGCAGCCTGGAGGCACCAATGTGTCCTGCCAGCTAACTGATCGGTCACCTTGGAGCCATGCTTGGCTGTAAAATGTTGATAAGCCAGGCTCTTTTGGTAGAGCTTTTTAATTAAAAAGATGTTGAGACGTTACTTTTCATTTTACAATTGAAATCCTAATAGAATCGTTACACTTTCCCGCAGTTAAATTGCAATCTGAAGAAAAATAGCACGGCCCTACACCGTTATATAAGGGCACTGCACGTTAAACGGACATCATCACTTATTGAGCAGTTTTTCTGTTAGATGTTGAATGAGTTAGAGATGTACAAGAGATCTGCATGGTTAAGTTGAAGTTTAAAGTAAAAATATCTCAGTGCAATGCAGTAAGGAGCTAAAAAAGAAAAAGGTTAAAGTAAAAATACCGATAATTGGGAGCATTCAGTGATGCTCTTTTATATATCAGGCACATCATTTCATTTAATCGTCAGGACTTTGGACAAAGTCACACAGTTATAAAGTATGGAGTGGAGATTGGAACTCAGGTTTCTCTGATATTAAAATTGGTGCTTAACCACTAATCTATCCAACCTTCTTTTTCAAAGGATTATGTTTTTAAAAATTACAGCAAATCTTTTATTTGTTTTCAAAGGAGAGTGTGTTGCTAACACTTGGTGCAATGCTAACACTTGGTGCAGCTGAATTGCCTTGAAGTTAACTCCTTGAAAGGGGTTGACCTGTAAGCACCAAGGCAGTGCCTTGAGGGGTCATAATGGTCACTAAATATTGCATTTTGTTGTGTGATTGTTAGGTTTTTTTGTTCGTTTGTTTTTCAGGAACTGTTGGAAAGGAAAGAAGGAAACGTTTCTCATGAGGTCTTTGTAGACATTTTCTTTAATTTGGTGATTTTGTACTATTTAATAAGATGCTCCAAAATTAGCAAAGGAAATGTTTGTGTAAATGCACTTGGCTACAAACAAGTCTCAGGCTGCCTCTGTCCAGGCAATTCTTATGTAGAATACCATAGGGAAATTGCCTAGGACAATACTCAGTTGCCTAGAATATTTGTTTTTAAATTTTCCTAGAAAATCTCCCCACATCCCCAAGAACAACTAAACTTTTGCCAATAAGAATTACGTAACAGACCTTTACTTGCTTTTTGCTTTGATTGTCAGGAAACTCAGAGCCAAAAATTCATTGTGTGATTTTATTTTCTGCTTTTCTTTATATTTTTTCTGATGCAGACTCCCTATTAGCATTTATAATTTAAAATTTGTTTTATTGCATTTGCTCATTATCACTGCTTCAAATCCTTTGTAGTACACAGCAGTGTATAATTAAGTAAAATAATGTAGATTATGCTGACTCTGGTCATGCTCTTTGAAGTATGCTTGATAGAACTAGTGATGTTTCACCCAATGAACTGGAAAGTTAGAGAAACTGTAGAATTCTTTGGACATTCTATAGTTACCTGCTATAGAATACCCTAACCCTAATTGACATGTAGAGAAATAATTAGACCTATTACGAATGGTTTTCAGAGGTCAAAACAAGAATTTAGCGTCCAGCACAGTGGTTCACACCTGCAGTCCCAGCATTTGGGGAGGCTGAGGTGGGCAGATCGCTTGAGCTCAGGAGGCCAGCCTGGGCAACATGGGGAAACCCCGTCTCTACAAAAAAATACAAAAATTAGCAAGACTTGGCATTGCATGCCTGTAGTCCCACCTATTCAGGAGGCTGAGGTGAGATGTTACAGTGAGCTGAGATCGCACCACTGCACTCCAGCCTGGGTGACAGAGCTGAATGACCCTGTTTCAAAAAACAAACCCCACAAAAACAAAAAACCCAAAACAACAAAAAAACCAAGCATTTACGATAACATTTTTATTTGATGGCAGGAGAGGTATGTGGTGTAATAGAGTGGTCAGGAAGTTAGGAATCTGCCAGGCGCAGTGGCTCACACCTGGAATCCCAACACTTTGGGAGGCTGAGGTGGGCCAATCACGAGGTCAAGAGATCGAGACCATCCTGGCCGACATGGTGAAACCCCATCTCTACTACAAATGCAAAAATTAGCTGGGTGTGGTGGTGCACACCTGTAGTCCCAGCTACTCAGGAGGCTGAGGCAGGAGGATCTCTTGAACCCGGGAGGCGGAGGTTGCAGTGAGCTGAGACCGAGCCTCTGCACTCCAGCCTGGGACACAGCCAGACTCCATCTTAAAAAAAATAAAAAAATAAAAAAAAAAAGAAGAAGTTACGATCAGTCCGACGTGGATTTCAACCCTAATAGATTTATAATTGTGTGTATTTGCATTAATAATTTAATGAGTTATTAATATTTAATGAGTTGACCTCAGTTTACTCATTTGTAAGTTGGGGACATTATATATATAAAGAGAGAGATGCAAAATACCTAAGTCAGAGAATCTGAGGATTTAATGAGCTGGTGTACATAAATGTGCCTAATACAGTGCCTCACAAACAGCCCCTCAAAAAACCTGTTTATTTTATACAAATATTACGTAAATGGATTAAACTTTTTCTCTAATACACCCAGATTCCCCATAATAGGAAACAGTATTATGACTAGAAAAATGGCCCAAGAGGACATGTTTTACAAGCAATGGTCATAAGTTATAGATGAAGTATTTATTATCTTTATTTTTTATTTTTATTTTTAAAATTTTTCTTCATATCACAGCCAAGTCCACAATTTTTTTTTGTTGTTGTTGTTGTTTAAAAAAATTTTTTTGACCTGGTGTGGTGGCTCACTCCTGTAATCCCAGCAGTTTGGGAGGTAGAGGTGGGTAGATCGCTTGAGCCCAGAGGTTTGAGACAAGCCTAGGCAACATGGTGAAACCTCATTTCTACAAAAAATACAAAAGTTAGCTGGACGTGGTGGCACAAGCTGGTAGTCCCAGCTGTATGGGAGGCTGAGGTGGGCAGATCACCTGAGCCCAGGAGGTTGGAGCTATGGTGAGCCAAGATCATACCACTGCTCTACGTGACAGAGCCCAGACCCTGTCTCAAAAAAAAAGAAAAAAAAATTAGAGACAGGGTCTCACTCTGTTGCCCAAGCTGGAGTGCAGTAGTGTGATCATAGCTCAATGTAATCTCGAACTCTGGGGCTCAAGGAATCCTCCCACTTCAGCCTCTGAGTAGACTATAGGCACATGCCACTATGCCCAGTAATTTTTTTTTTTTTTTTGGTAGAGGCAGGGCCTTACTGTTGCCAGGCTTGTCTTCAACTCCTGGCCTCAAGGGATCCCCCTGCCTCAGCCTCCCAAAGCACTGAGATTATAGGCATGAGCCACTGCACCCAGCCCAGTATTTATTATCTTTATACACAAAGTATGAACCTCATAGAGTTGTGCAGATTAAATGAGAATACATATGGAGTACTCAAAACTATGTCTAGCACATTGTAAGTGCTCAAATTTTGTCCTCCTCTCTTCCCACTCCATCCAGATGTTCTCAGTATCTAGGGCTTCCTGGCCAAATCAGTAATGGTCTTTTTGTCCTTTACTATACCATTACAACAGCTTTGGCTTTGTAAGGTCTACATGTATCTATTCATCATGCTTGTTAAAACTTGTGGAACTTGTTTTTGCCCCATTGCTTTCATTTTTCTACTAGCTGACCCTGACTGAGTTCTTTTTCCAATTACAGGTGACTCTATCTGAATTTTGCAGCTGCAGAATGTGTAGTACCTTAAAAGGTAAATGAAAACTGAAAGAAGTCATTTAAGCATGTTGCTTGTCAAAATAAAACTTGGTAACATTAAATTAGTTTTCTTCCTGCAGATAATGAACTCAGAAGAGATAAATGACTGTGGTGGTGGCCCATGCCTATAATCCCAGAAGTTTGGGAGGGTGAGGTGGGAAAATTGCTTAATTCCAGGAGCTCAGAACCAGCCTGGGCAATGTAGTGAGGCCCTGTCTCTACAAAAAAAGGAAAACCTGCCAAGCATGGTGGCATGTGCCTGTAATCCCAACTACTTCAGAGGTTGAGATGGGAGGATTGCTTGAGCCCAGGTGGTTGAGGCTGCAGCAACACAGTGAGACCCTGTCTCAAAAAAAAAAAAAAGAAAGAGAGACACAGTCAATAGTTTCTTCTGCCAAAAGAAAAGGTGAAAACAAGATTGTAAGAAAGAGAGAAGAGAAAAGAAATCACCAAGAACACTGAATCTTAGTTTACATTTTTTGGGTAAACTGATTAGCTGGCAGCAGTTAAAATCATCATTAGTTATTTTCAGGCCAGTAGCATAGTAAGTTCTGAAAGTACATTTTGTCAGACTAGCCAGAGTTGATCAAACTTTTGCTTGCCATACTCTGGAGGTTTGTTCAGTGAGGAACTGAGTGTAAAGTGTTTGAAAGATTTGTGTTTACTGTTTAGTTACCAAGATACCTAGAAAGCCATATTCATATTTGTAAAGTTGTTTGGTAAGCATTCCATAAAAGTAAAGGGAGGTGCTTGAGGGTTTTTTGATCCAGGCTTGGGACACAAATGAAGTTTAACAGACTCCCCACAATTGACTGTAGCTTTCTAGTGAACAGATAATAAAATCCATTAAACCATTATTCTTTTTTTGGCTGTCACTTTTCTAAACACTCATGTATTAACCACCCCCTTTCTGTTAATGTGCTTATCTGGATTGGTTAGAGCTTTCATTAAAACTTAAATTGTTTCTCTGAGAATATTTTATTTTATTTTTTTTCTGAGTGTATTTTAGCTACCTTGATTGGATTTAGCTCTTCTCAAATCTCAGAATCTCTTTCCCTCCCCAGTTTTTTAGATAAAGAATTGAGTTACCTACAGTTGAATATGTAGTAATACAGTAATGCATAATGTATTTTTTATACTTAAAAAGACTTTAAAAATATTAGATAAAGACATGTATTCATTATGTGAGTGTTTAATTTGGTGGTTGATATGAATTCTTCATCACTTTTGAGTAACTTACTGTTTTTGTTTAGGTTGGCAACAATGAGTAAACCAGAATTAAAGGAAGACAAGATGCTGGAGGTTCACTTTGTGGGAGATGATGATGTTCTTAATCACATTCTAGATAGAGAAGGAGGTACTAAGTGATTGTACAATTTGAAGAGATGCTTATTATAATGTTTATGGATCATTTCACTTTTAAAACTTTTAACATTTTCTTTTGAAAATATAGTGCAAAGGATTGATCTGGTTAGTAAAACTAAATAAAAACTGCTTTAATTTTTAGTTTAATTCTTTCAAACTTTAATTGAAAATGTTCAATAAAGCCTAATATAAAACGAAATGCCCAGTAGTGGTAGTCACTAATAACTACCCATTGTAATTTAAAATATGTGGTTATTTTGAACCCTAAAAATATATACTTTTAAGATTGTGTGGTTTTTTTTTTTAACTATTTATATAAACTGTGGAAGAGTGGCCAGAGTGGTCAGTTTTAATCAAAGAGAAAGCTTTTTTCCTAGCTTTTAAGTAATGACAATATAAATATTATAATTTCTTATTTAAATGTAATGTTTAGAAAGAATTTATACCTGTCATGCTCTGTTTCTTTGGATGTTCTTATAGGAGCTAAATTGAAGAAGGAGCGAGCGCAGCTTTTGGTCAACCCCAAAAAAATAATAAAGAAGCCAGAATATGATTTGGAGGAAGATGACCAGGAGGTCTTAAAAGATCAGAACTATGTGGAAATTATGGGAAGAGATGTTCAAGGTATTTGAGGGGGTGAAATATACACTCGTTTCTGCTAGTAGCAGAAATTGCTTTATAGGATACACAAAAGTAGTCTGGTAGGTTAAACAGTGGTGTTCTATATTATCATGTTTCTCATCTAAAAAGCATTTGCTTCAGTTTCTCCATAGTTCTTTTTTTTAACAACCAGTCCTGCACATAGTTTTCAGTAAGAAGGAATCTATAGACTAACCACTCTAAAGTTATTCTCTTTTTATTTTATTTTTTAAATTTTTCCAGGATACATGTGTACAATGTGCAGGTTTGTTACATAGGTATACATGTGCCATGGTGGTTTGCTGCACCTTTCAACCCATCATCTAGGTTTTAAGCCCCACATGCATTAACTGTCTGTCCTTATGCTCTCCCTCCCTCCACCCACCCGCAGGCTGTGGCATATGTTGTTCCCCTCCCTGTGTCCATGTGTTCTCATTTTTCAACTCCCACCTGTGAGTGAGAATATGCAGTGTTTGGTTTTCTGTTCCTGTGTTAGTTTGCTGAAGATGATGGCTTCCAGTTTCATACATGTCCCTGCAAAGGACATGATCTCATTCCTTTTTATGGCTGCATAGTACTCCTAAAGTTATTTTCAAGATATTTATTTATTTATTTATTTATTTATTTATTTATTTATTTTAGAGACAGGGTCTTGCTCTGTCACCCAGATTGGGGTGCCATGGCACAATCATAGCTCACTGTAGCCTCCAACTTCTGGGTTCAAGAGATCCTCCCAACTTAGCCACCTGCGTAGCTAGTACTATTTTTAAGATATTTATTTATGGCCAGACGTGGTGGCTCACGCCTGTAATCCCAGTACATTGGGAGACTGAGGCAGGAGGACTGCTTGAGCCCAGGAGTTTGTAACCATCCTAGGCAACATAGTAAGATCCCGTTTCTACAGAAAAAAAAAAAAAAAAAAAAAAAAGTTTTTAATTAGCTGGAAGCTGGGTGTGTGATGGCTCATGCCTGTAATCTCAGCACATTGGGAGACCAAGCAGATTGATCGCTTGAGTCCAGAAGTTTGAGACTAGCCTGGCATGGTGGCACACACCTGTGGTCCCAGCTACCAGGGAGGCTGAGGTGGGAGGATCACTTGAGCCTGGGAGGTTGAGGCAGCAGTGAGCCGTGATCATACCACTACACTCCAGTCTGGGCAACAGAGTGAGACCCTGTCTCAAAAAAAAATAAAACTAGCTGAGCATGGTGGTGTGTGCCTGTAGTCCCAGTTACTTGGGAGGCTAAGGCAGAGGATTGCTTGAGCCCAGGAGGTTGAGGCTACAGTGAGCTGTGGTTGCATCACTATACTCAGCCTGGGTGACAAAGCGAGACCCTAGGTCAAAACAGAACAAAAAAAAGATATTTATATTTTTAACTTATTTAAAATACCTTTCTAAAGCAGGTTACTTTACTGTTACCTTGATCTTTACAGAACTAGGAGGAGCATTTCAAGAAGTAGTGTTCTAACCCAGGGATGCTGGTATTATGTGTGTGGTTTTAATTTTTACATCTAAGCCAGATTCTTGCAAGATTATTCTTAACATAAAACATTTTTTAGGCTCGAATTATATTTTAGTTAGGTGTTTCCTGGGTACAAGGAACACAGATCCCCACAACCTAGCTTAAAAAAGTAATGACAAAGGAAAGAAATCAATATTGTTGGCTACTAGGAGAGTTGGAACTGGGACAGTGTTAAAAACTGAGGAACTGTGCTTTCATGAGTCTCCAGGTCTCCCTGTGCCATCTCTGTGCATCTGTTCTGATTTCTCTATGCCACTTATTTTCTTCATGTACATGTGTTTTATTCTCACATACTTATAAATGTCCATCAAGTTCCCAGTGTTAAGTGATTTGGTTTTTCAGTTCTCCCATTCTAGATTCTCAAGAGTCAATTTAGCTCAATTCATTTTTAAAATCTGGACATAGAAATAGCATATAATTGGAATATCCACAGATGAATCACAGTTGAGTTATCTGTGCCTATTACTTATTACTCATTATATTAATGAACATAGTTACATAGTTCATTAACTGTGGGGCTAGAGTCATATACTCCATGTATAGA
Organism: Pongo pygmaeus; assembly: GCF_028885625.2. Taxonomy (NCBI): domain Eukaryota; kingdom Metazoa; phylum Chordata; class Mammalia; order Primates; family Hominidae; genus Pongo; species Pongo pygmaeus. The sequence goes on along the minus strand of NC_072384.2, from coordinate 101,180,633 downwards.
GTTATACAAAAAATGACCACTGCTCCTCAATAGATTTAGTGGGCTGGGTAAGGTCTCCTATATGTCCACAGCTAGACAGTTGACATTTTTTGAGCATATTCTAAATAAAACTTGGTGTTCTTGACTCCCTATTATGCCAGGCCTAAGAAGAGATTGAAAACAGTATTCCACAAAGGAAACTTTTATCATAAAAATTGTTTCCTAAAAAAGTAGTATGTTTGTTGTAGAAATTCAGTGCTTCCAACCTTTCTCGCATAACAGCACTAACAGCAAATGATATTTGGAGGCACAATGGAATAAATAGAAGAGGATACTACAGACCAAGGACAAATACCCCAGGGCCCTAACCCTACCCTTGCTACTGGCCTTGATTGGCATCCTCAAAGGCCTGAGAGAATCAGTACTCAGCACATATGAAACCCATACCTTTTATTTATTTATTCATTCATTCATTCGTTCATTCATTCATTCCTCACACTGGGGAACTTTGCCTTATTTTTTGGCATCATGCCCTATGTTTTTCAACCTTTTTAAAATTATTGTCCGCTAATTAGCCTTTTTAGACATTTTCTCCTAATCACTTTTTCCCACCCTTAAAATTTCAGTACTACATATATGCTGCATATCTGTTTATGTACTGTGACCCTTTGGAGGGCCACAGACTATTATATTAATAATGTCAAAGTCTTTTTTCCACAATCCCTCTTGTGCCAAGATCCAGTTTTACCCAATTGGGAGAAGTATTGTACCTGTCAAGAATGCCTTCTTTAGAGAACTTGGAACCGTTAACATTTCAGTGTGTATCTTCTGTCTATTCATACATGCATGGGCACACATAAGCTTGCACCATTACGTTTATAAATAGACTTTTTGCAATTAATAATGTATCATATATACATTACTCTGTCATTAGACATTCTTCTACAATAAGAGTTTTGGCATGTATTGCCAAATATCCTCCTAAAGTTTATACAGATTACACTATTTAATCATAGTTACATTTTCCTAAAGACTTAGTTTTGGCCAGGCACAGTGGCTCATGCCTGTAATCTCAGCACTTTGGGAGGCCAAGGCGGGTGGATCGCCTGAGGACAGGAATTCAAGACCAGCCTGGCCAACATGGCGAAACCGTGTCTCTACTAAAAATACAAAAAATTAGCTGGGCGTGGTGGTGGGCGCCTGTAATCTCAGCTACTCGGGAGGCTGAGGCAGGAAAATCACTTGAACCCGGGAGGTGGAGGTTGCAATGAACCAAGATCACGCCATTGCACTCCAGCCTGGGCAACAAGAGTGAAAATCCGTCTCAAAAAAAAAAAAAAGAAAGAAAGAAATCCCAAATCCCATCTCTACAAAAATTAGCTGGGCGTGGTGGCATGCGCCTGTAGTCCTAGCTGCTCAGAAGGCTGAAGTGGGAGGAGCACTGGAGCCCAGAAGGTTGAGGCTGCAGTGAGCCACAGTGACACCATTGCACTCTAGCATGGGTGACAGAGCAAGAATTTATCTCATACACACACAAAAAAGCTTAGCATCTGAACCATCTTTAAGTGTATGGGTTCAGTGGCATTAGGTACATTCACACCGTTTGTAACCAATCTCCCAAACTTTTCTCATTGTACAAAACTGCAATTTATTCATCTGTAGATGGCCACTTGGGTTGCTTCCACCTTTTGGGTATTGCAAATGATGCTGCTATGAACATGGGTGTACAAATACCTCTTTGTGACCCTGCATTCAATTCTTTGGGGTTTATACCCATAAGTGGAAATGCTGGATCATGTGCTAATTCTATTTTTAATTTTTTGAGGAACCACCATACTTTTTGCACAGTGGCTGCACCATTTTACATATCAACCTACAGTGTACAAGGGTTCCAATTTCTCCACGTTCTTACCAACACCTATTTCCTTTTTTTAAAAAAAAAAAAAAGTAGCCCTTTTAATGGATATGAGGCGGTGGTTTTATTTTCTTTTAAATTTAACATATCATTAAATTCTCAGAGATCAGTCTTCGGACAAAAAGAAGTGTAATAGGTAGTAGTATTGCATTCTAATATATAAATAATGTATGGTTTTCTGTATTATACTTTTGGATTGTTTGTAACTTTTTATTAGTGTAACTAATGCAGTAGTGATTGATTTTGATTTAGGACTTGAGTGTTTGAATGTAAGTTTGCTGGAGATCAGCTGGTTGAACAGTATTGCCTTTTTTTTTTTTTTTTTTTTTTTTTTGAGACAGGGTCTCACTCTGTCACCTAGGCTGGAGTGCAGTGGCACAATCAAGGCTCACTGCAACCTTAGCCTCCCTGGGCTCAGGTGATCCTCCTACCTAAGCCTCCTGAGTAGCTGCAACTACAGGTGCGGACCACCATGCCTGGCTAGTTTTTGTATATTTTGTAGAGGCAGAGTCTCACCATGTTGACCAGGCTGGTCTCAAACTCCTGGGCTCAAGTGATCTGCCAGCCTCAGCCTATCCAAAGTGCTGAGATTATGGGCGTAAGCCATTATGCCCAGCCTGCTTTTTTTTTTTTTTTTTTTTTTTAACTTTTAAGGTAGCATATCCATAATGCATCAACTGGAATTTTCCAGTTTCATTTTCTTCCAATAAACTGATAACTTAGTGATACTTTTGATGCTATCTGAGTGTGGTAGGCTTTCATGTTTCTCAAATTTTCTCTGAAATCTTTTACAGTTTCTCATTCTTACCTTATTTAAAACCAGTTGTTTTAGTTAATAACTTTTTCAAGTTTATATTTTGTCTATATTTGACATTCAGACAAAAATAAATTATATAGGCCGGGCACGGTGGCTCATGCCTGTAATCCCAGCACTTTGGGAGGCCGAGGCGGGCGGATCATGAGGTCAGGAGATCGAGACCATCCTGGCTAACACGGTGAAACCCTGTCCCTACTAAAAATACAAAAAAAATTAGCCGGGCCTGGTGGCGGGCAACTGTAGTCCCAGCTACTCGGGAGGTAGAGGCAGGAGAATGGCATGAACCCAGGAGGCGGAGCTTGCAGTGAGCCTAGATCGTGCCACTGCACTCCAGCCTGGGCGACAGACTGAGACTCCGTCTCAAAAAATAAATAAATAAATAAATAATATAAATATATAGTTATACATTCTATATAATTATATATTCTAGTTGTAGTTCTATAATTGCAGTAACAAGTTCTCCATAAATAGACTTGTGCATATATGAAAACTAGATATACTATAGAAGTAGCATTGCAGATCACTGGGCTAGTGGTGAACTGGTCAGTAAATGGTGATGGGACAATTGTATATTCCCATTAAAAAAAAAGGCCCTCTACCTCCCTTTATAAACAGGTTAATTACCTTAATTATTTAAACATGAAAAGCAAATTGTAAATGCTTTTAGACAAAAATATAAGAGAATATGGTTTTGGTCTTGATTATAGAAAGTTTTCTTAGAAAATATGTAATCAAAAGAAAAGATTGACAAATTCAACTAATTAAAATTCATTGTTTCTCAAGAAAGTGAGAAGACTACAGACTAGAAGAAAATGTTGCAAAAGACATGTCTGATAAAGGACTTTTAATTCCAAAATATACAAAGAGCTTTTAAAATTCAGCAATAAGAAAAGAATTTAATTAAAAAATAGGCAAGTAGGTATTTGAACAGATGCCATATGCTTATTTGCCATCTATTTTTATTCTTTGTTACCAAGGAAAATAAACAGATGGCCAATAAGCATATGAAAATATGCTCAATATCATATCATTGGGGAATTGCAAATTAAAACAAAATGAGATACCACTATACACCTATTAGAATAGCCAAAATCCAAAACACGAATACCACCAAATACTGGTTAGGATGTAGAGCAGCAAGAACTCATTTATCTCTAGTTAATGCAAAATGGTGCAGCCCCATGAAAAACAGCTGTGCTGCTGCTTATGAAACTCAACATATTCTAACTATATAATCCAGTAGTTATGTTTCTTAGTATTTACCCAAATGAGTTGAAAACTTATGTCCACACAAAAACCTGCAGGTGGACTTTTATAGCAGTTTCATTCACAATGGCCAAAACTTGGAAGCAACAAAGAGGTCGTTCAGTAGATGAATGGATGAACAGACTGGCACATCCTGACCATGGAGTATTCAGCACTTAAATAAAAAAGAGCTATCAAGCCATGAACAAGATATGAAAGGACCTTAAAAGTATATTACTAAGTGAAATAAGCCAATCTGAAAAGGCTACATACTGTGTGATTCCAACTATATGACATTCTGGAAAATGCAAAACTGTGGAGACAGTAAAAAGACTAGTGTAAAGTCTATTTTATAAGAAACCAGGACTTTCCTTCAAATGACACCATAAAAAGAGTGTAAAGACAAGCCACAGTGTAAAGAAGATATTTTTTCTGAGAAGAAACCTGTAAAAAAATGTTCAGTGTCATTAATGGTTAAGGAAATACAAATTTAAGACACCTCTCTTCAGCTTATACCCATTGTTTGACAAAGATTAAGGAGTTTGGATAAAACCAAGTGTTGGTGCAAATACAGATCACTAGGAAAGCTTAATAAGGAGGATGGGCACACACTTTGGAAAGTTTGACACCATTTTCTAATAAATCCATTAAGTATTGACAAAAATTACATATATTTAAATGAAAAACAACAGTTTCAGTAACTTAATGAGGAGGGCATTGTTTTATATTTTTAATGTCTGGCTTCATTGAAGGCAACTGGATTTTCTTCTTCACGCATTCCATTAGTCAGTATGATAACTTGTTATCACGTCATGTCATCTCTGGCATACCTCACTGTATACTCTTGTTTGAGAGTCAAAAGTTAATTAATGTCTTAGTATTATTATGAAGTAATTTTGACCTCAGGGATCCTAGCAACCCTCAGGCCACATGTTGGAAATTGCTGTGGTAGGAAGTAGGATACTAGAAATGAATGTTCACTGTGTTGTAGGTAGCAGTTGATATTTAAAGAGGAGATTGAAGGATGTCAGTTAAGTCAGGATCTGTGAAGAAAGCTTTTTTTTTTTTTTTTGAGACTTTATCACTTTATCACCGAGGCTGGAGTGCAGTGGCACAATATCTGCTCACCGCAACCCCTGCCTCCCAGGTTCAAGCAATTCTTCTGCCTCAGCCTCCTGAGTAGCTGGAACTACAGGCATGTGCCCCCATGCCCGGCTAATTTTTTGTATTTTTAGTAGAGACGAGGTTTCACTGTGTTAGCCAGGATGCTCTCAATCTCCTGACCTCGTGATCACCTGGCTCAGCCTCCCAAAGTGCTGGGATTACAGGTGTGAGCCACTGTGCCCGGCCAAGAAAGCTTCTACCATAAAACAGCTGTTTAAATCTCAACCTCAACAATTGTACTTTTCATCTTTGCTTCAGAAAATAAATATAACCAATAAACTCCCTTTAGTCCTCCCTCCCCAGGGACAACTGTTGCTAGGAATTGAATGCATATCCCTGTAATCTAGGGTTTTGCTATGGTTTTGTATTTTTACATAGATGTCTGTGTATCTTTGAATAGCATGTTAAAACTTATATAAACAGTTTCATAGCCTGTTTACTATGTATTTCTAAATATTTTATATATAAATATAGTTAAATCTTTATGCAAGGCTATGAGGAGTACAAATCTTAAGTTTTTTGTTAGAATTTTTTTTCTGTTAATTTTGTTCTTTTTTCCTAAATGTATATTGCATTTTTTCTTTCAGAATCATTGAAAAATGGCTCTGCTACAGGTGGTGGAAATAAAGTTTATTCTTTTCAGAATAGAAAACACTCTGAAAAGATGGCTAAATTAGGTATGTTGCTTTTCTGATTTCTATAACTATTACTCATCTTTCCTAAGGTAGATTTAACCACATTCCCCGTGATTATTATACCACTACATTTCCTAAAAGAATGAAGAGAGATTCCCTATGGTTTAGGGAATAATGAGACATTCCCTAAAAGAAGTATGTTGTATTAAGCACAATTAAATTCGTTTTTTTTTTTCATGCTCAGATGTCTTCTGTTTTCAGCTAGATTATAAGCTTCTTGTAGTATGTGCACAGTCTTTGTTTTTCTTTAGTCCTCTCCAAAATATGTAGCTTAGTTTCTTTTTTTTTTTTTTTTTTAAGGTGGAGTCTCACTCTGTTGCCCAAGCTGGAGTGCAGTGGTGCAATCTCGGCTCACTGCAACCTCCGCCTCCTGGGTTCAAGCGATTCTCCTGCCTCAGCCTCCTGAGTAGCTGAGACTACAGGTGTGCTCCACCACACCTGGCTAATTTTTTTGTATTTTTAGTAGAGAAGGGGTTTCACCATGTTGGCCAGGTTGGTCTCAAACTCCGAACCTCAAGTGATCCACCCACCTCGGCCTCCCAAAGTGCTGGGATTACAGGCATGAGCCACCATGCCCGACCATAGCTTAGTTTCTTCACAAATTTTTTTGAAGTAACAAGTGAGAGTCACATGGAGATATTCTGAATTGATTAAATAAGAGTTTTGCTGGGCACGGTTGCTCACAACTATAATCCCAGCACTTTGGGAAGCTGAGGCAGGAGGCAGGCAGATCCCTTGAGGTCAGGAGTTTGAGACCAGCCTGGCTAACATGGTAAAACCCCGTCTCTACTAAAAATAAGAAAAATGAGCCAGGCATGGTGGCACGCACCTGTAGTCCCAGCTATCCAGGAGGCTGAGACAGGAGAATCGCTTGAACCTGGGAGGCAGAGGTTGCAGTGAGCCGAGATTGTGCCATTGCACTGCAGCCTGGGTGACAGAGCAAGATTCCATCTCAAAAAACAAACAAAAAAAACCCCAGAGTTTTACCCTGTATATGGAAAAATGTTGTTTATATTACAGAAAAATGCTTACATAAAATTATTAGGAATGGTCTTCTAACATTTTTCTTACTTGAGTTACCACCTATACCAATTACACTTCAGTTGCTGATTTTCAGAGAACTAAGCTGTAATAAATGACATATAACCTTAAAATTAAACTGTCAATTATTTTTCAAAATTCAGGCCAGGCATGGTAGCTCATTCCTGTAATCTCAGCACTTTGGGTGGCCAAGACAGGAGGATCGCTTGAGGCCAGTAGTTCAGTACCAGCCTGGGCAACATAGCGAAACCCTGTCTCTACAGAAAATTTAAAAATCAGGCTGGGCGCAGTGGCTCACACCTGTAATCCCAGCACTTTGGGAGGCCGAGGCAGGCGGATCACAAGGTTAGGAGATCGAGACCATCTTGGCTAACACAGTGAAACCCCGTCTCTACTAAAAATACAAAAAAAAAAAAAAAATTAGCCGGGCGTGGTGGCGGGCGACTGTAGTCTTAGCTACTCGGGAGGCTGAGGCAGGAGAATGGCGTGAACCCGGGAGGCGGAGCTTGCAGTGAGCCAAGATCACGCCACTGCACTCCAGCCTGGGCGACAGAGCGAGACTCAGTCTCAAAAAAAAAAGAAAATTAAAAAATTAGCCAGGCATGGTGGTACATGCCTGTAGTCCCAGCTACTTGGGAGGCTGAAGCAGGAGGATCACTTGAGCCTAGGGGTTCAAGGTTGCAGTGAGCCATGATCACACCACTACATTCCAGCCTGGGTGACAGAGTGAAACCCTGTCTCAAAAAAAAAAAAAACAAAAAAATCAGATGGCACTGTATTTCAATCTTGTGGTATGAGGGGGTCATCATTTTTGAAAGCAGTAAGGAAGGGAAATAATATATGTGAAAGCACTTTGAAAATTATAAAGGTATATAAATATAAAGTTTGGAAATACCAAAAAGTCAGGAACAAAAGTATAATAATTATCCACCTGGTAAATGTAATAGTTGAAAAAGAGGGCTTATAATGTATAATTATAAAACACCTATGGATATTTCTTTAGTGGTTTGTTTTTATTCAATCACTGTAGCCAATGACACATGTAAACATTCAAGGTCAAGTAAAAATGAAATATGTTAAATGTTGACACTGATGAGGAATATATGAGAAGTAATTATAAAACCTGTATTTCTGAATATAAGTTAATCAATTGCTAAAATCAGTTTAGTTTTTCTAAAATGTGTAACATTAAATACATTACTGATTTTGAACATAACATGGTACATACAATAATTTACATTAATTGTGTGTTTCTTAGTATTTATTATCTACATCAAGAAATTAAGTTTTTTTGGTTGGTTGCGGTGGCTCGCTCCTGTAATCCCAGCACTTTGGGAGGCCGAGGTAGGTGGATCACTTGAGGTCAGGAGTTCAAGACCAGCCTGGCCAACATGGTGAAACCCAGCTCTACTAAAAATACAAAAATTAGCTGGGTGTGGTGGCACACACCTGTAATTCTGGCTACCTGGGAGGCTGAGGCAGGAGAATCACTTGAACCCAGAACGTGGAGGTTGCAGTGAGCCAAGATTGCACCACTGCACTCCAGCCTGGGTGACAGAAAGAGACTCCATCTGAAAAAACAAGAAATGAAGTTTTTAAATCTATAAAAATGACTGAATCTTGTATAGGAGCACTGAGAAACCAGAGAAGAAATGCTGATGTAATTATTAGAAAGGTAAAATAGACACCAAGACCAAAATGAAACCCTAGGACAATGGTGCAGGACAAAGAAATACCACTGAAGAAAGAGGAGAATTATTATTGTAAAGTGAAATAGAACTCACAGGAGTAATCAAGTAGTAGTTCTCCATTTGGAGAATTAGCATGCTCATAACTTAAAGATGATAATGTGTTGTATTTGTAAGCGCTGCATAAAACTGGAATATTATCCTCATTCTGCGCATTTCTGTCATCACATCTGAAAGAAATACACATTTTAAAGTCATGAGAGGATAGTTTTATAGATATTTAGTCTTTATTATTATGACCATAAAATTTCAGGAACACAATTTGACAGACTGATCAGACTTTCTAAAATCTTTGTTTAGTTATGATGCTCTTTAATGAATTTCATTGACTCATTAAGTATTGTTGCTAATTGTGTTTATATCTAAATATATCAGTAAAATAGAATGCCTTAATATTTAATAAATAACATGATCTGCCAGAAAATCATATGTTATTCTGAGTGTAAATGATGATTTTGGCCAGGCATGGTGGCTCACACCTATAATCCCAACACTTTGAGAGGACAAGGCAAGAGGATCGCTTAAGCCCAGGAGTTTGAGACCAGCCTGTGCAACATAGTGAGACCTTGTCTCTATAAAAAAAAATTAAAGATTTTCATATAATTGGGCTAACCAAGATATAGGGCTAGAAATAGACTATAAGTTAGATAGGAAGGCTTTGTAAAATACGGAGAATGTATCTAGAGTAAGAAAATAAATGTAAACAAAAGAGCAAAAGTAGAAGTACCAGGTCGAGAAGAAAGTGAGGAGTTCAATCAGGCTGGAGAAATAAATGGGTAAATTAAAAATAGATTGAGATCCAGCAATCCCACTACTGGATATATACCCAAAGGGTATGAAATGAGTATGTCGAAGAGATATCTGCACTCCCATGTTCATTGCAGTATTATTTCACAATATCCAGGATATGGAATCAACCTAAATGTTCATCAACAGAGGAGCAGATAAATATAAATGAGGTAAAAGAAAATAAGTATCTTTTCAAAAAAATTAGAAAATAGATTGGTTAGACAGGACCAGATAATAGACTAAAGCTATCATTAGACAGAGACCAGTTTATTGTGTAAAATACAATATAGATGAATTAATAGAATAATGAATATAAAGATACAAAATTTATGCCCTATTTTTTTTTTGCAAGCCCACAAATAACATCATAATTTTTTTTTAAGGGTCTCACTGTATTGCCCAGGCTGGAATGTGTGGTGTAATCTCGGCTCACTGCGACTTCCACGTCCTGGGCTCAAGCGATCTTCCTGCCTCAGCTTCCCAGGTAGCTCGGGCTAAAGTCACACGCCACCACACCTGGCTAATTTTTCTATTCTTTTGTAGAGACAGGGTTTCTTCATGTTGCCCAGTCTGGTCTCGAACTCCTAGACTCAAGTGATCCACCCACCTCGGTCTCCGAAAGTGCTGGGTTTATATGCTTGAGCCACCGTGTCCAGGCCTAATTTTCTATTAATAGAGTCAACAGCCATGCCATTACATTTCATTTAATATCATCAAAAACAAATATAGGAGCAAGAAAAGAATGATAAAAACTGTACACATGCATTGAAAGTGTGCATGTAGATGATTAATACAGAGCAAAGGTCAGCCAGCTTTTTCGGTAAAGGGCCAGACAGTAAATATTTTCAGCTCTGTGAGCTAGACAGTCTCTGTTGTGACTACTGAACTTGGCTGTTGTAGCTGAAAAGCAGCCACAGACGATATGTATGGATGGTGTGGCTACATAAAACTGTACTTAAAACCAGTGGAAAGGCTGGGTTTGGCCCCATAGACTTATAGCTTGCTGACCCCTGACATAAAGAAACACTGTAACTTTTTGCCATTCATAGTCATAACTAAACAAAAAGTTATGTGTTAAATAGTGATTCACCGCTGGGCGTGGTAACTCATGCTTATAATCTTAGCACTTTGAGAGGCCGAGGTGGGAGGATAACTTGAGGCCAGGAGTTTGAGACCAGCCTGAGCAACATAGGAAGACCCAGTCTCTACAAAAATTTAAAAATTAGCTAGGCATGGTGGTGCACACCTGTGGTCCCAGCTATTTGGGAGTTTGAGGTGGGAGGATGGCTTGGGCCCAGGAGGTCAAGGCTGCAGTGAGCCATGATCACGCCAGTGTACTCCTGGGCCACAGGTAGTTGTACTAGGCATTGTGCCTGGTGCTTATTAGACATGTTGAGTCATCCAAGAGGTGTTGGAATGTCTGCCTATCTCTGTGTGCTCACAAAAATGACTATCTTAGCTGGGCACGGTGGCTCACACCTGTAATCCCCGCACTTTGGGAGGCCAAGGCAGGCAGATCACGAGGTCAGGAGTTTGAGACTAGCCTGGCCACCATGGTGAAACCCCTTCTCTACTGAAAATACAAAAAATTAGGTGGGCATGATGGCACACGTGTAATCCCAGTTACTCAGGAGGCTGAGGCTGGATAATTGCTTGAACCTGGGAGGCAGAGGTTGCAGTGAGCTGAGATCGCACCACTGCACTCCAGCCTGGGTGACAGAGCAAGACTCTATCTCAAAAAAAAGAGACTATCTTGTTCTTAATCCTCTTCAATTCTTCCTTTTTCTTCTTTTCTCCCTGGTTCCTTTGTAGTTTAATAGTTATTTAAAATCAGGTGGAGCATTTTTATGTTTCAGTATAAAACCAAAATGATCTCAGCTAAGTTGCTTTTGTTGCTTCTTTTCATATGAAGTTTTTTCCCTATCCTGTGAATCAGCCTTTAATCCAAAAATGACATAAAGAGAAGAGCAAGGACTGAGCCTTAAGTATGCCTAGAATGTTGAGGAGGCTGAGGACAGTGAAGAAGAGATGGAATAACCACAACTAGTAGCTTGGGAACCAGGATAATGTCATAAGACTCAAATGGAGGAATATCAAGGGAAGATTTAAAAAAAAACAAAACTTAGTGAATCATATAGAAGACCGAAGAGATTAAGAAAATAGAAGCAGCCAATTCATTTGTAGAGATTGTTATGAGTATCTTGGGTCAGTTTCAAGATTGGAGGATAAAAATGGGGGCGGGTTAGAAAGGTTTAGGAGCCAGTAAAATGGCTTTCACTTGTACAAATTTAACTACACCTTCTCCATTTAGAGAAAAAAAGAAAAAAAGCAGTTAATTTGGCATGTGCCCTTTTTCTCAGTGAACAGTGTCGCAGTGTGAGAGTTAACTTGGAAAAGGTAAATCTGTTTCTTCATTTGGGTTCATTTTCCACATGCCTCTCATGATGTGAGTGTGAGAGCATCATTAAAGATAACAATTATATTTTTTTATTTAAAATGGTCTCTATTATAAGTGATTTGGTCTTTGGTCTTTAGAAAAAAAAAGCGAGAGAAAGAAAATTGTTACAGTAAAAATAAAATGGCCCCTAAACAAAAGACCACTATTTCATTTATTCTCGGTTGAAGAAATGGCCATCTGTTCAACACTCTATTTTATGTATTATTTATATGTATTATAGACTTTTTGGCACAAAATAAACTGTTCACACTTTATGGAAGATTTAAAAGATTTTAAAGTATAATTTTAACTCTGCACAGTTTTCACTTGATTTTAGATCTCACTTTCTGGCCCTTCTTTCTCACCCCCCATCAAAGATGTGCCTCAACTATATATGGTAAGAAATGAAAGGAACATAAGTGGTTGATGGAGAGGAGAGTATGGTAATTAGAGAAAGCAGCAAGGTCAAAGTTAGTTATTTGTATTTTTTTTTAAAGAAATCTGTGGGTGATATGAAGGAAAATTTGAAGATGCTGGGAAGACAGCTAATAAAGGTGAAAGCAGTATTACTCCTAATATGGGTAGGATTATTTTTCTGATAAAAGTAACAGAGGTTTTTAAAGAATTTTTATAAGCGAAATAAGGTTATTTCCCTCTTTATCTACTGTTGTCCTTTAAAAGGTTTTTATATATTTCTTTGTTTACAGCTTCAGAACTAGCAAAAACACCAAAAAAAAGTGTTTCATTCAGTTTGAAGAATGATCCTGAGATTACGATAAACGTTCCTCAAAGTAGCAAGGGTAAGACATTACATTAGTTCTTTGAAAATAGTTTTCATAGTTGCTTCAAGATAGAGCATGTTACTTTTTTCCTTGTTTGTGAATTTTTATATATTTTCTTCTTTTCTGAAAATTCATTCGACAAAATGCAATTAATATTTCAACTCATGTACCTTAGTATACCCGTGTTTAGCAGTCAATAAGAGGGAAAAATATCTGTGCTAACTGAAGTTGTGCAAATTGACAGGGTTAACCAGAAATAGTCTTTAAGTCCTGTTGTCATTTGCTTGAGTTAGCCAATTATTTATAGAAGATTTGGCTTTGGGAAATACTATATGAAATAAGGCGTTTGGAGTTTGGAAGTCTTACAGATTGTGGAGCAGCTGTTTTTGAATGATCCATTCTAACTAGATTAAAAAGTGTACATTTTGTTGCTCTTTATTTATATTTTTGTTTTTGAACACCAATGTCACTTGCCGATATTTCTATTTTTTTCGTTTTTTAGAGACGGGGTCTCGCTATGTTGCCCGGGCTGAAGTGCATTGGCTATTCACAGGCACGATTACAGCACACTATTAAAGCCTTGAACTCCTGGGCTCAAGTGATCCTCTAGCCTCAGCCTCTCGTGTAACAGGGCCTGTAAGCACACCGCATTGTGTCTGGCTCCATTGTACTTTTTTTTTTTTTTTTTTTTGAGAAGGAGTCTCGCTTTTCACCCAGGCTGGAGTGCTGGAGTGCAGTGGTGTGATCTTGGCTCATTGCAACCTCTGCCTTCCGGGTTCAAGCAATTCTCCTGCCTCAGACTCCCGAATAGCTGGGATTACAGGTACCTGCCAACACGCCCAGCTAATTTTTGCATTTTTAGTAGAAACGGGGTTTCACCCTGTTGGTCAGGCTGTTTTCTAACTCCTGACCTCAAGCGATCCTCCTGCCTTGGCCTCCCAAAGTGCTGGGATTACGGGCGTGAGCCACCGCTCCTGGACAGTTGTACTTTTCAATAATCAAAATTTAAAAGGGCTCCGTTTTTCTTGTTAGAATGCTACAGAAATGCAGGAAGTGGCTGTTAAAAATGTGAGTAATCATGAAACTAATAGTGATAATCCTCTGGTAGAGAAGGAATTAATTTATAATTCAGTAATAATGTGGTGGCTTCTATGTAGAAGCTGCAACTTTGCTTTTTTTTTTTAATTTTTAATTTTTTGAATAGACACAGGATCACGCTATGATGCCCAGGCTGATCTTGAACTCCTGGCCTCAAGCAATCTTCCTGCCTTGCCTTCCAAAGTGCTGGGATTACAGGTGTGAGCCACCATGCCCGGCAAACTTTACTTTTAATGAAACTAGACCACAATGAAAAGTGAAGTGTCCGTAGTAAGTCATGGCTTTTTGTTTCATTCTTTAGGCCATTCTGCTTCAGACAAGGTTCAGCCGAAGGTAAGCAATTGACTAAAAAGCAAAAGCCTTAGTGTTACAAGTAAGACATGATGAAAAATTGCCAGAAATTCAATGAAAAAAATTGATCTCTTAGTTTATGTAGTGCTTTGTAATTTACAGATATTTGGCAGTTAAATACCTAACTTTTAGATGGAGAATTTGAGGTTCAGAGAGGTAAAGTGACTTGTGTGAGTTCACTTGACTAGGAAGGAGAACAGCTAGAAAATGAAGCCAGGCCTCCCAGACCCAACTGTTGTGCTTTTTCTGCTGTGTGTAGCTGGCCTGAAACTTTTTGGGGTTTTGCTTTTATGTATCATGTTCTGTTTCATTTGCAGGGGGAAGAGGGCAGTGTTGTGCAGTTTGATCCCAAGATGCATTAGATCCATTACTCTATCTTTTTATCTCCTCCTTTGTGGGGTTTTTTCTTTGTTTGATTGTTTTTGAGACGGAGTCTTACTCTGTCGCCCAGGCTGGAGTGCAGTGGCGTGATCTCGGCGCACTGCAATCTCCACCTTCCAGGTTCAAGTGATTCTTACACCTCAGCCTCCTGAGTAGCTGGGATTACAGGTGTGTACCACCACACCTGGCTAATTTTTGTATTTTTAGTAGAGGCAAGGCTTCACCATGTTGGCCAGGCTGGTCTTGAACTCCGGACCTCAAGTGATCCACCCACCTGGGCCTCTCAAAGTACTGGGATTTCAGGTGTGAGCCACCACGCCTGGCCTCCTTTGTGTTTTTGTGGTATAATTTTCTCATTATGCCTTTTCAAGTGGTGAGTGTTCCATGAAAGGGCCATATATGCAAAGCATCCCCCAAATGCCAAAGGAGCCAAGAAACCAAAGGACAAGGCAGACAAGTTTAGTTTGTCTGTAAAGGGTATTTTATTAGAGACAGAAGCATGGTCTTGGGCAGCCACAAGACAGGTAGCTCTCTGCACTGTTACTCCCTAGACCCACGGCTTACATACCATAAGGAAAGGGTATACATGTTCCAGCAAGATAATTAAAGGCAACCCTCTTTAATTGTCAAGACGGCAAGAATGCTATATGCATTGTAGCCAGTAATTAGTGTGATAATATCAAGGTTGACATGTTCTTTCACAGAAGGCAGTACATAAAGTCGGAATCAGGAGGCATTCATGAGACTGGGGCTAATCAGAAGTTAACATGATGGATTAGCATCCAAGATGGAGTCACTTTTGTCTCCACAGTCAGTATAGACATTTAAGGTCATGGTTATATAGCCTGTGCAGGAATGTCCTATTTAGACAAGTCTAGGTATGGGATTAGACATGCCAGACTTTCATTTGTCTTTAATAATGCTTTTTTCTTATGTCTTGTGTGTTGTATCACTATAAAAGGAAAAAAACTCATTGCCATAATCTAATCAAGAATTTAGATTATTCTTTCCCAAGTTATAGATTATAACCCATTAGAAGATATTGTCAACTCTCCCAAAAAACCAGAAAAACCTGTTGATGAAACAAAGCTACCTATCACAATAAGAGACAACATCGTTGTGACAGAATCTTACTGTACTGACTTAGAAAAGCAAGTTCAAGAGAAAATATGTATAGGGCTTGGGGATCCTGGGCTCAAGTGGCTTAAAGCAGGTTTTTCAAGATGGTAAACTGATTGGGATTGGGCAAAGTTAGGGACATGATATTTTAGGATTGGTAGACACAGTGAAGATCGTGTCTAAAAGTGTATCTTGATAACTAAACTGTTGATAAGATAAGCTGTTTGCCCTAGGAGTAATCTCTTGTCCTGATAGGGAGAACAGTTTGCCCAAATGAGCAAACTGTCAAGAGAGATTAGTTTGCAGAAATTTTCTATAGCAAGTAGGAAAATTATTTATTAGCGTTGTCTTTTTGAGCAGGAATTTTCTGCAATGGTTATTTTGACACAGGTGTGAATTATCAGACTTAAGCTGTGTAGATATATATAAGTTATCTCAATACTCAATCTTGAAATCAGTTTAATAGGACATAAACTGCATTTTTAACAAATGAAGTAGAACAGAATTTTAAATTTCTGTATTATAATTTTTTTTAGTTATATATACACGTGTACTGGGTCAAGATGACAAAATGTAAAAATTTTTGAGGATCTTGATCAAAAAAGTTTGAGACATACTGTAATTCCATTGGTAAGGGATTATTAGCTCAGTTATTAGATCACTATTCTTTTTTTTTTTTTTTTTTTTCCCCTGAGGAAGAGTTTCACTGTGTTGTCCAGGCTGGAGTCCAATGACGTGATCTCGGCTCACCGCAGCCTCCACCTCCCAGGTTCAAGCAATTGTCCTGCCTCAACCTGTTGAGTAGCTGGGATTACAGGCATGCACCAGCACGCCCGGCTAATTTTGTATTTTTAGTAGAGACGGGATTTCTCCATGTTAGTCAGGCTGGTCTCGAACTCCCGACCTCAGGTGATCTGCCCGCCTTGGCCTACCAAAGTGCTGGGATTACAGGCATGAGCCACTGCGCCCGGCCTAGAGTACTATTCTTAAAATCAAATCAGATTTTAATGACACCAGCAATCTATCACAAGACAATAAACTTAAATTTTTTTTGTCATATTGTCATGTTGACAAAATCACAGGGTACTTCAACTTTTTTCTCAGTACTATTAGAAATTTACAGGTGTATAACAGTGGATGTTTTAATGTGCTAACAACTTATGGTATTAGAGTATTCTATAAAAAAACAGACTTTGTACTTCTATAAAAAGTTACAATTTTTTAAATACAGAAAGTAAGAAAGTGTAAATCTCTCTCTCCTCAAAGAATGTAATACTTTAACACCAGTAAATTTCTAACACATTAAAAGGCCCACTGCCATATACATAGGGGTGCCTGTTCCCTTTCATACTTATGATTGCTACATAATACTATCTTTTAAAAAAATACTCCATTGGGCTGGGCGCTGTGGCTCACACCCATAATCCCAGTACTTTGGGAGGCTAAGGTGGGCAGTTTACTTGAGGTCAGGAGTTTTGAGACCAGCCTGGCCAACATGGTGAAACCCTGTCTCTGCTAAAAATACAAAAATTAGCTGGGCGTGGTGGCACGCGCCTATAGTCACAGCTACTTGGGAGTCTGAGGCAGGAGAATGGTTTGAACCCAGGAGGTGGAGGTTGCAGTGAGGTGGAGTGAGCCGAAATCACGCCACTACACTCCAGCCTGGTGATGCAGTGAGACTCTGTCTCAGGGGGAAAAAAAAAAAAAAAAAAAATATATATATATATATATACACACATACACACACACACACACACACACATATATATATACTCATTCTACTAATCTGATAGGTGGAAGTAGTTCAAAAGGCTGATATACTCATGTTTTTTCTGTACATAATAAAGTATATACATACTTTACAAATAATGTAGAATTCGATTTCTAGAATCACTCTAGTAATCCTTTGGAATTTGTTTCTTTTGTTATACCCTTTTTTTGTTCCAAATAATTCATTTGTCATAATCTTCTAGTTCTAGGAACTAAGCTCATCTAGTTCTAATGCAGTCTATTGAAAGCAAAATATTTTTCTTTTTTTCTAGCCTCTTTCACTCAGATCAGTCATTAACTTCCATGTTATTATTTAATGCTTTTTCTATTTTTAAACAGAACAATGACAAAAGTGAATTTCTGTCAACAGCACCTCGTAGTCTAAGAAAAAGATTAATAGGTACGTATTTCTTTTTACATGACGTTTTTATAAAAAGTAACATCTAAACAAGAGACAATAATAGTTAAGTATATAGGTTCTAGACTTAGACTGCTTGGTGTTTTGAATCTTTGGCTTTTAGTTGCAACACTTAGCACCATGTCTTTCACATTGTAGTCAGTGTATATTGAAGTCAGCTAAAAGGTCTTTCCAATGAAATAACATGCCTTTTAATTGTTTTGAGACAGTTTGGAAATTATTCTATTGATTTATTTGGAAATTTTATAATGAAATAATATTAAATATTCATAGTTGTACTGAATGCTAAACAAAATCAAGTAAACAGACATGGCTTCTGCCTTCTAGGAAATTAAAAATCGTTTCAGATTTTTGAATATTTAACTTTGGGGCAAATGACTGGACCTTTATATATCAGGAAGATGTCAACACCTTCCATAATGTTGACCCTTGACAATAATAGTATTAGCCAACATTGTTAAATTCAGCCTAACATCAGGGCTTCATACTTCATAGCCCTTTCTTTTCGAGGTACAGATTTCATAGAGTTGTTAAAACTGTATTTTTAATCACCATAAAGTTGGTAATGCTAAATGATTTGGTATATTAAAGCAGTAAAAGATCTGTATAGTTGTGATTGTTATTTCATGTCAACTATATCCCATGTCTTATGTTTTCTCCTCATTCCAAAGATGGGTTGTTTTTTAGAGAGAAGGTGAACTTCCCTCTTCCTTCTTAATCACCACAAAACATATATACCTACATGGAAGAAGCATACATGTAAAGAAGGTAGAGATACTTTCTGGTACCTGCCACCACTTCTAACTGTGCATGTACCATGAGCAGCAGTCAATGCACATCTGAATCTGCTAAGCTATATATGCCCACAAAATCAAGCCTTTTTTTTTCTTTTTTTTAATGTCTACATTTGTTACATGCTGACTTGGGATAATCCTCTGCAGTATATCTATTGTTCAGAATAAATATGCTGATTTGTTTAAAGTTTTTTCACTCATATTTTGGAAGTTAGCTTTTAAAAACAGTTTTATGCCTGTTTAGTGTGAAACTGGCTTTATTCTTATTTGATAAATGTAAAACTAGCTATATTATTTCTGGGGAGTTGTAGGGATGAGGTTGTGGTTTGTTTAAAAAGATAATTCTTCAACTCTGGGATGGTGTATGTGTATGTATTAGTAATAATTATAATCATAAGTACCATTTATTGAGTGCTATATTAGTTAGTGTGACATTTTCAGTAGGCAGCAACAGAAAATTCTATAATGGTAGTTTAAGCCATAGATATTTAAGTATCTCACATCAAAACAAGTATGGAGATGCAAGTTCCATGGTTGATGTGACTTAACAGTATCTTTAAGGACCCAGATCCTTCCTATCTTTTACTCTGCCACCAGCATTTTTCATCTTTAGGTTTGATACTTCATATTGCAAAATGGCTTTCATAGCTTTAAACGATGGGTATAAATAGGGGCTTTTCTTCCATAATTGAGGAAAATCTTTCCCAGAAGCTGCCAGCTATTTTCCCTCAATTCATTGGTCAAGGGGTCACATAGTCAACCATAGTTGGAGCGGAGGCTGGGAAAGCAGGTACCTAGAAGAGGAAAAAGGCAGTTACCATGATTCATCCCCTAGGATGGGGCATATGGCCATATTTTGCAAAATTGGAGTTCTGTTAGCAAGGAAGAAGGAAGGAGAACGGTGTTAGGTATGATTAGCAATTTCTATCACAGTTCCTGTGTGTCAGGCATTACTAGTGGCTTTATATACATTTCAGTGTAATCTTCCTAGTGGTTTATTAGACTATGTACTATTAATTTGATAAATAAACTGGTGCTGAGAGAATTTGTTAATTAGCTCTGGTAAAATCATGAGCAGGTAATGACAAAACCAGATTTCAGACTCTTACTTCAGAGCCCCCACTCTTTGCTTTACCCCACAATGCCTCTCTTGTCAAACCATGAAATTGTCCAAATTGCTATTTTTCCCCCCACAGTTCCAAGGTCTCATTCTGACAGTGAAAGCGAATATTCTGCTTCCAACTCAGAGGATGATGAAGGGGTTGCACAGGAACATGAAGAGGACACTAATGCAGTCATATTCAGCCAAAAGATTCAAGCTCAGAATAGAGTAGTTTCAGCTCCTGTTTGCAAAGAAACACCTTCTAAGAGAATGAAAAGAGATAAAACAGTAAGTGAAGAGAGAGACTTTAACCTTAAAGAAAAATTGTGTAATATCTCAAAGATAGGCTACCCTAAGAGATCCACATCTCTCAAAATAATATTTTTTCTTCACTTTTCTATATTTTCTCAGCCTTCCACATAAATTCCCACATATATTTGTTTCTACTTCTGGGCTTTCTTTTCTGGCCTGTCTACGTATTCATGAATTAATACCATAGTATATGCTAAATAGTATGTGCTAAAAGTGACATCTCAATTCCTTTGTATAAAAATGAACTTTTTAGGCTGGGCTCAGTGGCTCATGCCTGTAATCCAAGCACTTTGGGAGGCCAAGGCGGGTGGATCACCTGAGGTCAGGAGTTCGAGACCAGCCTGGCCAACATGGTGAAACCCTGTCTCTACTAAAAACACAAGAATTAGCCAGGCGTGGTGATGTGTGCCTGTAATCCCAGCTACCCGGGAGGCTGAAGCAGGAGAATTGCTGGAACCCAGGAGGCAGAGGCTGTAGTGAGCCGAGATCGTGCCATTGCACTCTAGCCTGGGCAATAAGAACGAAACTCCATCTCAAAAATAAATAAATAAATAAATTTTTAAATAAGCTATGGGATTAGAATAAAAAATAACAAAAATAAAAAATGAACTTTTAAGTAAATATTGATTGGACAATTGGAGGCATGAGTTCTCAGTATATCTTGTTTTTGTACCATTGTCGATGTATTCAGGTCATTGTAATGAATGATGTGGCTAGGGACCCATGTTGAGTCATTTGGAAGAACACTGCAGGCACCTTGGTTTTAGAAAAAGCTAATTATCCTGGTGCTCTGTCTAAAGGTTCAGAGCAGTTGAGGAGCCTACTGCTTAAATAGCTTTCTGTCCCTTCCTTACCACCCTAGAGTTTAGTCCTGCCCAAAATCAGAAGAACAAATAGTGTGAGAAGAAAATTCCTCTTGACTGGAATAGTAGGCCAGTTTTTTGGTTTGTTTGTGTGTTTTTTTTTTTCTTTTGCTACCTTGCAGTTGATTTCCTCCTCATTTTCACAGTACTTCAGCTATACTAATATTAAAGGATTTGCTAAGACTATTTGAGGCCAGGTATGGTGGCTCAGGCCTGTTATCCCAACACTTTGGGAGGGTAAGGTGGGAGGATTGCTTGAGGCCAGGAGTTTGAAACCAGCCTGGATAACATAATAAGACCTTGTCTCTGCAAACAAACAAACAAACAAACAAAAATTTAAAAATTAGTCAGGTGTAGTGGTGCATGCCTGTAGTCCCAGCTACTTGGAAGGCTGAGGTGGGAGGATCCCTTGTGCCCAGGAGGTTGGGGGGTGCAGTGAGCTGTATTTGCACCGCTACACTGCAGCCTGGGTGACAGAGTGAGACCCTTCCTCAATAAAGAAAGGGGGGGAAAAAAAAAGACTTACTTGAGGAGAAACAAAGATCTTGATATATAAAACCATCTCTCTGTTTTTAGTCTAAATGGAAATTACATATTGTAACTTAGGAATCATTTTGAGGAACAGACTACTACTTCACCTAGTCATTTCTTTAACTTATATGATCCTAGTAATTACTCAGTTTTATTACTGAAATTAAATATGCTTGGTCCTTAACTGGTACTGTTGCTTTAAAAAGAAAATACTACCAAGTAAAGAATTTCACGTGTCCTATTTTACATTAATATTACTGTCTAATTTTGATATAAGACAGATAACTGAAGCTACTAAGGACTGACTACTCTTTTCACTTTCAGAGTGACTTAGTAGAAGAATATTTTGAAGCCCACAGCAGTTCAAAAGTTTTAACCTCTGATAGAACACTGCAGAAGCTAAAGAGAGCTAAACTGGATCAGGTATGTTGCAAGGAATGTTACTTCTAAATTTTTTTTACTCTGTCCTGAAAAATATGCTATGTAAGCAACAGATTTGAAAAGTATACACAAGTAGAATTATCGTCCTGATCAAATGAAACACAAGTTAATGTGATTATTACTTCTTTTATTATATAAATAGTAAATAGGCTGGGCACACCTGGCTCATACCTGTAATCTCAGCACCTTGGGAGGCCAAGGGAGGAGGATTACGTGAACACAGGAGTTTGAGACCAGCCTGGACGACATAGGGAGACCTCATTGTTACTAAAATTTAAATAAATAAATAAATAATTTACTGGATTAGACAGACTATAATTATGCATTTTTCCCCTCTTACTCATTTATTATTTCTTCAGGATCTATGATAATCATCAGGGTCATAGTTCCTTGATATCCATTTACTGTTTATGTCTGTTATTCATTTAACCTATATGTATTCACTAAATCTCACACTGGTCATAAAACAGCGACTGCAACCTGACTTTCTCTCAGTTACAAACTTTGTAAAAAGTAGAGGATATTCTACTTGAGGATATTATGGAAAACCTACCCAGTATGGTAAGGTAACAAGATTACTATGTGCCATGGTTCCAGTAGCTCATTTTACAAAAAAAAAAAAAAAATACCATACAGTTATACTTGCTGGGATTTTACTTCTCTATAAGAGGAGACAGAACCATCTGAGTGAGAAAATCTTTGTCAGTAGTAATTGCAATTGATAATCTAAGTCCTGGCTCATTGGTATTGAGACTCGGATCAGAGAATATAAGCAATATGGGAGAAGGACACATGAGTCTAGGTTCACTATAGGACTTCATCAGACTTAGAGGCAAAAAGATCTCTAGGAGGATGAAAGAAACACCTGTCAGTGAGGGAGAGGAAAGCCTTTCATTGGTCGTAAACATAGCATAGCTAACCAATACAATCTTCAGTAGCATGTGACAATAAGCATTTATTTTTCATGTCTGCAAGTCAGTCAGAAGTTGGCTGATACAGGATTTGCTCTATGTTTCTCTTCCTCGTTGGACCAGCAGGCTAGCTGAGGCATGTTATCCTCATGACAGTGGCAGAGGCATAAGAGGAAAAGTGGGAAAACACACAATCTCTTACAGCCCAGGCTCAAAACTAGATTGCCAGTTCTGCTTCATTCTAGTACAGCTGGATATTGGGGTCGAAAGTGCAGTTTTCCATGAATATTAATTAAAGTTTGAAATGAGGTTGGGCATGGAGGCTCACACCTGTAATACCAGCACTTTGGGAGGCCAAGGCGGGAGGATCACGAGGTCAGGAGTTTGAGAGCGGCCTGCCCAACATGGTAAAACCCCGTCTCTACTAAAACTACAAAAATTAGCCAGGCGTGGTGGCACGCACCTGTAATCCCAGCTACTCAGGAGGCTGAGGCAGGAGAATCGCTTGAACCTGGGAGGTAGAGTTCGCAGTGAGCTGAGATCGTGCCACCGCACTCCAGGCTGGGTGACAGAGTGAGACTCTGTCTCAAAAAAAAAAAAAAGTTTGAAATGAAAGTACATACATGAGATAACATTCTAGCGTTCACACTCAAGTGTGACTATGCTCAGATAATCTAGTGTAAATGACTGCTGGAAAAGATATTAGTGCTTTCTCTGCTTTTTCAGGGCTCTGAACTTAGAAGAGATAAGAGGGTTGTTTTTTTTTAACTACCTACTTAACAATTTTAAATTGTTTAACTACCTATTTAACAATTTAACTACCTACTTAACAATTTTGCTTAAAGGTAGTTCTGTTTGCTTTAACTGTGACTAAATAAACACAGTACAAGCCAGAGTACCTGGAATATTTATCGCAACTCTAATCTTCAGTATTTAAATAATATTTTACGTGAAAGGTGGTGGAATCATGAAAACATGGTAGTGCCAAAGTGAAGACC
The DNA here is from genome assembly GCF_028885625.2 of Pongo pygmaeus. Taxonomy (NCBI): domain Eukaryota; kingdom Metazoa; phylum Chordata; class Mammalia; order Primates; family Hominidae; genus Pongo; species Pongo pygmaeus. The sequence goes on along the minus strand of NC_072384.2, from coordinate 101,156,932 downwards.
CATGTGTAGCTTTTTGCTAGAGTTTTCATTTCAAAAAGTGATCTCTGATTCATCAGCATGAATTTCCAAGTTTGGGGTACAGGGCAATGCACTTTCCTCAGTTTATTTATATTATTGTTTTTAAAAATTTGCAATACTTACCAAAGATAAAGGATTTGTTAGAAACAGCTTTTGGAAGAGGAGCAGTGATATAGGTTTATTTTACTAATGATAATAGTAAGTAAATTATAAAGAACCTTTAATGTTTTCTGAGAAATTAAAGCCTGTTCTTGGAGTTTATAATCATTTAAGTGGTTCTGGACAAAACTTACCAAATTCTTTACTGTTATTACTAAAAAGAATGTTAACAATTTTAAGAAAACAAAAAAATTATTTTTTAAGAATTTTGTTTATTGGTTGATATACTCATTGCCAAACCAGATTAAAGTAATATTCCAATTGGATTGGCTTCTTCTAAGCTCTACTTCTAAGGAAATTGTTTGGATTGATTTGCTGTCTGTGGTTTGAGAATGACTTTTTTCCCCTCCTCCTTTTTTTTTAAAGCAAACTTTGCGTAACTTACTGAGCAAGGTTTCCCCTTCCTTTTCTGCCGAACTTAAACAACTAAATCAACAGTATGAAAAATTATTTCATAAATGGATGCTGCAATTACAGTAAGTATTATCGTTACAAACCCTTGTAAAATAAAGAATAATATATATTTACATGAATATGTTAAAGTAAGTTAACATTTTTCTTTTTACAGTGAATTTGAGATATTTAGTCTTATATAAAAATAAATGTAAAAATAGACATTATGACTCAGATATAGAAATGTCACTTTATTGTATGACTCTTCCCAGAAATTCTACAGTTTTTAAGAAATTTGTGTTTATCAGACTTGACAGCCATTGATAAGATAAATAGCATTTCTTAGAATTATGTTATTGGTTTAAAAAACTTGAATATTTCCTTTGTCAAGATTAATAAATATAACAATTAGAAAAAAAAAATTAGAAAGTTTTCCACAGCATAGTTCTTTAAATGAAAGGATAATATTTACTTTAATCTTATGTATGTGTACTACAGACATTCAGAATTTTATGAACAGATTTGTTCTATAAGCATTATTTTACTATTTTAACATTATTTCCTAGAATATTTTTTCAGTTATTATTTTTACACACCTCAGATTAAATTTTAAATTTCCATTAAAACGCCTAGAAGAATGATTGAAATCAAAACATAATACTTTCTTTTTATCATAATTACTTTTATCCTTGCAGTTAAAAAGACTTGAACATAAGGAAGTGCTTAAAATGTACACTAATGTGAATATACATGCACACTCACAGTTACATTGTCACTGAGGTAAATAAGAAGGTAGAGCCATGGGCCAGGCACTGTGACCCATACCCATAATCCCAGTGCTTTGGGAGGCCAAGGCAGGAGGATTGCTTGAGCCCAGGGGTTTGAGAGACTCTGTCTTAAAAAAAAAAAAAAAAAGTTATGCTAGGAAGGGAATGATTAACTTGACTGCAAGAACCTCGGCTTCTCTCAATAACTGTTTTATGGATCTATGCATTATAAATTTGTAAGCTCTTCACTCTAATTCCATCCCCAGCCCATCATTATTTTTTTCTCCCAGTATGTCAACCTAGTTAACTTAATTTGCTTTGCTTCTCAGATTAGACCTTATAGTCAGCAAGTTCATTGGAACTGCTAGCTCTCTGAATTCCTTGCCTCTTTATTTCTGCTGCTTTGGACCCTTGGTAATCTCTACCTTTGGAGGTTACCTCTTTTCTGTTCTTCCATTTCTAGGTTATCTTGCATTGCCAGAGAGCATCACATAAATACTGTTTCTGCTTGACCTTTGTAAACAATCACAGAGTTGGACTTTAGCTTGACCTCTAGTGCTTGGTGTTCTGGGTGGTCTCATTCACTCTTCTGGCTTCAGTAGTTTTCTGTATATGAATGACTCATGTAACTGTTAACCTCCAACCCATACCTCACTCTCAGTAGCAGACCTGGATATCTGAATGTATATTAGAAGTTTCTACTTGGATGTCCTGTAAATAATTCAACATACATAAAATTAAACTCATCTGAAATCCACTGTTCCCACCTGCCCCTGCTATCCAGCAGAGTGAATGAATGAATGTTAGTCACTCCATTTGTGTAGTTGCCTATGGCAGAAAACTGAGTCATTCTTTTTTTTTTTCTTTTCTTTTTAAGAGACAGTCTCACTCTGTCACCCAGAATAGTGTGAATACAGCTCAAGGAGCCCCAACCTCCTGGGCTCAAGCAATCCTCCCACCTCAGCTTCCCAAATAGCTGGGTCCATAGATGTGCGCCACCATGCCTGGGCTAATTTTTTAAATTTTTTATTGTGTAGAGATGAGGTCTCACCATCTTGCCTAGGCTGGTCTCAAACCGCTGGGCACAAGCAGTTCTCTGCCATGGCTTCCGAAACTGCTGGGATTACAGGCGTGAGCCACAGCACCCAGCCCTGAGTCATTCTTAAGTATTCTTTTCCTCACTCTCCACATCTAATCAGTCTCCAACTCTTATTGGTTTGACTTTCTATAAAGTTCTTGACATTTTAACATTTTTCTCCATGACAGCTAAGTTAATCTTCCAGTTTTGTTCCTTCCTATCCATTCCCCAAATATAGCCAATGTGATCTTTCTGAAAAGAACATGTTACTTTCCTACTTAAAACCTTTCTGTTAATCCCTCATTAGTTATTTTTAAATGCTCATTCTTGGCTGGGCACGGTGGCTCACGTCTGTAATTCCAGCACTTTGGGAGGCCAAGGTGGGTGGATCACCTGAGGTCAGGAGTTCGAGACCAGCCTGACCAACATAGTGAAATCCCGTCTCTACTAAAAATACAAAGTTAGCCGGGCTTGGTGGTGCACGCCTGTAATCCCAGCTACTTGGGAGGGTGAGGCAGGAGAATTGCTTGAACGCGGGAGGCGGAGGTTGCAGTGAGCCAAAATCGCGCCACTGCACTCCAGCCTGGGTGACAGAGCAGGACTCCATCTCAAAATAAATAAATAAATGCTCATTCTCCTTGGAATGAGTGAATTAATGGTTTAGTGTGACTTAACAAGGCCTTTGTTACTTGACCTCTTTTCAATTTGTATCAGTTTGAACTCTGCTTCAGCCTGTAAAACTTTTTAGGACTTTTTTTTTTTTTTTTTTTTTTTTTGAGACAGAGTCTCTCTCTGTTGCCCAGGCTGGAGTGCAGTGGTGCAGTCTCGGCTCACTGCAAGCTCCGCCTCCCGGATTCACGCCATTCTCCTGCCTCAGCCTCCTGAGTAGCTGGGACTACAGGTGTCCACCACCACGCCCAGCTAATTTTTTTGTATTTTTAGTAGAGACGGGATTTCATCGTGTTAGCCGGAATGGTCTGGATCTCCTGACCTCGTGATCCGCCCGCCTCAGCCTCCCAAAGTGCTGGGATTACAGGCGTGAGCCACTGTTCCCGGCCTTTTTAGGGCTTTTATTGGCAATGGTCTCCCTTGCCTCCAGTCATCTGTCATCTGAAAAGTAATAGAAGCTACAGTGAAGCTACTGAACAAATTAGAACTAGAAGCTTGGTATATAGATAATAAAATTGTGCCTTTACCTTGTATGAGTTTGGAATAAATATTTGTTTATTTATTTAAGATGGAGTCTTACTCTGTTGCCAAGGCTGGAATGTAGTGATGTGATCTCAGCTCTCTGCAACCTCCACCTCCCAGGTTCAAGCAATTCTCCTGCCTCAGCCTCCCAAGTAGCTGGGATTACAGGCACCTGTCACCATGCCCAGCCAATTTTTGTATTTTTAGTAGAGACAGGATTTCACCATGTTGGCCAGGCTGGTCTCGAATTCCTGGCCTCAAGTGATCCGCCTGCCTCGACCTCCCAAAGTGCTGGGATTACAGGCGTGAGCCATCATGCCCGGCCAATAATAATTTTTAAAAAGAATACTTTTTTTTTTTAGGAAGGAAGAGGAAGAACTGGGATGGCTGAATCACTAAATATTGATTCCTGGCCTTGCACGGTGGCTCATGCCTGTAATCCCAGCACTTTGAGAGGCTAAGGCAGGCACATCACCTGAGGTCAAGAGTTCGAGACCAACATGGTAAAACCCCGTCTCTACTAAAAATATAAAAATTAGCTGGGCATGGTGGAGGGTGCCTGTAATCCAGCTGCTCGGGAGGCTGAGGCAGGAGAATCGCTTGAACCTGGAAGGCTGAGGTTGCTATGATGGTGCCACTACACTCCAGCCTGGGCGACAGAGCGAAAACAAAAATTATTATTAATTAGTTAATTTTTTTTTACAGACACTGTCTTGCTCTGTTGCCCTGGTTGGAGTGCAGTGGCATCATCATAGGTCACTGCAGCCTCAAACTCCTTGGCTTAAGTGATCCTCCCAGCTCAGCCTCCTGAGTAGCTGGAACTGTAGGCACCTGCCACCACATCCAGATAATTTTTTAATTTTTTTCTTCTTTTTTTTTTTTTTTTTCCCGAGATGGAGTCTCGCTCTGTCGCCCAGGCTGGAGTGCAGTGGCGGGATCTCGGCTCACTGCAAGCTCCGCCTTCCAGGTTCACGCCATTCTCCTGCCTCAGCCTCCCCAGTAGCTGGGACTACAGGCACCCGCCACTGCACCCAGCTAATTTTTTTTTTTTTTGTATTTTTAGTAGAGACGGGGTTTCACTGTGGTCTCAATCTCCTGACCTCCTGATCCGCCCACCTCGGCCTCCCAAAGTGCTGGGATTACAGGCGTGAGCCACCGCACCCGACCTAATTTTTTTTTAAAAGAGAAATATTTTTGGCTAGACATGGTGGCTCACACATGTAGTCCCAGCAATTTTGGGGGCCAAGGCGGGTGGATTACTTGAGCCCAGGAGTTCAAGACCAGCCTGGGCAACATGGCAAAAGCCCATCTCTAGTAAAAATATAAAAATTAACCAGGTGTGGTGGTGCACAGCTGTAGCCCCAGCTTCTTGGGAGACTGACGCTGAAGAGTTGCTTGAACCTGGGAGGCTGAGGTTGCAGTGAGCCAAGAGTGCCACTGGACTCCAGTCTGGGTGACAGAGTGACTCTGTCTCAAAAAAAAAAAAAAAAAAAAAAAGATACATACGTATACATACATGAAAAACTTTTTTGCGTTTGCCTTCCCAAAATTCTGGGATTACAAGCTTGAGCCAGTGCGCCTACCCCTTTCCTGTATTTTTTATAAACTTAATTTAAGGAAACTGGTTGATAATAAAATTGGCAATAACAAGTATTGAAGTTTAATTTCATGAATACTGTCTTTCCTAACAGCCTTGGGTTCAACATTGTGCTTTATGGTTTGGGTTCTAAGAGAGATTTACTAGAAAGGTTTCGAACCACTATGCTGCAAGATTCCATTCACGTTGTCATCAATGGCTTCTTTCCTGGAATCAGTGTGAAATCAGTAAGTTTCAAAAATGTTAAAGGGAAAAACATTATATCCTCTGCCAATTCATGCCCCCACATAAATGAGGATGGAGTATTAAAGAATTTTTGTTTTAGCCTTCATGGTAGAAGGATTGTATAGTGCTTAATACCATGTGTTTGGACTCAAGAATCTAGCTTTGAAACCATCTTTGAATGTCCTACATTGTAACTGATGTGTATTAAAACTTAGGAAAATGTTAGCTTTGTTTACTACACTAAGTATCAGTGGTACTTCTGAAGGAGGGAATTATGTGGTCTTCAGTTTTGTTATAAACTATGAAAATGCTTTATTAGGCAAAAACTACATGCTGTGAAAATGCTTTAAAATGCAACAGGATGTGATGTGAAGACTGTAGTTTTACAATACATTTATCATAGATCATTTTTATTCCAAATGCTTAATATCTCTTCATCATTTGAACATGAAATCTTTTGGGTGCTGGATATTGAGCCATGTAGTATTCCTTTTTTAAAGTGTCTATAGTGTTTGTGTCCTGTTTCCTTTGATAGAACTGTAGTTTTCTAATGTTTCTCATGTTCTTGGGAGCTTTTTCATTTGTTTTTGCTGCCCTCTTATATTACCTATTACCTTTACATCTTTGTTATTCTTTTAGCCACAACTTAGGCAAAAAACAATGAATTAGATATACTCAAATACCAGTAGAATTTTTAAAAGTTATTTTTTAAACTTTTGGGAAATCCAAATTCATTTTTAATTTATAAAAAAAGGTTTGATTTTCTAGTTGTATATGACAATAAATTGTAATTAATGTGGTACCTCTTCCACATTCATGATATAGGTCCTGAATTCTATAACAGAAGAAGTCCTCGATCATATGGGTACTTTCCGCAGTATACTGGATCAGCTAGACTGGATAGTAAACAAATTTAAAGAAGGTAACATGAAGTAGATGCTCTGTAGTTTTAGGGTAAAGTTAAGCATATACTTCTACTTATTCATGTATTTATATACATACAATATTATTATTATTATTATTATTATTATTATTATTATTATTATTTTATTTTTGAGACAGTCTCTCTGTTGCCCAGCCTGGAGTGCAGTGGCGCAATCATGGCTCACTGCAGCCTTGACCTTCTGGGCTCAAGCAATTCTCCCACTTCAGCCTCCCAGGTAGCTCAGATCACAGGCGTGTGCCATTGTGCCTGGCTAATTTTTTATTATTTGTAGAGATGAGGTCTCGCTATGTTGCCCAGGATAGTCTTGAACTTATGGGCTCAAGCAGTCCTCCTGCCTTGGCCTCCCAAAGGGCTGAGATTATAGGTGTGAGCCACCACACCTGGCCCAAAAAGATTATTTTAATAATGGCGTTTATCTTGGTGCTCTAAAAAAGTTTGTCCTTTTTCTATGAACTTTTTCCATGAACTTAACAGGAAAGAAAAATCTTAGTCCCATTTTCTTAAGTTTGTATATCCAAAAGCCTCTTTCTGTTTATAAAACACTCCAAAAGTGCAGTGGCGCGATTTTGGCTCACTGCAACCTCCGCCCCCCGGGTTCAAGCAATTCTCCTGCCTCAGCCTCTCAAGTAGCTGGGATTACAGGCATGCACCACCAAGCCCGGCAAATTTATTTCAGAATAATTTTCAGGTTTTGTTTTGCTTGTGTAAAGTGCCTCCACTTGAGTGGTACATCTTTGTCTGATATTTTTATATTGTTTAATGTTTTTATAAAACATTATTTCTTGGCTGGGCGCAGTGGCTGACGCCTGTAATCCCAGCACTTTGGGAGGCCGAGCTGGGTGGGTCACTTGAGGTCAGGAGTTCGAGACCAGCCTGGCCAATATGGTGAAACCCCATCTCTACAAAAATACAAAAAAATTAGCCAGGCGTGGTGGCACACGCCTGTAGTCCCAGCTACTTGGGAGGCTGAGGCAGGAGAATTGCTTGAGCCCGCGAGGCAGAGATTGCAGTGAGCCAAGATCATACCACTGCACTCCAGCCTGGGTGATAGAGTGAGACTCTATCTAAAAATAAATAAATAAATAAAACATTATTTCTTTATTCTGTGTACATATCATTACATTGGGATAATTTTATATACTAAGATCTCTGATTCTTTTGGTGTGAATGTTTTGGTTATGTGAGTATGTCAGAAAATTGGAAATAGTATTATATAGTCTCTGACAGTTCGTTGCCATTTAGTAATGACTAAGTTAAGAATTAAGAGAAGTAATTGAGAATGCCTAACTGCTTTGATGGATAATTTTTTTGATAATGACAATAATCTTAGCTCTGTTTCCATAGTACTTTTATCTTGTCAATATTCTAGCATGTTCTTTAGTTTTGTCTTCATTTTGTTTCCAACCTGAAAAGCTTTCTGTCCCAAATTTCCTTTCACATTTCTACACCCATTTTATCTACAGTTCTTTATAGAAATGGACAGTATACTTTTTTTTTTTTTTTTTAACACAGTCTTGCTCTCTCACCCAGGCTGGAGTCCAGTGGCACAAACACAGCTCACTACATCCTAAACCTCCTGGGCCCAAGTGATCCTCCCAACTCAGCCTCCCCATTAGCTGGGGCTACAGGTACACACCACCTGCCTGGCTATTGTTAAAATTTTTTGTAGAGATGGAGTCTCAGTCTGTTGCCCAGGCTGGTCTCAAACTCGTAGACCTCAAGGGATACTCCTGCCTGGGCCTTCCAAAGTGCTGGGATTACAGGCATGAGCCCAGCCAGACAATATACATTTTTATACCAACTCTACACATTTGAAAACAGGTAGAGTTGATTCTCATTATTCACAGATTCTATAATAGCAAATTTACCTGCTTGCTAACATTTATTTATAATCCCAAAATCAATATTCTTGGCACTTCTGCAAAGTGACACATGGCACAGAGTGGCAAAAAATTTGCATTGCCCAATGTACATATTCTAAGCAGAGGTCAAACAAAGCAATGCTTTGCCTTCTTGTTTCAACTCTCATACCATAAACAAGCATCCTTTCCGCAGTCTGTTCAGTGCTACGTTTTTCACATTTTTCTGCTTTTGTGTTGGTGATTTGGCTATTTAAAATGGCCCGCAAGCATAGTGTTAAAATGCTATCTAGTGTTCCCAAGCACAAGAAGGCTGTGATGTGCCTTGGGGAAAAAATACTTGTGTATATAAACTTCCTTCAGTTATGAGTTATAGCGTTCTTGATTGTGAGTTCCGTGTTAATAGACCAACAGTGTATATTAAAAATAAAGTTGCCCTTAAGCCGGGTGCGGTGGCTCACACCTATAATCCCAGCACTTTGGGAGGCCGAGGCAGGTGGATCACTTGAGGTTAGGAGTTTGAGACCAGCCTGGGCAACATGGTGAAACCCTGTCTCGACAAAAAATACAAAAAATTAGCCGGTCCTGATGGTGCTCACCTGTAATCCCAGCTAGTCGGGAGGCTGAGACAGGAGAATCGCTTGAACCTGGGAGTTGGAGGTTGCAGTGAGCCAAGATCACATCACTGCACTCCAGCCTGGGCAACAGAGCGAGACTCCGTCTCCAAAAAGAGTAAATAAATAAAAATAAAATTGCCTTTAAACAGAAACACACATAAAACAAAGTTATATATTGAACCTAACCCTGTATTTCCTCTGGGAACAGTGGTTCAGTATTCAATAATTCAGGATTTGCAGCAGCATAGAACTTAATATAATGAGAGTCAAGGATATATTTCCCAGAACCCTAAAACTACTGCATATGTGAACATATCTTATTTATTCATTACGTGGGCATATAGTGAATTACTGGCAGGTTATCGTAAGAAAAAACAAATCTGTTTAGTTTGTTTTCAGTTCTTTCAACCTTATTATTTAATTAAAAATCAATTGCTGCAATATTTATTCCTATAATAATTTTGGCTTGTTTTTCTGTATTGTCTTTAGTTTTCAACATAAGTTCTCCTACTTAAAGAATAACAGAAGCATAGCTTTTTATTCCCTTACCACAGATCCTTGTAAGAGCCCAGTATTGTTCGTATGCTCATTAAAATAGATGCCTAAGTCACTTTATTAGATGCCTAAGTCACTTTATATTTGTGTGCATCTGTGTGTATACATATGTTTGGTTTTGGGTGTTTTTGGTTTTGATGCTGTTAAATATGATGACGTCTAGATTTCAGGGAACCTGGGATTTTCACAATTTGTCATCTCAGAATCTTTGTCACTATATTGTCTCTCTTACCCATCTACCCCCGAGTAGAAGAGAAATTTACTCACTCTCTGAAAGACGTATACTCTATCACGTATGCCAAGTCTCCAGAGAGACTTATCATTACCCGTGGCTTTTAAATATACATTAAAAATAAAAGTTACCTGATTCTGCTGCCCTTTCACACTATTTTATTTTTCTGTTTTCGTATGGTTTCAGTATTTTTGAAGACATGTCCTGCCTTCTATTTTTTCTTTCTTTTTTTTACCTGTGTCATTCTAATGTCTTTCCTCTGTGCTATCAGAACTGTATGCTTGATCACCTGTAACTTTCTTCTTACCAAGCCCAGTGACCTTGGCTCATCCTTTATCTTGATCTCTGCTGTATTTGATAGTGTCAACAACTCCATCCTCTAAATTCCTCCTTCACTGACTTTTATAATTTTATCTGAACTTCCTGATGCCTTGAGCAGTATCCTAACCCCCACCCCCCACCCACCCCTTTTTTGGTCTCCTTTGGCTTTTGTGATAATCTGGGTTTTCTATATAATCTCTGAGAGCATTATATATAATGCTTTCTGAGAACTCCTTTGGTTTTTTTGGTATCCCTCCACTCCCACATTGTAATAAAACATGCACAGATTCACCTCCAATCTATTGTATACATCTTGCCTATTTCCCATGCCTTATTTAAAGCTGCTTTCTTTAGGCTGGGCACGGCGGCTCACACATGTAATCCCACCACTTTGGGAGGCCAAGGCGGGCAGATCACTTGAGCTCACGAGTTTCAGACCAGCCTGGGCAACATGGTGAAACCCCATCTCTACAAAAAATATAAAAATCAGCTAGGTGTGGTGGTACACGCCTATAGTCCCAGCTACTCGGGAGGCTGAGGTGGAAGGATGGCTTGAGCCCTGGATTTCAGGGTTGCAGTGAGCTGAGATCACACCACTGCACTCTAGCCTGGACAACAGAGCCAGAACTTGTCTTAAATAACAAAACAAAACAAAAAGCTGCTTTCTGTAGGGCCTGACTTCAGTGCTAATCATGTCTTGTCTATTTTATGAGTAAATGACATATCTTCTCAAATAAATTTCATACCCCTAAGCAATCATTATTTTATCCTATACTACTTTAATATATTTTTTAATACCTAGGCATTGTGTGTGGTAGAGGAAATAATCACTGAAATATCACTAAAAATAATAATTGCAGCTGGACATGGTGGTTCACGTCTGTGATCCTAGCACTTTGGGAGGCCAAGTTGAGTCCAGGAGTTCAAGACCAACCTGGGCAACTTAGTGAGACCCCGTCTCTACCAAAAAAACAATTAGCCAGGCATGGTGGTGTGGCCCTGTAGTTCCAGGTAATCGAGAGGCTGAGGTGGGAGGATTGTTTGAGCCCAGGAGTTGGAGGCTGCAGTGAGCTATGATTGTACCACTGCACTCTAGCCTAGGCAACAGAGTGAGATCCTTTAAAAATAATAATAATAATAATAATTGGATTTCTTTTCTTTTTAGATTCTTCTTTAGAACTCTTCCTTCTCATCCACAATTTGGATAGCCAGATGTTGAGAGGAGAGAAGAGCCAGCAAATCATTGGTCAGTTGTCGTCTTTGCATAACATTTACCTTATAGCATCCATTGACCACCTCAACGCTCCTCTCAGTAAGTTAAATGTTACTATTTTTCCTTCTAGAGATATCAGTCTTACAAGACAAATTCTATTAATGTAAATCAGAAAATTTTTACTGTTTTTAGTATGCTTTTTCCCCTTTTACATGTTTAAAAACACAGGTTACCAAAAAGGTGTTCTCAATCTAATTTAGAACATAATTTTTGGAAATAAAAATTCAGATACTAAATGAGGATGTTTTAGTCTAAAGTTAAATGGAGGGAAAAGACCCAACTATTATTTTGGTCTCTTTCTCTTCTTGTAATATTGCAACATTTATTTTATGAACTTAATTTATAGACTGTCTGATAATCCTGTAGAAGAAAATGTTAAAACATTACTAACTTTTTAAAAAGAAGGCATTGGTAGTGCTAAGATTTTAATTTATGCTTAATTGAAAATAAAGGTTCAGATGTTGGTTGAAAATGAAATTAGATTGTGAGTTACTGATTTAGATATGGAAGTGGCAAAAATGAAAAACTTGTGGATTCATTTTTATTTAATCCTTTCTCATTCTTTTGTAAAGTGGAATCTAGTAACATGACAATATGAGAAAATAATTTGTAATTCTTGTTTTCTTTGATCATGTGCTAGTGTGGGATCATGCAAAGCAGAGTCTTTTTAACTGGCTCTGGTATGAAACTACTACATATAGTCCTTATACTGAAGAAACCTCCTATGAGAACTCTCTTCTGGTAAAGCAGTCTGGATCCCTGCCACTTAGCTCCCTTACTCATGTCTTACGAAGCCTTACCCCTAATGCAAGGTAAGGATGAAAACCATACTTCTTTTTTAAAAACTATACATTTTAAGATATGTACTACTAGGTTTTAATGGGGATACTGAAGTCCCTAGTTAGTTGAAGGATTAAGTGAAATTATAGTAATAATAGTTACCAGTACTGGTTTATGGAGTAGGCAGACAAGTCAACAGTAGTCTATCAAATTGCCCAGTAATAAAGCGAGAATACCAACTTTTTATTTCTTAATATATTTTGATATTTCTGAATATGAGCACCTGACTGGTCATAATGGAGAAAAAGCAGACTTTTCATGACTTTTACTTAAATTTTATGGTTATTTTTCATTACATTTTGAACATTCTGATCCAAACAGTGAGTACTTTATATGCAATACCTCATTTGATCCTAACTAAGGTGGATAGTCAGTGGCACAAAGACTTTGATCCAGATATGCCAGCTCCAAAACTCATGCTCTTAAACATCACTGTGTAAAAAAAAAAAAAAAAAAACAAAACACATCACTGTGTAATGTCTCCAGTCAAGCCCTTACAGCAGCCTAACCTAGAGGCATATCTGAATTAATAAATGCAAGCTGGTTATAGCATAAGCCAGCAAAAAATAAATTGCATAATTAGCCAGACGCAGTGGCCCACGCCTGTAATACCAGCACTTTGGGAGGCCAAGGCAGGTGGGTCACCTGAGGTCAGGAGTTCGAGAGCAGCCTGGCCGACATGGGGAAACCCCATCTCTACCAAAAATACAAAAATTAGCCAGGTGTGGTGGCACGCACCTGTAGTCTCAGCTACTCAAGAGGCTGAGGCCGGAGAATTGCTTGAACCCAGGAGGCAGAGGTTGCAGTGAGCTGAGATTGCACCACTGCACTCCAGCCTGTGTGACAGAGCGAGACTCTGTCTCAAAAAAATAATAAAGAAAGAAATTGCATAATTAGCCTGTTGAAAGAAGCTTTTAGTAACAAACTTTACCCCCTGACAAAAGCATAAAATTATAGAATTATATTTAACAAGATGAAGTGTTGAAAAATAACAAACCTTGCTGAGAATAGATAATTAAGAGCTGGATAGATGAAAAGAAATATTGTGTTCTTGGGTGGGTAGATTAAATATTATAAGAGTAGCAATTCTTTCCAAGTTAGAAATGTGTTAGACTTGCCAGGCACAGTGGCTCAAGCCTGTAATCCCAACACTATGCGAAGCTAAGGCAGGAGGATTGCTCCAGATGGGACCTTGAGACCAGCCTGGGCAACACAGGGAGACTCCATCTCTACAAAAAATTTTAAAAATTAATTGAGTGTGGTGGTGTACACCCATAGTCTCAGCTGAGGAGGCTGAAGGGAGCCGAGATTGCACCACTGCACTCCAGCCTGGGTGATAGAGCAAGACCCTGTCTCCAGAAAAACAGGTATTAGATCTATAAATTAGTCAAAATGTAAATGAATTTTTTTGTTTTAAATTTGAAAGAAAATTTAGTTTCCTAAAGAATAAACAGTCAGCTGGGTGTGGTAGCTCACACCTGTAATCCCAGCACTTTGGAAGGCCGAAGCGGGTGGATCACTTGAAGTCAGGAGTTCGAGACCAGCCTGGTCAACATGCTGAAACCCTGTCTCTACTAAAAACACAAAAATTAGCGGGACTTGGTGGCGCACACCTGTAATCCCAGCTACTTGGGAGGCTGAAGTGGGAGAATCGCTTGAACCCAGGAGGCGGAGGTTGCAGTAAGCCAAGATCACGCCACTGCACTCCAGCCTGGGTGACAGAGTGAGCCTCTGTCTCAAAAAAAAAAAAAAAAAAGAAAGAAAGAAAGAAAAAAGAAAAAAAAGAGGAAACAAGCAAGTCTAGCAGAGACAATTTCTTTTTTTGTTTTTAAAGAGCAACGAAGGGACACTTGTGGTCAAGATGGCATAATACTTTTCACTCTTTCCTTTCATCCCCTCATGTTCCAAACACACAGCATAATAGACATAATTTAAAAATAAATACCCTGGCTCAAAATACAAACATCTCAATGCAACAGAATGATAAATCAGTGAGCAGAGTTGAAGCCACAGCACAGCTACATTCTAGGTTTAGAAGCAGCATTGGCAGCCAGGATTTTGACTTATATGGGATGATAGTAGTGTGACGATATATATTGTCCAAACCAGATATTTTCGTTTAGGACAAATGCTGAACTGAACAGATGTTTGTTGTAGAAATAAAACCATATAAAATATATAGCGTTCAAATGTATATATCAGTATGAATAAAAGTTTAAAATGTGCATGGAATTAGGTCTTTTTAGGTACTAAAAATAATAAAAAAATAATTAGGTACCAACCCTGGAGAAGAATAAAGGGGAATAGATAGAGGATGGTGTACACAGGGACTTTGGGGATATCTTTTTTTTTTAACCCCCCCCCCAGCAATTTATTTTCCATTTATTTTTCTTTTACCTGTGTGTTTGTGGTGGAGGGATTAACTTTTTGTTGTGAGATGATTATAGATTCAGAAGAAGCTACAAAAATACATGCAGGGAAGTCTCATGTACCCTCCTCCCAAAGCACCAACTTCCACCAACCACCACCATCTCATATAAACACAGTACAGTATCAGAACCAAGAAATTGACATTGTTATAATCCCATCCATATTTGGATTTCACTATTATACATGCTGCACTCGTGTGTGTCATGTACCCTCCTCCCAAAGCACCAACTTCCACCAACCACCACCATCTCATATAAACACAGTACAGTATCAGAACCAAGAAATTGACATTGTTACAATCCCATCCATATTTGGATTTCACTATTATACATGCTGCACTCGTGTGTGTGTGTGTGTGTAAGTTCTGTGCAGTTTTGTCACTTGTAGCCTTGTATGACTGTCACCTCCATGTATATACTCAGCTGTACCATCACCACAAGACTCAAATGTTAACCCTCAAATGCTAATTTTAATGAATGTTGTTACTCTATAAAGCTGATTTGAACACTGAAGATGAGATTAGCATTCAACTCAGCCGGGCATAGTGGCTTACCCCTATAATTCTACTACTTTGGGAGCCTGAGGAGGAAAGAGTGCATGAGGCCAGGAGTTTGAGACGAACTTGGGCAACGTAGACCCCATCTCTACAAAAAGTAAAAATAAAGCCTTGCGTTAATATTGAAATATGCAGGCTGGGCGCGGTGGCTCATGCTTGTAATCTCAGCACTTTGAGAGGCTGAAGCAGGCAGATCATTTGAGGTCAGGAGTTCGAGACCAGCCTGGCCAACATGGTGAAACCGCATCTCTACTAAAAATTAAAAAATTAGCTGGGCATGCTGGTGCATGCCTGTAATCCCAACTACTTGGGAGGCTGAGGAGGGAGAATTGCTTGAACCCAGGAGGTAAAGGTTGCACTGAGCTAAGATCACACCACTGCACTCCAGCCTGTGCAACAGAGTGAGACTCTGTCTCAAAAAAAAAAGCCAGGCACAGCGGCTCACGCCTGTAATCCCAGCACTTTGTGAGGCCGAGGCGGGCGGATCATGAGGTCAGGAGATCGAGACCATCCTGGCTAACATGGTGAAACCTCATCTCTACTAAAAAATTAGCCAGGCGTGGTGGCGGGCACCTGAGGTCCCAGCTGCTCAGGAGGCAGAGGCAAGAGAATGGCGTGAACCTGGGAGGCGGAGCTTGCGGTGAGCCGAGATCGCACCACTGCACTCCAGCCTGGGCGACAGTGCAAGACTCCGTCTCAAAAATAAAAAATAAAAAAATTGAAATAGGCATTAAATGGTTATCTAATGAAATTTTTTGATGGAATTGGGGACAAAGTCTTCATTCTGTTTTGTTATTACTAATAATAAAAGTCCTTAACTGCTGAAGGACTGTTGGAAGTTGCTGTGTGTAAAGTTGAGGGTCCATGCAGTGTGAGAACTCACAACATTAAATATGGCACTGGCTACGCTAATGCAAGTTTTTTTTTTTTGAGATGGAGACTCATGGTGTCGCCAAGGCTGGAGTACAGTGGCAAGATCTCGGCTCACTGCAACCTCCCTCTCTGGGGTTTAAGGAATTTTCATGCCTCAGCGTCCCACAAGTAGCTGGGACTAGAGGCATGCACCACCACACCTGGCTAATTTTTGCATTTTTAGTAGAGATGGAGTTTCACCATGTTGGGCAGGCTGGTCTTGAACTCTTGACCTCAAGTGATCCACCCACCTTGACCTCCCAAAGTGCTGGGATTACAGGCATGAGCCATCATGCCCAGTCTAATGCAAGTATTTTTTAGTTTGGCATGCCTAAATGTCTGTGTGCTAGCCTTAACATTTTCTTATTTAAACTATTTTGAAATTTTGCTTGATTCTGCAAACTCCAATATCATTTAGACTTTACTTGGTATGTGATTGAATAAAAATTTTAACCAAAATTAAGCTCTGGAGTTAGTAGTAGTACCTAGTTAAAAAGTAGTCATTGAGGGCCGGATGCGGTGGCTCACTCCTATAATCCTAGCACTTTGGGAGGCTGAAGTGGGCGGATCACTTGACGCCAGGAGTTCAGGACCAGCCTGGTCAACATGGTAAAACCTCGTCTCTACTAAAAATATAAAAAATTAGCTGGGCGTGGGTGGTGTCCACCTGTAATCCCAACTACTCAGGAGTCTGAGGCATGAAAATCACTTGAACCTGGGAGGCCAAGGTTGCAGTGAGCCAAGATCGCACCACTGCACTCCAACCTGGGCAACAGCAAGATTCTGTCTCAAAAAAAAAAAAGTGTTCATTGAGATGATCCAAAATATGATTATAGTAATTGTTTTCTAGACCTGCATAACAATGAAAATGCATATAAGTTTTGAATTTTTGGCATACCCAAGGACTGATGGGAGTCTTAGTTTGTGTAACACTGCTTCTAACCCCATAATTCTACTTGGTTCACTCTTCCATGGAATAATTCAAAATACGAAGAAATAGGTACAGTTTTATTTAATGCTGAATTATTTTTTCTGTATCCAGTCATCCATTAAGAGTTATTTTTAATCTAAAATTAGAAATAATGTAAACATCCAAACCAATAGGGAAATGGTAAGTTTATGGTACATGGTAGATAAGCAGCTGTTAAAACTTCCTTAAGTTCTTCTTACATGTGGCAAAAAAAAGAAAAGAAAAACTTGTTTGGAGAAGTTTTAAAGACATGGGAAAAATCAGGCCGAGGCGGGTGGATCACCTGAGGTTGGGAGTTCAAGACCAGCCTGACCAACACGGCAAAACCCCGTCTCTACTAAAAATACAAAATTAGCTGGGGTGGTGGCACATGCCTGTAATCCCAGCTACTCGGAGGCTGAGGCAGGAGAATTGCTTGAACCCAGGAGACAAGAGGTTGCGGTGAGCCAAAATCGCGCCATTGCACTCCAGCCTGGGCAACAAGAGCAAAACTCTGTCTCAAAAAAAAAAAAAAAAAAAAAAGACGTGGGAAGCATCAAAAAGTGAAGAAGCAAGGTATAAAGTGGTATATGCAGTATATAAATGTGTGAATTTATGTTATTTCCACCCGCCTCATTCCACAAAGATTTGAGATAACAGCATACCCAGTATGATCTCAACACCAAGTGTTAATGGATATGGGATTGATATTTTTCTCTTTAGATGTTATTCTGTATTCCAGCTTTTCTACCAACACTAACCTAAAAAGTTAAGAAAAAAAATACTTTCATATTTTATTTTTTTGAGACAGGGTGTCTGTCGCTCAAGTACAGCCTCAAGCTCCCAGGCTCAAGTGATCTTTGCACCTCAGCCTCCCGAGTAGCTGAGACCATGGGCGCATACCACTATGCCTGGCTAATTTTTTAGTTTTTTATAGAGACAGAGTCTCACTATATTGCCCAGGGTGGTCTCAAACTCCTGGGCTCAAGCAGTCCTCCCACCTCAGTCTCCCACAGGGGTGAGATTATAGGTGTGAGGCACCACACTCAGCCTATATTTTTCTTTAGAAGAAATAAAAAAGCGGGCCGGGTGCGGTGGCTCATGCCTGTAATCCCAGCACTTTGGGAGGCCGAGGCGGGCAGATCACGAGATCAGGAGATCGAGTCCATCCTGGCTAACACGGTGAAACCCCGTCTCTACTAAAAATACAAAAAATTTAGCCAGGCGTGGTGGTGGCCACCTGTAGTCCCAGCTACTTGGGAGGCTGAGGCAGGAGAATGGCGTGAACCCAGAAGGCAGAGCTTGCAGTGAGCCGAGATCGTGCCACTGCACTCCAGCCTGGGCAACAGAGCGAGACTCCGTCTCAAAAAAAAAAAAAAAAAAAGAAATAAAAAAGTTTTCTGTTTAAGTAGGCAAGGATATGATATTCCTTGGAGGAACAGAAGAAGATAATGCAGACAGGCCAAGTACTTGACATTTTCTTTGTGTATTTTGCTATTAGTTGTTACCTTTTGATGTTATCATTTTGGATTTAAATTCCTGTTTTTTTTTTTTTGTTTTTTTTTTTTTTAGGGGAATTTTCAGGCTACTAATAAAGTACCAGCTGGACAACCAGGATAACCCTTCTTACACTGGTATCCAATATTTATGACATTCAATTGTGTAATTTTTGTTTTACCCCGTACATTTCCTTTCTCTGGAATTTAATGACAGCAGTGCAGTTTTTCACAGCAGTAAGTGGTCACTCATGTTGGGTATGTCTGCCACATAGCAAATTTTCAAGCAGCTCTACAGATCCACTGCTAAGCAAGGTGTTTGCCGACACAAATTGAAGGACAAACCCAGCTTACTTTTAAAATTTTCTGTGCTAACTATGGATGTGTATCTGCCAATTACATATTTTTCATATTCTATGCATCTTAGGAGATTTTCTTCCCCTTTGGCAAAAAAGATTTCAACAAACATTTTAATAATTGTTCTGCTCTCATGACTTACTTGTTCCTTCTTTAAAAGTCCTATCAATACTTGTTCACTGCTCTGGGATAACATGCAAATAGCACTTTTATTCTGTTCTTTTGTATGGGTGTTTGTATATTGGGTCATGTCTTAAGTGCTGACTTATGTTCATATCCTTTTGAACTTGCCAGGCCTTTCTTTTCAAGATTTTTACCAGCAGTGTCGGGAGGCATTCCTCGTCAATAGTGATCTGACACTCCGGGCCCAGTTAACTGAATTTAGGGACCACAAGCTTATAAGAACAAAGAAGGTAAGACTCCACTATTGTAGCATTGTATGCCAGGAATAGTCCATATCATTTACTTAAGGACACATATACCTTTGATTTAGACCTGATTTTGAAACTGATGTTCCATGTTGAGTCGCAGAGATTCATTTAGCAGATGTGCCATTTGAGTTTGTAGAAAGAGCCATGGTAGAAGTACCCTGCTTCAGAGCACAGCAGAAAACTCCTCATATGTTCTAGTCCAGAGTAATAGGCAATTAGAAACATGGTGTGAGTCAAATAATTCTGTTCTTTTGTTTTTTCTCTCTTGCTCATTCATTAATTTGGTCTGTATTTATTGAGTACTAGCTACACAGATATCGCACAAAGTATCAGGATACAGTAGTAAGCAAAAACCTGATTGCTTTTCTCATGGAGCTTAAAATCTAATGAGGGAGATGGACATTAGTCAAGTAATCGCACACATAACATTTTAACTGTAAGGAATTCCTATGATTAGAAGGTACATAGTTCTGAAAGAGTTTATTTAAATAGGTGGATTTGACCTAATTATGGATAGATATCAGAAGAGACCACTGAGCTGAGATCTAAAGGAAGACTAGAAGGCCAGGCGTGGTGGCTCATGCCTGTGATCCCAGCACTTTGGGAGGCCAAGGTGGGTAGATCATTTGAGCCCAGGAGTTCGAGACCAGCCTGGCAACACAGGAGACCCTGTCTATGAAAGAAAGAAAAAAAAAGAGCTGGTTGTGGTGGCACGCACCTGTACCTGTAGTCCCAGCTGCCCAGGAGGCTGAGGTGGGAGGATCACTTGAGCCTGGAAGGTGAAGGCTGCAGTAAGCCATGATCGTGCCACCGCACTCCAGCCTGGGCAACAGAGTGAAACCCTATTTCAAAAAGAACAAAATACACACACTGAAAGAGTGACATTTTAGGGAGACAGATGATGAGTTCATGATCTTAATCAGTTTAGACAACTCTGTTTGAGGTTCCTTTGAGATTTCCAAATGGAAATGTCAACTATGCAGTTGGAGACCTAGGACAAGAAACCAGAGGAAAGATCTGGGTTGGAGAGAGAAGATTATGATTCTTATGTATTTAGATTATAACTGAAACCAGGCATTGGGGGTACTACCTAAAGGGAGGACATTTAGTGAGAATAGAGAGCTAGGAGATAAGGCCAGAAGTCTGACATTTAACAAAAGTAAAGGATAAGCCTGCAGAGGTGAGAAACAGCCAGAGAACTAGGAAGAAAACCAGCATGTGATGTCACAGAAGCCAAGAGAAGCATGTTTTAATGCAGAGAAAATAGCAGTGTCAGATGCTGCTGAGAGGCCAAAAAGATTAAGACTGAAAATATCTGTGAGATTTAGGAATATAAAATTCCTGATGGTCTAAGCAAATGATGTGATAATGGGAACAGTAGCTCAGTTGAACTATGTTGAATGAGAAGTGTGGAAATGGAGACTGCCATCATAGCCAACTTGCTTGGAGAAGTGCAGAGATAATGTGATAGATGGAGAGGAATGAAGGTGTGTAGTGAGGGTTACTGAAAAATTGGACACACTTGAATGTATTAAATATTTAAAACCCAACAGGGAAGGTTCTTGTTGAAAGGAGGAAGAAAGGACACAGACATCAATAGTGTTAGATTCTAAACAGGGCAGGAAGGTGAAGAATGATCTAAAGCACAATGAAAAAAATAAATACCCACCTACCCACCCTCTAGTTAGTTGTCTTTTCCACTATAAGGCTGTTTAACTATAACTCCATATATTTAAGTATATATGACTGTGTGCCCTTTTGCCTTTTTATACTTATATATTTAAAATATTACATCAAAGAAATAAATTCATTTTTTCTTTAGCCTCTACAATAGAAGAGTTCATATACCTCTTACGAATGACTAATGTACAGGTATTCTTAAATCTTTCAGGGAACTGATGGAGTAGAGTATTTATTAATTCCTGTTGATAATGGAACATTGACTGATTTCTTGGAAAAGGAAGAAGAGGAGGCTTGAAGCTTTCCTTTATTCTTGAACCTCCCATGGAAGGGTCGTACCCCAGCTGCCACTCCTCTAGTTGAAAGTGTTGTGTTTACATCTGACATTAAATTATTTTTCCAGCATACAAGATTTAAATTTGGGAAGAGGGGGATGTCCTCAATTAGAACTTTTGATCAGCCTGGCTGGTACCGTCTAGTACTATGCAGTGGTCCTCAAGTTGGAGAAAATGTGCCTTTCATTCATTACCTCTCTGGAGACTTCTTGCTGGAATGAACAGTGTGCTCAGGGACTATTTGGAACTGGATGTTTTTGAATTATTTTATACTTAGAGATATTCTGAATTTTTTGAGGGCCTTTTAACACTCCCCGAGCTGATTGTTTGCAAGTGTGTTTGTTCCAGAGTGTGGAAGTATAAAGACATGGGCATCACGTAAATTGGCTTTGTTTGCTATTCTGTGTGTCAGAACCAACGAGTGTAATGGAGAGGGCAGGTCATCTCTTGTTGTTTCTAAAACAACTTAAAAGGTATAGATTGGGAAGAGGTGAGTGATCCAGCTTTCTCCTTTTGGATTGAGGCTATGTACTTGGTGGGGGCAGGGGAGGGAATATATTATAATGCTATTCAGTTGGGACAATGGGAAAAACAGAGTATATAGGGTATCTACCCAGCCTAGAAAGCATAGGAACAATACGTCATATATTTGGAACAGTTAATGTCTGTGCCATGACCTTCATGATACCAGTGAGAAGCCAGGCTAGAGAAATAAAATCCTGAATTACATTTTAGTAATTGTTTTCAAGACAACAAAAAATAAAACATTTCATTATTCTTGTATATTGACATTTTTTTTTTCTTGAATAACATGCAGGTGAGTAGCATATTAATGGCTGGCTGTAAATTAATCTTGATTCCTCTGTCAAGTAGACCTAAAACTCACTGTAAGATATTTCAGTTTTTTCCTTGAAGTGATGATTTCAAGCCTCCTAAATATTTGCACGAGACTTTTTTCTTAGGAAAGAGAAAAGGCTCACTTTGCTACTGTTGTCAGTTTACAGTCATCACGTACCCCCTGAAATATTTGACACTTGGAAATGAAGTTCTTCCTGAAAATATCACTGCAATAAAATATGTACTACATCAGCATTTCTCACTCATTTCTTATCTTGTAAACCTCTTTCATGAAAATATTTCCAAAAATCCTTGGAATTTTTAAATAATTTTTCTTGTGGCATATAATTAAGTAATTTTGGCCAGGCATAATGGCTTATACCTGTAATCACAACACTTTGGGAGGCCAAGGCAGGAGGATCTCTGGAGCCCAGGAGTTTAAGAACAGCCTGGGCAACATAGTGAGATCTTGTCTCTACAAAAAATTTTAAAAATCATCCGGGCATGGTGGCCCATGCCTATAGTCCTAGCTGCTGTGGAGGCTGAGGCAGGAGGATCGCTTGAGCCCAGGGGTTCAAGATTACAGTGAGCTATGATTGCCACTGCACTCCAGTCTGGGTGCAGAGCAAGACCTTGTCTTTTTTTTTTTTTAAAAGCATTTTTTAAAAAAGTAATTTTATGTTAAGTCCATGGGCTTAGTCTTTTTTTTTTTTTTTTTTTTTTTAGATGGAATTGCACTGTCATCCAGTCTAGAGTGCAGTGGCGTGATCTAAGCTCACAGCAGCCTCCGCCTCCTGGGTTCAAGTGATTCTCGTGCCTCAGCCTCCTGAGCTGGGACTACAGGCACACGCCACCACGCCTGGCTAGTTTTTGAATTTTTAGCAGAGATGGGGTTTCACCATGTTGGCCAGGCTGGTCTTGAATTCCTGACCTCAAGTGATCCTGCCTCGGCCTCCCAAAGTGCTGGGATCAGGGGTGAGCCACTGTGCCTGGCCAAGGGCTTAGTCTTAAATATAACCTCTAGTCAAAATGTTTAAACAAATTTGTACATAAATGTGATTTAAAAAATTTTTTTAATAGTACCAAAGGATATTCAGTGAAAGTGAGTTTCCTGCCCACTCCCTGATCCACCCAGTTCTTTAGGCAACCACTGATAGCATTTTCTTAAGTATTCTTCCAGATATCGTCTATGCATATGTAAAAGTATCTGTCTTTCTCCTTTTAAAAACACAATTGGTAATATATCATACTTGCTGGTTTGCACCTTGCTTTTTTTGCTTAATATATCTAGTTTATAATGACCTAATGTGCAAATTTTTGCATCTGCCCTAAATATCTACTGGTTATTTTTATAATTTTTGTGTCTATACTATTTGCAAGCAGTATGTGTCAGTAGACTTTATTATTAATAAATAAAAAGCCAATTTGAATAGAATCACTTTGTAAATTTGTAGTGCTGGTTTTTTACTAAAAATATTTTTAAGTTCTTCAAAAGAAGTTTTATGAGTGCATCTTACAGATCTGGTGAAGATCTTGGCACATTATTGTATGCTGTTTGTTGACTTGTGTCCGCATCGGTGTCCCTGAGGCTCTAGCAGTTATGTCTTGACTGCTAAGGCTCTAATTTCTTCTACTGTGTTAACTTGCTTCTGGCAAGATTGAACAGATCTACTGAAACCTTGAAAGGTTTTCTGGGTACTCTTAATAAAATTGCAAAAAAAAAAAAAGGCACAGGAGATGTCAAACATTTATTGTTTATAAATTTGCCACAGTGCTGAATTTATTGTGCAAGGACTGCTAAATTAGTTCTCACAGTAGTCCAGAAACTGGACTTTCTTAGCATCGTTTGTTATTTTAATACATGATCACTTCACTCATATAAAAGATCAGTGGAGGCCGGGCATGGTGGCTCACGCCTGTAATCCCAGCACTTTGGGAGGCCGAGGCAGGCGGATCACGAGGTCAGGAGATCGAGACCATCCTGGCTAACACAGTGAAACCCCATCTCTACTAAAAATACAAAAAATTAGCCGGGCGTGGTCACGGGTGCCTGTAGTCCCAGCTACTCGAGAGGCTGAGGCAGGAGAATGGCGTGAACCCAGGAGACGGAGCTTGCAGTGAGCTGAGATCGCGCCACCACACTCCAGCCTGGGCGACAGAGCGAGACTCCGTCTCAAAAAAAAAAAAAAAATTCAGTGGAAACAGGCGCGGTAGCTCACACCTGTAATCCCAGCACTTTGGGAGGCCAAGGCAGGCCAATCTCTTGAGGCCAGGAGTTCAAGACCAGCCTGGCCAACATGGCGAAACCTGTCTCTACTAAAAATACAAAAAATTAGCTGGGCATGGTGGCACGCACCATGTAGTCCCAGCTACTCAGAAGGCTTAGGTGGATCGATCATCTGAGCCCAGGAAAGCTGAGGCTGCAGTGAGCTGTGATCATGCCACTGCACTCCAGCCTGGTGGGTAACAGTGAGACCTTGTCTCAAAATAAAAGATCAGTTGGTTTGGGGGCTGATAAATAGATTTTGCCTAACTTTTAAACAAAATAACTTTAGAAGTTTACTCTTTTTGTTCCAGCTAATTCAAATGTGGAGGCAGTGGCATTGTTCAGAATGTACTTTTTATATTCTATGAGGTCAAATTACTCTTCCAGCAGAATCCTGAATAGCCTAAATTTGAACACTTACTACACAAAAGGCAGTAGTTGTGAGGATATGAAGGTGAAATATGAAATGTCTATAAGTGTTTGTTTTTGAGACAGGGTCTCTGTCACCCAGGTTAGAGTGCAGGGGTGCCATCTCAGCTCACTGCAGCCTTGACCTCCTGGGCTCAAGTGATCCACCCACCTTATCCTCCTGAGTAGCTGGTACTACAGGAGGCACACACCACCACACCTGGCTTTTTTTTTTTCTGTAGAGATGGGGTTTCACCATGTTGCCTAGGCTGGTCTTGAACTCCTGGGCTCAAGTGATCCACCTGGGTCTCCCAAAGTGCTGGGATTAACAGGTGTGAGCCACCTCACCCAGCCGATGAGGTTTTAATAGCATAAGTTATAGCATCCTTAATGTGTTGAATAAGGCAAATTTGAAAAGACTGATGCTATGGAAAATATAACTTTAACCATGAGTACAATACAAAGCTCATTACTAAATTTTCATACCAATTTTTATATTTATCACTGGCCCCAGGCTTCCCAAGTATTTAGGGTCAACATCTTTACCTTTGCTACCCAAAGTGTAGGTCTTAAAATGGCAGCATTTGCCTGGCATGGTGGCTCACGCCTGTAATCCCAGCACTTTGGGAGGCTGAGACGGGTGGATAACTTGAGGTCAGGAGTTCTAGACTACCCTGGCCAACATGGTGAAACCCCATCTCTACTAAAAATACAAAATTAGCTGGGCATTGTGGCGAACGCCTGTAATCCCAGCTACTTGGGAGGCTGAGGCAGGAGAATTGCTTCAACCTGGGAGGCGGAGGTTGTACTGAGCTGAGATCGTGCCACTGCACTCCAGCCTGGGTGACAGAGTGAGACTCTGTCTCACAAAAAATAAAAAATAAAAAAAAATAAGGCCAGGTGTGGTGGCTCACGCCTGTAATCCCAGCACTTAGGGAGGCCGAGGCGGATGGATCACCTGAGGTCAGGAGTTCGAAACCAGCCTGACCAACATGGAGAAACCCTATCTCTACTAAAAATGCAAAATTACCTGGGTCTGGTGGCACATTCCTGTAATCCCAGCTACTCGGGAGGCTGAGGCATGAAAATCGCTTGAACCTGGCAGACGGAGGTTGTGGTGAGCCAAGATCACGCCATTGCCCTCCAGCCTGGGCAACAAGAGTGAAACTCCATCTCAAAAAAAAAAAAAAAAAGCCAGGCTCAGTGGCTCACGCCTGTAATCCCAGCACTTTGAGAGGCCAAGGCAGGAGGATTCCCTGAGCTCAGGAGCTCAAGACCAGCCTAGGCAGTGTAGCAAAACCCGGTCTTTACAAAAGTAAAAATTTTTTAATTTGAAAAAATTAGTCAGTAGGGGGTGGGTGGTGGCAGGTGCCTGTAGGCCCAGCTACTCAGGAGACTGAGGAGGGAGGGTCACTTGAGTCCAGGAGTTTGAAGCTGCAGTGAGCTATGATCACACCACTGCACTCCAGCCTGGGTGACAGAGGAAGACCTTGTCTCCAAATAAAAAAGAAAAGGGAGGGAGAAGATTAGGATTTTGCTTTGGGACTGGTGAAAGGAGGGCAGGAGAACTCTGAGAGATTGTTTCCTGAGGCCTGCCCCTGAGGCTTAACACACCTAAAAGACTGTAACAAGGGCTAGAGGAGCTATAAGCCGGGAACTGTGCAGAAACATGTATATATGTATGTTTTATATATGATAATATATGTATATTTTAACACCCCACATATTAAAAATCCAGATTTCCTTTGCCCCTGAAAGATCAGGAAGACTTGGCCACGCTGGACCTTCATTCTGCCCAGCAGCAGTTGCCTTGGGCTGAACTGTTGCTGCCACCTCCTGGCCAGCTTCACTTCTTTCCTGTGCTAGTGTCTGATTTGGATCCTGATCTAGATTGGTATGGAGCACCCTCTAATACATGTGCACAAGAGATTATATAAGGTGTCATGGATGCACAACAAAGGTGGTGACACTATTCCCTACAATCTGCAACCTTCCACCTGGAATGTACTGTCCATGTGGGCATCCAAGGCGACCTTGTAAGTCCTACAGGATAGGGAAGATTTTTCATGTGACACCTGTGAGGGAATGTGCATGTCCTTCCTCAGCCTTCAGCTTTCTGGAGTAGACAAGGGATTACTAAACCACTGTTTCATGTCAGTATGTGGCCTTATTTATTAAATCAGCAAAACAACACAAAACATGTCATTAGACACTAAGCTTAAAAATGACATTTCAGGCCAGGCACGGTGGCTCACACCTGTAACCCAGCACTTTGGGAGGATGAGGTGGGCGGATCCCCTGAGCCTAGGAGTTGGAGACCAGCCTGACCAACATGGTGAAACCTCATCTCTACTAAAAATACAAAAGTTAGCTGGGAATGGTGACATGTGCCTGTAATCCCAGCTACTTGGAATGTTGAGGCAGGAGAATCGCTTGAACCCGGGAGGCAGAGGTTGCAGGGAGCTGTAATCATGCCACTGCTCTCCAGCCTGGGCAACAGAGTGAGACTCTGTCTCCAAAAAAAAAAAAATGACATTTAAAGAAAATGACATTTCTTTTAAGCAGTGTTCCTTTGTATTTTAATAATCCTGTATTTAATATAGATTAAGTAAATATTTAAGTTACAATGGACGTCACATAAAAGTTCCCTTAAAGATAGGTAAGAAGATAAAATAGATACTTAAAAGGAAATAAGGGAGTCAAAATACTAGAAAAAAAATCAAACACAAAAGGCGGCAGTAATGGAGAAAACATAAGTGAAAGATGCCGGACACAAAGGACCACATATTTATGATTCCACTTATAGAAAATATCCAGAATAGACAAATCCATAGAAATAGGATCCAGGGGATGGGAGGAGGAAATTATTACTTAATTGGGGCTTCCCTCTGTGGTGATGAAAAATGCTTTGGAACTGTAGTGGTAACAGTACCACAACACTGTACATGTACTAAAAGCTACGGAATTGTATACTTTAAAATGGTGAATTTTGGAAGGGGGGGGCGGGAAAATAAAATGGTGAATTTTATGTTATGTGAATTTTACCACAATAAAAAATAAAAAGAGAAAAAGTTGCTTTACACAAAAGCATGAAGTAAAAATTACATGTGGTATGGTAAAATAGCACAAATCATAAAAGCAATCTAAGAATGCCTAAAATGGAGAGAATATTGCTTTAGCCAGATTACCTGAGAACGGCAGTCCTCAGGTGGAGAAAGGTGTATCTGCCCTGCCCAACCAGCAGCAGGCAGGCAGGGGCCTCGCAGCCCAGTGCAGGCGCTGTTTAGAAAGGGGCATCCACATGGATAAAAGGCCCAGATTAAATGAGGCAGGATGATATTTTGAGATATCTGACTTTGTTCTTTCTGCTCTGGAATTTCACTCCCTGGCCCTGCCCCCTGCCTGCGGCAGCCAAGTTCATTGCCAGGAGAGGGAAGTGACAGAGCAGAAATCGGGAACAAAGGACTGTGGAAGAAAAAAAAAATTACAGGTAAGTCATCTAAAAAGCAATAAAGTAACAGTAATATGAATAATGGTTGTGTATATATATTTTCAAAACAACATCCTGATAAATCTCATTCTGATTCTGAAATTTAGGTGAGAGACTGGAATGTAGGCAGAACTAGGAACAAGGACAAACACACCTTCTTAACACTGCAAAAAGGCTACTACCTAGAAAGAAGTGTTCAAGCCAAAGTTTTTCAAGCATAATGTTAACTAACCAAGGGCAGAGATACCCAAATGGATCCATCCCATCTACAATTAAACTAAGGACAGAATCACTTGAGCTCCTTCCAAAGAATGTTAAGTAAACAGATTTTATTCAATCTTTCCTAGAGTTTATAATGAACATTTGTTATTTAATATGGTAGTTATATTACAGTTTTACCTTACGCGTGATAGAACATTTGGTGAATAAGATTAACAAACCAGAAACGATGATACCCTCGAAGACACTCTTCTGGAAGCACACCAGTCCCACTGATTCATGTTACAAATTTAAGTTGGCATCCAGCTGATTTGTAGAATGTGTTATCCTGATGTTTCTGCAATTATACCACCTGAAGAGGGTCCCTGTCAGTCTCTGATAGGATAATATTTATCTTATTCTCCAAGTGAGAACCCAGCATATCTCGAAGGTCAGAAAGAAAGCCTCGTTCAGTGTTGCTGTGTTCACAGACGATGACATTTATTCCTTGGGAAGCAGCATCCAAAATATCATGATGGGACATCTCACCTACCAAAAAGGGAAGAGCAAACTCTTAAATGCTAGATATGGAATCTGTGGAATGAGGAAACACAAAAGCAGAAATACCAAGTTTGTAGTCTATATGAAGTGAATGTAATAGAGCAGAACTGTTTTACATATAAATCTAGAAAGTAGTGTACAGTTTTCTTTTATGTCCTCCAACTTAAAAAGAGAGAAAAGTCTGGGCGCGGTGGCTCACGCCTGTAATCCCAGCACTTTGGGAGGCCTAGGCAGGCAGATCACCTGAGCTAAAGAGTGCTAGACTAGCCTGGCCAACATGGTGAAACTTCATCTCTACTAAAAACACAAAAATTAGCTGGGCATGGTGGCGCGTGCCTGTAATCCCAGCTACTCAGGAGGCTGAGACAGGTGAATCGCTTCAGTCCAGGGCCTGGAGGTTGCAGTGAGCCGAGATTGCACCACTGCACTTCAGCCTGGGTGACAGAGCAAGACTATCTCGAAAATATAAAAATAAAATCCATCCCACTGAGAATTCCAACTTCTTTTTCCTTAGCAGACCCCAAGGCAATTATCCAATCCAACATATCTGGCCAGAACCAGATCCGTAAACACCCATTCAAAGTGTTTCTACAGTAAAATGAATGATCACTGCCAAGTAAAATGAGGCCTTCAGAAAATTTGCCTCTTATGTAAGTAATAAATACCTCTGGAGGATATTATATGTATACTGCCCAGAAGACTTATGCTTTGTAAGCACCAGTATTTCTGTCGTCAACTTAGTCTAATATATAAGGATGAAATGAATTTAAGATTACTTCCAGGTTAAAAACAAAGTATTTTTCTTTGACTTAAGCAAAATCCCTAGAAACTCCGGAGGGAATCTCATCTGTTGTGAAAAGATTTGGGGAAAATTCATATTCTGAATTTTTAATTTATTTATATATATATATATATTTTTTTTTTTTTAGACGGAGTTTTGCTCTGTCACCCAGGCTGGAGTACAGTAGCATGATCTCGGCTCACTGCAACCTCTGCCTCCTGAGTTCAAGTGATTCTCCTGCCTCAGCCTCTCGAGTAGCTGGAATGACAGGCACCCACCACCATGCCTGGCTAATTTTTGTATTTTTAGTAGAGATGGGGTTTCACCACGTTGGCCAGGCTGGTCTCGAACTCCTGGGCTCAAGTGATCTGGCTGCCTCAGCCTCCCAAAGTGCTGGGATTACGGGCGTGAGCCACCATGTCCAGCCTAATATTCTGAATTTTTTAAAATGCAGTTTGTGAATTTGATGACTTCTAATTTAAGAGCAAAACTGCACTGTGTACAATTTGGTTTGTTCTTTAAAAAGTACAATTTTGAACTGTATTTAGAGACAGAAGGGCATATAAATTTAAGAAAAAAGGGTTCTTAGAAAAAAAAGAGTTCTCTTTTAATTTGCCCACAAGAAAACACCTATAAGTAAAAAAATGAGTTTTTTTAAATCCAGAATTTTTCAGTTCCCCACAATCTTCTCCTAATAAGTGTCATCTCATTATAAGGAATAGTTTTTATTCAAGCACCTTTTAAAACATCTTAATCTATAATAGTAAAAGTAAAAAGCAAGAAAAGACACTAAGATGGCCCAGCTGGAAGCCTTGTTTTAGGAAAGGTAAGTCTGGCTGCCTGTAATGTGACAAATTCATTGGCTGGAGAAGGCATGAAAGGGGGGACATCAGTGAAGACCCTGCAATAATAGCTGAAGCCAACGGAAAGAAAAGCTTAGCCCAGGATGGCAGCTTGGGAAAGAATAAGCAAATGGAGAATGAAAAGACAAATGAGAGAACCTAATTTGCAAGGAGCAGGCTCCCCATCTGCTGGTCTTATGGGGTATTACCCTTAACAACCTAATACAATGAGAACACGGCCTCAGGCTCACAGGAAGCGTGATGAAGTTCAGCAGAGGTCCTTTAGGTGGGGCTTCACATCTCTGAAGTTATACTCAAAAGTGATGCCTCACAGACCAGAGACATCTAATGCTAGCCGGATAATATATTTTCTATTTCTCCCCACAGCCAGATAGGAAGGACATTTTAACATTTTGGAACTGCTTGAATTTATCTTATGCACGTATCATTATACTTTATCATTGTTTTAAAAAACTAGTTTTTAAAAAAGTATTTATAAGGAAACAGATACCCCAAATTGAGAGAGAAGCACAAAACAAAGAGCCTATACTCTTTAAAAATGTCAATGCTATGAAGACAAAGCTGAGGAACTATTCCAGACTGAAGGAGACTAATAACAACTAAATGCAATGTGAGATCATTGGCTGGATATGGATCAGAAAAAGAAATGCTATAAGCGTTTATCAATTGGGAAAATGTGAATATGGATTGTATATCAAGTAAGTGTTTTAACAATATTAAATTCCCATGTTTGATAATTGTTCCATGGACTTAGAATGTCTTTGTTCTTAGAAGACTATACACTGAAGTATTGACAGATAAAGAAATTTTCATGTCTGCAATTGATTACAAAATGGTCCTGGGGAAATACATCAATATATATATAGAACATATTTTAACTTGTATATATTATGTATCTATACATGCAAACATAAATGTGTATAGACACATATATAATATGTACATAGAGAATGTACAAATATGGCAGAATATAACCATTAGTAAACAAGGTGAAGAGCATATAGTTCAGTGTACTATTCTTGCAACTTTTGCATAGGTCTGAAATTCCTAAGTAAAATGCTAAAATGAATTTTAAAATAGACACAATGCTGTAAAGATATTCATATTGAAATTTCACTTTAATCTGGTAGAAATTTAAGGGCTTACAAAAATCTTTTATCTTCAGAAAATATAAAATAAGTAATAGTCACATACATGTTTTGTTTTTTTAAATCAATTTATTGGTTTAGAGCAATTCCATCAGGCTTGCTCAGATGCTGCTCCTTGGTACTTCAGGATGTGACAATGCTTTGAGCGCAGCAGCCTTTGTAAGAGAGTGTGCTATATAACAAAGTGTGGGTGTGGGAGGCAAGGGAAGAAGCATGGAAGTAGCCAAAGGAATGGCCAGAGGGCTAAGAGCCTAGAGCCTGGTCCTCGAAGTGGGAAAAGTAATTCTTTAACTCATTCTCTCCTAACCCTAAGAAGGAGGAGGTAAACAAAGTAGCAACCGCTTAAAATGCCTCCAAATCCTTTGGAGGCGTAATGGGCCATGTTTGGCCATATTCCTGAGTAGTAACTACATAAAGTAATTCTTTCAATAAAAATTAGCCAGGACCTATTAGGTAGTATCCTCAATGAGAGAGTATAAGCCCCAGCAGCCAGACAATTACTATCCAACAGAAGTGCACATTGGAGGTCAAGGACAAAGTGATAGGGACCCACAAGAGGCAGGAGCAGGACAGTGTCAGAGAAGGCTTCTCAGAGGGCGTGTTCACTTATCACTAGGAGTACAAGGAAAAGGCATTCTAGCCAGAGAAAACAGCATAAGCAAAGGGTACAGGAAAGGGGATGCAATGTTCAGGCTCCACCAGACAGATGAAGGAAATCACTGAAGTCTTTTTAATCAAGACCATCAAATTTGCACTTTGAAAAGTTAATTTCAGGAGAGTATATGGAAGATACCATTAGAGGGTTGATGCTGTACTTCAAGTAGGAGATAGTGCCTGGATAGAGATAGGGGGAAGATTCTAGAAAGATTTGGGAGCTTGAATTGATAGGAACTGATGATTGGCTTTAGGCTGAGTAAGAGGAACCATTTCCTAGCTAAGGTGACAGGGTAGAAAGTATCCCACTGACGTGAAATCTGAGAGGTTTGGGACAGTTTAGGAAGAATGTAGGTAAAATAAATGCTGACCATTAATTTTTGAGATAATGTAATAAATTGTTCAATGATTTCATCCCTCCACAAAGAATGCAGTATGTCCCCAGTTCTGTTGTAGTTTCTGTTTAGTTCAGGTTCAGAAAACATTAATTAGGTATCATCTATGTGCCAGGTACTGTCCTAAAATCTGCCATTTTTGATTTTGCAAAAAATTAACCAAGAGAGATCCAAAGTCTGTCCTACCTGTGAGGTAAAGGTCAGCCTCAACACCCTGCAGAACGCTGCTCCCAGAACCAGCACACAGGGCCACGACTTTGACCTGGGACTCTTCAAAACAAAGGAAACAAGAGACCAATACTTTACAATTCCCTTTCATTTTACTATTATAATTTATACCAAGAATCCTAAACATAATACAGATTTCACTCCTGGTCTCATCACCAGTATATGAATTGTTCTTACTGCATTTTAAAAAAACATGTTTTAATATAAGCAAACAGGTCATTCTTTGATATTGCATAGCTAACCCAAGGCACGGTTATTATTCCTTTGTTGTGTTTTTTTTTTCCCCAACAACCTTTGTGAATTGCGCAAAATACGGAACAATGCACAAATTTGTGTGTAATCTTTGCGTAGGTGCCATGCTAATCTATATCATCCAATTTTTAGTACATGTGCCGCTGAAGGGGGCACCGTTATTCCTTTGGACATGGCTGCACAAACTCACAAACCACTGAATAGTACTAATGGTGCAGCTCTAGGCTGTATTGCAACATTGCTAGGTAAAATAATCTCACCTGGGTCTTCAGACAACAGTGAGAGGCAGGCAAGTACTATCTCTATTCTCAGGTGAGGAAGCTAAGGAACTAAAAGGACTATGAGAAAGAGGAATGCTACAAATGGATTTGGCACTATTTTCAAATATACTATTTATTCTCAAAAAGCATCCTCTGAAAAGTGAAATAACAGCAACTTTCGAGCCAAAATCCAAGTATTTAGCACTTGGGTTTCTACAATGAACACTTCTTTAGTGGTCACTCCAGTTCAACAGCATGGTATCTCAAAGAGGGGGCTTTGGAGTTATTTTGGAAGTCAAATCCCACCTCTGCTATCCATTTTCTTTGGACACTAACTCCCTTGGGTTGTTTGATCTAACTGGACTTCTAGATAAGCTACTGATATGGTTTGGCTCTGTGTCCCCATCCAAATCTCACCTTGAATTGTAATCCTCATAATTCCCACGGGTCAAGGGCCGGACCAGGTGGAGGTAATTGGGTCATGGGGGCAGTTCCCCCATGCTGTTCTCGTGATAATGTGTGAGTCTCATGAGATCTGATTGTTTCATAAGCGTCTGGCATTTCTCTTGCTTGCACTCATTCTCTCTCCTGCCACCCAGAGAAGAGGTGCCTTCCAACATGATTGTAGGTTTCCTGTGGCCTCCCCAGCCATGCAGAACTGTGAGTCAATTAAACCTCTTTTCCTTATAAATTACCTAGTCTCAGGTATTTCTTCATAGCAGCATGAGAACGAACTAATAAAGTTACTTATCTCTCTGAACCACAATTGTTCACCTATAAAATGGGAGAAATAGTACCAACCACAAAGCTAACAACAGCTAGCACTTTAACTATACTTAATGTGAGCCAATCACTGTGCCATGTCACATGGATTATACTACCACCCTCTGAGTTAGGTTTTATTATTAATGCAGTTTTTACAGATGAGGCTACTGTGACACAGAGGGCATAAACAACTTGTCAAAGACATGCAGCAAACAGGACAGACAAATCTGAAGCCAGGTTGTCTAAGCTCAGAATCCACACCTATAACCGCTGTGCCCCACTGCTTTTGCCAGCAGGAGCTCACATACTTAGGACAATCAGTACAGTGCTAGGCTCACTGAAGGTGTTGAACAAATGTCTGTTCACTCTTTTTGTTCTCAAAAGTACCAGGAAAGGCCAGAAGAAAAAACTACAAGACTTAGGAACTGCAATGGATCAGATCATTCAGTAGCACCTCACTAGAAAATATTACCAGTCTTATAAGTGCAAAGTTTATGTTGTAATTGTAACAATCATGATTCCAGCTCTCTTCCTGACACATGGTAAGATTGCACTTTATGCCTCCCTTGGTTGTATTGGGCAACATGACTAATTCTGGAAAATGAGTTGAGCAGAAATTAACATGTTTCCTGGAATTTTAAACTGATGGTTTAAGACCCTGCAAAACTCCCTCCCTCTGCAACAGCAACCAGTCTACAATGGTCAGACTTCCTACAATGACCGACTTGAACACATAGCATGACAGAGAAATAAATCTCATTGATTAAGTCAATGAGATGTATTCCACATCAGAACCTGGCCCACCCTAATCAATAACATAAACCAATTATCTCCTATGAGCTGCTAACACATTCTCTATCACATATTAATACAACCAAGAGTTTCAACCTTTGTCAAATGTTAACAGCAGGCATACTGGATAAATGAAGGAGCTATATTTACCTAAGGTTCTCCCCACCCCAAGGGCTAAGCGAATATGAGATAGTTTTAGGTGTCTTTTTATTCGATCAATCATAGTTGCCAGGCAGACAGATTCATCCAGTGTGCATAACCGTCCCATTCCAGTATGTAGAAGCAAAGGCTGAGGAGAAACAGAAGTTAGAAACGGTGTCCATTGTTAGTCCTAAAACAACAAATGCTAAAATCATCAACATGTACACTGTGAGGTTACTATAGCAAGCTCCAGGCTAAATGTGGGGATACAAACCTGACAAAATCATTCTTCTAGGAGTTCACAGTTTTCTAGGAAGGCAGATGTTTAAATCAATAATCAGGCCAGGTGTGGTGGCTCGTGCCTATAATTCTAGCACTTTGGGAGGCTGCGGTGGGTGGATTGTTTGAGCTCGGGAGTTTGAGACCAGCCTGGGCAACACAGTGAGACCTCATCTCCACAAAAAAATCCAAAAATTAGCCAGGCACGGTGGCGTGCGCCTGCAGTCCCAGCTACTTGGGAGGCTGAATGGGAGGTGGGCTTGAGCTACCCAGGAGGCAGAGGTTGTGGTGAGCTGAGATTGTACCACCGCACTCTAGCCTGGGGACAGAGCCAGACCCTGTCTCAAATAAAATAATAGAACTGTTTAAATACAAGGTAGGTGCTACAGTTGCAGCAGCACAAGGAATGACAAACTAAATGAGCTGTGACTTGGGGGGCTTGGGGAGTACTTGGAGGAAGGACTTAGGTCTTAGAGAAAACCGTAGAAGAGTTAAAAAGGGGGAAATAAAGAGTTTAAAAAGGGGTGATGTCAAGTGCAGTGTGGCAGGACAGAGGTATGATGAGATGGAGAAAGGCATTCTAAACAGAGAGAACATGGACAAAGGTGCCAAAGACTTGAGAAACACACTGTGGGGGCATATCTAAAAGAAGACAGTATGGCTACTGTGCAGAGCACATGCTGTGGAAGGAGAAGAGGCTGGAGGCCCGGACTGTAGCAGGTCATTAAGGGCTTCCGACACCATGCTAAAGAGCCTGGACTGCCTCCTAGGTGCTCGGTGAGACTACTCTCGTCGCAGAAAATGAGAGTTTCAATGACTGTGGTGGCAGAGCCAATACAGAGGAGAAACACTGTATAGATATGAGGCCAGACTCAGCAGGGCTTAGAGTCAAGGAGGAATGTGAAAACTTGGAAACTAAAGTAGATAATGATACTGAAATATGAAATATGAAAAAAAAAAAAGAGAGGGGGGCAAATGGATAAAGTATTTGGATATATTGAATTTGAAATACTTGTGGGCTCTGTAAGTGCAAAACATCCAGAAAGTAGTTGAAAATATGGGTTCTTGTCATTTTTTCCCTTAAGAAAGCATTCTAAGCCAAAAAGTAAAGATAGGAATCATCATACAAATGGCTATCAAGTTAAAGAAGTGAATGACATGGTCCAGGCAGAGGGTGTAAAATAAGGAGAGCAAACCTGTAACCAAATCTGTAACCCTGAAGAAGTACCAATATTTTCCTGTTCCTGGAATGTCTCCCTTTCTCAATAACTTCCTAGAGAATATTATGCTCTCATTGCCATTTTGTACTTTAGATAACAGTGAATGGCCTGTTGATCTAATAATTTACAAATGAATTTGCTGAAGAAAAATGCAAAGTAATGATACTCATCAAATTGTACATATCAAATATGTACAATTCTTAGTATATCAATTATACCTCAATAAAGCTGTTAGAAAATGTGTGCGCAGTATTTTAAAATCAAATACAAAATATTCTTATTACCTTCTCCAGTGACAGAATTTCCGTCTTCTGATAAAGTTGTTTGTTCCGGGAAAGAAAATCTACCACCTGCATCAAAGCCTTCTGAGTACAATTCAGATTAATCCGTGTTTGTTCCTCATTACCAGTCCTAGGGGGGAAAAAAATCACTCCATTTAGGACAAATATAGCCAAAATGTATTTTAGATAATCCACAGTTTACAAACCTACTATAATAGATTAGATTTATGTGGAACCAAGGAAGAATAGATTAGATTTATGTGGAACCAAGGATTTAACCAACAGAACCCATTTAACCTGAAACTAATCCATTTTCTAGAATAGCATTTCTCTAACTCTAGTAGGCAGAGTCTAGTAGACTCTGATCTAGATCAGAATCACCTGGAGGATTATTAAAAGACAGAGTGCTGGGCCCCACCCCTGGAGTTTCTGATTCATGGGGGTCTGAGAGGTTACCTTTCTAACAAGTTCCAGGTGATGCTGATGTTGCTGGTCCAGGGACCTCACTTTGAAACCACTGTTCAAGAACTGTTCTCAATCCCGATTGAGCATCAGAAATTTCTTGGCTGGGTGCAGTGGCTCACATCTGTAATCCCAGCATTTTGGGAGGCCAAGGTGGGCGGATCACTTGAGCCCAGGAGTTCAACACCAGCCTGGGCAACATAGCAGGACCCTATCTTATTATTATTTTTTTAATTATTAAAAAATTAAAGTTAAAAAAAAAAAAAAAAAAAGAAGGCCAGGCACAGTGGCTCACACCTGTAATCCCAGCACTTTGGGAGGCCAAGGTAGGTGGATTACCTGAGATCAGGAGTTCAAGACCAGCCTGGCCAACATGACGAAACCCCATCTCCACCAAAAATACAAAAAAAATTAGCCGGGCGTGGTGGGGGTGCCTGTAGTCCCAGCTACTGGGGAGGCTGAGGCAGGAGAATCACTTGGACCTGGGAGGCGGAGGTTACAGTGAGCCAAGATCACACCACTGCACTCCAACCTGGGCAACAGAGTGAGACTCTGTCTGAAAAAAATAAAAAATAAAAAAAATTCCTTCTAGCTTCTTAAAATAACAGCTGCTGGATCCTTCCACAGAACCAGTGAACAGAACATCTACAAATGGGGCTGGGGCAAACTGAATTTTTTTAAAGTCTTAGAGATGATAATTTTAAAACATCATTGAATTTGAGAATGTCCTGGACAGATTCTCAGGCAAACTCCATTCTAATTATAAGGTCTGAGGTGAATACAAAAATCTGATTTTTTTTTTTTTTGAGACAGAGTCTCGCTCTGTCGCCCAGGCTGGAGTGCAGTGATGCAATCTCGGCTCACTGCAAGCTCTGCCTCCTGGGTTCACGCCTTTCTCCTGCCTCAGCCTCCCGAGTAGCTGGGACTACAGGAGCCCGCCACCACGCCCGGCTAATTTTTTGTATTTTTAGTAGAAGTGGGGTTTCACAGTGTTAGCCAGGATGGTCTCGATCTCCTGACCTCGTGATCCACCTGCCTCAGCCTCCCAAAGTGCTGGGATTACAGGCATGAGCCACTACGCCTGGCCAAATATCTGCATTTTTAAATAAGCACCTCATTAACAATCACGCAGGAGGCCCTTGGATCACCCTCTAGAGCCTCTCCAAAATTACTGACATCAAGAAAGTTTCACATTTAACCATAAACTCTAAATATAATCATAAAATTCTAGAACTAAAGGACACCTTTAAAGATAATCTGGAAGCATTAATTATAAACTCTGCAATCACCTGTGACATTTTTAAAAAGAAAACCAATGCCTTGATCCCTATCTAATGGTAAAACTCAGATATTATCTACAATATGGAAAAGCTGGAATCGAACTAAAAAGTCCATCAGCAGGAAGAGGAATGCTTAAAGAAACTACCATTCATCCATAATAAGAAACATTACAAGCAATTAAAAATAATGAGAGGTTAGGCAGGGGGCAGTGGCTCATGCCTGTAATCTCAGCACTTTGGGACGTCAAGGTGGACACATGGCTTGAGCCCAGGAGTTTGACACCAGCCTAGGCAACAAGTCAAAATCCTGTCTCTACAAAAGACAGAACAATTAGCCAGGCATGGTGTCAAGTTATACCTATAGTCCCAGCTATTAGGGAGGCTGCAGTGGGAGGATAGCTTGAGCCTGTGAAGTCAAGGCTGTAATGGACTGTGATCATGCCACTGCACTGCAGCCTGGATGACAAAGTGAGACCTTGTCTCTCAAAAATAAAAAATAAAAAACCGGCTGGGCACAGTGGCTCACGCCTGTAATCCCAGCACTTTGGGAGGCTGAGGCAGGTGGATCACGAGGTCAGGAGTTCAAGACCAGCCCACCCAACATGATGAAACCAATCTCTACTAAAAATACAAAAAAATAACTGGGCGTGGTGGCATGCACCTGTAGTCCCAGCTACTCAGGAGGCTAAGATAGAAGAATCGCTTGAATCAGGGAGGCGGAGGTTGCAGTGAGCCAAGATTGTACCACTGCACTCCAGCCTGGGTGATAGACCTAGACTTCGTCTCAAAAATAATAATAATAATAATAAATAAATACATAAACCAAAAAAACTCCTATCTCTGCCCTAAATAATGAT
Source organism: Pongo pygmaeus (assembly GCF_028885625.2). NCBI lineage: Eukaryota > Metazoa > Chordata > Mammalia > Primates > Hominidae > Pongo > Pongo pygmaeus. The sequence goes on along the minus strand of NC_072384.2, from coordinate 101,117,297 downwards.
TGACCTTATAAAGAGGCACTTAATGTATTTTTCCCTTGAAGTGCTTGGCACCTATAGTCCCAGCTAACTGAGAGGCTGAGATAGAAGGACTGCTTGAGGCCAGCAGTTTAAAGCCATGGCAAACTACGATCATACCACTGCACTCCAGCATGGGAGTCGCTTTTTTTTTTTTTTTTTTTTTTTTTTTGAGACAGAGTCTCGCTCTTGTTGCCCAGGCTGGAGTGCAATGGAGCCATCTCGGCTCACTGCAACCTCTGCCTCTCGGGTTCAAGTGATTCTCCTGCCTCAGCCTCCTGAGTAGCTGGGATTACAGGCATGCGCCACTATGCCCAGCTAATTTTGTATTTTTAGTAGAGACGGGGTTTCTCCATGTTGGTCAGGCTGGTCTCGAACTCCTGACCTCAGGTGATCCACCAGCCTTAGCCTCCCAAAGTGCTGGGATTACAGGTGTGAGCCACCGTGCCCAGCCTGGGAGTCTCTTAAAACAAACAAAAAAAGACTATTCAGAAAAGTATTTCCCATGATGTTAAATAAAAAGACTGATTTATGAAAATATATATTTAAAATGTAAAGATAAATATAAAAAAGAAAGCGCTTGGGAATCACTGATTTGCTGGGAACCAATAAAAGCCTTATCACCACATCACTAGGATCTATCTGTATTCTCTAAAGTAAAAACAACTATCTTTGAACATTACCAGGATTAGAAATACTGTAGGTAAAACGCATAGTATAGTCCCCTGACACAGAAAATACTTAGTGTTACTTACCGTTTTTATTGTTTTGAAAAAATTCCATAGTTCTCCAGGACCCACAAACAAATAAGGAGTATGCTGCTTTGTAAACCAACTCCAGAGAAAATTATTTGTTTCAAGCCTAAATACCAGGGTTATAGACTTTGTAAGGAAGATGCTTACAAATAAATACACACAAAAAAAGAGAAAAATAAATTGTACCTAGCAGAAAAAGAAGTGACAGAAACACCGTCAATTCCTTTCACTGCAGACATGACTTTGTCCAGGTCTTGGGTGTGGTTAACGTTGAATTCTACTCGGTGGTTTCCCTCTGTAGGGTAGTTGGGAGCTTTGGAAGGATGTATGGGCCTGGAGGTACAAGCTCCTAGAGAAAATATTGTGGGAAAATGGGAGTTTTGGGGGGTAAGAGATTAAGATTTAAAAGTAAGATAAACTATTATAGGCAAAATTTCTAAGAAATGACTTTTTTAAAAGATTCATTCTCATGCTTATATAACACGCACACACATACATATCCCTTAGATATACATCACCAGTCCCCATAATCTAGGAGTTTGGTATGGACATACAAAATCAAATTATTTTCAGAATTATTTTCCAAAAGATTCTTAAATCTCTGAAAAACTTGGACAAGAAAGACTGATTCATACATTTTCAGATAATACACAGAATGGTCTACTGCTTGGTAAATCTAGCCACGTAAACCATCATTCAGGTTGCAAATGCTCATACTTTATTTGACCACATTAATCCAGATATCATCATAAAAGCTTCAGCCCGAAATGAGTAAACTAAAGACTTACTAAAATAAAGCTAAAATCCATCCATCATTCCCTCATTGTGCTAGGCATAAGTAAACATTCACTAAAAACATTCATTAAAACCCTGATATCTATTTACCTGACTTATCAATCAAGTGTATTCTGGAGAGGCCTGAGCTTTCAATTCAACAAGCATTTTCCAAGTGCCTGGGTGGCAGGCATTGTGCCACAAAAGTGAGGAATGATGAAGCTCAGTCCAGTAAGGAAGACTTCTGCTCTCCTTACTCCATAAGAATAAAAAATGTTTCCTTTTTCAAATGCAATTTAACTGCCAAATTTCAGCAACATTATTTTAAAATTATTATATAAAAATGGAATCATGCCCTCCCCAACCCTAAAGCAGTTAAAACTTTACTGGAAAGACATTCTAAAGTTTCAAAGTATTTGCAGGGAAAATATCAAATATGAAAGAGGCTTCTCACCAAGCCCTTTAGCCAACCAGTTGTTGACGCCCTGGGGCGCAGCATCATAGGCTGTGTGAGGAGAGTAGATACCGACTCTGTTCTCCAGAGCCCGGATCACCAGGCGCTCCTTCCAGGTGTTCCAGGTTATGCGCTTCATGGGTCGGAAGATAGGCGGATGGTAGGAGAGAATGAGGTCTGCCTTCTTTTGCAGCACCTCCTCCATCACTTCCTCAGTCAGGTCATTGGTCAGGAAGAGTGTATTTACAGTATGTGGTGGGCTTGGTTCCACCAGTAATCCAACATTGTCCCAACTCTCAGCAAACGAGAGGGATGCAAAGTCATTCAAGGAAGAAAGGAGAGCCTTCAAATCCATGAAGGAACGAGAAGAATTGCAGATAAGGGAATCTACAAACCGGACTGTCGTGGGGACTGGGCGTACGCAAGATGACAACATACAGAAATCAGGTAAAGTTCAAGTTTCTGAAGTCAAAACAAAGAAAATGGTACACAGGTACACTTTAGGCCTGGATCTTTGAGGCATCAAAGCATATGGGCAAAAGAGCTGTCATCATAGAGATCTGGGTTCAAATAGTGGCTCTGCCACTTACCAGCACACTGTAACTTAGGTAAGCCATTTAACCTCTCCAATCTTGTTTTCTCACCTACGAAACAGAGATACTATAACCCACTTCACAGGCCATCCAGAGGAGCAAATGAATTATGTAACCTAGCAAAGCCTGGTACATAATACACAAACGTCCATCCCGTCTCCTGCCTCACACACCCTTGTTCTTATTCTCCCTACCCTTGCTTCAACCAACCTCCTCCCTAATCCATTTCTCTAAATATTACCCTTCCTTTTCCCAAGCCCCCTCCAACTTCTTAAATAAAACTTTTCTTGACCTCCATTTTCAGCACCCTTCCCAAGGCTCCCCACCCCTCAGTATTCTCATAATTCTGTGTGCCCATTATGCTAAAGCTACTATGTAATAGGAACTAACTTCAATAAATCTCAGTATCACTAATATAAGCCAGCACTAAATGCTTATTGCATAGAATGACACTGCCCGCCTCCCCTGATTGCAACAGAATTTGGAGTTGGGGTGGTATATACTGGCATTACAATGTGCTTTACCAAAAAACAGAATAATGTGGCGGGGCGCCTGTAATCCCAGCACTTTGGGAGGCCGAGGGGGGAGGATCACAAAGTCAAGAGATAAAGACCATCCTGGCCAACATGGTGAAACCCTGTCTCTACTAAAAATACAAAAATCAGCTGGGCATGGTGGCGTGCACCTGTAATCCCAGCTACTAGGGAGGCTGAGGCAGGAGAATCGCTTGAACCCGGGAGGCGGAGGTTGCAGTGAGCCAAGATCATGCCACAGCACTCCAGCCTGGCAAGAGAGCAACACTCCGTCTCAAAAAAAAAAAAAAAAAAAAAAAAAAGAATGTTTAAAATGTCAAGTGCTTTATCAGAATCAAGAATCAAGGAATACACACGCAGGTCACTCTACAAATGGGCAGGGTCAAGGCAGAAGAAGGGAGAAGCCACTGCCCCTTAAGCAACATTTGCTACACAAAGGCCAGGCTCAAGAGGTGGGAGGGGATAAGGCATAGGGTACTTTTCCCAGACAGCCTGTAAGCCTTCTAAGTATCTACATCCAACAAGGAACTGAAAAGGTTGGCAACAGAGGGAAGGTGGGAGGGCAATGGAAAGGTAGAAAAAAACTGCTGGCTCCAAAATATGCACAATTAGTAAATGTTTAATCAAATAACCACAAAAGATAATGCTGTCAACCTCATTCTTAAACTTACCACTTATAAACTTTTTGAAGAAAAGCATTTCATAGTATGCACAATAAGAAAGCATAGCCAATTGTAAATTTGATGAAATATCCATAAGCCAATTATTCCAAAAGCAATTTTTCAACATTTCCACTTAATGAGATGAAGATGTTTATTTAACACATTATTTAAAGTGATACAGGGTCTCCAAAAACCACTCGAGGTCTTGCAAGTTTGTTTTTGTTTTTTTCTTTTTGACACAGGGTTTCACTAGTCGCCTAGGCTGGAGTGCAGTGGCGTGATCTCAGCTCACTGCAGCCTCGACTTCCTGAGCTCAAGCAGATCCTCCCACCTCAGCCTCCTAAGCAGCTCGGACTACAGGCGCGGAACACCACACCGGGCTAATTTTTGTATTTTTAGTAGAGATGGGGATTCGCCATGTTGCCCAGGCTGGTCTCAAACTCCTGCGCTCAAGTGATCCACCTGCCTCGGCCTCCAAGAGTGCTGGGATTACAGGGGTGAGCCACTGCGTCCGGCCTTGGAAGATCTTCTAATGGTCCTCATAGTACTCCATTCTCCAGAATTTTCTACATCTGGCAAGCTCGAAAGTGAAACCCTAGTGGGCCACCATGCAGGTTTTGAGTTATTTACTGTTACAGATGAGGAAACTGCGAGGCTACATGGCCACAGTCAACAACGACAACAGAAGGCAACATAGTATGGTGGTTAAGAGCACCGACTCGGAAGCCAGCCTGAATCCGAGAGCCAGAGCTGTGCAACAGCAGGTAAATGACTTATCTGTGCAGTTTCCTCCTTAATGGAAATAGTGCCCAGGCCACAATATCGCGAGATTTACACGTAAAGCTGGAAACAACTCCTGTCCTAGAGTAAGCACTGTTTACTATTAAGCAGCATCAGTAGGGCCCCTTTGCAACCTGCAAACCGCTCCCTCGACGTTACCTCATCTATACCTCATTTCAGTGCCACTTCAGGCCTTTTCCAGGACAATGAAAAACCACGAGACACAGCCAGTAAGTCTGAGTCAGGACCCCTGTCCCACTAGTGCGCTGTGCTCTGGTGCGGCAGGGCAGTTTTCTGACCCAATCTCCTCTTCTGCTATCCTCTGCAGCACCAAGATAACAATCACAGCCGGCCCCAACCGGCACCTACCGCGAAGGTCACAACTACACTCGCGGGTTTTTAAATCGCCCACTACTCACCAGTCCCGGAAACCTCTCTGCGTCACTTCCGGTCCTGCGTCGGCGCTCCGGGTGCTGTGGCAATTGGCTCCCCGTAGCGGGAGAGCTGGGCGGAAGTGGTCCTTTCCGTTTGGCTGCCGAGTGTAAAGCATTGCTTGAGGTTGCCCAGGTAGTTTCGCCTTACACTTCTTGTCCCAGTGCAATTATTAGTAGAGCTCCCTTTCACTGTCAGATTTCCGGTTGGGGATAAATTGCATTGTCGTTTTGGTTTGAGATAGGAAGATGAGGGGAGGAAGGAGGTGAGGCGGTAAGGGGCGTTCTCTCTCTTGGGTCCCGCGCCCAACTTCCGCTGGCCCAAAGAAACTATAATTTTGAACCAACAGACCTCTGCTGGCATCTGCGATTGCATTTTTCCTGTTTTAACAACGGCTGTGCTAAACGAAGTAGTAAAGCCCAAGTATGGAGTAACGTCATTCTTTCATTCACTTACTCGAATGCTTGCTGAGTTCTGTGATGCTACAGGTTTAGTTCTTGGGATACTGCGAGTGAACAGTGGGCGGCGAGGCTGTTGTTGCAACGTCAGAGTAAAAGAAGGACCCTGCACGGCGGCCTCCCAGCACTTCGGAAGGCCGAGGCGGGCGGATCACCTGAAGTCAGGAGTTCGAGACCAGCCTGGCCAACACGGCGAAACCCCGTCTCTACTAAAAATACAAAAATTAGTCGTGCATGGTAGCGCGCGCCTGTAGTCCCACCTACTCGGGAGGCTGAGGCACGACAATCACTTGAACCCGGGAGGCGGAGGCGGAGATTGCAGTGAGCTGAGATCGTGCCACACTGCATTCCAGCCTGGCGACAGAGCGAGACTGCGTCTCAAAATGAAAAAAAAAAAAAAAGAGAGAGAGAAGTTCATAGTACATTAGTGATAAGTGCTGTGGTGAAAAAAAAAAAAAAGAGAAGTTCATAGTATATTAGTGATAAGTGCTGTGGTGAAAAAAAAAAAGAGAAGTTCATAGTATGTTAGTTGATAAGTGCTGTGGGAGAAGGAAATAGGAATGTCCTAGGGCTGAAGGGCTAAAGCAGTTCTGTGTAGGATTGTCAGGTCAGTTAAACTTGACATTTAAGCAGAAATTTGGAAGTGAGGAAATTAGCCGTAGAGATGTCTGAGTGTAAGAATTCCAGGCAAAAGGGACACCCAATTCCTGGACCCTAAGGGAAGGTATCTGGATTATTGGGTGACTTGCAAGGAGGCTCTTGAAGAAGAGCAAGCCGGGCAAGTAGGAGATTGGGACGCTTGAATCGGATAGGATATCTCGTCATTACTTCTATAGCTGGGTTTTTATTACCTAGAGGATGCCATTAGAGGATTTTTTTTTTTTTTGACGGAGTCTCGTGCTGTCACCCAGGCTGGAGTGCAGTGGTGCGATCTCGGCTCACTGCAGCCTCCGCCTCCGCCTCCTGGGTTCAAGTGATTCTCCTGCCGCAGCCTCCTGAGTAGCTGGGACTACAGGCGCCCGCCACCACACCCGGCTAATTTTTGTGTTTTTAGTAGAGACGGGGTTTCGCCATGTTGGCCAGGCTGCTCTCGAACTCCTGACCTCAAGTGATCCACCCGCCTCGGCCTCCCAAAGTGTTAGGATTATAGGCGTGAGCCACCACGCCCAGCGAGGATTTTTATTTAAAATGTGCAGTAAAGATGAGCGTGTGTGAGTTAAGACAGAAAAATGAGCCTAATTCTTTTTTTCTTTTGGGACTGGAGACTTACTTTTGAACTCGCTGTAAGACTGAGAAATTACGTAGTCCTTCCTGAAACCACTAAGAGGAAAAATGGTAAGTTTTGAGCAATTTTTATCTAATGTCTTTCATTATAAGTAATTTTTAGAAATTCAGTCAAGGGCAATAAAAGTGCATGGAAATTGCAGTGGCAAGATGGAGAAATTGTATAATATAGAAGCACTTAATATGGAATAATTCTTTTAAAAAATACACAAAATTACTTTAAAATTATTTAATGTTGTCACTTAAAATGCACAGAATTTACCTTTTTTTTTTGAGTTTCACTCTTGTCGCCGAGGCTGGAGTGCAGTGGCGTAATCTCGGCTCACTGCAGCCTCTGCCACTGGGTTCAAGCAATTCTCCTGCCTCAGCCTCCCCAGTAGCTGAGACTACAGGCGCCTGCCACCACGCCCAGCTAATTTTTTGTATTTTTAGTAGAGATGGGGTTTCGCCATGTTGGGCAGGCTGGTCTCGAACTCCTGACCTCAGGTGATCTGCCTGCCTTGGCCTCCCAAAGTGTTGGAATTACAGGCGTGAGCCAACACGCCCAGCCAGAATTTACCTTTTATGGAGAAAGGTTGATTACAAGATAGATAGAAATGGAAAGGGAGAGTTGAAGGAGCAGAAGAGAATAGACAGGTCTGACAATTTTATTTGGATTATTTTGCTCTAGATCTAAAGTGGGCAACTAGGCTGGGCACAGTGGCTGACACCTGTGATCCCAGCACTTTGGGAGGCGGAGGTGAGAGGGTTGCTTGATCCCAGGAGTTCCAACACCAGCTTGGGCAACACAGTGAGGCCCCCGTCTCTACTTTTAAAAAAACAATTAAATAAAGTGGGCAACTAGAACCTGAAGTAGAAAAAGGCAATGAGAATAGTGCCCTGCTTCTCCCACACACATCTTTAACCTGCTCATACTCTCTAACTGCTAGGCCAGGCGCGGTGGCTCATGCCTGTAATCTTGGCACTTTGGGAGGCAGAGGTGGGCCGATCACTTGAGGTCAGGAGTTCAAGACCAGCCTGGCCAACATGGTGAAACCCTGTCTCTACTAAAAATACAAAAATTATCTGGGTGTTGTGGCATATGCCAGTAATCCCAGCTACTTGGGAGGCTGAGGCAGGAGAATTGCTTGAACCCAGGAGGTGGAGATTGTAGTGAGCCGAGATCGTGCCACTGCACTCCAGTGTGGGTGACAGAGCAAGACTCCACCTCAAAAAAAAAAAAAAAGGAGAAATGAAAAAGGAACCCTCCAAATTGTTTTCTCCCTCTCTGGAATACAGTATCATATCAAGGGGTATACAGGTTACAGAAAAACAGGTACAACAAAAACAAAAAGCAAGCAAGAAAGCACTGTGGTTATCTCTGCACATTTAAGATTTAGAAACACTGACACTTGTTATATTTTTGTTAGTCGAGAAAGGAATTATTTTTTAACCCTGTTTCTCAGAATTAAATTACCTAAGGAAAATGGTGGAAATTGTTTTGAAAAATCATTTTCTCATCATTTTTCTATAAATGAGGATGTTGGTGAATTGCCATGTACATCAATAATACATAACAATTGTTTTTATTTTTCTTGATAAAAAATTCAAAGTTAATTCTTTCCATCAAAATATTTACTTCCAAATTTTTATCATGGATACTACTTAACCCTAACATTTATATTCTGGAGTTTTTTCTCTACTGTTGAGATCAATTTTGAGGAAAAAGTACAACTTACCTCTAAGAGCTGCTTTGTGGATGGGTCATCTCTGAAGCAGTATTTCTGTCTGTTTTTATTCAGATTATCATCTTGAATATCCACACAGGGAAATAAACAATGCATAAAGTCACCTAAATAAATTTCATTTGTTCTCACATTTTCTCTCCTTTTTAGTCTGTGACACTGCATACAGATGTAGGTGATATTAAAATTGAAGTCTTCTGTGAGAGGACACCCAAAACATGTGAGGTAAGTACCATTATTTACATATTCAACATCAGTTAATACAACAAGATAACCACTTTGGAATTGAATAATCTAACCTAAATAACAACAAAACTTTCTGTAAAACCATTGTTAGGGAAAACTAGCCATCCTAACTTCTGGCCTGATTTCCACTTATTTGTCCAATGTCAAAGGTGGATCAAAGAGAACATAGATAATTTTTCGGTAATGATAGAGTAGCCAGTATCTTTTTCTTTTGAACTAATGTTCTTCAGGAAACGTAATCATTAGGACGTTATATTACTTTTTTTCTTTCTTTTTTATTTATTTATTTATTTTTTTTTTTTTTTTGAGACGGAGTCTCGCTGTGTCCCCCAGGCTGGAGTACAATGGCGTGATCTCGGCTCACTGCAACCTCTGCCTCCTGGGTTCAAGCAATTCTTCTGCCTCAGCCTCCCCAATAAGTGGGATTACAGGCATGCGCCACCATGCCTGGCTAATTTTTGTATTTTCAGTAGACACAGAGTTTCACCATGTTGGCCAGGCTGGTCTCGAACTTCTAACCTCAGGTGATCCACGCACCTCAGCCTCCCAAAGTGCTGGGATTACAAACATAAGCCACTGCACCTGGCCTTTTTTTTTTCAAGACGGAGTCTTGCTCTGTCACCCAGGCTGGAGTGCAGTGGCATGATCTTGGCTCACTGCAACCTTCGCCTCCGGGGTTCAAACGATTCTCCTGCCTCAGCCTCCCAAGTACCTGGGATTACAGGCACCCACCACCATGCCCAGCTAATTTTTGTATTTTTTTAGTGGAGACGGGGTTTCACCATGTTGACCAGGCTGGTCTCAAACTTCTGACCTCAGGTAATCCGCCTGCCTCAGCCTCCCAAAGTGTTGGGATTATAGGCATGAGCCTCCGTGCCCGGCAGGATATTATATTAAAGAATTGTTGTATACTTTTTTTTTTTTTTTTTTGAGACAGGGTCTTGCTCTGTCGCCCAGACTGGAGTGCAGTGGTGCAATCATGGCTCATTGCAGCCTCAACGTCCTGGGCTCAAGCAATCCTCCCACCTTGGCCTCCCAAGTAGATAGGACTACAGGCGTGTGCCACCATGCCAGGCTAATTTTTTTTTAATTTTTTATAGAGATGAGGTCTCACTATGTTGCCCAACTTGGTCTCGAACTCCTGGTCTCCAGCCATCCTCCCATCTCAGCTTCCTGAAGTGTTGGAATTACAGGCGTGAGCCACCATGCCTGACTTGTTCTATACATTATTTCGCCTGTTTATTTTTATTTATTTATTTTTTTGAGACAGAGTTTTGCTCTTGTTGCTCAGGCTGGAGTGCAGTGGCCCAGTCTTGGGTCACTGCAACCTCCGCCACCCAGGTCCAAGGGATTCTCCTGCCTCAGCCTCCCTAGTAGCTGGGACTATAGGCGCCAGCCACCATGCCCAGCTAATTTTGTATTTTTAGTAGAGATGGGGTTTCACCATGTTGATCAGGCTGGTCTCGAACTCCTGACCTCAGGTGATCCACCTGTCTTGGCTGCCCAAAGTGCTGGGTTTACAGGCATGAGCCACCACACCCGGCCTGTGTCACCTGTTTAAATGACAAGGATGGAAGGAAGAAGAGTCACCTGTATATATTCATTTATTCAACAATTATTTATGGCTAGGCATGGTGGCTCACATCTATAATTCCAGCACTTTGGGAGGCTAAGGTGAGCTCAGAAGTTCTAGGCTTACCTAGGCAATATAGTGAGACCCCCATCTCTACAAAAAAATACAAAAATTAGCCAGGTGTTGTGGTGTGAGCCTGTTGTCTCAGCTACAAGGGAGGCCAAGGTGGGAGAATTGCTTGAGCCTAGGAGGTCAAGGCTGTAGTGAGCTCTGATCACACTGCTGCACTCCAGCCTAGGTGACAGAGCAAGACCCTGTCTCAAAACAAAACAAAAAACCCATTATTCGTGAAAGGCTATCTTGCCCCAGAGTCTGGAGATACAGTGATGAGCAACAGACATTCCTTACCCTCATGGAGCCAATATTTTAGTTGTAAAAATAAACAGGGCAGGAAAATTAAGTAATTATATTTTTAAGAAATTATTTTTATTTATTTATTTATTTTTTTAAAGATAGAGATGAGGTCTTACTATGTTGCCCAGGCTGGTCTTGAACTCCTGGACTCAAGTGATCTTCCTGCCTCCCAAAGTGCTGAGATTACAGGTGTGAGCTGCTGTGCCTGGCCTAAAATTAAGTAATTCTAAAAGATGATAATGCCTTGAAAAAAATTAAGTGTTGAGATAGAGAATAATGGGAAAGGAAGAAGGTGAGGGCAGGCGTAGCCAATAAACTAATACTTAAAGTAAATGCAAAGGTATGAGGGCATCTCCATGGAAAGAGGTATAAAAAGAATATTCCAGGTATTCAGATTCAGAAAAGGTTGTGAAATAAAATTTTAAAAAATTGCAAGGCCAGGCACGGTGGCTCACACCTGTTAATTCCAGCACTTCGGGTGGCTGAGGCAGGAGGATCATTTGAGCTCAGGAGTTCAAGACCAGCCTGGGCAACATAGGGAGACACTGTCTCTACAAAAAAAAAGAACATTCCAGATATAGAAATCTCAGGTACAAAGTCCCCCAGGTAAGAAAAACTGCCCCTTTTGGATTAATTGTCAGAATGCTGATGGAGTTTAGGTAGTAAGCAACAAGAAAGCAGTTCTTAGTATATGTGATGAGGAGATAAGCCAGGTACTGCAGGGCTTGTTAGGCCCTGCTGAAGATTTTCTTTTTGTTTTTTGTTTTTTGTTTTTTTTTTTTTTGAGACGGAGTCTCTGTCGCCCAGGGTGGAGTGCAGTGGTGCAATCTCGACTCACTGCAACCTCCGCTTCCCGAGTTCACGCCATTCTCCTCCCTCAGCCTCCAGAGTAGCTGGGACTACAGGCGCCTGCCACCACACCCAGCTAATTTTTTGTGTTTTTAGTAGAGATGGGGTTTCACCATAGCCAGGATGGTCTCGATCTTCTGACCTCGTGATCCACCCACCTCGGCCTCCCAAAGTGCTGGGATTACAGGCGTTAGCCACCATGCCCGGCCAAAGATTTTGTATTTTATTCCAAGAGGAGAAGGAAGCTATTGAAGTGTTGTAGGCAGGGAAATGACATCCAAAGTAATGCCAAAAGTCATCGTTTAAATATGCTGCTATCACGTTTTCAGTAAATATGATTGGTTTTTTGTCTTAACTGGGTTTCTGCTGCATCATTTCTCAATCATTTTTACTCCCTTCAGAATTTCTTGGCTCTTTGTGCCAGTAATTACTACAATGGCTGTATATTTCATAGGAATATCAAGGGTTTCATGGTTCAAACAGGAGATCCAACAGGTAAGTTATTCCATTAACTAAGATCTAAGGAACTGAATGTATAGTATGAAGAAGTGGGTAAAAGAAGAGGAATTAAATACGTGGAGTTTTTGTTTTGTTTTGTTTAATAAGTTCTGTTCTACAAGTACAGAACATGTAGGTTTGTTACATAGGTATATGTGTGCCATGGTGGTTTGCTGCACCTATCAGCCCGTCATCTAGGTTTTAAGCCCAGCATGCATTAGCTATTAGTCCTAATGCTCTCCCTCCCCTTGCCCCCCACCCCCCAACTAGCCCTGCTGTGTGTTGTTCCCCTCCTTGTGTCCATGTGATCTCATTGTTCAACTCCCACTTATGAGTGAGAACATGCAGTGTTTGGTTTTCTGTTCCTGTGTTAGTTTGCTGAGAATGATGGCTTCCAGCTACATCCATGTCCCTGCAAAGGACATGATCTCATCCTTTTTACGGCTGCATAGTATTACATGGTGTAATTTTAAAGCAGAAATTATTAGCACCTACCCCTAAAATGTGAACAATATTGTGCTCACTTTGCCAGCACATATACTAAAATTTGAACAATACAGAGAAGATTAGCGTGGCCCCTGCACAAGGATGAGACACAAATTTGTGAAGCTTTTCATACTTAAATATATATGAACAATATTTATAAGGAGGGTTATTCTTTTTTGTTTTTTGTAGGTCTGTTTTAATCTTCAGGTCTGTGAAGTTAAATTTGGGGAATTAGGAGAGGCCATATCAAATTTTGTCTATATTTAAGCAGTCAAACTATAAAGTATTCCTTAAGTTTTGGGAAATGAACTTGTTTTCAATTTTAATTAAATACTTCTTTTGACTTGTTTCACTTGTAATATAGGAACTGGAAGAGGAGGCAACAGTATCTGGGGCAAGAAGTTTGAGGATGAATACAGTGAATATCTTAAGGTAAATCCTCAATGCTTTAAAAATCTATTTTCTCATGCCTTGGTTATGCATGGAAACTTTGATACATGTGTCATAGTGATACAAGTTAACATCACTGCAAAATGAATATACTTTTTTATAGTTTTTGTACATTTGACAAATGATGTCGGGGAGACTTGATAAATGGTGGTCCTAGCCTGACATGTGTACTGGAATCCCACCAGCACGTGGCTCTTGATATTAAGTGAGTTCATCTTTGAATCTAACCTGAAATGTTTAACTAGTAGTGTACCAAAGAGGCTTAATATCTCACCATAAAATTCATGTTGAATGACATGAAACAGTGGCCTTTTTTAGAGCGGGGAGGAAAGACTATCAAACTTCCTGGTTGCAATGTTGCCCATTATCAGTACCCAGCTTTTATCATCTTCTGTTAGATGTTTGAACATCCCTGTATTAATTTGACTTAATACCTGTGGTAGATCACAACTAGGTTAAAGAGTAGTGGATATAAATAGTCTTTACCATGGTAAAATTAGGGATTTTTAATTTTCTTTGTTATATTTTTCTGTGTTTTTCAAACCTCTGTGGAGTCATTTTTTTTTTTTTGTCTAAAATTAAAAACTAGTGCATGCGTAGTTTTAAAAATCAATTCCACTTCCCAGAGATAACTTCAGTTGATGACTTATTATGTGGTCTTTCAAACTTTGTATCTCCATAGAATGATAACTTTATGATTAGAGAAAGAGCGATGAAGTATCCTCAACCAGGGCCGGGTACAGTAATCCCAGCGCTTTGAGAAGCCCAGTAAGGAGGATTGCTTGAGGCCAAGAGTTTGAAACCAGCCTGGGCAACATAGTGAGACCCCCATCTCTACAAAAAAATACAAATATTAGCCTGTTATAGTGGCGTGTGCCTGTAGTCCCAGCTACTCAAGAGGCTGAAGTGGGAGGATTGCTAGAGCCCAGGAGATCAAGGCTGCAGTGAGCCAAGATCATGCACAGAACGAGACCCCACTCAAAAAAAAAAAAAAGTCTACTCAGTCAAAATATGCAGTTTAAGTGTATTATTATATTTCTATTACATTAAAATGTACCCACAAAAATTCTGAAAAAAATTCATTGCAGTGTTTATCTCTGGATGATGAGACTAGGAGTAATTTCTTTTCTTTTTGCTTTTTTTAAAACCTTTTTTAGAGACAGGGTCTTGCTCTGTCCCCCAGGCTGGAGTGCAGTGATGCAGTCTTGGCACACTGCAGCCTAAATTTTCTGGGCTCAGGTGATCCTCCCACAGCCTCCAGAGTAGCTGGGACTACAGGTTCATGTCACCATGCCTGGCTAATGTTTGTATTTTTTGTACAGATGATGTCTCACTATGTTGTCCAAGCTGGTTCATTTTACTTTTCTGTTGTAAGGAAATGTATTAGTTTTGTTACAGGAGTTGAGGCTGGGAGGTGATAAACTTTTTGAAAAGTCAACTTTTTCCTGAATGACTAACTAAACAATTTTTTAGGTATTAATTATTACATTAATGACTGCTTTCATATAGCAGTTGAAAACCAGAGACTGGCTATGACAGAATCACCTGTGGAACTTTGTTGTTTGTTTTTGAGACTGGGTCTCACTCTGTTGCCTAAGCTGAGTGCAGTGGCCTGATCACGGTTCACCGAAGCCTTGACCCGAGCTCAAGCAGTTTCTGCTGCCTCAGCCTCTCAAGTGGCTGGACCACAGGAGTGCACCACTGTGCCCAGCTAATTTCTGATTTTTTATAGAGACGAGGTCTTGCTCTGTTGCCCAGTCTGGTCTGAAACTCCTGGACTCAGATGATCCTCCTGTCTTGGCCTCCCAAAGTGTTGGGATTATAGGAGTGAGCCACTGCACTTGGCTGGAAGTTTTAAAACTATAACAGATCATGGCCTTGCCCTCCTAAAAATAAAGTCAGTAGGGCTGGTTAGGACTTAGACTATATTTTAAGGTTCCTAGATGATTCTTTTGCAGGCAGAGTTAAGAACCATTATATAGGCCGGGCACGGTGGCTCACGCCTGTAATCCCAACACTTTGGGAGGCCGAGGCGGGCGGATCACGAGGTCAGGAGATCAAGACCATGCTGGCTAACACAGTGAAACCCCGTCTGTACCAAAAAATACAAAAAATTAGCCAGGTATGGTGGTGGGTGCCTGTAGTCCCAGCTACTCGGGAGGCTGAGGCAGGAGAATGGCCTGAACCCGGGAGGCAGTGCTTGCAGTGAGCCGAGATCGTGCTGCTGCACTCCAGCCTGGGCGACAGAGCGAGACTCCGTCTAAAAAAAAAAAAGAACCATTATGTATTATACACCTTATATACCAAGATTGTGGATATGTATTGACTCTTCATATATTCTGGCCCAGGAATTCCATTCCCAAATGTTTACTCAAGAGAAACTTGTAAGTTTGCACCAAGAGACATGTACAGGAGTGTTCTGATGTACTGTTTGTAATAGCAAAAGTCTTGAAACAACCCAAATGTCCATTGATTGTAGGTGAATCACTATGTAGATTGTGGATAAATTGTAGTATATTCAGTAGTGAAATATCGCATAGTAGTAAAAAAATAGTAATAAACTATGGCTATATGTACACGTATGACCTTAGAAATGTAACAATGTTATTTGTAGAAAGCATTTCCCAGAAGACTAAAATGTTACGATGTAATTATATTCAGAAGGAAAAGGAAAGAATGTGTTGTTTAGTCATGTGTAAATGTGTTAGGGCTGGGCACAGTGGCTCACTCTTATAATCCCAGCACTTTAGGGGGCCGAGGTGAGAGGAACAAGTACTTGAGGCCAGGAGTTTGAGATCAGCCTGAGCAACATATTGAGCCCTCACCTCTACTAAAAGTTAAAAAATTAGCCAGGTATGGTGGTGTACATCTGTAGTCTCAGCTACTCAGGAGGCCAAGGTGGAAAGATTGCTCGAGCCTAGGAGGTCAAGGCTACAGTGAGCTATGATTGCACCACTGCACTCTAACCTGTGTGACAGAGTGAGACCCTGTCTCTAAAAAAAAAAAAAATGAAAAAATGAAAAAAAAAAGTATTAGAATAGTGGTTACCTCTTGTAGAGGCTGAGGTAATAGATGGAGAGGAGCACATGGATATATGTAATTAATTGGTAACTTTTATTTTTTCTTGAGCTCCCATTATTCAATGAATTGGTAAATTTTAACTCTGAAAGCTGGGAAATATGTTAATGGGTGCTTATTTTATTAACTTACATTTTTATTAACTATATTTTTGTGTATGTATTAAATATTGTGTGTGTATTAAATATTACATGTGTATGTATTTAATATTACATTTGATTGGTGGACACCTTTTAGGGAGACAAGCATTAATATTTTGATATAAGTGCTTCTCTATGACTTATTAGCGTCACCCAATGAATAGCTAACGCTAGAGTAATTGGTGGAGTTGTAGTGTATTACAGGCACCTCCCTGTAACATAGTTCACAGTTATATCTTCATTCTTATCAGTAAGGTCCTTTTAATTTCTATACACTGTCTCTTATAAACAAATACTATCATGATAGTAGAGCTAGGTGAGACCTTTCTTAGATCGTTCAGTCCTGGGGTTATAAACTGACTGCCCATGAGTGGAACACCCACAGATGCATTATCTGTGGCCATTAGTTAAAAAAAATAGATTTAATATCATTAATCAAGAGATAGCCTATTCATTTTGCCAGACTTCATCTCTCTTTAATGTTTACATTCTGCCCAATTGTCAGTTTATCTGCTTGACCCTTGTGAGCATCTGAGTTATGAATAGACCCTTGAACTAGTGCGACCTCCCTTGTTTTACAGATAAAGAAACTAGCAAGAGTCCATTGTATGTGAGAAGAGATTGTGGGCATTTTGGTTTTGTTGCCTGCCTGATCGTTTCATTCCAGCACACTATTCCTTAATATAAATGTAAGGATTATTTCTATTATTTGTTGGTATTGCAAAAAGTATCCATGGCTGTATTTCTTCAAAGTAAAAATGAAATTAATTGAGAAATATGATTTGATATATTAACCTTTTACATACAAGTTTTCAAGGGTACAGAAAAGGCAGAAACTGAACATTTGGATTACCCCTAATAGAGAGAAGTTGGTTAAATGTTTTCTTGCTCCCTTAAATATTGTGAAGGTAAAGAGTGAATGTCTTGGCTGGGTGTGGTGATTCACACCTGTAATCCCAACACTTTGGAGGCTAAGGCAGGACGATCACTTGAGCCTAGGAGTTAAGAAACCAGCCTGAGCAACATAGTGAGACCCCCATCTCAAAATATTTTTAAAAAAGAAAACAAAAGTGTGCCTGTCTTGTTTCAATACTATATTTGGGATGGTTATATAAAAACACAGTTAATACTTTGATGTGTCTTTTTCAGCACAATGTTAGAGGTGTTGTATCTATGGCTAATAATGGCCCGAACACCAATGGATCTCAGTTCTTCATCACCTATGGCAAACAGCCACATTTGGACATGAAATACACCGTATTTGGAAAGTGAGTATTCTGGTTATGGTTTTCTATTAGCATTTCAATGCAAGTGGTGCATATGCTTAGCTGTGACAGTAGCATAACTAATATTGAAAAGAGTGACGCCGAGTGCAGTGCCTCACACCTGTAATCCCAGCACTTTGGGAGGCCAAGGTGGGCAGATTGTCTGAGGTCAGGAGTTTGAGACCAGCCTGGCCAATGTGGCAGAACCCGTCTCTACTAAAAATATTTTTAAAAATTAGTTGGATGTGGTGGCACACATCTGTAGTCCCAGCTACTCAGGAGGCTGAAGCAGGAGAATTGCTTGAACCTGGGAGGCGGAAGTTACAGTGAGCCATGATCATGCCATTGCACTCCAGCCTGGGCAACAGAGTGAGACACTGCCTCAAAAAAAAAAAAAAAAGAAAGAAAAGAAAGAAAAGAAGAGTGGTGTGAGAGCTAAACGTACCTGGAGTTTAAGTCTACCACTTAGCAACCCTGTGACCTTGGGAAAGTTATAATCTCCCTGAGCCTTATTTTCCTTATGTTGTAAAAGAGGCCAGTAATTTTTCAATATTGTTATGCAAATTAACATAGTATA
The DNA here is from genome assembly GCF_028885625.2 of Pongo pygmaeus. Taxonomy (NCBI): domain Eukaryota; kingdom Metazoa; phylum Chordata; class Mammalia; order Primates; family Hominidae; genus Pongo; species Pongo pygmaeus. The sequence continues at coordinate 101,099,257 of NC_072384.2, read as the reverse complement.
TCTATTTTCTTTTTCTTTTTCTTTTTTTGAGACGAAAGGCTCTGTCGCCAGGCTGGAGTGTGGTGCAGTAGCACAGTCATGGCTCATTGCAGCCTCAACCTCCTGGTCTCAAGTGATCCTCTTACCTCAGCCTCTTGAGTAACTGGAACCACAAATGTGTACCATCATGCGCAGCTACTTTAAAAGAAAAAAACAAAAAAACACTTTTTTTTTTTAGAGACAGGGTCTCACTATGTTGCCCAGGCTGGTCCATTTTCATTAATGATAGCATTTCACAGCAACTAACAGATCTGAAAAACAGTGGCTTAAACAAGATGGACTGGCATGGTGGTTCCATTTTGTTACCAGTGTTCTAGGTGCCACTGTCATAATATTGGCAGCACAGCTCTTATCAAAACTTCTGTGTATCAGGCAGGAAAGGGGAGGAAAGACAAAAGGTGCTTGCCAGCTGATTCACCTTTTTTAATTAACAGAACTTTCCCAGGCCTGTAATCCCAGTGCTTTGGGAGGCTGAGACAGGGGGATCACTTGAGGCCAGGAGTTCAAGACCAGCCTGTGCAACATAGCAGAACCCATCTCTATAAAAAAATTTAAAAATTAGCCAGGTGTGGTGACACACACCTGTAATCCCAGCTACTCAGGAGGCTGAGGTGGGAGAATCACTTGAGCCCAGGAGTTCCAGGCTGCATGAGCTGAGATCACACTACTGTACTCCAGCCTGGGCAACAATGATACCCTATCTCTTCAAAAAAAAAAAAAAAAAGGAAAAAAGAAAAGCTGGGTGCGATGGCTCACACCTGTAATCCCAGCACTTTGGGAGGCCAAGGAGGGCAGATCATGAGGTCAGTAGATCAAGACCATCCGGGCCAACATGGTGAAACCCCATCTCTACTAAAAATACAAAAATTAGCTGGGTGCGGTGGTGCACGCCTGTAATCCCAGCTACTCAGGAAGCTGAGGCAGGAGAATGGCTTGAACCCTGGAGGTGGAGATTGCAGTGAGCCAAGATTGCGCCACTGCACTCCAGCCTGGTGACAAAGTGAGATTCCATCTCAAAAAAAAAACTTTCCCAGAAGACCCAGAACTTAGTAATGTGACCACTCCTTACCTACAATGGAGGGTAGAAAATGTATTTCAGCCACATTGCCACCCTTACTAAAATTAGATTTCTCTGAGTAAGAAGAATGGCTTCTAGGAAGGTGTTTCACAGTTTCTGCCAGGGTATCTATTAAAAGTACTATGTCTGGGAGTTGCTTTTATAAATCAGTCGGAAGTCAATTTGTCTTTTCATTCAACAAATAATTATCATGCTTAATAAACCAAGGCACAATTCTAGAGTTTGTTCTATTTAATAGTTTGGATGCCAAATTCGGTTAATTAAAAATAGAGGACTCCCAGTCTAGATAACATAGTGAAACCCCGTCTCTACAAAAAAATTTAAAAATTATCCAGGTGTGGTGGCTCACACCTATGGTCCCAGCTACTTGGGAGGCTGAAGTGAGAGGATTGCTGGGCTTAGGGTGTCAATGCTGCAATGAGATCTAGACAGATCTTTTCTTTTTCATTCCATATACATGTGTCTAATTTACACATTAATAATAATCAAGGAAAAAAGAAATATTACAACATCTAGTAGTTTTTTTGTGTTTGTAAATAACCCAGTTCCCTCTTATTTTCTCCCTTAACCAACATCATTCAAAATTATTGTTCAGTTATTACCAGGACTCATTTTACTGGATTTGCGACAAAACTGTAGAGTTTAGAACAAAGATTAACCTTAGGTTCATTAATTCCTTGTTTGTTGTATACAGATGCACACACATTTTTCTGGGAAGATGATCCAGTAACTTTCCTCTAGTTCGGCAAGGGGTCCGTTTCCCAGATACTTGACTCTACTTTACTGCCTCAGTTCTACCTGCCAGGTTTTTTTTAACTTTTTACCTGAGACCTATGTTTTCTACCTCCTCTGTTTCTCTTACTGACCTAGAAGGTGGGATAGCCTTTAAGACTTATAATTTAAAGACTTAAATGTCTATATTTAGGGGTAAAATCAAAATGTTTTTGTTGAAGTACCCATTTTGTGAAAATGCAAAATAAAATGCAAATCTGCTAATTTTTTTTTTTTTTTTTTGAGACAGAGTCTCACTCTGTCGCCCAGGCTGGAGTGCAGTGGCGCCATCTCTGCTCACTGCAAGCTCCCCCTCCCGGATTCACACCATTCTCCTGCCTCAGCCTCCCAAGTAGCTGGGACTACAGGCGCCCGTCACCATGCCCGGCTAATTTTTTGTATTTTTAGTAGAGACGGGGTTTCACCGTGTTAGCCAGGATGGTCTCAATCTCCTGACCCTGTGATCCGCCTGCCTTGGCCTCCCAAAGTGCTGAGATTACAGGCGTGAGCCACCGCGCCAGGCCTACAAATCTGTTAATTTTTTAAAGTACTTACCACTGGTTGAGAATCCCTAATCTGAAAATTCAAAATTAGGAACTTTTTGAGCACTGACATGATGCCACAAGTAGAAAATTCCACATCTGACCTCATGTGACGGGTTGCAGTCAGATGACCAGGTGCAGTGACTCACGCTTGTAATCCTAGCACTTCGGGAGGCCAAGGCAGACAGATCACGAGGTCAGGAGATCGAAAGCCACTCTTTCTTAGCAAATGTTTTAGACTGAAATTTCCAAAACTTGTATTTGAAGAATAGCTCTCAATATATTTTTTCTTGGTGGTAACATGAAGTGGGATTGCTGGAGATTGAGTTAACTGTCAGTCTTCTCTTCTCCTATTTTTATTACTTCTTGTTGTTATCCAGAAGCAAAAAGTAGAAATGCCATAATTAGGCCAGATGCGGTGGCTCATGCCTATAACCCCAGCATTTTGGGAGGCTGAGGTGGGCAGATCACTTGAAGTCAAGAGTTTGAGACCAGCCTGGCCAATGTGGTGAAATCCCATCTCTACTAAAAACACAAAAATTAGCTGGGCATGGGGGCATGTGCCTGTAGTCCTAGCTGCTTGGGAGGCTGATACAGAATTGCTTGAACCTGGAGGAAGAGGCTACAATGAGTCGAGATAGTGCTACTGCACTCCAACCTGGGCAATGGGAGTGAGACTCCATCTCAAAAAAAAAAAAAGAAAGAAATACTATAATTAAACAATTAACTGCCGGGCTTGGTGGCTCATGCCTGAATCCCAACACTTTGGGAGGCCAAGGCGGGCAGATCACCTGAGGTCAGGCCAAACCAGCCTGGCCAACATGCTGAAACTCCGTCTCTACTAAAAATACAAAAATTAGCCAGGCGTGGTGGTAGGCTCCTATAATCCCAGCTACTTGGGAGGCTGAGGCAGGAGAATCGCTTGAACCCAGGAGGCGGAGGTTGCAGTGAGCCGAGATCACGCCATTGCACTCCAGTCTGGGGGACCAGAGCGAGACTTCATCTCAAAAAAAAAAACAAGTACAAAGTGGAGTGGTCACCTACTTTAGGAACTTCATTGTAGGGCAATATTGCTAATAGTGTCATCTACATACTTTCTCCATGTATTTCCTGTAGCAAAGAAATCTTTATGACTAGTGTGTTGTAATAAGAAATACATATTTGGACTTCATTCGTGGCTTCCAGTATAGTTCTTTTAAAAACCTTGCAATTTCCTGAGTGACAGGAGTGAAAGGAATATTTTATTGTTCATAATAAACCCCATTCAACCATACCTGAGTTTATGCTAATGAGGTGACTCTTGGTGGGGTTCTAGATAGCTTCAGTATGGAGGGCTGGTTGCCAGAGGAATCAGCCATGTGTTTTTAGAGGGCTGGAACATTCAGTGACCTCCTATTCTTGACCTCTGGGAAGGAGAGAAGGGCTGGAGATTGAGTTCCAGTCACCAGTGGCCAGTGATTTAATTAATCATGCCTACCTAATGTGCCCTCCGTAAAAACCCTAAACAGGGTTTGAGAGCTTCCAGGTTGGTGAATGCAAGTAGATACTGAGAGGGTAACACACCCCGAGAAGAGCATGGAAGCACTGTGCCCCTCTCTCAGACTTTGCCCTATGCATCTCCTCCATTTGGTTGTTCCTGAGTTGTAACCTTTATAATAGCCCATAATAATAAATAAAGTGCTTTCCTAAGTTCTATGAGCCATTTTTGAAAATTATTGAACAGAGCTGGGGGGCATGAAAAATCCCAAATTATATCATAGTTAGTCAGATAGTACAGATCACAATCGGGACTTGGAACTGGCATCCGAAGTAGTAGGGGCTGTCTTGTGGGATTAACTGGGGTCTCTGTTCACTCCTTGTAGTTAGTGTCACAATTAAATTGTAGGGCCAGGTGTGGGGGCATGCACTTGTAGTCCCAGTGAGACCCTGTCTTTAAAAAAATAAATAAAATTTTGAAAAAATAATTAAGTTGTGGAATACCCAGAGAATTGGAGAACTGGGAAAACCCACACATTTGGTGTTGGAAGTATGAAAGTGTAGAAAAACAGTTTGTTTTCCCTTTAACTGGTTATATTAGTCCCATTTGTAGCTGTTCTCTGTCACTGTATGAATGGGGTAGAATATAATTTTAGGTACTATGGTGGAAATATTCCTACCCTTTGTATTGTTGACTAAGGGCATAAAAGTAAATTATTTCTGAATTTTGATCCATATCTATGATGGAAAATCAACATTTTGTTGTACATTCAACTAGAGAACTCAGAGATCTGTAAGACTTGATTATTTTTTAAGGAGACTGTAATTGTCATAGATGTGGATATCATGTTTCAATTTAAGGAAATTTTCATATGTTATATTGTTTCTCTTTCAGGGTAATAGATGGTCTGGAAACTCTAGATGAGTTGGAGAAGTTGCCAGTAAATGAGAAGACATACCGACCTCTTAATGATGTACACATTAAGGACATAACTATTCATGCCAACCCATTTGCTCAGTAGCTATGATAGACCTGGACAAATAACTTGACAAATTGCTGGAACACACTTATTGTGGTTTACCTGGTTTTAATTATGTCAGAGATTGCATCATCCTTCTGCTCTTTTACAACTATGATCTTCTATGAAATGGTGGTACCAAGGGGCACCCAACAGCTTTTATCCCCATTCTTGGAGCATATTCTTTATTATAACGATTATCCAACATATTTCTTTAATTTTAATGCAAAAAATACATCATTTAATTTTTGTTACATATAAACATTCATTTTTAAATGCTGAGCCTCAAATGCAGGCATTTTTGAGTGGCCTGATTACATATTCCTCCCACAGCAAGTTCGTATCCTGGAAGTGTTATTTTATAATAAAATTAAAAATGTTTTAAAGAATTAAATCGTAGGACAAATTAATTAAAATATTGTGTAAAATTACCTTCAGGCTATGTGTATAAGGTATATATGAAACGTAAATGAACTTCATGTTTAAATTTGGGTCTCATCTCCAAGATATCTTATTATGTATATGCAAGTATCCCCAAATCTGAAAATTTGGATATTCCTGAAACTGATACTAATGGTAAGAGCTCTACCATTAATTATTCACTTTATACAGTTAGAAAGAGGAGGGACAGGATAAAAAGTTAGTCTGGAAAGGCCAGCCAATCCATTCGCTATTTTCTCTGATTTTTTTTTTTTTTTTTTTCTTTTTGAGATGGAGTCTTGCTGTTTTACCCGGGCTGGAGTGCAGCGGGTCACTGCAACCCCTGCCTCCCAGGTTCAAGCGATTCTCCTGCCTCAGCCTCCCGAGTAGCTGGGACTACGGGTGCACACCACCATGCCCAGCTACTTTTTGTATTTTTTTTTCAGTAGAGACGGGGTTTACAGAGACCATGTTGGCCAGGATGGTCTTGATCTCTTGACCTCATGATCTGCCACCTCGGCCTCCCAAAGTGCTGGGATTACAGGTGTGATCTTTAGGTTTACAGTAAAGGCTCTAAGAGGTCCTGGAGGCCAAGTGTCGTGGCTGACGCCTATAATCCCAGCACTTTGGGAGGCCAAGATGGGCGGATCACGAGGTCAGGAGATCAAGACCATCCTGGCTAACATGGTGAAACCCTGTCTCTACTAAAAATATAAAAAATTAGCTGGGCATGGTGGCGGGCGCCTGTAGTCCCAGCTACTTGGGAGGCTGAGGCAGGAGAATCGTTTGAACCCGGGAGGCAGAGGTTGCAGTGAGCCAAGATTGAGTCATTGCACTCCAGCCTGGGCGACAGTGTGAGACTCCATCTCAAAAAAAAAAAAAAAAAAAAAAAAAGATGTCTTGGAATACAGTAAACACTCAACATTTCCCAACTGATTTGCTCATGGACTTTTTTTTTTTTGAGATATAGTCTCACTCTTGTCACTCAGGCTGGAGTGTAATGGCACAATCTCGTCTCACTGCAACCTCCACCTCCCGGGCTCAAGTGATTCTCCTGCCTCAGCCTCCCGAGTAGCTGGGATTACAGGCATCTGCCACCATGCCTAGCTATTGTTTTTTTGTGTTTTTAGTACAGACAGGGTTTCACCATGTTGGCCAGGCTGGTCGTGAGCTCCTGATCTCAGGTGATCCGTCCACCTTGGCCTCCCAAAGTGCTGGGATTACAGGCGTGAGCCACCACACCCAGCCTGCTTATGGACATTTTTTAAGGCATATATATATTTTTTTAATTTTAGATTCAGGAGGTACATGTGTTTGTTACAAGTGTATAATGCATGGTGCTGAGGTTTGGGCTTCTACTGATCCTGTCACCCAGACAGTGAACACAGTGCCCAAAAGGAAGCTTTTCAGCCCTTGCCCCTGCCCCTTCCTCCTCCTTTTTGGAGTCCCCAGTGTCCACTGTTCCCATCTTTTTGTCCATGTGAATCAAAAATTTAGCTCCCATTTATTGTAACTGAATGCAGGCTGGGCTGCACGCCACTTGCAAAGTCAATAATGAGGAGGAGATGCAGTAAAAGGAAAGTGACTTTATTCCAGAGCTAGCAGCGGGGAAATGGCCAAAGCTAGTACCTTAAAGAAATCATTTTGAACTTTAGGCTAGGGAGAGGGGCTTAAAAAGAGAACTTAGAATGGGAGGCATGCGGGAGTGGTGCAGGGTTTCAGATCTCTGTGGCTTGCTGTGATGGCTATCTTGAGTTGTGGTCCACCTGGAGCAGGAGCTGGCATCGTCTCAACAATGGCTGGGTTGTTGACTAACCACCTTAAGGTAATCTCTGGAATTTTGCAGCTGGGTCCCCAAGCCTGGTATATGTCACGATTAGCCCTTGATGGGCCAGGCACAATGGCTCACACCTATAATCGCAGCACTTTGGGGAGGCCAAGGTGGGAGGATCACCTGAGCCCAGGAGTTTTAGACTGGCCTGGGCAACATAGTAAGACCTTGAATCTACTAAAAAAATAAAAAATAAAAAATAGCCAGATGTGGTGGCACACACCTGTAGCCCCAGCTACCTAGAAGGCTGAGGTGGGAGGATTGCTTGAGCTAGGGAGGTAGGGACTGCAGTGATCCATGGTCGTGCCACTGGACTCCAGCCTGGGCAATAGAGTTAAGACCCTATGGATAAGAGTGTATAGTGTAAGTTTAACAAGCGTACAGTTAGATAAATGTGCATAGTATAAGAGAGTGTGAGGCGTGAAAGGGAGGGAAACGGTTTTAACAAGACTACATTCTGAAATTAAGAAAGAAAGGGCCAGGCACGGTGGCTCACGCCTGTAATCCCAGCACTTTGGGAGGCTGAGGCAGGCAGATCATGAGGTCAAGAGATCGAGACCATCCTGGCCAACATGGTGAAACCCCGTCTCTACTAAAAATACAAAAATTAGCTGGGCGTGGTGGCACGCGCCTGTAGTCCCAGCTACTTGGGAGGCTGAGGCAGGAGAATTGCTTGAACCTGGGAGGCGGAGGTCGCAGTGAGCTGAGATTGCACCCCTGCACTCCAGCGTGGAAACAGAAAGAGACTCTGTCTCAAAAAAAAAGGAAAAAAAAAACTTTAAAATGCATTTCAAGGCTAGGATACTTGGTTATATTACAAGTGAGAACATAAGGCATATCTCTGAAAATATTGAAGAGTGGAGCTTTACAGAATATCCATTTGAAAAATGCAATGAACTAGTTAAAGGCACCAGTTTGTGGAGTTCTGGTCTGTGTTTGAATCACAGCTGTGTCCCTTACAGTGTAACTTTAGGCAAGTTAACATCGCCAGGCTTTAGTATTCTCATCCATAAATAATACCTCAGAAGACAATTGTGAGGGTTAAATGTGTGTAAAACTTCTGGCATGTAGTAAGTAAGTGGAAGCTGCTCTCCTAACATTCATGTCCACCACAGGGCTCTCACCTCATCAAGCCATTCATGGGGTTCTATCTTTGATTTCATCAAGACCATATTCTGCTCACTGCCTAGATCACAGTGGTTGGATTTGGGTGTTCCTAAAACTTATACCAGCCGAGCGCAGTGGCTCATGCCTGTAATTCCAGCCCTTTGGGAGGCCAAGGCGGGCAGATCACCTGAGGTTGGGAGTTCGAGACCAGCCCGACCAACATAGAGAAAACCTGTCTCTATTAAAAATACAAAATTAGCTGGGCGTGGTGGCACATGCCTGTAATCCCAGCTACTTGGGAGGCTGAGGCAGGAGAATTGCTTGAACCTGGGAGGTGAAGGTTGCGGTGAGCTGAGATCGTGCCATTGGACTGCAGCCTGGGCGACAAGAGCAAAACTCCGTCTCAAAATGTTTGTCTTGGCATCAGTTCTTGGTTTGTCTCATTTCTTCCAATGGCTGGTCTAATTAATGTTTTAATTCTTTCTTGACTAGTTTGGAGTTAGCTTACAGCTATCCTCTTGTCACCATTTATATCTTCCACTAAACTGAGGTGCTTTTTACTAGCAGCGAATCTGTATCCGTACAGGTCTGCAGCAACCTCATTTCTTGCCTCCTCAGAAGAAAGAATTCGACTGAGGGGCAGAAGGAGAGAGTGAGGCACGTTTTAGAGCAAGAGTGAAAGTTTATTAAAAAGCTTTAGAGGAGGAATGAAATAAAGGAAAGTACGCTTGGAAGAGGACCAAGCGGGCAACTTGAAAGATAAGTGTGTGGCTTGAGCTTTTGACTTGGGGTTTTATACATTGGCATACTTCCAGGGTCTTGCATTACTTTTCCCCACTTGCCCAACTCCTGAGATCTTATTGGGAAGCGGCTGCTGACCAGTTTCAGGTGTTTTCTATTAGGAGACTGCCTTTCCCTGGTGCCAGCTGTGACCAATTACTACTTCAGCAAGACAGTTAATAACCGCCTGACCATCTCACCTGATGGTTGCCCGACACTCCTAGTGTGTGTTTGGGGGGAGCCATCTCCTGCTTTGTTCATACCTGACTAGCTACCTACTGTAACAGTGCCAGTTATACTAGTGACTTTTTTTTTTTTTGAGACGGAGTCTCACTCTGTCGCCTGGGCTGGAATGCAGTGGCGCAATCTCGGCTGACTGCAACCTCTGCCTCCAGGGTTCAAGCAATTCTTTTTTTTTTTTTTTTTTTTTTTTGAGACGGAGTCTCACTGTATTGCCCAGGCTGGTATGCAATGTCGCGATCTTAACTCACTGCAACCTCCGTCTCCCAGGTTCAAGCAATTCTCCTGCCTCAGCCTCCCAAGTAGCTGGGATTACAGGTGAGCACCACCATGCCTTGCTAATTTTTGTATTTTTAGTAGAGACAGTTTCAGCATGTTGGCCAGGATGGTCTCAAGCTCCTGACCTCATGATCCACCCACCTCGGCCTCCCAAAGTGTTGGGATTACAGTCATGAGCCACCGCGCCCAGCATACTAATGACTTTACATTTTATTTCACTTTTAAAATTTTAATCATTTAGGTTTCTAGACTGAGTATTAAGGCCTTTCTTTGGCCAGACCTTGTTTTGCCACTTTTTTTTTGAGACGGAGTATTGCTCTGTTGCCCAGGCTGGAGTGCAATGGTGGATCTCAGCTCACTGCAACCTCTACCTCCCAGGTTCAAGCAATTCGCCTGCCTCAGCCTCCCGAGTAGCTGGGATTACAGGTGCCTGCCACCATGGCCGGCTAATTTTTTGTATTTTTAATAGAGATGAGGTTTCACCACCTTGGCCAGGCTGGTCTTGAACTCCTGACCTTGTGATCCACCCGCCTTGGCCTCCCATAGTGCTGGGATTACAGGCATGAGCCACCGCATCTGGCCTCCTCCAAGTTTTATTCTAAACTCTGCCACTTTTAATTAGTGGTGCAAATATGATTTTTTTGGTTTTAGGAGTGTTAGTCCAAACTGCACCATTTTGTAAATCCTTGCCCCCCCCCCGCCCCCGCCCTGCCCCATTCCCCCAGCCCTGCCTGGTCTCCCCCACCCTCTATTTTGCAGACCTTGGTCAAAGTGAAACATTCCACGGGGGTTCGGGCTGTGAGAAACATCCTGCCTAACCACCTGACCACAAAACGGACAAAGGCGCAACTAAAGAAACACCCCTATCATATTCTGCCGGGAGAAAGTGCAAAGACCACCACATTCCCGCGGGGGTCGTGGTGGCTCACGCCTGTAATCCCAGCACTTTGGGAGGCCGAGGCGCGTGGATCACCTGAGGTCAGGAGTTTCTACTAAAAATACAAAAAGTAGCGGGGGGTGGTGGCGCGTGCCTGCAGTCCCAGCTACTGGGGAAGCCGAGACAGGAGAATCGCTTGAATTCACGAGGCGGAGGTTGCAGTGAGTGGAGATCGCGCCACTGCACTCCAGCCTGGGCGACAAAGCAAGACTCCGTCTCAAAACAAAACAAAAAACTACCACATTCCGCGGGAACAAGGGCCAGAACCGCCTCATTATGGGAACATCTTAACATCCTGCAGGGCAGCAAGCCAGCAAGCCATATGGCCCAGGCCCCTCCCGCCCATACCTAAAAGTACCCCACTGGTGGGCACTGGCATTAGGCTGGTTCCCCACTTCTGTAGGTCTTAGGCTGGACATAAAGCTCGCATTTGCTGTAGAGCTGCCACTCTGTATCTTTAACGCTGGCCTTCCCTTCAAAACTTATCAAAGAGCTTATTTTTAGAATGTGTGCTCAGTTACAGCCGTAAAAGTATCATAGACAGGGAGGTATGCTGGCTGCCCACGTTGGGCCTACTGCAGGCACCATGAGGATCAAGGTGCAGAACATTGATTTCTGTTGGCTCACACTGATCCCATTAGTAATTTGAAGCCATCTGACGCTAGTGGTATATTTTATTTATTTATTTATTTTTTAGAGACGGGGTCCCGCTATGCTGCCCAGGCTGGTCTCGAAATCCTGGGCTCAAGCGATCTGCTCGCTTCGGCCTCCCAAAGTGCTAGGATTACAGGCGTGACCCACCGCGCCGTGAAGTATTAGTTTTAAAGCAATCGTTTTAGTGGTCGCCAACAGGGCACATGCTATTGTGTATACTGATTCCCTCACTTTTCCTTGTTCACAAGTTGTTCCTTGTTCTAGCGTTCAAAAACAATTATCAGTGAGTGGGGACAACGCGCCAACAGCTTCCTTTCATCCGCCACAGCAGACTCTGGTTCCCGCCCTGGCGCCTGCGCCAACGATGGTCACGCGCACGACACGCCCTCCACGCCCGCCCTTTCCGCCTGCTCGCCCCGTGCATGCCCCGCCCCGTGCATGCCCCGCCCCGTGCATGCCCCGCCCCGTGCATGCCCCGCCCCGCGCCGGAGACGCGCTCGCTGCGTCATCAGTGTTTTCGAGACGAGTCTCGACGCAGCAGCTGTCAGCTCCATTTTGTTGTTGGTACGCGACGCAGTCAGCTGTGTGATTACCGTGATTGCGTAACAACCTTTGTCTCCTTCGACTTGGAGTCTTTGTCCAGGACGGTAAGACGCAGGAGGGAGCGGACTAGGTGACTGGGCTGTTCCTGTGAGCCTCGCGTGCGCCTGGCGATGCCCCCTCTTCCCGCTTGTTTGCTGCCCGCCGTCCCCGGCGCGACGACTGTCTGCTCCTTTCACTCCCAGGCTGCACAATGGCGGCGCGCCCCTCTCTCCTGCGCTGCCGAGCCCGTCGCCGCCGGGTGCGGCCTGCGGGGGTAGTTACGGTGTTTGCTAGACCGGCCGCCCTCTTGGAGCGTCCGCCCGCCGCTCCACCGACGCGGGATGGTCGGGTGGGCGCCATGTTGTGAACCTCCTCGGCGGAGCTGTAAGATGGCGGCTGGGCGGAGGCCCGCTTCGGCCCTGTGGCCGGAAAGGCGAGGCTCCCTGTTGGGGGTGGGGTTTGCTGGGGTTCCAGAATGTGCGTGAGCTGCGCAGCTGAGGGGAAACGTTGTCTGGAGCAAGTGGAGAAAAAGACGGAACCCATAGGGGTTACAGTTACTGTCTAATGATTAAAGGGTCGGCGTAAACATGGCGAGTGGCTTTGTCCTCTGGTGTTAACAAAAAACAGATTTAGGAACCCAAGGAAAGAGAAATGCCGGGGTGTATTTGAAGGAGCGTTGTGACAGAAGTCAGGTGACCGAGAATTTTATGCGATGGCGTTTCAGCTCACTCCTCTTGGGTTAGCAGTTGGAGCTTTTTTGTTTTGTTTTCTTGGAGTCTCGTTCTGTCGCCCAGGCTAGAGTGTAGTGGCGCGATCTCGAGTCACTGCAGCCTTCGCCTCCCGGGTTCAAGCGATTCTCCTGCTTCAGCTTCCGGAGTAGCTGGGATTACAGGCGCCCGCCACCACGCCGAGCTAATGTTTGTATTTTTAGTAGAGACAGAGTTTCTACTGGCCTCAAACTGTTGACCTCAGGTGGTGATCCATCCGCCTCGGCCTCCCAAAGTGCTGGGATTACAGGTGTGAGCCACTGCGCCCAGCTTCCTTTTTTTCTTTTTTGAGACAAGGTCTCGCCCCTGTCGCCCAGCCGGAGTGCAAGTGGCGCAATGATGGCTCACTGCAGCCTCGACATCCGGGCTCAGGTGATCTTCCCACCTCAGCCTCCTGAGTATTTGGGACTATAGGCGCGCGTCTCCACCCCCGGTTAATTTTTTATTTTTTGTAGAGGCGGGTCTCGCCATGTTGCCCTGGCTGGTCTCGAATTCCTGGGCTCAAGCAGCCCTCCTGCTTCGGCCTCCCAAAGTGCTGGGGTTACAGGCCTAAGCCATGGCCCCCGACCCGATTGGAGGGCTTTAAAAATTACACTCAGGCTGGTCCAATGGTAGTGGGTTATCAGAACTTAATAGTAATTAGTGTCACGAAAATTAGTACACAACCCCTACCGCTAAATTTGACTGGCGTTAAAAAAAAAAAAAAATTGTAGCGGAAGACACAGAGGGGTTCCGCCGGTAAGAAGGAACGGCAGTTGATGAAGTAATTTCTGTATAAGGTCTTTTTCAAGTTGTTAGGTTAGAGATTTTCGATTTTGCTCGAAGCGTTTCTGAAAAGAAGGTGGCTCCTACCATTCCCAAATTGATTGTGTTAACATTGCGTTTAGGATAAATTAGGTCGTATGTGCTTGGGAGTGGTACTGGAAAGATGGTGTTTTGTTGTTTTTATATTCTGATGCCACCGTTGCCTTCGTGTGTGATTAAAGTCCTTGGTAGTTTCATTTGTCCGTTTACGGAAATGCTCTATAATGATGATTCTGTCAGCAACTCAAATACAACTCTGATTACGTTTGCAGTAATAGTAATGCGGTGTTGGTGAGGAACATTTATGATTGCATTTGAGTTGGAGACTAGTTTCTGATACATGTTTAAAAGGGGAGAATGACGTGTGTTTCACGTGTCTGTGAAGAGGCCACTAAAGGCAGGCTGTGTGTGAGCAACATGGCTGTTTATTTCACCTGGGTGCAGGCGGGCTGAGTCCGAAAAAGGAGTCGGCAAAGGGTGGTGGGATTATCATTAGTTCTTACAGGTTTTGGGATAGGCGATGGATTTAAGAGCAATGTTTTGAGAGCAGGGGGCGGATCTCACAAAGTACGTTCTCAAGGGTGGGGAGAATTACAATAGAACCTTCTTAAGGGTGGGGGAGATGATAAAGAACCTTCCTAAGGGTGGGGGAGATTACAAAGTACATTGATCAGTTAGGTTGGGGCAGAAATAAATCACAATGGTGGAATGTCATCAGTTAAGGCTATTATTACTTTTTTTGTGGATCTTCAGTTGCTTCAGGCCATCTGGATGTATACGTGCAGGTCATTGGGGATATGATGGCTTAGCTTGGGCTCAGAGGCCTGACAGTGTGGACTTCTATAGTGCTATATTTGTGCTACTGGTAGGGCATGGGTAAAATTTACCAAAATTAGTAAATTGTGATTCCTCCCTCTACTTTTTTCACTTTTTTTTTTTTTTTTTTTGCATTCTTCCAATAAATCTGGGCATGATACAGCTAATGCAGAGTGCCTGTGAAGTTCAAACTGCAGAATATGGGACAACACAGTAATTGGATTTATCAGTGATTTCAGATTGGGTGACAATGATTCTTGAATTTTGTTTTAAAACGAGGTCACGAGGTGACCTTTGTAAATCAGAATTTTAAACAGCTCAGTGTGGGATACAATTTAACTAGGAAAAACTTGCCTTTTATGTAGATGAGACACTCAAAGAGAACTTACTGTCCTGATTGGGATGACAAGGATTGGGATTATGGAAAATGGAGGAGCAGCAGCAGTCATAAAAGAAGGAAGAGATCACATAGCAGTGCCCGGGAGAACAAGCGCTGCAAATACAATCATTCTAAAATGTGTGATAGGTAAGGAGGGTACTTAAAATATCTGAATATAACAATACATTACTAGACAAAACTAGTATCACTTAAAATAAGTACCTGATTACTACCATTCGTTTGTGTTTCCAATGAGAGATTTTGATGGTTTGTAATGTTTGTAAAATTAAGCTGCTTGTGGGGGAGTCTAGGTGCTGTCTTGAGAGAATGTGAGGATATTTGGTCTTAGCATAAAACATTGAAAATAATTTTTATTTCTCTAGCCATTATTTGGAAAGCAGGTCTATAAATGAGAAAGATTATCATAGTCGACGCTACATTGATGAGTACAGAAATGACTACACTCAAGGATGTGAACCTGGACATCGCCAAAGAGACCATGAAAGCCGGTATCAGAACCATAGTAGCAAGTCTTCTGGTAGAAGTGGAAGAAGTAGTTATAAAAGCAAACACAGGATTCACCACAGTACTTCACATCGTCGTTCACATGGGGTATGAACGTTTTTAAAACATTTTGGAAATTTTATATCCCATGTGGAACAGGGAAACTTGAATTTTTGTGTTTGATTATTTGAGAAAGTTTTAAGATGAAATCATCTCAGTTTTAACCTGCAGGATTTTTTGTGTGTTTGTGCATTGGATAGGAAATTCCAGAAATAAAGTACACATTTAGTTCTATAATTTAATTATTGGTTGGCTCCTAATTGACATTCCAGTGAAATGATGGGAGTTAATTGATTTAATTTAGATTAGTTGAAAATTATTACAAAATATTCTAAAAGGGTTTTTTGTGGTACTTCAAGAAACCTGATTAGTTTTGATTTATTGAAATCACAAAAGTAGAACAGGCATTTTATTTTTGTATAATTTAGGATTAGGTATGCTTCTTTGTTCTAACAAGTCATGTTTTCTAACCCTTCTTTCACTAAGCAAACCAGAACAGATTTGAACTGTTGCGGGTTATATATTAGTATGGAGATCAGCTCAGATGACATTAAAAATGCTGTAGTGTTATTCTTGTATGCCAAATCTTTTTTTCCCCAAAATTAGCACTTTAATTTTATTTACTGTTATAATATTTGTTTTCTTAGATTAGCTAGGAAATCTTAATTTGGCCACCGTCTACTTTGACAAGTAAATATCACATCCTACGATTTTGCAACATTAAATTAGAACACTAGAAACTAAAAAATTATGTTTCAGTGAATGCTACAACTAAGCATTTTTTTTTTTTAAGAAAAACAATTGTATTATGTCTTGTTGCCTTGCCACTTTGAGTATCTTATCTGAAAATCTGTTCCTTGCCATGTTTTTCTCCTGTTAACATAAACTATGTGCCCTGTGAATTTCTGGGGACTGAATTTGAAATTGCTCCTGCCAACCGTTTGTGGCCTGGCGTGTATCTGAATGCCTGAATATCTCCCCGCTGAATGAATTTCGTATTCTGCCCTGAATTCACTCGGGTATATTGATTGGCTGGATGATCTTGGTGCCGCCCACTTGACGTTTCCAGAAGAGTCACCGAAGGAAAAGAACCAGGAGTGTAGAGGATGATGAGGAGGGTCACCTGATCTGTCAGAGTGGAGACGTACTAAGTGCAAGATGTATAGAATATTTTTCAACACTTATTAACTTTTCAGATAACATAATCTATATATAGATTAAGCTTTCAGGGATTTGGAAATCTTTTTTTCTTTCTCTTTGTTTTTGTTTTTATTTTTCCATTTCTTTTGGTGGGGGGGATTGTATTTTTGCTTTCTTTAGAAATGTAATGTTTGTTATACAGAACTTCCAGAACAGTAATCAAATTAATGAAATTAGACCTAATAATTATGTTTTTTGATGGTGTTGACCAATAAAATAAATATCTAGTGATAAGGAAATTTGTAGCATCAACTAGAATAATCTACATTGATAGCATTTATTGTGATAAGTACATTGTTTCCACTTCTTGATATGACTGAGATTTATTTCTCTCTTTTAGATGAAATTGTTGATACTTTAGGTGAAGGAGCTTTTGGAAAAGTGGTGGAGTGCATCGATCATAAAGCGTAAGTTTCCCATGTTGGGATTACATTTAGGGAAGTTGGCAATATGGGTAATTGATTTAGCTTTAGAAAGTGGTCTGACCATGAGTTAGATACATATCTGTATACCCTTTTTTACTTGGATGTAAGAAACTTCCAGTTAGAGGTACTTGCCCCTTCATATTTTTTAAACAGCTACTAATAGTATGTATAGTTTCTAATTTTAGGCTGAGAACACACTTTATATTGTTTTGAAAGTATTGTTTTGTTGTTCAACTGAATACCGTTGTTAGGCCATATTTTTTTTCCCCCGCCATATTGGTGGTTCTCAGTCTTGGTTTTATGTTAAGATCCTCCTCGAGAGGTTTGCCTACCCCAGACCTTTTCAGGGTAGTTACCTAGGAATCTATATTTTTAGAAAGTGCGGTAATTCATTCTGATAACATAGCCGGAGATAACTTGGTTTCCCAAGTTTAATTACGTATGTTTCTCAAACTACTGATTGAAATTTTTTTTTTTTCTCGAGACGGAGTCTTGCTCTGTCACCCAGGGTGGAGTGCAGTGGCGCAATCTCAGCTCACTGCATCCTCTGCCTCCCGGGTTCAGGTGATTCGTCTGCCTGAGCCTCCTGAGTAGCTGGAACTACAGACACGTGCCACCATGCCCAGCTATTTTTTGTATTAGAGACAGAGTTTGACTATGTTGGCCAGGCTGGTCTTGAACTCCTGACCTCAGGTGATCTGCCCACCTCAGCCTCCCAAAGTGCTGGGATTACAGGCATGAGCGCCCGGCTTCAGCCATGAAATTTCTTAGCATAGAATTTTTTCCGTTACCCTTTTTTTTTTTTTAGTTCCCTGTTTGTTGTTGTTGTTATTGTTCTTCCTCTTCCTGAATGGCAAAACATTTTTGAGGAGGCTTCCTACTATTGATTGGTAAGGACATGAGAGCTAGAGCTCTTATTTTTATTTTTCTTTTCCCTGAGATGGAGTCTTGGTCTGTCGCCCAGGCTGGAGTGCAGTGGTGCAATCTTGGCTCACTGCAACCTCCACCTTCCGAGTTCAAGTAATTCTCCTGCCTCAGCCTCCCAGGAAGCTGGGATTACAGGCACACACCACCGTGCCTGGCTAATTTTCATATTTTTGGTAGAGATAGGGTTTCACCGTGTTGGCCAGGCTGGTCTCGAACTTCTGACCTCAAGTGATTTGCTACCCTCGGCCTCCCAAAGTGCAGGGATTATAGGCGTGAGAGACACTGCTCACGGTCCTAGAGCTCTTTACTCTGTCCCCACTGTATCCTAACTCTTCTGGCAATCTAGACTAAACATTTGAGATAATGTTTGACAGTGACAGGTACCATATAGGAAGAAGTTGTTTAGCTGAAATGCCAAAAAATAACTCATGTGAGTGGTGGTTTGATGAAAGAAATTTGTGTCATTCAGCATGTAATAGAATCAGAACTGAACACTAAACCATAAATTAAGAAAATACAGTGGGTCAGAGTAGTAGTACAGTTTGAAGACAGTAATACCTGTGAGCATCATGTCTGTCATTCTTAAATTTGCATGTATCTTTCTAACAGGGGAGGTAGACATGTAGCAGTAAAAATAGTTAAAAATGTGGATAGATACTGTGAAGCTGCTCGCTCAGAAATACAAGTTCTGGAACACCTGAATACAACAGACCCCAACAGTACTTTGTAAGTATCGGATTAGAACTTGGGAAGTGGTATCAGGTATATTTAAATTAGGAGCAGCTATACTTAGCTATTTTTCATGTGTCTGTAGCCGCTGTGTCCAGATGTTGGAATGGTTTGAGCATCATGGTCACATTTGCATTGTTTTTGAACTACTGGGACTTAGTACTTACGACTTCATTAAAGAAAATGGTTTTCTACCATTTCGACTGGATCATATCAGAAAGATGGCGTATCAGATATGCAAGTCTGTGAATTGTAAGTTCTTGGTATATCTTATTAATTTGCTGGTTTTATCCATTCCACATATCAAAATGTGCATCCTAAGTGTGTACAATTTTTATTTGATTAAAAATAAAGGGGGAGGAAGAGTAGGTATGAAGAGATTTGATTACAGGCTGTTGATCCAGCAGTGTACATTTCATTCAGTAAGTGGGATATCCACCATATAACAACATACTGTGTTGCACACTATGATTTAGACTTTTCTGATGCGTAAAAATAGTAACTTCGAATGCTGGGTAAAAATTAAGGCGTGCTATATCTCATAAAGCTTCAGAGGAGGTAGTGAGTTTTAGTTACTGGTGATTTTCTAGCAGACTGGAATGTTGACCATTCTTTGGGAAAGGAATCAGAGGTTTTTTTATTGGGTTTTTTTTGAGATGGAGTCTCGCTTTGTTGTTCAGGCTGAAGTGCAGTGGCGCAGTCTTCACTCATTGCAAACTCTGCCTCCCCGGTTCAAGTGATTCTCCTGCCTCAGCCTCCCGAGTAGCTGGGACTACAGGCACACGCCACCACACCCAGCCAATTTTTGTAATTTTAGTAGAGACAGGGTTTCACCATATTGGTGAGGCTGGTCTCGAACTCCTGACCTCAGGTGATTACAGGCGTGAGCCACTGCATCCAGCCTGTTGTGGGGTTTTGTGGTTTGGTTTGGTGTTTTCTGATTACAGCAACTTTCTCTTTATTCTCAGTTTTGCACAGTAATAAGTTGACTCACACAGACTTAAAGCCTGAAAACATCTTATTTGTGCAGTCTGACTACACAGAGGCATATAATCCCAAAATAGTAAGTCTTCCAAAATATTCGTAAAGTGAGTATCTTACGCCTTAATAGCTTATGCCTTCTTAACCATCATTTATGATTTTCAGAAACGTGATGAGCGCACCTTAGTAAATCCAGATATTAAAGTTGTAGACTTTGGTAGTGCAACATATGATGACGAACATCACAGTACATTGGTATCTACAAGACATTATAGAGCACCTGAAGTTATTTTAGGTGAGTATTAATTGTCCTTTGAGAACCTTTGTATTTCCTTATTGAGACTTAAAATTTTTTTGCAGTTTTAGGTCTTACTTGTGGGGCTTTATCATTTTCTCTATAAGGGATAAGTATCATGAAGTGCATTAAGGATTTTAAGCTCTCAATTTTACCAGATAATTAGCTCTGGGAATTTGAGCAAGTGGCTTAACCTTTCTGGAATTATTTTCACATTTGTAATATGTGGTGGGGCTTTTAAATGTAATTGTTTAATGCCGGGTGGGGCGCAGTGGCTCACATCTGTAATCCCAGCACTTTGGGAGGCCAAGGCGGGCAGACCACATGGTCAGGAAATCGAGACCATCCTGGCTAACATGGTGAAACCCCATCTCTACTAAAAATACAAAAAATTAGCTGGGTGTGGTGGGTACACATCAGTAGTTCCAGCTACTCAGGAGGCTGAGGCAGGAGAATTGCTTGAACACCGGGAGGCGGAGGTTGCAGTGAGCCAAGACTGCGCCACTGCACTCCAGCCTGGGCGACAGAGCGAGACTCCATCTCAGAAAATTGTTTAATGCCTGTTATATTCCAGACTATATATAACACTATATTATTTATTTATTTTTTAGACGGAGACTTGCTCTGTCGCCCAGGCTGGAGTGCAGTGGTGCAATCTTGGCTCACTGCAACTTCTGCCTCCTGGGTTCAAGCAATTCTCCTGCCTCAGCCTCCTGAGTAGCTGGGATTATAGGCACCCACCACCACTCCCGGTTAATTTTCATATTTTTGGTAGAGATGGGGTTTCACCATGTTGGCAGGCTGGTCTCAAACTGCTGACCTGGAGCAATCTGCCTGCCTTGGCTTTGCAAAGTGCTGGGATTACAGGCATGAGCCACTGCGCCCGGCCATATATATTGTATTTAACCTTGGATTAAGTGATTGCTTTAGGATCTTCTAGCTCAAACATCACATTGACATTGAATATATATGTGTGTGTGTATATATATATATAAAATTTGGGGGGGGGGGCGGAGTCTTGCTCTGTCACCCAGGCTAGAGTGCAGTGGCACGATCTCGGCTCACTGCAAGCTCCACCTACCGGGTTCACGCCATTCTCCCACCTCAGCCTCCTGAGTAGCTGGGACTACAGGTGCCTGCCACCACGCCTGGCTAATTTTATTTTGTATTTTTAGTAGAGACGGGGTTTCACTGTGTAGTCAGGATGGTCTTGATCTCCTGACCTCGTGTTCTACCTGCCTCAGCCTCCCAAAGGGCTGGGATTATGCCTGTATCATGAGCTACTGTGCCCGGCCAATTCAGATTTATATATATTTTAATAGAGGTGGGATCTTGCTATGTTGCCCAGGCTGGTCTTGAACTCCTGAGCTCAAGCAGTTCTCCCATCTTGGCCTCCCAAAGTGCTGGGATTACAGGTGTGAGCCACTGTGCCCAGCCTATATTACATGTGTTTTTTTAAAAAAGTATTAGTGTTAACTAACTTTTTAATTTCTTTAACAAACATTGAGTATTTTTTTTTCCTTACATTTTGCTTTGCTTTGCAGCCCTAGGGTGGTCCCAACCATGTGATGTCTGGAGTATAGGATGCATTCTTATTGAATACTATCTTGGGTTTACCGTATTTCCAGTAAGTGACAATGATCTATTTCAACCTTGCTTTGTATAAGAAAGGTGCCTGTTGATATGAATAAATACTTTTGCTTCCCCCATTATAGACTATTAATTGTAGATAAGCATAAATAAAAATGAAACTAATTCATATTTGTTTCATAATTGTTTTATTTAAAACGTCTTTAAGTATGTAAGCAATTATCCGTGTCCATGTAGGAAATCATTGGCGAGTTTGTTCTGCAAGCCTTAATGTTAGTTTTTTTGCTGTCAGCTTTAACTGTGTCTGTTTTGGTGGTCATCTTCCCCAAGTCTGTTTTTATTTTCTTTCTAGACACACGATAGTAAGGAGCATTTAGCAATGATGGAAAGGATTCTTGGACCTCTACCAAAACATATGATACAGAAAACCAGGTACGTTTTAAGAGTTAGTGACATCCTTAGTATCATTTGATCACATCTGCTGATTAGAACTTAATTTTTTTTTTTTTTTTTTTGAGACGGAGTCTAGCTCTGTTGCCCAGGCTGGAGTGCAGTGGCGTGACCTCGGGGGTCTGCCTCCCGGTTTCTGCTTCCCAGGTTCACGCCATTCTCCTGTCTCAGCCTCCCGAGTAGCTGGGACTACAGGCACTCGCCACCACGCCCGGCTAATTTTTTTGTAGTTTTAGTAGAGACGAGGTTTCACCATGTTAGCCAGGATGGTCTGGATCTCCTGACCTTGTGAGCCGCCGTGCCCGGCCAGAACTTAATTTTTTTTTTTAATTTTCACTCTACCAAGTCTCAGGCGCTGATTAGGACTTTATAAATAATGAAGTCAAACTAATGTTTTTTGGTTAAATAGTAGATTACCTTGGTGCAAAAGCAGGTAACATTTCTATCCCATGGCTGCCATTTAAATCTCTACAAAAGTGATCTGGGAAAGCATAGTAATTGATACCTTTGCTAGCTGTTTTAAGTTTTCAGTGTTATAAACATGAATGGATATTGACTTATTTTTAGGAAACGTAAATATTTTCACCACGATCGATTAGACTGGGATGAACACAGTTCTGCCGGCAGATATGTTTCAAGACGCTGTAAACCTCTGAAGGTAAGCCTTTGAGACATTGCTCAAATAGTCAAAACTGAGTTTCTTCTGTTTGTCTTTTGAGACCGAGCCTCGCTTCGTTGCCCAGGCTGGAGTAGAGTGGCACAATGTTGGCCCAGCTCACTGCAACCTCTGCATCCTAGGCTCAAGCAAGTCTCAGCCTCCCAGGTAGCTGGGATTACAGATGGACGCCACCATGCTTTTTTTTTTTTTCTTTTTTTTAGTAAAGACAAGTTTTACTATGTTGGCCCGGCTGGTCTTGAACTCCTGGCCTCAAGTGATCCACCTGCCTTGGCCTTCCAGAGTGCTGGGATTATAGGCATGAGCGACCGTGCCTGGCCTCTTTTCTGTTTTTATGATGGTTATATATATATGGTTTACTATACTGTTATATAGTATGGTAAATGGTAGTGAAAAAGGCTGTTGAATGAATTTCTTTTTTTCTTCCAGGAATTTATGCTTTCTCAAGATGTTGAACATGAGCGTCTCTTTGACCTCATTCAGAAAATGTTGGAGTATGATCCAGCCAAAAGAATTACTCTCAAAGAAGCCTTAAAGCATCCTTTCTTTGACCTTCTGAAGAAAAGTATATAGATCTATAATTGGACAGCTCTCTCGAAGAGATCTTACAGACTGTATCAGTCTGATTTTTAAATTTTAAGTTATTTTGTACAGCTTTGTAAATTCTTAACATTTTTATATTGCCATGTTTATTTTGTTTGGGTAATTTGGTTCGTTAAGTACATAGCTAAGGTAATGAACATCTTTTTCAGTAATTGTAAAGTGATTTATTCAGAATAAATTTTTTGTGCTTATGAAGTTGATATGTGTATCTGAACAGTTTGTTCTAAGTACCACTTTTCTTCCTACCTCTATTAAAGAATGGACATAGATTTCTGTTTTAGGAGACTTCCTCAAGTCTTTGGGAAAATTTAGCTTCATTTCCGTTTTAGGGATTGTCAAGATTGAGACTTATTGCCCCCTAAGTTAAATGTAATGAAACCAGATTATGGGGACACACAAAACTTAAGATTAGCTGAGAAGAGTTCTGTCTTATTCCTACTCAATATTGAGGTTTGCTGTTAATTGTTGCACAGGATCTGAAGTCATTTGCAGAATCACACTGGTGGAGCTTTCATTCCTTTGCAGCCTAGTCTGTGAATTTATCAAGTGTGAGTGTGTGTAATACAGCAAATTTTTGTCTGGTTTCATCTGTTTGATCCATTTGGGATCCTGAGGCTTAGATCTTTCCACAGTTGTTTTTTGGGTTTGTGGGGCTTGCTTTTCTGTCTCTCTCTCTTCTCTCTCTGTTTTTTCTCTTTCTCTTTGTCTCTTTTTCCCTCAGCAGATTCTCTCTCGCTCGCTCGCTCTCTGTGTCCTTCCTACCTTTCCTTTCTCTTTCAGAAATTTTTAAATGCTGGCCAGGTGCGATGGCTCACGACTATAATCCTAGCACTTTGGTAGGCCGAGGTGGGCAGATCATTTGAGGCCAGGAGTTTGAGACCAACATGGTGAAACCCCATCTCTACTAAAAAAAATTAGCCGGGCGTGGTGGCAAGCACCTGTAATGCCAGCTACTTGGGGATGCTGAAGCTCGAGAATAGCTTGAACCCGGGAGGCGGAGTTTGCAGTGAGTCCAGATGGCACCACTGCACTCCAGCCTGAGTAATAGAATGAGACTGTCTCAAAAAAAAAATGCAATTAGGCCTCAGATTGTAAGCAGACGGAGTCTCGCTCTATTGCTCAGGCTGGAGTACAGTGTCGTGATCTCAGCTAACTGCAACATCTGCCTCCCAGGTTCAAGCAATTCTTGAGCCTCAGCCTCCTGAGTAGCCAGGATTACAGGTGTCAGCCACTATGCCTGGCTGATTTGTGTGTTTTTTAGTAGAGACCAGGTTTCACCATGTTGGCCAGGCCAGTCTCGAACTCCTGGCCTCAAGTGATCCACATGCTTTGTCCTCCCAGATGCTGGGATTACAAGCCTCAGCCATGGCACCTGGCCTGAATCCTAAATTTTGTGTTATGTAAATTGCCATTGTAAGTGGTGGTGTGGATTATCATTTGTACCAATGAGAATAAAAAGTACATTAGTTACATGTTTGACTAAAATGTGTTAGATTGGATTGACAAACCAAACCTTAAGGGCCTATATTTTCTTAGCTTTAAAAGATAGGCAGTTACTTCCAGGCTTTGAGGCTTGTTCCTCAGGAATGGTGTCCAGAGCAAATTTGCTAACGTCCCATTTGTTAAGAGAAGTCAACACAGCTCCATCCAGAATCATGGTGCTGCAGGGTTGTAGGGCAAAAGAGGTGGAGAATTTGGGCCATCAAGGCAGTCAGTTCACCCACCCTACCTATCCCCAGTCTATTAACATAGTAGCCAGAGTAAGCTTGTTAAAACTATTATATCACTCTTGTCAAAATCTCCATTTCATCCAGCAATCTGACTACTGGGTATCTACCCAGAGGAAGTCATTATATGAAAAAGATGTGTACAGCAGCATGATTTGCAATTGCAAAAATACGGAACCAGCCTAAATGCCCATCAACCAATGAGTGGATAAAGAAAATGTGGTATATCAGGCACATGTTCTCAGGACCTCCTGAGGGCTGTGTCACAAAAAAAAGTATGTATACACCAGGGAATGCTACTCAGCCATAAAAAGGAACAAAATATGGTATTCACAGCAACCTGGATGGAGCTGGAGACCATTATGCTAAGTAAAGTAACTCAGCAATGGAGAACCAAATATTGTATGTTTTCATTTGTAAGTGGGAGCTAAGCTATGAGGACAGAAAGGCATAAGAATAATATAATGGACTTTTGGGACTTGGGGAAGGGTGGGAGGGAGGTGAGGGATAAAAGACCACATTGGGTACAATGTACACTGCTTGGATGACGGGGTGCACCAAAATCTCAGAAATTACCACTAAATAATTTAACCCATGTAATCAAAAACCACCTGTTCCCCCAAAACTATTGAAAGAAAAGGAAACAAGGGGAAAAAAAAATCTTCAATGGCTTCAGATCCTGCTTTTGGGGAGAAAATGGAAAAAAAATCCTCTGATGACTTCCATGTCAGTTTTACCGAAGTATTTACAGTCACCTTTAAAAAGGTCTACAATATCCCCTGTGCCACTCCACTTTCCTGACCACGTGGCTACTTTTCCCCCACATGCAGCGCTATAGCCTCACCAAGTACAGTCCATCCTCTTAGATATCCACATTCCCCTCCCGTCATTCAAGAGTTTATTCGTTTCAGTGAAGTATCCTCTGACTGCATTACTTAAAATTGCAATACCCTCCCTTGTCAACTCTACATCCTCTTCTCTGCTTCCCCCCACCCCTACTCTTAAGAGTTTTTACTGGGGTGGGGCGCAGTGGTTCTTTCCTGTAATCCCAGCACTTTGGGAGGCTGAGGAGTTCAAGACCAGCCTGGGCAACATGGCGAAACCCCATCTCTACAAAAGATAGAAAAATTAGCTGGAGTTCGAGACCAGCCTGACCAACATGGAGTAACCCCGTCTCTACTAAAACTACAAAAAATACTAGCCAGGCGTGGTGGCACATGCCTGTAATCCCAGCTACTCGGGAGACTGAGGCAGGAGAATTGCTTGAATCTGGGAGGTGGAGGTTGCGGTGAGCTGAGATCATGCCATTGCACTCCAGCCTGGGCAACAAGAGCAAAACTCTGTCTCAAAAAAAAAAAAAAAAAAAAAATTAGCTGGGTGTGGTGGCATGCACCTGTAGTCTCAGCTACTTGGTGGGGCTGAGGTGGGAGGATCGCTTGAGCTTGGGAGGTGGAGGTTGCAGTGAGCTGGGACCATGCTACTGCATTCCAGCCTGGGTGACACAGTGAGACCCCCGTCTCCAAAAAAAATTTTCACTGCCCAGATGCAGTGGCTCATGCCTATAATCCCAACACTTTGGGAACCCAAAACATTGCTTGAGCCCAGGAGTTCGAAACCAGCTTGGGCAATATAGGGAGATGCCGTCTGCAAAAAGTTAAAAAATAGTGAAGTGTGGTGGCATGCTTCTGTAGTCCCAGCTACTTGGGGCTTGAATTCATGGGCTCAAGCAATTCACCTGGCGGTAGTGGCTCACACCTGTAATCTCAATACTTTGGGATGCCAAGGCAGGCAGATTGCTTGAGTTCAGGAGTTCAAGACCTGACTGGGCAACATGGTGAAATCTGGAGATGGCCTGGAAGCCCACGCACCTCCCTGGTACCTTGCCCTAGGCAGCTCTTCCACCTGGCTGTTCTTGAGTTGTATCCTTTATAATAAACTGGTAATCCAGAAGTAAACTGCTTTCCTGAGTCCTGTGAGCTTTTCTACCAAATTACTGAACCCAAAGAGGAAGTCATGGGAACTACAAACCTCCAATTTATAGCCAGTCAGCTCTCAGCTGCCATTTGTAAATTCTCCCAATACTTTGAAGAGTTGACCCCTTTGGACCGCCCTTTTCCTTTCTCAGGGATCTTAGCCCCTCAAGTCATCACTGCCTTGGTAACTGCTTGGGGTTTTTTTAACTTAAGTATTTTACATTTTGTCCAGGTTTTCTAGTTACTTTTAGTGAAAGGGTTTATTGGAATAAGTGATCCTACCATAGCTAGAAGCAGAATTCCCAGGCATACAATACTGAAGGAAGAAAAGTGAGAATAAAAAGGGTCCCTTGGGCTTTGTTAACAAAGACCAACCAAATCAAAACCAGTCTATAGCCCTACCACCCTGAATGCACCTGAACTCAGAAGCTAAGCAAGCTCAGGCCTGGTTAGTCCTTGAGTGGGATTCCTACCAGGTGCTGTAAGCTTTTGACCCCCGACTCACTCTTGCCAGGTACAGTGACTTGCACCTATAGTCCTAGCTACTCAGGAGGATCGCTTGAGCCCAAGAATTGGAGTCCAGCTTAGGTAACATAGTGGGAACCCATCTCTAAAAACAAAAACTTGGGTGTTTTATCCTAAATAGCAAGACTCTGGTTTTTCATTTTGTATGTCAATTGGCAACTAAGACATTCGTAAATCTACATCCCACCATAAGCTTTGTTTTCCTGAATCTTGTGAAATTCACTCTACTTGCTAGGTTTATAAATTTGGCAAATGCCAACCATGGAATAACTCCCACTACATCGCCTTCATAGAGCATTTTTTTTTTTCAAGCTCACCCACCCCCGGCCATAAAGCACTTTGGATTGTAGGTTCTAGAAGATTTCTCCTTGTGTGTCTCACATCTCTCTGAAAACCCCTGTGTTTCTTTTTTTTTTTTTTTTTCCTCCCTAATCCACCACCTCCCTGGGTCAAACCTCTGTGTTTCTAATCCCTGGACCTTAATTAATGGCATTGTGTAGATTCATACTTATATACATGTTGCCTTAAATTTTTCTTTTCTTGGGAATTTGAAGGCATCTGTAGCTTATATTATTTCTTGAGAACTGATGTTTTCAATATTGATATTTTGATAATTTTAAAATCAGCCTTCTTTAGGTATAATTTAATACAGTAAGTTTACCCATCTTAAGCGCATGGTACAATATTTTGACAGATGAACATGTAGCCACCACCACAAATAATATTCAGTTACAACATTTTCTTAGCATATGGCTGATTAAAAAGAAGAAAAGAAAGAACATCTCCACAATGCCCATAGGTTTCCTCATACTCCTTTCTTTTCTCTTTCCTTCCTTCTTTCTTTCTTTTTCTCATCTCTTTCTTTCTCTTTTTCCCTTCCTTCCTTCCTTCTTTCCTTCCTTCCTTCCCTCCCTCCCTCCCTCCTTCCTTCCTTCCTTCCTTCCTTCCTTCCTTCCTTCCTTCCTTCCTTCCTTCTCTCCCTCCCTCCCTCGCTCCCTCTTTCTTTCTTCCCTTGCTCAAACACAGGAGGTAGAGGTTGCAGTGAGCTGAGATCGCACCATTGCACTCCAGCCTGGGCAACAAGAGCGAAACTCGGTCTCAAAAAAGAAAAAAGAAAATCCCATTACTTTCTGGTTCTCTCTCTATGCATTTGCACCTGCCCATATGTACACATTGTAAAACTCTGTGAATGAGATTGCTGTAATTACTGTTCTGCCTCCCTTTTTACACTTAACAAATACAAGTATTTGTGTAAAAAGTCTGACAGATTGTATTTTCCAGGAATGTCCGCGACAATATCTCCCACTTCACATGCTCTTTGGAACTAGTAACTGCTTCAAATAATGGACTATGGGAGACACCATTCTAGGTCATAAAAGGTCATGCAACTTCCATCTGGTCTTCACAGAACACCTGCTCTCTGGCAGCTCCCTGTTGGAGGGCTACCTTTTGGAATCCAGTCACCATGCTATGAGAAGCCTATCATATAGAAAGACTACATGTAAGTAACCTTTGGAAAGCCCTGATCTTCAAGTCATCTCAAGTCAGATGCTAATGACTCCAAGCCTCTGTCATTTGAGTTACTTCCCTTATTGAACCACAGAATCTGTGAGCATAATAACATGGTTATTGTTTTATGCCGCTGAACTTTAGCATATAGCAACAAATAACTGAAATAAGTTCTTGGGATTGGAACTGCTGAATCAAAAAATATGTTCATTTTGGCCAGGCATGGTGGCTCACACCTATAATCCTAGCACTTTGGGAGACTGAGGTGGGTGGAATGCCTGAGCTCAGGAGTTCAAGACCAGCCTGGGCAACATGGTGAAACCCTATTAGCCAGGCGTGGTGGTGGGCGCCTGTAGTCCCAGCTACTTGGGAGGCTGAGGCACGAGAATAGCTTGAACCCAGGAGGTGGAGGCTGCAGTGAGCCGAGATCGTCCCACTATACTCCAGCCTGGGCAACAGAGCGAGACTCTGTCTCCAAAAAAAAAAAAAAAATTTTTTTTTCATTTATAATTCTGACCCAATGCCAATTGCTTCTCATCAGTCATTGATTCAAAAATAAATAAGAAATCCGGCTGGGCATGGTGGCTCACATCTGTAATCCCACCTTTGGGAGGCTGAGGTGGGCTGATCACATGAAGTCAGGAATTTGAGACCAGCCTGGCCAACATGGCAAAACCCCGTCTCTACTAAAAATACAACAAATTAGTCAGGCGTGGTGGCACACACCTGTAATCCCAGCTACTCGGGAGGCTGAGACACAAGAATTGCTTGAACCCGGGAGGTGTAGGTTACAGTGAGCCGAGATTGCACTACTGTACTCCAGCCTGGGTGACAGAGTGAGACTTTGTCTCAAAAAAAAAAAAAAAAAAAAAAGGCTGGGTGCGGTGGCTCATGCCTGTAGTCCCAGCACTTTGGGAGGCCGAAGCAGGTGGATCACCTGAGGTCAAGAGTTCAAGACCAGCCAGTCTTTACTAAAAATACAAAAATTAGAATGGTGTCATTGTGCATGCCTGTAATCCCAGCTACTTGGGAGGCTGAGGCAGGAGAATTGCTTGAACCTGGGAGGCAGAGGTTGCAGTGAGCCAAGACTGCACCATTGCACTCCATCCTGGGCAACAGAGTGAGACGCCACCTCAAAGTAATAATAATAAGTAAAATAAAAAATAAAAATAAAAAATAAATAGAAAATCTGAATAGACTTATAACAAGAAATTGAATTTGTAATACAAAAATTTTGCACAAAGAAAAACTCAGGCCTAGATGCCTTCTCTGGTGAATTCTCTGGTCAAAGCCCTAATCTCCACAGTCTAGAGCTACATGTTACAGAGCACACAGCTCTGCCTAGTGCTGACGCCAGACCAACACAGAGGGAGCTGGGCAGGCAGCGACAGGCCCATGAGCATAGACCATCTGAGACTGTCAGTGCATGAGGAATTAAGGAAGCAAATATAGTATCAAAATATCAAAATATCAAAAGTGCGCAAGTTGATCAGATAAAAAAAGAACATTGTAACAAAGAGCCCTGTGGTGGGCGTTTCTAGAGGGCTCTTAGCAAGCCTGGCAGCCAGGGAAGGATCTTCAGCCTGTACAGAGGCCTTTCCACGCAGCAGCTTTCGACATGCTCAACATTAAAGCTTCTTTTTTTACTCTATTGCCCAGGCTGAGTGCAGTGGCGTGTTGATGACTCACTGCAATCTTGATTTGCAGGGCTCAAGTGATCCTCCCACCTCAGCCTCCCAAGAAGCTGGGATCACGGGTGCATACCACCATGTCTCGCTACTTTTTTGTAGAGATACGGTCTCAGTCTCGCTATGTTGCCCAGGCTGGTCTCCAACTCCTCAGCTCAAGCCATCCTCCTGCCTCGGCCTTATGATGTGTTGGGATTACAGGCATGAGCCATCACTCTGGCCAACATTAAAGCTTTTTTTCTGTCCCATTAAAAACTCGGGGAATGGGCCAGGCATGGTGGCTTACACCTATAATGTGGAACACCTGGTTGGTCAGCCCAGTGCCCTTAGCCCTGTCACTGGCGCAGACGCAGGCATAACATAAGCTTGGGGTGGCCAGCTTGGCCTTGGGGGCAGCTTTGGTGGGGTCACACCAGGTCTGTGTGGTCCAGCTTGAGCAGCTCCAGCCACTGGGTCAGTGCCAGCTTCTGCAGGATGAGCATGCGCAGCAGTGAGTTCAGTGCCTTCTCATCCTCTGCAGCTGACAGCTGCTGCTGCGTCTCCTCCAGCTGTGATGTATTCATTTCACCTGGTGGCAAACTGGCACACAGTGAGGAGAAGGTGGCCATGTCCTCCTCAGAGGCGAGCACCTGGAGCTCATTGCAGAGCTTCATCCTGGTCTTGGTAACCATGGTCTTCTCCTTCTCCTACTTGCCCTTCAGCTTGGAGAGGGCCACCTTGGCTGCCTGCTGGCTGGCCTGCAGCACAGTGCGCAGCGTGGTGAGCTGCTCCCACTTGGTGCTGAGCAGTGACTTCAACTTGAGGATCTCTTCCATGAAAGCCTCCTTGAACTTGTCCATGGTTGGGCCCAGCTCTTGCGAGGTGATGCGCCGCCACAACAGCTCCATTATGTGGTTCACAGCTGCCTGCAGGTGCTTGATCTGGTGGCAGATGATACGAATCAGGTGGTAGATATTCATGGGCTCCCAGCATGGGTCACCCAGGGGCGATGGCAGCGAGGGGCTACGTGAAGGGCTGATGTCCCTGGTCCCGCTGTGTGCTTGGCCTGCCTCTGCAGCCAGCAGCCCCTTGGGTAGGAGGATGGAGGAGTTGCCCGTGGGGCTGGTGCAGCTGGCCCCGTCCTGGCCCTCAGGTAGTAGTGCCCCATGACAGAGCTGGGCCTCCAGTTGTTTCACATGCACACATGATGGTAGAGGTTGGCCAGCTCCTCACTGAAGATCACCAGCTCATCCTGGGCCACACTCAGGCTGGCCCTGCGTCTCACCGGCAATGTTGCTCACTTTCAGCAACTTCTCCAGCAGGGCCAGCGCTGGCAGCTGGCCTTCTCCAGCAGGGAGACCTCTGCGGTAAGCGCCTGGACTTTCGCCTTGTATAGGCCCTCTCCTCAGCGTGCTGAGTCTCACGGGCCTCATGCCTGCTGCGCAGTGCACTGAGCTGCTCTTGGAGCTCGCCAGCCTCGGCAATGCCACAGCCACATGGTACCTGCAGGCCAGGATCTTGCCCGTTGATGTCCACCTCGTAGTAGTCACCATCCGTGATGTTGCAGTCCCTCTCGTTTTCCTGGGCTGTCTGCCACACCTTGCAGGTTCAAAATGGGTTATAAAGCAGTGGAGACAACTTGTAACATCGACAATGCATTTGGCCCAGGAACTGCTAACGAACATAGAGTGCAGTAGTGGTTCAAGAAGTTTCGCAAAGGAGATGAGAGCCCTGAAGATGAGGAGCATAGTGGCCAGCCATGGGGAGTTAACAACGACAAACTGAGAGCAATCATCAAAGCTGATCCTCTTACAAGTACACGAGAAGTTGCCAAAGAACTCGACATCGACCATTTTTGGTCATTCGGTATTTGAAGCCAATTGGAAAGGTGAAAAAACTCAGTAAGCGGGTGCCTCATGAGCTGACCAAAAATCTAAAAAATCACCATTTTGAAGTGTTGTCTTTTCTTATTCTACTCAACAACAATGAATCATTTCTCAATTGGATTGTGATGTGTGATTAAAAGTGGATTTTATATGACAACTGGCAACAACCAGCTCAGTGGTTGGACTGACAAGAAGCTCCAAAGCCCTTCCTAAAGCCAAACTTGCACCAAAAAAAAAAAAAGGTCATGGTCACTGTTTGGTGGTCTGCTGCTGGTCTGATCCACTACAGCTTTTTGAATCCCAGCAAAACCATTACATCTGAGAAGAATGCTCAGCAAATCAATGAGTTGCTCTGAGAATGCAATGCCTACAGTTGGCATTGGTCAACAGAAAGGACCCAATTCTCCACGACAATGCCTCACCGCACGTCTCACCACCACCACTTCAAAAGTTGAATGAACTGGGCTAATCTGCCATATTCACCTGACCTCTCGCCAGCTGACTGTCACTTCTGCAAGCATCTCAACAACTCTTTGCAGGGAAAATACTTCCACAACCAGCAGGACACAGAAAATGCTTTCCAAGAGTTTGTCAAATAACGAAACATGGATTTTTACACTACAGGAATAAACAAACTTATTTCTCATTGGCAAAATGTGTTGATTGTAATGGTTCCTATTTCGATTAATAAAGATGTGTTTGAGCCTAGTTATAATGATTTAAAATTCAGGGTCTAAAACTGCAATTACTTTTGCACCAACTTAATAGAATGAGTTTGGAAATATTCCCTCTGCCTTTATTTGTTGGAATGGTTTGAGTAGGATTGGTATTAGTTCTTCTGTAAATGTTTGGTAAAATTCATAAATAAAGCCATTGGGTCCTGGGCTTTTATTTGTTAGGAGACTTTTCTATTATGGCTTTGATCTCATTACTTGTTATTGGTCTGTTCAGATTTTGTATTTCTTCATGGTTCGGTCTTGGTAGATTGGATGTGTCTAGAAATTTATCCATTTCTTCTAGGTTTTCCAATTTACTGGCATGAAGTTGCTCATGGTAGCCCCTAATCATCCTTTGAATTTCTGCACTATTAATTCTGATTTCTCCTTTTTCATCTCTGATTTTATTTATTTGGATTTTCCTTCTTTTTTCTTAGTCTGGCTAAAGGTTTGTCAATTTTTTCTTAACTTTCCCAAACAACTTTTTGTTTCATTGATCTTCGGTATTGTTTTCTTCATTTCAATTTCATTTATTTCTGCTCTGATCTTTATTATTTTTTTCTTCTACTAATTTTGGGTTTGGTTTGCTCTTGCTTTTCTAATCTTTGTTTGTTTGTTGGTTTGTTTGTTTTGAGACAGTCTATCACCCAGGCTGGAGTACAGTGGCACCATCTTGGTTCACTGCAACCTCCACTTCCTGGGCTTAAGTGATCCTCTCACCTCAGCCTCCCAAGGAGCTGGGACAAAAGGCATGTGCCACCACGCCGGGCTCATATTTGTAGTTTTTGTAGAGATGGGGTTTCACCATGTTGGCCAGGCTGGTCTCAAACTACTGGCCTCAAATGATCTGCCCATGTCAGCCTCCCAAAGTGCTGGGATTACAGGCATGAACCACTGCACCTAATTCTTTTTTTTCTTTTTTTTCTCTGAGACAGAGTCTGGCTCTGTCGCCCAGGCTGGAGTGCAGTGGTGCGATCTCGGCTTACTGCAAGCTCTGCCTCCTGGATTCACGCCATTCTCCTGCCTCAGCCTCCTGAGTAGATGAGACTACAGGCACCCGCCACCACATCCAGCTAATTTTTTGTATTTTTAGTGGAGACAGGGTTTCACCGCGTTAGCCAGGATGGTCTCAATCTCCTGACCTCGTGATCCGCCCGCCTTGGCCTCCCAAAGTGCTGAGATTACAGGTGTGAGCCACTGTGCCCGGCCCACTGAACCTAATTCTTTAGGATGTATCATAATTTGAAGTTTCTCTTCTTCTTCTTCTTTTTTTTTTTTTTTTTTGAGATGGAGTCTCAGTCACTCTGTTGCCTAGGCTGGAGTGCAATGCCACGATCTCAGCTCACTGCAACCTCTACCTCCTCGGTTCAAGTGATTCTCCTGCCTTCCTGCCTCAGCCTCTGGAGTAGTTGGGATTACAGGCACACTCCATTTTGCCAAGCTAATTTTTGTATTTTTTAAGTTGAGATGGGGTTTCACCATGTTGGCCAGGCTGGTCTCAAACTCCTGACCTCAAGTAATCCACCCACCTTAGCTTCCTAAAGTGCTGGGATTACAGGCATGAGCCGCCACGCCTGACCTTTTTCTTTCTTTTTTTGAGACAGAGTCTCGCTCTGTTGTCCAGGCTGGAGTGCAGTGGTGCAATCTTGGCTCACTGTGACCTCCGCCTCTTGAGTTCAAGCATTCTGCCTTGGCCTGCCGAGTAGCTGGGATTATGGACGTCCACCACCATGCACAGCCAATTTTTGTATTTTTAGTGGAGACAGGGTTTCACCATCTTGGCCAGGCTGGTCTCAAACTCCTGATCTCAAGTGATCTGCCCGCCTTGGCCTCCCAAAGTGCTGGGATTACAGATGTGAGCCACCACACCCAGCCAGTTTCTCTTGTTTTGATTTCTAGTTTTATTCCATTGTGATCACAGAAAATACATATCATTTCAATTTTTTGCCTGTTTTTTTTTCTCGCTTTTTTTCACTTTTTTGTTTTCTTTTTTACCTTTTTCTTTTTTTTTTTTTTTTTTGAGATGTAGTCTCGCTGTGTCCTGCAGGCTGGAGTGCAATGGTGCGATATTGGCTCACTGCAACCTCCGCCTCCCAGGTTCTAGCGATTCTTCTGCCTCAGCCTCTGAAGTAGCTGGGATTATAGGCGCCCGCCACCACGTCCAGCTAATTTTTTTTTTTTTTTTTTTTTTTTTTTGAGGCGGGGTCTCGCTCTGTCACCAGGCTGGAGTACAGTGGCACGATCTTGGCTTACTGCAACCTCCGACTCCCTGGTTCAAACGATTCTCTTGCCTCAGCCTCCTGAGCAGCTGGGATTACAGGCATGTGCCAGCACACTCAGCTAATTTTTGTATATTTAGTAGAGATGGGGTTTCACCATGTTGGCCGGGATGGTCTTGATCTCCTGACCTCAGTTGATCTGCCCACCTCAGCCTCCCAAAGTGCTGGGATTACAGGCATAAGCCACTGTGCCTGGCTTTTTAAACCATTTTTTAAGATCCTGCTTGTGCTCTATTCTGTATCTATTAACTTTTTTCCACTCATGTATATACCAATTTTTGAATGTTTTAAGACTTTTTTTTTTTTTTTTTTTGAGACGGAGTCTTGCTGTGTCAGCCAGGCTGGAGTGCAGTGGCGCGATCTCGGCTCACTGCAAGCTCTGCCTCCCGGGTTCATGCCATTCTGCTGCCTCAGCCTCCCGAGTAGCTGGGACTACAGGTGCCCGCCACCACACCTGGCTAATTTTTTTGTATTTTTAGTAGAGACGGGGTTTCACCGTGTTAGCCAGTATGATCTCGATCTCCTGACCTCGTGATCTGCCCATCTTGGCCTTCCAAAGTGCCGGGATTACAGGTGTGAGCCACAGCGCCCGGCCCAATAATTTTTCTTAGTACAGATCAAAATGGAGTTTCTTATGTCTTCCTTTTCTATATAGACACAGTAACAGTCTGATCTCTTTCTTTTCCCTACAGAAAGGCCCATGGGGAGCACTGCCAGTGTACCACCAATGTTTACTTAAGGCCCAAGGGCTCTTTAGTCAGCTTTTGGTGAATGTTACCAGGCTTGGGACTCACCCTTCAGGGCAGTGGGCTCCCCTCTGTCTCAGGGTAGGTCTAGAAATGCCATCCAAGAGCTAGGGCCTGGAATTGGGAACCCCAATAACTCACTTGCTACTCTTGCCCACTATGCCCAAGCTGGTACCTAATTTGCAACACAAAGTTCCCTTTATTTTTCCCTCTGTATCGCTCAAGCAAGAGTCTCTCCTCATAGCCACCACAGCTGTGAATATGCTGGGTCACACCTGAAGTCATCAGTCTCAGCATCTCACCCAAGGCTGGCAGGTATTACCTGATTACCACTGCTGATTATTTAGGGCCTAAGGGCTCATTAGTCAGCAGGTGATAATTCCTGCGAGAACTGGGTTCTTCCCTTCAAGGCAATAGGTTCCCTTCAGGCTCAGGGTGTGTCTAGCAATGTCATCCAGGAGCTAGGGCCTGGTATGGGGACTTCATGGCTCTGCCTGGTGCCTTATCTTACTGTGGCTGAGCTGGTATCCAAGCTGCAAAACGAAGTCCTCTTTACTCTTCCCCTTCCTCTCCTCAAGTGGAAGGAAGGAGTCTCTTCTGGAGCTGTGAGTTGCACCACCTGGTGTTAGGGGAGGGATGAGGCAAGCAATCTTTTGGCTGCCCTGGCTGGTACCCCACTGGGTTGCATGGCCCCCCAAGTCCACTGGCCCTGAACCGAGCACAGCACTAGAACTTGCCTAGGAATTGCAGTCCTTGTGGCCAAGATAGGCTTTCAAGTTTATTTCAGACCCCAGAGTACTGTAACCCATGGTGGTGAGGTTGGCTGAAACTCAAGTTCTGACTGTTGGGATGGGCAATTCCCCTCTGGCTAGGGCTGTTCTTTTTTTTTTTTTTTGAGGTGGAGTCTCGCTCTGTCACCCAGGCTGGAGTGCAATGGCGTGATCTCGGCTCACTGCAACCTCCACCTCCTGGGTTCAAGCGATTCTTCTGCCTCAGCCTCCCGAGTAGCTGGGACTACAGGTGCCCGCCACCACGCCCAGCTAATTTTTGTATTTTTAGTAGAGACAGGGTTTCACCATGTTGGCCAGGTTGGTCTTGATCTGTTGACCTCATGATTCACCCGCCTCGGCCTCCCGAAGTGCTGGGTGAGCCAAGATCGCGCCACTGCACTCCAGCCTGGGGGACAGAGCGAGACTCCGTCTCAAAAAAAAAAAAAAAAAGAAAAGAAAAAGAAAAATTGTTTTGCCTTGAGATGCTGTTAATCTGTAACTTTAGCCCCAACCCTGTGCTCACAGAAACATGTGCTGTATGGAATCAAGGTTTAAGGGATCTAGGGCTGTGCAGGATGTGCCTTGTTAACAATATGTTTACAGGCAGTATGCTTGGTAAAAGTCATCGCCTTTCTCCATTCTCGATAAACCAGGGACACAGTGCACTCCAGAAAGCCACAGGGATCTCTGCCCAAGAAAGCCTGGGTATTGTCCAAGTTTCCCCCCCACTGAGACAGCCTGAGATATGGCCTCGTCTTCCCCTGGTCTCGAACTCCTGACCTCAGGCAATCCACCTGCCTCGGTCTCCCAAAATGCTGGGAATACAGGCGTGAGCCACCATGCCTGGCTGGCTAGGGCTGTTCTAAATGCTTTTTCTATGGGCATTGGCTGAGTTTTGCGTGGTGTTGGCATCACTGAGTTCCAATATAAAGTCCCACAAACTCTGCGCCCTCTCTCCCCCAAGTTCCCAGATTCTCTCTCCACACCCTGGGCCAGTGGCATGTGGCCACTGCTGGGGGATGAGGGTGGGGTGGTGTCAGCAATTCAAGACCGTCTTTCCTACTCTCTTCAGTGCCTCTTCCAGCAATAATTTGAAGTTAAAACCAGATACTATGATCACTCACCTGATTTTTGGTTTTTAGGAAGGTGCTTTTTTGTGTAGATAGTTGTCAAATTTGGTGTTCCTGCAGGGAGGATGATCAGTGGCGCCTTCTATTTGGCCATCTTGCTCTGTCTCCTTCCTCTGTTTAATACATTTTTGCTATTTGTTTTTTATACATCTTTCATGTTTCATTATGTCTTTTTTTATGTTAGATATTTTTAGGGTGCCATTTTAGTTCTGTACTTTTTTGAATGATTTTCTTAGCAGTTGTCATAGTATTACCTTTAGCATCTTAATTTATAACAATCTAGTATATATGAAATAATGCTAGCCTAATCTCAATATGCAAAAACTTCTTATATAGCTCTGCTCCCTCCCTGCTACTTTGTGCTATTATTGTCCCACAAATTACATCTTTACACATTATAAGCCCATCAAAACTGTTTTATAATTTAATTGGCTTATGTGTTATCTTTTTAATCACATAAAAGAAAAATTACGAACAAAAAATAATTCCTCATGTAAATTTGAGTTACTGTGTACTGGATTTGAGTTGTATCCTTTTGTTTCAGCCTGAAAGACTCTCTTTTGTATTTTCTATAGTCTGAATGTGTTCCCCACAAGTTCATATGTTGTAATCTTGACTACTGGGGTGATGGTATGAAGAATTGGGACCTAGGCTGGGCATTGTGGCTCATGTCTGTAATCCCAGCACTTGGGGAGGCCAAGGTGGGTGGATCACGAGGTTAAGCATTCGAGACCAGCCTGTCCAACATAGTGAAACCCTATCTCTACTAAAAATACAAAAAATTAGCCAGGTGTGGTGGCAGGCACCTGTAATCCCAGCTACTTGGGAGGCTGAGGCACAAGAATCACTTGAACCTGGGAGGCAGAGATTGCAGTGAGCCGAGATCATGCCACTGCACTCCAGCCCAGATGGTAGCGTGAGAATCCGTCTCAAAAAAAAAAAAAAAGGAAAAAAAAGATTTGGGACCTTTTGTGAATTGACTAAGTCATGAAGGTTCCACCCTCCTATATAGGATTAGTGTCTTATAAAAGAGGCTGAAAGAAGTGTGTTTGCTTATTCTGCCATTTGAGGACACATAGAAGGTGACTTCCATGAGGAATAGTCCCTCACTAGACATCAAATCTGCTGGTGCCTTGATCTTGGACTTTCCAACCTCCCGAACTGTGAGCAATACATTTCTGTTGTTTATACATTTCTTGGTCTAAGATATTTTGTTATAGCATCATGAATGCACAAAGACAAAAATTGGTACCAGAAGTGGGGTGTTTCTATAACAAATATCTAAAAATGTGGGCCAGGTATGGTGGCTCATGCCTGTAATCCCAGCACTTTGGGAGGCTGAGGCAGGTGGATTGCTTGAGGTCAGGAGTTCAAGACCAGCCTGACCAACAGGGTGAAACCCCATCTCTACTAAAAATACAAAAATTAGCTGGGCTTGGTGGAGGGTTCCTGTAGTCCCAGGTCTGGGGAGGCTGAGGCAGGAGAATTGCTTGATCCCGGGAGATGGAGGTTGCAGTAAGCTGAGATCACCCCACTGCACTCCAGCCTGGGCAACAAAGTGAGATTTCATTTCAAAACAAAACAAAACAAAACAAAACAAATAAAAATGTTGAAGTGGCTTTAGGATTGAGCAATGAGCACATCTTGAGTTGGAAGAGTTTTAAAGTGCATGCTAGAAAAAGGCTATCTTGCTGTGAATGGAGTGCTAAGGACAATTCTAGTGAGGGCTCAGGAGAAGAGGAGTGCCATGAGGAAATCCTGAATCTTCCTAGAGATTACCTAAGTGGTACAAACATGGACAATAAAGGCTATTCTGATGAGGTTCATATAGAAATGAGGAACATGCTTTTGGAAACTGGAGGAAAGGCCATTCTTTTTACAAAGTGGTAAAGGGCTTGGCTGAATTGTGTTTATGTCCTAGTGTTTTGTGGAAAATAGAACTTTTTATTTATTTATTTATTTATTTATTTTTGAGACAGAGTTTCACTCTCATCCAGGCTGGAGTGCATGGCATGCTCAGCTAATTTTTGTATTGTTTGTAGAGACGAGGTTTCACCATGTTGCCCAGGCTGGTCTCAAACTCCTGGGCTGAAGAGATCCACCTGTCTCAGCCTCTCGCAGTGCTGGGATTACATGTGTGTGCCATTGCACCTGGCCCAGAAGACAGAATGTATAAGTAATTAAATAGAATACTTGGCAGGCAAAATATTCAAGCCAAGTGTTGAGGGTGCAGTATGGCTCTCTTGACTGCTTATAGTAAAATGTGAGAAGAGAGAAACAAAGATAGATTTTTAAAGTTATATAATTTCCCTCTTTTTTTTTTTGAGACGGAGTCTTGCTCTGTCACCCAGGCTGGAGTGCAGTGGCGCAATCTTGGCTCACTGCAAGCTCCGCCTCCTGGGTTCACGCTATTCCCCTTCTCAGCCTCCTGAATAGCTGGGACTACAGGTGCCCGCCACCACGCCCGGCTAATTTTTTGTATTTTTTAGTAGAGACGGGGTTTCACCGTGTTAGCCAGGATGGTCTTGATCTCTTGACCTCGTGATCCACCTGCCTCGGCCTCCCAAAGTGAGGGGATTACAGGCATGAGCAACTGTGCCCGGCCCTTTTTTTTTTCCTTTTGAGACAGAGTCTTGCTGTTACCTAGGCTGGAGTACAGTGGTGCAATCATAAGTGACTGCAGCCTCAAACTCCTGAGATCAAGCAATCTTACAGCCTTGTCCTCCTGAGTAGCTGGGACTACAGGTGCATACCACCATACCTGGCTATTTTTTTAAGAAATGGGGTCTTGCTATGTTATCCAGGCTGGTCTTGAACTCCTGAGCTCAAGCAATTTTCCCGCCCTAGCTTCCCAAGTACCCGGGATTACAAGAGTGCACCATTTGTCCTAAAGATGGAATTTGTAATAAAAAAGGAAGCAGAAGTTAAAGATTTGGGAAATTCTCAGCCTGGCCAAGTTATAAAAATGAAAAAGTATGTTTAGGAGACAACATCAAGGATATGACCAAAGCAACCATGTGATAAGAAAATTAGTATGGCTTAGAGGAAGCCAGGTGCTATTCATCAAAACAGTAGAAGATTGATCCTAGACATTTCAGTGGTCTTCAGGGGCTACCCTGCCTATCACAGGCCCAGGATGCCAGGGCCTTGAGGGCAGAACAATTTCAAATGATGGTTTCCCCAAAGTCATATGTTGAAATCTTAACTGCCCATCACTAAATTATGGGGACTTTTGGGAAGTGATTAAGTCATGAGGATTTCACCCTCATGAATGCGATTAATGCCCTTAGAAGAGTCATAAGTGACCATTTTTGCCACTTCCACTAAGTGAGAACATATAGGAAGTACCATCCATGACAATGGGCTCTCAGCAGATACTGGATCTGCCGGCTGGCATCTTGATCGTGGAATTCCTAGCCTCCAGAACTGTGAGCAACAAATTTCTGTTGTGTATTAAGTTACTAAGTCTAAGACATTTCGTTATAGCAGCAGGAATGGACTAAGACAGTATCTGTTAGTGACAAATTTACAGTTTTTGTTTTTGTTTGAGTAGGAATTTTTATTATTTTATTTTCATGTTTGAAATACAGGTTTGCAGGATATAGAATTCTTTTTTTTTTTTTTTTTTTGAGATGGAGTCTTGCTCTGTCACCCAGGCTAGAGTGCAGTGGTGCAATCTCGGCTCACTGCAAGCTCTGCCTCCCGGGTTCATGCCATTCTCCTGCCTCAGCCTCCCAAGTAGCTGGGACTACAGGCGCCCGCCACTACACCTGGCTAATTTTTTTTTTTTTTTTTTTTTTTTTTTTTAGTAAAGACGGGGTTTCACCGTGTTAGCCAGGATGGTCTCAATCTCCTGACCTCGTGATCAGCCCGCCTCGGCCTCGCAAAGTGCTGGGATTACAGGCATGAGCCACCACGCCCGGCCTTGCAGGATATAGAATTCTTGTTTGGCATTCTGTTTCTTTCAGCATTTTGAATATACCATCCCATTCATTGCTTTCTGGCCTCCATCGTTTCTGAGGATAAACCAGCTTTAAATATTATTGAGGATCCCTTGTACATGATGAGTCACTTCTCTATTGCTGCTTTCATGAGTTTCCCTTTGTGTTTGGTTTTTGACTTTTTGATTATAATGGAATATAGGTGTGGACCTCTTTGAATTTATCCTGCGTGAGTTGGTTTATCTTCTCAGGTGTGCATGTTAATGTTTTTCATCAAATTTAGGAAGTTTTAACTATTATTTCTTCTAGTATTCTTTCTGCCCATTTCTCTCTCTCCTTCCGAGACTTCAAATGTGAATGTTTGTATCCTTAATGGTGTTCCACAGGTCTCTGAGACTCTCATCTTTCTTCATTCTTTTATCGTTCTATTCATCAGACTGGATAATCTCAATTGATATAGCTTCTCATTAACCAGTTCTCTCATCTGCCAGCTTAAAATCTGATGTTGAGCCCCTCCAGTGAATTATTTTAGTTATTGCAATTTTCAACCTGGAAATTTCTTTTCTTTTTTTTTTTTGAAATAGAGTCTCGCTCTTGTCACCCAAGCTGGAGTGCACTGGCGCGATCTTGGCTCATTGCAACCTCCGCCTCCCAGGTTCGATTCTCTTGCCTCAGCCTCCTGAGTAACTGGGGTTACAGGCGCCTGCCACCATACCTGGCTAATTTTTGTATTTTTAGTAGAGATGGGGTTTTGCCATGTTGGCCAGGCTGGTGTCGAACTCCTGACCTCAGATGATCTGCCTGCCTCGGCCTTCCAAAGTGCTGGAATTACAGGTGTGAGCCACCACACCCGGCCTCAACCTGGAAATTTCTATTTGGTTCTTTTTGCAATTTCTCTCTCTTTAATGCTTATTCTATGTTTGGTGAAACATCATTATCTTACTTTCTTTCAGTTCTTTAGACTATTTCTTTTAGTTCTTGGAACATATTTGGAATAGCTGATTTAAAATTTTGTCTGGCTGGGCATGGTTAAATTTTCTATCTATCAGTTGGTCCTGAGGCTACACAAAATAAGATTATTTTAGGGCAATCAGAGAAGCTCTCTGGTCTTATGAGCATGTCTTGAGTTGAAAGTTTAGAGACCTGAGCTTGTTATCTTCTTTCTATAGGTGCTCTTGTGTACTTGGATGCAACCATTCCAAGTCCTTGTAGTCATCATTACTGCAATAATGGCCAAATGCAGCAGCCACTTGATCTCCCAAAGCACTTACTTCATTAAGTGTGTCATTGATAATTTGATTAATTATATGGTATTCCACACCATGAATTCCTAG
Organism: Pongo pygmaeus; assembly: GCF_028885625.2. Lineage (NCBI taxonomy): Eukaryota > Metazoa > Chordata > Mammalia > Primates > Hominidae > Pongo > Pongo pygmaeus. The sequence goes on along the minus strand of NC_072384.2, from coordinate 101,056,093 downwards.
CATGCCACTTTCCACTGGCAAAAAATTCAGCAGTGCATTTAAATTCAAACCAAACCACAAATACCCTCTTTGAGAGTCTTTTTTATAGGACCAGTCCTGGTACCAATTCTTCCTAGTCAGGAGACAGGAGAAACCTACTTATAACAAGGAGATCTAATAGAAAGTATTTAAAAACACGTACTGGAGAACTGGAAGGGCAAAGAGGGGATACTGACATATTACAGAGGTAGTAACTGCAAGATGCAGCGACCATCTCTATGGCTGGTGGTGAAAAAGGGAAAGCATTAGGATTATTCAAATTTTAAGCTTGGAGAGAGTCCAAAGATGTGGAATTTAACTTAGGGAGGAGCCCTTTCTTGGCTGATACTGGAGCCTTGAACTCAGAATGAACCTCACAGAGCTGGGAATAGACTTTTTGTTTTTTTTGAGACGTAATCTCGCTCGTCACCAGGCTGGAGTGCAGTGGCGCGATCTCTGCTCACTGCAACCTCCGCCTCCCAGGTTCAAGCAATTCTCCTGCCTCAGCCTCTCAAGTAGCTGGGATTACAGGCACCCGCCAACATGCCTGGCTAATTTTTGTATTTTTAGTAGAGATGGGGTTTCGCCATGTTGGCCAGGCTGGTCTCGATCTCTTGACCTCATGATTCGCCTGCCTCGGTCTCCCAAAGTGCTGGGATTACAGGCGTGGGCCACCGTGCCCGGCCAGGAATAGATTTTTCAGAGGGAAATTCTGGCTGGCTGGTGCTGGTATTTGAGTGACAATGAGATTGACTGTGGTAGCGTGGACAAACTGCAAACTGGAACCAAGTGCCACTGCCAGGGTGAAGAACCATTGCTGTAGTGACACTGACAGGAAAAAGAAGCAAAAAGGAGCAAGCCCTTCTTCCTCTTTCATCATTCTAGTCTTCCTCTAGAATCCCCTGCAGGAAGTCTAATTGGGAACCAGATGGCATGAGAAATCCAGTCTGCAGAGTTCCAGCCCCAGCATCGCAGAAGACAAAATGGTGTGTTTGAAGCTGAGAGATAATAGCTTAATAATCGATGGCTTAATAATACTTGCTTTTATTCCCTCTATGATGATGTATTCAGGTTTTCTCTTTCTTAAGTCTATTTTGGCTGTTTGTTTTGCTATTTTTCTCCATATTTCTAAATGACCATTCAGGATTGAACCCAGCAATCAGTAAAAATAAACAGGTTTTTTTGTTACCTGAAAAAAGTCTAGGGATGTAGGTTGTGCAGGGATGGAATGCTGAACTTTACTGTCAGGAACTCAGGCTCTATTTTGTTGCCCTGCAATTCTCAGCAAATGATTCTTCATCATGTCTACTTCCCAGCTAGCAGGAAGAGGGAAGGGAAAAGACATGACCTCTCCATTTTTTTTTTTTTTTTTTTTTTTTTTTTTTTTTTTGAGACAGAGTCTTGCTCTGTCTCCAGGCTGGAGTGCAGTGGCATGATCTCAGCTCACTGCAACCTCCAACTCCCTGGTTCAAGTGATTCTCCTGTGTCAGCCTCTCGAGTAGCTGGGATTACAGGCACGTGCCACCATGCTCCGCTAATTTTTGTATTTTTAGTAGAGACGGGTTTTCACCATGTTGGCCAGGATGGTCGCTATCTCCTGACCTCGTGATCCGCCAGCCTTGGCCTCCCAAAGTGCTGAGATTACAGGCATGAGCCACCACGTCCAGTCTACATGACCTCTCCTTTTAAGGGCACCAGACGTGGCCCATCCCAGTCTATATATATATATATTTTTTGAGACAGAGTCTTGCTCTGTCACCCAGGCTGGAGTGCAATGGCACGATCTTGGCTCACTGCAACGTCTGCCTCCCAGGTTCAAGCGATTCTCCTGCCTCAGCCTCCCGAGTAGCTGGGATTACAGGTGCCAGCCATCATGCCCGGCTAATTTTTGTACTTTTAGTTTCACCATGTTGGCCAGGCTGGTCTCAAACTTCTGACCTCAGGTGATCCACCAGCCTCGGCCTCCCAAAGTGCTGGGCATGGGCCACCATGCCCAGCCTTTTTTTTAAGAGACAAGGTCTTTCTCTGTCACTCAGGCTGGAGGTCAGTAGTGTGATCATAGCTCACTGCAGCCTTGAATTCCTGGGCTTAAGCAATCCTCCCTCCTCAGCCTCCCAAGTAGCTCACTTGACTTTATTACTTTTTTTGTAGAGATGGGGGTCTCCGTTGCCCAGGCTAGTCTTGAACTCCAGGCTTCAGGCAATTCTTGCCTTGGCCTCCAAAACTGCTGGGGTTGCACATGTGAGACACTGTGCCTGGCTTTATTTTAATTTTTATTATTTATTTATTTTTTGAGATGGAGTTTCGCTTTTGTTGCCCAGGCTGGAGTGCAGTGGCGTGATCTCGGCTCACCGCAACCTCCGCCTCCCGGGTTCAAGCGATTCTCCTGCCTCAGCCTCCTGAGTAGCTGAGATTACAGGCATGTGCCACCATGCCCGGCTAATTTTGTGTTTTTAGTAGAGATGGGGTTTCTCCGTATTAGTCAGGCTGGTCTCGAACTCCCGACCTCACGTGATCCACCCGCCTTGGCCTCCCAAAGTGCTGGGATTACAGGTGTGAGCCACCGTGCCTGGCCATTATTTTTATATTTATTTTTTATTAAATTTTTTTTATTATACTTTAAGTTCTAGGGTACATGTGCACAACGTGCAGGTTTGTTACATATGTATACATGTGCCATGTTGGTGTGCTGCACCCATTAACTCGTCATTTACATTGGGTATATCTCCAAATGCTTTCCCTCCCCACTCCCCCCACTCCACAACAGGCACCGGTGTGTGATGTTCCCCTTCCTGTGTCCAAGTGTTCTCATAAAAATATGGAATGCTTCACGAATTTGTGTGTCATCCTTGCGCAGGGGCCATGCTAATCTTCTCTGTATTGTTCCAATTTTTAGTATATGTGCTGCTGAAGCGAGCACTATTTTTTTTTTGAGACACAGTCTCGCTGTCGCCCAGGCTGGAGTGCACTGGCGCGACCTTGGCTCACTGCAAGCTCCGCCTCCCGGGTTCACGCCATTCTCCTGCCTCAGTCTCCTGAGTAGCTGGGACTACAGGCGCCCGCCACCACACCTGGCTAATTTTTTTTTTGTATTTTTAGTGGAGACGGGATTTTACCATGTTAGCCAGGATGGTCTCAATCTCCTGACCTCGTGATCCACCTGCCTCTGCCTCCCAAAGTGTTGGGATTACAGGCTTGAGCCACTGCGTCTGGCTTTTATTTTTAATACGGTGCTTTTTTACTCTTATCTGTCTGGTATCCCCCAGTCCATTATCACCCTCTCCTCCCCTTTTTCCAACTTTTGCAGAAGGTGAAACTTCTGTTTTCTGCTGAATTTGTGCAGGGGCACTCACTTGCCAGCATAAGGGGAAGAGATGGCCTAAGACATTAAATAAACTTGTTTTCAGCTCCACCATACTCACACCCACTCTCAGAAGAAACTAGCATCCCTGACTCCCAAGACCTTGCGGAGTTTGGCAGTTCCAATCAACTTTCTGGGTTGTTGTTAGCAACCTGCGACACCACAGAGGCTTAGCAGAACAGAGAAAGCTAAAACCAAGCTGGTTGTTGGTCATATCTGCTTGCCTTCTTCCAACAGTTGGATATTTTTCATCTGCCATTAACTCTTATCTCTTGTTCTTAGAAGTTGATAATATTTATACTGTTATTACAAAGGATTTTGTGAGACTCACTGAATACTTGACCAGTCACACAAAGCATGATTATCATTCACTACTGGGCTATAAGGATTTCAGCTACTATCTTGCTTCTCTTTTTTTATAGTTGCTAAAGCAGGCATCATAATGATGGCTGCTGGCACTTAAATTACCTTCCACCAGTTCCTATCAAACATAAAAACCTGTATTTAGGGCTGGGCGCGGTGGCTCACGCCTGTAATCCCAGCCCTTTAGGAGGCCGAGTGGATCACCTGAGGTCGGGAGTTAGAGACCAGCCTGACCAACATGGAGAAACCCCGTCTCTACTAAAAATACAAACAAAATTAGCCGAGCGTGGTGACACATGCCTATAATCCCAGCTACTTTAAGTAGAACTTCTCAACTGCCCCATGTAGTTGAGACTGTCATTTTATCACTGGGTAAAATGATACCATTTTTTTTCCCCCCAGAGATGGAGTCTCACTATGTTGCCCAGGCTGGAGGGCAGTGGCTATTCTCACATATGATCATAGCTCACTATATCCTCGAACTCCTGGACTCAAGCAATTCTTTATCTCAGCCTCCCCAGTAACTGAGATTACAGGTGCCACTGTGCCCAGCAATGATATCATTTAATCAAAATTAGATTGCCATTCTCATTTTACAGGTTCAGGAAACAAGATTCAGAGGCTAAATTATTTGCCCAGTCACACAGCTAATAGATGGAGACAGATCTTTCTCCATTAGACTGTAGGTATGCACTGTTTTGTTCAGCTATTAGGCGCTTGCAAACCATATTTTATCAGCAAGTACAATTTGTCTTTCACGGCATCCTAATAATTTACAGATTATATCCTTGAGACTGGACCTTCCAATTTGCCAGTCCCTCCCACATCCTTTTGTTTTGCATTCAGCCTACTCTTCCTTTCCTATCTCCTCCTATGGGCTTGAATCTTGGGGTCCAGTGCTGTTCATTACCATAGTCTTAAAGCTCAGCAGAGGGCCTGACAGTATATGTTTCACATTTGCTGACTGCCAGCTTCTCATCCTGTCTTGGTCACATCAAGCAATACTAACCACAGGACACAAATAGCTTGCATCTAATCTTGCCTAAGAAAAGTTGCTTCCTAATACCTGGAATTCACATAACAGTTTTCATTCTACAAGCAAACGTCCCTCCTAGTTGTCTTTTTAATAACAGTATTAAGCATGACACCTACAGTCCCAGCCACTGAGGTGCGAGGATTGCTTGAGCCCAGGAGTTTGAGGCTGCACTCAGCTATGATCATGTCAGTCTGGGCGACAGGGCAAGACCATCTCAAAAAACAAAACACAAATGGTATTAACTGATGGGCTTTATAATCTCTTTTTTCCTATCTTCACTATTCCCTGGATACTAATCCAGTTAGTAACCAGCTTGTTCAATTACCTGCAGGTTTGCATGTGACAAGCTCTGCCAACTACACAGCACATAGTGATGAAGAGGAAAAGGCAGATGAAGCTGAATAGTTCATGAAAGACCACCTAGGCAAAGACAAAGATTTTAAACTGGTAAACTACATCCAAAGACCACTCTTGCTGTTAAAAGATGAGATACACAAAAGTGGATGCAAAAATCACTTAGTAACTAGGTGAGATGCTGGTGGCCTGAATTGCGGTGGCATTTGAGATTATTTTGGAGTTAAAGTGGACAGGACTTGAAGCATTCTGGAGTAGATTACATTAATCTCTTTTGAATTAAACACTGGCATTTTTGGAATATGTTCCAACAGTTTGAAGCACATGAGCCATACAAATGCAAAAATGAGACTGGAGAAAAAAACATCTGGAAGCACAGGCCCTTACGTCATATTTAAAACAGCAAAATGGGAAAGGTCAAGGACTGAGGCCTTAGTGTACAACCAACTTAACAGTCATTGCTTTTCTCTACATTAACAAGGAGTCTCATGAAATTTTATTCCATTTCAAGGGTACAGACAAGAAGCAAGTTTCACAGTTAAACATAGAAATAATGCAGCAATAGAATTACTGGCTTGGATGGCTGTATTTGAGGTTGTTCAGAGTGCCAAGAGCTAAATGAGTTACCAGCTATCCAGTTTTCCCCATTCTGTGTGCTGTGCTGGGCGCCATTACTCCTAACTAGAATGGAAATGAGGTGTATTTACAGAGAAAATATTTTGTTCTTCAAATGCCAGACTGTAGAGTATCTTTTTGAAGTCATAGAGGCTTCAGTCTATAAACGAATCACTTATTTCCAACAGGTTTATCTCTAAAGCACAGCCTTCAGGATTTCAGATTAAAAAAAAAAGCTTTAAACTATTTTTGTCCTTAAGAATATTAGCATGAACTAGCTCCTAGCTTGTTTTGCCAAGGTATTTTTAAATGGTTACACTGACTGGAAACAGAACAGCTCAATTATATTTGATTAACGTTGTAGCACCCTAAATGCACTACACAACCACAAACATTCTAATCATACCACAGTTTAACAAGGTATCAGTCCTTCTGGATAAGATGACAAAGCAAGGGATTCTGCAGATTTTAATCACTGTCCCCACTAGGGCACTATAGTAGTTGCCACAAGCAGTTAAGCCTTTAACAACTGAGGTTCTGATTCAAGGTTACTAAAATGACAGTGATTGAGTACATTTAAAAATATCTTAGCCGGGCTTAGTTGGTGGGCGCCTGTAATCCCAGCTAGGAGGCTGAGGCAGGAGAATGGCGTGAACCCCTGCTGTGGAGCTTGCAGTGAGCTGAGATTGTGCCACTGCACTCCTGCCTGGGCGACAGAGCGAGACTCCGTTTCAAAAAAAAAAAAAAAAAAAATTATATATATATATATATATCTTCATCCCATCAACTCATTAAGAACTGAGACTATACTCCTAGCATAAAGATGAAAGGATAATAAGCACACTGGAAAATAAAAATAATTAGATTTGAAATGACTGTTAATTGCCTCTAGTTAAGTTGGGAGAAAAAAGTGAAGAGAAAGGAGTCAGAAAACCTTTCTGATCCAGTTTCATATAATTATGTCTAAGATTGTTCAGATAGTAATCAACTTAAAAGTTCTTGGACAAAAGCCAATTATAAACTCATTACTCCGAAGACAAAGGTACTTATCACATCATCCAGATTCCACTTAAATCAAATTAAGCCCACTGAAAACCTTTTTATTCCTGGTATTTTAACCTTTAGGCCTTAGTAGGCTGGGGAATACAAAAACTTCGTATTGATACTAGAGGACTAATACTGAGCATGAAAAATCATAGCAAGGCAATTTACCAGAATTTGCAAATACCTATTAACCTATTTTACATGGCACCTGTAGACAGCATCTGAGGAATATTTGTACAAAGGTAATTTGGTAATTTAAGTAACACTGTACACTAAAAGTTTGGCATCTACGTTACATTTAAAGCCAACCAATAGTTGTCAGTTCTGCAAGCAGCCTACTTGACTATGAGAGCAGAGGTTTATCAGTGTTATGCCTACAACTTTCGTTCATTCATCTAGAGGATTTTCACTGATTTTTATAGAAAAAACCCAAATGATTCTACTTAGTAACACATTTACAATCAAGTAAGAATCTGTTAAGACCTTGAAAGACAGCAGGAAATGCTTTGTCTGTTGCCTGTGGTGGGGTAAGGTACAAAGCACAACTGGTGAAAGATTGGCTGAAAATGAATTTCATCTACTTTCTATTGACCCTGACAGAAAAACTACTACTTCACTGTATAAACATAAAGACATGCCTGCCAATGCAAAGGTCTATTACTAGTTCTTCCCTTTTAAAAAAGATTAGAGCATGCATTCTCAATGGGGGTCAATCACTACCAAGAAGGATTAAAAAAAAAATTGGTTGGGCGTGGTGGCTCACGCCAGTAATCCCAGCACTTTGGGAGGCCGAGGCGGGCAGACCACGAGGTCAGGAGTTTGAGACCAGCCTCACCAACATGGAGAAACCTCTACTAAAAATACAAAAATTAGCCAGGGGTGGTGGTGGCCGCCTGTAATCCCAGCTACTCAGGAGGCTGAGGCAGGAGAATCGCTTGAACCCAGGAGGCAGAGATTGCATGAGCTGAAATTATGCCATTGCACTCCAGCCTGGGCAACAGAGTGAGACTCAGTCTCCAAAACAAAAACAAAAACAAAAAAATTTTACTTTTCATGTATAAAGCACCGATACAGTACATATACAGCGTTATCTATGCTAATAAAATTTATGGGGGACTCTTAGAAAAAAAGTCTAAAAACGCTGGGGGTATGATAATGGAAAAAAGCTTTTGAAAAACTGAATTAGAAGTCCAACCTCTTGGTCACATGCATTTCCCCTAACTAAAATTATTATGCTATTTCAAAATATCCTGTAGCATTTTTGGTATATGGAGGCTTTTTTTTTTTTTTAAATAAGAATGGAATAAACATCTATATATAGAATGAAATAACATCTATAACTCACAGAGTAAGGCTAAGAAACTTATGACCAGCTCTAAAAACTCATTTAGTTTCCAAGGAGACATCCTTAGAAACTGACAGTTAGAAAAATCAACATTTATCCAATCATAATTAAAAGTACAATTTAACATCTATATTAATTACATACTTGAGGCCATAGGCTGGCACTGGCACCTGAATTCTAAAATTACCACTTAAGATTCAGAACGGAATCTTTTTATATGGAATGGAATCTGCAGTCTTTTTATAAAGCATTCCCCTTCTTTACACTATTACTGTCACAAGTGGTATCCACTTACAATATTGTACTAAGTAAACAGTACAGTGTCATTATGAAGAAACAAACTACGATCAAAGATTATAATGTAGTTCTGGAAGATGACACACCTTTTCACTATACACAGTAGAAAATGGCACACTTTGTATGGAAGAAACATGCAATGAATTGGTTGTAGAAATATTAATGGAGTTTTAGCTACATCAGAATTCTGTGTAGGTGGTTTACAGTTTGGGAGTCTAATTATTACTTAATGGTATACAGATACAGTAAAGACATCTGAACACACAACATACAATACCACTAGGTATTAACATGAAATTAAAAAAAAAAAAAGACTGATGTATAAAGCCTAAGTGTAAGTATGGACTTTATTTTTTTTAAAAAAAAGTCTTTTGAGAACTACAAATTACAAAGTAAAGCAGATCACTACGTAGAAATCTAGTGAATACATTTTGCCTGTGCATGAAAAACTTTATCAAAGTTACTCATTTAACAAATTCACCCCATTCACAACAATCAGTTATAATGTTCTTTTTAAGGTTACTATACCTTTATTTCAAATTATATTACATGTTATTCCCTCAAAATGAACTTTTAAATGACAAACTTTTGGCTCGTAAGAATGGCACCTTCAAAAGGGGCGATTTCCACTCAGTCTCTGGTGGCATTATTCCAGGCTAGTTTCACCAGTTAAAAACCTTCAAAATGTTCACTTTTAACACAAAGTCTTCCCATAAAAAATGTGGCTACATTTTCCCCCCAATGACTACATACATAGATGGGTAGCAGCAAGAAAAGATGAAAATGAAAAGGCAGCCATTAAAATAAATGGATCAACTGTATACCAAGAAGTATTTGGCTCACGGCAATTAAAAAATGGCAACTAGGGTGTTAATAGCCAGAGGCTTGAGTCATTACTGAGTATGTTAAGAGAACGAAGCCAGTCCAGTATGACCGAGTAGGAATATATAATTGTCATTGCACTTCATTTGTTACAGCAAATACTCTAAGCCAATAGGAAATCTAAGCTATATCTAGATTCCCAATTAGAACATGCTGACCTTTAACATTTTCAACAATTTTTACTGGGTTTAGTACATCAGCCATTTTCTTTACTCAAACTCCATTACGAGTTCTTTCCTATCAATCTAAGTGTATTCTGTGCATAAAATACCTTAAATGTTAAGACTTTTCTAAGGTTCATTTGAAAATGGTTGTATGAAAAGAATAACCATTTGTTTTGCCTGGAAAGATACAAACTAAATGCAGAAGTTTCTCAAGGGGAAAAAGCTCAACTTTCTTCTTCCCAACACCTCTGCCACATTATGATTTCCTAAACTTTTCAAGTCTGTTCTCCATGGCTTCTCTAAAGATGAAAACCAGAGACCAAACAATTGAACTTTAGGACATCTGGAGTTAAAAATGCAAAAAAAAAAAAAAAAAAAAAAAAAAAAGTTAACATGCAAGCAATGGTTCATGTACTCAAGATTCATGTTAAATGAATTCGATTATTACATATGGGTTTTTCATTGATGAGCAGGGCTCCGGGCATGCCATATTATCACACAAATCATTGCCTTTTGAGACTTTGGATACTTTTCCAGTTTAATTTGCAAACAGAATTTTTATAACAAATTATTTTTTAACCAAATCATATCTTGAAAACTGTTTATAGAAAACCCAGGCAATAAAGTGAACTGTTCATTGTGGAAGGCCTTAAATTACATTATTACAGTAGAAAATACAGGAGGTAGAAGATAACTAAAAAGACTAATGCAACATTAGATTCAAATCTATAGCTCCTGTAGCTACTTAAAACATGGTTTTAGAAACTAAACCCAACATTTCCAGCAACCATAGAAACAGTTAAAATAAAATTTGCCATGAAAGCCCTTATATCATGCTTGATACAGGGAGGTAGGAAGATGTAAGAACCAGGACACATGAGACATGACATTTTATCTACAACTCCTGTTTGCTTTACTGAGGGTGTAGTTTCAAAATTCAGTCACCTTCTTCAGCTTCAGATTCAGATTCTAGAAAAGGGGAAAAAAGCAGTCAAACATTATATATCAGAAGGCAAAAGTTCCCATTTATAACTCTGAAGCTTCTTTAAGATAGAGTCTCCCTCTGTCCTACAGGCCGGAATGCACTGGCACCCTCTTGGCTCACTGCAACCTCTGCCTCTCGGGTTCAAGTGATCCTCCCACTTTAGTTTCCCGAGTAGCTGAGACTACAGGCGCCCACCACCAAAACTGGCAATTTTTTTTATTTTTAGTAGAGACAGGGTTTCCCATGTTGTCCAGGCTGGCCTCAAACTCCTGGCCTCAAATGACCTGATCGCCTCAGCCTCCCAAAGTGCTAGGATTACAGGCGTGAGCCACCACACCCAGCCTCCATATAACTTTGAAGCAGTTAAGGAATTTTATTAATAACCATTTACATGAGGCAGATATTCAAAAGCATTCACTTGGAAATCCCAACATTTGGCTGGGTGCAGTCACATCTGCAATCCCTGTACTTTGTGAGGCTGAGGCAGGACAGGAGGGTTGCTTGAGCCCAGAAGTTCAAGACCAGCATCGGCAACATAGTGAGACCCTGTCTCTATATGTTTAATTAAAAAAAAAGTAATCCACAAATTTATAAACATTAAATATTCTCAAACTTTTCCATTTCACGAAGAACATTTACTATTATGGCTGAGCCATAAATATACTATAATAATTAAACTCTAGCTTTTACCACCTGCCTTATACGTTAACAAAAATCTCTACTCCAGGTACAAAGTGGCATCAGAAAGAAGGAAGCATGTGTGAAGATATATTATGGCCACATTAAAATTAGCTTTACCAAACAAACCACACAAAGGAAAATCCTTACCTTCTTCAGCATTTTTGAGCCATTCTACAAACTTTTTCATTTGCTCAAGGAAAACACTCTTCCCCTTCGCAACATGTGCATCTTTATACCACTTCAAAATGGGCTCTTCGCTCAGGACTTCAGCTGGAAAGAAAACTCATTGCATTAGGGGAGTTTTAATATACTCTACTCAGAGTTAGAACCACCACCTAATGTGCAAATGCCTGCTTAGCAAACAAACTGCTGAAAAGTTAAAAACATCCATGAGAACTGGAGGACAGAATAACACATGTGTGCATACCAACTACACTCAACAGGATCAAGGCTGGTCTGATTAGTGCAGAATTTCAAAGTGTTATGACTAACTGCAATGGATTTTCTCCCAACAGAGGTCTTCTCTTTACTAGCCACTTTAGACCAGGTTTCTAAAATTGGGATCAAGAGAAAAGGGAACAATATAACTGAAATTGGGGTTGCTATGGAAGCACTCTGAACTGGTCTTGAAGGACTACGGAAAGTCAACACTGGGTGGGGGAGTAAGATGAACAGAAGCAGGATTCACACAGGCTGAAGACTCCAGAGCTATGACTACACAGCTAAGACTACAGACTGTCTGGAAAAGGGACCTGGGGATTTTCTTTTTTGAAACAGGGTCTCGTTGCCTAAGCTGCTGGAGTGCAGTGGCACAATCATGGTTCACTGCAGCCTTGACCTCCTAGGCTCAAGTGATCCTCCTACCTCAGCCTTCTGAGTTGCTGGGACCACGGGCTTGCGCCACCATTCCCTGCCTAATTTTTTTTTTCCAGAGATGAGGTCTCCTTATGCAGTCCAGGCCGGTCTTGAACTCCTGGGCTCAAGTGATCCTCCTGCCTCAGGCTCCCAAAGTGTTGGGGTCACAAGTATGAGCCACCACACCTAGCTGAACTTTGGGAATGTATACCTGGTTAGAGTATAGGAGGCAAGTTTGAGGATGCATAATGATGGCTTTAGATTTCATACTTCAACTTGTGAATAGGGTTTAGAGATGTTTTAAACAAGTATCAGTGCACTAAAAAGCACCCAGTTTAATCAGAGGTGACTCATAACTAGAAGTAAAATATTTCAGGGAGCTGATGTCCGGATAACTCATCATTTGGACCATTTTGTGTTTACAAGGATTTTTATTGTGTTATTTACAAAATTCAAAATCTAAATTACCTTTATAAAAAAGCACCACTATTTTCTGGAAGGCTTTCATGAAATGAATGTTGTCATAGCAATACTCCTGAATCTTCAGTAACAGAGTCAGCTCAGACTGACCTTGAGTAGTAAAGGCAGCAAGTAGAGGGCTGTATTGCTTTCAAAGGAACAGAGAAAAGATTTAGTCATTCATTACAAATAACCATCCATTACAAAACTCCTACAATACAGACAATATATAACTTATCTTTTATAATCACTGCAAACTATAACTTATTTACCAGAAATTTAAAAAATAGGCCGGGCACAGTGGCTCACATCTGTAATCCCAGCACTTTGGGAGGCCGAGGAGGGTGGATCACTTGAGGTCAGGAGTTCGAGACCAGCCTGGCCAACATGGTAAAACCTTGTCTCTACTAAAAATACAAAAATTAGCCAGGCACTACTTGGGAGGCCGAGGAGGCAGAATTGCTTGAACCCAGGAGATGGAGGCTACAGTGAGCTGAGATCACATCACTGCATTCCAGCCTGGGTGACAGAATGAGACTGTCTCAAAAAAAAAAAAAAAAAAAGCAGAAAATCTAAGTAGCTAAGTAAAATAAACAATACTATACCAAGTAGTCCAAGTAAATGTCAAACAATATTAGTATTTTAGAGGGGGGAAAAAATCCTATTTTCCAATACCCCCTTCAAAAGCAAACATCTAATTACAGGCTTAAGTTCCTTTTCATCATGTTCTTTTTGAGGCAGGATCTCGCCCTGTCACCAGGCTTTGTCTGACAAAGCCATCATAAGCTCACTGCAGTCTTGATCTCCAGGGCTCAAGCGATCCTCTGCCTCAGCCTCCTGAGTAGTTGGGACTACAGGCATGCGCCACCATGACTGGCTATTTTTTGTGATTTTTAGTAGAGATGAGATCTCACTATGTTGCCCAGGCACGTCTTAAACTGAGCTCAAGCAATCCTCCTGCCCTGGCCTCCCAAAGTGCTGGGTTTACAGGCGTGAGCCATTGTGCCTGGCCAGGCCATATTCCTGTTTTTAACCTGTGAAGCACAGCCCAATTCAGAGCATTATCATCGATAGTTAATGTTTCTATTTGTCTATTTACTGGTGGGCCATCCCCAGGAACCACAGGATGTGATAAATCCTCTTGGAAAAGCATAGTCACAGTTCACTTATCACCATGTAAAAGTAGAATAGTTTGTTTCGTCAAGGCATAGTTCTAATACCTTCAAGTGCTTGATGGCTTGCTCTGCTACAAGCTCCTCTTTTTTGTTCCATTCCACAGTGCTCATTACACTTGACCAGACTATTCCGATGACAACTGGCTCTGGGATGTTGTTTTTTTTCATCTCCTCCTTGACATATAAAATTATCTGCAAAAGAACCCAAATTTAGTAACAGAAGTCAGTTTTGATTATGTACATACTTCACACATCAAGTTTAGACCTTTAACAAAAACATAACAACTCCTTTTCCATGCAACTGGCAACCACATGTGTACCACATATTAAAAGAGACCTTTAGAACTGAAAGGTGCCCTGAGCTCCAGTCTCTTATATTTCTGGGCCTCAGTCAGGCACTGAAGAAGCATATGCAAAAGAATGAGGCAAAGTTCCAGTATAACATCCTGTTACTATTAACTCAATCTCATCCTGGTGAAGTAAGTTCCTCAAATTAGTGAAAATCTCTATGCCAGAAGCTTAGCCATAAAAAGACGGTTTAAACAAAAACTTACATCCTTAAATGGATCACCACGGGACATCTGTTCTTGAAGTTCTTTCTGGAGCTCCTTACGAGCTCCGATGGTTTGCTGATTCCGAACATATTCTGAAAGCTCTTTCAAGCCTGCCTCAGTAAAATACTTTGTGAAGTGTTCAACACTTTGCTTATTGGCAGGAAAGAGTTCCTAAAAGAAGAATTTATCTGGTTAAACTTTCTTTAAATCAGATTAAGAAAAACACTTTCTTTTCACAGTCTTAAAAATGAGAAATTTCTCTCATTTACATCTTTGGCAAGAATGGGAAGAAAGAAAAAAAGTTACCAACCATCAGTCTGTTATCCATGCTGACTTTCCGAAGACTTGCAGCTACTGCATTGATATCTTTTTCATTTATCCATGATTTAAAGAGCTTCACAGCAAAAGCTGCTGAAACTCCTGTAAAAGAAAATAGCTTACTTACTTAACAGAAGTACCTTCCCTGGTTTCAATCCCTGTATCCCCCTATATCCTTCCCTTTATAGTTCAATCCCATGGGATTACTGACTTTCCTCACAAACTTAACCCTGAACTTTCCTGGGCCACAGTTTATCACTTCTCCAATTTCCCTAGTCTACCACTTGTGAATTGTATATTCTTGGCCAAGTTACTTAAAGTGTTCTCCAAAGTATAAATTGAGGGCAACAGTCTCTACACTTGACAAGGCTGTTGTGAGAAATACAGTAAGGCAACTTAAATACTCACTACTGCAAGCAGTTTTTTAAAAAAAGCTTCAAAAAAAATTACTGTAGAGAATAATCTGACAATTGGAGCCAAACAGGGAATTGATTTTCCCTTCCAGCTTGACATTTTCCCCAAACGTCATCTTCTCCAAGTTCCCCAAATGGTATTAATCTCTTCTGGGGTTCCCACAGCATTTCTCATTTTATTTTCATTACATATAACAACATTTTGTCTAAATCTGGGTATTTGTTGTATGCCTAAAGAAAGCCATTAAACCTGGATGCCAAAGGTATTCATTAAATGTCTAGTGAATTAGACTGAACTTATTAAATTTAAGGCTGGTTAATAAACGAAGACTTTCACAGAAGTCACATCTATGAACAGTAAACCATGCTCTTATCCACCCCACTGAGTCAACTAAAGACCATCCTTTGAGGCTGATTACCTTCTTTAACCAAATTCTCATTATAAAGGCTATTAAGAATGGATGCATTAAGTGTTCCATTAGCCAGAAGAACACCAGTCAACATAGCTAGCTTGTTCCTCTCCGACTCTGAAAAACCCTTTAAGAACAGCAGCAGCTGTAAAAAGTAAAACAGTTAAGAGTTAAAACAGCAATTGCATTACAATAAGAGAAGCAGTAAAGCATGTTATACTGGCTACCTGTTCAATACGTGGACTTTGGGATCTAACCATCCAAGTTTATATCTAAGTTATAATACTCATTAGCTGAATGATCTTGGGCAAGTTACTCAATCTCTGCACCTCACATGTAAAATGTGGATAATAAAACTTGCCTCACAGGATTTTTATAAACATTAAGTGAATTAGTATCATTAGAACAGTGCCTGGTGCTTGATAAACGTATCAGGTTTTCTGGGCATCTATATGCAATATTGGGCCAGGCGTGTTGGCTCACACCTATAACCTCAGCACTTTGGGAGGCCGAGGGCAGATCACTTGAGGCCAGGAGTTCAAGGTCAGCCTAGCCAACATGGTGAAACCCTGTCTCTACTAAAAACAGAAAATTAGCTGGGCATGGTGGCACATGCCTGTAATCCCAGCTACTTGGGAGGCTGAGACACGAGAATCGCTTGAACCCAGGAGGCAAAGGCTGCAGTGAGCTGAGACTGAGCCACTGCACTCCCAGCCTGGGACACAGAGTGAGGCTCTGTCTCAAAAAACAACCCAAACAAACAAGCAAAATTACTCCAAATCTGTGGCAGAATTAGGATTTAACATTCCTCTTTCTAACCCTATTTTTTTCTTTTCCACAAAGTACATTATTACTCATACCTTTTTTACTTCATCTTCAAAACCTTTCTCCAGGTATTTGTAGCGCCTGATTAACTTGTTAAAAACCTATGAAGAACATTAAATGAATTCAGTAACTTCATCTATTTCTAGAACAGCAAAGTAGTAAATCTTTCACTGGATGTAAGTTTATGAGCTGCTTAAACCAGCTTGAGAAGAATTCCTAGTGACACATAAGAATGTCCAGGTTAGAGGTACTTTAATTCTTTGCTTACAGTAATACAAACATAACTACATATGAAACTTTCCAATGAGATCTTAACAAGCTCGTCAGCCCACAACTCATTTAACTTTAAAAATAAATATATGCAGATAAACTAGAGAAATCACAATACGAAACTGACTTTTTCAGCTTGATATTTTTCTTAAAAACTGAGTAATTTCAGGACAAATAGGAACAGAAGAGTTAATTTCATTTTTCCCTATTTTGTTCGCCTTAACACACCTTAAGTTTCTAATTCATCCCGTTGCACCAAGAACAGTATCCCTAAAATTTAAAATCAAATTTCTTCAACTTTCTAACCACAACTCTTAAAAGTAGAATATTCCTCAAATATACCACATGGATAGTAGCTAACTGAAAACAATTATGTAAAGTTTCATTTACCTGAGCAAATGCTTGCATGGTCTCTAGATCTTCTTGGGCTGCAAACACGCAGACATCTGTACGCATCATGTCATCTGCCAGTGTACCACCTGGGGCTAAAGTTGGATAAAACCAAAATACAACACAACCAAAAAAATCACTCCATTTTAACAAGTTTGCCAAATAGTTCATATTCTAGACTCTCCATAATCTCCATATATTATACCTTTCTAAATTATTAAGCCCACAAACCGCAGACACTTACCCAGCATTCCACCAGCCACCAGAATGTCAAAGAGTGTTTCCGCATATCGACGGTAATCAAGTTTTGCTCCAGAAGCATCAAGAAACTTAGCTACTGCTTCCAAATCAGTACCGGTTTCAGTTAAGCCTTGAATAATACAGTCTTGAAACTGAGTAGGGTCAAACCTCTCTTTTTCATCTGGGGGGACAGGGGACCCAAAACGTTTAGTTTTAAAAGATTTACCAAAACGCCACAAAACTATCACCTTATGAAGATGCAATTGTTAAATAAGTTAGATTAAATTCACATCCTTTGCATGTTTCCCCTCTGCAAGTGTAAGACAAGATGGCCCACTCACAAGAATTGTGCAACTTTTCAAATAATTTCACAAGTGATCTAAATGTGCTAGTGTCTTGTGTTCCCACTGCCATGAGGCAATTTCTACTGGGAACGCCCTCCTACTGCCTCTTGGCTTTTCCAAAATTTAGGCCATCCTCTAACAGGTAAATTTTATTCCTTTGGGTTTTGTTCAGACACTGGAGCTCTTGATCCTTTTCCTTAAATGTCCATAATATTAAACAAACAAAAAAACTGAACCAATCCTTTGGCATTTATGATGGTGAGTTTTAGAAAGTACATTTAATGAGCACCCAATATGACAGAAACTATATTAAGCATTTGCTTTAATCCTGTTAACAACCTTGTGAGGCAGATTTTCCCCCTATTATTCAGAAGGAAAACTGAGAATCAGAGAAATTAGATAATCAAGAGACTATATTGTGTAGTAGTTCAGTGCATGGGCTCTAGAGTTAAACTGCCTGATTCAAATCCTGATCACCATTTAACCACCTGAATTCGAGCAAAGTCTCACTCGCCATGCCAGAATTCCCCCACTGTAAAATGGGGATAAGAATAGTACCTATCCCATTAAGTTGTTGTAAATACTAAATGACATTAATAAAATAGAAAGCTCCCAGACCACAGCCTCGTGCACATACCTGACCTTTACTGAGTTGCTTTCACACACTCCATAATAGGGTTTTGCTTTCCCAATCTAGGCTAGATGACATCTTTTCACACAGTACTAGGGTGGCAAACACCTCTGTGTGTCCAGCACTTTCCTGGTTTTAGCACTGAAAGTCTTGTGTCTGGAAACTCCCTCAGTCCCAGACAGGGATTGTTGTATACCCTACCCAGTACCCTAACCATCAACAGCCAGGCCACGAATCATCTCTAACTGGAACTGGGGAAGTTACATCTCTCCCTGATGCTAATAATAAGAATGATAAAGCTACTTGCCATTATTTGTATTAAGGTAACATCAGTAACCCACATATTCAAGAGATACACTTTCCCATTTTACTGCCAAACTGTTCTAGTTTACAACTCCTGCTCCTTAAGAAAATTTACCAGCTAAATCTAAATGAATCTGCAAAGATTAGAATCAAATCACACTTTGGTCTCCCCACCACTACTACAAGGGGACAGCCAGCCTATGATTAGTGATTTTAAAATTCTACAATATATATCTCAAAATGTCTGCTACTTAAGGTAGAAAAAGAAAAACACAACTTATAACCAGTAGCTGACCCAGTTCTTCATTTCCTCAAAACCACCTGTAAAACAAGGTTAATATGCTTTTGACCAAAAACAGTAAAAATATATCTGAGACTACACCTTATTTAGCTTTATATCACTAGCACAGCACTTTGCTACAGAATTCAATACTCACTTAAGTACACACTAATGCCAAAAAAAAAGTAATATAATTCTAATACTTTTCCTACTAAGTCTGTATTTCAAAAGACATTACAATGTGAATCCTGTTCCACAATTAACTTCCATGGGTGAAGTCTGAGTTTTCTCTCACAAATCTCCACAAAATCTGGGTGACTACATTAGGAGTTCTTTTATATAAATTAACATTTTTGCTCATTTAAGTTTGCTTAAATGAGACTGCCTGCTAGTGAAAACAGAGCCCTTATTTTTATTTTTAAAAAGTATTTTACCTTCACACCAAAAAGAAGATTCACTAACCGGCTTAGAGATATATTGATACTAAAAATTAAGGCTTGAGCAGTAAAGCAGTAGAAATATTAAAGGTGTATGTGAAATGGCAGTCAACGAGAAATTCAAGTTTCTTTCTGGTATCTTCTCTTGAGGCTTTAGTACTATGCAAGTGCCTGTCAGAGAAGGCAAGATACACAAGATATTCTGGAGGTTTGAAGACAGACATTAAAACATAAATATTTACCTCTTTTTCTAGTTTTAAAACGCTGGCCTGATAGCGTTGGCTTTTGCTGCTTTTGATTATTCATAAAAGACACCCTAGGAAAGGAGAAATAAAGCCTTAATATCAGTGCCATAATACTAATTTTTAAAACAAAATATCAAACCTTAGTCTAGTCACATATGAATCAAATGGAACACCCACTCTCAGCTTGGCAATTATAGCCGGTGCAGGCACAAAGAATTACCTTCACTTGAATCAAATGTATGTCAAAATCTGCATTTCTCTCTACAAGAAACCCTTCAAATTAGTGCTGTGAACTACACTTTTAAGCGACATTGTAGTGCTACAGTGATCACCCATCATAAACCTAATTGTTCAGTTTCCTCCACATTTCTCTTTACATTCACTTACATCTTCCACGACCACTAAGCATCGCAGAACGCAAAGAGAGATTACCACCATAGTCACGAGGCATCCAAAATGTGTATGCCAATTCTAAAACACTGTCAAAAGGTAAACCCCGTCTTCTGACAGGCCTGGTTACGGGCAGCACCATCCTACCCTAGGTCATGCCTGTGACCCCAACAGCGGCCGCCTTGCACCACTCAGCCCTGCAAAACTAACAGCCAGCCCAGACTCCTTCGCCCATATCCCACAGTCCCAGCCTCCTCCCCGGGAACGTGTCTCCCAATCCACACCCTTCCCATGCCTCCCGCCCGAGCCACAGATCACCCGCTTCCCGCCCAGGACCCCACTGGCCACAGCGGGGCGCCGTAGGGTCCCGCGGCTCCTTTTCCACTGACCCTGTCGCCTGCGGTGGCGGCCGCCGCAACGAGCGGACCACAGGCACTGAGGCGCTTTGCGCCGGGGCCCCAGCCGCCCGGTACATCCGCCCACCCTCCAGCGAAAGCAGCGGCGGAGGCGGCGGCGGCCGCAGTGGTGGTGGCAGCCCCTCCGCCCCGCCCGC
Organism: Pongo pygmaeus; assembly: GCF_028885625.2. Taxonomy (NCBI): domain Eukaryota; kingdom Metazoa; phylum Chordata; class Mammalia; order Primates; family Hominidae; genus Pongo; species Pongo pygmaeus. Next base: position 101,035,856 of record NC_072384.2, on the reverse strand, counting down.
CGGAAGCCCCCACGCGTACATCACACAACAGAGGCCGCGGCGGCTTTGTTAGCCAGGCCGGGCACGGCCCAGAGGGAGCCCGCCTCGGCCACTGCCTTCGCCGCCAGCGCCGCGGCGCGCACCCGGACCCCACTTCCCGACCCGGGCCGCCGCTACCCCTCGGCCTCCCTGCCGATGCGGCGGCCTTTAGGCCCTGGTTCCGGCCCGGCCTCAACAGGAGACCTCCGTTCGGGCCCATCCAAGCCGGGCTGCATCCAGCCCGCCGCCTCCCTCTCCCTCTGCCCAGCGTCCACGACCCGCAGCGTCCGCGCGGGGTGAGCGGGGCGCCACGTCTTACCGAATTTAAGGCGAAGAGGAAAGAGCCAGAAACCCCCGATGTAGCGGCAACTGCGGCAGTGTCTCCTCTGCGACCGGAACTAACGCCAGGAGGAGGAGGGAGAGGTGCCACCCCCGCCCGGACCGCTCTCCTATCGCGAGATTTCTTCCCCTTTCCCCCCCACCCCCCTCCCCACACCCTCGGGCCCCGCCCTGATCGTGGACTGGCGCTTCCGCCTTTTCTATTCCGCGCGGATTAGGGTGAGGGACTGGGATAGGGGAGGGGAGAGACGTTTCAAGGCTTCTTTATTCACTTACTGGGTTCCACGTCGCCTGGACACTTGTCCTAGACTAGCTTATTTTTCTTCCCCCGCTGCGTCGTCCGCCCTCTTCACACACGGAGGGGTTGGAAGAGCGGAGCCGGCCCCCGCCGGTCTCGAAGTTGGACGCGTCCTCCTGGAGTCCCTCCCCGCCAGCCCTCTCCTCCAGCACCGGAAGTCGAAGCCCGAGGGCGGGGGGCGCTCGGGTCGTGCGGGGGCGGAGGCCGGGGGCGGGCATGGGGGCGTGGCTTGGGGAAGGAAGCCACACCTCGCCTCCGCCCAGGCCGGGATGGGCGGAGCTCGCTCCAGCTGAGTCCCCTACGGGGCGACTTTTCTCTGAGGGGCTGTCTCATTGTTCACTACCTCCCTTAAGAGCGAAGAGGACACAGGCCGAAGATTGAGAAGGGGAAATTCTGTCCTCCAGCCGCGGTCCCCGCGCGCTGCAGCGGTTGTCTCCCGAGTGTGGTGGCTATGGGGACTTGGAGAGCATCAGAATCCCTTGGAGGACTTGTTATAACAGACTGCTGGGCCCCACCCGTAGTTTCTCATTCTGTAGGCCTGGTGTGGAACCCATGAATGTGCATTTCCAACAAGTTCTCTGTGATGCTGCTGCTGGTCCACACCTTGAGAACCCCTCAGTTAGAGACTATATCATCAGGGAGCTGGGGTACGATCAGATTAGATAGTGCGTGTGAAAAGCACTGTGGACGTGACAAAACTCTGTGCAGATAAAGATGCACAGCGCCTCTAGGATGTAGCCCCATGTTTTTATTCACTGTACAGTAGTTTACTTCTCTCCAGTTGCTTCCTCACTCTCTGGTAGGAGGAGAGTGGCTTCTCTTCCCTAAACCTTTTGATAAAATAGTTTGTTGACTTCTTTTCCCTAATTAACCATCTGACCTCTACCCCCCCCCACCCCCCCGCAACTTCATGGAAAAATGACTTTCTCAGCGTTCGTTCCTGAAATTATTGCCAAACCCAGTGATTCTTTTATTCTTCACCCTCTTTGCCTCCTCTGAGCATTGAATGTTACCTACCTCTCTCCTTGAATCCTGGCTCCAGCTATCCTGGTTACGTTCTGAATGTGCCTTTGCACGGTATTTTCTGACTCTTCTTTTCTGTACTGACACCTTTTCTTTCTGGATACTTTCTTCCATGGCAGTCTCATACATTCTCAAGGATTTAACATTTACTCCACTTAAAAGAGTTCCAAGATCATCTACTGAATCATTAAACAAATATTTGTTAAGTCCAGGCTCTATGCCCTTCCAAGTTGAGGCAACAGCAGTGGGAAGGAGGCAGGAAACAAACTGATCTGTTGGAGGAACCGCAAGAAGCTAGTGTGACTGGGAGGGCTGTGGGGAGCAGAGGGAAGTGGCCGGAGTCGGATCTCTAAGTGTCTAGCCCCATCGTTTCTCCCAAGGCCCCAGTCCACACTATCTGGCATCTTCACTTCATGGCTAATTTAACACTGTCAGTGTTGTCGATTGCTCTTCCCCCAGACCTGCATTTTTCATATCTGAAGTTCTGTGAAAGGACAACGTTTCACAAATAAAAATGATAACTAATATGTTCCTATATGTATCAGGCCCTTTTCTATGCACTTTATGTAGTAACCCCATTTGATCCTGAAAACTACCCTGTAATCTAGACACTCATTAGTCCCATTTTACAGATGGAAAAGCCGAGGCATCGAGGTCAGGTAACTTGTCTAAGATCATAGAGCTAGTAAGTGGAAGAGGTCCAGTTGAACCCAAGCAGTCTGGCTTCGCCATTATAATGCACCGCCTTACCACCAAGATCTTATTTATTTATTCATTCAACAAATATTTATTCAGCTAGAGACCAGTAGAGATAGTGACATGTTAGGCCTATGGCCTCACAAAGCTTATCTTCTATTTTTGCCACGTTTTAAAATTGTATCATCTTTCCCCGGTACCATCTTGATTTAGGCATCTGTTACCCCTAACTAAATGGGACTTTTGCAATAACTTCCTAACTGTACTATCCCCTTTCTCAACATTTCCAGAGCAATCTTCCCAACTGCAACCTGAATCATTTCTCTTCACTGTTTAAATGCCTCTTTATACTCAGAGATAGCTCTGACCAATGTTTTTCGCCTTTACTTCCCATTACATTTGTGGTTCTTAACCTGTTATTACCATCATTGTGGGGTATGTAGCAAACGATTTTTGACTAAAAATGATATTAAAGTAAGCAGATTATTTTCTTTAAAATGTAAAGTGGATTAAAGGTTTTCCTGAACTCCTGGCCTCAAATAATCCTCCCACCTTGGCCTCCTGAAGTGTTGGGATTACAGACCACACCTTGCCACTTACCTTTTCTCTGCTTTCGGGTGCACCCATGGGAATAGGCACCGTGCAGCTAGCAGCAGAAATGTTGTTTGTGAATTGTATTATGGTAGGAAAAGATTCCAAACAATTGAACTCTATGCTTTGGTCAGACAGGACACATCTTGTCTTGACCTTTCTTGAGATGTCCTTCCCTCATTTTCCACTGTCAAAATCCCACTATTGTTTCAAGCCTCATCTCAATTACTGCTTTTTTCCCATAAGCCTTTCTTAGTCATGGATGTGAACACATTCCTTCTTTGTAATTGGGACTACAGGCATGAGCCACTGAGTCTGCTAATTTTTTTTTTTTTTTTTTTTTGGCAATGATGGGGTTTTGCTTTGTTGCTCAGGCTGGTCTCAAACTCCTGGCCTTAGGTGAGCCTCCCGCCTCAGCCTCCCAAAGTGCTGAGATTATAGGTGTGAATCATCACGCCTAGCCTTGCCCAGTTTTATGGTTGTTTTGGGAAAAAGGATATGCTGATCTCTTTACTCTGCCATTGCTGTGAATCCCGGTAGTACTTTTGGATTTAAAAATTTTGAACTACTTAAAAAGAAAGGTGCTAAGTGCAACATGTGAATGTGATACTGCTTTTAACTTCATTGATGGAAATGGATACCTAAGTGTTTCTTTTTCAAAAGCAAGTAACAATAGGTTTTTATTCCTAACAACTAGAAGAATGTCAAGGGCCTGTTTTGAAAAGCACATTGTTACCCTTGGAAAATGAGCTGGGGAAAGTATTTATTCCTATGCTGTGAGTCTTGTAGAAGCTTATAGAACATCCTATGAACCTGGCTTAAATATTGTAGCATATGTATATGAAATACTTCTAGATACACACACCTATGTATGTATGCATATATTTATGTATGTATGTGTGGCCAGAAGTATTTTCATAGGCTCCACAAAATTTTTACAATGAAAAAGCTTTGAGGTACAATGAGCTTTTAAATAATTTCATTTTAGGTAAAAAATGTGTTAAATATCATTCATTTGCTACATATCTCATATATACCATTTCTTTTACTTCCTTATAGAATTATTTTAATAGTTATAATTATTAATAATATTTGACATAATCAAGATAAAAATAAGCATTGCTTAGTTACATTAACATTTTGGTAATATTTGTTAAATAAATACCCTCTTTTAGCAAACATACTCTATTATTTAGATTTTAGTTGTTTTTTTTTTTTAAATAGAGACAGGATCTGGTTATGTTGCCCAGACTGACCTCCAACTCATGGGCTTAAGCAGTCCTCCCACCTCTGCCTCTTAAAATGTGAGCCACCACACCTGGCCTCGATTTTTGAATAGGCTGAAATAATTGGGAGGCTTAGGGATTCAAGAAATTTGGCATACATGCATTTTCTGTTTCTCTCTTTCCTCTCTCAACATCAGAATAATGACAGGTTAAGGTGAAAACTCTTTGCTCCTGTAAAGTGCTTGTTCAGAATATAGTTTGAAGTGAGTTGCCAAATAAGTGATATTTGGGGTGATTTAAATATGTGCATTCTAAGTTATATAGCATTCAAGACATTCATTAAAACAAAGCAAAATAAAAATCAACAAGAGAACAGTGTGATGGCATGTGGTATGTTAGCTATAGGATTGTTTAGAAAAAACTGTTTATTGCTTATTATTAATAGTTCATATCTCATAGAATATTACTGCAGAACTGAAGATTAAGAAATGTTACTAAGAGGCTGGATGCGGTGGCTCACGCCTGTAATCCCAGCACTTTGGGAGGCCAAGGCGGGTAGATTACGAGGTCAGGAGATCGAGACCATCCTGGCTAACACAGTGAAACCCCGTCTCTACTAAAAATACAAATTAGCTGGGCGTGGTGGTGGGCGCCTGTAGTCCCAGCTACTCGGGAGGCTGAGGCAGGAGAATGACGTGAACCCAGGAGGCAGAGCTTGCAGTGAGCTGAGATCCCGCCACTGCACTCCAGCCTAGGCGACAGAGCAAGACTCCGTCTCAAAAAAAAAAAAAAAAAAAAAAAAAAGAAATGTTACTGAGGACGCCAGATCCAAACATCTCTGTGTTGGAAAATTATCTCCAATGCATAACTGTTTCCTTGGCATATTTAGATGGCCATCTTTCTTTGATGTCTTTTTTAAAACCTACATTTCATTTTTTGGGAGGCTCAGTGTGATGGAATTTTTTTTTTTTTTTTTTTTTTTTGAGACGGAGTCTCTCTCTGTTGCCCAGCCTGGAGTGCAGTGGTGCGATCTCCACTCACTGCAACTTCTGCCTCCTGGGTGCAAGCGATTCTCCTGCCTCAGCCTCCTGAGTAGCTAGGATTACAGGTGCGTGCCACCACCCCCGGCTAATTTTTGTATTTTTAGTAGAGACAGGGTTTCACCATGTTGGCCAGGCTGGTCTCAAACTTCTGACCTCAAGTGATCCGCCCGCCTCAGCCTCCCAAAGTGCTGGGATTACAGGTGTGAGCTGCCGCGCCCAGCTGATGGAAAGTTTTTATCTAAGATGAAAAAGCAACTAAACCAAATAGAACTTAATCACTGCCTTAGTGCTATTATTAGTAGTACTACTGCTATTACTTGGTATGTACTACCATTAGTAGTAATAGAGTGGTCACAGTAGACCTTAAATTTATAGAGGATGTTACTGTTTACAAAATATTTTCACATGCATTTTATAATTCTTCACAGAAACTTTGTGAGAAAGTAAGGCTGCCTTGCTTTCAAAGCAAGCTAACTATAGATAGAATTGATGATTATTAGTCTTCCAGAATAAGGCCATGGACTACCATTAAGTAAACTTAATGTCAATTTATCTGATAAGAAAAAGTGGAACCTTTTTTCTAATGATACAATTCAGGTCCTACTCTTAAAAAGCAGTCTTGGAGGATTTCCCAGATCTTTCTGGGATAAAATTAGTTTTTTTTAAAAAAGCAGTTTCATTTTCCAGAACTTAACCAGTATAGAAGGCTTTAGCATCAGAGAACTTTATACAATAAGGCTTGCCCAGCACAGAGATTCTTAGCACTAGGTGACTAGTTATAGTAAGTGCTAAAATGAAATTCTCTGTTAGTTCTCTATACCTGTGCTTTGAATTCAACTCACATTTTTCAATACCTAAATTCCACGAAGAACTTTCAGAACCTAAGCGTGTTAGGCCGTTCTTGTGTTTCTATAAAGAAATACCTGAGGCTGGCGCGGTGGCTCACGCCTGTAATCCCAGCACTTCGGGAGGCAAAGGCAGGCAGATCACAAGGTCAGGAGATGGAGACCATCCTGGCTAACATGGTGAAACCCCGTCTCTATTGAAAATACAAAAAATTAGCCAGGCGTGGTGACACGCGCCTATAGTTCCAGCTACTGGGGAGGCTGAGGCAGAAGAATCGCTTGAATCCAGGAGGTAGAGGTTGCAGTGAGCTGAGATCACGCCACTGCACTCCAGCCTGGGCAACAGAGTGAGACTCTGTTTCAGAAAGAAGAAGAAGAAGAAGAAGAGGAAGAGGAAGAGGAAGAGGAAGAAGAAGAAATACCTGAGGCTGCGTAATTTATAAAGAAAAGAGGTTTAATTGGCTTATGGTTCTGCAGGCTGTGCCAGTGTGGCACGAGCATTTGCTTTCAGGTGAGGGCTTTGGGAAATTTACAATCATGGCAGAAAGTGAAGTGGGAGCAGGGACGTCACACAGTGAGAGTGGGAGCAAGTGTGAGTGAGGTGGGAGGTGCCACACACTTTTAAACAACCAGATCTCACGGGAATTCAGAGTGAGAACTTACTTATTACCAAAGGGTTGGTGCTAAAGCACTCATGAGGGATCTGCCTCCATGATCCAATCACCTCCCACCAGGCCGTACCTCCAACATTGGGAAATACATTCAACATGAGATTTGGGAGGCGAGAAACATCCAAACCATATCACCAGGTAAAAAGGGCTATAAAATAACATTAAGAACATTGGGGTTTCATGACTTCAGAAATTTTAAGAATTTCTTGCCTAGAAAGAACAATGTATAAGCAACAGATTTACTTGCCTTTGAGAAATGCTTTTGGTGAGAACTCTTTAGGAAGGACTCTGCTTTTCCTTATGTGCCTGGTGTGCTGTAATGGAGGCCCAAAGACAGTCATGGTGCTTGTGACATGCACTGTCCAGTGAGGGACATGGTACAATACCATCACGAATGTATTATACAAGGTGCTATTAGAATATGGAAAAGGGAGTGACAAACTCCACAGGTTGAGAAGGATTTGAGAAAGATTTTGAATAGGAAGCATTTGAGGTAGGTCTTGGCAGAAGAGAAGAGGTTGGTCAGATGGGGAAGAGGTAGGTAGGAGCAGCATGTGGAGCAGCCTGAAATGTAGCTGTCACATTCTAGAGCAGGGAGCAGCTTGCTGTGTGTGGTGTAGGGTGTATGTGTATCTGTGTATGTGTATGTTGGGACAGGGATGGCAAAGATGAAGAGGGGATTAGCTTGAGAAGGGCTAAGAGCCCATCCTAAGGAGTTTGGTCTTCATCTATGTTCTGCTTTCTATGTGGTAATTCACTTTAAAATGCTTAAGAAATTTAGTGTAAACTATATGATGTATTTAAACATAAGTTAACTTTTTTCTGTACCCTAGGTAGCGTCAACTTGCACTCTAGGTGTAGTTAATTAGCATTTGATGAATCCAAATCATGAATCCACACTTCAAAATTGGTTACCTACACATTTCAAGTAATTTTCCAAGAGTCCACTTTAAGGTTTTATTCCTTGGTATAGTGGATGTTAGAAATAAGATATGTGGTTGGTTAGAAAGTTTACACTTGCTCTATGAACCTCATCCGAGGAAGGTGGAGGAATCCAGCAAGCGATGCTGGCAGCAGCCTCCAGGTGTGGATTGCTATTGGTTCTCAGTACTCTCCTCCCAGAAGGGTAGATGATTCTGCCGTCAGGCTGTTATGTTCACTCAGAGTGAATCTGTCATGTGAGATGTTTGACCTTCCTCTAACTTTTAGTGGGGGCTGCGGATATTTATGAAGAGGACCTGCCAATTGCTGTGTTCATCAATTGCCTAATTGCCTGAGATCACTGTGTGACAATCTGGCCAGTAGTGGAGACCACTAGAGATTATCTATATGATACCAGCAGACTGTCAATATTATAGAAAAATTATTCTGGGGAAGGGAAGCATTGGTGAGCTGGAGGATAAGATCCTGTTGGATTCCATTTCAACTAAGTCAATGTAACCCTCCAACAACCTGCTTTTTGTATACTTGCTTTTCTTTCTCTTCCCTCTATGGATTCTTAAGCTACCCAGATTAGACCAGGTGCAGTGGCTCACACCTGTAATCCCAGAGCTTTGGGAGGCCAAGACAGAAGGATCACTTGAGGTCAAGAGTTCAAGACCAGCATGGGCAACATGGTGAGACTCCATCTCTACTAAAAATAAAAAAATCAGCTGGGCATGGTGGTGTGCACCTGTAATCCTAGTTACACAGGAGGCTGAGGCAGAAGGGTTGCTTGAGCCCAGGAATTTGAGGCTGCAGTGAGCTATGGTGGTGCCAGTGCACTCCAGCCTGGGTGACAAAGTAAGACCCTGTTCCAAAAAACCCCCCAAAACAAAAAAGTACCCAGATTCTGGCATTGCCTCTTTGGGTGGTATATCAGGATAGGGTAGGGGTGGGCAGCAGGATGTGGGAATTTTGAAAAAGCTCCTTAAGTGGTTCTGATAGATCTACTTTTGCTTCTTCCAGGGATAGATAATTTAGGAGTGGGAAGAAGAGCATTAGGGCCAAGGAGAAGAGGATTGGATTGTGTGTGTCTGTGTGTGTGTGTGTGTGTGTGTGTGTGTGTGTGTGTGTGTATTTCCTCAATTTTTGTGGATTATGAGCAACTTGTGGAGATTGAAAAATGAGCTGCCAAACTTTGATTTATTTACTTCTTGGATAAAAATATAAATTAACTATTGGTAACAATGGTGTTTGAAAGGCCTTGGGAGGAATATATTTTCATGATACTTATCTGGATAAGCTTGGAGGACATTTACATTCCAACAAATTCTTGAGCACAAGGAGCAAACAAACCAAAGAAATGGAAAAAGGTCTTAACTAAATTGGTACAGGCTCTGTTCTTGTCATATTTACTAAAAGGAAAAAAAGGAAAAGAAAGAAGTTTATCATTTTTTTTCAAATTTTTTTTATTGTGGTAAACATACATAACCTAAACTTTACCATTTTAACCATTTTTAAATGTACAGTTCAGTGTTATTAAATATATTTATAACGTACAACTATCACCACCATCTATCTCTGTAGCTCTTTTCATCTTGCAAAACAAATCTTATACCCGTTAAACAATAACTCTGATTCTCCTTCCCCACATGCTTGGCAACCACTATTCCATTTTCTGTCTCTCTGATTTTACTACTTTAAGGTTTTCGTATAAGTGGAATCATACAGTATTTGTCTTTTTGTGACTGGCTTATTTCATTTAGCAAGGTTCCTCAAGGTTCCTCAAGGTTCATCTGTGCTGTAGCTTGTGTCAGAATTTCCTTCCTTTGGAAGGCTATTATTTGTATAATATATACCACATTTTCCTTATCCATTCCTTCATTGATGGACACTTGGGTTGCTTCCACGTTTTAGCTATTGTGAAAAATGCTGCTGTGAACATGGGTATATAAATATCTTATTTAGACCTTGCTTTACATTCTTTTGCTATAAACACAAAAGAAATGGAATTGCCGGCCAGGCACGGTGGCTTATGCCTGTAATCCCAGCACTTTGGGGGGCTAAGGCAGGCAGATCAAGAGGTTAGGAGTTCGAGACCAGCCTGGCCAACATGATGAAATCCTGTTTTTACTAAAAATACAAAAATTAGCCAGGCGTGGTGGCGTGTGCCTGTAATCCCAGCTACTTGGGAGGCTGAGGTAGGAGAATTGCTTGAACCTGGGAGGTGGAGGTTGCAGTGAGCCAAGATTGTGCCATTGCACTCCAGCCGGACCACAGAACAAGACTTCATCCCGGGGCAAAAAAAGAAAAAAGAAATGGAGATGCTGAATCGTTGGGCAATCTAATTTTTGATTTTCGAGGAACTACCATACTGTTTTCCACTGCAGCTGTACGATTTTACATTCCCATCAGCAGTACACAAGTGTTCCAATTTCTCCATGTCCTGGCCAACACTTTTTATTTTGTAGTCTTTGTTGTTTGTATGTTTTTCAACTTTTATTTTAGGTTGAGGGGGTCCATGTGCAGGTTTGTTATATATTCATATTTGTTATAAACTCATATCATAGGGCTTTGTTGTACAGGTTATTTTGTCATCCAGGTGCTACGCCTAGTACCTAATAGTTATTTTTTCTGATTCTCTCCCTCTTCCAACCCTTCACTCTGAAGTAGGCCCCAGTGTCTATTGTTCCCCTTTTGTGTCCATGAGTTCTCATCATTTAGCTCCCACTTATAAGTGAGAACATGCAGTATTTGGTTTTCTCTTCCTGCATTAGTTTGCTAAGGATAATGGCCTCCATCTCCCTTCATGTTCCTGCAAATGACATGATCTTGTTCTTTTTTTATTGCTGCATAGTATTCCATGGTGTATATATACCACAGTTTCTTATTCAGTCTCTCATTGTTGGGAATTGTATTAGTCTGTTCTCACACTACTATAAAGTACTACCTGAGATTGGGTAATTTTTGAAGAAAAGAGGTTTAATTGACTCACAGTGCTGTAGGCTGTATAGGAAGCACGGCTAGGAGGCCACAGGAAATTTACAATCACGGCAGAAGGCAAAGGGGAAGCAAGGCACATCTTACATGGCAGCCCGAGAGAGATAGCACAAAGGGGGAGGTGCTACACACTTTCAAACAACCAGATCTCATGAGAATTCACTATCAACAGAACAGCAAGAGGGAAATCTACCCCATGATGCAATTACCTCCCACCAGGCCCCTCTTCCAACACGTGGGGATTACAATTTGAGATGAGATGTGGGTGGGGACACAAAGCCAGACCATATCAGGTATTAGGTTGATTCCATGTCTTTGCTATTGTGAATAGTGCTGCAGTGAACATTTGTGTGCATGTGTCTTTATGGTAGAATGATTTATATTCCTTTGGGAATGTAATGGGATTGCTGGGTCAGATGGTAGTTCTGTTTTTAGCTCTTTGAAGAATCGCCACACTACTTTCCACAATGGCTGAACTAATTTACACTCTCACCAAGAGTGTGTAAGCATTCCCTTTTTCTGCAACCTTGCCAGCATCTGTTATTTTTTGAGTTTTTAATAATAGCTATTCTGACTGGTTTGAGATGGTATCTCATTGTGGCTTCAATTTGCATTTCTCTAATCAGTGATATTGAGCTGTTTTTCATATGCTTTTTGGCCACTTGTATGTCTTTTGAAAAGTGTCTGTTTATGTCCTTTGCCCACTTTTTAGTGGGGTTGTTTGTATGGAGGTTCATCATTAGTTACATTTAGTCAATAGATTATATGTGTTGTAGAATATGAAATTTATTCATTTGAATTATAAATAAACTATGTTCATCAGGTTAATCGCTGTATAAATTATGTAGGCTCTTCTTACATACGGAAGAACCTTAGAGTCCTGTGTTTGTTTGTTTTTCCTTTGTTGGCTGCATGTCAGCATCTAACTTTAAGCATATAAACCAAGGAGGGAGGGTGGGAGAGGGGTGAGGGATGAAAAACTACCTATTAGGTACAATGTACACTGTTTGGGTGATGGGTACACTAAAGTCCCAGACTTCACCACTATATGATTCATTCATGGAACCAAAAACCACTTGTGACCTTAAAGCTGTACAATATATAGTGACTCCTATACAATGTGTAGTGAGCAGATTTCAAAGATATAGTCAATGAGGGAGCGAGTGTAATAAAGCAAGTTCAAAGGAAGATATGAGAAACCAATATGGAAGAAAGAACATCAGAATAAGATTGCAGATTAGGGGAAAAAAACCCAAATAAACAACAAAACAAAACTGGTTAATGTCCTAAGGGCAATAAAACTGAAACCTTGGGTGATTTCTTTTCAACTATACAGCAATTCTTTGTAACTTATCAATGTTTTGCAAGTTAACGCCTGTATTATTTCCTATTACAGCTACAACGAATTATCCTAAACCTGGTGGCGTAAAACAATATGAATTTATTATCTGACAGATCTGAAGGTCAGAATTCCAAAATGGGTCTCACTGGGCTAAAATCAAGGTGTCAGCAGGCCTGCATTCTACTCGGAGACTCTAGGTGAGAATGTGTTTCATCACCTTCGCCAGCTTCCAGAGACTGCCTGTATTCCTTGGCTTGTGGCCCCTGACATCTTTAAAGCCAGCTACTCTAATACCAACTCTCCTGCCTCCCTTTTCCACATTTAAGGATTCTTTTTTATTTGAGATGGAGTCTCACTCTGTTGCCCAGGCTGGAATGCAGTGGCACAATCTCAGCTCACTGCAAACTCCGCCTCCCGGGTTCACGCCATTCTCTTGCCTCAGCCTCCCAAGTAGCTGGGACTACAGGCACCCGCCCCCATGCCTGGCTAATTTTTTGTATTTTTAGTAGAGACAGGGTTTCACCATGTTAGCCAGGATGGTCTTGATCTCCTGATCTCGTGACCCGCCGGCCTCGGCCTCCCAAAGTGTTGGGATTACAGGCGTAAGCCACTGCCCCCAGCCACATTTAAGGATTCTTGTGATTACATAGGGCCTACTGAAATAAGCCAGAATAATCTCTTTATTCTAAGGATACCTGATTAGCAAACCTAATTCCATCTGCAACATTCATTTCCCTTTGCCATGTAACCTAACATAATCACAGGTTCTAGGGATTAGGACATGGATGTCTTTGGCGTGCTGTCATTCTACATACCACATGATCTAATGTGGTCTGGGCCCTAATAAATGGCAGATATATAAAGTTACATTTCCCTAGAGCAAACCCATCTATATAACTTTCTGGAGTGATGGATACTGGTCTTTTCTGTGCTGTTTAATAGGGTACCCAGTAGCTGTGTGTGGTTACTGAATACAGTACTTGAAATGTAGCTAAGGAAACTAGGGAACTGAATTTTTTATTTAAATTATTAAAAATTAAATGTACATAGCCACATGTGGCTGGTGGCTACCATATAGACAGGGCAGCCCTAGAGTGTCAGATTACTCTGTAATGGGTTTATTAGACAGTGCTGGAGGATAACATTGACAGGTTATCTGAGTGGGGAGGTTCGCTTGAGGCCAGGACTTTGAAACCAGCCTGGGCAATATTGGGAGATCCTGTCTCTACAAAACATTAAAAAATTAGCCAGGCCTGGTGGCACACTCCTGTAGTCCTAGCTACTCTGGAGGCCAAGATGGGAGGACTGCTTGAGCCCAGAAGTTTGAGGCTGCAGTGAGCCATGATTGTACTAGGGCACTCCAGCCTGGATGACAGAGTGAGACCCTGTTTCTAAAAGAAAAGAAACGTCTCACAGTATTTTTGTTTCTTTTTGCATTGTTTCCAAGTTTTGGAAAATTTTGCTTAATACATGTAAGTAAAACAAATAGTGGCTCCAGCAGATTTATATCCAAAAAAAAGTGAAGCCTGGTTTCTTTGTCAAATAACCGTAGGTTCTTTCTTTTTACCTTCCTTAGGTCTCCTGGCTCATGGGTATCTGAGTTACACAGTGTAGGTTTCATCTGTACTTTTGTTGTCATAGAGCACATTCCTTGGCTCTTTCTTAATCAAACGTATGCAAGTATCAGTTTGAGATAGACCCTGTGGTAAGAGATGAGTAAAACACAATCCCTGTCATCAGTCAGTGGCTCACCTAGAAAGAAAGGATGCACATGCAGACAAATTGATTGTGTGTTATGTAAGAACCAGACACAATAGGGGCATAAAGGAGAGAGGGTCACTTCTACCCCAAAACTATCCATTAGCCTCAGCAAGGTTTATTGGTAGAGTGGGTTGAATAGCTTCCCCCCAAATTCATGTCTACCTGGAACCTCAGAAGTGGCCTTATTTGGAAATAAAGTCTTTGCAAGTATAATTAATTAAGCTAAGATGAGGTCTTACTGGATTAAGGTGGGCCCTAAATCCAATGACTGGTGTTTTTTTGTTTTTTTTTTTTTGAGACAGGCCTTGCTCTTGTTGCCCAGGCTGGAGTGCAATGGCACGATCTCGGCTCACTGCAACCTCTGTCTCCTAGGTTCAAGCAATTCTCCTGCCTCAGCCTCCTGAGTACCTGGGACTACAGGTGCCCGCCACCACGCCTGGCTAATTTTTGTATTTTTAGTAGAGACAGGGTTTCACCATGTTGGCTAGGCTGGTCTCAAACTTCTGGCCTCGTGATCTGCCCACCTCGGCCTCCCAAAGTGCTGGGATTACAGGCGTGAGCCACCACGTCCGGCCCAATGACTGGTGTTTTTATGAGAAAAGAGAGGATTTGGATACAGACACACTGGGAAGAAGGCAATGAGATGATGGAGGCAGAGGTTGGGGTGATGCAGTCATAAGGAACAGCAGGAGCTGCCCGAAGAGGCGAGAAAAGATTCTTCCTGAGAACCCATGGCCCTGCCAGCACCTTGACTTTGGACTTCTAGCCTCCAGAACAGTGAGATAATACATACTGAAGCCACCCAACTTGTGATAAATTGTTGCAGCAACCCTAGGAAACTGACCACTGGAAAGGTGCTGGGTAGTCACAGAATTGAGGGCAGAGCTGAAGAATGGGGCGCAGGAACGAGGACACTTCTGAGGAGCTCAGCAGCAGAAGCTTGTGGACTCAACGCGGCCATCCAGGCGACCTGCTACAGTGGCCCTTTAGCTTGTGTAGCTTGCGCAAGAGCCTATCTCTCAGGAGAGACTCTAACCCAGCTTATCTCATTCCTTTCCCAGCAGCTTGTTTGGAACACATGGAGTGGAGGATGGATAATTTCCCAAAGGAAGACACAGCAGTCAGATAAAAACAACAGGTGACCACTTCACAGATGGCAGTAAAGTCCCTTTTGGAAGAAGAAACTGTCCTGTTGAATGCAACTCTTTTACACAGTGACAGTGGGTGGTTACAGATGTTGAGAAAGATTATCTTGGCAGAATGGTTTGGAACAAGACCAATAGCGAGCCAGTAAAATCATCTAAATGTAAAGTTACAGGAGCACAGGGGAGCCTGTCCTGCTGTGGCTCGGCAAAGGAAGGAACACTATTGCTTCATACTCGGTGGCATCTTAACACTGACTTTCAGGATTGTGTGGCGGGACTGAGAAAATTCCATTATTTTCTGTCTCCAACTATTTCTGCCTAATTTTTTGACTTCCTTTTGACATCTTACAAATTAGAAAGCTTATCTTTTTGCTATTTGCCTACTCAAATCTATGAGACAGATAGTGTTAATTTTCACTGTTCTGGGATGGAACCGGGAGCAGTCTGTTTTTCTTTACAAAAGAGAAAACCTACTCAGAGAACTCAGGCTCAGAAGGCAAGAGTACAAATGTCTCCTGTGCTCCAAGGCCCAGGGAGTAAGAAATAGGAGGTTCCATGAAGCCCATGATGAGCATTAAGGGTTAGGCTTCCTCACCCTTACAGGCATCAGGCTGCTGCTGATGTTGGGAAGCTGGTAGAATGGAATTGTTTAGACAGAGAGAAGAGGCACAGCAGGTGTGAAAATAAGGGCGGGAACCAGGTGCTTGTCCTGTTGCCCTAGACTTCCTCAAACATTCTGACATTTGGCCGTTGTGTCCTGTCCATTTGTAGGGCCAGCTGAGTAGCTCTGATTTTGCCAAGAGTGGCTGGGCATTCTGGGACAGGTTACATGCTGGGCTTTCTGGGAAAGCAGAAGTTATACTCTGTGCATGTGTGAGAATTGGATGGATGGGGGTGGTATGTGTCTTAGTTGGTTTGGGCTGCTATAACACAAATACCATAAACTGGGTGGCTTATAAACAGAAATGTTTTGCTCATAGACAGAAATGTTTTGCTCAGAACCCCGTTCTGGAGGCTGAGAAGTCCAAGATCCAGCTGCTAGCAGATTCAGTATTTGATAAGGGCCCCTTCTCTGGTTCATAGATGGTGTCTTCTTGCAGTGTTCTCATGTAGTGGAGGAGGTTAACTCGCTCTAGGGGGTCTTTTTTTTTTATAAGGGCACTAATCCCATTCATGAAGGTGGAGTCCTCATGACCTAATCACTTCCCAATGGCCCCACCTCTTAATACCACCACGTTTTAGGTTTAGGTTTGAATGTATGAATTCTGGGGTGACATAAACATTCAGGCCATAGCAGTATGAGAGTAAGTCTTTGCTTTACCTTTTTTTAAAACATTCGAGCCATGTTAATGTATTACTTATTTAAACATTTTAGTCTGTTTCATATTTTAATGATGTTTATTGAGCCCAAAGAACTGGTTTCAAATATATGGCTTCAACTGTATCTTTTTAAAAAAGTATTTTATTAACATCCATGCCATCCAGATTTTAGTGCATCAACTCACAGAAATAATTTTTATTCAAGCCCCTCTATTTTTAGTGCTTTGTAGTTTTGAACCATGACAAATGGAAAATAAATGCCCAGTAACCATCCTTAGCTCTAACTGACAAGATTCTAAAAAAAAAAAAAAATACAATTTACCATCATTTAAAATGATACACATGATAAGACAAACTTCCCACATTCTTATTAGATTAAGGATTTTATTTTCAAAAGAGCTAAAAAAAAAAAAAAAAAAATACTTTCAACTTATTTCACCCCAGCCACTCCCACTAAGGTTCTCAGCTCTTAATGTTCCTGTGTCTTGTGTAATTTTTGTCCTGCCCATGACCCTTCTGCTCCTGCCTCCTTCCTCTTTGTGCTCCTGTCCTGCTTTATCCCTTGGGCTCCTGTGGTGTAGGGAAGCCTCCAATGTCCGCAGATAGGCCTGTGGACAGCTATGCCCCAGCCTCTCATGACAACGTGCCCATGGCTTTAAGGACCTTCAGCCTCCTCTGGGCTGTATTGTATGCCTTATTGCCTACCTTCTCTCACCCATCACCCAGTGTTCTCAGCTCTGCCTCCCCTCCTTCAGCCACTGCAGGGATCACTGCAGACCATGCCTTGGGGAGCCTGATTGTGTGAAATCTGGCTAGTAGAAATTCAGCTTGCCCCTGACTTTCTGGTCAAATAGGGCCTAATTTATATGCTGGTTCCTCTCTCTGAAGGCCTCTAAACTCAGATGAATGTAATTTGGTGGATCCCATATACCTTCTTTCTTTTTTTCTTTTGTTTTTCATTCTCAAAGTTATTGGTAGAGAGGATCTTGCATATTTTAAACCACAATGTAGGGGGTAATTACAATTTATAATTCTTTTGCTTTATGTTCTCACTTCAATCTATGGGAAACTGAAATATGCAATATTTCTTAAACTCTGATACCAGATTGGATGTTTTTCAACAACAACAACAATAACACACAGGGGTTGGGGGCAAGATATTGAAAATGTTTTTATATTGCTTTCTCCCCTCCTCCAAATCCAAAAGAATGGTAATCAGTTGAATAGTAGATGTGCATGAGGGAAATACCACTCCTTTGCTGTCAAATGCACGTACATAGACCTATGGTCAATCCATGGCAAAACAAAACTTGCAGAACTCTCTTGTGGCTACTGAATCAAATACACCCCTGGGAAAAGTCATCATATATTTATCTACCAAGAAGTGTCTTTCATTCTATAATCATAACCTGCATTACCAGTCCATTTAGATTGGATGGACACAGAAAGGAAAAGTTTGCTTTTACAGCAACATTTACGTGATCTTTTCAGAAACAAATCAGCACTAAACTTGCTTACTGTGGATACAGCAGTGCTTTTCTGGTGGCCTCTAGGCTGGAAAGTCTAAGTGAAATGCTTTGCAAATAATGATTCATTGGGTTAACATAATCAAAGTTGGATAACGTTTCTAAATTTTGTGTCTATTTTTTTCTACAACAGTATAAGAATATCAGTTTGGAACCCAGTTAGGATTAACAAACCATCTTTTTACTTGTGAAAAACTGAAACACCTGGAAAAAAAAAAGACAAGACAATAATTATGAAACAAAGTGTGCAAATCTCTCAGCTTTATATACAGGGAGAAGAACAATAAATGATTGACAACTGGGTTGATAAGATTTACATCTATGAATAAGTACGTTTGGGTAGTTACTATTCTCCTCTGGCCTCCGTGTCTTCATTTATAAAATAAGAAGCTGGATGGCATCAGAAGTTTTTGAATATTTTTAGCAGAGGTTTAAAATGTTATGGGGAACATACTCACATGTATATGTTTTTAGTGTGGTAAAAATTTGATTTATAAGATCAATGTTGAACACTTCCTTATAAAGCAAATATGTAAGAACCAATTATGTTACTTTGAAGAATGTAAAAATTTGAAATTGCAGGTAAAGGATGACAGTTACAGACTCAGAATGCAATTTATATCTGCGTCTTGTGTTGATTGTATGGCATGGATAACATTCTGACACACAGAAGTAATTATAAATGGTAAAGTGACAAGAGGTTTTTTTTGTTTTTTAAATTTGTGTTGCAATTTGAGGATGGTCTTTTAAAAAATTCCTTAATTTTTAATTTTAATTTTTATAAAAATAGAGACAGGGTCTTGCTATGTTGCCCAGGCTGGTCTTGAACTCCTGGGCTCAAGTGATCCTCCCATTCTGGCCTCCTGAAATGCTGGGATTACAGGCATGAGCCACCATGCATAGCAGAGGATGGTCTTTATTTTAACGTCTGTACAGACTGGGCACAGTGACTCACACCTGTAATCCCAGCACTTTGGGACGCTGAGGCGGTCCAATTACTTGAGGTCAGGAGTTTGAGACCAGGCTGGCCAACATGGCAAAACTCTGTTTCTACAAAAAAATAAGCCGGGTGTGGTGGTGCGTGCCTGTAGTCCCAGCTACTTGGGAGGCTGAGACACGAGAATCGCTTGAACCTGGGAGGCAGAGGTTGCAGTGAGCCGAGATTGGACCACTTCACTCTAGCCTGGGTGACAGAGCGAGACCATGTCCCTCCCCCCAACCCAAAAAATAAAGTCTGTACAAAAACTTGCAACCTCATTCATTCATGGTGTCTAGTTAGTTAAAATCGGGCATTTTATCTGAATGTGTGTGTGTCTTTGTGTGTAGCTATATTGAGTACTATGCGTCAGGCACGATGCCACGTACTTTATATGCCTTGTTGTACATAAGAATTAGAGTGGATTTGCCATCATGCTCACATTTAACTTTAATACTTGGAAAGAGAAAGAAGGATAGAAAGAGAGAATAATTAAAGAGCTTAGATAATTTTGCCCTACATTTGTGTGTGTGTGTTTCTGAGATAGGGTTTCAGTCCATTGCCCAGGCTGGAGTCCAGTGGCACAATTTTGGCTCACTGCAACCTCCATCTCCTGGACTCAAGCAATCCTCCTACCTCAGCCTCCAAGTAGCTGGGACTACAGGCATGTGCCACCATGCTAGGTGGTGTACAGACAGGGTTTCACCGTGTTGCCCAGGCTGGTCTTGAACTCTTGAACTCTTGAACTCAAGCCATCCACCTGCCTTGGCCTCCCAAAGTGCTGGGATTACAGGCATGAGCCATCATGCCTGGCTTGTTGGTGTATGTTTTAAAATGACTATCTTACAATAATGTAAGATGTAATTTTAAGTGTTGCTTATTTTGATTTGTGTTGTAAAGGAGAAGCAAATTCTCATCGGTTATTTAATCTGATTTAGTAAAAACATCAATACAAGTTGTTCTCATATGACAAAGCACAATGGAATTAAATGTATATTATATGTGTTAATACTTGTGGGTGTTTTTAGACAATTACATTGGAAAATTAGATTTTAATGAAAAAATTTTATTTTATTTTTATCTGAGTTTATGCCATAGTTCTCTCTCTTCCCCAATGTTTTCAGTTACTGCCCAGTAAGTGTGCAGAAAGTAGAAGTTTAATTTTGTAACAAAAAAACCATGTTTCTTCTTATCAGCATATATTTCCCAAGGAGTTTCTGTGGTCACTCTCCAAAGCCTTCAGTGCTCTGTGTGTAGTGTTAAGCAGCAGCACAAAATTGTAGCAGTTGAACTCAATGAATACAAAGAGATAACTCTTCCAAATAGTGCTAGTTAATTATAAATGGAGTAATCAGTGGATTTCAATTTGTTTTTTTGCATTCCAGTTGTGATTCTTAAAGAATCAGGGCGTAGGCTTTTTAAATATTTTAATCCAGTGTATTTTCATATTTTATTTTAAAATTAAAAAAACTACCATGTTGGTTAAAACACACTGGCCTTCCTTTGTCAGTTCCCAGAACCATGCATATTTAGTGTTAAAGGACTTAAATATTGGATAAGATATATTGACTTTAAAATGAAACATGACTTAGCACTTGTGCAATTCTTGATTTCTATAGAACAAAGTTTGAAAGCCTGGATTGGCTGATTTTTTTCCCCACTTTGAATAATTATCTTTTAGCTTATTGATCTTACCTTTTAGGGAATGATAGCAGTGTTATGCTATAGGGATAGACCAAGGTTTAAATGTCTCAGGGTCATCTCTTGGGATCTAAGAAAGAAAGCAAATTAAACACTTAATATACCATAACACTATTTATTTCAACAGGAGCATTACATCAAGTCTTTGGGTTTAAAGAAATTTTTGGATGAGAGGAGGCTGGATGTTCCTGGCTCCTGGGGCATGGGACTGTGTCATTCCCTTCAATTGACAACTGTGAAAAGAAGGTGGGTTTGTGTTGTCCTCTCTGTTATACCTAATGTTGCTAAATAAGAGGGCACTTCAGATTTTTTTTTTTTTTTTTTTTTTGGAGACGGAGTCTTGCTTTGTCACCCAGGCTGGAGCGCAGTGGTGAGATCTCAGCTCACTGCAACCTCCTCTTCCCAGGTTCAAGTGATTCTCGTGCCTCAGTCTCTTGAGTAGCTGGGATTACAGGTGTGTGCCTCCACACCTGGCTCATTTTTGTATTTAGTAGATACAGGGTTTCACCATGTTGGCCAGGTTGGTCTGGAAATCCTGGCCTCAAGTGGTCCACCTGCCTTGGCCTCCCAAAGTGCTGGGATTACAGGCGTGAGCCACTGCGCCTGGCTTAGTAAGAGGGCACTTCGGTGAGTTACCTATCTTCTTTGCTTCCCAGATATGAATCCCAAAGAGAATTACACATCCCATGAATTCATTTGGGAGTAGGGATGTGGCTAGGCTGGGAGGTGTGTACACTGGAGCCCACACACCTGGACTGCTTTACAGCGATAGATAACAGCCCTGTGTGCACCTTTAGTCAAATGGTTTGTGTGATATTGTGTTCTTGCTGGTCAAACTCAAGCCTCTTTTCACTCTCTTGGGCTACAGGCTCCGAGAATTATTCATCCTTTCTTGTGGTCCTCAATGCCTGTCTCCTCTTTGGGGAATTCTTCCCCTTAGGTTCAAGCCCAAAGCAGAACACACATTTCTCCTCTCCCCTGTTATGTTTTTGTTTGAAGGGTTGGCTTTTAGTTACAAATGTGTTAAAAAGCAAAGCAAGCTTTTCCCTGATGATGGAAAGCTATGAAGGTTCCAAAAAGCTTTCTCCCCCCTCCTAATATGTACTTATTTCACAAAAATACAAAAAGAAGCCAAATAATTCACCCATCTTCTACCATTCAGGACATTTTCCTAAATTCTATTCTTACTTTTTGCCCTCTGTATTGAAATGTAAACGAAGGGTTTGCCTTCCCAAAGGGCCTTCCCTATTCTCTTCTTAGCTGTTCCTGTAGGAGCTGCTTGGCTCTCTTCTTTAGAATGAGCCTGTTCTGCAAGGTCTGGGCTGGACACAGGGCAAAATTCCTGAGTTCAGCTGTGGCAGATTTGGGTCTACTCTTCTGCTAAAGTTATGGAATTTTTAGTCTCTCTCTCTCTCTTTTTTTTTTTTTTTTTTTCCAAAGACAGGGTCCTGCTCTATCACCCGGGCTGGAGTGCAGTGGCACAATCAAGCTCACTGCAGCCTCAAACTCCTGGGCTCAGGCGATCCTCCAACCTTAGCCTCCTGAGTAGCTGGGACTATAGGCATGCGCTACTATGCCTGGCTAATTTTTTTCGGTTTTGGTAGAGACACAAATATACATTCAATAACAGTATCAGAGACTCTCCCTTCAGGAGTAAGAATGGCTACTCTGTGAAATGTCATCAAGCATTGCAGGGAAATAATTCAGTTCCTGCATCCTGGGACAAACGTATTCAATGTGGAACCAGTTTCACAGCCAATAAAACCTCTTCCAAGACAGCATGAGAGGCTAGAAGAATGTGGTTAAGAATGAGTACATGCCTGTCTGAATGTGTGCGTGCGTGTGTGTCTGTGTGCGTACATGCATGCATGTATGCGTGTGTGTCTCATGGGAATAGGTCAATAGGTTGAGCATTCTGAGGAAGACACCATGGGAGACTCTACTCTCAGTCTGTCCTGAGCCATGCAGCCTGCTCTGTGTTCCATCTCAAGGAATCCAGGTGACCGAAGCATGTCTGTGCTGGTCTAAGGCCCTGCCAATTATCTGCAGCTGAGATTATAGCTGAACAGGCTGGAGATTTCATGTTTTCACATGTTGTGGTATATGAGCCCCCAAGAAATAGAATACAGTCTTGTAGGGCTGGTAGATGTCTCCCCCAGCTCAGAGAAATCCAGGGCTGTGTATAGAGTATGGGGTTGAGCAGACTTCATCTTGAACGGCTAGTGTCTGGGAGTGAACTGCCTGAGAGCAGTCGGTAAACCAGGCTGCTGGCAGCATGCAAAATGTTCACGTGCCTCTCCTCCTTCAGCAGGGAGGAAGGGCTCCAGATACTGAACTAAACAGGTGGCGCTTTTAATGCTGCCAGTTCTCACTGAGTCTGGGCATCTAGAAATGCAAAAGAAGCAGGGAGGGAAAATGAGACGTGGGGATGTGAGAGACACAGTGCTGTAAAGGGAGGGGAGTCCGTGGATGGAGACTGTATTAGGGTTTGCGGCGTAGGAAGAAGGTGAAGGCCGTTAGAAACTAGCCATTGGTCAATCTCATAGAATAGCAGATTCTATGAAGGACAGGCATGGCCATTTAGAATTGAGGACTGATCTAAGAACGAAGGACTTTTCCCTACTAGAGTATGATAAGATCATGCGTCATCCTAACGCAGGACATGAGCCATTTGTTATGATTGCAAGGATTTCTTATGAGTCAGTGTGTTCCAGGCTGCCCCTTCAGAAGTAGGGTAAGCTGAAACCTGCTTATAAACCTGTTTCCAAGCTGAGGTGTCTGATTTTAACTTCCAGGAGATGGAAACTGAAGCTGTTAATTGGCTCTACATGGCCTCCCACTATGGCAGCCCACATAGACCACATTTGGTGATTACTCAATAAATACGTTTTGCTGCTGGTGATATTAAGATAACATGATTTTTTAAAAAAGTCTGCCTATTCCACATTCTCCAAGGCAGTATTTTTCTAATTTTTGAGGGTATGGAAACTTCATGTCTCTGAATCCTACAGTTTTTTTTTTTTTTTAAATGAAATCACTGTTTCTAAGGAGAAGTCCTCATTTGAAAGTGTTAAATATGTATATCTTTAAAGGAAGTTTACTTTTTTCCCCTTGCGGAATTTAAGATGACTGTACAAAACACATTTTCCAGGAAATACATATTTTTCTTTCTCCCATCACCGAAAAGGAAATTACATAGAGATGATGTTTCTGGCCACGCCTAGTTGAGCCGGACTGCCCTGCTGGGCTCAGAGTAGAAACCATCACCAGCAACACTGTCCTCACCAGAAATTAAACACCTGAGAAAGAGCCATGCAAAAATGGCAGCCTGCATTAGGCTGTGATTAAGGTTAAACAAACCCAAACATGTTTAAAAAAAAAACCTTTTGACATAGTAAATGCTCATTCATACAGTATTATTTTTTTGGTAACAAACATGCCTTAGGCTTCTTACCAATGCCTGCCTTTTTTGAAGCTAATTTACCCATGAAAATGAGGCTGCTAGTTAGAAGAGTTGTTGTTTATTCTGGCCTCAGCAGGTCAACTTGATTTAATGTGGAAACACTTTTCAAGCCTTTTGGGAGAGGCATATTTTGAAGAAGGTCATTAACAGTTTATGGGTTTTTGGTGACGACCTTAACACTAATATTTACAGAGTGACTCATATTTACACAGTATTTTTACATGCATTATTTTATTTAATTCTGAGGGAAAAGTACTGAGTGTTTTACCGTCATTTCTGTTTAAGAAATAGATCTAGTCAGGCTGTTATTTACCTTATGGCTATAAGGAGGTTATTAAAAGAGGAGGTCCTGAACTTTTCAATACTCATGCTCTAGTATACAGACATTCTGACTCCCCAAACTTCTTATTTATTAGAACAAATTGTGTTTTGACAAGGGCATTCAAAGGCCCAATACAAAGACTGTTAATATCTATGTTTCTTATTCTTCCTCTCTTTCTATATATACATTTGCATAGTACAGCACTGTGTACCAGTGTGAATCATTATATATTTCAATTAAAAAACATGTTGTAATTTGATCAAATGTATTAAAAATGTAAATTCTGGCTGGCACGGTGGTTCATGCCTGTAATCTTAGCACTTTGGGAAGCTGAGGCAGGTGGATCACGAAGTCAAGAGTTTGAGACATGACCAACATGGTGAAACCCTGTCTCTACTAAAAATACAAAGATTAGCCGGGCGTGGTGGCGTGCACCTGTAATCCCAGCTACTCAGGAGGCTGACGCAGGAGAATTGCTTGAATCCTGGAGGCGGAGGTTACAGTGAGCCGAGATTGTACCACTGCACTCCAGCCTGGGCAACAGAGAGAGACTCTGTCTCAAAAAAAAAAGAGTAAATTCTGATATGGGGTCAGACTTGTTCCAAGATGCTTTAGAAATTGGTCTGTGTGAGCAGCCAGGCTATAAGAACTTCAGGAGGCCTGCTGTGGCTCCTAAAGGGATGAATGAATTATAGTCACTAAAGATCTAAAGAAGTAGATCTCAAGTGTGACAAAGTGTATGATAAAGACTAGGAAAGTTGCTGATTGGAAGAAGGACTATCCAGGTTTCACTCGCTGATGTGAAAATAAATGGTGTGGCCACAAATTCTATTTTATCCCTCAGCCATGGAGAACAACAATTGTAAGATTTTTCTACCAGAGAGGCAAATCAGACACTTTTCTACCAGAGGGGCAAATCAGACACAAAAGGGCCACTTTTGAGGGCTGCTTAGTCCCAAGTGGCTTTGATGCTTCTGAAGCTGCCACAGGGCCTTTGCATGAGCTGTTCTTGGCCTGGACTGTATCATTGCCAGCTTTATACTTGGTCCCTTGCTTCATTCAGGCTTTGGCTCAAATGTGAACACTCTCAGAGGGAACTTCCCCAAGAAAGTATAATCAAATAATCTCTCCATCACATTCTAGCTCCCTTCTCTTCAATTTTCCTTCACAGTATTCAATACTGCTTGCAATTATATTGTGTGTTTGTTTACTTGCTTACTGTCTGGCTTCCCCCACAGAACATAAGCTCTATGCTGGCAGAGATTGCCTTGCTCACCACTATTTTTTTAGTTCCCCAGCAGTGCCTGGCACATGGAAGGTGCTCAATAAATATGTTAGATGAATGAACAATTGCATGACGAGTAACCAAAGTGATCTATGACCCCTCTGACTTCAAGAAAAGAGCGAGGCTAAGTCAGAAAGGTTTTATTCTGTGGGATGTAGTAGTATACCCCAGGGTCAGCCAAGCACTTATAATTCACAGTCACTGTCTTCCTTTCCTCCTAGACTATAAATGCCTGGAGAGCAGGGACCTTATATTGCTGGGACCTCAAACTATGCAGAAAGGAAGGGGTCAAATGAATTTGTTGAATTTGATTAAAGCTGAGTAGGAGTTAACAAGTTGAACAGAAGAAGATGGTTCCAAGGAGAAGGAAGAGCACGGCAGAGGCCCTAAAGCAGGAGTGAGCGTCTCTGTCCTTAACATGAGCAATGACAGAAGAAGGCAAATGTGGCTGGGTGGGGTCATGGGTGGCTGGAGAGGTGGGTGGGGTTGGCCACGCTGGACTCTGAAGGTTTGTAGGCTCAGGAAGGCAAGTTAAGAAGTTTTCTGTCTCCTATGAGCAAAGGGAAGCTTTTTGCCAATGTGTGTGCTGGTGTGGCATGGTCTGCTTTGCCACACCACAAGCTTCTGGCTGCAGGGGGTGTAAGGAGATCAGCCAGGAGGCAGCTTTGATCCAGGATGGAGAGATGGTAGGTAGCTTCAGGGTCACCAGAAACTAAACTCCACCAAGGTGGGGGTCTCTGTTTCATTCACTACTGTAGCCCCAGAATTGTTCTGTAGAACAATGCCTGGCACACATTAGATGCTCAACATCTGTTTGTGGGATAAATGAATAACATAGTGGTTAAGGATGGAGAAAATGGACTGGGTCAAGAAATTGTTGGGGGTGAAAACAAACAGGACATGGTGAAGGACTAGCTACTGAGTATGAGTGAGAGAAATGCCAGGATGGCTCCTGGGTTTCTTGTTTATGTTTCTATATGGATAGAGGAGTATTGCCATTTCCTGCAACAGGTAATAGTAGAAGAATCTGAATTTTGTGTGTTTCTTGGCCTCTGTTAAACTAAGACTCAGGACTTCCTCCTCTCTGCTCTCCTTGGGAGGTCCCAATCAAGGCTGGCCTCTAACCAGCCCCTTCTTTCTGTTGGTGAACAGTTGAGGAGACAGGGTCTGGAGGCTCGAACAAACTAACTGAAGTCTTCTCAAGTATTTAGAGAGGGCTTTCTTTTCATTGTTTCAAATACATGTGAGGTCGGTTCAATGGTTAGGAATATTGTAGGTCACAATAAGTATGAAGGATAAATGATTATGGCCAGGCACAGTGGCTCATGCTTGTAATCCCAGCACTGTGGAAGGCTGAGGCGGGCGGATCATCTGAGGACAGGAGTTCCAGGCCAGCCTGGCCAACATGGTGAAACCCCATCTCTACTAAAAATAGCAAAATTAGCTGGGCATGGTGGTACACCCCTGTAATCCTAGCTACTCGGGAGGCTGAGGCAGAGAATCACTTGAACCTGGGAGGTAGAGGGTGCAGTGAGCTGAGATTACAACACTGCACTCCAGCCTGGGCAACAGAGCAAGACCCTGTCTCCAAAAGAAAAAAAAAGCATAAATGATCATTCTCCATATGGTCTAAGTAGCCTTAATAACAAGGGGATTATTATTGAAAAGTTAAACGTTCTGTGCTGCCCTGGCCCCTCAAATTTATTCCGGTAGCTATAGACAAAGATTAAGAGTTGTAGGATAAAAGAGTTTGGCCAGGTATTCTCTTTTTGTGTTTAAGCAAGTATTTTTTGAGTGATGCTTCATGGGATACTTTTCCCATGAAATTCCCAATCCAGATTTTTCTGTGACTGAGGCTCAGCAGAGTCATTCCCAATTACACTGTTCAAATCTTTTCAAAGACTTATGTCAGGGATATCCTGATTTTATTAAATGAGTTTACAAATAAGATATATTGTACATATAAACATATATAAATTAAAGGATGGTTAAAAGTGTACACACACACACACACATGCACACTCACACTCCAAAACATGGTTATAGTTAGTTTTGGTTGGTGGGATTATGGCTGATTTTAACTTCACCTTATTCTTTTCAGCATTTTCTAATTTTTCCATAACGGACATATGTTACTTTCACGAAGACAAAATGCAATGTATGTTATTAAAAGGAGGTATAAAATAGCAAACATAGGTTATAACATGAAGTGATATTTATAAACCATGTATCTACGAGTATTTTAGAAAATGCTAGGTTATTCTAACATTGAGCATTTGATCGATGGGCACAAATTAGTAGATGATTTATATCTGCAAAGATATGTTAGTCTTATCAAGGAACCATCAGACTTGAGAGAAAATATG
This sequence comes from Pongo pygmaeus, assembly GCF_028885625.2. NCBI lineage: Eukaryota > Metazoa > Chordata > Mammalia > Primates > Hominidae > Pongo > Pongo pygmaeus. The sequence continues at coordinate 101,007,978 of NC_072384.2, read as the reverse complement.
GTTTCATCATATGGACCAGGTAGCTAAGAAGCTAAGTCCCAAATGGTAAATAAATCAAAGTGTTTCACTTCTTCCCATTGTATGTGACAGAGCTACTTTGCCAGACAACTGGACTATTCAACTATTCAAAACAGCCTGAAATCTTAGACATGAAGGAATTCATTTTCTAGGAGCCAGACCATTGGAAGACTGAAAACATTAACCTCAGGCAAGAAAGGAAGATTAGAAGTATATTTTTGTCTTTTGTGTTTTTTAGTTTTCTTAATCTGCCCCATTCCAGAAAAGGGTATTTATTATTGCAAAATGTGAATGAGAACATTTTTTAAAGGTCAGAAGTGCTTATGCTTTTGGGGTATGAGATGACACCATTCCACAGTGACCATGTCACCAGCAGAGTCAGGAACGGGCAGATGACTGACCTCTAGGCCAAGATCCACACAGAGGAGTTCCTGGAGTGGGTGGAGGGTGCTGGTTTCCCGGCCCTGCCCATCTGAGGAGGGCATCTGGCCAGAGGCAGGTAATTGTAATCATTGCTGTAGACAATGGCATCAGATGAGGGTCAGATCCATAGACTGGGAGAAGACTTGGAGGGAAATTACAGGGTGACTCGTATTATTGGAGTATAAGAAATATTGTTGAGTTAGATTTGAAGATGGAAATAGGAATAGGTTATGTAGGGGAAGGAAATTAATAATTATGACACTTCCTTTTAAGCAATATTTGTCTAAGATCTTTTCACTCTATGGTTGGCTGTTTTGAAGAGGTCAGTTAAGTATTTGGGCTTCTTTTAATATAGATTTGAAAATAGAAATTTCCTTTTAAGAAGTAGAGAATCAACTCTTTTCTCTCTGAGAGGCCATATATTATAGTGAAGCCAGGCAGCCTGGGTTTGAATCTTAGCCCCCAAATGCTAGGTGTGTGATCTTGGGAAAGTTATTGCACCTATTTCCTCAATAGTAACATGAAGAAAATACCAGTAGTTACCTGATAGAGTTGCAGTAATGACTAATATATGTAAAATGTTTAGTGTGGTGCTCAGTCAGGTAATGCTACCTGGTATTACTTAAATTAGGATGCTTAGGAAATTGGCAAAGGCGAGGCTCAATGACCTCTGGAAAGTTGCTTATCTGTAACCTTCAGCAGGTGGGATTTGCCATGTGTGTATCCACATGGATAACTCCCTAGGCCTCCCTGTCCCGGGCTGGGAGGCATTGGTATGAGACAGAATGAAGGAGAAAGGCAGTAGCTCGCAATGGGATCACCCTACTTCTAAATGACAGGCAGTCTGTGTATACTCTCTGTATAGGGAACACAGAAAGTGACATTATCAAATATGGCTATATGACATATGGATTTCTGTGTGTGTGTTTGTTTTTGTTGAAGGGCAGGATGGAGTTGGTAGGATAGAGGGAGGGAATACTTAACCACTGTTTGGAGAAATCAGTCAGTTGCTTTCCATTTAGCTATTAGTTTTTGCAGCATTTTTAATATATATATACTTTTTATTTTTATTTTTTATTTTTTTGAGACGGAGTCTCACTCTTCGCCAGGCCGGAGTGCAGTGGCGTGATCTTGGCTCACTGCAACCTCTGCCTCCTGGGTTCAAGTGATTCTCCTGCCTCAGCCTCCTGAGTAGCTGGGACTAGAGGCGCGTGCCACCACGCCTGGCTAATTTTTTGTATTTTTAGTAGAAACGGGTTTTCACTGAGTTAGCCAGATGGTCTCGACTCCTGACCTCGTGATCCACCCACCTTGGCCTCCCAAAGTGCTGGGATTACTTGCGTGAGCCACCGCACCTGGCTGTAGCATGAGATTAATAAATTATCCTACTTCAGGGTTGCTAAGACGATCAAATTAACACTTGGGAAATACTTTTTTAAAAGTTAAAATTACTACATGTATACAAGGTGTATTTGTGTGATTTGCTTTTTTCATTTCATAATTTGATTAGCTAGACACAGATTAGGTTATACATTTACCCAAAAGGTCTAAGTAGCAGGAAATAGACAAATCATCTTTTAGGAAAATAAACAATTTCCTACCATTTCTGTGAATCGATCTGCACAGGCCATTCGAACCCATTCTGGCGTTACTGGGCTCTGCACCGTGAAGTCCTCAGCTATGTCTCTTTCTCTTCGCACTGTGGCCACAGCGTCAGCAATGGCAAAGAACACAGATGACCCCAGGAACATCCCAGACTCCCCGAGGCCCTGTAAGAAGGCACATTGGTTTAAGAAACTTCTATACTACACTATAAGTTTCTAGAGGGTAGGGGCCAGGTCTTGTTCACCATTGTATCCCCAACCCCTGCACAGTGTTTTGTACACAAAATCTTCTCAATAAATGTTTGTTGGCTGACTTACTGACTGAATCAGAAACTTGAGTAGTCTTAAAAATCACAGCATAGGGCGGGCTTGGTGGCTCATGCCTGTAATCCTAGCACTTTGGGAGACCGAGGTGGATGGATCATGAGGTCAAGAGATCAAGACCATCCTGCCCAACATGGTGAAACCCCGTCTCTACTAAAAATACAAAAATTAGCTGGGCGTGGTGGCGTGCGCCTGTAGTCCTAGCTATTTGGGAGGCTGAGGCAGAAGAATTGCTTGAACCCGGGAGTCGGAGGTTGCAGTGAGCCAAGATCATGCCATTGCACTCCAGTTGGGCGACAGAGCAAGATTACATCTCAAAAAAAAAAAAAAAAAGGCAAAGAAAAAGAAAAAAAGTCCCAGCATAATCTGAGTTTCCCAGATCTTGAATCTCGTCTGGGTTAAATTTTGTTCTCTAAGAAAGGTATGTATGTGTGTATGTGTGTGTGTATGAGTGTCTTTGTGTGGTAATGGGAAAGTACCCTATTTAGTAAAACACATTCAATGGCTTGAACTAGCCAGCTTTATCAGCAGAGAGAAAAATGCCTTTTTTAACTCCAGGGTCAGGATAGGCAGAGTACTCTAGAAGAAAGAGTACAGACTTTGATACCAGATGAAAGGTTGTAAACCCATCATCTGCAAGGAACAGGCAGGTATTGTCAATGAGTGATGCAGGCAGATGAAGGACAATAAGGAGCAGTGGAAAGTAAGGTGAGGAAGAGCACCCCCATGTCCTGTCTATAAGGGCAGCTGTTCTTTAGTTGTAGTTAGTTGCTGCCTTTCCAAGAATGCAGCCAAAATTACCAGATCATCCATTTTCTCAAGAGAATTTAGATATCTGTATTTTAATGTAAAATTCCCTGACTTGTAAAAACACTGTGTAGGCCAAAGAAAAGTACATCTTCAGGCTAGATTTAGCCAGTAGACCACCAATTTGTGACCCTTGAGTTAGTGAGACTGAGTCTGAATCCTGGCCCTTACTCCCCATGTTTCTCTGGGTAAGTGAGATAATCTCCTCTGTTCCTTTGTCAGTGAAGTGTGGGCAGTGATGCCAACTTTATTGGGTGTTGCGAGGATCAGGAAATGCAAAAGCACCTAGCACAGCTCCCGGTACCTGGTAGCTCTCTGTTGTTTTTACATAGTACCCTCCATGTGGGACCTGCAAACCCATGATTTTCCTGAGTGTCTGCTTGTGAGTGGCTGTCTGCCACTACAAGGACTCAAGGGTCCTTTCTGCCCTGTGTTACTCTTGGTGGCTTAAAAGCTGCTCTCTGTGGGCTCTTAGCTCCCTTTTGCCTTTTCGCCTTAGAGTGATTTCCAGTTCAATGAGAAACCAAAGGCCCTATTGATTGTCCTTCCTTTCAGGTTTGCCCTGACCTTATCACTATAGGTCTAGAGGAAGTTCCTGCTGTTCCTGGGCTGACAGTGGGATCCAGTTTGGACATGATGAAATTTCTACAGATGTGGTTGGATACTTTTTTTTTTTTTTTTTTTTTGGAGGATGGGTACTAGCAAGAAGTCTCCCAAAAGATCTTATTTATTGATTACCCAGGCTGGTCTTGAATTTCTGGGCTCAAGCAATCCCCTGCTTCAGCCTCCTGAGTAGCTGGAGCTATAGGTGTGCACCACCATGGCCAGGAAAGATTTTAAAGTCTTAAGAGGAGTCAAGAAACTTTAACAATATTTCTCAAACCTAGATGAAGTTTTTACTCTGAGGGTGGTTTTCACATAATCTGCATAGAGCAAGGCAAACAAATAATGATCTTTATTTTAATTTGCAGTTTCATTACTTTAGCAATTATTAAGGGTTGATGTCTTTGCTTTCTGATGCTATTAACATTTTGTGCCAGATAATTCTTTGTAGTGGGGTGGGGGGCTGCCTTGTACAAAATCACCTCCCCCACTCCCCCCACTCCCAATTGAGAACCACTGTTCTAGATGCATTTCTGGGTATGGTGAGGACCCTGAGCCCCTCAGAGGTGAGTGATTTGCTTAAGACCACGGGGAGGGGATAGGGCTGTGGCAGGAACCCAGGTCTTCTGCGACCTCAGTCCAGGGTTCTGTCCATGCTGCCACTGCTAGGATTTCAGTCACATTGCACCTCCAATCCTGTTTAATATTATAGTCTTCAGGATCTTAAGTAAAAGTGTTATTCTATTAAGAAGTCAAAGCTTTTTGGCGAGTTTTAGAGTTTTCAGTGAAAGAGGAAATTATTAAAATCCTTGGCCCACGATTGCCATGGGTGAGTCATCTCCAAATTCTAGCAGTCTATAGTGATTTGTTCCTGATAACAGTTAACATTGACTTACTATTTTGTCGGCCTGCTTTCATCTGCCATGTGCTACCCGATCCATGACACCGGGCAGTGGTAGGTTTGGATGCTTACCTTAGACTAATAGATGGTTAGTGGGGTTTGTGACGATGGCAGCAAGGAGACATTGAACTCCTCTGGGACATCAGTGATGGCTGGAATTTTGTACTCATCTGGGCTCCGAGAGTACAGTACACCTTCTGGGGAATATTTCAGTTCTTCAGTGGTATAAAGCCCCATTCCCTGAATAAATGGACCTTCAATCTGGAGGGGGACAATTTCAAGCTTTGTGACATTGTATCATTTTTAGAAGGCCTTTACCTACCCTGAAATGACTCCCAGGAAGGGGCATCTGCCCAGATGGGCCAGCACCTACCTGCCCAATATCAATGGCTGGATTTAGGCTGCAACATGCATCCATGATGATGTCCGTTCTGATTTTCTGCCCAAAATAAAAATTACCTCACCGTAAAAACTTGAATTAAAAGTATCATTTTCAGGTATACTCAAATGATCTCCAGTTTTTCCAGAACTCCTGCTGGCTAATTAACACTGCATTGAACCCTGTCAACATTAGAGCTGTTAAGATGCCTGCTGAACTCTTCAAATTGAGTGCCAGGACTGTCCATGACCCTGGAAGACCTTGTACATTCATGGTTTTGACTCCTCTTAAGTGACTCCAAAGTCCATGACATGCTAGTGTGTCTGAGTGAGTCACTTGGTAAATAATTGTTGTGCCTGGTTGTTCATCTGATTCTCAACCTGAATTTGTTGTTGGAATATAATTTATGAGCTCATGTAGTCCTCATGATAATCTGTGGCATCTGGTACTATTGCCATTTTACTGTGAAAATCCTAGAGCCATACTGGCACGTATGAGTTTGTGGATTTGTAAGATCTTGGAAGGTATTCATGGCAAATGTTGAGACCACCTTTGATTTGCTAATCTACTTCCTTCTCTGAGAAGCATCACATGAATCTGGCCCTTGTTTTGGCACTAAGCATGGGCCTGCAGGTTATTCAGGAGCCACTAAAAGCCCCTAAGTGCCTGTGGCCTATCTCTGCAGTGTCTCAGGGCTTCCCTTCTGCCCCCCATTTCCCAGTGCTTGTTCTGACAAGATCATCATTCTCTGTTTGGGCTCAATACCTGGGCTTCTACTTTCTATCTAGCCCTTTGGACTTGGCAATTCTCTTTTGACTCAAACCTTGGCCTCTTGGACAACCTACTCTGGGCATTGGGACCAGCCTTCATCTATCCTCAACCTGGATAGGGAGGGAGATTGGACACACCTCAGAGTGGGCCTTCAGTTTACTTCTACCTTGAAACCTGGTGTGTTTCGCACTGTAAGTGCTGGACAGTGGAAAGAGATGGCTGTGCACTAACACTGAGTTGATGGATGATTTAGTTCACCAACCACAAATGGCCAGCTGCAACAGGCCTGTCACTGAATTTCTCTGATTTCTCTTTAGTTAAAAGAAGTTTTGCCTCTTTAAGAAATAAACTATTTTAAGGGATCAAAGTGATACTGAAATTATTGAACCTTAAACTGTAAATGTAAACTGAAAGGCACAGAAAAGACCACATTTTGACTTTTCTAGCATCATAAATTCTGGAAGATCCTCGTAAGTTTCATATCTTTAGGGATTTATTCCAAGGCCCTTGGGTAAAATTGCATCCTTTATAATGCAAGTTGTTAATTTTGGGTTAAGTATGATTCCCTGTCTCCAATGGGTAGTTTCTTGGCTGTTCAATTAAATAGAAAATATAACAATTATTTTAATACCTCTCTTCCCCCAAAATCTGTTTCAGTAATACTTTTTGGATAATTGACTTTGGAGAAACAGCACATTGCTATGTGCTTTCAAAATGTTTGCTCAAGACTATTTACTAAGTTAGTTATTCCTTCAGATTAGAAAATGTGTTTTTCCTTTATAAATAGAAGCTTTTTTTTGGGAGAAATCTTGGAAAGTGATTTTGTTGTCTAAATGAAATAAAAAATTTAATACAGTTTAGACTGTCATCAGCAATTCATTTTTGACTACTATATTGTCTTTTTAAGTGGAAATTCAGGATAAGGCTAGATCTCTGGACCCTCCCATGGAATTGAAAGAATCTTGTTCTTGTTATGAGAGAATTACATAATGGAATTGGGCTATTTACTATACAACACACTTTTGTTGTTGTTTTTATTTGCCAAGAGGAAAGTTAGACTTGACTTACCTTGTGAGCACCTGTCAGGCAGTCAATTTCAACCTCAGAACAGGCAGCTCCGTAGACATAGTAAGGAAATGGGTCCCCCACCCCCTTCTCCCAGTCCATGGAGGCCTTGTAGCCCCTGAGGGAAGAAATAAAGCCTTTTAGCTTGAGTTGGGGAGATAGAATGTTGATTTATTTTAAAAGTTACCAAAGTTTTATGGTAGTGTTTCATTTTTTTTTTTCGCAGGGAGGGCACAAATACAGTCTCCCACTACCATAAATTATGCAGTTGAGTTTCCTACATTTGGGGAAATCACAGGGGTCAGCATTTCTGGAGTAAAATAGGTAAGATAAGCCTCACTCTAGGAAAACCACCTTCGGAATCATGGTATCTCCCCTGCCAGTAAGTATAGCATTTCATTTGATTTATGTTCATTTCAATTGCCTTTTAAACTCATTTAAAGAGGACATTCCTTGTGCCACAGTTAGGATGTCAAAAAGAGGGAGAAGCCAATAGATTTTTTGGGACCAGACCTCACAGTGTGCCTGTATCTTGACCACAAAGGATTTGAGCTTTAGCCAGCCTGCCCACTGAGAACCTCAGTTGAATTTTATCAGTGGTCCCTCTGGGACCACTCTTCCCAAAGGGACCCCATGGATAGTGCTAACCAAACTCACAGGGAGCTGATGGTAATTCAGGGTTGGTAAAAAAGGACTGGTAATTCAATGCATTAATATATAATAGAAGATATATTCAGATAGAGGGCTGGTTTGCTCTCAGGTAACTGAACTTAGGAATTTAGAACTCATTAGGTACAAGGCTCTAGGCTGGGCTGTTATCTCCTTATTTCCTCATTCTTCATGAGGATTTGCTTTACTGTTCTTTGTGTTTGTGTGTGTGTGTGTGTGTCTATTGTTTGGTGGTTTGTTTCATTAGACTGTAAAACTAATGTCACATGCTTTTTGAATTTGACAATGACTGGTGATTATCATCCACCCATTCTCCCTTGTCTAGTATGGAGCTTCAAAATAGACAGGTTTTATGGTAAAGGGAGGGAGATTTGTAAAATTGAGATGCAAGTCATTTCTAATGATAATATATTTTTACTATTCACGATAAAGAATAGTAAATAATGATTAGATATTGTAAGTAATGATTAAATAAATAGTAAATAATGATTATAATGATTAGCTGTTGTAAGTCAAGCATCTAATTTTTTTCCCCAATAAGGGTGTTTTATTGTTTAATTTTTTTTTTTGGACATAACTGAAAGGCCTATGTGAAATCATAGAATTTTGGGCCTAGAAGGGACCTCAGCAATCACATAATAAAAATGTATTTTACAAATGAGGGACCTGCGGCCCAGAGTTGAGGCAGCATAGGTAGTCAAGAAAGCGACCACGTTCTCTGGACGCAGCACCAGCACTGTGGTGATGGCACAATCAACATGAAAGCCTCAGCATTTCCATTGTAATCGCACTCATTCAAGCAAAGCTATCTTCAGTAGGGAATTTCCCCTGTAGAGAGCATGCACACTTTGATTTTACCTGTCCCCAGGTAAAATCAAATTATTTTAATAGTAAAAAACACACCTCTGGGGTGGAAATTTAAGATACTAATGGTACATGTGATGTATGAACATGCATGTACAGCTGCACATGTGCACCCAGAAGACCACCCAGAACGTGCTTACTAGTAACACCTCTTCCCACCTCTTTATGAATAATCATGTAAGACCCTCATAAAGGGAGCGTCCGCAATACCAGTTTTTGCTGTCTCATCCTTATGGACAGCCTGCCCTGAATTCTCTCTCAGGGTGTACTGTCTACTCTGCACCTCATTTTCAAAATATTCTTTTTTTTTGCAATAAATTACTCTATGCTGCACATCTTTCGCTGTGTGTCTCTTTTTGTTGTTGTTTTTTTGCTTTGCTCTGTCTCTTGTTTAAATTCTTTTAAACTAAGAAGACAAGAACCAAAGTATCACGACAGCCATCAACAGTGATTGAGTTACCTCGTATTTTCTCAGCTACGTCAAGATATTATTGTGATGTTTACCTGAAGTATCCAGTGGCTGAGAGACTGATTCTTTGTTCAAATGCAGCTTCTATCTGCAGAATGGGCATATTTAGTTAAAGCGAAACAAATATGCCATCTGCTAGGTGAAAACAGAAATGTCCAATCTAAAATTGACATCTCATAATTGTTTCTGGTGCTTTGCTACCAATAATAGAACTCATCATCATATTATTTTTCCTTAACTAGCACACTAACAATTTCCTTCTGATTGAGTTTAGAAGTCTTGGTTGAACAAACATAAAATAGAATGCTGCTGCACATCCATGAGATAGGGGCTTAGTGCACAAGGTATTTGGACTTCATTTCTAAATGTTAGAACTTTATAGTAAGCATGTGTGTAAATTTGAAATAATTGTTCTAATGAAAAAAGTCATAGGATATTGTAAAGTTGGATTAAGTTAGTCATCTCCTTTGAGCCGTATTCAACAGCAAATAGGCCTTTTAGTTTTCCTCCTAACCTACCCAAAACATCGTGCTCGCACGTGTGTGTGTTTGTGTGTGTGTGGCTTAGGAAGGCTCATTCTTTTCCTCTTATTTCTTACTTAAGCAGAGTGTATTCTTCATACACTTCTATTTCTCCTTCCAGTGACTGCTGTTTCCTGTGCGCTTTCTCCATACACACCTGGTATACATCCTGGAGTAGCCTTCTCAACCTTTAGAGATCCTGCCTGTTTGCAGAAACCCACTCAACTGGGGAAGAAACAGGGGGCATGCTCCATCACTGTGACACTTAGAGGAACTGTCTCTGTGTGTGATAGCTGTGCACTGCTGTGGTGCTGTCTCAGTACTGGTTTACATTGTTTTCTCACTTGTATTAACAAAGGGAGTGGAACACTTACCCAGTCTTCCCATGCACCTTCCGGATGTTTCTTAATGATGGGCTCAAGGCGTTTCAGAAGGATCTGACAAGCATTCTTGAAGTAGTAAAGAATGGAATCCACATTAGAGAAGAGCCCAGTGGTTATGGTGGTTACGATTTGTGTGAACAAATGTTCATTGATTAGGTCAGCAAGTGCTATGGAGTGCGTGATCCTGAAATATTGGGAACACAACTCCTGCCCTTGATAACAGTATTGGTTACTGGAGGTTACTTTTTCCCCTTCCTGGCTCACTTCCTGTGAAAATATGGGTTCAGCTGAATTTCTACTCTCAGATCCTCTTTCTTAGAATATTCAGGTTCTTAACTTCTCTCTCTCTTTCTTTTTTTTGGTTTGTTTTTTTGAGACAGGGTCTCACTCTGTCAACCAGGCTGGAGTGCAGTGGCACCATCTTGGCTCACTGCAACTTCGACATCTGGGCTCAAGCAATCCTCCCACCTCAGTCTCTTGAGTAACTGGGACTCCAGGCACTCACCACCAAGCCTGGCTGATTTTTGTCTTCTTTGTAGAGATGGATTTTCACCATGTTGACTAGGCTGGTCTTGAACTCCTGAGCTCGAGCCATCTGCCTACTTCAGCCTCCCAAAGTGCTAGGATTACAGGCATGAGCCACTGTGCCTGGCTCTTAGCATTTTTTTCCTACATCTTTTGTATTTTTGTATATTTCTTTTTTTTTTTTTTTTTGTTAAGATGGAGTCTTGCTCTGTCACCAGGCTGGAGTGTAGTGGCACAATCTCAGCTCATTGCAACCTGGGTTCAAGTGATTCCCCTGCCTCAGCCTCCCAAGTAGCTGGGACTACAGGCGCGCACCACCATGCCTGGCTAATTTTTTGTATTTTAGTAGAGACGAGGTTTCACCATGTTGGGCAGGAAGGTCTCGATTTCCTGACTTCGTGATCTGCCCGCCTCGATCTCCCAAAGTGCTGGGATTACAGGCGTGAGCCACTGCACCCGGCCATTTCTTTGGTATTTTATGGCTATTAAAATAAATGGAATAAACATCCTATTTTCATTCAAATTTGTGCTTTCCAGTCTGTAACAATGACATGCCAGAATCCCCCTGTCTGATCTCTCCCTCCATCTGTTCATTCAACCACCATCAAACTACTATAATAAAGGCCTTGGCTTTGGCTATGAAATGAGAAAACAATTAAATTTACTTTATAATGGTCCAGATCCACAAATTTTCTGATCTTTAACAGAAACCTAAAACTTAATACTCTAGAAGATGGATTGACACTTATTTTGGGCTGACAACTCCCATACACTCTGAGCTGTTCCTCTTTTGTGTTTGACCCTACTCCAAATTAGATCTCATGCATTTGAGGTTTCTTACACATTTGTTCTGAGCAAAAAAGAGTCTTTGCTTTTTGATTCCTTAAGAGGTATCACCACAAAATTAGGACTGATTTGAAAGGGGTTCCTGTTGGTGGTATCATTGCAGCATTCTGGGAAAATATGGCTCACCACAATATCCCAGTGGAAAAGTGAACAGTTTGCAACAGAAACATGACAAATATATATATTTCAAAAGTACATGCAATCAGATATTCGAATTAAGGACTATGAAGTCATGATTCTATTCTGAGACAGTGAAAATTTAGCACTTTTAAAAAATCAGTTAAAAAAATAAGTACAAAGAAAAGCTCTAAGTACTCGGTAGAATACCACTGAAGACAATGCTTCTATTGCACCCTGTCTCCTTGCCTGGGGTCTGCCTGCCTATCTGCCCGCAAAAACTTGTTTATGCTGGAGGAAACTTGCACAGCTCTGCATTACTTGGTAGCCAAATTTTTTCTTGCTGTGTCTGCTAGGAACAGAGACTGCCTGTTCACCAAAATCCATTCTCTCCTTCTTCCATAGCAGCTGGACATATGGTTTCCCACTACTCTACATTTCCCAACCTCCGTTGCAGTTAGACATAGCCTGAAACTGGTTCTGCTAATGGACTGTGAGTGGAAGTGACTTGCATCACTTCCAGATCTGGCTCAGAGTCTTCCACACCGGCTCCTCCATGCTCACTGGAATGATGACACCCAGGGCAACTTGGCACACCACGTGTTGAAGATGGTGGAGCCTCCATCAATTTGGGTGCTCAAATGACCAAACAATGCTCGGGACTGATACGTGTACAAGAAAGGGACTTTCACTGTGTTTGAGCCTTTACATTTTGGGTCTGTCATCTCAATTTAGCCTACTCCAAATACACTCTCCCAACATTTTAGTTACCCCAGACTATGTTTAGTGACACACATGACTTCTCTGAAGTCAACTATTGTACCTGTATCTAGCCATAAAAACCAGAGATGTGGGAGAGGCACACCAAGGAGAGACAGGAAGACTCACCTGCACAGCTCTGCCATTGACTTCTGCACCGATAGACGCTGCCGTAGTAATTGTATTGGGCACTGTTGCTGTGCTTGTTTCACAGACGTGCATATAGGACATGGGTATTTTTAACTCACGACTGGCCACCTATGAGAAACATAAATATTTTCAAGTCCAGCAAGGACTTCTATGAAGATTTGAATCATTATTTTTCTTAATAAAAATTATTTGTTATTACATCCATGGTACCCTTTTAAGACTAAAATAATGTACTTTATAAGCATCAAAACTACTTTTTTTGTAAGGCCTCATGCTGATTTTTACAGTGTTTTCTTGGTAATATTCCACAGTGGTTCTTTTCAAATTGAGTCCATTTAGAATGTTAAGAATTTCCTTTTTTCTAAGTTTTAGATGTGTAGGAAGTAGGCCAAATTGAGATTTTCAGGCACTTATTTGGTTCAGTGGCAGGAAGAAAAAGAGGGATGGAGGGAGAGAGAGAGAGAGGAAGAGAGAGAGAGAGAGAACAAAAGAGGGGAGAATGAGATAAGACTGACTCAGAATTTGGTCTGAAATCTTTCGATATCAGTATCAGATGAACTTGGAATGACCCTGAGGACCTTTTTCTTGCTCTTATCCTCCCACCCTTTTTTCTATTTGTTCTCCCTTGCTTATATTCCTCCAGTATTGGCTGTTCATTTTTTCTGTTTTTTAAAAATAATTTTTAAAAGATTATTATTATTATTTTAGAGATGAGGTCTCACTGTGTTGCCCAGGCTGATCTTGAACTCCTGGACTCAAGTGATCCTCCTGCTTCAGCCTCCCAAGTAGCTGGGACTACAGCTGCATGCCACTGCACCTGGCTTCTTTTCTGCTCTTTTCCTTCCAGTTTCTCTAGCAAACACATGTGGAGATGAAGATATTTAATCAAGAAATGACGAGGAAAGAGATGAAAAAGAAGAAAGGGAAAGGAAAAAACATTATTTTGGCTTCTCTTGTCTTTTTGTTTTTGCAAAAAACACCTTCTCATGATATCCCGTTCTCAAATGCTAATCTTCTGACTAATGTCATTCTATATGAAGTTTATCCAGAAAGATGCAAAATGAAAAAAAGGGACGACTTTGTTGTTTCTTGGTGGTGAAAATCCAAAGGGAATTTGTTGGTTCATATAACTGGGCAGGATAGATGGAGCTAGTGTGAAGTACATGTGTATCTAGGGGCTTTGAGGTCTCATCAGCGTCTCCTCTCAGCCTCTCACATTTGCTTTTCTTTCTACGATGGCCGGTTCCATCCATGGCACAGAACTGCCTGTGGCAGCCCCTGCCCTATAGTATAGTACCTAAACAGCCACAGGGGAAAGATGGCTCCTTTCTCCCAGCATCTACATGTCAATCCAAGGAAAGGCTCTGAGTGGCCTTGCTTAAATCATGTGTCCTTTCCCAGAGTCAGTGGGATTCCAGAACCCTGATTGACCAGAGGCGGGTCTTGTGCCTATATCTGCAGCAGGCGTGGGAGTAAGGATGGGGATGGAGCTGAAAGGTACCCAAATTGAGGAGTCTTTCAGAAATATATGGCATGTGAGAGGTACAGTACTTCAAATGAGCTAAGGGGCTGGATGGTCAAAAGCTACAGATGTGCACTATAACATTCTAATACATTTGTCATAGGGTTATTTAAAGAATTATTCTTGTTTTTCTCCTGAGATTATATTCTTACTAATTAGTGTGTATGTGTGTGTGTTAAATATCTTATAAAAATCGTAGGATGATGGCAGTTGATGAAATACTTGTCCTTACTTGTCAAAATAAAACACTAGCAACCTAATATTGTTGTCTAAAAGGTAAACATTAAAGCCACAAAAGCTAAGAAAGTCCTGCTCCTGGTTACCTGCTTGGAGCTCCCACCACAGGGCTCCATGGTTTTCTTAGTGGCGTTTTCACTAATGATCACCCCATCCATGAACCCTGGCCAAGCTCCAGGACTGTCTGCATACATGTGGGATTTCTGCCACCTCAACCATTCTATTTGATATGTAAGAAGCCTTCCAACTAAATAGTCAAGATCTCAGTGTTTGAATACAGGGAGTCAATATTTACCCTAATAGATGAATCCTAACTTTCAACAATGTATATAGAGAATAATGGTTTAATTTTATTTATCTTACCTGTAGCATTTTGGTGTGAATACCTTGTCCCAGTTCATTGCCCCCGTGTGTGACCAACACAGACCCATCTGTGTAGATATGAACCAGTGCAGCTGCCTAGTAAAAGAATTGGAAGGCATAGCTCAGTGCAAGTTAGCATTTGGTGAGGTTCAATATAAAACACAAGGTAGTGAAATACCAGTCTTAGGGAGTGGAGGGGGTCAGAGAAGCAAACTTTCCTGGTAGGATGCTGAAGCTTAGTTCTGTTTTGTGCAAAAAGTCGCCTGTAAAGAACATTCCTTCTGATTTTCATAGGAGCCCCTTTGGATACCTCAGGAGTTGAGAGTGTTGGTTCCAATTGTTTGAAAATCACTCTCATGCTTAAAATCACTGGCTGATCATTAAGCTAGTTATTTAAATGTTTTAGGTACTTGCACATAGTGTGTACCAAGTGTGCTCAGCTCCAGATACATAAAGATGAACAAGACATGGCTCTTCTTCAAGCTGCTCACAATGTGGTAGAAAGACAGGCTGGAGATCAAGTCACTGTAGTGTAGGATGATCAGTGAGATAATGAGAGTGGCATAGGGTGCCCTGGGAGATCTGGGAGGACAGGTGCAACTCCTGTGCTGCTCAGGGATGACAAGTGACAACAGAACAGAATCACAGACTGAAGAAGGCTTTGCCATGGGCAAGGTGGGCAAACCCCCCACAGCCTGTAAGGGAAAGCTCGGCTCCTTATTCCACTAGGAGGCCCTGTGGGATTTGGTCTCTTGTACAGTCCCTGTTGCCCCCTGCCTTGCCTCTGAGTCTGGCCCCACTGCAGCTCCTTTCTGACTTGTGCTCCTTGCTTCTGTCCAATCTCTTGTCCTGGCTGGCTTCTCCTCCTGTTCCTTACCTGTCTGCTCAGCCTGCAGGGCCACGCCCTGCAGTCTATGTTCTGTTAAAACTTCCGCACTTGGCCGGACACGGCGGCTCACGCCTGTACTCATCCCAGCACTTTGGGAGGCTGAGGAGGGCGGATCACGAGGTCAGGAGTTCAAGACCAGCCTGGCCAAGGTGGTGAAACCCCCATCTCTATTAAAAATACAAAAATTAGCCAGGTGCGGTGGCGGGTGCCTGTGATCCCAGCTACTTGGGAGGCTGAGGCAGAGAATTGCTTGAACCTGGGAGGCAGAGTTTGCAGTGAGCTGAGATCATGCCACTGCACTCCAGCCTGGGTGACAGAGTGAGACTCCGTCTCAAAAAAACAAAACAAAACAACCCCAAAACTTCCTCACATGTGTCTCATCCCCATCTGGGAAGGATCAATCACCTCCTTCTTTGTACTTCTCCTTACAGGAATACTGGGTTGAAGAGTGTCCCTCCCCTGCCCCCTAAAATTCATGTCTGTCTGAAACCTCAACATGGAACTTTAGTCTTTGCAGATGCAACTACTTAAGATAAAATCATACTGGATTGTGGGGGCCCTAAACTCAATGACTTGTGTCCTTGTAAGAGGGCTGTGGAAGATGGAGGCAGCAGCGACTGGAGTCATGTTGCCACGAGCCAGGTAATACCAGGAGCCACCAGAAGCTGGAAAAGCAAGGGAAGATTCTTCCCTGAAGCCTTCAGAGGCAGCATGGCCCTGCTGACCCCTTGAGTTTGAATTTCAGGCCTCCGGAATCGTGAGAGAATAAATTTGTTGTTTTTGAGTCACCCAGTTTGTGGTACTTTGTTAGAGCAGCCACAGGTAAGGAATCCTGGAGCTAAGAGGCTCTTCTCTGAGTCTTGCCATGGAGGGGCACCTAGTCTTAACTCATCTTTGTGTCCCGTAAATACCTCTGAGCAGGTCCTGGCCTTGCGTGGTGGCTCATGCCTGTAATCCCAGCACTTTGGGAGGCCGAGGTGGGTGGATCACCTGGGGTCAGGAGTTCGAGACCAGCCTGACCAACATGGTGAAACCCCGACTCTACTAAAAATACAAAAATTAGCCAGGCATGGTGGCAGGCGCCTGTAATCCCAGCTACTTGGGAGCCTGAGGCAGGAGAATCGCTTGAACCTGGGAGGCGGAGGTTACAGTGAGCAGAAATTGTGCCATTGTACTCTACCCTCCAGCCTGGGTGACAAGAGCAAAACTCTGTCTAACAAAAAAAAAAAAAAAAAAAAAAAAAAAAAATCACAGGGACACTACATCAATGTTTGATATATTGGACAAAGGGAAAGGTGGTATTTTTTTCCTTCCAGGAGGAGGAGGAACGAAGGCTTCAGCCCATTTGTGTCTCAAGATGCCTGGAGGCCCAGGGTTGGCTCAGAGGGGCTTGGGAGCACTGAGGCTTGTAGCTGCTAATAATAGGATTTACTCACCGTGGGCCTTTTGACTCCCACTGAGGACAGAGCTCTCACTGCCAATTTAGAGGGTAGGTGTTCCAGCTTTGTGAGTCATCTGCTGACCTGGAATAACACCCTTCTATTCCTAGCCAGGTGATTCTAGGGTGCCTCAATTTAGAACTCTGTGGGGCAGCTGGAGGATATTCAAATGGAGACTTAAAGTCATTGCTTGATTTGAAGGTTTTCTTTGTCATGAGATGAGATGTTGGTTCCCATGGATGACGGTAGAGTGTAGGCTGTGGTTTAGATGTGGTGTGGCCATACAGGTGAAGGGAAGTGTGTTATAATAAAAAGTAAATATTTGATCTTTGCCCCTGGTTCTTGGTTCAGAGTTTGTAAAGGCTTGGAATTTACTGTTTTATTCTGCTAATGAGACGACTCATGAGAAGGGCTTAGGTAGCTTTAGGATGGGGGCTCGGAGGCGGTGTGCATTGGTCTTTCAGTCCTCCTCCCCATCTTCTTGGGATGGGGGCTAGAGATTGAGTTCAATCATTAATGGCCAATGCTGTAATCAATCATGCCTGTGTAGTGGAACCTCCATAAAAACCCCAAATGATGCAGTCTGGGGGCTCCTGGGTTGGTGAACACGTGGAGGTGCTGGGAGGGTGTGTGCCTGGAGAGGTCAGGGAAGCTCTTACCCCTTTCCATCCCTTGCCCCAGGCAGCTCTTCCATCTGGCTGTTCCTGAGTCGTATCCTTCATAGTAAACTGGTAATGATCATAAGTAAAGTGCTTTCCTGAGTTCCATGAGTCATTCTAGCAAATTATCAAACCTGAATGGGGGTAGTGAAAACCTCCAAATTAGTAGTCGGCCAGGCGGGAGTGTGAGTAGCTAGGGCCCTCCATTTGAAGCTGGTGTCTGAAATAGGGGCGGTCTTGTGGGACTCAGCCCTTGATCTGTGGAGTCTGCACTAACTCTGGTAGTTAGTGTGAGAAAAGAATGGTTGGACACCCACTTGGTGTTGGAGTTGGTTTGGAAAAGACAATATTTGGCGTCAGAGAGGAAACCACACAGGCGGCTCTCAAGTTTCTCTGATGTCACAGCCTTTGATTGCATCTAGCTTGCAGACATGACAGTTACCCTTCTTGTGCCTGTTTATAGAAGGGGCATGCTGGGCCTGAACATGTGACCCAGAGGTTCAGGGGGTCTCATCCTACCCACCAGAGGAGGAGGAGCCCTGAGAGGTGTGTCTGAGCTCTCCTGGGAGGGGCTTAGTGATGCTCTGGATGACATCCACAGTGTTCCAGGAACCCAGCCAAGTGCTGCTCTACATTCACTATCTTACTGAGTCCTCATCAATCTTAAGACAGAGTTATTGTTATTATTATTATTGTTATTATCATTGGGAAAGCTGAGGCTCAGAAATGTTGAATAACTTAATGTCACACAGCTAGTCAATACAGAGCCGAGGATTTCTCAGGTCTTCCTGACTTCAGTTGATTAGGCATTTGTTTCCCAAGAAGGAAACAAATACTGCACTGTATTAAAAATGCTTGCAGATGGGGGTGCTGCTCTGGACAGTTCTGTACATTTCTGTTAGGTGTTGGCAGGGAGGAGCTCAATGCTTTAAGAAATGAGATATTTTTCAAAGTCCTCAGAAGCAGATTGGGCCAGGAGTGTGTCTAGCATGAAGGTTATTTATCCTATATACAAGTCTTACCTGATGGTAGCTTGTTGCAGCAAAGCCAACTGAAAACTTCATGGGAATAATAGCAATGCCTTTCTTCTTCCAATAATTCTTCTTATTGAACTCTTTGACCTGCATTCTTCTGCTGTGAAAGGAAGACTTGTCCAGACATTCATTCCAACATCTTATCAGGGTCTCAGGGTTGAATGCTTGTTTGTAGACGGTTTTATCAACTGTTTTGTACATATTTTTCTCTCTAATCTGAAACACGTGGGAAATTCAGTAAATAGTTATGGTAAGGCAGAAACTGATGGCCAAATAGAGACTTGAAAAACTTCTCCACTAAAGCACAAGCTGTAGAGAAGGGAAGACAGGGTCTGTTTTTTCTTTGAATGGCACATGCTTTTGCAAAAATAGTAGAGGTTATTTTTTACCTCTTCATCAATGCACCAGTTGGGGTCTCTCCCTACTAGAAGTGGAAGGTAGCATGTGGAGACTATTCCACGAAAGGCAGTGGGATGTAGAGGCCTAGGGAGGTAGATTTTTCTTTTCTTTTTATTCTACAAGGTTCAGAGGATGGAGCAGAGCTGGTAGGCAGTACACTAAAGCAAGGATTAATTGTCATAACTGAAGATTTGTCCTGCCAGGGAGGAATAGCATTGCAAATAATAGCAGATCCCCTCTAAGTCTTTTAATTGCCTTTGGAATGTATGGGTAAATCTTTTAAACAGTTTCTTTGGGCCTGGTGTGGTGGCTTACACCTGTAATCCTAGCACTTTGGGAGACCGAGGCAGGAGGATCACTTAAACTCAGGAGTTCAAGACCAGCCTGGGCAACGTAGTGAGACCTCATCTCTAAAAGAAAGAAAAAAAAAGAAAAATAGTTTATTTGAATAAGGTGTGTTTTATGTTATATGTCCTGGAAACTTGCAACACTTGACTGCTGAGATATGCCTAGAAGTTTTTTATTTTTAATCATCTCCATTTTATTCTAATCACAATAAAAGAATTATTATTATTGGCAACAACGTTGGAATAATACTATCCAGTTTATAAAACGAATATTGTAATGAATGTTAAATTATTTGATTCTTGCAGGAACTCTGTGAGGTGAGTCATTTATAGATAAGGAAACTGAACCACACAGACATTGACGCTCTTGCTCATGCTGTTCTACTTGCCTAGATCACCTTTCCAACATCTGTGCCAATTATTCTTCAAGGCCTATCTCAAGTGCCATCTTCTCCAGAAGGTTCTTCCTGGTTCCCCTCTCCCCATGCCAACGTGATGCCTTCCTTCTCTGGTACCCGTGGAACACTGTATGTGACTTCTCTTAGGATAACTACTGCCTTCCTTGTACAAAATATTGGGTATTCTCTTGTTTGTAGGAAGTACCCCGACAATCACAAACCCGGAATTCCTGTTGAATTTAGGGACAAAGCAGTTCTAGGGACAATACATACGAGAGTTCTTGCTGGAGTAGGGGGTCTATATTGGGGAAACGGGACAGAAATGGAAAAGGTAGGGTGGGCTCTGACTGGAATGTGTGGGGAGTGGAAGCAAGTTATTGACCATGATCTCAATTCCAGAAGCTGCCTCTCTCTAGTCCAGCATACTGTACATCCTGTGCACCTTCTGGTCTATTGTGAAAAATAGTATTTTCAGAGGGTGTTCTTCTGGAAGTATTTCTCAAAAGTTTTCAAGTGCACCAGTAATTCCACTTCTGTAAATTTATCCTAAAGATATACAATAAGGCAAACATATACCTGGGTACATATGTACCAAGATGTTTATTGCAACATCATTTTAATGGCCAAAAATGGTAACAGCCAGAATGTATATTAATAGTGGAGTGGCTAAATAAGTTATGGTACGTGCATATTACATAGTACTATTCAGTCATGAAAAAGAACGAAGCAGACCATTCTACTGACACAGAAAGATGGCCATGGCATATTGTCCTGTAGGAGAAGGAAGAGGCAGAGTAAGATGTATGCTATGGTCCCATTCTGGTAAATAACCATACATGTGCACATATATGTTATATATCAATGTTTAGGTATGTGTGTATGAATACAAATGGGTGGCCAAAGATAGAAAAAGGGGTAGAACAATAAACATGGAATTGTTAACAATGATTACCCTTGACCAAGAGGGATGGGGGTGGAAAAAGGGGCATTCCCTTTTTTTGATTACTTCGGTGTGGTTTGAATTTTAAATAGAGTAATTATTTTGGTACAAATTAAAAAAAAGAGATGTGTGCGTAAGTAAGGAAGGAGTAAGATAGGGTGAGGTGAGTTTTTTTAGGTAGCTTTTAATTCACTTTGAATTCTGAGCCAGGGCTAATTCATGTGGTTCTTCTAGTGTGTTTCCTTGGGTCAAAGAAGCTGGGTTTCCCACTGGTCTGGTTCATCAGCAACTTTGGTTATGGCCTTGGTTACAACCTTACCTTTTCTGGCAGAAGGCCACATTTGGCTGCCACAGCTGTGATGCAAGATTCTGTTACTAGGGCTCCTTGTGGGAAGCCAAATCCACGAAAGGCCGTATTGGATGGCAAATTTGTCATGCATGCACGGCCCTGGAACCTGAGGTTGCGAATTTTATATGCATTTTCCAGCTTTAGTATTAGAAATTCTGTTACCTAAAAAGGGATATTCACATTTATCATCACTTTTTTTTTTTCTTTTCTCTGACGGTCAAGTACAAACGGCTTGTGGAATTTAACTACATTAGGAAATAAACTTCATAAAGAGTCATCTAGAAACTTGGCATTCTACTCATGGTCAAGCACGTTGCTGCTTTCTGGTGTACGTACCAGCTCAGAGTCATCCAGCGTGCATCCTCCGTTAATGTAGCACTCAATGTCTAGAGCTTTGATCCGCCCGTTGTTCATGAATCCTACCTGTCACCAAATGATGGTTATTTACTGAGATGTTCAAAATTTGCATGCCAATTGTGAGACATAGCCCAGTTCCCCCATAGGGCAGGACAGAGGCCAGACTCAGCTCCCTGTTTGCTTTATGGTGTACCATGCCTTGCTTGACTGATGGAGACCTCTTCTGAGCTTAATTTTGCTGAGCTCTTTCCTTCCAACATGTGATTTTCTGGCTTCACAGTCAGCATGGAATTCCAAAGACTTTGCTTGTCTCCTGGACTATAATTGCCACCCTCTTTGTCCTTATTCTTGGAAGATTCCCCTTCATCTTTTTACTGACTTTCTTTCTAATTTAGTCTGTGGTTTCCTTCCTGGTGAAAAGGTCTCTGGAATTCCAGAATGTGTTGGAATGAATCGCAGTGTATCCTGTTATGGGAAAGCCTCTGAAGCTGAGGTCCTTGAATGGATGCATGGGGGCTGCTCTTATTTCACTAGGTGGTGAAGATGTTTGTACATGCTTACCCAACCTAACAAACCTGAGCTCGTGCTGTTGTTACTGTTTGGGAAGAGCTTAAGGCAGCTTGCATTCTTTCAATGTTGCCACTCCCCTCCACCCACCCAGACCATTTTGTCTATACAGTCCACATTAAAAAGAAAAGAAAAATCCCCACTCCCTACTGTAGTTCTACCAAACAAGGATTGACCCAGGTCCCTTTGCCTTTCTGAAAGCAGGGATAAATGCGACTGAAGGATCCACATGACTATATATATAACTATAGGGTTAACATTAGACTTTGACTGAAGTTTACCTTTGACTTTCATGAAGGAAGGACTGCTAAGCAAAATAGTACTATAAATAAGGTAGCAGAATCCTTAAACTATTTCATATAAACTTTTCAAAAATTTGGAAGAAACTATTTACACATAAACACATGTTATCCTAATTTACAAATAGTTCTGAATAATCAAGCAAAACTTTGTTAGCTGTGTCTGAAGGATATGTATATATATATATTTATTTCTATATTTTTATATATATATTTACATATATTTATATATTTATATATATTTATATGTATATTTATATATATTTATATATATATTTTTATATATTTATATATGTATATATATTTATATATATTTATATGTATATATGTATATATTTATATATGTATATATGTATATATTTATATATTTATATATGTATATATGTATATATGTATATATTTATATATATTTATATATTTATATATATTTATATATTTATATATTTATATTTACATATATTTATATATATTTATATATATTTATATATTTATATATTTATATATTTATATTTATATATTTATATATTTATATATATTTATATTTATATATTTATATATTTATATATATTTATATTTATATATTTATATATTTATATATATTTATATTTATATATTTATATATTTATATTTATATTTATATATATTTATATATATATTTATATTTATATATTTATATATATTTATATATATTTATATTTATATATTTATATATTTACATATATTTATATATATTTATATATATTTATATGTATTTATATATAAATACATATAAATATATTTATATATATTTATATAAATATATATATATATTCATATAAATATATATTTATATAAATATATATATTTATATAAATATATATATATATTCATATAAATATATATTTATATAAATATATATATTTATATAAATATATTTATAAATATATTTATATATAAATATATATAAATATTTATATATATTTATATATTTATATATATTTATATATATTTATATATATTTATATATATTTATATATATTTATATATTTATATATATTTATATATTTATATATTTTTATATTTATATATTTATATATTTTTATATATTTATATATTTATATATTTATATATTTTATATATTTATATATTTATATATTTATATATTTATATATATTTATATATTTATATATTTTTATATATTTATATATTTTTATATATTTATATATTTATATTTATTTATATATTTATATATTTATTTATATATTTATATATATTTATATATTTATATATTTATATATTTATATATTTATATATATTTATATATATTTATATGTATTTATATATATTTATATGTATTTATATATATTTATATATTTATATATTTATATATATTTATATGTATTTATATATATTTATATATTTATATATATTTATATATATTTTTATATATATTTATATATATTTATATATATTTATATATATTTATATATATATTTATATATATTTATATATATTTTTATATATTTATATATATATATGAAGTGAAATTGTTTATATATATTATATTGGAATTGAAATTGTTTCTTAAAAAATAAAATAAAACTTGGACTTTTTTTTTGAGACAGAGTCTTGCTCTCTCACCCAGGCTATAGTGCAGTGGTACAATCTTGGCTCACTGCAACCTCTGCCTCCTGGGTTCAAGCCATTCTCCTGCGTCAGCCTCCCAAGTAGCTGAGACTACAGGTGCATGCCACCACGCCCAGTTATTTTTTTGTATTTTTAATAGAGATGGGGTTTCACTATGTTGGCCAGGCTGGTCTCGAACTCCTGACCTTAGGGGATCCACCCACCTTAGCTTCCCAAAGTGCTGGGATTACAGGTGTGAGCCACCACACCCAGCCAAAATATAAAATAAAACTTGGATTTTTCAAAAAATCTATTTCCCTCTTTTATACTTTATATTACTATAATTACCAAAATATTAACAGTCTAGAATCTTCTTAACAAGTATTAGTACTAAAAGAATCTCATAACTTTGATAAGAGCACAGCCATCACCACAACAGCAACTGCTCCAATCTTAGCAGTGTGTCTCTACATTGCTCTCGGTCCTGGAAGACAATAATAGCTGTGACTATTAATATCTGTGCATTTGAAAGCAAATAAAAAGTTGAATCAGCCAACTATTTGACAGGATCTTCCTCTCTAATTATAAAAATTATTAATGCCAATGGAAAAAATAAAATTGTTCTGTGCTATAGAAAACTGTGGCTTTAGTAATACAGGGAAGATAATCTAAGACAATGACAAAATCAGATAGGAAATCTAACTATGTGTATGCTACAAGCAATTCCCATGTAAAGCATGTTTGATACGACTTAGATTACATTAGAATGATCCTAACAGCTCAATGACAAATTTGAAAAGTAGTATTGTAAGCTTGAGGCCAGCAAGTATTTTTAAGATGTTTATATTATAGTTACATAAAAATGCAGTAAATGCAGTCTGAAACAATTTTAAATTCACTACTTACTGTATTATTTTTTCCTACATGCAAACAGCTTTTGTGACAGTATCATAGCCACTTGGTAAAAACACTTCTAAAAAATGATTTTGCAGTTAAAATGGTCAATGGTCAAATTGTCTCCAAACATTTCTACTGAAAAATATTTGTATAGTCAAGAAGGTTTGGCATAGCAATGTTTGTACCTTCTATCAGTGTTTATTTGTTTGTTTTTGAGGAACCACTAATGTAAATCCTTATTCCTTCAAGGAGTGTTTTGATCATTATTTGAAATTGTATTTTTATCATTAAACTTCTTCACAATTATTTACTAGAATTATTAAAAGTTCCTCATAAAATGTTATGAATATTCAAATACACAGCATCCTCATTTAATATTTTAGGTGCTAAGTTTGTTTTTAGAATTTAGCCAAATCAAAATGATAGAAAATAACAAAGCCATTCAGATAAAATCAGATTATTTATTTATTTATTTATTTATTTATTTATGTCTGAGACAGGGTCTCACTCTGTCGCCCAGGCTGGAGTGCAGTGGTGCAGTCTTGGCTCACTGTAGCCTCCACCTCCTGGGCTCAAGGGATCCACCCACCTCAGCCTCCCAAGCAGCTGGGAGTACAGGCATGTGGCACCATACCCAGCTAATTTTTGTATTTTTTTAGAGATAGGGTCTCCCCATGTTGCCCAGGCTGGTTTTGGAACTCCTGGGCTCAAGCGATTTGCCTACCTTGGCCTCCCAAAGTAGTAGGATTACAGGTGTGAGCCACAGTGCCTGGCCAAAATGAGATATTTTAATAATTCATCTTTAATACTCACTTTATATTTTCCAAATAATGGGTGCCTTCCTCCAGTTATTAACATATCATCTTCACGATCAAGGACGAGACGAATGGGATGACCAGTTCTAAAGAAAATAAATCTTAGGTTCTCCACCCATCCCATCCATCCATCCATCCATCTTCTCATTCACCTATCTACTCATATTTATCCATCCCCTCATTTAACTATCTGCCCACCCATCAATGTATCTGCCTATTATCCATCCATCCACCATCCATTCTCCCACTCTTTATTCAACCATCCATCCATTCATTTATCCCATATAAATGTATTAATATCATACAATATGCTAGACTCTAATGTGAATTATTAATGTATGACTAAATCTTCATTGTCTCTGTGGTCTGTAACTCAATGGTTGGAGATCTTGTTAAAAGTATTAATGTCACATGCGGTTAAGTTGAATTCTGTAGCTTCAAGTTTGACCTTCACCCAGATCCAGATATTTGCATTATCTCCACCACTATTTACAAAAGAGAAAGAATGTGAACAGATAAATGCAAACTTAACAACACTACTGGGAAAACAAGGCCAAACACTCATCCTAGGATGTCTGGGTTAGCGTCTCCATTCTCATCCATGAAGGCTATGCTGGCCAAGTTGGGCTCTCACGCAGGGAGGATCCTCAGCTTTACTCCATCTCCAGAGCAGAGGCTTCTAGACTTTGGAGTGCTGAAGAATCCTCTGGCGCGCTGGTGAAAATGCATATTCCTGGGCCTTTGTACTAGGATTTGGATTCAGTGGGTCCGGGAGGGGCCTTAGAATGCATTTTTCTCAGTGATGTTGATTCAGGTGTCTTCAGGCAAATGTTGAAAATCACTATTCTAGTGCAGGGTTTCCTGGTGTTCCCTAATTGTGAGGACAATCTGGAACATCAGGGAAATGCAGTTTCCAGGCCCATCCCCTGCTAACTCTGATTCAGTGGTGCTGGGATGGGGAGGCAGAACTTTCTTTTTTGAGACAAGGTCTTGCTCTGCCACTCAGGCTGGAGTGCAGTGGTATGAACACGGCTCACTGCAGCCTGATCTCCTGGGCTCAAGCAATCCTCCTGCCTTAGTCTCCTGAGTAGCTGGGACCACAGGCACGTGCTACTGTGCTCAGCTATTTTTATTTTATTTTATTTTAAATCTTTGTAGAGATGAGGGTTTCACCACGTTTCCCAGGCTCGTCTTGAACTCCCGGGCTCAGGTGATTTTCCTGCCTCAGCCTCCCAAAGTGCTGAGATTATAGGCATGAGACACCATGCCCAGCTGAGGCAGGAATTTCTATGACATCAGGCAACTCTTACTTACTATTAGGTTTGGGAACATTACTCTGGGGATCATTTAATGCATGGCCCTTGTGTACCAAGGTAGAGTTGTATCTTAAGGCACTGGTTGCCACACTTGGCTGCACAGTGGAACCACTGAGGAAGTTTTAAAATATATGGATGCCTGGGTCAGTATGGGGCAGCCTAGGCACTGGTATTTAAATGCTGCCCAGATGATTCTAACGTGCAGTCGTGTTTGAGAAGTCTTAAAGCCACAACGCCTGGGGGGAATTCAATGAACTGATTATCTTGTGCTGAATCCCCAGTGGGTGTGAGTGGAGTGGAGTTAATTATGGAAAGAATTGGAGATGGGATTCAGATCCTGCTTTTTCCCACTTCTCATTGAGGACTGAGACATATGTCTGTTTCAGGACCTAGCTCTGAACTACAAGAGTTGTCAAATGAAGAAGGGCCTGTGAACTTTGCATGCCCTTTGGGGCTCTGACAGAATACTTAGCCACAGAAAATGAACCATTAACAGAAAAAGCAGCACCAACTAAACACAAATCTGAGGCATGAACAGCAAAGGAGCGAGCCTTCTGCTGAGGTCAGCCTGGGAGCTGTCTTTGAGGATGTCATTTGTCCATTGAGCAGACTCTGAGGACGCAGCCCTTCCCAGGTGCAGGGAGGCAGAGGATGAAGAGCCTTTCTTTCCTTATCTCACCCTGTTCTTGGTCTGAGAGCAGGAAAGAAGAGGCAGGGAGCAGCCTCCCCTAGCACTCCACTTGGGCAGGGTGACTTGCCCCACCCCTCAACGGCTCACTTTCCCTGAAGCGCAGGAGGTATTCAGCTAATAGTACCACTGCTCCTTTCAATAGCATGTTAGCTATTCAAAGTCCTGTGTACACTTGACTTTTGCAATAACTCTAAAAGCGTGGGAGGGTAGGTATGATTATTTACATTTTTTAAAGAAACAGACAGGAGGCTGAATTGCCCAAGGACACACACATGGTTATGACGGCAGCCCAGATGACTGTCAGCTACTGATTTGCCCTCAGCTCTGTGCATTTGATGTCATTCTGTATCCCCAAGCATCCCCAACCATACTTACTTGACAGCACCCACAGCTGCAATCGCCCCGAATACAGCTGGCTTTCCTACCTTCCCTCCAAAACCTCCACCCACTCGTTTTACATGACAGGTGATCCTGTTGATGGGGATGTTTAAAGTAGAGGACACTGTTTTCTATAAAAGTGAGATAACAAGAAGGTTTATAAGAGTGAAATGGTAAAGAAGCTTTTTGTTTCTTGAAACAACATCGCAGCAGAATTCATTCACGTCTACCATTGGTAAAAAAAATGGAGATAGTCTGAATCTGTCTGGTGGGGCTCTGTTTAGCTCGTAAACACCGTTGGTCTGCACAGAGCAGCCCTTCTAGCAGAAAAATGGTATTTTCCAGAAGGAAAACTGTCAGAGCCCTGGATTCCTGTGAGAAGCTGGGTTCCTAGTCTAAAGTCCCAAGGAGGTGAAAGCCGGCGAACTCCTGACAACCTACCAAGGAGATGATGTGTTTGCAGCTAAACCTAGAGCACTTTGTGACTGGGGAAATGAAAATGTACTATAAAGTGATGTGTTGACTCCAAAGGTTATCTGTGATGATTATTTTAGAGAAAAATCAAGTACAGAAATAATTTAGTGATGTCATCTCATCACAGAGCTTATCTAAGCATGATGCAAATGAACGTACTCTTGAAACCTAAAGTTACTGTGACTATTTTTTATTTACTTGAAAACAACAACAACAAAAAAAAGGTTCTGAGGTCTTGGCTGCATTATTGATGTCTGATGTCTAATGCTTGGATTCCAGGTTTCTGCAGGTAAAATGGCCAGCAATTGTGAGGCTGTGGGATCGACTGCCATCATGGAATTAGGACGGTGGGGACATGGGCGTTATCCTGGACCTCACCTGCACGTGGGCTGGGTCCTGTGTGGACACATAAATGTCCAGTTCTTTGTCCTCTGTCTTTGGAATAACAAGCACTCTTTGTGTTTCCATGTAAAAATGTTCCTGTCCTCCAACATGGACCTCTCCTGTTAAGCATAAGCACAGAACAACTCCTAAGGTGTGTGCTGGTGGGAAGCCACCGTCTTGGAGAATTCAAAAGCCAGTAAGATGTGGACTGGCTGGCCTGGATTTTTTTTTTTTTTTTCTTTTTTAGATGGAGTCTCTCTCTGTCACCCATGCTGGAGCGTAGTGGCGTGATCTTGGCTCACTGCAACCTTCGCCCCCCAGGCTCAAGCGATTCTCCTGCCTCAGCCTCCCAAGTAGCTGGGATTACAGCACCTGCCACCATGCCTGGCTAATTTTTGTATTTTTAGTAGAGACGGGGTTTCACCATGCTGGCCAAGTTGGTCTCGAACTCCTGACCTCAGGTGATTCACCTGCCTCCGCCTCCCAAAGTGCTGGGATTACAGGTGTGAGCCACTGTGCCCTGCCTGGCTGGCCTGGATTTATCCTGACGAAGGAACCAGGCATTTGTCCTGTGGCAATCTGTTTCAGAGACAATAGTTCTGGATCACAAATTAAAAGTGCCAAGTTTTGTTCCTTACTCTGCCCAAACCAAAATCTTAGAGATTTTCTTTTATTTATTCTATTGTTCCCTACCTCCCAACCCCAAAACCGCACACACACACACACACACACACACACACACACACAATTTGAAAGGAAGAGGTGTAAGAGAAATTTGGCAAAGCACCAAGACTTTAGAGGCTGGACTTTCTGAGGGGAAATCATACGCTTTTGATGGTTGCTTCAGAATAGAATCAGGCAGAGTCTATTAAGTATCCCTGGGAGCTTACCTTCAATAATTTGGTCAACTTTTTCAAAGGCCTCCTCAACGTTTCCTTGTTCAAGTTTTTTTTCACGGCACAGGAATGAATTGTGTTTTATGGCATCCTAAATGGCAGAAAAAATAAAATAAAGCATAAAAGCCAGTCTTTCTGACTTTTCCTTCCACCGTTAGTTTTTTCTTAAAAGCCAGTATGCTCTGGAAAATCACTGTCTCCCGGGACAGATGAAAGGTGTCAAACAAGCAAGGGAGAATTAGAGCGGTAGGCTGGCTGCAGAGATGAGAAGTCCGAGGAAAGGTCTTCTAGATTTGCAGAGAAAACCAGCAAGAAGGATTAGCGAAACCTTCAGAAGGAAGCTACGTTCATAACCAAGGGCTGGGGACACTATGATGATCCCGGACAATGAATACTAATTTCTTATTTAAATATGACTCTCCAGGGAACATGAGATAAGTCAAATGCATGATGAGTGAGGTTTGGAAATCTGCCTTTTTTTTTTTCTTTTACCTTTTCGTTGAAGAAAAATGCTTGTGTTAGACTACTTAGGTAGCTCAGGTACAAGAACCTCTCACTCAGGAATCTGAAAAATACTGAGGCTGTCTTGAGAGGGAAGATACAAGTTATTAAACATCTCTGGGGCAGGAAAGCCCAGTACACATTGTATTAGGTTGGTGCAAAAGCAATTGCAGTTTTTGCTATGAAAGTTTGCAGTTGCTTTTGCACCAACCTAATAGGAAGTTTGTTCCTTTCTTTATTTGGCATCATCTCATAAGGGCTTTTCTAGCTCTTTGTTCTATGTTTTTTTTTTTTTTTCCCCTGACAATAACATGAACTGACTTACAAATAAAGACTGGTTCTGTGGACTCACCTACTGACAGCAGATCCTTGTTTAGCCTTTAGAACCAAGGTATTTTTTCATACTTCTGAATGACACCTGTCTCCTGCCTTCCTAGGCTCTGAAGGCCTCAGATGCCATAGCCTTTCTTGCTGATGATGCTCCTGGGAGCAGCCAATATTGATGGAGAGCTTGCTTTGTGCTAAGCACTGTGCAATAACAGCGTATGTACATGTATCCTTACTTTCATTCTGTTATGATCTCTGTTTCCTAGATGAGGAAACTGGGCTTAGAGAGGTTAAAAGAACTTTCTCAAAGTCACACTGTAAATAAGTCATAAAGGAAGTGTTCAAGCCCAGGCTAAGTTTTTAAAAACATCTTATCTAATGATGAACACTTGATTTTTTCAAAGCAGCAGACAATGAACAATATAGCTGAACTTTTTCATTTTCTGTTATACTAAGATCTCAGAAGCCATCCTGGTACATGTGAAAGTATATTTATTGCCATACTGTAAATGTATCATAAGACAGTATGATCTCTTTTTTTTTTTTTTGAGATGGAATCTTGCTCTTTCACCCAGGCTGGAGTGCAGTGGCGTGATCTTGGCTCACAGCAACTCCGCCTCCTGGGCTCAAGCAATTCTCCTGCCTCGGCCTCCCAAGAGGCTGGGATTACAGGCATGCATCACCACACCTGGCTAATTTTTGTATTTTTAGTAGAGATGGGGTTTCACCATGTTGGTCAGGCTGATCTTGAACTCCTGACCTCAAGTGATCTGCCTGCCTCGGCCTCCCAAGGTGCTGGGATTATAGGCATGAGCCACCAAGCCCAACCAAGACAGTATAATCTTGTTACAACATAGGCTATATTGGGTGAGTGCTAACCATATGCCAGGTACTGTTCTAAGTGCTTTACACCTGTTAACTCATTTAATTTTATGACAAACTAATGAGATACATATCATTACTACCTGCATATTACAGATGAGGAAACTATGGCACAGAGAGTTTAAATAACTTGCCTAAGGTCACACAGCTCGTAAGTGGTACAGCCACTATTCAAACCTGGCAGTTTGGTTCTAGGACCTGTGTTTGTAACCATGACCCTATGTTGCCTTTGATCTATAAAGTCATATAAATAAATGAATAGATGGATGAAGCACCATTGGTATTATATATATGACAATTTTATGACTTGTGGAGGATTTTTTTTGCTGACTCTGGACAGTCCTGTTCTAAGGGAACTCTAAATCCCTACCCATTCTGAATTCTAGAATAGTTCATGGGTGTGTCCTCTGGGTGCCATTTCTCCCTTGAGGAAAGTGGGGTTAGAAGGGAAATTTCAAAAACCCTTATTAGGATCCTAGTTCAACCCAAGGAAGAGGAATGAGCCAAGAAAAATGGCCTGGATTTCTTGCAAACTTGGCAAATGGGAATTTGGAACAAAGTTGATTTGGTTTAGGAAGATCCAGAAACATTATTTTTTAAAACACTTTAAATATTGAGCAATTTGTACCATTTAGTTACATTTTAAAATGTCCCAATGGTTCACGAAAGCCTCTGGACACATTTGATGTTCTGTCACAAGCACACAAACAAGTAAGCTTTTCTCGAGTCATTGACTCTGAACCTGTCCCTCACTAAATCAGAACCTAAAAACCCCAGTCCACACCTGAATGGTCTGTCCTCACTCCGTCATCTTCCCAAATACCATTTGAATAGCATTACCTAGACTCAGAAATGAGAGTGAAGTTTCTGTGGAATTCCACCATGAAAGTTCCACTGCATTTGGGCTCCACCTTGAAAACATTACTGTTCCCAGTATGCATCCTCACCTTCCTCCTCAAGTCATAGAGTCTCCGATCTGTAGTGGTTATCTGGCCACCTGGAATAAAATCCACATTTCCCAGCTCCCCTTGCAGTTAGGTGTGGCACGTGACCAGGTTCCAAACAAAGAGATGGAGGAAGGCATGTGCAATGTACATGCCTCCCTTTAAGGACTGGGAAGTGTCCTTAAAGGAAGGGGGCACATCCTTCTTCATCACCTTATTTTCTCGGCTGTCTGGAATGTGGATGTAACGGCTAGAGCTTCCACGGCCATTGTGGACCAAAAGTGCCCTCCAGGAAGCAATGCATGATGGAGTGACTAGATATAAGAATGCTGGATCCTAAACACACAGAATGCTGTAGAAGCCCTGGACTGCCCACTTCTAGACTTTTTGAATGTGAGAAACTTCTGTCTTTTCCACTCCTTGGAACCAAAGATAATTTCAGCTCATACAAGTAATGTTTTCCAAAGAAAGTTGATTTTTCCAGAGCAAACCAGCGACAAGAAAAAAAAATTAGATCCTTCATTAAGATTTTTACACAGGTACTTTTAATTCTACAACCTTAGGGAGAGACTGGCCAGCCCTGTTTACCTTGATGGTGAAGATTATAGGTTCCAGATCTTCATAGGTGATCTTTATCTTTTCAGTTGCTCGTTTTGCCTGTACATCTGTTTCTGCAACCACAGCACAGATGATCTGGCCCACACAGATTACCTGTGGAAGGTACACACATGAAGCAGATACAAAATTCTGGGTGGGAATAGGCTTAGTTCAACCTTAGCAGTGGCTGGTGTCTTAGATGTCGCTGTTTAGCAATAGTAACCACATTGGAGTCACATTTGACTACATCTGCTTCGCCAAAAATAAAAAAAATATATATTTTTTGAGACAGAGTCTCATTCTGTTGCCCAGACTGGAGTGCAGTGGTGCCATCTTGGCTCACTGCAGCCTCTGTCTCCCAGGTTCAAATGATTCTCTTGCCTCATCCTCCTGACTAGCTGGGATTACAGGTGCGTGCCACCACACCCAGCTAATTTTTGTATTTTAGTAGAGATGGGATTTCATCATGTTGGCCAGGCTGGTCTCGAACTCCTGGACTCAACTGATCCATCCACCTCAGCCTCCCAAAGTGCTGGGATTACAGGCGTGAGCCACCATGCTTGGCTAAAAAATATGTTTAATGAAAAAATAATTTAAACAATACAGACAGTTCCATTGGCCATGTAACTCAGTGAACATAAGGCTCAGAGTGGATGTGAGGTTGGCCGTAACCCGAATCTACCATGTCTTCTGTCCAGCTTGGTTGACACGTGTTGCCTTCATGATATTTTAGAGTTTAAAGATAAACAAAGTTTTTGTATAATGTGGCTCCTGTTGTGGACTGACTTGTGTTCCTAAAAATTCATATAGACTCAAGAGCACACAGTGGCAGAACTAGGACTTGTTGCTTTTCTGTAATACATTTCCTTTTACTATGTTATTTCCTGAGTCCGGACTAGTAGGGCTGAATAAAAGCAGGGTAGAGAGGTGCCAGAAGGCTCGGCGCTTTCACCTCTCAAAGGCAGGAAGAGCTGGGAGCTGGACAGCTGGCAGGAGAGGTACCTTGGTGACTGTCTACACAGAATCATCTAGGAGAGCATGTCCCGGACGTACCTTATCTATAGCCAGCAATTTGTCACCTTCAGCGCCATTGGTGCCCGGAACGTCTTCAGCTGTTATCACATCAACCACTTCGGGTAGTTCAAGGGCCTTGGACACATCAATTGATCTAAACAAACAGATATTTAAGAAGTAGAAATCACGCTGGGCAGCGTGGTGGACGCCTGTAATCCCAGCACTTTGGGTGGTCGAGAAGGGAGAGATTGCTTGATGCCAGGAATTTGAGACCAGCCTGGGCAACATAGCAAGACTCTGTCTCAATAAAAAAAATTTTTTAAATTAGCCAGGTATGGCGGTGGCGCATGTCTGTAGTCCCAGCTACTCAGGAGGCTGAGGTGGGAGGATGGCTTGAGCCCAGGAGTTCAAGGCTGCAGTGAGCTATGATGGTGCCTCTGCCCCCAGCCTGGATGACAGAGCCAGACTCTGTCTCTGAATTAAAAAAAGAGGAAGTAGAAATCAGCAAGCTTTGAGGGCCCTAAATTTGAGGGAGGGATAGAACATGATTGAAAATCGGAATATATGACAACAAATCCAGCTTAGGTCCTGACCAGTCAGAACAGACCTGCCAAGGAGTAGGGTCCAAGAGACTCCCACTGGGCCAGGAGACAGCACTTTAGCTGTTGGGGGTTGGCAGGTGGAGAAGGGATAGTGTGGCCTTGGCAAGGGGCGTTCTTGAAGGTTGGGACAGGGGCCATTCATTCTTGGGCATGAAGTTGGGTATTTCACCACCACCTCAATACCAGCTCTCTATCAGGGTTATGCCTTTGAGTCATGTCTGAGGCTGTAGCAGGGAGCTGAGGTTTTGTGAGGTTAGGAGGGAAAGAAAGGGCTTGTAACTGTGATTTTTTTTTTTTTTTTTTTTTGAGACAGAGTCTCACTTTGCCGCCCAGGCTGGAGTGCAGTCATTTGACCTTGGCTCACTGCAACCTCCGCCTCCCAAGCTCAAGTGATTCTCCTGCCTCAGCCTCCTGAGTAGCTGGGATTGCAGGTGTGTGCCACCACGCCCAGCTAATTTTTGTGTTTTTAGTAGAGACAGGGTTTCACCATGTTGGCCAGGCTGGTCTTGAACTCCTGACCTCAGGTGATCTGCCCGCCTTGGCCTCCCAAAGTGTTGGGATTACAGATGTGAGCCACTGAGCCTGGCCAGTGATTTTTATTCTCTCTCCATGATGTTCATTTCTAGATGCTCTCCCTTCCTCCTGGAGCTGGCAACCTTTTCTTTATTCTTTCCATTTTAGGTTCTTTAAGTTCAGGACATGGCAGGAGCATGGGCGCATTCCTCTGAGGGGTCACCAGGTGTGCTTTTAAAAGGTTCTTGAAAACTCTTCGTTCACTTACATGATTTTTGCATGAGCCCTGCTACTGGTCACCAAAGCCATGAAGAATTCTTTATCCACCACGGGAATGTCATCACAAAACATGGCTTCCCCAGTGGCATGTTTAAGAACTGACAAGTGCATGATAGGGCGTCCAACTGGGTCTTGGAGAGGCTGATGAGGATCCACACTCTACAGAGGAAGACAAGAGTTGCCTCAGAAGCTTTTAATTTTCGTAAGTGGCCTGGCCTATCACCAACACTCCTGAGCTAGGATTGAGAAATTGGACAGTCACCCTCGGGTGACAAACACTGGAGTGGGCCAGATGATGAGTGTGACACATTAATGATGCCACTAGAACAGTGAATTGTCATTTCAGTTATATGGCAATAAATGGCGAAGTAGGCGAAGGGGCACCCCAGCTTCTCCTTCTGGCATCTTCTTTTCCCTGGTGGTGCTCTCAGGGGTCTCACTGTCCTGCCTCCTCACCTTTCCAATGATCAATCTGTTCACGGGTACTGTCCTCATGATGATGGGGCATAAAGTGATACAGTTCCCAAGGTGGGATGCCAAAATCCAAGCCAGAAGCCCAAGTATGGACTTGATTGGGGCCTCTGGCACAGGGTTTGGGGGATGGCAACAGAGTCCCCCCAGATCCAGAATAAGGTGTCCTGGCTGCCCTTGGGAGTGGCACAAAAACATCACTGGGCTGTAAGGAGGTGGAGATAGTGTTTATGCTGGAGCTCCTCTCAGGGAAGCTCTGTGTGTGTGTGTGCGTGCATGTATGTGGAAGTGGGGTGGGAGAGGGTTTGTGCTACAGCAAGAATCCATAATTTCTAAACTGTCCTGCTTAAAGGGTGAGTTCAGTTACTTGCAGGGCATTTGTTTGCTGACTGGAGATTAAACATTTGCAATCAGAGCTGGGGGCTGAACCTTCCAGCTCGGTTGCTCTTCTGAGTAAATATCAAACAAATGCCCAAGAATATCACTTTGAAGAGACTATAATGATTAGACTGTAGATTAGCTAGACGGTTCACCCTTGAGCTCATCTAGCAGCAGCTTGGGCCTGACCTCAGATTCCAGCGTCTCCCTGACGAGGACTAAGCAAAGAGCCACGACTAGAACGTCAGACCTGAAACCACAGCTCTGAAAAGCTTGCTCGCTCAGCACAGCTCCAGTTTGCAGGTTTCAGTTAAATCAAACTCACTGACCTGGTATGTTTGGACTCCCTGGGGTATTGTGACTGGGAAATCTTCAAGAGCACTTAGGAATCAGTCTGAAATTTCAGAATGATGACGGCTGTCCTGAAAGATGATTCAAAACAATAAAGATAAGCTGGTTAGCTACGGTTAAACTGGGCTTTGGTTTACATGAAACTGACTTGGCTAATGTATCCAGCATAGCGTGGATAACCACGGTCCATACTACCTGCCCCGGCTTCATGTTTTATGAATGTTTCTTGTTCCCCTCCTCCCTCCACATAATGAGGACCTGGACTGACTGCTTGCAATCTGATCCTCAAGCCACACTGAGGAGGCAGAAGCCTGCCAGAGAGTGGGGACAGAGGCAGGAGGA
Source organism: Pongo pygmaeus (assembly GCF_028885625.2). Lineage (NCBI taxonomy): Eukaryota > Metazoa > Chordata > Mammalia > Primates > Hominidae > Pongo > Pongo pygmaeus. The sequence goes on along the minus strand of NC_072384.2, from coordinate 100,971,324 downwards.
GAAGCAAGGAAAATGGGCTAGATAAGCCATCCCAGAATAAGCAGGTATCCATTGCACACAAAAGGACTCAAAGCCAGATTGCTTTTCTCAGGAACTCAACTCTCCTGGGAGAGCAGTAGAGGTGGGGAGGCTGCTCTGGGTGTCACTGAAACTTGTCAAGTGTCTTGATTCAGAGATTAATTGGCAGCAAGGATTATCCTGGTGAGTGTGGTTGATGAGGGTCTTCATCTGAGTCTGTGAAAATCAGATACCTTAGAACAGCAGGCTCTTGGGGTGAGCTGTGGTTGGGGAAAAGGGAATACAAGGTAGGGTGAGTTGTAATCATGGTCAGGGGAGGGGTGGAGAGAGAGAGAGAAGGAGAGAGAGAAAGAAAAAGAGAGAGATAATATGTTTTGCTTTGCTTAGCTTATTCCAAAAGTTTACAATCAGAAAAATCTAGAAAGCTATTTAAACATTAGCATACACATCAGTTTTTGGTTTTTTTTTTTAAGTTTTTAAATTTTTAAATTTTTTTATACAGGCTCTTGCTCTGTCACACAAGTTAGAGTGCAGTGGTACAAACATGGCTCACTGTGGCCTCGACCTCCCAGGCTCAAGAGATCCTTCCACCTCAGCCTCCAAGTAGCTGAGTCTACAGACGTGTGCCACCATGGCCAGCTAATTTTTCTATTTCTAATAAAGATGGGGTTTCCCCATGTTCCCCAGACTGGTCTCCAACTACTGGGCCCAAGCCTGCCTTGGCCTCCCAAAGTGCTGGGATTACAGGTGTGAGCCATCATGCCTGGGCAGTTTTGGTTGTTTTGAAAAATAAAATATTATTTTATGTTTCAGATTGATCATACAATTACAGAAGAGGCAAAATGAATCTCTAGTGCCAGCAAAGTGATTGGTGGTTGCCTGGGCCAGGGGCAAGATGGTGACACAAGGGGGCATAGGATACTTTTTGGGATAATGGAAAATTTGAGGTGGTAGCTACACCGATATACACATTTGTCAACATGCGCTGAATTTAAATAGGTGCATTTTATGATGTGTAAATTACACTTCAATAAAGTTGATTTTAAAAGAAAAAACTGCACACTGGCAGCAGGGACACCACAGTGTTTCAGTGTTCAGGGCACGCAGTCAACATTTGCGGACTGCAGAGAGTCTGGCGCCATGAGCCTCATGTAGCCCCTCAGGGCTGGATTCCAGGAGGAGGGCTGGCTGGTAACGGACAAGGCCTGACTCAGAGCAGGTGACAGGTAACAGCACAGGCTGTGCACAAGACAATTTGCCAAAGTGATGGGAAAGCTGTGAGCTTATGGGTGCAAGGAACACATAAGAGCCAGATGCTATGGGTCAAATTGTGTCTGTTCTAAATATTTGTGTTGAAGTCCCAGCACTCCAGCCCCAGTTCTTCAGAATGTTGCCTTATCCAAATAAGGCAGAGCCTTTACTACAGAGGTAATCAAGTTAAAATGAGCTACTTAAGACGGGCCCTAATCCCATATGACTGATGTCCTTGTGAGAAGTGGAAATTTGGACCCAGATGTACCCACAGAACTTCATGTGAAGAGAGAGATCACGGTGATGTTTCTAGAAGCCAAGGAGTGCCCAAGTTTGCCAGCAAACCAGCAGGAGCTAGAGGAAAGGCAGGGGGCAGAGTGCCCTGCACAGCACTCAGAGGGAACCAGGCCTGCTGACGCCTCCAGAACTGTGAGGGAACATGTTTCTATTGTTCAGGCCAGGCAGGCTGTGCTACTTTGTTTCAGCAGCCCCAGCCAGCGAATACACCAGATCACCCACAGGCACAGAGACTAGCTTCACCAACTTCTTCAGTTCCTGCAGAACCTCTAGGTAGAACTTGAAGAGGAAGCTGATGACTAGGGTCCTCTTGAATTCCACCTGGCCACCCAGAGCTGAGCCTAGGAGCGAGACTTCATCCAGAAGCAGCCTGCAAGCCTCATCCAGCATCAGCTCATTCCAGCGCCCGGGAGGGTCAAAGGCAGGAAGGAATTGGTTAGAGGGCAGTTTCTAGCATGGCATGATATGGGATAGTGACCTTTTAGAGACCCCAGAGTTTCCTCTGGAAACTCAGAAATCACCTAATCAAGCTGCTTAGGGAAACCAAGGCCTGGGAAGGCTGCATCGAGTGGCCCAAGGGTCATGGCAGGGTGAGAATGGGACCTGCAACTTGAACATGAACACGTTCCACAGCCAGACATGCTAGAATCAAGTATTAAATAAGCAGAGCAGGCCGGGAATGATGGCTCACGCCTGTAACCCTAGCACTTTGGGAGGCTGAGGCAGCTGGATCGTTTGAGCCCGGTAGTTTGAGACCAGAATGGGCAACATGGTGAAACCCCATCTCTACTAAAAACACAAAAATTAGCTGGGTGTGGTGGTGCACACTTGTAATTCCAGCTACTCAGGAGGCTGAGCACGAAAATCACTTGAACCCAGGAGGCAGAGGTTGCAATGAAGCCGAGATTGCACCACTGCACTCCAGCCTGGGTGCCAGAGTGAGACTTCATCTCAAAAACAACAACAAAACAGACCACGAGGGCCAATTCCATTGTGAACTGAACAGGACTCAGACTTGGAGACTGACTTCACTGAGGAAGAAGTAGAGTGCACTTAATGGCGGGAGCGTTAGGTGCCGCTTGGACACTGCCCAGTGTGGGTTTGCTAGACTTTTTTTTTTTGAAACAGTCTTGCTCTGTCACCTAGGTTGGAGTGTAGTGGCATGATCGCTACTCACTGCAGCCTCAACCTCCAGGGCTCAAGTGATCCTCTTGTCTCAGCCTCCTGATGAGCTGGGACTACAGGTGCATGCTACCATGCCCAGCTAATTAAAAAAAAAAAAAAAAATGTATATATATATGTAAAATAGAGATGGGGTCTCGTTTTGTTGCCCAGGCTGGTTTTGAATTCCTAAGCTCAAGCAATCCTCCTGCCTTGGCCTCCCACATTGCTGGGATTATAGGCATAAGCCATGACACCAGGATGGCTTGGCTGTTGATCTGTGTAAGAGAACGAGGGCAGATGGGAAAAAATCACCTGCTGGCTGAACTCAGGCCAGGTCATTTTTGTTGTATACCTCATCCAAAGACTGGCATCCAATTAATCAAAGTCAAATAAGGTTTAATTCATTTAGCAAAATGACAGAAAGAACAAGCAGTGATTTTCATGTAAGAGTTTCTATCTTCCCAGGGCTTCACTGATGCTTGCCAGAGACAGATCTCCACTTGTTTTATTTAACAGCAAGCTTCCCCCTCAGGGTGCGGGCTTTTGGCTTACCTCCCGAGGAGCTGCTGGCAGGATCTGTGTGCACTGATGGTGGCAGCCCCCACCCCTCCATAGGCGATGCTCAGGTCCTCAATGCTGTCTGTGCCTTCTTTGAGAAGGACTCGCATGCCAGCATTCACGTGGGGCAAGGCGTTCTGCTGGCACTGAGCCTGTCGGAAGGCTGACACAAATTCCCACTGTGGAGACAAAAACGATTTGGGGTTATCTGATATGTCAAAACTAAGAACGTGGTTTATGCTTCTTGTTGCCACTAATTAATCACTTAGACACAATCTAACAAGACACCAAAGACAGTTGGCACGATTAGAGGACACCTTGGTTGACTTCTCGTTCAAAGTGAGAACAGCGTCCTCCCCAAGGCCCACTCTCAAGGCCTTGGACACCCTCAAGGAACAGGGACCACCGTGCACTCTCCCTTGGAGGCCAGTATGCCTCTGCATGGGATGCTGTGGGAACTCACGCCTGGACACCCGTCCATGTGCTGGCATTGCCAGGGGCCATTCCCTCCAGTCTTCAGACACCTTTTCCCCATGAGGGTGGAGGAGCCCTCCTAATGCAGGGGCTTTTAAAGGTGATTTGTTGAAAGTACAAAGCAGACCCACCACATTGCTTGGCTGGTAGAAATGATTGCTTTTCCACTTGACAAAGCACAAAAGGGAGCCGAGCAAAGCTTTCCAACAGTGGCTAGGGAATCTTGTGTCAGGAGGAAGAGTCAAAGGTGATGGCTGCCCCAGCTGACCCCTTGGCACCATGACCTTTGGTGAGCCGAGGTGGGGTCCACAAAGACGGCCTGTGCCCCTTTGTGCATTTCCATCTGTGCCGCCACCAAGGGTGCACATGTTTGAGTGGGCTTGTTTTTCCGTCTGCTGCCTTTTCATGGATTTAAATGGGAACACATTTCAAAGTTTCCATTCCAAAGGAAAAACTAATGAAGATCACACATGGCTGAAAGCATAACTTATGACTCCCTCCATAACCAGGCTGCCCCCCGGCTTTTGGTGCTGCTAATTAATCACACAGACACAATCTAACAAGACACCTGGCACAGTCAGAGCTGTGCTGGTTGGAATGTAGGCATGGTTGTAGGAGGCAGGGGTGCCCCAAAGGAGCCCCCCACTGTTGATCTCTGCCTGGTCCCTCCCTGCTGCTGGGCCGGTGAGCTGATCTATTGCCTTGGCTGGAGCTGGAGCTGTGCTCCAGGTGGAGATGGCTGTGGCTGAGCTGGGAAAGCAGAGACCTTCAGCCAATGGTAACGACCAATGCCCCTGTAGAAGAACACTACTGCTACTGTAGCAGAAGGCCCCGGATGGGGAGTGGGCCATCCTCATCATCTTGGTGCCCCAGAGTCTTGGCTGCTCCTCTCTGGGACTTTGGGGGCTGAGCTAGTGTGTGTGTGTGTGTGTGTGTGTGTGTGTGTGTGTGTGTGTGTGTGTGTGTGTGTGTGTGTGTGTGTGTGTGTGTAGCATTGCCTCTCTCTGGGAAGACTATCCTCTTGGATTCAGGTACAGCTTTGGCAGAGGCACAGGGAGCAGGCAGTGAGGACAGAAGGTCAACTCCATAGCTGACTGGGTGGCTGCATCAGCTGCAGGGATTCTGACTTAGCAAACAACTAGAGGCCCTCCTGCGCCCATGAACTATTGGCTAGAGTCGGGTGTGGGACAGCTGAGCCCTAGCCCCCATCTCCCTGTGGGTCAGTTAGAGACACTCCATTTGACAGCCCGAGAGCTTGAACTCGTGGCCATGAGGGGCATGGTGGTGTGACCACAGGCCCTCAGCAGGCTCCACCCTGCAGCTAGAACAACAGCCCTACATCCACACCCGGAGCTGCCTGCTCTTGGCTGTCGGAGGGCCTTGGTGCTGGCCCAATCCGCAGTTGGACAGGAAACAGGTTTGCAGGGCAGAGTTATTTTCTTTCCATCTGTTTTTAGATTTCTAAAGATGACTGGACTCATTTATGAAAAAGGAAAAACCACCCTCAAAAGCAACCAGCGGAATTCTGACCTTTTAAGAGTGCAGGATATGCACAGATTCCAAAATTTCCTCTGGCTTAAGGTCTGCACTTGCCAGCCCAGCAAGAAAATGTTCATTTAGAGGAATCCGCCGCGTACCTTCTGTGGAAGAGAATTATATTTCTGCACAGTCACAACAAGGAGAGAAAGATTATTCTGTTCTTTTAAATGTCAGCAGTGGAGAAGGAAAGGCCAGCTTCCTCTACACAGAGCAAGGCTGAGGTCTGAGTCCACGGCAAAGTCACAGGGTCCCATCATGGGGTCCCAGGTGGTGGCACCGTCATGACATTATATTCTCTCATCAGCATATGCGCTATGTGAACCGGGGTCGCTTCTGCCTTGAAGGCTCACTGGGCCTGTGGTTAACTACATAGAACCTGTTCAGTGCTTATGATCACTTGTTAAGCCAACAACTTTAAGCCAACACACGATTTGTTTGCACTTCTAACTATTCAATTCAGTTCAAGCCACTGACTTTGCCTTTTGTTCTTCCTGCTGTTGTCAGCTCTTGAGACAGACACTTACACCTTTAAAACGAAGTGAAAAATTCTGAAATCTCCTTCTAGCCCATTTGCCCCCTCTTGGTGACCACAACTGTGCCCTCTGGCCCACAGGAGTGCAGTGAGGAGATCAAACTATGGCCTGGGGACTGTGACATGCGTTTGATCCCTGGCACAGTGAGCGCTGTGCTGGTTGGAATGTAGGTATGCTTGTGAGGAAGCAGGGTGCCCCAAAGGAGGCTCCCACGGTTGATCTCTGCCTGGCCCCTCCCTGCTGCTGGGCCAGCGAGCTGATCTACTGCCTTCGCTGGAGCCGGGGCTGTGCTGTGGGTGGAGATGGCTCTAGCTGAGCTGGGAAAGCAGGCCTTCAGCCAATGGTAACGACCAACGCCCCAGCACAGCCTGGCATGTAGTTGCATCCAGTCAAGGGGGTATTAGTATCTGGGGGGCAGCTGGGGGCGGTGTGAGTGTGCTGGGCGCTTGGGGAGATGAAAGGGAGGTTTAGTGGGCAGCCACCCCAAGGGAACGTTCCTCTCAGCTAGCAATTAAAATCAATCACTGCCTACCCCTTCCCAGGGGCCCACCACGACCTGTATGGATGTCTACTGTGTGTCCTCACCAGCCTTGTAGCTTCTTACACAGCAACTAGGGGGTGGGGATGCAGCTTTGAGGGCACTGTGTGGGGGCCTCGGACTCTGTGTGTTGGCGGAGGGAGCCCATGATGAGAACGGGGGAGCAGAGAGCAGTCCCTTGGCCCATAGGGAGGGTGCGCACTGCAACCTCGCCCTCAGCTTAGCCTCTGCACGTCACCTCTGGTGTTTACTGGTCAAGCAAGACACGTGGGCGAACATGTGAGCTAACTATGTGGTCCCAGGTTGTGTGCGTGTGTGGTGTCAGAAGGAAACACCAGCTGCCTTTTGGATCAGTGCACCTTCCCTCATGAGCTGGGCTCCCCATGGTGAATTGAGAACCACAGACTTGGGCTCTGACTTAAAGCAATTCCTTAAAAGAAGAAATAAAAAAGACAAAAGATCTCTAGGTGCTGTTCAGAGTGTTTGGAGGCAGCTTACCTGCTGAAATCAGATTGAGGGTAGCATTGCCCACAGCAAGAATTGGATTCAGGTCCGAATAGCAATGCCGGCTTATCACATGCCCCCCTAAGGACTAAGGAGAGAGAGTTACAGCTCAGTCATTCTATCTCTCAGCTTCTCTACCCCGAAGGCACCTGCTGATGGTCCTCTTAGTGGCCATGAAAGGGTCAAGAGGAATCTCAGTCAGTTCAGTCTTTCTCTCTTTTGCAGAGGGCGTGGGTTCAGCTTGTCAGGGAGGGCCCCTCCCACTGGCTTCTTTGGATGGGAAGAGGACTCGAGGGTGCCTAGCACTTACCTAACACCAGTGTGTTCCACGCACCATCTAACCCCTGACACAACAACCCAGTGAGGTGGGTGTCTTTATCCCTATTTTACAGATGAAGACACTGAAGCACAGAGAAATTATGAAACTTGACCAATGTCCCCAGTTAGGAAGGGGGAGGCCTGGGATTCAGATTCAAGCAGGGAGGCTCAGCGGCCTATTCTGAGCCACCCCACTCAGCCCTGGCCACAGTGAAGATGGCCATGGTGTTGGCTACAGAGGTGCCATCTTGCCTTGGTGCACAAGGTCTCAGCCTCGTCTCTTGTGGGCTTCTGAAATGGCCAGACTTCACATGGGCTGTGTCAGTGTTCTGAGGCATCCACACAGTTGGACAGAGAATTGCCTTTTCACTCTTTTTAGGGAGCCCTCACTCAGATCTGATGGAGCCTGTAGCATTTCAGAACTTGGGAGGGAAATGACTGGCCATTGAACTCAAGATTCTCCTCCCAGCACAGGGAAGGAATCTACGGTGACCTGGTTGCTGTGGTCTGGACTGGAACACAGGTGAGGACAGGGAATCCTCATTCCTTTATGAGCAGCTCCATTTTACATTTTTTTTAGTTCCCCTGAGTTGAAATCTGGCTCCCTGGACCCTCATCTGTCAGTTATTCTTCTACTCTCTGCTCATATGTAATAACACATCAGACCTCAGAAGTCTAGACATAGTCCAAGGCAGCTCTCATGTTCCCTTTGCCTGTCCTCCCACCCCTAGTCCTCTTTTTGGGGTGGTTTCCAACCCCTCATTCTCCTGCCACCTTCTTCTCACCAGTGTACCTCGTCAGAGTTCCTGACTGGGGAGAGAACATTTTGGAATCACTTGAGAGCTGTTTTAAAGGAAACATGTCCTCCCTGGTTTTCCATATCCCAAAGATTTCTGCTCTATAATTGAAGGTATGCAGGGGAAGGAGCATATGTGTTTCAAAAACCTAACTGTGTCTCTTTTCCTTTCTTTTGAGGTCAAAATCAACCAGATCTTCAAGTATACCTCCCAGATCTGACCTTCTTTCTCCAGCTGTGTTTTGAACAGTCCAGAGTAGAGAAGGCTACCCTCCTTGTTTCAGATACTCTATTTTGTTAATGCAGCCTAAGACTAAACTAAGTTCTTGGACAAGCTTATCATGAAACTAGCAAAACCATAACCTCCTTTTCTCACCTGTGATGCTGCTAAGCCACTCTTTTGAGCTTGACTTATAGTTCTTCTTCTTCTTCTTTTTTTTTTTTTTTAGATAAAGTCTTGCTCTGTTGCCCAGACTGGAGTGCAGTGCCATGATCTCCGCTCACTGTGACCTCTACCTCCTGGGTTCAAGCAATCCTCCCACCTCAGCCTCCCGAGTAGCTGGAATTACAGTCGTGTACCACCATGCCCAGCTATTTTTTGTATTTTTAGTAGAGACAGGTTTCACCATATTGGCCAGGCTGGTCTCGAACTCCTGACCTCAAGAGATCCACCCGCCTTGGTCTCCCAAAGTGCTGGGATTACAGTCGTGAGCCACTTCTCCCGGCCTATAGTTGTTTCTTAAATATTTTTATTAATGCTTATTAATTTTAAACATTTACTGTGCCTGTTGCTTCAGTCTGCTGAGACCTTTTTGCATACTGATTCTGCCAACGCATATCTCAACATTTCAGTGAGGTTCAGAAATAGGTGCGGTGTGTCCAGTGGTTGAAACCAGGGAACATACCGCCATATTCTGGATCTGCTGGCCTGCCAGACTCCTCAGGTGCTTCAGGAGGGCTCGGTACGTCTGTGTTTTCTCCTCTGGGAGCTCAACTATCCTCTCAGCCAAGATGTCCTGCATCTGGGCCAGGCTGCAGCCAGCACCTGTTGTCAGTCCTGGAAAGCAACTTGTTTTTACTAGTGACATAAGAGGAGCAGCTGAATTGTAATCATGGCACGAGGACCTCAGTGTTTGGCCAGTGCAGTGAGTATCCACATTGGCTCACAGAGAATCGCTGGGAACTCCAAAACAGCACAGATGCCCCACTCTCAGATAAATTCAATTAGAATCTCTGCTGCTTTTTTTTTTTTTTTGAGACAGAGTCTTACTCTGTTGCCCAGGCTGGAGTGCAGTGGTGCAATCTTGGCTCACTGCAACCTCCACCTCCCAGGTTCAAGCGATTCTCATGCCTCAGCCTCCCAAGTAGCCGGGATTACAGGCACCTGCCATAGCCCCAGCTAATTTTTTTTTAGACCGAGTTTCGCTCTTGTTGCCAAGACTGGAGTGCAATGGCGCGATCTTGGCTCACCTCAACTTCCGCCTCCCAGGTTCGAGCGATTCTCCTGCCTCAGCCTCTTAAGTAGCTGGGATTACAGGCATGCGCCACCATGTCTGGCTAATTTTGTATTTTTAGTAGAGATGGAGTTTCTCCATGTTGGTCAGGCTCATCTCGAACTCCTGACCTCAGGTGATCCTCCCGCCTCGGCCTCCCAAAGTGCTGGGATTACAGGAGTGAGCCACCTGCCTGGCCTAATTTTGTACTTTTAATAGAGATGGTGTTTCACCATATTGGCTAGGCTGGTCTCGAACTCCTCACCTCAAGTGATCTTCCCGCCTTGGCCTCCCAAAGTGCTGAGATTACAGGCGTGAGCCACTGCGCCCAGCCTGGATCTCTGCAGCTTTTTAAAAGGCTTCAAGGTGTTTTTACACAGCCAGAGTGAGATCCCCTGGGCTGGTCCACATTCTTCTTTTGATAGACACAAGGAAATAGAGGCTAGAGAGAAGGAATGACAGCAAAAACTTGCAGGTGGCAGACCTTACTAGAATTTTCCATGACCTCCTCCTGACTGATTGTGGTGAAGCTATGCAAAGTTGCTTTGTGATTAAGGGAGATAAATCGAATGGCATTAAAATAAGGCAAAGGTCATTCAATTCTCCAGGTCATTGTCTAAAATCTATAATGCTTGGATTTCAGGTTTTGCACTTGATACTCAAAATCTTCAACAATCAGTTTCGTGAGGGGCACTGGTCAATTGGCCCATGCAAGGAGCTGCTCCAGCCATTTATGTTGAGCGTTACTGGGTATGAGGAAGTTGGGGGCTCCTGGGAAGGGTCCAGGGAAGTAATGGGAGGGCATCTAGCAGGATCGAAGTAACGTTATTTGCTAACTGGCAAGGAAATAATTCAAAATTTCAACAAACTTTGGAGCCATAAGTTGTGAGGATTGGCAGGATATTAGCATGAGCTTCAGGGTTTTTCTTCAGTAAGGATGAAAGGGTTCAAATCAGTCTTCAAAAGTGAAGTAGTCACCCAAACCCCCAGGAGATGAGTTAGGAAGCCTTTTAAAATTAATCCTTCACACCCTGGGGTTTGCAGAATGAAACGCTAACGTAGAGTGATTTGACATTACTGGCTGGGCTGGTTCTAATTGCAGTTAGTCTGTTTTTATCAGGTGGGGCTTTGATTTATCTCTTGTTGACTAATCTTTGAGAATATTTCACCTGCTTATATAGCTGTATTTTGTCAATATTAAGAATGTACTTGGCATGACAGCTCCCCCACCTTGCCAGCATACTCATGCAACACCCCGCTGCCTCAGTAATCTCAGATAATTTAGTTGATGAGGGAACCATGAGCTGCTCCTTGTTATCCTTATGCTAAACAAATCTAAACTATCCCTCCCCGCTGGAATGTCTCAGCCTGGATTTCTCACCCTGTTTCTGTTTTAGTGTCTCCTACACTGTACTCTGTAACAGGGGATCTAATTTCATCCCAGACCCATCAGTGATGGTGTGTTGCTTCCTTATCACAGGTTTCACTGGAGCCTGTTCTTTAACTTCTGGAACGTCCTGGCCTGCCTTATCTTTGCAGGAGTGCTAGGAAAACCAAGCTTTTTTTTTTTTTTTTTTTTTTTTGGTCACACAATTCCTTCTCCCTAAGGAGAAGACCCAGAGCCTTATTAGTGGAGGAGAAACCAGAAGCAAAAAGACATAATTATTATTAAGGTCAGAAGCATCACATAGACCAGCATCACCACCTCTTATATGACACAGATGGAAAAGGGCAGTTCAATCCCAGTGGGGACTGAAGTATCCCTGTCTGCTCTATTGCCTGAATCCTCATAAGAGTTCAAACACAGTTTGAAGCCAAATAATTCCATTTCCATTGCACACATCACCACCTCACCTCATGCTAGGCACGACACACCTTATGCCAGGCTATACTGAGAACATTCTACGTACTGTGGTTCTATTCATATTTTATTCCATCTCTGGTCACAAAATCTAGCTTTCTTCCAATGCAAGTGAAAAGAACTTCAACTTTGATTCTCAGAAAGGGCATTTCAGTGGAACTCTATGCTTTTCAGAGTTCATGGGTCTATGGGGTAAACATGCAATGACTTTCTGGAGCACTCACTATACTAAAGATTTTGAGAAAACAAATGTATACTGAGCCAAACATGTAGGTGATATGGTTGAGCATGCAAACCTTAAACAAATGTTTAAGTCAAAATTACAGCTGTGCAAAAATGTATTTCCTGGGTGCGCTGGTGGGGAACACATCTGGCTCCAGTGCATCCCACCCCCGCCAGTGTCCTTCACTCATCTGGGACTTAGGAAAAGTTCGAGAATCGTGGAAACTTTCCTGCAAGCCACTAGAGGGTACTCATGCTTTAATTTTAAGAGCCCTAAAGGAAGGTGCATTGTTTGTTTTAGCTCTGCTTTTCAGAGACCAAACTGAACAGTCAACTCACATAGCTAATTGTACAGGCTGTGGGGTGGAACTGAGGGGTGGAATGGCAGTAACAAAAAGAGTGTTGGCCAGGCACAGTGGCTTACGCCTGTAATCCCAGCATTTTGGGAGGCTGAGGTAGGAGGATCACCTGAGGTCAGCAGTCTGACAGCAGCCTGGCCAACGTAGTGAAACCCCATATCTACTAAAAATACAAAAATTAGCTGGGCGTGGTGGCGGGCACCTGTAATCCCAGCTACTCAGGAGGCTGAGACAGGATAGTCACGTGAACCTGGGAGGTGGAGGTTGCAGTGAGCTGAGATGGCGCCACTGCACCCCAGCTTGGGCAACAGAGTGAGACTCCATCTCAGAAACAAAAAACAAAAAACAAAACAAAACAAAAGAGTGCTGAATTGGGAGTGGGAGACCTTGTAATCTCACCTCCAGCCAGACTAGGGACCTTAGGCTAGTCTACTTTCCTTTTGCATCTTGGCTTCCTCATTTGTAAGATGAGAGACTTGGATTATATTGGGAATTAAATTAGGCTCTGAAGGGCCCTCTCAGGGACAAATAAGGGTGGCTCAGAGACAGGGAGGGATGGTGAAAAGTCTTTCTCCTCCTTCAAACAGATCAGTTTATTTTCATCTTCTTATTTAATATTTGTGTGAGGATAGGGTTGTGGCGCTAAAAAGAAGTTTGCAGATGGGGCTAAATGATGCCTGGGGTAGGGTTGGGCCAGGGCCTCCTGCCATCACCTCTGCTTAGACAGGCGGTCTATGTGTCCAGCTGTCCATTCTGCCATTCCCTCTCCCTCTCCTTTCCCTTCTGCCAACACCAAGATTTCAGGTAAATCTAAGCACATTCCTGTTTTTCTAAATGGCATTAAGTTTTGCTACCTGAATTGTCCCAAGGCTGAAGCTGTGAAACCTTGGTGCTGAGCAAAACCAGGAAGGATCCCTTCCCTTGCAAACAGGTGGGGTCAGGCCAGGGAAGATCCAGCTTGCTGATGTGCGGTGCAATCTAGTTTGGCTGGTGATGATTAGCGGCCAGGAAGGTGGGACTTCTGGATGGCAGTGATGCCACCATGGCGGATCCCCTCCCCTGTCCCCCACTGGCCCTCACTGAGCCACCACAAACACATGGTGACCTACAGCTCAATCTTGACAAAAGCTTTCAGTTCAGTCACTCTACCTGTTTCCTGTGTTAAGGAAGTCATCATTACACTGCGTCCCATTGCATTCAAATTCCTGTCCTGCTCATTCATTTTTTTCTGTTAATTCATTGATCAGCCACCGACTGAGTGCTTATACTGCATGCATAGGACTAGGAGCTCAGGGGATGAAGAAAGGAGTAAAATAAGGTTCCTTTTACTAAAGGGTTTGCCATGCATCTCAAATGCCAAGTCTTGTGTGTTTACTGCCTTCTTTGTGAGTTCCGCCTTGCCTGATATAGTACTCTGCACTACTCATTTAAAAAATGAAGAATAACTGGAAATATACAGGAGAAGACAAACAGATGAGGAGGTTCTGAGTTGTTTGGCAAGTGTTAGTTTAGTGCAGGGATCGCCCCATTGACATCCTACTAAAAATACCAGGAACTCACCATCACTTGTTTTTGTCACCATACTCAGCTCAGAGATCCTTGCAGGAGAGAGGAGAACTGGATGAAAATGTCCTTGAGATTTCATTGCAGGTCCTGAAGAGTAGAGACAGTTAGGAATGGGACAGTTATTTTAGAGACAATTAGGAGAGAGAAAATGCCTTTTTTCATGCATTGATATTTTCTTTTCTTCTTTTTTTTAAGTGGAGATGGGGTTTTGCCATGTTGGCCAGGCAGGTCTCAGGTGATCTGCCCACCTCGAACTCCCAAAGCGTTGAGATTACAGGTGTGAGCCACTGCTCCAGGCCTTGAAATTTTCTTATAAGAGATTCAGATACATTAGAGATTGACAGTAAATGTGTACAGATGTGAAAGCAGTGGTTATATACCGCTGCCAAATAAATTTATATATGTATGTATCTATTTATGCACTATGTCCATATAAAAATTGGAAATAGAAAGGATAAGATGCCCTTTTTTTTTTTTTTTTTTTTTTTGAGATAGAGTTTCTGTCACCCAGGCTGGAGTGCAATGGTGCAATCTTGGCTCACTGCAACCTCTGCCTCCCAGGCTCAAGCGATTCTCCTGCCTCAGCCTCCCAAGTAACTGGGATTACAGGCACATGCCACTGCACCCGGCTAATTTTGTATTTTTAGTAGAGACGAGGTTTCTCCATGTTGGTCAGGCTGGTCTTGAACTCCTGACTTCAGGTGATCCACCCACCTTGGCCTCCCAAAGTGCTGGGATTACAGGTGTGAACCATCACGCCTGGCCAAGATGCTCTTAAAACACTCCTGCACATAGTTACCGGGAGACATATAGAAGAATATTTGTAATGCCAAAACAAGCTGTTCTCCAGCAATATAACAGATGTCAAAGTGTTCCATGTTCATATGATGGAATACAGCACAGCTACATGCAACAATATGGATGCATCTCAGGTCAAGTATGTTGAACAAAAAGCAAATTGCAGAAGAATAATACCCTGGGATTCTTACTGTTATTATTGGGAGTGGGAGATGTTGTAACCTGACCAGAGGTCAGTACTCTCCCTCCAGTCCATTTATGTGAAGTTCAGAAATATGCAAAGCTAAACAACATATTGTTTAAGGATTCAAATATATGTGGTAAAATTATAAAAATAAGGAAGAGAATGACCAACACAATATTCAGGCTAATGAGTACCTTCGAGGAGGAAGGGAAGGAAAGGGGATGTAGCTTGAGAGGGCCCACAGGGGTCTTCAAAGTTCTTGGTAAAGTTTGTGTTCTTAAAGTGGATGTGGGTGGTAACTGAGTGTGCACTGTATTGTTAATATCCCTATACATATTTTATAAAATTCTTACTAAATTCATTCAATATTTAACAAAAAACAAAAACGAATAAGACAAAGTCAATGATAAAAAACCCTCTATGCCGGGCGTGGTGGCTCACGCTTGCAATCCCAGCACTTTGGGAGGCCGAAGCTGGTGGATCACCTGAGGTCAGAAGTTTGAGATCAGCCTGGCCAACATGGTGAAACTCTGTCTCTACTAAAAATACAAAAAAGGCTGGTGTGGTGGCTCACACTTGTAATCCCAGCACTTCAGGAGGCCAAAGTGGGTGGATCATGAGGTCAAGAGATCTAGACCATCCTGGCCAACATGGTGAAACCCATCTCTACTAAAAATACAAAAATTAGCTGGATGTGGTGGCGTGCACCTGTAGTCCCAGGTACTTGGGAGGCTGAGGCAGGAGATTTGCTTGAACTTGGGAGGCGGAGGTTGCAGTGAGCTGAGATCGCGCCACTGCACTCCAGACTGGGTGACAAGAATGAAACTCCATCTCAAAAAAAAAAAAAACAAACAAACCAAAAAACCCCACAAAAAACCCTCTAATACTTTCCTCCCACATCTCTGGGGTCCAGGGTATATGCACATCCAACTTTGGAGACCACTGGCTTTATTATAAAGGATGAAGTTTTCATCCCTAAAAAGTAGTTTCTGTAGACTGAGAACAGAGTAAGGGACAGGAAGTTCAGCCCAGCATTAAGGGTGGAATGAGAACTGGGTAATCACTTACCCAGTGAGGTGTTGCCCAGAATGAGAGGGGCTTCGGGGTGTTTCACTTTCAGCTCCAGGAGATCCTTGAGGGTCCCAGGCGAGATCCAGGTAACTCTCTCTCCATAGAAGGTCAGCGTTTGTTTTTCTGGATTCTCTGCCATCCTCTAAGGGCAAATGACAAGTATGTGTGCCCGTGTGCATGCCTGTCCTTCCGGCTTATTCAAGGCCCCAGGTGGAAATGTGTTTCTCTACAGAGATGTCAGGGGTTCTGGGGTGTACTTGCCTAAAAAGATACTCACTATACCCATTGGCTAATGCCTGAATTTTCATAATTGGATGGCTTTCTGGGGACAAGTAGCAATATAAACTGGCACCTGTTATTGACCATTCAGTGTGTATTAATTTAGCATAATTTAGTCTTATGGCTTTAAAAATCATAATTACACTAATGCTCCTAAATTAATATCTTCAGCCTGGCTTTTTCCTCTGAAATCCAAGCTCATATCTGAATGAGTACTTGATGTTACCTCCTAGATGTGTAATAGGCATCTCAAATTTAATATGTCTCTTGGACTGGCTTAGAGTTATAAAGGTAAAAAGTTAATATTTCAGAAACTGAGCTCCTCATATCCAATCCCCTTCCAAGCCCCCAAAGAGAAACCTCCAAAAGGAAAACTCCCCTCTTCCTCCGGAGGTCTTCCCCATCTCTGTAAATGGCCATTCCATGCTCCCAGCTGTCCAAAGCCCTGGAGTCAGCCTTGAAGCCTCTCTCTCTTCCACCCTCACAGCTTATCCACCAGCAAATCTTACTGGCTTTTCTACCAAAATACATCCCGAATATACTCGCTTCTCACTCCTTCCACCCGAGCAGACTGGCACAGCCACCACCATCTCTCAGGATGGCGTTAGTCCTCTGACAAGGTTCATGCTCCTTCCTTCCCCCTCTGCAGGCCATTCTCAATACAGCAGCCAGAATGATCCTGTTACCACTTCAACTGGAGCATGCCCCTCCTCTATCCAGCCTGTTAGCTTCTCACCCTACACACAGTAAAAGCCGAGCAGCATGAAGTCCAGCATGGTCTGCCCCTGACAGCTCCTTGGCCTTCCCCTTGCTCACTCTGCCCCAGCCAGGCTGGACCATGCTCTGTCTCTGATCAGGCCTGGTGTTCTCCTGCCCTTGGGGCCTTTGCATTTGCTGTTCCTATGGCCTGGATTGCTCGTCTCCCTCTTCGGCTGGGAGGGCTGGCTCCCTCACTTCCTTCCAGACTTTCTTCACATGTTATACTCTCAGAGTTTTCTTTGGGCAGGATATCTAAAATTGCAACTCCATGCATCCTATCCTTCTCTGCTTTATTTTTTTCTCCTTAATACTTCTCAATCACTAACAGACTATATCCTTTCAAAAATTATTTATTATTTTTTGGGAGGACAGGGCCTCACTCTGCTGCCCAGGCTGGAGTGCAGTGGCACGATCTTGGCTCACTGCAGCCTTGACCTCCCAGGCTCAAGCAATCCTCCCACCTCAGCCTCCCAAGTAGCTGGGACGACAGGTGAGTGCCACCACAGCTGGCTAATTTTCTGTAGAGACTGGGTTTCGCCATGTCTGGCTGGTCTCCAACTCTTGGGCCCAAACCATCTGCCTGCCTTGGCCTCCCAAAGTGCTGGGATTACAGGCACGAGCCACCGCACCTGGCCACACTGTATCTTTTATCTATTATTTTGCTTATTATCTGCCTCTCTCACCAGATTACAAGCTCCTTGAGGGCAGGTGTTTTGTTAGTTTTGTTCCCTGCTGTATATTCAGTACCTAGAACAGCGTCTGGCATGTTGCTGGATGGATAAATACTGGTTGAATGAATAAACAAACACATTAGAACCCCTTCAGAAATAGGTGTTTGATAGAATAGGACTGCTGAATTTCTGCAAAGAAAGATACTGATGGGAGGAAGGCTGAAAGGTAGGGGTGTCTCCTGGAAGTGTTCCTTGGGGTGAATGTGCTGGAATGGGCCAGAAGACCAAGGAGAAGCTTAGCAGTGCTGTCTCCTGGACAGCCACTAGTGACACATTCCAAATGACAATGATGAGAGTAATGAAGAAATCATTTACAAAATCGCCACAGCGGAGGCTTCAGGGAAGCGGAGGCTTCAGGGTCAGGCAGGGCGTGGCGGGGAGGCAAGCAGTCATCTTCATCTGATCAAACATTTCCACAATTTGACAATTTCAAGGGAAGGAAAATGGAGACTTTATAAAACCGAGTTTATAACCAATGATATTTAAACGAGTATGTAAAATATCCAGCTCGTCTTACCAAGAGTTCTGGGGGAAATATGAGCTCCTGGGTTGGATCCAAGGAATGAAACTCCTCTTTCGCAAATAACTTCGTGCAAATCTTTATAAAAGGAAGAAACAGATGGCTCTGTCAGCCCAGCTCAATTGGAAACAGCCTTGTAATTCTTTATAGGAATTAGGCAACATGAACGTAGTGATAACTCTCCTAGTCTCCCTGGACAGGTAAATAGTTCAAACCAAATAATTTAAAATAGGAATCTTGTTTTAAGAGAAATACTGATTTGCCACTAATGCAACACTAAAGAAAAGAGTATTCTATGAAATAGTACAAAGAGTATTCTGGAAAACACCAAGACAGTCTATGAAAAACTGTGAGAGGTTAAATAAATTAGGAAAATCCTCTCCATTGTGCCCCACATGCCCACGCTTAAACACACACACACACACAATTTGACTTTAATAACAATAGTTAACGTTTATTAAGTGCTTGCATTCCAAATGCTTTTACATGTAATTTATTTAATCTTCACAATAATTGAATAAAGAAAGTAAATTATCTCCATTTTACCCTGTAGGAAACCAAAGCACAGTGAAAAGTTACCCAAACTGTAATCCTGTCTGAATCAGATCTGTTTTAGCTTTGGAAAACACTTCTTGCCAGAAGAACATTCCTGAAGAGATAAGGAAAACTGGGAGAGAACTGTGGAGCACAGAGGTGGATGTGGGTGTGCTGGAGAAGAGAATATATAGGCTGAAAGGTAGACAGATCAGGGTTCACTCACTCTGAGGTCAGCACTCTAACCTTTCCAATGGAAAGGTCCTTAACCTCTTTAAGGATTAAATGAAAATAACCCATATTTTGAAGGGTAATTGTGATAATAGGTAAAATGACCTGATATTTGTCCAACACTTCCCCTCTTTTTCTATCTCTCTGAGGTTTTCCCAGGCTCCAGAAAAAAATAAAAACACTTGTAATTCTTCCTTGATAAGGTTCTTAGTAGGGCCACAGGTTAGGCATTTCAGGATGACATCTGTTTTTGCGTTAGTTGGCGTTAGAAGTATAGGCAGTGCCTGAGGGCAATAATGTGGTATATATCTAAAACTAGAAATAAGTTTGTGCTGGGGAATTAAAATATAAAACAAACATAATAAATGAACGCTGAGAAATGAAAAGTTTTCTTAAACAGATCCCAGGCCAAGATTTAACGGCTACCCAAGTGGAAGATCTTAACATCGCTTAAAGAGAAGGGGGAGCCGCTCGGGCAGACACCTGGCCTCATGCAGGTCCAGTCTGCTGGAAGAGAAGGGTCTTCTATGGCGCTGCCCCTTAAGGCTATGCAATTGCTCTGTGTCCATGCTCACCAAGCAAATTTCTCCTTGTAATTTGGCTTCTTTGTGTTTTCCTATAGGGAAAGGATCTGTGGCTCAGTGATGGCAAGATCCACTTTATAATTGTGTTTCTCTTCATAAATGAATATGGGGCTCATTCCAGTTTAAACGTCATGGTCTTTTGAGTTTGGTTAAAGTGAGTCAGGTGGTCCCTAGAGCCCAGTCATTGCCCAAATAGAATTCCCGAGACCACAAAACTGAGAATTGACTTTAGGATATATTGACCCCAGCAAGGCATTGATCGTCTGTAAAGCGGTTGTGAGGGGTGAAGCCCCCTCCCTTGGGCAGCATTCCTCTGTGTCACGGCACACTTTCTTTAGACACAATTAAGGTGACGGTGGGAGCCAAGAATGGGAAAAAGGTATGTGTGAAGGATAGAAACACGCGGGTTTGTCTGTGGTCGCTCTCAGATTTCCTCGCTTACTGGGAGCTGATTCTGTATTTTATCCTGTATTTCAAGTTCTCTAAGTAATATCTTTAAGAATATGGCAGTGCCGTTTTTTTCCTGGAAAGGAGCATCTCTCAGGGAACAAAGCCAGAGACCGGAATGTTTAAGGCTGGACTTCCTAGCTAGGGGGCCACTGACTCGTGTGTGACTGTGGACGGCTCCTCAGCCCTCTGGGACTCCAGCGCCCTCTGTCTACAAAGGAGGAGACATGACAGAAGACGGCTCTGCAGGGGCAAGTATGGAATCCACTTCCACCTGAGAATGCGACCCATCCAGAGTGGGCGGAAGTGCTTTGTTTCTGGTCTGAGTGTTTTTGTCTTCCTGTTGTTCCAGCCTTTCTGACTACGAAGGGGAAAATCGGAGTGTGGGCTTTGATTACCACTTTCCGCAGCTCCCAGAGGAAAAGAGTAATATTTGCACATGCGCTTCGGACAGCTGTAAGCAGAGAATGACCATGAAAATAAGCAAGCACAGTTTCAACACTGGGTCTGCATTAAGCAAGACTCACAGTGAGCAGACAAAACAAACAAAAGGACTCACTTCATTTTTCTTGCCAAGTGGGGAAGAGTCGTTTTCTCCCCAATCCAAGCAGCATTTTCCCATTCCTTTCTGTTGACAGCTATTTGACTCCTAAGAAGGTGAAATGCCTTAGATTAAAAACTTTTGAGTAGGTAAATGGGAATGTGCCTTGAAAGGTTGGCAATTTAAATGAAACTTCAGACTTTTTAAGCCACTGTTGGTGGTTTCTATTGGAACACGGATAATCACAAGGTATTTCTTCTTTTGCTTATTTTTAAGAATAATACATATAAAGTATATAAGATACATAATTTGATAGGTAATATACAAAATATATAATATAAAATGATAATATAGAATATAGAGAGGTGTAAAAGAAATAAACTATCATTACTCTATTCCACTGATAATGTTTCACATTTGGGATTGTATTAGTACATTTATATAGTACATAGTATGTGAACATTTTTGTTCATTACACGTACAGCTTTGTGTACATATATGAATTTTTAGGTTAATTCCTAGTGGAAAATTAATTGATAGATGCTTTACAGGGCAATAATAATTTATAAGAAGAAAAAAGAAAACCATTTTAGAAACCAGATCTCCCAGACATTTGGGATGTGGATGGAGCTGTCTGGGGATGAGTTGACAATGAGTTTTAAAGCAGGTTTCCCTTTGCTGGCTCTTTCACTTCCCATTTCTTCTAAACTTACCTCTTGTGTCTTTTTCCTTGAGTAAGTTCTCCTAAGTCCCTACCACAATACTTTCTTCCAGACACTTCAGTTCTTTGTCTCTACTTGAATGTTTTGAGCTGCCATCTTTCCAATTTTATCCAAGAAGCAAAAACAGCTGGGCCAAGCAAGCAGCACCTGTCTTTCTCAAAGCTCTGAGAGCTTCCACGGTGCACCATGAACCAATAACGGAAAAAGCCAGTCATCTCTTGGCCCACTCGATATTAGCCTTGTGTATTCCCTCTGAGACTGGGTTGCTTCACCCACTAAAGTCCCGTAAGACATGCTGGCTACCAGGTTGGGTGGCTGAACACATTTTTGCCTTTATCCCCAGACGTGCCTGGAAAGGTAGATAATAACATCTGTATCCACAGGCAAAGATGCTTCCTTTAGCTTTTTTCGTTTGTATTTCACAAGTGCTTTTTCACTCTACACCAGCCATTTGCTGGGCTTACAAGCGATTTCATCTACTTCTCAGCATGTTAACTTCGGCTCCCTCACGTGGCAGTAGACATCTGGGAAATGCATGCACGGTGACCTGCCTGGTTCTAGGACACGGGACACACCTCCTGGTCTACTTCTGGGCCCACCTCTACGATCTGTGGAGCCTCAGCAAAGAGTGCAAACAAAGGCCCCCAGCCTGGTGCCTGCTGGCCTTCTCCTCTACCCTGGCTCTGTTCTGTGCTGTGAGGAGCCTGAGCACTGCAGCCTGAACAGCCAAGCTCAGTCTACTCCCTCCACACACAGCTGCTCCTTGGCCACCCTCTGACCTAGGGGTGCAGACCCTGCTGTTATGATCTGCCCTAGACGGACTCAGATAAGAAGCTTATGTGTGGTCTAACAGTGGGGTCAAGGCCATCCATGGAGAATGATCTAGAAAAGGGGTGAGGTTTCAGGTGGGCAAGTCATCCTGGTGCCTTGAACTCCCGAGAATCGCTGGAGGAGGACCAGAGAGGAGCCCTCTAAAGTATGGGTCCCCTTTTTTGGTCCTAAGGGCTGTACTGCCCACATTCATCCTGCCCTCAGCAGAGAACCACCAGATGTGCCTGTTTGGTCTCCCTGTCAAACACTATTCACATGTCAATGACGTCCTCAATGATAGCAGTGACTATTTGTGGAACTCTTACTAAGTGCCAAGCAAGACTTATGTGATTTTCTCAAGGGCCCAGTGAAGAATCCCCATTTTGTAGGGGAAACTCCCTGTGCTCTTGTATTTGGAGGGAATTTTGGGTTCCACTCTATGTATTCAGCTTCTTGTCTGCTCACACCTTCTCAGCTGGTTGGATTCTGGAACTGACCTTGCCTCACCAAAGCAAACTCCACCCCCTTGCATCCTTTGTCCCTTTGGGTTTGCCGATGCCCTCTGACTTGCCTGTCCAGATGCTTTGCTGAACTAGTTACAGAAAATGTCTGGGCAGCTGGTTGGATATCTGACTTCCCTCTGTGATTTTGATTGGACAACATCAAAGGTGTGACAACATTCCCCCAGTCCTCAACAAAAAGCTAAAACTCCAGTGAGTTGGTTGGAGCTAACTCAGTAGGTCTCCCTGACAGTCTGTTGAGATGGTCTAAAAAATTTTAATTCCTCTGTCCCTGGCCTTGATCAGCTGTCATTGTCATTCTTGCTGCATAAAGTGTCCCCACAGTCACCTACTTACCATGCAGAAAGTCCTTCCACTCTCAAGTATTGGCCGATACCCAGTGCAGCGGCATAGATTACCTAATCAATCAGAGAAGAAGTATGGTTGTTAGTAGGCTTTGTATTTACTGGTTTCTTTTGTCTTTTGAAAGTTAAATAGATCTAGGTTTTTTTTTTTAAAGGGGTCTCACAATGTTGCCTAGGCTGTATTCAAACTCCTGGTCTCCTACCTCAGCCTCCTGAGTAGCTTGGGCTACAGGTATGCAGCACTGAGCATGGTTCCCAACTTTTTTAAAAAGGATATTTTAACATCTGCCAAGTGGTTTAATGCTTTATTCCTCTACTTGGAATATTATCCTGCCCACTACCTCAATTCCAGTTTTATTCTTTGTCTTAAAGATGATAGCCTAGTTGGCGAGCTCACTTTCTTCATCTATTAATTCATTAATTCAATGTCGATCTATTGACAACTATATTTCAGATACTAGGTAAGATAACGGGGATCCTCAAAGAGAAAACCTGGGCGGTTTCTAAGGCCATCATGCCTTGGATGGTTTGTCAGTGATGCTCCTCGGATGCTTTTAGATTATTACATCAGAATCTCCTGGGGGCATTTTTAAAAAATGCAGATTCCTAACCCTGCTCCAATTCTCCTGAATCAGCCATTTAGGGGTAGGCCCAGGAATCTGCATTCCAGACGTCTGCAGGTAATTCTACTGCACGGACTTTCCATTCTATTGCTGTTTCATGTAATAACATTTGAGAACCTCAGGTTTCCAAAGATGAAGGCCTAGGGGGTGGGAGTGAAAGAGAGTCAGTGTGGCAGTTTATCTGGCAAGGCTTCACAGAGAAGCCTGGGCTTGAAGGATGAGCAGGCTGTGGAATGGTAGAGAGCTGGGGAGAGGCATTCTGGGTTCTCAGAGCAGCAGGCACAGGTGCAGAAGAGATGGGGTTGGGAGGGGACTGGCCTGCAGGGAGCCATGGAGAGTAGGAGGAAGCATGAGTTAGGGAGGTCAAGTAGTTGGACTTCTCTGAATGCCTGGTGAAGGAGGTTAGGCTTGGCCATGCTTTAGGCATAAGGAGCTGCTGAGGGATCTCAAATAGGAGAGGGACCTAAGGAGGGTGGGGAAGTCCACCAGCAGCTGGCAGATTAGGGGAGTGTGTCTGTGCTCCCGATCAGCCCTCAACCTAAGAATTTGTGTATTTAACAGATAACTTGTTTAGGGATTATTAACACCTGAAATGGGTGTTTATTGATTCTTCAAAAGGGATATGATTATGGACTCTTCTTCAGTAACTTAAACCCATTGAAGATTTTAAAGAATTCTTTTTTTTTTTTTGAGATGGAGTCTTGCTCTGTTGCCCAGGCTGGAGTGCAGTGGTGCGATCTCGACTCACTGCAACCTCTACCTCCCAGGTTCAAGCAATTCTCCTGCCTCAGCCTCCCAAGTAGCTGGATTACAGGTGCACGCTGCCATGCCCAGCTAATTTTCATATTTTTAGTAGAGATGGGGTTTCGCCATGTTGGCCAGGCTGGTCTTGAGCTCCTGACTTCAAGTGATCCGCCCGCCTTGGCCTCCCAATGTGCTGGGATTACAGGTGTGAACCACCGTGCCTGGCCTAAAGGATTCTTTTGGTATGTGAAGGGCCATGTTAGGGGTTGAGTTATGTCCCCACAAAAGACATGTTCAAGTGCTAAACCCTGGAACCTGTGAATATGAACTTATTTGGAAATAGGTTCTCTGCAGATGTAATCAAGTTAAAATGAAGTGATACTGGGTTAAGGTAGGCCCAATTTGATTATTGGTGTCCTATAAGAAGAGGGAAATTTGGACACAGACACATGGGGGAGAAGACCATATGAGGATGGAAACACAGATTGGAGTGATGCATCTACAAGCCAAGAAATGCCAAGGAAGGAAATGCCATTGTTAAGCAGCAGAAGCTAGGCAGGGGTGAGGCAGGGGTGAGGAAGGGTCCTCCCAGAGAGCCTTCATAGAGAACATGGCCCTGTGGATGCCTTGCTATCAGACTTAAAGCCTCCAGCGCTGGGGGAGAATACATTTCTGCTATTTTTTTTTTTTTTTTTTGAGACGGAGCCTTTCTCTGTTGCCCAAGCTGGAGTGCAGTGGCACGATCTCGGCTCACTGCAACCTCCGCCTCCCAGGTTCGAGCGATTCTCCTGCCTCAGCTTCCTGAGTAGCTGGGATTACAGGCAAGCGTCACCATGCCCGGCTTATTTTTGTTTCCCCATGCTGGCCAGGCTGATGGGTTTCCCCATATTGGCCAGGCTGGTCTCGAACTCCTGATCTCAGGTGATCCGCCCGCCTTGGCCTCCCAAAGTGCTGGGATTACAGGTGTGAGCCACTGTACCTGGCCCATTTCTGCTATTTTAAGACCAGCAGTTTGTGGTACTGAGTTAGGGCAGCCCTGAGAAATGAATACAGGCCCTTAACAAAGGAAGCCAAATAAGTTACTGGATAGAAAATGGGGTGTTAAGTGGGTGGTGTGGAGTGTATGCACTGTGCTAGTTCTGTGCAGGCCATTCCAAGCACATGCTCTGATAAGCAAGGAGAAGCTTGGCATTCTCTGCTCCTGGGTGCTGTAGCTACTTTAGAACCAACTGAAGCAGAGGCCTGAGAGGGGCTAGGATGACATTGGGGGTGGTGTGGAGCAGTTTCTCGATCTATCCAGAAACACACTTCCTACCTGGCCCCAGGTGGGTGGTGGGTTTTCTCTGTTTAGACTTACCCCCCAGGGCTTCCATGAGCTGCTCCTCCGAGGGCTGCGGGTGGTTCCTGAGCAGTGCGTACATGGACATCACCATCCCAGGGGTGCAGAATCCACACTGGGTGCCGTGGCTCTTGGCGATCCGCTCCTGGAAAGAGACATGAATGGTTTCGGCCGTGCCTTCTCTCTGCCAGCAACTCTCACCACACTCCACAGCCTGCAGTTCCCTGGCAATGGTAGAACCCACTCCCTTCCCTTTGATCAGACTCTGTCTGTGCTCCTTTCCCTAGGCTGCTCCTGTAGGAAGTGGCCAGAAGCAATGTCCTATGATAATCAGTTTCCAAGGTCAAGTGCCCAAATCCTTCTAATTGGGAATTAGTAGCATGCATCCTTACTATCAGAGTGCAAAGAATCCTCCAGAAATCAATAAGTGTAAACAGAGTGTGTGGGAGTTTCAAAAATAGTTTTCTCCAACACCTCCGCATGTTGCACAGTTTAGTTCTATGAGGCTACCTCTTTCTGATTAACTTGGAGGCTGTTGATCCCACTGTTGATCTCACTTTGCTTTCTTCCTTAAATTCTTCTGTGTTGGCACAAAGGGAGCTCTCCTTTCAAAGGTCCGAGATTTTGGTCCATGTCCTGGTCGCTGCCATTTAAAGTGTCATACATGGACTAGTAGTATTGACTCCACCTACAGGAAATGAGGAACCTGAGGCTCCTGCTTCAAATCTCTTTACTCAGAATCTGCATCTTTAACAAGCTCCTGGGTGAGTCTTAGGAACATTAAAGTTTGTGTCTAAATCTGGAAGCCCTGTTCTAGATTGCAGAATGTAATGTAATCCTAAGATTTGGGTTTATCAAACTTGCTGTGAGCATCCTCTCTGCCCTCCTACTAGACTCTGCTACACTCTGCTGGGTCATTTGTCTTTGCTCATCTCCTTGGAGTTCATTCTCCAATGAGATCATGTAGTTAAACCCAGAGACCCTCTGGGCTCCGCCTGTCTAGAAAGACTCAGTGTTGGTTAATCTGGTCCTGTGACTCCTAAGCTTCTGTAACAATGTTGGAGGAATAGTTGTGCTCTCTGTCAACACATGCCACATTGCTCTTAAATCCAACCTCTTTGTTCCAGCTTTAGGTTAAGATTCAGAGAAACAATTGTTCTCATGTTCTGGTGAAGTTTTAGATTCCTCTTACCCCCAATTCTGATTTTACTACTAAGACCTCTGCACCACAGGGAATAACTGTAAATTTTATTCTGTTAGCCTCAGAGACATTTTATTCTATGTGAAATATTCTTTGTATGATACCTATTCCAGACCATTAATCAATGCTTCAATAATTCTGCTTTTCATTCAAGCAGAAAAAGTGAAAAAAAAAAGATTAATTAAATGTGGATGGAGTTTTCAGTTTCCTTTTAAATAACTTAACAAATGTTATTACCCTGGTCGATAGGCATCCAAAGCTTCTACTTACCTGATCACAACCTAGAAGCCTCAGGCAGTATAGCCAACACAGCATTTGGCAAAAAGAAAAAGTTAAGAAGTGAGAAAATTAGGATGTGCTCTTACCTGTACAGGGTGAAGCCTGGTTCTGATGCTTCCAACACCTTCCACGGTGGTGACAGCAACTCCATACAGAGAGCAGATGGGCATCAGGCATGCGGTGACAGAGAAGTGTCTTTGTATAAGAAACACAAGGAAAATCAAGAGAAGTAACACAGTCCTGCCTCATGGGGAAGGCTGGCACCAGGAAGAACAGCAGAAAACCAGGAAGCCCATCACTGAGGGGATGGGGAACTGGAGAGGTGACAGGGAAAGGAAGAATTTACAGTCCTCTCTGCTGACTTCACACTGTCTGTAGGAATAGGGATCCTTAAGGTGAACCTGGGCATTCTGAACTTCAGAAACACTTTCCAAGCCCAGAACAGACCCACCCGGGAGTAACGGGAATGAACTTGGGTGTGGTTCGTTGTGTGTGGTTCATTGAAGTGTGGTTGGACTTCAGTAGTATTCACTGGGGCATTGACTTCATAACAAGCAAAAGGTTTTATCCGTATGGACACATTTGGGAATTTTTTTGCTTCCAAATTTAAAACTCTCTGGATAAGGTCATTCAATAGTGTAGGATGACCTGTGTTCTGAAGCCATCTCTTGATTTGTTGGGCCAGTGGACTTGGGGGAACCCCAACTTCTAGAATCTGGTCCTTAATCAAAAGATGAAATCTTGGCCCAGGTCCTTGATCTGTAGGGCTGGTCCAGCCCTACTGTAGAAAGGGCATTAGCTGCTGGTGGTGGTGGCTCACACCTGTAATCCCAACACTTTGGGAAGCTGAGCAGGCAGATTGCTTGAGATCGGGAGTTTGAGACCAGCCTGGGCAATATGGTGAAACCCTATCTCTACCAATAATACAAAAAAATTAGCTGGATGCGGTGGCAGGCACCTGTGGTCCCAGCTACTGGGAGGCTGAGGTGGGAGGATCACTTGAACCTGGGAGGCAGAGGTTAGAGTGAGCTGAGACAGCAACACTGCACTTCAGCCTGGATGACAGAGTGAGACTCCGCCACAAAAAAAAAAAGGGAAAGAAAAAGCATTAGCTTAAGAGCCAGAAAATGTGGGGTTCCAGTCCTTGTTCTAAAGCTTACTAGTTGTATGACTTTGAACAAGTCACTTCATCTCTTTGAGCCTCAGTTTCTTCATCTATAAAATCAATGGCTAACCTACATTGGGGTTTCTTAATCTGGGGTGCATAGATGGGCCTTGGGGGATCTCCCTGAAATGGTGTGTGAAACGTAGTTAGTTTATGTGTTACCTGAGTAGATGGCTCACAGCTTTCATTGGATTTTTCAGAGGCGTCTAAGATCCGTATACAGCAAGAATCTAAGAACCTTTCTTAAAGTTGTTAGCTAAGAACACCAGCAAGAAACAAAGTGCTGTCCTGGCTTCTGGGCTGGGATACCTTGTCCTCCTGGACATGGGGTCATGCTTGGACACCATCACGGTGCAGGCGCCGCAGCCTCCTCTTCCGCAGGCGTACTTGGTTCCTGTGAGACGTACTGGAAGAGGCGCAGTCAAGGAAAAGATGCCAAGGAGAACATTTGCTTTCAGTATAGCTGCCTCCCTAGGAGGTCACTTCTGAGGAAGGTCTTTTGGGGGGTGAGTGCAGGTCTGAGAAGCCACTCACCTGCCTTCAGTTCTTAGTGTGACACTGGGCATATTAACCTCTCCCTGCCTGTTTTCTCACAAAGAGGGAGAAGCAATAACTATTTTATCTTCACAGGCTTATTGTAGGCATCTTGTAGGATAATGGGTATAAAGCCTTTTGAAAAATCCTATTTTATTATAGGGTATTCTTATATGTCTTCTTCTGAGTTTCAATCATGTAATTGGAAGAGAGGAAGGTTATTTTTAGCAACTCAATTTGTGTTGCATTTGAAAGCAAATTGGTGAATTTTTGGAGGAATCTTCTATCCCTATTTACAGATCCCACCAAGTGTCTCTCTGCTGTGGCTTGGCCCGGGTCCAGTCCCAAACCTAGGCTCAGCCCCAGTCCCTTATCTTTATTCATCCTTCTCCCTAACTGTGGTTTATTTCCATGTAATTTATAGAATTGGAGGTAATTAACTATACTGGCCAAAAAGATTTCAGAATGCCCAACTCTTTACTGCTATTGCCTTTTTTTTTTTTTTTTTTTTTTAACCCTAAGGCTTATTCATCGAAATTGAGTCAAAATTTAAAATGCCTATCAGAGTGGTGACGTAAATGAAGGGGGGCTACTGGTGAGCTCAAGCCCCTTAGGAAAGGGCTGGGAACAGTCCTGCTCTGCTCTAAGCAAGACTGTTGACATGCGGGGATGGCTATCTCCCATTTTTCAAGAGAAACTGAAAAATCTTGATTTTAAAAGATATGAAATTTTCTAATTTCTAAACATCAACAACCAATTAAAAACCATGGGCTTTTAAACAAAACTTGCCCAGAAGCTGATTTCATTAATTAGTAATTTCTGTCATTTATTTATTTTTGGTTCTCAGAGAACTGAGAGATCCATATTTTAATTTACCAATTAAAATATGTTTGCTATTAAGAGGATCTATATTCCAGAATATGAAATGGCAGGGAAAACCTAGGGTAAGAAGACACATGTAGGGAAAGGAAATCTTTCCCTGTGATACAGGTTCTCACTGAATCTGGGGAATTTGGTTTCGAAAAAGGGCAGGGCGCATGCAACACAAGCCTCTATTACATAACAACCCTGGTGGGGCCCCGGAAAGCCCGTAAGGGAATTATTAGTGCTGAAATAAAGAGCTTAGCTTCTATTTCACTACATTATCAGATACAGGAAACTCTGGGGAAACGTCATCCTCTCCAAAATAGCCCGATTAACCTAATAGCCTTAAAACCACGGCCAAAAGCAAATACAGAGGAAGAGCCAAGGAGGCTCACTATTTGAATGGAGAGATTTGATTCATTCTCATAATTCTCAGCTGGCCTAAGTGTTAGGGCAAACACAGACAAGGCCAGGACTTTGACAAAAGGGTCCAGTTCTTTCGTAGGAAGGTCAGCAGAGTCCCTTCTGGGTCCACATTCCTCTCTATCACCTGTGTTGGGAACAGAAGAGAGATGATTATGGGGCTTGAATCCATGACCCTGTGGAACATCTGTCGAAATCTGTTTGATTTAGGGATTGGGGCATAATAGGCCTGATTTCATCTGCACCTGTTTTTTTTGGTGCTCTGAGGGCACATAGTGTTCACACATGTTAACAGGACAGAAGACTCACAGGGCAAGTGTGGCAACAATGCTGTGATATATGTGTACAGCCGGGACCACTGCTATGTAAAGATGCCTCTGGGAGGGTATTATTCATATTTGCTCCACTATCTATTTTTGTGGAATCTTCCAATTAAGCCTTGAAATATTTCAAATCTGGGAGGGACTCGGATTGTGTGCATGTGTGTGTGTGTGTGTGCCTGTGTGTGTGTGTGTGTGCCTGTGTGTACGTGTGTGCATGTGTGCGTGTGTGTGCATTATGTGTTTGTGTGAGCGCATTATGTGTTTGTGTGTGCGTGTGTGTGCATGTATGCAATGAAGGGTCCTGTAGGGAGGCAAGCTGGTTAGGCAGAGATTCTGGCCCCTCTGAGATCCTTCTGGTTGGGAATGCATTTGCCACAGCGGGAGTCTGAAGAGTGGTAGGAAGAGGAGATGGAGAATTGCTGCCATCCTGGGGAGGCCCTGGAGCCTGCCACTCCCCTCAATAGCAGTGGGGCCAGTGGTGAGACTTGATGACCCAGGTGGCCCTGGTGGACACTAGCATCCCCCTCACCCTTGAAAAGTGGAGGTTTGGCAGGGCACAGTGGCTCATGCCTATAATCCCAGCACTTTGGGAGGCTGAGGCAGGTGGATTACTTGAGGCCGGGAGTTCAAGACCAGCCTAACCAACATGGCGAAAACTTGTCTTACTAAAAATACAAAAAAAAAAAAAAAAAAAAAAAGAGCTGGGCATGGTGGTGCATGTCTATAATCCCAGCTACTTGGGAGACTGAGGCATGAAAATCACTTGAACACAGGAGGTGGAGGTTGCAGTGAGTCGAGATTGCACCACTGCACTCTAGCCTGGGAGACAGAGCAAGACTCTGTCTCAAAAAACAACAACAACAAAACAAACAAACAAACAAAAAAACAAAAACAGAAAAGTGGAGGTTTTAGCCACAAGGAGACTTCTTTGGTGCCTCTTTCCCATTTGCTTATTTTGGGATAGTTCCTTTGACTTTGTCTTGGGGTGTCCTGCAAACACATCTAGCCATTCTGTTGCATTGGAGGAAAGGAAGATACAGTGAACTATCCATGTTAGGGTCTTCCTTTCTCCCTAGAAGGAAGACATAAACTTTTGTAGATCTCAAAGAATTAAAAAAACAAGGAAGATGCATCCAAGCTGGGATGTTAAAATTCAGCTGCTTTCTGGATCTCCAGGGGATCTGAATCAATGGAAGAAGAGGCTATTCTCTGCCTGCCCGTACCCCCACTGCTGGTCCTTTAAACACATGGATTGACAGTGTGGTTGGATGATTTTTTTTTTTTTTTTGAGATGAAGTCTCGCTGTTGTTCCCCAGGCTGGAATGCGATGGCATGATCTCGGCTCATTGCAACCTCCATCTCCCGGGTTCAAGCCATTCTCCCGCCTCAGCCTCCTGAGTAGCTGGGATTACAGATGCCTGCCACCACGCCCGGCTAATTTTTGTATTTTTAGTAGAGATGGGGTTTCACCATGTTGGCCAGGCTGGTCTCGAACTCCTGACCTCAGATGATCTGCCCACATCGGCCTCCCAAAGTGCTGGGATTACAGGTGTGAGCCACCACGCCCAGCCAGATATTTTTGTTGTGTGACTGAGTCCCACCCCTACCACACCCTCTTTGCATTTCTTCTAACCCTTGACTTATTCCCTGTTCTGACTGCAGCTACTTCACTCTGGGCTCATGGCGCAGAGGGGATGTGGAGTGGAAAGTAGAGGAAGGAGCCTCCTCTGGCTTTTGAATCTCCAAAACCTAGGCCAGTGGGTCAGGCAAGTAAGGACGCAGACCCTTGAACGACAGTTTTGGAAGAACATGGCAGTTGCTGGTTATGGAGTCTGCATACAGGAGAGTGGGTCAGAATGGCAACGATGAGAACTTTAAGGTTCCTTTCTTGAACTAAGCTCTGGGGTTGGGGGTAGACAATGACCAAGCCCTGGGGCTGAGGGTCCTTAGGGGAGAGGTGACAAGACCCTAGAAAAGCCGTGTGCCTTAGGAGCTGCAGAATGGTTCATTTGAGAGACAGACAGGGACTCAGGAAGGGAAGGACCTGCAGAGGGCACTAGGGTTAACTAGGGGCCTGCATGGGTGGATGGTCAGGACTGGAGGGAGGATGCTGGGACAACTGGCAATGGAGAGTCCCTGCTCTTGTTATATAGGCTCCAAAATGGAGCTTAGCTACAACCCAGGGAAAGAAGGGTACTCCAATCGACTGTGAGGACATTTTAGCCAATTCTGTGTGATGAGGACTCAACAGAAAAATTAAGTTGATAAAAAAATAAAAAAGGTCCCATTTCTTGTCCTCCTAATTTTGAGGATCAAGATGTGTCACCAAATAAAGTGTGTCCATGGATCAGGTCTGGCACCAGGTGCTTTACAAGGGGGGGTTCCTAAGCAAGGAAAGATGCAGCTTTCTTTTCATCTTTACAATAGTCCTAGAAGTAGATTCCAAAGGTGAGGACTCCAAGACTCAGGGAGGGGAAGTGGGGTGCACAACATTATATAGTAAATGGCGAAGCCAGATTCATCCGACACCAAGGCTTTGCTGCATCCCCCCCACATTTCCAGGAGCTGAGCTCTGGCTGAGTGGGAAACAGGTCACATTAGGATGGCTTTCTAGTACCTGGCTTCTTGCCCCTGACTACAGGGGCTCAGCCCAAATGGGCCACAAGAACTCCCCTCCAGCTTGTGGTTTCCTGCTGCCTCTGCAAACCACGGCAGGAATGCCCATCACTTACCTTCCTCCCGTTCACGAAGAAAACCAGCTCATCTGATTGTGATGCGTAAGGCATTGCACCTGTAAATAAGCTCTGCTTTACAAGAAAAGGTGAGAATGCAGTTTGCCCCAGCCACAGAATTGAGTGGTAAGGACTTAGGTCTAAGCAACTAGAATCTCTCCCTGTGTAGAAGCAGGTGGCCTGGAGCCTCAGGATCACAAGAGCTGGAGACTTCCTTGTTTCACAGCTGAAGTCTAGGGCCCCTGTCTAGTCCAGCCTCTTAACTTGAGCCTCACTCTGCCTCCCACCAATCCTGACTTTGAAGCTGACTCTGTACACAGCCCACACCTCTTCATGCTTTTTCTGAAGTTTGAGGGCGTCAGCATGAAAACCATAAAAAACAATCTAAGCTTAAGCCTGCTCTGCACACTGCCTCAGCCCTGGGAACAGACCCTGGATGGATTTCACTTTTTTCAAAGACAGAAGTGGGCTTTCTGAGACCTCCTACTTTCCCCAACTTTTTTTTTTTCTAATTTTAGCTGCAGAAATGTCTCCTCATAGGAGATCATATGATCAAATCCAGTCTGTGCCATAGTTGAAGTGGAGTTGTGGGGTGCCTTCCTACTTCCTCCCCACCCCCAGAATTGTTCCACTGGAAAATAGTGATCTAGTTAAGGCAACCACTGTACAAATAAATAAACTGAGAGGTGAGATTGGTAGGCCCAGAGAGGTGAGATTGGTAGCTTGGAGTCACTCAGAAGTAAGTGGTAAAGCAGGAACTAAAACTGAGATATTTGCCTTGTAACACCTGTAGAGTGTATAAACAGAATCCTTGATTTAAAAAAAAAGAAAACCCAGCCAGGTGTGGTGTGGCTCACACCTGTAATCCCAGCACTTTGGGAGGATTGCTTGATCCAAGGGGCTTGAGACCACCCTGGGCAACATGGCAAAACCCTGTCTCTACTAAAAAATACAAAAATTAGCCAGGTGTGGTGGCACATGTCTGTAGTCCCAACTACTCGGGAGGCTGAGGCAGGAGGATGACTTGAGCTTGGGAGGTCGAGGCTGCAGTGAGCTGTGAACACGCCACTGTACTCCAGCCTGGGTGAAAGAGCGAGACCCTGTCTCAAAAAATAAAAAAGAAAAATATCATCTTTGTTCTTTATGAACATCTCCAATTAGATATGTGTAGATAAAATGAAGCAGTTCTTATTCTTTCAGCTGAAGTAATGCCTAGCACTTGGCCTCATGTATGGGTGAAGCAAGTAGCTGCTTATGTGCCTGGCTTCGGGAGAGCTGGCAAGGCCACTCTGTTCCCCAACACTTCCTTAACCAGTTCTTGGAGCCCTGGCACCATCATTAGAGTCAACCCTTTGTCTTCAGATGAGCATTGTGGCAGTGTATCTTTCAGGCCAGAATGGCAAACACCTGGCATCCTCTTGATCTGGCTAATTGAGGAAGGTCCTGTCATTCCCCTGGTCCCGATGTGACTTCAGAATCCTTCCTAGAGCTACTCCTCAATGAATAGAGTTGGCAGCTTCCAAATTTCTTGACAATTCTAATGCCTAGGTGCTCAGGCATTCCAGTTTTCATGTACCCATGGAGACGAGTGTTTACACACATGCCTGTGTGTTGGTTTGAGTATGTATATGGGTGTTTTACATGTATTAAACAGTTGCCAAATACATCTGCAACAGTCCTGTGAGAGAAGTTAGAGATCGTGCTGTGAATTAGGAAGGACCTTCAGGTCATACTTTGATCATATCACTCCTGGTGCTATCAGGACTTTTTCGATCATGTTACTCCTGTTCAAAACCCCCGAATAGCTCTCTGCTTGGAACATAGGTTTAAACTCCTTAGCCCAGTGTGCCAAGCCTTCCGCAACCTGTCCCTGTCTCTGGCCTCTGACTCTCTTGCTCTTAAAAAAAAAAAAAAATCTCAGCTGGGCATGGTGACTCACACCTGTAATTCCAGCACTTTGGGAGGCCGAAATGGGCGGATCACCTGAGGTTGGGAGTTTAAGACCAGCCTGACCAACATGGAGAAACCCTGTGTCTACTAAAAATACAAAAATTAGTCAGATGTGGTGGTGCATGCCTGTAATCCCAGCTACTCGGGAGGCTGAGGCAGGAGAATCGCTTGAACCCAGGAGGCAGAGGTTGCCGTGAGCGGAGATCATAGCACTGCACTCCAGCCTGGGCAAAAACAGTGAAACTGTGTCTCAAACAAACAAACAAACAAAACAACAACAACAACAACAAAAAAAAAAACAAAAAAAAAATCTCCTGCTCCGGTCAAACTACTCTTCTCATGTCCTTCTTCTGCTTAAACCTGGCATTTCTCAACTTGCAACCCTCCAAGTGCCTCCCAGTGCACTGAGTAAACCCCACACGCCTGCCACAAAGGCCTCATGGGAACAAGCGCCGCCCCCCTCTGTGAGTGTACCTTCAGCCACACTAGCCTTTTCCCTGCTTCTACAATATGCTAACTTCTTTCACGTCTCAGGCCTTTGACCATGTTGTTAGCTGGTGTCTTCTTGTTATTTGGGTCTGAGCTCTTCCCTGATCAGGTAGTCTGAAGTAGCACTCCCGTCATTATTTTCTTTTTCTTTCTTTTTTGAGACAGGATCTTGCTTTGTTGCCCCAGCTGGAGTGCAGTGGTGCAATCATGGCTCATTGCTGCCTCAATCTCCCAGGCTCAAGTGATCCTTCTGCCCCCAAGTGATCTTCCCACCTCAGCCTCCCAAGTTGCTGGGACAACAGGCATGCACCACCACGCCTGGTTAATCTTTTATTTTTTGTAAAGATGGGGCCATCCCTCTATTTTCTACCACCCTGTTTCATTTTCTCCATAGCACTCATTACTACTTGACATGGACACTTGTATCTTTTTATTTGCTTTCTCCCCTAGAATATGAGCTCCGTGAAGGCACAGATGTTACTTTCAATTCGCCCCTATATCCCAGGGCCTAGAATGGTGCCTACCAGAGAGTACTGCTGGTTGAATGACTGAAGAAACTTCTCCCATGTCTGCAGTGATGAGGACCCTGTCCCTGCCCCATGGTGATTTCGCTCCCTTCCTTTTTAGCTACCATCAGAAAGCAGCTCCAAACCTCCCTCCTTGCCTTTCTCTGGAATCCAAAAGCACCTGCAGATCCAACCCATTGCTTCTTTACTTTTCATTTATTAAACCAAGAACCAAGAAACCTGTCTCGAATGTGCCACTGATTAGTTGATTATCTTTGCAGTGTTTGTGTGTCATGTTCCCAGCTAGGCAATTAGCTCCTGGAGTTTCCAATAGCTGGTCGTATCTCCCACCATGGGCAGCATAAATGGCAACTCATTCATGGGAGGGGCTTGACTGATTACCCAAAGTACTTTAAATGAAGGAGACATTAGCAATTCATTCATTCTTCATTCATTCAACCAGTAGTAATTGAGCCTCTGCCTTGCACCAGGCACTATGCTAAGTGGTAGAGTATGGCGGAAAACAAGAGCTACAAGTTTTCGTCCTCTGAGGCCCTTAAGGTTTTTTTTTTTTTTTGAGACAGAGTTTCGCTCTTGTTGCCCAGGCTGGAGTGCAATGGCACGATCTCGGCTCACCGTAACCTCTGCCTCCCAGGTTCAAGCTCCTGGGATTCTCCTGCCTCAGCCTCCCAAGTAGCTGGGATTACAGGCATGTGCCACCACGCGCGGCTAATTTTTGTATTTTCAGTAGAGACGGAGTTTCTCCATGTTGGTCAGGCTGGTCTCGAACACCTGACCTCAGGTGATCCACCTACCTCGGCCTCCCAAAGTGCTGGGATTACAGGCATGAGCCACCGCGCCTGGCTGGCCCTTAAGTTTTAGTAACACAGTAACATGCGATTAAAGATTTATGCTTGGGACACGCACAGATAAATCAGCTGTTTTTTCAGGGACAGGGATCAGAAAAGGCCTTCCTAAGGAAGGGAAATTTAGGCTTGAAAGATGACTAGAGTTGATTCTGTGAGGATCGGAGATGAAGGGGGAGGTGGGCTAGGGGAGAAGGGAGCGTGCAGAGACACAGGCTTCTTATGGCTGCTTCCATTTAAGGGAAAACAACACAGGGACTGGGTTTTAAGGGTCCACAATCTGTTCCCCCTCTGACTCTTCCCTATAAAAGAGGGCAACTGCTAAACCCAAAAAGCACACGGTTCCCGTTAACAGGAGCATGTGCTGGTAATGACCGTAGGAGCATGAATTATGGTGCCTCAAAATATTTATCAGAATAAATCCATCAATGTCAACATAAAATTCAAGCAAGACAGGTAGAACAGTTTTAGAGTACTAAAGCTGGATTATGGTATTAGATTTGGAAGATATAAAAGTAGTTTGGATTAGGGAACATAATACTTCAATTGCTGGGAAACTGAAAACTGACCGTGAATGGCTATAGAGAAGGGTTTTTAAACACCTTAGAGCCAGGAAAACCTTTGTTTGAATGACATCTTGTGAAGTGTAAACAAATTAAACAAAAAGTTTACTGCCCTAGCTGAGGGGCCTGGGGTAAAGGCCTGAAGTCTTCTGGCTTTCTTTCCTTCAAAAAACCCCTAGAACTCTCGGGAGCTCAGTTTGAAAACCACTTACTTCAGAGTAAATGAAAGGTTGCCCACAGTAAGGGGGCGTGGATGCAGTCTCTGCCAAGTTTTTCTGACCCTCAGCTCTTATTCAGGACAATGGAAGAACGCAACCACTACATTTTTTTGTTTGTTTCTTATTTTCTACTACTTCTTTTTTTTTGAGACAGAGTCTCATTCTGTCATCCAGGCTGGAGTGCAGGGGCGTG
Source organism: Pongo pygmaeus (assembly GCF_028885625.2). Taxonomy (NCBI): domain Eukaryota; kingdom Metazoa; phylum Chordata; class Mammalia; order Primates; family Hominidae; genus Pongo; species Pongo pygmaeus. The sequence goes on along the minus strand of NC_072384.2, from coordinate 100,933,745 downwards.
ATCTTGGCTCACTGCAACTTCCACCTCCTGGGTTCAAGTGATTCTCATGCCTCAGCCTCCCGAGTAGCTGGGATTACAGGTGTGTACCACCACACCCGGCTAATTTTAGTATTTTTGGTAGAGACGGGGTTTCACCATGTTGACCAGGCTGGTCTCAAACTCCTGGCCTCAAGCGATCTGCATGCCCCGACCTCCCAAAGTGCTGGGATTACAGGCGTGAGCCACTGGACCTGGCCTCTTCTTTTCTTCTTTAATGAAAAGGGAAGACTGAATTTATTCACTTTGAAATGGATTTTTTCTGGTAGGTGAGAGAAATTCCACATATATTGACCCAGGTGCTTGTATGTTTATTATAAAAAAGGTCTTATGATTTACATCAAAGAATCCCTGGTACTCAGTGAAAGACTTAATATTGGAAATGACACTGTCTTCTTCCAAAAGTCAAACAAACTTTACTTCCGGGAAAAAAAAAAAGCCCTGTAACACATCCTCTTGCTGATGTAAATGGAAAAGTACCAGCCGCTGCTGTGGTGTCTCTGGGCCACTACCTTCTGTTGCGAGCTCTGAAAACCCAAAGATGGAACACACAGGTAATAGACTGACAGCGGGGGCTTTATAGGACCGTGAGAGCTTGGGCTGATCATTAACTATCTGTGTTCCAGATCTTTTGTTCTCAGCCTTTTTGACTTCAAGTTTCCTTCTCTTTCTCCCCCAGCTCCCATCTTCCTGCCTCTGCTGAGCCAGGCACAGCTGGACCTAGGGAAAGCTGAGTGCCAGTGAGGCTTTGGGCTCTGTAGGAGAGGGGTTCTTTCCTCCTCAGGCTGGAAGTGGTGGTGCTTAGAGATCAGCACCCCCAAAGTCGTAAATCTGGAGGAGAGCTTGGTCATGGGGGTGGGAGCAGGGCACCTGGAGAGAAAGCCATTGGTGTGAATAGGATGTCAAGACAGCCAGATGGGTGGGCCGAACCCTTCCTGTCCCAGAGTCTCGGCAAGGATTAGTATCAGGAGCAGGAGGGCTGTGAGGCTGAGGCGATTCAACCACTTGCCTCAACAGGGCCCTGGCAGCCTTCCTGCTTCTGCCCTGCCAGGAGAGTGAATTAGGGTCATTTCTATAGCCTTGGCCAGTGCCTCTTAGGGTACCCTATTAACTAAGCTGGAGCCCATTGAGCTGACAAATAAAAAAAAATTTAAGGCGGCCTGTTGTGGATTGAACTTTGTTTCCAATGTGATCTTATTTGGAAACTGGGTCTTTGTAAATGTAATCAAGTTAAGATGAGGTCGTACTGGATTGGGGTAGACCTTAAATCTGATGACTGGTGTCCTTACAAGGAGAAGGAGGTTTGGAGACACACGTGGAGGAGACAAGCCTGTGAAGATGCAGGCAAGGGTTGGAGTGATGCATCTATAAGGCAAGGGACACCAAGGATGGCTGGTAACTACCACACTTGAGGAGAAGGCAACGAAGTACTCTTTCCTAGACAGCCAGAAGAGCATGACCCCACTGATGCTTTATTTTGGGCATTTAGTCCCCAGAACTGTGACAGAACAACTTTCTGTCGTTTTAAGCCCACCAGCGTGTGCTATGTTGCGAGGGCAGCCCTGGGGAACTAATACAGGCCCAAGAGCCTGAGAGAAGATGATTCAAAATAGAATAATCTTCACCCCTAGCAAAAGAGAGCTGTTGGAGGGGACAACTGTCAATTTGAATATTAACAAGAACATTAAACTGCATCCCCCAAAAAGACTTTCTGAAGAAAACGTAAACCAGCTAATAAACAGTCCGGCAGATGAGGATGCTCATGGTTGAAACCCAAATTAGGGACCTGGAAGACAAAGTGCAGTGAATATCTTAGCACAGGGCAAAGACGTACAGCAGTAGAACCATGAAGAGCAGGATAAGAGGCCTCTAAATGCAAGAGACCTCATGCGTAAATAGAATAGCTGAAGTAGAAAGAGGGATAGATAAAGGAGAAATAATTATTAAACATGAACCATTTTCTCTGAGCTGAAGAGCAATCTGAGTCTACAGATTGGAATGCTCCTCAAGTTCATGGCTGGATTGAAGAGAAAGGACACCCACATGGTATCACCTGATACCACATTTAAGCTCCGAGGATAATAGACTCTTACAAGGTACTAGGCTGACAAGTTTTCTATGAAGGAGAATCACTTGGCATGGAGCTCTCATCTGCCACAGTGGACACTAGAGGGCAGTAGACTAGCACCTGCTGGTTGCGGAGAGGCAACAAGGGTATTGGAGACCCAGTAAGTGGAGCAAACTTCCCGCCCAGGGGAAGACCACCCCATCTCGGGAAAAAAAAAATCAAACAAAACCCGGCTCAGATAAGAAGGTGAAGGGGAGAGAAAGTCTAAACGGATAAGGGCAGGCTATTTGGGAATGTGTCATATAAATGCTAAAAAGAGTCATATGGCGAGGGAAATTCAATTAACAGTCTAGAATGAACACACACACAACTGCAGTAACTTAAGGCTTGGGGACAGCTGTGGGGAGGAGGAAAAGTAAAAGAGTTACCAAAGTATTAGCTTACTGGGGAAAGGGCTGGAAATACGAGACAGATGGAGCAGGAGGCCAGGAAAGAGTAACTTTTTGCAGTGGAAATATTCGATATCTTGTTTTCAAATAGAGGTGGAGAAATACATGTCTGTCAGAGCAGGTAAATGGAAGTGAACAACTTATGGTTCAGTTGAACTTCCAAAGTAACAAGAGAAGAAACAGAATTGCTCATAGCTTGAGTATACCAGCAAAGAAACAAAAAGGAAAAAATGGAAACCACAGTGTAAAACATATAATATACATTATATACATGTAACTGAAATGATATATAATATGTATAAAATAAATATAATGGGTGTGAAGTAAATAATTAAAATTTTTAACCATCATGAGAAATCTAAATGAAATTAATCTTACCACTTAAAAATAATGATTAGCAGATTTAGTGATAAGAAATCCTCAAATCTAGGTATCCTGTATACTATTTATAAGAAAATCACTTGAAGTGATAAAAGGGAGGATAAAAATATAGACTGGTCAAAGAGGTAACACACTAATGTAAACAATAAGACAACTTGTTATGGAAGAGAATGGAAAAGATTAAAAATGTCATTGAATAACGAACCAGAAACAAATGGACTTACAGATGAATTTCATGTAATCATTAAGATAATGGCAATATTATTTAAACACTCCCTAGCATATATAAATGGAAATTCTCCCTAATTTGTTTTATACACCTAGTAAAATTTAAATATAACCCAACACAGATAGTAAAAAAGTTGCAGAAGAACCTTGTTTATGAATATAAATAGAAAAATTCTAAGTAAAATATTAGTGAATAAAATCCATCAGTGTATCAAGGGATAATATATCAAATAAGGATTATTTCTGGGACACAAGGGTGGTTCGTCAGAAATCTGTCAACTAACTTCTAACTTAGTCCATTACATCAAAAAAAGGTGGAAAACTGTGATTAAATCAATAGATGCTGTTAAGTTACTTGATAAATTCAGCAGCCATTCCTAAGAAAAACTCTAAAGAAAACAGGAAGAAACTAATGTAACAAGGCTGTTTACAAAAACCAATAACCAATAACCAAAAAATTCAATTAAAATCAGGAATTAGATATGGATTCTCTTTCTTGCCATTGTTGTATAAGATTGCCTTGGAGGTTGTAATGTAATAGATGTAGTAAAATAATGAAAAAGTGAAATAACTGCTGGTAAACATTAATATAAACATTAACAGAGAAGAAAACTTGAACTGGTGATTGGATATAATATAAATATTAAAAAATTAATAGCTTTTGCTACTGTATAAATAAGCACTTAAGAATGGAAGTAGAAAAAATTCCATTCACAGTAGCTCCCAAACGTAGAATATGTAAGAATAAAATTAACCTCCTCCCTCCAAAAGTATAGGATCTACTTATGAAACAAAATCTGCACAAATCAAAAGACATATAATGTTCTTAGATGCAAAGTTAATAAAAAAGTAAGTTCAATTAAAATTAATATATAAATTTAATTTATGTATTACAATTTATAAATGTAAATATAAATATATTTACAATTTGAATTAGAATCCCACCTAAGTTTTTAGGAGAAATTGGATAAAATGACTCTTTTTTTTGGTATGAAACCAAATAGCTAACAAGAATGTAAAAAAATAAGGGGAGTGGCCGGGCACGGTGGCTCACACCTGTAATCCCAGGGCTTTGGGAGGCCAAGGCGGGCAGATCACGAGGTCAGGAGATTGAGACCATCCTGGATAACAGGAAGAAAACCCGTCACTACTAAAAATACAAAAAATTAGCCAGGCGTGGTGACATGTGCCTGTAGTTGCAGCTATTTGGGAAGCTGAGGCAGGGAAATTGCTTGAACCTGGCAGGTGGAGGTTGTAGTGAGCTGAGATCGCACCACTGCACTCCAGCCCGGGTGACAGGGTGAGACTCTGTCTCAAAAAAAAAAAAAGAACATGCCATGCAGTCCATATTAATCGGGTATTAGTATAAGGATAGACAACTAGATAATTGGAACTAAGGAAAGACTCTAAAAATAAATCACTATATATAGATATGAATTTAATAAATGACAAAGAGGAAGTGTCTCATAGGATATTCCCTAGCAGGTGAATTAAATGACTGACTTGGTGACCAGAGTCCTTTGACTGTAAGTTTTGGGGAATATTAGATATTAAATAGCTATTAACACTACAATTAACACCTAGGCATTCCTATGACATTTTGGGATAAACTTATGTTTTCTCATACTGTTGCCTTACAGATAGATTCAGCTTGTGTCAACTCGGGGCTCAGGGCTTTAGAACTCTGCCATTCCCTGAATGGCACATTTCAGCCTAGGTAGGGCAACTGTGTGGGGCAGTGTTTGCTCCCAGAAGTCCTTGCTGGCTTATTGATGCCTCTCAGGCTGCACTGCAGTTCAATTTCTACCTTTGCCCAGCTCTGCTTCTTCAAACTTCCTCTCCTAGGTGTTGATCCATAAGAAACATCCTACTCTCCAAACTCTGTGTCAGCCTCTGGAGAACTCCACCTATGGTACTGTGTGTTCTAAGCGTGTGAAAAATATGGCCAGTTTATATCACTGAAAGTATCAAGTACAGATAAATTATTTTTCCTTAAAAGAAACAACATATTTGGTCTACCATTGATGGACATTTAGGTTGATTCTATGTCTTTGCTGTTGCACATAGTGCTGCAATGAACATATGTGTACATGCAAATGTGGTACATATAAACAGTGGAATACTATACAGCCATAAAAAAGAATGAGGTCATGTTCTTTGCAGGAACATTGAGGGAGCTGGAGGCCATTATCCTTAGCAAACTAAGGAATAATAACTACTAGGAAGAATAACTCTGATAGATCTGTGTGGTGGGCCAGGAAGTGACCCACTGATCTGTGTGATCCATTTCCACTCAAATCTTCCATGAGGAAGGGCTTGTGCCCTGCCCGGGAGTGAGGTCCGCACATACCCTCAGCTGCCAGTTCCTTCAGGGGCTGCCTCAGGGCAGACAGCCTCTTCCTCAAGGTCACGCCCTTCCCAGGGCAGTCTCATTGGGGCACATTTCAGAAAGGCTGAGATAGAGTTTGGGGAGTAGGATGTTTCTTAGGGATCAACACCTGGTAGAGGAAGATGGGAGAAGCAGAGCTGGTTAAAGGCAGAAATTGAACAGCAGTGTGACCCTGAGAGGAACAGAAAACCAATATGGCATGTTCTCACTTATACACAGGAGCTAAATGATGAGAACACATGGACACATAGAGGGGAACAACACACACTGGGGCTACTGAGAGGGTGGAGTGTGGGAGGAGGGAGAAGATCAGAAAAAATAACTATTGGGTACTAGGCTTGGTACCTGGGTGACAAAATAATCTGTACAACAAGCGTCCATGATACAAGTTTACCTATATAGCCAACCTGCACATGTACCCTGAACTTAAATATTAAAAAAAAAAAAAATAGAGAAGCAACATAGGCCTCTAAGACCTGTCCCAGACATTCTTGAACTTTTCCAAAACCTGAGTGCATGTGAGTGTCGGCAGTTTCAAGATACTGAAAGGAAATCAACTCCATCCCTACTACTATTCACTCAGCTTCATTTTCCCAGTTTTTGTAAGGTGATGCAAAACAGCTCCATCATAAAATTTGGCTCAGAAGAATTAGGATATCTTTGGCCACACAGGCACTTTAACCTGAAAGGAGAAGCACAGCAAGTGTGGTAACTGCCACACATCGTTTCTCTTCTGATAAACTTTTATTAAATCCACAATGAAGCATCAGTAATGATAACCAGTAACAGGCACTAGCAGTTTTGCCCAGAGTTAATGATCAAAGGCTTTTATCATTAAAAGGGTGCTTGATCATTTACAGAATCTACTGGTTAAAAAGATGGCATCTTATACTTTTAGCCCAGCTCTCACTGTAATAACATTTTAGAATTGGACACACAATGATAGATATTTATCTAAATTAGTGACATGAATTAAGTATGTAATAGAACAGGCACTCTAAATTGTCAATCTAATTTTTAAAGGCATTAGGATATTAATCCTATGTTTGAAACCTGCTATTCTTTAACACGCACTATTTTTGTGAATACTTTCCCATCCTAATTCTTCAAGTTAATAAAATACTGCTGAAATGATCAGACTTATTTTGTAAAAATGCAATTTCTGTGATATCAGAGGCCTTGTCCTTACAGTCTATGAAGTATAACACTTCTGTAATTAATTTATGTTTGTGGTAAATGTGTCTTCCTATTTTACTGTTAGAAAAATATACCAGTGACCCTATTTTTGCTGTTCTGTCTGGCACAATGAGTTTTTGTGGGTTAGGTTCTGGGCAATCTAGATTATTGAATGAATTCAAACACTTAAAGACTCCCTCTCTCTCCTCTCAGAATAAGAGACATTGAAAAAAACAGAATGAGACATGGCTTGGTGAGCCTTTTTCTTTGGAAAGAAGTCTTTCCTTTCTACCACCCGACTTCTCTTCTAACCTGGTCTGACACACATCTAAACTTATCCTTCTGTCATAAAATTACTATTAATAGATGCAGAGCTTTAATATCTAGCACACAGATCCCTGACAAATGCTTATTTATTTATTTATTTATTTATTTATTTATTTATTTATTTGTGTTTTCAGTACAGAAGTTTCTTTTCTTATTTGTGTTTGCAAACCTCACATGAGTCTGAACATCATCTCTGGTATAAGACTACATTTCTGCAGGAAAATGCAATGTAAAACAGCTAAGAAATAACCAAAAAATAACCCTGAGGATTTCGTGCCCCTTTGACGGCAAAAGGAAGATAGTGCTGATTTCACCTTTTGGACACTAAGCCAAAACAAGGGACTCAAAAGTGATTTGAGATCATTGTTTTACTCAGCATGAACAATGATCCCCTGGCCTCCCAGGTGAGGAAGAAGTTGTACCATGGACATGGCTCATGGCAGATGAGGACCAGTTGGAGGCTTTGGATGGTTACTTCCCAAAGCCTCTTCTAAATGGACCATGTGGGGGTGGCAGGAACCCAAGGACTGTGGTGCGTTTGTAGTGCTGGAGATAGCTCTTACCCACTCCCAAGAGCTGATGGCAAGCTTTCAACTTCACATTCAGAGACCTCACATCAGTGGCTTGGCCAGGGTAGGGGTATTTACACCATAGAAATGGCCAAACAGCATAAATCAGGGTTTTTTCCATTACTAGCACACCATTGGCTTTGGGGGAATCCATTCCTCAGAGTTTTGCAGGTGGACAATTTTACTGAACTTTGGGCAGATTTCTGAAGAACAAAGCATGAATAGTCTCTCTTAAGTTGTTCCAGATTAATAAAAACTCTATCATGCTTTCAAATCATGCTGATGTAGATTTTCAGGATAATGCAAACGAAAATGAGAATTTTTGAGTTTTTGATTCTAAGCTTCATTATACCTTTTGGTGAAAATTTGCATCCTAAAATATAATCATGTAGTGATCTAAACCACAGAGAATACCTAAACGATGCTAAAATTATCATTGACAATTGGGAGCCAACCTGTATTTTGTTCTGATTTGAGGCTTTTAAGGTCAATCATGTATTCTTTCATTTTCTAGAAAACATAGGCTTAAGACACACGGATGGACCAAGGTGTAAATGTCGAAGGGTCATCTCTGGGAATCTAAAAAAGATCAAAAGAAGAAAGATAGTTGTTAATAAAACGTTATTATATTAAAATGCTGTAATTCAGAAGACAAATTATTATTATTATTTTTTGATACAGAATCTCGCTGTTGTCCAGGCTGGAGTGCAGTGGCATGATCTCGGCTGACTGCAACCTCCACCTCTTGGGTTTAAGCGATTCTTGTGCCTCAGCAACCTGAGTACCTGGGATTACAGGCATGCACTACCATGCCCAGCTAATTTTTGTGTTTTTAGTAGAGATGGAGTTTCACCATGTTGGCCAGGCTGGCCTCAAACTCCTGGCCTCAAGTGATCCACCCACCTCAGCAACCCCAATTGCTGGGATTACAGGCGTGAGCCATCATGCCTGGCCGGAAGACAAATTATGTTTTTTAAAAATGAACAAGTCAATGTCCATTTTATTCATATCAAAATTATATAATTCTCATATTTGTTTCAGTCCTTGAGTCATAAACCTTCTTATCCTCATAAACTTCTGTTTGGGATAAGATGCAACTTACTCAGAAGCCCCGTAATTTCCAAGTCATAAAGTGCAATCTAATTTTAAACCAAAGTCTCACTTAGGGCTACAGAAAGCAGTTCAATAGAGGACTAGGCTTGAATGCTAGTTCCGGGTATATTTTTAGCCACTGGAAAATAGAAGTGTACTCTGTGATTACAAGGCATATCAAGGTGTGCCCAGTGACTTGATATTTTCATTTAAGTTATTTTTATTAGTTTGCTTAACAAATACTTTCTGCACGATTGACCAGATCAGATATCTAGTTAATGTAATTTGGTTACTGAGGTAATCAAAAATACCACATCAGCTACATTTTGATAAAATGTTTAAAGAAGCAACCTACCATGCCCATTTGCTGCTAACACTGGCTCAATTAAGTGTGTTTTTCTTTGGGGTCTGAAAGAATCAAATCATAATTTGAAGAGGCTTCCTCACTTTGCAGTTGTTAAGAAGCACACATGGAGGCCTGGCGCAATGGCTCACGCCTGTAACCCCAGCACTTTGGGAGGCCGAGGTGGGTGGATCACGAGGTCAGGAGCTCAAGACCAGCCTGACGAAACCCTGTCTCTACTAAAACTTCAAAAATTAGCCGGGCATGGTAGTACACACCTGGAATCCCAGCTACTTGGGAGGCTGAGGCAGGAGAATTGTTTGAACCCGGGAGGCAGAGGTTGCAGTGAGCCAAGATCGTGCCACTGCACTCCAGCTTGGGTGACAGGGCAAGACTCCATCTTGAAAAAAAAAAAAAAGAAAAAGCGCACATGAAGTGGCAGGTGAGGGCAAAGTGAGAATTTTCACTGAAAAAGATGAACCTGCCCTGTAACATCGTCATGGTTGTCAGATCCATACCAACAACCTGAAAGTCCATGACAACAATAGGGGCCTCCCTTACCATGTCGGCGAACTGATCCACACAGGTCATCAGAATCATCTCAGGGGTTGCCGGGCTACTCAGGACGAGAGAGCCCCCTCTCTCTGCGGGCAGCAGCCACCGCGTCGTATATGGCAAACAACACGGAGGACCCCAAGAACATTCCAGCCTCACCCAATCCCTGAGAGAAGAACAAAAGGCTGTCAGGAATGCACGGTTCTTTTAGGACTAATTTGTATACACACACACACACACACACACACACACACACACACATTCTCCTCTGGCTTTATAAGTGCTTCCAAATTGCCAGAATCAAATTCCCCCGCATGGTGATTTGGGTGTCCACTTCAGAGTAGCTGGTGAAAATGCAATTTGGTTACTGAGTTAATCAAAATACCACATCAGCTGATGTGAGGGGAGGGGCTAAAACTCCTGTTGCCTTTAGTGCCCTGTAGGATGCTCCAACCATAATGGTAACTTGAAAGCATCCAATCTATGCCAGGGAAGTTACCACACATGAAAAGAGGCAACCACCTCACTGTCTTTCAAGTTCAACTGCAAAGATTGTGATTGTTTCATTTTGGCCTTGAGTTAGACACAAATGCTTTTGAGTTACCATTATGGTGACATTATATTTCAAATGATTCACCAATGCTTTTTTGTACTGATTTTTCTTCCTGCTTTCTTGCAGGTAATCTGGTCTATGATCTGTGTCCAAGGTCCTGGTGGAGGGATGAGACAAAGGCTGAAAGCAGATAAAGGCTTCCCCAGGCTTTGGTTGTTGTCAAAATTCCAGGTTCCTCTGAGGCAAATATGGAGGGAGAAAGGGGGCCGGTAGGCAGAAAGGTTCCTCTGAGGCCGGGAGAAGGGGTGACAGTCGAGGGGTCTGGCTCCCTAGTTGGAGCAGAACTGGCAGGGAGGCAGCTAGACCCCAAGTGGCAGGATTGTGTGCTGTGTTGGGCCAGCTTAGAAATGCCCATGGCCAAAGTCTGGTGTAGAAGTGGAGGCAGAGACCATTCAGATAGGAAGTCTCACCTTCCTAGCAATCGCGAGCTACTCCCAGGAAAGAGGGAATCCTCTGGAAACCTGAGGTTAAAGTTACCACCTGTCTGTCCAGATGTGGGCTCAGACCAGAACATAAGTTGGGGAAGTTGTGTTTTTTCTCACACTTGTATGTGAGAGCCCTTTCTTGCCAAGGTCTTTATGGGCCAGTTGAAGGCCTCTTGCTCCAGGAAGCATGGCACCAACACCTCAGATATCAATGGCTACGAACACCTCAGAGCAAAGAGTCAGGGAGAAAGTTGGTCAAAAGCCCATTTTGACTTGCAGATGGTGTGGAAGAGGCAGTGTCAGCAAGAACTGTGTCTGGAGGACAGGTGGGAACAGTGCAGAAAAGCTCTGGGTGGATGGAATTTGCCTACAATGTGAGTTTATCTCACAATGGCACTTAGCCTCATGAGCCAAGTTGTTCATTGCCTTCTTGACCCTTGTTTGGTTTAGATTTGTTTCATGGTCTCTAGCAAAACATGAAGATCCGGCTTAGGCTTCTGGAGTCAGTGTCACTCTGCCACAAGCATGCTTTTCTTTTCTCTTTCTCCTTTTGGGATTTGCAGTTCAAAGGACATAGTAAATTCAGGGGATGGTTTCATAATTTCTTGCAAGAGGAAATTGTTATGGGGTGAACTGTGTCCTCCTCAAATTCACCTGGTGAAGTCCCAATCCCCAGCACTGCAGAATGGAACTGTATTTGGAGAAGAGGGCTTTACAGAGATGACTAAGTTAAAATGAGGTCATTCAGGCAGGCCCCAATCCAACATGACAGGTGTCCTTATAGGAAGAGGAAATTTGGACACAGACACATACAGAGGGATGATCATGTGAAGAAAAGGGAAGAAGATGGATGACTACAAGCCAAGAAAAAAGGCCGTGGAGAAAACCAACCTGGCAACACCTTGGTAGCGGAATTCCAGTCTCCAGAACTGTGAGAAAATAAATCTTTATTGTTTAAACCACCCAGTCTGTGGTACTTTGTTATGGCAGCCACAGCCAGCTAACACAGAGGTTTAAGTTCTTACCTTGGATGAGTAGATGGCTATGGGATTTTGGGAACGCACCAAAGTGACATAGAACTCTTCTGCTATCTCAGTGACAGTGGGGATTTTGTAGTCATCTGGACTCCGAGAATAAAGCACACCTTCTGGGGAGTATTTCAGTTCTTCTATGGTATAGAATCCCATGCCTTGAATAAATGCTCCCTCAATCTACGGCCAAAAATTTCACAGGTTATAAGAATTTGATATTGGTTGAATAAATATTACAGTGTGAATAAATGTGGAGCTCTGGATCATAATAAGCCATTCTTTTTTTTTTTTTTGAGACGGAGTCTTGCTCTGTCACCTAGGCTGGAGTGCAATGGCACAATCTCGGCTCAGTGCAACCTCTGCCTTCTGGGTTCAAGCAATTCTCTTGCCTCAGCCTCCTGAGTAGCTGAGATTACAGGCGCCCACCACCATACCCTGCTAATTTTTGTATTTTTAGTAGAGACGGGGTTTCACCATGTTGGTCAGGCTGGTCTCGAACTCCTGACCTTGTGATCCGCCCTCCTCACCCTCCCAAAGCGCTGGGATTATAGGCGTGAGCCACCGCGCCCAGCCAATAAGCCATTCTTGAAAGCACTGCAGTGGATTTTACAACGGGTCCTTTAGAACTGGTGCCTGCCACCTTGCCTGGCCTCATCCTCAGGTACCTCACACTCCAGGTGCCTGACATTGGCTACATTCCTGCTAATTCTCCAAACCCACCAGCTTCTTTCTCATCTCTGAGTCTTGGTAAATGCAGTTTCTCCTGACTGTCTTCACCCCTTCCCACCCCAACTTGTCCACCTGGCACACTCCTATTCCTCCTCCACATTTCAGCTAAAGGATTAGGGCCCCTTTGGCATCTTAAGATCCTTCCAGCACTCCCTAGTTGGATTTAGGAACTGCTTCCTCCAGGCTCACTGCACCTGGAACACACTCCTGCCCATGGTGGAGCTTGGAGGGTATTTCATTGTTCACCTCTCACTCTCACTCTCCTCCCCTCTCTCACTAGCTTATGAGCATCTCAGGCCTGGCTTTCTTATATTCTGTTCTTAGCATGGTGCCTGGCACATAGGTTCTCCATAAATGTCTATTGAAGTAGATGAAAAAGAAGTTAACATTGAGGGAATACGAAGTACAATAAATAGAATTAGGACACTGTAATTCATTATAATATCTGGATTTGTCGACTTTTCTTTTCTTTCTTTCTTTCTTTTTTTTTTTGTTTGAGAGATGGAGTCTTGTTCTGTCATCCAGGCTGGAGTGCAGTGGTGCGACCTTGGCTCATTGCAACCGCCGCCTCCCAGGTTCAAGCGATTCTCCTGCTCAGCTTCCCAAGTAGCTGAGACTACAGGCATGTGCCACCACACCCAGCTACTTTTTGTATTTTTTTAAGTAGAGATGGGGTTTCACTATGTGTTGGCCAGGCTGGTCTCAAACTCCTGACCTCAGGTGATCCACCCACATTGGCCTCCCAAAGTGCTGAGATTATAGGCGTGAGCCACCGCACCCGGCTGACTTTTCTTCATGTTACCAGGGAGACTAGATCAATGCTAAACAGGGTAGATTGGAAGAAATAACTATATTTATTAAAAGCCATGATGAGCTCTATTTACATACATTTATGCTCCAGGAAAAAGGTTGCTTTAGGAAAAAGGTTGCTTTTAAAGCGACCTTTTAAAAAAATTGGAGAGTTAACAAATTGGAGAGTTACAGTTTCCATTTTTATTAAAACATGAAATGTAGGAATAAGGTAAGTAAATTTAAATGCTAAATTTGGAAATAACAATGCGTGTCTCTAAAGGGAAAGATCAAAGCCCAAGAGATTCAGCCTAACACACTTCTGGCTTTCTTCCCTTTTCTGATGGGGTAAATGTAGGGTTTTCCTGATCATCTTCCTTTTTGCATTTGCTTAAGCAATAACGAGGGAGGAATTAGCTGGGAGGAGGGGAAAAGAAATGGGGAGAGAAGGTAGGGCCTGGGGCTAGCAGTAGTTCTCAAACTTACAGGCTTAAGAGCAATTTTCACCTAACAAAATTGTGCTAGGCCATAACAGCCCGGCACAATTATGATGGAGTACGTCTGGGCCTGGGGTGGGCCCAGGAATTCGTGTTTTCAATAAGCACTACAGGAGCTTCTGTTGCAGTGTCTAAGGGCCATATTTTGAGAAACACTGGGGGACCAATCAAATTGTTCCTTGTAAAGCCCATCAGCCCAGCTAGCGAGGTAAACCAGTCTCTTAGGACCCAGGATGGTGAGAAGCTGCTGGCAGACGAAAGCACCATATGTCAGGGTTTGACGCCAGGCTACTCAAGCGCTCCCGGTTGCTACTTAGTTGCAGACTGTGGACCAACTGTCTTGGCCTCACCTGGAACTGGTTAGCAGGTCTAGGGCAAGCCAATGTGGCTGGTCTGTTGGCCCCACTTTGAGTAACAGGGCTAGAAAAAAGCAAGGCTGTGCCAACAGCTGGGAAGGTTTCAACACCAAGTTTAAAAAGACTTTGGGTGAGTTAATTTTATTTATTTGCAAGATAAAAATCAGAATTAAATTCAGCAAGTGGGGGAAATTGTGTTTAAACTTTTTTTTTCTTAAATTTCTGTAAATTGTGCAGTCTGTTTAAACTCAATATTAATATGAACACTAACGTAACTTTATTATATCGATGTAATGTTCTAATTATGAACATATCAATGCTAATTGAAGAAAAATTAGAAAACACAGAGAATCATAAAGCAGAATAAATCATATATATTCCTGCCATGTAGATAAACCATTAACTTTTTCTTGAATTTACTTTCAGTATTTTTTCTACGTGTTGTATGCATGTGCATAATAGACAGTACGTATTACAGAATACTTGCACTAGATATGAACAAGGTTTGGAGCATGGCCGGATGCGGTGGCTCATGCCTGTAATCCCAGCACTTTGGGAGGCCGAGGCGGAAGGACTGCTTCAGGCCAGGAGTTCAAGACCAGCCTGGCCAACATGGTGAGACCCCTGTCTCTACTAAATATACAAAAATTAGCCAGGTATGGTGGTGGGCACCTGCAATCCTAGCTACTCAGGAAGCTGAGGCAGGAGAATCGCTTGAACCCGGGAAGCTGAGGTTGCAGTGAGCTGAGACTGTGCCACTGCACTCCAGCCTGGGTGACAGAGTGAGACTCCATCCCTCAAAAAAGGTTTAGAGCATGTTGGAAAATAGTATTCTGAGTGAATAGCTGCTAAATGGGATTGAGCATAAGTCCCTGTGGGGTGGTTCTGGAATCACTCACCTGTCCAATATCCAGGGCTGGGTTTATGCTGAAAGCGGCATCCATGAAGATGTCGGTCCTAAGAAGCTGTGCCAGAGAAAATAGATAATGGAAAATATTACTTATTTAAAATAAATGTTTACTAAAATTATGTACCTATCCCTAGTTTTTCATTGGGAGGATCAAGGTTATTATTATTTACAATGTTGATTATTCTTTACCGTGTTAGTGTTTACATGGAAGATGGTGTAATAGAAACATCAGTCTTTACCTTATGAGCCCCCGTGAGACAGTCGACTTCAACCTCAGAACAGGCTGCTCCATAAACATAATACGGGTAAGCATTACCTTCCCCCTTCTCCCAGTCCATATTTGTTTGGTAGCCTCTGAGAAGAGAAATCAGGAGTGAGGAGAAGAGGCACTTTTCCCACTCGTGGTTGGATCACCCCATGGTGTGGAATCTTGGAGATGAGCAGAGCAGAAGGGCTGCCCCGCAGGGGCTCCAGGCAGCGTCTGCACCCAGTGGCTGGAGGCCTCCCCATCTTCTCTTGCAAGGACCACGAGGTCAGGGCCGCAAGGCTCCACCGAAGACACGGGGAGAAGATCAGCTGGTATTGGACCCCTGCCCTCCAGTACACAGTTCCTGGGATGGGCCAGGACATGTATAGACAGCTGTGGTGTCCCTCCTGGTGTCCCTCCCGGCTGCTGAACAGCTGCTGCCTCTGGATTGTTCCCAGCCCCTGGCCCTCCCCCAGATCTCCTTCCCCACCCTCCACGACCCCATGACTTAAGGAGTTAACACTGAGCACAGCAGAGCTCCGGCACTATCTGGACATCTGTCCAGACTGATGAGTGCACATCACCCCTGCCCAAGTGTAGTTTAAACCAAAGTAAAAATGCCGTTTACTTGAAATATCCAGTAGCTGAGAGACTGATGGATTCTTCAAAGGCTTTTGCAATCTGAAAGAGATGATGAGTTACAAAAAAATATAAATTTGGGGAAAGTAATGGAAATGCCTTCCATGCTGGGCTTGCCTTCTCTTGTTTGTCCCAAGTTCTGCACCCACACTTCCCTGCAGTGAGACCTAGGCCTGGGTACAAGCTGCAAGTCATGCTTTTCAATGGAGGTTTTTAAGGGCAGCTGCTAGCTGTACTCTGGGACTCTGTTTTGCAGGGCTGCTGCACAGTGTAAAGTTTAGTTTATTATTTTTCACACTTTTTGGCTTTTTTTTTTTGAGACAGGGTCTCGCTCTCTCACCCAGACTGGAGTGCGGTGGCCCAATCTTAGCTCACCACAACCTCCACCTCCTAGGCTCAAGGGATTCTCCTCCCTCAGCCTCCCGAGTAGCTAGGACTACAGGCACACACCACTACTGTCTGGCTAATTTTTGTATTTTTAGTAGAGGTGGGATTTCCCCATGTTGGCCAGGCTGGTCTCGAATTCCTGACCTCAAATGATCCACCCGCCTCAGCCTCCCAAAGTGCTGGGATGATAGGTGTGAGCTACTGTGACTGGCCACTTTTTGGCTTTTTAAATTAGGGAGAGGGCTAGGCTATATTTAAGTACTTCTGTATAGGTATGCACATAGGTATTTTTACCCTGCTTTGTTCCCAAATAATTTGGCTGTCTCAATATATGATTATGTCAGTTTTCCTGCTGGAGTAAACTGTATAGGAGTGGGGAATAATAATCAAGATGGTAATAATAACTATTATTATTAGAAATTCAATAATCCTTTGATCTTAGGACTACTATTATCTCCATTGTACAGGTAAGAAAACAAACTCCATGACCCTGAGGCTATGGTCTGAATGTTTGTGTTCGCTCAAAATTCTAATGTTGAAATCTCAATCCCCCAGGGTGATGGCATTAAGAGGTGGGGTCCTTGGGAGGTGATTAGGTCAGGAGGGCAGAGCCCTAATGAATGAGATTAGTTAGTGACTTCATAAAAGAGGCCCTAGAGAGCTACCTTGCCCCTTCCATCCTGTGAAAACACAGCGAGAAAGCCTCATCTGTGGACCAGGAAACGGACACTCACCAGACACTAAATCTGCAGAGGCTGTAATCTTGGACTTCACAGCCTCCAGAACTGTGAGAAATGAATTTCTGTTGTTTATAAGCCACCCAGCCTACAGTGCTTTTTTTTTTTTTCTTTTACAGCAACCAAACAGACTCAGATGGGGTAAGTGACTTGCCCCATAGGCTAGTGGTGATGAAACAGGGACAGCAACCCTAGGTGTGCCTTACTTTAGAGCCCGTCCTGCTCTTATGCTCAGTGAGAAATGAGGCTCTGAAATAAAGCCAGGTTTCAATGTATACAGTCATCTCTTTTACCCTTTTGAAAAAATAGAAGTAAATGCCAGTACATGCTTTGTTTCTTGAAGGGGCACCACCCATCAGCCCATGCGTCTAGGACTGTTTCCTATCTGGATGTAGTTGCCTTTCTGGAAAGGGATAATGTAGAGAACACTCATCCAATCCTCCCATTTTCCTTCAGGGTTTTTCCTGATGATGGGATGAAGACGGGCCATAAGAGTTTGGCAGCCATTCTAAAAATAAACATTTGAAATAATGTCAGAAATAAAAGGCACAAGGAATATCAAAATGTTAACTCTTTAAATTGATTCAAATGCAGACCATCAGTTTGGTGAACCTGCTTCCTAGTCATCTAGACAGGGTTTCCTAAACTTGAGTAATGAAGTTGGGTGGAGTCTCCTTAGAGTTATAGCTCTTTTATAACTAGAAAACAAACACATAATCACAGAGTGTGCACACCCATCTGTATGCCAATGAAACTCAAAATAACAACACTAATTTAGTTGATCGATGATATTGTTTTCTGGAGCTAAATTGCTGCTCGGAATGTGGAAAAAGTATTGACTGCTGTGGCACAAGTACTTTGGAGTTTGACATGCCTATTATGTGCTAGTGGGTGGATCAATTTTCTCCCCACTCTTCCTACTGAAATTGCCACTATATTCATTTGCATTTTATATCTTGCCATCATCCACTCACCACTGGGCAAGAAAACATCCTTTACATATGAAGTCCATCTCTGCTCTTGTTGCTTTAGCACAAAGCATACTCTTGGTCTCAAATGTGGACAGAGATCTCACGGCAATATTCCAGTTATAAAGCAGTCATTCAGATGATATGAAATATACCTGTACTTATTTTAATTTTTAAAAGTTTATCATTAAAGTGAAAATAAAAATTTTTGAGGTAAAATCTTGGATTCCTGAGATTACACCTGCTGACTCCTGAGTGTCTGTGGACCCCAGCATGGCTTCCACTTGTAATTCCAATACAAATCCATTCTGATCTTTGCCCTTACTCATTTATCTCAGCCTCAGAGTGAGACCCCATCTCAAAACAACGACAACAACAACAAAAACCCAAAACAAACAAACAAACAAAAAAACCCCTCAGCTTTTGCTGTATGTTTCTTTTGAAAATCTGATGTGATTGTTGGCTGAAAAAAAATCTAGAGACTTGGGTTGCTGTGGGTCTTGGTGAGCCTTGAAATCTCTTCATAATCAACCCACCATGAAAGCCCACTGAGGAGCTGCAGGCTGTCTGAAGGACACGCAGATGACCAGTCATCACCCTTTTCATTCCAAGGAGCACTCTCTCAATCTGCTGGGTGCATTTCTTCCCAAGCCAGGTGGAAGCTAGTGTACGGAAAGTCTTCTGTTCCCTTTAGAGTTTTCCTAGATTTTTGGACTCCAGATGAAGAATTTTACTTTGTTTCAAAGGTGGCTTGGCAATGATCACATAGTCCTAAAAGAAGTTTTCATGCTGTAATTTGAACTGTATCCATTATAAAAACAATCTTATTCTTACATGCATTTTTTTTGGTGCAACCATCACCACTATCTGTTTCTAATACTTTCTTATCAACCCCAACAGAAACTCTACAACCATTAAGCAATAACTCCCTCCTGGACCCTACAACCTGGTCCCTCCCTCCAGCTCCTCTAACCTCTAATCTCTAGGTTTGAAAAGGAAACTATCTATAAGGGCTTCCCGCAAGGGGTGAAGTGCCTTAATAGAATGAGACTGGAGGGGACTTGGTGCTCAGGATAGGGCTGGGGCAGGGCACAAGAGGCTAAAGCCAGAGGAGAGGCACTGCCCATGCCCAAGATGCCTGGAAGGGACTCTCAGAAGGCATCAGATGTAACATGGCCAGATTACACTGATGCCAGCCAGGTAGGTCTTTTCTGCTTTTTACCTCTATGCCCTTCTCTCCTCTGACTCTACATGGGTCTGAAAAGTAGGTTAAGAAGCTGGAGGGGCTGGAGGGAAATGGAAAAAGTACAGGGAGGGAGATGGGGAGAAGCCATCCCCACCCTCTTTCTACCTGCAGGCCCAGATGGGAGGTAGCAGAGACACTGCAATTTGACGTACATTTCGGAATTTTGAATTAGACATTTTAATTATTGAAATGAGGTTATTTCTGCGAATAAAAGTGATCCATGGAGTTTTAATTATCTTAGAGTAAATAGAAAGCTCTGGGTAGATTTTATTCAGGGGAAAGAAAGAGGAAGCCCACAGAGGGAACTTGAACCAGGCTTGCGAGGAGAAAGCGTGAAGCTGTTTCCTGCGGCATGCCTTGGAGTGTCACATGGCACTCTTTCACAGTAACAGTTTCATGTATTTATTTATTGTCTGCTGGAATGTGAGCTCGGGCTCTTTGGATTTTGTCCTGTTTCATTTATTGTGACACCCCTAGTGCTTAGAACAGGATCTGGCACCTGGTAAGCCTCAGTAAATGTTTGTTAAACCCATGTTGAATCAATAAAATAATTGTGAAGTCACACAAATTTATGACTTTCATATGATGACTCATCAAAAATCATCATAAAATATGGAAAATTTTCAAAAAATATTTTTGTTTCCTCATTTTTTTGGGTGTCCCTGCCTTACCATGCCTGAGACCATAGCTAGTTGTTTATTGGTGTCTCTTTGCATTGTGTGCTTGCAAGGCAATTAACATCTGGATGAAAGGTGAAAAAATGGACTTAGTCATTTACATGGTTTCATCAAAATTTGAGTTTTCCAGAGCATTTTCCTTGAGCAGGTTTCTTTATTGCAAAACTCTCAGAGCCTTTAATATGCAATATGCTTTAGTGATGGCTCATGCCTGTAATCCCAGCACTTTGGGAGACTGAGGCAGGCGAATCACCTGAGGTCAGGAGTTTGAGACCAGCCTGGCCAACAAGGTGAAGCCCCCGTCTCTACTAAAAATACAAAAATTAGCCAGGCCTGGTGGCAAGTGCCTGTAATCCCAGCTACTTGGGAGGCTGGGGCAGGAGAATCGCTTGAACCTGGGAGGTGAAGTCTGCAGTGAGCTGAGATTGCACCACTGCACTCCAGCCTGGGTGACAGAACAAGACTCCATCTCAAAAAAAAAAAAAAAAAAAAAAAAAAAAGTGCAATATGCCTTATATGCCTCTATGAGTGGGATGTAGTAAGCATGCAACATTTTCCAAATTTGTTGACTGTAGAATCCTTTGTTTTTTCCACCGAGCATTTCATGGGACCACTATCCCAAAGAGCATAATTTGGGAAGCCATGGTTCATATGATATATGAATATATTTCATAGGCTCAAAGCTTCTCTTTTCATCCAGGTGCTTGTCATTTTGTGGAGACGGTCTCTATCGGTGACTAATGGCCAATCAATAGTTTTCTGGTGGAGAAGAAGATGGTGGTGGCTTTACTCTATAACCCCTGTAATCCACCCAGCAATTCTATGAGGTGGGTGGTGTTCATATCTCCAGTTTTGCAAAAGAGGACACAGATACCTAGAGAGGTTAATGACTGGCCCGAGCCCTTTGTGGAACCAGGATGGGATAACCCTGCATTGCTCTGGTGTGCTGGGGTGAGAGAAGAGAGAGAGTCTCAGATAAGATGAAGGGAGGTTGCTGAAGATGCAGGTTTTCACATTCAACAGAACAATTAACTATAAAAACAGCTCAGCACGGCAGGAGGAGCACTAAATGGGAGCCTCAGAAAACCCGATGCGGAGCCTTGGCTCTGTCAGTCATTAGCCAAATGTCCTAGAACTTGACCTTTCTTGGCCTCAGTTTCATCTTCCACAAAAGAAAGGATGGGACAATGTTCTTTCCAGCGCTGTCTTTGAGTTACTGGAAAATGAAAGAAAAGTCACTTGCACAGCCTTTCCATTGATGTCTGTCCCCATTGATCCTGATGTGAAGATGCCATTGGACACCGTGACTGTGCTTGTTTCGGACAGGTGTATGTATGACTGGGGGATATTGAGTTCGCGACTAGCCACCTGCCAGAAGCAGAAGAAAAACATTTATTGTATGGACTTTAAGACCCTCCCCCAAATTAAAAGTTACAATCTTTTTAGAACTGAGTATAAACCTGGCTATTCTTCTATAGAGACAAACATTTTAGCTGGTATCTTGAGTTTACATGTAGATTAGTGCACTTGAAGACTTTAAATGGCATTGTTAAAGATACATTCCTTTTCAGAGACATGTGGCCAACTGGTGCTTTCTTTTAATGCCACTCTCATGGAAGCCATGTGCCAGGATGGTCACTCTGGGACATCTAGTGTAGTAGGACAGGTGCAGGCAAGCTCGAGGCCCTTGTCTTAATGTTTCACCTTCATCTTCTCCTTGTGGTTTACAGATAATTTAACAGATTATGTTTCCTTCATGGGACATTTTGGAGGCATAAGGCTTTTGTTGTGAAGAAGCAAGATATATGCAAAGAAGGCCCTGTGGATTTGTGTGATTTCCTAATTCCAAGTATACTATTAAATAACATTCTTTCCTTAAAGAAAATGTCTTCTCTCTATCTCTCATTGGGAGTGAAGCTTTGTTTCCCATGCATGTTTTTTAATCAAATGTCTTATTTCACATTTAAAAAAAGGGAAAATTTCTTATTTCACATTTTAAAAAAAGGGCAAATTTCTGAATGCAGTAATCTCTTGCTCTTTCAATCATATTTGAAACATTTTCTTAAATTGGCACACATAAGGGCCAGTCATGTAATGTTCCTCAGTAGATTGTTAATTCTAAGAGCATAATTTTTTATCCTACTAAATGCACTCACTTCTAATTGAGGATTTGGATGAGCACAGTATTGCTCTGAGCAGTTGCCAGAAAGCTTACAAGTATCTTATCTTTGAAATCTGGAATCACATTTTTCAGAAGACCTGTGGCCTTGGTTCTGTTGTATGCAGGAAGAACAATAGAAAGTATTTCCTTAATTCTAGGCTGAGCATGGTGGCTTATGTCCGTATTCCCTGCACTCTGGGAGGCAGAGCGGGGTGGATTGCTTGAGCTCAGGAGTTCGAAACCAGCCTAGATAACATGGTGAGACCCTGTCTCTACAAAAAATACAAAAACTATCTGGGTGTGGTGGTACACACCTATAGTCCCAGCTACTCAGGAAGCTGAGATGGGAGAATTGCTTGAGCCCAGGAGGTTGAGGCTGCAGTGAGCTGTGATTGTGCCAATGTACTCACTCCAGCCTGGACAACACAGTGAGACCCTGTCTTAAAAAAATAATAATTTCTTCATCCTAACACTTATCTCCCTCAGTCCCCTGCATTTTTGCCTTCCTAAAGTCAGAAGTCTTACAATTGACTTGTGCATTTAGTGTGATGGTATTTCTCAAGAAAAAGCTGTTAAGTTGAATGTAACATGCATATTCTTCTATATTGGAGAAGACAGACACTGATCTCACCTGAATCATTTTGGTGTACAGGCCTTGTCCCAGTTCACAGCCACCATGAGTCACCAAGACAGAGCCATCTAGATAGATGTGAACGAGAGCGGCCGCCTGGAGGGAAAGAATTATACCAGTTTGGGAACTGATTCAGCCAAATGTTGTGAGTGTAGCCTAGGTTGCTGGATGAACAGTCTTGCTTCATTAAGCCAATCTTTTATTTTTTCTTTTACAATTTAAATATCTTTATTTCATTAAAAATATTCCGGAGAATATTATATTATTCTGGAGAAGAAAGGTATTATTAGTGGCTACAGACAACCTCTTGCAAGGCTTCAAAATCATCAATGTAGATAGATGAATGTGTTTATTGTCCATCACACCAGTCTTCTGCCTACTGGAGGTCTTGTGTGGTTGCCTTGGAGCTGCCTCTCCAAAGCCCCAACCCACAAACACTTTATAATTCTTCCCTCCCTGGGCATGAAAATATAATTTTAAAGCAAATATAACTCACATGAGTAAATTTCCAGGCACAGCCTCTTCTTGCTACTAGAGAAACTGGAAGAAACTTGAGATGTTTTAATGGTTTCCAAACACTGATCTTTTAGAATCACATTGTTGGGGTCCCATTCTGGAAATTCCAATTTGGTGGCAGGAATGACAGGTTGGAGGTGAATTCCAAATACCCATTTTTTTTTTAAGCTCCCAGGTGATTTTGATGATTGGCCAGGTTTGGAATCCACTGATTTAGTCCAAATTCTTTACTTTGCACATGGGGAAGAGAAGCCTAGAGAGGGGGAGGCGTGGTAAAACTCAGCTGTCTAATGTGTGGTAAAATCAGGACTGGAGCCCACAGCTCCTAATTTGAGCCCAGTGATCTTGGTGACCATGCCATGCTACCTTTTCAAACTAATTGCTGTTGTCTATCTCTGGGGCTGGTGGTTCTAACTGAAGAATCTATAGAATGTGCATGTGGTTCCAGGGATCAGACTGCAGGAAGAAGGAGGCTGGCTACGTAGGGTGGTTCTGCAAGTGGCTGGAATCTTTCTTTAGAGCAATCCCCATCACATGCTCATGCACGTGGCCAGGATCCTACTTCCTTGTTGATGCCTGTACCCCTGCCACCAAGCATTCAAATATCAACGAACTCATCTCTTCCAGTCTCCAGAATATGACACTGTATTTGTGGAATCATTAAGTCCTCTACAAGAACTTTTAAACTTTGTGTTTTCACCTCCAAGACAATCTAACAAGGGTAGTGGATGACCCTGTATAAATGAGTATTGCTTTCAGATACCATGCTAGATTTTGTCTTGATAATTGTATAAGCACCAAGTATGATTACTTTAATTGATGGAGCATATTAGAGCCGAGAGGTGAGACAGTGACCCATAGACTTTTAGAATTAAAAACTTCACAGTGACTTGTGAAGCAGCAGCCAGAGCCATTGTCATTTTGTGAGTGAGGATTTGGTTTTAGAAAAGCAACATCATTCACCACGTTAAATTAATGTTATTATTTTGAATGCTACTGTCATTAATAGATTATTTTTAGTTATTTTGCCAATTTGCTTGTGTTTTATAAAGGCATGAGCAAAAGAAGCTTATTCTTTGGTTTTTGGTTATATATAGTTGATGAACATTAACGTAAATAATTTAAGCAACTTTTGAGAGTCCACAAAAATGTTCTTCTTAAAGGGGGTCTCAGTGTTACTCTGGCTTGAGAAGTACTACCTGGGGGGAAACATGAACACCTGCTCCAGGGAGTGCAGTGCTCATGGCCTTTCCCCCACTTCTTGTTTGGCCTCCTACCTTGTTAGTGGACTCTGGGGAAGGGTGTGCACAGGAAGTAATTTGCTAAGAGAGAGCTTGGGCCTACCTCATTCACACCATGAAGGGGGCGTGTGTTCTCTCCTTTGCCTGGGTTTGGTTATGGGGACATTTCAGAGATTAATAGGAGTAGAAAAAAATAAAAGAATCAGACACTGGACGCCGCCTCCCCCCCACCCCTCCCACCCCACACACACACAGAAACAAACTAGTTATGGTGAAACTTAAAAGGAGGCCAGGTAGTCACTGAGCCTCATTATAGCAGCTCCAAGTGCTCTGTCTGTTCTCATGTAGTTTTGAAAACTGTCTTCAGATGACCCTGCTGCTCTCACTAAGGAACTAGGAAGGAGGAAGTGATCCTCTTGTTACTCCCAGTTTTCTCATGGATTTGAAATTTGGCCCCATACCCCAATACCCATGTTTGGGGACATTCTATACCAGCCCAGAACCCCTGGGCTGGACTTTACTGTTGATTGCTTTCAGTGTGACTGCCAGGTCTGCCCTAGCACTTGCGGTCCCCAATGCTTGCCTAAACCCACTCTGTTTCCTGCTAAGGAAATTGCCCCAGTTGTTTTCTCTGTTCCCAGAGGGGATCATCCCTTGTTGCACATGATTGATCTTCTCAGGCAGCAGGTCATTTGGAAAAAAGCTTTTGATGAGAAGACCCCTCTCTCAGTCTCACCTGATTGTAGTAAGCTGTGGGGATCCCAATGGAAAATTTCATGGGGACTCCGGCAAGTCCCCTCTTCTTCCAGTAATGCCTTTTGTTAAATTCCTCTGCGGCCAGTTTCCTAGCATAGAATGAAGATTTCTCCAGACATTCTTTCCAGCATCTTCGCAATGGCTCTGGATTAAATGTCTGCTTAAAGGCTGTTTTGCTAATTCTCTTATATATGTTTATTTATCTAACCTGAAAGATGAGAAAATAAAATGGATTTTAGGCATAGATGCTTGTTTCCCATGTGCAGTATGTGTTTTTATTATATGCCTGATATGCAGGAAGTCTTTCTAAAGAAAGAAAACTATTTAAATGGCTATAAATATGCAAGTGCAAGTGTACATGTGTAAACATCAGAGTAATAATAATAACAGTAGAAACTACTCTTGAGCATTCCATATGCACCAGGCTCTAGACTAAGTGTATTGTCTAGTTAACATCACAATTACCCTGAGAAATAGTAGGTTCCAACCATTGTGAACTGTCACAAGTTTGTCAGTGGTGAGACAAAATTCTCCTGATTCAAAATCCTTTTACACCCACACAATGTTGCCTCATTCTTAACTGTTCTCACATTAGCTCCTCAAAGTCTTGAATTGTGGTACACTATCTGCACAAATGGTCGTAACCATTCTGTGCTGTCTATCCCCTGGGTGGCTTCACACTGATTCGAAAGCATGGCTTGCTTTAGAATCCCAATGGGACAATAAGTGTGTGAGGTGGACAGAGATTTGAAAAGCACTTGTACACCAGGGCTTGCCATGCTGTTCATGGCAGCTCTGTGACCACCACCATGAGAACGAATCTGGGCTGGCATACTGGAGGGTGAGAGACTCCGTGGCATGGAGATGCGCCTTCGTGGCTGAGGCATCCTAGACGAACCAGCGTGATGACCACCAGACATGTCAATGAAGCTACCTTAGACCATGAAGCTCCAGTTGCTCTGGCCCAGACCAGAAGAGCTACCCAGCTGACCCACAGAATCATAAAAAATACTGTTGTTTTTAGACGCTAAGTTTTGTGGTTGATTTACCACATAGCAAATCTAACTGATACATAGATGATGTGCTTTATTTTTTTTGAATCCACATAGGGGTTGATATAATGCATATATAGGCATTTAAGATATATTGGAACAATGATCTCAGCATTTTATTAGGGCGTTATGACTTATTACCTCTTCAGGGGGTAAGTTGCATTGAGATGCCACAGCAGTTATGTAAGCTTTGACCACCACCGTAGCCTGAGGAAAGCCAAATCCTCGAAAGGCTGTGTTGGATGGCAAATTTGTTTTGCAAGCCCTACCCTGGCACCGGAAATTAGGAATACAGTATGCGTTTTCAGATTTCAGCACAATGAACTCCACCACCCGAGTTGAAGCAAAACAAAGTGAAATTTCACATCTGACAAATATTCAAAACCACTTATCTGAATTTTATCTAATTTGAACCTGTCACAGAAGTTATCTGATTTGTAAGACAAATCTTTATGCAAATAAAGTGTAACACATACAGCTCAACTGGTAACCTATGGGAAAGGCATGTTTCTCACCGTCTCAGACTCATCAGGAGTGCACCCGCCATTGACATAATATTCGACATCAGCAGCTTTTATCACACCATTGTTCATGAATCCAATCTGCAAAGTGATGGCAAGTAAGACAATTTTCTCAATAGTCCTTCTTTGCAATGAAATCACGCTGTACACAAACACATCTTGTCACAATTGTCAATGCACACTTAGCTTATATACATGATTGGATGTGACAGTAACCAGAGGAATATCAATGATGGTGCCCAAGTTGGACATGATACCAATAGAAAGTTTTGGGTAGTTTTAGGCAACGTCTAAATATCCCTTTCAAGTGGTGTGGGATGTAGTAATTGTCTTTACTATTGGTTGATTAACACTGAACAATGTCTTAGGCAGTTTGCTAAACTTTTGCTTTTACCTACTTTGTATTTTCCGAGGAGTGGGTGGCGGCCAGCAGTTATCAGCATGTCATCACCACGTTCTAGGATAAACCGGATTGGATGGCCAGTTCTACAGGAAATGACTCTGTTAACACACTGGATGCTTCAAAAAGTTGTAGAAACATAGAGATGGGGGAGGGGGACTTGAGATAATCTAGCTTATTGGTTTTCAGTGAGGGTAGTAACATTCCTTAGACAAACTCCTTGGAAGTGTGTGGGGCATTAGTATTCTTTAAAAAGATCATAATTATTCTGGTTTAGTCATGTCTGAGAATTTATATATTGCAATGACACATTATTTGGTTATAAGTTACTTTCTTTTTTATATTTTACTAAGGAATTGTATTATTGTTTTGCAATTACGTCTAGTAGGATTTACTGTTGTGAATTTCACTTTGAGATAGTTAATAGAGCATTAAAATATTAGGTTGGTGCAAAAGTAATTGCAATTTTAAATATTTGCCTTAAAGGGGATGTTGAGGCTTAAAGTGTTGAGCTCCAATGCTCCATCGAGCATAACCTTCCTTGCATTCAGACTCCCCTTTCATAAAATGCCCATCGAGGACTCCTCTGGTTTCTGATGGAATGTTCCCAGTGCCTGCAAACCTGCAATTTACAGGACAGTCTTTCCTACTGTTGGAAAGTGCCAATGAGCTAAGATGTTCACGGTTTTTCTTTTTGTAGAAGTAGCCTGGGATAAGTTAGTTTGAATAAGTGAACTTTGGTAGTTACAAGGTTCGCAAAAGTCATGACTATTCCAGTGTTTGGGTATTCCAGCTGGATGACACAGAGGCTAAGTGAACATTCCCAGGTGGTTGCAGAGACGCTGCTTTATTTCATGACAAACTCTGTCTCTTTTGGGGCTGGGGTTTGGCCTTCCTTCCACGTGGCCAACCTCAGCTGAGTTGAAAGCTGAGACGAAAGCTGGGCTGCTGGGCTGAAAGAATGCGGATGGCATCAGTGCTACTTGGACTGATAATGATGCCACTGTGACTCTTACTTGTTGGCGGCCACAGCACTGACAGCTCCTAGCAGAGCAGGCTTGGTCACTTTCCCTCCAAACGCTCCTCCAGCTCTTTTCATGCGGCAGGCGATTCTATTCCTTGGGACGTTCAGTGCTGCAGCCACATATTCCTGCAAGACATAAGTTCCCAAAGTTATGTAAGCGCAATTTAATAGTTTACTTTCTCATCCTTGTATTTCCCCTCTGCCCAGTAAAAGAAATCTAGTAATTCAACAAATACTTATATTTACAGAATTGTGTAACCATCACCATAATCTAATTTTAGAACATTTTCGGCATCTGCAGAGAAATTTTGTATCCATTAAGCACTTGCTCCTCATCTTCCCCAAACCCCCAGCACTGGGCAACCATTAATCTACTTTCTGTCTCTATAGATTTGCCCATTATGGACATTTCATGTCAGTGGAATCATACACTATGCGGTCTTTTGTGACTCGCTTCTTTCTCTTAGCATAATATTTTCAAGGTTCATCCATGTTGTAGCATGTGTCAGTACTCTATTCCTTTTTTTTTTTTTTTTTTTAGTTCAGAGTCAATAACTTTATTGGAAGAAGAATAATACTAAAGCTTGTCAATGGCAGAGACAATCAACTTTGTAACAGAAAGTCAGGAAAACTTTATTTTTACTTCTAAATCCAAAGGCTAAGTATAGCAGAGTTGTAAAAATGAAATCCCACTTAGTCTGATTCACACAAGTACTAACATTTAATCCTGTTTTCAAAGTCCAAGAATGAAAACTTGTAATTAAACACTGAGCAAGCCACACATTTAAGTAAAATTTCTTAAAAAGTCTTAAAAAAAATGATACAGGACCTAAGTTTTCAGTGGCATATATACTATTAACATATGTTCTGAAATCTGGTAGGTTACATCAGTCCTGAATTAATTTTTAATAATAACAATTAAAAAAACTGAGCTTTATACTTTTTCTATGCCACTATAGCTTTCTTTCACCTCATTTTTTAAAATGTCAGTCTTCACTTTATGCCATTTTCAGTATTCTTCCAAAAATCTTCGAACAGTAGTCTTCTGTCTGATCTGAGGTCTTATCAGATTGGTTTTAATTGAACTGAGTGTCACATTCAGATTTAATGTCTTCACTGGTCCCATTGACCTCATTCTTAGTATCACTTTCCTTTGATTCAATGTTTGTGTCTTCACTCTGTTTTTCTCGACTACCAGACTTCACACTACTTTTTATTAATCATCAAATCCTCTTTTTCTCCTTGGATTTTCTATCTTGTTCTTTGTCCCAACTTTCGCTCCTGTGCTTATATGACTTTCAATTGTCTTTTTGATCTTCTTTGATACCGACTTTGAGATCTATGTTTTCTTTCTGATTGATCATAGCTTCTGCTTCTTCATTGATTTCTACTTCTGCTTCACCTTCTTTCTCTGCTTCATGATCTTTTGTGGTCCTGAGACCTGCTGCATCTTCAGTCTGAAGTTTGGCTTGAGTGCTATCTTAGTCTGTTCTCACACTGCTAATAAAGACATACCCGAGTCTGGGTAATTTGTAAAGGAAAAAGGTTTTAATTGACTCACAGTTCTACATGGCTAGGAAGGCCTCACAATCATGGTGGAAGGCAAAGGCAAAACAAAGTCATGTCTTATACGGCGGCAGGCAAGAGAGCTTGTACAGGGGAACTCCTATTTATAAAACCATCAGATCTTCTGAGACTTATTCACTACCACAGGGACAGTATGGGTAATTACCTCCACCTGGTCCCGCCCTTGACATGTGGAGATTATTACAATTCAATGTGAGATTTGGGTGGGGACACAGCCAAACCATATCAACTGCCTATTTCATGAACAACTTCTCTTTCTTCTTTCTCTGTCATAAGCCCTTTTTTTCTCTTTCTTCCTCTTCCCTTCATCTTTTCCTTTCTCCTTCACTTCCTCTCTCATGTTCTTTTTCTCTTCTCTTTCTTGCTTCTCCTTTTTTAGACGCTCATCACGATCAGGTTCTTGAGTCCTTTTTCTTAACTTTTCTTTTGATTCTTCTACAGTAGTTTTAATTTTGGCATATCCCATGTGTTGTTTTTCCAACAAATGGTCATCTACCCAGGACTGGTCATCTCCTACTATCAAAAAGGCTCCACACACTTTACAAACTTCCATTTGTTTTTTTCGTGTGTGTGTGCAGCAAAACTTTCAATTTTCAAGGTTGTGGATCTAGGCAATTCTCTCTCTTCTTTTAATTGTTCAACTAATTTCATCATCCCCTGGGCTTCTACTTTTCCTTCAGACCCTAATTCTTCAATCTTCTGCAGAAGTACATCAATGTTTTCTGTCAGAACCTGAATTTTTTCTTCATTTTTGCCTGTTGAGCCAGCTGCCCCAGAAGACTGCTGGTTTTGAGACAATGCCAAATGAGCATGGCCTCATCTGATTCCACGTTCTACTTTTGCAAGTAAGCTCTGTAAGTACGGCAAAACAAACAAAAAACAAAAAAAAACACCTCTCTCATAGCCAACTTTCATTAAAATGAGAGCTTTTCTCATACTGTTTTGTAGCTTTTTAGTATGAATTTTTTCACATGGACCAAAATCAGAATGTGTATATGTGAACAATTCTGCAGGACAAAAACCACAGAGATAATATTTATAAATGTTCTGTGGTCCCACCACATGTTGCTGTGCTTCTTGTCCAGGGTGATGTTTTGGTCCCAGCCCATTAACTCATCCAATTGTGTAGCCAAAATCAAAGTGCTTCCTTTGGGCAGTTTCTCCCACCAGCCCAGGCACCCAGCAACAAAAATGCTGGCGACACTGTCACCAACCTCCTCAGCCTACTCTCAGGTTGAAAAGTCTCCTTTACACAGGAGCCAACAAGACAAAATCTCCATTCTTTTTTATGGCTAAATAATATTCCACTGCATGGATATACCACATTTTGTTTCTCCATTCATCAGCTGGACAATGTGTTGTTTACACTTTTGTTTATTATGAGTAAGGCTGCTATGAACATTTGTTCATAAGTTTTTTTGTAGACATATATTTTCATTTATCTTGGGTGGATATTTACTTGCAGAATTGCTGAATTATATGTTCAGTCTATGTTTAACATCCTAAGAAAACACCAAACTATTTTTCAAAGTGGCTGTGCCATTTTTCATGCCCATCAGCAATGTATGAAGGTTCCAGTTTCTTTACAACCTTGCCAACACTTGTTATTGTCTGTCTTTTTGATTATAGACATTCTAGTGGGCGGAAAACGGTATTTCATTGTGGTTTTGATTTGCATTTCCCTAATGACTAATGATGCTGAGCATTTTTTCATGTGCTTATTGTTCATTCACATATCTTCTTTGGAGAAATGTCTACTCAAATCCTTTACTGGGACTGCTTTTGATACTGCCTTAGCCTCTGGGCTATGGCAGGCTGTGGGTACCCAGTGCCCTAGTTACTCTCAAGGAAATGTCTGCTGTTGTGGAGCTGACTGATTGTTACTCAGGAAATGTTAATAATAGGTGGCAATGGTGACTTTGGGACATACATGTTGTTCATTGGAACCCAGAGTCACATACCCCCTACCAAAAGGGACCTCAGGGGTGATCTTTATCACCTTCCACAATTTATAGAAAAGGATGTAGATGCCCACTGACTTCTAGGAGATCACACAATTGCTTAGGGGTGAAGCCTGTATCTCCTCCAGTTACCTGCACACGGGTTGGATACTGTGTTCCAAGGTGTAATACCATTTCTTTATCTTCTTCTTTTGGGAGAGCCAGGATAGATGATGTTTCCATGTAAAAATGTTCCTGTCCTTCCACATGGACCTCACCTGTAAAGCACAAAACACAAGGCAATGTTTAATCATAAGTTCCAACGTGGGAGCTCTTGGTGGTGTTTTGCTCATGAAGAGTGAGTTGCTTTAGCTTATGGAGAGCTGGACTGTTTTTTCTTTAACAGCAGAAAAAAGTTTTTCTTCATATGCATATGGGAGGGGGTCACAGAAATGAATGGAAAATCCTGAAGAGGTGATTAGGTGGTTAGACCCAGAAGCGTATATACTATTTTAACAAAGGACAATACATTTGTGGAGAAGTGAGAAGGCAAAGGAAATGAGTTTTGAGCTTCTGGGGGTGGTAAATTGTGGAGAGATAAATATATAGGGGAAGTTAATGGAGGATAAGGGTTATTTTAGTGAGGTTTGTTATGCAGATTTCTCTCAGTGCCATCTCTGGGCTGATAAGAGTCTGGAGTTTTCTCTTGTTCTGCTCATCCTGGTATAAGAGAGGGGTCAGGAAACACCTTCATAAAGGGACATTTATGCCCTACTTTTAGGTCAATAGGAGGAGAGTAGATAACTTTTTTCTGTGTCTGCTGCTTCTTGATTGCCTTCAGCTCAAAATAATCCTTATGTGAAAGTGGCATATTTTAAACCCAAATTTATTTACTTAACAATTAGATAGTGTTGACAATACACTAGGTATTTTTCTAAGGCTTAGCACTTTACAGACAATTAATTCACTTAATCCTTATATCAATCCTATGAGGCATGTGTCATTACCCCCATCTTGCCAGATGGGGAAGCTGAGACATGGAAAGGTGAAGTAAGCTGCCCAAGGTGACACAGATAGTAAGTGGCGGAGCTGGGATTCAAACCTAGGCAGCCTGACTGACTCATGTTATGAACCATGACACCACACTTCTCCATATTGGACTGCTGTGTGACTCTTAGTCATTCCTGCCAAAATTCCTTTCATGTTTCAAATTTCCTACTTGCACCAAAATTCTGAACTCTCACAATTTCCGAAATCCCAAATGGCAAAGGTTCCAAATGGTACTCTGTCTGTCTGCTGCCCTCTGGGTGAGAATAATAATTAAAAACATATATACCATGGTGCTTAAGAGCTAGGGCCTTGGGATCAGCCAGTCCTGGTTCTACTGATAACTGAACATGAGACCTCAGCCAATTATCTGCTGAGTTGTTCTGCTTGCATGTTAAATAGTAAGCAGTAAATAGTAGCTTAAAATAAGCTTAATAATAATATTAATCTCCTAGGATTGTTATTAGGATTAAATAATATAATACATGTAAAATGCTTAGCATGGCGTCTGGCACAGTAAGTACTTGACAAGTGTTAGCTGATATTATTATTATTAAATCATCTTTGACTCAAATTTATAGTTTTTATAAAATCTCATTTAATTTTTAAAATAAAGTCCCATGGAGTAATGAATGTTTGGTATAAGTAGTAGTTACTGTAAAACATCTGAACATCTCTCATGAGTTTATTGGTTGTGTCCAACTATTCTTACAAGGTAGTGCATTGTTTTTATAATTGGGAGGCAGTCTACATTTTTCATTTAAACAGAATGATGTTAGGAAATATGCATTCTAAAGGTCTCTCAGGTTTTAATAAAAGATAAAAGCTTACACCACTTGCCATTCTAGTTACTTAGAAGAATGTAATAGATCCTGTGAAAATTACTCTTTTTTCTTACCAAAGACCAGCAGTGATTCTGTTAGTAAAGACAGCTGTGGTTATTTGGCCACACATTAGCATCACCTGGGGAAGCTTTTTAAAAAATATTAATACCCTTTTTCCGTATTCCCATATTCTAATTTGAGTGGTCTGAGGTGGGACCTAGGTAATATGTGTGTGTGTGTGTGTGTGTGTGTGTGTGTGTGTGTGTGTGTGTGTGTGTGTTTTGAGATGGAGTTTTGCTCTTGCTGCCCAGGCCGGAGTGCAATGGTGTGATCTTGGCTCATTGCAACCTCTGCCTCCTGGGATCAAGTGATTCTCCTGCCTCAGCCTCCCAAGTAGCTGGGATTACAGGCACTTGCCACCAGGCTTGCTAATTTTTGTATTTTTAGTAGACAACTGGTTTCACCATGTTGGCCAGACTGGTCTCAAACTCCTGACCTCAGGTGATTCACCACCCTCGGCCTCCCAAAGTGCTGGAATTGCAGGTGTGAGCCAATGCACCCAGCCAATATTGCTATTTTTTAAAATATAAAAAATCTTTTTTATGGCTGTATAATATACCGTGGTGTATATGTGCCACATTTTCTTTATCCAGTCTATCACTTATGGGCATTTGGGTTGATTCCATGTCTTTGCTATTGTCAATAGTGCTGCAATGAACATGCATATGCATGTGTCTTTATAATAGAATGATTTGTATTCCTTTGGGTATATACCCAGTAATGAGATTGCTGGGTCAAATGGCATTTCTGGTTTTAGATCTTTGAGGAATCGCCACACTGTCTTCTACAATGGTAGAACTAATAAACATTTCTACCAACAGTGTAAAAGCATTCCTATTTCTCTGCAGCCTTGCCACCATCTGTTGTTTTGAATTTTTAGTAAAAGCCATTCCAACTGGCATGAGATGGTATCTCACTGTGGTTTTGATTTACATTTCTCTAATGATCAGTGATGTTGAGCATTTTTTCATCTGGTTGTTGGCCGCATAAATGTCTTCTTTGAGAAGTGTCTGTTTATGTCCTTTGCCCACTTTTTAATGAGGAATGTTCTTTGCATGGTTATGAATGAAGCTGGAAGCCATTATCCTCTGCACACTAACGCAGGAACAGAAAACCAAACACTGCATGTTCTCACTCATAAATGGGAGCTGAACGATGAGAACACATGGACACAGGGAGGTGAACAACACACACTGGGGCCTGTTGGGGGGTGAGGGGAGAGACAGCATCAGGAAAAATAGCTAATGCATGTTGGGCTTAATACCTAGGTGATGGGTTAATAGGGAAAGCAAACTACCATGGAACATGTTTACCTATGTAACAGACCTGCACATCCTGTATGTGTACCCCAGAACTTAAATAAAATTAAAATACACACACATGCACACACACACACAAACCTAGAACTTAAAAAAAATCTTAGCCAGAACATTAAGTCTAAACAAATCAATGAACAAATAATCGTGTCAAGATTGGAAAAGATAAATAAAACTGTCATACTGCTGTGTATACAGAAAATTCAAGAGAATCTCTAAGTCTATTAAAATAGTAAATGAATTAAGCAAAATTGCTAGATATAAGATCAATATACAAAAATTAACTGTGTTCTTATATACTAGACACAACAAGCAGAAAGTTAAATAAAAATAACCTTAGTATCACAAAGCATAAAATACTAGGAATAAATATTAAAAAGGAGGTGCAAGATCTCTATAGTGAAAACTAAAAATTACTGAGAGAAGTTAAAGAAAACCTAGATAAAAGGCAATGTCTACCATGCTTATGGATTAGAAGACATAATATTGTTAAGATTTCAGTTCTCTCAAATTGATATATTGTTTCAATACAATCCCAACCAAAATCCCAACAAATTATTTTTGGTGGGATTTATGAACTAATGATGAATTTATCTGAGAATGCAAAGGACCCATAATAGCTAAGGTCATATTGAAGAGGCAGCAGCAAAAGTACCTTAAATTATCAGGTTTTAAGACTCACTATAAAGTTACAGCAAGTCAGACACTGGTATTAGCAAGATAGGTAAATAGACAAATAGAATATGATAGGGAACTCGGAAATAGAACAACACATATGTAGACATCTGGAAAACAACAAAAGCTGCACTGCAATTCAGTAAGGGAAAGGATAGTCTTCAATAAATGGTGCTGGGTCAATTGAATATCTACATGAAAAAAATGGAATATTGACTCCTCTCTCACATTATACAGAAAATTTAACTTGAGGTGAATCATAGACCTAAGTGCAAAAGCTAAAACAATCAAGTTTCTAGGAGAAAACTTAAGAGA
This sequence comes from Pongo pygmaeus, assembly GCF_028885625.2. Lineage (NCBI taxonomy): Eukaryota > Metazoa > Chordata > Mammalia > Primates > Hominidae > Pongo > Pongo pygmaeus. The sequence continues at coordinate 100,897,815 of NC_072384.2, read as the reverse complement.
ATATCTTCATGACCTTTGGACGGCAAAAATCTCTTCAACGAGCACAAAATCATTAACTATAAATAAAAGACTGATAAATTGACATTCATTAAAATGAAGAAATTAGGCTGGGCGTGGTGGCTCACGCCTGTAATCCTAGCACTTTGGGAAGCTGAGTCGGGCAGATCACCTGAGGTCAGGAGTTTGAGACCAGCTTGGCCAACATGGTGAAACCCCATCTTTATTAAAAATACAAAAATTAGCTGGGCGTAGTGGTGCAAGCCTGTAATCCCAGCTACTAGGGAGACTGAGGCAGGAGAATTGCTTGAACCCAGGAGGTGGAGGTTGCAGCAAGTCGAGACCACTCCATTGCACTCCAGCCTGGGCAACAAGAGTGGAACTTCATCTCAAAAATAAATAAATAAATAAATAAATAAATAAAATAAATGGAAGAAATTGTCTTGGCATGGTGGCTCACACTGTAATCCAAGCACATTGGGAGGCTAAGGAGGGGGGATCGTTTGAGACCAGGAGTTGGAGACCAGCCTAGGCAACATGGAAAAACCCCATCTCTACAAAAAATACAAAGATTAGCTGGGCGTGGTGGTGCACGCCTGTAGTCCCAGCTACTTAGGAGGCTGAGGTAGGAGGACTGATTGAGACCAAGAGGTTGAGGCTGCAGTGAGTGGAGAATGTGCCACTGTACTCCAGCCTGGGCAACAGAGTAAGACCCTGTCTGAAAAAAAAAAAAAAAGGAAAAGAAAAGAAATTTTGTTTATAAAAAGGTACCACGAAGAAAGTGCAAAGGCACAGCTGAGAGAAGGTATTTTCAATACCCATAACCAATCAAAAATATATTAAAAACCTCCTATAAATAAATTATATCATTAATTGTATTAAAATTAATTATATATAATTATAATGCCATAATTATATTATTAATTATAATTAATTATTACTTTTAATTTAAGAAATTAAAAAACAGGCAAAATACTTAACAGGCATTTCATCAAAGAGAATATAAAAATGACCAATGCACATATGAAAAAGCTCAACATCATTAGTCATCAAAGATATCCAGTTAAAACCACAATGAGATATCAACCCACACCCATCAGATCAGATAAAACTAAAAAGGCTGATGATAACAATAGAACAATGGACCTCTTTTGATTGCTAACAGGAGTATAATTGATACAAGTTTTATTTTTTTTTAATGCTTGAAATTAACTACTAAGGCTAAACAAAAATATGCTATTATTGGCCGGGTACAGTGGCTTACGCCTGTAATCCCAGCACTTTGGGAGGCTGAGGCGGGCGGATCACGAGGTCAGGAGATCGAGACCATCCTGGCTAACATGGTGAAACCCCGCCTCTACTAAAAATACAAAAAATCAGCCAGGTGAGGTGGCGGGCGCCTGTAGTCCCAGCTACTCAGGAGGCTGAGGCAGGAGAATGGCGTGAATCCGGTAAGCGGAGCTTGCAGTGAGCCAAGATCATGCCACTGCACTCCAGCCTGGGCAACAGGGTGAGACTCTGTCTCAAAAAAATAAAAATAAAAAAAAAAAATGCTGTTATTCAGCAATTTCATTCCTGGGTACATTCCATTAGAAATAAGTGCTATGTTCACCAAAATATAAGCATAATAGTGTTTATAGAAATTTTATTCATAATGGCCCCAAATTAAAAACAACTCCAATGTCCTCAATGGTAGAATGAACAAATAAATTGTGAAATATTTGCATAATAGAATACTACCAATGAAAAAAAACTAATCTATGCAACAACATGGATTAATCTTTCATACATAATGTTAAATAAAAGCAGAAGACATGAAAGAGGTTATAAGATTCCATTTATATAAAGTTCAAATGAGGTAAAACTAATTTACGGTGATAAATATTAGAATAATACCTTGGGGGGTTACTAAGAGAGGACACATGGAAGCATGCCGGGGGTGCAGAAATTTTCTATGTCTTTTTACAATTTTTTATTTTTATTTTTTGAGACAGAGTCTCATTCTGTCATCCAGGCTGGAGTGCAGTGGTGCAATCTTGGCTCACTGTAACCTCAACCTCCCAGATTCAAGTGATTCCCATACCTCAGCCTCCCTAGTAGCTGGGACTACAGGCATGTGCCACCACGCCTGGCTAATTTTTGTATTTTTATTAGAGACGAGGTTTCACCATGTTGGCAAGGCTGGTCTCGAACTCCTGACCTCAAGTGATCTGCCTGCCTTGGCCTCCCAAAGTGCTGGGATTACACTGTGCCCAGCCACATTCTATGTCCTGATGTGGGTAGTATTTACACATGTTTATACATATACAAAAATTCACCAAGCTGTAAATTTCCTCTGCATTTTAAATTACTGTTTAAAAATCACACTTGAATGAGAAATACTGCCTTATAGTTTCAGTAGTTTTCAATCCAGATGATTGAAATTAGAGTCTTCAGCTTCAGAAGCTTCCCTTTTCTCACTAAGATTACTTACCTTCAATGATTTGGTCAACATATTTAAAGGCTTGCTCTACATTTCCTTGCTCGATTTTTTTCTCATCAAAAAGAAATGAATTGTGCTCTAGGGCTTGCTGCAGTGGAAAAACAAACGAAAACAACAGCAAAAGATTTATTTTTTTGCATTCTAGTAAACTATTTGTTTCCCATCAAAATTCCATGCTCCATGTTCCTACTGTATCAGATCTTCATCACACTGAGAAAATCTGAGCCAGGGCAGCATGAAGAGTCAGCAGAAGGTGGATTCAAATGGATTATAGGCATTGGTGGCTCATTTGTACAGTGCTCTGGGGAAGGGCTGAGGGAGACACAAGGGTATATAAACATGCTTCCCACCTCTCCATTGCTGAGTGATGATCTGAGCAATTTGGCAGTTAGGTGTTGACTCTGGGGCTAGGGGGTTACTCAAGAGTAAAGAGAGGTCAAGAAGCAGGAGGCTGATGGGGCCTGGAATGCTCAGGAATGGCCTTGAATGGGTGACTTGAGTTGGATCCTGAATCATTTGAAGTCAAAGGCGTATCATAAAACAATAGTTTGACGTTGAAACCAAGCTGAGGGGCCAAAATGAGCACAAGGCCAGACTGGCCAGGATACAGGTTTTCTATCAAGGGACAGTGGAAGATGGGTTTTGAAAGGTGGAATGTGGCTAGACTATTAAAGACCTTGATTTGATACTAAAGGGTTTGGACCTTATTTAAGGGCACAGTGTTAAATAGGAAAAGTGACCTAATGAACTTAGTGACTTAGGAAAGTTAGTATGTTAGGTAGATGGGCTGAAATGGAAGAAAAGAGCCTCTTTTAGTGGTTTTTGTAGCAAATCTGAAAAGAAGATGGTGAGGACTAGGCTGGACGGTGGAGTGAAAGTGAGGATGAAAAGAAAGGGTCAGCCTTAGGGGGACATTTAAAGGATAACTGGAAAAAACTTGAACTTGGCAACTGTTGGGAAGAACAGGGGAGAATTGAAGTGGATGCTCAAGACTGAATCTACTTGGTGGTGGTGGGGGAGGGGTGGTGTCCATATTGCTTATGCATCCACCTATCCATTGATTCCTCCACCCCTCCATCATCCAACATATGTTTATTGAGCATCTACTATGGGTTTAGAGCTTTGCTAGACACTGGGAATATAAAGTACAAGACCACACAACATGTCCCTGCCCTCATTAATGACAACTAAAACAAAAATGAGAGGTAACGATTATTGAATGCATTCCCTGTCCCAGGTGCTATTCTAAGCATTGTACTTGGATTCTCTCATTTAAACCTATCATGACCTTTTGGTGTAGGTACTTTTAGAGTTACCATTTTACAGATGGAAAAGCTGAGGTAGGAGGAGTTTAAAGCTTTTGCTGCTATTAAGAGGCTACTAGTGGCAGAGTCGGATGATGAATCCAAGTAGTCTGTCTCCAGAGCCTGTCTGTGCTTAAGTAGTAAGTGGGCAGGGAGACAGAGGACCCAATAGTTGTAATAAGTAAATGTTACATTTTTTCCGATTTCTACAGTGCTCTAGATTTTCCCACTGACTATTTTTGTATATGAGGTTATAAAGACATTTTTCAGGTGTTGCTTATCTGCATTCTTAGCCCATGCCTTGGCAAGAGGTTACAGGAGGAGTGGGCACAGAATGCTTCATTTCCACGGGTCCCTGTAGAAGCAGTGGTGGGAAGGAGGAGTCTAAGCAGGAAAGGGCTCAGTTTCTGTCTTGAGGGGCCAATTGCTGGAGCCTTCACTCTAAAACTACAGGTAACACTGAACAAAGTGTAGATGGAGCCCAACTTATACTATTTCATGAGTCCATAGGTTGAACTGTGCCGGAAGTCCACCACTCAAGTCATTCTAGAAGACACAAAACGGTCTGACTACCTCTATTGTGATAATCCTTGGCTCTATGTCTTCATAAGCGATCTTCACTTTTTTAGCTGCCTCTCTTGCATGAGCATAGGTATCAGCGGCCACAGTGCCGACGATCTGACCCACGCAAATTACCTGCAGAAAAGCCACATGTTGTAATTAGCGAAAACACAGACTCATTAAAAAGAAATTACTGCTCCCACATTCTTACATTTACCTATTGGGTTTTTGTGACCAAAAGCAAGATTATTTTCTACCTATGAGAATAAATTTACAACAGCAGTTTGAGTGGGACTTAGGGGGCACAAAAGTTGAATGTAGAAATTAATTATCTGGCTTTAATGATCTCCCTTCTGGTTGTCCTTGGCCACATTACTCACCATTCCCGCAGCATACACAGTGATCCAATTAACCTAATATTCTGCTTGTTCTTTCAATGTCCTATGATCTGTCTTGCTTCTATGACTCTCATAACTTTTGAGAAGTATTCTTTGAGGACTTCCGGCTTTTATCAGAATCTCAAAAGGGTCCACAATTCAAGAGAGAAGTTGAGAATCACTGAGGCGGAGTCATTGGTTTCCAACAAGTCTTTGTGATGTGAACATGGATCCATGGATGGCTACAGTCATAACTAAAAATCATTTTGGCATCTCCAGCAAGGTATTTGAATAATAAGCCACACATAAATCACCCACCTCATTCTGTGCATAGAAAACCTCTCCTTGATAGTTATTATCTCCTGGAACATCCTCTGCTGTTATCACATCAACAACACCTGGAAGTGCCAGGGCTTCTGAAATATCAATTGATCTAGGAGAGAAAATTTGAAGGTAGATATTAAAGTTGCAGGGGCAAGTTCCCAGTGATTCCTCAAACACAGGAAAAAACTATAATGGACGTCATAACTAAATCGTGGAGCAATATTCTATGTTGAAAAATGCCAGTATTTAGCAGATGTTCTAACTCTTTCATAATCTTGGATTCTTTCATAACTATGCTTAAAAAATGACTGATTCTCAACCAGAAAAATAAATGTGTATTCTTTTTTTTTTTTTTTTTGTGAGACAGGGTCTCACTCTGTTGCCCAGGCTGGAGTACAGTGACGCTATCAAAACTCACTGCAGCCTTGGTCTCCTGGACTCAGGTAATTCTCCCACTGAAGCCTCCTCAGTAGTTGGGACTACAGGCGCCTGCCACCATGCCTGGCTAATTTTTTGTAGAGATGGAGTTTCACTATGTTGCCTATGCTGGTCTCGAACTACTGAGCTCCAGCAATCTGCCTGCCTCGGCCTGGGATTACAAGTGTGAGCCACCATGCTGGAAATTAATATTCTTATTTGAATTAAATATATAATAGGCTCTTGATTTGAATGTGAAACTGTGAATGTGTTTCAGTAACATTAGGAATCTCTTTTACTTCCTTACATGATCTTTGCATGAGCTCTGGTGCTGGTGATTGGAGCCAGGAAGAGTTCTTGGTCGATGCGGGGCATGTCATCAACATATATAGCTTCCCCTGTGGTGTGTTTAATGGCCGACTGGTGCATGACTGGGTGTCCAACTGGATCTTGTGGGGGTTGGTAGGGATCCACACACTGTTAAGGGACAAAGCAAGTTATTTTGCCAAGAGGAATTCTCACGCTCTGAAAATTAGGTCTGATATATCTGGCTTACTCATGTGTTAGGGAAAAAATCAAAAAACAAAAAAATTATAGGCAGTTGGGTATCCATATCCATGAGTCCAGGTTAATAAATATCCATTAAGTATTCAGTACTATGGTAAGGGATTATATTCTGGTTACAATTCCCCTCTTACCCCCCCAAAAAAGACATCCTAGATTCAGGGTGGTTGTAAAAAAGCAGAGAAGGCTTTCTAGAGGCAGTAAATATTGACTTGGGTTTTAAAGGAAGAACAGGTATTGGGCAAGCAAAAGAGGTAACTAAACTGAAAATAGTGGAGAACAATGATTCAGAATCTAATTCCTGTGTAGCCTTGGGCAAAAGCATAGAAGCTAAACCAAGCAAGTTCTGTGTGTATAGTAATAAGTAACATCAGCTGACTTCAATAGACGTTATCTTAAATACAGTTATTGAAAAGAAGGAGAAGTATGCATAATGCATACATCTGAATGCATAAACATTAAAAAACAAAAAACCCTGTCCACCAACCTGAAACATCTGAATTCCTTGGGGTGTTTCAATGGGAAAGTCTTCTAGAACACTCATGAACTGTTCTGGGATGTCGGGAAACTTCTGGGGATCCTGAACAGAAGATTATTTCACAGTTAATTTTACAATCTGAGTGAGTAGCTTGGAAAAACACATATGGAAATAAAGTTATCCAATCTATTCTTTTAGATCTTAGATGCCAGTTCTTCTGGGAGAAAGCTCTGAGCTTCAAGTTCCCTAAGCTAGTAGCAGTTGCTTGAATAATAATTACATCTATTTATGTGCACAGAAAAATAAATGTTATTTCCAGGAAGTAAAGATTTCCTTTCAGGACAAGGTCTTTTTTTGAATGAATGGAAATATAGACACTTCTAAATGGAGGTTGTGTTTCCAAACCTGGGCCAGTCTTGTGGGCATGTATCTCCAATAAACAACTGAGGGAGTAGGGAAAGATTAATCTACAAGGATGTTCAATTGCAGATTATTTGTGATAGTAAGGAAACTAGAATTAAACCAAATATCCAACAATAGAGAAATTATGGTACATCCAAGTACGATATTCTGCAGTTATAAAAAATAACTTTGCAGAAATGTCTTTAATGGATAGTTAAGTAAAAAAAAGTTACAAAAATTTATGTACAGCATGATCCCATGTCTTATAAAAAAAAATAAAAATGTAAAAGTATGTATTCCAAAATGTTAATAGTGGTTATGGTAGAATTATTAGATTACAGTTCATTTAAAAAATTTTGCTTCTCCATATTTTGAATTCATTTATAATGATAGAATATATAATAGAAGGTAATATGTAAGATAATATAGGATAATCTATTAAATATGTTAATCTATTAAATGTATGATAACCGATTGAATATGTTTTTCTTTTATACCTATTATGTATTATATATTGATAAAGTTTAATTATCAATACCATTAATATGGATTTTATATGTGATATAATCTATGAAATATATACTTAATATTTTTAGACTGAATATGTATACAATTATATACTGATTATATATTTTTCGATTGAATATGTTATATAATACGTAATAGAGTATATAATGTATAACAGAATATACTAAAATAATAATAATAAATAAGGTTAATAAAATAATAAAAAGGACTGACTGAACTAAGAGAGCAAAGCTCTCAGTCATAAAAGGGATGTAGGTGTAGTCATCTGTCTGCCATTTTGGGATCACCTCATGGCTCATCAAGGGGGCAGTCATGGTCATGGATCATATTCGGAGAAACACTGCTGTGGGGTTATTTTAAACTAGGCTAGGCTAAAAAAATAGTTAACAGAAAAGTAAAAACAATCTAAATGTCAAAAATGAGGAATGGATCAAATAATGAATAGTGCATCTATCCCAAAACATGCCATGCAACCATTATGTCATGATGTCACTGAAGAATATTTAATGTCATTGAAAGATGATTACGTTACTAAATGGAATAAGCAAGCTATACTACACAGTTATACAGATACATACACATATACATATACATCCATAATGAAGGGTTTCGAAGGACGCACACCAAAATAGTAATAGTGTTTATCTATGGGTGATGGGATTATAAAAGACTTTCTCCTCCTTTTTAACTTATTCACATGTTCTAAACAGTAAAGTATTATTTTAATTTTACTTATTATTTTAATAAGAACATGTTCTTTAAAAATGGAAAAGACATGGATTTACTTACTGAAGGCTTTTCACTACTGTATGTCAATCTGATCTTGCATGTTAGTGTTTGTCACACAGATAAGGCAAATGGTGTAATAAAGTTGTCCCTTTCTCAGCCAAGGGGTGAGGAAGGGAGAGGGAAGGAGAGGAGCAAAGTGGCCCAGGAGGAGATGTTGGAGGCTGGGAAGCACCACATTGAGGGCCCCAGCCCAGGAAGCCTCCACGTGTTATCAAAGGCAGGCAGGGGAAGTCCTTCATGTGCAGATGTATGCTGAGAATGTCAAGGCACCCTGAAACCCAGAGAAGCCATTTACCATTTGATTCAGTCCTCACCTCACTTTCAGGTAGAATTTGAAGAGGAGGCTGATGATGAGGGTTCACCTGTACTCCACCATGCCACCCTCAGCTCCTGGTGGGATGTAGATCTCATCCAGGACCCATCGGCAGGCATCACTCAGCATTTGATTATCCCATTGCCTAGTAGGAAAGAATGTTAATGTTTCATAGAAGACGCAAAGACAGAATATCATATTTGAATGTACCATAATTTGTCTCACAATTTCCCCGTTGCTGGATTTTAGTTTAATTTTAGTTTCTTTACTGTTAAAAATAATCTGCAATTGAGCATCCTTGTAGGCAAAGACAGACACTAAACTGACATGCAAGGCAAGATGGAGAGCAAGTTGTATCCACCTTTGAAGTCTAGACAAAATACCTTCAAGAGAGTTTGTTAGCTCTCTTCAGTATCTGATGCAGTGGTTCCCAAACTTTCCACATTAAGTCCTCCTATATTATTATTTTTCATTTCCAGGATTGGGAATGTTGATTTACCTTAAATACCTGGGTTAAAAAACCACTAAAACTAAAGCTTCCTGAGTTCTGGGACTTTGTTGATCTTGTCCACTGCTATATCTCTAGCAACTAGATGGCTGCCTGGCATACACACTGTGCTAGGTAAATAACCAAATTATTGAATATAGCGGTAAAATATTTCAGAAATCAATGTTTCTATATAAATTTTTGGAAGCATGAAGTTATTTTTGTATCTGAGAAAAAACTCACATTAAGTTCTAATTGTTGACAATGAGTGGATAAAAAGTATTGTAGAAGCACTAGTTGGAAACATTTTTAAAAATTACTTTTCAAATGTTAGCGATAATGAGAATGACAGGAGGGAGGCCATTTAACCTTTCAAACATTTCATCTTTTTTTAATGTGGCTTAAGGACATTTTCAGATGTCTTAGGATACAGTATTGGAGACTTACTGAACAGGCTAATTAAAAGTGAAAATTTAAAGATAATATCTACTCAAACCAAGTAATTTGTGCACTAATCGCATTGCAGAAACCTGTAATAAAAGAATCATTGTACCTTAAAGAGGGCGGCTTTTGGGTGGCTTGTACTTTATACTTTTCTTCAGTGCTTAAATTTTCTAAATGATTGTATGTATTTTTATAATCAGAAAAAATTCCCCAAGTGCTAGTTTCATTAAAAAAATCTAAACTAGAAAGGCCTGAGTTTCATGCCCCAGATGTACTGTCACATACCTCCCAATAAGCTGCTTGCAGGTTTGGCTTGCAGAGACAACAGTGGGGCCCATGCTTCCATAGAACATTTGAAGTTCCTTGATTGTGTTTGTGCCATCTTCAAACTTCAAGCTCATCCCAGCATTGACAATGGCAAATGCATTCTCCTGACGCTGGGCCATTCGGAGTCCAAATACAAAGTGCCACTGGAGACAGGAAAACACTCAGAACATTGAGTGCTTACTCTACTGTCTGCCATACGGCAACGCCTTCAATGAGTGGATCTCTACGCACTGTGATTGACTATAGTTGACATATATACCATATACGGGTACTGTCTGATGTGGTTCATATATATTAACACTTAGTCCTTACAAGTCTGCCCATTTCCAATGTATGATGAGGAAACTGGGAGGTTAAGTAACTTTCACAAGGTCACACAACAAGTGGCAGAACTGGGGTTCAAAGCCAAGTAGCCTGACTCCAGAGTCTATGCTTATTGGCTAAGCTTTATGCCTTTCAACTCTGAATGGTCACATGTGGCCTCAGGCAAGTGACGTAAAAAACTGGCTCTTAATTTTCTTTAAAGTGAAAAGGTTGGGTTAGATCAGGTGGTGCCTTAGGGGCTGCTGAGTGGAATGAGGGGAAGATCGGCAGATGGGATGGCTTTTAGATGGAACTGCCACAGCTTCAGTTTCATCTGTTTTAGTTTGCTGTTCTATGTAAATTTCATTAGAATAAAGAGTTGTACTGTTAAAAAAAAAAAAAAAAGAAAAAGCTTGAAAACCACTGGACTACTGGTCTCCCCAGTTCTTTCTAGGGGTAGGCCTGTTATTCTTGGTTGAATCTCATGACTAGAGTGGAACATTGGAGCCATGAACTGGGAAAGCCTCTTTGTGTGGCCAGCATCTTGGCGGGTGCTGGGGAGAGATTAAATCCTACCACCATGGACCTTGTCAAGGATAAAACATTTCTGTCATACAAAATACTGGTGACAGAGAAGTGTTTGAGACACACTGATCATATTTACTCTGCTGTACTGATGGGTGGGGACTTTCCTCTCCATTCCTGCTGCCACTGTCTTCACCACCATCTCCCAATTTATTGCCCGAAGTGCTGCATTAGCCTCCTAACTGGTCATTCAATCTTCAGTCTCTTCCCCATCCTATTTATCCTCTATCTTTCTACTCCATTTATGTTCTTAAAATACCACTTTCATTTAATTTTTACTTTGCTTTAAAGCCTTCAAAGGCGGCCATCTGTTAGAACACATACAAACTCCTTGACGGAGCAATGGATGTGTTTAGTGATGGAGCCCAGCTGCCCTCTCAGTCTCACTCATGGGCTACTCCAGCCCCGTGCCCCACTCCCTGGCCTCCCAAACTGCTATCCCCAGCTCTCAGGTTCTCCTCCCTTCTCTCCACTGATTCAAAGGTTACCATCTTCTATGCTTCACCCCATCACCCTTCCTCCCCTTTTCTCCATGTAGGGACAGGCTCTTCCCATCACCAGAGCTACTCTGAGTGGCTCGCTGTCCACTCATTTCCTGTCTGAGGGTATTAGTTATTTCCTACTTCAAGCTCTTGCTCTTAGATTTAGAGATCTTCAAGGACAGGACCCCTTCTGTGTCATAAACCCTTAGTGTCTTCTAGGTTTACCATACTGTGCCTGGGATATAGATTGGTAGGTGGTTAATAAGTAAATAATTTTATTTAAACTATTTGGTTAATAAATGTTGATTGACTTGGAGGTAATTTTACGATAATGAACTTTCAGTTTGCCAGAAACTTGCTGTAGATGATGTTGACTGGATTTACTTAATCTTGGGTAAGATGTGTATTTATCTGAGACCGAAAATTCAAGTCACATGAAAGGTCCTCCTTTTGCAAGGCCAGTGTGCCTTTTAGGTAATATAATCTTACCAGACCACTGCCAGTGTGCCCTTTAGGTAGACTGGCTTTGCAAAAGGAGAACCTTTCATGTGAGATAGAGCCTAGGATACTTTTAGGGGCCCAGGGAAATGTTTTACTTTTAATTCACTGCAGACTACTAGATGGGGAAGGGAGGGAGGGAAGCATGAGTTGAAAAACTACCAATTGGGTGATATGTTCACTACCTGGGTGATGGAGTCCGTATCCCAAACCTCAGCATCTCGCAATATACTCATGTAACATACCTGCACCTGTAGCCCCTATATCTAAAGTAAAAGTAGAAATTTAAAAAAATCTTTAAAAATAAAAAAGTGAATATAAGACGCTGAAGTGGATTTATATTGTTACAATCATATTTTTATATATAGGTATAGCTATATAGGCATACAGTTTATTTTTTATGGACGAAGAGATTCACAAAGGCAAAAGTGCCTAGGGCCCATAAAAGTCATAATATGGCCCTGATATGAAAGCAAATCAAATGGTCATTTGGAAATTTGCCCCTCCCTGTGTGGCAGCCCAGAAAATCTCCCTAGAGCATTGTCCTGGAAACTTGTCTGCAGGCTCATTGCACAGGTCAGGGGGGCTTCCCTCGGGCTGGGCAGTGAGTCAGGGAACCCTCACCTGAGTAGAGTAGGGAATATAAACAGACCACGCAATCTCTTCTGATTTCAAGTCGGCCTCAGGTGATCTCTGAAGGAAAGGACCATTTAAAGGAATCTGCCGTTGTCCTTCTGTTTGAGAAAATCACCCTTGGTTAGGATGAGCTCATCAAATTGGAAAATATGTTGCCAGTGACAGATGTGATGTGTGGTGGAAAGAGGGTGCAGGCTGGGATCCATGTCTGGTTCTAGCTCCAGCTCCCAAGCTGGGCCTCCTTTAGCAAGTCATGGAAACTTTGGGGTCCTCAGCTTCAGAGTGACAGGGTTGGTCAGATAAGCTGCAAAGTCATTTCTGGTTCTTATAGACCATTATATGCTACTCACAAAATTTGGCCTCGAAGAGCTTTAAAGCTATTTGGAAACAACCTAGAACAATGTATACATTTCACAAATGAGAACACTGAGCTCCAGAGAGGTTGAGTGACCTTTGCAAAGTACCAGAGGTGGGACTGGTGGCAGAGATGGGATTCCTGATAGTCATGCGACACTTAATGGGGATGCATTCTGAGAAATGGTGTAGTTAGGTGATTTTGTTGTGTGAACATCATAGAATATGTACTTACACAAACCTAGATGGTGTAGCGTACTGCCTACCATACCATCTAGGTTTGTGTAGTAATAGCTACAACTAGGCTACAGGGTGTAGCTATTGCTCCTAGGCTACAAACCTGCCCAGCATGTTACTGTGGTGAATACTGTAGGCAATCACAATGTAATGGTAAATATTTGTGTATCTAAACATATCTAAACACACAGAAAAGGTACTGCAAAAATATGGTGTTATTAATGTAATCTTATGGAACCACTGTCATGTATGTGGTCTGTTTTTGGCTAAACAATTTTTATACATGATTGTATGTGTGTGTGTGTGTGTATATATATATGTATACATATATGTGTGTGTATACATATATTTTACACAGCTTACCATACTGTTATTTGACCCATAATTTTTAAATGTAATTTTAATCAAGAAGATATCTTACATTAATAGCCCAATGAATAATATGCAGTTATTTTTATTTCTTGAAGTTTAAATCATTTTCTTTCCACAAAGCTCATGGTATCTTTGAATAAAGAGAGGAGGAATAAGTAATATGCCCCATAAACTTGATTTTGTTTAAAACAAAAAGTCCTATAAGAAAAACTGCCATCTTTATGAATCTCTGCAATAAAATATGGCATAAACCTTTAAAGCCACAGAGATACTTCTCATTAATTTTTCTTCACTTGCTTTGATACTGCAATTTAGACTGCTCATAAATGTGGCCAAATATTTAAGAAAAATTGTCAGATGCAGTAAAGTATCTGACCTACTACACATAGAACAGCCGGAGAGAAGGATAATTGGTCACAGTTTCACCCTTAGGTTTGAGGTAATGTAAACATAGTCTATGAATCTAAATTAGAAGTACTTTCATCCCTAGTTCATAGTTTACAGCAGGAGCTATATAAACTGATAGTGATAAGTACGAAAATAAATGCGTAAAGCTTGGTCTCTTACCTTTGGATATCAAATTGACGGTAGCATTTCCTGCTGCTAAAATGGGGTTTAGGTCAGAAAAATTAGGCCGGCTCACCACATGTCCTCCTAAAGTCTAAAAAAAAAAAAAAAAAAAGATGGCATTTTAAAAGCTATGCTCAGCTATTTGACAAATACAGAATTATGTATACAGGGTTCTTGTATTAAGTTTTTAATTCTCTCTCTTTTTTTTTTGCTTCATTGAAAGAGCTGGCAGGGTTTGGGGGCAGTTAAATAGATAATATATTGCACAAGATTCCCACTCCTGACCCCATCCAAACTCACAGCTTGAGAAAATATTCCTCTTCCATGTGCAATGAAGAGGAAAATTTCTTTGAGAACTGACCCTAGTATGCATTTGTCTTTGTTTAGAAGCCTTCCTTGATAGGCATGTTTACTTATGAGGATAGACAAAAAGGGAAATGAATGGGAAAAGGGGCTGGTGCCAGCAGGTTAGGGAGAAGAGGGGATATAGCTAAAGGGAAGAAAGTGTTCACCAATATGTGGTAGGTGGAGAGACTGGAGCCTGAGGAAACCTAAAGAACCAGAATAGGAGCATCGCATTCAAAATGCCTGCGGTGCTGCTGGGGAGTAGAGGCTGCTTTGCTGTCCTAAGCCTCAGTAAAGGCTGCTTCACACACAGCCTTGAACAGTGGGCCTTTGAAAGACTTAAGGGGACAAGTTGATGTTGAGAGGAGCAACGTGCTTCAGAAAAGGGACAGAAGATGCAGAAGGTGAAAACACATAGTGGGTTTTGAGAATCAGCCGAAGGGCCAGAGAAAATCAGGAGAGGGAAGTGTCTCCTGGCCCTACTAAATCCTGCTGAACTGCCCATCATGTGTGAAATGAGGAATGATTCAAACTAATCATTTTTAAATCTTAAATAATAAGAAAGCTCCATAAAGCTAAACAACTGGGGGGTATCCAAGAATGGACATGTGGGGTACACATGTTTAGAAATTCACGTTGGTGCAAAGGCCTAAGAGGAGAACCAGCCATACAAGAGTATTTTGGAAATGCGGGCTTGTGTTTACTATACTTTGGATAAGACATATTTCGTGGAATTTTAGAGCTGGACATAGAGATAGTCTGTTTGGTTGAATCTTAGAGATAGTCTATTTGGTTAAATAGAGACCTTAGAAATCGTCTATTGGGACCTTAGAGATAGTCTATTTGGTTGAATCTTAAATTTTGGTGTGATGTTTTTTGTCTATAGTCTTTACTTTTATTTAAAAAATTTTAGATTGACAATAATTATATTTATGGGGTACAATGTGCTGTTATGATATGTGTATACATAGTGGAATGATTAGATCAAGCTAATTAAAGTGTCTATCACCTCGTGTATTCATCATTTCTTTGTGGTGAGAACATTTAAAATCTACTCTTTTAGCAATTTTGAAATATACATTATTATCAATTATAGTCATCATGTTGGGCAACAGATCACTAAAGCTTATTTCTCCTGTCTAACTGAAACTCTGTGCCCCTTGACTAACATCTCACCTTACACTGGGCCTTAATTTTTAAAATGAAGAAACAGTAGCTTACAGAGGTCAAGTGGATTCTCCAGAATCTTGTGGCTCCAGCACCATAATTTTGCTGTACCATGTGTTACTTGCTTTGCACACACACATACACACTCAACGTGATGCCTTCACCTTGGGCATATACATGCTCACACTCATATTGTACAGACTTGTTCAACATTGACTTGACATTCCTCTTCAGAGGAATGTTTGTTAAACTGAACAGAACTGTATGACTGTCTATAACTGTGACTTATCTCATAGAACAATAGAGAACATATGGCCATATTCCTAATCTGGGCTCCTGCAAGTGTCCTCAGATGCTTCAGCAGAGCTCGATGGGTCTTAGTCTTCTCCTTCGGTTGCTCCGAAACGATAAAATGTAAGGCATCATTCAACTGGGCCAGGCTGTATCCCGCACCTATTGTCACCCCTGAAAACACGGTAGTGAGATGTCAGCTTAAAGGAACTGTAACCAGAAGGGGTTGCATGCAAATGGTCTTTTCAATATATCTCCTCTTTTCATATTTACTTAGAATGACAAAACCCAAAGATATTATTAAAGATATTTCTAGCAGCTTGCTTTATTTCCAAATATTAAGTACCAAATCCTTTTCCCCAGTCATGTATACAGTCATGTATGCCATACATTTTTAGCCCATACCAACCACAGATATCTGAAATTTATTACTTCCTTGATTTCCAATTTAGTTTTCCTGAATAAATTGATCCAATATGAAAATTCCAGCCATGGTTCTATAAGATGTTTTAAAGATCATCAAGTCTAAGTGGGAGTTGACCTGCACAATGTGTGTTGCCCATGAGCCCTTCTTCCCCAGCCATCTCTTCCTATTTCTCTCTTATCAAAAAGATGACAATAATAGATGACAATAATAGATACCTTCCTGTACCTTGGGTCAGAGTTTTGTTTGTGGGTGTGCTTACAGAGTATGATTTGAGTAGTGATGCCATCTACTCCATGTATTCTCAATGGGGGCAATACTGTTGCCAGGTTGGAGTGCAGTGGGACGATCATAACTCACTGCAGCCTCAACTACCAGGCTTAAGCAATCCTCCTGGAGTAGCTGGGACTATAGATGCAAGCCAGGCTTCGCTAATTTTTACACTTTTTGTAAAGACTGGGTCTCACTATGTTTCCTAGGCTGTTCTAAAACTCATGGGCACAAGTAATCCACCTATCTCAGCCTCCCAGAGTTCTGGGATTACAGGCATAAACCACCGTGCCCAGCCCAAAATCTCACTCTTCTTTTGTATAAAGCACCTATTTGCATTCAACACCCTTGACATAACTAACTCCGTCTTAGAAGAAGACTCCATTTTATATTTCATAGGGCACTTTGCCAACAAGGATAAGATATTTTGTTTAGTGAACAAATAAAAAAAATAAAGAGTACATCCAACCAGATAACGACACAAACAAACACACTCTTCCACTATCAGTTCTTGCCAGAACACTCTGACTACAAAAGATTTGGCTTTCAGTAGCTCCAAACGGCAGTTTTAACTGACAACAGCTTTCAGTCACTCATGATAAAAACTCATCGTCTGCCCTGAAGGCACCTCAGACTCTTCCCTGCAAGACCAACGGGCTGCCCAGCCCAGAGAATGACTCCTTTTGTCTTCTTCCCTCCACCTGCACTGGTTCATTAGACCTTTCTTCCATCTTTTTCCTCTTGATGTTAAATGTTACTTCATTGTGGAATGTTTAACTTACAACTTTTACATATAGACTAAGTGTATTATTATGTATGGTTTACAATATTGACTGTCTTGTGGAGTGGCTTGAGCCTGTGTGCCCACGGCTCTGACTACTGAGTGAACGGGAGGTACTAAGGAGAACTGCCTCCTTGGGAACTCCGTGTAGCTAGTGGCTTTTGTGATTGAAATAGCATCAACAAAAGCCTGACTCTGTGGAAAGACACAAACGTGCATGGACCTGGTTGCCTCTAACCTAAGGAATGTACATAAACAGATATACAGTTTATCTGTGGTATTAAAATTTCAGGGAGGGATGATTCGGAAACCAAAGCCTATTGCTCTTACAGGGGTGATAATGAAGAAAAGGTTGAGAAACGCTGATCTAGTTGTACAGGCTCCACCTCCCCTGTCCTTCTAAAAATAACTAAACCTAAAATGACTAACTAAATAAATTTATTTAAAATAACTTTAAAAATAACTAAAAATAACTAAATACCCCCCACACCATCCTCCCAACCCTCTCCCATACCTGGCTGGCCTCCCCTTGCTCCATCGCTTCCTGTGAGTCTGTTAATACAGACTTTCCAATGGGTAAAAAAATGAACAAGCAGACTGACTTCAGCTTGGCAGGTTAGAGGGGATAGCAAGACATTATCCACTTGATTTCCATTTGCTCGTTGAGAGAGCCCTGTTTTATTGGAGTTTTAGCTCCTATAGCCTGTTCTCCATTTAAAGGTTTAGTGTGGGTAGTGGATGGTGGGATATGTTTTTCAGACAGCCTTATTCAGTGCGTGGTGTGGAAGGAGTGAGGCGACCTAGGATCTAGTCCTGACTTGGCCATACGTTAGCTGTGTGATGCTGGGGGAAGCTACCTAAGCCCTTTGGTTCTGTATCTTTGGTAGGATAATGGAAATACCAAGGCTACTTGCTTTGTCCACGTCCCAGGGTTATCATGAGGATCAAGACATAAGAGATGTGAAAGCACTTGGTAAGCTGTGAAAAGAGTGTAAAAATAAATAAGGCTGTTGTTCACAGTTATATTTCAAATCTTGTGGCCCAGACTTTGTGTGTGTGTGTGTGTGTGTGAGTGAGTGTGTGTGGGTGTAGGAATAGCTTCGACAAATTTGTGAATGAAGGAGTAATGTGTGGCAAGAACCTTTGCTACTGCTAGCAAATGTCTTAAATTTTCTTATTTGTTCAACCCCTCCATACCTGGCCGAGCTATGTGGCATCTTCCCACCACTATGACTCATATGACATGTAGAACCCAGTGACGCAGCTGAGTGGGTCAGTTTGGAAAAGTTCATAGAGGACACAGAGTAGGTGCTCAACAAATAGCTTTGACTGAATAAATGAATCAATGAAGTAAGATATTCTATGAAGTGCTCACATTTGCCCAGTGCATGTAATCCATTATCAACAGCCCACCAACACCAAAGATTACATCTTATTTGAAAAAGAAGGTGCTTACCATCATCTGTGGTGTTCACAAAATATAGTTCTGGAAGCCCAAGTGGAGATATAAAAACTGGATGGAATTCATTTTTGAATTTAATGCTGGGTCCTAAAGGGAAAAGTGTTTAAAGTAATTAGAAACATTTGAAAAAGAGGACAATGGATGCCAGTAGATGTCGTTTACTGATAAGCCAGAGGGCAAATTGTGACTTAAGTGATTCATTTGCAAAAGAAGACCCAAAGCGTTATAAAGGACCATAAATATCATTAATAAAAATGAATTGCATTTATGAACAGTTTAAAAAGAAACACAGATATTTGGGCTACTTAGTCTAGACTAAAGAACATAGGTAGCAACCACCTACCCACTTCTGTGTTTCCCATGACAAGCAGGGCTTTGGGGAAATTGGCTTTCAGCTCCAGAAGGTCGTTCAGGGTCACAGGGGTGATCCATGTGGTTCTCTCCCCTTGGAAGGTCAGCCTTCTCTTGTTTGGATCTTCTGCCATTCTCTGAAGAGAAGCAAAGCCAATTTGTTTTCAAGTAAGGCTCTTGAACAACAAGCTGTGAGTGTATCTATTGCTCTGGGCATCCAAGTAGGCTGCTGGTCATTTTAACTTTCTGAAGAATCCTAACTTCTAGGGATCAGGAAAGGGTGGTCTGTTTGAAATTACCGAGACTAATAAGATCTGTGTGGGTACTACTGAATAAGGATCATGACAGGTGTCCATTGATGACTGGATATAGAATAAACTCTGTCTGTGAAGTGAGTGTGTGAAGAGGAAGCAGCAGGGTATTGTGAAAGCGGCTTAGTCAGGAGTTAAATCACAGGCTTCTGGTTCTGGTTCTACTCTAACAGTGACTCAGAGCGGGCTCATCTTTGGGGATTAGGGGGATTAGGTGGGTTTTTTTTTGTTTTTGTTTTTGTTTCTTTGTAGGACAAAATTGCTTATAGGCAAAATTAACCTTAAAAAAATCCTTTAAATCTTTCACAAGGAATAGTGCAAATGGAATTTTTTATAACTGTGTCGTATATATATGTGTGTGTTGTGTGTGCATATATATATGTATACACATACACATATATACAAGTATACATATGTATACATATACGTATATACATGTATAAGTATATACATATATGTATACATATACACACATACATATTTAGATATGAAGGGACTTCATAAAGTTTGTGGAGAAATGGAATTAAAAAATAAAAATAAAAAATAAACTTTATTTCTCAACATAATCTCCATCACAAGACACTTTTGTAAGTGATGATACCAACCATTTAGTCCATCCCTAAAGAACTGAGGGTCTTGGAAATAATCATGTTAATGTAGTCTGTTTATGTTATTAATTGAAGAAAAATGGGTGCCTCTTACAGATTTTTTTTTAAGATTAGAAAACAAAGAAGTCAGAAGGAGCCAAATCAAGACTGTAAGGGGGATATCTAATGACTTTCCATCAAAACTCTCCCCACATTGTCCTTGTTTGATGAGAGGAATGAGCAGGAGCATTGCTGTGGTGGAGAAGGACTCTCTGGGGAAGCTTTCCTGGGCATTTTCCTGCTAAAGCTTGAAAAAAATCTCTTAGGAGGATGCCAAAACATCCTCCTAATAAGCAGATGTTAGCATTCTTTGGCCTTCCAGAAAGTCAACAAGCAAAATGCCTTGAGCATCCCAAAAAAGTGTTGCTAGGACCTTTGCTCTTGACTGGTCCCCTTGTGCTTTGACTGGGCCACTTCCACCTCTTGATAGCCATTGCTTTGATTAGATTTTGTCTTTGGGATCATACTGGTAAAGCCACATTTCATTTCCTGTTACAATTCTTTGAGGAACTGCTTCAGGATCTTGATTCCACTAGTTTAAAATTTCCATTGAAAGCTCTGCTCTTGTCTGCAGCTGATCTGGGCTCAACGGTTTTGGTACCCATTGAGTGGAAAATTTGCTCAACTTTAATTTTTCAGTCAGGATTGTGTAAACTGGGATATCTATGGTGTTGTCCATGTGAGATATCTATGGTGATGTCCATGTGAGATGTCTATGGTGTTGGCTATTGTTTGTGCTGTTAACTGCCAGTCTTTTTCAATCAGGACATGGACAAGATGAATTATTTCTTTGAAAATTGATGTGGGTAGTGTGCTGCTACAGGCTTCATGTTCAACATCATCTCGTCCTTTCTTAAAAAAAGTTATCCATTTGTAAACTGTTGATTTACATGAGGGCATTGTCCTCATAAACTTCTTGTAAAGCATTGATGATTTCACCATTTTCCACCTAAGCTTCACCATAAATTTGATGTTTGTTCTTGCTTCAATTTGAGCAGAATTCATGTTACTTGGGCTCTTTTTAAACAGATGTCATATTCTTTTTAGTGCCTCAGACTAGATCCTATTCAGGTGTGTTATAACACGTTAGTAGGAGTTTATTTTGGTGAAAAAAATGTTGAAATCCATGTACAGTTTTTTCATAATATGAATTTTCCATGGACTTGTTGAAGACCCCTCATATATACACATGTATACATCTGTATCTATACCTATAATTTAAAAATACCAAGTTCTCACACTATGCATGGTGTATGGGCACTGAAACTTTCTGAGAAGCTAGTAGAATCCTATCTCTCATCTCATACTCTCTCCAAGGCATAGTCATGGAATGGAATGGTGGGCATACCACAGTACTTAACATTATTTTTCTCTGTCTCTCTTTCCACTGAGTTGAAACCATAGAGGTTAATTGTATGAATAGTGTAATGCCATTATTCCAAGTATCATTTGATTTTTACTTCACCAACCTTCCAAAATGCCTGTAAGATATCTTACAGTGTCACTGTGTGACCTTGAGAAAGTCACCTACACTTTGACCTCAGGATCTTCAGCAGAGAGGGTTGAACCAAAGCATCTCTGAGATCCTGGCAGCACCATTCTTCTAAGCGGCCAGCTTTAAATTATTTATAGTAGAACTGAACAAGTTTCTAAAAATAGGTTATGGCTCCATTGTCGCTTTGGGCACACTTCCAACTTTTAATGTCTAAAACTCGGTAATTCTATAGTGTAATACAAAAAGGCATATACAACATCATGTTATGAGACAACAAAAGCAAAGTATCTTACTATCAGTTCAGGAGGGAATATAGGCTCCTGGGATGGATCCAAAGGCTGGAATTCGTCTTCATCATACAGTTTGGTGCACATCTCAACGAAACAAAGCAAAATACAAATGGAACTTTAGAGTTACTGAGAGAGGTACAGGAACTGTGAGACTTCAGAGTGAGGGCCTCTATCTCTGACACCCCCAACACAAAATGGAGGGGCCAGAACCATAGATCGTTCCTGAATGAAACTTTTTCCACCCTCACAGGACCGTTGGTTGGTTTCCCCTGAAGATTAACTGGATTCTGATTTTCCTCCTCTGGTGCTGGGAATTGGCAAAGGTTTTAAACTCCTGTGCTGGGTCTCAGATATTTGTGGATTTCATCTGCCATAAGCATGAAAGTGCACCATTGCTTAGACCTTCTTAGTGCTTGTTGATTTGGGGCGTGTGTGGGGAGGGTGATTGGCAAACTAAGATGAAGCCACAAAAAGTTGTACTGAAGGAAAACAGCCTTCTGTGGTGACTAGTCTTACGGGAGTCATGGGTTGGACAATTTTGGGAGCTCTTTAAGATATTTATGCCTTGTATTAACTTATTTTGTACTTTATTCACTCAAAAGGATAGACACCTTGAATGAATTTGGATTTATGTGGGTATTTCTCAGTCAATCCCAAGAGAGGTGGAAAAACCAGATACTTACTTTTTCCCATCTATTCACGAAAGACCCTTCTTCTTGATCCATGCAACATTTTCCCGATCCTTTCAGTTGACAAACAGTTGATTCCTTAGGAGGTAAAGCAGTTTAAATAAAATTCACTGGTTGATTCTTTAAACACCTACTTGAGTACCTGGTGGGGAAGGTAACAAGCTATACTGTCACTTAACAATTAGAAAAAATTATAGGGAATGTGCCACCAAGCTCATGATAGAGTCTTGTAAATGGTGTCACTCAAGTCTCAGGGGAAGACAAAAGGGGTTAGAGGTGGTGGGGTCAGCCAGCTAAGGCTTCCTACGAGAAGAGAGATATGGAATAGAGTTGTAATGTGGTAACTAAAAAACCCAAACACCGAGTGCAGTGGCATGTGCCTGTAATCCCAGCAACCCAGGAGGCTGAGACAGGAGGATCACTTGAGCCTGGGAGTTTGAGGCTATGGTGAGCTATGATCACGCCTGTAAATAGCCACTGTACTCCACCCTGGGTGACATAGTAAGGCCCCATCTCTAAAAAAAACCTCCCAAAACCAATCCACTCCCAAAACCCAAACAGATTGCTCTTCTTTATCTTAGTGGTGCTACAGCATGTATCTTTAATAAAGTCCTGGGAAGAAAAACAGCCTTTAAGACTTTCTATACACACATATAAATAACTGAAAACCTGAGTTTGTTTGGGTATTAGAGTCATTCTGAATTATTTGGATGACTCAAGTCCCAAACCATTTAACCTTAATTTTCAAGACAGTCATGCAGACCCACAGTAGTATTTTCAGCCTGAATTCATTTGTCAGTTACAACTATCAGATTATTTATTTATTTATTGAGACAGGGTCTGACTCTGTTGCCCAGGCTGGAGTGCAAATGGCATGATCTCAGCTCACTGCAGCTTCGACCTCATGGGCTCAAGCAATCCTCCCACTTCAGCCTCTTGAGCAGCTGGGATTACAGGTGCACACCACCATGCCTGGCTAATTTTTGCATTTTTTGTAGAGACAGAGTTTAGCCATGTTGGCCAGGCAGGTCTCAAACTCACAGGCTCAGTGATCCACCAGTCTTGGCTTCTCAAAATGATGGGGTTACAGGTGGGAGCCACTGCACCCAGCCGGACTAATTATTCTTGTTTGCCCTGTTCAATGTGCAAACATTGTCTAATGATCTGTGGTGATTTGGAGACACTGTGCTTCTTACATGGCATCAGGGAGACCTGGGTTCTAGCTCCTGCTTTAACAAGCTGGGTTGAACTTGTTAAATTAGGATAGTAAGCCCCATCCTAATCAGGTTTGTTAGATTTAAATATGAGAAAAGTTTGACGCAGTGTGTGACACATAAGAACAGGTGCAAAAGCGGCAGCTGATACTTTTACTTGAAAAGTCATTTTCTTTTTCTCTCTTTTTGTTTTTTTGAGACAGTCTCGCTCTGTTGCCGCAGGCTGGAGTGCAGTGGCACGATCTTGGCTCACTGTAACTTCCGCTTCCTGGGTTAAAGTGATTCTCCTGCCTCAGCCTCCTGAGTAGCTGGGACTACAGGTGTGCACCACCATGCCTGGCTAATTTTTGCATTTTTTGGTAGAGACGGGGTTTTACCATGTTGACCAGGCCGTTCTCAAACTCCTGGCCTCAAGTGATTCACCCACCTTGGCCTCCCAAAGTGCTGGGATTACAGGCATAAGCTACTGTGCCCAGCCTGAAAGGTCGTTTTCTACAAAGTTAACAAGGGATTTGGATTTCGTGACAATGGTGCAAATCATATGAAGAAGTTGCTATTTTTTGTAGGTCAAAATGGTGAAATATTGGCTATTCATATGTTTTAAAATAAATAGTATCTTGCCCAGGATTTAAAATAAACTAGCCTGTAGTTTGTAAAACTTCTTGAAATTCTTCATTACTAGCATAAAAAGTACATTTTTTTTTCAAAGACTTCATAGTACTTGGAATGACCTGGTGCACCTAGAATTGTTTTTGGTTAACAAAAATTATATCAAATTAATTTTCCTAACTGAAACCTTCCCAAAAGTATGTCTTGGCCAAGTGCAGTGTCTTACGCCTGTAATCTCAGCACTTTGCAGTGTTGAGGTAGGTGGATGGCTTGAGCCCAGGAGTTCGAGATCAGCTTGGGAAACAGAGAGAGAGACCCAGTCTCAAAAAAAAAGTATGTCTCCGTCTCCTTTTTACATGAAATGATTTTTTTCCCACCTTCTTTTGTCCTATTTTGTTCCTTAATCTCTGAACTTTGCAGGTGACTTGGATTCCTTTCTCACTGCACTCTTGACTGTCTGGTGGTTATGATTCTTGCAATTCCTTTCTAGGAAGTTATCTTTCTGTCCCTACATATGCCACACTGGCCTGGGTTGTCACTCCTCATGCATGGGGTACTGCACTAGTCCATGCCCTCACTTCCCAGCACATCTCCCCAGGCTTATCCTTCCATTGGCAGGTGCCAAGAATTCTCCTCCTGAAATACGATTGCCATTGTGTTACTCCTGGTTTGCAAACAGACAATGACTACATGTTGTTTATCAGCTTTAAGGCTACATTTCTTTTCCTTCTTCTTTTTTTTTTTTTGAGACAGGATCTCACTGTTGCCCAGGCTGGAGTGCAGTGATGCCATCTTGGCTCACTGCAACCTCCACCTCCCAGGTTCAAGAGATTCTCCAACCTCAGTCTCCTGAGTAGCTGGGACTACAGGTGGGCACCATCACACCCAGCTAATTTTTGTATTTTTTGATGGAGGTGGGATTTCACCATGTTGGTCAGGCTGGTCTCGAACTGATGTCAAGTGATCCACTTGCCTTGGCCTCCCAAAGTGGTGGAATTACAGCCTGAGCCACCGTGCCTAGCCAAGGCTAAAGTTCTTAGCCTCAAGCAGTATCTTTTTTCTCTCCAATGCCTCAGTTGCATTCCTTCCCTCCTTCCTTTCCTTCCTTCCTTCTTTCCTTCCTCCCTCCCTCTCTCCCTCTCTCCCTTTCTCTCTTTCTCTCTTTCTTTCTTTCTGACAGAGTTACACTCCTTTGCCCAGGCTGGAGTGAAGTTGTGCAATCTCGGCTCACTGCAACCTCTGCCCTCAGGGTTCAAGCAATTCTCCCACCTCAGCCTCCGGAGTAGCTGGGATTATAGGCATGTGCCACCACATCCAGCTAATTTTTTGTATTTTTAGTAGAGAAGGGGTTTCACCATGTTGGCCAGGCTGGTCTTGAACTCCTGACCTCAGGTGATCCACCCACCTCGGCCTCCCAAAGTGCTAGGATTATAGGCATGAGCCACTGTGCCTGACCAGTTGCATCAATTTCTTACCAGAACCTTGGTTAGCTTTCTTTTTCCTACTTCCATACATTTTATGAGTTGGAATTTTCTACTGACCTTTCTTCAGCCATTCATTTCTATTACTTCCTTTAGGACCTAGCTCAAAACTTCCCTTCTTCAATAAGTCCCCTCTGTCTCTCTCCTTCTCATTCATTAATTCTATTTAATCCAGGTTCTTTTGAAATTTATGTATATAACATATAGGATATATTGAACTTTTAAAATCTTGCTTTTAAATTACACTTTTATTGTTTCTATGTTTCATTTTCTTCAAGAGAGTTTTCATTTCTTGAAGTCATGGGCAATATATTATACTTCTTAGGAAAGTGCCAAATTTGGGGCTATAAACAAGATAGATGCTAAGAGTTTATATAAGAAAATACCAACAGTGGGCATTTAAGCAATTTCAGTGATTAGAAAGTTCAATGTGGGGCTATTTTAGAAATTATTGAATGAAATAGATTATTTTATGCAAAGGTTCATTAATATGTCAAGGCAATAGAATGAATTTTTTTTTAAACTTACCACACAGAAAGTTTTTCCACTTTCTACAATTGGTCGGTATCCAGTGCAGCGGCACAAATTACCTGATTAAGAAGGGATCACATTTTAATGAATAACATAAGAATGTATTGCATATCATTCCTTAATGTTTTCAGAAAAATAACTATGTTAGTAATTAGATTCTTTTTTTTCCCTAAACCCAGCCAGTTGGTTCTTTGGAACAAATGTTTCCCCTGGAGATGGTCTTCAAAAATAGACCTTGTGATTACATTTTCTTTCTTAAATACCACAAAGCTTTTTTTTCCCCTTCTTGTCTTATTTCCAGCACAGTGGCATACCTGCCACCCTGTAACATCTCATACTTGCCACCCTATAACTCGCGTATCTGCCACCCTATAACATCTCATGTGTGGCCCTTCGTCAAGCCTTTCTCATGTAGTCTCTTCTCCTTCAAGTGCTTTCTTTCTTTTTTCTATTTCAGACAGAGTTTCACTCTTGCCCAGGCTGGAGCGCAATGGCACAATCTCGGCTCACTGCAACCTCTGCCTCCCGGGTTCAAGCGATTCTCCTGCCTCAGCCTCCTGAGTAGCTGGGATTACAGGTGCACGCTATCACGCCCAACTAATTTTTTGTATTTTTAGTAGAAATGAGGTTTCACCATGTTAGCTAAGCTGGTCTCAAACTCCTGACCTCAGGTGATCCACCCGCCTCAGCGCCCCAAAGTGCTGGGATTACAGGTGTGAGCCACTGAGCCCAGCTCAAGTGCTTTCTTAGGGGAAGAGGGACTGGAAACATTCTTCAAGACCTCCATTCCCCTTCTCCATGGGGTCTGCCCTAAACCCCAGGCCAGAGCCATACCATTTACTGTCTGGATCTTTTTGTAGACCTAGCATCTCCTATGCTTGAGGATTAGGGTCATTTATGTGTGTATGTCTCCCTCAGTGGATCTTAAGCTCCTAAAGAAGGTAAAGTTGACTTAGATGTCTTTGAACCTCTCCAGAACAGCACAGTTGGTGTTCAATAAATACGTGGCATTGTTTTGATCAGTCAACAATTCCCACATATGGTGGAAAGGGTGAGGGAAATCACTGTCTTTAAAAAAAATCTTCATATTTTGCAGCCAGTATGAATGATATTAATGAAGAGGTTTTAATAACATGGGAAAATTCTTATGTTATACTATTAAAATTGTACACATAATTTAAAATTGTATATATAATGGTCACAAGTAAGTTAAAATAAGCAACAAAACTGATATATAAAAAAAGACTGAAAACACAGACATATTTAACAGTGGTTGTGTCTTGGCAGAATTATGAATGAGTTTTTCCTTGTCTTTTAATTTTTTGGACATTTTAAATAATATGAGTATATTATTTTTATACCAAAAAGTAAATATAAAATTACATTCAACTCAGATTAAACATTTTAAAAACAATGTGAGGACTGGGCAGGTTTAAACATCTATAAGTAAAGTGTTGTAGAACCTGATGCAGTGAGTCATATGAAACCTGAGTAACAGGTATACTCCTTTCTTTTTATTATAATGAGAATAATTTAGGAAGAAACTGCATACACAGAATGTCTGAAGACACCATAATCTATTTCTTCGTTTTGCTAAGAAGAAAAAATACAGAAGGCCGTGAACTCAGAATTCTTCTTTAGAGTAGAAGGATGGAGCTACAATGCCTAGAATATAACTACATGACATGAACTAGAAGTATTTAAGAGGCAGTGAATACCTTCTTGCTGATAATCTGTAAGCAAACATTAAAGGCGGGTGTGAGCCAGCACTAGGGTTTTGTTTTGTTTTTATTTTTAGCCACATAGTCAGTGCTCAGTCTATAAGTCCTACTAAAGGCCCACCAAAGGAAAGCTAATTGCATACATTGCAGAAATTCTCCTGATTCTAAGAAAAAGAAATTCAAAAATTCTCTTCTATTCTCTTAGTCTTGAAAAGACTAGATTAAATGAAACAATGATCTGTACCAGCTAATCATTTGAGAAGTTATGTGCTTACACTAATTACATTTCTTTGAACTTTAATTTATATTATTGTTTTTCTTAAAATATGAACATGAAGATTATCAGTGAACCTAACATTAACTCTAGAAAGAGCACAAGTAAATGGATTGTGAAACAAAATATACTCTCCAAGTTCTCTACACCTAGAATGAGGTTATCTACTTCACTCACTTAGCCAAACTTGGCAATACCATCTATTGATAGTTGTAATGTGAATTACAGGCATAGAATCTAGCAGGAAATAATCCATCTCAGTAAGACTGCCTGTATATCTCAGGCAAACAAAGAAAAAGTATGTCAAATCATACGATCTCTGCTTTTCAAAGTTCCAAATACCTCATTAGTGTGGATTAAATTATTGAGAAAAGATTATCCATTGTTCACATCCATTCAGGTTTCAGTGCAAAGCTTTAATATTATTGAATGAGAAACCAAAAAATTTTGACTGAAGAAATTGTTGAGTAGTAAGGGAAAATATTAAAGAATATTTATATACAAGTTACTATAATATTTAAGTTAAAATTTTGCTTAGTTTTATTCTGCATCTTTTTATCATAAAATTGAGTTTCTGCTTGGTCTGTTTATTGAAAGGGACAAAGAGCTTTCCTATAATATTCAGATGTTTGCTTTTACAGCTTTGTTCTAAGAACCAGTGATGAGTTACCTTGGAACTCTGTATGTTTGTTACAGGAGACTACATTTGTTAACATGCTTTTTTTTTTTTCTAGTGGAAAATTATGTTCATTTAATTTTTTTTTAAACATTGTCTTGCTCTGTTGCCCAGGCTGGAGTGCAGTGGCACAATCTCCACTCACTGCAACCTCTGCCTCCCGGGTTCAAGCGATTCTCCTGCCTCAGCCTCCCGAGTAGCTGGGATTACTAGGTGTCACCACATCCGGCTAATTTTTGTATTTTTAATAGAGAGGGGGTTTTGCCATGTTGGCCTGGCTGGTCTCAAACTCCTGATCTCAGGTGATCCTCCCACCTCAGCCTCCCAAAGTGCTGGAGTTACAGGCCTGAGCCACCGCGCCCAGCCCTGTTCATTTAAATTTGATAGCTATTTTGCCACAGGAGATTGAATTGCTCTCTAAGCTTATTTGTGATAACTAATCATTGTCTGTGATCTTCTTGATCTTATTACATAAAATGACCCCAACCAGAACATAAAAATGCAGAGTATCTGAAAGTCTTTCCTCTTTGCAAATTTTTTTTTCTTTTTTTGAGATGGAGTCTCGCTCTGTCCCCCAGGCTGGAGTGCAGTGGCGCGATCTCGGCTCACTGCAAGCTCCGCCTCCCGGGTTCACGCCATTCTCCTGCCTCAGCCTCCCGAGTAGCTGGGACTACAGGCGCCCGCCACCACGCCTGGCTAATTTTTTTTGTATTTTTTAGTAGAGACGGGGTTTCATCATGTTAGCCAAAATGGTCTCGATCTCCTGACCTCGTGATCCGCCCGCCTCGGCCTCCCAAAGTGTTGGGATTATAGGCGTGAGCCACCGTGCCCTGCCAGCAAATTAATTTTAGTAAGTAAAGTTAATGAATGATTTTAACAGACTAATTAAAAAACAAACAGCAGGCCGGGTGCGGTGGCTCACGTCTGTAATCCCAAGCACTTTGGGAGGCTGAGGCGGGTGGATCACCTGAGGTCGGGAGTTCGAGACCAGCCTGACCAACATGGAGAAACCTCATCTCTACTGAAAATACAAAATTAGCTAGGCATGGCGGCACACACCTGTAATCTCAGCTACTCAGGAGACTGAGACAGGAGAATCGCTTGAACCCGGGAGGCAGTTGCAGTGAGCCAAAATTGCGCCATTGTACTCCAGCCTGGGCAACAAGAGAGAAACTCCATCTCAAACAAACAAACAAACAAGCAAACAAACCAAAAAAACCAGTAAAATTCTATTTTTCTACACTATCCAAATTTCCACATTTGGAAAATATTGTGTTAAAAGTATTAGAAGCAGCGCATTTCAATGCCTTTGCAGAGTTACAAAGGGCTTTACTAGAGGAAAAAGTTTTGTAAGGAAACCAATATCACCCCAATTTCTGGCATCACTGTTGCTAAGACAAAGTGGAAAGGACTCGTGTCAAGACAGGTACTACGGAGGCCTACCTGTTGGCCAGGTGCCTGGAACCCCAAAGCTGTGCTATGACTTCTCTCCATGGGCTGGGACATCTTTCTTTAGTTACTTGGGCACTTTCTAACCTGGGCTCTGCCTGCAGAGGGTCAAGAACGCTCACCTCCCAGAGCTTTGGTGATCTGCTCAGGGGTTGGCTCCGGGTGATTCCTCAGCAGTGTGTAGATGGACATCACCATCCCTGGGCTGCAGAATCCACATTGCATGCCATGACACTTGGCAAGTCTTTCCTGGGAGACAATGTACATCATTTATGCTTTAGACCTCTTGCTTCTCTGTGTTGAACAACAACAAGCAGTGGAGCTTATATATTTAGCTTTCCAGAAATAACTTCAGGGTAAAAGATGAAAGGTATATCCTGGAAGAAAAACACTTTTATTTCTTGGAACCATATGCATATTATTTTTGTCCTGAAGAACAGCCTAGTGGCAGGTATTAATTAAGTCACTTTACTCTCTAGATCCTCAGTTCTTTATCTGTGAAATAGGAAGTATAATTTAGGGGAAGAAGTAAAATGCTCTGAAGCCATGTTCTTGTGAGTTTTAGTCCTTACTTCAACTCATTCATTGTGTGACCTTAAGTGATTTACTTGACTTTTCTTCATCTTTAAAATTAGGATAATAATGGTGTCTACTTTATAGGATGGTTATAGGAATAAATGAATGAATGTGCACAAATCATTTAATGTAGTCTCTGGCAAGTCATTTTTATACCTTTCTCCATCTATATGATAGAAGTTGTTGTTAATTAAATGCCATAATCAATACAAATGCTCTGAGAATGGTGAAGTGCTATTTAGTAGCATGCTAGTCACATAGTTAATTTATGCATATATAACTTTATACACTCAAATGCAATGACAGAACACACAAAACAATGAAAAAGGAGAGTGATAAATGACAATATACTCTGTCTACTCTATACAGAGACCCTATTCCATGAAGATACAGATGTGAGCCACAGCTCTGGGGGTCCCTCTGTGTGTCAGTCCTATGCCTCTCAGGGTGCTCAGCTGGCGGGCTTGAGTGTGATTCAAATGCTTTTAAATAAACGTTTTCCAAACAGCATGGCTCCTAAAATGAAAGCCAAAGACTTCACCTGTGGCTCAATGGAAAGGACAGCCATTGTTTGAATGTGAGAGGGAAGTATGGCTGTGGTTGGACTTATTGCTAGACGGCAAGTTGTTTCAGATGTGGCATGTTAACATGGCTGTAAATATGCTGGGGAATATTTAACAGCTGGCTCTCCTGGAGGAAAAAGAAGTCCTGATTTGTATTTTCTGTTAATTTTTGTAGTATAAATATTTCCACTATGGCTGATATTATTTTATAAATGATTTAATTGTAAGTTTATATAGTTTAATTTTTAATAATGGCTGTGTTCCAAGACTGGCTTGCAAAATTCCTGAAAATTTATTATTGGTTTTCACGAGCCAGTACAAGCAAAATTTATTACTGGTTTTGATGAGCCAGTACAAGCTTGCTGCAAGGTACTACTTAACAAACCTATCACCCGTACTACCAAGATTTGAGAGAAAGAAATCTGACCAAGTACAGCATAAAGTGCTTTTATGACTGTTAAGGGGATGAGTCAAGTGTGGGATAAGATCTTAACGAGAAAGAAAGTCATTAAGTTTATGGCTGAAAGACACCTATTATTATGATTATTCATTTATTCTCATAACCATCCTCTAAAGAAGATACTATTATTATCCTAATTTTGAAGATGAAGAAAAGTCAAGAAAATCACCCAAGGTCACACAATTAATGAGTTATAGTAAGGACCAAAACGCACATGAACATGGCTTCAGAGTATTTTACTTGTTCCTCTAAATTACACTTCCTAGTTCACAGATAAAGAAAGCAGGATTTAGAGAGTAAAATGACTTAATTAATACCTTCTGTTAAGAAAGGAGAACCCCCATATACTGTTGGTGGGAATCTCAGTACAACCAGTATGGAGAACTATTTGGAGGTTCTTCAAACAACTACAAATAGAGCTACCATATGATCCAGCAATCCCACTGCTAGGAATATACCCAAAAGAAAGGAAATCAGTATATCAAAGAGATATCTTCACTCCTACGTTCATTGCAGCACTATTTACAATAGCTGAGGTATGGAATCAATCTATTAATAAGTGTCCACCAACACATAAATAGTGTTAAATTGAACTAAATATGGCCTGAGAAACGTCCATACTTCCATATTTGAGTTCTTGTGAAGGAACAGTAACCTAACTTAGCAATAGACAAGGCTGAAAACCTAACTTAGAAGTATGCTACTGCAACAGTAGCTGAGTCCCAGCCAATCCCAGCAGCCATGCTTCAACCACTCATACACTGCTGACTGTTCAAACTGTGTTCAAACAAGGCAAAAGCCAAGCTGTAACCAACCCAGCTGAATCCAGCTGTTTCTGTACCTCACTTCCTTTGCTATACATCACTTTCCTTTTTTTTGTCTATAAATTTGCTCTGACCACAAGGCATCCCTACAGTCTCTCTAAATCTGCTGTGACTCTGGAGGCTGCCCAATTTGCAAATCATTTATTTTCCTTGCTCAATTAAACTCTGTTTAATTTAATTTGTCTGAAGTTTTCTTTTAACAGTGGAAAAAGAAAATGTACATATACACAATGGAATATCATTCAGCTGTAAAAAGTAATGAGATACTGTCATTTGCAAAAACGTGGATGGAACTGGAGGATGTTTTGTTAAGTGAAATAAGCCAGGCACAGAAAGACAAATATCACATGCTTTTGCTCATATATGGCAGCTAAAAAAAGAAATTGAACTCATGGAGACAAAGAGTAGAATGATGGTTACCAGAGGCTGGGAAGGTTAGTGGAGATGGGGGTATAAAGAAGGGATAATAAGTCCAAAGTACAGTTAGATAGAAGGAATAAGATCTAGTGTTTGGTAGCACAATAGGGTGACGACAGTTAACAATATTTTATTGTGTATTTCAAAAGAACCAAGAGAGTATGATTAGAGTGTTCCTAACACAAATACATGATAAATGTTTGAGGTGATGGACACCATTTACTCTGATTTGATCATTATGCATTGTATATACTTGTATGAAAATATCACATGTACCCCATAAACATGTACAACTTCTGTGCATCCATAATAATTTTTAAAAAAGAATTCTAATTAAAAAAATACCTTCTACTGTTAACAAGTGCCCATCAAAGGTAAGACATTGTCATCGTAGAAAGCTCTTGAAAGGACAGCTTTGTGTTCTAACCACAGCCTTCCAAGAGACGGAATCTCATGGGAAAATATGGCTGTTTATAATCAATTTTTCTATACATTGCCTTTAAAACTCAACCTTTGCAGAAGTTCCTATTCTAGTTATAACAATTACATTACCATTTCTTTTAAATGTTTTTGAAGTTTTAGTAAACATGTCATTATTTTAGTTGTGTTTCATTGAGCATAGTGTATGGTTACCTGTTAGACATCTGGAGAGCACCTGGGGAGTATTTGTACACATAACTGGCTTCTCCATCAGAGTTTAGTAATTTTGAAATGGAATGGACAACTAGTATTTTCCATAAACTTCTGATTTGTTATCTCATTTTCTTCTTTTGTCAAACTGGATTGTTCTTTTTTCACTTTAGGGCAAGGATAGGGCTGAGAAAGTCTTGGGTTTAAGATATATTAAAATCAATGAAAGGATCTTGACAAGATCTCTGAAAAGATCCATAGCTATGAAGCATTGAATCTTACAAAATAAGAATTTAAAAGCACAAAACAGTTCAAAGGTGGTGACCTAAATGGAGTACATTAGACTGTGTGGGATGCCATCAGCTGGTCCAGACTGCGTTCTGCTCTTACCTGCGCAGGGTGAATCCTGGTTTTGATGCTTCCCACACCTTCCACGGTGGTGACTGCAGCCCCATACAGAGAGCAGACGGGTACCAGGCACGCCGTTGCTGGATAATGGCTGTGATGGAATTAGGTAAAGAGAACACACTGGAATCATGGGGAGTGGGTAACATAGCTCTGGAGTTATTTCAGTTCAGGAGAGTCATGAGACTGTGTTTCCCTGAGAATAAGCAGGCTAGATAGAAAACCATAAATTTACGGATGTGCGCAAGAAAAAACTTATGTATGGCTGGTGCAGAATGGCAGAAAGAAATGGAAGAAAAGAATAAGGAAGACCTTGTGTAGGACCTTCAAGACACCCTCATTCTCCATTTTTTTTTCTCATTCCAGGGAAAGGAAGCCTTTTATTCACCATAAAAATGATCTATTGACTTAGTAAACCACTGAGGGGTAGCTTGGCCCTGCGATTCTTAACCATGGAAAGCTCTAAAAACTGTGGATATTCTGATTGTATCCTAGCCCAATTAAACAGAACTTCTGGTGAGGGATCAATTAATCACTTTTTAAAGCTCTTCAGACGATTCCAACTGAGGAATGGCCAAGTATGAAAGACACTGTTTTGTGCCTTGCCTTGACCATCTCTCCCATACTGGTGCCTGTGTTAACGACGTGGCAGATTGGCTAGTCTCCCTGATTCCCATCTCCCTGCTTGGGAATGGAGTACAGGCTTCATTAATTAAATTTAGCTTCTTCATTCCCACTCAGGCTAAGTCCCAGCCTCTTTTCAGGTATGGGAAATTGCCCCTTTCCCAGGGAATGTTTCCTTTCTTTCCCTACCCAGGCTGAGAGTATGAATGCTATTCTTCTGAAGAAAAGATAGAGTGCTGATCGTGGTTTCCCCAGCCCATTGAATCAACAAAGCTCTTTGGAAGCCACCCAGCCAACTAGCTAGGGACCCTGGAAGAGTGCTTAGTGTACAGAACGAGGGTGGGCCCCGGGTACCTCATGCAACAGATACATTTTTGTTTTTCATGTCCTCCACTTCCCTCCCTGTTAAGGTTTGTTTCCTCTTGAACTCACCTCCCTCTGCCTTTTCTCTCAATGACTCTTCCCGTGCTCATTGCTCTCCTCAATCTTGCCCTTATGCCTCATGCAGGGAATAGAGGCATGAGCTCCCTTCACGCCTAGCCTGTGGCCACTCATATCTGCAATCAGTCTCACCTCCATTCAAGGCTTAGAGCATACAGAAGCCTTCCTCCTCCCTTTCCCCCGATCTCAGGATCCCATCTACTCTTGGCACCACATAGATTCGCCCCATCATCAATGGTCCTCCTACCCTCTTCCCGCCTAGGGTTCTCATTTCCCCAATTACCTTGCCTTTATGCTAAAAAAAAAAAAATCCAAAAAACCTATGTGCCCCTCCAACATTGGCCCAACTTTCTTTCCTTTCTTGGTCGTTTCTTCAAGAGCGGTCTACAGCTTCCTTGACTTCCAGTCACATCTATACCTACTGTACCTTGCCTTCCATCTCCACCATTCAGCTGTCATTGCTCTGGGAGCAATCCAATGTCCCGTGACCACTCCTAGTGTTTCATACTAGTGACCATCTCTATCTTTTTGGAGCTTTCTCCTCTCAATGTTCCTCCTTCAACTCTGGCTACTCCTTGTTGGTCTCCTTTGTGAGGCCTTCTTTCTTTGCCCATTTTTCTTTTTGTTGTTCTATAGTGTCCTACACTTTTATGCTCTCCCACAGTTCCCGCTACCTTCCAGGTGGCCTGGGCTGAAAACCTGCCTTTGCCATTACCTGGCCCATGGAACCTTAAGCAAGTTATTTAACTCTCTTTGTCTTAGTTTCCTCTTTTTTTTTTTTAAATGTGAGTGATCATAATGCCTGTCTCAAAGTTGTTTGGGGGTCTAAATATGATAACATATGTGAGCTTCTTTGAACAGTGCCTGGTACCCAATAAGCATTCAATACATACTATTTTTATTATCATTGTTATTATTTATAACTTCCAATAAGTTATAGCTCCAGATGAGATCTCTTCTCTAAGTAACGGACCTGTCTATCTTGGTGCCTGTTGGACAGTCCCTTGTAGGTGCCCCATAATTACTCCACAGCTAAACTTACCACTTTCCCCTCCCTGCTCCTCCTCTTCCAAATTCCCTAATTTGTGAATGGCACCATCCAGGCACCTAAGGCAAAAACTTGGGAATCGTGCTAGACAACTCCTTCAGCACCACATTCAATCAGTGAGCAAAACTATATTTTTAGGTCAAGGAGATGCTGACTCAATCATGTAGCATGAATTAAGGTCTCATTCAGCCTTTACAGGCAAACAACTCTTCTTAGTATATGTTGAATACCTGAATCTTCCACCAGGACTACAACTGGCTTGGGTCGAGGTTAAGATTTAATCTTCATCTTGGAAATTGCTGCCTATGAAAAGGTAATACAGGGTCAAGATATTCCTGGTAATTTCTTTGTATTAAGCCATTCTTGCCTGATCTTACCCCGAAATCTACTCAGAAGCAAATAAAATATTTTTACAGCAATAGAGAGCAGAGCCTGATAGACAGGCACACAGGATAGATACATTCTGATGGGAAGAACATCTGTGGAAAGATCTGGAGTTTGGGAAGTTACAGAGAGAGCAGGCCTAGAGGCAGCATGAGTGCATTAGACACCTGGAGAGAGGAGGGGCAGAAGGCACATTGACAAGAAAAGTGACAGTTCCACACCCTTCCCAGGCATGCCCAGAGCAGGCAGGGGCTGATGCCAACACAAAGGATACTGGATCGTCTT
Organism: Pongo pygmaeus; assembly: GCF_028885625.2. Classification (NCBI taxonomy): domain Eukaryota; kingdom Metazoa; phylum Chordata; class Mammalia; order Primates; family Hominidae; genus Pongo; species Pongo pygmaeus. The sequence continues at coordinate 100,860,849 of NC_072384.2, read as the reverse complement.
GGTTGTGGGGTTGTATCTTGACACCATCACTGTGCAGGCACCACAGCCACCTCCTCCACAGGCGTATTTAGTGCCTGTAAGATGGACTCAAAGGAAGGGAGTCAAGGAAAAGGGGTCCCAGACCACTTTGGTTTCTACATTTTCCCCTTTGCATACTTATAACAAGCAACATGTTTTCTTGAGTCTTGTACCAAGTTGGCCATGGTTTCTTGCCTAGAGAGATTGTTCAGCTTTTTCTTATGAATGAGCTCACTGATGAAAGGTAAGAAGAAATCCTTGCAGGCCTCCCCTGCCTTGTCTGAAAACCTCAGATCCAGATGCATTTCTGAATTTAAAATTGTTCAGATTTTAGAAAGGTAATAATATAGCACTCCCAGGTGGTCTAGGGCAGCACCTTATAATCAAACACATTTATGTCTCCTCAGCAAAACATGTGCACAGTCACATTAAGTAGGATACAGGAAAACTACACAGAGCCTCATGCCAGTCAGGTCGGGGTTTGCATCCAAATGAGTTGTGAAAAATTCTGCTGAATTCTGAGTTGTGGACAATGGATTCTGGACCCATATAACATTATTTCTGTAGAGGTGGTGGGATGTGGTTTGTGTGCAGAACTTAGAAAAATCCCACCTGTGAGGCTTAACTTTCCCTAGTACTACAATGTAATGCTATTATATTTTTATGGGACTAGACATTATTTATTTAATAACCATGGCTCCTGAACCAGTTATGTCAACAATCACTAAGTATCTTTTTTCCTGTAAGACGTTTACATATTTTCACAAAGGGAGAACAAATACTATACCTAAATCTCCTGCTTTAGGTTCTATAAGCATGTACTGGAATTCACTTGAAACCTTCTCTGGGTGAAGTTTAAAAAGGATTTTATGAGTGGAGGTTATAATTGGCTTGGGTAGAGGTTAAGATTAATTTTCATCTTGGAAATCGCTGCCCATGAAGAGATAATACAGGGTCAGGATACTCCTGGTAGCTGCGGCAAAGAGCTGAGAAATTTTCTGCAGCATCCTAGAGGGGCTGAACATCCCTCTCCTCTGTTCTTTTGTCCCCAGCTTGAGCCAGCGATGTCATCCCTGGGCACTAGACTGCTCTGGCAAGTCCTGCTTTCTACCTGCAGTCAGAAGGCTAAAAGTAATGTGGGTCATACCTTAGTTAAAGGGCCTATTGAATGGGGTGCAGAATGCAAGGAAATCCTTTATTTCTCCTTTTGGTGTCCCGAAATTTCCAATCAAAGAACCCAGGTGCTATCTAGCTCAAAGATGGAGGTCACTTCTGGCTTGGTCAGGCCTTCAAACAGCTCTGTGATGCTGTTTTCTCCCCTGGGCCCCCAACAGCTAGTTTGGTGCCCCCTCCCTCCACCCTCAATAGAAGAGCCTGACTCAGTTGCTTCTATCTTCTGTTGACTCATCCTAGGTAAGATTGCTAGATAACATATAGGATGCTCAATGACATTTTAATTTCAGATAAACAATGAATAATATTTAAATATAAGCATATCCTTTGCATTCAAATTCAAATCTAACTGGGTGTACTGCATGTTTACGTGCTGACTCTGGCAACTCTACTTAGGTCAAATACAACCCATACATCAGAAATTTGTCTGTTTGTTTTTTTTGTTTTGTTTTGTTTTTGTTTTTGTTCTTGAGACAGAGTCCCACTCTGTTGCCCAGGCTGGAGTGTAGTGGCACAATCTCACCTCACTGCAGCCTCTGCCTCTAGGGTTCAAGTGATTCTCCTGCCTCAGCCTCCTTAGTAGCTGTGACTATAGGCATGAGCCACCATGCCCGGCTAAGTTTTTGTATTTTTAGCAGAGACGGGGTTTCGCCATGTTGGTCAGGCTGGTCTCGAACTCCTGGCCTCAAGTGATCCGCCTGCCTCGGCCTCCCAAAGAGCAGGGATTATAGGTGCGAACCACTGTGCCTGGCCAGAAATGTGTTTCTTGATCCTTTATGTAGGAGAGCTTTCTTAGTGCCCCCAAGATTCACAGCCCCACAGTATATCTAGAAGTTGTCCTGAGACTAAATGGGGCAGCCAGCGTGTGCAGCGGAACCTGGATTTACAATGGAATCTGGTCATTCATCATTTGAGTTCTTGTGTCCCTCTGTGCCAGGCAGGGAACGTGACATCAGGGTCAGACGTGGTCCTTTGCTTCAAGGGTCTCATTGCTTATTTCATTTCTTGTCACATCCTCCCACTCCCACCTTGAATTCTCTACATCTGTCAGGATCAACTTCTCCCAGTTCCTCCAAAGCACTCTATTCTTTTGCCTTTGGCCCCTATGCTGCTGACTGGAATACCCTAGGCCTTTGGTGTGCCCTGAAAACGCCCACTCATCTACCCTCTCCTCCTCTGCTCCCCACGCCCAGCTTGCGTGACCTTCCCTGTACCCACAGCATGGCTCTCCCCATGCTTGCTCTATTTGCCCTTGCACTGGCAGTCTCCCTCAGTAGATTGAGGGCAGAGGCCGTGTCTGTCCAGCTTTCTTCTGAACACCTGGTGCTTGGTAAAATGTGTTAGCTAAATGAAGTCAGAATTATTTTGAGAACTGCAAGAGACGTCAGGGCTGCAGCAAACAGTCCGTGAGGGCAAACATTTAGGGGTGCCTCTGAGACACCCATGTCCCAGTTTTGTCCTAGAGCCAGGATCTCATGAAGATTAAACAACCCTAACATGCTACACCCTCCTTGCCCCACGTAGCTGTGGGCCGTTCCCTCTTGGTGGTGCATTGTCTGGTTCCGCAGATCGGATTGCTTAAAGCCAGGTGAAGAGGTAAGGGATACAGGATTGTGCCCCAGCAGGTTTGGGCAGGGCAAGCTGGGATGGCTGCTGCGGTGACTCAACGGAAGGTTGTGGGACTCCGCAGGGTCCTCTGACCTTGGGAAGGCAGCAGGTGGAATGGTGAGAGGGGGATGGGGATGCTTCCAAACACACTTTGCTCTTTGTGTGGCTGCGTTCCACTCCGGGAATGATGCATAAGCCAGGGCCCCAAGTCAGCAGGAAATTAGGGTTTTATGTGAGCCTGAAGTTTTTGCAATATGAAGGATCTGCTTTAAGAAAAAAAATATAAAATTATGAATATACATTTAGGTACAGGGCTTTGGAAAGGGACACGGGAGTCCTGTGAAAGTAGTTGGGTACTGACTCTGGCAGAAAATCTGTTTATCCACCAATATTCATTTCTCATATACTAGCCATCCATCAAAACCACCCACTGGAGAGATAAGTTAAAAACAATATCCCTGACCCCAGCCCAGAACTGTTGACTCTAATCAGAAGTTGGGGGCTGGAAGTGCCAGGTGAATCTTGTTTGCCCAGAACTACTTATTTATATTAGGCACCAGAAAGAAAGGTAGAGAGGGGGTGCTGGAAAGATGGGGAAGTGGGAGGCTGAGAGTTGGTTTTGCCTGAAGCTGGTTCTTGCCACATTTACTCGGGAGTTTGTGAAATTTCAGCTCACTCCCAATATAGATGAACGTCTTCATTTTAGAATGTCTAGAGAAAGCATGGTGAAGAATGTAGTGGATTTAGAAATGATATAAAAGGGGAGTGGCAGAGCTGACTGACTACTGGTGAGCTGTTGAAGCTGGGTATACGGGAGACAGCAGGAGCAGGGAACGGTGATTCGGCCTGTCTGGAATGTGAGTGGATTGGGACATTAGGAGGCAGTCCCCTACAGAGTAGTAAAATGGTAGGGTAGGAAATGGGACTACAAGGAGTTATGTCGTGAGAGATGGAGTCTGGAAAGAAAATGAAGCATCAGGTACAAACAATTTCTTAGATAAGTTTGGCAAGGAAAGAATAGGGAGCAATGAAGTAGTGTTTTTAGATGTTTATGTTGGGAGACAAAAGGACAGAGAGAGGGGATAATGCTCTCTTGTTCACCACTGGATCCCTAGAGCCTAACACAGAGCATGGCACTTTGTAGGTGCTCAATAAGTATGTATTTAACTTATTATTTTGAAAGAACTTTAGTCTCACAGGAAGTTGCAAAAATAGTACCAGCTGTCCTACATACCCATCCTCTAGCTTCCCCCAGCTGATAAAGTCCCGCAGAGCTACAGCACAACATCAAAACCAGGAAATTGACACTGCTACAATCCTGATAACTAGATTACAGAACTTATTCAGATTTCACCTCTCATACAGCACTCATATGTGTATGTGTTGTGTGTAGTTCTACATGATGTTGTCTCATAGACAGATTCGTATAACCACAGCCACTACCTCCTACTCCTTTACAGTTGTGCCCAAACTCCAGAAATTCTTCAGGAAGAAGCATTTACTGAAGGTCTATTGAAGGTCTTGGAGGAGTGGGGAGTCAAGACCAGTGGTGGAGAGCTGGGAGTATATTAGCTACACTTTGGAATTTTTAAATATATTTATAAAAGTTTGTTTTCTTTGATGAGGATTATGAAAGCGTATAGGACCAGTCAGTGAAATGTCTTTTTGGGATACTATTGTCAGTGACATGCACCCCTGAACATTTGGCTGGACAAAAGCTTGGCTAGACATTTTTTATATTAACACCTCTGAATATGAAGCTGTTATCAGGGTGATGTCGGGGCTCAAAGGCCATAGAGCTCTTTCCAAAGTGAGCACACTCATGGTTCACTGGATGATTTTTTTGGGTTCTGTTCAAGTAAAAAATACAACAAATAACACATGAATCTATCACGTTTAGATGCATTCTCCGCACTCCAACTAGATTGTACAAATGGAATGCGAGACCGTTTATCTAGACCAAACACAGGCAACTTCCTAGATAAGTCTCAGCACGTTCTCTCTTAACTGCCCAGTCCAGACAGATCACAGTAAAATAAAAGGATACGTCTTTTCCTCACGTAGAACAGTAGATTTACTTCAGGATCAGCATTCCTCTGTATCACCTACATTGTGAAATGAGAGCAGAGAGTTTACGAGGATAATATCAATAAGTTAGGGCAATTCAGTCCATTGTTTTGGAGTCATGTTTTTGATAGATGGTGACTTTACAGGAAAAAATAACAACAATGACAAAAAAACCTTTTGTTAACAAGTGGAAGTAGAATTTTGAAGAAATAGTGGAATATTATGCCAATGTCTCTGAATTTTCTAATATATATAACAATTATAAATTCCAGATTGTTTTTCCTCCTTGGCTTTGGGTCCATTTGTATCTGGACCCAAAAGGGAACAGATACACAGAAACACTGAGTTCCTAAAAGGACTCAGATAACTCATGGCCGTAGAAAGTCATCAAAAAGGTGAGCCGGAGATTTCTAAAATACAGGGTTTTGCTTCCCTGCCTCTGCCACTAATTAAGCATGTCCCAGGGAGCCACTCCTGATCCCCCAGTGAGGTGGGAGTGCCAGTGCCAGGGATGTGAACTGTGGCTCTGCCCCTCACATCTTGCTGCAGGCTGCTCCTGCCAATGGATTACAGCGGGTGCATCTGCCCTCCCTGGCCCTGGAGGAATGCAGGAAGTTCTCGTGTTGGGTATAAGCACAAGAACTTAGGGAAGCGATTACAGAAACTTGCCTGGAAGGGTAGCAACACTGAACCCAGAGAAAGAGGACATCATTCTTTTTATTTTTACCATCTCAGAAAAAGGCAATAAACCACATTATTTCTTCATACAATGCCTTCTATTTCCAAGTTTCCTTTCAAGTCCTCAGAAGATTTACTCAGCCAGAGATGAGCTCAGCAACCTTCCGCTCTAAATCTTGTGTGTGTAGGGGACTAAGTATAGTGGCACCGCAGAAGCAAAAGAAAGTATTATAGTTGTATTTTCTTTCACACCACAATTGTGTGGCAGTGGAAATTATTTCAAGGTTGGAACAAGACGGAGGGTAGGGTTTGCTGATAAGCATGCCAGGTCTACTATGCCTTCATCCTGCCCCCATCACACTCGGGGAGCATGGCCTGATGACACTATGCTGTGCTATAAAGACATCCGTTTATCCGATACAACATGCCAGGTATGGAATTATTGCAAATTGTCACTCAGCAATTATTTTTCTGATGTTCCAGTTGGCTTCAGTTCACTCAGGATCACTAACCTCACGCTTTCTTTGTTCTGTCCTTTCTCTTTCATTTTTCTGTTTATTAGTTCATAGGCTTCCTAAAAATGATCATTTTTTGCTATTTGACAGGCAAAATTTCCAATGGTATAATTTTGGCTCACTGCAACCTCTGCCTCCTGGGTTCAAGTGATTCTCCTGCCTCAGCCTCTGGAGTAGCTGGGATTGCTGACTAATTTTTTTTTTTTTTTTTGTATTTTTAGTAGAGACAGGGTTTCACCATATTGGCCAGGCTGGTTTCAAACTCCTGACCTCAAGTGATCCGCCCACCTTGGCCTCCCAAACTGCTGAAACTGCAGGCGTGAGCCACCACGCCCAACCCATTACAACAAATTACTTTCTAAAATAACTTTCTACTTTTATTATTTCTGTAGTTTTTTTCTAATTATCTCAAACAATTAGATATGCATCCTGACTTTAAAGCACCTCAAACTTTTCATTTACTCATTACAGCACTGAGTTGAGAACATCTGGCACAAGCTAAGCATTCACGTTGCCACCTCTCTTATTGGCGGGGAAATTGCTGACTTTTGGTATTGCCCAGGCATGGGGTGCACTGACCTGTAGGTGAATTGATCAGCCTGTGGGTATTTATTAAGGTGAAACAAAATCATCTGAGAGTTCTTTGCTATTATCATTCTCGATGTCATATATACCTTCTATGAAAACAGGTGAACTCACGTAGAGCTAATATCCAAATAAAGAGGGGATAACAGTTTTTCACAACCATGCCCTGAGGCTCAGCTGTCAGAAATCACTCCCACTATAACAAATAAAAGAGTTCTTTATGGATTCAAAAGAAAAATTAAAGCAAACAGAAGCCCCCACAATTTAATAATTTTGCACCGAAACTTGAACTAACAACCCATGTTCAAATTCATACCACTATATATGACTGGAAAATGACAGAAGAGAAAGATTAAAGAAATAAGAAGTGGCATCACAGTGAAAAAAGCTTGGCTTTCAACCTCGATACATGAAAATTCATAATAATTATGTCAAAAACTTACCTTTCTTCCATTCACAAAAAAAATCAGCTCATCAGAATGGGGAAGGGAAGGCATCACGCCACACACACACAAAGCCTTCACTGGGATAGAGTGTGTTTGCTTTCCGTTCTTTTAAAGAGCAGATATTTTAGAGTAATTACTTGGATGCCTATCAGCCCCAAGGAAGCCCAAACTGACAGTGGCAGCCTGATGTGGGTGGTTTATAGCTTGAACTGCCAGACCAGGAATACCAACCAGGGCTCCCTCTGCCCAGCCCACGAGCACTTTCAGCAGCTCTGGGAAGCACCATTTCTTTCTCTTTCATCAATGAGTCAAACCAGCATCTTCACGTGTTTCCTTTGGAGTCTAAGACCCATTTCCCCAGGAGAATGTCTATAAAGCCAAGGACTAGTAAATAAAAGCGACTTTTTTTAAATTAAAAAAATAGTTGTTGGGGACAGGGTAAGGTGATGCAAGGTGATTTGAGAGACTAGTTTAGATTTAGGTAGTCAGTACAGGCATGCACTTGGGCTGAGTTCTAAAGGACAAGCTCACCAAGAGAAGGCGTGGGATAAGAGCAACAAATACAGCGGCCCCTAGGAAGAAAGGAGCTTGGTGTGTCAAGATAGCAGAAAGGAGGTCAGCACAGCTGGGTGTGGGGAGTTGGGGAAGGTGTGGTGACAGAAAGTCAGAGAGAATTTGGTGGCCAGGACAAGGGTCTTGGAGGGATCTAGTGGGAAGGGAAGCTATCAGAGAGTTTTGAACTAGGATGCAACATGATGTTATTTATAGTAGAGCATTCCGTTGTACACAGAATGTACTATTGCTGGTAGGAGGGCAGTTGCAGGTTAGATCTGAAGCCATTTTTATGTACCCTGGGCTAGAGGTGATGGTGGCTTGGACTAGGGTATAGGATGGTGGCATCAGAGATGGAGAAAAGGTGAAAGTCTTGGGATAAATTTTGGAGGTAGATCCAACTGGACCAGTTGATAGATTAGATGGGAGGGGGTAAAGAAAAGAGAGGACTCAAGGTTGAATCCTAGGTTTGTGGCTTGAACAATTGGGTGAAAGTTGGTGCCGTTTGCTGGGATGGGAAGACTGGGGGAATTGAAAGTTCTCTCTTGGACATTTTTGACTTCCAAGTGCACATGTCAGTTGGATATAGGAATCTGGAGGTCAGGGGAGGGGTCCACACTGGAGATGCCAATTTAACGGTCACCAGCTTATAGATGATGTAAGCAAACACTCCATGGGAATTGTAAAGTATTAGAAAAAAGTCATGATCCTATTGTGTCAGGATAATTTGAACTAAGATCTGATGTGCTTTCCTCATGCAATTTCTTTTCTTGCTCTGCACATATCAGTGAGGACAGCCCATACTCCCTGCCTTCAGAGTCGAGCTCTTATCGCAGGAATGCAAAAAAACAAAAAACAAAAAAACAAAAATCAACAACAACAAAAAACAAAACCCCAAAAAACAAAAACAAACAAACTAGGTAATGTTCGGTGGAGTATTTCAAAACAGACATTTAAAACTCTTGGCAGAGATGCCAGTAACAAAGATAGGTAATAGAGCAGACAGGGATGCCTAAGGTGAATGTCAGTCCCAATGCTATTGTTCTTCCAAGCTTCTATTGTTCTTCCAAGCTGCTACAAGAACTTTGAGTTTCCTCTCAGTTGAGGAGGACTGAGTTTCTGCTGCCAGGTGGATTGGGCTTGAGATACAATCTAAATATATACGTGTGTGTGCACGTGCACATGTGTGTGTTAACTGTGGGTAATAGCTAATCTTTATTCAGTACTTAAGTATATGCCAGGCAAAATGTCTCCCTGTATTAGTTTATTTAATCTTCATCACAATCTTTGAGATAGGAATACAATCCCTATTTCACAAATGAGGGATCAGAGGCACCCAGAGATTCAGTCACATGTTTTGCACACCTGAGTCTGTGCCCTATGAAAGTCCTATTTGTAATATCACACAGCTTGTTTCCTCAACCACCTGGTGAGATACCGAATAATTCTGTTTCCCTGGAATGCTGAAATAGTCTACCCTAAGAGAGTAATAGTTTCCACTACGTGTGAAACTATTGCAGCTTTTAAATGTCAGGGCAATTTATCCATCAAATTTTCAAAAATTGTAGAGCCTGACCTTAGATACCTTCATCATTAGCTGGGTTGGCTTTGTTTTTGCCACTGACGGGAAATGCTTCACAGGAAGACCCAGCACGACCCTCCAGAGATGTGTTGACAGTTCTGAGTCCAGGCTATTTTGACGCCTTTTTCAAGCAGATGGAGCTACAGAGTCTCCCTGGTGAACAGAAATATGAATGTATGGAACATGAACTGCTCTGAAAGATTGAATAGCACAGAGACCCCTGCTGGAGCCCTGCAGCTCTTTGTTCAAGCTTGTAATGATACAGTGATGACCTGTCACTCCTAGCCTGTGAGAATCAGCAATTATACCTTCAAGTTAGATATTTCTTGAGCTTCTCCATTATCAGCAGGCTTGGATCTGTTTCCCCAAAGATGTAAAACTACAGACTTCTCATAGTCTGAGTGCGGAAGCCTCATCCTCCCTGGAAATGCAGGTCGTGTTGGGAGTTTCATGGCTTGCAGTGCTGGAGACCTGATCCTGAGGACATGCTGTTGAGTCTAAAAGCACCAGCTGTTTAAACACACACTTACCACTTGTCCCTGTGTGACAAATAGAACATCCTCCAGATGGGAATAAGCTTTCTTGAGACAGATTGTCTAAAAGGTACTGCCTTCCTCAAATATTTCCATGCCTTTTGCATATACTTTGCAATCTGTACTTAATTTTGGTGTTTCTCAATTCTGATTCATCTGTAAGAAAGGAAACCTCTGTTCTGCCACCAAGTGGCTGGAGAATTCCATACCCCAGGAGCTGAAAGAAACTTCCACGTGGAGGGCTGGATGACATTGCCCTTCAATCTCCTTCCACTCAGGAACGGGGTCTTCCTGCAGCAGTTCTCCATGTGTCGGACTGAGAAACAGCACTAGCCTCTCTAGCACTGCACCCACTCGCCTGTGTTCACTGCCTCTCCTAGCAGCCTCCTGACAAGCTGGTCTCAGCAAAGGGCCTTTTTAGAAGTACATTCTGTATTGGCATTGTAACAAAATGGCTTATTTTTTAAAGGGCTTTTAGCTGTTGCAGTTGTGACAGGGCAAAGACTGACAAGGTAGGCGTGTTCTCAGCCTTCCCTCTTCCCCTCTCTCTACCCCTCAGAGAAGGTATGTTTTCCTCTCTAGACTGTTCTCTGTGTCTTGTTGAGAGGAAGCTGGGGAATGGGTAGAGAGGAAACAAAAGGAAGACAGACATTCTGGGGAAGAGAGTCAGAGAAGTGATACTGGGGTTAGAATTTGGTGGGTTTTGGAGAAGCCATTGTGGGCTTGAGAGAAGTAGGAGGAAAAATCTTTTTCTAGAAGTGTTGTGACAAGTTATACATTAGATTTCAATTAACGTTCAAGAGATACAAAGGTTGTGTTAAAACATACTAAATATGGCCTAAGAAGGACTCCTTACTTCTATATTTGAGTCCTTGCGGATGAACTGTAATCTAGCTTAAGTCAGACAAAATTGAAATCCTAAATAGTATGCACCTGTAACAGTGGCTGAGTGCTGCCCAATTCCAGCAGCCATACTTCAACCACTCATAGATTGCTGAATGTTCAAACTGCGTTCAAATAAGGCAAACGCTGAGCTGTAACCAATCCCACTGTTTCTGTACCAAACTTCCAATTCCTGTACGTCACTTTACCTTTTTTGTCTATAAATTTGTTCTGACCACGAGGCACCCATGGAGTCTCTGCGAATCTGCTGTGATTCTGTGGGCTGCCCAATTCGCCCGTCGTTCGTTGCTCAATTAAACTCCTTTAAATTTAATTTGGCTGAAGTTTTTATCAGTTGGAGAACATTCACATTATTTTAGGTTACCAGACTGATTCTCTTAGTGCAGCTTGGTACATAGATCTGTGAGGATGCAAATCTGTTGGTACATGAATCTGGCCACCTACGGCCAGAACATTTGTTGGGATGCTAGTGTACTCAGAGGGACAACCAGTTATGTTTCCATGGGCAGAGACCCTCTAAGAGTAATGGCATGTTTAAATACCCCTCTCCTCTCTGGGGACTCACCTGCCTGATATTCCTGGAGTCTGCCCTCTGCAGGGCTGACATATTAACTTTCAGGGCCCACAAAAATGTTTTCCTTTCTTCTAAAATCAGAAGAAAACAATGAATATAAACTAGCCTGGGTGAGAGAGAGATATATATTATTATTATATATTATATATTATATATAATTAATTAATTATAATTAATTATATATATAATATTATATATTATATATTTATATTAAATAATAAAATATTATGCATATATTACATATGGTTATACATATATCATATATATATGATATATATATATAAAACCAATGCAGTAGTAAAATTTGTGTGTTTTAGCAGACGTACTTAGTATCCATAATATTGTGTTTATGGAGGAAGGGGCCCACAAATCAAAAGCACTGAGGACCCAAGAAGGTTGCAACCCTACCTCTGTCTTGTCCTTTGATTGGGCCAGATCCTGTGCTGCCTCCGAGGGCAACAGGGCTGACTACAATCGGGGAAAGCTGAACTCACCAGTGAAATATTTGGAGCATTGTTTACCAGCAGAAGTCAAAGTCGTCAATATTACTTTCAATAATGTTGCTGCAGTGATTTGCTGTCTCCCTAATTCCTCTATCTATTGCTTAACTGTCCTGAATTCAGGGGGCCCCTCAGCATTCAGCATCACATTCCTAGCTACTTACTTCAGTGGGTCAAACCCACTCGTCCTTTTCATAAACTTCATAATGGCTAAATCGCATTCTTGATACTTTTTGATTAAACAAAATTTAATCCAGAAAATGTTTTACTGCTTGAGGAACTTTACTTCAGTGATGTCTTCTGTGGTTTTGGTGCTATTTTGTAGAATGGGGAGTCCCCTCACCAAGACAGACATGACCTTTTCAGGATCTAGTATTAGCAAAGGGGTCTCTGTATTTGGTTGTGTTCACCATGACCTTGACTCTGATGGCCAGGCTGAAAGCCTCCCTGATAGACTTCTCTTTTCCTTTCTAGACCCACAGACTCGTTTTCCACACTGCAACTGGGATGATCCATTAAAAATATAAACTGGAATACGTCACTTGTGTGCCTAAATCCCTTCCATGACTTACCCTGTGTTTGGGAAAAAATGAAGATGCTAACATTGCCCACACAATCCCTGGGGGTCCAGCTCTTCCCTTACATCCCACAGTGTCTTCACCACCCCAGCTCTCCATCTCACTGAGGATGCTTCAAGTATATGTCTCTCCCAGTCCCTGGAGCACACCCCACAATTCCCATCCCCAAGCCTCAGCGTGCTGTTCCTGGTATTGTCTGCTGCAGCTCTTCTCCTGGCGAATACCCCCTGATCCTTCAGGGCACAGCATTACTGTTGCTCTCTCAAAGAAGTTGTCTCTGACTCCTAAATCCAAAAGTCCTCTGACATTATCTTCACTGATCCCTTCTTTTTCTTCTACACAGTTATCAAATCTTGCAATGACATTCGTGTGATTACTTGTAGAATGTCAGTCTCTCCTATTGGATTGCAAACTCCATGAGGGCAGGGTCTGTCCATGTCTGGGTCAACTGTTTCTTCAATGTGGAGCACCAGAATGATTTCACTATGACTTTATAAAGAACACGAGGATTTTTTAAAAAGAATAACTAAATCCATACTGTAATGAAGTCTTTATAACTAAAGATTTCAGAGTGTTTTGCCCTCAATTTCTTGTTCTTCCTCATTAAAGAACTAATACTAAACCTCAGCATGTGGCTGAGAGAACAGTCTGCATTCTTCCTGGACTCCCTCTTCTGGGTGGTCCACATTGTTCAAAGTCCCTGTTGAGTCCCACACTTTATTTCAGGGCTCTTAATGCTCATCACAGACAGGTCTGTGCTGCAGTTTATGCACTTGCTGAAGGAAAAGTCTCCATGTAGGAAATCCCCATCAACTGATTTCTATGGAAGTCTTGGCTTCTCTCCAATTTGCTTTGCAAATTTTTGAACGGCTGCTTTACTTTCTGACGCAAATGACTGAGTGATGCTGCAGCTCTGTCTAACTTGAGCACCTGTATCCGTGTTCTCTCGGGCAGCTGCTTTCTCTCTGTGGGGCCAGCACTGTCTGTGACTGGGCATTGGTGAGGACGCCTCCATTCTGGAATAACAATAAGAAGAGTTATATTGAGTGCTTACTTTGCACCAGGCACTGTTCTAAACATGGGTTCATTTAATCTCCAAAAAAAAAAAAACTAAAAAGGCAAGTAGTATTACAACCCCCACTTAGAGGTCAAAAAATAAACAGAACAAAACAAAATCGACACATGGGGAGTTTAAGAAACTTGCCCAAGATCATACTCTAGCCATAGAGTCAGGATTCAAACTCAGGCAGCCTGGCTCCAGTGACCTGGCTGCTAAGTACTATGTGCCAGGACCACCCTGGAGACTTGTGAATGCCATGACATTTCTGGGCAGCTTAATTAATTAAAAGCCCCATTGAAAGAAAGGGCTAATGAGTGGCATCTCCTCCCCTACTCTCCTGGCAGTTGTGGTATTGCAGGTAGATGGTAGGTTTACGGAATTTTCTTCTGGTTCAGAAGTAACTGCTGCCTTGGCTATTTACTCTTTCTCAGGTGGGAGTAGCTGCTTTCTGCTCAGCAACAAGGGAACTGGCATACATGCATGGGCTGTAAATAAGTGAGATGTTTAGAAGTTGACTCTTTGTATTTATCATATGACCCAGTAGTGTTCATAACAGGAAGTCAAAAATGAATGTTAAATGAAGAAAATAATATGAGTGGAACAGTTCCTGGGCTCCTGGCACATTTCAATGTTAAAATCCATTCCTCCTATTTAATAGAAAATAGCTAAATAATTAAATTCACCCAGTAAATGAAAAGATTAATAACATAGGAAAAAGATGATATTAAGTCTAACACTTGAGCCATTAGAGAATATCAAGAGTAGATCTAGAAAGACATTTCTTGGCCCTGGCAACCAAGGAGCTGCTGGGGTTTCTCTGAGGATTCGCTTTCATTTCTTCCCATACCCTTGTGTCCCTCCCTTCCCACATCTTTCTGGGCTCCTAACATTGTCTCATATCACGTGCCCTACTCAACAATCCAACCCTGCTGTGGGGGGGTGGGGGAGCCTCAGGCATGGCGGGCTGCAGGTCCCAAGCCCTGCCCGGCAGGTAGGCAGCTAAGGCCCAGTGAGAAATCGAGCGCAGCGCTGGTGGGCCGGCACTGCTGGGGGACCCGGCGCACCCTCCGCAGCTGCTGGCCCGGGTGCTAAGCCCCTCACTGCCTGGGGCCGGCGGGACCAGCTGGCTGCTCCGAGTGCGGGGCCGCGAAGCCCATGTCCACTCGAAACTCTAGCTGGCCCGCAAGTGCCGTGCGCAGCCCGGGTTCCCGCCGGTGCCTCTCCCTCCACACCTCCCCCCAGGCTGAGGGAGTCGGCTCCGGTCTCGGCCATCCCAGAAAGGGGCTCCAACAGTGCAGCGGCAGGCTGAAGGGCTCCTCAAGCTGGCCAGAGTGGGCGCCGAGGCCGAGGAGGTACCAAGAGCGAGCGAGCGCTGCGAGGGCTGCCAGCACGCTGTCACCTCTCAGCAGCAGGCATAACAAGTTTATAAAGTTCCAGCTTGATAGATTCTCAGTTTTCTGCATTTTGTAACTAACAATCATTGGAAGTCTTCTTTTCTCGGGATATACATGTAGAAAGTTATAGCAGACACACAAAGATCAGAATTTTGCTGAGTTCAACACCGCCTGTCCTTGATAGGAAGGAAGGATTTCAAGAGGAAGGATTTGATCCAGTTTTCCAAGGTCATTTTCCGCTGCAATTGAAAGAGGGTTAATGTAATGTGACTACTGATTCTTCAAGGTGGTAAGCATATAAATTTGCCAAATAGCTCACTCAGTGTCTTGTGCTAGAAAAATAATTCTAACAATGTGTCAAATTGAATCCATCAGTCCACACCAGTGTACTCACCATCCTGGGTCACCTTTCTGCACCTCAGGCTATTCATTCCAAATTCTTCTTACCGATTTCCTCGCTCCAGCCCCACGCCTTGTTCTCTGCAGAGCATAGCAAACTAATGCTCTGAAAACGAGGACAGCCCTTCTGCAATAGTGAAATACTTTGTCCAGTATTCTCAGTGAGGCCAGACCACTGGTTATATACTAATCTTCAAACGAACACTGGGGCACGTATTTGTCCTTGTTCAGTTTCCAAGAAGGCAACACCCTATCTTTCCTACACTTGGAAGGCCAGGTATCCACTTCAGTTAAGCTCTTTTACCGGCATACAGCAGACACTGGATGAGGAAATTGCTTTCCTGAAAGCAGAGTATACATCAGTTTGTACTTGCATTATGTTAAAACACAGATGAATTGGATATCGAGATTACTATTCTTTTTTTTTTTTTTTTTTTAAAGTTTGACATGCAGGTGAAAGAAACATCAAGTTATTTGAAGCCATTTAGAGTACTTCTCCTTGTAGTATGGATTCCTTAAAACTTTCCATCTGTTCCTACTCAGATGTTTTCCAAGAAATTATGCATCAACTGGAAAAAACAATCAGAATGGCCTACGCATATTTTGTTTAAATTCTCCTCTTTGCCTCGCCCTCTCGCTCCCCGTCACTCATGCCACCACTCATGCTTTGTGTCATCAAGACGTCTGGTGTGCTCTTTACAAGGATTTCCTGCAGGGAGAAGTGGAGTCGCTGCTGCTGGGCCTTGCGTCGTCGCCCTGGTCCCCAAGTGACGGCTCTGGGGGAGGAGGGGTCAATGTGGCGGCCGCGCCCAACCGCCGCGGAGACCCTGAGTGTCCCAGGGGCGCACGTTGGCGCAACAGGGCCTCCACGTGCCGGGCTGCGCAGACCTGCCCAGGAGCCCCGACCGGCCCGGCGGTCTCTCCCAGGTTCTGTCTGGGGCGGGCGGCGTGGCGGACAGCCGCGCTCTCTGACTTGATCTGAAAACGCGAAGCATTCGCGTCCCGCGTGGAAGCGGAGGGTGTCCGTTGAGCCGAGCCTAACGTCCAGGGCAAACCTAATCCTGCGTGGGTCTCGAGGCGTTTCGCCTCCAACGCTTTTGCAGCCTCGGATTTCTTGGCGGGATGCGGAAGCTGGGAACGGGGAGAACCTGGGTCAAAATGGCCAGGAGCTTTGGACCGGTTCAGGGTCAGCTGCGGTTCACCAGGTTCCTGAGCGGTGGCCTCCCAGGCAGGCGGTTTGAGTCTGCGCATTTTTTTCTAAAGGTCACCAAGATGTCCATTACTCATTTCTTGTGCCGTTCGTTCCCTTCCTCCCGTTCAAGAAAGGCCTCTCCCTCCCATCCCCGACATACTGCCTGCGCTCCCTCCGTATGAGGACTGGCCTGGGCGACCTCCTCCCCGCACAGTGACCCGCCCGTCTGCATGTTTAGGACGGTGCCATCCATGCCACTGCCCAGCGGCAGACAGGAGTCCATGAGTCTTGTGGATGTGGCAACCAGCAAGGGAGGGCCAGGAGCCAGGGGAGGGGCTTCCAGTCTCCACTCAGCTCCTGAGAACTTCTGGATTCGGGGAACACATTAACAGAGGCTTACTGGAATTCGGGGTGCCTTCATCCATGTCAGAGTTAGGATGGTGCGGTTTTCAGGCCAGTGGAGGAGAGTTTGTTTTCAGTAGGTGTGTACAGGGGGCAGAGGTGGGGCATAAACTGGGGGAATTTTCAGGGTCTTTAAAATCTGGCTGTCTAAGGGTAAGCCCCCTCCCCTTGCAGGGGTCTGGCTCTGTCTGAAGTTGTGAGCGTGTTCGGAGTGTGCCAGGAGCCTCAGGACCCCATCCTGTTTCAAGGCGTTTAGTGCTTCCTGACTCCTACTCCTTTCTCTTAGATCTGCCTTCTCGGTTGGTGTTCCCCATGGAGGCCACCTTGGCCCACTCCTTCCTCTTCTGTTTTTTTCCCTTTCTTTTTGCATTTTTCTCCTCACCTTCTGCATTTGCTTTTCTTCCTTCTTTGCAGTTTCACCCTCCGGTGAGTCTGAACCAATCGCATGGCTCTAATTACTAATTTGCATTCATGACTCATAAATCGGTCTGCACCAGACCTCTTGCCAACTTGGACTAACTGCCTGTTGGATATATCCCTTGGCTGGCTGCTAGGCTACAAATTTAAACTCCTGGTCACCATGTTCCCTTTGAACCAGCTCCTCCTCCTGTGGTGCCTGCTTCTGTTAAGGGCACCATTGTTCTCCCACTCTCCTGAGCACAACCTTAGACTTATCTTTGATCCCTTCCCTGGCCACCCCATCCAGCTGGGGGGCAAGTCCTGTCCCTTGAATCTTTCCATTACCACCTCTCTCAAGCCTTTGTCAACCTCTTGAATATTAAAGCAGCTTCCCAACTATTCTCTCTCATGCTGATTCATGTTACACAGTCTTCAAGATTAATCTTCC
The DNA here is from genome assembly GCF_028885625.2 of Pongo pygmaeus. Classification (NCBI taxonomy): domain Eukaryota; kingdom Metazoa; phylum Chordata; class Mammalia; order Primates; family Hominidae; genus Pongo; species Pongo pygmaeus. The sequence continues at coordinate 100,843,243 of NC_072384.2, read as the reverse complement.
TGATTATATTGTTTCCTTGATCAAATTACAATAAAGTCCTGTGCAGTTGACAGGGTAAAACCTGTCTTTGACTTATGTAAAGTTAAACCTATGTTTAACTTATGTAAAGAAGGCTTTCACTTATGTTTAAGACCATCTAATATGTTTTGGCTGTGTCCTCACACAAATCTCATCTTGTAGTTCCCATAATCCCCACCTGTCCTGGGAGGGACCCAGTGAGAGGTAACAGAATCATGGGAGCGGTTACCCTCATGCTGTTCTTTTGATAGTGAGTTCTCATGAGAGCTGATGGTTTTATAAGGGGCTTCCCCTGCCCACCCCACCCACCTCTGCCATGCTGCTTCACTTCACACTTCTTGCTATGTGAAGAAGGACATGTTTCCTTCCCCTAGGCCATGATTGTAAGTTTCCTGAGGCCTCTCCAGCCATGCTGAACTGTGAGTCAATTAAACCTCTTTATAAATTACCCAGTCTTGGATATGTCTTTATTAGCAGCATGAGAACAGACTAATACACCATCTAAGATCTGATCCAGGCTAGTTTTCTAATTGTATCTCCAGATTTTCCCCTTCACAGCCTACCCCCCAGCCAAACCAAATTGTCTATATTCTGAGACATAGCTGATTCCTTCCTGAGCCCCACACCTTTGCTTCTGTGTTTTCCTCCACCTGGAGTTTCTTTTTCTTTATGTCCACTTGTCTAGATCCTACCCATTAGCTGGATGTCATCGCCTCATCACCATCCATTAGAGTGCATTTGGGCTGTGCCTGGTACAATACTTTCTACTTGCATTGCTTTCATTATAAGGCCATACATAATTAAACTAAGTTATAAGCTCTGTGAGGTAGGATCCCTAATTTATTTTTACCGTTCCTTAAGTGCCTGGTCACAACTTTTTAGATGTTCCATTAATATGTGTTGAATAAGTGTATAAATGATTATGCATCTCCGTCTGTTCTCTGTACCTCTTTTGTCTTTGTTCTTGAAAAGGAGTGAGTCTAAGAGTTTCAGCCACAAAAAAGCTACCATCATACAATTATAAATTCGTTGCCATATATCTTATATATCTTAGTACAGAACTGTACTAAGTCTTTTCAAATGCATTAAAATGTATTAATATTTAATCAGGTGAGGCTGGCACAGGTCTTGTGGCTAAGGGAAGTTACAGCTGACATTAAGTTGGAATAATGGAGTATTGTTTGTAATATCCTTGCCAGACCCCAGACACCTATCCCCTTCTGTGCCTGTGACCCCATCAGAGGTCTTCCTTCGCTCATTTCTCCACGATGGTGTTGCAGGCTAAGAAAAACCGAAAACAAACATGATGCTGGGAACACCAAGGACTGGTTGGGGAATAATAACAATAGTCATTATAATAATCATTGTTAACATTTAGCTGTTAGTATGTGCTGGCACTGTGGTAAACACTTATAGAGCTAAGCTCATTAAATACAAAGACACGACTAGGTAGATCTTTTTGCTGTTTTACAGATGTGGAAGCTGAGGCATAGGTAGGTGAAAATCTTGCTTAAGGTCATACGTACAGCTATTAAGAGGCAGAGCTGGGATTTGAAGCCTGCCATCTGATTTCAAAGCCACCACATCACTCCAGCCTTTTCAACTGGTCAGGATTTTCTAAGTGCAGAAGAAGCTCAATGACAGATGCAGACAAAATATAACATGATGCCTACTCTAGAGAAACTTGCAACCCAGCTGGGGCAGAGTCAGGGAACCTTTGGATGAATAAACGCTTTCAGTTCTTTGTGCTGCCTCAGCATGTGGTCCCCAGCATTGGGTAGTTTGTGCAGTAATCACCTCTTTTAACAGCTGGCGCTCCACTAGACTTTGGACTCCTTCGGGCAGGGACTTGTGCCATTTACTGTGGTTCTTCCTTGGCCCAGCACAATGCTTTGCACATAGCAGGTGCATAGAGTGTACTTATTGAACTGAACCAAACTGACAAGTGGGGTTTTCCAGAAGCCAAATATAAAAGCAGAGCAGAAGTGGGATGGTCTGTTGTGCTGGGGACATTAGGGGGGCTCAGGAATGAGGGGGATAACTGAGGAATTAATGAGGTTTAGAGCCTTTTCCTTTGCTGTTCTTCCCTTCTCTTCCTCTTTGTTTCCCTTCCCTTCTCTTCCCTTCTTTCTCTTCTCTTCTTTCCTATCCACTCCCCTCTTTCTTTCTTGGTATTCACTTTTACATCCTGGACCTTGTGAAGGTGTTTTAATCAAATGATTGATTTCCTTTCCTGGTTCCCCACAGCAACTAAATCTCTTCCACCTGACGGTGCCTCTGCCTTTTTCCCTCACGTCACGATGCAAAAGGGATTGTCCACAGCAGCGCTGTCCAACAGAACTACCATGCAAGCCACAGGTGGAAGCCAAGTATAAAACATTAATTTTTTCTAGTAACTATGTAAAAACAGTAAAACGTAAAATTAATTTTAGTGATTTATACTTAACCCAGTATATCCAAAATATCATTTCAACATCTTATCAATATAAAATTATTACTGAGGTGTTTTTAAATTCTGTGGTACTACATCTTCAAAATGCTGTGTGTACTTTTCACTTGCAGCACATCTCAGTTTGGACTAGGCTCATTTAGAAGGCTCCCGAGCCCCATATGGGTCCTGGCCATGACATCGGTCAACACAGGGCTGGAACCACAGGCAGGGCTTCCTAACCTTGTCCAGGTCATGCCACTCTTGGGAAGTGATGATATGGTATAGCACACCTGGGGTAAATGGAGACGGTTGATTGGCTGAAGGTTGCTGTGCAGCTGGAAGAATCAGTAGTTGGCCTACCTGCAACCTTTTCAGGGCCCAGATGGGAAGGACCATTTCTTAATCCTTTAAAATCAATATTCCCCTTTGATAAATAGAAAAATCCTATAGCTTTCTGTTTGAAAATTCAAAGTGATTTTATTTTCCAGATGAAAACCTTATACTGGTTGGGATCGTGAATTGACTTTTAAATTGACATATGTCCCTTCCCCCATATGCATTGAGAATTACTGAAGAGAGGAGCAGAGAATTCATAGTCAAGGTGGAGGGACCTCATATCAGGTCCATAAACCAATCCACACAGGTCATTCAAATCTGTTCCAGTGTGATTGGGCTGTTCATTGTCAAAGTTGGGGCCAGGCCCCTCTCCCTGCAAGCTGCACCCACAGCTTCAGTTATGGTGAAGAACACAGAAGACCCTGCAAACATTCCTGACTCTCCTAGACCCTGGGGGTGGAGGAGACAAAATCAAAAGAGCATTTTTTTCAGTTTTTTAAAAAAAATTTATTATTTTTTAAATTTTTTATTTCCATAGGTTATTGGGGAACAGGTGGTGTTTGGTTACATGAGTAAGTTTTTTAAGTGGTGATTTGTAAGATTTTGTTGCACCCATCACCCAAGCAGTATACACTGCACTGAATTTGTAGTCTTTTATCCCTCACCCCCTTCCCACCCTTTTGCCGTAAGTCCCCAAAGTCTTTTGTGTCATTCTTATGCCTTTGCATCATCATAGCTTAGCTCTCACAAGTGAGAACATATGCTGTTTGGTTTTCCATTCCTGAATTACCTCACTTAAATTAATAGTCTCTGATCTCATCCAGATTGTTGCAAATGCCATTAATTCATTTCTTTTTATGGCTGAGTAGTATTCCATCATGTATATATATATATACTATAACTTCTTTTCTTTTTCTTTTTTTTTTTTTGAGATGGAGTCTTGCTCTTGTTGCCCAGGTTGGAGGCAGTGGCACAATCTCAGCTCACTGCAACCTCCACCTCCTGGGTTCAAGTGATTCTCCTGCCTCAGCATCCTGAGTAGCTGGGATTACAGAACCCGCCACCATGCCTGGCTAATTTTTGTACTTTTAGTAGAAAAGTACAGGTCTCGCCATGTTGGCCAGGCTGGTCTCGAACTCCTGACCTCAGGTGATCCACCTGCCTTGGTCTCCCAAAATGCTGGGATTACAGGCACGAGCCAGTGCACCTGGCCATACCACAGTTTCTTTATCCACTCATTGATTGATGGGCATTTGGGTTAGTTCCACGTTTTTGCAATTGCGAATTGTGCTGCTATAAACATGCATGTGCAAGTATCTTTTTCAAATAACGACTTATTTTCCTCTGGGTAGATACCCAGTAGTGACATTGCTGGATCAAATGGTAGTTCTACTTTTAGTTCTTTAAGGAATCTCCACACGCTGTTTTCCACAGTGGTTGTATTAGTTTGCACTCCCACCAGCAGTGTAGAAGTGTTCCTTCTTCACGGCATCCATGCCAAAATCCACTGGTTTTTTTTTAATTTTTTTATTTTTTGATTACGGCCATTCTTGCAGGAATAAGGTGGTATTACATTGTGGTTTTGATTTGCATTTCCCTGATCATAAGTGATATTGAGCATTTTTTTCATATGTTTCTTGGCCATTTGTATATCTTCTTTTGAGAATTGTCTATTCATGTCCTTAGCCCACTTTTCAATGGGATTTTTTTTCTAATTTGTTTGAGTTCTTTGTAGATTCTGGACATTAGTCCTTTGCCAGATGTATAGATTGTGAAGATTTTCTTCTACTCTGCTGACTATTCCCTTTGAGCACAAAATCTCTTTAGTTTAATTAAGTCCCAGCTATTTATCTTTGTTTTTATTGCATTTTCTTTTGGGTTTTTCGTCATGAAATCCTTACCTAAGCCAATGTCTCGAAGGGTTTTTTTTAAATGTTATTTTCTAGAATTTTTATGGTTTCAGGTCTTAGATTTAAGTCCTTGATCCATGTTGAGTTGATTTTTGTATAAAGTGAGAGATGAGGATCCAGTTTCATTCTCCTACATGTGGCTAGCCAATTATCCCAGCACCATTTGTCTAATAGAGTGTCCTTTCCCCACTGTATGTTTTTGTTTGCTTTGTCGAAAATCAGTTAGCTGTAAGTATTTGGGTTTATTTCTGGGTTCTCCATTCCATTCTATTGATCTACGTGCCTATTTTTATATCAGTACCACGCTGTTTTTGTAACTATGGCCTTATACTATTGTTTGAAATCAGGTAAGGTGATGCCTTCAGATTTTTTTTTTCTTAGTGCTGCTTTGGCTATGCGGGCTCTTTTTTGGTTCCATATGAATTTTAGGATTGTTTTTTCTAGTTCTGTGAAGAATGATGGTGGGATTTTGATGGGAATTGCATTGAATTCTGCTTTTGGCAGTATAGTCATTTTCACAATATTGATTCTACCCATCCATGAGCATGGGATGTGTTTCCATTTGTTTGTGTCATTTATGATTTCTTTCAGCAGTGTTTTGTAATTTTCCTTGTAGAGGTCTTTCACTTCTTAGTTTAGGTATATTTTTAATTATTTTATTTATTTGTAGCTATTGTAAAAGGGTTTGAGTTCTTGATTTGATTCTCAGCTTGGTCGCTACTGGTGTATAGAGGAGCTACTGATTTGTGTACATTAATTTTGTATCCGGAAACTTTGCCAAATTATTTTATCAGTTCTAGGAGCTTTCTGGAGGAGTCTTTAGGGTTTTCTAGGTAAACAATCATATCATCAGCAAACAGTGACAGTTTGACTTCCTCTTTACCAATTTGGACCCTTTATTTCTTTCTCTTGTCTGATTGCTCTGGCTAGGCCTTCCAGTACTATGTTGAAGAGGAGTGGTGAGAGTGGGCATCCTTGTCCAGTTCTCAGAGGGAATGCTTTCAACTTTTCCCCATTCAGTATTATGTTTGCTGTGGGTTTGTCATAGATGGCTTTTATTACATTGAGGTATGTCCCTTATATGCTAATTTTGCTAAGAGTTTTAAACATAAATCATTGCTGGATTTTGTGGAATGCTTTTTCTGCGTCTGTTGAGATGATCATGTGATTTTTGTTTTAAATTCTGTTTATGCGGTGTATCACATTTATTGACTTGCTTATGTTAAACTATCCCTGCATCTCTGGTATGAAACCCACTTGATCATGGTGGATTGTGTTTTTGATATGTGTTTGGATTCAGTTAGCTAGTATTTTACTAAGGATTTTAGCATCTATGTTTATCAGGGATATTGGCCTGTGGTTTTCATTTTTGGTTGCGTGGTTTTCATTTTTGGTTGCGTCCTTCCCTGGTTTTGGTATTAGGGTGATTCTGGCTTCATAGAATGATTTAGGGAGGATTCTCTCTTTATCTTGTGAAATAGCGTCAGTAGGATTGGTACCAATTCTTCTTTGAAAGTCTGGTAGAATTCTGCTGTGAATCCATCTGGTCCTGGACTTTTTTTTGGTTGGTAATTTTTAAAATTACCATTTCAATCTTGCTGCTTGTTATTGATCCGTTCAGGGTAGCTAATTCTTCCTGGTTTAAGCTAGGAGGGTTGTATCTTTCCAAGAATTTATTCATCTCCTCTAAGTTTTCTAGTTTATGTGCGTAAAAGTGTTCCCAGTAGCCTTGAATGATCTTTTATGTTTCTGTGGTGTCAGTTTTAATATCTCCCCTTTCATTTCTAATTGAGCTTATTTGAATTTTCTCTTCTCATTTCTTGGTTAATCTTGCCAATAGTCTATCAGTTTTATTTATCTTTTCAAAGAAGAAGTTTTTAATTCATTTATCTTTTGTATTTTTTTGTTTCAATTTATTTACTTCTGCTCTGATCTTGGCTATTTCCTTTCTTCTGCTGAGTTTGGGTTTGGTTTGTTCTTGTTTCTCTAGTTCCTTGAGGTGTGACCTTAGATAGTCTGTTTGTGCTGTTTCAGACTTTTTGATGTAGGTGTTTAGGGTTATGAACTTTCCTTTTAGCAGAGCCTTTGCTGTATCCCAGAGTTTTTGATAGGTTTTGTTACTATTGTCCTTCAGTTGGAAGAATTTTTAAATTTCCGTCTTGATTTCACTTTTGACCCAATAATCATTCAGGAGCAGGTTATTTAATTTCCATGTATTTGCATGGTTTTGAAGATTCTTTTTGGAGTTCATTTCCAGTTTCATTCCACTGTGGTCTGAGAGAGTGCTTGATATAATTTCAGTTTTCTTAAATTTATTGAGGCTTGTTTTGTGGCCTAACATATGGTCTATCTTGGAGAAAGTTCCATGCACTGAAGAGTAGAATATATAGTCTATGGTTATTGGGTAGAATGTTCTGTAAATATCTGTTAAATCCATTTGTTCCAAGGTATAGTTTAAATCCATTGTTTCTTTGTTGACCTTCTGTCTTCATGACCTGTCTAGTGCTGTCAGTGGAGTGTTGAAGTCCCCCACTATTATATGTTGCTGTCTATCTCATTTCTTAGGTCTATTAGTAATTGTTTTATAATTTGGGAGCTCCAGTGTTAGGTGCATATATATTTATGATTGTGATATTTTCCTGTTGGACAAGGCCTTTTACCATTATATAATGGCCCTCTTTGTTTTTCTTTAACTGCTGTTGCTTTAAAGTTTGTTTTGTCTGATATAAGAATAGCTACCCCTGCTCACTTTTGGTGTCCATTTGCATGGTATGTCTTTTCCACCCCTTTACCTTAAGTTTATGTGAGTCCTTATGTGTTAGGTGAGTTTCTTGAAGGTAGCAGATGGTCGGTGAATTCTGTGATCCTGTATCTTTTAAGTGGAGCATTCAGGCCATTTGCTTTCAATGTTATTATTGAGATGTGAGGTACCATTCCATTCATTGTGCTATTTGTTGCCTGTTGCCTTTTTTTTTATTGTATTTTTGTTTTATAGGTCCTGTGAGATTTATGTTTTAAAGAGATGCTGTTTTGATGTGTTTCCAGGATTTGTTTTAAGATTTAGAACTCCTTTTAGCAGTTCTTGTAGTGCTGGCTTGGTAATGGTGAATTCTCTCAGCATTTGTTTGTCTAAAAAGACTGTATCTTTCCTTCATTTGTGATGTTTAGTTTCACTGGATACAAAATTATTGGCTGATAATTGTTTTGTTTGAGGAGGCTGAAGATAGGGCCCCAATCTCTTCTAGCTTGTAGGGTTTCTGCTGAGAAATCTGCTGTTAATCTGATAAGTTTTCCTTTATAGCTTATCTGGTGCTTTTGCCTCATAGGTCTTAAGATTCTTTCTTTCATCTTAACTTTAGATAACCTGATGACTATGTGCCTAGGTGATGATCTTTCTGTAATGAATTTCCCAGGTGTTCTTTGAGCTTCTTGTATTTGGATGTCTAGGTCTCTAGCAAGGCTGCCAAAGTTTTCCTTGATTATGCCCCCAAATATGCTTTCCAAACTTTCTAATCTTCTTTGGGAACACCAATTATTCTTAGGTTTGGTTGTATAACATAATCCCTGACTTCTTGGAGACTTTGTTCATATTTTCATATTCTTTTTTCTTTGTCTTTGTTGGATTGGGTTTGTAGCAGGACAAGCTGGGGACAAAACCCCACAGACACCGAGATAGTGAAGGAAGTGGCTTTAATCAGCTGGAAGCATTGGCAGACTAGCGTCTTAAAATCCGAGCTTGTTGAGTGCACAATTTCTGTCCCTTTTAAGGGCTCACAACTCTAAAAGTTTTGCATGAAAGTGTCATGATTGATTGAGCAATCTAGGGGGTATATGACAGGGACCGCATGCACTGGTAATCAGAGTGAAACAGAACAGAACGAGAAGTTTCACAATGTCCTTCCATACAATGTCTGGAATCTATGGATAACATCAGTTGCTTGGTCATGGGTTGAATTTTAACTATCAGGCTAAGGTCAGGCAGGCCCAGGCCTGGTTTTTGGGTCTGGTGCCTGGCGTCAGGCTGCCTGCCTTTGGTTTTGTTTCCTTGTTTCTTCTTAAAACAGGTACTGAGTAAAAACAATATGCAACAATATGGGGGTCTCCTTCTCTCCTCTCTTAGGTTAATTTGAAAACCTTGTCTTCGAACTCTGAGGTTCTTTCCTCTGCTTGTTTGATGCTATTGCTGAGACTTTCCAGAGCATTTTGCATTTCTATAAGTGTGTCCATTGTTTCCTGAAGTTTTTGTTGTTTTTAATTTATGATATTTATTTCATTGAAAATTTCTCCCCTCATTTCTTGTATCATTTTTTTAACTTCCTTATACTGGGCTTCACCTTTTCTCTGGTGCCTCTATGATTAGCTTAATAACTAACCATCTGAGTTCTTTTTCCAGGTAAATCAGGGATTTTTTTCCTGGTTTGGATCCATTGTTGGTGAGCTAGTATAATTTTTGAGGGGTGTTAAAGAACCTTGTTTTGTCATATTACTAGATTTGGTCTTCTGGTTCATTCTTATTTGTGTAGGCTCTGTCAGAGGGAAAGTCTAGGGCTGAAGGCTGTTGTTCAGACTCTTTTGTCCTATGGAATGTTTCCTTGATATAGTACTCTCCCCCTTTTCCTAGGGATGTGGCTTCCTGAGAGCCAAGCTGTAGTGATTGTTATCTCTCTTCTGAATCTAGCCACCCAGCAAGTCTACCAGGCTCCAGGCTGGTACTGAGGGTTGTTTGCACAGAGTCCTGTGATGTGAACCATCTGTGCGTCTCTCAGCCGTAGATACCAGCACCTGCTTTGGTGGAAGTGGCAGGGGGGTTAAATGGACTCTGTGAGGGTCCTTAGCTTTGGTTGTTTAATGCACTATTTTTGTGCCAGTTGGCCTCTTGCTGGGAGGTGACGCTTTCAAGAGAACATCAGCTGTGGTAGTAAGGGGAGGAACAGGTGGTGGGTGGGGCCCTAGAACTCCCAAGAGTATATACTCTTTGTCTTCTGCTACCAGGGTGGGTAGGGAGGGACCATCACGTCGGGGCAGGGCTAGGCGTGTCTAAGCTTAGATACTCCTTGGATGGGTCTTGCTGCAAGTACTGTGGGGGATGGGGGTGTAGTTCCCAGGTCAATGGAGTTATGTTCCCAGGAGGATTATGGCTGCCTCTACCATGTTGTGCAGGCTGTTAGGGAAGTAGGGGAAAGCCAGCAGTCACAGGCCTTACCCAGCTCCCACACAACCCAAAGGGCCAGTCTCACTCCCACTGTGCCCCATTAATGGCACCGAGTCTGTTTCCTGGCAGTGGGTAAGCAGGGCTGAGAACTTGCCCCAGGCTACCCGTCTCCCAGCTGTGAAAGCAACTAGGGCTTTCATGCCTCCCCTACCTGTGGAGTCTGCACACCCGGTTCACATCCTCCCCCAAGTTCTGAATTGGTTCAAATTGTTTCAAAGTTCACCTGGAGGTTTTCCTCTCCTTTGGCCTTTCCCCAGGGCCTTTGACAGCCCTCCTTAAGGACCCCGTGAGGCAAGGCGGAAATGGCTTGCTAGGGGACCCAGCAAGCCCACAGGGCTTTTCCTGCTACTTCCTCTACCCCTGTATTTCACTTGGCTCTTTAAATTGACTCAGCTCCAGGTGAAGTCAGAATCTTCTCCCATGATCTAGATCTTCAGGTTCCCCAGTGATGGTGTGTGTTTTGGGATGGACACTCCCCCTTTCCCACTTCCACAGTTTGGGCACCCAAAGTATTTGGGGTGTCTCCTAGATCCTGCAGGAGCAATGTGCTTTCTTCAGAAGGTCTGTGGGTTCTCTCGGCTTTCCTGATTTATTCCTGCAGTTGTTCTGGAGCAAAAATTACGATGCGAGCCTCCACACACTGCTCTGTCCATCCGAGTGGGAGCTGCAATCTAGTGCTGCCTCCCATCCACCATGATCTTCAAGATTCCAAAAGAGAATTTTTAATAAGCATACTCTAGGACACCCAGCCTATGGGGAGTCGGGGAGGCAGTGGGCACAATGACCCTTTGCCTGAGCTGATTTAGAAAAGCATCTGAAGCTGTTCCCTCCCTTTCATCCCAGGAGCATCCGGCTGGTAGGCCTTTGAGAAAGCCAGAGTAGGGACCTCTATCTTGTTCACTGCTGAATCTTGGGCCTTGCCCAGCACCAGATTTATGCAGGGGCTCAGCAAATATTTGTTGACTAAATCCACCATTGATAGAACAAACGTGTAAGTCCTGGCTTACAGCTTCTCACCTTTTCCAAATCATGCCTACATGGGGTCATTGTTTTTTTTTTTTTTTTTTTTTTTTGTCTGTATTTAAGTTGATGGCCTTTTCAAATGTCCCTCATGATCAGTTCTAGGGCAGCGCTGAGCTCTGCTGCAGAGCTTAGTTTCTAACTGCCTCGTCCTGTCCTGGAAGAGGGTAGGCCCAGACAGCAATTCAGAAGCTGGCAAACTTGCCAAACAGCAAGAGATTGGCTGAGGCCCGGCATGCACATGGCCAAGGGGACTGTGTGGGTGGGGTGGCGAAGCCAGCTGGAGTTTCAGGTATTACCCACAGCATGAATTGGGCTTTTAAAGGATTAGGAGAGTTTAGAAATGTCTTTATTTTTGGCTGATGCTCCTAGTTGGGCCCATGCCCAAGGGTTTACCCAAGGGTTTATCCTCTATATTTGGAATTTAAAAAATAGCAGGCTTTAAAAAGCTTTGCTCAAATTATAAACAGACTGCTATACTGAGTCAAAGCTTCTACAAGGTACACATGTCCCTTCCAGATGATTCTGATGTGTCCTCTTAGTAGGGCTGCCTGCCATCAGGGGTCTCTGGGTTAGGTGTCTCTGGGGCAAAGTTCAAGCATCCCAGAACCTGGGCCCTGCACAGCTGTGTCAGGTGAATGCTCGTTCATCCCATCCCCTGTGGAGGGCGCCATCTCACCATCTGCCACTGTTCCACTTGGGTGTGCAGTCTGACTCCTGCACAAGGGCTGCCAGGCAGTGGGATGACATCCAGCCCACATTCTGCTCACCAAACCCTACCTGTGAGGGGCACATCCACCTGCAGGAAGGGACCCTTTCTCTAATGTGTCCAGAGACACTCTGTGGGCTACAGCAGCCTTGCGGTGGTGACTAAAACCTACATGACCCTGCCCTGATGGAGTTTAGGTCCAACTAGGAGAAAGATACAATGAGGAAATACACAGACACACAGAGATGTGCTTAGAAGTGGAAGAGGGCAATTGAGGAAAAATACCAGGTGCTACCAGGGGAACAACTGTGGGCACCTACATAAGCTGAGGGGTCAGAGCTGGCTTCCTGAAGATGTGACCTTTATGCTGGTGTCCAAGCGTGAGAAAGTCCCAGTCAGGCGAGGATGTGGGGGAAATCCCAGGCAGACAGGCAGGGCATGATGGTTAACTTTGTGTGTCAACATGGCTGGGCTATGGTACCCAGTTGTTTGGTCCAACACTAGTCTAGATATTGCTGTAAAGGTATTTTGTAGATGTGACTAACATTGATGATCAGTTGACTTTAAGAAAAGATTACTCTTGATAATGTGGGTGAGCCTTATCCAATCAGTTGATGGCCCAAGCCCCAACTGAGGTTTCCCAAAGAGGAAGGAATTATTCTGCTTCAAGGTTGCAACATAGGAGCCCTGCCTGAGTTTTCAGCCTGCTAGACTGACCTACAGATTTTGACTTGTCAGCCACCACAATTGCATGAGCCAATTCCTTCAAATAAATCTCTTTATGTGCATATATATGCAAATGTATATATGTGTAATATATGCATATGTATTATAGATGCATAGATGATATGCATACAGACATATGAGTGCATATATCCCATTGATTCTGTTTCTCTGGAGGACCCTGACTGAACCAGGTGGCATGTGCAAAGGCCTTAAAGAAAGGAATAGCTGGGCCCATTTAAGATGCTGAAGAAGGCCATGTGGCCTGAATGCAGTAATTGTGGCACAAGGAGCCTCAGGAAAGGTCAGCAGGGTCATGCAAGGCTTTGGAAGCCACGTTAAGACTATATGTTTTATAGTCACGTTAAGAACTATATGTTTTATCATCAGCTCAAGAGAAGCCATCAAAGGGTTTTTATTGTTGATTTATACAACTTTCTGCCTACTCATATGCTCTTATGAACAGTATCTAACTGCTGCCTTAACTCACATAAGACACCTAAGACATCCCTTACGCAGTGCCTAATGATGGCGATTAGCAGGCAGTTGGGGAATTTATTGGGCCCAGGGAGGCTTCAGGTGACATCAGCAGGTGGCTTACTAGTCCACCTAGACTGCTCAGTTGGGTCCCACAGCAGTGACCAAGAGGCAGCCCTGTCCTCACCAGAAGTCAGCTCTTCTCTGCAGCTGGAGCTACACAGGTTCATACCCCACTCCCCTGCAAGTCCCTGCTCCTCCACTTCCTGGTAGGCTCGAGTGCTGGAGGCAGGTGATAGAGATGGCTGTGATGGTCTTTCACCTGATTTCCAGATGGTGCCACCTATATCTTTCCACATGTGTCACACTACTGAATCCTGTCAATAACCCTGGAGAATGAGGTCCTTGCACTCCAAACTGTCCTGCCCAGGGTCAGGTGGCTACCTGTGGTAGAAGTGGGCTCATGGAGAGGTCTGCAGGCCCCAGCCCATCACTCTTGTCCCTATACCTCAGCTGCCTGCAGATGAGAGTGGGTAGGCGCCAGCCCACTGGGCAGGGATTCCAGGCCTGGAGAAATGGCACTAAGAGAAGAGACATGTTGTCAACCAGGCCTTTGCAAGGTGGCATTTATTATAGCTTGAGGTAAAGTCAATTTCTTCACCCAGTCGATTCCTGACGTATCAGAGCTCTAGATTGGATTGGCCCCTAGAAGACTCCTCAAACTCCCCAGAAACTGCTGTGGAAACCAGACCCTTTCCCCTGGATGGCATGTACCAATGATACAATTCATGTTTTTATTTTGAGTGCTGGGCTAGGGGAGAAGCACCGAAGGCAGGTAATGAAGCCCAGTCTATCTGCACGTAAGGATGAAGAGATCAGAAGTGTTGAGAATTTACGAGGAGAAACCAGCCAGTGCAGCCAGTGCTGTGCACTCTTCCTGCAGGCACATCTACAGGAAAGTCAAACTGTGACCAAAAGGCCCTGTGGTGGGCTTCAAATTGGGCAGAAATATGCAAGTGATATTTTACTTTAGCCATAGAGAAGTTTGATGAACAACACTACCACCTTGGCCAAAATTGGGGTGTGTCTGTCATGTTTGAGGCTGAACGCTCATTTAACAGGTACTTGATGTAAATATTGAATGAATGAATAAATGAATGAGTAAACACCTGTCTAGAGTGAGCTTGCTTATTAGTGATAACAGCATAAGTGACATTAGCAGCTAACACTGTCAGTTGGCCACATGTAGGTACATGGGTTGCATCCCTCAATGTTCACAATTCCATGAGGCAGGCACTGCCATTGCCCCCATTTTAGGTGAGGAAACTGGGACTCAGAGTGGTTAGGCACCTGCCCAAAGTGCCACAACTAGTAGGTGGTAAAGCTGGGATCAGACCTCATTCAGTGACACTCCTGAACCTTAAGCCCTGCACTATTGTGACTGTTTGTCACTTTCCCCTGCAGGATGATTGTGTTTGCTGATATATATGACGTTTTCTGGTATCCAGGATACAGGATGGCTTCTCCAGTCTCATTTTCTGCCACTCTGCATTGAGCAATATTACAGGTGTCTACCTGTCCCTATTACTTAGAGCTCCCATATTCTCAAATCTTTAGAAGGCTTTTCCTTCTAAATTCTAAATTCTATCATTGGCATGTACCAATGATACAATTCATGTTTTTATTTTGAGTGCTGGGCTAGGGGAGAAGCACCGAAGGCAGGTAACGAAGCCCAGTCTATCTGCACGTAAGGATGAAGAGATCAGAGGTGTTGAGAACTCCAAGAAAGAAGAACAAATGCTTCCCAGGATGAAGGGCAATGGCTGCATGACAAATGGACAATCCCACCTCTCCAATGAGGTCTCAGACAGTGGTGTATGTTGTGCTGGGTCAAGAGGCTTCCTGTAACCTATACATGTCTTGGCTGAAAAATGAGCACATTAAAAAAGCAAGCCATTGGCCAGGTGTGGTGGCTCATGCCTGTAATCCCAGCACTTTGGGAGGCTGAGGCGGGTGGATCACTTGAGTCCAGGAGTTCGAGACCAGCCTGGCCAACATGGTGAAACCCTGTCTTTATGAAAAATAAAAAAATTAACTGGGCTTGATGGCACACCCCTGTGGTCCTAGCTACTCAGGAGTCTGTGGTGGGAGGATCAATTGAACCTGGGAGGCGGAGATTGCAGTGAGTTGAAATTGCGCCAGTGTACTCCAGCCTGGGTGACAGAATGAGAACCTGCTTCAAAAAAAAAAAAAAAAAAAAAAAGGCAAAAGGCAAGCCATTAAGAGAGAAGGTGACACTCTCCCAAGTTACTATCAGCCAGATATATTATCCCAGGATTTCAAAAAGCCACAACGATTGGAAAGGAGATTGTACTACAATGAATACTCTTATTTCTAGGATCTGGAGTAGGTGCCTAGCTGTCACCTTTGTAAACCCTGTGGAGGAGACAGAGTGCAAGCATTGTGGGTCACCTTCACAGGCCTAAGTAGTATCTGCAGTGGTCCAACCTTGTCACCTGTTTGTGGAATTTCATAGATGTTATCTAGTTATTTTGATGCTATAAAAATATATTTTGGAAAAATATACCATGACCTATTGATTTTTATTTTGATGAAATTTGTTTAAAAGAAGAAAAAACTGAAATGACAACAGAAGCCCCCAATTTTTGAGTAGCCCGTCCTTTCATGAAACTATTGAAATGGAAAGCTTTATTTTGAACCGTTGCTTTGGAGTGACTTTAAGTTCGCAATGTTTGTCAGGACTGAAAAGGAGGACATATATCACTCTATGTTGTTGGGGGGAGGTTGGGGTAGAATTGGAGGAAGAAGTAATAACTGGGGTTACATTTGACCTGGATGTAGGGAATGGACACTTCAGAGCAGTATTTCTCCAACTTTTTTCAACCATATTCCCCTGTGAGATGTACATGTTACATTTTTACCAGTCTACTCATGTGTATATGTAGACAGACAGATCCTTAAGAAATAAATACTTTTCCTTACTATGTGTAAAATATTTTGGTATTTTGTGTGTCATTATATCCTATTTGACTTAATTAAAAATGGTGTTTGTTGGCTGGGCACGGTGGCTCATGCCTGTAATCTCAGCACTTTGGGAAGCCGAGGCGGGTGGATCAACTGAGGTCAGGAGTTCAAGACCAGCCTGGCCAACATGGTGAAACCCTGTGTCTACAAATACAAAAATTAGCTGAGCGTGGTGGTGCATGCCTGTAATCTCAGCTACTTAGGAGGCTGAGGCAGGAGAATCGCTTGAACCTGGGAGGTGGAGGTTGCAGTGAGCTGAGATTGTGCCATTGCACTCCAGCCTGGGTGACAAAAGTGAAACTCCAACTAAAAAAAAAAAGGTGTTTGTGTACCATCAGAGTGAACAGGCAACCTACAGAATGGGAGAAAATTTTTGCAATCTACCCATCTGACAAAGGGCTGATATCCAGAATCTACAAAGAACTTAAACAAATTTACAAGAAAAAATCAAACAATCCCATCAAAACGTGGGCGAAGGATATGAACAGACACTTCTCAAAAGACAACATTTATGCAGCCAACAGACACATGAAAAAATGCTCATCATCACTGGCCATCAAAGAAATGCAAATCAAAACCACAATGAGATACCATCTCACACCAGTTAGAATGGCAATCATTAAAAAGTCAGGAAACAACAGGTGCTGGAGAGGATGTGGAGAAATAGGAACACTTTTACACTGTTGGTGGAACTCTAAACTAGTTCAACCCTTGTGGAAGACAGTGTGGCAATTCCTCAAGGATCTAGAACTAGAAATCCCATTTGACCCAGCCATCCCATCACTGGGTATATACCCAAAGGATTATAAATCATGCTGCTATAAAGACACATGCACATGTATGTTTATTGCGGCACTATTCACAATAGCAAAGACTTGGAACCAACCCAAATGTCCATCAGTGATAGACTGGATTAAGAAAATGTGGCCCATATACACCACAGAATACTATGCAGCCATAAAAAAGGATGAGTTCATGTCCTTTGTAGGGACATGGATGAAGCTGGAAGCCATCATTCTGAGCAAACTATTTCAAGGACAGAAAACCAAACACTGCATGTTCTCACTCATAGGTGGGAATTGAACAATGAGAACACTTGGACACAGGGTGGGGAACGTCACACACTGGGGCCTGTCATGGGTTGGGGGGATGGGGGAGGGATAGCATTAGGAGATATACCTAATGTAAATGATGAGCTAATGGGTGCAGCACACCAACATGTCACATGTATACATATGTAAGAAACCTGCACGTTGTGCACATGTACCCTAGAACTTAAAGTATAATAATAATAATAAAAGGTGTTTGTAACATAGTAAATTAACTTTACGACCCTCAACAGGCAGTGAACCGCAGATTGAAAAACTCTACTCAGGAGTTTAATCTGAGAAATTTTACCCAAGGGACAGGAGAAAGGTACAGGGAAGAATGATCCCCGTCTTTCTTTAAGATGTACAGTATAGTGAATGTTACGTTTCTTGTAGGGAAATACAGGGGCTGATGGAGTGGGACTGGGAGTCAGCCATAGATTTGATTTGACTGCAGAAAAAAAATCAATTCAACCTATCCAATATTTATTAGGTGTATCTATGTTTAGGCACTGTTTTAGGGCTGAGGATACAGGGTGAGTGGCGTAAGCCTTGTCCTCAAAATGCTTATAGTTATTTACTAGCGGGTAAGAGTATCTAGGGAATGCCTATAGAATAAAACCCAAGAGGTCCAGAATGGAGTCTGAGAATGTAAAAATTTAAAGGACGGGCAGAAAAATGGGAATCTGCATTAACAACAACAAAAAATCCAAAAAACAAAAAACACCAAAAAGCAAACAGAGGAGAAGGAAGCAGGAGGGTGAAGCATCACAGAAACGAAGGAAAGCGAGTGGTTTAAGAAGGAGAGAGTGGGGTAAACTGTGATGAATCTGCTGAGAGGTTCAGGACCAAAGAGAGTCCATTGTATCCAGTAGCCCAGAGGGCATTGGGGACTTTGGGGACAGTGATTTTAGTGGTGAGGTGAGAACAAAGCATAGCAGAATTGAGATATAAACCAGTTTAAGTGAAATGCTATCTAGAGGCAGTAGTTTTTGAAACTGACTGTTGACATTGACCATTCCCTTGACCTTATTAACATTTCCCATTTCAACACCTCATCTCTGTGTGTGAGTCACTGTGTTGCAACATCATGAATGATGACCGGTTCCTTAGGGCAACAGGGTGTTATTGAATGGTGTTGTTATTGAAAGGGCATCGTTAAGTCCAACCTTCTGGTGCCAACATATTGGAACCATAATTGAAATTGAGATAAGGATGTCCATCTGGCCATGTCAATCATTAAAACTTAAAAAAGATTAAAAATCAAATGGAAGATTAAGTTCTCCAGGGACTATAAGGCTCTAAACTCCACTCGTATTAAAATGGATCTCAGGTCTCAGTCTTCTTGTGTGACATTTAGGTGATGGTATAAAACTCTCAGCTGCCTTTAACAGGGAAAACAAACACTACAGAAGTGCCTGGGAAATGGGAATATAGTTGGCCTTAGACAAGAGGAAGTGGTGTGGGGGTCCTGGAAAGTCAGATGAGGCAACAAACCAAATCAGTCCCCCACAGAAAGGATAGCTCATATTAGAGAACAGGCAAAATGCATGTATAGTGACATCCCTGAGTTTGGCTTGAGAGAGGATCCAGGGCTGCACATTGGAGGGGCTGAGGAAGGGGCAGGGGGTTCCCTTGCTCAAACTCAGTTATTTCAACCACCTCCTCTGAGCTTTAGGGAGGTCAGCTGTGTTTCGCAACTGGGAAAGATTATGTAACTAGAGCAGGCAGGCAGCTGTGAAGAGCAAGGGTGCAGTGTGGGTTCCAGGTCTCCCTGGCCCTGACCTGGGCGCCATGCAGCCTGGGAAGACACAGGCATTCATGTCCTTTCCTGAAACGGGGTCTTGTGCAGCATGTGGAGGTTGTGCACCATGTGGAGGCTGGGGTAGAATCGGAGGAAGAAGTGAAAGAGACAGGACCAGCTTTCCGCTTCAGCATCCTGAGCTTGGCTGGCAGGGCTGCCCTGGCTTTGCTCCCTCCAGGTGTCGGTTTCACTTTTTGGCACATTGGGGATACCGTCTCACTGATGGGGTGGCTTCACGAGGGAAGGTCCTTGGGAGCAGCTACAGCGTTGTGAGTGGAGCTTAGCCTGCCTCTTGGTTGAGGGGTAGAGTGGGAGAGGTGGTGGTGTAGAAAATCCCTCCCTGTTAACAGTGGGGGCAGATTTTACAGGGTGCAGCCTCTCTCTGTTTGAGGAGTAGAAGATGCTCCTGCTATGAGGCCTTCTCCTCATGCTGGTCTAGAGGCTGAATAAGGTTAAAGGAATTCATAGAACATTATCTGCTAGTTCACCTGTCCTGCCAGAGAAAATAAGCAGCCCCCACTGGCTTGCTGTGTACACATTCCGAGAGCTCCAGAATGCATCAGGATATAACTGACTATGAGAAAAGTTTTTGGAGTCTCGTTTTGAGATTTTTAGCCGTTTAGGTGAGCTACTGTACCATGTGATCCAAGAGGAGGGCGGGATCCTTCGGGCTCTGAGGTTTTTGTGGCGGTATTATATAACCGGGGGCAGAGCTAAGCCAGCCCCAGAAAGCTGTGGTAAATCACGGCCAAAGGTTCAGAAAGAGGGGATATGTGCTTAACAAGCTAAGGGAAATTCACCGTCCCCCTTATTCCCCCACTCCCCTTCAAAAGGAAGGCGTGTTGTTACCAAAATAGGTCAAAGGCTAAAGATAGTCGATTGGTTACTGATTTCACTGTGGGGACATTTCAAAGAGCTTCCTTAGCTAAGGAAAGAGGGCTTGGGGCATTGCCCACAAGGGTGCTGTGCTCATCCTGGAAGGCGGGGGTAGGGATTAAACTCTAGCTTTTGTGATGAAACTCTTCTTATTGCCCCCAGCGTATGTCTCCATGTGGATGCCAACATAGCTCCCAACCTTCCACATGAGAGCTTGGCGCTGAAGCTTTAAGGGAAAAGTGAGCTGATTTGTAGGTCAATGCCTGAGACTTTGAGGGCAGGAAGTCAGGGAGCTTAGGGGAGTTTAGGATACCACGTCATGGCTGTCTAGAATTATTTGTCCACCTTTTAATTGTGAGACAAAGAGTTCTTGAGAATTGTAAACAGAAAAGTTCTCTCCATGCGTGTGTATAAGTTAAAATTTTTCTAGAGAAGAGCCTTGTTCTTGAGTAAAGAGACTGCCAAAAAAAAAAAAAAAAAAAGAAAAGAAAAAAAGGATAATATTCACTTAAAACCAAGGTCCGTATTGTTTATTAATTCAAGGACTCGGTAGTTTGTTCAACTGGGAAGACTTTGGGGAGTTGTAAATATGTGTGTATGTGTCTGTATCATTGTTGGAATTGACTTTTGAATGTGTGAAAGGAGTATTTTTTGTTTTTGACATTTTTCTTTTTAGACAGATACTGATTAGGTGAAGGAGTTGCTTGGTTTCTAGACATGTCAAGACCCTGGACCCCGTTTCAGGAAAGGACATGAATGCCTGTGTCTTCCCAGGCTGCATGGAGTCCAGGTCAGGGCCAGGGAGACCTGGAGCCCATGCTGCACCCTTGCTTTTCACAGCTGCCTGCCTGCTCTAGTTACATAATCTTTCCCAGTTGCGAAACACAGTTGACCTCCCTAAAGCTCAGAGTTGAAATAACTGAGTTTGAGCAATTTTGAGGGATGCGTCATAAGAGGTTTTTGATAGCATTCAAGGAGAAAAGGGGACTTGTGCTATGAGATGGTGCATGGGAATGTTAAGAAGTCTTTGATTAGCATCTAGGGCTACTTTCTACCTCAGCAGCATTCCAGAGGCACATCTGCCTTCGTTAATGTTTTCTCCTGTTTCCAGGATTAGACACAGTTAGCCTTTGCTCTCCTATTATTTCTTCATCTATTAAGCTGAGCCATATAAAATTACCATCTTTATAGGTAAAAAATGGTTGAATACAGCTGGGCGCAGTGGCTTATGCCTGTAATCCAGCACTTTGGGAGGCCAAGGCGGGTGGATCACTTGAGGTCAGGAGTTCAAGACCAGCCTGACCAACATGCTGAAACCCCATCTCTACTAAAAATACAAAAATTAGCCAGGCATGGTGGTGGGCACCTGTAATCCCAGCTACTTGGGAGGCTGAGGCAGGAGAATCACTTGAACCTGGGAGGTGGAGTTTGCAGTGAGCCAAGATAGTGCCACTGCACTCCAGCCTGGGCAATAAGTTAGACTCTATCTAAAAAAAAAAAAAAAAAAGTCGAATATGTCAGCAATTTTATATAGCTCAATCTAATAATATTAAATAAGGACATCTAACAACAAAGTGTGACCCCCTTGTCTTGGAATGCTTTGGTAAACACAAGACTTTATTTCAGTTTGCTACTGTGTTCTAGTGGACACAAGAATTTATTTAATTTTGGTATTCTGTTCTAGTGGACACATGAATTTATTTCATTTTGGTGCTTGGTAATACCAATTTGGTAATTCTGGTATTTGTCTGAAACACTTGAGGAAGAACTCATTTGATATCTTTAGGACCAAGGGGTTGATTAAAGCTGGAATCCATCTGGAAACCTTTCAGGTCTTATGGGTGGGCTGTTATTAGCTATAAGAAAGCAAATGAGATGCAGACTGCATTGGCAGGGCCTCTCCGCTGGCCTCTGCTGATCCTGGCTCCTTTTGGTCATCTATTGTCATGAGAAGAACAAGGAGATGGAACTGTGAGGGGCTGGGAAATGAATCTGATTTCGCTTTTTGTATTTTTTAAGCCTTGGCTCAAATGCAGCCCTCTGAGCCAGGCTTGAGAAGTGCATGGCTGAGTCCTCTGGTATGGGCAAGCATCACAAAGACAACAAAACTCCCCAAGATTCTGCAAAGGGTATCAATAGAGTTTCTGTATTTTATCAGAAGACCCCCAGGGCTTCTGGACACCAAAATGGGTGCTAGAAATACCTCTGGGGACTAACAATAGCAGAAAGCATCTATGGGTCACCCTTTTCATGTCCTGGCATAATCTTAATACAGTTTGCCCTTCTGTGTTCTCTCTCATGTTTTTCATCTCTATATGCCTCTGGGTTTATTCTTAGTGAATTACTCAATACGACATTTTTGTCCTGATAGAGAGTTTGGTTCATTCATTCGTCTATCCATTCATTCATTCATTAAACAAACATACTGACCGTCAATGCTTACCTTGGAGGAGTGGATTGCTGCTGAATTTTGTGGTGGTGTCAGCAGAAACACATGGAACTCCTCTGGGATATCAGTAACTTAAGGAATTTTGTACTGCTTTGGATAACGGGTGTATAGGACCCCTTCAGGAGAATAGTCCAGTTCCTCTAGTGTTAGAACGTCTACGACCTTGTGTAAATGCCCCTTCAATCGGAGACATAGAAAGAAATGAATCTCACTTTTCCATGCTGTGTCAAGAATTTCCAAGTATAAAAGATGTTGCACTTTTAAATGACTGATTCCTCCTAAAGTCCAGGTCTCTCTAGCTTTTCATGTTCTACTTGCAGATTACTTTCTGATATTCCTGGGTAGATTTTAGAAAAAATGCCTGGACCTGCTTATAAAAACAAATAATGTTAACTTATTATCAGTGGTCCAATAAATCAGTTGCATGGTAGTGATTTTAGAAACAGATGGCTGATTTTCCTGTGGTCCAACTTCTGGAACAAGGT
This sequence comes from Pongo pygmaeus, assembly GCF_028885625.2. NCBI lineage: Eukaryota > Metazoa > Chordata > Mammalia > Primates > Hominidae > Pongo > Pongo pygmaeus. The sequence continues at coordinate 100,820,660 of NC_072384.2, read as the reverse complement.
TTATTCATCCCAAAGTCATTTGACCCATGGAAGGACAACTCTTCAGTCCCTTTTCCAGTTATCAGGGTGTCTTAGAAAGTCTGAGGATGATGGCTAAGATCTTGGGTTTGTTCTCTCTCAAGGAACAAGGGCTTGGATTTGTTCTTTCTCAAGGAAGAATTTCCTAGCCAAATTCTTTAGCAGTGGGCTCATATCCCAGCATCACTCCCCTTCTTTCCCTCATTCCAAGGGCTAAATTCTGACATAATCTGATTGTATTTTTAATTCAATAGCTGTTTAAATAGAATTTATCCCTACAAAAATGAGATTCAAGAAGATTTAATATAAAAACTGTGAATTCTATGCTGAAATAAACTTTCAAACATTTTCTTTGTTAGTATTTGTGATGTGCTAGAACATTTGGGTTACATTAAAAATGCTAACAAATACAATTGTGTGATCTCCACTGTAGAATTAAGGGCCCAAGTTTTCAACCTTGGCCCATAAGAGTATCTCTCTCTCTCTCTGTCTCACCCACCCTCTCTCTCAATCTCTCTCCTCCCCTCTCTGTGTGTCATGATCCTGGAGTCTCATGGTTTCAGCTATCACTTCTCTGTGGATCACTCCCAAATGTACATCTTCAGCTCAGGTCCTGAACTTTGGACTTGGATATCCAGCTTTCTTCTTGACACTTCCCCCTGGATCTCCCAAGGGCACCTTGAAGTCAACAGAGCCAAGCTGAACTCATACTTCTCTCTTTAAAGTGTGTACCTCTTTACTTGAATTTTCAGTCCCTGGGACTACCATCAACTTTGAAAATCCATGATGGAAATTTGGGATCTATTCTTTCTTTATTTTTTTGTACTACCTCTCTCCACCAACCCTGGCCAATTGCTGATTTTACCTCTTAAGCATTTCTGAACATCTGTTTCTTCTTCCTCCCTCTTCCCACTGTCCCAGTTTATGCCTTTCACATATCTTCCCTATCTGTAATGAGTTCCTAAGTGATCCTCAGTCATCAGTCAGTGGTTTCCATTATCTGTCAGTGGCACACATTCCTGGAAAATTCATTGAAAACACAGATTCCTGGGCCCCACTTGATTCTGTGTCTGTCATAGCTTACATTTCTGCAATCCATAAATGTTTGTTGGATGAACAAATGGAATTCAAGAATTTTCCTTCCACATTATGGTGCATAAAAAAGAAGAAAGACAAGGAAATAATTTTAGCTGATAGAACTATTTAATATCACTCAGAAAACAGAAGACAGAGTTGCTTCTATCAACCTGTATCTAGAACAGGTAAAGTATTATGTTACACTCAGATTCATAAAACATTCAGATTCTAACTCCTGCTACAGTAGAATAAAGTGTACACATGCCTGTCCTGTGTCCATAACAAGATTTATACTGAGAGAAGCATCCATGATGATGTTCTGTAGTGAATTAAAAATAAGCTGAAAGCTACATTGCATACTCCATTTTATAAGCAATAAGGATATCTTCTTTGACTGGCATTTAAATGACGATTAGAAAAGTACCATTAAAGGCTGGGTGCAGTGGCTTATGCCTGTAATCCCAGCACTTTGGGAAGCTGAAGTGGGTGGATCACCTGAAGTCAGGAGTTCGAGACCAGCCTGGCCAACATGGTGAAACCCTGTCTCTACTAAAAATACAAAAATTAGTCAGGCATGATGATGCATGCCTGTAATCGCAGCTACTCTGGAGGCTGAGGCAGGAGAATCACTTGAACCTGGGAGGCAGAGGTTGCAGTGAGCCGAGATCACACCACTGTACTTCAGCCTAGCCAACAAGAGGGAAACTCTGTCAAAAAAAAAAAAAAAAAAAAAAAAAGAGAATACCATTAAAAAGTTCTACTTCTGGTAGAATCTTTAAAAATACCAAATATTGTCAGTTACAATATGTTTCTTAAAATAAATAAAAAATTAGAGGTTTTTGGCTAAGTAATTATTGCAGAATTCTTGATATGGAATCTACCAGAATTTTTTAAGCTTATAAATATTGAATACTTGTTCATCTCCTCATAAAGTTTAAGTTGCAAATTTTTGCCTTAATCAGCCTTAATATTATACAGCCATTTAAAGCAATAGTTGTGAAGATGAAGTATGACAGCAGCATATCAAGTGATAAAAAGCAGGTTATAAAATTATATTCATAGATGAGAATGTATATGTAAAACTATGTAGAAAAATACTGGAGTAAATATATCACAGTTCTCAGTATGGGCATTTTAAAGTAATAACATGGAAGAGTTTTAGAAGACTTAACTTTTATAATGAAAATATGTGGCACGGTTGTCTTTATCTTCAGGATTAATGAATAGGCTCCATTTATTGAGTATTTACTTTGTGTAAGACACGTTGCTAACACTGTATATAGTATCTCATTGAATCCACATAAACACCCACTTAAGGTAAGTTTTAATAATTTTTTTCCCATTAGAGCTTTGCTTTTTATATCCCATTGTTTCCTTCCAGTTTATTTGTTGTTTGTTTCCATGAAAATTTGTGGTTGAGAAGCTCTTTCATTCCCATCAGAAAAGTCCATTCTCACACTGCTAATAAAGACATATCCAAGACTGGGTAATTTATGGAGGAAAAAGGTTTAATTGACTCACAGTTCAGCATGGCTGGAGAGGCCTGAGGAAACTTAGAATTATGGCAGAAGGGGAGGCAAATATATCCTTCTTCATGTGGCGGCAGCAGGGAGAAGTGCAGAGTGAAGTGGGGGTGGGAAAAGCCCCTTACAAAACCATCAGATCTTGTGAGAACTCACTCATTATCATGAGAACAGCATGGAGGTAACCACCCCCAGATTCAGTTACCTCTCACTGGGTCCCTCCCATGACATGTGGGGATTATGGGAACTACAACTTAAGATGAGATTTGGGTGGGGACCCAGCCAAACCATGTCAAAAGATTATGGAAATCTAGGTTGACAATTATTTTATCTTAGCCTTTCGAATATATTACTCCATTGTTTTCTGACATCTGAATTGTTAAAATGGTCTAGTGTCATTCTTTTGTTAGTAATCTATCTTTTGATGCTGGTGGCTTTTTAATATTTTGTCTTTTATCTGTCACCTTAACATGTCCACATGTTGATTTATTTTTATATATCCTCTTCAGCACTTGTTATAAACTTTAAAGTTTGTATTTCTTTCAGTTCTAGAAAATTCTCAGCTAACATCTTTCTGCTATTCCCTGTATTTTCTACTTCTGAAACTCCCGTTAGACATATGCCAGGGCATTTTGATATGTCCTTCATGTCTCTAATTTCTATTTCATATTTTTAATCTCTATATCTCTCTGGGCTGTATTCTCAGTGAACTCCTCCACATAATTTTTAAATTCACAAATTCTGTTTTTGGCTAGGTCTTGTCTCAAGTTTTTTTTAAGTTTAATGATAATGTTTTTCATTATCAGGGTATTTGGTTTATTCACATGTATCTATTCTTGATTCATAGTCACCCAACTTTTTCATACTCTCCCATTTTAAAAAATAGGTACATTTTTTGAGGATCTTACACATATTTATCTTAAAATCATTTCAGTTTGCTCTATTCATCCCTTGATAATAAATTATCTTATTTGTTGTATTTCATGGCATTAGGTTTTTTGTTTTTTTTTTTTTCGCGTGCTTTTAAAATTTCAGTCTACAAGCTCATTCTGAGGAGAGTTTCTTTTATTTTTTCTCCTCTACCACTTGGCGATTTTATGGTTGCTCTCATCTGGTTTCGTGGTTTAGAATCAGATCCTCTGTCAGCAGCTCTGGGCTCTTTTCCCATGGGGAGATTGCTCTTGGTGGGACCATTTCCTAGTTTCCTGGCAACCATTGTAGCTTTCCTCAGAGTCAGGAATGAACAGTGATGGTTTGGCTCTGTGTCCCCACCCAAATCTCGTGTTGAATTGTGTAATCCCCACATGTTGAAGGATGGTCCTGGTGGGAGGTGATTGGATCATGGGGGCGGACTTCTCCCTTGCTGTTTTTGTGATAGTGAGGGAGTTCTCATGAGATCTAGTTGTTTAAAAGTGTGTGGCACTTCCCTCTTTGCTCTCTCTCTTCTGCCACCATGTGAAGATACGCTTGCTTCCTCTACCTTCAGCCATGATTGTAAGTTTCCTGAGGCCTCCCCAACCATGCTTCCTATACAGCCTGCAGAACTGTGAGCTAATTAAATCTCTTTTCTTTAGGAATTATGCAGTCTCAGGTAGTTCTGTATAGCAATGTGAGAATGGACTAATACAAAGAGGAAAGCTCAACCTCAGTCTCTGTTTCTCACAGAGAATAAAGCTCTGTTCTCCATTGTGATGAGTGTGGATTTGAGTCCCTGTTTCCCTGGAAGAGTTGAATTCTTGGCTGCTTTTGCCTGTTTCCCATCCTGAAGTCTGGTGCACCTAAAGCTTCAGTCCCCAGTATCTATGAACTCCCACTCTACAGTAGAGGAAACGAAGGCTTAGCAGGTATATGTTATTATCCTAAGGTTGCCCATGGCTGATTGACACATGTAGGCCTGTCTGATGCATGCAAAGTGTACATTTCTAACTGCTCAGGTGTGGCAGGCTGTCACCAAGAGTACCTCAGGAGCAAGGGCTCCTGTCATGCTGGACTTCACAGCCTGGGAAAAGGTGTCACCAGTATTCAGTATATGGATGCTGCAGTGATTTGAGTTATAAGGAATTTGGGACAAGTTCCAATTTTCCATTAAGACATTGTCTTGCCAGTAGGCTTCATTTACTCAGGTCCAGACTTATATGTCCCTGTTTCGAGGCACAGCTGTCATGTGTTTTCCAGGAGGTTTTCAAGTAGCTAAGTCTGTTGCCAGAAGATATAAGAATAAAAGATGTGTGGCTTTCTCTCTGGCTAGGACAAAATAATAAGGATAGTTCACCACACATGGACTAGTGTGTGGTAACTTATCTTTATTGTGCTTTAGCATATGTGGATGAACCAAATGCTGATTTGTCATTCGAAGTGGCTTATTTAAAAATCTGGAAGTACTGTGACATAGTGAACAGAGTACGGAATTTAGAGTCTGTTTTTGAGTCTTTGCTACACCATTTACTAACTGTAATTTGATTGGGGGAATTTAACCTCTCTGAGCCTCAGTCTTCTCATCTGTAAAATGGGCATATCAATATTAATACCTAGCTCATGGAGTTGTTATGGAGATTAATGAGGTAATATACTGGAAAAGGTTTCACTAATTGCAAAGGGGTATACAAATGCTAGTGGTATGCAAAAGCAAATCTGTGGTGTACAACTATGATAATAACATAATATTGACAGCACTACAAATTAAGCTAAAATTTTACTAATTCAACAACCATTTATTGAGCACCTATTATGTGCCAGGCACTGGAAAAATAAAACTGAGTGAAATGCAATTCCAATTACCCAAGGCAGAAATGACCATTGCTCTTTCCTTTTTACTTCCTCACCATTCCATCAGCAAGTGTCATCAATTTTCCATCTGAAATAAGTCTGGAACCTGTCCCCTCCTTTCCATCCCTATTAGTACTCCCTAAGTTCAGGTCCTCATCCTCTCTGGCTTAGATCATTGCAGCACCCTCCCAAAGGGTCTCCCCACCTCCTAGTTCTGCATTAGTCCTTCTTTTCCTCAAATCCATCCTCTATACAGCCACTAGACTGATCTATCTAAATCCCAGACTCAGCCATGACTTCCTTCTGCTGAAAACCCTCCATTGGATCCTCACCCCTAAAAGATAGATACCAAATGTGTCAGTGGGTGGGAACATGGCCTCTGTGGTCCCTGACTAAATCCTGGCTTCATCTCCCAGAATCCCTTGCTTTGTGCTTTCTACAAGGTGGCCCCATGTTCCCCAGACACCGCGAGCAGGTGTTGCTGTTTCTCTGTATAATAACGCCCCCATCTGCCACCTTGCCTGCCTTTTTCTGTGAGTATGACTCATCTTCTAGATCTCTACTCCAGAAGCTTTCCCCAACCACCTTTCTACCTCTTCCCCCTGCTCAGGTTGCATTAGGAAAAATGCCTGATAGTAGTATTACTGACTCAAATGGTATGCACAATGTGAAGTATAATACATATTTCGAGAAAGGTTAAACCACTGAAATAAATTATGGCTAACACTGTAACAGACTACTAATTTTCTACATGCTCGCTGACACCAAAATGATTATTTATTATTTGCCTATGGGACAGGCAAAAAACAAAAACAAACAAAAAAAGCTATGCCTCAGCATTTTTACTGAAAATTTACCATACCAGGGATATGGTATTTGCCACTTACCTTGTGAGTGCCTGTCATATCATCAATTTCAACTTGAGAACACGTGGCTCTAAAACCACAATGAGAGTAGATGTCACCTTCTCCCTTCTCTCAGTCTACGTGAACTTTAGAGCCCCTGATAAGACAAAATAGACTGTGGTTAGATTGTAGGACTGGAAATGGAGCTTCATCTAAGAATCTGGAAATCAGGTAAATTAAATTAGCTTCAAAGATTAAAATATGCCACAAACATAGAACGCTATGCTCCTCAATGTTTCAGCAAGTACTTAGAGCAGGGGAGACATGAGCCCACCATGAGGAGAAAAATCTGCTTTATTTCAACAAAGGAAGATATACTTTTAACTTTAAAAAACCTAAAATTTTTTAAAAATGTACTCCACAATATATCTGCATTTTCAAAAATATTGAGCAGCATTTTAAATGACTACAATTGAGAAAAGAAAGAAAACCCAAAATACTTTTCTTTTTTAAACCATCTTGTTGGTTGGTGGGCTAGTTGCTGTGGTAATGAGGATGTGTTTTTCAGGAAGTGAGGCTAAAATGAATTCAAATGACACAGTTTATGAGACCAAGCATACAGATGATTGCATTCCTCCTCTTCGACTTACTGCTGAGACATTTTGAAAGCCCAGACTCACATACACTTGTGATACAACTGCATTGTCTTATAAGCTATGTTGGGCAGGCATGGAGTTGATAGCTCCAGATCCTGCTAAAGAAGTGTAATATGTCAATATATCCAGGAGGATTTTGTTGGAAAGTTCAATAAAATATTTTTCAGCTGAGGAGAAAAAGCCTTCTTCAGTGAAGGACTTTTATTCATGATGTGGTTCTTTATTTCAACAATAACACAGACACAGAGGTCCTATGATCAACTCTCTCCACTCAACTTTGAAGTATAATTTCCTTTGTAGTAGTCTTTCCATCTGAGATCAAAGCATTTACAACTGTGCCTTGCAAGAAAAAATCTTGCTAAAGAAGCCGTCTTTTAAAAACCGGTGATCAATAATATATAACATAACATAATAATGTATAACATAAAATTACTACTTTATTATAACATGTATAACAAAATTACTACTTTATATACCATAAAATTATTACTTTATATATAATAATATATAACATAAAATTGCTACTTTAAGCATTTTATATGTAACATAAAATTACACTTTAAGCATTTTTAAGTGTAGCACTTTGTGCCACTAAGTGTATTTACTCTGTTGTGCAACTATCACCACCATCCATCTCCAGAACTTTTTCATCTTCCCCAGTTGAAATGCTGTCCCCATTAAACACTAACTTCTCGTTCCCCTCTCCTAGCCCCTAGCAACCACCATTCTACTTTCTGTCTCTATGAATTTGGTGCCTCAGATAAGTGAAATCACGCAATATGTGTCCTTTTGTGACTGGCTTTAATAAGCCTGCTTTTGAAAGTCACTCTTTGAATTTTGAAATCATTCACTTTATCTGGGTTTTGTATCTTTGTGTGTCTGTTCCAATGTGCACGCTTACATTCTCTTTCTCTGTCTCTCTCTCTCTCTCTCATTTCTCTCCACCCCCACTTCCTCCTCCGTGAAAAAAAAATTAAAAATTCAATCTTGAGTCTGAAACACCTTCTTTTGGTCAAGCAAATATTAATGTAGTCGAAAAAGTCTCAGTCCTTTTTCCATTTTATAACAAATGGGCAGATATCCAAATCATTGTTTTTACAGCATAGAGAAACATTGAGTCATTTAACACAGGGAAAGGTAAACTCTCTGGGGCTAAGTATCTGTTGGTGAACGGTGCAGCCACAGCTGGTGCATTCGTGAGGTGGAGTGTCCTAATGAAGTCCACTGCTCAGGCAGTTCTGTGTCTGGTGCTGGGCTCCAGCCATGCATGTGAACTGCACATATTTAATATATTGACACCATGTTCAACATAAAGCTCACAAATCATGAAATGTGACATTCTCTTTACCACTCTCAAGGCCTTTGCCAATTAGAACATCTTCACAGACATCATCACCACATGGTAATTAGTGGCCAGGTCAAATTTGTCCTTTTAATTAGTTGCAGTTTAAACAATCAGGTTAACTGCTGTTTTGAGCTGCTCTTCAAGGATCTCTTTTGGTACCTGTACTGATGTATGAAAAGATATCATTTGATGCTGTCATTTGATAAGATCAACTCTCTTTTTAATCTCTTGTCCTACTTGGGGGCACATTTTTACAATAGTAAATCACCCCAATTTTCCCTTTTATGTGATTTTCACCTTCTTACATGATTTCAAAATTAATCCTCACCTTTGAGTAACTTTCTTTTATTTTGCTACTCCTGGTCAAGGTTTTCGTTAGTTGCAAAAATCTCAGCAAGTTTTGTTCCTCAAAATTACATAACTTGATCCATCTGGACAAAGTTGCTGATATTAAATAATTGATGCTGGCATTGGGGGAATTGACCTGTCATTTCCAACGTTGTCATCTAAGTGAATGAGACTTTCTTCTTTTTCCTATAAACTCTCCATTCTTCTCTTTCTTTCACAAATACTCCAACTCCTTGTCTTCCTACACTGCCATTCACTCTATGATGTTAGTATTTTACACATGCATATGTGTATATATACTCTATGATGTTAGTGTTATACATGGATAATACAGGTTATAATACTTTTTGAGTATGACAACTCCTCTTTTACCGTTTTTCTTGTAGTGAAATTGGTTTTGACATATACGTGTTAAAAGTTGCACAGTATTTTTCAGAAGTATCTGTCAGAAAGTGACTATGTTAACACATTAAGCAGAAGAGGAGTTTGTGAAGTCTTGTGAGCTTGGGAGAAAAACAGAAAGAGAGGTAAGTGCTGGCAGTGGGCTGGGAACCCCTGCCAAATTTGGGTATTTCCCAGCTCGGCTGACAGTAAAACGGATATGTGAGTTTGGCTTGAAACAACTGCACTAAGGAGTCAGTTTATTGATGTTCCCTTTTGAATTCTATGTTTGTTAGAACTTCTGGTTCTGGTCTGGCTTCCTGTGTAGACCTGCCTGCGGGGGAAATGTGACCGCCATGTAGACTCTGAACATTCTGTTCCCTCTACGGTTGTTATGATTCTGCAACTAAGGAAAGTGAAGAAGTGGGGAGGGCTCTGGTGATATTTTGGTTTCACATCTAAGTTGACTTTCAGAGAGAAAGCAAAATGGGCCACAGGTCAACAATAGAGTGAATTCCAGAAATAGAATGCTGTGAGGACTTTAAAAAGCAAAGATCAGGAAGCAGTCTCCTACTGATGGTATCTCAGGATGCTTTCTAGGGGCCTTTTAGAAATGTTTAAGTTTGGAGAAATACAGCAAAATAAAATAGCGTCCAAAGAAGAATCATAAAAATGATTACATGATGGGAAACCTGTTCTTAGAAACAAAGAGCAAAAATTTATGACCAGATTTGGCCAGTGGGAGCCTCTTCCACCCACCTCGGTGTCCTTTTGACATGTCCCCATTATTCTTTGGATACTTCCTTGAGTTCTCGCACAATTAAATATTCCAGGTTCATTTTTTACTTTCCCTGCCCTAGTCCTGGAATCAGCTGTTAGGATTGGGGCATAAAATAAATAATTGAACTAAGTAAATAATAATAGTAACAAATTATCACCCATTGAATAAAATAGGAAACTGTAAGTCCATACTTTTGTAAAAAATAAACAGAGGCTGGGCACTGTGGCTCACGTCCGTAATCCCAGCACTTTGGGAGGCTGAGGTGGGCGGATCACGAGGTCAAGAGATTGAGACCATCCTGGCCAACATGGTGAAACCCTGTCTCTACTAAAAATACAAAAATTAGCTGGGCGTGGTGGCGCACACCTGCAGTCCCAGCTACTCAGGAGGCTGAGGCAGGAGAATTGCTTGAATCTGGGAGGTGGAGGTTGCAGTGAGCCGAGACTGTGCCACTGCACTCCAGCCTGGTGACAGAGCGAGAGTCTGTCTCAAAAAATACTAATACTAATACTAATAAATAAACAGAAAGTTTAATGAGGAACAATATATTTACGTAGTTTCAAAGTACCTCCCCACAGAATATGTATTAACTACAGAAGGGGAAAAACCACCTCACTGTGGAAAGTCCCGGTAGACGCCATCTTAACCAAGTGGGACATGTCGAAGTCATGTGTCACCTGGCAGGATGCCATAAGGGGAACACAGATTCACTTTTGTAATATTCTGACAAAGACTCATAACGTCAATCTAACCACGACAAAACAATAGACAAACTCAACATGGGAGACATTGGACAAGATAACTGGCCAAACTCTTCCGAAGTGTCAAAGTCATGGATGTCAAAGAGAGAGGGGAGATCTGATTCCCACTCCAGGACACCTCAGAGACAGGACAACTAAATGAAAAGTGAGATTCTGTATTGAATATTTTTGCTATAAAATTCTTGATTGGGACAATTGGCGAATCTTGAATGGAGTCTGATAATTAGATAGTAGTTGTGAACTGGTGTTAATTTCTGGATTCTGATGGGTATATTTTATAGTGTGTAGGACTAAACTCTTAAGTGTTCAGGGGTTTGGGGCATTAGGTCAGCAATTTACTCTCAAATGATTCAGGGTAAATAAAATTCTTTGTACTGTACATGCAACTTTTCTGTAAACTTGTCATTGTTTCAAAAGCTAAAAACGAGTTAAAATTTTTGTGATCAATTCTGGTAAAGAGAAGATTAAGAACTCGCTAAATAATGTTCTTCAGGTATGACAAGTGTTGTTATAAGGATGGTCTTTTTCATCTGCTGAGAAACTTAAGAGATTCATGTTAGACATACGTATTTAATTCAATTTCACTTATTTCCTAAACAAGCCTTACATGAGTCTATTTATAGAAAGCATTCATATTAGATACAAATACAATAGTAAAATCATTAAAATAAGTGTAAAAGATGACAGTCAACAAATGAGATGAAATGAATAATAAGAGAGTAGGAATTTATATATGATAAAAACTGGCCAGGTGCGGTGGCTCATGCCTGTAATCCTAACATTTTGGGAGGCCGAGGTGGGCGGATTGCCTGAGCTCAGAAGTTTGAGACCAGCCTGGGCAACACGGTGAAACCCCGCCTCTACTAAAATACAAAATAAATTAAATGGGGGTGGCAGCATGCGCCTATAGTCCCAGCTACTCGGGAGGCTGAGGCTGGAGAATTGTTTGAACCTGGGAGCCAGAGGTTGCAGTGAGCCAAGATCGCGCCACTGCACTCCAGCCTGGGCGACACAGCAAGACTCTGTCTCTACAAACAACAACAACAACAACAACAACCAAAACTAAATGAAGCATAAAATTTAACTTTGAGTTTCCTGGTTACCAAGGCAAAGATATAAAAAAGTTACCAAGTGCTTATTTTACAGTAAGCCCTGGCTGGGTCCTAAGTCTAGCTACTGAGCCTCTGTCGTATATGAGTCTCTTTCTCCCTCACTGTCCATCCCTCGCCATCTGCCATAGCCTCTCAAGCTCACAGTTCTTTGTCTCTGTTGCTGGTGGCCTGGCTTTTTCTTCCAGCTGCTTGTCTCTGGTGGCATTCTATACTTGTGTGCCAGGATAGCTTTCCATTTTTGCTTACTGCTGTGAGGAAATTGCACTTTTCTTAGTAAAAATAAAGTTCAGAACCTCAGAGTTGGCACTGGGTGGTCCATACGGCCTTGGCTTTCACCCAAGACTCACTTCCTTTGGGGTCTATGTCTGATCCTACCATTGACACATTGGCCTAACAGGGCACTGTTTCCCTCTTTTTTTCTTATACTGGACGGAGGACTCTTGGTTTGATTCTCTGTAGACCAACTGATCAGAGTTAGAATGTTCATATAAGACTTGGATAAATGACAGGAGGAAACAAAAGGACTAGAAAAAGAGACAATTTCATTGATCTTTACAACTCAGCTTACTTCTCTTCAATTGTTGAACCAATAAATGGGTTCTTCTTGGTTCCTGGTCTACCTCCTCATGATGGTTACTATTATTTATTCCCACTGGCCAGGGGTGCCTGTGACTTCCATGGTTGACCTGTGAGACCAACAGAATCTGAGTTCCCTCAGTTCTAGTTTCCTAAATTCACGTCCTTCCTCTGGGTTACTGACACTAGGCATGGCCTCCCCATTCAAGAAGATCCAACTTACCTTCAGATGTGAGCTTTGTATTTATAGATGCCATCAGGATACCAGACCACCCTCCCAATAAGTCTAGGAGATGTGCCCATGTATGCTCAATATGGTAAAAGCATGGTTAGTTTCTTGTTGCTTTCAGTGAGATCTCCCTGTTGCTTGTTTGGACAAATTCTCATGTCTGATGGGATACCTTGCTCAACTTCCCATGCTATTTGTATGGGGCTGTTTTGGTCATCCCTGGTTTGACTCACAGCTTTTATAACCAATCCCCCATTAGACAAGAGAAGAGGGTCACAAGAGGCAGGATATAAGGCAAGATTTCTGGAGAGCAAGAAATATTAGAAAGCCCAAAGTGCTGCATCCTATTAGACACTAAGACTGAAAGGCATAAGCACTAAATCCATGCTGGGAAGCACTGAAAACTTTGCAAAAATCCCTCTATGTTGATCTGTTCTCACTATTCACAGGATCATTTAATATGAAATCTATAAACCTGTGGCAGGTTTATGTGTACTAAGGCATTGCAGGAAGGAAATTATGGGACTCATCTCAAAATTGTCTGCCTTCCTGTTCTGATAATATAGCATTTCTCTTTCTAAAGAAAACCTTTCAATAAAAAATAAAATCAATAATAATAGACAATATTAAAAATATAGACAACTGAGCACACCTTTTCAAAGTTCCTTTTCCATTCTAAAAGGGAATAATTTTAGGACAGTATTAGATACCTCTTACCTAAAATATCCAGTGGCAGAGAGACTAATGCTTTGAGCAAAAGCTTCATTAACCTGCAAAAAAGAATATGATGAAAGGAAAAATACACAACTGGACAAAAGCAAAACATGGGAAAATAACCGTTTTCTAGATGTCATAATTTTCCTTATTGTTGGGAGTGTTATTTCCTGAGTGAACAAGCAGAGTGCCCAAGTGGGTTCTCTGCCCAGGATGATTGCTAAGGATGCCCAGGATGATTGCTAAGTCACTGCTTTGGTGGATCTATTTAAAGAGCAAGGGAAAAAGCGATGAAGGTAAACATCTGTGGTGGAAGTTTAAATTCAGGGTCCCCAAACAAAGTCTAACCAAGGATCTCCATCCTCCTGTCTCTATATATGGGGAACCAGTCTGGGTGGAGCTTCGGCTTGGTTGGAATATGTATATATTTTTAAGTTTTAGAGAAACTAAAAGATAAAGGAGGTAAGTTTGGTAATCCCTCAAGTTACTGCTACCACATCCCATCCATCACCGCTCCGAGGGCTTCCCACAAAACTTCAAAATCACAGGGAGACTTTCTAACAGCACTAATTAAATACTCAGGGGCCTTGCAGAACTTCTGCTGCCTCAATTTTTAAAAATCTGGGTCATGTTTTAAAATGAAGTCTTTATTCTGAAAGAAGAACAAGAACTACCACTCGAAGACTATCCAGTTTTCCCCACGAATGTTTGAAATGCAGGTATGGAAAACAGCAAGCATTTGTAGCTTTAACTGAAGATGTTTTTCAAAATGTAATCCAATATAACAGCTTCTCCTGCAAGAACTTCCTTTAAATGTATTGCTTTTTACTCTGCAAATTTCCAAAAGTGAACTTTAGATGATGTAGGCTCTATCTTCCTTAGTGAATAACCAGACACACACTAAGTGGTATTTAAATATGAACGGCTTTAACACTGTTACTGAGCTATTTCTCCAGGTGTGAGTAAATATCCAGATGAACCAGAGATTTCTGTTTCGTAAGATCTGATTGCAAGGTGAATGATTGATTTATATCTGTTCCTTATGAACTCAGCTTACTAATCTTTAATTGCTGGACAAATATATGAATGCCTTTCTTCCTAGCTCCTAGTCACCTCCTTATGATGGAGATACTATCCATTTTATATCCACCAGCCAGGAGTGCTACTTAAAGCGTGGTTCAGCAGTGCAGGCATTACCTGGGAGGCTGACAGAAATGCAGACTCTGAGGCCCCACTCAGACCTACAGAATAAGAATCTGCATTTTAACTGATGCCCAGGTGATCTGCCTGCTCATGATGACTGGCGAGAGGATGCCCTAAGTTGTACAGGACAGGAGGAGGAAGTGGCAGGGATGCAGCATACCTGGGAACAGGCGCTTCCACTCAGTGGCCCCACAGGAGCTCTGCAGGCTTCAGCCACACCTGATACTCACACACTTCTCCCAGGTGCCACTAGCACTCCATCTGATAATAGGTTCAAGGCATTCCACGAGGGTCTGGCAGGTATTCTGCAGGTGGAAAAGGACAGAAGACTGGCAGATAATTAAATGGGGAAACCTTTCAAACTCGACTGTGTTTCTCACCCTACAACAGTCACCATCCTTCCTGCATCCTGCAGATACCTTCCATGTGGCTTGTCTCCACCTCTGGACAGGGGGCTGAATCTGGTGTTCCCTGTGGAACCAGTGCCAAGGTGGGACTTTTTCACCCAGGAGGTAAAAATGGAGGCTAGAGGGAGGACAGATAGAATGCAAGATCCATTTGCCCAGTTCAACCAAAATGGCTCTGTTTCTATGTGTTTTACGTGTTGAGGTTCCATTTAGGATTTGCTGCATACTTAGCAAGGCTATGAAAACCCCTGTCCAGGCAGTGAACACAGGAACACAGGCACAGAGAAAGGCAGCGTGGTGTGTAGAGAAATGTGAGTTTTAGAGTCAGACATCCCTGTGATTGAATAGCTCTGCTTCTTCTCAGTATGTGGATGACTTATACTCTCCATGCCGTGGGGATCTTGTCTGTGACCTGGAGATACCAGAACCAGGTGACCACATAGCCTGCTTTGCCCAGGACAATCCCTGTTTACATTGGTTGTCTTTGTGTTAATGTCAATGCCTTCCTTTGCTCTCCAAAGTATTTTTGTTTGAATTATATGGACACTAATACCTACTTTGAAGGGTTGTTTTAAATACATTCATGTGTGGCATAATGATGTTTTAGTCAACAGTGGACCACATATATGACAGTGGTCCCACAAGATTATAATGGAGCTGAAAAATTCCTATTGCCTAGTGACATCATAGCTGTCATAGTGTTGCGGCATAATTACTTTATTTTTAAATTTAACTTTATTTTTTTGAGATAGGATCTGGCTCCGTTGCCCAGGCTAGAGGTCAGTGGCATGATCTTGGCTCACTGAAACCTCCACTTCCCAGGCTCAGGTGATCCTCCTACCTCAGCCTCCCAAGCAGCTGGAACTACAGGTGTATGCCACCATGCCTGGCTAATTTTCATATTTTCTTCTGTAGAGACAGGGTTTCCGCTTATTGCTGAGGCTGGTCTTGAACTCCTGGACTCAAGTGATCAGCCTACATCAGCCTCCCAGAGTGCTGGGATTACAGGTGTAAGCCACCACACCAGACCTAAATATTTTTTAAAAAAATGTAGTGTAGCCTAAGTGTGCAGTGTTTATAAAGTCTACACTAGTGTACTAGGTCTTCACATCCACTCACTACTTACTGACCCAGCCAGAGCAACTTTTAATCCTACAAGCTCCATTCATGGTAAGTGTCTTATACAGGTGTACCATTTTTTATCTTTTATACCAGATTTTTACTGTACCTTTTCTATGTTTAGATATATTTGGGTACATAAATACTTACCTTTATGTTATCATTGCCTACAGCATTCAGTGTGGTAATATGCTGCGCAGGTTTACAGCCTAGGAACAATAGGCTAGACTATATAGCCTAAATGTGTAGTAGGCCATACCATCTAGGTTTAAGAAAATGTACTCTATGATGTCCCCACAATGGAAAAATCACCTAAAGATGTGTTTCTCAGATCATATCCCTGTCATTAAGTGAGGCGTGACTGTACAGCACTCAGTATTGTCTTCATTACTTTACTCTAGGGGCAGGTACTCATTAAAGCTTTGTGAGAGACTTGCTTGGAACCTGGGTCACTGAGTAACCAGCATTGAATGAGTTACTCTTGGCTTTGGTCTTCAAGTTCAGCTGACCAAACCAGGATATCTCCACTTGTCTCCTCTCAGAATGAGATGTTGAGCTTGCCCTTCTCCAGATACCAGGACATTTGGCTCAGTAAGGCTTCTGCCCTCTGTTCTTCCAAGAGGGCAGCCTGGGGAGAACTCTGTTCTCAAGTGAGGAGGTCTTGGGTCCTAGTGTGGGTCTGCATTCTAGAGGGGGGACCCCGACCCTATCATGGGTGCCCTTTTCATAGAGTAAGCTTGAGAAAGTGGACTTGATTGGGGAATGAACAAGTTGTCTGGCACCAGGAAGTCTGGATTTGGGGTGCAATTGATACTCAAATATATGTATAATTAATACACAGGAGTTGTCTGGGAATGCTGCCACCCCTCACTGAACTTTGGAGCCCATGAAAAGTTACAGCTGCTCCAGTCAAGGGTGAGGAGCCACTGGTTCCCTGGGAAGCTGAGTTTTGGTGAAGCCCCTCCCACTAGAGAAGGGAGGTGAAGCCCTCTTCCCAAATTCCAGTTGACTTATTTCCAGGTAATTCAGAATGAGCTCCTAGGGACGCTGTGAGTAATTCTAGTCATTGCATCACAAAGCCCAAAGGTGATATTGTGCAGTCTGGGAGTATTTTATTAAGTCCAATTCTGGCTGATGGCAAAACTGAAACAACCTCTTTCACCTGTGTCATTTTGGTGTTAATACCTTGTCCCAATTCAGCTCTGCCATGACCAACTAATACAGACCATCTGTGTAGATATGAACTAGAGCAGCAGCCTGGAAATAAAATTAGAAATCTGTTCTTTCTGCCATCTGTATGTGAGTTTTTGACAGTAAGGCAGTCACAAATGAAGTAGCAAAAGCCACAAAATAAAGCTACAGTTTCACTGGTATAGGACCAGTGGTTTCATCCAAAGGTGTGTGCCACCTGAGAATAGCAAAGCTGCTGTCCCATGAAATCTGTGAAACAAAGAAAAGCCTAAACGAGTCCCTTACTGTTGAAATGTGGTCATCAGCTGTTGCAGCGGCCTCTTGCCATTTTCAGCGGCATTAACTGGTTAGACTTTGAAAGCCCGCTGGCATTGTCCTCCTTTCTGAGTCTCTCCTAGTGTAAGGTTGAATTCAATAAGGAGAGTGCCTCTCTCTGCAGTTCCAACTCTGCAAAGCAGTAGCAAATTGGCCTAAATTGTTAACAACTAGTAGAATTTGGAGCTTGTTTTTGTTGGAGCAGACCCTCTTTGCCCTTAGTTGTCATTTGGGGAGGAACACTCTGTCCTCGTGAATTCTTTCTCCTTGTTCCTCTGAACATATTATTCTCAATTGCTTCTGGGGACTAAAAATCTTGCAAAGAATTATAGAATAAAATACAGCAAAATATAAAAAACAAAATCTCATTTGTCCATAATCTCATTGCTCTCACACCCTGGGTTATTATGAGAAAAGTTGAATAGTGCTAATATAAGGCCCCAGTCTGTTACCTGCAATTCTGAATTTCAAAAATCCTGAGCACCTATTTAATGGAGAAACTTGTCCTGATCTCATCCAATGAGAGATTCATAGTCTTTAAAAAATCTTACTTGGTTTAAGTAATCATACACTTCACTGCAGAAATATTACCATGCTTGAATGTGGCATGTTGCCCCAGACTCTGCTGAGGACTTTAATAAATAGTATAGAGGTCATATGATCTTTTAAAATCAGAAAAATTTAGAATCCCAAAATATATCTGGCCTCAAAGATTTCATAGGGGGAGAAATGAACATGGTGTATACTTAAAAAAAATTAAACATTTTAGAAAGGTACAAGATGGAGAATGAAAGTACCCCTGCCCACTGGTCTGCTCTGTCCCATTCTAAAAGTAACTGGTCATCAAAAAAAAAAAGGCTTTAAATAAATAAAAGAACAGTCTTTCCATTCTGAAAGTTGCATTGTCACTTAAATGCTTAATTTATTCTCAAAGTGTTCTTTCCTGCTGATTCTACAATATTCCACAGCTAGTGTCTACTATGGACTCACTGTGCATCTTGTGAAGTTTGGCATTTTCGTCTGCCAGGTTAGAGATAAACATGTGCAAAATGGTTGATAAGACAATTCACAAGCAAGAATTTGATCCAAAGGATCTGATAAGATGCTGGAGAAATGTATGAAAAATTCTTCATACTACAGCAGGAAAAAAACTGTAGAACAATTTAACCAGTGGAATTATTGGAAGGAAAGAGGAATTGTCATTATCCCCAAGAAATTCTCAGTTGGATATCCAAAGATGTTTTATCATCAGGTAATTTTCAGAAATGCTTGTAAGGCTGAAAAAAATTTACCAAGATCTATTGATACTAATTTTTAGAAAATAACTTAGTAATTCCAGAAGTTTTGCTGCTGGTTTAGCAATTTCTTTTCTTTTGCTCTAGCAGCTATGGTGCTATTGGTTGATGAAGAATTACTGATAACAAAGAAAGTCCACAAGGAAAACTGATATTTAAAACACCACAGTTCTAATGTACAGATCATTTGAGGACTGCCTTAAGTCACAATCCCATTTAACATCTCTTGTCATGCTTCTGTGTGATCCTTAAGCATTACTTCTGGAAGGCTTCCCTGACCTCCAATACCTACACTGCACCATCCACTCCTGATTCTTAACTCAGCACAGTTGCACTATGTTGAAATTGTTGATTTCCCTTTAGGGTTCCTCACTGCAGGCTGTAAACTACACCCATGTCTTAGCCATTTCTTTATTCCTCTCTTTATTCCTCCTAGCATAATGTTTGGATGGAATGATGGATAGATGGATGGATGGAATGATGGATGGATGGGTGGATGGATGCTGGATGGGTGAATGCATTGTTACATGAATGAGAAGGTGAAACAGTTTCTGTGGGTATTGGGTCTTCCTCTGTAATTTCCTTGAAATTGCTCTACAACTTCTAGAAAAATAAGCTCAGATTGCTTGGTCCTTCCTACAAAACCACACTGGAATTACAGAGAAGACATCAACATTTCTGCTCGTGATTTATTGTTGTTGTCTGTAGATTTCTCCCCACTAAAATATATATTATATATATTTCCAGTTTTTCAGCTTCAGGAGGTCTGGGTGAGGCTCAGGAGTCTGCATTTTAACCAAGCCTCTCCAAGGCTCTGATGCAGGTGTTCTGTGGCCACCGCTATAGAAATACCATCTTGCTCAGTGGTTTTCAAACTGTCCTTTGTGATTCACTAGTAAGGTGTGAAAATTCATTTGGGACCAGTATAGTTAAAAGAATAAATAGAAGAGAAGGGAGGAGGAAAGGAGGGGAGAGGAAAGCAGTGCAGAGAAGGTGTGTCAGTGCATGACATGTAGTCAAATAAGTGTTGTCCTGTGTAATTTCGTTCCTTTCTCCCTCTCTCTCTCTCCCCGCCTCCTCTTTCTCTCTCTCTCTGTTTCTCTGTCTATCTCTCTCTCTCCTTCTCTCCCTCTCTCTCTCTCTGTCTCTCTCTGTCTATCTCTCTCTGTGTGTGTGTGTGTGTGTGTGTTCATGCACATGTGCTGGGTCCCATCATAAGGTGCATTTTATGGGCCACGGTAAAACAATTTGAAAGCTGCCTAGGGCATCCCTTCCTGTTGGCAGGAACAGCATCTGGAAGCCAGGCATTCCAGTGTTGGCCAGCTCTCACACAATGTGGAATCCCACCTTCCTATTGTATCCTCTTTTCTAGCTGTGCCTCCCATCAGAGCAGTGAATGGCTCTACTCCCTCTTTCCACAGCTTTTCAGAAATTTGAGGAGGGGCAGCATTCTGGGCAGGAGTGGGGGTCTGGGCTGCCTAATCAAGCATCAGAAAGGTGAAGATGGGGCTGCCGCCAGGACTTGGTGTCAGGGAGCTCTGGTGTGGCAGCAGGAGCTGTCAAAGGGGGAGGGGGAGGGAGTGAAATCCAACATCGAGAGCCCCAGGCTAGACATGCAGGGAGGGGACAGGAGTGAGACGGGAGGGATGGGGGATTCCATCCTGAGTTGACCAGTCACTGTGTCTTGCATGTTTTAGGCATCCACGTATGCAGTCCTTCCTCCTTGTCAGCTGAGACTGGCCCACACTGCACGTGAGCTCTTTTCTTCTTCAGACCAAGCACACTGAGTTTTAATGACATGGTTCTCAATCCCCTCACTGCTCTGGCTGGATCAATTGATACTTTCTGGTAGATTCTCTTAAAGGTCCCAGCACAGATGTTTTATCTGTTGAATGAAAGACCACTCCAAGGAAAGCAAGCTTATTTGACCCTCTTCCTGCCGGACCCTCTGACTCCCTTAGAGTGTGTTGGTTGTTGCACACTTCATTTCAGCATGTATTTATTGAGCACCTTTTATGCGCAAGATCTAGGAAAATAGAAATGCAAAGAAAGGAACCTTCCCACGTAAGAAACCAGTCATCTGGCAGAGCAGAATGAGATGTTAAAGGCTAGGAGTCTGCACCAGGTACCCGGGAGGCAGAGGTGGATAGCACCTGGCACTCGGGAAGTACTCTGTAATTGTGGTGCTGACTGAACAAACTCAATTCTATAAGGAGCCAGGGCTGCGTTGGGGAGGTCTCCTAGAGAAGATGATATCTGAGCAGGGATTTGATTCTAATCAAACAGTGGAGTGAGAAACTGTCCATGCTTGTGAGTTAGAGTTGTTAAAGCTCTGTATGAGAACAAAAGGTCTCTTATGAACTGAAACCCCTGGGGTTTAGTGCTGGAGCTTTGTGATCCTTATTTTAGGTTCTAAGCAGTATGTTCTGCTCCCTTCTAGATTCCAGGTTATATTCCACAGGGCTGAAGCTTTCAGAAAATCTCCTTCAGCCAAGTGGGAGCTTTCTATAGCTAGATTGAGACTATATAGGATGAATCAAGTCTGAACAAGCATCACTCCAAATCCTTAACATGTCTGTATTCTGGATGCCCCCAGAAATGGGGAGATCTTCAAATGCTAAGGCCTCTGCCCACACTTCTGTCTTGCTTTCAGCCTTTCACCCTCTACATAAATGTTCCCATATCTTCTATGGGCAGTGATTTGACAGTCACAAAGTGCAGTGCTAAAACTTAATAAAAAAGTACAGCAATCACGTGTGGGTGAGCATAGGGCTCTGCAGATATTTGAAACGGCAAGTTAGCGAATCACTGAATTTGTGCTGCATGTGGTGGCTTTCCTATTTGCTCACCTTATATGTCCCAGGTAGTGGGTGCCATCCTCCAGTTATCAACATGTTGTCCCCATGTTCCAGAATAAAATGGATTGGGCAGCCAGATCTGGGGAGAAAACAAAACCAGGATCACAACTTTAAGTGATTTGAGATCTCAAGTTCAGGTTTGTGGGATGTTTCAGGGACAGCTGTGATCCCCTTGACTACACAAGTAAGAGACAAAGAGTAGAACCACCCAGGAAAGAGCAGGAAGCCATGGATTTCTTACTTTTTCATAATAAACCAGGCAGCTAGGAAGCAATCTGTATGTTTAAGGAGCTCCTTTGCTGTCGCTCTGTTTTAGAAGTCATGATAGAGCATTCTTTGTGGTTATTTTTGTGCCTAATCCTCAGTTTCTGAGTGGTCATCCATAGCTATTCGTTGGATTTTCTCTGAGTAATTTGGGAATTTCAAACCCTCTGGAGTTTGTTGTTTCTGTGATTCCTTCATGATTACCTTTAGTGGCCAGATTTTTCATTTATACAAATGGCCAGAAGATCCTCAGAAGGTTACACAGATCACACACAAAAAGCAAAACTTCATTCACCAAAAAATAAATTTCTTGTCATTTCCCCCAATTTCCAGAAAAAAATATATTTCTTTATCTATTTGGGGGTACAGACTAGAGAAAATTCTATAAATGCCTACAAAGCTCCAGCTGGAGAAATAAATTGGTATCGCTTTCCAAAATTTATTAATGATAGATTGCATTACAAAATGTAATTAAGATGGTCACACTGAGATCCTCATTATCCTCTGCTCAGCAGTCCCTAGAGTGCCACAGAGGGTCACCCAAGACTCCTCCCTCTTAGATATTAGCATTAGCACCTTATATAAATGAGTTGGCAGAAAATAAAGTCAGAGGGAGCTATGCACCATCCAGAGGGAAAAAATAAAAGTGATCCCGAGTTGGACCAGGCAGGATCAGAAGTCCACATGACCTGAAGATAAGAGGAGGGGCTGGAGGGGAAGCAGGTGGGCCGGAGGGAAGCTGTGGTGATGTATAGCCTGCAGCAGCAAGGCAGGAGGAAGTTTAAGGGAAGGCAACTCTCATTCTTTATATGATATCTATCTTTCTGCTCTTTCCTGTCTTGATTTCAAAGAATCATAATTTGGCCAAGTTTCCACAGGCCGTTATTATTAAACACATGATAATTGAGTAATTATACGCAATTAAAAATTTCCTACACCTTTACTCTGTTTCCTGCCCAAATCAGTGTGTTCTCAAGACCTAGAAGCGAATTATTATTGACTTGAGCAAGGACTCCATCATCAGATAAGGATAAATAATGAGATCTTATCTATGGGTGAACCTGTTTCTGTAATGAAACTGCCTGGGGGCAGGGTTGACTTTACAGAACATATAGAAACTTGTTTCTCAACAGTGACACCCAAACAGCTGTATTTCTTTTCATCTATTTACTAGAGATATTAAACCCCAAGCCACAACTCAGCACCCACTGAGTTGAAAGAGTCTTCATTAAAACCCACAGGGACTTCAGCTATGAAGAATAAATGGGTGTATGTGAGGGGAGAAGTGAGGGAAAGAGTGGAGAATACAAATCTTAAAAAAACAATTTTTTACCTAACTATGAAGGAAAAACTTCAGAAATCTATGAATAAACAAAGGTATTGAGAAATAAAGTTTGTTTGCATTCAAGAAGCTGGAGGTAGTGCAGAGAAGAATCAGGGCAATTGGAAAGATTTGGTGAACCATTTAGTAATCAACCCATAAATACAAATTTTAAGTTGACCTGGTATCAAAAAACTATATATGAGCAGCCCTTGAATTCATACCCCGTGAGACATCTGGGAATTATCAGGTTTGAAACCATCTTTGCAAAAATATGACTGAGACAGTGAAAGAGATCTAACCTAACTGGCTCCACCTTGTTTCTAACCTTTAAGCTGTTCTCATTCCTTCCTGGGCATAGGCTGAACTAACTTTGGGAGGAACTTAGTTTATAGTTTAAAGCAAAGATGATAACAGCCCTTTCCCAAAACAAACCTCCTTCTTACCTGGGGAGTAGACTGCCTTTGTAGGACTAACAAATTAACCACAACATTAGAAATTATGATTTAGGAGTCATGCAGCTGGAGGCTACAAGATTCTGACCATCCCTAAACTGCCTCTAAGATCAGTGCTTCAGATATTTTGCAGACCCTGCAGTTGATGAATCAGCTGGCACCACCCAGATCAATAAATTGGCTCATCTGATCCTGTGGCTCCCACCAAGGAACTGTCTCAGAAGAGGAGAGCTTCAACTTCTCATGATTTCATCTCTGATCCAACCAATCAGCACTCTCAACTCACTGTCCTTCCCCCACCCACCAAATTATCCTTAAAAACTCTGATCCCCCGAACGCTCGAGGGGACTGATTCGAGTAATAATAACACTCTGGTCTTCCACACAGCCAGCTCTGTGTGAATTATTCTTTCTCCATCGCAATTCTCCTGTCTTGATAAATTGGCTCTGTCTAGGCAGGGGGCAAGGTGAACCCATTGGGCGGTTACAGGTGCAATTCTCTAGGTGATAGAAGTGAGAATTTAATAATAACTTCAACTGAAAGAATCACTAAAGATTCCATCCTCAGGCTTTCTCTCTACCTCTGTCTCTCTTTCCCCACCTACCTCCTTCTGCCATGTGTTTGGTGGGTATAATTTTTATTATAGCTACCAAATGCTATTAAAAGTGTTGTGCAATTCAAGATTTCCAACATTGGTCACCTCTACATCCCTCACACTGAAAACCACAGGACAGCACAGATTTCAAACATGATGTCCTAGTGCCTCCATGGGTACAGCTGCACTTCTCAGACCACAACTGGCCTGGCACAGTTCAGAAAATATGATCACCCTAGAGGAGCCCCACATATGCATATTTAACTTACCTATGAACTTCAACCTTCAGTGACATTGGGACTCCTCTATCTCCTTTAATACTCACAATCTATTATGGAGGCTTAATATTAAGTTAGTCTGAACTCTGGAAGCAGACTTCAGAATTCTCCACACATCCTCCACTGTTAGCTAGGAATTTGATGGGTAAGTTACAAGAGAATGATTTCAATACCTAGACCTGTATAGAAACTTAACCTTTGTTGCTTATTTTAGTCAAGTTTTTCTCAAGCTTTAGTGTGCTTATGTTCTGTACTTTATGAACAATTTAAGGAATTTTTCAAGGTTATTTTTAGAATTTCTTTTTCAAAATTAGATAACACATTCAAATGGTTTAAAAATGGGACAGAGTATAATCAAACATTCTTGTCTTCTTGCCAATTTTGGATGGAGCATTCAATCTATCACAATTGCATGTAATGTTAATTGTAGTTTGCTGTTGTTTTGTTTTAGTAGATCACCTTTATCAGATTGCTATCCATTGTTTGTTGACAATTTTTATAATAAATGTTGAAGTCTGCCAAAAAAAAAAAAAAAAAAAAAAAAAAAAAAAAAAAAAAAAAATGGGACAGAATCAGAATATAATCAGTGGAGTCTTGCCCACACCCATTTCCCTCTGTCTAGTTTCCACTCATTCTCTCCAAAGGTGACCAACATTATTAGCTTCTTGTGTGTTCTCCCAGAGTTTCTCTATGCGAACACAAGTAAATATGGATCTATATTATCACCCTCTTCACGTTGTACACTTTTTTTGCATTTTGCCTTTCACTTGTCAGTATAACTTGGTCTTGATGGTGTTTCTATAGCTGTGTTTACAGAATGTCCTCATTCTTTTTTTTTTTTTTAAGATGAGGTCTCACTCTCTTGCCCAGGCTGGAGTGCAGTGGCATAATCTCGTCTCATTGCAACCTCTGCCTACTGGGTTCAAGTGATTCTCATGCCTCAGCTTCCCAAGTAGCTGGGATGACAGGCATGCACCACCATGCCCGGCTAATTTTTGTATTTTTAGTAGAGGCAGTGTTTCACCATGTTAGTCAGGCTGGTCTTGAACTACTAACTTCAGGTGGTCCACCCGCCTTGGCCTCCCAAAATGCTGGGATTACAGAGATAAGCCACCATGCCCAACCCTCATTCTGTTTATATATTTTATAATATATAAAGCTATATTCTATGTAGCTGTATTTGTATGTTATATATACAGCTACATAGAATTATATGTATTATACAACGGAATTCTATGTAGCTGTATATATAACATATAAATACAGCTACATAGAATATCATTGTATAGATGAATGGATACCTGAGTTGTTTCCAGTAGTTTACTATTGCAAACAATGCTGCAAAGAATAACTTTGGAAACACATTATTTCACAGATAGACAAGCTAAGCTACAGGATAAATTCTCAGAGTTGGGTTGCTGGTTAAAGGCTACATACATTTGGAATTTTGACAGATACTGCTAAATTTCCCTTCATACAGGTTGTTCCAATTTATACTCCTATCAGTGAGACAAGATTGCCTGTTTTCTTGCAGCTTGGCAACTGAATATATTGTCAAACTTTTGTATGTTTGCCAACCTGATAAATTAAAAATGGCATTTCATTGTAAGTTTTAACTTAAATTTCTTCCATTTTCAGTAAGACCAAGCATCTCTTCTGTGTTCGTCTGTTCTTACACTCTTAATAAAGACATACCCAAGACTAAGTGATTCATAAAGGAAAGAAGTGTAATTGACTCATAGTTCAGCATGGCTGCGAAGGTTTCAGGAAATTTACAATCATGTCAGAAGGGGAAGCAAACATGTCCTTCTTCACATGGCAGAAGGAAGGAGAAGTGCAGAGGAAAGTGGGGAGAAAGCCCATTATAAAACCATCAGATTTCATGAGAACTGACTCACTATCATAAGAGCATGAGAGTAGCATGGAGGTGACCACCCCCATGATTCAACTACCTCCCACCAGGTCCCTTCCACAACACATGGGGATTATGGGAACTACAATTCAACATGAGATTTGGGTGGGGACACAGCTAAACCATATCTTCTTCCTATATATAAGGGCTATTTATATTTTTTCCCACGAGCTGTCTGCTTGCATTCTTTGCTTATTTTTCTTTTGGCTTTTTCATCTTGATTTCTAGAAAATCCTTATATACTTAGGAAATTAGCCTGATGGCTGTGGTGTGCCTTGAAAATATTTTTGCCAGTTGATGCTTGTGTTTTGACTGCTTACTATATTTTTTCTTTATGCAGAAGTGTGCTATTTTATGTAATTTAATTTATTAACTTTTTCTCTTAAGGAATTTTGAGTTTGACTCATAGAAATACTATTGAGTTCTCCCATGTTTTGTTTCTATGCTTTTTGGATTTTACTTTTGACCTTTTAATTTTTAATACTCTTTATCTGGTTTATCTTGGTGTAGTGGGGTAGTATGTTAAGGTCGAGTTTGATCATTCTTTATGTTTGCTTAGAACCTGACTTCACGTGAGATTCAATTCCACTGTATTTATTTGTGGATAAATTTTTAGTTTCTTTCCTTAGGTGACAGAAGGGCGTCCATCCTGCCAATGTAATGCAAGTAATTCCTATCACCGTTCTTCCTCTAGGTAATAATGCTATTTCTCTCTTTAGTGGCTCCATCAGGAATGTGCAAAAAAGAACCACAGCACCTAGGAAGCTGGCAAAAAGTGCAGAAAAGCCCAGGGAAAGAGCACATGCTCCATATTTGTTGGAGAGTGTGCAGTTTTTTCCATGTTGAGCAAGAAGACTTGAGGGCCATGAAGGACCAGGGAACTTGGAACCTGGGACAGGAGCTAAGGGAAATACATTTCAAACTTGCAAATGTTAAAATCCACCTAAGAGGCCAGGGTTTGAACTTCCTAAGATTCGAATGTCAAGTTTGGAATTTAGGACTTTCCTGTTGGGAAAACCAGAAGCATTTCAGGTGTATTTAGGGGCAGTGAGCACAATTAGGGATCTATTGTGGGCTAAGAGGACACATTTCCAGCTAGAAGTATCTGGTGGTAAGAGAAAGGCAGACTGAAACTTACAAGAGAATATATACCATCTCCATAGCAGCAGGGAAATGCAACAAGATAAAAAGTTTCACAAGTACCATGGTAGCACATGTTCTGGAAGTTTCTGGAAAGACTCACTGCCAAATGACCAAAAGACTGAGCAGATGTTGACGTTACCTGAATGTTCACAATTATAGGCTCCACGTCTTGGTACACAATCTTCACCGCTTTTGTGGCCTGCTTGGCATGATCATGTCTGTCAGCAGCCACAGTGCAGAAAATCTGACCCACACAAATCGCCTGCAGAAAACACAGACCAATTAACTGCCAGAAGGGAACAAAAATGTGCACCAGTGAAGCCGTTGTCGACTCAGTTGGGACACGCTTTGGGATGATGTGTGTACAGTTGACCTATAGCCTACAGCGTGGGGCTGGGTTTGAATATGGCTCTGCCACTGCAGGCTACGTGGCCTCAGGCAATTGATTAAAACTATATAAGCCTCAATGTCTTCATCATAAAATTGAGATAACTGTGCCAACTTAACGGGGTTCTTAGTTCCCTTAAATTTGTTCTGAAATAAGGCTTATTGCAAGTAAATAATCTAAGGTCGTTAGAAGGACTGCATATGGTCATGTGTATAAAGGCGCCTGGAAAATAGTACCAGGGAATAGCAGCTACCATTATTATTAATATGATATGAGAATTTTAGGTGCTAGTATCATAATACTTCACTCTGTGCATATAGTCTTTTCCTTTTTTAAAAAAACTTTTATTTTGGGTTTGAGGGTACGTGTGAAGGTTTGTTACATAGGTAAACATGTGTCATGGGAGTTTGTCATACAGATTATTTCATCACTCAGGTATTAAACCTAGTACCCAATAGTTGTCTTTTCTGCTCCTCTCCTTCCTCCCACCCACAACCCTCAAGTAGACCCCAGTGTTTGTTCTTTCCTTCTTTGTGTTCATAAGCTCTTATCATTTAGCTCCCACTTATAAGTGAGAACATGCAGTATTTGGTTTTCTGTTCCTGTGTTAGTTTGCTAAGGATAATGGCCTCCAGCTCCATCTGTGTTCTCACAAAAGACATGATCTCATTTTTTTTAAGGCTTGCTTAGTATTCCATGGTGTATATGTACTACATTTTATTTATGTAATCTATCATTGATGGGCATTTAGGTTGATTTCATGTCTTTGCTATTGTGGATAGTGCTGCAGTGAACAATTGCATGCATGTGTCTTTATGGTAGAATAATTTATATCCCTCTGGGTATATGCCCAGCAATGGGATTGCTGGGTTGAATGGTAGTTCTGCTTTTAGCTCTTTGAGGAATCGCCATACTGCCTTCCACAATGGTTGAACTAATTTACACTCCCACCAACAGTGTATAAGTGTTCCCTTTTCTCTGCAATCTTGCCAGCATCTGTTACGTTTTTACTTTTTAATAATAGCCATTCTGACTGATATGAGTTGGTATCTCATTGTGGTTTTAATTTGCATTTCTCTAATCATCAGTGATATTGAGCTTTTTTTCATATGCTTGTTGGCCACATGTATGTCTTCTTTTGAAAAGTATCTGTGTATGTCATTTGCCCATTTTTTTAAATGAGGTTGTTTATTTTTCTCTTGTAAATTTGTTTAAGTTCCTTACAGATGCCGGAAATTAGACCTTTGTCAGTTGCATAGTTTGCCAATATCTTCTCCCATTTTGTAGGTTGTTTGTTTACTCTGTTGATGGTTTCTTTTGCTGTGCAGAAGCTCTTAAGTTTAACTAGATACCACTTGTCAATTTTTGCTTTTGTTGTGATTGCTTTTGGTGTTTTTGTCATGAAATCTTTGCATGTTCCTATGTCCAGGATGGTATTGCCTAGGTTGTCTTCCAGGTTGCCTTTTTATAGTTTTGGGTTTTATATTTAAGTCTTTAATCCATCTTGAGTTGATTTTTGTGTATGGTGTGAGGAAGGGGTCCAGTTTTAATCTTCTGCTTATGACTAGCCAGTTATCCCAGCACCATTTATTGAAGGGAGTCTTGTCCTCATTTCTTTTTTTTTCCAGTCTTTGTTGAAGATCAGGTGATCATAGACGTGTGGCCTATTTCTGGGCTCTCTTTTCTGTTCCATTGGTCTATGTGCCTGTTTTTGTACCAGTACCATCCTGTTTTGGTTACTGTAGCCCTGTAATACAGTTTGAAGCTGGGTAATGTGATGCCTCCAGCTTTGTTCTTTTGGCTTAGGATTGCCTTGGCTATTCAGGCTCTTTTTTGGTTCTATATGAATTTTAAAATAGTTTTTTTTTCTAATTCTGTGAAGAATGTCATTGGTAGTTTGATAGGAATAGCATTGCATCTGTAAATTGCTTTGGGCAGTATAGCCATTTTAATGATATTGATTCTTCCTATCCATGAGCATGAGAAGTTTTTCTATTTGTTTGTGTCTTAATTTCTTTTTGTAATTCTCATTGTAAAGATCTTTCACCTCCCTGGTTAGCTGTTAGGTATTTTATTCTTTTTTCTGGCAATCTTAAATGGGATTGCCTTTCTGGCTCTTGGTTTGTCTGTTTTTGGTTTATAGGAATGCTGGTGGTTTTTGTACATTGATTTTATATCCTGAAACTTTGCTGGAGGTGTTTATCAGCTGAAGGAACTTTTGGGCCATGACTATGGGGTTTTCTAGAGATACAATTATGTCATCTGCAAACAGAGATAGTTTAACTTCTTCTCTTCCTATGTGGATGCCCTTTATTTCTTTCTCTTGCCTGATTGCTCTGGCTAGGACTTCCAATACTATGTTGAATAGAAGTGGTAAGAGAGAGCATCCTTGTTTTGTGCCAGTTTTCAAGGGGGAATGCTTCCAGCTTTTGCCCATTTAGTATAATGTTGGCTGTGGGTTTGTCATAGATGGCTTCTATTATTTTGAGGTATATTCCTTCAATACTTAGTTTACTGAGAGAGTTTTTAACATGAAGTGGTGTTGAATTTTATCAAAAGCCTTTTCTGAATCTGTTGAGATAATCATGTGGTTTT
Organism: Pongo pygmaeus; assembly: GCF_028885625.2. Classification (NCBI taxonomy): domain Eukaryota; kingdom Metazoa; phylum Chordata; class Mammalia; order Primates; family Hominidae; genus Pongo; species Pongo pygmaeus. The sequence goes on along the minus strand of NC_072384.2, from coordinate 100,790,189 downwards.
TGTCTTTAGTTCTGTTTCTGTGATGAATTACATTTATTGATTTGCATGTGTTGAACCTACCTTGCATACCAGGGATGAACCCTACTTGATCATGGTGGATTAGCTTTTTGGTGTGCTGCTGGATTCAGTTTGCAAGTATTTTGTTTGTTTGCAAGTATTTTGCAAGGATTTTTGCCTCAATGTTCATCAAGGATATTGGCTTTTCTTTTTTTGTTATGTCTCCATCAGGTTTTGGTATTAAGATAATGCTGGCCTTGTAGAATGAGTTGGGGAGGAGTCCCTCCCCTTCAATTTTTTGGAATAGTTTCTGTAAGAATGATACCAGCTCTTCTTTGTACATATGGTAGAATTAAGCTGTGAATCTATAAGGTCTTGGGCTTTTTCTGGTTGATAGGCTATTTATTTTTGATTCAATGTTGGAGCTCATTATTGGTCTGTTCATGGAATCAATTTCTTCCTGGTTCAGTCTTGGGAGGGTGTATGTGTTCTGGAATTTACCCATCTCTTCTAGATTTTCCAGTTCATGTGCATAGAGGTGTTCATAGTAGTTTCTGATGGTTGTTTTTATTTCTGTGGGGTCAGTGGTAATATTCCCTCCATCTTTTCTAATTGTGTTTATTTGAATCTTTTATCTTTTTTCTTTATTAGTCTAGCTAGTGGTCTAGCTTATTAAGTTTTTCAAAAAGCCAACTCCTGGATTGGTTGATCTTTTGAATTTTTTTTCTGTGTCTTGATTTCCTTCAGTTCAGCTCTGATTTTGGTGATTTGTTGTCTTCTGCTAGCTTTGGGCTTTTTCTGATTTGTTCTTGCTTCTCTAATTCTTTCAGTTGTGATGTTAGGTTGTTAATTTGAGATCTTTCTAACTTTTTGATGTGGACATTTAGTGCTATGAATCTCCCTCTTCACACTGCCTGATCTGTGTCCCAGGGATTTCTGGTATGCTGTATGTTTGTTCTCATTATTTTCAAAGAACTTTTTGATTTCTGCCTTAATTTCACTATTTACCCAAAAGTCATTCAGGAGTAGACTGTTGAATTTCCATGTAATTGCACAGTTTTGAGTGATTTTCATAGTCTTGACTTCTACTTTTATTATGCTGTGGTCCAAGAGCGTTTTTGGTTGATTTTGGCTTTTTAACATTTGTTGAGGATTGTTTTATGTACAATTATGTGGTTGATTTTAGAGTATGTGCTATGTGGCAATGAGAAGAACATATAATCTTTTGTTTTGGGGTGGAGAATTCTGAAAGGTCTATCAGATACATTTGGTCCAATGTTGAGTTCAGCTCCTGAATATCTTTGTTAATTTTCTGCTTCAGTGATCTGTCTAATACTGTCAGTGGAGTGTTGAAGTCTCCTACTATTATTGTGTGGGAGTCTATGTCTCTTTGTAGGTCTCCAAGAACTTGCTTTATGAATCTGGGTGCTCCTGTGTTAGGTGCATATATACTTAGGATAGTTAGGTCTTCTTGTTGAATTGAACCATTTACCATTATGTTATTCCCTTCTTTATCCTTTTAATCTTTATTTGTTTGAAATCTGTTTTGTCTGAACTTAGTATTGCAATCCCTGCTTTTTTTCTGTTTTCCATTCACTTGGTAGATTTTCCTCCATCCCTTTATTTTGAGCCTGAGTATCATTATGTGTGAGATGGGGCTGTTGAAGACAGCATACCATTGGGTTTTGCTTTTTTATTCAGCTCTTGTGCATATAGTCTTTCTTCTTCACTGCTATTGTCACCAGGAACATCCTGAACTGTGATGGCATCAACTACACCAGGCAATGCCAGGGCCTCAGAGGCATCAGTGGAATGGGGGAGAGAAGAAACCCTACAGAGATGCCAAGTGTTGCACAGGCTAATGTGGCCCTCTTCTAAGTGAATACACAAACCCTAAGAACCCTGAATATTTCACATGAATGCCACCAGGAGTGCATGAAACCATGCTAACACTGTGGAAAGTAGAGGACTTTGGCTTTACTGGATGCAGGTCAAAAAGGGGATTCTTGGGAGGGCATTTTGTTAGTCTCCCCTTCCAGGGAAGGTGTACCCTTGGGTTATTTAATAAACCCAAGCTCAAATGTGGCACTCTTAGGAGCTCAGGCTCCTCTGAAGATGAACACTCAGAAAAAAAGGTAGATAGAATCATAGCTCTTTGGGATGTCACGAGCTAAGGAAGTTGTTCTTACCCCTTTATATTTTGAGAAAATAGTGCTCAGCTCCTCAGATACCAGCTCCCTCTCTTGACAGGGGTTTATTTGTCTTTTATCCACTCCCAAGCCTGCAGTTGCCCTTCTGCTTTTTATTTTCTTTTATCAAGATATATGTTGAGATTGCTTTTTTGTGAAATATTTCAATGTATTGAGTTGGGTTAATTGCTAATAGATAATCCCTTGAGTGTCTGCTTTATTATTATTGTTGTTATACTTATTTTGAGATAGGATCTCACTCTGTTGCCCACGTTGGAGTGCAGTGGCATGATCTTGGCTCACTGCAGCCTTAACCACTCAGGCTTAAGCGATCCTTCCACCTCAGCCTCCCACAGACGCAAGCCACCACACACGGCTAATTTTTTTTTTTTTTTTGTATTTATTGTAGAGACAGGGTTTCACTATGTTTCCCAAGCTGGTCTAAACCCCCCTGGGCTCAAGTGATCTGCCTGCCTTGGCCTCCCAAAGCACTTGGATTATAGGTGTGAGCCACTGCGCCTGGCTGGTAGATATTACCAACCCTCAATTCTGTCCATATTTACTTATATGATTTTAGCACGTGGCCTGGTGCTGGTGACCACAGTCAGGAAGAGCTCTTCTGCTAGGGCAGGCATGTCATCTCAAAATATAGCCTCCCTCATGGCATATTTAATATCCAACTGATGCATAATGGGGCATCCCACTGGGGTCTTGGGAAGGGGGCTTCTGGGAATCTACACACTATTTTTAGAAAACAAAGTCAAACACAAAACAAAGCAATCAAGCAGGAGTGTTTATGAGTCAGAAGCATCCACTAAGAAATGGGTGTGCCTTTCCCTGCTCTACATGGTGCAGGCCTTTCCAGACCAGTCTGTGTTCAGCCTAAACTGGACTTTTCTTCCTCATGGTTGATCTACCTGAAGCTAAACAGGGTAGGTGTGATGAAGATGAGACAGGGCAGGGACTGGGGCATGAGTGAAGATGGATTTCGTGGCAGCTAGCATATGGGGAACTCTGCTTTTCTGAGAAAACCTGAATGTTTTATGAAACAGATCTTACTGAGAGGCCACTTGAGGTAAAAGTTTCCCCTATTGGCAAGTGGAAGTCCATGTACTCTGATTAACACCATCACAAAACTTAGGGGGCTGTGTAGCCAGCCTGTGTGAGATCCCACTTCAGGCAGGAAGACTGCTGGCCAAGTGTCAGATGGGAAACTGGGAGATGTGAATTATAGCCCTAGTTCTGCCATAAGTAACTTGGGGCAGGAGGTTTTGTTTGCTTGTTTTAAGCACTTTGGGCATCAGTTTCTGAACCTACAAAATGAAGGTACAAGATTAAATTCATGCTTTTCAACACTTTGAACTTGTAAACTAAGATAAGAGAGTTTTCTACTGATCTGGGACTCTATGACTTTGAGGTCTGGTGAGGATAATCTTTCTCTTCCTCCATTCAGGCAAATGGTGTAACACATGAGTGAAGCTCTTTAAGGGATGTCAGTTCTTATATTCTGTGATGTTGTGTAACCACATTTACAGTGCCTACTCCTGTCCCTTGAAGATGTCTCCCAGTGATCCTGGGGATGAACACCAGGCAGCTTTCCAAATAATAGGGTTTTTTTTTTTTTCTGCCATCTTGTAAACCTTCTTGGACCAACAACCAGCCCAGCTACAGCAGATCAGCAGGAGAACCAGGCTGTCTGGTTTGGAAAATAAATTTTGACACTGCTCTGTCCTCCCTGTGCTGGTAAGTCCTGGATGTTCAGTGGCAAGTTAGCCTGGGGTCCTGAGGGTCATGTGAATATGGCTATATGTCATGCATGCGACTGTAAGTCCTTCTCCTTCCAGCCACCGTGGTCACCTGCAAAGTCCCTTCCCTCATATTTCCCTGAGGCTTCTTGCTTCCCTTTTGTTATATTTTTGCCCTTCAGGTCTATCTTTAGTTTTACCTTTTATGACATTTTATCAGCATAAAAACAGAGTTATCAACAGAAAATAAACATCTGAAAAAGGTCTAACTTCACTAATTAAAGTAATATAATTCAAATAATGAGAGATAATTTTTCTCTAATTTAGAGAAATTTGTCAAAGATTAGAGGATATGATAACCAATGTTGCTAAGGCTGTGATGAAAGGGCTGCACTCATACCCAGTTGCTGAGAGTATGGATTGAAACCATCTTCCTAAAGGCCACAGTTTTAAGAACCTAAAAAATAGACAGAAATTCCACTTCTAGGAATGTGTTCTAAGGAAATCATTGGAAATGTCTGCAGATTTATGTTTTAGAGTATTTACAAAATATTATTTGTCCCCCCAAATGGGGATTGGTTAAATAAGTTATAGCACATCCATTTGAATAAAAAACAAACACATATCCATTAAAAATCCTGTTTTGAAAAATCTTTAGTGTCATAGGAAAATGTTTGTGATATACTATTATCTGAAAAAAAAAGAATGTAGGATTATATATATAATGTGATCTTTTAAAAAATGTGTTTTATACCAGTTAGAATGGCTATCATTAAAAAGTCAGGAAACAATAGGTGCTGGAGAGGATGTGGAGAAACAGGAACACTTTTACACTGTTGGTGGGACTGTAAACTAGTTCAACCATTGTGGAAGTCAGTGTGGCAATTCCTCAGGGATCCAGAACTAGAAATACCATTTGACCCAGCCATCCCATTACTGGGTATATACCCAAAGGATTATAAATCATGCTGCTATAAAGACACATGCACACGTATGTTTATTGCGGCACTATTCACAATAGCAAAGACTTGGAACCAACCCAAATGTCCAACAATGATAGACTGGATTAAGAAAATGTGGCACATATACACCATGGAATACTATGCAGCCATAAAAAAGGATGAGTTCATGTCCTTTGCAGGGACATGGATGAAACTGGAAATCATCATTCTCAGCAAACTATCGCAAGGACAAAAAACCGAACACTGCATGTTCTCACTCATAGGTGGGAATTGAACAATGAGAACACATGGACACAGGAAGGGGAACATCACACACCAGGGACTGTTGTGGGGTGGGAGGAGGGGGGAGGGATAGCATTAGGAGCTATACCTAATGCTAAATGACGAGTTAATGGGTGCAGCACACCAACATGGCACATGTATACATATGTAACTAACCTGCACATTGTGCACATGTACCCTAAAACTTAAAGTATAATAATAATAAAATAAAATAAAATAAAAAGTGTTTTATGTATTCACATATTTATATATACCCTAATAATCTTTAAAATTACAAGGAAGTCTATTAAAATTATAATAGCATGTTAAGAAATATTATCTAAAACTTGGAAAAAAAGACAAGATTCACTGAATGGCCTTTCAATGCATTTTGGAACACAGTTTAGCAAGTCCATTCCATGGTTATCTCATTCTCTAAGGGAATGTTCCTTTGTTGAACTTATTTACTATTGATTGGGGGCTAGACTCCGTAAAGCTACATAAGAACATGTAGATTTTTTTTTTTCCAGTAAAGAATCCAATTATTTCTGTCCTGTAGGAAGGCAACCTCAAAGGTTACAGTTTTGTTACCTGTAAGATATTAACCAGTTTTTTACCTAAACTAGCAACCTTCGTCATTGTGCTGGCATGCCTATATGCTCAGTCTCTCAAATTCACTTTCATCCAGTTTTATCATTTTGCTGGTTCCCTCATTGTTGAGTTAAATAAATCTTTGACATTTGCTTACTTAAGATTTGTATGAGAATCAAGTTTTTAATACAGTATTTAAAAAATACTTTGGCAATGGCCATATATAGCTGGTAGGTTTACAGGAGATTTTGATTTTCTTTTTATATTCTTCTGTATTTGTCGAATGTCCATTAAAGGACATGTTTTACTTTTATAAAAAGAAAGCACAAAAATGTCTGTATGTATATACACATGCATTCTATATTAATTTCTCAGGCTGTACTTTCCCTAACTCTATACCCAGTAAAGGGCCAACCTCCCGAAGATGCATAAAGACACCTTTGCCGTTGACCGGGCAGACCCTGAATCCATAGGACATAGAGAGAAAGGTGCTCCCTGAACACTGATCTGGATAAGCATTTCTGGGTCAGTGCAGGGGCGTCCATTTCCCCAGTCGGCCGAGCTGGCCTAAAGCTGAGGACCTCTTAGTGGGAGCTGAGGACATGTGCCTGAAGAGGCAACCCCTTGACTGACGGAAATTGGAGTCTGAGTTACATGTGGGGGACTGGGAAGCACAGCAAGGTCTGAAATGGGAGACCCAGGGGAGGGCAGAGAGGACCAAAGGAGGAAGGGGGTCTACAAAGGAGGAAAGGGGTCTACAGTGTGGGAAACAGCCTGGACGCAACAGCCGGGGGAGGAGGCCTGCTCTGGCCCCAGTGGCCCCTTGTAAGCGGGAAAGGCAACTGGCTAGACGTCCTCTGTGTTATTCACTCTGATTTTATCCTTTATCTTCCCCTCCCAACCTCACCTCCTTTCTAACCCCAAAGCCATGCAGCTAATATGACTAAGATTGCTGGGCGTTTGCTTGGAAATGCAAATGAGAATTTCTGGTAGTTTCCTAGTTTCCTTGATCTCCTTTGTCAAGTTTATTGAAGGGAAAGGACTCTAAGTTAAAAAAAAGAAAATCCAGATTTTGAACACCAGCTCTCTTTAATGCCAACTTCCTGAGGAGCTGCCCAGCCCTGTAACAACCTGGAACAGAGGCGCCATCACAGACTTGGCTCTGACGGGCGGTACAGCAAGAAGCCTTGCTCGCGTGTGGGACGTGCCCGTTCTGGCCTGGAGAGAGGGCCCAGAGACACCGTCTCGCCACCGCCACCTGCTTACTCATTGTCACCAATGAGATGACAAGAACTGATGACGCATTTCCCTTTTGCTGCACTCTGATACCTCAGAGACCACAGCAGAGAAAAAGCTGCTTTTGTAAAACTGGAGCATGAACTACGCGAACACCCCAGAGGAGGTCTCTGCTGCCCTCTGTTGCTGGCTTCTTAGTAACCCTAACCATTTTTAAGAATACAGTATTTGGTTTCAGTAACTTTATTATATGAAAAGTATGCTCGGAGGAAAAAATGTGTCAAATTTAATCGGTCCTGGGTACTATCAACATTTTAAATTATTGCCAGTCTAATAGGGGAAAATGGTATCTCATTGCTGTTTTAATTTTCATTTTAAAAATTCTAAGTGAGGCTCAAAATAGTTTATTTTTCCAGTTTCCTGCCAGTGGATATACTTTTCTTTTTTTGTTTTTTTAATCTTTTTTTATTGATTTAGAAAAGTTTTTGCTGTAAATGCGTTTCTTTTTATACTAATGCTTTTCTCTGTTATATAGTCAAATTTATCAGTCTTTTCTTTATGACTTCCGGCTTTCATGTTCCTTAGGCTATGTTTTTTTTTTTAAATGCATGCATATATTTAGTATAGTTTTTAATATTTAAAACTTTAATCAATCTGGAATTTATTTTTATTGTAAAGTGGGAAATAGAAGTACAGCTTTATGTTTCTTTGTTTTTAAAATGGCTTGCAAGTTGTACCAATATTCTTTCTTAAATACTCCATTTTATGGCTTACTTGAAGTGCATTTTTGCTTCTAATGAGACCTGACTTTCTGGCCTATTTCAGGACTTTACATTGTTCTGTTGGTCTGTTTTTCTCCTCCTGTGTCAGTACCTATAATGTGTAACTACTAGACATGTATTAATATAATAGAATACCTTTCAATATTATATAGGGCTAGTTTCCCTTCTTGACTATTCTTATTATACATTTTTTATCTTTCTAGATAAACTTTAAAATCAAGTTTTCAAAAGACACTGTTGATATTTTGATTGGGAATGTGTTATATTTAATTTATAAATTAAGAGAAAATTGATATTGTTATATTTTGTGTCCTTGTAGCTAAGGCTTATGTCTTTCCCTTTTTAAATTTGTCTTTTTTTTAAGTTCACCAATAGATTTTAAAAGTTCTTTTCATGTTGGCCCTCCACATATTTTTGTTGATTTTATTCCTAGAGTTATTTTTTGGTTGTTACTATAAATGGGAACTGTTATTCCATTGTATTTTCTGATTATTGCTTGAATACAGCATTTCCACAGTTGATTCTTTCCTAAAAGCTGACACTATGACAGCAGTTGGAAATTAAAAAGAAAAGCCATGGCAAAAGACAGTCACAGCTCCACTTGGCTGTTCTGTTCTTTCAGAAAACGTAGTGACCTTGTATGAGTACATCCCCCGAGGTAGGGTCAAAAGAAAGTCTGTTAGGACACTCAAGAGTTTCTTGGAGATGTCAGGATATCCACTGGGGTTCCGAAGTAAAGATGCTGTCATTATTTTAATATAAATGATCAATTATGAAGATATAGTTGATTGGTATAAAACCATTTTTAAAATCTATATTGCTGCATAGTCTTCAGACTTTTATTTTCATTGCCATGGGGAAGTTTGTAGGAATTAGAGGAGCTCCATGGTTTTCATCCTATAAGGGACTTCAGAAAAATAGCATGAAAGCAAAACTGTGGTAGGGTCAACACATGGCGCTCCTTTATTTGGTTTGAGGTATAAGTTAATAAATCACCTTCGGATAAGCTGCTGACAGAATTTATTTGCACCGACTATAATAGGGCCACCTCCTCCATATAGACACTGAAGTCCACAATGGTGTTTGTGCCATCTTTGAAAAGGACTCTCATTCCAGCATTCATAACCACCAGGGCATTTTGCTGATGTGAGGCCTGTCAGAAAGCTGAAGCAAACTCTCAGCTGGAATACAACTGGAATACAACAAGACGACTTTTTTTTTTTTCTTTGAGACGGAGTCTCGTTCTGTTGCCCATGTTGGAGGCTGGAGTGCAGTGGCGTGATCTCGGCTCACTGCAACCTCCACCTCCCAGGTTCAAGCAAATTCTCCTGCCTCATCTTCCCCAGTAGCTGGGACTACAGGCATGTGCCACCATGCTCAGCTAATTTTTTGTATTTTTAGTAGAGATGAGGTTTCACCATGTTGGCCAGGCTGGTCTCGAACTCCTTACCTCAGGTGATCCACCCGCCTCAGCCTCCCAAAATGTTGGGATTACAGGTGTGAGCCACCGCACCCAGCTGATTTTTTGTTTTAATAAATTTCAAACCTACAGAAAACTCTCCAGGATAGTACAATAAGTAATAATACCTATATACCCTTCACCTAGATTCACTGATCACCAGCAGTTAACATTATGCCACATACACTCACTCTTGCTCTAGATAACCCTGGCTACCCCCGTCAGATGGTTTTAGCTGAATCACCTAAGAGTTAATTATTGACATCATAACACTTCATCCTTAAATATTGCCTCATGTAACTCCTAAAATACAAGGGCTTTCTCCTACATAACTTCACCATCATTGTAAGGATAATGAGACTTACTAATGAGTATTGAAACAATAGTGTTGTTTAACACACAGTTCATATTTGAATTTTTCCAGTTACACAAATACTGCATTTACGATCTCCCCCATGGGAGCAGTGAAGATGTCATCTTCTTAGCTCTCTTGACTCCTTTACTCTAGGAAAGCTCTCCAGCCTTTTTTGTTGTTCATGACACTGACATTTTTGAGAGTCAGACTAGTTGTTTTGCAGCCTGCCGCTCAATTAAAAAATATTTATGAAAAAAATCTTTTTTCATAAATTGATTTAGGTTAAACCTAGGGGGTGGCAAGAATGCTCAATGGATGATAGGGGACAGGACCTGCTGCTTCGTTTTCTTCAACATCCCCCCCCGCCCCCACTCCTGGCTGCAGACACCCTCCTGGAAACTCATGAACCTGTCATAGGCACCATTCTCACAATATCATCTACCTTCTCATTTAGCAAATGTCTCTGAAGTCCTAGCATTCCTAAAATTAACCAGCGCAGACTCTGCATATTGGGTTCTGTTGATCAAGAGCAAGTTATCAGTAGTAAATCTTTGTTTAATTTTATTCTTCTAATTTATTCCACCATGTCTCTAAATTATAGTTGGGGCAGGGGGACACCTAGCAATATTTCTGGTTAATAGTGGCAATCGTCACTATTTATCTGTCCTTGGTGCTCATGTGCCACTCGGTAGAGTGTCAATCAATACCAAATTAGTGAATGATAGTGGGGGAAGGTGTCAACAAAATGAGTGTGCTGCTCTTCTCTGTTCTGGCAATGGCCATTGCTTTTCATTTATTGGTTGAACTGATCTGGAGCTGAAGAACTGAGATTCAATAGTAACATCCACATTTGTTCAAGTTTTCAGTTGGCAAGCAGATATTGCCATTAAACAAAGAGCAAGTCAAAGCCATATTTTGCCCATCAGTGAATACACTAACTGCTCATATTGGACCGGAATCTTAGTATGATCAGAACTCATTTGGTTCCCTGTACATTTCTCTGAAGTTCTTATTAGTTTGAAGAAAACATTAATCTGGGGCAGTAAAGCCAAAATAAAATATTTTATAGGCCGGGCACAGTGGCTCATGCCTGTAATCCCAGCACTTTGGGAGGCCGAGGCGGGTGGATCACGAGGTCAGGAGACCAAGACCATCCTGGCTAACATGGTGAAACCTCGTCTCTACTAAAAATACAAAAAATCAGCCAGGCATAGTGGCACATGCCTGTAGTCCCAGCTGCTTGAGAGGCTGAGGCAGGAGAATCGCTTGAACACGGGAGGCGGAGGTTGCAGTGAACCCAGATCACGTCACTGCACTCCAGCCTGGGCGACAGAGCGAGACTCCATCTCAAAAAAAAAAAAAAAGATTTTATAAATTATTCTTTATTTCACTTAACTTCTCTGAGGCTGATGGTGGGTTTTGGTCATGGATCTGCCCCCCATTCACTGTGCAACTTTGTTGAAATAATTAAACATATTTGGGCCCCAATCTCCTCATCTGTACAATAAGGTTATTGACTTCTTTCAAGTATATGACTTGTCATTCCAGGGATCCTAGGTTTTTAGAGCTTTTGAAGAAGAAAGATAAGAGAACAATGCAATGTCCTGAAATTCTCTAATGACGCAGATTGACATCTAATCTGTTATCATTTGCACCTAGGCATGTAGAAAATATTTGCTACAAATTCTTTTTTTTAATATTATATCATATTTATTTGGGAATGGGCATTGCAATGGGAATACACATGCCATAGTAAACGTGCATATTCAGGGAGGTGAAGGAAGATAAAGATTTTTAAAGGATAAAAGAGGGGGATTACATAATTGTTTTGAATCAATTATCCTTGGCTACAAGGATCAATAACACTAGTGGCACCAGTCCCAAGTTGGACAGGCAGTTGCTGGCAGATGTCCTCATAAAAGTATTTTTTTGTGTAAGTTTGCGATGGCCTTTGTAAAAGATTGTGGTTTTTGCAGATTCTTTTCTAATAGTTCTCGTTATCAGGCATTTGTGCATGAGAACCTTCCCCAGCTCCATTTGTGAGAATTTTTAACACAAGTGATTCAATTTTGATTCTTTTTTTTTTTTTGAGACAGAGTCTCACTCTGTAACCCAGGCTGGAGTGCAGTGGTGTGATCTCGGCTCACCGCAACCGCCGCCTCCCAGGCTCAAGCAATTCTCCCGCCTCAGCCCCCCGAGTAGCTGGGACCACAGGCAGGCGCCATCACGTCGAGCTAATCTTTTGTATTTTTAGTAGGGACAGGGTCTACTTTTTATTATGCTGTATTCAATCCAAGATAAAAATAAAGCAACAAAAGCAAACGGATGAAAGTGAACATTTTAAACTTTATAATCTCATATCTTTCTAGAGACAGGAATAAAAAACAAACTAGGACTTGTTCTGGTTTAAGGCTTGCATTGGTTGCTTCTGCAAGAAAATGATCATTTAAAGGAATTTGCTGTATTTCTTCCACTAGGAAGGAAAAAAACCATTTCATTTAAAGATATTATATACTATTGAAACTACTATTATTAAATTTAGGATTTCTTATTCTGAAAATACATGCTAAAATTAAAATTAAATTGAAAAATAGCCACACATAATATCATGACTATCACAGATTCTGGTTGTATCCAGATGTATCTGGGAGCCCTGTCTTGGGAAAACAGTCTCCTACCTGTGCTAATGGAGCAGAACTCCTCCAGTTTATGGGGAACATTCTGTCAAGATTACAGTGTGCAACTTACAGGAAAGAATGGTGGGAATCAGTGGGTAAATGTGGTGACAGTGACAGACAGAGGGGTGTGTTGTGGGGAGAGAAAGTGTGAGTGATTTTGAAGAGTTGAAATGTCTGGAGAGTGATGGTGATAAAAATGGATATATTACTCATGAGAATAGTGACATTGGCCGATGAAATACAAATGCCAGCAGTAACATCAATAAATGAAACACCCTTAAAGTCCAGTGATTATTTTAAACCCAAATCCTAAAACATAGCCACACAAATAAATGTTACTCTCTTTGAAATGGCCAGCTTGGGAGAGATTACACATTTGTCTCAATAGTGCTGTCATGACATTGTGGGAACTCTGGGGAATATTCTTTCAGAGTCTGTAGTCTCGGGGGTGATAAATCTTTATCCTTTGAAGGTGAGTTTGATTTTTGGTAAGAGGTCAAAGACATTCAGAAACCAGTTTGACGTGTAAGGCAGTGGATCAAATTGGCCATCACACTCTTTGGTCAAAAGTCTAGTGAAAAAGAGACTGATTTTTTCTCATGTAGTTTGTAAACCAAGAAGTGTTCTGGTCTGTCTTTTGTTTCACTATGTAGAGTCACTTCCTCAGGCTGGTCCTACTGGAACTTTCCTTTCAAATCAATGTACCTGACAAGGTCTGTATTATTCAATGGATCCTTGGCACCATGAAGGGTATCTTGTGATTCTCATGAATCCCCTTCAGTGGATTTCACTGTAGTTATACATTTCCCCATAAAAGCTACTTATGAAATTGCAAGATAATAAAAAATACATATAGTGGTCCCTGACCTCAGTTCCTGAGCTCCTAAAACCCTGGTAGGTAGGGGCACTAGAAGAATCTTTGGTTTTAACATTTGGTCTTTGATCTCCAGGCCTGACACAGAGCTCCTAAGACCTTTGTAATTTCCTCAGTGACAGGTGCATCTGACACAGAGCTCCTAATCCCTTGGAATTTTCTGGGCGACAGCAGCACCTTCTATCCCAATGAGGTGGTGGTTGGTGGGATCCTGGTTAGCCTGAGAATGGGGGCTGGTTGCCAAGGGAATCAACCTTGCAGTTAGAGAGTTGGAACTTTCAGCCTACCCCCTGATGGAGAGAAGAGAGAGGCTGAAAGTTCAGTGGCTCACCAAAGACCAATGATGTAATCAATCATGCCTACGAAATGAAGCTTCCATAAAAACTCAAAAGGTCAAGGTTCAGATGAGTGTCTGGATAGCTGAATGCATGGAGGTTCCTGCAGGGTGGCGTGCCCAGGGAGGGCATGGAAGCCCCACACCCCTTCCCACATCCCTTCCCCTATACACCTTTTCCATCTGGCTGTTAACCTGTATCCTTTGTAATGTCCTTCATAATAAATGGGTAACTGTAGGTAAAGTGTTTCCCTGAGATCTGTGAGTCACTCTAGAACATTAACCAAACCTGAGAAAGGGGTCATGGGAGCCCCCAGTTTCTATCCTATAGGTCAGAAGTTGCAGAAGCCTGGATCTGTGATTGGCATCTGAAAAGGAGGGCAGCCTTGTACGACTGAGCCCTCAACCTGTGGAGCCTGACACGGTCTCCAGGTAGGGAACGTCAGAATTGAGTTAAATTAAATTGGTGTGCACTGGAGAACTGCTTGGTGTGTGAGGAAAAATCCCACACACATCTGACATTAGAAGTGTTCTGGGTTGAGTGGTGTGTGAGGGTAGAAAAAATTATGCTTTTTCCTACAGAGTACCAAAGTATAAATTTTTAAAAATGTAAATGATCTCTTTAGAACCTAAGCAAACAAGTCCGAGACAAAAAGGAAGCCATAAAGCTGTTAAAATAAAACTGCCTCTAAAATAAAACTCTATGCTTCATTACATTCTAGTCTTGCTTTATAACATTAATCAATTACAAGTGCTTTGTCTCTTGACAGTGACTAGATAAGAAGAAAGACAGATTGAGATGGTTTCACACATGCTTCCTGATCACTTAAAGTGTGTCATTTTCATCCACTGTCCTGACAATGTCTGTGCTTCCAGTTCTATCCACAGCAAAATGAAAAGTTAGTATGGTAACCAATGATTTAAATGACAGGTTCATATTATTCCACAATTCTGCATTCAATACATTTATAAAACTGACATCAGCACTTCTGAGGGAATTCAGTAGCTCACCTTTTGAAGCAAGGTTGAGTACGCAATTGCCTACACCCAAAGCAGGAATGAGATCAGAAGTTGAAATTCTGCTAACAGTTGACTGCCTAAGGACAAAAATAAAAATTAATCAGCAACCTCAGGGCTTTTATTATGAATGCTGAATTAAATAGAGAATGACATTTCTTTTCAGTCTCAGCAATTAGAATAAAAAGTGCCAGTATAAATGAGAGATTTTCTTCCAAATCTTAAAATATTTTAGAGGAATCACTAATCCCTTTATTTATTGGCGAAACAGAACTGTGAAGACAAATCGTGAAAATCACTTCCATGCCACCCACTTCTAATTTCTGATTAGGAGAGGACTCCAGTGATTTACATATGAAGAATTTATTTTCCAACTCTGCATGTCTAGCTTGCTTGATAATAGGAAATAGTTAAGCAGAGTAACCCCAGGTGCTTGCAGCTGGTGGTGGGTGGGTGGGGTTAGTAGCGTATATCTGGGAAGAAAGGGAGCAAGAGCTGTTTGGGGTGAGATGTGGAGGGGGAGGCAGGAGCTGAGCTGGAGAGGGTTTGAAAGAGGAGACTAGGCAGCATCCCTGAGACAGTGACATCTTCAGGGTGGGAAAAGTTGATCTCCCAGCCAAGATATCACCACTAAAACCTACCCATGGCTGCAGTGCAGATTCAAGGAGCACAGAGGTGACAATATAAGGAGAGATTCAGATGTAAGAGGGGGCAGAGGAGAGATGGCTTGTGGGCAACATACCCTGACAACCTTTGGTCTGGGGAAGCTGCCTCCTGGGAAAGGCCATTGATGGGAATTTCATTGTTGAAGAATTTACTTTGAGCAACAAATTGCAGCTAGAATGACTGAGATGAACCTCGCTGATTAAAGGCCCTCCTATAAAGATAGAACTGTTGTAATCAGGCAGCCTAGAATGTGCATGTCACAGGATCCAGAAGAGGCCAGCAGAAACACCACGCCACAGTAATCAAAGAGGAGGATGCAGACTGGACCACAGAAACAATCCAATGATTCTTTCATACAGAGGCATTGAGGGTTAGCAAGGATAATGCTGCTGCTGTGTTATTTATAGTTGATAATTATATGTATATTTGTAGTCAATATTTTACAGCTATATATCATATATCATAATTAGAATAATATAGAATTACACTGAAAGGTTGAGTTAATTGTGTGGTTCTCATTCATATTTGTTATCAGGTGAATTGTTCTCAATGAACCCATCAGTTATCTCTGTAAGTAGCAAGTTAAAGAACCCCTTAGGGAGCTGTTAAAGATAGACATTTCTGGACTGGATAGATTCTCAACAGACAATTGCAGATACGAACCAGGTCATGGGTGGGTGAACCAGGAAGGCAGCATCTCCCCTCTGGCTCCCTATTCTGAAAACTTGGGCATTTAAGTGGCTTATCCACAAGGGTCTGAAACTAGGCAATCTAATGTTTCAATCATGTGAAAAACACCAATGGATACAGCAGAAAGTGGTAGAAATCATGAATGATAACAACCTTTCCTCACTAAACTACCCAAACCCAGATAATGGGTGCAGAAAACCTACCGCCACGTTCATGATCTATTGTCCAGCCAGGGTTCTCAGGTGCTTCAAGGGAGCATGATGTGTCTGTGTGTTCTCTGGGACTTGGGGACCACATCAGCCAGGATGTCCCTTACCTAGGCCAGGCTGAGACCAGCACCTGGGGTCAGCTCTGAAAGTGAGACACCTTCATTAATATTCTGTAAACCTGGGAAAGAAGAGGGCAAGTCGGAAAGGCCAGAGTAGGCATATAATGCCACCACTGTCTTTCATAAAGTATCCCTTTTTTAATTATTAAATAACACATCTTCCTGGTAGACTACCTTGTAAATATAGAAAAGTAAGGAAAAGAGAGTAAACATGATTCAGAATCCCTGAAAAGCAATCAGAACCATTACAGCCGTGCTTTACACTCTGCCCTAAGGATCAAGAGAGATTTCCTTATCAGGTGCTGGGTAGCTCCTCTCCCACCATCTCCCCCACTCTCTGCTCCAGCAACAGGCACTGCCTTCAGTCTCCTGCACTCTGTGTGTGCTGTTCCACCCTCTTTACCTGGTAACTCCCCCTTCCTTTCATCTCAGCTGAGAAAAGCCTTCCATAACTGTCCAATAAGTTTGGGTCACCCTATTACCTGCTCCTCTAACATCACATTCCACTCTTTCATAACACTTGTCACAATTGCGGTTTTGCATTTCATTTGTTTATTTCTTTGATACCTGTCTTCACCATCAGATTATAAGCTTCATGAGAGCAAAGTCCAGGCCTTTTTCTTTAAGTCATTGTATCCTCAGTGCTTAGCACCATGCTTGTTTCCTTGTCTAACTTCACCAAGCCCTTCCCATCTTTATGGTTGAGCTTGAATTTCATACCTCTTTCTCTTTGGCTCTCTTATCTGTATCATTTCCTACTAAATTTGTATCCAGTTCCATGTGATTGGCACTGAATCATTCTCTAGTTGAACCATAATCCTAAGTGACACTATAGGTATATATTAACCTGCCTGCCTGCTTTTCTGCCTCCCTCAATTCATAAAACAAATCTGAGCACCTACTGTGTGTCAGGCATGTTCTAGGGGCTGAAAGCACAGACATGTTATCCACTGTCAGGAAGTCAACATTCTCCTAGGGGAAGACAGTCATAACCAGACAATTGAATACGTAAGTTATAATTTCAGATACGATAAGTGCTATGAAGAACCAAAGCTGGGTAATAGGGTGATTGTGAGAAAGGGTGCTTGCAAGCACCCCCTGGTAACTCATCATGGTGATTACAAAGCATTGCCATACCAGCAGCTGTTGCTCAGGACCCTTGTTATGCAACTGAAAAGCTTCAACTAATGAATCTCTACCTTGTGAATTACTTTTCTTTACCTTTCCATCCCATTCTGTATCATGAGTTTGAAAAAAAGAAAATATAAATATGTTCTATATTTATAATTGCTTATGTTTACAAGAACATAATGGTTCAATAGGTAATATACAAATGTTTTTGGATTGTTTCATCAACAAATGTGAATTCACTCAGCAGAGGGAGCTCATGCTTTAATTTTGGGAAGCTGGACAGAAAAGGCTCTTGTAAAAAGAACCTGAAGTAGGCTTTGTGGCTCTTATTTTAAATAAGACTTGTTTACAGTACTTCTTGAAGCCGAGACCATTTGCTTAAGGATGGTTTGATTTTCGTTGCATAAACAGATGCGACATTTTGGGGCAGAGTTTTCTTCAATAAGGTTCTGTTTTGCTTACCAAATAGACCAACTTAGACCAGGTTTCCCAGCTCAGGAATCTAAGGATTCATCTAGAAAGAAGGTAACTGTCCGTAAGTTACCTATGTCTCTACGGCTTTTCCTATTACACTGTGAACTCAGAACATACACTTATTTGACCTGTTTTAACATGGCTGTGATTTGGCATTGAAAACTTACAAATAGAGGTTTTTGCCCTTTGAGATTATAAAACAGATATTTATTGAGACTTCAAAGGATGTTCAAAGGATATTTACAACAAGGTGATTTAGGTTCAAAGGCAAAGACTGAGAGAATGAATCAATTTTTCAGATAAAGAGCCAGCGCCATGAAGTTGACTCAGCAGTGTTGAAATCACAGGTAAAATCAGCAACACAAACCTATGGGGGGTGTGTGTATGTGTGTGTGTGTGTGTGTGTGTAAACTACAATTTTCCAGTTATTCAGAGGACTATAAAATGACTGAAAAGGCTGTTTTAGGTCAAAGTTTTTCTAGCATTATGCATGCTCTTATTGTGCATTTCTACAAGAAAAAAAGCAACTTTTAAAAAAACCTACTTTTTATTATCAAAGAGATTCGTTTGCAGAAAATACAGGGAAAAGTGTTAAGAGGAGCAGAACAAACACAAGTTATTTTACTAGTGCTTGCAACTTTATATATAGCTTTAAAATTAGTGTATGTTGCATGTAAGCGGGTATTTATTTTTGTCTTTTCCTTTCTTAAAAATCCCAGATTTTCCTCAATCAAAATTTAAAAGTCACTAAAACTGAGCTAATCCAAAAAAAGTCAATTTTGAATGCATTCCATAGATTGTGGAGAAATATTCCACTAATGATAAAGGAAAATATTTATGTCAAATATACTTATTGCATCACTCTGTAATTATTCCTTTATATAACTACATTTCCCACAATACTATTAGTTCCTAGGGAAGAATTCATGTTTTTTTCAGGGGGATTGATTTACCAGCAGGTAGCCCAGTGCCTGGTGCCTGTTAAAAGCCTAATTAACTATAAAATTAATAAACAAATGAGTATTTAAAAATAGTTTTATTCCACCTGTACTTTTCACCAAAAAATGTTGATCTAAAGAATTGAGTCCTAAATTGTGGGGAAAAAACCCATGCCTGTCCTTGTTGGGTAGCTTTGAAACAATTGTTAAAATTGGTTCTTCTGAGTTAGAGAAGGGAAAACCGAAAGAATACCTGGCGAAGTTCTGTGGCCTGTGAAAACGGTGCTTGCTATTTACCAGGGAACGTGGTAGCTGTTCTCATCTGCTACTGGGGGGAAGAAAAAGGCTAAGTACGCCCTGAATCGTGGAGGTAGTTAGAGACAGCTGAAAGACTTCTGGGTGAACAACAAACATTTTGCTGAGCCCCAGCTCTGTGTAGAAAATTGAATCTCAACAGAGGATGTACAGTCTTTACCAGGATTTTCTGAATCTAGCAGACATTCTAAAGATCCTATGTGGTTCAGCATTACAATGTCAAATATGATTTCCTCCAGCCACATGATCTCATGATTTGCTTAGTGTCAAATAGCCTGAGCTTGCTTTACCAGAACCATCTGCAACATCAGGATCTTGTTACAGTAAATGAGAACGCACCTTCTTTTATGTTAATCACTATAAATAATTCCAAAATCCTTGCAAGATGGATAATAATTGGATGGAAAACTTCTTTGAATTTCATATCAGGCCCTAAAAGACAGAACGATTATCATTGGTGGGAAATAAGTCAGCTAGATTTCATTTTGCAAATCACACTATGATTCAGAAGTGATAATTACAGATCCTAATAAAGTGAAATAAAACTATTACAATTGTGGCTTGTTTTCCTCCTCAGTAATTTCCCCTATATTGGAACTGAGTTTGATCCAAGCAGTAAATCATCTGTGGATTTTTTCACTGTAGAACCCAATAAAAGAAACATCCATTTTATTATTTACTGACGTTTTAAAAGAATGGAAATTTTAACCTCAGAAAATTTAATTGCATTCTAGAGTTGGAATGAGAGGCCAGATTGCTCTTTATGAGCCAGATGTATTAATTACATAAGGAGTTGGGCACAGGAGGTAAATTTTAATCACCCAGGAATGTATTTTGATTTATGAGTAGATGCTGCAACTTACATCTCCTTTCACT
This sequence comes from Pongo pygmaeus, assembly GCF_028885625.2. Lineage (NCBI taxonomy): Eukaryota > Metazoa > Chordata > Mammalia > Primates > Hominidae > Pongo > Pongo pygmaeus. Next base: position 100,770,291 of record NC_072384.2, on the reverse strand, counting down.
AATCTAGGTTTTCAGTATACAAAGTGAAAACGGGGGCCTCCTGCTTCCCCATGAACTAAGGTTTCCCATCATAAGAGGAGGGTGCTGGGGTACCTAAGTTTCAGCCTCAGAAGATCTTTCTGGGTTCCTGGAGTGATCCAGGTAGTTCTCTCCCCATGGGAAGTCAGAGACCCCAAAAGAAAATGGGGTCTCAAATGGAGACCCCAAAAGAAAATTCTCTGCCGTTCTCTGCAATAGACAAATGCAGACTTAATGCTGATGTCAATGACAAAACACACAGACTTTATTACAGCTCACAAACTGAACAAGAATGAATGAAACCCACCATGGATAACAAAACACATAGAATAGTGGCCTAATTGATTCATAATAGAATCCACTGCTTTGCATATTTGTTTTTCCATCTCTTATAGCTTAAAAAGAACAAAATGGATTTTAATTAAATCTTGACTTATAAGAATCCTATGTATCAGTGATGAGATGTCTAATGTCAGATTTCCAACTGAAGAAATAATTATTGACTAAGTTATGAATGAATATAGCTCATTACTAGAGAATTAACTATGTGTGCATTTATTGTCAGGCAAGCATGTAGGACTGAAAAACACAGAGTACACCAGCAGACCCAGGTTCTAACCGTGGCCTGGCCACTAAGTAGCCAGGTGAGTTTAGGAAAATCCTGGAACCTCTCTAGGCCCAGCTTGCTTTATCTGAAAATTAGGTATTTGACTAGATGATATAGAAAGTGCTTTTGGCTCTCAGAGGCCATTGAAGTATGGGCCACTGTGGCTCTTCGACCCCATTGAAGTGTGGAGTAAGGCTAACTGTTGTTGAACAGCAGAAATACAGTAAAAACATAGAATATTAGATTAACTAAAGCCGATGGGGACCTTCCTCTCACAGGCCATTATTTTTTCCCAAGCAAGACTGAGGAGTCTCACAGCTACAGTTGAAAACTGGACTTTTCTCAATTAGCAGAAGTAGTTAATGGGCAGAATTTCTTCAAAGTTTTCCTCTTCTCTATTTCTCTAAAACCAATGGCTGTGATAGATGACAATAAAATGAAATGAACAAGTATAAAATGAATATTTATGAGGGCAATTTGCAAATAGTTGACCATGCTTAATTGGATACCCTTTTTCTTTTTTTTTTTCTTTTCTCTTCTTTTCTTTTTTAATGAGCTTCTGTGCTCCCAGTTTTGATTCAGTACAGGATCATCTATTAAGGTAATATTTTCTAAGTCTAAAATTGTTACTATTCCACAAGGTCTAATTAAATTTGCCACTATTTTTATAGTGCTCAACAAAGAATAAGGCATTCAAGGAAAAGCCCTTGACTTCTGATCACTCCTTCACATTTATTACATGAGTAAATCTGAGAACCACTGATCTAGCTTTACAGAAGAAAAAAACAATGAGGCCCAAAGAGGGAAAGTGAGCTGGCCAAGGTGACACAAATGGTTAATGTGAACAGGACCATGAACCCAAGGGCACCAGGCTTCTTGGCCAGAGTCCCCTGAAACTGAAATAGTCCCATGCACCTGGAAGAAGAATGGTTTAAACAATTTCTGCAAGTTGCTAATGAACAAGGGAACCATTTCTCAATCAGGAATTGAATTGCTTAATCCATCTGAAATAACTTTGATGATACCCCTGCAAAAATACTTTATGCAAAATTATTTTGTTCAGTGTGGGAGCCATTGAGAGAGCAGATCTTTTGGTGAAATTTTCCAGTTTCATAGATCATTTCACTTTGAATGATTTCAACACTGAACAAAAATCATGGTGGAGAGGCTGCTGGAAATTGAGCAATAATTAAAGGCAGATTAGCTACATGAGAATTGCCTTATCATAAGGTTCTGTAAATGTTGCTGTAAGTTATGTGCTTTGCTGGAAAGATGGCAGAGAGATGGGAGCCCCTGGGAATGGATTACAACTCTGATTAATGAAATAATGCATGTGTTCCTCTCATCAGGGGAGGCCAACGCTTCTCAAAGTGTAGTCTAGAGATACCTAGAGGTCCCCATAAAACTCCCAGGGGCCCCAAAGTCAAAATTATTTTGTAATGAAAGACATTATTTGCCTTCATCCTTCTCACTCTCCCATGAGTGTACAGTGGAGCTTTACAAAGGGTGCTTAATGTGTGTCATCACAACTGGCTGAATGCACAAACAGATAACACGATTCCAGCTGCCTTCTTTTAAGCCCGTATCACAGAGATTTACAAAAATGTAAAACAATGCCACTCTTCTCACTGGTTTTCCTGTGGAAAAATATAGTTACTCTTCATGAACAATGTTATTTACGCTAATGTGCAATGGGTTTACTCTTGCTACTTTTAAATAAATTAATGAATGAATAAATGTTTAAAATGCTTTTCCAGTTTTAATATCAAATACTACAAATGTCAATATTTAAAATCCACATAAACAAGGCTCTTTGGGGTCCTTAATAATTTTAAGGGTGTAAGCAGCCTGAGACAAAAACGTTGAGAATCACTGTGTTAGGCATTGGTGACACAACGGTGAACACAGCACTCAACAGTGCCCTCGTGGAGCTGGCTTGATTTCACAACCCAGGGAGTAAATAGGCAGTCAGCTGGGAATGGAAATAGCCTATACGGGAAGGACAGAGTTCTGTGGGAGCACAGGGTGATCCTCTTGAATTGGAAGTACTGTTTCAGTGAAAGAAATGAAGAAGGCATTCCTTAATCATTGCTTTAGACTTCATCTCTTCCATCTCTTAAACATTCAGCCCCTGCCTTTTAATTGTATTCTCCCCCGTCAACACTAATTTATTTATTTTAATTTAATTTAACTTAATTTTATTTTTTGAGAGAAAGTCTGGCTCTATTGCCCAGGCTGGAGTGCAGTGGCACGATCTTGGTTCACTGCAACCTTGACCATCCCAGGCTCCAGAAGTCCTCCCATCTCAGCCTCCTGAGTAGCTGGGACTACAGATGTGTGCCACTATGCTGGGCTAATTTTTGTACTTTTTGTAGAGGTAGGATTTCACCACGTTGCCCAGGCTGGTCTCAAACTCCTGAGCTCTAGTGATCTGTCTGTCTCCGCCTCCCAAAGTGCTGGGATTACAGGTATGAGCCACTGTGCTTGGCTTACCAACAACATTTAAAAGTACACAAGCACCTTCCACTAATAAAGAAGGCCAAAACCCCAAACTTCATCCCCAGTTCCCCTCCATCTACTGCCCTTTCCATTGCCTTTCCCTCAGCAAAATTTGCAAAGATTTTGCAAAATTCTTTTTGCATCACTGTCTCCATTTCTTTCCTTCTCTATCTTCAACACACTCCTACTGCTTTTGTGAAGATTAACAGTGACATCTGCATCACTATTTTCAGTTCTCATCCCACTTGGTCTCTCAACATTTGCTGTATTTGACCAATCTCCTTCTCTTTTCTTGAGATGAAGTCTTCCTCTGTTGCCCAGGCTGGAGTGCAGTGGCGTGATCTTGGCTCACTGCAACCTCCGCTCCTGGGTTCAAGTGATTCTCCTGCCTCAGCCTCCCCAGTAGCTGGGACTATGGGACTACAGGCATGCACCACCACGCCCAGCTAATTTTTTGTATTTTTAGTAGAGACGGGTTTCACCATGTTGGCCAGGCTGGTCTCGAACTCCTGACCTCAGGTGATCCGCCCGCCTTGGCCTCCCAAAGTGCTGGGATTACAGGTCTGAGCCACTGCACCTGGACCTGACAAATCTCCTTCTTAAACACACTCTTCCACTGCTTCCAGAATACCCCAGTCTTCTGAATCTTCCCACCCCCGCCCCGTTGCCAGCCTCTCACTCTCAGTCCCTTGGGTCTACTTATTCTAATACCCATTTGTGAGCCTTTGAAATTCCACCAGCTTAAACCCAGTGTCTCTTCTCGGCTACACCCTCATCAGTACCCCTGGTTTTGATCTCAATGATCAAATGCAAATTTATACAACCCACCTTGACCTCTCCTCTGAGCTTTCAGCTACCTACTTGATATTCCCCTTTGGATTTCTTAAAAGGATCTTAAACTGGTATGTGACAATCCAGATTCCTGATCTGTCCCCTGAAAGGTGGTTCTACTCCAGAATCCATAACTCAGCCTCTTACTATGTAAACGCTAAGTCTGGGAATCACTCCTCACCCTCCTTCTTGTCACCCTTTCCTGGGCCACTGTGGTAACCATCTGTTACCCTGCATTCACTTGTGTTCCTCCCAATCTTTTCTCCACACAACAGCCAGAGGGGTCTTTCACAGTAGTAAATATGATATGACTTTCCCCCATTCAAAGTCCTTTAATGCCTCCCCATTACCTGTGCAAAAAATTCCTGCCCATCCAATCTGAATTAAAGTCCCACCTCCTGGCCTCTGTCTCCCTTTCCAGCCTTCTACTATGGTGTGAATGTGGGTGTCATAGTCAACTCTCTAACATGACATGTCCTTATCATTTGGAATTGCTTGATTTCTTTTTAATTTCCGCATTCTGCAAAGCCACAGACCAATGCACATGATTTTTACTTTGCCTAAAATTCCCTCTCCATGTCCCATTTATTCTCCTTCTCCACATCTTGATAACATCTGTTTACAATTGAAGTTTAGCTCCAGCTTAACTCTTTGCGAAGCCTCCCTGAATGCTCACCCTATCCTACCTCTTGCTCTCCGCTATACTCCCAGAGCTTGGGTCACAAGGCCCATGTATAACCCTCTTCATGTTCTGCTGCTGGTGGTTACTGACAGGTCTGTCTGTCCCCTCACTGGCCTGTGAGCTCCTTAGGGGCAACTGGTTTGTCATTCCTGTATCCCAAGTGGCCAGCTCAGTGCCTGGCACTTGGAAGTCTCCTAAAAGAAGTTTGTGAAACAAATACGGGTGAGTCCAAGGAATGCCTAAGGGAAATATTAAGAAAATAAAAGAAAAGGGAGCAGTTAAATGCTGTCAATCTGTGCGGAGCTGCTCTGGGAGACAGGAAGGCTGTTACCGCCCTTGCCTACTCATCACGCACATCCTGGCTTTTCCTTCTGGCTTCATAAAGGTGCTTGTGTGGCAGAATGGACTGTGCGAAAGTCCTGCCCTGGACCAGAGGGAGAGGAGTTCCATGAGGTGAAATATCAGGGAAAAGGTGCGTCCACCTGGGGCCAAGTCTGGGATGAAAAATGCTTTTCATAGGTTCCTGCGGGGTGACAGTTGTACAAAGGCCCCCTTGGGGGCAGAAGGTGGCAAAGGCACAGCTGCAGATGGGCTGATGAGACTGTTTATTCCCTCGCAGTTGGCATAAAAGCAGAAATAAATCAAAAGAAAGAGAACATACCGTTAGTTCAGATGGAAATAGCAAGTTCCTGGGTTGGGTCTAGGGGCTGACATTCTTCTTTTTTATATGATTTGGTACAAATCATAAAGGAAAAAATTAATGTTTCAATTTTTCAGTAAAAACAAAGTCAAAGTTCGATGAGTGTCATGATTGTTAACAGCCTACTGTTGAGTTTCTCCTCTCTGGTGGGCCTGGACTGGGTACTGGGGACACAGGGTGCTGAGAGACAGCCCAGCCCTGCAATTGCATTCTGGCTGGAGAAGGCCGGGGGTGGGAGGAGCAGAAGGAAACTGGCAGCTGTTAAGTAGCTGCTCTGTACTGGCAGCTGGAGACAGATGAACTGCAAGGAGGGGTGGCAGGAGCTGAGCATCAAGGAGTGTTACAAACACAAGCTCCCCAGGAGGCCAGGGAGCAAAGGGCTGCAGAGGCTCCTCCTGGGGAGCTTGTTCTTACTTACTTTTCTATTGGTGTCAGAAGCATCCAGCGTTGATTCAAGGAGGCCATTCCTGGTATTGCCCTTAGTCCCTGGGTCACTGGGTACTGTGGCCCCCTCTCACCATGCCCATCCCTCAGGAGCAAGGGAGGGAGGAGGGAGAGGACAAGGAATGGAGCCAGCACGGAATCAGATGGGAAGCTGTTCCCCGGGTGTAGAAAGAAGTCAAGCAGGTCCTCTTGGCGACATAGGGGAGGCTAGTAGGAGACTGAGGTGAGGCAGGTCAGACAGGACTGTGGAAAGTCTTCAAAGCAGGCCTCAGATGTGAGACAGAATTCTGGGGCCTGGAGGAGCTACTCTGAATTTCTGAACCAATATTTCGAGAAGATGAATTTGACTGTGGTATGTAGTAGTTCCCAATTCTAGGCCTGCTGACTGGTCACATCCATCACCTGGGGAGGTTTGTAAGTGTTCAGAGCTTGTCCTGGGCCATACTACAGGTGGTTCTAATCCAGCAAAATGGAGGGGAATCTCAGGCAAAAGCATCTTGAAGAAGCTTCCTAAGCAATTCTGGGAAATTTGAGACCCTGCTGTGAGTTAGGTTGCATGGGAGGTGTTGGAAGGAAGGTGACCAGATAGAGAGTCTGCTGTAATAATTGCAGTGTAATTGGAGATGGTCTGGACTCAGGGAGTGCAAGTGCAGAGGACAAGGGACAGATGAGCCTGCAGCCCGATACATGAGCCCAGTATCAAGTCTTGGCTCTAGGGGAGAAAAAGCAAAAGGGATGGTACCAATAGCATTAATATGGAAGTCAGGAGAGAGTTGTTTAGTGGAGTAAGGTGAGGGTTACGATGAATTCAGGACCAGGTATGTAAGGGAAGGGTCAGAAAAGACAGCAGAAGTAGAAATGGATTCAGAAAACATATGGAGATGTCACCTGGAGTCTCAGGAATGGATGAGTCATTAGGTGAAGAAAGTGCATGAAGATAATTTAGCTACAAAGGAAACAGGGAGGATGAATGCAGAGAGTGAGTGGGAATGAAAGCAGCTGCATCTATGGGAAGGGCTGTCTCATAGAGGAGGGACAGCTCTACCCAGGGTTAGCCCATATGTGGAAGTGGCAGGACAGCAGATCTCAGCTTAAAGTAAGAAATGGCTTCTAACAGATCTGCCCAGAACCTCCCAAGCCAGCTCTGACTGTCAGCTGGTACAGTTTACCAGTTCTATTGGGACTTCATCGTGATTAGTTGATACGTTGCAGGGAGGTGAAGTAGGGAAAATAATAGCTGAAGAATGAGTAATGTTTAAATTAAGTACCTTACTAGGTTTTTTTGTAATGTCATTTTTTATGCCTCTGAGAGATGAGGCCCTCATCCTGGAGTTTGTTCTTATTTATATTTCTATTGGTGTCTGAAGCATCAAATGTTGCTTCCAGGAGCCCATTCCCAGTATTGCCCTTTGGCCCTACGTTGCTGGGCTCCCTGTCACCATGCCCATCTTCAAGGAGCAAGGAGACCCCAGGGTTAAGGGACATTCCACAAACAGCCTGTACCCCATCGCTGAGCCACAGGCTGTTGGCACTCATGGCCTCAGAATTTCCTTCCCAAAAGGCCCGAAATCTACTTCCACAGCCCACGTGGGCCTCTGCTGCAGTCTCTCCTCCCAGAGAGGACAGATACCCATCTAGAAGCTCACCCCTAGGCCTGAGCTGTGACCAACGGGCAGCTGTTTGGGGAATGGATGGAGCTTGGACAGGTGAGCTGGGTGTTCAATCTGTGATGCCAGCAATGTGGAACAGAGCTGGGGTGGGAAGAGAAGAGAATGAGATGTCTTCTTATATTCTTCCTTTGCGCTTGCAAATGCTAGGGGGAGGCCTGACCCTCCTGTAACTCCAGGCCATGATATTTGATGTCCACTGGGTAAACAGCCTATACCAGTCTTTAAAGTCCCCCCTCCCCTTTCAAATATAACTAGGAATCAAGCAAATTTGGATTCTAGAGGGAATTGTATTTCTGCTTTAATTACTATACCATCCATAGGAATTTCTTTTTGTTTAAACATTTTTTTGCATATGATTATAAAATTAATGCATACTCATGTAAAAACATCACGTAGAATTGCTGAAAAATCTACAGAAGGGAATAAAATTACTTCATAATACAACTGTATTATGAAGTAGAGATAACCACTATCAATGTTATGTGTATTTCCATCCACTCTTTATGATTGCTCTGTATATATGTGATTATATTATGTTTATACATTTTTTCTATAAATCTGGTATCAGAGTGCTCAATTTTTACATTTTTTCACTTCAAACCATTTTTATTTTCAAATTCTTTAAATATTGCACAAAAGAGATTTTCCAAGATAGTATAAATTCCAATCATATTGTTATGCCATGAAATACTTAAGCAATCCCCTATTGTTGGACATTTAGTTTATCTCTAATATTTTTGTAATTATAAGTAACATTGTGACAAATATCTATGTATATAATAAATATCTGACTTACCTTCAATTACTCCCCTAGAGTAGATTCCTGATGGTGAAATTGCTGGGTCAAAGAATGTATACACAGAAATTTTAAATTCCTTGGACATTTTCTAATTTCTACTGCTTTTGTGAGCCATCTCTTGCCGAAATTGGCTCTTCTGGGCAATTCTGAACATCAGTTACCAGGAAAAACTGGCACTCAATAAACAATTACTATGTGCAGTCACTGTACTTGGAACTTTCAGCACCTCATTTATGTCTATGGTTTAGCCTTCCCAACAACTTCCTTGAAATATTATCCCAGTTATACCAAGGAGGAAATTAAACTGGAGCTGGAAAGTTACAGAGCTAGGATTCAAGCTAGTTTCCATCTTGCCAAGGCTGGTGTCACCATGCTGGTGCCATGTTTGAATAATTACTATATCCTGCAGGCCCTGTATGTGGGGTCCTTTTCTCCCAGGTAGACTTGGGTTTGCAGTGATTGGGGGAAAATGGAAGGAAAGGAATGGAAGGACTGAAAGAAAGATAATTGTTCTTAGAACTCCAAAAGCCTCTTGCACCAACACCCCAATCCCCAATAGTCAGGGGTTCATCATAATAGATCAAAGGGCTGCATGGAGGCCAGACAGTATGTGGTCAGCATGATATTTTATGTTTTACAGACATGATATAATTTACACTTTATAGTCATAATCCCATTTTACAGATAAACAAAGGTTTAAAATAAAGCAAAGTTTTAAAACAAAGGTTTAAAGATTTCCATGATAGTGGAATCAGAATTTGAGGCTATGCATTCTGATAATGGAGTTCATGGTCATAAAACAGGTAAAAGAGGGCAGAAAAAGAAAGACTTATACTTGCTTTGTTCTCAGGGCCTGATTTTTTCTTGATCCAAGCAACATTTACCTTCCCCATTCATTTGGCAGCAAAATGAACTCTATAGAAGAAAACAAGAATGGAAAAATCAGAGAATCCTGGAGTTGTAAAATACCACTAGAGGTGATGATGATGATGGTGGTGGTGGTGGTGGTGGTGGTGGTGGTGGTGGTGGTGGCAGCAGTGGTGGTGTGCTATGGTTCAGAGACTAGGGAGAAGCAGGGAGCAGGTTGCCCAAGGGAGGACTGAAAACCCTGGTGCCCCCGGTGCCTCCTAAGTTAGAACAATATCCACTGAATTGCCACCAAGTCACAGGGATTTGGCTCCACTGAAGAATTCTTCCTTCTGCTGAAGCTATGGCCCCTCCATTTATTTCAGTCTGGGAATCTGGCATCGGTCTTTTCTCCATGCTTATCTGACCCAGTGATCTAGCCAGTTAAATAGATTCAAATAATCTTTAAATCCACAGGGAAACTGGAAATGAAATACAATCATCCCTCAGTATCTGTGGGGGATTGGTTCCAGGACCACTCACAGATACCAAAATCTGCAGATGCTCAAGTCTCCTATATAAAACAGAACAGTATTTTCATGTAACCTATACACATCCTCCTGAATACTTTAAATAATCTCTAGATTCCTTTTACTACCTAATACAATGGAAATGCTATGTAAACAGTTGTTACACTGTATTATTTTACTGTTTTTTTTTTTTTTTGACAGACTCTTACTCTGTTGCCCATGCTGGAGTGCAGTGGCATGATCACAGCTCACTGCAACCTCCGCCTCTCTGGCTGAAGCGATCCTCCCACCTCAGCCTCACAAGTAACTAGGACCACAGGTGCATGCCACCATGCCTGGCTATTTTTTTTTGTAGAGATGGGGTTTCGCCATGTTGCCCAGGCTACCCTTGAACTCCTGAGCTCAAGTGAACCACTTGCCAAGACCTCCCAAAACGCTAGACTTACAGGCGTGAGCCACTGCGCCTGGCCTTGTATTGTTATTGTTATTTTTTTTCTTAAATATGTTTGATCTGTGGCTGGTTGAATCCAAGGATGTGGAACCCACAGGTAAGAAGGGCTGACTGTATACGTGATGATGGAAGGTACCAAATAATTTCAAATAATGAATGAATGAATTGAATTGAATTGAAAAATGATCAAATAAACAAATAGATCTCATTGTAATTTGTCTTACTTCTCCAGCTCAGGTAGAGAGTAGTCATAATATTTATAACTGCTATGCAGAATAATAATTATTTGACATCAATTATTCATGTCAATTTTGTTTACAGAGCTCTCTAGTCTCCATTCTTTAACCTTTTAGACATACAGTCATGTGTTGCTTCAGGATAGGGATACATTCAGAGAAATGTGTTAGGTGATTTTGTCGTTGTGGGGTCATAGAGTGTATTTATGCAAACTTACATGGTAGAGCCTACTACACAGTGAGGCTGGATGGTACAGCCTATTGTTCCTAGGCTGCAAATCTGTACAGCATGGTACTATCCTGAATACTGTAGGCAATTGTAATGTGACGGTAAGTATTTGTGTATTTAAACATAGAAAAGGCACAGTAAAAATACAGTATTATAATCTTATGGGACCACCATCATATATGCTGCCTGTCATTGGCCAAAATGTTTTATGGAGCACATAGCTGTATTATTTGCTTGTCCCCTTTGTTATTCTCTTTCTCACTTTTCCACATTCTTTTAACAATATAGGAATCTAAACATCTCTGGGTATATAATCTCTGCAGTTTATAATGTATCTTTTCAATAAAAAGTTTGTATTTTTAAAATTAATGATTCCATGTAGTCTTTCTTAGCTACTTCCTATAGGGTTTTTTATTTTCAGTTAAGTATAATAAAAAAAATTTGGTCTTTGTCCCCAGTTGGTTCTTGGCACAGAGCTTTCAAAACACTTGGAATTTTCTGAGTTATAGGGGTGTCTTTTGTTATTCATGACGAGCCTCTGTATCACATCTGAGTTGATGCTAATGAGAAATCTTAGGATAGGGCCCCTACATGGATGGCCTCAGGATGGCTCTAGTGAGCAGAGAGACCAAGTGATTGGAGGGTCTTCCACCCACCTGACTCTGAGGGAACAGCGGGGATGGAGATAAAGCTCTATACAAACCCTTGAACGAGGAGATTTATGACCTTCTGGGTTGGTGAATGCATCCATGTGCCAGGAGGCTGGTGCACTTTAATTCCACTGAGACAGGAGCTCCTACGCCCAGGACACTTCTGGACCTTGCTTTATGTACTTTTCATTGTGCTATTCTTCTGTGTCCTTGACAATATCTTTATAATAAACCAGTAAATATAAATAAAGTGTTTCCCTGAGTTCTGTGAGCCATTCTAGCAAATTACCAAAACCAAGGAGGAGTTCGTGGGAACCTCCAATTTATAGCTGGTAGGTAAGAAATATTGGAGGCCCAGACTTGCGATTAGCATGTGATGTAGGGGATCTTGTGAGACTGAGCCCTTAACTTGTGGGAGCTGCCCCTAACTCCTGGTAGATAGGGTCAGAATTGGATTAAACTGTAGGATACCAGCCGGTGTCTGGAGATTGGAGAATTGGTTGGTGTGGGAAAAAACTCCACACATCTGGTGTCAGAAGTGTTTGTGTGAGAGTGTGGAGAAATTATGTGTTTTTCAGAGTGTAGGATGTGGAGGAAGTGGGCAGAGGAAAGTCTGAATCTAATGCTCTATGATTGCTGCACATTGCTGAATGGCTACTGATTCCACACAGCATAAAAGATGAAAATGTTCCTTCTTTCTTCCCCATCTACCACGAGTACTAATCAAAGATGGAAGCACATTCCAGGAGGACATAGGGATTTATTTCACAAAAATGTTTAACTTTGGCTGTGACTCAACAAAAAGTGCTGCTGAAATGACAGTATGAGAAATAGACTGTTTTCCTTCAACAAAACAAGATGTAAGGAAGATGGCCTCATTCGTTTTCACTTGAAATATGCTATTTATAAACTTCAGTTTCAAAAACCCATTGAGGTGCCACCTGTCTGTGTTTCTGAGAAAAATACCTAGTTACCATCACTGAGTTGGGTAAAATGTGAACCATTTTTCTCTAAGACACAATATTGTGCTTTCCTTGAAAACCAATCCTGCATAATGCACATGATGCTTTGCGACTTAATCCAGAACTGTTGGCTCTGCAGCTATCAGTTGTTTCATACTTACAGGACTGAAACTTCTCCCACTCTCCAAAATGGGTCTCTGTCCAGTACAGCAGCATAAATTACCTGGGAAGGAGGAAATACACAATGTTTTGACCCAAAGACCCCTGACATCTCTACCCTGACATGTCTCCCTTGTTTATAGGTAGGCCTCGCATCACTCCTTCCCCCCAAATCATATTAAACATCTCAGTTGTTTTTCAAGACTGAACTAATGTTATCAGATGGCATTTAGGATTCAGTTCTTACACTCTTGGCAAGGGTGAGGAGAAAGGACAAAAGACAGAGGGATTCCCACAGTGGGTACAAGTCACATGCTAGAGATGTGTACACCTTGTGACCAGAGGCACTGACTGCTTTTGTTCCAGACTATCTTTTCAAGGATGCTTGTATAACAAACAGTGTCGGAAGATAAAGACAGTGTCTCCCTGCAGAAGAATATGCAAGAATGCTTACTGTCTAGTAGAATAAATGATGTCACCTTCTGGGAGGCTTACCACCCATTATGAAAGATTTGAGCTCTCTAAGTTCAGGGTTCCTCTCCTGTAATGAAACTCATTGCACGAGTGGGTGTCAGCTGGTCCTCTTCACATTGCCTTGTGGGAATTCGGGATCAGGGAGGTGATGCAATCTACTGCTCTAGCTATGTTGTTGCTGAGAGTAATCAAGTCTTTTGTCTCTGACCCAGGAGGTTTGTGTCTTCTGTTGGCATTCATCAAACGGTGACAGGCTAAGTTGTTAGCTTGTAAGTAGGGTAAAACCTCAGGCCTTTTCTAGTTTTTGATAGCAGTGGATGGTATTGAAATATCTTATAATATTGAAAAGACTGACCCTGACACAGAGGTAGTATTTCTTAGAAAGATTGAAAAAGCATGTTTGGAAGCATGGCTCCCGGGTCTAATCAGGATGTCATTGCATCATCATTATTTCTGTATCTTTTTAGGCCAGCGGTTCTCACACAGACCCTCAAAGTCATAAATGAATATATACACAACACTTCGCACAACACTTTGTGGGTTCATGGACCCCTTAAAGATATTAATTAGACCTGAATCAGAACCCCTGGTCAGGACTGATTCTCCTTAAAGTTAAGGACCACACGCCTACTGCTAATAACACAATAGGCACTCAATTAATGTTTATAGAGTGGTGCATGAATACATTAAAGAAAGAAAGAAGTTAGGATATTGAAAATGTACATAGATGAAACTAAAATATGAAACCAAAGAGGACACTAGTTATATTGGGGAAAAAAGAATAACAATAAAGGAGGTCTCGGTAATTCTCCAGAGAAAATGACAAGAAAAATGGTCTTGGGAAAACAACTAGTTTCGATGAGGTGGTTAAGAATATGAATTCTATGACCAAATTACCAGGGTTCAGCTTCTGACTCTTCCACTTGCCAGTTGTACAACATTGGGCTGTAACTTCGCCATTTTGTACTTCAGTTTCTTCATCTACACAATTAGCCTATAGTACTTAACAGAGAATAGTGTCTGGTACATGGAAAATACTCAATAAAATTAGCTGTCATTGTGGTGTCTAGATATCAAAGCATAGGCTATAGGTGATAAAAGAGGAGGATTTGAAATTTTGGTGCAGTGAAGCTACTCATGTCTAATACTCACCACCAACACCTAGAGGATGAGATTCAATATCGGAATCTGGCAATGAAGAAAGAAGGAAGGGAAGAAAGAAAGAAGGAAAAGGAAGGAAGGGAGGGAGGGAGGGAGGGAGGAAGGAAAGAAAACCAACACAGGAGGCAGGAACTACATGATCATAAAACACACACTTGCCAGGTTTATTTACTTATTTGTTTAATTTTTTTTTAACTTTTATTTTAAATTCACCATACATGTGCAGGTTTGTTACATAGGTAAAGTTGTGTCACGGGGGTTTTGTTGTACAGATTATTTCATCACTCAGGTATTAAGCCCAGTACCCATTAGTTATTTCTTCTGATCCTCTCCCTCCACCCTCCAATAGGCCCCATTGTGTGTTGTTCCCTTCTATATGTCCATGTGTTCTCATCATTTACCTTCCACTTATAAGTAAGAACCTGTGGTATTTGCTTTTCTGTTCCTGCATTAGTTTGCTAAGGATAATGGCCTCCAGCTCCATCCATGTTCCTGCAAAGGACATGATCTCCTTCTTTTTTATGGCTGCATAGCTTTTCATGGTGTAAAAATATACACTTTTATTTATAAGTGGAAATCCAGGAAATTTACAGGAAAGAAGGAGGTAGAGATTATTTGGGTAAGAGCTTAAAGAGAAACAAACAGCCAGAAATTTGCCTAAGGCTCTCTTGTGCACACATTCTGTGCCACAATGCTTGCTGAAGGTAATTGTCCAGACATACTATTCCTTTTCTAACTTCTTCTTTTTTTTTTTTTTTTGAGACAGAGTATTGCTCTGTCACCCAGGCTGGTGTGCAGTGGTGTGATCTCAGCTCACTGCAACCTCTGCCTCCCGGGTTCAAGTTATTCTCGTGCCTCAGCCTTCCAAGTAGCTGGGATTACAGGTGCACACCGCCATGCCTGGCTAATTTTTGTATTTTTTGTATAGACGGAGTTTCACCATGTTGGCTAGGCTGGTGGTCTTGAATTCCTGATCTCAAGCCATCTGCCTGCCTTGGCCTCCAAAGCACTGGGATTACAGGCGTGAGCCACAGTGCCCAGCCTTCTTTGGCTTTTGATATCTGCCTCAGTTTTTAGCAAAATGCTGAGACTTTTCTTCTTGTTTATTGAACCCAGCTTCCTCTTTGACTCTTGGATCTGTTTGAACACCTAGTTTCAAAGCATCTCCTGCAGCCCTAGTGTGGGACTCTTTTATACTTCCATCTCCATCCTACCCGTTGAACCAATCTTTAACTCCCAGTGGGGGTTGGACAACACAGGCCATCAGGTCCAATGAAAGGTATGGGTGGGGTATCTCTGAAGCAAATTACAAAATTGGAACAGAAGGATACAGCTGGAAGAGGATCCTTCAACCACCCTTCTTAAAAAAGAGCGGCTAAAAAATTCTTTTATGTCTCAAAAGTCAGGGGAATCAATGAGAGGAATGGCTGCCAAGTTAACCGCAAACTCTGTGATGTGAAAGTGACAGAAAGTTGGAGGACAGCGTCTTGGGTTTTGCTCTACAGGGCTGTGGGCTGCAAAAAGCCAATTTCAGAAGGTACAGAGCAGCAATGGGCCCTCTCCCATTGGCCAGAAACTACAAAAAGAGAATATAGCACAAAAGGCATAAGAAGCACTCAGAAATGAAATCTGGAGGATACAAGTGTAAATGAAGAAGAAATAAGAAGGCTATACTCAGATTGGTCTCTGATTAGTAAAAACAAAGAAAGAAGATGAACAAATGATGAAAGCCATGGGACAAAACTGGAGATGAAGGGAAACGTGTGACACAGAGCAGTGTCAAGAGGCTAAACATCAAATTGAGATAGATTTTGTGGAAAATACTATCAACAACAAAATGCATCAGAGAACACATACACAGCTCAAGGAAGATGGAATAATGTTAATAGATGTCAGAGGGAAGACAAAACTCATTCCTATTTTTGCCTCCGTATTTCTCACAAATGAATGCTTGGTGAACCTAAAGCATCAGACAAGCACAGTTAAAAGAGACTTGAAGCCCAAGATATGTGGAGATTTTAAGAGAGTATTTAGCCTCTTTAAATTTGCTCAAGGGATCAGAGTAACAATTTATCATGGTATCTGATGGCCTGTGTTGTCCAACCCCCACTGGGAGTTAAAGATTGGTTCAATGGGTAGGATGGAGGTGAAAGTATGAAGGAGTCCCACACTAGGGCTGCAGGAGATGCTTTGAAACTAGGTGTTCAAACAGATCCAAGATTCAAAGAGGAAGCTGGGTTCAATAAACAAGAAGAAAAGTCTCAGCATTTAGCTAAAAACTGAGGCAGATATCAAAATTATATCCCATGACTGTGAAATAATTTGTAAGTGAGACTGTGAAACCATGGTCAATAAGCTTTTTGAGATATCATGATGAACCAAAGTGGTGCTAGAACACTGGAGACAGGCAACTATTTCAAAAAGATGGGTTATAAGGCGAGGTTGACTTCATTCTCAAGCAATTTTCTGAATCTATTCTGGAATGGATTATTGACAACAGGGCCTAGGAATGATGGCTCCTAAGAGGAGATTGGATACCTCAAGAATATTAGTCTCATTCCCTTTTGGGATAAAAATTCTAGATTGAGACTCTGATCAATGTCATAGACACAGTGCATGGGGATTCAAGGGACATTTGACTCACCTATGGTCCTCTATGGAAAGGATATAGGAACGTAAATGCATATCACAGAAAGACTTGTACTTAATTAAACAACAGTTCAATGTTAAGTGTTGATTTTCTCATAGTTCTCTGCTTGGCTTATTCTGTTCAATATTTTAGTCAATAACATATAAAAACAGCAGGCAGTGTTTATCAGATTTGTAAATAGCAGCATAAAAATTCAAAAGTATCTTGACAGGATAGAATGCATATGTGAAATTTAATCAGAATAAAAAAGTTTCTAACAGGACAAAACAGTGGAAATATCATTTTTAAAGTCTTAAGCCATTTTAATTACATGCAAGTTTATGAGTCATAGTGTTTTTTCCCAATTCCTAAGAGTCTATGATTTCATAAGCATTAATAACACTTTAGTAACAATTGCAGCAATAACCACAACAAATAATAAAAAAAAACCCCAAAAGGTCACAGCTTCTTTTGGCTAGCTCTAAATACACAATTAAAAGATTTTAGAGTCGTAATATTTCCAAATACCATTCCAGTAACATTGCAATTGCATCAAAGACACCCACACAAAGGCTGTTTCAATAACCATATGCTACCCAAATATATATTACATTAAAATTACCAGAAACAACTGATATGGTGCCAAGAATGTAACAGTCATATGGAAAATTGACTTTAATTTCTGGCTGACTGCCTCAGTTTCCCTTCCTGCTAAGTAGGAATGGATAATTCTTGCCCACACTACTCAAGAGGTGTGAATCATAAAGATCAATCAATAAATCTTTGTTGAGCCTTTTGGCCTGATCCCTTGGATGAAAATCCTCTAGCATCTCTGCTCCTCTTGGAAGGACAATACTCTTCTACAGTTGAAGAGGTTAGTGACTTACCACTTAAGATTTCCATTAATTGCTCTGTGGAGGGTTCTGGGTGGCTCCTCAGGACAGTGTAGATGGTCATCACCATTTCCAGGGTGCAGAACCCACAACGGGGGCTGTGGGCTTTAGCAATTCCTTCCTAAAAGCAAAGGACACAGGGCTCCAGGTGGAAATTTAAGGGTAAGAGGCTCTCAGAAATGAAACAGAGGACTCTGATTGGTACAACTATAGGTAGGTCCAGAGCCTGTCAGGTAGCAGCTGGAAGTGCCATGATTGTTCACATTTCGGATGCCAATGGAGGCTTTCTGGGAAAAAATTCCACTGAGGTAGTTGGGAAAGGAAGTCCTCAATGTCAGCCCTAGAGCATCACTTCAAGGGCAGAGTTTAGATTTAACCAAGACCACAGACATAGGGATTACCTACTTTTATTGTGTTCTGTCCTCATTCTGCTCCCACTTGCCCTCCTCCTGAAAGGAAGTTAAATTGGAGGGACTTATTGCCAAGGCTTCCCTCCAGAAAGAGAGCTCCAGCTTTTCCACTTCACTCTTTTTGTTCTGACCTGGGAGGGTAACTGGTATTTTATTCACTTTAGGGCATTTTTACTAATGTATCTTCAGTATGTAAGTTTAAAAATCTTATGAAAACTTGGCCCTGGCCGGGTGTGGTGGCTCACGCCTGTCATCCCAGCATTTTGGGAGGCTGAGGCAGTCGGATCACCTGAGGTCAGGAGTTTGAGACCAGCCTGGCTAACATGGCGAAACCCCATCTCTACTAAAAATACAAAAATAAGCTGAGCATGGTGGCACACACCTGTAATCCCAGCTACTCATGAGGCCGAGGCAGGAGAATTGCTTGAACCCGGGAGACGGAGGTTGCAGTGAGCCAAGATCACACCACTGCACTCCAGCCTGGGCAACAGAGCAAGATTCTGCCTCAAAACAAAAACAAAAACAAAAACCTTGGCCCTGAGACAAACACACGCTGCTGTGTGCCTCTGATGTAGTGAGGGGATTCCTGGGGGCCAAAGAACCAACAGGCTAGTGGACCTTCCTCCCCTGTGACCTTTGACTCAGTGATTTGCCAACAACCTCTACGGAACACCAATTCCTTGTGATGGGAGAGGGTATTTTTAGAATAAGACATAATCTTTATATCCAAAGGTTTATAACTTGGTTTGGTGTGGGGTACTCAACATATATTGTCATTTTTTATTCTTATTTTCTTTATTTTCTGGCTCCTGTATCAACATCTATAGTCTTGACCAAAGACTAATATATAGCAACAAGCCAAATTAAACATTCAGGTCACAAAATTACTCTTTCTGGCTAGAATTATCAGCATGACTATTTACACAGACCAAAGATAGAATATGTGTCCTTGTTTTTCTCATTTTATTTTATTATTTTAATTTTTATTTATTTTTAGAGATGAAGTCTTGCTCTGTCACTCAGGCTGGAGTATGGTGACCTGATCATAGCTCACTGCAGCCTCAAACTCTTGGGCTTGTGATCCTCCCATCTCAGCCTCCCCTGTAGCTAGGATTACAGGCACACACCACTGTGCCCAGCTGAGTTGTTTATTTTTTTATAGATGGGGCCTTGCTATGTTGCCCAGGCTGGTCTTGAACTCCTCAGCTCAAGTGATCCTCCCACCTCGGCCTCCCAAAGTGCCAGGATTACAGGTGTGCACCACTGTGCCCAATCCTTTTTCTTGTTTTATTATAGGAACCATAATGGATGTGAATCATCCCTTTTTTATGTCTTTGTGGCAGGACCCAAAGCATTCCTAGGGAGAAATTCCTCCCTGAGGCAATGAGATGGTCTGAAGCGACAGGCTGCGGGGGGGCGGGGGGGGGGGGCGGTCACTACCTCGTCACCACCTCCTCCACATTTTTATGGAAGTGTAATAAGCCTCAAATAGCAATCAATAAGGCTGCAGAAGGAAAAAGGAAATTAAGAATGGATAATATTTCTTCTTGTAAAGGAGACAGAGACCTTCACCTGCCATCTGTGTCCTCTAAAACCGTAAGCGATCACCCAGATGATGAAAGAAGCGACCTAAACCCATTGTTATCCTCAAATGTGCTCTTATCTGAACTGGGTGAATCCTGGGTTAGGTGTTTCCTACACCTTCTCTGGTGGTGACAACAGCTCTACAGAAAAAGGAGGCGGGCACCAGGCAAGCGGTGACAGAGAAGTGACTTCAGAGTTTACACAGTAAAGCCAAAAAGAACTGGCACAGTGACAGCAGCAGTGTTAAAAAAGAAAAAGAAAATATGTATTTAGATGACTATAATAGTAATCACTTTGATATGAATATAATTAATTGAGTGAGTGTTAGAGCTGGGCCATGACATAAATGATTTTGAATGTATAATAGTATGGCTACCTAAAAATAAAGAGTCTACTACTTGGAATTAAGGAAACCATTTTTCTTTCCAAACTATCTTGTTAAAATTAAAAATCTCAGGAGTTGAAGTGGTTTCTATTTGTTCCTATACCCATTTCAGTTTGTTGGTTGTGATGGTTGGTCAGATAATTAACACATTACCCTTCAAACAATCTCTACTGTGATTTTATAAAGAGCCTGGAAGGTGTGGGGAAGAAGTTAAATGAGACCAACTGGAAGGCAAGTCATTCAATAACTTCACCAGAGTGTAAGCTCTATGAGGGCAGGTAATTATTTGACCAGCCATCGCAGTGACAAACTGAAATGATGCATGACTGAAGGAAAATGTTCTATAAGTGCAAGAGAAATTGCAGTATCCAGAGGTTTGTTTTTTTTTAAAATTTGCTTTGCTTTCTTAAACAAACAAAAAGATATGATATTTTCTTAGAAAAAACAGTAAATTTACTTCAGGGTCTGAATTTCTCTCAATGACCTGCACAGAGGAATTGATTATATAGATTGAGTTAGTTTTCCTGTGGCCCATTATTTCTGAATAGTAAGAATCATTTAGAGTAGGTTGGTTGATCTTATTTGCCTGGCTTGATTAAACATCTCTTTAGCAATTACAGAGTTTCATGACGCTGTACTGTATTTGACTTTCTTTTGGCAGGACAAATATTTGGCTTTTTTTCAGAGGATAACCAACAAGAATTTGCATTGTAACACAACCCTGGCTTGAAGAAAATAATAAAAATTTATGAAATATTGGGTAGCTATACACTTTTAAAATTCTCGCATTCACAGTTCAATAAAAGAATGGAGACTTGAACTAAGGGTTTTAATTCTCATCACCACTTGAAAAACATATTCTTTGTTCTTTGATCAAATTTGAAAAGTTAAGTAAGCAAGACCTTGGCAGCAGTAGACAAATAGCATTCTTTTGGCATCCACAGGAAAACATTCGTGCAATCCACTAGCACCTCCCTTTAAAAGAGAAATGCTAGAAGAGTTGCCATCTCCCTAGTGGAGGAAATATGAAGCAGTAGAAAAAAACCAAACTTTGGGAGCAGTCAGATGAAAGCCAGGGTCCCTCTAGTGCTTGTTAATTGAGGGATCTTTGGGAGATTCTTTGGGAGCAGTTGAATGAAAGCCAGGGTCCCTCTAGTGCTTGCTAATTGAGGGATCTTGGGCACGTTACATAACCACTCTGAGCCTCCGCTTCTTTTCATAGCCGCATGTGGAGTGTGCGACACGCAGGGCTGGTATGCTCGGTTTCAACTTTACCTCTTCCTCTTGGCCAATGGTGCTAAAAACAAGGATATTGGGCTGCACATCAGGCACAGTGTCAAGGACAATGAAAAACAAGGAGCACCAATTCTAGTCATAGATGATGCCTTAGCTAAATCTCAAGCACTTGGAGCAAAGTGGGCCCAGACAATTGTTTGGCCCATTCACTTAAATGATTTAAGAATCCCTGCATAAAGGAGAACATGTTAGAATGTCAATGAACTGTGAAGTTTATTCCTGGCTTTCTGGATGACTTCTCTTCCATTCTTGCTAGTCAAAAGTTTTGTAATTATTTGCAAATGATGGGAAGATTTGAGACCCTTAATTTGTGTGTGTTTGTGTGTGGTGGCAATGGTTGTGGTGGGACAAGAGTTTAAGGAGGCAGAGCTGTGGGAGGAAGTGGGGAGGAAGAGAGAGATGCAGAAGATCCTAGCAAAGAGAAGTCGGTGCCTGATGGCTTGGATGAATACAGGTGCAATTACAAAATGTGGTCTGAAGTTATCAACACAATCGTTTTGCATCTGGTAATCCTGACACCTTTACATGCATTACAGAGATTCTCTCTATCTCTTTCTCTCTATCTCTTTCTCTCCTCCCCTTCCCTAAGAACCCTAAGAACTACAGATACAGATTGGTATAGGTTTGTCACAGTCACACAGCAAATCAGCAACTCACACACCAGTCACCTGAACCTAGGATCGTCTTGGCAAACATTCATAACAGATTGCTTCTATCATGGTTTCTTTCTTTATATGAATTTATTAAGAATGTAGAAAACTTACTTTTCTTCCATTCACATACAAACAAACCAAGTTCATCTGACACCTTGGAATGCGACATTATGCCACCATCATTGGCTGAATCTTGTGAAGTTGTATCAAAAGCCCCTGTTCCTGTGTCCGCCTGACAGGCTTGCCATGCAAGAGGATGAATAGTGGATGGAGCAGCTCCAGGGGCCATTTGTATCTGCTTCCTGAGTGTGTTCCTCCAACCAACTCCTGTCTATGTTCCCAACCCTCTTGTCTCCCCGCCTTTCTCTGTTACCCCCACTTTCCTCCTCCTTTAAGCCAACCTGGAACTTTAATTGCAATGTGGCCCTTACATAATGTATATTTCTCCTTGCCGTGGTGACAACCCACTGGAATAAGCTATCTTCTTCTTCTTCTTTTTTTTTCTTTTTTTGAGATGTAGTCTCACTCTGTCACCCAGGCTGGAGTGCAATGGTGTGATTTCGGCTCACTGCAACCTCTGCCTCCCGGGTTCAAGCGATTCTCCTGCCTCAGCCTCCCGAGTAGCTGGGATTACAGGCTGTGTGCCACCAGGCCCGACTAATTTTTGTATTTTTAGTAGAGATGGGGTTTCACCATGTTAGCCAGGCTGGTCTCAAACTCCTGGCCTGAAGAGGTCTGTCCACCTCGGCCTCCCAAAGTGTTGGGATTACAGGCGTGAGCCACCACACCTGGCCTTAAACCATCTTCTTAAAGCAGCAACAAGAAGCTGCTTTAGTCAGTGACATGGAGTTAAATCGTGCTATATTTGCAAATGAACTACATTCAGGGGAGTTTCTTGATGATAAATGTACTTTTTTCATAATTTGTTTTTAAATTACAAATAGAAGGCTTATTTAAAACAAAATAAAAGTATATAAAGCAAAAAGTGAAAATCCTCTATCCCAGTGTTTACTTTGCAGAAGCAACTATTTTCAGATTCCTGTGCATCTGTACAGAATTTTCGCATGCACATATATATAGATACATACATACATACATTATTTTTGATAGTTTCTAAAAAGTGAACTCAAACTATTCATGCTATTTTAAAATTTTCTTTTTTTCAAGTTATAGGTTGGTGCAAAGGTAATTGCAGTATTTTCCATTACTTTCAATGGCAAAAAGTGCAATTACCTTTGCACCAACCTAATACTTAGGCTCTCCATGCCTCAATTGCTTTCTGTAAAATAGTCAAAATAATAGTATCTCCCTTGGGGTTGTTGTGAAGTAAAGTGCTTAAAACAGTGCCTGGCACATAGGAAGGTAAGCTGTCAGTAAATGTTAACTATTTGTATTATTGCCATAAATTATTAAATAGTCATCTATTGATTTACATTACATTGTTTTTAATTTTTCACTATTAAAAATAATGTTGCAATGAAAATCCTTGGACTTCATCTTTGGACATTTGAGCAAGTATTTCTGTTGGACAAATTCCTAGAGTTGGAATTCCTGGGTTGAATGCTATGCACATTGCTGAATCCAACTAAATCACCTTCTAATATGTGTTCCTTACTATAACAAATCACGTACACAGCCTTCTCCAGCTCCGAGCATTATCCCTACTGTCCAGTTTTCCAGGATGTGGGAGAAATGACAGTTCTTAGTAGGCATTTATCTTGTTTGGTGAGGTTATCCATCTTGTTACACATTTAGTGAGTATTTGTACTTATTCTTCTCTCCTTTATTTTCTCCTAGTAGATTTTTTATTTATCTATCTGAAGAATTTTATTATATACAATAGGTACTAACCATCCTCTGTTATAAATGCCCAACTATCCTCTGCCAGTTTGGACCATCCACTGGGGACATAACATCATACAGAGTGCTCATTTTCAAGCATCCTGCATCCTGGAGGAGGGAGCCCATGCTCTAGCTAGCATTCCAGCTGTGCCTGCGCGAGGTTGTTTCATTGCTCTGTCAGAACAGCTGTTCCAAGCAGGATAGCGTCTGATGTGACCAGCAGGTTCCACAGTCATGCACTCACTCCCAGGCTGCTGTAAAGCAGATCCCCTTACTTTGCTGTAAATTGGCCCGGTGTGATGTTACATGGGATCTTACGATGATTAATCTAATACAGTGTAAGCCCTTAGATAGCGGTGATGGCTAAGATCTTGCAGGGAGGAAAGGCAAACCTCTACCCAGAAAACGTTAAAGTGAATCATTGCCCCTTCCAGAATGGAAAGGGTTCAGTGTAGTCAGTTTGCCACCAAATGACCAGTTGGTCTCCTGGAGGGATGGTGTCAAGTTGAGGACCAGCTTTGGTCTGTGTTTGGAGCAGATTGGATGTTCAGCATCAGCATCAGCTACATGGCAAGTGGGAGCCCATACTGTCAGGCCCGTGCAAGGCCTCCATCCCTGACACCATTGGGTGAGCACTGACCGGGGTGATGGATGACAGAGTTGGCTAATGTCACATGGCCATCTCATTTGGTCCACTTAATTGTTTAGCAACTCTTTCACAGTGGGAGCTTCCTACTGGGTGTTAACCTGTGATACAAAAGTCTTCACACATCATGCCCACTTCCATACGCCCATTCATATGCCATCTTTTCCCCAGTCTTGTAATATCACCCCCCCACCCAGGCCCTTGACCAGCTGGCCAAACCATTTGTTCCATGTATATCCTAACCTTGGGTTGAGCCACTCCTGTTTTCCACATAATGTGGATAATCAGTGTGCTCCCTAAAGCCCTGCCCATTGGGAAAACTTCCCCTTGCCACCTCTAAGAGGGGCTATACTGCCAACACTGCATATCTGGATTGTACCCAGGTATGGAGCCAACCCTCTTGTGAACCCAGCTCTGTCTTTTTCCTTCTCCATCAGCTTAAGGACCCCTCCACTCTGCCTAGCAGCTCTGGGTGTGAGTGGAGGGAGAGATGCTGAAGCACCGGTGTGGGTCACTGTGTCTGGGTTACCTGCTTCTGCTGCTGGCTTGTTCCTCCCGCTCCTGCTCCTGCTTGGTTCTGGTTGTTCTGCTTCCTTCTTACTGTATAGCTTTTGCTTGCCTGATCTTACGACTTGTGTTTTCACAAAATCCTCAAGTTACTTTTGTGCCTGTAACTGCAGAGCAGTACTGGATAGTGGCAGTCAGACCCAAGGAGGGGTAAAAGTGATAGAACCCTCCAGACAGAGGACACAGGCAAAGGCTCCAGAGTGAGAGCTACAACAGGAAACCCAGATGGGAAAAGGGAAGGGATCATGAGCCAACGCTGGAGAGACAGGCTGGGGCTAGATAACCTAGGGTGCAGGTGCCATCTTAGGGATTTGGGACATTGTTCTGCTGAGATGAATAGGAAGCAATTGAAGGGTTTTAGGCAAGAGTGTAACATGATGATTTTGTGTGTACATGTGCATGTGTGCGTGCCCATAAATTCATGTATATCTTTGGCTTCAATGTGAGAATGGTTGGAAGCGAAGCAAAATGAATGCAGGGAAATCAGGAGGGGATTATTGCAACAGTCAAGGGAGAAATGAAGGTGGCTTGGAGTAACATAGCGGCTATGGAAGTAAAGAGAGGGAGAGGCAGATTCAGGAACTGTCTTTGATGTGGAATTGACAGGATTTCGTGCCTGAATAGATGTGTGCGCAAATAGAAGAGAGCACCTCAGATCATTTCCCGTTTCCGGCCTAGCAACCTGTGGACGGCTGTACGACAAGGAGATCTGCTTGGGACACGTTTGAGGTGCCTTTGAGCCATCCAAGTGGCAATGAAAAGCAAGAGTTGGGTTTACAGAGCCAGAGCTTAAGCAAGAGAGTCACCTGCAGCCATAGGAGTAAAGGCGGCCACCCACCAGGGAGAGAGCCTGGGAAAGAGAATTCCAACATTTACAGAGGTGGGCTGGAGGGGGAGGAGTTGGCAAAGGGACAGAAAGGAGGCGTCTACCCTCGACCTTTGCCCTCCCACGACCTGCATTAGCGCAGCATCCAGGGCAATCCTTTGCAACAGAAGCAAGTCCATGTCACTTTTCTGCTCTGCAGCCACCTAGATTAAAATCTCAAGTCCTTCTAACGGCCCCCAGGTTCTACATGGCTGCCTCCATCCCTGGCTCTGTGCTAGCCACATGGGCCCCACTGCTGCTCCACAAACGAGCCAGGCGCACTTGCTTGCAAGAGACTCTGCTCTAATGCCCTGTCTCCCCAGTAATGCTCTTCCTCCAGATACCTGCTTAGCTCACAGCCTCCATTCTCATTTCCTCAGGAGGGCTTTCTCTGACCTGTTCTAACCACAACTTGCCACCTGCTCCATCACTCTCTACTGGCCTTAACCTGCTCCACTTCTACTTCTTCCCTTAGCACTCAAGCATCAACCATACTCCCGTAATTTACTTGTTATTATTTTAAAAATTTTTCTGTCTGCCCTTACCAAAATAGGATCTTCCCAAGGACAGGGATCTCTGTTTGCTGATAAATCCCAAGTACCTAGTACAGTGCCTGGCACAGAGTAAAGTGCTCTATAAATACTTGTGGTACAAATGAGAAAATCTGCTCTTAAAAAGGGAGAGATCCATGTGACTTCCCTCTGCTCTTAATGGAAATGGCGTTTTTCCTTGACTATACCTTGCTATTTAGCCTCCCTTTGAGGGTTCCATGTTTTTGGAAAGCCGTTGATTGGGATAGGCTTCTTGATTCTCACAACTTCTCAATCTTTCCCACATTTTCTGTTTCTCTCCACAGATACTTTTTTAAAAATTGAGGTATAATTCACATACCATAAAACTCACGTTTATAAAATTACAATTCAGTGGTTTTTAGTATATTCACATGTTGTAAAATTATCACCACTCATTCTAGAACATTTTTTCTCACCCCAAAAAGGAATCCCATACCCATTAGCAGTCTGTGGTCCCAGCAGCCTTTGGTAGCCATTAATCTACTTTGTGTCTGTGAATTTGCCTGTTCTGGACATTTTGTATAGATGGAATCATATAATATGCAGCCTTTTGTGCCTGGCTTCTTTCATTTAGACAATGTTTTCAAGGTTCATCCATGTTGTCACATGTAATAGTACTTTATTTCTTTATATGGCCAAACAAAACTCTCTTGTGTGGATATACCACATTTTATTAGCTGATGGAAATTTGAGTTGTTTCCACTTCTGGGATACTATGAATAATGCTATGAACAGTTATGTATACATTTTTGGGTGAATGTATGTTTTAAATTCTCTTGGGTATATACCTAAGATTATGGTAATTCTATGTTTAACTTCTATGTTAACTATGTTTAACTCCTTGAGGAAATGCTAAACTGTTTTCCACAGTATCTACACCATTCTACACTGCTCCCTGCAATGGATAAGTGTTTCCATTTTTCCCTATCCTAGCCAATACTTACTGCTGTCCATCATTTTGATTACAACCATCCTACTGCATATAAAATGGTGGCTCATTGTGGTTTTGATTTGCATTTCCTTAATGACTAATGAGTTTGAGCATATTTTTATATGCTTACTAGCTATTTATATATCTTCTTTGGAGATACGTCTACTCAAATCGTTTGCCCATTAAAAAATTTTATTGATACATAATATTTATGCATGTGATATTTTGTTACATACATAGAATGTTAAATGATCAAGTCAGAGTAGTTAGGGTAAAAACTAAAAATAGAACTACAATACCATCCAGCAATTCTTTTGCCTATTTTTAAATTACTTGCCTTTTATTGAGTTGTAAGAGCTCTTTATGTATCTGGTTACAAGACTTTTATCAAATATATGATTTACAAATATTTTATCCTATTCTGTGGGTTTCCTTTCAATTTCTTGATAGTAACCTTTAAAGCTTTTTGGTTTGCATGAAAACTTTGGTGAAAGTTTGCTATTTTTTCTTTGGTCCCACTTAGATACAGTGTCTATATTCATTCTGACAAGAGGCAGGTGATAGCAGAAAGGGACAAATGAAAAAATCACAGCTTCACAGTTCATATTAGTAATGAAATTATTTAGAAAATTGCCTTCCACTATAAGGCATAATTTCTTTTGGTGGATACAAGCCAAGTATGAGTCACATGCAAGTCATCACCTATTCCATTTAGCTGGATGGATCAAAGAGACAGAGTAATGGTGAGTATCACCCTAGAGGAAACCAATTAGTGTTTATAACATTGAAAATGATTTATAGATTGCTTAAGCATATCTAGCAAATCTAAATGGAATACTTTAAATCAGCTCCATAGAAAAGCAACACTGTGGGATGATTTCTGAACTATGGAAACTCTGTCTTTCAGATCTAGTGTCTTCTAGCACAGAGATAGGACAGATTGCCACCTGGGAAGAGGCACTCCATTTTCTCCAGGAGTTTGCATTTGATTCAGATGGGTACATTCCAAGGAACATAGGATCCGGGTTCATCTCTCGGAATCTAGAATAAAAACAAATCTGGATGTTCAAACCTGGGAAATATTTGTGACGTCGCTGAAAAATAGAAGAACATAAAGTAGGTTAAACACCAGCAGAGGGCAACCAGGGCCATGACAGGTCAGGGAACAACAGCCTGTGAAGTGCAGAGGAAGCCAGGGGAGGCCTGGAGAGCTCCTGGGGTTATCATCTCACGCTTGAAGACCACCCAGTGAAAAGTGGAGTGGGTCTCTGTTTCTCCAGAGTAGAAAAAGCAGCGTGTCAGGGGCTTAGGGAAAACCATGAAGGATACCACAAGGAGCCAGCGTGAGTGGAGGATGGGAGGGGCTTTCCCTTCAGTCAAAGTCAGGGTGGTAACTGTGAACAGTATGACTTTCTTCCACAATTAAAAACCCTGTCCCTGAAAATATCCAAGGAGTGTAGAGATGTCTGCTCGGCATGGGCGCTATTGCCAGAGGGGAGGGGTTCCTGCTAGCATACTTTCCGGGTGCCCATTTGGGGTTGGGGTGGAGACAGACTGTCAGAGGGGCCTATATTCCTGGCCTGGGTGTCCTAGGTTCAGGGCACAGTTCCTGAACGTCTATTTCTGACCAAGTTGTCCTAGGAAGGGAGCAAAACAGGAGAGGAACATAAAACTAATGGGAATGGACCTTCTTTTGTCAAACAGTATAGAATGGAGCCAAGCAGGGCCAGGCTGATGAAAAAAATGCAACCCGAGGGGTACAAGTTCAAGGACCCCTCTGCACATCTGCTCAAATGCCCCCAGGTTTCCCGTCACCTTTTCTGGCAAGAAAAGCCATAGCAGTGGGTTCACGAAAAATTAGCACAACAACAGAGGCCAAAAATTCAGAATTTTATGATCACTTATTTTTTTTCTACTATGCAGAACGTACCATTTTTGTGAACTTGTCTTCACAGGCCATCCTAATCTTCTCTGGGGTCAGTGGACTATTAAGGCTCAAGGGTCCATGCAGGCCTCTCTCCTGTCGTGCTGCACTCACCGCGTCATGGATAGCGAAAAACACGGAACACCCCAGGAACACCCCCGACTCTCCCAGACCCTTGAAGGGAAGCATGCCAACTAGATTATACCTCTCTCTCTCACTCTGTATTTATGCGCATATTTATAGCATATGTGCATATATACAAATATTACATACTACATATGTAATTTTTTTTTTTTTTTTTTTTTTGAGACAGAATCTGGCTCTGTTGCCCAAGCATGACACTGGAGTGTAGTGATGCAATCTCAGCTCACTGCAACTCCGCCTCCCAGGTTCAAGCCATTCTCCTGCCTCAGCCCCCAAGTAGCTGGGATTATAGACGTGCACTGCCACACCTGGCTATTTTTTTGTATTTTTAGCAGAGATGGGGTTTCACCACATTGGCCAGACTGGTCTCGAACTCTTGGATTCAGGTGATCTGCCCACCTCGGCCTCCCAAAGTGCTGGGATTACAGGCATGAGCCACTGTGCCCAGCCTATGTAAATTTCTTGTTTCAAAAAGTAACTTAATCTTTTGATCCAATATTCCCATTCTTAGAATTCTAGCCTAAGGAAATGACCTACATACAGAAGATGATTATTAGGCATGAAGATGATTATTGCAAGGTGAAAAATTAGATAGAACCAGATGGCAATAGTAGTTGATGTTAAGTTCTAAGATTTGGAATACTAAAAATTTTTATCATAATGTTAGATTAGAATTAAAATGTTTAATAAGAATTTTTCTTCTGCAATCCTGGTAAAAATCCCAAACAGCCAAGAGATGAATGTAGCCCTCCTGTCTCCCAACAGGTATCATATAAACATGCATATTTGCCCGTACAGCATCACTTACCTTAGATGAATAAAGAGTATTTGAGTTTTGAGAAGGAGGCAACAAAACAATGTGCAACTCCGTGGGCATGTCACAGATGGCAGGGATTTTATATTGGTCTGGACCACGAGTGTGCAGAATGCCCTGGGGAGAATAATTCAGTTCCTCTATTGTATAAAGTCCCATGCCTTGAATAAATGCACCTTCAATCTGAGGCAAGAACAAAAAAAGAATTTCCACGTATGAGAAAACACAGTCAACACTAAGTAGCATTTCAACTTCATGCTGTTTGCTTGAATTTTAAAATTACAGTTTAAGAGCATTTTCAGGGTGTCTTGGAGCATGTTGCTGAAAGTTTACCTAAAAGCCATTTAAACATCTTGTTCAGCATGAAGTTAAAAGAAGTTCAAAGTCAGCCGGGCGTGGTGGCCAACGCCTGTAATCCCAGCACTTTGGGAGGCCGAGACGGGTGGATCACCTGAGGTTGGGAGTTTGAGACCAGCCTGACCAACATGGAGAAATCCTGTCTCTACTAAAAATACAAAAAAAATTAGCTGGGTGTGATGATGCATGCCTATAATTCCAGCTACTCGGGAGGCTGAGGCAGGAGAATTGCTTGAACCTGGGAGGCAGAGGTTGCGGTGAGCCGAGATTGCACCATTGCACTCCAGCCCAGGCAACAAGAGCAAAACTTAGTTAAAAATAAATAAATAAATAAATAAATAATAAGAAGAAAAATCATGAAAAAAAGAAGTTCAAAGACAAAGGACTTGGGTTCTAATTTTGGTTTGGCCATTGAAATGAGTGCTCGGGAAGAGTCTTCACAGAGCCTGGAGCCCAAGCACCCTCTTTTTTTGTTTTTTGCCCATGAGGCAGACAAACTCCCCTGACTGATGTGTCCAGAGACCCCAGGGTGCTAGTGAAAGCTACAATCCCACTGTCTCATCCCACCTCCTTGCCCACAAAGTGGCTAGCCTCACATCTCTGGACTCTGATTTTAGATCAGTCTTCCAAAAACTTCAGTCCATCCCCACTAAGTGAAGTCTTGTCTCTAAAAGCCCTCCACCCACCCCTGGCAGTCCCCAGCCCTCTTCTGCTCTCTGACTCCCTCCTCATGGCCCACCCCTCCCACACAGGCCTTCCCCATAGTCATCTGCCCTGGCCTGATCAGCAGCCATGAACAGGCATGCTAAATTCCATGTGTTTCTGTAGGGTGACTTCCTCCACTCTTTTTTCACCCCAAATGTCGTTTATCATTCTTTCCTTGACAACCTGGTTCACACCCATTTCCTCCCTAAGCCTCCTTTGACTTCTCCACACCACAGATTCTTCCCATTCACCAATAACACAATGTCATGATGGTGGGGGCAGGGGGTGGAGGGAGAGGGGACACAAGATGGTGCCCTAAATCAGAGGTAATGAGCTGAATTGCCTCCAGGTTCGAGACATGTAAACCCAGTATATGAAGATTCCAGGTGGGTCCTGTATCATTGGAGAGTGTGGGACTCTAAAGGTACAGCCCACCGACTTCACTCATGGAAATGAGGATCCAGTGTGGGCAAACTTTCTGTTTTCAAGAGAAACTAGATATTTATGACTTTCCAATCTTTTCAAATATTTCAAATTTAAATTTGAAAATGTCTGTGGGTGGAATCCAGCACTACAGGCTGCCTATCAATAGCTACTGCTCTGATGACTTGAGGCTTGTTATCCCAGCACGACTTCAAACTCCTCGAAGCTGAAGCCCATCGTGTGGCTAAGGCTCAGCACTGGGCACTAACTCTACTTATGTCCCAGAAGTTTGGAGCTCATCAGTCACCTGTAGGCTTGGTCGTGCCTCATTCAAGCTCCTTAGTCACAGATTGTATGTTTCTTCAAAAACTACCTAAAACACCTTTATTTCCTTCCTCCTTTTAAACAGTAAAACATTTGAGCTCTGCAGTTGGTCTGAATAGAGTTGACTAAAGGGTTAGAAAAATAAGATGATGAATAAGCCTGATGGAATGCTCTCCTGCAGACCCCACTGCACTTTTGGCTTTTATAAATAGAAAGTGAGACACATTAGTTACACATACCTGGCCTACGTCAATGGCTGGATTTATACTGCAGCCAACATCCATGACAATGTCTGTTCTGATGTTCTAGTAATAAAAAAAGTTAAAATGTTTATTTTAATGAGGATAACTTAGGGAGAAGAAGCTGAGGAACACTTCCTGCCAGGCTGACTTTGGTATAAAGCCTTTCTTTGAGCCATGTCATTTCAAAAGAAGCAACAAAGATTTTATTATATGACAAAGTTTATTATGTAAAACTTTCAAAATTATACAAATACTCTTAGCCAGCTGAAGCACTGTCTTTTTTTCTTGGAAATAATAGGAGAAAAAAATATTTACTTCATTTCGATTCAAGCTGTATGATACAACAGATTGAGTTGAGTTTAATTCACTACAACAGATATAATATATGACACAACAAAAGAAAACATCTATGGCCCTCACGATCCTAGTTGCAAAGCTTAATGGCTAGCATACAACCAAACATCCAGGTACAACTGGCTAAGGAATGTTTACTGAACCACAGAGTTCAGGGTGCATCAACAAAAAAGTCTTTGAATTGTCATCTGCTGTTCTAGACTTTTCATTTTTGTAGCAGAGAAGAGAATAAAGTTGCCACTACAACTTGCTACTGATAACCTACAAATGAGAAGTACAGCAGGCCCAGCCAGAGTGTTAGTAACACCTTTGCTTTCCAGCAAGTCTGTACATTTTTTTAAATGTGATATAATGGTCTCTGCCATGACTAACAGATTGTACTTATAATTACTAATTGAACAAAAGAAATCCAAGAGTTTCCTTATTTGATCTGGGACTTTCATGTAACATTTGAAAATTAGATAATGATCTGGAACGTTTGACAATAATAAAACTTCAGGAACTCACATTTCTTATTTAAAGACACAGTAAAATGTAAAGTCCTCTTTGACATCAGTCAGCAAGACTGGCCTTCCAGGATAAGTGGCCTCAGCTGAAGGTGACAGGAGGAGCTCTAAAGTCTTCAGTGTTAGTGAAGGTTCTCCTTTCAAAGCTGTGGGCTTAGGCTGGTGGGGCTGGCTCATGCCTGTAATCCCAGCACTTTGGGAGGCCGAGGAGGGCAGATCACTTGAAGCCAGGAGTTTGAGACCAGCCTGGCCAACATGGTGAAATGCCGTCTCTACTAAAAATACAAAAATTAGCCAGGGGTGATGGCACGTGCCTGTAGTCCTAGCTACTCAAGAGGCTGAGGCACGAGAATCACTTGAACCCAGAAGGCAGAGGCTGCAGTGAACTGAGATGGTGCCACTGCACTCCAGCCTGGGAAACAGAGCAAGACTCCACCTCAAAACAGAAAAAAACAACCACAAAGCTATAGGCTTAGTGCTGTCTGTCGTGTCTTTTGTTAGGACTGGAGAGAGTGGATCTAGGTTGTGGTAGGCTGCCTCAAAGATGGCTCTGGATAATCCTCACCTCCTGGTATTCACATCCATATGTAGTCTCCTCCTATACTCTACCAGGCCAGCCTGTATGACCAGTAGGCTATGGTGGAGGTGACAGTAGTCACTCTGAGATTAGGTTATAAAGCTGGGCTTCTGTCTTGGGTACTCTCTCCCTTGCTCATGCTCTCTCTTTTTCTCTTGGGCTGGTCTCTCTGGAGGAAGCCAGTTGTCATGTCCTGAGGACACTCAGGCAGCCTACAGAGAGGTGTCCACATGACAAAGAATGGACGCCTCTGGCCAAGAGCCAGTGAGAAGCTGAGGCCTCCTGTCAACAACGCTATGATGGAGGGAGGTGGAACAGGATTCTCCTGTCCCCATTGAGCCTTGAGATGACTGTTGCCCCAGCCACAGCTTGACTGAAGCCTCATGCAGAATCACCCAGATAAGCCACTCCCAGAGGCCAGCCCCTCAGAAGTGGTGTGAGCTAATGAGCATCCACTGTTTTCAGCACTAAGTTTGGGGGTAATTTGTTGTACAGGAACAGATAACTGATATTTAGATGTAGGTTCAAAGTGAGGAAAATTTTGCTGGAATAAGGGCAATTCCATCAACAAGAGAATGGCTGAGAAACAGGCCTTTGGGGAAGGCCCCTGGTAGAATGTCACATTCTGGCCCTTTGCCTAGCAGTGACACTAACCTGAGCTGAGATTTAGCTTTTATGAAGGCCTCTGATGAGACTATATGGCACATCCCCTAAGATCATTCAAATAAGTTATAGGAACATGCCTTAAAATTTCATACTAGGCTAATTATTACCTTGTTCTTGGATCTTAACAAGGACAAGGCATATATAGGAATATGAGAAAATCCACATGACTAAGTTGTCACCAACTTTTGCTTTGGGGAGAAGAGATTTAGAAATCAGTTATATGGGCAGGGCACAGTGGCTCACACCTGTAATCCCAGCACTTTGTGAGGCCAAGGTGGGTAGATCACTTGAAGGCCAGGAGTTTGAGACCAGTCTGGGCAACATGGTGAAACCATGTCTCTACTAAAAATACAAAAATTAGTTGGGTGTGGTGGCGCAGCCTGTAATTCCAGCTACTTGGGAGGCTGAGGCACGAGCATCACTTAAACCCGGGAGGCAGAGATTGCAGTAAGCCGAGATCAAGCCACTGCACTCCAGCCTGGGTGACAGAGTGAAATTCTGTCTCAAAAACAAACAAACAGAAATCAGTTATATGCAAGAACCCGCTCCCTAGTAGTGTAGGGCTGCTAGTCTAACACAAAAACCATGCTCAGAGTGATCATTGTTTTGCCCTAGTCCAAGGTTACCCTATAGAGATCCAGTCTGAATTAGAACCAGACAGGTCAGATACTTGAAAAGGCAGGTTCAATAAAGGTGACCATAGTTTCAGAGATTAGGTTGACTATAGTTTTAAAAAATACATGCTGGAGACTTATTAAATGAAAACTTTAATCTGATCACAATCCAAGAATGCAGGCATAGAGGATATTTGTAAATATCAAGAACTAGAGCTTGCTTCTAGGTACGTTTTGGAAGAGATTATCACTAAACTGGTAGCTTGGTCACATGACAGTTGTTAGGGTATCACAGTCCCATTTAATGTATTAGTGATCATTCATTAGTATTGACAGTGACCAGTAAGTGGCTTCTTTTACTCCTGAAGGCTCTGGTACAAGAGGAGAAATTCTATGAGTCTTTGAAGCAAGAGAGACAGAAAGAGGGAGAGAGGGAGAGGGTGTGTGTGTGTGCGAGTGTGTGTGTGTGTGTGTGTATCTCTTAGAGCATCCCTTGAAAGCATAAGGATGCTCTTAAACTATCTAAAAAGCAAGACCAAGCCAGCTCTGTGGCACAATGGATAGCACATTGGACTTCTAAAAGGCAAGACCTAGCTGAGTAAAAGACATAAAAAAAGTGGCCACTACCTGCCCTGGGTAGTGCTTGTTAGCAGATTACAGATGTCTATGAAATCTTTCAAGAATGTCATATCTTGGCATTTCTCATAAGAAGTCAGAATTGCTGGTTGTGCCAACAGTCTACATGAAAGCCCCCTTCAGAGCATGTTTCTTTCTTCAAGTAGTTTCTTTCCTGATTCCATTTAAAAGGGCCAGGGAAATAAAGACAGGCCACCAGTTTTCCATGGCAGCAACCAGACCACCAAGGCAATTGTGGGGATTCTATTTTCTTCTGATAATCCAGGGAAATCACCCTTAGGCCAAATGCACGGTGCTACCACTCACTCAGCTCTCCTCAGATAGATGGCATCTGTGGAATTTAGGTGCATCCTAAGTGCAACTTGAAGACCTTTCCAACCGGTACTGACCTTATGATCCCCCGTCAAGCAGTCTATTTCAACCTCAGAACAGGCAGCTCCGTAAACGAAGTATTCGAAGGGATGGCCTTCACCTTTCTCCCAGTTCATGTCTGACTCATAACCTCTGGAGGAAACAGTGAGTGTTGTTAAGTGATCAAGTCCATGATGACCAAACGGACCCATGAGGATTTATGCAAGCCACAGGAATATACCTGTACAATGATATGCCAGCACCTAATGTATGTGCGATAAATGTGTTGAATAAATAAGTATTTAGTTTTTTCTTTTAAAACTTGCTTTGTCTGATAAAACCATGTAACTGCTCCTGACTGGTGCCTCCTTACTCCTGGAGGTTAGCTTCTTACTTCATGAATGTCCATCTTACTGCTTTTGGCTAATATTGGATCATCAGATTTGGGGAACTCAACCTTCATTTTACACCAAACGCTATTTCAAAGGTGCATGCTTGCCTGCTTTATCTATCTTTGTGGCTCCAGAATTTGCCCCTCTGTATGAAGGATCAGGTCCCGTGGCTCCCATTCTTTGTCTCTGCTCTGGTCTCTCACCATCAAGCTCCATGGCCTGCTCTGTTCCCAACTAATCTTTAAGAACATCAAATAAATATTAATGGTAACACAGAAGCACGGGTCAGCAGTTGCAGAACTCTCTACCCTCTCTCCTCTGCTGCCCTGCAACCTGGAGGTGGCCATTAAAAATGCTTCCAATGCCTGTTCCTGACAGGCAGTCAGTGCCTAGGTCCCACACCAATGGCAAAGTGATCAAACCAGGTAAGGCTCTACATCACCCTGCTCTCAGACAGCTTTCACTCTCCATTAAAATAATTTAATAAACTGTTTTCCAGATTCAGTGAGGTCCTGTTGTTTCACATCTTAATGTAACATGGTTACCGTCCAATTTTTTTTTTGCCAATCCTGAAGGTGTAAAATGGTACCCATCTTATGGGTTTAATTTGCATTCTTCTACCTTTGTTTCTTAAGAGATAGATTGTGTTTTCAACAAAAAGTCAATCACTGCCGAGTATTCCAAGTACTAACCACAGAGAGCCTTATAATACCACCCACTATGATTAGAATCATCAGTTCAGCTGAATTTTGTGTGCCTAGTTTTCCTAACAGAAGTCTTTCTGGATACTAGCAGTTAAATGTTCTTTATAACCACAATCATGGATTAACTAGCAGTTAAATGTTCTTTATAACCATGGGTAAATAGAAGGTAGAAAGTCAACGTTTGCCAAAATTGCAAGGGAACTGAAACTCTTCCTCAAGATACCACTGTTCTTCTCCATAGCATGTGATCAGAGGGAGTATTTACCTGAAGTATCCAACAGCTGAAAGGCTGATGCTTTCATCAAAAGCAGTCTGTGCCTGTGAAGGAAGAGCATAGCATGATGCAACAAGGATGCCCAAAGAAAGAATCACTCAAGACTTCAATTTTAATTTTACCCTGTGTGTTAAATGAAACTATCAGCAATAGTAACTAGGAAGGACCCAGATTAATCCATTCCTTTTGGCTTTCTCCATTTCCACAGGCATTTGTGGTTCACAGCTTGTAGCTGTTTGTTCAGCACCTATGATCGTAATAAATGCTCGCTGTGGTATGCTACAGGCTGGACTAAAGTCATCAACACATGTTCCACTTAGGAAGAAATTCACTCAGTCATCTGCAGAAAATTTCCAATTAAGATGGGACATTTTAGTAAACAATGGTTGGTTGGCTGCTTAATTTTAATATCAGGCTTCTGCTAGTCTATAGAGTAAGTGTTCGTTTTATAATTCATATTTATGGGAACTGTCAATCCTTTCTGGGCACATTTGTTTCAGGTGAGGGGAATAATTTTGCTAAATTGTACCATTTACACCAAAACTCTGCAGTGCACAGAGCTGACTACTATGCAGAAAAATCAGGGTTAGGTCCAAGTCCCTAAGGCTAAGAATGAAGGTCAGAAGCACATCAATCATTAGCAAAGAAAGTGGGCTGAATGGCTGCATCTCATGGTGGTGGAGGACTACTCTCCACGCTGCACCTCTTCCAGCTTTCTCCAGCCACACTGACTCAGCCTTTCTGGGCTCAGGCAGCACGGGGCAGAGGACAGAAACAAATATGCCCAGGAAGTATAGACAGACCCCATAAATATGAATTATAAAATGAGTCCTTACTCCATGGAATAGCAGAAACCATTTCTAAGTGGGATCCTCAAATGTTATTTCCCCCAGACCTGTATTCGTAAGGTTGCAAAAATTGACGTGACACACACTCCCAGCTTTTAGGGATATTTGTTCCACAACATCTGGTAGTTGATAACCTATTACTTTGAAAAGTTTGTTAGCTGACTTTAGAATGTGAATTCTTTTCCAACTAGATTATAAGCAGATCAAAGGAAGCAGTTGAATATTTCCATTCCATTGAGTACCTATTACTGGATGAACATATACCCACTGGCTTGGTTTCCTATTTTTAAATGAGTGCTTATATGATTTTTACTTTTACAGAGTGGTTCTAGTATTGTTTTTCTATTTTAGGAACAGTAGAACCCAAAGAAGGAGAAAAAACAGATGTGCAGTTATTATCCAGACAACCCCTAGGCTCCATAGGATGAAACATTAATTAATTCTGGATTAAAACAGGAGTTCTGGCAGAAGAACCATCTTTTTCTCTAACAGAAAATTTTCCCAGATGTAAGAGTTCCTCCACCACATTGTGATAGGATTTCCACATGCTAAGAGCCAAAGGGCCTTTTATTTATCATTACGCAATGGTGGTACCTTTGCAAATGCCCTTTCTACAGATTTTAATTAATGCATATTGCTCTTGCTCTCCTCCCACTCCTTTTTCTTCTAAAATAAAATACAGAGAACCATTGATTCTCACCCAGTCTTTCCAAGTTCCTTTAGGATTCTTGCTGATGATGGGTTCGAGGCGTTTTAGAAGAGTTTGACAGGCGTCCTAGAGATTATTTTTAAATTAAAATTATGCTCCCAATTTCATGCAAACACCAAATTCAAAACAACATAATATGTACCATTCCATAGACTTCTCTAAGAGGGAACATGGAAAAATAAGACACCAACCCTGTATGAAGGTGATATGAAAGGTTTCATATGAGTGTGTGCACGTGTGTGTGTGTGTGTGTGTGTGTGCGCACGTGTGTGTGAGTGAGTGAACTGGCCTTGTAAGCCATGCTAAAAAGTCAAGACTTAATAAAAAACCTCTTGGAAAACCACCAGCCATTGCTTTCAGACATGGCATGGCCACATTTATCTTGTGAGAAAATTCACTTCGGCAGCAGAAAGCTAGAGAAAAAGGCGATGAAGTTGTGGTGGAGAGACAGAAGTCCTGCGTCGGCCCTGGGCAGAGGCAGGAGTCTGTCTTAAAGTGATACTAACATAACATGGAAGCAGAAAGACAGAGACATTTTTGAGTAGACTTGAAAGGACTTGCTGATTAGAAAAATGTCAGGAGTGAGGAGAAAAAGAGGTGGCATTTCCAGCACAGGAGAACCACTGGGTGCTGTACCATTGACTGAGGCCAAGATGGGGAAGGAGATATGAGTTGGATTAACTCTCAGCATCTTTGGAGCTCCACCCACCCACGTATTTGGCCCTGAGAGAGTTAATGATTTGGATGCCACTGCAGTGACTGTTACCTTTACTGCCAGCCCGTTGAGATCTGCCACCACAGAACCTCCAGAGATATTTGCATTAGGGACGGTTTCTGTGCTTGTTCCACGCAGGTGGACATTCGACATTGGCATTCTTAATTCACGGCTGACCACCTGGATTTTAAGAGACAGTTTCCTTTTAAACACTTTGATTAGTCACAGACCTGTGCACATGCCCACATGGTAACACATGTGTGATACCCTCATACCCATGACAGGGACAAGGGAGCAGAACCACAAATTCCTCCAGCCACGAAAAGTTTCTCATTTCTAAAAATCCTATAGCTAGTCTGGACTCCTAGTCCTGAACACATTTTCTTTTTCTTCGACTTTCTGGTGATAGTGTCAGAAAGAAGAGGTGAGGCCCCAGGCCAAGGCAGGAAGGAATGCTTCATTCTTGTTTTTATAATCATGATATTGACATCTTTGAGGCTTCTCCTACGACCATACTCTGCAAAATTCTAGCAGAACCTTATCAATGATAGGAAATGTCTATCTCCCTATCCACATTTCTGGAGTTGCCCCAGGGAAAGAGTGCTTCCTAGGAGAAAGGACAATGGCCTTGGAAAAGCAGCGGCATGAACATGTGGGTCACAGGAGATGGCGCCAGTGCCACATGCCAACACAAGGACTTAGCTGGCTGCTTTATTCTTTATTTTTAGCGCTAGAGAGCAAGATCATATTGCTTACTTTAGTTGATCCCAAACTCGCCTCTCTCCTGCTAGCAGCATGGCTTGAAAGCGCTTGCCCACAGCTTCTACAAGGACACAGGCATATGGAGCCCTTCCATGAGGTCTGGCTCTCAGATCATCCACACAGAGTGCAACAGGCTTAGAATAGCAAAGTCTCTGGTGATCCAATAAGGAAAACACTGAAATCTTACCCTCCAATGGGGAAAGTCAATTCTTAAGTGACTGAGAGAAAATATGTATTTAACATCTTTATACTCAGAAAAATGTAAATGAAAGCAATAATGAGATACTTTCATTCACTTATCAAATTATCTACAAATTTTCAACAATCCATAACATTCACTGTTGGTTAGGGGTGTCATGAGAGGGATACTTTCTGGAAAACAATTTGATAATATGTGTCAAACAATTTAAAATAGTCACACCTGTGACCCAGTAATTCTATTCCCAGAAGTCTATTTTAAGAAACAATCAATGATTTGATCTCAGATTAGTGTACAAAAATATTCACTGAAGTATTCAAACAACTGGGGGATGATTAAATAAATCATATATATATCCACATACAGCCATGAAAATTCATGATTGTAAAGACTGCTTAATGACAGGAGAAAGTGTTCACGCTATATAAAGTGGGTGGAAAAACAGAATACAAAATTAAACAAAAGCGTGTTGGTGACTTTTTGCAAAAGAAAAAAAGACAAGATGTAAAGACTCCCAAATAATGATTATTCTATGTGGTGAAACTGTGTAGGGTCTTTGTTTTTAAAAATGTTCTGCTGCTTCAAAATGTTTTATAATCTATAATGTTACTATTATAATTAACAAAAGAGAAACAGTAGCTTAAAATTAATCTAAAATAAGACAGCCAAAAGCAAACAGATAAAGTTTGACTGTAAATATCAAAGGTGATTTATATTAGCAATTGTTTGGAGCCTGTAATACAAAAAGGGCAAGAAATAATCTAAATACATCAGAATTTACACATTATCTTATTGCCCAAAAAAATTCAGAAAGGACAACTCAACTGTCACTATATCCAAAGGAAAGCATCAAATAAACATATAATTTTCTTTAGCAATAAAACAACTCGAGACTCTTCTGCCACATTCTTTTAAGGGTTTAGTTGCAAAATTAGTTTGTTTACCCAGTTTCTGCTAATCATTTAACAGCGTAAACTGTCAAAGCTCAAATCTCCTATCCTTTATTTTTTATTTATTTTTACTTTTTGAGACAGGGTCTTGCTCTGCCACCCAGGCTGGAGTACATTGGTGCAATTGGCTCACTGGGGCTTCGACCTCCCAGGCTCAAGCAATCCTCCCACCTCAGCCTCCCAAGTAGGTGGGAAAACAGGCTCATGCCACCATGCCCTGCTAATTAAAAAAAATATATATATATTTTTTTGTAGAGATGGAATCTCCCTATGTTCCCTGGGCTGGTCTCGAACTCCTTCACTTAAGCAATCCTCTCACCCCAGCCTCCCAAAATGCTGGGATTACAGGCATGAGCCACCTCACCCAGCTTCCTATCCTGTATTTTGTAACAGAAAATATCTATTCATAGTTTTTCTCTCATGAACAGATCTATAAGCACACACCCAACTCAATCTAGTTATTTGCATTCTTACCTGAATCATTTTAGTGTGGACCCCCTGCCCCATTTCAATTCCACCGTGAGTGACCAGCACAGAGCCGTCAAGATAAATGTGAACCAAGGCAGCAGCCTGAGCAGAAAAGACGAAAACTGTTTCTGTGATCTTTTTGATATTATCACATATCGTGTCAATTAAAACATTTTCCTTGGAAATATTTCCCTCCAAGAATCCCACACCCCCCAGGGTGGAGCAACATTTTAGGTTTCTTTTTGGGGTGGGGGAAACCGGGGCGGGGACTCTATTTTAAAATGCAAAGTAAAGTACAGACAGGTAGAAGGAGAGAGTGAATAATTGTGTGCACACATATTCTCATAGTTGTAGGCATGTCACAGAAAAATGAAAATGGAAATCCATTTTCTTATAATCCCATATAAGATGAGATAGATAGACATTAAATTTTTTTTGCTGCAAAATGACTAAGCTCACCCTAAATCATCTTGGCACAGAACTACAGAGCTCTGGAGTTAGACAAGAACTTGGAAGTAATCTTATCTAACTGGATAGCTCCCCACAGGGATCCAGAAAGAACCAGACTGCTAACAGCATTAAAGGCTCTTATAATCAGAAACATCCAGTCTCTAAGCTAAACATGTTTTTATAATTAACAAGAATGTGCCTTCTTGCATATCTGCCTGTGCTAAACTAGAATATGGGGATATCCCAGAAAATCACAGCAGGAAACAAGGATGGCTTCTTCCCTTTGGCTCTCCAATGTAAGAGCAACATCAGCAACAATGGTCCTAGAGCAGATGTCTCTCAGTGGTTGCACTGTGGTCCAGGAAAGCCTGCAAGGCAACCTTTACAGTTTTTCAGCAGGGAAGGGCTGACCGCATGGGTGTGGTCTGGGTCAGCTAGGTTTCTTAACATCTAATTTTTTATGCAGAGTGACATAATAATCTAGGATTTGTAATGTCAAGGTCTTCAGAAAATTCTGATAATAAGCCAATGTCAACTTAATAAACCAAAAATTTTCGTAAGCCTTAGTTGCTCACTTAGATTATTTGTAAGCAACCCTGGTCATAAGTGAAGGTTGATGGAACTGCATGTTAATCACCAGATAAACCCAAGAAAAAGACAGCATTTCCAGATCAATTCTCGCCCATCAGAAGGGCCTTCCAAGCTGCCTGGGGACCGTGGACCACGCTTGGAGAACTGTCTCTTTATTTGTATCCAAAGGTTCACATTACCCCTGTGAATGACAACCAGAAACCTCTATCATTCCAAATAAGGCAAGTTTGACAGTGAAAATGTACTCCATTTATTTGGTCAGCAGGGGTAAACCAGGGATGTACTGGGCAAATGGGGACATCAGGATACCCTTTCTCTGAGGACAAAGGCACATATGTCTACAGTCCAAAGGAGAAACTTAGACTCTTGAGGAAGGCATAGTAGCCACGATAATGACACCCAAGGACCTTGGGAAGATGCAATAGAGTGTTTTTTACTGTTTATTGACTCATGACTCCTGGAAACATCATCTTTTGCTCCTGGACATTCATCCTCAAAATAATAAAGGTAAGGAATAGTTTTCCTCTACAGAGAGCCCAGGGCTGGCTGCCTGGGGGCCATGCATCAGATGTCAGGTGATGCCAGCTGCAACAATAGCTCCTGGGCCCCATTCCATGGCACTTCATTGTGCTTTGCCTGAATATGAGCCCCCTTAAAGGAAGGATCACGTCCTAAGGAATCTCTTGGAGTGCAACATAGCAACACACATGTGGTAGGTGCTCAGTAAATGTTTGGTAAGTAAATTTGCAGTAGCATAGCCACGCAATCTGTTTCTTAATCTTGTAGACTCCATATTTGGCCTCCTTGGCTCTGCAAAGTGTGCATGCAATTCATAGTTGGACTTGGCCCATGTGATTAAGCCACAATTATAGTGGATTGTACTTTTCCTACATTGTGTGACCCTGCTGGTGATAGCATTCAGCCTGTATGTCCAAGACAGCATGTCTATCAGATATCACTCAGTCATTTGTTCCATGTGGTGCTGCAATCTCCTTGGGCCATTTAAAATGTCAAATTTGGTTTAGTTAAGTGGCACCACTGTACAGCTCACTGTTAGTGCCACAAAAGATAATTCTGCAAAGCTTCATCTATAAAACAGGCACAACTGGAGAGCTGGAGCACATGGTCCTCCAATATAAGTAGAGGACCTAGTTGGGGAAATTTAAATCTTCAAACAACTACTACTGGTATCGATGAGAAGTCAGC
Source organism: Pongo pygmaeus (assembly GCF_028885625.2). Taxonomy (NCBI): domain Eukaryota; kingdom Metazoa; phylum Chordata; class Mammalia; order Primates; family Hominidae; genus Pongo; species Pongo pygmaeus. The sequence goes on along the minus strand of NC_072384.2, from coordinate 100,726,165 downwards.
TTCAAACCTGCAGATTCCCCAAGTGTTTCAGCCATTCAGACATTTGAGTTCCTACTCTGTGCCAAGTGCCATAGTAAGGCATTGGACACACAGAGGTTGGTTAGGTCCTGTCTGTGCCATTCAGTGTTCACACTGCAGGAAGTGAGTACACTGATATTGCAGGTTCAGCTCCAAACCACAGCAATAAAGCAAATCACACAATTTTCATTGTTTCCCAGTGCATATAAGTGATGCTTATGCTACACTGTACTCTATTAAGTGTTCAATAGCATTGTGTCTAAAAAGATTGTACATACTTTAGTTTTAAAATACTTTGTTAAAAATGCTAACAATCATCTGAACCTTCAGAGAGTCAGAATCTTTTTGCTGGTGGAGGGTCTTGTCTCAATGTTGATGGCTGCTGACTAACCAGGGTGGTGGTTGCTGAAGATTGAGGAGGTAGTTGTAACAATTTCTTTTCTGTTTTTTGTTTGTTTGTTTGTTTGTTTTTGAGACAGGGTCTCATTGTGTCACCCAGGCTGGAGTGCAGTGCCTTCCTTACTAAGCTTAATCATTTCCAGCATTTGATGTCAAGTGAGACTTGTGACTCTTTTTTTCACTTGAACACTTAGAGGCCATTGCAGGGTTATTAAATGACCTAATTTCAATATCATCATGTCTCATGGAATAGGGAGGCCTAAGGAGATAAGGAGAGGGAGAGAAATGGGGGAAGAATGCTCCTCTGTTTGTGGAGCAGTCAGAACACACAAAACATTTATCAAGTTCGCTGTCTTATATGGATGTGGTTCATGGTGCTCCAAAACAATTACAACAGTAAAATCAAAGATAACTGATCACAGATCACCATAATTATGAAAAAGGTTGAAACACTGTGAGAATTACCAAAAACGTGACAGAGAGACAAAGAGTGAGCACATACTGTTGGAAAAATGGCACCAATAGACTTGCTTGAAGCAAGGTTGCCACAAACTTTCAATTTGTAAAAAATGCAGCATCTAGGAAGTGCAATAAAGCAGAGTGCAGTAAAACAAGGTATGCCTGCATAACACAGGTGGGGCACGTTTGACCCCCTCAGCTGCTGGGCAGGGACTGCCTCTGCTCAGGGAGGCACTGTGGGACGATGAAGGTGGTGCTAAAGTTGAATTCTTGTTCTGCCATTTATTGGCTGGATGCCCTTGGGCAACAGAGAGAATCCCTATGGGCTTCAGTTTCCCCTTCTATGAGACAGAGAGATTCATACCTACCTGATAGAGATGAGATAGGGAATAATCAAGTGGAGATTAAAAATTCCCCAGCCCAGGTCCCTTCATGGAGAAGGCACTCAAATATCATGTTTAGTTTCTTCCTCTATTTAGTTTGTTTCAGAATGGAGTCTTTTAGCATGTGCCTTCCAAGGAGTTTGGTCTCAAACTCCTTGATTCAGCCCTAAGTAAATATTTTCCCCACAGAAGTTGGTCAGTTTCCCAGCTGGCCTTCAAGAATGAATTTGTACTGCTGGCTGTTGCCTAGTTTGTTCTCAGCTGAGCTGAATCCCACTTCAGTTCCTAACAAAAGGTGTTTTGGGGAGACCACGTGGTGCAACTAGAAAACCCAGCTTTCAGAGCCACTCAGGCCTGAGTTCTAGCCCCAGCCCTACCTCTACCAGCTGCAGGGCCTTGAGCCAGTTATTTAAACCCTCTAAGCCTATATATATATTTTTATCCCTAAAATGAGGATACAAATCTTCTAGGTTGTCCCAAGATTAAATGAAATACCTAAAAGTACTTACAACATCGTAGTGCTCAGTAATTGTCACTATTATTATTTTTTCTTTTTTTGTAGAGATGGGGCCTCACTATGTTGCTCAGGCTGGTTTCAAACTTCTGGCCTCAAGCAATCCTCCCGTCTTGGCCTCCCAAAGTGTTGGGATTACAGGCGTGAGCCACTGCACCTCGCCATATTTTTTAAATCTACTTTTTGAGAAAATTCTGATGAGGAAAATGGGTGAGACCTGGTCTATGGTGGAGGCCAGATGTAAAGTAATGGCAGCCATCAAATAGAGGCAGTGCGCCATGTGTACCCACGGCCAAACGTGAGAGGATTTCCAGAGGATCCATGAACAATGGAGGCTGTTTTTCCTGATGATCCTGACTGGTCTGCTCAAGGACAGACGGCCCCAGCTGACCTCTTTGGTAGCTGCCAGCTAATCAGTTTACCCCAAAATTCTATACCAAGACTCAGTGCTTACAAACCCTTTTCCCAGTGGTAGTTTTTTTTCTCTCTTCTTTTGTAATAACCTTGTTTTTGCTTTTATTTCTCAACCACAGTATCTTGACTGTCTCCCACATCTGAGTAAGTTGCATGCAGATGACTACATGGCTCTGTGTTAATTTTTGCCATCACAAACAGGCAAGGAATGAGAAGGCTGCAATAAGATCATCATTTGTTATAACATTTCTCTGACCTACCACCTGCCTACAATCAAAGCTGCATGCAAATGTTCTAAGGATGACACCAAAGCTCAACTAGGACAGTTAGGTGAATGGATGGATATAGGATGGGGGAAAGGACCTTCCTACCCACTTTTCCTGGCCTCTTCTGATCCCTTAACACACAACATCCACACTAATGCTCCTCTCAAAGCTCCCCTACCCTGCCATTTATTCCTATTTTGTGATCGTTCAACACAGCTGCCACGCCTTCTTCGTGGCTCCAACCAAGGAGTGAATTCTGCAAAAAGGAGTGACAATTGTGAGGGTCCTGCCAGCTTACCTGTATATACATGGATGTGTGTATGTAATAAAATAGATAATAGGGGTTCCCGACTGCCATACAAGGAGCTAGCATGTTGCAGTCCTTCACCAGCCGTTAGGGGTAAGTTTTATTCATTCTTAAGAATGAATGAAGTCAAGAATGAAAAGGTGGAAACAGCAACCAAGCAAGGGGATTCCTTTAATCAATGAAATAAATTAAACTGCAAAAGCAGATTCCCAGTCCTCCCTTTCACAGTTTTAAAAGGTACAAGGTGAATACACTTCAAAAATTCTATTTAAAAAGTGATTTATTTTTCTGAATTTAATTTATTCCAACCCACCCAGAAGGAGTGGAGCACCCAAAACCTTGAAGCTCCTCATTCCTATTTCATGGTCCAGAGATACCGAATTGCAGACACTGGAAGAGGAGTCTTGGAGGTCATCGGTCCCACCCTCCTGCTTTCCACATGAGCAGTCTGAGCCCAGAGCGAATGGACTCAGCTGCCATTTGCCAACTCCTGTTGCCAGGGCCAGGAGTAAACCTCAGTCTCCCAATTTCCAGCAAGAATGTTTTTGACCAACCATGGGCATGTGAGCAGAGGAGCGCTGGTCTCCTCTGGAGTAAAGCTAGCTTAATTACTTTGACTTTGGTGGCTTTTGTGAAATTTAACAATTGGGCATTGCAACCATATGGCTAATATGACTTAAGGAGAAGTTTCCTCAACACCTCTTGCTTTGTAAGGGCTGCTTCCGGGCAGCATCCTCATGTGTGTTTGGAGAACTCACCTGACCAGCAGCACGTGAGCCAAGGCCAACAGGATACTTCAGGGGGACCATGGCCAGTCCTTTCTTCTTCCAATAATTCTCTGCATTGAATTTTTCCACAGCAACTTTCCTCAAGGAGTAGGAAGACATGGCCATACATTCTCTCCAACACTGGATCAGGTTCTTGGCATTGATCTCTTGTTTGTAGGGTGTTTGATCAATTTCCTTGTACATGTTTATGATTCGCACCTATGAAAGAAAAGGAGATTAAAGCTGGGAGGGGAAACCCAGCAGACATAGGCTCATCCATTCACCATCCTCCTGGTCAAATTCTGCCCATCCTGTAAGGTCCAAGCCAAGTTCTACTTAGTCCTTGTGGAAGCCTTTCCTAATGCACAACGTTGTCCTCTTCCTCTACTCAGAGCTTCTATCAAACATGCTAGCAATTACTTATGGGCTTTCTATGCTACTCTTGTGCAACTTTAAAGGATGGAACCTTTCCCTTATCTTCCAATATAACTCAACACAGTCTGTGTACACTGTAGACTCTTAATTCTAGTTGCATTTGGATATATGCTGAAAGATCATCTAGGCCACATGATTTGGATTACTCCCATGCTATGTTGCAAGATAAGACTACTCACCTCCAAAACAGGCAAACATGAAAGTTTGTTTAAATATAACCAATATCTAGGATGAAGAACAAATTAAAAGATTCTATACCAGGATGTCTGAAGCACTGAGTAGAATTCTTCCTGTATTCCCAGAATTGGTGACTAAGACCCAAAGCTGAGAATAAAAGGTGCCAAGTATGTCACATTCTCAGCTGAGAAAACTCTTAGCACTTGTGGCCAGCCCCCCTCCCTAGGCTGACAGAGCCATCACAGACAAACTTTCCCCACCCTCCTAAGCAAATGATCAGATCATTGTAAGGGAAACACTGGAAATTAATAAGCCATCCCATTTGGAGGAAAGTGGTATTTTTAAGAGGCTGTTCCCTGCTCTAACTTCCCTGGGGATGAAGGGAAGGATGTAATTCTCCTCCTTAGTGCTACCAAATGTGGCAGAACATCAGGAGAGAGTTTAGTGGGATGGCCAGGAAGGGAGGGGCAAGGCCTCCCACACGTTCAAGAGAAGCAAAGAAAGTGGCTACTGTTGGGTGAAAGCTGGTAGATGAATTGGGACCTGGGGCCTTCTAAAGACTGCTGGGGCATGAGCAGAGAGGTGTGGTCACCAGTGGAATGCTGTGCCAGCCACCCGCTGAAGGTCCAAGGACTGCCAGTTTCTGGAAGAGCTGGCAGAAATGGAGCCATAGACAATGTACTTGAAAAGTGACATCTGTCCAAAGGGAGGACTGTGAGCTTGCTGGGAGAAGTCACAGAGGGAGAAACTGGCTGTTTTCCCTGGTCCTTCTTCTCTTCCTCCTTGCACCAGCATCACAGCAGAAGGCACAGGGGAGGAGAAGGGGCTGAGAGAGAGCTCATCCCATCTCCCCACACTAATTCCATTCCAGGATCTGGGAAGAGAGCCAGGGAGGGGAAGGTCCTTGTTAATAAACAAAGTTGGGGCTGAGACTGAAAGAACCAAAAGGAGAAATTGGATCATCATGGTGGATGGGAGGCAGCACTAGATTGCAGCTCTGGACAGAGCAGCTTGCAGAAGTTCGCCAAATTTTAGCTCCAGATCAACTGCAAGAACAAAGCAATAATCCTGAGAGGACCCACAAACTCTCTGAAGGAAGCTGACTACTCCTGTCCAGGAGACACCCCAAATACTGTGAGTGCCCCAGCTGTGGAAGGGGGAAGGGAGATCCTCCTCTCCCGGACACACCCCCCCACTGGAGAAGCTGAAGGTCTGTTTGCAGGAGAAGATTCCGACTTTACCTGGAGTTGAGCCAATTTAGAGAGCTGAGCAAAATGCAGGGGTAGAGGAAGCAGCAGAGAGGCCCTAGGAGCTTGCTGTGTCCCCTAGCAGGCCAGGCCATTCCTGCCTAACAACACAGGGATCCATGGTGAGGGCGGAGGGGGTGGGGGACCAGAGGAGTAGGGGGTGAAACTCCACAGGGAGAAAGAAATCTCTAGCTGAACTTTGTAACAATTTGAATGGGGCAAGAAGCCTCCTGGCCAGAGCTTGGTGGGAGGGCACAAATCTGGTGTGCAGACTCCACAGGTGGGGGAAAAACTAAGCCCTTGTCTCTTGCAGCTAGGGGTGTAGTACAGGGCAAGTTTTCAAGCCCATCACACCCTCTGCCTGGAAACAGACTCAGGGCTGTTGGGGGGTACACGCTGGGAGTGAGACCAACCCTTCAGTTTGTATGGGAGCTGGGTGAGGCCTGTGACTGCTGGCTTTCCCCTACTTCCCTAACAACCTGCATGACTCAGCAGAGGCAGCCATAATCCTCCTAGGTACACAACTCCAGTGACTTGGGAATCTCAAACCCATCCCCCACAGCAGCCACAGCAAGACCACCGAAGGACAGTCTGAGCTCAGACACGCCTAGCCCTGCCCCCTTCTGATGGTCCTTCCCTATTCACCCTGGTAGTGGAAGACAAAGGACATTTAATTTTGGGAATTCTAGGCCCTGCCCACTGCCAATCCCTCTCCACACTACTACAGCTGATGCTTTCTGGAAAGCGCCACCTCCTGGTAGGAGGCCAACCAGCACAAAAATAGAGCATAAACCACCAAAGCTAAGGACCCTCATGGAGTCCACTGCACCCTCCATCACCTCCACCAGAACAGGCACTGGTATCCATGGCTGAGAGACCCATAGACGGTTCACGTCAGAGGACTCTGTGCAGACAACCCTCAGTACCAGCCCAGAGCTGGGTAGACTTGCTGGGTGGCTAGACCCAGAAGAAAGACAACAATCACTTCAGTTCAGCTCACAGGAAGCCACATCCATATGGAAAGGGGGAGAGCACTACATCAAGGGAACATTCCATGGGACAAAAGAATCTGAACAACAGTCTTCAGCCCCAAACTTTCCCTCTGACAGAGCCTACCCAAATGAGACAGAACCAGAAAACCAACCCTGGTAACATGACAAAACAAGGCTCTTCAACACCCCCAAAAAATCACACTAGTTCACCAGCAATGGATCCAAACCAAGAAGAAATCTCTGATTTACCTGAAAAACAATTCAGGAGGTTAGTTATTAAACTGATCAGGGAGGAACAAGAGAAAGGCAAAGCCCAATTCAAAGAAATTTTTAAAAAGTTACAAGAAGTGAGGGAGAAATATTCAAGGAAATGGACAGCTTAAAGAAAAAACAATAAAAAATTCAGGAAACTTTGGATACACTTTTAGAAATGCAAAATGCTCTGGAAAGTTTCAGTAATAGAATTGAACAAGTAGAAGAAAGAAATTCAGAGCTCAAAGACAAGGTCTTTGAATTAACCCAATCCAACAAAGACAAAGAGAAAAGAATAGAAAATAGGAACAAAATCTCCAAGAAGTCTGGGATTATGTTAAACAACCAAACTTAAGAATAATCAGTGTTGCTGAGGAAGAAGATAATTCTAAAAGCTTGGAAAACATATTCAGCGGGATAATCAAGGAAAACTTCCCCAGCCTTGCTAGAGACCTAGACATCAAATACAAGAAGCACAAAGAACACCTGGAAAATTCATTGCAAAAAGATCTTCACCTAGGCACATTGTCATCAGGTTGTCCAAAGTTAAGATGAAGGAAAGACTCTTAAGAGCTGTGAGACAGAAGAAACAGGTAACCTATAAAGGAAAACTTACATGATTAACAGCAGATTTCTCAGCAGAAACCCTACAAGCTAGAAAGGATTGTTCCCTATCTTCAGCCTCCTCAAACAAAACAATTATCAGCCAAGAATTTTGTATCCAGTGAAACTAAGCATCACATATGAAGGAAAGATACAGTTGCTTTCAGACAAACAAATGCTGAGAGAATTCACCATTACCAAGCCACCACTATAAGAACTGCTAAAAGGAGCTCTAAATCTTGAAACAAATCCTGGAAACACATCAAAACAGAACTTCTTTAAAGCATAAGTCACATAGGACCTATAAAACATAAATACATGTTAAAAAGCAAAAACAAACAAACAAAAAAACAACAAAGTACACAGGCAACAAAAAGCATGGCAAATGCAATGGTACCTCACATTTCAATACTAACATTGAATATAAATAGTCTAAATTCTCCACTTAAAAGATACAGAACCACAGAATAGATAAGAACTCACCAACGAACTATCTGTTGCCTTCAGAAGACTCACCTAACACATAAGGACTCATATAAACTTAAAGTAAAGAAGTGGAAAAAGGCAATTCATGCAAATGGACCCCAAAAGCGAGCAGGAGTAGCTATTCTTATATCAGACAAAACAAATTTTAAAGCAACAGAGTTAAAAGAGATAAAGAGGGGCATTATACAATGGTAAAAGGCCTTGTACAACTGGAAAATATCACAATCTTAAACATATACACACCTAACACTGGAGGTCCCAAATTTATAAAACAATTACTCATAGACCTAAGAAATGAGATAGTAACACAGTAGTAGGGAACTTCAGTACTCCACTGACAGGACTAGATAGGTCATCAAGACAGAAAGTCAACAAAGAAACAATGGATTTAAACTATACCTTGGAACAAATGGACTAAACAGATACATACAGAACATTTTATCTAACAACTGCAGAATACACATTCTATTCAACAGCACATGGAACTTTCTCCAAGATAGACCATATGATAGGCCATAAAACAAGCTCAATACATTTAAAAAAATTGAAATTATATCAAGCACTCTCTCAGACCACAGTGGAATAAAACTGGAAATCAGTTCCAAAAGGAACCTTCAGAACCATGCAAATACATGGAAATTAAATAACCTGCTCCTGAATGAGCATTGGGTCAAAAACGAAATCAAATGGAAATTAAAATATTCTTCGAGCTGAACGACAATAATGACACAACCTATCAAAATCTCTGGGATACAGCAAAGGTGGTGCTAAGAGGAAAGTTCGCAGCCCTAAGTGCCTACATCAAAAAGACTGACAGTGCACAGACTGACATTCTAAGGTCACACCTCAAGGAACTAGAGAAATAAGAACAAACCAAACCCAAACCCAGCAGAAGAAAGGAAATTACCGAGATCAGAGCAGAACTAAATGAAACTGGAAAAAAAATACAAAAGATAAATGAAACAAAAAGCTGGTTCTTTAAAAAGATAAATAAAATTGATAGACCATTAAGAAGATTAAGAAAAGAAGAGTAAAAATCCAAATAACCTCACTAAGAAACGAAACAGGAGATATTACAACTGACAACACTGAAATACCAAAGATCATTCACAGCCACTATGAGCACCTTTACGCACATAAACTAGAAAACCTGGAAGAGATGGATACATTCCTGGAAAAATACACCCTCCTAGATTAAATCAGGAAGAATTAGATACCCTTAACAGACCAATAACAAGAGCAAGATTGAAATGGTAATTTAAAAATTACCAACAATAAAAAGTCCAGGACCAGACGGATTCACAGCAGAATTCCACCATTCAAAGAATTGGTACCAATCCTTTTGACACTATTCCACAAGATAGAGAAAGAAGGAACCTTAACTAAATTCATTTTATGAAACCAGCATCACCCTAATAACAAAATCAGGAAAGCACATAACAAAAAAAGAAAACTACAGACCAATATCCTTGATGAACATAGGTGCTAAAATCTTTAACAAAATACTAGCTAACCAACTCCAACAACATATCAAAAAGATAATCCACCATGATCAAGAGGGATTCACACCAGGGATACAGGGATGGTTTAACACACACAAGTCAATAAATTTGATACACTACATAAACAGAGTTAAAAACAAATATCACATGATCATCTCAATGCAGAAAAAGCATTTGACAAAATCCAGCATCTCTTTATGATTAAAACTCTCAGCAAAATCAGCATACAAAGGACATACCTTAATGTAATAAAAGCCATCTATGACAAACACAGCCAACATAATATTGAATGGGGAAAAGTTGAAGGCATTCAACATAATATTCAACATAATATTGAATGGGGAAAAGTTGAAGGCATTCAACGGAAACAAGACAAGGATGCCCACTCTCACCACTCTTCTTCAATATACTACTGGAAGTCCTAGCTAGAGCAATCAGATAACAGAAAGAAATAAAGGGCATCCAAATCAGTAAAGAGAAGTCAAACCGTCACTGTTTGCTGACGATATAATCGTTTACCTTGAAAACCCTAAGGACTCCTCCACAAAGCTCTTAGAACTGATAAAAGAATTCAGCAAAGTTTCCGGATACAAGACTAATGTACACAAATCAGTAGTTCTTCTATACACCAATGGCAACCAAGCAGAGAATCAAATCAAGAACTCAACCCCTTTTACAATAGTTGCAAATAATAATAATAATAATAAAACACTTAGGAATATACCTAATCAAGGAGTTGAAAGACCTCTACAAGGAAAACTACAAAACACTGCTAAAAGAAATCATAAATGACACAAACAAATGGAAACACATCCCATGCTCATGGATGGGTAGAATCAACATTGTGAAAATGGCTATACTGCTAAAAGCAATCTACAGATTCAGTGCAATCCCCTTCAAAATACCACCGTCGTTCTTCGCAGAATTAGAAAAAACAATTCTAAAGTTCATATGAAACCAAAAAACAGCCTGCATAGCCAAAGCAAGAATAAGCAAAGTGAACAAATCTGGAGGCGTCACACTACCTGATTTCAAACTATACTATAAGGCCATAGTCACCGAAACAGTGTAGTAGTGGTATAAAAATAGGCACATAGAAACCAGGGGAACAGAATAGAGAACCCAGAAATAAACCCAAATACTTACACCCAACTGATCTTCGACAAAGCAAACAAAAACATAAAGTGGGGAAAGAACATCCTTTTCGACAAATGGTGCTAGGATGGCTAGCCACATGTAATGAGAATGAAACTGGATCCTCGTCTCTGACCTTATACAAAAATTAACTCAAGATGGATTAAGGACTTAAACCTAAGACCTGAAACTATTAAAATTCTAGAAGATAACATTTGAAAACACCTTCTAGACATTGGCTTAAGCAAGGATTTCATGACCAAGAACTCAAAAGCAAATGCAATAAAAACAAAGATAAATAGCTGGGAGCTAATTAAACTAAAGAGCTTTTGCACGGTAAAAGGAACAGTCAGCAGAGTAAACAGACAACCCACAGAGTGGGAGAAAATCTTCACAATCTATACATCTGACAAAGGACTAATATCCAGAACCTACAAGAAACTCAAACAAATCTGTAAGAAAAAAACAAATGATCCCATCAAAAAGTGGGCTAAGGACATGAATAGACAATTCACAAAAGAAGATATACAAATGGCCAACAAAAATATGAAAAAATGTTCAACATCACTAATGATCAGGGAAATGCAAACTGAAACCACAATGCAATACCACCTTACTCTTGCAAGAATGGCCATAATCAAACAATCAAAAAACTACATGTTGGCGTGGATGCGGTGAACAGGGAACACACTTCAACGCTGCTGGTGGGAATGTAAACTAGTACAGCCACTATGGAAAACAGTGTGGAGATTCCTTAAAGAACTAAAAGTGGAACTACCATTTGATCCAGCAATCCCACTACTGGGTATCTACCCAGAGGAAAAGAAGTTGTTATTCGAAAAAGATACTTGCACATGCATGTTTATAGTAGCACAATTCACAATAATAAAATCTTGGAACCAACCCAAATGCCCACCAATCAATGAGTGGATAAAGAAATTGTGGTGTCTGTCTGTATGTATGTATGTGTATATATATACATACACATACACATTTATATATACACATGTGTATGTATATATATATACATACACATACACATATATATACACACATACACATGTATATATATATATATACACATACACATTTGTATATACATACACCCATCAGGTGATGGGTGTACCAAAATCTCACAATTCACCACTAAAGAACTTACTCATGTAACCAAATACTACCTGTACCCCAATAACTTATGGAAACAAATAAATAAAAATAAAAGCCAACCTATTAATGTTACAAAAAAAAAAAAAAAAGAACCAAAAGGAGATCAGTTTAGCAACTGAAATGACCAACTTTTTGACAGCTGGCTGAGATGTTCGGGAAGCGGGGAATGAGGGCCTTGATGGAATTGTGGGTAGCAGTTATACCCCCAGACAATGGAAGCTTCTCATCAGCCAGGGGAGAATGCAGTGCTCACTCCTCGGGATCTTCTGCTTCTGGATTTTGGAGCAGGAGTCTGAGTAAGGTGAGGATTGCTGAACTTTGGAGTCTGGGCTCTGCATTAACCAGTTAGCTAGGAGACTTGGCACAAATCATTTGCCCCTCTGGATTTCAAATTCCTCAACCTGAATGGCCCCCAAAGGCCCTCCCGTCTCTGACATTCCACATGTTTTGTCTGTGAAGCTAATTTAGTATTACCTTCTCAGGGGATAGTCCACATTTGGCTGCAACGTCTGTGATACAAGATTCAGTGATCAGCGCTGCCTGAGGAAAGCCAAACCCACGAAAAGCCGTGTTGGATGGAAGGTTGGTTCTGCATGCCGAACCCCGGCAGCGGAGATTGGGAAACTTGTAAGCATTGTCCATTTTCAGAAGTCCCATTTCTATCACCTGGAGAAATCCAGAGTTGATGTGATTAAGATCTTCTGAACCTGTTTCACCACCCTACGACCTCAGACCAAAACCAGGCCGGAAATGGCAGCTCTCTTTTCATCTCATCTAACATGCTAAAATATTCCCATGCCCCCAATTAAACATATTTTTGCTGTAAAATAATTTTTAAGTATTTGAATAATTTTTCCTTTGAGAACATCTTTTTTTATTTTTGTATTTTGGAGTTAATGCATTTTTTAAGATTTCAAATATATACAAAGGCCTTTGATATGTTCACAGGCCCTGAGCACTGGGTTTATAGAATGTAATGAATATAATATCCTGGAAGACAGTGAAAACAGAAAAAAATGTTTTGGCATTGGGTCTAATGTATTGGTTCTCAATGGGGAGCAATCCTTTCTCTGCTCCTGGGGACATTTGGCAATGTCTGGAGACATTTTTCATTGTTAACATTTTGGTTGAAACTCTTTTTTTTTTTGAGACAGAGTTTCACTTTTGTTGCCCAGGCTGGAGTGCAATGGTGAACGCTCGGCTCACTGCAACCTCTGCCTCTGGGGTTCAGGTGATTCTCCTGCCTCAGCCTCCCAAATAGCTGGGATTACAGCTGTGTGCCACCACACCCGGCTTTAGTAGAAACAGGATTTCACCATGTGGTCAGGCTGGTTTTCAACTCCTGGCCTCAAGTGATCCACCCACCTCAGCCTCCCAAAGTGCTGGGATTACAGGTGTGAGCCACTGTGTCCGGACTGGTTGAAATATTTTTGTTTGGGGTTGGGCTGGACACGGTGGCTCACGCCTGTAATCTTAGCACTTTGGGAAGCTAAGATGGGAGGATTGCTTGAGCCTAGTAGCTTGAGATCAGCTCTGGCAACATAGTGAGATCCCATCTCTACAAAATAATAATAAAAAAAAATTAGTTAGGCATGGCGGCATGTACCTGCAGTCCCAGCTACCTGGGAGGCTGAGGTGGGAGGATCGCTTGAGCCACTGCACTACAGCCTGGGCACAGAGTGAGTCTCTGTCTCAAAAAATAAAAATTAAAAAAAAAGACTACAGGGTGGTAATGCCACTGACATCTACTAAGTAGCGGCCAAAGATGGTACAATGAGCAGGATAGTCCCCACCATAAAGAGCTACACACTCCAAAATGTCAATAGGGCCAAAACTGAGAAAGCTTGGTCTCATGTGTGCATCTAGGAAAAGAGCTCTAAGTATGGGAAGCTGGGGGGTAACACACAGATGCAACTTAGCCAGAATCTCTGGGCTCACACTTTGGGCACCAGGAAGTAACACATGGCTATCCCTGCAAGGATGGTCATTATGCCTTTATAATCAAATATTACTTAACTATTGGACATTTTCTAAGTTAAATTATTTTATGTAACACTCTTTCAGGAATGTGAACTTGCTCCTTAAAACACTTACGAATAATGATTCATCCAAGGAGGCACCTGCATTGCTATAATGCTCCATGTCCAGGGCCAAGATTCTGCCATCATTCATGAATCCAGCCTGGGGAAGAGAACCGATATCGAATGCTGGAACAGGGGCCAAGTCTCTCCAAATTTTGTCATTTGCGAACCCTCCACACATAGGGGAAAAGCGTCATGACATTGGATTTGGCAGTGATTTCTCGGATAATATATAACTAGCTCTGTGATCTTAGGCAAGCTGTGTAACCACTCAGACTATCTGTGAAACGGAAGTAAATAAGGCAACACATAGAAAATTATAGGCAAGTGCCTGAAACATAGCAAGCACTCTAAATAAAATTAATAATACTATCGTAAGTAGTATCCATATCACCTTTCCTCACACTACTCTCCATCAGAAAACATTATTTTCTCATAGTTTTAGTCACCATTATGACAATGGCTTCTGTCACTATAATCCAGTCCTTTCAACAAAGTCCCATGGTGATGAAGGACATTTCTGCTTCAGGGTTCTGTTGTCACTTCTTCCCCCAGCATTTACACAAACAAGTTCTTCATCGTTCTTCCAGATTGGTTCCTCCTTCCAACTTGTCGTTTTCTTCTAAAACCCTCCAAGTCATGTTTGCGGTTTTATTCTTCATTCATTTTGCCAAGATTTTCACCAATCCTGCTTTACTTTATACTATAATGGCTCTTGGACCCATCTCTTCTACATCTTACTATCATATCTCAGACCCCAACTGCTTCATGTCTGAATGCATCAGCTGCCTCCCGCTGGTCTACCAGCTTCCATCCTCTCTCCTCCCCAGACCATCCTGTTAGTCTCCCCAAAGCACCTGTGTTTAATTACGGCATTGAGCCATTCAAGGATCCACTCAGTCTCACTCTTTTAAGATCAAGTTTAAACTTCCCACTCTAGGACTGTGGGCCCCTCTCAGTCAGGCATCACCTAAACCCATCAATCCTATTTTTTACTACCTTCCAGGAAGTGCTCTGTGTTCTAATTCCCCCTCTCCCCTTACTCTTGCCTCTATCAAACATGCCATGTTTATTACACCTCTGTAGTTTTGCTCTTACTATTCCCACACCTGGCATGCCTTCTTTCTGCCTATCCATTCTTTTTTTTTTTTTTTTTTTTTGTGATGGAGTCTCGCTCTGTCACCCAGGCTGGAGTGCAGTGGTGCGATCTTGGCTCACTGCAACCTCTGCCTCCCAGGTTCAAGCAATCCTCCTGCCTCAGCCTCCCAAGTAGCTGGGATTACAAGTGCCTGCCACCACGCCTGGCTAATTTTTTTGTATTTTTATTAGAGACAGGGTTTCACCGTGTTGCCCAGGCTGGTCTCAAACTCCTGAGCTCAGGCAATCCACCCGCCTCAGCCTCCCAAAGTGCTAGGATTACAGGCCTGAGCCACCGCACCTGGCCTCCATTCTTGAAGACCTATCTTTTACCTTCTCTAAGAAAGTGCCTATATATATTCCAATTCATATTCATCTCTCCATCTTTTTTTTTTTTTTAGAAATAAAAATATTTTTATTAAAAAGAAAAACTAGTGGAGAATTAAACAGACTCCATGCAGCAGAGAAAAGAATTAATGAAGAAGAATATAAAGCAGAAAATTACTTCCTATATTCAGGTGGTACAGAGATTTTACACATGCATACACATGCACATAAATTTTATTTTTTTTTATTAATTTATTTATTTTATTATTATTATTATTATTATTATTATAATACTTTACATTTTATGGTACATGTGCGCAATGTGCAGGTAAGTTACATATGTATACATGTGCCATGCTGGTGCACTGCACCCACTAACTCGTCATCTAGCATTAGGTATATCTCCTAATGCTATCCCTCCCCCCTCCCCCAACCCCACAACAGTCCCCGAAGTGTGATGTTCCCCTTCCTGTGTCCATGTGTTCTCATTGTTCAATTCCCACCTATGAGTGAGAATATGCGGTGTTTGGTTTTTTGTTCTTGCGATAGTTTACTGAGAATGATGATTTCCAATTTCATCCATGTCCCTACAAACGACATGAACTCATCATTTTTTATGGCTGCATAGTATTCCATGGTGTATATGTGCCACATTTTCTTAATCCAGTCTATCATTGTTGGACATTTGGGTTGGTTCCAAGTCTTTGCTATTGTGAATAATGCCGCAATAAACATACGTGTGCATGTGTCTTTATAGCAGCATGATTTATAGTCCTTTGGGTATATACCCAGTAATGGGATGGCTGGGTCGAATGGAATTTCTAGTTCTAGATCCCTGAGGAATCGCCACACTGACTTCCACAAGGGTTGAACTAGTTTACAGTCCCACCAACAGTGTAAAAGTGTTCCTATTTCTCCACATCCTCTCCAGCACCTGTTGTTTCCTGACTTTTTAATGCTCACCATTCTAACTGGTGTGAGATGGTATCTCATTGTGGTTTTGATTTGCATTTCTCTGATGGCCAGTGATGGTGAGCATTTTTTCATGTGTTTTTTGGCTGCATAAATGTCTTCTTTTGAGGAGTGTCTGTTCATGTCCTTTGCCCACTTTTTGATGGGGTTGTTTGTTTTTTTTCTTGTAAATTTGTTTGAGTTCATTGTAGATTCTGGATATTAGCCCTTTGTCAGATGAGTAGGTTGCGAAAATTTTCTCCCATTTTGTAGGTTGCCTGTTCACTCTGATGGTAGTTTCCTTTGCTGTGCAGAAGCTCTTGAGTTTAATTAGATCCCATTTGTCAATTTTGGCTTTTGTTGCCATTGCTTTTGGTGTTTTAGACATGAAGTCCTTGCCCATGCCTATGTCCTGAATGGTAATGCCTAGGTTTTCTTCTAGGGTTTTTATGGTTTTAGGTCTAACATTTAAGTCTTTAATCCATCTTGAATTGATTTTTGTATAAGGTGTAAGGAAGGGATCCAGTTTCAGCTTTCTACATATGGCTAGCCAGTTTTCCCAGCACCATTTATTAAATAGGGAATCCTTTCCCCATTTCTTGTTTTTCTCAGGTTTGTCAAAGATCAGATAGTTGTAGATAATGTGGCATTATTTCTGACGGCTCTGTTCTGTTCCATTGGTCTATATCTCTGTTTTGGTACCAGTACCATGCTGTTTTGGTTACTGTAGCCTTGTAGTATAGTTTGAAGTCAGGTAGTGTGATGCCTCCAGCTTTGTTCTTTTGGCTTAGGATTGACTTGGCGATGCGGGCTCTTTTTTGGTTCCATATGAACTTTAAAGTAGTTTTTTCCAATTCTGTGAAGAAAGTCATTGGTAGCTTGATGGGGATGGCATTGAATCTGTAAATTACCTTGGGAAGGATGGCCATTTTCATGATATTGATTCTTCCTACCCATGAGCACGGAATGTTCTTCCATTTGTTTGTATCCTCTTTTATTTCCTTGAGCAGTGGTTTGTAGTTCTCCTTGAAGAGGTCCTTCACATCCCTTGTAAGTTGGATTCCTAGGTATTTTATTCTCTTTGAAGCAATTGTGAATGGGAGTTCACTCATGATTTGGCTCTCTGTTTGTCTGTTATTGAGGTATAAGAATGCTTGTGATTTTTGTACATTGATTTTGTATCCTGAGACTTTGCTGAAGTTGCTTATCAGCTTAAGGAGATTTTGGGCTGAGACAATGGGGTTTTCTAGATATACAATCATGTCATCTGCAAACAGGGACAATTTGACTTCCTCTTTTCCTAATTGAATACCCTTCTCCTGCCTAATTGCCCTGGCCAGAACTTCCAACACTATGTTGAATAGAAGTGGTGAGAGAGGGCATCCCTGTCTTGTGCCAGTTTTCAAAGGGAATGCTTCCAGTTTTTGCCCATTCAGTATGATATTGGCTGTGGGTTTGTCATAGATAGCTCTTATTATTTTGAGATACGTCCCATCAATACCTAATTTATTGAGAGTTTTTAGCATGAAGGGTTGTTGAATTTTGTCAAAGGCCTTTTCTGCATCTATTGAGATAATCATGTGGTTTTTGTCTTTGGTTCTGTTTATATGCTGGATTACATTTATTGATTTGCATATATTGAACCAGCCTTGCATCCCAGGGATGAAGCCCACTTGATCATGGTGGATAAGCTTTTTGATGTGCTGCTGGATTCTGTTTGCCAGTATTTTATTGAGGATTTTTGCATCAATGTTCATCAAGGATATTGGTCTAAAATTCTCTTTTTTGGTTGTGTCTCTGCCAGGCTTTGGTATCAGGATGATGCTGGCCTCATAAAATGAGTTAGGGAGGATTCCCTCTTTTTCTATTGATTGGAATAGTTTCAGAAGGAATGGTACCAGCTCCTCCTTGTACCTCTGGTAGAATTCGGCTGTGAACTCATCTGGTCCTGGACTTTTTTTGGTTGGTAAGCTATTGATTATTGCCACAATTTCAGCTCCTGTTATTGGTCTATTCAGAGATTCAACTTCTTCCTGGTTTAGTCTTGGGAGGGTGTATGTGTTGAGGAATTTATCCATTTCTTTTAGATTTTCTAGTTTATTTGCGTAGAGGTGTTTGTAATATTCTCTGATGGTAGTTTGTATTTCTGTGGGATCGGTGGTGATATCCCCTTTATCATTTTTTATTGCATCTATTTGATTCTTCTCTCTTTTTTTCTTTATTAATCTTGCTAGCGGTCTATCAATTTTGTTGATCCTTTCAAAAAACCAGCTCCTGGATTCATTTATTTTTTGAAGGGTTTTTTGTGTCTCTATTTCCTTCAGTTCTGCTCTGATTTTAGTTATTTCTTGCCTTCTGCTAGCTTTTGAATGTGTTTGCTCTTGCTTTTCTAGTTCTTTTAATTGTGATGTTAGGGTGTCAATTTTGGATCTTTCCTACTTTCTCTTGTGGGCATTTAGTGCTATAAATTTCCCTCTACACACTGCTTTGAATGCATCCCAGAGATTCTGGTATGTTGTGTCTTGGTTCTCGTTGGTTTCAAAGAACATCTTTATTTCTGCCTTCATTTCGTTATGTACCCGGTAGTCATTCAGGAGCAGGTTGTTCAGTTTCCACGTAGTTGAGCGGTTTTGAGTGAGATTCTTAATCCTGAGTTCTAGCTTGATTGCACTGTGATCTGAGAGATAGTTTGTTGTAATTTCTGTTCTTTTACATTTATTGAGGAGAGCTTTACTTCCAAGTATGTGGTCAATTTTGGAATAGGTGTGGTGTGGTGCTGAAAAAAATGTATATTCTGTTGATTTGGGGTGGAGAGTTCTGTAGATGTCTATTAGGTCCACTTGGTGCAGAGCTGAGTTCAATTCCTGGGTATCCTTGTTGACTTTCTGTCTCGTTGATCTGTCTAATGTTGACAGTGGGGTGTTA
This sequence comes from Pongo pygmaeus, assembly GCF_028885625.2. Classification (NCBI taxonomy): domain Eukaryota; kingdom Metazoa; phylum Chordata; class Mammalia; order Primates; family Hominidae; genus Pongo; species Pongo pygmaeus. Next base: position 100,707,222 of record NC_072384.2, on the reverse strand, counting down.
AAGTCTCCCATTATTAATGTGTGGGAGTCTAAGTCTCTTTGTAGGTCACTCAGGATTTGCTTTATGAATCTGGGTGCTCCTGTATTGGGTGCATATATATTTAGGATAGTTAGCTCTTCTCGTTGAATTAATCCCTTTACCATTATGTAATGGCCTTCTTTGTCTCTTTTGATCTTTGTTGGTTTAAAGTCTGTTTTATCAGAGACTAGGATTGCAACCCCTGCCTTTTTTTGTTTTCCATTTGCTTGGTAGATCTTCCTCCATCCTTTTATTTTGAGCCTATGTGTGTCTCTGCACGTGAGATGGGTTTCCTGAATACAGCACACTGATGGGTCTTGAGTCTTTATCCAATTTGCCAGTCTGTGTCTTTTAATTGGAGCATTTAGTCCATTTACATTTAAAGTTAATATTGTTATGTGTGAATTTGATCCTGTCATTATGATGTTAGCTGGTTATTTTGCTCGTTAGTTGATGCAGTTTCTTCCTAGCCTCGATGGTCTTTACATTTTGGCATGATTTTGCAGTGGCTGGTACCGGTTGTACCTTTCCATGTTTAGCGCTTCCTTCAGGAGCTCTTTTAGGGCAGGCCTGGTGGTGACAAAATCTCTCAGCATTTGCTTGTCTGTAAAGTATTTTATTTCTCCTTCACTTATGAAGCTTAGTTTGGCTGGATATGAAATTCTGGGTTGAAAATTCTTTTCTTTAAGAATGTTGAATATTGGCCCCCACTCTCTTCTGGCTTGTAGGGTTTCTGCTGAGAGATCCGCTGTTAGTCTGATGGGCTTCCCTTTGATGGTAACCCGACCTTTCTCTCTGGCTGCCCTTAACATTTTTTCCTTCATTTCAACTTTGGTGAATCTGACAATTATGTGTCTTGGAGTTGCTCTTCTCGAGGAGTATCTTTGTGGCGTTTTCTGTATTTCCTGAATCTGAATGTTGGCCTGCCTTGCTAGATTGGGGAAGTTCTCCTGGATAATATCCTGCAGAGTGTTTTCCAACTTGGTTCCATTCTCCCCGTCACTTTCAGGTACACCAATCAGACGTAGATTTGGTCTTTTCACATAGTCCCACATTTCTTGGAGGCTTTGCTCGTTTCTTTTTATTCTTTTTTCTCTAAACTTCCCTTCTTGCTTCATTTCATTCATTTCATCTTCCGGGGCTGATACCCTTTCTTCCATTTGATCGCATTGGCTCCTGAGGCTTCTGCATTCTTCATGTAGTTCTCGAGCCTTGATTTTCAGCTCCATCAGCTCCTTTAAGCACTTCTCTGTATTGGTTATTCTAGTTATACATTCTTCTAAATTTTTTTCAAAGTTTTCAACTTCTTTCCCTTTGGTTTGAATATCCTCCCATAGCTCGGAGTAATTTGATCATCTGAAGCCTTCTTTTCTCAGCTCGTCAAAGTCATTCTCCGTCCAGCTTTGTTCCGTTGCTGGTGAGGAGCTGCGTTCCTTTGGAGGAGGAGAGGTACTCTGCTTTTTAGAGTTTCCAGTTTTTCTGCTCTGTTTTTTCCCCATCTTTGTGGTTTTATCTACTTTTGGTCTTTGATAATGGTGATGTACAGATGGGTTTTTGGTGTGGATGTCCTTTCTGTTAGTTTTCCTTCTAACAGACAGGACCCTCAGCTGCAGGTCTGTTGGAGTACCTGGCCGGCCGTGTGAGGTGTCAGTCTGCCCCTGCTGGGGGGTGCCTCCCAGTTAGGCTGCTCGGGGGTCAGGGGTCAGGGACCCACTTGTGGAGGCAGTCTGCCCGTTCTCAGATCTCCAGCTGCGTGTTGGGAGAACCACTGCTCTCCTCAAAGCCACTGACCGGCGCCCACTGTCTGGCACTCCTTAGTGAGATGAACACAGTACCTCAGATGGAAATGCAGAAATCACCTGTCTTCTGCGTCGCTCACGCTGGGAGCTGTAGACCGGAGCTGTTCCTATTTGGCCATCTTGGCTCCTCCCCCCCCATCTCTCCATCTTTTAACCTGAGATTGTTATATTTTCATAATGACTTCATATATGTCTTATTAAAAAAAATCTCCTTCAGGACAAAGTTTACTGTAACAAATCTTTCTGAGCTAAATCAAATTCAAAATACAGTTTAGAGTGAGTGTGGTTTGAAATGGAAATATGCATTATCTCCTAAAAAACATGTATTAGTTATGCAGTTTTGTGATGGAGACAATGCTATGCATTTAACAAATCCTATTGTCTTTCATTCTGGGCACACAGGAAGATGACATTTCCCAGCCTCCCTTACAGTTAGGTGACAGAGGTCTCGCCAATGACATCTGGATACAAGTGAGATCCACAACTTACAGGTCCGATGCCTAAAACCTAAAACACCTACCAGGTGACACTCCATGCTCTCTTCTCTCTCTCTTCCCTGTCTGCTGCCCTCAGCAAAAGATCCCCTGGAAGACTCAGAGTTTGTAGGGCAGTGATACCCAATAAAACTTTCTGTGATGATGGCAATGTTCTGTGTCTGCACTGCCCAATATGGCAGACACTAACCACATGTGCCTACTGAGCACTTGGAATATAGCTAATACAACTATGGAGCTAAATTTCTAATTGTATTTAATTTGGGTAATTTAAATTTAAATAGCCATATGCTCCTAGTGACCACTATATTGGATGATGCAGTCCAAGGGCACAGTGGCACCAATAAATGGAAACAGCTCCAGTCCCTGAATGATTTTATAGAGCAGAATCCTCCCCTTTCCCCCCTCAATGATAATACTGAGCTGTTACTTGAGCAAGAAATGACATAATGAAAGTTTAAGAGTTTTTAAGTTGTTTCTTAGAGCAGTTAGCCCACTCTGACAAGTAAAATTTTTCTTATAAAGCAAAAGAATCACTATTTTCTACTACAAATTTTTTTCTATGAATTTCTGGAACCCCATTTTACAAAAATATCCTTGATATATTGAAGAATGAGGAACCCATTTACAAATAATTGCAATTTCACATAACACTACTGTTATGAGAATTATTCTACTTTTACCTCTTTTATATGTGGGAATAAGTATGGTAATCAGATCTACTTTAATGGCGTACACACTCACATTTTCTAGTTATTTGCTCTGTACAGCCAATACCAGCTAGCACTTAGTGTTTTATTTCTGAAACTGACATCTTTGAGCTAAGCAGAAAAGCCTCCATTGAACCAGCCAGTAATTAAAAGTCAGTGCAATGAATAGAAAGTTAAATAGATGTTCTGTTTTTGATTTGCTCATTGTTACTCCCCACTAGAGAGTAGCCAAAGGCTGCCCTGTGCACTGATAGGATGTTATATCTACAACATAAATCCTTCCTCCCTGCCTTCTTGTACTCACTTTGTACTTTCCAAGGTAAGGATGGCGGCCTCCAGTTATTAACATGTCTTCTCCTCGTTCCAGAACACAGCGAACTGCACGGCCATGTCTAAAACAGAAAAAAAGCAAGTGAGGTAAACTCTTTTACCTAGTAGGCATTCTCTGGGGTTTATATAACTCCTAGCAAGAGCCTGAGTGGAGCCTACACACCTCACAGAACAACACAACTATTTTGCACGCCTATCCTCTGCTGATCTCAGGCATACACAGTGGGCTTTCCTCCTCTTAGGTCAGGGAATAATGCCGGGCATTTGCAACTTGTGGGACGGAGGCTTTTGGGTGCCAGGGGCTCCAGGACATTGTTATTACATTGTTGTAATAACAACCTTTATTATAGGCAAATTGTCCCAAGGTCTTTAGACTGGCCACAAATGGAAGAATGCAGATCTAACTACCAAGTGCTCCCTGATAGGAGAGATCTGGAATCAAGGTCTTTTTGCTTCCTGGGATGGAGGAACTGACCCATATTACTCAGCAAACAAATTAAGCCTTCTAGGGATGCCTGCTCCAGAGACAATTTTCCATGAGAATTTTCTGAGATCCTCAAAGGAAAATGGCGATATAAATGAATGTAAGCATAACAAAAGCAAAGTCTATATTTAAATCAAGAAAATATACATATACACACATATACATATATACACATATATACATACACACATATGTATATATATGTGTATGTATATGTACATATATGTATATATGTATGTGTGTATATGGGACCCCATTTCACAAAAATATCTTTGATATATTGAAGAATGTACATATATACACACAAACATATACATATACATTTATAAACATATATGTGTGTATGTATATATAGGTATGTTGTTCAAAAACCCATACATATGACCTCTACATATATAGCTCAGTCCAGCAGGTGCTGAGGACAAGTAACTCCCACCCATTCAGGACCTGTTTCTGCCCACTTTCTAGGTGTTATATTTTTTCTGTGGCTTTTATTATTTTCAGTAATTGATTCTTATTTTGGTTTCTGTAGGACAATATAAGACAAGTAAGTGTAATAAGCTGGCAGCTTGTTTGTGTGTTTGTATCGTATATGTGATATTAAATAATCTTGGCTCAGGTTCTTCCTCATTGATTCTGACAGTGAGAACTTTCAGTGTGACTCACTTTATTTTTAGCAGATTTTCTCCACTTACTTGTTTGCGGCAAATGCAGTGACGGCTGCAATGATTCCGGTTTTTAACACCTTCCCTCCAAACGCTCCACCAACACGCCTTACATGGCACATGACCTTGTTAGCTGGGAGCTTCAAGGTCGAGGCAACAATGTCCTGTGAACAATAATAGTTCTGATTAATCTGATCCATCTTCAGCAAGGACTTAATTGTGACTGTCATTGTCACATCTATGATTTTAACAACAAAAAAAAACCTGTCCCCTGAAATGGATTGTGACAGTCACTAGATGTTTTGATTCTTTAATGTTGCACATGATACCCACACTGTGTGGTTATGCTAAATAATGGGATAATGTCCAACAACCCTGGCACACAGCCCCAACTGATCTCAGCAATACTTGGCTATGATGACATTGCCAAAACTAATTAGAAGTGTTTTCATTACCAGTGAGATATTTTTGTGCTTATACTTTTTTGTATTTTCCCCATGAACCACACCTAAAGTATTCTATTCACACTAATCCCTAGGCATACGTTTCCCGAAGCCGTGGGATTTTGCAGTCTTCTAAGACTCACTCAGCATGGGTCTTTTCCCTGCATTCTACTGTCTCTACTGGAAAATAAGCACTTCTCAGCCAGGTGTGGTGGCTCATGCCTGTAATCCCAGCACATTGGGAGTCCAAGTCAGGCGGATCACCTGAGGTCAGGAGTTCGAGACCAGCCTGGCCAACATGATGAAACCCCATCTCTGCTAAAAATACAAAAAGTAGTTGGGCATGGTGATGTGTGCGTATAATCCCAGCTACTCAGGAGGCTGAGGCAGGAGAATCGCTTGAACCTGAAAGGCAGAGGTTGCAGTGAGCTGAGATGGCACCACTGCACTCCAGCCTGGGTGACCGAGCGAGACTCTGTCTCAAAAAAAAAAAAAAAAAAAAAAAAAAAAAAGCACTTCTCAATTCTTGCTTGGATTGCTGCTAAAGTTGACCAGTTGGTCTTTCCTGGATGCAGATCTCACTCTTTTCTGCCATCCTAATGATTAGGGGTCATTTAGTCTTAACAATTGATTCTTACAGATGGGAAGCCTGAGACGGATGAGGTTATGGACTCAACATCCCACGGGGAGTGAAGAGCAAAGCAGGCCTGGAATGGAGTTCTGTGACCCTCCTTAGGATCCTGCCTTTTACGAGGCCTCATTCTCCATAGTCTCACATTCCTACTCCTCTGCTAAGAGCACTGGCTCCTTATGACCAGAATCAAGACCCCCCCTGCCTCATTTCCCTTACTCTCACCCTGATGCTTAAACCTAGCTTTCCTAAAGGCACCCCTTCATTCCAGCTGGGGCGGTCATTGTGCTATTCCTCCTTCCTTCCATGCATGCTGCCTGGGGTACAGGACACAGGCAACAAATGTTTGCAGAAGAGATGAGAAAATAAATGAATGGGTGTCATTTGATCTTGCTGTGGAATTGCCTGGAAGTGACCTGTCTTGTCTTACCATCTAGACAAACCTCACTCTCACTCTGAATCCAAACTTAAGACTTCTTTGTGGGACTTCCTGGATGATTCTAGCCCTCAGCAAACTCTTTTTCCTAACTTCTCCACCCATGTAAATTTTGCCTTTGCTGATTTAGCATGTGGTTGCATCCTTTTCAATACTGTTTCTTAACTGTTTCCTGTGAGTTAAGCACCATAGGCTTTGGAGAGCAGGTCTTCCTCTTTCTTCTCTCGTGTTCTTAACAGTGGTGCCAAGAGCTGAGCAAGAGATCTGCTGATTCCGTAACTGGTTTTAAAGCTACAATCCACAAACAAAAGGCTCCTACTTTAATAACACTCTTTTAAAAGCACTGAACTCATATGGCTATTAATACCCAAATCAATATGACTATTAACACTCAATATTTCTTCAGTCCCTGAAGAAATAACATTTTTGGTTTTGTTTTGTTTGTTTTGTGTTAGAGACAGGGTCTCACTCTATCTCCCAGGCTGGAGTGCAGTGGTGTGATCATAGCTCACTGAAGCCTTGAGCTCCTGGGTTCAAGCAATCCCCCCACCTCAAATTCCCAAATATACTTTTACCTCTAATTGCTCTTGATATATTTTACTGGCCAGAAATCATTTAGCCATGTCCTCTCCACAGTGGCCCCATGTTACCTGTATATATTTGGGAAACTGTGTGGACACGTAGACATCCATTTCTTGATCCTCTCCCTTGGGAACAACAAGCATGCTTTGGGTTTCCATATAAAAATGTTCTTGACCTCCCATATGTATTTCACCTGTTACAGGAAAATACATAAAAGTCAAGGAAGCAGTCAGAAGAAACAGGTAGCATCCCCCAGGTATTATCCCATTATGCAGAAATTCCACTGATAGTCTTCTGCTGGGCACAGTGAAGTATAACAAACAACAATGTTTAGCTTTCAGTCTACTTACAGATTTGAAGTAAAGTTCTATAGGAGAATCTTTTGTGTCCGCCAATATCTAGGTCACAGAGTCCTAGAGAAAGGTGTATGACTTTCTAGAGCCAAAAGCAGAGGGGTCGTGATTCAGTAGGTCATAAGGAGCTAGCGCTGTTAGCAGAGGGATAGGAATGTGAGAATGTGGAGGCTTCCAGCTCTAGGACAAGCAGGAGTAGATGTACTGCTCCCTGTCCCTCCTGTTAAGTACAGATAACAACCCTGAGCATTATTTATAAAACAAACATAAGAAGACTCTGAAAGGTGCAGAGAAGGCAGACCAGCTAGGGACTTCAGGACCTAAGAAAAGACACGGCAGTGAGTTCAGTGGGTTTTGTTGTTGTTGTTGTTGTTTGCCTCAGATATCCCAGACTTAGTTCCAGAGAAGCCAGCAATCTAAAAACTCCAACAGGCAAAGACAAAAAAAAAAAAAAAATCTTCAAGAAAAGCCCACTCTCCCTAGCCAAAGGACCAGAAAAGGGGAAGACTAGAAAGACAAAAAAATTAAGACAATATGCACTCTACTCCAGGCAAACACCATGGAAAAAAACTGCAGCCCCACCCCTACTGTGAAGGTTGAGTAGGAAATCTATAGTTCCACCCTCATCAGGCTGCAATGAGGTGTCCCAGCCCCTCTATTGGGGTGCTGTCAGTGGATGCCACACGGGGAACCTGGACTTACAACCCCTGCCTAGCAGTAACAAGGCATCACCCCCTTCTTCTCCATCAGTAAAAGGTTAAAGTAGTCTAGTGAAAAAGAATATTCTAATAAAATAGAAGAATCAAATAAGATCTAAAGTCTCATTACATAATATCTAAAATGTCTAGGATACAATCAAATATCATTCATACCAGGAACCAAGAAAATCCCAACTTCAATGAGAAAAGACAATCAACAGATGCCAACACTGAGATGACACAGATGTGAGAATTATCTGACAAGGATTTTAAAGCAGCTGTAATAAAAATGCTTTAATAAGCAATTACAGAAACACTTGAAACAAATGAAAAAATAGAAACCTCAGCAAAGAAATAGAAAGTATAATAAGAAAAAACAAACAGAAATTTTGGAATTAAGAAATACAGCAAAAATTTAAAAAGTTCAAGGGATGGGCTCAGCAACAGAATAGGGGGAACAGAGGAAACGATTAATGTACAAGAATATAGAACAATAGAAATTGGCCAATCTGAAAAGTAGAAAAAAAGAGACCGGAAAAAAATGAACAGCACCTCAGGAACCCATTGGCTATAACAAAAGATCTAACATTTGTGCCGTTGAAGTCAAGTATTTGAAAAATAATGGCTAAAAATGTCCCCAAATTTGCAAAAGACACAAATCTACAGATTCGAGAAGCTGAGTGATCCCAAATAGAATAAATTCAAAGAAATACACTCCAAGATACATCATAGTCAAACTTCAGAAAACTAAGGACAAAAGCACCATGTTGAAAGCTATGAGAAAGAAACACTACTTCATCTATAGGAGAAAAGTACTTTCGTGGTGAAACCCTGTCTCTACTAAAAATACAAAAATTAGCCAGGCATGATGGTGGGTGCCTGTAATCCCAGCTACTCAGGAGGCTGAGACAGGAGAGTAGCTTGAACCTGGGAGGCAGAGGTTGCAGTGAGCTGATATCACGCCACTGCACTCCAGCCCGGGTGACAAAGTTAGACTCCATCTCAAAAAAAAAAAAAGAAAGAAAAGCACTTTTAAAGACAGCAGATTTCTCTTTAGGAAACATGGAGGCCAGAAGAAGTGGTAAAAATTTTTCTAGTGTGAAAATACCTGTCAACTCAGAGTTCTATATCCAGCAAAAATATCTTTCAACAGTGAAAGGGAAATCAAGACATTTTCAGATGACGGAAAAACTAAGAGTTTGTTTTAAACAGATTTACCCTGAAATAATGGCTGAGGGAAATTTTTAAAACAGACAGAAAATGATTTTTTTAAATGAAGAAATCTTAAAATATCAGGAAGGAAGAAAGAACAACAGAAATAATAAAAATACCAGTATATACAATAGACTTTCTTTCTCCTCTTGGGTTTCCCAAATTGTGTTTGAAGCAAAATTATAACATTGCTTCATGTGATTATCAATGTATGTAGAATAAATAAATAGAATTATCAATTATATTATAAAAAGGAGAGGGATGTAAAGGGAGGTAAAGCTTCTACACTTGACTTGAACTTGTAAAATGTTGAAACCAGACTGTGATATTTTATATATGTAAATATTTTATATGTATATAAATTTTATTTTATATATATGTATGTGTGTATGTGTGTGTGTAAACTATCTAGAGCTACCACTAAAAAAATCTGTACAAGGAGATATACTAAAAAATACTATAGATTAATCAAAATGAAATTCTAAGCAAATATTCAGGCAACCCACAGGAAGGTGGGGAAAAGAATAAAAAGCAGAGGAAACAAACAGAATTATCACTGACAATCATGTTAAAGGAAGGCAGAACTTTTAAAAATTAAAAATTTACTCAGTAATAGTGATTTGCAAATTGTTTGAGGATTCCTAATGAGATGTTTTAAATTGCAATCTGGACTTCCTATCTTATCGAAAATCTGAGTTTAAAAAAAGAGCACAGAAAAATGAATAGATTCTGCTTCACTTATAAAATATAAACATTAAAATTTCACAGGCTCAGATCTTAACTTCAATTTAAGTTTTACCAAATAGTCTAAAGGCCCATGTCATTGTCACTAGGCTCAAATTCAAGCTTGCAGTATTATTGATTCTGCCTATCCACTCAGAATTTATTTTGTTAAGTATTCACTTTATTTAAAATATTCAGAGCTAAAAAAATTAGACAGAGCTGTTCCTGTTTAAATCTGTAAAGAAGGCAAAGTTTTAGAAACCTGTTATATTGCACTGCCTACCCTGACAGCCCCCACCCATAGTGCCCCCTCTTCACCTTAGGGTATTGCTGTCAACTCTCTAGGTTGGAAACCAATTTGATCAACTAATCCCTGAGATAAAATGTTATCCCAGTATGGGTTTAGGAGTGATTCCTCCAGGCATATTTACATTTTAATAAGAGGCCCTTAAAGTCCCAAATCTGCTAGATGTGAATATGTCTATCTGTACCATGCCCAGCAGGATAGGTTGTGGGGAAAATCGTCTCAGTTTCAGGGCTCCCTGGGTCTCTTGCAAATCCTTCTATACAGATTGTTCTCTGTGCTCTCCAGTATAAAGCACATCTCAGCTAACAGAATTTTAATGAGATAAATGAGAAGCAGGATAATGTAGAGGAAAGAATACTAACTTTGGAGTTGGGAAAACTCTTAGATTTGATCCTGGTCAATCAGGTAGCCTCTCTAGCCTCAGCTGGCTCATTTGAAAATGGTAATCTTTAGCATCCTCCGATGCTATGACACCGGGATTAGAGTTGAAATATATCTTCACAGCAGATAAGTGCAAACAATAATAGTACTCCCTCCAAGAACGCATTCTAAGACCTGATGTAATGCTCCACATATTTTATCTTTTAAATATTTTTTTTCTTGGAACACCTATCTTCTTTCTTTTTTTCCTTCAACTTTTAAGTTCTGGGGTACATGTGCAGGATGTGCAGGTTTGCTTCATAGGTAAACGTGTGCCATGGTGGTTTACTGCACAGATGAACCCATCACTTAGGTATTAAACCTAGCATGCATTAGTTATTCTTCCTGATGCTCTCCCTCCCCTTACCCCCACTCCTACAGGCCCCAGTGTGGGACACTTATTTTCTTAGAAGACAGATAAAGTGTTGCTATGATAATTAATTGCAATTACCTCACATTGAAATATCATGAGATATTATGAGAAACTCATAATCCAAAAGACGATAGCAGACAAAGGGAAAAGCTAGACTCAAACTTGTGAGTCAAGAGGATGAAAATTGGTTTTCTTTTGCCTTCCGTTGTCTTTCCCTTCCCTTGTCTTTCCTTTTTTTCCCCTCCTTCCTTCCTTCCTTCCTTCCATCCACCCATCTTTTTTTTTTTTGACAGTCTCACTGTCGCTCAGACTGGAGTGCAGTGGCCTGATCTCATCTCACTGCAATCTCCGCCTACCGAGTTCAAGCCATTCTGGTGCCTCAGCCTTCCGAGTAGCTGGGATTACAGGTGTTTGCCACCACACCTGGCTAATTTTTGTATTTTTATTGGAGACAGGGTTTTGCCATATTGCCCAGGCTGGACTCAAACTCCTGGCCTCAAGCTATCTGCCTGCTTCAGCCTCACAAAATTCTGGGATTACAGGCGTGAGCCACCGTGCCCGGCTTCCTTTTTTTTTTTTTTTTTTAAATAGAAGGAGTCTTGCTACATTGGCAGGGCTGGTCTCAAACTCCTGGCCTCAAATGACCTGCCTTGGCCTCCCAAAGTGCTGGGATTATAGGCGTGAGCTACTGCAGCTGGCGTTTATACTGAAAAGTAGTATAAATGTCCTTTTTAATATTCCCGTATCATTTTTATACTTATCAATGGGGTATGCAGCAGTAACAAAAATTCAAGTAAGAGGCAGACTAAATCAATCACCTAATTGAGTTAGATAATTAAAGAAGATGTCAAGGAAAAATACAACAATGGAATTCTTGCACAAATACTCATTATGTCAAGAAACAATCATGAGACAAGGAACCCCCCCTAAATATTGATATTTCCAACATGCTCATGCCAGGAACGCTCTATGATAGAAATGTACCCTCTTTTTCTCTTCATTCCCATAAATCAAACTCACCTTTCCAGTGTTTTCCACATTTTACTAGCCCTAAGAATTACCTGGAAAACTTGTTAAGACCAATTCCTGGGCTGTTTTGGATCCTCTACAATTCTAAAAAAGGGCACAGAAATCTCTAGGTCTCATAAATATCCTCAGTGATTACTATAAGGAGAAAATCTTGGAAACACTGAGTTTGATAAATGAACACCTGCCAACGTATCTCACTAATAGACAACATTTTCAGGAGAACAACAAAATCATCTAAATCTAATAATCATTGCTCATAGTTATTGATTTGTTACTATATGCCCAGAACACATGATTATCTCTTATAATCTTTATAATTCACATTTGAAATTGTTTTTACTTTATCCACGTAATATTAAAACAGGGAGACTGAGCCCTGAGAAGTGCCCTGCCAGGTCACACAGCTAATAAGACACAATGCCAAGGAAAACTGGTAGGTGATAGTTCCAAGTGTCTTTCCTACAGCTTTCAGGTGACATTTCCGGTCAGCCCCTGACACGCTTCAAGTTTAATGCACCTATAGAGTTGAGACATGATGGGCTTGGAACTTAAGAAGCTGGGCTGACTGGTGACATATTACACAGCTCTGGCTGTGCACTCAGGATGGGATGTGTCTTAGGATTCTTCCTATTCTTGTGATCAAGGTTAGAGAGAAAAATTAAGAAGATGGGAGTTGTGTTTTTTGTTTGTTTGTTTGAGATGGAGTCTCCTTCTGTCACCCAGGCCGGAGTGCAGTGGTGCAATCTCAGCTCACTGCAACCTCTGCCTCTGGGAGTCGTGTTTTTTGTTTGTTTGTTTGAGATGGAGTCTCCTTCTGTCACCCAGGCTGGAGTGCAGTGGTGCAGTCTCAGCTCACTGCAACCTCTGCCTCCAGGGTTCAAGCAATTCTTGTGCTTCAGCCTCCTGAGTAGCTGGGATTACAGGCTCCCGCCACCATGCCTGGAATTTTTGTATTTTTAGTAGAGAGGGGTTTTCGCCATTTTGGCCAGGCTGGTCTCGAATTCCTGGCCTCAAGTGATCCACTCACCTCGGCCTCCCAAAGTGCTGGGATTATAGGCATGAGTCACCACGCCCAGCCCAGAAGATGGGAGTTTTTAACATGCACTAGAGGCCAATGCCCTGGAAATTCACTTAAAGACAGACAATGCCAGATGATTTCTCTGTGGCAGACTTCTCTGCTCTGAGATGTGGCACAGACTGCCCATACCCACCCAGTAGCATGTCTGTAAATCAGAGATCTTGTGAGGCAGGCATTAGGACAGCTTTCACAGCAGCAATGACAGCAGTGTGGCGGGGAAAGCGTGGGTTATTTAAGACTTATGATGAACCTCTTTTTTCCGCTATAAAGGACATTACTGAGACAACTAGCGAAATTTGAATAAGGTGTGTAGATTAATAGTACATGTGTTAATATTCTGATTTTGATAACTACGTTTATGTTAGACAACATCCTGTTTTTAGGAAACAAATGCTGACTATTTAGGGGTAAAGAGACATACATCATGTTTACAATTTACTCTCAAATGGCTCAGAAGTGTGTGTGTGTGTATGTGTGTGTGTGTAATTGGGGAATCTGAGTGAAAAATATTTGGGAGTATCTTTAATGTTTCTGCAACTTTTATGTAAGTTTTAAAATATTTCAAAGCCAAAAGTTAAGGAATTGTACCAGAAAGCTATAATTAACTATTTTCTAAGAGGCAAATTTAATTGTAATTACATACATACATACAGGAAAGAAGTCTGGAAGAAAGAGAAAGGAGAAAGGGAAGGGAAGAGGAAGGGAAGGAAAAGCAGAGAAGGAAGAAAGGAAGAGAGGGAGAATCAGAGAAAGGATGAAGAAGAAATGTGGGCTTTGGAAATCCTAATAAAGCCTATCAATTCAATGGCCAACTCTGTTATTTAGTAGCAGTTGTGTGACCTTGGTCACACTCCATAATTACTCTGAGCCTCCATTTTCCAGCCTATAGATTGAGACAATAATACCCTCTTGCAGGGTGGTTGTGAACAGGGAAGGATAAGACATCTCTAACAACCGGAGCCTTGATGACGGAAGAGGGGTCAGGGAACAGGGGCAGGGTCTTGCCTCCTCTTTTGCCTCCCCATTGGCTCTTGGCCTACCCCAGAGACAGAGGCAAACACATTTGTGAATGAGGTGCCTGTTCTTCCTGCTCCTGAGGAGCAACACCCCCCCTAGGCTGCCCAGTGATTTCCAGAAGACAAAGGAAGCCTTAAACTGACATGCTTAGAAGGCTTCCAGGGTTGCGTACTCTTCCATTACTTTTTTACCTTCAAGAATTTGATCAACCACTTTAAATGCTTCGTCAACATTTCCATATTCCAGTTTCCTTTCTGGCTCGAAGAAGGAGTTGTGTTGTATACTTTCCTAGAAAGAGAACAGAAGAGTGAGGCAGCTTGGGCAAGAGACCCTGCCCCACGGCAGCAGACACACCCCACTGCACATCCTCTGAGCAGGGGTTGTTTCTCCCTTCACCTTGTGGTTCCGTGCACTTTCTCCATGACCCTGGTGAGCCAAGCTAAGAATCCAACTGCAGAGAGACTCCCCAGTGAGGAAATGTAAATGTGCCTACTGAGTCCGAAGAAATAATATGCACAGAAAAAAGCTGGCATCTAAGTGATCCCAGAATGAAACTAGTATTTTCCAGGCAGATTATTGTCTTCACACCACAATCCATTTCATGTAGCCAAGGCCATATAGCACAGGGCTTCAGAGCCTGGGCTCTAGACCCAGTCAGCATTGTGCACATTTTTCCCACTTACCAGCTTTGACTGTGGGCCTATCACTGCACCTCTCTTATCATTGTCTGTAAAATGGAAGTAACAGGTGTGCATATAGCTCTAATAGGATCGTGGTTGGTGAAGATAAAATGAAATAAGACGTGAAGAGCTTATATTGCATATAGTAAACACTCAATAATTGCTAGTTGAAGAGACTCTAGTGATTGGGATCATGGTGGCTCTGCCTGCCAGCCCCCCATTCCTTCTTTGTGGGGATAAGCATTTCATTTGCACAGGGCAGTAGAGCACCTGGGACCTCCAGCTCTGGAAGTAAGATTTCAGACAAGCCCTCTCTGGGTGCTGGGTGTACAAATCCATTTATATGCTGGCTCCTATTGGCTCTCCCTGGGTGCCCAGTAAAGGGGTACAGTGGTGCACATAACCAGAGATGTAGTTACAATAACATAGGTTGGTTTTTATCTATTCCTGAGAATTTATCTTGCAGTAATCCATGTGTCCACTGGCAAATGTGGTGTGCCAGCTCCTGCTGGCATTATCTACTGTGGGTTATTGTCCATCCATGAAATTCCGTTCTGTTGGTAGTTGGGATTCTCTTGTCTCTGTTTCCTTCTGGCTACCAGTAGGTGTCTAGACAACACCCCTTAGAGGGATGTGCTATTGTGATTCTGCCATTTCCCGCATTCAAAAACTGGATTGGTTTGTTTATAGCACCAGTGGGGCCCAGGTTCTTTGACAGAGTGTTTGTTGATTGTTTTTGTTACTGACTAGCTATGTAACCTTGGGTAACCCTGTCTTTTAGTTTCCCCATCAGAATGGGGATGAAAATAGTTTTTACCTCATAGGATTGTTGTGAGCATTTAGTAAGTTAATGTGTGAAACTGACCTAGAACCATGTCAACCACACAGTGAGCTCTGTATAGGTCTTAGCTATGATCATGTTGTTGTTGATGATTATTACTCAGGACAGATTCTTGTAGGGAACACATTTTTTTCCATTATGGTCATCAGCCTTACCCCTTGATTCAAGAGTTTTGATCGTTGCCCCATTCAATCTACTAAAAACTCAAAAAGCATGCGCCAGATTAAATCTTTGTGATAGTGACAGAGATATATTTGTTTTTGTTCTATTTTGATTGATAACACACTTCCTACTGGAATCTGTTCATGTGCTTTTCTTATTAATCTAAGATTAAAGAGATTCCAGGTTGGAAAAAAACCTAGGTTTTATAAATCCTATTTTTAAAAGTTTAATCTTTTCCAACTTCACTGGCTGCTTGCTCTTTGAGTAACTTTGAGCCAATTTTCTGAATTTTTCTTAGTCAGGAAACCCTGCTCTAAACTTTGATTAAATTCGCTCTGATCCAGTTGATGATCTTTAGACTTTGAGAGCTTAATCTCTGAACACAATATGAGGCAACTCTTTTCCACAAAGCCAGAGCTTTTATCTGATGCTGGGATTCTCTGGCAGACAATCACAAGTCTGCTGGTTGAAGTGGTGAGCGTGGGGGGAGTGGCATCTATTATATTTGCTTATTGGGGCTTTTATTTGGCTGGAAGGTAGGAGGAGCGGAGAGTAGATATTTAGCCCCTGATATTGGGCAAAGATTTATAAACAAAATATTGATGAAGTATTATGTAAGTAATTTCTAATAAGTAATTCTAACTCTCCAGCAAACTTCAGGGGACAGAATATATGAAGCAAGAGCAGCACGCAACATGTAAATGAAAAGGGCCTGAGAAGGGAACAGGGTGTTTGAATTTGAAACTGGCCAGGAAAATTTGGGAGGCCTAATCACACTTCGACTCCAATTAGACTTCTACATTTTTGTCTTTTTAACATGATTTTATTTTTATTTTAAAATGTAAGAAAAATTCCCAGAGACAAACTCCATGTTCCTAAGCATCAAGCAGCATGGCAGGAAGCACCCCCAACACCCAGTTCTCCTGGAGACACTGATCATGCCCAGGTCATTTCCTCAATTCTGCCTCAGGTCATGCTGGTCACCCGGAGAACAACGTGTTCATTATGCTGTGAAGCTAATATTGTGTCCCAGAGCACATGCAGCCTGTATGGACTGAGTCTTATCTATTTACGCTGCCTCCCCAGTGTTCATTCTTTCATCATTCAGGAAATTATAAGAACCAATGGAATGCATGCAGGAGAACACCCTATCATTTCATGGAGATGAGTCTTACAGCCTTTATAAATTTTCAACTCCTTTCTAAAAATCAGCATAGAAAATGCAATTCTCCAGTTTAAGTTGCCAAAATACCTGTAGGCATCATACGACTTATCTCTTGAAAAATCTAAAAATTGTGTCTCTCACACTCACTTCATGGAACATCCCGTTGGTCCTCACCATGTGCCTGGGTGAAGGTGGGTAAAAAGTCATAGAGTGGATCCACTTTCCTGGACATCACTGGTTCCCATCCAGCATCCCCTCCCCTTCCCCTTTCCAAACACGGCTCAGATTTGTTTCAGTTTCCTACACTCCCCTACATAGCCCACTTACTTTAGAGAAATCTTACCCCAACTCCTACCCCTAGAAGTAACCAACAGCTCCTCCATTCCTCTGCCAGTCATTAATGTGGAGATGGATATGTGACCTAAGTGGCTTAATTAGGCTGGATCTCAGGATTTGTGCTTAGAATGCTGGGGCAATAGGGTTCCTCTTACTCCTTGAACATGAACAGGGAAGTCCGGGTTGTCCTGGCGGCCATCTATGTGACCACAGGAATTGAGCCTGTATCGTGGGCAGCAGAGAAGAGCGGCAGAAAGAAGCCGTGTCCTTGGGGAAATTGTTGATACTGAGACTCGTTAGAGGTTAATAAAGTCCCTGTGCTTTGGAGAACACTTTGAGCCACATTTTCCTGTTACAGTAGCCAAAAGCATTTTAACCGATATTTGTTCTGGCTCCCAACTGGCACCACCATGGAACTCGTTACCTCGATTGTTAGTATCAACGGCTCCAAGTCTTGATAGACAATCTTCACTCGCTTAGCAGCTCGCTTTGCCTGAACCTCAGAATCGGCAAGCACGGCACAGACAAGCTGACCCACACAGAACACCTACGACACAGAAAGACTTTTGTTGTCAAGGAGGGCAGGCATCAGGTCCTCTCTTTTATTCATTTTCTTCCTCCCTCCTAGTACTAGATTACAGTAGGGCTAGGGCTAGATATACACAGATGTGACCTCTCCACATCTGTCCATGACTATAACCACAGCTGGCCTCCTGACCCCAGGCACTGGGGGAAGTTTAGATCCTTGTGCTGTATCAGAGAAGCAGAAGTGATGCTGTCTTGAGGACAACAGGCTCGGGCTCCAGGCCAAGCCTATGAGGCTGTGTGAGGGCCAGCCTGTCCCATGGCTTGATGTGTGGCTGTCACACGACAATCAGAGCTGTTCTGAGAGAGGCAGCCTCTGCCTTCATGGACAGGCAGGACCAGGAAGTCACAGCTCATCTCGACCAGAGAGAAAAAGGGGGTGACCTGGGAAGGGGAGTCCCCTGTGATAACAGAACCCTGATGGTGAGCACATCTCTCCTCACAAATTGTCTTTTCATGAAAAGATGTCCTAGCCAAGACGTGACCAAGCAGACAGCATCCCCTTCCTGGGGGGGTTGGCAGCTAGGATTATTCACCTGCAGGTGGGATAGCTGGACTCAGGAGTTCACACAGGGACCAGAGCAGAAATTTAGATGGGGAAAAGAAACCTTAAGACTTGAGAAAGGTAAAAACAGTCTGGACTGGAAGAAGTCACCGTGATTGCTGAGTTTTCTCTCCTACCTTATGCTGTGATTCACAATTTCAATGTAATCACTCATTTTAAAAATCGACTTTAAACTATTATGTCTTTTCCACAATGAACATAAATTAGTTTTATCATCAGAAAAAAAAGGCATTAAAGACATAAAATCTAGCATGAACACACAAAAAAAGTGTGTTTGTTGGAGGAGGGTAGTGAAGGAGAGAAAAATGAAAGAAGAATGGTAACATGTTGATAACTGTTGAAACTGGGTGATGGATCTATGGGGTTCATTGAATAATACTGTCCCATTTTTGTGTGTGCTTACAATTTCTACAATGAAAAGATTTTTAAAAGCCACTAAGTGCCATAAATGAATGTTTTAAAAAGCATTAAACCAACAAAGGCAATCATTCACAATGGCACTCCAAAGACTCCTGATTTTGCTCCTGTGACCTGGCACATAGATGTGGTCCCTGAGATACTTATGATCTTCATAAGCACACCTCAAAGAGCAGGTACTAGATCATGCAGCCAAGATCAGTTTCACTTGTTTAGTAAACATCTATGCAAAGGGCTTAAATTCTCACCATCTCTGCCAGTGCTACACAGCCCTGCTTCGGGGGAGTTTCAACCTTGAGTTCAAACTCTCAGTCATCAAGCTTTCATTTCTACGGACGATATCTTCAAGGGAGTATCTTCCAGGGAGAGCCAGAGGAAGGGACTGTTTCAAATTATGAAGCCCTTTTGGGTAAACACTGAACTGAGCAGTCTGAATTATGCAGAAAACCTGCTGACTGCTGTTCTTGCTGTAGCCAAAGTTTTTTTTTTTTTTTTTATTATTACACTTTAAGTTTTAGTGTACATGTGCACAATGTGCAGGTTAGTTACATATGTATACATGTGTCATGCTGGTGTGCTGCACCCATTAACTCGCCATTTAGCATTAGGTATATCTCCTAATGCTATCCCTACCCCCTACCCCCACCCCACAACAGTCCCCAGAGTGTGATGTTCCCCTTCCTGTGTCCTTGTGTTCTCATTGTTCAATTCCCATCTATGAGTGAGAACATGCGGTATCTCCTTGTGGTTTTAATCATTTGTAATTTTCACAAGGCAACAATGTTATCACTATACCTCTACTCATTCACCCTGCGATGTGTGAAGCAGTGTGTGGAATACACAGATGAATCAGACATGGGTCCTCACTCAAGGAATTTATACTAGGTGGAAGAAATATATAAGACATCGAAATAAACAAGCTTAACACAAGGTAGAAAGTACATTAAAGGTCACTCCGTTTTCTCCTCTAGACTTTAAGCTCCATGAGAGTAGAGATCATACATATCTTGTTCAGCTATGGTGATCAGACATCATAGATGCTCACATTTAAAAAGCCCATTTAGGCTGGGCGTAGTGGCTCATGCCTGTAATCCCAGAACTTTGGGAGGCCGAGGCGGGCAGATCACCTGAGGTACGGAGTTCGAGACCAGCCTGGCCAACATGGCAAAAACGCTCTCTACTAAAAACACAAAAATTAGCTGGGCATGGTAGTTTGTGCATGTAATCCCAGCTACTCAGGAAGCTGAGGCAGAAGAATCGCTTGAACCCGGGAGGTGGATGTTGCAGTGAGCCAAGATCATGCCACTGCACTCCAGCCTAGGTGACAAACAGAAACTCCATTTCAAAATAAAATAAAATAAAATAAAAAATAAAAAGCCTATTTAACACATGGAAATATAAATGAATCAGAATAAATTGAGAGAGAGAGAGAGAGAGAGAGAACAAACACTACTTCTGGATTGAAGAATGAGAAAAAAGACTTCATGGTGTAGATACCACTTGCACTTGTAGTTGAACTTTGACCACACTGAGACTGGGACAATAATAAGGGCTTCTCAGGGAAGGGATTTCCATATAAATGTTGTCATTAATCCATCTTCATTTACCCATTTATACCATTAGCAACATGCCATCTCACTATTAGAAAATGTAAAACACCAAATAATCTTTTATATAACTAGTTAATGTCTTTACTTATACAGAAAATGAATATATTTGAATTCATTTAATATTAGAATATACTTTTATAATAAGCATTCTAAGAATACTGGAGTCTTTCATGGTGTGCCAAATTAGATGGTATCTTTAAGAAAATATGAAGCACCATTAACTGAGAAAGTTATTTTTCAAATAGAAAGCAAAAATGCAGTACCTTATCTGTCGCCAGAAATTTCTCAGCTTCGGTAAAAAAGCAGAAGGAGTTGACGTCACCAAGATGCTCTGCTGTCATGATGTCCACCACACCGGGCATGCTGAGAGCTTCTGACAGATCAATAGACCTAGATGATATACACAGCAGAGCTCCTTAGAGTGGCCATAAAGGCCAAGAACACGGTTAACTGGAGAATAAGATATGAGAGAGGTAAGAACTGTCCAACAGTCTCTGCCAGATAATTGGGAAAAAATTCTTGGGACAATGAAGTTGTAGTAAATCCTACATTTCGATCCCGTTTCACCTCTGGTCTGCATTGGATATCATCAACAAATAGCCTATTTCTTCACACCATTACTTTTCACTAATGTGACTTAGATGAAAAGACAATCATTTATGCCCATTGAGTAAGAATTTTATCACTTACACAATCTTAGCATGAGCTCTTGAACTAGTCACAAAAGTCAAGAAAAGTTCCTGGTCCACCAGAGGCATGTCATCACAGTAGATGGCCTCCCCCGTGGCATGCTTCACACCAGAGAGATGCATGATGGGGTGGCCAATTGGGTCTTCAGGATGCTGCTTTGGGCCTATATTCTGTTTAATAAATAACCAAAATATACTTTTACATTTCTATAGAGAAAGTAGGAATTATTATTATGCACATCTCCCATAAGAAGGTAGCTATATAATTTAGACTCAAATCAGAACACTTTTGCATATGAAAAATCACTATTGGGCTGAGTGCAGTGGCTCATGCCTATAATCCCAGCACTTTGGGAGGCTAAGGTGGGCAGATCACTTGAGGTCAGGAGTTGGAGACCAGCCTGGCCAACATGGTGAAACCCCATCTCTACTAAAAAAATAAATAAATAAATAAAAATTAAAAAAAAAATAGCCAGGTACAGTGGCGCATGCCTGTAATCCCAGCTACTCGGAAGGCTGAGGCTGCAGAATCGCTGGAACCTGGAAGGCGGAGGTTGCAGTGAGCCAAGATCACAGCACTGCACTCCAGCCTGGGAGACAGAGCAAGACTCCATCAAAAAAAAAAAAAAAAGTCACTATTAATAACACCAAGACAATAAACCTACTACAGTAATTCAATAAGCCAACTAGTATGTCAATCCATGATGTTGTTCTTATTTTTCACTTTTTTTGAATGTAGACCCCAAACATCTCTATTGGAAATTCCATTTGTGTAAGTAAACAAATTTAAATCTTTCTTCTTGATAATACAAAATTATGTCCTCTTGCTAATGCTTATGTATCTCTTTAAATTTTATTATCAAAATGACTTTACTGTTTCTATATAAGCATGACACATATAATATTTTACAGAAGAGTATGATGATATCGTGACTATATTTGTAGAAAATACTGAGGGTATTACTTCAACCAGAATAGCCTTCTTTTTTTCTATTTTGAGTGAGGAAATATAAGAAATAATTGGCAAAACTCTTAACTTAGACAATCCCGATAGAGAATGAAGCCAAAGGGACTTGCAATTGGAGTAATGATCCACTAATGTTGCTCTTTCTTAGAGCCCCATGGAGCAGAATGTCTTGCTGGTGGCTCCGTAAATACCTTAAATGTGTTTCATTAACCAAAGCAGACATAAATCAGCACAATGTCTGCCCTGGTGTTTCAAATATGGGAATTTATGGCTTTCCCAGTCGGGTGTGTATTGTGAAAAGAATTGAAGGTATGAAGAAAGAAGGAGAGCGAGTGAAGAGACAGACATAAGGCCAGGGTGAAGGCTGTGGCTGAGGAGTGGACTGCTAAGCCCTGGCGGGTACCCCCATCTGTAACTCACTGTGTCAACATTGCACTCGGTACTGGGACTGAGGCCAGACTCCCAGAGGCTTTCTCTGGAAGACCTGGGGGTGAGGGGCATGCAGTCATGTTGGCCAGGCTGAAGTCAGAGAAAAGCTATGGACACCTCCCCTTCCCATCCTACAGTTCACAGGATCACCCTGAGCCCTGGATCTTCCTTTGAGATGAGCCTTACAATACCAGGCTACACATCATATGGCAGGAGGGAAGAGAGAACAAGTCACCAACACATACTGGTTAAAAATCCTTACTGGGAGAAAAAAGAAGAAACAGGCCTATTTCCAGCATAGTGTCCTTTAAGGCATCTGAGCGGGGAGAAAAGCTAAATTCTTTTGCATTTGATTACCAGAATATGCAGTCTGAGAAAGCCTATTCAGCACATATGAACAATAAGTTAGATACTTGAATCCATCTAAAATGGTACTTCATTTCACTCTTCACTGCAGGGTTTCCTGTTTCAAAGTCCGCCCTGGTCCAGTGCAAGTGCTCCAAGGCTCTTGCTCTATGGAACTGAAGAGAAGCTGTCTGGATCCCCCTGATTAACACATTTCCTTTTCATGCAGATGTTTTGCTTTCCTTTCTGAACATTTGGATTTAATTCATCTAATCCCACAAATGGAGGAGACCTCTGGTTATAATGAGAGCTTTACTTAAGACAGCTGTGAAATGTACAGTTCTCCAGTGCCCTCTGCTGCTCCAGGAACTCGAGAAGAGTGCTTCCCACTCACTACCCAACTACTTAAGGGCCTCAAAAAAACAAAAAACCTCTGGCTGGAGATAGAGATCAGAGATTCTCCAGGCAGGTGGCAGGGCTGGAATATCAGGAGAGAACAGCAGAGTGGCATGTGTTGTTTCAGAACATGTTCAACATTGATTTGAAAATAAAAAAACCATATTGCTTTCATAATATAAATGACAAGAAGTAAAATGTCAACCAAATTGTGGCTGACAACTATGCACAGAAAGTAGTGTAATTTCTACAATTAACTTGGTATAAGACGTGTGTAGGATGCACTTATTCCTATTTTATACAAAATTTACTGTTTTGCTGCAAAATAAACACTGTTGATAAGCATTTATTGTTCTAATTTCATATTTCTTTTACTTAAATGTAAACTTCAATTTTGTAGTTAGTATAATACAGTGCATAAAAAACGGAGTATTGACTAAGTTTTTGTTTTTTCATTTTCAGTTATTGTTGAGTCATCCTGACTTTATCAGCTAGAAAGCAGGAGACTATCGAGAAAAATAATTTAGACCTTGGCCCAGGGCTCCATTAAATAAAGGTAGATATTAGGTCACGAATGTAGGGGACTAGAGAAAATGAGAGAAAAGTTTACTTATTGGGATTCAGACATGAGCACAGATTGGAGGCAGTCCCAACACTCCAGCTCTATTGACGTAGCTCACACTGCCCTGTCCTCATGGCAAAGGACTCCCCTCAGTTCTCCTCTTCCCCCTCTGCTTCGAGGAGCTGAGATAGTGATGAAAAGGAAAAACCAACAATGAGGTTCTACCAGGTGTGGTTTTTCATATGTTGCAGATGGTAGGAATTTACTTCCTCTGCAAAATATCCCCCAAAGTGCTGAGCTGTGATGCTGCTTGGGCTCTCAACCTGAACCACATTTGAGTGAAAAAAAAAATCACCCACATCTTCTTTTTAAAACCGTAAGAAGTTTTTTCAAACTGAAAAGCAAAATTCCAGATAATTCATAAGCTCAGACATTAAGGAAAGACATTCATTGGTATCTGTAATGGGTCTGGGAATTAACTGACATAACACATTTCACTGTAACCAACAAAACACTTCATCACATTGAATAAAAGTCTTTTGAAACCATGTTGTGTGAGGCCTGCCAAAAAACTGAGGAAAAATTCCAAAAAATGTCTTTGTCCTGCAGTCAAAGATATCATACTTTTTTTTTTTTGCAGTCAGTTGTGATAAATCTACTGGTGAAAGAAGCTGTCCTCAATTACCTGCGTCTGCTTAGTATTTGGCTAAAGATACTATGGAAGGAAGAATGTTGTCTCCTCAAACTGGTGATCTTTTGAAGCTGTGTCAAAATACTTTCAAAGCAAATGAACTGATTTAGGGGAAAAATGCTCTTCGTGAGTGCTGACGTTGCTCTAGCAATGTGGATGTTTGTATGTGTGTGTGAAAAACCACAGGCAAAACAAAAACAAAACTCATCTATGTGGCAGACACATTGCATCTAAAACTTTGTTTTGCAATCAATGATAAACTCTCACTGAAGATCATGCACTATGTGAAGATTTTCCTTTTTCTTTGGATGATTTCAATATCCATTAATTTGTTGTTGTTTCTTTCTGAAGTTTATTCCATTGTCTAAGAAATATTAGGGTATTTATAGGCCAAAGGGTTCAACTATCATATTTGAAAAGAACACCGGGGAGATGGCAGCTGTTTTTAACTTTCAAAACGATCGTTTTCAATGGAGTTTGGTGCATTTTAATTTTTACACATATTGAACCTAAAACCTCAAGGAATACACACCAACATCAATGTTCATTATGACATACTATAAGCTTTCACAACTAAATCCAACAATAGATTCAGTGAACAAATGCTTTAAAAAGCACCAGCATGGCACATGTATACATATGTAACTAACCTGCACATTGTGCACATGTACCATAAAACCTAAAGTATAATAATAAAATAAAATAAAATAAAAAAAGAAAAAGAAAAAGAAAAAAAACCGCCTTTTCATGTTCTTGACTTACTAAAACTCTCAAGGTCAAGTTTCCTGATAATAATTTCAAGGAAAAACCCACCAAATTGTATCCACTTTACCAACAGGATGAATTCAGCCATATTTTTATGATGTGGCAGAAAATTCCATTTGAGAGTTAGGAATCCTGTTTTCTAATACTCAGCCTTCATTACGAGAGCACAAAAAGCTCTTAGTACTTACATTTGATTCAACTCTAAAATGTAACTCACAGAAAAATCACTAGGAGAATAGGGACTAAGGGAGTAAAATATCTTAACATTCAAGCTAAACAAATCAGCAGTTCTTTTTAAAAGCATTATTGAATTTTCATCAACCTCTAGGGGCTATGTCTTTTCCTCTGAAAATGAAAGCAAAGCAGCCCATGGCCCTGCCGCAGAGCGTGGCTTTATTGGACTCTGATGCCTGCAGTGCCCAGGGCAGAAAACACGTGACAAGGTGGCCAGCTCGTGCGTGTCTGTGGTACAAGGCCACAGTGCAAAGCACGTGACCTTTAAGACCCAAATCAACATTTCTTCTTTAATATTGCCACTGCTAGATTTGTCTTTAATTAAATTCTTCATTGATTTTGGAATTTTAGTTACCCCTAAAGAGGCTGTGAGTTTACCAGAGGTGGAGCTTGGACTTACAGAGCTTGAGTTTCACGGAGAGACAGTGGGAATGTCCAGGTCAAATCACTATAGCCCAGACTGTGAATTTTTAAAAACAAAAAATACCGCTCACCTGGTACTTTAATGTACTGCAGTGATGTTTGGAATGAAGATCTTCTAAAGCACTTTCATATTTGTCTGCAAGGCTAGGATAGTGAACTGGATCCTGAAAAAGTAGAACCATTGCAGATATTTTAAATGGTTTGAATGCACCAGAATGATTTTGGAAGGGAGGCTAGCATGAGTCTTACTTAGCAAGCATCTCTACTCTGAAGTCTCACATGTATTAAGCACTCGCCCTATTCAGAACCCCAGAAATATAAGCAGCTCCCTGACTCAAGGACATATACTCTGAAAGGTGCATACATATTTCCTCATATTATGAATAGCCAGATGAATACAGTAGGTAACTGGCTTCCACCAGCTCTATGTTTCTTATGATTCTCTCATATACTTTCCTAAATGATATGAGGACTTACAAACTGATCCAACAAGAAGATAGAAGCTAAGTAAATAAAATGGAAAGGAAGAAAATACTTAAGCCAGGAAAACATCAGAGTCAAAGTACACCATTGCAAATAAGCATAAAGGTTCCATGTTGCCTGCCAGCTGTGTAGAAAGGGGGACACAGGCTGCATCCCTGCCGCTGCCCCACAGGGGAAGGATTCTGGTCCCCAGTAAGAAAATTTCTTAGGACTGAGGGAAGTGAGTCATTCGGTTCTTTACACAAGACTGTGAACATTGCACAGCCTAGAGCCGGATGGGGGGAAAGGCTTTCAACAACACACCTGATGGTTATTTTTTCTAATTTACATAATTTTAATAGAAAATAAAACCAGCTAGGTGCCATGGCTCATGCCTGTAATTCCAGCATTTTGGGAGGCCAAGGCAGCAGGATTGCTTGAGTCCAGGAGTTCAAGACCAGCTTGAGCAACATGGTAAGACTCTGTCTCTACAAAAAAATAAAGAATTAGCTGGGCATGGTGGTGCATGCCTATGGTCTCAGCTATTTGGGAGGCTGAGGTGGGAGGATTGCTTGAGTCCAGGAAGTTGAGGCTGCACTGAGCTATGATATCACACCACTGTATTCCAGCGTGGATGACAGAGTGAGACCCTGTCTCAAAAAAAAAAATTAAATAAAACCAACAAAAGCTATTATTTTTAAAGCAAGGAGGGGTATAAGACTACAAGGCAAAAGTTTTAAATTATATCACTTGAGTCACCCAGAAATTATATTAGTTTGCTACTAATTGGAGGAGTCTATAATTGGTTACCTGGTGACAATATGTCACTTATCTATGATTTCAAGTTTTCATTCTTAATAATGTGATACTACCCTTCTGGTTCCTAGTTGCTCCCACCTACACTGAGAAGATACCCTCAAAAGCAAGGATAAGAGAGGACTTTGTGTCTCCTATCTAAAGTGACCATACTAACTTCTATACCACAGGAAGACTGTTCTTGGCTTCTAGTCTGTTTTGGTCAGCTGGTTATAGCATGGGGTTTGTAAGACCAATGAGGCTCAAGTCTCCTTTGGGTCTAATGGATTTATTCAGAGAATTTTTTTTAGTTGTGTTCTCCCCAGTCAACAATCTTGTAGCTTTAATTGTTTGCCCTAAGAGAGACCAGGCAAAAGAATGCATGGATTGTCACTACTATTATTATGACTACTACTACAGATTTCCTCTGAAGCACTAGGGACCATAAGAAGCCCTTTTCCTACAATGACGCATTTCACAGTCATCTTGTGCAGTGGCTGCCATCATGGCCACCTTACGGGCTAGGGAAATGAAGCTGAATCTGGAAAAGAACACCAAACACATGAAGTCAACCTCAACATGAAGGTAATATCTCAAGAGGAAGAAATGCCCTACAGAGGAAAAACATACTCAAATCATTAGCAAGTGTTCTGAACATGATCTGGAAAAACTACCAGTCAGAAACCAAATAATTGAGTGGTGTTAAATACAAGCTTGCTCAACTCTTGGCTCTACTTGCAATTCTTCCCTAAACTCATACCCACCCACAGACAGGCTGAGGGATGCTCAGCAAGTGCATGTGTTTCCAATGTGGATTGTCTTTTTTATTCTACAGCTATTTGGTAGGGAGTCATTGCCTCTACTTTGGGTGTCGTCATAGCTCCCAGTACCGGGGAAGTTAACGTGTAACCAGTTGTTTACCATCTTTTTCAAAATCTGTGACACTTCCAGGTAGAACTTGAAGAGGAAGCTGATGATGAGAGTCCTCTTGAACTCCACCTTCCCACCTGGTGCCGAGCCCAAAAGGGAGACTTCATCCAGAACAAGCCTGCAGGCTGTATCCAGCATCTCTTCGTTCCAGCACCTGGAAAGTCCAAACAGAAGACTCCTAGCCTGACAGGATTTATTACCCCATATCTTCATCTAATGGGTAAGACAAACAGCCACAGTTTAATACAGGAAATAAGAGTACAAGCTCTGGATCAGGCAGCCCAAGTTCAAATTGGCCCACCATTCTCAAGGTGGCTAGCCCGGGTCTCGCCATGTCCTCACCTGTAAAAGGGGAATATTAGAACCCAACTCACAGAATGATCTAGAGAAATAAATGACAACTCATATAAAATCCATAGTCCAGGAGTAACTGACCCTCATATCACTAGCACATTTATTGCATGCCAAGATGTGCTTTTAGCACCTTATGTGTATTCACTCATTTAATCCTCTCAACTGCCCTGTGAGGTAGGTATGATCACCCATCTTTGACAGCTAGGGAACCAAAGTATCAGCATAATTAAGTAAGCTGACTGAGAGCATGGGAGTTAACAGAGGGTAAACTGAGATTTTGGCCAGTCTGCCTGTCTCAAGTTTTAAAGCTCATGCTTTTAATCACTATGCTTTGTTATGGCAGCTGATACCAAGTAATGCTCAAGAAATATTAGCTATTAGTATCATCTTTAGATATAGGAAGTCAGGTAAGCAAATGCCTTTAACAATTTATTATAGAACAAACTCACATAATTGGTTTTTCATCATGGCAAATTATTCTCCCAAAATAAAGCATACAAATTTGCACTGTTGGCGGAGGGCTTCTCTGTCTGTCTGTCTCTCTCTCTCTCTCTCTCACACACACACACACGCACACACGCACACAGAGTATATAATTCCCACTTCAGAATTCACTAACATCAAGACATATGGAAATAATAACAAAATCTTATTGGAATTCCCAGCCATTAAATAGAAAGTTATGGAACACTTTTCTTCTTGTAATCACATCTCTCCACAAAAAGGGCTCCTCTAATACTTGGAGTCTAAGGACAAGTATTAGAAGAGCCCTTACCTCTAATGCCTTACCTTCCAATGAGTTTCTGGCAGGAATTCTTGGCACAGATGGTGGTTGGACCAACGCCTCCATATGAGATGCATAACTCTCTAATAATGCCATCCCCTTCTCCAAAAAAGACTCTCATTCCTGAATTGACTATCGCTAGCGCATTCTCCTGTCGCTGGGCTTGTCGGAAGGCTGACACAAATTCCCACTGAAAGAAACAGTTAAGTGGCACATGTAGAAGCACTGAGCATCACCTATGCACTGGGCAGTCTGTGTGTGTTGAGTGTCACCTACACACCGGGCAGTCTGTGTGTGTTGAGTGTCACCTACACACCAGGTAGTGTGTGTGTGTTGAGCATCGCCTATGCGCTGGACAGTATGTGTATGTCGAGTATCACATTGATATCAGATATGCAGCCCCCAGCATCTCCAAAAAATCAGTCTCTGTTGTTAAGGCCACCCAGTGTGTGGTTCTTTGTTATGGTAGCCCTAGCAAACTAATACATCCTCTGAGGCAGGCTTGATTATTCCCATTTTACAGATGAGGAATCCAACGTGCAGAAGGATTCAGTAATTAGTTCAGGCCTTGAAACCAGGATTCAAACCTGACTCTATCTCATGCAAAGCCTCATGTTTTTTCCACTAAGTTCTATTGCAAATGTATTTTTAGGCTTTTTTCAAAACCTAAGATATAGGTAGAGGCATACTGTTCATGTCATATTTAGGGAGAAAGGCTTATGGAACAAAAAGCTGTTAGAAAGTTACTTTAGAGCTTCGGGTAGGGGGAGAAAGAGCGAGAATGGCAGAGATAAGGCTGGGAGTGGTGGCTCACACCTGTAATCCCAGCACTTTGGGAGGCCGAGGTGGGTGAATCACCTGAGGTCAGGAGTTCCAGACCAGCTTGGCCAACTTGGCGAAACCCTGTCTCTACTAAAAATGCAAAAATTAGCTGGGCATGGTGGTGCGCACCTGTAATCCCAGCTACTTGGGAGGGTGAGGCAGGAGGATCGCTTGAACCTGGGAGGCAGAGGTTGCAGTGAGCCAAGATCATGCCACTGCACTCCAGTGTGGGCAAAAGAGCGAGACTCAATCTCAAAAAAAAAAAAAAAAAAAAAAAAATCTCCTAATTCGAGGAATGATAGGGGCATGCGTAATACAAGGAAAAGGCAACTATTCACAAGTCTTAAAATAATGACCTCATACCACTTTCTGAAGTTGAGCCTTTATCTCCCCCATAAACACTTAACCCTTTTTCTTATTCCACCATATGCTGGAATAAACAAGCCATAGCATCACAGGTGGAACTGGGAAATTGACAGTGGGATGTTCTCACCTTCCTTGAGTAGGGGATGTTCACTGAGACCAAGATTTCTTGAGGCTTAAGATCTGCATTAGGGCACTTGCTGAGGAATTGCTCATTTAAAGGAATCTGTCGTTTTCCTTCTGTGGAAAGAAATGACACTTTCCCTGGGATCTGTTTGGTCTGTTAAACTTCCAAAACTTGGGAAGTAATTTCACCAAATACCTGAGGAAACTGGTTGTTCAGGGAAACAGGTGCTCTTCCTATGCTTAGCAAATCTTTTACCCTATAATTCATCTTGCAATGTTTCTTCTAGTCTAGGCCCCATCTCTTTTTGTTTTCCTTGCTTTCTCATCGATAAAAACATCGACCGGGCACGGTGGTTCACTCCTGTAATCCTAGCGTTTTGGGAGGCCAAGGCAGGTGGATCATTTGAGGTCAGGAGTTTGAGACCAGCCTGGCCAACATGGTGAAACCCCTTCTCTGCTAAAAATACAAAAAAATTAGCTGGGCATGGTTGTGCGCACCTGTAGTCCCAGCTACTCAGGAAGCTGAGGCAGGAAAATCACTTGAACCCAGGAGGGAGAGGTTGCAGTGAGCTGAGATCATGCCACTGCACTCCAGCCTGGATGACAAAGTGAGACTCCATCTAAAAAAATTTTTTTAAATAAAAAGTAAATTAAAAAAATGGATGAAAAGATCTCACAGAGTAGCCCAGAGTTTCGGGTAGAATAGAACCTTAGCAGTCCTCTTCCTGACAACACAATTCACTTAAAGCTTTACAAGTAGGGAGTAAATATTAATATCTCTTTTGTATTCTAATCAAGTCAGCCAACAAATATTTATTGTTTATAACCAGGAACCCCACTAGATACAGTCATGAATAAGAAATTATCTTTAATAAATTTGTATACTAGTGAGGTGTTATCTTACTTTTTTATATCTTGTTCCAACACCTGAAGAATTTTAGTTCTTTAATCAATATATAAGGAAGAGGAACAGTTTAAAACTATAACAAAATACTGAAAGCTAAGAAGCTTTTGATGTCTATATTCACATCACAAAACCTGTTTCTCATAGTATAACTTTTAAGGGGATGTTACTCAAATTGAAAACCCTGAATGCAAATCTTCCTCTTCAAGATAGTTTTGTGACCAAGCACCGTGGCTCATGCCTGTAATCCCAACACTTTGGGAGGCAGAGGCGGGTGGATCACCCGCGGTCAGGAGTTCGAGACCAGCATGGCCAACATAGTGAAACCACATCTCTATTAAAAATACAAAAATTAGCTGGGCATGGTAGCATGTCCCTGTAGTCCCAGCTACTCAGGAGTCTGAGGCAGGAGAGTCACTTGAACCCAGGAGGTGGAGGTTGCAGTGAGCTGCACTGCACTCCAGACTTGGTGACAGAGCGAGACTCTATTTAAAAAAAAAAAAAAAAAGATAGTTTTGTGGTTTAAATGATATGAAGAGTAAGTATTTAACAATGCAGACGATAGAAAACTAGTCCATATTTTTTAATGAAAAAAAAAACCCCACAAATTTACAGAGGACCAATTAGAACTTCCTAATAATTTTCAAGCAAGTTGGAAGAAGCAATAAATTAGATGTTGCGGACTTAGTTTTAATAACAAAAATCAAGTAAATAAATATAGAACGAGGCCCAGTCATTTTTCACCTGAAAAAGACCTGTATGTTTCCATCAGTGATAAATTAAGTATGAGCTCAAAGCATGATGTGGGTGCCACAACACTCCTGTACCACATGGAGAATGTCTTCAACAAAGGGACCCAATAGTTCTCAATAGCATGTAGTTCCCAGCAATAATCAGATCACATCCAGACATTAGCCAACACAAACATGTCCAGTGTAAGGTGACCAGTATGAGAAAACAAAACAAAACAAAACAAAACAGAAAGACACAGGGGAAGAAAGCCTATGCTATTAAGACAAGACTCACAAAATTTCCAGTATCCAGAAAAGCAGAGAAATTTATTGATATTATAGGGAAAAGTCATTTTCAAGACTGGACTTCCTGCCTCCCCAGAGAGAAAAAGGGATAGAAAAACAGCTTAATAATCTCCAAGTAGGGGCTGTCACTTACCTTTTGATAGCAAGTTGAGGGTACAGTTACCCACAGCCAGGATGGGATTCAGATCTGAATCTGGATGCCTGCTAATGATGTGTCCCCCTAAAGACTTTTTAAAATAATGAGTTATTTTCATTTCAGTTATGTAATCATAAAAAAGCAAGTGCTAAAATAAGGATTAAGCAAGGCTTTGGAGAACTATTTTTTTTGTCTGTTCCAAAAGAATGAAAATGTCATGATTCATCAGGGAGAGTCACCCAAGGGATGTATACCAGAGTTTACTGTCATCAGATACATACAGCCATGTTCCTGATCTGGGACCCAGCCAGAGTTCCCAAATGCTTCAGGAGAGCATGGTACATCTGTGTCTTCTCCTCTGGAAGCTTCTGGACTACATCAGCCAAAATGTCCTTCACCTGGGCTAGGCTGAGACCAGCACCAAGGGTGAGTCCTGAAATGAAGTCATTTGTAAATAACACAGTGTGATCACTGCTGACCTGAAAATGTCCATTAGCCCAAAGCTACACACATAGAATCTTTATACTGGATACATGCTGCCCTGCTTATTGGTGATGGTGGTGATGGGCAGTGATGGTGGTGATGGTGATGAAGTAATAGTAGTAATGAAGGTGGTGGTGAGGCGATGGTGGTAGGGATAGCAGTAAGGGGGTGGTGTGGTTGTGGTGATGAAGCTGCGGGTAATGGTAGAGGCGATGGCAGTGATGTAAGTGGTGGTGATGGAGGTAATGAAGGCTGAATTCTTTGAACACTCACTCTGTCGAGTATTATGTTGAATACTTTAGATAATCTTAAATCTGAACATACCTATGAGATATTAATAGCCCCATTTCACAGATGAAGAAACTGAGAGTTAAGTAACTTGCCTAAGATCTGACAGCTAATATATGACATTGTCAAGAGTTAGATTTCAGAGGCTGTACTCCAAACCCACATTTCTATTGTTTCTTATCATTGCCATTAAATCAATTTCCTCTACAGGAGTAGAAAAACCAGTCTGTAAGTTGTTTAATACATAAACTTGCTACTGTGGTTTTAAAGAGCAAAGACTGTGTTATATTCATCTTTATCTTCTGTCCAGCACTTAGCACTGTATCCTTCATTGAATAGTTGTTACATTTCTCTGATATTGCAGACAGAAGAAGTTCTTCAGTAAAAACTGAACTATTCAATTAGTATTTAGATTAACTTTAGAGAATTCTTCCCTCAGTCTTCCTCCAGAATGTTATCATTCTTTTTTTTTATGCTTTCTGTCCCCATTTTCTTTTTCTTTTATTTTACTTTAAGTTCTAGGATACATGTGCAGAATGTGCAGGTTTGTTACATAGGTATACATGTGCTATGGTGGTTTGCTGCACCTATCAACCTGTCATCTAGGTTTTAAGACTTGCATGAATTAGGTATTTGTCCTAATGCTCTCCCTTCCCTTGCTCCCCACCCGCCAACAGGCCCTGGTATGTGTTGTTCCCCTCCCTGTGTCCATGTGTTCTCATTGTTCAACTCCCACTTATGAGTAAGAACATGTGGTGTTTGGTTTTCTGTTTCTGTGTTAGTTTGCTGAGAATGATGGCTTCCAGCTTCATCCATGTCCCTGCAAAGGAAAGGACATGATCTCATTCTTTTTTATGGCTGCATAGTATTCCATGGTGTGTCTGCCACAGTTTCTTTATCCAGTCTATCATTGATGTGCATTTGGGTTGGTTCCAAGTCTTTGCTATTGTAAATAGTGCTGCAATATACATAAGTGTGCATGTGTCTTTATAGTGGGATGATTTATAACCCTTTGGGTATATACTCAGTAATGGGATTACTGGGTCAAATGGTATTTCTGGTTCTAGATCCCTGAGGAATCACCACACTGTCTTCCACAATGGTTGAAATAATTTACACCCCTACCAACAGTGTAAAAGCCTTACGATTTCTCCACAGCCTTGCCAGCATTTATTGTTTCCTGACTTTTTAATAATCACCGTTCTGACTGGCATGAGATGGTATCTCAGTGTGGTTTTGATTTGCATTTCCCTAATGATCAGTGATGATGAGCAGCACATCAAAAAGCTTATCCACCACGATCAAGTTGGCTTCATCCCAGGGATGCAAGGCTGGTTCAACATATGCAAATCGATAAATGTAATCCCTCACATAAACAGAACCAGTGACAAAAACCACATGATTATCTCAATAGATGCAGAAAAGGCCTTTGATAAAATTCAACATCTCCTCATGTTAAAAACGTTCAATAAACTAGGTATTGATGGACCATATCTCAAAATAATAAGAGCTATTTGTGACAAACCTATAGCCAATATCATACTGAATAGGCAAAAGCTGAAAGCATTTCCTTTGAAAACTGGCACAAGATAAGGATGCCCTCTCTCACCACTCCTATTCAATGTAGTATTGGAAGTTATGCCCAGTGCAGTCAGGCAAGAGAAAGAAATAAGGGTATTCAAATAGGAAGAGAGGGAGTCAAATTGCCTCTGTATGCAGATGACATGATTGTATATTTAGAAAACCCCATCATCTCAGCCCAAAAACTCCTTAAGCTGATATGCAAATTCAGCAAAGTCTCAGGATACAAAATCAATGTGCAAAAATCACAAGCATTCCAATACACCAACAATAGACAAGCAGAGAGCCAAATCATGAATGAACTCCCATTCACAATTGCTACAAAGAGAAGAAAATACCTAGGAATACAATTTACAAGGGATGTTAAGGACCTCTTCAGGAAGAACTACCAACCACTGCTTAAGGAAATAAGAGAGGACACAAACAAATGGAGAAACATTCCATGCTCATGGATAGGAAGAATCAATACCATGAAAATGGCCATACTGCCCAAAGTAATTCACAGATTCAATGCTATCCCCATCAAGCTACCATTGACTTTCTTCACAGAATTAGAAAAAACTACTTTAAATTTCATATGGAATCAAAAAGAGCCTGTATAGCCAAGACAATCCTAAGCAAAAAGAACAAAGCTGGAGGCATCACACTATCTGACATCAAACTATACTACAAGACTACAGTAACCAAAACAGGATGGTACTGGCACCAAAACAGATATACAGACCAATGGAACAGAACAGAGACCTTAGAAATAAAACCACACATCCACAACCATCTGATCTTTGATAAACCTGACGAAAACAAGCAATGGGGAAAGAATTCCCTTTTTAATAAATGGTGCTGGGAAAACTGGCTAGCCATATGCAGAAAACTGAAACTGGACCCCTTCCTTACACCTTATAAAAAAATTAACTCAAGATGGATTAAAGACTTAAATGTAAAACCCAAAACCATAAATACCCTAAAAGAAAACCTAGGCAATACCATTCAGGACATAGGCATGAGCAAAGACTTCATGACTAAAACACTAAAAGCAATTGCAGCAAAAGCCAAAATTGACAAATGGGATCTAATTAAACTAAAGAGTTTATGCATAGCAAAAGAAACTAGCATCAGAGTGAACAGGTAACCTATAGAATGTGAGAAAAATTTTGCAATCTACCCATTGACAAAGGTCTAATATCCAGAATCTGCAAGGAACTTAAATAAATTTATAAGGAAAAAACAACCCCATCAAAAAGTGGGCAAAGGATATGAACAGACACTCCTCAAAAGAAGACATTTATGTGGCCAAAAACATATTCTTATAAGAAGAGAATCTCTGTGTGTATTATAATTAGGAATCATTCTTTTTCTGCTTGTCTGCTGGGCAAGGTAAATAAATTGATTAATGCATCTTAACTAAGAAAACAGGGACTTGAGAACTCACCATTATATGCATGGTTTACAACACTCAGTTCTTCAATTCTATCAGGAGAAATTATAACTGGGTGAAAGACGCCTTTAAATTTCACTTCAGGCCCTAAAGGATCAAAAAAAATCAATAAGACTAGAATAAAGGAACTAACTGCCTTTTAAATTTGAAATTATTATTAAACTAATATCTTTAAATATCTAAAAATTATGTATCTTTCTGTTCATCTGTTTATTGCCAAATCACATACAGAGAGAATGGCTGGATAGATTTTCATCAAACTTGGAAGACTCTGGAATTGTCAACCTTGAAATTTGGGCCATATGGCGTACTCAAAATTCTCTCTGGGAAGACTCTAGGGGCTGCTCCTCAAGCTGAGCATACACTGGATGCAACAGGAAGACCCTGTAGTGGTTGTTTAAGTAAAACATATTATACCTATTGAGACACCCTGAGAGAGGAAACAAAGAGCAATTTGAAATTTGAGGCCCAGATTAGTCCCCAAATGGAAAGACAGGACAGCTGTCACTGGAGCTGCTGCTGCTGGTTTGCTATGGAGCAAGCCCCTTCGGTGCAACTCTTGACACTGCTCCAGTAAGAGGCAAGAGGAATCTACTTAATAATAGTTAGAAAGTCTCTTGAGCAATGCTCAGGAAGTCTAGCTCGAATGATTAAAAATGCTATTTCAGACTGCTTTTCCTGAGAACACATGCATATGAAGTTTCTCCAGCCCACCCCGGCACCATCTCAAGCCCTTTTCCTCAATTTCCCTATAAGAAATCCCTGGGGTTCTACATACCCACAGAGGTGTTTCCCATGACAACAGGGGCCTGGGGATACTTGAATTTAAATTCCAGCAGTTCCTTCAGGGTCACGGGGGAAAACCACATCATTCTCTCACTGCTAAACACCCTGGTCCTTTGCGACTGTTTCTCAGCCATTATCTATTGAAAAAGCAATAGGGATTCAAGGTACCCAGTGATGCCATCTCTACCTGTTTCCACTCAATCATTAGCATTGTAGAAACAGAAGGAGAAAATACATATCTTCTAAAAAATAAAGTACAAAGTGACCTAAAAGTAGAGCTTTACAAGGAATTAGAATTCAGAAAAAAGTACAATGGTTCTTTACTCCTGGAAACTGCTTGTTCTGTCTCCCTTTGGTGCTCTTGTCTCAAAGAACATCATTTTAATGTTAGCAAATATAGTAACATGCTGAATCTTGTTAAATCATTCTATGGAGGAATAAACTTCAGCAAAAGTGAAAGTAGGAAACACGTCTATACCTACACACACTGTGATTTCATGATTTTATAGATGCTATCTGCTGCTTCTTACAGTCAACTCAGCTATCCCCCATAGTGACCCCACCCCCATTCCTCCTCCTCTTCCTCAGCCCATACTCTTTAGACCTTGAGATAAGGATGACAGAGAGGCCTTACCTATTTGCCGATCAGCTTTTGAAAGAACCCATAAACAAATACCCTTCCTGATATTTCACCATAAATTCTTCTAGGATGAGCTCAACATTGCTTTACTCACCATTAGCTCAGGAGGAAATATCAGTTCCTGGGTTGGATCCAATGGCAGAAACTCCTCTTCTGCGAAGAGTTTTGGACTTGTCTTAAAAAGAGAATGTATCAGAAATTACTGTTATCGAGCAACTTTAAAATCCTTTGTGGAATAAGGTCAAAAGATATAGACACATGGTCAGATACAGCAAACTGACAAAAAAGTCCACTGGCCAGCCCAAACCAAGGGCTCTAACGCAAACCTCGTCATCAGCAACTCAGTGCTGATGCCAATGGGCCTCTGGAGGCCTCAACTCCCTGCACCTTCTCTTTGGAGTCTGGGGACAGTAGAAGAGGAGGCAGCAGCAGCAGACACAGCTGGAACAAGAATGGCTCCCTGAACCTCTCCTGTCTCTACTTGCTCTACCTGTTCTTTCATTTTCATGACATCTCCACTTTACTTCTGGCCCTTGAAAAATAACTTGAAAAAAATGCTTTTAAAAGCTGAGAAACACTAAGGAACCAATGTGTTTTCTCTCCTGTAGACAACTGTATTTAAATGGGAATAATATATGGAATGAGGACAAAGTTGCTACGATATAATTTTTTTTTATAGAGAGATGGAGTGAGAATGGGAGAGGGCACATGTTGACATACCTCAAATTAGTCAACTTGGGTAGCCATTTGTTCTTCCTAACAGTATGTTGGCCCCTGTTCATGTCCTGAGAAAGCCTTACAAAAGCTTTACATTTCACTGACCTTACTTCCTTCCTCAAATTCTGGCAATCCATTGATTCCTTGATCCAAACAGCAAACCCCATTTTCTTTACTTTGACAGCAGCCCGAAGTCTAGTGGACAAAAAACAAATCACTAGGAATTTATTGCTGATTCTACTAAGTAGTAAATAAAGCAGGTGAATACCAGTTGAAACATAATGCTGAATCAATATCATTAGATGCCATGAAAGAAAGCCATTTGTACTTAAACATACCCAAACCAACATTAATGAAAAACCTGAGCTTATAGGAAATTTTGAATAGCAGTGTTTACTAAATAAGTTAAAAGACATAAAGATCTTATAACTAAGCGTGGCACATAGCATTAAATAGTAAATATTAATAATGATTAATTGTTAATATTGTTAGTATTTTAAATATTAATAATAAATATTAACGGGTATTGTTATTGTCATCACTGTTCTTATTTATGATATACTGAATTCATTGTTTAACTTCCAGAGGGCAATCTTATATTTTCATTTCAACTTTGTTTGTTCATTTATTCATTCAACAAATATTGAGTAGCTACTCAATGACTTTATGGTGACTGGACCCAGAGACATACAGCCTCTACTGTGAAGCAGCCCACAGTCTGGTGAAGACATGGGATAGCAAATGATCAGCTGTACCACACTGTGACCAAAGCTGTGACAGGACATGTGTATGCCCATCACATGTTCTCAGAGGGCTATAGGAACACCAGGCCAGGGTACCTGACCCAGGCAAAGAGGTAAGGAAAGACCTCTTGGAAGGAATGACACACAGCCAGTGTCAAAATGCTCAGGTGTTCATTATGTGACCACCAAGGCAAGCTCAATGAGTGAGGTTAAGTGCCCTGCTCAAGATCAAATAACAAACAGCAGCTAGAGACCTGGAGATAAGAAGTAGCCATGTATTAGTAAGATGGCTGCCCCCCTAATCACTGACAACCCCTACCATTTCGTTTCACTGGGGAAAACATACTCAAACATGTGGTCCTTTCCACTTACTTTACAGAAAGTCTTGCATGCATCAATTATGGGCCTGTATCCAGTGCAACGGCACAGGTTACCTGAAGGAGAAAAACCCAGCTCTGTTAGCCAAGTGACCCAGATAGAGGCACAGTCTACCAAGAGTGTGATGGAAATAAGGACTCTATCATAGAGGAAGGATCTGTTTGACATTTTAGTCCACCTAATCTACAAAGTCAGATCTTTTCAACAGCAACTTAGGATATTTCATTAAGAATCTTGAGGCAGATTTTAAAAGCTCAGGTATTTGTACTTTCTCCTGTAAAGTTGTTATGCCTTCTGCTTGTGACAGGTGCTCAAACAACACAATAATTTCAAGCCAAAAACTTGCTCTACAGTCACATTCAAGAGCTAAGCCTTATTTTTAAAACAATTTATTTATTTATTTTTTTGGGACAGAGTTTCATTCTGTCGTCCAGGTTGCAGGTGCAGTGGTGCAGTTTCAGCTCACTGCAACTTCCACCTTCCGGGTTCAAGCAATTCTCCTGCCTCAGCCTCCCAAGTAGCTGGGACTGCAGGTGTGCACCATCAGGTCAGGCTAATTTTTGTATTTTTAGTACAGACGGGGTTTCACCATGTTGGCCAGGCTGGTCTCAAAATTCCTGACCTCAGGTGATCCGCCCACCTCGGCCTCCCAAAATGTTGGGATTACAGGCGTGAGCCACTGTGCTCAGCCAACCTAATTTTTTTTTTTTAAAGTAAAATCCATTTTATTGAGCTGTTATTGACAAACAAAAAGCTGTACGACTTGGTAAATTTGGAGGTAAGTCTTACACCCATGAAACCATCACCACAGTCAATGTTATAAACATATCTATTACCTCTAAGTTCCCTCCCACCATTTATTTATTCATTTATTTTGTGATTACTATAACATCTGCCCTTTCAGCAAATGTTTGCATATACAATACAGTGTTAACTATAAGCATTATGCTATACAGTATCTCTAGGACTTACTCATTTTGCATAATTGGAACTTTTTACCTTTGACTAATACATCTTTGTTTTCCCATTCCCCAGGCCCTGGTAATCACCATTCTATTCTCTGCTTCTATGAGTGACTACTTTAGATTCCTCATATAAGTGGGATCATGTAGTATTTGTTCTTCTGTGCCTGGCTTATTTTACTCAGCATAATGTCCTCCAGGTTCATTCATGTTGTTGTAAATGGCAAGTTATACTTCTTTTTCTATGGAAAAAAACCCCTCATTCTTAACACTTACTGTGACAAAAAAAAAAAAAAAAAAGGACTCTAAGCTTCAGCTGACAGAAAGATCAAAGTTATTATACGGCAGTGAAGGTAGTTATTAAACTGTGAAAGCAGTCGGGCACATTATTTATTTACAATAAACCATTAGACCAGCATTTCTCTCACAGTGTGGTCCGGTGTTCTTCCTCCACCCCTAAATTTGAAGTTTTATTTGAAAAACAATATTACTGAGTCAAACTCTCTAGGGGTGGGTCCCAGGAATCTTCATTACCCTGAAGTACCCTGAAATCTGAGAACCCCTTATCACTTGTTTATATCATAAACAGCCAGGAAATCAAATTCATGATAAGATCTAAAGGAAATCAGGCAGGAGACAGTTTATGAGCAATGTCTCTCCTTTCTACATCCATTTGTTCTGGTTTTCCCTGGAACATTTTTGCATAGTAAGTGTACATATGAGCTTTAGGTTCATGTTTTCTAGCAGAGAAATGAGGTCTTTGGGAGGCCTGAGACAAAGACAAATGGAGCCATGGAGAATTTCACCAGAAATAGGACTTGAGAGGGTATCACTTAAAAAACTTGTTTAGAATCTGTTGTTGAGGATATCCCCCTGCCGCATATACACTGAGCTCCTGAACTTGACAAAAACGCTCTAGGGTGGATAGAGACAGTTCTTTGCAATAAGTATCAAGTATCACCATAAGATCTCAGTCTCTGACTTCATGCTGTATCCATCGCAGCCCCCTGATGCTGAATATGGTTCTGAAAGCACCCACCCACCCAATAGGGAGAGTGGTGAGGGAGCAGCATGTTGAGATAACAGGACTCTTCCCAAGGGCTGATGAATAACTGGCTTTTTAATGATTATAAAAACAAAAAAGACTTCAGAAATACATCAGCCAAATGTAATGTGTGGGTCTGGTTTGAATCCTGATTTGAGCAAACCAACTCTTCCACTTATTGGGGGTGTAACTTTGAACAAATCACTCTCCCTAAACTTCAGTTTCTCCATTTATGAAATGGGGATAATAGTATCTATCTTATAAATTTTTTGTGAGGATCAAATGAGATAATCTTCAAATAGTATTTAATACAGTGTGTGGCACATGAAAGATATCCAATATTAGCTGTTATTATCATTATCATTTAAAAATAAAAGCATGAGGGGAGGCTGAGGCACAAGAATCGCTTGAACCTGGGAGGTGGAGTTTGCAGTGGAGCCAAGATCGCGCCACCGCCCTCCAGCCCAGGCAACAGAGTGAGACTCCGTCTCAAAAAAATAGATAAATAAAAATTAAAAAATAAAAGCATGCACATATAACCTACCACCAAGGGCATCAGTTAACTGATCCAGAGTGGGCTCTGGGTGGTTCCTGAGCAGCGTGTAGATGGACATCACCATCCCAGGTGTGCAGAAGCCACACTGGGTGCCGTGACACTTGGCGATCCTCTCCTGGAAGCACAGAAAGGTTAGAAATGCAGAATTTTGGGCCCCATCCCAGGCCTAGTGAGATCCCCAGGTGATTTGTCTGCGTGTTAAGATTGCAGCAGTGGCCCTGAGAGCCCTTCTCAACCCAGATGCCTCCCTTCCCAGGGCTGGGTTTTTGTGAGGTTGGGCCTCATCTACTTTTGAGCTTCACTTAAGGCAGTGGTTACCACTCTTGAGAATCACCAGGAGAGTGTTAAGATTTCAAGCCCCACACAGCACCACAAACCAACTGACAGAGTCTCTGGGAATGGGGCACAGGCATACATCTTTTAAAGATTCCCACATGGTTAGTTTCAATGTGCAGTTGTGGTTGTGAATTACTGAGGTAAAGGAAATCCTTCAGAGAAATAAACCAAATTACACTCAAGTTGAGAAGTGAAAAAAATAAATAAATAAAAAATAAAATGCTTTTATTTCTTTTATACCTTTCCCTCCCCTTAGCATTTTTGCTTTGGAGTCTAACTTCTAAGGTTCAAGTCGCTTTTGGAAGCTGTCTTCTGGCAACATTGTAACAATGGGAGTTCCAGGTCAATGAGGAAATGAAAGGGTATGCCTGTGTATGACCAGGTCTCACATGGGCATCCAGGCAGAATTCTCTCCCTCTAGTTAATCATATTTCATAATGATCCAGGAAAAATTCTCTCCCTCTGGGTAATGATCTTTGAAATAAACAGAATCCAAGATTCCTTCAAATCTAGAAAATTTGAACTTGGGTCATTTTCTATGTTGCTCCTATCTTTTCCTTCTTCTATCTTTTCTCGTATTTGATCTTCATTAACTTCAATAAAAATGAGGAAAAATGGCTTTTTTTTTTTTTTTTTTTTGAGACTGAGTCTCGCTCTGTCACCAGGCTGGAGTGCAGTGGCATGATCTTGGCTCACTGCAACCTCCACCTCCCAGGTTCAAGTGATTCTCCTGCTTCAGCCTCCCGAGTAGCTTGGGACTACAGGTATGCACCACCATGCCCAGCTAATTTTTGTAGTTTTAGTAGAGACAGGGTTTCACCACATTGGCCAGGATAGTCTTGATCTCTTGAGCTCGTGATCCACCCACCTCGGCCTCCTGAAGTGCTGGGATTATAGGTGTGAGCCACCACGCCTAGCCTAGAAATGGCATTCTTATGGGCAGTATATACATAAAGACTCAGGTATCTGAAGATGCCTTTTTACTTGAGTCTAAAACTCTAACAAGGTGCTTCTTTAGGAGAAAAGCCAAAAACTTATTGACAACTCCTATCATCTGTCTTCCAAACAA
Organism: Pongo pygmaeus; assembly: GCF_028885625.2. Lineage (NCBI taxonomy): Eukaryota > Metazoa > Chordata > Mammalia > Primates > Hominidae > Pongo > Pongo pygmaeus. The sequence goes on along the minus strand of NC_072384.2, from coordinate 100,663,826 downwards.
GCTCTAAATATAACAAAGCTTTTTGGTAGCTGAAAGTTTCACTCAGCCTTAAGATCATGTTATTTTCCACTTTATTAAAAAAATAAAATTATATCCCTCAATGCACATGGCTCTTCTTTCTCTTTCTTCCTTCATCCTTTCTTTCCTTCCTTCCTTCCTTCCCTCCCTTCCTCCCTCCTCTCTCCCTCTTTTTCTCCTCTTTCTTATGACAGGGTCTCACTCAGTCACCCAGGCTGAAGTACAGGGTTTACTGCAGCCTCAACCTCCAGGGCTCAAGTGATTCTCTCACCTCAGCACCACCGAGTAGCCAGGACTACAGGTGCTCACCACCACACCCGGCTAATTTTTGTACTTTTGTAGAGATATGTTTCACCAAGTTGCCTAAGCTGGTCTCAAACTCCTGGGCTCAAGCAATCCACCTGCCTTGGCCTCCCAAAGTGTTGGGATTACAGGTGTTAGCCACTGCACCTGGCTCTTGTTTCTTTATGAGTTTGGAAGATGTCAAATAGATAGGTCCCATCTAATTAGAACACAAAAAACAAACCCACAAATGTCAGGGCATTCTTAGAGAAGAAAAGGTTTTTTAGCCTTCTAAAAGCATTTTTCCAAGAAGTTAGTCAGAAACACTCACATATCCCAATACGCCAGGCTTTGCTCTTGTTCCCAACTAGGTTGTATCTGTTGGAATGGCCAAGGCAGCAGGCCCCAGGCTGCTCCGCTCTCTTAATCTCAGGGACTCAATGTCATGAGGTTTCTAAAGCACAGAAAGCCTATAAGGAAGAGGCACATCCTCACCTGAACAGGATGAATTCTGGTGTGGGTGCTTCCTATGCCTTCTACTGTGGTGACGGCAGCACCATACAGAGAACAGATGGGAATCAGACAGGCATTGGCTGGGTGATGCCTTCAGAATGCAAAAGAAAAGCACAAATTACAAATTACGTCGCATACAGTGGGAAAGGGGCCAGGCATTCATTGAGCTTCTCCACTGTGGCAGGTTTTTGTATAATGTCCCCAGGTTTTACACATACATTTCCTTCTTAGCTCAGGCCCATTTTATAGAAGTGGAATCTGAGGGTCAGAGTGATTTACTCAGGGTCACAGCCAGAGTGTCAGAGGCAGGATTAAAGTTAGGCCTCCTAATTCTAATTCCAGAATGGTGTCCACTTATCAAAAACTGTCACAACTTTGATGGTTTTTGCTCTTGAATGAGCGGTTGACATTCTCTAGTCACAGGTAACCATGCACCTATGGCAGGCCAGGTCTCCATTAGCAACCAGAGCAGCCAGCCTTCACCAACACCTCACTGTCACGCTGATGAATGCATAAGTTAAACATTAAAGAACTGGAGAAACTGGTGCCTTAGTACAAAGACCAGAATGTAAAAACAAGCCATTAAGAGTTGTAAGAGACTGCCACTCTCATTCTAAAAACCAAAGTAAATCATACGAGGAACATATCACATTTCCAAAGCTCATCAAATGCTGAGTACACAAAGAAACTTTATGAGCAAAACTTAATAAATAAACTAAACTCCGATGTGACAATCCCTTCATAAGAGAGAAGATACAGTTGCTCTCATCCCTGAGATACAATTATTCTCTTCCTGAAATTGAAGGAGGAAAAGGAACCTGCCTTAAACAGGAATAAGGAGAAACCAGACCAACTTCCAACAAATTTTGAATGGTTGCATGTGGGCTGATAACAACAGATTCAAATACAGAGGTGGGATGCATTATCTCCAATCTCTTCCCCACCAGAGATCACTGAGTGCTGGGTGTAGTTCCCCAAAATAGTCAGGGAAGGAGAGCTAAAAGAAACTTTCCAAGCATACTGGTCCTTAAACAAAGAAGGCTGTGGGAGAGACAGGAGAACTGAGAGAAACCCTAGGTACTCAGACTTCACAGAATATAGGGTAGTCGCCACTCCCTAGAGGCTAAAGACGGAGCAGCATGGCTGCGACAGATCTCCCAAAGCATGGAAGGTGAGAGAGGTAAGCAAAGAGAAATCCCTCATGAACTAAAAAGCTGACAGCCAGGCCGTAAAGCAGGGAGGAACCTCTCAGAGTTCAGACAGCAGGTAGTTTGGTATGGAACACAGGCAGATATCTGAAACCTCACCAGTGCTCAGATCCTTAGCCTTCAAGTGCGATCTGTGAAATGATGTAAAATGGTCTAACATTAGCATAACTGGATTCCCAGAAGAACAGAGGGAAGAGTGTGTGGCACAGAGTAAATATTTGAAGAGATAATGCCTTGAGAAGTTTCCAGAAGACATCAACACACAGATCCAAGAAACTTGGCAAAAGTGAGGAAGGATAAATATCAAACATAAACAGATGTTAAACATAATGGGAAGCCATTGGGGGCTTATAAGTATGCAAATGACTTGATCTGATGATAATTAAAGCAGGTCACTCTGGCTGATGTATGGAGAATGCACCAGATGGGAGGAAGGAGATAAGTTAGGGGCTGGAAGAGTAATATATGAATGTGATGATGGCATTTTCCTCCACTGCAATTTCAGCCCTGCCTTTCCTCCCCAGACAGGGAGTTAGGGAGCCATTCAAGTTTTGACAGGGGATTTTTTTTTTTTTCTTAGAGACAAGGTCTTGCTGTGTTGCCCAGGCTGGACTCAAACTCAAGCAATCCTCCTGACAGCCTCTCAAGTAGCTAGAAATGTGTGCCACTGTGCCTGGCTTTGACGGGGAATTCTTTGACCATATGTTATCCTCATTGATGCTACATTTTTTTCCCAACACATTCATATTCCTGGGACCATGTCTACCTTGTTCATCATTGTACCCCCAGTGGCCAGTTCTTTTCACATGGTAGGTACTCAATATATATTTACCAAATGAAGGAATATAACAAAGTTCAAAATTATAAAAATTCAGCCATATCTGGACTTAGCTGCACGGTACCTTATCCTCTTGGTGATGGGGTTATATCGTGATATCATCACTGTACAAGCACCACAGCCTCCTCCTCCACAGCCATACTTAGTTCCTGTGAGTCGAACTGGAAGAGGTATAGTTAAAGATCACACGTGTTATGTAATTCTCTTTCTAGAATAGCCCTGCCATTAGGAGACAGTAACATCACAGACTCTTCAATGTTAGTTAAGTTCAATACATATTCATCAAATAATGTGTTTATGGCTTAATTACTATTATAGAAGCTATAATAATCTTGTAAATTATTGATTTCCTTTTGTGTGTTATATCTTGCATCCTCCCTTTGAAAACAAACCAGACGTCAGGTTGTCAAAAATAGGGCTGAACTGAAAAAAGAAGAGTCTATATATGTAAGGGCTTGAGTATTTGAAGGTATGAACACATTGTACATTTTTTCTCATCCTTATCTCTGTCTTTGATGACACAAAGCAAAATATTAAATTGTAGATAATTCTTGGAATATTTGTGTCATCTTAGCCATGTTTGTGTATTCTCTGCCTTTCAGTGGCAAAAACTGCCATCCGTGCCCTAATATCTGTTCTCTCATTATTCTTTAGAAATAGAAACCCTGATTTTTAGCCACACACATGGCTTCCCAGGATAAAAAATAGACTTTCCCAGACTCCTCTGTGGCTAGGTGGGGTCATTAACAGTGCTGGCTACTAGGATGTAATTATAAGTGTTGTGTATGACTTCCAGGAGAAGAGTGTCCTTAAAAGGAGAGGGGTGCTTCTTTCTTTGCTCATTACTTCTTCCTATTTGCTGGAATTCAGATATGAGGGCTGGGCCTCCATTAGTCATCTCTGACAGTGGGGAGAAAGCTGTGTGCTGAGGAAGGTGCTGCTTGGTTCCTCAACAATGTTGTGACACTGCTTTACCAGCCCTGATCCACCTACCTGTGGGCTTCCTTTATGTGAGTGTGATAGCCATGCAAACACGCCTCACAGACCTCCCTTCAACACAGAGGGTAACTGACCAAGGGACCCCGTTGCTGCACTTTAATACTGATCACTCCAGCTTTCATTAAGACCATGCCTCCCATGGACTGCTCTCCACCAATGGCTTAGTGCTATGGAGAGACATGGAGTCCTAGTCAACCATCCCTAGTGGTTCTGAAGAACATGCCTTAGACTGACCAGCAGTCTAGGGCCCTTCCGCTCAACCTTATCTCCAGGGTCAGACTTACATGGTGATCAAATGGCTCCCTAAGCCTCCTCTGATTCACTCCCTACTTCCTTTCCCACAGGCATTTCTCCTAATAAAATCCTGGCTCATTTAATCTCATTTTTGGTGTCCACATCCTGAAGAACCTGAACTAACACAATGAGAAAGAAAGAAATTCCTACCTTCTATCTTGTTTACCATGAGGTGGAGTTTTCTGTCACTCACAGTGAACCAAACTTTAAATATTATACATACGTACTATGGATAATCAGGAAGTCATGTTCATTGTTTTTTTATGTCTAAAGATCTTGAATGACTTTCATGAGCATATTTCAGAAACATATTCATGTGTCTGAAAAATAATTATTGACGCTTTAGAGTTATGTACTCTTCTGGTAATTTTACTCTCTCCAGGGGGAAAAATGTACACACCCCCACTGAAACATAATTTTGCATATAATTCAGTAGTGTCTTTCACCGTCTGGTAGCCCACTGGAGTTCACGCATAGCAAGCTAAAAATACATTCCTTAGATGGCATTTATTTGGCAAGTTTTTCTAGGATAACATTTTCAGGTTTAGTTCTTCCATTTTTCCTTTACTTTCATTTCAGGTGACTTCTGTGCTCTCTTTTCCTAATGGGCATAATAATTAGTCCTTAAGGACAGAGTATAAATATTGTGACTCTTAATTCTAAAGGATGCTTAATTAGGTCCTTTTAACATCTATTAAGTTTCCATTACTAGTTTCTCCATTTTATACAGAGACTAGAAGAAAATTGGTTCTTCTGACAGCCACATTTGTGCACTGCCTATAAAATGATAGGACTTTCTCAAATATGAGCATAAAACCATGATAGTAGGGAATATGTCTCAGTGTCTCTAATGTATATTTGAAATATCATTTAATGAGGAAATTGGAGTTATACAAATACACACACACATACACAGTCAAAGTAAAGAAAAGGATACGCTTCTTCCTCAAATAAGGCAACAGCATTGTTTCAGGATCGACATTTTTTTCTATCACCTATACCAAAGGGAAAATAAGAGTTAGTTGAGAGAGCTAATATGAAATTCACATTGGTAGGATCACACTAATTTGAGGGAAATGCATGTTAATTAGCCCTTTTACTCATATTTTCAAGTAGATTTCAGCTTTATGGAACACCTGTGATATGCAAACCACCTCTCTTATGTGTAATCTTGAGCCCCACCACAATTGTGCTCCTGTCCTTGGTCCTGAATTATCGCTGTTCTCTAAGGCAATTGTTGTTTCTGCTAACAGGAACACTACCTCCTGTCCAGTTTTTTCTAGAAAGTTTAAAGCAGGTGAGAGTAAAGACATTAGTAGAACAGTTCAGACTTGGGGGAGGGGTGGATGAAATAAGAAAGGAAAGGAGGGAGGGGAATTGCTGGAATAGAATAGCCTCTGAGAAATTGATATAGTTAATTTTAAAAAAGACTTGTTTGTTTATCTTGTTCAAATAATTGTGGTTTCCAGTAAAAGATAACCAGCCACGGCCCCAATCAAATAAACAAAGGGGAAGATAAAACATGTATGCTAAGTGATGCAAAACTGCGCAGCAAGGACACACTTAGGCAAGTTCATGGGAGCAGCCTGGCAGCATAGCAGCAGAACAGCATGCTGTTTTTTCTCAAGGATGACATCAAAATGTCGTGATTGGTTATGTTTTCCAAAGTGATCATGTTTTCTCTTTTTTCACAAAAAATTTGACATTTCTTTTAGATTCATAGAACACATAGAAGCATGACTTGCTTTGCCATTTCAGAAGCTGAATTCATCTTTCACCATATTATAGTAATTTTCCCTCCTGGGAAGTAGTAGGTAAGGAGTGGACATATGCTTATTCTAGGGCTGCTGTATCACCCTCAATTCTAACAGACTATATGCCAGGCAAGGTGTGGCATATGCCAATTGCCAAGGTCAGATCTGTGCCCTAGAAGAGTCTGCAATATAGAAAGATTGGTGTGTGTGTGTGTGATAAGAAAAAATATGGGGTACCTCTCAGGTATCTTCAACTTCATTGGCTCTCAAATGGAACTCTTTATTTTATTTTCCAAACTTACTTACTCCTTCCCTTCTTTTCCTTAACCTTTTAATGGCCTCAGTATTTTCTAGGTCATCTAAGCTAAAAAACCTGAGCTATTTTCAACTTTTTTTCCCAATCCACCACAATCAGTGTCACCAAGTTCTTCCACTTGGGCTTCCAATGTTACTCTAAACTCCTTTCTCTTCCACCGTCACTACCCATGAGCCCATATCACCTATTGTCTGAACGATTCTAAGACCTGCCTGACAGTTCTCCCTGCCTCCACTCTTGGTACCTGCAATATCGTCCTCTGCACCACGATCAGAGTGACTGCTGTAAAACCAAAGCCTGATCGTCTCATGTATATGCCTAAATTTAACGTGGCTCCTGGCTGCCAAACTGCCATTCCGGGAATTCCTCAATCATGGAGATGCTTGTTAAAATGAAACCGCTATGGAATCAGGATTTCTGGTAGAGGGAACCAGAAAATGTGCTTTTTAAATGAGTGCACTGAGTGGATCTTAGGTGAATTAATAACCAACGATTTCCAGAATACCAGAAGAAATTCGAACTCAGGCCACATGGATGAACTGGACAGTCCAGGGGGTGCATTGGACTTTCACCTTCACTGCATTTGCATGCAAGGTTCCCTCTGTCCTGAAAATCCTTCCCCTCTTCTTTGCAGAATTTTGTATGTCATTCACCACCCTGCAAGTAACCATCCTCCTCTTTGTTCCCATGGCTGATGTCTTCACCTCTTCTTTTATGACACTTTTTACACTGTATCATAATTATTTGTGTGTGTACAAGACTATCTCGATCCTGAAAGAAGCCATCTTCTGCTATTCTTCTTTATACCAAACACTGAGCTTGGTGGTGGGGATATATCACAGGATGTAATAAGTGTTAATTAATGAAATGAATGACTGGAACATGCTATGTATGATTTTGGTATGAGATACCAAGAAGGAAGGAATTTCTCACAGACTTGGGCATCTGAACAAATGAAAAATAAAGAAAAACACAGAAGTTATTGGTGGCAGAAACTGTAGGTTGTCTATCCTGGCATGCATTCTCCTTTCCTTCTTTCCTGCTACTTGGAATAGAGATGAAATGGCTAGAACCCCAGCAGTTATCTTAGACCGTGAGGCAACATGTTAATGGCAGGAGAGAAAAAAGAAGAAACCTGGGTCTCAGATAACACCATAAAGCTTCTGCCCCAACCTCACAATGTCTGTTCCTAGATATGATGGTAAACAATACAAGCCCCGTTTTAATAGATAGACAGGGTCTGGGTAGCCTAGTTAGTAAAGAACAGCATTTTAGGCTTGAGGAATATTTCTATATTTGAGGAAGGAATTCATGGAAGAAGGTGGTTATGCTTGTTTGGGTATGTGTTCCAGGAAATGTTTCAAGGGATTGGAATCTGGCTTAAAGTCCCACCAGTTTGAAATGTGTTTTTTTTTTTTGTTGTTGTTGTTGTTTTGATGTAGTGAGTGTTGTATTTGGAGGAAGTGGGGGCAGAGATATAGCATGCATCTTGTCCTGGCAGCTCTGGGAATGAAACAGAGAGGTTAGGACTCAGATGGAGGCTAGGAGGTGTAGAGGGGATGGGTAACAGTTATTCTGGTTGACTCTGGATTTGAGAGATGTTGCCAGTTCTCAGGTCAGGGTCATTGCATGTACTCATCTCAGCATAGTCTTGAATCTGAGGGTGGAATCTGCCCCTCTGTATCACTGCCAGCCCTTTTGAGAGAGTCCAAGTTCACGCTGTACTTGGTTAAGAAATCACTTTTCTCTGTGTACTGCCAGTGACTAGTGCCTGAGGAGGCCCTGCCAGATCCAAGACAGAGACAGAAAGAGAAAGGAAGAGAGAGATAAGAGGGGAGAGAGTAGAAAATAAGGAAGGGGTAGAGGTGCATATGAAGGGACAAGGCTGAGAGGTAGAAGAGGAGGAAAGAAAGGGGTGTATGTTGTGAGATGCAGTTAGTAGAAAACAATAATCTACAGCAGCCTCAGAGGAGAGAAAGAAGCCTCAGGGAACAGCCACGAGGACACATCTTCCTGAGCTTTAGGTTGCTTTTAAAATTCATTTTGCTTGTTACTTCTTTCTGCCTAAGCTGCCTCCACCTTCTCCACTTTTCTCTGAATCATTGCAGCCATTCCAGAAGCCCAGAAATTTCCTCTCTCAGCCTTGTAAACCAAGAACCTTAGAGAATGCTAGCCAATAAACTGCTCTTTCCAGATTCCTACACCAGTACCAAAAGTCTATGCTCATTGTGCAAATAATGCAAGATGAGTGCTTCTTAGCATCTTTGACACCTCTAAGCAGGTTCGGCTCTACTAATGAAACAGATTATTTTATAGTCCAGATAGTAACAATTGTTTCCACATATCAATTTACAATCTGTTTACTGTGTACATGCACTCTGCTAACCACTCTCCATGCAACTTAATCAGCCCCAATTTCAAGGGAAAAGGTTCTGTTATTAGCTCCATTTTGCAAAAAGAGAAAACAGAAGCTCAGCGACATTAAGTACCTTGCCTGAGGCCCCAGTCCCTCCAAGTGGCAGAGCAGATAGCACAGGATTCAAACTCATCCCCGACTAGTTCCAAGGCCCATACCTTTGATTTCCACACCTCATTACCTCATGAAATGACATGCCTCATTTCCTGAGTTGAGGTTGTTATGTGGCATCTATGGTAGAATTTATTCATGGGCTCTTCCTCCCTTAAACTCCATGTTAAATGGGTCATCTGTTCTTCTGGGGGCCTTGGTAGAGTGAATAAGATTTCAGAAATCTCTCTGCAACTAGGTCCCTGGCCAACGTGTGCTGTCCTTGCCTCCAGATGTCATTACCTTCTGCCTGAGGACAACTTTTGGTGACCTGAGAAAATTTAGCAAAAAGCAGAATAGAAGCCAGTCATGTCACCTATTGTCTCCTAAGTGGTTTCACTTCTAAGCTTCCTTTTCAAAGGTGAGTTTTTAATTCCAGAGATTGTGTTCGACTTCAAAAGCCCTCTTCTAGGGTGGGTTTTCTCTCTTACACACTTCTCAACAATCCCTTACTCTCTGGAACCAAACAGTTTATGCTAGGCTGGGCACAGTGGCTCAAGCCTGCAATCCCAGCACTTTGGGAGGCCGAGTCAGGGAGATCACCTGAGGTCAGGAGTTTGAGACCAGCCTGGCCAACATGGTGAAACCCCATCTCTACTAAAATTACAAAAATTAGTGTGGTGGTGGGTGCTTATAGTTCCATAGTCCCAGCTACTCAGGAGGCTGAGGCATGAGAATTACTTGAACCTGGGAGGCAGAGGTTGCAGTGAGCTGAGATCATGCCACTGCACTCCAGCCTGGGCAACAGAGTGAGACTCGATCTCAAAAAAAAAAAAAAAAAAAAAAAAAAAAAAAAGCTTATTCTAGTTCTTTCCATGTAAGTAATCAGGTTTGTTTGTTAGTACTGAAGCACACACCTAACAGAATTCAGAAGGGAGGAGAAGGAAAGGGAAAGATTAACACAATTTCTTCTAATGGGTAATTGCAAAAACAGAATCAATATCTCCAGATTATACTTTACAAATGACCACAGGACATTTGGCCTATAGACAAAGTGAGTCCATAGATAAGAACTAGCTTATCTAATTTTAAAAATCAATAGAGCACAAACTGTTGTTGGCCATTATGTTAAAAATCCCAATATTTGTTTGGAAGTGGGGGAAGGAGAAGCGAGGAGATGTTAGACTCAAAACCCCTGTTTCTTCACTTAACCCAAACCCTTACCATCACCTATAAAGCCCTAGTAATCTGGCCCCTGCCCATGTTGCCAGCCCCACCAACCTACCTCCTTAGCACACAGAAATCCTCCCACCTCAGGCCCTTTGCACCTGCCATTCCCACTGCCTGGATGCTCTTTCCCCAGATGTTTGCATGGCTTGCTCCTCACTGCATCCCAGTCACTGCTCAAATGCCACTCTTTCAGACAGGCCAAAACATCCATCCCCTCTAAGTATCCTGCACACTCTCTGTCCCCACGCTGTGCTTTATTTTTTATATTAGCACTTCTCACTTCCTGACATTACACATTTCCACGTATTTATATGCTTGCTATCTCCCCAGCACAATGTAAGCTCCATGCACGCAGGGACTTGTTATTTCTGTGCTCTGCTGTATCTCATAAGCCTGGAACACTGCCTGGCATACGGTAGGCCCTTAACAAGTAAGTGGATTGAATGCTCATGATCACTCTTTATGAAGTAAGTGGTATGATCCCCTTTTAACAGAGAAACTGGGCCTCTGAGAGGTTAGGTTTTCTCAATCAGAATTAGAATTGGAATTGAAGACTTGTTTGTCTGAACAACAAAGCCAGTGTTGTGTTTACTATACCATTCCGTTACGCAAAAGAAGAAAAAAAATGACATAACGTCATCACCTCACCCCATTGTCATATTTCACCCTCACAGCAGTCCTGTGAAGGGGTCCTAATGACCCCCGTTACAGATCAGGAAAAACAAGCTCGTCTTATCCAATGTAGAACCCAGGCAGCAGGGGCAGACAAAGTTTTTGAGGGGCCTAATGTACAATTTGGGGGATCCTCTTTAAGAAACATAATACAAAACCACAAATGAAATTAGGCTCAGGGTCTTACAACAGGCCTCACAACTAAGGCCTGGTGCTTCACACTGGTTAGCTTCCAGGGGAGGCAGCTGGTGCCCATCAGGAAAAGTGTTGTGGCTGCCCTTAGCCAGAAGCAGGGGTCACAGGTGGCTCTGAATGAACTGGCACCAACACGAGCACCAGGGAAATCAGGTGCCACTGCTTTTGCTTGGTTGTTAGCTCTGTTTTTGTTGTTTTTAGGAGATAGGATCTCACTCTTTTGTCCAGGCTGGAGTGCAGTGGTGTGATCACAGCTTACTGTAACCTTGAACTCCTAGACTCAAACAATCCTCCCCCTTCACCCTTCCCAGTAGCTGGGCTGCAGGCACGCACCACCACACCTGTTGTTTTTTTTTTTGTAGAGACAGGGTTTCGCCATGTTGCCCAGGCTAAACTCGAACTCCTGGGCTCAAGCAATCCTCCTGCCTCGGTCTCCCAAAGTGCTGATTACAGGCGTGAGCCACAGCTCTCATGGGAGCTCCTTAACCTTCCTGCCTCAGTTTCCTCCTTCAGAGTAATGTCAATGAAACTGGAACATTAAGAGCGAGCAGAATTGATGCTCACATTGAGGGGGGTGTTTTAAAGGATGCCCATGGGGCTTTGCTGCTCCCAAACATCGGACACTGCCTGGAACTGTCCCTCGGGTTGCGCAGAGCGAGCCCAGCTTCTGAGGGGACAGAGCCCGCACCCAGCAGTGGAACCCGTGAGGACCTTGGAGCCCCCAGAGCCTGACTTGGGTTCAGCTCTGCCAGGAACCAGCTGTGACTTTGCAAAGTAACGATTTCTTCATCTGAGAAACGATGGGGGTGGTTTGAATGTGTTTGTCTCTACGGTCTTGTCCCGAATCTAAGTTGCTCTCTGCGCTTCCAAACGCACCCCGCGAGCTGAGGCTCAGCCATCTCTGTAGGCTGCTCTCAATGTACTGGGGACGTTCCCGTTATCGGCTGGGATTGAGGGAAGGAAGATCTGGGAGTGCTGACCCTGATGGGCAAGAATACTTTTTATCTTACCGTTTAGGGAGGGCGTGTGGTTGGTAATCAGCTTGTGAGCCTTGGAAGGAGAGGAAAGGGGAACATGAGGAAGGTGGGGGCCCAAAAATCCAGGACAGTCCCTGAAAACGCAGCCTTTATCTGCCCCGGAGGCGGGGGTGGGAACGCGAAGGCAAAGCCGCTGTTACAGGAGAAAGCCAGTCCGTGCCTGAGGGCCTTAAACGGCGGGCACGAAAGGATGGGACGAACGGCAGGGGCTCCTCTCTGCCCCGGCCCTGGCCGCAGGTCTGGGGGCAGGGGCAGTCCGCGGGCGCTCACCTTGCGGCCGTTCACGTAGAAGAGCAGCTCGGACGCCCGGTCCATTGTGGTGTCCGCGCTGGTTCGAGGGCCCGGAGCGGGAGGCGGTGTTTCTGGGAAGTAGCGGGCACCTGGGACCCGGCGGCACTGACCCGCCTAGTGGGGCGGGGCTTGCTGGAGCCTAAAGTCCAACCCATCCACCCCGACGGAGAAAGCCTTGATTAAGATCCAACGTTCCTGAACTCTTTGCCAGGAAAACTCTTCCCGGGACACCAGCACGTGTTGTGGGCGTCACTGGCGCCCTCTATGTGGGCGGAAATCATCCGGCGAAGATGAAGACGACCCCTTCATCTCCTCGCCAGTGGCGCTTAGCGTCTGTGTCACACCCTCTTGCGTCTTAGCCAAACATTGTAAGTTCTGGGACATTGCTTTTGATGGTCTTATGTTATTGCATATTTTAGGTGGTGTTCCAGCTGGATTTAAGTCTGGGAACAGTAGTACCTCCCCTCCAACCAGGCCTGCTGTAGTCCTGGACTCTTAAGTGTAAACAATCATATTTATTCCAACTCTGCAGGAACGGATCTTAGGGAAAACAAATAGGTTTACAACTTGATCTTTTAGAAATATAAGGTTGGTGCAAAAATAATTGCGGTTTTTACCATTACTTCCAATGGCAAGAACTGCAATTAATTTTGCGCCAAGCTAATAATTACTGGTTTTAAAAACCTTGATATAAACTTAAAAATTTTATCACTATTTACAGTTTATCCAGTAACTAACCATAAAGTTTATCTGGTAAATAAGAACAGAGATGTAAAACATCTTGGAAAACTTAAAAAAAAAAAAAAAAAACTTGGAAAATAGAGCAAAGCATAAAAATAAAGATCACCGGAAGTGTGGGGAAAGGAAGGAGAGATCAGATTGTTGCTGTGTCTGTGTAGAAAGAGATGGGCATAGGAGACTCCATTTTGTTCTGACTAGGAGAAATTCTTCTGCCTTGGGATGCTGTTGATCTATGGCCTTTCCCCCAGCCCCGTGCTCTCTGAAACATGTGCTGTGTCAACTCAGGGTTAAATGGATTAAGGGCGGTGCAAGATGTGCTTTGTTAAACACACAAAAAAAATAAAATAAAATAAAATAAAAATACATAAATAAAGATCACCTGTAAGCCCACAACTTAGAACTTACCACCGTTAACTTTTTTAGTCTATCCTTACTTTTTGAAACATGTACTTTAACACCTTTAAAAACTTAAGTGGGATTAAACTAGTTATTTTTCAGGCTTCTTTTCACTTGCCATATCTTAGAACATTTTCCCATGTTATTTCATTTATGTAAACACAAAAATTTTATTGTGAAATTTTCCAAACTTTGCACATAAAAGTGAAGAGTGCAACTGGCATCTACCTGCCCTTCACTGAGCTTTAACAATGGTCAACGTTTTGACATACTCCATTTTTTGCAGTATTTAAAAGCCAATCCTGGACATATTTTAGCCCTAAATACTTCAAAAACACACATACACATCCTTTTAGTCAGCCGCAATGCCATTTCAGTGTCTAAAAAATGTCTTTTACACTTGACTTCTTTGAATCAAACAAGAGCTGTGTCATGTATTTACATGTGGTCTCATCAGTCTCTTTTGATCTAAAACAGACTTTTTTTTAATTCAAATTTTTATTTATTATTATACTTTAAGTTTTAGGGTACATGTGCACAATGTGCAGGTTAGTTACATATGTATACATGTGCCATGCTGGTGTGCTGCACCCATTAACTCGTCATTTAACATTAGGTATATCTCCTAATGCTATCCCTCCCCCGCTTCCCCCACCCCACAACAGTCCCCAGAGTGTGATGTTCCCCTTCCTGTGTCCATGTGTTCTCATTGTTCCATTTGACCCAGCCATCCCATTACTGGGTATATACCCAAAGGACTATAAAACAGACTTTTTAACAGTGTTAACACATTGAAAAAGAAACCAGGTCAGTTGTCCTATTGAAATGAACCATTTTTTGAATGTGGCTAATTGCTTCTCCCTGGTGTTCTTTTTCTACTCTACTTATTTCCTATGCATTAAATATTAGATCTAAAGCTTTGATTAAATTCAGGTTCAATTTTTTGGAGGGCAGAGGGCAAGAACACTTCATAGGTGGTACTACATACTTAATATTGCAGCACAGCAGGAAGCATATGGTGTCTGGTTGTTTCATTCGTAATGATGCTAACATTGATCAGTGGGTTCAGAAGGCTATTTCTTTGTAATGAATTTCTCCATCAACATTTCACCTAATTGTTTTACATCCATTGTTGAGCTTTGCCTGAGCAGTAGTTTTAATAGGGGGTTGCAATTTTTCTAATTCTAGCATTTCTTCTTCATTCATCAACTGGGATTCTTTGAATAAAACCATCCATCCTTCACTAGAGCTATTGACTAAACCCCTCCAGCACTCTGTACATCTACTGCAGTCTCTCAAAGTGTGGTACTAGGACAATCCTCGGACGGACTTACCTGAAGCATCTGATTAAGATGCACATTTCTGGGCTCACCCTGTTCCTGGTCAGATATTGTTTAAAAAAGTTTTCCATCTAGGTGGAATAGAGTTTGAGTAGTCATTTGAATTCAATAAACTGTGTATTGATCTCAGATATGAACAGGATTTATTCCTACTTATTACTGGAAGAGTAAGTGATCTTTAAAACCAAGTTATAAAAACCAAATTCAAAAGAGCCTGAAAGGTTAATCTCCTCCTCTAAGTCATCAGATTACATATAATAGAATACAGAAGCTGACATTCAATATGTATTTCTGAAAATGGAAGAATGAAGGGAGAGAAAACGGGCCAGGGCAGGAGGTGGCTTTAAACCCTTTTAGATGTCCACATATATTGAATGGGTTAAAACACACAGCAAAACAAGACAACCTAGTATACAAGATAACCAATGCAGAGGTATTTATTAACACATTTTATTTGGTTAAAAGGTTAATAGCAATTGTTTGGTTAAAGGCTACTAGGTAAAAAGAAGCTTAAATAAACAGGAAGATAAGTTATATCATGACCAAAATGACTTAAAAAGTTTAATGTTACAAAATAGCTATTTTATGCACATATATCTATTAATAAACATTAAGAATGGACAAATCAACACTCCATGAAAGGCCAAAAAAACCCAAAAAAAACCTTTTCACATCAAGCATTTCATCTTCTTGATACTAGTTATATTTCTGTTTTGATTCTTTATGCTTTGAAAATTCAGAAAAACCAGAATCCATAAATTCACTTCATCTTCTCATCTTGCTGCAAAGTAGAAAAAAAGGAAGATTAATCACAACCCAAAATTAATGCTTTTGCTGTGAAGCATGGAGAAGAAAACTGTTTCATCATATCAGTAGTTTCCTTAAACCATAAGCTTTGTTAAATATTTGAAATACTCTAATTTTTCTTAAATCTTACAGTTCTCACTATCACAGTATTTCAAATAATTCATTTCAAATATTTAAGAAAATAAATCAACACAGCTTTTATATATTATGTGTTTATTACAAAGTTCCTTTTTATTAGCTATGTTCAACAACATGTGAAAATATACAATTTAAAAACAAAGTAAGTGCTCATGGTCCTACACCCAGGTTAAGAAACAAAATATTGCCACACCTCCAATGTGCCCCTTTCTGATTACATCCCTCTCCTCCCCCAAAAAGGGACCACTATCCTGAATTGTATTATCACTCCTTTCTTTACAGTTTTTGTTTTAAGCACTTGTGTATTGCTCTCCTAAAAAGTATATTGTTTGGTTTTATCTATGTTTGATAGATATCTTTATATCAATGGAATCGTACTGTAGGTGTTTTTCTGTGACTTTTCCCACTCAACATCTTCATTCATTTTCAAGCCTCTCCTTTATTGAAACATTAAGCATTTTATATTCCGTGTCTGATTGCTGTTTCTGCTGATACCTTGTTCCCCTGTGTATGTAATGTTTTTCTTTACTATGAGGTAGCTCTTCATTTTCCTTGGAACTTTGGCTGTGCAAAACATGTTGAGGTGTGAGATGGACAACTCCCTACAAAATATTTGCTTCCAATAGACAACAGGGCACTATAGTTCATGCACTAATTATACTAAATCCTCAGCTTAATTTTTTTTTGCCTTCGAAATATTGTGAATTCCAGCTATAATCTGCAATAAAGGCTGTATTTTGGTTATGAATTCTAAGGAAAGATTTTTTTCCTCCTTAATTCAGCACCCAAGTTATTCCCTGGGGCTGAGCAAGCTAGTGGGGAGGTTATTTTTAGTTTGCTCTTTTACTGAGAAAGTAGATCAACTTTATGGAAGAAGATCTATTAGACTCTTTATTTTGGATAAACCCTAGGATTTGTCTTCTGTCCCTAGGCCCAGAGGGCTGTGAATGCAATGTTTAGGTTTCACCTAGTTAGACAAATATCTTCAGGATAAGGTCAGTTCCCCTCTGAGTTCCTGCTATCATTTGATATTTGATCTAAGCTTTTCTTACTTTCCTACTAAAAGAAATGTTGGTTAGCTAATAGTCATTAGCTAAGAAATGAGTTCAAGGTATGTTTTTTAGTATTTTACCCAATAATTTTATTTTTTCAGTAAGAGGGTAGATTCCTGCACCTAATACATCATGTTTCGAGATACGGAGTTTAGTTATATTTCACATGCATGTGTGTAAGTGTGGTTTTTAGATGAAATACAGAGACATGGTCCCAAATTAAAAAAGGTATACAAGATTAGGTGGAAAGGTCTCTTTCACTCCTTTGTACTCCTCTTCAGAGCCAGTGTGATACCACTGCCTTGGGTAATTAGATAGAGTTTAATTAATCCTTTCAAAAGAAGTACCTATTCTAAATAAAACATAGCAAAATGCTGTAAGGCAATAATGTTCTATTTTAGTTTAGATGTACAGTGCATGCAGACGATTTGCTATACAGCTTAGTTGGTAAAATTTTCAAAAGCAAAAGCCACAGTATTCAGTATAAATTCCGAGTGATGACCATCCAGTTGCCACTTTTTTTCTTCCTTCTTTTTCAATTGGAAATAATATGCACTAGGTATATCACAGCTTCTAGTAGCTCCCATGAAAGTAGATCCTAATTAAAGCTGCTTGCTATTAGGGAATGATCATCATAGGTATTGAAGATAGGAGTGGTAGGAGTTATCAGGAAGCTCACATAAATATGTTTTTAAAGTCTTTACCTCTTAAAGACTTTAAGTCTTTAGTCCAGAGCACTGAACATGACAAATGAGGACATTTTTAATATAATAAAGGCCACAATCCAAAATGAAATAAGTAATAATTATGATATTTACATAGCAAAAAGCAGAGCAACCACCTTTCTGAAGCAAAAACTACAGGAGATACATGGAAACACAGGACACAATAGATTTTAACATACCACTCTTAGTGTAACAGTACAAAACAGATCACTTATTTACAAAAAATAAGTAAAGAGAAGATCTAAGCAACATAATACAGTAAATCTTATGGATATACATCAAACTTTAGACCCTGATTATGGAGAATACACATTTAAGCACTCACAGCACAGTTATAAATGCTGATCCTATAGTAGGTCACAAAGAAAATACTGGCAATTTCCATAAAGCAGAAATATTATTACAATAAATAATTTCTGACCAAAATGCAATAAAACTAGATTTACAAATAAAAACAAAAAACCAGAAAGGTTCATCTACCTGGAATTTTTAAAACCTCCTAATAACTCCTGAAGAAAAGGAGAAACTTAAAAACAACATTGAAAACACTATGTATCAGAATCAAGATACATTGAAAGCACTGATCAGAGAAAAACTGATTGCAAAAGACACTTTTTAAAAAAAATTTGTTTTTTGTGTTCTATTTACTTATTTTTATTTTTTATTTTTTGAGTCAGGATCTTTCTCTGTGCAGTGGCACAATCATGGCTCACTGCAGCCTCGATCTACCAGGCCCAAACTATCCTCCCACCTCAGCCTCTCTAGTAGCAGCTGGGACTACAAGCACATGCCAACGTGCCTGGCTGATTTTTAAATTTTTTATAGAGTGAGGATCTCCCTGTGTTGCCCAGGCTGGTCTCGGACTCTTGGGCTCAAGTGATCCTCTCCCCTCAGCCACCCAAGGTGTTGGGATTACAGGTGTGAGCCACTGTGCCTGGCCATAAAACACTGTTATCTATATAAATGAAAGAATAAAAACAATAAATTGAAATGAGAAAACAACAACAATAAAGTAAATCAAAGAAAACACAAAGAAGGAAATAATAAATATGAAGCAGAAATCAGTGAAGTAGAGAACAGAAAAATAGATCCAATTAGTAAATCAAAGTCCTGATTTTTTGGAAAAGTTAATAAATAAACTACTACCTAATTTGATAAAGAAAAAGAGAAAAAGAACAAACACAAAAAATAATAAATGATATAGGTAAAATAATTATGGGAAAAAAGATTTAAAATTAATTTACATGTCTAATTCATAAAAGATAATTTGCAGACTTTTATGCAAATAAATTTGAAAACTTAGATGAAATGGATAATTTCCTATGGAAATACAAATAACAAAAATTGACCCCATTAGAGCAAAAAAGCTTAAACAGACTAATTTTTACACATACAAAAAATAGTCAACGTTATTAAGGAACTATCCCACACAAAACAATACTAGGTCCAGATGGTTTCAGAAGGGGATGCTAACAAACTTACAAAAACCAGAGAGTCCCAATGTTCTAAAATTATATAAGTATATAACATACAAATAGTTATGGACATAAATTATAATGCACTATAAATTATAATGAAATATAAATTATTTCATTAAAGGAACCAAGAGGGTGACTTTCTTGATTCCCTTAATATGATACCTAGGCCAGATAAAGACAATTCAAAGGCGGATAACTATAGACTCACATCAGTTATGAATGTTGATATAAAAATTCTAAACAAAATATTTTGGCAAACTCAATTCAATATCACATTATAAAAAACATACTCCATGACCAAGTGAGATTCATTCCAGGAAAGCAAGGTTAGTTTGGTACTAGAAAACTCATGAACAGATGCCATGTTAATACATGTAAGGAAATAAAGTATATGATTATCTTCATAAATGCTGAACAAGCCTTTGACAAAATTCAACAATCATTCATGATAAAAACACTCAACAGGCATCAAGGGGCATTTTCTTAGTAAATTATGTACATATCTTAATCCTACAGCAAGTATCTTGTTTAATGGAGAGACAAAAATACTTCAACAGAAGTATTTCTACTAAAATCAGGAACAAGGCAAGCATGCCTACTATTCCTGCTACTATTTTAACATTGTACCTGATTTACTAGCCAATGCTAATATAAAAACAGTAAGAGGCATACAAAGGGGGTAATGAAGTAAAACTATCTCTATTTTCAGATGATATCATACTATACCTGGAGAACTCAAGACAATCAGTGAGATAAGAGAATAACAGAGTTCAGAAAGTAGCAAGATATAAACTGACACAGAATTTAACAGCTTTCATATATATGAACAACATTGGGCATCAGTTACATGTCCATATATAATAGCAACAAAGAAAACTAAATACTTAACAGACCAGTGGTTTTCAACTCAGGATGATTTTGCCTCCCAGTTGAAATTTTGCAACATATGGAGACATTTTTGGTTGTTATAAATGTGAGGGTGCTACTGACATCTAGTGGATGGAGGTCAGGGATACCGCTAAACATCCTACAATACACAGGACAGCCTCCCATAAAAGAGAAGTATCTAGCCCCAAAGGTCAACAGTGCCAAGGTTATGAAACTCCGAGCCAGACAAGTCAATAACATCCTAAGGTTCATTTGGAACAACAAACATTCAAGAACAGTGAGGTAAACAATTAAAAAGAAAAACCATGAGAGGATACTAGCCCTACCAGACATTAAAACATACTGTAGATCCTCTACAATAAACAAGGAGACCACTGGCAAAGGTAATGAGATGTCTCACTTCCGAGGTGACATTTTGTTATACAAGACTCTATCCTGCTAGAGGACTTGCTCTAGAGATTCTCCATAGCTGGCTTTGAAGTAAGTGGCTATGCTGTAAAGGAGGCTGTGTGGCAAGAAGCTAAGGACAGCCTCTAGTCAACAACAAGATGAAGCCCTCTGGCCAGAACCACAAGGAAATGAATTCTGCCAACAATCTGTATGACTTGGAAGCAGATTCTTCCCCAGCACGGCCTCCAGATGAGAACCAGCCTGGACGACACCTTTAGTGCAGCTTTGTCAGACCCTAAGCAGAGCACCCAATTAAGCTGCATCCAGATTGCTACTCAAGCCACTAGGACTATGGGAATATTGTTATGGAGTAAGAGATAACTAACACAATACAATATAAGCAATGAGCATACCTAGTGCTCAGATCTTGGTTTCTAAGCAAAATTCTTTAATTAAGGGAACCAGGCTTCTCAAAGAAGTGCCTGATTCTGGCACTTCTCACTAGGGTAAGCCTGGAACATCCTGTGTGTCAGAAAGTAAGAAAGTGCTCCAAATAGTATGAAGTCATGTCAAAAGGACACGGAAGCCAACCTGAAGGAACTTTTAGTGGTCAAAGTTGGAATAACTTGAGCAACAAGATAAATATTAATGGTATTGGACTTTCATCTATAGAACAAAAGAGATACCCATGATATATATCTGTATCTGTATCTATATCTATATATATCTATAGAAAAGACAACTCTTCCTTACAGATGAATTCCAATTAATGTAGAAGGAAAGGGAGAAATAAAAAATCACTACTAGTAGTACCCACAGTAGTAACTGTTGCAGGCAAGATCCACCAATGGATGCTAAAATTAGTGGGTGAAAGTTTGAGAATGGAATATATAGACTCAAAATATCTCCCTCCCATGTTCATTAACAATAGAGGAAAAGATTGTGACTTCACAGTTAAAAAACCCAGCAGACACCACCTTAACCAAGGAATCAAGGCTAACATGACTAGTAATGAAACACGTTGACATAATGAAGCCTTGAAATGAGGCAAGAAGGACATATAGTTTCTGTGAAATATTTGCCAAAAGAGCACAACTGCATTGCAATCGTGAGAAAACATCTGACAAACCCAAACCGAGAGATATTCTACAAAATAAACTGACCAGTAGTCTTCAAAGGTGTCTAAGGCAGAAAAAAAGAAAAGACTGAGAAACTGTCATAGGTTGGAGGATGCTTAGGAGAAACAACAACTAAATACAATGCGGGACTCCAGATAGAATTCTGAAACAGAAAGTGATGTTAGTGAAAAGTCTATAGTTTGTTAATAGTATTGTACCAATGCTAATTCTTTAGTTTTGATAATTTTACTGTGGGCACATAAGACATTAAAATTAAGGAATGCTGGGAGAGGACCATATGGGAAACCTTCGTATTATTTTTACAACTTTACCATAAGTTTAAAATTAGTTCAAAATAAAGTTTAACTTACAACTCATTAAAAGGCAAATGACCCAACTGAAAAATGGGCAAAGGATCTCAACAGGCATTTCTCCAGGAAGATATACAGATGGCCAGTAAGCACATGAAAAGACGCTCAACATCATTAGTTATCAGGGGATTGCAAATCAAAACCACCATGCAATATCACTTCATACCCACTAGGACGGCTAGAATCAAAGTCATAGAAAAACAAGTGTTGGTAAGGATAAGGAGAAATTTTTAAAAATCATCATCGTTGGTAAGCACATAAAATGGTACAGCAGTTTTGGAAACAGCTTGGCAGTTCCTCAAACAATTAAACAGACTCAGCAATTCCACTCCTAGGGATATATCCAAGAAAAAAAACAAAAACAATACTTTACACACAAAACCTTGCAAAAGAATGTTCATAGTAGCATATTCATAATAGCCAAAAGATGAGAACAACCCAGTTGTCCATCAAAGGACAAATGGATGAACAAAATGTGGTATATCTATACAATGGAATATTATCCAGTCATAAAAATGAATGAAATACTGATACATGCTACAATATGAAAGAAACTTTAAAACATGCTGGGTGAAAGAAGCCAGTTGCAAATACCACATATTCTATTATTCCATTCATATGAAATGTCTAGAACAGGGAAATCTAGAGAGACAAGAAGTTGATTAGTGGTTGCCTAGAATTGGGAGGATAGGAAAGTGATAACTAAAGGGTACAGGGTTTCTTTTTAAGTAAAGAAATGTTCTAAAATTGACTCTGGTAATGGTTGCACATATCGATGAATATACTAAAAACCAGAATATTGTACACTTTTTTTTTCTTTTTTGAGACAGTTTCACTCTGTCACCCAGGTTGGAGTGCAGTGGTATAATCTCAGCTCACTTCAACATCTGCCTCTGTGTTCAAGGTGATTCTCTTGCCTCAGCCTCCCGAGCAGCTGGGACTACAGTCGCGCGCCACCATGCCCAGCTACTTTTTGCATTTTTAGTAGAGATAGGGTTTCACCATGTTGGTCAGGCTCGTCTTGAACTCCTGGCCTCAAGCGATCCACCTGCCTCAGCCTCCCACAGTGCTGGGATTACAGGTGTGAGCCACCACATCTGGTCTAAATTATACAGTTTAAATTGTGTGAATTATATCTCTCAATAGCTGTTTTTTAAAAAAAAAAAGAAAGAAAAAAAAAGAAAGGCCCCTTGGTCCTTAATTTCACTTTTAATTTCCTTTTACCCTCCCTTATATTACTGCCATCTGCTGGTTATTGTTTTAAAATACCCATGAGAATCATTCTTTTTTGTTAGATGTGATCATTGTTGTCTAGTTTTGCTAAGAACTTTAAGTTCTTACTTTTTAGAGACAGATATATAGAAGTGTTTTAAGAATTAAATGACTCAATATTTGAGACTCTAAAATACAACAAAATGGATAGATGAAGCAAATACGACAAAGTGTTATAACTGTTGAACCTGAGGAATGGATAAATTGGAGGAGGGCACTATTCTCTTTGTTGGGGTATGTTTGAAATTTACAAAAATAAAGAGAAAGGACTGTTATTCTTTGAGAGTAAAGGACACATAAACCACTTTGACTTCTAGGGAACAAGGTAGGAAATAAACAAATCGGGTAACAAAAATAGCTTGCAAATCACAGGCCACAAATTTTTAAAATTATAATTATCAGGTTACAATTTAAAATATGACAGTAGTAGAACTGGGAACTAACCAAAAGTAAATCAATTTAAATCCAGACAATCCTCCAACCCCCCAAAAATAGCCTGTCCAAAGGACATATTTATTCAAATCTTACCCAAATCATACTGTGGTTGTTACATATCAATAATATACATTTTATTGAGTTATCAGAAGTGCTCAAATACTAATTCAGGCACAAATTTTTTTAAGGATATATTTTATAATGGCATACTAAAATCATTTGAAATACTTACTCTCTGAGGCTTGGCTCTTTAAAATGGAAAGGAGTACACCTTCTTCTTCTGCTTGTCCGTTCTGAAGACAGATCTTCTGACTTATTTTCAGATTCAGCAGTGTTATTTGAAACAAAACTGGTATTTGTCAAGTCCTGTAATGGTCTATCGCCTGAAAAGAATATTATTTTTCACAAATATTTTTAAAAGTATATAGAGATACAAATAGATATGAGCTATATAATGGTTTGCAAATCACTGCAGCAAATTTTAAATCTTGATTCAATTTTGAGAGGAAAGAGACTAACATTTGAAACAAACTGTCAAAGTAGCCTGCAACCTTTTTATTCTGAAATCACATATGGCTCCCAAAAGTTCATCCTAGTTCAACTCTTTTCATGGAAGCACACAAATTACAGAACATTCATTCAACATATATGCCATTGATCACTCACTCTGTGTAAGGCACCATGAGGAGCACAGAGATAAAAAATGTCTCACCAGTCCTCTAACAAATCCTGCAACTCTAAACCTTTGTAATTCTTCTGCTTCAGTGTGCTTTTACCTGGAATTGACTTACCCACCAAAACCTTAGGGATCTACACACATATATTGAAATAATAGGCTCCCAGTAAAAATTTTTAATTGGTACAGGAATGTTTAATATTACAAAATTTCTAATGTCAAAAGAACATTTTTAGGATCCACTGTTAAGGAAAAAAAATGAGATAAGTAATGTTATATATAGTATGACTTCAAATATATATTTAAAATTCCATAGATTTGGATCTGCATGCACATGGTAAATGGACTAAAGTTCTCCCAGGTGATTTTTTCCCCCTCCCTTTTTCTGACTCTCTACTTTTGATTTTTTTGCAATGAGTACTATTTTAATAACTGGGGAAAAAATAAAAAGTAAATACTACAGGTAAAAATCTTACTTATCCTTTAGGGCCTAAAATGCTACCTATTTAAGGATGCGTTTGAAGATTCCTCTAGTCAAAATTACTCCCCATTATATCCCTTAGCATAATACATGTGCTTAAAGCATCATTTATTCCATTTCACCATGTTTGTTACATACATGGAATCTGAGGAAAGGGGGTTGGTATTGTTTATTTTTCAATCCTCTCTAATATCTAGAAGGGTTTAATCACATTAAATATATGTTGTTGAACGGGGAAACAGTCTCACCCTCAAGAAACGTGCAACTGTTTTCAGTAAAATAAAAACCGGTACAATTCATTATTGTATATATTTAAAACATACAATTTCCTTCAGATGTATGAAAAAGCAAATTATTTGCCTAAGATCTTTATTAGGCAAGTTTGTGGTAAAGGCCAAATCCATTTGTAGTTGTAAATATCCAAGATACTCTCACTGTTATTTCCCGAAGTATGAAACTTTCTTTATTCCTTCATGTTACTTCTATGGATCATGTACTCAGTTATTTATTGCTTTTAAATTCCATAAAAATACTAGTTAGAAAATACTTCATTGGCTAAGTAAAAAACAAAAACAAAAAACAAAACACTTCTAAAACTTTATCATTTCATAATGGTTATTAACCTACCTATTCCTGATTTTTGGGTTCTCCAGTTGACTTTAAATTTCATCTCGTTCATCTTCTCACGCTCATCATCACTTACTTGAAAGGCTGGTGAGCACTCCAAGGCAAAATTTTCTTTTATTATCACATTTTTACTAGAAGAAATGCTCAAAGGTACTAAACCTCCACGAACACTGTCAAAGGAAGAATCTTGTATGTTAGGTGAATATATCTCAGACAAAGATCCAAATGCCTTTGTGTAAAAGTCTGGCTTATTTTTGACCATTTTCTCATTCCCCAAATTGTTTTCCTTATCAACTTGTTCAGACACAGTAGACGACTTTCCCTGAACGCTGTCAAGTATTCTCTCCGTTACTTCATGGCTCTCTGGAGAAGGATCTATGGAGGTCTTCCTTTTCTTTGACTTAGATGTCATTTTATTTACCTTTTTAACCTGACACTCTCCTTCTTTTATTTCTTCCACAAAAGGGAGATCTCCTTTTTTATTCAAAGTGGTAGTGCTTTGTTTCTGAGTCTTACATAGTTCAACTGGGTTTCCTGGATCAGAATCTGCTTCACTAGTAATATGTTTTAAATCAGATTCTAAGGAGATAGATGTCTGTGAAGACTGTGTTAACTGTGAAGCAAGTTTGTTCTTACCTTTTGTCAAAATGTTCTTTGCCTTGCATGATGATTCTTTCTTACGCTTTTTTACTTTGTAGGAATCTAAAATTTGATCACAACTTTCCTTTTCATTACTGTTGACTTCCATATGGTGTTCATTGATAATGTCTTGGCATTCAAGTTTTTGTTTAGATTTATTTACTTTAAAATCAAGATCTTTTGTATAGCTTTCTTGGACATGTACATCTTTATCAATATCCTCATATATCTGGTTCATTTGAGAAATTATTTCTGTCTTCCAATTCACTTTATTCCTCAGCTTCTTATTTATTTTTGATTCATTTTGCTCAGCAGATTTTCTATCAGTAACATACTTTTTCAAATCCAATATATTCTGGGTGTCATAATCACATAAATTTCCATTATCTTTGACGAGAAGATCAACTGTTTGAAATTCATTTGTGACTTGCAGATTTTCAGAAATTGTTTCTTTATCCTTTGGGGTTAGAGACAAGAAGTTATCTTTTTCTAGGTCATGTACACCTTTGTTATCCTTCTCATATATTTGGTTGGTTTCAGGAATTATTTCTGACTTTTGATATACATTTAGTCTAGGCTTCTTATCTATTTTTGAATCATTTTGACAAGCAGGTTGCATATCATGGACATGTTTCACCCCCAAAACATTTTGAATCTCAGAATCATACAGGTTTCCACTATCTTTGGTAGAAAGAGCAGGTGCTTCAAACTCATTTGGGTCTTCTAGGTTTCCGGGGATGATTTCCTTATCTTTTTGAGTTAAAAAGAGTGAGTGACTTTTAACTGTGTATTCTATACTTTTGTCATTATCTAAATGATTCACTTCAGAAATTATTTCTGTCTTCCGATTTACTTTCTGCCTAAGCTTCTTATTAACTTTTGATTCATTTTGCTGAACGGGGTACATATTGGTGATCTGCTTTTGCAAACCCAACACATTCTGGGTCCTACAGTCACATCGATTTTCATTATCTCCAGTAGAAAGAGCTGGGATTTGAAGCTCTTTGGAAACGTCTATGTTTTCAGAGATAGGTTCTTTATCATCTTGGGTTTCGAAAAAAAAATTACCTTTTAGGCCACGCACCACATCTTTATCATTATCCTCATACATGTGGTTCATTCCAGAAATTATTTCTGTCTTCCGGTTTACTTTCTTTCTAAGCTTATTGATGTTTGATTCATTTTGCTCAGAGGGTTGAATATCAGTGACATGCTTTTTCGAATCCAATATATTGTGGGTCTCATAATCACATAAATTTCCATTATCTTTGGTGGAAAGATTGGCTGTGTGAAATTCATTTGTGACGTCTAGGTTTTCATAAATGGTTACTTTATCCTTTTGGTTTGGGAGTAAGTTATCTTTTTCTAATTTGTGAATCACAAATGTCTGTCTAGAAGCTTTACTTTTATTACAAGTTAGGGAATTCTGACCCTTATCAAATTTACTCTCCTGGTGAAATTTACCTGAACTTTGGGATAAAGAGTATGTCTCCTCTTGCTCATTTGTTATTCTTTTCTCCTTTTTATTACACTGGACATTTTCTCTGTCACCTTGTTCAAAGCCAGTTTGAAGGGTCATTTTCTTCAGTTCATTCATCTGAGCCAGCTGTTCATTATTGAAAATAAAACCGGGATCTTCTGCATCCCTTTTGCCATCCAGGACATCAGATCTTTCTGGCCTGTTTTCAATCTTTTCCCCGATATCGACATCTGAACTATTTTTAAACTGTCTCTTTGATCTCTCTCTCTTTTTCTCAGAGCCTGAATCTTTCACTTTTCTGAAAGTTTTCATTCCATGTTCATTTGTTTTTTTATTACTTTTCTTTTTAATGCCTGTTGAAACTGTGACAATTTTGCTGACATCACTAGCAGTTAAATCCATGTCAGCATCATACACAGTTTTCTGCAACTGAAAGTCATCATTATCCTCAACTTGATTCATGCACTCTGCATTAGGTTCTCTGGCAGACTCAGAAGATAATCCAGGAAGATCCTGTTTATTTCTTTGCATTTCAGTATTTGTTTCATTAGTATGACCATTTATCTCATCATTGCAATTTAATTCTGGATTTGAAATGTGTTGTTGATCTAAAACTGTTGCACAGGGAGTGTCTGCAGAAAGATTATTTGATTCCCAAGATGACCCACGCTTCTTCCTTTCAGTCACATTACTAGGGGATGGTTTCTCCCATCTGTGGCCAATAGGTTGAGTGTTTCTCATCTCATTCATTAGAGAACTCTCAGAACTTTGGTCTGAGTGGGAATGGCTTTCTATTAAGAAAAGGAAAATAAAACTCAGAAATAAGTAATGAAATAAATAATAAGTTACTTTAAACAAATTAGATTTGAAATCAAGCTGTTTCATAGATATAATTTCTGACAATGTGTTCTGCCCAGATCCTAATATTACTAAGAATCTATGCTTATAAGAAAATAAGTTAGAAATGATGAGTACTCCTAAATCACATTTTACATTTGTATCTGTAGAAAATATATACTGAGAATTCTGCCTCAGCTCCAACAGTAGAGTGGAGTACAGTCAACAGTAAAGCCATTAGCATACATTTCTAGAGTGGACAGAGGCCAGCAAATGAACCCAAATAATAGTGATAACTCTGAAAAGGATTGCTATCAAAGACTATCAACAGGCAGCTAAAATTTATATAAATTATATATACATATATTAATATATGTTTGTATGTGTGTAAATATATACACACATGTATATATGTATACTGTATACATTATATGTATACATATATACATGTGTATATATGTATATATGTGTGTATGAATATTATATACATATACATACACACACACATTTTCAGAAAGGAAAAACAATTCTAAGCTCTAAATTCAAAATTGTTATAGTTCCATATCCCAGTCTGAAAATCTGTGGCAAATCTGTAAGCACCAGACTACACCACAGATTATCATTTAGGAATACTATATAAATAAAATGTAAATGCCATCTTTTTTCTTGCTCAACCATTACCCAGGCTCAAGTTTTTGCTTTACCATTAATTAATTAGTAATGATCTTGAAAGAGTCTCTATACCTATCTAGGCCCCCAATTTTCATATCTATGAAAAAAGAGGGTAAAACTAAGTAAATATATGGTATCTTTCAAATCATAAGCTAAGATATCAAGAAAAGCTCATTAGGTCCATTTATTTCTAAACATTTCTTCCAGAGTAACAGTATTAGGCCACTGTGGATCTGATGTTTGTCAGCATATTTACTTTAAAATTAAATCTATCACCAGCAGTTTTAAATGGCAGAAGTTAGCAAATCTGTAACATAAGAAAGCTAACTTATTAACTGTTGTACATAATTGCCCTCAGGAAGAACATCCGATGAATGTAACTAACACAAATACTCAAAATGAATTTTTAAAACAATCTCACCTCTGGGAGGTACATCAACTATAGAAGAAATATGTTCTGAATCATCTAAACCATATACATTTTGATTATTTTCTTTAAGAAATAACACTTCCAAATTATCCTGAGTTGATAAAGGTTGTGTTGTTGATCCTGAAGAGGGAAAATCAGGTAATGTCTTTGATTTAATATTGTTGTCACACTGCATTTTCTCTTTATCATCATCTTCATCATCATTTGAAGTTAATGGAACCCTAAAGGCAAGTGGGAAGGAAATGAGAAAGTATGTATTTTATAAATTTTTTTAAGTGCATGGACAGTTATTTCTATATTCTATTTAAGATCGAACCACAAATCCACCTGGTACTTTTTCAAGTTCAATGAAGACACTTAAAGGTAGGAAATAAGTAGTTCCTACTAGAACAGAACTTGGAAGGAAACAGGAATGCTTCTTAACCCCTTAGTCACAGTGGCCCCAAAAGAAGATAATTTATATATTCACTTCTTGTGCTATTAGAAGACTACTATTAAGGAAATGAAAAAAGTTCAAACGTACTTACAAATAGCCATATATAATATTTATACTTTTCATAAAATTAATTCTATGTAATACCCAAAAATCTTCCTTTGGTTTCTAGCAAATATAATTGTTTATAAAATTATGTGTGAAATAAGTTTGCTATGTTTCCAAAAGGCATCCAAGTACACTAAAATCATTATTCCTAGAGTAATTAAATCTATGGGAAGAAAACAGACAGAAATCCATAGAAATAATTTGATAAACTGACATATTTGAATTCAAAGAATGAAGAGTAATATCATCCACAAACAGTAGAGTTGTCTTGTATTCCAAGGAAATCACAGATATTTTAAAATAATTTATAATAAGCAAAATAAAATATTTCTGATAAATATTTATGAGAAATTTAAAGGCAACTACCAGTAGAATAGCTGTTGGGAGGAATTTTCTATACCACTTGAGGAAACAAGTTAACAAAAATAAACAGAGAGGTTCTGCTTCTGGTGATGGCTAAACAGTTACTATCAGACCAACCCTACCTAACATAATGACTATAAATTCTGGACAAAATATTTAAAAAAACAACTACTAGAAGTCAGTGAATGGACAAAAAGCAAGTAGAGAGCTAGCGAAGGGGGTGCCGACACTTGGAAGAAGAGTGAGTTTCCCATTGTTTTACAGCCTCAGCTGGTGCCACATTCAAAAAAAGTTAGAAACCTACAGTCTTACTGGTTCAAGGTTAGAATTCAGGGCAACTACAACAGCTGTAAAGTGATGGGGGGAAATGTCAGATAAGAGAGTTAGAGAGGAGAGCCCCAAATTTTGTGTATAAATGCTCCCCAAATATCTAGCTGACCTCTGAATCCCATATATATGAGGAAGATTCGAAGCAGCCTATCTAAGGATAAAACAACTAAAATGAGATTTCAGATGTATTTTGGGTTCAGACAAGGTTACTGCCTACTAAAATTGAAACATCAAAACTCTTTGGGAGAGCATAACTGAATCTACATTTTCTACAACAAGGGATACACAATACCCAGGTGCAATCTAATATTATCCAATATATGAAGCAATAGAAAAACATGATTTAAACTCATATGGAAAAGATAAAAGAGAATGATCCTGTAGCAAATGGCCAATAAGTACATAAAAATATACTTGACATCATTAATTATTAGGGAACTACAAATAAAAACCATGATGCAATACTACTTCATACTCCTAGATGGCTATAATCACAAGATAGATAATTACTAACAAGTGTTGGTGAGGAGATGGAGAAATCAGTATTGAAATACTGCGCTGGCAGGAATGTAAAATGGTGCAGAAGCTTGGAAAAACAATTTGGCAGTTTCTCCAAAAGTTAAACACAGAGTTACCAGATGACCCAGCAATTCCACTGCTAGGTATATATTCAAGAGAACTGAAAATGTATGTCCACACAAAAACTTGTACATGAATGTTTATTGCAGCATTATTCATAATAGCCAGAAAGTGGAAACAACACAAATGTCCATTAATTGATGAATGGATAAACAAAACATAGTATATCCATACAACAGAATTATTGTCTCTCCATAAAAAGTAATGAAATGTTCATATGTGCTACAACATGAATGAACCTTGAAAACAATATGCTAAGTGAAAAAAGCCAGACACAAAAGGCCACATATTTTATGATTCCATTCATATGAAATATCCAAAATGGCCAAATCCATTTAGACAGAAAGTAGATTAGCAGTTGTTAGGGGCTAGGGGAGTGGAGAATGGGAAGTGACTGCTATAGATATGAGATTCCCTTTTAGAGATTGAAATATTTTAGAATTGAACAGGGTGAAGATTCAAAGCTTTGTGAATATACTAAAACCACTGTACTGTATACTTTAAAAGGGTGAATTTCATGTGATAAGAAATTTTATGTTAAGTGAATTATATATCTCTATGTTTTTAAAAGTAAAAACAAGGAAATAATTTAAAAAATAGACACCAATGAAATATAAAACATAAAATTGAGAAAAATAAAATCAATGAAGCCAAAAGCTGAGTTTGTTAAATGAACAATAAAATTGACACACCCCTAGCTAGTTTGATTAAACATACAAATTACAAAAATCAGGAAAGAAAGGTTCTCACTACAGATGCTACAGGCATTAAAAGAATAAGAGAGGTTCCAAGATGACCAAATAGGAACAGCTCCAGTCTATAGCACCCAGCGTGAGTGATGCAGAAGACGGGTGATTTCTGCATTTCCAACTGAGGTACCAGGTTCATCTCACTGGGGCTTGTCGGAGAGTGGGTGCAGCACAGTGAGTGCAGCCCATGGAGCATGAACCGAAGCACGCCTCACCTGGGAAGTACAAGGGGTCAGGGAATTCCCTTTCCTAGCCAAGAGAAGCCTTGACACACGGCACCTGGAAAATCGGGTCACTCCTACCCTAATACTGCGCTTTTCCAACAGTCTTAGCAAACAGCACACCAGGAGATTATATCCCGCACCTGGCTCAGGGGGCCCCCGCCCACGGACCCTAGCACAGCAGTCTGAGACTGAACTGCAAGGCAGCAGCCAGGCTGGGGGAGGGGTGCCCACCACTGCTGAGGCTCGAGTAGGTAAACAAAGCGGCCAGGAAGCTTGAAGCGGGTGGAGCCCACTGCAGCTCAAGGAGGCCTGCCTGTCTGTGTAGACTCCACCTCTGGTGGCAGGGCATAGCTGAACAAAAGGCAGCAGAAACTTCTGCAGACTTAAACGTCCCTGTCTGACAGCTTTGAAGAGAGTAGTGGTTCTCCCAGCCCAGAGTTTGAGATCTGAGAATGGACAGACTGCCGCCTCAAGTGGGTCGCTGACCCCCGAGTAGCCTAACTGGGAGACACCTCCCAGTGGGGGCCGACTGACACCTCATATGGCCGGGTGCTCCTCTGAGACGAAGCTTCCAGAGGAACGACCAGACAGCAACATTTGCCATTCTGCAATATTTGCTGTTCTGCAGCCTCCACTGGTGATACCTAGGCAAACAGGGTCTGCAGTGGACCTCCAGCAAACTCCAACAGACTTGCAGCTGAGGGTCCTGACTGTTAGAAGGAAAACTAACAAACAGAAAGGACATCCACACCAAAACCCCATCTGTACGTCACCATCATCAAAGACCAAAGGTAGATAAAACCAAAAAGATGGGGAGAAACCAGAGCAGAAAGCTGAAAATTCTAAAAATTAGAGCACCTCTTCCCCTCCAAAGGAATGCAGCTCCTCGCCAGCAACGGAACAAAGCTGAACAGACAATGACTTTGATGAGTGGAGAGAAGAAGGCTTTAGACTATCAGTAATAACAAACTTCTCCGAGCTAAAAGAGGATGTTCAAACCCATCGCAAAGAAGTTAAAAACCTTGAAAAAAGATTAGACAAATGGCTAACTAGAATAAACAGCATAGAGAAGACCTCAAATGACCTGATGGAGCTGAAAACCGTGGCACGAGAACTATGTGACGCATGCACAAGCTTCAGCAGCCGATTTGATCAGTGACTGAAGATCAAATGAATGAAACGAAACAAGAAGAGAAGTTTAGAGAAGAAAGAGTAAAAAGAAATGAACAAAGCCTCCAAGAAATATGGGACTATGTGAAAAGACCAAATCTACGTCTGATTGGTGTACCTGAAAGTGACAGGGAGAATGGAACCAAGTTGGAAAACACTCTTCAGGATACTATCCAAGAGAACTTCCCCAACCTAGCAAGGCAGGCCAACATTCAAATTCAGGAAATACAGAGAACGCCACAAAGATACTCCTTGAGAAGAGCAACTCCAAGACACATAATTGTTAGATTCACCAAAGTAGAAATGAAGGAAACAATGTTAAGGGCAGCCAGAGAGAAAGGTCGGGTTACTCACAAAGGGAAGCCCATCAGACTAACAGCAGATCTCTCGGCAGAAAATCTACAAGCCAGAAGAGAGTGGGGGCCAATATTCAACATTATTAAAGAAAAGAATTTTCAACCCAGAATTTCTTTTTTTTTTTTTTCTTTTTTTTCAGAATTTTTTTTTCTTTTATTATTATTATTATTATTATTATTATACTTTAGGTTTTATGGTACATGTGCGCAATGTGCAGGTAAGTTACATATGTATATATGTGCCATGCTGGTGCGCTGCACCCACCAACTCGTCATCTAGCATTAGGTATATCTCCCAATGCTATCCCTCCCCCCTCCCCCCACCCCACAACAGTCCCCGAAGTGTGATGTTCCCCTTCCTGTGTCCATGTGTTCTCACTGTTCAATTCCCACCTATGAGTGAGAATATGCGGTGTTTGGTTTTTTGTTCTTGTGATAGTTTACTGAGAATGATGATTTCCAATTTCATCCATGTCCCTACAAAGGACATGAACTCATCATTTTTTATGGCTGCATAGTATTCCATGGTGTATATGTGCCACATTTTCTTAATCCAGTCTATCATTGTTGGACATTTGGGTTGGTTCCAAGTCTTTGCTATTGTGAATAATGCGGCAATAAACATACGTATGCATGTGTCTTTATAGCAGCATGATTTATAGTCCTTTGGGTATATACCCAGTAATGGGATGGCTGCGTCAAATGGAATTTCTAGTTCTAGATCCCTGAGGAATCGCCACACTGACTTCCACAAGGTCAACCCAGAATTTCATATCCAGCCAAACTAAGCTTCATAAGTGAAGGAGAAATAAAATCCTTTACAGACAAGCAAATACTGAGAGATATTGTCACCACCAGGCCTGCCTTACAAGAGCTCTTGAAGGAAGCGCTAAACATGGAAAGGAACAACCGGTACCAGCCACTGCAAAAACATGCCAAATTGTAAAGATCACTGATGCTAGGAAGAAACTGCATCAACTAACGAGTAAAATAACCAGATAACATCATAATGACAGGATCAAATTCACACATAACAATATTAACCTTAAATGTAAATGGGCTAAATGCTCCAGTTAAAAGACACAGACTGGAAAATTGGATAAAGAGTCAAGACCCATCAGTGTGCTGTATTCAGGAGACCCATCTCACATGCAGAGACACACATAGGCTCAAAATAAAGGGATGGAGGAAGATCTACCAAGCAAATGGAAAACAAAAAAAGGCAGGGGTTGCAATCCTAGTCTCTGACAAAACAGACTTTAAACCAACAAAGATCAGAAGAGACAAAGGAGGCCATTACATAATGGTAAAGGGATCAATTCAACAAGAAGAGCTAACTATCCTAAATATATATGCACCCAATACAGGAGCACCCAGATTCATAAAACAAGTCCTTAGAGACCTACAAAGAGACTTAGACTCCCACACAATAATAATGGGAGACTTTAACACCCCACTGTCAACATTAGACAGATCCATAAGACAGAAAATTAACAAGGATATCCAGGAATTGAATTCAGGTCTGCACCAAGCAGACCTAATAGACATCTACAGAACTCTCCACTCCAAATCAACAGAATATATATTTTTCTCAGCACCACATCACACTTATTCCAAAATTGACCACATAGTTGGAAGTAAATCACTCCTCAGCAAATGTAAAAGAACAGAAATTGTAACAAACTGTCTCTCAGACCACAGTGCAATCAAACTAGAACTCAGGATTAAGAAACTCACTCAAAACCGCTCAACTACATGGAAACTGAACAACCTGCTCCTGAATGACTACTGGGTACCTAATGAAATGAAGGCAGAAATAAGGATGTTCTATGAAACCAATGACAACAAAGACACAACATACCAGAATCTCTGGGACACATTTAAAGCAGTGTGTAGAGGGAAATTTACAGCACTAAATGCCCACAAGAGAAAGCAGGAAAGATCTAAAATTGATACCCTAACATCACAATTAAAAGAACTAGAGAAGCAAGAGCAAACACATTCAAAAGCTAGCAAAAGGCAAGAAATAACTAAGATCAGAGCAGAACTGAAGGAGATAGAGACACAAAAAAACCCTTCAAAAAATCAATGAATCCAGGAGCTGGTTTTTTTGAAAAGATCAACAAAATTGATAGACCACTAGCAAGACTAATAAAGAAGAAAAGAGAGAAGAATCAAATAGATGCAATAAAAAATGATAAAGGGGATATCACCACTGATCCCACAGAAATACAAACTACCATCAGAGAATACTACAAACACCTCTATGCAAATAAGCTAGAAAATCTAGAAGAAATGGATAAATTCCTGGACACATACACCCTCCCAAGACTAAACCAGGAAGAAGTTGAATCCCTGAATAGACCAATAACAGGCTCTGAAATTGAGGCAATAATTAATAGCCTACCAACCAAAAAAAGTCCAGGACCAGACGGATTCACAGCTGAATTCTACCAGAGGTACAAAGAGGAGTTGGTACCATTCCTTCTGAAACTATTCCAATCAATAGAAAAAGAGGGAATCCTTCCTAACTCATTTTATGAGGCCAGCATCATCCTGACACCAAAGCCTGGCAGAGACACAACAAAAAAAGAGAATTTTAGACGAATAACCCTGATGAACATCGATGTAAGAATCCTCAATAAAATACTGGCAAACCGAATCCAGCAGCACATCAAAACACTTATCCACCATGATCAAGTTGGCTTCATCCCTGGGATGCAAGGCTGGTTCAACATACACAAATCAGTAAACGTAATCCATCATATAAACAGAACCAAAGACAAAAACCACATGATTATCTCAATAGATGCAGAAAAGGCCTTCAACAAAATTCAACAGCCCTTCATGCTAAAAACCCCCAATAAATTAGATACTGATGAGATGTATCTCAAAATAATAAGAGCCATTTATGACAAACCCACAGCCAATATCATACTGAATGGGCAAAAACTGGAAGCATTCCCTTTGAAAACTGGCACAAGACAGGGATGCCCTCTCTCACCACTCCTATTCAACATAGTGTTGGAAGTTCTGGCCAGGGCAATTAGGCAGGAGAAACAAATAAAGGGTATTCAATTAGGAAAAGAGGAAGTCAAATTGTCCCTGTTTG
This sequence comes from Pongo pygmaeus, assembly GCF_028885625.2. Taxonomy (NCBI): domain Eukaryota; kingdom Metazoa; phylum Chordata; class Mammalia; order Primates; family Hominidae; genus Pongo; species Pongo pygmaeus. Next base: position 100,627,196 of record NC_072384.2, on the reverse strand, counting down.
CAGATGACATGATTGTATATTTAGAAAACCCCACTGTCTCAGCTCAAAATATCCTTAAGCTGATAAGCAACTTCCGCAAAGTCTCAGGATACAAAATCAATGTGCAAAAATCACAAGCATTCCTATACACCAATAACAGACAAATAGAGAGCCAAATCATGAGTGAACTCCCATTCACAATTGCTTCAAAGAGAATAAAATACCTAGGAATCCAACTTACAAGGGATGGGAAGGACCTCTTCAAGGAGAACTACAAACCACTGCTCAATGAAATAAAAGAGGACACAAACAAATGGAAGAACATTCCATGCTCATGGATAGGAAGAATCAATATTGTGAAAATGGTCATACTGCCCAAGGTAATTTATAGATTCAATGCCATCCCCATCAAGCTACCAATGACTTTCTTCACAGAATTGGAAAAAACTACTTTAAAGTTCATATGAAAACAAAAAAGAGCCTGCATCGCCAAGACAATCCTAAGCCAAAAGAACAAAGCTGGAGGCATCACGCTACCTGACTTCAAACTATACTACAAGGCTGTAGTACACAAAACAGCATGGTACTGGTACCAAAACAGAGATATAGACCAATGGAACAGAACACAGACCTCAGAAATAATACCACACATCTACAACCATCTGATCTTTGACAAACCTGACAAAAACAAGAAAAGGGGAAAGGATTCCCTATTTAATAAATGGTGCTGGGAAAACTGGCTAGCCATATGTAGAAAGCTGAAACTGGATCCCTTCCTTACACCTTATACAAAAATTAATTCAAGATGGATTAAAGACTTAAATGTTAGACCTAAAACCATAAAAACCCTAGAAGAAAACCTAGGCAATACCATTCAGGACACAGGCATGGGCAAGGACTTCATGACTAAAACACTAAAAAGTAATTGCAGCAAAAGCCAAAATTGACAAATGGGATCTAATTAAACTAAAGAGCTTCTGCACAGCAAAAGAAACTACCATCAGAGTGAACAGGCAACCTACAAAACGGGAAAAAATTTTTGCAACCTACCCATCTGACAAAGGGCTAATATCCAGAATCTACAAGGAACTTAAACTAATTTACAAGAAAAAAATCAAACAACCCCATCAAAAAGTGGGTGAAAGATAACAGACACTTCTCAAAAGAAGACATTTATGCAGCCAAAAGACACATGAAAAAATGCTCACCATCACTGGCCATCAGAGAAATGCAAATCAAAACCACAATGAGATACCATCTCACACCAGTTAGAATGGTGAGCATTAAAAAGTCAGGAAACAACAGGTTCTGGGGAGGATGTGGAGAAATAGGAACACTTTTACACTGTTGGTGGGACTGTAAACTAGTTCAGCCATTGTGGAAGAGAGTATGGTGATTCCTCAAGGATCTAGAACTAGAAATACCATTTGACCCAGCCATCCCATTACTGGGTATATACCCAAAGGATTATAAATCATGCTGCTATAAAGACACATGCACACGTATGTTTATTGCGGCACTATTCACAATAGCAAAGACTTGGAACCAACCCAAATGTATACAACCCAAATGTCCAACAACGATAGACTGGATTAAGAAAATGTGGCACATATACACCATGGAGTACTATGCAGCCATAAAAAAGGATGAGTTCATGTCCTTTGTGGGGACATGGATGAAGCTGGAAACCATCATTCTCAGAAAACTATTGCAAGGACAGAAAACCAAACATCGCATATTCTCACTCATAGGTGGGAACTGAACAATGAGAACACTTGGACACAGGATGGGGAACATCACACACCAGGGCCTGTCGTGGGGTGGGGGGAGGGGGGAGGGATAGCGTTAGGAAACATACCTAATTTAAATGACAAGTTACTGGGTGCAGCACACCAACATGGCAGATGTATACATATGTAACAAACCTGCACATTGTGCACATGTACCCTAGAACTTAAAGTATAATAATAATAAAAAAGAATATAAAAAGCATAGTATAAGCAACTTTATACCAATAAACTTTACTGACTAGATGAGATGGGTGATTTTCTTGAAAGACAAACATTTTCTAAATTGACTTGCAAAGAAACCAAAAACTTGAAAAGCCGCATATCTATTTTAAAAATTAAATTCATAATTAAAAACTCCAGGCCCGAATTACTTCTTTTGTGAATTCTACTAAACATTAATGAAAAACTACCAATTGTACAAACTCTTTCAAAAATTGAGGAAGACAAATGCTTCTCATCTCATGAGGCTGGCATAACCCTTGTCAAAACCTATCAACGGTTTTTGTAAGAAAATTAAAGACCAATATCCCTTATGAACATAGCACATAAATTTTAAAGAAAATATTAGCAAATCAAACCCAGCAATATATAGAAAGAATAATACATCATAACGAAATTTTTTTTTAGGAATGCAAAGTTTGCATTAGAAAATCCACTGAAGTCACTGTATTAGTAGAACAAAGGAGAAAAATAATGATTCTCTCTAGAAATGCAAAAAAATTATTTGACAAAATTCAATACAAATTCATTATAAAAACTCAGAAAACCAGAAAAAAGGGAACTTCTTCAGCTTGCAAGAAAGGTGCTAACTTTTCAATAGAAAAAGATAGATGCCTGAAGATGATGAAATGACACCTGATGGACTTATATAGCATTTTAAATATAACAGAATTTGAAAGTAAGGGTATAGAAAAAGATATATCATGGAAATATTATACCAAACAAAGTAGACTTTAAAGCAGGAACCATTGCTAGAAATTAGAAAAACAAATCAGTCCTAAATGTATGAGTACCTAATAACAGCTTTAAAATACATATAGCAAAAATTGACAAAACTAAAAGGAGAAACAGATGAATTCATAATCATAATGGTAGACTTTAATAAACTTCTCTCAATAACTGACAGAATAAACAGACAACAGAAGCAGGAAGGATATGGAAGACTATAATGAACAAACTAGACACAGCTGCCATACATAAAATACTGCGTTCAACAATTGTAAAATACACATTTTTTTATGTGCACCCCAAATACTTACCAAATTAGATCAAGCTTTGTCCTAATGAAATTCCCAACATACTTCAAAAATCTAAATTCATTTTAACTATAGTACCTAATTGTAGCGGAATTAAGCTAGACATCAACAACAAAAAGTAAAAATAAAAATACCCATCAGCTTAGAAATCAAACAATATACTTATAAGTGATCCATAGGGTCAAATAAAAAATCAGAAAAAAAAATATTGAACTAAATAATGATATGGTATATCAAAAACTGTGAATCTAGGAGACTGATAATGCATGCCTGTAGTCCCAGCTACTCAGGAGGCTAAAGCAGGAGGATCATTTGAACCCAGGAGATCAAGTCCAGCTTGGGCAACAGCACATGAGAACTCATCACAAAATAAACAAACAAAAATTGTGGAACACAGCTAAAGCAGTGATTATATAAAAATAACCTTAAATGCTTATATTTTTAAAAGAGAGGCTGAAAATTGATAATCTAAACTACCCCAAGAAGCAACTAATAAGAGTAATAATAATAATAATGAAAAGAAAGGCAAAACAGAAAGAAAGAAACAATAAAGAGCAGAATCAATGAAATAGAAAACAAATATACTAAAACAACATAGCTCCAAATGAGACCTTCACAAAGATGAATAAAATTGACAGACCTCTAGAGCAAGACTAATTAAGAAAAAAAGTGATGAAACACAAATAACCAACACTGAGAAAGAAGAAGAGAACCTCACTACATACCCAAAACACATTAAGCACATAACTTGATAATATTATGGACAATTTTATGCCAGTAATTTTAGATGAAATGGTCAAATTCTTTAAAAAAAAATTTAACAAACCTAACATAAGAAGAAATAAGAAATCTGAATATTCTTATACCTATTAAAGAAATGAAATGTTAGGCCAGGCATGATGGCTCATGCCTGTAATTCCAGCACACTGGGAGGCCGAGGCAGGTGGATCACCTGAGGTCAGGAGTTCAAGACCATCCTGGCCAACATGGCAAAACCCTGTCTCTACAAAATATACAAAATTTAGCTGCGCGTGTTGGCGAGCATCTGTAATCCCAGCTACTCGAGAGGCTGAGACAGGAGAACCACTTGAACCCGGAAGGCAGAGGCTGCAGTGAGCCAAGAGCGCACCATTGCACTCTAGCCTGGGCTGCAGGAGTGAAACTCCACCTCAAAAAAAAAAAAAAAAAGAGATGTTACCAAAACCTTTTCCACAAGAAAACTGCAAGCAGGCCCAGATAACTTCTAAACGTTAAAGAAAAAAATATATATATCCTACACATATACTGCCATAAAACAGAAAAAGAGGTGTACTTAATTCATTTACAGTGACCAGCATACTATAAATACAAAAACCTGACAAAATCTATTACAATAAACAAAAATTATACATCATTTTCATCAACATACAATGATGTAAAATGATGCAAAAATCTTTTTTAAAAATTAGCAATTACAATTTTGCGGCATATTAAAAGGATACTTCATCAGGAGCAGTTCATTGTAGAAAGGCAATTGTGGTTTAACATTCAAAATCTTTATAATTCATTATATGAATAAAAAATATTAAAAAATTCATAACATTAATAGAAAAAAGAAAAAATTAGTATCTACTCAATAGTGACAGAAAAAGCATTTGACAAAATTCAGTAGTTATTCATGAAAAACTCTCAGCAAACTGAAAGTACAAGGAAACTTTCATAATCTGATTAAGAGAATCTACAAAAACCCAAGAGCAGACATCATATTTAACAACAGGAATACAATATTTAATAATGGGAATACAATATGAATGCCTGTTCTTACTTCTTTTATTCAATATTTAACAAGTAGCTGGCCGGGCATGGTGGCTCATGCCTGTAATCCCAGCATTTTGGGAGGCCAAGGTGGGCAGATCATGAGGTCAAGAGACTGAGACCACCCTGGCCAACATGGTGAAACCCCGTCTCTACTAAAAGTACAAAAATTAGCTGGGCGTGATGGTGCGTGCCTGTAGTCCCAGCTACTCAGGAGGCTGAGGCAGGAGAATCACTTGAACCCAGGAGGCGGAGGTTGCAGTGAGCCGAGATCACACCATTGCACTCAAGCTTGGTGACAGAGCGAGACTCTGTCTCAAAAAAAAAAAAAAAAAAAAAAAATGTAGCCAATGCAACAAGGTAAGAAAAAATAAAAGCCAAAACCTGGAAAAAACAAACAAACAAATAAAAGAAAAGCTATATATTAGGAGGTTGGGGGGAATAAAACTGCCCTTATTCACAAATAGTAAAATTATATTCACAAACTATTAGAATAGCAAGGTCACTGGAAACAAGGTCAATATCCAAAAATTATATTGCTATATATTAACATCAAGAAGAAAATTAAATTTAAAAAGCAGAGCTTCTCTGCCTATGGGGTAGCCATTTCTTATTCCTTTACTTTCCTAATAAACTTGCTTTTACTTTAAGGATTTGCCTTGAATTCTTTCTTGCATGAGATCCAAGATCCCTCTCTTGGGGTCTGGATCAGGACGCTTTCCAATAACATCTTCTTGGCAAACCATGAAGGGATGATACTGAGGAGACCCCTGACCCAAAGGAAATAGACTGCAGCACCAATTGGCCAACTTTGGGTAAGTGGTGGGGTGCCCAGGTAAAGGATGGGATTGGGTTAGAGGCCCAACTTAGTGGAGTCAGAGTGTCTCCTAAGACAGAGTGGATTAAAGGCCCCTCTTAATAAAAGGCAAGGATGCTTCACCAAACTTCAGTCTGAGGCCCAACTTATGAGGGTTAGAGTCCCTTCTAAGATGTAGGGGATTAGAGGCCCCCATCAGTAAATTCCCTCTTGGCTAAGAACAAATTTGGCATTATGGGATGTTAACCACTCTTCTCTTTGAATTAATTTGCCTTCCACTCTTTGCAGATGGCTTTGGGTGACAGGATTAGGCATGTACAGGTTCATGGGACATGGGGAGCTTTTTCCTCCCCTAAAGGGGGAAACCTGAGAGCTGATGGGACTGCTGGAAAAGATCTTTTCACAACTGACAAATGGCCACCTGAACTTTTGATTCAGTGTCATTGCATTGAGTGGGTCTTTCTCTGGCTTCCCTGAACTCTTTGCCTTCCCCACTTTGCCACAGGCAATCTCTCTCTCCCTCTCTCTGTCTCTCTGCCTCTGTCTCTGTCTCTCTCTCTCTCTTGGCCAGGAGTTTTGGGGTTGATATCACAGTTAGCTCTAAAAATTGTTTTGAGCAGTTAAAAGCCTTTGCAAGCTCAAAATTGGCTGCTGTAAGGTCCTTCTGGGAAGAGCAATGGAAACTGCCCAATGCTGTAGCTTACTGGCTAAAACTTTGTCTTTTCACTATAGCAGCTTGGGTTCAATTCCCAGCTTAGGGAATGAGTACTTTCTGGTTGATATCTGTGTGATCTTTATCATTTGTTGATTCTTTTCCCCTCCGTGTATGACTTCTGGCTTCCCTTCTTGAATCTTCCTTTCTCTGAGCTACCTTTGGAGATTCTGGATCTTATAAAAACTACTTACCACCTCTTTGAAAATACCTTGTACATTCGTGGTTAAGTCATAACTTTAGGCTTACTGGTTTCACCTGGGAGGTTACCTTTGGTAAATTCAAAAGCGAGAAATATTGGCTGTTTGGCCTGGCTAAAATCAGGTAATGAGATTTAAAAGGACTTTTTAAAAGAGCACTATGACTAAAAGTCAGTAGATAATTAAAAGCGGATATTTGACTAAGCACGGTGGCTCATGCCTGTAATCCCAGCACTTTGGGAGGCCGAGGTGGGCAGATCACCTGAGGTTAGGAGTTCGAGACCAGCCTGGCCAACATGATGAAACCCCATCTCTGCTAAAAATAAAAAAATTAGCCAAGCTTGGTGGCAGGTGCCTGTAATTCCAGCTACTCAGGAGGCTGAGGCAGGAGAATTCCTTGAACCCAGGAGGCAGAGGTTGTAGTGAGCCAAGATTGCACCATTGCACTCCAGCCTGGACGACAAGAGTGAGACTCCATCTCAAAACAAACAAACAAAAAAAGCGGATATTCAAGCTCTAATAGCCTGAGACTCCTTGGGGAAAACAGAGGAGGCACCACAGACCCTGTTTTGGGAAAAACCTGTTTACCTCATGAAACCCCAGGAATTGAAAGTTGATAGATCTCTCTCAAAATCTAAGGCTCTATTCTGTTTCGCATTGCGTTATCTGATGTTTTTGACTTTCGGGGGTATCAGAAATTCTTTGCATTATAAGAGAACATTGGGGTGTAATAATTTGGTAGGAAATATGCTTCTGGGGATAGCTAATGGCAGTTATGGCGGGGTACTCGGCTGTTTGCATGTTTGGATCAGAAAAGCATGCTCTTGGCCACCTGGAAGGTATGGAAATGTCCTCACCTCCCACTACCACTGAGAAATAAGACTCCCCTGGGGGATGGACTAATCGGCTTTGGGTTGTTTTGTAAAATATGCCCAGTAAAATCATTGTACTGTCTTGTTCCATAGCATTTCTCATTTTTTGGGATCCAGGATCTGGTATAAAAATGGGACCCTTAATTTGGGGGGATTTATTTTGCCTTCCAGCTATGCCTGCTTATTAGGCCCTAGAAACTGCATGCTTGAAATAGAAACTTAAAAACTAGCAAATGAAAAATCTTACAACTACTGGATCTTCTTTTGTTTGTGTATTTATGTGTGTGGTGTGTGTGATGAAAAAGGGCTTTAACTGGCTTAAAAATAATAAGCGCTAAATAAAACATTTTGTCAGAAAAGTAAAAAGTGTAATGCCTTTTAGTTCATGTGATTTAACTAATCTTTGGGAAAAGATTATAAAAAGTTATGGGAATGTGAATATTTTTTTGCCTCGTTGAGAGGGTTAAAAAAATTGTTTTAATTAAATAGGATAAAGCTGAAGATTCGAGCAAGTTGTGGAGGTTTGTGAAAAATTAATCTTGTAAAAACGTTCTGTGTGAGAACATATTAAAGGGGTATTATTCAGTCTTTCCATAAATTGAACATTGGAATAAAAGAATAACAGGTTTTTCTTAGAGCACTGATCTGCTCTTTAAAAAAAAAAAAAAAAATTGTAAAGGGTTGTAAAAGGTTTGCGAATCTTACCTTAAGGTCAAACTGATTAAGACTGAATACATTTTTGTATAAGGTTTTATTAAGAATTGAGTTTGACATAAATAATACACTAATGCAGTGGTGAAATTTGGCTTATTTGGCATAAAAATCTTACAGGAAGCACTGTCGAATATGAAACAGTGTTTGTCTTTCTTTGTGCTTATATAAATGTTACTGGTATGTGTTCCCAAATTATGGAAAATTCCTATAACTCTGATATGGCTTAGTGTATGTTATTAATCATTATAACTGTTATGCAAAATTGTTGTATGTCATAGAAGAAACCAAAATTTCCTTGTCAATTGTGGCTTTAATAATGGTTGTCCTAACTAAGACTTTTTGTCACCTACAGACAATTGTCTTGTTTTAATCCTCTTCAAAAGGTAATTTATAATCAGTTATAGGACTTTGACAGGTGCTCTTGAATGCAAGTTTCTAGTAACTTTGGAGATTGTGACATTAGAATAGAGGAAAAAACTTCCAGTACTCATGGAGAGTGGAAATGTTCATGAATATCAAATAGGACAGTATTTAACTGCATGGACTGAACTAATGTAAGTCTGAAGTAATCTTTTTTGGCTTTTTGCTTGAAACGTTGATGATCTTTTGTTTTGTTTTTCAGTGTCAACAAAATTTTTCTTTTGAGCTATTTACAGCTTTTAAAAATTGAGTAAAGAATACTCCTGTGAACAAAATTTGGAGCATGTTTGTTTCTCTCTACCTGATTTCTCTAGAATTTGAAAACTAGTTGTAAATATTCTTAATTGATGGCAATATAGTTGTTTGTATAAGTACAATAAGAATCTGTTTTCTTTTGCAACAGGACACAATTGGAAAAACTGGTTATTTTACCAAGGCATTGACTGGAATGGTGTGCTTTCCTTTAAGGAATCAAATTTGACTTAGAGAGCCAATAAAGGCCCATTGGGAAAACTGGCCTCATACCTTGTCTACACAATCCCTGTACAGGTTTCTTGACCTGTGGTAAGTAAATAATGTCATTTTCTAACAGGCCCAGGAGCCCCAAGTTATCTTGGGACCTCAAGAAGAGAGGAATTTACTCAAGTTATAGGTATCGGAGGGTACAAACCCATGGCTGGGCTCGGCTTTAAAAAAGTCTCATCTGAGATTCCTTATGGAACAGTGTTCTATCAAAGCCAATTTAAAAAGAGCTTATGTTTAAAAAAATTATTCTTGCTGCACTTTCTACAAATAATTAGGCTAAATGTAAGACTAAAGCTTATTTTTGCAAACAAATCAGTTCTATTATGATTTGTCTTTAGTAAAAATGTGATACTGGAGAGAGAAGAAAATTATGTTTCAAGCACTATGATACACCTGTTATTGGATTCTAGTCTCATCAGTTGTTTTTGAGTTTTTTTCTGCAATTTAGACTGACTCTGGTTATTCCTGTGAACCCATCAGTGGTCTCTGGCTGTTGCTCAAAAGAAACAAGACGGACAGGTAATGTAGAAATCTCGATCAGTATTCTAATTCTGGGCACGTATTGGAATCAGTTAGTGACTCCCTATTAGCTTGGTTCCAACAATTGCCCAGTTCATGGAAAGCCTTCTTATTTAGTTTACTTGGGATAATTTTACTTATTTTGCTTTACTGTTGTAGAATATATTGCTATTGTACTCCTTGTGTAGGAATGCAGGATGGGCTTCCTTAATGTTTTCTGAAATGGTGCACTTATTAATCTTCCAGGTATCACCTTTTGTCAGAACTCAAGAGTTATGAATGGTCCTCACCATACTGTTGCCTTCTGACTGAGCTCCTCTCTACCCGAATACAAGAGACCCTAACAGTTAGGCAGGAATATCATCACCCCTATTCAGCCTGAAGAAGTTACAGAAGATGAATTTTCGTCCCTCTACAACCCTTAGGATTAAGGGTTCCCTTGTAAAAGGGGGCGGGGGGGTGAATATGTCAGAGGTATTTGAGCCAGAGCAACTCCGTCTTGAACAGCGGATGGGTGAAATAAGGCTGAGACCTTCTGGGCTGTACTCCCAGGAGGTTAAGGCATTCTTAGTCAATGGATGAGATAGGAGGTCAACAAAAGGTACAGGTCACAAAGACCTTGCTGATAAAACAGCCTGCAGTAAAGAAGCCGGCCAAAACCCACCAAAACCAAGATGGTGACAAAAGTGACCTCTGGTCATCCTCACTGCTCATTATATGCTAATTATAATTTATTAGCATGCTAAAAGACACTCCCACCAGCACCATGACAATTTACAAATGCCATGGTAATGTCAGGAAGTTACCTTATATGGTCTAAAAGGGGAGAAAACCTCAGTTCCAGGAATTGCCCACCTCTTTCCTAGAAAACTCATGAATAATTCACCCCTTGTTTAGCATATGATCAAGGAATAACTACAAGTAACCTTGGTTGAACAGCCCATGCCACTGCTCTGCTTATGGAGTAGCCATTCTTTATTCCTTAACTTTACTAGTAAACTTGCTTTCACTTAAAAAACAAACAAACAAAACCCAGTAACATTCAGAATATCATTTAAGAATATAAAATAAAGCTGAGCACTGTGACACACAACTGTAATCTCAGTTATTCAGGAGGCTGAGGTAAGAGTTTGAATCTAGCCTGGACAACATAGCAAGACCCTATCTCAAAAAATATATTTGAAAAAGTATCTATATGAAATGAATAGAAATAAATCTGAGATATGTAATAACTCAATACAAAAAAACTACAAAACATGGAGAGAATATATATTATAGCTAAATAGAGTGATATATCATGTTTATAGATGGAAGAGTCAATTTTATCAAATGTCCGTTGTCCCCGCACTAAACTATATTCCACATAATCCTGGCCAAAAATTCTAGGTTACGTATGTGTGTGTAAACTGACAAGCTGATTCTAAAATTCAACTGTAAATGCAAAGAGCCAAGCTAATGTTGAAGAATAAAAATAAATAAAATGGAGATTCACACTATCAAATAGCAAGACTTACTATAAAGCTAATAATTAAGACAGTGTGGTATTGACAAAAGGACTCACATAATAGAATAGTGAGTTTAGAAACAGACCCATTCATATCCAGTCTCCTTGATTTACAATACAGATGACACTGCAATGGGGTGGAAAAAGGATGATTGCTTCAATAAATGATACAAGGTCAATAAGATATCTACATGAAAAAAAAATTATGACCCTTCCCTCCCATCATACCCAAAATTCTAAGTAGACTGAATATATAAACGTGAATGGAAAAATAATAAAATTTTTAGAACAGAACACCTTGTGACCTTGCAATCAATAGAAATATTCCTTTTAAAAAATGTATTGAGGTAAAAGATACATATATGACTTACATCTTTACCATTTTTAAGTCTACAGTTCAGTGGTAATGAAAATTCTTTCATTCCTCTCTCCCCCTCCCAGCCTCTGTTAACCACCAATGTATCTTCATGAGATCCACTTTTTAAGCTCCCACATATGAGTGAGAATATTTGTCTTTCTGTGCTTGGCTTATTTCACTTAACATAATGGCCTCAGTTCTATCCATGTTGCTGCAAATGACAGGATTTTATTTTTATGACTGAATAATATGCTATTGTGTATATATCTTCCATACTTTATCCACACATCTGTTGATGGCTGCTTAGGTTGCTTCCACATGTTGGCTATTGTGAATAGTGCTGCAATAAACATGGGAGTGCAGACAGCTCTTTGATACACTGATTTCCTTTTTTTTTTTGGATATATACTCAGCAATGGAATTGCTAGATCATATGGAAGTTATATTTTTAGTTTTTTGAAGAACCTCCATGCTGTTCTGCATAGTGGCTCTATTAATTTACATTTCTACCAGTATACGATGATTCCCCTTTTTTCTTTTCTTTTTTTTTTTTTTTTTTTGCTACTTAGTTGTTTAAGCTCCTAATATATGCTGGTTATTAATCCTTTCTCAGAGAGACAGTTTGCAAATATTTTCTCACATTATGTGTGTTGTCTCTTCACTTTGTTGATTGTTTCTGTTGCTGTGCAGAAGCTTTTTAGCTTGATGTAATAATCTTAATTGTCTGTTTTTGCTTTGGTTGCCTGTGCTTTTGAGGTCTTACACAAGACATTTTTGCCCAGATCACTCCTGAAGTGTTTCCCCAATGTTTTCTTCTAATAATTTCATAGTTTTTGGTCTTAGATTCAAATCTTTTATCCATTTTGATTTGATTTTTGCGTATGGTGAGAGATAGGAGTCTAGTTTCATTCTTCTGCATATAGTTATCCAGTTTTCCCAGCACCATTTATTGAAGACACTATCCCTTTGTAAGTTCTTGGGACCTTTGTAGAAGATGAGTTGGTTGTAAATGGTGCATTTATATCTAGTTTCTCTGTTCCATTGGTATCTATGTCCATTTTTATGCCAGTACCATGTTGTTTTGGTTACTACAGCTTTGTCATAAATTTTGAAGTCATGTAGTGTGATGCCTCCAGCTTTGTTCATTTTGCTCAAGATTGCTTTGGTTACTCAGGGTCTTTTGCGGGTTCATATAAATTTTAGGATTTTTCCCCCTTATTTCTGTGAAGAATGTCATTGGTATTTTGATATGAATTGCATTGAATCTGTAAATTGCTTTGGGTAGTATTTTCATTTTAACAGTATTAATTCTTCCAATCCATGAGCATGGAATATCTTCCCTTTTTTGTGTCCTATTTCTTTCATCAGGGTTTTGTCATTTTCCTTCTATAGAACTTTCACTTCTTTTGGTTAGATTGATTCCTAGGTATTTCATATTTTTTGTAGCTATGACAAATAGGATTGCTTTCTTGACTTCTTTTTCAGATTGTCCACTGTTGGTGTATATAAATGCTACTAATTATGTCGATTTTGCATCCTGCAACTTTACTGAATTCCCTTATGTATCCTAACAGCTTTTCGGTGGAGTCTTTATAAGATCAGGCCATCTGCAAACAAGGCTAATTTGACTTCTTCCTTTCCAGTGTGGATGCCCTCCATTTTGTTTTCTTGCTTAGTTGCTCTGGCCAGTACTTCAAGTATTATGTTGAATAGCAGTGAAAGTGGGCATTCTTGTCTTGTTCCAGTCTTCAAAGTACAATGCTAGATGTGGATTTGTCATAGATGGCCTTTACTACTTTGAGGTATATTCTTTTTATACCCATTTTGATGAGTGTTTTTATCAAAAAGGGATGTTGAATTTTACCAAAAGCTGTTTGGCATCTATTGAAATAATCATACAGTTTTTGTTCTTGTTTCTGTTAATGTGGTGAATCACATTGATTGATTTGTGTATGCTGAGCCATCCTTACAACCCTAGCATGAATCCCACTTGATCATGGTGAATGTTCTTTTTAATGTGTTGTTGAATTTCACTTGCTAGTACTTTGTTGAGGATTTTTGCATCTATGTTCATCAGTGATATTGGTCTGTAGTTTTCTTTTTTCGTTGTGTCCTTGTCTGGTTTTGGTATTAGGGTAATGCTGGCCTTGTAGAGTGAGTTTGGAAGTATTCCCTCCTTTTCAAAGAGTTTTAGTGGGATTCACAATCATTGTTCTTTAAATTTTTGGTAGAATCCATCAAGTCCTGGGCTTTTCTTTTTTTGAGACAGGGTGTTGCTCTGTCACCAAAGCTGGAGTGCAGTGGTGTGAACACTGCTCACTGTAGCCTCAACTTCCCAGGCTCAAACAGTCCTCCCACCTTAGCCTCCTGAGTAGCTGGGACCACAGGATTAGCCTGACAGGATTAATCCTCACAGGATTAGCCACCACACCCAGCTAATTTTTTATTTTGTAGGGACTGGATCTTGTTATATTGCCCAGGCTGGTCTCAAACTCCTGGCCTCAAGCAATCCTCCTGCCTTGGCCTCCCAAAGGGATGGGATTATAGGTATGACCCACTGTGCCCAGCCTGGGCTTTTCTTCAATGGGAGAGTTTTTATTATAGCTTCAATCTCATTACTTGTTATTGGTTTGTTGAGGTTTTCTATTTCTTTATGGTTTAATCTTGGTAGGTTATATGTGTCCAAAAATGTATTCATTTCTTCCACATTTTGTGATTTGTTGGTGTATAATTATTCATAATTGTCTCTAATAATTATTTATATTCTGAGGTCTGAGGTGTTACGTTTCATCTCTTGTTTGATTTTATTTATTACAGTCCTCTCTCTTAGTCTAGCTAAAGGTTTGTCAATGTTGTTTATCTTTTCAAAAAACCAACTTTTCATTTTATCTTCTATACTTTTTTAGTCTCAATTGTATTTATTTCTGCTCTGATCTTTATTATTTCTTCTGCTAACTTGGGATTTGCTTTGTTCTTGCTTTTCTAATTCCTTGACATGTATTTTTAGGTTGTTTATTTGAAGTTTTTCTCCTTTTTTGATATAGGCATTTATTGCTATAAACTTCCCTTTCAGTATTGCTTTTGCCATACCCCATATACTTTGCTATGTTGTATTTCCCTTTTCGTTTAAGAAAATTTTTAATTTCCTTCTTACTTTCTTCTTTGACCCATTGGTTGCTTAGGAGCATGTTGTTTAATTTCCATTTGTTTGTGTATTTTACAAAGTTCCTCTCATTATTGATTTCCAGTTTTCTTCCATTGTGAAGATACGGGATATGATTTATATTTTTTTGAACATGTACAGACTTGTTTGTGCCTAGGATATGGTCTGTTCTGAAAAATCTTCCATGTATTGATGAAAAGAATGTGTATTCTGCAGCAGTTGGGTGAAATATTCTGTAGATGTCAGTTAGACCTACTGCATCTAGTGTGCAGTTTATGCTGTTTCTTTGTTGATTTTCTGTCTGGATGATCTGTCTATTACTGAGAGCGGGATGTTAAACCCCCTACTATTACTGTATTGCAGTCTCTCTCTCTCTCCCTTTACATCCATTAATGTTGGCTTTATATGGAGCTGCAGTGTTGAGTGCATAGATATTTATAGTTGTTATATCCTCTGGTTGAATTGACCCCTTAATCATATAGTGACCCTTCTTTACTGCCAGTTTTTACAGTCTTTGTAGTTTATCTTATCTGCTATGAGTACAGCTACTCTTGCTCTTGTTTTCTAGTTGCATGGAATGTCTTTTTCCAGCCCTTCTCCACTTTCAGTCTATATGTGTCTTTATAGGTGAAGTGGGTTTCTTGAAGGGAGCACATAGGTAGGTCTCATTTATTTATCCATTCAGCTACTCTATGGCTTTTAACTGAAGAACTGAGACAATTTATATAAAAACCCACAAAAGAATTCTATAATTTAACTCCATTCTCCAACATTTTGTCTTTTAGTTTTATCAATTTACATATTTTTAAATTATCTATTAACAGGTTGGTATAGTTTTGATAAATTTATCTTTTGGGCTTCATGCTAGAGTTTGAGTGGATTGCACACCATAAATACAGTTAACAAAGGATTCTGGGTTTGTCTGTGTATTTAATTTTACCAGTGGGTCTTATATCTTAAAAAGTTTCCTTTTGCATGGTAGTGTTTTTTACTTTCAGATTGAAGAACTCCCTTCCACATTTCTCACAAGATGGGTCTTGGTGGTGGTGAATTTCCTCAGCTTTTGTTTATCCGTGAAAGACTTTAGCTCTCCTTTAAATTTGCATGACAATTTGTTGGACACAATATTCTTAGGTGTCAGTTTTTTGTTGTTGTTTGAGTGCTTTGAAAATGTTGTTCTACTTCCTCCTGGCCTGCATGGTTTCTGTGGAGAAGTCTGTTGCCCCATGAATTGGAGCTCCTTTATGTTATTTGCTTCTTATCTCTCATTGCTTTTAGGATCTTCCCTTTGTCTTTGACCTTTGAAAGTTTGATTATTATATGCCTTGGAGTAGTCTTATTTGCACTGAATCTGTTTGGTGTTCTCAGGCCTTCCTTTACCTGGACATGTATATCTTTCGCATGTCTTGAAAAGTTTTCTGTTATTATTTCTTTGAATAAGCTTCCTATGCCTTGCTCATGCTCAGCTCTCAAACACTAATAATTCTTAGATTTGGTCTTTTGGGGTAATTTTCTGTATCTTGTAGGCACTCTTCATTCCTTTTCCTCCTATTTGTTTTTCTCCTCTGACTGTGTATTTTCAAATAGCCAGCTCACTGATCCTTTCCTCTGCTTGGTTCATTCTGCTATTAAGAACCCCTAAAGAGTTTTATAGTTCAGCAAATGTATTTCTCAGTTCCAAGATTTCTGTTTGACTTTTATTATTTTAATCTCTTTGTTAAATTTCTCTGATAAATTTCTGAGCTGCTTTTCTGTGTTATATTGGAGATCACTGAGTTTCCTTAAAACTACTATTTAGAATTCTTGGTCCAAGAACTCACAAACTGCCACTTCATTAGTCACTAAATTTCTGCTTTTTGTCCTTTTGGGAAGGTCATGGTTCCTTGTCTGCTGTAGTTTCTTGTAAGTATAAGTCTATGTCTTTGCCTTGAAGGATTATTTATTCCAGTTTTCTTTGTCCAGCCTGTTTTGGATTTTATTGAATATATCTGCCTAGCAAACTTTTTTTTTTTTTTTTTTTTTAGACAGAATCTTGCTCTGTCGCCCAGGCTGGAGTGCAGTGGCAGGATCTTGGCTCACTGCAAGCTCCGCCTTCTGGGTTCACATCATTCTCCTGCCTCAGCTTCCTGAATAGCTGGGACTACAGGCACCTGCCACCACGCCTGGCTCAGTTTTTGTATTTTTTTTTTTTTTTTTAGCAAATCTTTACTGCTAGTTTGCTGCCTCCTTTTTGGCTCTAGGTGGTGCCTTCAACCCAGGTTCACCTTGGAGCTAGTAAATGGTTTGACTACTGCCTGTCCCAAAATGGGGGAGGTCCCAAAGGGTTTAGGACAGCAGTGTGGGAAGGCTGGTTAGGAGTTCACACCCAGGGGGCCTGGGGAATGTACCTCCTACAACCACTCTCATTTGGCGCTTCCTTTGGCTGAGTTACAGAGCAGAATTTCTGGGCTGGGGATGGTACTCCAGCCTTGCTTGTTTGTCTCTGCCTGTCCTCAGGGATATTTCTCCCTTCAGGCACTCACAATGCTACCCGTCAGTTAAGGCAAGGACAGTTCTCCTGACAGGGAACTGAAGAAGGTGAGGAAGCTGGCTGACCATTTCAATTTTGCTTTTTCCAGTATAGAAACTGTGAGTTGAGGGGAGATTTTCCACATAGTTTGGGCCTGGCAGAATGGGAGGGAGGGGCATCGCACATGTGGAAGTGCAGTTCTCCTACCATCTGCTCAGAGTTTTTCCACCTCTCTTTGGCCCCAGGAAGTATCTCATCTAGCTTGAGCTCTGGGCTGTTGACGGTGGTAGATCTTGGCACTGTATATTTTGTTTTGTTTTGTTGGGGCAAGAGAAGCCAGCTTATCTTACACTGCCATTTTAGAACCAGAACCAATAAAGATTTTCTTAAAAGGACACAAAAATTAGTAACCAAAAAGGGGGGTGAGGGAGAAGATACACACCTCCCCGCCACAAACAAAGTTGGATTTCATAAAGAGCTACTGGTCATCTAAAGACACCATTAAGAGAGCAAAGGGGCAAGCCACAGAGTAGAAGATACACGAAGAATATGCCAGGCATGGTGGCTCACACCTGTAATCCTAGCACTTTGCAAGGTGGGCAGATCACTTGAGCTCAGGAGTTCAAGACTAGCCTAGGCAACATGGCAAAACCCTGTCTCTACAAAAAGTATAAAAATTAGCCGGGCATGGTGGCATGCACCTGTAGCCCCAGCTACTTGGGGGACTGAGGAGAGAGGATCGCTTGAGCCCAAGAGGTCAAGGCTGTAGTGAGCTGAGATTGCACCACTGCACTCCAGGCTGGGTGACAAAGTGAGACTCTGCCTCACATACAAAAAAATGTATAGAAAGAACACCTTAAAAAATATGACAGATAACCCAATAGAAAGTAAACATATGAAAATATACTTAACTTCTTAATTATCAGGAAAATTAAAAATAAAACCTCAAAATGATACTACTACACATCCCTCAAAATGGCTAAAATGAAAAAGACAGACAATAACAAGAATTGTTGAGGATATAGAACAACAGGAATCCTCATATATTGTTAGTAATAATGTAAATTGGTATAACTCCTTTAGAAAACTACTTAGCAGTTTCTCCTGAAGCCAAAGATAGATAGATAGATATATCTCCCAAGTAATTCTACTCCACACTATATACCTAAAAGAATGTGTGCATACCTTCATCAAAAGGCATATATGTGGCAGCCCTATTTGTAATAGATCAAAACTAGAAAACCAGGTCAGGTGCGGTGGCTCATGCTTGTAATCCCAGCACTTTCAGAGGCCAAGGTGAGAGGATTACTGGAGGTCAGGAGTTTGAGACCAGCCTGGCCAACATGGTAAAATCCTGTCCCTACTAAAAATACAAAACTTAGCCAAGCAGAGTGGTGGGTGCCCATAATCCCAACTACTTGGGAGGCTAAGGCAGGAGGATCACTTGAACCCGGGAGGTGGAGGTTGCAGTGAGCCAAGATCGTGCCACTGCACTCCAGCTTGGGTGACAGAGCAAGACTCTGTCTCAAAAAGCAAACAAACAAACCGGAAAACCAACAAAATGTTGACCATAAGAAGAATGGATACATTGTAGAATAATCATACAATTGAATACTATACAGCAATGAGAACAAATAATTTACAACTACATACAGCAATATGGATGAATCTCACAAACATAACGCTGGGCAAAAGAAGACAGAGACAAACATACACACTGTATAATTTCATTATATGAAGTTCAAAACCATGCAAAATTAATCGATCTATAATTAGAAGTCGGTACAATATTTATCCTTGGATAAGTGTTGGGTAGTGGGTAGTGACTAGAAAGGGACACAGGGAAGTATCTGAGATGTTGGTAATATTCCGTTTCTTGTTCTGGGTATTCGTTACACAACAGTGTTCACTTGGTGAAAATCCACCATGTTTGAATATGTATAATATACTTCAAACAAAAGTTCACTTAAAGACACACAATACAATTTTTTGGAGGACAAGTTGACACTTGATTTGCATATCTATATGAAATAATATGTGCATAATGACAACATACTTTTGAAAAACTACTAAGGATCTAATAAACAACAAAATTTACTATTTTAAAATTACAACAATTAAAATGTACTGGTACAAAATGGTAATAACACACATAATAGGCAAGTCAATGGAACAAACTACAATGAATTGAAAGTGATACAGTAAATATGAGAATTTTTTACTATGGTACAGATAGCATTTCAATAAATAAGTGCATTTACTTGTGCACTTAAGTAAAAGCATTAAATCTATAAGTTATATACAATAGAAAGAACATTTCTAAAAGAGACAACAGGATTTTGGTCAATGCTATCAATTCATTCAATCATTTCGCCTCTCTGAGCACCACTGACAGACTTGTAAGATGACAGATTTGAAATAGGGTGCTTTCTATAACTTATAATCAAATTAATAAAAAATGAGAATTGTGCACACGAGGAGAAGAGCAAAGATAAAAGTTAGTTTTGTTTGTTTGTTTTTTTGAGACGGAGTCTCGCTCTGTTGCCCAGGCTGGAGCGCAGTGGCGCAATCTCGGCTCACTGCAAGCTCCACCTCCCGAGTTCACACCATTCTCCTGCCTCAGCCTCCCGAGTAGCCAGGACTACAGGTGCCCACCACCATGCCCAGCTAATTTTTTGTATTTTTAGTAGAGACGGGGTTTCACCATGTTAGCCAGGATGGTCTCGATCTCCTGACCTCGTGATCCTCCCGCCTCAGCCTCCCAAAGTGCCGGGATTACAGGCATGAGCCACCGCGCCCGGCCGGCCGACAAAAATTAATTTTAAAGCTTAGGACAGTACACAGGATAATAAAGGTAGAAACAGTCATCAGATTTATCCAGCAAAAATCAATACAAGGCCAGGAGTGAACTAGATGAAAAGAAAAAAAAGAACTGTAAAGTAGCAAGACATTACAAATAAACCTGGTTGGGGGATTGACTGTAAGTTTCCTTGAAGTCCTAGAGAAACAACCTATAGCGAGACACTACAAACCACCTCATTTCTACCTTAGTAGATAACTACAGGTTGATGATCCTGAACACTGTACAATACACACAAACACTAATTGTGTTATATAAAATCTATATACTCTGAACTAGTGTAATTCAAGCCCATATTTACCTTGCAAATGGAAGACGCATCAATTTGCACTGTTTACTAATTCGTTTCTTCTTGCTAGCTGACAGTAGAAAGGAACTCTGATGGAACTATTTTTGAAAAGAATAAAGAAAACAAAGTTTCTAGCCTTATTAAATCATGTTAGTTATCACAGTACCAAATTATACAATGACATTAATAGTAAAAGAACAATTCTTGCATTTATCTTTAATAGTTTAATGAGAATAATGTGATAATAAGGTTAAAACACAGTTCATCCTTAATCATGCCAATGAAAGATAATCACTGCCAATATTTTGGTATATAACCTCAACATTGTTCTATGTGTAGGAATAAATACGTGACTATACCTACACAAATACAATATCTTTACATACATGCAATATGTTCATGTCTACATATGTATTATATAATATTTTACTGAATTTTATAATACATCTTTTAAATGGCTTTTTAAAATTCAAAATCTGGGTGATTTTAATATATCTTTTATATATTTACTTATCCATATTTCTAAATTTTCAGATACAAACATGTTTTAATTATTAATAGAGACCAGAAAATTAGGCAACACACAACCATGTTTTTTATTACAGAGCTAAGCTGTAATAGAAACAAGGGAATGGTGCCAAATTATCAAGCTGATTTTAAAATTCATAGGAAAATGCAAAAGACCTAGAATAACTAAAAAAACAAAAAAAACTTTGAGAAAGAAAAAAGTTAGGAGGGTTACAGTAATTGAGACAGTATAGTATTAGCATAATGATAGACAAATAGATCAATGACACAGAACAGAGAGTCCAGAAATGGATTCACATATATTTGGTCAATTAATTTTTGACAAAAGCACAAAGGTCAAAATGGGGAACTTAAACTTCCACACTCACCAGGCTATAATAAGACAACTCTCTTCCAAATCAGCAGTACCATCAGAAAAGGCTTGGGACAGCCCAGTGTTAAAGAGTACATCCCCGCCCAGCAATGTCAGTGGAGGACATATTTGGATCACCATCCTGTTTCATATTCTTTTTATGAGATGGTCAGTTGGGTATAGCCATTAAAAGAAGGCAGAGACTCAGGAAAAAAATAAAGTTTATTATACTTGCGGGTCCTAGAGACAAGAGGTACAGCAGGCCATGCAGAGCCACACAGAAAAGACACTAGGATGGTCAGGAGGCAGAAGGTGGGAACGAGGGGAAGGTTTAGGCCAGAGCCTATTATTGGAGTTTCCATAGGAAAGGCAAGGCAGGGCAGGGTGAATAGTCTAGAATTGGCTAGTTTGAATAATTTTGGCAGGCTCTAAGACATACGAGAGGTAGGTTCCTGGTTGCCTAGTACCTGACCCTGGGACAATCAAAGCAGAAGACCATTGCTTCCTGAGATATAAGGGCCAGACAGGGGAGATATGGCTCTGGATTAGTTAGCTTGCATATCAAAAGTGCTATGGTTTTGAATGTCTCCTCCAAAACTCATGTTGAAATTGAATTACCATTGTGATGGTATTAACAGGCAGGACCTTTAAGAGGTAATTAGGTCATGAGGGGTCTGCCCTCATGAATGGATTAATGCTGTTATTGCAGGAGTGGGTTACAGGAGTCTGGTCTCCTTTTCTGTCTTGCATGCTTTCTTGCCCTTCCACCTTCTATCATGGGATGACACATGCCAGATGTCAGCATCATGCTCTTGGACTTCCCAGCCTCCAGAACTGTGAACCAAATGAATCTCTGTTCTTTATAAATTACCCAGTCTTTTTAGAGAATGAAATCTCAAATGAAAAAAGAAAAGAAAACGATAAATTACCCTGTATGTGGTATTCTGTTATAGCAGCACAAAACAGACTAAAACAAAAGACATGCTCCTGGCTGGTCCCTTGCCATCTCTAAAAATTGGCTAGCCCTGAGAAGGGCAGTGTCTCCAGCCAATAATGTTTTAAAAGAGGTAAAAACATCATAATACACAGAAAATAAAATGTCTATATGCTATACATCCCCATTCAGTGATAGGAAGGAGTTCCCCTCTCTCTCCTCTATGGTGGGGATAGAAGTGGTTTAATAAAGAACTAGGATTTTCATCACTCTTCAGTAGTAACAACCTCCCCCCTTCATTATCCTCCTCATCCTCATGTCAGCAGAGGCCAGGAAAGTAATGAGGTGTGCCCTTCCCTGTTCCAGCCATAGTGGTGTCAGCCTGAACTCCCAGCTCCACTCATCAGTTATGCCCACCACAGTGTTGTCAACGGAGGCTGAATGGGAAGTCTAAATTTCAGTCCCCACTTGGCAGTAGGCAGCACCTCCCCTTACCACCAGTGTAGTGTCAAAGGAGGTCTGCTTAAACACAAGATGGAAGTAAGATCCAATGTCTTATAATGCATCTAAAATGTCCAAGATACAATCAAAAATCAATCCTCGTCATACCAAAAATCAGGTAACTCTAAATTTGAATGAGAAAGGATGATAGATACCAACACTGAGATGACACAAATGTTGGAATTATCTGACAAAGATTTTAAAACAAGTATCATAAAAATGCTTCAACAAGCAATTACTAACATGCTTAAAACAAATGAAAAAATGGGACATCTCAGCAAACAAATAGATGTAAAGAGCTGAATGGAGCTCAGAACTGAAAAATGTAATAATCAAATCAAATAAAATAAATTAAATGGGCTCAACAGCAAAACCAAGAAAAAAAGGGGGGGAAAACCTGCAAACTTGGAGATAGAACAATAGAAATTACTCAAACTGAACAAGAGAGAAAAGAGACTGAAAAAAATAACAGAAGGTTAGGGATTTGTGGAATAGCAAAAAAGATAAAACATTCATGTCATCAGAGTCCTAGAAGGAAAGGAGAAAGAGAAAGAGGGCAGGACTGGAAAAGTACTTGGGGACATTATGGCTGAACATTTTTCCAAACTTGATAAAGACATCAACCTACAAATTCAAGAAGCTGAGTGAACCTCAAAAAGATAAACTCAAGGAAATTCGTGGCAAAACACATCAAAGTCAAAATTCTCAAAACTAAAGACAATTTAAAAAATTGAAAGTATTGAGAGAAAAATGGCATCTTACCTACAGTTAACAATAAAAAAAAAGCATTGACTCAAAGTTAGAAAAGTAACAATGAACCACAAAAAGGCAAAAGAACTTATTAAAAATAAAAGCAAAAAACGTTTGAAACATCAAACATTAAATTAAATTAGAAAGATGGTTCTTTTAAAAGAATAAAATAAAATAGAAAAACCACAACAACCTAAGATTGTGGGGAGAAAAAAGACAAATAAAAGCCCAAATACATAAAATTAATCAACTGGGGAAATGCAACACAGACAAAATTAAAAGAATAATGACAGACTATTCTGGTCAACTCTGTGAACATCAATTTAAAAACTTAGATGAAACAGATAACTTTCTAAGGAAAAATAATTTAATAAAACTAAACACAAAAGAAAGAAAGACATTTTCCTAAGGGGACCAATATCCATAGGATAAATAAAGTCAACAAAAAGCTACTATCACTCTCATCAGAAAAGTCCCAGGTCCAGATGGTTTCACAGAATAATTCTACCAAACCTCTAAAGAAAAACAGTTATAATCCTGTATCACTTTTCAAGAACATAGAAAAAGTAAAACATCCAAATTCTTTTTATGAGCTTAGTATATATAACATTTTTATCAATGCCTAAAGACTGTATGGTCTTATGTTTTTTTCTATGCACAGAAAAAAAAGCCTCAGAGTCCTCACTTATAACTAACAATAGAAAAATCCTAAGCAAAACTGGCAAAAAAGAATTCAGCAGCACATTAAAAGAAAAATAAATCACTTCTGAAGTTTATTACAGAAATGTAAAATTAGGAAAGTTACTAAAATAAATAATCATACTAAGCCACCTAAAAAGACCACATCATCATCATACTAAAAAGATACTTACATTATTTAGCATTATTTGTATTTAAAAAGCTCAATCAAAGAGGAACTGCAGGAAATATACGTACCTTACTTATTTACATATAAAACAAGCATCATTCTTACTGGGGAAACACTACCTAATATTTTATATGTATTTATTGCACCCTACTATGTTCTAGATGTTGTTCTGGTAAAGACATCCCTGCACTCAAAAAGCTTACATTCTGATGGGATGAACAATAAACAAAATTGTCATATAGTGTTAAGTGTTAAGGAGAAAGATTAAAGAAGAAAAGCAGGATATGAAATGTAGGTGCAGGGGTGAGGAGTGTTTAAATTTATGCAGAGTTGCTAGGGAAGGCTTCACTGTAGTCACTTTTGAGTCAACATTTGAAGGACAGGAACTTGTTGCATGCAGACAGAACATGTACAAAGGCACTAGGGTAGCAGCTCACCTCTGTTTGAGGGAGTGGGCAGAGAACTGCACTGAAAAGGTTAAGGAGTGGAAGAAAGAGGAGAGTACTTTTACATTACTACTGTAAATGAGGTGGAAGAAATAACAAGAGTTTCAGTTTTCAGATCACATCAAGCAATAGATAAGACTCCACTGGAGAGTTTCAAGCAGAGACTGACATTTTAACAGGATCACTCTGGCTGTTATAATAAGAAGAGAATACATAGAGAAACAAGAGAAAAAATAAGAAGGCCAAGTTGGGATGCTAATATTAATACAATATGTAAGTAAGAGATAATGGTGCCTTGGACATGGGTGGTGAAAGAGGGTTGTGAGAACTGGTAGAATTGTAGACTGATTTTGAAGGCAGAACTAAAATGATTTGCCAAAGGGTCAGATATGGGGTGTGAGAAAAAGACAGGAAAAGAGAGTTGTGATTACCTTAGATGAAAATCTCAAAAGGAACTGGTTTGGTGGCAAATGTGAAATTTGAGATGGCTTTTTGACATCCAAACAGATGCCAAGTAGGTAATTAGATATAAATTATCTGGAGGTCAGAGGAGATGGTCAGGCTGGAGTTACAAATTTGAAAGTCATCAGTGTACAGTAGTAATTAAAACCATAAGATAGAATAAAATTATTTAGGAGGAGTGAATGTAGATAGAAAAGAGAAGTCCAAGAACTGAGTCACAAGGCATTCCCAAAACTTAGGAAAATAAAGAGAAACCAGCAAACAGACTGAAAAGGAATAGCCAGAAAGGCAGGAAGAGACTTAGGAGAGTATGGTATTCTAAAAGTCATGTGAAGTCAATACAAGAACCAAGAATTATCCATGGGTTTTCGCAACATGGACATCAATGGTGACTTTCAGGATTTAGTGGATTGGTGGTGAAAACCCAATTGGAATGGGATCAAGAGAAACTACAGATAGTGAATAAATCTCTCAAAAAGCTTTGCTGTAAAGGCAAGAAGAGAGCTGAGATAGTAGCTGGGAAGTAGGTGAAATAAGAGGTTTATTTTTTTTTTTTTTAAGATGAGAGATGATAACATTTTTGCATCCTGATGGGAATAATCCAGAAGGGAGGGAAAAAATTAATGATGCAAGAGGGAAAGGCACTCTACACTAACACAAGCCAACAGCAAAGGACAACCCAAGTGTCCAACAATAGGAGCCTAGTGAGGTAGATTACAAGTCCACTCTAGATCTATCCAAAGCAGCACCAAAAGAGAATGAGAAATCACTCCACATAATCATATGGAGAGATCCCCAAGATATGTCACATAAAAAGGTATAGAACATCTGGTATAGCATGCTATCTTTTGTGTAAAGAAGTAAGAAAATATTTATTTTGTTTGTTTTTATATAAAGAAACAGATGAAAGCAATCACCTGCATGAGGTACAAGAAGACAGAATGGAGAAGAAAGTAGCTGAAGGCGGACAAAAGCATGTGTGAAATTTATTCTATACTTTTCTTATCTCGTTCTGATGTTAGAACAGTACGTCTATATGACCCATCACCTGCCCCACTTAATAACAACTAGAAGGAATAAGAATTTTAAAGCTTGGTATGCAAAAGTTAGTCTGTTAAACAGTAAGTTCAAGAAGGTAGCTACCAAGATGGTATACTGCCTTCACCTCCAGCTTCTCCATCTACCTGCTGTCCAGTTTTTACTTTTCCTTAATCTAGATGTTGACCTTAGCCCTCTGAATTCTCCAAAAAGAACCATAGGAAAAGCATTTGGGAAACTTAGAATTTGTTTTAGAAAACAGTATAAAGTAGGACCAGCCTCTATTTTTTTCCCCAGTTTTTCAATTGTGTCCATCTTTAAAACAAACAAACAAAAAACAAAAACCCCAAAGTCTTTCCTCACTTAAAATGCTTCCTTTCTACTAATGTCTTTATGTTTCTGAGTCCGTTTAGGAGCTCAGAATGTTCCACTAACCTGTCTAATCCTGTTACTTTTAATAAAAACCTAATTTTCATATGACATTTTCAATAACCGATTATACAAAATGATAATATGCTGTTAGCCAGTTAAAACTGATATGATCATCAGTCCTTTGCACAAAACTTGAAATGTGAATCTCTAACCTTGATGTTATTTAAGTAATCTCAGTGATCCTCAGTAATGTAAAGAATGACACTATTTACATATAAATTCTACTTACCTCAGAAAGACTGCTCATTTCAATTGCAGTTATCAAGTTATTGTTCATGAGAGCTTCTATGTCTATAAGCTTCTTATTCTGCACATGTAAAATAAAGACCCCTTTTAATCAGTTAAGACTTGTAGTTTATTATAATATCAAGCATTTATGAATGCCATCCATGTGAGAAAACTTAAAAAATAATTGATATCACATTGAGCTAAAAATTGAGATCACATTCAGCTGAAATGGTACATTATATAGTACCAAATAGTATTATATAGTCCAAATAGTCATACATATCATACATACATACATGTACACACACACACACACATATGTTGAATGCTTTAGAACTAACAATTATAAGTTTTCCTATAAACATTTTTCTATCTTCTCATAATAATATATCACATGGCAAGAGAACAGTTTGTCAGCCACAGGAATTTAACCCACAAGTAGGGTAGGTCCTTTTTCCATTATAAATAAGTCCTACTCATTTTAGATTTAGATCTATAGTTGCAGCCTAGCTAATCATTGGTTCTCACTGCCCTGTCTGTGAACAGAGTTGAAATTTGGAAGGAAAAGAAACAACTATAATCCTCATTCTGTTTAGCTTGTAGCCAGGTAAATGCTGAGATTAAAAAAGAATAACAACATTCTGGGAATTCCTTTCCTTTCAAGAACACTGGAAGAACTATGACAATCTTTTAAAAATGTATTAATGTACCAAGCTTTGTTTATTATTAGCAATCGAATGTGGGTCAAGGTATTATACTGGTTTACATAGCACACAAGCACACATTTAGAATGTAGATTTAAAACACATATTTTATTACCCATTAACAGTTTGTCCTTTAACATAGACTTACATGACATACTGACTTTCAATAATTTTTCACAATTGGAGATTTGAAAAATATTTTTAGAGCTTCTATAATAATGCAGCTAAAAGATTTAAGTTATAATTAGAATTCAAAAACAATATAGCTTACATACCAAGTTATTTAGCTTTAGGCGAAGAAATGTGTTCTCAAAATTCAGTTTCTCTACTTCTTTTTGCAATAGCATCTTTTCAGTTGTAATTCTTCGAGAGTTCTCTTTTTCTCTACTAAGAGCCTGAGCTAATGCCCTGTTGTTGTGCTTTAAAGATATTTTGAAAATAGAAGAATTATCTGTAAAAAGATTTTTAAAATGAGTTAATATTGAACTTATACCTTAAGAAATTTTTATATTCCTTAGTAAAACATTAGACAAAATGCATTTCACAAGTTTTAACTGAAGATTAGAAAAGGGAATAACAATACAGATATAGTTTTGAGAAAAATAAACCGAGTTTAGAGCTGAAGAAATGAAAGCTAGACAGAAGATGAAGAATTCAAGAGTTGTGAGGAATGCGGAATATGTATAAAAAGGAATAAGAGGACTGCAGCACAGACACAGGATTCTACATAATTAGATCAGTCACAAAAACTAAATCTTGATACTTGCTGCTCTACCTGCTTTCCTACCTTTGACTAGTAGACAGAATGGAGAAACTGATTCTGCAGCTCTAACTGGAAATGTCCCATAGGAATGAGGGTAGCCAATCTGTGAAAATTCTAAAGCCAGCTTCTACAGCTCCAGAACTGAACAAATTATTTAATACTCCCAACGTCCATTTTTAAACTTTGAGTGATAGAGGCATACTTACTCTAATGTTAGACAGATAATCTAAACCCCACGGGACCTTTTACTGCCATCTAAAAGATTCCACCTCTTATTTCTAGGCATCTACTGCAATCTAAACTTGACTCCTCTTTAAAAGCACTCTGTAAATATGATTTAAATCACTCCTGAAATGCTTTTCTGTTGGAAGCAAAGAAATTTCATTGTGAATTCCTTGGTAAAGCTTACCTTAAATATAGTGTGTTCCCTTAGTACATTTAAAACATCATTATATTTTCATAATTTTAACTTACATATCACTATTCAATAACATATGCCACTGAATAAAAGTCTAGTGTGTGTGAAATAAGTTTTATAAAATTTAATAACATTTTATAAATACTCAGGGAAAACTTGGGATTCTGCAAAACAGGGTCCAAAACAGTACTTTACCTTTGGCACAGAGAGAGTAGTTTTGGATGGCCATCCTTGGCACAGCAAATAGAAACTGACTACAACAAGCTTAGGATTTCCAGAAGATAAAGAGTAATAACATTTTCCTGTTGTACTCCTCAAAGTCAGTATATTCCTTCATAACAGGGGGTGTGGAATAGTCTTGCCAAAGGGAGTAAGCAAGAGCCAGTATAAGGAGTGGCCCTAGAGACCTGGGTGGGAGCTGCATCATGATTTATAGGAACCCAGGAGGCTGAGTTGTTTTAGAAGGCACACGTGATTGTCCTTTGCAGGAGCTATATCAGCAGATAATGTGACTAAAAGGATACCTCCCCAACTCCTGCTAAGATGGGTATGAACACTGAGATAATTTTCAGAAGTAATGAAAATTTATCTTGGGGAGTTTTCCCACCTCCTTTTTTTGTGCCCTTCTGATGCCTTAACTCCAGAATTCATGAAATTCCATTTCCAAAGTACTCAGTATCTTCATAAGATTGCCTATATAAAGTCACATATATATATATATATATATACACACACACGTATATATATACGTATATATATATATATAAAAGCATCCAGTGTGAGCCCACCTCCTCTAGGCTACCCATCATCCAGCTGCCATGACATGCCAGAGCAACCTGCTACTCTTATTACATCTTTTCCAGAAAAGTCACGTTGGTATTTTTTTTGTGCGCTGTATAAAGTAGCTGTCTTGGGTCACCGCAGCCTCACTGCTGAAAATTCAGCTGTGTCACACTTAGGGTAAATCATCAAAACCACCCAACTGACAGGAGTTGAAGGAGATAGGAAGGATCAAATTTAAAAAGTTAACAGTTAACAAAATAGTCATTTTAGTAATTTTCTGTACTTGATAAAATAAGGTAGCAAATATATAACAATTCTGGGGAAAAGTTAAAACGTGAGTGTATTTTAAAACTGATGGCACTTACTTAGTATTTTTGTTTTTATTTTTGAAGCAAGAGAAACATTCAACTTAGCAGTCTTTGAAATTCTTTTGTCTTTCACATGTCTCTTAATTCCTGAGGTAAAAAGTGAGCCAGTTTCCATCACTGGGCACTCCATCACTGAAGGGAAAGAAAAAAAAAATCATAGTATTGATTAATAAAAGAAAAAGGATAACTGATAAATACATTTTAAAAAGTAACAATCATGACTTAATATACTTTGTGCATTAAGTATTTGCTAAACTTTGTATAAAATCTGAAAGTATGAATGTAATCAAAAGTGGCTTAAGGTATAATCCAAAAAGGTAAATGATTATTTTTTTCATTTAAACCTACATTAATCATCTATGTACCAGGTGCAGGGGACAGATGACAGGATATGGTCTCTGCCCTCACGGAATGCATGGTACAATGTGGGTACAGACAGTGCTTTCATACAATGTAAGAAGTGTAACCTTAGAGATATACATAGAGTTTAAAGGAATTACAGAAGAGATATACCCAATCCAAGGTGGGGAAGGGGGTTGGAGAAATAGGAAACCTTAAATTTGTCTATTAGATTTATGGCCTATTATAGAAACAGGAAGATAAAGAAATCATTACATTATAGTATTACAAGAATAATGGCTACAATACACAATGCAGAGGAGAAGTGATTAACTGTGCCTGGGCAGAGGAAAAGGATCAGAGATAGCTTCACTGAGAAGGAGCAGTTGATGTTGAGCCATGTAAGACCAACCTCCCCATGCCTCCATTTCCTCCCCAAGCCTCCCTGCCTCCATCTGAAGAGATCTTAAAAAAAAAAAAAAAAAAAAAAAAAAAAACCCCGTCACCTGCACCTGCCTAACCCTCAATACTCAGCCTCCCCACCACTTCCTGCCTTGAGTCCACAGGACTCAACTCACTATGTCAATCCAGGACTCAGCTCACTTTGTCAATCATGGCAAGAATCCCTCAACTCCTGGGTCACGTTCATCCTCCTCACTCGAATCCCCTAAGCTCTACACATTCCTCATCTGGTCCTGTGGTAAGCTGGAAAATGGTCCCCCAAAGTTATTAGATCCCTTTAATTCTAAACCTCATCTGGAAAAAGGGCCTTTGCAGATTTGAATAAGTTGAGGATCTTCTAATGGGGAGATTATCCTGGATTATCCAGGCAGGCCTAAATACTATCACAAGAGTCCTTACAAGAGACAGCAGAGACAGGAGTGATGCAGCCACATGCCAAGGACTGCCAGCAGCCATCAGGAACTGACAAAGCAAGGAACAGATTCTCCTGAAGAGCCTCCAGAGAGAGTACAGCTGCAAATACACCTTGAGGTGGGAAAACCAGTGATAACTGAATTTAGACTTCTGGCCTCCAGAACTGTGGGGAAATACATTTCAGTTGTTTTAAGTACCTCATTTATGGTAATTTGTTACAGCTGCCAAAGGAAATGCATACAGCCTGCCTATCTTACCCTTGTCAGACTCATGAGGTCCTCTAGAACTCACATTCCATCATCAACCAAACCTCTACAGCCTCAATCTCTTCTCTGAATGTTCCCTTCATCTTCTTGAACCACCGTCTCCCCTGAGGACACAGATTCTCCTGCAGTCCTGTCAGGCAGGGGCTGTTTTCCCTCCCACACCCCTTCTAGAGGCTACAACACATTCATGCGTGCAGACCATTCATCTTCCCTCCTCCCTAAAAATTCCCATCCTTGAATATACTGCCACTAGACTCTATTACCCCTTTCCCTTCACTGCTGTTATCAATCCCTGGGTCACTCCTCTTTATGAATTATTTCATATCCTCACTCACTGTTATTCTCTCTCAGAACACTGAAGCAACCTGTGGAGAACTTTCTGAAAACTTCCATTGCAATTACCCACAAAGCATACCTGTATCTGTGTATCTGTTTTCTCTCCTGTTTTTAGGGATCAACTGTGTTCCTAGATACGGATCCATGCACTGGATCCCAGGCCTTCCTGCCTCCTTAAAGACATCATTCCAACAATTCTTTCCCTATATCATCAGTTTTTTCCTTTTCCACTGGACCATTCTCATCAATATACAAACACACTGCTATTTCCTCACCTTAAAGAACCCTCTTTTGTTCCCACTTCATACTTAGACTACCACTCCAATTCTCTGCAGACCTTTACAGCAAATCTCCTTGAAAAAATTGTCTATACTCAGTTTCCAACCTTCTCATAAACCTACTTCAATCAGGCCTTCACTTGGACTATTCCACCAAAACTGCTTTTTTCCAAGATCTCTGATGACTTCTGTGCTGCTAAATCTAATAGTCAATTCTCAGTCTTCATCTAACTTGATCTATCAGCAGCATTTTAATGTGGTTAATTTCTCCTTCCTCAAAAATTGTATTTCCTTGGCTTCTAGAACATCAAAGTCCTACGTTTTTTTCCTACCTACCTACCTACCTGTTCCTCCTCTGTCTCTTTTACAGGTTCTTCCAACCTCTAACAGGGTCTTTCCTTGAACTTCCTCTCTTTATCTACACTACCTTCTTTGGTGATTTCATACAGTCTCATCACTTAAAATACCAGCCAGATGCCAAGAACTCCATAATTATGTCCTCAGTTTGGATCTCTTTCCTGAACTCTGGATTCATATACCCAACTGTCTACTCCACAATTTCACTTGAATAACTAAAGTAGATGCACCACATTTAACTTGACCAAACCTGCTTCACTCAGAGCATTTTCTATTTCAGTTCATGGTAACTTCATCCTTTCAGTTGCTCAGGTCAAAAATCTCTCTCATATCTCAACTTATACCTTCACAATATATTTAGAATCTGACCAATTCTCAGTATGTCCATTGCTGCCAACCTAGTCAGAGTCACTACCATGTCTCACTTGAGTTTCTGCAACAGGCTTTGACTCCCTATTTCCACTGCTGCTGTCCCTACAGTGAATTAATTTATACAATCTAAAACTCTCCCACGGTTCCCACTTCTCTCCAAAGTCCTTAGTACGGTCTCTCCACTAGCTCTGCACTTCTCTAATTTGAACTCCTCCTCCTCTCCCTCTATCGCATTCCCCTCAGGCCATACTGGCCACCAAGATCTAGCTGTTTGGAGCATATGCCAGGCATTCTTCAGCCTCAGGTCCTTTATACTGGTTATTCTGCATTTAGAATAAATGCTGTTTAGAAACATCTTCTTCCAGATATACAAATGGCCCATTCACTCTCCTCCATCAAGTCTCTTCAAATGTCACCTTCTCAGTGAGGTCACTTAAAACTGTAGCTCCAGGCCGGGTGCAGTGGCTCATGCCAGCAATCCCAGCACTTTGGGAGGCTGAGGTGGGTGGATCACCTGAGGTCAGGAGTTCGAGACCAGCCTAGCCAACATGGTGAAACCCGTCTCTACTAAAAATACAAAAAAATTAGCTGGGCATGGTGGCGGGTGCCTGTAATCCCAGGTACTCAGGAGGCTGAGGCAAGAGAAATGCTTGAACCTGGGAGGTGGAGGCTGCAGTGAGCTGAGATCAAATCATGGCACTCCAGCCTGGGTGACAGAGTGAGACTCTGTCTCAAAAACAAAACACAAAACAAAACTGTAGCTCCTTCCCCCAACATCTATCACTATCTAACATACTATAGATTTATTTATTGTCTGTCTTCCCCAACTAGAATTTAAATTCTAGGAGGTCATGGATTTTTACGTTTTATTCACTGATATATTCCCCAGCTCATGGAATAGTGCCTTACAAATGATATCAACACAGTAAATATTTGTTGAATGAATAAGTAAGTCTTAGAAACTAAGAACTTGTCAGGCATCAAGATTAGGAAGGGCATTCCAGGAAGAAAGAATGGCATGTGTAAATGCATGAAAATGAAACATTTAAGAAAATACAAGTGGTCCCTTGATGCTGGAATGCTATGACCTGATTTCCCTGCTTCCCTTTACAGCAAAACTCCTTTAGAGAGTTGTCTATACTTGCTGTCTCCAATTCATCTCCTCCCAGTCTCTTGATCCACTACAATGAAATTTCTGCTGTCACCACTACTATATGGAAACTGTTCATTAAGGGCACTGAATTACTATGTTGTTAAATCAAATACTGTGGTCAGGCCTAGTCTCTTTTTACTTGATCTGTGAAAAGCATTTAATATCAAGTCATTCCTTCCTTTTGAAATACGCTCTTCACTTGGTTGCAAAATAGCACATTCTTCTGTTTGTTCTGAGGCAGGATTTTCTCCTGCCTCGCTGACCACTTCTCAGTCTCTCTTGCTGGTTATTCTTCATCTCTCTAACCTCTTACCACTGGAGTGCCCTAGATCTCAGTCCTTGGATCTCATCTCTTTTATATTTACATATACTCCCTGGTCTATCAGCCAGTATCCTGGCTTTTAAATCTAAATGCTGATAACTCTCAAATTTGTGTTCCCAATCTAGACTTTTCCCTTGAACTCCAGATTTATTCATCCAATTGCCTACTACTCATCTCCAACTAGGATGTCTAACACACATCTCAAATTTAACATGTCCTAAACTCCCCCCCATCCCAACCTACTCCACCATGTCCTCCCTAGCTCACTTAATGACAACTCCATCCTTTCAGCTGCTCAGGTCAGAAAGTTCTCTTTCATATCCCACATCTATTCTATCATCAATTATGCTGGCCCAGCTTTCACAATGCATCCACCTGGGCTACTTACCACTATTTCTACTGCTACCACTTTGATCCAAGTTGCCATTCTCTCTCATGTACATTATTTGCTATAGCTACATGAATGGTGTTCCCTGCCTCCATTTTCTCCCTGACTATCTATTCTTAACCTAGCAACCACAATGATCCTTTTAAAGCTTAAGTAAATTCATGTTACTCCCATGTTAAAAAAACTCTCCAGTAGCTTTCCATCTCACTCAATCTTTAAAATGGCCTAGAAAGTACTATACAATTTGACACTTCTCTTCCCCAATTCATCATCAGTGAACCTTTCTAATCCTTTTCATTAATCTTCCTCTTGCTCAATAATCTCTGGCCACACTGCCTACCTTGACATGCTCTAAAGCAGAAACTTTTATTCTTTTTTCCCTTTGTATCAACTCTTCCTTCAAATGACCACAGAGCTTGCTCACTTCCTTCGAGCATTTGCCAAAATGTCACTTTCTTAGTGAGCCTTCCCAGTCCAAACTACTTACCCCCATTCTCCCCTTCTGTTTTATTTTTCTCCATTAACTTATCAATGTCTAAGATAAAATTAAATAGTTTACTTAACTTATTATCTGTTTTCTCCTACTAAATTGTAAGTTCAATGAGGGCATAAACTTTTGTCAAGTTTGCTTCTGTACCTTAGTACAGAAATGTGCCTGCCACATAGCAGCTGCTGGATAAACATTTGTGGAAGAAGTGACTATGAATGAATGGAAGAACTTTCCAATAGAAAAACTGCCCACTCTTGGAATGGGTCTCCTTTGAAAGTGTTAAGCAGATGTTGGAAGGTGTCAAGCAAATAACGGAAAGATGGTTTTAGAAGAAATTTCTGCAATGGGGAATAAGTTGAACCAGAAACCTTTCAAGATTAAGGCTCAACCGTTCTTTTAAACGTTTTGCCAGAAAGAAACTTTAAAATCAAAGATTACTATCTATCTCAAAGACAGCAGAACACAGAAACTCCCCACAAACTGTTTCATCTCACACACCTGAAAGGGATCCTAACATAGAAATCTAGTTCATCTCCCAAAAAATCCAGTCTGGAATATCAAATCTCATTTTACTAATTAGGAAAACACAGCTGGATTGCCCTCCCTAATAAGCTGGTTCTGACACAATTCCTTAATTTAATAAATGACACTGTCAATCGCCTATTCAAATCCTCATGCCAGAAATCTGGGAGTGTTCCTTGACACTGCCCTGCAACCCCCTACATCAATGACCTCACCAAGGGAAACTTTAGGAGCCAGAACCAGGCATTTGGGGTACTGTTCCAGGGTAATTTACCATATAGACACTGAGACATTATGATAGTGATTACAACTGTGTTGGAGCTCCAGTTACAACGTTTCATAGCTACGTGATCTCAACACCTCTTCGTCTCAATTTCCAGATTTATAAAACCATAAAAAATAAGGGCATCTCCTTGTAGGGACTAAATGAGTCAATGTATGTACAGTGTCTAGTACGGGACCTGGTATACTGTCAGCACTCAATACCAGCACTCTGTGACACTTGTCCGGCCAGCATCTCGACTATCTCTAAATACGAAATACTCAGTTCCACAACCAATTCTCCTGAATCGGATACCTCATCTAAAAAATCATTGTCCCTATTCTCTACTGAAATCCTACCTGTACATCAAGCAGCTCAAGTTCTAAGTTCCAAGTTCTCCCCAGTCTTCCATCACCCTTTCGCCTTCAGCCAGCCTCTCGAAGGAGAGGGCTCCTTCGAGAACTTTGGCACGCAGTCTCTAACATTCATTCCACAGACACGTACTGAGCGCTCACAATGCCCTAGAAACTGTTCAAGAGAGTAGAGCAGTCCCAGAGACAGAAATATCTTCCCTTAAGTAGCAGACCTAACTGGTGGCTCTCCCCGCTCGCCCTGCCGGAGGCTCAAATCTCAGAAACAAGAGGCAGCGACTCAAAGCCAAAACAGGACTCCGTCAACGAACCCCTCGGAGCCGGAGAGGGGCCGCCGTCCCGGATCTCGGAGGACAGAGGGCGGAAGACGAGCCGGAGACCGAGGCGGACAGCGCCTAGAGAACCGACTCAAGAACGACACCGATCCCGACAGGGAGAGGGCGGTCACATCAAATGCCGCAGGCCACTAACTTACCTCTCTTTCAGCGTGGGGCACCCCCACCCAGCTCCGGGCGCTCGGCGAGCAGCAGCGGCTGCGGCTTGGGTTTAAACGCCACAGCCGTTAGCGGTTGCCCCATCAGCCAATCGGGTCCTGCGAAGATGGCGCAAGGGAGGGCGGTTACTAGGAAGTGAAAGGCGCAAAGGGCGGGACCCCGCTGCGGGGGCAGGAAGGGGCGTGCCCAGGCGAGCTGGGGGCGGCACGGTCTGTGTGACAGGGGGGCACAGTCTGCGTGACAGGGGCGCTCTTCCGCCCCGTGTTGGTGGCGGTCCGCTGTCTCCTGAAGCGTTGATGGAAAAGGAAACGCTTCTCTGACATTCATTATCAATCACATGTCTGAAAGGCTTGACAGCCACCTCAAGTCTGTTAGAAGGTTTATGTTGTTTACTGGGATACTACCCACCCACATCTTACCATTTCTTCTGCATCCTTGCATTTCCAATTGTGACGCCAGCACCTTTAGTTTTCACTAAAGCTCTCCCCATTTTTCTTTTAACTTTCTGGGGGAAAAGCAGCAATGACATTTCGTTGCAAATCCCGGATCTCATTAATATTTAGGTCTTGCACTAATGGTCTGTTTTAGCTGAATATACAAGAATGACGTTTTCCGTTATACACAACTACATTTTAAAAATGTATTATTCACCTTATATTCCATGTCAATTCGCTCATTTTTCGCAAATTACTTTCATAATTTTTACAAAGAATTTGGAGAAACTACAAAGAATAAAATTTTCTCTTTGTATGCCATTGGACTGAAAATGAAAATAGCTTGTTAAATCAAGGTTCCAATAATTGATTATACAGTAATGCAGTCAACTTCATATTCTTGTCAATTTTTTGTTCATTCGAAGACATTTGAGAATTACAGCTTTCCATTTTTACTTTAGATAATCTAGACAAATGATGCAAAACATGCTTTTGAGTTAAGACCTTATAGTCTAATATATATCACGATCAGTCTCCAAACAGATAGTTACGTGAATCTTGTGTAAGTAGAAAAGTATTTACTGATTGTCCAGCTGCTAAAATTCCAGAAGACAGTAAAATAAAAATTTCAATAACAGTGGTTTAGAAAGTAATATACTGGTTATAGAAATTTATGCCTTCCTAGGAGTTAACTAGCACTATATCTTGTTTACCCAGGCTGACACATTAAATGCTCAATGTATGTTATACGTTTTTTTAAATGAACCTTGTAGTGACTGTGCCATTTAATGGTTATTTAATCTTGGCCAAACCACTTAATCTCTCTGGGCTTCCGTTTCCTCATTTGTAAAATGGAGTTAATAACAGCATCCCATATATTTTTATGATGGTTTCAATCAATGGGCCCTTTTGTTCAAATACATTAATATTGCTCTCTTCCCAATGGACACATTTTGTAGTTACAGCTTCAAAACCAAAACAAATAGAAAAGGAAGACAGGAAAGTCAGAGGTAGGAGAGATGCTAAAACATTTATCAAGACATGAATACCAAGACCTCTTTAAAAAAAAAAAAAAAGTGCTAGCCGGGCGCGGTGGCTCACGCCTGTAATCCCAGCACTTTCGGAGGCCGAAGCGGGCGGATCACGAGGTCAGGAGAGCGAGACCATCCTGGCTAACACAGTGAAACCCCGTCTCTACTAAAAATACAAAAAAATTAGCCGGGCGTGGTGGCAGGCGCCTGTAGTCCCAGCTCCTCGGGAGGCTGAGGCAGGAGAATGGCGTGAACCCGGGAGGCGGAGCTTGCAGTGAGCCAAGATCGCGCCACTGCACTCCAGCCTGGGCGACAGAGCGAGACTCCGTCTCAAAAAAAAAAAAAAAAAAAAAAGTGCTACCTTATCTCAGAGCAGTTGAAAGGATTTAACTGCTTTGTAAATTGTAAAACCTCTTGAAAATGTAAATTAGTATCATATACAACCATAAACCTAAAAGTATAATTAATCGGGTTAAATTTAACGTGATCTCAGCTTGCTTTTTAGTTATTTGCCTTTTGCCTCTTGGTATAATGGATAGAGGCAGGAGCCCTGGATGAGAAGTCTGGAGATGCAGTTATTATTGTTGTGGCTGAGCCATTAGCTGTGTGTTCCTTGTTTCAAGTATTTCATCTATAAAATAAACTAGTTACATTAAATGAGCTCACAGTCCTGTTGTGATACTCTCCTGCACTGGGCACTGATTTTGCTCCTCTCCATCTGTTTTCCTTTATTCTTATACTCATTAGTTGCCTGATTTTCTCTACCTAAGCATAGATTCCAGTCAATTAAAATTTGATTGTCCTAAGACACAATCACTCACACCAAAAAAGGGATGGGAAGGAAAGGAAAGAGAGAAAGTGTAATTGCCAAAAAACAAAAAACCAGAAAAACCCTCTTTAACATATCAGCATTACTAAAACAAAAATCATCCAAGAACAGTCCCTGAGTAGGAGCCAAGTAAAGAACACTGCAAATCAATAAAGCAATAAAACAAAGTAGAAGGAGTGTGCTTACATCTTATGAAACCATCTGATCTGATCATCTGTACCAGTCTGGCAGGATGAATTGCACCAAGGAAAATTAACCCAGGCTGATAGAAGCAGAAAAGAATATTGGGTGGGTTAAAGCATTTCTGGGTAGGATAGAGATACAGGCTTGGAAAGTAAGGGGAGCTTGGCAGCAGACAAGCACCTAGCCATGGTCATGCTACCAAAAATAGCCCTTTGAGGATGCAGCTGATCTTGTACAGCCAACAGTGGCACTAGATGCCACCACTGCTGCTGGGACCACTGGGACCACCACTACATATGGGAAAGTGGGCATAGTTGTGCTGCAGTTTTCCCATCACTGCTGCTTGGCATTACTAGCTCCTGTTGCTAGACCTGGTTTGGGTGTGTCTGACTCGTCAAACCTAAATCATATGCTACAAGTCCTGCCGCAAGGGAGTCCTGAACAGCCTGTGTCTGGCTTTTGTTGTTGTTTTGATGATGATGATGACTATGATGACGGTGGCTTCTTAGTGAGAGGTAACCTAGACTCATAAGGTGAGGAATTACCCAAACTCAGGAATGCATTTTGAGCTAGGCGGCCAAAAGAATGACAAAGGTTCATTTCAGTATTTTATGCAACTTTACTACAATAATTACTTTTATTTTATTTAATAGAAAGCAGTTAAATAAGCTGTGCTGGGTGATGGATAGCTAATCATTATAACAGCAGCAGATAATATTTATTAAGGGCTTATCATGTTCTAGACACTGTGTCAAGCCCTTTAAATGCCTTTTTAGTTCTCAAAATGATCCTATGTGGTAGGTACCATTATTTCCTTTTTAAAGTTGAGGAAATTGTCCCTACCTTTCTGGGTGGAACCAAGAAAGCACCAAAAATTTAAGTAACTTCTACAAGGTTTAGTTAAGTGGTGCAGCTGGTATTTGAACCCAGGCAGCCTGGCCTGAGTCTCTCAAGATAGTGAGAGAATTACTTTGTCATTTGTCACTTTAGTTTTGAGGCATGGTATCCATCATGCTAATTTCCTCATGTTTCCTGCTTGTCAGCCTCCTCTTTTTCTTCAATATACATTTATCAGGAGCCCCTTTGCACCTGGCATTTTGCTGAGGGTAAAGATAGATGAGGCAAATGTTCTTTCCTTTGGGGAGACAGTAGACAAGCAAACAATCCATTCCTGTATATTGTGATATGTAGATGTTAAGTGAGGTTTGCAAAAGATGCTATCAAAGCATTTAGGAAACAGGACAGCTACGGTGACTCACACCTGTAATCCCAGCATTTTGGGAGGCCAGGGCAGGAGGATCACTTAAGCCTAGGAGTTGAAGACTAGCCTGGGTAATTTAGCAAGACCCTTTTCTCAAGAAAGAAGGAAGGAAAGAAAGAAAGAGAGAGAGAGAAAGAAAGAAAGAAAGAAAGAGAGAAAGAAAGAAAGACACAAAGAAAGAAAGAATTGATTTAGGAAACAAAGAGCAGCTCTTAAAGAAGAGGGAAGATGAATCTTCAGGGGAAGTCACATAGCAGTGGAACCTCGAAGGCCAAGTTAGGTGGGATTCATTAGGCTGACAGCACATGGCCTGTCCCAGGAAGCAGTTCAGAGCTGCCTAGGACGCATGTGGTCAGATGGGGGGAGCAAAGGCTGAGAGGTTAGACAAAGTCAAGTAACAGAAGGATCTTAGATGCGCAGCTAAGAAGCTTTACTTTGTGTGGACAATGAAGGAAAGCAGCAGGGGTGGGGGAGGGAGCAGTGCTTAAACTCTCAAGAAGTTTAAGAAAAGGGAGTGATAAAGATCTGATTAACTCTAGAAAATCCAAGAGCGATGTTGGGGATAGATGGAAGGGGTCTTTGAGCCTTGAGGTGATTCAAGAACATTTCTGTGGTTTAGGCAAGGGCAGGGAATATGTAACAGGAGCACCAAGCTTCCTTATGTCTGACCAAGGTATATGTGTGTGTGGAAGGGAAGCTTGTCTGGAAAGGGATAAAATAATCAGGGAATTTGGTCTACCACTTGTTCAGCTAGATAACCTCTAGCCATGGTTCTCATGGCGACTCCTTTCTCTACGTTACTCCAGTCCAGATGTTGGATGACACTGAGAGACCAGGGTGTAGTCTACTTCTCAACCTCCACCCTGTGCCTCTGCAGGAAGTCCGAAAAGCTTAAAGTACTCCTTTACTCAATATCTCCAGTCATAAAATCCAAACCATACAAAGTGGAGGCTTGAGGAAGGGGCCTGAAAAGATAGCTGCTGTACTCACTGGCTTTACCAGTGGACTCACACTTACATGTACCACGCTGCTGGCATGGTCCTGAAGCCCATGTCTCCAGAGTTATTTCCATATGGACATTCTCTGGCTGCTGGATGGGGTCCCAGAGACCCCCATACCCTTCCTCGTCATATAGCCTTCCCTTTTCCACTCTTCATTGAAAATGCAAAGGAATAGCAGTTGTGGAAAATAATAACTCTGCTATTTAGGAGATCTAGTCGGAAATGTCCAGTAGGCTCACAGAAATAGAAATATGGAGCTGAAAAGGGATGCTTGGATTTGGGAGTCAGCAGCAAATAGTAATTAGAAATCACAAGAGTTGATTAAGTTGTGGAGGAAGACTGTGTAGAGGCACAAGAAGAGTAGAAGGTAGAATCACGGTGAACATCAATGAATGGAGGAAAGATGAAAAGGCAGCAAGAGAGGCAGTGAGAGGTAGAAG
This sequence comes from Pongo pygmaeus, assembly GCF_028885625.2. NCBI lineage: Eukaryota > Metazoa > Chordata > Mammalia > Primates > Hominidae > Pongo > Pongo pygmaeus. The sequence continues at coordinate 100,585,335 of NC_072384.2, read as the reverse complement.
GAGACACGTGGGAGGGCTGAGGGAGGAATGATGGTTGGGAAGGGACTGCCAACCTGGTCTTAGGCAGCAGGAAGACCTGAGTGAGAACAGTCCTGGGGTTTGACAGTTAAGGAGTCATTCCTTTTGCAGCAGAGAGGATGCAGAGATGAAAATAGACATTTCTTTGAGGATCAAGAAAGAAGTAACAATAGCTACAGGGGAATGAGGTTGGAGGGAGGGTTTGTATTTGTGAGAGCAAAATCTTGGGGCCCCAAAATTACTAAGCTAAAAGGAAAAGTCAAGCTAGAAACTGTTCAGGGCAAAACTTTCCTCCCATTCTATTCAAAGTCATCCCTCTGCTCACTGAGATAAATGTACATTCTGATTGTCTCCTTCGGAAAAGCCTATCAGAAACTCAAAAGAATGCAATCATTTGTCTCTCATTTACCTGTGACCTGGAAGCCCCGTCCCTGCTTCAAGTTGTCCCCACCTTTCTGGGTGGAACCAATGTACTTCTTACATATATTGATTGATGTCTCATGCCTCCTTAAAATGTATAAAACAAAGCTGTGCCCCGACCACCTTGGGCACATGTCATCAGGACTTCCTGAGGCTGTGTCACAGGTGCGAGTCCTTAACTTTGGCAAAATAAACTTTCTAAATTAACTGAGACCTGTCTCAAATTTTTGGGGTTCACATATTCTTTCTAAAAGCTGGATAAAGGAGCTGGTAGAGGGAGAGAGGCTGACATAGGAAAGCAGTTAGTAGTGGTGAGGCAGGGGTTAGAATCAGGGCTAAGCTGTGAGCTGAAGGGTCTCCTTTTCCTTTGTGGTGGGAAGAAGAGAAGAAAGACCAGATATTGTAGGCATAGATAAGTTTGAAAACCAGAGTGCTTTGTAAGTTTTCACATTCACATAAATGTTGGACAGTTATCTTCAAAACATTTGCTTCCTTAAAAGAAAGGCAACTCTACATTTAAAATTTTTATGCTTTTATTTCAGTAAAAACTAAGGTAAGTGAAATTATTTAGGCATAAACCAAAACTTCCTTATCTCCTGTAAACAGTTTCTCTAACAGAAGGAAATAAAATAATTATAGTCATGCCCCACATTATGATGTTTCAGTCAACTACCAAACAAATGTATGATGGTGGTCCCATAAGATTATAATGGAGCTAAAACATTCCTGTTGCCTAGTGACATTGTAGTCATTATAACATCATAGCACAATTCCTTTATTTTTTAAATAAATTAAGGTAGCCTAAGTGTATAGTGTTTATAAAGCCTACCCTAATATACAGTAATGTCCTGGGCCTTCACATTCATTCACCACTCACTCACTGACTCACCCAGAGCAACTTCCAGTCCTCCAAGCCCCATTCATGGTAAGTGCCCTATGCAGGTGTACCATTTTTCAAAGTCATTTGTATCATATTTTTACTATACCTTTTCTATGTTTAGATACGTTTAGATATACAAATACCATTGTGTTACCATTGCCTCTAGTATTCAGTACAGTATCACTCTGTACAGGTTTGTAGCCTAGGGGTAATAGCCTACACAATATTGCCTAGGTGTATAGTAGGCTATGCCATCTAGATTTGTGTAAGTGCACTCTATGATGTTCACACAACAATGAAATTGCATAAAGATGAATTTCTCAGAACATATTCCCATCCTTAAGTGATGCATGGCTGTGTATCTGTAAGATCTATATTATTGCTTATATGACTTAGGTCTACATTCATTCCTCTTTTTTGGCTACTGAGTCTGTTTTGTACTGAAGGTAGTGTCTTGAAGTCTTTTTGTTAGTGTGTGTCTATCAGTGTTTCTTTGCATGTCCTGTAGTTTTTCCTTATAAAGGTTGCTGTTATTTGGTGAACAGAATTCATAACTGTAGTATATCCATTGTGAACTGTGGCATGAAAACATGCCCTCCTTTGTCTCATTTAATGCATTTTGGTTTAAACTTTATCTTGACATTAGTATCACAACCCCTCCTTTGTTGTTGTTTCCATTTGTCTAGTGTACGTTTGCCCATCCCTTTTTAGACTTTCTGAATCATTTTGAATCAGTCATGTCTCTTATTTTCAGCATCTTGCTTTGTGAACAAAATTGAAAATCTCTTTTGCCTTTTTTTTTTTTTTTTTTTTTGAAACAGAGTCTCTCTCTCTGTCATCCAGGCTGGAGTGCAGTGGCATGATCTCGGCTTACTGCAACCTCTGCCTCCTGGGTTCAAGTGATTCTCCTGCCTCAACCTCCTGAGTAGATGGGATTATAGGCGCCCACCACCACACCCGGCTACTTTTTGTATTTTTAGTAGAGACGGAGTTCACCATGTTGACCAGGCTGGTCTCGAACTCCTGACCTCAGGTGATCTGCCTGCCTCGGCCTCTCAAAGTGCTAGGATTATGGGCATGAGCACATCCAGTGGAAATCTTTTGCTTTTAATAGATAAGTTAAACTCATTCATACTCATTAATATGACAGTTCGACTTATTTTGTTATACATATTTTATACTATAATAATCTTAAAACTGTGTTTTATATTTGCTGTGTTTCTTTCTTTGCATGATACTTTTTTTTGCTATTTTAATTAAAAAAAATTTTTGTATTTAAGAAAGCTTACAGTTTTATTCTACTGGTTATCTTTGTACTATACTTTTTTTAAGAAACTTCATTCCCTGTTTTTTATTTAACTTTCGATTATCTGATTTTTAAATTTTAATATTGTCCCTTAACCCCTATCCATTGCCTATATCACAATTGATAAGCTTATTCTATTTTCCTCTTTCTTGTTCCCTTTTCCCATTTTCAGTTGTGTTATTTCTACTTTGTCAAAATATACTACATATAACATATGCATTAGTCCGTTCTCATGCTGCCAATAAAGACGTACCTGAGACTGGGTAATTTATAAAGTAAACGAGGTTTAATGGACTCACAGCTCCACATGGCCAAAGAGGCCTCACAATCATGGCAGAAGGTGAAGGTGGAGCAAAGGCATGTCTTACATGGTGGAAGGCAAGAGAGCGTGTGTAGGGGAACTGCCCTTTATAAAACCATCAGATCTCGTGAGACTTACTCACTATCACAAGAACAACACAGAAAAAACCCACCCCCATGATTCAATTACCTCCCAACAGGTCCCTCCCATGACACATGGGGATTATGGGAGCTAAAATTCAAGATGAGATTTGGGTGGGGACACAGCCAAACCATATCAACATACAACAATATTTTGTTAGCTTTGTCCTCACCTTTGTTTAGTCTTAGGTCTACAATTAAATATAGTAAACGATCACCGTCTGTCCTTTTGAGAAAGTTCTGCTACTTGGTTGAGCAGAAATCATCTTTTCAAAGATTCTTCAAGAAGGGTTCATGTATTAAAAACTCCCTAAATTTTTTCATGTTTAAAACTCATCTTTTCTTGGCTTGATATTTAATACTTGAAGAATGGGTTGCCTGGAAGTCCTTGATTCACACTTTTTTCCTTGAGTTTTTTTTTAAACTGCTGTTCCATTGTTGCCTTGCTCATATATTGTTTTTGAGCAGTCCTGTGCCAGTCTAATTCTCTTGTCTTTGTAATTTCTTGATCTTTTTTCCGTTGGAGATCTTGGGGATTTTTTCTTTATCTTTGAAATCTAATAATTTTACTTGCATATGGTTTAAAGTTGACAATTCTGGGTTAATTTTCCCACATAATTGATGAGTCTTTTTGGTATATAGATTTATATATTCTTTTATATCCTGAAACATGCTTGGATTATGGTCCCAAATATTAGTTCTGTTCCTTTGTTGTTTGTGTATATCCCTTAAGGACTGCAATAATTTGTATGTTGTTTCTTCTTTGCCTGTCTTCCATTTCAACTACTTCTCTCTGAAATGTCTTCCATTTCAACCACTTCTTTTCTCTCAAAGCTTTTAGTTTTGTATCTTCTTTTCATATCTTGGTTATTTCCCTGTCCCTTATTAAGATTTTATTTAATTCTCTTTTCCTTTGGAAACTTTGCAATCTGTTCTTCACTTCTGCAGTAATTTGTCTTTTTCTTATATTTCTTTCTTGGATCTAACACACTCTCTTTTATTTCTTCCCATTTTTTGTCCATTTTTACTTTAAAATTTCTGATTCAAGGTGTTTTTTTCATATTCCCAAAAGCTTCTTTGAAGATATTTACTTCACTTTGGAGTTTATGTCAGTTTTCTTCTGCTTTGGATTCTTTTCAGGGGGAGAGGAGAATTTTCATCAGCTGACATAGTCTTGTTTTCTGTTTTCTTCTTATAATGGTTTTGCATATATTTACTCTGTTTTCACCTGTGGTAGTTAATTTTATATGTTAACTTGACTGGATCATGGAATGCCCAGCTATCTGGTTAAGTATTATTTCTGGATATGACTGTGAGAGTGCTTCTGGAAGAGACTAGCATTTAAATTGGGAGACTGAGAAAACAGACTGACCTCCCCAGTGTGGGCTGGTACCATGCATTCCACTGAGGGCCTGAACAGAACACAAAGGTAGAGGAAGCGAAGATTTGCTAGGTCTCTGCCTGTGTTTTGAGCAGGCATAGCAACCTTCACCTGCCCTGGCTCAGGGCTCATGGTTCTCAGGTCTTCACACTCAGCTTGGAATTTGTGTAGTCAGTTCTCTGGCTTTCAGGCCTTTGAGCTATACCACTGGCTTTCCTGGGTCTCCATCTTGCAGAGAGCAGATCATGAGACCTCTCAGCCTTCATATTTGTGTGAGCCAATGCTTTATATTAAATGCATATTTCTAATCTATATCTGTATCTACATCTACATATATATGCACATACTAATTATTGGTTCTGTTTATCTGGAAAACCTTGAATAATACATTATCTGTTCATTTCAAAGATTTGATGTGGTTTATGAGATTTCAAGTTCAAGGGTATTCTCTTCTGCAGTGAAATACAGTTTTTCAATGGATGGCTTTTGCATGTGTACATGCATGCACATGCATGTGTATGTAGCTAAAGATTGCATATTTTTAAAGCTTTGAGGCCCAGCGCAGTGGCTCACGCCTGCAATCCCAGCACTTTGGAGGCCGAGGCAGATGGATTACTTGAGGTCAGGAGTTCGAGACCAGCCTAGCCAACATGGTGAAACCCCGTCTCTACTAAAAATACAAAAAATTAGCCAGGCATGGTGGTACATGCCTGTAATCCCAGCTACTTGGGAGGTTGAGACAGGAGAATCCCTTGAACACAGGAGGCAGAGGTTCCAGTGAGCTGAGATTGTGCCACTGCACTCCAGCTTGGGCAACAGAGTGAGATTTTGTCTCCAAAAAAAAAAAAAAAAAGCTTTGAAACTCATTTACTTGGCACTAAAATTTCTTTTTACTTATTTTCCTCTTCATTTAGATTCAAAGGGCGCCTCTCTATCCTTTTTACCTTCTGTACCTCCAGAAGCAATGCATTTCATAGACTGTTCCCATGAATCATGTGCACTTTAAGAAAACATATATAGCAAGTGGTTTTATCTCCTAGGAATCTTTTGCAGTATGTTAGCACATACGATGGACTTCCTCTTTTTTCTGGTTTTCTTAGATCAATCACAGGCCTGTCAACAGCTCTCCTCTTCTCTCTTCTATTCACTTTCTCCAGGCTGCTCTATATCTCTGTTTCTCAGAACTGTATCTCTGTGAAAGTTTATGGCAAGATCTTGGGACGCAGCTAGTTGAGACTGGATGTTTATTTCCTACTTACAGATATACTGAAATTTGAACATTCTCTTTTAGTTATGCAGGCGGCATGCATTTCCTGCAGTTTTGTTTGATCTTTTTATTGTTCTGTAGTGTGGTTTTCAGAGAATGAATTGGGAAATTCAGATTTATGCAGCTATAGCTGCTATTGCCTGGCTGCTCAGATATTGTCCTGTCAGTGTTATCTTGGTGGAACTGCACACTCTGCACCAGGCATTGCAAAAAGAAAAATGTCCCAACTCATCTAGCCTTTGTGAACAAAGAAGCAACCAGACCCTTCATTCTCCCATACATTGTCCTGGGTTTGAAGGAGGAATGTGTTTATGGTTTGGGAATCTTTTCCTGGAGGATAGTCACAAAGTTATTTGCTTCTCCTTTACCATGACAAGTACCTATCTTTCCCACCTTAAAGAGTGCCAGAAGAGGAGGGCAGTCTCAAGTCTAATCAGGTGTATGACTCAGGTTCCGAGTTATATACTGCTTTTTTACCCCCTTCCCTTCAACCTTCTGTGCACCAGAGCTAGGATTGTTCTTTCCTTCCAGGAGAGCTGCAGGAGGGAGTAGTCACCCGAGGATTTTCCTGATGCTTCAGTTCCACATAAGACCCTCCCTGCCCTCAGTCCACCATACAATTGAAAGCAGTCAGAAAGTGGGGTTATACCAATGCTATTGAGTTAAATATTTGGCCCTTGCTTGAACCTTGCATTAATAGACCATTAGGACTTTTCTCATTATGTCTAGACCCTGTTTCTATAATCACCCCAGCAGTCCCAATTCCCCAAGTTGTCCACTGTTACCTGAGGACCTCATCCTCATACTTCTGATATGTCCACTATTATAAGACAATTCTCCACTGTTCCCATTGCTTCCAAACATCTCCACAGAGCCCTTTAAAATTCACTTTTAAATGTTACCATCACTTCTTTCTTCCTTTCTTTCTTCTTCTTCTTTTTTTTTTTTTTTTTTTTTTTTGCTCTGTTGCCCAGGCTGGAGTGCAGTGGTGTGATCTTGGCTCACTGCAGCCTCCACCTCCTGGGTTCAAGTGATTCTCCTGCCTCAGCCTCCTGGGTAACCGGGATTATAGGCACCTGCCACCACACCTGGCTAAAATGTTACTATTGCTTAATTTTTTTTTTTCAACTGAAAGTTGTCTGTTCTTAGAGGTCCTGCTTCTACTGTAGACTTCTTGGGTGGAGACTACTTTTTCTTCCACTCCCTCCATATTCCAGAATCAGGAGGTGGGGCTGGCATTTTGTTTTCTCTCAATAGTGCTTCCAAACACTTCCCTTCTTTGTCTTTCTAAGCCCTAGGTAATTTTAACTATATGTATACATCAGGACAGAGGATCTCTCCTTCTTTCCTCAATGCAGTTTTCTACAACTCTTTTGATCATCAATTATTGGTAACAATGGCTTCTGTTTCATCATCTTTCTCTCTATGCCTACTCATTCTTGTTGACTTTGTATTTACTTATGGTGATAACCCATCTTACAACCTAGCTTGCCATTTCTTTACAATTTTCACCTCTGCTAACTTTGTTTCCACCCCATCTCATCCCAGAGCCTTGGCATTACATAACCCATCTTACAACCTGGCTTGCCATTTATTTACAATTGTCATCTCTGCTAACTTTCTTTCCACCCCATCTCAGCCCAGAGCCTTGGCATTACATTCATTGCATGACTTCTGGCATCTTGAATTCAAGTATACTCTCTGACCACTGCCTTTAATTCTTCTAGCTCACTTACTCTAGTATCCCTATTTGAATAATTCCTCAACTCCATTGAGATCTCAAATCCATTAATCTCACTACCTTTTCACTATGCATCACCACATTCATATACTTCCCTCCTTACTCATCTTAGAATCTATGATCTATCATGGTAATCAATCCTTGTGTCATACTACCTGGCTAAATCCCAACTCTGGCTGAGCCCAGGGTTATCTACTTTCTCAGCACCTGTACTGAAGCTGCTGAATGTTGCTGGATAAAAGTCATATAACTGGGATGACTAGCTTGTCATCCATGTTATAATGATTACAATCTTCAAGGGGACACTCATCCCTTCTTAGCAATCCTACCAAGTTTCTATAGAAAGTTTGCTTTTCAGTTCCCAAGATAAATAATTCATACCTTACGCCCTTCTTCACACCTTTTCCACTCCTCATCTCCTTTACTCTCAGACTTTGACCTTGCTTTCGACTAAATAGAGAATGCAGAAGCCATTTGGTCAGACTTTTCTCATCTCTCCTCTGTGAAATCTACAACTTACTTGAACTTAAATCTGTCTTCTGTGTTTTACCTCCTACCCCTGCTCTTGTCAAATGAAAATTGCTTAATTTGTGCTTTGGCTCTAACACCCTTTTGCTTTGCCAAGTATTTCATTTCTTCAGTTGTCCCCTCCCTCCCCTTCCTGCCTCACCAATCTCTGCCTATCTACTGAATCATTTCCATCAGCATAACCTGCTGGAATGACTCTCATCCTAAAATTCCTTTTCTTGACTCTTATCCCACCTTCACTACAGCCTCACTTCTCTACTTCTATTTACAACAAAGTCTTCTCTAAAGGGTTACATCCAGCCTTCCATCTCCCATTCACTCTCCAGCCCATTTTTGGCTGGTTTGCGTCCTCACCACAACATTGAAACTGCTCTTGTCAAGGTCACCTAGAACTCCCACAATACCAAATATGATGGACCCTTGATTTCTCAGCGGCATTTGACATGAATGACACTTTGCTCTCTTGGTTCCTGTAACTCCATACGCTCCTGATTCCCCTCCTTCCTCTTGGCTCTTCCTTGTAAGCCTGACTTCTAAATGCTGAGGTCAATGCTTCATGTTGTCTCTTCTCATTTATCTACCCTTTCTGCAGATGGTTTCATACACTCTCATAGCTTTAAATGCTTATGCTTTCCAAATATCCACCTTCAACACAGAATTTTACCCCTGAGCTCCAGATTTATTCAATTGCTAATTGATCTCTCTACCTGAATGTCTGAAAAGCATCTGAATCTTAGTAGTCCAAAACACAGCTTCTGATTTCTTCCCTCAAACCTATTCCTCTCTCATAATTCACTGACTCGGTAAACTCACTATTATCCCATTGTTCAAATTAACAATATAGAGATATTCCTACATTTTTCCCTTTCCCTTAAATCCCATATATGGCAGCCAAGAAAATGCACTTCTCAGATCTCCAATTGCAGGGAGCATTGTTGACTGATGCCTCAGCTGCTGTCCTTTGAAATTTATCACCAGGCTGCACTGCCCACTGACTGCTCCCAGCCAGCAACTGAGCAGAGGGATTTAAGGCAAGCCCATTCCTGGGAGACACAGAACTCTTCTGATATGGGGGACTTTGGCTTGAAGGCTTTCCACTGGCTGTGCTGAAACTTTCTCAGAACTGTATCATATCTACAACTTTTCCTACTCTTCCTTTCCTGTTCTCCACAAAGGTTGAAACTGTCTAACGTTTTTCCTAATTCCCCTCAGATACTTCCCTGTTATTACCTCACAAGTGTTCCCTTCAATAAATCTCTCACATGTCTAATCTGATAATATTGTTTGCTTCTCAGGGGATCCATATTAACACATTGTATTTGATCCATCAACAAATTTTATGTCATGTCTGTCTCCTGAGTACACCTCTTGCATCCATACACTTCTCTTTATTGCCAACACTACTCAAGGAGGAACTATGACATTTCTCCCCTGGATTATTGCAATAGTCATCTACTTCCATCTCACACCTCTCCAATCCATTCTCATCTCAGTAGCCGCAGTTATTTTTTTTTTTTTATAGTAAATCAATTGTGTCACTTCCCTTAAAACCTTTCAATAGCTTCTCATTATGCTTAGAGTCAAATTAAACTTCTACCACGGCCACACAATATTTTAGAGCCTGGGCTCTTGCCTCTCTCTTCAACCTCATCCCATCTCATCTTCCCCTTTGTCCTGATGCCCACCAAGGCTCAGACATACTAGTGGACTTTCTCTTCCTACAAATTGCTGAGTCCTTTCCTGCCTGAAGGGCTTCCCACTTGCTCTCCCTTCTTCTTAAAATACCCTTCCTCCATCTCTGCAGAAGGTGGACTCATTCTTACTCCTAGCCCTCAACTTAAATGTCCACTCATTTCCTCACCCCTAGTTATCACTATCTGTCACCACTTTGCTTAGTGTCTGTTTCTCCCACTTGAACAAGGGCAGGCAAACTATGGCCCATGGACCACCATTTGTTTTTGTCTGGCCCATGATCTAAGAATGGCTTTTACATATTTAAGTGTTTGAAAAAGCTGTATTTTTAAAAGAATATTTTATGATACATGAAAATTATGTGAAATTGGAATTTCAGTGTCCATAAACTTGGAACTAGCAATGCTCATTTGTTCAGGTTTTGCCTATGCTTTCTTTCAGACTACAACTGCTGAGTTGAGTAGTTGTGCATGGCCCACAAAGCCTAAAATATTTACAGAACAAGTTTTCTGCATGTTGTACTGGAATGTAAGGTTGAATGCCCATTATTTGTCTCGTCCAGTCCTTTACTCTCAGTGCTTGCTCCATAGCTAGTGCTTAATAATTATAGGTTGAACAAACCTTCCCTCTCTCCTAAGACTGTTAATGTCTAAGGGGATAGGTTGACTTACCTCTCTTTGGCTTATTCTCTTCTAAGACCCAGTCAGGGAAATTTGGAACCAAATATTTTTGATTTTGGGGAAGCACCTTGAAAACAGGACTGTTATATTTTTCTTGAAATATGTGGCACAGTACCTTGCCCAAGGTAAGATGCTGCTAGAAACTGGAAGAACTCTTTTAGGGTTATCATTAACAGAAAATTAAGTAGTGCATGCAAAGCACTTAGCACAGTGTCAGGTGTACAAAAGTGTTGAATAAATGTTTGCTCTCGCCTCAATTTTCCTTCCTATAATGGGAAATAAATATCACCCTTTATATCACTGTCACACAGACTAAACAAGAATGCTGTGTGTGAAAAAGCTTTGTAAGCTGCAGACACTATCCAGATAGACTTATCCAAGTGCAATATATTAACACACGTTGGCACTGAGCAGCCCTGTTTGGAGGGATGGGCACTGACCTGGGGGTGAGAACACTTAACATCCTAATTCTTGCCACTTATTAAGTGACCTTGGACAATCGCAACTTCCGTGGCTGTTTCTTCTCTTCACCTGTAAAACCAGCCTCTGAACACACAAGACCATCCCTCGGGGTTCAGCCCTGGCCTTCTCTACCGTGTGTTTCCCTTACCTCCGGGATGGAAGACCCACCCAACTCCGAGGCGGCCCACTGGGGCGAGACCAGTCTGGGGGCGTGGCGTGGCGTGGCGTGGCGTGCCCGGGGCGTGGCCTCCCTCCCTCCCTGAGCCGCCGCCGCCGCCGCCGCAGAGCCGGGCCGCACGGGGGCGCCGCTGGGGCCGCTCTGCTCCCGAGTTGCCGAGCAGCCGAGAAGGCGTTCACTTCCGCGTCCGCCCCGCGGCGTCCGGCGGCCGCGCCGAGGGTCTGGCGGGCCGCAGGTCAGTCTGGGAAGCTGCCGACCCGCCCCACCCCCCCGGTGCGGAAGAGCCGGGCGCGGGATGGGCCGCGGGCCCGGAAGGCGGCGGGGCTCCCTGAGGAAGGGCCCGGGCCGCGCTGGTAACGCGCGCGTCCTGGGCTGCAGGCTCGGGCTTCGGGCCGATTTGGGGTCTCCAGGCCGCGGAAGACCGTGGCGGGGCTTTCTGGCTCCCCAGCTCCTCCCGGCTCTTCCCGCTTCGGAAGAGGAGTGTGAGCCCCTTGAGCGATGTTTTTCAAAGTGGGGTTCGCGGGCAGATCCCGACCCCTCCTCAGACTTTCTGAGGAACTGTGTGCTGTGGCCGGAGTGTCTTCGTTTTCCCAAGCGTCCCTGATGGTTTTGATGCAGGTGATCATAGGACTGCACCCTGGGGGACATTGTCCCCGAGGGCTGGACACTTTCCACATGGCAGGGAGCCTAACTGGGTGCTTTTGAGGATGGGGCCTGCGGAGTGCCCCCCTGATGTGGCCTTGGAATGGTGATGTTCCTTTCCTTAGGAGAGACTGCCTGGGGTTGGGGTAGGAGGAGTAGCTCTTAAATCCTCGGGATCGGGGTGCTGCTGTGTTATTGTAGCCAAGTCTTGAGATGTACAGATGCTTAGAGAGTGAAAGGGCTGGGTCAGGAGCCATAGGGGTGAAACAGTGCTGGAGGAGCCGGTGTGGGGTGAAGCAGGAAGAACTTGGGGTTCATCCTGCCGATCTGGATTGGGGCTGGCTCCACAACCTACTAGCAGTCAGCCCTTGTGTGGCCCCTGTACACATCACTCTTTTTTTTTTACCCCAATGTCCTCATCTGTCAACAGGGACAGTAATTCCCATCCAATAGAGTTTTTGTGTGAATTAGGCAATGTGTGTCAAGTGTCTCTTACAATGGCTGGCACATAATAAGCATTCAGTAAATGGGAGTTATTAAGAGTGACACAGGCCCTGGCTTCCTTGGCCTACAGACCAAAAAGTAGGGATTAAACAAGTGGGGTAAAAAGTGGACAGACACACAAAGTATATTTGTAGAATTGTGCAAGGATTCTAACTTGGGGGGCAGAAGGATACGTGGGACGGTCATGCAAGAAATTAGGTTTGCTGAAGGCCTTGAAGAATAGATAGGATTCCAGGGAGCTAGTAATGAGGCAGAGGGAACTAGTTCCATCCCATGCCTCAGAGGTGGCTCTCACACATGGATCTTTGGAGTGCTGCTCCCGGGACTTCTAGGCAGTGCAAGATGTCACATCCATAAGTGGTTTTGGAAGGCTGGACCTTTGGCCCATAATGGTTTCTGTTGCTGACCGTGTTCTACACACATGGTCTTCCTCAGATTTTAATGGTCTCCTTCCATTTTATTGGAGACTAGCTGGCATCTACAAAACGATCTTAGTTATTCACTGAGTAAAAGTGAATTGACATGGATGTAGTTGAGCCTTTTGGCAGCCATTTTAAACTTGCTATGAAATGTGTGGATACTGCAGATTCTCAATAATTGGGAGTACCTTTTTCATCACAGTATTGTTTTAGGTGGGAAAACACCACAGTGTCACCTGTGGTTCTGTGATTTCCAGAATGGATTAAATAAATCCAACCCTTAAACCTTCCCTGGGCCAGGTGCAGTGGCTCACGCCTGTAATCTCAGCACTTTGGGAGGCCGAGGTGGGTGGATCACCTGAGGTCAGGAGTTGGAGACCAGACTGACCAATATGGTGAAACTCTGTCTCTACTAAAATTACAAAAATTAGCCTGGCTTAATGGTGTATACCTGTGGTCCCAGCTACTCAGGAGGCTGAGGCAGGAGAATTGCTTGAACCCGGGAGTGAGCCGAGATGGTGCCACTGTACTCCACCCTGGGCTACAGAGTGAGACTCCATCTCAAAAAACAAACAAAAACCCCCAAAAATTTCCCTAAAGCTTCATCCATTTCGCAGTGAAGAAGCTAGATGATTTGGAGGTGTTATTTGTAGTTCTAGACTAGTCTGGCTACTGGTCCACATAGAATTCTGATCTCAGGCTGGGCGTGGTGGCTCATGCCTGTATACTCAGCACTTTGGAAGGCCAAGACAGGAGCATTGCTTGAGCCCAGGAGTTCAAGACTAGCCTGGGCAACACAGCGAGACCCTGTATCATTTTTTTAAAATTTTTAAAAATTAAAAGAAGAATTCTAATCTCAGTTGATAAATTATATATTCCTTAGTTACCTAACTTAAGAATTATAGTTATCATTGTTAATAATTCCTGTTCCTTTATTTCCTTACATTTCCAGAGTCAATATCAAGTCCCTCAGTAGACACCTTATGGTTAAATTTATATCATTTTGCGTAATATTTATAATTTATTGAATAGTTACCATGAGCCAGATTCTGCTCTTTTGCTGTTTTATATGTTCTTTTAATTATTCCTCTTATAGTCCTTTGAGCTGGACATTATCACTGCCTCCATTTTATTGAAGAGGAAGATAAGTAATTTGCCCAAGATCCTAGAGCTGGTGAGGGGAAGAGCCTAGCAGCTCAATTCCATGCTGTCCACTGATCTCTGCAGTCTAGAGGCTCCCTCAGACTTATCATCGTTGAAAAGATATGTGAATACTGAAGATCATAAGCAGGCTCTCCTTTGTTTGCTGTGTGACAGAGAGTGCATTATCATGTTTAAACAGTCATTTCAACAGCAATGATTGGGTTGTTAGTCGTTTATTATCTTTTACAAATCCTCTGAGCCAACATTTTCCAACTTCTTAGCATATCTTGAAATTCTCTTATATTATACAAAATCCTTCAGTTCAATAATGCCAGTACTGAGGAATTTATTTTCAGTCATGTTAAGGTATATTTATTGTATTATCTATTTAGTGTCTTGTTGGAAATGGCAGGGATGACTGTCCTTTGTTTTACAGAGGGAGACCAAGACATCGTTGTTTTGAAGTTTCTGAAAGTGTTGGGAGGCAAAAATTCAGGTGCCTGGGGGAGAAATGGAAGGCCACAAGGCAGAAGAAGAGGTGCTAGATGTTCTCCGACTGAACGTGGGTGGCTGTATTTACACAGCCCGGCGGGAGTCCTTGTGCCGCTTCAAGGACTCCATGTTGGCATCTATGTTCAGTGGTCGCTTTCCTCTAAAAACAGATGAGTCAGGTAAATGTCTAAAGTCTGAAAGCGTGATCTGAATATTTATTAACACAAGAGTCCAGTTTAAGTTCCCTTTGATTTTCCTAATTACAGCGAAATGTACTAGATGAATATACTAATTACTGAGATCATTAGGACTCTATGGAGATTCATTAAGTACATGGAGAAATTAAATACTACTACTGAAAATCTGTGATAATGTTAAAAGTTGACAAAGAAGTAAGAGTTCATAAAGGCTGGTCATAACCTAATTATGGGGATTAACTGTATTTTGAAACTTGTTACTTTCGTGCAGCTTTGGGTGATGATATTGATGCTGATTAAATATATTTGCTTCTCTGTGTGTCCTTCAAATTAGAAAATGTTTTGTCTGGAGAAAGCAGCTGCTCTCCTTATTGCTAACAGAGCAGCCATCGTCATTGTAGAATTAGTGTTAGGCTCGCCACCTAGCCTAGCTGTGTAGTCTTGCTGTGTGGCCGATGTGCATGGCTGAGAAAAAGTCTGTGCAGTGATACTGTCAGAGGCAAAGGGGCAGCGGACTGAAAACTGGGTTTCAGAATTGTAAATCACACAGGTAGGGTTCTGGGGCTGCTCTCTGCTTCCAGTGCTCTTGGACTCACTGAACCTGCTACTGGTTGTAAAGAAAGTTCATCAATACAAATGAAGTTTTTTGCCCTGCGTATGAGCCCCAGACCCACTCTTTGTTCTGTGTTAGAGGAGAACGATTGAGGAGTCTTGAACATGAGGGACTGTTTTACTGTTAATAACCCTGGTGTTAGGAGGTTGCTTTGCTGGTTAAATGGCAGTTGAAAGAATGGGAAAAAAAATCACCAGTGGCTGGTGCCCAGGGCTTGGTATCTACCTGGGCTGAAAGGCTGTTGGGGCAAAGATGGTAAGCAGGGATTGAGTTTTCTTCTCTGCCCCTAAATTTTACCTTCTTAATCCCTTCTTTTGTGAGGAATTACTGACTAGCCTCATGTAGAGGTTTTTCTGTTTTTTTTTTAATTCTGCTGAATTATAATAAAAGAAAAATCTTTTATTATAAAGTAGTACCAGCATAGCGTTTCTTCTTTTTTAAAGTTTGGGTTCTCATAGTACAAAAGGGCTAACCCAGTAATTTGAATCATCTGGCATGCCTGGAGCGAGGAACCCCAGATTCGTAGTGTTGCTGATATGCAAACACTGGACATAGTGATGAGCATCCCACATGCTCTTTTTAGTGAGCACCTCCATATACCTGTTCTAGTCCAGCTGAGATAAAGTTAGGGGTAAACTTCTGTTTCTACCAGCAGTGTGGGGTGCCCTTAGCTTTTGCAGTGGCCATTGTGGGAATATAGTCATTGCATCCAAAGTTCTAAATGGATCTCAGAATATATTTTCCCATATGGTAGTGAGAACGCAAAGGTCCACCACTGACTCATTCAATTTCTTTGTGTACAAATTAGAAAAGGGTACCCTTTTATCCAGGAAGATGCAGTTCCATGCCAGGGTGCATGGCTTGGTGAGCAGAGTGTGGGTTTGGTTTTAGCCTCTCTTGCCTGCTTGGCCTAGCGTGGTATATATAGTACACCAGTACAACCAAACATGGCAACCCTGGTGATACATATTTGCATTCAAACTTATGTGCAGTATTATAGAACTACAGGTGATTATCCCACACAACTCATTCAGATTCTATTTTACAATATCACCTATTTGTAAGCAGAGGGTTGCTGGTATATCATATTTGGTGTTTGAATAACCAAAAGTCTAGCTTAGATTACATAAACCTATTTGAACACTAGATATTAACTTTCATGTGAGAAAGAAACATTTATAATTGTAGAGGTCCTCAGACCTATTTTGATTTGTTGAAATCTTATTGATCGACTGAATCTCTACAATCATTTTTGAACTGAATATTTTCTAGGGGCTTGTGTTATTGACCGTGATGGACGTCTATTTAAATACCTTTTGGATTACCTTCATGGAGAAGTTCAGATTCCCACAGATGAGCAAACCCGCATCGCCCTACAGGAAGAGGCTGATTACTTTGGCATCCCTTATCCATACAGCCTGTCTGACCATTTGGCCAATGAAATGGAGACATATTCTTTAAGGTCAAATATAGAACTTAAAAAGGTCTTGGCATTTTTTTAAGTTTTTGAATATATATATTTATGATGCACAAAGCAATATGTACTATTTTACATAGCCTCTGTTTTCACATTAACCAAACAAGATAGTTTTTATACATTTTGAAGACATGTCTCTTTACTACTACTTCTCATTTTTTAAGGCCAAAATTCTTGGAAAGTATATTGCCACTCAGGTTGATTGAGTTTATATTCCTCATTGAAGATTTAACACTTTTTGACGGCTTTTTTATAGAACTCCTGAAATTCTTTTTAAATTAAGAGAAATACTATACTATGTGAGGGCATAGTGGTATTATTTTATTTACTAAAATGATTTTTGAAAAGAATGATCCTGATGAATAATAAAGCATCTTATTTGATTTAGTAAGTGTAGTAGTTTGTTACTAATTTAAAACATTAGTTTGGCTAATTCACTTTGAGATCAGTAAATATCTTTTTAAGATGCTTCTATTTTAAATTGCATTTTAAAGATCTTTACATGATTTGAAAATCCTAATTATCTGTTTTTGTCTTATTGAAAGTATTATATGTGTTATTAATTAGCACTTTTGAGCATCTAAGAAAAATATTTTTCTTAGAAAATTGTTAATAGTGAAAACTGATCTGAACTTGTTTGAATTCTTTGATTTGGATGTCAGTGTTTAGGAAGCAAGCTGATGGGTGGTTGGTTATTAGGAGTGCAGCATGAAGAGAAAATTGATTTGGTTCCAGATCCCCTTTAGGAATTTGCATAGTTATATGGGTTCTGCTACTGAAGTTATTCATAAACTATATTTTCGAACAATAGTCTTTTCCTGCTGTTGCCACATCTGCAGAATGAGGCCTGACTAGAAGGTTGGGAGGGTTAATGCTCATCATCTTCAGAAGTCTCAGTTCTGTAGTCTTTTATTCCTGGTTTTTATTCAAAAAGGACACAGCATGCCCACATTCATGCTGTCAGCCAACACATGTTTGTTTCAAGTGCCTGTGACATGTATGGCACTGTACAAGGGGCTGCGTGGGACACCAAGAAATACAACATGCAGTTCTTTGCCCTTGAAGTTTATGGTATAGTTGGGAATTCTTGTAGATGTATGTGTAAGTAAAATTCCAAACCAATACAGGAGTTAGATAGCAATATTAAATGAAAGTGCAAGACATGGTAGGGCCCCATTTTCATTCACTGAGTCAGTAAATACTAGGCATCTCGTTTGTGTCAGGCACTATTCCAGACACTTGGGATATAACAGCGAACACAATATAGTACCTGTCCAGAGTACTTACAGCAGTAAAGCTGTTCCTCCCAGGGAAGGCCCTGGCAGCTTCACTGGGTGAAACCCTTCTGCTGTCTGCCCTGGAGCACCTTGTGGTCTCACTGGTGGCACTTCTTTTTTTTTTTTTTTCTTTTTAGATGGAGTCTCGCTCTTGTTGCCCAGGCTGGAATGCAATTGCATGGTCTCAGCTCACCGCAACCTCCGCCTCCCGGGTTCAAGCGATTCTCCTGCCTCAGCCTCCCGGGTAGCTGGGATTACAGGCATGCACCACCACGCCTGGCTAATTTTGTATTTTTAGTAGAGACAGGGTTTCTCCATGTTGGTCAGGCTGGTCTCGAACTCCCAACCTCAGGTGATCTGCCCGCCTCGGCCTCCCAAAGTGCTGGGATTACAGGCGCGAGCCACTGCACCTGGTCCTGGTGGCACTTCTTACACAGGGTGCTGGTGGCTTATTCAATGTCTGTCTTCTGCATTAGCTATAAACTCTACAAGGACTGGGACCCTGTCTCACCATTGTTCATCGTTATCTCTTCAGGACCTTAGAGCTCAGCACAGAGTAGGAACTGAATATTCAAATGAATGAATGAATAGGTTGATAAGTGCCAAATGAGTTCAGGCAGCATATATGGAGTTTAGATATTGAGTTTACATATTCGTATCTTTCCGTGTAAAAGTAAAATCAATCTGGTTAGTCCATGATTAGAATTTGGAGCTAAAAATAAGGACCAACCATGGGGTTAGTCAGTAGAAGGTGAATGGAAGATTGTGTCAAAAGGGAAATTTTGGGGAAATTACTCTAAAGGGAAAAGAAAAAGGTCTACATTTTAGTTATTATATGAAGATTTCAAAATTAAAAGTGATGTTGGCAGTGGAGGAATGATCTTATAAAGATTATAAAATTAAAAGTGATGTTGGCAGACTAAAGGAGTAAGAAATAAAATGGAATTTCCATGTGGCAAAGGATTCTGTAGATGAAAAGGTGTTGGGTTTTTGGGGGGTATTTTTTGTGATTGTCCTTCCCGCCCCGATTTAATTCAAAAAAAGTATGTTTGATTTTTAAAGGTGTAAAGACTAAGCTGAAATATATAATCTTTTTATTTCCCTTATGATCAACTAGAATTTCAGCTTTTACATGAAAGTAGTGGAGCATATTCATTTTTATTTTACTCTAGAATTAAATTCAAATTTTATATATACTTTTTGCTTTAGGCTTTAACAGACTTCTGTGATTCATATGGCTTAGTCTGCAATAAACCAACGGTTTGGGTTCTCCACTATCTTAACACATCTGGTGCAAGCTGTGAGAGTAGAATTATTGGTGTATATGCCACAAAAACTGATGGAACAGACGCTATTGATAAGCAGCTGGGAGGAAGAATTCACAGCAAAAGCATTTTTAAAAGGTATGTCCAAATTTAAATGTGAAAAAGAACAAAATAAAGTCTTGGTCTCTTCTAAGAGGTGTTTCTGAATGAAATGTGCTTGACTAGAAAAGATCATTAACACCTCTCAGGAGACAGAGTGAGCCATCATAGCAGTTGAGATAGGCCTGCTTCATGAGGAAATTATGATTAAGATCATGTCACATACAGTATGGATAAGCTGCAGGCCATCTGCATGATCTAGTGCAGTGGTTCTCAAGTGGGAGTCTGCATCAGAATCCCCTCCCCTGAGAGGCTTAAAAAGAAAAGAAGACAAAGAAAAAAGAAAAGCCACATGCCTGGTGTCTTCCTAGACCATAGAAGCATTGGCAGAAGAAGTCAGCAGGCCTACTGAGTGACTCAGGGCTGGCCTGCCTTGGTGTCTTCTTCTGAGAAATGATGAAGTACTTGCTGGTCCCTTCCAGCTTTAGAATTTTATGACTTGAACATGTTAAATTCGTAAGAGTTATTACTTAATATTTTTCCTGTAATCTTATTTACACTGGTTAATTCACTTAGCAATTTTTAAAAAAATTCTCTGGCAGATGGGATTGGGTCGAATATTAGTGACTAATGCAGGATCATGTAAGCTTGCCTTTTTAGATGATTAAATATGTCATCAGTTTCTGAATTCTTTACAGATAGGGATGCTTCTATGTAAGATATGTAAGTGCCTGGCATAATGCTGGTCAAACGTGAATATTTTCTAAGTTCATTGGAGTTCGCTGATTGTTTTAAAAAACTTGATATTAAAGATGTGTTGATTTGTCTACATGGTGCATATTGTGGAATTAATAAAATACTCTACTATGATAAAAAGAGATCAAAATGTAGGTTAGTATATTATATAATGTGTACATATGTATCTATGTAAGCATATGTATACTTAAGGATCACAGAACAACTACTCAGTGCTTACATATTTTTTCCCTTAATTAACAAACTCTTATTAAATGTATATTAGCTGTATGTATATATACACATCCATACCTAGGTAGTATATTTTCATTACTTTTTGCAATATTTCTAGAGAGGCGGGAAATAATGTTCAGTACATTTGGAGCTATTATTCAGTAGCAGAGTTGAAGAAAATGATGGATGCCTTTGATGCTTGGGAAGGAAAAGGTACAGTGCAATTCTTTTATTTCATGGAAGCAGGTGGACTTTTTAAAAAAAATAAATAAGACAAAGTAAGCTCAAATACCGCATTTCTTTTCCTTAGAAAGTATTCTTTTGAGTGTTACAATGTATTTGTCATCTCATGATAACACTGAGGCAGTTTACTTACAAATCTTTAAATCCCATGAGTTGCTACATATTATTAATAGTTTATAATTCAGTAACTTTAATTATGCTTCTGTTAGCTAGACTTATTTAATTTAATTAAATAAGAGTTCATTTAGTACCTACTGTGCATTGGAAAAATACTTCAAATTAAGCATAAAATACATAATCAAGGAAAGGGAGAGAAAATAATGTTGGAGAAGATATCTAAAGAGCCCTTATAAAATAATTACAATAATCTTTAAATGTACACTTTGAAAACTGGTCATTTTTCTCAAACTACAGAGTGAGAGTTGGTAATAATAATGCTGTTTTATATCCCCGATAAGTAGTTTACATTCAGTATCTCTTAGTCCTAACACAATCCTGTATGCTACTTACCATTCCTATTTTATAGATGAGGAAACTGAGTCTCAGAAGGGCTTTGACACTTTCATAAGGATCACAAAAGGTTATGTGTTCTGTTCTATGCCTAAGCATTTTTTTTCTTAATAACCATGTATTGAGTGTTTGTTAGGTGCAAAGTATGATTAACAAGTCCTAAAATTGGATCCAAAGATAAATAAGACATATTCCATCCTCAAATAATCCTAAAAGCTAGTAAAGACTCACTGCCAGTCACACAATGGATAAAAGAACTGGGCCTGGTGTCATGCACCTATTGTCCCAGTTACTTGGGAGGCTGAGGCAGGAGGATTGCCTGAGCCCAGGAGTTTGAGGGTGGAGTGAGCTATAATCACACCACTGCACTCCAGCCTGGGTGACAGAGCAAGACATAAAAGGAGAGGAAGAGGCTTTTAAAAACTGCGTTGGCTGGGTGCAGTGGCTCATGCCTGTAATCCCAGCACTTTAAAAGGCCGAGGCAGGTGGATCACCTGAGGTCAGGAGTTTGAGACCAGCATGACCAACATGGCGAAACCCCATCTCTACTAAATACAAAAAATTAGCTGGGCATGGTGGTGCATGCCTGTGATCCCAGCTACTTGAGAGGCTAAGGTGGGAAAATGGCTTGAACCCGGGAGGCGGAGGTTGCTGTAAGCTGAGATTGTATCATTGCACTCCAGCCTGGGCAACAAGAACGAAACTCCGTCTCAAAACAAAACAAAACAAAAAACTGTATCAGCTGTTCTTCCTTCAGGTGTCGTGCCAGCTCCAGTCCTTCCTTTCCTCAACTTTGCCCCCCTCACTTTCCTTTCCAGTCATACCCCTTGAGCAGGCAGGATGACATCTTTCAGCTTTCTATTTTATATTTAATTTACTTTGAGACACTTATGCTCAAGTTGGAGAACAAACTCCATGGTGTTCTCTGTGTCTCTGTTTGTGCCTCTGGACTGGCAAGATGTCCAGGAGCCCACTGACTTAGAAAGCTGAAGGAGGGCCGGGCACAGTGACTCACACTTGTAATCCCAGCACTTTGGGAGGCTGAGGCAGGTGGATCATGAGGTCATGAGATTGAGACCATCCTGGCCAACATGGTGAAACCCTGTGTTTACTAAAAATACAAAAATTAGCTGGGCGTGGTGGCACGCGCCTGTAGTCCCAGCTACTCAGGAGGCTGAGGTAGGAGAATCGCTTGAACCCAGGAGGCAGAAGTTGCAGTGAGCCGAATTTTTGCAATCAGACCTTGGCGATGACCTTGAGCAGTAGGATATAAATAACTCCCACATGCTTAGTGTTCCAATAACGGAACACTAGGCATAGATATTAAACACAAAACAAAACAAAAAAACAAGGAACATTAAAAATTATAAATAAAATTTAAAGACTAATAAAAAACTAGGATAAATAATGTTGCATTAACTGGACAAAGTATATCTTTAATAGAGAGAAGGTTTATTAAAATTGATTAGAAAGGCAACCACTACTACAAAAAAAAATTACAAGGTTCATGACCATAAAATTCCCAGAAAAAGAAATAAACATGTGGCAGGCAGTTCAGCTTCATTCCTTATCAATGAAATATACATTTAATAAAAACAATTTTTTATATACCAGATGAGTAAAGATCTCTTATTCATTCCTGGTAGGAGTAAAAATTGATGTAACTTTTGGAAAATAACTTGTTAGGTCACATCAGTGCATCAAAATTTTTCATATTCTTTGACCCAGTAATTTTACTTCTTGGAATCTATCTTATCTATCTTAAGGACATAAACACAGACAAAGGCTTAGGAACAGAAATGTTCTCTGGCATTTTTCATAATAGGGACAAAATAAAAACACTTTTAATGTCTAATGATTGAGGGTTAAATATATTTTGGCACATCCACAAAATGGAATATAATAAAGCGATTAAAGTTATTTTAAATAACTTTTTGCATAGATGAATGCCCATGATAAGAAATGATAAAAAGCAGGAAATAAATGTATATCATATGACTAGAAAAAAGACTGGAATGAAACATATTAGTCTGTCCTGAGCCAATGATTCCTGGTCTTCTGATTAGGAGTGACTTTGATTCCCTTATATATATTTTTCTATATTTTCCAGGTTTTGTACAAGGGATGTGAATTACTTTATAGGCAGGAAAAAAAAGAAAGTTTTTAAACAAATTGTGGTGTATCTATACAGTGGAATACTACTCACCGATAAAAGAAATTATCATTGCTACATACAGCAACATGGATGAATCTTAAAGCATCATGTTAAAGAAGCCAGACACAAAAGGTTGCATTTTGTGTGATCCCATTTATATGACATGTCAGAAAAGGCAAAACTGAGGATGTGGAGGGGACATTGATTGCTAAGGGTTATGAGGAAACTTTTTGGGGTGATAGAAGTGGTCTACATCTTGATTATGACTATGGATACATAACTATATCCATTTGTCAAAACTCATTGAAATGTGTACCTGAAAAGGATGAATTTTATTTTACATAAATTATATCTTAATAAATCTGACTTTTAGAAAAGCAAACTTAATGGACCCGATTTGGGAATGTTTTTATAGTATGTGTAGGTTTTGGAGTGTGATCAAGCAGTTCCAGAAAGTTAATTGTTTTAAAATGAGGATCATAGAGTTATTTGAGTATCAGATATGTCTATTATTATAATGATTTATATGCCCAGCTTGCTAAATTGTTATTGTTACCAGAAGTTTAATAAGAAGACAACACCAAATCCATTATTGGGACTTAGATTACTCCAAGCAATTTTTATTCAGCATAATTCCTTGAGCTTTTTTCATGTGTATATATTTATGCTTCTTTTTTTAAAAAAAATTAAGATGGAAATTCACATAACAGAATTAACTAAAGCATACATTTCATTGGTATTTACTACATTCACAATGTTGTGCAATCATTACCTCTCTCCAGTTCTAAACATTTCGTCACCCCAAAAGGAACCCCCTAAGCGGTCACTCCCCACTCCACTGTCTCCCACAGCCCCTGGCAACCAGCAGTCTGCTTTCTGTCTCAATGGATTTACCTACTCTTGATATCTCTACAAATGGAACAATACAATATGTGACCTATTATGTTTGGTGTTTTTCACTTAGCATAATGTTTTCGAGGCTTCAAGAATACATTTTTCAGCTTTTAATAAAAAACATAACAGATTTAAAAATTAAAATGAATTTGAATGGCGTTTTTGCCTAACTCACTAGCTCAGATTCTTGTTGGAAAAGGTGGTTATCGGGTGGTGATCTCTCATATTTGTACAGTGGTTGCCATTTTCAGAGTAGTTCACAAAGTTCCCCTGATTTGATGTCACAGCAACCCAGTGAAGTAGACAAGGCAAGTGTTACAACCCACCCCCTATACAATATTTATACTGCTCCCTATGACTACGACTGGGAATAAAGGTACTTGACAGTTTTTGAGTGCTTAGTCCGTGCTAGACCCTGTTCTAAGCACTTTGCATTTATTAACTCACTTAATCATCACAATGGTCCTTCGAGGTACATACTATTATTGTCATCATTTCACAGCTGAGAAAATTCAGGCCTGGAAAAGTAACTTTCCCAAGGTGACATGACTAGTGAGTGAAAGATGGAGATTGAGACCCACACAGGCTTTGCTGGAGCCTGAGCTCTCACTCTCAGCTGCCCTGAGTATGCATCATAACCTGCTGAATCTTCTCAGCTAATCAGTGGCAAAGCTGGTGGCCAGCTCTTCCTGACCCAGGTCGTGAGCTGCATTGCTCCCTGGCCCAGCTCCTCATGTGAGCGCTTCCTGTTCATGTTGTGCACACCTCCCTTTGCCAAACGGGAGGCATGAACCTCAGACTCTGGCAGGTCTTAGGCGAAACAGTGTTGCTCAGCATTTTGCAGTGGATGGTAGCTGTCTTAATTATCTCTTTTTACCTTCCAGGTGTTAGCTACTGGCGGGTGCCTCATGAGCTGATAGAGTGTTGGACTCTAGAAGAACGGCCTTTACTTGGAAGCCTGCGTCACATGGCTCCAATTCGAAAGAGGTTATCTATGCTGTGTTGATTATTTGTTTTGTTTTTTAATCGCTGACATTTTTACTGTCTTTGTGAAGGGAAAATGAATAATAATTCTTGACCTTACTAAGCTTATTAATCACCTATTTGAATATTCTGTCTTACCATCAAAATATAGATCTTGATAAATATGAAGTTACCAAAACTATCTAAAAAGTGGGAATAATTCTTTGTAACTGCATGTGTAACATGTTCTTATTGAGAGAGTGATGCTAAAATTGCTAGTGGACACAGTGGGAATGCTGTGGTAAATATTTTTGCCCCACAGAAGTGAAATCCCAGGCTTTATTGGCAATAGTAAAAAAAAATCTATTTAGACTTAATACTTGAAATTTCTTGTGGCTTATTCTGAGTTCCTTTCTGTTTCCTATTGCCACAAATAGCACTTTTATTTAATGGTATTTTCCTGTGTTCCATGAAATTATTAGCATTAAATTCACTCCACAGCTGTGTCTTTCACTGTGTTTTAAATACATTTAAAAATCACACTTTTTTTTTTTTTTTTAACAGTGTCTGGGTTTTATTCATAGTGTTCAGATGTTCTGATTTCTTGATCACATGTTCTACAATTTAATTGAATGCCCGTATGGAATTTCAGACTACTTTCTTACATTTGCCCTCTGGGTCTTTCACTGAAATGCAGAGATGCTTATTCAGTTTTTAGTAGTTAACCATCACTTGTCAAAACAGATCTTATTTCTTAAAAGCCATAATTTTATTATCATTTATTTTGCCTTTCGAGCCTACAGTTAGTAAATATATTTTGAGTGAAGAGCAGTGGTTCTCAACTAGGGGTGATTTTGCCTCCCAGGGGATATTTGACAATGTTTGGCAACATTTTTAGTTGACACACTGTGGGGTGGGAGTTGCTACTGACATTTAGACGGTAGAGGCCAAGGATGCTGCTAAACATCCTACAGTGCACAGGGCAGCCCCCCAGAACAAAGAATTATGTGACCAAAATGGTAATAGTGCTGAGGTGAGAAACCTCAGTGTGGAGTCTGGTGGAAGATGTAGACGGAAAACGTAGCAGGCAGGAGTGGTTTACGGAGACCCTCCTCTGTTAGTTATCTTTCCTCTACAAGTTTATGAAGCATTATTTTTGATGCATCAACAGGATAACGATGACGATGACTGAGAAGCACTTGTAAGGTCCCAAGGAGCCATCTGGTCACCAGGGAAAATGTTCAGTAGGGATTTAGGGTTGAATATATTATATTTGCATTCTTTGCTACAGATGGCAATTTTCAAATAACCATGTTTTTATGATCCCATTTCCAAGAATGAGAGTTCACTAAGTTGTAATCGCCTCTAACGACACACTGATGCTATGCGGGCTTGCAAGAGAGCAGAGTAAGAGGATTGCAGTCCCCTTTCATGCTCGGGGTGGTCCTCAGGAAGCGAAGCTGAAGGAGCAGGCAAGGTTTTGACAATGATTGTTTGACAGTTTTAGGTCATTTAAAAAAATGTTCCCCCTGTAGGCTTTTTATAATGAATGGTAAACTCAGCTCTGGAATCTTTAAAGGTTTGTCCATGACTGTTCTAGCAGTCCCTAAAATGGGTTCCAAAGAATGCAAATTTTACTGGCCATCAAAGGTTTCACTATAGAATGATTGGGAAATACAGATATCTTTAGTATAGGCCTTTCATAATCTTTAATATGTTAACATGAATTTTAAAGCTTCGAGAGGAGAAAAAGATATGTAGCAGTTTATTAGTTTTGCATTGCTGTAAAGGAGTATCAGGCTGGGTAATTTATAAAGAAAAGAGGTTTATTTTGACTCATGGTTCTGCAGTCTGTACAAGAAGCTTAGGGCCAGCATATGCTTCTGGTGAGGCCTCGGGAAGCTTACAATTATGGCAGAAGGTGAAGGGAAGCAGATGTGTGACATGATGAGAGATGGCAAGAGATGCCAAGCTTTTAAACAGCCAGCTCCCATGTGAACGAATAGAGTGAGAACTCACTCATTACCATGGAAGAGGGCACAAAGCCATTCATGAGGGATCCTCCCCCATGACCCAAACACCTCTGTCAGGCTCCACCTCCAACATTGGGGATCACATTTCAACATGAGCTTTGGAGGGGACATGCAGCCAAACTATATCAAGCAATATTTCTAATATTTATTTGATTGTGAAATCTTTTTTTTTTCTTTACTAAATCTCTTTAAACTGCAGTTCTGGGAAGAACAATTTGTGATATTTCTGGTTATCCCATAGGTCACATCATGATACTTGGGAACAGGGTGATATATTGTATTCTTATATAATATGCCAAATTTTAATTTGCTGGTATTAATATTATGTGTGAGTTTACATAATTCATATTCAAATTGAGACCAATCTTGTAAACTTGCTTACTGACCTTGGTGGGAGACGAGAGATGAGGTAGGTGCCCATAAACCTCTTGGCTCTTTAATTCTTGACCAAAACCTTTCTGTTAATGCTGAAGGTAAACTTTGGAGATGTTTTCATGAGTTACTAAAACTGTACATGTGGAAAATGACACGCTTCTGTATTTCTAGGCGACTGATAACGTTCAATGAAGCGGACGAAGGTGTGAACTATAAGACTGGTCCTAAGCCAGTTAGATTTTTGGGCCCTTCCACAAGCACCCAAATTAAAGTCAAGAACTCGGCCTCAGTCACAGTGTCTCCAGCCAGTGCCATCCAGACGTTGGCTGGGGCGACAGCAAACCGGTTTCAAAGTGGTAGCCGCAGAAAGGCAGCTCAGCACTCTGCACCTTCCAGAGCCACGGCCCTGGTGGGCACGGGGGCACCTGGGCATCCTCAGGCTTCCCCTGGGGCTGCGAGTGCTGAAAATGGAGGCACGCACTTACCTCCAGCTAAGGTGCTACTCTCCGACAAGAAGCCTACACCCCAGCGGGTGATAAAGCTGAAGAGGACTCCGCTGTGTGCCACCGCGCCTTCCCTGCCCGTCCCCACGGCCACGAGGCAGGCCAGCTCCCTCAAGCCGCTTCCCGGCGAAGCTGCCCGAGCCTTGGGAGTGCGGACTGAGAACAGGAAGGACAAGGGAAATTGACGAAAGTGGTGGACTTGAAATTTCCCGTTCGTCTCCCAAAGCTTTCAACCCATTCGACGCAAAGAAGTGACACTTTCTTAACGCAGTAAAGGGGAAGCTTAGGTTTATGTTTAGGATTCTGTTCCTGGAATTGTGTGAGCTAGGAATGGAGGAGGGGAGACTTTCAGTGGTTAAGGCTCCATTTCTCATTTTCCCAACTTTTAAATGATTGTTTGTCTGTGGACAGTTTGAATTTCTGGTTTTCAATTTATTTTTTAATGATTAATTTGTATTAAGGCAACAAGACAGTACAACAAATAATCTCTAGAGAGGTCCACTTTGTTGCTGAAGTAAACGTTACTTGTTGCAACCCGAGGACGGGCATGAGGTTTGGCCTTAGGTATTCCTGTCTGGGGAAATGGAGGGGTGATATAAGTGGCTCCCTGTACTATATCACAGCCAAGAGAGATTAGAGAGAGAAAAAATGTAGATCAAGGTGAGCTGCCTACAAATTACTCTGTCTCCAAAGGCAACATGAAAAGAAATGATGGGGAGGAAAAAAAACCCATAGATTGAATTGGCACTTTGACTCTCACTTAATTCAACGATTTTCTTTCCTAGATTGGCTTTTCTTACTCTTTTCTGTTAGTAGATTTATTTATAAACACCACAAGAGGATCTCTTGGGATCAGAATTATATAATATGTCTTTGAAGTAAATTGTTAAAATATCCTATTTTAATTTGAACAGTGAAGTTTTGAAAATACTTTGAAAAAGAGAAGTAAAAGTTTAACTTTTTAACTAAAGTTAGTATTTGTTTTTCAGAAATGACCACTGAAGATTCATTCTGATTATACAATATGATTTTTATGCATAAAATTTCCATGTAACTTGAATTTAATATTTTTAAACAGAATATTTTGACTAATCCTCTATTTTTTCATGACTATTCAGTTGTGTGTGTTTATTTGTAAATGTTATGTTTTGTAATTGGATCACATAGTTCTACTTTCAGTGAGAGTATGCCTTCACTATGTTAAAAAATAAGTTCATAAAACAGGGTACTTTTTATTCAAATGCTTATCATTGTACTTGCATTGCTTTGAAAGAGTAAAGTAAGTATACTCAAAACATTACGTTTTACAAAATAAAATAAAACTTTTCCATAAAAAGTAGTATTTTCTGTGTCTGTACTTTTTAAAGCCGTGGAGCCCTGTAGTAGTTTGAAAACTTATTAGTTTATTTAGGTTATCCGTTTTCACTTATAAAATTGCTTTCTTGTGCAGATAAAGTATGAAATAATTAAATCAATTTTGGATAACTATCCATCTACTAGCAACTTTTTAGATAGATTGCTTACTTTGCTAGAAAAAGTGATTATTTAATTGAAGATCCATGATGACTGTCCTGTGGAATATATAAAATATTCAGTTACTTTTGAAAATGCTATTATAGAGAATCCAGGCATTGTGGAAATCAAAGACCATAGTGAATTTTCAGAACTACCAATCTGGACATTATTAGTATTGCTTGATTTAGGACATTTTGAGTTGCTGGACAGGAAACATGTTGACAATCATGGGTGATTCTGTTGACATCCTCCATTTCTTTGCATCAAGTAGTTTAAGGGAAATCCATTTAGCACACTTAGCCTTTGTAAGAGGAGTGACTTTGGATAACTACTGAAGGCTGGGGCAGCTGCAGTAGGGAAGGGGAAGATGCACCCTTATGGATATCAGGAGTCAAAGTCAAATTCAGCATGCTTGAGTAACATAAACATTACTTGGGTGTAACCTTCCCTGGGGGCTAGCTTCACTTTACATGGAAAAACATTTTTCTTAATACCAGACTGTGCAAACCCTAAAAGAGTTGGTAATTCATCATAACCCATTGCTCTTCCTGGAAAAAAAAAATGAAAGCTTTATAAATAGTGATTTGAGAAGTAGGTTTATACAGTTGGATCAGGAGACACTTAGAAATACTTAATGATAAGTAGGATATTTAAGTATTGTTCATATATTTTAAAAAAGGTTAGTGACTATACCGTTTCACATAATCTGTGTTGAAAACAGGTTTGCCCTGATTAAAACTGGTTAGTTGTTTCATGGATAGCCTAAGGCTGGCAGTGGAGACCTAATGAAGGGTTTGTTTTGTTAATAATGCCTTATGTTAGAAGTTAGGAAGTATTTTCACATACGTGATTTCATTGCTTTTTACATTTCTTTCAAATTTTTCAAATTTTTAATTTTTGTAGTGATAGGGTCTTGCTCTGTCGCCCAGGCTAGAATGCAGTGGTACGATCTTGGATTACTGCAGCCTCCAACTCCTGGGCTCAAGCAATCCTCCTGCCTCAGCCTCTGGAGTAACTTGCTGGGACTACAGGCATGCACTCCATACCCGGCTAATTAAAAAAATTTTTTTTGTAAAGATGAGATCTCACTATGTTGCCCAGGGTGGTCTCAAACTCCCGGCTTCAAGCCATCCTCCCACCTTGGTCTCCCAAAGTGCTGAGATTAAAGACAAAGAAAATGAGTTTCAGAAAAGTTAAGGCTACACAATAGGGAATGTACACATTTTAGCGCCATTATCTGATTTCTGCAGAACCACACAGCATCACTGAAAAGCTAGAGGGAGGAAGTAAATGTATGTGTGAATTTCCTCAATATTTGAAGTTTTTGAGCAGGAAAATATTAGATTATGTGTTTGTCTCCTACTAAACAGGGACTGTTGTTTCTGTCCCTCTAAAGCCTGGTACACAGTAGGCCTTTAATAAATTTCTGAACAGTTGAGGGCCACCTCCTGTCTCCAAATTATTTTAGGAAATGTATCTGATAGCAATATTCAGAGGGTGTGGAAACTGCTTTTTTGACCGTGCAGAGTTTATACTGTCAGGGGAACAAAGGAGGTGCTTTTGAAAGTTCCTTGATATAGTGAATATTGCTGATGACCACAATTACTATTGGTAATGACCATAACAGTTACGTAACTTGTTGAGTTGTTTGAAGTAATTTAGAGATATGTATCACCAGATCCCAGAGAGATCCGTGGCCGATGCTTCCTGACTTTCCAGAGAGGAAAGCAGAGGTCTGGCCTCCCTGCTCCTAATTCAGTGCATCTCCTGTGCTGATGTAAGTTCTTTTTCATTCACAGACTGAATCCCATTGCCTCCTTAGCAAGTGCTAACGTTAAAAAAAATTGCCGATTCACTTTCCAGTCCATGGTTAAATACAGTATAATGACTGACCAGCTGTATCTTGACTTTTACAGCGGAATTAATATACAAGTGTGTTTGGCTTTACCTGAGAAATTGTTCCTAGAAAACCGTTGATTTAAACACATTTTGAATGTGCACAAGGCCTGTGGTGGCAAGTTGTTCGGTAAAGGGAAGAATGCTGACATTTATATGAGTATGAGATCACCTTAGATAGGATTATCTTACGTCTGCAGGCCCTTTGAATAGCTTTGATCTGTATTTGGTAGGATGTTGGTTGGAGACTAAATAGAAAGTATGAACTTGGTAAAACATAGCGAAAGAGCTTCTATTATAGCAAGTGAAAAGTATTTTCAAATGACTTACATGTGTGTATTTGAAAGTAACCAGGAACTTTTTAATTACGAAAAATTCTGTCTTTTCCATATGCTGAAACTCTTCCTTGAAAACTGTCAACAAGTTGCTGATTCCCCAGTCAGGAAACAGTGAGTGGATGACTGGTTCTTTGTTGAGGGCGGCTGTTAGTATGCAGGGTTTCAAGCGTGTAGGACCCCAAAAAAGAAACATCATAAATAGCTAACAGGAAAAAAATTGCTTTCCAGCTGTTTCC
The DNA here is from genome assembly GCF_028885625.2 of Pongo pygmaeus. Classification (NCBI taxonomy): domain Eukaryota; kingdom Metazoa; phylum Chordata; class Mammalia; order Primates; family Hominidae; genus Pongo; species Pongo pygmaeus. The sequence goes on along the minus strand of NC_072384.2, from coordinate 100,553,583 downwards.
AGAATTTCATATGTCAATTTGGTTGGTGGTGCAGTCTCAAAGCGACCATTTTCACTAATATTCTTGTCAGCCTCATAAGAGACACATGGTTTACATTGTTAGAGAAAAGCTAATTTTTCTTTGTTCACATGTGTTGCCTCAGACAGCCCATATATGTTTTATATTTGCTAGCTAAATGGCTTCTGATGTAGGCTGTGGCTAAGACAAATAGAATTTTACAGTAACAGTCAGTATTCTGCCCTGCTTGTTTATTTAGCAGCTTTTCATTTTATTATGTTGTTTCTCATGCTTTTCATTTGCTTCTTCCACCCTAAAACCCTCATTGCCTTAGTAAAATTCTGCTGAGCTCCAGGTATGAAATGGGGGGCCTGGGGCTTAGAAGAGAAACTTGTTTCAAACAGACAGCATGTCATGGAAAGAAAAAGGTAGAATATTTGCTAATGATGGGAAAAGGCAAACTGCCTTCTGCCAAGATTTCTTAAAATTTTGAATAGTTTTGTTTCAATAGCAGCTCTTTCAAGAATCTATTCTCTAATTTCTTGGTGTGGAAGACCTGGGGATTCAGTTTCTATGTGTGTGACACTAGTAGTCCAGGGACATCAGAAATTGTACATTTAGACCCAGCTATAGGTCAGACAGTCTGGAGTTGGTCACCGAGGCTGAACCAGCCAAGAACCCAGCATAGCTATCAGGGAAACATGTCCTGGCTCATCTACTCAACTTTTGTCCCCTTTCTCCAAACCCCTGTACCCTCTAGATCAGGGTTTCTCAACAGTGGCTTTATTGACATTTTAGACCAAATAATTCTTTATTGTTAGGATTATACTGTGCATTATAAGATGTTTAGCAGCATCCCTGGCTAGCACTCCTGCCCCAGTCGTGACAATCAAAAATACCGCCAGACCTATCCAAATGTCCCCTGGGGTCGGAGGGTGCATCGATTATCCCCAGTTGAGAACCATTGCTCTAACTGGGTGACTTAACTTGAGCAGATTAACTGCCTCTCCTAATTGGGGGCTGTGGATCAGCAAGAAAACATCGCAGCTGTCAATCACAGGCAGGAGTAGAGCCACGGGAATTGAGGGGGAGGGTGATTCAGAAGGAAGAATGTCTCGGGCCTGCTGATTTAAAAAATCCATCCTTTAAGCTCCCAATTACATTTCTGGTTTTGGCACAAAATTTGAAATATTTTCGTTTGCTGTTCTGACCAAGCAACTACTTAATAAAAGCTAAGATGTGCTCTTCTAATTGTTTATAAACTTATTTAATACACTAACCCTATGATGCATGTCGGTATTATTATCATCCCCATTTTACAGATGGAGAAACTGAAGCACAGAGGGGTTAGATGAGCTGCCTAACTGCTAGCAGAAGGCAAAGCTAGGATTCACATCCATGTCATCTTACTCCAGAGTCCAGGCCCCTAAGCACAACGCTAGGTCTGCTCTTATAGGAGCTTGTTACTCCTATTACCAGAGATGAGCTAGATAGGATTAAAGTCTTCCATATGCTACACAGCTATTTATTCTATGGATCAAACACTTTTTTTTTTTTTTTTTTTTTTTTTGAGACAGTCTCACTCTGTCGCCCAGGCTGGAGTGCAGTGGCGCAATCTTGGCTCACTGCAACCTCCGCCTCCTGGGTTCAAGCGATTCTCCTGCCTCAGTCTCCCAAGTAGCTAATTTTTGTATTTTTAGTAGAGACAGGTTTTGCCATGCTGGCCAGGCTGATCTTGAACTCCTGACCTCAGGTGATCCACCCACCTCGTCCTCCCAAAGTGCTGGGATTACAGGCATGAGCCACCGCACCTGGCCTGATCAAATATTCTTATAGCGCTTACTAAGGATGTGTTGGTTATCAATTCATTGTCTCTTGCTTCCAAATCCACTCTTTATTGTGCTGCTTGTGATACTAGAGCTGGACCCTGTAAACACTTCTCTCTCACCAGCTGGCATGATGTTAAGCTTTGTCACTGGTGGGACACTGCAGAAGGGCCCTTTTCTTCCAGGTTCAGGGTGCATCCCAGGTCTTGCTGCTGCAGTGCTTGGTCCCAGTGTGGAATATCCAGTGGCTTTCACCCTCAGCAAGCACTGCTTTGTGCAGCTTCCTATTGGGTGGGTCTCCCTGCTGGCTCCACAGACAATTCAACAACACCCCTGTGTGTGGTTTCCAGGTGAGTTTTGCTGGTGTTCCAGCTGAAGTCCCAGCAGGTTTAATGGCACCCCTGCAGGTGTATTCCTGGTGAATCTGAGTGGCTTCCAGCTTGCCAGCCCCAGCCTGCAACACCTCAGCGAGCTGCTGCGCCCTCCAGTGGCCACAGCCGCACCCTCTCCAACAAGGCCGAATGTCAAGCTTGTTCCTTTCTTGGGTACTCTGTCTCGCCTCTAGTAGTGACTAGTCCCTGTATCAGCTATTCCTGTTGTCTTCAGAGTTCTTACCCTTTAGTAGCTAATCTCCTGTTACTAGTTATTTCTGTCGATCTATCTTCCCCACATACATTGATAAAGCTTCCCTAGCAAATTACTCTGTGGTTACTGTCTCCTGCCTGGAATCTATATAAAGTGCCAGGCATTATTCCAAATGCTTTGCAAATATTAAGTATTCAATCCTCATAACAACTCTGTGAGGTAGTTCCAGTTACCTGCCCCATTCACCCATCGAGAAAACCAAGGTAAGGAGATGTTGAGAAACGTACCCAGGTTTACACAGCCAGGAGGTGGTGGAGCTAGCGCTTGAATCCAGACAGGTGGCTTTGAGGGTCGGTTACTTCAGCTGCTCTGTTCTCTCCTCCTATTTTCTCTAGGATTGTTTTACTGGGTTACTTTGCACAAGCCATTTAGACTCCAGAATTTTCTGGAGATATTGGAGTTGGTCACCTGTTCATATCTTCTCTCTCTTTTAATCAGTGTTCATCGAGTGCCTACTATATGTCAGGTGTTGGCAGAGGACTAACGATGTTATTGGCTGACTTGTTACACAATAATGGTAATTTACAGAAAGTGGGTTCTTTCAAAGGACTAGGAACAATTAAATCAAATTCAAATCTAAGTATCTGAAGTTAAAAACAGGATAGCTGGGCGTGATGGTTCAAGCCTGTAATCCCAGCACTTTGGGAGGCCTAGGTGGGCAGACTGCCTGAGCTCAGGAGTTCAAGACCAGCCTGGACACCATGGCGAAACCCCATCTCTACTAAAAATACAAAAATTAGTCAGGTGTGGTGGCATGCATCTCTAGTCCCAGTTACTTGGGAGGCTGAGGCTGGAGAATCGCTTGAGCCCAGGAGGTGGAGGCTGCAGTGAGCTGTGATTGCACCACTGCACTCCAGCCTGGGTTACAGAATAAAATCCTATCTCACACACCAAAAAAAAAGAAAAAAAAAAAAAAAAGGATACTTTTTTTTTTTTTGACAGGGAGCACTTTTTACACTGCTATTTTCTGTAGAAGTTCTTTGGCCATTGTCACAGTCGTGCTTCTGAACTATTTTTTTTTTTTTTTTTTTTGCCAGAAGTCTACATAATTTCTCAGACAAATTTGCTTTAGAATATACTCATTATTCTGCAAAAGTTGTTTGTGGCAATTCTTTCTACGAAACTGGAACTTACTGGCAGTCCCAGAAGCTTCTCTGAACTGTGGGAAAAAACAGAGTTCTCAGACAAAGGGACTTCTGATAATTAATCATTAATGTGTAAGAACCTTGAGTGATGAGAGCAGCATTCTGTATTTCTCAGATAGACTAGATTCAGACCAGAATGCCTTTGCCTGCCGGGCTGCTATAATGAGATTAAACACTGGGCTTGGCCAGCTGAGCAGCCTCCCAGGACTGGGGACCTGGTTCTTTGAAACTAAGAATAAATACAAAACTTTGTTAGAATTTATTAAAGAAGCAAAAAGATTTTTAAAATCCTCATAATGGATTGTAAAGAATAGTATTTAAATTACGTTTCAAATTCTTAGCTAAGTAACAAGAGAATCACTGGGACTTCGCAACTCTTCATAATTTTCTCACAAAATCAGAGCAATTGAGATGGCTCAGTACTTTCAAGGAAATGCTGGAACAATGTATTAGGTGAATTGCTTTTTTTCCTTTTTTTTTTTTTTTTGGTCTTTTGCTATTTTATAGTTTGCTTAAGAAACTTAAGAACAAGTGACTGGGGCCGGGCGCGGTGGCTCACGCCTGTAATCCCAGCACTTGGGAGGCCGAGGGGGGTGGATCACGAGGTCAGGAGATCAAAACCGTCCTGGCTAACACGGTGAAACCCTGTATCTACTAAAAATACAAAAAATTAGCCAGGCGTGGTGGCGGGCGCCTGTAGTCCCAGCTCCTCGGGAGGCTGAGGCAGGAGAATGGCGTGAACCCGGGAGGCGGAGCTTGCAGTGAGCCGAGATCGCGCGACTGCATTCCAGCCTGGGCAACAGAGCGAGACTCCATCTCAAAAAACAAGTACAGCAAAAAAGGGTGCCGTTACATAGGTCATTGGATGCCATCACTGGAATGTCTGTTGAGAAATAAACGTTTTACCATCTGTAGACACATGAGGGCGCTTTAAGCAGGCAGCGTGGGACGCAGCGTGCAAAGGGAGGGAGGGAGAAAGCTTTGTCAAAGGTAGCCTGAAATTCAGGCATCTCCCTATCTGGTTGCGGACCTGTGCCTGCGTGGGGGTGGGGAGCACCGAATTGGTTTAAGAACTGCGCAGGCCCTTGATCCCCACTTCTCATGGTGAAATTAAGTTTGAGGTTCAAATCAAGGCTTTCAGAGAATCAGAATTTCCAAATCTGTTACTCTGGCAAAAAACTGCTTTTAATCTGGTAACGTTTCCCATTAACCTCATTTGATGTCCTTCCCTAAGAATGTTTAATTAGAATCTCCTTTTCTGATGCCAGCAGAATTGAACTGCTTGCGAACTGAGCTTTAAATTGGACATGTTGTGTTTCTAGTCCTCCACTGAGGGTGAATTTTGCAGCAATTTGCGTTTAACTTTCTGTGTCTTGCTGCATTAAGCACTTCTAGAATAGGATCAACAGGACAGAGCTGGAGTATGCAGAGATTCTCAAAAGAAACGTAAATTTGGAATGTAATTGGGAACCCAACAGGGAGGTGTGGATTTCACGGATGAAGTCTTGGTGGAAGATCTAAGTGCCACAATGTGAGTTTGAAGTTATTCGATCTTCATAAGTATTAAACTATTTTAACCTCTACTAGGCAAATGTTTAAGAGAATAATCTGTTCTTCTGACTACTGTGCATTAAGTAGAGAGATTAGAGTTTAAAACACTTTAAATGAATGGCAGAATAGGACTCAGTTCTCTAGGATCACACCAATAGTTCCACCAGACAGATGAAAATATGTAATATAGTGTTTAAGTGGCCTGACATTGGCACTAAAATATTGAAATTACTGTTTCAAAAATGCAAATTAATAAATGCTTACATGCCCAGTGTCTATAAGAAAGGCAAAAACCAGCCAGGCGAGGTGGCTCATGCCTGTAATTCTAACACTTTGGGAGGCCAAAGCAGGAAGATCACTTGAGCTCAGGAGTTCGAGACCAGTCTGGGCACCATAGTGAGACCTCGTTTCTACTAAAAATTTAAAAAATTAGGGACATTGTGGTGCACACCTGTAGTCCCCGCAACTTGGGAGGCTGAGGATGGCTTGAGCCCAGGAGTTCAAGGCTATAGTGAGCCATGATCATGCACTCCAGCCTAGGTGACAGAGCAAGACCTTGTCTCAAAAAAAAAAAAAAAAAAAAAAAGGAAAAAATATTGGAAAAAATGTAATCAGGTCTGAGCACTTTTTAGCATTCTTTTGTTTCTTTTCAGTGACATAGGAGTGTTTGCTCTGTGCTCAGGAATATGTTTGGGCTTTCTTAACCCTGAGGGAGTGAGTCAAGGTCAAGAGTGGTTGGGTTCAACTCTGACAAAGGCAGGTGCACTCCTGACCTGGCAAATTCATTTTTTTCCCTGTTCCAAGAATTACTTGACTCATCTTTAAAGCGGTCACATTTACACTGACATTTTTCAGTGGTGAGCAAAATCTTGCTACATAAAAAACTGTGCAAAATCCTTCTGTCTTGTAATATATAAATTCAGGGCCTCAGATGGGGTAAACAGGGCCTACAGTGCTGAACATTTATCTTTCTTATTTGAACGAACAACTCTTCCTTCCTTCCTGGAATGTGACTTAACATTTAGAATTCCTATTAAATCTCTGGGTACACCCAGAGACCTCAGAAAGCTCTCTACAGAGACAGCAAACATCCTCATGTACTTGGCAAAAGAAGAAACAGATGCTTGCGTGGCTTGCAGGCTCAGCTGCTCAGGGCCGCTCTGTGGAAGAGAACCAGTGAACCTGGGTTGCCAGAAAAAATGTTAATGTTGAGCTGAGAATAAGCATTTGCACTTGTGAGTAGTCAACAAATATGTAGGACACGTGAGTGTAATGCAAGCGGCACCCAAACTGGACTGCCCTGTAGTCAAAGTTAGGGGAACTGGGGCTATTTGGGGTTTGGGCCATCGGGTATCCATTTTCCCTTTCTGAGAAGTACCCCTTCTCCATCTAGCTCAGGAACTCTGGGAAGATGGCCACACCCCGGCTCCAGGGGTGGGCTCTAATTAGTCTATGCAAATTAGTTCATCCCATTCACTTCTCTCCCCGCTTTCATGACTGGTTTAAGAGACAGGCCTACCAGCAATGGTATGTAAGACCTTTGCTGGGATTTCTGAGAAAGACACTTGCTCCATGTAGAAGCTACTAGGATAACTTCTCTCCTCTGGACAGTGTGGAGAATAGACTTGAGTCTTAAGAGCATGGCGGCCCTTTGCCACCATTCTGAATGCAATGTCAACCCAAGGAGGAAAGGAGAGCTAAGATAATCAAGAGATGGGAGCCGGCCGGGTGCCGTGGCTCATGCCTGTAATCCCAGCAGTTTGGGAGGCCAAAGCGGGTGGATCACCTGAGGTCAGGGGTTCAAGACCAGCTTGGACAACATGGTGAAATCCTGTCTCTATTAATAATATAAAAATTAGCCGGGCTTGGTGGCTCACGCCTGTAATCCCAGCTACTCGGAAGGCCAAGGCAGGAGAATGGCTTGAACCCAGGAAGTGGAGGTTGCAGTGAGCTGAGATCACGCCATTGCACTCCACCTGGGTGACAAAGCAAGACTGTCTCAAAAAAAAAAAAAAAAAAAAAAAAAAAAAAGAGTTGGGAGCTGAAATCCTGATCAAATTGGACCAACTGGACTTTTCACTCACTGAACCAATAAATTCTTATTGTTGAAGCTAGGCTCAGCTGAGGTTTGTGGTACTTGCAACCAATGTTTCCAACTGCCCAGCTGCCACATGGTGTGTCTAAGACGATCAGGGTGCATATCCATCTACTTGTGTAACCTAATTGAAAGGGCATATATATATATATATATTTTTTTTTTTTCCAGAAAGAGTACTTGTCTCAACAGAAACAGTATTTATTGTACAGAGCTTTGCACCACAACCTCTAGTCTCTAAAGTTTTTTTGAAAGCACTGAACAGTACATTCAATAACCAGGTGAGTATCAATAAAAGAAACTAGCCAGGTGTCAAATGCAGCATATTTTAATTTGTTTCAAATAAAGCAATATATGTATATATATTTTTTCAGAAAAACACCAGATGTTAAATTCTACAAAAGCGCATGTGTCCTCAGCAGATCATGTTTGTCTGATTATTAAGAATTCTTTTTTGTAACATTAACTCTCTAAAGACAATCAATGGACTGACATCACTGCTACAACATAGGTTGCTAACTGAGCCTCTGATCTTCAGCCACATCTTGATTTTCCTAACAATGAGTAAATACTGCCTGGCTAAAATGCTGCAAAGTCTTGATGAGAGAAAGCATCAACAGATCAAGCAAAGCCATGAAAATTATGAAGCAAGCTAGAGCTGATTATTAGAATTAGTAAAAATGATTAAGAGAGGATGACACAACCATACAGGATTTGTATATTCTGATTGACACTCTTTTGGCAGCGAATTGGGTCAGCACCTCGGGCAGGGAACCAAAACTGAGTGAAAACTGCTCTTTTTCCTCCTAGCTCAGGCCACCAACGTCACAGCCGGGACTGAGAGAACTGCTGCATCTGTGGAAACTTCTATTCTCGTGGGGCAGAGATTGCACTGTGAAACCCTACCGACACTACCCCGGAAGGGCCTGGCCTCCGAGGTGTCTGCAGCGTGCTGCCTTCGCCGGGGCTTTTCAGAATGGGCTGGGGCCTCGGGGGTCTTCATCCCCAAGGAGGCCTCTTGATTTTTGGCACCGCCTTTGTTTTTGGGCCGGAAGCCGTTGTGCGGCTGTCTTCTGTGTTCGTGGCGGCCGTTGCCCTTTCCCAGTGGCTCGGCTTCATTCCCACTGCCCTGCGACTTGGCAGGCCCATTTAGCCTGCTGTTATGATACTGTGGATTAAATCTCCGTCTTTGGTTAGAAGATCCGTTCTACCAAAAAAGAAAAGAGGTAAGTATCAGATGCCAGCAAGCCACTGATGACACCAGTAGACATCAGGGAAACCAAATCTCTAAGCCACAGGTAAGCATTTTTTTTTTTTTTTTTAATACACCAGAAGAATCAGAAAACATGAATGAAGAAGATGAGGTCAGGCAGATAAAATTATTAATCCTAAAAGAATAGTGGACTGTTTTGTAAATGGAACTGGAAGAAAATGATGTTGAAAGAGAGGTTACAGAAGCGTAAGACAGACAATTCAAAAACTGGGTCAAATAAAATTCATAAAGATGGTTAAACTATAGCAGAATAAAACAGAAGCCAGGAGCAGAGTAATGATGATCCTCTACTATGGAGATTTCGGAGACATTCTGTAGAGACTGAGAAGGACAGGAGGCACAGAAATTGTACACAGAAAAAGGGCAGGGCCCCTGGCCAAGACCCATTCTCAAGCCCGAAGTGAGAACTTTACATTCCTGTTTTTCTGCTCAAATGTTGCCTTTTCCAAAACCACCCCTGGCCCACCCCACCCCCCCATCCTGTACCCATAAAAATCCCAGGCTCCACTGGCACAGAGCAGAGAAGAGGAGAAGCAGCTGCACGTCGGAGACTGCAGTCTGAGTCGGAGAGCAGCAGCTTGACTTTAGCGGGACTGCCTGATGGCAGGACTTGAGGGGAAGAATATGTTCCCACTCCATCCCCATTTTCCAGCTCTCCCTCCTGCTGATAGCCACTTTGATTGGCAATAAAATCCCCTGTGTTTACTATCCTTCAATTTGTTCATATGACCTGAGTTTTCATGGATGCTAGACAAGAGCTCAGGATACAGAAAAGTGTCACACTGACCCTCTGCCTTCATGAAAAAGTAGGTCTATTGAGCTGTTAAACACTTAAGCCGTCCTTGGACTGCAAAGCTAAAAGAGCATTGTAACGCCCGCCCTCTGGGGCTCCAGGGGTCACGGGTACCACCCTAGGCGCTGCTGTGGGACTGCATGGAGTTTTGATCCTGCCGGCGCCCAAAAGTGCTTGCTCTAGCTCCTGCACCTGCTCACCTGCATGCTCGCCCTCCCCCGAGGGGTTGAGAGCTTCAGGCTGAGAAAGTGAGGCACCCTTGTTGCGAGGCCTGCGCAGGGGTCAAGGAAAATTTCCTGTTCAAAACCATGCATAGGAATTCTAATTACGTAAGTGAAGAAAAAGTAAAATTCTGTAACTTTTCTTCTCTAAAGTAGCTTTTCTAATTTATTTCAAAACAAATATCTTTATAGTTCAGAAATATTATCTTGGACAAATATAGGGGTGATGTGTATCTGGCAGGTCTTGGTGGCATGCAGAAATAAGGTGTATTTTCACAGAGGTAATTCATTGTTTTTCTAAACTTTCTGCAGTTATAAGCAAAGAAATTTTGAAGCCTCTATTAAAAAATCATTCCTTCAACACATCACTGACCAGGAATGTAAATGGATGAGTAGTAAGGACGCAATGGATTAAGCTCCTGTACAAGGGAAAGATTTCTGAACTCCTCGAGGTCAGTAATAGCCAACACTCATTGAGTGCTTACCATGAACTGAATGGGGTTCCTCACCATGCACTACCTCATTTAACATCAGAATCACCCTTTAAGATAGTTGCTATTATGTGCTTCATTTTATAGATGAGGATAAGGAGTTTCAGGGATTTGCCCAAGGTCTATCTATAGTTGGGAAATGGTGGAGCTATTCCCACTTTATATACTGTTTCCTGACAAGACTCTTAAGTTGTAACATAAATATAAACCTTTTTTGAAAATCAAACCTCTTACGAAAACATGAAATTTTATGAGTTACAAATATATAAGGTTCTTCATTTGTGCACTGTGACTGGATGGTATAGGTTTAGGGCAGACCAACTCCCAATAATTCAGAGCCTAGAGCAAGAGTACAAATGTAGGTCCATATATCTGTTAAAGGCAAATAAATCTTGGGGCCCCCAAATCACTAAGCTGAAGGGAAGAGTCAAGCTGGGAACTGCTTAGGGCAAACCTGGCTCCCATTCTATTCAAAGTCACCCCTCTGCTCACTGACATAAATGCATATCTGATTTTCTCATTTGGAGAGGCTAATCAGAAACTCAAAAGAATACAACCATCTGTCTTTTATCTACCTAAGACCTGGAAGGCCCCTCCTTGCTTCCAGTTGTCCGCCTTTGCCTCCAGTAGTCCCACCTTTCCGGACTGAACTGATGTTCACCTTACACAAATGGATTGATGTCTCATGTCTCCCTAAAATGTACAAAATCAAGCTGTGCCCCACCACCTTGGGCACATGTCATCAGGACCTTCTGAGGCTGTGTCATGGGTGCATGTCCTCAACCTTGGCAAGATAAACTTTCTAAGTTATCTGAGACCTGTCTTAGATTTTTGGGGTTCACACACCATATATCTGAATACTGTCTTTTCCTATCTCTGGCTCCATCCCACATTGTAAGGGGGCCTTGCACACACAAATGTGGACATTCCAGCCTGCACACCTAAGCATCGCCTCCACTCCCACCCTTCAGGCGGACAGTTGTGAAAACTGGCAGTGTCGTTCATCTTCAAGATGATGTATACAGGAAAGTGGTCCAGGCAGATCCTGTGAGCAGGCTTGGGCCCACTTGGGAAGAGTAACCCAGGATCTCGAGTACTGACTGGCAGCATGCTTCAGAACAAAGAGTGTAGATTCCAGTGGCCCTGTCTCCTTGGTCTCTCTGATTCCTTACTCTGTAGAGAGGGCCATGGCTGTGGGAGGGTCAAGAAGGTTACTTGAAAACACAGGGCCCAGTCCAAGGGCCCTTCTTACCTGGGTCTACAGTGTTCTGACTTAGATATTTGAGTGGATTTCAACTTAAATGAGCCATTACCTAAATTGCTAAACCAGAAAACTGAAGAAGTATCTACATAGATAGTACTTAATCTGGCCTCCTTTGTTTTTAAAGAAATTATGAAAAAGGGAAACTCTTAGACTAAATTTTAGACTTAATTATTAGCATGGTATTTAATAATGAACAGAGAGGCCAGGCATGGTGGCTCATGCCTGTAATCTCAGCACTTTGGGAGGCTGAAGCAGGTGGATCACTTGAGCCCAGAAATTTGACAGCAACATGACAAAACCCCATCTCTACAAAAATTATACAAAAAAATTTAGTCAGGCGTGGTGGCACGTGCCTGTAGTCCTAGCTACCCTGCAGGCTGAGCCTGGTGGATTGTTTGAGCCCAGGAGGTTGAGGCTGCAGTGGGCCGAGATTGTGCCAAAAAAAAAAAAAAAAAGAACAAAAACTGTGAAGATACATTTAGACTACAAGTAAAAACAGATTTGATTATGATCTTTAACTAATGAGATTATAACATGCTCCTTGTCAAAGTGCTATCTTAAAGCTCATGAAGACTTCAGGGCCTGAGAAAACACCTGTCAATATCATTAATAAGAATTCTCAAAGGCTGAGACAGCAAAACCCAACAAGACACCTGTTAGAAAACCAGCATTTTAAAAGACTTACAAAAAAAAAAAAAAAAAAAGAAAGACATTTTCTTGGAGATGATAAAAGGTATCTTAGGTTCCTTTTTTTTGAGATGGAGTCTCACTTTGTTGCCCAGGCTGGAGGGCAGTGGTGCGATCTTGGCTCACTGCAAACTCCGCCTCCTGGGTTGAAGCAATTCTCCTGCCTCAGCCTCCTGAGTAACTGGGATTACAGGCACCTGCCACCATGCCTGGCTAAATTTTGTGTTTTTAGTAGAGACGGGGTTTCACCATGTTGGCCAGGCTGGTCTCAAACTCCTGACCTCAAGTGATCTGCCCACCTTGGCCTCCCAAAGTGCTGGGATTACAGCAGTAAGCCACTGCACCTGGCAGATCCCAATTTTTTGTTAATTCTCTAAGGGTAAGGGGGAAATCACCTCCAAAAGATATAGTGGAGAAGCAGAAGGAGAGAAGGAAGATTGTTCTTTGGACACTTGTGTCTTTAGACGTCATAGTAGATAAGAATGAAGAATGCCATTTTGAAATGTAGTCTCCTTACTGAAATCCCAAGAGAAGAGAAGATTGCACTAACTTTAGCCTCCTATTGATCAGCTAAACATAAGTGGGGATTAAAATATCTTAAAAAACAAATGCCAGATTTCCTCTCATTAGTAGTTTCAGTGGCCAGGTTCCAAATCTTGTTCCCGAGTCTCTGTGGGTCCCTTCCACATGTGGGCTGGTTTCAGGGCCCCAGGGATGGTGGCAGTCCTAGCCATGAGAAGAGCCGTGTCACTTGGGTGGACTCTGCTCATGCAGTCAAGAGTGTACGCAGGCCACTTCCTCCACGTGGGAAAGCACCTGGGGGCCATGGATGAGAGCGACCAGGGGAGTTCCCAAGAGGCCAGCTGGGCAGTGCTGCTGGGTGGGGAGTGGGTGAGGGCAGGTGGCGGGAGCCTGAGTGTGACCCCAGGAGGCCCAGAATCCAGCAGTTGCTGTTTTCTTCCTCTGGAAACAGGGTTGTTTTTTTTCTCCCCCACTGGCACCCTGCACCAGTGTCTGCTTACCTGCTTGTTGGCCGGCATGGCCTGGTGAGAGGGGTCGGTGGTGCTGGGGAGACTGCTCACCATTTTGGGGTTTGCCGCTTTGCCTTCAGAGGGCTTATTGTGAGTGGATGATTTTCGGGAAAAGTTACTCTGTTTCCCAGAGGTTGCTGCATGCGCATTCAGCAGAGGCAGCAGGGAGCTGCAGGGAGTTCTTGAGGAATAGTTGTTCTTTGGATGTGTAACTGCAATAAGAAAGTGCTCAGTGTTACGAGCTGCACCTCCAACACTGCTGCCTCAGTAACCCATTAGGAAGCGCTAGAAGATGAAGAAACTGGCCAGGAACTCCACAAAAACATTAAAAAGTTTTCTTTTGAAAGATGTTATTTGAAAGGGCATCTTGGTGCTTAAGAGAACAACCAAATTTCTCTTGTGGGAATCACTGAACTGTGTTACAGCATAATCATCCAAGTTGGGAGACATTTGTAGGAAATAAGACATATCTGAGCAACTTAAATATTATTCTTTAGGTCAAGAACCACCAAGGGAAAAGAGATAATGAAACCTCAAGGTTCCCTCTCTGGCCCTGTCTGCAAATGCACTCTGCCTCATAGAGTCCCCATTACCAAACCTGTTCTCACCTCCCTGATCAGTTCCCTGGACCAACTGGTACTGCAGACACAGAAAGATTGGGAGCTATGCGGACACTCTGGCCTGTCAGATCCACGATGTTCTGAGAGCTTGGGAATGGGGTGATGTTGGATGTTAGGAATTCTGTTACTCTGGGTCATGCATATCCCCCAAACACAGGGCCAGGCCCGCCAGCCCCTAAGACATCTTGTATATTTCATTAGTGCTCCATTTTCCCACCTTTAATCAGCCCCGTTTTCTGCAGCCTCACTGCAGATGTGCACCACTTCCAAGGTTACAGGCAAGGCAGGCTGATCAGGCAGACACCCATCAGAGCTCAGGGCTCAGGGCTCAGGCAGGTCTGCTCAGCGTTTATTATGACCATTCCTGCTGGTTTTGAAAGTGGTGGTTTCTGCTGGGATGATTTCTATGTGATTACACTGAATCGGAACTGGAGGGAATCAATTCAAGGATAAAGCCACAGCTTCCCTCTCACAGTTCACCAGAATCTGACTGCCAGCTAGACCTTTCTTTGAGGCTTAAAACTGTCACCAATTTTTGAAAGCAATTTTGTCTGCTCCCTTTGTTGGATCAGATTTAATCCCAGGGTTCTGCTAGAGGATTAGGCGGGACCAATAGGAATCACAATACAGGAGAAATGGAAAGGCCAGGGACGCATCCCCAGTCCCTTCAGTGCATTGGGAAGGTGTGACAGCAAGCTGGGGCTGTCCAAATGTGACCAGGGGATTTCTGTGGCTCCTGTGCTCACCAGATTCAGTTTCATGGGGTCATTATTGTCTGCAGATCAGGGACCACTATTTCTGGTTCAGTACCTGTGGGTTCTCAATGTGCTCTCAACAAAGCTGAGAAGGAAGGACCTTTGGATGATTACAGTGTCTGTCTTTCAGAATGGACACCTGGAATTTGGTAAGGGACCATTTCTCCCACTAGATGGCACTTGAAGTGCTCAGGAGGAAAGGAGGTGAAGGGGCACCTCTCCATTGCCCCTGAGATGGGTGACAGGTCATCACTCAGCATCACTGTCTTGCTCATTGAGGGCTGAAGTGGAAAGGAGGGTGGGCAGTTCCCTTTTTTAGAGGTGGGGCAAAAGCTGGGGATAGAGAATGGCAAATAGGTAGATTCTTTCATAAGGAAGAGTACAGGGGGGAACAATAATTTTTAAAAATGCAGTCAGAAAATCAAATAATTGGCAAGGATGTGTGGACAAGGATGCTCGCAGCAGTGTTATTTAATTAATTAATCTATTTTTTGAGATGGGAGTCTCGCTCTGTCACCCAGGCTGGAGTGCAATGGTGCAATCTCCACTGACTGCAATCTCTGATTCCCAGGTCCAGGTTCAAGTGATTCTCCTGCCTCAGCCTCCCAAGTAGCTGGGCTTACAGGCACCTGCCACCACACCCAGCTAATTTTTGTATTTTTAGTAGAGACAGGGGGTTTTACCATATTGGCCAGGCTGGCCTCGAACTCCTGGCCTCAGGTGATCAGCAGTGTTATTTTAATGGTGAAAAACTGGAAGCAATCTAAATGCAGCAACCAGAAGACCGGTGACATCAATTATATTTAGAGAAATGACTGGTTAAATATATTGATATGAAAAAATGTCTACCATAGATTGTGAAGTGATAAAAGCAAATTGTGTTATTATATATGTATGCAGTGTAGTATAGTATAGTTAATTATATCATAATAGGAAGTGCAGCCAAATCTTAATTTTTCAGCTAACTGCGAGGCTGTGGGTTTCCAAGTCATTGACTAGTCCTTTGCTCCTTGCGGCTGTCCTTAAAGCCGCTTCAGTGCTCATTCCCACCTCCCCTCGTGGGTGGGCTGGTGTAGGGGGAAAATATAGCAGCCAATTTTGTTGCACATTAGCTGCTCTAATTAAGGCTTAATAGGGAACAAGACTAAAGCTAATGGCTGAGTGAAGTCTTTCATTATCTGCAGCCTCACTCAGCACAGAGAACTAAGGGCGGAGGCTCAGGGCACTGCTGAGGGGCTCGCACAACAGCTGGGCCCTGCACAACAATAACTGATTGTTCCCAGACATGTTAGGAAGACTCACTCTCTGCCTAATGAGTTTCTGTAGAACCAGGGCTGTTTGAAATCAGAGAAGCAGTTTAACTGGCAGTGCTTAATAAAAGTTTGCAAAAGGTATAAACTAGTTGACCTGTTCTGTTCCACTTAATAAATCCTGGGGAGTTACTGATGGGCAGTGGCATTTGAAGACTCTAGGTTCAAATCTCGATATTTCTGGTGACTTGTGTCATGAACTTAGATCATTAAATGTCTTTAGACCTCACGTTAGCCCCCTGGGGGGACTCCACACCTGACATTTCCAATAGCAACTCCAAATAGCACCAAGGTTACTCACACAGAATTATTTAGCAAATACGCAAAACTCACTTTCTCCGCAGAGCATGATTTGGGCCTTCAGCTGTTCGATGTCACAGGAGAACCGGGCAGCTTTCCCGAGCTCCTCATCATATTTACGCTCGCTGACAAAGTGCTGGAGGAAAGAGATGAAAAGCAGGAACCCCATGATTACAGAAATGACGGAGGCACCCCGTGGATGCGTTCACTCTGCTCTTCCGGTGTCCACTGCAGTGCTGACCTGGTAGGGATCTTTCCAGCCCTGTTGCTGGGAGGCTCCACGCTCAGTCTTAGGTCTTAGTGCTGACCTGGCTAGGGAATGAGCATCTTCCTGCCAGGGGAATATGTGAGGGGCCTGTGTTTCTCTTGTTTGGGCCTACATGGAATGTGTGTCTGACTCATCTATTTAACCTTTTAGCACCCCTCGTCCTTCTAGTACTTTTCTGAATTGCGTTCTGGCAGGGTCTTCTGAGTTTGGCCAAGTGCCTGCTAAGGTATTAACCATCAAGAGAAAACATGTCGCCCTTCCTAGACCCCCATTCCTATTTTAACAGGGAACCGGGACGTCCACAAAGCCTTTAGTGTCTGGAAAATATTATTTTAAATGGCAGAATTTCAAGTGCTGTGAAAAGAAGTGAGAAAGAGATTATTTTTCCATTCATTTAAAATTAAGATCTATGTGTAGAAGAGATGGTGAGAAATACAGAAATAACTGTGACTCAGTCCCTTCTTGAGTTTACCAGGGAGTTTAGCAATGGCAAGGAAAACAGATACCATTAACTACCATACAAGGTGGAATGTGGTTGGTGCTTTAGGAATATAAAAGAGGAAGAAATTATTTCCTACTGAGGGCAATGGGGAAAGAGTTATGTAAGAGGGAACACTGAAAAAATCATTGAACACTTACGAGGCACTGGCCAAATTCTTACCAGATCATCTCATTTCATCTGATCACAGTATTATGAAGTCAGTACTATTATTACCTCTGTTTTACAGACGCGGGAATTGGGGTTCTAAGAATCTAAGAGAACACGTAACTTATCCAAGATCACAGAAGTAGAAACTTTTGCAGCTGGACTGTTTCACTCCAAAGCCTGTGCTACTATTTTATGATGGGTGGCGTTTTGATAGGCAGAAATGAAACTCGGAAGATGAGTTGATTTCAATAGATCAGGAAGTTAACAATTACATATTTCTTACTTGATGTTCTAACAAGCTGGAATTTTTGTAGAGAGAGAGGGAAGTTGGAATATATATTGAAGTCCAGCTGTGAATTTCTTTCTGAGGGGAAGGAGATATACTGGGGAAACCAGATCGGCTTTGGGAGTTCAAGTCTGGTCTTAGTGGAGTGTACGAGGCTGGAGGGAGACAGTGGAGGCAGAGAGACTAGTGTGGAGGCCACTGCAATTGGCTGGGTGGGAGGCCACAAAAGCCAGAGCAGAGAAGGTGAGGAGGGAAAGGCCACTGATGCCCTCAGCACCCTCGGGTGAGGTCCTCTTCCCCAAGGGGCCCGCTTTCATGCCCAACCAGGAGGTAGGGTGTTGAAAAGTCACTTGCCACTGTCTATCATTGCCAAGCAGTTTTATGCCCCAATTTGCAATCTTACTTTCAAAGCTAGCAGCAGCTGTGTCTTGCAACCATTCTAGTTTCCTGGAAGTGGGTAAGAAGCTGGAAGGCGTGTGTGTGTGTGTGTGTGTGTGTGTGTGTGTGTGTGTGTGTGTGTGTGTGTGTGTGTGTGTGTGTGTGTGTGTGTGTGTGTGTGTGTGTGTGTGTGTGTGTGTGTGTGTGTGTGTGTGTGTGTGTGTGTGTTTAGTATACTGGGTGAAAAAGTGGATAAGGGGAATTTTAAAATTTCTTCCTATTTTGTTGTAAATACTTATACTTGCCTTCCTGGTAACTATTTCCCCTTCTGGTAACTGTACCCTGATGCATTTTCAAAGATCCATAATCTTGGTGGGTCTGGCGATCAAGATGTCACACCCTCTCTGGGACAAATGATGGACGTGACCCAAGTGGAGGCCAATCAGAGCCTCTCTCTTAGGGATCTGAGCCAAGCGGGGTGGTACAGGGCTGACGGTCCCATGAGAGTGTCTAGTGATTATTGCTTCTTATTTCACCAGAGCCACCCCAGTTCCTACCTAATTGTTGAGCTGAGCCTTCAGACAGGGCTCTGCTTTGCTGAGCTATACTCACATCCTGTCAAATTCTACTTGTCCTTGAGGTTAGCCAGGGTCAGTTTCTGTTGCTTGTCAATGAAGGAATCTAATAAATACGTATTTATGGGTAGTATTCTTAAAAATGCAACTAAACTAGAAAAGAATATAGGAAAGAAATCTCCACAGACCGCATGCTTTCTAATCTTCACCATTACACTACGTTCATGCTTTGTGTGTGTGTATATACCTGTGGATGTGTTTATATGCATACATATAAATCAGTGTGTGAAAATAATATCCCCCATCCCAGCTATAATTCATGGCCAAGTTACTTTATTTGGGTCAGTCTCTGACTGACAAAATAGCTTGTACTGACTGACAAAATAGCTTGTACCTCTCCTTTGGAGTAACACATTCCTTCAAAGCACATTACACTTAAACACAGTGATTATGTGGGTCTTCCCCCTTCTGTGTTCTCTATTTCCACCCTGTGGAAGAGAGCTGGGTGTAGATGTTAGATCCTCAGAGAGCAGAACTCTGTGGATGCAAAACAAACATAATGAGGATCAGCTCTCTGGCTCAGGGTTCAGGCTGTGATATTTTAGAACTGACCTTAATTTCTGCCCTGAGTTCGGCCAGCTGCATCTCTGCCATCTGACTGGCAAGGTCAGTGAGTCTCTTTAGTTCTTCTGCTTTCTTCTGACGAGCAGTCAGGATTTCCACTGCCAAATAAGGAGGAGTCATACATTAGGGCCAGAGATTGAAACATATTAAATAACCTAATTTCTTGGAATCAGTTCTCACTCCACAGACTGATTGCTTTGTTGGACCACGACTGTGTTTTCTGAGTTGGTCACGGAGGCGGGTTCACCCTCTGTGCCTATTACCAACAACCCAGTTCCTCCTGTCCTCCACCAATCCCCAAGCCAAACACAGTCCCTTCTGATTCACTGTACACTCCCACTCTACATTTTCTCCACTGGTGTCTGACCTCACTTAACGGAATTTAGACTTTTGAAATTTGTTACTCCAAACAACGATCTCTGAAAAACAACACTTATTAAAATCCTCTCTGAGTGATACTGCAAAGACAGGAAGTCTACTAAGCAGAAATCATTCTATATGTGCTGCACTATTAAACTTTAACAGCAGCAGCCCTCTTGAACTTTAACACGTACTCACTTAGGGTGACTAGCTGTGTTATTGGAATCTGACATAAAAATCTAACTTTATTAGTTTTTTTGTGAGCCAAAAATGTCTCTGCTTTTGATACTCTGCAGATACGTTTCCATTCAGCAAAGAAACAGAAGTTCTACCCCAGAGTGTCTTAGGTCTTTCTATAAGTGTCCCCAATGGAAAAATTTCAAGAGTGAGTTAGGCCAGCTAGAACTAGATTCGTGTGAATTTTTTAGCACCTGCACACGTAGAGAGGACACTGGGGAGTACTCTGGCTCCAACATTTTCACACATCTTCAGATGAACTAAAAGTTCAAATAGATGTAGTAGCCTATTGGTTGGTTTGTGTCTGTGTGTGTATACACGTGTTTCCCAAAAGATTACGGTGCTCAGAAGCAATCAATACAAACACACAGGATGAGATTTAAATATGAAGCTGGATCTTACATTAGATAGACTTGTGGCTCTCTAATTCGACTCATATGAATTGCCTTCATTTCTTTGGGACGAGCATTTTGAGTTATAAGAAAAAAGGTGTTCATCTAAGATGACATTCATGTCAGACTCACATTCTATGCTTGGCTGAACAAGGATCAACTGCGTTATTAGACCAGATTCACAGCACACATGCAGGTCCAAACAATATGATTTCTGATTTTAAGAGTTCTTATTACTCAAAATATCAAAAGATAGTCACTGCAAAAGCCCAAAAAGAAGTACAGAATCCATCAAGAGTTAAGATTCCCTGCAAATCATAAACCATTCTTTAGACAGACTGAAAGCCATTATCTTCTTTTTTTTTGAGATGGAGTCTCGCTCCTTCGTCCAGGCTGGAGTGCCGTGGCGTGATCTCGGCTCACTGCAAGCTCCGCCTCCCGGGTTCACACCATTCTCCTGCCTCAGCCTCCCGAGTAGCTGGGACTACAGGTGCCCGCCACCACGCCCGGCTAATTTTTTGTATATTTAGTAGAGACGGGGTTTCACCGTGTTAGCCATGATGGTCTCAATCTCCTGACCTCGTGATCTGCCTGCCTCGGTCTCCCAAAGTGCTGGGATTACAGGCGTGAGCCACCGCACCTGGCCCCAAGACATCATCTTTTTATGCTGATATCAATGTTGAGATGTTAATAAAATAATTAGTCTATAACTCATACAGCTTTATCATCTGCCAAACTATGCTAATCATGCTTTGATTCTTTAACTGGGGCTCCCCCTGGCCCCCATTTACAATACCATGTGGCTGGGCAGACAGATCTGTGCCTAACAGTCTTTCTGAATACAGAGGAGCTAGTGAAAAACTTGTCTGGATGATGAGAGTGAAAGGAAGTCTCATCTCAATGTAGACAACATATTGCTGAATGATCTCTTAGGACACCCAGTGGGACCAAAGGTCACAAAAAGGTGGCTCACTATCATTTTCAGCCAGAGTACATATGTCTTGTTTGGTCCACACATTATGTTTACAAATTAATTGCCCACATTTAAAAATTAGAAGATTCCATTTGAAAGCTGGCTCTCTGGCATCTCTTAAAATACTGGAATTTCTGGCCACAGTTGGTCAACATTCCTACATGGTGACAAGTGGCTGAAGCCAAGAAGCCACTGCCCTCTTTAGATGGAGTCGGGTGCCCAGTGTGCCATGGTTTCCCCCTGCCCCATTTGGCACATTAATGTTACCTATCTGTTTCCTGCGAGAGAATGAGTCTGTGAGTCATTCTCGGGACTACGGTGTGAACTGCACTATGTAGTTCTTTGTATCCATGGCACCTAGTGCCTGCTTGGTACACAAGGGGTAGGCAATATGCCTGCTGAGTGAAGAATTCAATGAATGAATTAACCTATTACTTAAAGGGAATATCTAAAGAAGGATGGAAGTTCCTTTTCTACAGGGGTCACTTAAGACTGTTTAGGATCCATACCTTTGATTGGTTATGTTATTTGTTTGCCATTATAATTCAATATATGGATGGGACTAACATCTGCAGCATGAGAAAACAATTCAAGTAGGAAGATGAAATGAGGTACGTTCTTCTTGCAAACTAAAATTAAAAAAATTAATTCTGTGCCAGGCGTAGTGGCTCACACATGTTATCTTAGCACTCTGGGAGGCTGAGGCAGGAGGATTGCTTGACTCAGGAGTTCAAGACCTGCCTGGGCAACAAAGCAAGACCCTGTCTCATCAAATTCATAATAATAATAATAATAATAATAATAATAATAATAATAATAATAATAATAAATTTGAAGGCCCAGACTTGAAAAGCAGCTAGTAAAGGGGTCATTAGGCCCTCAGTGATGACACAGTCCAACAGATCTGACTTTTCTTCATGGATCATTTGTGAGACTGGTGACAATTAGGGGCCACTGTTCTTTTTGATTAAGTAGAACTTGGGCATTCATACCAAACAAAAGATTTTGTAGAAATAGATATAAATGGGCCTTAAAATAGGAATGCAGGTGCAAGATCACCAATAAATTCTGAGTTTACACTCATGCCAATGTGCATGAAAATAAATACTTTGGATCAGCAAGTGTTGAAATGCATTTTACATATAGTCTCATTAACATTTCAAAGCCTTTCATTATGAAAAAAGCCTTAAAACTTGAGATCTAAAGCCAATATTCTTTGGCTGGAGGGATGAACGTTTTCACCTCAAAAACATCAATCACACAAACAAAAAACAAAAACAGATCAGATCTTAAGCTTCATTGATCCTGTAATTTACAATAGAATAATAAGTATGTTTTGGAAGCACCATGCTTTCAGAAATCTGTAGAGGGAGACAATTCTGTACAGCTTAGGTTTTCACTGCATTCAATACTTAATTAATATTATGTATGTATAAACAGTAGCTGGTAAGCTGAAATCCACTTTCTCAATAGGATTTATAAACTCCTTCAAGTTTTTGAAACACATTGGAAGCTTGCTCATATTATCTGAACCATAGAAAATCTTAAGGCTTCTCAAAACAATAACCCTCAGCAGAAAATATACTCAAAATCCCAAGGTGGGGGCCAGGAGCTGGAGAAGTGGCTCTTTAAGCACAAAGATTCTTTGGAATACCTTTTATTCCTTAAAAATTCTTGTGAATTTTGCATTCTACTTCATAATTTGTTTGTGTTACTATGAATTTACAAAGTAATGTTTTCTTCCTGTATCTCTAGTGAACTTGACACCTGTGCTTACCTGGGTATAAACATGAAGTTTGAGACCCTAGCACTACAACACACTTGGTTTCTTCTTCTGTAAAATCTGTGTAGGAACTGATCACATCTTGTAGGGGTGTTGTGGAAATAAATGGAATAACATATGTGAGGTGTTTCGTATAGTATACTCAGAATGCTAACTCTAAATATTATTGATAAAGTGAGATCTCTTCATCTAGAATATACTTCCTCTTTTTTGCAATTACATGAATGTTCACTAATATTCGTTCCCACAGTCTACAGATACTGATTTATTTACAATAATTCATTTAACAAATATTTATGAAGTACCTGCAGTCTTCTCAGCACTGGGTTAGGTGCCAAGAGGGATTTAGGAGCTTCTGTTATAATTGAGGAAATATGGTTTATAACGTCTACAGGAAATGTAAAGTGTGAAAAATACTCTTGAGACCACAGAGAACCAAGTTAAAGATGGTGGTTGTAAAGACAGTTCTGTAGTTAGTGGGGAGAAATTCCATGGTTCTTTCTATTTGTGGAGAAGACATAGTGTTGATACAGGCTTGTCATTTGAGAGATTCAATAGAACCCTGACCTCCATTTTTTGACTGTAATATGAGGGGGTTGGGGTAATTTACTAATAAGAACTCTTCCCTTTTTGCACACATATTGTGTCAGGCTCTGTGCTAAGTGCCTGACATGTATTTTTTCATTTTATCTTTACAATAACTACTTGAGATGGATATTATTATTACTGTTGTTGTTTTTATTATTATTTTTAATACAGGGTCTCTCTCTGTTACCCAGGCTGGAGTGTAATGGCATGATCATGGCTTGCTGCAGCCTTAAACTCCTGGGCTCAAGTGATTCTCCCCTCTCACCCTCTAGAATAGCTAGAACTATGGGCACATGCCACCACACGTGGCTAATTTATTTTTTATTTTTATTTTTTTAGAGATGGGGTCTTACTGTGTTGCCCAGGCTTGGTCTCGAACTCTTGGCCTCAAGCAATCCTCCTGCCTTGGTCTTCCAAAAGGTCTGAGATTATATGTGTGAGCCACTGCCAGGGCCTAAGGAATATTAGACTTTGAGAAGTCAACAACATGGTTCAGGGACACACAGCCAGTTAGAGATGGAGGTTGGACTTGAACTCAGTTCTGCCTGCCTCAAAAGCATGCAAATGGGCTTCCCCAGGGCTGAGGTTAGTTCAAAAACCAGGGCCTGCTGTACCAATTACTGAAGTTAGGTGAACCCTGTCAACCAATCTAGCAGTTTCAGCTAGCCTGAAAGCTTGGTGAGTGCAGGCTCTACATTTGTCTGTTTGCTGTTTATCCTGGACACAAGGAAGCCCATGTGTTTACTGATTGAGTAAGTTTTTAAAATGAGATGCTCTCCAGAGATGCTCCAAATTCCACAGGTCTTGGCATCAAACACTATCATGTCTCAAGAAGGAAAAATGAGTACATGAAACCCGAGGTCTTTTCTTGACCTCTAAGAAAGTGATGATGTGCTAGTGACTTTCCATTTTGGTTCAAGAGGATCATTTGTGTCTGTGTTGGTTGTTAGCATTTTTATCATTAGGACATGAAACTGAAGTAAGCTATACTTGAGAAGCAGGGAAAATCCCAAGTTGTGTATATAATCTACTTTTACTGAAGATGTCAACAAATTTCATAAGAATAAAATAATTTCACAACCAAAGAGATTGTTTAACTACCTAAATAGTCCATCGCTTCACCCTGGATCACATTAGTTTCATTTAACAAAGCTTGCTGTATTTCAGGATTCTAAAATGTTGCTTACAATTATTTAGATGCCTGACTAAAGGAGGTCTGAAATGAACAACAAAATAATTTAGAAAACTGTGTAACAAAAATAACGATAGCTATTTTCCATAAAATGACACTTGAATTATGGCCTAGGTCCAGACAAGAAAAATAAAAAAGAATGAAGAATCTGGTCTGATCTTTCATTCTGGCAAAAGAAAGACATCACAACAAAGGTAAAAGGATTTCACTGAAATCTGGTTAGGGGCACAGACTGCCATTTATCCAATTCATCTTTGGGTAAAGATGAGGAATTTAAAATGCCCAGGAGACAAGGATTGTAAAACTAAATCCCAGCTGAAAAATAGGGTCTTAGGGGTCCCATTAACACAGCAAACTAAATTCAATAATAAGAGAGGGCCTCACACATTCACTTGTGGTTTGATGTTGAATCTAAGTAATCTTGTCTTTGTTGAAATTTCCAACTCATGAGCCTCAGTCTATTTAAGACGGTAATTCTTCTCTACTACTCAAGTAACTTTACCACAGTGGAAAGGTTTAGAAATCAGCATAAAGAAAATAAAACAAGTCAAACCCAGAATGTTAATATTTTATGTTAAATTTAGGATTAAGTTTTGCAATGATCAAGATGATTTGAGCATGTTCATTATTTAAACAGAGAATTTGGTACATTAAGCAATCTGATTGGTGATTTGCAATTTAAAATATGGAGTTAATTTTCTTTTGCGGTTTTAAGTTGGCAGGTTGGTCAGTGTATTTGACGAAGTTCATGAACAGAACTGGAGTATTTTAAGAAAACTGTTTAGGCCGGGCGCAGTGGCTCAAGCCTGTAATCCCAGCACTTTGGGAGGCTGAGGCGGGTGGATCACAAGGTCAGGAGATTGAGACCATCCTGGCTAACATGGTGAAACCCCATCTCTACTAAAAATTCAAAAAATTAGCTGGGCGTGGTGGCGGGCACCTGTAATCCCAGCTACTCAGGAGGCTGAGGCAGGAGAATGGTGTGAAACTGGGAGGCGGAGCTTGCAGTGAGCAGAGATAATGCCACTGCACTCCAGCCTGGGCCACACAGCGAGACTCCGTTAAAAAAAAAAAAAGAAAACTGTTTAGTGTATCTTTAATTTTGAATTATTAATCTTATTTATTACTTTTTTTTTTGAGATGGAGTGTCACTCTGTCGCCTAGGCTGGAGTGCAGTGGCGCGATCTCGGTTCACTGCAAGCTCCGCCTCCCGGATTCATGCCATTCTGCCTCAGCCTCCCGAGTAGCTGGGACTACAGGCGCCCGCCACTACGCCCAGCTAATTTTTTATTTTTGTATTTTTAGTAGAGACGGGGTTTCACCGTGTTAGCCAGGATGGTCTCGATCTCCTGACTTTGTGATCCGCCTGCCTCAGCCTCCCAAAGTGCTGGGATTATAGGCGTGAGCCACCACACCTGGCCTTGAATTATTAATCTTATAAGAGTTGCTTAAAAGCTTAGGAACACTTTGCTTGTTAGGTTTGTGAGTTTGCCTTGTCTGACATCTGAAGCGCTTAAGACAAATCAGATATATTAAATTTATATATGTAATTAAAAATGTTGAGGGGAATTTAAGTAATTAAGTTTCAAATGGGACTAATTTTCTAGGAAAATTTAATATGATAAACTTAACTGAACCTAAAAAGAACTAGTAAAAATGATGATGATATTTATAAGTTTTAAAGAGTTAAAATTGTCTTAAAATCTAATACTAAATTCAATGTCATTTTAAATCCAATTAACTATAGGTTCTTTATGTGCACAAACATCCCTTTGGACTTTAGAAAGCTCAACTGACACCTATTATGTACTGAGTGTCCATCCTGCCATGCACTCACCTGTATGAGGTGAGTGTTACAACTGTATCCTTTTGCCAGATGACGTAAATGAGGCTTCCAGGGGCTAAGTGACATCCCTAAGGTTACAGAGTTCATGAGCCAAAATTTCAGTATAAATTTTAGGACCCTGCTCAGAATCCGGTATCATTGTCAGTCTGACCTATGGATTGCTTCTGATTGGGAAGCTCCTAATCAAATAACCATGTGTTGTCTACTTACTGGCTTCTTCTTTAACTTTATCCATTTCTGCCATTAATGAAACTTCTTTGTCAATGATGCTGGGGAAAAACAAAAACAAAAACAAAAGCAAAGAATGCTTAATCAAAGATAAACTTTTAATAAGCACTGAAAGTAAAAGAAAAATTATTTTCATTAAACAAAATACAAAATTACCATAAATATTTCTATGCTACAATGCCAGCAGTACACTCTGCCTCTCCAAAAAATGAGGCAACATGGAAGGGATGTTCCCAAGGATTACATAGTGACATCTGCTGATTAAATCATTGTCAACAAACCTAAAAAAAAAAGTCTTTTAGACTTTCAGAATTGTGCTGCTTTGAATTTAAATTTGGGAATATTTTTGTCCTATGCATTCCAAAGTTCCAAAACAACGTAAGTATTTGAAAAGCTGGCACTTAGGTCCTTAAGAACTGTAGTTCCCAGTGCCTCTGTGCTCCAACCTGAGAGATTCTGGCTGGGAGGGAAGGAGATGGGCCCAGTCCTGCTGCAGATGGTCCTGGGACCATACTTTGAGACATATGGTCTGGGCCAATCCATCCACATGCTCAACAACATGAGTCTCTGCCTTTTTCATTCTCCCGAGTAAGCATTTCAAGGTTCTAATTAACTTTTCCTCATATTTCATTTATTTTTTGGTTAGTCCTTTGAAAAGATATTACCTGCATAAAGCTAACAATGATCTGTCCCAAAGTTTGCTTCTCTCCTATCCCATCCCAACCCCCCAGTTCTCTAGTTCCCCTCCCAGAAGTAATGCATCATGACAAATTCCTTATATGTCCTTTTACAGATTTTTATGTAGGAAGGAGTGAAGAGAGGTTTCAGTAAAAAGGCAGGGAGCTGTGCAGGGTGAAGAGCCTGGGGAAAATCCCCAGGGTGGGTGAGCACAGATGTCAGATTCTCTTTACATTTTTAGTTTAGTCATAATATTTAAATATATATCTTTAAAATATAAGGACTTCTGGGGACCACAATAATTTACTATAGCACCTATAAAACATTCACAATAATTTAATGTTATCAGATATCTACTTAGTATTCACATTTCCCCAACTGTCCCATATATCTTTTTGTTTGTTTTAACAGTGTGTTAAAACAAGGATCTAAACAAGCCCTGTTCATTCCAATTGGTTGACTGACTCTTAAATCTGTTTTAATCCAGAGGTTCCCTCTCATCTGTTTTCCCAACCCCTTTGCAATTTATTTGTTGAAGAAATTAGGTTGTTTGTCCTGAAGAGTTGTGCAAAGCCTGAATTTTACTGATTACATCTCCATGGTGTTATTTAGCCTGTTGTTCTGTATTTCCTATAAATTTGTTATTAGATGTAGAAATATGATTAGATTCAGGTTTTATTTTCTTAGGAGGAACACTTGATAAGTGTATTGTGTCATTATGTGTGTGCTGATGGAAGTATATGATATGAACTACTCCACCTGAAAAAAAATCAGACTGAGTTTAATCAAATTTCTACATCTAAAATGGCAAATTTATAGGAAATACAAAAGACTTCTCTCCTTTTTATGATCTTAGCAGCCATTGGTGATCATTTCCTAGATTTATAGGGTTTGCAAAATTGAGATATTCACATTCTCTATCGCTCCTTCTTCATTTATTTCCTGGAATTCTTCCATAAAGAGAAACTTTATCAATGATTTGGTTATCATGAAGTATAGTTTGCATAGGTAAGGTAGGATGAATGCTTGATTCTCCCCTTTTGTTTTCAAAATGATAGTTGGTTCCTTAGCATCCTTCAAAGGTAATCAAGATGATTTTTTTGCTTGTTTGTATATTTTAATTCTACACATTAATTATAAACTCATATTTAATGTGCTTCAAAACACTGTTATCATCTTTATTACTCTCAGATTGTTCCATCGCATGGACTTTTTCTTCTCCATCAGATGTACTTTCGCAATTTAAAGTGTGTTGAAAATTTACTTCCTCTGAAAAATTTTGCAGTATTTGTCAAAGTAAGAAGTGACTTCTGGGATATATCTGTGTAGTTTGGGGGCTCCTCAAGTAGACTGTGCAACCTAAATACTTGAAGAGTAAAGGACTGTGTGCTGAGGAACTCAGCTCTTTCCAACCAGGAAATCCTAGTGGAAAGGACTAATTGCAGTGCATGGCATGTTCTCCAGAACTGGGCTCTAAGCCTAGTCCCTCAACTGCAGACAACATCGGCCAGCCCCATGACACACATGGCTTACGGTCACTGGATATGATCACTTTGGTGTAACCACCATATCAGGACGCCTGTCCCTTATCTATTGACGTTACATTGGTATGTCAATGTGTTTTAAGTATAGGAAATGCATGATACAGAAAGGTGTACAGTGAGAAGGAACTCTTTATCCCATCTCTGCCCCAACTTACTCAGTTCCCCTCCCTGGAGGTCTCCAATGTGACAAGTTCTTGCGTTTCCAGAGACTGTCTATGTAATCAACCAGCATATATTCAGTAATTGTATGAAATGCCGGGTTGAGTCAATAGGCTTTGTGCTCCTGTGATTATGAGCTTCTCTGCCAAGTTCACAAACATAGCCATGACAGAGGCATCTGTGTGTGTGTGTGTGTGTGTGTGTATGTTTTCATTATTTACAACCTTCTTAGAGAGGGGCACTGCTACCTTACTTTAGGGAAACAAAGACTGCTCGAGACAAGCTGTTGGGGAGATATGGGGAGAATCTACAGATGTGGAGCCAGAAACCCAAACTACAAATATATGGTTAAGCTACTCTGCTTGAGGACATGTTTTGAATTTTTATCCCTTACAGAAAGGGAAGAGAGAAAAGAGAAAAGTCAGCACGACGACATTCTTTGTGGGAGAGCTGAGAAGAATGTGAGAGGACCTGCCAGGACTCATTGGGGAAATAGTGAAAAGCAGATAGAGAGGAAAGAAAATGACGATGGCAAGAAGAAGCAATTAGGATTCACATTAGGATTCCCTTCCCTGAATCAACTAGAAGGCTTTATAAATAGAGGCCCTGGGTTTAGAGAGCATGCCCAGCACACACTAAGGGAAATACTGCTGCATGTGACACAAGACTGACATGTCCTCAGATGCCCAGCGGAGGGGAGAGGAGCAGACTGCAGGCAAAGCAGAGGTCCTGGAGGCTTGGGAATCCTCCTGCCTGTGTGTGGGGTTGGTGGAATGGTGGTGTGTGCAAGGGCCTTTGCTAATTTCTTTATCAGCTACAAGACCATTGTAACACTTTTGTTGATCAAATTTGTTAACATAATTTTGTGCCCAGAGAATTTACAAGATGGACATTTGGGGTACAATACTTGTCCCCAGGTCTAACACATATTAAAGAAAGCTGGGTATTTATATACAATGGTTAGTTCAGACCTTCTGGGCTAACAACAGGAGAGAAGAGGGTTTACACAATAAATTGTTAATCTGCTTAATGCACACCCTTGAGGATGTGAAAGAGCCTGTGAAGTTGGCATCAAACCAGGCTTCCTTTCCTCTGGGCATTTCCATAGAAGATCGTCCGCAAGCATCGTAGTAATTCAAGCTCTGCTGTCTATGGGTGGCTGCTTTCAAAACTCACGTGCACAAAGGCAAGCCTGTGATCTCTGCTGACTCAGGACCCAGCTTGGAGCTGATGAACTGATGCAAACCAAGATCAGGGGCCAGCCCAGGGCAGATAAACCCGGCCTGCCCTTGAGAATCTCAATGTGTAGACCTGAGAGTTCCTTGAGTTTTGCTTTCCAGGCAGTAGGCTTGTCAAGGGAAGAATAATGGTGGGAAGTGGATGTGGAGGAAGTAGTAAAGCCAGCCTGTCCTTTGGCAGGCTGTCAGACAGTGAGGAGCCAGCCTCACATCGAGCGAGTGCCAGACCAAAAGAAGGTCAGAGAGGAAAGACCATGCCTAAATCCTTCTAAATGCCCACAAAGCCTGGGGTGTCTGGGTGTGTCACATCCAGTTTTGGAAGTAATTTCATCGGTGCCATTTCCACATTCTGTGGAATCTTCTTAAGAGGTACCAGGACAAAGATAGACACGTGTGGGTAGTCAAGTGCAGCTTGACAACTCTGCAGGCTGGACAAGGACAGAGGGCACTTGGCAAAGCCCTGGTATGGAGTTACCAGATATGGAGGGAGGAGTGAGTGCCTTGGAGAGGAATGACATTAGGGAGTTGATGAGTCACAGAAGAATCACAGACAGTATCAGGAACCACATTCCTACTGTGGAAGCTGCAAGGTCACACACTTGCTTTCGAGGTACGCCTCTGCAGACACATATCAGCTCTCAGTTGCCTCAAAATGTGAGCTGATCACTTTCTGGGTGCAGATGGTGGGCCAGGCACATTAGGTAGAGCGCCAGTGCCTTCCTGGAATGATCTCATCTAAGCTTCCTGACATCCCAGGAGGAGTGAGCCTGGCTTTCTCCTTGCCACAGGGGCTTGAAACAAGCCCTTCCCTCTGCCTTGAAGACAACTCTTCTGCTTAACCTTGCTTCTCTTCATCTAATCAGCTCTGAGTCCTCCTTCAGGTCTTTGCTTAATCGTCACTTCCTTAGAGAGTTCTGACTGAGTTTTTAAAAACTTCTGTTCAATTTCATGATCTTAGACTATTATGGGTTGCTCAACAAAAATTTCTTGATAGTGATGAATATAAGGGAAGACAACATATTCATTTTTCTGTGGCATAACAATAATGAAACTTACTAACTAGTACATTGCGGTCCTTGCATATACATCACATTTATGCAAAACTTTATATAATTTTGGTCATTGATGGAATTTAATCATTTGAGACATAAGCTTATAAGTAAAGGTGTCATGATACTCATCAAACACACAAGGTTTGGCTGAGTCAAAACAGGCAGTTTGCAAACTATGGTGGTTTAATTACTGAAATTTGTTCTCCCACCACTGATCATCTGAAATGCTAAGCTCTGAATGTTTTTGCTTTTCAACAGTGATCCTGAGTACTTGACAGAAATACATAACTCTTTAATTGGCTTTCCACTGGCCACTAAAAGTTTTCTAACTGGTTGGGTAAAGCCCTCTGGAGGGCACCAGGCACATCAAACGTGTTCTACATAAACAGAGCTCCCATAAAATCCACGCGGACCTCACATGTTTCAGATGTGCCCTTTCTCCTTCTAAAAACACATCTTCTCATTTTAGCCAAACTGCCTGGATAGTAAAATTTTACTTTGTTGCCATAAAAAAGCTTTTATTATCAAAGCAATAAGGTGCAAGGAGGAGATTACCATGGCAAAGACCTTACAGTTTATTATATAGTTAATCACAGAGATAAAGTGTCATTTATAAAAATGTTTCCACTGTCTTGATTCCTTTCTATAGAGGACTGATAATAACAATAATGAAAAGAATCAGAAAGCCTTGTTAGTAGTAATAGATTTATCATTTTCTGCCCTGTGAATGGCTCTTTAAATTTGGAGACGGAGGCATTGAATGACAAAATTGATTCATTTGGAAGCTTGGGTCAGTCATGTCAGGCCTAGTGTTCTTCAAAAATAAAGATGCCACCATAGAGAGGCAGCCACAGGACCATCAATGTGGTTGATAAGCTGGAGAGCAGAATCTGCTGGTAGATACTGAGGAATGAGAGCAGAATTTCAAAGGGGAGGTGAAGAACTCAATCTGTAACAATAGCCAGAGTTAGATGTTAAAGAGTTAAAACCAGACCACATTCCATCTTCCATACATTTGCTTCAGGGAGACTAGAATGAGAGGAATTGCTGGGGACCATCTGATCCCAGACAATTTTGCGGCAGAACCTTCCTGTGGGGAAAGTACTTCAGCTGGAGCTTCCTTAACTCATCATCTGCCAAGCCGACAACTGCAGGATGGGAGCATGGGGAGGCAGGCAGGCCCAGCAGGAGGGGCATGCAGAAAGAGAAGGTGGGAACTGCTGGAGAGAAAGGATGCTATGAATGCTAATGAATATTTCAGCCTTCCTGGCCTCTATCTACCAAATAGCATAACGCATGCCAAAGACTGATAAGCCCTACAGCCAGGCTTCCCTGCATAAAGAATTTCCATTTCTTTCACTAAAAAGAAAAGAGTGGTATAAAAACATCTCTCTCCACTGTGGGCTCTGATGCTTCTTAATGCAAAGGAATAAGAACTGTGACCAACAGTTCTAACATCCCCTGAGAGGGATGTCAGCTGGGCTGATAGCCTAGTAGTGCCCACTGACCACCACGTGGACCTTGAGCTGGGAAGCTACAGTTGCCCCTTACTAGCTAGCACTGAGCATCTGTGTCCCTTCCCTTAAATTTTGCCCACTAGTTGCAAGGCAGGAAAACTTCCTTTATACATTTAAGGCCTAATGTACTGTTCCCATGAGTACCATTTCCAGTCCAACTCCCCAAGTATTACCAGCAATTATTGGGCCCGGGGCAAAGCTAGTCAGGGGTTTCAGCTTACCAATTTCTCAACTGTTGCAGCTGTCAACAAAGATGCTTCCCTGGCTTGACAGCCACAAATGCAGCAAGACTGTATGGTTCTTTATTCCCAGGGTCAGGAGACCTGGCAGCCCTAACTGTAAAGGGCACTCACGCTCTTGCACACTGCCAATTCCCGGCTCTTCCTTGCTGTTCTGCTCCCCATCCTGTCCTCTCTCCTGTACCCTCTATGCTGGTTACTGGTGTCATCTCTCACCCAGTGTCCATGGCTCCTCTTCCTTCACTTCCCACATGGTTACATCCTTGGGAGTCTACCCCAGAAATGTCTGTCTGTCCCATGCACCTCTCCGCTTCCACTGACTCTTATTTAACCCTGAGCACATTATCAAGTCCTTGGCTATTTGTTGTTGTTTATTGTTACACTGCTGGAATTCCCGGGTCTGTCACCTTCCACTCTGTATATATTTGCATTTAGGTTTTATAACAACCTGGATTCTTTTCAAAACTGGAAAATAATAATATATTTTTTTTTCAAAATGCAGCACTGGTGACAAATTGGTCCTTCTAAAGATTTCTTGGATTTAACAGTGTTATTTGGTAAACATATAAAACCCTGCATACATGTCCACAGCATGTATACCGGGGTTAGCACACAACCCTTTGAAAGGCTGCCTACTAATCATGCTCGTCTGGGAAATACAGTGGGGGTGCCTCAAGCACAAACCACACTCAACATACAAAGCAAAGTCAAAATCCATCTGACTGTCAATGAACATCAATGACTATACTCAATTGCCAATCAGGCTGACATTTTATTTCTACTACTTTTATGAGAGGCAATACAATGTGTTAATATTGTTTAGTCTGCATATTTTATGTTGGAATCATACAAAGATTTGAAATCATGGTTAATAAATTGTTCATCATACTGTCTGAGATGCATTTCTGGAATGAGACACACAGATTTAGTATAAGGACTAACTCAACATTATAATATTTTGGAGTTCTTCAAAAAGGACATAATTATTAAAGAATACACAGGGATTTCTTTTTCTTATTGGAATTTTTTACATGACAGAATAGCATAATCCCATAGTATGGAAATCCCACAACATTAAATGTTCAACTGAAAAATCTATATTCCTCTGTTTAGAAATTGTACATATGACTTTGATGAACAATAGAAATTTTTATCTTTGCTAATTACTTATTAGTTCAGTTTCTTTTCATGGAGGTCACTATTCAGGGAAAGTAACTTGACTGTATTTCAGTGTCTTTGACTATAAAAATGCTGACTCCCCTGCTTCCCCTTTTAAAGTTACATCTGCCGGGCGCGGTGGCTCACGCCTATAATCCCAGCACTTTGGGAGGCCGAGGCAGGCAGATCACCTCAGGTCAGGAGTTCAAGACCAGCCTGGCCAACATGGTGAAAAACCCCATCTCTACTAAAAAACTGGAAAATATTAGAAAGCAGGATAAAATGAAACAAATTTCAAAATAAAACAAAATAAAGCAAAATGCCCCTTTGTCTCAAGCACAAAATAGAGCCAACCACTCTGATCACTGTTGTATTTCCTTCCTTCCAAAAAAAAAAAAAGAAAACAGTGGGGGCAAGGGGAAGGGCATTTATGTAGATGCCGTCATGGTTGCTGAACATAAATAACAGGAACAGAAACTGGAAGAAACTGATACAGTACAAGAAATGCCAGAAATGCTGGCCCACATTCAACTCAAGGCAGCCAGGCCTAGCCTCCTCTGCTCCTGGCCTCCACGCAGGCTCTCATGTGAGAAGGGGAGGGGAGAGGCTCTTCTTGTTTTTGGCCTAGAAGGCTCTTCCCCACAATCGCAGGTGCTGTTATTGCCCATGGTAAGGCCCTACCCTAGTCCAGGCTTCCAAAGTGGAGCACGAATACAATATTAAATTTTATTACTCACTTGTTAATTCTAAGTAGGCTTTCCTCATCTTTAGTATACAGATTAACAGTAGTATAAATGTATAATTTATAAATGAACTTTCTGATTTCAGAGGGATGTGCTTAAAATTCATTTATTGATGGAGTGAGACCATCATCATTAATTAATTTATTTTTGAGACAGGGTCTGGCTCTGTTGCCCAGGCTGGAGTGCAGCAGTGTGGGTGTGATGTTGGCTCACTGCAAACTCCGCCTCCTGGGCTCAGGCGATCCTTCCACCTCAGTCTCCAGAGTAGCTGGGACCACAGATCTACACCACCACACCCAGCTAATTTTTATATTTTTTTTGGTAGAGACAGGGTTTTTCCATGTTGTCCAGGTTGGTCTTGAACTCCTGGCCTCAAGCAATCCTCCCACCTTGGCCTCCCAAAGTGCTGGAATAACAGGTGTGAGCCACTGTACCCAGCCGAGACCATCATTATTGATGGAAGAAGGGTACTTCTCCCTGAGCACATTATGTTCTTTCTTGCCACTGGTTCTTTGTGTTGCTTCTTCTGGATGGAATCTTCTTTATTCCTTCTCCATCTGGCAACTTTCTAGTCTTCCTTCAAGATCCTGCTCAAAGGTCACCTCTGCAATGGAACCTTTCCTAATGAGCCAGGTAGAGTTGATTTTCCCTTTCCCCAGCTCCATTCCAGCTTGTTTACATCTGCAGGCATGGGCTGCATACTAGTGCATGGGCTTTTTTTTAGGAAAAAGACTGTCTTTATCCCTCAGTCTTTCTAGAAGTGCTCCTTCGAGTGTGGTCAGCAGACCACCTACATTTGTACTCACTACACTCATTGAGTGGAAGATTCTTGGGTGCCACCCAACATCCACAGAATCAGAATATCTGGAAATGGGGCCCTGATGCTCCTCATGCACTCAAATATTTGAAAAGTAGTGGCTTGACACACATTCATCTACCTATTAAGTGGATGAATGAAGAAAGGGGAAGAGAGAGGTAGAGAAGGCATGGCAAGAAAGGGGAAGGGGAGCTGTTTTGGTGGCAACTGTGACATTCAGAAGTGGGTGTCCCTTTGCCTTACTTCTCTCTTCATCAAGTAATAAAAAGTAGAAGTGGTGATGAACCATTCCTATCCCATAGCTGGAATCCACTGCATACTAAATAGACAGAAAGTTGGAAGGGATAACTTATTGCCAGTGTCTTGGTGTAGAGGAAAAGAAATTTCCCAAATGCTACTCTGGAAGAGAATCAACCTTAACTGAACATCTCTTATGGGCCAGGCTAGTGATTTTCTAGAATGATGTGATAGATACATTACTTATATATGAATTTTCACAAAACCCCTAGAAAGTGATAACAGTACTCCTGCTTTGTAGCTGAGAAGGAGTTAAAAAAACTCAACCAGGTTCAGAGCTAGAATATGTAGAGATGAGATTTAAACCTTAATCTATCTAACTCCACATCCCGTGCCTCCTAATTAAGTGGTTAATAAACCTTGGAAAAATGTGTCTTTTATTAGAATATGGCCTGGTAAGAATCAATAGTTTATAGTCACTAGAAGCGGCATGTAGTATATATATAAGAAATTCTATTTTATTGGCTTCACGTACAGCCTTTCTATATGATTTGTTGCTGACTTAGCTGACAAACTGCCCAAAATAACTCCTTAGTCTCACTGTACCAGTCCAAAAAACAGAAATAAGCTCCAAGATGCATTCTGAACTTGTAATTTAGGACTCACTTTTTAGCATTATAATGTATTTTATATTTATAATAAGATATAAGAACAAATTCATCTTCTTTTTTCTAGTGAAAA
Source organism: Pongo pygmaeus (assembly GCF_028885625.2). NCBI lineage: Eukaryota > Metazoa > Chordata > Mammalia > Primates > Hominidae > Pongo > Pongo pygmaeus. The sequence goes on along the minus strand of NC_072384.2, from coordinate 100,517,077 downwards.
TAGACTATATTGCATATATTTTTTTAAAAGACCATACTCTAGTATCCTATGGGAATGTGTAGATAGAACAATTTGCTTATTTCCTCTTTATTTTTCTATTTTATGATGAAAACAATTCCTTTTCAGAAGTACATTCCCGGGCTGGTTGATTGGTAAGCTTTCATCTGCTGAAAAGATTCAGAAATCTTTTCCGATTTCAGGCTGAAATTAGAACCAATTTCTTGTCTTCCAGCTCTTATTGCGGGCCTTTATTCTGCAAAGAAGGCTGCAGTGCCAGCAGAGCTGACTGCCAGTGCCAAGTGTGTGACTGACATAACGTATGGAGGTAATCCACACGTGTAGCTCAGGAAGGCTATTAATAAGAGGTGCTATTTATGCTGGTTTCCTGGGGACTATACCTAAACTGAAAAGGCCAGTTCAGTACTTTTTGTATTTATCAACCTGCTCTTCCTTCATGTCAACTGATTCATTCAGTCCTTGCAAAGGCCCTGGGGAAACATCTATTGCAGAGGAAAACCTCAGGGAGGAAAGAAAATAGGAAAAGAGACGCTTTCACCTCCAAAGACACCTACACCTATTTAGAAAGTGAGCTACACCTATTTAGAAAGACACATATTCACAAACGAGGCAAGATTTGAAATATACTGCACTACAGGGACGTGCCTTAGTCACAAAGTCATGGGAACCTTGAGTTTCTCCATGTTATATGGGTATTTGCCCTTTTCACAATTTCAGAATAGATCCTGGAGCTTATTTCAGTTTATTGGACTGGTGCAGAGTGAGGAAAAGGAGTCATTTTGGGCAATTTGTCAGCTAGACAGCAACGGAAACCATACATATGGCTCTCTTGAGAAACAAATATATTTATTAGCCTCTTCCATTATTGTCTCTTGGTGTCCCTTGCAAGTAAATGTTCATCCCCATACTCTCTGTTTCTTTAACTTCTGGCATAATATTGAATATTGGGGGTAGGGAGAAAAAAAGTTTAATTTTCTTTCTATGGTGCTTTGTGCAAGTCACAAGCAGGTAACACTTAGAAAAACTACTTGATGAGAAGGAAATGGATTATTCAGAAAGTCTGGTTTGTATAGATTTTGATCAATGCAAGGATTGTATTCATTTCCAGAGCAGAAAGAGATAGAGCCCTTTTATTAAATGTCTTTTAAAACAAAACTTTAAAACACAATTCAAACACTTGATTTTATTAAAAACAAAACCAAAAACACACTGAGCTCTTATGATTTTGTTGTTGTTGTTGTTGTTGTTGTTGTGTTTGTTTTTGCTGTTTAGACAGTGTCTTGTTCTGTCACCCAGGCTGGAGTGCGGTGGCGTGATCTCAGCTTACTGCGACCTCTGCCTCCCAGGTTCAAGTGATTCTCCTGCCTCACCTTCCTGAGTAGCTGGGATTGCAGGCATGCACCACCATACCAGGCTAATTTTTGTATTTTTAGTAGAGACAGGGTTTAGCCATGTTGGCCAGGCTGGTCTCGAACTCCTGACCTCAAGTGATCTACCCGCCTCAGCCTCCCAAAATGCTGGGATTACAGCGTGGGCCACTGTGCCCACCCGTTTGTTTGTTTTTGAGACAGGGTCTTTCTCTGTCGCCCAGCCTGGAGTATAATGGCATGATCACGGCTTATCTCACAGCCTCAACCTGGGGGCTCAAATGATCCTCCCACCTCAGCCTCCTGAGTAGCTGGGACTAAAGGACTGTAACACCACATCTGGCTAATTTTAAAATTTTTTGTAGAGATGAGGTCTCCCTGTGTTGCTCTAGCTGGCCAAACTCTTGATTTTTGTCTTCACTACTTGTTTAATCTAAGGAATTAACAAAATTTAGTAATTGTTTAACACATTCCTGATAATTAAACAGGGAATTGAAAGCTTTTAAAAATTATCATATAACAATGCTAAGTGGCTGAAAAGGCTCCTAAAGGCAACTTTCCTACTGGTAATCCTATTATAAACATGCCTTGTTGAATAATGGCACAGAGAAAAGCATCATCTTATTACTGTACAACTACACTATACTACCCCAGATACTCTCAGTGTACACTAGGAGTGTTTACTATCAATATTTCAGCCACGTTGCTTTAACAATGGAATCTTGACTCATTCCTCATGCTTATAACAACATCTTCCATGTGACTGAACTCAAAACCCAAATTTGCTTGTTGTCACAGCATCTATTCTGTGACACAGATCTGATTCTAGGACCTGTTTTGCCTAATATATATTTTTCCCATGCTTACCTGTTAAAGTATATATAGTGCCACAATTCCAGTGATCTCCTAATTAAGACAGAGTAATGAAATGGCCAATAAGTATTTGTTCAACCACTACGGCACCGTAAGATATGTAAAAGACCTTCTGTTCATTTGGCTTAAAGAGCATAATGGCCGGCACACCTGGGTATGTCACTGGCATCAGAGTAGTTGGATATATGCCAGGTATGCCAGAAACACCAAGTAATATTGCTGCCTGGCTGAAGTCAAAGAAGAAGAATAACCCCCAAGCAGACATTTAATGGAACAATTCTTTACTGTATTTACCTTTACATGTCTCAGATCTTCATTCTAATCCTGGTCCCCACTGCGATATTTGGTTTTATTGCAAAATGAGAAAAAGACTCAGGTAGAAACAGAATGGCTAATGAAAGTGACTGCCTATCATTAGCTACAATCTTCGGTTCTTAATTTTTCCATTTTCTTCTAAGGATTGAGTAGAATTCTATAATGAAAAACAGATGATAAAGCAAAGCCTTCAATTTTCTACACTTCAGTATAATTGTTTTTCTGATCTCAATGAGACAAAAATGTAATTTGACCTTTAAAATGTGTAGTGAGAGGGTTTACGTTTCAGGCACTATGGAAAAAATACTTCCTGCTGCACTGATATGAAATGAGAAGACGAATATAGTGTTTCTTTGGGTATGTGATTGGAAAGCCCCTCTTTCATATCTCCAGTGGTGGCTTAGGAGGGCAACTGGGGGCAGACAGATGATCAGGGGTGTTTCAAAGGGAAGAGTCTCCATCCTTCCTTCAAGGAGCTCCAGCAGAACCGAGGTGGCAGGACGAATGAGGCACTCTTCCTCTCATTTTCCTCTCACCCAGGCTTTCCCAGCACTACAGACATTTTGGGCCAGGTAATTCTTTGTTATAGGAGAGGTGGGAGAGACGGTTAGCAGCATCCCTAGCCTCTACCTAACAGATGCCAGCAGCACTCTCTCCCTGTGGCTGTGACAACCAAAAATATTTCCAAATCAATGGCCTCCTGGGGGCAAAACTGTCCCATTGAGAACCACTGCTGTGGCCCTAGACATATCACTCCCTTTGCAAGACTCTCAACCAGCAGTTTTCAACCACAGATGTCAAGAGAATTATCTGTTTTTGGTTCTTACTGAGACAGGGTCTCACTCTGTCACCTAGGCTGGAGTGCAGTGGCACGAACACGGCTCACAGCAGTCTTGAATTCCTGGGCTTAAGCAATCCTACCAGCCTCCTGAGTAGCTGGGACCACAGGCACACACCACTATGCCCAGCTAATCAAAAAATTGTAGAAATGGGGTCTCTCCATGTTGTCTAGGCTGGTCTCGAACTCCTGGGCTCAAGCAATCCTCCTGCTTCAGCCTTCCAAGGTGTTGGGATTGCAGGCGTGAGCCACTGTGCCTGGCCCATTTGTTGTTGTTGTTGTTTTTGAAGGAGTCTCACTCTGTTGCCCAGGCTGGAGAGCAGTGGAGCGATCTTGGCTCACTGCAACCTCCACCTCCCAGGTTCAAGTGATTCTCCTGCCTCAGTCTTCTGAGTAGCTTGGATTATAGGTGTACACCACCTTGCCTGGCTAATTTTTTGTATTTTTAGTAGAGATGGGGTTTCACCATGTTGGCCAGGCTGGTCTTGAACTCCTGACCTCAGGTGATCCACCTGCCTCAGCCTCCCAAAGTGCTGGGATTACAGGCGTGAGCCACTGTGCCCGGCCTGTTGTTTTTAAAAGCCTGGTACAATCAGTATCTCTGGGGGTGGCACTTAGGCAAGGGAGGACTATAAAGCTCTAAGAGTTTTTATTTATAGTGTACACACATATACTTTGGTATGGAAAGAAGTAGATATTAATATGTAGGCATTATCTTTTAATGTTAAGTTGTTCACAAAGAGAACACATAAAAAAGCCAAAGGACACAGAAAAGCCAGGGTTTATCATTGTTTGGAAAGCCAGGAATCACACGAAAGCAGCTAAAATTTGGAGAATATGGGCAGGGAAAAAAAAAACCAATCAACATGGCAAGAATCAGCTCTGAAAAATCTGCAAAAGTGATGGTCTTACTTGGACTCAAACTAAAGGGGCTTCTAGGATATATGTTTCAACAATTTAAAATTATCTGGGTATCCAAGGAGAGCAAACTGGGAATATGGGACATACGGTTATATATACATGGTTCTGATGCTCAGCAGTGCCACTGGCAACTTCCCATATGGGAGACCTCAAGATCACATCCTAGGAAAAGTGCACAATATTTAAAGTGTCAATGGTGACATCTGGTTTGTATGTGGGGCCACCTGTTGACCACACTGATAATCTGTGTGTGATTTTGCTTGGCTATCAACAGGGCTTCAGTAGCAGATGAGAAGGATTTGAGGGATGAGAAAGATAAAACTTATTTCAAAATAGCTTTTTCTTCTGCCTAAAAGTCCCACTTTTATTTTATTATTATTTTTTCAGGGTCTCACTCTGTTGCCCAAGCTGGAGTGCAGTGGCACGATCTCGGCTCACCACAGCCTCGACTTCCTAGACTCCAGTGATCCTCCCCCTTCTCAGCCTCCCGAGTAGCTGGAACTACAGACGAACCATCACACCTAGCTGATTTTTTTTTTCTTTTTGTAGAGACAGGGTCTCGCTGTGTTGCCCAGATTGGTCTCAAACTCCTGCCTCAAACTCCCAAAGTGCTAGGATTACAGGTGTGTGCCACCTTGCCCTGCCACATTCTCACTTTTAGAGTTAGTCTTTTGGCTGGGGGAGAGAGTCTCAACAGAGCATTTGTTAGTATGCAAATATGTCACTTTGAGAAGGAGGATACATGGTTATCATAGGGATGAGTTTAGTAAGTTACATAAGATAATTGAGTTTCCATAGTTAAAAAAAAGAGAAAAGGGATATGGAGACACCACTATAAACACCTATCTTGATTGAGGTGAGGAGCCCTGGCCTGTAGGGGGCAGCAGGAGGTTCACCCTGTCTGTTGGGAAGGAGGAAACTCTAAGATGCAGGAAAATTGGCAGAGGAAGGGGAAATGGGCCAGGGCTCAGGGTGCGGGGAGCTGAGACTCCTGACCTACTTTCAAATTCTGCTTGGGCCAGACTTGGCATTGCTTCGGGAAAAAAGAAACACAAAGTATAGGAACATTTCTGGCCCATTGGTACAGAATACATGCTTTCACAGATTTCCCTTTCCTCTTGGAAAACAAAGCTGCCTAAAAGGACTGCTCCCTCCAGCCCCCATTCTCTGCAGCCTCTTTATGCCTCCCCACGCCCAGCACACACGCTACCCCATTGGCTCATTACCATCTTCCATTTTCTTAGAGTGCTTTTAATTAGATGTTAAATTGACAATAGCACCTAAACAGAATTTTTACAGCTCTATTTTGGAATACTTTTCCCCCCAGCATATGGCGGAACTATCAAGTATTATTCTCCTTCCTCAATTTTTTTTGAATTTAATGTTTTATTGCTCATTTTAAGCCTTCACAATCAACTTGGACACACACACACAGATTTGTGATGAGAAGCTAGACTAGTTTGCATATAAAGCAATTAAATCTGGCAGCTATGATTCCAAAGGGTGAATATTTTCCAGTTGTGGTAGGAGGCCAATCACACAGAAAAGAAACCAGCTGTTTCATGTTAGTTCCTGATGTGACTTTTCACACAGATGCTCATGTCACAAAATTTATTTTCTGTTAAGATGCATTGTGAAAGCATTGTGTCAACTTTATTCTCCTCGCAAATCCCTAATTCTTTCTGGGAAAATGAGAATGCTCTGTTATGGTCATGCAGCCTACGTAACTGTATCCTGCTTAAATGCCAACTTTGATTTTACATTTTAGCTACTTAGTGGTTTTCTTCAATAACTGTACTGAACAAAGTATTCTTCACAGCCCGGTTGGAAGAGAGATCATTTCGTTCATTTTACCTTGATGTGTGCTTGCTTGGTATTGAGGATGTGCAAACAACAGCTTGCTCCCAGCCTCTCAAAATCATCATTCTCATGAATTCCAGCAGTACTTTTCAGGCAATTTAGACAAGCAGGACTCAGGTCCTTATGCTGGCACTTTTTGGTAGCAAAGTGAATATTTAGAATTTCTGACCTGAGTTTCTAGTTCTCAACTACACGAAATGCTTGTTGAGTACTTTGTGGTTAGGATAACTGGGTGGCCCAAAGCAAGGAGAGGAGAAGAGGAACTGGAAATGGAAGGTATACATCTATGTCGCTTGTGCACCATATGCGGTGACATCTCTCTCAGAACTGGCACTCTTTCTGGAAATCTCCAGAGGACTTATCCCATGTCCTCCAAATCTAGATATGCCTCATGATGTAATCCTGAGGCTACAACTGCATTAAAATGAGTACATTCTAATACACCTACAGGTCAAAGTTTTCTCTAATGCTTAGAATGCAGGATTTCACCATCAATAGGAAAATTTCATTAACAAAAATTTCTAAGCTGCCATCTTCAATTTTGTGACCTGATATTTCAAGAGCACCACAATCCCTAAAATTCATTTTCTTCCTCTTAGAAAACAAGAGGGAGGCTTTATTCAAGTATGTCACCATGTTTGCTGGGCTGCAAGCTCATTTGGAACAGAGGCAAGGTTTTTCTGTTTGGCAGGCATGCATAGTTGATTTTAAAGAGCACTTTGGTTTTATTTTTAAGTTAACATTTATGCAATTATTGTGGGATCACTTTTATTAAGGATTAGATCAGAAAATAAGTGCTGCTGTTTACTCATTTTATAGCAATGGCATACCAAAATGGTTGATCTAAATGTCTTCTTTGGTTTGCAGAAAAAGTGCCATTTTGTTAAGTAGGTGGCTTTTAAACAGCAGTACTACTTGGCAGCGCTCATTCAGAAGTGATTCTTTCCATCAGTTTAAAACACAACATGAATTACAAGCAGAGAAAAAATATACAATTTCCTTGGGTGTTGACTTTCCTGGCCCCACGCTTTCAGCTCTTGAGGAGTAAAACTCTCACAGAATCTGTTATAAATCTCAAGATGTCTCATGACCCATGTGATGTTCATATTACTAAGAAATAAAATAAAATAAGAAGTACTCAGAGCAGCTGGAGAAGAGAGAGGTAATTTGAGGGCATTGCTACACTTTGTCAATTAGTGTGAGTCACTCAGATGGAAGGTATCACACAGAGGGCTCAGAGGAAGAGTTTGTTCTAAAAGGCCACACTAAAGAGTAAGACAGAGTGGTCTTCTCTGAACAGCTAACTAATGCCTCTAGATAAGGGTTGACAAACAATGACCCTCATGAGCCAAATCTGGCCCACAGCCTTTTTGATTATCTAGGACTGCCTTTAAGCAGCAACAGCAGAGCTGGGTAGCTGCATAGAGACTTTAAGGCCATCATGCTTAGGATAGTTACTAGTTGGCCCCATAAAGTCTGCAGACCCTGGCTCTAGAGAACAGCCCTGGAAGCTGGGTGTACTTCTAAGTGTTAAGGTAACTTACCTAAAGATAGATTGGAAAGTTATAAAACTATAAAATAATAGTAATAACAATTTTCATTTGTATAGCATCTTTAATTTCTCTAAGTACTCAAACATATTCTTGGAGTTGCTTTGAACAATTTGTTAGGTTATAATATGATCAAACAGAGAAGACTTTCGTTAACATCCAGATGCCATGACTGGGGTTGGGGGGAGGTAGATGAATCCTCCCCTCAGAGGGCCTCTGAGAGGCTGAATGATAACTGAAGGAGAAAGTTTTCTTTTAAGTTCCTAGTGTCTTCTGCACCCTTAGGATCTTATATGATACATAGCAGATGGTTTAAAATTCATGCATTTTAGATTAGTGGTAAGCTTAATTCTTAGTTTTACACAACTCCATAGTTTCTGCTAAAAAGCACATCAATGTCAAAGCAAGGACCTGGAATAGGAAAAGCATGCAGAAGAAGTGATCAAATTCTAGAATCACGGGAGGCCAGTGAGATATAGAGAATATGTTACATGAGCTTGGGCATGGTGGATATGTGCCAGCCTTTGGACTTTTGCTATTTCAGATGAAGCCCTCTCTCAGATCATCAGAGAGCTAAGGATTATGTAATCTGGCAGCTGTGAGGGGGTCATCTTTGCTACCACAAAGAGAGATGGTGCCTAAGAAAAGAGCCAAGAATGGACAGAGCTAGGAGACTGTGGGAGACACCAGGAGAGAGGAAGGAGAGAGGGTGAGACAAACTGAGTCCTGATAATATAATGAGGATTTACAGTCAAATTTGTCTGAAGGAAACTTCTGTAATTTTCATGTATATCAGCCAATAAATTCTCTTTTTTCTTTAACTTCTGTGACTTGATTTCTGCCACTTCAAACTGAAAGAGACCTAACTGATACGCTGAGAACACTTTTCTACTGTTAATAACTAAACCTTTATTAACAGATATATCATTTCAATTGTGGATATGAGCAAATATACAGGGTTCAAACATTTTCCATCAAAATCAGTAGCAGGGAAGGGCAAGGCAGGACCAAAACCATATTGATGCACCATGTTTAAATTCTAGTCTTAAAGATACCCAAGAATGGGATTCTGTTGCTAAGTTTATGTGAGATGTTTCTGAATTTCATTAAGGGAATTCTTCTTATTTTATAATTATAGTGCTGGAAAATATTTTGTTTTCCTAGTAGTATTCATGATATTAGCCTTCCAGGGATTTGTCAAAAATACTATTGTTTGAGGTTTTATTCTTCGTTGAGGTTTTGTTTTACATCATTCATACAGTTTTGGGCCAACTTCAAACTCCAGTGAATTATGTCTATCAGGTTTCTTTTTATTCAAATACTTTATCTTCTTTTTTATTCCCAAGATACATGCTACTGCCTGCAGGGCTTAACAAAATCTGCTGGAGAGTTATTCTGTGATGTTTATGTATTAAATAAACAACATTTTCCATCTGATACTTTTACCTGTTGGAACAGCTCAAGCATCACAAATTTATAGTTCCTACATTGAATCACTCACCAGTTGTGTAATTCAGCAAAGGCAGCTTTGATCTTCTTCACGGAACTATCCACTTCTTCCTTGATCATGACGCGATATCTAGTTAGAGAAACGGTGCAGCGTTGCAAATCCTTCACTGATTTCTCAATATTTGGGCCTAAAATTGATGTCAAAAAATATATTATTAACTTGAGCATTTTATCCTTTGTTTGTAAGCTAAATGACAAAACAAAGCAATTAGCCCACCAAGAAAAAGGGTCTCATCTTTTGTCTAGTAAAAGTTCCATCAGGAGAATGTTTGTAACCCAGTGTGGGTGGTTTGTGTGGCACCTGAGGCTGTTATGATTTCACCAGTGGGGTCTCTGGCTGGGCCATCTGGGGTACGCTTGTCTCCTGCACTCTTTGGAAGGAGGCTGTCATCATTATGTTCTATCACAAACTGCAGCGCCTTAGAATCTGATACGTCTAAAGACCATTTGTGCTGCTGGCTCTCTCTATAAACACCACTTTGCGTGGTTAAAAGCCAGTAGGGCTTTTGGAAGAGGAAACTGACACAGAGACTGGGAGAGGTACAAATGAGCTAGAGAGAGGATGGGGCATCAGTGCCAGGTACGCTGGCACTGGCCCCATCATCCGAAGCCAGGCCTGTAATTAGAGCAGCAGCATTGAAAGCAGCTCTATGGGTGCCCATCTCACGTGATTTCCTGCAACTGTCACCAGGGTCTACAGATATTGCATCACAAATAGGCAGATTGTACTTATCACAATCAGGCCATGTTTGGTAGAAGAAATCCCCCTCAAGAAAAGTGAGAAAGTAGATCAAACAAAGCCAAGGAAATCAGATACAACTGAGGCTGAATGAAAAGAATAGTATTTAATCTTCTGGGAATCAGAAAGGAAGTGATTTTCATTTTTAATACCAGTTACGTATCAAGTATATCCAAGCTCAGAAAAATCATAAAAATCCAGCATGTCAAATATAAAACCCTCTTTCAATGTTACATTGTGTGTAAATTCTAACACAGAACTGAATTTACAATAGGAAGACCATATCTGAAGAACATATACCAGCCTCCAGACTCATCTTTGTTCAATGCAAGTCAAGCAATTGTGTATCAGGGAAACATGAGTCCCTTTTAGCAGTTACATTTTTAAAAGAGCTCCTGAATGAGCACTTGCTTTATAAGATATTAGGATAGAAGGTACTTGTGGTGCAAGTTTATCCATGCCTACAACAAGAAGAATGGTCTCAGAGGGGCAGAGAAAGGAGATGTAATTCTAGTTAAATATTCAAGACCTTTGATTACATGGGAGGAATCACATCTGCCTTTCCATCTATGTGGGTCACAGAAAAAAAAATGCAATTTCATGTGCATCTCTCTTCACTAAGCAGCATCTTTTGGAAAGTTCTGTCACTCTGGCACTTTTCTGTATGTGCAAAATATGTTGAATCATTTGTGCAAAAGAAATCACTTTACCTCTTTTCTTTGCCAACTCATCTGGCTTTACTTCAAGATGAGCTGCAGGGGTATTGGACTTAACAGGAGATGTTTTTGCCTTAGGCTTGCTTGGGTTACAAGGCTGCTCAGCTGACCACTGTAGGCCATCTGACCTCTCTGTTGTTCCATGTATAGGTTTGGGGTTCCCATCTAAGGATAGTTTCTGTTGCAGTAGTCTGTTGCCTTCTGTAAGAAAACACCAAATAATGACTGTGAAGTGATAAACTAAAAACACTGATGATAAAGTGATGGAAGATGCCAAGAGTTTTGTTTTTGTTTACATGTTGGCAATAATGCCTTTCATTGCAAACAGTCAAGAAACTGTTTTAAAAGAATCCCCAGAAGATTAGAGGGTGTACTAGAAGAGCCTTGTATTTTGAGTAGGAACACCTGGGCATGTTTTGGCTCTGGTAATTACTTGCAGAGTGACCCTGGGCATCTCTGAGCCCTAGTTTCGTCATCCATAACTATCCAGGAAGGTTATAAAGAGGCTTATAGAAGATGAGCAGTGCCTTTTCCCCCCTGCTATTCCAGTAAAGGCTTATGAGTCTTTTAAGTACAATTTCATATTGAGGCTATCAAAATGTAGCCCTCCTATCTCCAAGTGCTACATTAATGTCTTGTGATATTTCATTCCGAATTAATGAAGGCAGAAGAGTGATTGGAGATAGAGCAAAAATGAAGTGACAATAGATACTATAATCATTGCATCTAATTTATGGAGGGCTTAAATCAGAAAACATCATCATAATATCTCAACTATGTTTAAAATCTAGGGAGTCAGATTCTCTCTGGAGATTTAACAGATGTGGCAATAAATTAGCAGCATGTTGCTTTCGGCATCTTTTAAAGGTAGGTTCCTATTTAGTTATTGCTGGAATGAATTAAATGGCACGTTAGTGGCCTGAAAAGGAAATGTATCACCCTTAACATCTTACTTACTACCAGAGAAAGTTTTGGGTGTGAGAAAAGGGAAGCCAGTGTGCTTTTGAAGTCCGGGTTCTTGTAGAAAGCTTGATGAGTGCAGTTTGGATCTGGGAGAACCAAGTTCTGGTATTCCTTATGTCCTGGGTGACCCTGTGGGAATGTCTTCACTTGTCTGGCTGACTGGCTTGCACTCAAACAGAACACAGTCATCTTTGTAAAGCCCAGCCTTTTCAGATAGTCACCCGTGCCCTGCTTCTCTCTACTCCCATGGTACCTTGCTTTACTTAAAACCATGGTACCATGGTTTTATGTTTTAACACAAGGCTTCCGTATCTGCCCCTCACCCCTGCCTTGCAGAGGCTGCAACCTTCCCAAGGGCAAACACTGAGTTCAATTCTGTTTTGAAGCCCTAGTACTTGTGTCTGGCTCGATGGCTTTCTGTAGAATTATGATCGAATTAAAGTACATTCGAAACAATTTCATAGAAAAAAATAAAACACAATGAATATCTTACCTGACACAGTCACAGAGACTACACTTGAAAAAATACAAAGGAATATGATCTAGGTCCTAGTCAATTTGATTTTAGACATTAGTCCATTCATGATCAATATAATTAGACTTCAGTTGAATCCATCATTCATAGCTTACATATCAAGAAAGCACAACATACTTTTTATGAGCTGAATAAATACCCTTAAAAATTTACTCACAGTACACAAAATGTTCAGCAAAGGTAGTAAACAAAGTACATAAGTACTGAAAACAGCATTTCCTCCAGTAATAAAACAGATTCAAATGGTAGTATGCAATTTTATCCTTAGTGATATTAAGGTAGAACTTCACTATAAAGCACTGGCTGTCAAACTTCAGTGTGAAATGAGTTTCCCTTGGTACTTATTACACATGCAAGTTCCTGAACACCATTTCTAGAGATTCCAGTTCAGCTGTGGGCCCAGGCTTCTCCTCCCCAGGTGATTCTGTTGGAGTGGAGATGGGTGGTACCAGCCACCCTGAGAAACCCTACTGTAAAAGATTAAAAAACTAATTTTATGTTGAGTCTATGAACATTTGTGTTAAAACAATGACACGTCCAAACTGTGTCATTTTGTAGTGGTACTTGTAGAGAGGTAGTGACACCTCTCTAAATCCCAGTTGAGAGGCAGTCTGGATGAGATACTATAAATTGAGAATCCTGGGTTAGGCTGTTTTTGCATTGCTGTAAGGGAATACTTGAGCCTGGGTAATTTTTAAAGAAAAGAGGTTTATTTGGTTCATGGTTCTGTAGCTGTACAAGAAGCACGATGCCAACATCTGCTCAGCTTCTGGTGAGGGCCTCGGGAAGCTTACAATCATGGCAGAAGAGGACTGGGAGCCAGCATACCACACGGTGAGAATGGGAGCAAGAGAGTGAGGGGAGAGGCACCACATACGTTTAAACAAGCAGATCTCACATGAAGTAACTGAGCAAGAACTCGCTTATCACCAAGGGGATGGTGTTAAACCATTCATGAGGGATCTGCCCCCATGATCCAGTCACCTCCTACTGGGCCTTACCTTTGACACTGGGAATCACATTTCAACATGAGATCTGGAGGGGACAAACATTCAAACCATATCAAATTTAAAACACAGATCTTCGTGTGTAGTGTCATAAAGAGATCATATTCCTGAAAATAAGGGGATTTATAGTATAACTTAATGGAAACAATGACCTTAGAGCAGAGGGAAAAAATTATTGTAATGAAATGCAAAAGAATTTTAAATGGAAGCCAAGCATGCAAATGAGCATAGGCTCATTAACCTAGAGCTGAAAACATTTTATTTGTGTATCAGATAACTGATATGTGGTCTACTGGTTCGTTTCAAAATTCCCCATCAGATATCAATTGAGAAATGTGAGTAGAGATATTTTTTTAGGTCCTCAAAAGCTGTCTCATTACTAGTGAAATCATTGAACATTAAAATCTTCAAGACCACTTGTACATATTTGCATATATGCATGTATGTATGACATGCATGTATGTCTTGTTCATCATTACTGCATGTGTTTGATATCTTGCAGATACATAATAAATACTGAATGAATGTATCAGCGTTACTTTAGTACAGCTCTGTCTTCAAATATAGTAAAACTCTGGGACTCTTGCAGATGAAAACTGGTGGAGGGTTATAGAGCTATAACAGAAAGTCACTGTATCCAGTGACTTTCCTCTAACATTATAGTCCAGAAATACCATCAGCTCTCCATTTATCTGGAGTCCACTTGTAAACTTCAACAGGTTGTAGCTCAATGGGGGCTGATTCACATATAAGCCTCCAGTGTCCAGTAAGGTAGCCACTGGCCACATGTGGCTGTTGAACACTGGAAATGTGGCTTGTCCAAATTGAGATGTGCAGTAAGTGTAATATATATGCTGAAATGTGAAGATTTAGTACAAAACATTTAAAATATTTCTTTAATAATTTAAAAAAGATTGACATGTCAAAATGATATTTTTGATACATTAAGTTATATAAAATATATTACCCAATTTAATTCACCTGTTTACACTTTTTAACTGTGGCTACCAGAAAATATAAAATTATATACATAGTATGTGTTAAATTTCTGTTGGATAACACTAATAGGATACACAAGGAGTGTGAGAGTTTTGATCTTCAGTGTGTAATCACTACTAATTTATATTCTAGAAAAGGGTATTTGTTTTTAGTGAAGCCTTAAAATATCCTCTGCAATTTCTTCATGAGAAAAGTGGTGACAGGGTGATGTATGTCTTGTTCATCATTACTGTATGTGCTTGGTATCTCGTAGATACATAATAAATACTGAACGAATGAATCAGTGTTACTTCAGTGCTATGCATGCCTACGGCCCTTCCAATTGTAGGGAGCCTCGTTTGATATGAGTCTCTGGCTGTGTCTTTATCTAATATTCATCAAATACTTGAACCACAGTAGCCGTATCTTGGAAAGAAAAGTTATCTCTGGAAACACCCCATCTGCCTGGATTTCAATAAAAATTGTATACATTTTAATTTAATCCTTGTCCATGTATCTAAAAATGGCTCCTAGAAGTTTGTGTCTTTGAATTTAACTATTACTTGAGCATTCCTCTTATTAAAAACACTTATCAAATCCCAATTTTGTATATATACACAAATGGCACATAATGTCCTGGGTATCACGTTGGTTTCTGATTCAAGGATTCAACAGACACATATGGAGAGTGCACACTGTATCAGCTCTGGTTTATTAATAGGCAATAAATGAGAAATAGACTGATCTTAATAACTAGTATGTAAAATGTGAAAAAATAATGGAAGAGGATACCAGAGTAAATCTGAATTGACCTTTCCCATTGAATTGTCTTGGTACCTTTGTTAAACATTAATTGACAATATGCGTGACTATTTCTGGACTGTATTCTGTTCCACCGATCTAGTTGCCAGTTCTCACACTCACCATCACACTGTCCTAGTTACTGTAACTGCTTTACTCCTCTTTTTCAAGATTGTTTTGACTATCTTAGGTCCTTTGCATTTTAATATAAATTTAAGAATCAATTTGCCTATTTCAACAAAAAATATGGTGAGATTTTCATTGGACTTGTGTTGAATCTATAAAGCAATTTGGGGATAAGCAGTATCTGAACAATACTGAGTCTTTTGACCCTCGACATGACATACTATGCCATTTATTTAGATTCTAATTTGCTTTAGCATCATTTTACAGTTCTTAGAGTCTTGTGCATCTACAGTCAAATTTATTCCTAGGTATTTTAGAATTTTTATGTTATTGTTTATGGCATTTTTAAAAATTTCAATTCCAAAATGTTGGTTGCTAGAGTTCAGGAATACAAATGCTTTTTAATATACTGAACTTATATCTAGCGACCTGGCTAATTTCCTTATTAGTTCTGGCAGCTTTATTTTTTTTTTTTGGTAGATTTCTTAAGATTTTCTTTCTACAAACACAATGATGACAGTGGTAATGAAGTCTAACTTCTTCTTTTCCAATTGTTCCTTACCTTATTTATTTGTCTTATTAATCCTAGCTACAAAGCAGAATGAGCATCCCTGCATTGTTCTGGGTCTTAGGGAAATTGCATTCAGTATTTTATCAAGCATTACACAGCTGTAGAGTTTCCGTATATTTATTAGACTCTAGAAGTTCTCTTGTATTCCTTCTTTGCTGACAGTTTTTATTTTGTCAAGTGAATTTTTTATTTTACACACTGAGATGATCATATTATTGTTCTCTTTTATTTTATTAATAATATTATGTTGATTTTTTTAATGTTAAACTGATGTTGAGTTCCTGAAATTATTAACCACACCTACTTGTTCATGGAGTATTATCCTTTTATATATTGTTTACTTCACTTGTTAATGTTTTGTTGAGGATTTTTGCTTCTTTATTCATTAATAATATTGTTCTGTAATTTTCTTTTCTTGTAATGACTTTGTCAGGTTTTGATACGAGTTATGCTGACCTCATAAAATGAGTTGGGAAGTATTCCTTCTTTCTATTTTCTGAAACTGTTTAAGATTGCAATTATATTTATTCCTCAAATGTTCATGGGAATTCACTAAGGAAGTCATCTGGGCCTGGAAATTTTAATTATGAATTTCCTTGATAAGCACAGTGTTACTCAGATTTTCTGTTTCTTCTTGTGTGTTTTGGTAAGTTGCGTTTTTTAAGAATTTGTCCATTTCATTTAAGTTGTTGGATTTATTGGCATAAAGTTGTTTATAACATCCTGTTGTTAGCTTTTAAACAAATGAAGTCAGGGTTAATTTTATTCTTGATATTGGAAATTGGTTTATTATATTTTCATTATGATTCAGTTCAAAATTTTTCTCATATCTTTTGTGAAATTTTCTTTTTGGCTAATGGATTGTTTAGAAGATTTTTAAATTAATTTTTAAATGTTCAGAGATTTTCTAGTTATCTTATTGCTACTGTTAATTCAATTCTACTGTGTTCAGACACCATACTGTTAAGATGGTGTTTTAAAATTTGAAACTTGTTTTATGGTCCAGCAACTGGCCTATTTTAATGTAAATGCCATGTTCTCCTGAAATTATTGGGTATGTTGTCCTATAAATATCAATTGGCTCAAGTTGGTTGATAGTATTGTTCAAATCATCTATGTTCTTACTGATTTTTAGTCTGTATGTTCTATCAGTTACTAAGAACATGATATTAAGATCTACAACTGCTGTGGATTTGGATTTGTCACTTTCTTTAGTTCTATATATTGCTGCTTCATGGATCTGAAATCATTAGATGCACATACATTTAGAGGTGTTATGTCTTTTTGATCAATCAAACAACATATTACTATGAAATGACCCTTGGATATGAGGCTTGTTGTTTTTCATCAAATTTGGATAAACTGTGTCCATTTTTTCTTCATAGCTTCCTCCTTCTCCCTGTCAAATTTCCTCTTTGCTCTCCTGAGACTCCAATTACACCTATGTGAGACTGCCTGATACTGTGCCTTAAGTTACTGAGGCTCTGGCTTTGTTTTATTCTTTTACTTTTTTTCTCTCTGTTCAGTTTGCATAGTTTCTTTTGACTTGTCTTTAAGTTCACTCATCCTTTCTTCTTCATCGTCTGAACTGTTGCTAAGCACACCTGATGACTTAAATTTTCTTTTTCTTCATCCATTATATCCATCTTTTTTTTTTCCGTAAAATTCTTAACATATTTTTAATTAGCAATCCTTGTCTGCTAATTCCAACTTCTGTGTTGTCAATGGGTCTGTTTCTAATGACTAATCTTTCTCTTCATTATAGGTCACATTTTCCTGCTCCTTCCCGTGTCTAATTAATTTTTAAAATTGGACACTGACCATTTTGGATGATGCATTGAGAAACTCTAGATCTTCTTCTTTTCCTTTAAAGGGTTTTGACTTTTGTTCTAACAGGTGACTAATGTACTTGCAGATCACTGCCCACCCTCTTCCTCCCTTTTTGCCTTGAGGATAAATGTTAGGCAGCTAAAAGAACAAGTTGGGGGATGGAAGAGATGGTAAGGGGATAGTAGACTGTTCCTTAAAATACCTTCATTTAATTCCTCTGCTTTATACTCGTCTTCTTGAGCTTGCCTTCCATCCCATGTGCTGACTCCGAACCCAGGGCTCCCCCAGTTTCTGCAGGGCAATCATCTTCCTCCCCACCAAAGCTCCTCCCTCTGTATTCTATGCTGCAGCATCCGATTCATCAATAAAGCCCCTTCCATCTACTTCCCTTCTTGTAGAAACTGATACCCTTTTCTCATTTTTTTCAGTATTGTGGATTTCTACATTTAAAAATTTCTTTACTATAATTTAAGGGAATTTGTTATGAAGTCAATACAAATTCATGCCTTTCTTTCTCTTGAAAAGTTCTTGATGTGCTTTGTCAAATTATTTTTCAGTCAAGTTGTACCATTTACACTCAGCTGCAGTGCCTGCAATTGTTCTCACATTTAACTCTTGCCAACAGTGAAAACTATCAACTTACTGGTTATCTTAGTATCAACTTATGTACTTTACTTGTTCTTAATTTGATTTATTTTATACAATAAATGAATTGTGCTGGTTGTTTTTGTTAGCAGTGCCAAAGAAAACAAACCCTCCTCTTGGGGGAAATATATAAACTTGGATTCAAAAGTTTTCATTATGTATGTACAGCCATGTATGTATTCAATTTGAAACTTTCTGAAAAAGATTGTTTTCTCTTTAGCTTTTACTTTTTAGTGAAAGCTTGATATACTTACAAGTAGACTGAAGAAAGAATTCAAATCTAACTTTAAGAATTCAAATCTAACTGTAAGGAATGTATTAAACATAGAATAGTTATAAAATTATTATTTTAACCCTTGAGTTAAGATGGTTTCATTGTCTCCTATATACAGGTAATTGCAGCAAAGCATATCATCTGATCTTGAGTAAGTATTGTAAAGTAGTTGTATTTGGAAGAAATTGATAAAGAAACAAAGCATAACTTTGTTGTTATAAAATTATGTCTAAAATTGCTAATGTCTATGTTACTTAAAGCATGTTACCATTCTTTAAAAAGTACTTATGTGAATGTGATGATGTTTTATGATACTTGATACCTGATAATACAATTGGTAGTTCTTTGGTAATTGATCTTTGTGTTCTTACATATTTACAAAAGAAGAAATATAAATGGAAAAGAAACCTCTTAAAAAGTTCCATCCCTCTACCAATCAGTTTTAAAAGTAAAAACAATGAGATTAGTACAACATTTCTGGACAGTAATATATTAATAACTTAAAAACTATTCATACCCTTTGAACCCAGTAATTCTACTTCTAAGAATATATGCTAAGGAAATAATCATGGTTGTTCACACAAATCTATATACAAGAGATGTTCACTATAATATTGTTTATAAAGCCAAACAACGGAGGCCGGGCGCGATGGCTCATGCCTGTAATCCTAGCACTTTGGGAAGCCAAGGCGGGTGGATCACCTGAGGTCAGGAGTTCGAGACCAGCCTGGCCAAAATGGCAAAACTCCATCTCTACTGAAAATACAAAAATTGGCTGGAAGTGGTGGCAGGTGCCTGTAATCCCAGCTACTTGGGAAGCTGAGGCACGAGAATCACTTGAACCTGGGAGGCAGAGGTTGCGGTGAGCCGAGATCATGTCACTGCACTCCAGCCTGGGTGACAGCACAAGACTCTGTCTCAAAAAAAAAAAAAAAGGAAACAATTCACACGGACAACAGTTTGGGAACAATTAAAAGAAATATGGCACATTCATAAAAATACAATGCAGATATTTAAATCACGTTTTTAAAGAACATTTAATGATATGAAGTAATGTTCATAATCTCATGTTAAGTAAAAAACAGAACACAAAGGTTCACAGGCCGTTTAATATCATTTAAAAAAATCTACATATCTGTGCATTTTAAAAATTCTGAAATAAAATTTAACAGTGGTTGTTTCTGGGAGGTAGGATTGTTTCCTTTTTTTCCCTCAAACCTTACTGAATTTTCAAATTTCCTCAATTAGTGTAAAGTCTTTTTAAACCCAGAAACACAAAATCCATGATTATCTTTAAAAAGCAACATAGCAACTTACAAAAATTTAATTATCTTTAAAAAGCAACATAGCAACTTACAAAAATTTAATTAACCTACACGTCTCCATGTATTTTATCATTAATAATTCAACAGAGATCATGAGAAAGGATTGTGTGAGTGCCCATCTTTGTTCCAGGCCCCAGAAATACAATGGTAATGAAAGACAGATGTGGTCTCTGTCTCCACAGAACTTGCACTTTAATAGGAAGTTGTGTAAATCAAACCACCATACAAACAAATGAAAGACTGCAACTGTGGTGTTAAGAAAGAAAAGCATATAGTGTTCTGAAATCTGTAACTGGCATATTTGACCTGGGGATATAAAGAAAGAATTCCCCAAGGAAGTAACACCTAAGGTGAGATCTGAATGATCTCATCTGAAATCACATGAAATAACTAGTTGAAAAGAGTGGGAAATTGTACTCCAAGCAGTGATTACATTTGTAGAGGAGAAAGCATTGTGTGCCAGTTACCAAGTTATAGTGTCTCTTGGCTCCAGATCTACTCTTCTTGCCCTACTTTGTGATACTGGAGCTGGACCCTGTAAGCAATTCTCTTTTGCCAGCTAGTAGAATGTTAACTTTTGATGACAGCAGATGGCAATAAAGTGACCCTGCAAGGCCATAAGAACAGGAGTATATCTCTCTTTGGGGTTCTGGATTTCTATTATTATTAATTATTATTATTCACAGGAACCCAGCAGCCATGCAGAGGAGCTCCAACCTACATCCTCGTGCCATGTTCCTTTCCCCATCTCCCGCCACTGTCAGTGGCTTTGAGCAGCTCCAATCCATCTACACCCTCTGGCAATGGCAGCCTCTTAACAGAAGAGCTCAGTCCATGCCCTTTGACAAGCTTCTTCACCACCACAAGGCCACACGTTCCTCTGGTAGCCACACACCTTCTTTGATCAGGTCAGAATCTCAGTCTTGGCTTGGGGGCCTCCCCTAGTCCTTAGTTCCTTTATTGTCTCATTTTCTTCAGTATAGATATAGTAACTGCTCTCATGCTAAATGTGGACACCTTATGGTCCTCATTTACCCCTTCTAGTAGTTAGTAACCTCCTACTGTTTTAATTAACAATGCTTTACATTACATTTCTCCTATTCAAATAACCAGTATGGTTCCTATCTCCTGACTTGATCTTGACTGATACACATGGCCAGTATGAGGGCCCAAACAGAGACCAGCATAGCTAAAGTAGAAAAAGCAAGAACGAATGTGCCATGCAAGGAGGGTGGAGTGGGACACAGGGGCCAGACTATGCTGGGCTTACAGGACAGGGTAAGTCTTCTTGTCTTTATCGTAAGAGGTCAGATTTGTGTTTTGAAAAGATTACAGGATAGAGAATGATTTACAAAGGAACAAGGGTAAGTGCTAGGAGATTAATGAGTGGACTATTGCTGCAGTGCAGGCAAGTAAGAATGGTAGTTTTGGTGGGAAGGCAGGGGAAGAGACTGAGCAATGAATGAATTCTAGAAATACATGGAAATGAAAACCAACAGGAAATGCGGATAGATTGGAAATGGGGAATGAGAAAGAGGGAGATGTCATGACTGATGACTAGATATCTGGTTTGCACAATTGGATACGTGGTGCACTAGGATCGGGAACACTAAAAGAGAGCCACGACCGGGAAGGGAGATGATGAGTTTGTTTTGAGCATGCTGTTGAAGTGCTTTGAAATATCAAAGTGAAAAAGTCAAAGAAGAGTCTGGAGTTCAGAGTGTAGCCGGAACTAGGAAGATGAGTTTCGTGAGTCATCTTACATAATTAAAGCTAGAGTATGGCTGAAATAATCTAAGGAGAGTGTGTAGCTTTATATGATGAAGGACTTGAGATCAAACAAGCCCTGGGGAGCTTCAGCAATTTAACAGCCAGGTAAAGAAGAATGACCTCCAAAGGGAACAGAGAGGAAGCAGTAAAGACAGAGGGACACAATCAGGAGAGTGTCATGTCATAAAAACCACAGGGAAAGGATAGAGTTGTTAAGGATAGAGTGGTCAACAATGCTGAATACTGCTAAAGGGAAAAAATAAAGTAAAGATTAAAAAAACGATGGCTAGATTCAACAACATGGAGGCCATTGCTAAACTTACCTATAACAGCTTACCTAGAGCAGTTTATTTGGAGAGATGGGGCTGAAAGCCATAACAATGAGGTGATGAGTGAGAGGGAGGTGAAGAGTGGAGACAAGGAGTAAAGGTAACTCTCTGAAGATGTTACAGAATAATGGTCTAGTGATGAAGCCTCAAGAAAACTCCTCTTTTTTTTGAGACACGGTCTCGCTCTGTCACCCAGGCTGGAGTGCAATGGTGTGATCATGGCTCACTGCAGCCTTGACCCCCAGCTCAAGTGATCCTCCCACCTTAGCCTCCCGAGCAGCTGGGACTACAGGCATTTGCTACCATGCTCAGCTAATTTTTGTATTTTTTGTAGAGATGGGGTTTGCCATGTTGCCCAGGCTAAGAAAACCATTCTCTCATAATTATTATATACTTTGATTTGCAAGTTTCATCATTCTTCTATCTTTATATGACAGGGTAATAAACAAAAATTTGGGGAAACAATAACTTTGGAACAGAGACCAAAATAGACAGGTTTATGCAGCAGACATAATGTCAGTTCTGCCTTCTCATAATGTCTTTATCAAATACAGATAGACTTTATTATTTCATTCAAATCCTATGAAGCTTGATGAGCTCAGAGGGCATAAAGGTGGTAACTTTCCGACTGGAATAATATCTTTAGTTTTATTTACATTCACTGTCTTTACAAGATCTCATATGTCGTTAATACCTTAATAGGTTTAATATATATGTATATTATTATATATAATAATACATGTATATTATATGTATGTATATGTATGTAATATATATGTATATGTATAACTTGATTTTTTCCACTGTCTTATTTCTCTGCAAAACAGGTTTAATTCTTATTGCATTAAAAAAAACTTTTTTTAGTTTTTAATTTTTGTGGGTACATAGTAGGTTTATATATTTATGGGGTGCTTGAGATATTTTGAAATAGGTATACAATGCATACTAATCACATCAGAGGAAACAGAGTTTCCATCTTATTGCATTTTAATAGAAACAGTTAAATCTTTGTTTAAAAATCTTAAAAAAAATTTTGAAAGCCTTTTGATCTTTGTAAGTAGTACATTCCATTTAATTAAGTCCATTTGTAACTGAAATCACCATAACAAGGAGTGGGTGGGAAGTTATAAAGGTATCAGCTATTCAGAGATGAGTAGTTTTGTGTTTTTGCTGTACAGTTGCAGCAAAAATACTCTTGAATGAGAAAGAGAAGAGAGCCCAGGTGACCGAAAAATACCTGAGGGGTTTTATGTTTCCTGTGCCCTCCTATCACTACATCCTGGGTCTGTCTCTTTCTGCTTTATCATACATAAAGAAAGGAAGCAGAGCTCTAAGTCACTGCAAATGCAATCTAAGATACCAACTTACTTGAAGCTGAGGTTGAGACTGAGAATAACACAACTGTAAATGGGAATTAATACCAAGTATTTAAATTAAAGCTGAGTGAGAATAGTAATTATGTGCTTTAAAATATAAACTTTATTTTTATTTTTTATTTTTTTGAGGCAGGGTCTTGCTTTGTTGCACAGGCTGGGGTACAGTGGTGTGATCATGGCTTACTGCAGCCTTGACCTCCTGGGCTCAAGTGATCCTCTCACCTCAGCCTCACAAGTAGCTGGGAGTATAGGCATGGGCCACCACACCCTGCTAATTTTTAAGTTTTTTTTAGAGCCAACTCTCACAATGTTGCCCAGCCTGGTCTTGAACTCCTGGGCTCAAGTGATCCTCCTGCCTTGGCCTCCCAAAGTGCTGGGATTACAGGCATGAGCCACTGTGCCTGACCAAAATATAAACTTCAAAAATGCATGCTCATATGATAGTACTTAACATCAGTTATATATATGTTAATAGAGTATTAGATCTTTAATAACAAAAAATAGTAAAGGCCGAGGTGGGCAGATCACAAGGTCAGGAGATTGAGACCATCCTGGCTAACACAGTGAAACCCCGTCTCTACTAAAAGTACAAAAAATTAGCTGGGTATAGTGGCATGTGCCTGTAGTCCCAGCTACTTGGGAGGCTGAGGCAGGAGAATCGCTTGAACCCGGGAGACAGAGGTTGCAGTGAGCTGAGATTGCGCCACTGCACTCCAGCCTGGGTAACAGAGTGAGACTCCATCTCAAAAAAAAAAAAAAAAAAGTAAAAACCTATAGTTATAATTCTATAAGGGCTTCAGCTAAGGTACTTAATAAAAGTTTAGATAAAACACTGGCTGTTCAGACCACTGTTAAGTTGGCATGAGAGAACCTGAATTGAAGCACTGGGATCTTAGCTTCAATGTCTCCAGACACTTACGTCACAGCGGGACCTTCTATGGAATTGCTGCACACATGCACTCCCCAGCTGCCCTTCTACACGCTGCCTTTATAACATTTATTACAATCTAGAATTATATTGGTAACTCAGTTGTATTCTGGTTTATTATCTACCTCTTCTCCCCATTCCACCCACCCCAAAGAACGTAAACTCCCCAAGAGCAAAACCTTTGTTGTCTTGTCCGCTTCCTGTAGAAGAATTCCTGACACATGTTGGATGCTTAAAAATATTTACTCAATGGATAAATGAATGATAAGAGGGTTCACCCTATTCCAGATGCTGAGCTAATCACTTTACATATCTCATTTACTGCTCACCACAATATTGTAAAGTGGAGGAATGTTCTTTATTTTGCAGATGAGGAAAGTGAGATGCAGAGTGGTTAACCTGTCCAGGGTCACACACCTCATAAGTGATGAGGCCAAGATTTGAAATCAAACATGTCTAATGCTAAAGCCCTGGTTCTTAGCTGTGATATTGTATTGCTTCCATTTGAGAGCTGGCACTTGCTGAAATCTTAGATACACACATTTGACTTTTACTATTAAAGTTCTAAGCTGGCTGCTTTCTTTTTGTTGATCTTTGCTAATCCTCTGTCCAATATAGGGCTTAGAGAAGCAGGGGAGGTAATCTTGAGGCCAGGACCAACAGCAACATAAAAAAATCTGCTTGAACAACCTGTGGGGAACCGCCTACCACAACAATACTGTGAAATGGTGGTGAGGTGTTTTTGTTGTTGTTTGTTACAGGAAGCACAAATGAGGGGAGGGCAACTAACATTCTAAAGGCACAGGACCCTTTCTCTCACCTATGGTTCAGTTCACTTGAGGATGAGAAAGCAGCTCTGTGCAGGTGCTGCGCCCAAGCACGGAATTTGCATCGCAAAGGTAAAAATGACAGGGCTGTTCCTGCTTTGTGGTACAGGGCAGGCTGTACAGTCCGCTCATGAAGGTCAGCAAGCATGGCATGGAGCCTTCTGTTCCAAGGAACAGGGACTGAAGACTTGGTTTCCCGGGATGCTTTACACGAGGAGGCAACATAAAGGACGGCTGCTGGGTCAGCAACAGGAGCTCAAGAGAGGGAAAGCCCTGCCCCAGAGTTTATCTCTGGGAAGCTGCTGATGGCCCACAGTCCTGCTCCTGGAATTCCTATTCAATGGGAATTGTGTCCAGTGGGGTAAAGACAAGAGAGGAATCTGAATTCCTATTCTGGCCTAAGCGGAGACAAGTAAATGCTATACATTTTAACTTATGAACCTCAGGAAACACAGGGCAGGAGGAACATTTGGGAAAATTAGACCCTAAGGTCAAAATGTGCTTTAGACATTTAGATAGGGTCTTAGAAAAAAGTATTATCCTTGGCACTACTTTTAGTAAAATAATTTTGTTTGTTTGTTTTTGTTTTTGAGATAGGGATTTGCCCTGTACCCCAGGCTAGAGTGCAGTGGCGCAATCATAGCTCACTGCAGCCTCAAAACTCCTGGGCTCAAAGGATTTTCCCACCTCAACCTCCCAAGCAGCTGGGACTACAGGTATGAGCCACCATACCAAGCTAATTTTTCTTTTTTTAAAAGAGATAAGAGCTCACTATGTTGCCCAGGCTGGTCTCAAACTCCTGGCCTCAAGTAATCTTCCCACCTCAGCCTCTGAAAGTGCTGGGATTACAGGTGTGAGCCACTGCGCCCGCTCGGCAAAAATAAATCTTGATCTACTCTTTGCCTGATTTTGTATTTGAGCCCAGGATGATTTTGATTAGATTATATAAAAGATCCAATTTGAGCTGTTATTAAAAATTCTCAGATACAGAAAAAAACTACTCTCAGGCTTAAAACATACTCCTAAACTTCTAAACTATCTGCTGACACACAGCATTGTCCCACTTGACAGTGCTATATTTACAGCCTAAAATGATGATGCTTTTGGTGGTGATTTTTCATGTAGGAAGTCACACTAACACCCCTGAGCCACCTGCATATATCTTAAAGCTAACTTTTCCCCTACCAAAAAATGATTCTGTTTAAGACTTTTAAAAAGAGAGATCCTGAATGTCAAGGTGTTATAAAAAGATAAAACACGCATCCCACATGTTCACAGCCTCCTGCCCAGTGGGGCATTCAGGGCAGGCTTTGTTGAGCTAGTTCCATTATTGGAGGGCTTGATAAATGCTCCACTATAGTAGCCTGGCGATTTCTTTTAGGCTTATGCTGTGAACTCACTCAAGCACAGAATATCATTATGTGGCTTTGTTATTGTGACTTTTTTCTAATTTTTCAATTACACATTTTTTTTTAGGAGTTAGGGAATCCATGGTTTTAGCAGTAACTCTCCACTACCTGATAAAATTACATGGATTTGAGTCAGCCTTTTGCAAACTACAGAGAGTTCAAGAGGGTTATCCTCTCAGCTTCTCAATCAAGGAGCCTTGGTTTCTTCAGTTATAAAGTGGGGAGCCAGGATTAAAGTTTTACTCTCATCCCGTCTAGTTCCAACATTCTACTCAAAATGGGGTGCAGAGTGTCTACAGCCTAACACTCACCTGTAGAATACCTGTTAAAGCTCTTGTGATTGCCAGTAGATTGAGCAAGCATTTTAAAGCCATTAGATAGTTTTGGCATCAACTTTCTGATGAACCTTCATAATTTGAAGGCAGGAAAATCTAACTACAATAGTCCTCCCTTATTCACAGTTTCAGTAACCCATGGTCAACTGCGGTCCAAACATAGCAAACAGAAAATTCCAGAAATAAACAACTCATTAAGTTTTCAGTTTCATACTGTTCTGAGTAATGTGATGAAATCTTGTGCCATCTCACTCTGTCCTACCCAGGATGTGGTCATGCCTTTGTCCAGAGTATCCATGCCATACACGATACCTGCCCACTCGTCACTTTAGTGGCTGTCTTGGTGATCAGAGTATCATCACATCTCATCATGCAGGCATTTTATCATCTCACATCATCACAATAAGGATGTTTATGGTGCAATAAGATATTTTGAGAGAGAGAGCAAGAAAGAGGCCAGTATATTGCTATAATTGTTCTATTTATTATTGGTTATTTTTAATCTCTTATTGTGCCTAATTTATAAATTAAACTTTAGCATAGTATAGTATAGTACAGGAAAAAAACAGTGTACATGATTTCAGGCATCCACGAGGGGTCCTGGAACCTATCTTCCAAGGAAAAGGGCAGATTACTATAGCTAAAAACTCATTTTAAAATTTACAATCATAACAAGTAGGCTGCTAATGAAGTTAAGGGCCAAGAAGGAGAATTTGCTTCCTTTTGCAAAAACATCTACTAACCTTCCATTACCATAATTTCTTCCTCTTCCTCTTTTTTTTTTTTTTGAGAGGTTTCACTCTGCTGTCCAGGCTGGAGTGCAGTGGCATGATCACAGTTCACTGCAGCCTCAACCTCCTGGGCTCAGGTGATTCTCCCACCTCAGCCTCCCAGGTAGCTGGGAGTACAGGCATGCACCACCAGGCCCAGCTAATTTTTGTATTATTTGTAGAGATGGGGTTTTGCCATGTTGCCCAGGCTGGTCTTGGACTCCTGGGCTCAAACAATCCTCCCGCCTCAGCCTCCCAAAGCACTGGGATGACAAGTGTGAGTCACCACGCCTGGCTCATTTATTCTTTAACAGAAAAATTTATTGCACAGACATTTGTAATGAATCAGTAACATTAACAAATAATACTAACACACCTCAATGCCTTCATGCTATACTTACAAAACAGAAGGGTGAATGGGATCACTGTGCAAGAAATAATTCTTCACAGAAAGTTTCATGTTAGGGTTTCCAAAAGCCCCCTTGTACCCACTCCCCTGGTGGGCACTTAACTTTCAAGGCAGCTGTCCACTGGGAAGGGAGGCACTTCTATATTGCATTTGCTTTAATATCATATACTTGATAGAGTTACTGACATTGTTTTACAAAGAAGGTATAAATTATAAGTAAATGAAAATATATATATGCTAAGCTTTTAGTCTATGATTGATATCAAAATGGCAGCTTGAGTAATTAGATTTTGAAAGTAATTCATGTGAAAGCAATAACAAGTAAAGGTGGGAATCTGCCACTCGATTATTTAATTTCTTTCTCTTGCTCTGACTACAAATGAAAACAGTCTCAAAATTGTAG
Organism: Pongo pygmaeus; assembly: GCF_028885625.2. Classification (NCBI taxonomy): domain Eukaryota; kingdom Metazoa; phylum Chordata; class Mammalia; order Primates; family Hominidae; genus Pongo; species Pongo pygmaeus. The sequence continues at coordinate 100,488,760 of NC_072384.2, read as the reverse complement.
GCACAGTGAAAATTGAATTTAAAAAATCCCCGGAGAATTCAGATTCAAAATGAAATAGGTTATTTTTGTTGTTGTCATTGTTTGGTTTTAGGAAACCATCATGAAGTAAGTAAGGATGATATGAGTTTCGGCACTATTAGTGGAGTTGTTAGCAAATGTGTTTCTGGAAGAAAATTTATGCTTTGTGAGCAATTTAAGAACTTACTAAGTATTACAGAGTGTGCCAGTTATTTAATGCCTTCTCATTGCCACCCTGATTTGGTACATGTCACCATTTGCTTTTCTGTTTGCACCTCCATCTCTTCTGGTAGTCTGAACTTTTCTTAGGCATGGATGTGTCTTACTCTTTTGGTTTGTCAGAGGACAGCAGTGTGTCATATACAGCAGATGTGCAATACCTGAGGGTACTCAGTAAAGTTATCCTTACTTCTCTCTAACCCTCCAAATCCTTTTTACCACCTCAGTTCTATTGGTCCTTTAATACCCAATGCTCCCAGGAAATCTCCCAGGATCACTCAGTTGGATACTGCACCTCTCTTCCCCAAACCTTAAACTCACCAGTGAACCTAAAGCCTTCTCTTCAAGGATATCAGAACGTGATTCCATCAGGGCCTAGACCATATCATATCCTTCTCTGAATCTACTGTGGCATCTAGCACAGTGCTCTGAATATAACGGGAGTTTAAAACACCACTGATGCTACAAACTCAGGATTTTATAACTAGAAGGACTTTGGGGGTCAACTAGTGTAGTGGTTCTCATCAAAGGATCTACCACCTTTTAGGAGGCATTCTGAAAAACTGAGGGGGCATTTTTAAAAATTAGCAAAATGATTGTGTGTGTGTGTTGGCAGTGGGGTTGGGGGGCAGGATGCTAGATGACTTGCAATCCTGGGAATGTCATACATAACAAAGAATTAACCTGTGTCCTGAACTTTCTCATCTTCTCCTGGACATTCATGATTGTTAAAAATATATATATATATAATTATGTGAGTCTAGACAGTTTTACTACGGATTTCCAACATTTGCTTGGATTTCCAAGATTCAACTATTGCATAAATTAAAGGAAGATGGTACTTTATGATGTTTAGAACTTGACTGAGAATTTTTGGCCATATGGAAAACCACATCAGCAGCCATGGTATTAGAGCTGACACCCATTACCCTAAATTGGACTGCATTTGTAGCAGGTGCATTCACAGTGATTCCATGTTATATACAAATATACTTATGGAGCTCTTACTGTACATGTCAAATGTAAAAAAACAGTATCCACAATATCCAGCTGACTACTGCCTTACTTCATTTAATTGCAAAGTGATTCATTATAAGTGGGTGTAAAAATCTGGCCTCTTTATTGAGCTTTCTATTTTAGTTTTTCCTGAATTTCTTATATTTTTATTTATTGAAATTCTGTTTCTAGGTAGGTTATATTATGCATGAATTCTATTTTAGTCATTCCTGAATTTCTTATATTTTTATTTACTGAAATTCTGTTTCTAGGTAGGTTATATTATGCATGAGTTTTATTTTAACATTTGTTCTAAAAATGGGGCATTGGGTCAGACAGTATTGAGAAGCACTGATCTAGTAGATTCCAATGCAGTTTCCTTATTTTTCAGAAAGGAAATGGGACCCTAGAGTAGATGATGTGCCCAAAGTCAAACAGTGGATTAGGAAGTGGCCTTTTGAAGATTAATAAATATATAGCTATAGCACAAATAATTAATGTTCCAGATTCTAACACCCTGGAAGATTATGTTCTGTCACATCATATAAAAAATACCAGCAGTTAAAATAATTTGGTCCGCCCTTTCTAAAAGAAAACATTGAATAACATTTCTTTTTGTCATCAATTATTCCTTCATTACCCCAGGTGAATTCTAGCAAAGGTGTCTATATAGAACATTTCTTTAAACTGGAATTTCCATTAAAAAAGACCTCTTACTGGCTAAGTGTGGTGGCTCATGTCTGTAATCCCAGCACTTTGGGATGCCAAGGCAGGATTGCTTGAGTCCAGGAGTTCAAGGCTGCAGCTGCAGTGAGCTATGACCACACCACTGCACTCTAGCCTTGCACAGCAAGACCCAGACTCAAAAAAAAAAAAAAAAAAAAAAATCCTCTGACTTGGTGTAGAGCTAGATTGAGCATTTATTCTCTGCCCTGTTACATTCCCCTTCACCCCCTATCCTGGCTTCAGGAAGGCTGAATTGTACACACTGCAGAAAAACAACCTTCCATTTTCAACAATATCAACAGTAGCCCCAATGAGCTCCCTTTGTGCTCTTTTCATCTATGCCTTCCTAAGCAATTTTACTTAAGCATGACTGACCTGTGACCCCACGAAGTGCCTTTGAAGGTTCCTCAAGTATTGAGATCTTTTTCTCACGAGGGATAAGGGCTGGTTTTTCGTTAGCAGAATCCGTGGACGAGCTGTCCTTCTCACAGCCATTCATGGGGCCGTTTTGAATCTGTGGTGGCTGTGGCTGCAGGGGCCCTGACTCAGGCCTCTCCACCTTGTCTTTAGCATCTTTGTTGCCTTGATGCTGCTTGGACTTGCTTCTTTTTCTTTTATTGTTCTAGAATGAGAAACAAATGAGAACATAATATTCAACTCAGACTCTTGAAATATAAGGTGAATCTGAGAGATGAAAATAAGATACGCTATCTTTTTTGGTTCCTGGCTCTTCTTATAGACTGGATGAAGAATATTTACATCTTTATTAACCACCCAAGTTAATTTAAGTATCTTCTCTCTTATAGTAAGTTGTATAAACTTTCACCTCATAAACACAATAAAAAAGATTCCAGTAAAAGGAAGAAAAAAACAACAAGGAATGGCTTAAATAGTTGACATATTATTTGAGCAACTTGAGGCTCTATAGTAAAATCTTGTGATAACCATCCTGAAAAAACTTGATTTCAGTTATCCTGCCATTGGGGAGTAGCTCTCATCTCAAAGTGGTGAATGCTGGGGAGGCAAGGAGGCCACTAAGGTTCCCGTCTGCTGGGCAGAAGGAGAGGTAAAGGGGAGGACTACTAGGGAAAAGGCAGGCAACTTCTTCTTGTAAAATGAGGACACAGAATGTAGGTCCTTAAAGTCCAGGTTGGGTCTCTGAAATAGAAACCAGTCAACCAGGAGATTCCTGGAATTGCTGTCATTGTCTAGGAAGTCCCAGGTAGCCACAGGATCCATAATCATCCCCATGATTATTTATTTATTTAACAAGGTCTCACTCTGGCTCTGTCGCCCAGGCTGGAATGCAGTTGCGTGATCACGGCTCACTGCAGCTTCAACCTCCTGGGCACAAGCAATCCTCCTACCTCAGCCCCCTGAGTAGCTGTTACTACAGGCATGCACCACCACATGCAGCTATTTTTTAAAATTTTTTGTAGATACAGGGTCTCCCTATGTTGCTCAAGCTGGTCTCAAACTTCTGGGGTCAAGTGATTCTCCTGCCTCTCTGCCTCCCAAAGTGCTGAGATTACAGGCATGAGCCACTGCGCCCTGCCATCCCATGAATATTTCAGCTGGAGCAGACAACAGCTTCAAGGTAATGCCAAAGTGATATAAGTCCCCCTTTTCCGGTGAGAAAGCCCCTGGACCTCTCGGCTGCTAGCTGAACAGCATTACAAGGCTTCATTTTATTTCCTTTGAAATAAAACCACCCTGCATTTTATACAACTGAAATTGTTTAGACCCCCCCCAATATCACAACAGTCTAAAATGCAGAGTTTTACTATATCTCTCTTAAAATGTTCTAATGGTGAATACATAAGAATATCAAGAAAATTAAGAAGATGTTGTTCCTAATTATGTTATATGTTTGACTTGATGTTGCTTTGTACCCAGTTGATAACTCAGCGTACTGAACAAGCAGTATGTTACCAGCCCCAGCCAATGGGAACAGACGCCGACCCATAAGAAAGACCCTGTCCCACCTGCTGAATGAGTGAGTGCCAGCTGAACATTAGCCTGGCTTCATTCTTCAACACATTTAGAAAAGAAGTAAAAAGAAACTGTTTTTTCTTCTCAATTCTCCTCCCTGCTCTTTTCCTTTGGAACCACAATCATGCCCCAGTAAATGCTTTCCTAGGTGAGAGGTGTATGTCCCAGGTTGAAGGCAAGGCCAGTGGCACTTATTCCCACTAAACACCCACAGCAGCTTCTGGCTCTCAAGCCTCACATCTACTTGGCTGGGAGACCATTTTCCTTTTCAACCTCCAGGAGGAAGACTCAGTAATGAGCTGGGTCTGCAGCTGCTGTCTGCTCTTTTTTTCACATCAGAAAAATCTAATACCCAAACCACACATTTGAAATTTTTCTATGTAAGTCTAAATACTGCCTTTCAATCACTTGCAAATCATGTTCATCTCACACACAGGCCTGGGAAGCTATGATTAAAGATAAGCAGAGATTGTCAAAGATGGTGGCATACAAAGGTTAAAAAAAAAAAACTCATAATTTTCCTACTCTACATGAAACTAGGAGGAGAAAAACGGAAAGGATGATTCCTGTAATTTCAGTAATCTTCGGGTTTTATGAAAGTAATACTGTGTTATTGTTTGTTCAGAACCTGTTTTGCAGGCCTGTGATCTTCCCCCACGGGGAAGGGTAGACTGGCGTACTATATCCTGGGAAATCCGAAACACAAGGCCTTGCTGTGTCATAGCAGAAATGAGTGGAACAGTTACTTTGAAAGGAGCGGCACACTTTTGCTAGTGTGTATGCACAGACGCATCTCACGAGCTCCCAGAAATCCCAGGCCCTTTGTGACTCGACAAGAAAGCAAACCAGTTTGAATGGGACACAGTAAAATCCCCTTCCCTTTGTTCTCAAAGAGCAGTACGCCAGTGTTCAAGAAGGCCCCTTACTATGGTTCTAAGGCATTTTCTTTTCTTCTTCTTTTGTTAATGATCTACCTTAGAATTCGGCCAAAAAAGCATCTCAGGGCAGCCTTGGACAGATTCTTTCAGGTGGAAAAACATGTGAAAATATATTTAGAGGTTTTCAAGTATCTTTAAAATACTCCTTAATTTTTTTGTTTGTGCTACAGGATACGTTCAGGCAAGTTAATGTTTTGAATCCTTTGAACTCTCCAGCTGGGCTCCCCTTTATACTTAAAAAAGAGAACAACTCTGGGACTTCTTAAGCACACCTGGTTGTTAAAAACACTGAGTAGAAAATAAGGGCATTACTAGTGAGAGTATCTGGTAATTTCCGAGAGTCATGAATTTGGAAGCTTTCTGGGTGTATATATTAACATATTTGAAAGAAGCAAAAAATTGGCAGCCTTGTTAAAATGATAACAACCATGAAGGTTTTGATTGAAGATGTTACCAATTTACAATCAATATGAATCTTACCTTCTTTTTTCCTGTCATATTCCATTCTTTTAGAACTTGAATTGCACTGCCTAGATAAAGACAAAGAATCTTCAACAAATATTCACATCATAAAACACCACACAAAATTCATCTCTGTCTTTCCATCTTGGTAGCAGCTTTTTTTTTTTTTTTGGCTTTTTCATTTGTTTTGATACATCCTATCTTAATAAAAATGCCAGTTTCATTTTTTATTTCCCAGATTTTCATTTAATTCACTGTATGATCTTGGTTTTATCAAAATATTAAGCCTCACTACATGAAGCTTACTTTTTTATCATTATATTGTCTTACGGAAAATGAAATATATCTTGAGAATTTTCTAGCAGCTTTGTTGCCATAGGTAGAATTAAAATTATTCTGTTTGATATATGAATAAAAATACCTATAATCTTCTGAACCAAATATGGGATTCTGAATATTATTAACAATGTGAATCGCAGCTTTCTGTTTGGCCATTCTTTCTCTTTGTCTGTCCCTATTCATATGTTCACATCTTGCAGGGGGATGAGGAAGACATATTACAATGATATTAGTTTCTCTAGAGTTAGCATGGATAGAGATGGGATGTGGTCTACAAGGCTTCTACCTTGAAACCAAAAAAAGTTCATTAAGTGAAAAGTTGGGCCCCAGGTTCTGTCCATCCCATTCACATATATCAGTAGAAATGCACTGACTCAGAGAAGACACCTAATTAAATTATATTCAAATTATATTAAATTATATATAAATTAAATGCCTAATTAAATTACAAGACATTAAAAAATGTTTTATCGCTGGCCAGCTGCAATCCATGTTTCTGCATAGTCTAACAAAGTTCATTCATTCATTCCAACTGTGCTGAAGGTAGTTTCAATAACAAGTTATTGGTAATGAGGATATCAGTTGTTTTCAAATAAATAGGCACAGTATTTCTAAAAGAGAGTAGCTCTTTTAAGTGTATTCTTTTAACAATTTTAAGCATTCTCATGCAATCTAAATATACTAATAGCTCTCTACAAGGATTATGTTGGCTAAACAAAGATAAATTTCAGGCTGGTCTTTATAATAAATTTCAAATTAGTAGGGTCCTAATTATTGAGTCTACTGTCACTGTTAGATAAGCAGAAGGCCATATGGCTTTGACTAATGTTTAGACAGGCTAATTATTCCTATCTATTTAAAGTTTCCAACTCAACGCCCCTCTTAGACTTGTCTGAGTTGCATGTACTTGAAATAATAAGACTGCACCTAAAAGTAAGCTATAATTCAGACTTTTTATTAACTGGGTTGGTCTTTCTCTAATTTGTCCAGAGAATTAATGTTTCACAGCATTTTCCTTTTGAAGAAATTTACAAAGTCCCTTCTGTTAGGTTTCTTGGTAAGTCTTGGTTAATAATAATTAGGGCAGTTCTTACTTATAGCTACGCTTCAGTTTTCTAAATAAAACTAAAACTTAAAAATGCTAAATACTGTTCATTTTAATCAGAAAGTGGTGGTGAGTTGCTTACTGCTTTCACAACTGCCATATTCAATTAGTCCTCTAATTTTCATGTTTTGATATATATTCTATTTGTAATTTGTACAATGAGCTTTAGGGACTAATTTTGAAGAAGAAACACCCATATTTACAGAGGATTGTGAAACTGTTATTATTAAATTTTAATTATACTGAAATGGCTTGGAGTTTTTCAGCCACTCAGAGCGCTTTCTGTATGCCTCATAAATGACTCCTAAACAAATATTTTTGACTGTCAGTTGTTTGGCTTTTTTTATGGTTTTGGTTTTTTTTTCTTTTTCTTTTTTTTCTTTTTGGAGACAGGGTCTCGCACTGTTGCCCAGGCTGGAGTGCAGTGGTGCAAACATGGCTCACCGCAGCCTCGACTTCCTGGGTCCAACCAATCCTCCTGCCTCAGCCTCCAGAGTAGCTGGGACTACAGGCATGTGTCACCACTCTAGACTAATTAAAAACAAAAAATTGTAGAGCCAGTGTCTCGCCATGTTGTCCAGGCTGGTCTCAAACTCCTGGCAATCCTTCTGCCTTGACCTCCCAGAATGCTGGGGTTACAGGCATGAGGAACCTGCCTGGCACCCAGTATTTTTAAATCAAGTTTTCCTACTGCTCCCCAACCAAAATGACTTCTCATGAGGCTTCTCAGCAATCAATGAGCTTTATTAATGAGATCTCAACACTGACAAGGTGAAAATTTCAAGAAGGACAAGCAAGGTGCTCTGTTTAAATACAAACAGATTTGATGACAGTCCATCAGTTACTGTGCATCTGTGCATCTCATCAAGATCACTCTGCAATAAAAACTTTCATGATGAGGAACGTGGGGGGCCTCAATCCAAGTGGGGGTAGGGAGGAATGGGGATAATAGCCTTTACCCTTTCCTAAAGCTTTTTTTCCATGCAGGTGTTGTTGGCAAATAAAACCTGAAAAGAGACTGTATCTGATCCAGGATATGCTTATTTCCAAATATTTTTTGAGACAAACTGCACCTAATGCTGCAAAGTTAGATTAATATTGCATTCTCTACTATTTGCTTCTTGTGACTAAAAATTATGTATCTCTTAGTATATGAAGCAGGAAAAAACAGTGAGAAAAGTTATGCACCATGGATTTGCTTATAGGTCTACTGAATGATAATCATGTGCTAATTCAATTAGGACCCTAAACCTTGACTGCTGATATCAGAATGTGAGCATATTGCTTAGTTCCAAGACCTTGCCCTGAAATGCAATTATACTTTTAGAAACTCAAGAAGGTTATTCTACTCCTAGGAAAATAAGTAAATCAAACTGTCCTTGACAAACTGTAAATAGGATACAACTGAGAAATGTGCTGGCAGGTCTTCCTTGACCTTATTTGACAGATTATGTGTAGCTTGCCCATATTTACAAAATAGAAACTAATGCCAGGACGGAAGACATACGATAACTGAGGACAAGTAAGAGATCTTTGTTCAAAACTGGAACTTGTTTAATTTGATTAGGAGAGGATAATTTCCCCCAAATTTACAGGAAATCCAAAGCATTACGTTGTAAATTATAGGATAAACATATTCCTGAGACTTTAGATTTTATAACATCTCTGGCAATGGACTACCTAAACAACAAAATTTTTAAAATAAAGCAAAAAGATTTTAGAGGTAGATAAGATAAACTGATATTCTGATTAATTTGGCAATCTAAAAATCATAAACTAAAGATATTAAAGAATAAACCAGTCCTCTTAGACTACATAAGCATCAGGTTTAAGAATTCCAGTCATAAAGCCAAGTAGGATTATGCTTGGCTTTATGACTGGTTGGAGAAGTGAGAAGGCCTTCCAGATAAGGACCAAAATACATTATCCTCCATTCATAAGAATGGTATCAAATAAAGGACACATTTATTTATTTCTTTATCTATTGAGACAGGGTCTCAGTCTGTCATCTAGGCTGGAGTGCAGTGGTGCGATCTCAGCTCAGTGCAACCTCTGCCTCAGGGGCTCAAGCCATCCTCCCACCTCAGCCTCCAAGAAGCTGGGACTACAGGCGTGCACTACTATGCCTGGCTAATTTATATATTTTTTTTTATAGAGACGGGGTTTCACCATGTTTCCCAGGCTGGTCTCGAACTCCTGGCCTCAAGTGATCTGCCCACCTTCACCTCCCAAAGTGCTGGGACTACAGGCGTGAGTCACTGCTGGCCAAGGACACATTTAATATTAAATTGGAATGACTGGTAGGCAAGGAAATTGGTAGCACTATAATCAATATCCTTTGAAAACTATCTAGAGTCTTTTTTTCCTTAAATGAGAGATAAAGAACTTCCAAATTCTATTCTTATTGAGTGTGTCTATTTTTTTTTTTTTTTGAGATGGGGTCTCACTCTGTCACCTAGGCTAGAGTGCAGTAGAGCGATCATGTGAAACCTAGCACATTTCTATGAGACCTAAAGTACGCATAATGAATTGATATTCAGTTCATTTAAGGAAAAAATATGGGATATCTGGAATATTTAGGTCTAACATCTTCAGCTGCAGAGCACAGGTATACCTACCATCCACAAAGGCTTGCACGGCTTTATCCACATTAAAATCAAACTGTTGAAGCACCAGGACTATTTCATTATTGCTTTTGTTGGGAACAACTGATCTAACTGCATAGATCTGTAAAGGAAAAAAAAAAAGAAATAGAAATGTGAACACTTTAAATATTTTTCATCTATGAATTAATTGCCCACTGGATAGAATTATAACTATTAGAAAGGCCTTGAAAAGCCAACTAATCTACCTTCTTGTCATCAAGCATACTCAAGGCATTCCAGACCAGTGAAAATTCATCCTGGTAATCACCTTGATACCTACTTTATTTGTGTACACATTTTTACAAAGACCTCCTTGTAGGAGTGTAGGAGCATGTGTGAAAAGCCAACTCTGGTTTTGCAATCTACCCTCCCCCAAGACTACAGATGCATACAAGATGTGTTCTCAGTGAGGACACAAAGTCTTTTTCTGTCTCAGGCTTCCTTTCCACTGGCTCAGGGGGTATCTTTAGAAAATGTACAGAAATAGCCTCATGCCTCAGCTTCTCTATCTGCACAGTGGAAACAGTCATCTTGAGGGTCACAGAAGTGTGCTGTGAAATTCCATTAATGTTTAAAGATACAAAAATGTGGAGCATTGTATTTTCGAAATGGTAATCTTAGCTATAGTCCAAAAAATGTTCGTGAACACACTTCTGAAAATCAAACATTGAAAATAGTAAAAGTAAATACATATATCCACTAAGGATTTCAATAGGTTAAAGCTTATATTCAATGTTTAATGACATATATGCATTTCTTAGTCAAATTTAGCATATATTCTTTCTTCTTGCCTATTAGAATTAATTGACCTTTATCTCACAGTACTTGCAATAACTACAGAATGTTCTATTGATTTTAGTAAAACCTGGTTCACCCAGTTTTCTATCACAGGGATTACTGCAGCTGCTACTGAGAAATACTAGAGTACTGCATGGTGCAAAGGTAAGTGATCATTAAAGCACTGTACGGTCTTCAAATGTTTTCATCAGCATTTAAATTATGACCAGTGGGTTTTAGAGTTAAATGCAGTTTAGTATAATTGGATTCACAGAATATGGATTAAATGGGTATGGTATGTGTAATGTGATGCTATTGACCAGAACATTTCATTGAACAAGATAGCCTATTTCCTGATTATGTTAGAAAACAGATCACCTATTCCATACAGATCTGCATGTGAGAGTATTTAGGTTGTAATGAGACAACAGCACAAGCTACTGTCATGTACCCACCCAGTACAAGCCATGGGTGGGTATATGACTTGTAAAGGTGCTGACACTATAGATTAGAAAGCTGGATTTGAATCTTGACATTTTATAAATGCTAAATATTTGAGTTTTACTGAAGACTCTAATATTATACATATATGTACATATATATGTATGCGTGTGAGTCACACACATACAAATTGATTTTCTATTCTCACATTTCATTGTTCTTAGTTTTTCTAGCATCCATTAAAACAAATTAACGTCTTCAAATCTAAGTTCTTTCTCACTTCTTCTCTGTGTTATCTTTAAAAATCCAATTCTGTGAGTATTTTTTGAACACCTATTATCTGACAAGCAATCAAACTTCCTGGAACTTAGAGACTACAGGAGGATTTACACATTGACCAAATGATTGCACAAATAAATGCTTATACATTCCATTTAAGTGGTATAAAATCATATGACAGGGAGACTTGACTTACATGACTTTATCCACTGAGACCTGGATGGAGGATGAGTGAGAAAAGATGGGTGGGAGGGGAAGCGGAAAAGCACTTTGGGCATAGGGAACAGCATGAGTGAGGAGCGAGGCATGGATGAGGAGGGAGGAGTTGGACATGATTAGGGAGGGAGGCAGAGGGTAGGCTTCTAGAGTACAAGGGGAAGCCAGAACTGGGCAGGGACCAGATCGTACAGGGCCTACAAGGCTGTGCAAAGGATTTTGATCTTGTGAGCATCCCTCACTATCCTTTTGATGAGCTGTTTTTGTTTTTGTTTTTGAGAGAGGCTAAGATGGGGAGGAAACAAAACACAAAAAAATCCCTCCATCCAGCCCAGGAAGGTCATTAACAGAACGTGTTCAACAATACACATTATTTGCCTCATTGTTACCAGTGCACTGGAATTATACCTAAAGATTATGTTACCCTTCCAATATAGCTCTTTTAAATAAAATCTAGCATTTATTTCAAGCCACTATGGCTTAGTTCATATTACATAAAATTTCTTAATAATCACCATCATTACCACATCAGGCACACCTAAATAATATAATTAATATAATATTAATTATACTAACTACATTATAGTTATATTAGACAAAGGTTTTCAATCCACCTACACAGCTGTGTGAACTGCAAAGACCCAGAATTATGGAATAAACATAAAATAATGGCTTTCTCTGCCTCCAGTCTATCCCCTGCAAAACACAATGTTGTATTATGTTAAGACAAAACACAAAATAAACCACTACTTGTGGAGATACTTCCTTTTTAGATGTTTATACTACTCTTGCCTATCCTTCTTTAAAAGAAAAAAATACATGGTAAGATGTGCACAGAAAATATTTTCTATCCTTGTCATTTTGTGTATATCCTAGCACTGACTGTATCCTTAGAAAATTGTCAATAACTGAGTTTTGATATCAAATCTAACTGAATATCAGATACAATTCCTGGAGGAAGACATTTAATTAGGACAGGTATTCCAAGTTTTACAGAAAAAAGGGGAAAAAATAGTTTCTGCTTATTCTTGGATATTACATAGTAATGTTGAATTCTAGTAAATTTCTGGGCCAACCTCTGTTTCTGCTTTAATCACTTGGCTTGGCGAATGTGGAAAGAGAGGCATTGTTTCTCAGCCTGTTATTTATAAATTCACTATGTTTATTTTCCTATGGAAATGTCTTTGAGAAAGATGGAGAAATTGTGTGAACTCACATGTGCACATAAAAATAAAGGAACGTCACTGTGTCACTCCTCATAATTCAGTGGTATCAAAAAGGGTTTAAGCATTTTAATCTAAAAAAAAAAAAAGCCCTCATTATGAAGAGCTTTAAATATAAGGCATGGATGACCAAGGAAGAGTTATAGTGAGGTTGGACTGAAAGGCTTGCCTTTGCAGTTGGAAACCAAGCTTCTGAGGACGGATGCTCCTGGAGGAATGGATCAATCAATGCGTGACTAATAGTAGTTTGCATACGGAGAACTCATAAAATTCATGCCTGCAGCAGCTGTTTTGCAGAGGCTGTTTCTGGCACAGCTTCACACACACGGCCTTTTACTTCATTGCCACAGCCCAGGCTAACACCTAAGCCACTGTTTGAAGCTGCACTTGACTGCCCCACTAAAGGGCTCTCATGCCATAAACAAAGTGGTCCCACCAGGCGGCCACTGTTGGGTGACAGTCAAGATGGCTAGTTAGCGGTTCATTTAGCAACTGCTTTACCTTCCCAAAATTATGTTCCCCTATTTTGCTTCTGCTAATTTCACTCTGGTTTGGCAAAGTCCATGTGCTATCTAGAAGTAGCATGATGTTTTGACGCCACCTCTTGAGCGTTTTAGTCATGATCCTCTCCTCTCTCTGGGGCTTCCCTATCTGACTCTGCAGGCTCTGACCCATGGCGCCTCAGGCCCGCCCTGCTGGCCTTTTGCCTGCACTAACTGGGCAGTGAGGCAGTGTGACTTTCAAGGATGTTGTTTGGTTTCAGTTTCCCAAACTAACTTACCTTCTCTGCACCTGAGCTGTCTGGTTAAGAGCCGTTAACAGATTTCCTCATTCATACTGTGCATCTTTTGGGCCTGTCTGTGATGACCCTTAGAAATTCTTCTTGGCTTCCTGATGAGTCACTTAAACTATGTCTGAGTTTCCAAAGTGGCTCTGACCAAAGTTTTCAATCCACCCACACAGCTGTGTGATCAGCAAAGACCCAGCATTATCAAATAAACATAAAATAACTGCTCTCTCTGCTTCCAGTCTCTCCCCTGCAATTCAGTCCCAGGCAGCTGCTCTTCTGGAGTATATTCGTGACCATTTTACCCTCTTCCTTAAGAACTTAAGAATAAAGTTCATTATCTGCAACCTGACATTCAACGCCAGCAACAACTGGGCTCCAACTTGCTTTCTAAATGTCTCTGACTTTACCCCTTCACAGACAAGCTCCCCATGCCCAGTTTTGAACCCCCACCCCCAGGCTGGGCTTTTCCAAGATGTGTCTGAATTGCACATTCCAGGTGAAATGCCATGTGTTCCATGAAATCCTTCTCCATACTCCCTGCCAGAGGTCATCATTGCCTCAACTCCTGTAGCCCTTGGTCAGCAAGTGTCTTAGCCCCCTTTCCTTTATAGCTCCAGTATTTGTGTATGTGTCGTGTCTCCCAGATGGTAGGCAACGTGAGGGCAGAATCCTCATCTCGGCCATTTTTGGATAATCACCATGCCCATTCACAAGCAACTAATATGGTGCATGTAGCAGGTATTTAATACATATTTGTTGAGTGAGAGAATGCCAACTTGTAGCTACACCAGGCGGCTGCTCTGAGTCAAAGGAAGACTCCACCATTGTGTGTGGACCATTCCAGCACTCTGCATCTACCACTCATGATAACAGTGGGGAGGTCTCACTTGATTGATGTCATTAAGCATAATATGGGTAGGGAGAACATATATATGTTCTTTAAATTTCAATAACAGAGACTGGAGGAATATTTATGAGATTTTTACATTCTTACAATTTTAATTCTGTAGAATAAGGTACTCATGGTATTTTGTGGAGTTTTAAAAATATGAAAAAGCACAGTAACTGCCTGTCTATCCTTCCAAGGCTCAGCTTAGCAGACAGACATTGGTTGAGCCCCCATTAAATGACAGGAGCTGAGGATACAAAGAAAAACCAGATATAGTTCTGCTGTAAGGAGGCACAGTTTAGCAGTGGAGCCAGAAATGTCTACAATAAAAGTAGGTAATAAGTGTTGTACTGTCCTTATGAACAGGGTACTGTGGTGCTACAGAGAAGGAATTAAGTTTGCCCGAATAAGGGTGAGTACTTTATAGAGAGCCAAATATCATGGAAGGAGCGCTGGAGTTAGACAGACCTATGTTTTAATCCTGGCTCTGCTACATGCTAGCTCCATGACCTTGGGTGAACTACATAAATTTTTGAAACTTGGTTCTGTAGCTGTAAAATGAGGATATTATCTTCTACAGCCTATGTAAAAATGGAAAGGGATGATGCCTGTGTAAAGTGTTTCATACAGAATTTGGCATATATTAGCTACTCAATAGATTTTAAAAAGAAAAAAGTGGGAGCATTTGCATTAAGGGGTCCCTCCAGGTGTGGCTTTGAAGTGGAAAGACCATGTGGCTTGAATGTTGGTCAAGACGTATTTGGGGGAGACTACCTTGTCTACCCTTCTTCTTAGAGAACCTCCTCCCTCCACAGACTTGCTAAGGGGTCAGTGGACCCAAGACTCTGTCCCCATTTTCCCTTCTCTATGGTGTAACTGGTACAATGAGAAAGTCTATCTTTAGGGTCGTTAATGTGGTTTTATCCTCCTCTTCTTTCATTTAATTATTTACTAAATGTCTACTATGATCAGGCACTGCACTAGTGGCTGGATACAGCACTAACAAAACAGATATGGTCACTGCCAAAACTAGAGAGGGAAATGGATATAAACATAGAAATTAAAATGTATCACTGCAACTTGTGCTAAGTGAGTGCTATGAAGGAAGCAATCAGAACACAGTGACAATGAATTACAGTGGTCAGGAAGTGGCCTGGCTAGAAAAGACAAAATGAAACAATTAGACCCTCTGCCTTGAAGGTCTGAGCTATTCAACACAAAGGGAGAGAAGCTGGAGTGCAGATGAAGAGGCTGGACTTGCAGCTGCCTCACTTTCTGTCTTTCCTGCTTCTTTAACTTTTCCTGAAGTCTCATGAGACGCTGCCAGAACTTTATAACAATAACCTCTTTTTTTTTTTTAACTTGTGCTAGTTTGAGAGGGTTTCATTTTCTAGAGCAAGTATGGTGTGCCTGGAGGCAACATTAATAGCCGGGGCTGGAAATAAAAATTATAAAGCTAAATAATTAATCCCGATTGGCAAAGGTGAGAAAAGGAAGATTTTAAATATAAGTCCCATTAGAATGTACATGACAGCTGGGAGAAGAGAGGCCTGAGACCTTTGCTCACACACTTCTTCCAGCACTGACGTTGCCACCATTATTTACTTATGTGACTTCTTGCTCTACTGAGTGACAGGGAGCATATCTTTGTATCCACAGGGTCTAGAACAATGGGTGGCATTCAGTAGATGATTCATAAATGCTTGTAGAATGGATGACTGCCTGAATGAGTAAAAGGAAGCAGGGAGTCTAGTAAGACGGTTACTGACATATTCTAGTTTTATTTATCCATTTTCAAGTGCATCTCTAATTAAGAATTAAGTATTACACACTATTAAAAAGCTTAATGGATTCAAGCTCAAAATGTATGAAGTGCCTCCTGGGTGCCAGGCAGAGCATATGGCTGGCTCTTTGCTTGAGAAGCTTGCAATCTTGGAGGTGAGCTTAACCTTATCCCCTACGATAAGGACAGCAATCAAGCAGGCAGCAACCTCCTCCTCACACCAATGGGAACTGGAGTTATTTATGGGTTTGCCGTTCCTGCAAATTTGAAAGGAGTTTTATAATCAGCTTTGGTCACATTTCTCAAATGCTGAGCCATTCAGAGATGCCTTAAAAACAGCTCATCTGTGTATGCTTTGCTTCACTTGCTGGGCCACTAATATTATCTACACAGTAATGGAGGTAGTTTTCCTATGAATTTTCTTGGGGAAGAAAATACTCTTTGCAGACCAGTACCTTTGCATCATGGATAATTCCATAATTTAATTGCCTTTTCTAACATCTACTTCCTGCCAGCAAAAAATATGCATGAGGTGCTGTCATGTTCTACTTGGCTGACTTTTGGTGAATTAACACCAGGGGTACAAATCAAAACTAACTTTTTTTTTTTTTTTTTTTGGCAGGAAACCAGGAAGAGAAAGAATAATGCAGATTTGAAGATGGAAAAAAAATGCAGTTTTTTATAGAATTATGGGAAGTAAAAGTGGAGAGGATCTTAGAGACAGTCTAGTTGTGGCTTCTCAAACTTTAAAATATATTCTGATCACCTGGGGATCTGATTGGGCTGAAGATTCTGATTCAGAGGCTTGGGGTGGGTCCTGAATTCTACATTTCTAATCAGCTCCCAGCTGATGTAAATGCTGCTTGTCCAGGGATGTGGTGGGCAGAATAATGGCCCCCCAAAGACGTCCATGGCCTTATCCCCTGGAACCTGTTAACATGTTAGGTTACGTGGCAAACTGAATTTGCAGATGGAATTGAGGTTGCTAATTAGCTGACCTTCAAATGGGGAGATCATCCCGGATTATCTCAGTGGGTCCAGTATAATCACAAGGATCCTTATAATTTGATGGAGATGGAAGAGAGTCAGTGGGACAGTGATGCAATGAAAGGCTTGGCCAGCCTCTCCGGGTTTGAAGATGAAAGGGGGCCTCGAACCAAGGAATGCAGGCAGCTTCTAACAGCTAGAAAAGGCAAGGAAGAGTATTCTCCCCAGGGCTCCAGAACCGGTACCTTGAGTTCAGCCCAATGAGACCCATTCGGACTTCTGACCTCCAGAACTAGAAGATAATCAATGTGTGTTGTTTTAAGCTGCTGAAGTTGTGGTAGTTTGTTACAGCAGCAACTGGAAATGAATGCAATGGACCACACTTTGAGAAACAAAGGCCTACACTTCTCTTCCTCCCTCCTTATAAGGAGATGTCTTTCCCTATCCCACCAACTATTACGTTTTTAAAAAATATACCTTCCAGATGGTAACCCTCTCCACAAAGGTTTGGGGGAATTCTAGCCATTCACTCATTCAAGCCACATTTTGTGAGGGAAAGTGAAATGAATCTCACACAATCTTTGCATCCAACGAGCTGACAAAAGAGTAAGGAAAATAAGGCAAAGTCATAAGTAACTAGCACATCATTCTGGTAACAACGTCCTCTCTGAATCTTACCTGCTCTCTATTCTTTCTTTCATTAACCCAGACAGGTTCCCCTGTCTTTCACCTGGACTCTGGAAAAGGCCTCCTAATGGGATTCTCTGGCTTGGTTTCTCCTCTCTCCAATCCATCTTAAAACAGTCATTGCACAATTAATCTCCCCAAAGTGCTGAGCGTGTTCATTGATGGAGGGAAGGAGATGGCAGTGAGAAAGAATTAGAAGAGGGGAAGAGAGGAGATAAATTATGAAACAAGCTTCCACTGGAAATAAAAGAAACATCATCAAATCCCATGTGGAATGGAAGGGAGGTTCTTCTGTTTTTCTAAGAATTCAGAGAAAGGAGAAAAGGAGAAGAAGGGAGAGTGAAGACATAATAAAAATTTCAGATTGTGAAGGGGAAAATTTATGGAAACCATTCCTCTGCGTGAGAGTTTTAGAATTCGCTTTGGGGCTTAAAAAGTGGAGAAAGGTTTAGAGCTGCCCTTATGGGAATGAGACAGGAAATGACCTTGATGAATGACGGAATGTTGAGCAGGCCTGTGGGTCCACGGTGCTGGACTGCACAGATCTGTTACGGTGCCGATCGGCATGGCTTTCCCCAGCAATTCTCAACAAGCCAGAAGCAGGAGCAAAGGAATCATCCATAGTTACAAACTGTAAGAAATGTAGTGGTAGATTTTAGGGCTCAGAAACATAGGGGCTGAGTATCACTAAGGTGGCTGATGAAGGCATCTGTGGTCTATGAAGGGGGAGGATGAATTGGAAGACTAGAGAGAGGCTAAGGGACAAGAAAGAACAGATGTTAAAGAGAGTTAGAAGATGAGAGAGGTTGATGATAAGGACATGCTCAGAGAAGGGATGTTAGACATTGCCAGTCTGTGGTCCCAGTGCTGCTTGCTGGTGTGTAAGTATAAACCCTTTTTTGCAGTCCAGCCCTTTGCTTTTTAAAAAGAACTAAAGTGTTCTCCACAATTCCATCTTTATAGAGTAAACATGCTCTTCTGCAATTTTTCATAAGCTGTGCTTCCTAAGTTTTTACTATCTGATCAAGCTCATCTGAGCATATCCTGTTAAAATATGTTGCTATAAGAGAAGCACGTTGCTCCAGAAGTGGTTGGATTAGAGCAGAGGACTGTGAGACCTGCACCTGCCTTGGTTGGGCTCCGTTTATCCATTAAGGGAGTCTAAGGTGGCATCAGTAATTTTAGGAGCCACATTAATTAATCACTAGGTCAAATGCAGGTTACTTGCTACTAACTCTCCTTCCATTGAGTTGGAGACAAGTGTCCCCTGGCCTTTACTTGTGCAATGACTAGAACGCAAAGGTAGGATTTTATATTCATCTTTCTTAAATTTCAATATGTAAGTTCTGACATATCACTCCAGCCAACTGTTATGTTTTAGAACCTTGCATTTTGCCCCATCATGAACAGGAATGTTTCAGCCATTCCTTCCAATTTTGTATCATTTTAAAAATCAGTTGAGATCCTCTATATCTTAGATTTGTTATTTGAATTTTGTGTAGGCCATGGCCAAGTACACAGGCCAGAGTATTACCATAAAAACTTCCCTCAAAGTTGAAATTAATCTTTTAATACTTGTTCATTCATTTCTTCAGTCACTCACAATGCACAGACTCAGAAGCTGGACTGCAGCAGTGACAGATGCATTGGGGTTTATAGTCTAGGAAGGCAAATGTTTGATGAATGTTATAGAAGAAGCAGTAAGGATGCTCTGGCATCTATAACAGGGGACCTGTCCTAGTCTAGAGAGTAAGGGAAGCCCCCTCCAAGGACTGAAGTTAGCTTAAACCGAGAATGATGGGTTAGTAGCACTATAGTTAGGTGAGGGGAATGGGAGGGGAGGTGGAACATTCCAGGAAGAGGGCACAACGTCTATGAACAGATAGGACTGAGTGACTGGAAAAGCATGCTCAAAGGAATGAAGGTCAAAGATTGTTGGAGCATTAAGTATGAAAAGGAGGGGGACTGTGGGTAACGCTGGAGAAGAAAGGCATGAGGAAAAAGTGGGCAAGGCCCTGGAAGCCTTATTATAATTTTGAGGCTTATTCTAAGGGCAAGCCATTGAAGGGCTTTACTCAGGAGAGGAACATGATACTCGTACATTAAAGGTCATTCCAGTTTCTTTGTAAAGGTGTTGGAGGAGATCAAATGGATGCCTGTTAGGATTCCAACAGTGTCCAGGGGAGAGAAAATGGACCAAGATGGGGCAGTGTAGAAAAAGACTCACAAATTTCTTGGGAGGAAGCAATTGATTTGCGTTTAACTAGATGCAGGCAATGGGGAAGATGAAGGCACATGGGTGACTCCTTGGTTTCTGGCTCGATTGTCTATGTGGCTGGTGGGGTCATTTCCTGAGAAGGGACCAGTGGTGGTAGCTTTACTCTTTCGGGAGACTGTGAGACATCCACGTCCAGATATCTAAGAGGCAGCTGAATCTGTAAATCTGGAGCTCCAGTAAAGAACTGAGCTAGGGATAGAGATTTTGGCACCATCAGCATCAAACTGAGTCTCAACCCTGGCTGCAAACTGGAATTACTTGGTGAATTTTCAAAATATAGCTAAACCTGAGCCCCACTATCAAATCTGGGACTTGGCATTCCTTAAAAAAAAAAAAAGTTTTCCCAGGGACTCTAATATCCATCCAGAATTGAGAACCATGAGTGAGAAATCATGAAAGTTATAGACAGGTAAGGGACAGTGGATGAGGCAAAGGAGAGAAGGTGGCACAGGACAGATCTCTTTTTAAGTATAACTGCTCACCTGTCAACTCATTTACCTGAGTGTACTAACTACGCACCCACACCTATCCATTATTTATGTAATATTATAATTTCAAAAATACCAGTTCTAGTTTAGAACAGTTTTACTTTCTGTAAAGCAAAACTCTTCAAGAGGGCACTCTCTCTCTCCGTAAGAGGGTATCCCAGGTATCCACTGCTGCATAAGAAGTGTCCAAAATTTTGTGGCTCAGAACAACAATCTATTTTTCACTGTTTTTGTGGCTTAGGAATTAGGGAGGAATTTGGTGGAGTAGTCTGCCTCGGGGTCTCTCATGGAGATGGATGGTTGGGGAGAGGGATGCTGCTGCAGATGGGGTGTGTCTGAGCCTCTCTCTCTTTGTGCAGTCTCAAGGTTTCTCCAAGTGGTCTGTGTTGATGGGCTAGTCTGGGCTTCCTTGCAGCATGGTGGAACAGTCAGACTGTTTACATGGCAGCCCAGAGAGCCACTGCAATATCCCGCCTGAAGAAGTAGCAGAATCACCTGGCTTTGGAAGTCTTTTCCTTCCTACTATACTGATCAACCAGCTACAAAAGTCTGCCCAGTTTTAAGGGGAGAAGCAGGCTCCATCTTCTAATGGGGGAAGATACTATTGTTGTCTCTTTGAAAAATACAGTTGGCTTCAAACAGTTAAAGATAATGAAATCAACAACCTAGATTTCTTTTAACCAATTCTTCGTCTACACTTTGTCAAGTCACTGAACATTTGGAAAAAAAGCAAATTTATCTAACAGTTATAATAACACTAAACGAAAATTGATAGTTTCTGTTAAATACAACTTCTTTAATTCCTAGAAATGTGCTGATGACTTATAGAGTAAGAGATATTCAAATGGACTTCTCTCCTATCTAAAAAAAATAGTAAAATTGGAGACTGATTTGAGTAATAATAAAACTTCAGTCTCCCACACACAAAAAAGTAAAATTAAAATGAACTAAAGTGTCTTAAATCTTTAAATTTAGTCCATGATCAACTTTTTATATCAGAATTTTGATTTTTAATCTGACACTGGGAAGTTTAAATATATACATATAACTATCAAATCATTGTGAGCAACAGTCTCTTTGATCTACATTTAAACAAGCAATGAGCTTAATACATATCTCATTTCACCCATTTAGCTAGCATATATTCAGTATATACCTACATGTTTTCTATAATTGTTCTTGATTCTTCTCATATTTTCTCAGAACTACCAGTTAGGCTTGCACATAATTTTAGGGTACACTGAGTCCTTGAGTCCATTGGAAGTCTGTTTCCAGCCAGCTGGTTATACCTACATGGTATTAGGACTTAGGTAAATATTCTGTCTGGCCACTATCACTGATGAATTCTACATTTGAATTTATTACTGAGGACAAAAAAAAATCTTCATTCAAGGCATCTTGTTTTTGGTATTTTAATCAGAGTAGAAAACTAAGACACTTTAATCTTCTGCTTCTAACTTAGAATATTCAGTAAAATCTTTCTTCTAATTTTCTTTACAATTTAAAGTCTCCACCTGGGGGGGGAAATGGTAATTATTGACATTCACTGTCCCTGAGGGATTTTTTTTTTCCTGCTCATTCACAGAACTTTTCAGATAAAAAGGTATAAGTCACTATTACCCTTTAATCAATACCAGACTAAAGGAGTTAATTACCTTTTAGTCAATACCAGAATAAGGGAGTTGGGTTAATCTCTAAATTATATTAACCTTGGATATTTCTTCACTGTGGTGTGGAGGAAGCCGATGATTTAAACACCATGGAAACTGGAAGCACACTCTCTCTCTTTAAGGGGAGTTTATTTGTTCACCTACATACCATTTTTTATTTTAACAGGTTTGATCAATTAAAAAAGAGCATGATGATTTGAACACCAGTCAAAATTATCATCTGATTGGCCAGACCTTGTTTTCCCAATGATTTTATAAGTTTGTTTGCTTTTTCTCTAAAGGCAGTAAAAAAGAATTAAAACTAGTCAGCATTTGCCAAATTCCTAAAATTACAATTTGAGCCACTAAAAATTTTAAAAACTACAATTGTCCATCGGAAGCTGAGTGGATAAAGAAAATGTGGTATATATACACAGTGGAATATTATTTAGCCTTACAAAAGGAAACCCTGCAATGTGCAACAACATGACAACACTGATGAATCTTGAAGATGCTATGCTAAGTGGAATCAGCCCAGCACAGGACAAATACTACATGACTCCCCTCACATGAAGCATGTAAAATAGTCCAACTCATAGAAGCAGGGAGTAGGATGGTGGTTTCCAGGGCCTGGAAGGAGGAGGAAATGGAGAATTGCTGTTCAATGGGTATAAAATTTCAATTATGCAAGATGAGTAAGCTCTAGAGGCACTGTGCCTAGGGCTAACAATATTGTATTGTGCATTTAAAAACAAAGTAAGAGGGTAAACTTCATGTTAAATGTGCTTAGCATAATGTTTTTAAAAAGAAAGAAAAACATTAAGTTCTATAATTGATCCTAATAATCATTTCAATATATTTTTGATAATTACCTTCAAGGATTGAGAAGCAGAGTTCTGAAGCATCCCTAAGACAGGAGGGCATCAGAAATGTTATGCCAGTGAACGATACATGGACCTTTAAGATGGTTCAATCAGGTTCCTTTATTTTATAAGAAACTGACGTACTGAGAGGTTATGTGCTAAGTTCAAACTGAGGCATCCAGTTTGTATCAGGACTCTGGCTGGTGCCCATGTTCGCTGACCCGCAGCAGTCTCTCTTTTGATCTTTCACGGTGCCAGTGCGTAGGAGGTGGGAAAGACCACAGGTTCATCCAATGATAGAGCTGCAAAGGATTTTGGAGTTCATCTATATGAACTCCCATCGTTTGGCAGATTAAAACATTGAAGCCAAGAGAATAAATACAATGTATACCCATTGTACACAAAGGACAATTTTTCAGTATAATGATGTCCCTTTGTTACTTTATATGTGGTTTGAAACAAAGTATACTTTTAATGGAAAATAAGATTACTGAATCATTGTTTACCCTAGAAGTTGAGAAGACTCCCCATACTAGTGGCAGTATGACTTGGTTTGGTAAAGGATGGGAAATTCTAGAGTTTGCATTTTAATTTACTAATTACTTTAGAATAATGGTTCTCAAACTTTTAATTTTATTCTTTTCAATAAACATAAAAATCTTAAGCTTTTCTCATATAGTTGAATTCCAAAATAGGTATTCCAATTTCCTTTTTAAATATATATATATGTATTTTGTTACACCCTGAGGTATTGTGGCAGCTACGGAAATCAACACAGTTGACTGACAGCCTAGCTGCCACTCCTCTGGGTCCCCCAGTGCATTTGTACCCCAGCCACACTCCTCCCAGGAGGCTGCTAGTTAACAGCTGAGGAGGCTGGGGACTAGTGAAAGCTCATTTCTGAACATTCCTCCAGTGGGCAACGTTGGCCTAAACACTCCTTATCAGCCTGCCGAAATTCAATACTGCACTGTAAGTTTGAGACATTCTCTGCTCGATTTTCCTTTCTTCTCCCTCTTCTTTCAAGCTATCAGATTTGCATGGAAGTCTAAAGCCTCTCCCTGCCTGCTCTGGCTGCCTACCCTCTTCCCCATCTCTTCTAATCCCATCTCATCTTGGCATCTGTCTCTTGGATGACTCAAAAGAAAACAAATATGTGGGGGTTTTTTTCTAATTATACCTATCTTTTCCCCCACTGACATTCTAATACTTGCCCTAGACCCAGGAAGCATGTCCCACTTCCTTCTTCCTCCCCATAAGTTGAGAATTACCATTAGACAATAGTGGCTAAATATTTAACATTGATTAATTAGGCAATATTTGGAGGGCACAAAGTCTATGATATTATTATTATATAATAATTAATATATTATTATAGGATAAGTACACAAATAAATCAAAAGTCCATTAGGAGCTTATAATCAAGTTAAGGAGCAATGATTTACAGAGAAGATGTGGTTTTAATAATAATACAAGCAATAACAATTTTAAGGTCTGAGTCTATGCATCTATCTGTTTGTCTGTCTACCTGTCTGTCTAATCTATCTGAACAGATTTCCACTGTACAAGGTTAGGAGAGAAGGAACCATTGTTACAGCCTTCCAACATTGTCATTTTCTTCTCCGTAAAAACTGAATAATTTAATATGAAGGATCATGGCGAGAAATAACTAGAATGTTGGTAAAGTACCTATAAATCCCAGGGGATTGTGAACAGAGGTTACTATTTCCTGCTGCCAAAGGGTTTCATTTTTGACATGCTCTTGTGTTCTTTAGCATTAACCATCCATCTCGTACATACCTCTCAGCCGCAGTGCACAGGGGATACCAGGAAAGACTGGAAGGAGTAGGGGTGGGGATGCAGGAGAAGCAGGAGAAAAACACTGTGAATTCCAATCATGTAGCCTGGAAAAAGCAATGTGATGCTAATCCTACAACAGTAAATTTCTTCTTATCCCCTGAAACTGATGCTGACATTTCCATTTATTCATTCAGTTCCTTTAGACTCCTTGTCAAATCTCTTCTAGTTGCCAAGCAACAGTAACAGCAGTTCTGTACATAAGCATTAGGCAACAACTATTGTCAATGTTTCTCCTTTCTGTTAATGGGAAATTTAATGACCCTTTCCTATGAGAAAATGATGACAAGAACCTGTTTCATGGTGAAATCTGAAAGCTGTGTGGCTTGTGTTCTTGTTTGAATCCAAGGGTTGGACTAAATTGACTTCTACACTCCTGCAAATTTTTCCCCAAAGCTTCCATGGTTTGCACTTTCAAAACAACTACTTAGCATTAAAACTTGTTTCCAATCCCATGAAGCGAGTTATCTATTAAATGGAGTTAATGTTTTAAAGATGCATAATGATGGGTTTCTTCTGTACTCTCTGTAATCAAATGCTTGGATTTTTCTGACCGTACCCCGCTCCACAAAAAGATTTGAACTATACTTCACTACTCTGTAAAATGCAGATCAAGAGAGTTACAAGAAAAAATAATAAAATAGTACATATTTATTCAAAAATAACTAAAAAATCTGCTCATCCGTTGGGGACAGACACCAGGACACATAGACATGAACACTTTCTATCTCCATCATCTGCAGAGACATTGAATATGTCACCTCTCTGGACAAGAGACTTTTCTCCTTTTTCCTATTCCTTGTTTTTTTATTTTAATGATTCTATACAATTATTGTTTATAAAACCAATTTACCTCTATAACTTTAACAGTTCTAAAAGCTATTCACAGTGAGTGGCGCAGCTCAGCAATGACATTATAGACTGAACTGTTCCCCATTTCCATATCATCATATTGTCTAGTCTCACTTATTTTTTGTAGGCTCAGCAATAGCTATAAACGTTTGAAAAAGTCAAGTCCGCTTTTATGTTCTTTTTCTCATTTGGTCTTTTTACTTTTTCATTCTAATCTTGGTTCTATGGGAATATATATAAAATATACATATATATATATATATATATATATATATATTTTTTTTTTTTTCAGATCGAGTCTCACTCTTTCGCCCAGGCTGGAGTGAAGTGGCATGCTCTCAGCTCACTGCAACCTCCGCTCCCTGGGTTCAAGAGATTCTCCTGCCTCAGCCTCCCGAGGAGTTGGGATTACAGGTGCCCACCACCACGCCCAGCTAATTTTTGTATTTTTAGTAGAGACGGCGTTTCGCCATGTTGGCCAGGCTGGTCTCGATCACCTAACCTCAGGTGATCTGCCTGCCTTGGCCTCCCAAAATGCAGGTGTGAGCCACCGTGCCTGGCCTCAAACAAAAATGTTAATTAACTAGAGCTCTTTTTCCATTTTTTAATTGGGAAATAAACAGATAAGCTCCCCCAGATTCTTTCTAGTTTATATCGTTAAGAGCTCATAAAGCAGCTCTACATTTATTATTGTACTTGATGACTTTGTGAGGCAGATTTTATTATCATGTCCAATTTACAGATTAGGAAATTGAGGCCCAGAAAAGTTAAGTGGCTTATTTCAGGGTGCTCAACTAATAATATCTGACTTCTGTCTCCGAACTCCACGCTCTTTCCACAGCCTTACCTTGTTGGAGATCACTTCCCAAGTGTACTGGGTCCTCTAGCATGGCTTAGGGGTCATTCATTGGAATTAGTTATCAGTGCATAATTGGACACTTTGCAACTATTAACCCCATTTACAAAGATCCTCTTTACTTTCCATCACCAAGTTTTACTGCTGAATTGTATTCTATTTAAACTGATTTATGGGAATGCATTAAAAATATCTGACTAAAATTTCTATTTTTTCTATACCAGTTCTAATAATCCTTTCTTACTCAGTTAAAATTACATTTAAACATTTATAAATGTAATTTACCTTGGTACCCACATATTTTACACAGAAATAATCTAACGGTGACTATTAAGCTCCATACTGAAATCATCTATAAATTTCTAGTGTTCAATTTCTTTAAAAATGCATTATGTAGAAAAGAAGCTATTAAAAATGAGTATGCCCCAAATATAAGATCAGATTAGTCCAAAGATTTTGTTCTGATAGCTCACCTTCACAAAGTGACATTTGGGGAATTTTTTTCTCCCTTTATTTTTTTATTTCATGAAGCGGGATATGACCGGTTACTCAGCAAAGGACCTCATTTGGTATTGTGAAGCCTACCTGAGACCACCTGTATTTGATGATTACGTAAACATACTACTTTTCTGAAGAACCACAGGTGGTCAACGTAAGTAACCCAAGTTTCTGTTTTTAGAAGCAATTTAAAATATGCTTTATTTAATAGCAAAAAGAGTACTAAAATGAGATGACATTTCCATTAACCTACATTTCATTTTTCAAGAAGACTTGAGATTTTGCAAAACATCGTAAATGGGAAATGAAGTCTCTAAAGAACTTAACAATTCAAGCAGGCATGTTCATTCATTCATTATTCATTCATTTATCTAACTCTATCTGGGGGGTCAACTACGTATCAAACCCAAGAACAGTAATAGTAAGACCCATTCTCTGCCTCCAAGAAGCACAGTCTCACGTGGGGAGACAGAGCCACAACTAACAATTACACTCCGTGGAATAACAGCTGCAGTGGAGAATGCAGAGAAGCCCACAGAAGTACAAGGTGAATGACAGAGGAAGGGCGAATCATTCAGGCAGGGTAGGAGAAAGAAGAGAGTTGAGTCCCTGAGGAGGACATCCCAGACAGAGGAAACAGCCTTTGCAAAGGAGGCAGACACATTCAAGGTCAGGGTGGCAACTGAGAGATGCATAGAGATGCGGCAGTGGATAAGGGTGTAAAAGGCGGAGAGGGGTCCACTCATGCAGGGGATGTATGTTATGCTGAAGAGACCAGACTCTGATTGCAACCATATTTTCAATTTAAATCCTTATCGTTATAATCCAACGAGAGAGATATTTTAAAATGAAACAGTTAAAATGATTGTCAATTTTAAGTTTCAGTTGTCTTGAATATTAAACCTGAAATCATTAGCTACCTGCTTCTTTGGACTAAAAGCTGCATGAAGGCAGGAATCATTTCCTCACCAAAGCACCTACTTGAATTCATCCAGTAGAGGACCCACTAGACAGCTGATGAACTCATTTGATTCCAACACTTCTTATGAAGTAATTAATTTCCCACAGTGCTTGACTAGATACTGCATCACCAACACTACATAGATGTTTTATCTGATCTCTACAAGCTTGTACTCTAAGACATAACAGTTGTTATTATTCTTAATTTTCAGAATTAAAATGTCATTGCTCTGTGTGACAGATTGAGAAACAAACTAATCATAAAAATTTTTAGGCCATAAAAGCTAATAACTAAAGACAGTAAGTATACTAAAATAAATCAATGTAAAATTATAAACGTTCAGAATTTTCAGTTGTTTATTATGATTTATTTTATTGAGTTGAGAAATCTATTAACCTTTTGACATGGGAAGATGGAATTCACTAAATAAGTTAGAGAAGCACTACTTCCATTGTCATCACCCTCTTTCAAAATAGTGCTAACATTTTGATAAGTTACGGAAATGCAGTGGGAAAACACTACTGTTAATTGTCAGGTGGACATCTGACACTGCTCGTGAGGAGTGGGATGACTGTGGCTCTTAAGCCTACGCATGGAGCATTCACACTGAACCTCTGTGATCTGTGTGCTGACAGATCAGCCTATTTTCCCTCATTGGCATGATGCCACCTCTGTTTTGAATAAGACACTCTAGTGTTTGCTGCTGTGCCTACCATATTGGTCTGTCCACCAGCCATGCTTTGCAGGGATCAATTGCTATGAGTCTGATTCTTTAAAGTGCTTTTCCTTTCCATGATCCAACTTTAGGAGCTGTTCTATCTCAACAGATATTAGGAAACGGGCTGCCGATCCTAGGTCAGCACCATGGCGCCCAACCCAGCTTCTCAAATTGGGGAATACATATTCTCACTTGAATATATGACTGTGAGTTCAGACATTATATGAAGAAGCCATGACATAAAAGGGACATCTTGCTGCTATTTTTTACTCAATGGCCAATAAGTTTGTAAAGATATAGGAAAAAACAAACTCTGCTTCTCCTACTATGCTCTCACAATGCAGAATACTTCTGGGGACCTCTGGTCACCCAAATGTGTGGGGGACTTCTCTCCACCAAGTAATCCTTCAGCAGTGGATTCTTCAGCAAACAGCAGCTGGGTGTTCTCCCCCTTAGTTCTCCCAGTGTTAATTCTGACACTGTCTACCTGGAGATAGCATCAGATCCCACAGATTGAGAGCTCAGTTCCACAAGACCATCCCCCACTTCAGATGCCAGCACAAGTACAATTGGCCCTCCATGTCCACAGGCTCCATATCTGTGGATTCAACCAACCACAGAACCAAAATATTTGGGGGAAAAAAAAAACAGTAAAAAATATCAGGAGTGTACTGAGTACCTATGGCTTTTGGAACATCATAAAATCAAAAAATCTTAAATCAAACCACCATAAATAAGAGACTGTCTATAATTTGCTAGAGTGGCTCACAGAACTCAGGGAACACATTTACTCGTTTATTACAAAGGATATTATTAAGGTTACTGATGAACACGAGATAGAAGAGATGCACAGGGCAAGCTATGTGGAAAGGGGTTCAAAGCTAACATGCCCTCTCTGGGTTCACCACCTCAAACCTCCAAGTATTTAGCTCAGTCCTTTTGGGTTTTTCCAGAGGCTTCATTACATAGGCATGACTGCTTACATCATTGGCCATTGGCGATCAACTTAACCTTCAGCTCCTCTCCCCTCCTGCCATTTTGGTGGGTTGGACTGAAAATTCCATCCTTCTAATCACCTGGTTGGTTCCCTGGGCAACCAGCCCCTATTGGACGATATCCAAGAGCCCTCAGCCAAAGATCAGCTCATTAGCATACAAAAAGACACTTATCATTTTGAAGATACCAAGGATTTTAGGAATGGTATATATATTTCATAATAAGGATCACAAAGTTACAGTGGTTTTATACTGAAATACTGTGTGGAATATATTATTAAATACAATGGATAAAAATTTTGCATCAATTTTTAAGACAACACGTAATAATACTCCAAGGAAATTGTATGTTGTCAGAAGTTAGTTTTGACCATGTACCCAGAGACTTGGGGTAACACATTAGTTCTTCTGTGTCTTGGGGGCATTTTGATGGAAAACCCTGAGAAGCAGTAATATGTGGAAAGGGTACAGGCTTTAGAACCAAACACAGCTGAGTTTGAATCCCTGTTCCTCCACATTTCTTGAGAGTTTGACTTTGACCAAGACAAGTCTGACCTCAAGCCTCAGTGTCCTCATCAAACAGAAAGGTTATTTAATATGAAGATTTATAAAATATGTAGCACAGTCGCCAATGGAGCCACGTGAGATTTTTAAAACATGTAAGATCAAGTCATATTCCAGCTTAAAACCTTCCAACAGCTTCTTTTTGCCCTCTGAATAATGCCCTACATGGCAGTATTATGGGTTCCAAACCTTTCAGTACATGGACCTCCTTTGGCAGTCTGGTGAAGCCTTTGGGGTCTTTCTCAAAATAATGTTTTAAAATTCATGAAATAAACTACATGTGATTACAAAGGAAACTACTTATATTGAAATATACGTAGAATATTAATAAAAAACAAACATGCTACAGTAATATATGTACTTCCCTATTAACACATCAAATAACATCATATAGTAACAGGGTTCTTCAACTACAGTAAGTTTGAAGTAATGATGGACAAACATTTCAGGATATCTGCAACAAATGTAATTGGATATGAAAATATCTGTGATTTTTAATTGTGAAAGTCATGGGTACTGCTGCTCTACTGTGGGTTTTGTGTTTGTTTGTTTGTTTGTTTTTTGAGACAAAGTCTTGCTCTGTCACCCAGCCTGGAGTGCAGTGGCGCGATCTTGGCTCACTCCAACCTCCGCCTCCTGGGTATAAGCGAATCTCCTGCCTCAGCCTCCTGAGTAGCTGGGATTACATGTGTCTGGCACCACACCTAGATAATTTTGTATTTTCAGTAGAGACAGGGTTTCTCCGGGTTGGTCAGGCTGTCTTGAACTCCTTACCTCAGGTGATCCGCCGGCCTCAGCCTCCCAAAGTGCTGGGATTACAGGTGTGAGCCACCACACCTGGCCCTACTCTGGTTTTTTTTTTTTCCTTTCCCTACATGCATGACTGGAGGAAACGGTAAATTTCATTTAGATGTTAGTGAAGATAAAAATGTATTTGTTCTCATCTACATTCATGGACCCATGGATTCTAACTACGATCCCTTGGAGATCCATGGACCTGGATAGAGAGCCAGCATTCTAAGTGGTATTCCTGGACTTCATCTCCCATCATCAATCACCTTTGTCTACCACACCTGGAACACACTGACCACTTGCTCATCAAACACATTCAACTTAGTCAACCTTAGGCATCTGCTTTGCTTTTCTCTCCGTCTGGAATTCTCTGTCCTCAGATCTTTGTACGGTTGTTTCTTTCCCCATGTTTATCTCAATCAAATGTCACCTCCTCCAAAGGGCTTCCCTGACCACCCCACATAGAGCAGCCACCTCCCCTTGCCTCCCCCTCATCACACTGCCCTGCTGTTTTCTCCACAGTTGTTATCACCGCCTGAAACAATTGTGTTCATTTAGATATTCTTGTGTTTATTCTCTGCTTCCCTGCCCTAAAATGTGAGCTCCATGCGAGCAGGAACTTCATCTACATGTTCAGGGCCATACCCCAGGCATCTAGAGTGGTGTTTGAGTCTATTACCCCATTGCTAAGTGAAAGAAAAAATAGTAATGGCTTCACAAATGTCACTTCTTTCATCCTTCACTCTGTATTTTTGGTATGGTGAAGATACAAAGAGATGAAAGACAAACTCCTGCCCTCACATGGTTTACAGTTCAGAGAAGGCTGTGGGGTGATGCTGTGGAAGGTGCACCAGCACTGTAATGGCTTGGGCTCCTGTCCAGGCTCTCCCACTTACGTATACAACCACTGGCAAACCAGTGCTAGGGCCTCAGTTCCTATGGTGTCAGACAAATGGGTTGGACAAATTTATCTTCATGGTCTATGGTTTATGATCCTTAAGAGCTAACATTACAAGGCAGCATATATGGCAAGTGAGGGATTCTGACCCTCAGTGCAGGATGCAGCATAGACTTGGAAAGAGCTCCGAAGTGGAATCAGTCTCCAACAAATCATGAGAAGTGGGGATTTTCACAGTCATGAACTCTCAGCGTTGAAAGAAACTTCAAAGGCTGCCCAGCATGATCACCAGGTGATACACTGGATGTCTCTCTCTGAGTCCATTTCTGAAGAGGTAATATAATACCCTTGCTCTTAGATGTAACCTAGCCTAGGGGTGAAGAGTATGAACTGTGGAATGGCACACTGCATGGGTTCAAATCCCAGCTCTGCTGTTTACCAGCTACATGAACTTAGCCAAATTACCTCTCTGTTTCTCAACCTCCACCTCTGTAAAATGGAAATAACAACAGTATCTTCTTTATGGGGTTATGGTCAAGAGTAAATGAAAAAATGAGTGTCATATGTTTAACATGCTTTCAGTAAACGTTACTTATGATTCTTTCTGCTGAACAGTTTACTGTTGTGGCAAACTTATAACGTATCCCCCAAAACCATTTTCCCTTTCTCCATTGTAATTGAGTTTTTACCTGCTAGGGACTGCATTACCTAGTTTGGAGTTTCTGTGAGCCAACATATAACTTGATCTTACCTTTTCCTTGATATTCACATGAGTATTGAGTTCAGCCATCTTGCTTCTAGTGGAATAGGCCCTATAAAGAAGGAAAAAAGATTAAGTTTTAAAATTGATTTCTCAATGTGTTATTTTTATACTCTCTTCCAACACAGTAAACAACTTCATTTGGTCATAATCATAAATATCATTTTAGAATGTAAAAATACTTTCAAGCTAAGCATCTGACTTAGGTATGTTCTAAAAGCATGTTACAATAACTCTAGAAAACAAAGTAAAATCTTTTATTCATACTGTATTGACATGAAAAATGACAAAGACAGATGGGAATTTATCTAAATTGTGTTTCTTCCTATTATGTAAAAGAAAGGTGGTCAAAAATAGAAAGAAGGGAAATTGTACCTATTTTAACTAAGTATTG
Organism: Pongo pygmaeus; assembly: GCF_028885625.2. Taxonomy (NCBI): domain Eukaryota; kingdom Metazoa; phylum Chordata; class Mammalia; order Primates; family Hominidae; genus Pongo; species Pongo pygmaeus. Next base: position 100,455,825 of record NC_072384.2, on the reverse strand, counting down.
TCATCACAATCCTCACTGTCTCAAAGCTTTTATCAGCTCCTAGGTAATCTAACAAACATTTATTGAATGTATCTCTCCTACATGTACATAACAATACCAAGCACTACAGGAAAAAAAACAGGAGAAAACTATCCCAGGTTTAAACATAAGAATCCACCCCCCAACTTCTTTTCTTGTCTTTTTTTTCCAACTTTTCTCTCTATCTGGAATGCTCTAATTTCAGATCTTTGCAGGGTTGTTCCTTTCCTGTAGTCTTTTTTTGGGGGGGCCTGTCTCAAAACCTTTTTTTTGAGCTTGTCTCAAAACAAACCTAAAGGAAAACCTACCTGTTGCCCAGGCTGGAATGCAGTGGCGTGATCGCAGTTCACTGCAGCCTCAATCTCCTCAACTCAAGCGATCCTGCCACCTCAGCCTCCCAAGTAGGTGAAACTGCAGGTATGCACCACCACACTCAGCTAATTTTTGTATTTTTTGTAGAGACAAGGGTCTCACTTTGTTGCCCAGGCTGGTCTCAAACTCCTGGGCTCAAGCGATCCTCCCACTTTGGCCTCCCAAAGCACTGGGCTTATAGGTGTGAGCCACTGAGCCTGTCTTCTGCAGTCTTTATCTTAGCTTGAGTTATCACCTCCTCCAAGACGGCTTCACTGACCACCATATCTGAAGTTGCCACCTTTCCTGCCTTCCTCTCCAACAGAATATAACAGTTTTAAATTTGTTTTTTCACTTACCAACATATCATGAGCAACGTTCCAGATCGATACATATGTACCTTCACCATAATTTTTATTGTCCATAATTTCATAATCTCCATTTTTAAATGGACCCTTAAAACTGCCCATAATCCTGTTTCTTCAAAATCTTTAGGTTTTCTGTCTTTGGTGTCCAATCTCCTTTGTAAAGTGGCCCCCTCTGAGAAGATCTGTGTTCCCAAAATCAAGCTGTTGTGTTTTCTTTTCCCTCATCTGGTCAAAATCGTTCACCATTATAATGGAAGACGGATCTTAAGACTTTAATAGATTCAATCTTTTTGAAATAGAGAATAAATGACTTAAATGCACAAACAGATTGGTTCAGAAATTAGCAGCCAGTCAGGCCAAGATATCAACATATACCACCCATTTGCATGTTGAATGCTTTTTGTCAATCAAGAACCACTGAAACACTTTCTTATATTCCTTTTCTTTTCTTATAAAGAGTGTACCCACCTCCAGAGTAGACACATGCTAGGGATAACTTGCAAAAATTCTCTGATTCTTCCCCACTATCTTCTTTTACACCTACATCTTAAATAAAGCATAAATTCAGATCCATTATCTTTTGCTGATTTTAGGATGAAAGTTTGGTAATACGTAACATTTCCTCTATTAATACTCAAATTATTCTCAACTAGGAATCCACAGAGACAAATTATCAAATATTAGAAACAGTAAGATTTTATTTTTATAAGTTTCCAAATAATACTGACACTGACACGAGCTTTGGACATGCTAGCAGGAGAGACCCTGCACACTTGCTTCCAGTAAAGCAGCGCTTTCCCAAATGCTCCATAAAAGTGCCCAATCTATTGAAAACACCCTCCAAATGGTAAGTTCTATATCCCTGGACTTGGCATATAGGAGAATGAGTTGGTGCAAAAGTAATTGCGATATTTGCCATTGAAAGTAATGGCTAAGGCCCCAAATACTTTTGTACCAACCTAATAGCTGGCAAATAACACTTGAATTTTATTTTCACTTATTCCTGCCCCTGAAAGTTACTCGTTTGTAAAGAAGAGGATTCTTTTCTGATTATTTCTAATAGTGAACATGAATGATGTGTGAAGTACAAGAACAAATAATTAGTTGTTTTTGTTTACAAGCCAGGGGTGGAAAGTAAAGCCTTTGGTCGGTCATTACAAGCCTGCAAGACGGTCTGCAATCATTATATTGGAAGACTTCTGGATGGCTGATTTTCTCATTCAAATGAAAGTTTCAGCATTATGTAAACATACATTGTATATACATGAATTTTTCAGTGTGTGATAGTATATGAATGTGTGTATGAGAGGGGGATGGAGGGCGAGGAGAGAGAGAGGTATACCTAAGAACTATGAAGAACTGAATGGTGACAGCTGAATTTGGTGCCATTAAGAATGAACCTGTGAGCCACAATGACTTTCATTAGACCAGATCAGCTGATTCTTCTGGACACATCTAATTTTGCCATTACGGATACGTGAAATCTAACAGAAAAAGCTTTTGTTTTGTTTTTGCATTTGGGCTTTGATGTCTAGGATTTGGATGTGCAGCATTTTCTAAAGCTGAAATCCGCAGAGGAATCCGGGAGGAATTCCACTGAAGAGAGAAAATTTATGAGATCTGAAGACGTGGTGACAATGGATGGTAAGCTATATTCATAAGAAAACATACACGCACACACACTCACACCTCCTTGGCAATTCTTTTTCTCTTTGACCTCAAGTCTAACTCAAGGAAGACTCTTCTTTGGGACTGATGCTAGTAAGATTAATTACAATTTTATTCAAATCATAATTTTATTTTTTTGTGGAAGAAAAATGCTGGCTGTGAGGGTAGAATGGGGTTATTTTAAGTTTCTCAGATGGGAAAATAAGATAAAAATAATTAAAGGGACCCATTCCTTGCCCATTTTACTCTCAATTATTTTTCCCAGGTGGAAGGCTGCCTCTACAGGCTCCATCTTCCAGGTGGGTTCCAATACCCTCTCCACATCACAGTAAAATAAAATCTTACTGTTTCTAATATCACAGCTTTCTGCTAGCTGGTGCATAACAGAGGCAATGGGAAACTAGTTAAAAGGTTTTAATTTAAACAGACCATAAATTTGGTTTGCCTTAAAGAATTATAAGTTGGCCGGGTATGGTGGCTCACGCCTGTGGTCCCAGCACTTTGGGAGGCCGAGGTGGGTGGATCACGAGGTCAGGAGATTGAGACCATCCTGGCTAACATGGTGAAACCCTGTCTCTACTAAAAATACAAAAAAATTAGCTGGGCGTGGTGGCAGGCGCCTGTAGTCCCAGCTACTCAGGAGGCTGAGGCAGGAGAATGGCATGAATCCAGGAGGCAGAGCTTGCAGTGAGCCAAGATCGCACCACTGCACTCCAGCCTGGGCGACAGAGCGAGACTCCGTCTAAAAAAAAAAAAAAAAAAAATTATACGTTTAAGTGACTAGATAGTCAAATTGGGATCTACTGCTAAGGACAAACACTGGGGAAACTGTGGGACAGGTGAGGTTATTTTTGGTGTGTCCTGAAGGTCCTCGTTGAGTGTCTGCACCCTCCAATCGGCACTAGTCCCTCCAGAATGTCCGGAAGCCCACCTTGCCCCTGCATAACATCATGTGCTCATTACCTTTCCTGAGCTGACCCTCCATGCTATGAAAACGAAACTGTGCTGTGTCCCTATTTTGAGATTCTCTTTTCTGCTATGAACTATATCTGCCCAGTCAGCTCAATTTCATCTGAATCTTAATTGTTTAAAGTAGTCAAGGAACTTTTCAATATATTTTCACCTGATTTCACAAGACAGGCCCAGGGTTTAGCAACGTGAAGCCTCAGCCCTCCAAGGTGCAGACATCTAGGTAAGCCCAAGAAGCCTCTAATGCTGTGATTTTTAGGACCTACAGTGAGTAACAGATGTCTGGGGACAACAGACCTTCTCCCTGACATCTTGGTCATCACGCTTGGTAGTGTATCACTGCCAAACATGACTAAATACTCATACCTTAACATATATCGACCACAGGAGCTTTTAAGTCTATAAGAAAGGTACAGGGATCTTTGACTTCTTGAGAAGAACCTGGTTTCTCCTTGTTATTATCATTTAAAACTGTTATTGGAACAGACCAATTACTGATGGCTAACTATTCAAGTCCATGGATACATGTTCCGTACATACCAATGAATCAACACAAAATTAAGATACTCAGAAATATAAGTCCTGACATTGGTGCAACATTTCAATAGTTTAGACATTTTTTAAAACTTTTTTCCTTAAAATTGCAATTTAGATTTCAGTAATACCATTACAAACATATATAGATATAATCATCTAATTTTTACATATGTCCTAAAGAAAAATAGAGATCAAGGAAATTGTTAAAACTTATTAGGGAAACATATTAGTCATAAAGAAAAGATTTTCATCATTTTAATACGTCATCTATATATACTTTTCTAGTATAAAATTTATGAACCACAGCTGGGCACAGTGGCTCACGCCTGTAATCCCAGCACTTTGGGAGGCCGAGGCAGGTGGATCACGAGGTCAGGAGATCGAGACCATCCTGGCTAACATGGTGAAACCCCGTCTCTACTAAAAATACAAAAAATTAGCTGGGCATGGCGGCGTGCGCCTGTAGTCCCAGCTGCTGGGGAGGCTGAGGCAGGAGAATGGTATGAATCCGGGAGGCAGAACTTGCAGTGAGTTGAGATCGCGCCACTGCACTCCAGCCTGGGCAACAGAGCAAGAATCTGTCTCAAATAAATAAATAAATAAATAAAATTTATGAACCACAAATATGGTTACCACCAATCACTTCAAACACAGAATTATATTAAACTGATCACTGAGCAAAAATCTTACAGAATATGCATTAACAGTAGCCAGAAAATCTATTAGCTTAGAACAAAGATAAACATTTTTTTATGAAAAAAAACCCCAAATAATAGAAATTCTGGCAAATATGTTTGTCTCCGTATTTCCAACTGATATAATTCAACAAAGTTTAATATGTATGACAGTCTGTAAAGTTTTAAAAATATATATTTATGTTTCTAATGCAATCACATAAAACATGAAAAGTTCTATCAATGTACTGACCTATCAAATCGCTTTCTGACTTGCTTGTCTCCTTTCTCCCTCCTGTTTGATTGTGTAGGCAGTAATAAAGTTTCACTTTTGTTTCTCTGAAACCCATTAATGCTCTTACGTTTACTTTCCTGTTCTCGGGTATTACATCACTTTGCTTGAACTGGATTTAAGAAACCATAGGAAATATATAAGAAAACATTTTAAGTAATGATTTTAACAATATTTTCAAGGTTATTAATGCAAAATTTCCCATGATTTGTAAAAACATAAAAATCTTACTGCATATTTGGGGCCGTTAATAGGGTATTTCATAAATTATCATAATGTAAGCTGGAGTGGGTAAATGCCAAATGTCATGACGTATGGCTTAGAGAGGGAAAATGACCAAGTTGGTAGAGACTGGATCGACTTGACTTTCTGGCTAATCAGCAGACTTAACCAGGGAGCTCTGAAAAACTGAGATTTCTGGGCCCCAAGGTCAGTTGGTGTGGGGAAGTTGTGATGGAAAACAGTGACTCCCAGGTCATTTTCATGCAAAGCCAGATTTGAATGTGGCTAGTCTAAAGTAAAATGTGCTGGAAGGGTTTAATAGAGGCTGAGTTTCAAAGACTGAGTACAAAAAAAGGAATATAAGCTGTCTCATTAATACTTTTTATATCGATTATATGTTGAAATGATAGCATTTGATAGGTTGGATTAAATAAAATACAATATTAAAATTAATTTCATCCACTTCTTTTCACTTTTTTAATGTGACTGCTAGAAAATGTATGATTGCATGCGTGGCTTACGTTATATTTCTACTGGAAAGTACTGTCCCAGAGCAGGGGTTCTTAAAGTGTGGTTCCCAGATGAGTGGCATCAGTATCACCTGGGAACTTGTTAAAGATGCAAATACTCTGCCCCTCACCAGACAGAAAGAGAAGCTCTGGAGGGCAGGGGCAGCACAGCAGTCAGTGCTTAACAAGCCCCGCAGGGCATTCGGATGTGCACTAGCAAAACCGTGAGAACCACTAGTGTCTCCATCCTGGAACATAAAGAAAGAGCCTCTTCCTTAATCCCAAACACTACACACAAGAAACAGATTCTCATGGAAGCCTAGAGAAATAAGGGGAAGGCCAGTTTCCTACAAATTACGTCGTTAAGGAATAATCTTTTCAAAAATATATTATTAATAATAATTAGCACACTTCTGGAGAACTTATAACGTACCAGACACTCTGCTAAGTGCTTGACATACATTTTTTTCATTTTACCGTCACAACCCTACGAATAGAAATTAAGATTATCCCCATTTTTACATACGTGGAAACTGAAGCACAAAGAGATCTAGTAACTGCTCAAGGTCCCACAGTAAGTGGCAGGGCCAGGCAGGACTCAAACCTAAGGCAGTCCAACTCAGCAAGCCCACAGCCATTAGGCTAACAGCACCTCAGAACCATCATAAACAAGTCACGGGGCTCACCGTCTATGAAATACAGTAAGAACTCCGCCAGGGGAATAAAACCGTTCAGCGGCACCTGCCTTCTCAGGCCAGACAGGCCCACAATATATGCCTTGCGCATGTGCAGGATGCACAAACTGCAGCGTGAAATCACTCCACTCACACAGGAATGGGCATAAATGAACTTGTTTTAAAGAACTGCCTGTTTTTGGCTGCATGCGATGGCTCACTCCTGTAATCCCAGCATTTTGGGAGGCCGAGGTGGGTGGATCACCTGAGGTCAGGAGTTTGAGACCAGCCTGACCAGTATGACAAAACCTCATCTCTACTAAAAATACAAAAATTAGCTGGGCGTGATGGCGTGTGCTTGTAGTCCCAGGTACTGGGGAGGGGGATGGGGTAGGGCTGAGACAGGAGAATTGCTTGAACCCGGTAGGTGGGGTGGAAGTTGCAGTGAGCTAAGATCACGTCACTGCACTCCATCCTCGGTGACAGAGTGAGACTCCATTCACCACAACCCTCACCCCACCAAAAAACGGCTGTTTTCCTGCAGCTTCCTACCTCAGGTGAAGGTGCAAAGAGTTGCAGTTAGTGGGCCCTCAGCCAACAAATTGTTTCTTGCGAGCTGTGATGCTGCCCAGTGGCTCCATGACATTTTGGGGTCTAAAGGCATAACTAACTGAATTACTAACTTAATTACTAAGTTAGAGTAATTAAAGTGTCTGTGTACCTGACTTTGGTATAGCCTAGATGATGCTATTCAAAAATCTTGCATCACTATGATCACGTAGATCCTGAGACATTTTCTCATGGCTGCCTCAGAGGGGAAGAATCAGCACTGATCTTGTGTGTAGGAAGTCAATTATGCCATGTGATTTGAGAAGCAGCAAAAATCTCTCAGACAAAACAGCATCCAACAGTATCTCTGAGTATGAGTGTCTTAAGAGACATATGCATTTCTACTTAGTTGAAGGCATGCTATTACCTCTGGAAGAAGGTGCACTATCACAGATTAATTTGTTTCATTCTCCTACTGCCGTCAATTGGCCCTTAGCAGACAGCAGTGTTCTGAGAGGATGGGAAACAGGACAGGTACATTTCGATAGGGAGAGCTGGAAGGACTTCACATCTGTCTATAAAGGGCACCATTCATCCTGATGGGCCACAGTGTGGCACGAGGGCCTCAGGTCTCCAGGTTGGAGGAAATGAACTCTGTGGTCTCTTTTGGTTCTCAGGTACTACAGGTCTGTACAGGCACTGGGAGTTGATGGAAACACTTATAAAAGGTGTGGGTGCTGTCTCCAATGATGTACAGTAGTAGGCTATTTCTCTGCACAGGTCACTTTTAAACCAGAGACTAACCATCCAGTGCCCTAAGCACAATCAGGGGCACTTGCATGCCAGCTGAAGAGGGAAACAGTGTTCCTTCTACAAAACTGAGATTTGGTCTAAATTTAGTACTAGGTATGTTTTCTGTCGCCTAAATGTTCAATTGCCTAATTTCTCTTCCATTTTGTCCCCTCCTCCTTTTCCCTCCATCCTTTGCTACTCCTTATCTGGCATGGTAATGACTGAGGTCTCTTATATTTCAAGTGTTTTTGATCTTTGTTTCTGTGGTTTAATTTCCATAGTTTAATAAAAGTTCTGTTCCTTAGAGGAAAGTCGCTTTAATTATTAGGACTGAGAAACATAAACAATGAAACAGGTTGGTGACTGAAATATGAATTTCATATGCATATACTTAGATTGGCATTTTTTGTTTAATTTGGAGAAAAAAACTCAAGGTTGCATTTTCATTCAAAGACATTTCAATGTACTCAACCCACTGTTAGAACAACTTCACTGAAAAGCATTTTAAGGGCAAATGTCAGAAAAAAATTTCACATTTAAAAGCTCTGGCTTGGCCTGTTTTGAAAGGCAGGGTTAGCCTTTGGTTTAGAAATGTCACTGCCTACTAAGTTCTTTGTGGGGGGAAGAAAGAAAATTGAATGTTTTATTTAAACAGGTCATTAACAGTCAATACTTATTTGAAAAGGCCTGCTTTCAGAGGCAGATAAAAGCTTCCAATCACTTAGAATATCACTTGAGCAGATCTAGGGCAAGATGTGCTCATGCAAGTTTGAGACCTTCATGGGAGAACATCTTCACTCAACAGCCCCGAGTGCTGAGTGCTAGTATGGCAGGCAGAGTCATCTGCGTGGCGCACACTGTTGTATATGCTGCACGTACACGGCAGAGCAGAACACAAAACACACTTTATGGCAGTCCCAGCTTTGAATTTTCCATTTTAGTACTGGCAAATGCTTATGAATGAAGATTAACCATTTTTGCATAAAGTGCCAAACCACCTCCTCACAGCAGCAGAATGCAAATGGGCACAAAAGAGCAAAGGACAGCTAAAATAAATGCGGCAGATCTAAGGCAGTGCAAGCACGGGGAGGGGGGGGGGCAGGATGCATGGCAGGCTTTATTAGCATTCACCTACGGCATGGTTTTTCTATTTAATTTGAAATTATTTTATTTCATAGGTCTCTGCTGGCTTGAGAATATAAATAAATGCCTTTTTCTAAAAGTGACCCAATGCTGGCTCCTATAAGGATCTGCTTCTGATTGCTGGGCTTTAAAGCAAACGTGTTTCCATAGAGATGTGGGCGACCCGGACCTGGTGCAAGTACCCACTTGTATCAGCAACTCAATTATACTCAGTTCTTTCAAGATACGATGATGCAAGCTCAAGTCTTTAAAATATGCCCATCCTCAGAGACGTCTCAGGAAAGGTGAAGTGGCCAACGTTATGTGAAGCAGAGAAGAGGTTCAGCAGAATAAATGCCACCCTCTCCAAGCACACTGTAATTGGTTCTCTCCCTGCAGATCACACTGCTTTGCTCCCTCATCCCCCCCACCACCCGCTGGCAAATCCCAAATCCCAGAGGGGTTTGGACAAAAGATCAAACATAATTCTTTATACTCCAGAGCCCCAAGTACTTTACCACAAACTCCCCAATGTTGAAAAAGAAATATGTGTTCCCTTTCTTCCCTTCCTTCCCCCATCTCCTTAGCTATGGGCAATTCCTACAGAAAGGGCAATGTTTTTTCTTATAATTTGACAAACATTCATTAAATACCGACAATGCACCAGGGTCTGTGGGGAATGCTGGCAGTGGTTAAAGCTACACTTACTGAACTCTTACCATATATCCAGCACTGCTCTAAGCACGTTCCATGTATTAACTCTTTTTATTCTCAGAATTGCCCTAAGCAATGTGTACTTCTATTTTTGTTATCACCATTTTATAGAAAAATAAACGTGAGCACAGAGAGGTAAGCTACTCACTAAGCCACAAAGTTATTCAGCACCTGGTTGAACTAAGATTCGAACTTACACCTCCTGGCTCCAGAGCTCTTGGCCCCAAAGAAGCTTACAGATCAATGATGAAGACAGATATGTACACAAAAACACAGGAGAATGCCAGGCAAGGAAGTGGGGAAGGAAATGAGATTGAGAACTAGAAGAATTAGAGTTGGAATTCAGCTGGCTCAAGGTTCTGGGCACAGCAACACTGGGGCTGTGGTCTGTCCGGCTCAAAAGTCCCATCCCAGAGAGTCAGGCGCAAAGGTATTAGAGGCACGCTTGCCGTTAGCGGGGCTGGGGATGGGGCTGTATGCTTTTTAAACTTTTAGTGGGATCTTTATAAGGATAACACTGCATATTCATGTCCAAAGAAAACATGGATTATGGTTCTGCAATATAACTCTGAACCGGCAAAGAGAACCCCTAACTAAACCTGGCAAACAAAAGCTCTATGTTTATAGTTAACTCTGGGAAGCCGGCTCGGTTGTCATGGAATAAAAATGTGGAAAAGGAACCCATCATCTCTTCACAGCACATTCTGGTTTCAAAAACCTCTGTTCCAACAAACTCACAGTATCCTAGTTCATTGAGTCAGAACACTCCTAGTAAACATTTAATAATTTTCTCAAAGTGGCAGAGAAAGTCAGTTTCTTCCTAGTTCCTTGAAATGTCACTGGCACTGGCTGAACAAAAACAGTATATGATGTACTGCCTTAAATGCACTGGCACTTGATGGGAAAGAAATACTGGGGAGCGAAGGCAGGGCTTGGACTTCCAGTTGGAGAGTGCCCCAGGCAACCAGCTAGCTCCCTTTCCCACCCCATTACTGTTCTTCCTACGGCTTCCCAGCAAATGCAACCTCAACTCACTTTTTAAGGTTTCCTTTTGCTCCAAATCAGGGCTCTCAGTCCAGTTTCCAGCGACTGGCTTTCTCAGGAGGCACATAAGCTCTGTTCCCCCACTGGCCACCTTTATCAACTTGCTTTTACTCTGACCAGTAAGTCATCTCAATAGTGACGAATTTGGAGCCAGAAACCAGGGTAGTAGCAGGATCTTGGGCGTGGCTGAGTAATCAGCAGTGGGCTGGTGGCCTCGGCCACCTGAGCAACAGAAAGACTCACCTTACGAGAGACTGCTTGTTCCCTTTTTGTGAAACTGCCCAGTGTTTTTGCCTTCAGGGTCCTGTTAGTGAATGCCAGCTCTTCATCCTTCTTATCTTAGGGAAGGTATAGCTCTAAGACTGAACTTGCAACCTTTACACTGACTGCCCCTGAGGCTGAGAAGGTATAGGCTGGGGCTGTAGTCATCATTCCAAAGGTCAGTTTCTGGGCATGATTGTCTGCTAAGGGCTTCTTATCTTCCGGGCAACACCAGGACAGGCATATCAATCAATTAGTACACATTCTTGCACTGCACCCTGAAACCAGTTCCTGGTTCTACACCTAATTGAAAACATCTGTTAGCTAATTTTGCATTAAATGGAAAATGTACAAACCATGTCCAGGGGTATACATTTTATTAAGCGGCATGTGCTCACACAAGGAAGTGAAGTTCTTGCCTGATGTTTATTCAGTTTAACAGCAAAAAGCCAGGGTGAGAAGCATGTGGTAGAGTACATTTGGGGCAGAGTGGAGAGGGTTTTCTTACCTGTCAGACCTGCTCCATCTACACACACATTAGTCCTATATATGTTACCTGTTCACTGGTTTGAGTTTTAGAAATCTAACACATACATTCTACATGTTCTTAGAAAGGCTCACTTCCCTCTCAGATCAGGCCCCACCATCAGAGCCCATCTAGCTTACTACACGCAGGTAGTTGGCCTAGAAAGTTGCTACCACCAGCCCTGTGCCTCTGTCACCAAGCACAGGATCTTGGGCCCTTAAGTAATCTCAAAGAGTAAACACTGTCTATTTTCTGCAATACAGATTCTTCCTTATGTTCTTATGACCAAAAACAAGCAATTACGATTCACCAAGATTGAATCCCAGCTCTGCCTCTTACTAGTTTTGGGATTTGGGCAAGTACTTTGATCTAGGCCGTGTTTCCTCATCAGTAAAATGGGGATAATAATAGTAACTACGGCATAGGATGGTAAGAAGGATGAAATGAGTTCATGTTTGTAAAGTGATTACAACAGTGCCTGGCACACAGCAAGTGCTATAAAAGTGCTATAAAAGAATATAAATAGATGCTCTCATAGCTCATGTGGTAGCTTTCCCACTGTCCTCATTTTACAGGTGAGAATCTAAGGATTATGAGGTTACCAACATGCATCCAGCCAGTAATGGAGCCGGCCCTTGAAACCTGACCTTCTGACCACAAATTGTCCTGGTGTGGCTACACCCGTCCCTTTTCCAACTCACACTGTCACCTGATGGGAGAGGTAGGGTGATTCCAGAGAGGAGAGGGTGGCCGCCCGAAGATAGGGGCCTGACTTTCCTTAGCCCTGCTAAGGAAATATGAACTCTCAGGGCTCTGTCTGTGTCCACAGGGTCATTTGTTTTCCATGCTTTTAAAACAGCTGCACTGGCAGAAGCAAATCCATTACTACAATATCACTTCCGCATAGAATGGATCGGAAACCCATGTCAGGTCACGGTTTCCTGCCTTGTAGCTATCACATGTGCTCAGTGCTTTCGTGACCAAATTCACAGCTTAAGGTACTTGTCTTCAAAGGACAACAAACAGTCATAACATAGAAAGAGCAAAGTTCAAATAATGCCTTGGAGCTAATAAGGGAACAATCTAAAAATTACTAAACCTCTTTCCATACATGATTTCAGGTAATTGTATCAACACGAATAAAAGAAAGAATTCATATGATTTTAATTCCCTTTAGTTTATTCTAATACAGTCACAGATAATAAAAACTCATTTTGATCATTTATTATATGCTCAGGATTCTAGGGGGTCATATTTACTATCTTAGTGAACTTTCCATTTCTAGCTGTAATACAAAATAGAAATTTGTCACCTGAAATATGCTGTAATGGGAAATTAATAAATAGTTTTAAAGTGCTTCAAATATACAAGACTTTAACAGATTTCATACGTTACAAAAAGAATTCCTTCCTTTTAAAAGACTGCTTCTGATAAATTCCACTTTGCCTTTCTCTCTTCCAAAGTTCCAAATACAACGCCTTTGACAAGCTAAGTGTTCAATGAAGACACATGGAAAGAAAGGAATAAATGTCCTCTCATTTTATTCTTCCTGTCTTGCTTGCAATGAATTTTTAATAATTTTTTCTCCAGTTTTTAACCCCTCATACTAAGTTATCACTTTAAATGCCACCCTTTTAAAACCAGCATTGTCAGGCTGGGCACAGTCACTCATGCCTGTAATCCTAGAACTTTGGGAGGCTGAGGTGGATGGATCCCTTGAGTCCAGGAGTTCAAAAGCAGCCTGGGCAACATGGCGAAACCCTGTCTCTACTAAAAGTACTAAAATTAGCCAGGTGTGGTTTCATGTGCCTGTAGTCCCAGCTACTAGGGAAGCTGAAGTGGGAGGATCACTTGAGCCCAGGAGGTCGAGGCTGCAGTGAGCTGTGATCATGCCACTGGCACTCCGGCCTGGGTGACAGAGTGAGACCCTATTTCAAAAAACCAAAAACCCCGATATTGTCCGATATTGTTCTAGCCACATCATTTCACACACCTTCCAATCCACTCTGCTCTTCCTCCCAGCATACCTCCAACCTTGCAATATCTTTTAGTCATTATCAGAGTCAAGGTCTAATCATAAGCACCCAAACCTTCTGTATCATCCTTATTGGGCCCCCTGTATCCCCTCTTTAACCTGGTAACATGCCTAGCATCTTTTACTGATTTTATTTCTTCTTACTATAGAGCTTTATACCTAGGATAAAGTCACTAGACTATAGCTCTCTAGTTCCTCTCCATCAAAGCCTACACTTTTGTCCAAAAAAGAAAGACTGAAATTAACCTTTTCTATGGAGTATGAAAAAAAATTCATTTTCACCCAATGCTAAACACATTTAACCATTAGCCTCACTCCTATATACCCATGTAACTCCAGCATAGAGAGTGACTTTTATTGCTGGTGGCACCTACATGCACTTTATGGACGCTTCATAAACTATCTCATGGCCTGCCTTGGCCACACTCTTAGTTTGTAGCATAAAATGCTGGAGTGCAGACACACATCCTCTCTACTTTGCACGGAGCTCTAGCCTGCCCTATGGCTCAACTCACACTGGGGGGAAGTTCAGAAAGTACCAGATGCTTCCAATGGTGTACAAGCATTAGCAATACATAGTTTAATGTCTTCCCAATCATTTTTCTAAAGATTGAATGAAACAAAACTTTTTTAATACAGTGGCTCAAATAATGCACAGGCCTCTCAGCTAAATATAATACCATACATTATTTCCCTTTGGAAGACTTTGGTAGTTATTCAAGCTACCTAACACCAATTTTGAGGTGTAAATGTATTAGGTTTTTATCACCTGTTTGGTGAAACAGGTCCATCTCTCACAGCTTTGATTCCATTTATACCCATTCTTGGCTGATTCGCAGAGACAAATAATTAGGAATGTCTGTTTTATTTTACTAATGCTAACAATTTCATTATCTAACTGTGGAACATGTCCTTTGAGTGTGCTCCCCTTGAGCCAGACACTACATGTAGAAGGTGTCTGTGTGTGTGTCCCTGTGAGAACTGAGACCCAATGCCTATTCTTGGTGGGGGTGTATATTGCCATGCACAGGGGGATCAAAACCAAGAGAAATAAGAATGTAACAAAATGGTAAACAAATCATTCTAAAATGACTACAACCATGTACATAAAGTGGCTTCTGGAGCGATGAGATGGCTTTAGTTTAGGTGAGCTTAATCAAAGAGGGCTTCAGAGAGGGAGTGCTCTTTTGCACTACTTTGAGGCAATACTGGCAATGATGGGAATGGCACTGCAGGTATGAGGAAGAGCGAAAGTGAAACTTTGCTTGCAGAAACAGTGACTAATGTGTAAAACCAGAAAGAAAACCTACCTGCTTAGCACACAAAAGTCAATTAACAAATATTTACTGGGAGTCCACGATTTGTCTCTGCTAAATGCAATGTGTTTAGTTAATTATGATGCAGTATAAATTTAAGATTGGCTCCTGCAGGGAGATAAGATTAGCAGGCAGTAAGCAACGAGATGACATCAGAAGGCAGAATTTGAGAAGGTGTCTATATGGTGTGGTTTACATTTGTTCTGTTCGTAATGCAGCTAGAGGTAATATCCTTGTTTCATTTTTCTTTTAGTAAATGGGAAAGTTCCTTCTCATCCTATCCCAGCCCAATTCTCCCTCCCACCCCACTGTCATTTTTGGTTACATGGTTCTGAATCTAGACCTTATGCATTTTCTCTGTTATTCTTGAAATGCTGAATTGAAAACAGGATCTTTTAAAATAACTTCAAATTGGTGCAAGCTGACTTTCAGCACTTTTAGTTTTGCAAAAATATATGCTTTAATCTGACAAATATTAAAGGGCTCCAAAAAATAAAATTATATAGGCAAGTTACACTTACCTCTAGGAAAGTAACTCATAAATTATATTTAAGATTCCATTTGGTTTTATTTTTACCTGATTTTACATCCTGTGAGATGACTAACACCAAATATTATATAATTTACCAAACTCAGTCTGGAAAAAAAGATAACCAGACACTGAAAAGACACTCTTGTTTGTTTTACTAAATGCATCTCTTAAAAATGCGAGTAGGTATTAGAAAGGGAAAATGTCTTCAAAATTTAATCTACATTTGTATCTATTTCTGAATGGCTACCAGCCAGTCTTTTAAGTCTTGGTTTCATTTTTTGTTCCAAGCTTTCAAATGATACTTGACTAGACAGAATGAGACCACTCTAGATGTTTCATAGAGAACATAGGGTAAGGATTGAGGAAAGACTCTAATAGTCACAGTATTAGTCAGTTTTGTTCTTTTTTTTTTTTTTTTTTTTTTTTTAAGGCAGTCCAATTTAGCACAGGGGGATTATATGCCAACTTTAGTGACACTAATGTTAGTAAGTTCTGATAACCCACTACCATCAGACCAACCTAGTCAGTTTTTGAAGAATCCTAAAGCCATGCTGTATGGTGGGGAAAAATTAACTTAGCTTATGACAAACCATTCTCCTTCAAGCCTCCGAATAATCAGCCTCTTGCTTTACAAACACTTCTTGTGTCTGACAGCTCTGCCATGCCTTTAGCAATAGCTATCATTTACTGACCACAGTCATTCATTCATTCAGTATTCATTTTAGCATTTAGTGGGCACCTGCTCTGTGCCAGGTACCATCCTAGGTGCTGGGGATACAACAGTGAACAAACCAAACAAAACTCTCTTTAGGCACCACACTGGATGATTCTATTTCACTGAGACCTCACAATGTATCTGCATGTAGGTATTATTATCTCCATTCTAGAGATGAGGGAACTAAGGCTTATATGTTAAGGCCCAGGTCCCAGAGCTAGTCAATAGCAAGGCTGGGACTGAAACCTCTCAAACTAACTCTGAAGCTGGTCCTCATTCCACTAGTCTGGTGCCATTGTTTTGGTTCAATACAAATTAAGGGAATATGTAGCTTAAAAATTATTTAGAGGGTTCATTCCAGTTGCAACGTCTTAGTATTCACAAAAATTAGAATCGTAGATGTAAAGCTGGCTTGGCAAAAATGCCAAAGGGGGAAGGAAAATTATCAATGGGAGGAACAACATTTTCTCAGTGCTTTAAATTTTGCTCCCCACTTCCCAGTGAGGACAAACCACCATGGAATACCCTTTCCCGGGCCACCTGCCACATTCTTTCTTACCCATTCCTTTACTTACTATCTCCTTATATTCCTTTCCCTTTATTCCTGTTACATTTGGTGTCATTAAAGGGTAGGTGAAGCTGTCCTGGGAGGTAGTGAGACTCCTGCCACAGAATCTGTTCAAGCAGAAGCTGGCTGGCCACTGAATGAGGATGATGGAGAGGGAATTCACTTACAGTTCGGGAAGATGGGGGACCTCTGCCTTATAACTCCAGAATTCCAAAGGGAGAAACAATGTTGTTTTTGTAGTCTTTTCCTGAGTTTCCCATGAGGCATCTAGAGTGGTCTCATTCTGTTTTAGTCATGTGTTGTCTGAAAGCTTGAAGCAAAAATTGAAGCCAAGTCAAGTCCAGCTGATACCTACAAGGCACACTCTCAGAAGTCAATTATTTCCTTTGGGTTTTTATGCCCGGGAGTCTGAGATGGTCATGGAAAGAGCCTTTCTTCCTGCAGGCAGGGCCAGAAATGCCTCAAATCTATGGCTTTGTTAGAAAACATGGTATGACTTACCATTCAAAGCAAAATCTAAAGAAGCTGTTGGATGACACAAACAAATACCTTCTAACAGATTCTGCATGTTTGGGTTGGTTTGTAACTCAACCCAGCTTTCATGAGAAGCATCTCCTGGTCCTAATGTACCCACAATCTGCAAGTTGGTGAAGCTTCAACACTGAACTCAACATCCAGTAACTGTTTACTCTTCTGGAGTCCTGGGACTCTATGTATAAGGGAATTTATCCATTCCTAAATTAATTTGTAGATAAGACATTTTGTCTTGGCAGATCTTGAGAACTTTATTCTTGAGAGAGCACTTATTCCTCATTTGACATAGCCTGGAGTCTTCTCATCCTGAGATACATACTCTTGAGCTATAAGTTAATCCCCCAGTCAACATCCTCATTAAATAGCCATCCAGACCTTGCTCAAACATATTCTACAGTGGGGATCCATGCCTCCTAAAAGAGCTTTTTCTGTACAAGTCTACTTGTGACTAAACCCTTAGCTAAGATGGAGTCAACTGCCTTCCATGAATGTGCTAGCTCTGCCTTCAGACACTCCTTAAACCTGGTCACTCTTCCAAAATTCTCAGATTCATCTTACGTATGCTTTCCTCTATCCTAGTACAGAATTGTTCATAGAATCGAAGGATGTCAGAGTTGGAAAGAACTTTATATAATACATTCCTAAATTAATTTGTGGATAAGACACTTTGTCTTGTCAGAACTTGAGAACTTCATTCTTCCCACCCTGAGATACATATATACATATATATACTCAGTGGTTTTATTCATTTTTTTAATGCAGCCTAAGATTGCATTTTCTTGATAATCACATCATGGTATACACTGATCATAATGAGCCTACAGTCAATTAAAACCCCCAAGATTTCCTCATATGACCTGAGTCCCATTTCCCCAATCTTTACTTTGGCAGTTGATTTTTCTTTTTGAACCTTAAGTGCATGTGTTTATATTTGGCTCAAATTAATTTTGTCGTACTAATCTGGCTGATTTCTCAAGCCTATTAAGGTTCTTTCGGGTAGCAAATCTGTAACTTTCCACTTTAGCTGTCCATTTCACTTTGGTCATTCACAAATTGAAGGATATCATTTATGTCACTTATGCCATTAAGTACACAGTCTGGGCTTGAATCTCAGCTCTGCCACTTACGAACTGTGTGACCTTGAGGAAATTATACTCTCTGTGTTGCAGTTTACTCATTCATAAAGTGGAGATAAAAGGTTATCAATATCAACTACATAGAATTGTGAAGATTAAATAAACTAACACATATAGAATAATAGAACAGTTTTTGACATATAAGAGTTCAATAAATGTCAGTTATTTCTATTGTTTCATCAAAATCATCACCATTCATGTCACTGATAAAGAGAGATCTGGAATAGAACAGAGGTCTATACTGGTTACCCTCTGCAATTATACTGACCCATTCTTTGGCACTCTCTGGGTTTGTTATGCAAACCTAATTGTGAATCCATTGAAACTATTCTGTTATTCAGTTCTTATTTCTCCATTAAATCCATAATGAAACCCTGAGATATTGTGAAAACTGTGTTGATGAAATTCATATACACCATATCTATTACATTCTCTTCACTTTGCATTCCATTTATTCTATTGAACAGGAAAATCACTTAGTCCTGCTTGACTTCTTGGAGCCTAATGATTATCACTTGCTTTTCTGAGTGTTTTCTATTTTCAGAATAAATTCTGGAATTTTGCTGAGCTTTTATGTTTTCTCTTTTTGTCAATCGCCAAGCTTCTGAGGGCTTTCTCCATTCTCCGCCATTCTCACAGATGACTGACTGCCGCAACAGTCACAGGTGAGCAAGGCTTGTGATGCAATTCGGGCCAGGTGGCCCCAATCCATGACTAGGCACTAAGGGCCTAGCATTACACTGCTGGGGACCTCAGTTCCTTCTTATTCATATTTTGTTTTACCCTTACAGGTGAGAAATCAGTATCCTTGATTAAAAGGCAAGAATAAGAAGGGAGGAATAGTACTTTGTTTTTCTCTCATCAGAGATCTTATCTCTTTATTTTTTTTTTTTTTACAAAACTAAAACAAATTTATATAATAAAAAAGATAAAAATAATATTGCAGTTGACAGAAATAACTACGTCATTACTAAAAAATGCACAAAACTCAACATCACTAGGATCCCAGTCTTCCATATCTGGATTATTCTGTCACCATTATATTCTGTAGGATTGTTTCTTGCCAGTTTTTTATATCTTTGGTTGTTTTTAGGATTTTTTAAATATATTATACTTAATTTATACCTATTATCCAGCACGTAATACTTATTAAGTATTATTATACTTATTATCCAGCTCACCCTGGATTCCAGGCTTCCTGACACTTTTCTGATGGGATTCTGTCTCTCTCTTTGATATTTGTTCCTGGTTATTGGCTTCTCCTGGCATTCTTTTTAAATGGTTTTTTATGGCCCCTGCCTGGTGGCTCATGCCCATAATCCCAGCACTTTGGGAGGCCAAGGTGGGCGGATCACTTAAGGTCAGGAGTTCAAGACCAGCTTGGCCAACATGGTGAAACCCTGTTTCCACTAAAAATACAAAAATTTGTCGGGCATGGTGGTGCAAACCTGTAATCCTAGCTACCTGGGAGGCTGAGGCAGGAGAATTGCCTGAATCTGGGAGGCAGAGGCTGCAGTGAGCTGAGATTGCACCACTGCACTCCAGCCTGGGTGACACAGCGAGACTCCGTCTCAAAAAATAAATAAATAAATAAAATAAATGAATGTTCTTTTATATTATGAGTTAATTTGAACATGCCCTTTGCAGCCATAACTATCTCTCTTCTCTCTCTCTTTTTTTAGAACTATCAAATCTCTAATTCTAATCATTCAAACAGTTATGGACTGTTAAACTTAGAGTGCATGTGTGTGTGTAAGACAGAATGTGTACATTATCTTTGATAATTTGGAAACATAATCATGATTATATTATCAAGATTTCATTGTTGATTCTTTCATTTTATACATATACACACATATTTTATATATGTATATGTAAAACTTACTGGGTATCAGCTATGTGCCAAGTACTGTTTGAGGAGCTTTAGGAGTACCTAGAAAGAGCCCCAATTTGAATGTAGAGGTGGGCCTCTCATCTCTTCAGTTATCTTCTCTTTTAGAGTCTCAGGCTATAGAACTATATCTTCTTCTTCTCTGAAATATTTGGGATTTCCCCCTGAAGTCTGTAATACATGTCTGCTATATCCACCATCTGCTCCTTAGTTAGCACAAAAGCTTAAACATTGTGGTCACAATCCTCCAAGTGCTGGCCCACAGCAGACACTCAACATGTATTTATCAAATAAACTGATAAAGGTTCCTTCTACTTCTATTTTACCAACCAATCTTTTCTTGGTTAAAATTAGGTCCAAAATAGCAGTTTCCTTCATTTCCTTTACTTCCTTAGAGAGAAAATGGCGTGAGGCAAATTAGTATCTGAGACCCCATTTTCATTTAAACATGAATAAGACTTCAAGCAGATGCCCAAAGAGCTTAAGTCTCTCATCACTCTTACTACCTCTGTGTCACTTTTGTACATTATAGCAGAACTAAATTATACCAATGCCCAATATGACTGAATGGTCTAAGTTCATTTAGTCAACTAAACTATGTATTGTCCACCACATGTTAGGAACTCTCCTGCACACTGCATTTTTTTCTTCTTCCTTTTAACTTCACCAAGTATGGATCTTCTTTTGGGTTTTTGGATTCTCACACCTCTGCCTCCCTGAGAAGTTCGGGATTCCTGCTCCACGGAAACAACCTACTGAACTATTACAGTGAAAAAGCTCATTTCCCTTCTGTTTCTGCTCTGTCACAAATCCTGCCATTTCATCAACTTCTTTTCTTAGGGCAGATTAGTTAAAACCAGGTTTCTCAACCTTTTTATAATGAAAACTTTCTTACTTTCTTATAACGCTGTTTTGAATACCAAATTAAGTATAGTAATTTAAAAATCAGAACCATGAGACAAAATACTACATTGTTTATAAACTACAACTCTTACCACTTACCAATTAGGAACCATTTATCTGAATCTGAAAATAAATAACATTTTTAAAGAATGCAGCTAAATTTACAATATGATTCAGTTGATCATCAACATGATCAGTAACTTCTAGGATCTGAACTTTCATTTACACATTCATTTACTCCATATGTAGCATAAAAATTGGAATTCACTTTCAATACTAGGATATGTAAATATGGGCATTCCTTTCCTAACTTTTTCAATCTACTTTTTAGAAAGTAATTTAAGTAATCTATAATCAAATGCAAACGCTGCACTCAAACAAACCACATAATTTATTTTCCATATGAAATAAAGATATACTTTTATTTTCTTGAAAAGTACAGATTTTCATCTAGGCTTCTGTACCAAGATTTTGAGTCATCAGATCATTTTCACTGACTATGATTTGAGTACAGAATAACTTGTGTTCACAGAAACAACAAATCCATTTGTCTTTGCTGTTTCCTGGTGTGTTGCTAAAAGACTGTGTTCTGTCCACACGAGGTCATGGCCCTGACCTGGAAGTGGGCTTTGCTGAGTAAGCAGGTCAGGGATCATCATGATTGCAAAATAAGCAAGAAGACATGAAAGTAATGAAGAAAGAGAGAGTGGGGGAAAAAAACCCAACTTAATGTTAATTAGCCTATAAGCTAAGCTAAACACAGTTTTTGCCCAAAGATAAAAGAAATTCTGTACAGGGCAAGAAAATGTTTAATGAAATACAGACTAAAATTTATTTGTAGTGAGTTTACTTAGAATACTGATGTTTTATCCTCTCAGGTATATCTTTTCAATAATATTAAGACTTTGCAGTAAGGTTAAGAAGTAATTTCTGAAAAGTGTTTAGTCTATTTTTGAGTCTTCGATTAGTGACAGTCACCAGCAAATGTGCAAATTTTGGAAAAATTAATTGCACCTATAGAAATTCTTAGTAAATTACTACTTTAGTTTATTACATACTATATATTAATAAAATATCTAAATGTGTTTAATTTACTAGCAAGAAGTACCTGAGGTATGGTAAGATTTTGATTTCTATGGTAATAAGCTTTAGGAATGTAGAAAGCAACATCTTGAAAATCTGTAAGCCTCCAATACAATCTTTCAGTGTGACATGGATTCCTCCATTAGTTAGGAGTTAGCTGAGCAGACATCACATGTGAGCTATTGCAATTATTTACAATTAATACTGCACATTTTTACTGCTGGGATGTTAGTTTGCATTTTCCTTTTATTTTCATATCAAATACTTCACACAGTCATGGTATTGTGCTTATTACCAACTCAAGTCCATGAATAATCATCAATATTTGCAGACTTTTTTCTTATTTGATACTGCAGTTTTTATACGATAGTTTATTTAATTATATTCACTTGAAATTCTTAGTATAACAAAAGATTTCATTAACTCTCTCTAGGTAAAAAACAGATGGATACAAGAATAAGAAAGCAGACATAAGCAGAATTTGTTATTTTCTCAGGCTCAAAAGCCTCCTTTTGAGTGTGCCAATCAGTCTAAATGAAGAGGATATTCTATGATAAGTAAACCCTTGGGATCAAGGACAGAAATATCAGCACAAAACAGGTATGAATCTGTTGACTGTTAATGTATGTAAGTGGATGGGGTGAAATAATTAATCCATGTTCAAGTAGTCTAGGCAATCTGCCTAACTTGTACTTTGCAAGATATGATTGTTGATTTATGGTTCTGGGACAGCTAATGAGTTGCATTAGAATCCCAATATGTTCATGTTTGAAAAGAACTCCTTAGCATCTCAACAAAATTTCTTTTTATAAATGAGGAAACTGAGGCTGTATGGACAGAAGGAACTTGATGAGTCACACTAGTAGAAAGTGGCAGGGCCAGGACTTAAACACAGGTCTTTCATTCTTATTCATTCAAATTTTATTGAGCATCTCCTATGTATATAGGCTTGTGCTGAGTCCCAGCTAAAAGAACAGTACATGAAATACAATCCCTGGCCTCAAGGAACTTTGATTTTAGTGAGGGTGACCAGACAAGTGAACAGAAAACAATACAATACAAGCCATTCTAGGGGAAGCACAAAGTTTTATTAGACCACTTTGAGTTGGGGGTGAGATGAGGGCAAACAACAAAAATTAGGAGGGTCAAGGAAAGCTTCCAGGTGGATGTCAGGTTTAAGCTGGGCCCTGAAGTAGCTAGGTGAATGGGGCACAGTGAAGAAGAAAGAAAAAGGAAGAACATGATCCTTAGAAAAAAATAAATACCCTAAGAATAAGGCCATAATGTTTCTGGCTAATCCATTATCCATATTAAAACTTTGTTCGCCTGAGTATATCACGGTAGAGTCTGATCATCTCTGAGTTCACAGACAGAGTCCCATGTATAGACTTTGAAGACTGAAAACCAGGCTTTGAAACATGGCCTCAACTGAGAAGTCCTGCGTAGGCAACCAGCCAGCAGCAGCCCCACAGTGGTCATATTGCTGTCCCAGCCAAGCCGGTACAGCTGTCATCCTCCTTGAGCCCCATGGTCTTTGGCTGTAAACAGGCGTAATGCCATCTATTTATCTATTTCATGGTGATGTTGTGATGACGCTCCCCTTCCTCAGCAGGAAATGGAAGTAATAATATGTATTTCACAGTGATTTTGTGAGCATTAAAAGATAACATAAGTAAACCCACATAATATTAGCACTTGGGTAGTAGGAACACAATTCTGTTGGTTTCTTGTCCTGTGATAATGCAAAAGCTGTTCCCTGGGAATCTGACTGACCCAGCAAAGATAGAGGAAAACCTGTGGCCTTCATTTTATTCACTTACACCAGGATTTACCCAACTGACTTAACTGACCTGAAGGACATCGATGAATGTCAGATTGCGAAGATTCTCCTTTTTAGAGAGACTTTCTTAATCCATAAAACAAAACAAAACAAAACAAAAATAAGAAAACAATACACGGAGTTCATTCTTCCAGCCCAGTCATCCCTGAACTGGAATGCCTCACTCTAGAATACCCACCCCACCTGGGACTGCCCTGTACTCACCGGGATGACTGGCAACTGGTCCTTCTCTGCTCCCTGCTAGGAACTTCCCTCCCCTACCTCTCTACAGACCCCAACAAGCCTTCAGACATTCCTGCAGTCCAGGCAGAAAGGAGAAAGAAAATACAGGGAGAATTGCTTTGGGGAAGGACCTATGAGTGGGTGGTACCTGGATGGCACTAGAATAAATTTCCCAAAACTTGGCAACAAGTGAAATAAAAACATCTTCTGAGAGTTGATAAATAAAATCAATAAATGATGAATCCTAGGAGAGACTTCAAAGTCCCCTTAAAGTGACTGGGCCACTATAAGACTTGACAGTTGCCACTGACATAAAGAAAGAAGTCCATCGGCAACCTAAACACAGGAACAGGGCACTCAGTGGGAAATCTTGCCCGTCTGAACACTGGCAAGGCATCACTATGTTCCCTATGCTAAGCACCTCTCACAAATCATTTTATTTAGCAATTATAACAAACCGGTGACATAGCTCATTCTATTCTTCTTACCGAACAGGAGAGGAAACACTGTGTTTCCTAGTGCTGCTGTAACACATTAGCACACATTTAGTGGCTTAAAATAACAAAAATTCATTACCTTACAGTTTTGTAAGTCAGAAGTCTGACAAGGATCCTTTTTGGAAGCTCTAGAGGAGGATCTATTTCCTTGCCCTTTCTAGATTCTAGAGGCCACCCACCTTCCTTAGCTTATGTCTCCTTCCCCCATCTTCAAAGCCCGCAGCGTCCCATCTCTCTGACCATTATTCCATAGTAACATCTCCCTCTAACTCTGAGCTCAGCCATAATATCAGTTTTTTTTCACTCTCCAAGAACCAATTTTCATACCCTTGGGGGCAATATTGCCCCTGTTGAGAATTCATGATCTATTCAAACAGGAATACTAACATTGAAGTGAGTGCCTGTTGTTGATCTTCCACCACAGCCTCCCAGTTTTCCTTCCTCTGGTATGTGCCAGCCATGCAGGTGGAGACTGATCCAAGGCTTTAAGCTTTGACCACAGAAACTGATGCAGAAAATGTACACACTAAAGCACTCAGCCAATGAAATGAGACTTTTCATTATTATGTTATCTCTTCAACAGACAGTAGAAATGCTAACATTTGTATATCAAACAAATGACCAGCTATGAAACATATTTTCAATGTCATTTTTAATATCCTCTGTACACTTAAATTAATCCAATTCTTAGGAAGAGCTATGTATTTATTTCTTGTTTCTAGTTAAAATAATGAATGTCCTTGATCTAATTCTGCCATGGTTTTTATTAGTTTTCTCAATAACAAAAGCCAGAAACAAAATCTGATTTTGCTTCTAGCTGTTTAAAGAGATAAAAATCAGTGTGACTGTCAAAATCCAGGTTGGTCTTGTCAGGTTGAGAGGAAAACCAGGGCTACAACTGAAGAAGATGAACATGGACACTAACATGAAACAGTGCTTGGCTAGTCAAGTAAACAAGTAAGACACACAAGTCCCCGATAGAGTATGTATAGCACTGCACTATAATAAGCAAACTGTCTCTTTATGATTATTTTCCTAGCGAGGATATTGCTAAAGTAATGCAGATTTTATAATGAGGTGGTAGTAGTAGTATAATTAAAAAAAAAAACAACTTTAAATTTTCATTCATTAGCATTTTAAAAGTTTAATTTTTATCATTATAGGCCTCAAATACACATTACTGCCCCTTTCAGAGACATGTAGCAATAACTGAGACTAATAGAAGGATCTGGATCGAGGGGCAATGGCAGTACGGCTTCTGTGGCCTAAAATCACAGTGATCATGCATGTGATCTTGGTTTTATACTGAACCTATCTGGTCTGAAAATTGTACCTAGAAAATTTATTTTAATTCAATTGTACAGTAGCAAAATATATTCCTGGGGGTTAAGCTTCAAATTATTTTCCAGCAGGAGGATAGGTGTATCTCATCATTGAACTGGAGGCCTGAGAGCCACAAAGTTGCAACACCAACCTTCTACTGCAGAGCGAGATTTTCTCCTTCTTTACATCCTTAGGTATTTTTTTACTTTGCTTACTAGTCCCCTAGCTGAACTTGGGGTCAAAACATGCTGCTTAGGCTGGCGCTACAAAGCCACAGGCAAAGCAAACTGTTGTCCCCAAAATCCATTACTTCCTTCTACCTGGGTGCACAATCGCCCATCTAAAGGTCATAATCTCCATCCTCCCTTGCAATTAAGTATCTTCACGTAGCTAAGTCCTGGCCAATGGAATGTGAATGAAGTAATATGCAAAACTTCTGAGTTGTACCTTTCAAAGAAAAGAGTGTGCTTCCCACTTCCTTTTGTCCCCTTCTTGCCAACTGAAGTGTGACAAGAACTTGAAATGGAAGCCATAAAGTAAGGATGACAGGACAACCTGCCAGGAAGACTGTGCAGCTCCCGCATCAGCCTGTATGCCTAGACTGTGACATGAAGGAGAAACAGACTTTTGTGTTTCTAAGCCAGTGTTGTTTGCCTTTATCTCAGCAGCCAAATTGGTAACAAAACTAATATTTAATCCAGAAATTTCCTGCACTCTAGCA
This sequence comes from Pongo pygmaeus, assembly GCF_028885625.2. NCBI lineage: Eukaryota > Metazoa > Chordata > Mammalia > Primates > Hominidae > Pongo > Pongo pygmaeus. The sequence goes on along the minus strand of NC_072384.2, from coordinate 100,429,219 downwards.
TTCACAACTCTTTTTTTTCAAGACAAGGTCTGTCTCTGTTGTCCAGGCTGGAGTGCAGTGGCTCCATCACAGCTCACTTGCAGCCTCAACTTCCCAGGCTCAAGCAATCCTCTTGCCTTCATCTCCCAAGTAGCTGGGATTACAGGCATGTGCCACCATGCCTAGCTATTTTTTTTTTTTTTTTTTCCAGAAACAGGGTCTGGTTATGTTGCCCAGGCTGGTCTTGAACTCCTGGGCTCAAAGATCTTCCTGCCTTGGCCTCCCGAAGTGCTGGGATTACAGGCATGAGCCACCACATCTGGCCCTGCATTCACACCTTTGGGTTAAGAAGGTTTCAATATCCTAAAGACTTAAGTATAAATGTTCTAATACCCTGAACAAATCATAATGGACAGGTAAAAAACTGATTTGGAATTAACATTATAGTTCTTCTTTTAAGCTGAATACTGGGGATAAATACACAGAAGCACACAGAAACCAGTAAATAATCCTTTTATTTTGTTCCCACAACTAAAGTGGGATGTGAAAAACTGAAGAGGATGTAGAAAAGTGCATGCACAGAAACAGGTGCATGATGGCAAAGGATTGGCTTACTCAGTTGTAAATCTAGCGGTCAACTTAATATCCCTGTTTCAGACAAAGGATGGCAATGAACTGAACCTTCTACAATGGAAAGAAAACCATTTTAAACTGCAGCAAGAAAGCCTTAATGATTTGGAGAAATGTATTCTCTTAGCCTGTAGTTAATCATTTTAGTTACTGAGGGAGGTTTTGAAATCTCTTTCCCTGCAGATATTTTTTTAATTGGATAGATTTTAATTTTCTAGAATGTCATGTTAGAATTCTGCCCTAGGAGGGCAAGAAGGAGGGAGTGAGGATGGAGATTATCTCAACAAGGTCCCTCATCCAGGGACCAAGGGCTTCCAATCTTTCCTCCTCCCCCCAGTCAATTTCCCTTCTTTCTCCTTTTTCTTCTCTCTCTTTCTCTCATGACATTAAGTTGGTTTGTGCTTACATAAGAAGCAATAAGCTTTGTTTCTCTTTGCTTTATTTCTCATGACCACATGCTTTCACCTATGTCCATTCTATAATGTGCCACAGATTGCAAAATTTAATGGTAGGAACAGTACGTATGTGTATGTAGGTGTGTGTATCTGTGTAGGGATGTGTGTGTGTGGCGGGATGGGGAATAGTGGGGTGGAGCTAGAAAAGGAGTTTCACAATGGATCCAGAAGCAATTCACAGACACACACACACACAGTCACACACACACACACACACACACACACACACACACACACACACACACAGCCCTGTTCTGTTCTGTTCTATCCTACCATTGGGAAATCAGATGATGAACTCTAGTGGGGGCGGGGGGTCGTACAATGGCATCAAGCCTCAGGCCTCAGTACAGATCCATCTTCAAGCACACAATTCTACTCATCCCCTCAATGGGTCATGTGCCATGCTAGTCTTTTTGGTAAAAAAAGAAAGAATGCTCCTTTTCAGGTAGATACATTTGAAACAACACAAGAGCTTATTACGAGGTGATGAAAGCCAAAATAACAGTACCTTATTTATTTGGAGGAAATCTCATATTGTGAGGACACTGCTGACCACCTGCCACCTGCTTCCCCTCCCCCAAGGAGGAGCAGCTTATCTCATAGGTTCATTTGAAAGAATAAACAGGGTAACCCCCTTCCTCTCCCCACTCTGTTAGGATCCTTCTGCCTGCCTGCAAAGAGGGTAACTTCCTACCTGCTCTTGGCCATGCAATAAGCTTTGGGTGCAGGCCCTGCCCCTGGTTGGGGAGGACAGAGGTAGAGAAGGGGATATAATGTCCCACTCTGCCTGTAACTGGGTCTCCTTACTGCAGGGCCGAAGTATTAGCAAACCATCCTGGCCCTGATCTAAAGCCACATTTTCCAGTGAGCTTTTATCAGAAAGAAAGCTGACATTTTACTCTCCTCTTGCCGGACTGCCCTGTCTCTCAACATTACCTGGCACACTGTAGGAAACTAGTAAAAACAATTTTTGAAGGAGAGAATAAATGGACTTGGGTGAACCAGTTAGCTGACCTTCTAAAACCCCAGTGAAATTGTTCTGAACTTGAGGCTCTATGTATTTTTTATCACTCACCCCATAGTTATAGTGCTTGCACATGGACCATATATGTTGTTTATTTATAAAGGTTAAACATGTGCTTCTGTATTAATATATCACATACTTCATAGAAATACTCTAAAACAGAAATTTGAAAAGATATGGAAAAAGATGTTAATATAAGCTCCAATATATTCTTACACCTCCAAAGGATTATTTTGAGCACTCCACTTTGTAGCCCACTGGTCTAGACTTTCAGTACTGCAGAAGTTCAGAAGAGAAGGACTTAGAAGTCTGGAGTAGTCCAGACAGACTCAGCTAGACTGGAAGGGCCCTGGTTCACAGCCTTGCACTCCTTGTCACATGCTGTAAGATGACTTTCCATTTGCAGAAGATGCTCAGTGTATATGTGTTGAAATGAACTGGAAGGAGAAGGTGAGGACTGAGCTAACAGTTGCTGAATGGGCAGGATTTACAGAGCTAGAAGGAAAATGGGAGGGGCATGCCAAGTGAGACTTCTCTGGGAATACTTTATTCCAAGAACAGGCTTATCACAGAAATGGGATAGAAGTTGGCTTTCATCACACTGACTTGAGCGCCAATGTATTGCAGAGTAACAGGAAATAATGTTAGTCATTGGAAGGCAGAGAAGAGTGAAAGTGGCAGGTTACCTTGAACAATGAAATAAAGGTAGAGAAATCTGGATTTGATTTGCTGATTTGATTTGATTTGCTGGATTTGATCCAGAATGAAATATGGACCCATTCAACATTTTAAAGATACAAACATCATCATGATATCTATGTTTTGTGAAGATTACTCTGAGGTTAGGGTGCAAACTGGATGGAAAAAAATTGGATTTGGTTAGAGCAGCTCAGAAGAGTCTGTAGTGAGACTATCAGAGTTTGATTAGAGTGATAAAGGTGGTAATAATGAAGAAAGTATAAAACTGAACATCGATTAGAAAGAATATGATCAAGCCTCAGTAAAACATGGAAGAAGAAAGAGAAGAAACCAAATACTCCTAGAAATGATTCCACCATTTAAAAACAACCCCAATTGATTTCTTGAAGTTTTTTATCCTGATTTGCTAGAGTAAGTAACAACAGTGTGAGTTGATATTTCCTTACTCCTATTTAAAAGCTTGGGGCTCAGCCTCTAACCTCAAAGAAAATTTGTGTGTGTGTATTTTTTTTTAAGAGTCAGGGTCTCACTCTGTCATGTTGTCCAGGCTGGAGTGCAGTGGTATAATCATGGCTCACTGCAACTTTGAACTCCTGGGCTCAAGGGATCCTCCCCTTCAGCCTCCCGAGTAGCTAGGACCACAGGTGTACACTGCCACGCCTAGCTAATTTTTTGTTTTTAGATAGAGATGGGATCTCACTATGTTGCCTGGTCTCAAACTCCTGGCCTCAAGTGATCCTCCTGCCTTGACCTCCCAAAGTGCTGGGATTACAGGTATGGCCCACTGCATCCAGCTAAAAAATTCTTAGACATGGAAGACGGACTAAATTTTCAAGAGCCCAAGATATTACTACATTTGCTAGAAGGTGCAATTTAGAAATGGCACTCTGCCTTGAAAAAAAAAAAAAGAAATATCACCTTTGTGTGTATGTAGTGAACAACTCCTGATTTTCTGCATGTGAGTGAGCAGAGCAATGTGGTCAACCACAAGATGAAGACCAATATTAAATTCACGTATGTTTGCAGCCAGGTTTTTCCTGCATGTGAACTCCACTGTATTTCTAGCCACAGAATTTAGCTCTAAGATAATTTAGCCAAATGAATACTAAAAGACATGGAATAGCAGTGTAGGTCATGAAAATGCTGGAAGAAAAAGAAGTCCAAGCATTTTCATCAACTAGTGCTAATTCTGTGAACAGGTTATATGATGTGCCTGCATCTGTACCGTTCATCTTTTGAAACCTGTGTGCTAGATCCCTCAATGGCTTATTCTGAAAATGGTCTCCTAAGATGGTAAGAAATGACCAAAAATTACATAAAGCTCACTTTCCAAATAGAGTTATGCAGAAAATAATCTGCCATCTGGCTTTCTGGCTAACTTCACTTCTTTCCTTTTAGGCAGATATTATTTTATCCAGACCACACAGTTTGTTCGTCTAGTTGGTTCACGAAAATTTCAGAACATGACTCTGTAGCAGGAATGTTTGGCAAGTGACAGAACATTAGCTGCTTAACATCAGGCCAGTTTCCTTGTCTCAGTGGTTAAGCAAGTCTCTCCCAGGCTATGTGTGCTTGGGTGCCTTCAGTTATAAATTCAAACTGATGATTTGATGACATCTTTGACATCTCCAATGCACTTTGAGACATGTATTGCTCATGTACATATACTGATGCTCAAAAATTAACTACGAAGACTTTAAAACTCAGTGCTACTTCATGAAAAACATTATGATAGTCTACTTGAACGCAGATTGATCTAAACCAAGTCACTGTACTTGTCATTTCATGTGAAATGGGAGTAAAGTTTCCCTATTCTTGTTACATAAAAAACAACCTGCGCTTTAAAATTTAGCCAAGGTGTACTGGAGTACGGAAAAAGTAATTTGGTCTGGGTTGGCTTTTCAAAACCATTTAAACTAAGAAAAGAGGCATTTGATTTTTTAAAAATCAGATAAGTTGTATAGTTACCTTTCCCCCTCTCTACATTTTTCAAAAGGCAGAAATCAATGGTCTTTGTAACCACCTACCTGTCTCCAAAGAAAGTGACAGGCTGAGCTGAAAGTCAGAGCCTCCAAACTTCTGCCAATGTAAGGGAGGAAGGCTTTTAATGACACTGTGGGCTTGGCATTATTTCTCAGTGGCTTCACTTAGCCAGCAATGCTAAGGGCTGCAGCAGAGCCTAAAGCATAATTCTACAGACACTGACAATGAAAGGACCTTCAGGAATGTAGTAACCAATACTACAGAAGCAGTTTAGAAGGGAAAACACATGTCCAAAAAAATCTGGCCCCATATAGAGGTGGAATGAACAGAATTCAACATCTGTGAAGAATGTTGGATGATGACATTATAGTTCTCAAGAAAATATTCAGTGAGAACTTCACACAATTTTAATAAACACAGTTTATCTAGATCCTTGAAAATAACAATTCCATTGCTATGGTTTGAATGTATCCCTTAAAGTTCATGTGTTGGAAACTTAATCCCCAATGCAGCAGTGCTGGGGGGTGATTAGGTCATGATGGCTCTGCCCTCATAAATGATTAATGTCCTTATTGCAGGAGTGGGTTAGTTATCTGGAGAGTGGCTTTGTTGTAAAAGCAAGGTGAGCCCCCTCTTGCTCTCTTGCCAGCCATGAGATGAAGGCAGCACAAAGGCCCTCCTTTCACCAGACACCAGTGCCATACTTCCTAGCCTCCAGAACCATGAGCCAAATAAACTTCTGTTCACAAACTACACATTCTAGAGTATTCTGTTATACAAAATAGGCTAAGACATCCATGATCCCTAAAGCTTTATTAGTCATTTACCAAGCCATCCTCAGATTTTTATTTCCTATTGAATCTAGTTGATAAGTTATATTGCTCATTTGCATAATTCCATTTCCTCCACTATGTCTTTGATCCAGAGCATGACATCATGTAGTCAGAGAATGGAAAATGTTTCTATATTTTGGGAGAAAAAAAAGCAATGTTTGTGATAACCCATTTTTTTCCCTCCTTCTAAGCTAAACACTTATAATTCTTAACACATGTTTTTTTCTTGGAACCATTTTTTTACTTCTGGCTTTATGTAAAATGTGAGAATTTTCTATCTCAGAAAATGGCACTAGTTCATCTCTTATGATGTCCCCATTGTATGTTCATTGCCAGTGAGACAATCTGTTTAGCGCCATCATTATTATTACTATAAATAGACCTGTATAATGTGCTTTTATGCATGTTTATCATTTTCAGTTTCAGAACTGTGTTATTTAGGCCTTGATCAGAAAGGTTTTCATATGAATAATGAGCCTGACTTTGTGGTCTGAAATTCCAATACACTTTATAGATACACATAATACCCATTTACCAAGAGTGGACTGACTTGTAATTCAAATAAGAAATTCAAAACCGCAGGTGTAAATGTACTATTAGTGTTGGCTTTGACTTGTAAACAGGAATATAATTCATGAATTTCATTAATTATTTAGTCAACCATTACATAGATATTTCTCAGTCAAATTGTAAAATCTTAACATTCAGGTTTTAAGTGTGTTTTACAGGTACACACGATAATCTTAATCTCTAAAGACTTGGAAATAAGGAAACAATCTTCTTTACTTCCTTATGAAGTAAGACTTAGTCATCTAATTTTCACCTTCCAGGTATAAGGATCTTATAAAATAGCAGAATACTGAAGTCAGAGACAGTCTGAAATTGTCTGAATTATATTCTGTCTTCTAATTACCTGCAAATGTGTTTGCTTCACTGTTTAAAAAGGCATAGATGTATGCGTCTGCATAAACATATTTGTATACACAATGGAATACGGAATGGAAGGAGAACTCAATTCAGAACTTCTAGTCCTGCTTTCCGCAACTCAAACGTATCAAGTTCTCCGACTCCCAGTCTCATCATCTGTAAAGCAGCTGTGAAGAACAATCGTGTGCGGAAACCTTTTGCAAATAGTGAAACAGAAATCACTAAATGCACATGAGATTTGTGTGTTTGTGTGTGTGGTTGCTATAGCTTGACCCAATTCACAGGAACATGACAATGAATGGGGCTTGTCCTCCTTATCTGTCTCACAGACATCCAGATTTTTAAAAAGGATATTTGTAAATCCAAATGAATCAAAGTAAATGAAGATAGAAAGAATCACACCACATTAGAGAAAATACTGAGGAGCCTACCAGGTCCAGCCCAGAGGCTATGTCTGGGGGGAGACCCCCTAACTGTGTCTTTTGCACAGCTTCTCCTTCCATTCCAGAAACCACGATTTTTCCAGAAGGGCCAAGTTTTTCCACAGGCGGTCTCCACAGCAGTGCCGCAGTGGCTCTGGCATTGAGGGGGACAGACAGCAGGCCGGTGAAGGGCAAAGAGGGGAAACAAAAGAGATGTCTGAAAAGGGAGAGATGGAGGAAGGGCGGCCTTTTATGTCTACGGGAAACCTGTTTGTCAAGTTCTTGTAAGTCAGGGATTGTACGTATATCCAACCATACTTTACTACAATTAAAAAAAAGTCATTCACGGCTGACATTTCCTAAATGTCATGTATAGCCACGAAACACAACCCTGGCAAGATGTCAAAGGTACTGCCTTTGTTGTTAAAATCTGGTTTGTTCAGGCACAGCAAATAACTAACAAACCCATGGCCATTTTCTCTTAAATCGAAAAATATTTTCTGATGTATCCCAAAAAGCACTTTTAAAATACCTCTACAGACAGTTAAAAGCTATTTGTATTTTCTACAAGCTATCCCTCCAAATGGGAAGAAAGGAGAGGAATAAGAATCCTTGGCAACAGCTAGCCTCCCGCAATGGTGAGGGCTTGAAAGGCATGAGAATGAAGTGGGTAAGTGTAAGTGGGAAGAAAAGGCTGAACTCCATTCTTTTTTTTTTTTGAGACGGAGTCTCGCTCTGTTGCCCAGGCTGAAGTGCAATGGCACGATCTCAGCTCACTGCAACCTCCACCTCCTGGGTTCAAGCGATTCTCCTGCCTCAGCCTCCTGAGTAGCTGGGATTACAGGTGCCAGCCACCACGCTCAGCTAATTTTTGTATTTTTAGTAGAGACGGGATTTCACCATGTTACCAGACTGGTCTCAAACTCTTGGCCTCAAGCAGTCCTCCCACCTTGGCCTTCCAAAGTGCTGGGATTACAGGTGTGAGCCGCCGCGCCCGGCCTGAACTTGATTCTTTACTAGGGCTGGCTACACTGCCCAAGACCTATGGCTCCACTTCTAGGATCATAGGGTAAAGTTAAAGTCATCTCATTGCATGACAGCGAGGAACATCAACACCCCTTTCTATTAAGAGCAGAGAGCCTTCACTAAATTCCATGGTCTTGGCTATGCATCTTTCCCTTTTTGGGATAAATGACAGGGTCTGAGCTAATGATTCACACTGTTAAAATTATAGACCCAGGCAAACAATTATTCATGGTTAGTTAAGCTTAAGTTTGCTCCAACATGCCTTCCTGAAGTGATTCCTCTCAAAAACAAACTTACTTGGGAAATGTGTAACTTCATTAAGCCCTCACTGACATCAAGAAGGTATATTTCCAATGGACACCACCATGCAAAATACGGATTGGACAACTTAACTGAAGGCCCACTTTGCTATTTATGTATGGAATGTTCTCTTCTCACTATAAAGAGAGGACCAGAGTTCTGCCAAGAAAATGTAAAAGCTGTAGTTTCCTACAATAGTGGTGCATATTTCTGTTTTAGACCATAGCACAGTACTTGTAGAAGTCATTGCTTCAGTAAGAGTTGATTATGTGTTCATTTCTCAAGGACAATGGGTCTGAGTGGCAAATACCTTCAGAATATTTTTTTTTTAGGGATAAGCTAAACTAAGTCAGATTTCTTTGTGAAATAGGGGATGTGGCAGAACAAAGAGTGGTTAGATTCAAAGTTTGAAAATTTTGGGTATCATAGCTATTGGAGGTAGGGAATGGTAAAGGGTTGGAAGAGGGTGGAAATATCCAGGGACCACATCCATTTGCTCTTCTTGTTTTCTGCTTCAGGGGTAGTGACTTCTTTTGAAAAATGAGAGGTTTATTTTCAAAACAGGCAGTGAGGAATAGTTAGGCAGATGTGTGTGGGTTGGTTCTGGCCCTTGATTAGCAGACGGGAATGATACTGCCTTTAAGTTTCACCAAATATATCCCTCAAAACACATACAAGGGACCTCCACTTGGATTGCACAATCAAGATCCCAAATTTCAATGCAGCGATCAAGCTGTTTTAGGAAAGTTTAAACGGAGCCAAATTTCCATTTCCAGAACTGTTCTCAGATGTGGTTAACAGATTACATGGACTTTTTCATCTCCTCTTCTTTGCTCCTCTAGGTTGAAAAGTCTAAAATCAAGGTATTTTTGAAAAATTTTCTGTGTTTTGATCAAGGAAGTACTTGATAGAGGCAAGATGTCATTCTGCTACCAGAGTATCCTTTCTCAGAACCACAGCAAGAATGTTCCCAAACCTTTTAAAGAAAGTACGTGCCATGTACATACAACATGTAGATGCTGTTGTCAGAGTAGTTCAGACTTTGGGCAGCTAAAATTGGAATGTGGCTTTGAGAACACTACAAAGTTCACCGTGTGGCTGTGCATGTGTGTCAATGTGGGTGTTCCCCTCCCCTGCTTTCTCATTTTTTTCCTTCATACATGCAGGTTTTTGTGCTGTTAATCCTCTTGGAATGCAGCTCTTATCAGCACCTAGAGGAATTCATTACCCCTTCACCTTTGCTGTTCTCCAGCCCATGAGGCTAAGGAAAAAGAGCGCAATTGTCTGCAGAGCTGAACCCTGAATTCAGGTGTGCTGGCACTGGGTTACTGTCTACCTGACTTTTCCTATAATCAAAAGGGAAGGGGAGAAATTAATAATGCTTCCCTCTCCAAGGGAGCAGGAGAAAAAGAGCCTTCAGGAACAGAGGCTAAGGCCCCCTGCCATTAAATCCAGCTATTTTAAAGCTAAGGGTTAAAAAAGAAAAAAAAAAGCAGCAGGTTAGCAGATTCACAAGAGATTCTAAGCTGTGTCTGCGTAACAGAGCAAATGATCAATACAGTGGGGGTGAAAACTAGTTAAGCCAGTTATTTGGAATAATGTTTAAAAGAGAGAGAGAAAATCGTGCTTGTTTACCTTTACATATATATATATACACACATATATATGTATGTATATATATGTGTATATATATATACACACATATATATACATATATATATATAAAACTTCTGCTGGTTATATAGTGGACTCAAAACCAAAATATTTTGTATTTTATATAGAGCCTGCAAAAACTCATTTTATGGTCTTTAAGTATATGCCCTTTTCTATCACCCTTAAATTGTCAGTTTTGTTCACAGAAGAAAATAAACTCAGAATACAAATATAGCACTACCTTTTTTGGTTGTAAACCACGAGGCATTGCCACACTGTCAGGCATTTACAAAAAGCAAAAGGCAAGACACAAACACACATCAGTCTCTGGCTCTTTCTTCAAGCACGTAAACTGAGATGTACACTGAAATGGGAAACTACCCAAGCCAGAAAGGTAGCCAAATAGACTGGAAAAGAGATATAGCAACATTCTTAGAATCCATTAAAAGGCAATAGAAAGCAACCATTAATTGAACAACACTCAACTAGATTGACAAGATAGAACTGAAATGGCACAGGGGGTTTCCACCCTCTTAAAGAGCCATGTCAAGGAGCAGGGGATTTATAACCAAAACCCTCAGATATTTCTAGAAGCCAACAGGGAAACCTTATACCAAAGACTACATCATTGTTAGCTATGTTTTTACAAGGTTGATTTACAGTTGCATCAAAAAAAAAAAATCTCAATCTATAACTCCTCACTACTGAAGGGAGGAGTGAATAAAAAAATTTTTATGCCCCATCCTTCCGTTTAAGGCTATGTAAATCAGTCATCAACTCTGAATATTGTATTAGATGAATCCCTTTGTTAACAATTACGCATGTCAGAACACCAGGAATAATGTAGTATTAACCAAAATACATCAGGTGTTGGAGAAAAGTTACTGACAAGGTAATATATTTATTTTTTTAATGGGAAAGTTTAGTTCTCGGCAAAACAAAATATGTGCCATTCATTTAATTTTAATTTCTCAGGATTTTGAAAAGTATCTCAACTTCAAATGTTTTTACTGCAAATATGTTGCTATAGTCACAAAATCTTCTACCATACATTAAGTTTATTCACTTAGCAAACATTATTCCTTGTATTCCTGGTACTTACACACTTGGAGAAAAGCTTGCTATTGCTGGTTAGTGCATCTAAAAACACAAACACTGAGATGTTTGGCACTCCCTCCCAGCAAGTGCTCAGCTACAGAAAAAATACACAAATACACTTCTCCCTCAGAGTTCTCACTGCTTTCCACCCATTGATTTCATTGTGGTGCATTTCATTTTCAAAACACTTCCATAAACATGATTGTGAACCATGCTGTGAGGTTAATTTTTGGTGATAACACAAAATCTGAGAAGATTTGTTTTTCAGAAGGTTCTTGGCAGTGACTGAACATATGGTGTGATCTTTGTGGAGGGTAATTCCTCACTTGCTGCACCCATTCTCTGTACTGCTGAAGCCAAGAGCCTCAACACTCCAAAGGAAACAAAAAAAAAATTAACCACACTCAGCCCTAGGCAGTCACTATCCACAGATTTTAGGTCTACTTAAAATTTAAATTTAGGCCAGGCATGGTGGCTCATGCTTATAATCCCAGCACTTTGGGAGGCCGAAGTGGGCAGATCACTTGAGGTCAGGAGCCCACGACCAGCCTGGCCAACATGGTGAAACCGTGTCTCTACTAAAAAAACAAAACAAACAAACAAACAAAAAAACATAGCTGGGCGTGGTGGCACACACCTGTAGTCCCAGCTACTTGGGAGGCTGAGGCATGAGTATCGCTTGAACCTAGGAGGCAGAGGCTGCAGTGAACGATCGTGCCACTGCACTCCAGCCTGGGTGACACAGTGAGACTCCATCTCAAAAAATAAAATGAAACCAAAATAAAATTTAAATTTAGAAATTTGTATTAAGAGAGAAAAATTTAAATAATATATTTTTTAAAATGGCTATTAACATGGGGTGGGGGTGGTTAACACTGTGCTGATCTGTTTTCTTCCAAAATCTACTTGGATGGTGAGAAAGTAATTTTTAAAAGGTATAAGCCCAAAAGGACAACAAATGAGAAGATGAGACAAAAATGCCTGAGGCATGACACAACCATTCAGAAAGAAGGAAAGCAGACAAGAGTGGGAACTTGATCCAGCAGAGGCCACTGAAACTTAAGGGCCCACAGATAAGAATACAGAGAAGCCAGCCGTCTGGCCACCAAAGAACCCCCGGAAGGCTGAGAAGGGGGACAGAACCACCTCACTCACAGCAGCCACGCAACCATCCCTCCCAACCGTGTGGGACATATGTGGTTTCCTCTCTAGAAAACTGAACCCAAGAGGCTGAGACCCCAGGCATTATGGAGGGCAGGCTGAGGCTCCAGGTTGAAAACAAGGGCCTAGGAGGAAGTCTGTCTGGGCACTAACAGTGAGGCCTCCAGCTCTCTCCCATTCAATAGCCTGGGGCAGTGGCTACTCTTAGACCCCCAGGCAGGAGATGTGAATTTCATTCCTGGGTAATGGAGTGACCACAGTGGGAAGACGTTTAGATGTTGACACTTTGGTGGGAGGACAGAGTAAAAGGTGGCTTCCAACAAACTGAATTTGCTGAAAGGAATGAATTCCTGCCCTTCAGTGCTTGGATGAGAATGGCAATTAACATGGAGACCAGAAGGAGAGGGTTAGAGGATAAACAGGGTAGGGTCATTAATTCCCCTGACCTGCGCATTGAGAACCTTGGGTTTCATTCCTGCCTGTGTCTTTGACTCTTTTTCTTTTCTGAGACGAAGTCTTGCTCTGTTGCCCAGGCTGGAGTGCAGTGGCGCCATCTCAGCTCACTGCGACCTCCGCCTCCTGGGTTCAAGGGATTCTCAGGCCTCAGACTTCCGAGTAGCTGAGATTACAGGCATGTGCCATCACACTCGGCTAATTGTTTTGTACTTTTAGTAGAGACGAGGTTTCACCATGTTGGTCAGTCTTGTCTCAAATTCTTGACCTCAAATGATCTACCTGCCTCAGCCTCCCAAAGTGCTGGGATAGCAGGTGTGAGCCACCATGCCCGGCCTATGTGTCTTTGACTCTTGATGTAGCCTGTGAGTCATTTCTCCTTTCTAGATCTCAGTTTCCTCATTTGTAAACTGGAGGGTTATGGCCCTAGGGTCCTGCTATTCTGAGATGTTGGAACACTCTTTCCAGAAGGTCTAAAGTGACAGACGGAATGCTGGTGGACTCTAACGTGATGCCAACTGCAGGCCTGAGACTTTGCTGACTTCTCAGGGTCCTTCTGCTCCCTCAGCAAGTGGCTGCCATTCTTAGATGTGATGCAATAACACCATTCTTCTTTTTTAAAAAAGGCTGTTTTAAACAAATTTGCACCAAAAGTACAGGACAAGATCCTAAGATAGTAAAAGCACCTAGGATATGTCAATACTGACTCTCCATTTTTCTACACAAGAAAGTAAAAGCATGGTCAGAAAGGAACAGAGCCAACCCAAATTCAACTTCTTCACATGCACACTTTTTTTTTTTTTTTTTTGCTTAATGAAACTCAGGGGAAAAGAGTGAAAAACTCAGTAATATTTCTCTTTCTTTTCAAGGGCCAGCTCTGAAACAGAGTAATAGTTAACATTTCCTAACATTTAGTACAGGCCAGAAGCACTGAGCTAGGAGCTTTCCAGACCTTTTCTCATTAGATTCTCATGTGTGCCCATCCTACAAAGGAGGGAAGTGAGGCTCCTAGAGGTTAGTGATCTACTGGTACACATGGAGGTACTAGTGTCAGACCTAGGCCTCTCTGACTGTAGAGCTCACACTCCATCATTCCACTTCACTGCCTCACCTCCACCTAGCCCCACGGTCCTCAGCTCAGATAGCCAGTCCCTGGCCACTAAAGGAAGACTTCCCGCAGTCTGCTCTCCAATGACGTGCCCCATGGCTTTAAAGGAATTGACATGATCGGCCCTTCTGCTGAAAAGTTAGAAGGCATTCTGAAAAATCAATACTGGCTTCTGCAAGAAGCAGCCTTGCCCAAAGCTAATTGAAGGCCATCTGAACATCTTCAGAACTGTGGCCATAATCATCTGTCTCGTTGTTTACCATGTCTCAACATGCATCTGCAGTAAATCACTTCAAAATCACTTTTACATGCTCTCTCATACCAAAGAGAGGACAACAATATTTTTTGTCACTGCCCTATAACTTCCCCATCTCAACTCAGAACACTAGTATTATGGTTACATAATAGACAGCCTGCTGACATTACTATTTTAAAGCGCCACTTTTTCAGGGTTTATCACAAGTCGTTTTAAATTTCATTTAGCTGTAACTTGTTATACAACTTTATGTTCAGCAACAATGTCCTCTGCTATATCAGCAAGCTATACTGGAAAATACAATTGTTGTGATTTGAAAAAATTTCTTGGCAAGCTTTTGATTCCACCCTTTTAGCGGGCCATATATGGGGTGATAATGGAAAGAGAAGTTATATGACTTATTGTAAGATATTACTCAGGAAAACTAGAGGATATATATTTTGATAGCTAATCCAGATTAATGGTGCAGCCTTGAGCCTTCAATTTCATTTACTATAAATGAATCTAGTGACTAAATTGTTGTTCACGTAACTTTGCAAACCAAGCAATCAGTTTACTAGATTATCAGAGACTAATAACTCAGAGAAGAAACTGGCAAACTTGGTGGGTGGACATTCGTAGTATGAGCGTTCAGTATCCATCCATCCGCACTTCTCCTAGCCCTACTTTGCTTTAGGGGACCCAGTGAAGCTGCCTCCAATCTGAGCCCTGGGGTTGTTATATGACCAGGATGGATCCATCGGCACATTTTATTCTATGTGTCTCAGTTATGGGTTCAAGGCAGCTGAAAATGGGCAATGAGGGCAAGGACATGCAAACCGGGGGCTTTGTTTAAGCTGTTAGGAAACTGGACTTTTTCTTGCTGGGCTTAAATGAAGAGGATGATGAGACTAAAGTTGACTTGACCATCCTGTGACCAGGTGGAGCTCAGAAAGGAGCCAGAAGAAGCAGAGTCAAGACATGCACAGGGCAGTCAACTCCCACTGAAGAGGTTTCCTGGAACTCCCACCTAGAGATCTCTGTGTTGGCTACCCCTCACTGCAAAGGAGGCTAGGAAATGCAGTCTTTTGGCTGGAGACATTATCCCTTTGAGTAAGATCAGAATGTGTTACTAAGGAAGAAGAAAACAATGGTACTGGGTAGGAAATTAGTGACCTCTTCTGTGGCCCACTTGGGTTGTGTTTTCCATGCTCAGCCTAGAAAACAGACAGCTATCTGACATATATAAAGGAAGAATGGCATATTTCAGAGTCTAAATTAGAGATAGAGTTAAAACACACAAGTCTTTGGTTTGTGAAATCTTTCATTAGGCAATAACCTGTTATTTTGCAGTAGCTTCATTGAAAATTATTACTCAATTGAAAAATAATGTAACTACAATTAAAAATGCAGGATCCGCAAGCATGTACAGCAGCCCAATTTTGCATATTCAACTTAGATACAGAAAAAGTGTTGTTAAAAATCCTAATTTCTTCTTACATTATAGAGAAAAATCAAGCTACATATTTATGAGCCCACTGTCTCCAGGCAAGAAACCTTCAGTTTCAAATTATGCCTTGGACTTCTACAGGTTAGGTTAGAAATGATAACAAATGTAGGAATCTTTGAATTGACATTTAGTTCTCATGGGATAGCTTTAAAAACTAGAGAATAAAGGAAGTAGCTGCTTTTAAGAATTTTTTTCAGTAGTCACAAAGACACATCATACATTAGAGGATATAAAGAATGCCAAAATGAGATTCTCTCTGAAATTACTTAGTGTTTTATGAGAAAAGGAAGATAAACAGAAAAACAATAGTTTATTGGACCAAGAGAAATAAGTGGCAGGGGAGTCACTGAAATGGAGTGTTAACAGACACTCTGCCTTTGGTCTTGAGTTATGAAGGCAACAATAAATGACCTTTATAGATCATAGTCACACAACTTCAGAACTGAGAGGAAGGTTGAAAACAACCACATTCAACTATTTCACTTTCCTGAGGAGAAAAACTTGGACCTAAAAAAAAACTAGGTCATCTTTCTAATGTTCCCCAAGAAGTTCACAGCAGAGCCAGGATCAAAATATGGGTTTCCTAACTCATGGAGCTGTAATACTCTTTCCACTAACATCCATTCAGAAGTCATGGAATTAGGAAGTCAGTCTGCCAGGTGTTACTGTAATTTACCTCTACGTTTATTGTGAAGTCATTCTGAAATTATATTTTTAAAGGGAGGAGAAAGTGGTTATAATACTATGACATCTGCCAAGGGTGATTAACAAGGAAAAATATATGGCATCTTGCCTCACTGAACTAAACCAAGTCCAGGGTTTGTAGACAGACAGAGGTCTCCCGGATACAAAAGGAAGAGGCTGAGAGGTTGTCAGCGGTTTAACAGCTGGTGGGAATTTTATTTTCTGAAGGAAGTGACTTCTTTGTTACAGTTTGCTTCAACTGCTTCCCACCTATGGCTGAAGCTCCCCTGAAACACTGAGCAGCTCTCAGCTATGCAACCCTCACTACAAGCGCTCCAAAAAAGTTAAAATCTAGAGTAATCAACAAGTGATACAAAAACTAGGTCTTTTGAAGGTCTTTCTTCAAAGGAGCAAAAGATCAAGGATAATATTTCAGAGTAGGTTAGTTTGAGTGTACTACAAATGATACAATGAGTCCTTAATAATACGTGATCATCACTTGGCAGCTAGTAAATAGGAGAAATGCAGGGAATCCCCACTCAGCAGTTTCTCTGGGTAAACCTAGAAAGTGCAGACCTGGGATTTGGGAGTAGGAAGAAACCACAGAGCTGGCCTAATAAATTGAGTTCCTTCATTTTGCAGGGCAGTCTAGGAAGAAAGCTAATAATCTCTGCTAAATCAAATATACTAAACAGTAGTTACTGTTCTCAAAATCACAGCACACATGTTCAGCTGAAATATGTTTACAAACAAATACAGCCAAAAAGCCTCATATGAAGTCTCTCAGTTATCCAGAGTTAGTCACTTTCATAAGGTTTGACCTAAATATTTTCCTTTTCTCAATTAAAATAACCTTTGTTGCTGGAATAACTGGCTAGCCACACGCAGAAGATTGACACTGGACCACTTTCTTACACCATATATAAAAATCAACTCAAGATGGATTAGACTTAAATGTAAAACCCAAAACTATAAAAACTCCTGAAAGACAACCTAGGCAATCCTCTTATGGACCTAGGGATGGGCAAAGATTTCATGATGAAGATGCCAAAAGCAATCGCAACAAAAGCAAAAACTGACAAATGGGATCTAATTAAACTTAAGAGTTTCTGCACAGCAAAAGAAACCATCAATTAACAGAGCAAACAGACAATCTAAAGAATGGGAGAAAATATTTGCAAACCATGCAGCTGACAAAGGTCTAGTATCCAGCATCTCTATGGAACTTAAACAAATTTACAAGAAAAAACCAAACAGCCCCATCAAAAAGTGGGCGAAGGATATGAACAGACACTTCTCAAAAGGAGACATACATGCCAACAAAAAGCATACAAAAAAAGCTCAGTATCACTGGTTATTAGAGAAATGCAAATCAAAACCACAATGAGATACCATCTCACATCAGTCAGAATGGCTATCATTAAAAAGTCAAAAAATAACAGATCCTGGCAAAGTTGCAGAGAAAAAGAACATGTATACACTGTTGGTGGGAGTGTAAATTAGTTCAACCATTGTGGAAAGCAGTGTGACAATTCCTCAAAGAGCTAAAAACAGAACTACCATTTGACCCAGCACCCTATTACAGGATATATACTCAAAGGAGTATCAATCATTCTACCATAAAGACACATGCACACAAATGTTCACTGCGGCATTATTCACAATAGCAAAGACGTGGAATCAACCTAAATGCCCATCAGTGACAGACTGGATAAAGAAAATGTGGTACATATACACCATGGAATACTATGCAGCCATAAAAAAGAACAAAATCATGTCATTTGTGTAAATGTGGATGGAGCTGGAGGCCATTATCCTCAGCAAACTAACATAGGAACAGAAAACAAAATATTGCGTGTTCTCACTTATAAGTGGGAGCTAAATGATGAGAAGTCATGGACACAAAGAGAGAACAACAGACACTGGGGCCTACTTCAGTGTGGAGGGTGGAAGGAGGGAGAGGATCAGAAAAAATAACTAATGAATACTAGGCTTAGTACCTGGAAGATGACATAATCTGTAAAACAAATCCCCATGACATGAGTTTACCTATATAACAAACCTGGACATGTACCCTCAAATCTATTTTTTTAAATTTTATTTTAAAATAAAATTTATTTTTTAAAAAATTACCTCTATGGATTCTTTACTGCTTATTATGAAAGCAGTATATGTTCAGAGTAGGAAAATTAAAAGACATAGATAAAATAGAAGAATGCCTCAAATCTTACCACCCAGAGAACAACTTTTAAAACTCTTAAATACATTTCCAGAATATTTTCTAAGAATATATACATATATTAAGCAAAATATGATCACATTGCATACTTGGCTTTTGTTAACATTTTATTACCTAACACTGTATCATAAACATCTTTTCATTATCAATATTTATCTACAACAGCATCTACTGTGGCTGAACAGTATTTTATTGTATGACTGTGACATCATATACAGAATATATTTAACTAATCTGTAATTGAAGCAATTTCCTGTTTACCATATTATAAACAATGATGTAATGAACATCTTTGTGGCTAAAACCTTTCCACATATCTTTAATTATTTCCTTAGCACAAATTCCTAGAAATAAAACAGTAAATATATTTTAAAGGATTAAAAACAAACATAGTGACAAACTGCCCTCTAGAAAGGGCATCGTATACTTCAATTTACTTGAGTTACTTGCCTATCAAGTGTTATGATCAGCTTAGTACTACATGAAGAGAAACTAAACAGGCACCCTTGGGTTGGTGAAGTATGATAGATGTGCTTGTATCCATAATTCTGATGAATGTTAACTACAGATACCTTAATCGATTAGGTGATTTTATATTATATACTCCATGTTTATATACTTCCAGCCAAGACTGACATACATTCCATTTTGGCTCTTTCTTTGGGACCTGATGCCTTTTCTCCCTCCCTTGTGTTAAGTACTCTTCTCATACACTTACCAACATTCTTAAAAACATTCTAAATGGGTCAGTCCCTGACAATATTATTGTAGTGCTCTGATTACATGCATCAGCTAGAAAATCTCCATCCAAGTTATTCTCCCAATTAGATGCCAGATCAGTTTGAAGTCTGAAATTTTAATGAAGTGACAAAAAAATTACATCTGAAGTTTAGGCAAAATCAACAAGTACCTTAAAGAGAGAAAGTAGAATGTATTATCAGACCACACATTTTATTTGAAATTTTTTTATTTATTCATTTATATTCCACCTGATTCCAAAAAGGACTTACAGCAGCTTTTCCTTTTAGACATGTTTTCTAAATTGGACATTTCTGCCTCATTGAGACTGCCAACTTCTTTCCTAACATAAGGATATTCTTCTATCATAATCACATGCTATATTTGGAGACTGAATGGCAAGGATATTGTTCTTATCCAGAAAAGAGGAAAAATATAACTCATTATGATCACAAACTCCGCTTGGAAAAGCCCCCAAACAGGGTGACCCTGGGTATGCAATACCAGTCCCAGAAAACACCAGGAAAAACTCAAATTTCTAGGATGCATAAAACCTCCAAAGAATCACAAAAAGTGAGGCCTTTGGCTCTCCACTTCCCCCATGGGACTGTAAGGGCTCAGCTCCCCAACATCCTGACTTGTGTGAACATAATGAGAAATGAAGGTACTAGACCCACAGACAGAGAATAGCTGCACAGCAGGGAAGAGAGGCCCAGCATCAGACGGAGGAGGAAGGCTTCACTCCCCTGTAAAGCAGCTGCAAGAGAACAACCAGTCTCCTGTTAAGCTTGTCTTTCTCAGCATCCTCTTACAGGTCCTCCTCCAATACCACCCAGCTGACTCTTCTGCAGCTCTGGTCTCCTGTCCCACACTTTGAAGCAGTCATTTTAGTCTGCAGCCTTTCTAAATCTTTATCTTTGGACTTGTTTTCCACCTCTCTTCCATTGGTCTACACCTTGCCCAATATCTCTTGTGTTTTAGGGCCCTGTGCTGGCAGTACAAGACATGGTCCCAGGTCCAGTATTACACAGTGAGTGATGGTTAGTGATAAGTCCACGGTATACGGTGAATACACACTGGAAAGAAAACTTATTTTGCATGATTTAGAAAAAAGGGAGGGAGTGTCAAGTGCTACATTAAAGGGGGATTAGAGTAAAAGGAAAACAATGACATGATTACTTGCCATATTACAAATGTTATAGCTGGACGGGCGCGATGGCTCACGCCTGTAATCCCAGCACTTTGGGAGGCCGAGGCGGGCGGATCATGGTTAGGAGGTCGAGACCATCCTGGCTAACACGGTGAAACCCCATCTCTACCAAAAATACAAAAAAATAGCTGGGCATGGTGGCAGGCGCCTGTAGTCCCAGCTACTCGGGAGGCTGAGGCAGGAGAATTACTTGAACCCGGGAGGCGGAGGCTGCAGTGAGCTGAGATCCCACCACTGCACTCCAGCCTGGGTGACAGAGCAAGACTCCGTCTAAAAAAAAAAAATTATAGTTAATTTTGCCTGTCCTCTAAATGCTTCTAAATGCCACCATTTTGGAAAGGATCACTTTAATTGTGAAACCTGAGGTCTTCCTGTGGCTTCAAAACAGCCTTAAAAAAACACAGTTTTTCATCTGAACCAGCAGTATATCCAAGCAGCAAAGGACAAATTCACCAATAAGACTCATAACAGAAAACATCATATCAACATTTCCCCCATACTTCAACCTTATGCTTTAGCGCATCACAATTAAGTGCATCCTCTCAAGTAATCATTTTATTTGATCCTCACAATTTAGTAAGGTAAGTGTTACTATTCCCATTTCGGAGATGAGGAAACTTAGGTTCTCAGAGGTTCTATGACGCACTTGAGTTATTGAGTTTAGTTCAGTGGTTAATAACATAGGTGCTGAAGTCACACTGCCTAGGTTCAAATCCAGGCCCTGCCCAGGGTTAATCGTGTGACCTTGAGGAAATCATTTAACTTTACTGTGCCTCCGTGTGTATATCCATAAAACACAGATAAATGATAATACTACCCACCTCGCAGGGCTGTTGTGAGAATTGGTTGGGATAATGCATTAAAGCAGTTTTAGAATTAAGAAATCGGTCTGCCAGTGACACATATGTGCACATACAGAGTAAGCACTTAAGAAATATTAGCAAAGCTGAATTCCCAGAACTAAGTATTTTAGGGCCACAAGCGCTATCCTTATCTTTAACAGTTACATTGCTTCTGTGATTCATAATTTTAGCAGCAGAAAAATTAGCTATTTCTCACAAAAGGAAAATACATGATAAAAGAAAACACTGAATTGGATAAAATGGCTCAAAAAGGAAGAGCAAGGGCAAAAGTTCAAGTGTGCCTTCTGAAAAGAACCCCATTTATTTTTGTTTCCAGAAAAATACTATACATGATTTAAGTATTTTCAGTCCTTTTTCAAGCACAATGAAAGGTCAAGCTAAATGGAAGTAATATTTGTGTAACCCATGGTGACTGTCAGGGAGTCTGTTTCCCATGGTCAGGTCCTGAATCCGGACAATGTGGCACTTCTCTGGAGGACCACTCTGAGCAGAAAGGACTGTGCCTCCCCACAGCCCTCCCCACCTCCCGCTGCACCCCCTCCATGTGAGCACTCTGAAAGAGCAGAGAACAAAGATGCAGCTGGCAACACTAGAGTGCTGTGGAAAAGAGCAATTTCATCCAGGGAAGAGGGCAGTGGAAAATCGGCAGAGGAATATTACCAAGACACGCTTTCTTGTTTCTGGTTTCTTGTAGCATTGAGGGCAAAAAAAAAAAGATGCTGAAGTGAAGAGAATGTGTTGTTGGGGGAACAGGAAGGAACAGAGATACCCAGCAGGACAGAGGATTTGCAGAAAAAACTGCTGGTGGCCAGAATAACTACAAAACACATACCAGCCATAAGAAGACACCAAAGCAGCAAGAGTAAAGAGTGCAGGGTAGAGAAACTCTGCGAGCACAGCACACTTCAGAGGACCATAACACAGGCCACCCAATACCAAGGATGAGCAATTGCTCAGCCCTTTTCTACTGCATGGGAGAAACTGGGGAGACGGCCACAGTGGGGCTCTTAGATTGCAGATGTTACGTGGGTCGAGGTTTCTTTCTATAAATGAGACTTCCAGCTAAAGCATCATGTGAAGGATCACATGGAGGCACAAGTGTCATCTAAAGAGCTGAAAAGTCAACTGCAGTGTGAACGATTCCATCTAAGGAACTCAGGGCACCCCCGACACAAAGGTTGCATGTGAAAAAGGAAACCTCACTCTAAACAGGAGCATTCAGCATTTAAACAAGAAATTATGGACTGTCATTCAACCCAGAATGTGTCTTCATGCCACAAACGTTAAAAAATAGCAGTAAGATAATCACATTTGTATTGCACTTTAAACTTTGTAAAAAATTATAAACATGATCTTCTGGCCCACATGGATGTTTTTTTGCTTGCCCCAACAAGACATGTTCCTTGTATTATTTCTAAAAGTCCCTAAGAATTGACTTTATGTTATTGCAAGCATGTTTTTAAACCTATAAATACACACATTGAATTTATCTATGGATACTATACATAAAAAGCAAATGGTGGGTTTTAGGTACTGAATCTGTTCTAAAATATCTACTTATTTTCCAGAATGACTAATTAAATATAATTTATGTTAACTAAACCAGGTGTAAACATTTCAATACTCTGCACAGACTATTAAACACATCTCATTAAGAAGTTCCTATATTTTCAAACCTTCAGACATTCTAAGGGGGTACTATAGATGAATAATTATTTTCAAAAGGAATGTATTAAAGGATATCCCTTAAGGGTCTTTAAAAACAGGTCTTAAAAGCATAAACAGGAAGCATGCTATAGGGTTATAAAGAATCGTGGAATAAAAATGATTGTGGCCTACTTCCATAAAGAAGCATAAAAAGAAAGAAAAAAAAACCTAAAATTACTTCCAGCTTGCTGAGTTAAAATGAACCGTTATTTCATGAGGCAAGTGTCTTATTTACTCTTTGCTCTATATACAATAATAACATGTGTTGTTGCGAGTCAACCGTTCACATTAGCATTTTTTAATTTAGGAAAAAGGGGAAATTGTAAACCCTAAGGAACAGCTTTCTGACTGACATGGTTCGGCATGCCTGGAGGATGATGTGTACTTTGTACCCAAATCTTTATTAAGTCTTCTGTCCTTGAGATACAAAGATAACACTTCTGACCCACAGTCAGCAGGGCATTGGCTTTGAGGTTCTTTCTCTTTCTTTCTTTCAGCTTTGATGAGAAATTTGTGCTGATCCACCCTCTTTTGGTCATCTGGTTTTCTATACGACTGACAGTGCACATTTGGGAGACAGCTGTCTGGCTTTGAGAGAGAAGTGCAGCTTGGAGAAGAAGAGAAGTGAAGTGGAGAGGTAACCCCTTGGCCTTGGCACTGGTGTTAACCAACTGATGTGTTAAAAACAAAATTCTATAAAGTAGAAACTGACACTCTTAGTATGGTAACAACTCAGCAAAACTATTTTCATTAAGAAAAGCTGTGATAAGATGAATCTTTTCACTGTACATGCTAACTATTGGAGTAAATTAAGCCTTTGGGAAGGTTGTATCAATTCCTTCTATACCACTGGGCTTTCAGGTTGTTCCAGGCTTTGGTTTCTCCAAGCCCTTAGTCTACATCACAGCACTTGACTTGTTCAGGTTTTTTGCAGCTCTCATCACTCACTATAACTATTGGGTTTATTCACTTGATTACATGTTTCTTCATTGTCTGACCCTCCCACTACAATATAAACTCCATATATTAGAAGATCTCAATCTACTAAAATTAGCTACTGATTCCTTGATTAGAGTTAATTTGGGCCTGGGCATGGTGGCTCACACCTGTAATCCTAATGCTTTGGGAGGCCGAGGTGAGTGGATTGCTTGAGCCCAGGAGTTCAACACCAGCCTGGGCAACATGGCGAAATCCCATTTCTATAAAAAATACAAAAATTAGCCAGGAGTGGTGGCACACACCTGTATTCCCAGCTACTCTGGAGGCTGAGGTGGGAGGATCACCTGAGCCCAGGAGGCTGAGGCTGCAGTGAGACATGATTGGACCACTGTGCTCTAGCCTGAGCAACAGAGTGAGACCCCGTCTCAAAAAACAACAAAAAAGTTAATTTGTTTCAGAGAATATCTGGTTCAATAAATTAATCACCAATATATAGATCATAGAAGAAAATACCTGAATATATATGTTCATTCAACAAATACTAATTGAGTATGTCTTATGTATTAGGCAGTGGACACAGCACAGGAAATACTGGTGAACAAAGCAGAACCTAGACAGCTGGCAGTCTATTATGGGGCTAGCTGAATATCTTATGTAATATCTTGCTAAATCTTTGAGCAGAACATAGAGAAAGAAAAAGAAGAGAGGCCATCAGCTTGTGCATCAAGGAGCAAGCAAGCTTTTAGAGGACAAAGCCACATCTCTCTCACGTTTTAAATTGCATCTCCCTAACTCTCCACTGCTCTAGGTAAGCCACACATGCCTTTCAACTAGCTGTCAGAGCCCTCTTCAAGTTCTCTTTTCAGAACGTTTTGCAAACATCTTATAAACAATTTTGCTATCCCAGAAAATGCTCAGGTACTCCTTTGAAAGAAAAGGAAAATTCCTTTGAGATTTTTTTTCTCAGTAACAAGGAATGCAATTAGGCCTATACTTGGCACTCTGTCAATTCCCATAGCCAAGAAATCTCGGGGTTAGGAGAACAAAACTACCAAGATGCTTTTGCTATTGACTATGGCTGGCCCAAAGTTCAAAGGTTAAAGCCTGAGAATGTTTTACCCCTTTAATTTCCCACATAACTAACTTCCAAATACCAAAGCTTAGAGGACCCAGAATGCAAAATCCTTTCCATTACTTTATTACAAAATTTTGTATGCTGTGATTTACTGCTAATGCTGGTCTTTCAAAGCATTAGTCAGGACACCTACAAACCTTCCTGCAGTGGCTGCCAATAAAAGTTTAACATTTCATAGGTTAGCACTTAAAATCTGACGAATAATAAATCATCCTTGTAAACAGTGTGAGGCACTGGGTGATAACATATTGAGACTTGGTTAAAAAGATGCACTTCAGATTACATTATAACTCAACACTGTGGAAAACCAAGGCTAAGTAAACTAATGATCGTTATCTGTCTCTTCAGCGATCTGCTTTCTCAAAGAAAGACATTTTCTTTTAATAGAAAAAAAATTTCACTAAGTATGAACAATATGAAATTTGGTTTTTTCATATGTACATGTGCTTGAAAAACAAGGAATCAACACTCTTCACAGCTTTAAAATGAATGATCCAAAGGGGACAATATACTAACATTTGGAACTTGTCGGGGCAATACTGAAAGAATCGTTTAACTTGTTTTGGGAGTTATTCATCAATTTTTCAGACATATGAACATTTAAATCATTTCCATCCTTGAAATATTATTAGTAATTACTTAAGTCCTGGTAGAACAAATGTTATGTATCGGATACACATTTGGTGTGAGGAACAGCAGTACACATCTGTTTTAGAAATGGCTGTGATACAATCAAATACACTTTAATAGGTTCACAAGAGAAAAAAAAATTAAGGTCTTTTAATGGTATGATGACCTGCCTGTGATATGCAGACTTTTCCACACATTTTAACTATGAGCAGTAAGTAGCCTTTGACCTACATAACAGTAGTATCCAAGTTATTTTCTACTCACGTTTTGTATGTCTTTTTTTTACAATTCATATACATGTATTATTGTATTAATATGTTGTATACCTTATAAAACATGGAAAAAGGATGACAGAATGAATACAATGTTTGCTAATCATAATATCTCAAGGCAATACATACAGGACGAATTTCATGATTAAACAAGGTGAATATAAATCCCTTAGTTTTCTAGGTATCATAAAATTTTGGTGGCCAGCTTCTTGCCAGATTTGATTCAGTGGTCCCTGTCATTAACTCATAACGTGGCTGACAAAAAGTTCATGCAAAGCTTTGCCATTCTTTTTTTGCTTGCATATTAAAATTGTCTTCAACTTATGAGAATTCTTTCCAGAATCTTTTTAAAATTCTGCTAGTTTGTGAGGTTTTGTTAAAACTAAAATATAGAATTTGTAAATCCAGTTAACTAGGCACAATATATTTCACAATATAACCACGACAGATGGAACGGTGTGGAGGCCACTGGGAAGCCCCTGAGCTGGGCACTCCCATTCTTTGCTCAGGAGACCTCGCCTATGCCCCAGGCAATAACTAACCACCCAGATATGTGGACTCAAGGATGGTGCCAATGTCAATACAGTTGCCATCAGTTACCATAATGTTTTATGATAACAAAATGAATGTAAATGCAAGTCCTAATCAATTTCTTTTCCTATCCAAATGAGTCTTCTCAAGTGCTCCCTGGGGTGCATATCCCACTTTGGAGACCACTTTGCCAGGCGGTGACACAGTCATTCACTTCTAAAAGCCAGTTATAATCACAGAAATCTCTAGACATAAAACCAGGTGTGAACACAAGGTGTGAACTAAGCCAGGCCAAAGAGATAGTTACTTTGTTTATCTTTTTAACTTTTTAAATTATTACTATAACTCATTAAGAGGAAAGTAAATTTAAAAATTCATTTATTTTGCCCACATCACTACCAGCCCCATCAAAGCACACAATATTGCCAGAGCCCTTGGAAGCCCTCCAGGTCCTTTCTCTTTCTCTTTCCTGTCTTAGAGGTAAGCACTATCTTTTTTTATTTTTATTTTTTTTATTTTTTTTATTTGAGACAGAATCTTGCTCTGTCACCCAGGCTGGAGTGTAGTAGCGCAATCTCAGCTCACTGCAAGCTCTGCCTCCCGGGTTCACACCATTCTCCTGCCTCAGGTAAGCACTATCTTGGTATCTGATTCTTTCAGTAATAAGTTCCTTGCTTTTCTTTATTGTTTCAGCCACTTGAATAAACACACCTTAGCAACAAAGTTTAGTCTGTTTTTTAATAAGACTGCTATGCTCATGGGTAGGAAGAATCAGTATCATGAAAATGGCCATATTGCCCAAGGTAATTTATAGATTCAATGCCATCCCCATCAAGCTACCCATGACTTTCTTCACAGAATTGGAAAAAACTACTTTAAAGTTCATATGGAACCAAAAAAGAGCCTGCATCGCCAAGTCAATCCTAAGCCAAAAGAACAAAGCTGGAGGCATCATGCTACCTGACTTCAAACTATACTACAAGGCTACAGTAACCAAAACAGCATGGTACTGGTACCAAAACAGAGATATAGATCAATGGAACAGAACAGAGCCCTCAGAAATAATGCCACATATCTACAACTATCTGATCTTTGACAAACTTGACAAAAACAAGAAATGGGGAAAGGATTCCCTATTTAATACATGGTGCTGGGAAAACTAGCTAGCCATATGTAGAAAGCTGAAACTGGATCCCGTCCTTACACCTTATACAAAAATTAATTTAAGACGGATTAAAGACTTAAATGTTAGACCTAAAACCATAAAAACCCTAGAAGAAAACCTAGGCAATACCATTCAGGAGATAGGCATGGGCAAGGACTCCATGTCTAAAACACCAAAAGCAATGGCAACAAAAGCCAAAATTGACAAATGGGATCTAATTAAACTAAAGACTTCTGCACAGCAAAAGAAACTACCATCAGAGTGAACAGACAACCTACAGAATGGGAGAAAATTTTTGCAATCTACTCATCTGACAAAGGGCTAATATCCAGAATCTACAAAGAAATCAAACAAATTTACAAGAAAAAAACAAACAACCCATCAACAAGTGGGCGAAGGATATGAACAGACACATGAAAAAATGCTCATCATCACTGGCCATCAGAGAAATGCAAATCAAAACCACAATGGGATACCATCTCACACCAGTTAGAATGGCGATCATTAAAAAGTCAGGAAACAACAGGTGCTGGAGAGGATGTGGAGAAATAGGAACAATTTTACACTGTTGGTGGGACTGTAAACTAGTTCAACCCTTGTGGAAGTCAGTGTGGCAATTCCTCAGGGATCTAGAACCAGAAATACCATTTGACCCAGCCATCCCATTACTGGGTATATACCCAAAGGATTATAAATCATGCTGCTATAAAGACACATGCACACGTATGTTTATTGAGGCACTATTCACAACAGCAAAGACTTGGAACCAACCTAAATGTCCAACAATGATAGGCTGTATTAAGAAAATGTGGCACATATACACCATGGAATACTATGCAGCCATAAAAAATGATGAGTTCATGTCCTTTGTAGGGACATGGATGAAGCTGGAATCCATCATTCTCAGCAAACTATCGCAAGGACAAAAAACCAAACACCACATGTTCTCACTCATAGGTGGGAATTGAACAATGACAACACTTGGACACAGGAAGGGGAACATCACACACCGGGGCCTGTCATGGGGTGGGGGGAGGGGGGAGGGATAGCATTAGAAGATATACCTAATGTTAAATGACAAGTTAATGGGTGCAGCACACCAACATGGCACATGTATACATATGTAACAAACCTGCACGTTGTGCACATGTACCCTAAAACTTAAAGTATAATAAAAAATAAAATAAAATAAAAAAAGAAATTAAAAAAAACTCTTCTACCCCAAACTCCCAACTTGATCATTACATATCCTACACATGTAACAAACACTCATATGTAACCCATAAATATGTAAAATATCATGTCTCAATAAAACAAAAACAATAACAAAAACCTAAAAAAAAAAAAAAAAAGACTGTTATGTAATCTTGTGTCTTTTCTTTCTCTCTCTTTTTTTTTTTTTTTTTTTGAGACAGGGTCTTGCCCTGTCACCCAGGGTGGAGTGCAGTAGCGTAATCTTGGTTCACTGCAGTCTTTCCTTCCTGGGCTCAATTGATCCTCCCACCTCAGCCTCCCAAATAGCTGGGACTACAGGCACACACCACCACACCCAGTTAAGGTTTTTTTTTTGTATTTGTAGAAAAGAGATTCACCATGTTGCCCAGGCTGGTCTTGAACTCCTGGGCTCAAACAGCCCCCCAGCCTTGGCCTCCCAAAGGGCTGGTATTACAGGCATGAGCTACCAAACCCAGGCCATATCCTCTATCTTTCAACATCATGTCTATGGGATATATCCATGTTATTGTGTATAGCTCTAGTTCACTTTTTTTACTGCTGTATAGTATTCCAGCATATGATTACACCACAATTTATTAATCTATTCTTCTACTGATAGAGAATATTTTACACATCTCTGGATGCATATAAGTATATATTTCTCTAGAATACATAGATACATACATACACACACAGACACACACATGCAGTTAACTTAGTTTTTTTTTCAAAAAAAAAAAAAAACTAATGAATTCCAGTAATTCATTCTTTGGGCAATGAATTAAGAAATCGTAATTAACTAACTCTAATGAAGCTATGAAGAAAGTTCATTAAATTACTAGATTTATTCTCTCAGTAGACTTTCACTCCTACACATTCACTAAATCTAAGCCATGACAATAAATGCATTTTACTGTATTAAAAAATAGTTTGGGCCAGGCATGGTGGCTCACACCTGTAATCCCACCACTGTGGGAGACCAAGGTGGGAGGATCGCTTAAGCCCAGCAGTTTGAGACCAGCCTGGGCAACAAAGTGAGACCCCCCATCTCTATAAAAAATTAAAAAATTAGCCAGTTGTGGTGGCATGCACCTGTGGTCCCAGCTACACCAGAGGCTCAGGCAAGATAACTGTGTTAGCCCAGGAGGTTGTTTTAGTGAGCCGTGTTGGCGCCACTGCACTCCAATCCAGGTGACAGATTAAGACCCTGTCTCTCTAAAAAAAAAAAGCTTGAAAATTTCCAGTAAACTTACTAAAGCTGATTCTTCCAAATCTCTCTCTCTTTCCTCTCTGTCTCTCCCTCTCCCTCTCTCTCTCTCTCTCTCACACACACACGTTTTACATATTGTAATAAAATTTTTCATCTTAATGAGGGCTAATATTGTGCATACCAAGAGAACAAAATGTTCATTCAAATTTTAAAGCAATTTTGCGCCAAAAGGGTTCCAAATTCAATACTGATCAAGCCTGGAAAGCCAAAAAATGTTATTTCTGTAGCCAAACTAAGGAGTACAAGCACAAATAATAGAGATCAATTCCAAATTCAGAGTCTCCAGTGTTTTCATTACCATCACAGGTGTTCTCCAAGTGGACTGTAGAAATGGGACATACTTAGATGACAATACTGTGGTACGAGCAAAATCTGCCTCTGGTCTACCACTGTCTTACCAATAACAACAAAATAACTAACATTTTTTATTGTGCCAGGACTTTCCACATATCAACCTACCTATACTTTACATATATGGGCTTGTTTAATCATCATCAAAACAACCCAATGAGGTGAATACTCTCATTTGTCCCATTTTACAAGAAGAAACTGAGGCACAGAGGGGGGAACTAACTTGACCAATGTCCCACTGCTGTTAAGTAGCTGAGTTGCGACTCAAAATCATTCCTCCTAGAGCCTCCGTCTATATTCCCTACACTACCTTGCAAAATGTTAGTTTTGTTGTTATTGTTGGCATTGTTATTGTTATTTTGATAACAACAAGAATAGTTCCTTGAAATCAGAGCAAAATGTGTGAATCCTAGGGGGAAAAACATCTATGTACATTTATTTTGATCCATGAGAAATTTGTGAAAATGATTGTAACCAAGCAACTCTCTAATTCTGGGAGAACAAATTAAGAAATGAATTAAGGGATTCAGTGGATACCCAAATTAGTCATTAGAACTTGAAGATCTGGAATTCTGGTCTAAATCCAGCTTTGGCAATTGCATCCAAAATAAACATGACCAGATAAGTATCAGAGCTCACAATTAAAATGGATTTATATGGCTTATGTGTCCACATGGGACAGGCCTCTTCCTAATTGAACTCGGACACCTCTTCAGTTATCGTGGGCTTCATTTACCATCTTCCTAGTCTTTCATAACTGCTGGCAATAGGATTATGCTGAGGGGGAAATCATTTTCAATCAGTGATGTCTGCAGTACAAGCATAAAAAGATAAAAGTAAAGCCTTTGAGCTGTAATTAGAAAATTCCTAAAGTGTGCTCATGTGGCATATGGTTTAGAATACTACCAACTGGCAAGACCAGTTACAGAAAGGATGTCTAATGTCACTGTTCTGGGATAAGCAGCCAGTACAAGTAGCGTTCCAACACATGATTAGAGTAATCTTTTGCAGGGTAAAACATTCCTGCTTTCCATCTCTAATATGATTAGTGACAGGCAGCTGGAGGCATCTCATTCTCCTGACAAAAAGATGATCAGAATTGTTTTCAATTGGTACATCTTTCCATCAAGCTGTGGCCTTCCAGCAGAATAATCAGAGTTTCTGATTATTTGGTATACGTTTCAACAAAACAGGAATTGATTGTGCCCTTGCTTGTCTGATGGGTAGAAGGCTGCCAGGATTTACATAGTAACTCTTCAGCTGCCTAACCAAAGGAAAACTAAGCAGTGTGTGCACCTGTGTATGCAGACATGTGTATGGAGACAGAAAGACAGAAAATCAACAGTTGTTTCTATTAATTCTCTTTGAACAACTGAAAGTGCTTTCATTGTGATTCAAATATGAGGAAGTAAAATATTCTATTCTATTCATGGAAAACAACCAACTCCCACCAATATTTATGGCTCTTTTCAAAAAGTTACAATCATCTTACCACTAAAGTTTTGCATTTATGGAAAAAGAATCAAGTTTATATTAAACATTAATGGAAATATCCAGGAGGCAATAAGACCTCATTAATTTGGACTATCTCAATTTGGAATTTATGATTATTTAACAGGGTCTGGACCAAGGATGATCTTCCCACAAGGAATATACAGCTTGTTAAGTAAATTAATTTAAATAAGACCATTGGAGGGAAAAATTTTAAAAATGATAAAAATACTTTCAGGGAAAATATGGACCTAAAACAACATGCTTTCTGTTCAGCAAATACTTCTGATATCCCTATTCAAATACCAATACTGATTAACAATAACAGTTACTGTTTTATTGAATATCAATTTTGTGTAAGTTTGCCTTGCATACATGAGCTTGAAAACATCTCGACAATTCTGCAAGATGGGTATAATTATCCCCATCTTAAAGAAGAAGAAACCAAGGCTCAGAAAAGTAAGTGACATGCGAAGACTGCATGATTATTAGGCAGCAGAGGCAGGATGCAGAGCCAGGCTGTCTGGCTCAGGAGTCTGCGTCCTACTCCCAACTCAAGGCTGACTGAGCACTGTCAATTCCAAGTCAGACTTCTGCAATCATGGGAGCACGTTCTTCAATAAGAAGGACAATGAGAGCAAAAGTGGCTATCACTGTGAGGAGGGAAAGCCAGGCAGTCTGGCTCCAGAGCCCACCACTCTTAGCCATAATTCTTTTCTAAATCACAAGAATGTCTTTAAAAGCCCTATTTTTTTTTTTTTTTTTGGTACTTCAAAGTATTTCATATGCATGAAACTACTCTAAAGATCCACAGACGTGGCAAGGCAGGTAGGGAAGGGGGATGTGGGTGGGGTGGGGCTGATTTACATCCACCAGACGCCACTGCCCTATCAGGAATAACTTCAGTCAACACGCTCCAGAAGAGAACTCTGGTGTTGAGCCCTGAGAGGCAGCAGAGGTGGCCAAAGGCTGTGACAAGGCTCCCAGGAGTCAGCTGCAGGTGTGGAGACAGCTGGCCACGGCAGCAGGAGGAGGTCACAGAGAGGGAAGGACCATCTCTACTCACCTGGGAATCCACAGTAATGTTCCTGAAAGCAGCCTGGGTTCTGAAGAGCTCTAGGAAAAATGGAAATTTGGGAAGTCAGGCAGGTCTCAAATTACTAGCCACACCACCCATTTCCCATCACACTCAAAACCCAAGCACAGGATCTGGAGTCAAGCAGACAGGGAATTCGTCCTCACCCATGACTTAACAGCTATGTGACTCCGAGTAGGTGGAGTAACCTCTCTGTGCCTCGGTTTATTCAACTGTAAGATGGGGATAATAACAGCACCTTCCTCACAAAGTTGTTGACTGGATGATATATGTAATACATTTAGCACACTGCCTAGCATATAACAGTGAAATACACCAACAATAGCTAACATTTATTGCCTGCTTAGGAAGTGTCTAGCATTGTTCTAGGGCTTCACATAGGCTAACTCTTCAATACTCTGAGATAGGCCCTGGTATTACTGGCACTTTACAGGTGTTAGAAAATGAGGCACCAGAGAGGTCAAATCACCTGTCTCATGAAAATGTAGCTGGCAATCAAGTTCCAGAGCCTGGACTATTCACCAAAATATCTTGTCCAATTTAATGTTAGCTATTGTTCTTCTTGTTATAATCCTCTCCTCTCCAAAAGATATCCTATAAAGTACACACAATCCCAAAGAACTCACCATTCAATCAGTAACCACTTAGGTGGAAAGATGGGTGCCAAGGTCATAAGTCAACCAATCAATCACTCACTCAGTCACCCATCACTTCACGTATTTCTTAAGAATGCCTATGTCTCTAATGCTCTGCTGAGCACTGTGTGGGGATTCAAATGCTCTGCTAACTGGTCCTACGAGACTCAGAAGACTGACCTCCACAAAATGACTGGAGAACAACTGCGAGGGAGGCACTGGAAAGAAGGGGATGGGGCCTCAGGACACAAGATGCTGTTCCTGGCTCTGGCACCAACTCTCTGGGTGACCTTCTCCAAGCCAGCTGACCTCTCTGGGCTTCATCTTTAAATAAGAGGATTGACCTAAAGACTTAAAGCCCTGAGATTCTACTTTACAACTGTGACTTTCTTTTGGACTAACTTTTTCTCCCTACCAGTCCAGTTTTGAAAAAATATATTATAACCCTTCATTTAGCCAACAAACATTGACTGAACACAGTGTTAGGCACCATGAATAATGCCAAAGATATAACACAGGACACAGCCTACACTTTGTAATGATCTCCATAAGCATGGTGAATTCTCATCCTATGAAATCTTGGCAACCAGAAGACAAGGGAAGAATGCAGCCCTGAGGACAACTGTACACACTTGGTCTGTCCCAATCTGCACCAGTCTAACATCCAGGATCCACGTGCCCCAAGTGTCCAGCAGACTGGGAAGGGGTAGGGTGTCATGCTAAGCAGATGGGGAGGGTAAGAATGTCTGTGAAAAATAAGGCAGAAACAAGACAACCAATGGGATGCTTGGGTGGAAGTTAGATTTGTTTTCTAAAAGTTAGTAGTGTTGTATGCAACAAACCAAAGTGACAAGAACTCAGCTGGTACTTAATTGACTTTCTTTACTTTAATAAAGTATACCAATGGCTATTTTGATAGAAATCTTTTGTGTGTGTGTGTGCACGCGCACGCACGCGCATGCCTGCTTCTACGGGAAACATTTACTTCTACACAAATGCAACTGACTTTATATAAAGATCAGTTCATCTCACCTAGATACATTTGCTTTCACAAAAACTCCTTGGAGGGTAATAATTTAGTGAGTGTAATACTTCCATTAAAAACGAATTGATTTTAAAATATGCTTTTCATACTTTTGACAAAAACAATTTTCTAATTTTCTTTATGCCCCACAAAAGGCAAACGTTGTTGTGTTGACAAAGTAATAAATAACATGAGTTGTCAAATGAGATATTAAACATTTATGGATTAAATTTTTAATAAAGACTTTTAGACATTCCCCAAAATATCCATCAATCTTTGACATGGAAAGAAGCAGCATTTTGGTAAATTCCATCCGCCACTACAATAGAAGTCAGCACAAGATATTTACGATTCAAGAGAGGGCAACGATAGCCTTTTTTTTTTGAGATGGAGTCTTGCTCTGTCACCCAGGCTGGAGTGCAGTGGCATGATCTTGGCTCACTGCAACCTCCGCCTCCCAGGTTCAAGTGATTCTCCTGCCTTGGCCTCTCAAGTAGCTGGGATTACAGGCGCACGGCACCACACCGAGCTAATTTTGGTATTTTTAATAGAGACAGGGTTTCACTATGTTGGCCAGGGTGGTCTCAAACTCCTGACCTCAAGAGATCTGCCCTCCTCGGCCTCCCAAACTGGTGGGATTACAGGTGTAAGCCACCACGCCTGGCTCAATGATGGCATTTTTAATAGGATGGTTAAATATTTGCAGCATAGGATTTCAGAAGGTACAGGATGGCCAAACAGGGCCGGGCACAGTGACTCACACCTGTAATCCTAGCATTTTGGGAGGCCAAGGTGGGTGGATCACCTGAGGTCAGGAGTTCATGACCAGCCTGGCCAACATGGCGAAACCCCATCTCTACTAAAAAAAAAAAAAAAAAAATTAGCCAGGCATGGTGGCACACGCCTGTAATCCCAGCTACTTGGGAGGCTGAGGCAGGAGAATTGCTTGAACCGGGGAGGCAGAGGCTGCAGGTTGCAATGAGCCGAGATTGTACCACTGCACTCTAGCCTGGGTGACACAGCAAGACTCTGTCTTGAAAAAAAAAAAAAAAAAAGAATGGTCAAACATATCATGCATTATTCTGATAGGGTTTTCAAGTAGCAGATATACTGTCTTTACTATGTTTCTACCAAAGTAACCTGTGCGTGGGAGTCTATAGAAAAGTTGGTTCCTAAACTGGCTCTGAAAGGGATTCCACAATTATTTTATGCAATGGCAACATTGTTGGAATACATGCATAAACCTCAAAGAGGACAAGTTTCGTCAAAGACTACAACTTTGAGGAACAATGCTCATTTGGATAAATAGCTTTCTTAAGCCTAGAAAGAAAAACGACTGAAATTTCAGTAGTGATAATCCCTAGGGTGAAGGATTATGGGTAATTTTTCTCCTTTTTAATAATTTTCTCTGCTTTCTAAATTTTCTACAGTGAGTATGTACTACTTTAACAATCTGAATTTTTGTTTTCAATCTCAGAATATATTATGGAAAACAGCCTTAAAAAAGTGAAAAGGAGTTGGGCATGGTGGCAAGCCCTTGTAGCTCCAGCTACCTGGGAGGCTGAGGCAAGAAGATAGCTTTAGCTCAGAGTTCAAGGCTATTATGTGCTATGATTGCATCTGTGAAGAGCCCAAGACCCCATCTCTAAAAAAAGTGAAAAGGCTCTAGAATCAGACAAACTTTGGTTCAAACCTCAGACTATACCCTTTCTACCTTGGTGCCATTTGATAAGTTACTTAGCAGCTGAAGTCTCACGTTTATCTGGAAAATATAAACAATAGCATGTGCCTTGAGCATCATTTTGCCTGTGAGAGGTGAAATATTTTAAGTGCTTAGCACAGAGTAGAAGCCCAATAAATGGTAAGCACTCACCTAGTCAAAGAACACACGAAAGATAAGTGAGGCTTTTCTGATAACACATAATAAATGTGTTGGTGTTTATAAACTGATGCATCAGACTACTTGTTTATAGAAATACTGAGTTTGTAATAGGTGACTTCCAGAAATCGTCGAACAGTTAAAACTTCAGAGAAAGAGTAAGTAGAAACAG
The DNA here is from genome assembly GCF_028885625.2 of Pongo pygmaeus. Classification (NCBI taxonomy): domain Eukaryota; kingdom Metazoa; phylum Chordata; class Mammalia; order Primates; family Hominidae; genus Pongo; species Pongo pygmaeus. The sequence continues at coordinate 100,392,477 of NC_072384.2, read as the reverse complement.
GCTTCTACTCCACTCTCCTTCCCATTACAATTATTTGATTATTAGATTCCTACAGTCTGGCCAGGGGCGGTGGCTCACAACTGAAATCCCAGCACTTTGGGAGGCTAAGGCAGGCAGATCACTTGAGGCCAGGAATTCAAGACCAGCCTGGCCAACATGATGAAACCCCATCTCTACTAAAAATACAAAAATTAGCCGGGCGTGGTGGTGTGCACCTGTAGTCTCAACTACTCGGGAGGCTGAGGCAGCAGAATTACTTGAACCCGGGAGGCAGAGGTTGCAGTGAGCCAAGATGACACCACTGCACTCCAGCCTGGGTAACAGAGTGAGACTCTGTCTAAAAAAATAAATAAATAAAAAGATTCCTACAGTTCAAGACTCTTGGATTCAGCTGTACCTGCCACTTTGCTCACATGTACCTGCTCAAAAATCCTTTGAATGGGACGGAATTTGGGAGAAGGATTAAAGCAGCTCTATTTGAGGATAGAGAAAGAAACCACAGCTATCACAATAAAAATATTTTTCATGTTGTCATTCCTTATGATTAAAGAAAGCAAAATAAATTATGGAATTGTTTAAATGAGGGGTAAGCTACAATATTATAGATTCTCTGGCTTTTTTTATGATAGCTATGTTGATGTTTTCATCCTTTTCCTCTGAAGGTAGTTCAATCAGGTTTATGATAAAATATATATACTCAACAAAATATGGCTGTTGGGGAGTTGCTGCCCTTGGATATATGTTGCTGTACCTTGACTACAGCAAGAAATATTGATTTAACTGGCTTTAATATCAAGTCAGGTATTTGTTGACACATGGAAATGAAAAATATCAAAACCATGAAAAGCTTAATATATAGGTCAAATCCCATTTCAGCTCACTCCAAGGGACTCTCCAAAGTCTTCTCCTGTATTGAAATTGGGTTCTACTGATACTTGCCTAAGTTGCTGGATAACAGAGATTTTCATTATAATGGAATTTGCCACACAAATGAATATTAGTATAGATTTTTATGTAGTACAATTTATTGTATAGAAAGTACAACAGAAAAAAATTCATTACGTCTTCAGTTCTCCCTTCTCTCAACTCTGGAGACACATCTTGCTTCTTACCTAAGGCATGCACATTCTTTCCTTTCAAGACCTGATCTCCCTTTGTTCCTCTCACAGTGCCTGGTGCAGAGGAGACACTCAGGAAATAGCTGGTGAGCTCAATGAAAGCTCTGGTACCAAAGCAAAGAAGGGAAATTCAGAATAGTTCCCTGTGTCGAAGGAGAAATAAAATTTAGAAATTGATTCCAAATGAGAATAGCAAGCAGGCTGACCCTCACCACATGGCATGCTCAAAGAGTCCTGGGACCAGTTGGCCTTGGATGGGCTCCCTACTGCTAAGCAGTCACAGAGGCTTGTCTAAAATGTCCAGCACTTAGCTTACACACTTACATCCCTCAGGAACTCCACAGAGACATTTCAATCATTAATTGCCTGAAACACCCTCAAGGTCCTACAGTATAGTCCAAGCAAGGGTGGTCAGTGAGCAAATCCTGTTGTCCTAAGGGACTAAGATAAAGGGCGATCCACTATGACTGTCTGGGAGGCCATAAAAGCCAAGGAGGTCAGAACATAGCAGCCCAGGATAAGGGAGTCAGCGCAGCCCCAGGGTTGGGATTTACTTTCTTGCAGTCAGACCCAGAAGCAGTTTCTGAGCCCTTCACTACATCACTAGAACTGGGGGGAAGAACCAAGAGAGACCTCCAAAAAACTCTGCACAGACACTACCCAGTGTCAAAGTTCCCAAATTCCCGTTCCCTTTCCTGTCCCCTCCAGCACTTGCATTACTTTAATAATAAAAGAGTTGCCTATAATTTTCTGTAATGCAATCTTCTGAAATCTTTTTTCTACCTTATAGTCTTTTTCTCTGAGCCTTTCTTATTGAAGGGTAAAATACACATCAAATACCAGTTTTGTTTCTATCTTAGAACAACATAATAGATCTAAATGCCTATTTCTATAAAGGTCTTTACTGTGATCAAAGGAACCACCTATTGAAGTCAAAATGCCCCCTTCCCTCATTAGAGGAATATGCCCTGGGTGTGAGCATCCAAACCTGAGAGACTCTAAGCTAGGCACCAGGGGTTTCCAGGGCAGTAAAAGGGCCTGTCCCATTATTGCTGGATAAAGTCCAAGCAAAGAGTTAGAAGGGTCTGGTGAGGTTAGCCCCAGGAGTTATATATTTCTACATACATCTTACAAATATTCCCATGCTTCATTTGAAAATATTTTAAATGGTATGTTGGCTTATGCTTGAGGGGGATGACCCATAGCCATTATTAATCACTTAGAAACAAACCATAAGCAAACTTTTGGGTGAACCAATGGTTTGCTCAATACATCTGACCCTCCAAATGATCTCTGACTATATAGTAGTCCTTATCTCCATTTGAGAGCTGAGGACTCTCAGGGATAGGAAAGTTGTTTGCCCAGGGGTAGACAGCTACCACACAATGGAGCCATGCTGTAAATCCAACCGGCAGATCCCATAGCTAATTGTCTGTTCACAGTTCTAACTATTCACTAGTTGCATAGCAAGCTCAAATTTAACTTGCTAGTACCAACATGCCAAGTTGGTGGTCATGCTCTGTTGAGATTTGAAGCCTTTTTGGCCTTGGGGCCATGAGTGACACTGTTTCTCCCTTGCAAAAACTAAAATGACTGAAGGGAAACCAGAATAATCCTCAGACAAAAATGAGCAAGCTCAAAGGCTATAAAAATTCGAGATCTCAAAAACCAAAGATAGCTTTCTTGACTAGACAACAGTTGGTTACAAACTCTGCAACAAAGTACCTCTCAGATATGAAATATTACTCCTAGAGTTGGGGTTTTTCCCCCATTTTTACTAAGAATTGAAACCCACAAAATGACAAATCAGGATTACCCTATCAAAAGACAACTTCAATTGCTCCTTTGTTCTAAGAAACTGTGTGTTAGGTACTGACTGGCAATACCTGTACCTTGATCTTCACATTAATTATGCATTTTTCCTACAAAATTGGCTGCCACAGTACATACTGTAAGTCAGATTTGAGAGCTGCCAAGAGAAATGTTCCGAATGGCTGACTTTTTAAAGACAACTTGTCAGTTCACCAAATAATTCTTTGGGGGCTTATCCTAGTATACTTTGTTTCTCATATACCTATACTTATACCTATAGCAATTATTACAGCTCTTTCCTGATGTATCAGCTTACAGCTAAGGCTAAAGAGGTATTTTTTTTACATTCAACCCCTGATATGCAAGTAATGAAACATACAATTCCTTTGACAGCATCAATTTACTTTGGCTGTTGTTATTGCTTAATTCCTAAACTGACTTATGTGAAATACCCTGATTCCTGGGGAGATAAGTGATTCTGACTTAGTCCGTACAACTAAAACAAAGAAGAGTTTTATATTATCAACTCAATGAATATTTTCTTCCTTGAGGTTTCCTTTCATCAAATAATCATATCAATGCTTCATTTCCTTTAGTTAACACCTTATTTTAATGAGGCTTGATTCCAAAACATATAAGAATATACACACGCAAGAGGTACTATATTGAGTAAGTCAGGCATTCCAGCCAAGTATCCTATCTTTCATGTGGCACCAAGTGACATTTTGTAGAAGGCACAATGCTAACTATTCATTCTGCAAGCCTCAAAAAGATAGGCATGAACTACACGCCAGAATGGAAAAAGCGTTAGCTTTGAAATCTGATGCTGGCTTCAAACACCATCTCTACCACCACTCACTCTCTCTGTGACCTTGAGCGAACGACTTATCTCCCCTCAGAGCTCTGTCATCTGAAAAATGGGCGTAACAGACTTACCTCAAAGGGGATGTGAAAGTTAAAGAGAATTTTGTTGTAAAGAACATAGCATATAACCTGGAACATTAATAGACACTAAAGAACTCAGTTTTTTTCTGCCTTTCCATAAAATGCGATTAGTAATTCATTTTGAATTTGTTGTCTATTCACAAAACATAATGTAAAGGATATTAGCTGTGGGGTTCTTTGTGATCACAATAAATTAAAAATTGTTTATCCATAGAATAACATTAAAGTACATTCATATACTGAAATTTACGCATTCTAAATATTTTTCAAATAATATTTTATGACAAGGAAATTTTTACCCTAGAATTTAAGTGAAGAAAGCAGAAAAGAAAACCTGCATAATAAAAATAGTTCACATTTGCTGAGCATATGCTATGGTCCAAGAACCATGCTATGTACTTTATCTGCATTATCTTATTAATTTTTACAATAAACTTACTAGGTATATAGTATTATTATCCCCATTTTATAGAAGTAGAAATTAAGGTTTAGAGAGTTTAAGGAATTCATAGTCACTACGTAAGTTGTATAGCCAGGGCTGAAATCTCCAAGTGCCTGATTCCAAAGCTCTTTACCGACTGTGTCATGCTGATTCTTCAGTACAAACGTCCTGGGTCCACCAAGAGCTAGTTTAAAACACACACTCACAACCTCATACAAATGCACATCTGAAAGGGAAACACCAAATGCTAACAGTGACAATCTCTGAGAGGTGGAATTTTAGCTGACTTTTAATTTTTTATCCATTTCAGTAGCTTCCAAATTCAGAGTATGTATTATTTTTAACATCAGATTTTTTTTCAAAAAAGAAAATGCATGAAATTACTTTGAAAAATATAAAGTATGACACAAATACTAGTATTTTTATGAAGCAATCATTTATTTTTTGATATATTATAGATTTGTGTTTCTTGAGAATACTATTCTTTTAAATTATTTTTTTCTATCTAGTCCAAGGCAGAGACCATGTTTTTAAAAAAACTATTTTGTAAATGAGTACAATAAAATATAGCACAGAAAGCACCATATGTGTTACTTGACAGCTATTTGACATTAATATGAGAGTCAAATAATTTGTGTGGGAGGAAAAATAAACCTCTTTTCAAATAATACAGAATTTTCAGCTTAGTGAAAACACATCCATTAGTGACACAATGCCATCAGAGCTCTCTCTGTCATGGTCACGTTAGTGATATTGTCATACAGCCATCTATACAGGCTGGCACGCTGTTTGGACAGCGTGACGACTCTCTGTCCCAGGAGATGAGAATATCATGATGTGTTGGAGTGACACCTATGGAGTAATTTCCTGTCACCCCACCAATTCTTTTTAAGAGTAATGATTCTGTAAAGAGAATAGAATGATGTATTACATAGCAATTCCTTTGAACCAAACAAGTTCATGAGTTGAAATGATAGGTGAAGTTTGATTTTATTTTACAAAATTATTTTCTCTTAGATACATTAAAAATAAGGTGACTTAGATATGCTTTTTCAAGAACTTTTTCAAAAGAAAAAGTAATGCAATCTAAAAATTACTCTCATGAATCTTATTCTTTATCATAGGGGTTCTACTGAGTGGCAATAAGTAGACCAATAATTATCTCATTACTAAGGCATTTGACTAAGTCTTTCCCTGACTCTATGCTCTTGGATAACAAAGTAAACATAAGTGAAAGACTGTCAAGCTAGTTTAAAAAAAAAATTCACATACTGATGTTAATAATTCTCTTGCAGAATGTCACAGGCCCTACCTTTGGCCTATCTTGGTAAACATTTTATCAACGACAAAGTAACATTTCCAAGTGTGCAATTGATAAATAAGTAAAAGTCTAACATCACTAATATATCAAATTTAAAAATTTTACAGTTCAAAGCTGTCTTGATAAAGAGGAAAACTAATTTAACAAAAAGAGACAAAATGCAGAAGGATAAATGCATGTAAAGTCCTCTAAGTAGGCACACATGATTCACTGTTCAAGTAAAGAACAAAGGAGACCTGGCTTTGTAGCAGTTGTTAGGAAAAAATGCTTGGAAGTTTTCTTTAGCTTCGTATATGAACAAACAATGTGCTGCTCCCGATTTACAAGTGAGGCCCACACAATATTTGACTAGATTAATGAAAGAAGAGTGCCCTGATCAAGGGAGTGAATAGAAGCCTGGTGTTTTCTACTGTTCAGAGTACTCAGTCAGGAGTAGGCTGTTGCATTCAAGATGCCTTTTTTTTTTTTGAGGTGGAGTCTCGCTCTGTCACCTAGGCTGGAGCACAGTGGTGCAATCTTGGCTCACTGCGACCTCCACCTTTGGGGTTCAAGCGATTTTCCTGCCTCAGCCTCCTGAGTAGCTAGGATTACAGGCATACGCCACCATGCTCAGCTAATTTTTGTATTTTTAGTAGAGACGGGGTTTTGCCATGTTGGCCAGGCTGGTCTCGAACTCCTGACCTCAAGTGATAGGCCCACCTCGGCTTTCAAAGTGCTGGGATTTCAGGCGTGAGCCATAACATCTGGCCAGATGCCTCATTTTTAAGATGGCATTGATAGAGTAGTGGGTGCCCAGAGGAATGTGAACAGGATGAGAACTATCAGTTAAGAGAACTAGCACTGCATAACCCTGAAAGGAGAAGACTTCGAGGAGGAGATACAATAGCTATGGTCAAATATTTGAAGAGCAACCACACAGAAGGTACATATTTATTCTGTGGCATTCAAAGGACGGATGGAAGACCAATAGGGAAGCTGCAGGGAGGCAGGTTTCAGTGCACCACTAGGGAAGAGGTTTTACAAATATCTGTGTCCACCTGTGCTTGATGGAGTATTGGTCCAACCACAAATAACACGAAGTCCAAATCAAAATGGGCTTAGGGTCCAGGAGCACTGCAGACTACTGTCATTACATTACTTGACTTCATAAAATGTTGACCAAACTCCTCGTTCCTGGCTGGTTCAAATGGCAACTGGGATAGTGTGGAAAGAATTCCTGCATTTGGTGAGATGTTAGACCACAGTATCCATTTTCCATTTCCAATGTCTGCTTTCTACACGTCTAATTTCTTATCAGTGAGTTTCATGAAGATACTCCTAGTACATACTTCTAAGTAATATCTAAATATGCCTCACCTTAATAAATGAGGGGGAAAATGTAAATTTAAATGCAATCTAGAAGAGTCCAGAAGGTGAAATTCCACAAAAGTTTTCATATTATAAATTAGCATTGCCATGGAAACCTTAGTTGATATCATCCACTGCAACTGGAACAGTTCTTGTTCAGGGAGTACCAGAACAATGAATGAGTTTATATATTCAGAGCCACAAACCAGCACTAAATAACATTTTTAATGCCATTATTTCTAATTTTTGAGGAAGTAGATTTACATAGTCTTCTTGAGTGTTCATGATTTTGATATAGCACTAAAATCGAGCGTATGGAATTACAGTGGAGTGATCAACTGCATCAAGAGCTGAGCAAGTCACTGGAAGCTCAGTGCATGTACTGAATCCACCATTCAGATTCCACAGGAGAAATAAATGAGAAAGGAAAAAGACCTGCCAGATCAGGACATTTGCAATCACAGTGACTGGCATAATATCTTCCCCTTTTCCCTTAAAAAATTACAGGACTGACCACATTCCTACAATAAACACTTGTCGATCAGGGCAGTATGTGAGATCAGACTCTCTGCTGTTTACAGCACTTCAACTAATGGGTTTTCTCAGTTATGTACTGGTAATCACTACAATACATGAAAGTCAGCCCACACTGAGAACAATATTGCCTCCAATCAAAATCATTCTTACCTTAGTATACTAAAGCTTTTTCCCTCTTGTATGCAACAAAGGCTACAACAAAAGAACTTCCCCAACACCCACAGCTAAGTAAAGAACTGCTCCAACAAAATAAGTGTGAAAAATCTGTCCCTGGTGTCCAATTCATATATAAATCTTCTTTTTCAGGATATTTTAGTGGCTTTCTTTATTTGTAATCTATCAGCAAAGAATAGAAATAAAAGTTTATTTTGATGGCAGTGCACCTGACTATTCAGAGATTCAAAAACCTGCTTTGTTAATTGTTATGCTATCCTGGCAGAGGATGTAAACATGCCTTTTTTCCAAGGCTTCATGCTGTACCTGTAATCTCAGACGAATATTTTCACAAATGCAAACCATAGGGAGGATGGGACTTAGGCAAAATGTGAAGGCAACTTCCTTCTGGTCCTTTTTCACCCTTGGCTGGGTAAAATCTGGGCCCCTTGCCCCAGATTTCATATCCTCTTCCTGATCAGTCTCAGGGAAAGGTCTATAAAATTATTCAACATAAGGAGGGTGAATTGAGATATACTGAGATATGAGGGTAAGTTTGACTTACCACCTCCATAGCATTTGCATTTTAGGCCCTGGTGCCAGGCACTTTATATTTTATCTTATTTAGTCATAACAAAATCATAACAGAATTGTAGGCGTTACTCACTTCACTTCATACATGAGAAAACTGGGGTTCAGAAAGATTAAATAACTTGCTCAAATTCATATAGCCAGCAATGGCATGACTCAAAATCAGGTCTTTCAAGTGCCAAAGCCTGTCCTCTTTTTCTTCTAAATCATACTGGTCATAGGAAACTAGAGTTTTTATAACGTAGGCTTTCACATATTGGAGAGCAAAAAAGAGAAACTTGATATTTGAAGTGCCCTTTTCAGTGGTATGGATTCTGAAACCACAACATAAAGGCGGCCACCTTTCTCATACACACATAAGACCAACCTTCCCACTAGAGACAAAGATATGAATGCACCATAATTTAAGAAAATCAGCCCTATATCTGTCTTCCCTTCTCCTTCCAAGTTGTACAAATGGGACTCAGAGACCAGCGGGACAGCAAACTAGCAAGAATGTTTGCTCTCAGGGGTCTGGAGCCAGGGAAAGCCAAGCTCCAGGCAAATTATTCAATTCTAAATATCTATCAAGTTTCCTGACCCTTGCTGGTAGTTCTCAGTACTAAAGAGGCCTAGAAGGGAGGAGCAGTGGCCCAACCCTAGGGGCACTACTGTCCCAAGAAGGCTTGGAGAAACATGACAGGACCCTTACCTAAGAAAACTTGGGGTCCCTCCACAACACAAATCCAGGACTTGGGAATGCAGGAGACAAGGTGGAACCCAGTACAAAAGTGAAAACTTGTTTACCCAAGAACAAGACTGAGTTATGGCTACCTGGCTAAACTACCTGGACAAGGCAAACTGCACGGTCGGTCCGCTAAGTCGCTAAGCCTCAGATGAAAGGAAGCTGTATTCCCTCTGGAAAGGGCCTAAACTGGTCCTAGATCCTGCAAATGAGGGAGAAATAATCACATCAAGGTAGTCACCACTCCTCTCAGGCCATTTTCTATAATGTAGGACTTTCAAACTTTTGTTTTTAGCACAAAAACCTTTGCCCCTAACAAAATCTTATACAAAATGCCTACTCATGAAGCAAATAAAAACAGCTGCCCAGGATGAAAACAAGAGAGGAAGTTCTTCTCAGAATTTAAGAGTCCAACAGACTACAGCAGGCAAACCACCACTAGAGAAGACACTGAGTCACACTGCCTATCAGATTTCACTGGAACCTAATCCTACTGGACTGTTCTCTTTATAGTCACAGTTTCTTCCCATCACCTCTTCCAGGAGGGTTCCCCTTCCTGATCCAACCTGATAAGATCTGGTTTCCTATCACAGGTTGGCTTTTCCACCATGAACACATAAAGCTCTGCATATCTCTTTTTTTTTGAGATGGAGTCTTGCACTGTCTCTCAGGCTGGAGTGCAGTGGCACGATCTCGGTTCACTGCAAGCTCTGCCTCCCAGGTTCATGCCATTCTCCTGCCTCAGCCTCCCTAGTAGCTGGGTCTACAAGTGCCCACCACCATGCCAGGCTCTTTTTTTTTTTTTGGATTTTTAGTAGAGACGGGGTTTCACCGTGTTAGCCAGAAGCTCCGCATCTCTCTTAAGGCAACACGCGCTATCTTCCAGGCCTTTCTGACAGCCCATACGCCCTTCCCTCAAAGCCCTTCAGGCCAACTCATCCATAGATTACTGCCCTCAGTGTCTTAAGGCATAACTAACTTCTGTAGAGCCCTTATAAGTTTGGGGCACATCATTTTGTTTGACACACAATGACTGTATGGTGTGCATATTATTCAGACTCCAGATTCGTTGATTCATCTACTTGTTCAGGATCCTACAGCCAGACAGTAGGGGAGTTGGGACTTGGCCCACTAGGAAGAATCAATGGCAGGATGGGGAATCTCAGAGACCTGGCTCTCAGGGTTTCAACTGGTGCCTCACAAGTAGGAGGCTTCCAGGGAATGTGACTCCACTTTCCCTTCCCTTGTTCCTCCTGTCTACCTCAAATCCTTGCTCTACCACACCACGAGAATTCCTGCCTCCCACTTCTGATGATGGCTGGGTGGGCCTGCTGAGACAGATGTTCTTTAATAGTGCTTTCCACACTATGCCCATTGTACATACAACTCCTGGCTATAGTGTTCAGAATCTGTCTCTCCAATTCTGAATCTTATCCAAACATTTCATACCTCTGGATTGAAAAAACTGAGCAACTGCTACTTCTCTATGCCAATAGGGCTGACTTAATCATTCAAAAAGCTCGTGGGGCTTGGCTCGTACAGGATGCATCTCCTGGGAATGAGATGTTCCCTAACAATGCTGTCCAATAGAACTATAATGTGAGCACACAAGTGATGTTTAATTTTCTAGTAATCACATTTTATTTTATTATTTCTTTATGTCACATGTTAAAGTCCACTAAGTAATCACATTTTTAAAAATAAAAAGAAATATGTGAAATTAATTTTAGTAATATATTTTGTTTAACCTACTATATCAAAACTATTGCTGTTTCAACATGTAACCAATATTACAATTTGTTAAATGAGAAATTTTACATTTTTTTATATAGTCTCAAAGCATGGTGTATTTTACACTTACGCACATCTCAACTTGGACTAGCTGTATTTCCAGTGCCCAACAGCCACATGTAGCTAGTAGCTACAGTACTGAACAGCAGGTCTATCATCTCGCCTCTGTTCCCATCCCTCCTATCATTTCTTTCCTTTAGTGGAGATGCTATGGGCAGGGGCAGACAGTGGGGACCAGGATCATTAGAGGAGACTGACACACACCTGAAGGGAAGGCCCAGATCACAAAGAAGCTTTCGTGCCATGCCAGGGAGCTTACATTTTAACCTGAAGATGCAGAAACTCCTCTGAAGGATTTTAAGCAGTGGAGAGTTGTAATCAGATTTGCCTTTTAGAAAGGCAGCAGTGTGAGGAACAAATTGGAGACAGGCCAAGCAGAAGCCAGAGAGACCAGTTGCGAGGCTACTGCAATAATCCTCAAGAGAAGGGATGAGGGCCCGAACCACGGCAGTAATGAAGGTTATGATACAGGGAGGAAAGAGCAGATTCAAGAGAGTCTGAAAAGATAGTCTCTATATAAAATGTAGAGGTTGAAGAAGGCAAAGAAGTTGTCGTAGGTTTTAAACTTGGTGAAGGTTTCATTCATTGAGATAGAAAACACAGAAGGAGTATGCTGAATTGAAGTTGGGGAAGTGATGTTTTGAACTTGTCGAGCTAAAGATATTTGGAACACATGTCAGATAAGATTTCAAGGCTGGAGGTGCAGATTTACAATGGAATCAATGGCATATAGGTAGTAGTAGAAGGAAACAGAAGATGAGCTGCCACACGGCAAATGTGAAGAATGAGCAGAGAGCTGAGGGCTGAACTGTAGGGGAGGCTAAGGTTTGAGAGGAAGGGAGGACAGTAAAAAGAAGTCCAAATATAGAGCAGCTGGACAAGAAAGAAAATGAACAGAAACGGATAACTCAGAAAACAGGTGGGCAACATTTTAAGGAGCACAGAGTGGTCAAGAACACCAAATGTTGTGCAAAGTTCGAGAAATGAAAGAGAATCCTAGATAATGGACCCGGTGGTCATTAGGAGAGGACAGGAGTGCAGGGGGTTGAAGATGAAAGGAAGATGGCGAGGTGCAGGATGTGTACGAGGACCTGTACTTCAAGGAGCTGCCTGCTAAGACCAGGAATAAGATGAAATACACCCAAACCTAGAGAGAAGCGACCAAAAGCGTTCATCGTTTTCTGTTTTCATAAAGAATAAGAAAGACGTATGCATGTTTATATGCTGAAAGAAAAGGATCATTGAGACCCTGAAGAAAAGACAGTGAAGCAAGGTCCCTGAGGAAGCAAGAGGGATTAGCATCAGACTGGAATAAGGGAAAGGAAGAAAAGGAGTGGGAAGAGAGCCTGCCATTTATAAGGAACACAGATTACCACTGCAAAACCATTTTTCCTTAATTAGAAATATAAATGTAATAAGTTATCTGTGAAGGCTTTCTCTCTCTTTAATAGTACTACTTATCATGTATAAAATAAAATAAATGCTGAGCATGGGAAGAAGTCACTAGAGCTCCAGATCTGTGGTCTTGGTAGATTACCAAGCCTTTCACACACCTTCAAACTGCTCCTAAATATCACTTCAGGTGATACTCATCACCTGCAGAGCCACAGGGGTTGCTGACAGCTAGTGGCCTCTCTGACTTGTTGGTTTCTGTGCAGACTGATAGGTAAATATTTTCAGTGTCACCCTGTGTTACCTCACAGGGTGGTATAACAAAAGCAGGGCCTGGGTGTCAGACACCAGATTCATCTGCCACTTATCAACTCTGCAGACTCAATCAAGTTATGTAACTTTCCTGAGCTTCAGTTTACCTGTCCAATAAGGGTATATAATCCTTACCTTCCAAGATTCCTTTGAGGTTTAAATAAAATGACCAATAAGTGATAACTATGATGATGATGACTGTATTCACTTTGTTCTGAATCTCTAGGAACTGGGTGCTGATAATGAATTAGTACTTTGCAACAGCCAGCATCTTGATCCCTAAGGTGAATTAAAGAATCAATCCTAGTGTTAGGAAGGAAGCTCGAAAATCCATATGGCCACCTAACGTTTGCATCCTTTCTTCATCTCAGTGCATATGCAGTTTCTGCCCGCAAACTGCCTGGACTTTACACCTGCTCTACAAGTTACTAGCTACTCAACCTTTCTAGGCTTCAGTTTTGCTCTTCAGTAAAACTGGAGTAACAGCAGCATGTACTTCATAGCACTGTTTTGAGAATAAAGGAGAGAATGCATATAATTAAATAAGATATTGCCTGGTATAGGTGATGCTTATACATGTTTAGTGATGGGGGCCTATCACCTCCTGAAATAGCACAATCCATAATGGGGCAACTTTCCATCTATTGACCCAAAATCTGTATTCCTCAAACATTCCCATTGGTCCTAGCTTTACAGGTCCTAGCTTTTACATGGGAGTAGTTCCACAGAATCAGAATGAGGGTTCTATATAACAGTGTGTTTACACCTTTATTCAACTCGGCTAGGTGCACTGTGCAGTGTCCCACAGATGGCTGGCTGCTTGGGAACACAATCTGGGGTGGACCTCTCATTATTTACATTACTGTGAAAGTGTCAACCTTCAGTGGCATTTCCATAATGCAGGAGGCCTTTCTGAGCATTCTAAGTGAGCTGGATGCTATCCAGGAACACACTGGTTATATTGCTTCCAAGATTTATTTTTCACTTTGTGTCATAGTCAGTTCAGCACTTGGCACCACACGTAATTATTGAAGGTATCTATATATCCTTTACGTTCCATCATTGAACACTGCAGCCCACCAATGCTCAGAAGACTCCTAGCTGGGCTCAACTCAGAAGCAGGAGTACTATAAGAGCGCTGATGTAAAGTCAACAAATTGGCCCTGGAATTCACTCACATCACCCTTCCCCCATCCTTATATTCCCAATAACACTGAAATCTTATCCAAATCCTTTCAGTAATCACCTCAAACAACTGTCATTCTAAGAAGATTCCCTCCACTCCCCAACAGAAGATTTTTTTCCCTTCTGAGCTCTGTTAGACCTTTGTTTCTGGGATACGTCTGTTATTTTTTCCTGCTAGGCTATAAACTCCTTCCCAGCAGAAACAGTGCCTTGCACAAAATAAGGCTTACTAAAGAATTAAATTCAGTCCTGAATACAATGGGATGTGGTAGACTCTTCCCTACATCACCTTTCACCCTCAGATGGGTGCCCAGATGTATTTTTTTTTTTTAATTTACAAGGATGCTTTTAAATGAAAAACTTGAGCAGCCCTGCAATAAATACAGTCTGAAATTTTAGAGCCAATTAGCTGAACTTTTATATAACTGATAACTTTAGCCTAATTGTTTGACGTATAAAATACTGGCATAAAGCCTCAATGCTTTTTTTTGCTCAGTACTGGGGCCCATCACTCCACCTTAAAATAACTACAGGCTTCTTAATTCCAACTCACAACTGCCAGACTCCATCATTATCCCAACTCTGGGAAATGCCGAGTCCTCAGAATTCTCACAGTTGATGAATGGAGAAGCTGATTAGAACCACTGAAGAAAAATGGAGGAAAAAAACCTTGACAGACGCCTCCTTCAAATGCCTGTCCCTTTTATCCAATGTCAACATGAATTTCTCAGTTAACAAATATTTATTGAGACAATGACTGTGTGTCAGGCTGTGAGTTAGGCTCTGAGGACCCAATGGTGAGGAGTTCAGAGTCAATATCAAAGCCCATGATTTTAAAAAAATAATCCTTACATTTATTCATTTTATGGGTGTATTTATCAAGTGCTTCTTATGTCCAGGGCCGGTAGACAGAATAAAAGGCACATCAGTGCCCTGAAGGAACTTGCTATCTAGTTGAGAAAGCAAGAATGAAGCACATAACAGCATAAGAAAGGATCTGATGGTCTAGAGGAATGATGCAAACAAAAGGGCAGAAAGAACCAATGAGAGTAACATGATCAGGGCAGGCTGACTTGAACTTGAAGAATGTGGTTAGGTCAGAGAAAAAAAGAAGAGAGACATTCTAAAAGGTAGGGCATGAACAAAAAAGGACACATGAAAATGAGCATGTCATCTTAGAAGGACAGTGAGATCCAACCAGTAGGAACAGAAGCTTCATGTTGGAAAGAAGTAGAAAATAAAGTTGGTAAGTTAATTTGGGGCAAGACTGTGAGGTACACTGAAACCAGGTTGAGAGGCTGGGCAATGAGGGAGGCCATGGAAAGTATTTGCACTATGGTGCAATACTAAACAATGCTAAAGTATTATTCCCGTGAAACAATCCTTGGAGAAGAGTTCTGAGGGAAGAGTTTTAGGAAGGTTGATACGGTGGAAGTGTGTAGAATGGGGAAAACTCAATTACAGAGAGACCAAGATGTAGACTATAATCATCCTAGAAACGGTGATGGCTGATGGCCTCCTATCCGATTGGGGAGAATGAAGAATGAAAAGGAAATGCAGGGGTGGCTCAGAGAAACCATTAAAAAGGAAGAGTTAACAGGACTTGATACACAGTTTCACAGAGGCAGTGAGAGAGCGAAGAGTCAGCAATGGTACCTACCTCTCCAATCTGGGTGATGAAGAGAATGCTAAACAGATCAAGAAAGGAAAGTCTTTTCATCATAAAAGGAACAAGTTTAGAGAGAATACAAAAAGTTTGTTATCAAGCACGTAGTCTTTAGCTTGACAGCAGGACATCCACCATAAAAAGTCTATTAATTAAGCAAGTAGATAAACAGGAATGGAGTTTGGATCAGTACTAGAGACAAAGATTTGTATGATGCAAGGAAGAATAACATCACATTTAAAATTTTGTTATTAGAAAATAAAAACACTAGCTATTAAACAAAAATAATAAAAAATTATATAAGTTGTAGAGAGAAATATATCTTCATAAGACTGTTTTCCTCAGCTATGGTACTTAGGGGATCCTACCCATTACCACAACACTGAAGGAATAAGCTTCTGCAGAAATTCAACATATGGCCTATTTACATAACAAGCATCACAACTCCAAATTAGCCATTTTGATGTGTCAAAGACATAACACCTTCATAGCAAGACTACTTCAAAAAAGGGAAGAAAAAAGAAAGGTTTGTTTTTCTTCTATAATTATGTTTACTGGGTTTTTAACTGTTTGTAACATGAAAATCTTATTTTAATTGTGTGATTACACTTTAAGGCAAAACAGTGATGAAATGGATTAGTTGAATGTTGCACAACCATTCAGAGATCAATAAACAGACCCAATCACTTAAATTTGTCCATATGAGACATCTACTCTCATGTCCTGTGTCACGCTTGTAAAATCTACTCTTCTGTGCACAGAAATTATAAAAACATATGATTTAATTATCACAGTCAAATGACAGTAAAAGTGCTACAGAAGATGGCTAGGAAAGAAGTACTATGAAGCAGTGACTAAGCAGTACCTGTCAAGTGCACATAAAACGCATTCCACTCTTGTCATGCAGTGGGACAGGTAGTAGCAGCTTAGATCTTACGAAGAGCAACCTCAACTTTTTCCATCCTATCCAAACTGTAACCAGAAGTTCTTGTCCTGGCTCACCTCAGAAAATGCTGATTAAAACTGTATAAAGTAATAGAATGAAGACCACCTATGCCCTTTCAACACACAACCATTCACGAATATTCACTGTGATTGATAACACAACTCTGATCGCAGACTGAGAAACTGACAAAAATTAGGCCCCAAAGTGAGATATTTCTAAAGCTTAACTTCTGATGTAAAAGCTTACCATTTACATGGTAAAACGGGTCCATAAAATGCTTCAGACTGGCATGCAATCAAAGACTGCAACGGTGTGGCCTAAGTATTTTCTTTCCCTGATCCTTACTGGTGTGGCAGAGCAGCTTCACAAGCCCACAGATACCCCTCTCCACAACGGCCTCAGGAAAATCAGTGCATGCAGAGAAACTATTTACTGAAGACTTTCATTAGGGGGCTCCCTAAAACAAAATGAATACAAAAGGAGTCTTGATCATTTTGCCTGTCTAAACGAGCACATTAAACTAAGTTGATTCTTAGAAAATCATTTAATATTTTCAGGGATTAAAGAAAGAAAATTGCCAATTAATACAGTCTTTTCCCAGATGTTCAGTTTTTACTAACGTCTTTAGCTATTCTCTGCATTCAAGTGATTGTATTTTTATGCAAATTATCTTTTGGGGCTAGTCTCTAGTTTGTGTGTCTGTGTGTGTGTGTGTGTGTGTGTGTGTGTGTGTATTTAAAGCCACACAGATACAGAATTTGACATGTTTTCTGCCACACAGATACAGATTTGACATGTTTTCTGTTCTGCTGCTCCATACAATAGGTTTTAACACAGCTTGAGCTTATTCCAAAACTCTAATTAGAAACTGCAGTATTTGGCTTGTCCAAATAGAAACCCATTCCCAAAGTTGATTTTTCCCCAGTTAAAATTCAACAAAGAATATCATACACAGATATTTTTAAACACGACAGTTACTAGATAAAACTGCCCTATCTAACAACACATTGCTTTCTGGTTAAGCAACACAATTTCGTAAGGCCTATCAAATACTTTATCCAGAGGGCCACTCTATTTTCAGGGTATTGGTTGTATTATTTGAAGTCTTTTTTTTCACAGTGAAGAGATTTCTGACTTCCTGTCCTTTTCCCTGCCATATTACATACAACTGCTTAAACTCTGGAAAACAGTACCAATCAAAGTGGTGCTGAATCCTTCCTTTAAGACAAACTAAAACGATGTTAAAAAGGTTACACGACTTTACTATTTCAAGTACTGGTAAAAAACCACTTTCTCTGCACAGGTTCTAAAATTTCAGAGTCCTTTGTCTTCAAGTCTGTCGGCTTGTGAGGGGGCTGGTACATATGTTAATATTTAAATTTCATAAAATAAGCAAAGAGACTGTGTTTTAAGTCCAAGGGTTTTCACTAGTTCTCAAGCTAAAACCCTGTAATACAGTCAAAAGAAAACGTACAGAAAGAGTCTTTCACGAAAAGTGTCAGGTCTCCAAAACCCTGACATCTGCTAAAACCAGGATTGCGGGGGGGATGAGAAGCTCGTAAAGTTCACAAACACACCAACCCCGCGGGAACACGAAACCTCCACTCGCGAAGACGCGACACTTCCGCCGCATCCCCGCGCAGGTGAAGACTCGGCCCTTCAGCCCCGCGTGTGCGGCAGCATGATATTCAGAGTGCGCCGGAGTCCAGCGGGAGCGCCTCCTACGACAGCCCGGTCTCCCGCTCTGGTCCGCCGCCCGCGGACTCCGGGGTCCCCCTGCCCAAATGCGGCGGCGCGACCGCTTCGTCCCGCGGCCAGGGCGCTCGGCGTCTGCTCCGGCCACCCCCGCCCGCCCGCCCGCCCGCGCAGCGCGGACGCCGACGCATCCCGCTCCCTCTGGGTGCCCGGGGCGCGGGGTTCCCTGGGGCCGCGGCCCCCGCACCCGGCTGGGATCCGAGGGCGGGGTGGTCGCGGCTGACTTGGGCTTTGCGGCTCCGGGCCAGAGAGCGGCTTGGGGGGGGGGCGGTGGGTCTCTCTCCGGCTTGGGAGAGGACGGGGGCGCCCGCGCAGGAGTACGGCAGGCAAGAGACGGTGGCCGCGGGCGATTCAGATCCGGGGCGGGCGGGTCCACGTCGGAGCGCGGCGGCCACACGCTCGCCCGGGGAGCGCCACTGTGCGTCCCAGCCGGCGCCTCCTCCCGCTTGCCTGCGCCGGCCGGAGAAAGGAAGGACGGCGACCTTCGCGTCCGGTCCGCGCCACCAGCCCGCCTCGGCGCCGAGCGCGGGCCACACCCAGCGCCCCGGGAGGCGGCGGAGGCTGGGCGGCCCGGGCTACGGAACGCTCGGCCCGGCCGAGTCTCCGTCCCGGCCGTGCAGGCCCCGCCGCGTCCGCCCGCGCCCTGCATCCCCAGCCGGCCTGGCGTGGAGGGGGTCCCGGGCTTACCTCTGTGTCGAGCGCCGGCCGCTCCGTCCCGGGCCGGAGCCGGGGCCCGGGGGCTCGGTCGCCAGGGCCCGGGGGCGCGGTCGCCAGGGGAGGCTCCGCGGCGGTGGCGGCCCCTGCGACTCGGAGGGCGGGCCGAGCGGGAGCCGCTGCCTGGGCCGCGCGCCGTCCGGAGCTCGCCCCGCGCTGCCGGCGCTTGCAGCGGAGGGCGCAGCCAGCTCGGCCCCCGGACTGGATTCCTTCACTGACACAACTCCAGCTGGGCCGCCTCATGCAGGGACACTCCCGCCCCTCGGAGGCTGCCCCCGCCCGCCGGCCCGCCCGCTTTCCCTTCGGTGTCACTCACCAGGCGCACACACCCCAGCCGGCGCCCCTCGCTCCCGCTCGCACACACAGCGCTGCTCACGCCTCTCTCGGGTTTTGTATCCGCTCACACGCACGTTCTGACACAGATCTCGTCCCTCCACACGCCCTCCCTAGCTCCTTTCCCACCCCACTTTCTAGAAGAATCCCCGTACAGCTTCCGCACTTTGCTTGCTTGTTCCAGACCGACCTCCTCGCCTTTCCCCAAACCTCCACTTCACCGAAACTCCCCGTTATTGAAAGATTTTGTCACAATTCGCACGTGTTGCAAGAGAATCATCTTCTCCTACCGGAGAAAATGAACTTTGCTCCCCCAGCACTGTCTGCAAATACGAGATGTTTTTCCTTTTAGAAGGTAGTAATGCTTTCTGGAAAGGATCCAAGCTCAAAATGTAAACAAAGATAGCCCATTCGAAAATGACCTGAAAAATTAGGCGCGGAAAAAGTGCTGGGGCTCTGGTCGGCCCTTGGAAACCCGACCAACCCGGGGTGTTCCGCCTCCTCCTCTGCGCTGGGGGTCTGCACAGTGGGCTCCAAACGTGTGTGTAATAACCAAGTTACACATGGGCATCGTGGGCTTCAGCCGTGGGTTTCTGCCTGGGAGTACAGTAGTCGGGAGAGTAAAAGCGGTTTCTCAATCATTATTCATGATGGAAGCACTTTAGATAACACTCCTCTTCCAGAGGCAGTAGAGTGAAATGCAGGCAGCTCTCCAATTCAGTGTGTGTTTGTTTATTTATTTATTTATTTAGAAGGGTGACTTCTTAGCTTCCTTTTTTTTTTTTTTTGGCTATACCAGTAACTGTTTCTGAGTGGCTCCTTGGCTGTCAAGCTCCTTACAAATATCAGACCAGAGTTGGTTATGCCTCTCGAGCTCCAGACTCTAATGGGCCTCCGAGGGCACTGCAGAATCGTACATAATCCGATGTTCAGGAATTCATAATTTGAAATAAAATACAAACACCTTTCGGATAAAGTTCAAATCTGCTAACATAATGTGGCCCTGTTGACAACGCACTGCTGAAATAGAGGAGCTAAAACGAAAGGAATTCATTTTCTTATGTGACTTGGAGTGGTGGTTCTTGCTACCTTATAGTCGCCTTGGATTGGTGTGTGGAGCATATAATTTATTTAACAGACATTAGCAAGTGCTTTATAAGTACTAGCTCATTTAATCCTTCGAAGAACCCCATCAGGTAGGTACTGTTTTTGTCCTGTTTTACAGCTAAACTGAGGGCTGGGCCCAGTGACTCACACCTGTAATCCCAACACTTTTGGAGACCGAGGTGGGCGAATCTCTTGAGCCCTGGAGATCAAGACCAGCCTGGGCAACATGGTGAAACTCCATCTCTCCAAAACAAACAAATAATAATAATTGGCCGGGCATGGTGGTGCACGCCTGTAGTCCCAGCTACTCAGGAGGCTTAGGTGGGAGGATTACCTGAGCCAGGGAGGCTAAGGTTGCAGTGAGCCAGGATCACACCCCTGTGCTCCAGTGTGGGCAACAGAGCCAGAGCCTTTAAAAGAAAAGAAAGAAAGAAACTGAGGCACAGAGAGGTGAAATAAGTTGCCTAAGTTTTTAGCTAGTAAGTGGTAAAGGAAGAATTTGAACCTAGACCGTTGGACCCTGCCTGTGCTACAGAGAGGAAAGCTTGCTTCTAGAAGCCATACCACACATAAAGAACAAACATCCTATTGCTTATTAAATTTAGGTGTAATAAGTAACTTGTAGCCATTTGACTTGAAATTTGATGCACTTCTTAGGTCCTCTGGCTAAATAATTTATTTATGTTTTTGGGAGGTTTCCTCCATAATTAGAATTCCAAAATGAATAATAAACAACACTTTTCCTAGGAAGGGCTTTGGAAATAACATGGAACTTAGTCTTCATTCTTTTCTTCCACCACTTCATAATCTTCCCATGACTGCAAATCTAACTTGCTTAGTGAAGTCTGACAGAAAAAAATGCCTTCAAGAACTGAATATGACCAGAGGGAAGAAAGGGTTTTAAGAAGACCATGTATGGCCTTTCTAATGGAAGGCTGCTTCTTAGTAAGTACTGTAGGTAGGAGCTATAAGAATAAATGCTGTATGTGTTAAGAGCAAAGATGTTAAAGCAGTGAATCAATGAAAAAACAGAGACTAGGCAGGTAGGAGTAGCCACTGTACCACAGAGTAGGCTAAAACTAATTCTCTACTGTGAGTGGAGGCCTAGCCCATGGAAAGACAAGTATAGAATAACTTCGAAGAAAACAATTATATGTTTCAAGAGTTAGCTAAGGGGCCCAGCCCCCCCCGCCAAAAAAAATCAGAGTTTTAAAAGTTTTACAGACAGTGAATTTCAAATCAAACTTGAACCTTTTGCTGTTCAAATTAATTTCTTCTGGGAGTAATGAAAACTTCTGTTTCTGTTAGAGAGGATTTAATATGCTTATTGAAACATGTAAAAGCTTCTTGCACATATAACTAACAAAGCATTATTTTTCTGAATTAGGCATAAATGATTTTTAAAATATGCATTACATTCCTATTATTATAGGGAGATAGAAAAGTCTGAAGAAATAAAATATGAATAAGATATATGTTGGTGTCTTCACCAGATGGTCAAAGTTTATTTGAAAAATTACATTGTTTAAAATCTTGATCTGTGTAATGCTAGTTTGACAGTATTGTTCAAAATGATTCTCTGTGATTACAATCCAGAGATTGAATCGCATTTTACTATTTTCTAAACTAAATAGAAATGTGAAGATCTTTTCTTAAGCAAACAAAACAAGAACCATAAGAGCAGATGTTTACTGAGGGATGAACAAAGTATGTTCGTTTATATTTTTTAACATTTACACGTAGGTATTTTTAATCTGTGCATACTGCTTTCCTCCACATTGTCACCTACACTCTTTATTCGGGGTGCTTAATTGTAAGCGTGGAGAAACAACGCCATATCCTTCAATAAAGCTGACACTTTTCTTGCAGTATTGATTTTTGCAAAATGCCATATTCCCCGCTTGCCACCCCTAGATTGTACCAGGCTCCTGATTCTCTAGGCATGATCGTTCAGAGCAGGGCTCACATTAGTGGATATAGCTCGGATCCTGGAAACCTGTTTTAGGCCATGATCAGTTGTGACTCTATTAGGATTTTGATATCTGAATAAGTAGTGGGGACAGAGAGGAATTTTAGTTGCTAGACTCCAGATCACTAGGCAATATTCAAACTTATTGGGGAGGGCATCTACCATCTAGGATCTTGGACTTTGTCTGCAGTGACTGAATGGAATCTGGGTTATCTCCCCTAGGAAGGGGATGAATATGTGTTCTGTGTTTGTTAGTGTGCAGTCCAGTAGGGCTGTTCACAAATATTCCAGCTCTGCTGCCTTCGAAGCACATGATAAGATTGTACTTCCCCACCTGACTAAAGTATAGTATAGCCCTGCGAGTTGCTTCAGCCAATGAAAGGTGGCCGGAAGTGATGAGTATAACTTTGAGTCAGAAGTTAAGAGTTGGGACATCAGTCACCGCATTCTCTTTTCTTCCTAGTGCTGCAACATCAAGGTGCGTGGTGGTGACTGCTTCATCAGACTGGAGTGAATGACAACAATGAGCAATGCCATCCCTGCTGAGCATTAGTGGACATGTAGTATGATCAAGAAATAAACCTTTGTTGTTCTAAGCAACTGAAATTTGATGGTTGTTTGTTTCTGCACTGTAATCTAGCCTATTCTGTTTAAAAATAGGAAGGAAGAAAGAAACAGATAATTGCAGGGAACACCTTGGCAGAATATGCCTAATTATTCCCTTTCCTCCTCAGCGCACAATAAATTCACATTTCCTAGCTTCCCAAATTGTTAGGTGAATCCAGGGACTGAATTCTGGCCAGTGGAATGTAGGTGAAAGTGTTGTACTCCCCTTCCAGGCCTCATCCATGGAAAGCCTCCCACATGATCTCTTTTCCCCGTCTGCCATGTGGAAACTAAGAACCCTGAGACTTCAAAGCAGAAGTCAGGAAACTTTTTCTATAAAGGGCCAAATAGTAAATATTTTAGGCTTTGTGGATCATATAGTCTCTATCAAAACTGCTCAACTCTGCTGTTTTATGGAAAGCAGCCACAGACACTATGTAAACAAATAGGCATGGCTATGTTCCAATAATACTTTATTTACAAAAACAGGCAGTGGGCTGCGTGTGGCCTATGGGTTGTAATTTGCTGACCCCTTATCAAGAGGAGGGTAGAGCTAGGATGGAAGGAGCCTCGGTCTCTGAGTCACCCTGTCACTATTTCTTATAGACACTCACAAACACCTGATATTAAAACAGTTAATATAAACGTTTAATATACCTGTGTCTGCTTGTTGAACACCCACAGTTGTTATCTGAACACCCACAATTGTTATCTGAGTAAAAAAAAATCCTTCTGTTGAATGAAGCATGACTAATACAGTCTTAGCTCGTATTCCAGAAAAAATTCCAGATGGATTAATAATCTAAACATAAAAAACTGTGAAAGACTAAAAGAAAATATAGGAGACTTTTACAATATTTATAATATTTCTAATCGAAGGCTGCTTCTTAGTAAGTACTGTAGGTAGGAGCTATAAGGGCTCCTTATAAGAGCTTTATAATACTAATTAGAAATATCATGAAAAAATTTCAGAAACTACAACAGAAAAAAATTAAACAGAGAAGACTATAAAAATTTAACATTTCTATCAAGTGAAGGGTACCATAAACAATGTTACTTAAGGGGAGAAAACACATGCAACATGTATACACAACAGGAAAGGGTTAATATGGGTAATACAGACAACTTCTTGAAATCAATATGAAACAAGAGAAACAGCAAAATAAGAAAATGGACAAAGAAAATAGACAATTCTCATAAGAAGGACTATATGCTAATAAGCATATGAAAACATACCCAACCTCATCAATGATCATAGCATAAATAAAAACAAGATAGCATCTGTTATTTGTCAGATTGGCAAAAATATGTTTTACTATCAGGTGTTTGCGTCTATAAGAAATAGGAACTTTCATACTTAGCTGACTGGAGTATGAATTAATAAACATTTTTGGAAAGTAATTTGCAGAACCTATACATATTAAAAATGCATGTATCCTTTAACCACACTTTTCCACTACAAGTGATCTCATCTACAGAAATATTAAGTGTGCAAAAATATATTTACAGATATGTCAATTGTAATATTATTTGTAAGGGCCAAAAAAATTTGGACCACATTCCACATTTATAAATAGAGGAATGGTTCATCTATTTCTCTATTTGGGCACATCTACACTGTAGAAAAATAAATAGCTGTTTAAAAATGAGGGAGCTATGTATGTGTTGACATGGAAGAGTGTCCATGATATATTTTTGAGTGATAAGAGCAAGTCAGAACACTGTGTACAGTATGAGCTCTAAACAGCAAGGGAGCAGGGTGGGGAGGATGGAAATTCCTGTCTCTTGAAGAATACTCACACTGTTGACCCTGGTAACCCTTTGACCCTTAGGGTGATGGTGAAAGGGGTGAAACTTGCCCTTTTAACTTTGTGCATTTCTTTATCATTATAATTTTTTTAAAAAGTAAAAAGATGGAAGGCAACAGAAACTAAAAGAAAAACCTATCGTGGACACTGGCCAATGTCAAGCAGTTGAGGGATGGATAGGCAGAGAAACAAAGACTTGTTGAAGACCTGCCGAGGCAAATCCAAAGGGATGACTCACTCCCTTGGTGTTCTGGTGCAGCAGATCAAGTTGTTATGACCTGAGACCAGGGCTCAGCTTGGAAATTTTCCAGAAAAGATGAAGACTTGGGGTGAGAAGAGAAAGTATAACCTTGCTGGCCTGAGAGTAAAACATGTTGGAAAGAAGAAACCCAAACAATGCACTTTGGCTGAACTTGTTCAGTCTATACAGGAGCTAAATATTAGGTTATCTTTTCATTGTTTCAGGCATTTTTTATGTTCAAACCTTCTGTCCTCAGAAGAGTTGCCTGAAATGAACATGTACCTAATAGAGGGGTTTTTTCTTTGTTTGTTTGTTTTACGGGTTTCATGTCACTGTGTATTCTAGGAAGATAATTTTAGGTTCAGATTGTGCCAACAGAAGGACAAATGGAACCAGTTGTGTATTCTAAGTGAATAGGCTATCACTCATTCAGGATGCATGCATTTGTTCTCTGATGTGTACAGATGATCCTTGAGCAACATGGATTTGAACTGTGCGAGTCCACTTATATGTGGATTTTTTTCAATAACATTTACATCTAATGTGCCTGCCTCTTCTGCCTCTTCTTTCACTTCCTCCATCTATTCTGCCTCTGCCACCCCTGACAGCAAGATCAGCCCTCCTCTTCCTCCTCCTCCTCAATCTACTCAATGTGAAGACAGTAAGGATGAAGACCTTTATGATGATCCACTTCCACTTAGTGAATAAAAAATATTTTTCTCTTATAATAATTTTTTAATAACATTTTTTCTCTGCCTTTATTGAAAAAATACAGTATACAATACATACAACACAACTAATCTACTGTTTACATTATTAGTAAGCCCTACAGTTAATAGTAGGCTATTAATAGTTAAGTTTTTGGGGAGTCAAAAGTTATACCCAGATTTTTGACTGCATGGGGGTCAACACTTCTAACCCTCACATTGTTCAAGGGTGAACTGTATTAGCATCTTCCGTTTGCCAAGAGCAGTTTTTGTCACAAATCTGATTACCAGTGAGATAGAAAATCTTGCATGTTTATTAACCATTTGTTTTAAGTAATGTCATTTTGATCTGTTATTTAACACAAAGTTTTATTTTTATTGAATTTAGCTTGTACTCTAAAATTACCTACAATAGTATATATTATTTAACTTATAAGCAAAGGACTACTGGTGTTGTTTCTGGATGTCACACTGGGGAGGTTTAATGGGTCTTGTCGTAGACTCAAATTCAGTATTTAAAGAGAAACCTTTGAATTCATCTGGGTCACAGCGTAAGAACAAGCTGCAGGCAGATGCAGGCATGTTTCTGGTTAGTCGTGCTCTGAGTGCTTTTGCCCAAATTTTCCCACATGTGGGACTGGCCTTGCCTAGCATGGTACCTGAAGCATGGGATATGCTTGTGACACTGAGATGGCATATTAGTTTGCTAGGGATGTTGTAATAAAAACCCACAAACTGAGTGGCTTAAACAATAGGAATATATTGTCTTACAGTTCTGGAGGCTGAAAGTTGTCTCACAGTTCTGGAGGCTGAAAGTACGGGCAGGGTTGGTTTATTCTGAGAGCTGTGAAGGAAAGGTCTCTCACAGCTTATAGATGCCCATGTTCTCCCTGTGTCTGTTCACATCATCTTCCCTCTACATAGGTCTGTCTCTATGTCCAAATTTCCCCCTTTTCATAGGACATCAGTTATATTGAATTAGGGCTCACCCCAAGGACCTCATTTTAAAGACCCTATCTCCAAATAAGGTCATTCTGAAGTACTGGGGGTTAGAACTCCAACAGATCTTTTTTGGGATGGCACAATTCAGCTATTAACAGATGGCATAATAATTAATTGTAAAAGTGGGATTAGAGCCAGGGCTTCTGACTGGCTCCCTAGCATTCTTGATCAGACTATATTACTTCTACATTCCAGGGTCTCTTTGCTGCTCCTTTCCCCATGTTCCTATTGATTCCTATGCATTGCTCTATCACAATAACTAGGTAACTGTATATTGGCCTCCCTTGTGGGACTTATGCGCTCCCTGAGCAGGGACTGTGTTCTTTGGTCCTGGTGTCTAGCACGGTGACTGGCCCAGAAAAAGTGAATGAATGGATAGTGATATAATATGTGTTTTTAAAAAATATTCCCACTGCCATTTGTCTTCCTGATGAAATGTAAGTGAGTCTAGACTCGCCCCTGTGACACAAAATGACATGCAACTTGAAACTTAAAAAAATACTTATTAAAATACTTATTATATACATTGTGGTGCATTGTAGGCAGCAGCTTTTAAATAAGAAGGTGGAATAAGAAAGTCCAAGACAGAGAGAAAGGATCTTTATATTCAGCTTCTTCATAAATGAAGCCAGTTCAGCCAAAGGATATTGTGTTCTACTTACACTAGTAATGAACTTTAGATTTAAAGTCTAATTTAAAAATTACTGTTAGAGAAAGTGAAAATACTTTTGTGGAGATTATTCTGTGGCTAACAAATAGGATTCATGGGGAAGGCCTATGGGAGCTGTGTGTTTGTAAAACCTGCAGAAGACAAGTCAGGAGGGCAACTTAATAACAGTTCAAGTGAAAACACAGGGATGTTTATGAGTGAGCTCTTCTGTCTCCGCTGAAGACAGAACAAGAATAGTTTATGCTACCACATGCACGGGTTCAGTTGACTATGAGGTAAGAATTTCCCAGTAGAATATTAAATATCAGGATGGCTTGAATTCCAACGCAAGCTGTGGTTTTACATCTTTCTACCATTTAAATGAAATCTCCTAAAAGATATTGAGCCAACCTCTTTCACACTTACTAGCCCAAGACTGTGGAAAAGTTACATCATTTCTACTGAGGGTCAGTTTCCTTACTCATAAAATGGGCTTAATGATAAGGTTAGAGGAGATTGCATGTACAGCCTGTAGCACAGTTCCTGGTACAATGAAACTGCTACAAAAATAATATCAAGGATGAAAATGAGAGCAAATGTTCATTAATTATTTACTACATGCTAACCACCGTTCTGAGCATTTAATATGTTTTTTTCATTTTAGTTTCACAGTCATCGTGTGAGGTAGATGCTTTTACTTCCACTTTACAGATGAGAAAACTAAGGCACAGAGAGATTAAGCAATTTGCCCCAAATCACAGGGCTAGCAAGTGGCAAAGTTCTAATATGACCCAAGCAGTCTGTCTCCACAGCATGTGCTCTAGTCTATAATATTAGCAACTGTTACATGTTTTTAAACAAAGAAATATTAGCTTCTCAATATAATAAAAAACTGGCATAGTCTAGTGGTTCCCAGGCTTTCATAATCTTTTTTATTATTTTTTCTTCCATGAGTTGAATGATCTTGTTTACTAAAATACTGTAATTATAAGTAATAATTAATTCATTTTTCATTGTTATTAATCGAAGACATATGGAACGGAGGTCCTGATCAATAAGAGGTTAATGGCATGATGTGAATTGATACAACTCCCGTCAAAGGCAAAGCATCTTGACATTTTGGTTGGCTCATGCAGCTTGATCATTGCACAGCTTGCACCAGGCTTTCTGAAATACCTGTAATCATTAATTGGTCATCTTTCACCCAATATTAACTTCACAGAAGTTAATATTCTGTGATGAGTCATCTCTGATGTTGATCAATAAATTCCCTCTACTGAAATACCAGGATGTAGGTTTTTCCCCAGCAAATGATTCCTCCATATGATTATATGTGTTCTGAAGGCAGACAGATGGACTACATTGGCAGTTCTCAAATACCGTGGTCAGCAGTCTTGGAAAAGTCTTTTTAGTGTCCAGGATGTGTTTTCAAAATATATATTCCATTATGAAATGTTGAATCACTGGCTATAGCTGAGTGTGGAAGGGTTATCTGTAAGCTGGAGGCTAAGGTAGGCTGAAGAGATAAGGATCTGGGATGAGAAGTGTCGTGTGTGTGCGCGCGCGCGCATTCAGGGGGCAATGACGGAGAGAAGCAATGGCGTGCTGGTAGACACTCTTTCGGGAAAAAAGAAAGCCCTGATTAATAGTGTTTGCCAATTTCCATGTTGTACATACTCCTACCATGGCTAATTTCAAGCTACCAACAGTTTAACAAGTTATATTTTTATAATTATTTTGTTTTTAACAAACAGCTCTCCCAAGCCAATACAAGCCTGCTCTAACAAACCACTAGAAGTAAACAAACTTGTTTATCATCAGTCTCAAGGTAAAGCCTGGAAATGCTACTAATGCAAATAGGTGTCAGATAGACCAAGTGAAGGAGAAAGTCAAGAAAACATAATTTCAAGAGGACTTTGAAGACTGAAGACTTACAGCCAGAAAATGATTCTGAGGCAAGAAGTCTACCAAGAGGAGAAATGTATGAAGGTTGCAATCCAGTTATCAAGTTGAGAATGAAAATCTTAAGTACAAGTGTATTCTAGAAATCATGACTGAACAGAGAAGGGACGAGAAGAGAGGAAGATGCTGCAGTTCAAGCAGGGTAAGGAGCTCTTGCCCAGAAGTAGATGTGTTTCAACCAGATGAACTGATGACTAATTGTCCTGGCCCCTTTTCCACATTTACCTCTTGTGCAATATGCTCATCTCCCCCTCCCCAGGGGAACTGTAAGCATCTTTGGCAGTACTAGAAAGTACTGTTTACCAGGAATTAATAGACAAAGTAATCTGAGCCTGGTGTCAACAGCCTGGAAGGTCAATAAGGAGAAATCAAGCAATTGAATAATTATGTCGATAAACATAGCAATAGAAACATTTGAAGCAGACTATATTTGGAGACCCAGGTGAGTGGTCAGCAGGCAGGCAGATGTAGAGAAGTCTATCAGGAGACATCAAGTCAGAGAGTTAAGACAGGACACTGGTTCAGGGAAAGAGGGAGGATATAATGAGAATGGCGCGTTTCTGAGCTGAGTAATTGTGTTAGAGGCTGCTAGTTCCCTACCTAAAATCTACTGTTTCCTTTTTACTTAGAATGCTGGTTTCATTTTGTTAGTACAGCAAAGTTTGGCCAAATGACTAATTTTTAGCCAGTGAAATACAAATGTAAGTTTCTAGATGGAAATCTCTGGAAAGTTCTGTAAAAAGAGGACAAATGACTGCTTTATGCCTTTTGCCAGCTTCCCCCCTTTCTCCAGTTTTTTCCTTGGAAGACAACCCTTATGGCTGGAGCTTCAACACACAATTTGGGCCAGGAGGCAACCTTGAAAATGAAAACCAAGGCCAGGAGTGATGGCTTACAGCTGTAATCCCAGTGCTTTGGGAGACTGAGGCAGGAGGATCACTTGAGGCCAGGTTACAAAAAGTTAAATTAAATTAGTTGGGTATGGTGGTGTGCACCTCTGGTCCTAGCTACTCAGGAGGCTGAGGCAAGAGGATTGCTTGTAGGAGTTCGAGTCTATAATGAGCTGTAATTGCAGCACTACACTCCAGCCTGGGTGACAGAGCGAGACCCTGACAAGAGAGAAAGAAATAAAGAGGGAGGGAGAGAAAGAAAGGAAAGAATGGGAGGAAGGAAGGAAGGAAAGAAAGAAGAAAATAGAAACCAGTGCTAAGGCTGGTGTTCCAGTAGGAATCCATCTTGGTCTCTGACTACTGAGGAGCCATCGAACAGTCTGGGACTATCTACTTTGGATGCTTTTTATGTGACAGAAAAAATTCTATTTAAACCACTGTTATTTCCTACTTTGGTTACAAGCAGCCAATTGGAGTTCCTGTCTGATGTAGCCAGGTAACAAATCAGGCACTAAGGAATAGCAAGCAGAGAAGGGGATTATGTTTCAAGAATTCTAGTACAAGGCAGGGAAAAAGAAGGAAGCCTGGTTGCTAGGACCAGAACATAAGATGAAAACCAGACTAGCAACACTCCTCAAAGCCTAGTTCACTGAAAGAGAGAGCTACTCAAATCCAAATCCAAAACCCTGCCACCAAGTATTCTCTTTTCCCAATAAGCCACAGGCAGAACAGCCATGGCCTACAGAAAGCAGCCAAATGCCTGCAGCTGTGAGCAGGTGTAAGATGGCTGTAAGGGGAGCCATCTCCCTTACAGGGGAGGGGACCAGGTAGGTCATTAAATCAAAGAGCGAATGAACTGCATCTGCAGCCATGGACATAAAGGAGCAAAGATTTCAGAGATATTTTAATGTCATTCTCATTGGGGAAATCAATCAGCATCTGGCTGCTAACAAGCCTGGCGATCATACTCTAGCCCCTTCCTGCTCTAGCACTCTAAACTTGCCCCTCCTATCAGGACCAGATTCCGGGGTGCATGAAGATGACAGGAGAGGAAAGAGTGTAAAGAAGTGGAGGTGGTGGACAGGGACCACTCTTTCTGGCAACTTGAAGGGGGCAGGTGGAATTGGAAAAGAATAAGGGGCCCAGGGACTTGAGTGAAGGAGAAAAAGGGTAATGGAGCGATGACTGCCATACATGTTGATCAAAATTAGGAGACTATGATTGTGTTCACATGGGGGAAAAGAGAGCAGAGAAT
Source organism: Pongo pygmaeus (assembly GCF_028885625.2). Lineage (NCBI taxonomy): Eukaryota > Metazoa > Chordata > Mammalia > Primates > Hominidae > Pongo > Pongo pygmaeus. Next base: position 100,361,137 of record NC_072384.2, on the reverse strand, counting down.
TGAGAGACAGAAGTCTAGACACATGAACATCATCTTTTCAATGCTCTGGTGTGCTGTAATGTCCTGTCTGAGAAGGAATAATTCAAATATCCAACTGTTTCTTTTCTGCTTCCTTTACAATAACCAACGTGCAAAGCAAGAATATTAGTGTACCTACCAGTGTTTGGCTTCCTCAATGCAGTGACACAAAAAGTACTCTCACCAAGGCCACTGGAGACATAATTGCTAAATTTGATTGACACTGTTCACTCCTTATCTTTTGCGTCCCCCCTGAGTCATTTGACACTGTCCTCCTTTTGAGAATGCTCTACTCCTTGTGCTGCCACTCTGAGTTCTCATCCAAACTTTCTGCTCATTTCTTTTCAGTCTCAAACTGGCTTATCTTCCCTCTCCTGCTTCTTGAATGTTGGTGTTTCTAGTGTCTGTCCTCAGTTCTTTCCACTTCCCAGTCTAGAATCTATTTCTAGGCATATCTTTCATGCAGGTTATTTCATTAACTCTGTATCTCTGTAACTCCAATGTCTATATCTTCAGATCAAAAATCTGTCCTGAGCTCTAAACTTCTATATCCTAAATCTACACACACCCAGCTCCAGTCCCACAAGTCCAAAATTTGAGCCCTCCAAACTCTGAAAGCCTTTGGAGGTTAGGAGTTACATCTCATATCTTCTTAAAAAATAGCTTCAGTGCATGGGAACATTCAGGAAATATTGTCAAATGACAACATGGCTGGATATTTTCAACAAATATATACTTAAATTTCATTTATTTAATATTTTATAGAGGTATAATTGACTAACAATAAATTGCACATATTTAAAGTGTACAATTACATAAGTGTTGACATATATATATGCCTTTTAAACTTTCATCACAGTCAAGATAGGGAACATAGTTAAAACCCCTAAAAGTTTTCTCTTTGTGTCCCTTTGTAATCCCATCCTCATTTACTTCCCTCCTCGTCCAGAGACCTCCCCTCACCCAACATTCTGCCAGGTAACCACTGATCTAGTTTCTGTCAGTGTAGATTAATTTCCATTTTATATAATTTTATATAAATGGACTCATATTTTATGTATTCTTTTTGGGGAGGGAACTGGCTTCTTTTACTCTGCATAATTATTTTAAGAATTATCCACATTGCTTTAGGTATCAATAGTTCATTCCTTTTTATTGCTAAGTAGTATGCTTTTGTAATGGCATACCACAGTTTATTTATTCATTCACCTGTTGATGGAGACGTGTTGTTTCCAGTTTTTAGCTATTATAAACAAAGCCACTGTGAGTATCTGTAGAAAAGTCTTTGTGCGAACATATGCTTTCCCTTTGCTTGGGTAAATTAAGAATGGAATGATTGGATTATATGGTAGGTATATATTTAGCTTTATAAGAAACTTTTTCCGCAGTTGAGCTATTTTACATTCACATGGCAGTCTATGAGCGTTTTGTTCCTCTACATCCTCACTGACACTTGATATGGTCAGTCATTTTAATCATTCTAAATAGGTGTGAAGTGATAACTCATAGAAGCTTTAATTAGCATTTTCCTAGTGACTAATTACTAATTATGCTGAGCATATTTCTATATGCTTAAATGTCCTCCGTATTTAACCCTGAATTGGTACATTAGAGAATCTTCAGGGTTATTCATGAACCATGTTTTCTGTATAAATATCTTCTGTGGTGAAATGTCTGTTCATTTCTTTTGCCCATTTAAAAAATGTGTTATTTTCTTATTACTGAGTTTTGAGAGTTGTTTATATATTCAGAATATAGGTTTTCTATCAGATATATGATTTATGAATATTTTCTCCCAGTCTGTGGCTTGTGTGTTCATTCTTTTAACTGTGTCTTTTGAAGAGCAGAAGTTTTAAATTTTAATGAAGTCAAATTTATTCTTTTATGGATTGTGCTTTTGGTATCTTATCCAAGAAATCCTTGCCAACCAAAGGTCACAAATACTTTCTTCTATGTTTGTTTCCAGATATTTTAAAATTTTAGATTTATATTTAGGTCTACAATCCATTTTGAGTTATATTTTATATATGGTAGCAGTTATGAAGTTTTTTTTTTATATATGGACATTTAATTTGTTGAAACATACATTTTAAAAATTATAAGAAAGTCTCTTCTTGTTGTGAATAGGTGGAGGCTTTACTTTAAAATTTTTAAAGATTAATATGCCAACAGCCCAAACGAATTGCTTGCCTAATTCGTTTTTGTTTTTGTTTTTGTTTTTGTTTTGAGACGGAGTCTCTCTCTGTCGCCCAGGCTGGAGTGCCGTGACAGGATCTCGGCTCACTGCAAGCTCCGCCCCCCAGGTTCACGCCATTCTCCTGCCTCAGCCCCCCTAGTAGCTGGGACTATAGGTGCCTGCCACCACGCCCAGCTAATTTTGTGTGTGTGTGTGTGTGTGTGTGTGTGTGTGTTTTTAGTAGAGACGGAGTTTCACCGTGTTGGGCAGGATGGTCTCCATCTCCTGACCTCGTGATCCACCCGCCTGGGCCTCACAAAGTGCTCAGATTACAGACGTGAGCCACCGCGCCCGGCCACCTAATTCTTAAAAATACATTCTTTACTTATTCTAATTTTGAAGTGTCTCATTAACTTTCTTATTTTTATAGTAGAGGAATAAATCAACACCTTTGCTTTTCTGCTCCGATGGTTTACTGTCTTATCCAATTTGAGTTCTATAAGCTTGCTTTGATCCAGATAGCTCCTGGGCCTTCAGTAGGGTTGTGGGGAGGAGGAATGGGAGGCAGGGTAAGTATGAACTATGGATGAACGTGCCTAATTGACACCTTAGAATGCTCCTAACTCTGAATTCATACATTAGGGAAAATTCAGGGTTATTTCACGAAGCATCTTTTCTGTATAAATTTTGGCCCTAGCAAGAAGAGAATACCTTTAACAATATGTGTATATCTGTGCGATTTAGTAGGAAGTTGAAAGAGGATGGCTGATTACGGATCTTTTTAATTTCAATTTATTAAAGAGAGAATTCCTGGATTAGATTTATGTTCCTTCCTTGGAGTGGCCCACCAGAATTTAAACGAAAATGTCTCAGGTAACTGGAGTCATCTGCGAAGTCCTGAAGCCATTCTTAGGCCAGGGATAGCAAATGGACATTCTCAGTCTGCTCAGTTCAGCCCAGGGACAACTTATTATTGGCAGTGGGAAGTATCCACTTGACAATTTTTTGGGGGGAGGTTGTGGGGGCAGGGTCTTGCTCTGTCACTCAGGCTGGAGTGCAGTGGCACAAACACAGTTCATTGCAGCCTGGACCTCCTGGGCTCAAGCAATCCTCCCACCTCAGCCTCCCCAGTACCTAGGACTGTAGGCATGAGCCACCATGCCTGGCTGATTTTCTGTAGAGATGGGGTTTCACCAGGTTGCCCAGACTGGTCTCAAACTCCTGAACTCAAGCGATCCTCCCACCTCAGCCTCCCAAAATTCTGGGATTACAGGCATGAGCCACGATACCCAGCCCACACTTGGCAAATTTTTTAATGAGATACATTTGCCATTAACCTCCCAATTCTCTTTTTCTTCACTTCCCTTTCTGGTGGTTTCTTCTTCTTAGGTAGCCAAGCTGTCATGCTTTCACCCTTCCTCAAATCTTTCCAGGAATAATGATTATGTCTGAATGTATCATCTTAACACGTTAGTGGAGGGCCAAGGCTTACTTTCTAATAGTGGAATGCCAGGGCTCAATAAAACAATGCTTGCAGAGGTCTGTTTTTGGGTAGCTATTTAGGCTAAGTACTGGATACGTATGGACATATGTGTTGTTTCTAAGCATCCATTCTCTATCTTGTTCTCTACAGCCTCCAACATCTTTGGGTACCCATGTAGTTTTATAAAAGCTGAGCCCACATTTAGCTTCAGGTGTGGAATATTGACAAATTAGCTCCTTCAATGTTCCTAGCCCCTGAGATTGATTCATGGATGGGGAATGTGACCTAAACTGTTTTGATGAGAGTGCATCTCAAGACTAGTTCAGAAACCATCAGAAATGTATTCTCTACCCCTCCAAGCAGTGGATTGTAAAATTGTAAAGGCTGAAACTGCTGCCACAAGAGGAGAGCGTCTATTTGGAACTTGGAAATGAAGCCAACACTGCAGATGGCAGAAGGGATAGACAGTGAGAAAAGTCCTTGGTGATATCATTGAACTGCCAGGTCAAACTTTGGTGGAATACTTCAAGACCATTCAATTGTGTGATGCAATAAGTTTCCCTTTTTAAAAATGCCTTGTCACTTAACTGAAAGAAAAAACTGGGCTTTTTAAGGTTACAAGGAACTGAGATAGTTTCTGGTCTCCTCAGGTTTATCAGGATATATCAGAAAGTCTCAGCAGGTCTCATGAAAAATTGAAAATTGATTCAAGAAACAGTTGAGGGCCAGGTGCTGTGGCTCATACCTGTAATCCCAGCACTGTGGGAGGCTGAGGCGGGTGAATCACTTGAGGTCAGGAGTTAAAGACCAGCCAGGCCAACATGGTAAAACCCTATCTCTACTAAAAATACAAAAAATTAGCCAGGCATAGTGGTACATGCCTGTAGTCCCAGTTACTCAGGAGGTTGAGGCAGAAGAATAGCTTGAAGCCAGGAGGCAGAAGTTCCAGTGAGCTGAGATCATGCCACTGCACTCCAGCCTGGGCAACAGAGCTAGACTCAGTCTCAAGAAAAAAAAAAAGTTTGAGATTTAGCAAATCTATTTTGTATTCATCTCTTCAGAAGTCAGCGTCTAATGTTACTCCAGTGCTCTACTACATTGGCAATTTAACTGCTGTCTTCTCTAAATGCTACTAGTTATCTGGCTGTCTTACACTCTCTCACATCCAAATTTTAGTTTTAGTTAGTCAGTTAAAATTCCAGGGCAACACATGTGCCTGACAATCCCTCTAAAACCTTGTTGGCAGACATAGATATCTGCTTGCTTAATTCCACTCTGGATATTCCTAGGATAAAGAGATCAATGATAAAAACGCATGGTGATGAGGGATAAGGAAGTCCTCAGCAGCAGGCAACAAATGTGGAAGTCACTCAAGAGCTTTCTCAGAAGGGAGTCTACTAGGCACCGTGTATATATCCTGTCCAAAACAGTATGCTTTCTGGAATCCCTAAACTTACAATGAGAAGCATGAGAGGACTGAAGGATCTAGGAAGCTGAGTTAACAGGGATCTGAACATGTGTCTATAGGAACTACTAGAATGACCCTGTTGGCAGTTCCTATGTAATCATGTAATAAAAATGTTAAAAGGTGATTTTGGCAAATATAACATGAGAATATAATGTCAAGGTGATGTGTGTGGGATCCCTACAGTGTCTCCTGCAATCATATCAACCGGCTTCCTTTCCTTTGGCTTTTGTTTGGATTCTGCCAAGAGAGAACCCTGGTGAGAAATGGGAGAGATGGAGGAGAATGCTGTTAGACTATTTATTTCCCTAGCTCTCTTCCTACAGGATTGCTTCAGGCTGGCTGACTCAACCTTGACCAGATCACATTCTGAAGATCACAACCATGTGTGCTGCAAAAGTCTCTCCTTCTAGGTTGTAGTAACCTCTCCTTGCCCTCTGCTGTTACCAGCTCTGTTCTGGCACCATCTCTATTGGTTCTCCTATAACCTGATTACAACCTAATAAACAGTGCCCTTCTTTTTGGCCAAGTCTAATTTATCATTTTCCCCAAATCAGTTACTGCTTCTGTGTCCTAAAAAAGTGTTGCCATCTCACACCAGTCAGAATGGCTATTATTAAAAAGTCAAAAAATAACAGATGCTGATGAGGTTGTGGAGAATAAGGAATGCTTATACACTGTTAGTGGGAGTGTAAATTAGTTCAACCATTGTGGAAGACAGTGTGGTGATTTCTGAAAGACCTAAAAACAGAAATACCATTCAACCCAGCAATCCCATTGCTGGGTATATACCCAAAGGAATATAAATCATTCTATTATAAAGACACATGCACGTGTATGTTCACTGCAGCACTATTCGTGATAGCAAAGACATGGAATCAACCCAAATGCCCATCGATGATAGACTGGATAAAGAAAATGTGGTACATATACACCATGGAATACTATGCAGCCATAAAAAAGAGTGGGGTAATGTCCTTTGCAGGGACACGGATGGAGCTGGAAGCCATTATCCTTAGTAAACTAATGTAGGAACAGAAAACTAAATACTACATGTTCTTACTTAGAAGTGGGAGCTACATGATGAGAACACATGGGCACACAGAGGGGAACAACACACTCTAGGGCCTATCAGAGGGTGGAGGGTGGAAGAGGTAGAGGGTCAGGATAAATAACTAATGGGTATAAGGGTGAAGACCTGGGTGATGAAATAATCTGTACAACAAAACCCCATGACACAAGTTTACCTATGTACCTGCACATGTACCCCTGAACTTAAAATAAAAGTTAAAAAAAAAGATGTTGCTTGTCTCCAAGTCATAAAGCTATTCGCCTAAGTTCTCTTCTAAAAGAGGTATGGTTTTAGATTTATATTTAAGTCTCTGTTCATTGCAAATTAATTGTTGTGTACAATGTGGGCTATGGGTCAAAGACTCCTCCCCCATATGGATATCCAGTTATTCCAGTGCCGTTTATTGAAAAGACTCCTTTCACTTTTAAATTGATGTTATTGATATGGTTAGATTTATTTCTACCATTTTGGCATTCTTTTCTGTTTGTCCCCTCTGTTGATTTGTTTATTCTTCTTTTATGCCTTTTTTGGGATCAACTGAATGTATTTTAGAATTCCATTTCAATCTATCAATATGCTGTTTAGCTATATCTCTTAGCATCATACATTTTATTAATTGCTCCAAGAATGACAATATTTATCCTTAACTTTTTATGGTCCGCTTAGAGATATTACTTACTATTTTGTGTAAAATGTAGAAAGCTCACATTTATAGAGGTTCATTTACCTCATTTGTCCTTTATGCTATAGTTGCCTTATTTACTGCATCTCCATATATTATAAATCTAAACTGCATGCTTTTTAAAAGTTGGGGAAAAAAGAGGTTTTATTAATTACCCAGCTCTTTACCATTTTCAATGCTTTTTATCCCTTAAGTTTCCATCTAGTGTCATTTCCCTCCAGCCTAAATAATGTTCTATTTCTTTTAGTACAGGTCTTGTGATGATGAATCTTCTTACTAGTTTCTTTTTGAAAAATCTGTATTTAGTCTTTATTTCCTCTTTATTCTTGAAGGATATTGTCTCTGGCTATGCTCTTTTTTTCCTTTCAGCACTTTAAATATGTCATTCCACTGCCTTTTGGCCTCCTTTGTTTCAAATAAAGAGTTAATGATAACTCCTATATAATGAGACAATATATAGTTTTTCTCAGGCTGCTTTGAAGATTTTTTTCTTTGTTTTTAGCAGTTTATCATGTGGTAGGCATGATTTTCTTCATATTTATCCCACTTGAGTTTTGCTAAGCCTCTTCAATCTATGCATGTATAACTTTTACCAAATTTAGAAAACTTTTGGTCATAATTTCTCCAAATATTCTTGTCTTCTCCATTCTTTTTTTACTGTTCTTCTGGGACTCCAATCATAAATGTGTTAGGCATTTTGATACTGTCTCTCAGGTTCCTGAGTGTCTGTCTTTCAGTCAATCTTCCTTTCTCTCTCTTTCTCTCTCTCTCGTCGTCTTCTTCTTCTTCTTCTTTTTTTTTTTTTTTTTTTTGGAAGGGTTACTCTGTCACCCAGGCTGGAGTGCAGTGGCATGATCATGGCTCACTGCAGCTTCCACCTGCCAGGCTCAAGCAATCCTCCCACTTCAGCCTTCTGAGTAGCTGGGACTACAGACATGCGCCACCACACCCAGCTAATTTTTGTTTGTTTTCTGTAGGAAGAGCCTCACCATGTTGCCATGGCTGGTCTCGAACTCCTGAGCTCAAGCAGTCCTCCCACCTCAGTCTCCCAAAGTGATGGGATGTGAGCCACCATGCCCAGCCTGCCTATTCTTTAGATCAGATATCAGATACTTACCTTTTTTTTTTTTTTTTTTTTTTGAGACGGAGTCTCGCTCTGTCACCCAGGCTGGAGTGCAGTGGCGCAATCTCGGCTCACTGCAAGCTCCGCCTCCTGGGTTAGATCAGATACTTTCTATTAATCTAAAAATTCTCTCTTTCCTCAGTCAAACTTATTATGCTCCATCCAGTGAATTTTTTATTTCAATAATTTTACCTTTCAGTTTTAGAATTTCTATTTGCCCTTATTATAGTTTCTGCTTTTCTGCTGAAATTTCCTATCTTTTAATTCATTTTGATCATATTTTCCTGTATCTCACTGACCGTTGTTTAATAGTTGCTTTAAAACTCTCATCCTCTTGTTTGCTAATTCTAATGTTTAATCACTTTGGGTTTGGTTCATGTTGACTGGTGTTTCTTTCCAGAATCGGCCATAATTTACTAGTTTTTATGTGTCGTATATCTTAGATTATACCCTAGATATCATGATTATTATGGTGTAGAAATTGAATTGTGTTAAATTCCTCTGAAGAGTGTTTTTCTTTTCTTGTTTGGATTTAGTCAGGCAATTAATTTGGTTAGACTCAAACTTCACACTCTGTTTCTTGAGTGGTAGATCAAATCTCAGTCCAGTTCTTTTATCCTTATCTAAACTTCAGGGGTCAGGCAGAGATGTATGTAGTTATTTGGAACTCCATCTCTCTAAATACTTTCTGGGATAATTCTTTTACTTTCTTACAGCTGAATTCTGCCACCTTTTGTCTTCTGCTTCTCCAGGGCAGAACACCTGGATTTTCTATCAGAGTTCTAGCTGCTCTGCATGGTGCCAACAGCAGCCAATCCCTGGACTAAAGCCATAAAGGTGGGAAGCTCACCCCATACCACCTTCTTCTTCCTTGTGCTACACCCTTCCAAAATCTGCCTTTTTTTGTTCACTCTCTATGCCTTCAGATTGTTGTGTTATTGTATTTTTCCTAAATTTTGTAGTTTTTATCTATGGTTTAACAGGAGCTTATTCAGCCATTCCTAGAAGCAGAACCTCTTGATTCTATAAATTTTTGGAGTTTTTTCTCTCACAGGACAGGCAATATCTGGATTCCTGCTACAAGAAGTGGGTCACCATGAAATTTACCCACCTAATGATGTTTTGCATATTCTGTGTTGATCTTCATCATTTCCTCTCAAAGCCGTCCAAGTTTTCTGTTACTGCTTAGCAAAGCCATTTCATTCTCCAAGGTGTACTTCCCAGTTTGCATTTTTATGGGCATCCTAGTTATGGCTTTAGAGAATGCTGTTCAGTACTTATTGCCTCTGAAATCTCTCAAGGGATGCCATACCAGTTTGCCCTCTGAGATTTTCATTCTTTCTCTTTTACATTTCTTTTGAGCCCCATTTGCCTTTCAAGGAGCAGTAATGACTAAAATTTCACCCTGTCTTATACTTCCGTATTTATGAGCAGTTAGACTCAGTTGCATATCCCTCTCCATATTGGGTAGATTAAGTTTGGCCTCCAGTATCTCGTTTTTCTCTTCATAGTTTTCTAGCCTGACCACTAAGATCACATTTCTCCCAAGAAAATTTCTTTCTCCCTCCAGCTTAATCAGTTTGTATTTCTTTATTTTTCTTTTACTCCATTGCTGCTCCTATTCTGCAAGTCAAAAACATATTTTAATATTATATTTTATTTTTGTAAAATAAATACATGTACATATATCAAACCATCAAATATTACTACAAAGTTTTAACAAACACCAGCTGTTCCTTGGCCACCTGTTTCTCTATCCCTATCCCAAAGCCCCTCGCCAGAGGCAATCACTTTGAATTGTTTTACCTGATTTTTCTGGCATTATCTTCCATGTTTTTAAATAACATGATTAGGTTGTTACAGATATTTACTGATTCTTTTGCCCTGTATGTTCTTCTGGCATGGTCTGGGTGAATCCAGAGAAGACCCTAAATTGAGGACTTGAGTAAAATAGCTTATTTAGGTGGGAATCCTTAGAAGTACAGGTAGGGCAATGGGAAGTGAGACAGGGAAGGAGACGAAGCCTAATAAAGGCTATGATATCAAGCATTGCCACTGTGGACAATTGAAGCTTGATCCTACTGGTGAACTCTTGGAAATGGGTAGAACATGCCTTGGAATAACCTGTGAGGGGCAAGGAGTTGTGGTAGCTATCCTCCAACTCCTATCAGTCATTGGTTGAGGAGTGCTTTCAGAATTCACTACCTGTCAGCGACCTTTAGCTGCTCCATGTACAGGTCCTGTCCATTACATTGGCTTAGGAAATCCATCAAGTAAAGAGTTGCAGGTGCTTTCAGTTAGAAGCCATTAAGTAGGCATGAATGGCAATGGGCAGTGCCAAGGTGATATGTGGGGGAGACCTCATCATATATTGTACAACTATATCAATGTGTTCCTTTACCCTTGGCTTCTGGCTGGATTCAGCCGATAGGAAGCCCTGGTGGGAGAAGAGAGGAATGAAAAAGAGTGATACTAGGGTATTTATTTTCCTGACTTTCCCAGGCTAGCTGTGTCCCTTGATCAACGGTCACTGCTCTGCATTCTGAAGCTCACAACTCCCCTCAAGGTGACCTTTCTATAGATTCTCTATTTCGAGGCCCTGGTAATCTCTCCCTATCTTCTACTGTCACCAGCTCTGTCCTTGTGTTATCCTTTGTTCTTTTGCTACACTCTGCTCCCATCTTTTCAATGGTCCCTTTGAAAATGTACCCTCCTCAAAATCTTCTAATTGGAGTGTGCCGTCTTTTTCTTGTTGAGACCCTGATGGAAGAATGTAGCTTGAAACAGCAACCAAATCGTTCTGAACTAGGTTAGCCACCCAGCTACCACCATAAAACTACGGATTCTCTCCTATGGAGGGCAAACCCCTTCTTGGAAAATGAGGAGAATGTTTATTTCCCCAGGGACTAGCCATATCAAAAGCAGAAAGGACTAAGCTAGAAGCAATTCAGTTCCTTTCTCCAAATTCACAGATACATTATTCCTTCCTTGGGGAGGAGTAGTGAGGTGGAATGAGGACAGACACTCTCCTCCCATTACTTTCAAAGAAGTGGATTTTCCCACTGTATAGAAAATGGAGGAAACGCTGGGAGGAGCAGATAATGGTCTCTACAATTTAGTCGAGCTGAGCTTAGGCAAACTTGCTCTCCTGCTGCCCTCACACTCACTGGACTGTGGGTTTGTGTCAGATGTCATAACCTCGTGACAAACTAAAGTGTCTGTGAAGTGGAGATTTAGAGAGCAGAAATAAATTAGAAAAGTGAATTGCTCATGGTGTGTGACATAGTAAAATAATAAAGATATTCCTATCACAAAAGGGAATGCTTGGCCAGGCGTGGTAGCCCACACATGTAATCCCAACACTGGGTGGCCGAGGCAGAAGGGTTGCTTGAGCCCAGAAGTTTGAAACCAGCCTGGGCAATGTAATTAGATCCACATCTACAAAAAACAAAAAAAAACAAAAATTTAGTTGGGGGTGGTATCGTGTTTCTGTAGTCCAAGCTATTTGGGAGGCTGAGCTGGGAGGATCGCTGGAACCTGGGGGTAGAGGCTGTAGTGAGCTGTGATCACAGCACTGCACTTCAGCCTGGGTGACAGAGCAAGGCCCTGTCTCAAAAAAAAAAAAAAAAAAAAGGCAGTGGAGGGTGGGTGCACGGGGGGTGGGTGCGCGGGGGGTGGGTGCGCGAGGGGTGGGTGCGCAGGGTGTGGGAATGCATGCAATCTGTATTCTTATAATTGCTGGCATTTTTAATTTCTTTTTTTTTTTTGGATGTCCTCAGAACTTACCAGCCTGTGAACGTGAAAGAGGTTATGTTATTAATAATATTGGGCAAGCTTTATATTCCCACCTGCATTGCCCTGAGATCTTAGCTCCATCCGCCACTAGAGTCTCCTTGAAGGTCCCCTCCACCCTGGAGACCCCAGTTGGTGTCTCATGGTGACTCAGTTCTTCTGACCCTGCCTTTGTGAGGGAAACAGTTACTTGCCAGGCACTCAGAGGAAGCATATTTACACTTCCTTTGCTGCTAGGATCCTCACTGATGGTGCCTTGGCACTGTCTCCTGATGCTGCCAGGGGCCTGTTCCACCAGAGTCACTGAGTGTTCTGTGTAGAAATAAGTAGAATGATAGTATGATCTTCTCCCCAACTTTGTGATGCTCTTTGTCTCCTGGATCCCACATAGTATTATATGAATTTCAATTCTTCCCAAAACCCTGACTTCCAAAGCTGATCTCAGATTTTCTTTTTAGATACACGTTCTGACCCCAAATCAGCTTGATTAGATGGACTATAATAATGCTCCTGGTTCTGGAAAATCTCCAAAATCTAATGGCCAAATCAATACTATTTCCTCCCCTTTTCTGCCTCTTTTCCTCCCACCCCTGTTCCTGGAACAATATATTTACCACTCAAGGATGCAGTGGACAGTTGTGCAGGTTGTAGACTATGTGAGTAACACCTTCTAGAACTGCACAACTCATAATCATGCCAACTGGCCCTGTTAGTATTAAAGCCATTATTGCTGACCTGCTGGCCTTGTGGCTTTAGCAATCTATTCTTTTATTAGGCACTACATTAAATAAATAACTGAAAACCTTTTAAATAAGTAAATGATCAACATAACCAGTAGCTTATAACCTGTATTACTCAAAGAGTAGACCTTAGACTGGCAGCAGGAGCATCACCTGAGAACTTGTAAAAATGAAAACTCTGGGTCTCACAGAGCCTTCCTAAATCAGAATCTTTGGAGTTTGTGCCTGAAAGTCTGTGGTTTAACAATCTCTACAGGTGATTCTTCACAGGTTCATGTTAGAAGTACTGGTCTACAATCTACAGAATCTCTTGAGTTTGGCTAAGCTAACAGGAGTTGAATGTAGGTGAGATAACAAAAGTAAATAATAATGTATAATCATAATACATTAACATATGTATTACATATGTATTATATAAATGTAATAACGTGTCGCTGATGCTTCCAATTAGACCTCTTGGAAAAGGGGGCTGACAGGGATTCAAAATCTGTTACTGGGAATGTTCTTATCTTGACCAGCCTCTAACAACCATATCACCTGTAAACAGGGAATGGGGATAATGACAGAGAACTTACTGGGCTGTTGTGCAAATCAAACGAGAAACTAATGTGATGGTTCTATGCTCCCAAATGTTTATAATTGTTATTAATAATATGACTCTTTTAAGTCACTTGAGTATCATTTATTAAATTTCCACTTTAGGGAACTAAAATAGTATGTGGCAACTCACCAAAATGCTTTTATCCATGTTTTTCTACTCATGCATAATTGAAGAATGCCTTATTACACTATACCTTCTACAAATTGCTCCTGGAAGGGGCAAGGCTTTGTTTTCTTTTGTTTTAAGGATGGATTTAAAAAATCTTTTGTATTAGTGACTATTCATTGTGAATCAGAATAAAAGACATTTTTGCCCCTCCAGTAATTTATATTTGATGATCACATGCTCGGACAATTTCAATACACTTTAGAGGTACAAATGGGTCCTTTTAAGTGCTATTATTTTTTTAAAAATTGCTATTTTTGCTACAGATTCATTAACAATTGAAAACTTGAATTAGAAGTAACCTAAAAATGTCTTACTTTATGTCAATGAAGTCTATTAAATACAAATGAAATTCATTTTTGCAACACTCAATGAAGAATATATCACACCTAATGCAAATCTGATCTCAGATTTTTTAGAAAATAATCTGAACAAAGAGGAACTAAGTAAAATGTAATTTTAATATCATACTAACATGACAGAATAGGAGAAATAGAAGGTCAAAATGTTGCACTCATTTTTAGTTAATTAAGGTAAGCCCAGGAGGTTTCATTTTAATTATACACCAGAGGTGATGTCTTCAGGAAGTTCAAATAAATGCTCATTATCAATTTGAACTTAAAGTAGGCTTTGGAAAATATCTGCATAAATTCAGTAAAATCATCACACTTCTGTTAAATCCTCAAAGTTCATTGGTAGTTTTCCTTTGCTTTGCTCTAAGCTTTTTGCCCATAATAAAAGGAGAGCTATATATGACAGGACCTAGCACACAAGTTGGCACATATATACATAAGAAATGTTAGTTTCCTTTCTTTCCTTGCCCTTTATTAAACTTAAAGAGACTTATTAAATTTCTGGTCACATATTCATCTAGGATTTTTTTAACCATTTTTAAAACAGCAAGTAAATATTCTTGGAAAATGGAATTAAAACTCCAGGGAATATTAAGCTATTTGAAGACAAAATCTTTCAAGTACTATTAAGTGCTTAAAGTATTGCATAATCACACATATTAATAGTAAACATTTCAACATGAGAAGGGTTTTGTATGTGTTGCTGATGCTTACATTTTTAACTACTATTTTCAGGGATTACAAATTCAGTCATAGAATTTAATTCAAAGGAAAACTAGGAACCTCAGATGACAGATGACCAAGTTAAAAGGAATTCATATTTAAAATAAAAGCAAAAAAAATTCTTTAGATGTTTTTAGATCACTGGAAGAAATTCAAAATCAGAAATATATTTTGAAATGAATAATCCTACAGTAATAGAATTCTCAATATTTTATTTCTTACAATCAAAATTTGTAGATTTACATATAAAATAGTATAATGATTCAATTGTATAAATCTACAAGTTAAAATCAATGTTATTACTATGCATGGCATTTGTTACATATTAATTACATTGTTCAGAGTGTGTGATGTGTGTGTATGTGTGTGTGTGTGTACGTGTTCACAACACAAATGGACTAAAGAATGTTTAACTTTTCTAAATTCAGAAATGCAGGGCCAATTTTATCCCCTTCCAACTTGAAATTAGGGGTCTCAAAGATTCTAGACTGGAATACAGGAAATGAAAGTCCCTGCAATGCCCACAGAATAGGTACCAGATGGAGAGCAGGGTTACCCAGTATTTGGGACAAGGCAGCCCAGAAGATTATATCCTAGGAAACAACAAAATGAAAGTAACTGAACCATAAAGTACATGTTGTGGATCATTTATGTAGCCAAATGCACAAGAACTGTCTT
This sequence comes from Pongo pygmaeus, assembly GCF_028885625.2. Lineage (NCBI taxonomy): Eukaryota > Metazoa > Chordata > Mammalia > Primates > Hominidae > Pongo > Pongo pygmaeus. The sequence continues at coordinate 100,346,066 of NC_072384.2, read as the reverse complement.
GCCTTCTCTGTTTAACTATTTAGGGTAGAATCTTAAACAGGGCAATAAAGGACTTTAGATCAATCTAGTCTGATCTCTTTATTGTACAAATGAGGCTCAGAAAGATTAAGTGGCTTGTTCATATCACAAAGAGTAAGTGGAAGAACAGGGTCTTGAACTCTAAGTTCTCAGCTGAGTGCTTTCCCCACTATAGTCTAAGGCCTTTCTCCAGTATTAATTACCAGCATCACAAATGCTGTGTGAAGGCTGAAGTCAAAGCTTGACTCTGACTTTGTGGGTACAATCAGGGAGGGACTCCAGTCTTGCCCAGACCTGCCTTGAAGTTTGGTCCTGCACAAGTGGGAAGCCCTAAGGAATCTCTGGAATGAAGGAACACACACCTTCAAGAGTGATTATGGGGTATGTGAAGATGCACCCAAAAAGGCAGACTGGAACCACATCATAGGGTCATCTATATCCAGGCTACTAAATCTGGAAGTTATTTGGCATGCCAAGGCACGTCCCTCCCGATGCCTGGAACAGTGTAGGTATTAATGTTTGTTATATGAATAATGAGCTGTTGATAGTTTCGAGCTGGTTCTGGGCTGTGTTCTTATCAGACATGTACTGCAGGCTGCTAGATCTTTGACTGAGGCTCGAGGAGGCTGGTGGTTGGGAGAGTAGATGTAATCACAAGGATGAAAAAGAGTCTACAGTAAGTTCTAAAATTTTAACATATATAAATATACTTTTAATAGCCTTATTGGTGCATAATTAGACTTTTAATAAAAGGATTGCTCATAGGTGAATCCAACACATTTAAGTTTAAGCGAAAGAAGCCAGACACACAAAACTTGGCTCAGTGCAGCTCTTCGAGCAAGCAGACACCAATAGATAATTGAAGGCCAAGAGATACCTTACAAAAAATAATGGAGAGAGGAAGTAGATACAGACAGGGAGAGCCATCATGCAGCAATACCAGTCAGACACCTATGAAAGGAGAGAGCGGAAGAAGGGAGGAGGAAGGAAGGTTAGGTAGGAAGCATCTTAGACTGAAGGACATCTCTGAGAAAGACTTGGCCAAGCTGATGGGGATCCCTAGAGCAAAGATTGCCCACAGGGGGATCCCATGTTGGCTGGCAGTAGCTTGGCTTTGGTGCCTTTACCACGCCCAGTCATTGGCTGGGGGCAGCCTAGGGAGAGTGTGGTTTTGGCGGAATTCTGCAATGGATCCTGATAGTGCAATAGCTAAAGGCCATGGGCTCACTGCACTGTTTGCTGCAGGTTTTCTCCTGAAGGGACATCTGAGTGGTGCACATCCATGACAACTGTAACAGTATTTGATTCTATCTTCACAAAGTTAAAAAACAGTCAAATCAAGATGGTGGTTACCTTAAGGGAGAGGTCATAGCTGGAAGGGGATACAAAAGGGGCTTCTAGGGTACTGATAATGTTCTATCTTTTAATGTGGTTGCTGGCTACACATCAGGTGTGTTTGCTTTGTGAAAAATTCATTGAGCTGTAGACTTATGATTGTGCATTTTTCTGTTAGGTAATATTAATGCCAAAAGATAAAATAAAAAGATTGCTTACCAAGTTCAAAAGAAAATAATATTGAAGAGTTTACTGTAGTAGAAAATATCAAAAAGTTTGTTAGAAATTCAAATAATTTACTTTAAATATAATAAAAATATAGACTAAAATGGAACAGTGTGGACCAAGAGAGATCACAGGGGCAAGGCTGATACATTCTGACAAGTTTGTAAGGCTTCTTATTTGGAGGCAAGTGCGGTGGAGGGATTAGAGTAGGGAGAGGGACCTATGAATAGAGGCCAGTGGTGGTGGGTTGAGCCGGGCAAAGGTTACCATAAAAGAATGATCAGACAGGGTGTGGAGTCCCAGCAAACAAAACAGCATTAGCAACCAGAAAGCCAAGTTGGACAAGAAAACAAAGATGCATTTTGGAATCAACTCTTTGCATGCAAATATTTAGCACACACCTTGTCAGCTACAGGAGAGAAACATGTCAATATGTAGACTGGGGGCATCAAGCAGAATTATTTGACCATGAGGTTGGATTTCAGGTCCAAGGCTGGTTATCAGGTAAATGGATGAGCCTACTGACCCATCAATTCTGTTGGCTTTCTGCTCAACACTGGTAAAAGGAACAAACATATAACAAACAAATCAATTGTTGACGTACATCAGGAAAAGATGACCTTCCTATAAAAGAGATTAAGCTTTAGCAACGTGGAAAAGGTGGTTCACTTGTGGTATGAAAATATCCATCGGTTATATGTGACTCTGAGTAAAAAATATGACTCAGGAGAAAAGTGAGAGGACTGTAAAATTCATGGAAGGGCTATTTGCAGAAAAGGAAATTTCTAATTGCTTGACTTTAAGTAAATTTTTGATTTTCACTATACATTCTTAAGTTCATGGTTTACTGAAATAAATCCTTATATTTGTTCAGTACGTTACTTATTTTACATCTTTTTTGCATGTATGTTTTCTTTAGATCTTCGAATCAGCTGTGATGTCTACAGAATGGATTTAGTTTCTCCCATAATTTAAAAAATATAGGGTTACGTTAGTGTTCTCCAGAAAACAGAATCAATACTGGTGGTGGGGGGAGAGATTTTAAAGGATTGGTTCATGTGCTTCTGAAGGCTAGCAAGTCCAAAATCTGCAATGTGGGCTGGCACTCTGGAGACTGAGGAATGGGCTGATGTTGCAGTTCAGAGTCCAAAGGCTGGCCATCTGCTGCAGAATTCACTCTTAATCAGGTAAGTTAGCCTTTTTGGTCTTTTCTGTTCTTCAACTTACTGGATGAGGACCACTCACATGATGAATGGCAATCTGCTTTACTCAAAGTCCACCAATCCAAAAACACCCTTACAGAAACATCCAGATTAGTGTTTGACCACATATCTGGGCACTATGGCCCACTCAAGTTGACACATAAAATGAACCATTATAAGGTCTTAGAGTCCAGGACTTACTCAAGTCTATGGAGTTAATTAGTCACAGAATTGTTTCTAAAATTCTGGGCTTCTGACATTAAGTTCCCTATACGAGACTTACTGAGCGCTAGAATTAAGGGATAGTCTTCATAAATTCCGATTTAGGGAGCAAGAATGGAAAGGAGTTAGCCAGAAATGTCAGTTATAATTCCATAAGTGCTAAAAGCAAGAATCAGACCCTAGATAATTAGGAACCATGAAAAACCTTACTCCTCCTTAGTTAATGTTATGTGTAATTATACAAAATCACAAAACCATAAATGAACTCAAAATAAGAGAAAAGAAACTAAACCATCTGCCTAAATTTAAAAGATGCCTGTGAATGCTCAAGTTCAGGCCTGGGGTATTTCGCTACAACATCTAGTTGTAGTAGATGTGAATAATCTGGCAGCATATGGGGCCAGGGTGGGCTGGCGAGGAGCGAGTTTCAGCTGGAAGGCTGGTCTATTCTGGGAAGTCTGACCTATTCTGGGGGGCAAGCTTAGGCTTTCAGACTTGCAAACCAGCAGAGTAAGTAAGGTTTCTAGCAGCATGACTTTCCCTGCCATCCACATATCATTCCCCATCCTCCTCATCTTGGCAGGAGTTTCTGTGTCTCAGACAGGCTGGCCAAAGCAACTCATCATCATCACGATGAGTGTGAGATCCATGGCAAAAATTCACATTCCAAACCCATAAATCCATGAATTAATGATTCTGGAGGCTTCCTTGTCTCAACACAGTAAATTCACACACACTACAGTCTCCTACTCCTATTTACTTGTGATAATGAAGAATACAAATTGTATCACTCTTTGAAGACCTCAGATAATCCCCAAACTTAATTTTAAGTTAAATAGTTTTAACTTCCTGCCTCATAAACAGCTGTTCTTTCAGTCAATTCTTCTCGCCCTCCCTTTGCAAATCCTAGTGGGGGCAAAACAGCATGCACAAATGTGTGTCCTGTTTTTCATATGCTAAAAATTTCATGGCTCAGCTGTACATACATTGTTATATTTCAAATACACCCTGAGTGAGGGGACTTGAGATTTAAAATCATCTCAAGGTAAAGGAAAAAGTCTTTTGATTTTATAGTGTTCGTGTCCAAATTTACCTGCCATATAGTTCTGATTTTTATAAGTCATATTTGCTAAAAGGAAGGTAAAACAGTATTAATAGAAAGATGGGTGAGAAATGCAATTAATTAAGTGCCTACTAAGTGCCAAGTAGTATGCTGGACATGGCCTTGAGTACTCAGTGAGAACAAAACATGTTGAACATCTCTGCTTCTCAATAAGCACCTTTGATGCTCAAGATAGGCCTTAAGTGTCTAGTGAAAGGCAAGCTCCAATATTTAGCCCCTAAATATTGGAACAATAAATGTGCAACTGCTTAAGACAAAACAATGAATCACGTTTCATTTCTCTGCCTGAATAAGAGAAGCAGTCCTTTGTCCTGCCTTTGCTTCATGCTCAGCAGATGCTGGCTTCCCCCAAAGATAAAGCGTTCTTTGTGTGCTGTGCCCTCAGCTTCTCTGGGTATAGGATGGCAGCTTCTGTATGCAGATGCTGAAAAATCTTTCTGAGAGTGTTTACATAGTAGTTGTCTCTTGAGCACATGCTTATTTTTAGTGGTAAATTATCAGAGCTTGTGAGGCTGAAACCTCAGCTACTTTTTGCATGTGTTTTAAGTAACCGAATTTCAGACTCAGAAACCATAGACCACATATCACCCATGACAATAGTTTTCAGACCTCACCCTCTCATCGTGCCCGGTAATTGAAATTGATTAATGACTTACTGATTTAACAATGGTCAGTGAGGGTCCACAAAATGTTTATTTTCAGATTATTCATAGTTGGAAGTCAATTTATTCATCACCGAGAATGAGCTGAAATACTGCTCTTTGTGGAGGTAGAAACCTTAGATCAGTGATCTCAAGTCATTGCTCAGCATCTGTAGAGAGCCAGAGCAAAGAAAAAGGGTCAAGTCCTAAGACCTGATGGAAAAACTGCTTAACTTGCTAGTAGGGAGGTGAAGACTGCCTTGGATACTTAGAATTCCACAGATGCTGCTCTCAGCAGCATCCTTGATATTGCCCGAAAGTGGCAGAGATTGCTCCAAATCCTTCCGGAAGAGACCTGGGAGACACAGTGAACTCATATCCAAGATAGCTGTTTTTATGGGGCACAGCAAATGAAGAGCAGAGGCTCTGCCCCAGGCCCTCTGCTTTGTGCTTTGTCACCTCAGAGATTTAAGGAAGCAGCTTCATTCACTGATGACCAGGAAGGTTTAAGGGCAACACAGATTTTTTTTTTTTTTTTTTTTAAGTCAGGACTCTTGATTCTAAGCAACAGAACTCAACCTAACTTTTACTTTTTTTTTTCTTTTGCATTTTATTTATTTATTTATTTATTTTTGTTTTACTTTAAGTTCTGGGATACATGTGCTGAACATGCACGTTTGTTACATAGGTATACGTGTGCCACGGTGGTTTGCTTTGCTGCACCTATCAACCACACATGGTGGGCAAGTTTCCCATAATACCTGGTTAGAAATCACAGTCAAAAAAATAGCTGCCTCTACTGTGTTCATATGGCAGTCCCAGAAATGGACTTTGATTGGCTCTATTTGGACCACATGTGCATCTCTAGACCAAGCATTACACCTTGAGAGCCGTGATTGAATAACCTGACTCATGTGCCCACTCCTATGGCCAAAGCAGGTGGGGCTGTGTGATAATAGCTCTATGAGAATCTTACCACATATGCAAGGGGTGGGTTCTCCAAGGAAGGGATGGTAATAAACAAAAACAATGCCCAGTATAATATCTAAGTGGTTCATAGAACTCTAGTGGTCTTAAAAATAGATTACTGACGGCTCCTTTTTCCATCCACACTCTTCCTTTGTCATTCAAGGCAGTCCTTGATACACTGTTTATGCACTTGAGATAGGTCCAAATAAGACATGTACTAACCTACACCTAATAAATGTTAGGTTGTTGCTGCTTTCATTAAGCCAAATTTTTTTTTAATTAACTGAACAATTTATTATTTTAATTATTTCAGAGCCATGGTTTTGCTATGTGGCCCAGGCTGGACTCAACGTCTTGGGCTTTTTAAATGATCCTCCCACCTCAGACTCCCAAGTAGCTGAGATTACAGGCATGGGCCACTGCACCAGCTAAGCCAAATTCTTCTGTTAGGATAGCGTGCCATTGAGTGATATTTGGTAGACAAAAATACAAAGGAATATAAGCTTCTTAAGAGGCAGAATTTGGTTTCATGTTTGTTTCTGCCATAACAATGAGCATACAGTGTCTAGCACATGGAGGGCCTAAATGATTGTTTGTTAAGTAGGCCAACATGTCCTTTGGGGTCTTGGTAAATCCAATAGCTAAAGAATCTACATCTTCTGAGAACGTCCAGTTCTCCCAGACTCTTCCACACCAGAAATCCCTTTTTTTTTTCCTAAAGGATTTCCTTTAGCTAAAGACCTTGGGAAGAGTCTAGGCAGGTAACATACGAGATTGGCAAAGTGTGATGGCTGATGTTTTAGGGTTAGGCCTGATTTTAAAATTTCTAATTTTCAATAAAATTTCCAATAAATTGGGTTACCTCAGTGTGATGGTGAATTTTATGTGTCAACTTCACCGTCCATGGAGTACCCAGATTAAACATTTCTGGGTGTGTCTGTGAGGGTGTTTCTGGATAAAATTAGCATTTGAATTAGTGGACCCAGTAAAATGGGTTGCCCTCTTCAATGTAGATGGACATCATCCAATCATGAAAGGTGGAGGAAGGAGGAATTTCCACTTTTGCTTCTTGCCTTCTTGTTTGAACTGCGACTTTGGTCTTCTCCTGCCCTTGGACTGAGATTTACATCACTGGCTTATTTTGGTTCTCAGGCCTTCAGACTTGGACTGAATTACACCACTGGCTTTCCTAATAGCATGAGCCAGTTCCTCATCATAAATTTCTCTCTCTTTCTCTCTCTCTCTCTCTCTCTGAGAGATATATAGATATATGACAGACTACATATAGTTTCTTTGGAGATCCTTGACTAATATACTCAGGCAAATTATTTAATCTCTTGGATCCACAGTTTCCCCTGGTAGTACTATCCTTAGTGAAAGGGTAATAAAAATATCTGCTTCACAGATTGATAGGAAGAACAACTGAAATAAAATTTGAGAAAATTGGCACATAATAATAGATATTATTGAGGGAGCAGAGACAGGTACTGATAGGTGGACCAGAAACAAAAGAACCTAAAATGGTAAGGGGTTGAATGGGGAAATCAAAGGCCCAGAAGACAAAATTTATTTATTTAAGGTTGCCCACTATGATGTATTTGTGCTGTTGTGGCTACAAAAGCTAAAATCATTGGTAGAGAAGATATATCCATTAATCAATTAATTGCTGCCAATCTTGCACCCCAAGGGCACAGCATCTATGGTTTGGTCACAGTATATTTTTTAATTCATCTAGTGGCATCATAAGAAAATTTCAGGGATAGCTATCAAAATGAAACAACAATCACTCTGAGAGTAGATGCTAAAAAACTAACTGCAGAGTTGAGAACATCTTTGAGCGGCACACCAGTTAGTGGCATTTGTATTAAGCTCAAAGATACATTCATAAGCTTTACTAGAATATGAAAATTTTAGAGAAATAACATAGTATTAGACCTTACTTTTATAGTTACTAGAATGTAAAAATTCTCCCTAGAGACACAACCCTCCCCTCCATGGCTTATGCTGAATTAAGTAGTACTATATTTGAGGAAGTTTTACATTTCCCTCAATGCAAATCTATTTTAAGGTCAGCTGAGCTCAACCAAAAATAAAAGCCCAGCGTGGGCCTGCTGCTAATGCTTTATACATTGCATTTATAAAAGAACTGGCTGGCTTATTGCTGTGTATTGATATCTAGTAGAACTGTTGTTATATGTTAATTATTTCTGTGTTGGCCAACTAGGAATTATGAATGACTATGCCCTGACAACAATTTTTAGCTGTATGTGACAAACTTGTAAAGGACGGGACTTACAGTTTTGAAAACGTTTTGTACTGTGATTTTAGAAAAGAATACAATCTAAAATAACACACAGAAAAATTCAGTTCCACATTAGTCCTCCATGGATCTGCACATGGTTTTAGGATTGGCCCAGGGTTACTTCCAGCTCAGGTTGTCTCTTTTCTTCCCTTCCACAGGTCTGGGAGATTTGTCCCCTCTCTGGTTTCCTCTGGGGGAAAAAGGAAAGGCATACTTGAGATAATGGCAGAGAAGTTTTTAAATAATTACAAAAATAATCTTACCATGTACTCCTTTGGCAATTGTCACTGGTTGATAATGCCTAGTGGGTCTGCAACCCCCAGACCTCTCACAATCAACATGGCTAAAGCTTGAGTTAATTCTTTTCCTGCCAAACCTGCTGATTCATCCTTGCTTACTAATCTGTGCTGATGGCACCATTTCCACCCTGTCAACCTGACAAGAAACTTGAGTTACCCTTGAGTAGTCCTTGTCCTTTATATCTAATTGACCACCAAGTCCTTCCCCAGGATATATCCAAAAAGTTTTTAATTCCATTCTCCCTCTCCATTATCATTGTCATTGTCTGATTCAGACACTATTTTTCCCCTTGACTTTGGCAAGAGTTCCCATTGATTCTCTCCTTCCCTTCCTACACTCTTCCTTCTTAGCTATTATCCATATAATAGATACATTTTTACAAAATGTGATCATTTACTTTCTTGCTTAAAAAAAAAAAACCCAGTCATCCATGATTTTAGTTAGTAACTCTGGCCCAGACAAAATATTACCAATATTTAAGTATTCATTATGCAAAGAATTGACAATCATTATTATTAGATTGGTGCAAAAATAATTGCGGTTTTGGCCATTCCTCTTAGTGGCAACGGCTGCAACTACTTTTGCACTAGCTAATACATTAATATTGCAGCAAAATTTCTGGGAAGAGGAAACCTAATGAGGCAAGATCAGCACAAACAATTTATTAGAGCTTGACCTAGGAAACTAATGTATATTATACTGAGAATGTTGTCTCAGAACTTTAAGATGATGACTTCTTATAGAGATTTATCAGTCTCTATTTGTACCTCAAAATGGAGACTTAAAATAGTAATTGGTTAAAAGTTAAAGCAGACTATATTTCTTAAAAGATGATTGAGCCGTTTTCTAATCAAAACCAACTATCAAGACGAAAGTACAATAAAAAGTGACAAAGATAATGAACTACCACTATTCTCATTTAATTCCAACACACCACATGTACTTCCAACAACAACAACAACAAGAAAAAGCACATAAACTGACTTAAAGTATTTGGAAGCCTAGAACAAATTTTTAATTGTAGTAATGCTTTTTCATAATTTTCTAATTGTGGTAGCATAAGATGTTATCCAATATAAACAATTAACAAGCAATTTATTTTTGCCTTATCTTTAAAAAATTTCATTAGCTATACCTAAAAGATTATATGTAAATTACCAGGTAATATGACAACAGTGAATCTGCCACCCCACCAAAGAACCTGAACATTAACTCTAATTCCCCTAAATCTGTTTACTCCTCCTCTCTGTAGCTCCCAATTCTTCTGCAGAGGTAACCCAACCTGAGACAGTTGTTGCTAGGGGTGGTCTGAGAAAAACCAGTGATAAGATGAGGTTTTGAAGCTGGGTCACACACCTCCCTGTTGGCAATGGGGCCTTCATCACTATGGTAGGAGAAGTCCATATGGCACCTGGCGCAAAGTGGCAGTCCAGTGGTTAACCTTCTCACCAGAGGTGGATTGGGATGGTGTACTGGAGCAGTATACTACACTAGCTATCATGACACTGACATGCTAGGCACTTGAGAAATATGTAAATAGAAACCGTGAGAGCAATGGGATTAGATGGCTATAGCTAAGAACTGTTGATGCCCCAGGAAGAGGTAAGAAAAAGCTGCAAGTGACTGATGAGCAACTGAAAAGCTAGGATTGAAAAGCAGAGGGCTTCTCTGGCAGCTTATAATGGAGCTCTCTTCTCCTGCAGCAAAAGACAGAGAAAGCTGCAGACCAGTCCCCAGCCCAGGACTTAAGGGACCAAGCTCCAGAGAAGGTTAAACTTCAACCAAGACAGATCTGTTATGCCAATGTCAGGTCCTGTTTGGGGAAAAATGGGCCCCACTTTTTGGATGCAGACATCTTGGTAAATCACCCCTAATATTTCAAGTGCCAGACTTCTGAACTCTTGGAACCTTCAGAAGTGTCTCACCACCTTCTCCTATGAAGAACTAGCACACTGCCACTTTTAGGAAAAATTTAGAGATCTCTCCCTAACATGATGTACCCCCTCAGAATCTGCCCCTACCTTCCCTCCTAACCACTCTGCCTATAGTTAGGGTTAAGTCGTAGCATTCATCAGATGAAGAATGTTAGGGGACTCATAGGAAAGAGAGGGATCATGTCCCAGAAGGAGCTGCAAGACTTGCTAGCATGCTCCTGTAGGAAGGAGGAGATTTTCAAGGAATGGTTAGGTTCTGAGGGAGGTTAACCAAGTGACAAGAGCATAAGCTTGAGTAGGAGAGAATAAGTTGATTTGAGATTACTCTCCTGAGCTACAGGATTTAATGCCATGGCAGGGACCTCAGGAGATAGGGCTGGCTTGCTATTAGAGTGGCTCCCAGAAACATAGAAAAAGAGATGATCCACATGCAGTTGAAATGCTCAAATTGCCATGACAGATAGTTAAGGAAACAATGAAAAGGCTTGGTGAAGCAGGAATGAAGGTTCATCATGGGAATGCCTAGAGGATATACTATCAAAAAAGAATTGCTGGTGAGGGGGCACCAGCATCATTAACACGTTCAGTGGTGGCTCTCCTCTGTAGTCCGGAGCTGGAGTAGGAGAGGTCAGTACAGACTGAGGCTTGAGGATAACAATGGGGATGCTAGGACCCTGACACCATAGAGGCTCAGTGGACACAATGGTTTGCAATGAGTGGTAAGTGTGGAGTGGCAGCCAAGGAAGCCTGCCCTACAGAGAATTACGAAGATGCTTAATGGAACATGATATTCTTAGATGCAAATAGGTGGGCAGCTGACAAGACCACTACTCAGCTTGTACCGTCAGAAAAAATCAGAGATAATGACCAGGATACCGAGGGCAGTTGCTTCAATACAAAGTCTCTTGCATTTCCCCCAAACCTGTGCCAAACCTAGAGCCTAGAAACTGACAATAAGGCCAGGTCCCCAAGAGAAAGAACTGGGCAACACCATGATGAGTATACGTGGTGATGACTCCCTCAGCACTTCCCCACAGGAACCTATGGCCATTTACTCAGATAATTATATACATGGGAAAGGGAAAAACCCAAATATTTTGGGAACTATTGGATGGAGGGTGTTTTCATGGCTCATTAGCATGGAACACATTAGGGCCAGGTAATAAACTCCTGGCTAAAGTTAACTTACAGTGGGCCCCCTGGCCTATAGACTCAACTGCTCCATTGGTCATTTCTTTGGTTCCAGAATGTACAATAAAATTCCTATACACAGCAGTTGGAATAATCCCCATGTTGTGTCTTTTGCCTGTAGGGAAGGTGAAATGGAGGCCTTAGAAACTGCTCCTCTTCTCAGCCATGACAGTAAATCAAGAACAATAATTCTGGAGGAGTGGTGATAAGAGTGGAGGTTAATGCCACCTTTATGGAACTAAAGTGGGGTTGGCAAACTATCTTTGTAAGGGCCAGATGGTAAATATTTTAGGTTTTGTGGGCTAGATGTCTCTGTTGCAATGACTTTACTCTTGTAGCAGAGAGCAGCTATGAGCAATACATAAACAAATGAGCATGCATGTCTGTGTTCCAAAAAACTTTTATTTATAAAACAGGTCAGCTCATAGCTTGCCAGCCCTAATCTAGAGAATGAGTGAGTGGGTAGCGGGGAGATGCCCATCACTTCTTCATTGAAGTCACCAGGATAACAGTAGACTACCCCAAAGCCAACCCACTACTATCCCTAATTGCAGCTCCTGTGCCTGTTCTGGCCTCTTTGCTACAGCAGATTAACATGGCCTCAGATACATCGTATGCAGCTCCTAATTTGGTGAATATGTTCTTTCTATTCTGATCAAAAAGAGGATCATAAAGAGTTCACATGCACATGGAATGGGCAGCGATACACTAACATAGTTTTACAGTGTTGCCCTGGGCTGTGTTCTTTTATGCCCTCCATCATGACATAGTCTGAAGCAATCTACGTTTACAAAACATCACATGGATTCAGTAGCTCAATGATACTGTGCTAATCAGCCTGGATGAGTTGGACTGGATGAGCAAGATGCAACCGGAGGCTTCAGTTAAGACACACATGCTGCAGAGGGTAGGAGATAAGCACTGTGAAGACTGAGGGGTGTGCCACATGGGTAAACATTTTGGGATTCCTGTGATCAGGGATATGTTGAAACCTGCCCTCCAAAATTAAATGAGGAGGGAGATCCGCTGTTATACAATGGGAGCAGAGAAATAGGTTGCATCACCCAAGCGATCCACACAGGTGCTTTTGGGCACTCCTTTGCCCATCTCTATTGGCAAGTGGGTAAGCTCAGCAACTCCCACCTGAGAAGGACATGGTGACCAAGGGCTCAGATCCTTTACGGATGGTCTGCATCACACCAGGACATTAGCCACCAAGACAGCAGAGCTCATAGTTAAGGGTGGGGAAATCCAGAATGGATAGTCTAGGAGGGAGATAATGGGTATCAGTTGCATCCTTATGTCCAGCTTTAGTGGCAGTCATTTGTCCTGTTAACCATACCAAGTTTCCTGCAGAAAGACAAGCACACTATAATCCTGGAAGAGGTGAATGCATATAAAGAAATAGATTTGAGTAGTGCAAGGGGTGGACTACGGCGGATATAAAGATGCCTGCCCAGATACCTCTTCAATAGGGATGTTTTTGCAGTAGGTGCTGGGAATCAGCAGATAGTCTCCAACTGTGATTGCCTCAAGAACCGAGAGTCACTTGGCCCCAGGTATACCCATTCTGGGTTGGCCCACATCCAGTGATTTATCTTGGTGGGGGTCTAAAGGCCTGATTACTTGAGTCCACTGCAGGACAATCCTGACAGGTTGTATGTGCACCAGTGCCCTCCTTGGATTTGGCCTAGGCTCTGTGCCCGCATTGCAGTTGAATTTCTCCCTTTGTCCTTTCATGGGTGTTAATCACTAATAAATATCCTGCCTCACCATCTACTTGCAGACAATCCAACCTGTGACATGCAGTTTCACTATGATGGCATGGATTTCTTTTTGTTTATGATGCTTGGTATTAATTTTTGTTCCTAGATCTGTGGATTCATGGTTTTCATTAATTCTGGAAAATTTTGATAGCTATTATCTCTGTAAATGTTATCTCTTCTCATTTAACTCTGTGCTTTTTCTGGGATTCTCGTGTGATGTATATTACTGCTTCTCTTTCTACCCTCTATATAATTTTTCACCTTTTTCTTATTACTTTGTGCTAAAATTTTGGTAATTTTTAAAATAGACCTCTTCCAGTGCACTATTTGTCTCTTCTTTGAACAATAAACTGATGCTGCAGTCTTTGATTAAGATTTATGTTACAAAATTTTATTATTTACTTCCAAAGTTTTCAGTTAAAAAAATTAAATTTGTCTATCCATTTCCTCATAGTATTTTATCAATTGGTTATAGTTGTAATTGAATCCTTTACAATTGTGTACATTTTATACATGGCTGTTCTATATTCTGTATCTAATAGTTCCAATATCTAAGTCTAAAAAGGCCCATATCTGTTTTTTTTTTTTTGGTTTGATTTTTGTTTTGGTTGTTTCTGCCACCTCTTGGAGTGGCTTGCATTTGTGTGAGTTTGTTGATCTTTGATTGTGCATTCATTACTGATCTTAATTAGTGAGAGATAAATTGAATATTGGAAAAGTTTACCCCAGATATGATTTGATTCTGCTGGTGACCAGTGGGCTCTATACCTGAGAGCCCCTTGGTCTGTTCTCACTCTCTTCACATAGCTAAACCACACAGTTTTAATTATAGAAACTTTATAATATATTTTAATAACTGGTAATACTACCCCTCCCACTGAAGATCTCAGCTAGTCCAGGAAATGTGGAGCTTTTTTCCTCTGCCATAGAGGGCCATGCTATTTCTCAACCAGTCTTAGTTAACTCTGTCCCTTCCAGCTGCCCCAGCTCCTGGCACCTCTTATCTAAGGTGAGTTTTTGGAGCTTAGAGAAGGATCTCTGAACACATCCTCTATCTCTCATGAAAGTAGTCACGTCTCAGAGTGTATCTTCAATAGGATTTATTGTTTTGCAGTAGGGGGAGTTGCTCAGAGCATCTAGTTAGCCTTGATAATAGAGACAATAGCTTTTACTTAAAAAATACAACAGATAAGAACTTATTAGGCCAAATGTGTATGACTGTGTTCAAATTCCATTCATGCTCACACACGTATTGAGCATGACTGTAATGAGAGGAGTTGACATTTATGGAAAGCTACTTGTGTGCTTTATATAGATTTTCTTCCAAAAATGTTTTATCTTTTTAAGTACGGAAAATTTCAAATACATGGAAAAGGAGAGAGAATAGTATAATGGGCCTCTGTGTACCTATCATCCACCTTCAATAATTTCCAATTTATAGCCACTCTAATTTTATCTATTCTCTCATCTCTTATTATTTTAAAGCAAATTCAAGAGAGCATACGATTTCAACCATAAATATTTAAATAACTGTCTCTGAACATTAAATACTGTTTTTTTGAAAACATAACCACAAGAGCAGGATCACACCTAAAAAGTTGACAATGATTCCTTTATATCATCAGATATATTGAGAATACTAACTCTTATCTGTGATACCAGTTACAAATACTTTTTCCAAATTTATCATTTGTTTTTATACTCTGCTTATGGGATATTTTTGTGATGCAAAACTTTCTTTTTTTATCTTTTATCTTTTTTTTTTTTTTTTTTTTTGACAGAGTATCACTCTTTTGCCCAGGCTGGAGTGCAGTGGTGCAATCTTGGCTCACTGCAACCTCTGCCTTCTGGGTTTAAGCTGTTCTTGTGCCTCAGCCTCCTGAGTAGCTGGGATTACAGACATGCACAACCACTCCTGGCTAATTTTTGTATTTTTAGTAGAGTCAGGGTTTTGCAATGTTGGCCTGGCTGGTTTCAAACTCCTGGCCTCAAGTGATCCACTTGCCTTGGCCTCCCAAAGTGCTGGGATTACAGGCATGAGCCACTGTGCCTGGCACAGTTTCTTTTATTATATATAGTCAAATACATTGTATTAGTCCATTCTTGCAATGCTATAAAGAAATACCTGAGACTGAGTAATCTATGAAGAAAAGATGTTTAACTGGCTCATGGTTATGCAAGTTATACAGAAAGCATGGCAACATCTGCTTTTGTGGAGGCCTCAGGGAACTTACAATTTGGATGTAAGGCAAAGCGGGAGCAGGACTTGCATGGCAGGAGAAAGAGGAAGGGGTGGTGGTGATGGTGGTGCTACACACCTTTAAACAATAGATCTCACAAGAACTCACTAGCTATCATGACACAATACCAAGGGGGAAATCCACCCCATGATCCACTCATCTCCCACCAGGCACCACCTCCAACATTGGGGAATGCAATTTGACATGAGATTTGGGTGGGGACACAGATCCAAACCATATCATTCCACATCTCATGTCTTTCTCACATTGCAAAATACAACCATCCCTTCTCAACACTCCTCCAAAGTCTTAACTCATTCCAGCATTAACTCGAAGTCCAAAGTCTCATCTGAGACAAGGTTAGTCCCTTCCACCTATAAGCCTGTAAAATAAAAAAAAACAAGTTAGTTATTCCCAAGATACAATGGGAGTATATGCATTGAGTAAATATTCCTATTCCAAAAGGGAGAAATGAGCTAAAGGAAAGGGGCTATAGGTCCCATGCAAGTCCAAAACCCAGCGGGTCAGTGATTAAATGTTAAAGATTCGAAATAATCTCCTTTGACTCCATGCCTCACATCCAGGGCACACTGGTGCAAGGGGTGGGCTCCTAAGGCTTTGGGCAGTGCTAATCCTGTGGCTTTGCAGGGTTCAGCCCCTACAGCTGCTCTCACAGGGTGGTGTTGAGTACCTGTGGTTTTTCTAGGTTCACAGTGCAAGCTGCTGGTGACTCTCTTCTTATAGGTCTACTAGGCAGTGCCTCAGTGGGGACTTTGTCGGGGGGCTCCAATCCCACATTTCCCCACTGCACTGCCCTAGTAGAGGCTCTCCATGAGGGTTCCACCCCTGCAGCAGGCTTCATACATCCTCTGAAATCTAGCCAGAGGCTCCTAAGCCTCAGCTCTTGCATTCTGTGCACTCACAGGCTTAACACCACATGGAACCTGCCAAGGCTTACAACTAGCACTCTCTGAAGCTATGGCTGAGCTGTTCCTGGGTCCCTTTGAGACATGGCTAGAGCTGGAGTGACTGGGATGCAGGGAGCAGTGTCCTGAGGCTACATGGGGCTGTGGGGCCCTGGGCCTGGCCATAAAACCATTCTTCCCTCCTAGGCCTTTAGGCCTGTGATGGGAGGAGCTGTCACAAAGGTCTCTGAAATGCCTTTGAGGACTTTTCCCCACTGTCTCTGCTATTAGCATTTGGTTCCCTTTTACTTATGTAAATTTCTGCAGTCATCTTGAATTCCTCCCCCTCAAATAGGCTCTTATTTCCCACCACATGCCTAGGCTGCCAGTTTTCCAAACTCTTACACTCTGCTTCCATTTTAAATGTAAGTTCCAATTTCACATCATTTCTTTGCTCATACATATAAGCATAGGTTGTTAGAAGTAGCCAGCCCACATCTTGAACACTTTGCTGCTTAGAAATTTCTTCCACCATATACCCAAAATCATCACTCTCAAGTTCAAAGTTCCATAGATCCCTAGGGCAGGGGCACAATGCAGCCAGGCTGTTTGCTAACACATAACAAAAGTTACCTTTGTTCCAGTTCCCAGGAAGTTCCTCTTTTTCATCTGAGCCCTCCTTCGCCTGGCCTTCATTGTTCATATCACTACCAGAATTTTGGTCATGACTATTTAACCAGTCTCTAGGCAGTTCTAAACTTTCTCTCATTTTCCTGTCTTCTTCTGAGCTCTCCACACTCTTCCAACCTTTGCCCGTTATGCAGTTCCAAAGTTGCTTCCACATTTTCAGGTATCTTTATAGCAATGCCTCACTCCTTGATACTAATTCCCTGTATTAGTATGTTCTAATTTCTAAAGAAATACCTGAGACTGGGTAATTTATAAGAAAAGAGGTTTAATTGACTCATGGTTCTGCAGGCTGTACAGTAAGCATGGTGGCATCAGCTTCTGGGAGGCTTCAGGGAATTTACAATCAGGGCATAAGGCAAAGTAGTTAGTGGCACTTCACATGGTCAGAGCAGGAGGAAGAGAGAGATGGGAGGAGGTGCCACAAACTTTTAAACAACCAGATCTCATGAGAACTCACTCACTATCACGACACAATCCCAAAGGGGAAATCTACCTCCATGGTTCATTCACCTCCCACCAAGCCCCATCTCCAACCTTGGGGATTGTAGTTCAACATGAGATTTGGACAAAGACACAGATCCCTGTTTGTTTTTACACTAAACTGGAAAAGATACTAACAGAAGGTATCTCACTGATAACCTCTACATGTAATATCTGGTTGTTCTGTGTATAAGTAACTTTCATTTCACTAGCATAATCTTATTTTATTTATTTAGAAAAATATCAAATATCAATCCTTTTCCCTCATTGTTCCTAGGTATTTGAGTTGTAGTTAGGAAAGTTTTTCCACTCCCAGATTATAATTCACTAATGTTTTCTTCTACTTATTATATGATTTTATTTTTTATGTTTAAGTCTCCTGTCTATCTGGAATTTATCCTGGTATGTGGTGTGAGGAATGGATGCAATTTTACATTAATCCTTGTCATTCTCCGGTTATCCTTTACCATTTTCTAAAACATACATTTTCCCTCACTGATTTGAGATGCCAAGTTTATCAAACTTTAAATTCTTATATGAAACTAATTCTATTTCTACATTTTCTGTTTCTTTCCATTGGTGTGTCATCAATCTCTTCATGTACCAAATCCACACAGTTTTAATTATAGAGGCTTTATAATATATTTTAATATCTGGTAATACTACCCCTTCCACACATATTTATCCTTTTTTTTGAAGTTTTTATTCCTGCTAATCTTGCTTGTATTTTTTTTAAACATGTAAAGTTTCTAAAAGGGTTTTTCCTGCAATTACTGCCTGTCTTATAAAAGAACTTTAAAATCAGGTTAAGACCCTTATTCTTAATGAATATAGTTTTTACTAAAATAGAATTATCTTGCTTGTTAAGTTATATTTGCTATCTTATTTTCCTACACATATATTGGTACTTCTCAATGCACTACAGGAATATTTTTAGAGCCCATGTATTGTACAATATTGTACCCCTTATTTTGAATAATTTTTAGTATTTATCTTTGCACTAAACTCAAGAAAACACTAACTGAAACAGAAGGTATCTCACTAATAACCTCTACATGTAATATCTAGTTGTTCTGTGTGCAAGTAACTCTCATTTCACTAACATGATCATATTTTATTTATTTAAAAATGTATTTCTTATTGTATGTATTTAAGGTACACAACATATTTTGATACACATATAATCAGTGAAATAATTACCATAGTCAAACAAATCCATC
Organism: Pongo pygmaeus; assembly: GCF_028885625.2. Classification (NCBI taxonomy): domain Eukaryota; kingdom Metazoa; phylum Chordata; class Mammalia; order Primates; family Hominidae; genus Pongo; species Pongo pygmaeus. The sequence continues at coordinate 100,327,303 of NC_072384.2, read as the reverse complement.
ACCTTCCATAGTTACCTTTTGTGTGTCTGTGTGCTAACAGCACCTAAAATCTACTCTCTTAGCAAACTTTTGGTATATAATACAATATTTGTAACTGTAGTCTTCATGCTGTACATTATGTCTATAGACTTATTCATCCTACATAACTGCAAATTTGTACTCTGTGACCTATTTCTCCCAATTTCCTCTCCCTTTCTGCCCCTGGTAACTACCATTTGACTTTGTTTCTATTTATTCAACTTTTTTTATTCGAAAAAGGTTCTGCATTTACATGCGATCATATCGTATTTTTCTTTTTGTGTCTGGCTTATTTCACTTAGCATGACATCCTCGGGTTCATCTACGTTGTTACAAGTGTCTCTCTGCTTGTTGGAAACCATGTCCTTTCACAGGGACAGCACGATGCTGGGTACTTAAAGGCTGCTCAGTAAGTATGAATTGGCTTTTGCACGGCAAATACACATTATCATTACATTGCTTATATTTATAGAGTGATTACTGAAAGGGAAGCCCTGTACTAAGTGCTGTGCAAGGTGTAAAGATGAATCATCACAAAGATCAAGGAGCTTACAAAATAGTGAGGAAAATAAGTTGTGTACCTAAATAATTATACCAGAAGACCTATAACCAGAAGAGATGTACAATGCATGCCAAGCAATAAAGAAAGAGAAATTAGTTCTACCTTGGGGACTGGGCAACAAGTTAGCATGCCAACATCTTGTTTGTTTTGAGAATTAATCAACTAGGAATGCACCCATTGAAGAATCAGGGCAGAACTATCAGTTTGTCAAACCGGTTTCCATGAAAAGAAATTAATGCATATTTCCTTGTAAAGCACTTATTTCCTCCCGTATTTACTTACCGTCTTGTAGATGTGCCCTGGAGAAATGAGTATTTTTGGCTGGTGAGGGGGTAATGAGTTACTTGTAAGTCATTATTATGAAGAAGCTATTACTCCAGAATGATATTCACTGAGGACTCCAGAATGATATTTACTCCTTGTCTGGTTGCAAGGCACATCGCTGCCTGATTGGGCCTGAGAAGAGTGGGTGCACCCTAACGTCGGAGAGGGAGGGTGCAGCTTGGGTACAATTTCAAACTGAAATGTGTTTCTGGTTGCAAAGCAAAATGAGTACTAAGAGACAAAGCAAAGCAGAGAAATTGGCTCTCTGGGACTGATACCTGAGCTCACCAACCAGCTAAACACTCCCTTTGTTTCCTTTTTGAGCCGCCTCATCATTCCCTTTACTGGACATCCCCAAAAGATTGTTCAGTTCTTAAATCCCTTGTGTGGTGGTAAGAGGTCTGGGAAGTTTCTGGAGAGAAGAAGTGGTTTCTGTGGGTGTGATCTGGTAGACACCCAACTGGAAGCCTCTTTGGAAACCCCAGGAAACCTCCATGGGCTCTTGCCAGGCCCTATGCCCTCCTGTTCCCAGTCTACTGCTGACTCCACACTTAGCATCCACTCACTTCAACTCCCGAGAAGACTGGCCCTTCAGAAGAGACAGGAAAATATCTGTGAGGGGAATCCCTCAACTCCAGGTATGCCCTTGCCCCAAAAGATGAATTCCTGGCTGGTTCTCAGGCTAACAAGCAGAGATGTGTCTTACGCTGTATTCTATAGAATGAGAATACGGCTTTATTTATAATTTTATAAATCCAGCTGTGATGGTTAATTTTATGTGACAACCTGACTGGGCCATGAGGTGTCCAGAACCCTGATACACCAGCCTTGTGATAATATTGCTTATTGTAATAAAATGTTCAATATGGCACAATTGCTGCAGATACAAATGGTAATCTAATATATTCTCTTACTACATCCTTGGAAGAAGTATAAAGGACGACTTAGCTAAAATTTAAAAAAGTCTATGGTTGTACCTGGAAATAAAGAAGACTCATGAGTACCATATTAATTTCTACTGGCTTATCTTGTCATTTGTATCCTGAGAAACCCCCACTTTCATGCAGAAAACAGAATATTTTGCCTTCCACACCATTGTGGGGATCTGAAAGAGTTTCTAGTTGTGTTGTAGGAATTTTTGGGGGCACATTAGGTAGGCCTCATTACTAAAATCTTACTAGCGTGATTATTTGAGTTTTGTCCGTGAAATGTTACCATTCAGACAATGTAGAGGCCATGAAAAGACACCCTGGCCAGAGAGCCTGAATAAACACCTGAACAAACACCACAGCCTCCCATGGCCCAGGGCGGCTCATTGTATCATCCAAAGAAACTCAGTCTAGCATCCAAAAGCAATCAAAGGGCCATTCACATCTTTAATTGCATTTCTGAAAGAACTTTTATCTTCCAGGGATCCCACGATTTTACTTTGTGATTCAGTTTACAACCTGTAGAAACGTCTTTGAGGGACTTGGTTCCTCACTAGGCGATCCAGAGCTTCTCCCTCTCTTGATGGCTCCTCTTCACTTTCCGATCAGCTCTCTTCTCCAAGTCTCAGCCTCAGTGGCCCTGGTCCTCAGGGCGCCTCCCGACTACCTTTCACCTTTCTGATCTTGTTTTTCTCTTATCCGTTTACCCGATTCTGCCTCAGGGAACCTGGAAACTGGGCCAGCAGTGAAAGAAGGCCATTGGTAAAGTGGAGGAGAGGGAGAAGTTGAAGGGACAAAAGTGTACATCTTTTTCTAGATGAAATCTTAAAAATACTGATCTTTTATTTCCTCTCACTGTCACACTATGAGGTGGTGCCACGGGTCAGTCTGGAGTAGAAGACATGTTAGCTGTTGCCTCAGCACCCGGGGAATATTCCTTCCAACCACGGCTGCCTGCACAGGGCTTCTGGATTGCCCATTGGAAGAAAGCTGGCACATCTCTGAGGCTTTGCTAAGCTTCATCCAAACTCTTGTGTGGATGCGAATCCTTTTCAATGACTCAACACTTGTACCCCTCATTCCACACACAGGTGGTGTTGGGTCTTGACGACCACAGTGCTGGGATAGAAGGGAAAGAAAAGTCTTTGTGCTAGTGCTGAGTTGGGCCCGCATTACACATACTACTGGCTCATTTTATCTTCTAGAATAACACTGCAGGATGGGCAGAGCAAGCACGAATATTACTATTCTCATTTTCTAGCCCATCAGACCTGGCATTTCTGTTAAATGTTAGTGAGTGCTTCAGAGCAGTAGGAAGAGTTGTTCAGGCTAATTGTAATTATATTAACTTACCTTAAGCATCCTGGGTATTCTTCCCTTTTATATGTTAAAAAAAGTCCACTTTAAGATATGAAATAAACATGTTGTTTTTTTTCCACTGGAAATCATGCACCACATCTTTTACAAAGAAAAACATTGAATTTATAAGCATACTTATACTGTAATCATTTTCTGTGATTACTTTTCATTTTTATGCTAATATAACTAGAATTATGTATTGCATTATTTTTCCATAGTGCATCTACCCTGATAAATACAGAAAAAGGAAAAAACACCCAAAAATATCTCCTGAGAAAGACCATAAATATACCTTTTTATCATCCTTAATAGCAAAGCATTTTATTCTGTCTTCTTTCTCTCTCTGCCTCTCTCTCTGACTTCATCAGAAACAATCTATAATATTTATGGGTATTGCATAGATTTAGAAATAGATTTATTTATAGGATCAAAGTAGATATCGACCCTAGTTCACCAAAAACAAGGTCATTCTTCAGTTCCTGTGAATCTCCCAAGTTTGCAGCCTCTTCAATTATATGGCCTGACCCTTCCTTGGTCTGTGGGATTTTTCGAGGACCATTATGCTGATTACAAAGCTGCTTCTCAGTGAACTGATTGTGCTGAATGGCACAGATTACCTTTGGGCAACCAACAGGTGTATCAGCGAGGCATTCAAATGCATGACCCTTGAAGCCTGAAGAATATATCTGAGGTGAAATAAAAGGGAGGCCTGGCCATAACGGCTCAGATGTACATATTATGGACACCAGCCAAATAAAGGGGGTCTGTAGATACCCCCTTGTCTTCTGGGGGACTGGGGGCTAGAGGACAAACTGAAGGCAGGTCTGTGTCACGTGGAGGAGGCGGGATTAAACCCACAGTTGCTCAGCAGTGTTTTTTCCACTTGAAATCTTTATTTTAATAATCATGTTTGAATTTCTTCTGACCACGAAAAACAAGTTGAGTTGAAATCTCTAGCAGCATCTTGTTTTCTTGCTAGAGGCGAGCAGGAACCCTCCTGTTCTAGGTACAGATATGAAGAACTCCAGAAACTTAGTTTTCCTTCACTTTTCTTTTTTAAGAGGGAATTGGAAGTAGATGTAATAGAGAAAAGCTTAAGCATGATGAAGATTTTCTTTTTTTTCTTTTCTTTTTTTTTTTTGAAACAGAGTCTTGCTTTGTCACCTAGGCTAGAGTGCACAGGCACGATCTCTAGTCACTGCAACCTCTGCCTCCTGGGTTCAAGCAATTCTCCTGCTTCAGCCTCCTGAGTAGCTGGGATTGCAGACGTGCAGCACCACCTCTAGCTAATTTTTGTATTTTTAGTAGAGACAGGGTTTCACCACATTTGCTAGGCTAGACTTGAACTCCTGGGTGATCCACCCGCCTTGGCCTCCCAAAGTGTTGGGATTACAGGCATGAGCCACTGCACCCAACCTAGGCACTGCGCCTAGCCAAGATTTCTGAAATGAGAACTTGGATTGTGCCATACTTATAAGGCCAGCAGGGCCCTCCCCACCTGTTTTCCAGACACAGATGCCAACCTTCTCTGCATGCCCCAGACCTCAGGGCCTGTGTTCACCTTGTAGCTCCGCAGGATGAAAGCCCGAACTGGTCAACTTGTGCTTGGCTGCATGCTTTCCAGCACTGCTCACTGGAAGTCACATGAGTTCTCCTCTAGGAGTCCTGTCTTACATCCTACCCTGCGTTCACCCCCATCTAGACCAGGGCTGAGTTCATGACAAAATCACAGCAGGTGCTGACCACCAAAACCCCTTTTGGTCTCAAAGTGCTTCAGCCTCTAAAATGTGGATCATGTTTTGAAACATTAAGCAATGTGTACATCCTTCCTCTTCCCTGTAAATCATGTTCTTTGATAGCCATTGTAGCTCCAGAGAAGGGAGTGGGTACTGCTTTCAGGAGAGAATGAATGTGACCAGAGTTGCTGGTAGCCCTTAGAATGCCTTTGTGCAAATTTTAAAAAGCGTCTTCTTGCTCTAAGTAGACACAGCCCAGTGCCAGCTCACTCATAGCTGGGTGAGCAGAGGTAGATACCTGCTGTCTCACTTGGGCATTCTTGTGCAGGCCACAGTCTGTACAACTGTACATGGTGGCCCCTTTTGTAAGTGCTAACCCTGGCCAACCTGAGAGAAAAAAAAAGAAAGGTCATCCCTCTGGTCCTCAGTGGCTTGTGGGGAGGAGAACGAGATGGAGGTAAGAGAAGCACGAACTTTGAGTCCTGATATTTCCTTTTCAGAGGGGTGACATATTTTGTATAAGTTTAGGAGAAAACTCAAAGACAAGGACATTTATCCCATTCCTATTTGGGAGGATGCCCCCTTGCAGCAACACCCTGTACTATCCTCAGTGATGGACAGTGTGTCTGGGCAGAGAGGAATGTTGTGCTAGCACGCCTCTGCTTTCATGTGATTGCAGAGCCCCGAATGTCCTGCATGGCTGTGGCAGAATGCATGGGGACTGAAAGTGTAGCTGGGAAACCTGCCAGCGGGTATCACTGCAGTAGGGTCATTGTGACCTGTGGCTAGGAGTACAGAGCACCATCCAGGATGGGCATCCAATGGAAGTCATGGCCAATCAGGAGACCCTAATTCCAGGGATAGCCTGGGGATATCCAGAAAGCAGAGGAGTGGGTTCTGCCCTTATTGAGCCCAGGGATCTGACTGCCCATTCACAAGCCCCAGATCTGGCATCTAGTGCCAGCAGAGTGCCCAACAGCCAGAGCCAAGAGACCAGGGAGCAGGCAGATGGATCCGAGCGAGCCCATCTCAGAGCTCTCAGAGCTGTCCTTCTCATGCCACTCAGAGGTCACACAGCCTTCCTTAGTTCTCCAGGACGTCACCTCAGAGAGGAGTAGGAAATCTGAAAGTATGGCATTTGCCTGAAAGAGAATGATTTCTCCAAAGAGACTATTTAAATGATTGCATAAAACTATGTTGATGAGGCTGGAATTTCATGTTGTCCTCCTTACACAGTGGGACAGAGGCTTACAGCAAAGACTGGATCAGCTTTAGGAGATAAAGAAGCTACATTTTTGGGAGGCTGAGGCAGGAGAATCGCTTCAACCCAGGGAGGCGGAGGTTGCAGTGAGCCGAGATCTCACTACTGCACTCCAGCCTAGGCAACAGAGCGACACTTTGAAAAAAAAAAGAAGCTACATATTTTTCTGGCCTCTCTTCTTTGTGGAATTGCCCCCACCTTCACCCTCATTCCATATCTTCCTGGCCAGCCACCCTATGACAAGAGTGGAGCAGGTAAAGCTAAGGGTTTTGTGACTTGGCCAAGGCCAAACATCTGGTTGGTGGTGAAGCTTGGACTGGAACCCAGCCCTTTTGTCCAAGTCTATTCTCCAGACTGTCCCTCAAAGGCCATGAACAGACTGGCACCAATCTAAGAAGACATTTTTACCCATCTGTCTTCAGCCAGGCTTCCCAGAAGACGACCCTGAGACAAAGATGTATGTGCAAGTGAAATATGAAGGAATGGCTCTCAGGAGAAACCAATCAGGGAGTGAGAGAAACAGGACAGGGATGGGAGGGAATCCAGGCAAGGGCATGACTCCAGGGGAAATCCCAGTCTCAGCCTGAGCACGTGGAGAGCTCAGGAGCATGTATTCTCCCTGGTGACAAATTCTTACAGCTTGATGTTTTCTCCTCTCCTGTACTTTACCAAGAGTGAGCGGGTTTTCCATTTAGATAAAGTTTCATGTGTTTCTCTTCTGCCAGCTGAAAATTGCAAACAGAGGTTGTTTACCTCCAGGAAGGCAGCAGGGCTTTCATCCTCAGGCACCATCTGTCAGATGATAGACCACACTCGGGTGTGGAGTGGGGGCTAAACTCCCCAACATGAACCCAAACCATCTCTAGAAGCCCAAGGGCTGTTCTCTGAAGGTGCGCTGGTGGAAGCTATCAAAAGCAAAGCACAGAAGCTGAGGGATGAGCACAGAGAACCCATAGGAGGGATCTGAGATCTGGGCACACCCCCCAGAACCCCCAACAGTGTCTGCTTTCTCTGTGTTGTTTGAGATTATCAACTATCCTCTTTCTTGGGAAAAACAGTCCTTTAGTTTGAAATTATGTTCTTCTGGTATTAAAGTACTGTCCCTTTTATGAAGAACTGGCAATAGTGGCTAATAAGACTTGGTATTGATCCTATGTCTTACTTAGAAAAAGGAAAGTTGCCAACTGCCTATTAGTTCCTCAATCTTTTTTTTTTTTTTTGACATATTACTTGTCCGCAAAACCCAAAAAATCTGGGAACCACCATATCAGTCCTTGTTGCTTCTCCTTTTGATTGGTTTCCAAAGTACTTCCTAACCATTCTCTCTGTGATTTAAAACAAAACAGGCAACTAAAACAATAAAGAGTTTGGAATCCAGCTCAGTAATAATTGTGTAAACACTGCTTTTCCTCCCAGGAGGGCCTCTGTAGTCATCAGCATGTGCATTTTCCCATGCAACTTGAAGGCAGAGGGGCAAGGGAAAAGCTGACTCAGAAGGAATGTCCTGATCGCCACTCGCCTCACTTCTCTTCCACGACTCCTAGGCTAGGAGGCACTGGCTGCAGTGGTAGGTGGGAGGGTATCTCTTCTCCACCTCCTACCCTTCCAAACCCATCAGGAAATACCCAGAAACCACCGGTATGTGAGTGTATGAGTGTGTGTGTGTGTGTGTGTGTGTGTGTAGTGGGTGACTAAATGTTGCATGAGAACTAGAGAGTGGTGAGAAAGGATAGTAGTGATGAGAGTCCAGTTAAATGTGAAAATTAGATGTTCCTCCATCTATGCCTTGTTCTTATTCAAAGGAGTAAGTTGCATCAGCTTAATATTCTCCCCAGTGACAAATTCTTACAGCTGACAGTTTTCTCCCCTCCTGTACTTTACCAAGAATGACTGGGTTTTCCATTTGGATAAAGCTTCATGCGTTTCTCATCTGCCAGCTGAAAATTGCAAACAGGAAAATTCTGTTCGTTGGAGCAGTTCCTGGAGCAGAGGGATAGTTTCAGTTGATCAAAATAGTTTATAGTGCTTGACGGTTTTTACTTGAACTGTAAGAATCAAGGATGTATTTGTGTAAAGGAATATCATTGATCATTCTGTTCAATTTTATGCTGTTGACTCTTAAAAAATGTGTGGCCACCAATAAGGTATTCCAATAGTCTCATTTTAATGAGCGATAATCAATATTTATATTTTGATTCCATATGATCTTATAGAAAATTTTATTTAAAATTATGATTTTAACATAATCTTATGTCTAAAATATTTACTCAATATCAAATACATACCAGGTGCAGTTTTAGGTGCTGGGGATCCAGCAGTGAGTTAAAGCCACAGTATTGTTGTCAAAGAGTTGAGCTAGCATTTCTTGTGAAATTGCTTTTTAAATAACTTATTTTCATGGGGGCAATCTAATGTTATATCATGTAGAAATTAAATTTTACTAACAAATATTGAATTACTATTATTTTGTTCTTAAAGTCAGAAGGAAAGTCCTACCAAAGCCAGAAAATACCATGTTTTAATACAGGTGTTTAATAGATTTAATCTTCTCTGAAAATAAGTAACATTTAAATAGAAAATAATTCTTGAAGTTCACAAGTTCCTAAATCTGTAAGATTTAAATGGCTTAAGGGCCAGCCAGAGAACCTGGATTTCATCAGGCAGACAACAGCAAGGAAAATCATGTAGATGAAAACCCCCGATTTCCTTCCCTGAAAGGGAGAGTGACTTGTGGATTACCTAGATCATTGTCTCAGTTCTCTACCTTTAAAGATTACCTGAGAGATAAGCCAGAATAACATGAACGTATTTAATGTTGTTTAGTTCTCTAAATTCTTTAACAACATAAAGAGATTTACCTTTAATTGCGTCAGATCACCAAGCCAGGACTTAATCTGTTGAGGTCTTTGGTGCTGAAATCTAGTAAAGTCCTCAAAATGTTTCTTGTCAGGGATTCTGCGCCAGAAACAATCAATAGAGAATGGCAAAGGGAGGCTCATGTAAGTTAACGACACTTGGAATGTGATAGGTACCTGGCAACATCACACTGATGATGCAGCTCTTCCTTATTTTTTATTTTATTTTACTTTTTTTTTTTTGAGACAGAGTCTCGCTCTCTCACCCAGGCTGGAGTGGAGTGCAGTGATGCGGTCTCGGCTCACTGCAACCTCCGCCTCCGGGGCTCAAGCAATGCTCCTGCCTCAGCTTCCCGAGTAGCTGGGATTACAGGCATGCACCACCATACCTAGCTAATTTTTTTCCTATTTTTAGTAGAGATGGGATTTCACCATATCGGCCAGGCTGGTCTTGCACTCTTGATCTCAAGTGATCCTCTGGCCTCAGCCTCCCCAAGTGCTGGGATTACAGGCGTGAGCCACCACGCCCAGCCAGCTCTTCCTTCTTAAACGTGTATTACTCTACTGTGTTATTTTGCCACATGATGCCAGTAAAGGGCCTTTTCATTAAATTTTGGAGAGAACCAAATTCAGCCAAAAGAGGCCCTTTTAACTAAATAATGAAGTTTTATAAAAATAATAACACACAGCCAAGCGTGGTGGCTCACACCTGTAATCCCAGCACTTTGGGAGGCTGAGGAGGGAGGATTGCTTGATTCTGGGAGTTTGTGACCAGCCTGGGCAATGTAGCAAGACTCCATTTCTACAAAACACAAAAACAAAAACAAAACAAAATAGCAAAGCGTGGTGGTGCACGACCTGTAGTCCCAACTACTCAGGAGGCTGAGTTCGGAGCATCACTTGAGCCCGGGGGGTTGAGGCTGCAATGAGCTGTGATCATGCCACTTGCACTCAGCTGGGTGACAGAGTGAGACGTTGTCTCAAAATAAAATAAAATAACAATAGTAGTAATAATGCTTCTCTAGCTCAAGGACATTTGCTCATGAGTAATTTTAAAAATTAGCTTTATAATTACTTGTGAAGTTTCTTTTTGGGTCCTACAATTTAATTTAATCATAGCATTTATTGCACATTTTCCATATACCAGACATTTTCCCAAGTGCGTTACATGCATTATCTCATTTAATCCTCACAAAACCCTGTAATGAGGGTATTCCTGCTTTACAGATGAATTAACTGAGGATTTGGAGAGGTTAAGCAAATTGCCCAAAGTCACATAGGTAGTAACGGGGAGAGGTAGGTCTTGGAATCAGGTCTCATTGTGCCCAAAGTCCACGTTGCCAGCTTCACACTGCTCTCCCACTACTTGATAACACGCTGATGCCACCAGAAATTAAGGCAGATTCCAGGATTGTAGAGCAATTTCTGGTAACTTCGAGGAAATGACGGGAATCTTTCCTAGAGTCGTTTCCCCAAGCCCCTCTCACATTCCACCCATGTAACATAATGGCGCTATTGTGCCTTAGAGTGAGTTTTTTAGTTGGATAAACACTCACCTAGCCAGCTGGAACCCATACCTAGCAGCTTCCTCGTACAAACACTCACTATTTATAATGTTAATTACCCTGTGCAGTACAATTCTTTTAGAAAAATGCATGATGTGTACTCAAAAAAGCATTTTTTTCCACACAGTCTTGTTACTCAAAAATGTTGGCAAGGGATCATAAGAACATCATAAGCCTTGCATAGAATGTAAGAAAAACAAAAATACAACTGAATTTAAAGAGGGTGTATTCATTCCAGAGATGTTTTTGCTTCTTAATGACCATTCCTCCTTCAAAGTGGAGATGGCTGTGTTTCTGATGAGGATGGCGCTATTCTGTCTCCAAATGCTGTTCTTTAGTTAGATGTTCCAAGCAACTCTATAATTTGAAAATAACATCATGAGAAAAGAAAAAAGCACACATACCATTTTAAAGTTGTGTATTTAGACGGGTTTTTTTTTAAGTGTGGAAATTTAAAAGTAAACTTAGAATTTTGAAGACAAGAAGTTTTCAGAATTTAAATATTTTTAAGATAAAATTGAGTTCTGCATTAAGGTAGATGTATAAAAGAGAAAAGAGTTGAATCCTTATTTTTCAACTAACTCAAGGCGCAAACTACGTATATATTTATAAACCACTGTTGATATCTTTATTGGTGGTCATCTTCAAATTTCAAAAATATGTAGATTTAGAGAATATTATATTATACAATAATAATTTGCAGGTAAGCATTCGCCTATATCAAATGTATTAAGATGTTTCTGGCTGGACACAGTGGCTCATGCCTGTAATGCCAGCACTTTGGGAGGCTGAGGCAGGCGGATCACCTGAGGTCAGGAGTTTGAGACCAGCCTGACTAACATGGTAAAACCCTGTCTCTACTAAAAATACAAAAATTAGCCAGGTGTAGTGGTGGGTGCCTGTAATACCAGCTACTTGGGAGGCAGAGGCAGGAGAATCACTTGAACCTGGGAGGTGGAGGTTGCAGTGAGCCAAGATCACACCACTGCACTGCAGCCTGGGCGACAGAGTGAGACTCCATCTCAAAAAAAAGAATTGTTTCCAGCAGATACCTGCAGTGGCAGCCATTTTGCCACCATAAGGCCATAAGCAAATGTGCTAACGGATATAGTTCCTCAATGACATTGATGAGACTGCTCTCTTCTTGTTAAATAAATGTTATTAACAACAAGAAAACATACTTGATCGAAAATTAAACCAAATAACATATTGTTTGAAAGAAAAAAGAATCCCTAGTCTAATGGCTAATGCTTATAGGTGTGGGCCCAACGCTGCTTCAACTACCTGTGACTTCAGGTGTGTCACAGAACCCCTCCTCCAAACCTCACCTGTGTCATTTCTAAATAATAAGCTAGGCCCAAATGTGGGTCACAACCCAATAGTAGGTTGAGAAATCAAGTTAGTGCATCAAAACTAGTGATAAAAATTATCAAATTATGGCCAGGTGCAGTGGGTCACGGCTGTAATCCCAGCACTTTGGGAGGCCGAGGCGGGTGGATTATCTGAGGTCAGGAGTTCGAGACCAGCTTGGCCAACATGGTGAAACCCCGTCTCTACTAAAAGTACAAAAATTAGCTGGGCATGGTGGCAAGTTCCTGTAATCCCAGTTACATGGGAGGCTGAGGCAGGAGAATCACTTGAACCCAGGAAGAAGAGGTTGCAGTGAGCCGAGATTGTGCACTGCACTCCAGCCTAGGTGACAGAGCTAGACTCCGTCTCAAAAAAGAAGAAAATTACATAGAATGGAATTAAAGAATAGAAAGTACCACTGCATCATGCTTGAGAGGAAAAAACATTTTACAGAATGTTTCAGATACTCACACATGTGTGGTATACTGGGTTGTGACGTAAGATTTATTTCATTCTGTAGGTGATAGTCACAAAAGTTCTAGAGACTTTTTTGAAGTTTACCTATGCTGAGATAGATAACTTCTAGATCCCCTTCAGCTGTGATATTCCTTGGGCCTTTTGTGTAAGTGATACTGTGGCAGAGACTGCAAACAAATTGTCCACCAAAATTAATGATCCCCTTCCATATTACGAAGCTATGACTTCATAATATGGCTTAGAGCCAGAGACTCTAATTCCTAGTTCATCTTGCAGGTGGATGGGACCATGTGATGAGTTCTTGCCAGTGGAGTGTAAGCAGAAGTGATACGCATCACTTCCAGGCAAAAGTGGTTAAGGAGCAAGTGAGTCTTCTCGCTCTCTTCTTCTCTTGCTATTGCCTCCATGCAGACGAACTTATTGACCTTAGGAACTCTGTGTTGGAGATGGTGAAGCCAGAAGATGGAACTAGCCTGGTGCTTCAGACACTGCTTGGAGAACAGCCTCTGCCCTTCAGGAACACCTATTTTGGTGTTCATATGAGCAAGAAGTAAACTTCTCTTGTATTTGTGCCATTATACATATTGGAGGGTCTTCTTATCATGACAGTGAGTGATTTGAATCCAGAAAACACCCAACAGCTGGAGAGAGAGCACTGGAAGCTGTGCTTCACGCAGGGCCTGGCCGGCACGCAGGCGATACTGCATTCTGTTAGAGTTCCTGTATGCTTGTCCTGCGTGTTAAAGAGGTAACAGAACATGTGTTCAGTAGTCTTGCCTTCTGATAATCCTCTTGACCAAAACTTTCAGGATAGGCAGAAAATTCCTCTACTGCAGCAATAGTTGCTTAACCACAACTAGGAAAATGATTAGAAAAAATAAAAAATATTTCATAACGTGGAGGAAATTATAGTAGGTATAATTCTAAAATAGCTTACTCCATTTCTGTCTTGCTCTGTCATCCAGGCTGGAGTGCAGTGGTACCATCTTGGCTCTCTGCAACCTCTACCTCCCAGGTTCAAGCGATTCTCCTGCCTCAACCTCCTGAGTAGCTGGGTTTACAGGTATCCACCACCATGCCCAGCTAATTTTTGTATTTTTAGTAGAGACGGGGGTTTCACCATGTTGGCCAGGCTGGTCTTGAACTCTTGACCTCAGGTGATCTGCCCGCCTCGGCCTCCCAAAGTGCTGGGATTACAGGTGTGAGCCACTGCGCCCAGCCTACAAAGTACTTCTATATGTAACGTACATCACTTGACCCTACAAATAATTTTGGCGATAGGAAAGCAGGAAGTTATTGCCCCCATCTCACAGACGAAAAAATACAGGCTTTGTGGAATTTAGTAACTTAAAGTTTATACCAGGAGTAGCAGAGCCAGTCTTTGAATCGCACAATTTTAAAGCCCAAGTCTGTTTCTCCTCTGAGCTTGTTAGGTCTGGGTTTTGTTTGCTGCTGTATTTTCAGCACCAGCCTGAAATGTAAAAAGATCTAATAAATGAAGATCTCTTACTGCTTCTCCTGGTTTTGACTCGGGTCCCCACTGTCTTTGCTACAGGAAAATGCCTACTTTTTTTTTTTTTTTTCCATCCAGTGTTGGAGCACTAACAGTGGACTTCAGCTTTGAGTCAATTAAGGTGACGTTGGAAAGTGGAAAATGGAGTGGTTCACATTCTGCTGATTAAAGAGTATTTTTTGGATTTAATGAGATTTAAAACATTTTGCAACATTTTCCAGGGAATTCAAAACTCCCTTGAAATTATAAGAATTATGAAACTTATTTTGAGCAGCATAATGACAGTACGGCATCATTAAGCATTACATGAAATAAAAATATCCACAACAATTTTTGCCTGTCTAAATATAGGAGAGTATCTGAAAAACAAAAGAGACCAAAATGCGCCCAGATTTTCAGGAAAAGAAAGTCCTTATCAATGAAGCATCAAATCCTAAGTAGATGAGTGGGCTCTGTTTCACTTTTTTTTTTTTTTTTTTGGTAGTCTTGGTTATGTTTATAGACGTGGTTGCTGAAGAAAAACAGGAAGTTTTTGATCTTACCAGTTAAAAGAACTTCTAGAAGTTACAAAAAGATTAAATACTGGGCCCCACGTAACTATTTCAAAAATGGTATTTTTGTAGCTATGCATATAAATAAAACCATTTCCAAAGCAGAGGTCTCTGTAGGAAATTTTGGACCAATGTTTCCATTATTAAATGTGTCTATGAGCTAAAAAGTTTCCTAGGTCCAAACCTGCCTGTCTAGTTATTTTTGGACACAGTGGAGTCTCAAGCTTGGAGGGAAACCGTCTGCAGTGTTCGGTTGGATCTCAAGGCACCCACAGCACAACTGAGAGGCAGCCTCTTCTGACGAGTCTGTTGCTGGCACAGCATGGCTTTGTCTCGGGGCACGTATTGTGGGGGGAAAACCCATATAGTCACTGGATCCATTCTTGAGAGCATAATCTGGGGCTTGTCTGAAAATTTAATAGCTAGAAAGGGAGGTAACCCAGTTAACTGCCACAGGGAGGGTCCAGGGGGTCTGAAAAGGGTGGCCAAAAGCTCAGAGCTTCTTGCAAATGTTTTCATAACGGGACATCTCTCTTCAACTGGTTCATAAAGAAAAATGCCTTTCATTGTAGAGCTAATCTAGTTTGGTGATCAGCCCAATGCATGTAAGAACCAAACGCTCTGCTATTTGCAGATTAGCTCAACTGATGAAGTATTCTAAAATCACTTATTTTGTGTGTGTGCTAAAAGTTTCTTCCAAATATTAGGGAGGGAGAACATTCTTTGATTTAATGATTTCAGTGTCCACATCATTCCCATGTTGGAGACTGTGGGTCCATGTGGGCTGGGCATCCTCTAAGAGATAGAATCTGGAATTAATTAGAAAGAAATTACCACCCCAATAAACATATGTTAAAATTATCTTAAGGTTCAATAATTAAAGAGGAGGAAATACCACTATTCTGAAACTCTCTTATAAGTGCGGATAAAAGAGTCAAGCTCCTAGTTGTGCGCATACATAATACAGCTCCCAGCACAGTGCACTGTTTAATGAAAATTCCTGCCTGGAGAGCTGACTCCATTAGGAAAGGTTCACATCAGACAGAAGTGTTTACCAGGGCACATTACGTGTTCATTGTAATGATTAGAAGAAAATGGTTTTATAGCCATGGAATTGCTGCAGGGGAAAAAAAGCTAACATTAGCCTCTTCCTCTGCACAAGGCTTTATATTCTGTAAATGTGAAGAGACAAAGAAATATCTGTTAGTAATTCTTTTTGGGGAGAGAAAAACATATTCTACTATCATAAGGATTCTGAACATAAGAGAATTATGACGGAAGCAATCCATGATGGATGCAATGCATAGACTTGTTGATTATTCATTCATTAAAAATAAATTATGGAATACCTTCTAGGCCAAAGGCACCCTGTGAAGGGATAGAAGGATATAAAAATAAATGTCAAAATTCCTGCCCTTAAAGAATGTACAGGCCAGGCATGGTGGCTTACAACTGTAATCTCAGCACTTTGGGAGGGTGAGGTAGGCAGATTGCTTGAGGCCAGGAGTTTGAGACCAGCCTGAGCAACATAGTGACACCCCTGTCTCTACAAAGAAGTGAAAAAAAAAAAAAAAAAAAAAAAGCTGGGCTTGCTGGTGCACACCTGTGGTCCCAGCTACTCAGGAGACTGAGGTGGGAGGATCACTTGAGCCCAGGAGGTTGAGGCTGCTGTGAGACATGATTGTACCACGACTCCAGCCTGGGCAACAGAATGAGACCCTGTCCCCCCCCCCCTCCAAAAAAAAATCTACAGTGTAGAAATGCAGAAAGTGAAACAGTAGGACCACAAATACCTATAAAATCAGGTACAATGAGAGAAGACATGTTAGTTATAGCAGAGCAACAATAGGGGAAGAATAATTCTGGCAATGAGGGAGGCTTTAAGAAGGAGGTAACATCTGAGCTGGGCTTGGCAGGATGAGTTGGATTTCAGGAGGGGAATTGCAGGAGGGAGAAAGGCATTCCCTGCAGAGGAAACATGGAGCAAAAGCATTGCTAGGGGAAGGTGCAGGGTGTGTTTGGGGAACAGTGGGCAACATGGCACGATAGGAATCTCCTGTCCTTGGGGAGGTGCAGTGGGACATAGGCCTGGCAGGGAAAAGGGACAATTATAAAATCCCTCTGAAAGTATTTTATAAATTCAGGGTGTTCCTGTTTCCTCTAGGGAAATTGCATTTTTCACCTTAAATACCAGCTGAATTGAGGACGTAATTGGTGGTTTTAAGTCCAATTATATTTAACTCTGTTGAAGGTAAGGACTATGGATTTTGATATTACTTTTGATGGGGTATGCATAATAAGGCCTTTGATAGAAGTTAAAACAATGGCACAAAGTACAGTGGTCTTTCCCTCAGCAAGGAAACAAGAAAGAGATGACAAAAAATGAGAAATGAGCCAATTAAATTACACAAAAACATCATGCTTGCAGAGAAACAGAAAAAACTCAGGCTTTAGGATTGTACTTCAAAGCCTAATTTACTTTCCCTTTTAACCAGTTTCTTATTTCCTTAGGATTTCCTCTAAACTATTTAGTAATTAGATTACACTAAGGAAAAAGAAAAACTTTAAAAATGATCTTAATGACTAATTTTAGGGAGGAATTTGAAGGGTAGATTCTATTTAGAAGTTGTTTTTTCTGTTATCTCAGTTCTTCACTGGAGGAAAATGATTCTTGTGTTTCTCCCTCCCTCCCAGAAGATGATTCCAGAGATTGCATTCTGCTCCTGATAAGTTAAGTTAGTAAACACAGATGCAACCAAGTGCAGTCTAAGTGAAAGAAGAGACGAGAAATTACCTGGTATTTTTAAGAGGTATAAACAAATCTCTTAAATTAAGAGAGTTAGTTTCAAATTATATATATGTATATCTATATTTTAAAATATATATTTCAAATTATATACAAATATATATTTATATGTATATTATTAAATATCTGAGGAAGCAACCTCAGATCCATTGGTTCAAACCTTTACATGAGACTCAAATCATTTAAAAATTACTTTCCTAAATTAGTTTCCTTTTCTATCAAAACAAAACACTTGATAGAAAAGCAGCACTTATCATACTGGTACTATCTTACTGGTTTTGTGTGTTTTCTGTCTTGTCCAACCAGAAAGAAAGGCACTTAAGGGCAGGTATCATATCTTTTTTGTTCACAAGCGTACATCTTTGCATTTAGCACAATGCTTGGAAAATCACCATCATCATGATGATTATCTTCATCATGCAACTAACACTTATTGAGCAGTAAACTTCCTATATGTGCTTTGCATGTATTACCTCATTCAATATTACATTGAAGGTTATTGATATATGTTTGTTGAATATAAATGGACTTCTTTTGAAGAAATGGAGTGTAATGCTGACAAGTTATCCAAATGGTGTTCTAAAGGTTTAATCGTACTAAAGATTTTTGCTTATGGCAGGAAAATTGGAAATCTTGGAGAGACATTAGATGGGAAAGAAGTACCAGGAAAAAAGAAAAGGGTAGTGATGGTTAGAGTCACACATTTTATCTGTCTTCTTCACTTATTCTTCTTTTTCAAATGGCCTAATTATTTATTTTCCTCATTATGTAAGCATACATACTCAATGCAAACCTTCAGAAAAGTTTTCTATTCTGGAAGCATTTCACTTATGCATAAGCATCTTTTTCCCACTTTGCAGAAAAAGATTGCTTAGTAACATGCCACCATCCAAGTAACAGAGATGTAGACCCTTAGTAGCAACTCAATAAATGCACTGATGATTAATTTAAAGCTGCTGCCCAGAGGGAACTGATTTTTCATTGAGCCAAATTTCAAATCAATGTATTACATTTCTTTCTTATGGATGACATCGTCTAAAAATGAAAGGGCAAATAAAAAGTTAGTAAACTCCTTCCTGGCATGTACTGATCCTCAAATATTGAGGCATATATTAGAATCAACTGAGTTCATTGCAACAGAAAATTAATATGCCCAACTAGCCTCAAAAGCACAAGCATTTTACAAGTTCTGAGTGGTTTACAAATACGTACACATTTTTTAATGTGTATGGGTTGATAGGTGCAGCAAACCACCGTGGCACATGTATACCTATGTAACAAACCTGCATGTTCTGTACATGTATCCCAGAACTTAAAGTAAAATTTAAAAAAATATATGTACACATTTTAAAAGTCTCATTAAGTATGCAACACCAGCAAACTGATGTTTAGAGACCATTACCTAATCTCATCTCTGCCATTCCTGATTGTTGGAGGCGATGATGTGCCTATGGTGTTTGAACTTCAGAAGAGCACACAGCTTTTGAATGGCAGTGACACAGCCTCAGCAGGGAGTGTGCCTTGTAAAGCTCTCTCCGACTGAATCAGTCTGCCTAAGTGGTTTCCTGCAGTCCACAAAATGCATTCACATGTGGTGTCTACATCAGATAATGTTGTATCTTGTGGCTTCTATGGGGTCTGGAAGTAGTGAACAACATAGGAAAGTGAGAAGTCATTCAAATGCTGGAAGGAAGATGGCAAAGATAAAGCTGCAAACAGTGTCACTGGGAAACAAAGATTGAGGTCCGTACAGGGTGAAGCTTTAGGAGTGCCTGTTAAAGGCTGGAGTCTCAGGGAATCCTAGTGACTTTGCTTTCTCCTGCCCTTTTTGTCTCCTCCTTACCTTTCCAGAGAGAAGTTCATGATGGGAGCATTTTCCCGTGGCTACTATCTCACCTGTAGTTTGAGTGCTATCCTCCAAGAATTAGCCTTCCCTCTTTGCTAAGGAACAATCAGAGCCAATGCACTGTGGCCACAGCCTTGTGAAACTCGGAAAAGATGCTGATGCTTGAGGTGCAAAACACAATTTCACGTACAGTGTCTTCTTTTCTTCCTGTAACAATCTTATAAAATTATTAGGGATGAAATTATTCTTTCTTGACCAATACCTTGTCAGTAAATGTTGGATTCCAAGCTCACTATTCTAGTAACGGGAATCTCGTACCTCTGTTGTTCCCTCTACAGTGCCTAGTATTATGCTTGGCACATCATAAACATGTTTATCATTAATTGCAAGTAAATTCCTTGGAAGGAATTACCTTGCCTCCTCCTCTTGAATAGAAATGGAAAAAGATCTTCAGTGTGGGTACTGTTTTATTAGACTCTTCTAAGGAACCAGAAGATCCTTAAGCTTTAATGGATAGAGTTTAACAAAGGTTCAAAGCTTTAATGGATAGAGTTTAACAAAGGTTCTCTTTTAAGAGGTGTGGGCAGGGAACTGGAACCAATGGGGGAGGATGAGATACCTAGGATGCATTAGGAAGCCATGGCCACCCTCAACCCTGAAGGCGAAGGCGAGCGATCTTACTGGAACCCAGTGCAAACCAAACAGAATCCTTGAAAGAGGAACCTTCTGAGAAAAGCTGAGGATACAAAGCAACCTAGAGGAATCTAGGAGAATGCAACCATTGCCCAAACCTTTGGCCTAGCAGAGGGCAGGAAGGTCAGGGAATAAGTACTCTAGTTTCTCTCTCCTCCTTCTCCTTCATCTTCTACTAATGCCTCTGATTGGCCAAACCCAAGTAAAGTCAAGGAGGTTGAGAGTGAAGCAGTCCATGGATGTCTGCCTCCTGAGACTCAGAGTGGGGAAGAGATGGTGGAGAGTAGGTCTGGAGAGGCAAACAGAGTATTAGCACAGGAAATTAATCAATACGTGGTGACTGGAATTTTTCTTTGTTCCCCACTTCTTTATACCAACTTTATACGTCAAGATTTACCATAGAGCCATAGATTTTCCTCCTTCTGTTTTTTTGTTTGTTTGAGACAGGGTCTCATTCTGTCACTCAGGCTGGAGTGCTGTGGCACAAACATGGCTCACTGCAGCCTCAACCTCCTGGGCTCAAGTGATCTTCCCACCTCAGCCTCCCGAGTAGCTGGGACTACAGGTGCCACACACTTCCCTATTTTTAAAATTTTCTGTAGAAACAGGGCCTCCCTATGTTGTCCAGGCTGGTCTTAAACTTCTGGGCTCAACCGATCTGCCCTTCTCAGCTTCCCAAAGTTCTGGGATTACAGATGTGAGCCACTGCCCCCAGCCCCTTCTGTTCTTTATAATGGAAATGGCTATTACTTTAGTGTTTGTCTTTAAGAAACACAATTTCTCATGAAGTAATATGTATGTATATACACACACATAAAATTAAAAAGGCATAATGCATATTTTTTTCATTTGCCCAAGAGAACTAGCTTAATGAATAAGCTAGGATTTGTGGAGTCATATCATGAGGTAGCTTTGTTTTTCTCACACGACAATATTTCAGAACTGCTCTATCTGCTCTCTTTTCTCCATCATGCAAAGATATCTAAGGCAAACCCCATCATTTTTTTCTAGCCATATTTGTATATTAAAATATTGTCATTCTCATGTATTAAGAAGTCCAGCTTAACCTAGGTCAACATTTCCAATCTGTCAAGAAATTTAAAGCTTTGCTCCTGGCCTGCACAGTTTCACCTGACCCATGCTTGAACACTTGCAGAGGGAAAATGAGGAGAGAGAGGGCCCTCTTTTCTCTTCTTATTCCTTGTTTTCTGGCTCTGTGTTCTATGTGATGGTTTCTCTCATGGAGCACCTTTGTGGGTTCTGTGATTCTTTGGTGACCCCCTTCTCTTAGATTCTCCCACTGCACCCTCCCCTGGTTATCTGTGGCTCACCCCTCAGTTCCATCACCTCTCCCATGGAGTTGTGCAGTACAGCAGCTCAGTAGCTCCTGCTTCTGGTAGGATGCTTCTCACAGATTCCAGGATGAGAGATGACTTCTCTGGTAGCTCTCTCTGCTCACAGCCCTCACTATGGACTTGTCTAAGTCAAAGTCAGGTATGGGTCTGTGCCCTTCAAACTTCATGGACCCACATCAAGCTCCCTGAGAGGTATTCCTAAACCAGCCTTTGAAGGTGGCTGGGAAAAGCATAGCACTCCAACAAATCTCTCCAAAGAAATTTCTCCCAACCTTCCATCCTTATCCTTTCTTAGTATGGAGAGAATGGAGATAGAAGAAGGGCCTAGAAGTCATGCACAGATGTTTTCGACCCTTCATGAGAACCTATAAGCACTTAAAAGCTATTGTTCTCAGCCTTAATGCACAGACTGGAAAAGTTTCATCTAGACTCCTGTTATGGCTTCCATATTGTAAAAATAGTAAAAACTAAATTTTATAACCTTACTTGCACAGGAAAGTTATCATTCTAAGTATCCTACTCCAGTCTTTTTGATAGACCTGTGTTACATAGTTGTAAACTCACTACTGTGATCTTCTTCCTTGTTTTATTTGATAGTTGGTTACTAGCAGTTTTCCTATTTCTATATTGCTTATTTAATAATTTAACGAAATAAATTGAATGCCAATTTTGCATAGACACTACACAGCACCAATAATATGGTAGTGAAGAAAACAGACAATTATAGGTCACATTCCAAATGGGCTGTTAGGCATTAAAGGAATAATCACAAAAAAAGCATGAGTTATATGATCACTTAACATGTATAACTCATGTTTCATTAGGTGGATATGCCATGTTTTACTCAACTATTTCCCTGTGGTTTCATATTCTGAGTAATATAATCATGCAAATCGCATTTTCCATACTCTGAATTATTTCATTAGGCTAGATTCCAACAAAAGACAATTAGACACAGTGCATTTTTCATTAGCTTGAGTTGAAATACTTGTGTTTTGAGAATTCTTATACAATTTCACAATATCCACATAAAGCACTTAAAATAAGTTGCCCATATGGTAATCGCTCAATACACATTAGATATTATTGCTGTCACTACTAGCCTTTGCAATAGAGTTATCCTTGGATGTTGTGACATCAGATTTAGGAGTCATAGGATGTTAAAGGGATGCAGCAATTTTATGAAGAAAATGTATTACATACTTCCCTTAAAAATAGTTTCCCACGAAAACAAAGCAAAAACCACAGAAAATAGAGGTAGAATTAGATATTTCAAGTTTCTCTGGTTTCCTTAGACTTCTAGACTAGTGCTTTTTTCCTGGACTACTCT
The DNA here is from genome assembly GCF_028885625.2 of Pongo pygmaeus. NCBI lineage: Eukaryota > Metazoa > Chordata > Mammalia > Primates > Hominidae > Pongo > Pongo pygmaeus. Next base: position 100,304,773 of record NC_072384.2, on the reverse strand, counting down.
AATTTCTCTTTGCTACAGAGCTAGGCTGATGGCAGTCTAGAAATTAAAGACAAGAATCAGAAAATTAAGTTCCTCAGTTCATGATTGCATCATCATCCAAATTTCCACCAGTTGCTTCTAGCTCATCTACTACTTCTTTATGTAGTTTATGAGAGAAGTTTTGTAAAGCACAAAAAATAAAAACATGCTTGTCATTATAAACTATCATATGTTATATAATATTATTACTATGTGTATTGTTATAACATATTACAATATAGTATAAGAACATGTCTGTCCCTAGAAATAATATACATATTTTCATATACAACTTATTCATGCTTGTTTCAACTCATCGATTATTAACCAAACAACCTAGAAAATAAGTAAATAAAGCAAAATGCATTAAAAAGTCAAGGAGGGCTGGGTGTGGTCGCTCATGCCTGTAATCTCAGCACTTTGGGAGGCTGAGGTGAGTGGATCACCTGAGGTCAGGAGTTCGAGACCAGCCTGGCCAACATGGTGAAACCCTGCCTCTACTAAAAATACAAAATTAGCCGGGCTTGGTGGCGCGCCTATAATCTCAGCTCCTTGGGAGGCTGAGACAGGAGAATTACCTGAGCCCAGGAGGCAGAGGTTGCAGTGAGCCGAGATTGTACCACTGCACTCCAGCCTGGGCAATAGAACTAGACATGGTCTCAAAAACAAACAAACAAACAAAAAAACACAAAAAATGAACAACAACAACAACAAAAAGTCAAGAAGAACTTAACAAAAATTATAATGTAAGATTTCTATAGATCTCTCTCAAAATTGGAACCATCTAGGACAAAACCTTCAGATTTTGCTCATTTTTTTTTCTTCCCAGAATGGCTTTATCCTACCTCAACACCAGTGGGAATCGTGTTCACCCCTTAAATGTTATTTTAGGGTCATTTTCTTTAGGAAACTTTTCATTCCACCCTCTCTCCAGATAGAAATTTACCATTCCTCCCATTTGGACTCCAGTGAATTCCTTATATACATGTGTCTAACACAGATCTGAAAGCTTTTCTCATGCTTATTGGTGAAAGGTCTGTCTCCTCTACGAAGCTGTAAATTCCTTGAGAACATTCACTGAGACATTATTTTGTTTGAATAATCAAGCTGTTTCTACTGTCACCCTGAACTTCACTGAATTTCTTCTCTTGAACCCTGATCCTTCTCCAGTCAAGCCACTAAACATGGGACCACCATGCCCGAGGGGCCATAATGACGGCAACATTTTGTCTTTTAAGTTTGAAAAAGATAAAGCTGAGGTTCAGGGAGGAAGATAAAGAGATATTCCTGCCCCTTCTTTTATATTAAGAAATATTTCTCCAAGCCATGCCAGGGGTGTAGAGCTATGAGTTGGAAGGAAAGTTAGAGGACTGAATGTTGAAGGGTCTCTCCAAAGTTTCCCTGAGAAAGCACTCCTGCACTACTTAGCTATATTCTCATAAGAGGACCATGGAATTCTCAGGTAAGTTTGGGGTTCTGTGAGCATGGGATAAAAAAAGTGTTCCCACATTTTTCCAACTTCCTAGAATTTTCTCTGCACATGTCAAAATGGGGTTCGTGTTAATCAGCTTTTGCTGTGGCAACGATCAATCCCACAATTTCAATGACTTATGGCAATGAACATTTATTTCTTGACCACAGTCCTGTGGATCATGTGGGTCTGTTAAATGTGTCTTTTCATCCCAGACTAGAACTGACGAAATATTTCTTATTTAGCCCAAGAGGTCAGGCCAAAACACTCAATTGCTTTTAGAGCTTCTGCTTAAAGTGACAAATGCCACGTCTGTTCACATCTCATTAAACAAAGCATGTCACATGGCCAAACCAAAAGGCAATGAGGCAGGGATGCATATTCCTCCCACCATTAGGGAGGACAAGTCACATGAAAATGGGTGGGGAATATAATCCTATTATATGGGGAGGAATTGCTCAATTGGGAAAAATAATTCAATCTACCACAGTGCAGTACCAGTGTAGGGATGTTCATCATGGGATGCTGGCTGAGAGGCTTGTGGCTGCCCCTGAAAGGCACAAGAGAGCTTCTTTTTTTTTTGGAAGTCAATTTGCTTTCTTAATATTAAAATCACAGATTGTCCTGTTTCTTTTTTTTTGTTTCGTTTTTGTTTTTTACATCATAATTGCTTTTTTTTTTTATTATACTTTAAGTTCTAGGGTACATGTGCACAATGTGCAGGTTTGTTACATATGTATACATGTGCCATGTTGGTGTGCTGCACCCATTAACTAGTCATTTACATTAGGTATTTCTCCTGATGCTATCCCTCCCCCCTCCCCCCACCCAATGACAGGCTCTGGTGTGTGATGTTCCCCACCCTATGTCCAAGTGTTCTCATTGTTCAATTCCTACCTATGAGTGAGAAAATGCAGTGTTTGGTTTTCTGTGCTTGTGATAGTTTGCTCAGAATGATGGTTTCTAGCTTCATCCATGTCCCTACAAAGGACATGAACTCATCCTTTTTTATGGCTGCATAGTATTCCATGGTGTATATGTGCCACATTTTCTTAATCCAACGTTTGGGTTGGTTCCAAGTCTTTGCTATTGTGAATAGTGCCACAATAAAGATACGTGTGCATGTGTCTTTATAGTAGCATGATTTATAATCCTTTGGGTATATACCCAGTAATAGAATCACGGGGTCCAATGGTATTTCTAGTTCTAGATCCTTGAGGAATCGCCACACTGTCTTCCAAAATGGCTGAACTAGTTTACACTCCCACCAACAGTGTAAAAGCATTCCTATTTCTCCACGTCCTCTCCAGCACCTATTGTTTCCTGATTTTTTAATGACCGCCATTCTAACTGGTGTGAGATGATATGTCATTGTGGTTTTGATTTGCATTTCTCTGATGACCAGTGATGATGAGCATTTTTTCATGTGTCTGTTGGCTGCATAAATGCCTTCTTTTGAAAAGTGTCTGTTCATATCCTTTGCCCACTTTTTGATGGGGTTGTTTGATTTTTTTCTTGTAAATTTGTTCAAGTTCTTTGTAGATTCTGGTTATTAGTCCTTTGTCAGATGGGTAGATTAGAAAAATTTTCTCCCATTCTGTAGGTTGTCTGTTCACTCTGATGGTAGTTTCTTTTTCTGTACAGAACCTCTTTAGTTTAATTAGATCCCATTTGTCTATTTTGGCTTTTGTTACCATTGCTTTTCGTGTTTTAGTCATGAAGTCCTTGCCCACACCTATGTCCTGAATAGTATTGCCTATGTTTTCTTCTAGGGTTTTTATGGTTTTAGGTCTAACATTTAAGTCTTTAATCCATCTTGAATTAATTCTTGTATAAGGTGTAAGAAAGGGATCCAGTTTCAGCTTTCTACATATGGCTAGCCAGTTTTCCCAGCACCATTTATTAAATAGGGGATCCTTTCCCCGTTTCCACAAGAGAGCTTCTTAGAGCTCCGCTGCCCCAGGAGGGCCACACAGATGGCTGACAGTAGACTTGCACACCTGGATGAGGAGGACACAGTATGCATGAACTGAAGACAAGACTTGTTTCACTAATGCCAAGATGAAGGGGTGGCCATGTGCAAGAACTCAGCAATTGATTAGACACCTTAGCAGATGCCAGCATAAGGCAGAGAGGAGCTGCCAATAAGACCTGTCTCTATTTTCCCCCCACCACTGCTATGTTAGCCCCTGGGGAACTCAGCCCCCAGTACCTGGAGAATGGAAAGAGGAAAAGAGAAAATCTGCAAATGGACCCTGAAACAACCAATTTTATCTGGAAAGATTAAATTATGGATTACACCATTAGACAGACAGAAGCTGATTTGTTATTGAAAAACAAATTGCATTTGTGCTCATCTGAGTTAATGAATTGAAAATATCCTACATCACACGTGTTTATATCCCTCAATCATGGCACATGCCTGGCAGGTAGCAGTTGTTCAAGAAATGTTTATTTGAATGAAGGAAGAAATAATGTTTGGATAATTAAGATAGAAATTTTTTTATTTGTTAATTGGAATTTGGGTAAATCATTTACCTTTTTTAGACTTTAAAGATTAGCTTTTGTTTTCTTTCTTCCTTTCTTCTCTAAAGAGGATGGTTTTTGAGACACTTGTGTTCATCTAGATGTTTGATGTGATTAAGTTGTGGTTATTTTGAAAATAATGCATGTAAAAGAGAGCCCAAACATGAATGTCTATTTCTTTAGTGCAAGCCAGGTCTGTTGATGGCTGTCTGAGATCGGTTCTCAAGACTCATTCATTGTTAGTTGGGACAGAGACTTGATATCTTGGAACCCATTGAAATAGAAATGGCAAAAAGATGTCCCATCTGTCTTCAAAGACTTGACTATACATATGTGCAAACACAGAAACAGTCACTGATCTTTGAAGTTGAGCTAACAGTTTTAATTCCCTGATAACTAATGAAGTTGAGCATCATTTTGTGCATTTACTGGCCATTTGGATATCTTCCTTTGTGAAGTGTCTGTCAATTCATTGGCCAGTTTTTTTACCCAGTTTTCTGTTTTCCTTCTTATTGATTTGTAGGAATTTTTAAAAAATGTTCTGTGTTCAAATCCTTTGTGTTAATATTTTCTCCCACTCTGTGGGTGTAGATTCTCTTTCTGTTAGATGTATCTTTTTATAAACAGAAGTTGTAAATCTTAATATAATTTAATTTATTCATCTTTCTTTTATGATCAGCACTATTTTTATGTCCTGTTTAAGAAATTTGGCCTACTCTAAGGTACACTCCTTGGAAAGTTACTTTTCAAGCACTTAATTGTTTACACTGGTTCTATTGCCACCTTTTTTCCTTCTTGGACTCTTGCAGCACAAGAAGGATTCCTCCGTTACACATCTGGTTTCGTATCTGGGAATCTTTGTGTACTTTAAACATCATCATCATCAAATATTGAATTTCTGCGTGAAGAGCATTGCATAAGAGCAACACCTGAGTTTAACTTTTGAGTGTGTGAAAAAGAGGTCTTTGAAGAAAACCTGAATTCTTAGCAATTCTCTTTCCTCCAAGTTTGTGGAGTTTTTTTGTGCTTTCATAATTTACTGTCCATCCAGAATGCCTATCCAAATCCAAATCCAAATCCAGTCCCACAAGACCACACTCAGCTGAAGCCATGTTTTCCTTAAGGTAACAGAGGAAACAAAAGTGTGGAAGGATACTAACTTCAACGCCCTCAAACTAGGCTCCAGGCCAATCTCTGAGTGCACCTTTCCTCATAATCATCAAAAAAAGTAATGATTTTTTTAAATTGTCAAAAATCAATAGCAACACTGAATTTGGTATTCCATAAAATTCTATCTGATGTAAACTCTGTGTGAAGGGCTTAAAGTGTCACCCCTCCTTCTCCTTCATGGTCTTAGATGTAAGCTGCTGCTCAGTTGTTTTACAGCTGAGAGGAGGTACTATGACCACTGGTTTCCAGGACGAATCTTTATGGGAGACAATAATAAAGCATGTCTCTTGTGAGACTTTTCCAGAGTTTCATTTTGTTCCAACAATTTGACAAAATGTTTTTTTTCTTTTTCAGGAGGATAAGGCCATTATTTTAGCATCATTTTGAAGCTGCTATAAGATTAATGAATATATTTTATGCCTTATGCCTAACTTCATTTTCTCTACCATGTAGAAACCATTAGGAAACAAGAGTATAAAGAGTAATAGCACTAGCATTAGGCATGAGAAGACCTGCAAATCAAGAAAAGTCTGCGTGCAAGGCTTTTACTGTCTCATTTTTGTCTGTTATTGTCGGAGCCAAACGGTAGTTCCACAAATAGTATTTATAGTCCAAGTGTGCTAAATAGCCATAACAATGAACTATGCCTACTTAAAACAAAACAAAACAAAAATAAACAAAACTAATGCCTTCTGTTTATACAACATCCTGTTTTAAAATAAATTTCTGTTCATTGAGGTCTAGGAATAAGAAACCAGATTCTGTTTTCAGATTTAGCATGCTTCTCTGTCAATCAATTATGCATCTAATGCACATTGAGTGTCTAGTTTGTGCCAGGAGTTGTACTCAGTGCTGAGAATACTAAGATGAATACACCAGGGTCTCTGACTTTCAGAATTTTATAATGGGAGACAGATAAGGAAACTGACAATTCCATTACATGGTGCTAACTGTTATGGAGAGGAAGCGTGGGGTGTAAGTACTACAAAAATTCAACAGGACATTCACAGAAGTCTTCTCAAAGGAGGTGATATATGAGCTGACAGCTGATGGATGAGCTGGAGTCTGCTAGTTGGAGATGAGAGTGATCTGGGAAAAGGAGGTGCATGGAAAGAGCCATATATAAACAGTACTGCACTTCAAATAATGGCAAAGAAGAGTCCTTGCGGGGAACAGTGGGAGGGAAACTGGAAGGTTAGGCAAGGAAAATGTCATTAGCTGTGTTGAGCTTCTAAAAACAAAGTGATGAGTGTCAAATGCTGCAAAGAAGAAGAAGACAGAAAAATACTATTGAATTTGGCAGCACTAAGATCATTGGAGATTATATCAAGATGATTTCAGTTGGGCGATGGATAAGGATGATGGATTGCGGTAGGTAGAAGTCAACGAGAAGTTCAGAGACTGTTAGTCTTTTTCTTAAGAACCTTGATTGGAGGATGAGGAAGCAAAGACAAGTTTGATTGGCTTGTGGTGGTGGGTTTTATTTTTCTTTTCACTTTATATTTTGACAGAATTTTAGACATCAGAAAACTTCCAATAGCGCAAATAATTTCTATATTCATATTTTATTACATTCTCCATATTTGCTTTACTTCTCTCTTTCTCTTTCTCTTTTGGTCACACTAATTTTTTCTGAACTGGTTAGGAGTAAGTCACAGATATTATGCTGTTTTAACACCTCATACTTCAGTGTATTTCCTAAAAAGCAATAATATTCTTTTATATAACTGCAACATAATGACCAAAATCAGGAAATTAATATTGAGACAATACGATTACCTAGTTTACAGACCTTACTGAGATTTTGCCAGTTGTTTCATTAATGTCCTACATTGCACAAGAACACTCCAGACATGTGTGTTGCATTCAAGTGTCATGTCACTTTAGTTTTCTTTAGTCTGGAACCAGCCTTTCTTCATACATCATGAAGTATTCGCATTTTTTAAAAGAACAGGATTCTCTTTTGTAGGATGTCCCTTTATTTGGATTAGTCTGATGTTTCCTCATGATTAAATTCTGGTAATGCTTTTATGGTAGGAGCAGTATATAAGGAATGTTATGTCTTTCATAGTGCATCATATCGGGGACACCTGGTGTTGATTTATCCCAGGACTGGTCAATTGATCATTTGGTCAATGTGGTATTTGCTAGGTTTCTCTACTATAAACTTACTGTTTTTCTCTTTGTAATTAATATGAATCTTGTGGGAAGATACCTTGAGACTATGTAAATGTCCTGTTTCTCCTAAAAATTTCACCCCCAGCTATAAAATTTATTGATAATTCTTGCCTAAATCAATTATTATTATATTGATTACCAAATGGTAATTTTCTAAATTCATCCTCCCTTCTACATTTATTGATTGGCTTCATAATATAAGGAAAAGCTTCCCATTCTCCTCCATTACTCTAATTATTTATTCATTCACATTACTGCGAACCTTGGTTTCTTTTTTTTTTTTTCAGATGGAGTTTCGCTCTTGTCACCCAGGCTGGAGTGCAATGGCGCAGTCTCAGCTCACTGCAACCTCCGTCTCCAGGGTTCAGGTGATTCTCTGCCTCAGCCTCCCGAGTAGCTGGAACTACAGGCGCCCACCACTATGCCCGGCTAATTTTTTTTTTGTATTTTTAGTAGAGACAGAGTTTCACCATGTTGGCGAAAAGGAGGTGCATGGGAAGAGCCATACATAGACAGTACTATACTTCAAATAATGGCAAAGAAGAGTCCTTTAGGGGAACAGTTGAGGCCAGGCTGGTCTCAAACTCCTGACCTTGGGTGATCCTCCTGCCTCGGCCTCCTAAAGTGCTGGGATTACAGGTGTGAGCCACTGTGCCCAACTGAACCCTGGATTCTTATTTATTCGAAGGTTAAAGTCTTTGAGATGCCAAGGCAGGAGGATCACTTAAGGTCAAGAATATAAGAGCAGCCTAGCCAACAGAGCAGAACCCTCTCTCTACTGAAAAAAAAAATTAACCGAGCATGGTGGTGCACATCTGTAATCCTAGCTACTCAGGAGGCTGAGGCAGGAGGATCGCTTGAGCCCAGGAGTTCGAGGTTGCAGTGAGCTATGATTGTGCCACTCTGTCACCCTGGGTGACAGAGCAAAAACCTGTCCCAAAAAAAAAAAAAAAACAGTTAAAATATTTTATAGTTTGAAAAGATACCTGAGCACATTTATAGGCATAGAAGAATCAAGGGAGATATAGAAGAGCGTGTATGATTGATGCAGTAAAGCGACTAACATGCTTTTACTCTGCAACCCTGTTAAACTCCAACTGGGCTAGGTGTTGAGCATGCAAAGAGGAGCAAAACAGGGCCACATCCCAGAGGGAGTTCAAGTACTAGAAGAGAGGGCTAGGGAGGGGCAGCCCACTGGGAAAAGGGCCAGAACCATTTACAAATGTGACTTGTAAGCATCGTAGATATGAAAATAGAGCTGTGAGTGGCACTTGGAGGATAATGATTATTTTTAGTCAGTTGGCGAAGACCTCTCCAAAGAAATGACCTTTGCGTTGAATCTCAGTAGATTAGTTGGATGGAAGCGAGGGAAAGAATAATAAAGAAGAGTGGGAAAGACATTCCAGACAGAAATGATACCCATGGAAATGTGGAAAAAGCTTGTTAATTTTTCCTGGAAATTTGGAGAAATAAAGGACTCTCTGTGAGTTGAGAATCAACACCAAAGGCTACAAGGATTTGTAATCCCTGAAGGTTTAGGCAGCATTGGCTCCATCTGGGGATCAAGGGTCTGAGGGTTTGAAGACTTTGGTTCAGAACAGACCTTTACTTCTAAAGGAAATCCCTCCTGGACCAAGCCCCAGAAAAAGACGCCCTACCTCCCACCTTGGTTACCACAGTCTTCAAAATGAACTCTATGCTCTCTTTAAGGAGTTAGTGGCTAGATCTGTCTAGGCTTATGCAGGGAATCTCATGGGAATCTGGAATTTCCCTTTAAACATTTGCTCTTGATTCCTGAAAATGTACTCACAGGCAATTTGCTTGAGGAGAAAATAAATCTGACTGCAATGTTAATTATGTATCTTTATTTATTTCATCCACACTAACAATAACAAGATGTAAACCAGAATGCAAAAAGTTCAGTTTATTTCAAATTTTACCTTAATTCCAAAGATGCAGAGATATTGTACATTAGTGAAGCTTTCAATAGATTAATGTTTTATACCTAAAAAAAGCTTCAGTGGGAGTTTTCTGCTTGTGTGTCTTTGTTTTTAAAGAATGAAAAGGCAGATTAATGTGAATTTAAATACCTGGAAGGAAAAAAAAGAAGAAGAAGAAATACATCTGTTGTTCCATTATCCAGTACATATAATACTCCCAAAGCAATTTAAACTTAAAGACTCTGAATCTTTGATTTCATTTTAGCAAATGCTGTCTAACTGCAAATGTAGGTCACATAGTTTTGGCATCCTGTGTGGGTTTCCAGCTGTCTGCTGAACACAGAAAACAAGAATACGTGTTCCATTGCCCAACACACTTGAGAGTGAATTTCATATTAAAGCCTGAAGTTATTCACTTATTGAAATTTATGTTTCTTCAACATTCCCACTTCAGTTTTTTCCTTCTCTTTGAGGTCAGGATTTTTAAGTGGTTAAGAGGATACAGCATTTTCTCCCTTTCTTTCCATCAGTGGGCTTCAGTTTACAAATAAACTCAATCTTGGTAAAGATTAAAGGAAATTAATCTGGTTATGATAACAAAAACTGGCCTGTTATAATTCTGATTATTCCCAATGCAAATAAACAGAAAGTAACATACCAATGGCTTCATTGAGCTTTTGGAGACAGGAGGACAAGTAAGATAGAGCCATGGCCCCCTGCAGCCTGTGAGCTGGATACTCATGGGTACTGAAAAAATAGGGCAATTAATGGTAAATGTCGTGAGTGGGATAACAAATGTCACAGAAATCCAAAGGAGGGTACAATGAGGGGCAAGGGAGAAAGAAAAAGAAATGTGTGAGGCTCTGAACCCATGTGGTCATCCCACCAAATGGATAGAGCTGAAGGGCTCCCCTGTTTTGCCACCAAACAATCTGTGACCCTCTGACAAATCCAGTTAAATAAAATTCCACAAATATGTATTGAGCTTTTGGTGTCAAGAACAAAAGTCAGCTAGAATTAGCTTAAATTAAAAGTGGACACTTGTTATAGTAAGAATCAAAGGAGTCTCCTAGAATCCAAGTGCAGGAGCACATCCTGACTTCTAGAACAGTTGAGCCAAGAAGCTGGAAAGTCATCAAAGTCTCTCTCCACATCTTGTCCAGCTTTTCTCACTCCGCAGAGAGACTTTAGCACTTCTACAGTCCTCGTGGCACAATATGGCTGCCCATATCTCTCAAGGCGACATGCTGCCTTAGAGCTTTTCTTCCATTTCTCAGAAGAGAGACTCTCTCTAAGTCAGCTAGGAGAAAGGTGTCTATCACACATCCAGTCCACCACAGCCAAGGGCAACCATATTGAAAAACATGATGGTGGTGGTGATGGGAGGGGGTGTGGGGCAGTGGTAGCTCCCAAAGAAGGGGGAATCAACCAGTGTGAGCTGTGCCATGCCCAAAATGTGTCTCAACAAACACTGACCATGTGTACACCATGGTGCTTCAGAGTCTCTCTGCCCTCATATAGAAGAGGAGGACGGTGAGGGAAGACTGGTTTAGAGTGATCACTATGCAGGAAGACATCACATCAGGGAGTTGAACAGGCTGGAGGAATCTAAGGAGTGGGAGACTCTAGTGATGGGAGGATGAGGAAACGCCTCATGTAGAAGACATTGGAGATGGGCCTTGACAGTGGGTTGGTTGCAGAGGTAGAGATGTACATAACAGAAGGGATAGGGACAAGAAGGGGCTGGACACAGCCAGCAGAGAGAACCCTGAGAACAGAGAGGCTTGGAGGCAAGAAGACCATGCTCTGAGAAAGTGAGAGGGAGCCCCCAGTATCAATTAAGATTAGATTTGGCTGTATGCGATAAAATGAAACAAAAGAATGGACAACAAAATAATTGTGGCTTAAGCAAGAAAGAAGTTTATCTTTCTCTCACTTAGACGAGTCCAGAGGTTGGGAGTTCAGGGTTGGTAGGATAACACTGTGATCATCGAGAAAGCAGGCTCTCACTCTCATTCTGTGCTGCCATCCCCAATACTTGGCTTCTACTTTATAGTCCAGGAGGGCAGCCCAAGGTCCAGCATCATATGTGCATTCTGCCGCACCATAAGGAAGAAGATATGTAAAAGTGGATACCCCCTACCACTTAAGGATACTCCCCACAAGATGCACACAACATTTTTGTTTACTTCCTGTTTGCCAGAACTTTGTCAAACAGACATGCTTAACTGCAAGGCAAACTGGGAAATACAGTGGTTCTGTGCCCATATAACAGTCAAGAGTGCTATTTCTAAGGAAGAAGAGAAGAATAAGTATTGTGACACAAGCCGTCTCTTTCACTCTCACTTTGCCAAAAATGTAGGTCCCATATGAGGGATGAGGCAAGAAAATTAGGTTAGAATCCCTTGAATGTAAGGCCAATGAGGTTGTCTAATTTGATTGGCTGTGGGCAACCATCAGGGGTTTTGGAGCAGGCAAGTGACATGATCCGAGTTATACTTTAAGGAGATTGCTACTGAAATGATTATAAGACAAGTCAGTAACTACTGAGTGCCATTTGAAAGTTAAAGGCTGTTCAGGGTCTGTAGGATGTGCTAGAGGTGGGAGAGCCTCTAGGGGGATGGGAGCAGAGAATAGCAAGGAGACTATACTAGTTGAGTCTAGAAAAAGAGTTAATAGAATCTAAATTGGGCCTGTAGCAATGAGAAGATGAGATGATGAGCAAGAAGGAGAGGAAAAAGGAAATTCCAGTTTTGAGCCCTAGAGATTGGGGACTGTTGGTGTTATTAATAGAAACAAGGAAGTCAGAGGAGAAGTAGGTGGTTGTGCAAAAAGGGAAGACCATTGGTTTGGCACCAGGTCCTGTGGTTTGGGCATCCAAGCAAGGAGGTCCAGTAGGATGACTGGAAAATGAGGGGATTTAACCAACAATCTCCAGGACGACTCTTCACAATTCTAGGATTCTTTGGCGTTACATTACTAGCAGTTTAACAGCAGTGTGTTACTAGCAGTTTAACAGCAGTGTGTGGCTCAGGTGGCTCAGGACTTATGATACCACTGATTCATGTCTCGTGCTTGCAACTCTCTGAGAAGCTGAGAAGGCAATAAACCTCCATCACTCTTTAGTATTGAAGTTTCAGATTATTCAAGGCACTCTGGGCACATTTAGCACGGGTAAGTAAGACTTGGGTGTACTGATACTGCTATATTTCTAGAAAAATGTCAATAAAGCTGCAAATGTAATTTTGAAGCTAGGTTTTAAGTGGAGAGATTGGATGTCGAGGTGAACACTAAAGGCTATTCAGAGAAATTCTCACTTCAGGGTTTTATAATTTGTTTATAAATCAACCATTCATTTAATAAATATTTATTGAGCGCTGCTATGATGTACTAAATACAGGTTTCATAAGAGTGGTAAGGCAGACACGGTCCCTGCCTTTACGGAACTTAGTCTAGACCAGGGGCTGGCAAACTTCAGCCCCTGGGCCAAACCTGGCCTGCTGCCTGTTTTCATTCCGCCTGCGAGCTAAGAATGGTTTTTACATTTGTAAACAGTAGAAAAAAGAATCAAAGGAAGAGTAGTGCTTTGCGACACATGCAAATTATAAGAAATCCAAATTTTAGTGCTCATAAAAAGCATTTTATTTTGCACAGCCACACCCGTTCACTCACATATTGTCCCTGCTTGCTTTCGTGCTACAATGGCAGAGTTGAGTAAGTGCGACCGAGATTGCATGGATTGCAAGGCCAAAAACATTTATTATTTGGCCCTTTACATAAAGTGTGCCAACCCCTGGTCTTGATAGAAGTAATCAAACAAATGACCACACAAATAAATATATGTTTAAGCCAAGCGGGTGGGTTTTACTATTGTCTGGTCCTACTCAAGCACCTTTTCTCCCTACCACTCTCCCATTTAAATATCAAGGCCTGTGGTAAGTAGTCTCCAAAAGGTGGCTCCCAGTGAATTGTGCTCCCCAGGATTTAGGCTTTTGGAGTCATCCCTTCACTTTAAATCTGGCTAACCTGCGACTTACTTGTTACCAAGAGTTACGGTGGAGGTTACACTGTGTGGTGTGGCTTCTACACTAGGTCAGAAGAAGCCTTATTCTTCGTGGTAAGCAGTTCTACATTATATTTAGTGTAGATGCTTTAGACAATAAAGGGGAATATGTTTTGAATTTTTTATTTATATATAGTTTATATACTAATGAATATTAGCATCAGATTGTCAAATATTTTAAGTACCACCCAGGTCCATTGCTGCTGTCTTCCAGGGCTCCCTGGTGCTGGCCAAGGATGGTGCTTGGCAGTCCTGATGCTGACTCCACTTTTCTTCTCTACCTGGTCCCCAAGACCTTCTCTCAGGTTACAGCATCATCTCTGCTTTCCATCCCTACCCCCCCAACCTGCCCTTTTAATTCTCACAAGCCTCTATTGGAAATTGAAGGACTGAGCATTAAATGTTTCTTGCTTTTGTCATTCCCTCTATAAAAATTATACTTGTCCTTGAGTAAATGGATGCATCTGATTTGGGGAAAGGTCGTGTATAAGTTGTGGAAGAAAAAAAACCCAAAGTGAATATTTCAAGTTATTACTGCACAACAATAAGACTTGTGATAAGTGCTACCAAAGAAAAGTACAAGGACATTATGAAAGAGTAAAGTGTGATTTACAAGGATGATGGATTGGGAAATTAGGACCTGCCCCTGAAAAAGTGACCTTTAAGCTCAGGTCTAAAGGATGAGAAGAAATTAGGCGAAGACCAGGATGAGATTTAAGGAAGAAAAAGCCCATTTAAAGGCCCTGAGGCACATTAGAAAAGATCGGAAAGAAAGCCAGGCAGTTTGGGTAAAGATGGCAAATGGGACACACGCACCACTTGGTTTTCTTCTGAAATTCCACTAAAGTCATGATAAAGACAGACCCCAGGATGACAGTTGCTCATCAGACGTAGAAGTCTGGGCAAGGGAGATTTAAGAAGATAAAAATGGTCGTGCACTTAATTGTTTGAGAGTATGGAGGAAATGTGTACACACCTGCAGGAGAGTTTAAGGTTAACTTAGTGATAAGAAAATCAAGCCAATGGGGGAGAAAAGGACAATTATTAACTTTTGGGCAAAAAAGTTATTCAGGAAGAGAAGAGTAACCTTTGATACTACATGGCTCAGCTGTAAAAATGTTTGCTTAGTCAAAATAGTGCAAACAGAGGGTATTGCTCGAACCTCAGTGATCGGGTGACTATATGGAGACAGAGGCACGTGGAAGGGGTTGTTAGGGGAGAACGTGGGAGAGCAACGCAGGAGGATGCATTGTCATCTTCCACAGTAAGGACTCAACAGGAGAAGCTTAAAAATGAAAGTGGCCTTCAAAACATGGTATTTAGAGATGTGTGGGCAAAATCCCAAAGAATCAGCTGACTAGCTGCAAGTGGTAGCCTTTGGGGAGACAGAAGCGAGGGGATGACATTTCCTCAGATGGGGGCATAACGAAGTTTGCAGAATCCTTTGACTTTTTTCTGTAGGTGCATTATAACTTAAATTAAAAATAAAAACCATGCAGTGGCAGGGCTATCAGGAGACAGAGGGGGTGGGGTCTGAAGCAGGGAGGTGGAATCTTGTCAGCCATAGTGAGGATTTTAAGGGCAATAGGAAGCAAGTGAAGGAAGGAGTTTTTCAAAGGGGAATTGTAGAACCAGATTTATATTTTAGAAGGATGACTTGCTGCAGTGTGCAGAACACATAGAGGACGCCAGAGTGGCCCTGGGAGACTTGATGGGGAACCGTTGCCCTCACATTGAGAGTAGCTTGAAGGAGGGTGGGAGAGGGGTGGCCATGAAGATGCAGAGAAGTGGAAAAATTCAGGATTACTTTGAAAGTAGAACTATTTCATGAGTAACTACGAAGGAGAACAAGAAGAGGAAAGGGAGATTTTTCCTTTATGAATAACCACTGTAAAACAACTTCAGAATTGCAGATAATAACTCTAAACTTATTCCATAGAAAAACCATTCAGATTAATGTTGAATGCAACGTTGCAAATTGGCAAGGATATTCATTTCAGGCTGAGTGCCTTTGGAAAATATGCGGGCTAGCCTCTTCGTGGTCTTGCATCCAACAATCCTATTTTCTTCAATTAAGCGGCTATTTCAAAGACTTGTCATCTGTTTACCATTAATACATATTAATACAGCCACCCATGGATCCACAGCAAAAACCAGCTAGAAAGCCTACATTATACTTGTACAATTTCAGATGCTTTTTCATATGCGTACATTTCAATTTCAAAACATTTTTAGAATGAAGTAACACAGTAAAAATAAAATGACAGTAAATTTAACTCTGCTAAAAAAAAGTATCAAACCTTATATTACTTAAAAATCAATGTTCTTTTTCTGGCTTTTGCTTTACTCATATGTTTAAAGCAAAGAGCTTAGTCGTCATCCTACCTCCCAACCCCCACACGCACAGTATTATTTACTTTCAGGCCATCTGGCAGTTTTTCCTCGACATGATTTAAAATTTTCCTAATGTTTGCTAACAAAATTTGGGTGTTATTTTCTGTCTATAATAGTCCTTTTCATTTCCCCTAGGAGAAGAAGAGACTGAGATGTTCTGATAAAAGTTTAATTTAAAAAGGAAAAAAAAAAGGTGAGTGAAATAACTCCCTTTAACCTCAGTCCTCTTTACACAAAGGCACCTTGATTCTGTGACCCAGTAACTTGATTTGCTGACTCATGAAACAGGCAAACATGTCACAAGAACAAGCAATAATTTGTGTGTCTGGGATTTAAACCCAAAGCCCACAAGTGATCAGAATTAGATGGAATGGAGTTTGCTCATTCTTACTAATCTCTTTCTGTCTAATTTTCTTTGCATCCATATCTGGAGCAGTTTCAAAATATTGACAGGAGTAGGGTAGGCAGACAGAGTGGAAAGAACCTCCTGGTGTTTTGTAGCAGACAACTTTTCCTCCTCCAGGGCCAAAAACTATTTGTTTGGCTCTTTGTAACCCTTTTCTCATCAAACCTCCTGACTAATGTAAGTAAGAACTGGGTACTTCAGCATTCAGGTTTAACAGATGTTAATATTTTCCCATGTTTGGTCCACATCTTTTATATTGGGAAATAAAATGTCACAGATACTGCTGAAGCCCACTTTTTCTCCCTCCATGATCCTATTTTTCTTTCTTTTTCCAGAGGTCATCACTATCCTGAGGCTTAGTGTACCTTTCTTATCCATGTTTTACACTTTTACTATTACTATATGCATATATATTCATCAATAATATGTACTATAGCCTGGTTTAAAGCCTTCCATAAATTGATTTATGCTCTACATTTCATTTTGCAACTTCCTTTCTTTTCTATCAACATTTTGTTCTGCAGGTTTATACATGTTGATGCAGGTAGCCCTAGTTTATTCATTTTCACCGTAACATAGTGCTCTGATAGATGAAACCCCCCACCACAATCTATCTATCCGTTCTCTGTTTTGATGAACACTTAGGTTCTCTCCATTTATCTTATTACAAACAATCCTGCAGTGAATGTGGTAGATTGCATTAATGGTCTCAATTCTTCACTGCTCCCTGTATCCGTATCCTTTGCCATGTGACTTTGTGGTTCCTCCCACTAGAGTATGTTTTCCTGCCCCTTGACTTTGAGTTTGGCCATGTGACTTGCTTTGGCCAATGAAATGTTAGCAGGCATGAAGTAACCAAAGGCTGGAGCAGTGCCTATATGATTGTGCTCTTGCTCTTGAGTCTCTGACATTGCCATGAGCAGAACATGCTTGGGCTACTCTCTAGGCCCAGGTGGAGGATGAGATATATGGATCAGAGCAGGGCTGCCTGGCTGATTTCAGCCTGTATCAGCTGATCCCCAGGTGCATGTGAACTATCCCAGCCGAGCTCAGTAGAGCCACCTGGATCAGCTAACCTCTAGCCAACCTACAGATGCCCAAGCTCAATAAATGTTTCCTCTTGAATGCCGTTGAAATGAATTAGTTGTTCGTTATAAAACAGTAAACCTTTTTTTTTTTGAGACGGAGTCTTGCTGTTGCCCAGGCTGGAGTGCAGTGGCGCGATCTCGGCTCACTGCAGGCTCCGCCCCCCAGGGTTCACGCCATTCTCCTGCCTCAGCCTCCCGAGTAGCTGGGACTACAGGCTCCCGCCACCTCGCCCGGCTAATTTTTTGTATTTTTAGTAGAGACGGGGTTTCACCGTGTTAGCCAGGATAGTCTTGATCTCCTGACCTCGTGATCCGCCTGCCTCGGCCTCCCAAAGTGCTGGGATTACAGTAAACATTTTTTGTAAGTGAAAGAAAAGTTCTGATTTCTGCCTACAAATGGAATTGCTGAGTTACAACAGATATGAATTTTAATTTCCTCTAGATATTTCTAAATTCGTCTCCAAGAAATTGAACTAATTTGTACTTCCACCAGTGGTATATCCCATTTTTCTACATTCTTATAGACAGTTGTTATTTTGTGTATTTATTTCTCATTTCTCGCTGCATTTCCCTATTTTCTTGTGAGGTTTACACTTACATTTGAGACTATTCTTCAGCCATGCCAGCTTGGGTTTGACGTGTGAGTAAAGAAGCCATCTTGGAAATGAATTCTCCAGCCCCAGCTGTTTTGGCCATCAGCCATTTAAGTCACTCCTAATCATTAAAGTTGTCCCAGCTGAGGCCCCAGACCCTGGAGAAGAGAAGAGCTATCTCTTTGCCATTTCTGAATTCCTGAGCTAGAGAATCTGTGGGCATAATAAAATGTGTGTTGCTTTATACCACTAAGCTTTGGGGTGGCTTGTTATGCAGCAGTATATAAAAGAAACACTGGCTCATCATTTCACCTGGTGTGCAACCCTTTTAGCCCCAACGTAGTACAAAGGTTGGCCTCCAACTGCCTCTGCTTGCTTGCGTACCTGGAGCTCAGCAAGCCTGCAGCTTCACTCCTGGCTCACTGCTTTCAATTATGATTTCATTTTCATCCAAGACAAGTTTTGGTTTTGTTTTTGAACTCTCTATTTTAAATAGTTTTTTCATACATATCACTCATTGCTGTGTGCCTGGAGTAGAGGTGGCAGGTCTCAAACCAATCTTACAACACCGCTATCTTGCCTGGTTTGCATTTTTAGCCTAAGATGTTATCAAGCATGTGGCCAATTCAGGCCCCTGAATCACATTTACACTTCATTTGTTCATTTATTATAAATGTTAATTAGCACCTACTATGTGCAAGCACTTTTCTAGACACACTATAGGATACCAAGAAGAGTCAGACATGTCCCAGGCTCTCAAACAGCTTACAGTCTGGTAGAGAGGATAAGGTGAATGCAAAGAACTGTAATAGCACGTAGAGTCATAAACTGCAGTATAAGTGCAATGATGGAGATACAGAAAAAGTACTGTGACGTGAAGAAGACAAATAGACCAATGTAAACCAAGTCGGCAGTGGCCCAAGAATCAAACTGGGCTATCTGCTCCGATGTGTCTGTGACACATTGGAGAGCTGAGCTGGAGCTGAACTCAGAGAACTGCAGGACCAGTCATGGGTTTACCTCCACTGTGCCTGTTACCACTGCCCAGATGGCCCTGAAATTGCTACCTCTAGTCTGGACTCCACAAAAGTCTCTTTCTCTCACATCTTTCCTGCCTCTGGTCAAAGTATCCACCATTCTCCTAGACATGTGGATGTGAAAACTCAGAGTTGCCTTTCATGCTTCCTCTTATTTTCTCCTCTGTCTCTAGCATCTTATCAACTGTTCTCTTCAATCATCTCTTCAGTGCATTTATCTACTCATCCCATAACCACCACCCTAGTGCAGGTCTTTACCAGCTCATGCATGTATTACTGCCCAGTGTATATTTGGCATCTCTAATTCTAGGCTTTCACATTTCCCATTCCTTGGGCCAGATTCTTCTCCTTCAATGCCCCGTTTATTATGCTCCCTGCCAGCTTCAAAACCTTCAAAAACTTCCCCATTTTGTACTGTATCTCAAGTAAACTCCTTAGGTGGACCTAAAGGCCTTCCCTAAACCAGCCACATTCTCATCAGGGCGTGTAATTTTCTTGGTAATACTGGGACTATCTCCTCTTTGTCCTGAGCATTTATTCTCATATTCACAGCATTTTCCATGCTGCCCAATGTCTGGAAGGTCCTTGCTTGTTATTGATATTTTTAAGGCATTTTTCCTCAAGAGTTTCTGTTATAAAATATTTTCTTGTCCTTTAAAACTTTGACATAAAAACTGCTGAAAGAACCAAGGGTGCTGTCATGCAAAGAAATGTTGAAGAATGATCTGAACAGAAGAGAACAGTATAGTGGTTAGGCAGAGTCCATAAGAGCCCACGGAAGGAGGTTGGGCAGATGCTATTGTCCTCATTTCCTAGGTCAATTGAGGCTCACAGAATCTGATTATTTATTTATGGTCACAAAGCTATCCAACGTCTAAACAAGGCCTAAGCCCTACATATCCTTCTGAACCCAGAAAGGGTTCCATACCATAGCAGAGTTAGTCACTGTGTATATAGTCAATTGATAGAAGTCTCCTGAAGATAGATGTCTGTTCAAAATGAGAAACAACCTTCTAACAATTAAAGTTATGTAAGAGCAGAATGAGTAACCTTATTTTAAAAATGAGTTTTGCATATATTAGAAGCAAAGGTGAGATAATGGAAAGAGTTTTTATGTTTGAAAAGGAGAAGATATAACCTTTAAGATCCTTTTGAAGGACAAAGTTCCGTGATTGCCAGCTTGTTTGTAAATGCTGCTTTTACCTGAGAGTAAAAGCTCAATAAAAGTGGGGAAGGGAGGGAAGAGGGATGTGAGGGAACTAATGTTTATTTAATAAGTATTACAAGTGACATCCTAAGGGATTTACATTTTTATTTAATCCTTACAGCAACCCAGTGGGATAGGATTTTATTATCAGCATTCTAAATGCACACACAAAAAAATCAAGGTTAAGAGAGGCTAATAAATTTGCCCAAGACAACAAAACTGATAAGTGAATAAAATGGAATTCAAGCCAAATAGAGGGAGGAAGCCAAATGAAGTCGAGTATTTATTCCCTCAGCTCCCTACATGTGGGGTCTCCAAGGCTGACTGCTTGTCTGAACCTTAAGGGTCAGGTACCCTCTCCAAGGGTCATTTTCTTTTTACCACATCATGTTGAACTCGGTGGAACTTGAAAAAAAAAAAGCTTATTATTTGATTGCCTAATAAGGAATCAAATGAATAGACAGAGAACAAAAAAAAAAAAATGAGAATTAAGCCAATTTATTGGCAGGTCAGAATTTTATTGCTTTTGACGAAAGTTTGCTGTGTGACTTATAGAGCAAGACTAGATGCCAAGGGATATTTAACATAAAATTTAAAATTCAATGAGAACAAACTATAATCATAGGAGCTATTTAGAATCATTATCCTAAAGATATTTCTGACCAAACATGGAGGGATCTAAAGTAGCTTTAGTTCTAAGTGCAATGTAACTTGAGCCTGCAGTAGGTAACATGTATCTGCTTTAAAAAGCCAGCAACTCACCTTTTCTGGTATCATTGAGGACTAGATAGTTCTTAAATTACTTTAAAGAAACTCTGGCTTGAGTACAGATATGTGGAGCAAATTAAGAGATAATGTCAAACATCTGCTCTTCAAGTATCTCCACTTATTTATGTTCACCTGTCTTGAGACATCCACTGGCATCTGCCTTCAGCCCTGGCGATGGCTGCTTTGGATGTGGAGTGCTGGAGATGTGTGCATGGCTGGGTGGTTTGGTCTACCATGATGACTTTTCCACATGGAAAATATGGTATCCTAAATAATCAGCCTGAGGGACGTGGTGTTTTGATTGAAAATCCACTCAAATAAGCTGATGTATTATTGAAAAAAAATAACCTGTGTAAGATTTGAAATAATTTTGTATTTTGAAAACAATGCTTATGAATCTCTGGATGGATACCATCAGCTGATGGTTCTCATAGGAAACCCAAGCTGGGGGGAGTTTTATTATGGTCATATGAGGGTGAGAGTTCCTGGAGCAGGGCAGAATTTCTGCCTGTGTTATGGTATTGGAGCAGAAAGAAAGGTGGCCAATGTAAAAACTTTGCAAGTAAAATGTTCTTTATGGTTTTGAAGTTTGAATTCCATGTATCATTCCAGGTTCAAGCCCTTGTTGCATAAAGTCTATAAGCCGCTCAGGATGAATTTTAGCACAGAATCGATTATGTGGTTAACTTTAAACAAACCAGCATTTTAGTGCTGACTGAGGGATGTTAGATTTTACTCTTTAGTGTAGGCTCCCAGGAAAGTGTGTGTGTGTGTGTGTGTGTGTGTGTGTATGTGTGTTAAACCCTAGATTTTAAAATTCCTAACAGTGAATATTTAAATATCCTTCATTCTCTGTCTGATAGTAAATACCAGACTGGTTTTCTAAATGATCACTTTGGCTTGTGACTTTTGAAATAGTCGTGAGTTTAGAAAGCAGTCAGTCAGGGTCTATGAAATTAAAATGAAATAGGCCATATAGTCAGCAGACAGAAGAATAAAGAATCTTTGAAATCTAATTGAGGAAGGGAAACAATTGGCTCAAAGACATCCAAATTACATCATCAAGCTAGAAATCAAGTCTGGGGACTGAGGATATAGTAGATGCCAAATGTCTTCTGTTAACCGCTGCAAACCCTCTCTCCATTCCCTTTCTGCCATAATCTGTGCCTTGGGAGTCAGACTTGCACTGAACATGCTAACAGGCTCCTTTGACCCCTGACTTCCATTTGGTTTAGGTTAACGGGAAGTACTAGAAGAATCTGGAGGAAGAAGGTATTTATTCCACTGGCTCCTTCCCTGTGGGTTCTCTGAAAGCAAATGGAAGGGCTCCGCTCCTGTCAGGAGGCCCTCCCCACACATCCCGCCCTGTCTCACTTTCCGCTCTTCCTTGCCCCTTCAGGCCTAGGGGTGGTGAGATCCCTAGATCCTAGCCTGGGTGCTGGGCACTGCACTACTCCTGTTACTACTGCTACTATTGCTACTACTGTTAATAGCCCAATTATTAAACTCTTCTCAAATTATCTTCTTTTTTAATTTTAGTACGTCTTCTGCTTTCTGCATAGCTTTAACCCTTGAACCACAAAAATAAACAGAAAGAAAGAAAGGAAAGAGGAAGGGAGGAAGGAAAGGAAGAGAGAGGAAAAAAAGAATGAAACCAGAGCTGTGTGCTTTGTGGTGTCTCTGCGAAGTTACTAATCAGAGTAAGAGACATCGGTTAAAGTGAGTCCCTTGGACAATTCCTGAGGGCAGAGTCAGAGGCTATGGATAAGCCACTGAGGGAGCATCATGGTATTTCAGGAGTGCCTTCATACTTGATTGCACTAAATAACAGAGAGGTAACATTGGTCACTTGATAATTGTCCTCCTCTGAGACTAGCTTGTTCTGGCAGTGGGTGCTATTGGATTCTTCGCAGGCTCTGTGCTCGTTCAATATGTGTTTGTAACACATCTTGGAGCTTTATTGGGCAAGAGGTGCCCGGGTTTGTTTTTTGCCCTTTTAATTATTTAGACAATAGTTTTTTTCTTTTCTGGCTAAATTGAGTGTTCAGGATTTGAACTCAAAAGGGTAGAGACTCACTTAATAATTCTGAAGGCAATACATGCTTCTGGAAGGTCTTGCCTAAGGGAAAAGATCTTTTTGTTTCCTTCTTGTTTGAATAGAAGAGGTAAATTCAATGTATCCATTAAAACACAGATAAATCCAAGGGAAAAAATATAGTTAATAAGCTATCTACTTGGGTGTCACATTTTAGTAATAACATATTTTGTAGATGTATTTTTGGCAAACATTTCACGGGCAATTTACAGAATGATTTAGGCTATAGGTAATCAGGTCTTTAAAGGATTCGAGAAATTATTTAGGGTCCATTTGGTGCAGAGACTTGGACCAGGCAAAAGGGACCCAGTGTTGATCAAGATAGACAAGATTCCTGCTCTCAAAGGGCTTGCACGCTGGCTGACACATAGATGGCTGAGAAAAATCCATTGCTCCCACATGAAATCTGTAGTGACTAGCAGACACTTTTATTATATTTCAGCCTCAAGTTCAACAAGCCTTATAGGATTCATCAAATACAGATTTTTTTCATCATTCATCTATGTGGGTGGCTTCAACTTTTTTTTCTTGCTTTCTGAACTTTATGGTTTTGCCATTAAGTACTTTCATCTTTGAAATGGTTACTGTATCAAAAACAACTTCACAGAAACCCAGCTGTACAGTGTACATGAAATACTTGTTACACCTCTCAGGACTGCAAGTTTAGGGCACAGGGATGTTTACCCCCTTTTTTCCTGGGTGAATGCTTGGTTTGTGAATAGTTTCCAATTACAATACCAGGCAGCCAAGTATCCAGGAAGGACAATAACTTTCCAGGTTTGCAATGAACAAGATGCACCCCAAGCAATATCTGGTAGGAATCATCCTGCATAGCTTTCTTCTATTATCTTTCTCTGACCTAAGAAGCATTCTGCTTCGCCTTCAAAAGGACTTTTATGAGCCAGATGTTCAACCCATATTGTATTTTGTGACTTTGGAAAGAAATCTGAGCACGTGGACAAGTGCTAGGGGGAGTGAAATGTTTAAAGAATGGTAAGAAAACACCCAACGCACACAGTCCATTATAAGCACGAGGCACCACGGTGTGATGAGTCCTTCCATTGTTAGATCAAACAAAGCAGCAACAACTTCCTTTGTTTTCATCACTGATAAGATAGTTCTATACAGCTGCAGGTTTTTAAAAGATCACAAAGAAACTACAGTTTATGAAAAGTGCTAATTATGTGAGATATCTGTGATTTTAAAAAAGCAAGATTTCATTATCTTAAAGGCACTGAAAATACATCCGTTCTGAAAATTCATCTAATTTAGGAGTGAATCACTGTCTAGATTAAGTCCTAGCGTTGGTCTGCACAATTCAATCTGACTCTTCTGTAAATATAACTAAACGCAATGGTCTCCATCAGCTGGAAGATAAAATTTTAAGCAGACAAAGCGTTTTGTCCATTCTACACTTCTCTTTTCTTTCCCCTTCATGCCCTATTCCCTGTAACTCTTTCTATCCATTAAAAGTCGAGTCTAGGAAAAATCTTTCAGACTGAAATGTACGTGACTGGGTAGTTAAGGGCTCTCATAGAGTGTGTGCACTTCCACTGGATGCAAAGAAGTCAATCTCCAGTAGAGATTTAGGGTGTCAAGGAGTAAAGGGAGGAGATGGGGGCAGTGGTCCTTCCTGACTGTCTTACTGCCTCACCAGTATGATAGATGCGGTGCCAACCAGCACCACTCATGTGCATGGGTAGTGGTGACAATGGGGTAAGGTGGATGCTGCTGCCAGTGTCATATATGCTAGTTTTTAAAGAAGAATGCTTCCAGATCTGCATGGGATGGAACACCAAGTCTTATAGCTCACAGAGATATTTTAGAAGAAAGAAAAATGGAGTTGAAAACGTCCCAACTTTGCTTCCTATATCTTGGCTACTTCTGCGTGTGTATATATCACAATGCAGCAAGTCTGGCTCATTTGTTTCTCCCATTGAGTAGAAAGGAATATCTGTCCCTGGATGTCAGAGAAGGAGATGCCAAGAGAAAAAGATAGAGAGAGATCACATATAGTTATGAACATGGGCTCTAGAGACAGACTGCATGGGTTCAAATCTTGACTCTTCAGGTTTGTGACTTTGGGCAAGTTAGTTAACTTTTCTGTGCTTTAGCTTCATAACCTATAAAATGAAGAAAATACTAGTACTGGCCTCATATGTGTGTTGAGAATTATTTATATGAAGTGCTTAGAATATTGCCTAGGACATAGGAAGTGTTGTGTATTAATAATAATTTTTAAATGATTATAATGTTGTTCTTAATGGGGACCTCTGAGATTCCAGAGCCCACTATTTTAACTGCTCTTTCTCTAGGACCCGTACCCCCAGCCCCAGTCTCCCTCGGCTGTATTCTCCTGGCAATACTCCAGTGCTGATCCCAGAGCTCATAATTTGAGCTACTGAGTGAATTCTGCTAAAGAAAACATCACAGTGCAGCAGATTTGTGTCACCACACATTTGTGAGCACCAGTTTCGACAGGGCTCCTAACACCACCAGAAATTCTGTTTCTCTGCCTCATTCTCCATAAAAACTAGTATTTCTTTTTTTTTTCCTTTTAGAAGAAGCCAATTTTATCAAACATTTCAAATAAATTTGTGTTGTGGTTAAATTCCAAGGTCAAGTCAATAATACAGAGTGACTTAGAGAAAATATTCCAGACTAGAATTCATGATTTCTTTAACTGATCAAAAGTTGATGTGTTAAACAAAAAATAGCTAAATATAATTATATGTAGGCTGGGCACAGTGGCTCAGGTCTATAGTCCCAGCACTTCGGGAGGCCGAGGTGGGTAGATAGCTTGAGTCCAGGAGTTTGAAACCAGCCTGGGCAACATGGAAAATCCCTGTCTCTACAAATCATACAAAAGTTAGTTGGGCATTGTGGTGTGCACCTATAGTTGCAGCTACTCAGGAGGCTGAGGTAGGAGGATCACCTGAGCCCAGGAGGTCGAGGCTGCAGTGAGCTGTGATTGTAACACTGTACTCCAGTTTGGGTGTCGGAGTGAGACCCTGTCTCAAAAAAAAAAAAAAAGAATAAATAAATAAATATGGTTATATGCAAATTACATACATGCTTATACTATAATCCATTGTGGCCAAGCAATAATAGGCTTCAAAGGTTTAACAAAAATTAGTAGATGGAGATTGAAATTGGCAATGAAGAACTAGTATTTCCAGCCTTGCCTGGTCCCTTCCAGTCTTTAGCTTCCCATCTTCTTCCCTTATTCTCAGTAGATAATCTTGTTTCCCACCTCATAAGAAAAGAGATGCGAGAATGGAATTATAATTATGCTGCTTCCAAATCCACAAACGCCTGTTCTCCCTTTAGAATGCTGGGAAGGATTCCCTTCTCTCCCACTTCTGCGGGGATCCCTCCATCGGTTATTCTCCTTCTTTCTTACATTTTCAGTATGTCCTTCTCCAGTGGTTTCTTTTCCCATCTGCATCTAGATAAGCTGGAGTCTCACTACATACACACACACACACACACACGCACACACATGCACACACACACATGCACACACATGCAAACACATACACACACACGCACACACACACATACACACATACACATACACAGACACACATACACACATACGCACTTACACGTGCACACAGACACACCTGTGCACACACAGACACACGTGCACACACACAGACACACACGTGTGCACACAGACACACACGTATATACGCGCAAGCACACAGACACGCACACACACACACACATACGGGCACGCAGACACACACATACAGACACACATGTGCACACACACACATACACACTCGTGCACACACACATACACATACACACACACATACACACACATACATACACATACACACACACGCCTTTCCTTAATACCAGGGCCCTTTGCAGCCAACGACCAAGCAACCTCCCCCTTTCTATTCATAACCAAACTTTTTTTAAGTCTACTTTTGTATTCTTTAATGCAATTTAAAAAATTTATTATTAATATTATTTTTGTTTGACAAGTCATAATTGTAGACATGTATAGCATACAACATGATGTTTTGATATATGTATACAAGGTGACATGATTAAATCTAGTGAATTAACATATCCATCACCTTGCTTCCCTACTATTTCTTATGGTGAGACATTTGAAATTTACTCTCTTACTGTCTTAGTTATTTTGAAATATAAACTACATTATTATTGATAATAGTTGTGCAGTAGATCTCAAAACCTTTTTCTCCTGTCTTTGTGAAACTTTGTATCCTTTGATCCACAAGTCATTCCCTCCCTCTCCATGCCCCACTCCAGGCTCTGGTAACTGCTGTTCTACTCTCTACTTCTATGAGTTCAACCTTATTAGATTCCACATGTAAGTGAGATCATGTGTTATTTTTCTGGACCTGGCTTATTTCATTTAGCATAATTTCTTCCAGATTCATCCATGTTGTCACAATTGACAGGATTTCCTCCTTTTTAAAGGCTAAATAGTATTCCATTGTGTATATTTACCACATTTTTTAAATTTACTTTTTATTTCACTAGGTTTGGGGGTTAGGGGTGGTGTTTTGTTACATGAATAAGTTCTTTAGTGGTGATTTCTGAGATTTTGATGCGCTCATCACTTGAGCAGTGTACATAGTACCCAATGTGTAGTCTTTTAGAAAAAATTATTTTGGGAGGCTGAGGTGGGCTGATCACGAGGTCAGGAGTTCAAGACCAGCTTGGTCAACATGGTGAAACCCCGTCTCTACTAAAGATACAAAAAATTAACCTGGCGTGGTGGCGCATGCCTGTAATCCCAGCTACTTGGGAGGCTGAGGCAGGAGAATTGCTTGAACGTGGGAGGCAGAAGTTGCAGTGAGCCAAGGTCATGCCATTGCACTCCAGCCTGGGTGACAGGGTGAAACTCCATCTCAAAAAATATATATTATATTACTTTTTTTTTATTTCCATAGGTTTTTGGGGAACAGGTGGTATTTGGTTACATGAGTAAGTTATTTAGTGGTGATTTCTGAGATTTTGGTGTGCCCATCACCCGAGCAGTGTACACAGTACCCAATGTGTAGTCTTTTTAAAAAAATCATAATTATTAATTTTTAATTTCCATAGGTTTTTGGGGAACAGGTGGTATTTGGTTACATGAGTAAGTTCTTCAGTGGTGATTTCTGAGATTTTGGTGCACCAGTCACCTGAGCAGTATACACTGAACCCAATTTGAAGTCTTTTATCCCTTACCCCCTTCTGACCCTTTCCCCTGAGTGCCCAAAGTCCAATGTATCATTCTTATACCTTTGCATCCTCATAGCTTAGCTCCCACATATGAGTGAGAACATACAACGTTTGGTTTTCCGTTTCTCCGTTACATCACTTAGAATAATAGTCCAATTCCATCCAGGTTGCTGTGAATGTCATTATTAATATTTCATTTCTTTTTCATGGCTGAGTAGTATTCCATGGTGCATATACATATATATAATCACATTTTCATTTTTTTGACTTTCCAGTTGTATATCAATCAGGCACTTTCAATAGATTTTTATCATTTATTAAAAATTTTTTTGACTTTCCAATGGTATATCAATCAGGCACTTTCAATAGAATTTTATCATTTATTAAAATTTGGCTCTATGTTATAATGTCTGGTGGCTTTTTTTTTTTTTTATTATACTTTAAGTTCTGGGATACATCTGCAACACGCAGGTTTGTTACATAGGTATACACGTGCCATGGTGGTTTGCTGCACCCATCAACCCATCATCTACATTAGGTATTTCTCCTAATGCTATCCCTCCCCTAGACCCCCACCACCCAACAGGCCCCAGTGTGTGATGTTCCCCTCCCTGTGTCCATGTGTTCTCATTGTTCAACTCCCATTACGAATAAGAACATGTAGTGTTTGATTTTCTGTTCCTGTGTTAGTTTGCTGAGAATGATGGTTTCCAGCTTCATTCATGTCCCTGCAAAGGACATGAACTCATCCTTTTTTATGGCTTCATAGTATTTCATGGTGTATATGTGCCGCATTTTCTTTATCCAGTCTATCACTGATGGGCATTTGGGTTGGTTCCAAGTCTTTGCTATCGTGTGCTATTGTGAATAGTGTCACAATAAACATACGTGTGCATGTGTCTTTATAGTTGGATGATTTATAATCCTTTGGGTATATACACAGTAATGGGATTGCTGGGTCAAATGGTATTTCTAGTTCTAGATCCTTGAGGAATTGCCACAGTCTTCCACAATGGTTGAACTAATCTATATTCCCGCCAACAGTGTAAAAGTGTTCCTATTTCTCCACATCCTCTCCAGCATCTGTTGTTTCCTTACTTTTTAATGATCGCCATTCTAACTGGCGTGATCTCGTATTTCACTGTGGTTTTGATTTGCTTTTCTCTAATGACCACTGATGATGAGGTTTTTTTCATATGTTTGTTGGCTGCACAAATGTCTTCTTTTGAGAAGTATCTGTTCATATCCTTTGCCTGCTTTTTGATGGGGTTGTTTTTTTCTTGTAAATTTGTTTAAGTTCCTTGTAGATTCTGGATTTAGTCCTTTGTTAGATAGATAGATTGCAAAAATGTTCTCCCATTCTGTAGGTTACCTGTGCACTCTGAGGATAGTTTCTTTTGCTGTGTGGAAGCCCCTTAGTTTAATTAGATCCCATTTGTCAATTTTGGCTTTTGTTGCCATTGCATTTATTGTTTTAGTCATGAAGTCTTTGCCCATGTCTATGTCCTAAATGGTATTGCCTAGGTTTTCTTCTAGGGTTTTTATGGTTTTAGGTCTTACGTTTAAGTCTTTAATCTATCTTGAGTTAATTTTTGTATAAGGTATAAAGAAGGGGTGCAGTTTCAGTTTTCTGCATATGGCTAGCCAGTTTTCCCAACACCATTTATTAAATACGGAATCCTTTTCCTATTGCCTGTTTTTGTCAGGTTTGTCAAAGATCAGATGGTTGTAGATGTGTGACATTATTTCTGAGGACTCTGTTCTGTTCTGTCCATTGGTCTATATATCTGTTTTGGTACCAGTACCATGCTGTTTTGGTTATTGTAGCCTTGTAGTATAATTTGAAGTCAAGTAGCATGATGCCTCCAGCTTTGTTCTTTTTGCTTTAGATTGTCTTGGCTATACAGGCTCTTTCTTGGTTCCACATGAAATTTAAAGTTGTTTTTTCTAATTCTGTGAAGAAAGTCAATGGTAGCTTAATGGGGATAGCATTGAATCTATAAATTACTTTAGGCAGTATGGCCATTTTCACAATATTGATTCTTCCTATCCATGAGCATGGAATGTTTTTCCATTTGTTTGTGTCCTCTCTTATTTCCTTGAGCAGTAATTTGTAGTTCTCCTTGAAGAAGTCCTTCACATTCCTTGTACATTGTATTCCTAGGTATTTTATTCTCTTTGTAGCAATTGTGAATGGGAGTTCACTCATAATTTGGCTCTCTGTTTGTCAATTATTGGTGTATAGGAATGCTTGTGATTTTTGCACATTGATTTCATATCCTGAGACTTTGCTGAAGTAGCTTATCAGCTTAAGGAGATTTGGGGCTGAGATATATATATTCCTAAATATACAATCACGTCATCAGCAAACAGAGACAATTTGACTTCCTCTCTCCCTATTTGAATACCCTTTATTTCTTTCTCTTGCCTGATTGCCCTGGCCAGAACTTCCAATACTATGTTGAATAGGAGTGGTGAGAGAGGGCATCCTTGTCTGTGCTGGTTTTCAAAGGGAATGCTTCCAGCTTTTAGCATAAAAGGTTGTTCAATTTTATCGAAGGCCTTTTCTGCATCTACTGAGATAATCATGTGGTTTTTGTCATTGGTTCTGTTTATATGATGGATTATGTTTATTGATTTGCGTATGTTGAACCAGCCTTGAAGCCCAGGGATGAAGCCAACTTGATTGTGGTGGTGGATAAGCTTTTTGATGTGCTGCTGGATTTGGTTTGCCAGTAATTATTTGAGGATTTTTGCGTCGATGTTCATCAGTGATCTTGGCCTGAAATTTTCTTTTTTTCTTGTGTCTCTGCCAGGTTTTGTTAGGATGATGCTGGCCTTATAAAATGAGTTAGGGAGGATTCCTTCTTTTTCTATTGTTTGGAATAATTTCAGAAGGAATGGTACCAGCTCCTCTTTGTACCTCTGGTAGAATTTGGCTATGAATCCATCTGGTTCTGGGCTTTTTTTTTGGTTGGTAGGCTATTAATTACTGCCTCAATTTCAGAACTTGTTATGAGTGTATTCAGGAATTTGACTTCTTCCTAGTTTAGTCTTGGGAGGGTGTATATGTCCAGGAATTTATCTGTTTCTTCTAGATTTTCTAGTTTATTTGCATAGAGGTGTTTATAGTATTCCCTGATGGTAGTTTGTATTTCTGTGGGATCAGTGGTGATATCCCCTTTATCATTTTTTGTTGTGTCTATTTGATTCATCTCTCTTTTCTTCTTTATTAGTCTGGCTAATTTACTTCTGCATTTTTTTTTCAATTTCATTTAGCTCTGCTCTGATTTTTGTTCTTTTTTTCTGGTTGGTTTGGTTTTGGATTGTTCTTGTGTCTCCAGTTCTGTGAGGTGTTGTTACCAGTGGAAGGTGTCCAGGTTCTTGGCATCTTGAACAAAGAACTGGACAAAATGCACGAACAAAGTGAGGAAAGCAAAAGCAGAGATTTATTGAAAATGAAAGTACACTCCACAGTGTGAGAGCGGGCCCGAGCATAGGGGCTCAAAAGCCCCGGTTACAGAATTTTCCAGGGTTTCAATACTCTAGAGGTTTCCCATTGGTTACTTGATGTATGCTCTATGTAAATAAAGAGAATGAAGTGAAGTTACAAAGTCATTTACTTGGAATGTGCCCTATGTAGATGGAAAGGATGTTACTTGGTGTGTGTGATCTGTGTAAATGGAGAGGATGAATGTGAAGTTACAAAGTGTAAATGGAGAAGATGTTACTTGGTGTGTGTGGTCTATGTAAATGGAGAGGGTGAATGTGAAGTTACAAAGTGTAAATGGTGTAAATGGAGAGGATAAAGTGAAGTTACAAAGCCATTCACATTCCTGTCATTACTGAAGTGCTTCCATTTGATTTAGTTCTAGGAAGTCAGCATGGATCAACCTTACGTTCCCTGTCTCCAGGCCTTATTCTCCTGCCTCAGTGTGACCTTAGATTGTCTGTTTGTGCTCTTTCAGACTTTTTGGTGTAGGCATTTAGTGCTATAATTTTTCCTCTTAGCACCACTTTTGCTGTATTCCAGAGGTTTGATAGGTTGTGTCACTATCATCATTGAGTTCAAAGTTCAAACTTTTTAATTTCCACCTTGATTTTATTGTTGACCCAAAGATCATTCTGGAGCAGGTTATTTAATTTGCATGTATGTGCATGGTTTTGAGGGTTCCTTTTGGAGTTAATTTCTAATTTTATTCCACTGTGGTCTGAGAGAGTACTTGATACAATTTCAACTTTCTTAAATTTACTGAGACTTGTTTTGTGTCCTATTATATGGTCTGTCTTGGAGAATGCTGCACGTGTTGATGAATAGAGTATATATTCTGAAGTTGTTGTGTAGAATGTTCTGTAAATATCTGTTAAGTCCATTTGTTGGAGGGTATAGTTTAGGTCCGTTTTTTCTTTGTTGACTTGCTCTCTCGATGACCTGTCTAGTGCTATCAGTGGGGTGTTCAAGTCACCCACTATTACTGTGTTGCCATCTATTGCATTTTTTGGTCTAATAATAATTGTTTTATAAATTTGGGATCTCCAATGTTAGGTGCATATATATTTAGGATTGTGATATTTTCCTGTTGGACTAGTCCTTTTATTGTTGTATAATATTCCTCTTCATCTTTTTTAATTGCTGTTGCTTTAATGTTTGTTTTGTCTGATATAAGAACAGCTATTCCTGCTCACTTTTCATGTCCATTTGCACAGAATATGTCAAGGATGAGCCCAAAAGCTCACCAACCAAGCAAGTAATTACTCTGAACCCCCTTGGGCACTCTCTAATTGGATGTCCTGGGTCCTCCCAATTCTTAGTCCTTTAATACCTGTTTTTCTCCTTCTCTTATTCAGACCCTGTGTCTTCATTTTAGTTTCTCAATTCATACAAAACCGCATCCAGGCAATCACCAATCATTCTATATGACAAATGCTCCTTTTAACAACCCCACAATATCGCCCCTTACCACAAAATCTTCCTTCAACTTAATCTCTCCCACTCTAGGTTCCCACGCTGCCCCAATCCCACTTGAAGCAGCCCTGAGAAACATTGCTCATTATCTCTCCATACTACCCCCAAAAAATTTTCGCCACCCCAACACTTCAACATTGTTTTGTTTTATTTTTCTTATTAATATAAGAAGACAGGAATGTCAGGCCTCTGAGCCCGAGCTAAGCCATCATATCTCCCGTGACCTTCACATATACATCCAGATGGCCTGAAGTAACTGAAGAATCATAAAAGAAGTGAAAATGGCTGGTTCCTGCCTTAACTGATGACATTACCTTGTGAAATTCCTTCTCCTGGCTCAGAAGCTCCCCCACTGAGCACCTTGTGACCCCTGCCCCTGCCTGCCAGAGAACTACCCCCTTTGACTGTAATTTTCCACTACCTACCCAAATCCTATAAAACAGCCCCACCCCTATCTCCTTTCACCCACTCTCTTTTCGGACACAGCCTGCCTGCACCCAGGTGAAATAAACAGTGTTGTTGCTCACACAAAGCCTGTTTGGTGGTCTCTTCACATGGACTCGTGTGACATAATATCCTTTTCCACCCCTTTACTTGAAGTTTATGTGAGTCCTTATGTGTTAGG
This sequence comes from Pongo pygmaeus, assembly GCF_028885625.2. NCBI lineage: Eukaryota > Metazoa > Chordata > Mammalia > Primates > Hominidae > Pongo > Pongo pygmaeus. Next base: position 100,271,017 of record NC_072384.2, on the reverse strand, counting down.
TGACTCTCCTGAAGACAGCAGAAACTTGGTTGGTGAATATTTATCCATTCTGCCATTCTGTATCTTTTAGGTGGAGCATTTAGGCCATTTACATTCAACATTAATATTGAGATGTGAGGTACTACTTTACTCATCATGCCATTTGTTGCCTGAATACCTTGTTTTTATTTTTTTTCATTGTGTTATATAGGTCCTGTGAAATTTATGCTTTAAGGAGGTTCCATTTTGATGTATTTTGAGGATTTGTTTCAAGATTTAGAGCTTCTTTTAGCAGTTCTTGTAGTGCCAGTTTGGTGGTGGTGAATTGTCTCAGAATTTGTTTGTCTGGAAAAAACTGTATCTTTCCTTCATTTATGAGGCTTAGTTTCACTGGATACAAAATTCTTGGCTGATAATTGTTTTGTTTAAGGAGGTTAAAACTAGAACCTCAAACCCTCCTAGCTTGTAGGGTTTCTGCTGAGAAATCTGTTGTTAATCTGATAGGTTTTCATTTATAGGTTACCTGATGCTTTTGCCTCACACCTCTTAAGATTCTTTCCTTTATCTTGACTTTAGATAACCTGAGGACTATGTGCCTAGGCGATGATCTTTTTGTGATGAATTTCTTTGAGCTTCTTGTATTCTGATTTCTAGATCCCAGCAAGGCTGTGGAAGGTTTCCATTATTATTCCCTCAATATGCTTTCCAGATTTTAGATTTCTCTTCTTCCTTGGGAACACCAATTATTCTTAGGTTTGGACACTTAACATAGTCCCAAACTTCTTAACTCTTGGAGGCTTTGTTCATTTGTTTTTGTTTTTGTTTTTGTTTTTGAGATGGGGTTTTGCTCTTGCCACCCAGGCTGGAGTGCAATGGCACGATTTTGGCTCAATGAAACCTCTGCCTCTTGGATTCAAGCAATTCTCTTGCCTCAGCCTCCCAAGTAGCTGGGATTACAGTTGCCTACCACTGCGCCCAGCTAATTTTTGTATTTTTAGTAGAGATAGGATTTCACTATGTTAGCCAGGCTCATCTTGAACTCCTGACCTCAGGTGACCCATCCACTTTGGCCTCCCAAAGTGTCAGGATTACAGGTGTGAGCGACTGCACCTGGCCTGTTTACTTTTTTTTAATTCTTTTTTCTTTGTCCTTGATGGATTGAGTTAATTCAAAAGCCTTGTCTTCAAGCTTGAAAGTTCTTTCTTCTGCTTGTTGGATTCTATCACTGAGATTTTTCAGTGCATTTGCATTTCTCTAAGTGTGTCCTTGATTTCCGGAAGTTGCAAAGTTTTTTTATTTATGCTATCTACTTCACTGAAGGTTTTTCATTTCATATCCTGTATCACGTTTTTGATTTCAAGTTGTACTTCACCTTTCTCTGGTGCCTCCTTGATTAGCTTAATAATTGACCTTCTGAATTATTTTTCTGGCAATTCAGAGATTTTGACTTGGCTTAGGTCCATTGTTGGTGAGCTGGTGTGATCTTTTGGGGGTGTTAAAGAACCTTGTTTTGTCATATTACCAGAATTGTTTCTCCAATCCCTTCTCATTTAGGTAGACTATGTCAGAGGGAAGATCTGGGACCGAAGGGCTGCTGTTCAGATTCTTTTGTTCCACAGGGTACTCCCTTGATGTGGTGTTCTCCCTCTTCTCCTAGGGATGGGGCTTCCTGAGAGCCAAACTGCTGTGATTGGTTTTGCTCTTCTGGGTCTGGCCCCAGCAGAGCTACAGGGCTCCTGGTGGTACTGGTGAGTGTCTGCAAAGAGTCCTGTGGTGTGATCCATCTTCAGGTCTTTCAGCTGTGGATACCAGCACCTGCTCCAGTGGAGGAAGCAGGGAAGTGAAGCGGACTCTGTGAGGGTCTTTGGTTGTATTTTTTTTCGGTGCACTGGTTTTGTGTTGGTTGGCCTCCAGCCAGGAGGTGGCGCTTTCAAGAGTGCATCAACTGTGGTACTACAGGCAGGAAGCAAAGTTGCCCTAGGGTGGCCTGGTTACATATTCAGGTTTCTCAGGCGGTGGGCAGGGCCATAGAGCTCCCAAGAGATTATGTCTTTTGTCTTCGACAACCAGGGTGGGTAGAGAAAGACCACCAGGCTGGGGCAGGGATACATGTGTCTGAGCTCAGACTCTCCTTGGGTGGGGCATGCTGCAGCTGCTGTAGGGGCTGGAGGCTTGGCTCCCAGGCCAATGGAGTTTTGTTCCCAGGGTGATTATGGCTGCCTCTGCTGAGTCACACAGGTTGCCAGGGAAGTGGGGTAAAGCTGGCAGTCACTGGCCTCACCTTGCTGCCACATAGCCTGTAGTCCTAAGGGCTGGTCTCACTCCCACTGTTCTCCTCCAACTGCATTAAGTCCAGGCAGCCAGTGACCAGGGCTGAGAACTTGCCCCAGACCGTGAGCCTCCCTGCTGAGAAAGCAAGCAGACTCACAGCTTTTTGGCATCTGGGGAGCCTGCAGAGGTGATCCAATTCCTTCAAAGGGTCTGTGGATTCTCTTGGCTTTCCAGGTATGTTGCTGTGGTAGTTCATGGAGCAAAAGTTCACAATATGAGTCTCCACATGCTGCTCTGTCTGTCCAAGAGGGAGCTGCAAGCTAGTCCCGCCTGCAAGCTAGTCCTGCCTCCTATCTGCCATCTTAATCCTGTACCATATTTTCTTTATCCATTCATCTACTTACAGACCTTTAGGTTGGTTTCATATCTTGGCTATTGAGAACAATGCTGCAATGTTCACAGGAGTGCAGAGAGTCCTTTGACATATTGATTTCAGTTCCTTTGGGTATATATCCAAAAGTGGGGTTACTGCATTGCATGGTAGTTCTGTTTTTAGTTTTCTGAGGAACCTCCATACTGCTTACCAAAGTGGCTGTACCAATTTACATTCCCACTAACAGTATATAAGGGTTCCCTTTTTGTGCTTCCTTTTCAATACTTATCTCGAGCTTTTTGGTAAAAGCCATTCGAAAAGCTGTGATGTCTCGTGGTTTTAACTTGCATTTCTTTAATGATTAGTGGTGCTGCGAATTTTTCATATACCTATTACCATTTGTATGTCTTCTTTTGAAAAATGGTCAGTCAGGTCCTTTAGCCAATTTTCAACTGGCTTATTTATTTTCTTGCTGTTGAGTTGTTTGGCTTCCTTATATATTTTGGGTGTTAACTTCTTATTAGATGTATGGTTTGTAAATATTTTCCCTCATTCTGTGGGTTGTCTCTTCACTCTTTTAATTGTTCCCTTTGCTGTGAGGGAAGTTGTTAGCTTGACGCCATCAATTTGTCTGCTTTTACTTTTGTTCCCTGTGCATTTGGAATCCTATCCAAAAAATCATTGCCCAGACCAATGTAGTGGAGCTTTCCCCCTGGGTTTTCTTCTGGAAGTTTTAAAGTTTCAGGTCTTAGACTTAAGTCTTTAATCCATATTGAGCTGACTTTTGTATATGGTATGAGGTTCTAATATCAAGATAAAGGTCTAATACCATTCTTCTGTATGCGGATATCTAGTTTTTCAACAACATTTATTGAAGATATTTTGCTTGCCACATTGTGTTTTCTTGGCACTTTTGTCAAAAATCAGCCTGGGCGTGCTGGCTCACACCTGCAATCTCAGCACTTTGGGAGGCCAAGGCTAGCGGATCACCTGAGGTCAGGAGTTCAAGACCAGCCTGGCCAACATGGTGAAAACCAGTCTCTACTAAAAATACAAAATTAGCCAGGCATGGTGGTGCATGCCTATAATCCCAGCTAATTGGGAGGCTGAGGCAGAATTGCCTGAACCCGGGAGGTGGAGGTTGCAGTGAGCTGAAATCATGCCACTGTACTCCAGCCTGGGTGACAAGAGGGAAACTGTCAAAAAAAAAAAAAAAATTGACTGTAAATTTTTGGGTTTATTTCTGGGCTTTCTATCCTGATCGATGTGTCTGTTCATGCTGTTTTGATTATAATCCCTTTATAGGATATTTTAAAATCAAGGAATATAATGCCTCCAGCTTCGTTCTTTTGGCTCAAGGTTATTTTGGCTATTTGGCATCTCACAATCAAACTTTTTAAAGAATTATCTACATTTGCTGTTACCATTTCTACACCAAGGATAAAAATATGCGTTATCCTTGAATCTCCAGGCTACTGAAAATTATCTTGCCCAAATTCTTGTTGTGAAATCTTAAGGATAGTTTTCAGTTGTTGCTTTGCTCTATTTTTTCAAAAATGTTTTTCTCTTTTCTTCTAGCTACACAGTTACCTGATTTTTCTTTTATATCTTTGACTGCTTCTTCTCAGACATCATTACAATCTTTCCTTTTCTACTCATTCCTTAAATATTAGTAGTCCTAAGAAATCTTTTCTTGGCAGTCTGATATTCTTCCTCTAAACTCTGTAGACAATGTCCTCTACTTTCAGCTATATGCTGATGGCACCAAAAGCTAAATCTCTAATGCAACGCTCCTCCTAAGTTCATTGCCCATATAGCAATTGCCTGTTACACGTCTCCACTTGGATGTCTTTCTGGCACCATAAATTTAGCATATCAAGGCAAAACAAATGAACATTTCCCCTAAACCACTACACACACACACACACACACACACACACAGTACCGGAGTTGACTTTCTCAGGGAATGGAACCATCATTCACCCAGTGCCCAAACCAGAAAACTGGGGATGTTATCTTTAAATCCTCCATCTCCTTTGTTCTCTACTTCATATCAATTACCTTTGATCTTTCTTCCATCTCCAAAATGTCTCTTAAATCCATTCCCTTGATTCACTTCTTTCTGTTCTACCTGGCCTTTATTTCTCGCCTGAATTACAGCCACTGCTTCACACTTGGTCTCCCATTTTATGTTCTATACGCTAACCTTGGATCATTTTTAAATATTACAACCTCCTTGAGTCTCTTGCTTAAAATCCTTGACGAATTTTCCATTGCCTCTAGGGTTAGTACAAAAAGGGCTTTGCTTGGGGTTTTCCAGGCTCTGGCCCCTGCCAGTGTCTCTAGCCTCCTCTCACCACTTCCCCTTGAGCTCTGTCCTGTAGGCATAAGAACTTCCTTGGGCTTTGCAGACACAGCTTGCCATGCTCATATGTGGCCTTCTCAGGTGCTGTTCCTTCTGCTTTGAACACTGTCTCTTAGCCTATGAATTTTTTTCTGGCATATTTTTTAATCTTTCAGGTGTCTAACCACTAGACTAAAAGTTTTTTTGAGTACAGGGACCATTCGCCTCCGCTGCTACCCACATCTGCACCACCTTTAGCATAATGCCTGACATATAGGAGGTACTCAGTGCATATTGGTTGAAAAAGAAATGGATAAACAAATGTAAGAATTGTGGGAATTCATCTTTTCAATTGTCTCTGGTACCTCAGATCTTATCAAGAGTCCCGTGCATGCCTCTATCCCCATCTCAAAATTCAACTTCTCTACCCATTTACTATGACTTTCCATACTTTTTATTTTATCTTTTTATTTCTTATAGCCCAGAGACTGCAAATGACTGGTCTACGGAACAAATACAGCAGGTGAATTTTGTTTCACTTACATAATACTTTAAATTTTGAATTAGTTGCCAACATTGAAAATGCAGAAGGTTTTCACTTTTCACAGAAGTAGGACAAAAATTCTAAACTTTATATAGAACCACAAAAGATCCTGAATAGCTAAAGTAATCTTAAGCAAAAAGAACAAAGCTGAAGGCATCACACTACCTGGCTTCAAAATTTACTACAAAGTTATAGTAACCAAATCAGCATTGTTCTGGCATAAAACAGACAGACACACAGACCAATGGAACTGAATATAGAACCCAGATATAAACCCAACAATTCATAGCCAACTCATCTTCAGTAAAGACACCCAGAACATCCAACGGGGAAAAGATAGTCTTTTCACTAAATGGTGCTGGGTGAGGCTGGGCAAGGTGACTCATGCATGTAATCCCAGCATTTTGGGAGGCTGAGGCAGGTGGATTACCTGAGGTCTGGTCAACATGGTGAAACTTCATCTCTGCTAAAAAATACAAAAATTAGCCAGACGTGGTGGTGCATGCCTGTAATCCCAACTACCTGGGAGGCTGAGACAGGAAAATAGCTTGAAGCTGGGAGGTGGATGTTGCAGTGAGCCGAGATCTCACCACTGCACTCCAGCCTGGGCAACAGAGTGAGAATCTGTATCAAAAAAAAAAAAAAAAGAAAGAAAGAAAGAAATGTTTTTAAAAATTCAGGAAGTTTTTTACATAAAAATCTAGCTTCTCATGAACGAATAAGAAAAACATCAAAGATCTCACTACACTTACCAGCATTCCATAAGAAGTTGGAGTTGAGTAAAAGACAGGTAGTTTCCAGTTTACCTCATCACACCAGACACACTTCATCACTAGATTTCTTTGTAGTGCTTGCTGTACCTGTAGGCATCTAATTTGCAACACCTGGTACAGATTTGCTCCTCAACCGTTGATTCATCAGGCAGTAAATTCAATCTAAGAAACATTTGTGGAGCTCCCAAACATGCACAGAATTGCATAGCATTTCTGTGCTGGCTCCCAGACAATGGGGTCAATATTGATATAATCACACTGCCCAGTGTGGATCCTCTGCTGTCTATGTGCATTGCCTGCTGTAGGGCAGGAGTGAGCTCAGAGATGTGCTTCACAGGTGTCTCCTCCATGGACTACAGACATAGCGATAGAGACCCTAGCTACAGCACTTAAATGTCCAGCTTCCATAAGCGTCCCACAGCCATCCCACCATCCAGACCATCAGCCCCTCCTGGGTCCTGCACGTAAGTAGTGTGCATCTCTGCCTCTTCTGAGAACCTCCAAACCACCATCCTCTTTCAGTGTGCGGGAAGCTGCTGCCTAGACTTGAGCCAGATGCCCAATTTAACCCAGGACACCAGCCCTGGTTTGTCCAGTGTTGGCATAATCTGGGTGGCCAGGAACAAAGGAAGAGAAATCCAAACCTTTCGGAGACATAATCCTGGCATCCTGCTAGTATACATTTTACTCCTTCCTGGTTAACTCATTGTAGCAAAACAGTAACAAAATAAGACACCAGTCGGCACTTTTCTCAACTCTCATCATGTTATATTGATTATTTCAGTTTCTTTGTATTATCTTCCTCAGTGGTCTTCGAGTTTCCTGAGGATGAGCCATCTTTTACTCATGATATCTACCCCCAGTACCTAGCATAGGTTCTTCCACGTCATATTTGCTAAGTAAATATTACTTCGATAAATGAATATATTATAGGTCAATGTTCTGATGTTCTGAGTCTCTTACAAGTAAGTGGTTAAGACTTAGGAGAACGTAAACCCTAATGCAGCTATTTTCAAAGACCCTTTTCAAGAATAGTACAACACTGTAGAAATCCGAGGAACTCCAGAGACAAGCAGTTCAATTTATTCTGTTCAACATAAATCCCCCTTCCAACTTATTAGTGATAACTGGAGATGACATTTCTGAGTAATCATTTCTTTTTCAGTGAGTCAGGGCCGGGATAGTTTCAAAGCTATAATCCTTACTTAGCTACACTGATTTCTGTCATTAAAGATTATCCTTGAAATAGTGAATGAATGCACATTTCTTACCCTGGGGCTAAAATGCATCTGAAAGTCCAGCCATTCTTTGTTTGCTGTGGATGAAAGTTCACATTTCTCTGTAACACAAGTTACATGAACAGGTAAATTAAAACAAGTTTTGCACTGTGATTTTCCATTAATCACGATTATCAATTCATGAATTCCTGATAAGCCTGTTTGGTTAAATCTGATCTTTCACCTCCATGTTTAGAAGTTGAATTAAGGATAATTGCATGCATTATACCACTTGTGACAGTATTTGAGCTGATTAGCTTGTAGAGACTGATTAGCTGAAGGCTATAGTCATATAAAAGTGTGCATTATAATAGGCTATGTAGATGAGCTTGTAGTGATATTGTATATGACATGAAACTGAAAGAACAGATTTTTATTCAAATTAGAGACTCTCTTAATTGTACTCCACAAGCGTCACGGTACATGACAGTCACTGAATGACTATGTAAATTTAGCCCCACATTTTTATCAACTAATCATCATGGCTTTCCTGCTCTCTGCTGAAGAAAAAGAAAAAGCATAAATAGAAAGTCCTGGCAGGTGGGATAAAAATGCAAAACAAAGAACACAGCACAAAACACACTAAAGTGTGAGTCCCTACAACATGACACACACTGTAGCATTTCATTCCATCTATTGCCAAGCCTTATGAGACACTATTTATTTTGATAAAGGTCTTGGAGAGACTCCAGACTGTCCCACAATACATAAAGACTCTTGCCTCATCCTCACACCTCCTATTCCCATGTGCTTTCCTTCTTAGTATCTTTCGATTCCGTGTGATATCTTGCTTGGCTTTGGTGCTCCAGTTTGCTTTATGTTTTTCCTGTTGACCTGTTTATCATTGATAATTTAATGATAGTTGCTGCTGGCAGCCTCCAGGTTTGTGTATCCTGCTTGGTTTCTGCGTGTGGCAATTACCTGATATAATCTGGGCTTCTAATATTCCTGGAGAGCATAATGCATCAGCAATAGCTATTCTGAAAAGTAATAACATAAACAGGAATGTTTTCTACCCCCATCTTTTCTAGACAAGCCTTCCATTTAGTGGAATATTTTAAAATATCCCATCTTAAGCAGACAAGATAAAGCAAAATGTGATATTCTGGTGTGATGGTGACAGAGGACTCCTGAATTATCTCAATCTAGCCAATTCAGGGCATTTAGAGAGATTGTTGTAGGAAATGTGATTTTCTTGGAGAAGCATTGTGAGGAGAACGTGCAGAAAAATAAATAAATAAACAAAAAACCACCAAATTTTACAGAAAGGTGGCCTAATAAAAACATAAACCCAGCTTTCTTTTTTGATCCCAGATACTTACTATTGAGTTGTTTTTTCTAAGAACATACATTTTCTGACTTGTATCTTTTCTTGTACAACTTAATTGAAAACATTCTAAATATATGCAGCTTAACAAAGACAGTTGGTGGGCAGGTCAAAAAGCTTGGTTATCATATGACTTTCCTACATATTTGATATTTCTACAGGAATTATCTATGGGCTGGGGATATAGACTAGGTCAAGAGGAATATAATTTTAGTTTAACTTGACCCTTGGTTTAGCCTGTATTATAGAAGGACTTCCAGTTCAATATGATGCCCTCATCTTCCCTGACACCCGCCTTCCCATTTATGAAACGACAATGAAATTTACCACGTGTGTTAGGCAGAATAATGCCCCCTCAAGATATGTATGCAGTAATCCCAGGACCTGCAGATATGTTACTTTACATGACAAAGGAGACTTTGCAGATGAGATTAAGAGTATGGATCTGGAGAAGAGGAGATTATTGGGGTGAGCCCAATCTAATCACGAGTTCCTAAAGGCAGATAACCTTTCCAAACGGTGTAAAGAGATGAGATGGAATAAGAGGAAGAATTCAAAGCATGAGAGGGACTCCACCTGCCAGTTGCTGGCTTTAAAGATGGAAGAAAGGGGCCGTGAGCCCAGGAATGTGGCAGCTTCCAGAGTGGCCCTTGGCTAGGAGCCCGCAAATAAACCAGGACTTCAGTCCTACAATTGCAATGAACTGAGTTCTGCCCATAACATCAATAAGCAAGGAAGTACATTCTTCCCCACAGCCTCCAGAAAGCAAAGCAGCATATTGACACTGTGGGTTTTAGCCCAGTGAAACCCATACAGGTCTTCTGACCTACAGAGCCACGAGATAATACATTTGTGTTGTTTAAACTACCAAATTGGAATTATTTATCGCAGCAGCAGTAAGAAACTAACACAGCATGTGATGGGCAGATAGCATCACTATGGGGGATTAGGAAGGTGTCAGCCTTTTGTTTTCTTCCCTAAACTCTTTGCCAGATATAGAGTATTCTGGGGTTGCCCACTCAGCTACCCCTACCTTTCTGAAGAGAGTTCTGGGTCAGCTCCATCTTTTGAAACTTTGTGAGGTGGGATGAAATAAGAGAAGAGGGAAAAAGGAGAGTTAGAACAGACCAAAGCCTCAAAGGAGGCTCTTGCACAAAGCTGTTAATGAAGAGAAATACTAAATTCCCTATGGGGCTGAGTAGGCTAAGGGTCGGCAAGTGCTCAGGGAGCTGTATGGAAATGTGGAGGTAGGAGAGGCTGTCTAGAGAGTGGCAGGACCCAAATCTAATGGGCTGAAAGGAGTTGGTGTGGAGGGAGGGGAGATAGAAGAGAAGGAGAGGGAGGAGGGCCCAGGAGATACAGAATTTTTAAGAGTTGTTAAGGATTCTGTGTTCATATTCCATAACTATATTTTTCAGAGATATAGGCAAAGATTGGATTTTTTTATTTAGACCATGCTTCTTCAAAAACAATTCCATTCTGGACTGAGCCAAGGGTCTACGATGAACACATGATAAGGACAAGAGAAATAACTGAACTGAAAATGAATTAAATATTCAGACAAAAGAAATTATGTAAAATCTAGATCAAACTGGCACTTTCTTGTCATTTTTCTCAAGAGTCTGTGTATAGTTTTAGATAGATTGGTAGGTGGATAGGATAACTGAGACTAACTACTTTATAATAAGGTTCTTTTTCTATGCCAGTAGCTAAGTCTCCCTGGACAGAACATTTTTATTTCACTAACTAAACCTCCAGCTTAAACTGATGTTTGCTCAACATTAAATAGGATTATAGTTAGACCTAGGTTCAAATTATAGTTCCCCCTGTTACTAACTATCTGACATTAAGGATGAAATTACCCAATGTTTCTGGGTTCTGGTTTCCTCACCTCTAGAATGGGGATAATAACATTTGTCTTTCAATGTCATTGTGAGAATTAGATACACTGTCTAAAAAGTGTCTTGCAGAGTCCTTGGTACATGGTAAGCATTTAATAAAAAGCAGCTAGTGTTATGATCAGGAGCCTGGAGGACATTATTGTCATAATTTAATCCAAGATATGAAAGAGGACAAGTGGATGACAGTTGGTAAAACTTAGTAGCAATTTTCCTTGGAATTGTTGACATAAATAAATGCATGAGTCCTTGATTATACATTTTCCAACAACTTCAATTAATTGTGGTTTCATTTCTGAAACTCTCTCTTCAACTCCAGGACTTGCACAAGTGAAAAACACTTAGCATCAAATTTAGAGTTAAAAAAAAAAGCAATATAGAATCCAAGTGTTTGCTCCTCAGCATGTTATAATCATAGCTAACCCCATGCCCTTACTTGTAATCAAACTTTCTTTCCTTGATTTCCCCTTTGTTTATGAGAATGTAGATTAAAGCTCAGGCTGCAATACAGACCTTGGCCAAAATTGGGAAGTGTTAAAAATTGATATTTGTCAGTTTTCCCTTTAGTGTGATACTCAATCAAATCTCCAAGGCAAGTCTTCAAGCTGTTGTCTAACGCTTGAGGTGTCTGCCGCTACCGCTGCACTCTGCCCATTTATCTCTCCTCCTCGGAAGTCCATTTCTTTTGAATATTGGTGAACAGACACCATCTACTCTTGTTTTAGTTGCTTTCCCTAGTTCACTGCATAGATGACATATTAGTTAGCTGTAACCTACCATCTACTAACAACTTCGAAATCTCAAGAGCTCACAACTAAAATAACTGTCTTCATGTTCACCAGTCTGCAAGTAGACTGAAGTGCAGTTTTTATGGGCTGGGAGGTATTTTTTTAGGCTGAGGTCTGTTGGGCTTAGCTGCAGGCTGTCGGCTAACTCCATGTCTGCTCCCAATGTATTTCATCCTCCTTGGACTCGGGTCGTCCTTGGACTCGGGTGACCACCCGGGGAATGTCCTCATGGTGAAGGATTGGTGCGCAAGCCAAACCACAAAAGCACGTTTCAAGTCTCTGCTCACAACAGAGACTTGAGCAGAGTCTCTTACTAGCATTCCATTTACCAAGTCAAGTCACATGGTCAAGCCCAACATCAATGGCATAAGGAAAAATGCAAAGTTACATGGCAAAAGGCATGGGAGTATAAGGTGAAACCACAGGGAATTGCTGGTATTTGACCATTTTTACTTAATCAAAAATGGAAATTTTATATAGCCTGAACTTATATTCCTATTACCCAAGGAAATGAAGAACTAGATAATCTTCATTTAATCCAATCTACCACAGATGGCTTCCTTTTAACACACTGACTTTCACAACCAATATATTAATTTTTTAAATGTTAAAACCTTAATATCTTTGATTGGATTATAATATACCTACCTGTGACTTTGTGGACCCTATCTTTTTAAAAAATATACAATTTAGTAGTTGTTAGTATATCCATGTAGTTGTGCAATCATCACCAAATCTAATTTCAGAACAATTTTATCATTCCAAAAAGAAACCTGTACTGTTAGCAGTCATTTTATGTTTCCCCTCCCCCTAGTCCCTGGAAACCAATAATCTTTTTCTGTCTCTAAGCACTTGCCTGTTCTGGACATTTCATACAAATAAAATCATACAATATGACATTTTGTGACAGGTTTCTTTCACTTAGCTTAAGGCTTCCAGGTTCATTTATGTTATAGCACAATCAGTAGTTCAATCCTTTTTATGGTCAAATAATAGCCTATTATATGCATATACCACATGGTTTTTTTTTTTTTCACCATGTGATGGATGTTTGTGTTGATTCAACTTTTTTGGCTATTATGAATAATGCTGCCATAAATGTGTGTGTACATGTTTTTGTGGGTACATATGTTTTCAATTCTCTTGAACATATACATAGTGGAATTTCTGGGTTGTGTGGTAATTCTATGTTTAACATCTTGAGGAGCTGCCAAACTCTTTTCCAAAGTGGCTGCAGCATTTTACAGTTCCACCTGCTATGTATGAGTTTTCCAATTTCTTCACATCCTTACCAACACGTGTTATTGTCTGTCTTTTTAATTCAGCCAACCTAATGGGTGTGAAGTGGTTGCGTCTCATGGTGGTTTTAACTCACATTTCCCTAATGACTAACGACTTAGAGCTTTTTTTTCTTGTGGTTATTGGCCATTTGTATATCTTCTTTGGAGAAATGTCTATTCAAGTCCTTTGCCTATTTTTTAACTGGTTGTCTTTTTGTTGGTGAGTTGTTAAGAACTGGATACTAGATTTTTATTGGATATATGATTGCAAATATTTTAACCCATTGTATGGGTTTTCTTTTGACTTTCTTAATAGAGTCCTCTAATGCAAAAATGTTTTTAATTGTGATGAAGTTCAATTCACATACTTTTTTGTTGCTCTTTCTGCCTGTGCTTTTGTTGTCATATCTAAGAAACCATTGCCTAACCAAGGTCATGAAAATTTCTACCTTTCTTTTTCCTAAGAGTTTTAGCTTTAGCTCTTACATTTAGGTCTATGATTCATTTCTAGATAATTTTTGTATATGATGTGAGGTATGGTTTCAACTTCATTCTTTGCATGTGGATATCCAGTTGTCCACAGGCCATTTGTTGAAAAGACTGTTCTTTTCCCCATTGAATTGTCTTGGCATGCTTGTTGAAAATCAATTGACTATAAATGTAAGAATTTATTTCTGAATTCTCAGTTCTATTGCATTGACCTGTGTGCTTACTGTTATGCCAATGTCACACTATATTGTTTATTGCAACTTTATTGTAGTTATTTTTTTGAGATAGGGTCTTGCTCTGTTGCCCGGGCTGGAGTGCTGTGGTGTGATTACAGCTCACTACAGCCTTGACCTCCCAAGCTGAAATGATCCTCCTGCCTCAGCCTCTCAAGTAGCTGGGACTACAGGCATGAGCAACCATGCTCAGCTACTTTATTTTTAACTTTTTTTTGTAGAGATGGGGTAACACTATGTTACCCTGGCTGGTCTTAAACTCCTGGGCTCAAGTGATCCTCCTGCCTCAGCCTCCCAAAGTGCTGGGATTACAAGGGTGAGTCGCTATACCGGGCCTATAGTAAGTTTTGAAATAAGGAAGTGCAAGCCTTCCAACTTTGTTTTTCCCTTTCAAGGTTGTTTTGGCTATTCTGTGTCCTTTTCATTTCCATATTAATTTTAGAATCAACTTGTCAATTTCTGCCAAAAAAAAAAGCCAAACTTGGATTTTGATAGAGATTGTGTTGAATCTAAAGATCAGTTTGGAGCATACTGCCATTTTAAGAGTATTATGCTTTCTGATCCATGAACATGGGATGTAGTTCTAAATATTTAGGTCTTGTTTCATAGTTCTCAGAGTACAAGCATTGCAGTACTTTTCTTAAGTTTATTTCTAAACATTTTATTCTTTTTGATGCTATTATAAGTGGAATTGTTTCCTTAATTGCATTTTTGGTGTGTTCATTGCTACTTAAAGAAATGTAATTAATTTTTCTGTATTGATTTTGTACCATGCAACCTTGCTGAACTCATTTATTAGCTCCAATAGTTTTTTTTAATACAAATTAATTAGGATTTTCTACATACAAGATTCTATGTGAATAGAGATATCTTTATGTTTTCCTTTCTAATGTGGATGGTTTTTTATTTATTCTTCTGATTAAATGGTCCTGGATAGAACCTCCAGTGCAATGTTAAATAGAAGTGGCAAGAGTAACCTTCCTTGTCTTGTTCTTATGGAGAACATTTTTCATGTTTCAGACTAAATATTGGTTTTTACGGATGTCCTTTATCACATTGTGAAAGTCCTCCTTATTTCTAGGTTGTTGAGTGTTTTGATCATAAAGGGCTGTTTTTAGTCTCTTTGTGCTTATTTCACATACCTCCACAATGAGGAATCAATGTTACGGTTTAGTTCTTGATGAAAGAAAGATCTTGTTCCCTTTAATCTCAATACTTAAGAGTATATTCGTTGACCCAACAACAGCTTTTATATTTATTGTAACTAATATACTCAATTCTAAAATATACCCATTAATCCTTATTTGTTTAACTTTTAGAAAACATTCAGGTTAAGATGAATGCACACAGATTAAAAATTTCAATGACTGCAAGGCAGCCTGCTTAGAGCAAGCTGTGTTAATAATTTTTTCCATCAAAATCTTCTGACCTGAAACAAATGTGCAACTCTATAATTTTCCCATTTTAATTAACTTTAAAAAACTAATACCAACTGAAGAAATTTTAAATGAGTTCATTAGTCCAAATATGCACATTTTTTTCTCTTAACAACCGAAATAAGAATAATTTAAAAAGAAAATTCCTAAAAAGCTTTAAAAACAACCCCAAAATTCATATACTGTGCATTTTATGTTTTGTCTGAGTCTGTACTTATTAAATAAGCAAAAAATATAAATCTAATATACTTCACCCTATCCTCTTTTGTTTTGTAGTTCAGCATCTCTTTTCTAGTATACTTGGGTTTTCTTATTTTTCTCTTGGCCCAAGTAAGTATTTCATAGATATAATTTGTCTCCAAACCCTTAATCCAAAATGACAGCAAATGTACCCTCTGCAATTGAGGAAATAAACATAAAATAAGTAGTACATACCTTATTGCAGTCTTTTTTAACTTTGTGGGTCATAAACTATTTTTAAAAACTGATGCTCACTGTGGGTCCTCTCCCTAGAAAAATGCACACATGCATAGATAAATAAAATTCTGTATACAATTTTAGGAAGTCCTCATACATGCACAGAGAATATGAAAAAATTCAATATGTGTTTGAGCCTATATGTGCATTTAATTAAGCAAGTATACTAGGAAAATTCCAAAGACATAGGAATTACAAGTATTTTTTCACATTTTTCCTGTCATTTTTGTGTCCAGTTTAGACTCTTGTGTTCCAGACTATCACACTGGACATCTCTGATGTTTCAAATGCTTCAGTCATTTGCAGACAAATGCTAGAAATGTTGCTGCCTCATGGTGCAGCAGACAACTGGTTAATGCTCTGTGGACTGGAAAGAAAAAGAGCAATACAGAGAAACAATATTTCATTTTGCCTAGGATCTCTTTTTTATTGAATTCCTTGCCCCTTTGTTCCCTTCTCTCCCGGCTAAGAGCTTCCCGTATTGTCTCGAGGATGGGAAAACACAAGTTGGGGGAAGGAGGAGGCTAATTTCTCAGTGAGATTCTTCAATGCCAATGACATGACAGATGGATTTGGAGGTTCACACCATCACTTTTTCTTTAATCATGCTGGCTACCACATGGTGCAGAGACACAATTGAAAATGAAGGCTCATCCAGGAAGGATGTTTTAAAGTACGTTACCTATGCATAAACTATGTACAGACAGTTTGCAGAGCATGGAGCAGCCTCGCATTCTAGGTATAGAGCCCTGCTCTGAAATGCTGCAGTGTGCATGTGTGTGTGAGTAAGCATGCACACGCGCACACACACACACCCTCCTAGTTGAGCAATTGTCTTATAAAGATCCTCTCTGAAAGAAAACACATTTTATCTGAAGTGCCACAAAGAGAAAAAGATTCATGCCATCCATCAATCTCTAGTAACTGGCATTCAGCTCACAGATAGACTCCCCTCTTTTAATTTTTAAATCACCATATCAATCAAAGCACTGTATTGTTCTCAGTCTCATTTCAGCTGTTCTGTGTAGATCCTATCTCCTTGTCTCCTACTTGCTTCTTGGAGTTTCTCCTATTGTCTGTGTCTTATAGAAAGCATTCATGGGCTTCTGAAACACATGGTTAAAAAAAGGTATTCATTTTTCTCTAGTCAATAAATACAGAGTTTTCTTAGGAAACTGTTTGTGTTGGCTCAGTGAGGTTCAGGCTATCAATTTCCAACTTTGGGTCATTGTGACATGAGAGCGAGGCACTGGCAGTGAACCTATGGCTGAGGAAGAGAGTTCAAGTTGAAGCTGCAACAAACAAATCCTAGAGGCGATTCCTTTAGCCCTGGTGCCTGGTGTTTTCAGAGAATGCCCTGGGAAATAAAACTTTATGGTGGCTTTGCCTTCATAAATCCTGGAGGAAATTAAAAGGAAGAATACTTAACTTTTAGTAAACCATCTTAGCCCCACTTCTGATCCCAGGCGATCCACTTTCTGTGCTGTTCATTTCAGAGTTTTCCAGGGTTGAGCTGCAGAGCTCTAGTATCAGTTTATCTTAAAGAAAAACAAGGTGGCAGAGTATAATTATTCTCTTTTGTGACATCAGATGGTAAACCCTACACTACTGGCAGAATGGAGTATTGTTTCTAATGGTAAAATGTTAGAGTACTGTAATTGTCTATCTGACAGTTATGAGGACAAAGAGGAAAAGTTAGTGGTTCTTTCCTTTTTCATCTAAAACTGTTTCATTTGAAGCAATATTTTGATCACCTTTTATGAGCTGCATTGTCCTTTTTTTTTTGAGATGGAGTCTCGCTCTGTCGCCAGGCTGGAGTGCAGTGGCACGATCTCATCTCACTGCAACCTCCACCTCCTGGGTTCAGGTGATTCTCATGCCTCAGCCTCCCGAGTAGCTGGGATTACAGATATGCGCCACCATACCCATCTAATTTTTGTATTTTTAGTGGAGACGGGGTTTTACCATGTTGGCCAGGATGGTCTTGATCTCCTGATCTCATGATTCACCTGCCTCAGCCTCCCAAAGTGCTGGGATTACAGGTGTGAGTCACCCCGCTCAGCCACATTGTCCTTTCTAATAGAGAAACCAGACATCTACTCAATAGTAAAATTCTCGCCATATTTAGGAAAGCAAGAGACAGGCAGAGGAAGTGGGCAGTGCCAAGCAGAGCAGGGCTGAAATATTGGATACAGTGTTGGGAACGTCCAAGCTCTCCCACAACACCCAAAACGGTTCTCTAGCAATCTGAATCCATCAACCTGCCTCTTTGGTTGTGTCAAACTCACTCTCAAGAAGCACCATGGAGGAAGGATTATATCTATTATTTAGAAATTACATTTAGCAAAGATCCATGTGTATTAACACATCTCATTTTCGTTTAAACAATGCAGAAAAATACAGAAAATAATTTGGCATCTATTATACTTAAAAGCTTATTTAAATTTATTTATATTAATTGAATATGTTTTGAAATTCTACCAGGACATTGTAGGCAGATGCTAAAGAGGATGCAATGGCTAAAAAAATATAATTCCTGCTTTCAGGGAACTTAAAATCTTGTATATAATTTAAATAATGTTTGTAACCAAGTCATTTGCAAGTCCTTTATTTGCATATGCAAATTAAGAAGTGAAAAAATTCAAATGGCAATTTCGAGATAGGTGATTACATCTTAGGATTCATCTTAGGATTACATCTTAAGATTCATCATGTTCAGTTGTACTTTGATACAAGAACCATGACAACTTGTTAGAGAAATGTGCTGCTGTCATGCTATCTAGTCGTTTTCTCTTTGTTCACTGTCCAAACTTCCAACTGTAAAAAGGTTGACTTGTAAACAAATGGTTGCAGTAAACTTTTAGACAGGCAACGATTATTCCTTCAGATCTTCTCTTATCTGGTATTCTTGTCACTTGGGGTATATAGCATGTATCCCGCAGCTTGCATTACACATTTCACTCTAGGCATAATTGATATACATACTTGACTATTAAATGAAAAAATGCTAACATGTCACATCACCATGTTCATACTGGAATGAATAGTTTCTTACATTGTGTAGCTACTGGCTAACTGCACATGGCTACAGGAAAAGACTTACCTCCCAAGGACCTCATCATCCATTTGTCCTTAAATCTTGAGTGCATTTGTTCTAATCTTATGCTCTTAGTTCCTGGCTTAAGAGAAAGGCCTTAGAAATGTTTTTAATTTTTTTCTCCCACTCTTTTTAACACTCAGCCTTGGTGCTTCTGTAATTCAACACAGGTAGTTGTGTTGGGTTCACAGAGACAAGCCTATACCAGGGAGAGAACTCCACCAACAGGAAATCAGACTTCCCCAGCATCCCCTGGCTGCTGAGGGTTTGGTAACATCACCAGGGGATGACCTGCTGACTACTTCAAAAAACATATATCAAGCACCTAGTTCAATGCCTATTGTTCTTCAGATTTCTATGCACTTTGTCTCATTTAATTCTTATTTCAATCCAAGGATGAAGATATTCTAATATCCCCAATTTATAGATGGAGATGAGGAAACTGAGCTTCAGGGAAGTTAGATATCTTGACCATATTGACGCTTAAATCTTGGTCTTCAGAGCCAGTTCCTTTTTAATATAACTCAACTTTCTCCCTCATTTGTAACCTAAGAAGAAAGTTGAGCCTGAAATGAGAAAATCAGTCAACTACATGCCACATTTTAAGCTATAATAGAAAGTGAGGCAGGATCGTACTTTTCTAAGTTTTCTAAACAATGTAAAAAAAAACCTCATTTATTTCAGCCTGAACATTGTAATATAACATTTCAGCATTTTCCATTAAAAACAAGAAATTAACACATATCCAAGTAAACTAAAGAAAACTGTAAGTGTTCATGTTTCAGAAATGTCATTGGATGTGTTAGCAGAGAGGATTGTTACTATGTATTGCTTGTGTGGATAAAATGGATGGTTTTACATTTCTAACCAGTGTTTTCAAGCCCTTGTATGGGCACTTCATGATCGCTGCTTCACTGGGCATCTTGGTTGTACCCTCCAACCATCCAGGAAACTAGCACATACATGTTTCTCAGTGGACACATTACCAGCTTTCTGGGCCTCAGAGCCCTTGGTTTCTCGATGTGTTTTCACATTGTGTACAGACATGTCCTTGGCTTCAAGATTTCAAAAGGGGCTTCCTCTAGGTAACACTTCAAGTCTCTTCCCTGTGCCCCTTCTTACTTCTCCACATGAGAGGAGGGGTAGATATGGGATCAATTGGATTTGCAAGAAATTAACATCGTTTGGTCTATGCTTTGTGAATGCTTTGTGAATCAAAGCTCTTAAAATGCTGCAAACACGAAAGGCTCCCTTGTTTCTTTTCTCTCTGCCATGAAGCAATTTTGAATGAATGGTTTGCTCTGGAGACTCAAACTGTTCCTATGGAAGAGAGTATTTGAAAGCCCAACTTAGCTACCAAATTAAAGTCATGTTCTCCAATTGATTTTAACTGTGATGAAACTAACATTTTAATCGTTGTGTTCTTGCTCTTGCATCTCAGCTCTCAGTTGACTGAAAGATGTTATTTGTTGTCTCCCAAACTCAATAGGAACAAATATTTCAACACTTACACCTGCCTGTGCCAACCGTCAACAACCTGGAACACCTGGAAGGCCGAAAACAGAACTTGATATTTTCACTGGTTATTTGCTGCTAAGTCCCATAGGGAAATCTACACTAGATGAAGAAGGTCTTGGTAGACCTACCATTGTTTATCCATATTCAGCCATTCATTTAATTTATGTTATCATCTACAGAGTGAGCACTTGCAAAGTGATAAGGATACAAAGATGGTTAGGACATGCCGCATGCCCTGAGGAATTTGCAGAATGGTAGAGAAGACAGGCAGATAGGCCAGAGGTGACAGAGCAGTACGATCAGTGACATAACACAGTATATTTAGTGACAACAGAAGCACAAAGCAGGGACTGCTAACTCTGATCCTGCGGTGAGGGGATGGGACTGGGACTACCAGACCTATTCCCAGTCTGGTAGTCCCAGTACTAGGTCTGGTAGTCCCAGTTCCATCTCCTCACCCCAGAATATCCAGTAGTGGAGGATTCATGAATTAAGTCTTGAGGATTAGAAATAATTGGACAAAAAGAGAAGCTGGAGGAAGGATGTTCCAGGAAAGGAGTAAAGGATGTGCTCAGGAAAACGCTTAGAATGCAACAAGCCTGAGAGGAGAAAGCCTGGGAGATCTTGATGAGGTTGAAGAGCAGATGGAGGGGACATATTCCTTTGTATCACATCTAGTGTGGAAAGGAGAGAGTATTTTCCAAATCTCACTATCCCTGCCCTTGCCTGAACTGTGTCCTGGGGAATGGGATGTGCTTATAAGCTGAAGCTGAGATCACAAGGACAGAACTCCACCAAAGCACATTCATTGAGAGTGGGGTGGCTGGTCCCCAGAGGGGAGGTGAAGGTGCAGTCGCTGGTTGATTATATGCAGGATAGCAGAGAGAACACATGTTCATTGGAGACAGATGAATTTCTACAAGGCCCCAGTAGCTGGGAGATGGTCAGGGTCAATCTGGTAGGAAATTTCTAGGTGTGAATCCCAGCTCTGTTACAGACTCACAGACCTCTCTTTGCATCAGTTTCCTCTTCTGTAACATGGAGATAATAAAGCATTCTTTTCAGAGTTGCAATGAGGTAATATATGTAAGCCTAATACCAGGCACACAAGAGGCATTTATTTGGTGGAAGTTATTATTATGATCTATTTTTAGTGCTATCTGGCTTCTTTTTTTCTTTTTTGGTGTTTTTCCCATTCTGCGACCTTTCACTCATTTGTAAGCAAAGGTTTTAGAACCGTGTTTCAGGGATCTTCTGTTGCGTAACAACCACCACAGAATTTAGTGACTTAAACTCACAGTGATTTATGACTTCTCACCTTTCTGTGCCTTGACAGGGTTCAGCTGCATGGCTCCTATGCTGGTCTCATTTAGGGTCTCTCATGCCACTTGTAGTCTGATGGCAGGCAACAGCTGGAACATCTAAGGTGGCCTTAAGTCTGGCTCCTGTGTGGGATGGCCAGAAGGATGGACTCAGATAGGACACTGGCATGGCTAGGCCTCTCCTCCTCAGATCATCTTGGGACCTCTTCCCGCCCACTTAGCTTCTCCGTGTGGTCTGTCCAGATTTCTTGGTGGATAAGATCATCTAAAAGTATAAAAGTAGAAGCTAAACTTTCTTAAAGCATATGTTCAGAACTGGCACAGCATCATTTCTGCCACATTCTACAGGTAAAGCACCCAGACTCAAGGTGAGAAGACCACACAAGGGCATGAGGACTTGTGTTATGGGATCTTTGGGGTGTCGATTTTCTGGCTGGAAACCTCTGTGGCTAGTGGTGCCTTTGCCCAAGTTCTTGTCCTGCATCCAGGAAGAATGAGGTACGCAGACTAGTAAAGGGTGAACAAGATGAAGAGGAGCTTTATTAAAGTGTTACGACAGCTCAGAGGAGACCTGCTGTGGGTGGCTCCTCTCTGTAGGCAGGTCGTCCCATCAAGTTTCAAGCTCTCACCAGAGAGGATGCCCTGGAGAGGGTTGTTCCTCTCTGCAGCTGGTAGTACTGACATCTCTGCAGGTCTCTGAAGCTCTTAGCAGAGAGGGTAGTTCCTCTCTGCAGCTGGTTTTCCCATTGTTTCTCTGTCCTCTCCATCCTCTGCTTGCTCTGGCTGAGCTGGGGGCTTTTATGGACCTCAGAGGGGAGGAAATTTGTGCCCATTGGTCCATGGGCTGCCATGGGAGCTGGAAAAGACACCACAAGTCCCCACTCTGGTCTGTGGGACTGGCAGCCCAGCCCCCAGCCTTCAGGCCCTTTTTGGCCTGAAGGTGGGACCTTACTGGGACTGTTCCCTTCTGCCCAAGAACCTGTCTGCCTCCTGCTGCTGTTCATGGAACCCAGGCTTGGCCCTGACTTCTCCCAGATTGGAAGGAGTGCCAACAGCAGAGAGAAGGAGGAGAAGGAGCAGGCACTTCCGAGCCTGCAAGGGCAAGAGGGCCTTCCCTGGGCCCCCAAGAGTGCAGGGATGCCTGAGTCTGCAGCTACATTTTGGGTGGGGCTCTTGCCTGCTCAGTGGAGTGGGAGCCTGAGTGTACAACCCCTGTTTGGGCAACTGCAGTGGCACGTGGGGAGCTCCCCAAGAGCACAGGGAGGCTTGGATCCACAGTGGTGATTTGGGAAGCTGCAGTCCCACCCTGGAGTAGGGGGATCCTGCCTGCTCCATAGAGCAGGAGGTCTGGGTCTACAGCTGCAGTTTGGGCAGCTGCAGCAGCACCCAGGGAGCTCCTGCCCCATCTTGGAAGGGGGAAGGGGCAGGGCTCTTGCTTGTCCCGGCTACCACCAGCTCCACTGAGCATGCAGTCCCAGCTGTGCTTCCTGGCTGCAGCTAGCATGATGGTAGCCGCAGGCTGTCTGGAGCAGCCGCTGTCATCACTGGGAGGCGTGGTTCAACGGGCTCTCCTTTAGAGATGAGCTGCTTCATAGACTTCAATTTGTGTATAGTACTGGTCTACAACCCCTTCTTCAAAACTCTTAGATATTTTTCATAATTCAGATGTTTTTAGATATTAGAGAGTTCATATAATACATATACTGCATATGATATGCCCATCAGTTAGAAGCAGCATCCCATAACCAAGCACATTAATATTTCTGTAATAAATGTATTTAATATAAATATGTTATTTATAATTTATGAAGTAGAATAATTGCAGATTAGAATAGCCTCACATACAGTCAGATCAAGTTTTGGTGTCTTCGAGATTTTTGAGTTTTAAATTGCGGGTAAAACATTATGGAGCTGTATTTTGAATCAAAATAACCTCTTAAAGTTAAAATAAATTTCTCCTATCTTAAGCCTATAGCTGGTGTCAGCTCAGGTCCTGTGGGAGACAGACACCAAAATAATCAGACGTGTGAGTGATTTGGGAGGAGGGAAATGACTGCGAAAGGGGAGGGAAAATAGCAGGCAGGGAAGGGCTTTAGGTCATGTGGTAGGTCTGATGCCTGTGAAAGGGGATGAGGAAGGAGGGAGGATGGAGCAGGGAGAGCCTCTGCTGCAGTGCGGTGCTGAGAAAGTCCAGCCAGCCCCATCTGGAGCTCCATGCAGAGTCAGGCTGTCCTGCTGGAGGAGTACCATGTTGGGCAGAAATGGCCAGACCCGAGTACCCCTGCTGTTCTCAGTCACTGGCTGGAGTCACCTGGGAAGAGGCGCTGCCCTGAGGCCAGGAACTCACCGCACAAAGTTTTCTCATGAAAGAAGACCTGAGCTCATGCCTCAGTAGCTGCCTTGCCTTCAGCCCTCAGCCCACAGACTTCCTCTGGTCCTACATTTGTAGTTAACACAGTGTTTCAGGAATGTGTCCTCTGTGTAACTGGGTGGGGTCGGGGGGGTTCGATCCTATGTCAGGACTATCTAATCCATCAGCTGCACCAGGTTGCAGAAAAAAAAGAGATCTCTGAGAGAAGACTCAGAAGGCCTAGAAGGACTGAGGCAGGCAGGGAGACTATGCTGTGCTTGGCAAACGTGGGGAGGGTGACTTTTAGTTGGGTGAATCTTCTCCATGGTATTTAGGATCCTGTCCCGTCTCTCCCTCCCTCAACAAACCTCTGACCCACATGTAGCTGTGGAATGGGCTACACCTGGGCACTAATTAAATGGTGGCCCCTCTGACCCTCCCAACAGAGCTTAGCTCATGACATTCACCTCATGGTCCCTTTTGTCACTCTCCATGAATTCAGAAGACCAGCAGCTTAAGCCTTAAATGAAGTGCATCCAGGAGCCCAGTGGGCAAACGTCCCAAATCCCCAGTTAATGACAGAACTGGGGCTGCCTCCCATCCCAGATCTTTCCATGACCCCCCTCTTCCCCTTCCCTCTCCGTATTAGGAAGTTTGTTCCAGGTGAAATTTGCTTCTACCCTAGGGCTAAGGTACTAATGGCAGAATTGTTATTTTAGCAGTATCTGGAAAGTCCAAAGGTAACAATTAAAATCACATTTCCCTTAAATAATTATTCAAAGGCTCCTTTATAAATGTGTCAGTCTTCCTGCCAGATTAGAAGTCCTGGGGAATCTTCCAACAGCTTCTTGGCCACTGAGCGTTCTGCAGGCTCTTAATGTATTCTGGTGAGCTCCACATTCTCTCAATAAGTAGACTATCTTTGCAGATGTTTATGAAGTCTTCCAACATGGCCACAAAGCATGGGGCCAGGTGTTGCGAAGGGTGCAGAACAGGTATCAAAAATTACTCTCACCAAAGCTCTGACCAATTTTTCTAAAGTGTGAGCAGATAACTATCCTCTAGGAGTGATCAGCCATGCAGAGTGGACAAACTTGCTGAAGACTGAGTGTGCTTTCATAAGTTTAATGTGATAATCCAGTAAAACATATAATCCAGTAAAACATAAAGTTAATCTCACACATGCAGTGGTGTACATAACAGTTCTCATACTACATGGTGATTAGGCATCAATGAAAGCGGTTCCCATAACTGCCTATAATTAGATCTGGAATTCCTCCATGGGTGAAGGAAAATGGATAGAGAATCTAGGAAATGCTATTGCATGTTTAATATATTATGGAGTTTTTAAATTTATTTTTTTTTTTGAGATGGAATTTTGCTCTATTGCCCAGGCTGGAATGCAATGGTGCGATCTTGGCTCACTGCAACATCCACCTCCTGGGTTCAAGTGATTCTCCTGCCTCAGCTTCCCAAGTAGCTGGGATTACAGGTGCCTGCCACAATGCCCGGCTAATTTTTGTATTTTTTTTTTCTTTTAGTAGAGACCAGGTTACACCGTGTTGATCAGGCTGGTCTTGAGCTCCTGACCTCAGATGATCCACTCGCCTTGGCCCCGCAAAGTGCTGGGATTATAGGCGTGAGCCACCCTGCCTGGCCTTGGAGTTTTTCTTAAAGAAAAATTCCCCTTGGCTAGCAGTTCTGATGTTCATTTTGTGACAGAGTTCTGAGTACATCTGAGTGTGTGATTTTTTTTTCTCCTTCCAGCTGCTTCTCTAGGATTATTAAAAAAAAAAAAGCAGGAAGGAGGTGACTTGCACTGTAAGGTTCCTTGGCATCTGAGGATGAATTTCTCCTATTACAATAGAAGGATTTTTACAATGGCTAAGAAAAAAATTATTTTGAATATGGAAGAAAGTGCTTAAAGTGAGTATTCTTTTTAAACAGTTGAGTTGTGTTTCTAGTTTGTATCTTTGGTTAATCCTCCAAGAGTCTCTGATCAGGGCCAGCACTGATTAGGATCTTGGTCCTGTGAGCATCTTGGCTCATTTGGCTGTACTCATGGCCCCACAGTGGGAAGACCAAGTTCTCTTTTTCTATTCTTCTGCAACTGGGGCTCAACATCCATTTAAGAGACGTTCATTGAGTACCTATCCTATGCCAAGTGCAGGCTGAGCGCTGGAGTTCAGGGTGAATCGAGCAAGGTCCCTGTTCTCAAGTATCTTCCACCCTAATGGAGGAGCAAACCATTCAAACAGATGGCTATGAGGAGGTAGTGAAGATTGCCATGGAGGTATGAATGCTGCAGAGGCTTAGGGCAGAGAGGCAAGGCCTAGGCAAAGAAGGCAAGCCTGAGATGGGTCTTACAGACTGTGTCAGAGTTTTCAATATAGAGTAGGATAGAAGGACCTTTCAGATTGAGAGGAGGATGATCACATGGAGGCTGCTCAGGAGATGATGAGAAGCTGACCTGGGGGAAGTGGCAGTAGGTGAAGCTGGGCAGCAGCCATGTTAGGAAGAGCTCAGGATACCAAGCAAAGGGGTTTGGACTGCCTGCTGTGGGCCACAGGCAGCAGCAGGGTGTGAGTCCCTGCCAGTGACCCAGGCTGAGTTCCCTGGATTGGTCCCAAGTACTCAGATCTTGGAATAGCCTTTTCTGTGGGAGCCTTGCAAGAATCCAGCTGCTCCTGGCTCTTCCCTCTCTTCTCTCCACCTGTTCCTCACCCAGACCTCTGTAGCCAGCTGGAAGGGGTGGGGAAATCAGTGCAAACAACCCTCGATGCCAGCACCTCATCCTCCACACTCCCAGTTCCCAGGCAAGAACCTCCAGCAGCTGCCACCGCTTCCCAGGGGAGCCCAGACAGTTGTCTTTTTTGGCATATGGTGCAGGGAGCTGGTGGAGATTTGCCATTTTCTCCCACTCAGGCTTTTCTGACTCACTGGCTTCCTAGAAAAAACTCAAGTAGACTTAGGCACTGACTTTGAGGAAGTTCGAGCTCAAAATCAGGAGAGATGCTCCAGCTTAGCAAAAGAACTCTTCTTGCCACCTGTGCCCCACATGCTCGGGATTCTTTGTAGAATAGTCAAAGCCTTCCACAGTCAAAGATGAAAGTTGGACCCCACAGAAGCCTGGGGAACCATCACACAATCCAAATGAGTTTTAGTCTCACCATGCCATTTCCTTTCCTTTAATGTGAAGGAAGGATTAGAATTTTAAAAGCACAAGGCAATAAAGTCAAAAGGAAGAGAAAATTGCCAATATATGCCAGGCACTGTGCTAGTAAGTTGTACACATTATAAAAACTAATTCTCACTGCAAGCCCAGTAAGATGGATATTATAATCTCCAGTTTATGAAAGAAGAAATTAATGCTTGGACAATGTAGATCACTTGTCCAAGTGAGGCTTAGGATTCCACAGTTGTCTACCTGGATGATCCTAGGGGAGAGAAGGAGAGGCTGGGATCATTGGAGACCAACTTCACTGGTTTCGCTTTGTATAGGCAGCGAAAGATGGGTTGCCCCAGGAGCTTGGGGAGTACTTGTGCCCTAGCCTAGAGGAGTTTATATTCTAGTTGGCTATAAAATCTTAGGAACAAATGACTCCTGGCATTTAGTTAGGTACAAAACTGTCAAAGATAACCATAGAAACTTAGAACTAGAGGATTTGTCTTACAAATTATCTTAACCAATTCCTATTTTACCAATGGGGAAACTGAGGCCAAATGAATGGAAGCACTTGTCAAGGTTAGCTCATTTGCAGAAGAGTGGGTCAAGAGCCTCAGTTTTTAAATTACCAGCTGAGTGAAATCTTCACTTCCTCTCAACAGATAATCTCCTCATTGTACCATGCAGTTTTTGTGTGATCTTTCTGCTGCCTTCATGAAAGCTTCCTTCATGGCAGACCCAGGCCTGGCTGGGGTGCCTTGTGGAAGGGATATGTGGGTCTTGGGTGCCCTGGCGAGGTCAGGGGAGGGAGAGAAACAGGAGCAAGGAACAACGGCTGTATTTTTTCCGTAAACTTTGGTTCCAGCCATGAAAACTACAAAAAGTAAATGCCCTCCAAAAACAGTAATAACTCTCATTTGACAAGTATTTAAACTACCAAAATAATTTTGATGTCCAATGAGGGTCAATTGAGAGGATTTTTGCCTGTATTTGTAAAACTTCTAAGACCTAATCACTCAATTGGGGCATTAGAAGGGAATTGTGGGATATACACTGAAACCATTCTGTATGTCATTGAATTTGATATTCACATAAGTTATTTATAATCGTGGAGCAGGTGAAGTTGTGTTCCTTGATGCCAATTGTCTCATGTTGTTTTCCTCTACCTCTGGGGAAATTTCTCAGAACAAGATATAAAACTCACTCATTCTGAAGTGTAAATAGCTAACGATGCTTAAAGTAATATTTCTCCTAGGAGTATTTTCATTGTAACATTTTAAGTCAGATAAATGAAGCTTTGTTGGAGAAACAGCAGGCTTTATTTCAAGGTAGAAGAGAAACTCCTAAGGGTAAATAGAACATTCTTAGGCTTCTGAAATCACACTATGTAAGTTCTTTAGTTTTTCAGCTAGAGGAGTCCTTTCTGCTTTAAAAATAATAGCTATTGAAGCAACCAAGATGTCCTTCAGTAAGTAACTGGATAAATAAACTGTGGTACATCCAGACAATGAAATATTATTCAGCACTAAAAAGAGATGAGCTATCAAACTATGAAAAAATATGGAGGAAATTTAAATGCAGATTACTAAGTGAAAGAAGCCAATCTGAAAAGGCAACCTACTGTATGATTCCAACTATATGACATTCTGGAAATGGCAAAACTATAGATCAATAAAAAGATAAGTGGTCACCAGAGATTAGGGGTGGGGGAGCTGTGTGGAGGGGCACAGAAAACTTTTAGGTCAGAGAAACTACTCTGAATGATGCTGCAATAGATACATACATGTCAGTATAAATCTATCCAAGCCCATAGAATACACAAGGCCAAGAGCGAAACCTAATGCAAACTATAGACTTTGAGTGATTGATATAATTTGGATATCTGTCCCCGCCCAACTCTCTTATTGAAATGTAATCCCCAATGTTGGAGGTGAGGCCTGGTGTGAGGTGATTGGATCATGGGGGTGGATTTCTCATGAATGGTTTAGCACTGTGTTTGTAATTGGTGGGTTCTTGGTCTCACTGACTTCAAGAATGAAGCCATGGACCCTCACAGTGAGTGTTACAGTTCTTAAAGGCGGCATGCCCGGAGTTTGTTTCTTCTGATGTTTGGATGTGTTTGGAGTTTCTTCCTTCTGGTGGGTTCGTGGTCTCGCTGGCTCAGGAGTGAAGCTGCAGACCTTTGCAGTGAGTGTTACAGCTCCTAAGGCAGCACGTCTGGAGTTGTTCGTTCCTCCCAGTGGGTTCCTGGTCTACACTGGCTTCAGGAGTGAAGCCGCAGTGAGTATTACAGCTCATAAAGCAGTATGGACCCAAAGAGCGAGCAGCAGGAAGATTTATTCCAAAAAGTAAAAGAACAAAGCTTCCACAGTATGGACTAGGATTGCAGGCTGGGGCAGCCTGCTTTTATTCCCTTATCTGGCCCCACCCACATCCTGCTGATTGGTCCATTTTACAGAGAGCCAATTGGTCTGTTTTACAGAGAGCTGATTGGTCCATTTTGACAGGGTGCTGACTGGTGCCCTTTACAATCCCTGAGCTAATCACAAAAGTTCTCCATATCCCCACTAGATTAGCTAGATACAGAGTGCCAATTGGTGCATCCACAAACCCTGAGCTAGACACAGGGTGCTGATTGGTGTGTTTACAAACCTTGAGCTAGATACAGAGTGCTGATTGGTGTATTTACAAACCCTTAGCTAGACATAAAGATACTCCAAGTCCCCACCAGACTCAGGAGCCCAGCTGGCTTCACCCAGTGGGTCCCGCACCCCATTGGGGTCACAGGTGGAGCTGCCTGCCAGTCCTGCGCCGTGCGCCCGGCACTCCTCAGCCCTTGGGAGGTGGATGGGACTGGGCGCCCTGGAGCAGGGGGTGGCGCTCCTTGGGAAGGCTCGCCCTGCGCAGGAGCCCACAGCGGGTCCGGGGAGTCTCAGGCATGGCGGGCTGCAGATCCCGAGCCCTGCCCTGCGGGGAGGCAGCTAAGGCCCGGCGAGAAATCGAGCACAGCAGTTGTTGGCCCAGGTGCTAAGCCCCTCACTGCCCGGGCTTAGGGTCGGCGGGCTGCTCCGAGTGCGGGCCCTCCGAGCCCACGCCCACCCGGAACTGGCGCTGGCCCGCAAGCGCCGCGCGCAGCCCCGGTTCCCGCCCGCGCTTCTCTCTCCACACCTCCCTGGAAGCTGAGGGAGCCGGCTTCGGCCTTGGCCAGCCCAGAAAGGGGCTCCCACAGTGCAGCGGCGGGCTGAAGGACTCTTCGAGCGCGGCCAGAGTGGGCGCCGAGGCCGAGGAGGCGCCAAGAGCGAGCCACGGCTGCGAGGGCAGCCAGCAAGCTGTCACCTCTCAGCACCATCCCCCATCATACTGTCCTCACCATAGTAAGTGAATTCTCCTGAGGTTTCTCTTTAAAAGTGTGTAGCTCCTCCCCCTCACTGTCTTGCTCCTGCTTTCACCATGTGATATGCAAGGTCCTGCTTTGCCTTCTGCCATCATTATAAGCTTTCAGATCTTCCTGTACGGCCTGCAGAACTGTGAGCCAATGAAACCGCTTTTATTTATAAATTACCCAATCTCAGATATTTCTTTATAGCAGTGCAAGAACGGCCCAATACAGTGATGATGTGTCAATGTAGGCTTATCAATTGTAACAAATGTGGCACTCTGGTGGGGGATGTGGATAATGAGGGAGCCTATGCATGTGTGGGGAAAGAGGGGACATGGGACATCTTTGTACTTTCCTCTCAATTTTGCTGTGAACCTAAAACTGCTCTAAGAAATTGTTTTTTAAAAATAGCTATCAATTAGTTAATATAAATCACATGTCTAGAATTTACCTAATTCTATGAGTGAATATTAATAGTGGATTCAACATATTGAACGTTTACTAAGTGCCAGGCATTTAAATAAGTAATTTGCATCTGAAACTAATTTCATCTTTCAGCTCCTCTCCCAGGTAGGTATTATTATTACCATATCAGTTTTATGGATAAAGGAGTCAAGTGTATAAAGGCTAAGTAAGTTGCCAAGAAAGATTTTAGTGTGCCCACTTCACAGCTGAGGAAACTGAGTTTAAAGAGAAATAGAAGCTCTTAACTACTCTTTGTTTCCTTCCCGTGTATTCTCTAACTCTAGTTAACACAGAAAAATTTGTTTGCTTCTGTTTTTTGCTTTGAGATTCTGCTTTTTATATGATGTTTAGTAACAGGCTAAGTTATTACATCTGAAGTGAATAGAAATAAGTCCAATTTGGCTCATGTTCCAAAACAAAATTGATAAGGGCAGATTCTATGTGGGTCATTTATGGACATATGCGACTACATTGTTTTCTGAATGGACATGGAAACCATGATGATTATGATCTTTTGAAAAATTCATGGTTGAAACAGATCCAACTTAATTATGAGATGTGCCTTATGACGTTGTGTGTACAAATCATCAAGGAAAAGAAAGAACAGAAGGTCACAGAATTCGTATCCGTGCAAGCATATGGATCAGTGTCTAAACACATACACACACACATGCACACACACACACAGAGAGAGAGAGACATTTCCACACATCTGGCTTGATTCACAAAGAATCAGGAAATTCAGTTGAAACAAACCATTTTTATTTGTGTACTGTCTGGAGAAATATCATGGAATGTTATGGAAACAACCCCAAGCAGGGCCGTAGGGCCGCTCAATTAAGAGTCAAATAAGTAGCAGTGCCCAACCCCTGTGTAGGTAATTAAGACCCAGGGTCTGAATCTTCTGCCATCCCCATGTCTTCCCTTTTCATTTAGGACAAGTAACTGGGATAGGAAGATGACAGAGATTCAGACTGCACTCTTGTTATGACAGAGACAATAACTTTTTGTACAATGTCCAAAAAGAAATGGAAAAGATTTTTTTTTGTTGTGGTTATGGGCTAGACCCTTGACTTTTTATTTCGATGAATCACACAATGTGGTTTTCTCTATGGGTACAGTGTTTAGAACACTCTGGAAAATCAGTTTTAACAAGACTTCAGTGTAGCTACATTATCCTGCACATAGTAGGCACTCAATAATATTTATGGAATCACTTATTTGACAAGAAAATAATTCTTCAACAAATATATATTGAGTTTTTAACAGATGCCAGGGACTTTACTAGGCTCATGGGACACAACAACAACAAAGAGAGCACTCTTTTCTCTGATGAAGACTATGTTCTACTAAACAAGACATAAACAAATATGTAAAATATGTAATGTGTCAAATGGTGATAAGTGCTCTGATAGGCTGAATAATGGGCCCCAAAGATGTCCACTTCCTAATCCCTGAACCTATAAATATGTTCCCTTATTTGCCACAAGAGACTTTACAGATGTAACTAAGTTAAGAATTTTGAGGTGGAGAGTTTACCTGGATTATCCAGGAGGGCCCAACATAATCTAAAAGGTCCTTATAGGAAGGAGAGGTGATGATGGAAGCAGAAGTAAGAGTGATGTAAGCCCACCAGCCAAGAGATGCAGGAAGCCAATGGAAGCTGGGAAAGGCTGGAATCAAATTCTCCCCTACGGTGCCCAGAAGGGATGCAGCCCTGTTTACACCTTGATTTTAGCCTAGTGAAACGGATTTCAGATTTCAAACTTACAGAACTGTAAGGAAATAAATTTGTGTTGTTGGAAGCCACTAAGTTTGTGATAATTTGTTACAGCAGCAACAGGAGACTAATACAAATGCTCTGGGGAAAATAAAGGAAAGGGAGTAGACGGTGTTGAGGTGGAAGAGGCTGAGGGCTGAGAGTGGTTGCAACTTAAAATAAAGTGAGTAGGGAAGGTGTGCCAGATTGTAATGTCTAAAGATGGCAACCATGATATCACCCATCCCACATGCTTTCCTCACAGTGTGACTTTGAAACTTCTCCCATTAGATGGTGGGTTGGGGGAGGAGTGGGGTTCTTTGTTCCTCTCTTTCCATCTGTGTGAGTTTATGGCTCTGGTGAAAGAGATACTGTGTCACTTCTGAGGCTGGGTCATAAAAGGTGATACAGCATCTGCCTGCTGCTCTTTGAGACATACTCTTGGAACTCAGCCACCATGCAGCCAGGAAGCCCACAGAGCTATGGAGAGGCCACATATAGGTGTTCTGGTTGAGATATCCGCTGACACAATTGCTAGACTTGTGAGTGAGTCAGTTTTCAACTCCCAGCTGTGATGTCACCCTCAGCTATTCTCACTGTGCCCTTGCTGAGTTCCTAACCCACAGAATTCTTGAACATATAAGAATGATTGTTTTTTTAACAACTGAGTTTTGAGGACATTTGTTATGGCACAAAAGTAACTGGAACAGAAGGCCATATTGAGAGGGCGACATTTAAGCAAAACCCTAAAGGTACTAAGGGAGCCATCACAATGTCTAGTGAAAGATTATTCAAGGTAGGAGAAAATGTAACTGCAAAAGCCCTAATGGGAAGGAAGGCCTTGTGTACCTGGTATGAATCAGGAACAGTTAGGGGCTGTTGCAGAAATATAGATTGTGTAGGGGCTTGTAGACCATGGGAAGAATTTGGGCCTTTCCTCTGAGTGAAACTGGAAAGTTCTGAGTGGGATGGGGGATGATCTGACTCAGATTTATGGAACATCAGTTCAACTGCTACATTCAGAATGGACTATAGTGGGGCAAGGGTGGGAGCATGGAGACCAAGAAGAAGGATATTTTTCTAATCAAAGAGAGAAACTTGGACTAGGATGGTAACAATATGAATGGTAAAACATTTGGGAATATTTTGAAATGGAGTCAACAGGTAGTTAGGATATGTATTTTTAAGATCGCGATATTGTGATAGATTGGATAGGAGTGAGAGAAAGAAAATGACTGTAAAATTGGCTTAAACAGCTGAAAGAATAGACTTGCCACTTAGGAGGTGGAGGACTGCTAATGGACAGACTCAGAAAATCACAAGTTCAGTTTTGGGCATAATAAGCTTGAGGTGCCCATTAGACATCTAAGAGCAGGCTGTTGGATGCACAAGTTTGACACTCAAGAAGGTGTATAGGCTGGAGACATACATTTATACAATAAGACTTAGCTTTGAGATTGGTTGAGATCACCAAGGACATGATTGAAAAGAGAGGAGGTTCAAGCACTCTGATGTTTAAAGGTCAGGGAGATGAAAGGAGCAAGCAGCAGAGACTGAAACATTATATAGCCCAAAAGGCAGAAGGAAGACCGGGAAGGTGTGGTTTCCTGGAAGGCTATTAAGGACAGTATTTCAAGGAGGAGGGAGTGACCAGCAATGTCAAGTGATGAGGTTAAACAAGGTGAGAACCGAGAAGTGGCCATTGTCTTTAGCAATGTTGGAGTCGTGAGTATCCTTCATAAACCCAATCTCGTTGGTTGTGGTGGTAGAGAATGAATGAATGAATGTTAATCAGATTTCATGAGGGTATTTTTTCTTTGAAAGAATATGGAACATTTTCCTGTTACAGCCCAGGACAAAGGACAGGAAAGTATGCTGAGATGTCCAAAGCATTAGCTGGAGTATATTCAGATGTTGTTAAGCTCAGTGCTCTGGACACAATGTTACTGGAAGGGTTCAGAGCTTCCAGGGCTGAACTGTGGTGAAAATTATAAAGTCCTAAGCAAGCATAAGGCATATCCTTTGTTTGTTGCCAATTAAATATATCTCAAACTTCCTTCCAAGATGAAGATAATTCACTTCCTGGTTAGAAATGCAGCCTCTGAATTCGTCTGTCTATATGTGAATCTTGGTTCTAACTGTTAGCCGAGTGCATGGCTTATTTAAATCTCAAATTCCTCATCCGTAAAATGAGGCTAATAATGGTATACACCACATAGGATGATGTAAGGATTGGATTATATGTAACATGAACAGTGTCTGATGTGTGGTAAACTTTCAATGACTGTTAGCTCTTATTACTATTAATTACATAAAATGGGGGGAGAAGAGAAGTCTTTTGTTTTGGCTCAAGGTAAATCAGTGCTACACAAATAAATATTTAATAAGCCGATCTTCATAAGGGTAACTCTGTCTGTTTAGCTGGTTTAGCTGTAATGGGGATTGTCTGTAGTTGCAGGAGTTTATAGTCTCAGGTAACTCCATGCATCCTTCATTATGTTAGAATCAAACCAGTAAAGAGGGGTTGCCATTTTTAACCTTAGTATTTTATTGTCAGGATCAAAACACACAATAAAAGAACTTTATAAACTTTATAAAGTATTATGAGGTTGTAAGTCCGTGTTGGTTTGTGACCACGACATTGCAACTTTGATGTGGACCCTCTGGAGTCCAACTGTCCCAGGCTTTGACCACTACTGCCCTCCCCCAAAACCTACCACTAATACACATGCACACTTAGAATGGGCTATTTTGGTGCTGGGAATTCATACATGATCACACTCCAAAAAGAGCAGATGAAAAATGCTTGAGAAGGCTAAAAAGGAACACTCAGAACTGAAAAACCATTCCTTAAAAATCTCAAAAGTCTGAGTTGTTGTCAAATTTGGTATCCCTCACACGTCCATGTGATGTGATCTGGGCCTATATGAAAGTATACATTGCCCTAATGAAATAATGAAAAGGGAATGATAAATGCAGCAAATAGAGAATCCTAACTCAACTTCCACACATGGAAACAATTGTCTAAATTATGGCAAAACGTGGCAATCCCACACCGGCCTCATTATTTACTTCAGAACAAAATCATAGAACACAGCAAAATCATCCTCATGTGCAAGTTTTGCTGCTCACTTTTCTAAATTACTATGTGCATGCTATAGTATTTGGATTAAAAGCTTCATTCTCCTCTCCTCCCACCCCGCAAAAAATCAGGTCCTTAACACCAAAGTAAAGCACAAGACTATTATCTCAGTGATTCAAATAAATTCTTTGAATTCTTGCCTTAGTATCTTTGCTTTTTACAGAAAAACCTTCTGTGGTTGACAGAAAAAAATATGAATGAATACGAAAGATGAATCTAAAAAGCATCTATCAGCTTGGCAGGAGACTGGCAGAAACCCCAGTATCCCAGTCCTTGCTGCCATATGTGCAAAGAAACTTGGGAAACATTCTTCTCTAAGCCTTTGTTACTCAAAGTGTAGGTAATGGACTGGAAGCACCAGCAACACCTGGAAGCCTGCTAGAAACGCCTAACTTCAGGTCCTACCCCAGGCCTTCTGAGTCGGAATCTGCACTTTAACAACATCCCTGGGTAATTCATATGCATACTGAAGTTTGAGAAGCAATTTCTAAGAAACTCTCAGCAGTTCAGGTGGAGGGGAGCTTCCAAACTGCTTGTTCAGCTTAGTGTGAGCCTGCATTTTTAAAACTCATCTTAGATCCATGCAGGTGACTGACAGCATTGAGGACAAGTGTACAATGAGCCTCATACCATTATGCATAAGTGTTCCTCCTTACCCATTAAAAAGGTTCAAAAGATACTGTGCTGCAGATATTCCACATAATGACCTTCCAAATTTCTTGGCACCAATCATCTTCTAAGAGACTCTGGTGCCTGCACATATTAAATTAAACCTCCTCTCTTTGCAAACTGTCAGTTCTCTGCTACTGACTTTTGAGCTATGCCCCATAAACGAGGTTATTGGAGAAAATATATCAGGTATAACGTGGACAAACTATAGACAGATGCTTAAGGAAATAAGAAGATTAAGGTACCTTCAAGAAACTGGCCTAATTATCAACTGTGGTATAGTTTCTGAGTCATTGAAATTCTGTTTTTCATATGTTCTGCTAGTGTAGGGGAGAAAAACAGAAATCTGCTTTAAGACGTGATTCACAAACACACAGCTGTTGCCTTAACTATAGGGTCATGCACATATTTTTCTTGTCTTTCAGGTGTTTTCTGAGGATGCATTAAGTAGAATTTCAATGAGTTGGAGAGCTCTATCCAATGTATAAATTAAACTTAAAGCTTCTCAAAGCAAGTTCAAGCCAAATTGCCCTCCTCTGCTTATTTGAGGCAGTTACTAAGGAAGCAATGGAAATTACACTTTTTAAGCCAGACTCTTATAAATCAGGTGTTTCCACATTTCTTGAAGTGACAATAGAAAGCCAATTGGAAAACATAATAGCAAAAGACACTGCTCCCAAACTGTCAGCAGACTTTAGAGTGAGTATAATGTTTGACAGGAAAGATTGTGTGTGAACATTATTCATTGCACCAAGAACCACCCAAAGGCACCTTCCGAGCAAAGATTAATCAAAGAGAATTCTCAGGAAGTAACGTAATACAGAATCTCTTCCTCTTCTTCTCCCACTTCTCCTTTGGGGAGATCCAGATTTAGTTTGGGATAAAATTTAGAATTCTGAAGGTGTGATGAAAGGCAAGTTGTAGTCTACAAGGCTATTACAGCGTGAGGGTCTCACCTCTGGACATATGGTATGGCATTACTTAACCCAATTCAGGTATCCCTTAGGAGACTGAGAAGATTGCATTGATGAGGAGCTAGATATTCAGTGTCCTGTCCACACGGAAAACTAATACCCCAACTTTAATGGGATTAATGATGTTCAGTTTGATTTTAGTTTGTTCTTTTCCTGGTGCCACTCTGAATTCATCAAATTTTCAAATGTCAGACCCACCTTCTTGACACTCTTAATATTCTTTGCCTGTCAGAATTGATCATGGGCTCTTTGAAGAGTCAGTGCAGAGTTATTCCTTAAGATAAAAACATAGAAGAAAGACTGATTTCATTTGTCAGTCTACACTTAACAAGCAGCTGAGATTTTCCTTTGAAATGTGGAACTTTAAAAATCTTTCTAAGTTCTGTGGCTGAGGAATCATGTCCCTAGGCATTCTAGAAGCTCACCTCCTTGAAAAAGTGGGTTGGTGATCTAAGAATGGGAGGCTCCAAGTTTTCAGAACTGAATGCTCCCTGACTGCCGGCTAAATAGTGAGGGTCATTTTCCAGTCAACAATGAAGATTATAAACTTGTAGACACTTTTCAGAATTGAAGTGTACATTTACTGTGATTCAGCCTAAAAAAGGCTTCCATTGGAAGTATGTTAACTACTCACACTTTGAACTTGGTGATTCTCAATTTTGTTGAGCATTAGGATTCCATTTTAAAGTATTTTTAGAAAAGATTTTTTGTGTGGAAATAATTTTAAACTTACAGAAAATTTGCAAGAATGAGAAAATAAAGAACTATACTTATCTGGATTCATTTATCGTGAACATTTTATCTCATTTACTTTATCATTTATGTCCTCCTTCACTCTCTTTCCCAATATAATATTTTTATGAACCATTTAAAGATGTTACGTACATCATGACCTTAATCTTTAAATGTTTCAGTGTATATTTCCTA
This sequence comes from Pongo pygmaeus, assembly GCF_028885625.2. Lineage (NCBI taxonomy): Eukaryota > Metazoa > Chordata > Mammalia > Primates > Hominidae > Pongo > Pongo pygmaeus. Next base: position 100,232,760 of record NC_072384.2, on the reverse strand, counting down.
AGAATAGGGGATATTCTTATGTAAAACCACTGATACAGTGATACATTGATACAATGCTTTTTAGTTAATCTATATCATACTTAATGGATCCAGCAATGCCTTTTGTAGCACATTTCTCCCTTCTAGTATAGAATCCAGGCTAGGCTAAGGTATCGCATTTAGTCGTCATCTCTCCTTTAACTTGGAACATTTTTACAGCCTTTCTTAGTATTGTATAATATTAACATTTTTGGAGAATATAGTCCCCACCCCTATTTTTAATAGAATGTTCTGTATTTTTAGTTTTGCTGTTTGCATTCATGATTAGATTCAGGTTTTGCATTGTTGGCTTGACTGGAGCACTACATAGATGATGTGTCAGTCAGGATTTCTCTGTCTAAGTAAAAAGATAATTTGCTAGCTATCATGTGATCTGAATTTTTCTTTTATTTATTTGATTCATAGACAGTGCTTCAAGCAGTTCACGGTGCACTGATATCAATACCAAGGGAGGACTCTAAATGCCTGTCCACTGCACCTTGAGCTGCGCCAATTTTATCACTTGAGTGAGTCCAGTGAGATAGAACACTTGCACACAGGTTAAGGGAAGCAACTTTATTGTCTATAGATAGGCAGTGAGGGACAGTAGAAGCCTAGGATTCATGGTGAGCCAGCCAGTCCCTTGAGGCTCAGAAAAGCTGTGCAGGGCAACTGGAATCTCATCTGTATGTGCACTACTTGGACCACAGTGGAGGAATGTGGAAAAACAGCCAGCCTTGGATTTTATGCCCCAGGGTAATGAGACTTGCTGGGCTCAAGTGTTGTAGGACATCCTGTTCTAGAAGGGACAGAAACAGAGCCGAAGCTCTTCCAGCCAATTCGTCCTTATCTCGGGTTTTTGCATTCCCTATACATTCTACAGTTATTTTTGAGAACAAGTGAGAAAGGGGAAGGTTTGAGGCCACCCAGAGAGCTGTCCTGCAAGTGTTTAGTGTGCCTGTGGGTATGTGACTACTTTGAAAATTCCATGTGTTAGTGGCCCATTGAATGCTCTGTTTTCTGCATTTAACTTGCTTTTTTGTTTTTTTTTTTTTTTGAGAAGAAGTCTCACCCTGTTGCCAGGTTGGAGTGCAGTGGCACAATCTCGGCTCTCTGCAACCTCCGACTCCTGAGTTCAAGTGATTTCTTTTGCCTCAGCCTCCCGAATAGCTGGGATTACAGGTGTGTGCCACCACGCCTGGCTAATTTTTGTATTTTTAGTGGAGATGGGGTTTCACCTTGTTGTCCAGGCTGTTCTCAAACTCCTGGCCTCAAGTGATACACCTGTTTCATCCTCCCAAAGCACTGGGATTACAGGCGTGAGCTGCCGGTGCCTGGCCCTGCATTTAATCTTGTTATTAATTCAGAAAATTAGAAAGGAATATGTCCAGATGTTATCTTTGTTCCTTATGTTGACTTTTTAGAAGGTAGATGCAGGAAATGTTCATTTGAAGAATGCCTTTGTATATTTTGTAACCAATAACACTATCCATTATATTTCTCAAAGCCCCCTTTAGTAAAATCCAGTGATACTTATTTCTAGTATAGCTTGCTTCTATAAAATAACTTAAAGATTTCCTTTTATTGAATAATTAGGAGGTGAAGGTTTCAATGAGATTTTTCTTTCCTCTTGGTTTTCAGAAAGTTTGGGGGCAAAGTTATGTGCCTAATTATTCTAATTCAACTAGAATATATGTAATCTTTCTAAAGTGTTTTCTGAATTTAAAAACTTTTATGTTAAATTGCTCTGCCATATTTCAATATCATAAGACTCATGGCTTGGAAGGCAGGGTGTGGGTTGGATTGGGTTGGATTTCAGTCTCACTTGTGCGTCTCCTCTGACACCTTTGTGTAGACACAGTGAAGCTATAGCCCTGGCCAATATCCCCATCTCCTGTTTTTTATTTAGAGAAAGGGTCTCATTCTGTTGTCCAAGCTGGGGTGCAGTGGTGTGATCATAGCTCATTGCAGCCTTAAACTCCTGGGCTCAAGTGAGCCTCCATCCTCAGCCTCCTAGGCAGCAAGAAGTATAGGCCTGAGCTATGACACCTGGCTAGTTTTTAAAATTTTTATAGAGATGGGGATCTCACTATGTTGCCCAGGCTGGCCTCAAACATCTGGCTTCAAGTGATCCTCCTGCCTCTGCCTCCCAAAAGGGTGGGATTACTAGTGTGAGCCACAGTGCCCAGCCTCAATTCTCCTTTTAATCTCTGTGGCCATTTGCCATATTGCATATCTTCAGTCTTAGGGCAAGTCCTGGTATTGGTCTACACAAGGCGCTTGCTGGCCCCTTTCCAACCATTGGGCCAGAGATGTGGATTTAGGTTGGCCTGATGTTCTTCAAATGTCACTCATTTCCCAGCAGGTGAGCTGTCTCCTTTACACTGTCAGGGAAAGGTGCTCTTGGGTGATTTTGTCCCTCCCTGCTTCACCTTTGGTTGCCTCCTGTTCCCTTGGTTAATTCACATAAACTTACACACACACACGCATATTATGTGCACAATGCTTTTCGTTTTCTTTTTTCGCTCTATTGCCCAGACTGGAGTGCAGTGGCGCAATCTCAGCTCCCGGATTCAAGCAATTCTCCTGTCTCAGCCTCCTGAGTAGCTGGGATTACAGGTGTCTGCCACCACACCCAGCTAATTTTTTTAGTTTTAGTAGAGAGGGGGTTTTGCCATGTTGGCCAAGCTGGTCTCAAACTCCTGACCTCAGGTGATCCACCTGCACTGGCCTTGCAAAGTGCTGAGATTACAGGCATGAGCCACCGCGCCCAGCTAGGTTGTGAACAATGCTTTCACAATGCTTTTCATGGATAAGTAACATTTGTATTTTATTCTCTTTATTTCCTCCTTTCTCTTTCCTAGAAGAGGTCACAGCCTTTGTACTTCTTGCTTCAGGGTTATTTGAAGAGCTGAAAGCAGAAACTGCTTGAAACAACTCTTTCTGGCTTTCCTGAAAGTCTGTGAAAACTAAGCAAGTGTGTCCCCTGACAAGGAAGAGACTGGAGAAGAGTAGGCCAAAGACTGTCAGAGAGAGGGTGAACATTCTGTAAAGCAGGGCAAGGTCCACAGTCTCTCTTGTTCCCCTCTGGGAAGTAGCAGGGATTTTGTTTTGTTTTGTTTTGTTTTAAGGGAAATGCCCTCTGTGCCTAGGGAGACTGACCCCAGGCACTGGAGCCCCAGAACCTGTAGTTTTGCACCCAAATATGGCATAGAAGGAACATGCCCTTGGATAGGTTTTGTTTTTACATTTTATTAAAAAATTATCATAAAAATCTTTTAAAATAATAAATAAAAAAGAAAAATTATAGTAAAATCAACTGTTTTGTTCAGATCTATAAATTTTAACATAGATTAATGTGTCCTAGAGATTCATGTAATCAAGATACAGAACAGTTCCATCACCCTCTCAAAGCCCCCTTTTGCCCCTTTACAGTCACAGCCTGCCCCCACCCGTAACCCCTAGAAACCATTGATTCGTTTTCCATCACTATAGTTCTGTCTTACAGAGAATATCAAATAAATGGAATAATACGGTGTGTATCCTTTGAGACTGACTCCTCTCACTTAGCATGTCTTTGAGATTCATCCATGTTGTGTGCATCGCTATTTCTTTTTATGGCTGAGTAGTATTCCATAGTATGGATGCACCACAGTCTGTTTATCCCCTCCCCCTTTGAAGGGCATTTGGGTTGTTTCCAGCTTTTGATGAGCACACATAAGGTTGCTATAAACATTCATCCACATATTTTGATGTGAACATAAGATTGTATTTCATGGTAATTATCCAGGATTAGAATTTCTGGTCATATGCCCTCCTGTTTAACTTTATAAAAAATTGCCACACTTTTCCAGAGCTGCTGCACCATTTTACGTTTCCACCAGCAACGTACGAGGGTTCCAGTTGTTCTGCAGCCTCAACTGCACTTGGTATCATCAGTAATTTCCTATTATTTCCATTGTAATAGGCGTGTAGTGTTATCTCTTAGTGGTTTTAATTTGTATTTCCTTAATAAAGCCCCTAGATTTAAGGACTCATGTGGTCTCTGACAGTGAATTTATTAGTAGTTGCTAGTATGGGGCAGATATGGGGATGGCCTCGCAGATATTTTGTTGTAACGCCTCTGAGGGTGGGGAGTGAAGAAAAAGGTCTGATAATAAGCAAGAATTAAATTCTCTACAATGGGGTCAGTGGATGGGGTTTCTAACTCAGATTTAAATAAAATAAAATAAAATAATATGACAGCTCTTACAAGCCCAATTGTGATGAAAAGTCATGCCCATTTCATGTGCCTTATAGATATTTCAAATCTATGTAGTCATAACTTAGTACATCCTACCTTGTGGTACATCATATGCTTGATTGCATTTGTATCACTTGATTATGAAAACCTTGGGGAAGTATTTTAAAAGGATTGCTCAGAGAATTGCCAACACAAGTATGTACCAGAATTCTGGCTGGACATGCAATATTTCTGTGGATTTAGCACAATAGAGAAAAACTGCAAACTAAGTATAATAAAAACGGTGAGCATATAGGCCCTAGTGTTTGTTTGTCAGTGTTGAAATAATTAAAGAAGGCTACCCGTCAATACCCAACTGATACAGACAACCCAGTCTCAAAGGTGCTAGAACTAAGAAATGGTCAAATGTAAGTATTTTAGTAAGTAAGCCAAATGTCTCTCTTCTCCTGGCCCCTAACCATTAATGTTCTCTAACACTCTACTTTCAAGTATTCATTCTCTACATTCTCTTCCTTGGGGCTCTGTAAACCTCCATTGTGGGAATATCTGCTGTTTCATGATTCAGGAGCCTCTTATTGTGTAAGGAAGAACGTGTCCAGTCTTTGTCCCAGGTTCCTGGCACAGAGCTTCTAAAACCCTTGGAATTTGCCAAGTGGTAGAACAGTCTTTGTTATTCATGAATCCCCTGGATCCCACCTGAGTTTATGCTAATGAGATGACTCAAAGTGAGCCCCTAGGTAGCTTCAGGATGGGGACTAGTCATTGGAAAGACCAGCCAGCCATGTGATGAGAGGGTTGGAACGTTGAGCCAGTTCAACATCTGAGAAGAGGAGAGCCAGAGATTGAGTTACATCCTTGGCCAGTGATTTAATCACTCATGCCTATGTAATGCTATACCAATTAAAAAAACAACTCTGGATACTGAAGCTCAGCGGAGCTTCCTGATTGGTGAATGCATTTTCATTTTATCTTATTTTATTTTATTTTATTTTTGAGACCAGGTCTCACTGTTGCTCAGGCTAGAATGAAATGGTGCCTTCATAGCTCACTGCGGCCTCAAACTCTTGGGCTCAAGGCATCCTCCCACCTCAGCCTCCCACATAGCTAGGACTACGGGCTTGAGTCACTATGCTCCAGGCCATGATTGGTGAACACACTGATATCTCAGGAGAGTGATACATCCTGATTCCATGAGGAGCAGACATAGAAGCTCCATGTTTAGGACCCTCCCAGACCTCTCCCTATATGTTTCTTAATTTGGCTAGTCTGATTTATATATTTTTAAATAAAACTGTTATAACAGGTAGCTAGTCAGGAAGACATAAGCAGGGCAGGAGAGCCCTCCACCGGCCCTCCATCCAGGAATGTCAGGTGACCATCAGGTGATGGTCAGGCAGTTAACTGTCTCTCTAAAATAATAATAGGTCACAACCAGCACCAGGGAAAGGCAGTTTCCTAATAGATAGAAACACCTGAAACTGATCATCAACTTTCCAATAAGATCTCAGGAGTTGGGCAAGTGGGCTCAAAATGGTGGAGTTTAACTGGTATATGACCTTCTGGGGCCATTCCACCAGAAAAAGGAATGCCTTAAGTGAGCATGTGTACAACTCCGGTAAACACACTGCACATGCTCACCTCCCAAATGCTGTCAGGCCACTGCACGTGCACACAGCCCACTCCAAGGGAAGAATCAGTAGAGAAGGGATGCAAGACCCTGGAGGTATGCCAACATGTAAAACCCCAAGCCAAAAGGTCAAACCTCACACTTGACCTCCAAGTTTCCCCACTGGCACTCTTCCAAGTGTACTTTACTTTCTTTTCATTGTTACGCTAAAGCTTTTTAATAAATGTCCACTCCTGCTCTAAAACTTGCCTCAGTCTCTTCTTCTACCTTATGCCCCTCAGTTGAATTATTTCTTCCGAGGAGTCAAGAATTGAGGTTGCTGCAGACCCATGTGGATTCACCACCAGTAACAAAACCATAATTGTAAGTGCAGTGCTTTTCTGAGTTCTGTGAGTCATTTTAGTGAGTTGTTGAGCCAAAGCAGTGTTATGAGACTGCTCTGGAGTTGTAGCTGGTTGGTCAGAAGTGTGGGTGGCCTGGGGACTCCACTTGTGGCTGGCTCCATCTGAAATGGAGACAGTCTTGTAGAGGACTGAGTCTAACTTGTGGGGTCTACACTAACTCTGCGTGGTTAGTACCAGAACTGATTGCAGTATACCCATTTGGGCTAAAACAGAATATGCGATGAGTCAGTGGGCAGGACCTGTGGGCAGAACTGTCACTATTGCTCCAGACCCCACCTCTCATGTCCCTCCTCCCCTGCCACAATAGACACAGGCAGGCTGTCAGCACAGAATCCTGCAATCCACTGAAGACCTGGGCCAGATGGTGTTTGCCTGATGTTCTAATAAGAGAAAAAAGCCCCAGCTACTTCTCTGGTCCTTTAGGGAAATGCAAATGTGACACCCCTCTATTTTTTCTCTTTCCATGGCCCCTTATTTCAGACACAGGGGAGGGCTTCCTCTGTCAGGCTGGTGATATGCTCCTTCTACAGGGGAAATATGCTGTGGCTTTTTTCTTATTCTTTTGGCCTTCAGAAGAAAGAGTGCTGAATGCCAGTGTCCTCAAGTGGATGCTTGTGAGGCTCTTCAGAAAGAGCAAGAATGGATCCAGAGAGCCACTTGGCCTCAGGATGCTCCTTTGGTCCATCTGTATTCACCAGGGACATTCTAGTGTTGTGGCTTTTAAAGGGTGAGTTCACTAACCCTGCATTCTCTCCTCCATGTCTCAATTGGTGCTTTCCCTTGCCCTTGGGCAGTTTTTCCAGGCAGTGTGACACAAACACTACATTTCTTACGAGAAGGAGGTGGGGTGATCAATGAAAACTCCCTGATAAGTTACACGTACTCTGAGCAGTGCTGTCAGGCTTAAAGGTCACGTATTTCTGCAGTATGAAAATCACAGAGCACAGTGGAAACCTCATGCATAAGCAAAGCTTCTCATTGGATTCAAAAGTAATTTAAATGGCTGAGAGCTTATCTCTATGATAAAGGCTGCACCTTTTTATGTATGTTAAAGCTAAGAAAGTGCTTAAAATCCTCCCTGGCATTTGCCTTGCAGAGCTCTTGTGGGAGTAATGGGCCATGACATGCTTGGAGCTCCTAGAAGGAAAAGTGTGATGCAAGTGTAAATGTATTATTATTGCCATTACGAATGGTGATCTGGGGGTAAGATTAAATGCTAAAGATAAAAATCACCAAAATCTCTGAGAAATGCAAAACTGGGCCCATGAAGTTCCATACTTCAATTAAATTAAATGACCACATAATGCTACATTCTAATCCTGTGAGCATAAATTAACATAAAAACAAAGTGACAGAAAATTGCCAGCATCAGCAGGAAATAGAGGGGCCATTAGTCATTACCCTCTGAAGCCCCCTCTCATTATTATTCAGTGCCTAGGAACTTGACAACTGCAAAGTGCTTAGCAGTCATTTGTTGGTAAATGTGCTTCCTCAAAGCTGGTTCTCTCCCAGGCCCTCTGTCTAGCCATTGGCCCAGATTTTCCTCTTAATGCATGGCCTGAACTAGGGCACTGGTCTTCATGGCCTGTTCCCTTAAGCAGCTGCAAATACTCCCCAGTGCTTTGGGTTCTCTAGGATTCTGCAGAGCTCTAGTAATTAGCTGATACTTGATTGATAAAGGGGCCAGTCCTGATTCATGCCTCTTCCACTGCCACCTGGTTCCTAGTATGAGGTGACAGAGGGTTAACCCTATGGTTCCTGGTGCCAGACTTGTATAGGAGCAATTTTTGCTTTGTCTATAAACTTTCCTAGAAGGAACTCTAGAACTAAAGCGGTCTGGCAGTTGCTTGAGTCCTGTGATCAGTGTGAATAGATATGTTTTGGATTTCTTGTTGTGCTGTGCTCTGTCCTCTCATATAGCTTCCTAAAAGGAAACCTTAGGTTTCCCATAAGACACTTTTAGTAATGTTGAAAGAAAACAATAAGTGAACTTTTTTTTTCCCCAGAAGTATGGGTTGTGACCATTTGCAGAGTAAGGTGTTATGTTGATTTTCAAACCAGCATTTAGCTATATAGCAGGAGTTGGGCCTTGACCCAATATTGTGTCCAATTACAGGAGTTCAGAAGTGTCCTAGCATGTCTCATGAGCCACCAGGGCAGTCCTGAGCAATACCTATTTTCAAGAGGAGCTGAGCTGCTTCCTGAAAGTAATTCATCCTACAGAGGAAGAAACTAGGCTCTAGACCTGATGCACAGAGCCTCAGCCAGAGAAGGGAGCTGATTTTGAATATGGCATGGTGCTGTCTCTCTACTCCTTCCTGAGCATACACCCAATGCCTCATGCTGGTGCCAGTAACATTGATTCCCAAACAGCGCTATTTTTTTTTTTTTTTTGAGATGGAGTCTCACTCTGTTGCCCAGGCTGGAGTACAGTGGTGCAATCTTGGCTCACTGCAACTTCCGCCCCTCCAGGTTTAAGCAATTCTCTTCCCCAGCCTCTGGAGTAGCTGGGATTACAGGCGCATGCCACCATGCCCAGTTAATTTTTTGTATTTTTAGTAGAGACAGGGTTTCACCATCTTGGCCAGGCTGGTCTTGAACTCCTGACCTCGTGATCCACCCGCCTAGGAGCCCTTCTAATGGAAACAATACTTAATGGAGAGAGACACCCCAGCACCACTCTGCATCAGCTGCTGTGGAGCTTGGTACCTTCAGGGCTTTGGTGCATTGGCTGATGACAATGAAGGAGGAACCCTGCAAAATGAAGCTTCTTTCTATGCACATATGAGATAACCCTGGAGACACACAGAAATGTTCAATAAGCATATTTTAGGAGACTAGAGAGCTGTATGAACAGGTGTGTAAAAGTCAGTAAATCTTGATTATTTTGTATCCATAGGCTGGCAGGGCTTGAGGAATCTGGAGTTCACAGATGCATAGTGCGTATGCCAAATTTTACCTATGAATTATTATAATAAATAATTATTCGGTACCTAGTATGTCTGGCATTATGCTAAGTCCTGAATTTATAGGTCTCTAAATCTAGTGGTAATGAAGAGGTATCAATAAGTAACTTCAATGATGATGATGAGGAAGAAGACAATGATGTCATTTGTTGAGTATTAATTATATGTATGCATTATGCTAGGTAATTTACATATATTATTACTAATCTTTGCTACAGCCATACAAGATAGTGCTTAATAAGTCCATTTTAAAGGAAGAAAATTGAGGCACAGACATGTCATATGGTTGGTAGATGTCAGAGATGAAATTCAAATATGGATTTGTATGACCACAATCTGATGTTTATTACATGATAGACTACTGAACAATGGAATAAGAGGGAAAAGAGAAATTAATGTGACTCTCGACTACTGAGAACTGAACATCTGGTTTCAGATAAGCACTTTCAGTGTTTGATCATACAAAATGTGATAGCAGTGACTGTAAGACTTTTTACATATATGTATACCATATAGTAGTCCCTCATCATTTTACCAGAAAGACAAGAAGGAGAATACCAGAAGTATCAGAATATTGACCTTTTCCTAGCACCTTGAAGGAGCAGCTTGTTCCAAAGTGATGGCGATTGAGAAATGCCTGTGACATCATCTTGTTCTCTTAGGATCCAATGGGAGTCCCCGATGACTCAGCCACAGCTAGCACAGAGAATATGGCACGTTCACTCCCCATTCACTCGATTTACTTTCTCTGATAAAAACCAATGTGTTTATTATTTATAGGAACACCCTCCATCCAAAAAAAAAAAGAGCAATTATTTGTCTGAATAAAAGGATGCTCCAAGTTGTGAAGTTTCCTGGCTATTTTTGTGTTTTTAAGATCACCAAGATTAATATGAAAACCCTTTGGAAAGATTTCAGGAGTAAAGAGAAACTGAAAGTTAAAGTGTGAGAAGTGAATTAAAGTTCAATCTGGAAGGAAGACATAACATCTTTGACAAGATAATATAAGCCAATAGGAAAATGACTCAATTTATACGTAACCTTTCAGGAACACGTTTATTTTAGCACGCGAAGCACACCTGTGCATGCAGACTAGCACTGACTCAATTTTGTCAGAAGAATATAGTGTTCTTTTACTAATAGGAGCTACTTCATTATTTCCACAAAGATAAACGCCGTTGATGACCCAAAAGTAAGATGTATAGATGGTCCACTTTAGATTTGAGAATTGTGAGGAAAATATGCCATCACCCTAAATAAGCTACTCAGTGACATCTAATCCTGAAGAAAGACAAGATGTTTCCTGACACTTGTTTATTGCTACAATGATATACTGGGCATGAAGTATGCCTTCAAATTATTTGCTTTCCAAGAAACAGAAACCTATCCCTCTAATGCTATTACCATAATAGTCTAGACAAATACATACAATTTCATGTCATTTTGTCTAGGCATATCAGCTGGATTTTATGCTGTCATTTCTCCCAGGCGAAGCGGATGTCATTACCATATGACTACAGCCAGCAAACAGTTCTGCTGTTATCTCATATCCTCATAGAATCTTTTCCCCCAAATGTCAATTTCATTCAAATGCATTCCATATGAACAACATTCAAATGAACAGTTCTCTAATACTGCCACCCACCCATTCTCCCTTCCAAAAATCAGCCTTACAAGAGAAATTCGGGGTTTTTCTGGCAAGAACTTAAAGATATCCAATTTAAGTGCTTAATTCTAGGATGTTGAGTGGAGCAGAGCATAGCTGTGAAAGACAGACACGTGTTTTTATTGTAGGCCCCACTCTGCTACACTGTTCACACTTGATTATGCATCATACCTAAAATTCCATTTCTCAGCACAACTGTAGTCCCCAACAAAAGCTCAGTGAGGGATCCATTCCTTTCTCCTCAACATGTACCCTTGTCTCATATTAATTTTAATGTAACTTACATGATAGTAACAATATTCATAAATTCAAAAGATAACCACTGCCACTTTTGGAGCTTTTCCATTTCAAAGCATTAATTTCATACCAAGTATGATTATTTGGGCAAAAGAAAAAAATATTTCTTTCTATAAGTTTCCTTCTAAACAGACAAGCAAGAATGTACTGTATTGTAAGTATAATTTCAATCATTTTGAAGCCCAGCTGCCTCCACAGATTACTTTTCATACGTGTATCTATGAAGTGACATGATCGGCTTACTTAAATACTTCTTGTCTTAGTTTTTTAGGGCTACTACAACAAAATACCATAGACTGGGTGGCTTATCAACAACACAAACTTAATTCTCGCAGTTCTGGGAGCTGGAAGTCCAAGATCAGGGTGCTAGCATGATCACTGGTGCAGGCCTTCTTCTGGATTGCAGACTGCCAACATCCTGCACCCCCATGTGGCAGAAAGAAGGAGAACTAGCTCCCTGGCCTCCTCTTATAAGGGCATTAATCCCTTTCAGGAGGGTTCCACCCTCATGGCCTAATCACTTCCCAAGGCCCTACCTCCAAATACCATCACATTGGATTAGATTTCAACATACCAATGTGTGGGGAATGAGGGGGGCACATAACACTTCTCTAGAGAGCAAAGGCCCCCAGGGAACCCAATGTCTTACAGGGCTGTTAAGCTTCACCTGGTCAATCTATTAGACTGTAAGGTCAACGAAGGCACAAAGCTAGTCTGTCTCATCTACCACTAGCTATTTAGTAGACCCTCTGGGAAGGCCCTGTCTGTCTGCCCCCAAATCCATTCTCTGCTGGGGGTGTGTGTGTGTGTGTGTGTGTGTGTGTGTGTGTGTGTGTGTGTGTGTGTGTGTGTGTGTGTGTGTGTGTGTGTGTGTGTGTGTGTGTGTGTGTGTGTGTGTGTGTGTGTGTGTGTGTGTGTGTGTGTGTGTGTGTGTGTGTGTGTAGGGAGGGTCTGAGGTGGGTGCAGAGAAATGAGGGGGTTCTCTCTCTCATTTTCTGCCAGCCCTGTGTGTGTGTGTGTGTGTGTGTGTGTGTGTGTAGGGAGGGTCTGAGGTGGGTGCAGAGAAATGAGGGGGTTCTCTCTCTCATTTTCTGCCAGCCCAGGGCAGCATCCTTTGTGGAGACTGCATCTCCTCTGTGGCTCCAGTTCCATCAGACAGGCCCCACTGCGGTTCTGGCTTCCCCAGGGCCCCTTTCCTGAATTCCAGCAACACTCCCTCCTCCTACTGTCCTGGAGTTCTAGGATTGCTAATTTCTTGCTGTTGCTATTTTCTGGGATGCCTCACCATCCTGTTTGGCTACAGCCCCTCTATCACCTGTAACACTGATTCCTGGTAATTAAATTACCCTGTTCTGTTTTCCAAGTTGGACCTTCAAAAAATTTTTGTTGAATAAATGAACCTTATAGGAGTTTCTGTTGCTGGACACTATAACTGGGGTGACCCTGCAGCTCTCAGAGGACCAGCTCACTGCTGCTCACCCCCAGGCTTTTCTGTGTTCTCAGAGTGTGGCCCCAGACCAGCAGCAGCACATGGGGCTGTAATCCCAGCATCATCCGGAAATTTGTTAGAAATGTAAAAATGGAAATCTTCAGACCCTACACCAGACATTCATTCAGAATCAGAAACTCTGCAACAATCTGAGTTTTTAAGCTCCCCATGGGATTGTGATACAAGCTAAGTTTGAGCACTACTGCCCTACAGGCCGTGGTACCTCACCCCAGGACTGGAGAATCCTTAGCCCCAGACCTATCAGTGCACCTGCAGGAGGCTTAAATTTTCTGTGAGACCATCCCAACTTTTAAGCTACATCAATTAATAAGATAAGGAAAACACTACATCATATTGATGAAACTCATTAAGAATTCTTTGCTAACTCCATTTAATGCTTCCCAATGATCAGTTGAATGTCAATTGAATAGCTTTTCATTTTAACCTGAAATTATCGTTTTTAGACAGGCTGATTTAGCAAGGTTGACAATATTCAGACTTTAAGAACCTTCACCTAGTTTAATATACATTCCACATCCTAAATTTATTATTAAAAATGGAAATGGTAGAGTTGTTTTCCATAGTGATATCATAAATAAGAAACAGAAAGATGGTTCGAAAAAATATCTAGGACAGCTATGTAGAAGTTTTAATATTAATGGCACTTATTGTATCCCATTCAAGGTGCCAGGCACTGTGCTTTCTCTCTTCTTCATACCTATATTCTTACCTATGTTATGTAATTTATCCCTAGCAACAAAACTAGGAGGTAGCCAGTTGTATTCCTGTTTTACAGATGAGGAAATGGAGATTTAGAGAAGTTAAGTGGTAACCTGAGGTCACAGAGCTTAGGATGTAGTGCGGTAATCCTCTGTACTACACCGCTTGAATGTTCATTTATTCACCAGGATCTAGGATGTGCTATGCTCTCTGATGGGTGCTGGGGATAACAGTAACCTAGACAGATACAGTCTCTTACCCTCCCTTCTTCCCCATGAAGTCTTTAGCAAGGGAGATACATAGACACAAAACAAGTTAAAAAAAACATAAATGCAATTATTGTGAGTGCAGTGGCCACCAAGGAGGAAGCAAGCATGGGGTTGAGATATAGCCAATGGGAAGAGTAACCCACCCCAGATAGGTGGGCAGGAAAGGTTTCCATGAGGAGGACAGATGCAAGCTGATCGCAGAAAGCAGTAGCCAGCCATGCGGAGCAAAGGGAAGATCAGCAGGAAGAGAGGAACATGTGTGAGGAGCTGTAAAGAGAGAAAGAGCTTGGGGCATTGGAGATATGGAAAGGAGGCCAGCTGAGCTGGGAGGTCAGGAAGAGAGGGTGAGAGTGAGACAGAGGATCAGGGAATGATGTGAGAAACAAATGCATAGAGCCTGATGACAAGTCCAGGTACAGAGACTGAGTTGTTTTTCCAGTGCAATGAGTATTCATTTTACACAGGGTGTGGCAGCCTGTGTGTGTTTTAAGAAGCTCTCTCTTGTTGTCTGTGGAGCATGGAGTAGATGGGGATGACACAGGAAGCAGAGCAATCATTTGGAAGGTTATGCCAAGACCAGCTCGGTCAGGGAGACCCTAACCCAGTGGCGCTAGCGGAGTTAAAGAGACACAAACACAATTATAGAGGTGTGAAGTGGGAAATCAGGGGTCTCACAGCCTTCAGAGCTGAGAGCCCCGAACAGAGATTTACCCACATATTTATTAACAGCAAACCAGTCATTAGCATTGTTTCTATAGATATTAAATTAACTAAAAGTATCCCTTATGGGAAACGAAGGGATGGGCTGAATTAAAGGAATAGGTTGGGCTGGTTAACTGCAGCAGGAACACGCCCTTAAGGCACAGATTGCTCATGCTATTGTTTGTGGCTGAAGAAAGCAGTTTTCCACCCTGGGCGGGCCAGGTGTTCCTTGCCTTCATTCCTGTAAATTCACAACCTTCCAGCTTGGGTGTTAGGGCCATTATAAACATGTTACAGTGCTGCAGAGATTTTGTTTATGGCCAGTTTTGGGGCCAGTTTATGGCCCGATTTTGGGGGGCTTGCTCCCGACAGGTTATTATAAGACAAAAGATGGCAGTGACTCAGTCTAGGGAGATGGCTGTGGAGGTGTAGATAAATGGATGAAATTGGAATTTGAATTCGAGGAAGAGCCAACAAAATTTCCTGATAAATTATTTATGGAAGGTGGGTAAAATGATGACTTCGAGGTGCTTTTATTTAGCAGCTTTATTGAGGTATAATTTATACCACAAAATTCACCTATTATATATATGCAGTTCAAAAGTTTTTAGTAAATTTATAGAGTTGTGCAACCATACCCACAGTCCAGTTTTGGAACATTTCCATCATTGGAGAAAGCTCCCTCAGGCCCCTTTGTGGTCAATCCCTACCCCCATCTCCAGCCAAGGCAACAAGTTTTCTATTTTCTCTTTATAGATTTACCTTTGTGGAAATTTTATATACATGAAATCATGCAATATGAAGTCTTGTGCCTGGCTTTTATCACTTAACATAATGTTTTTAGAGGTTATACATGTTGTTGCATGTATTAGTAGTTTGTTGCCTTTTTTGATGAATAATATTCATTGTTATGAATATAACACATTTTATTTTTTCTTTCACCAGTTGATGAATACTTGGATTGTTTCTAATTTGAGGTTACTAATAATACTACTACTAGACATAATCTGGTTCCCTTTATCTTCATAGCAATGAAATTATATCACAATCTTTAATCAAATCAATATTCAGCATTTACATTACTATAAATTATAACTATCCATATTAAGCAGGATTTATCTTCTTATTCAACTTTCTGGTTCCTCCGAGTTAATAATTGCCTTGACTTTTAGATCTATTTGTCAGTAAGTGCTTCCCAAACTCTCTAATGAGGACCCGTAAACCTCCATTAGCTTATTTAGAGATACTGCTCTTGGAATCCTTTATCCTCCTGTCCTGATCTTAACTGGTTACTCTCTAAGCCTGCTGCACAGTTGTTGTTCTGGGACTTAGCCTGTTCTCTCCTGTGCTGGATTGTAATTGCTGGATCCCATGATTTCCTTCATTATGGTGAAGCCAATAGTTTTTTGAGAAAGAGTGAATGAGAGATAAAACTTTATAAGCTTGCATATGTGAAAATGTCTCTATTCTGACTTGATGATTTCCTGATTTATAGTTTAGCTGGATATAGAATTCTGAGTTGGAAATATTTTTATTTATCAGAATTTCAAGTCCATTGTTTTCACTGCCTTCTCACTTCAGTGTTGCTCTTCAGCAACTGAACATCAATGTTATTTATGATTTGCCTCTTTGTTTTTTTATTTTTATCTCAAGTGGCTTTTAGGATCTTCACTCCTATCCTTGATATTTTGAAATTTCATAGCTATAAGTTTTAGAGTGGTTATTTTATCTTTAATTATGCTGCATATTCAGTAAGTCTTTTCAGTTTGCACACTCATTACTTTCATTTCTGAGAAATGTTCTTGAATTATTTTATTAGTAATTCTCTCCCCTCTCTTTTCTCTGTTCTTTCTATTTCTATTTCTCTGTTCTATTTCTTTCTAGCCATTAATTGGATATTAGACTTCTTGAATTGTACTCTAATTTTCATTTCATTTCTTATTCATTTTCTGTTTCCTTTGTTTTTGATTCTACTGTCTTTTAGATTTCCTCAATTTTACAAACTTTTCCATTGTCTTTAAAAAAATTCTTGTTTCTTTTCTATAGCACCTGTCCTTGTTTCATGATTCAATATCTGCTCTTATCAGATGATAATATTTCTATTATTACCTAATTTTTATTTTGTTTCCTATATGTCATGTATTCTTCCATCTTCCTTGTTTCTGATTTGTTTTGCACTTAGTCTTTTCATGTTGGTGGCTTTCCTCTAATGTCTGGTGGTCTTTAGTTATCTCATATTTTAGAGTGAGTCACTTATCTTTTGAAATTTGATGTGTGTGGTGAAACTTTCCAATTGCTGAGCTTCATTGTGAGTTGATATATTGGAGAAAAAGAGTGTATCATTGGTATTTCACCAATATCAGCATCTGTAGGAACTTTCTCTTTAGGATGATTCCTGCAAAGAAGAAATCCATTATCCTGACAGGAGGTATGAGCCTGAAGTCTAGGAACTGAGCAGGTGAAAGGGGCAGACTGTCTGGCTTATTAGTATGTAGATTTTCTTGCAGTGCCCCAGATATCTGAAAGGTGTCCCTCATCCACTCTCAGCTGTGCCGTGTCTTCAGGTGTTCATTTTATCCAGAGGATAAATTTTCTCTTTTCTGAAACATTAAAGGAGTCACATGAAAAAATTTTAGAAGCTACTACCAAGTTTTTATTCATTTAATGTGTATTGATTGAGCTCCTTACTCTAGTCTAAGCCGTGTCTATACAGTGGTAAACAAAAAGATGTGATCCCTGCCTGCATGGCATTTATCTACACTCTTTGTCTTGTTAGGCTTCATGAGGTTACAAGGAACCAAGATAGGTTTCTTCAGATCGCCAAAAAAAGGTCCCCCCCCCCCAATACTGTGGTTTATTATAAATATGCAGAAAATGTTTAGAAAATGTAGGAAAACAAATAGCCATGGTGCCATGTCTTAATTGAGAAATTGAACAATGGTATCTCATCATTCAGAATCTAGCCATTCTAATTTCCACCCCCAATGCAGAGGTTGTAGAAAGATGCCCAAAATAACAGCTCTTCCAGATTTAAAAAATTTGAGATTGTCTTCTTCGCCAGGCCCCCATTATTGATGGATGATTTTGGGTTGGTTGCTGGCCCCTGGCCCAATCAGCTTTAGCTAAGAAGTCAGGGTCAGATACAGCTCATAATGGCAACTCAGGGGGAAGATACTGCCTTGGAGCTAATGATGAGACAGGCACAATACATTTCTTATTGCAGGTATTATCATGATACAACATATGCTCTAAAACCAGGAGATTCTTCTTGAAACTTTTTGTTTGGATTTATCAAAACTTGCCTGATATGGAGAACACATCTATGCACAGTTTGGGATTTAGGCACCAGAGCTCAGGATGGCCAAGGGTGAAGGGTAAAGAATGGCAGGAATGGCATTTAAGGAAAGAAAAATGTAGAAATGTTAGGGATTGTCCAGTGTAAATAGTTTCATTAGACAGAACTTTTCACATGCTATAATCGACAAGTTACTCTCTTTGCGCTTGTAACACTGGCCCAATCTAGAGCTGCCTTGTAGATCAGCCTAAAGGGCCCATCAACCCAGAAAAACCTATTACAAATCTTATGTCCATTCAAATGAAATAACATAGAAATAAACTTTCACTGTACAGAAAGAAAGGTAATTCTGAATGTTCTCATTTCAATTAGATCACAGCGCTTGCTCCAGGGGAAACAGGGAATCTTTTAGAGATGTAACAAGCTAGGGGAGATTTTGGTGAAGAATTTCCTTAGTCACAGCAGGAGAATGCAGAAGCCTATTTGGAGGCATTACTAGACAGCTGCTTCTTATTCCATAGCTCAACACAGTGCTCTCTTTGCCATGAATTTCATGGGGCTTTAGGAAAATTCCTACAGCAATTACAGTCTGTGCACAGGAGGTTACCGTGACATGCTCCCTCTCACACCCAGACCCCGAAGTTCCAGCCCTGGGGTTCTCTAATTTTGATACACCAAATCACTGTTATTAGTTAAATGAGTAGCAGCCATGGTAATCAGACCTTAATTAAAACAAAGTGTATAAAGCTAGCTAACATGCACCACCACTCTAATTTTGGTTCATTGCATAAAACTGATTTATCTCAGGATCATTCACTTACCATAATCATTTCCTGTTTTGAGATGAAATTTTCATTCAGAGAAATTTATAATGATGTTCTCTCTCTTACACCATCTAGTCAATATCACAGTCTGATGATATTTCCAGAAACAAGCATTCACCAAAGGAAAATATTTTACATATTTCCAGAAATGTCTTAAGGGCGTTTTTCAGGTGCTGTCCATTAATACCTCTGAGCCTATTCTACACAATCCTGAGAACAGAGGGCCAAGTATAGAATCACTACTATTGCTACAATTTTTGCCCTAGTGTTCAGAGCTTCTGGTAGACAGAATGTATGCCATTGTTCCAGTATGAAGAAAAAAATATCTAAGTGCCTCAAGACCCAATTTCAACAAATTCCAATTCTCACTTTCCAAAGTGAAAGAAAACATCTCTATTGATTTCTGACATAAACAACTGGATCAAAAGAGCTTACTGTTTTTTGTTCAAAGTCCTCCTCTTCTCTGTCTCTTTTATGAGTATGTCCTCCTTTGCTTTACTTGTCTCTGACTGGCTTGTTATAGAATGAACTCACACATACATCTTTTGTTCTGAGTGAATTTTTCCTCTATAGAATTTTCGGGCTATAAAGAACCGCAATGGAGTGATGTGTGGGTGCTGTCTGAACCAGCTATGGCATCATCCAGATGTTCTCAGGAATTCTCAGCCCTGGATGCTGACTTGGTGGCCAGAGCCTTGGTGTGGGCTCACTGCTTCTATTATTGATGGGCTGGATACTGTCATCAGTGATGGTGCAGCTGGCTACCTCTTGACTAAGTGCAGGAAAAACTGTGGGAACTAAATAGTAGTATTTTGCCATTTCACGGTGGATATAGCATTCTGGGAATTCATATTTGTTGTATTTTCACAAAGTCTTAGTTGTTTTCTAAGTTTTCTTATTTATGTACTCATTCATTTTTTTAAATTAAGATATAATTCACATATGAAGAAATCTACTCTTTTATGGTGTAAAATTCTGTGATTTTGAGTTCTTCACAAAGTTTAACCATCACAGGTATCTAATCCACTATATTTTCATCATTCCAATAAGAAGCCCATACCCATTGACAGTCATTCCCCATCCCTCCATCTCCAGATTCCTGGTAACCATTTGTCTACTTTCTGTCTCTGTGGATTTGCCTATTCTGCACGTTTCTTATAAGTGAAATTAAACAATATGTGACCTTTTGCATCTGGCTTCTTTCACATACCATAATGTTTTCAAGTCTCATCCATGTTGTAACATGCATCAACACTTCACTTATTTTTGTGGCTGAATAACATTTAATTGTATGGATATACCAGATTTTCTATTTATTTATCAATTAATAGTTGAGTTGTTTTCACTTTTCAGCTATCATGAATAATGTTGCTATGAATATTCACATACAAGTTTTGGATGGTTATGTTTTCAATTTTCTTAGGAGTGGAGTTGTTTGATCACATAGCAATTCCATATTTAACTTTTAGAGGAAATATTATTATTATTATTTTTATTATTATTATACTTTAAGTTTTAGGGTACATGTGCACAATGTGCAGGTTAGTTACATATGTATACATGTGCCATGCTGGTGTGCTGCACCCATTAACTCACCATTTAGCATTAGGCATATCTCCTAATGCCATCCCTCCCCCCTCCCCCAACCCCACAACAGTCCCCAGAGTGTGATGTTCCCCTTCCTGTGTCCATGTGTTCTCATTGTTCAATTCCCATCTGTGAGAGAACATGCGGTGTTTGGCTTTTTGTCCTTGCGATAGTTTACTGAGAATGATGATTTCCAATTTCATCCATGTTCCTACAAAGGACATGAACTCATCATTTTTTATGGCTGCATAGTATTCCATGGTGTATATGTGCCACGTTTTCTTAATCCAGTCTATCATTGTTGAGGAAATATTAAACTGTTTTCCACAATGGCTGCATCATTTTACATTCCCACTCAGCAATGTGCTCTAATTTCTTTACATCCTTGCCAGCACCTGTTTTTGTCTATCTTTTTGATTGTAGCCATTCTAGCAAATGTGAAATGCTATTTCATTATGGTTTATATTTGCATTTCTCTAAGAACTATTGATCTTGAGCATCTTTTCATGTGCCCATTGGCCATTCGTGTATCTTTTTTGGAGCAATGCCTATTCATGTCTTTTTTCCATTTTTATTTGGCTTATTTGTCTTATTGCTAAGTTGTAGGAATTCTTTGGGTATCTTAGATATATAAATATGTTTTAGGTACCTTATCAGATAAATGACTTGCAACTATTTTTTTGTTCATTTTGTATGTTTCCTTTTCACTTTCTGATAATGTCCTTTGAAACACAAAAGTTTCAAATTTTGATGAAGTTCAATTTATTTATATTTTCATTTGTTGCTTGTACCATTCATTTATTTTTACAAACTTTTTTCAGTCCCTACAATGATCCAAAATACAAAGATGAATTAAGACACCATTTCTTCCTACAAGTCAATCAGACTTCTGCATTAAAAAAATAGACATGTGAATAGATGCAATGCAGAGTTTCATTCCTAGATAGACCCATCACCTGCTTCATCCAGGTCTTTGCTCAAATGTCACCTCCTCTGAGAGATCCTTATGGACTAGCTGATCTAAAAAGCACTCGCTGCTGTCACTATCTTCTGATCCTGCTCTTTATGGCTTTGTTACTTCCTGGCTTTACCACTCTCCCACCTGAGTGTGAGTTCCACAGAGACAGGAACTTTGTGTATCATTACTGCTGAATCCCAAACATCTACAACAGCATTTGGCACCTGGTAGATGCCCAATGAATATTGATAAAAATAATAGTTGTTATATCACAGATATTGATATGGTTTGGGTCTGTGTCCCTGCCCAAATCTCATGTCAAATTGTAATCCTCAATGTTGAAGGTGGGGCCTGGTGGGAGATGGATTGGATCATGGGGGCGGATTTCCACTTTGGTGCTGTTCTCATGATACTGAGTTATTGTGAGATCTGGTTGTTTAAAAGTGTGTAGCACCATCCCCTGCCTCCTTCCTGCTTTGGCCGTGTGAAGACACGCCTGCTTCTCCTTCACCTTCTGCCATGATTTTAAGTTTCCTGAGGCCTCCCTAGCCATGTTTCCTGTACAGCCTGCAGAACTGTGAGCCAATTAAACATCTTTTCTTTATAAAGTACCCAGTCTCAGGTATTCGTTTATAGCAATGCAAAAACAGACTAATACAGAAAATTGGTACTTAGGAGTGGGGCATTGTTATAAAGATACCTGCAAATATGGAAGCAGCTTTGGAACTGAGTAACAGGCAGAGATTGGAAGAGTGTGGAGTGCTCAGAAGAAGACAGGAAGATGAGGGAAAGTTTGGAACTTCTTAGAGACTTGTTGAATGGTTATGACCAAAATGCTGATAGTGGTATGGACTGCGAAGTCCAGGCTGAGGTGGTCTGAGATGGAAATGAGAAACTTATTGGGAACTGGAATAAGGGTCACTTTTGTTATCAGTTAGCAAGGAGCTTGGCTGGAATGTGCCCCTGCCCTAGGGATCTGTGGAGCTTTGAACTTGAGAGTGATGATTTAGGGTATCTGGCAGAAGAAATTTCTAAGCAGGAAAGCGTTCAAGTTATGGCCTGGCTGCTTCTAGCATCCTGTGCTCATATTTGTGAGCAAATAAATAATGTAAAACTGGAACTTATATTTAAAAGGAAAGCAGAGTGTAAAAATTTGGAAAAGTTGCAGCCTGGCCACATAGTAGAAAAGAAAAACCCATTTTCAGGGGAGGAATTCAAGCAGGGTGCAGAAGTTTACATAACTAAAAGGAAGGCAAATGTTGATAGCCAAGACAATGGGAGAAACATCTTGAAGATATTTCAGAGACCTTTGCAGCAGCCTGCACCCCAAATCACAGGCCTAGAGGCTTAAGAGGGAAGAATGGTTTCATGTGCCAGGCCCAGGGCCCTCACTGCTCTGTGCAGCCTCAGAACATGGTGCCCTACATCCTGGCCACTCTTGCTCCAGCCATGGCTAAAAGGGGCCAAGGTACAGCTTGGGCTGCAGCTTCAGAGGGTGCAAACCATAAGCCTTGGAGGCTTCCACATGTTGTTAAGCCTGCAAGTGCACACAGTGCAAGAGTTGAGGCTTGGGAACCCCCACCTAGACTTCAGAAGATGTTTCCAGGAAAAGCCTGGATGTCCAGGCAGAAGTCTGTTGCAGAGGCAGAGCCCTCATGGAGAACCTCTACTAAGGTAGTGTGGAGGGAAAATGTGAGGTTGGAACTCCTACACAGAGCCCCCACTGCAGTACTGCCTAGTGAAGCTGTGAGAAGACAGTGACTATCCTCCGGACCCCAGAATGGTAGATCCACTGATAGCTTGCACCATGCACCTTGAAGAGCTATAGGCACTCAACGTCAGCCCATGAGACCAGCTGTTGGGGCTGAGCCCTGCAGTGCCACAGAGGCAGAGCTGCCCAAGGCCTTGGGAACCCACCCATTGCATCAGTGTGCCCTGGATATGAGACATGGAATCAAAGGAGATTATTTTAGAGCTTTAAGATTTAATCACTGCCCTGCTGGGTTTTGAACTCACACAGGGCCTGTCACCCCTTTATTTTGGCCAATTTTCTCTTGGCAGACAGCCAAGTAATACAAGAGGATATCTACCCAGTGTCTATACCCCCATTATATCTTGGAAGTAACTAACTTGTTTTTTATTTTACAGGCTCATAGGCAGAAGGGACTTGCCTTGTCTCAGATGTGACTTTGGACTTTTGAGTTAATGTTGGAATTAGTTAAGACTTTGGGATACTGTTGGGAAAGCATGATTGTATTTTGAAATGTGAGTAGGACGTGAGATTTGAGAGAGCCAAGGAGCAGAATTATATGGTTTGGGTCTGTGTCCCTGCCCAAATCTCATGTCAAATTGTAATCCCCATATTGAGGTGGGGCCTGGTGGGAGTTGATTGGATCTTGGGGGCGGATTTCCCCTTTGGTGGTGTTCTCATGGTACTGAGTGAGTTCTCATGAGATCTGCTTGTTTAAAAGTGTGTAGCACCTTCCCCACCCACCTTCTGCTCTGGCCATATGAAGATTATTATATCATAATTCAGTACCTACTTCCCCTTTGCCTTCCACTATGATTGTAACTTTCCTGAGACCTCCCCAGCCATGCTTCCTTTACAGCCGGTGAAACTGTGAGCCAATTAAACCTCTTTTCTTTATGAATTACCCAGTCTTAGGTATTTCTTTATAGTAGTGTGAGAATGGACTAATACAGATAAAGAGATGAATCAATTACACTGAAGAAAGGATAAAGAAAGCCCTCTAAAAATGGGGAGACATAAGCAGAGTCTTGAAAAATAAGTTGGTGATAGGAATATGGTGGGTGAAACAAACTAGGAGAGAATTCCAGCAGAGGAGAGACATGAGGAAAGTTCCATAGGCCTCTTACTAGAATGTAGGAATTGACTGAAGAGCCCACTTCGGTGTCAGCATCATTCTCAGGGGCACTTTAGGGAAGTGAAGTGAGGGAGAAGAAAGGGCAGGGTCATCAGAAGTTCTGGTGTCTGATCTTAACTTTGACCCTAATTTGTTATTAGCTTTGAATAAGACCCTGTAAACTCCGGGCCTTGGGTTCAACCATAAAATGAAATGGCTTATCTTTAAAGTAGCCTCCAACACCAGGGGTCTAGAATTCTATTTCAAAAAGGAGATCAACTTTTAATATCTTTAAGGTGAACAGCACTTTATTCCATTTCCTTCTTTGTTTTTAAACTTAAATATAATTTACATGCAGTTATGAAACACAAATGTCAAGTATATGGTCAATGGATTTTTATGTATGTGTGTACCCTTGTAATAGCCTCTCAGATCAAAATGTAGAATATTTCCTGTACCCTAGAAAGTTCCCTCATGCCCTTTCCCATGAATAGCTCCCCAGAAGTAAACCACTATTCCAATTCCTACTTCTATAAACTCAGATTAGCTTTGTCAGTTCTTGAAATTCATTTAAATGAACCCATCCAGTATGTACTATGCCTAATTTTTTTTTCTCAACATAATGTCTGTGAGATTCCTTTCTGTTGTTACATGTATTGGTAATTTTATTACATGATTATATCATGTTTCAGTTATCCATTCTACTATTGAAGAACACTTTGATGTTTAGGGTTTTTTAGCTATTATGAATAATACATGTCTCTTGGCAGACATATTCACACACTTTTCCTTGAGTTTGCATCTAGGAGTGGAATTGCTGAATCAATAGGGCAGACATATGTTTAGCTTTAGTAGATATTGCCAAATATTTACCAAAGTGGTTCTACAAATTTACATTCCCACAAGTAATATAGGAGAGTTCCAATTGTTCCACATCCTTTTCAACAATTGTTATTGTCAGTCTTTTTAAATTTTATGAATTCTGGAGTATGTGTTATGGTATTCCATTGTAGTTTTGATTTGTAATTCTCTGATACAAATTATATTGATCTTTTCTTATGCTCATTGGATATTTGGACATTCTTTTGTGAGGAGTGGCAAGAAATGCCTATTCAAGTCTTTTTCCTATTTTAAATTGGGTTTTTTTTTTTTTACAATGGATTTGTAGAAGCTTTTATATATTATTAGTATGATTATTATTATCATCATCATCATTTTTTGAGACAGAATCTCACTCTGTCACCCAGGCTGGAGTGCAATGGTGTGATCTTGGCTCACTGCAACCTCCGCCTCCTGGGTTCAAGTGATTCTACTGCCTCAGCCTTCTGAGTAGCAGGGACTACAGGCATGCACCACCATGCCCAGCTAATTTTTATATTTTTAGTAGAGACGGGGTTTCACCATGTTCGTCATGCTGATCTCAAACTCCTGACCTCATGTGATCCGCCCACCTTGGTCTCCCAAAGTTCTGGGATTACAGGCATGAGCCACCGCACTAGGCTTATATATTCTTGATGTTATGTCTTTGTTTTATATATAAATTTATATTAATTATATATAATTGTATGCATCTACATATATAATTGTATGCAATTAATCATATATAGTTGTATGCATATTAATTATATGTAATTGTATGCATAATTATATATAATTGTATGCATAATGGTATGTAGATATGTATGAAATTGGTATGTAGATATAAGTAATTGTATGAATATATATAAAATGTATAATTATTATATGTATATTAATATAGATATTGCAAATATCACCTCTCAGTCTGTGCCTTGACTATTTGTTAATGATTATGAATAGGACTGAAACCCAATTTATCATTTAAAAAAAATCATTAGTGCTTTTTATGTTCTGTTTGAGAAATCTTTGCCTGTCCCAAGTTCATGAAGCTATTCCTCCTGTTTTCTTCTAAAAGTGTGATTATTTTAGTTTTCACATTTAGGCTTATGGTCCATCCTGAACTAGTTTTAGCGCACAGTGTGAGATAAAGGTCAAAGTTCACTTTTTTCCATATGGATATCCAGTTTCTCCAGCACCATTTGTTCAAATGACCACTTCTTCACTGAATTGCAGTGTTGCCTTTGTCGTTAATCAAGTGATTGTACTCGTGAGGGTTCGTTTCTCTCTATTTTGTTCCCTTGGTCTATTTGTCTGTCTTTGCACCAATACCACCATGTGTTAATTACTGTAGCTTTAGAATAAGTCTTGAAATCTGGGAGTGTTGTTTTTCAACATTTTCTTCTTCAAATTTTCTTGTCTCCTCCCTTCTCTTTGCATTTCCATATACCTTTCAGAATCAACTTGTCAATTTACACACACGTACAGGCACACACATAAACATGACAGGATTTTGATTGTGATTGCATCGAATCTATAGATCAGTTTGAGAAGAACTGGCATCTTAACAGTCTTGAGTTGTCCAAACCTTACATTTGGAATATGTCTCTGTTTATTTAAGGCTTCTTTAGTTTATCCTGTCAGTGTATGATAGTTTTTAGCAACAATTAAAAAAAAACAAAAAATGCAATTTATGATAGTATCAGAAAATCAAATACCTGTGGTTTACTGTGAGTCATCTCAGCAACTGCTGCTTTTCCAACACACTTCTGTTTTGGGAGGATTTGTGGATTTTACTTGCCAGTACATGATGTATAAATATGTGAATTTTGATGATTTTATTGATAAACATTAAATTTGATTCATATTTATTTGCTCTTCCTCAGGGGAATTGACACCATGTGTAAATGTGTTTGAAAGCTACATGTCTTTTTAGAAAAATCTAAAGAGGATAAGGAAGTAATGAAATTGTTGCTCTGCTTATAATTTTTTTCTACTACAATTTTTAAACTTTCCCTCTGAGCCTTCTTACTCTTCTACATAGTGACTTTAATATTGACAGACATCTGAGTTATTGTTATTTATTATTATTCACTTATTACTTGTTATCATGTTTTTAATAAATATTATTTCTCAAAACACTCTTACCATTATTATTCTACTTGGTTTTTAAGGCAATCTTGTGACTGTAACAGAGCAAATAGTACCTCTACTTTACAGAAGATAAAATTGAGGGCAGAGATTAAATACTTGTCCAAGTATGTCCAGCTGATTAGTGAAATATCTAGAACTCAGCCGGTTCTCTTGGTGGGAGTAGTGTTATTACTGCTTCTAGCAACAGTGGTTTTTTTTGTTGTTGTTGTTCCTAAAATACAGCAGAGAGTGGAAGGATAATTGCCTCAATACTATGCTTCATTTTTAAATCCGTAGCCTAATTTGGTACTGACTACACAAGTACAGAAAATTAGATCTTGAAAAGAAGATATGCTGTTATGAAGGAGTCCAATTTCTTCCTATTGGTATAAATTAATGAGATAAAACTACTTTGAAAC
Organism: Pongo pygmaeus; assembly: GCF_028885625.2. Classification (NCBI taxonomy): domain Eukaryota; kingdom Metazoa; phylum Chordata; class Mammalia; order Primates; family Hominidae; genus Pongo; species Pongo pygmaeus. The sequence goes on along the minus strand of NC_072384.2, from coordinate 100,205,424 downwards.
TACTTTAAGTTGCAGTGGAAGTAGAGTGACTTTGAAATTCCTTTTTATGCTTATTTTAAAGTGAAACAAAAATCCATTGCGGACAAAGCCCAAGAGAAACTGGTACACTCACACCCAGCAGCCAGCATGGCCCATCGCTGTTGTCTTCATGGGATGCAGCTTGGCAATAGGAACCAAAAGAAGCATAAAGGCATTTATACCTTTGAGTTCAACTATCTCATCCCAGAGAATTTATCCTGAAGATGTGATTCAGTTAATATTGATTTTTAAAAGTCAAAACAGAATTCTTTATGAAAATATTCTATCTACAATAGCTGGACATCAACAAATGTGTATTCAGATTCACAGAATAATAAATGTATAGATTCGAATGCCTTCCTTCTGTAGACTTCAAAAATGATCAGTCTTTCTATAACCGACACTGGCTTTACTTCCTAAGCTCACAGTTGAGTGGTGAAATAGGGCTTCCCCTGAGTCTGGTACTCTTGAGCTATGCACATAAAGATGGGGCTTTAGTAGCTCAAGGTGGCTGGGAAGCCCGCTGTTTGGACATACTGCTTCTCCTCTTCACAGATCAAAAATATTTAATCTGCTACTTCGTCTAGTCTACTACCCTCTCTACCCAAATTATAAGTAACACCAAAGGAATTAACTAGACTATATAAAGCTAGCATTCCAAATCCAAATCTATAAAGCAACAGCAAATATCACCACAGCAGTGGCTCTTGTACATTGTATGTTGTTTATTCTTCCATTGTATGATTTCCAGCCAGGTTTCTAGTGTCCCAGCCTGCAGTGAGAGACAGAAAAACCTTGATGTTTTGGCCAGAGCCTATTGAGAACCCACTAACTAAACAGCCTGTGCAGCTGACCATGAACTTTCAGCACCACAGGGAAAAAGGAAAAAAGAATTATTTCAAGGCCCTTCCCTAGGACAGGTTTGGCTTGACTTATAGAAATGTCTTCCAGGAAAGAAAATAGCATTAATGAGTAAGTTAGAAAAAAACAGAGCTGATTCAAGTCTCACATATTTTCCTGCATTGGATTAGGGGTACCACATTAGTATTTTCCTCCTGGATCTATAAGCCAAGTACACTTCCATGAATTTAAACAAATACCTAGATTTCCCTAACTTCTCAGGACTGGAAAAATGGGTGCAAACAGCTTGGGGAGGAGACATCCCTTGCTTTCAGGTTCTTTATTACTGACAGGCATGTTTTTGTGATTGTTCACTCTTGAGGTTGTATTGTAGTTTTCACTTCCAAGGCCTGCTAGTATTTCTCAGCTGTCTACCTCCCTTTTTCAATCCCACTCTTGGAATTTAGTCTTACTGGGAGGAGTAAGAAAAGAAAAACATAACTCTATGCTGAGCTCATTTTACCATATGTGACATTATAGCTAGGAGTCAGGGAGCTTTTGAAAGACAACCTGTATTCTGTTGGCCTACAGAATATGTCAGAAAGAGCCAGAGGTTAGAGACCCAAACACCACAGTTTCTAATCCTTAATCAATCATTTTTTTGTTCTCTGGAGTAACCAGTTTATTTCATTCCAATTCAAGATGACTCTTAGGGGGCACAATTGTTCCTTATACTTGAAGAGAAGCCCATCATTTCCCAAGAGCTTAATAACCACACCATGGCAATATGCCTTTCAAAGTATTATATGACCCTTCTTAAAGCATTTGCCTCCATTTCTGAGGTAATGAAAGACATCTGAAAAGAATTTTTCTCAGGCTAACAAGAAATAGATAACTCTGTTTAGTCTTTGTGTTTTACTCCTTTCTGTAGACATAGGATGTTCTTGGTACATTCTGAGCCCCATGTTGTAACTACATGTTACTTGTAGTTTGTGGATGATCTAGGAGGAAAAAAAGAGACAGCTTTAAGGAATTGTTCTGCATCAATTAGGCTTTGAACAGAAAGCAAAAGGAGGAAAAGGAATTCAGCACTTTGGAACACATCTTGTTTGCTATAGACTTATGAGGCAATAGGATTGTACTGTTTGTTTGCTCAGGGAACCAAGAAAAGTCTAGAAGCCATTTAAATGGGAACTTGTACTGGTACACTTTTTCATCATCATGGCTTAAATGTCCGCAAAGAGCTGAGCACTGGACAGAACATATAAAGCATGTCATCTCTGTTTTCAAACACAAAGAGAGCCAGCTTCGCAGAGAGCTGCAAAGAATGTGTGCATAGTTCATGTAAAATATGCACTCAAAGTGGTAGTCTCAGGAAATGGTGTGCATGTGTGTGGAGGGCTTACATACGTGTTTGTGGAGGTAGAAAGTAAGGGAACAGGGGCAACTTAGATGTTAGAGACTAAAACTGCCTCCACAAGGTTGTCAAGAATTGCATGCAAGGTTCTGGACAGAAATGTAGACATAACTAAGCACTAACCAGGCTGCACTTTGGCCTACTTCCTTATTGTTAGAAGTCATATATCAGTAGATACTGACCATTTTCATCTCCACTGTTCCTATAGGTAGGATTTCTGACATGAAAAGCTAAGACTATATAAGAATTGATTTGCAGCCAGACATGGCAGCTTATGCCTATAATCCCAACACTTTGGGAGGCTGAGGTGGGAAGACCGCTTGAGCACAGAAGTTTGAGACCAGCCTGGGTAACATAGTAAGACCCCATCCCTATAAAAATTTTTTTAAAAAAATAGCTAGGCATGGTGGCATGCATCTGTAGTCCTAGCTACTTGAGAGGCTGAGGCAGGAGGATTGCTGGAGCTGGAGAGGTTGAGACTGCAATGAGCTATGATTACACCACTGCACTCTAGCCTGGGTGACGGAGCGAGACCCCTGTGTCCAAAAAATATATATGTATATATATATATAGAGAGAGAGAGAGAGAAAGAGAGACAGACAGAATCTCTGACGTTAGAACCATACAGCTTTTATTTAAGTATTGCTTAAGATGATTTTCAGACCCTGAATTCCAGCAACCAGTTTGAAGCCCCCCGGCAGAGGAACAGAATTAGCATGAGAATACAGCTTCTTCATCTCTCTGTCCCATGACTTCACCCTGCACTCTTTGATTAATCAATGATCTCCACACTTTGGTCCACTCCAAAACTCTTAAAAACCCTAACTTCAAATTCCTCAGGGAGATTGATTTGAGGTTTTCTCCTGTCTTTTAATTCAGTGACCCTACGATTAAACCTCTTTCTCTTCTGCAACCCGAAGTCTTGGCATATTGACCTGCTGTGTGCATCAGGCCATGAATCTATTGTGGTTACAAGACAATGTCAAAAATCATTCACTCCTTTGGTTGACCCACTGTTCATCTACCTGGGATAGATTTTAGGAAAAGGAAAAGCATGGAAAACAAGAGTAAGAAAATGCCACAGCTGAAAAGAATATTAGCATAGTCACCAGATGTTGCAAATTGTCAAATCATTCACAGAATGAGACCTGTATTTATGTGGTCTGGCAGCCTCAGTGTGCTTAACACCTTTAGAATCTGAATGCTTTTAGGTTGGGAAGAACTCTCAAGTTTATGAAAGCTTCCCAGCCTTTCTGTTCTCTTAAACCTGGCATACTTCATGTGTATTCCTTGCCTTATCTCTGAGGGCCTAGAGTTAGTGTGATATTGTGATATAATGAAAGATATGTATTTTGTCTTTGTCACCAGTTCCTGTCACAGAGCTCTTAAAATCTTTATAATTTCCTGAGTAATAGGGGTAAGTGGAGCATCTTTTGTTATTCATAATGAGCCTATTTCAACCACACCTGAGTTTATGCTAATGAGGTGACTCTGGTAGGCCCTGAGATAGCTTCAGGATGGGGTATGGTTGCCAGAGGAATAAGCCATTTGATTAGAGGGTTGGAACATTCAGCCCCACACCCCAACCTCCTGGGAGGGGAGAGGGGCTGGAGATTGAGTTCAGTCATCAATAGCCAATGATTTAATCAACCATGCCAATGTATTGGAACCTCCATAAAGCCCCCAAATGATGGGGTATAGGGAGCTTCTGGGTCAGTGAACACATAGAGGTGCTAGGAGAGTGGTGGGCCTGGAGAGGGCCTAAATGCTCCACGCCCCTCCCCTATACCATGGCCTATGCAGCTCTTCCACCTGGCTGTTCTTGAGTTTTATCCTTCATAATAAATTGGTAATAGTAAGTGAAGTGTCTTCCTGAGTTCTGTGGGCCATTCTAGCAAATTATCAAATTTGAGAAGGGAGTCATGAGATTTATAGCAGAAATTGTCTTTGCAAAAATTACAACAGTGAGAGAAATTTAACCTAACTGACTCTATCTTGATTCTAAACTCACAAGCTAACTGCCTTTGTTAACTTAAAAAAAAAGTTGATAACAGTTCCTTCCTACAACTAACCAATCCTTGCTTGGTGACAAAGACCACCTTTTTAGGACTAATGAAAGCTCAAAAGATTGGGATTATGCGACGGGCCTGAATTCTGCTAAGATAGCGTTACTACTGTCAAAACCTAAGATTGGTCTTTGAAATATTTTTCAGACTTTTGCATTCTGGCAACCAACTGACCCCAGGACCCATGACCCATACTAAGAAACTGATTCAACTGGTCCTATGACCCCATCTAGGAACCGACTCAGTGCAAGAAGACAGCTTCAACTCTCTATGATTTCATTTCTGACCCAACCAATCAGCATTCCTCACTCCCTAGCCCCCTGCCCACCAAACTATCTTTGAAAAACCACAGCCTCTGAATATTTGGAGAGGATGACTTGAATAATTACTCCTATCCTTTCTCTTGGCTAGCCCTCTGATTATTAAATCCTTTCTTTGCTGCAATACTTCTGTCTCAGTGAATTGGTTTTATCTATGCAGCTAGCAAGATGAACCCATTGGGTAATAACATAGAGAGTCAGTCAGAAGTATAGGAGGCTGGGGACTTGCCGTTGGTGTCTGAAGTGGGGGCAGACTTATGGGCCTGAGTCCTTACCTTGTGGAGTCTGCACTAATTCTGGATAGTGTCTGAACTGAACTGGATTGTAGGACATCTAGTTGGCTTCTGGAGGGTTGGAGAACTGGTTGTTGGTGTGGAAAAACACTGACACATTTAGTGTCAGAGTTGTAAATGAAAACAGCAGAGTTAGTGACCCCAAAACATCTCCATATTTCAATGAGGAGATAAAGGCCTGCGGGAGTTGAGAGTCAATCTTGCCAACACCATATAGCTAGTTGTGGCAATTAGTGGTAGAACCTATATTCCCTAATTCCTAGCTCAAAGAACAACAGCTGCTGTTCATTTTTTTTTTCTAGACAATATTCTAAATCCTATCTGTGTATTATTTTAATTCTTAGAACAACCTTAGGAGGCAAGTCCTGATTATTATCTCCATTTTATGGGCAGGGATATGGAAACTTAGAGAAGTGAAGGAAGTTGCCTAGGGTCACTCTGTGATGAAACCTGTTGGAAAAATGCCCATGTTTCCTAAACAAGGTGTTTTGGAGCAGACACTGGGTGGCTTTATTCCTGTTTTTTGGAGGATTGTTTTGAAGAGGCCAGATTCAGCAAAATAGCAGGTTTTCTGCGCATGTGGAAAACTAGGTGGAAGAGTTGCTCAAATTGAAAAATTCAGTAAGGCTGCTATCTTTGTTCAAATTGACTATGAGAGCTGTATAATGCTCCAAATCTGCTTGATGTTTTAAGTAGATCATAAACTTAAATGGATATATTTACTAGAATTTGAAAAATTATCCTTTAAATTTATTATTGTAGATCCTTTAAATCTGTTATTATGATTATTTTAATTGTAATTTAAAATTCTAGTTTGATTTTTACATCTTGAGGTGGCTTGGGACATTTACTTTACCATTGGGTTTGCCATATTCTCATTGCTTTTTCTTCAGTGACAGCCTAGGCTGATTTTAGATTTTAAATAGAGAGAAGTGATGGAATAATTTCTGGAATATTTTTAAAAAGGGCTTTGTTGAATTTGTAGCTCAGATGAATATATAAACGGTCCTCACTTTATATAATAGATGAATCCTAAGAGGCTGTAATTACATCTTTTTCAGGGGGGCACTGAATCAAATTTCACAATGTTAGTATGAGAGCTATGAGAAAGATTGGGATCAATGAATACTTTTGTAAAACAAAAAATCATTTTGAAATACCAATAGTCACCCACCAACACATCTATTTTACCAGTAACAATTTTTAGCACAGTACATTTTTCTTAAAAAAAAAATCACACCACAAAGAAGTTTTTAAACATTAAAATTTTTCCTAGACAACACTATAATACACAACCAAAACATCCTAAATCTTGATATTAGTGTGTAGTATTTATAGTAACTGAAGCAGCAAAAGAAATGTACATTTGGGATTGGTTTCCCTGGACTGATAGATAATAGTGAAGAAGTATTGATTTTTCACTTCTCCATTTCTTTTTCATTCTTCACCACATGCTTTAAAGAGGTCAGCTCTGAGCCACTTACTCTTTCACACCAAAAATTAGATCTCTGAAACACAGGAGAAGCTCTCACTTTCTCCCGTTTTCTCTGAGATAAAACAATGGAGGGCTAAAACCTTTGGCGGATCGTAGAATCTTCCATGCTTTGTGAAATGAAGAAAGTATGTATAGTTCATAGCAGAGAAAGCAAGCTCTGCAGAGATATTTAGACTCTACTGAAAAGTTAAGGAGATCGGAATTTGATATGAATGCCATCTTCTTGTCACCTAGTACTTTGACATGTGGTTAACACAACTTCCTCCATAGCATCTCTGGGCTTTCAATGGCCCTCTCAAATGTACAGAGCCACTTAAACTTGGGATGTGGGTTGTGGACGCTACACTTTGGTGATATGTGGGGCTTGTAGGATGGCTTATTGAAGTAGATTCAGAATTGGGGGCCTGCATTCTTGTCCAAGCTGAGTGACCCTGAATGACTCATTTGCGGCTTCAATTTTCCATGAATATTAACAATACCTGCTCTACCCATGTCTGGAGGCTCTTTGAGGCATCAAATGAGAAAACACATGAAATGGCTTTCAGCAATACAAACAATACAGCAGAAGAAGTGGAAAATGTGAGTAAATGGTATTGGGCTCCATGGTTGGGCTACCTCAGATGCTGGAAATCTGAGTGCAAAGGTTGAGAATTTCCTCCTGGCCACAGTCCCCAGAGCCTTGCACTCCCACAGCAGGGTGAGGGGACACAGAAACAGCAATGGGGTTCCCAGGAGAAGGGAAGGGAGCCCTGAAGGCAAAAGTGATAGGGCAGGAGGCTGTCTCTATCTGCCATTCTTTCTCCTTCCTTAGCTAGTCTTCAAGGAGAAAGACCTCACTTAATACTTAGAATGAGCCATTCTTCACCTGGACACAACCATTTCTCCCAAATGTCTTTTGGCCATGGCATTCTTGCCATAGCCCCAAATTAATCAGGGCTACCAAGTATACATATTAATCTTCTCTCCCCTCTTTCTTTCCTTTCTTCTTTGCCTCTTTCTTTTTTAAAAAAATAGCAACAACAACAAATCATTCTTTGTATTGATTAGTTTGTTTTGTAAGAAATTTTTTCTTTTTAAATATTTATGGGACACGTGATATTCTGATACAAGTATAGAGTGTATAATGATCAAATCAACATAACTAGGGCATCTATCACCTCAAGCATTTATCATTCCTTTGTGTTTGGAATATTCCAGTTCTACTCTTTTAGTTATTTTGAAATACATAATAAATTATTGTTAACTATAGTTGCCCTATTGTGCTCCTCAGCACTAGATCTTATTCCTTCTCTCTAACTGTATTTTTATACCTATTAACCATCTCCTTCCTTTCCCCTGATTATTCTTCCCAGTGTCTAGTAACCATTATTCTACTCTCTGTCTCCATGAGTTGCAACTGCCTCTTTCTTTGTCATATCTGATTCTAATGTTTTCTTCCTTATTTAAGATTTTTTTTTTGTGCAATATAATGTGCATTGAGAAAAAGAAAACTCTCCCTTAAACCAGCTAAGTGGATATACTACTGCTACACCCCAGGACTCCCAATCTGCTTCTTCCAAAGCACAGGCTCCTTTTCTCCCCTAGAGGTAAACTTATCCTGTCCTTTATCATAATATTATTTTTGAAAATGTATTTCCCCCTTTTATTATGCATCCCTAAAGAGTAAAGTTTAATTTCCCCTGTTTTTCAATTTTATGTAAATGGACTATTACTGTATGTATTTTGTGTCTTTTTCCTCCTCAACATTAAACTTGTGGTCTGTAATCCTATTGTTGTATGTGTTTACCACTGATTTATTTTATTACTATATAGTAGTAATTGTATGACTATACCACAGTGCACATATCTATCCTACTATTAAAGGACATTTGAGTTGTTTTCTGGCTCTGAATATTAAAAACAATGTTGTGATGAATGGACCAGAATTGCTGGGTCATAGGAGATTATGTCAAAACTGTTTTACCAAGTGGTTGTACCAGTTTATATTCTCACCACACATGACATACAGAAGATTCTATAAAACCACTTTCTTGACAATACTTGGTATGGTCAGACTTAAAAATTGTTGCCGAGGTGTTGACTGTAGAATGATATGTCACAGTGGTTTTAATTTGCATTTTGTGATTTCTGGCTCATTGTATTAAATAGTAACTATCCCAAACCTTTTCAGCCTTATCACTCTCCAGTCCTCTTCTCAATTCCTGGGTTCCAGCCTGCTTACAGCCCCCACGCTGCCTGGGCCTGTGCACATACCGCTCCTTGTCTCTGTCTCCCTTCTGTCTGGCTCACTTCCTCTCTGTCAGGTCTGCCCTCAGATGTGATTTGGCCCTTCCAACCCCCACATGTGTCCCCACAGCATGACTGTTGACCCCCATCACGATGTACTGCAATTGCCAGCTGGTCCAGCTTTATTTCACACTAGGCTGTGAGGTCTCTGAGGGAGAGGTCATACCTCATTCTTCATTTATTTCTAACTCATAGCATATGACCCAGCTCACAGCGGGTGCCGAATAAATATTTGTATAATGTCACAACTTGAATGACCCATTAGTAATGACACATTAAATTCTAAGTGGAGCTGGGTTCCAACCAAAATGAAAATGTGCTATAAATGGTTGAATTGAAGAACCTAACCTGAGTATAACTTTTTATGACAGTATGGCCCTGCTAAACTATTAGTGACTTTAAGTCTCCCTTCATATTGACTTTTGAGCTGAAAAGGAACCTAGAGATTGCATGATATACCTGTCCTTTGTCATTTTACACATAAGGAACTAGAGGACCAGAGAGGTTGACATGACTATGGTCACACAGAGGGGTAGAACTGAGATTCCCACTCTCATCCCCTAAGTACATCTCTTTCATCTAATTAGAAATGGCTTGTTGTCAGTTATGGGAAAAATGGTTTTGAATCTTAAGTAATATAGTGTACATGCAAAGGAATTCATAAGGTATTGCAAACTTTTAATATCTGGATGTGACTACTAATGATAAGCTATATGAGAATAGGAGCCACAAATTCTAAGGCTTTAAACACCCTCTGAAGTATCCGGGTTCACTATGAACAGACATGGTTGTTGCAAAATCGTTTGTCTGAAGGGCTAGGCTGTGAGCTCTAGACCAGGCTGCAATAGCTCCTGAAAGTGGCTCTTGGGTCACTGGGCCATTATTAAGGTTTCTGTCCATCTCCAGAGTACACTGCTGCCACTACTGGCTGCTGGAGTGAGGTGTGGTGGCCTGGGGAGGAGCCATCCTAAGCCCCTCTGACTATGGTGGCCCCTGAGCTGGGGCTTCCTGCTATAACTCTACCTTGCAGGTGACCTCATTTCTCACTCTCAGAACACACACAAAAAATTGTGATTATGTGAAAAGAAAAATGCACCTCAGTTGGACACTGGGATCAGGGGAGGGTGACTCAGAATGATGCCTGTCAGCTCCTATGACAAGTTCATTCTTGTCATTCAATTAGGGAGATTTCAAGCAGAAAGAAGGAGTTTTCTAAATTATTAACTGAAAACTCAAGCACAGCTGAGCCCCTCAAACATGTTCCTTTACAGTCTTATTGAAATTCATATTTATTTCCAACGAGATATTGTCCAGCCATCTTAACCCCGGGAAAATGACTGAACAAGCATCTTAGGGGGAAGCTGACTTAGAAAATGCCAGGGGGTCTTTAGTTGTAGTAGAATATTATATTAGGAGTGCATTGAAACAGTGCAATAATCAAGATGTGGCTTTGGTTACCTGCTGGCACTTCGACATTAGACAGACTATTCTGCTAATTACTTCAATTGAGCACTACCTACTTGACTTTTGACTTCCCTGACTTAGAATGTTTGAGATGGAGTGTTTTCCCTTCTAGTATCTACCTGTATTCTACAGCAAACAGAGAAAGACACCGTAACCTAGAAACAATGCAAGGAGATATACTTTTTGCCCCAAGGGCAACAAAAAATTGGTGTGGATGTAGTATTTTTTTTTTTAAAAAACAAACCATTATACTGTTTCATCCTTTGATTCAAGGCATTCTTGTTCTTGGAGATGGTCAGTAAAAACTAACAAGTACCACGTCAGTGTAGTAATAATATAATATTAAGTAATAATGATTATTATGATATATAATAGAGATTGAATACACAAATTGCATTAAATGAAAAGAGTTTTTTTTTTTTTTTTTTTTTTTTTTTTGAGACGGAGTCTCGCTCTGTCGCCCAGGCTGGAGTGCAGTGGTGCAATCTTGGCTCACTGCAAGCTCCACCTCCCGGGTTCGTGCCATTCTCCTGCCTCAGCCTCCTGAGTAGCTGGGACTACAGGTGCCCACCACCAGGCCCGGCTAATTTTTTGTATTTTTAGTAGAGACGGGGTTTCACCGTGTTAGCCAGGATGGTCTTAATCTCCTGACCTCGTGATTCACCCGCCTTGGCCTCCCAAAGTGCTGGGATTACAGGCGTGAGCCACTGCGCCTGGCCGAAAAGAGTTTTTAAATAATTCCACCTCCTAGGTTGCATTTTGTTCAGGGCTTTAGAGTTTTATATTAAATCCAAATGATTGAGTTCCTCTCTACCTTCCTTGGATACCGCTTCTTGTGACTTAATGGGAACACCACACCATGTAGTCATTGGCATGACAGCCTTTGCCAATATTATCCAATCGTTCTTTCTAAGAGAGTAAATATACAGCAGAAGAACTGAGGTCTTTTTTTTCATTTTAGGGCACCCTTTTGATATTACTGTTACACTGAAACCCTTCCTCCTCTCTCGACCTGACCATCGATGCTCAGTCTTGCTTTTCAGCATGCATATCCCTCTGCAAACCAGTTGGAATTTGGCCTGGAAAAAAGACATATGGGCCTGCATGAGGTTATAAAACCTGGCTTGGAAATCCGCAGCTTCTTATAAAAACACTATTTTTTTAAAAAACAAATGTACCATTTTAAGGAAGATGGTTACCAAGCAACCTGATTTAAATTATTATGAGAGACGGAGGAAATTCTTCCATTAGGTCTGTTTTTACTTAGGTCAGAAAGTTTTTTCGCCTGTCTTGGTTTGAATCTATTTTTCTGTCTTTCTTTTTAAAACACATGATCCTGTGTGGCCAGCTAAATATTGGATACTAGACTAGGAGGGTCCTGTGAACACAAATGGAGAATTATCCTACACACCATGCCCTTAAGAAGCTAAGGCAGAGAATCTTAGGGCTCTTTGGGGCTGTAACAGAAACCCACTGAAACTGCTGAATTGCAAAGAGGGAATTTAATAAGAGTGTAGAAATCTAAGGCTGGGAATGCATTTGAGCCTCATGGGGGCTGAGCCCAGATCTTGAGGGATAGGAGAAACCAGGGCAGCCCTGTTCTCAGGCTTCATATTTCTCTCTACTCAATTGCTTCATCATTCATTCTTTGTGAACTGGCTGTTCTGATTCCCCATGAATGTGATGAAAAAAGCCACCCAAGCTGTCTGTAGTGAATTCTTATAATTTTATGTTGCCTCAGCATCCATTTTGAATATGTTTACCCTTCTTATACCAGAAGCAGGGCTCGGTCACCCTTGACACAGCTTCCAGTTCTCCACCACATCCAAATGGCTTAAGCGGGTGGCCAGAGACAAGAACTTAGAGGCATCTCTCCTGCCTAGAAGCCTGGGCTCCTTGTTTTACTGCTGCTTCCTTAAAAAGACCATTCAGGCATTTGCATGCAAATTTAAGGCTATCCTCACCCTATTATTTCCTTACATACATTGCTCGTTGTTCTGTGCTTTCCTCTCTCTGCCTGACTTTTTATTCCTGTCTCACAGGACCCTGGGGACCAAGGACTGCCCTCCGGACTCATTATACCCTACCTTCCCAGGATCAGCACATACAAATCCTTGACCTTATTTCCTATTGTGGTGGTGGAGTGAATTGTTGCCTTCCATCTGAAGAAGGAGGGGCTGTCCCTGGCCAGTTTCCTCAAGGCTCTGGGCTGAACACAAGGTCAGGCTCCCAGGGTCAGAAAGAGAGTCAGGCAGGCATAAAATGAACACAGCTCAGGTAAGAGCCACGAGGGAGCCTTGCTGGTATAAACAAGTTTCCCATGTGAGGGACTCCCTGGTTGCAGGTCAGACAACTAGGCATTAGGTCATCTGCCAGGTAAAAGAAGCATCCCACGAAGGCATACTATAAACACTGACATCCCATTAGGGCAGAGTTGCTAGCTGTTCTGGTACTGAAACCCCAATTTAGCTGGGGGCTCTTAAAATACCCTTTAAATATCTTTTAAAAAATTACTGTGGCCAGACGCAGTGGCTCACGTCTGTAATCCTAACACTTTGGGAGACTGAGGCAGAGGATTGCTTGAACCCAGGAGTTCAAGACCAGCCTGGGCAACATAGCCATCTGCCATCTCTATTGAAAAAAGAAGAAAAATATTAAAATTCTCCGTGATAAAAAAAATAGCATAGCTCTTCCCTGCCACCATGTAAGACATGCTTCTGCTTCTCCTTTGCCTTCTGCCATGATTGTGAGACTTCCCCAGCCATGTGGAACTGTAAGTCAATTAAACCTCTTTCCTTTATGAATTACCCAGTCTTGGGTATGTCTTTATTAGCAGCATGAGAATAGACTAATACAGTAAGTTGGTACTGGGTAGTGGGGTACTGCTGTAAAAATACCTGAAACGTGGAAGTGACTTTGGAACTGGGTAACAGGCAGAGGTTGGAACAGTTTAGAGGACTCAGAAGAAGACAGGAAAATGTGGGAAAGTTTAGAACTTCCTAGAGACTTGGAGGGCTCAGAAGACAGGAAGATGTGGGGAAGTTTGGAACTTGCTAGAGACTTACTGAATGGCTTTGACCAAAATGCTGATAGTGATTCGACAACAAAGTCCAGGCTAAGGTGGTTTCAGATGGAGATGAGGAAGTTGTTGGGAACTGGAGTAAAGGTCACTCTTGCTATGCAAAGAGACTGGTGGCATTTATCCCTGCTCTAGAGATCTGTGGAACTTTGAACTTAAGAGAGATGATTTAGGGTATCTGGCAGAAGAAATTTCTAAACAGCAAAGCATTCAAGAGGAAGCAGAGCATAAAAGTTTGAAAAATTTGCAGCCTGACGATGCAGTAGAAAAGGAAAACCCATTTCCTGGGGAGAAATTCAAGCTGGCAGCAGAAATCTGTGTAAGTAATGAGGAGCCAAATGCTAATTTCCAAGGCAATGGTGACAATGTCTCCAGGGCATGTCAGAGATCTTCAAGGCAGCCCCTCCTATCATAGGCCCAGAAGCCTAGGTGGGAAAAATGGTTTCCTAGGCTGGGTCCAGGACCTGCCTTCTGTGTACAGCCTTGGGAATTGATGCCCTGAATCCCAGCTGCTTCAGCTCCAGCTCCAGCTGTGGCTAAAAGGGGCTAAGGCACAGCTTAGGCCATGGCTTTAGAGGGTACAAGCCCCAAGCCTTGGCAGTTTCCACGTGGTGTTGAGCCTGCAGGTGCACAGAAATCAAGAATTGAGTTTGGGTTTGATATGCAAATGCCAGCCAGTAGAAACTGGGTCCACCCAAACATGGTGATTACTGCCGCCTTCTTGCCCTTGTCCCACATGTGCCTGACAATATGGCCACCCCCACATATCCCCATGTGTGTAGAACATCATGGCACCCTGCATTTGCATATTAAAATGCTAGGGTGGGGGGGCCAGTTTTTTTGTGGGCTATGTGAATGACATGCCTGGTCAAACCAATCCCTTGAGCCCTGTGTAAATCAGACACTACCTCCTGCAGCCTCTACATATACCAGGCTGGTTTCTGCCCCACTTGGGGTTTCCTCTTTTGGCTTTGGAGCCCCCCACTCCCTCTGTCTCTGTATGGGGGAGCCTATTCCTTCTGTCTTTTCTTTTCTTTCTTGCCTGTTAAACTCTCTGCTCCTTCAAACCACAAAAAAAGAAAAAAAAAAAAAAAGAATTGAGATTTGGGAACCTCTGCCTAGATTTCAGAGTATGTATGAAAACACCTAGATGTCCAGGCAGAAGTCTTCTGGATAGGCCTAAGGGAGGAGACCACACCTCATGTTGTCTTATGCTGCTCAATTTCTGCCTCCAAAGAAAGAAGAAGTAAAAACTAAAAGGCAGAAATGGAATCCGCAGGCAGATAGCCCAGCACCATGCCCTGGGCCTGGTAGTTAAAAATCAACCCCTGACCTAACTTCTTGTGTTATCTATAGATTCCAGACATTGTATGGAAAAGGACTGTGAAAAGCCCTGTCCTGTTCAGTTCCATTCTGATTACCGGTGCATGCAGCTCTCAGTCACATACCCCCTGCTTGCTCAATCAATCATGACCCTCTCACTTGGACCCCCTTAGAGTTGTAAGCCCTTAAAAGGGACAGGAATTGCTCATTCGGGGAGCTCGGTTTTTGGAGACATGAGTCTGCCAATGCTCCCAGCTGAATAAAGCCCTTTCCTTCTACAACTCGGTGTCTGAGTGGTTCTTGTTTGCAGCTCATTCTGCTACAGGCCAGGCTCTCATAGAGAACTGCTACAAGAGCATTGTGGAAGGGAAATGTGGAGTCAGAGCCCCCACACAGAGCCCCCACTGGGGCACTGCCTAGTGGAGCTGTGAGAAGAGGCCACCATCCTCCAGACTCCAGAATGGTAGATCCACCAACAGCTTGCATGGTGCACCTGGACAAGCTTCAGACACTCAACACCAGCCCATGAAAGCAGCCAGGAGGAGGGCCATACCCTGCAAAGCCACAGGGATGGAAATGCTGAAGGCCCTGGATGCCCACCTCTTCCATCAGCATGAACCGGATGTGAGACATGGAGTCAAAGGAGGTCATTTCAGAGCTTTAAGGTTTAATGACTGCCCTATTGGATTTTGGACTTGCATGGGGCCTGTAGCCCCTTTGTTTTGGCCAATTTCTCCCCTATGGAGTGGGTGTATGTACCCAATCCCTGTACTCCTATTGTATCTTGGAAGTAACTAACTTGCTTTTGATTTTACAGGCTCATAGGTGGAAGGAAATTGCCTTGTCTCAGATGAGACTTTGGACCATGGACTTTTGAGCTAATGCATTAATGACTTAAGTTAAGACTTTGGGGGACTGTTGGGAAGGCATGATTGGTTTTGAAATGTGAGAACATGAGATTTGGGAGGAGCCAGGGGTGGAATGATATGGTTTGGCTGTGTCACCACCCAAATCTCACCGTTAATTGTAATAATCCCCATGTGTCAAGAGCAAGGTTAGGTGGAGATAACTGAATCATGGGGTGGTTTCCCCCATACTGTTCTTGTGGTAGTGAATAAGTCTCATGAGATCTGATGGTTTTATAAATGGGAGATCCCCTGCACAAGTCCTCTTGCCTGCCACCATGTAAGACATGCCTTTGCTTCTCCTTTGCCTTCCACCATGATTGTGAGGCCTCCCCAGCCATGTGGATCTGTGAGTCAATGAAACCTCTTTCCTTTATAAATTAAAAGAAAAATACACAGCATAAAATTATCATTTTAGTATCTACAATTTAGAGGCATTAAATACATTCACAGTATTGTACAACTATCACCATTATCTAGTTCCAGAACTTTGTTTTCACCCAAATCAGAAACCCTATAACTATTAAATAACAGTCACTCCCCTTTCCCATCTCCCCTCAGCCCTTGGTAACCAGAAATCTATTTTTTGTCTCTACAGATTTGTGTAGTTTGGATATTTTATGTAAATGGTACCATATAATATGTTGCCTTTTGTGTCTGACTTCTTTCACTTAGTATAATATTTTTGATGTTCATCCATATTGTAGTGTGTATCAGCACTTTATTCCACTTTATGGCTGAATAATTTTCCATCTCGTGGGTATATCATATTTTGTTTATTTTTCCATTGATGGACATTTGGGTTGGTTATACTACTTTTTGGCTATTATAAATAATGTTTCTATGAATATTCATGTACATGTTTTTATTTAAACACCTGTTTTCAGTTCTTTTGGGTATATATCAAGGAGTAGAATTGCAGGATCGTATAGTAATTCTATGTTTAACTTCTTGAGGAACTACAAAATTGTTTTCCAGTAGTGCACCATTTTACATTGCCATTGGCAACATAAGAGGGTATTAATTTATCTACCATTTCTACAACAATTATTATTTTCCTTTTTTTTTATTATGGCCATTCTAGTGATTGTGAAGTAGTATCTTATTGTGGTTTTGATTTGCATTTCCCTGTTGACTAATGATGTTGAGCCTCTTTTCATGTACTTTGTATATCTTCTTTGGGGAAATATCTAGTCAAATCCTTTGTTCATTTCTTACTTGAATTGTTTGTCTTTCGTTGTTGAGTTGTAGTAGTTCTTTGTATATTCTGCATACTGGGCCCTTATAAGATATATGGCTTGAAGCTATTTGCTTTCATACTGTGGGTTGTTTTTTCAGTCTTGATAGTGTCTTTTGATTCTAAATACCTTTTTAAGTTTGAGAACCAACAGAAACTCATTTGCTTTTCCAGGTCCCGATTCGGATTGTGAAAGAGAAAACTGGCATTGCCTAACTGGAGGCAGATGTCCAGTCATGGCCAAGTTATCTATGGTCAAGAGTATGGGATTATGCAGCACAAATAAGGCTTCTGGGCCCACCTCTGCTGGTGGCAGAGCTGGTTCTCAGAGAATGGACAAAAATGCACCAACACCTACAGGAGAAAGTATGATGGCAAGGAACCATGCATGGTTCAGGGTTTTAGCAAATGAAAAGGGTTGTTCATGGTAGAGGTAAGAAAAGGTGATACAGGACTTCAAAGAAAAGATGCTTGACTTTCAACTGAAGGATCAAGAAAAATTTCCCTGGAGTTGGCATCTAACTGGCTGACATGGATTGAAAAGATTTGTTCATACCAGGATAGAAAGAAGGATATCAGTCCAGACAGGAGGCAAGGCAGGATTCAAGGTCCAAGTGGAAGCCACATTTGCTGGAGGCTCAGATTTAAGAGTGTACCTGAGAGATAGGATAATTGCAACCATGAGCATCAGTGATTTTGCAGAGAGGAAACAGAATCAAAAAATGGAATGAGGCCACACAAGACAAGTCTCAGTGAGGTGTGAAAAGATTTGAATAAAAATGAGAGATGGAATCATGCAGAATGCCTACTTTTCAAGTTCAACATTTCCCCTATGGCCATGGGGTTTTTCCTCTTATATTTACTTTTGTTTGTATCTTTTCTGCGTGGAAACTCTTCCTAGACTTATCAAGCTCTGTGTTCTCTCTTCTCTCTGAGCTCATAGAATGCCTTTCCTTAAGATTCATGTGGTCATTAGCCTCGTATTACTAATGCAACTCTTCATGTTATTACTCATTCTTCCATGTTGATTCTTTTATTCTCAACTCCTTAGCTAGAAGATGAGTTCTTAGAAGGTTAAATGACATCTGTGTTCTCCGACATAGTGTTTTTCATAAAATAATGCTCAATAATATTTTTTGATGTGTTGTGAATAAAAAGTTCTAATAAAAATTGGAATAACTTCATAAGCTCCTTATAAGTAGGCTTCTTTAAGCTTTTTTATTCTGTACTATTAATTTTGTCTCTTTTTTTGAGACAGAATCTCGCTTTGTTGCCCAGCCTGGAGTGCAGTGGCACGATCTCAGCTCACTGCAGCCTCTGCCTCCCAGGTTCAGGTGATTCTCCCACCTCTGCCTCCTGAGTAGCTGGGATTACAGGCACGTGCCACCATGCCCAGCTAATTTTTGTATTTTTAGTAGAAACTGGGCTTCACCACACTGGCCAGGCTGGTCTCGAACTCCTGACCTCAAGTGATCCATCTGCCTCTGCCTCTGCCTCCTAAAGTTCTGGGATTACAGGTATGAGCCACCATGCCTGGCTAATTTTGTCTCTTTATGTCTTACATGAAACAGTTCTTGTGTCAACATAGATGGGGTCAAGTTATCTATGGCATAATCTTTTCTATAAGCCCATTCATTCATTACCATTAATGATTTTTCTCCTAAGATTATGAAGAGACTAGAGAGATATGACAAAAAGTGTCAATGCTTTCTCAAAAAGAAAACAGCATTTTCAATCTGAAAGATCAGTAGCAATGCAATGATTAAAAGTGAAACTTGAGATAATGTATCATTACTGCCCTGAGAGGTCTAAGATAACAAATTTAAAAATTTGTCTAAAATAATTGCAGGAGTAAGATTCTTATTATCTGCTTTTATGAGAGAAACAAAGGAAACTGCTATTCTTCTTGAGGTAGATATAATTTGTGTGTATCTGGAAATTAATGATATTACAAGATATAATTGCAGAATGTCTTAATTTCATCACGTAATTATCTTCTTCCAGCAATATAGTATATTAGCACAGTAAAAAATTTAATCTGTGAAGTTCAACACAGACAAAAGATTTACTAAGATTGTTTTTCCCTTATGAGAAGGTGAACAATCAAAGACAGCAAAATACAAAGATGATCTTGTTACAAAGCCAAAAACTCAAGCAAACAAAAATCTATCATAAAAATGTCAAAAAGCTTACTGTTTTGCTTCAGCATTTCTCTCTCTTAGTCATTTACCATTTATATGGTCATTTGGGTTCAGTTGCTAAACTCCTAGAGAAATTATGAGAGAAGCAAAAGACAGGAAATGGTGACAAAAAGAGAATTATGCCAAAGTTTTTTATGTCACCTGAAGTGGTTATTCCTAATGGTAAACCTGTTCATGAATAGTGAGTTATTCTGGTCTTCTATTTCCTGTATTTTGGGATGGATGCTAGATAGCATTTCCTAAGGCATCGCATGCATCATAAATGCTGGGGAGGCTCTTAGGCCTCCAAGATGACATTATTGAAAATGGGCATTTCAAGGTTCAGAGATAGTTTACTAGAAAAAGCAGGGGGTAAAGAGTCCAAAGATCTAAGTTACACTTTGAGTTCTTTTACTGAATAACTGTGTGGCATGGGAAATTCAATAAACTTCATTGAGTATCTGTCTCCTTACCTTTGAAATGAGGGAGGCGTGTTACATCAAGGATGGTGTTCTGCGTGAACAGTTCATGCAAACCTACTCCCAAAGGCCAAGGAAGCTGAGAGGCCGAAGAAAGAGGCTGACAAATTCAGTTTCTCAGAAAGAAACATTTTATAGGAATTTATAAACAGAAGACATGTCTTGGGCACGCATGAGGTGAGATGGTGGATCTCTGCCCTTTTACCCACCAGACCCAAGGCTTATATACCATAGGGAATTTGCTTAAGGACAGGCTTTATGGTAAGCGTGTGTTTATGATAAAATCAAGATTGTTTTGACTTAAAGGCAGAATTTACAGTAAGTACATGAAAATAGAACTCTTAGAGGCTTTCCCAGAACTGGGGTTAATCAGAAGTCAACATGGTAGGTTAGCATCCAAGATGGAGTTGCTTTATCCTCCTCAGATGGCAAGTAAGTTTCATCTCAAATGCCAACCTTTTGACATGTAGTAGCTTTCTGGAGCACTATGTTGAGAAGGATTCTGAAGCTGTTTCTGGGCTCACTGGAAAAGCCTTGTGCTTGGTCAGCAACATTGGCCATTAAGCATAGGGGATGCAGAATGGCTACCTCCCTGCTATGAGCTCGTCAGTTCTGAGACTATGACTGGAAGACATGCCTGGAAAGACCTACTTTATGTCTGCAAAGGCTTGTTTGTTACTCACAGGTCTGTAGTTTAAAGGACTTGTATGTAGCTTTGTTTTGTGACCTCCAGGTCTGCCCAACATCTTATTTTCTTTTCTGATTATGAGCCTGAGGTGTTGGCTGCTGCTGTTTGCTGGAAGCCTACAGTGGCAGCACCTCATGGGAACATATGCTCCAGGGTGTTTTCAATGTAATCCTTCTGCCTGCCTTTTATTAGTAATTTAATTCAACAAACATTCTATGTGCTAGGCAGTCTGCTAATAGGCTGTGGTTGCCCTGCAGCTGTTTGGGGATCCATCCTCCACAAACCTACTGCTTACAAGAGCTGTAGCAATGGTTCTGGGGCTGAGAGGTGAAGGACTCTTCAGGGCAGTTTACAACTCTTCAGGGCAGTTTACAAGTCACTGGTTTGGCCAGTTCTTTTGTTAGCGAGGAACTAAGGGTCAGTCAAGGCCACTCTCTGGGAAGCGGGCAGGGATTAAAAGGCATGCAGTAAAGAATCTAACAGAGCTCAAGTCAAAACTTAAAAGCAGGCTGGACTTCTCAGAGTCTAGAATTTAAAGGATGACAAAGTTCTCAGATTCTCTTGCCCACAGGTCTCAGCGCCTTTCCTTGCCCCAGATCTGTGTTGGTGAATAAGCCAGCGAAACAGAGCCACCCTGACTTTTATCCTGAGATGAGTTGGTCAGCAGTGATTTTGTTAGCTGCAGTGAATCTGTAGTGGTCTGCAGCAACTTGATTCTTGCCTCCTTGGAGGAAAATATTCAGCAGAGAGGCATAAGGCAGAGTGAGAGGACAAGGCAAGTTTTAGAGCATGAGGAAAAGTTTATTAAAAAGGTTTAGAGGGTCCATTCCAAGATGGCCAAATAGGAACAGCTCCAGTCTGCAGCTCCTGGTGTCATCGATGCAGAAGATGGGTGATTTCTGCATTTCCAACTGAGCCTCTACTGGTGATACCCAGGCAAACAGGGTCTGACGTGGACCTCCAGGAAACTCCAACAGACCTGCAGCTGAAGGACCTGACTGTTAGCAGGAAAACTAAGAAACAGAAAGGAATAGCATCAACATCAACAAAAAGGACATCCACAACAAAACCCTATCTGTAGGTCACCATCATCAAAGACCAAAGGTAGATAAAACCACAAAGATGGGGAGAAACCAGAGCAGAAAAGCTGAAAATTCTAAAAACTGAGTGCCTCTTCTCCTCCAAAGGATCGCAGCTCCTCACCAGCAATGGAACAAAGTTGGACGGAGAATGACTTTGACAAGTTGACAGAAGTAGGCTTTGGAAAGTCGGTAATAACAAATTTCCCTGAGCTAAAGGAGGATGTTTGAACCCATCGCAAGGAAGCTAAAAACCTTGAATAAAGATTAGACGAATGGCTAACTAGAATAAACAGTGTAGAGAAGACCTTAAATGACCTGATGGAGCTGAAAACCATGGCACGAGAACTATGTGACACATGCACAAGCTTCAGTAGCTGATTCAATCAGGTGGAAGAAAGGGTATCAGTGATTGAAGATCCAATTAATGAAATGAAGTGAGAAGAGAAGTTTAGAGAAAAAAGAGTAAAAAGAAACAAACAAAGCCTCCAAGAAATATGGGACTATGTGAAAAGACCAAATCTATGCTTGATTGGTGTACCTGAAAGTGACGGGGAGAATGGAACCAAGCTGGAAAACTCTCTTCAGGATATTATCTAGGAGAATTTCCCCAATCTAGCAAGGCAGGCCAACATTCAAATTCAGGAAATACAGAGAACACCACAAAGATACTCCTCAAGAAGAGCAACCCCAAGACACATAATTGTCAGATTCACCAAGGTTGAAATAAGGAAAAAATGTTAAGGGCAGCCAGAGAGAAAGGTCAGGTCACCCACAAAGGGAAGCCCATCAGACTAACAGCGGATCTCTCGGCAGAAACTCTACAAGCCAGAAGAGAGTGGGGGCCAATATTCAACATTCTTAAAGAAAAGAATTTTCAACCCAGAATTTCATATCCAGCCAAACTAAGCTTCATAAGTGAAGGAAAAATAAAATCCTTCACAGACAAGCAAATGCTGAGAGATTTTGTCACCACCAGGCCTGCCTTACAAGAGCTTCTGAAGGAAGCACTAAACATGGAAAGGAACAACTGGTACCAGCCACTGCAAAAACATGCCAAATTATGAAGACCATCGAAGCTAGGAAGAAACTGCATCAGCTAACAGGCAAAATAACCAGCTAACGTCATGACAGGATCAATTTCACACATAACAATATTAACCTTAAATGTAAATAGGCTAAACACCCCAGTTAAAAGACACAGACTGGCAAATTGGATAAAGAGTCAAGACCCATCAGTGTGCTGTATTCAGGAGACCCATCTCACGTGCAGAGACACACACACATAGCCGTCAAAAAAACCCTTCAAAAAAATCACAAAAAAACCCTTCAAAAAAATCAATGAATCCAGGAGCTGGTTTTTTGAAACGATCAAGAAAATTGATAGACTGCTAGCAAGACTAATAAAGAAGAAAAGAGAGAAGAATCAAATAGACACAATAAAAAATGATAAAGGGGATATCACCACCAATCCCACAGAAATACAAACTACCATCAGAGAACACTATAAACACCTCTATGCAAATAAACTAGAAAATCTAGAAGAAATGGATAAATTCCTGGACACACACACACTCCCAAGACTAATCCAGGAAGAAGTTGAATCTCTGAATAGACCAATAACAGGCTCTGAAATTGAGGCAATAATTAATAGCCTACCAACCAAAAAAAGTCCAGGACCGGATGGATTCACAGCTGAATTCTACCAGAGGTACAATGAGGAGCTGGTACCATTCCTTCTGAAACTATTCGAATCAATAGAAAAAGAGGGAATCCTCCCTAACTCGTTTTATGAGGCCAGCATCATCCTGATACCAAAGCCTGGCAGAGACACAACAAAAAACCAGAATTTTAGACTAATATCCCTGATGAATATCAATGCAAAAATCCTCAATAAAATACTGGCAAATGTAATCCAGCAGCACATCAAAAAGCTTATCCAACAAGATCAAGTTGGCTTCCTCCCTGGGATGCAAGGCTGGTTCAACATACACAAATCAATAAATGTAATCCATCACATAAACAGAACCAAAGACAAAAACCACATGATTATCCCAATAGATGCAGAAAAGGCCTTTGACAAAATTCAACAGCCCTTCATGCTAAAAACTCTTGATAAACTAGGTATTGATGGAACGTATCTCAAAATAATAAGAGCCATTTATGACAAACATACAGTTTGTATGTATCGTACATACACAGCCAGTATCATACTGAATGGGCAAAAACCGGAAGCATTCCCTTTGAAAACTGGCACAAGACAGGGATGCCCTCTCTTACCACTCCTATTCAACATAGTGTTGGAAGTTCTGGCCAGCTCAATCAGGCAGGAGAAAGAAATAAATGGTATCACTTAGGAAAAGAGGAAGTCAAATTGTCCCTGTGTGCAGATGACATTGTATATTTAGAAAACTCCATCATCTCAGCCCAAAATCTCCTTAAGCTGATAAGCAACTTCAGCAAAGTCTCAGGATACAAAATCAATATGCAAAAATCACAAGCATTCCTATACACCATTAACAGACAGAGAGCCAAATCATGAGTGAACTCCCATTAACAATTGCTACAAAGAGAATAAAATACCTAGGAATCCAACTTACAAGGGATGTGAAGGACCTCTTCAAGGAGAACTACAAACCACTGCTCAACTAAATAAAAGAGGACACAAACAAATGGAAGAACATTCCATGCTCATGGATAGAAAGAATCAATATTGCTAAAATGGCCATACTGCCCATGGTAATTTATAGATTCAATGCCATCCCCATCAAGCTACCAATGACTTTCTTCACAGAATTGGAAAAAACTACCTTAAAGTTCATATGGAACCAAAAAAGAGCCCGCATTGCCAAGGCAATCCTAAGCAAAACGAACAAAGCTAGAGGCATCACGCTACCTGACTTCAAACTGTACTACAAGGCTACAGTAACAAAAACAGCATGGTACTGGTACCAAAACAGAGATATAGACCAATGGAACAGAAGAGAGGCTTCAGAAATAACACCACACATCTACAACCATTGGATGTTTGACAAACCTGACAAAAACAAGAAATGGGGAAAGGATTCCCTATTCAATAAATGGTGCTGGGAAAACTGGCTAGCCATATGTAGAAAGCTGAAACTGGATCCCTTCCTTACACTTTATACAAAAATTAATTTAAGATGGATTAAAGACTCAAATGTTAGACCTAAAACCATAAAAACCCTAGGAGAAAATCTAGGAATACCATTCAGGACACAGGCATGGGCAAGGACTTCATGACTAAAACACCAAAAGCAATGGAAACAAAAGCCAAAATAGACAAATGGGATCTAATTAAATTCAAGAGCTTCTGCACAGCAAAAGAAACTACCATCAGAGTGAACAGGCAACCTACAGAATGGGAGAAAATTTTTGCCATCTACCCATCTGACAAAGGGCTAATATCCACAATCTACAAAGAACTTAAACAAATTTACAAGAAAAAATCAAACAACCCCATCAAAAACTGGGCAAAGGATATGAACAGACACTTTTCAAAAGAAGGCATTTATGCAGCCAACAGACACATGAAAAAATGCTTATCATCACTGGTCATCAGAGAAATGCAAATCAAAACCGCAATGAGATACCATCTCACACCAGTTAGAATGGTGATAATTAAAAAGTCAGGAAACAACAGATGCTGGAGAGGATGTGGAGACATAGGAAAGCTTTTACGCTGTTGGTGGCAGTGTAAACTAGTTCAACCATTGTGGAAGACAGTGTGGCGATTCCTCAAGGATCTAGAACTAGAAATACCATTTGACCCAGCCATCCCATTACTGGGTATGTACCCAAAGGATTATAAATCATGCTACTATAAAGACACATGCGCACGTATGTTTATTATGGCACTATTCACAATAGCAGACTTGGAACCAACCTAAATGTCCATCAATGATGGACTGGATTAAGAAAATGTGGCACATATACACGATGGAATACTATGCAGCCATAAAAAAGGATGAGTTCATGTCCTTTGTAGCAAGATGGATGAAGCTGGAAACCATCATTCTGTGCAAACTCTTCCCAGGACAGAAAACCAAACACTGCATGTTCTCACTCATAGGTAGGAATTGAACAATGAGAACACTTGGACACAGGGCGGGGAACATCACACACTGGGGCCTGTCGTGGGGTCAGGGGATGGGGGAGGGATAGCATTAGGAGAAATACCTAATGTACATTATGAGTTAATAGGTGCAGCAAACCAACATGGCACATGTATACATATGTAACAAACCACACATTGTGCACATGTACCCTAGAACTTAAAGTATTAAAAAAAAAAGTTTTGGAGCAGGAACAAAAGGAAGTAAAGTACACTTGGAAGAAGGCCAATCGTGTGACTTGAGAGATGCAAGTGCCCCGTCTGACCCTTGATTTGGAGTTTTATCATTGGCATGCTTCCAGGGTTTGCATCTCTCCTCCCTTGATTTTTCCTTGGGGCAGGGTCTTTGCATGAGCAGTGGCCTGCCAGCACTTGGAAGGGGCCACAGGCAGTGGTGTGTTTACTGAAGTTGTGTGCATGCTTGTTTGAGGCATTTTTCCCTTAACAATTGAGTATTCCTAGAGGAAGGTCATATAACAGTTAAACTCTTCTATTTTGCCTCTAGTGTACATGCTTAAGCCTGCTCACCCAACTCCTGAGATCTTATTGGGAAGATGCTGATCACCAGTTTTAGGTGTTTTCTGTCTTCTAGGAGACAGCCTTTCCCTGGCACCAGCTGCAATGAATTATCATTTTAGAGAGACAGTTTGATAACCACCTGACCATCACCTGATGGTTGTCTGACATTCCTGGAGGGGAAGCCCTCTCCTGCCCTACTCATGTCTGCCTAGCTATCTTCTCTAACAATATCAGACTTAGAAGAGAGCAACTCGACCCTCCCAACACATTTCTCTCTGCATTCTGGAAAGGGCATAGCATCGTTTTCTCAGTTTCTGAAGCTGTCTTGCAGTTTCAATGGCCTGGAAAAGTCCCTTTGTCCATGGTCAAGGTGAGAAGGTTGCTTGCATCATTGACATCCTGGACTTCTTGCCTTTTGCAAGGAGGAACCAACCCTCATACAGTCAAAAGCCTGCATACAGCCTAATGTCTCTCCTCACATTTATGGGGGTTCCTAGGACTTCAGGTCCCTGGAAACCCGTCTCTTGCTCCTAACCTGGTTCTTGCTGTCCCATGTGATGTGACTGAATCAGACTCTGGCCAGTTGGAAGGAGAGAGAAGGACTTAAGATGCTGCTGTGGGGGACATGTGAGGTAGACTGGCCTGCCTGGGGAGTGGCAGTAAAATTTTGAAGGAAGAAACAGGTTTTGAGGGATTTTTAAAGAAAAACTACTAAATTTGATGATTGATAACATCTATGCAGTGGGCTGGGCTTGCAGGGAGGGTGATGAGACATGGTGAGGCCAGAGTGGTCAAGTGACTGAATATTGTTGAGAGTGGGAAGTGAACAGGGCAGGAGACCAGAACTGAGGCTGAGTGTGCAGCTAAAATGATAAAGACAGGCCAGGTACAGTGGCTTACACTTGTAATCGCACTCTGGGAGGCCGAGGTGGGAGAATTGCTTGAGTCCAGTAATTCAAGACCAGCCTGGGCAATATAGTGAGACCCCATCTCTACAAAAAATTTAAAAATCAGCCAGGCATGGTGACACACGCCTGCGTTCCTAGCTACTCAGGAGGCTGAGTCGGGAGGATTGCTTGAGCCTGGGAAGGGGAGGTTGCAGTGAGCCAAGAATGCAGCACTGCACTCCTGTTTGGGTGACAGAGCAAAACCCCGTCTTAAAAAAAAAAAAAAAAGACAAAGACTTGATTTGCTGTTTTTTACACCAGA
The DNA here is from genome assembly GCF_028885625.2 of Pongo pygmaeus. Classification (NCBI taxonomy): domain Eukaryota; kingdom Metazoa; phylum Chordata; class Mammalia; order Primates; family Hominidae; genus Pongo; species Pongo pygmaeus. Next base: position 100,178,392 of record NC_072384.2, on the reverse strand, counting down.
TACACACATAGGTGATATTTAATGGGATTGCATTATTGTTATTATTATTATTATTATTAAGAAAGCTTTTTGCAAAGTGAGGTGGCTCATGCCTATAATCGCAACATTTTGGGAGGCCAAGGTGGGAGGATTGCTTGAGGGGGGGAGTTTGAGACCAGCCTGGACAACACAGCAAGACCCCATCTCTACAAAAAAGTAAATTAAAAAATTAGCCAGACGTGGTGGCACACATCCGTAGTTCCAGCTACTTGGAAGACTGAGGGAGGAGGATCGCTGGAACCCAGGAGTTGGAAGCTGAAGTGAGCCATGATTGCACCATTGTACTCTAGCCTGGTTGACAGTGTGAGACCCCATCTCTAAATAAATAAATAAATAAATTTAAAGCTTTTTATTTGAAAGTCAATTGTTAGCACATCTAAACATGCTCTCTCATCAAGACGACAGTAGAAAATTTCCCAGGCTAGTCCACAAAAGCCTGTTTAAAATCGTAAAGATGGAAGAGAGCTTAGAGATTATCACGAACAGTACACTAAGGCAGAAAGCATAGTAATTTAGAAACAGATTCTGAAATCAGATCACGTTTACTAACTAGGTAACCTTGTATCTTATTCAGTCTCTCTGGGCCTCATTCTCCTTATATGTAAAACAAAACAATACCAACCTCACAGACTTGTCATGAGGATTACATGAGATGATGCTGAGTAATGTGTAAAAGCTGAACTGCTTCTTGCTGCCATCACCACACCATGTTATGTTAAAGAAATCTGGGTCTTGCATGAGAAAGTAATTGAGGCTTTGCTCGGTCACCCCGAGGGCTGAGAGCTAAGGGTTTTGATGCATTAGTATTTCTATACCCCTAGAAAACCCTAGGGTTGAGACTGTGAATGTACAATGCCACTATTTTGTCCCCATCATGTGTAAAAAGATCAGCATAGGATCTGGAACAAGATGAATGCTCAACCAGGAGGATTATTAGTCTGACCTCTTCTTTTTGCATATTCAGAAACTGAGGCACAGAGAAGTGAAATGACTAGGCCTAAGGCCCCAGCTAGACTGTGGCAGGATGGAAACTAGAAATCAGGCATCCTGAGTTCATAGTCAAGATTTTTCCTACTGTATCAACTTGCTTATTATCACAAAGGAGCTCAAAGATCAGTGAGCTCAACCTCCCCACCATTTGTGGGTAGATGACTGTGGGAAATTGCTCCAGCTCTAACTAAAAATGCCAGAAGATATGCAGTCCCAGCCCAGAGACAAGGGAACAAGGCTTCTAGATGGAGCAATTTTTAGAGGGCATGGGGTAGAGTAGTACCAGGGGGAGGTAGGGGCCTCTGGCAATATTGACTGGCAGAAGATTCGGTGGATGGTAGTGCTGGGAGACAGCTAAAAAGTGGCATGTCTGTAGTGCCCTTTGTGATGGGGGCATTGGTTTGGGCAGGGAGGAGGTTCCCATAGGAGTAGCAACAGAGGTTTGGTGGCAGGTGTGGGAGAGGGGTTGACCAGGCTGCCCATTGTCATCTCTGTGGACAGGCTGTTCTGAAGTAGGATTTTAATATGTAGAGAACTACAATAGAGTTTACTGTGAAAAAGAACATGATACCTCAGTTAGTCTCTATTATTGGGGCATTCTGTTACAAAATGAGGAGGGATCACATATTTAGTGAGCATATACTATGTGCCAGACATTGTACTAGGCACTGGACACACATATTCACCGTGTCTCACAAACCAATTAGAATGGAAGATGTCACTGAGACTCAGGAGAGTCCAGTGGCCAAGAACAAGAAAACAGTGGGTGGCAGAGTCGAGTCCAGTGAGCCCAGGCTCCGTCTGACCAAAGCCCAGCTCCTCCCACTGCTCCGTGCAGGTTCACGGATAACTAAGCCCCTGCTAATTTGTTAGACCCTCATTCTGAAATTTTGAAATTCATTAGTCTAATTTTCTGCCATTCATAAGTGAACATACTTGCCTTCTTTTTCAATATATCCTCTCTTATAGAATAACAAGTCCTATTGGCTGTGGGTCTCAGTGGGGGAGAAGTTTATAACACAGGCATTTCAGCAACTGTGTAGCATTGGAGATTTTTCTTTTGGAGAGGTGCCACATCTTTTTGAGTGATGAGATGGTAGGGTATAGTTTGAAAAAAACAGGAATTTTTACTCTTCCCTTTTCTCTCTAGTATCAACTGCTCTCACCAGTGAAAACCAGCTGCCTGGAACCTTCACTCCCTTCCTCCCCACAAAAAGCTACCAGTTATCATTCATTCAATCAAATGTCAATTCAAAGGTTTACTATACCCTTATGAGAGATGATAAGTATCAAAAAAGTTTTAAAAATGAGCATTTCTTTTGAGCCAATATTTTACTTCTATGATTTTTACTAGGAAATAGTCATAAATTTACTTATAAGGACAGTCAATTGCAATATAAAACATTTAAAAACTTAAGTTAAAAAGTATCAGACCAGGTGCGGTGGCTCACGCCTATAATCCCAGCACTTTGGGAGGCCGAGGCAGGTGGATCACCTGAGGCCAGGAGTTTGAAACCAGCCTGACCAACATGATGAAACTCCGTCTCTAGTAAAAATACAAAAAATTACCTGGGCATGGTGGTGCATGCCTATAATCCCAACTACTTGGGAGGGTGAGGCATGAGAATTGTTTGAACCTGGGAGACAGAGGTTGCAGTGAGCCGAGATTGCTCCACTGCACTCCAGCCTGGGAGATAGATTGAGACTCTGTCTCAAAAAATATATATATCAATAAAATATACCATATAATATATAGTATTTTTAAATAAAAATAGCAGATAACTCATTTATATATATATATACAGTTGACCCTTGAACAACACTGGGGTTAGAGGAACCAGCCCTCATACAGTCAAAAACCTGTGTATAACCTTTGACTCCCCCAATATGTAACTATTAACCGCCTACTCTTGACCAGAACCCTTACTGATAACATAAACAGTCAATTAATACATATTTGTATGTTATATGTATTAAATACTGTATTCTTACAATAAAATAAGCTGGAGAAAAGAGAATGTTCTTAAGAAATTCATAGGGAAGAGAAAACATATTTAGTATTCACTAAGTGGAAGTGGGTCATCATAAAAGCCTTCATCCTCATTGTCTTCACGTTGAGTAGGCTGTGGAGAAGGAGGACGAGAAGGGTTGGTCTTGCTGTCTCAGGGGTGGCAGAGGCAGAAGAGGTGGAAGAGGTGGAAGAGGTGAAAGGGGAGGCAGGAAAGGCAGGCATACTTGATGTAACTGTTACTGAAAAATCTCAGCATATAAGTGGACCCTCACAATTCAAACCTGTGTTGTTCCAGGGTCGACAGTAATTTTAATTTAATAGACTTTATTTTTCAGATCAATTTTAGGTTCACAGCAAAATTGAGCAGAAAGTACAGAGATTTCCCTTATATCTCTTGCTCTCCAACTTACAGCCTCCACCACTATCAACATCCCACACAGCAGTGGTACATTTCTTACAACACAGGAACCTACATTGACGCACAATTATCAACCCAAATCCATAGCTTACATTAGGATGCACTTTTAGCGTTATACATTCTATGGATTTGACAAATGTATATCCTGTGTATCTGTCAGAAATGTTAGAACCAGAGCGACTCCATCTTGAATAGGGGCTGGGTAAAATGAGGATGAGACCTGCTGAGCTTCATTCCCAGAAGGTTAGACTTTCTTAATCACCGGATAAGACAGGAGGTTGGCAGGACTAGTTTCACAAGATACAGGTCGCAAAGGCCCTGCTGATAAAATGGAATACGCTAAAGAAGCTGGCAAAGCCCACCAGAACCAGGATGGCAACTAAAGCAAACTCTAGTTGTCCTCATTGCTCGTTATAACCCATTAGCATGCTAAAGTCACTCCCGTCAGCACCATTGACAGTTTAATGCCATGGCAACGTCAGAAGTTATCCTATATGGTCTAAAAAGGGGAGGAACCCCTCAGTTCTGGGAACTCCCTACCCCTTTCCTGGAAAACTGAGGAATAATACATCCCTTGTTTAGCATTTAATTAGGAAATAACGCTAAGTATATTCAGCCCATGTTGCCGCTCTGTCTATGGAGTAGCCATTCTTTTCATTCTTTTATTCTTTTTTCTTCTTCCTCTTCCTCTTCTTCTTCTTCTTCTCCTTCTCCTCCTCCTCCTCCTCCTCCTTCTCCTCCTCCTTCTCCTTCTTCTTCTTCTTCTTTTTTTTTTGAGACAGAGTCTCACTCTGTTGCCCAGGCTGGAGTGCAGTAGCGCAATCTCAGCTCACTGCAACCACCACCTCCCAGGTTCAAGCGATTCTCCTGCCTCAGCCTCCCTAGTAGCTGAGATTACAGGCATCTACCACTGCGCCCGGCTAATTTTTGTATTTTTAGTAGAGACGGGGTTTCACCATATTGGCCAGGCTGGTCTCAAACTGCTGACCTCAGGTGATCTGCCCGCCTTGGCCTCCCAAAGTGCTGGGATTACAGGTGTAAGCCATTGCGCCTGGCCCCTTTACCTTCTTAATAAACTTGCTTTCACTTTACTCTGTGGACTTATCCTAAATTCTTTCTTGCACAAAATCTAAGAACCCTCTCTTCGGGTCTGGATCAGGACCCCTTTCTGGTAGCAAATCCACCATTGCAAAACAATGTATTTTTAAAATAGGAAAATATATGTTAAATGCTAATATTTGTATTTGGATGATGAAATTACAGAATAATAGACATGACATTCTCACTGTATTTCTCACTATTGGTATACTTTACTTCACGATAAAACAATAGTTTTCAAGCGTCTCTGCTTAGGTAGGGGAACTGAAAGCTAATGGGAAATCTTGCCTTGACTGTTAGTGGTAGATAGCAAAAGAAAGTGAGTCCAGCTAAAAAATTAGAAGCAGTTAGTTAGAAGGATAATTGATATTTTGAAGGGATAGCATATTTTTGCTGCCCTATCCCCTGTCTTCTAGTAGAAGAAGAAATAGAAGAAGGCTTAGAGAGAGAGGATGCACTAGTACTACATGTGAATCATTTAATAGAAAAAAGATGTGATTATCCACACTAGTAATTTGTGATAATCTGTTTATATCTTAATGGAGAGGATTGCCCCAGAAACCTTTCAGGTGTAAAAGAAAATGCAGTTATTCTTCAACATGTGAAAATTCTAACTCTTGCAACACTTGGACTTATCTGCATTATTTTTAATATTGTTAGAGTCATTTCCTAGTTGCTAGTCTGCCTTTGCTACAAGATCACATAAGAGATCACCTCATGGGGGTACTCTCTGCTGTCCAATACTAGCATTTTAACTATATTTTCCCTTTGTCTACTTAGCAGTGATTGTGGTTTTGTTAGCATAGTTTACCAATTTTGCACTTATTATTTTTTTAAAATGAGAGAAAATATAGGCATAAAAGTGTTGATATAATAAAATCAGCTCTGTATTCTATCTAAGATAATTGAAATAAAGATAGATATTTGTAATAAAAATTTATAACCTTATTTGAAAATTCATTGGACAAATCATTCAACTCAGCAATCATAGGTAAAGGAAAAGAATAAAATTAAAGAATGTGTATAAGCAATGCAATGAGACAAGCAAAGCTATTAATGGTATAAGAATTAGAAAGGTTGAGGTAAAACTATTTGTTGACAATATGATTCTCTCTCTAGAAAACTCAAAAGAATCATGGAAAAACTATTACAAACAATAAAAGAATTTAGTAAAGTAACAAATTACAAAAAGCAACAATCATAAATTGATAACCTTCATATATATAAACAACCACTTATAGGATACAATGAGAGAGAGGATTCCATTTTGCAATAGCAAAGGAAAATAAAACAAAAACAATGATAAGCATAGATAACAAGAAATATCCAAACCACACATGAGAAGAACTATAAAATTTTTCTTAGGGATCAAAATATAGACATAAGCAAATAGATTCAACATCATAAAATGTAAATTTTTCTTCAATTTATAAATTCAATACAGTTCACATAAAATTACGGATACCATGAGTATTTTTTGTCTGGAGCTGCTTCCAGTTGATTATAATGTACATTTGGAATAAGAAGAAAGAACAGCCAGAAAAACATTGAGAATGAAAGGCCATGATGGGGGAGGGGTGTCCCTACTAAATATAATACATGCATAACATTACAATAATTGGAAGGATCCTGTGCTTAACACTGTGAGGTGGTGGCTCGTGAGTAGATGAGCACATCAATGAACAGATAGACTGTGAGGTGGTGGCTCGTGAGTAGATGGGCACATCAATGAACAGATAGATAGACTGTGAGGTGGTGGCTCGTGAGTAGATGGGCACATCAATGAACAGATAGACTGTGAGGTGGTGGCTCGTGAGTAGATAGGCACATCAATGAACAGATAGACTGTGAGGTGGTGGCTCGTGAGTAGATAGGCACATCAATGAACAGATGATAGACTGTGAGGTGGTGGCTCGTGAGTAGATGGGCACATCAATGAACAGATAGACTGTGAGGTGGTGGCTCGTGAGTAGATGGGCACATCAATGAACAGATGATAGGCTGTGAGGTGGTGGCTCGTGAGTAGATAGGCACATCAATGAACAGATGATAGACTGTGAGGTGGTGGCTCGTGAGTAGATAGGCACATCAATGAACAGATGATAGACTGTGAGGTGGTGGCTCGTGAGTAGATGGGCACATCAATGAACAGATGATAGACTGTGAGGTGGTGGCTCGTGAGTAGATGGGCACATCAATGAACAGATAGACTGTGAGGTGGTGGCTCGTGAGTAGATAGGCACATCAATGAACAGATAGACTGTGAGGTGGTGGCTCGTGAGTAGATGGGCACATCAATGAACAGATGATAGACTGTGAGGTGGTGGCTCGTGAGTAGATAGGCACATCAATGAACAGATGATAGACTGTGAGGTGGTGGCTCGTGAGTAGATGGGCACATCAATGAACAGATAGACTGTGAGGTAGTGGCTCGTGAGTAGATGGGCACATCAATGAACAGATGATAGACTGTGAGGTGGTGGCTCGTGAGTAGATGGGCACATCAATGAACAGATAGACTGTGAGGTGGTGGCTCGTGAGTAGATGGGCACATCAATGAACAGATGATAGACTGTGAGGTGGTGGCTCGTGAGTAGATGGGCACATCAATGAACAGATGATAGACTGTGAGGTGGTGGCTCGTGAGTAGATGGGCACATCAATGAACAGATAGACTGTGAGGTGGTGGCTCGTGAGTAGATGGGCACATCAATGAACAGATAGACTGTGAGGTGGTGGCTCGTGAGTAGATGGGCACATCAATGAACAGATGATAGACTGTGAGGTGGTGGCTCGTGAGTAGATGGGCACATCAATGAACAGATAGACTGTGAGGTGGTGGCTCGTGAGTAGATGGGCACATCAATGAACAGATGATAGACTGTGAGGTGGTGGCTCGTGAGTAGATAGGCACATCAATGAACAGATGATAGACTGTGAGGTGGTGGCTCGTGAGTAGATGGGCACATCAATGAACAGATAGACTGTGAGGTGGTGGCTCGTGAGTAGATGGGCACATCAATGAACAGATGATAGACTGTGAGGTGGTGGCTCGTGAGTAGATGGGCACATCAATGAACAGATGATAGACTGTGAGGTGGTGGCTCGTGAGTAGATAGGCACATCAATGAACAGATAGACTGTGAGGTGGTGGCTCGTGAGTAGATGGGCACATCAATGAACAGATGATAGACTGTGAGGTGGTGGCTCGTGAGTAGATGGGCACATCAATGAACAGATGATAGACTGTGAGGTGGTGGCTCGTGAGTAGATAGGCACATCAATGAACAGATGATAGACTGTGAGGTGGTGGCTCGTGAGTAGATGGGCACATCAATGAACAGATAGACTGTGAGGTGGTGGCTCGTGAGTAGATGGGCACATCAATGAACAGATAGACTGTGAGGTGGTGGCTCGTGAGTAGATGGGCACATCAATGAACAGATGATAGACTGTGAGGTGGTGGCTCGTGAGTAGATGGGCACATCAATGAACAGATGATAGACTGTGAGGTGGTGGCTCGTGAGTAGATAGGCACATCAATGAACAGATAGACTGTGAGGTGGTGGCTCGTGAGTAGATGGGCACATCAATGAACAGATAGACTGTGAGGTGGTGGCTCGTGAGTAGATGGGCACATCAATGAACAGATAGACTGTGAGGTGGTGGCTCGTGAGTAGATGGGCACATCAATGAACAGATGATAGACTGTGAGGTGGTGGCTCGTGAGTAGATGGGCACATCAATGAACAGATGATAGACTGTGAGGTGGTGGCTCGTGAGTAGATGGGCACATCAATGAACAGATAGACTGTGAGGTGGTGGCTTGTGAGTAGATAGGCACATCAATGAACAGATAGAAAACCCAATAATAGACTCAAATACATATAAAAATTAGTACATGACAAAAAACATGTAAAATTAGTGAAAAAAGGTAAAATTTTAAATAAGAGGAGTTGTGATAACTAAATTAAAAAAGGTAAAATTGGATCAATTTTTCACACTGAAGCTAGAATAAATTCCAGATGGGTCAGAGATTTGTGTAAACAATAAAACCGTAAAAGTACTAGAATAAAACATGCATAAATGCTTTTATAGCTTGGAAATGGAGAAAACTCTTCCTAAGTATGATTTGAAAACAAGCATCAACAAGGGGAAAAGACTAATAAATTTGATTACATATAGATAAAAGGTAAAAATACTTTGCATGACAAGGTAAAATAACTAATAAAAAATCCACTTAAAACATACATCACAAGCAAAGTCAATGACAAGTGATAAATCTGGAAAAACATTAGCAATTTATATCACAAAAGTGGTTGGCACAAGTTGCAGTAAGCTAAGATTGTGCCACTGCACTCCAGCCTGGGTGACAGTGTGAGTGAGACCCTGCCTGAAAAAAAAAGAAGTTTGAAAAGCTCCAATATAGAGGAAGCCCTCAATAGCATATCTGCCTCAGTCATGACCATAACAACTTTAATTTGAATATATATATATGTTTTTAAAAAGAGAAAAAATATTTAAAGCTATTTAAAGCATAGTATTTTGACGGTAGACAGATATATCTTATGGTCAAAAAATACTGCAAAGTAATCATCACATCCTTAATAATAATGTTGTTATGGTTGTTTTGAAATATACATACACTTATACTTTGTCTGGTTTCTTTTTTAAATTCACCCACAAAAATGTCACATACAATGTTACAGGTAAGTTTTGTTAGATATTCAAAGAACAGATAATTCTAATCTTATATAAGATCTAAAAAGAAGAAAATTGAGAAATGCTCTCCCCTTTTATGCTAGACAGAATAATGGCCTCGCAAAGATATCTACATCCTAATTCCTGGAACCTGTGAATATCTGCCTTAGCAAAAGGACTTCACAGATATAATTAAGTTATCCTGGGTAATATCCAGGATAATTATCCTGAATTATTTAGGTGGATCCAGTGTAATCACACATGTCTTTCTAAGTGAAGGGAAAGTAGGAGAGTCAGAGAGAAGGGGATGTGACCACAGAAACAGAGCTCTGAGTCATGCGATTGCTGTCTGGAAGGGGACCATGAGCCAAGGAATGCAGACAGCATCTAGAAGATAAAAAAGGCAACAAAAACAGATTCTCTCTGAGAGCCTCTGGAATGAACACAGCACTGATGACACCTTAATCTCAGCCAGTGAAATTAATTTTGTACTTCTGACTATGAGAACTACAAGATAATTAATCAGTGTTGCTTTAAGGCACTAAGTTTGTGGTAAATTACTACAGAAGCAACAGGAAACTAACACATTCCCTGTATCTTATAAAATATTAGCATAGCACTATTCACAATGGCCAAGACATGGAATCAACTGTGTACATCAACAGATGAATGGATAAAGAAAATGTGGTATGTTCGACTCAGCAATCCTGTTAATGGGTGTATAGCCAAAAGAAAACAAATCATTCTGCCAAAAGGACGCATGCACTCACATGTTCATCGCAGCTCTGTTCATAATAGCAAAGACATGGAATCAACCTAGGTGCCCATCAACAGCGGACTGGATAAAGAAAATATGGTGTATGTATACCATGAAATACTTCACAGCCATAAAAAAGAATGAAATCATGTCGTTTGCAGCAACATGGATGCAGCTGGAGGCCATTATCCTAAGCCAGTTAGCGCAGGAAAAGAAAACCAAATACTGCATGTTCCCACTTATAAATGAGAGCTAAACATTGGGTACTCGTGCACATAAAGATGGCAACAATAGAAACTGGGGACTACTAGAAGGAGGGGCAAGGGTTGAAAATCTAACAGTTGGGTACTAAGCACAGTACCTGGGTGGTAGGATCATTCGTGCCCAATACCTTAGCATCACACAATATACCCAGGGGGAAAAAAACCCTACACATGAACCTATAAATCTAAAAAGTTGGAAAAAAGAAGAAAATGTGGTGTATATATATACAACAGAATACTATTCATCCATAAAAAAGAATGAAATCCTGTCATTTGTGACAACATGGATGAGCCTGGAGAGCATTATGTAAGTGAAATAAGCCAGGGACAGAAAGACAAATACCAAATGTTCTCACTTGTATGTGGAAACTAAAAAAATCGGTATCATAGAAATAGAGATTAGAATAGTGGTTATTAGAGGCTGGGAATGGTTGGGGGTTGCAGAAAAAGTGGGTTACTCAGAGGTTGGTTAACAGACACAAAATTACAGCTAGATAGAAGGAATTAGTGCTGTATAGCATTGCAGGGGGACTATAATTTACAACAATTTATTGTTGAATGTTCCCAACATAAAGAAATGATAAATGCTTGAGGTGATAGATATGCTAATTATCCTGATTCAATAATTATATATTGTATACATGTATAAAAATATCACATTGTGTGCCATAGTATGTACAACTATTATGTGTCAATTAAAATAGTAATAAAAGCAAAAAAAAAAGAAGTTAGTGTAATTTTGATACCAAAATAAAAAACAGCATGAGAAAGAAAATAGATAAGCTGATTTCATTCTTAAGTATGTGAACACCCTAAATAAAACATTGGCAAAACAATGCTAGCAAGTATTTTTTTTAATCATTATCAAGTTGGGTTTATCCCAGGCATATGAGGACATTTTATCATTAGAAAAGTTATTAGTAATTCATCACCATAACAAATTGAAGAAAGGTCACAAGATAACCTTTATAGGTGAAAAAGAGTGCATTCAATAAAATTTAAAACACATTTATGATTAAAAACTAAAAACTCTTAAGCCATGATGGAATAATTAGCATCAGATTAGCTCTTTCATTTCAAACAACTATAAAACAGGGTGAATATATTAATTACTGTTTTCAGATGTTGGACAAAAGTGACAAATGACTGTGATCCCTGAGAAAAGAGAACGAAATTAGGCGAGCCCTACAATCACCTGCCTGAAGGCACTTTGCGGATTGTGGCATAGGTAGAGGGAGCTCGAACAGAGCACGGCAGTCTTGCTGAATTGGAGAGACAGATACTGGAGTTCAGGACCCTTGGAGTGGCTGGAATTTACAGAGCAGAATGCCAAAAAGGAGCTGCAGCAAAAGAGAGGCCTAAATATTTACTTAGAGGATTCTCTGAGTTTTTGGCAAATATTAAGCTGCACATATGCAGAGACTCTACAAGCCTGAGCAAAAAAGAATGACCAGGGAAGAAATACTAGTGGAGCTACTAGTGAGCTGAACAGTGGAGCTCACGAAGGCCAGAAAGCATTTGAGTTCCAACCAGACAGAGTGACAAGGCTTCACTGAACCCATTAGGGCATTTGGTAGAGGCCCCCAAAAGAGCACAACTGACCCTAGCATAAAGGCTACACTACTCATCCTAACAAAACTTAAAGACAATTCCTAAAAATATCAAGTGGATTCATAAGAAACTAAATGCCCCCACAAAAACTTAACACTCTGAAAAAGACAACTATACTTAAAAATGTAACATTCAAAATGTCCAGTATCTAATAAAATTAGTAAACATGTGAAAAAGCAAGAAAATGGTACCCTTAACCAGGAGGAAAGTCAGTTGACAGAAACAGACCCAGAAGTCATAGGATGATGGGAGTAATTGAAAAAGACTGTATAAATTGTTCAAATGTTTGAAAAAAAAAACATAAACATATTGAAGGAACAAATAGAGAGTCTCCATAGAGAAGGGGAAACTTATTTTAAAAGGAAAAGAAGATTCCATCACAACTTGGCAAAGAAAACAAAAAATAGATGATAAAAAATTTAAAAAGATTGTTACAAATTATGAAGCTGAAAGATAAAATAGCCAAACCAAAATATTGATTGGACAGGACTATTAGCAGATGAAATCGTGCTGAAAAAAAAAATCAGACTTAAAGACAGGCAGTGGAATCTATCCAAACTGAAGCCCAGAAAGAAAAACAAAGGGCTTATGGGAATAAACCAAGCTTCATGCCTTATGGAACAATATTAGATAGAGAAAAGAGACAAATTGGAGCAGGAAAAATGTGAAAGAAAATTAGGAAAATATTTTGAACTGAAAATAAAAAGACAACATATGAGAGTTTGTAGGTTGTAGGTATAATAATGTTAAGAGGAAAACCTATAGCTCATGTTCTTATTTGAAAAAGACTAATATTTAAAAATAATGATCCAAGTTACCAACTTAAAAAGCTCAAAAAGAAAAGCAAATCAAACCCAGTAGCATTAGAAGAAATGAATTCCTAAAGTTAAGAGAAAAGATATATAAAATAAGAAGCTGACAAACAATAGAGAGAAATTAATAAGCGAAAAAGTTCAATCAGGGCATGGTGGCTCATGCCTGCAATCCCAGTGCTTTGGGAGGGTGAGGTAGGAGGATTGCTTGAGCCCAGGAATTCAAGACAAGCCTAGGCAATGTAGTGAGACCACATCTCTACAAAAATAAACATAAAAGTTGATTCATTGAAAGATTAATAAAAATAAAGAAACTCATAGGCTAAAAGAAAAACCCAACAAATAACCAATATCAAGGATAAAGAGGAATAATTACTATCCATATCATCTACATTAAAATGACAATAAGGAAATATTATGAAACATTTTATGCCAACAAATTTGGCAACTTATATAACATAGAAAATTTCTTGAAAGACAGTAATTACTGAAATGGACACAAGCAGAAATAGAATATTTGGGTAGCCCTATATCCATTAGATTTAATATGTAGTTAAAATACAGTAACAAATTTATATTAAATTAATAAAAGCAAAGCAAAGGCATGCTAGACCCAGATTGCTTCACTGTTGAATTTTATCAAACATTAAGATACAAATAATAATTTTACATTTTTATAATATAGAGAGGAAGAAACAATTTCAACTTACTTCATGGGGCTAGCATAACTGTGATACCGAAACCAGAAAAAGACATTAAAATAAAGTACAATATTTCTCATATATATTAATTCAAATCTCCCTATGAAAATATTAACAAATTTAATTCTGCAATATATGAAAAGGATAATACTTCGAGACCAAATTGGCTTTATGCCAGGAATTAATGGGTGGTTTAACATTCTAAAATTAATTAATGTAAATCATCAAATTAATATAATCATGTTAATAAAAATAGAGAAAACATTTTAAAACAATTCAACTTCCATTCCTGATTTAAAAAAAAAAAATCCTCAGAAAACTAGAATCAAAGAGAATTTCCTTACCCTGATGGAAGACATCTACAAAGAACTACAGCTAACATTATACTCTTTGCTGAAAAATTGAACACATTCTTCCTAAGGAGAACAAGGAAAGGATAGGCAATATCATTACTTTTATTCAACATTATATTCCTGTTCCTAGTCAGTGCAATAAAACAAAACAAGCAAATGAAAAGGAATACGGATGGGAAGTAAACAGTAAAACTGGTTTTTATTTGTAGACAACATAATTGTATAGGTAGAAAATCTTAGGGTCGATGAAATAATAATTAGAACTAATAAGTGAATTTAGTAGGATTGTAGTGTATTTGTTGTCTATTGTTGCATAACATTACCTCAAAAAGTAACAACTTAAAACAACAGACATTTATTATATCATGATTCCTAGGGATCACAAATCCAGGTGATGTTTAGCTGACTGCCTCTGCCCCAGGTTCTCTCACAAGGCTGCAATCAAAGTTTCAACTGGGGCTACAGACTCATCTGAAGGCTTGGTAAAGGATTCTCTTACTCATGTGGTTGTTGGCAGGATTCAGTTCCTGATGGCTGTTGGACTGAAGGCCTTAATTTTTCACTGCACTGTGTTTGAAGACTTCCCTCAATTTCTTGCCATATGGTCCTTCTCCACTGGACATATCCCAACATGTCAGTTGACTTCCATCAGAGCAAGCAAGCAAATGAAAGCAAGTTAGTGTTAGCAGAAGTCAGTATTTTTGTAACCTAACATGAAGTGATATCGCATCTCTTTTTCCATTTTCTGTTTGTTAGAAGAAAGTCACTAGGTCTAGTCCACACACAAGGGAAGGGGATTGTACAAGGATATGAATATCAAAAGAAGGGATTGGGCCGGGTGCGGTGGCTAATGCCTGTAATCCCAGCACTTTGGGAGGCCGAGGCGGGCAGATCACAAGGTCAGGAGTTCAAGACTAGCCTGGCCATCATGGTGAAACCCTGTCCCTACTAAAAATACAAAAATTAGCCGGGTGTGGTGGCAGGCACCTGTAATCCCAGCTACTCGGGAGGCTGAGGCAGGAGAGTTGCTTGAAACCTGAAGGCAGAGGTTGTAGTGAGCCAAGATCATGCCACTGCACTCCAGCCTGGGCAAGAAGAGCGAAACTCTGTCTCAAAAAAAAAGAGAAGGGATCACTGGAGGCCATCAAAAGCTGTCTACTACATGCAAGATGCGTGGTCACTCTATAAAAAACTATTGCATTTCTATAATTCAGCAACAAAAAAATTAAAAATTAAATTTTAAAAATACCATTTAAAATATCATCAGAAATACAATACAGTGAAAAACACATCTTATGAAATATATGTAAGACCTCTATAATGAAAACTATAAACCAATACTGAAATAAATGAAAGGAGACATAGACAGATGGAGAAATATATGATGTTCATGCATTGGAAAACTCTATACCGTTATGATGTCTGTTTTTTGCCAAGTTAATCTGTAGGTTTAATGCACTTTATCTAAGTTGATCTGTGGATTTAATGCTATAGCAATCAACATCCCAGCAGGATTTTTGTAGAACTTGTAAATGGATTCAAATTTATATGGAAATGCAAAGGACCTAGAATAGCCAACGCAATCTTGAAAAAACAAAACGAAAGTGGAAGACTTAAACTATCTAATTTTAAGATTAAATGCAAGTTCCAGTAATTAAGATAGTTTAGTATTGCTGAAAAGGTAGACAAAGAGATTAGTGGAAACAAAGAGACCAGAAGTAAACCTACACTTATATGACTAGTTGATTTTGACCAAGGTGACAAAGCACCTAAACATCTCTAGGAAAGAAATATCTTTTCAACAAATGAAAAAGAATAACTGGATGTATGGAAGAAAAAAAAATTGACATACTTCACGTTCACAAAAAAATTAATTTGAGATGGATCATATAACCTAAACATTATGGCTGAAGCTTTAGTGTTTCTGGATAAATACATAAGAGAACATATGTACAAATTTGAAATAGGCAAAGATTACTTAGACAGAATCCCTAGAAATTACTGATGCACACAACACTGATAAAATAGAGTAACTGAAAGTATTCCACATTTCAAAAGACATTGTTAAAAAGTAAATAGGCAAGTTACATACTGGGATAAAAGATTCCCAATATATGTTATCTATATATACACACTACAATTCCTACAACTCAATAATAAAAGGCAAATAACCTAGGCTAGGTGCAGTGGCTCATGCCTGTAATCCCAGCACTTTGGGAGGCTGAGACGGGCAGAACGCGAGGTCAGAAGATCGAGACCATCCTGGCTAACACGGTGAAACCCCCTCTCTACTAAAAATACAAAAAATTAGCCGGGCATGGTGGCACGTGCCTGTAGTCCCAGCTACTTGGGAGGCTGAGGCGGGAGAATTGCTTGAACCTGGGAGGCGGAGGTTGCAGTGAGCTGAGATGGTGCCACTGCACTCCAGCCTGGGCGACAGAGCGAGACTTCATCTCAAAAAAAAAAAAAAAAAAAAAAAAGGGAAGCAACCTAATTTTTCAAAGTGGGCAAAAGATCTAATAGACATTTCACAAGGAAGATATACAAGTGGCCAAGAAGCAAAGGAAAAATGCACAACATCATAAATCATCAGGGAAATTCAGATTGAAACAGGAGATATCAGTACACACCCACTAGAATGGCTAACATTAAAAAGACTGACCACACCAAATATCAGTAAGAATATGGAGCAACTAGGTGGGAGCTTAAAATATTACAACCAATTTAGAAATCTATCTGGAAGTTTCCTACAAAGTTAAACATAAATTTATGATTCTGAAAGTCTACTTCTAGATATGTATTGGCCTTTTTGAGTAGTCTTCAGAACCCATGTCCATTATATTTATTACAAGAACACTTTGGAAGAAAATATTTCTAATGAATATAACAGACATGGGTTATTAGGCAGAATACACGAAGAACCCTTATAAATTAATTTTAAAAGACAAGTCAATAGAAAAAAGGTAAAAATTGTGACCAAGCAGTGTTCAGAAGAGCATACTTAAAAGACTCTTCTACCTAACTAGTAATCAAGAAAATGCAAATTAAAAACAAGATGACAAAATTATAAAAGTCTAACAGTACCTAGTTTTGCAAATAATGTAGAAAAATGGAAATTCATCTGCTGGAAGAGTGTGAATTAGTACAACCTCTTTGGAGAATAATTTGGTGATATGTGATATGCTTAAAGATAAACACACCCTTTGATCCAGCAATTCTACACCTGCAAATACCCTTGAGAAAAAAAAAATGCGTATGTGCACAGGAACCATGGACAGGAATGTTCGTAACAACAATGTTTGTAATAGGAAAACATTCTGGAGGCCCATAAGTGTTCATTGACATTAAAATGGATAATTCTGTATGTTTACACTGGGGTGTAATAATCTGCAATGAAATGAATGAGTGAGAACTACCTGCAGCAATGTGGATTAGTCTCATAAATATAACATTAAGAGGAAAAGAGCAAGTTGCAGAAGGATATATACTGTATGATTATGGCATCATGATGATGCTGAAATGGTAATGTGTTTTGTTTAAGGATGGATAAATAGGCGAATAGGAAGAAAGGAAAGAAGGAAGGAAGGAAGGAAGGAAGGAAGGAAGGAATTGGGTAGCACAGCATACTAGTAGCACAGACTCAGGATCCAGACTTCTATATTTGTATTCCAGCTCTGTAATTTGCTAACTGTGTGACTTTAGGCAAGTTGCTTAACTTCTCTGTGTCATAGTTTTGTCCTTTGTTAAACAAGGATAACTGTACTCTCCAACTCACTGGGTTATTAGAAGGATTGGTTATTGTAAGGATTGTTAGTATTTGTAAAGATTTTGTAAATGACATAGAACAGCACCTGTCAGAATGCCTGTATCTGTCAAATAAATGCGAGCAATAAACATTGAATTCTGGAGAGTGGTCACTGGTGTGGGAGGAAAAAGGAATATTGGGGGCTTCCACTAAATTTCAAATATCTTATTTCTTAAGCTGGATGGTGGACACACAGATGTTTTTATATTATTCTTTTTGATGGGTCAAAATGTTTGAAAATTTAAAAGGGGATGCATAAACTATTTCAAATAAATTGTCAAACTTGTTGGGGGAAAAGTTATAATTAAAGATTGATATTGTAGTATCTTTCAGAAATCTGGTGTATTAGTCCATTCTCACGCTGCTAATAAAAAATTACCCAGGATTGGGTAATTTGTAAAGAAAAGAAGCTTAATTGACTCACAGTTCCATAGGGCTGGGGAGGCCTCAGGAAACTTACAATCATGGCAGAAGTGGAAGCAAAACATGTCCTTCTTCACATGGTGGCAGCAAGGAGAAGTGCAGAGTGAAGAGGGGAAAAGGCCCCTATCAAACCATCAGACCTCAGAGAACTCACTCACTATCACGAGAACAGCATGGAGGCAACTGCTCCCATGATTCAATTACCTCCCACCGACTCCCTCCCACAACACATGGGGATTATGGGAACTACAATTCAACATGAGATCTGGGTGGGAGCACAGCCAAACCATGTCATCTGGGAAGAGAAGCTCCCTTAAAATATATTAGTCCTAGTTTTTGCACCTTCAATTTTGGTAACATTTTCTGGAATATGTTGTACATAAAGTAGGAAACTGCTTATACCTGGCCCCAAATTTGGAAGCATCCCTAAACCTAGGGTACAAAGCACTAGCCTTGGAATCAGAAAACCGAAATTCTGTCCGTGCTTCTGCTGTTGATTTACTTTGAGTCCCTGTGCCAGTCTATCTCCAAAGACATCCTCGTGTTTCATTTTATCTATCTTTAGGATGGATGTGTCGTCTTCCACCTCTTTTAAAAGGCAGGAATGGAACCATCTTTCCTTATCTTCAGCACAGAAGGGAGAGTTAGAATTTCCTTTCCCACCCTCCCCGGCTGCCTTTCGCTAACTAGCAAAGACGTTTATTTTATTTTAATGAAGTCTGTGAAAAATGATTCATGCTTGAAAGCAGCCTTTTCCCTTTACTTAATGACAGCTTCAGCTTCTGAAAGTAAGCTAAAATGTAGAAAAAAAAATCCCATGTGGCTTTCAGAATGTACAGATGAGCATATATGCTGTGCTTTCAAAATTTTCTTTGTTAGTGGATCTATTGTACACATAAGCAAGAGCAGTCTAGACCTTCAGAAAGGAGAATCGCAAGAAAAGCCATTTTCTAATTTCCCAATTGTTTGTTTCCCAATTGTTCACTTTAGGGAAGACGGCGACATTATAGTGGTGACAGCCAGTCACTTCGATATGTGTGTACTGCTGCATTTCGGAGAAGACACATGCAGTTGTCTTCTCCCTGGTGTGTCTGATTTCAGACTCCCAAACTATCATTCATTTAAAAATAAAACAAACAAAAAACCCTGCTTACCCCTTTCCATGTCGATAGGAATTATATACTGATAATAAGAGGGCCTGGCTTTTAAGCCTATTTATTTGAAAAAATAAGAATGGGTGCCCAGCCCAGCTGATGTGCTAATGACGTCTACTCAAGCTTTTTCCTCTTATTGTATAGAAGATGAAAGCATTTGGCTTGAAGCGTTGTTCTGGCTCATCTCCTTCTGTGCATTCCGTCCCTCTTTATCTGATTCCTTGCAGTTGGCATAGGGGGCCCTTGATGCATCTCTGGTTGACTGGGGGTCTTGAGCTTCCATCTAAACAGAGGTGGAATAAAGCTCAGAGCTTATTTTGTCAAGCATGGTTGGTTTCTTTTTAAGCCCACATATGCTAGAAGGGGAATTTAATCCTTGCATTTCTGATTTGTTTACACTAAAGAGTTGTGTTGTGAGAGAGATGTGGTGTCTGTGAGACTGTTTGAACGTTTTAATAAAGCTTTGTGAAAAACATTTTCTCTGAAAACAGGAAACCAGATTTTGCCATGTGTAAATAAATATAAAATACCAATGGGCTCAAAGCTCCCAACCTGAAGGTTCTGAATGGAGCCCATGCTTAAACAATTAATGTGATTTTCATCGTTATCTTGGAATGAGTGTAAAGTCTCCCCATATGAACGTTATTTCTCCTTTTGCACGTGATTATTACATCTCTGCGTTAAAGTTGGTTCTACACAGAAACAGTGCTACATCAGGCAATTCCCAGGATTCATTCATTCTTCAAACATGCATTGAGCAGCTATAAGTGACTATTGGACACAGTGATACAAACATGAAGAAGATTCAGTTTTACATTCAAGGAGCCCATGGCCCATGGTCTGGTTCAGAAAACTGACTTATAAACAGATTATGATGATACAAGTTAATAAGTGCAATTGTAGCCATGTGTTACGGGTATTTCGGGGGCCTGGAAATTAGGCATTTGAGTCAGCCAGAATAAAGTCAGGGAAGGCTTCCTATATCTTAAAAGATGGGAAAGATTTGCCATTCTAAGTGAGGGAATGGGTACTTTGGCAAGAAATGTCTGTGTGTGTGTGTGTGTGAGTGTGTATTCGTGTGTTTGTGCATATACTCGTGCACATGTTACGGAGATAAGGAGGAGGAACAATAAAAAAATCAAGCAGTTCAGCATGGCTAGAAAATATATGTAGGGCAGATGAGCCCAAAAGGTAAATGGGAATCAAACCAGGTTAGTTGGCATGGAGAGATTCTATTCTGGGGTGATGAATAATGTTTGCTTTTTAGATTGATCACTCTGGCAGCTTCACGGGTGAGGAACTGGGGAGGGCTGGAAACCACTGGAGTCACATTGAAGCTCTTCTTGTTCTTCAGGGTCACTTCAATCTCTGTTCTTACATAAACAAATCACCAAAAGTCCATGGTGTATCCAGAAGTAAGGTAATCAAACAAAACCCAAACCCTCTGGAAGACACAGGCTGGCAGGAGACTCTCTGGGTCAGAAGTAATAGCTGTTTAGGCCCACCCTGACTCTTCCCTAAATCCTCACTGGTCTTCCTACCTGCTCCCACCCCATTTCCAAGTCCAACTTTAAAATTTGGATCCAAGTGGGAAAAAATCCTTCATTTTTGTATTTGCTTTCAGCATAGCTGAGACAGGCAGTAATTTTCAGAAGGACCTTCATTTTTAAAAACACCACCGAAGAAAGCACAAATGGAAAACAATGAAGAAAATACAGAAAGCTGTCAAACAATTATGCTTACAATATACAGATTTTGTGTCCTATGATAACCAATGGTCCTGCCAGACCCAAGGGGTATATTCTGCTATGCTCTCCCAGAAATCATTTCTTAAGCTCTTTGCTCACCCATTCTCTTTCCTACCCGTTGGGATTCCAGGCTCACAGATGTGGGAAAAACAGTGCACAGTCAATATTGCAGATGGGCCATCGCCAGGTGGACAGCAGGGCTTCCAGCTCTCTAGGGGGGTCAACATTTTTGGAAGCCATAGTCTCTCCCAGAGACACTTCCTGGCTTCCTGTGGGGATACTGGCTCTGGGGTAAAGACCCTGGGGCAGAGTGAATAGGAGCATGGTATGAGTCTTTTCCGCAGAGGCTGGAACATAAAATCCGGTGTTTCAGATGTGTCTTCTGCATGAGCCTTCCCTCAATCCTCCCTATCCCCACCCACATTCAGACCTTTTATTACCTCTTGTGCAAACGATTGCCTTGGTCTTGTCCACAAATGCTGCAGTATTTTCTTTTCCAAAGTTTATCTCTGACCTTATGATCTCTCTCTTGTTGTCTACCAGATGAATTGAAAACTTTTCTATCTGGTGATCAATGCCAGTCAAACTCCCCAGCCAAATCTCCCCTGCACACAACCTATGTGTAGGTCAAACCACAATAACAAGATATGCTGATTCCCAGACATGCCCCTGTCTTTATTCACATGGGTCCTTCCACAGGGAATGCCCTGTTTTGCCAATTCAATGGGCTGAAAATCCAAACTATCCTTAAAAATCCATCTCTGGGCCACTGACTTGATGAACTCGTCATCTTCCTTTTGACATTTATTTTACTCTGACTTGTTTTGGAGGAGATATATATATATATATTTAATAATTCTCATTTACCACATTCTGTTTCCTGTACCAAATTAAAGAGTCATGGAAGACAGGAATAAAGTATCTTACAGATAAGTGTAGAGGTCAAAGAAGAGACTATGAAAATTGCTAGCTTGAGGATTAGCACATTGTAACCACTCCAGAAATGTCACCAAGGTTTGCAGCAATGATTCTAGGGTCAGACAGAACTAGATTTGAACCCTGACTCCACCATTGGCTAGCTTGGTGACTCTGAGAATTATTTAATCTCATGGAGCCTCAGTTTTCTCTTGTGTAAAAAAAGTTACCTAGCTTTCTTTCTTCCTCAAGGTGGTGTCAGTATAAATTTGATAATCTATTAAATTATATCATAGACATAAACATGCTTTGTCCCGTGCATAGCTCTTAGCAATCTCTTAATAAACTCGTGCTATCATTATGGGGCCTAGAACAGTGCTTTGTTTGACAAAGAAAAACAAAAACATAGGAAAAGCTTGTTAAAATAAATTTGGAGTGGAGGCTTCATGCCTCAGATGCAACTACCTCCCATAATATGTGAATCTGGATTCTAGTCAGGGGTCTCAATTCTCCTGCCTATTCTCTTCTTTAAGGGGAGCTTCTCCTATTCCAGCCTTTGCTCTCTGTGACTTTGCCGTGGCTAGATCCCTACTGGTGCACCCTGCTGGGGCTGAGAGTTAGCCAATTGTAAGGCACCATGCTAAAAGCCCCTCCACTGATGTGCCCCCTGTGGATTTCTGTAGAGTGTGAGGTAGGAGAGTATTCCATTTTTCTGACTCCTCTGAGTTTCCACCATTTCTCAGACAACACTAGAGGAGCTATGCTTAGGTACTCTGCACGTGAGGATGTTTGTGCACGTAGCTATATTAAATTGATTAGGGCTGAAATGAAAGTCTGGACAACAGTGCTAATACTAATAAGGGCAAAAAAAGGCTGTTTCCATTGTCATTCTGACAGGATCTATGTAATGCAGGACAACCAGGAGGACTCCAGAAAGTGCCCTGTCCAGCTGTTTTGTAGGCTGGCCCTGATTTCTGTTCCTCATACATTGAACGCACATTGCCTGTGGATATTAACCAGCCATCCAATTGATGGTTTCAGTTTTCATCTCTGTTCTGGGGCGAGAGCACGCAATGCATTGCAGGAAGCCGATCAATTATTTGCAAGCGGGATATGCGATACCATCTCCAGCACTCCAACCACAGCTGAAATCCAATTCCCTCAGCTGGCTTGGATTTGGAGGGGAAATGAAAGTCACATTTTGGAAAAGTGGGATTGATTCTGCATGTTACAACTGATGCTTATGCAAAAGACCAGCTGTGGAGACGTCCTCCCATGATCAATCTCCAATTATCAATTTCAAGGAGTGACAGTTGAACCACACTGGTCTAGTACATTTTCAGTAATTTTAAGTAAATTTTGATGACTCGCATAGGGCCTCAGTTTTCTTATCTGGTAATAGATATAATCATGTACCTGTGGTGCTGTTTAAAGATTAGATTAGACAGTAGATGCAGAAGCAAATTACCATGAAGCTACTGATGCTTAAGCCCCTCATTTGCATGTGTCCCTTTCAAGACCTTGTGCCTAACTTTATACTCATAATGTTCTATCCTTTTTCTTAAAGAGGGTCCAGAATCATACAAGCTTCAAACCCCACAAGCCCGGGTCTGTTCCGAGGTGGGTGCTCAGATGGCAGGAAACAGCTGACACATCAGCAGGCCAGGAGACAAGGAAGGAAGGTGGGAATGTCTCTGGAGATTGGAAACTTTATTAAGCATTTTCTAATTGCCAGAGCACTTGTCCTTCAACTAATTGCCAGGGCTTGAGAGGGATCTGAGCAGAATATCCTCCAAATATGTGAGTTGATCATGGCTTAAGCTGTTAACTCACTAGTGGGACTTGTGTCGTGACTGAAAACAGTTCCTAAGGGTATTTACCACTCATGGTGGGATTTCAGGCTCGGCAACTGGTGCATGGGGGATATGGTCTTGGGCAAGCGCGTATCAAATCATATCAGGGTAGCAGCCTGCCTGGACGGCCTCAGCTCTAGTTTTACAGAGTCTTTGTGAGACCTGGAAGAGACCCAGTGTGGCCTGTAGTAAGGGATGCAGTGCACTTCAACCGACAGGCTCCGCTCAGACAGTTTCTTCAGGCAGACACATGGGGTATCATTTTCAGCTCCTACCTCTTCCCTTCTTTCCGCTTCTTTCCTTCCCCCTCCTGTCATCCTTCTTAGCCTCCTGCTTTCTTCCTCTACTTTCTCTCTTCCATTTCATGAATCATGATACAAATTTCAATCCAAGATAAAAATGTACTTTATTTCACCCTTTTGGATGTGATTAAGTTCTGTCCACAGTGAGGACATTGCTGTTTCCATGGTAACCAGTATACTCTAAAGCCAAGGAGGATGACAGTGTAGAAAAGTATAAAGAAGCCAAAGAGGTTTGCTACGGTTGCTTTTCATCCACCACAGAGGAAACAGAATTATGGAATCCAGGGACTGGAGAGGAATTTACGAGGTCACTAAATCATATGTCCACCTTCATTAGAGCTGTAGTGAAATAACTGTGGAGATAAGCAAATGTCCTTCATTTAAAGCCGCCCAGAACAGACTTCACGATCTTCTTTGAAAAGGCATTCAACTGTTATTTTTTTAATGGCAATTATTCAGCATCTGATTCAAGCAATTCCTGTGTGCCTGAGACCGCTCCTCTGGCCCAGTCAGAACCCCCAGGAGAGGTTGCATATAATGCTAATGAGAGCTCTGGCTCTCCCAGGGCAGAGGCCTAGCCTCGTTCACCTTCTTATCCCCAAAAGCTATTGTGTTCAGGCTTTGCTGTCTTTATTCCACTAAGCATGCTGTTGAAGTACCCAGGATCCACAAAAATAAAAGAAAAAAAAGTATCTTTTTAAAAAATGTTCTCTAAGAAGAGCATTTATAATTCCAGACCCCTTGTTATTATTATAAACAACATTTATACTTGTTTTAAGCATATAAAATATTATAGAGGTACTGTTGAGAGTCAATATTAATGCTGTGGCTTTAACAGGAGACAGAATGAGTCTCTGGTAGTTGACAATGGATGTGGAAATCAAGGGAGAGTTCAAGATGTCATCCCTGTGGCCTGATAGCACTTAGTACATCTCGGAGCCCTTGATGCTTATTCACAAGAAATGAAGAGGAGCTGGTGGTCAGGACACACTTAGGGTAATCATTCAGATGATAAGGAGAAGGGAAAAGCATTCTGTTTCTAAACTGTGCAGAGACCTTCTGGTATACAGCTACTGAGCTGTGAGCACGGGATGCTAAGGGGAAAGTTATTGTCAGGAAAGATCCTGTCCTGGTTAGTAGCATTTTTCCCAACCTTAAAACTTCAGCTTATGATGGACTTTATTTTATTTTATTTTTTTGAGATAGGATCTTGCTCTGTTGCCCAAGCTAGAGTGCAGTGGTGCGATCTCAGCTCACTGCAACCTCTGCCTCCTGGGCTCGAAGTTAGCCTCTCACCTCAGCCTGCCGAATAGATGGAACTGCAGGTGTGCCACTATGCCCGGTTAATTTTTGTATTTTTTGTACATACAGGGTCTCACTATGTTGCCCAGGCTGGTCTTGAACTCCTAGGCTCAAACAATCCACCTTCCTTGACCTCCCGAAGTACTGGGATTACAGGTATGAGCCTCTGTGCCCAGCCATAATGGACTTTAGGGCTTTGGTTCTCCTGGGCCAAGACTGTACCCAGCAGCACCAAGGCAGCTGAGCATGTTTGTGGCCTCAGAGTTGTCCTGCCTTAGTTTGACTCCTGGCTTGCCACTTGCTAGCTGGGTTGTCTTGGGCAATGGAAGCACCCTGAGCTTCAATTTCTTTTATTCAAAATGTGATGATGCTATCTACCTTGAATCTGAGATTAGTGGAGTAAAAGCATGTAAGCCATGAAGTGTGTGGCCTGACACATAGCAAATGGAAACTGCTTGATAAATAGTAGCCACTTTGCTCTCCTTATAAAGGTCCCTGAGGAAGTAGACTCAGCTTCCTTGCTTATAGCTTCTGTTGCTTAAACTAGGGGAAAGGCCCCTTTCATAAACACCCTTCTCATACATACATGCCTCTTGTTCTTGCTCTTTCGATTTCTAGAGGTTGCAAACTACCAGCAAGGCACCAACAAAGCCTGGGCAAGTTCAACTTGAATTGAGTCTCCAGTGGTGGGGATGTGTTGCATTATTCTCCTGGTGCCCTCTGATAAGGCTTAGACTGTTTGCTGCTCCTTTTCTTTTCTTGATCAAGACAGAAGACAGCGGACAGTTGGGATGGAAAGAAAACTGGGACAGATACTACCTGTGCTGCCTCTTCCCCTTTCTTCCTGCCTTGAATGTTGGCATGATGTCCAGAGCAGAAACCCAGATAGTGTTGTGACTCTCAACCAATGTCAGCAGCCTCTAGTTCCAGAATCTTTATTGGAGAGGAAAAACTCCACTATTAGTTGAGTTTTCTTGCAGCCCAAACATTTCTAACAGAGAAGCCATCCTGACTCTTGCCTTTATCTTGAGTGATTACTATCTACACATGGATTTTCGAATCATTAACCTGCCTTTTTCTTTCCGAGGGCTGCAACCTTAGATTCTCAATCCCCTCTGGACTGTGTACCATGACATCCTCCTAACTTTCCCCTGCCCTCAATCTCTCCCCAAATTATAATCTATACTTCTTAGAGACTTACATTTCTAAAACAAAATAAGATCATGTGCTTCATAATACCATCAGCGCTTCTCCACCGTCCACAGTCTAAAGCCCAGATTCCCGAGCAGACCACATTAAGCCTACTGTAATCTTGGTCCTTCCCTCCTCTCCAGCCTCCTCCTTTGCCGAGCCCCTCCCTACACCCCAGCCACACAGAACCTACTTACAATTTCCCCGGTGTATCATATGCTTCTCATCCGGTCCATCTGCTCACCTCCGCCCAGCCACTCGATTGCCCGTTCCCTCCCTCCCATCCCATCTGGCCCGGTGAATCCCCAAGTCATCTTTCAAAGCTTAGTTTAAAGAGACTTCTATGAAGCTCCTCAAGCCTTTCTCTGTGTAGGACCCCCGATCATCTCGCTAGACTTCGTCTACACTCTGCATATGTCTGCTGATAGCACCTATTCATTGGTGCCCTGTTTATTGACATCTTCCTACTATAGTGTGAGCTCTTGGAGGATGCAGACCAAGTCTTATTCATCTTTGTAAGCCCTGTGCCAATTACATTGCTTGGTACATAGCAAGAACTGAACTGAATAAATGTCTTTGCTGAATGAAATATTAAATAATTTTAAAATCCCCAAAGCCCGAATCCAGTCCATATAATGAGATGCAAGCATCAAATCCTGTGAGAATGGTAGCAGGTCTATTCTCTGGGGACAGAAGAAAGGAGAATGGGAAACCTGCTGTCCTAGAAGGGCAGGGGCTTTATCACCATCTTCAAGGGACCCTAAGGAGTGTCCTGAGAATCAGAATATTGAGCAAAATCTTGGAGATTAAAGTCAAACATATTCCCCCAGCTGCATAAGTCAAGAGACAGGGCTGCTCTAAGACTATGTGGGCAATCCAGGTAAATGTTTTTTGTGAGACCCTTGTCTATATAAACATTTTGATTATAATAATATATTACAAAGCTCACAGGCCCATGTGAGGTATCATAATTTAGTGAGGATAATTTTGAATAGTGGATAGACAAGAGGTACTTACATATTTCTTCACAGTCCAATGAGTGCACATGAAGATTCTTCATGGCATCCTGACACTACATTTCCCATTTAAGTCCACAAGCCATCTTGTTATTTTCTTTCTTGTCAAATGTGCTGGTCTTGGCTAATTTTTTTTTACATCTCTCTCCACAAGTAAAAGGTAGCAATGTTGTTATTATTCACAAAGAAGCAATTTGCATTGAAACGATACATATCTTTTGCCTCTGCAGTTCTCCAACTCTAATTATTTATTGTCGGTCACAGGGGTACTCATGACATGCACCATGCAACCTGCAGCCCATGAATACTTGCTCCAGTGGCTCTCTCAAAGGTTGTTACTGTGCTTTGTTGATGGTGATGAAAAATCAAATGTATACAACAATTTTGTAAATGATGTAAAATTTTCCTTTTGGAATTTTATAGCACAGGCATAAGACAATATTTCTCTTTATACCACAATCAGTGAATTTCTAGACTG
This sequence comes from Pongo pygmaeus, assembly GCF_028885625.2. Lineage (NCBI taxonomy): Eukaryota > Metazoa > Chordata > Mammalia > Primates > Hominidae > Pongo > Pongo pygmaeus. The sequence goes on along the minus strand of NC_072384.2, from coordinate 100,150,451 downwards.
TGGTCTGTCTCAATATTGCCTGCAGGCCTGTACACCAGCACCACAGGGGCAGAGAGGCAGAGGGCCTCTAGGCTGAGCAGGCAAAGCAATCCTAGTCCTTGGAGAGATGTCAGTCCCTCGTTAGGACCGGTCCTAACAAAGAGTAAGAGTAAGATGATATCATATTGATTGGAAGCAAGAGAGTGCATCAATTGGAAGGGGCTATTGGAGTTACGAAGCAACAGTCTCAAAAGCTCTTGGAGCACAAGAGCAGTCACCCCTTGGGACCAGCCCAAAAGATGGCATGGAGCCTGTAAAGAGGGTAGGGAGATTGTGTGGGGCATACAGGGTGAAGGATGTTTGCACCACCTTCCCATGCTTGGATACTGTAGACCTGGTACCATAATCAGAACACAAATGGGTGAGAGCCAACAAAGGCCAACAAATGCAATTCAAGCTCCAGGGTGGGACGATCCAGAGCTCAGAGCCCTGACCTTATCTTATGTCCAGCATCAGTGAGAGTCACCCCAAATCCATATATCAGCACCATTCTGGTGGCCCAATCTTGCATAATCCTATGAAGGAAATACCTTATAGACTAGTGACTCTCGTCTGCTGGCCAGATGGCCATTCAAGACCCTACTGGCCATGGGCTGGGACAAATCCATAGACAAGAATCATGAAACTCCTCAGGGCATCTGCTTGATCCCACCACTATAGGGAAAAATGGAGATGGGGGCCACAGGGTTCCATTTGGCCTCATGGTTCTCCATTCAGCTGGTACTACCCATCCCAGCCAGTTTCATGCACCTGTGCAGGACCTCCTTGGAGGAAGGTGCATGAAAGTACATGGTGCTCTGAGGCTTGGGGCGGAGTATGCTACTTTCCTGGGTCAAAGTATGACACTGGCCAGTGGCAGTGCAGCTCCAACAATCCTAAGGAAGAATGAGACAAACTCTTGTCCCCTTCACAGAAATGTAGTTAGAGCTTCTGTGCATAAATTTCTAGGGTCTTACCTAGAAAAGATAGAAGGGGACAAGGTATGTTCCTCTGTAACTCCCATTAGGGAGAATAATGGATTTTAAAGAAACTAAATCCACTACTCAGGGCAGTAGTACTAAACATACGACTGGATGGAACCCCCCTGCCACAAAGACACCCAGTAAACCCCATCACAAAGCCCTATAGTTTTAAGAAAAGAGATGTGATTTCTTTCAAAGACTTTTGAGTTTCGGTTTCTCTACTAAGTCACAATGGAAATCAGTGAGCAATGAACTAAGCATTCAATAGAGCTTAGGGAAATGCAAGAGACATACAAAGAAAAATCAGTGAGAAAACAGGCAGGGGACACAAAGACTCCATTCTGGGTTGGACCTTCTGAGAGAGCAGCAGGCCACTTTCCCAGTGATCCAACACTGCTCTGGGAGATGGATTGAGCAGTAATGGTGGACCAGACCCATGAACACCTGTCTGGAGTCCTATCTTCAGGGGAATGTTCTCAATCTACTGGGTTATAGTTGTCCAAATCTGATCCCACCTATTTCTGTAGAGTAGATGCAAAACATTGCATGCCTCCAGACACAGGATTTGCCTTCCAGATAACATTTCAATGATAAATGGAAACCATTTAGACAGAGTGATAAATGACAGTCAAAATCAAGCAGCACCCTCTGGACTTACCATTTTGATTACAGTGATTCTTTGCTAACATTTGGGCTCCATTCTTGAAACAGATATGGATGGCAAGCTGGAGGGTTTGTAATATCTCCTAGAAAATAGATAAATTTGTAGAAAAAAAAGAAAAGACTGATGCTAAATATTTTTAAAGCACTGAAAAAAAAAAAAAAGCCCTGAAACACTGATTTGATGGTATTTAAAACTTTTTCCAGGAAAGTATCCTTATCTTGGCTCTTCTTCAATTGTTCAGGAAGCATTGGTATAAAAACATGTCTCCTGAGAGATAGTTTGCCACAAGATTTATTCCCAAAAGACTATCCTTTTTTAACATTCTTTAGCCTGCCTCTATTGACTTCAAATGTAATGTGTTTGAACTTGCTTTAGCTTTGTTTCCTTTTTAAAAGACTCAGCAAATTGCCCTTGTCACCTCACCAGCTGGCTTTTTCTTCTTCTTCTTTTTTTTTTTTTTTTTGAGACAGAGTCTCGCTCTGTCGCCCAGGCTGGAGTGCGGTGGCGCGATCTCGGCTCACTGCTGCAAGCTCCACCTCCCGGGTTCATGCCATTCTCCTGCCTCAGCCTCCTGAGTAGCTGGGACTACAGGCGCCCACCACCATGCCCGGCTAATTTTTTTTGTATTTTTTAGTAGAGAAGGGGTTTCACCGTGTTAGCCAGGATGGTCTCGATCTCCTGAACTTGTAATCTGCCCGCCTCGGCCTCCCAAAGTGCTGGGATTACAGGTGTGAGCCAATGTGCCCGGCCAGCTGGCTTTTTCTAATGCTTTTGGAGGGTGGGGGGATAGAGGTGTTGCTCTTCCAGGTCCAGGAAGTATTAAAAGAGTGGAACAAATACAATTTCCTCTTTATGTACTAACTTAATCATTCCATAGACCTGTCTACAAACTCTATGAGAGTTGTATGCTTTCATTTCCAGGATATTGAACTGAGCAAGCATAATATAAAAATGTGAAGCTTTAAAAATGTTAGTGTAGAAATATGAAATGGAATTACCTAAAAACTATGGTTAGTAAAGGATATATGTATCCTGACTGGTTCACTGCTAACACATATAATGCCTTTGTGAGATGTAAGAAAAGGTTCCCTTCTTCCATTTGGAGACATATTCAGACTGGTGCAAAGCCCCCCATCAGTTGCATCTTGGGCAACACAGTTGTACATGGAGACCCTGATCCTGACAATTGTCTCTGACCTCCTCTGTGCAGCTGGCTCCAGCCCTGCTTCGACTCTCTCTTTCTAAATGCTGCTGCTTGCCAACCTCACTGCAAATGCAGGGATGGTGTCTTATTCTCCATTCTCTCTGTGGAACCTGACACAGAGGAGACACTCAACAAATAGTTGTTGGTTGAATGAACAAGTAAATTAAAAACTACTAATTGCAATTTTAAAAAATTGAAAGAGAAGGGCTATGGAAGATATATTACTGGCTGTCCAGAACGTTTTGCATCATGTCCAAATACTAGAAAACTTTTTTTATTCTTGGGATCAATTACCGTACATGACAATTCACTGCTAAATATTGAAATGGTCACACTTAGAAAAGGGCATAAAGCAGCCTTGATGGCAGTGGCAGATAGTTAAGTGTTCATTTCTAAGGATTTGGAGTGGGGAAGTCCAGAAATCAAGGAGACCAAGACAGGAAATCTGCTTTGCTGATTTTCTTCTTCTCATCTTATGAGTGGTTAGTATTATGCTTTGATAGAGGGTAATTTAGGCATGGCAGCAATCAGTTTCTGAGCACCATTACACTAACACTTTCACAGAAAAAAAGTTCTAGGAACTTGCTCTTTAAAATACTCAAAAGTCAGTTGAAGCCTACATGGATTTAAAGCAAGTCTAGTTGGTATCATCTTTTCCTTCCTTTTCTAAGTCTGTCCCCAAAAGTGAGCATCCTGAGATGTTAAGAACAGAGAACTTGGAATGGGCACTGACAAACAGGCTGTAAACGGGAGCTGGTAGAAAGATAAATCAGATGGCCTAGAGATTCTTGCATCTCTTATTTCTATGACAACATCTAGTAGCCTGTTCCTATTTGTAAAAAAGGCAGTTTTAGTTTTGTTGGAAGAGCAGCAAATGCTGTCCATTTCAACCAGTGGGAGTCCAGCTTGAGTCTATTCTAGCAACACTCCGCCTCTGAGACCAGCTGAGGCCTTTACTGCCAACCCAGGACTGGAAGCAGCCCTGATGGCTGGCCACTTAAGCTAAAAACCTCACAGAATACTTCTCTATGAACAAAATGGCAATCTGGTTTAGATGGAGTAAAGTGCTATTAAACACTTAGAGCCATCAAAACCAAAACATGCAGTTCCTTCACAGATTGACCACAATTTCACTTTCTGAAACTAAAGATTCATGTTTATTCAACTCATGGATTCCACATGCAATGTGTTGAAATAGTGTCTTTAGAAAAGCAATCATGAAAGAACCAGATTTTTTTTTTAAATGTCAGCCTATTTCCCCTTGAGAGGCAGAAGGTGCATTTCTCTGCTTTAAACTGGACACATGTTAAACTAGGTTCCTGAAAGAATGAAATATCATTAACAAGATTTACCCAAGAGCTACCCAAATAGAAAAACGATGTGTGCAATGATCTGTTTCGCAGGAACGAGGCTGAATCAAACGTCTGTTAGGCCTTCCTTGACTCCCTTTTCCCCTCCCCAATGGTTAATGACATCTGAAGCGCTTAAGCTTTGCACATTCCTTCACTAATTAAATTCCCGCAAAGCTGTCTCATGAATCAGGTGCTTTGTGGAGCAGGAACACAGGCCCAGCTTTTGTGTCACTGCTGCCTGCTGAAGTATAAGTAGGAGCTAAATGTATACTTGGCCTGCTCAGGAGTCTTTCAAAAGGTTTTCAAGAGTCTCGTTTTTCCCAGAGATCTTCCTTTGCATTTTACTGCCTGTTCTGTCCAAACTAGATTGACAAAAATAAAGAAATGAGGAGTTAAGTTGCACAGATAAAGTTTCAAGCACCCAAGTCCTAATTTTTGCAAGGACAGGGATATTTTGACCCAAGTGGAAATCAAGGGAAAGGGAACTGCTTTCTCCCAAAAAGAATTAATTATTCGTTAATTATTTCATTCTTCATTCTTTCATTCATTCATGAAATAAGGATGCATTGAGTGATCCCTGCATGTTCCTCACTGTGCCGGGCCCTACCTATATTGAGACTCAGCCCCTGCTCAAAACCAGAGTGAACTGTGGGATCCTTCTATCACCAAGAGGTGATATGGTCATTGAGGCAGCAAAGGGGCTGTGGACAGAAGTTTCCAACTGATGGACAACTTGGTCTAGGATTACAATGTATGGAGACCCTGGGGTCTGGATCTGCCTCAACTGAGAGTGATTATTAAGTGTATAGTACGTATTGTAGAGATAATGCCAAAAGCCACCTCCAGTTAAATGCCTGTTATGCACCCAGCACAGTGCTAAGCACTTTACATGCATACTCTGAATCTTCATAACAGCTCTTCAAGATAGCAACATTCCCTCATTGTGCAGTTGAGGAAAATGATGCTTAGAGATATTGAATATCCAAGGTCATAGGTTGAGGTCATCTTAAAACCCTTTCTGTTTTTTTTTCTCTTTTTCTTTTTTTTCATCACCATGATTGAAGGTAGGGTCATGGACAACCGCAGATACAATACAACACAAAGCAAAGCTCTCTATGATGACTGGGCAATACAGGGTAAAAGAGTTCAGAGAAAGGAGAGCTTGTCTCAGCAGCCAAGGAAGTCTTCACAGTGGAGATTCGATAAGAGGGAATCAAAACAAATTCTTGATCAGGTAGACAGGAGCTGGAGAAGAACCATGAAATCATTTTAATTGGGGAATACTTGATACACAAGGACACAAAGGCATAAATGAGCAGCAGCTGTTTCAAACTTACCCTGCTCTCCTCAAACCCCATCTCTTCCAGGCTCTCTCTTTCACAGGGAAAACAAACAATATCAACCTACAGATGCAGAAGCTTCTAAACATACACCTCTCCTGGCATCTCCTCCCTCCTTATCCTCTTTCCCTCCTATTACTGTGCAGGTAGTTTCTCTCTATCTCATTAAGGCAAATGCTCTCACCTGTGTCCTGGATCTAGTAAGTACGTGGCAGTCCTCAGGTGTGGCCACACATTAATGACTAAAGACCTAGATGTAGTAGTAGAGGTAGTTTGCCTGCAAGAGAGTAGCTGCTCTATTTCCCAACCTCATTGCTAAGCAGAACCACCTTCAAGTCCTTGAGTACTGCATATGCCTTCATGCTCCTGGGGTTTTGCTAAAGCTTTTCCCTTCTGCCTTTTGTCCACCTTGTTGATTCTAACTAATCTCTCAAAACTTAGCTCAATGAGCACAATATAGGTTAGCATTAAGGAGGCCCAAAAGAATAATAGCTAAGGTATATGAGTTTATTTATTTATTTAGTTTTATGTAAAAGGAGTTGAGAGGCAGTCTAGAACTGTATAATGGGCACCATGATCATTAGGAACTCAGATTCCTTATGTTTTCCTGCTTTGCCATCCTTAGTCCTTGGATCCTATTCTCAAGCTCACCTATCATCCAATACGGCTGCTGGAGCTCCAGCTATCACACCCACCTTCCAGGTAGGAAGAAGAAAGGAAAGGAAAAAGAAAGAGTTTTGTCTGTTTCTCCCTGTAAGGAGCCTTCATGGAAAACTAATCAAAATGCCCATTTACCTCTCACTAGTCAAAAGGTAGTTGTATGTTCATTAGGCTGAAAAATATGATCTCTCAGCTGAGCATATTGCCACACTGAATAAAAATTGCCATCATGTTAATAAGGAAAAGAGTAAATATTAAATACACAACTAACAGTCTTTGCCTAACTACCACCTCTTTTTATAAACCTTTCTGAGTCATTTTCATCTTTCTGTCCTTTCAGCGATTAGGCAAACTCCCTCTGTGTTTCTGTTGCATCACAGGCATACATATTGCTCCGTAGGAATACATACTGCATCATGTTGTCATCATCTAGTTTGCTTGCTTCTCTTCTCCAGTGGCTATAGGCTCTTTGATGCATGTGCCATCTTTATCATACATGAATTTCCTAAAACAGGGCCTGGGGAATTGGTCCCTAAATAATTGGTCATATTGAATGCATCTCTGAGCATCTTGTGGGTCTGGGTTTTCCACTCGTCTCCCTTTTTTGGAACATTGATATTTTCAGAGAGAAAACACTAAAAATATTTGGAAGGTTATTCCAAAGTACTACAAGCTACCACTGTGCTTGGTGCCAGTTTTAGAGGAAGGAGCACATGGCTTTGAAACCAAACCAAAAATAGTATCGAAATGCTGATTTCAATTTCCACTCAAATGGGTCATCTCTTCAGTATCTGTTACTAGGGAATGGCCCAGAATGTGATGGGTGGCAAGGACATTTTGTCCAGGCTGCCACAATTTTAAAAGGCCAGATACATGAATTTGAACCAATCTCCTTTTAAAATGCACTTCCAATTTTGACAAATGCAGAGTATTGGGGGTGGGGGTAGGGAGAGAATGAGATGGCTGCTAAGAACAAGATGGAAACATGGTCACATAGCTCAATTAAAGTCACATTTTAATTATAAGTCTGGCTATGTCTTTTGTGGGAACAGGAAATAAAGAGAGAACATTTTAAGTGAAATATTGAAGGCCAGCATGTAAGAAAATCATAATAATGTGACATAAAACCTTTAAGAATTGAGGCATAAGATGCCATCTAATACCACAGCATTGTTGGTGACTTCTTCCCCTTCCTTGTTCTTTATGTCCTTTCTCTCAAGTCTTTTTCTTTCTTTTTAAATTATTATTATTATTATTATTATTATTATACTTTAGGTTTTATGGTACATGTGCGCAATGTGCAGGTTAGTTACATATGTACTGTCGTCAAGCTCACTCGAGTCCTTAAAACTTTAATTTGGATACAGCAGTAACCTCCTACATAATCTGCTACCTTCACCTTTTTCACCCTTCACCTTCACCCCTGTCTGTCCTTCCCATCCACCCCATAATTCCCAGTGTCTCGTATCAGTCTTTAGCTCCTTATCCCTCTATGAATGAAAGTTTCCTCAATTCAACTGCATTTTATGTTACATCTTACACTTCTTTGCATTGCCTCTGGGCCTAGTCCAGACCTCTGCTCACCATATGGGCTATTTGCGTACTGGCTGACTCAGGGCTGATGTATCCATCAGGCACAGCAGACACAGATTTATAGCCCACAACATTTCTAGGGGCCCATGAAAATGGTTTCATTTTCATTTCTTTTAAAATCAGGAGAAACTATTGAATTGAATAATAGTGAATATATAACAATAAAACCACTCTGGATTATATTCATCTCTATACCAATGCAGTCATAGGATATAATTTTTAATATTTTTTAAATGAAGAATGAGATCCATCAAAGTAAAGGTGCCTAAGTCCCCCAAAAGTCATGTTGCTACCCTAGACTAACTTTTCAAAACCTAAGTCAATAAAAGTATGTGCAAAAAAAAAAATGATTTTTTGGTACTTATTTTTAATGTGTATTTTCCTTGAAAACTCTCCATTTCTCAGCTTTTCATACTGGCCTAGTGCTGAGCACTAGTCCGGAAAGTGCAAAGGCTTCTTCCTGGATTTGATAAATCGATGTAAATGGAATGTGACATGTTACTGTGTTATTTCGTTCACACAATTGCCTCTTTGATGGCTCAGTAAAAGGTGGAAGAGAGAAACTTCTCATGATATCTGTAAAATATACACCACGTTCAGTCTGTTATGTTAAAACACATAAAGTTCCCTTTCCAGTTTCCCAAACTAATTTCTGTGTGTCCCGGCCAAATGGAATGTGTTTTAGTCAGCTCTTGGGTAAACACAGAAACGTAATCTTTCCCCTCTTAAAGCAGAGCCTGCTTCACACACTAGATCTGTGTGTGCAATGTTTATTTAAGCATACAAGGATTAGGACTTAAAACTGGCTTAAAAGCACTGGTGAGTGTTTTTCTTAAGATATCTAAGTCTAATTATTTCAGAATTTATAATATTTTAAATCTGCACAGATAATTTTTCCTTCCAGATAATTTATATTAACTTGGGTTTGAAATGAAGGAAATAATAATTGTGCTTTCTTCTCTCTCTCTATCTCTTTTAGGTTGGGCACAAAATGTTCTCTAAAGAGCTGACATTATCTTGCAATTAGGATTTTCATTTCTTTTTACCTAAACATAATTATCATTAACCCAAATAAAATTCAGGAGATAAGTTGACCTTTTTCTTTGCACTATAAATTATAATCAATGCCATCAATTGCTGTTTTATTCCATTAGTTAATTTGTTTTTCTGTTAGAATGTCACATGCCCCTTTCTAACATTATAGCCAATTTATGTAATTTTAAGCTATTTATGCAGTTACCTAAGTGGTCAGTTTTCTATCTTCACAAACTCTCTGTGATTTACTTTTCAATCCTTTAAGTTTTCCTTCCCATGATCCTAGAATTACAGCGTGAGAATGATTTTGAAATGTCACCTGGCCTAGTCCTGTGCTTCTAGGTGGTAAATGCCCCACAAATACTGATCCGGAATGAAGGGATGACCCTTCTCTTTCTCAAGGTCGGCGGTCCTGATTGGGTTTCTTGGTTTAACTGCCCAGATCATCAGGAACTTCTCCCTTATGCTCAGTCAAGAATCTCTTCTTCCTTCCATGGATTTCCTTTCATTTTGTTCTCCACAGACATGGAGAATAACTCCTCAGTATCTTCCTGAAACAAACTCTTCTTGAGTTGGAAAGTCCAAGTGAAGGCAAGCTTGAGTGAACTTCCTCTTCCCTGGGCAAACCTCTCTTCGTACTAGGGCCTGTTTTCTCCCCTTAGAAAATGATTTGGTGGAATATCCAGCCAATGGACTTTATTCAGCTAGGAAAATAAAAGAAATACTGATAAATGCCACAGCACAGATGAACCGCAAAAGTATTATGCTAAGTTAAAGAAGCCAGACACAAAAAGCCACATATTGTGTGAGTCTATCTATATGAACTATCTGGAAGAGGCAAATCCATAGAGACAGAAAGCAGTATAGTGGTTGCCAGAGACTGAGGGGATGGGGAGTTGGGAAGTGACTGCTTAATGGGCATGGGTTTCCTTTCGGGGGTGATGCATATGTTCTAGAATTAGATCATGGTGATGGTTGCATAACACTGTGAATTTACTAAGTGCCCTTGAATTGTACAGTATAGTGAATTTTATTATGTATATTTTACTACACACACACACAAATGCTAAAATGGCTCTCTGCAACTCCTCCATTTTTGTGTGCAATCCCTCTTAAGGGTGGTGTCTAAGAAAACAAACTTTTTAAAGTCCTAACTGGAGAGTACAAATAAAAAGATTGCATTTCAGCTGGCCAGAGATAGAGGTCAATGGGTAGAAGACATGACCAAGAGTAAGGCACTGGATTTCATTCTTTCAAATTTTGTTTAGCACCTACTATGTGGTAAGTTCTGTGCTATGGGCTGGAGATGTAGCTGCACGGGCATTTCAGATACGGCCCCAGTCCCTAGGAAGCTTGAAGTCAAGCTAGTTTTTTTCATGATTTTATGAGAGCGGAGAGTGAATTGATTCTTTCATCTTCATTTGACAAACAAAATGGGTGATAATAATACCTCATTATATTTACCTTTCTAATCCACAGAGATTGGAAAGACTCAATGAGAAATGCATGTGAACATAATTTGTATTTTATAAAGCAATATACAAAATATTAGGCAATAATATTATCATAGTTTAATGTTGACTTTTAAAAAATAATAGCCCTGCATTTTCAATCAGTTAAGAAACTGGTGTGATTGTCTGTTTATAAAATTTATTGGTGGGAGGGGGGAGCAGGCTTCCTATTACAAATGTCATATGTGTTCACTGGAGAAAATTTAACAAATCCAGAAAAGCATATTTTAATTAAATGTTATCTTCCCCCCAGATATAGCCACTGTTAACATTTTAGTATATGTTCTTCAGCAGTGATAATCATTGGGTTAAGAGCAAGGACACTACTAGAGACAGGTTCTGTCATTTCCTAATTATTTACCTTGGGAAAGGCATCTCACAACTTTAAGTCTCAATTCCTTATCTGTAAAGTGGAGGAAATAACAATAGCTAACTCCTAATTATGAGGATTAGATAAGGAACTCAATGGATATTACTCAGCAAAGTGCTTACTAATACGTACTATTAATAGAATACATATATTATATACACAAATACTAATATACATAATGTATACATGCATAGTATATACATAACATATTATATACATAATATACATGCATGCTACTTAAATACATATATACTATGTACTTAATATATACATACTAGCAATATACATAACATATACATACATACTGATTAAATATCTACATGCTAATTATATACATACATATATCATAAGTATGTCATACACACACACACACACACACACACACACACACGGTATAAAATTCTGTTTCTTATTAGTGAGGCAGCAATAAACACATCTGTCTCAATCAGTGCCTTAGCTCATTAACTACTTAAATGAGCCTCCCAAGTGTATTATAATGAAACTTAATTGAAATAAAAGTGTTCAACCCCTTCAAAGAGTAGACTTCATAATCTATGTACAGACGTTTCTGATTTTTGTGCTATTTATCATTCTTTGCCTTGTAGTAGGGTGAAACAACTAATATTAATATTTTGACAGATGGCCCCTGGGTTCCTCTGGGAGAGAACTATTTTTGTGGAAGAGAACTCTTTGCTACACATAGAAGATGACCTCTTGAGGGCTGGATATGAAAGGGTAGTGAAACAAACTGAACAAACCTCACAAGAATAATCAGAGTCGGGGGAGGTGGGTAGGGGGCAGGCAGAAGGGAGGAGCCAGGAAGAAAAGATAGCAGGGTAGGTAGAAAGACGGAGAAAGGGACAGGAATAAAACAGTGTTCTGGGTTCTGATGAGTTTGAGAATGAAAAATTTCCAGAAGCAAGCTCACCAAGTGGCACTTTTTTTTTTTTACTTTTTTTTTCTCTTTTTTTGAGACGGTGTCTCACTCACTCTGGCGCCCAGGCCGGAGTGCAGTGGTGTGATCTCAGCTCACTGCGACCTCTGCCTCATGGGTTCAAGTGATTCTCATGCCTCAGCCTTCCGAGTAGCTAGGCCTACAGGTGTGTACCACCACACCTGGCTAATTTTTATGTTTTTAGTAGAGACGGGGTTTCACCACATTGGCCAGGCTGGTCTCCAACTCCTGACCTCAGGTGATCCGCCCACCTCAGCCTCCCGAAGTGCTGGAATTACAGGCATGAGCCACCTCACCCAGCCTAGCAAGGGGCACTTAAGAACACAAATTCCTCATCCTCCAAGTTAATGTGTGTGTTGCTGAAATGTGTGCATCATCCATTTCTCTGTAAGTTCTGTGCTCATAAACAACTTAGTTGAACAGATTTGGGGCACATCAAGGAAAAGGACTGAGTTCTATATCTTGGCTGGTATCTAGCAAAGAAAATAATATATCCATGGAAAATGAGATGTGAGATTAAGATTTTTAAATTTTATTTTTAATTGATACATAATAGTTGTACCTATATGGGAAACAGTGATATTTCGGTACCTGTATACAAGATACACGTATACAACGTGTAATGATCAAATCAGGGTAATTAGCTCATCCATCACCTCAAACTTTTATCATTTGTTGGTTGGAAACATTCCAAATCCTCTCTTCTAGCTATTTGAAATATGTAATAAATTATTGTTACCTATAAGTCACTCTTCAGGGCTAGAGAACATTAAAACTTATTCCTTCTATGTAGCTGTAATTTTGTGTCCATTAATCAACCTTTCCCTATCGCCACTCCACTTTTCTCAGCCTCTAGTCACCACAATTCTCCTCTTTACTTCTATGAGCTCAACATTTTTAACTCCTGTATATGAGTAAGAACATGTGATATTTGAGATTAAGATTTTATTATGAGCAGAAACTTAGAGCCAAACTAACCATGAGACTATGAGCTCTTCCAGTAGCATGAATAGTGTCCCTCAAAAATTCATGTCCACCCGGTACCTCAGAATGTGACCTTATTGGGAAACAGGGTATTTTGTTGATATAATTAAGGATCTCAAGAAGAAATCATCCTAAATTTAGGATGATGTCCTAAATCTAGCAGCTGTTCTCCTTATAAAAAGAGAAGAAGACAAAGAGACACAGACAGAAGAAGGCCCTGTATAGATGGAGACAGAAAGTGGAGTTATGCCACTACAAGTCAAGTGGCTTGGCCATCAGAAGCTGGAGAGGTAAGGAAGGACTCTTTCCTGGAGCCTTCAGAGGGACCGTGGCCCTGCTGACACCTTGAATTCAGACTTCCAGCCTCCAGAACTGTTGGACTATAAATTACTATTGTTTTAAGACTCTCAGTTTGTTGAAACTTTGTTACTGCAGCCATCAAAAACTAATACAGCTCCTGAAAAGTTGCCAGAATCTTAGGGTGGGCATCAAACTTTCCATAGGACAGACAACCCAAAGAAGAAGCTGAACTCCTTTAATTTTCAAAGGATAAAATTTCATTCTCTTTAATTTTCATCCTTCAAAGGATGAGGTGACCTCAGCTGTCATCTAGGTTACTTTATATAGAGACAGAAGCAGAATCGTCTTTTAACTAAAAACCTTACTATGATCTTTCCAATCACCTTCCCTGACCAAATTGAAATTCCCTGATCAAACAGGCTTCTTTGTTTGTTTGTGTCCCATCAACTACAGTACATATGCAGCCTCCTTGTCCAGCTTCAATTTTTGGTAGTCCAATTATTCATTTTGATATGGTTTGGCTGTGACCCTGCCCAAATCTCATCTTGAATTGTAGCTCCCATAACCCCCATGTGTCCTGAGAGGGATCTGATGGGAGGTAATTAAATCATAGGGGTGATTTCCCCCATGCTAGTCTCGTGATAGTGAGTAAGATTTATACGGGGCTTCCCCCTTCACTTAGCTCTCATTCTTCTCTTTCCTGCTGCCATATGAAGAAGGACATGTTTACTTCCCCTTCTGCCATGATTGTAAGTTTCCTGAGGCCTCCCCAGTCCCATGGAACTGTGAGTCAATTAAACCTCTTTCCTTTATAATTTACCCAGTCTCGGGCAGTTCTTTATAGCAGCATGAGAACAAACTAATACACACCTCCTGTATTTTAAGCTTTAATAAAGTAATATCGAATTTCTGAAAATGTCATATTGTTTGCACCTCCATGCCCTTGATCATGCTGGGCACTCCTTACTCACCATCAGTCAAGTCTACCTGGTAAATGCCTACTCACTCCAACTCACTCTTCAAATGCTACTTTGGGAGGCTTTACTCCTCCAGTCAGACATCTCCATCTACCACAATGTGAGACATATATATATCTCCAAAGCAAGTATTTTATTTGCTTATTATTATAAATGTTTTCTATCTTCTCAGGGAATATTCTTGAGGTCGTGGAATATGGCTTTTCATCCTTGTAGCCCAATGCTAGCACAGTGCCATTGTGCTAGGCTGGTTTTATGTAGTGGCAAGTAGACTAGAATTGAAGTCATAAAACCTAGTTTGAATCCAGGCATCTCCATGATCGTCTGTGTGGTTGTGGTGGATATTGGTAATGAAGTTAGTCCTGTTTTCCCTACTAGCAAAATCCCAATTTTATTCAAGTGTGTGATGAGATGAAAGAGATTCTTCCATCTCAAGGAAAGTGGACCCAGCCACTAACCCAGGGGTGAAAATTATAACTCACCTCTAGACAGTGAGAAGTAAGAGGAAGTCTATGGGGTTACCAGAAGAGATATCTCTTCCATGATGAGAGGAAGATGTGAAGAAAAGCCCTCTGGGCTGAACTTCCTCTGAGTGGGTGTATGGAGATGCAGTAGCCTTCTCACATCCCTAAGAGGAAAGTCAAAACAATCAAGAGCCATGTACCCTGAGCCATGATTTGAAAACTGACTTGACTGTGTAGCCACTGAGCCAACACCAGCAGTGCCCTCCCCCAATTTTATGTTATTTGAGATAAATTAACTCATATTTGTTAAAGTTTCTGTTACCCAAGAGAAGCTAACAAACTTGAAGCTAAATTCACTTTTGTCTAATATGGTAACTTTGAATAACTTAAGTCATTAACCTCTCTGAACTTCAGTTCCTTATTTTATAGAAATGTGGGTAATAATCCCTTCCTACCACCTTTGGTCATTATAAGGTTCAAATTTAAAAATATTCAAAACCTCAAAGTAATGCATGCATTTAACAATAAGAGATTACATTTATTGCATATTCCATGGCTATTCTCCTAAGAGCTTTCCTCTTATTATTTTATTTAATCCTTACAGTAATCTATCAGGCGTTATGTGGAAGAAATCTTTACCCAACCCAAACACACAAATATTTTCTCCTATGTTTTCTGCTAAAAGTTGTATATTTTTCAGTTTTACATTTACATATGTGATTCATTTTCAGGTAAGTTTTGTATATGGTGCAAGTTATGTATCAAAGTTCATATTTTTGCATATGGATATCCAATTGTTCCAGTACCTTGTTGAATAGACCATCCTTTCTTCACCCTTGTTAAAAAGGGTAGGAAAAAACACACATTTTCTCCATACTTACACATTTCTTGGAATATAATAGTCTTTATATGCATGGGTCTACTTAAGGGGTCTTTTCTGCTCCATTGATCTATTATCTTTACCACCCATCTTGCTCACTATAGATTTATAGTAAGTCTTGAAGCCAGGAAGTGTAAGTACTTTAACTTTATTCTTTTTTTTTTTTTACAAAGTTGTTTTAGTTATTCTAGTATATTTGCATGAATTTTAGAAATAGCTTATCAATTTATACAAAAAATTCTGTTGGGATTTTTTAGCAGGATTGTATTGAATCCATAGATAAACTTGGAAAGAATTAATATCTTAACAATATTGATGCTTCCCATTCATGAACATGGTATATAGCTTCATTTATTTAGGTCTTCTTTGGTTTTTCTCAGAAATGTTTTATAGTTTTCAGTTTACAGATATTGTACATCTTTTGTGAGATTTATCCGTAAGTGATATTTTAATGCTTATATAATTGATAATTTTAAAAAAATTTTAATTTCCCATTGTTCACTGCTAGTATTTACAAACACAATTAATTTTATATATTGACTTTATATCCTGAAACTTATTAGTTCTGGTACCAGTTTTTGTAGATTCAGATTTTCTTTGAAGATGATCATAGTCACCTGTGAATTAGGATAGCTTTAGTTCTTTTTCTCTTCCAAAATATATGTCTTCTATTTCTTTTTCTCACTTGATTGCCCTGGCTAGAACCTTCAGTACAATGTTGAAGAGAAGTGAGAATGAACATCCTTGCCTTATTCCTAGTATGGGGGCAAAACATTCAGTTTTTCACCATTAAGTATGTCAGCCACATAATTTCTTTCAGATTTCCTCTATTTCTAGTTTTTATTATGAATGGATGTTGGATTTCATCAGATACTTTTTCTGCATCTATTGAAATGATCATATGAGTATTCTTCTTTAGTCTATTAATATGCTAAAAATACGCTGAATAATTGTCAACTATTAAATCAAATTTGCAGTCCTCATCTAAACCCCACTTGGCATGATATTTTTGTTTTGTATTGTCGAATTGAAATTGTTAAAATATTATTAAGAATTTTTTCATCTATGTTCATGAAGGATTTGGCCTCTTTTTTTTTTTTTTTTTAGACAGAGTTTCACTCTTGTCGCCCAGGCTGGAGTGCAATGGCACAATCTCAGCTCACTGCAACCTCTGCCTCCCAAGTTCAAGTGATTTTCCTGCCTCAGCCTCCTGAATAACTAGGATTACAAGGGCCTGCCACCACGCCTGGCTAATTTTTTGTATATATAGTAGAGATGAGGTTTCACCATGTTGGGCAGGCCGGTCTTGAACTCCTGACCTCAGATGATCCACCCGCCTCGGCCTCCCAAATTGCTGGGATTACAGGTGTGAGCCACCATGCCTGGCCAGTTTTCTTTTTTTAATATCTTTGCCTATCTTTTGTATCATAATTCTGGCCTCATAGCGGGAGAAGAAAATTATCCCTCCTCCTTTAGTTTTCTGGAATATTTTATGTGGAATTGGTATTATTTCTTCCTTAAATGTTTAGTAGAATTTGCCAACAAAGCCATCTGGGCTTGAAGTCTTCTTTATGATGATTCAAATTTATTAAAATTGTATTTCTTTAATAGATATAAGGTAATTTTGTTATTTGTGTCTTCTCTCTTATTTTCTGTTTTGGTCTAGTTAAACATTTATCAATGTTACTGATATTTTCAAAGAACAGATTTTTTCCTGTTTGCTCTTTGTTGTTCATTTTTTTCTGTTTGCTATTTCATTGATTTCTGTTCTGATATTTATAATTTCCTCTCTTCTAATACTTTTTACTTGTTCATTACTTCTACTACAGACTTTCTTATGCTACTTATATTTTTGTCTCCTCTTGTTTTTCCAGTTTCTTAACATGGAAACCAAGGTCACTGATTTGAGACCTTCTTTTCTTTAATATAGGCAATTAGCACTATAAATTTCCCTCTAAGTACTGTTTTCACTGCCCCCACAAATTTTGATATGCTGTGTTTTTGTCATTCAGCGCAAAATACATTATTATTTTCCTTTTTATTTATTCTTTGACCCCCTAAGTATTTTTTAGAGGTGTGTTACTTAATATTCAAATACTTGGGTTTTTTTCCAGTGTACTTTCTGTTATTGATCTCAAATTTAATCTCACTGTAGTCAGAGAACATGATTTAAGTCCTTTAAATCTATTGAGATGTATTTTATAATTCAGAATGCCTATCTTACTAAATGTTCTGTGTGTACTTGAAGAGAATGTATATTCTGCTGTTGGTGGCATGTTCTATACATATCAATTAAGTCAGGTTGGCTAGGCATAGTGCCTCATACCTATTATCCCAGCACTTTGGGAGACCAATGCAGGAGGATCACTTGAGCCCAGGAGTTTGAAACAAACCTGTGTAACAGTGGGAGCCAGTCTCCACAAAAAATTAAAAAGCTAGATGGGCATGGTGGTGCATGCCTGTAGTCTCAGCTATTTGGGAGGCTGAAGTGGGAAAACCACTTGAACCTGAGAGGTTGAAGCTGCAGTAAGCCATGATCATGCCACTGTACTCCACTCTGGGTAACAAAATGAGACCCTGTCTCAAAAAACAAAAAAATTAGGTCAGGTTGGTTGATAGTATTGTTCAAGTCTTTTATAACTTTACTAATTTTCTAACTATTCTATCAATTATTGATAAAGGGGTGTTGAAATCTTCTAGTATAATTGTGATGTATCTGGTTCTATATGTTTTTGCTTCATATATTTTGAAGTTCCGTTATGGGTGCATAAACATTTAGGATTATTATGTCTTCTTGGTGAACTGACTCCTTCATCATTATGAAATGATCATATTTTTCCCTAGTTATATTTTTGCTCTGAAATCTACTTTATTTATTACTAATAGAGTCACTCCAGCTGTCTTTCATTATTGTTAACCTGATACATCTTTTTCCACATTTTTACTTTTAAACTATTTATGTCTTTATAGAGTATGTTTCTTGTAGGCAGCATATAGTTGAGTCTTACTTTTATATTCAGTTGGAATATCCCTGTTTTTTAATTGGAGTGTTTATTAGTTGTCAATTGCTCTTAAACATAGTGTATTAAAACAGCAAATACTTATTCTCTCACAGTTTCCGTGGGTCAGGAATGCAGGTGCAACTTGGATGGCTACCTTGGTGTTGGGGTTTCTGATGTGGAATGAAATTTTTAATTCAATCAAGTTTACTAACTGGGAATGTTTACTAACAGTGGAAATGGCAAGATACTGTAACACCCTTAGAAAGCTGCAGTGTGAGCATGTAACCTTGACTCAGTCAATTAGATGCACCCACTGGATCTTTTACTTGGGACAGTAAAAATTTCTGTTTTGGTGGAACAGGCAGCAACCATATCCATTATTCAAAGGCAGCAATGCCATGGGGACAGTAGTGACATCCAGAGTTCAGGGCTGCTGCACCAGTTGGTGAAGATTGGTACCAGCAGTGGTCTCCTCTCCCTGGACTGAGTCTGTGGCATGATTTTGGCTGTGATTCTTGCTAGCTATCCTCCCATTGTTTCTTACTAACACAGTGAGCTGTTGTTTTCTCTATTTTTGTAATGTTCCCTGTCTTTATCCTTAACATCACATCTGGTTTTAAGTTCTTTCATAATAAGGATTCTTTGGTTCCAGGCACCAAAATCTATTCTGGTTTATCAAGCAGAAAAAAATATATACATTAAAAAGGTATTAGTTGCATACAGAATTGAAGGAAAGTCTGCAAACCCAGGCTGGGAAGGGAACAGCATTCAGGGTAGTTCTGGAGAACTAGATAGTAGAAACCAATCTATGGCCCCTAATTAGATACTAACTCATCAGGGTTCCAGCCCTGAAAGGGGTCAGTGCCAACTGTTTTCTTTTCCTATCAATTAACTCAAAATTGGTCTAGCCTTGCTCACTGGCCTGCCCTTTGACTAGAGGAGAGAAGCATGCCTTGATTAATGGCCGCATCAAGGGCCCACAAAGTGGGGAGACATAATTCACTAAAAGGACAGCATGGTGCTGCTGTCTAAAAAGGCAGGGGGAGAATAGAGATTCAAGATTTAAAAAAAACACACACACATTTTAAAGCATACCGATACAATAAATGATTAAATGTACGGAAACAATGTTTTAAATAAATATATAATCCTTGGTATCTATTATTTTGTTTTTAATGATCAGACTCTCAGAAACAAGTCAATGTTCATTCTGGTTAAGAAAAAAAGTTGTAGAATGGCCTTCTTAACAAGATAAATGGGCTCTTAAAGGGTGAACCATGAGACTCTCTATCTATGGCCCAAGAGGGACAAAAGTCAATGCTACAGATGCCTGGAGTCACTGCAAGACAATAGGCATCCTTGATTGTTTTACAAGAGTATGGCACACTCTGAATTGTGGATCAGAGAGGAGAATGCAGCAGGCAGGTAAGTATCACATGTTTATTTTTCTGTTTGCAATCTCAGGTAGGTTAGCAGAAATTAAATTTTGCAGTAACTTACCTAAGGCTATTAAGGGATCATTAGGTTTTCAAGGATTCAGTAAATTTTCTTAAAGCACTTTGGTTCCATTTGGGAGGAAAAAGTAGCATGGGAATATTTTGATCACAGTTCTGGAGCATGAAATCTGATTTAATACCCAAAGGTCACTGCACTTTTTATTGTAGGGAACATTTCACTCCATGTTAAGAAGAAGTTACAGGGTAAAATGAACTGCAATTGAGGCGGCCCTGTATTGTTGTGGTCTGCTATTTAGACTGTCTGTCCTCCATTACGTTGTTTGTACAGTACTAAAGAGTTCTGGAATGAAACTGCATGACAGCTGTTTCCCCTGAGACTGCTCTGGAAATAAGATATACATCTCATGTGTCTCTCCCAGCAAAAAAGCATTTGAAATAAATAAATATTCCATCTGTTGCCATCTATCTGAATTTTCTAATCTCTTCTGCCTTCTCTGTGCTGGTCCCACATTGTGTACTTGGTGTCAGGTGGTTGAAGGGGTGTCAGAGTGTCCTGGCAGGGCTCTGACATTGTAGACTTTTCAAATCTTCTTTGTTGGATGTTATGGCAATGCATCTTTTTTGTGTACTGCTTTGAATGAACCTGTGAAAGCCATTGTCTGAAGGAAGTTATCAGTCCAGGATTTAGAGAGAAAGCTTCTGGGAGGAAGTTACATTTAAGTTGGATCATATGGGACAGGCAGGGTTCTCTGGGAAAAGTGAGGGCAATGGGGGTGGAAAAGAGGAGGACTCTGTAAGTAGGGGTTCAGCTTGTGCTTGGGACTGGCAATGAGAGGCCTCTTCTGAAATCTTCAACAGCCCAGTGTGTGTGTGAATGTGTGTGTATGTGAGTGTATGCATCTGTATGAATATGTGTTAGTGTGTGTGCATGTATGAATGTGTGTCTGTATGAATGTATGCATGTGACTGTGTTTTTGTATGTGTATGTGTGAGTTTATGTGTGAATGTATATGTGTATGTATATGCATTTGTGTATTGTGTGGTTATGCATGAATGTATGTATGTGTATATATTAGTGTGTGTGAGCATGTTTGTATGATGTGTGTGTGAGTAGTGTGTGTGTGAGTAGTGTGTATGTGAGTGTGTGGATGTAAATACATGTTTGGGATTGTGTCTAGGATCATGGAGGCTGGCAAAATATGAGGCTAAAAAGGTAAGGCAGACCTTATCTGGATCTTACACGGTGATGTCTGTGGTTTTAGTTCTTTGCCCATAGAATAAAACCTTTTCCGCCTACCACCAGCCCTACCCAGTGGACAAATGAGGCATTGGAACTGGCTTCAAATAGCAACCTTTTTAGGCATCACTTCCAGGCATATCTTGCCAGTACTTGTTTTAAAATCAGACTTTAAAATCAGGTTGCCTTGTTTTAAAATCAGACCAGCCCACTCATTCATTTTGAAGCTCAAAACTTTGAGCTTCCTTGCTCCTCAGAGCAATAGTTGTGTGCTCCTTCTCTTTGTGACAGTGTGTTCCAGCCCCTGTGTGTCTCACTTAGTGGAATTCTGCCCCTTTGGTTGAAGAACTGACTATACTATGGAACTGTAATAGGTTGGTTTCTATATGCTCTAATTTATTGAATGTTTTTGTATTCTATATATAATGTGTCTGCTTTTAATTTATAGAATAATCATATATATACATATCTTAATTTATAGAGCTATTCTTTCTATCTATCTATCTATCTATCTATCTATCTATGTCCATCTCCAAATGACAACAACAAAAACTCACAATAAGTTGTCTTGCACTTACACAAAATCTTTGATTAAATTTTTGGCAGGTCAGTGGTGCTTAGAAACAAAAAGGTTTTTCCACACCTGCTACAGATGCTATTACTGATTGCCTTGCTCATAAGGAGAGTTATGTTCCTTTCCTTTCATTTGCCTTATCGGGTTGCAAAAGCAATCTGCAACATTTTCCTGAAGCAAAAGGGCAAGACTTCAAGGGATGCCTGGAAGTTCTAACCACAGCGTGGTTCCATTTTATGCCCCTGTCTTTGTTTTCCCCTTTTGTTCTTCGCATATTTCTAATTTATGCTATCTTGTTATTTTATATACCCTTGTAATACCCCTGAAATCCTTTCTGAGACAAGGTAGAGTATAAATTTTAAACAATAAATTGTGTGAAAAAATATGAAATAAACCATGTACCACATATTTAAGAACAACATACTGTTTTTCAGCATTATGGGGTATTTTAGCTGATTTTATAGTTAAGGGCTTGAGGCTGAGAAAGGGGGCACACTACCAGGTTCCCAGGATGCCATTCGTGTATTTCCGTCACAGTCTTCTATGTAGATGATTTTCCTTTAGAATTAGGAAAAATGTCTGCAAACATCCCAAAGTAAATATTATAGAAAGAAAAGACCGCCCTTCACGCCATTCCAATTCCTTAGGGAATCAATGCTTTGCAGTCAACTCCAACCCCAAACAAGAAGGGGGGCCAACATGATGCTAAGACCTCCAAGGAGAGCAAGACCCCAGTTCTGTTGTGGTGGGCAGCCGCTGGGCAGCCAATCAACCCCTCAGTCTGGGCTACGTCTCTGTTTACCACCAGGTGACAGGAGGAAAGTAATCTCCTTGCCCTCCTGTCAAGCAGGTTCAGAGAGGGACAGAAAGAGGGGGAGTTTGAGGTCAGCTCTCTGAGCCTGGGAGACGAAGCAGTCTCTTACAGGGCTGCAGGGTGGCCAGGAAGCAGCCATTAGGAGATGGGTGTTCATTCAGATTATGAGATAGGGCAGAGCTTAGGGGATGAAGCTGTAATGTAATCATCAAAATATTGCTATTGTGAGACAGGCTGGTTTGAAAAATTACAGGGCAATTAGGAAAAGGGTTCTATTCCTTCCTAAGGATTAAGACCAGTGCTTCTAAATGTAAACACTCTTTTGTTTTTAAAGGCAAAAAATGTTATCTTGGAAAGGAAAAAATACATTCCTAGATCTTAGGTTGAAAAACACTGATTTCAATTGTACTTTCTCTAAAAATCAATGTGTGTCCTTGGGAGAGGAGTATGTATATATGCATGTGTATGTGTGTGTGTGGTGCAGTGTATGAATGTGTGTGGTATATGTGTGTGTATCTGGATGTGTGTTTAGTGTGTGTAGTGTGTGTGTGTGTGTGCGCGTGCACGTGCATGCTTGTGCATCCTACCACAACTGATTCCCTTGTTGGCAATCATTTCTTCTCTATCAGAAGTGACGGTAGCGATGCTTCTCACTCACATGCTCCACGATGGCTGTCACAGAGGATACCCTAGCACGTGCAGATGACCCAAGCCCTGGCTCCATCCAGAAGTGAGGTGAGCCATCAGTGAGACAGGACCATCCACTGGGCAGGAGTGATAAGCAAGTGGAGGGCTCCAAAGCCAAGAGCAGCCTGTATGTTATTGGAGAAAGAGTTGGCCTTAAAAGAGAGAAGAAAACTGACGTTGGAGCTGCAGAAACACATCTCCTTTTAGGTACAAAGCAAGCAAGGCAAAGACAGTATGTCTGGGCATTTGGGGAGGCAGGTCTGCCTCTTGGTCAACAGGTGGGAAGACATTTTGGCCTTCACTCTGATGACAGAAATGAGGGGTAGGGATGCAAACTAAGGTGTTTCTGCTCTTTCTGCTCTATTTCTATGTTGCTGTTCTACAAGGTGTGCCCTAGACAGTCATGATAAATAGAGCTTTTCAAAGTGGAATTTTTATAGGAAATATAAAAGAAAATTAGGTATATCAACATTCCATTCAATGACATAGCCTGACGATAAAAACCTGTTGAAAAAAAATTATCTCCTAAAAAAGTTACATCTAAAAAACATAAAACAGTAGCGTACACTAATGTACTTAGAAACCACCTAGGCATCTTGTCAAGACAACTGATTGGGTAGGTCTGGGCTGGGGCCTGAGAGTCTGCATTGCTAATGAGCTCCTAGCTGATGTCAGTGTTGCTGGTCTATGGACCACACACTTTGAAGAGCAAAATTTTAGTATGTTTTCCAGTCTCAGGTTTTTAAAAAACTTTACTCTTCAAATTGATTATCTAGTGGATTCAGAGTACATACCTTCTTCAGAAGTCTTTATCTTTCTGTGTTGTTGTAGAATGTTCTTTATTTTATATTTGCAATTATTAATAATATAATATCCAACATGAATTAACTACTTAGCACATGCCAGGGACTGTTTTAGGTACTTTATTTGTATTAGCTAATTTAATCCTCACAACTTTATGAGGAAGCTATTATTATCCCTGTTTCACAGATAGGAAAATGGAAACAGAAAGTATATTTCTTGTTCAGAGCTACATGTACAGTTTTATTATATAGGTAAATTGCATGTCACAGGGGTTTGGTGTGCAGATTATTTCATCACTCAAATAATAAGTATAATACCTGATAGGAAGTTTTTCAATCCTCTCCTTCTTCTCACTCTCCACCTTCAAGTAGGCCCTGGTGTCTGTTCCCTTCTTTGTGTTTATGTGTTCTCAATCTTTAGCTCCCACTTATTATTTGTGGTATTTGATTTTCTGTTCCTGGGTTGTCTTGCTAGGGATAATGGCTAAAAAGGATGTGATTTTGTTCTTTTTATGGCTGTATAGTATTCCATGCTGTATGTGTACCACATTTTCTTTATCCAGTCTGCTGTTGATGGGCATTTAAGTTGGTTCCATGTCTTTGCTGCAGTGAATATTGCTGTGATGAACATACACATGCATATGTCTTTATGGTAGAACAATTTGTATTCCTTTTGGTAAAAATCCAATAATGGAATTGCTGGGTCAAATGGTAATTCTGTTTTGTTATTTGAGAAATCACCACACTGCTTTCCACAACAGCTGAACTAATTTACATTCCCACCATCAGTGTATAAGCATTCCTTTTTCTCTGCAACCTCACCAACATCTGTTATTGTTTGACTTTTTAATAATAGCCATTCTGATTGTTGTGAGATGGTATCTCATTATGGTTTTGATTTGCATTTCTCTAATGATCCATGATGTTGAACATTTTTTCATGTGCTTGTTGGTCACGTGTATGTCTTCTTTTGAAAAGCATCTGTTCATGTCCTTTGCCTACTTTTTAATGGGGTTATTTGTTTTTTGCTTCTTACTTTGTTTCAGCTATTTATAAATTCTAGATATTAGAATCTATAAGAATATAGATGCTTAGAATCAGATGCATAGTTTGCAAACATTTTCTCCCATTCTGTGCCTTGTCTGTTTACTTTGTTGATAGTTTCTTTTGCTGTGCAGAAGCTCTTTAGTTTAATTAGGTCCCATTTGTCAATTTTTATTTTTGTTGAAATTGCTTTTGGCATCTTCATCATGAAATGTTTGCCAGGGTCTATGTCCAGAAGAGTATTTCCTAGGTTATCTTCCAGAGTCTTTATAGTTTTAAGGTTTACATTTAAGTCTTTAATCCATCATGAATAGATTTTTGTATATAGTGTAAGGAAGGGGTCAATCCTTTGCATATGGGTAGCCAGTTACCCCAGCACCATTTATTGAATAGGAGGTCCTTTCCCCATTGCTTGTTTTTGTCAGCTTTGTCAAAGATCAGATGGTTGTAGATGTGTGGCATTATTTCTGGACCCTCTAGTCTGCTCTATTGGTCTATGTGCCTGGTTTTGCACCAGTTTCCTGTTTTTTTGGTTACTGTAGCCTTTAGTATAGTTTGAAGTCAGGTAACATGATGCCTCCAGCTTTATTCTTTTTGTTTAGGATACCCTTGGCTATTCAGGCTCTTTTTTGGTTCCATATGAATTTTAAAATAGATTTTTCTAATTCTGAAAAGAATGTCATTGGTAGTTTGATATGAATGACATTGAATCTGTAAATTGCATTGGCAGTATGGCTATTTTAATAATATCAAATCTTCCTATCCATGAGCACAGAATATTTTTCCATGTGTTTGTGTCATCTCTGATTTCTTTAAGCAGTGTTTTGTATTCTCATTGTAAAGATCTTTCACCTTCCTGGCTAGCTGTTTTCCTAGGTATTTTATTCTTTTTGTGGCTATTATGAATGGGATTGTGTTATTGATTTGGCTCTCAGTTTGGATGTTGTTGATGTATAGGAATGCTACTAATTTTTGTATGTTGATTTTGTATTTTGAGACTTTCCTGAGGTTGTTTATCTGATCAATGAGCTTTTGGGTAGAGGCTATAGGATTTTCTAGGTGTAGAATTATATCATCTATAAACAGGGATAGTTTGACCTCCTCTCTTCCTATTTTGGATGTCTTTTATTTCTTTCTCTTGCCTTGTTGCTCTGGCTAGGACTTCCAGTACTATGCTGAATAGGAGTGGTAAAAGTGGGAATCCTTGTCTTGTTCCAGTTCTCAAGGGGAATGCTTCCAGCTTTTGCCTGTTCAGTATAATACTGGCTGTGAGTCTGTCATTAGATGACTCTTATTATTTTGAAGTATGTTCCTTTGATGTCTAGTTTTTTGATGGTTTTAACATAAAGGGATGTTGAATGTTATTGAAAGCCTTTTCTGCATCTATTGAGATGATTATGTGATTTTTTGTTTTTAGTTCTGTTTACGTGATGAATCACATTTATCGATTTGCATATATTGAACCAACCTTGCATCTCAGGGATAAAGCCTGCCTGATCATGGTGGATTAGCTTTTTGATGTGCTGCTACATTCAGTTTCCTAGTATTTTGTTGAGAATTTTTATATCTATGTTCATAAAAGATATTGGTCTGAAATTTTGTTTTTTATTGTTGTTGTGTCTCTGCCAGATTTTGGCATCAGAATGATGTTGGCCTCATAGAAGGCCCTAGGGAGGAGTCCTTCCTCCTCTATATTTTGGAATAGTTTTAGTATGAGTGGTACCAGTTCTTCTTTATACATCTGGTAGAATTCAGCTCTGAATCTGTTGGGTCATGGGCTTTTTCTTGTTGGTAGGCTTTTTATTATTGATTTAATTTTGGAACTCATTATTGGTCTGTTCAGGCATTCAATTTCTTTCTGGTTCAGTCTTGGGTGGTTGTATTTTCCCAGAATTTATCCATTTCTTCTGGGTTTTCTAGTTTGTGTGCATAGAGGTGTTTGCAGTAGTCTCTGAGGGGTTTTGTATTGCTGTGGGGTCAGTGGTGCCATCCCCTTTGTTATTTCCAAATATGTTTACTTGGATCTTCTCTCTCTTTTTTCTTTATTAGCCTAGCTAGTGGTTTATCTGTATATAATGCTAATTCTTTTCAAAAACCCAATTCCTGGATTCATTGATTTTTTTTTTTTCATCTCAATTTCCTTGAGTTCAGCTCTGATTTTGGTTGTTTCTTGTCTTCTACGAGCTTTGGGGTTGGTGCGTTCTTGTTTCTCTAGTTCCTTTAGGTGTGCTGTTAGGTTGTTAATTTGAGATCTTTCTAACTTTTTGATGTGGGTGATTAATGCTGTAAACTTCCCTCTTAACACTGCTGTAGCTATGTCCCAGAGATTCTGGTATGTTGTAACTTTATTCTCATTAGTTAAAAAAATGTCTTTTCTTGATTTCTGCCTTAATTTCATTGTTTACCTAAAGTTCATTCAAGAGTAGGTTGTTTAATTTCCATGTAATTTTATGGTTTTGAGCAATTTTCTTAGAATTGATTTCTATTTTTATTGTGTTGTGGTCTGACAGGGGTTTTTTTGAATTTGCTGAGGATTGTTTTATGTCCTACTGTGTAGTCGATTGTAGGACATTCTGTTGTTTTGGGGTAGAGAGTTCTGTAGATGTCTATTAGGTATACTTGGTCAAGTGTCAAGTTCAGGTCCTGAATATCTTTTTTAGATTTCTGACTCAATAATCTGTCTAATACTGTCACTGACGGTGCTGAAGTCTACCAGCATTATTGTGTCCCTTCATAAATCCCTTGGATAATACCAGCATTATCCAAGTCCCTTCATAGATGTCAAAGAACTTGTTTTATGAATCTGGGTGCTCCTGTGTTGGGGGCATATATATTTAGGATAATTAGGTCTTCCTGTTTAATTGAACCTTTTACCATTATCTAATTCCCTTCTTTGTCTTTTTTGATCTTTGTTGATTTAAAGTCTGTTTTGTCTGAAATTAGAATAGTAACCCCTACTTTTTTCTGTTTTCCATTTGCTTGGTAGATTTTTCTCCATTTCTTTATTTTGAGGCTATGAGTGTCATTGCATGTGAGACAGGTCTCTTGAGAGCGTACTATTGGGTCTTGCTTCTTTATCCAACTTGACACTCTATGCCTTTTAAGTGGAGAATTTAGCCCATTTACATTCAAGGTTAGTGTTAATATGTGTGGATTTGATCCTATCATCATGTTGTTAGCTGCTTGTTATGAAGACTTGTTTGTGTGGTTGCTTTGTAGTGTCAATGGTCTATGTAGTTGTTTGTTTTTGTAGTGGCCAGTAACAGCCTTTCCTTTCCATATTTAGCATTCGCTACAGGACCTCTTGTAAGGCAGGTCTGCTGGTAACAAACTCCCTTAGCATTTGCCTGTCTGAAAAGGATCTTATTTCTTGTTTGCTTATGAAGCTTAGTTTGGCTGGATATGAGATTCTTGGTTGGAATTTCTTTCCTTTAAGAATGCTGAATATAGGCCCCTAATCTTTTCTGGCTTGTAGGGTTTCTACTGAAAGGTTTGCTGTTAGCTTGATGGGATTCCCTTTATAGACGAACTGTCCCTTCTCTCCAGCTGCCTTTAACATTTTTTCCTTTGTTTTGACTTTGGATAATCTGATGACTGTGTGTCTTAGGGATGGTCTTCTTCAGCAGTATCTTGCAGGGGTTCTTTACATTTCTTGAATTTGAATGTCAGCCTCTCTAATGAGTTTGGGGGAATTTTGAATGATATCCTGAGATATCTTTTCCAAGTTGCTTGCTTTCTCCCTCTCTCTTTCAGAGATGCCAATGAGTTGTACATTTTGTCTCTTTATATAATCCCATATGTCTCGGAGGCTTTGTTCATTCTTTTTTATTCTTTTTTCTTTATTTTTGTCTTATTGAGTTAGTTCAGAGATCCAGTCTTTGAACTCTGAGATTCTTTCCTCAGCTTGGTCTATTCTGTCATTAATACTTGTGATTGTATTATGAAATTCTTGTAGTGTTTTTTCCAGCTCTATCAGATCAGTTTGGGTCTTCTTATGATGGTCATTTTGCCTTGTGACTCCTGTATCATTGTATTGTAAGCCTTAGATTACTTGGGTGGGGTTTTGACTTTCTTCTGAAACTCAGTGATCTTTGTTCCTATCCATATTCTGAATTATATTTCTGTCATTTCAGCCATTTCATCCTTGTTAAGAATGCTTGCTGGGGAACTGGTATGGTCCTTTGGAGGAAAGAAGACACTCTGTTTTTTTTTGAGTCGCCAGAGTTCTTGCACTGATTCTTTCTCATCTGTGTGGGCTGATGTTCCTTTAACTGTGGAATAATTTGAGAATAGTCAGTTGGCTTCTTTTTGGGATGTTTTCAGAGAGCTGAGGCTTTGTGTGGGGTCTTTATTTGCAGCTGAATTATTGTCCTTAGTTTCACAGGGGAGTATGTTAGCAAAGTATTTTTGGTGTTGAAGTTTGAGCTGTAATCTAGTAAATGGCACTTATGTGTAATGGCTAATAGGTAGTCTCTTGCCCAGCCACGTGTCTTCTCTGTATTTCCTCACAATTGCAGCCACACTCCCGCTCAGTGGTCTGAAAGTGTGAGCTTTCCCACTAGAATGCTGGCTGCAGATCTTGGCTTGGCAGTACCAGGCTGCACACCGCTGCCCTGCAGCGAACTCAGGCTTTATATTCCCTCGCAACCTTGGAAGCATCAGGGGAAGAGACCTTGGCAGTGGCTATGGCAGAGGGCCTTTCACTTGTCTCTTCACCCCAGAGATATGCAGAGCTGCTGCCAATCAGTGTGATATTCCTGGGGGCTGGGGAGTCTGTTGTGGGCCCAAGCTGGGGGACTCTGCCTGTTGACAGGCAGACGATGTGGGGGACTCATGGGGAAGACAGACTAGCCTCTTCTCCTTAGGGAGGCTGTGGCTTGCTGGAGGTGTGAGTAAAGCATTTACGGTCTTTGTTCCTTCCCCAGTTTGAGGGCAGCAAGGGCAGTACCACTGCAGCAGCAGTGGCAGAGGGGCTTTCAGTTGCCTCTGGGAACTCCACCTCAATGGAGAATGCTGAATATAGGCCCCCAATCTCTTCTAGCTTGTAGGGTTTCTGTTGAAAGGTTTGCTGTTAGCTTGATGGGGTTCCCTTTGTAGATGAGCTATCCCTTCTCTCTAGCTGCCTTTAACATTTTTTCCTTGGTGTTGACTTTGGATAATCTGATGACTGTGTGTCTTGGGGATGGTCTTCTTGTTCAGTATCTTGCAGGGGTTCTACTGCTACTGGGAGTGTTCAGCCAGTGGATGGGGTGCCTGCACTGCTGGCAGGGGCTGGGGCCCCGCCGCTTAGTGAAGAGCAGGAGGTCAAGCGCTCACAAGGAGTAGAGACGAGGCTCCTCTGGGTGTGGAGACTGTGGTATGCCGGAAGCGCGAGTAAATCCCTCAGGCCCTTTGTTCCCTCCGTAGCCCAAGGGCATTAAGAGTGGTACCACCGCAGCTGCAATGGCAGAGGGGCTGTGGGTTCTCTCTGGGGTTTTCTCCCCAAGGAAAGGCAGAGCCACCACCAACCGAACTATTCAGGTGGAGGCAGGGTGGTTGTGCTGAAGTCCCAGGTCTAGAGGCACTGCCCAGTGAGGAGTGGTGGGGGCGGAGACCTGTGTGGAAAACACTCTGGCTCCTTTTCTGTAAGGCAGCTGCACTGTGCTGGGGGCACATGTTAGTTCCTAATCAGTGTGCTCCCACCCTAGACCGAAGGCAACAGGAGCGAGGGATGAGGGATGCCAAACAACAAAAATGTTGGCCTATGTGCTCCCTCCGGGAGCTCCGTCCCAGGGAAGTACAGAGCCACTACCCGAGAGCCCAGGCTCTGAGTGCCTGGAGTCTCAGGTCGGGAGGCCCTGCTCAGTGGGGAGTATCGGGGGTGGGAACCCACCTGGAAAATAGTCTGGCCGCTTTCCTGCAAGTCTGCTGCCCTCTTCTGGGGGTCCACGTTGTCCCTAATCACTGTGCTCCTTCCCTGGCCCAAGGGCAACAGGAGTGAGGGCTGCAAAGCAGCAAAAATGGCGGCCTGCCTGCTCTCTCCAGGATCTCCATGCCAGGGAAGTGCAGAGCTACTCCTGGCCCGACAGCCCAGGCGGGGCTGGGGTGGCTGCACTAGGTTTCTAGGCCAGTGGGCCCCACCAAGCAAGGTGCAGCACAGATGAGGCCCGCAGACCATCTGCTGCTCAGCCCCATGGATTCGGTCCCTGTCCTGGGGGCATGCAAGGCAGCCTAGCCTCCCCCATTTCTAGAGATGCAGTCACTGGTGCCAGGATGCCTGGGGATTCAAGGCTTCCAGAACTCTGCATGTGTCTGAGCAAGTGGCTCTGCCCAAACTCCACGAAGCTCTCTGTGTCAGTGCAGTGGAGGCTCTGTGCCACTCCCAGGTGGGCGGTTGTCCTCTCTTTCTCCTCTCCATTCTCTATGGGTTGAGTTGTTTCCTTTATGAATCCCAAAGTGTCCACCTGGATGGTCCATTTGGAGAGAGTGATGTTCCCTTGCCACTCCTTCTTCTCTCCATGAGAGTGGTGCTCCCATAAAGTGAGCCTTATTTTAATCTGCATTTATAATTCAAACATGACGGTTAAGTCTATTGATAATCATTTTGAAAATAAAATCTAAAACTTTTCTCCTACTGAGACAGTCTATTAAGCCATAATTATCTCTATTTTGGAGGTTAAGTACCAACAACTTTCACTGACTGAACCAGATAATTTAGGAAAAGTATCTAACCTTATTTCAGCCCACACATTTATGGGATAAGCCATAAAGTTTCTAAATGATCTCCTGTTGTCACTCTTTCTTGGTAGGGAAAAAGAATGCAGATTCAAGAGATATTTTCCCACATTAAGCTCACGTATCTAGTATTTATATGTTGGGTGAGACCAGCCCTGCCATTCAGACCACAACAATGCAACCAAAAATTAGTGGATAAACCAAAAGCATACACTCATCAGCTCCACTGAGAGAGAACAACCATCTCTCCAACAGCCTGACCTGGGAAGTTTGTCCAAAGGGTGGTTCTACGTGAGACAAGGTAAAGGATCCCTATCAAGTCTTTTCTTTGGGGACTATAAATACTAATTATGAAGTGAAGTTAGGTCTCATAATGCCAGGCAGCATTATGTGGTATATTTTTCCATTTTGGAAGGTCTAGGACAAGCAGTATTATGGCTTGCTAAAAAAGATCATATTCCCTTGTATCCTTATCATGAATCCTCATTACTGAGAGTAACTGAGTCAAACTAATGCTCTGTACTAACAGAATTAGTTGGGTTATATTCTGTCCCTCACTTCCTGCTACCCTTTGTACTCAAGTAAACTAGAATAACATACTATTCAATTAATATAATTCTGTTTGGAATTGCTTCATGCACTAAATTTCTCCTATATTTGTGCAAGGTAAGTGGGAATTTTCTCCTATTAATGTGCTAAATTTGGTGGAAAATGTAAGGTGTTCATAAGGTCGCTTAGCCTCTCAGTGATGTAGCCAGCAAAATGTGAAAGACAATGTTTTTAATTGCCCAGAAATACATGCTGGCTCTGGCAACTTAATTCAGAAAAGTTCTCTAATGATTATGAAACAATAGTACACATTGCAATACATCAGCTTAAAAAGACAATACAAAGGAAAGACAATTTACAATTTCCAGATCTTTTCTAATTCAATGTCTGCAAGCTTCTAAAAGTCTCTAATAGAGTCTCTGTAGGACAAACTATTAAGTGCATTTTTTGTTTGTTTGGTTTTTTTTTTTCTGGTTCCCTGAGGGAAAACACTATCATCCCTTTGTCATCATTAAAGGATATAAGGTCACTGGGTAGCATCATATTTGCAATAAAATGAAGTTATTATGTTAAATGATTTAAGCATAGTAATATAAATCTAGGTTTTATTTTTTAACAACTCAGTCATGACTGTCTTGTTTTTTAAGCTGTGACCTCCTCCTTTTCTTTTTGTTCATTCTTTCTGAGTTAAAGGTAGATCCGACTAGAAGAGTTTGTCATTGCCTGGTTACTAGTCAGCAAGATCACCAAGATGCAGGCTTAAAGTTACCTAAAAGGCCAACGTTCAAGTGCCTTTATGTAGATAGATTTTCAACATTGACATTGACTATGTCATGCTAATCAGAAGCTCTGATAGACAATTATATAAACTTTGATGAATTTTTAAAGGGGCAGGAGGAAGTCATGAATGTTTACTTAAGTGAAACAATAGACAAAAATCTCTTTGAACATGGTATTCAGGAAGGGCAATAATTTTTTAAGGTCTTTGTAGGTAGAAAACAATAAATAAATACCACTGACTGAAAATTACTCAGATAAAGCAAATACAAGTTCTTTTAAAAAATATATTTTAAAAAAGAAAGAAAGAAACTGAGAGGAAAAAGAAGGCCAGTGAAAGAAAAGCTGAAAAAGAGATAATAATGGAAACAAGTAAAGGATGGGGAGGAAAATTAAAATGTGGGAAGACTGTAATAAAATGTGAGAAGGGTCAAGCATGTCACCTTCTCTTCCAAATTGCCTTTGTAGAGATGAGTTCTTACTTTGACGTCTTTATCTGAAACCTCTTTATAGTTGGAAAGACCTATGTTAACCAGCACAGAATCAAATGCTACTCAATTCTTTATCATTGGATTTTGAAGTCATAGTGAAAACAGTACAACCCTGAACATGTAAAGTCTAACTGGAAACCAGCAGACGTGATAATAATCCTTACCTCAACTGCAGAAAACAAAGGATTCTTGATGCCATGTGCCCCTGCCTTCCCGCTTTGATTTTATGGAATGGCAGAGCAATGTAACAATGCAAAAATCCTTTGGTTACTTTAGAAGAACCACAAAGATGGGTTCACATATGGATTACTGGACTTTATCATGCAGTTTGGCTTTGCCAAATTTGGATATGATATTCCTATATAGATGGATCTGTTTTGCTTAGATAATGAACTATCATTTTATCACTCCAAAGCTTTGAAAAACATTTATGTTAGCCTCTCCTCTTCACACATGATCATGATAAAGAATATAAGTGATCATGTTTAGTGCTTTATAGTCAATGTCTCAGGTTTAGCCAAATAATTGTCATTCAGTCATCCATTCATTCAGCAAATATTTATTAAATGCCTGCAATGTGCCAGCTGCCGTCTTAGGAGGCAGTGATTCACTCATCAACAAGACAGACAAGGTCTCTGACTATGAAGTGTTTGCTACACAGAAAACCAATGAGATAATTGTCTTTTTACTGTGATCCAGAACTAATTGATTTACTCTCACAGTTAACCACAAAGCATTTTCACTTTTTGCAAAGTTTTAAAAACTCTTAAATAGGGAGGACTGGTAGGTGAGGAGAAATCATCATGGGATAGGGCTCAAAAAAAAAAAAATACCATGATCCTATGGGCCAACTGCAGCTAGGAGCATAATTCCTTTCATGCAAGACCTTATGGCTTTCAACATGGGCACTTCCCTTGCTAATCGAAGTTTCAAAGAACACAGAAGACCATTTAATAGGATTATTACAAAACCCGTTATAGATTAAATTCTCTGGCTGTCTGACACCATAGTAACTAGCCCAGATTTGTATTTACAAAGAAGAGGTGAGAAAAATTCCTTCCTGATAGGAACAAGAGAGCAGAATATCCTACCTCTTCCCTTTCCTCAAAAATAAATAAATAAAATAAAACTAAACCAAAAAGGAAGAGGAACATATGCCAGGAAACAGAAACCCCACCTCCAGTTTACTGTTGGCAAAGTTCAAATGCACCAGGGAAGCTCACCAAGCAATTTCCCCCATTGCCCTCTGAAGCAAAACCCCACTGGCTGTTGTTTCCAAAGGCTCACGGCCAAGATCTTAACATTTCTCCCTGAACAGCAGGAACAATAAATATCTGTCTCTTGGTGACACAAATGGTTAAGCATTGACAGAATTTGATATAGAAAGTACTAAAAGCCCTCCTCTGGGTTGTAACCACTAATCTTACTGTACCTTCAGAGATTGAGGATGGCAGCTACTGACAATGGCAGCCCACCAGCAGCAAAATTATGTGAAGAGAAAAAATTACAAACTTGTATTTCCACCCTAAAATAGGTGGTATTGGGAGGAAATACAGATCGGCTAAAATGAGAGCAAGTAAGCCATATTCTTTTAAAACATGATGGGTGATACCTTTACATAGACATGTGTGCACCCCCAAGCTAACTAACGTTCAGATGAAGCTGTCATTCTAACATCAGTACAAGAGACAAAGATGTTCGTAAATAGAAAACTATGTAAGTAAGGGTTTAAGCAAACAGCCTTTCCTGACACCTATGAAAAGTGTTAAAACTTATTTCTGTATTGACTGTTACCATCTGGGAGGATATTCTGTAGCTTTCCAAATGGGTTTCTAATAAGGTCAAGTCCATTTTCAGGGCTTAAGACAGACTGTCTGCTAGAGGGTTGGAGAGAAGAAGTCTTAAGAGTTAATTCACTTTTAGCTAAGATTGCTGATTCATTCCAGATGGTTTATATTCGTACAGGTTCAGTAGCTGATTCTCATTTGCAGCATTTTTGAATTTGATTTAATACTCCTTATTAGGCAGCTCTTCGAAGTTTACTTATTTACTACTAAATTGATTCCATGAGCTAGTGCTGTAGAGTATAGATTTTTAAATACAGTAGAACCACCATCAAAATGCAAGATGGCAACTTGTGTTTAGTCTCTCTGTGCTAGAGAGAGTGGGGTGAACTATGCTTTGCCATTGTCACAGGGACATGACTTGACAAGATCTGTCACATCCGAGGGCTTTGTCACAGCTTTATATGTTGGTGCATACACAGCTTTGCAAACACATCTCCCATTGTACAACAAATATTTACCACATTTGACATGTAATTTTTATAATAGACATTCACATTTATTATTTATAGACATTAGATACATGCTCACACTTATTTAATTTGCCTTTATCATAATTTCAACAGGGTAGACACTAAAATACATTATTGTATATTCTAGAAAGTGTTTCTCAAATCCACTGCCCTGCATGTGTCCTAAGAAATTGCTGTTGCTGCTTCCTTCAAACATTGATTAACAGCACAGGCTCTGATTCACAGAAAAATGCTGGTTCTGTCAGTAACTAACTTCTGTAAGTCTCTATTTCATTATCTGTAAATGAGGATAATCATACTCTACCTATAGAGTTGTTATAACAATTAAATGAAATAATGCATGTAAAGTGCTTTGTATAATGCCTCAGAAAAAAAATAAGGCTTAATATGTGTTAGGTGTTACTGTTACCGTATTTTCATGAAATCTGCCAGTGATTGCAAATGCACCATTATTGAATATACCGCCATGAAAAGAAAAGATAGAACAAACTACTGCCAGTTCAACTATGCAACTATGATGTAAGACTTTTGCTTTCTCATTAACTAGAATTTTTATTTTTATATTCATTGAGAAGCTTGTTTAGATGGAAACATAGATTTTTATTATATAGCACTTTTATGCGTGTATAAAAATGCAAGTAAAAAATTGGTTAATATATTTCAAAACTTCTTTACATTCAAAGTCTGACTCCCTTAATCGCTTTTTGACTCATAATTGCTGATGGCTGTGTTTTTCCACACACCATTCTCTAGGCATCAAGAATGCTGGTAATGCGGGATCATCTTTTAAGCCACTGACACACTTTCTGCAAGTTTTCATGCTGATGCTTCCCAAATCTTACCAAATGATAAGGAGATAAGGTTTCCATTTGACATCAGGGTAAGATAGTTCTATTCTCAAGTGATCATTGAATCATTCATTCATTGAAACATCAAGGAACTACCTTTGTTTGTCACACCTTTAATAATAATAATACAGTTGACATATGCACAGCAATGATGCCAAAAAGTAGTATATTAGAATTGACTAAATACAGAATGTTCACTCTTACTTTTCCCCCTCTCTCACATGAGTAAGATTGTACGTATCAGTGTCTGCAGCCCAAATGAAATAGAAAGTTGGGCACTTTGCTATAGAATCTATGTACTGATTCCAACAGTGCCCATGGAAATCCAACATTTATGTGTTATTCATTTACCATTTATTGAAATGTATCTATTCTATAGACACATTTTAGACAAAATATATGAATTTAAAGAGATAAGTTTTGGTCACCTAGACAAAGTGGACGACCCAGCCCTTGGTTAGTGAAGGAAAGCAAACCTGTAAGCAAACACTGAAGACAATGAACTAAGGTGCCATAAGTGATGCGCGTGTAAGGTATCTTGGCCACACAAAGGAGATCTCTGTGGATTATTCTTGGGCCTGAGATGGAGAAGTAGATATGAGTGCTTCAGGCAACAAAGGAGGGAAGGGTATTGCAGGAAAAGGGTGCATTTCTCAAAGGAATGCTTTTTAAACCTGCTTGTGTTCCTTGCACTGATAGATTAAAATCAGTCATTTCTCTTTTTTCTTCTTGAAACTACCTATTTATAAATTTTGTCTGTTTTCTATGGAGTTATATTCAATTGTTGGCTTGTAGGGACTTTTTTACTTTATGAATATTAATCCATTATGAATTATGTATTTTACGAACACATTCTTCCATTCTGTCGCTTGTCCTTTAATTTTGTTAATAGCAATTTTTATATTCCAACAGCTTTAAGTATTTTCCCAGTCAAATCTGTTGATATTTTTCTTCATGGTTTCTGGGTTTTAGATTTACTTATGAAGGCCTTTCCTACCCTAAGATTATCTTCTAAAACTTACCATATATTCTAAGTTTTTTTAATAGAATTATTTAGTATGGTACCTGTCACCTAACTTTTAAACTTTATTTTTAGTTTATTGTAAATTGATAATTTATGATTGTATATATTTATGGGAAACAAAGCGATATTATGATTTATTGATATAATGAGGAATAATTAAGCAAAGCTAATTCACATATCCATCACCTGAAATACTTACCATTTTTTAATGAGAACATTTGATATTTACTCTCTTAGAAATTTTGAAATGTAGAGTATACTATTAACTATATTCACCAAGCCATGCAATAGATCTCAAAAAAAAAAAAAAACTATCCCACTTATTCTTCCTGTCTGAGACTTTATACCCTTTGACCAGCATCTCTCCAATCCCCCTAGCCCCCAGCCCTGGCAACCACTATTCTACTCTGCTTCTATGAGTTTGTTTTAGATTCCACTTATATGTGAAAACATGCAGTATTTGTCTTTCTGCCTGGCTTATTTCACTTAGCATAATGTTCCCCAATTCCACCCATGTTGTCACAAATGACAGAATTCCTTTCTTTTGTTAAGGCTGAATAGTATTCCATTGTATGTATATGCACTGTATTTTCTTTCTCTATTCATCTGTTGATGAACACAAGTTGATTCCATAACTTGACTATTGTAAATAGTGCTGCAATGGACGTGGAGGTGCAGATTGATTTTAAACTGATTTCAGATCTTTGGGGGAAATACCCAGAAGTGGGATTGCTGGATTATATGGTAATTCTACTTTTTGCTTTTTGAGAAACCTCCACATTGTTTTCCATAATGGCTGTACTAATTTATATTCTTATCAACAGTGTATGAAGGTTCCATTTTCTCCACATCCTCATGAACACATGTCTTTCATCTTTTTGATAATAGCCCTTCTGGCAGGAGTGAAATAAAATCTCATTGTGATTTTAATTTGCATTTCCCTAATGATTAGTGATGTTGAACTTTTTTTCATGTGTCTGTTTGGCCATTTCTAGGTCTTCTTTTGAAAAATATTTGTTCCTCCTGATGTGATCCGGCTCTGTGTCCCCACCCAAATTTGAATTGTAAATTCTTGAATTGTAATCCCTACATGTTGAGGGAGGGGCCTGGTGGGAGGTGATTGAATCATAACTCAGACTTACCCTTGCTGTTCTTGTGATAGTGAGTGAGTTCTCATGAGATCTGGTTGTTTGAAAGTGTGTGGCACTTCTCCCTTCGCTCTCTGTCTCTCTCTCCTGCTCTGCCAAAGTAAGATGTGCTTGCTTCCTTCTTGCTTTCCACCATGATTGTAAGTTTCCTGAAGCTTTGCAGTTATGCTTCCTGTTAAGCCTGCAGAACTGTGAGTCAATTAAACCTCTTTTCTTCATAAACTACCCAGCCTCAGGTAGTTCTTTATAGCAGTGTGAAACGAACTAATACAGAAAATTGGTACTGGGAGTGGAGCGCTGCTAAAAAGATACCTGAAAATGTGGAAGCAACTTTAGAACTGGATAATGGGCAAAGGTTGGAACAGTTTGCAGGGCTTAGAAGATAAGAAGATGTGGGAAAGTTTGGAACCATATAGAAAGTTGTTAAATGTTTTTGACCAATATGCTGATAGTGATATGGATAATGAAGTCCAGGCTGAGATGGTCTCAGATAGAAATGAGGAACTTATTGGGAACTGGAGCAAAGGTCACTCTTGCTATGCTTTAGCAAAGAGACTGGTGGCATTTTGCCCCTGCCCTAGAGATCTGTGGAACTTTGAACTTCAGAGAGATGATTTAGGGTGTCTGGCAGAAAGAAGTTGTAAGCAGCAAAGCATTCAAGAAATAGCCTGTCTGCTGCTAACAGCATACAGTCCTGTATGTTCACAAAGAGATGGTCTGAAGTTGGAACTTACATTTAAAAGGAAAACAAAGCATCAAAGTTTTGAAAATTTGCAGCCTGACCATGCAGTAAGAAAAACCCAATTTCTGGGAAGAAATTCAAGCCAGCTGCAGAAATTTGCATAAGTAACAAGGAAGTGAATGTTAATAGCCAAGACAATGGGGAAAATGTCTCCAGGGCATTTCAGAGATCTTCAAGGCAACTCCTCTCATCACAGGCCTGAAGGCCTAGAAGGGAAAAATGGTGGCCCAGGGCCTCACTGCTTTGTGCAGATTTGGGATGTGGCACCCTGCATACCAGCCACTCCAGCTCCAGCCATGGCTAAAAGGGGCAAGGTACAGCTCAAGCCGTGGCTTCAGAGGGTGCAAGCCCCAAGCCTTGGTGGCTTTCACATGATGTTGGGTCTGTGGATGTTTAGAAGGCAAGAATTGAGGTTTTGGAACCTCTACCTAGATTTCAGAGGATGTATGAAAATGCCTGGATGTCCAGGCAGAAGTCTGCTGGAGCCCTCATGGAGAACCCCCTACTAGGGCAGTGTGGATGGGGAAATGTGATTTTGGAGCTCCCACACAGAGTCCCCACTGGGGCACTGCCTAGTGGAACTGTGAGAAGAGGGCCACCATCCTCCAAACCCCAGAATAGTAGATGCATCTACAGCCACAGACACTCAACACTAGCCTATGAAGGCAGTTGCAGGGGTTGTACCCTGCAGAGCCACAGGGGCAGAGCTGCCCAAGGCCATGGGAGCCACCCCTTGCATCAGCATGCCCTGGATGTGAGACGTGGAGTCAAGGGAGATTATTTTGAAGCTTTAAGATTTAATGACTGCCCTGCTGGGCTTTGGACTTGCATGGGGCCTGTAGCTTTTTTGTTTTGGCCAATTTATCCCTTTTGGAATGGGAGCATTTACCCAATGCCTGTACCCCCATTGTATCTTGTAACTAACTTGTTTTTTGTTTTACAGGCTCATAGGCAGAAGGGACTTATCTTATCTCAGATGAGACTTTAAACTGTGGACTTTTGAGTTAATGCTGGAATGAGTTAAGACTTTGGGAGACTGTCTGGGGACTGTTGGGAAGGCATGATTAATTTTGAAATGTGGGAAGAACTTGAGATTTGGGAGGGGACAGGGGCAGAATAATATAGTTTAGCCCTGTGTCTCCACCCAAATCTCATCACAAATTGTAATCCACATATATTGTGGGAGGGGCCTGGTGGAAGGTGACTGAATTATGGGGGCGGACTTCCCCTTTGCTGTTCTCATGATAGTGAGTGAATTCTCTTGAGATCTAGTTGTTTGGCAGTGTGTGGTACTTCCCCCTTCGATCTGTCTCTCTTTCCTGCTCTGCCATGGTAAGATATGCTTGCTTCCCCTTCACCTTCTGCCATGACTGTAAGTTTCCTGAGGCCTCCCAGTCATGCTTCCTGTTAAGCCAGTGGAATTGTGAGTCAATTAAACCTCTTTATAAAGTACCCACTCTCAGGTAGTTCTTTGTAACAGTGTGAAAATAAACTAATGCACAGCTTCATTGCCCATTTCTTAATTGGGTTTTTGTTTTCTTGCTGTTGAGTTGTCTCTGAGTTCCTTATATATTTTGGATATTAACCCCTTATCAGATGTATGGCTTGCAAATATTTTCTCCTAACCATAGGTTGTTGCTTCACACTGTTAATTATTTGCTTTGCTGTGTAGAAGCTTCTTAGTTTGATGAAATCTCATATGTCTATTTTTGGCTTTTGCTGCCTGTACTTTTAAGGTGAAATCCGAAAAATCATTGACCAGACCAATATTGTGACATTTTCCCCCTATATTTTCTCCAATTTGTTTTATAGTTGCTAGTCTTAAGTGCAAGGTAATTCATTTTGAGTTGATTTTTGTATATAGTGTGAGGCAAGGGTCCAATTTCATTTTTCTGCATGTGGATATCCAGTTTTTTCAACACCAGTTATTGAAAAGACTATCCTTTCCCATTGTGTATTCATGGCACCTTTGTCAAAAATCAATTGATTTCAGCCTGTGTAGGCATATGAAAATGTTTTTAGAAAATCAATTGACTGTACATGCATGGGTTCATTTCTGGGATCTCTATTCTATTCCATTAGTCAATGTGTTTATTTTATGCCAGTACCATATTACTTTATTTACTATAGCTTTGTAGTCTAGTTTAAAATATGGTAGTGTGATACCTTCAGCTTATTCTTCTTGCTTATGATTGCCTTGGCGATTCATGGGTTTTTGTAGTTTCATAAGAATTTTGGAATTGCTTTTTCTATTTCTGTGAAAAATGACATTGGAATTTTGATAGGGATTGCATTGAATCTGTAGCTTGCTTTGGGTAGTGTGGATGTTTTAACAATATTTATTCTTCTAATCCATGAACACAGGATATCTTTCCATTTTTTTACATCTTCTTCAATTTCTTTCATCAATTTTTATTCAGTATCCAAGGCTTTCACCTACTTGGTTAAATTTATTCTTAAGTATTTTATTGTTTTTTGTAGCCATTATAAATGGAATTAAAGACTTTTTTTTAACATTAAAGTCTATAGTCAAAATTTATTTTTGGATACTATGTGAGGTTGATATAATTTTCTCCCTAAATGCAAATTGAATTTAGATTTTCCGTCAGCTTTTACCAGATTGTTATTAACTTAGACAAGTATAAGCAGGCAAATTTCAATGATCTGTGCCAACAAAGAAAAGTAGTGTCACAAATAAAATCAGACTATTCTTTTAGTTTTAAGTTTCAGAAACCTGCACCAAAAGAACTTCGGTAAAACAAGAATTTTTTTAGTTCCCATACAGGGCAAAAGGGGAGAGATGAATCTATGCTTGGAAATAGGTGGATTTGGGGATGTGAAAATCATAAAGACCAAGTCTTTCACTTGTTTCTGCTTCTCTTTTTATGTTTTTTTCCCTCCAGCTGAAGACAAATTTTCTTTCTCTCATATGGTAAGAGAAATGGGCTCAGAGCATTCCAGGTATACATCCTCCCAGTTTAGTAACTAGGGAGGAAAACATGTTCCCCATCTCATCTAATAAAAAGAAAATCTCAGGAAAGGAGAGTCATTATACTGCCTTTTAGTCATTGGTTCATTCTGAGGCAATGACCCACCCATTTCTGGACTGATCTCTGTGGTCAGGAAGATAAAGTTTCTATGACTGACCAAGCTGGGTCATGTTCTCAGCCCAGTCACCAAAGAAGCAGGGTCTGGTAGCAGAAGAAATCAGATGATCACAGACATAACTGCCAAGAGAATGACTAAGAGACAATCAATCTTTCCACTCTGTGATTTGCTACAATCAATAATCATAAAAGCAATATAAGCATTTACATTTCCCTATTGACCACATTTGATTTTTAGGCATAAAAGTTGTCTTTCTCATTTTTTATTATTTTAAGAGCATATTAAATTAATTTTCATAACCTCAATAATAATTGATTCAAAACCTGGGTTTTAGCCATGTGAGCTAAGACAAGTTGTTTAACTTCTTGTTTATGATTTTTCATCTGTAAAATGAAGGCCTTTGATTGTATGATCTAAGGAACTGGAAAGAAGACAATCCAAAAACAGAGAAAAAGAAGGCTGGGATTCAATGTTTGCCATAAATGACTTATAAATCTGCCAGTGGATAGTAGGAGTAGACTGTGCTCACAGTATCAAGCCCCTGTCTCCTGCGTACTCTCCCTAATCCACCATGTTACTTAAGAAAAAGAAAAAGCCCAGAACCAGAATTCCCTCTATGTGAGTCAGGAGCTCTTTCAGGATCAAGTAACAGAAATCAAAGTCAGATTGGATTAATGGGGCAAAAGGAATTTACCAGTTCCTATAACTGTCAAGGGGTGCACACTGCACTAGAGGAAAAGCTTCAGGAACCAGGATCTCAGAAACTCTAACTGGGGACTCAAAGCTACAGAGAACTGTGTCTGTTTTGTTCACTGCTATCTCAGCTTCTCTTTGCTTTTTTGTTCTCAGGATTTTATAACAAGGAGTGTGGTTGCCACAAACCTCATGTTAGAAACCACAGCCCAAAGGGCATATTTCCACCACAAGAAATGACTCTGGCCCTGGTTGGGTTGTATGATGTGGACCAGTCTCTATTAGAATGAGAATTGGTCACATATTTAGTCCTGTGGCCAGGGAGATGGTATCTGTTAGCCAAAAAAAAAAAAAAAAAAAAAAAAAAAAAAAAAAAAAAAGGAAGTAGATGAGGAATAGGGTTGCCAGACTTAATAAATAAAAATACATCGTACATTTAACCTGGCAACCCTAGGTAGGAGAGCTTTCTACACAGGCAAACTTAATAACCACCACAGTTTCTACATTGTTTCCGCAAGAACTTGCTCATGGGTTATTCACCATTTTGCTCATATGGTGGGCAGATTCATGAGCAGACAGACAATGACTGTCATCATGGGACTTTGGCTTAGCATTAAAGGTGGGGAGTATTTACTAAATCTTTTTTAATCCTCCTTGAAAAATTCCTTCTTAGCTTTTCTTAAAGCTACATGCCTCTTCCATAAGCTTATGGGATTTGAGAGTTTGAAGCATCTTAGTGGCTGTAAGGTTTGGATTCTATTAGTCACAGAATCAGAAGCTGGCAGGAGACCTGGAGGTCCTGTCCAATCTTCTCATGTAATTTGTAACTTTGGGGTGCAGGGGGTAAACTGCCCAAGAATTTTATGCATGGCCATTTCTAGGTGACAGTCCTTAAGGACAATAAGTGTTACTGGAACATAAGGTGAGAGGGAGGAGAGGAAAGAAATAAGGTTGAGGGGAACAGTACCAAAGAGCTTTGACTAGTGGGGAGCCAGCAGTGGTCTTCAGTGGAGGAGTAAACATGATAAGGCTGAGTTTTAGACAAATCAAATTTGGGAGGAGAAACCATGAGAAACGGGACTAGAGGGAAGGAGTTTGATGGGGAAGTAGTAGCATTGGTCCCATTGAAGGGCGTTGAGGGCTTCAGTTGGAATAGTGGAGGCAGGGCAGGAAGGAATGGAGGGAAAAAAAGATTCAATAGTTCAGAGTGATAAGTGAGCAAGAATCGGTGACTGATACTATCCATGTTTAACTTCACTCCTGCTTTTAGCCTTAACCAGTGACATATCCTCAGTTTCTCCCACTTTTCAAGGACCTAGAGACAGCACACACATCAATTTTTTAAAGGCCATATTCAAGTATTTGCTGAAGATAT
This sequence comes from Pongo pygmaeus, assembly GCF_028885625.2. Classification (NCBI taxonomy): domain Eukaryota; kingdom Metazoa; phylum Chordata; class Mammalia; order Primates; family Hominidae; genus Pongo; species Pongo pygmaeus. The sequence continues at coordinate 100,105,757 of NC_072384.2, read as the reverse complement.
TGCAAGATTGGCAAGTTCATCATGTTCTCACCATTTTAATGATATTTTCCAGTGAAAGTACTTCTCATACATCTGTCCTCTTAATGTTTATTTTTACCGTGGGAGTTACGTATGCAAGGATCATTCTACCATGGTGTCAGTTTAAGTGATTTTTAGAAACAATGAAACTATCCAGATTCATTACTTTAGGTTATATGATTCCTACTTTCACTGAATCTCCAGCATGATGAGGTGGGGAAAGTACTGGATCAAATGTTAGCTGACATGTGCCTGGCTTGCATCTCGTTTCCAAGGGTCAGCTGAATGACCACAGACACGGGACAGAACCCTAGATTCCCCACCTGCAAAATGAGGGAGCATGCACTAACTGATCTTTCAGGAGTCTTCCAGATCTATTATCATCAGATTCATTGGCCAGGAAAATTGTAATTGAGATCATGAAAAAATGGTGACCTTTCACTGAATGTGACCTCTTGTGAAGTAAGCAGCAATCTCAAATGCAGGTTAAAATCCCAGGCTTTGGAATCCAGCAGACTTGCATTTGAATCCTGGTCCTGTCATTTTGCATCTTCTTCCCTAAGCTTCGGTCTTCACCAAAGAAAAGAAATACCTACTTCATAGTGTCATTGTGAGGTAGGTATTTCCCCATGCATGGGGAGCTTTCTACCCAGGGCTGAGCAGCTAATAAATACTCCATACATGGGAGCTTGCACTGCTGTTGGGAGCATGAGAGCATAGCTAACATGCTGTATCATAAACTGGGTCAATGCAGAACTAAAGAAATTGTCCTAATCATTCATTCATTTGTATATTCATTAAATTATTCATTCAATACAAACTACATTTGCCCAGTAAATATTAGCATGGGCATACAAATAAGCATGGCCTCTGACTACAGACTTCCATCAGGCATTTTTTATATTCTCACTTTCTGGCTTCCCCTAAAGTGCTGGAGTTGCAAGAATGAGGAACATTTCAGAATGGTTATCATTATGCTATCTTTAAAAGTAACAAGCTCCTGGTTTTAATTAATCTTGGTCCCTGACTTTTTCATGAAAAGAAAAGTCAGTGAGCTCATGCTGTGGTGTCTCTTTCCAGAGCTGATGTGGTTAGTCGTTCTCGTGTGAAACTACCAAAGGCAGACTGGGTTACTGTCCTATGGAACATCTGCACAGTGTTTATCATTTTGGCATTTGAGAACTATGTAAATACGTGCAGACCCATGACAACCTCAGGATTTTGTTTCCAAATGTGCCATCAATGAATAACAGCCCAAATGAGCAAAATCATCTGGGCAACAATTTGGGTGGAGAGTAAGGCTGGGAATTGCAATGTGCTTCCAAGTACTCTGGGGGTAAAAATCCTTTCCTATCATTGCATAACAATAAAGTCTTTGGGAGCACGATAATGTGTAGAATGGCTTTAGAATCAGACAACTTGCATTTGTTTTGGAAGCACATATTTAAATCTGGCCTAGGATCATCACTGACAGAAGCAACTTTCTTGATTAAGTCAGTCCCATGAAGGAACAAACATCTTTATTACAGAAAGCACCTTCTCCTACTAATTTTCACCTTAGCAGCAAAGGCCAAGTTCCCTCAGCTGAGCCACAGCTCTCAACTCAGAACGCAGTGCCTCCATCTCAGCCGCTGGTAATTGAAGATAAATTCAACTCGTGCTGCCTCTGTTAGTGCCCGAGTGGTTCTGTCTCTTTTCACATAACTCAATACTTTGTCTTCAACTGGTATCTTAGAGATGTGCAAAGGCACTAAGGCGATTATTTTTGACTGTCTCCTAGAACTTGAGAAACTCCTTTGTAGAAGGTTGAAACCATGCCTGGTCGTTTAGTCTGACTAGACTTAAAAAGACACCAAATACAAATAAATTCTGGGAAATAAATCAACTTTAGGCCTTTTTTTTTTTTACTGCTGAAGGCTTAAAATAATTCCCAAAAAGGCTAATTACGTCTTTCTTTGCTCAGTAGTTGGGCTTAATAATAAGCACCAAACATATGGCAGAGATTGGGCTGCAGAATCCATCATGGCCTTCTGTTTAGTAGCAAGGGGAGGTCTTAAAGGAAATTACATACAGAAAGCTTGTACGTGTTAAACATTGTAGTACCGATTATTGCTGGAAACAATAACTGCTAACCTGGCTTCTAAAAATTTCTTTCAATTCACTAGTAATCAAAGAAGTGTAATGTGAAATATAAGTTGAGCATCCCTAATCTGAAAATCCAAAATTTGATATGCTCCAAAATCGAAAGCTTTTTGAGTGCTGGCAGGACACCACAAGTGGAAAATTTCACACCTGACCTCATGTGGTGGGTCCCAGAAAATGCTGTCAAAACTTCGTTTCATGCACAAAATTATTTAAAATATTGTACAAAATTATGCTCAGGCTCTGTGTACAAGGTGTATATGAAACACAAATGAATTTCATATGTAGACTTGGGTTCCATCCCCAAGATATCTCATTATGTATATGTAAATATTCCAAAATCCGAAACAATCCAAAATCCGGAATGTTTCCGGTCCCAAGCATTTCAGATAAAAGATACTCAACCTGTACACTAATAATCTATTTTTCCTTTTTGTTATTTTGTTGTGTTTTTTGAGACTGGGTCTTGCTCTTTCGTCCAGGCTGGAGTGCAGTGGTGTGATCATAGCTCACTGCAGCCTTGAATTCTTGGGCTCAAGCGAGTCCCCCACCTCAGCCTCCCATGTAGCTAGGACTACAGGCACACACCACCATGCCTAGCTAATAATAATAATCATAATACAACTTTTGTAGAGATGAGGTCTCCCTGTGTTGCTATGTTGCCCAGGCTGTTTTGAACTCCTGGCCTCAAGTGATCCTTCTGACTTGGTCTCCCAAAAGACAGGGATTATAGGCAGGACTGACCTCTGAACCCAGGCACTAAGGCTCCCAAGCACACCCACCCATTCCCAGCCTCTATTTTTCAACTATCAGATTAATAGTGATTTTTAAATAATGATAATACTGGGGATAATTTGATAAAATAAGTATATTTATACCTTATGTTGAGAGTCTAAATTTGGACAATCTTTCTGAACAGCAATTTTAAAACAAAAGATAAAAAGGCTGCAAGTATTTACTCAGATGTTTTGATCCAGTCGCTTTATTCCTAGAAATCTGTCTGAAGGAAATAGTATAAACCATAGACCGAATGTTTGTAACATTATTTATAACACCAAAATATGCAATGAGAGAATGATTTTTTTAAACTATATACATCTACCATATTCTATGGTACATTATGCAGCCATTAAAAATTATGTTGACAAATATTTTCAAAGGCAGAGGGGAAGTGAAAATAGCATACAGAACAATGGATACACCATGACTTTGACTGTATAAAATAATATATCATACACATATTGGAGATAAAAACATATTACTTTTAAAACTGCAGCAGTCAACCAGGTGTGGTGGCTCACGCCTGTAATACCAGCACTTTTGAAGGCCGAGGCTGGAGAATTGCTTGAGCCCAGGAATTTGAGACCAACCTGAGCAACATAGCGAGACCCCTTTTCTACAAAAAAATTTAAAAATTAGCCAAGTGTGGAAGCATGTGCCTGTGGTCGCAGCTACTTGGGAGGCTGAGATGGGAGGTTGTCTGAGCCCAGGAGTTCAAGGTGCAGTGAGCTGTGTTCATACCAATGCACTCCAGCCTGGGTGACAGAGGAAGACCTTGTCTCAAACACACACACACACACACACACACACACACACACACACACACAAACCAGCAGCAGTTTCTGTATTCCAGGGAAGAAGTGGAAACTTGTGTCTCTTAGGGGTTTGGGGGAGAGAAAATGCCTAGACAGCTTGCGCGCGTGCGCACGCACACACACACACACACACACACACACATACACACACATACACACACACACACCAGCAGCAGTTTCTGTATTCCAGAGAAAAAGTGGAAACTTGTATGTCTTAGGAGCTTGGGGGAGGAGAAAATGCCTAGGCAGCTGGCCTTGGGGAAGCTCTGAAGTAGCAGAATAATCCAAAGCCAATTGTCAAAAGTATTCTATTGAATATTACTAAAGTCAACCTGTACTGGGGGCAGTGTCAACCTCTGCAAGCTCCTCCATGCATTCACATCACAGTATTTATGGAGCCCTCATTATGGGCCAAAGCACTGGGCCAGGAGAAGGGAGACTGTAACAAGCAACATAGACACAATTATTGCCTTCACAGAGCTTACAGTCTGACTCGGTTGTCATCATCATGCTGTCTACTGATACTGTTTCCTTGGTAGTAGCAACCAGTCAAGATTTCAGAAAAGAGATGTCCAGTAAGATATGTGTGGCTGATGAACACCAGACACAGCAGTGTCAGATACCCAGTTGTAGTTTCCTTTCCCACACTGAAATTCCCTTGTGTGACCCTCAAGACATTTAAGGCCTGTTAAACAGGGCCGGGCACAGTAGCTCACACCTGTAATCCCAGCACTTTGGAAGGCTGAGGCAGAAGAATTGCTTGAGCCCAGAAGTTTGAGATCAGCCTAGGCAACATAGTGAGACCCTGTCTCTAAAAAAATTAAAAAATTAGCTGGGCATGGTGGCTTGCAGCTGTGTTCTCAGCTACTTGGGAAGCTGAGGTGGGAGGATCACTTGAGCCCAGGAGTTTGAGGTTGCAATGAGCTATGATCTTCCACTGCACTGCAGCCTGGGTGACAGAGTGAGAACCTGTCTCTAAAGTAAAATAAAATAAGTTTGTTAAACAGAACTGCCTGTGCTAGCTGAGCTATGGGGAATAGTAGGAGGGCAAGTCCCCACACTCTTCAGCAGAGCAGGTGTAAAGAAGCAGCAGGACCCTGGAGAAGACCCTCAAGAAGTGCTGAGTCAGAAGACAGGGCAGTCCAGAGCAAGGGGGGAGGACAGGAGCCAGGATGGGCTGGTGCGATGTGCAGCCTTACCCCAAGGACTCTCAGAAATAGATAAGGGACTGGCCCTCCTTCATTCTCCATGAGTGGAGTACATGTCATTATTGTTGTAACATTAAAGGAAAGGCTGGAAAACATATGAAGGATCTCTAGAGCACACAGAAAGGGAAAGAGATAGCTATAAAATCATGGAAAGAAATATACCAAATATGCCCAGGGGTAAGTGGGTCCTAGATGGATTCATTCTTTCATCATTTTACATATATTATTATCACATGCACGAAATGTCATTTCAAATGCACCTGCTCTCACCACACTCATGTCACACATGGATTTTTTTCCTACTCTGTATCTTCCTTCTTCTTTCTCATTGTTTCTTCTTTTTCTTCCCTTCCTTCCTTTCCTCCTTTCCCTGCTTGCTCTCATCTCGGGTCTTGTCTTTCAGCTGCAGGTATAGCAACCTCTTTCTGTCATGACCTATCTTTGGGGTTAAAATAATAACATTGATCTTGCACTGTTCTAATCATTTCATGTGTATCAACTCCTTGAATCTATACAACAACCCTACTTGGTAGTAAGGTCACTATCCCCATTTAGCAAATTAGGAAACTGAAATCCAGAGATGTTAACCAACTTGCCCGGACACACTGGTAAAAAGCAGGACTGAGCTCTGAACCTGGACACTGAGGCTCCCAAGCACGCCCACCCAAACCACCTTGCTGCACAGCTCTGGGAAAGCATAGAGGCCAACAACTACAACTCCTGCCCCAAGACTGCTCAGCATCTCAGCTTTTATATGAAATTGAGGGCACAATGGCTGGGGTCCTGAGCCCAGTTATTTCACAAGTGGTGCGACACAAATACAGCTTAGTGCCTTAGAGTCCTATCAGGTAGCCATCATGCCACACCCTCACGGACAGAAAGGCAGGTCACAGGATTTCACTACTTAGCCGTGTGATCCTGGATATGTTTCTAAAGCTTTCTGAGCCTTGTTTTTCAATCTACAAAACGGGTATCCAATCGCTACCTCATTAGACAGTATTGTGTATTCTTACCACAATACCTAGTACATAATAAGTTCTTAATAGCGGTAGCTATTTTTCCCACCAATCATTGTCAAACTGCTTGTTAGAGGATTCATTTGTCCTTATGTAGCTTATACTGTAAATGGTACACACTAGGGGCTCAGCAAACTACAGCCCACAGGTAAAATTTGGTTGACTGTTTTTGTAAATAAAGTTTTATTGAAACACAACCATACACATTTGTTTACATATTTATTATCTTTTCATATTATAATAGCAGAATTGGCTAGTTACAACAGAAACCATTTTCTTTAGGTCTGCAAAGCTTAAAATATTTATTCTTTGGTTCTTTACTGAAAAAGTTGGTCAACTCCTGCTATAGACAGATGTACTTACTAGATGAAGTATCAAAACAAATACACAATCCAGTAGTTTGTCAGATTTTAGATAGATACTTCTGTTTGCAATTTTATTTTATTGGGAGCTAAAGTGGGAAGGTTTATTTTCTAGGTAAACACAGTAAACACCTAACATAGAAATAAAAAAGTCATAATCTTTTAAAAAATCGCAAATACACAAAGTCATTTGGCAAGATGTAAAATAGTTTTCAAATTCCCCACATCATTTGTCCTTTCATGTGTCATTTCAGCTCTGCTACTGAAGGCTTCTTTCCTAGGCACTGATACTCTTATTAGGAAGGCAATAATATATGGTTCAACTCTTTTGTTCATATGTTTAGGGTATCATCTGCCTTGCCCTGAGATGAATCAAAATGAAACATTACAGGGGCTGGAATGGTGGAAGTTATGGCTTCCAGAATAAAACAGCAGCCTAGTGATCTATAGAGTGTCTCCAAAGGATATTAAATTAATCAGCCAAGGATTATTGTGTATTTTCCGGAACATCTGTGGGCTCTTTCTTTAGGGTGGTTTGAATGGGGTTTCTATTATGAGATTGTGGCAGGGAGAGCACTGTTATTGTCATACAGATGGCATGTGGAGAGAGACTCCGGATGGGCAACAGGGACTCGACATTCAGAAATACAGTGGATCCTCTGGGAATATGAATACATGCTGGCTCAGAGAAGGGCTCTCTGCTTTGTTTAGAGAAGGCTTAAGTTGGTAGGAGTGGAAAATTTGTTTTCCCTAGTGTGCTCTCTCAGAATCACATAGCAGCCAAAAATCCCAGAAGGAAAAAATGAGATTTCTCTTCAGAAAGATAATTGATGAGGAGGATGGTTAGACCAGAAATTGATGGCAATTGTACCTAGTTACCAAGAAAGTAAGAGATTCCTCCCAAATTAAAGTTCACATGGGGCAACAAAGATCACAGATCCTAACCAACCAGGGACTCGGGGGAGTGCAGTTTGGAGGCAAAGAAATGACTATGGAGAAGTGGAAACAATTTAGTTCAATGTAAAAAACTGTCGTGTCTCTAGTATCCATCAAATTAGTTGTGACAAAAATTACTTTTCAAGGAGGGTACTTAACTAGAAAGGCATAATATCAGAATTTGATTCGACAATACTGCGCATAGAAACAGCAGCAAATGCTATCACTGGAGTCGGAGAAAGAACAGGGAGTTTGGATGGAGACAGACCTGAATGTGATGCTCAGATCTACCACTCACCATTATAGAAACTCAAACAAATTGGCCGGGCACGGTGGCTCACGCCTGTAATCCTAGCACTTTGGGAGGCCGAGGCAGGCAGATCACGAGGTCAGGAGATCGAGACCATCCTGGCTAACACAGTGAAACCCTGTCTCTACTAAAAATACAAAAAATTAGCCAGACGTGGTGGTGGGCACCTATAGTCCCAGCTACTCGGGAGGCTGAGGCAGAAGAATGGCGTGAACCCAGGAGGCGGAGCTTGCAGTGAGCCGAGATGTTGCTACTGCACTCCAGCCTGGGCGACAGAGCAAGACTCTGTCTCAAAAAAAATAAATAAATAAAATAAATAAATAAATAAATTACTTCCCCCTCCCCCAAAAAACCTCCCTCTCCTCACTTTCTGCATCAGCCAGGCCTTATAGTCTACTCTGTTGAGAAAATGGCAACCCTCAGACATGACCTCATGCTGTCTGGGTCTCCCTCCAGCTTCAAGCTTACCTACGTCCACACCTTTGCATGCCTGTGTTCTTCCAGATGGAGTGCCCTTCCTCTTGCTCTCTTGAAGGCCACCTGTGTTCCTTGACCTTCTTTCCTGCCACCTCCTCTAGAATCCCTGGCTCTCCAATCTCTTCCTTCCTACCCCACTCCCCATTAACATTGAACAAATATCCCCCATCTCTCCCCTAAAATTTCCTGACCCTGCATTTACCTCCTAATTCCAGAGAAACTTTTCTGAATATTCTCTGGATGTTGTCTTAATTTCAATAATCTATTATTTTAAATATATTTCCAGGTTATTCACTGTATTTTTGTATTTATGCTATAAAGTCTTAAAAATTAGGGAGTATTAGGTCCGCTTGGTGCAGAGCTGAGTTCAATTCCTGGGTATCCTTGTTGACTTTCTGTCTCGTTGATCTGTCTAATGTTGATAGTGGGGTGTTAAAGTCTCCCATTATTAATGTGTGGGAGTCTAAGTCTCTTTGTAGGTCACTCAGGACTTGCTTTATGAATCTGGGTGCTCCTGTATTGGGTGCATATATATTTAGGATAGTTAGCTCTTCTTGTTGAATTAATCCCTTTACCATTATGTAATGGCCTTCTTTGTCTCTTTTGATCTTTGTTGGTTTAAAGTCTGTTTTATCAGAGACTAGGATTGCAACCCCTGCCTTTTTTTGTTTTCCATTTGCTTGGTAGATCTTCCTCCATCCTTTTATTTTGAGCCTATGTGTGTCTCTGCACGTGAGATGGGTTTCCTGAATACAGCACACTGATGGGTCTTGAGTCTTTATCCAGTTTGCCAGTCTGTGTCTTTTAATTGGAGCATTTAGTCCATTTACATTTAAAGTTAATATTATTATGTGTGAATTTGATCCTGTCATTATGATGTTAGCTGGATATTTTGCTCGTTAGTTGATGCAGTCTCTTCCTAGTCTCGATGTTCTTTACATTTCGGTATGATTTTGCAGTAGCTGGTACCGGTTGTGCCTTTCCATGTTTAGCGCTTCCTTCAGGAGCTCTTTTAGGGCAGGCCTGGTGGTGACAAAATCTCTCAGCATTTGCTTGTCTGTAAAGTATTTTATTTCTCCTTCACTTATGAAGCTTAGTTTGGCAGGATATGAAATTCTGGGTTGAAAATTCTTTTCTTTAAGAATGTTGAATATTGGCCCCCACTCTCTTCTGGCTTGTAGGGTTTCTGCCGAGAGATCCGTTGTTAGTCTGATGGGCTTCCCTTTGATGGTAACCTGACCTTTCTCTCTGGCTGCCCTTAACATTTTTTCCTTCATTTCAACTTTGGTGAATCTGACAATTATGTGTCTTGGAGTTGCTCTTCTCGAGGAGTATCTTTGTGGCGTTCTCTGTATTTCCTGAATCTGAATGTTGGCCTGCCTTGCTAGATTGGGGAAGTTCTCCTGGATAATATCCTGCAGAGTGTTTTCCAACTTGTTTCCATTCTCCCCGTCACTTTCAGGTACACCAATCAGACGTAGATTTGGTCTTTTCACATAGTCCCACATTTCTTGGCGGCTTTGCTCGTTTCTTTTTATTCTTTTTTCTCTAAACTTCCCTTCTCGCTTCATTTCATTCATTTCATCTTCCAGGGCTGATACCCTTTCTTCCATTTGATCGCATCGGCTCCTGAGGCTTCTGCATTCTTCGCGTAGTTCTCGAGCCTTGGTTTTCAGCTCCATCAGCTCCTTTAAGCACTTCTCTGTATTGGTTATTCTAGTTATACATTCTTCTAAATTTTTTTCAAAGTTTTCAACTTCTTTGCCTTTGGTTTGAATATCCTCCCGTAGCTCAGAGTAATTTGATCGTCTGAAGCCTTCTTCTCTCAGCTCGTCAAAGTCATTCTCCGTCCAGCTTTGTTCCGTTGCTGGTGAGGAACTGCGTTCCTTTGGAGGAGGAGAGGTACTCTGGTTTTTAGAGTTTCCAGTTTTTCTGCTCTGTTTTTTCCCCATCTTTGTGGTTTTATCTACTTTTGGTCTTTGATGATGGTGATGTACAGATGGGTTTTTGGTGTGGATGTCCTTTCTGTTAGTTTTCCTTCTAACAGACAGAACCCTCAGCTGCAGGTCTGTTGGAGTACCTGGCCGGCCGTGTGAGGTGTCAGTCTGCCCCTGCTGGGGGGTGCCTCCCAGTTAGGCTGCTTGGGGGTCAGGGGTCAGGGACCCACTTGAGGAGGCAGTCAGCCCGTTCTCAGATCTCCAGCTGCGTGCTGGGAGAACCACTGCTCTCCTCACAGCTGTCAGACAGGGACATTTAAGTCTGCAGAGGTTACTGCTGTCTTTTTGTTTGTCTGTGTCCTGCCCCCAGAGGTGGAGCCTCCAGAGGCAGGCAGGCCTCCTTGAGCTGTGGTGGGCTCCGCCCAGTTCAAGCTTCCAGGCTGCTTTGTTTACCTAAGCAAGCCTGGGCAATGGCGGGCGCCCCTCCCCCAGCCTCGCTGCCGACTTGCTGTTTGATCTCAGACTGCTGTGCTAGCAATCAGCGAGACTCCGTGGGCGTAGGACCCTCTGAGCCAGGTGCGGGCTATACTCTCCTGGGGCACCGTTTCCTAAGCCCGTCGGAAAAGCACAGTATTCGGGTGGGAGTGGCCCGATTTTCCAGGTGCCGTCTGTCACCCCTGGAAGGGGAACTCCCTGACCCCTTGCGCTTCCCGAGTGAGCCCTGCTTTGGCTGGCGCACGGTGCGCTCACCCACTGACCTGCGCCCACTGTCTGGCACTCCCTAGTGAGATGAACACGGTACCTCAGATGGAAATGCAGAAATCACCCGTCTTCTGCGTCGCTCGCGCTGGGAGCTGTAGACCGGAGCTGTTCCCATCTACAGAACTCTCCACCCCAAATCAACAGAATATACATTTTTTTCAGCACCACACCACACCTATTCCAAAATTGACCATATACTTGGAAGTAAAGCTCTCCTCAATAAATGTAAAAGAACAGAAATTGTAACAAACTGTCTCTCAGATCACAGTGCAATCAAGCTAGAACTCAGGATTAAGAATCTCACTCAAAACCGCTCAACTACATGGAAACTGAACAACCTGCTCCTGAATGACTACTGGGTACATAACGAAATGAAGGCAGAAATAAAGATGTTCTTTGAAACCAACGAGAACCAAGACACAACATACCAGAATCTCTGGGATGCATTCAAAGCAGTGTGTAGAGGGAAATTTATAGCACTAAATGCCCACAAGAGAAAGCAGGAAAGATCCAAAATTGACACCCTAACATCACAATTAAAAGAACTAGAAAAGCAAGAGCAAACACATTCAAAAGCTAGCAGAAGGCAAGAAATAACTAAAATCAGAGCAGAACTGAAGGAAATAGAGACACAAAAAACCCTTCAAAAAATTAATGAATCCAGGAGCTGGTTTTTTGAAAGGATCAACAAAATTGATAGACCGCTAGCAAGATTAATAAAGAAAAAAAGAGAGAAGAATCAAATAGATGCAATAAAAAATGATAAAGGGGATATCACCACCGATCCCACAGAAATACAAACTACCATCAGAGAATATTACAAACACCTCTATGCAAATAAACTAGAAAATCTAGAAGAAATGGATAAATTCCTCAACACATACACCCTCCCAAGACTAAACCAGGAAGAAGTTGAATCTCTGAATAGACCAATAACAGGAGCTGAAATTGTGGCAATAATCAATAGCTTACCAACCAAAAAAAGTCCAGGTCCAGATGGATTCACAGCCGAATTCTACCAGAGGTACAAGGAGGAGCTGGTACCATTCCTTCTGAAACTATTCCAATCAATAGAAAAAGAGGGAATCCTCCCTAACTCATTTTATGAGGCCAGCATCATCCTGATACCAAAGCCTGGCAGAGACACAACAAAAAAAGAGAATTTTAGACCAATATCCTTGATGAACATTGATGCAAAAATCCTCAATAAAATACTGGCAAACAGAATCCAGCAGCACATCAAAAAGCTTATCCACCATGATCAAGTGGGCTTCATCCCTGGGATGCAAGGCTGGTTCAATATACGCAAATCAATAAATGTAATCCAGCATATAAACAGAACCAAAGACAAAAACCACATGATTATCTCAATAGATGCAGAAAAGGCCTTTGACAAAATTCAACAACGCTTCATGCTAAAAACTCTCAATAAATTAGGAATTGATGGGACGTATCTCAAAATAATAAGAGCTATTTATGACAAACCCACAGCCAATATCATACTGAATGGGCAAAAACTGGAAGCATTCCCTTTGAAAACTGGCACAAGACAGGGATGCCCTCTCTCACCACTTCTATTCAACATAGTGTTGGAAGTTCTGGCCAGGGCAATTAGGCAGGAGAAGGAAATAAAGGGTATTCAATTAGGAAAAGAGGAAGTCAAATTGTCCCTGTTTGCAGATGACATGATAGTATATCTAGAAAACCCCATTGTCTCAGCCCAAAATCTCCTTAAGCTGATAAGCAACTTCAGCAAAGTCTCAGGATACAAAATCAATGTGCAAAAATCACAAGCATTCTTATACATCAATAACAGACAAACAGAGAGCCAAATCATAAGTGAACTCCCATTCACAATTGCTTCAAAGAGAATAAAATACCTAGGAATCCAACTTACAAGGGATGTGAAAGACCTCTTCAAGGAGAACTACAAACCACTGCTCAAGGAAATAAAAGAGGATACAAACAAATGGAAGAACATTCCATGCTCATGGGTAGGAAGAATCAATATCATGAAAATGGCCATCCTTCCCAAGGTAATTTACAGATTCAATGCCATCCCCATCAAGCTACCAATGACTTTCTTCACAGAATTGGAAAAAACTACTTTAAAGTTCATATGGAACCAAAAAAGAGCCCGCATCACCAAGTCAATCCTAAGCCAAAAGAACAAAGCTGGAGGCATCACACTACCTGACTTCAAGCTATACTACAAGGCTACAGTAACCAAAACAGCATGGTACTGGTACCAAAACAGAGATATAGATCAATGGAACAGAACAGAGCCGTCAGAAATAATGCCACATATCTACAAGTATCTGATCTTTGACAAACCTGACAAAAACAAGAAATGGGGAAAGGATTCCCTATTTAATAAATGGTACTGGGAAAACTGGCTAGCCATATGTAGAAAGCTGAAACTGGATCCCTTCCTTACACCTTATACAAAAATCAATTCAAGATGGATTAAAGACTTAAATGTTAGACCTAAAACCATAAAAACCCTAGAAGAAAACCTAGGCATTACCATTCAGGACATAGGCATGGGCAAGGACTTCATGTCTAAAACACCAAAAGCAATGGCAACAAAAGCCAAAATTGACAAATGGGATCTAATTAAACTCAAGAGCTTCTGCACAGCAAAAGAAACTACCATCAGAGTGAACAGGCAACCTACAAAATGGGAGAAAATTTTCGCAACCTACTCATCTGACAAAGGGCTAATATCCAGAATCTACAATGAACTCCAACAGATTTACAAGAAAAAAACAAACAACCCCATCAAAAAGTGGGCGAAGGACATGAACAGACACTTCTCAAAAGAAGACATTTATGCAGCCAAAAAACACATGAAAAAATGCTCACCATCACTGGCCATCAGAGAAATGCAAATCAAAACCACAATGAGATACCATCTCACACCAGTTAGAATGGCGATCATTAAAAAGTCAGGAAACAACAGGTGCTGGAGAGGATGTGGAGAAATAGGAACACTTTTACACTGTTGGTGGGACTGTAAACTAGTTCACCCCTTGTGGAAGTCAGTGTGGCGATTCCTCAGGGATCTAGAACTAGAAATTCCATTCGACCCAGCCATCCCATTACTGGGTATATACCCAAAGGACTATAAATCATGCTGCTATAAAGACACATGCACACGTATGTTTATTGCCGCCTTATTCACAATAGCAAAGACTTGGAACCAACCCAAATGTCCAACAATGATAGATTGGATTAAGAAAATGTGGCACCATGGAATACTATGCAGCCATAAAAAATGATGAGTTCACGTCCTTTGTAGGGACATGGATGAAATTGGAAATCATCATTCTCAGTAAACTATCGCAAGAACAAAAAACCAAACACCGCATATTCTCACTCATAGGTGGGAATTGAACAATGAGAACACATGGACACAGGAAGGGGAACATCACACTCTGGGGACTGTTGTGGGGTGGGGGGAGGGGGGAGGGATAGCATTGGGAGATATACCTAATGCTAGATGATGAGTTGGTGGGTGCAGCGCACCAGCATGGCACATGTATACATATGTAACTTACCTGCACATTGCGCACATGTACCATAAAACCTAAAGTATAATAATAATAATAATAATAATAATAATAATAAAAGAAAAAAATAAAAAAAAAAGTGGAACTAAAAAAAAAAAGAAAATTAGTTTAATAGCACCCACCATGTATGATCAACGAAAACAGAAGGTAATGTGTAATGCACTTAGCACAATGTGGGGAACATGGAGCTTGTTCAGAAAAATGGGAGCTATTATTGTTCTTGAATTCCACATTAGAATTTATTAAAATAATGGCTTCCAACACTTGAAAAAAAAAAAAAAAAAAATTAGGGAGTAATGTGGTGTGTTAAATTCCCAGTTCTACCACTTACTGGCTGGGTAAACATTAACACCTACTTTTCCTCCTGTGTCTGTTGGTTTCCTTGTCTGTACATTTGAGATAATAGTACCTACTTTGACTTCAGGACTGAGAAAATACAGACCAGTGAATAGTCACTATAAACTCAACCAATATATTGCACACACACACAAAAAAAAAACAGAGAGAGAGACAGAAAACTATTTCTGGTGTATATATTTGTGTAGGAAGATGCTTTTTGGAGATTGCATTTAAAAAATACAATAAACTTTCTCCCTTTGTTGACGTGATTTGACTTTTTCCTTGTGAATTCATTCTCTCCCTTCCTCTCCTCTTGAAACCACTTCTCCTTGGATAACAGCATATTTTTAATAAAGCTAGTTCTCCACCAGGGTAAGGAAAGGAGGTAGGTTGGGCCTGTTAAAATGATCTGAGGTCTCACACTCTTTCTCAGTTTCATTACCAGAAATTCTAAGGTGTGGCACGGTGGCTCATATCTCTAATCTTGGCACTTTGGGAGGCCTAGTTGGGAGGATCACTAGTGGCCAGGAGCTTGAGACCAGCCTGGGCAACATAGCAAGACTCCCAAGTCTATAAAAAATAAAAATTTTTAAATTTTAAATTAAAAAGAAAAGAAATTCTAATTCAGTAAATCCAGAGCGAGCCCTGAGGAATTTGTGATTTGAAAAAATTCTTTAGGTGATTCAAATATTTACTTCTTTCATGTCATTCTGACTCCCAAATGAAAATCTGTGTTTGAACGTAGGCAGGTACTTCAGGCCAGGTCTGGAATCATTCACAAGACTCCTGGCACCACAGCCACAGGCCTCTTCACTTGTATTAGCTGTGTGCCTCTGGGAAACTAGATGCATCAATGACAGCCTGACTCTATCAGGCGCCTTCTAGTCTTTCTAAGGAGTCAACACAGTGTTTTTGGCTGGGTCAGGTGTGAAATTGGAAACATTCTTTGAGAGATCCTGTTCAGATTTCTATGTTAATTCAGTGTTTTCATGTCTAATTTCCCACTCTGATGCAATTATACATATGTAATCCATGTTGGCAGTTTCTGACCCTCAGATTCCAGCAAAATCTCCATGATGTATTTCTGAGAGTTCTTAGAGAGGACTCATTAGTGATTCTGATATTTTAATTCTCTCTATCTGCCCCCATCTTCCCTCCCCTGGGTGCTGCCATGTTCACCAAACTCTCCTGAACCTGTTGGGCCTGCTGAGGTTTCCCCAGGACCCTCTTGTCTCTGTCCCCTCTGCTGGGTGCCTGAGCTGAACACCACGACCGCTTTGGCCATACCACCAGCCCAACAGGCTTTGCTGTCCCCACCCCTTGCCCCTAACCTAGCAAATCTCAGGCTTCCAGTGTTGATTCAAGGGGACCCTGACTGCCAGGCTGCTGTTGGGAAGTGGGAGAAAATGTCTGTCTCCCTTTTTTAGTGTGGGACACTCTTAAAGGAACTGATCAATGTGACCTTGTTAATCCACATACAAGATATTAGAAATAATTTTTCAGTAGTGAAATTAGTGATATTCAAGATGTGTGCTTGGCTAGATTTTGATGAGGATATTTGAAATACTTTCTCAGCCATTTCTGGAGTATGGATTGAAGATTAGGGAATTTCAAATGTTAATCGACTAATATACTACACTGTAAATACAGATTAAAATTAACTTAAATACACATATATCACATTGTTCATTCTGAACTGTTTCAAAGTAAAATCCCACATAGACGATATAGCAAGCTCAGACATATTTCTAGTAGAGACCTGGATGAGAAGATAAATTCAATAGATAAACACTAACCAGAATTGCCCTTTGCATCCATATTTAAGAATTAGTAACTTGGCATGGTGGCTTATGCCTGTAATCCCAGCACTTTGGGAGGCCAAGGGAGGTGGATAACTTGAGGCCAGGAGTTCGAGACCAGCCTGGCAAACATGGTGAAACCCCATCTGTACTAAAAATACAAAAATTAGCCAGGCGTGGTGGCACATCCCTGTAACCTCAGCTACTCAGGAGGCTGAGGCGCAAGAATGGCTTAAACTTGGGAGGCAGAGGTTGCAGTGAGCCAAGATCATGCCACTGCACTCCAGCCTGGGTGACAGAGTGAGACTCTGTCTCAATAATAATAATAATAATAATTAGTAAGTTTGTCCAGAGTATACAGCCTGACTCTTTCTTCTAAAATGAATTTGTTTTCTCTCAGGAATGTCCTTAGACTCATTTAACTGGACTCTGGGTGGTCCATTCAACATCTTCCCAGACAGACCCAGACCCAGCATTCCATCTACATGTAGCCCTTGAAATTTTGCTACTGTGCTACTCCTTTCTTTTCAGTCAGATTTCTTTTCACTCAATAATTGGACTGACTCCTTCTCTTTCTCTTTTAAGAGTTGTTGATCACATTTGGAGTTCAATGACACTACTGTTTTGCTTTACTGTTGGAAGTTGGGAGAGACTAATTACTCATTCCTCCTTATTTATCAGTTCCAACCAATTTATAAATAGGCTCAAGGAGTCAAGTTAGGAACAAAGTGCAGTACTGGCAAAGTTGATTTGGGTAGCGTGCAGAGATACTCTACCTTTTACTCCAGGTTGAACTTACCCACCACTGAGATTAAAAAGCTGGAAAAACGTAGACCTTCTCAGCAGCTGAAAATCTAAGGCAACTATAAAATATCAGGCTGTATAGAGCTGTTCCATCTGAAGTCAAGCAAGTCCAAGAGAAGAAAAACAAGCAAGGCATTTAGCACAAGCCATTGGCACTTTAGACCCATCCAGTAGTGACCCAATGAACATCTGCTTCTCACCAATATCCTACTTCAGAATGTTGAGGTATGACCAAGAGGATATGAGGAGTAGGGTCCCCCTCTCCATGTACTCTAGATCAAATACTCTAGAGCATGTTCATGACCTCCCTTTCTTCCATACCCACTGTCCTTGGCTCAAGGACAAAATCGAGTTTTCAAGAAGACCTAAGGGGTCTTCTGTTGTAAAGGAATAGAAATTTCAGTAGCAGCAATATGGAATTAAACTCCTTCTTTTTGGTTCTCTCCATCTTTCTTTCTTCCTAGGCAGCTGGAGGGTATTTGGGGTTAAGTAAGGGGCTCCTGCTTGAGGAGTTCTTCTCTTTTCTTGAAGGTCTAACAGACAATGGGGTGGGGCCCAGGAGAAAAAGGGCCTGGAGCTAGCCTTCAGGCCTGCTTATCTGGACCTTAAGTTAAT
Source organism: Pongo pygmaeus (assembly GCF_028885625.2). Classification (NCBI taxonomy): domain Eukaryota; kingdom Metazoa; phylum Chordata; class Mammalia; order Primates; family Hominidae; genus Pongo; species Pongo pygmaeus. Next base: position 100,087,865 of record NC_072384.2, on the reverse strand, counting down.
GGGGGTAAACAGAGTCTGTAAATTTTCCATGTCTGTCCACTCCACCAGGATTAGAAATTAAAGAGACTTGGACCTAAAACATAAGTGAATATTTAAAAGTTAGCATTTTCCAGTAATAATAACTTAGACTGACATGCCTACAGAACCACGTGGAAGCATCCCAGGTAGCCATTCAGAGTAGAGAAGCCCAGTCATCAACCTGCTTTTCTTGGAGACCAGCATTTGACCACAGATGAGCCTTGTCTAAAGCACATGCATAAGTTTCCAAATATATCCAGCATTAGCATTAACATTAGCATTAGCATTAACCCCAACTGTATTATCATAGGATGATGACTTGTTCTTCAGCCAAGATTGTGGGCCATTTTCATCTCTGCACACTCATGTAAAAACAATGGGGTTTGGACACATGCTTGACTGCTCCTAACACAAATACTATTTTGGAAACCTGACAGTTGCTTTTCAGATTCTTTTCTAGTGGCCTAATGTTACAGTCTTAGAGAAATTTATTAAGGAATGATTACCTCATTTGAGTCTTTAATAGTCTTCAACCTCTTTTTATAGATATTAACTTGCAACTCCCTCATAGAACTATCATAATATGATTATGTTCCTTAACTCCAACAGCTGCCCTTTACCATCGAGAAAACTGAGGCCTAGAACATTGGCGCATTACCTTCTTAAAGATCTCAGTTGACTTATCTGATTTATTTCAGATTTCCCCAGGCTATGAAGTTTGGTTCTATTGTGACATTGTGATCTTTGAGTCTACACAAATTTTCATTTTGGATGTGTGAAATTCTGCCTATTAGTCACTTCTTTTGAAAGGTGGAGAGTAGAAAGAAAGGGAGAAGAAGCAAATTATTGCTGATTATAAATTGAGTCCTGCTTAATAAAATTCATATTCTGGCTTGATAAACTTTCTGCTAAAAGTCCTAATTAGCAGCAGATGGTTTTGAGGTTCAGGAGACAAATTTACTTTCCAAATTCTCATTAGAAATTAGTTGGAATCCTTGATTTTTATCTTTTTCTTTTGCTTGTTTGAATTTCTAACTTTTCCATAGAGAACATGAATTACATGAATAACTTAAACTGTTGTATAAAAGCTACTAATACTGTGAACAAGTTCAAACATATGAAAATGTTAACCCCATAAGAGGACTGTCTGTATAGAAGAGATGCCCTGCACTGAATCTGAATACAGCCTTAGAATTATTTTTTGAAGTTCTATCATTTATAGAACTATCATACTGCAGTTATATACTATATACATATAGCTTTAAAGCTAGGTCTGTTGGGCTAATATGGCAGTGTGAATTCATTTTTGAAAAGTCACTCTGCTCCAAACAAATGCAATGGTACAATAATGGATAAAGTACAGAAACATACAAAAAGAGTACCAAGAAATTCAACTGGCCTGAAAGGTGATATTAGTATCTTATCATGGAAGATACTAATCTAGCCATGGCCTAGTCATGGAAGAATTTTTGTTTTACTATCTGTATTTTTTTAATTAATGTTTTCAATTTGAGATAATTATAAATTCACATGCAATTGTAATAAATAATACAGAGAGATCTTGTGTAGTCCTTATCCAGTTTCCCACAATATAATACCTTGCGTAACTATAGTGCAATGTCACAACCAGGCAATTGGCATTGATAGAATCCACCGATCTTATTCATGTCATGAGTTTTACATGCACTGATCAGCGTATGTATTGAATTCTGTGCAATTTTATATTGCATGTATAGGTTCATGGAGTCACCACTACCTCAAGCTACAGAAAAGATCCATGCCCTTAAGGATTCCCTTAAGTGCTGCTGCTCTTTTTTTTTTTTTTGAGGTGGAGTCTCACTCCATCACCCAGGCTGGAGTGCGGTGGCACGATCTCGGCTTACTGCAAGCTCTGCCTTGTGGGTTCACGCCATTCTCCTGTCTCAGCCTCTCAAGAAGCTGGGACTACAGGTGCCCGCCACCACACCCAGCTAATTTTTTGTATTTTTAGTAGAGACGGGGTTTCACCATGTTAGCCAGGATGGTCTCGATCTCCCGACCTCTTGTTCCGCCCGCCTCGGCCTCCCAGAGTGCTGGGATTACAGGCGTGAGCCACTGTGCCCGGCCTGCTGCTGCTCTTTTATAACCATAACTCCTGCCTGCCTCCCCTATCCCTATTCTCTGGCAACCACTGATCTGTTCTCCATCTCTAAAATTTGATCACTTCAAGACTGTTAAAAAAAAAAAATAGAAGAATCATGCAGTATGTAAACTTCTGGGGTTAGCTTTTTAAACTCAGCACAATTCATTTGAGATCCATCCAAGTTGCATGGATCAATTTCTCTTTATTGCTGAGTAGTATTTCATGGTATGGATATACCACAGTGTATTCACTTACTCACTAAAGAATATCTGAGTTGCTTCTAGTGTTTGGCTATTACTAGTAAGCTGCTATGAACATCTGTGTACGTGTTTTCTGTGGATGTAAGTTTTATTTCTCTGGGATAAATGCCCAGGTTTTTTTTAATCTCCAAAAATAAAAGCATAATAAGATGAAATCATGTACGTCATACGGTTTTCACATCTGGCCTGTGAGTCTGGCTCAAACAAATGTACTCACGCTAGAGACGAAGAAACTGGAATTGTCAAAATGATTTGCCAGAGTTATTCTGAATGTAAACTTAAAGCTGGAATTCTTTCTCAGTGAAAGCCTTGTTTATTCTTTAAGGCAGCCCTTTTAGAAGGGAAAGTCGCTTTGTACCTTGAAACATAATATCTGCTACCTCTGAGGTCTACCCAGATGTTTGGCATCCAGGATTTTTCATGTTAGTTTAGGTACTTATGTCTAAAATAGCCAAATTCTGCACACGTTTAAATGTCTATGATTCTGAAAATTGATCCCTATGTCTATTCTCTTAATGAAGAGAGCAGTTTGGTGACCGCAGACAATCAGGAATGCATTAGCACCAACTAGGGAAGAGCAGGAAGTCTACAACCTTCTCAGCTGAAGCTAACTAGCAGCCAGAAATTCTTTCTCCCCATAAGCTGGAAAACAGCTGTCCCAGAAAATTGTTCCTCCAAAGGAGGAATTACTTACACTCTTTTTTTTTTAATGGAAGAGATCATGGCCTGGCCAAATGCAAGGCCATGTCAAGCGTCTGTTCATTCACAAAGGGCGAACTGAATATCCTCAACATCCAACTGGCAATAGCTTGAAAAAACAAAACCGGAAACCAAGAACCAACAAACCCTAAGCTTCATTATAGCCTTTTTTGACTTTCACTTTATTCAAACAGGTCACTGACTGTTTATATTTTAGCAATGTTTATCCATGGAAGAGGAGATGAAAAGACTTAACGACTTAAACCTAGGACGAACAAAACTTAAAAACCAAAAAACTCTAAATCCATCAATCCCAAAATGTGTATTTCAAAAGATAGGGAGCCAGCCTAATTTAACAATATGCTAAACAGGTAAAATATTTCATCTTAGAATTTAACTCCTCAGCAGTGAAACAGGGAGCTTCTCCACTGTGTCTGGAAAAGCCAACGCTTTGGTTCTATTGTAAGAGCTGTGAATTCAGCCCAGGGCAGGCAGGGATCCAAATGACCTGAATATGCCACTTCCTACGACTAATTCAGAGGAAATGAATCTTCTACCTTTCCTGGATACTGGGCTGACTTTACATATGAATAGAATTGATCAAGGCCAATGAGATGGGATTTCACATAAGTAATAAAAACAATAATGGCAATAACAACTAACATTTATTGAGAGCAGCATTTATAAACACCAGCAGTGGGCTAGAAGTTTCATGGAGATCATTTCCCTGACTCTTCATGATAATCCTATAAGGTGGGTGTTATTATATCTACTATTTTATAGATAAGAAAACTGATTCTTAGAGAAGTATAATAACTTGCCTAAGATTTTGTAGCTGTTAAGTGATGGATCCAGGACTCTAATTGTAAAGTCCAAGTTCTAAACTATATGCTCAGCCTTCACTCAGAAATTGCACCATTAGAAAGCCATTTCTCCAGCCTAGGCAACATGGCAAAACCCCATCTCTACAAAAAATACAAAAAATAGTGGGGCATGGTGGCACATGCCTGTGGTACCAGCTACTCGGGGGACTGAGGTGGGAGGACCCACAAAGAATGCAATTTTTCTGGAATAAGACATGGTCTCTTGTTAAATGCCATCCACCTTTGGAAGGGATTATGTGGTATCATGTTCTCAGTCATCAACTCCAGTGTCAATGAGTTCTTCAGGCCCTTTATCACTTGATAACAAACTGAGAGGAAGTGTTTCCAGGAATCAGAGGAGACTGCACATAGGAAGTCTAAAGGGGGCAGTGAGGTTGTAGAGAAGCTACAAGAAGGCTATAACCAGAGTCCCTATGACTGCTGACATGCCTACCTCAAGAGATTTAGAGCAAGCCCACTTTTATCCTTCCATCTGTAGAAGGCATTCTCTCCCACATAGGACTGGCCCTGCTCACTGTCCCATTCTTTTGTGCGGTAATTAACTTCACCGTTACTTCTAGGAGACAAGAATGTACATCCCCTGGAGACTCCCAGATGCTTTCGTCTACTTCTATGGGTCTCACGCTCCACATAGATCCAGGCTTCTTGTCTCTATATCCAGTAACTCTTGATGAGGAAGAAACCCATTTACAAATTTTTTTCTGAGACAGGTTCTTGCTCTTTCACCCAGGCTGAACTCAACCTCAACCTCCCAGGCCAAAAGGACTTATAAATTAAAAGGATGGATGGGGTGGAGATGAACACAAGCTGAGGCACTTTAAGCACCAGACTCTGGGCCAGGGCTTGATATCCATGATGATCTCATTAAATATTCACAGCAGCTCTCCCAGGGAAATGTGATATCCCCATTTTACAGGAGAGTACACCAGCATCCAGTACCTCCTCACAGTTTCAAAGCTTAGTAAGAGACCAATCCAGGATTCAAACACATGTCCCCAGACTCCAATCTCCATTTCCCAGCCCTAAAAGAGTAAATGGGCTACAAAATAAATATCTTAGAACAGAACCTCTTATTGAAATTAAAACAATATTCAAAGGGGAGCAAAAAGGGAGCTGATGCTTCTTATGTATCTTAGCCATCAAATGTAAAAGAAGGTTGAGTTGGCCTTTATGAGGGGGGAAAAGTAGTGAAAGTGATGCGCTACAGAAATCAGTCAACTAAATTCCTTTACAGCCCCTCACTTATTTGGTGAATGGCACGTGCTGCTCACGATAAACAGAAAAATGGCTTGGATTTCTCATCCTCAAATTCTTACCTGAGAGATGGTAACATTCTAAATAAAGGTACATTTCTTATTACAACCTGAGTTTGAGCCCCAAAGCCCAACATAATCTCCTGGTGAGGTGGGGTATGCCATTGTGAGCCCTGGTTCCCATGTGGCTTCTAAGAGCAGCCAAGCAGGAGATAGTCCTGGGCCTTCTTATCACCCTGATACTCATGAGGCATTTTCAGTCTCTGTTGAGAGTAAGAGCTTTTCGCTTTTGCATCTCCTAGAAGAGCTTTTGCTCTAGTCCCTAGCATTATTTCCTAGAAAAGGGATGTGGCCAAGTTGTGTCCTTGGCTTTCATACCCAAGTACATTCCCCTTGGCCTAAGGGAGAAAGCCTTGAGCTCCTCTTGTGATAGGTGCTTTGATCATGTCCTATTCACCCCATTGGTGAAGGAGGTATTTCACGACACTGGACACCATACAGATAAGACTGACAGCAGTTTATTCGTCACTTTTACTGATAGTCTGGGAGAGGACATTGCACAACACACAGGGCCACACAGGGACTGCACTTGGGACCAAGGTGAACAACCAGGGGCCATGGGAGGCAAGCTTAGCAGTATCAAGAGGGTGACATGCCCCTTGGTTCCTGTGGGAAAATGTGATTGGCCTCTTTGAATGATTTCACATGCTGGCAGGGACTGAAGCTTGCTCCTTGGAGATAAATAGGAACTGCACTTGGTCCCCATGATAAGAGGGGTTATTGGCTAGGGAACCTTTTCCACAGTAGCAGAGTAGGGAGGGGAACTTGTGTTAGGCCATCTGAGGCCTGTCCTGTTTTCTTCAGATGTCAAAGCAAGCATGCTATGGGACCTTAGTTCTAGTCCTTGTACCATTGTAGTACATGTCACTAAAGGATCAAACAAAAATAGAGAAGGAACTCTACAAGTTTTGATTTGTATATGCCCCGTTCCTCCTTCAACATACATGCTCTAGAGGTAAAGAAGCATGCGAATCCCTCCCCTTTTACGTTCCTTCATGAAGCCTTGGATAATACCGAGTCCTTTTTGATGGAATACCACAATAACCAGTGACTTAATAAATGTTATTGTTTGAGGAAGCCAATCTTTATTTGAGTAGCTATTGCCAGCCAAATTCTTTATTAATTTATCAAATATTTATAGAAAATCTAAACAGACCATTTGTATAGGAGCTGTATCTGTCAGAGTTCTTTGGTTGCAGGCCACAGAAACTGAGTCTGGTTGACTTTAACAAAAAAAAGGAACTTACTGGACTGGATTTCAGTAGCTCAGAAAACTGGATTAAAAAAAAGAATTTAAAGAACCCAGGTTCAGAAAGGACAATAATCAGGACAGCTCTGATTAGGATCTTGGTAGCAGAAACTGACAAATACTCTATTGAGGGCAGCATGGGAGAAATGAATTAACTCTAATCCTTCCATATGTTGGCCTAGCATTCAAACTGCAGGAGGAGTCTGACTGGCATGGCTGGAGTCTTGGCCCAGGGAAGGAGGACATGTTGATCGAAAATACAACCAAATCTGCAATAGACAGCAGATGGTTGCTCAGAGGAAAACCAAACGACTATTTACCCAAAGAAAGAGGAAGGGATTCTAGGCAGGCAAAAACAAAAACAAAAACAGGCATACATTTCTAGAGCTATGTCATTATCTTATATGAATTGGAAAATCAATGATTATTAAACAAAACAGGTAAACCATATCTTAACCCACTCTCTTGGTTGAGCTTTCTACAGTGTGTATTTGTGTACTTTTTTACTTGTTTCATTAAAATAAAACATATTCAGTGCCTCAATACCTGGTTGTAAGGTAGATTTGTTGTGGATTTAACCCTCAGACAGGCCAATCTGCCTTTAAGCCTTATCTCTTACTCCAACCACGTATCTTACAAAAATAGATCTTTTTTCACAAAGAAGAAGGAGAGATATGAATGGATCAGCAAAAAATATTTTAAGTGATTTTAAAATTATTTAATGAAAGCATTTTATGTAGGCACTGCCCTGCTAGACTTATGGGCAGCAAAAAGACAGATGCACACCACAAAAAGTACAACTTCCCACACCTAAGTTTATAATGAACATGTGCACACGCAAGCAATTAAATGACAGTTTAATAAGAAATATGTAACCCAGATGTCAGTGGAAACTCTACATTCTTTTCCTTCCCAATATTTACATCCTGAAGAGTCCCAGAATTTCCCATACTCAATGTCACTTTTGAATCTTAGTTTCTGTTACCCCTGAAATCTTATTTTCACTTTTATTTTTGCCCCACAATTGTTGCCTTTTCTCTGTTCCATACAAAACCAGAAACACCCCCACTAAAAAAAAGGGGCATGTTGAGTACAGCAAACTCCACTCAAACATTGGTGAGAAGAAGGGGACCCACATCAAAGAAGAGCTAACAGGTAAAAAGTGTTTGATTTCTATATTTTTAAAAGTCTTTTAACTGTTTCCAACAATTCAGGCCACAGCATCCTGTCATGTATTCAGCTCTCTCCTTTTCTCACTGCTTATCAGTAATCTACCCCATGTTACTACGCAAAGCAATCTAGGTTTCCTCAATGCAGCTGCAGCCCTCCCTTGGTAGAACCAAACACTCACTAGCTGTTGGACAATTGATCACCTACTTCCTCATCAGTCTCTACAAGAGAACTGGATCAGATTTTTTCCCAGGGGTATTAATCCTGCCACCCATCCTTAGGGGCTTCAAGGGGGGCAGAAATGGCTATAGTTAACCTACATTTTAAATAAGAGTTTGCCCTCTGTCACGACTCCTCTGAGTGGGCCCATGAGGGAGGGAAGGTTGTGGGTCTTAATGGTGTGGAAGAGATTTTAGGGAAGGACTCTAACTTGAACTCATGACTGTGACTTAAAAATGCAGGGATCAAATTTAAACTGAAAACTTCAGACTAAAATTTTGTAACCAAATATATACATATTGGTGTATATATATATATATATATACACACACACACATACACACACACACACACACACACATATATTTCTCTTTCTTTTCCAAATCCCACCAAAATATCATAAGTAATATCAAAATAAGAACAAACCTATTGCACTACTGAAAACCAAGAGGGCATCTTCAGGCAAGTAAAAAATTTCTGGAATATATAAAGCAAATGACATATTTCCCCGAAGCTGAAGAACCTGCAACCCATGTAGTTGAATAGAAAAAAAGAAAAAAAAAAGAGAGAGAAAATTAAAGATTAAAAGCAAGAAAAGAAGGAAGGAAGAAAGTTAGTTTTCCAGAAGAACTTTGAAATCCTAAAACCAACAATAGTTGGAATTAAAAGAAGGAGCTGGAAATGGGGTGACAGGCTGGGTGAATAATTAAAGACCTGTGGAACAGCTGAACGAGTCCCCTGCTCTCAGAATTGCTGGTTCTGTTGTTTGCCTGCAGGGTACAATTTTCCATTTGTGAAATAATTTTTAAACCCTGATACAGAGTATTCCCAGGATGGTTGTTGGGACCAGAAAAGCAGGGCACTCCCTAGGTAATATATGATCACTACGAGATTTGCAATGAAAAAACAGGTGACTCAGATAACTGTTGGTTCTACATCTTTCTCTCCGCTTCCTTTATCAACTGCCAAAAGAAAGCTTGCTATATTCGAAACCTGTCACTGCCAGAGAAACAGAGATTTTTCACTTGGGCTGAGGAAATGGACCTTAGCTACCAATCCAGGTCAATACATACCATTGATAAACGTGAATATACAACAAACAATCACCAATCATTTGAAGAAAATGAATAGCATAAAAGAGAGGGAACAAACCAAAAGAGTAGAAGAACTAATTCCTGAAGAAACAGAGTTAGTAGAAAAAAACAAAAGAGAGTTAAGAGCATGCCATATCCTAAAGAAGAGCAGATGTGTGTGAAAAAGAATCTATCAGGACCTTGGAAATTAAAAACATGATCACCAAAATAATTAACAGATGGCTCAAATAACAGAATTTACATAACAGAAAGTAGAGTTAGTAAATTAAAATATGTGGCCAAGGAAATCTCCTAGGGTATAGTAAAAAATAATGAGATGAAAATAAGTACAAAGTTAAGAGATAGGAAAGACAGATGCAGGAGATCCAACATTCATCAAATTGGAGTTCTAAAAAGGGAGAACATCAGGAGGAAATTATCAAATAAGTAATTATGTAGGCATATGAAAAAGTTTTCAGCATCACTAATCATTAGGGAAATGCAAATCAAAATCACAATGAGAAAAAAATCACCATTTTACATACATTAGGATGGTTATTACAAAAAAAAAAAAAAAACCCAAAACAGAAAATAACAAGTGTTGTCAAGGATGTGGAGAAATTGGAACACTTGGGCATTGCTAGTGGGAATGTAAAATAATGCAGCCACTGTGGAACACAGTATGGTGGTTCCTCAAATAATTGAATGTAGAATTATCGTATGACCCAGCAATTCTAACTCTAGCTGTATACCAAAAAGAATTAAAAGCAAGGACTCAAACAGATATTTGTATACTGATATTCATAGAGCATTATTCACAGTGGCCAAAAGGTGGAAACACCCAATGTCTATGAATGGATGAATGGATAAACAAAATGTGGTATAATCATAAAATGGAATATTATTCAGCATTAAAAATGAAAGAAATTCTGATACATGCTATAACATGGATGAACTTTGAAAACATGCTTAAATGAAATAAGCCAGATCTGAAAGGACAAATATATGATTCCACTTATATGAGATACTTAGAGTAGTCAAATTCATAGAGACAGAAAGTAGAACAGTGGTTATGAGGAGCTGGGGGAAATGAGGAGTTATTGTTTAATGGTTATAGTTTCAGCTTGAGTTGAAAAATTTCTGAAGATGAATGGTGATAATGGTTATGTCACAATGTGAACATACTTAATGCCACTGGGTTATATACTTAAAAATAGTTAAATGGCAAATTTTATGTTTGTATATTTTACCACAATCAAAAACCCTTAAAGCAAAGTAAAACATATTACAGTATTGCTTTTGCATTTAAATAAATTAGACATTTTTATAAAGAAAGAACTATGGAAAGTTTCACTGAGCTGGAGTCTTCACATGGAACGAACTCATTGAGTGATGAGCAGAAGTAACTGTAAAAGAAATAAGCCTAGACACATCATGATGAATTTTCTGAACTCTAAAATTAAAGAGAGAATCCTAAAAACCACAGACCAGAAAAAAGATTACCTATTGCTATGGACTAAATATTTGTGTACCCCCCAAATTTATATGTTGAAATCCTAACCCCTAAGGTGATGGTAATAGGAGATGGGGCCTTTGGGTGGCAATTAGGTCATGAGGGCTGAGCCCACTTGAATGGGATTAGTGCTTTTATTAAAGAAATCCCAGAGAGCTCCCTTACCCCTTCTGCCATGTGAAGACACAGCAAGAAACAGAAAGCATCAGATCCTGATATGGTTTGGCTGTGTCCCCACCCAAATCTCATCTTGAATTACCATGTGTTGTGGGAGGGACCTGGTGGGAGGTAACTGAATCACAGAGGCAAGTCTTTCCTGTGCTGTTCTCATGACAGTGAGTAAGTCTCACCAGATCTGATAGTTTTAAAAAGAGGAATTCCCCTGCACAAGCTTTCTTCCTTTGCCTGCTGCCATCCATGTAAGATGTGACTTGCTAGTCCTTGCTTTCCACCATGATTGTGAGGCTTCCCCAGCCACATGGAACTGTAAGTCCAATTAAACCTCTTTCTTTTGTAAATTTCCCAGTCTTGGGTATGTCTTTATCAGCAGCATGAAAACTAACTAATACAGTAAATTGGTACCAGTAGAGTGGGCTACCTGAAAATGTGGAAGCAACTTTGGAACTGGGTAACAAACAGAGGTTGGAACAGTTTAGAAGGCTCAGAAGAAGAGAGGAAAATGTGGGAAAGTTTGAAACTCCCAGAGATGTGTTGAATGGCTTTGACCAAAATGCTGATAATGATATGGACAATGAAAAGCAGGCTGACGTGGTCTCAGATGGAGATGAGGAACTTGTTGGGAACTGGAGCAAAGGTGACTCTTATGTTTTAGCAAAGAGACTGGTGGCATTTTCCCCCTGCCCTGGAGATTTGTGGAACTTCGAACTTCAGAGAGACGATTTAAGGTATCTGGTGGAAGAAATTTCTACACAGCAAAACATTCAAGAGGTGACTTGGGTGCTGTTAAATGCATTCATTTTTAAAAGGAAAACAGGGCATAAAAGTTTGGAAAATTTGCAGCCTGACAATGCAGTAGAAAAGAAAATCCCATTTTCTGAGGAGAAATTCAAGCTGGCTGCAGAATTTTGCATAAGTAATGAGGAAGCAAATGTTAATCCCCAAGACAATGGGGAAAGTGTCTCCAGGGCATGTCAGAGGTCTTCACAGCAGCCCCTCTCATCATAGGCTCAAAGGCCTAAGAGGAAAAAGTGGTTTTGTGGGCCAGACCCAAGATCCCTGTGCTGTTTGCAGCCTAGGGACTTGGTACCTGCATCCCAGCTGCTTCAGGTGTGATTAAAAAGGGCCAAGGTACAGCTCAGGCCATGGCTTCAGAGGGTGCAATCCCCAAGCCTTGGCACCTTCCAAGTGGTGTTGAGCCTGCAAGTGCACAGAAGTCAAGAATTGAGGTTTGGAAACCTCTGCCTAGATTTCAGAGGTTTTGAAATATGAGGACATGAGATTCGGGAGGGGCCAGGGGCAGAATGATATGGTTTAGCTGTGTCCCCACTCAAATCTCATCTTGAATTCCCACATGTTGTAAGAGGGACCTGGGGGGAGGTAGTTGAATCACAGAGGCAAGTCTTTGCCATGCTGTTCTCCTGATAGTGAATAAGTCTCACCAGATCTGATGGTTTTAAAAAGAGGAGTTCTGGCTGGGTATGGTGGCTCACGCCTGTAATCCCAGCACTTTGGGAGGCCGAGGCAGGCAGATTACGAGGTCAGGAGATGGAGACCAGCCTGGCCAACATGGTGAAATCCCATCTCTACTAAAAACACAAAAAATCAGCTGGGCATGGTGGCACGTACCTGTAGTCCTAGCTACTCAGGAGGCTGAGGCAGGAGAACTGCTTAAACCTGGGAGGCAGAGGTTGCAGTGAGCCAAGATTGCACCACTGCACTCCAGCCTGGGCAACAGAGCAAGGCTCTGTCTCAAAAAAAAAGAGGAGTTCCCCTTCACGAGCTCTCTCTCTTTGCCTGCTGCCATCCATGTAAGATGTGACTTGCTTCTCCTTGCCTTCCACCATGATTGTGAGGCTTCCCCAGCCACGTGGAACCGTAAGTCCAATTAAACCTCTTTCTTTTGTAAATTGCCCAGTCTTGGGTAAGTCTTATCCGTAGCATGAAAGCAAACTAATACAGACCCCAAATTTGCTGGCACCTTGATCTTGGACTTCCAGCCTCCAGAAATGTGAGAAATAAATTTCTGTTGTTTATAAGCACCCATTCTACTGCATTTGTTATAGCAGCCCAAAATAACTAAGACATCTACCAAAGAGAAAAAAAGCATATTGGCATCTTATTTATAATATATGACACTAGAAAACAATGGAGTGATGTCTTCTAAATTCTAAAGGAAACTATTTTGAGCCTAGAATTCCTGCTTCAGCAAAACTGGTATTCACATGTGTGTGGGGAAAGGCAATTTTTGAACACGTAAGATCTCAGTTTACGACTTATGAATTCTTTCTAAATCAATTATTGAAAGCTATAGTAAACTGAGAAATTGGTTTTAAAAAAGAAGTGTAATTCAAGGAAAAAATAGATACTAATAGGAATTTTAATTAAAATTAAATAATTATTGATAATATGGCTATATGACTATGATTTTTTAAAAAGATAAGTGTGCCATAAAATATTTCATAATAATTAGAACTTAAAATTCAAAGCAATTTCAACGAAACTGGAAAAGAGAAAGAGAAAGTAAGTGAAAGGATTTTCCCTTATTCTGGGGGGAGTGAGATTTTAAATACAGATTAAATATCAATTCTGAGAAAAATGTAAGTTTAAATATATTTATTAAAAACCTAACAATAACTACTGGAACAGTAAAAATAAGATTTGTAACTTTCAAATACCAGGTGAAAAAAGAAAACCTCATCATCAAAAGAGAAGAACAACTACCCAAAACAACACAAAATAGAAAACAAGCAAAACCAAACGAAGACAAAAAGGCCTTACAAAGAGAAAACACAAAATGAGAAAGCAAAAATAAGATTGATTGATATAACAAATAGAGCACTTTCAAGTCCTAGGGACTGTTCAAAGTGCTTTACAAATATTAGCTGATTTAATCAAACATATAATTACCTCAATAAATGTGAATAGGTTAAATTCCTCAATTAAGAAAACCAGATTCTGATGTCTTAAGTTGTGTTAAAACAAGACAAGAGAGAAAGCAAGAGAAATAATATCTTTAAACAAAATGACTAAAGTTTGTTAAAACAAAAAGCCAGGAAAATTACACCAAAATAAAACAAAACAAAGTAGCAGGGATGGCAATATTACTATTGAACAAACTAAAATTCAAATCGAACAGGATTAAATGGAATTTTAAAAAATTACATATATGTAAATATATGTCACTATAATATGTCATTATGTTTCATATTTTTAAAATATAAAAATTTAAATATATTTTAATTTTTTAAATACAAAATATAATAATGAATCTGTAAACTTGTAAAAAGCTTTAAGAGTACTAACCTATGAGCTTCAGGATAATATCAAACATGTTACTTCAAAACTATTAGAAATGTCAGGGTTTGAATTGATTCATGGGGTTGCAAAGGGAAGGAGACATTTTTGGCAAAAAGAAATTATCCTACCTGGTCAGCAAGGCCACTAGTGAGGCCACTTTGACTAAAACTGATGGTCTGTGGAGGAGGCTAAGGAAGAAATAAGATTAGAAAGGTGGAGCAGGTCTAGATTTTACTTCCAGGAAAGGTGATGAGGATCAAGGGAGAGATGTGATTACAGGTGTCCTTTAGAAAGGTAAATCAGGGCTGGGCACAGTGGCTCACGCCTGTAATCCCAGCACTTTGGGAGGCTGAGGCAGGTGGATCACGAGGTCAGGAGTTCAAGACCAGTCTAACCAAGATGGTGAAACCCGGTCGCTACTAAAAATACAAAAATTAGCCTGGCGTCGGAGTGGGTGCCTGCAATCCCAGCTACTAGGAAGGCTGAGGCAGAGAATTGCTTGGACCCGGGAGGCAGAGGTTGCAGTGAGCTGAGATCACACCACTGCGCTCCAGCCTGGGCGACAAAGTGAGACTCACTTCACAAAGTGAGACTTCATCTCAAAAAAAAAAAAAAAAAAAGAAAAGAAAAGAAAGATAAATCAGGCAGCAGCATGCAAAACTGGCTGGAGAAGAAATGGAGTATTGGCAACACAGGCAGAAGTGCATATTCACTATTAGTAAATCAGTAGTACATTTCCACATTACCCTTATGCTCTTAATCTATCAGAAAGAAGTATTTGGAAGTTGAGTTCAATAATATTAAAGTCTTCTGAAAATTGAGGTACTTTAAATATGTAATATTAATATTAATTATTCTCATTCATTCTATAGTATTATATTTAAATACTTAGAGTCTCTAAATCATGATCATAAATTGGTATCTACAGTCCTTATCCTGTAGGTAATTGAAAGCTTTGAAGAACTTGATCAAAGTGAATTCTTTCACCAAAGATCTAAGAATAGCCAGAAGATGTTCAATTACAGAGGCAGTCCAGGCATATCTGCTTTTCCTCCCCTTTCTCTCTTTGCACTGTATCCCACTCTACCCTATACAGAGAGTTAGGATATGGAAATTTTGGAAGGGTCCTATTAGCTACAAGGACATAGCCTCCTATGGGAGAATCTGTCTTTTTCAGGATATGAAATCAGTTTTATAATTTTAAGGAAATTTTTGATACCTACATTTTTAAGGAAATGTCATTCTTGACTCTGTTTAGGCTATGCACAGGAGCAGGCCCGCGGAGAACGGATTTTCCTCGTTTTAGGAACTGTTGTTAGTAATGCACTCTCCCAATCACCTGCATCAATGAAGGGGAGCCAAAATGGAAATAATCCCAATGGTAGATCATCCAAAAACACATGGCTCTTTAGTTTGGAAGTACATTCAATTACTTTTTCTTGCAGCTAGGTCTTTCTAAATCTGTATTCCCTGGTTAATGCTAAAGTAATTTTTTATCCCTGACCACACACTAATTTATAATGGGAAGAATGGCCCAGGTGGGCTGGTTGGCAATGGTGCATCAGCCTGAGATTAACCATTTGCCACAGATAATACAAATGAGTAATTCAGAGCCAGATAATTGAGAATTCTTATATACTATATATTTTGTCTCAGGAGGCCAACTGTAAAATTCCTGTGATTTCTATGATTCTATGTGCATGTGTGTGTGTAAGAGAGAGAAAGAGAGAAATTAAGAAGAATTTATGATAATTTTATGGTAATCCTTTAGCACTAAAAGAGAATTACTAAGGCTTTGCTTTTAGGAATTGAAGTAGCATCTTTAGTTGCTTTCTAACCTTGAAAATGTGAGGATTCTGAGTTTTTAAAAAAAATTCAACCATAATCTTTAAGTAAATGACTTTAATGTCACATACTAGAAAGGAAACATATAAAGATGAGGCTTATCATTTCTCAACTAGTTTCATCAAGAATTATAATTTTCAATGGGTAAACTTTGAGAGAAACTATACTATTAATCATTAAACTCAAGAGTTTTATCAAAGCCTCAAACATTATCACCGGCAACAAAAGACTGAATATAAACATAGTTAATTATTTCTCTGGCTTTACCAAATACCATTCTGAGGTATTGAAGACACCTATTAAGATAGACATAATTATTATTGAAGGATATGATTTATTTATGTATTTTCCATAATACCTATAAAATAAATAAGTTAGAGGAAATCATAATCAAAATGTGTATTAAAATAACATTGTCAGTAGCTATTGATATTTGGCAATAGCAGTCAATAAATTAAATAATTACAAGCTTGTCAAAATTTTGTATTGGAGATGATTGTCCTTTACCCAACTATCATTTCCTTGATGCCCACACCCCTTCTTAGAGAGCATACCTGGCACTGCCTGGAAAGAGCACTAGAACACTGTGTCCTTGCCTATCTGAGAGTGTGAGCCCATCACACTGAAGCTGAGCTCATCACATTCTCTCTCCTGGTTTTGGATGTGCAGACTAGAAACACCATTTGTAATCAGAGGTGGGAGCTGCTGTTTTAGGAGCACTGGTAATGGGAATTTTTCCAAAGACAAAAGAATGAAACAGGTGCAGCAGAGACAAGGAACCAGGGGCCAGAGGGACAGGAAGAAGAAGAAAGTGAGAGTAAAAGAATTTTACTGATAACCTTCTGGTTCTATAAAATTTTTTAGTTCTTGATAAAACTGGACACCTTGAGATGCTGTATCCTTACAATAAACTTCTCTGTAATTAGCCGAGCTTAAGTGGATTTCTTCTGGCAACTATGCATATGAAACTGCCCAACCACTATGTTAATTTTCAAGACTTCTAAAGATGGCAACAACTTATATTTCCCTGTCAGAATTTTGGAGAGAGGCAAGCAAATCTGACATCAGAAATGTAGTTGTCTCACTTTTGGTTTAAATCCTGAATCAGTTTAGGGAAGCAGTGGGTGAAGATTATTTTTAAACAGCCCACAGTCAACTTATCCTACTCAAAAGTATGACCAAAACACTGAGGAGGCAGAAGAGATAAATAATTTTTATTTTCTGATAAGTAGTGGTTATTTTGACATAAAATAATTATTATATGAAAGTCCTTTGAACCACTGTGACTTGGATTGACAATTAGAGAAAGAGAGAGAGTGAGAGAGAGAATAGAGTGAGTGTTCATGTGGCCTACTGCATGAAAGGTAAATCAGCAGATTCTTGAATCAAACATCTATTCTATTTCTATGATTATGTATGGGTTTAAAAAAGACTCCTTCTTAGTAAAGGCAAGTGTTGACTAAGCTATGTGTGTCACAATAAAAGCCATACACCTTCTTTTTGGCCTGTTAAAACAAGGTTTAAGGAAAACGAGGAATAGTTCAAGCCAAGAACATCTGAGCAAATAATCAAATAAGAAAAACAGTTAAAGGTTTGGGATGATATTAACAAACTGAGAAAAGAACACTGAGATAAGAATCTTGGGGGGAAATAGAAAGCACAGTAAAAAAATAAATGAGGCAAGAGTTAAGATGTGAAAAGACTCAGAAGACCTTCATTCTTACAGTAACATAAGAAAAGTCATAATATAAAATTATACTTACCTATGAGACAATAGAAAAGTGATAGACAAAATAAAACCTTGACAAACTAATTTTTAATAGAGCAAAACATTTCATGGGTGAGCAGAAAGTGACAACATCCTCTAGGGTAAGTTCTGTGTCTAGATATAGGCAGGCAGATGAGAAGACATGCCATAAACTTGATAAGTGTATCAGGTAAGAAGAGGCCAGCTGATCTATTGGCAATGGTAAAGGAAGGCAGGATGGACTGAGGTATGGAAGACCCCTTAAATGCAGCATTTTTTCTTGGCGTAATTCTCCCCATTCTCTTCTTCCACAATTTGTTGAGAAAAGCTGGGCATGCTGTATTAGATAATAAGAACTGGGGTAAATAGTTTGTCAATTTTAGAATTTATGGTAATCTAGCTAGAAATTAGACTTTTTAATGTTTGCTGTAGCTATAGATGCCAGAAGCTTCAAATTCCTCTGGCATCTTTGTTTTTGTCTCCCTTCTTGACTTTCGGCTTCCCTAGGTATTCCTCCTCAAAAAGAGTTGTGTTGTACAGCTCTTTCAGCTATAATCCACTGTTATAGTACTGGAGCCCTGCTGGTGTGGTGGTAAGCCATGGCGGATAAGGAGCATTCTATACTCTTCTAATTAAATCTCTATGTTTTATTGGGCCTGTGTCTTTTACAAGTTTTTCTCCAGTGGTAAAGACCTTTTTCCCTCTCTTGCCTCCACTCCTATCCCTGACCGCTCCAATCCCAATCTATTTCCTTAAAGCCTTGACCCTTGTTGACTATGTCTTTCCTCCTTACATGAGACAGGAAGACTGGAGGGAGCTTCAGTGGGAAGAATGTCCTTCCCCCAATTGGGATAAAGTTCTGAAAGATTCTTTCCCCATGGAGCATAGGCCATTGTTAGGGAGAGGCCTCTGGGTATATTTCCCATTGGGATATTTCTGGGTATATTTCTCACTCTTCCTCTTCTCTTCCAGAGCTACCAGGGGATCTTCCTTCACCCTTCACTGTGAGAACCTGCTGAGGTCCCTGAAAATACAGTCTGTGAAAGTGTAGGGGCCACCTAAGACTGTGATTCCCAGGAGTTTCTCATTCGAGTCCATAGTCAGCCTCCAACAATTTATCAAATTTACTGTGTAAAGGTTCTGTCTACTTTATGGCTTGAGTGCCTTCTGCTTCAGGTAAGAAGCTCTTGGCTATGTTTCTCTGGATGAACCTGTCTCCCAGATTTTGGGGAGAAACATTGCCCTATAACCTCAGTTCTCTGATGTGTCCAATAAGAGTCATTGATTTTCAGTTTTCCAGCTTCTTGTTGTTGTAAGGATGAGAGTGATGACTCAGGCTGTTAACACGTCAGAACTAAAACTGGAAATCACATTTATATATTTTCATCCAACAACTACAAAATACACTTTCATTTCTAGTACACATGGAAGATAGACCATGGCAGTATATTTAAAGGACTGAAATAATACAGAGTATTTTCTATGATCAAAATAGAATTAAGTTAGAAATCAATAATAAAAATTGATACATGAAAAATCTACAGTATTTGGAAACTAACACTAACTTCTGAATAACCCATAAGTCAAAGGAGAATCAAAGGGAAATGAGAAAATGTTCAAACTAAATTAAAATGACACTACAACATATTGAAATGCATGGAATAAAACAAAAGTAGGGCTAAGGGAGTGTATTAGTTAACTACTATTATATAATAACTTTGCCAAAAATATAGTTATTTAAAACAATATATAGTTATTATCTCACAGTTTCTGTGGGTCAGCAGTCTGGGCATGACACAGCTGGCCTCTGCTCCAGGGTATCACAAAGCAGCAATTAAGGTGTTAGCCATGGCTGCTGTCTCAGCTAAAGACTTGACTGGAGAAGAATTTACTTCCAAACTCAAGCAGTTTTTAGCAGGATTCAGGTCCTTCCCATAAAGAAAACTCAAGGCCCAGATGGTTTAACTGGTAAATTATATCTTTAAAGGGGAAATAATGTCAATCTTACATAAGTTCTTTCAGAAAATAGATGAGAAAACAATACTTCCCAACTTTGTTGTGAAGCCAGAATAACCCTAAAACCAAAACTGTCAAGTACATTACCAGAAAAGAAGTAACAGACCATTTTCCCTAATTACTACAGATGGAGAAGTAAGTTTTAACAAAATATTAACAATATAACTCTAGCAATGTGCACATAGGGTAATACAGCACAACCAAGTGGGGTTTATCCCAGGGATTCAAGGTCACTTTAATGTAAAAGTGTAACTCGTCGTGAGGTGTGGTGGTTCGTGCCTGTACTCCCAGCACTTTTGGAGGCCAAGGCAGGAGGGTTGCTTGAGCCCAGGAGTTTGAGATCAGCTTGGGCACCATAGGGAGACCCTATCTCTACAAATAATTTTAAAATTAGCTGAGCATGGTGGCACACACCTGTAGTCTCAGCTACTCAGGAGGCTGAGGCAGGAGGAGCACTTGAGCCCAGGAGTTCAAGGCTGCAGTGAGCCGGATCTCACTACTGCACTCCAGCCTGGGTGACAGACCAAGACTCTGTCTCAAAAAAAAAAAAAAAAGTTCATCACATTAACAGAATAAAGGAGAATCACCATGTAACGTTCTTCATAGATATAGAACAATAATTTAACAAAATTCAACTCCTTTGTAGTAAAATCTCTCAGGAAATATAAATAGAAGGAAACTTTAATAATCTGACATGAAAACTCTATGGCTACAAAAGACTTAATAGTGAAATTTTGGATACTATCCTTCTAAGTTCAGAAACAACAAAAAACAGTTTGTTCTTATCACTTGCATTCAGCATTGCACTGGAAGTGCAAGCCAATACTACTACAATATGGCAAGAGAATAAAATGAAATGCATAAATATTGGGAATGAATAAGTAAAACTCTTTATTCACAAATGATATGATTATGTACCTAGAAAATGCAAAAGAATCTACAAAACTCTGCTAGGTCTCACAAGTGAAGTCAACAACAAACAATTGGAAGATAACATTTTTAAATGATGGATAGTAGCATCAAGAAACATAAAATACCTAGGAATAAATTTAATGACAGATATACATGTTTGCTAGACTGACGACTATAAAACATTGATGAGAGAAAGAAAATCTAAATAAATGGAGAGCCATACCATTTTCACAGATTGAAAGATTCAATATTGTGAAGATATCGATTATCCCTTGTAATAGTTTCTTATGGTTATTTAACAATTTACCAAAAGTTTAGTCAGTTGAAATAATACAAACTCCTTATTTTACAGCTCGGTAGATCAAGGAGTCAGATGTGGGTCTCACTGGGCTAACATAAAGGTGTCAAGACTCTATTCCTTCTGGAGGCTCTGGGGAAGAATCCATTCTTTTCCATCTTCTACAGGCCACCCACTCTCCTTGGCTCATGGCCTCTTCCTCCATTTTGAAATGTCAACAACAGCATGTCAAGTTTTTTTGTATTGCATCATTCTGACTTCTTTTTCTGCACCCCTTTTCCATAGCTAAGGACTGCTGTGATCACACTGGCCCCATCCAGATAAGCCGGGATAGCCTCCCTATTTTAAGGTTAATTGGGTGGCAAACTTAACTACATCTGCAACCTTAATTTCCCTTTGCCACATAGCCTAACTTATTTACAAGTTCCAAGGATTAGAATATGAATGTCTTTGGCAGGGGGTGAGGGGAAGGGAAAAATTATTCTCCCTGCCATTTTCCTCAAATGATCTGTAAATTCAATACAATTCCAACAAAATACTGGCATACCCTTTTGTAGAAATTGACATGCTGATACTAAAATGTATGATGAATACTAAACAACTTAGAACACTTGACCCTTGTGCAACATGAGGGTTAGGGGCACCAATCCCCATGCACTTAAAAGTTTGCATATAACTTTTGACTCTCCAAAAATTTAACTATTAACTGGAAGCCTTACTGATAACAGTCAATTAACACTTATTTTCTTTGTTATATGTACTATAACAAACTGTATTCTTACAATAAACTAAGCTAGAGAAAAAATGCTATTAAGAAAATCATAAGGAAGAGGTAATACATTTACAGTACACATGGTATATATTGATACTCTAAGTTTGCATTGTCTGTTTACAAGGTCGATTGTCTGAAATAGTGGGTGACCGTAGCTGCAGACCTCAATCTATGGTACATATCAAGCAATTCGACTTTTTCTTGTAGTGTGATAATTTTTCTCTGCTTCTTGGGAGTGCTTCCAGCATCACTAGTGGCACTTTGTATGGGTCCCATGGTGTTACTCAAGGTCTATGCTGTTGCACTAAACTCATTGAAAAATATGCAAGAACTGAGAGAAATCACTTTCCACTGCAATATGCAATATACTGAAGAGACAAACTGTTCATGTGGAGATGATTAGCATCACATGGCATTTTAAGCGGATACTTGCAACATTTGAGCTCATGGAAATAGCAACAGGAGGTAGCTATGAAATTATGACAGTAGTACAATATGTACAACAGTGAATTTTATGTAGTTGTGATTCAATACTGCATCTTTACATTTGTGTACATTTCTCTGGACTGTGAGTGGCACCATCTATGATCTGTAAATGCTTATGTGCATAAGTTTTGATAAATTATAACTTTCTATAAAAGATCTATGTATATTTTATGGTAGTAAAGGATAAAATAGGTTAGTATCTATGTATGTTTTATGCATTCATGACATATCTAGCTTTTTCTTAATTTGGGGGGTATTTCTAGGCTACGTGGTTCTTCTGTAAGTTTTTTCAAATTGTCACAAATCTCCAAAAAAATTTTCAATGTATTTATTGAAAACAAATTCAAGTTTAGGTGTACCTGTGCAGTTTAAATCCATGTTGTTCAAGCATCAAAGGTACCAAACAATCTTGAAAAGGGTAACCAAATCTGGTAGGCATACACTACCTGATTGCAATATTGTCAATAAAGCCACAGTGATTAAGAGAATGTAATACTGGTATCAGAATAGACTAATAGATCAATAACAAATGGTGCTGGAACATTTGGATATCCATATGGGAAAAAGAAGGACCATGATGAATACCTTACATTTCCCAAAAATTAACTCACGATGGATTGCACACTTAAAAGCTATACTATAAAGTCCCTAGAAGAAGACACAGGAAAATATCTTTGTGACCTTGCGATAGGCAAAGTTGTCTTAAAATGTGAAAAGACCTAATTCTAAAGAAAAAAAAATTGGTAAACTAATAAACTGGATACAGTTTTTAAATTCTGCTTATCAAAAGACACTATAAAGAAAATGAAATCTGAATAATAAACTTGGAGAAAATATTTGCAATACATGTATCTAACCATCATGAGTGCATGTTGCATCACCAAGACCCCTCTCTGAGACTAGAGGATTATGCAGTGAGCTGCTTAGAAAATTGTTGGCTGACAGCTCTCAGTTGACAACCCTCTTCAAGAATTGCCTAGGCTGAAGGTGTCACACCTCCTTTTGGGGGTAGTCCGCATCTAATATCCTATTGACTCAGGAGTGTAAATGTTTGGTCCTGCACTGCAACTTAGGAAAATTCTGAAGGTCCACCAGGTTCAGAATTTCCTATGTTGTGACTACACAGGTGGCCAATTTCTCCCTTTAACAATCTTCCTTTTTCCTACAGATGTTGATCCCAAGAGCACTCCCTAATACTTCTCATACATTTGCCTCTCCATCTGCTTCCTAAGAAACCCATTCTGAGAAGCATTGACAAAAGACTTGTGTCCCTGATAGATAAATGACTCCTACAAATCAATAATTTTAAAGTAAAACAACCAAAGTTTTAAAAATGGGCAAAATATTTAAATAAATACTTCACAATAAGGGATATACAAATGGTTAATAAACTTATGAAAAGATTGTCAAGATTATTAATCATCAAGGAAATGCAAATCAAAACTACAATGAGAATACCCACACACCCATTAGAATAACTGAAAAATAAAAGTATTAACAATACCAAGTGTGGGAGATAACATGGAGCAACTGGATCTTTCATACATGGCTAATGGAGTTGTGAATTGATGCAATCACTTTGGAAAACTACTTGAATATTTTACAATGTTCACAATATACCTACCTCATAATCCAGTAATTCCACACTTAGATATTTACCTACAAGAAATGAAAACATACATCCATGAAAAGATTTAAACAAGAATGTTCATTACTGCTTCATTTATTAATTTAAAAATAACCAAATTAACCATCAACAAAAGGACAGATAAAGAAGTTGTGGCATTTTCATACAATGGAATACCACATAGCAATAAAAAGAAGGAACTACTGATAGATGCAACAACATGAATGAATCTCAAAAACACTCTGTTAAGTGAAAGATGCTAGACTCCCCAAAATGGCATACTGTGTGTTCAATAACAGGCAAAATTAACATATGAAGGTAGAAATCAGAGCAGTGATTGCCTGAGGAGGAGGGGCTATAGACCTTGAAGAGAAGTTTCCAGGGTAAGAATTTTCTAGGGTGATGGCAATGTTCTATGACTTAATTGGAATATTGATTTACAGGGTCATATATTTGTCAAAATTCATCAAACTGTACACTTGAGATCTGTGCAGTTTACTATGAGAGGGAAGATATTATTTGACAAAAGAATGTAAACAGAAAACTGCTAATAAAACATCAGTAAGACAGGAGAATAGTGGTGGGAGACATTCAGAGAAACATGCTCTGTTTCTTGGCCAGTTCCAAGGCTTCTAACATATCTGCTTTCCCTGGAGAGCCTAATAATAGATACTTACTATGAAATTCAAGCACACATGAAAATTCAGAACATGTTCGTCTTTATCAACGGTAATAGTTTTGAGGGTAAAACATGCAGTCAAGTGTAGTGCTGCACTTAGAAGTGCCTACCCAGCCACAAAATGCAGGCTTAAAGCCCAGCTCTGCCTCCGTTTATGAGATCTAGGCAAGTTAGTTATCCTCTCAGCTATAAAATGGGGATAATGATAATAATTGCATCCACTTAGTGGGGCCACCTTGAGGATTAAATGACTTAACACATGCAAGCCTCCTAAAAAGTGTTTGCCGTGTAAGAAGTGCTTGATAACTGTTAATATCATATGAATTCTAAAGTGCATCCTCATGCATGGATTTGCTATTGTGCAAGTTTAAAGATATCCAAGCAGAAGAGGATATATAGATCTTTGAAAACTTGAATCTGCTTGTATATTTCTCTGAAAATGTCACTGGCACCGTTGTGGCAACCCAGCAGTGATGGTTTCTATTCAGGGAAGAGGAAGTTCTGAATTCAATAAGGTTTTTTTGCAGAGAATCAAGAGGCTGTGGGTTCTGGTCAAGGTTTCACTATAGTGTCTACCAAAGTGGGGTGGTAAAGGACCTATCCTGGCTAAAATCATTTCTTCCCACACCAATGATTACAAAGTTAACAGCTACAGTTAACCGGCTGTAGCTGCAACTGTGGCTGCTTGCTTTCTTCAAATTATGTAAACTACAACCAGCCAGAATACTAGTGAAATATTAAATAGTACGTTTGCTTTTATTGGTTTATCCTTTATTCAATCAAAGTCTATGAACATCTTCATTTCACTTCAGATTTTAGCAAAGATATCCATGAATTAGACCTCAAAATAACTACATTTCTACAAACTAAATTGAGTTAGCCAGCTTATATTACCAGCAATAGTTTTTTAGTCTGAAATAAATATACAGTACCATCCCAAAAATCTGATGTAGCTTTCTTGAAAAAATTTGAATTTCCTAGTAGTATACAGCAATCCAGAGATGTTACTTACTGATATAGAGCTGCTGTATAATGTATCTCCTTGAATCAGAATTATTTCCCAGTTGATTATTGGATGCTTAAATCCAACCAAAATTATCACTTGTCAACCTGAAAACATTAAACTTACAAAGCCAAATGGATCATCTGGCAAATCATAAATATGGCCATGGCATCCGAGTACACATCAGCACTCTGTTGTCTTGAGTCTAGACTTGGGAGAAACGTTAACTCTTTCAGGTGGCCAGTCAAGTAGGGCAGCTGCATTTTCCTAGAAACAACTCCATATAATTAGGTTTAGGAAGCCAAACTGCCCTTCACATCTGAAAAGGCACCCTTCCAAGCAGTACATGGCAAAAAGTCTCCTTCAGTTTTCCTGTCCTCTCTCCCCAGGAGCCAGTGACCTCCAGAACTGTAGACAAAGCAGCTTTTGCTGCATTTAAAACAAACAAATAGCACAGGAAGGTGACCCAGTGTGATCAAGAGAATATTAGGCAGTTCTCACTGATCATAAGAATGTAAAGTTGAAACCTCATTAATATGCTGTTCCTGCTTTCCTCCTGAGAGAAAGTTGAATTTGGGGTTACCAGAAGGCAGAGCCATTTCAGGGTGAAGCAAAGTGGGCTTTTGTTTCATTTTGTTTTTGTTTTAGAGTGGCTTGTTGAGTCCTCTATCATTCCTCTCCTCTCTATGCCCTATTGTGATTTTCTTTGTCCTGTACGTACACTTACATAGAGAGTAACCAAACATCTTACATATTTCTAGATACTTCTTTCAAATATGTTATTTTCCCCACAAGCATACTCATATCTATCAGATCATGTTTCCTACTTTTTAATTTGAAAACCAAGGTCACCAAGATGCCCATGATGAAAACACTGCCCCATTCTATACTGAGTGACTGTCTTCATTCCCTTATCATTAAGCATGGCAGACATTTTGCTTCATTGGTATTCTCTGCCATTGTCTGCATGTTAGTTAACATTCTTTTGGTTCCAAGTGTTAGAAACAGTCTGGCTAAGTTAAGTTAAAAAGGTAACTTATTGAAAGGACACAGAGGCAGCTCCCAAATCTGGGGATGAGGGGAACAGCCAAGTCTGCTGGCTGCAACGTCAGCAAAGGAATCTGTGGACTTTCTCTCTAGAGTGCTGCCTTTGATGTGCTTGAGCTCCGAGTAATCCCATCTTTGTGAGTCTTGGTTCAAAATTCCAAATTGGAGATTCCATAGAGAATCTGATTTGCTCAGCTCAGATCAGGTGTTCACCACTGTGTCAATCAGCTAGTGACAGAGGTCAAAGCCCCTCAATAAGATATGGCTGCTGAGGATCTCTCCTTTGCCTGCCTGGGGCAGGTCCCCTTCAAGCAAAGTGACACCAGCAGGCATTTGGTTTCACTCAGGAACCCCTCTTTGTATATTGCTTTGAATAGAACCATGCCTGCGAAGCATTTCTTTAATACTTTGCCATAATACTTCCAACAATGGTTAGGAGTATTGTCTCTTCATCCCAAAAGAAAGACACATTTTTAAGTCTAAATGTTCCCATGGCTTTGAAAACATCATTTGGCTCATCTTGAAGTGGTAGAGAGAGTGCTGGGCTAACAATGGGTTACAAGAGACCTACTGAGCATGCCTGACCAAGTTTTGAAAAAGAAAACTTCTATAATCAAGTAAGATACATCCACCTACCAAAAGACATAATTTAGGGTGGAAGAAAGAAGGGCTCTTTTAAAATGCCAGCCGGTTAGTTT
Source organism: Pongo pygmaeus (assembly GCF_028885625.2). Classification (NCBI taxonomy): domain Eukaryota; kingdom Metazoa; phylum Chordata; class Mammalia; order Primates; family Hominidae; genus Pongo; species Pongo pygmaeus. The sequence continues at coordinate 100,060,738 of NC_072384.2, read as the reverse complement.
ATGGCCCTCTATCAGTGCTGCAGTGATGGAAAAGGAAGGTGTCAAAAAAGTAAAATAGCTGATTTACTATCTACAAAAGATTAACAGCTTGCTAGGCCTGGGTGAGTATGGAAGTAGAGGTGAGTGAAATGTTCCCGTTGGAGACACACTGATGAAAAGGGGCTGGGTGAGCAGATTGACCAGCTTCTTTTTGTTGTGAGGAAAAAGTTGCCATCCATCATGATTGAACTCTTCATTCTAGGGAAGTGTTTGGAAATCCAGATTGTTTAAGGTTCATTTTCACAAACTGAGATAAACAAATTATTCTGGGACTAAATAAGAAGCAAATTCCTACTTTCTGTCTAAATGAGGGATATCACTGACCATCAGTCTCCTTTGGGGATTTATTTAAGTCACCCTTTTTGGAGTAGGTGACACCAACATGCCCAGGAGGCTATAGTTTGGTAAAGGCAAGCCTCAGTAGAGTTGATACGGCCAAACTGTGGGTCAAACCAAGGAAACAAGATGTTGGCCAGGACTGGAGGCAAGCCAGTTTCAGAGCCAGAATTACCTTTTCCGGGTTATCTGTCCGAATGCTGGGAGAGGCCATCTGGGAATTGCAGCTTCTTCTGGTTGGAAGCAAGAGGTTGAGAATCGGCATCTGGGACAAGACCACCGTTCAACCCTCCCAACCAAGCCTAAGCCCAGAGCCGGAGCGTGAGGCACTGAGCATAGGACAGTGTTTCCATATGTTCGGAACCCAAGGCCATTGACTGGAATAATCTGAGGAAGTCATAAATACGTAGATAAATTCTAGCACATGTCAAAATAAAAACTAATAAGCAAATGTTTTTCTAAAGTCATGAAAAAGAAAATCACATTCTTTATTAGTGTGCTGTCAAAACCTGTCAGTCTCATCTGGTTTCTAAGCATATAAGATACAGAATCTATTTTCCAATATCGAATCAATCTTTCTTTTCCCAATGACCCTGGGCATGAGTTCGTGTAATGGGTTAGCCTTGCTCATGTTTAACCTGCACTCCTCAGGCCTCTGAAAAATATTCTATCCTGATAAGCTTGTATTAGGGTAGTGCTTCTAAACCCTATCAGACCTAATGTCCCCTTTTAGAGCACATATTATATAATACCTTCTTTATTATCTTGAGATTAAAATCACAGATGATATATCTTACCTTCAAACATAATGTTTTAAAAATTAATATAATGCCATAACTGTAATTTAAATAAAAAATAAAAGGAACATAATGTATAATAAAATAACATATATCAATATGGAGAAGCTCAGACATGACTTCATTAGAAGACAGAATGAAGAAGTCAGATGTTTGTGCCTCTCTGTAGAGTTACTATGATTGCAACAGCTAAAAATGCCAGCAGACAGAGGTGCAGTGTTGGCAGCTCAAGTGCCCCAAGCAATATCATTGCCAGTGATACAATTTTCTGAAGTGGCTAACAACTCTTGGTTAAGTTCCCAACAAAGCAAAGTATAATCTTCCCTCCACTCACATGGTAGTTGCACTCACGGAAAATTCAGTATATATTTAAACTGTACCCAAGATAGTCTGTGTTTATATAAAAATCGAGTTAGGCTTTAAGCTTAGATAATTGCAAACAGGTTTTTCACCTACATTGCTGTCTTCTGGGACATCTAAAAGTCATGGCAATCATGCATCAATTATTCACTGTGTAAGATCATCCAGCACATTGCAGTACATAGAGAATCCTTGACACTTACCTAACTAATGGCGATTACAGCCCTCAAACACTGTGAAAATCAAAATGTCTCCCCCATATTTCCAAGTGGCCCTTAAGGGAAGGTATATCCCTGAGAGCGACTGTATTAGGGCATCTTACTACAACTCAAAATATAAGGATCATTTAATTAGCCCTTTTTGCAGTACGAAGATACATACTATATTGTTGAAAACCAAAGTCATGCACCAACCTATACAAGCCAAACCTACCAGGTTGTAACCAAACCTCAGGATGGAAAGTGTTCACACATTTTAGGTTGCCTCATCCACTGGAGAGATTACAAACGTGGTATCAAATCCTAATCTGCCCTATACCTGTAACCTTCTAGAATACTATGTGTCAGCAGAATAAACATTTAATATTAACTATCTGTGACTTATGTATTATCTAAGTGTTAAGCCCTTTTCTAATGTATCTTATATTTTGTCACAGGAACTCATATAAGACAATGGACTGTGAACTACTCCCAGGCAGTAGAACCATATCCTAATCAAGAACATTTGCTGTCTCCTGACAAGGGGGTCTTGGCAACATGTGCCTAGTTAAATCTCAGAATTGCTATGACCCAGTGACTTCTCTTTGCCTCCTCTCTATAAATGAGAGTGTTGGTTTGGCTCTTCCTTTCCCTGTATCACATCGAAGGAAGGTATTTATAAGTAGGGAGAGGGGATGGCAATAACTTGTCTTTTTAGTTTATAGGTTTCCAGATCAAGAGGAGTTGCTCTTGAAGAGTGAAACCTCATCTGCAGTTGGACCTGATTTGGAGAATGAAATCATGGCCATCAAGTCTGCTGCCGTAATAAGATGAGATTTTTGATGGACCTGAAAAGACTGTAGTAGATTTGCAAGGGGGAAAAAAAAAGAAAAGAAAAGCCACAATTTCTTTGAATTTCCTCCCACTGCCATTTGGTCCTGTGACCTGCATTTGTCAATCGGACATTAGCAAATGTGATGCAAAGAGACATTTGAAACACATGCATATCGGGGTTCAGAACTGTTGCTTGGAAACTATGCAAGCAAGCTTGAAGTAGCCTCTTAGAGAAAAAGAAGATGTGGAAGCAGGCCACGGCCACCCATCCTGCCCACAAGCGGACTGCAACCACATGAGTAAGCCTGGGTCAGACCAGCAGAACTGCCCGTATGAGTACAGCCCAAAGGGCCAACTTACAGAATCATGAGCCAATCAATGATTGTTTTAATCAATACATTTTGGGGATTGGTTTGTTATACAGCATAAATTAACTGCTACCATAACTCTACAGCACTTTAGGGATAGGAACCTCAGCACCATGAATAGTCAGAGGGAAGTTCCTGGTGAGTCCTACAAAGACTTCATTATCTGACTCACTGGAGATATCAAAGATACCAGCTTATGAGAAGGAACACTGGCAACTCTGATTACTGACTTATTTTATACATCCAACATTTGCACATAAAGTTTCCAATCTTGCTAAGTTATCAGTTTCTGAAACTGCCTGAGAAAAAAGTAACTGCATGGTCCACTACACCTACCTGACATTTTTAGGCAGTTTCTCTCACTTTAATTTTACTTTTGCCTTATGAAATCTTATATAATGGATCAGTTGTGCTCCATAAAAGCCTTGGAATTTTATCAAATTGCATGTTGTTAGTTGACCCCTGTGCATCTCTCTCCATTATCCTGGCCCACTGCAAGGAAAGTGTGATTAAATGTCATTAACCAACCAGAACTAAAGAAGCTTCATAAATAGACATGCTAACCTTTGACCAAATGCAGTTCATAAACTCTTTCAGGAAAGAAATGCTAGAGATTTCTTACAGCATTTCTGTGTCTGAGTTAAATTGGGACTATGTGGAGTGGAAAGGGTACTAAACTCGGAGTTAAAAGGCCTAGCTTCTTGTTTAGATCCTTCCTTCTCTTTAGTGGGAGATCTTGGAGTTATTTAACCTCACTAAGCCTTGGTTTTCTCATCTACTAATGGAAATGATGAAGCCTTCCCTGCCTACCCTCACAGGGTAGATGTGATGAATACATAAAATAAATCCTTTGTTTGCACATGTCAGCATCAGGTGCTGACTGGCCCACAGAGACCTTGCTTTTAAATATATATATATATATATAGATAGATAGATAGATAGATTTTTTTTTTTTGCTCCTGGTCAACTTTTTTATTTTTATTTTTTATTTTATTTTATTTTATTATTATTATACTTTAAGTTTTAGGGTACATGTGCACAATGTGCAGGTTAGTTACATGTGTATACATGTGCCATGCTGGTATGCTGCACCCATTAACTCGTCATTTAGCATTAGGTATATCTCCTAAAGTTATCCCTCCCCCCCGCCACCCCACAACAGTCCCCAGAGTGTGATGTTCCCCTTCCTGTGTCCATGTGTTCTCATTGTTCAGTTCCCACCTATGAGTGAGAATATGGGGTGTTTAGTTTTTTGTTTTTGCGATAGTTTACTGGGAATGATGATTTCCAGTTTCATCCATGTCCCTACAAAGGACATGAGCTCATCATTTTTTATGGCTGCATAGTATTCCATGGTGTATATGTGCCACATTTTCTTAATCCAGTCTATCATTGTTGGACATTTGGCTTGGTTCCAAGTCTTTGCTATTGTGAATAGTGCCGCAATAAACATATGTGTGCATGTGTCTTTATAGCAGCATGATCTATAGTCCTTTGGGTATATACCCAGTAATGGAATGGCTGGGTCAAATGGTATTTCTAGTTCTAGATCCCTGAGGAATCGCCACACTGACTTCCACAATGGTTGAACTAGTTTACAGTCCCACCAACAGTGTAAAAGTGTTCCTATTTCTCCACATCCTCTTCAGCACCTGTTGTTTCCTGACTTTTTAATGATTGCCATTCTAACTGGTGTGAGATGGTATCTCATTGTGATTTTGATTTGCATTTCTCTGATAGCCAATGATGGTGAGCATTTTTTCATGTGTTTTTTGGCTGCATAAATGTCTTCTTTTGAGAAGTGTCTGTTCATGTCCTTCGCCCACTTTTGGTGGAGTTGTTTGTTTTTTTCTTGTAAATTTGTTTGAGTTCATTGTAGATTCTGTATATTAGCCCTTTGTCAGATGAGTAGGTTGCAAAAATTTTCTCCCATTTTGTAGGTTGCCTGTTCACTCTGATGGTAGTTTCTTTTGCTGTGCAGAAGCTCTTTAGTTTAATTAGAATGAGGCCAGTATCATCCTGATACCAAAGCCGGGCAGAGACACAACCAAAAAAGAGAATTTTAGACCAATATCTTTGATGAACATTGATGCAAAAATCCTCAATAAAATACTGGCAAACAGAATCCAGCAGCACATCAAAAAGCTTATCCACCATGATCAAGTGGACTTCATCCCTGGGATGCAAGGCTGGTTCAATATATGCAAATCAATAAATGTAATCCAGCATATAAACAGAACGAAAGACAAAAACCACATGATTATCTCAATAGATGCAGAAAAGGCCTTTGACAAAATTCAACAACCGTTCATGCTAAAAACTCTCAATAAATTAGGTATTGATGGGACGTATCTCAAAATAATAAGAGCTATCTATGACAAACCCACAGCCAATATCATACTGAGTGGGCAAAAACTGGAAGCATTCCCTTTGAAAACTGGCACAAGACAGGGATGCCCTCTCTCACCACTCCTATTCAACATAGTGTTGGAAGTTCTGGCCAGGGCAATTAGGCAGGAGAAGGAAATAAAGGGTATTCAGTTAGGAAAAGAGGAATTCAAATTGTTCCTGTTTGCAGATGACATGATTGTATATCTAGAAAACCCCATTGTCTCAGCCCAAAATCTCCTTAAGCTGATAAGCAACTTCAGCAAAGTCTCAGGATACAAAATCAATGTACAAAAATCACAAGCATTCTTATACACCAATAACAGACAGAGAGCCAAATCATAAGTGAACTCCCATTCACAATTGCTTCAAAGAGAATAAAATACCTAGGAATCCAACTTACAAGGGACATGAAGGACCTCTTCAAGGAGAACTACAAACCACTGCTCAATGAAATAAAAGAGGATACAAACAAATGGAAGAGCATTCCATGCTCTTGGGTAGGAAGAATCAATATCGTGAAAATGGCCATACTGCCCAAGGTGATTTATAGATTCAATGCCATCCCCATCAAGCCACCAATGACTTTCTTCACAGAATTGGAAAAAACTACTATAAAGTTCATATGGAACCAAAAAAGAGCCTGCATCGCCAAGTCAATCTTAAGCCAAAAGAACAAAGCTAGAGGCATCACGCTACCTGACTTCAAACTATACTACAAGGCTACAGTAACCAAAACAGCATGGTACTGGTACCAAAACAGAGATATAGATCAATGGAACAGAACAGAGCCCGCAGAAATAACGCCGCATATCTACAACTATCAGATCTTTGACAAACCTGAGAAAAACAAGCAATGGGGAAAGGATTCCCTATTTAATAAATGGTGCTGGGAAAATTGGCTAGCCATATGTAGAAAGCTGAAACTGGATCCCTTCCTTACACCTTATACAAAAATTAATTCAAGATGGATTAAAGACTTAAACGTTAGACCTGAAACCATAAAAACCCTAGAAGAAAACCTAGGCATTACCATTCAGGACATAGGCATGGGCAAGGACTTCATGTCTAAAACACCAAAAGCAATGGCAACAAAAGCCAAAATTGACAAATAAATATTTTTAATGATACTATTTCACCTATACACAGTACCGTAGGAGGAAAGTCACAGTGGCAGTGCTTACTGGAGAGAAGAGAACCCAGTGTGAAATGCTGTCGATGCAAAGCCCTCCAGTTCTTTGTGCTGACTGTTAAGAAGAGGCCTGGACCCTCCTGGTGTCTGGCCTCTGACCGTGCTGTGGAAGCCCTTTCTAGCATGTGTGGCATTGACTCATTAAATCAGGACTGAAATCCCCATTGCTATGTCTGCAAGATGCACCTCTGCCAGAACGATCCCTGTGCTTCTTGCATACACACCTCTAACATTTGTGGGAGCCACAGGACAAATGAAAATCCATATGCCTGATATCTAAATATTTAAAAGATCAAGGAATCTAACAGATCACTTAAATAAAATATATTATATCCTCATATCTTGACAAATACACTTCACACTGACCTTGAAGGCTAGTTTTGAATTTAGAACTCCTCAGACTTCTCAGAGTCCCTTTCCAGGATATGGCGGGCCTTTCTTTTCCATCCCACAGTATGAGGCCTTTAGATCTCACATGTGGATACCCCTGTCTCCATGTCCAAGCTCCATCCACACTCCCCACAAGTGTCTGTTGTTTTGGCCACCGATTAAGGAGTACGTTGGGGGAGCCTGTCCACACTCAGAAGGACAGACCTGTGCAGAGGCTCATGCAAGCCCTGAAAATTGGCTCAGGACATTTGGGCAGAGACTTCCAGGGTCTTGGCTACTGGAGCATGGCCTGGAAGGGGAGGCGTCCAGTGGCCAGGTTCCCTTGGTCCTGCAGATTCCTCAGCTGTTACTGGAAATCCTGAGGCCTCTAGTTTTCAGGTCCACTACTCCTCTCTGTCCAACTTCAAAAGCAAGCCATGACCTGAGAAGAGAATGGGCTGGCAACCAAGGGTGACATTAAAAGATATTTTTAACCAGCATGGCATGAGTACCATCCAATCATCCAACCATTATACCAGCAAAAATAGACACGGATGATGAGAAATTGCTATGGCCATAGTTCTACTTAGAACTGGCATTGCTTTATATCTGACATTTATCCTTGGCCTTCTCCCTTTCCCTGCTACCTTGGCAAGGTCCACACAACTGATATTCTGCTTCGGTTGACTTCCTGGGCTGGAACCCTTTCCTGATCCGTAGTATATTTGACTGGGGCAGGCTCTGATACTCTTCCAAGTTCTTCCCATCTCCTTTCACCAGGATGCTAAATCAAGAAGATGATCTTGATGCATAGTATCATTACCTGCCTATGATAAAACTGCTGCCTGGATCCCACTGCTACCCCCTACCCACTAGCAGGGGGACCATAGAATGCTGGGGTTATTCCTCCCCTTCACCCTATGGGCACTGGACAGCTGTTGAGCCATACAGATTGAGTTTGACAAGATGCAAACACAGAACAATAGGGAACAAGGGTGTGGCTTAAGCAGGATCCTATACTTCTGGTATCTGCCCTATTTCCAGCCTTGCTGATCCCTGGCTTCAGGTTCTGTGACCAGAGGCTCTTCTTCATCCCATGCCTCCAGCCTGGAATTTCTGCATCTGGCATCTCCTGCTCCACTCTCTTTCCACCCCAGTTGTCTCACCTGGTTTGCTCTTTCCACTCTTCACTTCGAGCAGAAGCTCTCTCCTGACTTCCTTTTGGCCTGTGCTCCAGCACTGTCTCTCTCGGAGTACCCGGCTAGTCGTCTCCCATCCCAAGCTTAGCTGGCATTCCTGATACCCTCCATGGGGCAAACAGGCCCTTTTGTCCCAGGAAGTGTCACATAGACACCCTGGCCCTGGGTAGAAGTACAAACAGAGGCCCACATACCATATGTCTAAATATTTTAAAGTTATACATTAAGCCAACCAACTGTTAAATAAAACATGTCCTATTCTCCTACTTTGACAAATATACCTTCACAGTGTCCTTGAGGTCCAGATGGAAATTTTAATTTCTGGGACTCCTCAGAGTTTTACGCCAGAACATAGAGACAGTGAGAACCAGCCCCCAGTCTTTGGCCCCACCCTGCTGCACAACTTCCTTTTCTTTCTGACCTGGCTTTGCCCCACATGGTGAGGGGCCTTGCAAGGACAAGTGTGCACTTCCCAGCCTTCACAGCCAAATTCCAACCACATTCCCTGAAGAGAGCTGCTCCTGGCCCACCCTGTCCTCAGAGTGACCAGCCCTAGAAGTGGGCCTGAGGCTATCAGGATAGGGAATTCTGGGGTCTTGGGTACCTGGAATATGGTTTCAAGAGGAGGATGTGGGCTTTGGGGTGGGGATGCTCCCTCAAGCTTCAGGCCCAGGGCAGGAGCTCCTCTTTCCCTGGCCTAAGGGCTGTTCTGAGAGAGAGAATGAAGAAATTTGGGTTTAGATGAGTCAAGTTGGAGGAGCTGGTGAGAAACCTGTGTGGAGATGTCCTGCAGGCCTTTGGAAATGTCCATGTAAAGTTTGACCAAAGAACTACACACAGTAGAAACCTGAACATCACTGAGCTGGAGAAATGGGATTGTGTGGGCTTTCCCACACCAGCTGATGATGGTATAGAGTTGTTTAAAGGCAGCACAGCTTCTCGGTGCCCCAAATCAGTGCTCCTCACAATGCAAAGGTTGTTGCCTCTCCCTGTCTTGCTAAGGATGTTTTAGTGAGACATGTGGCTTTCCAGGGGTCATTAGGGACATGTGGAGGTGCCTAAGATAGAGGTTGTATATAAGATAGATTAGAGTTGACAGTGAGTGCCAAAAGATATAAATGGCTTATAGTGGCAGTGCAGGCCACAATCATGATGGTATAATCTCTAAGGATCCAGGCTCCCTGTATCTGAATAGTATTTTCCATCTATTCTGAATAATAATTTCCACCTCACTGTTCAAGGTAGTTGCTGAAGCTCCAGTCATCACTTCCACATTCCAGCCAGCAGGAAAGAAGAGCGAAGTATACACCTTGTGAAAAGAAAAACTTTAGCCAAATTAAATTTAGAAGAATTTAATTGAGCAAAGAACAGTTCCTGAATTGGGCAGACTCCTGAGCCAGAGTAGGCTCAGAGACTCCAGTGCAGTGCAGCCACATGGTGGGAGAAGATTGATGGACAGAAAAAGGAAAGTGATTTACAGAAAATAGAAGTACAGAAACAGCCAGATTGGTTACAGCTCAGAGTTTGCCTTATTTGAACATGGTTTGAACAGCTGGCTACCTTTGATTGGCCAAAACTTGGTGATTGGCACAAGAGTAGGTTACGTTCTGTTTACAGCTTCATTTAGAGTACAGTTCACGATGTACAGAGAAACTTTTAGGCTGAACTTAAAATATGTAAGGAGGCACCTTTAGGCTAACCTTGATTTAATATCTCTTAAGGCTATTTCTCAGAAATTTTACATGGCAGTCCTATTTTCATCTCATTGTCTAGAACTTAGATACATGACCACATCCAACTGGAAGAGGCTGGGAAATACAGTTTATTTCAGCCAACGAGAATCCGCCCCCCCACCCACATTCCTAGCTAAAAATTAGGGTTTCTATTACTAAAGAAGTAGATAATGGGAACTTAGGGACAATTATCTGGCTTTGCCACAGGTTGGAAGAGCAGAGATGACAGAAAGAATTGCCTTAGCAACATGCTGTTTCGCTTCTGATGCTCTGAAATCCTTGGTGGTATGGCCATCTTTAGGTCCTGGTCCTTCTACTGCTATTAGGAGGGTGTGGTCGAAGCCTCCCAGCTCCCCTAGTCCCATTTCTTTTTGGGTAAAGTCTGGAACAGCAGGCTACCATCTAGATGCTGGGTGAGAGTCACGTCTTAATTTGTCCTTGCACAGCTCATCAAAGGCTATTTCTCTCTTTGAATAAGCTGTAGCTGTAGCCGTTATTATGCCCGGAAAGGCTGTGAAGTTTCCACGGATCAGCAGTTTTGGTAGTTGACTCTGCCTGATCAGATGTAGAGCAAATCATAAACTATTCAACATGTAAACACTGGAGGATGTGCTCTGCATGGGTAATGCACATGAAGTTTGGTTTGGCTCAGTGGCTCCTGTGAGGGCTTTAACCCAGCCCAGCTGGGTGGAAGTGTGGTTTTAAAGCCTCTCAGCCCAATATGGCAAAGTTGGGGAGGGAGAGGATGTTGAAATGATGAGGGAAAGCAGACAAATAAAGAGAAAGGGGTCTGTTTTTCATAGAGGAGTCTTCCCTAGGAGATTCTGTTCTCTTCCTTCCTGAAGCCCCTCAAACTCAAGGACTTCTGTGGAGTCCATTGAGGAAAGTCTTTGGAATGCTGTTACACAACAGTCTAGGGAAGAAAAGGTGGCATTATGAATTCCTTGAAAAGGCAGCAAAGCCATCACTCCAGCCAAATCCTAGCACTAACTTGCCTCACCCACTATTTTACCAGAAGAACTTTCTAGTTGATCTCTCTTTTTGAACTGTTACCACTCACCAGAGGCCCAGGAAGGGAGAACACCATTCTGGCCAGTCCATGGGATTTGGAGTCAGGTAGATCCAGGCTAAAATTCTGCGTCTGCTATTTACTAGTTATGTAGTTTTAAACACATTAACTTTCTGAGCCTCAATTTGCCTACCTGTAAAATTAAAGGGGGAGAAAACTACCTCACAGGATTGCTGTGAGGCTTAAGTAAGATCATATGCATAAAATCCTAGTTCAGTTCCAGCCCTTCAGGCACACAAGCTATAATTTCCTTCCATCTCTGCTGGGAACACTGAATCACAAGTAGGATGTGCCATTAAAACCTTATATCTAAGAATCCTTGCCCACCCCCAGTCCCCTTCTCTACTTTCCCTTCTCTTGCTGTTCCTGACTCTGGTAGAACCCTACCCTTATCCAATTCTGTTCTCAGCAGTTACAGGATGTCCTTTAACAGCTGCCTGACCCTCGTCAATTTCCCCCTTCCCCAGAGAGACTTATGGAGGAAGTCTTTAATTTCTCTTACCACAAAAAAATTGCTTGCTAGCTAAATACTACCTCAGCCCAGACGACCTGGGCTTGGCCAGTCCAGGGTGTCAGTCTATCCACAGTTGTAGATACATGCTGTCCTCGAGCCTCATTGTCCTCTGAGCCTGAGGGCCCTCTGGACCACTCCATGAAAGTCTAAACTACTGAATTGAAAATGACCAAAATCTTCTGGATCAGAACAGGATGGGGGAGTTAAATGGAGAGACCCGAACTTTCCTTCTTGGCTGTGGCTTCTGTGTACAGCTCAAACCCTCTCATTCCCTTCTCATCAGTCTCTTGGCCAATAACATCAGCAGGGACAGAGTAGTCCAGCCACACTGAGTTCAGTTAACATTGGAAGCCTTGCAGTGGCAGAAAGAAATCTTGCTTCCTCAGTAAGACAAATGCGGTAAGACCTACATCTGCCTATCTTTTTCTTCCTCCCACCAGAGCAGGAGGTGCCCCCAAAGGCAACTCTGCTTGGGCTCAAGTCTCAGTCCTTCATGCTGTCTCCCTAGTTATACCTTCTCCTTTTTCATTGCTTCCCTCTGGGCTGAATCATTCCTGACATCATATGCAAACATACTTTATTATTTCCCATTTAGGAAAACACCAAAACAAAAATAAAGACCCTCTCCTGACCCCACATTACCCTCCAACCACTATCCCATTTCTCAAAACCTCTTAGAAGGATTGTGAGCACACTGTCTCCACCTTCTCACTCCTGTTCACTCCACAGCACAATCCAATCCGGCTTCCATTCCCTTTGCTCTGCTGAAACTATTCTAGCCAAGACCTCCAACCATCTCCATACTGACAATCCAGGGAATTCTTTCTGTCTTCATATTGCTTGACGTGGCACCGGCTCTCAGTGAAATTGGCTACCCTGTCCTTCTTTCAACCTTTCCCTCTCATAGCTTCCATGGCTTCACTGTCTCCTGGTTTTCTTCCTACTCACTATTACCCTCTCTCCAGCTCCTTTGACAGCAGACCCACATCTATCCAGCCCCTAAAAATTGGAGCTGCTCACTGTTCAGCTCAGAGCCTTATTTTCTTCTTTTTCACACTCATTCAGGGGCCAGATATGTCTCATCCATTCTCTTGGGTTTAGAAATCTTAGAATATTATGTATATGTTGATTATTTCTCAATTCATAAGTAATCCTTAAACTCCTCGTCTGAGATTCAGACTCATCTGCCACTAGAATTCTCCACTGGATGGCTCACAGGTATTTTCAAATGGCCAAAATGGAACTTTAGATGTCCTTGAGCCATGCTTCTTCCTCACTCTTCCTCAACCAAGGAAAAGGCATCCCAATTCTACCCAGTTAGTTGCTCAAGCCAATAATCCCTGATGAATGCAAGTGCCACCGGGAAGAGATCTTTGTCAGTATTCACTGTTGATATATCCCCAACAACTAGAACAGCGACTAACACATAGCAGGCACTCAATATTTATTTGTTGAACAGATGATTCCCTTAATTTTCATCCAGTCCCACATCTATTCCATCAGCGAGTGATTGTACACTGCCAGCTACCCACACTCTTCATCTCCATGGCTGTCATGCTGATCATCTCACCTGAATGTCTGAAATAGCCTTTCTTTTTGTCCTGTTGCTTCCACTTTTGCTCCTTGCCAACCAGTTCTTTTTAGAGCATCGTTTTAAGCAAACGAATGACATCAGATGATGTCATTGGTTTGCTTAAAATTCTTTAGTCTTCCCATTGGGCTTAAAAGGACATCCAAACTTCATTTCTTGGCCTTCAGAGCCTTTACTGGCCATGGTCTAACCCTTAAACCTCATCTCATGACCCTTCCCAACCTTCTCATGAAGTTTTAGTCTTTAGTCATTGGCCTTCCATGGATTCCAGAGATTTTCCAGTCTCTTTCTGCCTCAGGGCCTTTGTGCCTGCTATGGCTTCTGCTCAGAGTGTTTTTCCCTTTGCTTGCTGTGTGGAGGATTCTTTTTAAGTCTTTAGGCCTTAAGAGTCACTTCCTCAAGAGACCTCAGTGACTACCTAAAATGACCCACCTTGGTATTTTTTATTACATCACCCCATTTTTAATATTGCATAAAATCTATCATTATTCTGACCATTTATGTATTTAAATGTTTATCATCTCTCCCCATTTTTCTCCCTACTCCCCCCTCACTAATGTAAACTCCATGAAGTCAGGGACTGTTGCCATCTTGTTTGCCATCATATCTTGCTAGGTCTGGTATGTAGAAGTGGCTTTAAACTTATTGAATAATGAATGAATGGCTCAAATGTTCTCCACATATGAAGTAGCATGTGGATTCTTGAGATGTCTGGGCCTACCTTCACAGTCATTTGAATGTTAAGCAACTCAGATTATCAGCAGAGGTACCCGTTCTTTGCTATTTACATATAGTTAAGAAGAACTCCCTTTCCTGCAAAAGTGCAATACCCTCAGGATGTTTGTGAATGCCTGGTGTCTTAAATTCTCATGAGCACTTGTGGTTTTAATTTGCTGCCCCTGTAAATTTTCAATCTCATTCACATCTCATCTCATGCAGCTGTTCTTAGCTTTCTGCTCCAACATGACCCAGATGAGTCTTTCTCTTTTTTATTGGCCCCAGATATCACCGATCAGACATTTGAGTATAGACCAGTCTTTCTTCAAGTGTTGGAGCATTGGTGGGGACAAAGAGGCAGCCAGGGGCCATAGTGTCTATACCACAACACTAGGAAATAAACAACTTTAAATTTTAATATCAAATATCTTAACAGTCCTTTTGGGCTGGGCTCAGTGGCTCACACCTGTAATCCCAACACTTTGGGACGCCAAGGCAGGGTAATCACTTGAGGCTGGAATCTGAAACCAGCCTGGGCAACAAAGTGAGACCCCATCTCTACAAAAAATTTTTTAAGAAATGAACTGGGCATGGTGTCATGCACCTGTGGTCCCAGCTACTTGGGAGGCTGAAGCAGGAGGATCTCTGGAACCCAGGAGTTTGAGGCTGCAGTGAGCCATGATCACAACACTGCACTCCAGCCTGGGTGACAGTGTGAGACCCTGTCTCAAAAAAAAAAAAAAAAAAAATTCCTTTAGTTACCACCCCCACTGCCCTCCCACTGGTGACTTTTTGCTGGTGACATTTCTCAGCCCCTCTTCAGTCCTTTTCACTTGCTCTTCATTATTTCTTTTGGAGAGCAGTTTAATTCTCTGTTCCTGTTCTTTCAAATGAGAGGGGGTGATGAGATGGGAACAGGGAATAAGAGAAGAAAAGGAATATTCGCCTTTCAAATAACAGAAGGCAATCTACTCCTAGAGAAATAGTCCAGTCCCTTAGAAACAGAGCAGCTTCAGGCTGCTGTGATTTTAAAGAGCACTTTTTAAAACTCCACTTTACCAACACATTCTATGCCCCAAGTGAGGGAAGTACATTTATTGCTATACGTTGCTATATTTTCCTACATTAACAGTCACACACACATACACACACACAGATGCACAATCATGTGTTGCTTAATGATGGGGATAGGATCTGAGGAATGTGTTGGTAGGTGATTTTGTCATCATGTGGACATCATAGAGTGTACTTATGCAAACCTAGATGATATAGCCTACTACATACCTGGGCTATATGGGACGACAGTCTATTGCTCCTAAGCCACACACCTGTACAGCATGTTACTGTACTGAATACTGTAGGCAGTTGTAGCACAATGGTGAGTATTTGTGTATCTAAACCTATCTAAACAGAAAAGGTATGTTAAAACAGTATTAGAATCCTACGGGACCGCCATCATATCTGTGGTCCATCTGAAATGACTGAAAGGTCATTATGCAGCACACGACTGTGTGTATGTATGTGTATGTGTGTTTATGTGTGTCTGTGTGTATGTGTGTGTCTATGTGTGTGTGTAATTTTGGTGGTTTTCCAAAAAAGCTCCTGTATAGGCCAGAACCTAGTGAACCCAATTCTCAGTCAGCCATACCTTCAGAGTCTGAGTCAAAATTCTTGATTGGGTCTGCCAGCCTCCCCACCCTCACCCCTTCATGCTGAGACCTGTTACACCTTGACTCAGGTAGACCAAATAAAAAGCCTAGTAGGGTGAACTGGGGAAGGGATTTAAAGACACCAACACATATTCCAGTTAAGATCAGCCACAGAAGGTAAGAACATTTTTGTTTGGATTTAACGTATGGAACACCAATAAGAATGGTCTGAATTGATTTCCAAAGAACAACTTTGAGCACCTAGAAAACCTCATACATCTTAGAAACGATAAAGACAATAATAAAAGGACTATGCTACTCTGGTGAAAGAGATTGAAACCACTCTCTCTAGATAAAAACATTTGGGAAAGTCATGTTTAGATTACCCAAGGGCCATAATAGCTGACTCCCCAGGGCTCAGAGCAAAGTACACTCTCGGACTCCAAGATTCTCTTTTGCTCTAAGTACAATTTGATATGTTCTAGACCTTTCAGGCCAAAAAAACTTGGTCTCTGAATACCGATGAATTTATGCTTTAGAGAGAGCTCTGACCCATGCCAGCTTGCTTAAATTATGGAGAATGGAGTATAAATGGAAGCACCTAGCAGTCCCCAGCACCTAACTTAATGCCTGTTGTTAACAAACACTCACAAAATAAATGAATACATGAATTAAATATACACTGGCTGGCTCGACTCTTTCTTTTCTGGTCCAAAGAAGTAGGTTTAAGTAAATTAAGAAGGAAGCAAGGATTAATAGCAAATTTGAGCTCTGCACGTGCAAACTCAGCCATTCAGATGCATAATCCTAAGGAAACAGAGTTGAAAATATAGCTGTGTTCTCAAAGGATAATCTTTGATCATGCCCTGGACCCAGAGAAGAGATATCAGGGATCTGAGGGTATAGATGTATTCTTACTACATTTAAGTACATCTAGAATCATTTGATGGAGTACAAGGAGTTCTCAACTTTGGCGCTACTGAAATTTTGGGCTAAATTATTTTTTTGTTGTGAGAGACTGTCATGTGCATTGTAGAATGTTTAACAGCATCTCTGGCCTCTTCCTACTAAATGCCAGTAGCACCCCTCCCCCAGCTGTAAACAACCAAAAATGTCTCCAGAAATTGCCAAATTTCTCCTGGGGGCAAAATAGTCCCAGTTGAGAACCACTGGTCCATGTTCAGATGGATCATATGATCTGAAAAGTCTTAGGTGCCATGAAAGAAAGAAAACTACATTGGTAATAGGTTGCTTTATATTCCTGGCATGAGGAATAGCACAAAGTATTCAAAGGCCAGAATGTGTAATCAATCTAGCTTTAGCTTCAGAAATAGACAAAAGATCTACAGGATGAAGCCTGAAGCTCACTAGAGATTTCCAAAAGAAGAAGGAGGTGAATTAAATATGATTAGATAAAATAATTCATGCAACTGTGACAGGATTTAATTATGGGTGACTGCAGTCTATGAATGTGAATCCAAAAAGTGCCAAAGGCACATCGCGCAATGATGACTGAAATGATGCTCATCATAAATGACTGGCTCGTAAACTAGGGCTTGCTGGATGGAGCATGTGGACCAAGCTGCATCTGGTAGCAGCCTCAATCAATAGGCAAGTCTAGGTAAGCAGTTCAGGAGTTGCTAAACTGATGGTATCACTGGCCCATGGCACTGGGATGAGAGTGCTTTATAAATCATCTTGACATCCATCCAAGCGCTAGAAAACCGAAACTGAGGTTTCAGATCTTAGGTTTAGAAGAATGTGGCAAGTGTTTAGATAAATGGAGTAAAGAGAAATGATAGGGATGAGACAGAAGTGGAACGTGCTCTGCCCATGTGAAATAAACCCCAACATTGTATCGCCAACATGCAAATTTAGACACAGTGAAGGAATCAAAACAGTTAAGGAAATCAGCCTAGAAGGATCTTGGAGTGGAAAAATGATTACAATACACAGCCCTCCCAAGGAAAACAGGAAACACACTGCACTGGGGAAATAGCACAAAACCTTTCTCAGACAATCTTACACGCAAGTGGAAACTTGAAAGGAGACACAGAGCCACACACTCTCACACAAACACTCGGTAACCACATAACAGCTGTCTGATGCAGAGCAGGGTTTGTGAATATGTCTTTGAAATTATCAGTGGCAACAGCTGAAGAAGACCGACGCTGCGAAGGCTTCTTCTCTGTTAAGAGAGACTTTTAGAAAAGATCTGGGAGACCACGGACCTCATGATTTCAACAGCAGGGGGAAAGTGTTTTGAAGCTGTAAGCCACAGCTTGAACGTAAGAATCCTTAAGAAAGTTATGTTTAATGACAAAGAAATCAGCACAAATTTTCAGTGGTGAAACTGTCCTGCAAACCTGTGAGGTTAAACTGCAAAAGAAAACATTAATGGATGAAGCACCCTATCCAAATAATTTAAACACCCTTCCGGAAAGCATTTGACACCATTTTTCATTAAAAAACCTAATCTGCAAAAATACATTCTGGCATTTACAAGGCAAGCTATTTTAACCACAATGAGAAAAAGAATCCCCCAAACCAATTTTGAGATAGGCTATCGTATTACAGTCAATACTGTGGCCTGGCAGGAAGAACACTGAAGCTCATTTGAAATACTGTGTGCAGCTCTGATAAGGACATAAATATGGAGAAGGTGGAGCAGAGAGCAACCAAGTGATAAAGAGACTCAAAGGAGACATACTTTACATTAGCACATATCTTGCAAAATCAGCAACTGCACAGCACTTGGTCAGCAAAGAAGGGGATTTATGAGAGAATTTCATTGAGATGTTAAGAAAAAATCTGAAGGGATCACAAATGATAAAGCAACAGGGCTGCTTGACTTTGAATGTAAAATCAGGGTCTGCAAATTCAGGTGAATTGAAAAAAGGTTTTTAATGTTTTTTGTTTGTTTGTTGAGGAAGAGCTTGGAGTTGTTGACATGGGGAAAGGAGCCTTGAGCAGTGCTGAATGGGAAAGAGGGACAGCGGAATAATTGTCAGAACCGTGGAAAGGTTAAAGGAAGAAGAAAATAAATGTTATAGCATCTTTGACATGGCAGCATAGAATCATCCCACCTTAGACTGGAGAAATAGATGCTTTCCTTCGCAGATCCACCTCTGAGTTTTATAGAGAGAGATGTTGCTCTTCTTGGGTCCAGCTCATACTGGTTTTGCGTAATTCTGATATATGATGCAGAAAGTAACTTGTTTCATTGTGATGGAAAATCTAGATCCCATAGATCAACTTCTTAAGGCTCTTTCTGGCTTTTCTCTTCCATTATTTCAAGTCCAAGCCACCATTCAAGGTTCAGTTCAAATTCCATCTTCTCTGTGACATCTTTGCTGATCTCCCCAGTGGAAGTGAACTCTTCCAGCATGTACACCTTTCATATTCATTTGGCACTTTTTAACTGCCAGGGAGGGTCCCCTACCTAGATTATAAGAAATTTAAGGGCAGGGACAATATCTTATTTGCTTGTATGTTTTCCCTTCATACTTCTCACTGCACTTTTTGGTAAGGGGCTCAAAAATGAGTTAGGGCTTGGTTAGTAAAGGACATAGAATCATCTTATTACTTATTAATAAGCATGCTTATTACTTATTAGCTCATTACACCTTATTATCCTAGGTCTTGGTTTTCAAAGACAGCCAGGCAGTGAGGATCGGTGTGATAATAATAATGGCTACCATTTATTGTGCACCTACTGTGTACCTAGCATCAGTTATATCGAGAGAGAGAAAAAAAAACAAGAATTGCAGGGAAAACATGCCCTTTTGAATGGTGAAAAGAAGCAAGAATAGAGAGCTGAGATCCAATTTAAGATGTGAAAATGGAAGAAATCGGTTTTCTTAGAAAAGAGAAAAATATTTTAAAGTGCTAATTTATAGTTACATTTATTTTAAATTATTTCATTATGTTTCTATTATGTGATCATACTCTACCATATATGTGTGTGTGTATATATATGTATGTGTATATATATGTGTCTGTGTATATATACATATATATCCATGTAAATGTATTTTTTAAAGTTCTAGAGGGACAGACACCTGCTGATAGCTGTGGTTTCCTCTAGGGAGTGGAGTAACTAAGTGATAGATACTCATAGGAGACATAACTTACATGATCGCGTTCAGTGTGCAGCAAGAAAAGGGGGTAATATTATTGAGGACTTTCTATTGGCCTCTATTTATGTATTATTTTTATAAATGTATATTCATGTGTATACCAGTAAGAAGAAATACACCACTTCGATTATTTTACCAGTGAGAATTAGAATTAAATATAAAGAATTTTTAGCTAGGGATTAAAGAATTGACAAGGCAAAAAGGGGGCCACTGAAATGTAACAGAAATAATAACTGCAGAAAGTAGTCACCACTTCAGGCTGGGGAACAAAGGGAGAAGGTTGGGCTTGTTAGGATCTCAGAGGACAGATTCTGATCTCTGATAAGCAGGTGTCCGCAGAGGCTGGGAAAACTGCACACTGGAATCAACTGCCTTTGCTGGGGTGAAGGGCTATGGCTGGGAAACCCTAAAAGGAACAGGAAGCAACTAGTTCTTTCTCTTCCTTCCACCATGCTGTCTCCCCTTGGCGCCCTCTAATGGAGACAAATGGCTGAGCTTCCTTCTAAGTCCCACGGGCATGTGTGTGGCTTATTGATGAACTTCCCAATTAAGCTGTGCTGCAAACTCTACCGATCTAAGTGGATGACATTAACAATTCAGCTCTATCATAGTCATAGGAGTCAGAAGTAGCCCTAAAGAAGTTAGAAATGAACCTGGCGCTTATGTATATAACTAGGTACATTGGTTTGGTAGAGAATACACACAAGACCCCAATTTTTTAAATTCTATTTGTGGCCCTCTCCACTAATTAACTGGACAATTCTATAGAAACCACATCATGTCTTTCAAAATAACCATAGTAAGAATTAATTCCAGTATAGCACTTAACGATGTGCCAGACACTGTTTTATATATGTTAACTAATTTAATCCTTGTGACAACTCTACAAGGAGCAGGACTGTTAAGTAACTCATCCAAGGTCACTAATAGTAAGGGGCAGTCCGGGAAGTGGGCCCGACCATCTGATACAGAGATTGTCTCTTTATTACCAAGCTTTGCTGCCTCTCACTTACATTGGGCTTATCATATGCCAGGTATGGCTCTACTCCCTTAAAATGTAGAACAATCCTCTAAGGTAAGAACCGTCATCCCCATTTTACAGATGAGGAAAACAAAGCCTGAAGGGCTATGAAACCCTCTGGACTCCATTTCTCTGGCTGTCAAGTAAGGAGGCTGGACCAGCAGAAGTAAAAAGCTGGTTCTGTAAGACACTAGGAAAGAGCCCAAGTGTCCTGGCTCAAACACAACTAGAAAGAAAGACTCCCTTTATGTCTTTATAGACCCCCTGACCTCAGAGGATTGATAATAAAACAGTCTTGTATATGAGTACTAAAACTGCCAACTCAACAGAGGTTTTTATTCCCCACTGTCTATTCTCCTGCCAGGAATTAGATGGGAAATAAAAGAAAGGGAATTAACAGCTTTAAAAAAAATCATTTAGGAAAATCTGTTTCTTGCTGTTGGCAAGTAGCTCTCTGGTCATAGATGCATCTGAGTATATTCAGACTCCCTTAATATTAAACGGGAGTGTGGGGGTGAGGGATAACACACCCTTTTTATTGCTTTGCTTTTTCCCATTTTTATTTTCTGCTTGACTTTAATAGTTTCAGTCTAACACCAGCCTTTGAAATGGGTTAGTATTGTCACAGTGGAAAGGCGCAGAGCCCAGGGAAGCTCAAGACCTTGCCTGAGGACACCCACCTGGTGAGAATTGAGCTGGGATTCGAACTTGTGATGAGTTTTACCTAAAGTGACAGTATCAGGACTGCCAAGACTAAAATTGATCTTGTGTTAGAAATTCTGTTTTTTTAAATAAAAACTTTCCTATCACTGTGTAAGCTTATAACTCTTGACAAGCCAAGGATAGGGACATTGTTATACTGCCAGACCCTCAGCCAAGTGAGCAGACATCATTGCATCTCTGACAGACTCATGATAGCAAGTCACAGGCCATCCACGCATCATGTTGATGCCATTTGAGGTCCATAGGTGTTTAACATCCCCAGGACCTATACACCACGTGAGGGAACGGGCATGTGGAATATGGCAGTACCTGCAAGAGCCACAGGAATGGAGTGATTTTATAAGGATGGACACCTGTTTTCTTCGAAATGTTCCTATGTGGGGTGGGGGGGGAGTCCTCCTGGGCAAAAGCAAGTCCTCTCTGTTCTCCACCAACAGATAACTTTACCACACTTTTATAGTGCCATTTTGGGCTTATAAAAATGTTCCTAATATAATCTGCTGGGAAATTGATGGCTTATGGTAATAACAAGAAGCCTGCCTCAGAGAATGATCTTAATTCATCATTTTGAACATCTGTAGAACCCCCTAAAGTAGCCTGGAGAGGAATGAAAGTGAAGGGAGGAGAGCAAACCTTCCCAGGGAATGGGACTGGTATGATGTAGATTCCTGCTAATTTACTCTAAGAGTTGTTAAGCAGAGACGGGGGAGAGCTGCTCCTGTTTCAACCCTTCCCTTCTTCAGATAAGCCAGAAGGTCTTAGTGAATTCTACACTCCTCTACAACACAGCTACAAAGGGTATTATTCAATACCCCCTCAAACTTGAATATGAATTACTTTAATCAACAAAGTCAACAGTTAATTGAATCCAACACTGTTGAAGGGAGATTGGAAGGAGATGGGGTTACTTAGATCAGGGTTCCAATCCCACAGCCCTCACTGGATATGCAAATCTTTGCAGGTATTACACATTTTGTCTGGGTTTCTTCATTGAACAAACAGGGGTAATAATGCCCATCTTATTGGCTGATGAAACTATTAGCCATGATGCTTGGCATTGTGCAGTTTACAACATCTGGATAAAATTTTAGTGTATTCAGAATTATGTTGACTGACTAAATTTTAGTGCATCCAGGAGGCATGGCTATTAGTTTCCTATGGATGTCTTAACAAAGTTCCACAAACGTAAAACAATAAAAGTTCTTTAAAGCAACAGGAACTTTTTCTCTCATCTGGAGGTCAGAAGTCTGAAATCAAAGTATCAGCATGGTCATGTTCCCCCTAAAGGATCTAAGGAAGAATCCTTCTTTGTCTGTTACAAGGAGGCTCCAGGCACTCCTTGGCTTATGGGTACTTAACTTCAATCTCTGCCTCTGTCTTCACATGGTCTTCTCTCTGTGTCTCTGTGCTCTATCCTCTGCTTAAAACATCACCAGTCATTGGATTTAGGGCCCACCCTACTCCACAATGATTTCTTCTTGATCCTTAAGTAATTACTTCTGCAAAGGCCCAAATAAGGTCAAATTCTGAGGTTCCAGGTGAACATGAATCTTGGCAGACACCATCAACCCACAAGAGCTGATTAAGGGGGTTAAATGAGAAGGTGCAGTTGAAGTGCCACACATATTACCTGCACATTAGGGGTTTTTAATAAATAAAGGGAGTGGCTTTTGTTTTGTTATTATTGCTGCTGCAGGGATCATGATTGTTTTTCCAGGGAATGGAAGGAGAAGGTTGGATTTGGGAGTGGAAAGGCAGGCCTGAGGAGTAGATGAGGAGAGAGCAGCATAAAGACCCAGCGGAGAGAAAGGAGGAGCCTGAGAAAGGGGGGAAGAAAGGGCTAAGAGGATAGTCCTTGCCTGGGCTTGCCCGGCTCCTGTGCCCTCAGATGCCAAGGCCTGGATAAGCAAGCAGGGTTGGTCAGGAACCCTGGACACCTCACCCTGGCGCAGTCTGGCACAGTCTGGTCCTGTCCCCATAGTGTGGTCCCACTTCCCTAAGAGAAAAGAAAAAGGAATATGCAGAAAGAAATTGTGTGTAAGTTTCCAATTCTTCCTCTCTGTCTATAGGTATTTCAGAGTTTTTCTTAAGGGAGTGGGAGAAGAGTAGATTCTAGAAGTAACACTCTCAGAATGCTAGACCTTCTTGCTGAAAAGCAATGAATCTCAGTGCTGAGCCTGGACAGAAATTCCTAGGCTTTCAGAAGATTCCCGAGCCCTGGAAGTCAATCAAGCATAACAAAAATGTAAAAGCAACTGGAAACGCTGGGCCCCTCCTTCCCAAGGCCAGGATGACAGGTGTCCTGGATGTGCTAAAATTTAGTCAGTCAACATAATTCTGAATACACCAAAATTCTACCCTGATGTTGTAAATTGCACACTGCCAAGCATCATGGCTAATAGCTTTTGAAAATTTTTTATTTTTTGATTTCAGTAGGTTTGGGGGGAACAGGGAGTATTTGGTTCCATGAATAAATTCTTTAGTGGTGATTTCTGAGATTTTGGTGCACTCATCACCCCAGCAGTGTACACTGTATCCAGTGTGTAGTCTTTTATTCTTCACCATCCCTCATCCTTTCCCCAGAGTCCCCAAAGTCCAAGGTATCATTCTTATGCCTTTGAGTCCTCATAGCTTAGCTCCCACATATGAGTGAGAACATACGATGTTTGGTTTTCCGTTCCTGAGTTACTTCACTTAGAATATTAGTCTCCAATTCCATCCAGGTTGCTGCAAATGCCATTATTTCATTCCTTTTTATAGCTGAGTAGTATTCCATCATATGTGTGTGTGTGTATATATATATATATATATATATATCTCATAGTGTCTTTATTTACTCATTGATTGATGGGCACTTGGGCTGGTTCCATATTTTGCAATTGCAAATTGAACTTCTGTAAACGTGTGTGCAAGTATCTTTTTATATAATGACTTATTTTCCTCTGGGTAGATACCCAGAGGATCTACCCTCTGGGTATTGCTGAATTAAATGGTAGATCTACTTTTAATTCTTTACAGAATCTCCACACTGTTTTCCATGGTGGTTGTACTAGTTTACAATCCCACCAACAGTGTAAAACTGTTCCCTTTTCACCACATCCATGCTAACATCTATTATTTTTTAATTATGGCCATTCTTGCAGAAGTAAAGTGGTATCACATTGTAGTTTCGATTTACATTTCCCTGATAATTAGTGATGTTGAGCATTTTTCCATATGCTTGCCGGCCATTTGTATATCTTCTTTTGAGAATTGTCTATTTATGTCTTTATCCCACTTTTTGATGGGATTGTTTGGCTTTTTTCTTACTGATTTGTTTGAACTATTTGTAGATTCTGGATACTAGACCTTTGTCAGATATATAGATTGTGAATATTTTCTCCCACTCTATGGGTTGTCTGTGAACTCTGCTGATTATTTATTTTGCTGTGCGGAAGTCTTTTTGCTTAACTAAGTTCCATTTATCTTTGTTTTTGTTACATTTGCTTTTGGGCTCTTGGTCGTGAAGTCTTTGCTTACGCCAAAGTCTACGAGGGGTTAATAGTTTTAATATAAGTGTGGGACATGTTTATGTCACTGGAAAAGATGGAAGGGCAAGAACTGAGTCATGACTAAAATTATTGAGCACAAAGATTCCCTTTAAGACTGACTTATTTTCTCCAGAAACTATCCTATTGGCCTCTCAGCCAGGTGTTAATTTTTTTTTTTTTTTGGTACCATGAGCCCTTTTGCCAGTCTGGGGAAATCCATGGGCTCCTTCTCAAAATAATGTCTTAAACTTAATAAAACTAAATACATAAGATTACAAGGCAAACCAATGATATCAAAAGACAGTTATTAAAATATCAACAAAAACAACAAATTTGTGATATAATTCTGTATGTGCTTTTTTATTAATACATTAAATGACAAGATCCAGCAGTAGTCCTATAGCTACTGTAATTTTGAAGTCATGAGATGTAAATGGTATTTCAAGATATCTGCAACAACCGTAGTGGAATCTGTAAATATCTGTAATTTGTTGCCTATATTCATAATTGAAGAAAATGCTAAATTTCAGTTGGAGCTCAGCGAAAATAAACATATAGCGTTTTTCCCATCCAAGTTCACAGAATTTTATCCACGGAGATTTGTGCGCACCAAATTTAGAACCCCTGCTCTAAGCAAACTTTTCAAAGGCAACCAATTTTTGGTGGGATCTACCAGCTAGCCTGAGCACCAACACAGTTATGTTTGCAAAGGACGCCCCCTGCAGGCCAAAAGGCTTGGGCTATTCACTCGAAAATTCATTTAATTTGCCGTGTTAGAAAACAATAGGTCAGGCAATTAATTCACTGACTCACATTAAGAAATGGAGAAAGGAAGACTACTTGTCAGCGAGGCCCAGGGGCATCTAATCAGCATAGATTTAAAAGCCCCTTTTGGCTTAACGGGAAAGTGCTGATGACTTGTGCTGTTGGTTATTAGCACAGGAGAACAAGATTGCTAACCCCGCAGGCGGTTGCTGAGGGGGCTGCTTCCCCTGCTTCTGGTCAACTGCAGGGCGGCTCTGCAGATTGCTGAAAGGTTAGATTTCCCAATGCGCTGTCTGACCAAGGACTTTAGAATCTGCTTTCAGTGCTTGGAGCTTGGAGCCAAGAGAAAAGGAAGGAGAAAGAAAATGAATTCAGAACTTACTATGTGCCAGAAACCTGCTGTTTTCGCTTAGGCTATTGCACTGAGTCCCTAAAGCAACTCTATATGGAATGTATTATTATTGTTACTACTATTTACAGAGGTAACTGAGGCTCAGAGAGGAAAGTCGTCACTTGCCCATGGTCACTCTGAATAAACAACTGTGTGGGTTTGAGTGGGTAGGGAGCCCATTTGCTGTCCAGTCTCTGCCACCAGGGGCACGGCAGTGAGAATCCCACAGCACTGACCACTCCTGTTAGCATAGAGTTCTGGAGCCTGGTTTGAATTCCGGACTTCCCCACTTACGGTGTGAACTTAAGCAAGTAGTCTTGTGCCTCAGTTTCCCAATCTGTAAAATGAGGATAATAATAGTAAAGACTAAATGTTTACTATTACTTTACTAAAGTTACTATTACTTTATTAAATAGTAAAGACTAAATGTTAAGCCTGTAGAACAGTGCTCAATACCTGTAGGCATTCAACAAATGATAGCTATTACTATTCTAAGATAATGTTGTCTCCTGACAACCAAAGCAGCTACACAGCAGCTAACAGCCTAAACCAGTACTTCTCAACCACATGCAATTTTCTTTCCCAGGGAACTTTGACAGTATCTGGAGACATTTTGGTTGTCACCACTAAAAAGGCATCTAATGAATAGAGGCCAGAGATATTGTTAAACATCCTAGAATGCATAGCATAGCCCTCTACAATGGTTTGTGTGGTCCCAAATGTCAGTAATCCAAGACAGAGAAAGCCTGCCCAAAACTGAACACCAGTGAAGTAGAGACTATTTTGCCAAACATAAGGAGGTGCTAAATTGAAACTCTAATTGGGGAGAAGGTGCAGACAATAAAAAATAAAAAATGAACTATTAGATGATAATAAATGCTGTAGTAAAAATAAAACAGGGTGGCAGGAGAGAGTAATGGATGTGGTTGCTTTGGATGGAATGGTCAGGAAAGTCTTCTTAGAGGAGGTGGCATTTAAACTATAACCTGACTGTCAGAAAGCAATCAGCCATTGAAGATCTGAGCAAAGAGCACAGCTGGCAGAGGGAGCAGTTCCTGCAAAAGTGTCAAGGGAAAGGCAACTTTGATATGACTGAGGAACAGAAAGAATGGGAAATTAGAGAGTAGTGGGAGGGAGGGAGAGAGTCAAATAAAATTCCAGTAAGGCCTCAAAGAATGGCTTCCTTTGGACGAGGCTGCTTCTTGGTGTACTCCCTCAGGGGAAAAAAAAAAAAAAAAAAGTCTCAAAGTAATTGACTATAACTAAAATATGTGATTTTTTAAATGTGGTATAATTTTACATTGGTTTTAAAGTTGTTTACTTTTTGTTTTGGTTTTGCTTTAAGGACTAAAAACAAGAAGCCTCTTTCCCAGCACTGAGTTAGTTAATATGGTCAATTATTGATTTGCTTACTTCTGGTTTGAGATAAAACCACACTGTGTCTTTCTTTTCTCTGGAGTATAGGGGATTATTCAGATGTGGTATCATAAGAAAGGAGACAGAGCAGTTTCATTTTGCACTGTTGAAGCATTTCAGCTGCCCTGAGTCAAATGTAAGATTGCAATGCACATTTTGAAAACCAGTAACACCAGGATGGGGGTGGTGGGAAGGGCAGGCAGGATGTTCTCTTAAACCCATACACTTTGTCCATAGCTACTCTGCACTTAAAAAGTGCTAGGGGATGAGTCATAAAAGGAAATCACCATCTAATTCTTGCACTGGTCTTGGTGAATTTCTTTACATGAAGGTAAAAAGTATCACAGGATTCTTTGCCTACATCTCGTCTAAGATATTACTAGTGAGAGAGTAGAATAGTAGTCACAGGATAACCATGCCTACATCTCACATAAAAGTGAGCCAGAGTTGCAATTTATTAAGCAAGTAAATTTTGATAGAATGTCCAATAAACTGATAGGTTTATAATAGGGAAGGAAGTGGGGAGGAGGTTACTTTTGAAGATGGGATAAACTGTATCCAGGGTCCTCTAGGCAGGAACCTGTATGTGGTATAAACAACACGATGTGAGGGTCAGAGATCTGCACCTATCATTTGGAGTAACCCTTCAATGGTTCTAAAATCAGAAAGTTTTCTCTGGGTGCTCTACTTCATTTAAGTTTTGTAAATTACCTGGGAACAGACACATAGAGCAGTGAAACAGAATAGAGAACCCAGAGGTATGTCCACACATCTACAGTGAACTCATTTTTTGACAAAGGTGCCACGAACATACATTGAAGAAATGACAATTTCTTCAATAAATGATGCTGGAAAAGCAGATACCCATATGCAAAAGGGTGAAACCAGACCCCTATCTCTCGCCACATACAAAAATCAAATCAAAATCAACTAAAGACTGAAACCCAAGACCTCAAACTATGAAACTACTACAATAAAACATTGGGGAAGCTCTCCAGGATACTGGTCTGGGCAAAGATTTCTTATGTAATACCCCACAAGCACTGGCAACCAAAGCAAACATGGATAAATGAGATCACTTCAAGTTAAATAACTTCTGCACAGCAATACAATCAACAAAGCAAAGAACAACCCACAGAATGGGAGAAAATGTTTGCAAACTACCTATCTAACAAGGAATTAATAACCAGAATATATTATATAAGGAGCCCAAACAACCCTGTAGGAAAAAAAAAAACAAATAATCTGATTAAAAATGGGCAAAAGACCTGAATAGACATTTCTCAAAAGAAGACACACAAATGGCCAACAGGCATATGAAAAGGTGCTCAACATCATCAATCATCAGAGAAATGCAAATCAAAACTACAATTAGATACCATCTCACCCCAGTTAAAATGGCGTTTATCCAAAAGTCAGGCAATAACAATTGCTAGCAAGGATGTGGAGAAAAGAGAACCCTTATACACTGTTGGTGGGACTGTATATTAGTACAACCACTATGGAGGACAGTTTGGAAGTTTTTCAAAAAACTAAAAATCCTACCATAGGATCCAGCAATCCCACCCATAGGTATATACCCAAAAGAAAGGAAATCAGTATATCAAAGAGATATCTGCACTCCCATATTTATTGCAGCACTATTCACAATAGCCAAGATTTGGAAGCAACCTGTATCCACCAGCAGATGAATAGTTAAAGAAAATGTGGTACATATATACAATGGAGTACTATTCAGCCATAAAAAAGAATGAGATCCTGTCATTTGTAACAATATGGATGGAACTAGAGATCATTATGTGAAGTGAAATAAGCCAGGCACAGAGAGGTAAGTTTTGCATGTTCTCACTTATTTGTGGGAGCTAAAAATTAAAATAATTGAACTCATGGAGATAGAGAGTAGAAGGATGGTTACCAGAGTCTATGAAGGGGGAGATAGGAAAGTGGGGATGTGATAGGAAAGTGGGGATGGTTGGTGGGTACAAAGAAAATAGTTAGAAAGAATGAATAAGATCTAGTATTTGCCAGCACAACAAAATGACTAAAGTAAAAAATAATTTAATTGTACATTTGAAAAAACTAAGAGTATAATTGGATTATTTGTAACACAAAGGATAAATGCTTGAGATGATTGATACCTCATTTAGCCTGATGTGATTATTATGCATTGCATGCCTGTGTCAAAATGTCTCATGTAATCCATATATTCACCTGCTATGTACCCACAAAAATTAAAAATAAAATAAAAACTTTATTTAAGAATTAGCTTAGCAAGGCCAGGCATGTTGGCTCACACCTGTAATCCCAACATTTTGGGAGGCCAAGGTGGGCGGATTGCTTCAGTCCAGGAGTTACAGATTAGCCTGGGCAAAATGGTGAAATCCCATCTCTACAAAACAAAACAAAACAAAACAAAATGCAAACAATTAGCCAGGTGTGGTGGTGTGTGCCTGTAGTCCCAGCTACTCAGGAGGCTGAGGTGGGAGGATCACCTGAACCTGGGAGTTCGAGGTTGGTGAGCTGTGATTGCACCACTGTACTCCAGCCTCGGTGACAGAGCGAGACCCTATCTCAAAGGAAAAAAAAAGTAGCTAGGCAATATTTAGGGCTATTTCCAGACCGCAGTTAGGAGCCACCATGGTCTGTCAGTGAAGCTGGGGAAAGCAAGTCTGTCAGCTATTTGGCAGGGTCTGTGTGGCTTCATGACTCAAGTAACCCAATTAGGGCAAATTGCTAGAAGCCCACAGCCAACATTCATTCTCCCCCTCCTCCTCAGTTTTAGGACCTCTAGTTTTATTTGAGGCAACAAAATGTACCTAGCTAAACAACTACATTTCTCAGCCTCACCTTCCCAATTACGTGTGACCATATGACTAATTCCTGGCTGGTGAAATTAAGTGGAAATGTTTTTTGTGCCTTCTGGGAAAGCATCTTAAAAGACAGCTGATATATATACCCCTTGCCTGTTCTTTTCTTTCCTCCGTTCTGCTCCATGGAATATGGATATGAGAGCTGGAGCTCTATCAGCCATTTTTTAATATAAGGACACATATCATGCCCTGAAGAAGATAGTTGTGACTAGAAGGAGCCTAGATCTCTGAGGACTTTGTGGAGTTGGCATACAAGCCCCAAAGCATCATATCTCTGAAACTCTGTTAGTGTAAGAGGAAACAACTACTTCTATATTATTTAAGCCATAATATTTAAAAGTTTTTGTTTCATGCAATTATTTAATAGAAGTAATCCTAAACAGTATGCCAATCATTTGCATAATCTGCCCACATTATGAAATTAAAATGGCCAATATCAATTACTCTTATAAGGTCTTATTTTATGTAAGTTTCTTAAAATTTACTTTGAGATAATAAACAATTTACAATAATATTGACATGACCAATTTTGTTGTTGTTGTTGTTTTAGAAACAAGGTCTCACTATGTTGCCCAGACTACTGCTAACCTCAAACTCCCACACTCAGGCAATCCTCCTGCCTCAGCCTTCAGAGTAGCTGGGATTACAGGTGTAAGCCACTGCTTCCTCCTAGGTGACCCCATTAATCTAATGAGTGTGTTAGTACACCTTGGCAGATCTCATCAAATGGAGATAATGGAATTCAAGGGCTCTATAGCCTTTCTCACTTAAACTGGTTTAGACATCTGCAATCATTGTTACACTAAACGAGTGATTCTCATCTTCAGACCCTCATAGCAGAGTAGTCAATAATGCTCAGTTAATAATGTGTAACTAAAACACCTGGAAAGTCTCTCTCTTGATCTCTGTGATGTAATACTGTGTGCTTTTTCTGCATGTGGTAATCATTATTGCATCTCACCAAATACTTCTTACCCTCTGCCTTCTAGGAACATGGCAGAATTGTACCTCCTGGGTCCCTATGGTTGAGTGAGACCATGTTCTGGCAAAATAATTGTATCACTTCCAGGTTCACCCTTCAGAGTTGTCTTTTCCATTTGCTATCATAGCTGGTAGTGGCTTCCCATCAGCCTGTGTCCAGGGAAGAAGATGAGCTGGCACTGAGCAGAGTCCCCAGGTGTCTCTTACTGAACATACAGTATGAACAAGAAACAAACCTTTTTGTTTTGTTTTGTTTTGTTTTAATCCACTGAGATTGAGAAGCTGTTTGTTAATGCAGCATAATCTACATTATCCTGACTGATACACCACACAATCTTCCCAGGATGGGCATAATTACAGAGGCACTGAATGATATAATCTGTGGTTCCAGCAGGGATATGGGTAAAATTTCCCTCCAATTTGACCCATGCAATTAACCACTTTTACATCAACAAATTATATTCATAAAATATTTTTGTGGAGCAATTTCCTAAAACACATCTATGTAGAAAAATCTGTCAATAAGCAAAGCAATCTTCCCCTTCCTTAGCGGCTTCATACCCTACCAAACTTACAGCCAATCCTGGCATTTAGATTCCATATACGGTGAGCTCCATCGTGTGGAATTTAGAAAGAATGACATTTGTTACAGGACCATGAAAGTGAGGTCAAACATCCAATAATACCACATACTCCTTGAGAGGGGTACTGTACATGATTTTAAAAATCACATCCAGCTTGCTAGGGTATCAAATCAAAAGCAAGAGGGAAAAAGTTCCTGCCATGTGAACTAGGAAGTTCAACAGAAGTGAGGCTCACTCTTATTTATCCAGTCAACTAATATTTACTGAGCTCCACTTTGTATGAGATATTGTTTCAGGGCCTGGGGATTCAGCAGTGAACAAGATAGGTAAAGTTCTTGCCTTAGTTCCAAAGACAATGGGAGAAATAAACAAACACATCCTACAATGTCTGATCGTGATAAGTGCTATAAGCCAAAATAAATCAGGGTTAGGGTATAGAGAGTGATGGGGAAAGAATTATTTTAAATAAGGTTGACAGAAATAAAGGCAAACAATCCACATTTAGCTTTCCCAAAGTTATTGTAGGTAAATGATCCAAAATCTCAAACATGTATAAACATTCTCTTACAGACATAAAATGAGAAAACACCTCAAAATGCTCAAATCTTGGTTTTCAAATTCATCGCCCTAAAAAAAAAAAAAAAAGACTCCTTGGAGAAATGGCTGATTCCAGCTCTGAGGCAGGAAATGGACAAGAAGATCCTGAAATGTATTGTTACATTGGAAAACACAGGCGCACTCAAAGACTAACAACGGAGTCATGTTCATCTTTAATCTTTCACACAGACAGATTACCAGGACTCCTGCTGGCAAAACTGGGGCATATTTAGGCATCAACAAGAATAATAACTATAATTGATACTACATTGGATGAATAAAAATCCATGAGTTTAGGCTGGGTGTGGTGGCTCATGTCTGTAATACCAGCACTTTGGAAGGCTGAGGTGGAAAGATCATTTGAACACAGGGGTTCAAGGCTGCAGTGAGTATGATTCTGCCACTGTACTCCAGCCTAGGTGACAGAATGAGACTTCATCTAAAAAATGAAGGAATTCGTGAGTTTCTAGTGATATTTAAGAAAAATGAAGGGATAGGGCTCTGTTGTATCAAAGAATGCCAATAGCAGGTATTATAGAATTAAAGAATAATCATTTGGCAAATTATAAGGTAACACTGATTCATATAAGGTTCATCTTCTGTATTAATTTCTTGTTGCTTATGTAACAAACTACCACAATGTAGTGGCTTAAAACAACATAGATTTATTATTTTGCAGTTCTGGAGATCAAATGTCTAAAATGGGTCCGTGTGGCTGCGCTCCTTCTAGAGGCTCTGGGAAGAATCTGTTTCTTGCCATTTCTTGCCCCTAGATGCTGTCCACATTCTGTGGCTGTCATGGTCCCTCATAGTTCCAACCTCTGCTTCCATCATCACGTGTCCTTCTCTCTGACTCTGACCCGCCTGCCTCCCTCTTATAAGGACATCTGTGATAACATTGGATCCACCCACATAATCCAGCATAACCTCCCATCACAAAATCCTGAATTTAATCATACCTGCAAAGTCCTATTTTGCCAACTAACCCCTGGAACACATTTTCACGTGTTCCAGGGGTTAGTATGTGGGCATCTTGTGAGCAGAATATTTACCAGGTATCAAAGTATCATCTCACAGATTACTTATTAACTATAAAGAGAAAAAAATGACTTTTACAACTAAGGGTTCTCATAATCACCACTCTAAACAATGGGACAATAAGAAATTAGGTACTGCCTGATGTTATATAATATGAGGTCCACAAATCACTTATATATTCTTGCCAAAAATGTTTCACCTGAATCTAATCAACTCTTTCGCCCTAACTTCCAGCTTACAGAAATGATGCCATAGAAAAACAAGCACATTCTAGATATGGGACATGCTGTGTGTCTACCACTCTAGACTTCTCCAAATTGCAGTGCCATAAATGAGGATGGGGATATTCTAAATTTTGAAAAAAGGACTAAAGAGACATAATCAAATGCAACAGGTAAACCTTGACTGGATCTTGAATTAAAAAGTCATTTTAAAGACAACCGGTGAAATTTTAAATTTAAATATTAGCTGATACTATGGAATTATTGCTAATGTACATGTGGTTATATAGGATAGTGTCCTTATCCTTTGGAAACACATATTGAAATATTTAGGGTTGAAATACTAATACATGATGTCTGAAACTTACTTTGAAATGCTTTCAATAAAAATGTTTGGTCAAACACTATTCTAGATGTTTCTGTGAAAGTAGTTTTTGATGAGATTAACATTTAAACCACTATACGAATGTTAAATTT
Source organism: Pongo pygmaeus (assembly GCF_028885625.2). Classification (NCBI taxonomy): domain Eukaryota; kingdom Metazoa; phylum Chordata; class Mammalia; order Primates; family Hominidae; genus Pongo; species Pongo pygmaeus. Next base: position 100,026,633 of record NC_072384.2, on the reverse strand, counting down.
CTCTATATAATATATGTTTCCATAGATATCTATGTTTCTGTCTGTCTCCATAGATATGAGATAGATAAATATAAGTTTTGTTTCTCTGGGGAACTCTAACACAATACCCTTCTTTCAACTTTTCAGTATGTTTGAAATTTTTTCTAGTGAAAAGTTAGGGAAAAAATTAAATTCAGATAATTTTTTAAAACATTCAGGAGTTTTTAAAAACATTTTCCTGATCTAGCCAATGCTGACATTCAGGAGTTAAGTGCGTTATTTTGTAGCTCATAGCTATTCTTCTAGGAGAGAAAATTAGTCTTTATGGAGAATAGTCTGAGGAGCCTAGCCAACTAAAAATAAGCATCACCTGTCAGTTTGCAAATATTTTTGAGAATTTATTGTCTTAGTGGCTATGCTCAGTCCTGGGAAAAGAATGGTAAGCCACCCAGAAGTAGTCCTTTCTAACTTCTTCCTGTGTCACTGTGTGTCCCATACTTGGCAAGCCAAGTTCATTTGGGTCAAAGTAGAACACATCTAACTAGTTCTTGATTTTAAGAGAATCTACAGGTTTTCTGATCAGGGAGCCTGTATTGATGATATAGCCACTTCAGTGAAAGCCAACAGTGACAGCTTCATATTTCAAAAGTCAGACAACTCCAGTGAACATGATATAAACTCTTTTCTTCCTCTGTAACCAACACAGAACACATTTAGAAAGCTTATTTAAAAACATGTCAAGTTCTCAGAGAGAGAAGAAGAATGGTTACCAGAGGCTGGGAAGGGAAATGGAGGTGGGGTGGGGGAGTGGGGATGGGGATGGTTAATGAGTACAAAAAAAATAGTTGGAAAGAATTAATAAGACTTACTATTTGATAGCACAACAGGGTGACTATAGTCAATAATAACTTAATTGTACATTTTAAATAACAAAAAGCACATGATTGGATTGTTTGTAACACAAAGAATAAATGCTTGAGGGGATGGGTACCCCATTCTCCATGATGTGCTTATTACACATTGCATACTTATTTCAAAACATCCCATGTATGTGCACCCCATAAATATATAAACCTACTATGTACCCACAAAAATTTAAAATAAAAAAATTTAAAAATAAGAAAATAAGTTCTGCTTTGGCCATAATAAACATTTATCCTGATGCCTTAAACATTAGACAACTCAACAGATTACATGAAACTACTGTGCTCAAACATTGGACAGTAGGAAGCACAGTATTTTTATCTATGAAAGAAGAGAAACAAACAAGGCAGATCCTATGATAACCCAAATTTCTGTGTGGGGCATTTTCTAGACCACCCAGCCAGGGAAAAAAATCCCCAGCAGAACATGATAAACTTGCTGAATTGAGGAGACAGACATGGAAGGCCATGGAGTCTGAAGAGGCCAGAGGTGTAAGGCAAATGTTCAGACAGGAGCAAGCTATGCGGAACAGAACTTCAGAAGTTTGTATAGTAAATTCCTTGAGTTTTTAGTGAACTCTAAGCTATGAACACAAAGGGTGAGGCTCTATAAAGTCAAGCAAAGAGTGACTAGAAGCTGTGAAGTGAACAGTTCCCAGACAGCCTATAGTGCTGGGAATTCATTTGAGTTCTCTAAGCCGGCATGGAGAGTGCTGTCCTGTTTGGTAACTCAGGGCATCCAGTAGAGACCCCATAAATTACTCCACACAAATGGGGCTACACTCTTGGTAGAGGAAAAACTAGTCTAGAAAAACCCTAACAAAGCTTAACAATAGCCTCAAAAAAATCAACCTGAACCCCAAATGACCTAACTGGCTACCTAAGAGAACACAGTTCAACATTCTTCTCAAGGCAAATAATACCCAATGGTATCCAGATATTCAATGACAGAAAATTCATAAATTCAGTGTCCAATCAAAAATTACTAGACCAGGCCAGGCCTGGTGGCTCACACCTGTAATCCCAGCACTTTGGGAGGCCAAGGCAGGAGGATTGCTTGGTCCAAGAGTTCAAGACCAGTCTGGGCAAAATAGTGAGACCTTGTCCCTATTTATTTTATTTTTTAAAAATTACTAGACCAGCCAAAAGCAGGAAAATGTGGCCCATAACCAAAAGAAAAATCAGTTACTAGAAAGAGATTTTAAAGAAAGACAACTTTAAAACAACTGTTGGGCCAGGCAGAGTGACTCATACCTGTAATCCCAGCACTTTGGGAGGCAGAGGCAGGCAGATCACTTTAGCTAGGAGTTTGAGGCCAGCCTGGGCAATATAACGAGACCCCATCTCTACAAAATCTACAATAATTAGCTGGACATGGTGGCATGCACCTTAGTCCCAGCTACTTGGGAGGCTGAGGTAGGAGGATCACTTGAGCCTGGGAAGCAGAGGTTGCAGTGAGCCAACATCACACCACTGCACTCCAGCCTAGGCAACAGAATGAAACCCTGTCTCAAAACAAACAAAAAGCTGTTATAACTATGCCCAGCAAGTTAAAGGAGAACATGAACATAGAGAAGCTATGAGAAAGAATCAAATGGAACATGTAGACATGAAAACTAACACATCTGAAATAAAGCTGACATAATTCCACTCCCACCTTTCACTAACACAACACATTCTTCCTCAAAAATCCCTGTAAGATCAATGGTTTGCTCTGCTCGACAAGACTCCTCCCTTACTTAGGTAATAAATCAATTCAAATTTGGGGTTTTATATTGATTTTGAGTGGTGGTCTCATATTTTGACAATTACGAGGTTCCACCAAGGTTATTTTGATGACTCTAACTTAAAAATAAATAAAGGTGTGCTCACCAGGTGCCTTTGTGTCCAGATTTCATTTATCCTTTGGATTTGTTCCAAGTATTTTTGTCTCAATATTGATCTGTACTCTGACTCTCAGTGAGCATGTATTGTTGAGTTTATTTTGTTAAATGAGGATTCCTATCAAAATAGTTCTTTGCAGATGGCATTGTCAATATTTTGGCCATTAATTTCATTATTCTTCAAGCGTGTGCTTGTTTTGCTTTAGTGCATCTATTAGTACAAAGTCTTGGCTCAGGACTTTTTTTTTCCTGTTGCTTTGTCTTTCGTAGTCATTTTATTTCTTGGATATATAAGGGGGTTCTACATAGGGAATGAACAAAGGAATAAGTCCATCCAGCCTCCAATTCAATCCAAGTTGAATCCAAGGACTATGAATTAGAGGTCCAGTAGACAATGACAAATTCATGATCAAACTTTGCCTTTTGTCCCCTAAACACCTTCATAGGGACACTTCCTCTTTTATCAATTAATGAAAAGCCATTTTGTTTAGCCCATATGCCAGGGTAAAAAATTGTCACGTCATTCATTGCATAGTCCCTTCTTAGCCCCAGTTGGTAGGTAACCCAAGATGCTATTCTTTAGCATATATTTTTGTTTGACTATAATGGCTTCTTTCTTGTTAGTCACGAATTTTTCTAAATTAAAGTCATAACTTCTTACTGGCAGAACTACTTTTTATATGAACTCTCACTAAAATAATAACTCACGTGCTCACCCTAGTACAGCAAAAATATTTTTAACTCAAAGTAGCAATGATTACCTTGGGGGACATTCTGATAGTCAAAATTAATACATTTAAGCAGAGCTCTAGAAAAATGAGGAAAACTAATAATAGTCACGATTCAGTAGTCAACTTCTTTGGTGTGTCGAGACCTCAAAACAAACAATTGATGACAAGATAGTCTCTTTCAAAGACTCTCTAATTTCCTATCATTCAAGCCTTCTGAAACTATGCTCCGTATATAGATGATATAAAATTCTCATCACTCAGTCATATTCTTTCAATTCCTTCTACTCCTGGCCTCCTAAATGTCTAAATGTGATACCCTTTCCTCAGGACTTTTCTCAGAAAAGGTCATTGTATAGTATCTCCTTAGACTTGCTAGAACAGAAAGCAGGATCAATAGAAGCTGAATTTAAACCTTGGTCTAGAGCATCAGTAAGACTAACACAAATTCGCTGCAGAATTTGGAATTTTGTTAGATAGACATTATTTTGGACTATTTAATTTATATAGCTTGCTTAATTGCTAGTCTCTCAAAAGGGAAAAATGGTTAAAAGCAGCAGGATGGGAAACACCAGGAGGAGATTTTCATCACTTAGCTGTGTGTAAGTGAAGAAAATGGCTTTGAGAGGGAAAATAGATGTATATATAGTACACTATATAGGGACATGCAGTTTTTCCTTTATGGATATGAACAGATTCAACATTGTAAGCAAAGTGAAGATGAATTAATACAAGACTTTAAAGATGGATTTCAGGAAAGTTTCAGTTTGAGTAGACAGTTGGAATAGCCCCAATATATGAAATGAAGGGAACCTTATCTGTCATTGTAATGGGCTGAGACTCAAAAAAGGGGTCTTAAAAAGCAATTGTACAATGGAATGGAAAATTGCCAGTTTAGGAGAGTTCCAACATGTAGCTGAACATTTTCAATGAGCTTTAAAAAGGAAACTAGCTGAAAATTAAACCAAACTTATCATCCTTTAGATAAAGTAACTGGCTCCAAGTTAAAAATAATACCAAAAGTCCTCTGTCCTTTAAAAATAAAGAGCCTATGGCTAGGAACACCTGTAGGTGTAAGCAGAAAAGCCAGTGAAGGAAACAACAAGTGATATTTTGAACAAAATATGAAAGAAACAAAAAGATAGTTATCCAAGATTTGTCCAATTATGCTGCTCTAAGAGAAAACTCAGCACCCAGCAATTTTCTGTCATTCCTCTAAAGTCCCAAGGGGAATTGTCTATAAATACAGATGGACAACAATGCAGCTTTTATGTTACTAAACATGCCACCTATCTATCATTAATTCTACTTCTGTAGAATATCAGATTGCTCAGAAAAACATTTTAAAGTTGAAGAGCCAGACGAAAGATGAATTGACTTGTAATACAAGTTCAGAAGAGGGGAAAGGGAGAGTTTTGTCTTAAAGTGAAAATGTTTGGTTGTGCAATAATGTGAAAGAAAATAGTAACAAGCAAACTTAAGGGTGTATATAAATTTTAGAAGGCTTGATGAAAAGTGGACTTTACTTGCCTTGTTTTACTAAAGCAATTCAGAAGTGGGAATTTTTATCAATCCCAAATCTTTTCACCAGACTCAATATTTAAATGTTACTTTGGGACTACTATGAGAACATTCCTTTCTTCTTTGTGACATAAGTCCTATCTTACATGGAATTTCCAGATAAAATAAAGCAGAAGGGTTATTTTTAAGGCTCCCTAAAATTTTCCCTCATATATACACTTACTAACTGGTCTATGCATTGGAAAACTTTCACTATATAAAATTCAAGAAATAACTACAGAATTATCTATGGTCCACAGATGAGGTCAGAATATTTGCAATAAAGGCCATAAGAATCCATTGACTCTTTCAAGGTTATCATAAAAGTTCAGTTATATAGGTGTGTGAAAAGATAAAGCTCTTCTCCTCTAGGGGCCATAACTCAACAGCATGAAAACTGTCAAAGAGCCATTGCGTGTTCTCCTTGTTTCAAAGATATTGTAGTCTCAGCTAATTTTGTTAAAACCTTTTCAGATCATCTTTCCCAATCTGTGAACTGCCTTTTAATTATCTTACTGATGTCTTTCAAAAAGTTTTAATTTTAATAAAGTTCAAGTTATAAATTTTTTTCTTTCATGGTTCATGCATTCTATATCCTAAGAAAATCTTTGCTAATCCCAAGACAGCAAATGTCTCCTATTTGTTTTTTTTTTTTTCTAGAATTTCTAGGTTTAGCTTTTGTTTAGGTCTATCATCCATTTTAAAATCTAAATTTTGCACTAAAATTATGTATGTGATGTAAAAGTTGAGGTTCATTTCTCATATGAATATATACTTATTCCATTTGTTGAAAAGATGCTTTTCCTCTTTGCTTTGGTGCCTTTTTGTTTTCTTTTTAGACAGGGTCTCACCCTTTTGCCCAGACTGGAGTGCAATCATAGCTCAGTGCAGCCTCAACCTCCCCAGGCTCAGGTGATCCTCCCATCTCAGTCTCCCAAGCATGTGGGACTACAGGCACACACCACCACACACAGCTAATTGTGCCTTTGTCAAAAATCAATTGTCCATATATGCATGGGTCCATTTTTGAACTCTATTCTGTCCATTGGTCCTTAACATTTCTTATAAAACATGTCCATCGGCAATAAATTCTCTCATCTTTTCTCTGAGTCTTCTCACTTTTTGAAGATTTTTGCTGAATATCAAATTCTAGGTAAACCGGTTCTTTTTTCAGCACTTTTAAGATGGCATGCCAAGGTCTCTAACTTGCTGTTTAAGAAAAATAGGTAGTTCTTCTTATCTTGGCTTCTCTGCATGAATATACCTTTTTTTTTCCTCCAGCTGCTTTTACAATTTTCTCTGGTTTTCAACAATTTCATTATGATGTACCTTGATCAGATTTTTTTTCTCTGTGTTACCTTGTTTGTTGAATTTCTTGTGATCTGTGGGTTTATAGTTTTCATCAACTAGGACACTTTTCAGCCATTATTTCTTAACATACTATTTTTCTTTCCACTACTCCAACTTCTAGGACACAAAATACAAGTATATTAGAATAGTTGACATTATCCCATAGGTGGCTAAGACACTGTCCTACTTTTTTTTCTTTGTATTTTAGCATGCTTTTAAATTCACTGATTTTCAGTTCTGTAGAGACCAATCTGCTATAATTTCATCTATTCCTTCTTACCTAGCTAGTGACCAAAGAGGACAAATAGCAGCAGTGATTAAAAAATAAATGAATAAATCTTACACATACTTAAAATAAAGGTATAAGGCCAGGCACAGTGGCTCACGCCTGTAATCCCAGCACTTTGGGAGGCTGAGACAGGCGGATTGCCTGAGGTCAGGAGTTCAAGACCAGCCTGGCTAACATGGTGAAACCCTGTCTCTACTAAAAATACAAAAAAAAATTAGCTGGGCATGGTGGTGCACACCTGTAGTCCCAGCTACAAGGGAGGCTGAGGCAGGAGAATCGCTTCAACCCGGGAGGTGGAGGTTGCAGTGAACTGATATCATACCACTATACTCCAGCCCGGGCAACAGAGGGAGACTCCGTCAAAAAAAAAAAAAAAAAAAAAAAAAAAAGTGTAAATGTATTAGCCACAAATAAAATATTTAAGAACTATTAATTAAGAAATGTGTAAGTAGGCCGGGTGCAGTGGCTCATGCCTATAATCCTAGCTCTTTGGAGGCCGAGGCAGAACCACTTGAGGAGTTCAAGACCAGCTGGGCAACATAGCGAAATCTCTATAAAAATTTTTTAAAATTAGCCAGCCATGCTGGTGGATGCCTGTAGTCCCAGCTACTCTGAAGGCTGAGGCAGGGGGATTGCTCAAGCCCAGGAGCTCGAGGTTGCAGTGGACTATGATCATGCCACTGGACTTCATCCAGGGAGACAGAGCAAGACTCTGTTTCTCAAACAATTTAAAAAATATATAAAGAAATGTGTAAGTCGTTTTTTCAATACCTTCTTTATTATGTCTATAAAATTATATGTAGCATTGGAAATGTTATTGAATATGACACCAACAACGTGCTATTGTATTTTTTTAATTTTGACTTCTTTTAAAGAAGGTGATAACAATCTGTGGAAAATGCTTTTACTGTATCATGCCAATATACTGCAAGGAGTATTTCAAAATAATATAAAAGTAATTCACAGACTTAGATTAAGTGAAGATCAAATGACCCAAAAATTTTTCTTCCTTAGTTTTTCACAGCAACTGCTAAAGTCCATAAGCTAATTTTTCCAAGAAAATTATTCTAGTAATTTTGAGTGTTCAATCCGTGCAATGGTCCAGTCAGGCTTTACTCCTTGTGTGAACTCCCTCTGAAACCTAGGAAAGACATTGCAAATAATGTAAATCTTACATCAGTCCAAGTATGTGTTAGATAACTATGTAATTTGCAAGTGTATATTTAGAAGAATTTTTGGCAACAAGCTAATGGTTAATATTAAATCAAAATCAAAACCAAAAAAAGTTTAACCTACCCATTCAATCACAATAAATATACCCACAAAATTGAAGTACATTCTCAAGTAATGTGAGTATTTTTAATGGACTAATCTATATTCAACATCTGCCAGCCCCTAAGAGAAACTTGGATATTATTCTGTTTAAATACTAGCTATAACACATGCCTAATATGAGGACAGCTAAACTGGACTCTGGTGATGCAAACAGCACTTTAAATACATAACCTAGGATACAGGAAAAAAGCTATTTTTCAAATAGCACTGTTACCAATTTAGGAATAAATAGTGGCATTTAGTTTACATACATTAAATCAACCTTGAAAATAACAATGTTTATGAAGTACCCATAGTCTTAGTAAGAAACATCAGAAAAGATAAAGTTTAGTATAATGACAGTGCTCTTTAAAAATGATTTCTTAACAGACAATTCAGTAGATTTAAATTAAGTATTTAAATATATAGAATATTTTGGGTAATTACAAATAAAGCAAAATTTAAAAAAAATCATTTCTTTCAAGAAGAGCAAAAAAAAAAAAATGAGGATATAATTCTCTTTTACCTTAGTAAAACAGAATACATTTTATGTCTTAGGTCATTTTTAGGGTTTGTTATTTTGAAGCAGATTTGTGTAACTCTGGCAACATAATCATATTTTTTTAATAAATGTTAAATTATATCTTCATTGACTTGCTCCAGCAATTCACTGTTCTAGATTTTATTCGCATAAAAATACAATATAATGTCTCTTTTACGTAACTTGCTAACTTCCTACTATACAGTAGGTGCTTAAGGGTAGCATCCCTTCAACTTTGTATCTGAACCTCTACCAGAGCATGTGGGCACACAGATGACCAACAGATGTCTAGTGAATAAATGGTTCATGTACCAATTATGGCAGATTTTATTTTCCAAAAATGGCCACAACCATATCTCCCCTCCCATGTGCTCTTCTGCTATGTGGCCTTGCTGTTTTTTGCCCCAAGAAGGTGGGGGAGTCTTTCTACACCCTTTAAACTATACAGATCCTTTGACTGCTTTGACAAGTAGACTATGGCAGAACTGATGTTCTAATTCTGGGCATAGCCCTTTACTGGTTTAGCAGCTTCCATTTTCTGCCTCCTAGAATTCAGCCACTATGTGAAAGACATGACTAGTCTGAAACTACCACAAGTCCAAGCCACAAAGAGTGGCCCTGGAGAATACAGAGTCATGCAGAAGCCAAGGAGTACCAAGGTGCCACACATGTGAGTTGAGAAGTCACTGTGGAAATGAATCCTGCAGCTCCTGCCACCTGTGTTGATGCCACGTGAAGCAGAGAAAACCCCCTAACTGAGCCTATCCAAAATTTCTGAGCAGTGAAATAGCAGGCAAAATCAATGGCTGCTTAAAGCCAGTGAATTTGGGGGTAGTTTGTTAAGCAGCAATAGACAGCTAAAACATTTAATTAAATTCAGCAACATTACCTCTTTCTAATTTCTTAACTCTCCTGTTTCATATCCAGTGTGTCTTTCTGACCTTTTCTCCTCATAAATAACTTGTCAAATTTCAATTGTTTTCTTCCTAAAGATCTCTTAGTTTTCATACCTTCAAACTACCTTCCATTTTCTGAAGAAAGGAAACAATGAAATCTGATTAAACTTACTCATAGCTTGCACTAAGAAGTTGTTTAGTTTCCACATTCTGATTCCCCAACTTAACCTGGAATACACTGGCTCCTCTTAAAGTTTCACTGGGGATGTTGGCACTGGTTAGATACCAAAAGCACATCAGGATGTTAACAAACTTCCTTCCTTAGAGAAAAAACATATACACACACATACGAATACAAATCAAAATAATCTATCATCCACATATACAAAATGAAATCAGAAATTGGCAGCAGTTATAACAGTTGTTACAGGTCAAATTTTGTGCTTATTTTGATGTGACTTAAAATACTCATATTGATACTATTTTATTTTTAGAAAATTGTCTTAGGGTTTATGGCATACTTGCCCTCTTCTCTGTATCTCAGTAATAAAACTACTACTTAACTGAGCATGTACTTTACTAAGTATACCACATGGATTATTTTCAATTAGTGGCATTTTCTTTTTCTTTCTCTTTTTTTTGACACAGAGTCTCACTCTGTCACCCGGGCTGGGGTACAGTGGCGCAGTATCGGCTCACTGCAACCTCCGCCTCCGAGGCTCAAGCGATCCTCCCACCTCAGCCTCCTGAGTAGCTGGGACCACAGGCACGTACCACCATGCCCAGCTATTTTTTCATATTTTCAGTAGAGACTGGGTCTTGCCATGTTGCCCAGGCTGGTCTTGAACTTTTGAGCTCAAGTGATCCACCTGCCTCAGCCTCCCAAAGTGCTGGGATTACAAGTGTGAGCCACTGCATCTGGCCAGGCATTTTCTAAGATTATAATAACCTCCTGACAGATATCTGTTGTCAAACCAAAAATGAGGAGAAAAAAATACTTTTTGCTGCTCAGTAACTATCTTAACTTCAACTGCCAGAAAGAGTAAAGGCTTCCTATTCTACCCCTAATTCACCTTGCTGTGCCTGGTGATTCTGACAAACTCCTGATGCAAAAATTAGTTAGTGACCATGGTGCTGAGATGCAATTTGAAATATTAGGGAAGAATATTTATCACTAAAAATATCTTTACAAATGTTTCAAAATAATGTGTGCATGAAAAATTTTATCATCACTAAGAGTCTTTTTCTTCCACCTTGGGAAGTGTATAAGCAGAGGCTACATTTCCTGTGTGGCTGGCACATAATACATATGCAAATAGAGTCATCCCTCGAAATCCATGGAAGATTGGTTCCAGGACTCCCCTGTGGACACCAAAATCCACAGATGCTCAAGTCCTTTATATAAAATGGTGTAGTATTTGCATAACACACATCCTCCAGTATACTTTAAATCATCTCTAGATTATTTATAATACCTAACACAATGTAAATGCTAATGTAAATAGTTGTTATACTGTATTATTGAGGAATAATGACAAGAAAAAAACTGTACATGTTCAAATACAGATGCAACTATTTTTTTTTAATATTTTTTACCCTAGATTGGTTAAATCTATGGATGTGAAACCCCCAGATATAGAGGGCCAACTTTGTATGTATCAGGAACAAACAGTGAATTATCAGGAATGCATAGGGAAAATGTATGCCTCAAACAAGAAGAACCAGATAAATTTCCTCACAGCTTTTTTCATTATTCTCAAATAGATCCAATTTGGGAGTTCTGCAATTAATCTTTTCAAATCGTCTTTAGCTGATAATATCTAATTTGATTTTCTTTTACCCCTCATTCCTTCCATATAAGGTGCAGCTTTAAAATACACAATTGTTTCCTTCAAGTAGGAAATCTGAAACATAAATATTTTCTATTTGAGATGTGGGAGTCGCTCAAACTATTTTCATCAATGTAAGTGATGATGTTCTCTACTGTGAATAAAATAGTAGCAGAAAAAAAGTTCTAGATAGAAAGGCTTAAGAAATGATGACCATATCTCAACTCTTTCAGAAGTAGGTCTTTAAAGAATGGATATAACATTTTCTTTGAAGTTCTATAAATACTTGTCCTGACAAAACTCTACTATTTTGTGATTATCCACTAGTTTAGCTTATCTGGACAATTATGGATCATTTCAAGTTGACTATGCTCTGGCATTACCTTTCTCATCATAGTAAATGGAGATGTCTCCTGTTGATGTAAATACAATTTCTTCTATGTTAGCAGCAAGGGCATTTTTATGGTTGTCAGGTAGTGAAGTAACCTTTTCTTTCAATGCATGTAGCACCTAAGTTTGAAAAAAGCAAGCCATTAGTTCACCGATACAATTTTTGAAAACTTTCAAAAAGTGATCTTTATCATTGAATACATTTTTCCAAACCTATTTTTAAATTTACTACCATATTTACTCATTCTCAAAAGCAAGGCTGAAATGTATCTCATTATTCAACTAGGTAATTCCTAACAGAACATTCCATATAAGAGCAATTGAAAGACATCATGATTACTTCATTATGCCTTAAGTAGCAGGAGTTATTCCATGCTTTTATATGACCCAAAGTACCCATAAGAACAGATACACAGACTCTACTTTGGATGCTGGCACACACACTATTTTTAAGCATAAATAAGGAAAGTGTGTATCATTCTATTGCAAAAGAATAGCATTTATTTTTAAAGCAAAATGTAAAATGTACTTTACCTCTTTGGCCACAAGTTCTTCCAACAGATCAAATTTACACTGTGACAGCAACTTGGAGACATGAGCAAAAGCCTTGAAAAAAATATTAAGAGAAGTGTAGGGATTATTATTTCGAAAATACCATACCATGTTCATATTTAAATGGCTAAGTGTAATACAGACTATTTTATGGTAATAGTGATAAACAACATCAAATATTAACTTATCAAGGCATGACTCTGTTGACTTTTCGTATATGGCCTTCCCACATATATAGCAGTAAGTGACTTGACCTTTAATTCTGGATCCACTCTCAGGACTGGGAAATGATAGTGTGTGGTGTACAATCTAGATGGCTCAATAAAAATCCTCCTTTATATTTCTTCCTAAAATGATGAAGTAAACAATCATTTGGCAGTTATATGACCTACCTCTTAATCATGCATAGATAGCAGTTGGAAAGGAGAAGAGTCGAGACTGCACTGGGAGTCTGGAAATCTGGGCTGTAGTCTGAATCTCAGTATGGGAGATAATGTAGGTTTGGGAAAGTGGGAGAAAAGGTCATTAGTTTATATGGTCTAAAACAGTAGATCCTAACTTTGAAGTATGAAATTCCATTTTCAAGGAGGGAAAAACCCAACTGCAATTCTCCTCATTGCTAGCAATGAGAAAGCAAACCGTGAATTAAGATCCTACCTGTCTTCAGGGAACTTTCAGTCTACTTGGGAAAAGGACAAGTAAACTGACAAGTTTAAGAATTTTGACAGGGATAAGAACAGGATGACTTGGGAGCATACAGAAGAGCCTTCTAACCCAATCTGGGAGGATCAGAGAGGGCTTCCTAAAGGAAGAAACATCTAAGCTGAAATCTAGGCTGCCAGAGGATGCACAGGCATGTCAGATATGGCATGTCAGAGAATACTGCCTATTATAGGATGAATTGTGCTCTCCTTCCCCCAAAATTTATGTTGAAGCTCTAACCCCCAGAACCTTGGAATGTGACTATATTTGGAGATAAAGCCTTAAAGAGGTGATTAAGTTAAATGAGACCATCAGGGTGGGCCAAAATCCAATCTGACTGGCATCCTTATAAGAGGAGCAAATGTGGAGTAAGAGCCACCAGGAGCACGCATGCACAGGGAGGACCATGCAAGGACACAGCAAGAAGACGGCCATCTGTAAGCTGAGAGAGGCCTCAAGAGAAAACAACCCCTCCGACACCTTGATACTGAAATTCTGGTTGTTTGCTTTATATAAGCAACAATGCATACAGACTGGCTGATGAATGGGGTGTAAATACTGCTTAATAGCAAGGAAGGAGGTGAAAATAGCTAACAGCTGGAGGACCACTAGGACTGGAGTGACCCCAAAAATGCTGCATGCTCCTCTGTGTGTTCAGAGGAAACAAGTACTGAGGCCTGATGCCTGCCAGTGGTGGGGAGATGATTTCCATTCCTTGCCGAAACATAAATGAACTGGTACCATCATATGTGTTATGAGGTGGACAAGCTCATATATCATCAGTGGGCATTGTAAAGAACAGTAGGATCAATACAACTTATCACTGCATGGACAAAAGATTTTGAGAACTGACAAGAGCAGAGGTTTATCCCTTAATTATAATGCTGAGTTAAGCATCTTAATCAAGTTTGTTCTTTGACTTTTTTTATATAAATATATATAGTAGTCAAGAGTTGACTCAGAGAAGCAGGCAGCAGGAGTTAATACTGACACTTATTACACAAAGTTGAAAACATTTGATTTACAACTGATAGGTCTCATAAATACAAATGGCCATGATTATGGAAAGAATCTGAAATAAATTTGGAGTAAAATATCAATACCAGTATACAACCAATACTGTAAAATAATTATGCCAATGGCATGGTTCTAAGGCATATGGAGGTATGAAGCGGGAAATAAACTTTATGACTTCTATTGTGATTTTTTTGTTTTTGTTTTTTGAGACGGAGTCTCGCTCTGTCACCCAGGCTGGAGTGCAGTGGTGCAATCTTGGTTCACTGCAACCTCCACCTCCTGGGTTCATGCAATTCTCCTGCCTCAGCCTCCAGAGTAGGTGGGACTACAGGGGCTCGCCACGGCTAATTTTTGTATTTTTAGAAGAGACACTGTTTCACCATATTGGCCAGGCTGGTCTCGAACTCCTGACCTTGTGATCCACCTGCCTCGGCCTCCCAAAGTACTGGGATTACAGGCGTGAGCCGCCATGCCTGGCCGACTTCTATTGTTACCAGTAGTTCTGCAATGTTTGGGAACGATACAATCTGTAAAGGAGTCAAAAGAAAAAAAAAAAAAAAAGCACGTACCTACAAAATCTACAAATAATCTCAGGACCCAAGTGACCATATGTCACAAGGGTAAGGCAAGGTATAATCAGCCATTCAGAAACAGGTACGTAACTAACAAAGTCAGGGATAAGAATCTCTAAAGGCTAAATATTTTCTGTGTGCAGGGTGCTGTGCACTTAGCCACCAGGCAGTCTCAGCAAATCCTTTGAAAGGGTAAAATTGCTCATCTCCAGTTTAATCTTTACAGAGTATGGGGTGGTGTATTGGTCGGCCCTGTCAAATAGCTGGCAGGAAGTTCTGCTCTTCTACCCAAGGTGACATTACAGCACTTTGGAAATGTTATCTCAATTATTCTTCAATCTTACCCATTTATTAATGTATTCAACAAACATTCATGGAGTGCCTACTATGTGCCAGGAATTGTCTTGCCCACTTTGTAAATTTGAAAATTATGTTCAGACAAGATGCGACCATATAGCTTTTTCTTTCTATGAGACAGGGCCTGGCTCTCTATCCCAGGCTGGAGTGCAATGATGGCACGATCACAGCTCACTACAACGTCCAACTCCTGGGTTCAAGCGATCCTCCCCTTCAGCCTCCCAAGTAGCTGAGACTACAGGCGTGTACCACCATTCCCGGCCCAGAAGCTTACTTTAAGTCAAGCAATGGCTGGAAGGCTCTATGTCTGGGCCACTAATCACGTTTGATCACTTGTATCCCAGTGAAGAAAACTCACTGCTAAGCACTTCTGCGAGCAATAGTTGAACTCATTAGAGACGGATAGGTCAATCAGGGAAATAAACAAACCTGCTTCGCTCCCTCGGAGAACTCTGCGATGCTGAACTCTTTGTCGAAATAGGCCCAGATAAGGAAGGCCTTAATTCGAGTCCTAACCCAGTTGATGGGGTTGGAGAATCCCAGGACGATCATCTTGGTTTTCTGGTGCTGCTGGGGCTTCTCCTCCGTGCTGTAGCTGCGCTGAGGGCAGGCAGGGAAAGAAGCGAAGGCTGCGGGGAGTCCCGGGCTGCTGAGCACTGGCCGCCGGGAGCCCTGGGCAGGTAGCGCCGAGGCCGCCAAGGCCCTAGCGCTTCGGGGAAATAACGCCGCTCCCGAGCCGAGGCGACAGCGGCAGAGGTAGCAAAGTCTGGCCGACCGCAGCCTCACCTCGGCCACAGCGGGAGTCCGGAGTCGGACGGCCCCGCAGGGCAGCGACCGAGAGTGCAGGAACTGGGGTAGCAGACGAGCGGCCAGCGCCATTTTTATGACCCTTCACCCCGGTGCCTGCAGGTGCTGTATGGAAAGGAAGTCGGTGGGAAACCGCCTCAGCGGTGTCGGAGAAAGAGACTGGAGAGCAAAGTGGACCTGTTGCTGCAGCCACTGGTGAGTCGGCCTCGTCCCCGCTCTCCAGCACGCAGCCCAGGCCGAGGCCCTTCGGCAACCCGCCCCGCGCTCGGACCCAGCCACTCTGGAGTCTGCCGGCCTCGCGGACCTTTTCTCTGTCGCTCGTGTTTCCGGGCGGGTGGCGCTGAGGAACGCTTAAGAAGCGAAGTTCCGAGGACCTGGAAGAGGGCAGGCGTGAGCAACCATGGCCGGGCAGCACCTCCTGGTACCCCGGCTGGAGGGCGTTTCTCGGGAGCAGTTCATGCAGCACCTCTACCCACAGGTGAGGCCCGCGCGCGGGGCAGAACCCCGAGAAATCAGCGGGAGACGCGTCTTTACCATTCGGACGGCTGGGAACTGGTTTTTAGAGACCCAGGGTGTGGGAAAGAGGCGCAGGACGGCAGCAGATGACTGGTTGGTCCTTAGGCCAAGGGAAAGGTGCACGGGGGACGCCGACTGGCTCCTCTATTGAAATTTCCGGAGAAAGCCCCATGTTTCTGGGGAGCAAGATGATGGCGGAGAGCTGAGTGCGAGAGGTATTTTGCCTAAACTCTTTACTTCGCATCTGTCAGTCTGCTCCGAATTAATGGATTTGAAGGCACAACTTTTCACTCCACTGAGCCAAAAAAGGAAAGCAATGGGATTCCCCCGGAAAACTCCTACTTGTCTTGAATTCTAACTTACTTAGGTTCTAGTTCCGTCGCTACTTAGGTTCTAGTTCCGACGTTGGAGTCTTTTATACCTGTAGTTAGAACCTTAGGTCTTTAAAAGAAAACTCATAGAGAAATATTAGGGAAACAAAAAGTGCTTTTACTTGCAGTGCTTTACAAGGGAGTCCAGACCTAAGAAAAACAGAAGGTATTAAAAGGAAAAAATCCACAGGATTACAGTAAGTCAGTTTATGGTAGGAAAAATACCCAGCAATTTTCTTACCTGGTATTTACACTTATGAGGGTGGTCATAGAATTACAGTTCTGGGGCCGGGCGCGGTAATCCCAGCACTTTGGGAGGCCGAGGCGGGCGGATCACCGGAGGTCAGGAGTTCAAGACCAGCCAGTAGAAATCCCATCTCTACTAAAAATACAAAATTAGCCGGGCGTGGTGGTGGCCCATACCTGTAATCCCAGCTACTCGGGAGGCTGAGGCAGGAGAATCGCTTGAACCCGGGAGGCGGAAGTTGCAGTGAGCCGAGATCGCGCCACTGCACTCCAGCCTGGGCAACAAGAGCTAAACTCTGTCTCAAACAAACAAACAAAACTGCAGTTCTGAGTGTTACAAAAGTCGGATGGGCTGGGCGCCGTGGTTCATGCCGGTAATCCTAACATTTTGGGAGGCCCAGGTAGGTGGATCACTTGAGGTCAGGCGTTCAAGACCAGCCTGGCCAATATCGTGAAACCCCGTCTGTACAAAAAATACAAAAATTAGCCGGGCGTGGTGGCGCACGCCTGTATTCCAAGCTACTCTGGAGGCTGAGGTCGGAGGATCTGCTTGAGCCTGGGAGGTCGAGGCTGCAGTGATCCATGATCCTGCCACTGCTCCAGCATGGGCGAGAGGGTGAGACCCTAGCTTAAAAAAAAAAAAAAGGCGGGGGTGGGGGGGATGCGGGAGGAATGAAATTTTTCTTTTGATAGCAACCTACGGGAGAGGATTCAAGCCTTTATTAGTTTGGAAACTTGTACTAGATGGGTTGTTCTTGCTCTCCCTGTCCTTAGACGCCCCCCATCTCAGAATATGCTAGACGTAAGTTGTCTAAAGGGCAGTGTTGTGAAGATTAGGGTATGTGGAAATGCTTTGTAAGATTCATATCAAAAGGTATTTTGTAATTTTTTTCTTCAGACAAGACATACAGCACAAAGCATCATTACATTTTAAAAAGTCGAAAATTACAAACAACTTTCTCTGGCCATAGGGCAGTAAAACTAGAAATTAATAACAAAATTGGAAAAAAAGACCTTTCTATCTGGAAACATTAAAAAGTATGAGGGGGCATAGTGCTATGAGTTTTTTGTTAAACATTTTGTAATAACTTCATAATTAACACTGTATATTGTACAGGTACATGAATAGATAGACCAAGGAAATAGAATAGAAAGTGCAGAAATACCTATTCCTATGGAAATTTAGTGTATAATAGGCATGACATTTCAAAAATCAATAGGGCACAAAATGACTTTTTAAAAAATAGACTGTTTTTTCGAGGCTTTTTAGGTTCACAGCACAATTGACCAAAGATACAGAGATTTCTCATGTCCTTTCTGCCCTGACACATGGATAACCTCCTCCATGATCAACATCCCCTCATTAGAGTGGTATATTTAGAGTGGTATATTTATCAATTATATTACAATTGATAAACCTACGTTGGCACATCATTTTCTTTTTCTTTTTTTTTGAAATGGAGTTTTGCTCTTATCGCCAAGGCTAGAATACAGTGGCACAGTCTCGGCTCACGGTAACCTCTGCCTTCAGGGTTCAAGCGATTCTCCTGCCTCAGCCTCCTGAGTAGCCAGTACTACAGGCACTCGCCCCCACGCCCGGCTAATGTTTGTATTTTTTAGTAGAGGCGGGGTTTCGCCATGTTGGCCATGCTGGTCTCAAACTCCTGACCTCAGGTGATCCGCCCATCTCAGCCTCCCAAAGTGCTGGGATTACAGGCGTGAGCCACCGTTCCCAGCCTGGCACATCATTTTCACCCAAAATTCATAGTTTATATTAGGGTATACTATTGAGATTGTACATTCTATGGGTTTGGTCAAATTTATAATGAAGTGAATCCAGCATTATGGTATTATACAGAGGAGTTTCACTTAGAAAATGATAAAATTCAGTTTATATCTCACACTGTACACAAGAATAAACTCCAAGTGGATCAGAAAAATGTGAAGAAATGAAACTACACAAGTTGTGAGTACACTTGGCAATACAAAAAAAAATGAAGCTACACAAGTGCTGGAAGAAAATATGGGTAAATTCCCCTATAATCTAGGTCTATGGAAGGCATTTCTAGCTATGACTCAAAATTCAGGTGTAATATTAGATTAAAATTTGACTACATGAAACATTTGTATGCCAGAAATACTGTAAGCAAATTTGAAAGACAAATACAAAGTGGGAGAAAATATTTGCAACATTCATCTCATATAAAGGACAGTAAAAGCCCTTGTATGGAAAGAACTTTTAAAGGGAGGTAAAAAGCTAAAAATCTGGTAGAAAAATGAGCAAACGATTGAGGGGGGAAAAACAACATTAAAATGGCCTTTAAACTAGGAAGTTTAAGTTTACTCATAAGAGAAATAAAGCTACACTGAGATACAACTTCTTACATATCATATTGGCAAAAATTTAAAAAGCTCTGGTGATACTGTCTTGGTGAGGCCCTGAAGAAACTGGCACACTCAAATTTTATACCAAATGGTACAACTCTTTTGGCATATCTAACTATGTTTACTTTATGACCCAGTAATTCCTCATTTAGGAATTTATTATGGAGATATACCTCCAAAAATGTGTAAATATTTACGTAGTGTTACTGTACTTGCAAATTATTGGAAATAACCTAAATGCTTATGCAGGCAAGAATAATTGAATAAATTATGGCTCATTTACACTGAGGTATACTAAGATGTAAAAAAGAATAAAGGTGATATCTGAACTGATAAGTGGTGATTTCTAGGATATATTTATGATTTTTTTTTTTTTTTGAGACGGAGTCTTGCTCTGTCACCCAGGCTGGAGTGCAGTGGCGCCATCTCGGCTCACTGCAAGCTCCACCTCCCGGGTTCACGCCATTCTCCTGCCTCAGCCTCCTGAGTAGCTGGGACTACAGGCGCCTGCCACCACGCCCGGCTAATTTTTTTGTATTTTTAGTAGAGATGGGGTTTCACTGTGTTAGCCAGGATGGTCTTGATCTCCTGACTTTGTGATCCGCCCACCTTGGCCTCCCAAAGTGCTGGGATTACAGGCGTGAGCCCTGCGCCCAGCCATATATTTATGAATTTTTTAAAGAGCACATAACAAAAGAAAATATATAGTAAGCTACTATTTATGTAAAAAACAAAGGGAAGAGATAATGAAATATATGTTTTTGATCACTTTGCAAAAAAGAAAGGAATAAACCAAAAATTAACGAGATCGGTTATGCATAGGGGATGTGTGAGTATGAGATGGAAGAATGTGGATGGGGTGACTTTTGTATAGTTTTGATTTGGGGAATCACATGGACGTTTTACATTCTAACGTCATAATAATAAAATCAACAAGGATGAAAAATTATTTTTTAAAAGACCCTAATATAGACTATAAAAAGTAACACATGAACCCGTTTAAGTGGGAGAGGGAGAAGTTACCCAAGTCACTATTTTAAACACAATACTTTAGTTATATGTCCTCAATCTAAGACACAATGAACGAAAACAAACTGAATTCTAGTTAGTACAGTAAGTCCTCATTTAACGTTCTCAGTAGGTTCTTGGAAGCTGCAACTTTAAGGGAAATGACCTATAATGAAACCAGTTTTACCACAGGCTAATTGATATAAACAAGAGTTAAGTTCCAGTGGCATATTTCTGGTCACAAAAACATCACCAAACTTGTAAATAAAGACCCAAAACATTTCTAATCTTAAACATTGAAATAAACATGAGCTACGTGTACATTTAAGAAGGATTAATAAAAGTAAATAATTACTCAATTTTTGGTGAATTGTTATGTGACAGTGGTCATAGTAGTGGTGGGTTAAATCAACGAATAAATGTTTACAAACGGAAAATTGTAAGGAGCGCCTCCTACCACTGAACAGTTCAAAACAAGTGTGGCAGGTTTGCTGATTGCTTTCATACCCCCTTGTTTATTGTGCACTTGTATGATTATCATATGCTTTACAAATTTTTGTTTTACATACTTTGTATTCACTCCTTTCTTCATTTTCCAACCTGCTTATTTCAGTTCAGGGTCACAGGTGGCCAGAGTCTATCCTGGCAGCTCAGGGCACAAGGTAGGAACCAACCCTGGACAAGATACCATCCCATCTCAGGGCACGCGCACGTGCACGCACACACACACATATACACACACACCCCCACATGCACTCACTCATACTGGGACCATTTAGACATGCCAGTGAACCTAATGTGCACATCTTGGGGTTGTGGGAGGAAACCAGAGTACCTAGGGAAGACCCACAGAGATGTGAGGAGAATGCAAAAACTCTACTCAGACAGGGGCCCTGGCTAGGAATTGATTTTTTTTTTCTCATCTGTGTTATAACTTTATTTGAGGACCCATTGTAGACATATTTTTTTTTACAGTGGTGTGACCTAACAGTGGCAAAAGCAAATTCTGTGAATTCTTTACTTCCTGTGAATTGTGGGATTTTGCAAGTGATTAAACATTGAGGATAATGGGAACTAGGTTTCCCACTGCTGAAAATGGGAGTTACAAATTCAGTAGATTATAATGAACCTTGAAATGTTTATGGTTCATACGTACACCTGTTAGGTATATGTGTGTGTACATGTATTATATATATGGACATATATGGAGAGAGAGCTGAATAGAATAGGTATATGCATATATGGGGTGTACGTGTATATATATTTGTGGGATATACATAGACCCTCACATATATCCTGACTCTGTCCACTGAGAAGAAACCAGAACTACTTTAAGAAATGACTGATCACAGGGCTGGGCAGAGAAAGTATAAAAGATGTCGGGTTCTGTTATTTTGCCATAATGTAAGGAAGTGCCCCAGTTAAAAAGTCACAAGAAGCATCTTGAAGGGGCTTACTGGCCAAATCTGGGATAATTTGGGTATCAAAATTATACCACTAGATTATTACCCAGTAAATAAAATAATTCAATGGAGAATTTAGAGCTCATTTCGATATTAGGATGCCAACTAATAAATGTAGAAGAAATGATGGAGTTTAGAAAAATCACTGTTTTTTGCACTCATCATAGCAAAACATAGTGTGCTACCTGATGTGGCATGCTGAGAAGGCAACACCATTCCTTTTGTGGTACATTCCTTCTCCAAAATGTGTAACTTGAGTCTAATTATGAAGAAACTTCAGATAAACCCAAATTGAAGGGTTTTCTACAAAATAGCTGGCCTATACTCTTCCAAAATGTCAAGGTCATAGACGATAAAGAGGCTGATGATTAAACATTTCAGATTAAAAGAGACATAGCAACTGAATGCAGTGTGACATCTCAGATTGAATTCTGAGTTAGGAAAAAATAACGCTAAAGGAAATCATTGGGACAATTAGCAAAATTTGAGTATGGACTGTAGATTAGATAATAGTATTATGTTGATGTTTTGTTTTTTGTTTTTTTGTGTGTGATGGAGTTTCACTCTGTCGCCCAGGCTGGAATACAATGGCGCGATCTCAGCTCACTGCAACCTCTGCCTCCTAGGTTCAAGCAATTCTTCCACCTCAGCCTCCTGAGTAGCTGGGATTACAGACATGCACCACACTTCAAATTTTCTTTTTCTTATTTTTTTTTATTTTTAGTAGAGATGGGGTTTCGCCATGTTGCCCAAGCTGATCTCAAACTCCTGACCTCAAGTGATCCACCCTCGGCCTCCCAAAGTGTTGGGATTACAGGCGTGAGCCACTGCGCCCAGCCTACGTCAGTGTTAAATATAATTTTGGTAATTATTCTGTGGTTATATAAGAGAATGTCTTTGTTCTCAGAAAATATACTTAAGTTTTTAGAGATAAGGACCATGGTGTCAGCAATTTAACCTTGAAATGGTTCCAAAAAAATTAAATTATGCTTAATTTAATTTCAATTAATAATAATATGTCCTTCTCTTGAAAGTAAGAACAAATCATAAAGCAAATGTGCAAAATATTAACAGTTGGTGAATCGGGGTAAAGCATTTACGAAAATTCTTTGTAGTGTTCTTAAAACTTTTTTATAAGTTTGAAATGACATCAAAATTAAAAGTTATAAAAATATTTGACTATAAAGTACAGATTTTAGTCATTATATATTGATGGTCTTGCAGTTTTGTTTTGTTTTTCTAATCTTAAAATTTTGTTCTAGATATTTCACATGGCCCCTCTTCTTGTTTTAGTGACAGCATGAACTGTCAAAAGCTTTGAGTTCAAGCATCTTGGGAGCAAGAGTCAGATCTTACTTGTTTTTGTCTCCCTGTTGCCAAATACAGCTCTTGATGTGTTGTTGGTTTTCATGAATTTTGTTGTATTTCTTTCCCCACTTACAGAGAAAACCTCTTGTGTTGGAAGGGGTTGATTTGGGGCCATGTACAAGCAAATGGACAGTGGATTACCTAAGCCAAGTTGGAGGGAAGAAAGAAGTAAAGATTCATGTTGCTGCAGTTGCACAGATGGACTTCATTAGTAAGAACTTTGTATATAGGTATTTTCTTCTGAGGTTTACTCTGGGGATACAAATAACTTTTTAAAAACTTTTAAAATATTTTTGCATTATTATACAAAGACCATATGGCATTTCATCTTTTGGCTGGTTTGATGTAATCATGGAATAGCTTACTGATTTTTAAAGAGTGGTTTTTAAAAGACAAGAGTTCTGAGTTTACATAATTATACAATGACAATTTTTTATTTTTTTTTATTTTATTTTTGAGACAGAGTTTTACTGGGCCACCCAGGCTGGAGTGCAGGTGTGTGATTTCGGCTCACTGCAACCTCTGCCTCCTGGATTTGAGTGATACTCCTGCCTCAGCCTCCCAAGTAGCTGGGATTACAGGCATGTGCCACTATGCCTAGCTAACTTTTGTATTTTTAGTAGAGACAGGGTTTCATCATGTTGGCCGGGCTGGTCTCAAACTCTTGGCCTCAAGTCATCCACCTGCCTCAGCCTCCCAAAGTGCTGGGATTACAGGCATGAGCCACCATGCCTGGCCAACAATTTTTTAAATAGGGTATATACCCAATACCTTCTGCAGTCATGGAAGGAAGATAAAATTTCTGTAACTAGGGTTAGATTTCATACGAAGTTGGATGTGCCATACTCATTCAATGCTTGATTAATTAGTTGATCCTACCACATTAGTAACTGTTATCTAGAATAGGAAATTCTAAAAGGCTCATGTTTTCTTTTTCTGTCCTCCCCAGAAAACCAGGACAAGCTATGTTTGGTATAATCTTTCATCATCTTAGATAACTTTTAAAAATCATACTTAATTTTCCCTTTTGATAAAATAGTCTTAAATACCTTTAATTTCTCCCATGATTGTTATTTGATGCTGTGGAATTTCTTAAAAGTAAATAAGAAATAGTCAAAAGCTGCTGATTGTCTAAACATGAAAGTTTTAAATGCTGTCATCTTGCAGATTTCATTTGCTATTTATTCCCATGAGTTTCATTTAAATTGTTAAATTAAAAACAAACAGCTTTCAAACTCTGAGCATGTGAAGTTCCCAGCAAATTCAGTCTATTGAAAAACCATGTAGTTCACAAGACTTCAATTTAGAGATGAGTTAAACAGAGCTTCTAATGTCCACAGCCATTCCTTTCTCATTAGAGTTTTCCAAGTTCATATAGCAGCTGCCAAAGCATTGCTCAGTTTTTAATCCTTTGAATATTCACCATAATGGTTTTAGTTATTAATAGTCCATGAATTGAATTTAATTGCCTTAAGTTTTTCCAAGTATAGGAACTTTTCATTTTTTATCAAATTAAAAATGCCAGAATGATGAGTGTTTTTCAGCCGGCAGTTAATGATGTTTATTTTCCAGGGAGTCCAATGCCATAACAAATGAGTACTGAAACTTCATCTTGAATTGCCTTGATGTTTTGTCATGTCTTTTTAAACTTTTCAAAACTTGTTTTTGAAGCACATACATTATGTAATAGTTCCTATCGCAACTTCCTCCAAGCCTTTCACTAGAGCTACTAAAAAGTTGCAAGATTATTTTTTTTAGTGCAACCAAAAAAATAGGTTTAGTCATTTTTAGCATTTACCAGGCAGTAAGAAAGAAGGAATGCATCCAGGCCAAAGAGAGACTAGAAAGTAAGAAACCCTGCACACACATGTATATTATTATTATCACTTCAAATTGAGGTTGCTTTTATGCTTTATCAAACATTGGAAGATTGATACATTAACAGGTATGAACTTTTACTTCTTTCTTCTTGGTAGCGCTCATTGTTCAGAGTCAGGAGAGTCTGGACAAAAGAACCTTGTGTGGTGAAAGGATATTGTTGGCATTCTTCTGATCATAGATTTTTTTTAAAAGTCTCATCATGTAAGGTTTGCCACATCTTCCTGTCACATCCTGTAATTCTGTCATCATCTTGCTCTTGTTTATTGTACTCTCATCAGTTCTGATCTTGATTTTATAAAGCAGCCTTTTCCAAATGGGGAACAAGACAGTGAAGGGCTTTTTTCTTCTTTTTTAAAATGTTGATGACTACTTGCATGCTGCAAAAAAGGGTACATTATCATTGTTGTTAACCCCACCATCTGTCCTTTACTGAGCACTTATTATATATCAGCTACTGTGCCAAGCAATCTAGGTTATATTACTCATTTAAACTTCAGAACAATCTGTGAGGTAGATATTTTTAATAATAATTTCACAGATGAGGAAAGAGAGGTTTAAAAATATTAAGTAACTTCTCCAGGATCACATAGCTTGAAGTGATGGAACCCAAGGTGTTTACTCTAATTTCCCTGACTCCACGGAGCTCATGATTAAGCCTTCTTTGACATTACCCTCCTTACTGGTGCTGCCAGTCCAGACAAATGGCACTTTAATAACGAATGCCTTTGTTTTTGAAACATGGATAGGATAGATTTTTAAAAAGCCAAAGAACTTCCCAATTTACATACCTAATTTCTCCCCTATCTGGGCTTAGTAGAAGCTATGACAGGTACCATTACCTAAGAGAAAAGGTTGCTGGTGGCACCCCAGTTCTGCTTATCTGGGCTGAGCTACTCTGTCTGCTCTTTCAGGGTCACTGTTCTGTTCTGTTTTTCTAAAGGTCTTGAAACACTTTTGTGTTATCCCTAGTAAGAGAGCTAAGCCTGGTTAAATACTGCAATTACAGTAGTGGCTATGGTCCAGATAAACTTCCCCACTGGCCCAGACTCTTCAAAGATGCTTTGAAGAATGAAAGCAAGAAGGAATGAAGGGTATATGGTGAGGTCAGAGATGGGAAACATTGAGTAGGAGAATGCCAAGTAAATTTGTTGATATTAGTTAGTCAGACACTATTTATAGTCAAAGAAATAGTACTCTGCATTGGTCTGAGTAGATGGCAGACCCCTCTTTTCTCTCCTGCACTGCTCACTCTACATAATTACCAGCAGTGGCCTCAAGTTCAGATTGACATACAGAGCGCCCACCAATCCATAACCTGGCTTCAGATTCCCTTAGCTTTTTGCAGGAGGATATAAGGCAGGAAACGGCATTCTAGCAGGATAGTATCAATGGAGTCTTTATACAACTCCAGAGAATATTTTTTGACTCATCAAGTTACAGCTCAGTTGTAAGGGAATGAGACAATGGAGGTAGTATAGAAACACCTGAGCTTAGGTAAGACATATGGTCCATAGAAACCGGTAGCTTGAAACACCCCATGAACTTAGCTTCTGCATTCCTCCGAGGGCCATACTCAGTTAGGAGAGTTGCACTACACACAGGAAAGCCAAATCATCTGCTTCTGAACAAGTATTTGTAGTCCACTTATAGGCCACCTAGTGCAAACATAATTCATCTGTTGGGTTATTTTTACGATAAACAGTGTTACCTGATATCACAACTGACATTCCACATTTATCTTTAATTTTTTTTTATTCAACATAATTCATGGGTTCACACCATATTTGCATTATTTACCCAGTATATTTCTGGAAAAACAGTGCAAGGAGAAAGTAAGCTGGCCCAAGGTCATCTTCTCATAGAGAAGGAGAAAGTATTTAACCTTTTCTTTTGACTTTCTCAGTACAGAGTTCAAGTGGGAAGATATTTAGTAGTAAGACTGAAAAGATTACAGCTTTTAATCAGAAGTTTGGAGGCAGGAGTGTAGTGGGGGTAGCAGAGGAGAGGATTTTGAGGACTTCATTGTCTTGTTACCTATACAGTATCACTTTCATTTATAGAGCAGTACTTTTGATTCTAGAGAGTAAAGGAATAGATGCAATCTGGAGTAAGAATATCCTTCTAGCTCAAGAGTGTGATGTAAAAGAAACAAATTTTATTTCCACAGTGTTCAGCCTTGTTCATCAGGATGGAAGGAGACAGGCATTTGGGCAGAAATTTTGAAGAATAAAAATTGGTCACTTTACTGGAATTCTCCTTGAGCTATTCCTCAAAGCCTTAAAATGATAGAGGTGGTGCAGCAGGATGAGGGCAGTGTTACTGGCTTCTGTGTTCTGTGATACGCCAAAAGGCAGGAATATGGGGGGTGGTTATCTTCATGGGACCATTTGTGTACTGTCTCTTCCAAAGTAGCACTAGTAGTTTGCCCCACTCTTCACAAGATTTGTTTTGCCATGACACTTAAAAACAGGTAGCAATCAGAACCTGAAAGTCTGTGTATTTACAAAGGTAGTCAGATACCGTAGAAACATTTTTCTGTCATAACTTGGAATAGAATATTGACCTATTGAAAGATCCATCTGTATCATAGATTTTGAAATCTTTAATTCCAAAGTTTCAGACAACTTAGATCAAGTAAATATACTGCTCAATGAGTTTTGAAAAGTTAGAATTTCACATAATAGGTTATAATAAAAATTACAGATATTATAAAACAGGAGATTATATCCAACTCCAACAAGCCTTTATGTATAGTGATTAGATTCTTACTAGTTGATCTGTTATTATTAAGTCCAAGGATTCCTTTGTGTTTATTTCAGAACTTTACCTTTTGACCAATTGGTCCAGAGGGCAGCTGAAGAGAAGCATAAAGAATTCTTTGTTTCAGAGGTAATTGCTTTTAACATTTTTACAAGAAGGCATTAATATCTATATACTAAATGGATTTTCTTATGAAAGAATAGTAGATACACAAGAGCAATAGCCATCTCTGATAGACATTCGTAAAATTTGGTTGGATGCACCATAGACTGTAGCTCTGCTATTTATTAGCTCTCAAACTTTGGCCAAATGATTTTTCTGTACTTCAGTATACTCATCTGTGAAATGAGGATGATAATAGTACCTATTTTGTAAAGTGTTTTTGAGGATTAACTAAATAAAATCAGTAAAATATTTAGCAGTGTGCCTGATGTATAGAAATTACTCATTAAATGTTAGCTATTAATGTTACGTCCTTTTAAAATGCTTTGGTCTGATATGCCGACTTCAAATGCTAATGGAAAACTTCATTTTCATATCTATTGACTATTAGACTGTTTATGTATCTTGTTGTTATCAATGTGATTTCTATTGTGTATATTTGCTGTAATATTTGTTCAAGATTAAATACGGAAGAATTCTGCTTAATTATAGTCTAGCTTTAAATAATTCAATTTAAATACCTTGAGATAAGGCATCAAGGCCTTGTACATAAATATGTTTTTAAAAATTTCCTGTGTTGGTTGGGTGCAATGGCTCACGCCTGTAATCCCAGCACTTTGGGAGACCGAGGCGGGTGGATCACCTGAGATCGGGAGTTCAAAACCAGCCTCATCAACATGGAGAAACATGGAGAAACCTCAAAATTAGCTGGGCATGGTGGCGCATGCCTGTAATCCCAGCTGCTCAGGAGGCTGAGGCAGGCGAATCACTTGAACCCTGGTAGCGGAGGTTGTGGTGAGCTAGATTGCGCCATTGCACTCTAGTCTGGGCAACAAGAGCGTAACTGTCTAAAAAAAAAAAAAATTCACTATGTTATTCAAAAGCACATTTTAAAAGCAAATTGCTTTTTAATCTTTGAATGAAGCTGTTTTCTGCATATGAGCCAGCTGGGCTGGGGAGTTTGGTTCTAAAAGGTGTTGCATTTTTACAGTCCTCTTGTCAGGTAATAGTTATACTAGATCACTGCCACAATCCCCACAAACTCTGTAGGTCTGTGATTCTGTAGTATAACCAAAATGTCTTTTTAAATTGATTCCATTAGCTGCACCTGAGAACTGTTTTATAACTTTATAGCCCTGCTTTGAACATGCATATTCAGTTGCCCTTTGGTACTTTCCTGTCTAAGGGTAATCAGTGGTATATATTTAAATAGCCATGAAATGTGAAGTAAAAGAAGTAGACACGTGGTAAAAGATTAAAGTCTAAAAATCACGGAAACTATGTAAACAAGATCAACATGAACTGTCAGTTTGGTCCTCTAGGAAGCAGATGCTGAGATGGAATTAGGAGTGCAAAAGGCTGGCCGGGTGTGGTGGCTCATGCCTGTAATCCCAGCACACTGGGAGGCCGAGGTGGGTGGATCAGGAGGTCAGGAGATTGAGACCATCCTGGCTAACACGGTGAAACCCTGTCTCTACTAAAAATACAAAAAATTAGCTGGGCATGGTCGTGTACGCCTATAGTCCCAGCTACTTGGGAGGCTGAGGCAGGAGAATGGCGTGGACCCGGGAGGCGGAGCTTGCAGTGAGCCGAGATTGCGCCACTGCACTCCAGCCTGGGCTACAGAGCAAGACTCCATCTCAAAAAAAAAAAAAAAAAAAAAAAAGAAAAGAAAAAAAAGGAGTGCAAAAGTCTTGTTAAATAGGAGAAATAACTGTGAAAGGAAAGGGGAGGAAGCAGGATTGGATAGGGGAAGCCATGAGATGTAGATACAGATCTGACCGTCTCTGCCAACTCATCCTGGAACTCCTGAGCAGACTGCCTGTGAGAAAAGTCCTGCATTGGGTGGCAATGTCTAGGTCTTTTATCAGCTTAAGTCACTGGTTGTGACTACCCCAAGAAGAGCATGACCTAGGTTCCAATCCTGAGGTGGACCTGAAGAAGTTAACAGCTGGTAGCTCTAAGCTAATCACACTCCTTACAATTAAGCAGTGAGTTCTTTCTTGAAGGAATTTCTGAGCAGTGCACTTCTGCGTCTGGTGCATTAATTTTATTTTTTAAATCTTGAAATGTTGGAACTAGTAGAAAATCCTTAGAATTTCGAAGAACATATTTTGAAACTTATTAGCCAGTAATTTATAGAATCTATGTGATGTGGTGCTAGCTAAAAATAGAAAAACACTGAGAGTTCAGTTAAAATCTCAATCATCAATTTATGTCCTAAGATAAATATTATTATCTTTTGAAGTTTATTTATAATTCTCAGTGTTGTGTGAAAGAGGCAGAATTCTGAGTTTGGATTGCCCAAGTGCTTGACTTGGTATATCTCACTTCTCTAACAGTGAGTGTTTTATAATTCAAACAGTTCTCTATTTAGGTACTTGGTGAAGGATAAATAATAATTTTTGGCCTCACACAGTGGCTCATGCTTATAATCCCAGCACTCTGGGAGGCCAACGCAGGAGGATCACTTGAGTCCAGGAGTTTGAGACCAACTTGGACAACATAGCGAGTCTCCTTCTCTACAAATAGTAAAAATAATTAGCTGAACGTCCCAGCTACTCGGGAGGCTGAGGCAGGAGGATTGCCTGAGAGTAGGAGGTTCAGGCTGCAGTGGGCGTGATCGCATCACTGCACTCCAGCCTGGGTGATGGAATGAGACCCTGTCTCAAAACAATTAATTAATTTAAAAAATTTAAATAATGATTTTTTTAAATGATCAGTTTAAGTTTACTACAATGAAATTATATTTTTCTAATTCATACATGAGCTGAATCTTAAGCATTTGGCTTGAGAATTTATAGACAGGGATAGGCTTAGCTTGATTAAATGCAGTGTTCTCAAGTTTAAAAAAATATATTATTAAAAGCATAAGGTATTTATCTGTTACTGTACATTTGTATTATATTTACTAAGTATTAAGACACTATTAAAATAAGAGTCTAAATAATTTGGAATATAAAGACTAAATCATTGTAGTTTTAGAGATGGTATGTATATGTTGCCTTTAGAATTTATTTTACTTATTGTTTTATGGATCCAGTCACTATCATGAGCAACATATTAAAGACATTTCTTCATATGGCCACCAGAGAGCATTAGTAGAAAGGGTAAGAGAACTGAAGTTTTTTTTTTTTTCTTTTTTGAAAAGGTCTTGCTCTGTCACCCAAGCTGGAATGTAGTGTCACGATGATAGCTCACTGCAGCCTCAGCCTCCCAAGTAGCTGGGACTACAGGCACGCACCACCATGGCCAGCTAATTTTTTGTAGATGGTGTCTCACTCTGTTGCCCAGGCTGGTCTTGAGCTCTTGGACTTAAGCAGTCTTCCTGCCTGGCCTCCCAGGGTGCTAGGATTACAGTTGTGACCCACCACGCCCAGCGATAATTGAACTTTTTAGAAAACTACTTAACTGGGTCAGATTTTAAGACTTGTTTCCTAACTTTACTTCCTAATATTTTTGAAGTGAAGGTGTTTTATTTTTTTCCGTAGTTCTCAGTACATAATTCTTTTTTTACTTTTAATTATTATGAATACATGATAGCTATACAAATCCTAGTATTTTTACATTTAAAAAAGTAAAATATTGCTGATGTTATTTTTCTTTGGGGTGTTTAAGGATGAGAAATACTACTTACGGTCACTTGGAGAAGACCCTAGAAAGGTAAGAATTCTAAATGTAAAATAATTCCCTAAAATCCAAATGGATGTATATATGTTAACTGGCAACACTGTAATTTTTATACTTACTGCCTGACATATTCTCTGTTCTATCCTTTTCCATTCTTTTCTCAATGATTTGTGCCCCTGAATAAGAAGTTAAGATGATTAAAAAGTGATTACTTAGTATTCAGGTAGGCCTGTAGAATCTTAGTGTTTATAGTCATCTAATCTCTATACAATAAGAAATCTCTTCTACTGTATATTTTATAGGTGGTAACTCAGTTAACAAAATATTAATTTGAAATAATTGTTAGAATCCTGAATAGTTCATTGTATAAGTTTTGACATGTATTCAGAGTCAAATTAGTATGGCTGCCATATTAAGGAGTAGTCCCTAAAATGATCAAATAAGATTATTTTTTCCATTTATGTCACTGTTTAGTTGTTTACCCTCTCTTTTAGTCCCCTCCCTCGTAGAATTCACAGGTTTTATGTAGGTGATAGCTAGTAATGTTAGTTCAAGGTGTTGACTCCTGAATACTAGAGTGGATGACAATTGTGTAATTCTTGCTTAAAGTAGAAAGAACCTTTCTATCGATGAAGCATATTGAGCTTAACAGTAGTTAAGTATCTGAGCTTAACAGATACTATTAAATCTGCAGTCTTGTTACACAGCCTGGTATTTCTTCATTTGAAAGATCATGTATCAGCCAGGCAAGGTGGCCCCATGCCTGTAATCCCAGCACTTTGGGAGGCTGAGGTGGGTGGATCACCTGAGGTCAGGAGTTCGAGACCAGCCTGGCCAACATGGGAAATCCTGTCTCCACTAAAAATACAAAAATTAACTGGGTGTGGTGGGAGGTGCCTATAATCTCAGCTACTTGGGGGAGAGAGAGAGAGACAGAGAGAGAGAGAGAGATCATGTATTGGCACATGGTCACATCATAGTATTTTAAAGCAGTGAACAAAGTTTTGCCCCAGTCTTCCTTAATATCATAGGGTCTAATCTGATTTTTTCTTTTTATGTTTCTGTAAATGCAGGATGTTGCAGATATCAGAAAGCAGTTTCCTTTGTTGAAAGGAGATATTAAGTTTCCAGAATTCTTCAAAGAGGAACAATTCTTTTCCAGTGTTTTTCGAATTAGTTCACCAGGATTACAACTATGGACTCATTATGATGTATGCTACATAAATGAGAAATTTAAAGCTATAATAGATCTTTAGCATTATAGATTTAACAGTCACAGTTTCAACTTCCTATAGGTTACCCTAAACATCTGTGTAATTTGCTGAAACGACTTTTGAAAATAGGTGCTGTGCATAGCAGTGATACAGGAATGAATTATTTTGCTAATGGCAAAGCCTAGTTGGTTCCTCACATTTGTATTTCCCTGTGGTCCTATTCTTGATTCATCATCATATATATACCAAGTTTTGTGAAGTGATTTTTTTTTTCCATGTGAGGAATGGCCACCAGATAATGGGGGAAATTGTATTGGAAAAAGCAATAAGCCTTTAGTATGAGGAGGTATAAATGATACACATGACTCTGGCTACCCAGAGATCCATAACTCTCTGGGTCATGCAGAGTTATGTTATTCAGGAAAAAGGCTGAAGCTTGTTGAGTCATTACCAATTGGAAGAATTTGGGGATATCTGAAGATCTTAGGATATATATGCCTTGAGAATGTCAAATATCTGCTGTATTTATAGGGCAGCAAAAATGTGTGCAATATTGATCTTGATCTGCTGGGCACGGTGGCTCATGCCTGTAATCCCAGCACTTTGGGAGGCCGAGACGGGCGGATCACGAGGTAGGAGATCGAGAACATCCTGGCTAACACGGTGAAACCCCGTCTCTACTAAAAATACAAAAAATTAGCTGGGCATGGTGGCGGGTGCCTGTAGTCCCAGCTACTCCGGAGGCTTAGGCAGGAGAATGGTGTGAATCCAGGAGGCAGAGCTTGCAGTGAGCCAAGATCGCACCGTTGCACTCCAGCCTGGGCAACAGAGCGAGACTCTGTCTCAAAAAAAAAAAAAAAAAATTGATCTTGATTATTTATGGTGTTATTTTGTTTGCTTAAATTTATGTGCACATCTATAAGCATTTTAAAAACATTAAAAATACTAGTATGGTATATGGTTTGGTGTTGGGAAATAGAGAAACTTAAGGAAGGTAAAGGAATATCTAACAAGTTTCCAAAGAAAAAAAAATTTTAAGTTCTAAATCACAGTATAACGTTTTATACATGTGTTTTATAATTCAGTTGAGACCCTCTTGGGAGGATTTTACCATAGTCAGTAAATCTGTAATTATGAAATAGACATAAACTCTTAGCATATTTTACAGTTTTATATGAATAACATGGTGAGAAAATCATGTGGTAATACATTTTAACTATATTCTATGATGATGATGATGATGATTGTTGTTTTTTGAGACAGAGTCTTGCTCTTTCACCCAGGCTGGAGTGCAGTGGCACGATCCTGGCTTACTGCAACCAGTCCCTCCCAGGTTCAAGCGATTCTCGTATCTCAGCTACCCAGATAGCTAGGATTACAGGCATGCACAACCACACCCGGCTAATTTTTTTTTTTTATTTTTAGTATACGTGGGGTTTTGCGATGTTGGCCAGGCTGATCTCAAACTCCTGGCTTCAAGTGATCCGCCCACCTCGACCTCCCAAAGTACTAGGATTACAAGCGTGAGCCACCATGCCTGGCCTCTATGATTATGTTTTAAATTTTGAGTAGTATCCCCTTTACCTTGAATTATAATAGAATGTAATATATAAAGCTTTTATTATAAAATTAAGTCAGAGGAACACTAGTTTGAATTGTATAGTTATGGTTTACGTAAGTAAAGGGTTAGTACTAAAAGGAAGAATGCTTAGGTAGAAGTAAAAAATCATGAATATATCTTGCTTAGTGTTTATCTTAAATCCTTAGCTGAGAATTATGTGGCTCTGCCTTTAACATTTTTTCACAATTTATACCAAGAAAGTATACCATTACATTCATGGGAAAAGATTGCTCCAATAATAAATATATATTAAGAAAATCTGTCATAAATCACCATACTGTTTGCAGAAAAGGAAAAAAAGAAAATCTGTGATTATATTCCTATAGAAATAACTTGAAAATCAAGGTACCTATAATGAAATTATGGTTGAACATATATTAAGAGTGTAGCAGCAGTTGCAGCAGTACCTTGTATTTTCCTAGCATCTGATTTTTCTAACTGCTTTTACTCTGTTGTCTAATTTTGGGCTTATAGCATTCCTTAACAGATAGTAAATATTAACCAAGGGGAGCCTTAAATAGGCTTAACTATACTGTCAGTTAATGGTGAGGCAAAGGCAAATAGTTTTCTGACTCCACATTTCTAATTTGCCAAGTCTTCCCATTTTAGGGCAGTACTGCAGATCCCATTTTAGGGCAGTACTGCAGAAATGTCTTGAAGGCCCAGTTGTATATGGAATACAAATGTTTTTATTGTTACGTAACTGTAAGAGTCTTAACTAAGTCAAGTCTCATTAAAGGATCAGGTTTGCAGTTAAAGTTTAGAATGCCATTGGTTCTATTTATTTGAATTTTAGATAATGATTACCCATAAGCTTTTATTGGTCTTCAGGTAATGGATAATTTGTTAATACAAGTGACAGGAAAAAAGCGTGTTGTACTCTTCAGTCCTCGAGATGCCCAGTATTTATATTTAAAAGGTATGGGATTTTTTTTAAGTTTATATTTCAAAAGTCTATTCAGTTACTCTTTTTGAGAAATCGCTTGATTCTTATAGGAAAAGAACACTTCAGTACTTAATCCTAATTGTATTTGTGTATATATGTAATAACAGGTTCAAATTTGAAATTATCTTAATTATATTACATGGGTATCAGTCATCAGAATTAAAGAGTGAGTCATTGAAAATTGTCTTAGGTGTCAGTAGCATAGTAATTCTCACAGTGTGGGTACAGTAAGTAACTGGATAGAAAAGAATACATTTTCAAATTTATATTTGTGATTACTTTTTTTAAAATGCTAACTTTGCTGAATCTATATTATCCCTTTTTGGAACTTTTTAGGTACTAAATCAGAAGTACTGAATATAGATAACCCAGACTTGGCTAAATATCCACTTTTTTCCAAGGCTAGAAGATATGAATGTTCCCTTGAAGCTGGTGATGTATTATTCATTCCTGGTAAGATTTCTAGACCTCACTAATGTGCTATTTATAAAATGTGTACTCTGTCACTCATCCTTCATGTGATTTTTTTTTTTAGTACAAATATATATTTGTTATATGTATCTGGTCCTATACAAGATGATTTTTAGACAAAACTCTGTGTGTGTGTGTGTGTGTGTGTGTGTTTAAAGCAGGCCTAGGCAAACTTATTATAAGTTAACAACAGTCCTTGTACTTGTGGCCTATAAGTTAACAGGTCTTGCACTTTTGGCCTCAAACAATCCTCCCAACTTGAACTTTGGGAGGCCAACGTGGAAGGATTGCTTGAGGCCAAAAGTGCAAGACCAGCATGGGCAACATAGCAAGACCCTGTCTCGACAAAAATAAATAAATAAATTTAGTCAGGCATGGTGGTGTGCATCTGTAAGTCCCAGCTGCTCGGGAGGCTGAGGCAGAAGGATCTCTTGGGCCCACGAGGTTGAGGTTGAGGTTGAGGAGGTTGATGCCATGGCATCGTGGAATCACTGTACTCCACCCTGAGCAACAGAGTAAGACCCTGTCTCTAAATAAACTAAATTAACAGTCTTGCTTTCAAGGGCAACCTATAAAAATAATATTATACTCTAAACTACTTTACTAAGTGACATCAAGTAAGATACATTTTTTATAGCTTTTATTTATTTATTTTTTATTATTTTCCAAGTGAGACACTTTATATCTGGGAAAAGATTATACTGGTTGGTTTTTAAAATTATTTTTTAAAAATAATGTTATACTCTATTTTATTAAATGACATCAAGTAAGACACTTTATATCTGGGAAAAGATTATACTGATTGGTTTTGTAAATTATTTTATTTTAAAAATATTTCTGTATTTTAGAACTGTGTCACTTAAATATTTACCAGAAAAAAAATGATAAGTATCTTTCAAGGCCAAAACAGATGAAAGATTTCATTAAATATTAAAATGTTATAATCTCAACACCTGTAGTATCATTTGTGTACATTATTTTTCTATACAGTCTGGATTTGTGTCACTTAATTTCTTTGTTCAATTAATAGGCATTAGTTTGAAAGTCCATAAAGTTCAACACAGCAAGGTAATTAACATCTGTAATTAATACTTAAAAGTGAACTCTTGAAGATTATAAAAATCATAATTAAAATTAAAGGGATATATTAACAAATTCTATTTATAGTTGTAGTTCCATATTTAAATTAATATATTAAGAATCATTAATACTTTCACTGATAAAAATAAGTAAATATTAATAAAGATAGATATTTGATGACTTGTTTTGCGACTAGATTATAAATTCCTTGAAGACAACTATGTTTTGTTCATCTTTGAATTCCCCAAAAGGGCCAGATATGATATAATGGCTTTCATATAATTGATCATTTATAAAAATTTGACTTTTTATTCTTATTTTCATTGAAAGCAACCAATGTATTAGTCTTCAAATCCATTGCCATCTTTTAAATTTACACTTTTGGTTTTTGTATCTTGGGAGCATGATTAAGGTCTATGTAGTTTTCCCTTATTCTTCATACAATTGTTTTAAGAAAAAAATAGAGAAATACTGAACATTTGCATATATTTTTAAACAAAAGCAAAATTCCTATCTTTGGGTTTAAATTCAACTGAATGGTTAGCATTTTCTTCCTATTATATTGAATAAGGGAAAAAAAAGATTCCGAAAGAAAGTGTAGTTAAGATTAAAACCATGTTTGAAAATTAGTTTTCCAAATCAAAATATGTTAAGCTTTTGTTTTTCCTTAAACACTCTTAGAATAAGTTTCTAAAATTTAAATCTCCCTTTCACAGGATTAAAAGGGTTTTTCCTGTGATTAGTGTTCCATCTTTGTTATATTGTTGTATTGCTTTAGTATTCCTCTAGCACCTATATTCTGAAAATGTTTAGATTCAATTGAAAATAAAGTAAATTTCCCAATAAAAGGAAAAAAATTAATCAGGTATATAATAAAGTTTACTCATCATTTCCACCACCAAAATATTTGCTGTAGTTTTTTATACTATTTATAAAGGAGCTGAAAGAAATATAAGATGATTATAATTGCATTCAAAATATAAAACAAGGAGGCTATAATGAATACGAATTTAAGCAAGTTAGAAAACCAAATTGCAGCTTGAACAGGAAGTCTTTAGGGACAAAAGTATTATAATGAATCAGAAAAGGTCAAAGATACTCCTCAAGTAATTGAAATGTTCTGTGTACCAAAAAATAAACACTTTGATGTGGTTGTATGACTCAGGAAGTATAAACAAGTAACACAAAACACAGCCCTAGATTAGAGAACTGCAAAACAAATATATCTTTATTATGTCTTTCAAGTTTAAAGGAAAAATTGCTATTTCTAAAGGTTTTAAAAGTAAGGGTTGTGCTATTGACACTTTAAATTTGTTGGCAATTCATAAAAGTTAAAATGATTCTGTTAAAAGCCTGGAGTGTGCTAACGAAGGGATCTGGTTACAAGAATTATTTCTTACATTGGCTATATGCAATTCGTGATATTTCACTGACATTTTGGGTTTTTTTTTAACTGTAGGTTTTATTTTTAACTTGTTTTTTAAACTTTCTCCAGCTTTATGGTTCCATAATGTAATTTCTGAAGAGTTTGGAGTGGGAGTGAATATCTTTTGGAAGCACCTTCCATCTGAATGCTATGATAAAACAGATACCTATGGAAACAAAGATCCTACAGCAGCATCAAGAGCTGCACAAATTCTGGACAGAGCCTTGAAAACACTGGCTGAATTACCAGAGGAATATAGGGACTTCTATGCACGACGAATGGTCCTACACATTCAAGACAAAGCCTACAGCAAGAACTCTGAGTAAATAATGAAGTGAATGCCATGCACATCAACCCTTTAGTAAGGTATAACGATATAAATTAAAGATTTTGTTAAAATAGGAAAGATACATCAGATTTACAGATTATGTAAGTACGAAGGGGTGTTTTTGTGGATTCTACTTGATACAGATTGTTATAATTAAAGAATGCTGTGCTGGGACCACTCTTTAACACTCAGATGCTGACCGCTAAAAGTCCAACTTAAAATGACTTAAAAACAGTAAGAAAATATGAAATCTATTGACAGAATGGGCTGCAGTGTTTCTGATCCAGTGATTCAGTAATGTCATCAAGAACCTTGGGAGCACGCCTCCACACCCCACCCCCTTTTCAACCACAACATTGGCATCATCCTAAGGCTGGCTACCCTCGTGGTCATGGGATGATTGCCAGTAGCAGTTGGAGCCTTGTGCATCTTCATTTACATGCAGCGGAAGAGTCAGGCTGGATTCTAGGGGCCCCGTCCTAATATGAGGAAGCCTTCCCAGAATTCACTTGCCATATCCTTAGGTCTCATTGCTCTAAAGTAACTTAGACCTGTCCATCCCTGAGCCAGTCACTGGCAAAGGGTCTAGAATAACCTTTAGGGCAGTCAGGTCCGCTGGAGCTGAGAGTAGAAGTCGAGGCCACATGAGGGATATATGGGGACAGAAAGGATAGTTTTAAATCATGGTTCTGATAGGAAAAACATGAGCAACCCACAGTATCTATTACATTTGCCTAGAAGCAGAATTTTTTGAGGAACTTTAAAAAATGTACAGATACCTAGGTCCCAACTTTGTAGACTGATTCAAGAGTGTTTGGGATTTGGTATATGAACTTAATAGACCTCACAGGGTGTTTTGATGCATAATCAGAGCTGAGATCAACTGGAGTTGATGATAGTGACTTGGATTATTAGTTTTGTGATTAGTCCAAAACAAATGTTTAATCTGATCTTGACTTTTCTTGCCACCCAGTGTGTCAGGTCTATCCTTTTTTTTTGTTTTTGAATGTTAGAAAATAAATGTTTTAATTTATACCTATGTCTAAACCTTAGCCTAGTTAAAGATTTCCCAACTTTTTTTTCTACCGATCCCTTTTTTAAAAGAAAAATTACTTAAAGAATGAATAAATGAGATCCTAAAAGTGTTGTCATTGAAGACAGTGAGCCATTGTGTGTGGATCTCTGCTTTTCTTTGTTTTGTACCTAGTAATTATATTGCAGTGTCATTGAAGACCAGATAATCTTCGCTGAACATAAATGTGTTCATCTAAAGCAATCTCTTAGTATATCAATTTGGTGCATTTTAATTAGAGAAAATCATTTTCTCTATCGAAGAGAATCCATTCACTCATGTCCTATAAATTATAGTAAATAAGGAAAAGCATATATATAACATTCTGAATTTCCTAGGTGTCTTTGGAAACAGGTAAGTTACTCAGGTGAATAAAGGTGAAAAAAGTCTTGTCAGAAAAGGAATGATTATATTAGCCAAATTTAATTACCAGATTTTGATCTTCATTAAGCAAAGCAAAGAACTTCTTTACTGATTCCTTGTCCTTCAGTAAGGAAAAAGACAAAACTATCCTTAGTTTACACAATATTTATGGTCAGTTTTTAATAAATCTTGTTTTTTTCTTAACCAGCAAGAGAACTGATACAAAGTATAAATCCAGAGTCATGTAGAAAACTTGGAAGTATTAATAGAATAGATTACAGTTTGTGCACTGAATATTCATCTTAATTGTTTAATGGAGAAGCAAACTGGATGACCTTAGATAAAATAACATTTATCTATGAAGCTTATTTTCCTCATCTTTAAAACAGAACTACAAAAATGCAGAGAGATAGTTCAAGGGCAGGCACATAGTTGATAACTGGTGGTAGTTCTTCTATTTAATTATATTCCTTCTTTGCTGAGAGATTTGAGGTAGCTCCTGTTGCAGTATTAATTTATAATATTTAAAAAGAGAACTTTCCTTTGGGATGTTTTAAAATTATTTCCCTGGTCATAATTAATATTTGGGTCTGTTTATTTCAAATACAAAATATTTTAATCTTTTTTTCTACTGGATTAAGACCAAATGAGATGTTTGTTTTTAATGTATAAAATATTATACAGTGTATGTTAGCTACAACTTCTCAGGAATTCTGAATCTTAGAACTTTTTTATTGAAAGAGATCTTAGAAGCCATCTAACCAACCCAGATTGCTTAATGATTGTCTGGGTTCACATAGCTATGGGTGATAGAAACTGGGATTAGTTGTGACCAGTAATTCTCCATTCTTTCTCCCTAATGTGCAGCACATCTCCAGTACTTCTGAATAGATTACACAGCTTTTCTTTGGCTAGTTTGGGGCTTGACCTGATGCAAAGAGGAATTTTTTTCCTCTGCCAACAAAATTTCTCACTGCACTGCTTGCTACACAGGCAAGATTCAAAATAAAAGTAATGGTGGGTCAGGTGCGGTGGCTCATGCCTGTAATCCCAGCACTTTGGGAGGCCGAGGTGGGCAGATCACGAGGTCAGATCAAGACCATCCTGGCCAACCAACATGGTGAAACCCCATCTCTACTAAAAATATAAAAATTAAATGTTACATGAAAAACATATTTGAAACTGTACTGCCATTTGTGTAAAACAAGGTATGTGGTGTGTGAACATCTTATTTGCATATGCATATAATCATCTCTAAGGATGCACGAGAAACCAGTGATAGTTATGCCTCCAAGAAGAGGTTCAACTAGGTGGGCTGATTGGAATCTGCAATTTTGTATTATTTGGACTTTTGTTCACATTATCCTTTCAAAATACATTTTAAAAATACTGTATACACCGAGGTGGGTGGATCATCTGAACTCAGGAGTTCAAGACCAGCCTGGGCAACATGGCGAAACCTTGTCTCTACCAAAAATACAAAAAATTAGCTGGCTGTGGTGGTGTGCGCCTGTAGTCCCAGCTACTCAGGAGGCTAAGATAGGAGGATCACTTGAGCCTGGGAGGTGCAGGTTGCAGTGAGCTGGAATTGTGCCACTGCACTCCAGCCTGGGTGACAGAGTGAGACCCTGTCTCAAAAAAAAAAAAATATTATATGCAGAGCTGGGAGTGGTGGTCCACACCTGTAGTCCCAGCATCTTGGGAGGCTGAAGCAGGAGGAGTGCTTGAAGCCAGGAGTTCAAGTTCAGCCTGGGCAACATGGGGAGACCTGTCTCAAAAAAAAACTAAACAGACTGTAATTATTAGCATTTCATAACATTATTTGTCTTGGTATTTGAATACATTAGAATTCTATTTGTCCTGTAATTAATTTCTAACTCACTGTGATAAAATACCAAAACAAACGAAACAAAGTCAACAAAACTTAATTTGTATCCTTCATCCTTTTGAACAGCAGCTATGTGAACATTTGGAAAGAACCTTAGTAAGGCGGCTTTTCTATCACCTATAAAAAGTTGCCAACAGACATCAAAGGAGTTGACAAAAAAAAAAAAAAAAAATGCAGGAAGCTGGAAGGCAGGCCTGGATGGAATTGGAACTGTGCTGCTGTGACTCCTTTCCCCAGTGCTAAAAAATAGATGTAGTCAGGAGGAACTAACATAGATTGGCAGTCACCCACACATCTCTGGTGTTACCTTAGTCTTGTTTCAAGCATACAAGCCACAAGTTTTTGGGTGTCTTAAATATACCTAAGTTGTAGTCTCTATTTATTTATTTATTTTTTTATTATACTTTAAGTTCTAGGGTACATGTGCACAACATGCAGGTTTGTTACATATGTATACATGTGCCATGTTGGTGTGCTGCACCTATTAACTTGTC
The DNA here is from genome assembly GCF_028885625.2 of Pongo pygmaeus. Lineage (NCBI taxonomy): Eukaryota > Metazoa > Chordata > Mammalia > Primates > Hominidae > Pongo > Pongo pygmaeus. The sequence goes on along the minus strand of NC_072384.2, from coordinate 99,984,251 downwards.
ATTTACATTAGGTATATCTCCTAATGCTATCCCTCCGCCCTCCCCCAATCCCACGACAGTCCCGTGTGTGATGCAGTCTAAGTTCCATTAAACAGGATACTAAAATGACCTTTTTTGGTGACTCTGCCTGTCTCTACCACTAACAGGCTTAAAAGCTGCTGGGTCTCTTCCTTTGTAAAGAGCAACATGAGTTTACAGATGAGGTCTGTCTATATCTCCTCTTATGTTTGTTTCTCTTAAAGAACTTCAAGTGAAATAAAACAAAATAGCTCTTTTATGAATACTACCTTTTCTTTTGTATTTTACCTCATAAGCTTTAATGTATTAAACATATCTATACCAACATGCTGGAACTTTGTATTGTCTGTCTTATATCCTCATTGCCTAGACCTTCCTTGACCTTGGTGGTTACTTAGATAGTACATGAATGAAATGAAAAATAGATTACACCATACCCTAACCAAGTCTTGTAAGAAGCTAAAGGACTACAGATCCCTGAGATGATTAGCACAGAAAAGAGAAAAGGATGAACTTGTTAGAGGTTTTGTTCTCTATGAAATCCAATAAAAGAAGTGGATATAGTGTAAATTTTTATGGAGCAATTTTAAAGGGAGAAGATATGTATTTGTACAAAAAAGGTTCAAAGTTGCTCATTTGAAAAGATGTGGAGGATAATGAAAAGATGTACAGTAAGTCCTCACTTAATGTGCATAGGTTCTTAGAATCTGTGACTTTAAACAAAAGGACAAACAGCAGGTCCTCAATGTTTTGTTCATTGTCATCGAGTTAAAACAATGATGAGAAAAAAATTGGTTTTGTTATATTGGTTTGCTTCAAGTCCCAGTTTCCAAGAACCTACTGATATGTTAAGTGAGGACTTACTGTATACAAACCCAATTTAGCAGGGTGGAGAAATGGCTTCCTTTTCAATAATCTGAAGTTTTAACAATGCTAATAATATAAAGCACATCCAAACAAACTTCTGTGGATGATCAACTTTAATACAATTATACATTCATGCTGTGGTGGTAACAACTTTCACATTATTTGTAGGACTACTTTTCTCAACTCATGACAAAGGCACAATCCAAAAGTATAAATTAACATTACAGTAAGTTTTAAACAAATGTGGACAAAGGACCAATCTGAAGTATTAAACAGAAAACATCTGAATATGGATCAACTTGAATATATTTTCATTCCAGAAAATATTTTTTCTTACTGTCTCATTTTGCTATGATGGCAGTTTTGGGTGCCTGGTGAGTTACTCTTAATACTCATTCAACATGTAACAATTATAATTAAGCATTCACATACTGGATAGACAACCTAGATTTTTAAATATGTCTGATTTTTAAAAATTATTGTTAAATGAATTATTCTGCTAAATGTCTTACTTTTCCATTTCAGTTAATCATGTGAAAATAAATGCTTTTTCTTCCCCTTATAGAATTCAGTAACCCAGCTATTTTACTTTAGATACATATGAATTTAACCAAGGATTATTAAACAAATAGAAAAAAAGCCATCCAATCATAGTGCTTAAAGGCAATGTAATATGTAAAATGTTAAAATCAGGCTGATTTATTTCCTTGATGGGAATTTTTGGTCTCAAAAGAAACAGGAGGTATTTAAAGAAACTGAAGCAACATACTACTACTTTGTCTTTAAAAAAAAAAAAAGCCATTTAGAGATGCTGTTCTGCAGTTTATAAAATTAAGTGTTAAAACACCAAAAAGAGATGTTATTTTTTAAACATTTGTTAAGAATCCTTTCTCATGAGTCTCTGAATATTTGGAATGTATTTATAGAGTCATTAAAATATAATTCTGGGAAGAAACCAAGAAATTAACATTTTTATTCTATATGGCTTTATAAATCTGTCTTCTGGGTCATTAAGGTATTAAGCTTCAGTGTCTTTTTTTTTTTTTTTTAGTCCTAAAGCAGCATGTTACTTCCCTGCTATTTCATGACCTGCAAAAGCTAATTATTAATAAACAACAAACTGCTCACCTTTTATTGTAATCACCCAATTACAATGTCAATGTTGGCTGACATTCATTAGATCTGGATTTCTCAAAGTGTATTTATCTAGGTCAAGAAAAACGGGCAGAAGGAAACTTCACCCAAATTATGTAGCAGTGTTAAGCAAATTCAGTTTTTGAGCCAAAATTAAATCATTTGTGTCTTCAAACTTTCCCTTGTAACTTTTCTTATAGCAATGTAATTTTGCATTTTGGCCAAAGAGAGCTATTTTCTTTTGGCAGACAAAATCATGCTTCTGGAGAAACACTGACTTAGATCTATGGAATCTGTTTCCTTTTTAATACAGCTCTAACAAATAGAGCATTATATATTTATTTTATCCAAGTTGATCCTTTCAAAAAGACTGATATAATGAAAAATTTGAAATTTGCTCTGTAGTACATTTTTATCCAATATACATAAATATGCTCAATTTAAAGCAATTTTCCAAAACAACTGGTTTTTGGACAAGATTCAAGAAACCCCAGAATGTCTTATCCAAAATAATGAAAAACTGACAATTAAAAATTAAACAATAGTGCTTAAGTGTAATTTTGTTTTATTTTGTTTTAGAGATGAAGTCTCACTATGTTGCCCAGGTTGGAGTGCAGCTAGTCACAAACACAATCATGGTGAACCACAGCCTGGGCTCAAGCAATTCTCCTGCCTTAGCCTCCTGAGTAGCTGGAACTAAAGGCACGTGCCACCACACCTGGCTATGTTTTTAAAAACCACCTTTACACTATTGTACACTTTTGGACATATGGAAACAAATATATGTTGACTCTCATGAGAAAAGTACTTGGTGACACATTAAAGAATGAGTGAAGGAGTTTACAAAAACACAAGAGGCAGGGTGCAGTTATTCCAAAATGATAGAAAACAGCATCGTACCTTTGCTTTTGTTTGAAGAGAAATGAAAATATTTCCACTCAAAATAGCTAATTACTGTTAAAATGTCACCAAATTAGTTTAAAACATTACTCAGAAAATCAGTTATTTCCAACAGTAACAATTTTAGTTACCTTTTATAAGAACAATGTTGTAACTTTCATTTTAAGGGTCTTATATCTCCTCAGGATTATTACAAACCACCTTGTTAGATTTCAAATTAACTAATTCTAACTCAATCCAAATAACTGCTCACATTCACAAGCAAAAAATACTATTGCACATTACACTCACATTTTAGGAATGTGTGCTTCCCCCCATACCCCAAAACTGACAACGCAGCTATGAATTACATCCCATTATCTGAATTTATAACACTCGAAAGTGCTTATGTTCTTCCACTGAACAAGTTCATTAATATATCTGTAATCTCAAAATACTTCATGAACCCTGAAGTGATTCTCTATGGAAGGAGCTTCCTTTGTAAAATGAATTTGGCTAGTCACCTGCATACCAAAATCCCCAAGTATCTGAACAAATTTCTTGTGCTCCTTTCCAATCCAAGATCTCATTGGATCACGTACTTGGTAAGGTGTTACATGAGTGTGAACGATAATCCCTGTTTGTGCAAATTCTTTCAAGACTTCTGGATAAGTAACCCAAGTATTGCTTCCTCCAGAATGACCACCATCCAGCCAATACATTGTTCTTATGCTTTTGATAAAAGCATCTATGTTCTTGTCTTTCTTGGCTTCTTTCAATTCAAAAAGCAACTGATTCAAAACAACACAACCTTTACTGAATCCAATCAAAGTAAAAGATGCATCATTTAGTGATGGTGGATAAAAACTCATGGCAGACTCATCAGATTTTTCACAGGTCCTCACTTTTTCTCCCTGGCAACCATTCGTAGTATGAGAAGAACTGGATCTACAGTTAGATGCTATGGAATCCTTATTCCAAACATTCAAACTTTTCTTTGATAAACTATTCTGACTTAAATTAAAAGCATTAACTAATAACATATAAAGGTGCTTAAAAGCTCCAAAGTCAGTGTTGTGTTCTGGGGCACCAAACATGTTACTTTTCACAAAATTGTCATAGCAGCTGAATTTGTGCAAATGCATTCGGGAACATTTTATCACCCAAATATAACTATTGGGGAACCGGTGGGCTAAAATGGTAGCAACATTTTCTAGACTCCAGTTTTCCCATTGATAATTCTCAGGATGACGAGTCATAATTTCATGGTAATTCTGAAAGGTAAGAAAGATGAAATAAGTATTAAGTACATATTTACATAAAATTTCCACAAAATAGTTTCCATTTTTATTGTAGAGAAAGGATGTTACAATGACCTATGGTTAATGCACACTAGAAATGAAAACTATAAATTTGTCATTACTTTCTAGTAATAAGATTTTTGAACCAATTACTTCCTCAGTTTAAGCCTGAAATCTATCAAGAGACAAGGAAATAAGTTATACCTACATGAAACAGTAAAAAGTTTTTAAAAGTTTAATTTTGAAGGGTTATAGGTATGTTTAACAAATTTTATTTAGTATATACATATAATCAATTTTCCTAACACATCAACTGAAAATATAAATTTGGTTCACTAGATAGACTTTTTGACCAACACAGAATCTTAAAATATTTCCCTAAGTTGCCATTCTATATCGCTCCCTCTTTGGATTTCTCTAGCAACCTGAACACTATGTTCAATTTCAAATTTAGTATTATACACAAAGCTGCAATAAACATTATAGAAAACTCTTTGTACACATCTGTGATTATATCCTTAAATTCCTAGATATGGAAAAACTGGGTCAAAGAATATTTGTAATTTAAGTCTGGATTTCTACTCTTGCCTTTTCATATCCTTTGCCCCCCATTCCCCATTTTTTGTGTGAGACAGGATCTCACTCTGTCGTCCAGGCTGGAGTGCAGTGGCATTATGGCTCACTGCAGCCTTGACTTATCAGGCTCAAGCAATCCTCCCTCCTCAGCCTCCGGAGTAGCTGGGACCACAGGTACGTATCATCACATGTGGCTAACGTTTTTATTCTTTGTAGAGAGAAGGTCTCACTTTGTTGCACAGGCTGGTCTCAAACTCCTGGGCTAAACCATCCTCCTACCTCATTCTCCCAAAGTATTGGTATTATAGGCATGAGCCACCATACCCAGCCTCCTTTGCCCTTTTGTATTTACACCTTATTTATAAGCATTCCATATACACTAACCATAACTTTTTGTTTAGGTCCTAGGACATGCATATAAATTGTTTTCCTTTTAATTTTACTCATACTGACTTTTTTTTAAAGAGGAGGTGATTCATTCAAATTTATTCATTTGTTCTATAAAATTTACTGGATACCTACCAGTTGGGCAGGGAGCAAAACAGACTAAACCCTTGTTCACATGGAGCTCACATTCTACTGCAGAGATACACAATAAACAACTCCACAAGTAAATAGAGCAGCATTCTATTTACTTGTCTACAACAAGAAATAAATGTTTATATCTACAACAGAAATAAAACATGAGCCACATTTAAAATTTTCAAGCACCAGATTTTAAAAAGTAAAAAGTTAACAGGTGAAACTAATTTTAATCATTTCTTTTGAGCTAAATATATCCAAAATATCACAATCTCAACATGTAACCAATATTAAAAATTACTGGAGGATTCTTAACATTCTTTTTTCCTTCCTAAGTCTTTGAAATCCAGTGTGTATTTCGTACTTACAGTACATCTCAATTTGGATGCTAAATTTTATCAGAAATACTTGATCTGAATTTGAATCTCATAAAATTTACAGCTGAAAAAGTAAACTCACATACCCAACTTGTTCCAAATATACTTAAAAGTTTTCCATTAACTGAACTCGTTATCCGTTTTTTAATATACATTTAAATTAACAGAAATTAAATACAGTTACAAATTTAGTTCCTCTATTAAATTTAGTTCCTCAAGTAGACTAACAACATTTTAAGTAGTCAATAGCCACAAGTGATTAGTGGCTACGATATTGGACAGTTCAAAACATATTAGACTTATAGCTTGGAAACATTTCAAAAAATATATATATTAGATGGTGGTAAGTACAACGGAACATAATAAAGCAGGAGAAAAGGAATACAAGGTGGAAAATTATTACTTAACACAGAATGGTCAGGAAAGGCTTCTCCAATAAAGTGATAGTTTGAAAGGACCTGAAGGAACTCAGAGAGTGAACCACGTGGGTATTTCAGGCAGAAGGAACTGCAACTGCAAAATACCCTGAGGTGGGAGCTTGCTGGACATAACCCAGACACAGCAATGAGGTCAGTGTGGCTCCAGAGGAGTCAACAGTAGCAAATGTGATCACAAAGGAGGGCAGAGAGATGGTGTGGGGAAAAGGAGAGGTGCTGATCAGGCTTTTTAAGACACCACAAAGACTTTGGCTTTTGCTCCGAAAGGATCTGGAGCCAAGGGCTGATATATGCTTTGAAAATATCACTCTGGCTCCTAATAATGAAGGGGCAATAGCTGACGCAAGGAGACCGTTAAAAGGCTACTGAAATATAATCCTGATATGAGAAGGTGGCTTGAACCAGAGTAGAAGTGGTCAAGTCCTGAATTTATTTTGGAGGTAGAGTCAACAGGATTTGCAAATGGATTGGATATAGAAGGTGACAGAAAAATAAGATAAATGGTGTGAGTTTTCCTTATTTCTAATGGTGATATACAGTATCTATCAGTTTTAAATACACCTTCCTTTTGACCTAGTAATTCTTCAAGAAATTTATCTCGTTGATATACTTACATATATGCATAAATAAATATGTATAAGGATATTTATTTCTGCTTCAAAAGAATGAGGCAGCTCTGAGTACTCCTATGAGTTGCAAAATAAGGGCTAAAAAATCCAGTACACTATGCAACCATTTGTATTTTTTAAAAAAGCCTGAGGCTGGGGGCGGTGGTTCACGCCTATAATCTCAGCACTTTGGGAGGCAGAGGCAGGCAAACCACTTGAGTTTGAGACCAGCATGAGCAACATGTGAAATCCTGTCTCTACAAAACAACAACAACAACAAAAATTGGCAGGGTGTGGTGGTGTGCCCCTGTAGTCCCAGCTACTCGGGATGCTAAAGTGGGAAGATGGCTTGAGCCCAGGAGGTGGAGGTTGCTGTGAGCTGAGATTTTGCCACTGCACTGCAGCCTTGACAACAGAGTCAGACCTTGCCTCAAAAAAAAAAAAAAGAAAAAGAAAAAGAATAAGGAAAAAAAACACATAAGTATAGAATGTCTCTGGAAGCATATATATATATATATATATAAAAATAACAGTGGCAGCCTTGGGGAAGGGAAATGGGCAACTGGAGGGAATGGGGTGAAAGAATTACTTTTCAATGTAAAACTGTAAATAATCTGAACTTTTAGCAATATGCACATTTTCTCTATTTAAAAATTAAAACTAGTAAATACTACAAAAATTCTATATACAAAGGTATAGGTAAGATAGAAAAATCATCCATATAACTACCAATTAAAAATAATCATTAAAATTCTGATGTCTAGCAGTCCAGTTTTCTCTAGCATACACATATACAAGTATGTATACAAGGAAGGATTCTTCTCCCCCAACAAGCAATAAGCTTATACATAGTTTTCACTTAAAAATATATTATAGGCATGGTTCCATATCAATACAGATTTGCATCATAATTGTTAGACATCTAAGGTTAATACCAATTTACACTTTCACTGAAAACATAAAAGAGTGCTTATTTTCCCACATCTTTACCCATCCTTAATGCTAATGGCTATTAGCATCAATTTTTTAAAATCCTTGCTACTATGATAAAATATCTTACTTTTGATTTAATTTGCACGTTTTGATTCCCAATCAGGTTAAACATTGTTAACTGGCGGTTTTCATTTTTCTTAATTTTCTGTTCATGTCCTATGATAATTTTCCCACTATGATGTTCGATACCTTCCTAAGTTATATTTCACTAATATTAGCAGTTTGCCATATATGTTAAAAATACTAATTCCCAGGCCGGGCACAGTGGCTCATGCCTGTAATCCCAGCACTTGGGAGGCCGAGGCAGGCGGATCACGAGGTCAGGAGATGGAGACCATCCTGGCCAACACGGTGAAACCCTGTCTCTACTAAAAATACAAAAATTAGCCAGGCGTGGTGGCGCGTGCCTGTAGTCACAGCTACTCGGGAGGCTGAGGCAGAAGAATCACTTGAACCCAGGAGGTGGAGGCTACAGTGAGCCAAGACCACGCCACTGCACTCCATCCTGGTAACAAGAGCAAGACTCCATCTCAAAAAAAAAAAAACAAAAAACAAAAAACAAAAAAAAAAACTAATTCCTAGAAGGTCATCATTTGACTTTTTTTTTTTTTTTTTTTGAGAGGGAGTCTCATGCTCTGTCCCCCAGGCTGGAGTGCAGTGGCAAGATCTTGGCTCACTGCAACCTCCGCCTCCCAGGTTCACGCCATTCTTCTGCCTCAGCCTCCCGAGTAGCTGGGACTACAGGTGCGTGCCGCCATGCCCGGCTAATTTTTTGTATTTTTAGTAGAGATGGGGTTTCACCATGTTAGCCAGGATGGTCTCGATCTCCTGACCTCGTGATCCACCCACCTCAGCCTCCCAAAGCGCTGGGATTACAGGCATGAGCCACCGCGCGCAGCCCATCATTTGACTATTTATGGATTCTGCTATTGCTTTCTGCACAATTATTTTATAACTAATGATATATACAATTATCATGAAATCATAGGCGCTTACATCTTGAAGGACTCATCTAAATCCTTTTTATAGTTAAGGAACCTGAGGTCCTAGAAACTAGTTATTTATATATTTATTTAGTTAATGAGCCAAAATGAACCTAGATTTTATGACTCTCAGTTTAGTCCCACCACATAGAAGGTGCTCTAAATCTAGAAACATGGTATTTTCCTTGATTAGCCCCAGGTTCCACGATTAGAGGAAGGAGAATGCTTATTCTAAGGAACTGTATGCAGTAAAATGTAAAGATGGAATCATTACTGTGTGTCAAAGCCCAGATCTGAGAACAATGGAAACACACTTTCATATTCTAAAAAGAGGCACCAGATACCCCTCTAGGAGTTACTAAGAGCTAGCCCAAACTGGTTCTGCAACCGAGGCTGTTACCCATGGCCAATCTACAGAATAGGTTAAAGACTAAGGAAAGAGAGAGATTTCTTTCAAGAGAGTTTTCATCCTAGTTGGGAATGCAATGCACGACTATCCCTGTAAGAGGTAAGGGGTGAAAGGCCATGCTTCTCATCCCCAGTGAGGCAGGCCACAAGAGAATCTCTTGAGAGTTTAAAGAATGCTTACTACTCCAGTTAGATGCTTGCTGACCTGCAAAAACTCAGAGACCCACTCCAAACTGCTATTGAAGTAAGGAACAAAGGATTTTTAGGAAATCTTGACATGTGTCTCCAAGAGTTTGTAGACAAATGATAGATTCAAACTAAGTGTTCTGCCCTTAGAGCAGAGGGAACTTCTGCTATGGTTTGAATGTGTCTGCCAAAGTTCATGTTTTGGAAACTTAATCCCTAAAGCAACTATGATTAGAGGTGGGATCTTTAAGAGGTGATTAGGTCACAAGGGCTCTGCCCTCATTAATGGATTAATGGTTCTTGATAAGAGGATGAATTTGGCCTCTCCTTCCCCTCCCCCACTCCCTAGTGCTCTCTTGCCCTTCTGCCTTCCACCATGAGATGACAGGGCAAGAAGGCCCTCACCAGATGTAGGCCCCTCCTAACCTCCAGAATCATGAGCTAAATAAATTTCTGTTTATTATAAACATAAAGTGCACATCTGAAGTAAGCAGGCTAGAATGACCAGAACAGGGTCCAGCCTAAGAGAGCTGCCTGATAAAGCACAGGAAGCTCCAAGGTACATGACCAGGAGACACCACTTAGGGCATGATCATCTATAGATCCTAACCTTTAGGAAAGCAAAACTTTTAAAGAGTTAAAACTGGAAATAACTCAAATGTTTATAAACTGCTGAATGGATAAACAAAGTATATATCCATACATAGAATACTACTCTGTAAATAAAAGCAACAGACTACTGGCTGGGCACAGTGACTCACACCTGCAATCCCAGCTCTTTGGGAGGCCAAGGCAGGAGGATCACTTAACCCCCAGAGTTTGAGACCAGCCTAGGCAACCTAATGAGACCCTCGTTTCTACGAAAAATTTTAAAAATTAGCCAGGTGTGATGGTGCATGCCTGTAGTCCCAGCTACTTGAGAGGCTAAGGTAGGAGGATCGCTTGAGCCTGGGAGGTTGAGGCTGCAGTGAGCCATGATCATGCCACTGCATTTCAGCCTAGGTGACAGAGAAATACCCTGTCTCAAAAAAAAGAAAAATGAAAAAAACTACAGATACAGGTAACAATATGGATGAATTTCAAAAGTATTAAATAGTGAAACAGTTGCACACAAAAGACTACATACTATATGACAAAGTAACAAAATTCTAGAAAAAGCAAAAACCATAGTGAAAGAAAGCAGGTTAGTGGTTGGGAAAAGGAAACTGACCATAAAGGAGCACAGAGGTACTTTTTAGGATAATGGAGATACTCTACAACATGATTTTGGTGGTTACATAATTACAACACTTGCCAAAATTCACAAAATTGTACTCTTACTTAAAATACAAGGGCCGGGCACAGTGGCTCACACCTGTAATCCCAGCACTTTGGGAGGCCCAGGCAGGCAGATCACTTGAGGTCAGGAGTTCGAGACCAGCCTGACCAACATGGTGAAATCCCATCTCTACTAAAAATACAAAAATTAGCCAGGCGTGGTGGCACACACCTGTAATCCCAGCTACTCAGGAGGCTGAGGCACAAGAATTGCTTGAACCCGGGAGATGGAGGTTGCAGTGAGCCGAGATTGTACCACTGCACTTCAGCCTGGGCAACACAGCAAGACTCCGTCTGAAAATATAATGATAATAAATAAATTAAAATACAGTAAAATAAAGGGGATACATATAATTATATACCCAACGCTTTAAAAAGATAACTCAAAATGGAAAGCACATACTTTAAAAAAATCTTGATCACCCTTCAAAATCATTATTGCTAGATGAGAAAAACATAGGTACCTAAAGAAATACAAAATACTATGGATATATGGTTTGGTTGTGTCCCCACCAAAATCTCATCTTGAATTGTAGTTCCCATAATCCCCACATGGGAGGGACCCGATGGAAGGTAATTGAATCATGGGGCGGTTACCCTCCTGCTGTTCTGGTGACAGTGAGTTCTTACAAGATGGTTTTATAAGGGGCTCATCCGCCTCTTTGCTCTCATTCTCTTTCCTACCACCATATGAAGAAGGGCATGTTTGCTTCCCCTTCCACCATGACTATAAATTTTCAGAGGCATCCCCAGCCCTGTGGAACTGTGAGCCAATTAAACCTCTTTGCTTTATAAATTACCTAGTCTTGGGTATGTCTTTATTAGCAGCATGAGAATGGACTAATACAGTAAATTGGTACTGCAGAGAGTGGGGTGCTGCTATAAGGATACCCAAAAATGTGGAAGTGACTTTGGAGCTGGGTAACAGGCAGAGGTTGGAACAGTCTGTAGGGCTCAGAAGAAAACAGGAAAATGTGGGAAAGTTTGGAACTTCCTAGAGACTTGTTGAATGGCTTTGACCAAAATGCTGATAGTGATTTGGATAATGAAGTCTAGACTGCACTGGTCTCAGACAGAGATAATAAACTTCTTAGAACTGAAGCAAAGGTCACTCTTGTTATGGTTTAGCAAAGACACTGGCAGCATTCTTCCCCTGCCCCAGAGATCTGTGGAACTTTGACCTTGAGAGGGATGGTTTGAAATTGGAACTTATATTTAAATGAGAAGTAGCACATAAAAGTTTGGAAAATTTGCAGCCTGACGATGCTATAAAAAAGAAAAACCCATTTTCTGAGGAGAATTTCAAGCAGGCTGCAGAAACTTGCATAAGTAACGAGGAGCCAAATGTTCATCACCAAGATAATGGGAAAAATGTCTCCAGGGCATGTCACAGATCTTCAGGGCAGCCTCTACCATCACAGGCCCAGAGGCCTAAGAGGAAAAAATGGTTTTGTGGGCTGGGCCCAGGCCCTTGCTGCTTTGTGCAGTCTTGAAACTTGGTGCCCTGTGTCCCAGCCGTGGCTAAAATGGGCCAACGGACAGCTCAGGCTGTTGCTTCAGAGTGTGCAAGCCAAAGCCTTGGCAGCTTACATGTGATGTTGGGCCTGTGGGTGCACAAAAGTCAGGAATTGAGGTTGGGGAACCTCTGCCTAGATTTCAGAGGATGTATGAAAACACCTGGATGTCCAGGCAGAAGTTTGCTGCTAGGGCAGTATGGAAAAGAAATGTGGGGCTCTACATTTCCCTACTGGGGCACTGCCTAGTGGAGCTGTGAGAAAAGGGCCAACATCAACCAGACCCCAGAACAGTAGGTAAACCAACAGCTTGCACCGTGTGCCTGGAAAAGCTGCAGACACTCAATGCCAGCCATGAAGGCAGCCTGGAGGGGGGCTATACCCTGCAAAGCCACAGGGGTGGAGCTGCCCAAAGCCATGGGAGCCCGCCTCTTGCATCAGTGTGACCTAGATATGAGACATGGAGTTAAAGGAGATCATTTTGGAACTTTGAGGTTTAATGACTGTCCTATTGGATTTCAGACTTGCATGGGGCCTGTAGCCCCTTTGTTTTGGTCCATTTCTCCCATTTGGAATGGCTGTATTTATCCAATGCCTGTATCCCCATTGTATCTAGGAAGTAACTAACTTGCTTTTGATTTTACAGGCTCATAGGTGGAAGGGACTTGCCTTGTCTCAGATGAAACTTGGACTTAGGCTTTTGAGTTAATGCTACAATGAGTTAAGACTTTGGGGAACTGTTGGAAGGGCATGGTTATGTTTTGAAATGTAAGGACATGAAATTTGGGAGGGGCTGGGGTGGAATGATACGGTTTGGCTGTGTCCCCATCCAAATCTCATCTTGAATTGTAGTTCCCATAATCCCCATGTGTTGTGAGAGGGACCCAGTGGGAGGTAACTGAATCATGGGGGAGGTTACCCTCATGCTGTTCTCATAATACTGAGTGAGTTCTCATGAGATGGTTTTATAAGGGGCTTCCCCACCTTCAGTCTCATTCTTCACCTTCCTCTTGCCATGTGAAGAAGGATGCATTTGCTTCCCCTTCTGCCATGATTCTAAGTCTCCTGAGGCCTCCCAGCCCTGTGGAACTGATTCAATTAAACCTCTTTCCTTTATAAATTACCCAGCCTCGGGTATGTCTTTATTAGCAGCATGAGAATGGACTAATATATATGGCCTTAGCTTTCTTGTAATTCAAATGATAAAGGGCAAGTATAGAATTTTAAAAAAGGACATACAACAAAACGACTGCAAAAGGAACATCAAGAAGTTAATAGGAATTAAGAGGACTTAAAATCATATGAAAAACCAGTTCCAATTAACAAACACCAAATAATGAAACAGTATCAAGATAGGCGAAGCTTCAGGCCCAGTGTGGTGGCTCACATCTATAATCCTGCACTTTGGGAGGCTGAGGTGGGAGGATCACCTAAGGTCAGGAGTTTGAGACCAGCCTGGTCAACATGGTGAAACCCCATCTCTACTAAAAATACCAAAAAAAAGAAAAATTAGCCAGGCGTGGTGGCACGCTCCTGTAGTCCCAGCTACTCAGGAGGCTGAGGCAGAAGAATTGCTTGAGCCTGGGAAGTGGAGGTTGCAGTAAGCCAAGATCATGCCACTGCACTCCAGCCTGGGCAACAGAGCAAGACTCCATCTCAAGGAAAAAAAAAAAAGATAGGCAAAGCTTCTAATACTATCTTACAAAATTCTGTTTAGCCCTATTCTGTTCAATATGTATTCAAATTAAGAATAAAGCTATAACAAGAATGCTGAGCAAGGTGTGGTGGCTCATGCTTGTAATCCCAACACTGTAAAAGGCTGATGCAGGAGGATCACTTGAACACAGGAGTGAGCAACATAGTGAGACCCTGTCTCTGTAAAAAATAGTAATAAAAGAAAATTAAGAAAATAGAATGTCCATAGGCATTCTAAAAGGATCAACACAATAAAAAGATGGGCTGTATTTAGCAGCGAAAATTTCACAAGGATAAATATTAGGCTCAAAAGAATCAAGTACAAAAATACAGATGAAGAAATCAACCTAACAGCATTTTATATAATAGCCAACACATTTCAAGTATTGTTCAAAGCAACTTCATGCATTGTTCAAAGCAACTCAAAAATACTCATTTATACAAGTCATCTACTGCACACCTACAACATGCCACTCTCAAGCATCACAGATTATATCAGTGAACAGACTTGAGCTTATATTTTAGTGGCAGAAGGCAAACAAAACTCAAAATGAAAAGTAACTAGTATAGTAAATGCAATGGGTAAAAATAAAGAAGAAAAGTTGATAGGAAGCCTATATATACTATGATTATTAAACAGGATGGTCAGAAAAGGCCTCAGAGAGGCAGAGTCTTGAGCAGACCTGGAAGAGGTGAGGTAATAAACCTACAAGTCATCTACTTGGAAGGCTGTTCCAGGCAGTATACACAAAGCTTTTTTAGGTATAGTGTGCCTGACATGTTTGAGCAACACCAAGAAAGCCAGAGAGGCTGGAGAAGAGTAAACAGAAAAAGGAGACCAAGTCAGATAGGTAACAGGGTGGGAAAAGAGAAATAATTAAAAGCCTTGCAGGACAGGACATTAACAGGAAGGACGCTAGCTCTTACTCTGAGTGACATGGGAAGTGATTGCACAGTTTTGAGCAGACGTGGAATGATTTGACTTATATTTTTCAATGGTTATTCTGATTACTTTAGATACACTGAAAAGGTAAAACCACTAGATTTGATGATATGAGGTACGAAAGACAGTTCTAATGGATGACTTCAAGATTTCTATCTTGAGCAACTGAGAAGGTAAAGTTTCCATTAATGACATGAGGAAGACTGCATATGGGTGAAGATCCAGAGATTTTAGGTTTAGGATATCTATTAAATATCCAAAAGGAAATAATCATGCATATAATTGGTTGGCCTAAAGTTTGGGGAGTATGTGTAGGCTAGATACATAAATGTTGAGGGGTGTCAGTGTACAGGTAGTGAGTAAAGCCATGAGACTGAAGGGAGTGAACACAGACAGAGGAAACGGGGAAGAACAGACGACTAGGATACTCCAATAATTTTTAAAGTCACCAGAGAGATAAGAAGGGACCAGAACTCATTTAGTATCCACACATTTAATCTCCATTGACACCTTATAAACTATTATTCTTATTTTATAGTTGAAGTAGCTGAAACACAGAGAGATGTAACAATTGTCCAGGCACTTTATACCTAAAAGGTTCTAAATCAGGGTTCAAACCCAGGCAATCTGGCCTCAAACTTTATGTAAGACTTCTTAGACTTCCTCTGAAGACTTGTACTACATATCCTGGCTGGCACACTTTAAAAACACTTTAGGAGATGCTCAATAAATGTAATCATTATCATCATCATTATTTTAGGAATGCATGCAGTAATTGTTCCACAAAATTATTCTGGCAGTCATAGTCAGAAATGTCACATGTTATTTTCCCAATCTGAGCCACAAGGGCACCAAGTAACTAAGTGACTTTTTTTCTCCTAAATCTAAGTACTAGTTGTTTTTTTTTTCTTTATTCTCTCTTTTTTTTTTTCCAGTTTTTATTAGCAGTCAACTAAACCAGTCGATTATTTTGAGGGCAAAAGAAAATACTATATATATATATCTATCTATCTTAATCATTATCTGACTCAGAGCACAAAGTTTCTAAGTATGTCATTTTAAGGCATCAATTTTGAAAATAAACTAATGTAGTTTCATAGTATAAGAAACGCATGTAGGCCGGGCACGGTGGCTCACACCTATAATCCCAGCACTTTCAGAGGCCAAGGTGGGCAGATCACTTGAAGTCAGAAGTTCGAGACCAGCCTGCCAACATGGTGAAACCCTATCTCTACTAAAAATACAAAAACTAGCCCAGTGTGGGAGCGCACGCCTGTAATCCCAGCTACTCGGGAGGCTGAGGCACGAGAATCACTTGAGCCCGGGAGGCGGAGGTTGCAGTGAGTAGAGACTGCTCCACTGCACTCCAGCCTGGGCAACCGAGCAAGACTCCGTCTCAAAAAAACAAAAAAGAGAAACATACCTAGCTATATTCTAGCTTTACCTGTCTAGAACTTTCTATGATGATGGATTATTTTCTATGATAATGCTATATATCTGTGCTGTCCAATACAGCACACACAAGCCATCTGTAGCTACTGAGCACTTGAAATGCAGCTAATATGACTGACTGGATTTTTAGTTTTATTTAATTTTAATTAATTCAGATAGCCATATATGGCTAATGGCTACCATATTAGATAATGCAACGTTAGATTAAGACCCAGTTTTCAGGGCAACATAACCACGGATATTTGCCTGCAGCTATAAAATAATAAACATAACATGCAAAAGCAAAAGTACAAAAGAGGTGAGCATCAAAACATTGACACGCTTAATAATTATCGTCCCTTTTCTTCTACCCATCCCCACTCTTTTTTAGGGTTACTGGGTGTCATACCTTTGTAATGTTTGTTTGTTTGGTTTTTAATTACTGCCACCGTTTTCTAAACACTACGTGCTAACTTAATTTGAAAGCCATCGCTCTGTCCCCTGCCCAACACACACACACGGTCCTCTGAGAAACCAAATTATAGAATGAATATACAAGATGCGTGTCACTCCCTGTCTCAAATTCCGCCTCTTGGAAACCTGGACCGACAGCTGGCTCTTTCGAGATCGTAGCCCTCGTTGGACACCTTCCCCATGGGGTTCTATGGACAAAGGGCGCCAAGGGCGTGGAAGGCACGGTTTTGGATTTCGTGGAGTAACGGAAGAGCCACCCTCAGTGAATGTGTGGGTGTGTTCAGGCAAGGAAAGGAACCAGGCAGCAGCCACGAGGGAAGAATCAGTGACCGCGTACGTATACACGACAAAAGGGAACAGATACCCAGGCAGGCCCCGAATTACCTGCACATCCCCAGGGAAATAGAGGACGTGATGCTGGGGCGGCGGCTGCGGCTCCTCCTTCGCTGGGTCCCCAGGGAGGTCCTGCCGCTCCAGTCCCTCCCCGGCCGCCGCCAACAGGAGCAATTCGTTGCTGCGCTGCGGATCGGCTCCAGGCACGGTGGAAAGCTGCAGGCACTGACGGCGGCGCACCTCGGCCGAGAGGGAGCATCGCGCGCCGCCGCTGCCGCCCGGGTTCATGGTTCTGGCCTGAGAGCAGGACGAGGCGTTTCCGATTCCGAGCTGCGGCAGCAGGAGCAGCAACGGCGGCGACCGCAGGAGCCTGAACCCCCACAGGAGCCTGAACCCGCACATGGGTCGCCGCCGCGAGAGCGGTTCGGAGGTGGAAGGGTTCCTGAGGGAGGGACTTCAGCAGGCGGCTCAACGGTCGGCGGCCGCGGCCCGGCCGGGAGCCGGCGCTGAGGCGACGACGTCAGAGGCCGACGTCTGCGCGCAGCGTGCGTAAGGAAAGGAAGGGAGGGGTGTGCGCGAAATCGGGCCTGGGATCCCGGAGAAGACGGTGGGCGTGGCTTGAGGAAGGGCGTTTGTGATTGGTGGGTTCTGCCGCGGCCGGGAAGTTCGAACAGAAGTCTGGGGAAGAGCAGGCGAAGAGCAAAGAGATGGACTGAGTACTCCCAGCTAGAGCAAGCGGCAGTTATGGCGCATGCGCAGCAGCAGGGGTGGCCGCAGGTCGCCGTTCAATAATACGTAATGTATAGACTTTTGAGTATACCAATCTCCCTGTTTCTGTAGGTTCACCTGAGATTCATCTGGTCTTTCGGGGCTTAAAAGGGAGACAGTCCCAAAGACGTGAGTAATTCTGACCTGTAGAGGATTCCATGGGAAGTCTTCTACAAGCCCCGAAGGAAGGGAATCTCTCTCCTCATACCTTGAGTTTCCTGAGTACAATTATTATAGATATACGAAGATCTCTATGCTCATGGGGAATTTGTGGTTAGATATGAAGCTAATTCATCTCTGTTTGGGAACAGGGTACATGGTCTAGGACAGGAAAAAACGGGGCGAGGCGGTATGCATTACTTGGTGTTTTGCTATTTGGAGGTTTTCAAAAACTAAACAGTGTAGGAAAGTCATGTGTGTCCAGCAACTATCTGTGGCCAGTTGAGTAGGAATAAGATTTGGCGAAGTGTATGCTCAGGCCTGTACTGCCAGCACTGTGGGAGGCCGGAGCGGAGGATCACTTGAGTCCAGCAGTTTGAAACCAGCCTGGGCAACATAGGGAGGCCTTGTCTCTACTAAATTTTTTTTTTTTTAATTAGCGGGGCGTGGTGGTGCATGCCTATAGTCCAAGCTACTGGGAGGGCTGAGGTGGGAGATTGGATCGCTTGAGCCCAGGAGTTGTATGCTGCAATGAGTAGTGATCCCACCACAGCACTCCAGCCTGGGCAACAGAAACAGACCCTGTCTCAAAAAATAAACCAAAAACAAACAAAACAGGGAAATGTGTGCGAGCGAGGATGAGATCCAAGTACTTGTGAGACAAAGCACTGTAAAGAGAATAATTAATGAAAATTACAAAAACTACAGCCAACATTTGTTGAGGGTTTACTATAAGCCAGAAATCTAAGCACTTTATATATAATTGTTCGGAGTTTATATATGTGTATTTAAGCACACATACTGTTTTCTTTGGTCTACATTTTGCAAATAATAACAAATGGCTTGGAGTAGGAACATAAATGAGCAAATGATAAAATATGATATATATATATAGACTTAGTGATTTAGTATGCTAAACTACTCTGGTCTAAATTGTTGCATTCCATCTAACATCAAAATATTGTTGTCAGTCAAAAATTATTCAATTAATTACTAAGGAAATCTGCTGCTTTCTAAAATAACTGGTTAAAAACAAGTAGAGGTTAATTATACAATAATTAGTATATAATGACATTTAGGCAACCTGACGTCACTCTGTTTTGCCAATTGCATACATGTTACTTTCCATTGTTAGATAGAGGATTGCTGAAATGTTATCTAAAAGTCCAAACATGTACATGAATTGCAAATGCAGCTTTTGATTTGTGATCTTGTTTTTAGCTTGACCTTATAATGAAATCTATTTTTATTTTTTTAAGACAAGGTCTTGCTTTGTCACCCAGGCTGGAGTGCAGTGGCACAATCTCGGCTCACTGCAATCTCTGCCCCCCAGATTCAAGCGATTCACTTGCCTCAGCCTCCCTAGTAGCTGAGATCACAGGCGTGTGCCACCACGCCCAGCTAATTTTTGTATTTTTTTAGTAGAGACAGGGTTTCTCCATATTGACCATGCTGATTGCGAACTCCTTACTTCAGGTGATCTACGCGCCTCGGCCTCCCAAAGTGCTGGGATTACAGGCAGGAGCCACCATGCCCTGCCTTAATGAAATCTATTCTTATTGAAGAGAATGGAGAATGTGTTTTAGAAGGAAAATTGTAGCAAATATTAAATGCTACAAAGTTGTCTCAGTATCGCTAAGGTAATTAAGGTCTTTGAGAAATACAAATAAGGATTTAAAGAGTAAAGTAAAGAAACAGACTAAAGTAAGCACAAATGTTTCCTTACAGTCAAGGGATTTGTACAGCCCTATAGGAGACACCTCCAGAGAAAGTAACAACTCTCAGTTGATTAGCTGAGGTATGTATGTCATTTATGGCAATACCTGTCTCCATCCCCTCCGTCTTCTTCTAGGAGACCAATTTTGTAAATCGCTACTTTTCTAACAACAGTGGCACAGGTGGCCCAGCATTCTCCCTTTTCTCAGAGCTGGTTTTCCATCCCGGAAAGAGGTCTTACATATACAAAGTTACTCTAATCAGTTGTGTGAGTTTTCTCTTCTCTAACTGATAGGGTTCTGCACAGGGATTATATTAATGCTTATAGTGTCCAAAAGGCTATAGCTTACCTCTGGACTCTTGAGAGTTCTCAAGAGATCCTGCTGAGCTCTCAGACCTTTTTAATGCTATTCAATATAATAGAAAAGTTGCAAAATTGGAAGGAATCTGAGAAAGGCTAATTTACAATGGAAAGGACAGCATTAAAAGGCACAAACTCCAATATCTACAGGGGCCAGGTCTATATTATAAATAGTAAAATTGGCCACAAATAAACAATAGGGAATGTAAACACTGGCAAACTAGAGAGATGTCATATTTGAAGAAGGCAGTCACTATTCACTGCTAGCCAATTGTAAAATGAAGGCAACATTTTGCCAAATCTTCAAACTTGTTAAAAGATTTCTCGACACAAATCAGATACAGATTTTTATGTTTCATTTGCCAACTTGTAAATGTTGACAACTAATTAAATTTGCTTGTAAAACACCGTATTAAATTAAATGCACACATAGGCCATATTTGGCCTATGGGCCACAGATGTGCAGCTTCTCTACTGAAAGGTGAAATGGGTGGAAACAGGAAGGCAGGAGATGGAGGGGAAAAAATAGACAAGACAAAAAAGACCGGGCACAGTGCCTCACACCTGTAATCTCAGCACTTTGGGAGGCCGAGGCAGGTGGATCACTTGAGGTCAGGAGTTCGAGACCAGCCTGGCCAACATGGTGAAACCCCGTCTCTACTAAAAATACAAAAATTAGCCGGACATGGTGGTGGGCACCTGTAGTCCCAGCTACTCGGGAGGCTGAGGCAGGAGAATCACTTGAACCCGGGAGGCAGAGTTTGCAGTGAGCCGAAATTGTGCCACTGCACTCCATCCTGGGCAACACAGTGAGAGTCTGTCTTTAAAATAAAAAAAAGCGGAGTGGGGGTGGCAGGGGGACAGCAAAAGCCCTTAAATGTGGCTTTCTGTGAGCAATTGAGAGGGAAAAGAATGGGGAAATGATTTTAAGAAGTTCTGTGAGATTTTAATTGGATCCCATTTGATGTTCTTTAAGAGATTGAAAAGTTTTAGTTTTAAAAAATTATTCTTGGTTTTGAACAGGTATTTTTTTGTGTTTTAATAAGCTTGTTTGCCAAAACTGGGCCTTGAGAGGAACAGGCTTCATATGAGGTATGCCACTCTAGCATGTAATTTGGCCCCCAAAATGCTTGATAAAATAAAAATTAGAGAATAGAGCCATTTGGGGATTTGAAAGCTTATTCTTTGGCTAGTTTCACCAGCTAAGCAACACCATGTACACTGTTCCTGTGGTTTATAATTTATTAGACACCTACTTCCTCAAAATGCAAATCACTACATGTCAAGACCTTATAGATTATCTTTACCACTCAATGAATCCTCAAATGCAATAATTAGCTAAAAATACTTGCATATATTGTACTTTACTCAATGTTAAAGGGTAGAAAAAATTGAATCAATTCAAAATACAGCAAATCCTTAACAAAATATTAACCAGCTGATATGGTTTGACTCTGTGTCCTCACCTAAATCTCATCTCAAATTGTAATCCCCACATGTCAGGGGAAGGAGGTGATTGGATCACAGGGGCGGTTTCCCCATGGTATTCTTGTGATAGTGAGTGAGTTCTCACGAGATCTGATGGTTTTATAAGTGTTTGAGAGTTCTTCCTTCACACACTTCTCTCACTTCTGCTGCCTTGTGAAGCAGGTGGCTGCTTCCCCTTCTGCCATGATTATAAGTTTCCTGAGCCCTCTGCAGCCATGCAGAACTATGAGTCAATTAAACCTCTTTCCTTTATAAATTACCCAGTCTTGGGTATTTATTTATAACAGTGCAAGAATT
The DNA here is from genome assembly GCF_028885625.2 of Pongo pygmaeus. Lineage (NCBI taxonomy): Eukaryota > Metazoa > Chordata > Mammalia > Primates > Hominidae > Pongo > Pongo pygmaeus. The sequence continues at coordinate 99,962,466 of NC_072384.2, read as the reverse complement.
GGACTAATACACAAGCCAAATCCAGCAACATATGAAAAGAATTATACATCATAAAAATGTGGGATTATCCCAGGAATGCAAAGTTGGTTTTTAATCTCTGAAAATCTATTAACATTATATACCATATCAATAGAATAAAAAACAAAAATGACATAATCATCTTAATGGGCACAGGAAAAGCATTTGACAAAATCTAACACTCATGATTAAAAACACTCAACAAACTAAGAGTTGAAGGGAACTTCCTCAGCCTAATAAAGGGCATTATGAAAAACCCAACTAACATACTTAATGATAAATGACTGAATGTTTTCCCCCTAAGAATAGGAAAAAAATAAAGATGTTTACTCTTGCTACTTCTAATCAATATCATCCTGGAAGTTCTAGCCAAGGCAATTAAGCAAGAAAAAGAAATAAAAGCTGCATAGATTGGGAAGGAAGAAGTAAAGCCATGCAGATGACATGATCTTGAATATAGAAAATCCTAAGGAATCCACTAAAAAATTATTATAAATAATAAACAGGTTCAGCAGGATACAAAATCAATACAACAATCATGTTTGTATATGCTAGCAATAAAAATACAACAATTCCATTTACATTAGCATCAAAAGATACTTAAGAATAAATTTAAATAAATGCAAAATTATATAGTGAAAGCTACAAAACGTTATTCAAAGAAATTTGAAAAGACCTCCCATATTAAATGGGAGGAAATGGAAAGATCTCCCATATTCATGGATCAGAAGACTTATTGTTAAGATGACAATTCTTTTCAAATTGATCTGCAGATTCAATGCCATTTGTATCACAATTCCAGCTGCCTCTTTTGCAAAAATGTTTAAGCTGATCCTAAGATGTATATGGAAATGCAAGGGACCCAGAATAGCCAAAACAATCTTGAAAAAAATGATCAAAGTTGGAGGGCTCACATTTCCCCATTTCAGTGCTTACTACAGAGCTACAATAATCAAGACAGTGCATACTGGTATGAGGATAGGCATGTAAAACAGTAAAATAGGATTGAGAGTCTAGAAATAGACCCTAAATTTACGGTCAAATGTTTTTCAACAAAAGTGCCAAGATAATTCAATGGGGGAAAAAAAGCCTTTTAACAAGTGGTACAGGAGACACATGCAAAAAAAGGAGTTGGATCCCTTCTTTAAGCATTCAAAACTCAAAAGGGGGTGTATAACTAAATATATGAGCTAAAACTATAAAAATTTTAGAAGAAAAAAATAGAAGTAAACCTTCACGACTTTAGCTTAGCCAAAGTCTTCTCATATATGGCACCAAAAGCACAAGATTAAAAAAAAAAAAAAAGGCAAATCGGACTTTTATCTAATTAGAAAAAGTTTAGTGCTTCAAAGAACACCAATAGAAAATGAAAAGACAGCCCACAGAATGAGAGAAAATATTTGGAAATAACATATTGGTTGTGTTAGTCCATTTTATATTGCTGCAAAGGAATACCAGCGATTGAGTAATTTATAAACAAAGGAGGAGGTTTATTTGGCTCACAGTTCTGCAGGCTATAAAAGAAGCATGTCACCATCATCTGCTTTTGGTGAGGCCTCAGGAAGATTTTACCCATGGCAGAAGAGAAAAGGAGCTGGCATGTCACATGGCAAGAGAGGTAGCAAGAGAAAAGGGAAGAGGTGCTAGTCTCTTTTTAACAACCAGATCTCATGTGAGCCTACAACCACTGATTACCATAGGGAAGGCACCAAGCCATTGGCTAGAGATCTGCCCCCATGACCCAAACACCTTCCATTAGGTCCCCCCTCCAGCATCGGGGAACACATCTCAACATGAAATTTGGAGGGGACAAACATCCAAACTATACCATTGGTTGAAGGATTTATATCCAAAGTATAAAAACCATTCTTACTACTCAGTAATAAAAAGACAACCCAATTTTTTAGATGGGTAAAGGATCTGAATAGACATTTCACCGACAATATACAAATAAATGATAAGCACATGAGAAGATGCTCAACACCATTAGCCACTAGGGAAATGCAAATCAAAACCATCAGAGATACCACGTTATATCTACCAGGATGGTCATAGTAAAAAGACAGATAATAAAAAATGTCAACAAAAGTTGGGTATTCATGCATTGCTCATAAGAATGGTGTAGTGGCTTTAGAAAGCAGTTTGATAGTTTTCAGAATGTTAAATGTAGATTTATCATGTGACCCAGCAATTCTACTCTTTGGTATATATTCAACAGAAATGAAAACATATAACCACACAGCAACTTGTTCATAAATGTTTATAGCAGTACTATTTATAATAGCCAAAAAGTAAAAACAACACAAATGTGTATTAACTGATAAATGAATAAAAAATGTCATATATTCATATAATATATTGATATTATTGAATAATAAAATATTAATCAATAATAACAGAAAGGAATTAGGCCAGGCACAGTGGCTCATGCATAATACCAACACTTTGGGAGGCTGAGGCAGGAGGATTGCTTGAACCCAGGAGTTCAAGACCAGCCTGGGAAACATGGTGAGACACTGCCTCTATTTTTTTTAAGTAATTAAATACTGATCCAAGCTACAACATGGATGAACTATGAAAACATGCTAAGTGAAGGAAGCTAGTCACAAAAGACTACATATTGTATGAGTCCATTTATTTAAGTGCTCTAAAAATTGAGTATCTATAGATTCAGAAGTTAGATTCATGATTACATAGGGATGGGGAGAAGAGGAACTAATTAAAACCTGGTCATTAAGTCCACTCAAGGGGACAAGAATTAGCTTCTACCTTTTGAAGAGGCTCTACCTCTTGAGGGGAGGAGCATCAAAACTCTTGTAGACATATTTTAAAACAACCATACCCAAGCTCACTCTAGACCCATCAGAATTCAGAGAACTTTGAATTTAAGCACAAGGTGAATAAAGAAATAAGGTACAGCCATTCACAGTGGCTCACACCTGTAATCCCAGCACTTTGGGAGGCCGAGGTGGGTGGATCACGAGTTCAGGAGTTCGAGACCAGCCTGACCCACATGGTGAAACCCCATGTCTCTACTAAAAATACAAAAAAAAAATTAGTCGGGTGTGGTGGTGCGCTCCTGTAATCCCAGCTACTTGGGAGGCTGAGGCAGGAGAATCACTTGAACCCAGGAGGCAGAGGTTGCAGTGAGCTGAGATCACGCTATTGCACTCCAGTCTGGGTGACAAGAGAGAGACTCTGTCTCAAAAAAAAAAAAGAAAAAGAAAGAAAGAAAGAAGGTAGACTTAGCTAAGACTAGATTATTGTCAAGTCCAACAGAGCTTGATTGTATGAGACTAAACATAACCTTTATCTTGAAAAACCTGGGGAGCCACTGAATAATTTTAAATAGGGAAACTCATTATCAGATCTGCACTTCAGAAAGATCACTGTTAACAGCAGTATGGAGAAGAAATTGAAGGAGGCAGAAATGCAGTCAAGGGAAGCCAGTTGGACAGCTACTTCAGTACTCCATATGTGTCTGTTATCTATTGTCACAATAATGTTGTATATTTAACAAACCAATCTCAAATTCAGTGGCATAAAACAATAGTATTTATCATTGCTCATGAACCTATTAGTCAGCTGGGCAGTTCTGCTGATCTGGCCCAGTATCAGCTGATCTTGGCTAATCCCTTTATTCAGCTGACAGAATGGCTAGGGGCTGGCTTATTTATTATAGCTTCACTTGCATGTCTGGTGACTGGCTAGCTATTAGCTAAGGCAACAAAGATAACTAGACTGTGTATCACTTATTATCTAGAAGAGTAGTCTGGGCTTATTTTCATGATGGCAGTGCCTAGGAGAATGAGCAACAGTGAAGCCAAGACTTAGAACTTGCATGTTATCCAGCTGCTGCATTCTATTAACCAGAGCAAGAAATAAGGCCAGCTCAATTCACGGAGTGAAGAAATAGATTCCACCTCTTAATGGGAGAAACTGCAAAGCCACATTGCATAGGACATAGATATAGAAAGGGTTGAAGAATTGTAGCCATTTTTGGAATCTACCACAGTCCACTCTCTGGCCACAATTATTCACATCCCTCCTCATGATCCCTCTTCCTACTCCAAAATACGGTATCATGGCATTTGAGAAAACAGCAGAAGCAGGAAGGTCACTCTCATCTTCCCCCTCATTTTTCTTTCCTGGAGCAGCCATAAAACTTAATTTCCTGAACTTCCCCTGAAGTAGATCATATGACTCTCTTGTCAGAGGTTCCTTTCCTATTTTCGGAGGAAAGGAACATCCTTATCTCTGAAGGCACAGGGTCACAGAGAAGGATCTGAACAAACAAGCCTTGCTAAGTTCCCCCCAGTTTATTACCGTTAGGTCACATCACCTTTGTCCATACTTCTCAGCTATCCACTTCTTCATCAAACATAGCATAAAAATACACAAACTTCCCTGTTTGAGTCTACATTTCTGAAAGCTCCTGTGTCATGTTAAACTTATATTTTAAAAAAGTGTATGCTTTTCTCCTATTAATCTTTCTTTTGTTATAGGGGCCTCAGCCATGAATCTGGTGATTGATGAGAAAATAAATCTCTTTTCCCATACACTCACATACAAATACATTCACTTCTACCGCAAGACACCCTAATTCTCGTCCAATCATGGTTTCATACTTCAGAATTTCATGTTCTGTATCAGGTACCAATGTGGCAGCACCTCCTGATATGCAAATCTATAAAGTGAAAAAGGTTACCTGTCCCTCATACACTCAATATTTAGTGGTGAAATAAGGAGTGGAACATCACATAAATACTTCCATTCAAAAAGAGAAAAGTTAGCACACTTCAGTCCTTGGTTCCGAGCAGTTTTGAAATTCCTCTAGACACATGTTATCAGATCCCTCTATTCCTGGGAAAGGGAATATTCCTTGATTGGGGCCCAGCTTAGGTCTCTGGGAGTGGCTCTGTATTCCATTGTGTCCTGTGAGTTTTGGCTGTAGATTCTGAGCAATATATTATGAGACACCTTTTCTTCTCCATCGTCCTTTGGATACATCTTAAGTAGCTCATGTTGGCAGCTGACTAACTTTCTTAACCTGCTTTCTGCCAATGGCAAATTAGGGATCCAGAGGTCTTTTTGCATGTTCGAATACTCTCAGTCCTTTTAAGGGCATGCTAATAGCTTTTTTACCTATAAAATTTACTTAAAAATTGTGTGTGTTTCCTATGTATTTGATTATGTCATGCTCCAAAGCTCACAATCATAATTGTTTTTTTGGTTTTGGGTTTTTTTTTTGAGACAGGGTCTCACTTTTTTGCCAAGGCTGGAGTGCAGTGGCACAATCACGGCTTACTGCAGCTTTGACCTGTGAGGCTCAAGCAATCCTCCCACCTCAGCCTCCCAAATAGCTAGGACCACAGGCATGCACCACGCTCAGCTAAATTTTTTTAATTTTTTTGTAGAGACAGAGTCTCCCTCTGTTGCCCGGGCTGGTCTCAAACTCCTGGGCTCAAGCGACCCTCCCACTTTAGCCTCCCAATGTGCTGGGATTACAGGCATGAGCCACTGTGCCCAGCCTCCATAATTGTTTTTAAGACATGCCTCTCACCAGACATGGTGGTGTGTGCCTATTGTCCCAGCTGCTCTAGATGCTGAGGCAGGAGGATCACTTGAGTTCAAGAGTTCTGGGCTGTAATGCGCTATGTCAATTTTGTGTCTGCACTAACTTCAGCATCAATATGGTAACCTCCAAGGAGCAGAGGACCACCAGGTTGCCTAAGGAGGGGTAAACCAATCCAGGTCAGAAACAGCAGGTCACAACTCCGGTGCTGATCAGTAATGGGATTGCACCTGTGAATAGCCGCTGCATTCCAGCTTGGGCAACATAGTGAGATCCCATCTCTTAAACAAATAATAATAATAAAGCATGCCTGTCTATATAGAGATTTTTACTTAGGGAAAAGGTTTCTGTGAGACCATGACCCTAAAATTCCAAAACCCCTCTGCCCTGCTGATAAGGTCTAATAGTTATACTTTAGTTCTTTCAAAGACTTGTATGAAGGATCTTATATTTATACCCTTGATCTTATCTGTGGCTACCAGGCTATATTTTAATTGGAGAGACTGGAGATAGAAAGTTTCATTTTCCAACATAAGAAGTCCTGGGCCCTTTATACTCCCTTTATATTTGGTTTGACTACTGGCCATTTTTAACTCTTGTCTCTTTCTTTCTGTATCTTTTCGTACACAACTAGGAGCTGATACCATCAGCATTCTTACTGAAGAACTCCTTAGTGAAATAGGGAAGTTCATAAAATGCTTGTGAGAAGATGGAATAAATAGGAATTTCTGTATTCCTCCTGATAAGTACAACTAAAAACCCTGGACATTATTTGTAAAACAAACTGAAGAAGACTCTGAAAGGTAGAAAGGAGAAAGCAGACCACCTAGGGATGCAGGACTCAAGGAACAAAATGGTGGTGATACCTTGGGTATTCTTTTTGCGTCATATATTGCAGAATTGGAGCTGAAGAAGCCAGCAACTCAGAAATGCCACTAGGCATAGACCAAAAACAAAAAGAAAAAGAAAATCCTCAAAAAGAGCTTGTAAGCTGGGCGCAGTGGCTCACTCCTGTAATCCCAGCACTTTGGGATGCTGAGGCGGGCAGATTGCTTGAGCTCAGGAGTTCAAGACCAGCCTGGGCAACATTGTGAAATCACGTCTCTACCAAAAAAATTAAAAAATTAGTCGGGCATGGTGGCACACGTCTGTGGTCCCAGCTACTCGGGAAGCTGAGGTGGTCCTGGGGAGCGGAGGTAGCAGTGAGCTGAGATCGTGCCACTGCACTCTAGCCTGGGTGACAGAGTGAAACTCCATCTAAAAAAGGGACCAGGAAACCTGGAAGCATTGGCTCACGCCTGTAATCCCAGCATTTTGGGAGGTTGAGGCAGGGGGATTTACATTAGGGCTCACTGTTTGTATTAGGTTGGTGCCATTAAAATGGCAAAGACGGCAATTACTTTTGCACCATCTAATATTTATATTCTATGGATTTTGACAAATGTGTACTGCCATGAATCCACCATTACAGTATCACACTGAATAGTTTCACTACACTAAATATCCCCTGTGTTCCACCTAGTCATTGCTCCCCTGGAGACCTCTGATCTTTTCACTGTCTCCATAGTTTACTTTCTCCAGGATGTCACGCAGGTAGAATTAGGTAGTAGCCAGCCTTTTCAGATTGGCTTCTTTCACTTAGCAATATGCATTTAAGTTTCCTTCATACCTTTTTTGGCATGACAGCTCATTTTTTTATTGCTGAATAATATTCCATTGAATTTATGAATCAGAGTTAATGTATTCTTTCACTTATTGGAGGATATCTTGGTTGCCTCCAAGTTTTCAGCAATTATGAATAAAGCTGTTATAAACATTTGTGTGCAGGCTTTTGTTTGGACATGTTTTTAGGTCGTCTGGGTAAATACCAAAAAGTGCAACTGCTGGATTGAATGGTAAAAGTATGTTTAGTTTTCTAAAAAACTCAAACTTATCTTCCAAAGTGGCTATACCATTTTGCATTCTCACCATCATTAAATGAAAGATTCTGTTGCTCTACATCCTTACCAACATTTGGTGTTGTCAATGTTTTGGATTTGGGCCATTCTAATAGGTGCGTGATAATAACTCATTGTTTCATTTTGTAATTCCCTGATGATGTATAATGTTGAGTGTCTTTTTATATGCTTATTTCCATGTGAATATTTTCTTTGATGAGGTGTCTGCTTAGATCTTTGGTTTATTTGTTATTTGGGCTGTTTGTTTTCTCACTGCTTAGCTTTTAAGAGTTCTTTAATCATTTTGGATATCAGGCCTTTGTCAGATATATATTTTGCAAATTTTTTTTCTAATCTGTAACTTGTCTTCTCTCTCTCTATCTCTCTCTCTGTCTCTCTCTGTCTCTATGACTAGGTCTCACTTTGTTGCCCAGGCTGGTCTTGAACTGGGCCCAAGCAATCCTCCCACCTCAGCCCCCCAAAGTGCTGGTATAGGCGTGAGCCACCATGCTAACCTTTTTTTGTTCTCTTAACAGTGAATTTCACAAAGCAGAAGTTTTCATTATGAGGAAGTCCAACTATCAGTGTTTTCTTTTATGGATTGTGCTTTAAGTGTTGTATCCAAAAAGACATCACCAAACCCAAGGTCACCTAGATTTTTCCCTGTTTTCTACTGGAACTTTTATAGCTTTTCATTTTACATTTAGATCTGTGATACATTTTGAGTTAGTTTTTATGAAAGATGTAAAATTTGTGTCTACATTTATTTTTTATTTTGCATGTGGATGGACAGTTGTTTCAGCACCGTTTGTTGAACTATCTTTGCTCCATTGTATTGCCCTTGCTCCTTTGTCAAAGATTAGTTGACTGTATTTGAGTGGGTCTGTTTCTATTTCTGGGCTTTCTATTCTGTTTCATTGATCTAGTCAGTAGTCTTTTAATAATTTCGATCCTCCCAAAGTGCTGGGATTACAGGCGTGAGCCACTGTGCCCAGCCAAGGTTCCCTATTTGTGAATGAATTCAACATATAATTTGGTGGTGGTGCAAAGTAATGTTTTAAGATCTCAAACTCTCGAAACCTATTAACCTAAATAGTTACTTTCTCTTGCCAGTTTAAAGAGGTGCCCTTTCCTCTTCTACTGTGTAAATTACCAAGACCCATCTTTCTTCTCATCTGCAACAGCCATCTTGCCAAGAGAGCCTCTACTGCCCAAGGAGCTCTCCCAGGAGGTTCTGTCATATTACCAGAGGGTCTGATGCTACTAGAAGATAAACAGCCCCTTCTCACACTGCCAAAATTGGGAGAGATGTGCTTCCAAAATGAAAATTGGAATTCATTTATTCTTAGAGACAATGTTAAAAGATAGGTACTTAGTACATCATGTGTTAAATGGCTTCTTTATGGTCTACTCTAAGAAAATAAGACTGTTTATGGCACTTTTATTACAAGTTCTAAACAAACGTCTCTTTGGAATAATCTTGAAAATTAACTTGGGGGCTTCCTATATGTACTGGTTACCAAGGAGTGGGGAATAGTTCACCTCAGCAAGAAGGAATATTTTATTGCTGACGTTGTTTACAATTGATATCACATGATGATTATCATTGAAAAGCAGATCTATTTTTAGTCTGTTTTACTATTGTTTTTAAATTTTCTCCCACATAAGGCATCTTTGGTTGCCTGCTCCCAAGAGCTGATGGTTTTACTCTCCCCGCGGCCCCACTACTTTACACACCACTGCTTATATGTGCATTAGAAGCTGGGAAATGGAAATTAGAGTTCTGTTATAAAAAAATAAAATAGGCCGGGCGTGGTGGCTCACGCCTGTAATCCCAGCACTTTGGGAGGACGAGGAGGGCGGATCACGAGGTCAGGGGATGGAGACTATCCTGGCTAACACAGTGAAACCCCGTCTCTACTAAAAATACAAGAAATTAGCTGGGCGTGGTGGCGGGTGCCTATAGTCCCAGCTACTCAGGAGGCTGAGGCAGGAGAATGGCGTGAACCCAGGAGGCAGAGCTTGCAGCGAGCCAAGGCCACACCACTGCACTCCAGCCTGGGCAACAGAGCGAGACTCTGTCTCAAAAACATAAAATAAAAATAAAAAGAAAAGAAAATGAAGAATTCAGAAGGATAAAAGCCTGGCATGAATCTGTGTTCTCCATTTTACCAACAAGATGATTCAGGGCTAGTAACATCCTTTCTGAGCCCCAGCTTTCCCTTCACTAAAATAGAGTTAAATATCTATTTTTGTGAGCATTAAGTAATGTGATTTAAAGCATCTGACACTTAGCATATACTCTTAACTAAAATTGATTTTCTCTTGTAGTAAACATTTTCATATTTTCTGGTAGCTCAGGATGTTTTGAATATATTTGCTATGTTTAGGGAATTTCCAATCTTAATATAAGTGGTGCTTCCCTAAGGTAAGCTCTGAAAATTTTTCCAGACTCTCAAAGCTAGGGCCAGCACACCTGTAGAAGACTGATTTGGAAGTTAGCAGCTTGAGAAAGGAAAGATTCTGCTTTGAAAACAATTTGCTGGTAAAGGCATATGACATTTGAGATGGCACTGCTTTCAAGGCCACAACTAGTGCAGTAGTGGCCTTGCTGGGCAGTGGGAGTGGCAGCAGTTACAATTAGCGTTTGGTAGGGCAATAATAAGTTGTGGCAGTGACTTTATCATTGGACCAGTTTTATGGGATAGTTTTAAGCATTGTTCCTGGAAGCCTAATTCCATACCTGCTCCTCTAGCCTCCCATTAATTCTCTGAGTCCTCCCATCTCCTTTTAACAAATTCTTTTCCGCTCACTCAGCCAGAATTAGCTTCTGTTACTTACAACTGTGAGCCCTGACTGAAAACATATTTCTTCCTTTGAAGAATTGTTACCTGTAACAGGCTAAGAATATTAAGGTAGAGGCAGTAATGATATAATTTATAATCACTGTAAACAAAGGTGCATAATGCTGGAAAACAAACTCTAGAAAAGTTTAGTGAACTATTATTGAGCAGAAATTGAAGAATGTATCTTTTAAGGAAATTATACATAATATGGGGATATTTTTTGCCAAGTTTCTTTATTATTGTTGGAAATAGTTGGAGACCTTAGACTTTTTTTGTCCTCCAAAAGAAATTATCTTAAAACCAGTTAATACAAATACAAATGTATACAAATTTTTAATCCCTGGATATTGATTCTTTTGTTTCTGTTTTTTTTTTTTTTTTTTTTTTTTTTTTTAATACACCCTCTCTTCTCTGTCACCCAGGCTGGAGTGCAGTGGTGCAATCTCAGCTCACTGCAACCTCCGCCTCTCGAGTTCAAGCAATCCTCGTGCCTCAGGCTCCTGAGTATCTGAGATTACAGAAATGCACCACCACGCCCAGCTAATTTTTGTATTTTTAGTAGAGATGGGGTTTCACCATGTGGGCCAAGCTGATCTTGAACTCCTGGCCTCAAGTGATCCGCCTACCTCAGTCCCCCAAAGTGCTGGGATTACAGACATAAGCCACTGTGGCGGCGGGCCAATTCTGATTCTTTATAGCAGTCCCAAGTGAGTTTATCAAGTCAAAGCCAGAATCAAAATGAATCAGGCATTATATAGCATATTAAATTTCTAGAGCTCAACTCAGCTCCCCTAATCTCTTAGCAGCAACAAGCAGAGTGGCAGCTCTCTCTCATTGCAGTAGGGAAATAACAAAGCAAGAGTAAAACTGCTGTTGCAAAGTGAAGCACATCACCACATTTCCATCTAATGCGTTATACTTCATGAGTCTCCCAGGAGCCAGAAAAACACAACAAAGTCTTTAAAAGTGAATCCAGATGTCGGCCATCACCATAGCAGTGCTTTAATTGTCAAAAAACAAAGAAACTCCTTAGGTACATTCTAAGCAGGTGTTTGTTCACAGAAAACAGAATAGCTGAAGAAACAGCTGTGGCATTATATCTGCTTCAAGACTAGGGAAGAAAATTACAACCTAAATGACAGAGAGACTACCCAGGGAGAGCATAGAAAAATCACAATTATTAGAATTTTGCAAGTATTAACCTATATGACATAATGACTGATAAATATTAATTACTCTATTTTACAGATGGTAAAACTAAGTGCCTTGTATTATAGTCATGCCTCATTCAAAACCTGTCAGTCTTTGACAAGTTCACTACATGATGAATTTATTTTACAAGATCCTTTATGCATATCATATAGCATGGGCTTGTTTTTAAAATATATATATATATTTTTTAACACAAATAATTTTCATTTTATGAAAATTAGAAAATAAAAATTAGCAAAAAGGAAACCTTTAAACCATCTCTAATAACTGCTAACTTTTTAGATGAGAGGATTTTACATCTGGATCTATGGTTAGGCTTCACAGGATCTGTGAACCTCTGAACTAACTAAAAAATGACAGTATGTTTTTTCCTGGGGTGAGACTGTATATACCTTTCTTCAGGTTCTCAAGGGTCTATCATAAAAATTAATAACTCTCCATTCTCTAGATTTTATATGTTTGACTAGAAGACCAAAGATTCATTACAGCTTATTAGTCACCGCTTGAGAAGGAAGGTGGCCTTTGTCTAAATGTTAAATGGGCCCAAATAAATAGTAATCTCTAAAATTTGGCTTAGCTTTTGTACAGCAATCTTTCAAAATTACTGAATATTAGGAAAATATTTCCTTTCTTCTTTAAGATTTGTACTTTTTGTTTCTGTGCATGTTTTTGTATGTGCAATCTCACAATTACCTGATGGACAAGAAGAATAAACAGATGCTTTTACAGCTCGCATTGGTGGGAAGATCTGGCACAAATGAAGTATCTATAAGGAGCAGCAGAGTCAAGGTGGTGATCCTGTGGAAGAATAACTGAAACCTGATATACTTGACAGCAGAAAATATAAAGCAAATCGAAAAGGAGAGAGTGTGGAGATAAATAAGGAAATGAAAGAACTGATGAAGTCACTTGGATTAAAAAACCTGGGAGTAAGGGCTTTGTTTATGATTGAACTTAAGAGAGAATTGAAGGACCACCTACCTTTGATGTTAACAAGAAAGTAAAGAGGAAACATATTTAGAGATACCCTTTGGTGAAAAACACCGAGATGGATGTGTCATTTGATGCATCACATTATTTATTCAACAAACTCTTAGTGAGAACTTACTGTGTATGAAAGACTATGGACTGAAACATATATAAGAAATAACTTTTGGCCCAAGGAATTTATAGTATAATTGAGGAAACAAATACAAATCACTTCTGCAAAGTAGCAGAGACACAGATGAGGAATTGTAATGTTTGTAAAATCAAAGTGGTAGGAGTAGTCAAAAAAGTGTTTACAGAATGGTATTCAAAATGGGCCTTAAGGCAGAAATCAGATTGGTTGTTACCTGGAAAACAAGGAGAGAAAGGACAAGGCAGGAGAAGAGAACAAGTACAAAGGCATGTGGGGGTAGGAAGGCATGGCATGGGTAGAAGATGCCAGGTAAATTGACATTGTGGGAAAATAACGAGTTTAGTGTGTGTGGGCATAGCAAATAATGACTCTGGTTTCTGCAAAACCCCAGGGGAAAGAAAATGAGATCCTGAACTATGGCAGTAACAGAGGGGAGAGGGAAAAGAGGATTAACTAGAGAAATATTTAGAAACTAAGAATCTCAGGATTTAGTACTTCTTGGGGAAGCCATCATGAATGCTGCCTCCAAAGCTGCATTATCAACAAACCAAAATATTGATACCTTAAAGTTAAAGTCCCACCCTCCTTTTAGAGACTGTAAGACATAGTTCTATCTTGTCTCACATCTCTACCTCTGTTAACCTCCATTTGGGCCAAGCATCCTCAACATGCCTATTCTCGTATTCCTCCAATTGCAACCTCCAGGGTCTTCGTGTTGCAGAACTCATGGAGTTGGATTCTATGTGAATTGTAAATCGGGCACAAGGTGCATAATGCCCTATTTACCTATTCCTTAGCTTCCCAATTCTTTCATCATGATCTCCAAAATGCCACCCAGCATGTCTAACTGCGATCAACAAAACACCCTATGACCTCAACCTCTTTCCTGAAGTTCCTTGCATTAATGGAAATTGCCCTGAGCTCTGATGTCCTTGCTTCTCTTGCAGCCCTCCCATGTCGAAGCTGTTTTTTCCTTCACCTTTTTTTTTAAGTATTTTAAAATTTATTTTCATGCCTTTAACACCTTATGAATTTGTGTGAATCATTCAAGATTACATCTGCCTTCCTTTCAAACTAGCTATGAGATATTTGATTCTCCTTCACAAACTGTTCATTCTACACAACTGGCAATCTCCGTAGTTCATTTTCTCAATTGGGTTGATTCCAACCTCCTCGAAAACGGTATCAATGGAATAAGGGTTTTTAATTTTTAACTTTTTTTTCTTTTTTTTTTTTGAGACAGAGTCTCACTCTGTCACCCAGACTGTAGTGCAATGGTGTGATCTCGGCTTACTGCAACCTCCACCTCCCAGGTTCAAGTGATTCTCCTGCCTCAGCCTCCCGAGTAGCCGGGATTACAGGCACCCACCACTACACCCAGCTAATTTTTGTATTTTTAGTAGAGATGGGGTTTCACCATGTTGGACAGGCTGGTCTTGAACTGACCTCAGGTGATCCACATGCCTCAGCCTCCCAAAGTGCTGGGATTACAGGTGTGAGCCAATGCGCCTAGCCCAATTTTTTATTATACTTTAAGTTCTGGGATACATGTGCAGAACGTGCAGGTTTGTTACCTAGGTATACAGATACCATGGTGGTTTGCTGCACCCATCAACCCATCATCTACAGTAGCTATTTCTCCTAATAGTATCCCTCCCCTAGTCCCCTAGCCCCCGACAGGCCCTGGTGTGTGATGATCCCCTCCGTGTCCATGTGTTCTCATTGTTCAACTCCCACTTATGAGTGAGAACATGCAGTGTTTGGTTTTCTATTCCTGTGTCAGTTTGTGAGAATGATGGTTTCCAGCTTCATCCATGTCCTTGCAAAGGACATGAACTCTTCCTTTGTTATGGCTGAATAGTATTCCATGGTGTATATGTGCCACATTTTCTTTATTCAGTCTATCATTGATGGGCATTTGCCAAGTCTTTGCTATTGTGAACAGTGCTGCAATAAACATACGTGTACATGTGTCATAGTAGAATGATTTATAATCCTTTGGGTATATACCCAGTAATGGGATTGCTGGGTCAAATGGAATTTCTGGTTCTAGATCCTTGAGGAATCGCCACACCGTCTTCCACAATGGTTGAACTAATTTACACTCCCACCAACAGTGTAAAAGCATTCCTGTTTGTCCACATCCTCTCCAACATCTGTTGTTTCCTGACTTTTTAATGATTGCCATTCTAACTGGCATGAGATGGTATCTCATTGTAGTTTTGATTTGCATTTCTCTAATGACCAGTGATGGTGAGCTTTCTTTCATATGTTTGTTGGCCACATAAATGTTTTCTTTTGACAAATGTCTGTTCATATTCTTTGCCCACTTTTTGATGGGGTTTTTTCTGTAAATTTGTTTAAGTTCCTTGTAGATTCTGGATATTAGCCCTTTGTCAGGTAGATACATTGCAAAAATTTTCTTCCATTCTGTAGGTTGCCTGTTCACTCTGATGATAGTTTCTTTTGCTGTGCAGAAGCTCTTTAGTTTAATTAGATCCCATTTGTCAATTTTGGCTTTTGTTGCCATTGCTTTTGGTGTTTTAGCCATGAAGTCTTTGCCCATGCCTATGTCCTGAATGGTGTTGCCTAGGTTTTCTTCTAAGATTTTTATGATTTTGGGTTTTACCTTTAAGTCTTTAACCCATCTTAAGTTAATTTTTGTATAAGGTGTAAGGAAGGGGTCCAGTTGCAGTTTTCTGCATCTGGCTAGCCAGTTTTCCCGACACCATTTATTACATAGGGAATCCTTTTCTTATTGTTTGTTTTTGTCAGGTTTGTCAAAGATCAGATGGTTGTAGATGTATGGCATTATTTCTGAGGCCTCTGTTCTGTTCTGTCCATTGGTCTATATATCTGTTTTGGTACAAGTACCATGCTGTTTTGGTTACTGTAGCCTTGTAGCATAGTTCAAAGTCAGGTAGCATGATGCCTTCAGCTTTGTTCTTTTTGCTTAGGATTTTCTTGGCTATACGGGCTCTTTTTTGGTTCCACGTGAAATTTAAAGTAGTTTTTTCCAATTTAGTGAAGAAAGTCAATGGTAGCTTGATGGAGATAGCATTGAATCTATAAATTACTTTGGGCAGTATGACCATTTTCATGATATTGATTCTCCCTATCCACGAGCATGGAATGTTTTTCCATTTGTTTGTGTCCTCTCTTATTTCCTTGAGCAGTGGTTTGTAGTTCTCTTTGAAGAGGTCCTTCACATCCCTTGTAAGTTGTATTCCTAGGTATTTTATTCTCTTTATAGCAATTGTGAATGGGAGCTCATTCATGATGTGGCTCTCTATTATTTGTATGTAGGAATGCTTGTGATTTTCGCACATTGATTTTGTATCCTGAGACCTTACTGAAGTTGCTGATCAGCTTAAGGAGATTTTGGGCTGAGATGATGGGGCTTTCTAAATATACAATCATGTCATCTGCAAACAGAGATAATTTGACTTCCTCTCTTCCTATTTGAAACCCTTTATTTCTTTCTCTTGCCTGATTTCCCTGGCAAGAATTTCCAATACTATGTTGAATAGGAGTGATGAGAGAGGGCATCCTTGTCTTGTGCTGGTTTTCAAAGGGAATGCTTCCAGCTTTTGCCCATTCAGTATGATATTGGCTGTGGGTTTGTCATAAATAGGTCTTATTATTTTGACGTACGTTCCATCAATACCTAGTTTATTGAGAGTTTTTAGCATGAAGGGGCATTGAATTTTGTTGAAGGCCTTTTCTGCATCTATTGAGATAATCATGTGGTTTTTGTCATTGGTTCTGTTTATGTGATGGTTTACTTTTACTAATTTATGTATGTTGAACTAGCCTTGCATCCCAGGGATGAAGCCAACTTGATTGTGGTGGATAAGCTTTTTGATGTGCCTCTGGATTCGGTATTTTATTAATTGCCAGTATTTTATTAATGATTTTTGCATCGATGTTCATCAGGGTTATTGGCCTGAAATTTCTTTTTGTTGTTGTATCTCTGCCAGGTTTTGGTATCAGGATGATGCTGGCCTCATAAAATGAGTTAGGGAGGAGTCCCTCTTTTTCTATTGTTTGGAATAGTTTCAGAAGGAATGGTACCGGCTCCTCTTTGTACCTCTGGTAGAATTCAGCTGTGAATCTGTCTGGTCCCGGGCTTTTTTTGGTTAGTAGGCAATTAATTACTGCCTCAATTTCAGAACTTGTTATTCTATTCAGGGATTCAACTTCTTCCTGGTTTAGTCTTGGGAGGGTATATGTGTCCAGGAATTTATCAATTTCTTCTAGATTTTATAGTTTATTTGCATAGAGGTGTTTATTGTATTCTCTAATGGTAGTTTGTATTTCTGTGGGATCGGTGGTGATATCCCCTTTATCATTTGTTATTGTGCCTATTTTATTCTTCTCTCTTTTCTTTTTTATTAGTCTTGCCAGAGATTTACCTATTTTGTTGATCTTTTCAAAAAACCACCTCCTGGATTCATTAGTTTTTTGAAGGGTTTTTCATGTCTCTATCTCCTTCATTTCTGCTCTGATCTTAGTTATTTATTGTCTTCTGCTAGCTTTTGAATTTGTTTGCTCTTGCTTCTCTAGTTTTTTTAATTGTGATGTTAGGGTGTTGATTTTGGCTCTTTCCTGCTTTCTCCTGTGGGCATTTAGTCCTGTAAATTTCCCTCTAAATACTGCTTTAGCTGTGTCCCAGAGATTCTGGTATGCTGTGCCTTTGTTCTCACTGGTTTCAAAGAACTTATTTATTTCTGCTTTAATTTTGTTATTTACCCTGTAGTCATTCAGGAGCAGGTTCTTCAGTTTCCATGTAGTTGTGTGGTTTTGAGTGAATTTCTTAATCCTGAGTTCCAATGTGATTGCACTGTGGTCTGAGAGACTATTTGTTATGATTTCTGTCCTTTTGCATTTGCTGAGGAGTGTTTTACTTCCAATTATGTGGTCAATTTTAGAATAAGTGCAATGTGGTGCTGAGAAGAATGTATATTCTGTTGATTTGGAGTGGAGAGTTCTGTAGATGTCTATTAGGTCTGCTTGGTGCGGAGCTGAGTTCAAGTCCTGAATATCGTTGTTAATTTTCTGTCTCATTGATCTGTCTAATATTGACAGTGGGGTGTTAAAGTCTCCTATGATTATTGCATGGGAGCCTAAGTCTTTTTGTAGGTCTCCAAGAACTTGCTTTATGAATCTGGGTGCTGCTGTATTGAGTGCATATATATTTAGGATAGTTAGCTCTTCTTGTTGCATTGATCCCTTTACCATTATGTAATGGCCTTTGTCATTTTTGATGTTTGTTGGTTTAAGTCTGTTTTATCAGAGACTAGGATTGCAACCCTTTTTTTGTTTGTTTCTTTGTTTTTTGCTTTCCACTTGCTTGGTAAATATTCCTGCATCCCTTTATTTTGAGCCTATGTGTGTCTTTGCACATGAGCTACGTCTCCTGAATACAGCACAACGATGGGTCTTGACTCTTTATCCAATTTGCCAGTCTATGTCTTTTAATTGAGGCATTTAGCCCATTTACATTTAAGGTTAATATTGTTATGTGTGAATTTGATCCTGTCATTATGATGCTAGCTGGTTATTTTGCCCATTAATTGATGCAGTTTCTTCATAGTGTCGATGGTCTTTACAATTTGGTATGTTTTTGCAGTGGCTGGTACCGGTTGTTCCTTTCCATATTTAGCATTTCATTCAGGAGCTCTTGTAAGGCAGGCCTGGTGGTGACAAATTCCCTCAGCATTTGTTTGTCTGCAAAGGATTTTATTTCTCCTTCACCTATGAAGCTTAGTTTGGCTGGATATGAAATTCTGGGTTGAAAATTCTAAGAATGTTGAATATTGGCCCCCACTCTCTTCTGGCTTGTAGGGTTTCTGCAGAGAGATCTGCTGTTGGATGGTGGGCTTCAGCCCTTTGTGGGTAACCTGACCTTTCTCTCTGGCTGTGCTTAACATTTTTTCCTTCATTTCAACCTTGGTGAATCTGACAATTATGTGTCTTGGGGTTGCTCTTCTCGAGGAATATCTTTGTGGTGTTCTCTGTATTTCCTGAATTGAATTTGGCCTGTCTTGCTAGGTTGGGGAAGTTCTCCTGGATAATATACTAAAGAGTGTTTTCCAACTTGGTTCCATTCTTCCCTTCACTTTCAAGTACACCAATCAGACGTAGGTTTGGTCTTTTCACATAGTCCCATATTTCTCGGAGGCTTTGTTCATTCTTTTTCATTCTTTTTTCTCTGATCCTGTCTTCACGCTTTATTTCATTAATTGATCTTCAATCTCTGATATCCTTTCTTCCACTTGACCAATTCGGCTATCAATATTTGTGTATGCTTCACGAAGTTCTGCTGTGTTTTTCAACTCCATCAGGTCATTTCTGTTCTTCTCTAAACTGGTTGTTCTAGTTAGCAATTCCTCTAACCATTTTTCAAGGTACTTAGCTTCCTTGCATTGGGTAAGACATGCTCCTTTAGCTCAGAGGAGTTTGTTTCACCTGTTTTTTCTCTACTGCTGAGTATCTTAGGGCTAAGAGTTGGAATAGATGTCTTTGTGTCCCATTGTTGCTTTCAAACCATTTTACTGCCACCTTCCTATAGGTTATCTCTTTCCTCAAATTTCATTCCCTCTTCTTCCCCCCTTATTGCTAATATTTAATGTCCTCCCTCCCCTTTCATCCACTGAAAATTTTAGCTTTTGGTTCATAGTTCACGTTTCACCTCCTTCTGCTTAAAATTTTTTCCTTGCAGATAACCCATTCTACACCTGCTTTCTCAGTTCCTTGATCTCACCTCCAACACCTTTTCTTGCATTTCACTCTGGGCACATTCCCATAGCCATTTCCCAAATTTATCAGAACCGAAGTCTGCACTATCTGTGAAATCTTGGCTGAAATATTTGACTTTTTGGCTAATATCCTTTTATCCTTTGTGCTTTTTTTTCTGTAGAACTCCTATAGCCACAATTTGTTGATTTAATGCAGACTCTCAATACCTTAACCCACTGATATTCATTATCAATCAACCTCTTCTTTATTCTACCTTCCTATTTGACTAGCTTAAATTCTATGGGTGATTATTATGACTCTTTTGTTAATACCTAGCTTTACTTCTTTATTCATTCCGCTTGGAGAGGTAGAGAAACTTGTCTGATTGGAAAATTTGGGAAGAATATACTGGGCATGGTTAGCTCAATTCATTCCTTTTACCTATTCTCTGCAGGTGGGTAATAAACCCATAAATTTCTCTGTAATCCTCTGACCTTGTGCCAAGATGGGAAGAGGCCTGCCCTGGTGCAGTGCTGCACTGTGGGTGGGTGAATGTGCTAATTCTGGGGTTTGGTATTAGGAAACTCATTTGCCCACACATGTAAAGTATATTCATTAATATATCAGCTTAATAAAGGTGATAATTTGGCTTCTTCTATCTTATTTCTTTGTCTCCTTTCTCAGTTGTTCAGAACTCTAGCAGGGAAGATTTTGGTTAATTTGATTTCATCAAAGTCCTCAAATTCACATCTCCCTTCTCTCTCCTCTATATTGTTAATATAAACATGAGCAGTATGGTATGAATTATTCTGCACTTTATTCTTTTCGCTTAATTATATATCTTAGAATTCTTTCCCTATCATCACAAATTTACTTATTTCTTTTAATAGATACATAGTATTTCAATATGTAGTAGTACCCCAAAAATGTATCATTTATTGAGACAGTGTTGCTATTGATGAACATTTTGGTTTTCTGTCATTTGATAATACAAAGTGCTACAACTGAAATTACTATATATACATTTTTTGTGTGCATGAGAGGAGAGGTTTTTCTGTGTGCACTTTAGGAGAGGTTTCACACTAAATTCGTAATTATAAACTTCAATTGAGACACTCAACATGACCTGGAAATATTATTTTATTTACCAAGTAAGTGCAGTTTTCCACTTTGAGTCAATTATTTTATACCTTCCTTCCTACTCACCTGATGACAATATTTTATATTTAATTTGAGGGAATTCATCAGACAGGAGGACTCTCATCTTCCCACTATCAAAATTTGTAAACTTAACTATGTATGCCATCTTTTCTTTCCTTCCCTAGCAATGAAGGATATGTTCCTTCTCCCACCATTTGTTTTCTGGATCCTACTTCTACTTTCCTCAAGCCCTTCATCTTTTCAGTTACGCCTTCCCTGTCCTGTATCACCATTCTTTCCCATCCACATTTAAAAAGAATGTTTTTTAAAGCCTTTCACTATTTGTTATCCTCTAGCTACCACCATTTCTATGAATCCTTTCACAATAAAACTTCTGGAAAATTAGCTTTATTTCTCACTTCTTATCAATTCTTCAACTCAGTCCTGACTGGTTACTATACTCATCACTTCACTGGCACTTCTCTTATTAGAGTCATCAACGATGTACACGCTGTCAGATGTAAAAGTTATGTCTCTGTCTTCATTTAGCCCAGCTTCTTAGCACCTTTTAAAACACTTAAAGACTTTTTCCTTGAACACTCTTCTTGGCTGTCTTCAGAGAAATTGCGGAAACCATAGTGTCTTGGTTTCCCAACTACTTCACTACCTGTTCCTTCTCAGTCTGTTTATCTTTCTTTACCTTTTCTCTAAATACTGAAGTAAATTACAGTTCAGTTCTAGGCTCACTCTTCTTCATACATTTTTTATACATTTTCTTCCTAAGTAATCTCATTAATTACCAGAGTTCTTTTTTTTTTTTTTTTGAGACAGGATCTGTGTTGCCCGGGCTGGAGTGCAGTGATATGATCATAGCTCATGGCAGCCTCCCCCTTCCCGGGTCTCAAGTAATTGTCCTGCCTTAGCCTCCCAAGTAGCTGGGACCACAAGCACGCACCACCACGCCTGGCTACTTTTTGTATTTTTTGTAGAGACAGGGTTTCATCATGTTGCCCAGACTAGTCTCAGACTCCTGGATTCAAGCCATCTGCCCACCTCAGCTGCCCAAAGTGCTGAGATTACAGGTGTGAGCCACTGTGCCCAGCTTTATTACCAGTGCTTTTAATTCCCATCTATAGACTGGTAAGTCCAAAATTTATATCTCCAACTCAGAATATCTTTTTTTTTTTTTTTTTGAGACAGAGTCTCACTCTGTTTTCGAGGCTGAATGCAGTGGCTTGATCATAGCTCACTGCAGCCTGAAACTCCCAGGCTTAAGTGATCCTCCCACCTTAGCCTCCTGAGTAGCGAGGACTACAGGTTCGTGTCCAGCTAATTTTTGTATTTTTGTTTTTAAATAAAGACAGGGTGTTGCTACAGATGTTGCCCAGGCTGGTCTTGAACTCCTGGCCTCAAGTGATCCTCCCACCTAAGCCCAAAGCACTGGGATTACAGGTGTGAGTCACCATGCCCAGCCCAGAACTTTTCTTTTCACATATTCCATTATTTAGGTAAAGTTGTATCATACAAGCATTTAATTTACATGCTGACTTTGAACGCTCTTCCTAATGTAAGATTTAAATTTTAACTGACATATCCACTTGGGTGTCTCACAGACACTCAATATGTCCAAAATGGATATCTTTGTTTTCCCTTAAACCTGTCCCTACTACCTTCAAACTTCCTTGTCTCAGTCAACCAATCCAGCATCCTCCCAAATTCTGATTACTTAACCCATAAATCTTGGTGTGATATGTACTTAAAATAAAATCCACACTTCTTACCATGACCTGAACATTGTATGACCTATGTGTTATCCATATTTCCAATGTCATCTCTTTCCATTTTCCCTTTTGCCCATGGTGTTTCAGCCATACTGGTCTTTGATTGCCTAGAACAACCCACCTCTGCAGCTTTAGGGCTTTTGCCTTTCTCTGCCTGATTCACTCTTCTGCTCTTTTTTGGCTAGGTCCTTATTTTTTCAGGTCTCAATTTGCACCTGTCTAAAGTCTTTCCTGACTTTTCTATTTAAGGTAGATTACCCTCTTCCCACTTCTATATTCTTATCTCAGCCTTTTGTGGAGTTTAACTTGAATGTATTGATCTAAAACTCAAAGAAGAAGGCATGTACTAATTAGGGAAGAATGCACATGGGCATAGGTAAATTTAGGGAACAGATGGTATATTCGTCTGTTCTCACACTACCAATAAAGACATACCCAAGACTGGGTAATTTATAAAGGAAAGAGGTTTAATTGATTCACAGTTCCGCATGGCTGGGGGTGACTCATAATCATGGCTGAAGGTGAATGAGAAGCAAAGTCATGTTTTACATGGCAGCAGGCAAGAGAGCCTGTGCAGGGGAACTCCCCTTTACAAAACCATCATCTCTCATGTGAACTATCACAAGAACAGCACGGGAAAGACCCGCCCCCATGATTCAACTACCTCCCACAGGGTCCCTCCAACAGAATGTGGGAATTATGGGAGCTACAATTCAAGATGAGATTTGGGTGGGGACACAGCAAACCACATCAGATAGACAAGATATTGAGTTTCCTGCGAAGAAGGAAACAGGACTATCAATTGAGAGTAGGGGCCTCGAGAATGGTAGAACTTTGTAATAGCTACTTGGGGTGAGAGGTGGGGCGAGATAGGGCATTTTCACCAAATAACTGGCAGAGTATTGAGTAAGAGAATTGGCAGAGTATTAAGGCTCCAGCTGAGACCAGTGTGAATTTTTTCCACAAGCTCAGGTGTGCAAAAAATACCACATTATTTTTTTAAAGGCAATTTAAAATTAATTCTAAACCTCGAGTTAATGAGGGTGGAGGGTAATCCATTCTCAGTCATTATTGGGACTCCCAGAGTTGTCCAAAAGCCACAGGTATTGTGGAGCCCCCCTTTTGACATCCAGATATAAATTATCAGCTCATAATGCTTACTACTGAAATAACCATTGCTACCAACCCTTGACCAGCCCTTTTAGATCCAATAACTCTGCTGCCTGCTTGGGAGACAGAAATATGTTTCTAGTTAGTAGTTCATGTGCCTCTAGTCCAGCTTTCCTACATATCCTCTGATGTCTTACCACATCTCTGGTGCTAACATTCTGGGATCTGACAACTTCTGACCTTTCCCAACAAAAGATGTAATATCATGGTTATAACTGTGCCTGGAGAAGCAGATAAAAAGAAAAATTTAAATAGTGTTCTAAGCCAGATTGGAGAGAGTCGTGGAGCATATAGTTAACTCTAATAATTCGCTAAGAGATGAGCTGCAAGCTAGTGGGAAGTACAGAATCCTATTTTGCCAAATCAGGTAATTAAGTTTTGAAAACATTTACTGTAAAACTTTAGAAAATGTGAAATTTGAAATATGTTAGCAACACATTTCCTGGGAAACTAAATTCTAGAGGATCAGCTTGAGTATAGTCTCAGCAGTTGACACAGCAAGCAGAGCTCAGCTGCAGTGGATTAAGGATGGCTGCAAATTCTTTGACATTCCTCCCATGGAGAAGTGGGGTCTAATTCCTTAATCCTTTAATCTAGATTGGATTTAGTGACTTGCTTCATCAATGGAATACACTGAAATAACATTTTGGAATTTCTGAGACTGTCATAAAAAGCTGAAAGGCTTCTATTGGGCTTCCTGAAATGCTCCCTTTTGGATCCCTGAGCAGCCATGTGAGTTTAACTACTCTGCAGGAGAGAGTATGTGAAAAGGAACCTACCTAAGCCCAGCCTCCGTGTCGTCCACATGAAGACACCAAATGAGCTACACTGTTTTGGACTCCCCAACACAACCCAGCCACCGGCTGAATGCCACCAAATTACCTTCTAGTTAAAGCTTTATGGAGCAAACGAATCACCTATTCAATATCTGCTTGAATTTCTGACTCAAAATATATCAGGTATAAAATGATGGTTTTTTTAAGCCACTAAGTCTTGGGGGAGTTTATTGTAAAGCAATAGATAATTTTGAAAATAAATAGAACAAGCTGAAGTCTCAATAAGAACTCATGGTTTCATTTATTTCTTTGATAGAATGGTCTTGGAAGTAACATCTAATTTTGACTGAGGTATCGTCTCTAACCAGTGATCTATAAAACAGTTTGGGATCTCTAGCCTGCCCATGATCATATATATATATATACACACACACACACACACATAAACATATATAACATATATATAAACATATATATGTGCGTATATGCCCCATAGTTAGGTAAGTCAATTTACAATGATGAAGCAAATCAAATTCATAATAATAATGGTTAGGTTTAGTGATAAATTTTGTAATTACTGCTGTTATATTTGTGGATTTTTTTTTCTTTTTTTGAGACGGTTTCTTGCTTTGTCACCCAGGCTGGAGTGCAGTGGTACAATCATGACTCATTGCAGCCTCAACCTCCCAGGCTCAAAAGATCCTCCCGCCTCAGCCTCCCAAGTAGCTGGGATTAGAGGAATGTACCAACCCACCCAGCTAATCTTGTATTTTTTGCAGAGACAGAGTCTCACTATGTCACCCAGGCCCGTTTCAAACTTCTAACCCTCAAGTGGTCCTCCAACCTTGGCCTCCCAAAGTGCTGAGATTACAGGCATGAGCGAACACCCCCAGCCTGTTATTTTAAGTATTTAAAAAATTAAAGAGGATTTGATATATTAGCTTGTGGTTTAAATTAGGAAACTTTAAGACAATTTGATGCTAGACTTAAGATTTTAATTTGAAATATGTAAGATAATTAAATGTTTAAATAGTGCTTGAATGTCTAAGATAGCCCTGATTGAACACATGAATGAGTTTCATTCATTAGACTAATAATAGTTATAAATCTTAGATTTTGCTTATTGAAACAAGTCTGCTTTGTTAGTTGTTTGAAGTGGCTCAGATAAACATATATCTTAAATTTGTCAATATAGTTTACAATGGTTAAGATAATTTTTTTGTAAGTGGGGGATTAACTGTTTAAGGAATTTTAATATTGAACTTATAAATTAATTGAACATTAATCAAGAATAAATGAAAGGATTTTTATCCTCCAGCAGATTGGTAATGATGAAAAAGTTGGGGAAGATGAAGACCATGTTGCTTGAGGGAATGTAAAGCAGTAGAATTGTTTGAAACACTATTTGGCATTCCTTACAACCCAGTGATTCTACACCTAGATATTTACCCTAAAAAGATTCCTGCATGTATACACTAAGAGACATGTCCAAGAATGTTCACAGTAGCCTTGTTTGCAATAGCAAGACAAAACAAAACAAAAACTGAAAATAACCCAAATGTCTATTCACAGGAGCATGGTCATATAAATTGTTATTCATTCAAATTATGGAATATTATAAAGCAGTGAAAAACAAGTTAACTATAACCAGATGGAATAACTTTGGTGAGTCTTGAAAATATAATGTTGAGTAAAAAAAGCAAATTACAAACAAATGTAAAACATGACACCATGTAAGTTTGAAAGCAGACAACTGAACAATATGGTTTAGGAATACACACATACATTTGTGGACAAAGCTATTATAGATAGATCTAAGCACATTCTACCAAGAAAAAAAAAACCTATTATGGAAAGCAAGGGAACTGTAAATATGAAAATAAAAAAGGTAGTTATTTTTGGAAGGAGTGGCAGAGGAAGAGATTGTAATCAGGAGGGGCTCAAAGGACCTGAAAGGCAATGTTCCTTTTCTTAAGCTGGGTTGTGGCTACGTGGATGTTTATTATTATTTTTTGGTTTTTCTTGAGATGGGGTCTCGCTCTGTCACCCAGGCTGGAGTGCAGTGGTACGATCACAGCTCACTGCAGCCTTGACCTCCCAGGCTCACGTGATCTTCCCACCTCCACCTCACAGGTAGCTGGCACTACAAGCCCTTGCCACCACACCCAGTTCGTTTGTTTATTTTTTGTAAGGACAGGCTCTTTCTGTGTTCTCAAGTTGCTATTGAACTCCTAGACTCAAGCAATCCTCCTGCCTCGGCCTCTCAAGGTGTTGGAATTACAAGCATGAGCCACCACACCCAGCAACTGTATTATTCTTTAAATCATATATGTATACAGTGTTATAGGGCTGGGCCCATGGCTTACGCCTGTAATCCCAGCACTTTGGGAGGCCAAGGCAGATGGATCACCTGAGGTCAGGAGTTCGAGACCAGCTTGGCCAACATGGTGAAACCCCATCTCTACTAAAAATACAAAACATTAGCCAGGTGTGGTGGCAGGCACCTGTAATCCCAGCTACTTGGGAGGCTGAGGCCGGAGAATCACTTGAACCCAGGAGGCAGAGGTTGCAGTGAGCCGCAATCACACCATTGCACTCCAGCCTGGGCAGCATGAGTGAAACTCCGTCTCAAAAAAAAAATATATATATATATATATATATATATATATGTATATAATTTTATATGTGTCATTTTATATATGTGTGTACAGATATACATACACATATATTTTTCTGTAGTATTGTAACCAAGTGGCTTAGCTTCCAACCATGTTTTAAAACTTTTTTTCTTTCTTCCTTTCTCCTCAGTCTCATGATGTAGCTTTGAGACAAACTACAATTGTTTATTTCTTCCTCTTGAAATATAGCCTCAGAATGTGCGGTGAACCTCCACTGCCTTCCCTTTCTCACTTTATGCTCCTATGCCTTATGCATATTTATTTACCCAAATGCTTGTTAATGCACACCATGCTCACTTACCTGGTCATATCTTTCTTTAGAAGCTTCAGGGGCTGGATCCTGACATGAACCAGGCACCTCCAGAATTCTATCCCAAGCAAAAGATTACTTCAAGGCCAGAACTCACTCCCTGCTGGAGACTGACTACAAGATCCACTGAGATTGACTTGTAACCTGATTGGGCCCACAGTGATGCTAGCCCCTTCACCAGATGGAACAATAATTCCAGACAAGCCATCAGAGCAGGTCACACCGCTTGACACCTTCTCGCCCCCTTGCCTCTCCTGCATTCCAAACCCCTCTCTTTAAAATCCCCATGTTCCCTCCGTAAGCTGGACAGTGCCAATTGTTGGAAAGAATTCTGGCAGTCTTTTCCTTCTTAGCATGGATAAAAAGATTCACCCTCTTTTAATAACACCTCACTCTTGTTATTTTGGCTTCTTTCTACAAGTGGTGAGCAGCAAGGCCCCCTTTGCTGGTTACAGTATGAACTATTTTATTTTTTTAAATCCACAATAAAATAAAATACATTCATTAGATTTCAAAGTGGTGTTTAATGGTTTAAGAAAAACTAGTTTTACATTTGCAACTTGAATATATTAGATATTATTAAAAGCACCACAATCGTTAAGTACTGCAGTACCTTTTCATCTTTGAAAGTCCTTTGGAACATTTGAAAACTCCACTGGCATAGTTGATACCTTTCTTTCTGGCTGTCTTTTCCCCCTCCCCACTGGGGGCACCTACCATAATATTGATAGGGTCAGGAGGCAGGGAAATTCTTAGCAGAAGAGGGTGGGTACCTGGTGAGGGCCCCACTCTCAAGCCTGGAACCTGGCCCAAAGTGTAAACATGCATTCCTGTTTTCCCACTCAAATGTTGCCTTTTCCAAAACCACCCATGGCCTGCCCCACCCCCATCCTGTGCCCATAAAAACCGCAGTCTCCACCAGCAGAGAGCAGAGAAGAGGAGAAGCAGCCGGACCTCAGAGACTGCAGTTTGACGTTGGAGAAAAGCAGCTTGACTTCAGAGGGACAGTTTGACAGCATGGATTCAGAAAGGAGATCACCTTCCTGCTCCATCCCCTTTCCAGCTCCCCTTCCCACTGAGAGCCACTTACACTGGCAATAAAATCCTCTGCATTCACCACCCTTCAATTCATTCATGCAACCTGATTTTTTTCCGGATGCTGAACATGAGCTCACGTACCATGGGTGCAGATGCAAAAGGCTGTCACACTGACCCTGTGCCCTTGCTGGCAGAAAGCAGCTGCCTCATGCAAAAAGGCAGAGGGCCACTGAGCTGTTAACACTTAAGCCATCTGCAGATGGCAAAGGTAAAAGAGAGCTGACTGTAACACTCCTGGGGCTTCAGGGGTCGCCAGTCCCCCTTGCCTGGATGCTGCTTCAGGAACCACACGGAGTTTTGCTCCTGCTGGTGCCCAAAAGCACTCACGCCAGCTCCTGCAAGTCACTCACCTGTGTGCTCCCTCCTTTGAGGAGTTGAGCACAACCCCTCACAGTTTGAGTAAATGGAGTTTGCCCCTGTGAACACCAAAGTGGCTGGCTAACTCCAGAGCCCATACTCCAGATCCTGCCTGTGAAGGGATTGGGGAAAATTTCCTGCTTCAATATCTTAGATGAATTTTGACTTTTACAAAAGATAGAAAGAGCTTGTTGAATATAAGTGACTTTTGCTTTTAAACTAAACTAAACAGCTACACAACTCTCCTGACAAAGTGAATACACAGCATGGCTTCTTGCTTGAAATGTGGGGGGAGAGAAAACGGGGAAATATAGGGAGGACAGGCACAAACTGATAAATTAACTTTCTATTGATGTTTTATACTTTTATAATTTTTCCACATTCAATTTTTTTTCAGGATTTTTAGCGTTTATGTAATCTCTTTCTGTCAGCATATAGTAAATAACACATTCATTTAAAAACCCCATATCCTATCTTAATAGCATTCATAGCCAGAAGATTTTCTTCTCTCACAATTTTTTTTTTAATTTGTTTAAAATTGGTCTGTTCCTGAAAGTCAGTCTTTCATCCTGGCATCTGAGTCCATGAAAAAGCCTTAAGTCATCCCTAGTGACTTTATAATCAAATTCCCTTCAACCAAATCCTTGTGTGGGCATTTGCTGACTTAAAAATTTCCCAACTGTGAATTGCCCTTTAGGTTCTGGGTTCTGTGCTCTTCCCTTCAGAAATTGTTTAGTGTTTTTCCTTCAGCAGAATTTTCTTTTCTCATGGATCTTATGGGAATAATTAGGCATGATATAAATTCCAGAACCTCTTTACCGTTCTTTTCCTGCATTTGACATTCAATTTTCCTCTCCTATTTATTCATTCATTGTGTCCCTGTACCTTTTGCTACTTTTCATTTTGACTCCTTTTCTCTGTGTGTAAATGTTCATTCCCTGATTCCCAAAGTAAACACATGACATTTAGTATAATATTTGGTTGCTTTTCTGCCCCCACATTTCTGCTGCATCTTTGTTTTGCTTGTCTCCAACACTTTGCAGTTTGTTTGTTCATACCTTTTTCATCTCAAACATAATTTATCCCTTTCACCAAACCTTTTCTCTTGGTGTTACTCCTTTTTAAGCTTTGACTTTCTTTTTGTTGGTCACGACTTACAAAAGTTTCACCTGAGACAAAAGCAATAGATTTGCTCTCTGAATTCTCATTTGGTATTTTATGATAAGGAAGAATTAGTTATTATCCACATTTTACAGGTGCCTAAAGAAGATATAGAAAGGAAAATATTAACATCGTGCCTTAAACCATACGTTAAATCCTTTTTTTTTTTTTTTTTTTTTGAGACGGTGTCTCGCTCTGTCGCCCAGGCTGGCGTGCAGTGGCGTGAACTCGGCTCACTGCAAGCTCCGCCTACCGGGTTCACGCCATTCTCCTGCCTCAGCCTGCCGAGTAGCTGGGACTACAGGCGCCTGCCATCACGCCCGGCTAATTTTTTTTGTATTTTTTAGTAGAGACGGGGTTTCACTGTATTAGCCAGGATGGACTCGATTTCCTGACCTCATGATCCGCCCGCCTCGGCCTCCCAAAGTGCTGGGATTACAGGCGTGAGCCACCGCAGCTGGCCTGTTAAATCTTTTAGAAAGGCAAATTAGAGCAGAGAACCCCTACCCCCACATCTATTACAACCTGGTGCCCCATCACCTGGGTCCAGGGACCATCTTCATTAAAAGTTGTCCTTTGTGCCTTTCTACTCCAAACTCACAGATTTACAGATTTAAGAGATGGGGCCCTGGAATCTCTATTTTTAAAATAATTTCCGGGGTTATTCTTAGGCACAGTAAAGTTAAAAAAAAAAAAAAATTAAGCCACTGATCTAGCTCTGCCTCCTAAGATAGCTAAGGAACTGATCCTTTCTGTGCATATACGATGTGTCTAATATCGTGCTCCATTTTATTCTTACATAAGCATATTATAGCCAGTCAGGAACAAAATGACTTTAAACACTTGCCCCCAGGCATGGGTGTAGGAGCATGACCGAAGTTCTATACTCATAGTTGTTTATTTTTTGAGACGGAGTTTCACTCTTGTTGCCCAGGCTGGAGTGCGGTGGCACAATCTTGGCTCACAGCAGCCTCCATCTCCCAGGTTCCAGTGATTCTCCTGCTTCAGCCTCCCAAGTAGCTGAGATTACGGGCACCCACTACCACACCTGGCTAAATTGTTTTTTATTATTATTTTTAGTAGAGACAGGGTTTCACCATGTTGTCCAGGTTGGCCTCTAACTCCTGACCTCAGGTGATCTGCCTGCCTCGGCCTCCCAGTGTGCTGGGATTACAGGTGTGAGCCACCATGCCCAACCTCACAAGGGGTTTTTAAGGAAAAAAAAACCTTCTAAGTTGTTTAACAAGAATTTACATTAAAATAACATAAGCTATTGATTGGCTATACATCATCCTGGTATTACAAATTCCAGGAGCAGAAACGTAAAGACAATGGATGAAGCAGCTAGTCAGGAACAAAATGACTTGAAACAAATGCCCTCAGGCATGGGTTTGGGAATGGGGATTGGAATGACTGAACTCCCATTCTTCTCTCTGGGCCTGATAAATTGTGCATTCCTGACATGGCGTAGACTGCTTTGAACTATTTTTCTTTTTCTCAGTACATTCATTGCAATAAAAAATATAAATATTGCAGGAGCACAGGGAACTTTATCCCAAAATATGGCACCCTGGTATGATGAGTATTTTGAATTAAAGTGCCTTAGAAATCAACAGACTCTGGAAAAGACTTTTCTCCTATCTACATGAAGACCAGAGGGACTCACTAAGGAGAACAATTGTTTTTTCTTTCTCTCCCCATTATTTCTTTATTGCCAAAAAGATGACCAAGAATGTAACCACACCTGAACACATTTTTTCATAATACCTGTCTCTCAAGTTAATCTCTACTCCTAGATCATTCATTCTCCCTAATAATCAGTTATCATCCCTCAACAGAATTTCCTATATTCCCCATCTTCCCTCTCCTTTAAAATAAGGCTATATAGGTATTTGGGTTCCACTGGAATATGGGGTAATTACTCTGTGGTTCTCCTCCATGTGAACATTAATAAATTTGTAGGCCTTTTCTCCAATCAATCTGCCTTTTGTCAGTTTATTTTTAAGCAAATCTTTTAAGGTCAAAGAAGTGTTTCCTTTGCCCCTACAGGATTATAGAAAACATTTTGTGTTTCAGTGGAAAACTGCATTGTCTCTAGCATGCCCTTCTGGGTTACTATTGGATTCTAGCCTTGTTCATTGTCATTGAGTTGTTTTGCAGCTCTCTGTAGACTATTATTCATAGGTTTGTAGATCTGTCCTGTCTGTTAGTGACCATGGCTGAAATTTTAAAATTGAAAACTGACTTAAAACTTACCAGTTCATGTCAAAGTGCTGTTCTCTTCCCAGTGGGTACAAATTATTGATTTGAAATAAAAGTAGACAAACAAACAGAAAAGACTAACAAACCAGATATTCTGTCACCTCTCACCCAACAGAGACAAGATCTCCATAAACTTTTTATTTGTTTACAGAGATCACCAAATAATCTGACAATAAAACCAAATTCCCAATGGGAAATAATTTATTAGCCATATAGAAACCAAAACTAAAGTCACCCTGTAGCAAAATTTAAATGAGAAAAACAGAATCTGTTAAAGCTTAATGGGTTCTTCTTGCCCAGTGCACAGGTAAAGCCAATACACTGAGACAGTGGTGTTGCAGCAGAGAAAGAGTTTAATTATCACAAGGCAGCCAAACAAAAGAATGGGAGATAATTTTCAAGTTTGCCTCTGAGAATTTGTGGGCTACGGTTTTTCAAGGATGGTTTGGCAGGCAGGGGGCTAGGGAATGGGGAACGCTGAATTGTTGGGTTGGGGATGAAATTGCAGGAGTGTAAAAACTATCTTCTTGTGCTGAGTCAGTTCCTGGGTGGGAGTCACAAAACCAGTTGAGTCAG
Source organism: Pongo pygmaeus (assembly GCF_028885625.2). NCBI lineage: Eukaryota > Metazoa > Chordata > Mammalia > Primates > Hominidae > Pongo > Pongo pygmaeus. The sequence continues at coordinate 99,929,708 of NC_072384.2, read as the reverse complement.
TTTATTGGTATGGGTTATCAATCTGGGTGGCACCGGTTGGTCTATCATAGTGTAAGTTCTGAAAAATGCCTCAAACACCAATCTTAGGTTTTACCTTAGTGATGTTATCTACAGGAGTAATTGGGGAAGTTACAAACCTTGTGACCTCCAGCTACATGACTCCTGAGCAGTAAGCAGTTATGAAAAGACAAATTATGAAACAATGCCTTGTTAGAGTAAAACTACATACATCTTAGCAGAGGAAACAATGCCTGGCTGGAGTTTAACTATGCCTACATCCTAATAGAATTCAGGCCTCTACCATAATTCTAACCTTGTGGCTAATTTTAGTTTTACAAAGGCAGTTTCGTCCCCAAGCAAGGAGGGGGTTACTTTCTTTTTTATTATTATTGTTATTATTATTATTATTTTCAGGTAGAGACAGGGTCTTGCCATGTTGCCCAGGCTGGTCTCAAATTCCTAGGCTCAAGGGAACCTCCCACCTCAGCCTCCCAAAGTGCCGGGATTACAGGTGTGAGACACTACACCCAGCCAAAAGGGTTAGTCTTGGTAAAAGACTGTTATCATCTTTGTTTTAAAGTTAAACCGTAAACTGAATTCTTCCCATAGTTAGCTTGGCCTATGCCCCGAAATGAGCAAGGACAGTTAGCTTGTGAGCTTAGAAGCAAGATGGAGTCAGCTATGTTAGGTATCTCTGTCATAATTTTTGCAAGACCTCATCTCTTTAAAAAAATAAAACCTCTGTAAGGAGCTCTATTCTGACTGGCTTATAGAAATAACTGAGTTCTTATATAAATTGAATATTCCTAAAATTCCAGAAAATAAAGAAATTGAACTTCTAATACTTTTAGTATGCTAGATTTAAGAAGTATTTTTTACTGCAACTAACTAGGAAATGTTTTAAGAAGTCAAATTTGATTGGGTGCGGTGGCTCACACCCGTAATCCCAGCACTTTGGGAGGCCGAGGCAGGCAGATCATGAGGTCAAGAGATGGAGACCATCCTGGCCAACATGGTGAAACCCCATCTCTTCTAAAAATATAAAAATTAGCCGGGCGTGGTGGTGCGTGCCTGTAATCTCAGCTACTCAGGAGGCTGAGGCAGGAGAATTGCTTGAACCCAGGAGGCAGAGGTTGCGGTGAGCCGAGATTGTGCCACTACACTCCAGCCTGGCTAACGAGCGAAACTATGTCTCAAAAAAAAAACAAACAAACAAACAAAAAAAACCAAGTCAAAGTCACATAATTTAGGTAAGTCTTTGCTAAGCAAGGCTAGTTTAATATTTTTGGTTTAATAAAAAAAACAGCTATCTTCTATGATTTATCAGTGTTAAGTACAATATAAGCATCAATTTTTATTCTACTTGGGTGTATTCTTTCTAAACTTGTACAGGTTTACTGTTCAAATAAGCTAGCACTACTTCTACTTAATAAAGTTATAAAAAATGTATATGTATTTAACCAAATTGACTCATTGCTCTAACAAAATTTTATTTTAGCAGTGATTATGTTTCATAGTATGTCAACTTGGAGATAATTTCCAAGATCTATTGATGACTTAAAACCTTAGGCTGATGTTAAATTGAATTAATTAATGGCTATTCGTTGAATGCCTAGATAATTTGTAAGTAAGATTGAATACTATAACATTGATTATTATCTATTTTTTTACTTGTTAATTGTTTATTTATCAAGAGAGAAATTATTTCTCAGCCCACATAGTCATGTTTCATAGTTCAGGAACACATGTCAGTGACAAACTTCTACGTAATTTAACTCAAAGAAATTCTTCATATTCCAGAATTATTTTGTATTATAAAAGATACCAGCCTTCCTTATCTCCTTAAAATCTTTCATGGAATCATAATTTTTGTAGAAATGTGCACATGTTTCCTTTCTTGGTTCAACCACAGCAAACTTATATAGAGAGCCCCAAACCCCAGGAATACAATGCTCCAACAATATGAAATTGCAGATGTTTGACCAGAAGGTCACACATCTGAGGTTTCATCAAAGCACTGACAAGCCATGGCAGTTATTGTCCTTGATAAGTACATCAGCCTCAAAACCAGTATCCTTCCTGGATGATAGAGAAATGAACAGCACCTACTAAGCATACTTTTAAGAGTGTGCTTTTGCTTCTTATTTTTATATGCCACAGAGAGACAAACTTGGGGTTTCTTACTGTGTTCATTTTTGCCACCTTGAAAATTTGTATAAAGTATGGCTGTAGAAAGTTGTGTTAAACGTTTTCATGAACTCTGCAGGACTGCAAGGATGCTGGTGTGTAACATGGTTGTCCACCTCTTTTCCCTCCCACTCCCCAATTTTCTATGAAAATAGAAATTACGGCCGGACACGGTGGCTCACGCCTGTAATCCCAGCACTTTGGGAGGCCGAGGCGGGTGGTTCACGAGGTCAGGAGATCGAGCCCAGCCTGACTAACACGGTGAAACCGCGTCTCTACTAAAAATACAACAAATTAGCCGGGCGTGGTGTCGGGCGCCTGTAGTCCCAGCTACTCGGGAGGCTGAGGCAGGAGAATGGTGTGAACCAGGGTGGCGGAGCTTGCAGTGAGCCGAGATTGCGCCACTGCACTCCAGCCTGGGTAACAAGAGCGAAACTCCGTCTCAAAAAAAAAAAAAAAGAAAAAGAAAATAGAAATTACTTAGGTTAAAAATTATAATTAATGTATATAAATGAGACAGTACCTCGGAGCAATAGTTTCAGAGAAATACAGTTGACCCTTGAACAGTGTAGGGGTTAAGGATACTGACCTACCTCTCAGTAGAAAATCCACATATAAATAAATAAAATATAAATATATTTTAGAGACAGAGTCTCACATTGTCACCAAGGCTGGAGTGCAGTGGCACGATCATGGCTCACTGAAACCTTCACCTCCCTGGCTCAAAATCTCCTCCTGCCTTAGCCTTCTGAGTAGCTGAGGCGCCACCACGCCCAGCTACTTTTTGTAGAGAGGGGGTTTTTACTATGTTGCCTAGGCTGGTCTCGAACTCCTGGGCTCAAGTGATCTGCTTGCCTTGGCCTCCCAAAGTGCCAGGATTACAGGCATGAGCCACTGTGCCTTGCCTGTTCTAATTTAAAATTTAAAAAAAGCAAAAATTTTTTAAATTTAAAATAAAGAAGATGAAAAGGACATAGGTCCATTACTAAAATAATTATTTCTGGTTCCATGGTAACATTTTAGAGACAGCTTTGCTATGTCAAAAATAAAATCAGAGCTTTACGGGATGAATAATACATTGAGACAGAGGGACTTTTTTTTTTCAACATTTCCAACCAGGTCTCTGACTCTATTGCAGCAAGTTAAATGTCCCATGTCTGTATAAAGTACTCCAGCAGATTTAGGATTGGAATGCAAAAATTACATTGTAATGCTGAATAAAACTGGGGCTAACGTGAGGAAATATGAACTCTTGGAGGAAGTTCAAGCATCAACGAAAGTAGTCATGGAATTGCAGTTTGTTATTATAATAGATACTTAGAAAAAAATGTCTTCTGAAGAATGAAGGTGAAAAATCCTACATTCCCTATTCTAGAAGTTGAACTACTGTACCTAGTTCTGTTGTGACAGAACGTATTCCCAGGTTTTAAATGTTTTCTCCTTCTTTTCCTTCTCAGAGGGACGGCATCACAGGTGTAGGAGCTGCTGTTGTCTTTAATCTATTTCCATTATATGTTTAGGGGGTGGGGGGAGTAAAGAAGGGTTAGATTTGGGAACCCAAAGAGACAATGAAGAATCACACAGGGTTTTGTTTAAAAAAAAAAAAAAAAAAAAAAAGGAAAATTTAGTGTTTCATAACTAGATAACCAGTTTTAAAGTGTTCCTTTCTTGTCACGACATTTTAACGTAAGATGCATTGAACAGACCTAAACAGGAAATTGAATGGTGTAATTTAGTGAAATAAATGCAGGATTAAACTGCTGCATACAGAAAAAAATACTACCTACATTTTCCTAAATGTTCAGGTTTCTAAAAATATATAGGTATAACTTTAATTTTATGAACTTCATAGGTTGGATTTCCTGCCTTTTTTATTTCACATAAATTCACCAGGGAATCTAGAGGCAGTCTCTGAAGCTATTAGGGCTACTGCAAACCATCTCACAAAGATTCCATTTAAAAATCTTCCCTAGAGGACAAATTTAGTGAAAGTTCAGTTTATAATTTGCCTCCTGAATAATGCCAGAAGACCAAACTGACCCTGTCTGAATTCGATCCTTTAACTCAGTGATTTCTCACCTGAGCTTTGGACCATTTAATAGTGCTTTAAATACTTTAGCAAGGCATTCATACACTGTGTTTCTAATCAGGGAAACATGCAACAAGATCTGTCCTTAAGCTGTTTTACTTTGCCTTATAATGGTCTCCATTTCCTTTCATGCAGCATTATCTTGATGAATTGCTGTTTTTAAAGATCACCTTTTGCCTGGAAAGTGTGCAATAGATCAGGCATGATGAGGGTTTGTGTGGAGGCTGAGATTTTGGTCAAATTTTGTATAACCCTATTGCCTGCTGTATTAATATACCATGCGATTCCTGAATTTACTCTTTGTTTCTAGTTTGTATACTGTATATTTTAGCAAATTTGACTGGGTGGATTCTTCCAACAATAAAGCATATTTAGTAGCTAAACTAGGACTAAAAATCATACAAGATTATCATACTCCAAAAAAATCTGTAGAGTACTGAAACTGTTGAAAGAAAGAAGAAAGAGAGAAAGGAAGGAAAGAAGGAAGGAAGGAAGGAAGGAAAGAAGGAAGGGAGGGAGAGAGGGAGAGAAGGAGGGAGGGAGGGAGGGAGGGTAGAGTTCTATAAGTCAGGTCACATTCCTTGAATTCAAATGTTAATTATTCCCAATGACAATTACTGTGGTAATTGATTTATAGAGGTATGTTAGGATTTGAATCACCTACATTTATCCCTAGAAATCTAGCAATAGTTTAAAGAAAACTTACATGGTAATTTGTCTGTACTTATTGCACTTGGAGGAACACTTAAAAAACACTACACATAAACAAAAACAAAGCAGGCACATCACTGTGGAGTACAAGTTCCTTAGAGTGACAATACCAATTAGTATGAAAACAGCAGTGTTGGCTCCACTGAGGACTACCATTTCTTTAAAAGCAAAGGAGCAATTTAGAGGAAAGCTATCAAAATTAGTCACCATATCAGTGAGTTGATTGTTAAATAATGTCCTGAACTGACTTTGAAATAACACATGGGTATAGCAATGTTACTATGTAGGGCAAATGGTAAAGAAACATCTTCTGAATTCATTTTAATTTACCTTACCTTTTCTTTTTTTGTCAAGTAAGTTTTTCATTTTTTTCATCAAGAAGTCAAGAAGCACCTGTCCCTCTGTTAATTTTTTTACAGTATTAGATTTACACCTCTATTAAAGGATTTCAAAACTGCTTTGTAATTATTGAGAACAGATCTCAAGTTCTCATTTAAAAATAAAGTTAATGTCATGCCCAAAGTCATGGAGAAGTTTAGAAGTGGTGTTTAAAATAGAAATTTAGACTACTGACTTGAAATCCCATGCTCTGACCACGAGACCACACGCCTGCCCAAAGATACTTAAAATTTTTACTGAGCTATTCTTCTTTGTAATTAGATGCAGTGATTAGAGTGTCTTTTGCATTACTCTGCATTTTTCTTTTAAGTCAGGGTTGTAAGCCACATAGGGCACTGTCCTTTACAAAACTAAACAAGGGATTTTCAGTTTTGCAATACAATCTCCTGATATTTGTTTATAGGTTTCACACATCAAAAACAATGAAATCTGTAATTTTTCAAATTACAATTCTCTCATTCTCTAAGTTATGTGCCTATGAGAATTTGCAAATCTTTTGAAGAGAATGTAATCTTTATGCTTACAAAATGTAGGCTTTCATATTTGGGTGCAATTACAAATCAAGGCCTTTTTTCCCCATAATAATCAGTTTCTCAAAGTTGTGGGTTTTCCTCATTTGAAAATAAATTAATGGGAATTTTAAGTTATAATTCATCCAGCTATTCCATCTTTTGAATCTTCAAAATTAGAAACCATTTATATTCTCAGTTCCCAAAGGAGAAATGACAGAAAGTGCTTTATATCGGAGCATGTAAATTACAATTTTTTTTGATTGGGAAAATAAAAATAAATAGTTAAAACTAGTTAAATTTAAATTAAAAAAGAGAGCTTTTATGTGTCTGCTCATTGTTTTATGTTTTTCATTACAGGTATGTACTGTGTGACTTAAATATTGAGTTTATTTTTATCAAGTACCTGTCAAGAAAGAAAGTCAATTCTGAAACAGCAAAAGCTCAAAGTTCTACAGATGGCTTTCAAAGGAATTTGAATTAGACATCATTTGATGTTGCAAAAAACAATGATATCTTTTATAGCTCTAAACATCAGTTTTTAAATTAGAGATTGATCTATAAAGGAGCTAAGTTTGCATAATCATTATTCATTTTAAGATAATAATATATGATAGGTACTAAGTTATATAGTAGTTTTGTGTAGAGATTTATACATATTTTCTGATTGCCATCATCACATCATCTAATTATTTAGAAATTTCATTTTCAGAACCTTGGATTTTGGACATAGAGCTTTAAAAAAAATTGTACTTTATTTTGAGATGAAAATATGGTCATTCACATTTCCCCAGACCTGCGTGGAGCAATCTGCAGGGTGGGGGTGAGATTTGGGAGTAGAGGGGAGGTGGTAATAGACACACACAAAACTTGTTAATTGCTATACAAGAAGCATGTGCTTTAAAAACGACAATAACAATCACAAAACCAAGTTATCATTGTTTTACATATTTATTTAGTTCACTACTATGGGCTTTTTGTTGGGGTTTCCCAGAGGGAAACTAAGGTAGAATCAGGAACAACACTGCCCACATACAAAGGGGGAGTCTTCCAAGTAGTAAGCCCCTGCCTCTTGATCTCAGCTCTAGCAAACACACTGGAAGGCAGGCCCTTTGTCTAATTTGCTCAACACTGTACCTCTGTCATCTAGAGCAAGAAATGAAGGAATGGATGAATAACAAAGAACAATGATTCCTTTGGATACCTTTTAAATCATGTTACCAAGTTAACATTAATATTCATAGATAGACTGAAAGTGTTGCCACGGATCAGTGAGTGACGTAGGAAGTCTACACATGGAAGGTATAATACTTGAGAGAACAAAGTCATGGCTGGGGAAATGGCTCTCTGACAGTGACCACTTGGGTAATCTGAACTTTTCCAAAATGGACATAAGTCATGGAAAGAACAGTGCTCTATTCACTTCAGAAACCTCCCCTTGAATGTATGTGTGAAATATGATAGCTGGGCTTCCTTTAAAATTATACTTTGAAGAGCAGGGTAGAGAGGACAGGAAAATTAGATGAATTAGAGATGCAATAAAATTGGCTTCGAGTTAATAATTGTTGAGATTAGGCATGTGGGATTCACTTTGGTGTTTGAAATTTTCTGTAATAAAAAGTCAACAAACATACACATCTCCACTTAAGAGCCTGACATAATAAACATTTACACTGCTTAATGTGTAAATATAGTCTAATCTTAGAAAGCACTTCTTACATAGATTAAGAACATTTAAAAAAAGTTTTTCTTCATGACAAAAAAAAATTGCTTTCAGCTCTAGATGCAACAAATCATGATAGAAATTGGTACTAGGCTGGGTGCCGTGCCTCACGCCTGAAATCCTAGCACTTTGGGAGGCCAAGGTGGGTGCACTGCTTGGAGCCTAGGAGTTCAAGACCAGGCTGGGCAACATGGCAAAAACCTGTTTCTACAAAACACACACACACACACACACACACACACACACACAAAATTAGCCAGGCATGGTGGCAGGCGCCTGTAGTCCCAGCTACTCAGGAGGCTGAGGTGGGAGGACCTGAGCCCAGGAGGTTGAGGCTGCAGTGAGCTGTGATCACCACTGTACTCCAGCCTGGGAGACAGCGTGAGATCCTGTCTCAAAGAAAACCTCCAAAAACCAACCAACCAACAAACAAACAAACAAAAAACCCACAAACAACAACAACAACAAAAGAAACTGATGTCATTATACATCATTAATATCAGGTTTTTAATGATCTTGGGGGAAACTAAGGAGCTATGCATATTACTTATCTTTATGCAAAGTCTGCATGATTCTCAGCACATTTTTGTACTCACTTGGACAAGGGCTGAGCAAGTCAAGGAAAGTTATTGAAAAAGAGACCAAATAACCACCATGTATCTCAGTAATTCACCTGCTGCCAACCATCTGCCAAAAAGACGTAAGTGCCGTCCTCTTGTCAGGTGGTAGAATTTACCATTTCATAATGTTTTTATGTGATTCTCATTGCTTGATCACAAGTCAGATTTATTTATCATCTAAAATTAATCTTGGATCCTGGCTTAACAACCTTTTAATGATTTTCTAGTTCTCTTAAAGTCTTGTTCCTTAACACGGGATTGTGTATTTTCTTGCCTCTTTAGAAAACATTTTTAGGACTCTTTTAGCTTGGTGATTTGTGACCTCATAAATAAATACTAGTTAAATGAATATTAGATAATTAGTGTAAAATGAGTTTGACTTTGAATTGTCAATTATCTTTAGGTACAATCATTAGTGCGGTGATGCATTCAAATAAGAGTTGATCAAACAGAGTAAAGGAGGTGATTTTTCTAGTCCAATCCCCATACTTTCCCACTCAAATGATAACTTCAAGATTGATTTGTGAATGTTTAGCATGAAAGCTTAAAAAAGACAGCTACATATTATAGGGTCCTAAAGGCCAGGAATTATTTCTCTGTAAGTACCTTTTTCATTTTCTCACAACACCTAATAGTTCTGTAGCATAGCAGGCCTCAATGCCTTTCTCTGTAATAATTACCATCACTACCACCAGACGTTCTGATATGAAAATACACGGTTCTAACCTTTAATAGTGTAAATCTGAAATTTTAAAAGCTAAGTTGTTATTGAATTAAGAAAATATAAAATGACATCAATACTAAGGCCAAAAAAACCCTTTAATAGAAAAGGTCAAAATTAAGTGAGCTGTTTACTTAAAATGATACTTTGACTCATATTCATACAGTATATTTTGTAGAACCCAGCTGACCCTCCACCCCAAATCTATCTACTTGCAAAAAGAGGGGTTTATGATTCAAATGCTATAGAAGGAGGAAATCTAATTTTGACCTTGAGTCAAACTGATGCCAAAAGGAGTTTATGGTTTTCTCTACTTTATAAGCTGTAATTGCAAATACAGTTTCCTTCATCTAAAAAACCATTCCACCCTGAAATTTTCAAACAAAAATAGTTTTCAGAAACATTGGCAAAAGACATCTTCAAAGGAAACTAACTAGTTTGAATTAAAAGGAAAGGGAGGAGAGAGATGGTGGATTTTTTTTTTTTTTTGATGGTGGATATTTTTAAAGGGATTATGTTTTCAATATTTTGGGCACAAGATATCTAATTCCTATTTTTTAAAGCATTTCTCATTTAAAATTTAAAGTAGATTAGTAACTTAAATGTGCTTAATTTGTAAATAAGATAAAAATAGCAAAAATGTGTATAAGATAACTTTAAGAGAAAAACAGTAATATAAAATCCTTTCTCTAAATATTAAGGAGAAACAAAGTTATCAGTAAATGCCATGAAATACTGAAATATAAGGGTCCATATCATATAATTAATACAAATGTAGTAATGGTATGAAATTTAGTGACCAAAAGTATTTTTGACTATTTTTATCAGAATATTTGACATTATAACTTCATAATAACTTTAATTTCAACAAATAAATTACGTTAGTTGCCCCAATCCTGTTATTATGGTGTATGTATAGGTTAAACTTAAAATCCTAACTAACTTTGAGATTAACTGACTAATCACCTTTGCTGCAACTATTGGCTAACATTCAACATAAGACATGTTAGGTTTCCAGTTTTACAAAGTTAGTATAATATTTCAGTAGATGAGAGGTTAGGGTAGCGCATTCAGTGGAAATATCATTGCTTCTTACTCCTCATCACAGCAGGTTCCAAACTTTAATTTTCTCACTCCTTGTAAACACATGACTCTTTTCTTTGCATTGCCTATATATACATAGTTTTTTTTTTTTTTAAAGTTCTCACACCTACTTTTGATTCCAGGGATTATTGAACATGGACTTTCATCACCAAAACCATATTTGACTGAGGTAGCACAAGGGAACACACTGAATTAGTCTCAATATATTTTGAGTTTGCCTTTGAATTAAATATATCAAATACAGAAATGGAAACTGGAGACATCTGAATCTTTGAGGTATCTCAGATATTGGATTGAAAGTTTGTCTTTTAAATGGCCATCCTAATGTTAAGTTCAGAGGTTCTTATTCATTTCTAGAAGGAAATAATTAAATACATTTTTTAAAAGGAGCTGGAAAAAATATTCAGAGAAGCATAAAATCTTCTGAGAAGTGACTGTGTCAGGACAGGCTAAAACAATAGGCTTAGAATGGTAAAGCCAATTTCTGAAGTGATAGCCCCAAAAAATCCTGCCAAAAATAAATTGACTAACCAAGCCAAAATAAAACAAACTCAAAACAAAAACAATCAGAAAACAAAGGTAACGTTTCAGAATTTTTGAAGTTATAACAGCCACTGTGAATATCCAATAAGACATATACCATGAAGTGAGACCGAAAGTTATTTTGATTGTGGAACCCTTAACAGGGTAAACGTTCTGCAGGCTCTCTTCAGGAAAAGACAAAAGATGTATGCTTACAGTCTGTAAAATATGTAAGATACAAAAGGTTCAGAGAATTAGAAGCTGATTTTAGAAAAGTAAGATTAGGTGAATATTCTCTGAAATTTGAAGAAAATATTCACAAATAAAATGGAAGTCTTTCTGATGTGGTACATGTTGAAAATAAATGGTATTAAGAAAAGTTTAAAAACTTAAAGGGTACTTCTACCTTTGATCACTAGGAGGGAAAGTTAGAGATGGTTTTGTTAAGTCCTTAAATGTGCAGGGTGACACTACTCAAATCATTCCCTAGGGCCACTAGCAGAAAGAGAATATTAAAGTTGGGCTAGGCTCCTACCCAGCAACACAATTCATAGAATCTTAATCTGTTAAGCTGGAAAGGACATTAAAGAACACCTAGTCCAGCCGCCTCATTTGACAGATATGGGAACTGAGATGCAGAGGGGCTGAGTCATTTGTCCAATGTTATGCACTTGGTGACAGGCTGGAATACAAGTATGGTTTCTTAATCCCTGGTCTGAAGTTTTTTCCACTATGGAATATTGACTAATCAGGGGCATCTCTATGCTTACTCAAAGCCAAAAACTATGTTATTCATAACGTGGATTGCCTTCTTACACAGGTAAGTGGGTTAAATAGAGCTAAATGCCATTACAACTATTGTGATTATTCGAACTGGCTGACTTGGTCTACCTGCTGGGGATCTATCTTCAACCACAAAGACCTGCAAAGGAGTCCACTGCCAAAGTAATATTGTTACTTTGGGGTCAAAACAATTATGTGAAAGTTCTTGCAAGAAAAGTTATCTTTTAGACACCCTTGTATTCTTACTATTTGCCTAAATAATGGTACCTTATCTTAGAGAAAAATGGAGCTTAGATACCCAAATATGCTGGGCTGAACTCAGTTGGCCATTCTTAATGTTTCCATGTGGAGAGATGAGGAGATAATCAAGGAATAGAATCTTCTAGTATATGGCTATGCTTAGTTTATGTCATGAAGAAGAGAAAGAGATTGTCTATCAGGATGGAAAATAACAAATGAGAATTTTAATCAATTAAACATTTTGCCTATAAAATTGAACTGTAATTATTGACATATCCGTTAATAGAAATGCTTTTCTCCATACAGTAATCCTATGCAGGCTACTGGTATGGTCCTTAGCATTTAATGCACCTGGTATTTCGTGATAAATATTTACTTTCCAGTTAGAAAGAAAAAACTCACATATTTAAAAAAAGAGGAAGGTACTTCAAATCCATTACATTTTACATCATTTTCTTTCTATTTAATTCTTCTTTTAGGTTTAGAATAAGTGTATATCAAATACATTTTTAGGCCAAATTCCCAATGGCTAAGTATTGGATCAACATTTTTTGGAGGCTGATGCTAGATACCAACACAGAATGAACTCCTTAGATATAATACGAAATGTGAACTGTAACTGCAATTATGCTTATATAATAAAAAACTTAGTAATTAGATTTTAAAAGTTTGACATCATGGTACAGGAATGAATATTCATATTATTGTCAATCTATATCCCTATTTCTCAATTTAACAGCTTAAAGATTCTTATTTGTTTTCTGTGTAAGCTTACCAGCTTTCACAATCTTCCCTAATTTTGCAACACTGCTCTTCCAATACTTACAGCACATAAGGAAATTTTAATTCTAAGTTATATCTGTACATTCAAAATGAATATTCAAATATTAAACAGTATATTAGGATGACCTTTCTTGTTGGCACATCCCTTCTTTGCTGATTGTACATGGTAGTAACCTATAAAAGACACACATGATGATGACAATGATGTAGGTTTGTGGCTATTTGACTTTTCAAAGGCCAAAGAGGAAGCTGTAGTTGAAACCAAACAGTAAATCTTGGCCGAATATAAAAATTAAAGTCAAACTTCACTACGTCTCTAATTCAGAGTTTGGTAGAACATTTCAATAAACACAACTTATTTTTTCTTTATATTCTTTTCATCCTTTTCTGAAGAAATAACTAGACATTTTAAACTGAAATCCATGAATTCCTCTGAGATCCACAAGATGGTGCTATAAAGTGGCATTTAGAAAATTTTGACAAACCATATGACATCTAGGAGCAAATACTTATTAGGCACCGTCAAATAAATATAATTTAACAATATCAGTACAGAAAAATGGTATTATTAAAAGGCAATAGTAAACTAAATTCGTTAAAATAAAGGCAGTATACCTTTACTCTTAATGTTGTTTTTAAATATTCTGTCTCATAAATTATATTTTTGTTGACTCTGTTTTCAATCTCGGGTTTTAAGAATATTTTGTGAGAAGATTAAGAATTGAATTTGGATCTCAACAAGGCTAAATCATATTAGAGAAAGTACTGGACTGAATTGGAGACCAATCCCTGCTCTCCACCTGAATTGCTGTAACCAGTCTTCTTTCCATCTCTTCCAGTGGTTCTCAACCAAGGGCAATTTTGCCCTTGGCAGGTCTTTGGCAATGTCTGGAGACATTTTTGGTTTTCCCAGCTGCATGGGTGGGAGTGGAGGGAACTGCTACTGGCTTCTAGTGGGTAGAGGCCAGGGATGCTGCTAAGCGTCCTATAGTGCACAGGACAGCCCCCCACAACAAAGAATTATACTGCTCAAAATATAACAGTGCCAAGGTTGAGAAATTGACCTATTCATTCACTTCCTTGTCGTTGGTTTGTTTGTTTATTCATTAATTGGTCCACATATTCATTCACTGATGCATGTACTTATCCACCATCAGTCCATGAATTCATTCCTTCAACACGTTTTTCACAATGTGCCTACCATGATTCAAGACTGGACTAAGGGCTGTAATGGCTCATGCCTGCAACCGCAGAACTTGGGAGGGCAAGGAAAGAGGATTTCTTGAGGCCAGGAGTTTGAGATCAGTCTGGGCAACACAGTGAGACTGCATCTCTAACAAAATTTTAAAAATTAGCTGTGTGTGGTGGCATAAGACTGTAGTCCCAGCTACTTAGGTGGCTGAGGAGGGAGGATTGCTTGAGCCAAGAAGGGCAAGGCTGCAGTGAGCCATAATCATACCACTGTACTTCATCCTGAGCAGGAGCAACCCTGTATCTAAAAAAAAAAAAAAAAATACAAAGATAAGGACTATCCTGTTTCTATTGAATCTGACAGGAGAGAGAGATGCTTATGAAATAATCTAAACAATAATATGATGTGATTAGTGTTTCATTTCTAAGTGTAAGATGTTCTAGGGACAAAGAAATTATTTAATGAATCCTAGGAAAGAGGATAGAATTCAGGAAGTCTTCACAGAGATGGGGGTTGTTTATTGGATGGGTGGGTGAGGCCACGGAATGAAATTTTGAGCAAAGCACAAGCAAAGCCAGAGACATGTAACAGTTTAAAGTGTTTGGTGAGCATGTACTCTTAGGGTATGAAATTAGAATGAGGAGGGTTGGGAAAAGGAATGGAGAAAATACTTAAACAATTGAGCAGGGCCACTCTGGGAAGGGCCCTGGACTTCATCCTCCAGGTATGTAAAGTTTAAAACAGGATCGGGGGCAGTGGCTCATGCCTATAATCCCAACAATTTGGGAGGCTGAGGCCGGTGGATCACTTGAGGCCAGGAATTTGAGACCAGCCTGACCCACATGGCGAAACCTATCTCTACTAAAAATACAAAAATTAGCTGGGTGTGGTGGCACAAGCCCATAATCCCAGCTACTCGGGAGGCTGAGGCACGAGAATCCCTTGAGCCTGGAGGCAGCGTTTGCAGGGAGGCGAGGTTGCAGTGAGCAGAAATTCTTCCACTGCACTCCTTCCTGGGCAACAGGGCAAGACTCTGTCTCAAAAATAAATACATAAATAAAATAAAATAGAAGAGTGATATTAGACACGTAATAATTACCCTCTTTAGGCCTGGGTTTCATACCCTTAATGTGAGAAACATGTCAGGTTTCCTCTAGCTTTTAAACCATGTTTTATAATTAGACAGTCAATCCATTAGATATATTACATACTGTATACTATTAGATTTATATTACAACTTTCAATAAAATCACATCTATAAAGAACATTTTTTAATATATAAAAACTGTTGTCACAGACATTTACTTTCATTATTATGAGCAAAATATTATATATTCCTATTTAAATGTTTGGTGTTTGTTTTAAGGCTGGACATACTTGAGTAGATCAAGTTATTCTGCAGAATACAGTCTTCCAGGCCAGGCACTTTGGCTCACGCCTGTAATCTCAGCACTTTGGGAGGCCGAGGCAGGTGGATCACGAGGTCAAGAGATCAAGACCATTCTGGCCAACATGGTAAAACACCATCTCTACTAAAAATACAAAAATTTGCTGGGTGTGGTGGTGCGCACCTGTAGTCCCAGCTACTTGGGAGGCTGAGGCAGGAGAAGCACTTGAACAAGGGAGGTGGAGGTTGCAGTGAGCCAAGATCGTGCCACTGCACTCCAGCTTGGCGACAGAGTGAGACTCCGTCTCAGAAAAAAAAAAAAAGAATACAGCCTTCCAGTTGGTTTATTACTACGTCAATAACTAATCGAGGTGCACCCACAATAAATTTTAAAAATATTTTCCCCTCCAACTTCTCTACTCTTGTACATTTATCAATACATTTTAGTCTAATTAGATACAACTAGTTTAGCAAGTTTTATAGTTTGAAAAATTACTTCAAAAGTATTAGTGTTTTACAGAAATAAAACTGTGGTGAGTCCTTTGTGTCTTACATTAATAAATAAAGAAAACCTGATATGAAAAGTTGTGTGGGCCAGGCGCAGTGGCTAATGCCTGTAATCCCAGCACTTTGGGAGGCCGAGGTGGGTGGATCACGAGGTCAGGAGATCAAGACCATCCTGGGTAACATGGTGAAACCCCGTCTTTACTAAAAAAATACACAAAAAAATTAGCCGGGCATGGTGGCGGGCGCCAGTAGTCCCAGCTACTCGGGAGGCTGAGGCAGGAGAATGGTGTGAACCCGGGAGGTGGAGCTTGCAGTGAGCCGAGATTGCGCCACTGCACTCCAGCCTGGGCGACAGAGCAAGACTCCGTCTCAAAAAAAAAAAGAAAAGTTGTGTGAATTTTTTTTGAGTAAAATCAGTAGCAATAAAATGAATATTTGATATAATTTGATTCCGATTTACAAAATGTATTTTCATTACACATTTTGATTATATGTTTTTATATTTGTAATTTAAATTTGGCTTTAAAATATGGGTGGCTGAAGCCACTGCTATACACAGTTCTGTAGTCATTCAGAAGTTAAGGTCACAGAATAGAACAAACGGAGTAACATGAGATATAAGTAAAAAAAAAAAAAAAAAAAAAACAAAAAGGTGAGGGTGCAGAGAACAAAAATGGCCCCCATATCTAAATAAAATACAGAAAACCCAGAAATCTCCTATAAGGAACACGTCCATCCTTTTGCCCAAAATAGAGAAATGAAAATACTGATGTTTAAAGTCACAGAGGTATTGGGAAGGGCAGGGCTGTATTACAGTCTTCAGAATTGGTTAATGATACAGTAACTGAGCCACTTTCATTCTTGCCTGTTGTTTGAACTATAATTACCTGCCCTATTTGATTGCATCTTTTGGAATCCTCCTTCCTCCTTCCCCCAAATCTTGATCGCTATGGTTTCTATACCACATTTCCTCCAGTATTAATTCAAGTCTTTGATGGAACATTTCAGATTTGAATATTCATCCATATTTATTTCCTCTGCAGAAATTAAGACCCATCCAATAATTTACAAAGCAATGTGGATTTTCCACAGCACTTGCTTTTTTTAGACAGGGTCTCACTCCTGGGCTCAAACTATCCTCCTACTTCACCTCCCGAGTAGCTGGGACTACAGGCGAGCACAACCATGCCTGGCTAATTTTTGGATTTTTTTTTTTTTTTTTTTTTGTAGAGATGGGGGTCTCCGTATGTTGCCCAGGCTGGTCTTGAACTCCTGAGCTCAAGCAATTTGCCCGCCTTGGCCTCCCAAAGTGCTGGGGTTACAGGCGTGAGTCACTGTGCCCAGCAGCACTTGCATTTTGAGACCACATCATAGATCTCTTTTCGAGAGAGGGTTAATTGTCAAAAGATAAGAACATTGTATGATGTTATAAAAAAGGGGTTCAAGCCCAAGAAAAGTGTTTGAACTAGTTCGTGGTTTTGAAGGGACCTTAGGGTTCACGCACAGGCTGTGGAAGAAGCAGATACAGGGTGGGTGGGGGGCGAAAAGTGCAGGACGGTGGGACACCCAACTCTCCACCCTAACCCCCTGCTTCCATCAGCCACTCTTCTTTCATCTCTGTTGTCCTATTTCAGGTGAGGTGTAATTTTTTTTGAGACAGGGTCTCGCTCTCCCAGGCTGGAGTGCAGTGGTGTGATCACAGCTCACTGCAACCTTGACCTCCTGGCCTCAAGCCATCCTCCTGCCTCAGCCTCTCCAAAGCTCTGAGGTTACAGATGTAAGCCACTGTACCAGGTGGAGGCAGAATTTGAACAAAGGGTTATGAGGAGATGCCAGATGATCTCTAAGGTCCCTTCTGCCCTGTAGGGGCAGGGAATTTTTGTTTTCAAATCTTTGACATGAGCAGAGACCTTTAAGCTAAAAGAGTTGAATAATAACTGAGAGACACAGGATAGGATAAAGAAAACTTGTAGGCCGGGCATGGTGTCTCATTCCTGTAATCATAGCACTTTGGGAAGCTGAGGCAGGCAGACTGCTTGAGTTCTGGAGTTCAAGACCAGCCTGGGCATCATAGCAAACCCCGTGTCTACAAAAAATACAAAAATTAGCAAGGTGTGGGAGCACATGCCTGTAGCCCCAGCTATTAGCCAGGTGTGGTGGCATGTGCTTGTAGCCTCAGCTACTTAGGAGGCCTAGGTGGGAGAATCACCTGAGCCTGGGAAGTAGAGGCTGCAGTGACCCATGATCAACCACTGCATTCCGTCCTGGGCAAGAGTGAGAGTCTGTCTCAAAACAAAAATAAACACAAAAAACCATGTTAAAAAAAAAAGGCACCAAAATAAAATTTAAAAAAAAGAAAAAGCACCAACAAATTAATCTTTTCCCCTTCTTCCTAAGAAATCAAATATTTTCTATTTAAATGTAATGAAAAGGTACATTCAAAAAAGTTAAATTCTTTCCAACACTGAGCTATGTAGTAAAAACAAACTAGCAGGAAAACCTCAGTTTGAGTGTCCTACAGAGACAGGGCTTGGAGATCTACCCAAAAGCAGAACTGGTTCTTTCCACAAGGAGCTCCTTTTCAAAAACAAGGGGTGCCTCTGAACACCCACCTGAATTAGGACGTGGCAAACAGGACATGCAGGCTTTTGTTCTGGGTCTCTGATTTCTGTGCATATAGGACCTTCCCCTCTTGGTGTTGGTAAGAGTTGCCATTCATTTGCATATACATAGGGACATTAAACAACAACAGCACTGCGAAGGTGTGGAGAGCACGACTGGCCATTGCTGGACTGACACAAGATGTTGGCAGTTACTGTTCACTGGTTGGCACTTTTAAGTAAATATTTATTGATAAAACCTCATAAAACAACAAAAATTCACGTTACTTAGGGGAAAATGTGTCTAAGCATTCCCAGCATTTTTTGAATGTAATGATACATTTTGTGAATTTTAGTAGCTTTGGAAATAACCTTAATGTTGTCCCAAAAGTTAAAATAAATTTTCAGCAGAAATTCAAAGTCTGTTTTAGGAATTGTTTTTCATCTGCAATATAACTAAGAGTTATGAAAAAACAGCTTTGGAGAGAGGCTCTAGGAAACACTTCATTTCATCTGCATTATGCCCAGTTTCCTTAATAAAGGAAAGCACAACTGAATGACCACATGGAAGGTATAAAAAGGCAAAGAATGAATTAAGGGGCAGGTGGATCATAGACTTTTAACTTTTGGCTAGTTACATGAGATACTCCAGCTGTGAATGCATAGCAAGTGATTCCATTTTAAGCTAATAACTATGCTTACATTTTAGCCTACTGGTCTTTCTTGAAAGAGACATTGGCAGACTAAAAAGAAAGAACCCAATCCATATTGTGTAAAGGGAAAGTGATTTCAAAAATATTAAGGTGAAAAATGAATTGTTAATTTTCAAAATTCTGTGGTTCCCCACACCCCTCCTTCATCCAGACAAAAAAGGCTAGTGATCATTTTATGTAATTAATACACAGGTGTGTGGGGAATGGAGGTGTTTCTGTTAGTTGCTGTCACTTTTTTCTGGACATCAAGCTCCTTTTCTTCGCTTAAATCAATAGCACAGCTTCTGTCACTCCAAACTAATAATGGCAGCAGTGAAACCGATTTGCTATTTTAGAAAAATGACTAGTAGAACACATATTTCATAATATCACATGATAAAACAATTTAAAATTCACAGGTAATTAAAAACACTTCACTGGCCTATAGTGACAACTAAGATCACTTTAAAAATCCCTCATTTATCAGACTACATTTATATGAAAGGAGAAATAAAATCTTTTCATGTTCCATGAGGGAAGAAGATAGAATGAAGTCTGACACAGTGCAAAAATGTGATTAAAGTGAAACAAGTTGCAATAAGAATTAGACTTCTGTCTTTCTAAGGATAATTCTCTACTCGTGTTTTCCTGAACACAAACCAATGAAAAAAAACATAATATAGATAGTATTAATTAGAAGGATCTTTAAAAACATTTCAAAATTCTGCTGCACAATAGGAAACCTAATTTTCATACTCTGAAATGTATCAGGTACGTAAAGTTGATTCTTTTCCTAGTTCCAATAAGGTTTTGCCTTCTTTTTCTTCTTCTTTTCTTTTTTTTTTTTGAGACGGAGTCTCGCTCTGTTGCCCAGGCTGGAGTGCAGTGGCGTAATCTCGGCTCACTGCAAAGCTCCGCCTCCCGGGTTCACGCCATTCTCCTGCCTCAGCCTCCTGAGTAGCTGGGACTACAGGCACCCGCCACCACGCCTGGCTAATTTTTTGTATTTTTAGTACAGACAGGGTTTCACTGTGTTAGCCAGGATGGTCTCGATCTCCTGACCTTGTGATCCACTCGCCTCGGCCTCCCAAAGTGCTGGGATTACAGGCATGAGCCACTGCACTCGGCTCTTTTTTTTGAGACAGAGTCTTGCTCTGTCACCCAGGCTGGAGGGCAGTGGCATGATCTTGGCTAACTGCAACCTCCACCTCCCCGGTTCAAGTGATTCTCGTGCCTCAGCCTCCTGAGTAGCTGGGATCACAGGCATGCAGCACCACACCTGGCCAAGTTTTGTATTTTTAGTAGAGACAGGGTTTCACCATGGTGGCCAGGCTGGTCTCAAACTCCTGACCTCAAGTGATCTGCCTGCCTTGGCCTCCTTAAAGTGCTGGGATTACAGGTGTGAGCCACTGTGCCTGGCTTGCCTTCTTTTGAAATAAATTGGCTGTCTCCTATCTATGGAAGTCTACAAACTCTTGAACAGAGTATGAATTATATGTCTCCACTGGCCTG
This sequence comes from Pongo pygmaeus, assembly GCF_028885625.2. Taxonomy (NCBI): domain Eukaryota; kingdom Metazoa; phylum Chordata; class Mammalia; order Primates; family Hominidae; genus Pongo; species Pongo pygmaeus. The sequence goes on along the minus strand of NC_072384.2, from coordinate 99,909,427 downwards.
GAAATTTCTACCCTTGACATTGTTGGTTTTGTTGCCCATTTTGGGGGGCAGAAGAGAGGATGCAGGCAGGGTGGAGTGGCACAGTTTCCTCTCAGGCCTACAATCAGAAACACGTTGGCACAAGGGGACAATCCCAGGGCCAGGATCAGGGTGAGGTCCGTGAGGCTGAGTCGAGAGGCAAGTGCAGGGTCGGATCCTGTCTTTACTTAAGATTTTGATATTTTGTTCACCACATTTCTTTTCTGCATTAATTTTTATTTTAAAAAATGTTGCATCCCTGAGTTTTTTGGCACCTACTTACATTTTGTGCCCAGGGTGGATGCCTCACTGACCTCACCCTCATCCTGGCCCTGCTCAACCAACACCTGGGCTGTGGGCTCAGGTAGATCTGTGAGGCCACAGTGAGCACAGCCTCTCCCTTTTACCCTCTTCAGCTCAGATGGGTCAGGAAAGTCTCCTACGAGAACTAAGTTCTCCCTGCTTGCAAAAACGAAAACAAAGGGTAAAGAAAAGTGTCCTCTTTGTCTAACAGGAAGCCAATGGGAGTGTTACAGAACAGCAGTTGTAGATAGAACTGACCCATGGGAGTTTCAGTTGGTCTCTATTCCAGGGCTATATCTTTCTGGACAGGAACCATAATGAGCAAAAGAACTAATGCCCACAAGGTGAATTTAGCAGAAGAATCAAGGAGTCAGAATAATACATTAATTCAAAAGGTAGGAAGACTCCCTCCAAAGAATGCTAAGTTAAATAAAAATGAGAGACTTGAGATACACACACAAATGTGACATAAAGCTCTTTTATGTAGTGAAATGGGCAGGATTACATGTGGTACACCTAAAGTAACCAATGGTAACTTTCCATTCTTGAAGAGAACAAAATAATACTTTCAATCGTATCGCTAAACTTCTTATGGGACAGGTTGGTATGCGTCTCCTTGTATTTTCCAAAAATACATGCTTACCCTCCTCAGGCAGGGGCCAGATGCTGCCCCCCACAAAGCACACTGGGGCCCTGCTTTCTCTCCATTTGGGTTTGAAGCGAGTAGAGTGGAGAAAGGGATGCTTTCAGAAATGTTATCTTACTTAATGCCCCCATAGCCTGTAGCTCTGTAAGGAACAGTCTCACAGGGAGAAAGAGAGGATTAGGAGCCGTGGGGGAAAAAGCTTTCCTTCTGGCAGTTTCTACAGCTAGAACCATGAAGCCCCCAGGTGTCACACTGTTTTCTCTGGAGGAATATGATAAGACTAGATGTAATGTTATTACGCTGTCTCATTTAGCAAGTAGTATCATCCTCTGATTGTTTGGAAAGGTGAAATACAGGGGATTCTGGTTCTTTGCCCTACCATGGAAGGAACATTTGGACACCACATTACTTTTTTTGGAAAACGGAAGCTAAAGCTAGAGGCCAAAAAAGCTCTCAAAAGGGAAGATGAAGAAAGTTAGGAATATTGGTCTGATTAAACAGCTCTCAAAATTATCTAGTGAATGCCGACATTAGATAGGTATTGGTCTTTAGGTAATAACATGGGTATGTATCTACTTTATGCATTTCTATGCAGATTTAGTAGAAAAAAATACCTAAATATATACTTAATTCCATAGGATCCCAGTGCATTTTGAGGATTTAAACAGATAAGCCAACCTCAAAGGGACTGATTCTTGCAACTAAAACACAGACACCTCTGGGGTGAAATGTGGCAACAGTTTGACAGGCATAGCAGTAGCTTAGGCCAGAAAGGATTTATCCAATTAAAATTATGGGATGAATTTTGGCTGGCAGAATGTAATTACCAGCCTTGGAATGGATCCAGGATCCTGAGGTTAACACCCCTCCTCTTGCCAACAACCCTCCTACCTGCCAACACTCCGAGATGGAGAAGGCTGGATCTGACATAATCGCACATAATACTGTTGTGACATCTAAGTACAATGATGATGATGTGAGAAGCATCATGAACCTGTTTTTTTTAACACTCATTATGTTACTTATTTTTATGCCACATTAGGCTAGAAACCAAATGTCCACATAAATGTTAATTTCCTCAAATCTGTGTTTAAAAATTATAATTAGAAAATAAAAAATAGATTTAAAAATTAATTTATTCCGTCAAAGTAGTTATTTAGTGATTATTTCACTACAGGAACAAAATTGGATCAAAATGGTGACATTTAATCCTTGCTACACGAAAAAAAAAAAAAGCAGGTCCTGATTTTTTGGAAGCGAAATGTGTTTTCAAGGTTGAGTGGCCTAGAAAAAAAGGAAATGCGGAAGCCTGTTTCATATTCCTTGTAACTTTGACTAAATGGGTATGCGCAAGGACTGCTTTTGTCCCGGGGTGGGTCCAGTTCACAGTCACGGGGGGCACTAATCCTCCAGGAGGGGATTTACCAGAAGGGTGTGTGTGAGTGCGTGTGTCCCTTCCAAGGAAACCAGAGAAGAGCCCCCTGCTGGTGCATGATCAATAGGCAAAGACCTGATCATTAGATCCCAATGCCCCTTTAAAATCATTAATTGACTAGAGAATTGCGGAGGGTCTGGCGACACAGAAGAGCAGACGAAAAGGCAACACTGAGAAAAATCTGAAGCGTTCAAGGACGCCAGGCACGTGGTGCCGGGTCAGGGAAGGAGAGGCAGAGCCAGCCCGGGCGGTGTGCGGCTGGGGTGGGGCGCGCTCCGGGCGTCCGGGAGGCGGAGCCGGCGGCGGAGGCTGCGCGCGGGCCACGCGCGGCGGCGACTCTGGCTGGGTGGCCGCCCTGCCCCGCTGCCCTGCCCCACCGCCCTTCGGCGTTTGCAGGTCCGCTCCCCTCCCAAACCGCAGAGCGGCAGGCGCGGCCACTGGTTCGAGAGCTCGGCCGGGGCAGCGCAGCCGCCGGCCGCCCCTCGCTCCCAGGCGCCACAACCCCGCGCCCTTGCCGCCGCTGCGTCCCGCGAGACCTGTGGGGAGGCCGGGAGTCACTTCGGGTTCCCTTTCAGCCCACGTGGTCCTGGGACACTCCACCCAGGAACCTAGTCGGCACTGCGCAGGGAATCCCAGCAGCGGGGTTCTGGCCCCAAAACGCGTTGCGGCAGCCTGGCGAGCGTCCTTGCGGCCTCCAAGTGCCGGTGGGGTGCGTGCGCAGGGGGCAGGTGAACTGCTGCACTTTGCACTTGCTGAGCTAGGTTCTCCGGGGGTGGGGAGGCGCGGGGGCGGGGACGGCCGCGTGTTTGATCTATCACCAGAGGTCATCCAATAGTAATTGAAGGATGAGCTGGGAGAACTAGGATCTCCCTGTCCCAAACAGAGTGTTTTGGGGGGCTTGCGTTTGGGTCACTTTCTGAGTCTGATACTGCCACTCATTTAAGCTTCGCTGTGAAGGTGAATTTTTCTAACACCATCTTTGTGTGATTTAGCTGTCCACAGGGAACCAAAATGTGGAATGAGAGGATGAAACTAATCCTTTCTTTTGCACTGTTAGGGGTTGCCATAAACACCATTTGTTAAAAAGCATAATTATGTTGGGAAAGTGCCTGATGAGACAATTAAGCTGCATAAACACACTGAAAACAAATGAAAACCAGAAGACGCCCACACCCCTTGTGTAAAGCAATTTTTTGTTTACATAGAAACGAGAGGTCTGGGTTGCTTTATTACAACAATGTTATTAATATCTAGAAAAATCTAATGACAGAATTTTTATGAATTTTCAGTGATGAGATGATGGACATGATATGAAAACCTGCCTCCAAACGTGAGCTAGCTACGAAGCCTGAGCTCTCTCTAGGTTAAGATGATTAGGCCAACGAATGATCCTGGCGAACAAGCCAGCGGATTTATTGAGGGAGAACACCATTATTTGCACCAGAGCACTTTTAGCTTAAACTCTAAAGTTTAAAGCTTGTCTCAGAGTTAGACCACTGTGGTTGGTATCCCTCACACAGGGAACATTACCTGTCAGAAAACGACCCTCATCAAATATTTGTTGAATGAATTCATGAGGGCCTCATCTATTTCAAAAGAGACCAAAGTTATGAGGTCCTGAACTTGAAGAGGGAAATTATTTTCTTATTATTTTAAGATGTTTTAATTCCTTTAGATCATGAATATCATTTGAGGTATGGAAAGATGAGTCAAAAATGCTATTCTAGAGTACTAAAAAGTATCAAAGCAACCTCCAAAACCTGTATAATTAATTTTCAACAAAAATCACATTTTTGATATTATTGAATAATATATATCAGAATATGTGTCATCTTTCAAGTTACAGAACTTTGTAAAAAGACTTTAAACTGATTTAGAAACTTGGGTGGAACAAGGAGGAACTTAGACAATTGTCATGTAAACCATCCAAATGGCTTCCTTATTTATTTGTATAATGTCCATGGCATGGCCTGGACTGTATAAATAAAGTTTATTTATACAAATAAACTTTCATTTTTGCCACAAGAATTTCTTTTATAAGAATCCACATATTAAATAATCTTCCTCATTTCCTTTTTCTGCATTTCCCCAGTAAGTCTAGTTTAACAACAACAAAAAAAACCTATTTGTAAAATAGTACAGACCTTGAAAACAGAGATAAGGCTAAGGAAAACTGTGCTTGAAATGGGATAACATACTTTAATGAAAAACTTTCACTTACATGATGGAATTCACGCTGAGGACCCTGCCAGGTATTTTCCAGTGTCGTTACAAGGTTTATATGTATGTGACCATGTACACGTGGTTTCTTATTTTAGTCAATCTGGGGATTTTATGCTTTAGAATTTTTCTAGGAATGAAATAGTAAAGTGCTCATATTATGACTGCTTCGTTTCCAACAAGTTATGATTTTTTTATAGTTAAAACATGAAAATATGAATCAACTCTAGAGACACAAGAAAATTTTTCTCCTATTCCAGAAAAATCATGTCTTCTTCCAGAGTGGGACTCCGTTTGGCTGCCTGTTTACTAAACATTTCAGAAGCCAGAAGAAAATACATTGTTGAGAACATAGCAAAAGCAGCTCTTCTTGACAAAAATGGTAGGAAAAACAGACAATTGAAGCTGAATATTGTAGTGTTTTGATAATTTAGTGATTTTTGTACTGTGCACACTGTGTCTACAGAACACTTTTCTTTCTTTCTTCCTGAGTTTTCCTCCTTGCTCTTGAGCTGTTGCAGCTCTGCGCAACTCCAGGATACTGAGATGGCTCAGTTACTCAGATGTGCACATATGCTCTTTTCCAAATGTCTGCATACGCTCAGCAGCGCAGCTCTTAACATTTGCGTGTGAATCTCTGAGATGCGTGTTGTTCAGGATATTGACAGGCTCCTGGGGAGGATGTATTTACATAAAAGTATAATGTTTCCCTCATGGGTTGTTTATTTGATCATTAATAGAATGAGCACAATCGTACCTTATGCTTTTTATTGAGCAGGTTAAATGGAAAATAAACTTGCCAAATACCAACTACTTTTCAAAGCACTCCTGCCAGCAAAGCCCATGCAATCATTACAGTATTATTATTTCTACCCTCTTTTCTCTGTATAGACACTGTTAGGCAAGTGCATTTAAATGATGCGCATAAGATCACTCAGCAATTTGGTGACAGAAGACTGGAACTCATGCCTCCTTATTCCCTTGGCCAGTATTACTATGAAAGATACTGCTCTTTTTTCACCCTTCTTAAAATGTTCCTGTGATGACACATGGTTAGGTATTATTTGTCTTTACTTTCACACACACAGTAACACACACAACAGTGTATACAATCATTTAAATAGGATGCTGTTATTAAATCAGTAACTTTTTGGCAACAGGTGAAACCAGCCCTAAAACATTTCAGACAGTAAATTTTAATTTCCGATTGTCATTTTTAATGTGATTACTGCTTTTCATAAGAAAGAAGTGTTTTCCCCCAACCCATCTTAACTGTGAGCACATTTAAGTTACTGTCTTGCAACTTTGCAGGAGCTAGAAATGTCTGAAAATTCCTGATAATTGCTGATAAGAAAACTCCTTTGGAGTTGGTATGCAGCTGTGATTTTGCATGCTTTTTGTGGAAAGAGCCAGCTCGGGCTCTTCATTGTCAGAAACAGTACATCTAATGGGATTGGGTTGCCTGTCTCTGTGATTAAGTGAATGTGCAGAGACATTTGTGGAAGACACACACTGATGGATGCCTGGGTCTCAACTCACAGTTTTTATCAGCTTATTAGTGGCAGCAGCTCAAATGGAATTATAGCTATTATACTCCATTACAAATACCAAACAATTTACTTCTGCTGAGATTCACACTGACAGCTCCTCTTGCCAGGAGTAATTTTTTTTCTATATGCATGCTTAAGAAATTGCAGGAGAGAGTGTTTTATTCTTTCAGCATTTGATTCAATTGAACCATATGAAACTGAGAATAAAAGCTTTTCAGGAGAAGATTTAGGATGAAAAAAAATTAAATCATATCTCTTTTCTTCCAGGAGTTAGAGTATGTTGAAAAACTACATAAAATAGGAGATTGCATGAACTTGTTCTTACTTCATCTTTTATAGTTTTCAAAATGCAAGGAAGGTAGTACTAGTTAAGAAAATGAACCTTTTTTTTTTTACAAATATTTTAAAGGCATTTATTTTTAAGTGAGTGGAATAAAACTATATAAACTGTATTTTTTTTTTCTAATTAAGCAATGTGAGCACATTTATGGCCTAGAAAGGTCTTAGGTAAAGGAATCTGGGTAATAAATTTTAGACCTACACCAGAGCAGGACTCTACAGATGCTCATTTGGCCATGAGTGAGTGACATATGTTTATCTTCTCACACTATTAAAATTAATAGTGTAGGGCTGTTCTAAGCTCTGTAGTTCCTGGGTGTAACTTGTTTTTCCTTTCCTCTGAAAAGATTAATTGTTAAGCTGCCAGGGGACAAGGAGACAAGGTATAATAGCATAACCAAAGGTTTAATTACCGCCTGAAAACTTTTGTTCTTCACTTTGAATTTGCTTTTGTAGGCTTAAGGGGGACTTTTAAGGAGCCTGGACCATGCTTGTAAATTTCAAAAATAACTCTAGGGTTATGTATGGCTGCCACACAAGGGAATGTCAGCTTTCTCCTCCAGGTTACACATATTCAAGAGAGTCACAAACCACCAAAAGCTGGAAGTTGTTAACATCTGAAGGCTGTTGGTGGCCTCGGAAAAGGAGATGGTGGACTCAGAACAGTTTCTAATGGACAGGTGCATGCATCTCAAAAACCTCTGCTCTGGGCACTAATTGGTCTATTCTAGTTTTACCAGATGTCAGATCTTGACCCAAACAGTTTAGTTTCTGGATTTTGGAAGGAAGTATTGACAAGGCCTAGGTGATGAGATTGATAAGGAACAGGATTTAGAGCCATATGATTTGGCTATTGAAGAAAGAAGCTACCATCTTAGACTGAGTTAAGGGAATTTTGGTAAATTCAGTAGCAAGTCCAAAAGAGCGTCTCTTATAGACATCAAAAGCTTGTGTCTGAGCTGAGACATCTGGTTATTCAATAAGACGCTGTAAGAAAGGTGGACATTGCCTCTCATGAATTTCATGTTTATTCAATGTCACTTCCAAAAGTCACATCCCAGAATTTTTCCACTAAGCTAAATTTAAATATACCAGAAGAAATAAACTATTAAGGTTTTATCACAGAAAAAAATTCTTGCACTTCTGTCTTGTTTTCTTTACAGGAAAGAAACATCCTCAAGTGTCAGTGCTCAATATATTTTCTGATCAAGACTACAACAGATCAGTCATTACAATAGCAACTTCTGTTGATAAGTTGGGTAAGATTTCAGTTTCTTTCTTTACATATGTGTCTTGTTTTTGGTGAGGGGTAGGCTTCAGGTAGACGTGAACATTCTCTAATCATTGATTTCCTCTGTAAATCCGAATACTCCCCTCTATTAAGTAAAGAGTCTACCACAAAACTACGTTTAATCATTTTTCTGAACATGTAAATCTCAAACAGTCTCCATTTCCTCTTTGTTACAGTGAACCTTGGGGTCCAAGATTTCATAACTTTTTTTTTTTTTTTTTTTTTTGCTGAAGATGATCACATATCCTTTGGGGTTAAGAAAAGACATCTTCAGGTTTTAGCCTGTGAAGTAATAGTGTGGAAGTCAGCTTTCATTTCACTGCTAAGCTGGCATGGAATAAAACATGCTAAGCAGTGCATTCTTGGTTGGGAGCTTGAGATCTGGAGTTGGGCCATGAGTTGACATGTCTCATAGGGACATTGTAAGGTTTAGTAGAGAGCTTACAGATAACTTCAGCAAGCATAGGACAGATTATCTTTTTTTTTTCGAGACAAGAGTCTCACTCCATTACCCAGACTGGAGTGCAGTGGCCCGATCTCAACTCACTGCAACCTCTGCCTCCGGGGTTCAAGCAATTCTCGTGCTTCAGCCTCCTTTGTAGCTGGAATTACAGGCACACACCACCATACCTGGCTAACTTTTTGTATTGTTTTCAGTAGAGACGGGGATTTGCCATGTTGGCCAGGCTGGTCTCAAACTCCTGACCTCAAGTGATTTGCCTGCCTCAGCCTCCCAAAGTGCTGGGATTATAGGATTGAGCCACTAAGCCTGGCCTGGACAGATTATCTTGAATGTTGTCTTAATAAAGGATAAAAATCTGCTTTTTCCTCTATTGCTAAAATGGTCATACTGTATTACTAATGAAAACTCAGAGTAATATCACAGAACTCTTAGGTGTCTATAATATGCATTTAGCTATAATAATTCAATGAAAATATAATTAGTAGATAAGAGCAAAACTTAAATAAGTAAGCTTTAAAAAATTTATGTGAAAAAAAATGTGTATGTTTGGGCACAGTGGCTCATGCCTGTAGTTTCAGCACTTTGGGAGGCCAAGGTGGGAGGACTGCCTGATGCCAGGAGTTTGAGACCAGCCTGGGCAACATAGCAAGACTCAGTCTCTAAAAAATAAAAAATAAAAAAAAATTATGTTTATTTATCTATTTTAATATAATTACTCATAAGTCATTCTGAAAATAAGGAATTTGATTAGATTAATTGGAGACAATTGAAAAAATTTAAAGTAAACAATTGTAAAAAAAATCAAATAGTATAAGACCAATAAATCTTGTATAATTCTCCTACTTTGGGGAGGAAAAGGCTGGAAGAAATGTCAAGTTTTATGACTATTGGGAGGTGGGGTGAGGGGAAAGGTTAGATTTTGTATTTTTCATTATTTTGGACAAAAAGTCTTCTATACAGATTACAAAAGAAAAGCAACTAGTGGACCAAGAAAATCATAGCTTTTTCTTTAGATGCAGTTGAAAGCTGAATGATTGTTTTTCACAATTTTGCATTTTTAGGCAGTTCTGTTCTGGCTGCCTGCCTAGAGGCCTTCCAGGCTATCGATATGGAAGTTCAAGAGGGAATCCACCCTTGCCTGGGAGCAGTGGACCTGATTCCGATTTACCCTCTCTCTGGTGTCACAGTGGAAGAGTGTGGAGTGGTGGCCAGAAGTAAGAGAAAGTTTGGGGTTATGTGTTCTTTCTTACTGGAAACCATTTTTACAAACTGAAATAGCTTGTGAGAATCAAATCACTCCTCAGTCCCTGGGAAAAGTTGATCTTGAAGAACTGTATCAACAATACTCTGTGTTTGTGACACACCCCTCCACTTCCTACCCCATGACATTATGGAACACTAAATGTTGTGGGATATGGCAAAAAAAAAAAAAAATCAATAATTTTATCCCTTACAAATTCACAGCAGATCTTGAGGAAACAATAGTAGTTTCTAGTAAGTCCTTTAGGCTCTTCAGGGCAGAATGATGGTGTGTTTTGCCTATCTGTGTCCTATTTTCTTGAGCAGGGGTAATGATGAGGTTGAAAATCCACTTAAATGTTAACTCTTACCCATTTTTCCTCCGACTTTTTTTTTTTTCCTTTTTTCCCTGTGCACAACTCTCTCTAAGATTTTCTTTAGAGCTGAGCTGTCACTTGCATGATTTCAGCCCCAGGGGTAAGGTTAATTTGGAAAAATTTGAGCTATGTCACTTGAGGTGTTTTTGAATTAGGCAAATTGGGAGAAAAGAAAGACCTTTTGCCTGGACTGTCTAACTGTACCACGGTTAATTACAAGATGCAGAGGCTTATAATCTTCGGGGAAAAAAAAGCCGCCTTAGGATAATTGCATTTTTTTCTGTATGACCTCAGAAATCCCTCTATGATGTTGCCTCATTTTTAATTAATGGTGAATTGTCTAACATTTGGGATGTAGATTTGGACTGTAGCTGAGCTACATTAAGCACCAGAAATAGGAAATGAGACTTGCTTCCAAAGGAGTACCTCACTACTTATGCTGCATTTTATGTGACCTGACAGTTGAAGGGTTATTTCCAAGGGAAATCTTGGCCCCAGACTTGCTTTACGTTTTATCCAAGAAAGAGTTAAAATTCAGCATGGGGTGGGTGGGGAAATATGTTCCACACAAAAATGAAGAGTTCAGAATTGTCCAGACCAGAATAATGATTTTAATTGTCTTCAAAACAATTATGGACAATTACATTAAATATCAAATTAGCTAGTACATGAAGTTCTTCATTACATCAGGACCGGTCCACCCCAGATGTTCATCCTGTGTAGGAGACAGTTGAGAATCAGTGAGTCTGGACACAGGATTTCTCCCTTCCCTTGCCCTTTGCTTCATTGGCAGCTACTGTACCTCATGATTTAAACATGGACATTTCTAATTAAATGAGAGCTCAGCTGCATTCTTGAACTAATTTATAACATTTGATTTGAAATGTAATAGCTTCAATCTTCATCTGATTAAAAACAGTCCTATACTGTACATGGTTACTATTTTGATGCTCTAACATGCAGTTTTTATTTTTACATTCCCTTTTCTACACAGCTGTTCATCTAATATCATCCAAATTTTTTTTAAGTTTTTTTTTTTTTTTTGTAACAGCATGCTCAGGCATTCTTGTGAGGCAGAAGTATTCACATTCTAGGATCCCGCTGTTCTTAGAACAGTGAAAGGATGTTTTTCCCTAGCATAAGGCTTTCCCAGAGAAACCAGCTTTAACATAATAATCAGCTAACTTTCTCTGGACAAAGGGCAATAAATAGCATCCCAGTGACATAAAAGAGTTGATACTGATATGTGTAATTTATGTATACTTTGTATGCAAAAATGCTGAATAACATATTTCAGAACTTTTTAATATCAGCTATAAGTTTGCTTATAGCTTCAGGAAGAGGTTCTTAAGGTGGGTCCGGGAAGAGGTTCTTAAGGTGGGTCCAAAGTTGATATTCAGAGGATTTATAAATAACTGTCAACAATTTTTGCAAGTTTTTATGCATGTGCATTGTGTATATATACATAGAGACATACACTCACACATAATTTTAAACTAAATTATCATTTTAGTTTGAGGACTTTTAGAATAAAGGGAACAGTGATGCAGAGGCCCAGAGGTGAGGGCCGCCTGAACTTCAGCACCTGCAAAGGACTTCAGTATGGCTGCATGGAACTTAGAGGTGGGGTGGGATGGGAAAGACATTCCTGGGAATGTTACGAAATGAGGCTCAAGAAGTAATCAGAGGCCAGATTATGAAGTTTTATTTTTTTTTAATTTTTTGAGATAGAGTCTCGCTCTGTCACCCAGGCTGGAGTATAGTGGTACAATCTCGGCTCACTGCAACCTCTGCCTCCCAGACTCAAGTGATTCTCATGCCTCAGCCTCCCAAGTAGCTGGGACTACAGGTGTGCACTGCCATACCCAGCTAATTTTTTTTTTTTTTGTATTTTTAGTAGAAATGGGGTTTTGCCATGTTAGCCAGGCTAGTCTTGAACTCCTGACCTCAAGCAATCTGCGGGCCTCGGCCTCCCAAAGTGCTGGGATTACAGGCATGAGCCACCACACTTGGCTAGATTATGAAGTTTCAGATGTTAGGTTGAAGGGTTCAAATCTTGTGCTAAAGGCAGTGATAACCACTGAAGTGTTTTAAGCAAGAAAATTACATGATTGGCTTTCAGTTTTAGAAAGATCACTCTGCTTGCATGATAGAGAATGGACAGGAAGTAGGCTGACCAGTTTGGAAGGATGATATTGGCCTAAGAGAATAGAGTATGGACAGATTCCATGGGCTGTTGCTGGTGAGGGACAGAGCAGTGGTGGGATAATGTTGTAACTTAAAATGACAGAAGAAAGGAGGTTTGAGGGAAAGAGCAGGAATACATTTTTTTTTACATGCGGTCATTTGACCGCATGTAAAAGGTTGGCAGAGGTAAAATAATAATAATGTTCTAAATGATTCATTGTGAACAATGTTTACATAGGTATAATAATGTAACCACTATCTATTGGCCCAAATTTTAATATAAATATATTGAGAGGATGGTTGGTTATACAGTTTAGAGCTCAGGTGAGATGTAGATCTAGTCTATATTTATTTAAAGCTTACAGGTTTTTCCCCCAATATTTTGGACATTGGTTTTTATTTATTTATTTATTTATTTTTTGAGACAGAGTCTCGCTGTGTCACCCAGGCTGGAGTGCAGTGCACGATCTCGGCTCACTGCAAACCCCACCTCCTGTGTTCAAGTGATTCTCCTGTCTCAACCTTCCCAGTAGCTGGGATTACAGGTGTGAGCCACTGCGTCTGGCTGGTTTTCATTTTCTATAAAAACTCACAATTGATCTATTAGGCTACATCCCATTTTTATCACTGTTAGGTCTCTAAATTTGTTTTTTTGTTTTTTTTTTTTAAGACAGGATCTTGCTGGGTTGGCCAGGCTGGAGTGCAGTGGCATGATCTCGGCTCACTGCAACCTCTGCCTCTCTGGTTCAAACAATCTTCCCACCTCAGCCTCCTGAGTAGCTGTGATCACAGGTGCATGCCACCACACCTGGCTTATTTTTGTATTTTTTATAGAGACAGGGTCTTGTCATGTTGCCCAGGTGGGTCTTGAATTCCTAGGCTTAAGTGATCCTCCCACCTCAGCCTCTCAAAGTGCTGGGATTACAGGCATGAGCTACTGCCCCTAGCCAGGTCTCTAAAATTATTTCCTTTCCTCCTTCTCTGTCTTTGTTTTTTCTTCCTTCCTTCCCTCTCTTTCTTTGTATTTGTTTTTATCAAAATGATACAGGCATGTAGCTAAAAATCACATACTGTAGGGGGGTTTATTCTAAAAATTCTAAGTACCTATCTAACCCCCTTTACCTCCTGCCATACACACACTTCAATTTCCTTCTCCTCAGAGCCAGCCGAGTACTTTCTACTCTTTTACCTTATTGATTTAACTCTAGATATCGAAATATTACACTTACACTGGTATGTCTTGGTCTTTCAGTTTTAGGCATTATCTATTGACTTCTCACGGCGGAATATGAAAATTTAGCTTCCCCTTACCCCACCTCTCATCTCTAACACACACACACACACAAACACAGACACACACCACTCACACTTCCCAATCTTCCAACCTCTCAATGTATTTATATCAAAATTTGGGTCAATCGTTAGTGGTTACATTATTATAACTATGTAAACATTGTTCACAATGAATCATTTAGAACATTATTATTATTTTACCTTTTCTGCATAACTTTATACTTTTGCTGGAGTTGGTCATTATCTTTTTGATAATTTGTTTGCTTAGTGTTTTATATACTTACCACTGGTTTAGCTCCAAATTCTCTGTCAATAGTTACATCTCTCCATGCATTCAGATAGAACACTTCATTCATTCATTGAGGGTTCTATCAATTCCATCTTCTTAAAGAAGTATCTTCTAGAATTCTCTGACCTGTTCCAGTTAGGACTAGCTGCCCTCAGTGTGTAGAGGATAACTGTCTTCATAGGATCTCCCTCAGCCATCATCATGACTTTCATCTTTCTCCATGTTGGATGCCCTGGTCCTCAACCTGAATCCCATGTCTTCTCTTTCTCTTTTTTTACTTTCTTGGTTTATGATGTCGTTTTGGTGGAACACATCCTTTAGTAGCTTTCTGAAAAAAAATGAAGTACATTGTTGACCCTTTGCATGTCACTTCACACTGTCTCTCTCTTTTTTCTTCCTTCCCTCTCTTTCTTTCTTTTTGTTTTTATCAAAATGATACAGGCATGTAGCTAAAAATCACATACTGTAGAGGGGTTTATTCTAAAAATTCTAAGTACCTATCTAACCCCCTTTACCTCCTACCATACACACACTTCAATTACCTTCTCCTGACATGACATGAAGGTAAATGTCACGTTACCTTCACACTGAATTGTTAGTTTGTCTTGCTATAGAATTCCGGGTTAGAAATAACTTTTCTGTAATTTAAAGATGTTGTGTCACTGAGTTCTTGTTTCCACATTGCTATTGAGACTTCTGAAACCATTATGACTCCTTATTTTTTGTATGTGACCTTTCATTTCTCTCTGGAGGCTTGTGAGGTCTTTGCTAGTTTCCCAGTATTCTGAAATTTCCCTGAAGTGCTTTTGTATGGGTCTGTTTCCATCCATTATGCTGGATACTTGGTGAGTCCTTTTATTCTTTGAAACTGTTGTCCATCAGTGCTGGACAATTCTTTTGAATTATTCCATTGATGATTTCTTCCATTTTCTCAGTTCTTTCTAAAAGCCCCATTATTTGGAGATTAGAAGTCTTTTACTGGTCCTCTACATTTACTTTCTTTCTTATTTTCCATCACTCTATTTTTATAACACTTTGTGGCAAATTTCGTCTACTTGCTATCCCAGCCTTCCATAAGTTTTTATGGCTTCTATATTCATTTCCAAGTGCTTTCATTTACTCTGTAAATGTTCCTTTTATTTTACTTTTCAAGAGAACATCCTGGTTTTATTTCATGAACGTATCATTAATGGATCATTTCGGTTTCTTCTTCCTGCATAGTCTCCCCTCACCTTGTCCCCTTCACCCTGTTACTTTTGACTGTTTTTTTTTTTTTTTTTAAAGGCTTTCCTTAGATGTTTGATGATGCCTGGTTGGCTGCTTATTCTGAGTGGATGCTAGAAGGCTGAATGGACACTCCGAGTATGCAGGTGGGGTTTGCCAGCTGTAGGCTGACATGGCTGGGTCGTTTCTTTGGGGAACTCATACTTCAGTATTTTTTTGGCCTTTCCTCTTGAGCTGTTCAACTTCCCCAGAGAAGGATCTTCCAGTGTCCAGCCTGGAGTGGAGACACCACTGCCAGTGTTTTAGAAGCTGAGTTGCACAAAAGGGCTGAAAAAAATCTCAATGTTTAGATTGTCAATATAAATGTTCTTTTAATTCCTCTTTTTTCATTTCTCACCCCATCCCTCAGCCGTGTCCATATTCCCCAGCCCAGACACCTTGTGTTTTACCTTTTACATATTCTGCCAGGGTGTGGCAGGGCAGGTGCCTGTCTGTGTGGATCAGGGATGGGCTCTGACCGTTGCTGAAGCCGACTTCCCACCTATCTTCCGGTTTTGAGCTTCCCCTTTGCCTTCCCTCCCAAAGTGGGGCTGCTGGTTCTGCCCTCTATCAGGCGTCTGTGGGATGCATCGGGTGCTTCTCTGCTGCTCCACTTGCTGCCTTGAGTCTGCCGAATCACCTCCCTCTCATACGTTTTCTCTGCAGCTTCCAGTGCAATTGCCTCCTCTTTATTTCTGTTTGTTTGAGTTAATGCTTGGGAAAAAAATTTCTTTACCATTTTTTTGCCGTGGGGTTTTTGGAAGAAATGAATGTAAACATATGGATCCACATTTTCATGCTTTCCTGGAAGTCCCTACTTTTCTTGGCGATTTTAAATCATCTTGGATCTTTCAGGAACAATGCATTCACCTCACTTGGAATCATTGGTAAATTTTCAGGAGTATTCTTCTTTTGTCTGACTTCTACTCAGTATTGAAGATATTTAGTCTGATTTTCTGGACTTCTAACAAGTTTCTATAGACAATTTCTCTGCAGGATACTGTGGACCCTGATGCTTCTTGTATGTGTTCCACGTCTTCCTCACTCCGTGTTTTCACATGCTGGACCCAGTGTCTCTGTAACATGACCCTGTTGCCTGTTTACACACAAACTTTCATGAGAAGGATTGAGTGATGATAGAGGGGAGGGGTCAGCACAGAAGATTCTTGGGCAAATTCTCCCAGTGCCTTGACAGTGAAAATAGGCTTACCTACCATGTAGGCTCATAATATTCAGCTTCAAGAGTCTAGACCATAGTTAATGAATTTTATAAATGATATGGAAACTTGCTTTTTGTTTCATGTCATTGATCAAATGAATGTTTGCACGATGCCATATCAACTAAGGTCATTATTTAGAGAACTGGAAAGATAAATGCTAGCCATGTAAGTTACATGAATAAAGAAATAGCTCTGGCATGATTGATTCTTATTGTTTTGATTTAAAAAAAAAAAACATTAAGGACTTTGATCAGAATGATCAGCCTTGTAGATTTTTTTTCAATTATTCTTATGACTTGGAGGATGTGTGCCATGACACATTCACACAGCATCAACACTCCCATGGTAGTCTTGAGACCCTTTGATTACCTTATTACAGATTGTCAAAACATGGGCTGATCTGGCAAATCAGGAACAACTTTTCACTTCAAGAATTTCTACTCTGATTCTCCAGTTGCTATGGAGATTGTCTGATAAAACAGTGTTGGATTTGGTTGAGATCAGTCAATTTAGATGCTGGGTTCTGATATAGCTCTAACCACCATCAACACTACCCTCATTGCCATAGCATAAAAACAATAGTTGATTTTACAAATGCGTGTAAACATATTTAGGGCATAGCATTTAGTTGGAGAATTACAGGAATACTGCCACCATAGAAAAATCTGAGAAAACAAGGGATTGTGCATTGGGAAAGTACTTAAAACATTAAGATTGATTTCCAGTGACTTTAGTACATTTTAACTATGAAGGAGAGTTACCGGGTTGCTCATAAATGCATATTGCCACAGGCTGAATAAATGCAAGAGAAGTCTAGCAACCACTGTAAAACAGAGGTACTAATGAAGAAGGAAAGGCCAAATGGGAGAACTGGGATAAACAAACTTAATCTTCCATGACCAGCAGTTATGGATGAACCCAGCCATACTTGAAAAAGCTGCACTCTTTTCTCTTACTATGGCTCTGCTGCAACCTGCAGTGCGAGTGAGTGAGCAAGTTAACCCCATTGGGCAACACTTGACCTGTGGGGGACCAGAGCTGGTAGATAAATGCTTGCCTCTTTTGTCCCTGAGATGGACAATTCTGAGGCCTGTCTTAGCAGGATTGAGTCCCAGTTGCTCACAGCTTGATACCATACCCTGGTATTGACTTTTACTCCTTCCCTGTATCACTCCTCCTTTTTTTTTGAAACAGGGTTTGTTTTGTCACCCAGGCTGAGTGTAGTGGCACGATTGTGGCTCACTGTAGACTTGACCTTCCAGACTCAAGTGATCCTGCCACCTCCGCCTCCCGAATAGCTGGAACTACAGCATGTACCACCATGCCTGGTTAATTTTTGTATTTTTGTAGGATGGGGTCTCCCTGTGTTGCCCAGGTTGCTTTCAAACTCCTGGGCTCAAGGGATCTGCCCACCACAGCTGGCCCCCAGTCTCACTCTGGATATAAAAGCAATAGGGTTTATTGAAATATTGACAAGTGTTTGGGAGTGGTGGCTCATGCCTATAATCCCAGCACTTTGGGAGGCCAAGGTGGGAGGATTGCTTGAGCCCAGGAGTTCAAGACCAGCCTGGGCAACATAGGGAGACCTCGTCTCTACAAAGAATAAAAATAAAAAACATTAGCTGGGTGTGGTAGTGTGTGCCTGTAGTCTTAGTTACTTGGGAAGCTGAGATGGGAGGATCCCTTGAGCCCAGGAGGTTGAGGCTGCAGTGAGCCATGATGTGCTACTTGTACTCCAGCCTGGGCAACAGAGCGAGTCCCTATCTCAAACACAAAACAAACAAACAGAAAAAGAAATATCAACAAGAATAAATGTCTTATAAGAATCTCCTAATTGGAACAAATGAGGGGGGTACATGAAATCCATGCGGCCTGACTATACACTTCTTGTGATTGTTTCCCAATCTAGAAGCCACAGGTGAGATTTACAGTTAAAAATTAGGAGCCCCCTCCCCGGCTAACCACTTCACCTAGGTAAAAGGTCTCTTAAGACACTCAGTGTTAAACCAGGAGTCATTGTGGGAGGCATCAAACATTCACCCCTTACTAACAAAGGGAGCCCTGGGGGGCCTCAAAGTTGAGGGGTTTTAGGTTTTCTGATTTTCAGTAGATATCTACAACATTCAGAGTTTGGTATTTTATATGATTACTGATGGTGTTTTAGAGATTGTGATCTAGTAAGGGTTTATAGCTGGTGACTGAATACTAGGCCCTGGTATTTTTGAGCACAGGCCCCATAACCGTGGAGATGTTTTTCCTGAATCCCTTTTCCTTTTATCTTTCCTTCCTAGCTTTTATAGTGGCTTCCAGTGTCAAGGCCACTAGGATTAGAAAACTCTGAAGAAATGATATAATGATGTTAATGACATTGATGGACTTGTAGGTTAAGTGCAAGTCTCTCCACACCGTCATGCACCCACCAACCCATCCACCTGTTCTCTATTGGTAGAGTAAGAGTGTGCTTCTCAGGAGACTCACAGCCTGCAATAATAATGACAACAATGTATGATGATATTACAATAATTACAGCATCACTAATTAATTATCGTTTATTATGTGACTATTAAAGTTACATAGGTTGAATAATTCATTCTCCAATTTTAATTACCTAAACATACATAGTAAGATGATATTTTGAGATACTAATTGTTGTGCTTTTCTTTTCCCCATAGCCTGTGTGGGACTGTCTGAGTTACCTACCTTGAGGGGATTATAGGATTGTTATAGTGACAATGTAACAGTGTTCATGTTTGATTTATTTATTTATTTTAGAGACAGGAACTTGCCTGTTGCCCAGGCTGGAGTGCAGTGGTGCAATCCTAGCTCACTGCAGCCTTGACCTCCTGGGCTCAAGTGATTCTCCTGCTTCAGACTCCTGAATAGCTAGGACTACAGGCATGTATCACCATGTCCAGCTAATCTTTAAATTTTTTTTTGGTAGAGACAGGGTCTTGCTATGTTGCCCAGGCTGGTCTGGAACTCCTGGCCTCAAGTGATCCTCCTGCCTTGGCTTCCTAAAGCTCTGGGATTATAGGCATGAGCCACCACGCAGCCAGAATTTTTGACAATCGAAAGCAGAGGCTTTGGGAAAGCAGTGCACAAGGTTTATATAGCATAGCAACGAAATTAGAGAGTAGAGAAAGAAGAAGGTCACTTCACTCCCTCCCCTCAGGGAAATAAGAGTATTGGGGTGGGTTTAAGAGGAGAGCATGACAAATCATACATGTCTTCCTTTCCCACATTTGGAACCAGTCCCACCGAAGAGAAAGGCAGATGAGAAATGGAGATGCTACAATAACTTTATTACTGATAAAACTAGTATTGGCGGCTGGGCCTACCCTACCAGATAATTAGACTAACCCAGCCAGTCACAGGCAGTACCGGGCAGCCAAGGCCTGAGGCTGGACAGCTTTATGGCAAGGAGGAGTGGCCTGGAATGTGTGTTTCCTGCTGAAAACTAGCTCCTAAGAAGGAAGAGGGAGGCAGGGTGGGCCTGTGCACATCCAGTTTCTCTCCCAAACTTCCCATCAGAGAATGAAAGTTAGGAGGGAGTGAGGCTGGTGTTTTAGTTTACTAGGGCTGCAGTAACAAAGTACCACAGTCTGGGTGGCTTAAACCACAGAGATTTATTGTCTCACAATCCTGGAGGCTAGAAGTCCGTGATCAGGGTGGCAGCAGGATTGGTTCCTTCTGAGGGGTGTGAGGGAGAACCTGTCCCATCTTGGCTTGCACTTGACCTTCTTCATGGTCACATGGCATTCTTTCTCTATATTGTCTGTGTCCCAATTTCCCCTTTTGATGAGGACCCCAGTCATATTGGATTAGGGACCCACCTATTGTAGTGTGACCTCATCTTAACTCATTACATCTGCAATGACCCTATTCCAGAATAAGGTCATATTCTGAGGTACTGGGAGCCAGGACTTCAACATATGCATTTTTGGAGAACGCAATTAAGCCTGTAACAGACAGCAAGATGAGCAGAGCTCTCTCCATGTGGAAGAAAACATCAGTAATGGGTGGAAAGCATTTTTCTCCAAAACATAGTTGAAAGAGGTTGGAGAAGGGTGTGTGGAAATGGTCGTTATCTGAAAGGTGGGGATATGAAAAGGGGGAGGGCAGGACTTGACTCCTTTGGGGGGCAAATGGTGAGAGGTAGTGCCAGCTTTGAGACCACTGAGAGATTATTGTGTGTTGTCTGTGGCCAGCAGCCAAGAAGAGGCTTGAGAGCTGAACACACACAAGGAAAGCAAAGTAACTCATGCAAAGCATGTTTGCCCTTTTGAGGAGCACCGAATAGGTGGAAGAGCCAAGTTAACTCTTTGTTGCTGTGGGGAGTAGGCTTAATGCTGAAGGCTATTTATACATTGCTGATACGTTATCCAGCAGAAGGATTCCCGGCCATCCCCAAGACTTTGCTGTGACCCATCTGAACTACTCTTTGGGGGAACCTTTAGCATCTCTATAGCTTCTCTGAAAGAGAGTGAGAGGTCCTTAACAAGCGGCGAGCAATATATGCAAGTGAAAGGTCAATACCAATTCCACCCACTCAGGATGTATATGTGTAGATCTGCCTGTCAGTCTCTGATCAGCATGAACTAACAATAACATCACATTCCACTGTGGTTAGACAGGGAAGCAAGATGGGAAGTGGGCAGGATAAGAATCTGAAACTGGACACACTGGCTCACGCCTGTAGTCCCAGCACTTTGGGAGGTCAAGGCAGGTGGATTGCTTGAGCTCAGGAGTTCCAGACCAGCTTGGGCAACACTGTGAGACTTCATCTTTACAAAAAATTTTTTAAAAATTAGCCAGGTGTGGTGCTGTGTACCTCTAATCTCAGCTACTTGGGAGGCTGAGGTGGGAGGATTGCTTGAGTCTGGAAGGCAAGGCTGCAGTGAGCTGTGATGGTGCCACTGGACTCCAGCCTGGGAAACAGAGCAAGACCCTGTCTTTAAAAAAAAAAAAATTAGGGAGCTGAACAATCTGAGTTCAAATCCCACATCTGCTACTTGTTTGCCAACTGGCTTGAGAAAATTTTTTAATCTCTTCTTTTTCAGTCTCAAAGAGTTTTTGTATCTGGAAAATGGGAGAATAATATCATCCTATCAGGATGGTTATGATAATCGATGACTGTGTAAAGCCCCAGGTCCTCTGCCTCCTACTCGCTGTCATTATTTTTAGTGATTCTCCGTTGCCTTGTGGAGGGGGTACAGAGCAGTTGGAGCCCAGGAGAGTCCCTTTCACCATAAAAAGAGTGGATCCCCCTTTTCTGTTTTGTGTAGCAAGATTCCGAATAAGGTACCTTCTGAGAAAAGGGATTGCACAGCAAGATGTTAGAAAATCACTTGAGCAAGAGATGTCTGAAGTGCTTTCAGCTCTGAAATTTAAGTTCTATAGCAAACAGCTTCTCCTTTATCAGTTCTTCGTTTGTAAAATGATATTCAGTACCTATTTCAGAGAAATATTATGAAAATAAATGGAGACGTGTTTGTGAACATCCAGACAGTCTTGGAGTGCCTGTTATGTTTCCATTTCCTATAGTAAATGCTATTGTGACTTTTAGAGAAGTATAACAAAGTACCTTCCCCCAACAAAACTGAGGCCATGAAATCTGTGTATGAAGCCATTAGAAAGCACCACAGGACACAATAAAATGAGTTATGGAGTAGAGTATAAGTTAAATATGTTAGGCCACTCAGGAAAGTATAATTCTTTAAATGAATTATATCACATCTGCACAAAGTGGTAAATATATCAGCATATGCCCTACAAAGGAATAATAAGCTCTGTATACATATCTCTATGAAACTATATGTTATATGCAAGGAAATAACAACCTTTTTGGATGATTGGTTATGAAATATATATGTAAAATATGCCCCAAATTCCTGATATACTATATACTTTCATGAATACTTATATCTGTATCTCCATGAAATTGTATGGTATTTTAAGAGTTTGAGTGCACATTATTTTTCTGTTTATAGGGAGGAGAGTAGATAGGTCCAATTTTTTCATTCCACAGCTGGAAAGCAGACCTTGACACATTAAGAAACTCACTTGTAGTTTTTTCTATCAAGACAGTAATAGAACAAAGAATCCTCACAACCATTTATTTATTAGACCTTGCCTGATTTTTTAAAATTAATTATCTGTTTCAAAATTTCAGGTACTACAGTTAAGGTTAAAATTCACCTCTGATCACTACTCTCATTCCTGGTTCTCTGAATGTCCCCCTGCCAAGTTATGGTAAGAGTATAGCATGTCCCAAATCCAGAATTTTCTACATGCTTTACTTACATACATGTATAAACCAATAAATCCAATATAGTATTGCTTGTATATGTTTGTATTAGAAATGCTCTTATACTATAATTTTTTCATTCAGCAAGATAGCTTAGAAATATATCCATGGTATTACATATAGTTCTATTTCATTCTACCTGCTATAATTATCATAATATGAATATAACACATTTTGTCTGTTCTCCTGTTTGTGGACATTCAGATTGTTTCTTGTTTTTCCTAGATCAAATAATGCAATGATGAACATTCTTGAATAGTCTCTCTTGTGCACAAATGCAAGGCTTTTCCTAGAGCAAATACAAAGGAATGGAATTGTTAGGTTAAAACATTTAAAAATGTTTTTTCCAGATTAATTTTACATGAAAATCAAGTAAGTGCTTATCTTGACCTCATTTCCATAATAAAAAAGTTTTTTCTTTGCATTTTATTTTTTACTGTCATGCCAATAATAAACTGACAACTCAGAGATGCAAGTGAAATGTTTCTTAGCAAGGCCTGTTCATTTGGAGGCATCGATGTTGTTATCAGCCTATCGCGGTTTTTAAGTTCGTCCTTTTGAAATGAAACATGATGGAGTAAACAGTAGCATCCAGTGATGTGCAGTAGAGTTTTGTTTCTTCCCTTAAATTGTTTTCTGCTACCTCAAGAAAAAACAGGCAACAGAACGTGTCAGTCGAAATGCAATTTAGGAATTGCACTTGATCTCATTTTTCAGCCTGATGTTTCTGCTCTTTCATCATAAAGATCAGCTGCATTTTATTTTTTTCAGTCCCTTAGAATAACATCCAGTTCTAGGCAGCATGTTTAATATGCTTCTCAATGATGTTCTAGCACAATAAATTTCTGTATCTCGTGCATGTGTACATATGGTAAAAATTTCTTCAAGTTCTAGCCATGTGGGGGAGGAATATTGCGGTCGCTTTGTTAATGCAGTGTTTGTGTTGGAGCGGTTAGGGCCCCGCGCTTTAACTCTCAGCGCTGGGCGTAATGAGACGGCTTTGATGGTGGTGTAAGAGTCTAGTGGGATGGTCACAGCTTCACACTTCAAAGCAGAGCATATGGGACGAATACTGGTTAGCTTTGTACTCTTTGGGGATGGTTGGGAGACAATTCTTAACAGCTCTGTTTAATGAAGACATTGGAAAAGAAATGTTCTATCTTTAAAATAATTTTGAATTGCAAAGAGAGAAATTTCCACCACCCCCCTTTCATAGACTAAACTAAGAATAATTTTTCCTAGTCTGCACTTAATTAGAGGCAGTGCAGCATCACACTGCTATACTGTATTTTCAAATGCCACTCTTTTTAAACATACTGTAGCGAGATTAATCGGCTAGTTTTAGTTTATGTGCATGAGTTTAGGCAAAAACTTTTAGGGCTATCTGTCTTATCATCTGAAATTTTTATGACTTCTGGTAGAGAATTTTACCTTCTTCTCATTAAAAAATATGAAAGTAAAACATCAACTAAATAAAAAAAAACTTGGCTATATTAACAGCTATACTAAAACTAGAGGATGCTTGTAAGATTTTAAGTCTAGCACCCAGTTTAATTTTTAGATTTTGAGCTTTTTTTTTTTTCTACTTGATTTGAGTCTCAGGTGATATGGGTTGGAAAATGCTCTTTTTGATTGGTTTGTGCTTAGGGAAAGGTTTGATACTTTTTTGAGTATCATTTGAATCCAGATTTAAGAATAATAATGAACCATGCATTTATGCAGTAGGTCACAGAAAAGAGAATTTAACTTTTCCTAGAGGAAAGGGAATGACAGACTTGAGGTCTTTTTTCTAAGTTCTGCATTTTGGCTGGCATCAGAAATATAACAAAACGAATGAGTTGTATTCCTTGAGCTGCTGAAATGCAGTTCTGTTTAACAATTCAATTTAAAGTCCATTTATATCAGTAGTCCTAAATTGCTCCTGAAAGAAAGAAAAGCAGAAGGGAAAAGAATGATATTAAATACCACTGTAGACAGATACATTTAATTAAGCAGATTCTTAAGTCCTGAATTTATGTACTACTTTTACTGTGGTATATTCTTAATAAAATACTACATTTTAGCCACAATTATATCTGTTATAGGTTTAGAAAAGACATTTGTGTTATGAATATGAAGCTTAAACTTCTCATTGCACTGAGAAACATCTAATTGCATCGATTCTCCTGCAAAGAGGAATATAATCAAACTCACAGAAGTCTCTAAAGTTAAGCCTGAAAAGAAAGTGCTAGATATTCATATTTAGAAATGACTAAAAATTATTTTATAGCAAATAAGGTCAGCCAAACATGAAGGTTAAAAAATATATATTTTTGAAAAGCATTTCAGTATTTCCTTAAATCAACCCTTTTAGAATATGACCAGAGAAACCGGAAAGGGCAGAACCACTGACCATAGCGGTGGGAAAAGCTTCTTAAATTGGGGGAAAAAAATAACCTAAAAAATAAATTGGTCTTTTAATAAAGAGTGATTTAGGAAGCTGCAGTTTTGTTTTGCCTGTTTCAAAACTGCATGATGGCATTATGTTCTTTCTGAACAGGTGATTCATATATATGCCTTGTCTAAAGAAGCTGATCAGCATGGATATCCCACAGGTACATGTGGTTTTGACTGCCGTGGATATGACCACTACTCTAAGGACAGCATAAAACGTTAACACGACTGTGGAAAATTGATCCCATGGTTTCTTACTAGGAATACAATATGTTCTCGCTGGTGTTGAACTCTCTTCTTGTTTTGTTAGCAGAGTGACTCCTTACTCCCATTTGTTAGTTTAGAATGGACGCTGATATTCCAGGTTTGCAGCGCCAACATCAACAGAGTGCTTAGGAAGCAAAGTCAGTTCATTCAATTTGATAAACCTTTATTGAGTAACTAGAAGGCACTGCCTTCTGGGATTTTGAAACTCAGAATGGAAAACAAAAGCTCAAGATTATTTAATACAAGTCTATTAGATTTGATACTACCAATAAAAACAAACAAAAGCTGTAGAATATTCTAACACAAGAATGGGAGAAATGAATTCCAGGAGAGGGAGGACACAAATATGAAGCAGGAGTTAATTCAGGAGTTTGGGTTTCCTGGGACTCTTTCACAAGCTTAAGTTTGGTTCCACTGTAGAGGGAAGTGGAACAAACAGCTAAGAGAGCTACAGTGAGCAGTGGCTTTACAGCAAATCTGAACAAAACTATTGCTTTAAATGATAATGCCACTTACTTGAAAACTGATGAGAGTTTTCCACAGGCTTGAGCTTGAAGTATTCAGAATTATTATCTTCTTTAAGAGGCCAATATGATTTGCTTGATGTGGACATTTGAAGTTACAGGGGATGATTTTTATGCAGATTAATTGAGAAAATCAAAATATAAAATCAAAATTAGCCATTTTGAATATACAATTCATATCACAAATAAAATAGCTTGGTAGTAAGTAATTCTCTGACTAAATATGAGATTTTTTTTGAAACACAGGCTGTCTAAATTTGTTTTCCAACAAAATTACAAATACCTACTTACTATAGGCCCTTGGATTGCAGTCATTAGAAACACAAATGTTATTTCCTTGAATATGAAGAGGGTATTGTATTGTCTTTATTGCTAAATATTATTTTGGCCTTGGTTGTCTCTTCATTGTAATGAGAATAATGTAATATTTCATTTTCTTGCTTCATTAGAGAACAAAAATCAAGCTTGATTTCTTCCATGATGAATTTATGTAGATGACAGAATGGAAGAGGAATTGTTAAAATATAGGAGCATTCCTAGTAAGTAGGAACATGCCAGCCTAGGAGGGTATTCAGAACTCAGCATTCAAAACAGTGGCTTAGGCTTGCCAAAGGGAAAGGGAGCTATTTATTGAGTTATACTCTGTACCAGACATTGGGCTACTTGGTTTTCTTAATTTATCCAATCTCTATCCATCCTATGGGGTAGTTTCTTTTTCTTTTTTTTTCCTTTACTTTCTGTTATTTTTCTCTCCTTGCATCTCCTTCATTTTCCTTTGTTTTTAGTAAATAATTTTAAAGCAAATTCCAAAGATCATGTTATTTCACTCCTTCATAATTAATATACATCTCTAAGCAATTCAAATATTTTCTTACATAACTGTAATGCCACCATCACACCCAACAAAATGATAATTTGATGATACCATCTAATACCCAGTGTATAATCCAGGCAAATATCTCTTTATAGGGGCCTGTTTGAACCTAGATCTAACATGGCTCATACATCACACTGACTGTTGTATCTCTGAGTCTGTTTTGATCTAGACCAGTCTCCCTGTCCCCCCAAATCCCCCAGTTTTTTCCCTGCCATTTACTTGTTGCAGAATCTGGGTCAGTTATCCTATAGAATTTCCACGTTCTGGATCTGTTTGCTTCCTTATGGTGTCATTTAATTTGTGTCTTTATCCCTCACATTTCCTGTAAATTCTGCTAGCTCCAGAGGTCTGATTAGTTGAAGTTTAATTTTTTTGGCAGGAATTCTTCAAAGGTGGGCTGCGTGTTTCACACTGCATCACACCAGGAGGCTGCAGTGCCTGGGTGTCTCACTTCTGGTGATACAACCATCAGCTGCCTTTGATGTTGTGAAGTTCCTAATTGACTTTTCAGGAGGGTTTCATCCATTCATAATCTTTGCCTAAAACAATCATATTTTTAGGTGCTGCAAAATTGTGATTTTCTAATTCTATCATCACTTCCACATTAATTAGTTGGATTTTTTTCTGTTAAATTTTTTTCTCATCAGTTTGGACTGTCTAGCTACCGTAAAATACTGTTCATGCAGGAAGGACAGGATAAATGCTTATTATTATTTATTGTTTTTTGAGACGGAGTCTTGCTCTGTCACCCAGGCTGAAGTGCAGTGGCGCAATCTCGGCTCACTGCAACCTCCGCCTCCTGTGTTCAAGTGATTCTCCTGCCTCAGCCTCCAAGTAGCTGGGATTACAGGTGCCCGCCACCACACCCAGCTAATTTTTGTATTTTTAGTAGAAATGGGGTTTCACCATGTTGGCCAGGCTGATCTTGACCTGTCGACCTCAAGTGATCCACCTGCTTCAGCCTCCCAAAGTGCTGGGATTATGGGTGTAAGCCACCGTGCCCAACCTATTCTTTTTTTTTTTTTTGACTGAGAAATTTCTAGATAAGGAATTGGTGATTTAGAGAAAGTTTTTTTTTTTCTTTCTTTTCCATTTTACAGATAGAGAGGTTAAGACTCAGAAATGTAAAGTAAATTGTTCAAGATCTCCCAAATAGCTATTAAGGAGCAGAAATGGTATTCAATCCTATACTTTCTGGACTTAAAAGCATATGTTGTTTCCACTAAATTAAAATGCACCCCTGTCCTTGAATCTCCAATTGCAGACAGCTGGGGGTTGCTACCACAAATACCTCCCAGTGCTTTGCCCTTTAGGAACCAGATTAAAGAATCTCCTTTGTAAGCATTCTGCCTATATAAACTTAGGCAGTGCTACAGAACTGTAGCTCCAAATGGAGGTGCTGGCCTGGGTAGGCAAAGAGCTGGGCAGGGCCAGGAAACATGTATTTAGTAGGACAGGTTTTTGGGCATCACAGTTTGTGCTTTTAGGCTACTGCAGCAGCCCAAATGTGAGTTACACTAAGTTATGGCTGGAGCACATACATGTGACCAGAACAATTTGGAGAGTTGTCAGAATTTAGTTCTAACCTTTCCTAAGTATTCTCCCATTTCTCATGCCACCTTCTCAACCATTGTAGATTTGAGGGGAGAATTTAGCTTACTGCCTGTGTTAGTCCATTTGCATTGCTATGAATGAATACTCCAGACCTGGTAATCTATAAAGAAAAGAGGTTTATTTGGCTCATGGTTCTGCAGGCTGTACAAGCATGGTTCTACTGGACTTCTGGTAAAGGCTTAGGAAGCTCTTACTCATAGCTGTAAGGCAAAGGGGGAACAGGTGTGTCACGTGGTGAGTGAGGGAGCAAGAGAGATGCTGGCTCCTTAAACAACCAGCTCTTGTGTGAACTCATAAAATAAGAACTCACTCATTACCATGGGAGGGCACCAAGCCACTCATGAAGGATCTGCTACTATGACTTAAACTCCTCCCATTAGGCCCCACCTCCAACACTGGGGATCACATTTCAACATGAGATTCAGAGGGAACAAACATCCCAACTGTATCACTACCTAAACATTATCTTGCAATTCCTAAACTTCAGTTGACTGTATCCCTGGCATCTAGCCCCACCCCACTCCAGGAGCTGTGGCCCTTTAGTATTGGCTTACCTTGCTCGTTGTGACTTTATTGCATTTTTTTACAAATTAAAGTTTTGTGGCAACCCTGCATCAAGTGACTCCATTGGTGCCATGTTTCCAACAGCGTGTGTTCACTTTGTGTCTCTGTCACATTTTGGTAATTTCACAATATTTCAAACCTTTTCATTACTATTATATCTTTTTTTTTCTTTTTCTTTTCTTTTTTTTTTTTTGAGACACGGTCTTGCTCTGTCACCCAGGCTGGAGTGCAGTGGCATAATCATGGCTCACTGCAGCCTTGGTCTCCCAGGCTGAAGCAATCCTCTGATCTCAGCCTCCCAAGTAGCTGGCACCACAAGTGTGTGCCACCATGCCAGGCTAATTTTTGTATTTCTTGTATAGATGGGATTTCACCGTGATGCCCAGGTTGGTCTCTAACTCCTGAGCTCAGGCAATCTGCCTGCCTCAGCCTCCCAAAGTGCTGGGATTACAGGCATGAGCCATCATGCCCAGCCACTATTATGTCTCTTATGGTGATCTGCGATCAGTGATCTTTGATGTTTGGGGTGCCATGAACCACAACCACATAAGAGATAACTGATAAATGTTGTGTATTCCAACTGCTTTATCGACTGGCTGATCCCCCATCTCTCTTCCTTTCCTTGGGTTTCCCTATTTACTGAGACACAATAGTATTGAAATTAGGCCAATTAATAACCCAACAATGGCCTTTAAGTGTTCAAGTGAAAGGAAGAGTCTCACATCTTTTATTTTAAATAAAAAGCTAGAAATGATTAAACTTAGTGAAGAAGGCATGTTGAAAGCTCAGATAGGTCAATAGCTAGGCCTCTTGTGCCTGTTGGCCAAGTTGTGAATGCAAAGGATAAGTTCTTGAAGGAAAATAAAAGTGCTACTACAGTGAACACATGAATGATATGAAAGCAACACAGCTTTATTGCTGATAATGAAGAAAGTTTTAGTGGTTTGGATAGAAGATCAAACCAGCCATAACATTTCCTTAAGCCAAAGCCTAATCCAAAGAAAGGCTGTAACTCTTCCTCCATTCTGTGAAGGGTGAGAGAGCTGAGGATGCTACAGAAGAAAAGTTGGAATCTAGCAGAGGTTGGTTCATGAGATTGAAGGAAAGAAGCCCCCTCCATAACATAAAAGTGCAAGGTAAAGCAGCAAGTGCTGATGTAGAAGCTGCAGCAAGTTACCCAGGAGCCTGGCATCTCTAGCTAAGAGCAAGGATGAAGGTAGGCTGGCCACGGTGGCCATTTCTGTAATTCCAGCACTTTGGGAGACTGCGGTGGAAGGATTGCTTGAGCCCAGGAGTTTGAGACCAGCCTGGGCAGTATAGTGAGACTCTGTCTCTACAAAAAATTTTAAAAAAAGGATGAAGGTGGCTACACTAAACAGATTTTCACTGTTGATGAAACAGCATTCTGTTGGAAGAAGAGGCCATCTAGGAGTTTCATAGGCTAGAGAGAAGTCAATGCCTGGCTTCAAAGAACAGGCTGATTCTCTTGTTAGGGGCAAATGCAACTGATGACCTTAAGTTCAAGTCAAATGCTTATTTACCATTCTGAAAATCCAAGGGCCTTTAGGAATTGTACTAAATCTACTCTGTCTGTGCTCTATAAATGCAACAACAAAGCCTGGATGACAGCACATCTGTTTACAGCATGGTTTACTGAATATCTTAAGCCCACTGTTGATACCTACTGCTCAGAAAAAAATATTCCTTTCAAAATATTCCTACCCATTGACAATGCACCTTGCCACCCAAGAGCTCTGATGGAGATGTACAAGGAGATTAATGTTGTTTTCATACCTGCTAACACAACATCCATTCTGCAGCCCATGGATCAAGGAGTAATTTTGACTTTCACATCTTATTATTGAAGAAATACATTTTGTAAGGCTATAGCTGCCATAGATAATGATTCCTCTGATGGATCTGGAAAAAGTAAATTGAAAACCTTGTGGAAAGGATTTGCCATTCTCTAGAATGGCATCTATGCCATTAAGAACATTCATGATTCTTGGGGGGAAGTCAAAGTATCAACATTAAGAGGAGTTTGGAAGAAGTTGATTCCAACCCTCATGGGTGACTTTAAGACTTTAGTGGAGGATGTGGTGGTCACTGCAGATGTGGTGGAAATAGCAAGAAAACTAAAATTAGAAGTGGAACCTGAAGATGTGACTGAATTGCTGAAATCTCATGATAAAACTTGAATGGAGCCCAGCAAAGTGGCTCACGCCTGTAATCCCAGCACTTTGGGAGGCTGCAGCTGGCGGATCACTTGAGGCCAGGAGTTCAAGACCAACCTGGCCAACATAGTGAAACCCATTTCTGCTAAAAATACAAAAATTAGCTGGGAGTGGTGGAACACACCTGTAATCCCAGCTACTTGGGAGGCTGAGGCATGAGAATCACTTGAACCTAGGAGGCAGGTGTTGCAGTGAGCCTACGTCACGCCAGTGCACTCCAGCCTGGGTGACAGAGCAAGATGCTGTCTCCAAAACAAACAAAAAAACCCAACAACCAGAGTGGATGAGGAGTTGCTTCTTATGGATGAAGCAAAAAAACAAGTTTCTTGATGTGGAATCTACTCCTGGTGATGATGCTATGGACACTGTTGAAATGACAACACAAGATTTAGAATATTACATAAACTGAATTGATAAAGCAGCATCAGAATTTGAGAGTATTGTTTCCAATATTGAAAGAAGTTCTTACTGCGGGTAAAATACTATCAAACAGCATCACATGCTACAGAGAAATTTTTGTGAAAGGAAAAGCCAATTGATGCAGTAAACTTCACTGTGGTCTTATTTTAACAAATTACCACAGCCACTCCAGCCTTCAGCAGACATCAGCCTGATCAGTCAGCAGCCATCAAGATCAAGGCAAGAATGTCCACCGGCAAAAAGATGATGACTTGCTGAAGCCTTAGCATTTTTTAGCAATAAAGTTTTTGGTTTTTTTTTGAGACAGGGTCTAGCTCTGTCACCAAGGCTGCAGTACAGTGGCATGATCTCAGCTCATTGCAGCCTTGACCTTCCAGGCTCAAGTGATCCTCCCACCTCACCCTTTTCAGTAGCTGGGACTACAGGCATACGCCACCACACCCAGGTAATTTTGTTTATTTTTTGTAGAGATGGTGTCTCACTATGTTGCCCAGGCTGGTCTCAAACTCCTGATCTCAAGCAATCCTCCCTCCTCAGCCTCCCTAAGTGTTAGGATTACAGGCGTGAGCCACTGCACCTGGCCAAAAAAGTATTTTTAAATTAAGGTATATATATTGGTTTCTGTAGACATAATGCTACTACACACTTAAGAGATTACAGTATAATATAAACATAACTTTTATATGCACTGGGAAACCAAAAAATTTATGTGACTTGCTTTATTGTGATATTTGCCAGCGATATTTGCTTTATTGCTGTGGTCTGGAATCAAATCCACAATATCTCTGAGGTATGCCTGTACCTTAAAGTAGTGTTAATGAAACAAGAATCACTTAAGGCTAAAATAAACTTAGGAAATTTTCTTGGCTTTATGGTATCTACAATACCAGGGACTTCTAATGCTGAGTCCCTACCTGACTCAGAGAAAGAACATTTCCCAGGCTGGGCGTGGTGGCTTATGCCTCTAATCCCAGCACTTTGGGAGGCTGAGGCAGGCAGATCACTTGAGGTCAGAAGTTTGAGACCAGCCTGGCCAATATGGTGAAACTCCGTTTACTAAAAATATGAAAATTAACCAGGTGTGGTAGCGGGTTCCTGTAATCACAGCTACTCTGGAGGCTGAGGCAGGAGAATCCTTTGAACTCAGGAGGCTGAGGTTGCAGTGAGCCAAGATCATGCCACTGCACTGCAGCCTGGGCAACAGCGTGAAACTCCATCTCAAAAAACAAACAAAAAACCAGGCTGGGCATGGTGGCTTATGCCTGTAATCCCAGCACTTTGGGAGGCCGAGGAGGGCAGATCACAAGGTCAGGAGTTCAAGACCAGCCTGGCCCGCATGGTGAAACCCTGTCTCTACTAAAAATACAACAACAACAAAAAAGATTTAGCCGGGCATGGTGGCATGTGCCTGTAATCCAAGCTACTTGGGGGGCTGAGGCAGTATTGCTTGAACCCAGGAAGCAGAGTTTGCAGTGAGCCAAGATTGCACCACTACACTCCAGCCTGGGCGACAGAGCGAGACTCCATCTCAAAAAACAAACAAACAAACAAAAAACCACCAAAACCAACAAAACATTTCCCAAGACTTTTTACACCCCAGTGGTACCCAGTCTTTTTTTAGTGTCTTCCACATTTCGTTTCCTCCATTAACATGGCAGCCTGAATTAGAATTAAACAAATAATACACCCTGAAATTGCAGTTGGGATGGTCTCCTATGCTTATTGTGGCCAGAGGTCTCATCTCAGCCCTGATTTTGATGGTCCATGATATGGAACAAATGAAGAAGGCCTGCACTCCTGCTGTCCCAGGCCAGCACCAGAATTCCCTAAGCACCTACATTTCGTATGTCAGACAAAAATGTATGCCATCTCTGTGCTTGCTTACAGGGGACTGTAATTAGCTCCTAGAAAATGAGCAGAGGTCCGGTGAAGGAGTAATCTAGAAAAGCCCAGCAATTCTATATTTTGCCTTGAGAAGATAAAATCATATCCCGAGAATCCAGATATGAAGAATGGCAGAGGAAGATGAAAAATGTTCTGTCATTTAGAGTAATCTCCGATTGTGTTTAAATATTAGGCTTCCTTATATAGCATCTGGCCCAGAACTGTCCACTAGAACTTTCTGTGGTGATGGAAATGTTCTTTGTCTGTGCTGTCCAGTATGGAGACCACTAGCCATGTGTGGTTAAGTACTTGAAATGTGACAAGTGCAACTAAAAAACTTCATTTTTCATTTTTTTCTTTTCTTTTTTTAGTTTTTGTAGAGATAGGAGTCTAACTATGTTGCCCAGGCTGTTCTTGAACTCCTGGCTTCATGCTATCCTCCTGCGTCAGCCTCCCAAAGTACTGGAATTATAGGTGTGAGCCACTGCCCTGGCCCATTTTATTTAATTTTAATCGATTAAAACTTTAGTTCTAGAGATAAATCCTAATTAAAATTTTAATTGATTAGAATTAAATTTTAATAGCACACATAGCTAGGGGCTACTGTATTACACAGCGTGGTTACTGGCCCTTGCCCTCCTAACTTTTTATACCTTCTAGCAATATTTACAAGTTAGTGCTATTATAACATTGTTCAAAAATTGAAGGCACCAGTTTCATTAATCCTACATATACATTTCCACAGTGAAATTAGATTTGTAATGGGTTAGAAATTCAAGCCTCCTTGTATCAAGGCAAGCTTTTATTGTGAGACTAACTTCAATGGAGCATTCATTATGTTTAAGCTTTGATGTTTAAAATTTGTATAAATCATGTGCTTTAGTGGTGATTGTTGCACAACAGTGTGCAACTTCATGCCACTGATCTGGATACTTAGAAATGACTAAAATGATGAGTTCTATGTTAAATATGTTTTACCACAGCAAAAAAATTATATGCTTTGGTTTTTAGAATTTGGCTTGATTGTGGTTTTCTTTGGTTAAAATTCCCTCTGCCACAGGCCTTGCTGAGGATCTGGTGCTGCATGTTCCTGGCTGCAGCGTGTTTCTCTTTGGCGAAGCTGACCTGCCTGAGAAGCGCAGTCTTGTCCAGAGAAGGAAGCAGCTGGGCTGGTTCACGAGGAGGGATTTCAGTGCTCTTCAGCCTGACCTGGGAGCTGCCCCTGCCCGAAGATGTGGTTTAACAGGTTCTGAGCATGGTTTTTGCTTCGCTCTGTTTTTTTTTTTAAACTTGAGGTCCCCTTTATGAGTCACACCCTCTTAATGCAGGAAGAGTTATAGGGGTGGCTAATTCTTGAAATGGGTGAGGCTCTCCTTTCTGCTGTTACTCTCACCTGGGCCCTTTTAAGCTAACCTGTGAGCCTAGAAGCTCCCATCAGGTATTTGATGAGGGCCCCCAGAAGTGATATTCAAGATATATCATTAGCCCTGCAACGTGATCACTGATGAAAAGAATGCTCATAGCTCCTGGCACTAGGGCACGGTCCTGGAGGCCCCTGTCTGTGAATGGTGTGGGGTGTGTCCTGGGGTGTGATGGAGACACCTGGAGAGTGAGGACTTAGGGAGAGATCACTTCTAGCTGGTAGGAAGGTCTTTCAATACTTAAACATCAGTGTAGCCAAGTTGGTGCTTACAGCTGGAAATCAGTTCTAGAGGAACCCTGGAAAAAAACCTTTCTAGATAACGGACTTCTAGAACACAGAGACCAAAGACTGGGAAAAGAAACTATTTCTTCCCCTGGCTCTCATCAACTTTTGCCTCTTTCTGCTGCTCCTGCCCTCACTCCCTGCCCAACCCCTAAGGGATGTGTCAGGAAAAGGTGGAACTCCTCTCTGTTGTCTGTACTTCCACCATCCTAGTGTCACTTATTTGAGTCTTAATTGTTTCATTCTCAAACATCTGTTGGGCCACAAATTGAACCATGTAAGGTCACATTTTGATGGTCAGTCAGTAACTTAAGCAGTTACCAAAATACTAGATATCCAAGGAGCGAGAGGTGGGTGAGCATTAGAAACACATTTCTCATGGCACAGCTTTGCCAAAGCCCTGCAGAATCATTTACACATAGGTCTTTGGTTACTAGCCCCTGGCACAGAATTCTGATCTTAAACAAATATTGCCTATAATCAAGTAGAGCAATGCAATTAAAAAAAAAAAAGGACAGGTTTTGGGGCCATGCTGAAATCCCGGCCTTGCTATTTCCTGGCTGTGTGACCGTGGTTCCTTGGTCTCATTATGCATCGGTTTCCATATCTATAAAACGGACGTAATAATGTCTCCCTCTCATTATTGTGAAGTCGAAATGATGTCTGTAAAGTGCCCAACACAGTACTAAAGGGCCATTTTTTTCTTCCCTATGAAGATGAGATTTAATAAAAGTGATATTATAAATGTATTTCATTCAACATTTTGTTATAGAAAAAAGGAAGAGACTGATTGCTCTCTGCCAATTTGAACCTCACATATTTTCCCATGATTTGTCTCACAAATGGAGAAGTGTAAAGTTTTATGACTAAATTTTCAGAAATCCATTTCCTGGTTTCTAATTTGAGCGTCCCTAAAGACTGAAGAGATTATACCGCAGATGTAGTCGCTTCAGTGCCAGGTGGACTGGTATTGCAGTCAGGTGGACGGGAATTAGACATAGGTATACTGCTGTGAGATCATTAGGTTAAGCAAACACTTGAATAACTTAATTCTCATTTTTGTAGTGCTGTTAGAATAAATGGGTCGATATTTGGGAAAAACTTTAACCTGATATAAAAAGCATATGTGAGTTAAAGACCAAATGCTAATATTATCATTAATTATGTTTAGTTTCCTAAGAACAAACTTGATATGTAGTTGTTTAAACTAAAGGGAGGATTGCTTCCCAATCTGATCTATCACCTGCCTGTGGTTGGATAATCTGTGTCTCTGCCTCATCATTATCTATTTTATATTGTTTGATTTGAAATGGTCAACACATTGGGATTTCTGATTTTTTCTTTTTCTTTCTTTCTTTTTTTTTTTGAGACAGGGTCTCATGGCATTTGCCTAGGCTGGAGTACAGTGGTGCAATCTTGGCTCACTGCAGCCACAACCTCATGGGCTCAGGTGATTCCCCCACCTCATCCTTCCAAGTATATTTTGTAAAGACAGGGTTTCACCATGTTGCCCAGGCTGGTCTCAAAACTCCTGGACTCAGGCCATCTACCCGCCTTGGCCTCCCAAAGTCCTGGGATTATAGGCATCAGCCACCGTGCCTGGCCCATGATTTTATTCTCTGTTTTTACTCACATGGAGATCTGTAATTTACATAAAAAATTTCATAAAAATCTGCAAATCCCAAGTTAAAACATTAAGATGCCAAAATTGGCACAACGAATGTTTAAAGATGATTTTTAAAGGTAATATTTAATACTGGGGAAGATGTAGTTAGAGACATTTACAGTGTTAATGATAGTATAAATTGGTATAAACTTTTTAGAAGTGAGCTTGTGATATGTACGAAGAGCTCTAAAAATGTATATAACTGCCTTTCAGGAATTCTAGATCTAGAGATAAATCCTAAGGAAATAGTAAAAGGTGTATGTACAAGTATGTTTATCAAAGCATTATTTATAATAGCAAATACTGAAAATATGGAAATGTTTGCTATTTGGGTATGTTTATATAAACTATGGCATACTCAAGCATGATGTTTTAGAAGAACTTTCAGACATAGAAAATGCAATCTAATGTAGAGAGAATTTTCAGTTAAATTAGTTAACGAAACAGATATTAAGTACCTACTATGTGCTAAGCAAGTATCACCAGCAGGCAAAATAGAAGTTATGTGTCCTCAAAGACCTTACATTGTAGTTGGAGAGGGGCAAAGAGACAGACCATAAATAAAAGCCTTAATAAACAAATGAATTACATAGTACATTAGAAAATAACAAGTGCTACAGCCAAAATAAATATTGAACAGGACAAGGGCATTAAGAGTTCTAGAATGGGGCCATATTGTGATTATAAATGGAATAATCCAAATTAGACCTCATTGTAAAGGCAATATTAGAGCAAAGACTTGAAGGAGTGAGGCCACTAGCCACATGGAGATGTGGAGGAGAGTTTTAGGCAGAGGGAATAGCCAGTGGAAGGGATACCAGGTAGTATAGGCAGCGTGATCTCAATATTGTAAAATATATATGTACATATTTTGTTTGTATTATATGTAAGAAAAACATTTTTAAATTCTTAAAGCTTCCAACGTATTTTCATAATATCTCTAAATCAATCCTATGATTATTTCCATCATCTTCCCTGAAGGGTAATTAGTAAGATTTATTAGTGGTAAATTTTATAAAAGCTAAGTTTCAGTGCCTGTATTCAGATTATATTTGATGGTATATTCATGATAAGAAGGGAAAAGGAGCACAGCTTTTCCCCTATATGCCTTTTTTCACTGGTACCCATGACCAAGGGTAGAAACCTTAGCTTGTGGAAGAAACAAGAAAATTACAGTTTGCCAAGTTTGGGCAGTCTGTTTGTCTATCATTTAGTAGGCTCAAAGCAGGTGCTAATAGCAGAAAAATAAAGTATTTCAAGGAGGATCAGTGAATAAGGGATGTGAATAAACAATTAGTTTCTAATATTCCTCACACCAGATAGTGGAGTTTAAGACTTTCTACTAAAATATTAGGTTACCTTAATTGCACATATTCTTCCTTAAAAAATAATCCAGAAAGAAGTAAATTGCTTTCTTTCTTTCTTCTTTTTTTTTTTTTTTTTTTTTTTTTTTTTGAGATGGAGTCTCACTCTGTCACCCAGGCTGGAGTGCAGTGGTGTGATCTCAACTCACTGCAACTTCCGCCTCCTGGGTTCAAGCAATTCCCCTGCCTCAGCCTCCCAAGTGGCTGGGACTACAGGCGCGTGCCGCCATGCATGGCTAATTTTTTGTATTTTAGTAGAGATGGGGTTTCACCATGTTGGCCAGGATGGTCTCGAACTTCTGACCTCGTAATCTGCCCACCTTGGCCTCCCAAAGTGCTGGGATTACAGGCATGAGCCACCGTGCCTGTCCATAAATCGCTTTCATTTTTTGAAGCAATATCTACTGAAGTAGAATTTATAACACCTGTTTCTTTAGGGTAGAAATGTTATTCATCTAATTTTTCAATGAATTTGGTTCCCAACAATAGAGATTTCCCGCTTGTTTAAATTTAATTGGCTTTATATATTTTTCTAACTGTTTTTTGGTTATGTCAGTGTTTCCTAACATATTTTTCCCTCCCACCAAAACAGAAAACCCTCAACACATTGTTGCTATGTTTATGTTTTTTCCTACAAAAATTAAATAGAAATGATTGGCGCTATCAACTGTACAGTATAGTCAACAATCCAGGACAAATTAATTTGCACAGTACCGGAGAGGAAGCAGAATCTATAAGGAAACAGGTTTCTGTTTTGAAGTTCCCAAAGAATATTATAAACAGAAGAGAAAAAGAAGTGAGCTCAGAAATGATTAACACCCACAGTCAGTGCCAAACACACAAAATCTTTTAAGCCAAATTCCTTTGAAAAGTTTGTAGTTGGCCAGCTTGTGGGGAACATAAATAAGGGCAAAGCAGTAATAGTTGATACTTTTAGATCTATAAATAAATACTTTATACATATATATTTAAAACCCTAAACATTTATGGGGTAATTTAAACACTGCTCTCTGATATGTTGTATGAATGGCCTGCATGTATGCATCATTGTTTAAAAATGCGGGGAAAATTCTTTGAACTGTAGTTTCATATGATGCCTTAGGAGTCAGAGATGGAGGTAATTGGTCCATCTTGGAATCAGGGGCTTCTGTTTAGTTATTTAAATGGGTTGCTGAGCACTTTCCTGCTTACTTCTTTCTACTATAAATAAGAAATGCATCATCAGGCACTTTTCTTGACATTGAATACTCCAATTTACTCCACACTAAAACTTTATCTGGTATTTGAAAAATAATTTCTAGTTTTAGAATGAGTCTCGTTTTAAGGAGCCTGTTTTTAAAAATTATTTGCTGATGCTGGGTAGGAAGCCTAGTTGGGATGATGAAAAATGAAAGTCTCAATGTGTCACTAAGCATGTAAACTGTAATTGGAGCATGAAGGACTTAAGACTTTGCCTGAACTCAGGGAGGGCACTGTTCTATTATTGAAAAACCTGAGAGCAGGCAAGTTACTTGAGTTTCCCTCTTATCTGGACTAGCTTCATTATGGGAGGTAAATTTGTACCTATGTTTGTAATCTCTTCTGAATTATTTCTACTCTGAAAGATTTAAAGTCAATAGAATGAGGTTCACAATGCCTCGCAGAGCAAGGAAACGTCATAGCCATTTTACAGAAAGAGAGCTGAGCAGAGGCAGTGTCCTGTCGAGGTGGAACTTGAATTTGGACCCACGGGAGTACTTCCTAGCCCTGTGGCACATGGTTCTCACTTAGCTTTCTTTTCTGTGGATTCAGCCATATGGACACAAGTCCTGCATTCTTCCCGCCATGGGAGCATTGGACTTAGCAATTATGTTTGAGTTTTATGGCTTTAGTCATCAAATGTCCTGTTTCAGCTGTGGTTTCCCTTTAGTGCATGGTCTAAAAAACTTAAAATACCAATATATAATGATAACTAATTGTTTTTGGTATAATAACTGTTTATGTTTTTGAACCTGAGTTCTGAGTCTGGTTGCCTTGCTCTGTTTGTTACTCTGAAGCAAAGTCCACATTTAGGCTAGGGTTTTACCTTATTTTAACTTTCTTCCTGTTTTTATACTCAGCAACCTGCATGGTTCCTGGCATTCACCAGGTTTTCAGTAACAAAGCGGTTTTTTTTTTTGAGACAGAGTCTCGCTCTGTCACCAGGCTGGAGTGCAGTGGCAAGGCGATCTCTGCTCACTGCAACCTCTGCTTCCTGGGTTCAAGTGATTCTTCTGCCTCAACCTCCTGAGTAGCTGGGACTACAGGCGCACGCCACCATGCCCAACTAATTTTTGTATTTTCAGTAGAGACGGGGTTTCACAATATTGGCCAGGCTGGTCTCGAACTCCTTACCTTGTGATCCGCCCGCCTCGACCTCCCAAAGTGCTGGGATTATAGGTATGATCCACCGCGCCCAGCCCGGTAACAAAGTATTTAATGAGGGAGTTGAATTGGTTGAAAAGAATCTATTTATTCAAACTGTAATGCAGTCCACAAATTTGAAGTTTTCTCTTTAGATATAAAAGTGCTAAATATCCTAAAACACCATCCCAGCTCTCTCCTCATGCATGCTTTAATACTGGCCACCAAAGAGGAGTATAATATAATGAATGGAACTTCTGAAGACACCCCTAAACAACTTTGGCCCTCCTAAAGTGAAACTCTTTTCTGTAGAGTTAAAATATATAGAATCCTTTCACCTTTAATTGATTAAAAATGATGGTGCCTGGAACTATTTTTGAGAATAATTTTGATCTAAAGGGAA
Source organism: Pongo pygmaeus (assembly GCF_028885625.2). Taxonomy (NCBI): domain Eukaryota; kingdom Metazoa; phylum Chordata; class Mammalia; order Primates; family Hominidae; genus Pongo; species Pongo pygmaeus. Next base: position 99,868,650 of record NC_072384.2, on the reverse strand, counting down.
AAAAAGTACATGTGTTTCTTCTGAGTGCTGCTTTTCCATTTTCCTAATGGGCTCCTCACTATTGTTTTGTCTGAATGCAGTTTTTTATTTGTGTTATTCCAGACATGGTCCTACCACAAGCATCTTTAAACCAGACATTAATAGCATAGTTCACAGTCATTACTGCCAGTGCTCAAACACAAATATTGCATTTGTGTTTGCAAAAGCTACACATCAGATGTTAATTAAGTGCATTTGGTTTTTTTTTTTTTTTTTTGCTTAAACAATCTGGCATAAAGAGTTTACATCCATATCAGTTCACCGTAAGGTCTCAATATCTAAATCACCAGCCATACAGTATATGATAAATACAGTGTTTCCACACAAGAAAATAGCAGAATTGTCAGGGAAACATCAGGCCTGTTATATTTCTCTGTGAAATAATAGCAACTGAATCTCAGTTTCTTTTTCTTTTTGATAAAAAAGTATTTAACTAGGAGTAAACACCAATATTTAGAATGGTAAATTTTTCATTAAAGCACACATGAAAAGTGAAATCATACCAAAGATTTTTTTCCTTGTTTTTAGCTTGCTTCAGGGCGTTGTGACAGTTGTGTTGGAAGAAAACTGGAATTTCAGCCTTGCAGTGAGGGGATCCATGCTGCCACCAGAGCAGCCGAGTGCCAATCTGCGGGAGGCGGGAGTGGAGCAAAACCGCAAACTGAGAAACAAACTTTCACATCAGGTTTCTAATTTTAGAGCAAAAAGTGGAATTACTTTAATTATATTACATTTAACTAGAAATACGATTTGCTGGGATTAATTATCTCTCTCATTTAAAATACCTTCTTAGTAGGTTTAAATTAACATAAAAAATCAAATTCAGCATTTAAATAAGGTCAATGGGACTGCTGGATTTAAACACAGAATTTGATTCAGTATAATTGGATCACTGTATTGGTTTTGACTTGGAAGGATTAAATGGAGGAACTTGGAAAAGCGTGAATTTGGGCAGAAAGAGAAATTTTCTCTTCTTTCTTTCTTCTTTCACCCTCTAAATGAGAGAAGTTTCCCCACCTTGGAGAGGAAACTACTACCCTGATTAGGTCAGAAACATCTCAGATTCATTAAGTGTCTCTGTTTTATCACTACTTGAATAAGAAATAGTAATAAAACAAAAATATTGTGTAACTAAAGCTTACTAGAAGAATTTAAAATACATGTAACAAGGGCCTGTTTGAAAAATGATTATTCTGTGTTAAGTGATTACCTCTTATTTTATTTAAAAGCATATGAAAGTTATTTCTGATGTTTTATTTTGCTTAAAAAAATGAACTTTATGCTTTTGAAGGAATTTTAAAAATAAGAGTTTCATTTCAATCAAGTAAGTTGCTGTTGGGACACTGAACAGTGTACATGTCGTGTTCTTTATTGAACTCTTGTCCTTAGGGCTTATGTCTAAACTTACTTTATCTTTAATAATTTATCTTAGGCAATGAGTTCTTTTATAGCAAGAATGATCAACTTTGGACATTCTACTAACAAGGGGAAGTTATTAGACACGTGATGGTAGAGGATGTCTTGGAATTTGCTGGGTGAGGGATTCAGGAAAAGTCCCAGGACTACAGGGATGGAATGACCCATGTCATGGGGAAAGCCCCAGGTCCATATGCAGGAACTTCCTTTGAAAGTCACTTGCTCCCTCAGGCTGATGAATTGTATGTGAATAACTGAATGTGACTGGGCATATCAAAGCTATGGGACAGCAAAGCATAATGGTGAAGCACTACAGGCCTGGTAAGGGTTTTGAATAGTTGTGCTGATGTAACCCCCAGTGTTATATACTCTTCAGCAAAACCTAAGTGTGATCCAACTATTTGTTGGAACGATGGTAAAGATATTACCATTCCTTGAGTCAAAATAGGATATGTACACTAGATTTTAGGACATAAGACTATTTGTAACATGACTTATTGGGGGGTAAATGAGAGAAAAATGTTTGGAAGTTTTCTGTTAAAGAGTGGCAACATTAACATTGACAAAAATTCCAATTATACTCTGTGCAATGTTAAAACTGATATAATTCTTAAAGATATTTAGGGTAAGTGATTGGGACATGAGATGATGAGAGAGAGATGTATTGACTGTTAGGAAATTTAATTTTTATGAAATCAGCATTATGGGGAAATACTGTAATCTGATTCATTCCTGCAGAATTCCCAGGAGGAAGAGGCCCAGCCTCGGGAGTTGAAATGTTTCATTATGTACATATGTGGGAAAAAGATGAAATGTGGTTTCCGTGTGCTGATTTTCTGTAAAACATCTATTAGTATGAGAGTAGCCAGGCTAGGCAACAAAGCCCCCAAACCATCGTAGTCTAGGGAAAAGTGAACCCAGAAGGCGTTTCTCTGATGGATACTGACATCAGGAGCAATAAGTTTGAAAGTAGCAAGAAAAAGTAATGACGGTAAAATAATGTTGAAATAGTAGCTAAGGAATGATCACATGTTGAAGATGAGGTCAGTCCTTTATTCCTCATCAATCCCTGCTTAACTTTGCTTTTAGAAATGTAAGGTTCCCCAAAAATGAGGAAACTGCAAATGTAAGCTTTTTATACCAATGCTAATTTAACCAAGTTGTCCATCTTATAGTGCAAACTATAATTAGAGCCACACTATTTATGTAATGTGAGCTGCACCATCCCTGAGACAGGGAAAGGCGGGACATTTGCCCTTGAGCTCTAGAGTAACAGGGCTCTAGAGTGGCAATGGCCATCTCAGCCTCTTGTAAAGCTGGGGATGGAAGAAAGAGGTGCCTCTAACAGGTTGTACAAAGAGAAAGGCACGAGGTTTATAAGTCTGTGTGAGGGGACTCTTTTGTCTTGTTTGGCTCCAAACCCTGCCAAATTCACATCATCACAAAACATGGGAGTCCCTTTGCTCTTCCCAGTTCCAAGGCTGTTTGTTAGTTTTTAGTGACCTCTTTCCCTAATTAAGACTGCTTTTGAGATTCATTTTAATCTGATATTAACCTAATTCAATAATGACAGGAGTTTGTTTCGGAGAGAGGGAGTGGTGGGTACAGAGGTGTGATTTACTTCTGTCTCTGAGACTCTTAGGCCTGTCATTGAATTCCAGCCGCCATGGAGATGGCCTTGGAAATGAATGAAGGTCCAAGGCCTGTTGCTGCTGCTGATGCTTAGCTCTTAACCATACTTTTCTTTCTCTGTTGGTATTTTGGAAAGTTTGAGCTCTTTTAGGAAAAAAAAAATCCTTCAGATAGTTTAGAGTAGATAAAGTTACCTGATTATAGCCTAAATACTTTTGTTATGGAAAAAAATATTATCTTTAGAAAATTCTGAAGTTGACAATGAGGAATATTTGTATTGTTTTTAAATAAAACCGAGTAAAGGAAATGCCTCTGATTAAAACTGGCTGATGAATAGAATCGTCAAAACAAGGCTTTTGTTCTGCCTGATTAACATGCTTTTCTAATGATTTAGGTGTTGGTGCCAGCCCGTATGTGATGAACTGCAACATTACCATAGATTCTCAAGACATGTCTGCAGGAAGAGAGATCGCTAGTGCCATTCGGGGCTCAAATGCAAATGGATTGAAGGGTGTCCAAGCGATGGCTTTTCCCCACGAGGGAAAAATTGAAATAGCCTGCAATGTGGAGAGTTTTAATGACCAAGAAGCTGCAGAAATCTCAGAAGACTTCCAATATGTGTCTTACAGTGTCCTTGGTGACCAGTTTTCTTACGTATCTCCTCATTACATAGAAACTCAAGTTAAAAAGTTGGCAAGTGATTGGGGAATTGGTACTAAAGGGAGAGCATTAGTTGGATTTACACCGCAAGAGTGCAAGAACTGTGCTGAATATGCTATAAAGGAAAATATTGGGGAATTCTGGAAGATTCGGGGAGGTGTTTTCATGTGATTCAATCTAAGGCTTCACTGAAATTTTAAGGAAAATTATTAGTCATTACAAAATTTTCTTTTGGGCAGTGAAGATGTGGAGAAACTACAAAGAGCTTAGTTGCAGCCATGTGTTGGAAAATTGAAAGCATTCTTTGTTCAACAACAACAAATGTTCATAGATTATCCTTAATTACCTTATATTTCTAGTCATCGTTACAATTTCGAGAGAATCTACTTTGTATCATGTGCTAGTAACTTGTGAACCTTAGAAGCTCTTCTGAATCAACTGGGTAAAATGGCCATGGTTTCTGAACCGTCTTTCATTATTATGAGAAAAAAAGATAAAATGAACTTGATTGGATTTTCCTGAATGAACGCTCAAGTTCCATATTCAACTCTCATTTTTTGAGTAATTGCTATTTTATTTATTTATTTTTTTGAGACAGGGTCTCACTCTGTCACCCAGGCTGATGTGCAGTAGTGCAATCATGGATCACTGCAACCTCTAGCTCCTGGGCTTAGGCAGCCCTCCCACCTCAGCTTCCCAAGTAGAGGGGACTATAGGCACGAGCCACCACACCCAGCTCATTTTTGTATTTTTTGTAGAGACAGGATCTGATGTGTTGCTCAGGCTGATCTCAAACTCCTGGCTAATTATTCTTTTCATATATGCATTTAAAAAGATCAAGACTGGGTACAGTGGTTCATACCTATAATCCCAACACTTTGGGAGGACAAGGAGGGTGGATCACTTGAGCCTAGCAGTTTGCGACCAAACTCAAACTGGGCGACATGACAAAACCACATCTTTACAAAAACTACAAAAATTAGCCAGGCATGGCGGTGCACACCTGTAGTAGCTACTTGGAAGGCTAAGATGGGAGGATGACCTGAGCCCAGGAGGTTGAGGCAGGATCATGCAGTGAGCCATGATTGTGCTACTGCACTCCAGCCTAGGTGACAGAATGAGACCCTGTCTCAAAAAAAAAAAAAAAAAAAAAAAAAAAACCCAACCAACCAACCAACCAAACAAAAAATCAGATACTAAGTGACTAAAAAATGGGAGGGTTACCAAAAAAAAAAAGAAAAAAAAAAAAAAGTCAGGTACTAAGTGACTAAAAAATCAGAGGGTTACAAAATATAATCTCTCTTTCAAAGCATGATTGTTCATTCTTGCCTAACTACTTTTAGGGTGATCTGCTACTCATACACCAGATATTGAATTTTGAAATGTTTATATAGGGAGATGGCATGATGGTGTTGGGCATAACTTCAAGGAAGTACTTATTCTTTTGGAATTTAGATGGAAAGTCTAAAGGTTTAGAGAACATACTGTTTTTGAGCAAAGAAGGGTATTGGCAGAAGAAATTTTATTTGAAAGAAATTAAAATTTGTAGCCTTTTTGCATACTAAAAGAAGCTGTTTGTCAATGATGGCAATTTTAATTAATGCTTAGTATTTATATTGTTCTAGTATCAGATGCTTCCCATAAAGCACAGAGAAATGAATTTTTCCACAAATTGAGTTTAGCAGGAAAGACTGTGGTCTTCTTTAATAAGAGCACAAAATGTGAATTTATTTTAAGGAATTAAAGAGTTTGGCTGGGTGTGGTGGCTCATTCCTGTAATCCCAGCACTTTGGGAGGCCAAGGTGGGAGGATCACTTGAACCCAGAAGTTTGAGACCAGCTTGGTCAATGTAGTGAGACTATCTCTATTAGAAAAAAAAAAGTTTAAAAAAAAAGGCTGAACTCAATCTTTTTGTAGGATCCAGTGATCTAATTTTTTTTACTTACATTTGATTCTTGAATCTGATTGCATTTATATTATTCTGGAATTCCAATTCTGTGTGTGTTTTCTCTGTCAATATGATTACAACGAAGATGGAAAAGATGATGGACTAGGTATGGTTTTTAGATGTGAGGAATTTTAGTTGCTCTGGTGAAGAGAGAAAATGCTGTCCAGTTAGACCTGATAGGTCTGTCTCTCAGTCTCTGAGAGGTGAGAAGCAGCAGTGCCCAGATCTTGCCTTGCTTTGGCAGAGGCTGTGTGGCCCGATAGAAAGAACAGCAGACAGTGGTTTGGAAGGCTTGAGTTCAGTCCTTGCTTTTATTTTTCATGTAGCCATAATTTCATTAGCTATGAAACAGGAAAAATAGTTCCCTCCCCGACTAGGGGAATAAATGTCTATAAGCTGTAATGTGAAAATGAAATGTATTATTAATAGTTTTTCTAGGTCTATTCTAGAGCTTTGCTTTAGTTTTGAGCATCAGTATTAAACAGATGAGAGGGGATAAAAGCACATGGTGCCACTGATTCATATTGGGTTGTAGGAGGGGTTGATTCATTTGCCAGTTACCTGAATTAACCTCTCCAGGTTTCTGTCACAGCATTACAGGCTGCTGGCTTTGAGCAAGGCCTATTTAAAACCAAACATCCTTTTAATGGGTACAGTGTGTCATTTGGGAAGATGAAAAATGTTCTGGAGATGGATGATGGTGCTTGGTTGCACAACAGTGTGAATGTACTTAATTCCACTGAATTATACACTTAAAAATGGCTAAAGTGGTAAATTGTATGTTATGCACATTGTGTTTGATAATTAAAAAAGAACAAAAAGTATGTATTTATCCCACAAAAGTTAAGAAAAAAATACAAAAATCCCCTCATATCTGAATAAGATAACTTTACTAAGTCCATTGTATTAGTCCATTCTTGTATTGCTATAAAGAAATACCTGAGACTGGGCAATTTATAAAGAAAAGAGATGTAATTGGCTCATGGTTCTGCAGGCTGTACAGGAAGCATGATGCTGACATCTGCTTGGCTTCTGGGGAGGCCTCAGGAAACTTACAGTCATGGTGGAAGGGGAAGGGGGAGCAGTTATGTCACATGGCCAGAGAAGGAGCAAGAGAGCTGGTGGGGAGGTGCTACATACTTTTAAATGACCAGATCTCACAAGAACTCACTCACTGTCATGAGGAGAGTACCAAGAGGATGGTACTAAACCATTCATGAGAAATGCGCCCCCGGTGATTCAGTCACCTTTCACCAGGCCCCACCTCCAACTGGGTATTACGATTGAACATGAGATTTGGGTGGAGACATTGATCCAAACCAGATCATCCATATGTTCTAAATAAAATGTTGGCAAATTTCTATTATCTACTAATAGATACAAATATGTACGACCTATTTTTCCCTTTTAAAATCTATTATGATGGACTGTAGTGCTCCAGATGAGGTTTAGTTAATGGTTTAAAATAAAGTTGATTAAATGTGGCCTTTGATCCAGCTATCCATTAAAAAACAAAAACTTACATTTTTATTACAAATAAATAATTTTATTTTTCTGAGATAGAGTCTCATTCTGTCACCCAGGTTGGAGTACAGTGGCACAATCTTGGCTCACTTCAACCTCCACCTCCCAGGTTCAAGGGACTCTCCTGCCTCAGCCTCCTGAGTAGCTGGGATTACAGGTGCACATCATCACACTCAGCTATTTTTTTTTTTTCCAGTAGAAACAGGGTTTCACCATCTTGCGCAGGCTGGTCTTGAACTCCTGAGCTCAGGTGATCTGCCCACCTCGGGCTCCCAAAGTTCTGGGATTACAGGTGTAAGCCACCATGCCTGGCCAATAAATAATTTTTAAAACAAGCACAGACACACCTCTTACTTCTCATTCATATTTGAATTTGTCTTTTCTGTCTCTGTTCCCCTTCTGCCTTTTAGAAAATCTGAACCAGCTGTAAATTGTGGAAGGTGTTCTGGTGGATGGGTACACTATCATCAGCTCTTCCTCTGCAGGAACTGGCATAAGTCACTGGGATGCATCTATAATAACTAAGAAGGATGATCCCATTGGCTTGAGAAAACCTGACAAATGAACTAACAAATACCCCGACTCATATGCGGCTTTTCTCAGATTGGCCTCTTAGAAGCAGCCCCACAGTTTGTGCCCATGTTTCATCAGTATTTGTTTTTTAAATCTTACTACAAGGTGGACAATGTATGGAATATGTGCTTCATAGCTCATATTTAACCTCCCTCCTTTCACCAACTGTGAAGAGGCCAAAATTGATGTGAACAAATAGACTTTACTTTCTATCAGCCCCTTTGTGTTTTTATTCTACCCAACTTTAAACTTTAACTTTTAGTTTCTTAAAAGAGGGATAAGGAAAGCAACAAGCTAGGCTATGAGGTGATAAGGTTTTGTGTGTGGGGTGCGGGGGAGGGGGGGAGTTGTCATTGGTTTCCAGCCTAAATTGGGGCTTGACTCCCGATAAATTAAAACTATTTAAACATTGGGAGAGGGGAGTAAGTAAAATATAACTGAAATAAAACAAAAGGGAGGTAATATTTTCATTTCTTGACATAATGAAAAGCCTTGCTTTGTAATTGGTTTGTACTGTCTTGGAAGTGGCGTCCGTGGTCAACAAAGGACCACTCTGTGAGAGATCTGCAAGGAATTTATCATTCCCCCTGGCTGAGCCAAAGCAGGCTTGATATACAGTTTTGTTTCGTATAAATATTCTCATGTTACTGTTTATTCTGTGGGAATATGAGGATCTCACTGACAGGGTACATGCTCCACTGCCTTGCTTTTAAAGGCATTTATTTGACTCTGTTGTTTGTACTTGCCCAGAAACTTCAGAGAACAGCCCAGGAACTTGTTTGATAAGCATCCAGACCATGCTCCCGAAGTATGTTGTGCTTGGGGGGTTAGGAAAGCTTATTGTTTTAAGCGAGCCTGCACATGGCCTCCAAGGAGCCCATTTTTCATAGATAAAACAATTAGGACACCCTCAGCAATCTCTTAGAATGCTTCTCCAATGTGTAATAAAATGTCCTGGTGAGCAGGGCTCTGGTTGAACTCAGACTGCCTTTGGATTACTCTGCCACTTCTTTGTTTGTATTTGCAGTATCGTGAGGCAAATTAGCGTATTGTGAATTAAGATGTGAGATACAGACCTAAACATGGGACTAATTTCTTTCTACATTTTTAGTATGGGTGTTAACCTATTATCTCTCAGCTCTGCATTCATCCTTCCATATACTTTTTTTTTTTTTAAGACAAGATCTTGCTTTGTTACCCAGGCTGGAGTGCAGTGGCATGATCATGGCTCTCTGCAGCCTTGACCTCCCAGGCTGAAATGATCCTCCCACCTCAGCCACCCAAGTAGCTGGGACTACAGGTGCACACCACTACACCCGGCTAATTATTTTTTATTTTATTTTATTTTATTTTATTTTATTTTATTTTTTGAGACAGAGTCTTACTCTGTCGCCCAGGATGGAGTGCAGTGGCGTGATCTCAGCTCACTGCAACCTTCATCTCTTGGGTTAAAGCGATTCTCCTGCCTCAGCCTCTGGAGTAGCTGGGATTACAGGCACACGCCGCCATACCCGGCTAATTTTTTGTATTTTTAGTAGAGATGTGGTTTCACCATGTTGGTCAGGCTGGTCTCGAACTCCTGACCTCAAGTGATCCGCCTGCCTCGGCCTCCCAAAGTACTGGGATTACAGGTATGAGCCACTGCGCCCAGCCAGTTTTTTTTATTTTTATGTTTAGTAGACACAGGGCCTTGCTATGTTGCCCAGGCTGGTCTTAAACTGAGTTCAAGCAGTCCTCCCGCCTTGGCCTCCCAAAGTTCTGGGATTACAGGCATGAGTCACTGCACCTGGCCCCATACTCTACTTTCTGATACTGGGACTCTGCAAACCACATTTCTTCTTTGCCAGCCAGTTCCCTATTAGGCTCTGCCAATATGGAGTCTTGGACTGTGGAGGCTGCAGGGGTGGAGGATGGTGAGGGATTGCACCTTCCTTTTGACCTCCTGTTTCTAGAAGCCCCACTTCAGCAGTGACTCTTCACCTTGACAGTGGCTCTTAGTTCCAGGCTGCAGCTATTCTTTCCCCCCACCCCCCCCCCCCAACACTTTTCAGAGCTTGCCTTGTTGCACTCCTCAGAAGCCCCAGCATCAGCTGGGCAGTGCCACCTCCTCAGACGCCTGAGCTCCAGCTCTGCAGGGCCTCTCCTTTCAGCTTCTAGGCTCTGAGGACCCCTGCCGTAGTGAGTGGTGCTGCCTGCAGTTACAGCTCTGTGATCCCTTTTTCTCTGTTTTGCTTTTTAAGTTCAACAACTGTTGACAATTTTTTTGTGATCTCTTTTGAAATACTTAGTGTGGTTTCTGTTTTCCTGATTGGGTTCGGACTGGATTCTGTCAGAAACAAACATCAGCAGACCCAATGGGACTGGAGGAAATGGAGAGGGAAAGGAGAAGGCAGAAAATATTCATTGTGAATATAGCTCCTAACACAAACAGCCCACGCATGATTACTCTCCTTTTCTTCTCATTCGCACATTATTCTCTTATCTCACTGTCTTCTTCTTGTCAAATTCGCAGTTCCCTTTGGCGTTCGTGCTATTTTTTCCACCAGTAGGGAGTCTGAATGATGACTTGAGGTGAGGGTGGGAAATGCCATGGAAAGCCATTGGGCCAGGTTTTCCAAAGGATGTCTTTTGCGTAGTAGCATATTCCATCATTTAAAATGTAAACTAATGTAATTATATAATTTAAAAAAGTAAAGTCTTTTGAATCTTATAATAGTTACTTGTCTTTCCTTGTATAGCCATCTTTACCTGCCATGTAGATAATGCTTTTTATCTGGCTGTAGGCCCCCAGCCAAACGCCTTTCCCAAACCTCTGGGTACCACACTATCAACTTTTTCTCAGGAAGCCCCGTCTGAAGCCAGTCAGTTTCCTAACTTCTTAGGTACCTGTATCTCCGTGAAGACTAACTGCTTTGAAAAAAGTAATTATATGGATGTAGTTTAGCTAGGACCCATTGTTACAAAACTATATTGTTTCTAGTACGTATAAAGGATTTTCGGTAACTGATTAATATTAATCTGTGTCTATCCGAAAATTCTTCTTAGTAGTTCATCTTCATGATATCCACTCTGTTATTTCACAAAGATAAAGGGAAGATAAAATAGCAAGATACGGGAAAAGAAGTCTTGAGTGAACCCTTTTGGCATCATTATTTGTAGCTATCTTTTACTGAGTACCAACTAAGTATTAGTTATTACATGATTTTCACAACAACCCTCTGGAGCAGGTGACTAGAGTAATAAAATTCCCTAAGTGCTCTTAGCTTATTGGGTCAACCAGGAACCTCCTCCTACCATATCCCATAACTGTGGGTTTATACCACTGCCCTAAACCTAAACAGTACCCCTTGGGCTGGGCATGGTGGCTCATGCCTGTAATCCCAGCAATTCAGGAGGCCCAGTCAGGAAGATCACTTGAGCTCAGGAGTTCAAGACCAGCCTGGGCAACATAGTGAGCCTTTGTCTCTACTAAAAATAAAAAATTAGCCAGGCGTGGTGATACACGCTTGTAGTCCCAACTACTCAGGAGGCTGAGAAGCGAGGATCGCTTGAGCCTGAGAGATCAAGGCTGCAGTGAGACATAATTTTGCCATTCTAACCTCAGTGACAGAGTGAGACCCTGTCTCAACAAACAAAACAAAACAAAACAAAACAAAACAACAATAACTTTGGACCCACATTCTCAGGTCTCCAGGCCTCTCTTCCTAGGCCTGATGGGCCTTCACCTCTAGTTTGTTGTGTTCCAGTTAGAAATTGTACATCCAGTTAGTTGACTGACCCCTCTATGGCAGTTTTATAGGATGGTCCACTCAGGATCCTGAGACTTCTTCCAGATCTTAGGCCTCTCTCCAATACTTCTGTACTCTTTCCTCGTTTAAAATTTCTTCCAGATCCTTTTTTTTTTTTTTTGAGACGTCTTCCTCTGTCACCCAGGCTGGAGTGCAGTGGCGTGATCATGGCTCACTGCAGCCTCAATCTCCCAGGCTCAAATGATCCTTGCACCTCAGCCTCCCGAGTAGCTGGGGTTACAGGTGCACACCACCACAGCTGGCTAATTTTTTTATTTCTTTTTATTTTTAGTAGGGATGAAATCTCAGTCTGCTGCCCAGGCTGGTCTTGAATTCCTGAGCTCAAATGATCTTCCTACCTCAGCCTCCCCTCTGTCTTTTACTCTGTTATCATATTCTGAGTTCTTGCCCATTTATTCCTTTTTGTACCTGAAAGAACTATTAGCTTCTAGTTTTGTGACTTCCTTCCCTGGACTGTCAGCACCTCCTCTGTAGGACTGTGCATTTTGTGCTGCTAGGCACAACCCTCTCTCATCAGGTGGGGAAGTGGAGGATGAACTGCACATCCCCAGATTTCTCCCAGATGAATTTCTCTGAGTTGGGCCACAAACTTGCTCCAACTCATTGGGAGATGCCTGAAATCACTCCCAATATCTTGAAATAGCCAAGTCAGCCATAGGACCCAGAGTAGTCCCCATCAGTATTTAAATCGGAGGAAAATTACCACCAGGCGAGGCCAACACTGCTGCTAGAACCAGGATGGATGTGGATTGTGCAGCCCATGCTCCAGAACTCCTGGCTGGCTAACCATGCAGAGTCACCTGGTCATTTCTTTTACTTTTAATTCACATCCCTACGTTTTATGCAATTTTAGTGCATGGACTTGACACATTGACTTGTTACAGGGTTTTATTGATGTTGTTTGTTTTGCTGGCTAGACTGTAAAGTCCCTGAGGATGAAGCTTCATTCATAAATATTTATTGAGCTCCTACTGCATTTCAGCAGGAGCAGATTTATCATTATCCTAGTGATACATAAGATGTAGGTGCCCTCACTTTTATGGAGACTTAGTAAGGCCTGGGTAATATGTTCACAGGCCCTAGTAATATGCTTACATGGTTGTATGATTTTGAAAAATGTACACAAGTTAGATATTTTAGGCACAATCTGTTGAAACTGCTGTCTCTTCCCACCTCTATTTCTTTGTTATATGTCCTTTCGTGATGAGTGGCAGTGGAGCAGCTAGTATTGACTTCAAGAACTTGCAACCTGTGCAATAGCACAGGGTCCTATGCTTGGTTCAATGTTCTGTTGTTACTGTCAGGAAATTCTGAATAATTTTTTTCTTACTCTTTTTTTTTTTTTTTTTTTGAGATGGAGTCTTGCTCTGTCGCCCAGGCTGGAGTGCGCTGGTGCGATCTCGGCTCACTGCAAGCTCCGCCTCCCGGATTCATGCCATTCTCCTGCCTCAGCCTCCCGAGTAGCTGGGACTACAGGTGCCCGCCACCATGCCTGGCTAATTTTTTGTATTTTTAATACAGATGGGGTTTCACCGTGGTCTCAATCTCCTGACCTTGTGATCTGCCCACCTCAGCCTCCCAAAGTGCTGGGATTATAAGCGTGAGGCACTGCACCCCGCCTATTCCTTTTGTTTGAGACACATTGTAACTCTGTTACCCAGGCTGGAGTGCAGTGGCGTGATCTTGGCTCACTGCAACCTCCGTCCCCAGGCTCAAGTGATCCTCCCACCTCAGCCTCCAGAGTAGGTGGGACCACAGGCAAGTACCACCACACACCTGGCTATTTTTTTTTTTTTTTTGTATTTTTGATAGAGATGGAGTCTCACCATGTTGCCCAGGCTGGTCTCGAACTCCTGAGCTCAAGAAATCTGCCCGCTTGGGCCTCCCAAAGTGCTGAGATTAGAGGTGTGAGGCACTGCCCCCAGCAGCAGGGACCCATATTTTCATTTTGCACTGGGCCCCGTGAGTTATATGGCTGGTTCTGGGAGTGGCTCTGGACATTTTTGGACTCAGATAAAGGAGAAGTTGAGTTGTGAATATTTGTGTGGTTCATAGTCACATCCGTGTGTAGTGAAGTCATTACCAGCTCTTCCAGTGTAGGAACGGCTCCCAGGAGTACTCCTCTTGCCTTCTGTGATAGCTCACTCAGTGCTGTGACTCACAAAGCAGGGCCAGAGGAGCATCACAGGTGAGTGTGTCCTCTGGTGCCCAGCATCAGAAGTATGTAAGAAGTGGAGGAAAAACGAGGGTCAAAAGCTATGGAGCCAGAAGCTAATCTGTGCAAAATCTTTCTAGTTATTGGCAGCACAAGGTTGTAAGCAAAGGATGTGGTTTTTAATAATGTCCATCCAATACAGAAGCTGTAGCTGCACTTATGTATATGTTGATGTAGTATATACAATTATAAGGACACCAGATTATTTCATTTTTTATGATAATCATAGGAAACAGAATTGATCAGAATTTTTGTTTCTAGAGGAACAAATCTGTGGTATAGCTATCAAGAACAAGTATGTCCCATGGGAATTTGCCTCTTGGGAAAGTTGTATCCCAAACATTAATGATTAAAAACACATTTCTATCAACCATTCTAAAAAAAAGGAATGAATTAGTTTTATATTCTGTTTATATAAAATGACAGATTACCATCATTTGCATAGGTGACAAAAGAGTAGCCATAAAAATGTGGAAAACATGTATAGCACTATACAGATATGTTATTTTTCTGGAATTCACAATAATTATAGTATTTCTCTGCTTTAAAAATGTATAGTTTGTTGTAATTTATTTTCTCATTCTAAATTCACTTACAAACTTATTTTTGGGTTATTTTTTAATGATGGTACTCAAAATGGTGTAAGCTTCCAGCTTCACAGAACCTGGACCTGGCCGTGTGCTGAATACATGCCGAGCATTTGGCACATCTATTATTTTATTTAATTCTCACAACATCCCTCTGAGAGCAATATTATTCCCACTCTACAGGTACAGAAACGGAGGCTCAGAGAAGTTAAGTAACTTCCTTGAGGTCATATATCTCGTAAGTTGCAGGACCAGGTTTCTGTATAGGTTTGTCCTTTCTGAAGTCTATTCTTTTACCCTTTGCTCTCCAGTTCCTAGAGTGACATTGTCATTTCCTCAGAAAAGTCTCCTAAGATCGCCAGGGTAGGTTATACGCTCCGTTATGCATGTCCTTTCTTTCCTAGCTCACGTCACAATTAACAAATTACTAAAGTGATTATACTGTGATTAGAAAGTGATTATCCTGTAACCTCCATGGAGGAAGCTGTCTGTTTTACCTACAGCGTGGAGACTCTGGGTATTCAGTGAATAATTCATTTAGATCTACTAATTTTCAGAGGCACCTTAGAGCAGCTTCTTGCCTCAGGCACTTTCTTTCTCACCTTTCCTTCTGCTCAGCAAAGGAAGGGTCTGGGAATGGCAAAACATTCAGGCTCAGAATTAACACCCAAGAGTATTAGGGTTGTGCAGCTGATAATGTAGAGATGTTATCATTTATACATTCACACCTTCATATGGATTGCCTGGTACCAATTTCAGGTACCAGATATCTATGGGGGTGGGATATTCATGCCAAAAAGGTATCTGTTACATAGTTTTATATTTTTGTAAACTCAGTCATCTTAAAATGGGAGAGCACCTGTGTTCAATTTTCCCTGGAATGAGCTGCTAAATTCTCTTGTACTCTTCACTTCGGATGAGGTTTTCTGGATGACACCATCTGGGAAATGTCACTTTGATTAAAGTAAATATGCAGCATAGTTAACACTGGGAGCCTATTTGAATTTCTCTAAGTAGCCACATCTACAGAAGCAGAAGGCAGCCGGCTCTTTGGGCTGGGAGAACTTGAGAGAGATGCGTTCCACGGTTTGGTGTCAGTCGAGTGGCAGTGTGTGGCCAACTAAGCTCTGAAGGATTTTGTGTATTTTCCTTTTCTTACCATTGGGCTATTTTTTTTCTTTTCCAGTTTATTTTGACACGAAGAAGAAAATATATAAAAATAAAAAACTCAGCTTTACGATTGCCAAGTTTTTCTTTCAAACTAAGAAAAGAAACCAGTTGTTGAAAAACATGATGAATGGCATCCTTTGTTTTATTTTCAGCGTAGCACATGAGGGCACTGCCATTGGAAAGGGGCCATATTCCCCAGGCAGGAGGGAACCCTGGGCTGAAAGGCGGCCTAGTGATTTTGGAGGCTGGTGTGTCAGGATTTCCTCTCAGCTGTTACAAATATCTCTCTTCTTTCCACAAGATTTCCTCACAGACTCGCCCCCCTCCCATTCTTCAGGCATTCCTTGTGTTTTCAACACTTGCTACTGATGAGGATGTCATCTATTTGTAAGAAAACGCCATTGATACAATGTGGGGCTTTCAGCATTTACATTGTGGTTTTCCTGACTTCCACAGCTATTGACTTATTTGGCTGTGGGATCATGTATGGTTGAGGGCAACAGTCAGTAGTTGATGTGTAAGCAATCCGTAAGATTGTTAGCATGATTCCTGCTCATTGTTGTCTTGTCACCAAGTGGTTTGGGAGAACCAAGGGGAGAGAGAGTCTAACTTTCTTGTTCTGGAAGTCAACCTCAGGGCCCTTCTGATCTCTCTCTGCCGCTCACATGGTGGAATGAAGAGGAAGGAATGGATGAGAAGAAGGGTCATGCTACTCTTTCAAGGAAGTGAGGGAAATGTCTCAGATGCCTTGAGCTCATCCTCATGTGTCCCATGAAGTGAAATCTAAAATTGCTCTGAGGACGTAGGTGAACTGTACCTCCACAGAACCTGTAGCACTTTCCCAATTTGGAAGCTCCTTCTGAAAACTTTATGCGCTTTGGCTGGGGTATTTAACTCATGTATTATAACTTTTGTTTGCAAGGGTGTTTTTCTCACTAGACTGAGATCTTTGAGAACACGGCTGTTTTATTCCACTTGGTAATTCCAATACCTGGTCTCAGAAAACTTTTGCTAAAGAAATTAATGTACCAATAGCTGAGTTCCAAGCCCTGGTGTTAAGTCAGAACTAGACAACTCTCTAGGTATAGATGGTTTAATCATTTATCAAGTGACTTCAGGTTCTGTTGCATCAAGTTGAGTTACATTTGTAAGGGACAGTTAAAGGAAGAAGCTGTTCTGAACTTCTAGGGAACAGAAAGTCTGGCTCAACTTATGTGTGAGGCTGGGGAAAGAGGGTAGAGACATCAGAATTCCTCATAAAGACAGACATCAAATGACTGGAGAATGCAAACACCTGACTTACTTCCTGCAGAAACGCCAGTGGGAAAAAGTGTGAGTTGGAGCTCCTCATGCCTCTTCCTGTTGTCTTTACTCTTAAATTCAGGTTGTCTTTTAAATGCCCCATGATCTACTTGTAAACTCTTTAAGCAAAAACGATGCCAGGTTCTGTTCTGTGGCTACCAGATTGGAGCTTTTCTCTCCCGGCTTCATTCAGTTAATTGAGCTGTGCTGGAAGGTTCAGTAATTTATTCTATGGAGTCTTTCTGTGCAAACAATTCCAGGCTGAGGGAAAGAGACTTAGCTGAATCTCTCAAACACTTGAAATGCAGAATTTATGTTTTGGAAAACACCAGTGAGTCAGTGTCCTCAAATGTAATCAATAAAAGACAGTCTCCATCATCAGCTTTTCATTAACTGAGCTTAGAGTTGCCTCCTTTTATTGCTTTTTACATGTTTACAGTATCTCATTCTTTCCTTGATTCTGGATTTTCACACCATATGGCCACATCTTTAAGTCATTTTTCAGCTGCTCTATTAAATAGTAAAATGAGATTCAGAACAGATTTCTTTGATTTTAAAATAGCATTTTGGGTGTGTGACTTTTTTGTAAATAGAAAAAGAATTAAGGCACTCAAAAGCATGAAATTTCAGGTATTTCTACCCAGACAGTGTAATATGTAGCTTTCTGCTTACTTAGAATAAATATATGTTTATCTCGTGGAATTTCACCTGCTGCATAAATGGATTCATTCATTCTGCATATTGAAATTCATTTCTACTTAAATAAGATTTAGACTCCACTGTTGCTAATGAACATAGATTGAAAATGAAATTGAAAGTATATCTTTATAACTATTCAATATTATACTGTATTTCTCATTAGAAATGATTGCTATTGCTTATAAGCATCCATACTACATGTCAATAATGCTCTATTGCTGTAATTGTGGTGGTGTTTCTACTATTTGATCATATAAAAGGTGGGATTCTTTTATGTTTTACTTTTTTTCTGGGTTATTTAGTGGTCAGTTCCTTGAGAAGTTGCAAAGGAGAGATTTTTGACTGCCAACATTTGGATCTCACAGTTTAGAGTTGGTCAATGAGGGCTGAAGGCATATAGTCCTACAACTTAACACAGTTTGCTTTGTAAAGGGTTACACATGTTTAAAAGACTATTAAGTATTTACTACTTCTTTTCTGAGCCAGAAAGGACATGTTGGTGTAGATTGTACGGGAATTTTTTTTTTTAAGGATACTACTTAAGAAAAGGAAACCACTGCATGAGCAAATTTTGTAATATGAGTAAATTTGCCATTGATCCAGACTTTAGCAACAGGGACTGTGTCAGTCACAATTAATCAGCTTATGAGTATGTGATTCAGAATCTTCAATTATCCTTTAAAATCTGGACATCGACTTGAAGAAATGACTGGCCTACAGTTGATTGTTTAAAGTTAAAACCAAGTGCACTCAACATCTGAAAGGTCAATAGTCTCTTAATTGTAATTCAATAAAGTCAATTTAAAGTGGTATACAATTTGTGAGTGTTATAATTACAGTTCACATATTTTTGACTTCAGTGACGGTACTGTTTGCTAGAGAAATATGCTTCAGTTGAGGATAAATCCATTGGATGTGTGTATTTTGATGGCTATCAATATTTTAAAGTTCATTGCTTAATATGATACATAGGAAGATAGCAATTTGGAGCAACTATTCTAAATAACTCAGGTAAAATTCTGCTTTTTCTTGAACTATTCTGGCATTATTCATTGTTTTATTGTCACCATGATAAACTTGCACAAAATTTTTAAGCAACAGTAACAAAAAATTAAAACCTTGTTTTAAATTCTGTTTAAAATTTAAAAATCAGAATCACTTCTGCATGTTCTATTGTATTTTTTTCAATAACATATATCTCTAGAAGACATAGTTGGTATCTCCCAATCTGTTTTATATCATTTCTAGAATGTAAAGATTGTCTCTGAAGCCAAAATTAAGAGCCTGCTATCCTTTCCACATAGCAAAAATCATCACCCCTCAGCATGTACTAAGTATCTAAAACTTGGTGGTGGCAGAAAATGTATAGACATAGTGCTTTTACCTAAGAGCTTGAAATTAAGAGAGATAATAGCATTTACTGAGAAAAGAAAAGGAAATATGGATGACAATGAGATATAGACAGTACATTGACAGATCAGAAAGACAAACATTTCTCAAAATCTTCATTGTCATTTTCAGCTTGGAGGTCAGCACAGAGGGCCCCCCTGCTCCTTGAATGAGATCCACTAGGAGTTTTGGAAGAAGTACCAGCCTTCTGGTGTTTCCAGATCACTGCCTGGCAGAAAACAGTTTATTATTTTGAGAAAATTACTTATTTAATAAATATTTGTTGATCTACTGTGTGCCACTCAGGGTTATAAGAAACAGAGCTGTGAATAAGACGAAGTCCCTGCCCTTAGGGAGCTTGCTTTCTAGTGGCAGGAGACAGGCAGTTTACAAATAAAAAGAAATGGAAAAATGTTCATGTGATGTAAGTACCACGCAGAAATATAAAGAAGAATAAGGAGGACGTTTTTGTAAGGTGTTCAGGAAAGCCCTCGTTAATAAGATGCCCTCTGAGCAGAGAGAAAGAAAGAACCACGTGTTTGTATTGGAAGGAAAGTGAGGCATCGAGGCTCAGCTGGAAGAAACCTGCAATAACTCCTCCCTCTAGCCACCCTGTATTCAACCATCACGTCTGATCTAGCCTAACAAGTGGGTAAAAGACAAATTACAAGATTACTCAGGTCAAAGGGTCTCTTATTCTCCAGTCAGTGCCATACTGGAAAAGTAACTTTATCAACTACCACTTATTGAGTGCCTTGTATGTCAGGCATTGGGTTGGGCATTTTGCAGCAGTCCACGTCAAATTTTTATTATTTCCTTTTCTCTAATAGGGAAACTGATGCTTAACTGAAGTTAAATGACTTTCTCAGGCCCACATGGCTTTGAATGATGGAGCCAGAATCTGACCTTGGGTCAGTCTGACTCCAAAGTCCCTACATGTTGTTGCCTCTTCAAGAGGGTAAGGTGCCTGGGAGGACAACAACTTGAATGCATTGTTATTATTATTTAGTAGTAGTAGTATTTGAGACAGGGTCTCACTCTGTCACCCAGGCTGGACTGGAGTGCAGTGGCGTGATCTTGGGTCACTGCAACCTCTGCCTCACTGGCTCAAGCAATTCTCCCATCTCAGCCTCCCAAGTAGCTGGGACTATAGTTGCGTGCCACCATGCCCAGCTAATTTTTTGTATTTTTTGTGGACATGAGGTTTCACTATGTTGCCCAGGCTGGTCTCAAACTCCTGGATTCAAGTGATCCACTTGCCTTAGCCTCCCAAAGTGTTGGGATTACAGGCATGAGCCACTGCACCTGGCCATGAATGCATTATTGTTAAAATATCCTCAGAATGTGACAAATGTTAATGTTCTTAATTTAATGAGAATGGCTGAGTTGTTCTCCAGGAAAAGTCAGAATAACAAGTGGCTACCAGCCTCTGATTGGATTCACTGAAAACTGCAAGGTTTTGTACCATAGAGAAGTAGAAAAGTGGTTATTATCTAGTATATTTGGAATCTTTGGGCTACTGATCCGCATAATCCATCACTCCTTTGTTCCTTCAAGTGAGAAATATTTGCTTTGGCCACAATGCTTTTTTATTTTTAAACTTTTGTGTAGGAATGCTGGTTCTTCTATGCAAATATTGCCAGCCCACTATTATGAATAAAAACCACCCAGTTCCTTTCAGGAGCATTGGAAATATATTAAAAATTTTCTGGCTCTTATATTTTCCACCAGTCTGTACTCAAATAGATAGGATTAATAAGATTAATATCCATTACTATTCATCCAGAATTATAAAATTTCAAGGTATCTGTATTTTCAATGATGAAATTTAGAGTATTTCTATCCATCTAAGACACATCAGAGTCCACTAGGGTGCTGACTCATTTGAACATCAACATATGGAAAAGTGATCTTCAGGTGGGATAATTAGAAATGCAGCTTTTACTCTTTATGCCACCTCTTTCTACAACGTTTTGGTCCTACACTTTGAACTAACCTTGCGGAGAAAAAAATGATAATGAAGTGAAGTACACGTATAATGAGTATCTGTTAAAATAATAGCTCTGGAAAGAAACTAAAGTTTAATGCAACACAGGAATTTTCCCTACTTTTTAGCGGATTCACATTACAGCTGGTCTTAGGTCATGGCCTGGGTGGTTGTGAGTTCTTGATGTCAATGCCGTATGTTTAAGAGGGAATATCAATCCGATAGCCATTTTCTTTACTCATGTGTGCTATGCATTTATTGTTACACTGGGACTCAGCTTTTTTAAAAAATGTAAATGTCTATACCAAAAAATAGTCTTAGATTTTTCATTGTCTTGATCAAATCATGGTTAGCTTTGAAGAATGGATGATTTTGTGGTGAAAATTCATAAGGGAAAAATGTCTATATAAATGGACTGCACCAAACTTCAAAATACTTTTTATTCCTTTGTTGTTCTCCAGTTCGGTTTTGGTAGCCTTATTATGACTCTTTATTGATGATGGGTAGTCATAT
Organism: Pongo pygmaeus; assembly: GCF_028885625.2. Classification (NCBI taxonomy): domain Eukaryota; kingdom Metazoa; phylum Chordata; class Mammalia; order Primates; family Hominidae; genus Pongo; species Pongo pygmaeus. Next base: position 99,847,187 of record NC_072384.2, on the reverse strand, counting down.
ATATTTTATGTTTCACTTGCTTCTCAAGTAATGCCCTCCTCCTCCGTCTATTCTCAGGAAATATGAAACTAACTCTCAGAGGGTTTCTGTTAAAGACTAGACAAGAATTATGCCTTGGATTATTTATCCTTTATTCACATCTCACCTACTTTATTATTTTTCTGATCTCATGTATTATTTCCATTTCCACTCATCTCATTATGTTTCTAAGGGAACTTTGGGTATAAAGATACTTGCAGGCAGTTAGAGATGTTAATTCCATATGTATAAGAGCAGCAATTAGCATCAAGAGCTGTTTCTAGTAGGAGGAAGGAACTTGGGTCCTTGTGGGGAGATGAAGACAGACTCATTTCACCACTTTCCCAGAAGTATTTTGAGGTCATTGTTTTTGTGTGTATGCTCCCTAATCTATCCATTAAATAGAAATCAGAAAATTATACATTAATAACATATTTGACAATACAATGAGAATCTAGAGGGGAAAAAGATATGTTCCTTAATTTAACCAGTATTGATGGTTAAATTACTTATGTTTGGTACTAGCGTATTTGGAAATTAAAAAAATAGCACCCACGGTTTCTGTTTAGGATCTTGCTTTGGATACAAAGATTGCACATATGGAGTCATTAGAAAGCAATTGGAAGCAGTGCAGAGACACGAGGAGATAAATCTCTATGCTGGGAATAAGTGGACTGTAGAGATAAGAAGTCATCAGAGGGAAATACTGTCAGTTTTGCAGGAAACAGATTAGTGAGACGGGTGAGAATATTAAAGATTGAGGTAACATGGGCAAGAGCACAGAATGGGAAATAAGTGATGCGTGAGTGGGTAGTTGGTAGGCATGTATGTAGTCAGGCACGAAAGGTACAGAAATGACTGGACTTTGGTTTTGCCCTGTTTGCTCACAACCAAACAGGGAGAAGAACATACAACCCCCTAAGTATAGTACCAGTGGTAAGGACAGAAGGGAAGAGCAAAAAGTCCTCTGCTGGACAGTCAGGGAAGGATCCTCAAAGGAGGATGTAATATTTGCAGGATGAGGCAGGGACTTTGGAAGGGTATAGCAGATTTGGTTGGATAGAAGTGAGATCTCTGGTGAGAAATAACCTTCAATGTACCTTAAAATCTAGTATCAATTATTTCTAAATTTACCAAAACACCTACTACTTTAGGAGACTTGATGGCACAATTGCTTTGGGGCTTCATATTTCAAATATTTGTGAAATTTGAATCATTAAGAGTGCTAGAAAAATAATTTTTCCAAAATTTCATCTCCCACCATTTGCCTTTTATTTTCAACAAAATTTACTGTGATTTTTTTTTTTACACATAAAATTGAATGGAAAAGGCAAAACGGAGGAGAAGGCAAAATTCATAGTGGAAAATATGCTATATTATTTATTTACATATTATTTTCTTCTAAAGGGGGTAACATAGCTAATTCTTTTAGTACTGTTATGGAAATTAGCTCATGTAAGTGACGTAATTTATAAAAGGTGATACTACATACAAATGTAGTATATACTATAGCGGTAGTATATATAAATAGGTATATACACATGTGCATATATATATATATTTGAATGGGGCACATTATATTTGCTTGTAGTCTCTCTCATCACTTTGTACTGCACCATCAAAAATTTTTCTTTATACTATTAGTCCTTTGGAAACACAGTTATCAAAGTAAACAAAAATAGATGGCCTTGACTGCATAACATTATATGGATTTAACATAAATTTTATATTGTGTACAATGACACTATTAAATGTGTTAATACAACACATAAAATGACCAATTCTCTTTAAATTTTGGTGTTTAGCATATTTGTTTTGATTGTACGTGTGGGAGCTGTGAGAACAGCTCTGCAAAAATACTTTGCAAGTTACCATAGTGACTAAATTGTAGTGCTTTATGATGTTGTCTTTCCCCTGGGTCTTAATTCAGTTGCATGCTTTTTAAATCATAATTTAATAGTTGACGTTTACATTTTTCTATTTTTAAAAAACTGTATACACACATACAGGTTTATAACTTTACTTAAATGTATAATTTGATTATATTACACATTCTTCAAGTAAAATGTTACTTTTTCCTTTCTCTTTTTGCTGGGTTCCCAGATCTCTTTTTTCTCCTTTTTCTTCCCCCTCTCAGTGACCCATGTTGACAAATGGTATCTTTTAATTTTTTTCCTCTATTTTCATACAATTATATACAGACCTATATATGCATGTACAAAAATAAAGCAGGATTTTTATAAGCAGGATTTCATGGAAATAGTTCTGAATTAATTGATATGTAGTAGTTCCTATTTATTCCTTTTAATGGCTTCTTAATGTTTCATGTTGTAAATGGGTCATAATTTAATCACTTTGCTTCCATTTTTTGTTCTATGAATAATGCTTTAATAAACATCACAATACCTATGTCCACACTTGCCAGTGGTGTTTTTATGTCTGTGGGATGGGTTTTAAGAAGTTGAGATTGCAGCGTCAAAAAGTATATTATATATTTTAAATTTTCATAGAAATTGAAATTACCTTTTGAAAGAGCTGTAACACATCAAATTTATACCTAGCAGTATTTGTATCTTTATCCCATGGGTCTTCCAGCAGTAGGAATTAAATATGATTCTCTTTAATTTTTGCCACTCAATTAAGTGTAAAGTAAAATTTCATTGTTACTTTAATTTGCAGTTTCCCAACTATTAGTGAATTTGCTGGTTGACAATTTGGATATGTTTAAAGAATATGTTTGCCAAAAAAATGTATTTATTTAAGAATTGCCTATTCATATCCTTGTCCATTTATTTGATTTTTATCCTTTTCTTATCAAATTGTGAGATCTGTTTGTATATTACAAAGATACCCCTTTGTATATCAACTCTGACACTTTTTTTTTTTTTTTTTTTTTGAGATGGAGTCTCGCTCTGTCACCCCAGCTGGAGTGCAGTGGCACGATCTTGGCTCACTGCAACCTCCGCCTCCCAGGTTCAAGCGATTCTCCTGCCTCAGCCTCCCGAGTAGCTGGGACTACAGGCACACGCCACTATGCCCAGCTAATTTTTGTATTTTCAGTAGACACAGGGCTTCACCATGTTGGCCAGGCTGGTCTCGAACTCCCGACCTCAGGTGATCTGCCCACCTTGGCCTCCTAAAGTGCTGGGATTACAGGCATGAGCCACCGCGCCCAGCCGCATTTTTTTTTCTTATAGCCACTGTCTCTTTTGCCTTTCAAGTGTCTTATGCTATACAGAAATTTTAATTTTTTGCATAGTCTTTCAAAAGTGTTTTAGTATAAAATTATCTAAGTCTTTCTCTTCCCACCCTCTTTGCTTTCATAAAAGCGAAAACCTTGTCAAAATTCTAATCAAAATGACATTACATTTATATAACTGATATTTTTAAATAAAATTAAGTATTCCAACCAAGAACCTGGTATATCCTTCCACTTGCCAGACCTTATTTTATGTCTTCAGCAGAATTACGATCCTCTTTATGCAGGTCCTGTATCTTTCTTGGAAACTTTATTCCAAGTATTTTATTTGTTGCTACTGTAAATATAATATTTTCCTGTTTTCCATCTCTAAGTACTTCTATGGAGAAAATATATTGATATTTAGTATTTATCTTATATCCAGCTACCTTGTCAATTTTATTTATTCTAAAGGTTTTTATTTTTTAAACTTGAATTTCTTGTGGGCTTCCTGGGCATGGATTCATGTTACCAGTGAAAAGAAGTAATTTTATATCTTCATTTCCAATTCTCATGCAAGCTATTTAATTTTCTCCAAAAATCAGAGATAATATTAAATAGTAATGAAGATACTGGGCCTACTTGCTAAGTTCCTAATTTTAATTAAGATGGTTGTGATGATTTACCATTTAGAAAAATGTATGTGCTTGCTTTTTCATAAATATTCTGTTATAAGTTGTGTTCTTCTATTACTATTATTTTTAATGTTTTTAAAATAGAGATGACTACTGAATTATATCAAATAACATCTTGGCATTTATTAGCATTTTCAATAATTCTTCTCCCTTAATGTATTGATGTAAGGGATTATGTTAATGTATTTCTTACCATTAAACCATCTTGCATTCCTGAAATAAACTACTCTTGGTTATATCATATTACTCCTTTGGGATTTTGCTGATGTTTTGCTTAGTATTTATAGTATATTCACTGTAAGATTAATCTATGGCTTGTTTTTTCATTTTTTGTGTTACCATCTTTCATAGGTTTTGGTGTAATTGCTGTAATATAAAATAAATTCAAGAACTTTCACTTTTTTTCTAGAGTCTGAAATAATTTAAATAAGTTTACAACTATAACGTTTGAAGATTGGATAAAATTGCCCCAGTGACTTCTTTTTTTTTCATAATGATAGCTTTCTTCTATGGTAATTTCCATATTCAAGTTTTCATTTGGGTAATTTTGGTGACTTATATTCAGCTATGAAATTATCCATTTATTCTAGATTTTCAAATTTGTTTTCCATAGAATTACACATAGAATTCTCATAATTTTTAATCTCTTCTCTGTCTGTATCTGTTATACATCCTATTGCTCTTATTTTTAGGATCTCTCCTTTATCTTTAATCAGGCTTTTGAGTCGTTTTTTTTTTTAAACATCATTTTATAATCTTTTCAAAGAAGGAACTTTTTATAATTTGTTTATTCTTTCAGACTTGGGGGTCTATTTTATTAATTTCACCTTTTATTATTATTAATTCTTCCTAGTTTAAGTTTACTTTGTGTTTATTATCCTAATTTTAAAGAGGGAATATTTAATTCTTTAATTTTTAGCCCTTTTTTTTTGTAATAGCAAACAATAAATTTTTCTCTGCAAAGATCTTGCTATATCTTATAGGATTTATTATCCAAACAGTTCCTAATTTCTCTTTCTATTTTATTCTCAGGATTTACTTCAGGCTTATTTAAGAGAGTGCTTTTAAATTTCCAAGTTGTTGAGATCATTTTGGCGACCCTTTTGTTATTTACTTTTAATTTTATTCTACTGTGATCATAGAATATGCTGTGCTAAAATATCTACTAAAAAAAATCTTCCCCTAGAATTTCTCTTCTTCCCTCTCTTTCAGCTAGAATGCAGATATGCCAGCCCCTGCTTCATGCCAAGGGCACAGATGCCTTTGGGGAGGGCAGAGCAACAAGATAGAAAGGACCTGGTCCCTGAATAGCCATATGGAAAAAACGGCATCTTTATCAGGACTGCTCACTTAAGCACTATTTTGTGAAAGAAAAATAAGCTTTCATCTTCTAATATTGTTTATGTTCTTTTTCTTATAGCATCTTAGCCCTTAATTCTACTCTTATAAGCCTTATCTGCAAGCTCATATTCACATTGCCTTTTCATGTTTTGGTTATTATTTTCAATGCAGAAATCCAGTTTCTGCATGGAATACAAATCTGCAGTGCTTACAATTCCAATTTTGCATTTAGTGCTAATGACACCATCACCACAGGGATGCAGAACAAAATTATGTCCTCGGAAAAGTACGTGTTCATATACATTTATGTATTTTATATTTTTACTTACATATAAAATATTAAAACTGACTGTGAATTTATACTCTGTTTCCTTCAATCTAAGATGCCATTGACTCTAGGATTACAGTCAAAATATTGCAAGTCATATAGTTGACATTTGTATTTTTTCCCCCCATATAATGTCTTCGTCTGTGACACCAAGAGCTGTGGCAATGTAGAATCTTTTCAAAGAATGCTTCTCTCTTGTCTCCGAGATTTTCTTTCAAACCTCTGACACGAGTTCTGCAAGTTTTTATATTGCATGTATGTGGTAGGTAGAATATTGTCCCTTCCCCAAAGGTCTCAATATCTTAATCCCGAGAACCTGTGAATATGTTAGGCTACGTGGGAGAGAAAATTAAGGTTGCCAAGCCTTGGAGTGGTGGCTCATGCCTGTAATCCCAGCATTTTGGGAGGTCAAGGAAAGTGGATTACTTGAGCCCAGGAGTTTGAGACCAGCCTGGCCATCATGGTGAAAACCCGTCTCTACTAAAAATACAAGAAATTAGCTGGGCATGGTGGTGTGCGCCTGTTATCCCAGCTACTCAGGAAGCTGAGGCAGGAGAATCGCTTGAACCTGGAAGGTGAAGGTTGCAGTGAGCCAAGATCATGCGACTTGCACTCCAGCCTGGGTGACAGAGCGAGATTCTATCTCAAAAAAAAGAAAAAAAAAAAAAAAGAAAAGAAAAGAAAATTAAGGTTGCCAATCAGCCAACCTTAAAATATTAAGATTATCCTTGATTATGTGAGTGGGCCAAAGGAATCACAAGGTCCTTAAATGCAGAAGAGGGAGACAGTAAAGGAGGTCAGAGTGATGCAATGTGAGAAGAATCCAGATGCTGCTGCCGACTTTGAAGCTAGCAGAGGCCATAAGCCAGGGGAAGGGGGCAGCCTCTAAAAGCTGAAAAAGGCAAGGAAACAGATTCTTCCCTAGAACTCCCCTAGAACCATAGCAGAATGGAGCCCAGGTGACACCTTGATTTTCACCCAGTGAGACCCATTTCAGACTTTTGAATCCCAGAATTGTAAGATAACAAATTTGTGTGGTTCCAGGCATTATGTTGGTGGCAACTTGTCACAGCAAGTTGCCATAGAAAATTAATACAATGTGCAGGCAGTGCTAGTGTTTCAACACTGACTGCCGGCTAACAGCAATTTGAAGACTCACCCTAATCTCAAGACATTAAAATATGAAAAAATATGTACTGTAAATTTGATGAAATATGGTAAATGTATGTTAAATAGGTATCATAGGAAGGACCATTTAGAAATTGTAACAGTGGACTCAGTCTTGTGTGATACTCAGAATCCAGTTAGACATCATTTTAATATCTAAAGTAATTGTGTCACTCCTAAATAAGAAAAAATATGAAAAGAAAGTGGAATTCGATCAAGTTCAAAGGTTTTTAGTAAGGGCTAGGCAGGAAAAACATGCAAATACCTTAAAAGCCAAAGAAATGTAAACCTCAGTCAAATGATGTGGCAACCTGGGCTAAGTGACACCCCCTTTTAAGGTTCTGAGGTCCCCAATATATATATATATAAACAGGGCTAAGTGACACCCCTTTTTAAAGTTCTGAAGTCCCCATTATATATATATACATATATATATATGTATATATATATATCTATGTATATATATATATATATAAACAGGGCTGGAGGTAGCCCCAGACAGTGTTCATGCCTGCGGTCACTACACACCTCCACAATCAGGGTGAACACAAAGTTGTTTAGGACGGGGGTCCTCAATTGCCAGGCCACAGACAGGTACTGGTCCACGGCCTGTTAGGAACTGGGCCACACAGCAGGAGGTGAGCAGCAGGCAGGCAAGCCGAGCATTACCGCCTGAGCTCCATTTTCTGTTAGAGCAGCGGCAGCATTAGATTCTAGTAGGAGCACGAACTCTATTGTGAACTGCACATGTAGGGGATATAGGTTGTGTGCTCCTATGAGAATCTAACTAATAGTTTCATCCTGAAACCATCCCCCCTGCCATCTGCCATCCATGGAAAAATTGTCTTCCACGAAACTGGTCCCTGGTGCCAAAAAGTTTGGGGACCACTGGTTTAGGACATCATTGTTCTTTTGGTGACTAAACAACATTAAACTCAGTCAAGTGAGCCAGGCATTGTGGTGCACACCTGTAGCCTCAGGGAGAACCTGTACTTGGGAGGCTGAGGTGAGAGGATCACTTGAGCTCTGGAGTTTGAGACTAACCTGGGCAACAGTGAGACCCTGTCTCTAAAAGACAAAAAAATTCAGTCATGTGAATTGCTGCCAATAATAACTAAAACTTAATAAAAATGTATTTTGAAATAATATCTACAGGTTACAAGTAAAAAGGACTACAACTTAAGAATTTGGAAGAGTTGGCCGGGCGCGGTAATCCCAGAACTTTGGGAGGTAATCCCAGAACTTTGGGAGGTAATCCCAGAACTTTGGGAGGCCGAGGCAGGCGGATCGCGAGGTCAGGAGATCGAGACCACGGTGAAACTCCGTCTCTACTGAAAATACAAAAAATTAGCCAGGCGTGGTGGCAGGCGCCTGTAGTCCCAGCTACTTGGAGAGGCTGAGGCAGGAGAATGGCATGAACCCGGGAGGCGAAGCTTGCAGTGAGCCGAGATCGCACCACTGCACTCCGGCCTGGGCGAAAGAGTGAGACTCCGTCTCAAAAAAAAAAAAAAAAAAAAAAAAAAAGGAATTTGGAAGAGTTTAGAGACCCTGACAGAAAGAAAGGTATGTGATGATATATGACATTTCATATCCCCCATGTATGAGATCATGAAAACACTCAAGAATATGTCTAACCAAACAGTGAAGAAAGCAGAACAGATAACTCAAGTTAGGGAAGATGAAAGAGCAAACGGGGTGAGCAACAAACCTTGTCACTTCATTATATAGTTGGGAAATCCTAATTTTTAGTTTCAGGGGAATAGAATTAAATACTCTTACTATTTTTGTTCAAATGAATCTCAAACTTCCCCAGCAATTTGAGTTAACTGGGCATGTGTTCTGTGTGTTTTAAGTGTTCTCAGGCTACAAATCCCACTTTGATGGAGTCTTGAATGCTGTAGGCTATCCTTAGGCCACTTTTCTAGAAGCCCCTGTTTCCCCAACTCCTGGAATAGTTAGTTGCTGATAACTCACAGATGAGTTTCTCCCTAGGAACTGTCCCCAGCCAGAGAGCTGCCTTACCCAGGCCACACTTCCTCCCCGGGGAGAGCCCACATCAATGACTGGCTGATGTATGATACAAAGTCCCACCTCAATTGGGGCAAGTCTGAGGGAGAGTGCCAGCTCCAACAGCTCCCAGTGAGATGACTGAGGCCTTCATAGCAAATACATGGCACTGAAACTCCTCCCTCTGCCCAATCCTGCTTCCCTCACCCCGACAGGTATTGTTTTTGAGAATCCTCCCCAATAAACCTCTGGCATGCAAATCTCAGAGCCTCAGAGTCTGTTTTCCAAGGAACACGATCTACAACAGGGATTTTAGAGCTGAATCCCATGGCACAGGGTGGCAGCAAGGACCCCCATCATTGGTGTGAGACAGAGCACTGATAGCCCCTGGTATACAGTCTTGGCGCAATTCCTAATCTTTACCTTGTGCTGAGGAGGGATTATACATAGGTAGACCAGAATGCCCTGCTGGAGGAGTATCTCAGGCATTTGAAAGTAGTAATTACAAGGACTTTGGAATCAGATTGCTGTTGCTGGGAGCCTTTAATACATTGGAGCGAGACAAGTTTGGGGATAATCACCAAGAAGTCCTGCTTGGTAGCATATAAAGACTCTTTCATCTCCTGTAAATGGAGGGGAGAAAAAGCTGAGGTTCAGGTCCTAAACTTAATTATAAGGGTAGTGAGCCATGAAAGAAGATTAAATTTTCAACCCTTAGGGGTTGGCTACCCTGAAGTTAGGACCTCAATTGGGAAGGGGAACCTGAGACTTGAAATAGGGACATGTGGAATGATGCACTTATCATCTTGAATCTTGAATCCCCAAGTTCCTCTGAAGTCTCTGGTCTCACTCCTCCCCATCAAAAGCTAGCATTGTAGCATGGTTGAACATGATACAAAATCCTTTTTCTTTTTTTCAGCACAGAAAGACCCCACTCAGAAGGTAACACACTTGGCTGCATGGCTTTAGACCAGTAACTCACATGATGAACAATGTAATGTGTCTAGAGAAGTGCTGGGCTTGCTGAGGGAGGAGGAGAATTGTGTCCTGAAGGTGCTGCTGGATCCACCTAACACGGCTAGGCAGGAGCCAGGAGAGGCCGTACAGGACAGGAGCCTGTCCTGTAAGTGCTGGAGCGATGAAGGTGGAACATAAATCTGGATAAGGGAGAATTTATTGATATGAGCACTCTTCTGATATAAAGGATTTAAAATCCTGACAGGGTCCCAGAAGATGGTGCTAATACCTAAGCTCTAGGAAGCTTGAAGATAATGATGGCCCATACCATGTAACATTGAAATATTAGAATTATGATGGCCAATAATTGAAGCGTGGATCAAAAGACCCAAAGATGTATATGAGAATTTATTAACATTGGTGTCATTAAAGTTGGTATACAACCCCCCACTGCTAAATTCGACTGGCTTAAAAAAAAAAAAAAGACCCAGAGATGTAGGCATACTAAAGTAGATATTCTACATAGGGCCAGAAAACTCACCAGCCAACCATGTTATGTGGGCTTGGAGAATACTTGTTTATTATATAATGAGAAAAGTACTGGTAACAGGCCATGACCTTGCAGTAAAGCTTAGTGGCGCCTTCTATTGTCTAGGGCTGACAGTAGGCAATACTGCTTCAGAACCAGGCTCCCTGATGGCCCTGTATGATAGAATGCAGAGCAGGCACCATTATCATCATGAGTAGCAAGTCAAAGTGATATCCAAGAGTGCCAAACCTACAGAAATCTGTAGAGATGGGCAGTCAGCAAGAGGGCTGCTTATTCTATACAATCAAAAGACGTCAAGAATGGATGACAATATGTTAAGGATGACCACCCCAAAAAAGTCATAGTCCTTTGTCTAATTTATAGAACCGAGTTTTTAGACATGGAAGCCACTGACTGAAGGAGAGGCTGGATCTGAAGGATGAAGGACCCTGCAAAATCGTGAATGACTATAGTATACAGTTATGAAACAATGACGGAAGAGGAAGTCCCAGACATTTTGAGGACTATTGAATAGAAGTTATGGGCTGAAAACCAAGATAGAAACTTGCTGTTTTAACATGGCCCCCTCTTAGGAGGATACGTGGAGGCCAGGTGAGAAATGGAAGAGTTCTGGTTCAGGTCCACCAGTCCCACAAACCCACTGGGTGAGCATCTCTCTAGTCCCTCGGTATATTATTGGAGTGGACATAACTGCCAGTTGGTAGGTAGAACTCCCACACTGAATCTCAGGACTGTAGGTTAAGAACATTCGCAGTAGAGAAGCTACATGGAATCCTTTGAAACTTTCCCCCTCAATCAAAATAGTAAATTGAAAAGGGTCACAAAAGAACATAGTGGGGTGATGGACACGTTCTGTATTTTGATTGCGGTGGTACTGATTACATTGATTCATACATTTGTCAAAAAGTCATCAAACTATGCACTCAAAATGAGTGCATTTTATTGTATGTAAATTATTCCTCAATAAAGTTGATAAAAAATATCATTTTGCCCAAGCGTGACAGACATTAAAGAAGTAAAGAAATCATATCTCTAATTCAATAGTCAGCCTCCTGAAAAATCCAAATGGATCCTGGAGCATGAGAGTGAACTATCACAAATTCACAAATAGTGGCTCCAGTTGTAGCTCTTGTGCCAGTTGTGCTGTCTTTGGTAGAGCAAATTAACAATACCTCACAAAGGCCGGGCGCAGTGGCTCACGCCTGTAATCCCAGCACTTTGGGAGGCCGAGGAGGCAGGATCACGAGGTCAGGAGATTGAAACCATGCTGGCTAACACGGTGGAACCCCATCTCTACTAAAAATACAAAAAAGAAATTAGCCGGGCGTGGTGGCGGGCGCCTGTAGTCCCAGCTACTCGGAAGGCTGAGGCAGGAGAATGGTGTGAACCCGGGAGGCGGAGCTTGCAGTGAGCTGAGATGGCGCCACTGCACGCCAGCCTGGGCGACAGAGCGAGACTCCTTCTCAAAAAAACAAACAAACAAAAAAAAAGGAAGAAAGAAAAAAAATACCTCACAAACATGGATGTGACCATTTGTCTGCCAAATACGTATTCTATTCTATCTCCTTCCACAGGAAAGAGAATCAGACATAGCTCACACGCTTTGGAGTGAACAAGAGAATGTATGGTTTCTCCCTAGGGCTATATTAACTTTCCCACCCCCTGCCATTCTGTAGTTCTGAAGAGATATGAACTGCCTAGATATTCTACAGAATATCTTACTGGTCTATTGTGTCAATCTATTGTGACATTGTGCTAATTGGATTGGATGAAAGAGAAGCACCAAGTAGGTTCAAGGCTCCAGAAAGTGGAAATAATGCCTATAGATGATTCAGGAGCCCATTAAATTAGTAAGTTTTATAGGGTTTCTGTGGTCTGGGAGATGACCTCCGAGGTAAAGGAAATGTTATTACATCATATACCTCCTGTCAGTAGGAAGGAAGCACAGTGCCTGAGGAGCTGCTTCAGATTTTGGTGGTAGCATATTCCATGCTTGAGAATATCGCTCTTAGAGAAGAATAAATATGTACATATAGGTAATGGTTTATATCCTGGCTGTTCGGTCAAATGCCTGGAGGGAGAAATACTGGATAACCAAAGACAATGAGGTCTGAGTAAGAGACATGATGGACCTGTGGGAGTGCACATGAAGTAAGAGAGCCTTGAATATCATACGAACATCTATGTGGAAGGAGAAAGTCATCAGCCAGCCTCTGACACCAGTCACTTGGTGCTGGCACAATGGGCATGTGAATAGAGTACATTGTGGCAGAGATTGTGTGCTTCCTGTCTCTGTAATTCTGGGCATTATGGGTTAGACATCTTAGTTCCCTAGAGGAAGAGCACTTCCACGAGGGGACACAAGAGAACAGCAGGCACAGAAAGAAGTGACTCTTCTGGCAGGGTCATTTGATCCTGGTCACACCAGGAAAGGGCAGAGGAGCTGGTACTTAACAGTGACAGTGGAGAATGTATTTGGCACCAAGGCAATTTGCTGTGGCATCTCTTGGTATTCTCCTGCCCACTTGTGATATCAAACAGACAAGTGCAGCAGCCATGCCCTAAGCTAGGGCTCAGAACCCCAAAAAATGAGGTTGTGTGCTACTTTGCCAAGCTGTCTAGATCAGCAGAAGTGCTACCTAGGGACAAAGGGAACCTGGATTAGGTAATAGAGGAAGAGATGGGCAGGTTTTGAGACCAGCTGCAGAAGCAGGAAGAGAAGCATGGCAATTCATCCCTCTAGTTTTCATCTTTACTTTTTTTTCAGGAAGAGACCAGCGAGAATCCTGGAGAAACTGATCCCAGAACTTGTTACATGAAGCACATGGGGGTGAATGGCCTAAGGGTGGACTGAGGTGTGGGGCGCTGCCAGATTCCAATCAGCATGAGGGACTCATTCCACAGTCTGCTGGGAGTGCTGGCAGAACACAGCTCTCAACAGAGTCCCTCCCCAGGATTTGCCCTTGGTCAATTTCTTCTGTGAGGCAGGCAGCATCTAATGGTGGACTCAGGGATATAATGGCCGAGCAGCCCCTTGCCTCATCCTAGTGAGGTGGGCCATCTGGGCTCCAGAAGTCTCTGTAGAGCTGGATAAGGTCTTTGCTGTGGCTGCATCCTAGTTCAGTTTCTCTGTCCAGTCTTGCTTCCTTCACTCCACAGGCACTCCTAAGAGCACCTCCTGCACACCAATCTTAACCACAGTCTGTTCTCCAGGGAACTCCATGGATTGCTATTTTTCTTGCTTTTTATTTCATCAGGGCTAGCTGTCGGCACGTGATGAGAGGTGGTACTTTTGCAGGTAGTGAAAGCAAAGTGTCTCATTTTGCAGGCTGTGGTCCTCTGCTGAGCCCCCTGAAAGAAGCCCTCAGTTGTCTTGCATGTTTATTCTTTCAGAGTCAAGGAGGATACAGTCTGGCTGTTGAGCTCCTCTTAGGAGCGAGGACAACCCCATACACTTAGGACTGATGTCACTATCTCCATCTCAAGCACATTTGCTGGAGGCTGATGTCACCCTTCTCACCGCAGTTCCCTGCCCCTACCTGGGGTACACAAACCACACTGGGCCATGGTTTTCCAGGTTTGATTGTCCTTATGTCCTTGCTCCAGAACCCCTGACATTGCTCTCCAAGATTGGTGCAATCCCTGGAGGCACATTGCTTTTTTGCAGGGGTTCTCTCCTCTAAGAGTGTAGGGGAGCCCTTTGGTTCAAGAGAGGCAGATGGATTGAAATCATGAGTGCACATGTGGAAGGTGGAGGGGGAGCTGCATTCAGGTCACTGTGTTCCCAGAATCCTCTCCTATTTTCAGTCTTCCATTTTGCTTTCTGTTTCCCCATTTGCTCTTGAGATGACTTGTTTGTGTGCTGATTAGTTTGTGTGCTGATCTTCTGTATGAAATAATTGTCAGGTCTAGGTAACTGGCAAGGACACTTACACAATTGGTCCAGTAAATTTGGGAAGTTTAGCTTCCTTGGTACAGTGAATAACTCTTCTAGAATGTGTTTCACTTCAACTTTATAGTTCTAGCTAAAATTTTACTTGAGCAAATATCAATAAAGTCTTTTGCCCAGCCGATAGAGCCAATTTATAAGAAATATTGTCTGTGTATAGTTTGAATATAGTAGTGGATGTTTCATTTGGATTTCTCTTTACTTACATAATAAGGAAAACAGGACTTTTAAGTGTTTATTTTACCTCCAATTTTTGCATTTCAGAACTTGGAGAGGTACATTTTAAGACTGAGCAAATCTATCAATTCCACTGAGAAAGGCTTCCCTGAGCTATTTATTACTCATGCGCTTTATAGAGCATTACAGTCAGTAAATATCCTTTGCCTGTCACAAGAATTTGCAATTATACTAGAATGTCATCATTTCAGGAAACTATAAAGCAATGAACATGTTTATTTTCAGCCACAAAAGGGAAAAAATATCCTGAGAACCACATTCTCTTGGCAGTTTGAGGCATTTATTAGAAAATCTGTAATTTCTTTTTGTAATCCCACACTCAGTGGGCATACCCTTTAATGGAGGTATGTCAAGTCTGCAGAATTATATGGTACATTCTAAACTTGCTTTGCTGGGAAAATAGGACTCATGGCTTAATTTATAGGCTTGTTGAGCTCACCACCCTGCTGGCTCCCTAGAAGGAGGAATTAAAGTCTCCTAATGGCTTAAAGGGGCCGAAAGTGCTCGCAGGTGCCCTTAGACCCTTGGAATGGTGGGCACTGAATTTCAGCATTTGTATTTTACCTTAAGGAATGTGTTCTCTGCAAAATAGATGACTTCAGGGATTTCTGCGTAATCCCACTGAGTAGAGATTGTCATCATTTTTCTGTGTTTCTACCATGTTCCCAGTTTTTTATTCCTCAGTACCTAGAAATATACTGACTTTCAGGTGTTTGCTCCTTCAAATGTGCTTTCAGGAGGGAGAGAACAAGAATCATTGAGGTGTTAGCGAGATAATGCCTAGTTCCTCTCTAGACCTAAATATGTATCAGCTGGCCACATTTTGCTTGCTGATTGTGATCTCCTAAATTATTCTTCTTTGTGTATGGTGATAGCTTCAATTGGGACCAGACTTCCTGTTTTGGATTACAGATTGAATGTTTTGGACCTCCTGTTTAAGTGGCAGGTGTCTGTGGTCAAACCTACTTTGGTTAATGTTTCTTCCTCTTGGTCCTCTACTTCTACCGTTATATTTTTTAATTCATTAAATGGAGTGAAATCTACATTTTCTTTTGAAACAGAGCCTGATTCTATTTTTTGATATCTTTTAAGCTGCACCCCTTCTTCTTGCCCTTGTGCCCCACATTTACACATGCAAGATAAGAAAGCCTGCATGCTCCCTCCTTTGGCGCTGGAGGGAGGTTCAGGCCACATGAACCTCTGCCCTGAGTGGGAACGTTCCACCCCCTTGTCAGCCAAAAATCCCTAAGCAACCTCTTTCCCAAGCTCTCTCAAACCATTTTTGGGTGTGCTTTAGAGTCACCCTTTTCCCCACAGAAAGCCTCATTATGTGAATGTGATGGTTAATTTTATGTGTCAGCTTGGCCATAATATCCAGATATTTGGTCAAACATTCTTCTAATTGTTTCTGTGAAGGTATTCTTACGATGAGATTAATATTTACATCGGCCAACTTTAAGTAAAGCAGATGACCCTCCATAGTTTGGGTGGGCCTCATCCAGTCAGTTGAAGACTTTAATAGAAAAAGACTGACTTCCCTTAGAGAAAAGAAAATTCTGCTAACAAACCACTTTCAGATTTGAGCTGCAGCATCGACTCTTCCCTGGGTCTCCAGCCTACCGGTTGACCCTGCAGAGTTTGGATTTTCTAGCTTCCACAATTCTGCAACCTAATTTCTTTTCTTTCTGTCTTTTTTTTTTTTTTTTTTTTTGAGACGGAGTGTTGCTCTGTCACCCAGGCTGGAGTGCAGCGACACGATCTCGGCTTGCTGCAACCTCCGCCTCCCGGGTTCAAGAGATTCTCCTGCCTCAGCCTCCCACTTAGCTGGGATTACAGGCGCATGCCACCACACCTGGCTAATTTTTGTATTTTTAGTTGAGACGGGGTTTCACCATGTTGGCCAGGCTAGTCTCGAACTCCTGACCTCTGGTGATCCACCTGCCTCGGCCTCCCAAAGGGCTGGGATTACAGGAGTGAGCCACTGTACCTGGCCTCAATACACACACACACACACACACACACATATATACACATCTGTGTGTGTGTGTGTATATATATACACACATACACATATATTACACATGTATATGTGTGTATGTATACATATGTATATATATACACGTATGTGTGTGTGTATATAGGGAATA
Organism: Pongo pygmaeus; assembly: GCF_028885625.2. Lineage (NCBI taxonomy): Eukaryota > Metazoa > Chordata > Mammalia > Primates > Hominidae > Pongo > Pongo pygmaeus. The sequence continues at coordinate 99,830,613 of NC_072384.2, read as the reverse complement.
TGTAATCATACACACACATCCTATTCATTCTGTTTCTCTGGAGTATACTAATACAGTGATTAACAAACTTTTCTGTACCTTTTTAGTGTTGTGTGTGGAATCATCAGTCTTAATATCTGAACCCCAGTTTGGGTGGGGTCCACCCTCTATCTACAGAGTGTCTACCACACCTTTAGTTTTAGCATATTTTGCTTTCACCTGCCAACCTTCCCTTGCACAGTTGACTTAGGGGTTGTGTGCAGTTTTGGTAATGTGAGATGCAGAGGAGGACCCAAGTGGTACCTTTGATGCCAAGATGTTTAGTTAAATCCCATACCTGTGCAGGCCACTTTCAGTGCTGGACTAGATATGCCATTGGATAAAAGGCAGCATCTCTGCCATTTTTCATGGGACATAGGCTGTTAGAATGATTAATTGGCAGCACGAGTACAGTAGAGTAGTGTGATTAAAACTGAGATGGATGTTGTGAGGTGTTGTTTTGGGGATGTATGTAAGCCTTAGCTGAATTGTTCTTGTTGGAGCTAGATGTCAGACATCTGTTCCCTTGTTCTCATTATATGACAGATATGGCACTGAAACCTAAGGTTCTTTGGGCAATATCAGTTTCTGGCTTTCCTATCTTATCTCAGGATTCCAAGAGACCATGGCCACTTAAAAGGAGATCCTGGCCAAGGTGGGTGGATTATGAGGTCAGGAGATTGAGAACATCCTGGCTAACAAGGTGAAACCCCATCTCTACTAAAAATACAAAAATTAGCCAGGTGTGGTGGCAGGTACCTGTAGTCCCAGCTACTCAGGAGGCTGAGGCAGGAGAATGGCGTGAACCTGGGAGGTGGAGCTTGCAGTGAGCTGAGATCGCGCTACTGCACTCCAGCCTGGGCAACAAAGTGAGACTCTGTCTCAAAAAAAAAAAAAGGAGATCCTGCTACTGTACTAGCCTGCTCTGAGCCCCGGTTTCTTTATAAACTAGAAATGATCCTTATTTCATTGAGTGGTTGTGAGGGACAAATGAAGAAACATATGCAATAGATTAGTACGGAGCCTGGTACCTATAAGGTCCTCAAGAGGTACTCATTTCATTCGCTTTCTCTTTCTTTTTTCCTTCTTAAGTTCCTTTCTTTATGTTCTAAACTAGGTTGCGGGAAGAGGGGGAACAGTGGAGAATGAGTAGATATTACTCAGTGCTACCATTATTAGCAGCAGCTAGGCACATGAGCATGGATATCTGGAGCAGAAAAAGGAAGACTGGAGTCACTGACTCAGATCTAAGCCACTGATTTCCCAAGCTGCAGGAATGTTGGAGACTGAAACTGTGCAGCTGAGTCCCCCACAGGAAATTGCTCCTGGCCTTAACAGAGTTGCTTCCCTCAAGTTTTCATCAGTTCCCAGGGAAATGACTGGTCAGTGTAAGGAAACAAAGGCCAGCCTCCTTGCCTCAATTTGGGCCAACTCTGATGGGCCGTTACATCTGAAGACATCTCAAGAAGTCTGTGGGGGATTGGCTGAGTCTGCTACAACAACATTGTTTTCAACTTTTCCTTCTGCTTAATATTACTGGCTTCACTCCCTCACACCTATCACTCCTGAGCATTCTCTAATAAACGTTCTCCAAAACAGGGGTTGCAGGCTTAGAATCTAATCACCAAAACATTTGGTGTCAGGAGTGGTTGGAGAACGCAGACAATGAATGTGATTTTGGAGCTGCATTACCTGCTGGCCAGCTGGCAATATGGAAACTATTGCTGGTGCCAGGTGAAACATGGAAGATCCCTGGCATTCTATAGCACTGAAACTATTATAACTTTATCAGTGGTGAACAGGGATGGGATAGCGGTAGAAGGAATGCACTCAAATATCTCAGGGTTTGTTAGATTCTGAGGGGACTGGTACTTATGAGGATGATGGAATTGAATGGCTGCTGTGGACTGCAATCTCATGCCCTGGAGAAAGACAGTGAATGCCTTTGAGTCAGTAATCAGTAATTTAAGAGATACTGTGAATGTCAGAGGAGCTCTTTGGGAACATACAAAGAGATTCTTATCTCTATGATCAAGGAGAGAAAAACCTGAGGGTCAGTTCTAGGCCATAATTTTCAGGATGGCAAAGCTCCATAGAAGGTTGAAGTCTCAGATCCAGAAAGTCTATCATGTCAAGGCCATGTTTTGGTTGGGAGTCTTAGAAAGGGGATACCTGGGTGGGTGCACTAAAAAAAACCCTTGAAACCCCTTTTGCCTGGAACTCTCTGAGCTAGTAAATGTTCAAGGCTAGCATGCCCACCCCCTAAAGCACCCACCATTAAAAACTGCAGAGGCCCGTGCTTTTTAAGACAACATGTACCCCTCAGGAATTACCTCCACCACCCCTCCTGGCCTAGTATGAGACAAATGGAGTCAATTCCAACATATCTGTCCAGGAAAGAGGGAGCCTGCTAAGGGAGGAAAGGGACAATATAATAAATGAGCTGTGAGACCTGGCCACATAATCCATATGGGACTGGATCCTGAAGATGCTGAATTTGTAGGGCAGAGCATGAGGTTGGGTAAGGGAGAGCATATTGATAGTGGACCACTGTCCTAGTCTACAGTATTTAATGCGCTGACAAAAACGCTGGTTGCATTTGCACCGTCTGACACATAGCTAGGATGGCTCTTGGAAGACTGGAGAAGGTTATGACCCACACTAAATAGAAAAGCCGGAACTTTTGTGTGGAAGATGGTAGAAAAGGACCAAAAGGCCCCAAGGATGAGTACATTCAAGAATGGATGTATTACGAAACATTGCAAATGCTCCCAGCTGACTACATTCCAGGGACAGGACAGAGGACACTCTATTGACTAAAGTGATATGAAATGCACCACTCAGAGAGGGACCAGCATCACTGAGAAGTTCAGTGGAGGCTTTCTCTGTAAGCTAGGGACCTGCTGCTAGAGAACTGGGCTCCCTCACTACAACAGGGATGATGGGATCCTGAAATCATAAAGGCCAGGCGGTGGTGCTTAATATCAGAAGCGAGATGCAATGCAATTATCATAATGAACAGCAATGTCATAATAGTAGTTGGGGGGATGTGACCCACATAGAGCCATGGAGACGGTTTATTGGACATAGCAAGATAGATGGACAGTCATCAAGGGAATCACTCAATCTATACAATTAAAAGAAATCAAGGAGGCTAAGTGCAGGCATCCCTCTAAAGAGTCACAGTCCCTTATCAGTGTCTGGACATGAGCCACTTCTCAGACTGGATGCCACCAACTGAGGGAGAGGCCAGATCTCCAGGAGGAAGGACCTGCAAAATCATGGCAAATATATACGACAATGACTCCTACAGATTTTCCCCAAAGGGACCTATGGCCATTTATTCAGGTAACCTTACAATGGGGAAAGAGTAGTACTCAGACACTTGTGAGTACTTCTAGATACAGGGTCAAGGTAGCACTGATACCTAGGGAGCTAAAGGGTTATTGTGGCCCTCTCCTAAGAATGGGGGTAGATGGGGACTGGTAATAAAATGGAATCCAAGCCTAGGCTCGACTCTTAGTGTATGTTTGTGTATACGCATATATGTATAGTTGGGATATATATGCTGATAGCTAGTGAAACCCTCCACATTGATCCTTTGGCTTGAGAGTAAAGAGTTATCATAGTGGGGAAGAATTTGAAACTGTCCCCACCCCTATTTCAACAAGATAATAAATAAAAGGCAATGTTTTGTCTAGGGGAAATGGCAGCAATTAATACCAGCCTTACAGGGGTAGTGAGCCTCATCATATCCCCATTAAATTAATCAGTTTCTGGCCAAACAAAAAAGACAAGAAAACCACAAACAAACAAAACAGGTTAACAGTTGACTTCTGCCAACTCAACCAGGTAGTAGCTCCACTTGCAATTACTGCGCCAGAGTAGTATCTTACCCAGCCAATGAACACAGCCAATTATTAATACAGGGTGTGTGGCTACAGATCTGGCAAATGTGCTCTTTCCCATCTTTCTCAGAAAGGAGGAGCAGAAGTGGTTTACGTTCACATGGAACAGACGACAGAATACATTTAAGGTCTTATCTTGAGGCTATGTTAACTCTTCCTTTTCTGTGATAATATAATCTGAAGGGACCCAAATCATCTGAATGTCCTGAACGTCATCACATTGATCCATTATATTGATGGCATTGTGTTCATTAGACTGGATGACCAAGAAGGGGCAGATGTATTGGAGGCCTTGGTAAGACACATGTGCTTCAGAGGGTGGGAGATTAAACCCCACGATGATTCAGAGTGTGGGGTCATGGGGAGGATTAGGGCTCCTGTGTAGATATACAGCATACTGACATTTACTTAACACCTACTATATGTCATATCTTGGAAATGTGTCCCCTGCTCTTTGGGACCCTGACAAAGAAAACAAGAGTTAAGTGCTCAGAAAGAGGAAGCCCAACGTGTCACAAGATGATTTCAATTACAGCAGTTGTCTCCCTTATCTGCAGTTTCGCTTTCCGAAGTTTTGGTTACCGTTAGTCAACGGTGGTGCAAAAACATTAGATGGAAAGTTCCAGAGATAAACAATTTATAAGTTTTAAGTTGTATGCTACTCTAAGTAGCGTGATAAAAATCTCCTGCCATCCTGCTTTGTCCTGCTCCAGATGTGAATCATCCCTTTGTCCAGCATATCCACACTGTCTATGCCACACGCTCATTAGTCACTTAGAAGACACCTTGGTTATCAGATTGACTCTCACAGTATCGCAGTGTTTGTGTTTAAGAAACCCTTATTCTGCTTAATAATGGCCCCAAAGTGTAAGAGTAGTGATGCTGGCATATTGTTATAATTGTCCAGTTTTATTATTAGTTACTGCTGTTGAACTCTCATTGTATCTAATTTATAAATTAAACTTTATCATGGGTATGGTATGTATGTATAGGATAAAACATAGTGTATACAGAGCTTGGTACTATTAGAAGATTCAGGCATCCACTGGAGTCTTGGAACATATCTCCCATGGATAAGGGGGGAACTAGTATATTCTAATTCTACTGCTTTAATTGTAGGTAGTGTTCTCTTAAAATCTAAAGGACATACAACACCAATTCTCTACAAGAAAATCATAACATTGCTTGCTGTCATTGGGTGGTATGGAAATGATCTTTTGCCTAGAGTTTGTAAAGAATCTTTTACTTAATGAGCTAAATGACCATGAATAATACATTTAAATTATGACATACTTTTCCCATTTACCATTTACTTTTGTTCTTTTATACCATAAGAAATTAATGAGGCTGAGAGTGTTAAACTGTTTTATGTATTTAAAATAATTATGATTAAGGGTCTTTTACACATGTGTATTTATCATGAATTCTTGTTCAAAGAACTATTTTTTATGGTTCAAGAAGTAAAATTAATTTAAATCAGCAGCTAATGCACAGTTCTCAATTCCATGAGTCAACTGGATACTGCTGACATTTTTATATGGAGCCTCCTTTAATGTAATAAAAAGTATGGCACTAAATGGGGTCTGATATGGGAAGGGGTAGAATACTCATTGTCTGAAACCCACATGGCGATGTTCTGGGTCATGTTGTGAGCCATAGGTAGCACTCCGTTGGCTTCATGTTCTCTATTGTCTTACAGTTGACTCATAGTGACAATGGAATGGTGTCATCAGTTGCTAATTTTTACATTCATATGTTGCAAAACTAAGGTGGCTAATCCATGAATGCACAAGCCTGTAATTCTCTATCAGAATAGAAAATAAAATTCATTATTGCATGCTCAGAATCCCTAACATAAGCCAGTAAAAGCATTACAAGGAAGTTGCCTTCAGTGCTGTATACATGTACTGTGAGCTTGCATTTGGTCTGAGCATTCAGGACTCCAGGGCTCAGCCTCTAACAGGGCTGGATTCCTTAGCAGAGTAAGAGCTTACAGCTCTGTGCAGCTCTCTCTGTGCCTCTGCTGGCAGCCAGGTGCTCCTTGTAGGACAGAGTATGTAATTATGAATATTTTAAATGTGGGTAGTTGATCCCTTTTCTATTCAGCGTGTAGCTGTGAGTGAAGCGGCAGACAATGGCCAGAATACTCTTTGTGTTTGCCTGAATTTATCTGAGCATATTGAAGTAAAGAGCCAAAGGGCTCTATTCTTCCCTTCCCAGATATACAGGGAAGAACAGAATCCAGTCTTTGTCTGGGTAGTTAATTTTTAAAATGATATGTGAAGCATAATGCGTGAATAACTAACAGCCCTGGGGGGCTCAGGAAAATTGTATTTCACTAGGAGGAACAAATATATGCTGCTTTTGAAATGGAAGGGCTATACTAAGGATTCAGATATGAAGAAGTAGGTTTTTTATAAGAAGATATTGAGATACAAAAAACCAGTATCAGAGGCAGCAAGGAATGTAATAAAAATATTCTGGCTTTGAGCCCCAGATGTGCCACTCACTGACTATGCAATGTTGGACTTTAGGTCATCTCTCCAAGCCTCAGTTTTCTCATCACCACAATTGGGAGATTAGGCCAGATTATCTCCCTGGTTCCTTCTTAGTCGACTTACCTGTGATCCTGTGACATGCTTTCTTAAGGTAAATGTGCAGTCACACCTCTTTTCAAGGTGTGATCGCCAAGGAGTGACTGCTACAGCTCAAGAAAGATTTTTGTTGAATGCCTAATGCTGAGCCAATACAGGATCAAGCAGTAAGGGTATAAGCAAAAAAAGTTATCAGCTGTACTGGTGGTGCTGAGATGAAGAAGAGGCCTGAAACAGAGGACAAATTGGGAGCTGTAGAGTACGAGCTTAGAGAACATCAGATGGGAGACGTCAATGTAGACGCACAAGCATGAGGATGAGATTTGAACGAAAATGTGAGCTGAGGTTTAGAGGATATATAGGATTTGGGTAGGTTAAAAAAAAAAAAAAGAATAGATCATTCCTGGTTGGAGGGTGAATCAGTCAGGTTCCTTGTAGGAAACAGATGATTCAATCAAACTGGGTACTGATAATAGTTTAGTAAAGAGGTCATTTACACAGGTGTTGCCAGGGCTGAGGGAAACCAACACAGATGGTGCTGTACCCTGGGCTAGTGACAGTGGTGAGCGATGACCACCCTGAAATAACAAGGGGCAGGCATGGGGATCACATCCAGACCTGACTGAAGGGAGGAGAAGCCTTCAGTAGAAGGATTGATGGAGACCAACAGATTGCAAACTGGCAAGCAGGAATCGGGGAAAAAAATACCCAAATCTCTTTCTTCTCTCTCCTTGTATTAGTCTGTTCTCACACTGCTACTAAAGACATACCTGAGACTAAGAAATTTATCAAGGAAAGAGATTTAATTGATTCACAATTCCACATGGCTGGGGAGGCCTCAAAATCATGGTGGAAGGCAAAGGAGGAGCAAAGTCATGTCTTACATGGTGGCAGGCAAGAGGACTTGTGCAAGGGAACTCCCATTTTATCAAACTATCAGAGCTCATGAGACTTATTGACTAGTAGAACAGTAAGGGGGAAACTGCCTCCATGATTCAATTATCTCCACCTGGCCTCACCCCTGACATGTGGGGATAATTACAATTCAAGGTGAGATTTGGGTGGTAACACAGCCAAACCACATCACTCCTTCAATTTTTTTCTGGTAGATAGTGAAGGTCAGCACCTGCGGGAAAGGATGAAAAATGGATCTGAAGAAGCAAATGGAAGAACTCAGCAGAGCAGATGTGAATGCTCACAGAGATACAGCTAGAGACCAGCATGAATGGTGGAAGTCTCTTGGTAGAGTCTTGCAAGTTGGGAAGAAGAATCACACATGTTCTGCCCCTGGGCAGTGTCCCCTTGATTGCAGCACCGTATTAGATTGCTGCAGGAGTGTGGGTGTGTGTGAAAGAGCTTGCAGAACATCCCCTAACATTCCTGGCCATGGTGAGGGTGCCCACGATGCCCACCCATCCAAACTTTTCCTTTGTGGAGAGACAAACTTAAATAGCTCCTCTCTTCTCATTCTTACCTCCGATCTTAGCAGCCAAGTACATGCTAAAGAGAGAGGGAATACTGGAGCCTCAGCAAATAATGATACAAGTAGAACTCTTGCTTTTCCCATGAGAACTCACCCTGGTAAGCCTCCAATGCTCCATTTCACACCTTGCTGTCATCCACCTAGAACTTGCCTTCTCTTGGCTTGTCCGTACCTCTCATTACTCTTTAATTGGTCTGCCTTTCCTTCCTTATTCTTCTTTCTGATTTCCTAATTTAAAAAAAAAACTAATCTCAACTATGGGAAAAGGGGAAATGTCAAATACAAAGTTTACCTTCTCCATGATTTTGCTCTGGGCCATTAAAACTAACTGGGGTTGTAGATCCTTTCTTCAGAAAGGCATTGAGATGACTGTAAAATGGCTCATTTGTCTGGAAAGTAGTAAATGTAATAGTATATAAAAACATAAAATGATGTAGAAGACTTCTTTACTCCTCTTTGCCCCTTTAATCTAGTAATAACTCATGGTGGAATATGTGGTGTTCTTATGAATATAAGAACCTCGTCTTAAGCATAAGAACCTCATATTAAGAATTTTTCTGCGTGCAAATATAAGAACCCAATGCAATCTTTTACACAGGATTGATTTTTGTTTTTGTTAAGAATTTACAACTTCCAGAGTATATTTTGGAATCAGTATAATTAATTCCCATGTCTTACATCTCTTTTCATATTTCTAAAAGTCTATACTTTCTTGAGAATATGTGTAATGCGGCACAATACTCTTCACTGTCTGTATCATACTCTGCTTATCAAGCCTAGAAAATGGGCTAAATGTTAAATATGTATGTTTCAGGTTATACAGAACTCAATAATGTCAGTTAATTGAGAAATTTCTTACTTTGTCCTTTTAATTCATTGAAATAAAACTTGTGCTGTGCTTATCTGGAGGTTTTAAAAGCTAGATTGTGCAAAACTCATTGTCTTAGTCTATTCCTGTTGCTATTGCAAAATACTTGAGACTGGGTGATATATAAATAACAGAAACCTACTTCTCACAGTTTTTGAGGTTGGGAAGTCCAAGATTAAGGCGCTGGCAGATTTGGTGTCTGGTGAGGACTTGCTCTCTGCTTCCAAGACCATGTCTGTTGCTGCTTCTTCTGGAAGTGACAGATGCTATGTTCTCACATGGTAGAAGAGAAAGAAGAGGTGCAAGGACCAAGCAGCTCTCTGAAGCCTGTTTTATAAGGATATTTATCCCATTCATGAATGCAGATCCCCCATGGCCTAATCACCTCCTGAAGTCCCTACCTCTTAATACCATCACCTTGGGGTTTACATTCCAACATATGAACCTTGAGGGGGACGCATACATTTAAACCACGGCATTAACTAATGCAGTTCTTTTATTGTCCTTAAAGGTTGAGTTAATACCAATAGATGAAAGTTAATTCAAACGAAGCTGTCTCAAATAAAGTAAGATGATAACTGGAGGGATTCAAGTAGAAGCTGACTGTTCTTGGCTGTTGTGAAATGAGAGGATTCAGCTATTTAAGAAAAGATTTGGCTTCAAGGGCTTCTAAGCCCTGAGTTCTCAGACTACCTGAAAACTGAAACTGATAAGCTCACTCACAAAAACTCATGAGAAACATGGTACCTGGTATGGAAAAGAATCTGTTTTTTCAAGAATCTTTTTGTTTTCTAAAAGATTATTTGGCACTTTACTTAGAAATTTTTATAGAAAATCATTTTGATTTTATAAACTTCTTCTCACCCTGGCATTGTCATCTTGATCAAATATAACTTTTTTATATTGGGGTCTTTTTATTATTAAATCCTATTTGTATCAGAATAGCTTGATCTCGATATTTAGTACTAATCCAAAATATTGCTTTGTTTTTTCTTACTTCCCCTACCTCAATAACCGGAAATATTGTATATTTTTAAGGGCTTTTTGTATGTTGCTCCCCACACATTTCAGTAAATCATTATTGTCTAGACACCAAGAGGAAGTCAGAAAACATTGCTGGAAGTGAAAATTCTTTAGGGATTTTCATTCAATACTAGGCAATTAAATTGGACGTATTATTGATCAATATGAGAGTACTTTCTTTACTATCTGCATACGTAGCAGTCACATCATTAACCATCAAGCCAACGTTTAAGTTCAAGGCCACATAAACCAAAAAAGCACTGTTTTGTACATAGCTACGTGATCTGTCTTTGGAAAATACTTAACACTTTACTTACAAAATGAAATATTGCATTCTATATTAAAGCCACAATTAATATGGTATGTTGTGATTATCTACATATTTCTGATTCCTAAATTATATGACAGAAACAAAATTATCAAAGTATAACTACTCTGCTCGTTCAATCAGAAGATATAGGCCTAAAAATGTGTTCCTTATGGAATTCAAATCTGCCATAGCTTAAGGCAAACCATGCTGAAGGACAGTGGGTGTCTGTTCAAAGGCCAATATGGTAAGACTATGATGATGTCTCAGTTCAGTTTACAATTTATATATCCTGTCAGCTTTAAGTTAGATAATCTTTACAATTGTTTATTTGTGGCAGCTACATATTATTTCAAAATTTGTGCCTAATGGGAAGCTGTGTTAATATTATTAAAATTGCACTGTTCTCAAACCACACAATTTAATACTGTGTGCAATTCAGATTCATATTTGCACTTATAATGCCACTTTATTGCATTGACAGCACTTCCAGCTGTTTGACATTTTAAGGAGGGTTTCACACTGGCCTGCCCAGGTTGTCTGTACACTGTTGAACTGATGGGGGTGAGGGGAATGAGGAAAGCAGCAAAGATAGTGAAGCTTGATTGACTTATTTAAGAAAAGACTTATTGCCACTAGGAGTGAGGTGTGCCTATGTGTGTCGACCTGTAGTTAGAACAAACAGTGACAGAGGGACAGAGAAGGAGAAAGAGACCCAGAGAGAAAGCAGGGTGTCAAGGCAGGAGAACCACAACCACAGCAGGTGGGCTGGAGTCAAAAAAGAATGAAGGCCAGACACAGTGGCTCACACCTGTAAGCCCAGTATTTTGGGAAAGTGAGGCAGGTGGAGTGCCTGAGCTCACTCAGGCTACCAAGCCAGGCATGGTAGTGTACGCCTGTGGTTCCAGCTACTCGGGAGGTTGAGGTGGGAGGATTGCTTGAGCCTGGGAAGTTGCCATGAGCTGAGATCACACCCCTGCACTCCAACCCAGTGAGACGCCGTCTCCAAAAAAAAAAAAAAAAAAAAAAGAATGAAGACAAACAAGAGATGTCATGTGGTAGTAGTTTCAGGGATTTCCTTTTTGCCTCCTTTTACAAGGCTGAAGTAAAGGCCCATATTATTACTACTATTTTGTAATAGACTATTCTTAGAGCAGTTGTAGGTTTGCAGCAAAATTGAGCACTAAGTACAGAGTTCCCATATACTTCTTGCTCCCCTGCTCCCAGCCTACCCCATTATCAACATTTCCCCCACAGAGTGGTACATTTGTTACAATTGATGAACCTACATTGACACATCATCATGTCAAGTTCATCGTTAATATTTGGGTTCACTCTTGGTGTTGTACAGTCCATGGTTTTTGACAAATGCATAATGGTATGCAGCCACCAATATAGTATCTTACATAATAGTTTCACTGACCTAAAAATCCTCTGTGCACTGCCTATTCATCCCTCCTCATGTTATTTTTTGATGTTGACTATTTTGGGACTGAATTCCCCCTTGCTGATCTTGAGATGGGAGAAAGAAGGCCCACATGCTCAGGTCCTAGGTGTGGGCTGTTTACCCATGAGTGGCACTGAGATCTACTATGAGGCACTCAGACCACTAAGTCTGTACTTAGATGACTTGAGGAAGCTTCACAATGGCTGTGTGCGAAGGTCAGAGAAGTCTTTGGGGCTGGGCCTAGGCAGGTCTGAATGCCTGGGTCGGGGGGAGTAGGGAAGCGGGTGCAGGAGGAGAGCTGGGGCGCATGACACAGGGTCTTGGAAGGTCCTATTTGTGCAGAGTAGTCACAACAGAAAGCTCATCTGGATTCCAGGTTTCATATGCCTAGGGGCACTGTGGACATTTTCTTTACAGCATTCTAGTAATTCTGCTCGGGTAAAAGGCCAGAGTCCTCCAATTTCGCTGGACTCGAGGAAGAGGCAGCTTTTAATACCTCTCTAGGCATTTCACAGAAGAGTCCTGACTCCTGCACTTACTCAGAAAGTGACTTATAAGGTAGGAAGTAGAGAGAATCTGGCCAAATAACCACTGTACTTTATGAGTATTCATGTTCCAATGTGACAAAAATGAAGGCTTTGGGGGAGCTGAATCATGAATGTTAGCACAGCATATGACTTTGGTGATAGTCTAAGTGGCAGCATGGTACAAACGCTAACAGATGGCCCCAGAGCCGGGCTTCCTGGGTCCAAAATCCAGGTCTGCTGCTTTGTCATCTGCATGATTTTGGGCAGGTTACTTCACTTTTCTCTGCCTCAAGTTTTTTTCATCGGCAGAATGGGGATAATAATAGTGCTTGCCTTGTGAGTATTAAACAAAGTAATGTTTTAGTAATTTGGTAGAGTTTTAGTAACTTAGCCATGTTTTAGTAATGTATATCCATTTGGAGATTGTCTAGTGCACAGTACGTGCCATGACAATATTTGTTAAATAAATATTCCAGGCCAGGTGCAGTGGCTCATGCCTGTAATCCCAACACTTTGGGAGGCTGAAGCAGATGGATCATTTGAGGTCAGGAGTTTGAGACCAGCCTGGCCAACATGGTGAAACCCCGTATCTACTAAAAATATAAAAATTAGCCAGGCGTCGTGGCAGGCGTCTGTAATCCCAGCTACTCAGGTGGCTGAGGCAGGAGAATCTATTGAACCCGGGAGGTGGAAGTTGCAGTGAGCCGAGATCATGCCACTTCACTCCAGCCTGTGTGACAGAGCAAGACCCCATCTCAAATAAATACATAAAATTAAAATAAAAAATAAATATTCCAACATTGTCATTTGACAGATGAGGAAACTTCTCTTAGACATAATTTACTTCAAATTTTCACAGGGATTTCGCCAGTCTGACTGTAAATCCTTAAAGTTTATGAAGTCTCTGATGCCAGAAATTTTGAGATTTTTCTTCCTGGCATTGAATAGGGGGAGAGGTTCTTTCCTACGAAACGGTCTCTGCATTCAAATCCCCAAGTTGTCTCATCCCTGGACAGGACTACCAGAAACAAGAGCTCTGGTAGATCCAGGCAGGAAACACAGGTGAGTAAGTGAGAGCTTGGGGAAAGGTGAGTAGGGAGCTGGGAGGAGGCTGACGAAGGCTTCATTATTTCTTCTATGAAGATCCCCAGTGAACCTCCAGGTGGTGGCGGCTACATAAAAATATTTAAGGCAGGGGATCCCCTGTCCCCTCCCACCCTTGTAATACTATATCAGATGTGTTTTGGGAGAATGCAAATCACCCACATTGTAAAAGGCTCTGCAAAACTAGGTGCACACTACAGGTCATGCTGGGGGAGAGGACAGTGTGAACGCTCAGAGGCCCTGGAGCATCCAGCAAGGAGCCTGGTTTTCCTGCATGGTCTGTGGAATCTACCTCATTAGTAAGGGTGAAACCCTGGAAACCACTGGAGCATTGTCATCTCTGCATGACGTCTCTGTAATTGTAGTGACTTAGAACCGGATGGGCCCTGAGCAGTGCTTTTTGGTCAGAAGATAGTAATGTGTTGTTACTTAGACCTAGATGTGTTGAGAAATGTCTCTTTCACTCCTTCACTTTTTTATAACTCCCTGTTTAATTGACTGCATTGAACATGCACCTCATGACAAGTATTTCTCTAAGTGATATTACAAAGCAGAAAATGTTAAGATTGACCCCAAATGTGTGCTTTTATGTTAACACTGAACCTTGCATTTTACAGGAATGATGTTGTCCTTGCAGTTTTCAGGATACTATTACCTTATCTCACTTGATTGTTATATATAACCTATAAGGTGAAATATGCTACTATATATAAATGTACAATTATATGATAGATATAACTGTATATGTGATATAATATATATGACATAGGCAGATTAGTTTCTTATTGCCATTGTACAGATAAGGCACCTGAAAGTCAGAGTGTATACTATCACACAATAAAGGGTAACATTGCAAAAACTCATTCATTTATTCATAAATGAATTATTCATTTACTTGTTAAATATCCATTTCTGCTATTTTACTGGGTCAACACTATCTAAGTTCTGGAGAGACAGCAGAGAACAAGACAGAAAAGACCCCAGTTTTCCTGGAACTTATTTTTCAGTAGGGGAAAGATAAGCATTAAACCAAGCTTGTCCAACCCGTGGCCTGTGGGATGCATGTGGCCCGAAATTGCTTTGAATGCGGCCTGATACAAATTTGTAAACTTCCTTTCTTTTGTTTTTTTTGAGACGGAGTTTCACTCTTGTTGCCCAGGCTGGAGTGCAATGGTGAGATCTTGGCTCACCGCAACCTCCACCTCCCAGGTTCAAGTGATTCTCCTGCCTCAGCCTCCTGAGTAGCTGGGACTACAGGTGCCCACCACCATGCTCGGCTAATTTTTGTATTTTTAGTAGAGATGGGGTTTCACTATATTGGGCAGGCTGGTCTCGAACTCCTGACCTCGTGATCCACCCACCTCGGCCTCCCAAAGTGCTGGGATTATAGGTGTGAGCCACCACACCCGGCCACAAATTTGTAAACTTTCTTAAAACATTACAAGATTTGTTTTTTTTCTCATCGGCTATCATTAATGTTAGTGTATTTTGGGTGGCCCAAGACAATTCTTCTTCTTCCAATGTGGCCTAGGAAAGCCAAAAGATTGGACACCCCTGCATTAAACAAGCAACTGAAAGATAATGTGAGATAGTAAACAATGTTAAGAAGAAAATAAAATAGAACAACTTTTGATCAGGTTCTGAGGGCGGCTTCTGAGGAGGTAAGTGACCTGAGGTGTGAGAAAAGTCAGAACAGACATGTGAAGACTTGGGACTGAGCACCCCACATGAAAGTCACAGAAAGTGCAAAATCCTGAAGACAGGACCCAGGAAGACAGCATGGCTGGGGTGTAGTGGATGAAGATGTTGGGGTTTGGGATTTTACCCTACTTACAGGCTCATAAATTAGCCTGTTACTATTTCATGGATACCAGAAGATGACATGAGGCTCCTGGGTTAGGCTCATAGCACAGCCAGCAATATTGAGCATCAGGTTTTCCTCAGTTTCCTTTGTCTCCAAAGTCCCAGGAGGGCAACAGATGGACCAGGTGGGAGGCATGTACTCAGTGAGATGTGTCCAGCTGAGAAACATTGAGATCGGGAACCCACTGCTCTATTTATGGCAAGTGGTAAGCAAGACTGCTCTTTTTGTCTTGGAGAGAGACGTAATCTCATCCAACCAGCCTGAGTCAAGGGTGGCCAGAGTCTTGCATTTTCAACGTACACAGTGAGAACAGGCAGCATGCTCAGGTCCATGGTAGATCGCCTCTGCCAACAGGGGCAGAGCATGCAGAGAGGCAGACGTGGGTTGTGCAGGACCTGATGTGGCCCTGGCTGGGATTTATTCAGGAGTGGCATGAGCCTTCATTTACCAGTTGCTGTCATTACACCAGAATATTCATGGATACCTGCAGGCTTCTTACTCTGTGCAGGGAGCAGTCAGGGTCCTGGCAAGAAACTGATGGAACATTCAAAGGATTAACTGAAAGAGTAGTGAAGGGACTACTTACAGAGGCGTGGGCTGGGTCAAAAGCACTAATAAGTGAGAGCAAGTGACTTAGGGACCACTGTCACCAGAACCCAGAGAACGTGAAGCCTTGGAAGAGAGCTGCCAGGTAGCTACTGTCAGCCAGACAGTGAAGCAGGGAAAGGAATGTGGGTTGAGTGGAGAGGGGTAATGCCTCAACCACTCTTTGTCTTCCAAATACCAATCTCTCCTTCCCTTATTCCCAGTGGACAAATGCAACCAAGCCTAAAGGCAAGCGCTCTTGCGAGGTCGACATCCAGGAACCAGAGCAGGGCAGAGCAATCCACAGAATGGATCTGGGGTGACTCATGGAGGAAAACCAACACACAGTATCATTTAATTCTTTTAAAAAAGATGGAAAATTATACCGTACCCAGAATTACTAAATTCTAAGTAGAGGGTATATTGCATTTACATTTGTAAAAGAATGTTTCCCCATGTATCTTTTTAAAATTCATTTTAAAGATATACAATAAAAAGTGTTTAACTCTGTTTTTCAAAAATAATTTGTTTATAAAATTGGACTGACTCACCCTCTTATATACAAGGTGTTAAAGGCATTTGTGTTTGTTTGGTTTACACTCCAGAAGGAGCCCTGGCCTAAGGGACAGGAAAAGTAGATTCCAGTCCTAAATTTATCATTAACTGCTTGTAAATGACAGGGTTGTCAATAGTCTCTGAACCTCTTTCCAGTTAACTGCTATGTTTGAATACTGCATATGATCAAGAAAGCAGAACTTTCTCTCTGTTATGGGAAAGTTGGGTTGGCTGAACTTTGTAATTAGCTTTGCCTTACTGTTTGGTTTTTAGTAGAGTGTTTTTTTTTTTTCTTTTTAGTTCTGATTTAATCAAGATTCTTCCTTACTACTCTCCCACTCCACCCCCAGAATTCTGGTTTATTCAGATTTCTCTATATCTTGGTCAAAACAAATCCAGATTCATACATGCAACAAGTTACTAATCTTTTTTAATTTTCACAGGTGATATGTGATATTGAAGATATACAGAGTAATTGACATAAATCCCTACTTTTCCTGTTAGAATCAAAACATGATATGATCATTATAGCTCATTGGCCTGACACCATCTATATGCTCAATACAATTACGAGCTGTCCGCATGCATGATTATTGTCTGGACCAGTGCATTCTGCTAGGATGGGGTGGCCATGTTGTTTATGTTCACATACTGATGCTACTGAAACTAGGGACCTAAAGATTCATTTAAATTCAGATCCCTAGAAAACTTTGGGAAACAATTTGTTTTATCAGATTTCTAAATGTTTATTTAAAAAATGAGCTTCTCACAGCCACAGCAATATTTAAAGGCAGGGTATCTCATGCGAGTCATTTGTCTTATGATGACATGTGGAAGTATTATCATTATTAACTATTTCTTCAAAGGACAAATACAGACATAGATTTAGATATACACATACGTGTTTCTGTTTATTGCTTTGGTTAGGTTTGTTAAGTGACCTGATTTTCACACCAAGACTCTTGGAAGAATCATAGCATGATACAGCTGAATGAAAGGACTTTGGGGTTAACTGGCCTAATTCCTGTTTGGCAGGTTAGGAATCTGAAGTCATGGAGGCTGGGACTCCCAAGGTAACACAGCTAGGTGGTCTAGAATCCAAATCTCCTAACTCGCAGGGAGGGAGTTCTCTTTCTTAAAATTAAAAAAAAAGGAAGACAAATGTTTTCACAAATAATACCTATATGAATTTTTGTTACCAAAAAAAAAAACAATAAGGAAAAAGCCATAGTTTTCCTTGACCACCATCCTAATCCCAGTATTTTCACCAGAATTAAGCACATTTATCAATTGGTGTAACTACTCTGGACTTTTTGATGAGTGCTGCACACATACATACATATGTGTATATATATACACACACATATATACACATATAATACATATATATTACACACACATACACAGATTTACATGTAGAAATGTATGTTTAGAAATATATGGCTTTGTTTTGTAGTTTCTTTTTTTTAAAAAAAATTACACTGTACATTTTGTTCTTCAGTGTTTTTATGGATCCACACATATCTACCCCATTCTTTTAAACTCTAGGTTAATTTTTTGTAATATGGTAAGCCGTGGTAGATGATGGACAGTTAGCTTGTTTTCATTTTCCCTCCAGTACAAACAACGTTTTGACACAGTGCTTCTCAAAGTTTTGTGAGCATCAGAATCCCCTGAGGGGCTTGTTAAAATAGATTTTTGGGGCCCATCTCCACATACTCTGATTAATTCGTTCTGAGATGAAACCCCCACCCCATTTCCTACAAGCTTTCAGGGGATGCGTATGCTAGTGGTCCAAGAACCTTACTTTGAGTTGTGCAGCTGTTATGGGTATCAATGCATAGACTTCTTGTATACTTGTGAATGGTTTTGCATGGCAGCCAGTGGGAGGGAAGGATTTGCTGGGAGATGGGGTGTGTGCATATTAAATTTATGGATACTAAGAAATTATCCTCCAAAGTGGCTATACTGATTACAATCACCCCAGCAGTGTATGAGGTATGAGGGTCCTTGTTTCCCCCATTCTTTTTCTTTTTATTTTTTTTGGTGGGAATGGCCTCTTGCTTTTCCCTGACCACTAATGAGTTTTATCATAATTTCTTAACTATACTGGCCACCTGAATCTCCAATTCTATGAATTGCGTATTCATACCCTGAGTGTGTTTTAAAAATAAGTTATTTGTTTGTTTTCTCATTTATTTATAGCAATTTTAAAATAAATATTTCATATATTAAACCCTTGCCTGTTTTATATGTCTGAAAATGTTTTTTTTTCCAGTTCTCTTTCCTCTATACAACATAGTTATTACTTCCCTCCTAATTTTATAATGTTACCTGAATGGTACTGGTCCCTCTGAGGATCATAAAAATTCCAGAATAAAACATTATTTTCCTTTTGGACCCTCAGCTCACACTCTGTGCCTGTTTTGCTGAATGTTGGCTAGTGATCAACGAATTGTGGAGAACTCAAGAAAGGGAATAGGTTGGGGACTTCCCCAACTCCCTTTAGCCACGGATATTCCACTGTGGAGGAGCACCCCAAATTAATTAAGGAATAAGACTCACATATGGAATTGAAATAAAGCAACCTCCATTTTGTCAAAAAGGAATTTCTGTAAGCTCCTGAGTAAAAGTTCTTCTAAGCCACTTTGACATACGATTATTCTCTTTTGACATATTATAAACATTAAAGAAAATTTAATGCCCATCTGGACAGTTAGTTTTTGCCAATTGCTACCACCACCAGCTGCAAAACTACACTGACTACAAGCCATCCAGCTGCCACGCATACTCCGTGCCAAGAGAGAGCAAGCTGCCAACACCGCTTCAAGTGGCTGGGCTGGTTTGCAGCCAGGATTTGAGGGAGGATGTGCAGTGAAACACAGTAGTCAGGACTCGGATTTTCAATAAGTGTTATTTGTGTTTGCTTTTTTTTTCTGGTCATCTACTGTGGGAGGCTGCTGGGGACACCATCCCTTTCCTGGAAATGGCAGCAAAACATGTTGATCCTTCTTCCTCTGCCTTTTATGTACTTTCTGGCATCCTTTGCATTCACATTCTGCTTACACGCCATCATTAGCTGGAACTGCCTGGAGCTGCAGAAAATGGTGTCATCTCTCCAAGACTGGGTTTCCCCAGCTCCTAATCTCTCTCCCCATCTCTAGTGGCACCCCTTTCCTTGGATTTTTTTTCCTATTTGTTTGGCATTTATTTTCTCACAAAATAGCAAAGAGAAACTGCTTCCCCAGCTCGTGTTTTCCTAGAAGGGTTCTTATGTTTGTGTACTTGGGTCCAAGCACTCCTGTGTTATGGACTTTTCCCCTCAACAAAGAGGAGGTTCTTCTTCCTTCCTTTTAGGCACAAATCATTTTCCTGTTTAGGAGATAAATTCTCCATTGACTTCTGTAGTAGATTGCATTAGTGTTTGCCGATTATTCTATTTTCTTTCCTAGTCATGTTCTTTGTGGGAGGTTAGGTTATTCATGTCCTGCTTGTTGAAGTCAGGAGAAACCATGTGAATGTGATTCACTTTGGCCAATATAATGTGGGCAGAAGTGATGTGTGTGACTTTCATGCAGTAGTTTTGAGAGCCAGCTTATGGTTTGAAATTCCTCTTTCCCTGTGCCAGAAGAATAGCCATGTCCAGTTGGAGACTGCTCCATCAGTCTGGGCTCTGGAATGAAGAGGACACGGAACAGGGCCGCAGCTGACCCTGGATGCATGTGCAACATGGGTAAAAATAAAACTGAGTTGTTGAAAGCCACGGAGATATTTGGAAGTATTTGTTACTGCAGCATAACCTAACCTATTGTGACCGATACAACCTCCTTTCCTTTGTACATCTACAATAAAATATTCTAATCAACATATTGAGACTACATAGTAGAACATGAAATGGGAGATTTAGGAAAGTTACCCTGAAAACTAGGCAGTGCTGCTTGCCTGCTAATGTGTGTTTGGCCAGGTTAACATAGGACTTTAGAGTGTGAAAAATTATAGGGATCGTTGAGCTCTTCTAATTAGGTCACTGTGTTTTGCAGTTGAGGAAATTGAGGCTCAAAATGTGAAGTGAAACTCTTCAGTCAGCCCACTGGCTGGTGGAAGAACAAGGCCCAGAGAGGAGGATGCCAGGCTCCCACCCCCACGCCCTTTCACCCACACCTTCTCCTGAAGTGTTAGCTTAGTTAACATTGAAGAAAAGATTCATAAATAAATTGAGAAGATTCTTAAATAAAATTGTTCTATCACTTTATTTAAAGTATGTCTCACAAGCTTAATAATATTTTCACCTATCCACTTTGAAATCCAGATTGTCTCTCATTACCTGTACTACTGTTCATGTCGAGGATACCTCATATTACCCCAATGAAATGCATATTTAGAGAAGTAAATTTACTGTAAAAGACAAATATAAGACTTTTCTTTTAGTCACTGTTCCAACATACCCATATTCATAATCCTTTTCATTTTACCATACAGTTGACAGTTGACTCTATGTAATTATTTTTCCAAATCAGTTAAGCCTAATTTTGTTTTAGAACATGTAAGGTGGTCAGGTCACTTCCCAGAGAGCCCTCTTATTCTGTATATTATTACTGCTTCATAATAACAGAAGCTAATATTTATGTCATACTTACTGTTAGCAAAGTGCTGTTCAAATGCTTTACATCTCTTTAAATGCTTAATCCTCACAGCAAACATGTATTATCATCCCTTATTTATAGATGAGGAAATGGTGGCACAGAAAAATTCAGTAATTTACCCAAGTTCACACCATTAAGGAGTGGCAAAGCTGGGATTTGAACCTGGGCAGCATAGCTGTACTGCTCCTGGAATGACTGTAACGATGATAATGATAAAAGTAACAATAGCAGCAGCAACCACCATGCAAGTATTAAGATACTGCTGTGTGTAGGGACTGTGTACCATTCTGTGGTCATCATTTGTAATCCCTAAACTATGTGTTTTATTAATTTAGAAAATTGAGGCTTAAAGACATGAAATGACTTGCCCAAGATCACATAAACGGTGAACCTAGAGTTCAAGGCTAGATGCATCTGCTCTCCAAGTCTGACTTTCCCTCACCTTGCCATTCTGCCTTTCATGTCTTCTCCACAAGAATGCAGTGAGACAGACTGAAGGAGTTGCTTTTAGCTGAGCAAATTTGTATTGCTTTATGTATCAAATACACTGGGTAGCTTAATAGTGAGGTCCCTGTCAATGGAAATGTAGACTCTAAACAGAACAGATAGATACCTACTTATCAAGCCAGTGATGAAGGGGATACAGGCATCAGATGGGCGTATGAACCAGGTACCCAGTAATGTCCACTCTTGCCTTAAGCTTCCATGAGGCTGCAATCCTTACTGCCTTTCTCTGGAAGAGTTGCAATCATTTCTCCTCTTTTGGAGACGTGAAATTGAGGTTCAGAGTAGCAGAGCGCTTCAGGCTGCTTAACTCTGAAGTTAGTCGTGGGGCTCGTAGTAAAACTTGGGTCCTTTAACTCAGAGATTACACTCTATATGATGGATTTCACAGTTTTGACCATCTGGTAAAGTCGTTTGCAGAGATTTCCAAAGCTTGACTGGAATTTTCTACCGCTAAAAGTGTTTAAACTGTTATTCAAAAGAAATGTTAGAAACATATATATAGTTTAAAATTATGTGTGTGTTTTACTTTTTAATTAACGGCAACTAAGGAAGCAGCTACAGAAGGATAAGGACTCACTTGGTAAATCACTGCGTAACTAAACTGCAAGGCGCGGTCATGAGGTTCCGAAGCCCCCAGTCTGTGAACAACGTTCACAGGATTCACTCTTGTCGGAAGAGTCTGCCCTTGTTTTGACCCCCACACCTCTAGGATGGGAGTGGGTAGAAAAAGTTTAAAGCCCTGGAGACTCTCTAGGAAACAACTTGTATCAGTTAGGATATGGCTTAAAATAACGACTTAAATAAGATGGAAGTTCTCCCTTTCTTGCAACTAGTCCAGGCATCAATGCTCCTGGTCTGGTGTGGTGGCCTCCTGGTGTTAAATGGTGACCTCCTGGTGTTGAAGACTAGACTCCTCCTATCTGCAGGGCCACCAGCCCTGATATGCTGCCTCTAACCCATCCTCCAAAGTCCTTACCATCACTTCCACAGTTCAGCCCATGGACGCGGAAAAAGGCGCTAGGAGGGGGCGTGCCACTTCCCTCTGGGGCATGATCTGGAAGCTTCACACATTCCTTCCGCTCTTCCCACGACCCACAACTTGGCCCCATGGCCACGCTCAACTCCAAAAGAGGCTGGAAAACAGAGGCTGTGTTCTGGGTGTCCGAGTGCCCAGCTACGAATTGTATTATTTACAGAGGAAGTGAAGAATGAATTGTGGGGGACAATTTTCAGGCTGTGCCACACTTCTGCTCTCTCTGCTGCGTTCTCTCTCCACTTCCATGAGAAGGCCCTGAGGCCCTGCTCTATCATAGTCTGGCCAAGTCACTGGCGCATTTGCCTCTAGATAAGGGCCCAGGTAGTCTTGGAGGGGCAATATCTCCAAGGAAACACAACATTCATTAATAAAGAACTCATTAATGTAGTTTTCTTGTTAACTATAGAAAGATCCCATCATAATCCACAGTAAGAGGGTTAAATTCCCTTTTCCCTTCTCCCTGGTTTTCTATCCTCAGATCCTTGGAGGAGCTTCTCACCAGCTACTCCTCTCCCCACAAATAATCTCTGAATATTCACCCTCAAATGGCTTTCTCTCTGACCTACCTCTTCATTTTTTAGTTATGTATTTTAACTAAAGCCATCTCCCTGTAAGGAAGCATCTCTCCTCTTGAGAGGCAACAAACCGAAGGGGAGAGGGTAAATGCAGGTGTCCCTTTTCCAGCTGGGGATGGGAGTAGAAGCGAATGCTGCCCTGAATTCCCAGTGACAGTGACCACGCTTGTTCCATCACATTGGGCTCCCCATGTGTATTCTCTGATCGTGTCCCACATGGAGGTAGCCAACATAATTAAAAATATACATAAATCAAGATGATGTCATTTCTCTGTTTAAAGTTCTTCGTTGGCTTCTCATTGTACCTGGGGAAGATGCACTGTCCTCAGCACCGTCGTCGGCAGGGCAGCCAGGCTCCTGTACAGCGTGGCCCTGTCCCGTGCCTGCTTGCTGTCCCCTGCTGCACCTCCTCTCGATCTTCCTGCCTCCAGCCTCACACCTGCTGCCGCCTCACCTGAAATGCTCTCCTGCAGCTTGGGAAACTACTATTTGTTTTTCAGTTTCTCTAAAATGTTGGCTTTTTGGAGATGCCTTTCATGACCTCTTATACCACCTCTTATACCTCTTATAACTTTATACAGGGTTGTTTCCTCTGATGGGAAACAGCAGCTATCATCACATACCTTTACATGTGTGTCTTTATTTAATTGCTGAATCTGTCACTAGAGTGTAAGCTTCAAGAAGGCAAGGCCCCGTTTCACTCCCCACCATGTGCCCATGGCTTAAGCACTGCTGGAGGATGAAAGTCTCCCTATAAGCTTCTTATTTACTTGTGGCACTTATCATCAATGAGACAGACCAATTAGATACACTGCTGTGTCAGATGAGAAAAACTAAGCTCACCCTTTCTCAAGGCTTGCTAAGCCCCAATCACTTTCATATCTCATATACTTCTCTCTCTCTCATTCTCCCTCTCTCTCTCTCTCTATCTATATATCTCCAGTTTAGTTGAAGACCCACACACACACACACACACACACACACACAGAGAGAGAGAGAGAGAGAGTATGTATGTATGTATATACTGAGAGCAAGAGAGAGACACAGAGACAGAGACATTAATTTTAAGGAATTGGCTTATGTGATTATGGGGGCTGGCAAGTCCATATTCTGCAGGTTGGGGGAGAGCCGAAGCTTCAGTTCAAGTCCAAGGCCATCTGCTGGCCAAATTCCCTCCTGCTCTGAGGAGGACAGTCTAGTGTTCTATTCAGGCCTTTGACTGACTGGCTGAGGCTCACCTACATTATGGATGCAATCTGCTTTACTCAAAGTCCACTGATTTAAATGTAAATCCCATCCAAAAACACCCTCATAGAAACATCCCAACTAATGTTTGACCACATATCTGGGCACTACAGCCAAGCCAAGTGGACTCATAAAATTGACCACCACAGGGTGTAAATTTGTTCCACTCAGGGAAGAAAAAGTTTCAGTGTTCTTTTGAAAACAAGGATGGTCCCCAAACAAAGGACCTAGGTAGTATCTGGGAATGCTGTGGCGTGGGGAGGGAGAGGGAGGGCAGCCTCAGCTCCAGGGAGGGTTGGCTGTGCCCAGAAGTCGAGGCATCATTGAAGAAGGCAGAAGGAGACAGATGAGAGGGAATCACAGGGGAGGAGGCTGGGGGGGGAAACAAGAAGGAGAGAGAGAAAAGCTATCTGGGTTTCTATACTGCCTTTGGGCGCATCATTCTCTGACTGTCTGTGGACAGTCAGCCTGCCCCCTCCCTTCCTCTGTATTTAGTGATCCACCCGTGGCTCCCTGCCACTAGGTTTATTTGGAAGCAATACATAAATGTCAGCACTTAGAAGCTATGAAACGTCCTAACGGGCCCCCCAAGACTAATAAAGATAAAAAAAAAAATCCTGATTCAGGCAGCCTGATGGGCTCATTGGTGAGAGGGAGATAAAGTTTCCCTTCAGGACATTTACAATTTACATAATAAAAAGCTTTTCACCTTCTAGTCAAGGAGCAAAATTAATTACCATGGCCCTGTTACCTCGTGGAACATTTTTTGCTTAAACTGGCAGGAACAGTTTGTGAACTCTTAAATGAAGGGTAGGGGTGGGGGGATGTTAGCATAAGTCGGGGAGAGAGAAGGGGAGAAAGGCACCCTACAGCTCACTTTACAATGTTCTGGAATGGGCTTGTGAGGAGTGGGGGTGCTCTGCCTTTAACAAAGACGGCTGTGCCTGACCTGTCCTTCCAATCCATTCCCCACCAAATAATGCACTAATGATAATAGACTCAGGCAATCTGAGGGTCTGTAATCACCTCCCCTCGGACAGATGTTGAATGGACAGTCACCAGAAGGGTTGACTCGATCATAGCCTTCAGTCATGTCTTGTCCTCTTCTCTTTTGGGCATCATTTCAAATAACAAATAGAAAAGCTGGTGTTCCCGTGTCCCTGGTTCTGAAGATATATGGACAGCCTCAAAGTCCTTTGATTAGGGAACCATATTTGATATCCATACAAGGTCTCTCATTCCAAATTCATCCAGCTCTTCAGAAGGCTGACAGCATTAGCCTAATATCATTAATTATCACCACACTCCTGTGAGGGAAGCAGGTGGCCTGCATTATTTCGCTATTTTGCAGATGGAGAGACAGAGGCGAAGGGAGGTTAAGTGTTATGTCCACTTTCCACTGATGAGCTGGGAATATAATCCAGCCTCAGGTCCACAAGGTTATAGGGTCTCTCGATAGATGGGGGAGGTCCAACTGAGGGTCTTTGGAAAGCAGGTAGGAGCTGCGAAGATGAGGATGGCAAGTCAAAGCCCCCACTCTTATGAAAAAAGAACAATTATTGCTTTAAGATTCATTCTTAGCTGTAGCAATTATAATATGACACAGGATTATAAAAGGAAAAAGCAAAGGATGGCATGGCAAAATTATGTTTTTCATCTCCTTTAAGCCTGGCTTCCTATCTTAGATAAAGAGAATATCAACAGACAAGTAAGGTAGCTACTTTTATTCAAAAGTTCAGAATTTGGAGGGGAGAGCAGGATGTGTGGACAGAGTCCACCCCGTGGAAAGCCACCCATGGCGGAGTCTTCAGGGCCCCTACCTGGCTCTCTGATTCACTTTGGCTTCTACGTTCCCTCCCCAGATTTGCATTTTCTTGGTGTTTTCTAGAACCTGGTGTCCTCAAAGCTGCAGAGCATCCATATTTCTTTCTCTTCAGGCAATGATTAAGTTAAGGTCTTCTCAGAACCAGTTAGGTGGGGGAAGGGGGCAAAAATAAGTTCAGTCAAGTTGGAAACAACCTTTTCCCCCCTGACTTTTGGTGTGTTGGGTATCAGGAAAAAATTGACCAACAGGAATTATAGGATTGAGCTATAGAGCAACTGAGATTTGCAATTTATTTATTTATTTATTTATTTATTTATTGAGACAAGGTTTCTTTCTGTCACCCAGGCTGGAGTGTAGTGGTGAGATAATAGCTCATTGCAGCCTCCATCTCCCAGGCTTTAGCAATCCTCCCACCTCAGCCTCCTGAGTAGCTGGGACTACAAGGCACATACCATCAAGCTCGGCTAATTTTTGTATTTTTTATAGAAAGGGGATCTTGCCATGTTGCCCAGGTTGGTCTCGAACTCCTGGGCTCAAGAGCTCCACCTGCCTTGGCCTCCCAAGTGTTGGGATCACAGGTGTGAGCCACTGCACTCAGCCTATTTTTTAATTTAAATTTAAATTTTTAAATTTTTAATTTTTGGGGGTACATACTAGGTGTGTATGTCGGTTACCTGAAATATTTTGATATAGGCCTGCAATGCGTAATAATCACATCAGGGTAAATGGGGTGTCCATCGCTGTGATGTCTTTTTGATGTGAATATAAGATGGAAGCTGTAGATAACTGAATTATGGATCTACACTGGAAAATATCATGTGCTGTTTCTGGTGGAAACCACACAATGCTCATTCGTGTCCTCAGAGACAGTAGAACCTAGTGAGGGAGAACTTGTGCTGCGTGGCTGTATTGTGAGCCCACCTCGGCCATGCCTGCTGGGTGCCCGTAGGCAGCTCTCTCATCTGCAAAGCGAGTACTACGAAAACACGCACCTTCTAGAGTTTTTGTGAGGACTCAATGAATCAGTCCACGCAAAATGAATAAGATAGTGCCTGGTACATAGTAAACACTCAAATAAATGTTAATACTTTCCATTCATAGTAGCTGACAAATACTCTTTTTTTTTTTTTTAGGGGGAGAGAGAGAATTTATTTCATATGTGATTTAATCAACAAATGACTAGTCTCATTTGCAAAGATGATCAAAACAGTGAGTTCAGTTGTGTCATACTCTGGTTATTGGCTGGTGGGTTAGTGGTCCAATTGAGTTGATTGTATGGTAAAAAGATATTGCTACCAACTTTTTGCAAAACAGTCAATTTAGTCAGTTCATAGAGACCTCACTACCATGATTTCCTTTAGCCGTGTATTTATTCCCACACATCTATTCATTCAAAAACCATTAAGCATCTGCTGTCTCCCCCCTCAGGAAGTCCTAGGCTGGAGAGAAGAGACAGGCAGGTCACACATGTGGAGTCATTGTGAGAAGGGCCAGGTGTGTGCCCCAGGTGATGAAGAGGCCCCTTCCGTTAGGAGACAATGTCTAAGGTAAGGCTTGATAGAGAAGTGGGAGTTAGCCAGGAAAGAAAGAGCCCTTCAGATGGAGGAAAAGCAGGCACTCCCCATATAGAACAGGTGAGTCTGGATTGGCAGGCGCTTGGGTGGAGGGGCTGAGAGAGGCCAACTTCTGCAAGGCCTCCTGTGCCCTAGGGAGTTTGGACAGCACCTTGTGGGCCAGAGGGTTTGGGAGGCAATGGGGAGCAGGAGAGGTGAGCAGGAAGGGGGCAGAGGAACTCCTCAGAATAAACCAGAGAACTTTCCAGCTCCCCTCTCTCACATCATGTCGGAATCCAGAGGCATGAAGGGCAGTTCCTGTAGAATTGGTGCAAAGTATAAAACTTTCCTGGAGAGATCCTAGTAAATTCCCTTCCCTCCACTCCTCGATCCTTTTGGCTACCTTCCTTGGTAATGGAAGTCATGGAAGGATTTAGGCAGGGCAGGACACACTCAGAGGTGCATGTTAGAACTATCGCTAATAGTATAGATAACAGACTGTCTCGCAGATCAGGGGCTGATTAGGATGGGATTGATAGTGCAAACTCAGGCAAAGGAGCTCAGGTGTAAACTAAGTAGGAACCATTTAGAAAGCGACCTGTCTTTGTGGCACCTTGAACACGGGGATAAGGGAAGAGGCGGCTTCATGTGGTGTCATTAACTAAGGCAGGAATACAGGAGAGGAAGCAGTTTACCTTTTATTTGAGGGGCTGGTAAGACTTCCCCATGGACATACTTTGGTAACATAGTTTCCAAAAAAAATAGCTATGTAGTTTAGGAGAGAGTTCTGTCTTAAAATCAGTAGCTTTGTTTAATAGTCCTAGCTGATCTATACGAATATGGGAGATGACTTCATCAGAATTTTTTTCTCAAACTCTTTCTGTAGTATGTATAAGGATGATCATGTGCAGGACAGGACGAATGAGTTTCCTTTTCTTATACGGAGTATAATCTATATACTTTCATTGAATTATTATATTTTTTCAACTATTACACTGCTCTCTTTGACCCTACTTTTTCTTCTTTAAAATTCTTGTTTACATTTCAAAAGTTGACTTTGTTCTGTTTTGCAGGTTAAAGATTGTGGGATAAAGAGGACTGAGGAAAATAAGGACATTGTAAAAGTAAGTGGCAGGATTAAATAGGGAGGGAAAAGAGAAAAATCTAATAATTAGCCATCCAACATCAAATGAGACCTAAAACAGAGGTTCCCAGGCCAAGAAGGGTCTTGGGAAAGGGGAAGAGAAGAGACTGAGTGTACTCGTGTTGATGTTCTTTTCTTGTATAAATTTTAAATCAAATTTGGCTTAGGGTTTCTGGCAATGCAGACTGTGCAGAATGAGCTGGAAAATGGAGACTTCTTGCTTGCTACTTTTAGCTCTCACCATTCTGCTGGTTCAGACGACTTCTCACTGGGTTCAGTGTACGGCAATGAAATGCAAATCATAAACGATGCGAGCTGGCCTCCGGGGAAAAGGGGTCCTGGATGTGATCCAAGGTCTGTAACACAGAGAAAAGACATATTTCTTTGTCACACACAGTAGATTCTCCCCGAGGGTTTTAGCGATGGGAATAAAATGATTGGGAGGGGGGTGGGTGAGTGGTAGTGGAAATCATTATAACGTTCTTCTCTCATATGAAAAACCAAACAAAAACAAACCCTCTGTGAGTGTGAACACAGACAGGCTCGAGGCCTTGCAGCCCTTCTTCACAGCACACTCCATATACCATAGTTATTACTCCAGGCCGCAAAAATGTGTGCGCCCCTATGACCATGCGATAGATGTATATCCATGTATTTATAATGCGATCTGACCTGGGGTGGGGAAGCTGTCAAGTAAAGTTTGAGATGATTTATCGAATATTTGAGCTCAGGAAAATCCAGAATATATTTCCCAAGCACTTTCTCTCTGAATATTCAAACCCAAGCATATTTTGAGGGAAATTTAATCCACATGTTCCTGATTCATTTACACTTAATTCATCAAATTGTTTTGTAAGAGTCATCTGATGTCCAAGGATCTTTATGAGGGATTTTGTTTTGTGTGTGTGTGTGTGTGTGTGTGTGTGTGTGTGTTTTAAATAAACCGTCTTCTCTGAAACAGGATATTGCTCATATCAACGCTGGCTGAACAAAATTCACAAGAACCTCACTCTGAATCTGAACTCACAACCCAAGATGTTTAAGGTAGTGGGAGGCGTGAGGGAGGGAAGAGGAGTTAAGAAGGACCTTCGTTTGGCAGAACACAAGGAACATTCTCTCATCTTTAATTATAATGCTGGGGATGGAGGCTTTTCATTTAATTTTTCGAAGAAAAATAAATGCAAAGGACACCCTGACCGTGAGTGGTCTTAGCCATCTGCTTATGATTCTCAGTGGAGGTTGTTTTCCATTGTCTCATTCATGAGGGTTCAGGGCCTCTTGCTAGTCTTCAACAGGACCTGAGGCCTGAGCAGAAAGATTATCATTGATTTTCAAAACCAGCTTGACATTTGGTGGCCAAACATCAGTGATTTTTAACAAAGCCTATTGCTTTTAATGCTTCTCAGTCTGGCTCCATGTAAATACTAGATGCTGACCTCCTCATAGGGCTCAAGGGCAAGGGCTTGGACCTCTCTGCCTAGCTGGCACCATGGCATAGACATTAAGCTTTGCCTTGATGATCAGATTGGTTTGACTCTATACAACAAGTCTAAGAGTGGATTCTAACTTGTCACTCCATGACAGAAGGCTAAGTTGACGCAACTTCTCTAAGATAAGTTTCTTGGAATTAAATCCTATTCTATTTTGACCCAAACACATTTGACCCATCCCCCACTAGCCCTGTTGCCACTGTTAGAGATTTGGAGAGGGTGAGTTTCTAGTACGACACAACTGTCAGAGGAATTAAGAAAGCAAGATGCAAAGGGGTGATTAACCACAGCCTTGAGAAATTCTCCTGCTTTAACATAAAACCTTGGGACACTGATGATTACTGATTTTGGTAGAGGAAAAAAATAAATTATCTTCAAACACATTTATGAATATGATAAAGGTCATTTCTGGGTTGGTTGACCTTGAAGAAGCAATTTTAATGTCACGTAAAATCTGAACAATGTTGTGGAATCATTTATATTTAATATGTACATTTTACACTTATGTATAAGTTGGCTTTTAGGTCTTTTCAAAAAGCAATGCTTTGAACCCAGGATAGCAATTTGATTGAGACTTGCTATAGTCAAAAATAAAATAATTACGGGGTAAACTCAGCGTTACTTGGATAGGAGTTCATGCTTGTAACTCCTACCCAAGGTCTCTGATCTGCGTGCAATATGCATTTCACTGTCACGACCCTGGTTGCTTCTGTCTGAACCAGTACAATGGAGTTATAAGAAATCAGCCAAGAAGGGTCCTTGTGGAGAAGTTATAGGAAATTTTGTTTGTATTTTTACTGCCAGTGCAGAGCTTAAGTGGAAAGTAAGAATGTGAAGCACTGTGCTTGGCTTTCTGATGGTTAATCTGTACTCCAGACTTTAGAAATCCTAGTTCCTCTCCCTGGCATTGAGATGATGTGTACGAGTGCTATGGGAAAAGACAGATTCAATTATCCTTTGTCCTTCAACATCTCTATTGGGAAAATGGACTAATGATAATGTTATTCACTTTCTAAGAAATGGGAAAGCAGATAAAAAAATGGTTAAAAACAGAAGCCTGTCATAGAGTAGGAAAAGGCATCTTGTGACAAATAAAGAGCCGTGTTAGAATAAGATAAAATAAAACAGAATCTTACTTGATTAAAGGTTATTTAAGTAGGGCTTACAATAAAATGTAAACTCCATGAAGATAGGAATTTTTGCTTGTTTTGTTCACTGCAATATCCCAAGTCCCTGGAACAGAGTCCAGCAAGTAATAGGCATTAGTAACCATTTGTTGAATGTAAGGGTGAATCGATAAATATCAGTAAAACTAGGCACTGCAGTGAAGTGGCAATCTGCATCTGTCTTTCCTCCTCAGGCAAAGCCATAGACTGACATGCGGGGAAAATGGCAGGTAGGCGGGTGGGCACCCACAGGACAGTACAGAGTTCTGGGGCCTGGTTTCCCTGGTGGACACAGGATGATGCGTCTGGGAGGGCTGCCAGCTGAGAGGCGTGCACAGTCACCAGGAGTTCTCTTAGGAAAAATGGAGAGGCCTTTGTGAGGAACGGGCGTTTTCCTGTCTCTTGCCTGTGGCCAAGTTCCAGAGGCTGGGAGAGCCGGCTTAGCTCTAGGAAATCAGCCTTTTACTCCTACGAAGGTTGGGAGATAAAGAAATGAGCTAACGTGAGGAGAAATTAGAAATCCTGCTTCAATTCTTAAACTCCGACGTAAGGAAAACAAGTAGTCGTGATTAAGTCATTGAAAAAATATGAAAGTTATTTTGAGGATATCACAGTGTCAGCCCTAGGGAGTGTGTTAGCCGGCTCTGGCTGCCATAACAGAATACCACAGACTGAGTGGCTTAAACGACAGAAATTTATTTTCTTACGGTTCTGGAGGCTGGAAGCCTGAGATCAAGGTGTTGGCAGGTTTGGTTTCTCCTGAGGCCCCTCTTCCTGGCTTGTAGACAGCTACCTTCTTGCTGTATCCTCACATGGCCTTCTCTCTCTCTCTCTCTCTCTCTCTCTCTCTCTCTGTGTGTGTGTTTGTGTAGAGAGAGAGAGAGAGAAACAGAGGGAGAGAGCGCACGAGAGCACGTGTCTCTTCCTCTTCTTATAACAACCCTAGTCCTATCAGATTAGGGCCCCACTCTTCTGACTTTATTTAATCTTAATTACCTGCCTAAAGGCCCTATCTTTAAATATAGTCACATTGAGGGTTCAGGTTTCAACACATAACTTTTGACAGAGACACAATTCAGTCCATAGCAGGGGCTTAAAGAGTCCATCTCAGGTTGGAGGTGTCAGCACGGAGGGGGAATCTCTGAGGCCTTGCCAGCCCTTTTCCTAAAGCAGTCATAGTCATTAAAAATGAAAGACTTTCTCAAGTATTAAGGGGATGGCATGCTCTGTGATCTCTGGCTCCTATTTAGAGCACCATTATTACTATTGGATTGTGGCATTAATCATGACACAAGATACATATAAAGCCTAAGGCCTTCTTTATGGTTGAGAAGCTTAGGCAACAGGCACGTTCAGTAGGAAGAGAGCCAGCCTATTTCTTTATTCATTTATTTTTAAAAGCAAGCTATATACTGGAAATATAATACTTTGGTTTTCAGATTCTTACGCAAACCACTGAAAATGCAAATTGTTTACCAGTCATGTTGGAATTCCTGGGGGAAATTTCTATCCCCTTCAATTCTGAAAATATCACTCCAGAAATGTAGCGTTAGAAGAACCCTCAGAGGAATCTATATCCTCATTTTATTAACGATGGCCTGCAGACCCCGAGACACTAAGAGCCTTAATTACCATCTTGCAGCCAGTCAGAGGCAGAGGCAAGGGACGTGCGTAGGTTCCACACAGCATGTAGTCTCAGGAAAAACGCCCAGAGCCTCTGACAGGCTGCCTTTGCCTGCAAGTCAGGGAGAGCCTCCACCACTCCATCTACACCTTTGCTTTTGGTCCTCATTTAATCAGTGCAGAAACATTCAATGAATATGTACTCTCCACTCAACAGTGATAGACAAAAGCACAACATTCTGTCTCAAGAGGTAAACAGTCTGGTTTTGGATGTTCAGGCTAACATTCAAGAAAAGAATACAAGAGAATATACAATTTCACATAAGCAGCTAAAATCCTAGTGGGCTTCTAAAGACTGCTTGGTTTCCTGAGAGTCTTTTGAGGGGCTTTGAAGTTAGATCTGGATTTGAGCTCAACTTTGTTATTAACTGAGTGACCTTAAGCAGTCACTGGGCCCACTGAGCCTCAGTTTCCCCATCTGTAGAGAGGAGACTACAGGGCTGGGGACAGATCCACATGGGCTGTTGAGGTGATCATGGTGGTTATGGAAACCACACCACTGTAGCCCCAGCTGCTGTTAAAACAGCTGCCACTGATATTCCCGTTGCCCTAGGGATAAAACAACAGGAGCTTAGTTGGAGATTAGCCTCCAGCTGGCCCTCCAGGTAACCCCTGAAGGCTGCTTCATTCTTACAGATAAATAACATTTCCAGTCTTCTTTATAATGCTCGCTTATTTTCCCCAAGAACCTAACAGGTGGGTTTTTGCGAGACCCATTTGTAGTTCCTTTGTGGTCCTCCTACACTGCACCATAAATATCCAAGCATAATTCTTCCTCCTCCTTGGTGAATTGGAGGAAAACTCATACCTTATTTTTCTACTTCTATTGTAGTGAACTTTTTCTTTGTTTGAATAGAAACCGAGAGACTCTTTGGGTACAAATCCCAGCTCTGCTTCCACCCGTTGTGTAACCTTGAGCAAATGACTTCATTTCTGTGTGCCTGATTTCCTCATCTGTAAAAGGAGATAATCATATATTCATATCATATGGTGGTTGAGATCATTAAACAAGGTATTCCATAAAAAACACTTAGTATGGAGCCTGGCACATAGTAAACACACAATAACTATGAGCTATTAGTAGTAGTATCATCAAGACTTTTAAGAAGAGATAAAATTGCTTTGTGTAGGACTACTTTGAATAAAGAAGAAATTAAAATAAGGAAGAGAATCTCAGTGCAAAATTCTCCAGGCATTGATCCCCGAATGTTCTAGGCATTATGATAAACCCTAAGAAACAGAGTTACTTTGGAGCCTTTGAGCAGTTAATGGGGAAACAGAGGAAACCCCCCCAACATTGGTATAGTAAATGGAGGGAGGTACACACAGGGCCGGGGGGAAAGAAGGAGCAGGGTGTAAGTCTTTGTGGGAGGCGTTAGGGAAGTGTTGGGGGTAGTGGGGGAGTCTTCACAGAGAAGGAAGACTTGACTTGAATTTGAAAGAATGGTTAGGAGGGGATCAGATGAACACAGAAGCCCCAGGATGCTCTAGGCAGAAGGACTAGTGTATTTAAAAACAAAATTGAGGCAGAGAGAACAAGATACATTCTGGAAATAGCAAATAGTTGGGTCTGCTGTAGGGCATATGAGGGCGGAGGGTAGGAAATGAAGCTGGAGATGGTAGGCAAGTATTGGTTTATGAAAAGCCCATGTGCCATGCTAAAGAGTCCAGATTTTATCAAGGCAGCCAATATTCCATAAACCGTATTCCCCAGATTCCTCGATATGTTAATAGCTGTTCCATTAATTTAAAAACATTCTGTGGTCCAATATATTTGAGAAATGTTTAGTACAAAAAAGTTAATTTTTTTTTTACTGTAGGATTTTCAGAGCATTAATATGTCAAGAGGAAGATATAAAATGAAGCTTTCTTAAAAGCTTTGATTTGGTTTTGAAATACTTCTTATAGTGCGCTTGTTAACATCTAGTTCTAGAGGACAATAAAGAATTTTGAGGAGGTAAGTAACATATGAAAATATTTTATTTAGGATTACAAAGACAATTCTGGAAGCAAAGTGGAGATGAGCTAGAGAATGTTAATGAGGGGGAGGTGTTTTTGAAGGAATATATTATTTGTTCCGTAAGTATAATAATTATTCTGAAATGAGTAATATAAATATGTCACCTAATCGAAAGGGACTGCTAATTAAAAAATAAAATATTGAATTAGTTCTTATTTAAAAAGCATGGCGGTGCTTTGCTGGCCAGTGCTACTTCCTACAAGGAGTTCATCAATTAATTAGGTACATATTTAATAGACTTCTGTGGTTACCCAGTTTTGCATTTGTATTTTCATAGGTTGATATGGAGATTTTGAGTTCTGTTTTTTCTTTTGTTTTGTTTTATTTGAGAGACAGGGTCTCACTCTATCGCCCGGGCTAGCGTGCAGTGGCGCGATCATAGCTCACGGCAGCGTCGAACTCCTGGCCTCAAGCGATCCTCCTGCTAATGCCAACTCCAAAATACCTAAGGCAGGATGAACACAGGCTCTCTTCCACTTATTAACTGCACGAACATGAGCAAGTTATTTAATCTTTCTAATTGCAAATTTTCTAACATATAGAGGGGAGGTCATAATTCCTGCCTCAGGGAGTTGTGTTGATAGGGTGGCATGGCCGTTCTTTGTGATCTGTGAAGGACTGCCTGAATGAAGACTTGTGAGACACTGC
Organism: Pongo pygmaeus; assembly: GCF_028885625.2. Classification (NCBI taxonomy): domain Eukaryota; kingdom Metazoa; phylum Chordata; class Mammalia; order Primates; family Hominidae; genus Pongo; species Pongo pygmaeus. Next base: position 99,794,795 of record NC_072384.2, on the reverse strand, counting down.
AGGAAGCTGGCACACAGTGGACCCTCTATAACATTTGCCAAACCATTTCATGAAAGTAGATCTTAGCCCTGTCTTCTAACAGCATGAAAAGGGGCATGTGCTCAATTTGTGTAATTCAAATTTTGAAATCTAGGGTTGTTACCTGTTAGCCCTCCCCAGGACTGCCACCTCCCTGTCGTGTGAATGTAAACTGCGTTTCCAGACTCCTCTCAACAACCTCCCTCCAAGTTTTCCTAACTCAAAGAGGCTTCAGGAGATTCAATGACAATTGCCTTTGAGGTTGCCAGAGCAGGCAACTCTTTGTTTCTAATGAATCCATTGGATGGGCCTTTCTCCCCTGTAGCCTTGCTCTTGGAGATCACCTTGATCTCAGCTTATCCCACGAAGCTGGGGAAGGAAGGGCACCTATGGAATGTCCTTGTGGTGTTCTAACACGTTCTTAGAATGGGGCTCCAGCCCTGTGCTCCACTCCTCCGGGCAGCTCCCATGATGCTCAGATTAGGGGGCAAGAGGGAATGGGGCAAAAAATAAGGCGATTCAGAGGCTCTGGAGAGCTCTCAGAACTACAGCTTGGCTTGAGGTCTCACTCTACCTTTTGGTGGTGCGACTGGCTACGTCAAACTCTGAACTATCAGCACCTGCAGAGTTTTCTCTTCTCCAGGCCCTGCTCCATCTCAAAAGTTTCCGTCACCACCGTGGCTGCCTTTGTCTCTCTTGTCCTTTCATTTAGGCGGCTGTTTGCCAGTGATGGTAGCTCATAAAGAAGACTAACAGTCATAAAATAAACAGAGTTGTTTTTCCATGCAATAGTGATTCTTTGCAGTTATAATTCTTCTGAACTGACAGCTAAGAACTGAAAAAAGGTGCGGTAATTGAAATTAATTTCCCCTTTAAACAGTTGTTGTTTTCCACCCTCAAAGTTCTTCTGGCGGCAATGCGTACTCTCGCCAGCAGGGGGCAGTGTTCATCTTTAAATGACGTGAGCCTGGCAGGTCCGGCTCCCGAGCTCGCAAACCCCCGTGTCCCAGGATCCCAGGCCCTCCAGAGCCCATACTGAAGTTCTTCCTACACACACATCTCCTGAATGCAAATCTTACGGACTGGTAAGTCTAGATTTGCTCTGAGTTCTGACATTAAACAAAAGCACTTCCATAAAACGGAATGACGGGGACTTTATGGCAGCATGCAGCGTTGTTTTCATTGTGAATAATGTTTTAAGCATTTCGGGGTGTTGGGATGGTCACAGAGTAACTGAAAATCACTCTAGTACTATCATAGCTGCTAAACTGGGGTTTTTGTTTTGGTTTGGTTTTGATTGTTGTAGTCACCCTGAGGCTGTTCGAATAAGCAAGGGAGGAATGAAACAACTTTCTCCCAATTAGCCAAACCCCTGTACGGAGGCCTCTGTTCTTTCACATAAGTATACCCTAGCTTCCCAAAACAGAAGTGAGTTGTCCACAGTGTGGTGACTTGGATTTTGAATGTAAAAACTAGAATCACACTATGTTGCAAGTCAACTTTTAACCAATGAATAGATGATAAGCCCAATATACTCTGTTTTACCCATAAAGCCCCTTCTGAAAATAAAAAATTCGCAGCACACATTTGTGTGCATCCTTGCAGTTTTATCCCCCTGTTGATAAGAGCACCCCGATTCCGAAGTGGTAGAGGGTAGGGAAAGAGGAAGGGCTATCTCCTCTCCAGTGGCCTTGAGGCAGGAACCAGCATTCAAGAATGTGAGTGAAGTCAGATGATTAAAATAGCCACACTGCTTCAAACTTTGAAATCTTACTTAAAACACAGTCTTCATTTTATTTCAATGAGAGACACACACTTTAAGGAAACATTTAACATTATTTTTCCAGGTTCTTGAAGAATTTTGCATTTCTTCCTTCTCAGACATGGTTTCTAGTAATTTTCCCATACAATTTGGGCTTCCTGTGACTGAGGGTTTATTGCAACGCCTGACACATTTTATGGTGCTATTACGAAATTTAACTGAAATACATGAGAATGGTGTGTTTACAAAGGTTGTGCAATCCTCTGAGTTAATAGAAACAAAGTTCCTTTGGAAGAGTTAAGTGGGTCTTAAGCTATAGTACTGAGAGAGGGAGAGAGGGATACAGAGAGAGAGGAGGAAATTTAGCGCTTACAGTCTTCACCTTTGCTTCACTCCATCATTATTTGCTTTTCTCTTTACCATCATTGATAGTTGAATTCGGTGTTCACACCAAAGCAGCTGTGTATTGAAACGGGCTTTCTTAAGAGTTAAGGAATTTAAAGCACTGAGATTTTGGACTTTTGGGAAACACAAAGTGAATCATTTGACCTTGAATTGTGTATCACAATCCTCTATTTTCAGCATAAAGACTGCATATGTACATGTTTAATGAAAAAGACCCTTAAGGTTTGCAAGGGGGAAAAAAAAGCAATGCCCTAGATTTATATATTCCATTAAACGTGATCTTCACAGGCTAATTAGTTAGTAATTTCACCCTTGCTTGTAATATAAACCATTTTATGCTCAATAATAAGAAAATCTATGTAAACCAGGCTCTTTATTAATAAACATGATGTGCTTCTGGCTTTCAAATAAAATAATGCTTTACGTGCTTTCCTCTCTATCATGCCTAGACTAATCACACAGTAAAAATCAAACAACTAAAACAGTAGTTTTTATCTCATGCTGTAGAAAAACAATACAGAGACCACGTCAAGAGCTTCCGAATGAGCCATGAACTAGAGAAGCCTGGGATGGGGGAGAGAAACCCAAATCTTTCTTTCAGTGTATGGTATGGAGAAACTTTTAGGCTCTTAAAATGATTCAAAATATGTTTTTGAATAATGAGAAGACATCTGTGGAATTGCAGGTGAGGGAAATGACTGAGAATCCCGTTTCTTATCAACTCCCCCAACCTGTGAGATCCCAGTGAAGCAGTTAATGGAGAGGCTCCGTGAGGCTGTGCCGTGAGGCAGCTGTTGCATTGAGGCAGCTTCCCCAACAGACAGGAACAGGAAACCTTATGTCTCAGCTCCAAGTATCATACAAATAACTTCTAACTGAAACGCTCATAATTGTGGAATTTGCATTACTCTAGCTATCAGTAATAGGTCACACCCAGGCAGGACCAGCTACATGACATGCAGGGACCACTGCAAAATGAAATGCGGAGTTCTTTATTCACGTTATTCAGCATTTCAAAACGATGACAGCAGAGCATTAAACCAAGCGTGGGGCCTTCTAAGTGTGGGCCCTATGAGCCTATGAAGCCAGCTCTGTGCCCAGGAAACACAGTCGCCCCAGGCCTGACACACAAAATTAATTTTTTTCTACACATTTCATCTCTCTAAAAGATTGTTTTAGTCAACACAGGAAGAGTTCTGGTCATTTTAGCACCACTATAAAAGTTCTCAAAAGGATAACTCCAGGTAACCTTTCTGTTGATGTATTTAGTATACCTATGAGTATTTGGAGAACTCTGGAAAAATAAAATATTTATTGACAAATGAAAATGTCTTTGCTAGGAAATATATTATTTCAAATTTAAAAGTATCCAAGGCAATCTGGGAAATTCTATACATACTATAGGCTCCTATCTGAAATTTCCTTTTGTTAGATAATAACAAAAATAATGGCTAACATTCATTGTTTATTAAGTGCTTTATATGTATTGACCTGTTGATTCACTAAACAACCCAGTAAGATGGGTAGTATTATGCCCAAATTATAGACTGGAGGCAGAGAGTGGTTAGTTAAGTCACTCAAAGTCACAAAGATGGTAAGTGACAGACATGAGATTTGGTCCAAGGTAATTGTTTCCAGAGTTCTTGCTCTTAACAACATCACAGCTCTCAGACAAGGTGGAGAACACAGAGAGTAAGGTTGCTGTTTTGGAAATGTATTCCGTGATACTTCAGGCACTGTGGCTCAGCAGTCCGGCAGCCAGTGGCTTTCTGCCAGCCTCTCCTGTTTCCCTGTGTCCACTGTGCTCCACATTCATTCCACAATGGGACAGTTTGGGCAACAGGGGGTCCCCAGGATGACTGCTTTGAACTGAATTAATCAGTTCAATCAAACAGCCCTTCAACCCAGTCAAATAACCAGTTCAACTGACTACTGCTTTGACTGGGCTGGTTGGTTGGTGCCTGAACTCAGTGTATGGGTAGCTGAGTCTTTTGAGGCTGTGTAGACACTCACAGTTGTAGATTGAAATGGTATCACTACTGTGATGCCGAATGACACTAGTCAAGTTCTTCCTGTAAAAACCAACATCACCGGGCTTGACTCTGTGGGAAGGGGATTTGCTTCTTCTTTAATTGAATCTAAGCGTGTTAAAATATTGTTTTTCCTCAGCGAAGGCAGCTTAATGGATTGAATTAGCAATACAGAGGTAAAGACAAAATATGAGACAGAAGGCATACTGTTATTTCTACCTTTAAGGGAGAATGCTGCAGGTAGCGTTTGAGAAGATTTTCTTCTGTCTAGAAAGTCAAGGTTAACATCCACATTGTGAGTTCTAACAAGCAAGTCAGGCATTCCCCATAACTCTGGAAGTACAGGTTGGAGGCCAGAGTGCAAACTGCTGTTTGTTTAAGGTTGACTAAGGCAGGTAAATGATCCAAGGAAGCTCATGGAAACATTGAAGGGCAGACAATTGAAAACCTGAGGCATGTTTTTAAGAGTCAGGTTGATAGCCTCTTTGCTCTGTAAAGATCTGAAGATGCATTCACTTAACCTGCACCCATCTCTTTATCACTGTCAAATATTTACAGATAAATGTTTAAGTGCCTGGAAGCTTGGAGAGCTTTGCTTATCAGAAAGCCAGTTTTAAAAGGCACTTAATGCTGGAGTTGGTGGGCTGATGAAAATGCCCTCTGTCCCATTTACTTCCCAATAGTCACAAAGCTAATTGGGATTGGCATAGGCTATTCTGACTTTGCTGGGAAGAAAATCTTGAAACATTTTCAAAGAATTCATAGCTATAAAAGGAAAGGCTATTAGAGGGTAGTATACATAGAGAAATGATAGATTTGTGCGCTGTCGTATATGAGTCTTTGAGGGAAAAATAGATGGTAGTTATTCTGGCTCTGCTGTATTCATTCACAAATATGCAACAGATATTTATCAAGTGCCTTTTTGCCTGGTGTCATGCTAGAAATTATGACAGAGCTGTGAATATGGCAGACAAGAGCACTGCCTTCACAAAGACACAGCCTTAGTGCGAGAAGAACACAGCTATGGCGTCTGCATACCTTGTGCTTGCTCACCACCAAACATGAAAAGACAAGCAAGAACTCTTCCACTTGGGCATTTTCTGATTTCTTTGCCCATTTCTATAAAAGAAGTTTTTTACCTGAGGACAGATGGAAATGCTTCTTGCCCACCACTAAAGATATGTCTAGGGAAAAACCAAGGAAGCATGGAATAGGACCCCATACTAATTTAAGCTGTAAACTTTAATTTGTTATACACATGTAAAAAAAAGCAGGGTAATATTCACTATTGTATAAATCAAACCAACCGTTTACCGTGTAAAATGTTTTTATGCACAATGGATCTCATAAAGCAGAACACAGAATCTATTTATCTATTTCACTAATGTTGCTGCGCTTGTACCAAAGCACAGCATAAATGATGTGGCATGGAAAGAGTTTCTTCTTCCTTCTCCAACATTTGGGAAATTGAATGGTCAAAGTCAGGACCATGTTCTTCAACCCTAGAGCCGATTATCTTTTACAAATTGAGCCTTTCATAGAGTTCTATGTTGGTAGCCACTAGGATAATCTCATATTTAGGACTGATTTCCCTGAGAAATTTTTTTTTTTTTTTTTCTAAAGGTAGTGGCTTTGTTTCTTTGACTATCAGGGGGGCTTAAGAACATTCTCGTCTTCTGAAGCCTTGATATGCGTTTTAAGACACCTTTGTGGTTAGTACCTGGAAGAATAAATGGCCAAACAGAGTTTTTGTCTTGGCCTCTTTTCTCCAACTCTGTCAGACATGTGGGGTTTGGCAAATCCCTTTAGCACATTTTGCCAGGCACTTTCCCCATAATTTTTTAAACCCATGTATGTTTCAAGAGAAATTTAATCTACATGTCTCTGATTCATTTACACTTAGCTCATCAGAATGTTATTTTGCTGGAGTTCTTTCATTGTCTGGGAGATCAGTGAATCCCCTTAGCAAACTCTATCCTTTTTCTTTCACAATTTCTGAGAATAAGCAAAATCTGAACTTTATAATTCTGTATTCTCAGGAACCAGTCATTCTGGGTGCTATTTGAAATACCAGCATGTTCACTGCCTTTGGTGATCGTGTGTCATTTAAATTTGTTGGGTCCAGAATAATAATAATTTATAAATTTGATTTAAAGATAACTTTTGAGACTTATTGATTTAAAGACATTTAAAGATAACTTATTGACTCTAAAGGGAAAGTTTCTGAAAAACGGGATATTTAGATAATTTTTATAATCTCCAAATATCCTGGCTACAATAAAATCATTAGTAATTGATTCAGAATATTGTTTGAATCCACTTGAAATTGATTCATTTGAAATCCTAGAGTTAAAGAAAGTAAAAAAGTTGGAAGCTTTTCTTCTCTGTCTAATGGTACCTTAAATTTGCTTCTAAGAATCACTGCAGTACACATTGTATGTTGTATAAAGCAAAATGGTTAATCTGTCTCTTAAAAAGCAGTTTCAGCATCCACCCGCAATGCTGTATGAGCTGCTAGAGACTCTTTGGCTCAGAGTCAGAAATCCTTCTTTCCAGACCTGCCTTCCACTGCCTACGTTTTTGTGTGACTGGAAGATCATCTGTAAACACCCTCTAGATCTTACCTCATGTAAAATTCAGGAAACCAGGCTTGCCCTACTTATTTGAAGATTTTTTCAGGATAAAATGAAATAATAAATTAACAGAACTTTATAATCTTTATATTTGAAGCATACTTCCCAATGGCACCTCTCAAACTATTTTTGGTGGAAGACAGTTTTTTTTTTCCCTTCAATCCATTGTGGGTTGAAATCTTTATAAAATGCAATAAAAATGAATTGCCAAAAAAAGAAATTAAAAAGACAAAAATAGAAGTGCAATGAAAAAAATTAGACCCAATAAACATAAAATGTTAAATTTTGATATAAAGGTTTCTAAATGCTTTGCTTAAATTTAATTTCCATCTCGTCATGTATGTGTAACATAAAGCTTGTGGACTGGCACAGATCTGCGGACCACACTTAGAGTAGCTGTGCTTCTGCATACGGAGCAGGAAGAACTTGCCTGTTGTTACTGTCCTAAGGGTATTCTTTTAGCACCTGACATTGATGGTTTCTAATTCCATGTCATGTGGTTTGAACTACCATCTCTCTTCCTGCTTTCCTAGATACAGTAGCTCCACTGATGAGACATCTTTCTGAATATTTCACATTTAGATTTCCAGTGATGCTCTTTTGGGCCTTATGCCTTGGCAATATTTGATTCTGCCAGCTCCCTTACCTAATACCCATAACTTAACTTCTCAGGCATCTCTCTTCTCTCTATTCCTATTTCTACCCTTCTGGGCAGGTCTTCTTGCTTGCACCATTACCAGCCTCTGTCCCGTCTATGGTACTCTTCACACTGTGATTGAATTGACATTCTTCAACTACATGCCTAAATATATAACTCCTTTTCTCACAAATCTTCTATGGTGTAGCAAATGAGCACTGCCTGCCTTACGCTTTCCTGCTGATTGGCCTCTTCTCATGCTATCCTCCCAGCTTAAACTATCCCCCAACCTCAGTATCCTGTCATTTGCATCCTCTCTATCATTCTGTGCTCATGCCAAACACCACCTTCTCCATGAAGCCTCTTTGGAGGGTATGTTCTGTTCTTCCCTCTAATAGTCTGTACCTCTCAGCTGACACAGATGCTCTTCTGTCCAGCTCTATGGTGCTTTGTAGGTTAGAATTAATAATTTCCCTCTCTTCTTCTCCAACCCACCCTAACTCAATTGTGAACAAATTGAAGTTAGGAGTCATGCTAGTCTTTTAAATAAAAAAAGAGTTATTATTAGTTATGGAATAGAACATACATTCCCTTTGCCATAAAAAGAATGTTCAAGTAGTATGGAGAGAGTTAATTGTCTCTTGATCACTTATCCTAATCTCAATCTCTTGGGTAACCAATGATCATGGGTTCGATGGGTTAGGGTGCATTATTTGAGACCTTTTCATTTTTTTATCTATTTTCACATGTAACTACAGAAATATGTTTATTTTGTGTGTACATGTCAGGAAGTCTATGTGTTGGCTTTTAGCACTTTTATTCTGAAAGTTTTTTTTTTTTCATTCAGTGATATGTCCTGGAGATCTTTTTATGTCAATACCCATAGGTCTACCTCATTTTATGACTGCCCCGTAACCTTCCAGGAAGAGATGTACCTGAGTTCATTTTGCCTATTGATGTACATCAAAATCATTTCTACTTTTTTGTTATTACAATATCAGAATTATTTCTACTTCTTTATGCCAATGTCTGTCTTTTCTAGAATTTAGTACAATGCCTCACCCACATGAATGCTTGATAAATACTTGTGGAATTGAACAAACCGGGGAGTTCCCAAGACTTGTTAACTTTTTGTTTAAGAGATTAGGAGTGATAGTCCCTTGAGGTGGTCTGTAGAAATTCCCTGGGGGACAACTCATATTTGGACTTCACAGTTAGAGTGAAATGTGAAGAACATGAAAGAGAGTTTCAAGGAGGTGAATGAAGATTAGAGAAGTAGAAAAGAAGGCCTAGGAAAAAAGGCCAAAAGGAGGCTGAGAGTGAACTTGATAATATTCTTTCCATATGAAGATCAGTGTTCTCTCTCTACAGAGGCAGAAGCAGGAGAGAACAGTGAACATGTTAAATTGGATTTGGTGTGAGGATTATTAGACCTAGGATAATTGTGGATTTCCCTCCTGGAGACTTTGAAAAAACAAAAATTGTTTCTCCTCTTTAAGAAACAGTGTAACAGTAGTCTTATCCGATAGCACAGAGCTAGAATAGGTGACTTCTCCTAGGGGATTTTTCCTGGTGGATGATTTATTAGCTCTTAATTCTCTCTTTAAACCCTTACCTATTGTAATCTGTTCAGTGAACTCAAAATTCCTAGGGCGCACAACTGTTATGTTAATGATGAGTGAAATGTGAGGGTGCAAGTCATCTGTCTAATTACATTGTTCCTAACTTCAATTTCTTCACCTTTTAACTGTCTTTCCTTGGAAATAAATTCTCTCAATTAGGTTGGTCATTGAAGTATGCCATTTTTTAAAAATTTTTTTATTTTACTTTAAGTTCTGGGGTACATGTGCAGAATGTACAGGTTTGTTACATAGGTATACATGTGCCATGGTGGTTTGCTACACCTATCAACCTGTCATCTAGGTTTTAAGCCCCACGTGTGTTAGGTGTTTGTCCTAATGATCTTTCTCCCATTTACCCCAACCCCTCGACAGGCCCTGGTGTGTGATGTTCCCCTCCCTGTGTCCATGTGATCTCATTGTTCAACTCCCACTTATGAGTGAGAACATGCAGTGTTTGGTTTTCTGTTCTTGTGTTTGCTGAGAATGATAGTATCCAGCTTCATCCATGTCCCTGCAAAGGACATGAACTCATTCTTTGTTATGGTTGCATAGTATTCCATGGTGTATATGTGCCACATTTTCTTTATCCAGTCTATCACTGACGGGCATTTAGGTTAGTTCCAAGTCTTTGCTATTATAAATAGTGCTGCAATAAACATACATGTGCATGTGTCTTTATAGTAGAATGATTTATAATCCTGTGGGTATATACCCAGTAATGGGATTCCTGGGTCAAATGGTATTCCTGGTTCTAGATCCTTGAGGAATCGCCACTCTGTCTTCCGCAATGGTTGAGCTAATTTACACACCCACCAACAGTGTAAAAGTGTTCCTATTTCTCCACATCCTTGCTAGCATCTGTTGTTTCCTGACTTATTAATGATTGCCATTCTAACTGGCGTGAGATGGCATCTCATTGTGGTTTTGATTTGCATTTCTCTAATGACCAGTGAAGATGAGTTTTCTTTTCATATGTTTGTTGGCCACATAAATGTCTTCTCCTGAGAAGTGTCTGTTCATGTCCTTTGCCCACTTTTTGATGGGGTTGTTTTTTTTTTTTTTTGTAAATTTGTTTAAGTTCCTTGTAGATTCTGGATATTAGACCTTTGTCAGGTGGATAGATTGCAAAAATTTTCTCCTATTCTGTAGATTGCCTATTAACCCTGATTATAGTTTCTTTTGCTGTGCAGAAGCTCTATACTTTAATTAGATCTCATTTGTCAATTTTTGCTTTCGTTGCAATTGCTTTTGGTGTTTTCATCATGAAATCTTTGCCCATGCCAATGTCCTGAATGGTATTACCTCGGTTTTCTTCTAGGGTTTTTATGGTTTTGGGTTTTACATTTAAGTCTTTAGTGCATCTTAAGTTAATTTTTGTATAAGGTGTAAGGAAGGGGTCCAGTTTTAGTTTTCTGCATATGTCTAGCCAGTTTTCCCAGCACCATTTATTAAATAGGGAATCCTTTCCTCATTGTTGTTCTTGTCAGGTTTGTTGAAGATCAGATGGTTGTAGATGTGTGGTGTTATTTCTGAGGCCTCTGTTCTGTTCCATTGGTCTATATATCTGTTTTGGTACCAGTACCATGCTGCTTTGGTTACTGTAGCCTTGTAGTATAGTTTGAAGTCAGGTAGCATGATGCCTCTAGCTTTGTTCTTTTTGCTTAGGATTGTCTTGGCTATACGGGCTCTCTTTTGGTTCCATATAAAATTTAAAGTAGTTTTTTCCAATTCTGTGAAGAAAATCAATGGTAGCTTGATGGGACTAGCATTGAATTTATAAATTACTTTGGGCAGTATGGCCATTTTCACTCTTGATTCTTCCTATCCATGAGCGTGGAATTTTTTTCCATTTGTTTGCATCCTATGATATTTCCTTGAGCAGTGGTTTGTAGTTCTCCTTGAAGAGGTCCTTCACATCCCTTGTAAGTTGTATTCCTAGGCATTTTATTCTCTCTGTAGCAATTGTGAATGGGAGGTCACTCATGATTTGGCTCTCTGTCTGTTATTGGTGTATAGGAATGCTTCTGATTTTTGCACATTGATTTTGAATCCTGAGACTTTGCTGAAGTTGCTTATCAGCTTAAGGAGTTTTTGGCCTGAGACGTTAGGGTTTTCTAAATATACAATCATGTCATCTGCAAACAGAGACAATTTGACTTCCTCTCTTCCTATTTGAATACCTTTTATTTCTTTCTCTTGCCTGATTACCCTGGCCAGAACTTCCAATACTATGTTGAATAGGAGTGGTGAGAGAGGGCATCCTTGTTGGAAGTCTGCCATTTATTCTTCCATCTTTATTTAAGCTACAGTGCCATCAGCATCAGTGGCTTGAGTAAGGAATGGACTTTGGAAATACATACATGTTGAACCCATGTCTTTTAAAAGATTGTATATGTTATGTTCTCTATATATTCAACTTTTTATTTTCCAAATGTCTTGTATTCCATCATCTCATCACAGAGTATCTTACCAGGAGGAAGTGAAGCTCATTCCCTCAGTGGCCCTGGCTCTTTGCCTCAGCACTTAGTATTGTAATAAAAAAGCCTGAATAGCCAAAGCAATTATAAGCAAAAAGAACAAAGTTTAAGGTATCGCATTTACCTGACTTCAAATTATACTACAATGCTATAGTAACCAAAACAGCATGGTACTGATATAAAAATAGACAGATAAATAGGAACCCAAAAATAAAGCCATATACCTACAACCAACTGATCTTTGACAAAGTCAACAAGAATATACACTGGGGAAAGAACACTTTATTCAATAAGTGGTGCTGGGAAAATTGGATTGCCATATGCAGAAGAATGAAACTGGACCCATACCTCTTACCATATACAATGATTTACTCAAGATGGAGTAAAGACTTAAACATAAGACCTGAAACTATAAAAACACTAGAAGAAAACCTAGAAAAAACTCTTCTGCACACCGATCTAGACAATTTATGACTAAGTCTTCAAAGACAAATGCAACAAAAACAAAAATAGACAAATGGGACTTAATTAAACTAAAATGTTTCTGCACAGTGAAAGAAATAGTCAACAGAGTAAACAACCTACAGAATGGGAAAAAAATATTTGCAAACTATGCATCTGACAAAGGGCTAATGTCCAGAACCAACAAAGAACTTAAACAACTCAAGAAGAAAAAAATTAAAAAAAAAATCATTAAAAAGCAGGCAAAGTACATGAACAGACATTTTTGAAAACAAGACATCCACTTGACCAAGAAACATGAAAAAAATGCTTAACATCAGTAATCTTCAGAGAAATGCTAATTGAAATCAGAACGAGATAGCGTCTTACACCAGTCTGGATGGCTATTGTTAAAAGGTCAAAAAATAACAGATGTTGGTAATCATGCAGAGTAAAGGGAATGCTTATACACTGTTAGTGGGGATTGTAAATGAGTATAATCTTTACAGCAAACAATATGGAGATTTCTTAAATAACTAAAAATAAAACTACCATTAGATTCAGCAATCCTACTACTGAGTATCTACACAAAGGGAAAAAAATCATTATATTAAAAAGATATCTCCACTTCTATGTTAACTGGATCACTATTTACAAGAGTGAAGACATGGAATCAACCTACGTGCCCATCGGTGAGGAACAGGACAAATTTAATATGTGGTGTATTTATACCGTGGAATACTACTCAGCCTTTAAAAAGAATAAAATCATGTCTTTTGCAGCAACATGGATGGAACTGGAGGCCACTATTCTAAGTGAAATAACTCAGAAACAGAAAGTCAAATAGTAGAAGGTGAACAGTGGGTACACAGGGACATTGAGTGGAATAGTGGACATTGGACACTACAAAAGATGGGAAGGTGGGGAGGGGGATGAGGTTGAAAAATTGCCTGTTGGGTACAATGTACACTATTTGGGCAATGGGCACACTAGAAACCCAGACTTTACCACTACACAATATACGCATGTAAGAAATCTGCACTTGTACCCCTAAATCTATACAAATAAAAATTTTTTAAAACTCATTGGAAACATTTTTTGGGCCATTTTGCAGGAGAATTAAGTGATTTTTTTTGTTTGTTTTTTTGGGTTTTTTTTTGTTTTGTTTTTAAGCAGTGAATCCAGAGACGATGGTGTTGCTCCTGCCTTTGTTATTCCATAAGTAGCATGTTGGAGAGTCCATTGTGGATCTTCTGGCTGCCTTTGCAATTGGGATCTTGTTCTTTGAAAATAACTGGGCAAGGATGTTTATGCAAGGTTGATGACAAGTGCTTGAAGTAGTAATATGAATTTAATCTGTCAAGCCCTAGAAGTGAGCATGCCTCCTGGAATAGCACTAAGTCAAGCCTTGCCCTACTCGCCCTCATTGTCTCATAGGAAGGAGCCAATGCTGACCATTTGTGGCCTCCATGACCACTAAGCCTTAAGTTCCCTCTTGATGGAGAGGGGCTTTTATGAAGAGTTGGAGATAGTCCTTGTTGGTTGTATATTATTCTGTGAAATGAAAACAGCAGAGGCCTTGCCAGATGTGAGGAAGCAAAAAAAAAAAAAAAAAAAATCTCTCCCTTGTAACGTGGGCATTTGCTGCTGGGAGTGTCTCCTGCTGCTGAGCAATTCTAAAGAAACATTGAGGGAAGTTAACAACAAAGAAACATAAGGAGGGAAGTTGTGGAGGCAAAGGTACAGAATAAGGATGAACATGAAAATTACTGAAATAAGTACTGAACCAATGTACAAAGTAAAGACAACTTTATAAAAAGACACCCTTGTGTTGATGGGAAGCTGAAGTGTCAGCAATACAGACTACACGAACGGTCATTTCTCTGATGCCCGACATGGCAATATCTTCTGTAGCTTCTAATTCTTTTTGTGTTCCACAGTCAGCAAAAAAGGAGGCACTTGCATGAATGAATGAGATTGTATTAAGGACACAAGCCATGTTCATATTCTCTGTTGCTCTTTGGGCTCCTGAGAGATTTTTTTTTTTCCCCTTTTTGCCTATTTCTGGATTCTTGGCAAAGTTCCATCTGGGAGAGATTGCCCACAAAGAAAGACATTAGTCACTCTGACACCTAACACTCCAAGAAACGAAGCAGAACAGCCCAGAGTGAGGCAGGCTACAGGAGTCAGAACTTTGCTAAGCCCTTAATCAGGGTCAGAGTAACCTTAGCCATTTCCCATCTATGTCTCTTTTGAACCATAGCTACTAAGTTGTGTCTTTTTTCAAAAGGATTTAACACTTACATTTATCCAGGAATTATCCGGGAAACTGCTAATTTTATTTGTCCTTTCAGCCTGTTATTTTAGGTTAAATCTATTAAGGCAAATTATTAAGGCTGTAACCGTAAGCCCACCAATTTTCCCCGGCCTCATTGTAAATAGTGTTATAATAAGGTCCTATTTAAGCATCTCCTAAATAATCAGAAGCCTCCATTAATCTGCAGTGTTTTTACTATGCTCCATTGTTTTGTGGGGGAGTGGGGCAGAGTAACAGAATCAATTAAACAACTCCATCACAGGGAGTTAAAAAGCCGTAAAACGCCTTTCAGGATATGCCTTCCACGTTTTCTTCATGTGTAGATGATATAATTACTCTCAGAGTCATTGAGAATTGGGGCTAAAAAAGGCTTTGGAAAATGTCATCCAAACATTACCTAAAGTCCAACCATCTTTTTAAATAAATGAGGATACAGGGAGCCGGATATAAATTGTAATGTCTAAAGCTTCGGGCTCATCAGGGCTGAGCTGGACCTAGAACGCAGACCTCTTCATTCCCAAGCTGACTGTTTTATTTGGTGTAATGGCCTGAAGCAGTTTCTAGATTATCATTTGCCAAATAAAATTTGCACTTCCTTATACTTAGTAAAGCAAGAAAATTAATACATTTTTGAAAGGACAGTGAAAACAGAGGGAGTGCTGCTCAATCTTAAACTAAAGAGAACTGCCAATTATTCAGAATATGCTAAAGCTGCTGCTTTTTTGCTCTCTAAAATCTGCTATTTGTGTTCCTTTTTTTTTTTTTTTTCCTTTTTAACTAGAGGCAGTAGAGTTCAGGATCCTGTTTTCACATGCGGGATATATTTCTAAAGAACTTAGCGGGTAATTCAGGACTAATATTCTCATTGGATGAAATGTAAAGAAAATGTAAAGACAGCACATTTTTCAGGGCAGGATTAATCTGAGGATTAATCTGCTGCTCTAGGGGCCTGTTCCTGTGCCCTTATTCTAATAGCCATTTTACCAGCCCTTTTCTCGTCTCTTCCATTATTCTTGCCCCATTGGCTCTCCCTCTTACAAGCTATGTTTTCTTGGACAAGAAACTTAACCTCTCTGTGTCTCAGTTTCCTCATCTGTAAAGGTAATGATGCTCTGCACCTCATAGGGTTGCTATCCCTTGTAGGGATGATTAAATGGATAATTTATTGTGTGTTATGCTGTATTAGTCCATTTTCATACTGCTGTAAAGAAATACCCGAGACTGGGTAATTTATAAAGAAAAAGAGGTTTAATGGACTTATAGTCCCCCATGGCTGGGGAGGCCTCACAATCATGGCAGAAAGTGAAGCAGGACCAAAGGCACATCTTACATGGTGGCAGGCAAGAGAGCATGTGCAGGGAAACTGCCCTTTTATAGAACCATCAAATCTCATGAGACTTATTCACTATCACTAGAATAGCACGGGAAAAACCCACCCCATGATTCAATTACCTCCCACTGGGTCCCTCCCATGGCACATGGGGATTATGGGAGCTACAATTCAAGATGAGATTTGGGTGGGGACATAGCCAAACCATATCACATATGGAATTAGATTTGGTTGCATATATATAGCATATATATATAAGACAAAATAACAGTGGCTCAAACAAAGTAGAAATGTATTTTTTGCTTGAATTACAAAAAGTTTGAAGGCAGGCACCCAGGGCTGCTGTGGCAGCTTTTTTTTTTTTTTAATTATTATTTTTTTATTATACTTTAAGTTTTAGGGTACATGTGCACAATGTGCAGGTTAGTTACATATGTATACATGTGCCATGTTGGTGTGCTGCACCCAGTAACTCGTCATTTAACATTAGGTGTATCTCCAAATGCTATCCCTGCCCCCTCCCCCCACCCCGCAACAGGCCCCGGTGTGTGATGTTCCCTTTCCTGTGTCCATGTGTTCTCATTGTTCAATTCCCACCTATGAGTGAGAACATGCAGT
Organism: Pongo pygmaeus; assembly: GCF_028885625.2. Taxonomy (NCBI): domain Eukaryota; kingdom Metazoa; phylum Chordata; class Mammalia; order Primates; family Hominidae; genus Pongo; species Pongo pygmaeus. The sequence continues at coordinate 99,778,505 of NC_072384.2, read as the reverse complement.
GTTTGGTTTTTTGTCCTTGCAGTAGTTTGCTGGCAGCTTTAACAGGACTGCAGTGTCTGTGTTTCTCCTCTGCCGTCCCTGTACAAACAAAGCCTGCCCATCCCATACCTGTGACCCTCCCTTTCCTCTGGTGGTCACATCCTCTGCAACCCCCCAGCATTCCTGTGCCACAGCTGGCTGCCCAGTGCTCCTCAGCCAAGCTGTGTTTCACCTGGGGAGTTTATTTTCACTGCCAACTTGGGAACATCCATTTGGAAAGAAGGAGAATATAATTTACATGTAGGCAATGATGGTGGCTAGACCATCTTTAAGAAATTAACCTCCCATCCTTGCCTTCATCTCTCCTCTGCCTTCTCTGCTTTCTTCCCCCAACTTCTCTTAGTTATGCCATTACTTTTACCCTGTTGTAATTTGTAACATTTACATCTTATTCTGTCACCATATGTATCTTTAATAGTTTATTCATTACTGATGTTAATAAGAGATAAACATTGTTGATGGTTAATTTTGGACTTTTTTTTTTTTAGTCAGATTCTCAGCTGTCATCTTGGAATGATTTTTCTATTGATCCCTTGAGTTTTTCACTGTCTTTTGACTCTCATGTCTTTACCTTTTTTGGATTCTTTCTGCATTGCTGGAGCCTATCCTCACTGTTTTCAGAAAGTAGGCATGAGACGTAAATCATCTGCATCATTGCATACATAAACATATCAGTATTTTGTCCTCAAAATCACTAGTCTGAATTTCATAGAATTCTAAATTCAAAATAGTTTTCCTTCAGACTTTTGAAAGCATGGCTCTGTTGACTTCTAGAATCAAGTTATTCTGATGTCCGAAGCCAATCTGATTTGCATTCCCTTTTTATAGGACACACTATACTTTGGCTTTTATCTTGGTATTTGACCCAATTTTGCCATTAGGTTTTGGTTTCAGACACTGTAAGTCAAAATAAGTGAGACTTAGATGTCATTTCTGGCATCACTGAACTTGTGCATGATCAATTATGTTCTTGAGTAAGTTTCTTAATATAAAATTAGTCCAATAATGGTATTAGAAGAAAGGCATATTGTTCAGATTATTGTTACTATTTAGATCCTTACTTTCAAATATAGCTAAGTACCTTAGGTATAACTTTTAGTGAGAAAAAAATTCTTTACATTCTGAAATTCTATCATAGTAAAAATGTGCAAATATTATAAGACTAACATGGCACACTAACAATTGACAATGATTGTCAGAATATCAGTTTTATGGATTAAAAATAATTATTAAGAACTTTAAAATACACAAACAAGAAACTAAGTTGAGAGTTAATATGACTATTAGAAATGGTGTTTCAGCTGGGAAATCCCCAGGTCTTTCTCCTCAACTTAGGCAGCTCTTTGGTTTGCCCTGCCTGGCTTCTCATTCCCTGTGCCATGTCTGGGAAGCTCTCCCAAGTTGTAAGCTGTGGGGATTGATTGCGGGCTCACCTTATTCGTTTCCAATTTCTCAAGGATCATTGTCCTTTGTTCCTTGATGTCCAATGTCTTAAAAAAAAATGTTTCATTTGTTTTGTCTGGTGTTTTAGGTTTTCATGCAGTAGGATAAATATGGTCTCTATTATTCCATCTTGATTAGCGGTGACAGTCTTATAAATGTAAACGTTTATATGAAGGAAAATCTCCTAAATAAAGCAGAATAGCACTCATGACAAATTAACTTTAAGACCCAGACCTAATACAGAAGAAAAAAGAATGTGATGAAAAGAAGAAAAATGAAGAATTCTAAACACATTTTTTCTCACTATACTGCAAAACTACATTACAGAATTATTTCAGAAGCAGTTTTCTATTATTTTGAATCTATGGAAACTGTTGTAGGTTGAATTGTGTCCCAAAAAAGATACTTTGAAGTCCTAACCCTCAGTGCCTCAGAATGTGACCTTATTTGGATGTCATGTCCTGGCAGTTGGAAGAAGTGAAGGTGAGGTCATACTGCAGTAGGGTGAGCTCTTTATATGGTATGACTTGGTGTCCTCATAAGAAGACAATGTGAAGACACAGAGACATGGAGGGGAGAATGCCATGTGATGACAGGGGCAGGGTTGGAGTGACACAGCTGCAGGCCAAGAAATGCCAAGGCTTGGCAGTGGCCACCAGCAGCTGGGAAGAGGCAAGGATGGATCCTCCCCAGAGAATCAGAGAGAGCAGGGCCCTCTTGCCCCCTTGATATAAGGCTTCTGGCTGCCAGAGCTAGGAGAGACTACATTTGTGTTGACTGAAGCCACCTAGTTTATGGTACTTTGTTATGGTAGCCCTGGGAGCCTCATTCAGAGATTATACCTCTTTTAAAGTTATTAAAATGATTCTTATAGTTTGCTAGCCATTTTTGGTTTTCAAAGCTGGAGAATTGAGCAGTACATTCTAGGTAGAAGGCTTCTTCTAGCAAACATGCTACTCAAAATATTTTTCTGAACTATATATTTTTGCACATAAAAAGATTAGTGATATTATTAAAAGTGCCAGTTGAAGTTAATGTCTATTTAATATCCCAAATGGTGCAGTAACAGCAGGAGCAAGTTAGCAGCTGACAGTTCTGAAAAAATTGTCTGTCTTGCCCTATTAAAATTTGACTAACACTGAATTTGAAAATTAATCAATTTTGAATAAAATTTTATATTTGTTCTTGTATTCCTGAAGTTTATTCCATGATGATGATTTTTAGCTTTGGCTGGGTATTGGTTTTTACTCTTGGCTGTTTGTTTTTTTGACTGATATGTGCATTCAGAGTATCTCTACCTTGAAGTTAGGGGTACTTTTACCTCTAAATCTGCATAGAAGCTTTTTGGATTCTCCTATCTGGTCTACATCATTGGGCATCTTACTGTCTGGCTTCTGGTTGGGCAGTGGGGAACTCAGGCAAGCCATCAGATGGTTGAGGTATTTTCCTTTAGTTCTCTTCCTAGACTTTTCTTGGGCTGGCTGAGGATTGACTAAACATCACTGCTCCTCTCAACATGACATTCTCATCATGACTCTCTAATTCCAGGATGTGGAAACCCAGGAATTGGAAGCCCATCCCTTTGGTTGCTTCCAGCCAGGTGTGGTGACAGCTCCGCTGCTACTTGTCCTAGAGGACTGCAATGTCCCTTCTAGTTTTCTATAGCCTTTTTTCAACAGTCCCTTTAAAAGCCCTTCTGGAATAATCTTAATTTCAGTTTTCCATCTATTCCTGTTAGGACTATGACTGATACAGACCAGTTGGTAAATCACACTCTCAGCGTTGCAAAATGGTATAGCCATGTAGAACCAAATACCACAATAGAATAAGGTAGGTCCATAACAACCCAATATCAAAGCCCATAACAAAGACTCCTGAGGGAAAAACGATTGAAAAAATTTTACTTCTCATTTTCAAGGGAGTATTAATACATATTTTTCTAATAAAGCAGAAAAGCCAAATTATACAGAGAATTCATTTCATTTTTCAATCCCCCCCTCCCGCCCCCTCACAACCCCCATTAGATAGTCACCTTCTGTCATTACACATATGGGTCTGTATTCTTTACACTTAGCAGAGCCTCATCCTTCAGCAAGGAGTTGTAAGTTACTTTTGCTTCTTATATGAAAAACTGTGGGTGTGAATTCAGGTTGCCACCTGACTGTACTCTTCCTGTATTTTTAGTAATGTGCCCATACCTCACTCAGTCTGACTGCATTTTGGCACTCTGTATTCAAAGCTGTCATCAGAAGGCTGCACCCTATTGAAGCCTACTGTGGCTGTTTTCTTGTAAAATTCCTTATTAATATCTATTTCTTAATGTGACATGTACTGTTGTTTTGATATTACTTCCAATGTCATGAGCAACTCTTTTCCTGGGAAAAATTCCCAGATTAAAAAAAAAATCAGTGCATTTTACTTAATCTCTGTGGCACTCTATAGAACATAGCACTCACTTCTTGTCTTATTGTAAGATCATTATTGCCACCCTAATTCCTCATACGGAACAGGATGGTTTGCACTAAAGCAAAGAGAAGACTTTCTCGGGAAGAGACTATTTTTGAGAATTTTCCTTACTGATGATTCAAGTTCATAGAATGCTACGACTTCAGGGGCCTTAGCAATAATCTAATTTAAAGAGCTACAGTCATAGATAAAGAAGCCAAGTGAGGCCCAAAGACTTGCTGAAAGATACACAGCTAGATAGTGAAGGAGTTAGAACTAAAACCAAGATCTCAAAATTTTTGGTCTAGTGCCTTTTCTACTGCACCATACATTCTTTTAAAGAAAAATATTATACAGTTGAATCTCATTAATTTGTGCAAATTATGTTCTATAAAGTCACTGGGAACACTGAGTTACCAAACTATTGACTTATTGCTCCCAAGCTTAGAGTCTTGCGAGCCCTCCAGTCAAAATATTTTTGTCAACCAGTTGACACATTACCTTGTTATATGTGTGTTTCTGTTTAAAGACATTTTATTTAATATATATTGTTGATTCATTAACATTGAACTCATGACCAACAGCACCATGACTCATGCCTGAACAACGCTTCTTGAACTCATATATTCTCTCCATAAGGTGTTTCCTAGCTTTCTTGTTCTTAGGAACATTAGACAGCACTTCAGCATTACTTGAAGCACATTTTAACTAGTGAAATCACCAAAAAAGCACAAAAATGTGGCACTAAGTAGATTGTGAAAAAGACACTTCTTTATGGTATCAGAGCTGAAACAAGAAGGCAGAGTGTAGCCTTGTTCACCTCAGCTAGGAACATGCACTTTGGGCAACTCAACTTTTTTGCCACTCTGTATATGTCTATGAATGACGGCAAAAGTTTCATGAGGTTTAATTTTGGGGTTTCAAATAAATTTTAGCAAATAGGCAAATGTGCAAATATGGAAGCTGAGAATGATGATCAACTGAATATAGAAAAAGAGATTAACAAATATATGAATGGGACAAATCATGGCTACAAAAGTGGTATTGTGACAATATTGGCACCTCTTATTAGAGAAATAAATAAGATTTTTCTGTAAAGAATGCCTGTTTTTACAAAAACCTTTTCTACTTCTTATATTCTTCTCCAGGTATCTTCTTTGCTCCCTCGACTGCAAAACTTGAACTTGTCTCTGCCTTCTCACCTACCTTTCCTCTCCATTTCACTGAAAATATTCTTGCTAGATCTGTCTTGCCTAAACCAGTGGCAGATTTTCATTTTTCATCTTATTTAACCTCTAAAACCATTTAATCACCCCAGCCCTCCGAAACATCTTCCTCACTTGGTTTTCAATACAATATGCTTTCATAGTTTTCTCCTACTCCATACGCAATTCTCAGTCTCCTTTGTCAATTTCCCCTCCCTGCAATCCATCTCTAAATATTAAAATTCCTCAAGGCTCAGTTTTTTGCTTTATTCTCTATCCTCTCTTTCTAGTAGCACAGATGGAAATAGATTTAAACAATTCATACTGTGGAAAATGAGGGGGGCTGTTATTGGCTAGGACTAGCTGCCCTGGGTTAAAAGGAGCATTATCTCCATACAATGTAATAAGTTCAGGAGAAACACTTGTACTATATGACTTTCAAATTTATAGCTTCAGATTAGGCTTCTCTGAGCTCAGAGTCAGAGTCAGACTGAAATATTCAACTGCCCAGCCAATAGATTTTTGCATCTGGTCATGATGGAGTAACATGCATAAGTTTACTTTCTACCTTAAACAACAGGAGAACTGGAGAAAGATATGGAGCAGATGTTTTTTAAGTTTTTGAAAATAGGGAGTATAGTATCGGGATTCCAAAGAGAAGAGAAATAATTACATCTGCCCTGTAATTGCCCTAGATTTTCACTTGGGGAACAGGGAGGAGATCCCAAGTACAGTGTGATGGCTTTGATTTCTCTGAGTCTTGGCAAACAGAGACTGGTGTTCAGGGTATCTGAGGGATCTAGAATTTATAAAGCAGAGTTTCAGAAAGAAAGGAGCTACAAAGAAAGAGCTCCAGAAATGTACTTATGGATACCATTGAGTTTTTACTAAATACTAAGGCATGCACAAATAAGGTTAAACTTCGTTTGGTCAAAGACCAAACAGGGAACTGAATGGTTTCTAAGCTCATAGAATCTTCCAAGAAATAGTCATGCTTTCAGCAGTCAGAGTGGAAAACCCCTGTTGAAGGCACGAAGAATGTAGTAATTGAGATACCAGAAGGTTATGTCTTCATAGTGAGGGTGAAATTCCCCCTGGAGAAAAGGCTGCTATAGGCCTACCTAACAAAGACTGAGAACAAACCTTGAAATAATTTGCTTTATTCATAGGTAACTTAACTGTCTAACACAAACACAGCCCAGTACTTTTTAAAGATAGATAATGAAATTCAGGTACTAAACAAGATAAAATCCACAATGTCTAGTATTAATAAAAATGTTACATATTTCAAGAAGCAGGAAAATCTGATCCATAACCAGGACAAAAAACTGTCAATAGAAACTGACTCAGAAATGATAGTGGGGATGATATTAGTAGACATGAACATTAAAACAGCTATTTTAAAAATATGCATGGTAAGGAAAGGAATTGATGATATAAAAGTAATCGTGTGGAACTTCTAGTCATGAAAAAATCACAATATCTGAAATGAAAAATTCTCTGGATGGCATTATTGGCAGATTAGACAACGTAGAATAAAAAAGTGGTACATTTGAAGACATAGCAGTAGATTTATCCAAAATGACATGCAGACATTTAAAAAAAAATTCAGAAAAAAAGCTCAGAATCTCAGTGATATTACAATATTAAACAATCTAACATAAATGTAGTTGGAATCTAAGAGGAAAAGGAGAGAAGCACAGAAAATAATATTTGTAGAAATTACAGTCAAATATTTCTAAAATTTGATAAAAATAATCAATCTATAGATCCAGATACAGTACAAACGTAAAGAAAAACACATCAAGACACATCAGAATCAAACTCCTATAAAGCCAAAACACAGAAAATTTTAAAGCATTGAGGAGAAAAAATAGTGCATTGTGTATAGATGAACAGAGACATAAATTGCTGCAGACTTCTGTTCACAAATTATGTAAGTCAAAAGATAATGGGATACTATCTTTAAAGTCCTGAAAGAACTTGTCAACTTAGAATTCTATACTTATTTTTGGGCATTTTTTTAATGGAGAAAAAACAACTTTGAATTAAACAAAAGCTGAGATGATTCGTTGTCAGTAGACCTGCTCTACAAGATATGTTAAAGAGGAAAGAAAACTTTACCAAATGGAGACATACATATATGCTAAAGGAAAAGAGAGAAAAACCAAATTATCAATATAAGGAATGAAAGAGGAAGCATCATTACAGAACCAACAGTCATTAAAAAGAAAATAATGAAATATTATGCCCAACTTTATGATAATAAATCCAATGCCTTGGATGAAATGGGCAAATTTCTTGAAAGACACAAATTGTAAAGACTTATTCAAGAAGTAATAGAAAATATTAATAGTAATATTTATATATATATATAAAATATTGAATTTATAAGAAAAAATTTGTAACAATCTAATCTTCAGGCCCAGTTGGCTTCACTGGTGAATTTTCTCAAATATTCAAGGAAGAACTACTAATACCATACAAATTCTTTCAGAAAATTGAGGAGTGGGGAGGACATTCCACCTGTATGCCCCATGGTCAAGTGTTTTGTCTCTAAATCTAGGAGTCGAATAACATGCCAGAAACACTTTACCATGGGGCATTAAGTAACTAAGTGTCCATTATCATCTGGGATATATATAAGTGATAAAGTCTGACATGCCCAGCAGTAGTTCATCATAAGATGAAAATAGTATATATGAGAAAGCTCAAATATGACCAGAGGGCCTAAATAAGCTGACCAGGAGCAGATAGCCCAGATCCCTATGTCAACCAGCACACAGCCCCTTCCCCAGCTTGCAACTATAGTCCTATGGGGGATGTCCCATATAATCGGCTGAAGGAGGGAAAAGCCTGAGCTTGGATTACAGATGGGTCAGCTAATTATGGGGAACAACTAAACATGGTCGAAAGCTGCATTGTAGCCACATTCAGGGGTGGCCTTGAAGGTCAGTGAAAAGAAGAAACTTCAGCAGACAGAGCTGTGAGTCGTGCAGCTGGCCATTCACTTTAAGGAAGGAGACATGGCCCAAAGTGATAATATATCCATATTCATAAACAGTAACCAATGGCCTTGCCATCTGGTCAGGGCCCTGAAAAGCAAAGTTTGGAAGATAAATGGTCTAGGATAAAGGCATGTGGATGAACATATGGGAGTGGACATGAAGTGTGAAGGTTTTTATATTATACATTAATAAAAAGGCTCCATCTGTAGTTAAAATGGTTTAACCGGTTAGCATTAAGGAGTTTTTAATATTGGCCTACCTTGAACCAGCATAATTGGAGGATTAACAGAGTGCCCAAGGTGACAGAGATAGAGGCTATGCATGGTCTCATGAGCATAACCTCCTACTTCCAAGGCCAGTCCAATTAATTATTCCTATCTCTGAATGTTCAACCCAATTTACCTACTGGGATTTTGTGGTTTCCATCCCTGCATCTCTGGGTTCATCAGGATTCTAACACCTAAAGAGGGTGCATTTTTACCAGGTGACGTAGCAAAGGTCACATCAAACTAAGACTTAACAGTTGTCCCCAGGACACTCTAGACTTCCTGTATTCAGGGAATAGCAGCAAAAAGGAGGTATCACTCTTTTGACAGGGATAATGGACACTAATCAGCAGGAAGACTTAAGGCTGCCTTTACAAAATGGGGACAGGACAGAAAACATGGAGATCAGATGATGCATTTGAGAACCTCCTTTCCCCTGTTATAACTGTGAATAGACATGGTTAGCAATCCTAGCCCAAGATAGGGATTGTTAGCAAGGACCCAGAGCCCTCAAGAATGAAGGCTTGGTTCATACCACCTGGCTAGCCAGTGAGACTTCCTGCCATCCTTTCATAGCTGTCCAACCTGCAGCAGATATGAAGTCTCTGCTGGCTACTCCACTGCCTCCTCCTTTATCCTTCACAGGTATTTCCCCAAGTACATCTTTTGTGCATCTAATCTCATCTTGGCATCTGCTTCTTTGAGGAGCCAGACTGACACAAAATGAAACTTGCTCAACTTGATAAAGTGCATCTACACATAATCTACAGCTAGCATTACGATGACTGTTTTCTCTTTAAGGTAGGAAACAAGGCAATAAGTACACTGTCAGTACTCCAATTCAATATTGTAGTGAGAGCAGTAAGGCAAGAAAAAGAACTAAAAAGCATATGGATTAGGTAGGACAAAATATAATTTATTTACAGATGATTATAAAGAAAATCCTAAGATGTTTATAAAAAAACTTACTAGAACTAAGTGTAGTAAGGTTGCAGTATACAAAATCAGCATACAAAAATAAAGTATAATTCAAAACATTAGAACTAAAACATTAGAAATTGAAATTAAAGAAAAATATAATTTACAATAGGATAAAAATGATGGAATTCATAGGGATACATTTAGAAGCTATCTGAAACTGAACATAACCAAATTCTGGATTCTTACCACCTCCTGGGGGTAAGGTTCCAGTACTATCTCAGCCCATAGTACTTATGTTCTTTTAGTTGTCCAGACCAAAACTGTAGGATATATTCCTTACTTTCCCCCTCTTACCACACATCTAGTCTATCAACAAGTCTAGTGCATCTTTAAAATATATCTTGAATCCTATTTTCACCACCTTTCCTAGAGCAATCCATGTCCATCTCCCTTGTTTGACCTTCTGACTGGCCTCTGGGCTGTCATTTGTTGTTTCTGTGGCCCCATGAGCTCACATGCAAACATGTATCTGAGCAGGATGTCCTAACAGAATGGTCCTGACTCCTGAATGAAGGCTTCCACAGAACCTCAGTCCTCTTAGTGGGGAGAAATTTTCATCTGCAGAATTGTTTCAATCCTTGTTTTATAGTATATTTTGCCTAAAAATCACTAGGATCTCTATGTCTGTGGATAGGGCTGATTTACAATTTGGGGTGGTTTACAAGATTCCTAGTTCAAGAGCTCCCTCTGCTGTCAGTGTAGCAAAGTGTGGCTGCTTTCTTTGCTGATTGGCTGTGTGTGAGGGGTGGGGGCACTGATGGGAGGAAGACTTGTGCATTCTTTTGTTTTTAAGGGTCCTAACTTTCCCATTCTTGCCTTTTCGTTCTGCACTGTACGGTTTTCTAAAGGTGATTCTCCCTTCCCATTTACCCAGCTCTTCTTGGAAGAGTTACTTTTCCAAGATGCCACCTTGAGTCCTGCACACACTTACAAGTCTCTTCTCATTTCACTCTGATCAACCACCACACTTTTCAGCATTTTGCATGTAGGGAGGACTTTCTCTTTCTGTGATTTTAGATCACTCTATGGCCTTTGCTTCTCTTCCCTCTTCCGCCCAGTCTTCCCTGGACAGTACTTGCCCCTCGACCCCCAACCCCAAGGCTTGGGGCAGCAGGACCATGTAGGGTAGTATGCTAGGATCTCATGCTCCTTGGTTTTTGTTTTTGTCTTTTTAACTTACAGTAATTGGGAATTTGGATTTTCTCTGTCTTTTATTCATGCCAAGGACAGATTTTTATGTTCCTTTCTTTGTTATTGCTATTCTTTATTGGGTTGTTTTTTGGAGAATGTGTTGGAAAATACAAACTGACGCAGCAACTATTACCCCAGTTATGGAATTCCTTAGTTCCTGACCTCTTAGGATTTGGGCAACACTGGATATAAAAGGTTATTTCCAGGAAGAGCTATATTCTAGAGGCAAGATTCAATTGTCCTCTGAGGGGCGGTCAGAAAAACAGTCCTCTGAAATCAAGACTGAATTCAGGACAATTTCTGAATCCAGGCTGCAGTGTTCTTAGGAGAAGGGAAGGGTAAAGCCTACTCCATAGACCTTCATCCATACCTAAAAATGGGTATGGGAAGGGGAAGGTAATTCTATCATTTTAGCCCATTTTTATATGTTTTTAAAAGGTTTATTCTATAGAAAAATTTAACTTTGTGTTATAGAAAAATTTAAATACATACAATAATAAAGAAATAATTTAATAAGCTCCATGCACCCAATAATAACTTTTAAGGGGGTACATGTGCAGGTTTGTTAAATGGGTAAGTTGCCAGTTGCAGAGGTTCAATGTACAAATTATTTTGCCACCCAGGTAATGAGCATAGTACCCTGTAGGCAATTTTTTAACCTTCACACCTCTTGCTCAAACCCTCTAATGCAGTGCTGTCCAGTAGAAATATAATGTGAATCACAAACATAATTTTAAACTTCCTACAAGACATATGGCTTTAAAAAGTAAAGAGAAACAGGGGAAACCAATTTGATCAATATAGTTTACCTAATAAATATATCTAAAATGCGATTTCAATGTCAATCAATATAACAAAATTATCACTGAAGTATCTAACATTCCTCTTTTCATGCTGACTCATCAAAATCTTTGATGTATTTGTTACTTGCAGCACATCTCAGTTTAGCCATTTTTCAGGTGCTCAACAGCCACATGAGCTGGTGCCTACCTTACTGGACAGCACAGTCCTAATACCTTCCTGTTACTCTTAGAATAAAGCCCAGAGTCCTTGCCAGGCCTCTAGGACCTTACATAATCTGGCTTCTTTCCACCTCCCACTCAATCACCCTGCTTAATTTCTGGATTTAACACTGGCTTTCTTGTTGTTCTCACCTTAGGGTCGTTCCATCTGCTATTTCTTCAATGGCTGATGCTTTTTCAGGGCTTCCGTCCTCACTTCATTTTACTTTCTCCTTAAATGTCACCAACTCAGAAAGGCCTTCCCTGGCTATGTTCTATTGCCTGTTTTATTTTTCCTTACAGTGTTTTATCACTACTTGCCACTATGTTATACATGTTTTTATGCATTTATTTATTGTAAACTCCACAAGGGCACAGATCTGTGCTATTTACCATTATATCTCTGGAACCTAGAATAATAACTGATGCATAGAGACAGCTTGATAAATATTTGTTGAATGGAAGAAGGAACCATATTTTTAGATTAGGATTGTATTGACCTGCTAATATTCATTTACCAAAAACTGAGATACACATTTGAGGGACTATTTATTGAGTATGCTGAGGGTCTGCCACTCTGGTATTTTTTATTCTTAGGCACTGGTTTGGAATAAAGTTGAATTATTCCTACAAAGGTCGCGAGAGTTGCATAGGGAGGCGAGGGTCTTCTGGGGTTTCTTTTTTCCCACCTTTGTTACCATGTGATGACTCAAATTCTGGTTTAAGACTTTGGTGGAAATATTATTATTATTTTCTTTCCAACTTTTATTTTAGGTTCAAGGGTACATGTGCAGGTTTGTTACATGGGTAAATTGAATGTCACGGGGGTTTGATGTACAGATTATTTCATCTCCAAGGTAATAAACATAGTACTCAGTAGTGTTCAATCCTCACTCTCTTCTCACCTCCACCTTTGAGTAGGCCCCAGTGTCTATTGTTCCCTCCTCTGTATCCATATGTACTCAATGTTTAGCTCCCACTTATTTTTTAATATTATATGATTTTATTTTAATTTTTTTGAGACAGTCTCACTCTGTCACCCAGTCTGGAGTGCAGTGGTGCAATCTCAGCTCATTGCAACCTCAACCCTCCAGGTTCAAGTGATTCTCATGCCTCAGCCTCCTGAGTAGCTGGGATTACCAGTGTGCACCACCACGCCAGGCTAACTTTTGTATTTTTAGTAGAGACGGGGTTTCGCCATGTTGGTCAGGCTGGTCTCAAACTCCTGGCCTCAAGTGATCTGCTTACCTTGGCCTCCCACAGTGTTGGGATTACAGGCATCAGCTCAGCCTAGCTCAGCCTAGCTCCCGCTTATAAGTGAGAACACGCACTCAGCCTAGCTCCCGCTTATAAGTGAGAACATGCAGTATTTGGTTTTCTGTTTCTGCATTAATTCACTTAGGATAATGGCTTCCAGCTGCAACCATGTTGCTGTGAAGGATGCGATTTTATATTTTTATGGCTGCATAGTATTCCATGGTGTATATATACAACATTTCCTTTATCCAGTCCACCACTGATGGACATCTAGGTTGATTCCATGTCTTTGCTATTGTGAACAGTGCTGTGATGAACATATGCGTGCATATGTCTTTATGGTAGAGCAATTTATATTCCTTTAATTCCAATAATGGGATTGCTGGGTCTAATGGTAGTTAGTGGCTGAACTAATTTACTTTCCCACAGCAGTTTATAAGCATTCCATTTTCTCTGCAGCCTTGCCAGCATGTGGTGGTTTTTTTTGTTTTTTTTTTCGTTTGTTTGTTTTGTTTTTTAACTTTCAAATAACAGCCATTCTGACTGGTGTAAGATGGTATCTCGTTGTAGTTTTGATTTGCATTTCTTCAATGATTAGTGACGTTGAAAATGTAGCATTCCTATGCATGAGTTTAACATCGTTCTCAAATAATTGTTGGCCAAAGATTTATTTGATGAATCTGATTTTTCCGAAATAGATGATTCTGATGATTCACATGATTCTGATGTTAGTTCTGTTTAGAAAAAACTTCAAGGACAGTTTTTATATTTTATTTTCACTTTGAAAATCAGTCAGATTTGCTTCAGCCTCAAAGAGTGTGTTTATGTAAAATTAAATGAGCACTGGCAGCGAACTGACCTTTTTTTTTTCTAGATGAGAAAGGGTTAAGTCTTTAATCCATCTTGAGTTGATTTTTGTATATGGTGAAAGGAAGGGTTCCGGTTTCAGTCTTCTGCATTTGGCTAGCCAGTTATCCCAGCACCACTTACTGAATAGGGAGTCCTTTCCCCATTGCTTGTTATTGTCAATTTGTCAAAGATCAGATAGTTGCAGGTGTGCGGCTTTATTTCTGAGTCCTTTAACTTGTTCTATGTGTCTGTTTTTGTATCAATACCATGCTGTTTTGGTTACTGTAGCCTTGTAGTATAGGTTGAAGTTGAGTAGTGTTATGCCTCTGGTTTTGTTTTTTTTTTTTTTTGCTTAGAATCGCTTTGTCTATTTGGGCTCTTTTTTGATTCCATATGAATTTTAGAATAGTTTTTGCTAATTCTGTGAAAAATGTTATTGGCAGTTTGATAGCATTGAATAGCATTGAATCTGTAAATTGCTTTGGGAGTATGGCCATTTTGACACTACTCGTTCTTCCTATGCATAAACATGGAGTGCTTTTTGTTTGTTTGTTTGTGTTGTCTCTGATTTCTTTGAGCAGCGTTTTGTAATTCTCCTTGTAGAGATCTTTCACCTCCCTGTTAGGTGTATTCCTAAGTGTTTTATTCTTTTTGTAGCATTGTAAATGGGATTGTATTCTTGATTTAGCTCTCAGTTTGGACATTATTGGTATATAGCAATGCTACTGATTTTAGTACATTGATTTTGTATACTGAAACTTTGCTGAAATTGTTTATCAGATCTAGGAACCTTTGGGCAGAGACTATGGGGGTTTCTAGGTATAGAATCATATTGTCTATGAAGAGAGATAATTTGACTTTCTCTCTTCCTATTTGTATGCCTTTTATTTGTTTCTCTTGCCTGATTTCTCTGGCCAGGACTTCCAGTACTATGTTGAATAGGAGTGGTGAGAAAGGGCATCCTTGTCTTGTCCCAGTTCTCATGAGGAATGCTTTCAGCTTTTGCTCATTCAGTATGGTGTTGGCTGTGGGTTTGTCATATGTGGCTCTCATTATTTTGAGGTACACTTCTTCAATGCCTAGTTTGCTGAGGGTTTTTAACATGAAGGGATATTGAATTTTAGTGAAAACATTTTCTGCATCTATTGAGATGATCATTTGATTTTTGTTTTTAGTTCTGTTTCTGTGATGAATCACATTTATTGATTTGAATATGTTGAACCAAACTTGCATCCCAAAAATAAAGCCTACTTGATCATGGTGGACTAGCTTTTTGGTGTGCTACTGGATTTGGTTTGCTAGTATTTTGTTGAGGATTTTGGTGTCTATGTTCATCAGAGATATTGGCCTGAAATTTTCTTTGTTTATTATGTCTTCCAGGTTTTGGTATCAGAATGATGCTGCCTCATAGAATGAGTTAGGGAGGAGTCCCTCCTCCTTGATGTGTTGGAATAGTTTCAGTAGTATTGGTACCAACTCTTCTTCTTCTTCTTTTTTTTTTTGTTTGTTTGAGACAGGGTCTCACTCTATCACCAATGCTGGAGTGCAGTGGTGCAATCACAGCTCACTTCAGCCTTAACCTCCCAGGCATAGGTGAGCCTCCCAAGTAGCTGGGACTATAGGTATACACCACTACACCTGGATAATTTTAGTATTTTTTTGTAGAGAGGGGGTTTCATCATGTTGCCCAGGCTGGTCTCAAACTCCTGAGCTCAAGTGATCTGCTTGCCTTGACCTCCCAATGTTTTGGGATTATAGGTGTGAGCCACCACACGTAGCCCAGCTCTTCTTTATACATCTGTGAATCCATTGGGTCCTGGGCTCTTTCTGGTTGGTTGATTTATTACAGATTTAATTTTGGAACTTGTTATTGGTTTGTTCAGAGTTTCAATTTCTTCCTGATTCAATCTGGAAAAGTTGTATGTTTTCAGAAATATATCCATGTCTTCTAGGTATTCTAGTTTGTGTACATAGAATTGTTCTTAATAGTCTCCGAGGGTTTTTTCTATTTCTGTGAGGTCGGTGGTAATATCCCCTTTGCCATTTCTCATCGTGTTTATTTGGATCATCTCTCTTTCTTTCTTTGTCTAGCTAGCAGTCTATCAATCTCATTTATTCTTTCAAAGAACCAATTTTTGCCTCTGCTCTTTTGTATGGGTTTTTCTCACCCCATTTTGTTCAGTTCAGCTCTCATTTTGGTTATTTTTTTCTTCTGCTAGCTTTGGGACTGGTTGTTCTTGTTCTAATTCCTCTGGGTATGATGTTAGGTTGTTAATTTAAGATCTTTCTAACTTTTTGTTGTGGGCATTTAGCACTATAAATTTCCTTCTCAACACTGCTTTAGCTGTGTCCCAGAGATTCTGGTATGTTGCATCTTTGTTTTTACTAGTTACAAAGAATTTCTTGATTTCTACCTTAATTTCTTGATTTCTACCTTCTCGTTCAGGAGCAGGTTGTTTAATGTCTATGTAATTGTATGGTTTTGAGAGATCCTCTTGACGTATTTTTATTGTGCTGTGGTCTGAGAATGTACTTCGTATGATTTCATTTTTAAAAAATTGTTGAGAATTGCTTTATGGCCAAGTGTGTGGTCGATTTTAGAGTATGTGCCATGTGCAGCTGAGAAGAATTTATATTCTGTTGTTGTTGGGTGAAATGTTCTGTAGGTGTCTGTTAGATCCATTTGGTCAAGTGTCAAGTTTAGGTCCTGAATAGCTCTGTTAGTATTCTGCTTCAATGATCTGTCCAATACTGTCAGTAGGGTGTTGAAGTCTCTCATTATTATTGTGTGGTCATCTAAGTCTCTTCGTAGGTCTCTAAGAAGTTGTTTTATGAATCTGTGTGCTGCAGTGTTGGATGCATATATATTTAGGACGGTTGAGTCTTCTGGTTGAATTGAACCCTTTATCACTATGTAATGCCCTTCTTTGTCCTTTTTGATCATTGTTGATTTAAATCTATTTTGTCTAAAATAAGAATAGCAACCCCTGCTTTTGTTTGTTTGTTTGTTTTCCATTTGCTTGATAGATTTTTCTTCATCTCTTTACTGTGAGCCTTTGGGTGTCATTGAATGTGAGATTAACCTAATGAAGACAGCATAGAGTTGGGTCTTGCTTCTTATCCAACTTGACACTCTGCCTTTTAAGTGGGGGCATTTAGGCCATGTACATTTAAGGTTAATATTGATATGTGCTTATTTGATCCTGTCATCATGTTGTTAGCTGGTTGTTATGTAGAGTTGATTGTGTAATTACTTTATAGTGTCAATGTTCTATGTACTTAAGTGTGTTTTTATAGTGGTCGGTAACAGTCTTTTATTTTTATGTTTAGCACTCCCTTAAGGATCTCTTTTAAAACAGGTCTGGTGGTCATGAGTTCCCTTAGCATTTGCTTGTCTGGAAAGGATTTTGCTTTTTCTTTGCTTATGAAACTTAGTTTGGCTGGATATGAAATTCTTGGCTGGAATTTCTTTTCTTTAAGAATGTTGAATGTGGACCCCCAACCTCTTCTGGCTTGTAAGGTTTCTGCCGAAAGGTCTGCTATTAGCCTGATGGGGTTCCCTTTTTAGGTGACCTACTCTTTCCCTCTAGCTGCCTTTAATATTTTTTCTTTTGCACTGACCTTGGAAAATCTGATCTGATCACTATCTTGGGGATAGTCATATAGCATCTTTTTTTTTTTTTTTTTTTTTTTTTTGAGACAGAGTCTCGCTCTGTCGCCCAGGCTGGAGCGCAGTGGCATGATCTCTGCTCACTGTAAGCTCTGCATCCCAGGTTCACGCCATTCTCCTGTCTCAGCCTCCTGAGTAGCTGGGACTACAGGCACCCTCCACTACGCCCGGCTAATTTTTTGTATTTTTAGTAGAGACGGGGTTTCACCATGTTAGCCAGGATGGTCTCGATCTCTTGGCCTCATGATCCACCTGCCTTGGCCTCCCAAAGTGCTGGGATTACAAGTGTATTATGAAATTCTTGTAGTGAATTTTTCAGCTCTATTAGATTAGTTTGGTTCTTTCTTCAAATGGCTATTTTGGCTTTCAGCTCTGGAATTATTTTACTGGATTCTTTAGGTTTCTTGGATTGGGTTTCAACTTTCTCCTGAATCTCAATAATCTTCATTGTTATCCAGATTTTGAATTCTACATCTGTCATTTCATCCTTTTCAGCCTGGCCAAAAACCATTGCTGGGGAGCTAGTGCAGTCATTTGGAGGGAAGAAGGCACTCTGGCTTTTTGAGTTGCCAGAGTTTTTGCACTAGTTCATTCTCATCTGTGTAAATTGATGTTCTTTTAATCTTTGAAGTTGCTGTCCTTTGGATGGGGTTTTTTTTTTTTTTGCTTTTATATTCTTTGATGCCCTTGAGGGTTGGTGTTATAAGTTGGATTCAGTTGACTGGCTTTGTTTCTGCACAATTTCAGGTGGCCAAGGCTCAGCTCAGCACTCCTGAGAAGTGTGCTCTCACCCTGGGGCACTGGGATCAGGCTCATGGCATTCTTCTCTGGCCCCTGAAGGTTAAGGCCCTGCTGTGTTGAAGGGGCCTAGGTGTCCCCAGTCTGCCGACAACAACACTTCAATGGCAGGGGGAGGGAGGTTGCTGGCAAAAACTCTTCATCGAGGTGGTGGCAGCAGGGTCCATGTTCATGTGCACTGGCTGCAGCAGAGCAACAGCGCAGCGGGGTCTGCATGCATGTGTGCCAGTGGCAGCAGGGTGGTGGTGCTGTGGGGTCCATGTATGCATGCTTGAGCCAACAATGGCAGGGTGGTGGGGGCTGCCCATGCATGCTTGCCCTAGTGGCAGGGTGGCGGCATGTGCATGTGTGTGCCCTGGATAAGTGGTGTGGGAAGCTTCGGGAGAGTGCCTACTGAGGGGGGACTATCTGTGGAAACTCTTCAATGGCTAGGCAGGGTCTGCTGGTGAAGGAGCTGTGGCAGTGGCTGCTGGGAAGTGCCCCAGTTAGGCACCTGAGGCTGTGTTGTAAGCAGGTGCAGCCAGGCAGAACCCCAGGACAGGCCAGCAGACAGGAGGGTGCTCAGATTAGACTGCCTCGGTCCCATGGGCAAGATAGCCCTGTTCTGTCCAGTTCTGACAGTCAACAAAGGCAAAAGCCACCTAGAAGAGTATGGTGATCTTTGGGGATGGGCATCCCTGCCCTTGCTCCAGTACAGCCGTTCCTGCACCAAACCTTCTGCACTCTGCACAGGCTGGAGTCCTGTTCCTGTCAACTCTCCAAGCAGCTCTTCCCGCCAGCTCAAATGTCTGTGGGGGTCATGGGGTCTCCTGGAGCTAGGATTCTGGATGTCTGTGGTGATAGTGGGTCACTCTACCCTCATTCAAGTCACCCCTTCCCCAGGAGCTGCTTGGGGCCAGGAATGAGTCCTGGTGCTCAGCAACCCCATGCAGGGTTCCCAGCTTCCTCTCCCTTCAGCCCAGGGTCTCTGTCCTCTCTCCATCCACTTTCAATGACTTTCTCCCCTATTTTTATTATTAAGAGATATTTTACAATATTTTCTTACATACAAAGTCATCAAAATCTGGTGTGCATTTTAAACTTATAATACATCTCAGTTTGGGCTAGCCATGTTCCAAGTGCTCAATAGCCACATGGATTATTTAAATTATGGTGATTTCAGAGTGTAAGTAAAAGTTATTAGTGATATTTAAAAATTAGATATATAAAATAAAAGCTCCCTTTGATAAAACATGTGTGGTAGATTATATTATTGTTCCAATTTGTCATGCCTTCCCTTTATTAGAATTATTCACCAACTCCCCTTGTCTTGTGATTTTGAAGTTCTTTCTAATAGAAATGAAACATATTTTATTGCTTGATGGATGTTGGGGTTAGTCGCTTGACTTGCTTTGGCCAATGGAATATGGGTGGAAATGTTAGTGTGTGCATTCTGGGCCAGTGCCATAAGCCTCTGCCATTTTATATGAAAAGGGCATTTCCTGGGTAGTCACTAATCCAAGCAAGATAGAAGATATGTGAAACAGATCTATACCAAACCTGCAGCTAGATCCCAGAGACTGGAGTTCAGCCTAGTCTGGCCAAGTTGCAGCTGACTGTAGACCTTACTGAGAAATAAATGCTTGCTGTTTTAAGTCAATGAATTTTTTTAATTAATTAATTTTTTTTGAGACAGGGTCTTACTCTGTCACCCAGGCTGGAGTGTAGTGGTGCAATCACAGCTCACTGCAGCCTCAACCTCCTGGGTTCAAGCAATCCTCCTGTCTC
This sequence comes from Pongo pygmaeus, assembly GCF_028885625.2. Taxonomy (NCBI): domain Eukaryota; kingdom Metazoa; phylum Chordata; class Mammalia; order Primates; family Hominidae; genus Pongo; species Pongo pygmaeus. Next base: position 99,758,585 of record NC_072384.2, on the reverse strand, counting down.
AACCTCCTGAGTAACTGGGACATGCCACCATGCCCAGCTAGTTTTTTAGTTTTTTATTTTTTTGCAGAGATGGGGTCTTACTATGTTGCCCAGGCTGGTCTCAGACTCCTGGACTCAAGCAATCCTCTTGCCTCAGCCTTCCAAAGTGCTTGGATTACAGGTGTGAGTCTCTGTGCCTGGCTAGTCAATGAATTTTGGGACAGGTTTATTATGTAGCATTATTGCAGCAATAGCTGATTAATGTACTACCTAAGATTAGAAGCAGGAAGGCAAACACTGACCACATGTCCGGGAAAAGCCCAAAATATTCATCCACTTGAAACCTGGTTGGGCACATCAGATTGGGTACCTCAAAAATTGTAGCTAATAACTGGAGCATCTAGTCATCTCTTCATCTCAAATATCTGCACTTGTAGAACAAAATCAGGGATTTGAAAAATAAAACAAAATAACTGCAACGACAAAACACCTGGTAGGTCTGAATATAAGTAGAACAGCTGCCCTGAACAGGCCAAGGCAGGAGCCTCACGTCCTTCCCACTCCAGTGCAGGGTCCCAGGCTGAGCTTTCCTAAGACTGCTCAGGGGGCAAGGGCAACTTGCATTCTTAGTGTAATTTTAAACCTTTTTTCTCACATTTCTTTCCTTTTGGCTGCAGTCCCAGAGGTGGCCACAGACCTTGGAATTAAATACCCAATCCTTACATCTCTCTGCTGTCAGGCCAATCTACAAAGCACCAGTTGTTGGGGTCATTTCCCACATCAGAAGCTAAGATGAGATGATATAAATTCTCTACACATCCTAAACCCATATTCCAATCCCCAGATGAAGCCGATTAGGATTATTAACAGTTGGTTTCAAAGAAATCTGTCCAGTGGTTCACAGCCATACAAATATGTACCTGATCATTCTCTAAGTTTGTTCTGTGTAGCAACAAGAGTTTGCATGTGTAGAAGTCTGCATATTACTAAGTACTAATGCTCTGTTAATTTATTTCCCCTGCTCAGCATCCCTCTGAGATAGGCAGAAGTTACTCCGTTTTACAGATGAGGATACTGAGGTTCAGTAAGGTCATATGGTTAATAAACAATAGAACCAGGTCTAGGTGCTATCTCCTTTGAGCCAATCTTGTAATGTTTTTATTACCTATAATTATCTGTGTAGACATTTTCGAAATTATTATAGACTTCCTAAAATTGAGATACCAAGTCTCTCACAGCACTTTCTCAAGGATATAAGATTTGTCACTCAATGCACTTATCACAGGATAGATGCTAAAAGAGTATTAAAAACCTTAGTCATAGAGTAAAAAGTATATGCTATTGCTTTACTAAGCCACTTCCAGGTAACTGATACCGTCACAAACCTAATGATTTTGCTTTTTTGTTTTGTTTTGTTTTTGTATTGTGAGAATTTACAAATTGGCAAGTATTAATATGCATATAACAGTGTTTTCTAAAAGAAGCTTACTTCTATACATCATAATCATTGGCAGATTAATGCACACAAATGCAAGCTACCTTGTCATTTCAGTCTACTTCATTTTTACATTCTTGTACTTGAAGTTGACAGTATCTAATCTGGTATCTATAACAGAAAACAGAATGTACTGTACAATGCCCAGCCCCCAACACATTGCACTTCTACCAAAGAAAGTATTCTATCCTGTTTCCTCAAACAACCTAATAAATACAGCAAGCAATGGCTTGGTTCAGACCCTAATACAAAAACCTTCAGCTACTGAGGATGATTTATTGTAGCCAGAGTTGCCATCTTGTTTATAAGGAAAACACAGCCATTTTCTTTATTGTGTATACAAGCACTGCAGAGCTGTTTGTTTGGTTTTTAACAAAGACAATACAAAAATAAATTAAGCCTCGATTTGGTTTAGGTAAGCAATCTTTTGAGCCACAGCTGTATTACTAACTCATCTATAATTGCTCTGCATTTATGAGGTACATAGTTTATTCTCTTGCTTGCCACACAATGGGCCATGCAAGTTAAAGAGCTCCAAGTTTCAAGGACTGGAGTTTTTGGGTGCCTGCCAGGACTGATCTGTTTAGCAAACAAGCTGGAGGGTGCTTATTAGTAAGTTGTGGCTTGCAGACCATGAATCCCCTGGGGCAGAAGCACTGATCAAATGGTAGATCTATATACCAACAAGGCCATTGGATGGAAAGGAGAACAGCAACGCATTACTAAATATGCTTCTCACAAGCCTTTATTACGCCACTGTAAATGACTTCTTTTGTAACTCCTTCTGTTGGTCCAGAAGACAGGCTATTTAAGATTAACATACCAACTATTTTTCAAATTAAAATGTAGACAATTCTAATGAGTTATAGTGATATTATTCATATTACAAAAAATAAGCCCTGGTTAGATTGGGAGAGTGGAGTCATATTTCTAGTGGAACAAAACACATCTTATTCTCTCCAGTTGCATTTCTCTCTTTCTTGAAAAATTACTAGTCTTCTCTGCCCCCTGCTTAGATTTTTGTTTCTATTGAGTGACTCAAGGTGGCTTGAGGCTTTAAATTAATGCCTGGTAGAATATCATTGAGGCCTTAAAAGAATGAAGCCGGTCTGAGCTATGATACCTCAAAAAAGAAAAAAAATCTGGATGATTTCATCTTTTGCCATTCTTGGTCTTGTATGTTCTCTTCTGCTGCTTTCCCTAGTGTGTTCCGCATTTTAAGATAACAGTATAAAATGTACCTTATGAGTATTGCTATATTTTAATAGAAGCTATTTTAATAATGCAAATACATGAGTTGAGAACTTTTTTGAGAGTCAGCCCAGTATTCCATTTAAATGAATCTTATTAGTGAAATCTTTTGTGTCTCTTGCTCTGCTGCTGATTGGTTAATAACTTGTTTTTTTAAGTTATTAGACAATTGCTCATTAAATATCAATCTCATCAAGTTATGCACATCCGTAGTGTAGAGGAAGAGCATTGAGAATGCACAGAGCTATATTTGCTACCACGATAATGATTGATTGTAGTTATAAGGAAGAGTTACCCACATTATGATGGTGAAAGTATAGTATACAACAGTTCTGTAAGTGCTTATGATATTTCAATTCCAATTTTGAGAAATTCTGGGAAAGGGAGAAAACTAAAAACAATTTTTATTTCCAGTTTTGCAATATTCTTGGACCTACTTTACCATTGTAATATTGACATGGTTAAAGTGATTTTTCATTATTTAGGAGGAAAATATTTACCTAGAAAAATATAATCTTAAAATGTGTGGCTATTATGTCAACTGTAATTATTTAGTGCTGATAAAATTGGCCACCTTTCGGGCAGATTACCTGAGGTTGGTAGTTTGAGACCAGCCTGACCAACATGGAGAAACCCTGTCTCTACTAAAAATACAAAAATCAGCCGGGCATGGTGGCACATGCCTGTAATCCCAGCTACTTGGGAGGCTGAGGCAGGAGAATCACTTGAACCCAGGAGGCAGAGGTTGCAGTGAGCCAAGATCGTGCCATTGCACTCCAGCCTGGGCAACAAGAGCAAAACTCTGTCTCAAAAAATCAAAATCAAAATAAATAAATAAATAAAAATTGGCAACCTTTATTTCTTATCAAAATATTTAACCAAAAACAAATGCACTATAGCAAATTCCACACTTTTATTTAGGCCTCAAAACTATTTTACTCATAGAAATAACTTGTTCTTTATTTTTTATTTCTTAGCTTTTGGCCTATGTTTGTATATGTGGGTCATTTTACTATTTTTAATAAGCTGATTGATGAAAATTAGTTATTCAAGGTGCTTAAGCTTGTAGTTTGGGCATGCAAATTACATTGGATCCAAAAGTTTAGACCATGGAGTAAATAAAAGTGGACAAAGTGGTCTATGAACCTGAAGCATAACTCAAAAATGTATAGGAAACAGAAATTCCTTCTTTAGATTTCTGTCATTTGCTTCATTCCAACACATATTTTTTGAGCCTCTACAAAGTTCCTGCTTCAGTGTTTGATGCAGGAGAGATCAAGACCTGGTCCTAGCTTTCTCGGGGCTCAATTTCTTAGGGAATTGGAGGAAAGACAGAAAAGTCAACATAAAACTATAGTTGAATGGGGTGCATGCAAACATGGAGATACTTGTAGGTAGCCCAAAGGAGCTAGTGACCACCTCTGAGGACTGGGGCAGGGGAGCCTCTCTGAGGTGGTCTTTGAAAGGCCAGATAGAGTTTGCTAATCACAGAAAGGCAGAGGACGTTACGAGGAGAGGGCTCAGCAATTGCAAAGTGACAGCCGGTGAGAGAGGAAGCAGGTCTGAGAGTACAATAGAGGGGAGTGAATGGAATGGGCCTAGGCCTTGAGGATGCAGGGGCTAGGCAGGAGCTAAGCTCTACTCTCAGGTATCATGTTCAGGACTTCGATTTTAATGTAGTGGGGATCTCCTGAGGAACTTACAAAATCAGATTTGTGTGGATGTATTTTAATAATACACTTTCTTTTATAAGATAAAATATACTGGATGCATAAAATGGAAACCCCAATGTACTTACGCTCCAACAACTCAGAGAAAACTACTGTTAACATTTTGATGTAGATCTTTCTGATCGCTTTTCTATTTATGTGTCTGATATATGTAAATATCTATGTGCACATACATGTATTTAGAAATAGTTACATGTCATACTTGCTACTCAATAACCTGCTGTTTTACTTAGCAGTAGGTGTGTTTTGAACATTGTCATAGCAATTCTTTTCTGCAAGATGATTTTTAATAACTATGTAGTATTTCATCATATGGAAATATACCAATTGAGAAACAATTGTTGGACATTTATATTATTTCCATATGTTTTGCTATTATAAATAATGCTCCATTAAACATCACTGTGCACATACATCTTTGTGCCCATATCTAATTATATTCTTTTTTTTTTTTTTTTAGACAGTTTCTCTCTTGTTGCCCAGGCTGGAGTGCAGTGGTGCCATCTTGGCTCACTGCAATCTCTGCCTCCTGGGTTCAAGCGATTCTCCTGCCTCAGCCTCCCGAGTAGCTTACAAATATTCCTAAAAACCTAATTGTTGGTTGAAGGAGTAGAAGCAACTTATCATGAATTTGATAACATATTGCCAAATTACCCCCCAAAAAACTGAGTATTGTACTGAACAGGGGTGAGGTTATGGGCCAGGAGACACATGAGAAGGCTGTTTCTGTAGTTCAATGGAGAATAATTGGTGACTCATTAAAGGTGGTAGATCAAAAACAGGTAGGCATCTGGGATGATGCCCAGCTTCCTGTGTTGGGTGATAAGAACCATGGATATACCTAAGAGAGAAAGAGCATGCAGAGGGAATAACTCAATTCCTTTCAAGGCCCTCATTATGGACTCTTAGTTAGGAATGTGTATTCTGGCTAATTCCCCCTTCCTCATATCAACAACTTTTTAACTTTCTTGATCCAAATGCCTAGACCCAAACCATTAGAAAAATTCTCTTTCATTAAGGTTAACTACATAAAAATGACCTTGCTTTATTCATAAGAGAACATTTACTGAGTAGTTTCCCTAGGCAAAGCTCTTTATGTGGTGTTTTGAACATTGTCATATCAATTCTTTTCTGCAAGATGATTTTTAATAACTATGCAGTATTTCATCATATGGAAATATACCAATTGAGAAACAATAGTTGGACATTTATATTATTTCCATATGTTTTGCTATTATAAATAATGCTCCATTAAACATCATTGTGCAGTGGCATGATCTTGGTTCACTGCAAACTCTGCCTGCAAGGTTGAAGCGATTCTCCTGCCTTAGCCTCCTGAGTAGCTGAGTAGCTGCCCTTCTGGGCAGGGCAAAAGAAGTGCTATAGAAATAATGGAGGATGTAGGAAAGCCTAGAGCAGGCATCTTATCATAATGCCCTTAAATGAAGGAATTCACTATCAACCCGAGGCAGAACTGTACTGAGATTGCCTCCAAGTCTGGAATGCACTTTTTCTGATAGTCCACAGAATTTTAGAGCTAGAAAAGGTCTTCCTGTCCAAAGCTTCCTGTTTTATAAATAAAAAAACAAGCTTTCTCAAGGCAAGGAATGTGCTGGGATGTTGAGACCTAAGGCCAGGGGAAGATCAGAATGACCAGAGACTCCAGGCCTGTCTCCACTGCCTGGGAACAGCCACTTTTCCCTGTGAACAGTACAGATAGTACCATTATCGGTGTGAGTGAGGTTGGGGAACCACTTCAAGCAGTAGTTTCCAAGCCTGAATCCGGGTCAGAATTACTTGGGGAGTTGTTTAAAAACAACAAAAAAGGGCACCAGATTCCTAGACTTGCCCTAAGTTTACAGGATCAAATCTTGGCTCCTGGGGCCTAAGAAGCTTCTTAGGTGATTCTGATGTTCTTGGTTTACAGATCAAGTTCCCAAAGCCCCTGGATTATAGTATGCGCTTTAGGGTGAGGCACACCCACTTTATTTTTTATTTTTAATTTATTTTTATTTTCTAATTCTAATTTTTTTTTTTTTGAGACAGAGTCTTGCTCTGTCATCCAGGCTGGAGTGCAGTGGCATGATCTTGGTTCACTGCAAACTCTGATCCAAGGCTGAAGTGATTCTCCTGCCTTACCCTCCTGAGTAGCTGAGATTATGCCTGGCTAATTTTTGTATTTCTTAGTAGAGACAGGGTTTCACCATGTTGCCCAGGCTGGTCTCAAACTTCTGGCCTCAAGTGATCCACCCACTTCGGCCTCCCAGAGTGCTGGGATTACAGGCGTGAACCACCACACCCGACCCAGAGACATGCTCACTTTAAATCGTGGTTCCATTACTAGTTACTATGTAACACTGGGCAAGTGATATAAACTCTTTGAGCCTCAGTTTTCTCATCTGTAAAATGGAGATAAAAACACATATATTACAAAGAAGGAGGAAGTACATAGACAATGTCTGGTTCTAAGAAGCACTAACTAAATTATAGTTGTTACTATTATTCTTGTTTATGCTTACTGGTACTTTAATGACCAGAGTTAATGTAGTTTCCCATGGTCAGTCCCATTTCTGTGTTTTTTTAATCACTCAGAGTTAAGGTTACTGAAAAACTATCCCTGGGCCATATATATTTAGCAGTTTGGCCCCCTCCCAGAGATGGGTTTGCACTTACAACTTCTACCTCCAGGTGCAAAGACTTTCAAGTTTAGAGCACAGCCAATGACCAAAGAGGCAAAAATAATAACATTAACTGGCTCACCTGTGAGCTGACCATAGCTTTATTCATTGCCAGAGCCAACCTGACTGTGACTAATTTTAATATAGGGAGAGATAGCACTCATTATGTTCCATGGTAAGTTCAAAATCGGAACTTTCATTTCCTTTGCTACTGTAATTTGTATGTTGCAAGTGTAGGTTCTCATGTCTAAACATTTAGCTGTGCATTAAATTCTGCCTTTGACCAAGGCTTACCAGAGTATTAATAAGACCTTGAACTTTTGCTATATTCTACAAACTTCCCTGATCAAAATTAAGAACAGTGCCATCTTCTATAAGGTTTTAGAAAAAAACTCCAACTACAGCAAATGATTAAAAGGCAGCACCACTTTTAAAGATAAAAGTTTATAATTAGCATGGAGGTTCTGTAATTTAAAATGGAAAGTTTGTGAAGACACAGGAAAGTAGGATAAACCTCAGCTACAAAATAACAGGTTTTAGATGCTAAAAATATCAACCATTTAACCCAAAGTGAACCAATTATAACAAATTTCCTGTAATGGATGGGCCTAAAACTTAGAGGTAAATCCACTGACTTAACAGGAAATAAAGTCAGATTCTTAATACTAATTACCAAACTTTTGCCATATATTGCTCTCCAAATTTAGAATTCCAAATATCTATTCCATTTGAGTTGCTGAGCTCAGTGTTGTTTTTATGTTAATAGGATAGGAGCACTTGCATAGTATATTGCATTGAAATTTGTTATCTATGTAATAACCATGTATTGCTTATTTAATTATTACCCAGACAAATATGTTTTTCATAGTCATCTGGGATCTATTTGGAATAGTGTAACTCCTGTTTCAGCTTAGGGTTAGTTTTATTTCAATATTATTTCACTTCTGTATATCAAAAGCATACTTTAGCAGTGTGACAGGTAATAAATTGTTATTTTCAAAGAACTGTCAATCATTTCATAATATATTCTTCTAATCAACTGGCATGAATTTGATACATGGTAGATAGCTTATCAAATGTCTGTTTGGATTCTTTCATTTGGAGTGTGTTAACTGAACCTATGGAATGATGAAACTCAATCTCAGGCTAAAGTAATGGAATTTTTATATCTAAAATATAAAGAGTTATTTTTGGGCAAGGGAGTTTAGGTGATGAAATGCTTCACTATGAAGTGCCAATTCCTTCCCACCCCCAAGAGTTAGTTTAAAATTGAGATCACGAAGTTCCAAAGCCCAACTGCACTCCAGGAAATAATTTAAACTATGCAGTGGTGTAAGTATCATTTTATTCATAGTGCATAACAAAGAAAAATAAATTTGACTACCAAAGGTTTCTCTTTAGAAAACCAATTGGTTTTTACCACTACGATCATATCTCTGTTCACACCACGCTGAACAGTGAAGATAGCCCACTGGCTTCATTCTGGGATCTGAAGTAAGTTTGGAATACTTTCCCAGCTATTCTTCCATGCCTCACATTAGATTCCAGTTATTAAATGAAACTTTCCCAAAGAGTATACCCATTTCTCAATAATAAAATGTACAATTTATGTGCTGTAACTATTCATGTTCCAGACTAGGTCAGAGATTTCTCACACATGAGGTAGGCAGAAGTCTGGGGCTTTCTAGGAACACATCAGGTTAAAAGGAGTCTGTGATTTCTTCAATTGGTTTGCTCTCTCATGTACTAGATCTCCTTTCTCTGAACTTCTGTGACACCATATTCTAATGTAAGTTGTTTTGTTGTCACTTTCACATTTGTGGGGTTATATTCTTCACCTGGTTTATTTAAAACTCTTGGATTTATAAACCAGGTTCTGTGTTCCCATAGTGTTGGATTAGGAATATAGGATTTTAAAAACTCTTATTAATGGATTTGAATTGATTGCAACTTGTCTGGGTAACTTAGAGAACTTCCTTAATTTTTCTTCTTATATTTGTATATAAAAACACATTGCAGTTACAGCAAGACTCTAACCGTGATCAGTCACACGGTTAAGAATGGAGCTACCTATCAATTCTGGGAGGCTCTTGGTTTAGAAAAAAAAACAAAAACAAAAACAAAACTGTGCAGTTAAATGAACATGGGGTCCGAAGTAAAGATGGAAAGAGGATGCGTGTGGAGAGGAGGGTCTTAGGTGGCTCTGGAGGTAGTGCAGTATCTTGGTAAAGGCACTTTTATCCACTCTAAGGCTCCATTTCCAAAATCCTATCACTGGGTCATATTCTTGCCAAAGGCACAAGAAGGGTGATCCGTGTGGGCTGGGTATTTCCTTTGCCTGCGGGTCTCTTAGGTGCCATTTCCCCTTGTCTCAGAGGTTCCATTGTAGATTCCTGAAGCCAATTATATCACATTCTGGAATAAAAGGTTTTCTATGTTCAGGCCACCATTTTGACTCCACATTATTTCAATCAAACCAAGATTAGCCCAGAGAAAGGGAAAGTTACATTAACATGGAGGAAGTACGAGCTCCACAGAGAAAATGCAAATTAGCATGTGGTAAATTTTAGTGAAATGATCATCATAAAAGATTACAGACTCAGGGAAAAAAGAAAACCACAGACACTTTAGTCTGTTTGTGAAGAAGCTTATGTACAAGCATCCTGTACAGTTTAGATCTATTTCTAGGCCACCTGTCTTCTTGCCATACTTTTTGAGAATATACATTTATCAAAAGTTATTCCTTACTGAATTAATAATTTCTAGAAAGAGACTTTATGTATCGTCATGCTTAAAAGTGAAAGGCTCCTTGAAGATTATAGATGACTTTGATATACTGTGAGAACGGCCCTTCCGTAACACACTCCCCTCTGCCGTCTGATTTGACACTTAATCTGAGAATTAATAAAAAAGTTCTTATGCAATATTGTGTGTAATTGATCCAGGGGATTTGGAGATCGCCAGTATTAAGTGAAGAGAAGTAAGTAGGGTTGTCTGTGGCCCAACCCACTTGCCTGAGTCCATACAGTTGTATGTCTTATCCCAATCAATGCCATAGATCCTTTCTTTGAAGTTGCACAGAATTCAGTCCAAAATGTTATTGATGTAATGCATATGTGTGTATAATTTATTTACATAGTTGGGGGTAAATTAGCAATCTAACTGCTTTATTTAAAAGAAAGTGGAACTTAAGTGCCATGACTCTAGAAAGTAGGGTATTTATAGCGCCATCTGTCTTCAGTAAAAATTTTTGAATCCCACTCCCACCTCCATCCTCAACTTATTTGGGTAATAATACCTACAGCAGACAGAAGATTTGTCTAATGAGTTGTGAAAGTTGTTTCTTTTGAAAACTGGGCTCTCCTCACAATAGAATAATTAAGTAATCGCTGCTATAGTGTGAATCCATCTAAAATTGCAATGTTTGGGTCTACATGGGAACAATTTGGCATGGAGATAATTACTGAAAGTGTAAATGTAGTTTAATTCTTTGGCAAGTGGTAACGACAGACAGTTACCCATCATCATCCTAATTACCTGATGGTATTTGTTAAGCACACATAGGCCACTGGCTCTATATTATGGATTGCACCCACAGTTAAAGTGGACCCAGACCTTGCCCTCTGGGCACCTACAAGAGAGAACAGACAGCCGATTAGTGAATGCACAAACTGAGCATGTCTTAATTCCCCTGGTTTTCAAACATCATGACTTTGCTGGCTGCCACATACCTTTAGCTAAACTTATGTAGACAATGTGAGCTTTAGGACAGAAGATATAGGATTAGGATTTCCACAGGGATTTAAAGGTATTTTGCATTCACGAACCCATAAGGTAACACCTGAATGCCTCATCGCAGGTATTATCTTATGAGTTCGTGAATGCAAAATACATTTAGGATCAAAAGAAAATACTGTCAGGAATGTGCACGGGCTGCTCCATCTTTACAGCAGCCAACTATGGGCTCCTATAAGAAAGCTCAAGAATATCAGATTTGGCAGAGATCTTGTAGGCCACTTAGCCAACTTCCCACCTATATGGAAATCTCAGTCAGCTGGGATTATCACTGGTAGTGTTAAAAATAAGCCTATTAAAGCTGTAGGGAATTTAAATTTTAATGTGCCTCTACATGATACACTGGATTTGAAATTGGATTTACTTGGAAATATGAATACTGAGTAGCAAGAAAGAACTTCAACATTAATTCACTTTGTAACATGTGTAAGCAGTAAGTGTAGGTCCTTTCTTATGCATCACGGCTTATAATAGTCATTTGTCCTCTCTGCTCTTTATTTTGGCAATTTCATTCCAATACAAACTCCATTTTAATATATTAATCCCAATTTATATAATATAATTGGGTTTTTCATGGAATGGCTCGCTATTGCTGATTTAATTTGGAAGAAACTGGAAGATCATTCTTCTTGTAAAAGATGATGATGAATCATATCCAAGGCTTAAAAGCTCATTCAATTTTGGGTGCAAAACTTTAGACCTGAATGGAGCTGTACAGTGGGAAAGAGAAGAAAGGGACTTCAGTCTTTGAAAAACTGTGTCCTCTCCTCACAATTATAGAATGGGGTCTCCAAATGATGACATTCATTGAGTAATCTGTCTTGAATATGAATTCTTGGGGACAGATCATCTTCTCTATATTCTAAAAAGAACTTACAAAATATTTCCTACAGAAGAATTCTCACTGTTAATCATTTGATGATGAATAATCAGTTTTAGGTGGGTATTCCCTTAATGAAAGATCTGCACAGGATAATGAGAAATCTATTATACGTTACCAAACTTTTTTCTGTATCCATTTATTCACACTTTTTGCTAATACACTTAATACATATGTCTTTATTATCATCACTCAATTAAACAATACCTTCCTGCATATTGTTGCTAATTGCAAAATTTCTGAGGAGATTAAGATATTTTGAAAGTTTTGGTGAGTTACAACCCTGCTCATACAAACACTGTGTATGTTAAACAATATACTATGGTTCTGTATGGAATCTGGAGCCTGACAGAAAAGTATGTAAAATATGAGAGTGGGGTCATATTTTTGGGTTCATATAGCCTGATTTCCTTTCAGATGCAGGCTGTCTTTTTATTCCCACAATATATAGTACAGTTGTTTTAGTCAGCGTTCTCCAGAGAAACAAAACTGGTAGGATGTATATAAACATACAAAGAGATTTAATTTAAGGACTTGGCTGACATGATTATGGCAGCTGTAAAGTCCAAAACCTGCAGGCTGGGTGGGCAGGCCGGAGACCCAGAGAAGAGCCAACATTGCAGTTCAGGTCCAGAGGCCACCTGCTGGCAGCATTCTCTCCTGCTCAAGGAGTATAGTCTGCTGTTCTATTCAGCCCTTCAACTGGTTGGATGAGGCCCACCCACATTATGGAGGCAATCTGCTTTGCTCTAAGTCCACTGATGTACATGTTAATCTCATCTAAAAATAACCTCACAGAAACATCCAGAATAGTGTTTGGCCACATTTCTGGGTAATGTGGCCCAGCAAAATTGACACATAAAATTAACCATCACAACACCCAACAACAACAACAAAAATGAGACAGCATTTGGAAAGAGTGTTGCTTTTCCTTTCTGTCCTCTTTGGGCAACCAAATTTTGATTGTAATAGGAAAGTAACACACACACACACACAAACACACACACACACCCCTTGGAGCAGTCCATAGTTAGACTTTATGAAAGCAGAGAATGGTTAATAGAGAAGGAGTGAATCCACACTTTGGAATGACAACACTACATGATTAATATCAGCACCAGTATATATAACAATTTGTATGTTATTTAAAGTGGGAAAAGAGACCTGATGTAAAATTCTGATTCCTCATCACTAAGAGTCTTGTGACTTTTGCCCGTGGAAATATATCCAGAGACTCTTCTAGGTTCTCGTGATCCTCTTTTGTTTCTCCGACGGAAGAAACATACTGCAGGGAGCATACTTCTTTATTTCAGGACAATAGACTGACTTTGTTTCTGAACTTGCTCTCATCCCCTTTTCTTGTTTCTCTTGCTCTTCCATATTATGCAGAGGCTTCAGAGCCTCCCAACCCTCCAAAACCCTCCAAAACCTGCAGAGATTCAGATAGAAAGCCTGGCTTTTCTTTCTTGTGGAGATGGGGTTTCACTCTTGTTGCCCAGGCTGGAGTGCAATGGCGCAATCTTGGCTCACTGCAACCTCCACCTCCCGGGTTCAAGCAATTCTCCTGCCTCAGCCTCCCAAGTAGCTGGGATTACAGGCGTGTGCCACCACACCCGGGTAATTTTTTTGTATTATTAGTAGAGATGGGGTTTCACAATGTTGGCCAGGCTGGTCTCGAACTCCTGACCTCAGGTGATCCACCCGCCTCAGCCTCCCAAAATGCTGGGATTACAGGCGTGAGCCACTGCGCCCGGCCGAAAGCCTGGCTTTTCTATCTCTCTTTTCCCACACCATGCCATCCTTTTAACTTTGTAAACTTATCAAGTAACCCTTTAAATAATACTATTCACATTTTCCCTGTATTCTCAATAACAAAGCAATTCTGGACGCTAAGCCAGCAGGTGAGAGCATTTCCCACTTTTCTTCCACTTCTCCAGATCTTGTACCTCTATATAAGAAGCCCAGAACCCTGCCCGGCAAAAGCAGAACTCTCCTCAAAGATGAAGTAGGAAAGAGAGTGAGCAGGTGAGAACAAGATGCTCTTTAGTAGCGGTATTAGGGGTGGTGGCAAGGGGGAACATTGTGTAGCAAGGAGAAGTCTAGGAAATCACACACAGTAGTATATTTGTCCCAAACACATTTCTAATTAACCATTTATTTGCCAATATCATATAGGCTATGTGTCATCTTCAAAAGATACCATCTACTCTCTGAGGATGGAAACAATGAGAGTGTCTGATGTGGCCCATGGCAATCTTGGACTGCTCTAACTATGACAAATTTCCTCCTGTTGCATCACAATCTTTTACTCTGAAACTTTATTTATCCCCCTACATCTGCCTCCAGGAGCAATGAGTCTAAATTTATTCTCTGTGATAGCTCTTCAAATACACAAATACTGTCAGAACTCCTAAATCTCATTTTTTCCTGGTTTCAAGCCCCCAGTTCCCTCAGTCAAAATGTATATGATATGATTTTCAGAGTCTTCTCTGTCTTAGTTGCCCTTTATGATGTTTGCTAGTTTTTAAATGTTGAGATGCTCAAACTGACTTGAATATTCTAGCCAAAGATTCCATGGCTTGTACCTACTCAAGTGGAATTGTTATCATTTTCTTCTATGATCTGTGCTTTTTAACATGACCACCATATTTGCATTTGCTTTTTAAACTATCACATTACAATGGTTTGCTTATATTGAGGTTGCAAACTCCAATCTCCTGGTCATTTTCATTACAATTATTGCCAACAGACTCCTCCAACCTGTATTTATTTAATCTTTCAACCTAAGTGCATTACTTTTCCAGCTTCATTGTTAAATGTCATCTGGTCAATCTATTGTTCTGGACTTTTTACAATCTAGCTGCCTGAGAATCACATTAAAAACTCAAGGACCCAGGAAAGAAAAGCTCTAATATAAAAGGACTGCTAGTGACTGTGAGCAACAAACCACACTAACATACATTTAAATTAAAATAATTGGTGTTACATTCATACAAAGCTGAATGCATATACAAAATAAATAATTTCTTTGAAAACTAATATCAAATTACTCTAAAAGTTATACATAGAAAAGTAATAATTTAGTAGTAATGATCTAGATTGAAATCCCAGATGATATCAATGAAGACCAGAAATCAAATGCAGGAAAGGATAGGGGAATGAAAACACCAAATTCCTAATCTCACATAATGAAAATCAAAGGTTTTGTTTCATCCATGAGTTTGATATTTTATGAAATATAGGTTCACATATGATTTGAAAAACTTAGCAGCAACCACCAGAAAAATAAAAAAAAAAAGATGTCTGTGTTCCAAATCACCATGGGAGATAAAAGCAATCAAAACACCAATCATAGAGAAAAACACAGGCACCCACAAAATAAACAGCAAGACATTACCCAAAAACAAAAGGAAAAAAGCAAAATGCTAGTGGTAAGGTCAAATATCAGATATAAGAATTGAAGTAAATTTTGTAAACTTTCCAATGAAAAGGCATATACTCCTTAGGATGAGTTTTTAATAAAAGATAAATAAGAGGGCAGACAGAATTAAAACAAATAACATAAATGTTTAATTTTTAAAAACCCCAAAATTGCCACAAATAAGGCAGAAATGGTTACTGTCTTTTATATTATAAAGATGACATAACAATGGATAAGGAAAATAAATTTTCATTAGAAAAATGAATAAAAGGCAAGAACAGACAATTCACAGAAGAAACATCAACAATAATGTTCATATAAAAATATTCAATATTAAATATGTAGTTAAGGAAATTCAAACCAAATTAAAATTAGATTTTTTTCCCCTGCTAAATCAACAAAGAATTTGAAAAGGAAAGAACATTTTGAATGCCGGTAAGATGGGTCCTCTTTCAAACAAGTGCTGGCGGCAGTGTGAATTGGTACAAGCTTTCTGAGAAGTAGTTTGGTACTGTGTGTATCAAGAATCTTTAAAACATAATGTATCGTTTCAGTCAATAATTCCACTTCTGGAAATGTACCCCAAGGAAATAATCAGAAACGCAGGTAAATATTTTTGAAAAGTAAATTGCAATTTTATAAGAAAAACAATAAAAAATTTCAGAATAAAGTAGTAATTAAATGAATTATAATATGTAACTGATTTACTAGAAATTATGTTTATAGAGTTTTTTATGACATGGGGATCAAGAACTACAATAAAATGCC
Source organism: Pongo pygmaeus (assembly GCF_028885625.2). Taxonomy (NCBI): domain Eukaryota; kingdom Metazoa; phylum Chordata; class Mammalia; order Primates; family Hominidae; genus Pongo; species Pongo pygmaeus. The sequence goes on along the minus strand of NC_072384.2, from coordinate 99,742,588 downwards.
AACTGAACAAAATGTATGATTTCAATTCTGTAAATGTTCTTGTTTATGTGTATGTATTTCCTCAATTCTAAGGTTTTTTAAATATTTCAGTGATTCCAAAATTAGGATAAATTATACACTTAATATAAATATTTTTTACAACCCAAAAAGCTATATTTAAATTAATAGATTATCTTACAATAAATTACATCTTAGGGTCAAGGAAATACTGTGTCCACGTACTTAAAAAATATGGCTTATATAATAAAAAATTAAATTATTCTTTAAAAAGGAAAGAAAGTCCTGCATGGCATACCTTTAACAATTGCATTTCAAGTTTCTAAGGGGGCTGTCTTACAGTTCTTCTGTGCCATGGTTATGGCATGTGCCCACATCTGCTCATCTATTTACCTTACTAAAAAGATAATCTATTTATTTTACTGAAAGCCCATTTAGAATGGATTTTCATTATGAATACTCACTAGATCCTACTGATCATCATTTTGTTTTGTGAGGTCCACAAGCCACCTCTTTTATTGTCCCCTCTAGAATTTTGCAATATAATAACATCATGTCTACTTATTTATTTACTGTTTCTAGAATTTCTTCCAAACCCCCAATCTCCTACCTTTTGTAAACCCAAAGCGACTCTGTTTTGTTTGTCTTTCGACATATTTCTGTTTGTCCTCGATTCAATGGTTACCTCACAATCATGCCTAGGAATTCCTTTAGATTTCTCTGGAAATGAGGGTAGGATTCATTTAAGCAGCCCTCTCTTTTCTAGAAATTTGTGTCCCCTTTAACCCATACTTGACTTTTAAGTTTTGAAAATAATTTTCCTCAATGGAACCGTTTCTCTCATCTATTAGCATTGTACTGTCATCTCCAGTATTGTACATTTTACTTTCTTGTTCACATCAGTGATCTAAACAGAGTTGAAACGATTGGTTTTATTGCTTTTGTCAGTTTTGTAAGCTTTGGCTTATGAGCACATTAACGATTCTGACAATTTTCTTAGACATTTCACAATTTGTGACCTTGGTTATATGACCTTCCTTGCTTTATATATGTATTCTTTCAAAATCTAAACTCATCAGAGGATTTCTGGGCAGTCTTACTCGTGTCCTTATTTCCACATTTATTTATCATAACATGGTCAGAATTTCATTTTTAGAGCCCACCATCTCTCTTAGGCAATGCTCTCTCTTCATAAAGCTGTATTTTCAACTTCCTCTAAACTACTTTTCAAATCTTCTTAGTCTTAAGGCCTTGGATATATGCTGGACTCTAACCAAAAGTCAACATCTTATATATTAGTTATTCCTAGATGGCATGATCACTTTTTTCTGTAGTCTCTGTTGTTATTATGGTCTCAGAAAATGAAAGATTTAAATGAATAGTATACTTTGTCAAGATAATTAGGCTAAGTAATTGATATCAGCAAGTAGCTGTGTGGCAGGGGTCTGCCTAGTCCTGATTGCTTGGTTTTATTCTGTAACACAAAGTGAAAGCTGTCAATTTTAGGTTTTGGCCTTAGGGAAATGCAACATGACTAGTCCAGCTATAGCTTCGTTTGAAAAGCTTCCAAGTCTACATACATGTTATATAGAAGCACACATAGTACACCCATGGCACATTGAAATCAAGACTCTGTAGTACCTCAACACGCTTCTCCAGGGCCCTGTAACTCATGACCACAATGAGCAGAGCAGCGGTGTTCCTTGTTTATTCCATCTGCGTAACCCAATAGTAGTAAAATTAAAGCTTCATAAACAAGAAGATATTGAACTCTTTAGCAAAGTCAAGTATGTTGTGAAAAAACGCAAATGGGTGTTTCAATGCAGACATTTTGTCGAGACGCTTAATTTTGTTTGTCGGACCCAAAATGTGGGAGTTGCAACAATCATTATTTCTTTTCCATGTGGGACATAACAACATAACAACTTATATTGTTAGCATTTTGTTCTAGCCTTCTTTGTTAGGTTTTGGTTGAATTCTCAATTGCAGTAATGATATATGTGATCACTAAAGAACATAAGTCAGAATATCCACCATCTGTTAGATCAGCATTTGCTTAAGAACATCAGCTGGTGTGAAGGAAGAAAATATTCGAACTTTGATTTTTACTTCTTATTTCATCAATTTTATTTTTTGTGCATGCTTTGTTATATATATAATATATTAATATAGGGGTACGTTTTATAAAGCATATTGATAAATAAGTGTAAATATACTGGAGGATTAAAATTTATTGATTGTGGTTCATGATCAAAAAAGTTGGAGACCATTATGTTTTATATAAAAATGGCCCCCAACATTTTTGATTATGTATAATATATATGAAACCTCCCAGAGCTTGGAACTTATATTTTGCTACATTAAAAATGGAATCTATTGATATTTCTTGAGAACTCAATAGGAACAAATATGCTAGAGTACGAAAAACCAATTTAAATGAAAATAGAATTTCACTGACCAGCAAGGTCTGGCAAACATTAGAATGGGCCATAGAAATGGAGACTTCCGGTTGTCTCTCAATATCTGTTCTCTCTTCCTCCTTAGTAGCAGAACCCATGATTTTTAAACCATGCACATTCCTCAGTTTCTATTACTACTGGGTGCTATATGTGACTGAGTTATAGCTAATGGGATATAATCAGATGTATGCGACTTCTGAGATGTGTCCTTAAAAGGAAAGGAAGCCACTTGTGGTGGCTCATTCCTGTAGTCCCAGCACTTTGGGATGCTAAGGCAGGAGGATCACTTGAGCTCAGTAACTGGAGACAAGTCTGGGCAACACAGTGAGACCCCTGTCTCTACAAAAAATACAAAAATTAGCTGGGCTTGGTGGTGTGTTCCTGTAGACACAGCTACTTGGGAGGCTAAGGTGGAGGATCCCTCAAGCCCAGGAAGTTGAGGCTGCAGTGAGCTATGATCACTATACTCTAGCATGGACAATAAAGTGAGACCCTGTCTCAAAAAAGGAGGTTGGGGGTGGGTATGCCATTCTTCCACTCTTCCTTCCTGCTAGCAGGAATAAGGCTAAACATCAGACATCTATCTTGAACCATGAGGAAGAAGCCACTCACTGAGGATGATGGAGCCACCATTAGAAGGACCAAGACAGAAGGACGATGGAGTCATTATACCAGCTCTGGACTGCTGAGCTCCAGATTGCCTTTATGAGAGAAAAAAAATCAATTTCTATCTTGTTAAAGCACTGTAATTTTGAGTTTTCTGTTATTCAGTACTGAATCTTATATGGCTAATGTAGTTATTAATTTTAATTAATTTATTAACTTAAGATTAAATTAAATTTATTAATTTTAATTGTGAAATGTTTTTAAAAGTACAACATATTGAATATTGCATCATAAAATATCTTATATACTATGATTTAATTATATACACCTATTATTCCAACCTTTATTGAACACTAATGCATATACAGAGAGGAAAAGATAGTGATTACTTACAGTTAAAATAGGAGATACAGACACAAACTACAACAATTAAAAGCAAGAGTGGGACAATAAAGGAACTGTAGTTTAGAAGAGAAGAGAATATTATCAGGAGGAGGGAATGTGGAAGAAACTGGTAGATAGGGATGATCATGCAGACACAAAGTACATTCTGATGACATTGAGAAAGCACGAAATGTCGACAAAAAGGGGTCAATAGATGGAAAATTGTTCCAAATTTGGTCTGGAATAAAACTCTTTGTGTGCGAGACAGTTCACAACCAACTTTCTTCTGCAATGAAATTAGCATTCCTGATACATGCTTAAGCAATTTTCTGAGAAACTTTAATGCAATTAAAAGCTTTTCTGGGAAGTCAGCTCCTTACCTCCTCTATTGATGTTCTTTAACCAGACAGATGGTTTTTCTGAATTTTGTCTAAAATTTTTATCTAAACATTCTCCTTTTCCATAATACCTCCCTACTAAAAGTGAATCTTTGAATTAGCCTCATTAGATTTCTTCCCTGGAAGCATGAGAAATAAAAACTTAGATATGTCTTTGTAAATAAATTTGTTGAAAAGGGTTTTTTATTGGCCTAATTACATTTTGACAAAATAAAGTGTGCATGTGAGGACATAGTTGCTAAGACAGGCTAAATGATATTGGAAAGCAATGCATACTGGGCTAAGGAATCTAATCTCTGGTGGGGAGTATGGAGCCACTGAAAGTGGCCAGAAGCACAGAAAATACTCAAATGCATAGTTGTTAAATTGCACTGAAGAGTAATGCAATCCAGATAATATTGTAGGGCTACTTATTTGGAAATAGTGTGCTGGGTAATGCAGGAGTATCTGAGCTGCTTCACTATTATTCAACAGAAACTACTATGTGAAGTTCACCAATGCCCACCTTGTGCTACCTGTGATTTCTGCAGCACTGATCTCAGCCTTCATTCTTCTTGACCTACATAGCTCATTCATGGGGTTGTCTCCCCTCTCCTTATGAAAAGTCTTCTCACTTGAGCTGTCATGGCATTGTACTGTCTTGATTCTTCTTTTCCTCTTTACTTTACCAACTCCCTGATGACCATTATTTTGTCTACTCAGTGACATTCTTCCTTCTTCCAGCCTCAGAATGCAGCTTTCCCTCAGTGGCTGCCCTGTGACCTCCTCCTCTGACACTTGCTCCCTCTTAGGGTTTTCACACCTGATGGTACATTGGGACCTCCTGCAGCATAGTAAATATCTTTCACCATATAAAATGTAAGAGCTGTTTCTATTAGCACTATCTTGAAAATAGCAGATAGATTTCCATAGATTTGGGCTGGGCTGAGAAATCTACCTGAATGCATGGGGGAGAACCAAATGACATCTCAGTAATTTATTTCTAGACTGGGATCCTAAGCTTATGTTTTTGTGTTTTAACTTGGAAAATCTTTGTCTGACTTTAACCTTGAAGGACTATATTAAGGAATACTTTCCATATTAATATTAACAATATGGTTTATGGCACATTTAAATTAGACATAATCAAAAGTCTCATTTTGCAAGTCTGAAAAAAAAGACACTCTATGATATGATTTTATCAGGTTATTTTTCTTTCTTATATCTATTTCATCTCCATGTCTTGTTTATGCGTCTAATTTTGCAGTTGTCACATGGAATTATAAATTCAACTGTGAATTTCCTGTGAACGCATGGACTGTATGAGTTTGTTTCTGTATTCCAATTGTTTTAGTACATGCCTAGCATATAGTAGGTGCAAAACAAAATTTGCCAATTAAATTAAAACAAAAAATGATGTCATTACGAAAAAATATAATTATATAGCAAAAATTAGAAGCTAAATAAGAGTAGAAATTATATTGAGAAGATTTGGAAGGTCTGAATCTTATTCATGATGAATTTTAAGGAAATGTCAATGGAAATTACTTTTAGCTTTTATTCTTTGTGACTTTTTTTTTTTTTTTTTTTTTTGAGACAGAGTCTCGCTCTGTCGACCAAGCTGGAGTGTAATGGAGTGATCACAGCTTACTGCAACCTCCACCTCCCAGGTCTAAGCAATTCTCCTGCCTCAGGCTCCCAAGTAGCTGGGATTACAGGCACGTGCCACCACACCCAGATAATTTTTGTATTTTTAGTAGAGACGGGGTTTTACAATGTTGACCAGGCTAATCTCAAACTCCTGGCCTCAAGTGATCTTCCCACCTTGGCCTCCCAAAGGGCTGGGATTACAGGTGTGAGCCACCGCGCCCAGCCAATTTTGTGACTTTCAGTTGCAGTTGACACTTACGTCTCCCTGACTTTCTCTGTGATTGTCTAAAAAGAATCTGCAAATTCTTTGATACTCCTGCAATAAAAGATTGAGTCTAATTACCCTTCCTTTGAACATGGGTCAGGTTTAGTGACTCAATTCTACCAAACAGAATGAGGGAGAGGCAACCTCCTAACAGTTCTGAGGCTGGGTTAGGAGCAGAGATGCAGCTTCTGCCTGACTCTGTCTCTTAGGAGATGTGCCTTTTGGGGCTCAGGCTGCTATGTTAGAAGTCCAGATATCCTAGAGCTGCCCTGATGCAGAGAACAAGCAGAGAGACCACTTGGAGAAGGTCCAGTTTTTCCAGTTGCCAGCTGTCTGAATCTTTCCAGCCAGAGCACCAGGTATCAGGCATGTGAGTGAAGAAGTCTTCAAGATGACCTCAGTCCCAGCCACTGTCTTCCTGTAACCTCATTAGACCCCAAACCACCCAGCTACCCTGCTCCCAAATTCCTGAGCCACAGAAATCTAAAAGATAATAAATGATTTTTATTATTTTACACTGCTAAGTTTTGGGGTGATTTGCTATACAGCCATAGATACACACTCTCACTAAATTATCATCTCTAAAATCAGCCAAATTCATCTATTTAAGTGCATCATGCTTTTCAAAACATGTTAAAACTTACATGTAGTAAATCTATTTATATGCTTCTAAATTTTATTCCCCTTTTTTTGTGTATATCCCTGATTAGCTAAAGCAAAGACCCTCTCATGTCAGTTTGAGAGTTATGAATATGAAACTTCAGAACTTGCAGCCTTTCAGAGCTACCAAGAATGTAACACATTCAGGGCTGGCTGGGAGGAAGAGGGATAGAGAAGGAGCAAGGGTACCAGGTAGCTATGGAAGTCAATCAGCAGGTGATTGGCACACACTGGTATCCCCATTACAAACACAGTGTAGTCTTCTAGGGCAAAAAACATGTAACTCTTTAAGGAAGATAGCATATCACATTTTCTGTGACCCAGAACATGGGAGAGTCTGAATCCGGACGATGACACTTTGATCCCACCCCATGTTAAGATCTGAGGTTCTGAAGCAGGAACAATTATAAACAGATACAATAAAACTTAAAAAGAAGGAATTTCTTATTTTCAGAGCTTTGAGTTTTGTTATAAGAACTGTGTTCTTTGATCTGACAGGAAGAGAAGTCTATGTTCCTCTTAAGATATATATGGTGCTCAGGTCTTTAGGTACTCTGGGCGAGACAGAAACAATCCCTGGCCAAAAGATTGTCAGGAAAGCCACCTGGCAGGGCAGCTGGGCTAATATTGTCCCAGCTCAGTCAATCTGGAAGAGAACATTGACCACTCAGCTAGCAGGGGACAGTAGACCTTTGAGGATCAGTGCATGATTTTAGGAGCTCCTAAAAGAATCTTCAATTTTGAAAAGAACCTGGCATTTGTTAGTTGTCTGTGGAATTTTGAAAAACTTTTGCATACTGTCAAACTTCAGGTTCTTATGACTTGACTCTTCCAGGATATGTAAGAGAGTTTGGGAGGTTTTTTTTTCCTTTCAAACTTTCTTTGACTTGTTTGTAATTAGGGCTCTTGCCTACATGTGGTTCCCTCTGCCTGGAATGCCCTTCTCCCAACCTGCACTCCCATAGGCTGCCCTCCCATCATAAGCATATGCTTCTTGGAGTGGCTTCCAAGAAGTCTCCCTTTTGCCACCAGAGTTGATTACCACCTCATTTGTGACATCCACTGATGGTGCTTAGGCCTCTACAAGACCCTTTTCCATGTTGTGTGGTCATTATTTATTTTCTGACTCCATTCACTAGGCTGTGATCTCCTAGAAGGCTACCTTTTTTTTTTTTTTTGCCATGGATTTAATACAGATATTATGCCTTTCCTGGTTTCCTCTTCCCACTTCCCGGGCAAGCCAAGCAGTAGGTACTCTCCTAATGGGTCTTGACACTTGCCATTTATGGAAACACAGACCGAGTTTTCCACTGACCTTCTCTAGGTTGCCTGGCAAGAGCCAGCTGGGCAGCTTGTATGCTCAGCATTGGCGTGTACTTCTTCTGAGAAGCTGGTAGTAAAACTTAGGTTATTTAGCCTTCTTTTCACAAGGCTAATGTCATGTGAGCCTTATAGAAGGACAGAAGAAGAGGGGACTGGGCCCCTCTTGTGTACCGTATCTGGTCCATCTAACCCACCTCTTGGTAGGAAAGGGGAGCTGTGAGTCTACTGACTCTGCCTGTGCATCTCAGCCTGCTCTAGTGTCTCTTGTGCCATGTTCAACTGGGCCCTTTGCCTGATACTAGGCCACTGCTTGGAGATAAAGTGATCAAGAGAAGATGTATACACACATACATACATACATACATACAAAGTCTGTGAGTTTTGGGGAACAAGTGGTTTGCGGAAAAGCTAAGGTTTAAAGGTCTCCATCAACCCCCATCAGTCACTCTCTTCTCTTCTACTGATACAAAAAAGAGAGAAAGACCTTATTACTTTGCCTGAACGTGTTTTCTGCAACTTCCTTGTTATTTTGATTGAAAAGTCTCTTGATTTCTGCCATTGATCCTAGACAAAACTGATTCTTGAGTCCTATTTTGCCTTGGTAAATAATCAGGGTTTCTACTTAAAAACCCAGAGGCCAGAAAGTGACAGCAGGTAAATGCACCTACTGGAAAGCTGAAATAAATTTAAATTTAAAAATCTCATTGTTGATACCTGCTAAATTTGCTACCACTTCATTTAGAGGTGACTTCCAGTATTTGGCATTCCAAAATTAAATATTAGGAGAATCTCTGCTTTTAAGCCAGAAACAGAAAGTTCTCTCTGTCACAAATATCTTCCCATTATCTTTCTGCAAATTATTAAAAGGATTGATGGCTAAAGGAAAGCAGTAGGAAATATAGTAACTTTCCCAGGGTATAAATCCATGTAAGGATTATGCTTGCAGGTAGAAACATTATGTTTCATGTAATCACCATTTGAAATTTTAATTTTGAATTGTGGTACTTGCCCAGGAGAGCCACTATATCAATCTCAAAACTAGGAAAAAACTCATTCTTTCAACTTGAGAGCTATTTTGGTATTGGTTTATAACATGCCTTTCTCTTAAGACTCCCGAAAATTATATTTTATTATAAAATTCCCCAAATCTTGTATAAAATATTATCTTTATGTAGATAACATCTGGAAAATGACCCAGCATTACATAAAAGCAAATCAAGGATGGAGGTAAGAATAGTTCATTCCTGGGTTTCCTAATTCTGTTCTTTTGTTATAAACTGTGTATTATTTTACTGGCTTTATGGTTTCACAAACAAAAGGTTCGGCAGAATCTTTGGACATCAAATGGCCTTTATGAAACAATGTCTTGATGAGTTAAATAAAAACGAATCAGAAACACATGGACTTGACTTCCCTTGAAATATAAGAGGATGCACAAATCAAGGCAAAGACCACTTAACAAACACTGGGTTTGGGTTTCCTGAACCTGAAATGTTAAAATAACTAGCAAGGACTTATTGAGGCTGAAAAATGATCAGTTCCAGTATTTCTAACTGAAAACTAAAATGAGGAGAGGCAGGGGGGTCCTAGAAGAGAAGGGAGTGGCCATGGGGCAGATGGAAACCTTTGAAAATTATCTTTTCCTCCAAGCTGTTTGTTTCCCAAAGCTCACAAACTTTGCTTTTATTTATTTATTTTTTTCTCTTTTGCTTTGATTTCCAGATTTCAGCTGAAGACCTATCTAAAATATTCTGAATTGGTTCAGCTGAAGTCTTTCTAGTCTCTTCTCAAAGGCACAAAACCATGATATTTGGTTAAACAATGCTCTGTTCATTCTTGAATTGAAAGATAAATTCATATATTGGTTATCCAGGGAGTTCGGTTAAGTTGAATTTATTTCCTAGTGAGTTGGACTTCTCAGCATTCCCCAAACCCACGAAATAAATTCTTTCAGAAAGCACTGTGAAAAAGTTGTAAGAAAGAATTATTACGTACTAGACTACAGATTTTAAAATAGATTGTAAGCCTAGAGGAAAAAAAAAGAAAAGCTTGAATTATTACAATCTGAGATACAACAGTTTCTTTGCTTCATCCTACACTGTATCTGGGATTCCCAGAATTTCTTCTCTGGCCCAGATCTGATTCTTTCTCCTTTCTTCCCGAGTTCCCCTGGGAACTCAGCCTGCTTCCTTAATTCTTCCACAGTTGTTTCTCTCTACTCTTTGCAATTTTTGTCTCCAAATCCAAGTCTGGCTGCAGTGTGAAGCAGTTACTCATGACTACTTCAGAAAGCATATATTTTTAAAAATATTATTTTAGATATTTTATTTGTAATAATAATAATAGGAAACTGACTGGGGCGACAAAAATAACAACCAAGGGGAGGTCTCAGAGTAGTGGCAGAGTAATCCCTGATCTCTTGTTCCTTACTTCCTCTGTCAACTGAAAACTTGAATACAGCAGTCCTGCCTTGCCTCTTATCTCTGAGGGTAGATCTCAGCTCCCAGACCTGCTCATCTGAAGGTCAAGTGAGTCCTTCATTGGCCATGCCTGGAGACACTATGCAGATTGCATCATTAATGTCTACTTGTATTAAGGGAGAAGTTTCCATTTCTGAAGACCTTCTGATTATAGGACATTTGTTCACTACTGCTATGTGCGGTATAAAATCAACCTCTTTGGGCATATTCTCATGTACTCCCTCCTATTTATGAAAAACTATTTTTAAGGTATTTCAGACTCATCAATTTTTAAACTTTAAAGTTAAAATAATATTTTTATCACTTAAATATGAGATGTTTCACTTAGTCATCAATATAATATATATTTGTTTCCAGTAGGTCCAAAATGTGTGGCACTGTGAATACAATGTGGTCAAGTGTGTGGTGTAATTTAAAACGACAACTGTGAAAGCATTCAGCAAAGCCCAAGAGTTCTAAGGGGAGTTCTTCATTAACACTGTCAGCAAGCACCATCACATTGCTTCCTCTGGATCTCTACTAATAGTATTTTAGCACATGATGTAAAATAAAAATAATATTTTGGGTTTGGTGACTACTATTTTTTGTGCATATTGTCTCTCTCTTGTGATGCAAGACCTTTTCAGATGCTTGAGTTCATTGTTTCTTCTCTTGCCACTCTCATAGCTCCCTTCTATAGAGCACTTACTATGAGGCTTATGCCTCATTTAATCCTTGAGCAACCCTGTGAAGAAGTTAAATAATCATGTTTCATGACAGAACAAATTTAGACTCAGACACATTAATTGGCTCAATACCAAGTCACTAATAAAGTGGAAGAGCCCACATCTGAACCCAGATCCAATTCTATTTTCTTTGATTGATTGATTTATTTTTATTTTGTTTTGTTTTCTTGAGACAGGGTCTCACTCTGTCGCTAAGGCTGGAGTGCAGTGGTGCAATCTCAGCTTACTGAAGCCTCGACCTCCCAGGCTCAAGCAGTCCTCCCACTTCAGCCTCTCAAGTAGCTGGAACTACATGTGCATGCCACCACACCCAGCTAATGTATTGTTTTTTGTTTGTTTGTTTGTTTGTTTTTTGTAGAGACGAGGTCTCACTATGTTGCCCTTGCTAGTCTCCAATTCCTGCTCTCTCGCGAGCCTCCCATCTTGGCCTCCCAAAGTCCTGGGATTACAGGGATGAGCTACCATGTCAAGCCCCAGATCCAACTCTAAAGTATATTTTATCTCAACATTCCTCTCCATTTTCTTGGTTGTCTGTACACAATGCCTAGAACTTTCAAAGAAAGGTGCTATATAAAAATCAGTTCTGAAGTTAGAGTAATAATGGACAGGAAAACTGACTCACTATTTTATAACTGTATCATTATAAGTCCATAAAATGTTAGAGTGGTAGGGGCATTTATGATCACCAAATTTAACCTCATTTTTACATAGAAAAAAGCCTGCTAGGAATAGAATGTCATCTTCAAAGTGGCACTTAGGTTGCAATCACAGTCCCCACTCCTCAAGCCAGTGTGCTTTCCAATGCATTTACACCTGGTCTGATGAATCATAGTATAGACAAAAGAGAAAAACTCCACCAAGGAAAAGCAACTCCACTTCACTAGATCCCCAAAGGTATCACTTTTTTTTTTTTTTTTTTTTTTGAGATGGAATCTTGCTCTGTTGCCTAGGCTGGAGTGCAGTCGCGCAATCTCCACTCACCGCAACCTCGCCTCCTGGGGTCAAGCAATTCTCCTGCCTCAGCCTCCTGAGTAGCTGGGATTACAGGCATGCACCACCATGCCTGGCTAACTTTTGTATTTTTAGTAGAGACAGGGCTTCACCATGTTGGTCAGGCTGGTCTCAAACTCCTGACCTCGTGATCTGCCCACCTCGGCATCCCAAAGTGCTGGGATGACAGGTGTGAGCCACCACCCTGGACCAAGGTATCACATCATTAAGGTTATTGCCAAAGCTACCATTTCTAAAACCAAGAGTTCTGAGGAGAGCTGTGAGTGTTTTGCATTGGATTCTAATGGCTGTCCAATCATTGAATATATGAAGTTCTTTTTGACAGTTGGATGTCAAGACAGAAAAAGGCAGTGTGACCATTTTTCAAATGCTGCATGTATGCGTAACATGGGCATGTGCTGTAGTACCATTAATTGAGTCCTTGTTTTTTGTTTAGAGTATACAATTGGGTCTAGAATTCAGCAAATCTATAATAGCTCTTTGATTGCTTAGACTCAGGGGTCCTTCCTTATCAGTCCTAAATTATCTTCCTGTTTGTGTGTCTTTTCTTTATTTGCCACAAGTCCTAGAAATTCAGCTTGTTTTCCTATTTTAGTTTAAAAAGATGATGGAGCAACCACAATTATTTTTATTGAACACTTGTTATACGCAAACACTGTTTGTAGTGCTTTACATGCATTATTTTGCTAATCCTTATGAAGTAGATCCTATATTATTCCATATTTATAGATGAGGAAACTGAGATACAGGTTAAGTAACTTTAGCAGGTTAAATCACAAGGAAGTGACTGAGCTGCTCTGCACTATGTCGTTTTGGTTTCTCCCAGATTTCTCCTTTGTTACTCCTAAAAGGCAGGCACATACTATATGCCTTTTCCCATCACATTAGAAAAAATAGGGTTTTGCTGGTAATTACTGCTACAAAACAGAGTAACACAATCTAAACATTAGTTAGTTACGAGGTAACAGGGCCTTACAAAGTTCTTTTGATTGTGATTTGTGGTCTGTACTTTATGAATGCCTCCTGACCTGACAAAAAGAAGCCATAATCCTCTCTGTTCTCTTCTTTCTTTCTTTATTCTTTTTTTTTTTTAAACGAAGTTTTGCTCTTGTTGCCCAGGCTGATATGCAAATGGCATGATCTTGGCTCATTGCAACCTCTGCCTCCCTGGTTCAAGCGATTCTCCTACCTCAGCCTCCTGAATAGTTGGGATTACAAGTGTGCACCACCACCCCAGCTAATTTTTTTGTATTTTTAGTAGAGACGGGGTTTCACCACGTTGGCCAGGCTGGTCTTGAACTCCTGACCTCAGGTAATCTGCCTGTCTCGGCCTGTCAAAATGCTGGTATTACAGGCATGAGCCACCATGCCCGGCTTGTTATCTACTTTCATTTCCCTGGGGATAGCAGTCTTTTTATTCCTGTGTGCCTTTTTGCCTACCTGAAGAAACTGGGGTGTCTAAAGACACTGGTGACAGAGGCTGAAGCAAAGGTGTATCTTGATCCCATCCCACGGGCTCATGTCATTACTAAGCCCCTCCAGACTCCATGGTATGCCCGTCCCCAGGTTTCTGTGTATCCCAAAATGATCCCCTCTGCAAAGAGAAGTAGGAAGGAAGGAGAGGATAGGAAGTGAAGAAGAAATATTCTTATCAGTTAACACATAATCAGCGTGTTTTCCTGTAGCATCTTGCTGGTAAAGGTTGAGAGTGTACTTGGACTTAATTTTTCTTTTAAACAGATTCATCACTTCCCTTTATGGGCATAGTAAAGACAGATACGACTAGGATTATATGGTGAATTGGGCCATTGATTCCTAGCCTACTGGTTGTCCAGGCTATTGGAAGCAGGCAAGTAAATTTTATGCAGAAATGAGCTCCACTGTTTTTTCATAATCTAGTATTATGCTGACACTGTTATATGTTATAGAATAAAATCATAATTAAAATTTTAAAAAACCAAAGAAGTAATTCCAATGGGAAGACACATGCCTTGGCTCTGCCATTAATTAGTTTTGTGGTTTTTGGCATATTCTTTAGCTTTTTGGGGACTCAGTTTCCTAGTTTTTAAAGTGAGAGAAAAAAAACTTGTCATTTCTAAGATATCTTTAAGTTCTAATATTCTGTGATTTATAGGAACCATGTGAATAATGGAGGCTTTTGAAGCTTAAAAGTATGGTATTATAATGGATTTTATGCTTTCCTGTTATTTTGAATTTTATTAGACTTTTGGTTCTGGATATTAAAGCAGAATTGAATATTTTTCAATTAGCTCTGTAGGTAGTACTGAACACATATTTAATTCAGGAAGTAAAAAGCTAAAATCTTGTATTGGGGGAAAAAGAAGTGTTCTTCAGTTTTCTTAGACATTAAATGGCTCATTCAAAGCAACATTTTGATAAATTGTGTAAATGAGAGAAGAACATATGGATTAAATTTTCCTTGAAATACATACGCATTTAAAAATTAAGAAGAAAAAGTGCTTGGCAAAGCCCATTTGGGGTTCTGCCAAATGGAAAACATTTTAAAAATAGTTGAAAATGTAGTTTTATCTTGAAATGCTACCATATTCACCGATCTTTATTGATTATATATTTTTAAATTTGTTAGTTACTCTCCTTATATTTATTTTTACAGTTTTTTTTAATGCTCTGGGGGCTTGTTCAATTATAGTACTTTTTTTTTTTTTTTTTTAAACAGAAAACACAGTCCATCAGTCACTGAAGAGCACATCAGTGTATCGGTCACTCCCTCTGTTAATCCTGTTACTTGGACTTCCGTAGAAGTTGCAGTTTGATCTTTCGTGTAGTAATGACTGGCATCAATTTATATTGATACAATGAAAAATTCTAAAGAACACTTTGTGATAGAGAAATAAAGGAGATCTTGTCTTTGAAGATGCAGAATATGGCAAGTAACTTTCCAGTAAATCATTCTATTTTAGTGGAGGAGTTTTGAAGGAAGATAAGCCCTGAGTTTCCTGATTATATATAATTCAAACATAGATATTCAAAAGTCTTAGAGATAACATTCTTCCGTATGGATAGAAGAGTTTGCTTTGTCTATAGATCCCATTGTACAACTTGAAGAAGAGAAGAATTATTTTCTTAAAATCTCAAAAATCATATTTCTGCAATTTTCTTGAAATCTCAGAATCACATCTAATTTCTGATCAAATTGGCAACACTCTCTAGTTCTAAGTGTTCAGTTCATCTGGAAAGAACTTGGTGCAATTTGTGTAATTACTTTACAGCTATCTGCAAAACAAACTGTGGGAGTCACGTCTCTGTCGATGAATGTACAGATTCAGGTCACTAGAACATAATCCTGAAACTGACAATTCTCGGTGAGATTTTTCTCCTCTTTCAGTTCTCCTTTTTTTTTTTTTGAGACAGGGTTTCTCTCTGTCACCCAGGCTGGAGTGTAGTTGCACAATCACGGCTCACTGCAGTCTTGACTTCCTGGGCTCAGGTGATCCACCTCCCTCCCAAGTCTCTGCGAATACAGGTGTGTGCCACTACACCCAGCTAATTTTTGTATTTTTTGTAGAGATGGGTTTTCGCCATGTTTCCCAGCCTGTCTCCTTTCCTTTTTATGATTGAATGCTTTTGAAAAGAATGTTGTTTTATTATAAAATTTTAATGAACGAAGAATTTATTTTGGTGTTAAAATCTTAAACCCTGTTAGATGGTACCATAAGGGTTTGTATTCTACTCAGGATATATCCAAGGAAATGATAAGATTTGTTTGCATAAGATGGTAACAATATCTTGTCTTTTGAGGCTAATCTTTAAAACCCAAGAGTATGTGTTAATTGTTGGGTTGTCCTTTTTCTTCTATAGCATCAAAATATTATATGTTATTGTTAATAATTTTCAATGAATTCTTTATGATTTAAATAAAAATCATTCTTATTGGGCTCATATGTTTTACCCCCACAAAATTGTGAATAGAATTTGTACAGTTTCATGAACGCTGAAATAAAAAATGTAGGCAATTTTCTTTTTTTTTTTTTTTCTTTTTTCTTACTCAGAGGTTTCCAATACATTTTATTTTGCAGACCACTGGTTTGTAGCTTTTTAGGACCAACATCTGTATCAATTCCTATAAAATGTCCAATCAATTTCAGTTCCATAGCAGGCTCTTCTATGCTGCGCACCATGCTTATGACTGAAGGTCTAGTTACACATGCATAAAGGCTGCCCTTCCCGCTGGTTCCTGGACGAGGGCGCATCCAAGTTAAAGCCTCTTCCGGGAGCTCCATCTTCGCAGGGGGTCATTTCCTTTGGCAATAAGTCAGTTTTTGTGTGCGGCTTTGGTGCCTGTGAACAGGAAGCATCAGAAACGTGCAGGATGTGCTATTTTTTCTCTGATGAAGATGGGAACTTGAGGATCCAGTGCTCTTGTGCTTAATGACAGGAATCCCTCAATTGCTTACTAGGTTAAAATATAAGGAAGGCTTCACTTTACGCAACACAGATAACACCTTTTGAGATTGCCTATTTTTTCTAGAACTACAAAGTTGAATTCAAGAAAATATAGGTCCCATGAAAGACTTAGAAGTTTTATAAAACTAAAATCTAGTTTTTCCCGATAAATTGTACTTTAGGCAAAACCCTCCCAATGCTTCTAAAATAATACTAAAAGGGGCATCTGATTATACAAGAGCAATTTAAAAAATTAAATATTTATTTGAATAACAAGTTTAAGTTGGAGCTGCAATGTTGGCAATGCAGGTTTTTAACACAGATCACAAAAAGCGTGCACAAAAAAGTACTGGTGCAAAGGACAAAATAATGCTAAGAATTGGGCTAAATATCTGCTGATTTCAAGAAAACAAAAGGCCTGAAATCACTGTACAAAATAGAAAATGTATTAAACACTACCATCCACAGAACAGTCTTTATTATTGATTATATTTAAAAATTATTTGCGTAATTATATATTGAATTGTAAATGAGTATTATACATGAGCCTCCTTTCAGAAGGCAATTCCTTGTAGCACTATAGAACATCTAATTACATTGCAAAAAGTATCCTTCTTTGCTATCGATAAAGAAAACAGTTAGTGGTATTACTGTAAATATCAGAAAGGCTACAAAAAAAGAAATAAGATTTCTTTTTTGTCTCTTCAAAGTGTTTTCCATGCAGTGAAGCACTTGCCCTGTTGAACTGAGTGCGCCACTGGAGAATGTTCTGGGTCCGAGATGCTCTTGAGAGACAAGACTAGGCTTTTCCAAATCAAACATTCAAAGGAATCATGCAACCCTCTTATGACTGGGATACTGTCATGTGCCACTTACCAATGCTGTCTCTCCAGAAAACCATTCAAGATGCTTAAAAAAAAAATCAGACTTATGATAAATATACATAAAATGAAGACACCAACTGCTATTTGACAAGACTACAGGTAATGTCTGTGCTATGTGAAAGCACCTTTAAAAAGAGCCTATGCAGAAAGAGATAAGTGTCTAAAGATTCAAAATGAATCAACAGTATTGGATAACAATATAATTCTCAACTCAGAAGCTGCCTCAAGATTAGGTGCATCTTCAGTTAATGTAACAGGAAAAAAAGGCAATGGATTTTATTTTATTAATTGTATCCACTTACAAACCGACCTAAGGTCACCCGATGTGTAGACACAATGAGATTTCTGTTGTTTATAGTCTTTAATTGAAGTGATGATAAAGGAAATAGATCTATTTAAAAACAAAACCGAACAGCTATTTCTGTCTAGATTAAGAGGTGGCCCCGACAAGCATGTAATCCCAGCACTTTGGGAGGCCTAGGCGGGCGGATCACAAGGTCAGGAGATCGAGACCATCCTGGCTAACACGGTGAAACCCCGTCTCTCCTAAAAATACTAAAAAAATTAGCCGGGGCGGGTGGCGCACGCCAGTAGTCCCGGCTACTCGGGAGGCTGAGGCAGGAGAATGGCGTGAACCCGGGAGGCGGAGCTTGCAGCGAGCCAAGATGGCGCCACTGCACTCCAGCCTGAGCGACAGAGCAAGACTCCGTCTCAAAAAAAAAAAAAAAAAAAAAAGAGGTGGCCCCGGGTGTGGGATTCACATTTTGAGTGGCCACTTGTGGTGCGACCTCGATGATCCAGGGTTTGTCTATGATTCTGGCTGTGCAGTTGCCCTTCTCTACAATCCCAATAATCCATGCTTGGTGGCCTTCACCATATTTGGGGGGAGTTTATCTCTGCACAGAACCGAGCTGCTTGCTGATGTGGTAAACAGATCAGAAGGCCACCTGAGGTCTCTGGGCAGGTCCCGTGCATGAGGCCGAACATGTTTCCGCATGCCTTGCTCGCTGCAGCCATCTTGGCCAGCACCGGGAGGTTGTGAATTACAAATGACACCTCGTTCCTCTGCTGCTTGGCCAGGTTCTGCACATGGCCCAAAATCCCAAAGCCCATGATGTCAGTGGCTGCGTGGGCATTGAACGTGTGCATAAGTCCGGCAGCTGTCCTGTTGAGCCTCGCCATGTTCATCATCGCTTCCTGGTAGAGCAGCTCTACATCTTCTTGGGTGACCACTAGTTTAATCTTATTCCATTTCTCAGGAATATCCAGCCACTGGTGCACAGCCATTGCCACCTGTGTCCCCAGGGGTTTTGTCTACACCAGCACGTTTCCTGGCACTGCATTGTCTGGCAGGATAAATTAATTGGGCTGACAGACAGTGGTAGCAACTCCTCCCAGGACAATCCAGGGGTTTAGAACGGTTTGGCCGCCTGTTACATATGTTCCTGCTTCTTCAGCTGCGTCTTTAAAACCTTGGATAATCAGAGGCATCACTTTATCCCTTTCCCTGTCAGTCATTTTATTACTGACTCCAAGGAGCACCAGCATATTGTCACATTCCATGACCCCCGTTGTGTAGAGGTCACTGAGGACATTGACACATGCTATCCTGCCCATCATGTAAGGGTCATCTACGATCGGGTAAATGTAATCTATGGTTTGAACCAAGGAAAGCCCACCATGCCTCAAAGGAATGACACAAGTATCCATTCCAATGCCAAGGCTTGGCCTAACGACTCCCAAAAACTGCTCATCTTCTTGGAAGTGGTTCTTCTGTAAAGATTCCAGCTATTTTTGCAGGACATCTTGGGGCACTTTGCAGCCTGTGCCATTCAGTTCAGTGAATCTGGTTAGCCAGAAGCTCCTGTCCAATTCGTAACTTTCTGGGTTAAAAGGACTCCCGCGTACATATGGTTCTTGTGCCCCGCTCTCCTCACAGCTCAGCCCCTCCCCTCACTCTGGGGGTTGGCTGGGTTCTTTACGGATCCACCGGCTCGCCTTGCGCCCTCCGCCTCCTCCCGAAAACGGGCCGCGGACCGCTCCCACCATGCACCGGGCGTGGCCGGGCTCCCCAGGCGTCGCTTGAATAAAAATGCCGCGCCTGGCGGCAGCTGGGTCCCGAGCCCGCGCTTGGGCGCCGCGGGGGCTCGCCTGGCTCGGCGCGGTCTTGCGGCAGCCGGGACGCCACGCTCCCCAAGTGTAGGCAATTTTCTGTAACAACTCAGAGCAGACACAGAAGTGAAGACCTAGATGACACCTTGGAACTTCTCATGTGCTGGGTTTTGTGTTTAAAGGCCATTCAACATAATACAGCATATTTAAAACATAAAGGAAAAAATTTTTAAATGCTTTATTTTATTTACTTAGGGAATGTTATAAATACTGTAAAATGTTTACTCTCCAAACACTTTAAATATAAATTCTTTTATTCCTTGGTGTATTTGAAAGTAGTAGCATTTATTTAGTAAGTCTGAAAGAGAAATGAATGTAATTATTTTGCTGATGGTATTATGGGAAGTTATTTCAGTTCATTAATAAAGGAAGCTGGGTAATTAAATGCCTTCAAGTGTAAGGGGTTAATTTATCATTGGTAAGTTAGACTTACCAATCTAACACAGTGGTTTGGAGAATTAGATTATTGTCATAGTTTCTCAGTTACCATGAGAACTTACTTTTTTAAAAAATCAACTTTATCAAGGTATAATTTACATGAATAAAATGCACCCATTTTAAGCGTACATTTAGATGAGTTTTACAAATCTGTACATCTGTGGAACTACCATCACCACAATCAGGATATAAAACACCTACATCACCCAGAAAGCTTCTTCATGTTCCTTTGCAGTCAATCCCCTCCCCTACAGACCCTAGGAAAATACTGATGTACTTTACACCACAATAGATTAGTTTTGTCTGTTGTAGAATTTGATATAAATTCAATTACAAAATATGTACTCTTTTGTGTCTGACTTCTTTCACACATCATCATGTTTTCAGATTCATTTGTGTTGCATGTATGAGTAGGTTACATTTAGGCTGTTCACAACTTTTGGTTATTATGAATAAAGCTACTATGAACATTTATGTACTGGTCTTTGTGAGAACATAGGTTTCATTTTTTCTGGGTAACTACCTAAAAGTGAAATTGATGGGTTCTATGATAAGTATATATTCAGCTTTATAAGAAACTGTCAGATTGTCTAAAGTGGTTGCATCATTTTTTACTCTCACTGACACTTGCTGACACTTGGTATTATTACTCTTGTTAAAACAAGCTAAAGAAGTAAAAAGCTGAAGAATCTAAAAAACCAACAACTCTTCTTGTATCTGTAAGAGGAGTGAGGACACAGGGAAAACTTCAAAATTGGAAAGACCAGCAGGGGAACACAGAGAATAACAATTTACTAGAATAGACACCCACAAACAGAAACCTCCATATTCTGTTCTTCTTAACAAGGCCTGTCCTCAGGAGAAACTATTTTATCAAACCCGAATCTAGTAGGGTTTAATCAGAGCCTTATCCACCAAGGGGAAGAGAAATGCCCAACTCCAGTTTTCCACAGGGAAAAGGAGAAATACCCAACTCCAACTTTTTCCACCCATCCTGTCTCACAGGGAGAGGGGAGAAAACTGAGAAGCACTGGTAAAGCTCATAGTTCAGGGGCACAGGCTCCCTAAAAGACTGAGAACTAATCACGGGAATATAGAAAACCACTTTGACTTACTACCATATTATTAAAGGCCTATTTACCCCATACATCATTTTACCCCACGTATCATGTATACCTTTTAACAGAAAAATTATAAGGTACCCGAAAAGGCAACAAGTATGGTTTGAAGAGACTGACAAGCATCAGAACCAGAGTTAGATACATCAGAAATGTTGATATTTAACCAGGAATTAAAACAAATAATTACTAGTATGCTAAGAGCTTTAATGGATATAGGAGACAGCATGCAAGAACAGGTAAATAATGTAAGCAGAGAGATGGAGATTCTAAAAAAAGAGTAAAAAGATGTACTAGAGATAAAAAATACTGTAACAGAAATGAAAAATGCCTTTCATGGGCTTATTAGTAGACTGGATATTCCTGAGGAAATAATCTGTGAGCTTGAAGATACATGACAACAGAAACTCCCAAAACAGAAAAGCAAAGAGAAAGGAGACTGAAAAAACAGAACAGAATATCCAAGGACTGTAGAACAACTAAAAAAAGGTATACCATTTGTTTAATGCAAATACCAGATGGAGAAGAAAGAGAAAAGGAACAGAAGAAATACTGGAAGCAATAATGACTGAGAATTTCCTTAAATTAATGTCAGATGGCAAACCATAGATCCAGGAATCTCAGAGAACACTAAGCAGGATAATTGCCAAACAAAATCTGGGCATTTTATATTCAAATTTCAGAGAATCAAAGATTTTTTAAAATTTCTGAAAGAAGCCTGAGTAAAAACACCTTACCTAGAGAGGAGCAAAGGTAGGAATTGTATCCATCTCCCCGAAAACTATACAAGCAAGAAGAGAGTGGAGTGAAACATTTAAAGAGTTAAAGAAAAAAACCCATCAACCCTGAATTTTGTACCCTATAAAATTATTCCCAAAACTGAAAGAAAAATCAATAATTTCTCAGCAAAACAAAAATGAGGACATTTGCTGCAAATATACCTGCCTTGCAAGAAATGTTAAGAAAAGTTCTTTAGAGAGAAGAAAAATTATATAGGTCAGAAATTCAAATCAACATAAAGAAAAGAACAGCATGGGGGAATGCGTAAGTGAAAGTAAAATAAAAACTTATTTTACTTATTCTTAATTAATTTAACACAACAATTTGTTCAAAATAATATCAACAATGTATTCAATTTTACAGATATAAATATAGATATGTTTACATATAAGTAAAATGAATGACAGCAATGAGGCAAGGGAGGGAAGGGAAGAATTGGAAATATCCTGTTATTACAAAGAATAACAGACAATAAATTGTGACAGAGCAAGACCCTGTTTCAAAAAACAAAAAGAAAAAAAAAGAAATTGCACTATGGTGAAGTTGTGTAGTGTTTTTTTAAAATGGGCTTGGATTTGTTGTGAATGTATATTGCACACTTTAATAATTAATTATATTAATATTAATTAATAATAATAATTATTATATTACTATATTAATAATCACTTTAAGTGTCAATAGTCTAAATAAACCAATTAAATGACAGAGATTGACGAGTAGATTAAAAAAAAAGACCTAACTACACGTTGTCTGCAAGAATTCCACTTTAAATACAGAGACATATATAGATTAAAAGTAAAAGAAGGAAGATAGATATACCATGCTAATACTAATTTAAAAAGTAAAAGTAGCTATATTAATTTCAGACAGAGCAGATTTCAGAGCAAGGAAACTTATCAGGGATAAAAAGGGGCATTATATGCCACATATCTACAACTATCTGATCTTTGACAAACCTGAGAAAAACAAGAAATGGGGAAAGGATTCCCTATTTAATAAATGGTGCTGGGAAAACTGGCTAGCCATATGTAGAAAGCTGAAACTGGATCCCTTCCTTACACCTTATACAAAAATCAATTCAAGATGGATTAAAGACTTAAACGTTAGACCTAAAACCATAAAAACCCTAGAAGAAAACCTAGGCATTACCATTCAGGACATAGGCATGGGCAAGGACTTCATGTCTAAAACACCAAAAGCAATGGCCACAAAAGCCAAAATTGATAAATGGGATCTAATTAAACTAAAGAGCTTCTGCACAGCAAAAGAAACTACCATCAGAGTGAACAGGCAACCTACAAAATGGGAGAAAATTTTCACAACCTACTCATCTGACAAAGGGCTAATATCCAGAATCTACAATGAACTCCAACAAATTTACAAGAAAAAAACAAACAACCCCATCAAAAAGTGGGCGAAGGACATGAACAGACACTTCTCAAAAGAAGACATTTATGCAGCCAAAAAACACATGAAAAAATGCTCACCATCACTGGCCATCAGAGAAATGCAAATCAAAACCACAATGAGATACCATCTCACACCAGTTAGAATGGCAATCATTAAAAAGTCCGGAAACAACAGGTGCTGGAGAGGATGTGGAGAAATAGGAACACTTTCATACTGTTGGTGGGACTGTAAACTAGTTCAACCCTTGTGGAAGTCAGTGTGGCGATTCCTCAGGGATCTAGAACTAGAAATTCCATTCGACCCAGCCATCCCATTACTGGGTATATACCCAAAGGACTATAAATCATGCTGCTATAAAGACACATGCACACGTATGTTTATTGCGGCATTATTCACAATAGCAAAGACTTGGAACCAACCCAAATGTCCAACAATGATAGACTGGATTAAGAAAATGTGGCACATATACACCATGGAATACTATGCAGCCATAAAAAATGATGAGTTCATGTCCTTTGTAGGGACATGGATGAAATTGGAAATCATCATTCTCAGTAAACTATCACAAGAACAAAAAACCAAACACCACATATTCTCACTCATAGGTGGGAATTGAACAATGAGAACACATGGACACAGGAAGGGGAACATCACACTTTGGGGACTGTTGCGGGGTGGGGGGAGGGGGGAGGGATAGCATTGGGAGATATACCTAATGCTAGATGACGAGTTAGTGGGTGCAGCGCACCAGCATGGCACATGTATACATATGTAACTTACCTGCACATTGCGCACGTGTACCATAAAACCTAAAGTATAATAATATTAATAATAAAGGGGCATTATATAATGATAAAGAG
The DNA here is from genome assembly GCF_028885625.2 of Pongo pygmaeus. Lineage (NCBI taxonomy): Eukaryota > Metazoa > Chordata > Mammalia > Primates > Hominidae > Pongo > Pongo pygmaeus. The sequence continues at coordinate 99,718,564 of NC_072384.2, read as the reverse complement.
GTCAGTTCTCCAAGGAGATATAAAAACTTTAACATATATGACAACAGATTGTCAAAATATGTGAGACAAAAACTGATAGAACTGCAAGGAAAAATAGATGAATTCACTCTTGTACTTACAGACTTTAACACTCTGTCAGAAATGAACAGATCCAGCAGGCAGAAAATCAATAAGGACATAGTTTAACTCCACAGCCCCATCAGTCAACTGTATATAATTGACATCTATAGACTACTACATCCAACAACAACAGTTTACATATTTTTCTTAATTTCACATGGAACATTTATCAAGATAGATCAAATTCTGGGCTGCTGAAAACACATCTTTAGAAATTTAAAATTACAGAAATTAAAAAAGGTCTGCCCTCAGACCACAGTGGAATTAAACTAGAAATTGATAACAAAAAAGGTAGCTGGGAAATCCCCAAATACTTGGAGATTAAACAACATGTTTCTAAATAACACGTGGTCAAAGAAAAAATTTCAAGAGACGTTTAAAGATATTTTGAACTAAATGAAAATGAAAATACATCAAAATTTGGGGAATAAAGTGAAAGCAGTGCTTAGAAGGAAATTTATAGCATTGAAAGCATATATTAGAAAAAGGAAAGATTCAATAATCTAAGTCTCCACCTTAGGAAACTAGGAAAAGAATAAAAAATTAAATCCAAATTAAGCAGAAATAGTATAAAATAAGTGCAGAAATCAGTGAAATTTAAAACCAGGAAATCAACAGAGAAAATCCAGCAAAACCAGAAGCAAAAGGCCAGAAGCTGGTTTTTTTTTAAAAGATCAATACAATTGATAAGCCTCTAGCCAGGCTAAGAAAAAAAGAAGGAAGACACAAATATTAGTATCAAAAATGAAAGAAGAAACATCAGTACAGACCCCATAGACATTAAAATGATAATTAAAAATGATAATAAGTAAATATTATGATCAACTCTATACTCACTAAATTGATAACCTAGATGAAATAGACCCATTTTTTGGAAGACACAAGTTTTCAAAACCCAAACATGAAGAAATAGACAATCTAAATAGTCTGTAGCTATTAAAGAAATTAAATCAATAATAATATTCTAAAAAAGAAATGACTCATCTGTCATGAACCTACCATGACAGATGGGTTCACTGGTGAATTCTACCAAATATTTAAGAAGGACATTACATCAATTTTCTGCAATCTCTTCCTAAGGAGAGAAACAGAGGGAATACTCTTTCTATGAGACCAGCATTACCCTAAGACAAAAATCACACAGACATTACAAGAAAGGAAAACTGCAGACCAATACCTCTCATGAATTTATAAATGCAAAACTCCTCAACAAAATATTAGCAAATTGAATCCAATAATTTAAAAAAAGAAATATACAACATGACCAAGTGGAATTTATCCCATGTATGCAAGGCTGATTTAACATTTGAAAACCAATTAATGTAATTTATCACATCAAAAAGCAAAAGAAAAAATCACATAATCATATTAATAGGTGCAGAAAAAGCATTTGATAAAAATCTAACCCCCATTCATTATAAAAATTCTCAGCAAACTAGGAATAGAGTGGGAATTTCCTCAGCTTGGTAAAGAATAGCTACAAAAACCTATATCTAACATTATACTTAATGGTGACTAAGATTGGGAATAAGGCAAGCATGTCCTCTTTCATCAGTGCTTTTCAACATTGTACTGGTAGTCCTTGCTAATGCAATTAAACAAGAAAATGAAATAAATAAATGTTATAGAGATGGAGATTAAACAAGTAAAATTTTCTTTGTTTGAAGATAACATGATTTCTTCCATAAAAAATCTGAGAGTCAACAACAAAAACTCCTGGAACTTATGAATGATTATAGAAAGCTTGCAAAATACAAAGTTAATATACAAAAGTCAATTGCTTTCTTATATACCAGCAATGAACAAGAGGAATTTGAAATTAAAAACATATATCAATTCTTTTCAACTTGATCTGTAGGTTTAATGCAATCCCAATAAAAATTTTATGAATATCAGCAAAATGATTCTAAAGTTTATATGGAGAGGGAAAAGACCCAGTCAACTCAATATTGCAGGAGAAGAACAAAGTTAAAGGACTGACACTACCCAATTTCAAGACTTACTATACAGCTATAGTAGTCCAGATAGTGTGGTGGTGTTGAAAAAACAGATAAATAGACCAGTAGGCAAGAACAGAGAGCCCAGAAATGGCTGAAAACTCCCCAAATTTGGGGGAGAGAAATGGACATCTAGATTTATAAGGTGCAAAAATCCCCAAATAGTTTGAACCAGAAAAGGAATACACTGAGACACAGTATAATTAAGTTGTCAAAAAGACAAAGAGAGAAAATTTTGAAATCAGGAAGAAAAAATTGACTCCCATCACATACAGGTAAAGTACCATAAGACTATCAGACAATTTCTGAGCAGAAACTTTGCAGGCCAGGACAGAGTGGGATGATATATTCAGAGTGCTGAAAGGGGGGGAAAAAACTGTCAACCAAGAATGCTTTACTGGCAAAGCTGTGTTTCAGAAATGAAAGAGAGATAAAGACTTTACCAAACAAACAAAAACTGGAGGCATTCAATACCACTAGACTTGACTTACAAGAAATAATAAAGATGCCAGGTACAGTGGTTCATGCCTGTAGCCCCAGCACATTGGGAGTCTGAGGTGGGAGGATCACTTGAGCTTGGGAGGTCAAGGCTACAATGAGCTGTGATTGTGCCATTGCACTTCACATGGGCAACAGAGAAAGACTCTGTCTCAAAAATAATAGGAAAAAAATCGACCAGGTTTGGTGGCTCATGCCTGTAATCTCAGCACTTTGGGATGCTGAGGTGGGTGAATCACTTGAGGTCAGGAGTTTGAGACCAACCTGGCCAACACAGTGAAACCCCGTCTCTACTAAAAATACAAACAACTTTAGCCAGGGGTGGTGGCAGATGCCTATAATTCCAGCTACTCAGGAGACTGAGGCAAGAGAATTGCTTGAACCTGGGAGGCAGAGATTGCAGTGAGCCGAGATCATGCCACTGCACCCCAGTCTGGGCAACAGAGTGAGACTCTGTCTCAAAAAAAGAAAAGGAAAAAAATAATAAAGGAAGTTCTTCAAGCTGAAAAGAAAAGGATGCTAATTAAAAATGTAAAAACATGACTGTACAAAGCTCATTAGCAAAAAAAGTATAGTTAAATTCAGAATTCTGTAATATTGTAATTGTGCATAAACTACTTTCAACTCTAGTAAAAGAGTGAAAGACAAATGTATTTTTGAAACTACAATAATTTGTTAATGGATACATAATATTTAAAAATTTACATTGTAACATCAGTAAGTTGAAACATGTGTGGAGGGGAAGTAAAGTATAGAATTTGTATATGCAAATGAAGTTGTATGAACTTAAAATTGGTTGTTATAACTATAATGTTTTATGTAGCCTCATGGTAACCACAATAAAAAAACCTGTAGTAGATACACAAAAGATTCAGAGAAAGAAATCAGAGCCTGTCACCACAAAAAGTAATCAAATTGTAAGGGAAGACAGCAAGAGAGAACGAAAGGAACAAAGGAATTGCAAAACAGTCAGAAAGCAATTAACAAAATGTCATTAGCAAATCCTTACCTATCAATAATTACTTTAAATATAAATGAATTAAATTCTTCAATCAAAAGACATAGAGTAGCTAGATGGATGAAAAAAAAAAGGCTGACGCCTGTAATCCCAGCACTTTGGGAGGCCGAGGCAGGCGGATCACGAGGTCAGAAAATCGAGACCATCCTGGCTAACACGGTGAAACCCCGTCTCTACTAAAAATACAAAAAATTAGCCGGGTGTGGTGGTGGGCACCTGTAGTCCCAGCTCCTCGGGAGGCTGAGGCTGGAGAATGGCATGAACCTGGGAGGCAGAGCTTGCAGTGAGCCTAGATCGTGCCACTGCACTCCAGCCTGGGCGACAGAGCAAGACTCCATCTCAAAAAAAAAAAAAAAAACAAGATCCAAGTACATCCTGCCCACAAGAGACTCACTTTAGCTTTAAGAACGTGCATAGGCTGAAAGGTGAAAAAAATAGAAAAAAAAATTCCATGCAAATGGTAACCAAAATAAAGCAGGGTGGCTACATTTACATTAGAAAAAAATAGCCTTTCAATAAAAAACTGTCAACAAAGACAATAGATCATCACAGAATGTTAAATGGGTCAACTCATCAAGAATATATAACAATTATAACTATATCTGCACTAAACATAAGAGCACTTAACTATATAAAACAAATATTAAAGTAACTGAAAAGAGAAATAAACAGCAATATAGTAATAGTAGAATACTTTAATACCCCACTCTCAACAATGGATAGATCAACCACATAGGAAAATCAATAAGCAAGCAGTGGATTTGAACACCATTGTATAATCAATGGACCTAACAGACACATATAGGATATTTTATCCAACAGCAACAGAGTATACCTTTTTCTCAAGTGCATATGGGACAGTCTCCAGGATAAATTATATGTTTCAAGAAGACTGAAATCATATCAAGTATCTTTTCTGACCACAAAGGTAGGAAACTAGAAATCAGTAACAAGAAGAAAATTAGAAAATTTACAACTCCATGGAAATGAAGCAACATGCTCCTGAATGACCAATAGGTCAAAAAGAAATCAAAAGGGAAATTAAAACTATTATGAGATAAACAAAATTGAAAACGCGACAAACTAAAAGATATGGATGCAGCAAAAGCAGTTCTAAAAGGAAAGTTTAGGCCGGGCGTGATAGCTCACACCTGTAATCTCAGCACTTTGGGAGACCAAGGCAGGTGGATCACCTGAGGTCGGGAGTTTGAGACCAGCCTGACCAATATGGTGAAACCCCATCTCTACTAAAAATACAAAATTAGTCGGGCATGGTGGCACATGCCTGTAATCCCAGGTACTTGGGAGGCTGAGGCAGGAGAATCGCTCAAACCTGGGAGGAAGAGGCAGTGATGAGCCGAGATTACGCCATTGCATTCCAGCCTGGGCAACAAGAGTGAAACTCTGTCTCAAAAAAATAAATAAATAAAAAATAAAAAAATAAAAAATAAAAGGAAAGTGTATAGCTATAAATGCCTATATTTAAAAAGAAAGATATCAAATAAATAATCTAACTTTACACTTTAAGGAACTAGAAAAACAAGAACAAACCAAGCCCAAAGTTAGCAGAAGAAAGAAAATAATAAAGATTAGTGCTAAAATAAATAACATAAAAACAGAGAAACAATGAAAAAGAATAAAACAAAGGGTTAGTTTTAACAAAAATAAACAAAATTGATACACCTTTAGCTAGACTAACCAAAAAAAGGGATGACTCAAATAAATTAAAAGAACAAAGAGGAGACATTACAAATGATACCACAGAAATACAAAAAAGACCACTATGAACAACTATATACCAATGAATTGTATAATCTAGAAGAAATGGATAAATTCTTAGAAACATATGATCTATGGATACTGAATCAGAATCATGAAAAAAATAGAAAGCCTGAACAGACCAATAACAAATATGAAGATTGAATTGGTAATCAAAAACCTCCCAACAGGCCAAAGCCCAGGAGCATAAGTCTTTACTGGTGATTTCTACCAAAATTTAAAGAATACTTGATGCTAAGTGTTCTTCAATTCTCTTAAAAAATTGAAGACGAAGAAACAGTTCCAACCTCATTTTATGAGGCCAGTATTATCCTCATAATAAAGCTAGATAAAGACATTACAAGAAAAGAAAAGTACAGGTCAATATCCCTGATGAACATAGATGCAAAAAATTTTGACAAAATACTAGCAACCAAATTCAACAGCACATTAGAAGAATCATACACCCTGATCAAGTGAGATTTATCCCCGTAATGCAAGGATGCTTCAACATGCACAAATCAATAAATGTGATACACCATATTAACAAAATGATGGAGAAAAAGCATGATTATCTCAATACATGCATAAAAAGCATTGACAATATTCAACATCTTTTTATGATAAAACCTCTCAACAAATTGATATAAAAATAATGCACCTTAACATAAAAAGGCCGTATATGTAAAACTCACAGATAATATTATATACTCAACTATGAAAAACTAAAAGCTTTTCCTTTAAGATCAGAAATAGGACAAGAGTGCTCACTCTCATCAATTCTATTCAACGTAGTACTGGAAGTTCTAGCCAGAGAAATTAGGCAAGGAAAAGAAATAAAAGGCATCCAAATCAGAAAGGAAGAAGTAAAATTATTCTGTTTACAGATAACATGATTTTATGTATAGGAAATCCTAAAGACCATACCAAACAACTTTAGTATCTAAAACTAAACTAAAATTAATAAATGAATTCAGTAAAGTTGCAGGATACAAAATCAATATACAAAATCAGTTGCATTTCTACACATTAATGACAAAAATATCTGAAAAAGATATAAAGAAAAGAATTCCATTTATAATAGCATCAAAACATAAAATACTTAAGAAAAAATTTACTTAAGGAAATGAGAGATATATGCACTGAAAACTATAATATAGTGATGGAAGAAATTGACGAAGGCACAATTAAATGGAAAGATATCCCATGTTCATGGGTTGGAAGAATTAGTACTGTTAAAATGCCCATACTACCCAAAGTTTTCTATAGATTCAATAGAATCCCTATCAAAATTTCAATGGCATTTGAAATTTGCAATTTCAAATTGAAATTTGAAATTGCAGAAATAGAACAAACAATTTTAAAGTTCATATGGAATCATGAAAGACCCTGAATAGCCAAAGAAATCTCGAGAAGGAATAAAACTGGAGGCATCATCACACTTCTTGCTTTCAAACTGTATTACAAAGCTATAGTAATAAAAGCAATATCTTACTGGCATAAAATCAGAGACTCAAAATAATCAAAAATAAAGTTATTCCATATTTATCCTGGAATAAATCCTGTCCATATGCCAATGGAATAATAGATAGCCCAGAAATAAACTTATGCATATATGGTCAAATAATATTTGTTAAGGGTATCAAGAATAACAACGGGAAAGGATGGTCTTTTCAACAAGTGGTGTTGTGTTGAGAAAACTGTAATGTCCACATGTAAAAAAATGAAATTGGACCCCTATCTAATAACACTCACAAAAATTGACTCAAGATAGATTAAAGACTTAAACATAAGACCTGCAACTTAAAACTCATAGACAAAAACATAGGAGAAAAGCTTCTTGACAATGATCTTGGCAGTGATTTTTTGGATATGATACGAAAAGCATGGGCAACAAAAGTAAAAAGAAACAAGTGGAAATACATCAAACTAAAAGTTTCTGCACAGCAAAGGAAACAATTAAATAAAAGGTCACCTATAAAATAAAAGAAAATATCTGTAAACCATATATCCAGTAAGGGGTTAATATCTAAAATACATAAAGAACTCATAGAACTCAGTAAAAAACAAAACAAAACAAAACAAAATAGCAACAATACAAATGGCCAATAGGTATATGAAAAGGCGCTCAATATCACTGATCAACAGAGAAATGCAAATCAAAACCACAATGAGGTATGAGGTACTACCTCACATCTATTAATATGGCTACTATTAAAAAAGACAAGAGATACAAGTGTTGATGAAGATGTGGAGAAAAGAGAACCTTGTGCACTGTCGGTGTGAATGTAAATTGGTATAGCCATTATGAAAACAGTATAGAGGTTTCTCAAAAAATTAATAATAGAACTGTCATTGATCAAGCAATCCCACTCATGGAAATATATCCAAAGAAAATGAAATTTGTATGTCAAATATAGATATCTGCACTCCCATGTTCATTGCAGAATTATTCACAACAGTCAAGACAGGGAAACAACTTAAGTGTCTGTTGAGAGATGAATGAATTTCATACATACATGATGAAATATTATTTAGTCATAAAAAGGAATAAAATCCTATCATTTGGGCGAAATGAGAAGATGTTGGTCAAAGCGTACAAATGTTCAGTTATAAGATGAATAAATTTTGGAGATCTGATTTACAACAGGTGACTATAGTTAACAATAGTGTATTGTATATTTGAAAATTTCTGAGTGTTATAGATTTCAAGTGTTGTCACTACACAAACAAAATCATAATTCTGTGAAGCGATAGATGTGTTAATTAACCTGAGGGTGGTAATTATCTCACATCGTATGTGTATGTCAGATCATCACATTATACACCTTAAATATATACAATTTTATTTGTCAATTACACCTCAATAAACTAGGTTAAAAAGAACAAAAAACAAAAAAACTGATTACTTGTAAACCAGCAAGCACCATGACCTCATCTAGGGCAAATTAGGTACCTCTGCAGCCAGGTGATGCTGTCTTGCAATAGAGTCCTTTGGCTTTTTCTGGATACCATAAGTTTACCAGTAGATGTGATGATGGGTTGTCCTTTCTAGCCAGGTCACAAACAGCCACACTTAATGTTCTTCAAATACAGAAAGTGATTTTTAGCTTCAAGTCTTATTCATGCCATTTCCTCCCTATCAAGAATAGCTTTGTATCAGTCAGAATCCTGGCAACAGGATCACTACATAAATTTCAGGGCCCACTGAAAGAAGAAAATGCAGGGCCTCTTGTTCAAATATATTAAGAATTCCAAGACTGTTGCAGAAGAGCATTAAACCAAGCACGGGATCTTTCTGAGCATGGAGCCCCATGTGACTGCACAGGAAACAGACAGCACATTCACCTGGAATTTTGAGGTGACTTTTAAGTTAAGGGATAATTTGCAGAGATGTGTGCAGAGCTGAGAAATCAATAATGTATATTGAAGTACCAAGACATTAGCTAGCAGCAGCAGCAAACTTTTGCCATCCTAAGCCTGAAGGGACACAGGAGAATAAGGAGTGGCCAGAACCTCATTGAGAGCTAAAGCAATAAATAAACAGCCACCCCCAAATAGATGTAGCTATAGAGAAACAAAACTACTGCCAGAATTATGGCAACACACAGGGGAAGTGGGAAAAATAATAACCTGTTACCTCTCCCTTTGCACCTTCAATGTCCAGGTGGTACCTATTATTGGCTGAGTCCAATCAGAAGCCAGAGGGCAAGGGAGCCAGCCCCTGGGTAATCTGGTTTCTGGACAGCCTCATGGAGACTGGAAGAGAATAAAGAAAAATGGAGAATGAATCTGGAAGCAAATATTTTAACCAGCACGATTTTCAGCTGTTTTGCCTGTTTACACATTTTCTATTCTCTAGAAGAATTCTCATCAGCTTCAGCTACATGTTAGAATTATCTGGGGAGCTTTAAAAACTTTTATCACCTAGGTTCCAATCCTGGAGATTCTGGTTTAAATGATCTGGTGTACAGCTTGGATATCAGGATGTCTAAAGTCTTCCCAGGTGTTTCTGATGGGCAGCCAAGGTTGAGCTTTAGAGCAGTGTTTCTCAATCTCAGCAGATTGACATTTTGGGCCAGATAATCTTTTGTTGTGGAGGGATGTCTTGCACATTGTAGAATGTGTCCTTCATCCACCAGATGCCAGTAGCTCCCCCACCCACACTTTGTGACCACCAAAAATATCTGCAGACATTGCCAAATGTCCCCTGGGAGCAATGTTGCTTGCCCCACCCCTGTTTGAAAACCACTGCTTTGGAACAGGGGTTCTCAGAGTGTGGTCCCTGCACCGGCAGCGTCAGCAGAGCAGGTGGAGGTGAGGTTGAGAAGTTGTTAGAAATGCAAATTCTCAGCCCCCATCCCAGACTTAACTGCGTAGAAAACTCTGGGGTGGGGTGCCAGATAATTCTGATGCATGCTCAAGTTAGAACCACTGCTTTAGAGCCTGAATTGAGTTTCTATTCTTCAGAAAGAACTTTAAAAAACAAAATCTGTGTCAGCTTTTACCTATAAACTTGTACCTTTTATTTGAACTTCTAGGGTACTATTTTCTGTATTTCTCATGTTAATAATCATATGTTTGTTACCAAATCAGTAACTTTGACACTGGGTTATTTTAGGTAAGTTTCTTCTCCTTAACAAGATTTCGTGCTCTTCAAGAACAAGGACTGCCAAGATGACATTCAGCAGACTTTACAGCCTAGTCCTGCTTGGGGAGGAGGTGGAGGTCACCTGGGGAAATGACTCTAGGAGAACCGACCTTAAATTCACTCATTTCCCAGGTAAGCACTTAGAAGTGTATCAGGGAAATGCTTCTCAGACTTTCATGTGCAAATAAATCTGGAGATGTTAAAATGCAGATTGTGGATCACAACATACTTTCAGTGGCAAGGTGCTTAAGTGCTCACCAGTCAGTCATTTGCACCTATTAAGTCAGACAGTCCAACAGTCAGAGACTACAGAACAACTGGGTGGCGCTGGAGGTTAAAACCTTCCTGAAAATGGCAAAAGGAGCTTCTAGAAGGACCCAAAATGATTCATACCCTTGTTAGCTGATTTCATTTGGCAGTGATTGATCATCTTAATATAGTTATGTTCTTGTAGCTTTTACCGATATTAAAGGAACTTTGTTCTTTGTGCCTTCTAGTACCTTTCTGTCAACCACTGAGCCCTTGTAACAACTGTCAAAGTCTATATAGCATTCTTTTGCTTTCTCTCAACTCCAATTTAGTGTTATATATTTGATTAATGCTTAATAAAATAGATGAATAGGAGGGGGGGATCATGGCAGACGGGAGGCAGGACTAGATTACAACTCCTACTCGGACAGACAGAGCAGTGTTTGGAGGTTCACATTGTGAATTTTTGCTTCAAAACGACTGCAGGAATAAATCAGAAAACCTGAGAGGACCCACCCTGAAGGAATCAGAATGCTCCTGCAGAACCCAGGAGACACCCCATATTACTGTGAGTGTCCAAACTGTAGAACTGGGAAAGGGAGATCATCCACCTCTGAACACACACCCCCACTGGGGAAATGGAAGCCCTAGGTTACAGAAGATTTTGACCTTACCTGGAGTTGAGTCAATTTAGAGAGTCGAGAGAAATACAGGTGTAGAGGAAACAGCAGGAAAAGCCATGGGAGATCTGTGAGGCCCCTAGCAAGCCATTTTTGCCTGGCCTCACAGGGGTCCATTGGGAGGGTGGCCAGAGGTGATGGGAAAAGGCCACAGGGAGAAGGAAGTCTCCAGCAGAACTTTGTAACACTTTGAACTGATTGAGAAGCCTCCTGGCCAGAACTTGGGGAGGGCGTGAATCCAGTGTGCAGACTCCACAGGCAGAGGAAGAAGGAAAGCCATATTTGCTTCTGCAGCTGGGCACGTGGCCCTGCTCACCCACTGCCTGGAAACAGACTTGATGTTGTTGCGGGGAGCATGGTGGGAGTGAGACTGGCCTTTTGGATTGTGTGGGAGCTGGGTAAGGCCCGTGACTGCTGGCTTTCCCCCACTTCCCTAAAAACCTTCATGACACAGTAAAGACAGTTGTAATCCTCCTAGGGCCATAACTGCATTGACCTGGGAACCTCACCCCCAACCCCAGCAGCAGCCGCAGCAAGACCCACCCAAGGAGAGTCTGAGCTCAGACATGCCTAACCCTACCCCTACCCGGTGGTCCTTCCCTACCCACCAAAGACAAAGGGCATATACTCTTGGGAGTTCTAAGGCCCTGCCCACCACCTGTTCCTCCCCTTACTACCACAGCTGATGCTCTCTGGAAAGTGCCATCTCCTGGCAGAAGGCCAGCCAGCACAAAAATAGTGCATTAAACAACCAAAGCTAAGGACCCTCACAGAGTCCATTTCACCCCCCTGCCACTTCCATCAGAACAAGTGCTGTTATCCATGACTGAGAGACCCACAGACAGTTCACATCACAGGACTCTGTGCAGACAACCCCCAGTACCAGCCTAGAGCCTGGTAAACTTGCTGGGTGGCTAGATGCAAAAGCAAGAAAACAGTTACTACAGCTTGGCTCTCAGAAAGACACATCCATAGGAAAAGGGAGAGACTGCTACATCAAGGGAACACCCTGTGGGACAAAATAATCTGAACAACAGCCTTCAGCCTTAGACCTTTCATCTGACAGAAACCACCCAAATGGGAAGAAACCAGAAAACCGACTCTGGTAATATGACAAATGAGGTTCTTTAACATTCCCCCAAAATCACACTAGCTCACCAGCAATGGACCCAAACCAAGAAGAAATCCCTGATTTACCTGAAAAAGAATTTAGGAGGTTAGTTATTAAGCTAATCAGGGAGGGACCAGAGAAAGGCTAAGCCCAGTGCAAGGAAATCCAAAAAATGATACAAGAAGTGAAGGAAGAAATATTCAAGGAAATAGATGGAATAAATAAAAACATTCAAAGCTTCAGAAAATAATGGATACACTTATAAAAATGCAAAATACTCTGGAAAGTCTCAGCAATAGAATTGAACAAGTAGAATAAAGAAATTCAGAGCTTGAAGACAAGGTCTTCAAATTAACCCAATCTAACAAAGACAAAGAGAAAAGAATAAGAAAATATGAACAAAGCTTCCAAGAGTTATGGGATTATGTTAAACAACCAAACCTAAGAATAATTGGTGTTCCTGAGGAAGAATAGAAATCTAAAAGTTTGGAAAACATATTTGGGGGAATAATTGAGGAAAACTTCCCCAGCCTTGCTAGAGACCTAGATAGCCAAATACAAGAAGCACAAAAATACCTGGGAAATTCATCACAAAAAGATCATCACCTAGGCACATTTTCCTCAGGTTATCTAAAGTTAAGACAGAGGAAAGAATCCTAAGAACTGTGAGACAAAAGCACCAGGTAACCTATAAAGGAAAGCCTATAAGATTAGCAGCAGATTTCTCAGCAGAAATCCTACAGGCTAGAAGGGATTGGGGTCCTATCTTCGGCCTCCTCAAACAAAACAATTATCAGCCAAGAATTTTGTACCCAGTGAAACTAAGCTTCATATATGAAGGAAAGACACAGTCTTTTTCAGACAAACAAATGCTTAGAGAGTTCACCACTAACAAGCCACCACTACAAAAACTGCTAAAAGGAGCTCTAAACCATGAAACAAATCCTGGAAACACATCAAAACAGAACCTCTTTAAAGCATAAATCTCACAAGACCTATAAAACAAAAATACAATTTAAAAAACAAAAACAGGTCGGCCGCAGTGGCTCACACTTGTAATCCCAGCACTTTGGGAGGCCGAGGCGGGTGGATCATGAGGTCAGGAGATGGAGACCATCTTGGCTAACATGGTGAAACCCTGTCTCTACTAAAAATACAAAAAAAAAAAAAACATTAGGCAGGCTTGGTGGTGGGTGCCTGTAGTCCCAGCTACTCGGGAGGCTGAGGCGGGAGAACGGCATGAAGCCGGGAGGCGGAGCTTGCAGTGAGCTGAGATGGCACCACTGCACTCCAGCCTGGGTGACAGAGCAAGACTCCATCTCAAAAAAACAAAAACAAAAACAAAACTTTGAACAAACAAAAAAACCCCAAATAACCAAAAACCAAGATATACAAGCAACAAATAGCATGATGAATGAAATGGTACCTCACATCTCAATACTAACATTGAATGTAAATGGCCTAATTGCTCCACTTAAAAGATATGGAATTGCAGAATGGATAGGAATTCAACAACCATCTGGTGCCTTCAGGAGACTTACCTAACATATAAGGACTCGCACAAACTTAAGGTAAAGTGGTGGAAAAAGACATTTCATGCAAATGGACACCAAAAGTGAGCAGGAGTAGCTATTCTTATGTCAGACAAAACAAACTTTAAAGCAACAGCAGTTAAAAAAGACAAAAAGGGACGTTGTATAATGATAAAGGCCTTGTCCAAAAGGAAAATATCACAATCCTAAACACATGTGCACCTAACACTGGAGCTCCCAAATTTATAAAACAATTACTAACAGACTGAAGAAATGAGACAGACAGCAACACAATAATAGTTAGGGGACTTCAATACTCCACTGACAGCACTAGACAGGTCATCAAGACAGAAAGTCAACAAAAGAAACAATGCATTTAAACTATACCCTGGAACAAATGCACTTAACAGACGTGTACAGAACATTCCATCCAACAACCCCAGAGTATACATTCTATTCAACAGCACATGGAACTTTCTCCAGGATAGACCATATGATAGGCCACAAAACAAGCCTCAATAAATTTAAGAAAATTGAAATCATATCAAGCACTCTCTCAGACCACAGTAGAATAAAACTGGAAATCAACCCCAAAAAGAACCTCTAAAACCATGCAAATACATGGAAATTAAATAACTTGCTCCTGAATGATCATTGGGTCAAAAATGAAATCAAGATGGAAATTTAAAAATTCTTTGAACTGAACCACAATAGTGACACAACTTATCAAAATCTCTGTGACACAGCAAAGGCAGTGCTAAGAGGAAGGTTCATAGTCTTAAATGCCCACATCAAAAAGTCTGAAAGAGCACAAACAGACAATCTAAGGTCACACCTCAAGCAACTAGAGAAACAAGAACAACCAAACCCAAACCCAGCAGAAGAAAGGAAATAACCAAGATCAGAGCAGAACTAAATGAAATTCAAACAAACAAGCAAACAAACAAAAATACAAAAAATAAATAAAATGAAAAGCTGATTCTTTGAAAAGATAAGTAAAATTGATAGACCATTAGCAAGATTAACCAGGAAAAGAAGAGTGAAAATCCAAATAAGCTCAATGAGAAATGAAACAGAGATACTACAACTGATACCACAGAAATACAAAAGATTATTCAAGGCTACTATGAACACCTTTATGTGCACAAGCTGGAGAACCTAAAAGAGATGGATAAATTCCTGGAAAGATACAACCCTCCTAGCTTAAATGAGGATGAATTAGATACCCTAAACATACTGATATCAAGCAATGAGATTGAAATGGTAATTTAAAAATTGCCAACAAAAAAAAAGTCCAGGACCAGACGGATTCACAGCAGCATTCTACCAAACATTCAAAGAAGAATTGGTATCAATTCTATTGACAGTATTCCACAAGCTAGAGAAAGAGGGAACCCTCCCTAAATCATTCTGTGAAGCCAGTATCACCCTAATACCAAAATCAGGAAAGGACATAACCAAAAAAGAAAACTACAGGCCAATATCCCTGATGAACATAGATGCTAAAATCCTTAACCACATACTAGCTAACTGAATCCAACAACATATCAAAAAGATAATCCACCATGATCAATTGGGTTTCATACCAGGGATGCAGGGATGGTTTAACATATGCAAGTCAATAAATGTGATACACCACATAAGCAGAGTTAAAAACAAAAATCACATGACCATCTCAATAGATGCAGATAAAGCATTCGACAACATCCAGTATCCCTTTATGATTAAAACTCTCAGCAAAATTGGCATACAAGGGACATATCTTAATGTAATAAAAGCCATATATGACAAACCCACAGCCAATATAATACTGAATGGAGAAAACTTGAAAGCATTCCCTCTGAGAACTGGAACAAGGTGAGGATGCCCACTCTCACCACTCCTCTTCAGCATAGTACTGGAAGTCCTAGCCAGAGCAATCAGACAAGAGAAAGAAATAAAGAGCATCCAAATTGGTAAAGAGGAAGTCAAACTGTTGCTCTTCGCTGATGATATGATTGTTTACCTAGAAAACCCTGAAGACTCCTACAGAAAGCTGTTAGAACTGATAAAGGAATTCAGCAAAGTTTCCAGATACAAAATTAATGTACACAAATCAGTAGCTCTTCTATACACCAACAGTGACCAAGCTGAGAATCAAATAAATAACTCAACCTCTTTTACAATAGCTGCAAAAAATAAATAAAATAAAATTCTTAGGAACATACCTAACGAAGGAGGTGAAAGACCTCTACAAGGAAAACTATAAAACACTGCTGAAAGAAATCATAGATGACACAAACAAATGGAAACACATCCCATACTCATGGATGAGTAAAATCAATATTGTGAAAATGACCATACTGCCCAAAGCAATCTGCAGATTCAACACAATTCCCATCAAAATACCATCATCATTCTTCACAAAATTAGAAAAAGCAATTCTAAAATTCATATGGAACCAAAAAAGAGCCCACATAGCCAAAGCAAGACAACAAAAAGAACAAATCTGGAGGCATCACATTACCTGATTTCAAAATATAAGTAAGGCCGTAGTCACCAAAATGGTATTGGTATAAAAATAGGCATATAGGCCGGGCGGGGTGGCTCATGCCTGTAATCCCAGCACTTTGGGAGGCCAAGGCCAGAAGATCACTAGGTCAGGAGTTCAAGACCAGCATGACCAACATGGTGAAATCCTGTCTCTAATAAAAATACAAAAATTAGCCAGGCATGGTGGCACACACCTATAATCCCAGTTACTCGGGAGCCTGAGGCAGGAGAATCACTTGAACCCGGGAGGCAGAGGTTGCAGTGAGCAGAAATCGTGCCACTGCACTCCAGCCTGGGTGACAGGGTGAGACTCCATCTCAAAAACAAACAAACAAACAAACAAACAAACAAATGGCACATAGATCAGTGGAGCAGAATAGAGAACCCAGAAATAAACCCAAATACTTACAGCTAACCGATCTTCAAAGCAAACAAAAACATAAAGTGGGGAAAGGACACCCTTCTCAACAAATGTTGCTGGGATAATTGGCTAGTCATATGTAGGAGAATGAAACTGGATCCTCATCTCTCACCTTATACCAAAATCAATTCAAGGTTGATTAAGGACTTAAATCTAAGACCTGAAGCTATAAAAATTCTAGAAGATAACATTGGAAAAACCCTTCTAGACATTGGCTTAGGCAAGGATTTCATGACCAATAACCCAAAAGCAAATGCAATAAAAACAAAGATAAATTGCTAAGAGTTAATTAAACTGAAGAGCTTTTGCATGGCAATAGGAACAGTCAGCAGAGTAAACAGACAACCCACAGAGCAGGAAAAAATCTTCACAATCTAAATATCTGACAAAGGACTAATATCCAGAATCTACAATGAGCTCAAGCAAATCAACAAGAAAAAAAAACCAACAATCCCATCAAAAAGTGGGCTAAGGACGTGAATAGACAATTCCCGAAAGAAGATATACGAATGGCCAACAAACATGAAAAAATGCTCAGCATCACTAACAATCAAGGAAATGCAAATCAAAACCACAATGCGATACCACCTTACTCCTGCAAGAATGACCATAATCAAAAAATCAAAAAATAGTAGATGTTGGCTGGGATTTGGTGAACAGGGAACACTTCTACACTGCTGGTGGCAATGTAAACTAGTACAACCAGTATGGAAAACAGTGTGGAGATTTTTTAAAGAACTAAAAGTGGAACTACCATTTGATCCAGCACTCCCACTACTGGCTATCTACCCAGAGGAAAAGAAGTCATTAAACAAAAAACATACTTGCACACGCATGTTTTTAGCAGCACAACTCACAACTGCAAAAACGTGGAACCAACCCAAATGCTCATCAGTCAATGAGTGGATAAAGGAACTGTGGTGTATACATACGATGGAATACTACTCAGCCATGAAAAGGAATGAATTAATGGCCTTTGCAGCAACCTGGATGAGATTGGAGACTATTATTCTAAGTGAAGTAACTTAGGAATGGAAAACCAAACATCATATGTTCTCACTCATCAGTGGGAGCTAAGCTATGAGAATGCAAAGGCATAAGATTTACACAATGGGCTTTGGGGACTCAAAAGAAAAGGTGAGAAGGAAGTGAAGGATAAAAGACTACAAATAGGGTGCAGTGTATGCTGCTGGGGTGATGGGTGCACTAAAATCTCACAAATCACCACTAATGAACTGATTAATGTAACCAAACACCAGCTGTTCCCCAATAACCTATGGAAAATTTTAAAAATTAACAACAAAAAAGTAAAGTAACTACATTAAATGAAAAAATAAAATAAAATAAAATAAGGCTGGGCACAGTGGCTCACGTTTGTAATCCCAGCACTTTGGGAAGCTGAGGTGGGCAGATCACTTGAAGTCAGGAATTCAAAACCAGCCTGGCCAACATGGGAAATCCTGTCTCTACTAAAATACAAAAATTATCTGGGCATGGTGGGAGGTGCCTATAAACTCAGCTACTTGGGAGGCTGAGGCAGGAGAATAACTTGAACCTGGGAGGCGGAGGTTGCAATGAGCTGGGATCACTCCATTGCACTCCAGCCTGGGTGACAGAGCGAGATTCTGTCTCAAAAAAAAAAAAAAAAAAAAAGAAAGAAAGAAAGAAAGAAAAGTGAGGTGAATAAATGAATAAGCCTTCATTGACCTTTTGGATTTTATACCTCCAGATAAACCCAGTAAATGTGGTCCCCAACCAAATTGTGGGCACTTTTATAAACTGAACTACCGTTTCATTTACTACACCTCTATCCCTCAAATCCAGTCAAAGAGGCTCTATGTGCAAACCCCCAAGCAAACTTTGGGCTATTAACACCAGCAAGTTAACGCCACAACCTTACTTCTGATCTGTAACATCTTTATGACATTTCCAAGGTACAAAGACAGAACTAGGATTCCCTGCCTTGTAAAAATTTGAAAAATCTTTATCATTGAAATACGGACAGATTTTATGACTAAATCATCCCTCCCATTTTCTTAAAAAAATTGGAGTACTAGTTTCTGTTTCTTTCTTTGGTATCGCTTTGCCAAAACTTAAAATCCTAACATTCAGAAAGTTATTTTTATGTATTTTTACCTAATACTTTTTTTCTGCAGTTAAAATCCATTTCTACTTATTATGGCCTTTGGACACGTGGAAAATTTGACCTGTACATAAGTACTTTGTGTGTTTGAAATCTTACTGTATTAGAACAATCTGAAATTTTATTTGGCTAAAATAAATAATCCTTACTAAAATCCGTTTTTCTTTTCTTCCCTTTTCCTTGTTGGCAATTCTATCAAGATAATGAATAAGGGGGAAATCTGTACCTCTAGAGATAATTGAACAGGGAACAATAAGCCGCCTGGGGTTTATAACTAAGCAGGGTATGTGTTAGGCCGTCCTATCAAGTGTTGCTGGGAAAACATTATCTGGGAAGACTTTATGGGAAGAAGATGACTTCCAAATAAGGCTCAAGTTCATAATGGAAAAGTTAAATCTGATCTTTTTAATAGTTGGCAGAGTACCCCAACACAATACATTACTATTTCAGACTTCTTATGAGTTATGTCCTGCTACAAAGATAATGGAAGAGATGCGTACTTACAGCTTTATTAACAACCTCATGATTTGTGTCTATTGTGCCAAAGACTTACCACAACTTAATCTCTCAGGGAACCATAATGCCATAGGGACAGAGTCTAATGTTGGCTCCTATCTTCAGACAGAGCTACAACTAAACCATCCTTCCCAATTTTTTTTCCCTAAAAATTGGAGGACTATTTTCTGTACCTTCCTTGGGTATTCCATTACCAATGTTAAAAACCCTAAAATTCAGAAATTTTTTAAAAAAATTTTCACCTGAAGCTCTTTTTTCTGCTGTTAAGTTCAGCTGCTACTTATTTTGGCCTTAATAGAGATACAGAAAATTTGATCTGCACATGAGCACTTTATGCATATGAAACCTTACTATATTAGGACAATCTGAAATTTTATTTGGCTAAGATAAATAGTCCTAATTCTGTTTACTTCTCCTCAAATACCCTATTACTTAAGCCTCAAATCATCTTTATTATATCCTTTTAGGCCTCTCTAACATTTCCATGTCCTTCTAAGTTGTGCTTCTAAAACTTAAGTACAATTGTTTATTAAGGGCTCATGCAATGCCCAGGAGAAGGAGATGGTTTGTATTCTTAAGATTCTTATATGTTTCCCTTTTACTTAGATAACTCAGAAGCAACCTGATTTTTGTCTTCCCATTAGGAACTCTTGCTTAAAATAACCCTTGTTTAAAATTGGGCATTAACTTCCAGTTAAAAATGTCAGACCGAGCACAGACATCTACCTCCTTTTCCTTAAAAGATGCCTTTGAAATGACAGCAAATATTTTCTTTTAATGAAAGCAGAACAATGCTGAAAAACATGTGTTTGTCAAAAATGTGAAAGAATTCCTAGAATACTGAAAACATATGTGACCCAATAGACGGAGACAGAGCAGAGGAAACCATAGCCCAAGATAACAAGAATACATATGGGATGTTCTCAGGAGTCCCAGGAAAGCTCCAAGTTCAAAATCACTAAAGGCAAAGGGTAAGGGTGGCTAGTTCCAGGTTATTCCTTTAAAAGAGCATCCCTACCCACTCCCACCATAAGTGGCCAGCAGTGGGAATTTTTGTCCTTGGGCAAAAGCCCGAAAATTACACTTTAAAGGAAATGAGTGATTTTTGCCCAAAGCTTTGTAGGTAGGGTTTTGGGAGCTAAGAAGGAATCAGAACCGAGGCTGAGTATTTCCAGAATATACAACGGATATGGAGAGGCTCTGCTTCTACGTCATCAGCATCCCCACTCTGGCTGATGGAGGAACTACCACATGGAACGTTGTCATTTGATGTCGCAGATGTAAAAGGAGAGTTCTGGAGGCCTTGGAATAAAAATTTTACATGTGGAAACTTAAAAAGTTGATCTCAGGCCGGGCGCGGTGGCTCACGCCTGTAATCCCAGCACTTCGGGAGGCTGATGTGGGCGGATCACCTGAGGTTGGGAGTTTGAGACCAGCCTGACCAACATGGAGAAACTCTGTCTCTACTAAAAATACAAAATTAGACGGGTGTGTTTGGTCCATGCGTGTAATCCCAGCCACTCGGGAGGCTGAGGCAGGAGAATCGCTTGAACCCAGGAGGCGGAGGTTGCCGTGAGCCGAGATCGCGCCATTGCACTCCAGCTTGGGCAACAAGAGCAAAACTCTGTGTCAAAAAAAAAAAAAAAAAGGAAAAAGAAAAAAAAGTTGACCTCAAAAAAAAAAAAAGAAAAAAAAAGTTGATCTCATAGAAGTAGAGAGTAGAATAGTTACTACTAGAGACTACAAGGTTTGGGGGGAGACAGTCGGAGATTGGTTAACAGATACAAAAGTATAGCTAGATGGGAGAATAAGTTCTAGTGTCCTATAGCACTATAGAGTAACTATAATCAACAATTTAGTGTATATTTTCAAATAGCTGGAGGAGTGGATTTTGAATGTTCCCAACACAAAGACATGATAAATGTCTGAGGTGATGGAAATGCTGATTAACCTGATTTCAGCATTACACATTGTATGTATATATCAAAATGTCACACTATCTCATAAAGGTACAATTATTATGTGTCAATTAAAAATAATTTTAAAAATCTGAGTTATGGATACTTTCTTAAAAAAATAAAACAGAAAAAAAGCAACATACATGTACACGCAATTTTGCAAACCACTTCAAGAGATTTGCCTCTAAAACTTATCCACAGAGCTCTGGCAGCACAAGCCCAGGTTAGGAACCTTAGAATGGTCTTACTTGGAATCTGTTTGGACCTCATGATGCTGACACCTGCAGCCTAAGAGCCGGAGTGGGCACATGGATGGGGCAAGACAGTCCGTGTTTTCGCTTTTGGGAGCATGAGTGTAGTCTCTAATTCTGCCTCTAACATTATAGTGGTTCTCTAGGACCTCCTCATGTGAGTGAGGAAATGCAAAGAACCAAAGGCAGCCTGATAGTTGTGTGTGGTAGGGTGTGGTTCCACAAGAAACAAGTATCCTCTGATCCAGTGGCCACTGTGCTATGAATTCTTGACTTTTGTATAGCACGCAGCGATTCACAGAGCACTTTTATAAACGCTGTCTCATTGGACTCACGAATATCTCTGGAATCATGAGGTCAGGAGCAGCAGTCTCATTTTATGAAGTAAAGCAGTGAAGCTTCAGAAGGGTTAAATGAATTGTTGAGGTCGTCCAACCAGTTAGTGACAGGGTTGAGACTAGGTTTTCTGACCATAATCAAACAATTTTTCCATTTTACCCGCCCCCGCCAACCCCTGGCCCAGGCTAAACTTCTGTGTGAGTAAAATGTGGAATATGATTTTGGACTCTTGAAAAAGCCTCCTTTCTCTAATAGCACACAAAGACTTTCTATTCACAAGCAGAGGGAAGGCTCAAAATGCAAAGTAAATTTATTATCACCAGGAATACTTGCTATAGCTATTCGAGAACAGGGGCTGGAGGCAATGGGGACTATCCTGTGTGGTGGTCTATAGGGAGCCTGTGTGAGGCACTGGATGCCCGAGAAAAAATATAGAGATTAAGCAGATTCCCCAACACAGCTGTTGGGCCCCTACTTCCCAACATGGCCTAGAGCTGGCCCTAAGAACATTAAAGAACAGCAGGAGGTTTGCGAGAGAAGAAAAAGTACAAATAACTTGTTTTGTAGAGGCCTAGCCATTTAGGAACTGGATCTACCTTAGCTGTGTATGTCCTAGCCCAGCCCCAGGGCTGGCAGAGAGTAGGTGCCCAGGAGCTGTGTGTGCTAAGTGGAGGAAATGCAAATGGTAAACCGGCCCATGGAGGATCAAGATGAGTAACTATCTATGAGACACTCTGAGACTGTCAAAAATGACTTTTCTACCAGTCACATTGTCAACTGGCATACCATTGGTTAGAAGGCAGTATTGGAACTCAGAAAACTGGGGTGGACAAAGAACTGAATATAATTTTTTGGTTATTTGGGAGTGGGAGGGTCACATACTGGCAGGTGGTGAACCCAGTGACCCAAGAGACCTCTGTTATTTGTGATTCCCCTATGGTTAAATAACAAACTGCTTTTCACAGTTTGGTAATTCAGTGGTTCCCTTCCATAACAGGAAAAAAAAATGAAAGTAACTAACCATCAACTAAGACCTTGAATTCCCTCAGCTGAGAGAAGAGACTAATGCATATAGGTCATAAAAACATTAAAGTTCTCCTGCTGCAGCAAAGAGGGAGAGACAAGGCTGTGCTAACGATCTATCTCATGCTTTCTTGTTGTATGAAGAAGGCCATGATGACAGCTAACTTTCAAGACATCCCGTATGAATCAGTGGCATGACCACTGTGCTTCCCTAGGTAGACCCTGAAAGAAGCACAGAGAAGAGAGTCTGGTGGGGAAATCCTACCTCCAGGATTTAACCC
Organism: Pongo pygmaeus; assembly: GCF_028885625.2. Lineage (NCBI taxonomy): Eukaryota > Metazoa > Chordata > Mammalia > Primates > Hominidae > Pongo > Pongo pygmaeus. The sequence goes on along the minus strand of NC_072384.2, from coordinate 99,695,486 downwards.
TCCTCCATTTCTCATAGTGTAGTTGAATAACCCCAGCAACATCCTCTAGCCCAGGGTTTCCTAAACCAAAGTTATTTCTTTATAATGGTCACAATTTTTGTCTTATCCAAGTACCAGCTGTATTTGTATTTCTTTGATATTTTCCTGTAAATTCATCTACATTTTTAAACCTAATGCTAGAGCTTAACACCAATTGCTTGTTCAGTATACAAGCAATTATTTTTCTAGAAACAACAAAATAGCTTCAGTGTTTTGTGTGTTTTGTGGCCTAAAAGTACATTTTTTTATTATGATTTTTCTTTGAATATTAGGTTCTTGGGGAATGACATCACTTAAAACAGAAACTGGGGAAATACTTTGTACAAGCTTTTAAAATGTGGTTAAAAGTTGGGAAAAAACAGATTCTTCCAATCAATGATAGTTTTGGAAGAAAGTGGTGTACCCAGAAAACTTCTCTCTCTCAGTCCTTGTTGTGCAAGTAGGGAAGGAGGTGACTTTCATTCAGAAAGTGAAATATAATAAGAATGATGTAAATTTGGTCAAAATAATGACAAGGAAAAGAAAATATTTCTTAAAGGCAAAATCACACTGCAAGGCAATTTGTATTCACTACAGAAAGCTTGCCCAAAGTGAAACTTAAGCTATTTCAGAATTCTTAGTGAGGATTAAATCTCTCTAATTTGTTCCTACTCAGGGGAATCACAAGATGTGGAATTTACAGGTTTCTAACCTAAATGGTCTTTTGCAACTGGAAGGACATCCCTAAAGAATGAGGAAAAGATTGGCCTCACTGGCCTCTCAGGGAATGGCATGGTTTTGGACTATTTAAATCAGCAAATGTATTGCTTTCTTACCAAGTTCAGAGTCTGCATTTTGTAAACCCAGGAGCACAAAGGTAAAAGATAGAAGTCCTACTCTGTATGAGTTGTAATTGAGTGAAAGGAAAACAAGCAAACAAAAAATTGCAGTACATTGCAAGTACTCAAGGCAGTAAGAACTGACATTTATTTAGTGATCATCATATGATACACATTAACCTACCAAATCCTCACAAAGATACACTTCACATATGGAGAAACTGAGACACAAAACAATCAAGCCATTCATCAAGGTGGCAAAGTTTATAAGTGGCAGAACCAGAAATCAAATTGAGACTGTTTGGTTCCAGGGCCTTAGGCATCACAAGTTGGGGAATCTTCAAAGAAAGTGATCTGAAGATGAAGAAGAGCTTACCAGGCATATGGAGATTAAGGGGTGAGAAGCTGAGATATGACACTCCAGTCCTAGAAAACAGAGTGTATGAAACATCTCTGAAATGACTATTTAAATATGATGAGTTGCTAGATGTGCTTCAAAGTGAATTATGAGGCACAGTTCCCACCTTCATTACACATTTATTAAGCATCTGTTATGTGCCAGGAATTATATTCCACAGTAGGAATATGGCCATCAAGAGGACACCATCCCTCTCCTAGGCCAGAAGGGTCATTATATGTGATTTGAAAACCCATTGAGTTTGGATAAATTGTTTGAGAAGGGTAGCATAAACTCTTAACTTCATAAAACTTAATTAGAACTGGGAAATCTGTTAAATTTGGGGGTTTTGTTTTACACCTCGATAAAAACAAACAAGCAACAACAACCAAGATTCCTCATCCTTTCCCCACTGGCAAAACACTTTTATTTTCCATAAATGCTTTAATCAGTTTGGAGTGTTGGTTTAAACGTTTAGAGTGTATTTGAGAGCTTTAAGTATCAAACAGAGTTTTAAAGTGGCTTTTCCTGTTAACACAATGTTTCTTGTAACCAGTGAGTTGTGCCAAAACTCACTGTAAAGTAATACTGTCAGGTGGGGTTGTATTTTGGCAGTAATGCATCAACCTTTTGAATGGCACTACATTTTTTCTAAGTGTTCAGTTCACATTTTGTCTTTGCGCACAACTTCCAGAACATCACTTTGCCATCTTGTAAATCGGTTTGCATTATTTGTGATAATACTTACCCTTTATTGTAATTACCACAAGTCATGGGAAGCTTCAACTGTTTCATTAGTTAACTGAGAACAACAAAGTCTAAAGTTTCATTGAAATCAGATGTAATGCTTGTGTTCCAAGGTCAGCTGGAAACTAATAGGAATAATTTAAGCCATGATAACCCAACTGAGGCTGAGCCACGCTAATCATTCTGCAGATCATACTAGAGTGATTCTGAAGGGAAAAAAAGACATCCCATTTCTCCCTCATTAAGTATACTGAAGACCAACTTTGTAGGAGGAAAGGATTAATCTATAGCAGGGTGGTCACAGTTCATGCCTGGAGAACCACTCACAGGCAACCCTTGGCAGCCAGGAGCCACAACCAAGTAGGTCTTAGGGGACTAAAGAGCTGATTCCCCTTTCTCCTTTCTTTTTTTTTTTTTTCTTTTAGGTGTCTCTTCTCTCTTCCATAACCTAGCAAGTGTGGAACTAGGGGATTCTGAGAATGTCTAGAGTCCCTTGGAAAATTTTCTCGCCCACCACCTTCCAAAGCTGTAAATGTCAGAAAGCTTTGAGAATGAGGAAGGAAAGTCTTGCCATTCTGGCAAAACAGCCAACTGGAAAGCTTCCTGTGATACCCACTGGCCTTTTGTCTAAAAATTTCTAGCCCTTTACCTGTAGTCATTATTTTTATATGATAAAGTCATAAGGGACTTACCTTCTTCACCATGAGTAAAGGAGCCTGTCTCAGTCTGCTTTGTGCAGCTATAACAGAATGCAACAAACTGGGAACTTTATTAAAAACAGAAATTTATTTCTCACAATTCTGGAGGCTGGGAAGTCCAAGATCAAGGGGCCATATCTGGTGAGGGTCTTCCTGCAGGATCATAACATGGCAAAAGGCATCCTATGGGTGAGAGATAAAAGGGGGCTGAACTTTTCTTTTTATAACAAATCCATTCCTGAGATAACAAACCCACTCCTGCAATAATAGCATTAATCCATTCATGAGGACAGGGTCCTCATGACTTAAACACCTCTCAAAGGTCCCACCTCCCAATACTGCTGCATTGGGGATCAAGTTTCCAACACATGAACTTTGGGGGATGCATTCAAACCACAGCAGAGCTTCTTCTCTCTTCAAGGTTTTGTCAGGCACTTCCCAGGGGTGCCTTTTTCTTCTGTGAATAAAATCAAGCTGGGAAGACTGCTTCTATGAACTGCAAACTTAAGAAGAAAAAGAAAGTATGTCTAGGCAAAATAAATATAGAATACATATAGTCATCATCTGCCCAATTGTGGCATTTTAAACAAAGATGGAAGAGAAAATAATTTTATAGGCTATTGGAAATCCTGAATCTGTTAGTCCACAAAGTAAACGCAAGCTTATAAAACTGGAAATTCCCCGGAGACCACGTTACTACTCCCACCAAACGAACCCCATTTTCTCCATTTGCTTTGAAGGAAGGAGGATGGGAGTGGGGGAAACAAGAGTTCTAAGTAATATATTTTTCTGCTTTTGGAATACATAAAGGTTCTACACAGACCTCTAAGTAACAACAGTTTCGGGAATGTTGAAGGGGGACATAATTGTTGACACAGAGGATGCCAGACCAGGGATCAAAGAGTTGCCTCTGGCTATAAGAAACTTAGAAGCTGCTGGGCTGTGCCTCCTTAACCCTCACACTGCTATTCACACCAAACTTGGGCACTTACCAGAATCTCCTCTCTCCATCCCTTTTCTTTGCTTTCTAATTCCCTTTGAATCTTAATCCCTATAGTTATTTATGCTTTGCAAAATGCATTCATAAATCATGATGAAAATGAAATTTCATCTGAAATTGCTGATAGTAGCCTGTTTTGCCCTACAAATGGGTATTTAGTACAATTTAATATACCGCCTCATTTTATCACCTTGATACCCTTTTTGCAGACAGAGCCTGTTAACTGTGGTGAGACTCAGCCCCAGAGGTCATATAACAAAAGAAGTGGCTGACCTAGAACTTGAACCTGGGTGTCTGACTCTAAATCCAGTACTCTTTACTCCCTGCACTGCTGCTTCCTGCTCCTTAGGCTGACCCTGCAAGAGAAGAACAAGAAGAAAGGAAGATGTGTCTAGGTTCTGAGTTCTTCACTGTGGATTTGAACCACCTTTGCAGGTCCCAGGCAATCTTCTCCAGGCAATCTCTCCTCCAGTGCTTAAGATATCAAATATATAAAAATGCACCCACATCTCGTATTATGTATAATTTTTATAAATTTTAAAAATTGATGCTTATAATTGTGTATTTGAAACTATTTGGCTATGAATAACACATAACTTATAACTGACTATGATTTCTTGATCACTTACAAAATGATGAAATCTAGCCTACAAATTGCTTTCAAATATAATGAAAATTTCATGAATTCTAAATTTAACACTCAATGAATTTGGCATGGAATTACATTTTGGAGATATTTAATTAAACATTTATTAATTTTAGTTTTGCCCTTTTTGCATTCAGAATAAATGTTCTTTTTTTTTTTTTTTGTAATTTCGGCTTTTAAACTGTTTTTTAGGTCCTCAGAAATCTCATAGGCCCCAGATGTTAAGCATTTTATGCCCAATGTGTAAAACAGCTTGGCAAAGTCCACTGGCTCCAGTGAGCATGGCCATTCATTCATTGCCCATTTTGTGTGCATTATATATGGAAGAAGACATGGTCATTCCCGTCAGACCTAAGGCAAATACTTTGAAAATTTATTGTCACTAAGAAGCCTCCCTGACACTACTAATAAATATACTATTAGAGAGTCTGCTGATCCTGCACCAATGTAAGCCAGCAAAACCTTGAGAAATTGGAATTTTTGGGTCTTCTAGAAAGGAATTTGGGGCATTTCATAGTTAACCAGAAAGCATGTTTCCTTTAGTCCTTCTTGTTTTAGCTTACTCTCTAGCCCTAGTGAATAGCATATGTGGAACAAAATGAGACCTTTCATGATGATGATTATCACGAATGGGCTCTGAAGGTGCATCCATTTGGAATGATCCAGAAATAGTTTCTGGACATTGATCTTCTTTAAAACAAAATTTCTGCTTAAGACTATTTCTATGGCCTTGAATTTTTTGTGGCAAAAGTGGAGTGCAGCAAAAATTCTGAGTTACCTTTGCTAGTCAGTGTTTTTGCGATGTCACAACACAAAAAGCCAAATGAAACATTTAATCAATGTAATAGATTATTAGCTGTCTGCTCTGAAACATTATCTTACTCAAAAAATTTGAGAAAAAAATCCTTTAACTTCATGTGCAATAATTTATTCTGCACCTAATATTATAGGTCGTTATCCTTCCCTATATCACTACTTCTAACATCTTCAATAGGAGAGATATTTTTCTTTTATATTAGGGAAAAAGATGTTTCCTCAAACATTTATCATGATGCTGATAGACTTAGCAACTACTCTAAGCTCCACACTACATTAAAAAAAGAAGTCTCAGTATTTCTGGTCTATAAAGAAGAATGATGATGACACTCTCCTTGCTCTGATTCACTCGTTGACTCATTCTGTACACACATTTATTCATTTAGCAAATGTTTATTGAACATCTACTCTGTTAGGTACTAGCAAGACACAGTATTAAAAACTGGAAATGTCTTCACTTCGAATTTAGTATTTTATCACTAATATCTCAACACACACACACACACACACACACACACACACACCCCAACAATATCCAATGGGATGGTGTAAATAAATAGTGGTCCCAGTACCACTATTTTTTGTTTCTGGGAGTTTAGTTCAATAAATTCTATTTATGTGCAAGGCCCTACATTGGGTGCTGTTTATGAACATTTCTTGATTCATTTCTTCAACAATAATTCACAGAATGTCAACAATTTGCCAACACTTTGCTAGTCGCTGGAGCTACAGAAGTTAACAAGAAGCAGTCCCTCCTCTCAAAGTGTCTCCCCTTTCTTATGGGGTCAGCAGACATGTACATGAACATATACAAACCATATAATAGGTGTTACAATGGAACCGGCATTCCAGACAGAGTGGGAACACACCCAGGAAAGGCTTCTCAGATGAGCTTTGTAAGCCATTTTGTTATCCAGACCCTACAAGGATGCATGTGCAGCATCCCTAAAGGGAATTGTTTATATTGTAGACATCATTAATCAGTATATTTTAAACAAGAGTTAAAGTTAACAAAATTAGTATAGTTCAACATTTCTCCAACAGAGGAAAATGAAGGGTCTTGAGTAAGGCGTGTGTTTTTCTAGTGTGTACGGAGATGCCACATAAACTAGAAGGCTGTGGCAGAAGGGCATTCCAGTTATGGAAAATGTGCACAGCATAGATCAGCATGGTGCATTGGAGGAATTTTAACTATTATATAGTTTTATATGATTGAATTATAGGGTGCCAAGCTCAGGTGTAGTGAGAGAGGCTGAAGACGTAAGCACAGGCTCAATCACATTTTTTTTCCTTCCTTCCTTCCTTCCTTCCTCCCTTCCTCCTCCCTCTCTCTTTCCCTCCCTCTTCTCTCCTCTCCTCTCCTTTTCTTTCTTTCTTTCTTTCTTTCTTTCTTTCATTTCTCTCTCTCTCTCTCTCCTTCCTTCCTTCCTTCTTCACAGAGTCTTGCTGTATTGCCCAGGCTGGAGTGCAGTGGTGTGATCTCAGCTCACTGCAACCTCTGCCACCTCCTGGGTTCAAGCGATTCTCCTTGCCTCAGCCTCCTGAGTAGCTGGGACTATAGGCGCATGCCACCATGCCTGGATAATTTTTGTATTTTTAGTAGAGACGAGATTTCGCCATGTTGGCCAGGCTGGTCTTGAACTCTTGGCCTCAAGCAATCCAACCATCTCGGCCTCCCAAAATGCTGGGATTACAGGCATAGGCCACCACACTGGGCCTCGATCACATTCTTTTAATATCTACACTTCTACCCAGGCCTGTTGTTAGCTTTCAGCGTCATAACTTAATGTGATATAGTTTTCCCTTCTTCTATAGTAAACAAGATGTTGATACTTCACAGGATCCCATTACTTAAGTGGGGATGCTGTGACTTCATTCTAATTTCTTGGGGCATGTGTAAAAGTCAATGAGGGATTTATCAATACTATTGAACTCCATAGAGGAAACCTTCCTCCAATCCTGTATTCTTAGTGCTTTTTTTCATCGTAGGACAATCTTTCTCAAGTCATGGATCTTGTGTTTTTTGGCATTACAAAAAAATCTGTAGGATTTTATGGATCTGAGAACTATTTTTAATGCAAACCTCCTCATTATGCAGCTTTTTCACTCATGTTATTCAATATTATTTTCTTTATCTTACTAGTCCTTTTACCCTAACTTGGTTGGATAGAAATCTCTTTCACTGTCTTTCATTAACATCATCATTTTTTATTTGTAGCATATGGTTATAGATACAGCTTAGTGTAGATGAAAATATCATTATTCTTAAAATGAGCAGAACAGTGGGATCTAATATCTTCAGTGAAAGCTCTTTGTTTGCAAATAGCCCACTGGCAAGCACCCTGGCCAGCATCCATTCTCCTGGGAGAGGGGCATGTTCCAACTGGTGAAGGCCTTCTCCCACAGGTGAGCCAATTGGTAAAGATTTGGTTGACACCTCTGATTGTAAACAATAGTGAAGAACTTTGGCTAGGTTAAGAAAAGAGAAATTAATGGGAAAGACATGGAAGAGATAAATAAACAAAAGTAAGACCAAATAATCATATTGGGAAAAGTTCAGGACTCAGGGCAGTCAGATTCTGAGTAGTAGGAACTAATAGTATTGGCAAGTCACTGCCCCTAGACAGAGTAAGCACCCACCTGTCCTTGCTATGTTGTGCTCAAGACTCAGTCTCAGGAATGCAGTCTGTCTGGTCTACCTTGGCTCAGGCACTCATTCACTGGCTGGGGGAACAGGGACATCTTAATTGGCAGACCTCTCAAGACTATTCTTTATGGTGTCAGGTGATTTCCTAAAAAGGAAACTGGAGTCTTGTTACCAAAGAAGTAAATATATAAACGTATGTGTGTGTGCTCATGGTAAAAAAAAAAACTCACAATTTGGCTGGGTACAGTGGCTCACACCTATAATCCCAGCATTTTGGGAGGCCAAGTGGGAGGATTGTTTGAGGCCAGGAGTTTGAGGCCAGCTTGGGCAACATTGAGAGACCTGTCTCTACAAAAATTAAAATATTAGTCAAGCGTGGTGGCACACACCTGTAGTTCCAGCTACTCAGGAGGTTGAGGTGGGAGGATTGCCTAAGCCCGGAGGTCAAGGCTGCAATGAGTTATAATCTGGCTATTGCACTCTAGTCTGGTTGACAGAGTGAGACCTTGTCTCAAAAAAATAAACAAAACAAAAACCCAAACCCACAATTGTCCATTAGGGTGTAGTATGGTATACTATACAGTATTTTTTCTCTTTTTCAAACTATGAAAATCTTACCTTCCTTTTTTCATGGAGGGGAGATGTTGGTAGAGGAGTTTTAAGAGCCTCCTGGGTTTTAGGAGCTAGGAAATGGTAAGAAACACAGAGAGACAAGACTCAGGAGTTTATTTCACCATTTCGGATTTCCTCAGTCAGATTTTTTTTGTTCCATTTTATAATTATCAATCACATGAACTTGAAAATGTGAAAATAGAGGAAAGAAAATCATTGGGGAGAGGAGGATTTTTTAAAGGAAATTTTTTTTGAAACTTGACTTAGAATAATGGGATTTCTTCAATTTGCTGTATGCAAAGTAACAGAGAGCTTAGTGTATCCCAGAGATGGATTAGACAGATGTAGCACTTAACTATTAACATTTGTGAGGTTCATTCCCACCAGTGAGATTTGTGACCAACTTCCATGAGATGCTATGCAAAATCAGCTTAGTACTCTCCTCATTTGTCGCTGTGCCGTGAAACTGGTAAAATATAGAGGAAACAGAAAATTGGGCACATCTGTGAATTTGGTTGTGCCCTGATTATAGCAATGCAATTCCACAGATGTGCATGTTTTCACAGGAGAACAGGTTTCTATTTGACTCCAAGCTCCATTAATGTTCAGCTGATGTTTTATAGCCCCCTGTGGGTTTAGCATGCCCTCCCTTTATAGAGCCAAAACAGTAGCTTAGCTATAAGATTCACTGGCACCACTTTGGTACCTATTTTCTTAAATTATGGCAAATAGGGATTTGTGGCATACCTATGTCAACTCCACCTACATATTTTCCCATGATAGTGCTTGGCACATTCATGCTACCTCTTAGCAGAGAGCCCCAAACATTTAGTAAACATTTATTCTTTCTTCCATCAAAAAGAGTTTGGTAACTTTCATAACTCCCATTTTATAGAAGCATAATAATGAAAGGCCCTTAGCTCATTAAGGAAGGAATACAGAAGTATAAGTATTAATAATCTGTTTCCTTCTCAAAACAAAGTCAGAAGTGCTTGAAATTGAAATAACATCAGAGATGATGTTGATATATTCAACTGTATTCTGTGTCAGAGGTTCTCACAGTTGGATGTGCATGAGGATCATCTAGAAATCTGGTTAGGACAGAGACTGCCCATCGCCATCCCCAGAGATTCTGATCCTGGAAGTCTGGGGTGGGGTTCTGGCATCTGCATTTGTAACAAACACTTTTTCTCTAAGTGATTCAGAAAACCACACATTGAGAAACAAATTTTAAGACCATAAATAGAGAAACAAAAGCATAGCTCTCAAGAGACTACAAATCCTCTCCTTCTCCAACCACACCCTGCCTCTCAAAATTATTCCGTTTTTGAAAAATATTTCTTGAAAGCAGCTGTCATTGTCACCATAGTTGAGGAGTCCTCAGAAGGACAACTAATTGCAAAAGAAAGGTAATGAAGTAAAAATTATAGCTTGAGTCTAGTTTTGGATTCATTTATGTAGCTAATCAAGGGAACATGGCCATCTATGGCTAAGGATCTCTATTTGTCCCACCAGGGCTTGTAGTCTAGAACCACATGGGTTATTCAGAAGAAGTAGAAGCTGTTTCCAGGGGCAGCCCCCATCTCTAGGAATTTTTCTAACATTCATCAAATGGCTTATCTTGTGGCAAGTGAGCCTCCTAAAACACATTTGGCCTGTTACCATGATTCCACTAAAGACTTTTATGACCATGGTAATAATGACAACTAACATTTATTATTTACTATATGCCAATCAACTGGTATTCAGTTTTGCATTTGATCCTCCTGACAATCTTATGAAGCAGATAATGCGTATAATGATTTTACGGATGAGGAAACTGAGATAGATTAAATACCGAGCCACAGAGACTAGTAAGGGTGTGAAGTGAGTAAGCCTTGATTTGAAACATATTTTATATATCATTGAGTCCCTGCACATAAACGCTATCATCACATTGTCTCTCTTGGTAGAAGGACAGTGAGTTGGCTGGGCGCGGTGGCTCATGCCTGTAATCCTAGCACTTTGGGAGGCTGGGGTGGGCAGATCACGAGGTCAAGAGTTCGAGACCGGCCTGGCCAATATGGTGAAACCCCGTCTCTACTAAAAATACAAAAAATTAGCTGGGTGTGGTGGCGCTCGCCTGTAGTCCCAGCTACTCAGGAGGCTGAGGCAGGAGAATCGCTTGAACCCGGGAGACGGAGGTTGCAGTGAGCCGAGATGGTGCCACTGCACTCCAGCCTGGGTGACAGAGTGAGACCCCATCTCAAAAAAATAAAATAAAATAAAATAAAAATAAAGATGGTGAGTTACAAGGGCAAAGTTGTTCAAATGTCTTTGGGATAGAAAAGGAGGATATGGGAGAATTAAGCTCACTGCTTATAGGCAGAGGAAAGTAGGATTCTCATTTCTCAGAAATCAGACTACAGAAGAGGGTTGCACTAACTTACATACCATGTATTATTCTCCATGTAATTATACTGAGTAAAATACCTTTAGAGTAATTGTATACATAATCAAATATTGCACGAATCTAAAAGCTTGAAAGTGCCTGCCAGCCTCCTTCCACCCTGGATCAAATGAAATCCTATGTACTAAACCATAGTTATAATTTTCCCCCTGGTTTCACTTGGATTTCCTTTAATAATGTTTGATTGTAATTAAAAATCAGTGTATATGTGGAATAGAGAAAGAAACCAAAATTACTCTCTTTTGTCTTTTAGAAAAGTGAGTTATAAAAATGCTCAATATAATCAATTCACTCCCTGCCCTCACTATTGAACTAGCTTTTTATCAACCACAAATATGCTTCTCCACATAAGACAGTAACTATGGTTCTGTGGTAAATGCAACAGGACTGAAGTCATTGCCAAAGAAGCATCAAAGCTTTCAGAGTGCTATTGATGTGCTCAGTTCATAACTCAAAGAAAGAGCAAAGAGAAGAAAGCCAATGGCAGGAATGGCTTCAGGCTATGCTTTCAAAATAGGTTTAATATAAAGGCTAAAATGGCAGTAAGATACTCATATATAAAACAGATACCTGCTGCTTAGCAAGCTGAATGGAATGAGTTTCCAGAAACTCTCAATGTTCAGGCACCACTGATCCCAGCAACAAAAGGCTTGAAAAAGATAAGAGATTCTAATAGTTTATTCTGACCTAATGTTGTCTGTGTGGGAAATCTAGAGATCTTAGCGATGAGGCATTAGGATTTATTCACTACCTTTGTCAGTCCTATTGTTATTAGGATCAGGAGCCAGAATATTCACAGGTTCTGGGATCTAATTCTACTGTTCAGGATGAAGTGACTGACCACCATTCAGAGGCATGTCCTGGACATCCAGGAGAATCCTAGTCTGTTCTTGAGTAAACCCACTTATTGGGTTAAAAGTCAGTCACAGCCCTAGGTTTTGGAGGCACTGGCAGCAGCAATATTATTTGAGAAATTCTACTCTCTGCACAGCTACTCAGAGATATCTGACTTCACTGGTTTATAACACTGTCTTCTCCCTTTCTACCTAGCTTGATGCTGCCACTATTAGGGTTCTGGAGGGACTGAGGCTGAAATCAACACTTGCCACCTAGTCACAGACTTTCATGACAGCCATGTCTTTAGTGGAGAAGAATCCCCTTTTCATTTCAAGAGACAACGTGTTATAGTGGGAAGAGGGCAGTGCTGGAGGACATACAGAATCTCGTCTAATCTGAGAGTTGTCATTTATTAGCTTTGACACATTAAGCAAGTTACTTAATCTTTCTGAGCTTCAATTTTCATCAGAAAGTTGTACTAAAACTCAACTTATAGGATCATCCTAAGAAATAGAAATATTAGAGAGAGCTAAACAAAAGGTGACTTAGTGTGGTTGTTGAGGTGATGAAAGCAAAGTAGAACAGTTAGTGATAAAAAGTCTAGCTCTCATTTTTTTTAAAGGATAGGGTTCATTTTGGCGATTTTCAAAAGAAGATGGAAGAAGGGAAACAAGGTCACCTGTTTTTCGTGGTTGAGGGAAGATACCTGGTGGTAAGCAACTAACAATTTTCTCCAAAGAGAATGAGGTGGTACTAAGTGGGGGCAGAGATTGGTGGAGTGAGATGGGGTTGTGGTCCCTTTGGGAGATGCCAAAAGAAGAACTCACCAAAGATGACCTCAACTCCTTCACAACTCTCAAAGTCCTTCTTCACTCTACTTGAAAGCGGATGCTGAGTATAGCACTGGGCAGTTAGCTGTAAATGAGAATTATGGCATCTGAACGTGAGATGATTGGGAAGTCAGTGGCAGTCTTTATGCAAAGATCTCTGAGACCCCAAATTCCTCTTGCTAGAAATAGATAGGTATTCTCCAGGAGCATCTGTGGCTTGTCATTAGAACATTCTTTTCCTGGCTGGGTGCGGTGGCTCATGCCTGTAATCCCAGCACTTTGGGAGGCTGAAGTGGGTGGATCACCTGAGGTCAGAAGTTCAAGACCAGCCTGGCCAACATGGGGAAACACCGTCTCTACTAAAAATACAAAAAATTAGCCAGGCATAGTGGTGTGCACCTGTAATCCCAGCTACTCCAGAGGCTGAGGCAGGAGAATCCCTTGAACCTGGGAGGCAGAGGTTACAGTGAGCTGAGGTTGTGCCATTGGACTCCAGCCTGGGCAACAAGAGCAAAATTCTGTCTCAAAAAAAAGAAAGAAAGAAAAAAAAAAAAAGAATACCTTTTTCTCTGAGGTCTTAGGCACCAAGGCTAGAAACTAACATAAACCTAAAAGGAGAGGCCCTATGTCCACAGGCCATCCACAATGCATCAGAGAAGATTCCTCATCCTTCCAGACAACTCTCCTGTCTGTTCACGTGAGATTCCTGTGGCAGATATATCGCTTCTGAAACAGCCCTTTTAATCTACAGAATGGTATAGACAGGTATACTGGTGTATTTTCTCAAACTTCTCCAGCAGTTAGTGTTTCAAGAACACAAGATTAATTAGAATTAATTATACATTTGAAAAACAAATCTGGCTGTTTGGCAGAAAACAAGAAGTAATAATTTTGTAGATCACATATTTTTACATTTCTCCATTTAAAAATATGGATTTTGTTTCATTTTTTATGGAAAATGTACTTTTGAGCCCAAGTGACATAACTAAAAGAACTGGTGATGATGAGTGAAACTCACATACCTATTTCCTCTCAACCTTAAAACCTTTTTCTTAATTGGCAAGAGCATTTTTTTTTTTTGAGTTGGAGTCTCGCTCTGTCACCCATGTTGGGGTGCAGTGGCATGATCTTGGCTCACTGCAACCTCCGCCTCCTGGGTTTAAGCAATTCTCCTGCCTCAGCCTCCCGAGTGGCTGGGACTACAGGTGCATGCCACCATGCCTGGGTAATTTTTTGTATTTTAGTAGAGACAGGGTTTCACCATGTTGCCCAGGCTGGTCTCGAACTCCTAAGCTCAGGCAATCCGCCCACCTCAGCCTCCCAAAGTGTTGGGATTACAGGCATGAGCCACCATGCCTGGCCGCATTTCTATTAAATGCATAAAAATTACAACTTTCTAAAAGAGGCCCAACTGTATATAGAAAATAATAAAAATCTATAAGGTGATGATTTTTATGACATCATGGCCTGTTGCTATGGAAACTATGATGAAGCAGATTGAACAATATTATGCCAATAGAAAAGGTAGGTATAACAAGGGTGAGAGTTGAGAAAGAGTGAAGTCCTATATTACTGCATAAATACCTTACATAATTAGAAAATGTAGCAGAAAAAATGTATAATATGGAAGTAAAAGTTAAATAGATTTCTGTTTGATTGGCTTGAAAATTATCCTCATCACTAAAAAAAGAATCTTCAAACTTGAAATATAAAGATGATTACTTTTTACTTTAGTGTACATTTTTATACTATGTACAGCCACTTTGAACTCCTTAGCCTTCACCATCTGTATAACTCAATTTCCGTTTTATAAAAAAAATTGCTGACATCTGTTTAAACCCTAATATCTCCACAACCATGTAGAATGTTAACTCAAGCTTGATGTCATGTTAAATCACTCGAGCCTTAAAATAATATTAAACTTATGGTTCTGTTTCAACTTTGTAATGATACTACATTTAACCCTTCAGATGTTCCAAACTGTTCACCAATGAAAATCTTGGACAAAAAAATGAAATCAATTGTGGACCCTTCATTTTCAAAATGATGCTCCATTAGGGATTGTCTAAAACCAACCCAGAATCTGGAATCTTAGAATATAATGGACAGTTAAAAAGTCGGTAACTTAGTTAACACATGGGAGAGTCTGACCTCACTAAGACATCTTCTCTTACTGACTATGGCAGCTGATTCTGTGCCTGGGCCAACCCAAGTCAAAATTGTGAGGTAATGAGAATATCTTGCAAAAAAATGCAAAAATTAGCCAGGCATGGTAGTACGCAGCTGTAGACCCAGCTACTCAGGAGGCTGAGGTGGGAGGATCACTTAAGCCCAGGCAGTTGAGGCTTCAATGAGTCATGAGTGTGCCACTGCACTCCAGCCTGGGTAACAGAGGGAGACTCTGTCTCAAAAAAACAAAACAGAAAAACCCTTGGATTTATAAAGTGTTGAAAACAAACTAAAGTCCTTCCACATTCATGTTCTGATTAAATTTTTAGAACAGCATTTGTAAATGCAGTGGTGAGGTACACCCCAGATGTCTCTCTCCACCTTCACCTTCAGGACTGAGGTTCCTATTCTCCCAGCTGCCAGGATTCTTGCCTGTTGATGGCTGACAGTGAGTTCTTCCCCAGGAATTGCCCTGAGCCTGAAACGTGCTGCCTCACACTAGTGTATGTCCCTGCCCCAAGGGCAGCCCATATCCAATGAGGTCTTGGTCAAGAAGGAGGCGACAAAGACGAGGCCCCCTCATCTCAATTCAAAACACCTGTGAAGGGCTGTCCCAGCTCCAGAGATTCCCTAAAGGATAGACTGAGGGCTCTGTTGCAGTTCAACCTTTCCCACTGCTTAATCTTGTTCCTTATACACCCTCCCCCATACATATTGTTCCTGCAAGTATCCTTAGTGAAGTCTCTAATTTTTGGAAGTAGGTCATCTGCTAGCTGTCTGGCAATGAGGTTCTCATCCTTGGTAAATAGATGGAATGTGGACAGTCTCTAGCATTTTGTAGCAGAGCAATTGTTAAAACTTTATCTGACAGAGAACTGGGATGAAGTACAAGGGAAAGGAAAGCACTGGCAGGTGCAACATCTCAGATGTTTGAGAAATTCAGAAAGGAGTAATTATAAAGACAAGGGAATTAGGTTGCTCTTGTTGAGTGTGATCAATGCATTGGGAATAGACAATGAAAAGGTGAGGGTAATTCAGGACCAGTGTAAGGTAGAGTGTGAAATTCAGGAGCCTCCTCAGAAGCACATGAAAGGACAATCATCTCCTGCAGCCACAGAGCAGAAATAGTTGAGGATCAGGCCCAGGACTTAATTATAAGAGTAGCTGAGCACCAGAGAGAAATTTAAATTGTCAATCCCCCCAGCAGAGTCCTAGTTAGGAAGAAGTGGGACTCTATGACCTGGATGGGGATATCTGGGTCAGTGCATTAAAGAATCTTGAAATCCTAGGTCCTCTTAGACCCTTGGCATATGCAAAAGTAACCCACTCTTCCCTATTAAAGGATAGCACTCCTCCTTGTTTGAAGACAACACAAAGTCTTCTGCTTTGCAGGACAACACATTCCCTCCCCTTTGCCCCTCCTTTAGAATTTACTCCCAATTCCACTCTTGGCTGCTGACCAGTTATTAGGGACACACCATAACATAACCTGGTGGAGGATATGCTGGGCCTGTGAAGGGTGGAAAGGGACTAGGTACCGAAAGAGCTGTATGACCTAGGAAACCAGGAACCAACAGAAGGAAGGATAATGCATATTGGACTTTTTGATGGCTCTGGATCAAGGCTTATGGAATATAGAGCTGGCTAAAGGATAATTTATCAATATGTGAGCACCTTCCCATCATATGGGTGATCTTGGGCAAATACACAGGAGGCAGTGCTAATATATTGTTGGTCCATAGTAGGTGAAAAAGAAAGGGCAGAACTGCCATGCAAATGGTGAAAAATGGAATCAAAGGCTCAAAGAAAAGCTCAAAGAGGATATCCTGGAATAAATATACTTTATAAAGCCAAAAATGCACCAGCCAACTGTGTTCCACAAGTTGGACTAAAAAACACTCTGTTTACTAAAGTAATAAGGACTATACTGAAGAGAGCTTCAGCATCCTTAAAGACTCAGTGATAACTTTCATCTGTAGACCAGGACAAATGTAGGAGATGCTGTTATAGAACTCAGTCCCCTAGCAGATGTGGAGATGATAGGATCTCAAAATAATGAAGGCCAAGTAGTGGTACTTAACCGTCAGCATCCAGGTTGATGGGATTGCTGTAATGAGTACAAGGTCAGAGCACAGCAAGAGGAATTGTGCCTGACCTGCAGAGACAGCGATAAAGATACCTGGATCTCTAGAATAAGCTGGACAGTCAACAGTATTCTTCAATTTATATAGTCAGCAGCAATTAAGGGTTGATTAGGGCTTAGGGCAGAATAGATGCCCAGTTTCTGTATCTGAGCTAATTTTCAGATCCAGAACTTTTTGAATGAAGAAGAGCCTGGGCCATAAACAGGAAGACTCCGATATCATGGTGAGATTATTTGGTAATAATTTGCTTGTGCTTTGTCAAAACTATCTATGGCCATTTAATCCAGTAACTCATCACAGGAGGACAGTGAATACCTCAATATTTCAAGGACTATTGGACACAGAATTTGAATTAAAATTAATATTTGTTGATATTTGTCATCATGACCTCTTAGAATAGGAAGAGTGGGAGCTACGTAATAAATGAAGTCCTGGCTCAAGTTTGGCTATGCTGTGTTCCCTGAGTCCATGAATGCTCCCAGTGCTCATTCTGCCAATACCTGAATGTATACTTGGATTGGACATACTTGGGAGTTGGCAGAACTCAATGTTGATTCCTTGGCCAATAAGATAGGAGCCATCATAGTGGATAAGGCAAGTGAAATTCTCTGAAACAGCTCTTAATTGTCCCCATCCTTTCTCATCCAAGATGGTAGATGAAAACCAACAGTGTATCCAAGGGTCAAAGGTAGAGAATAAATGTTACCCCTATAGTTAAAAGACTCAGAAGAAGTAACGATTAATTCCTAGTTTATCCTTATTTAGTTCGCCAATGTGTCTCCTACAAAAAAATAAAGTCAATTTTAAGGAATGATAGTAGACTGCACAAACTGAACCATACAGTAACCCTATTTATCACTATCATACTAATTATGGTTTGTTTGCTATAGCAGATTAGCATGGTGCGTGCTCAAGTACACAGCATCCATTCACTGATCTGGTGAATGTAATCTTTTTTTTTTTTTTGAGATGGAGTTTTGCTCTTGTTGCCCACGCTGGAGTGCAATGTCATAATCTCAGCTCACCGCAACCTCCACCTTCGGGGTTCAAGCAATTCTCCTGACTCAGCCTCCTGAGTAGCTGGGATTACAGGCATGCACCACAATGTCCAGTTAATTTTGTATTTTTAGTAGAGGCAGGGGTTTCTCCATGTTGGTCAGGGTCGTCTCGAACTTCTGACCTCAGGTGATCCACCCACCTTGGCTTTCCAAAGTGCTGGGATTACAGGTGTGAGCCACTGCGCCCGGCCTTGATGAAGATAATTTTTCCCATTCCTCTCAGAAAGAAAGACCAGAAACAATTTGAGTTCACATGAGAAAGCAACAATATACATTTATGATCCTGTGCCAGAGCTATGTTCAATCTCTTAGGCTCCATTACCCTATAGGACTGGAACATCTATACATTCTACAGAACATCACCTTGGTTCACTACTGATGACATCCTATTAATTGAACCAGATAAGCAAGTAGAGGCAAGTGTGCTGGAGACGTTGGTAACATGCACTCCAGAGGGTGGGTGATAAATCCAACGAAGATTTAGGAGCCCATAAAGTTTTTAGGGGTCCCATGATCTGGGGTTTTTGACAGCATCCCCATTCAAAGCAAGGACAAATTATTTTGTCTTGTATCTCCGATCATTAAAAAAGGACCATAATGCCTGGTAGGGTTCTTTGAATTTTGAAGGAAGCATCTTTTGCACTTGAGAATATTGCTCTAACTGATTTACTGAATGATAGGGAAGGCTTTTAGCTATGAAAAAGAAATGGCTTTGCAGAAGGCTCATATGACAGTACAAGCAGCTCTGCTTCTTGAAACATATGATCTACTAGACCATTGGTATTAGAGGTAAGTGTGGTGGGAAAAGATATTGTGTAGAGGTTGTGACAGGCTCCAAAAGGGGAATTGCAACATCAACAGCTGACCAGAGCCACACTATCTGTAGTGGAGAACCATATACTTTTCACAAAACAGCTACCAGTGTAATATTAGGCATAAAAAGTCT
Organism: Pongo pygmaeus; assembly: GCF_028885625.2. Taxonomy (NCBI): domain Eukaryota; kingdom Metazoa; phylum Chordata; class Mammalia; order Primates; family Hominidae; genus Pongo; species Pongo pygmaeus. Next base: position 99,676,633 of record NC_072384.2, on the reverse strand, counting down.
GCCCACAGTATAAGTGAGCATGCAGCCAGAACCACCTATCAAGGAGCTGGATTCTTTCAGGATCATCAAATCATATTAATTAAGTGAGCCCTGCAGCAATCCATTGTAAAAATGGAAGTGGCACATCTGGGCTGGGGCACAAGTAGGTAGTATAGACCCGTTTGTCATGGTTCATGTCACAATGATGCCTCTCTTGCAGATCATACTTACAGCTGAATCATCTACTTTACGTGGAAAGAGAAGTGGCCTGAAATGAAAACAATATACATATGGATCTATGAGTAGAAGAAAATGGCTGGTTGGTCAGGGTGTTGGAAGGAGAAAGATTGGAAAGTCAGAAACCAGACAGTGGGTTTTGGGAGTGATCTTGAAGTATGAACATTTTTGTGTAGCATGTTAACATCCACCAGAAAGCACCCACCAGGAACAAGGCCCTTCCTTGCAGAATGAATGATAGATAGAGATGATCTTGACAGCATAAAGATTTCTCTATCTTAAAGCAACAGTGCTCCTTCCACAAATATTTATCAAGTGGCTAGTAGGGATCAGGCACTGTTCTTGTGTTTGGAACAGATATATCAAGGGAAAAAACAGGCAGAAATCCCTGGGCTGGTGGAGTTCTAATTGCTGTACTCCACAGCTTACTTCAATTTGACATTTGTGAACAAAGCAGTTGTCTTCCTTACCTTGATCACTGCCAGGAGTGTTTTACAGGCAGCCAAAGTTTGCTTACCATGAGTGTGAGTCCCTTGTTTTCACTAACTTCTATGGTTTGAACGTGTTCCCTAAAAGCATATGTGTTGGAAGCTTAGGCCTCAATGCAGCAGTGTTGAGAGGTGGGACTTTTGGGAGGTGATTGGATCATGAGAGCTCTGTCCTTAAGAATAGATTAATGGTTTATCATAAGACAGGGTTAGTGATCATGAGAGTGGATCTGTTATAAAAGCCAGGTTGGCTCTCAGTGTGCTCCCTTGTCTTATGATGCCCCACACTACCACAGCACTCTGCATAGACTCCTCACCAGCAAGAAGGTCCTCACAAGATGCAGCCCCTCATCTTTGGACTTCCTAGCCTCCAGAACTGTAAAAAATATATTTCTTTCCTTTATAAATTACCCAGTCTCAGGTACTCAGTTGTAGCAAAAGAAAACAGACTAAGGCACTATGCCTCCATGTCAGGGGTTGGCAAATTGTGGCCACTGAATGTTTTTATAAATAAAGTTTTATTGGAACACAGTCACAACCATTATGTCTGTAATTGTTTTTATGCTAGTACATTAGAATTGAGTAGTTGTGACAGAGATTACATGGCCCACAAAGTGTAAAATATTTACCATCTGAGCCTTTATAGTAAATGTTTGCCAACTCATTCTGTGCAAGTGCTCTTTCGGGAGGCTTTTAAGTTTGAAGAACTTTGTAGCGACAGGAACCTCCCAAAGTGAGGAGAAAGCCTGACCCAGCTCTTTATGAGAGCCTGACTGCAGCCTTATCATAGCTTGTCTTCACTCTGTGATGGACATTTTATAGATGAAAGCTACTACTTTGCAACTCAGATTTGTGTCCTAGACATAGAAGGACAAATTTTGAGACAAATTGTAAAATAGAAACATTATTTGGCTGAGCACGGTGGCTCATGCAATAATCCTAACACTTTGGGAGGCTGAGATGGGAGAATCACTTGAGCCCAGGAGTTGAAGACAAGCCTGGCAACATAGTGAGACCCCATCTCTAGAAAAACACTTAAAAATTAGCTGGCCATGGTGGCATGCGCCTGTGGCCACAGTTACTGAGAAGGCTGAGGTAGGAGGATCACTTGGCCTGGGAGGTCAAGGCTGCAGTGTGCCATTAGTGCACCAATGCATTCCAGCCTGGATGACAGAGCAAGATTCTCTCTCTAAAAAAAAGGAAGAAAGAAACTTATAATTCAACAACTATTATTGGCTATACACCAACAAATGAAATATATTTATTTCTTTCCCTTATGAAACTTACAGTCTAATGGGGGAGACAGATAACATGAAATTACAACATAAATAAGCATTTAATTACAAACTGTGAAAAATGCTATCTAGGAAAATAGTAGCCTTGTTGTAGCTTCTCTTTCCATTGTACTGGCATATGATAAGAGGAAATAACAGGATGGGGGTGAGGGCCCTCTTGCTGTTGGGGATTCTCTGCAGAGTCCTGAGGTGGCACAGGGCATCACAACCACCGTTACCTAGGTCACGGAAAGACCTTGGGATCTGCAGGATCAATAGGAGGTAACCAAGTAGGGTGGAAGAGAGAACATTCCAGACAAAGAAACATCATGGAGGAAGTCACTGAGGTCAGGAAGAGAAACAGAAATATAGGAATATGCAGCAGAAGTGCAGTTAACAATGGTAAAAGGGGCTGAAGATGAGACCAGAGTTGCAGGCAGCAGATTTGTAAGCCATGGGAAGGAGTGGAATTTCATTCTAAGAGGCATGGAATGTTTCAGCATGGATAATATGGCCTGCCTGGTGCTTTGAGAAAATTATTCCAGCTACTGTGTAGAAAATGGATTACAGGGTACAAATGTGAATGTCTGGAGAAGAGTTCTGAAGCAAGAGGTGATGATGACTCACTCTAGGCAGTAAAAACTGGAAAGAAGTGCATGGAATTGAGGCATGTTTTGGAGGTCAAAAGGACAGAAATGAGTGACTTTTTAAGTAAATGTGGATGTGTACATGTGGTGGGTGGGTACTGATGGAGAGGAGAGGACTCAAGAATAACTTGGGTGGAGTGGGGGTGAGGGTAAGACTGAACAGGAGGAGACAATTCAGGAGAAACAGTGAGTTGTAAAAATGTAATTCTCACAATACAGACACAAATGATCTTGTCATTAAAAAAGAGGCTTTGCTGGGTGGGGTGGCTCACGCCTGTAATCCCAGCACTCTGGGAGGCCGAGGTGGGCGGATCACGAGGTCAGGAGATTGAGACCATCCTGGCTAACACCGTGAAACCCCGTCTCTATTAAAAATACAAAAAAAATTAGCCGGGCATGATGGCGGGCACCTGTAGTCCCAGCTACGTGAGAGGCTGAGGCAGGAGAATGGTGTGAACCCGGGAGGCGGAGCTTGCAGCGAGCCCAGATGGCACCACTGCACTCCCACCTGGGCGACAGAGCAAGACTCCGTCTCAAAAAAAAAAAAAAAAAGAGAGGCATTTTGGAAACCAACCTGATTGCACAAGTAAGTCTTTGATGGGCTCAGATTTAAAATAAAAGTATTTTAAAAAGATAAAAATCGAATATTTGCCGTATTTGATATATTGTCATATATCAACAGTATATGAACACTGTCAGTATTCAACATACTATTGAAACAAATCCCCCAGATTCCTTTTTCAGTTTCTGTATATGCCTTTGCTTCTACCAGCCAATACCTGCAAAAACCTTCAGAAGACTGCAGTTGGACTACTGCAGCTGCTCACGCACATGCACATACACGCACACACACACATACACACACCCACACACACCCCGAGAGCCAGAGGGACTGGGCAGTTTAAGCTCTCACAGACACATCTTCCACCCCCTTTCCCTGCCCTGTTCCCCCAGCCAATGATCCACTGGTGCAGAGTATGAAAGCCCAGGTTTCTGGCTTCAACTAGGAAAAAACTTGAGGCATAATTTAACTCTAGAGTTTTCCTACAGGGCTGGGCTGAGGTTGACTTTTGCTTGGATCCCATCCTTGCTTCGTTTCTTTCTTTTTGCTGTCTTACTTTCTTCATTCCCTTACTGGATTTTCCTGGGTTCACTTCCTTAATAAATCTCTTGCATACACACCCTTGTCTCAGGATTCGATTCTGAGAAACCTGTCCTAAGACACTTCCCAAGGATATATACTATAGAATAGGGTGAATTCAAATAATTGATCTAGAAAAAGCTAAAATCCTTAAGGAAGTGAAGCTTGTAAACAAACAAACATTATTCCAGCTATGTTTCCAAAAGGAAAAGAAACAACAGAAAGCTAGGAAGTTTTATGGTATAGAAAGTGACATATAGGAAGCTTCACTTCTCAACTCCTGTGTTGACTCTATCCAGTCTAGCAAGGAAAATAATCTCTTCCAAAAAGAAAGAGTAGAGCAACCTTGGTTAAGAAAATAGAGAGGACAGAGCAGAATGTACTAATTTCAATATATTCACATCTCTGGTCTAAGGCAAGTCATAACCCAGAACTTTAAGTAACATTTCATGATGTGATCTCATAAACACTTGTAGATTTTTGAGAAACTATAAAGAATGGGGAAATTGCTTGGATAATGGAGCTGGAAAAATGTTTTCCTGATTTTCAGAAAAGGGAAAAATGTAGAATGATAAATTTGATTGTTAATTGCTTCCTAGTTTCAAGAATGGATAATCAAAGAGACAAATACTAGAAAAAAGTGCAGTGAGGCCAGGCACAATGGCTCATGCCTGTAATCCCAGCACTTTGAGAGGCCCGAGGCAGGCAGATCACTTGAGGCCAGGAATTCAAGACAAGCCTGGCCAACATGGTGAAATCTCTACTAAACAAAAAAAAAATTAGCTGGTCGTGGTGGTGTACCTGTAGTCCCAGCTGCTTGGGAGGCTGAGGCAGGAGAATTGCTTGAACCCAAAAGGTGGGGGCAGCAGTGATCCGAAATCACACCACTGCACTCCAGCAGCCTGGGTAACAGAGTGAGACTTTGTCTCAAAAAAGAAGAAGAAAGAAAGAAAAGAAAAGAAAAAAATGCAGTAATTACTAGGTACTAACATAGAATCACAAAGAACCTTTCACTTTTAAATTGGGTTACTGGGGGTGGGGGTGGGGGGAGGGAGAGCGTCAGGATAAATAGCTAATCCATGTGGGGCTTAATACCTAGGTGATGGGTTGATAGGTGCAGCAAACCACCATGGGACATGTTTACCTATGTAACAAACCCGCACATCCTGCCCATGTACCCTGGAACTTCAAATAAAATAAGATTAAATAAAATTAAAAAAATAATAAATCAGGTTATTGAGTAGAATATTCTTGACATAATGAGTAGTTATGAGTAAGGTATTTGATAAAGGCTCACATGATTGATTATCTTGTGGATAAGATGAGGAAATGTTACCTTGATGATTGTGAAGTGTAATCCAAACTGGTGTCAATTAATAAATTGAGGTTAACCTGGAAAAGATGTTCTTGAGAATGTGCTGTTGGGAGCTTCATTTTCTTCATTGATCTAGGTGGCTAGCACAATCTCCTATGCTCTGGCCTTTTCCATTCCTGAATTCCCACCAAACCTGCTTTCCTATTTCCAATGCTTCAGCCCTTCATTGGTCCCACAATATACCAGCCTCCTCAGCTGCATCTAGTGACTGGGGTGGCATTCACACACACTCCAGCATACGCCTTAGTTTTTCTGTTGCTCTCAACCTAGAAATATTCCCCCTTTGGAATAATTCAACCTTCCATTTTCTTATGATTCTGTCTACTTAGAAATATTAGAGAAAATTGCAAACTAATAGCTTTCAATTCCAGATGTCCTTCCTTAATTTCTTTTCTCTCAAGTTTTCTACCCTCTGTGACTAACACCATTTATTGAAGATGAAATCCCCAGAGTACTTTTGACCCTGTTCTCTTCCTTACTCTTTATATAATTTTTGTTTGTTTTTTTTCACTCCTCTCAGCTCATACTTATTCACTCTTTATATTTAATTGGTCAGATAGTCTTAATTATTCCACCTCTGAAAAATTCTGAATTCTGTCTCCTCTTCTCTCCTACTGTCCTTGCTGTACTTCAGTCCTTATTAACTCTTACCTGAAATATTGCAGTAGCCTCCTAACTGGCCTCTCTGATTTTAGTGTTCTTCTTTGCCAAGAGAAGATGCTTCATCATCCCAGCTGCTGCTGGAGATGTTCTGCTAACATAAACAGCTGATCAGGTTATTCCCCTTGCTTGAAAGTCTCCTAGTTTAATCTCCTTAATGGGGTAAGTAACGGCAATCAAACTAGCTGACCCCACCTACCTCTCCAGTTTCATCCCTTGGGCTCCTCATCTCTGTGTCTCTCTAGATGGTGAATGCTTTGAAGACAAAGATCTTTTTCATTTTTGTATTCCTCTTTCCTAGAAAAACAGCAGATACATAGTGGATCTTTTGTAAATTAGTGAACAACTGAAAACATGGAAAAAGGCTTTTCAAATTATTCAGGATTCAAATATGCAGAGGGTATCATAGCAAAATAAAATTAATACAAAATACAAATTTAGAAAGATTTCAATATGCTGTATCTGAAACTAATGAAACTATTTTAATGGGGACCAATGATTCAAAACTCAACTATGCAAGAATAAAATGAAGGAGGCCTGCTGTCTTAGTCTGGTTTTTTTATTGCTTGTAGCAGAATAGCTGAAACTGAGTAATTTATAAGAAGCAAAATGTATTTCTTACAGTTCTGGAGGCTGGGAAATCCAAGGTTGAGGGGGCCCATCTGGTGAAATCCTTCTTGCTAGTGGGGACTCTGTACAGAGTCCTGAGGTGTATCACATGGCAAGGGGGCCGAGTGTGCTAACATGCTTGCTCAGGTCTCTCTTCCTTTCTTAGAAAGCCAGCAATCCTACTTCCATGATAAACCATTAATCCATTAACCCATTAATCCATCAACCCATGAATGGATTAATCCATTCATGAGCACAGAGCCCTCATGATCCAATCACTTAAAGGTCCCACCTCTCAATATTGCCACATCGGGGATTAAGTTTCAACATGAGTTTTGGCTGGAAATAATCAAACCATAGCACCTACCTTACGCTCAGTTAAGATGAAAAATACCCAGGGGTTTAGTTGTATTACAACTGAATAGTGGCCAGAAGTGTGTTCTGGCTAGCAAAATTTTATGAAACCCTAAGTTGCATTTCTAAACAAAGGACGAGATAATGGAGAATATGGTTCCACAATCATTTGTGCTGGTCAGAACAAAACTAGGTTTCAGGGACACTGACAGCTGAAGCTCAATCAGAGAATGGCATGTAGGAGGAGGGAGGTTCTGGAAAATATTCATGTGAAGAACCATTAAAAACTGAGAGTATTTACCTTAGAGGAGAGAAAACTTAAAGGGAAAATTAGTTTCCTAAAATTTTTGCAAAGTGACTAGAAGTGTTTGGTATTAGCTGAGTTCTTCTGAGGGCAGAACTAGCATGAATGAAATGGCATTAGAAAGGCAGATGACTTCAGTTTTATATAATGAAGACATTTCTATTAATGAGAGTTATTAAACAAATACATGGGCTATTGTTTGAATTTCTTGAAAACTGGAAATGTTCAGGCAACAGCTGAATGATGGTATGTCAGCAGTATCGGAGAAGGAATTCTAGACAGCCTCCAAGATTTTTCTAACGCCAAGATTTTACAGTCCTATATTTTATTTTTAGTTAAGTTTTAAAGGAGACCACCGAGAAAATCCATTTGGAAACTTTCAATAACAGTGTAAGGTATAGAAATCCCAAGCCACCAACTAAATTTGTCTAAAAGGCAACCCCTAACCTCCTTGGTGAAGGCTTGTCTTCTGTTTCATTGTTTTGGCGCCCTAAGCACCCACAAGTGGGTGCTTGTGGGGAAAGGATCATGGATGTGATTGAAATCCTTAGGGCTAAGCTCAGGATTAGAATTAGTAGTTAAACAACTGTGCAAAGATGTTTGCAAATCCTGATGAGGAAGCAAAGGTAGAGAGAAAAGTGTCCAAAATGGAACCTTCATCAGACCCAAGAATTCTCCTTTGTTTAAGTCCAGAGGAGGCTAAGTAGAAGCAAACACAGAGGAAGCATTTTGCTGTCAACTCCAAGGCCCTAGAGCTGAACTCCTCAACATGTTCCTCTCTATGTCTTTGGCTGCTTGCTCAGTTGCTTGTTTTCTCCAACTACAAAACATAGAGACTAAGAGGCACCACCGATCCCATTCACCAGAAGCCGGGATTCATGAGTTAATGTCTGCAAAGCATTTTGAGCTTGTTGGAAGAAAGGCGCTAGATAAATACAAAGTGTTGTTGTTATTATAGGGAAGAAAAAGCAACTGTTAGCTCAGGGTCTATAATTAGGAAGCAAATATAGTGTCTGGTGGCTTTGATAATAGGATTTCTATGAAGATGTGGCATGCAGTAAGACCGTTGACTGAAATGTTATAAATGACATGATTTTTGCCATCCGAGTCAAAATCCTTAACATTTTAGTTTTAGGTTTTGTCTTCCTGCCCCTCTTCCTGCCCCTCCCCCCACACTCTATTTTTAAGTAAACTCTAAGAAAGCAAGTGTCAAATTAACAGCTCTGAAACTAATAAACTTAGTGTGTTTTTGGAGAAAGTATGGTCCTGAAGGCATCTGGACTTGTAGGGAAAAGCGAGAGAGATCAGATTGTTACTATGTCTACTTCTTTCTACACAGACATAGTAACAAGAGAGATCAGATTGTTGCTATGTCTGTGTAGAAAGAAGTAGACATAAGAGACTCCATTTTGTTCTGTATTAAGAAAAATTCTTCTGCCTCGAGATGCTGTTAATCTGTGACCTTACCCCCAACCCCGTGCTCTCTGAAACATGTGCTGTGTCAAACTCAGGGTTAAATGGATTAAGGGTTGTGCAAGATGTGCTTTGTTAAACAAATGCTTGAAGGCAGCATGCTCCTTAAGAGTCATCACCACTCCCTAATCTCAAGTACCCAGGGACACAGAAACTGCAGAAGGCCGCAGGGACCTCTGCCTAGGAAAGCCAGGTACTGTCCAAGGTTTCTCCCCATGTGATAGTCTGAAATATGGCCTCGTGGGAAGGGAAAGACCTGACCGTCTCCCAGCCCGACACCCGTAAAGGGTCTGTGCTGAGGAGGATTAGTATAAGAGGAAGGCATGCCTCTTGCAGTTGAGACAAGAGGAAGGCATCTGTCTCCTGCCAGTCCCTGGGCAATGGAATGTCTCGGCATAAAACCCGATTGTACGTTCCATCTACTGAGATGGGGAAAAACCGCCTTAGGGCTGGAGGTGAGACATGTGGGCAGCAATACTGCTTAGCAAAGCATTGAGATGTTTATGTGTATGCATATCTAAAGCACAGCACTTGATTCTTTACCTCGTCTATGATGCAAAGACCTTTGTTCACATGTTTGTCTGCTGACCCTCTCCCCACTATTGTCTTCTGACCATGACACATCCCCCTCTCTGAGAAACACCGACAAATAATCAATAAATACTAAGGGAACTCAGAAGCCAGGGGGATCCTCCATATGCTGAACGCTGGTCCCCTGGGTCCCCTTATTTCTTTCTCTATACTTTGTCTCTGTGTCTTTTTCTTTTCCAAGTCTCTCGTTCCACCTAACGAGAAACACCCACAGGTGTGGAGGGGCAACCCACCCCTTCATCTGGTGCCCAACGTGGAGGCTTTTCTCTAGGGTGAAGGTACGCTCGAGCGTGGTCATTGAGGACAAGTCGACGAGACATCCTGAGTACGTCTACAGTCAGCCTTATGGTAAGCTTGCGCACTCGGAAGAAAGCTAGGGTGATAATGGGACAAACTAAAAGTAAAACTAAAAGTAAATATGCCTCTTATCTCAGCTTTATTAAAATTCTTTTAAAAAGAGGGGGAGTTAAAGTATCTACAAAAAATCTAATCAAGCTATTTCAAATAATAGAACAATTTTGCCCATGGTTCCCAGAACAAGGAACTTTAGATCTAAAAGATTGGAAAAGAATTGGTAAGGAACTAAAACAAGCAGGTAGGAAGGGTAATATAATTCCACTTACAGTATGGAATGATTGGGCCATTATTAAAGCAGCTTTAGAACCATTTCAAACAGAAGAAGATAATGTTTCAGTTTCTGATGCCCCTGGAAGCTGTGTAATAGATTGTAAAGAAAATACAGGGAGAAAATCCCAAAAGGAAACGGAAAGTTTACATTGCGAATATGTAGCAGAGCCGGTAATGGCTCAGTCGACGCAAAGTGTTGACTATAATCAATTACAGGAGGTGATATATCCTGAAACATTAAAATTAGAAGAAAAAGGTCCAGAATCAGTGGGGCCATCAGAGTCTAAACCATGAGGGCCAAGTCCTCTTCCAATAGGTCAGATGCCCGTAGCATTACAACATCAAACGCAGGTTAGAGAAAATAAGACCCAACCGCCAGTAGCTTATCAATACTGGCCGCCGGCTGAACTTCAGTATTGGCCACCCCCAGAAAGTCAGTATGGATGTCCAGGAATGCCCCCCACAGGGCAGGGCACCTTACCCTCAGCCGCCCACTAGGAGACTTAATCCTACGGCACCACCTAGTAGACAGGGTAGTGAATTACATGAAATTATTGATAAATCAAGAAAGGAAGGAGATACTGAGGCATGGCAATTCCCAGTAATGTTAGAACTGATGCCACCTGGAGAAGGAGCCCAAGAGGGAGAGCCTCTCACAGTTGAGGCCAGATACAAGTCTTTTTCAATAAAAATGCTAAAAGATATGAAAGAGGGAGTAAAACAGTATGGACCCAACTCCCCTTATATGAGGACAGTATTAGATTCCATTGCTCATGGACATAGACTCATTCCTTATGATTGGGAGATTCTGGCAAAATCGTCTCTCTCACCCTCTCAATTTTTACAATTTAAGACTTGGTGGATTGATGGGGCGCAAGAACAGGTCCGAAGAAATAGGGCTGCCAATCCTCCAGTTAACATAGATGCAGATCAACTATTGGGAACAGGTCAAAATTGGAGCACTATTAGTCAACAAGCATTAATGCAAAATGAGGCCATTGAGCAAGTTAGAGGTATCTGTCTTAGAGCCTGGGAAAAAATCCAAGACCCAGGAACTGCCTGCCCCTCATTTAATACAGTAAGACAAGGTTCGAAAGAGCCCTACCCTGATTTTGTGGCAAGGCTCCAAGATGTTGCTCAAAAGTCAATTGCCAATGAAGAAGCCCGTAAAGTCATAGTGGAGTTGATGGCATACGAAAACGCCAATCCTGAGTGTCAATCAACCATTAAGCCATTGAAAGGAAAGATTCCTGCAGGATCAGATGTAATCTCAGAGTATGTAAAAGCCTGTGATGGAACTGGAGGAGCTATGCATAAAGCTACGCTTATGGCTCAAGCAATAGCGGGAGTCGTTTTAGGAGGACAAGTTAGAACATTTGAAGGGAAATATTATAATTGTGGTCAAATTGGTCATTTAAAACAGAATTGCCCAGTCTCAAATAAACAGAATATAACTATTCAAGCGACTACAACTACAGGTAGAGAGCCACCTGACTTATGTCCAAGATGTAAAAAAGGAAAACATTGGGCTAGTCAATGTCATTCTAAATTTGATAAAAATGGGCAACCATTGTCAGGAAATGAGCAAAGGGGCCAGCCTCAGGCCCCACAACAAACTGGGGCATTCCCAATTCAGCCCTTTGTTCCTCAGGGTTTTCAGGGACAACAACCCCCACTGTCCCAAGTGTTTCAGGGAATAAGCCAGTTACCACAATATAACAATTGTCCCCCGCCACAAGTGGCAGTGCATCAGTAGACTTATGTACTATACAAGCAGTCTCTCTGCTTCCAGGGGAGCCCCCACAAAAAATCCCCACGGGGTATATGGCCCGCTGCCTGAGGGGACTGTAGGACTAATCTTGGGAAGATCAAGTCTAAATCTAAAGGGAGTTCAAATTCATACTGGTGTGGTTGATTCAGACTATAAAGGCGAAATTCAATTGGTTATTAGCTCTTCAATTCCTTGGAGTGCCAGTCCAGGAGACAAGATTGCTCAATTATTACTCCTACCATATATTAAGGTTGAAAATAGTGAGATAAAAAGAACAGGAGGGTTTGGAAGCACTGATCTGACAGGAAAGGCTGCATATTGGGCAAGTCAGGTCTCAGAGAACAGGCCTGTGTGTAAGGCCATTATTCAAGGAAAACAGTTTGAAGGGTTAGTAGACACTGGAGCGGATGTCTCTATCATTGCTTTAAATCAGTGGCCAAAAAATTGGCCTAAACAAAAGGCTGTCACAGGACTTGTTGGCATAGGCACAGCCTCAGAAGTGTATCAAAGTACTAAGATTTTACATTGTTTAGGGCCAGATAATCAAGAAAGTACTGTTCAGCCAATGATTACTTCAATTCCTCTTAATCTGTGGGGTCGAGATTTATTACAACAATGGGGTATGGAAATCACTATGCCCGCTCCATCATATAGCCCCGCGAGTCAAAAAATCATGACCAAGATGGGATATATACCAGAAAAGGGACTAGGAAAAATGGAGATGGCATTAAAGTTCCAATTGAGACTAAAATAAATCAAGAAAGAAAAGGAATAGGGTATCCTTTTTAGGGGCAGCCACTGTAAAGCCTCCAAAACCCATACCATTAACTTGGAAGACAGAAAAACCAGTATGGGTAAATCAGTGGCCACTACCAAAACAAAAACTGGAGGCTTTACATTTATTAGCAAATGAACAGTTAAAAAAAGGACATATTGAGCCTTCATTCTCACCTTGGAATTCTCCTGTGTTTGTAATTCAGAAGAAATCTGGCAAATGGCGTATGTTAACTGACTTAAGGGCCGTAAACACCGTTATTCAACCCATGGGGCCTCTCCAACCCGGGTTGCCCTCTCCGGCCATGATCCCAAAAGACTGGCCCTTAATTATAATTGATCTAAAGGATTGCTTTTTTACCATCCCTCTGGTGGAGCAAGATTGCAAAAAATTTGCCTTTACTATACCAGCCATAAATAATAAAGAACCAGCCACCAGGTTTCAGTGGAAAGTGTTACCTCAAGGAATGCTTAACAGTCCAACTATTTGTCAGACTTTTGTAGGTCGAGCTCTTCAACCAGTTAGAAACAAGTTTTCAGACTGTTATATTATTCATTATACTGATGATATTTTATGTGCTGCAGAAACGAGAGATAAATTAATTGACTGTTATACATTTCTGCAAGCAGAGGTTGCCAACGCAGGACTAACAATAGCATCTGATAAGATCCAAACTTCTATTCCTTTTCATTATTTAGGGATGCAGATAGAAAATAAAAAAATTAAGCCACAAAAAATAGAAATAAGAAAAGACACATTAAAAACACTAAATGATTTTCAAAAATTGCTGGGAGATATTAATTGGATTTGGCCAACTCTAGGCATTCCTACTTATGCCATGTCAAATTTGTTCTCTATCTTAAGAGGAGACTCAGACTTAAATAGTAAGAGAATGTTAACCCCAGAGGCAAAAAAGAAATTAAATTAGTGGAAGAGAAAATTCAGTCAGTGCAAATAAATAGAATAGATCCCTTAGCCCCACTCCAACTTTCGATTTTTGCCACTGCACATTCTCCAACAGGCATCATTATTCAAAATACTGATCTTATGAAGTGGTCATTCCTTCCTCACAGTACAGTTAAGACTTTTACATTGTACTTGGATCAAATAGCCACATTAATTGGTCAGACAAGATTATGAATAATAAAATTATGTGGAAATGACCCAGACAAAATAGTTGTCCCTTTAACCAAGGAACAAATTAGACAAGCCTTTATAAATTCTGGTACATGGCAAATTGGCCTTGCTAATTTTGTGGGAATGATTGATAATCATTACCCAAAAACAAAAATCTTCCAGTTTTTGACTACTTAGATTCTACCTAAAATTACCAGACGGAAACCTTTAGAAAATGCTCTAACAGTATTTACTGATGGTTCCAGCAATGGAAAAGTGGCTTACACAGGGCCAAAAGAACGAGTAATCAAAACTCCATATCAATCAGCTCAAAGAGCAGAGTTGGTTGCAGTCATTACAGTGTTACAAGATTTTGACCAACCTATCAATATTATATCAGATTCTACATACGTAGTACAGGCTACAAGGGATGTTGAGACAGCTCTAATCAAATATAGCATGGATGATCAATTAAACCAGCTATTCAATTTATTACAACAAACTGTAAGAAAAAGAAATTTCCCATTTTATATTACTCATATTCGAGCACACAGTAATTTACCAGGGCCTTCGACTAAAGCAAATGAACAAGCTGACTTACTGGTATCATCTGCATTCATAAAAGCACAAGAACTTCATGCTTTGGCTCATGTAAATGCAGCAGGATTAAAAAACAAATTTGATGTCACATGGAAACAGGCAAAAGATATTGTACAACATTGCACCCAGTGTCAAGTCTTACACCTGCCCACTCAAGAGGCAGGAGTTAATCCCAGAGGTCTGTGTCCTAATGCATTATGGCAAATGGATGTCACACATGTACCTTCATTTGGAAGATTATCATATGATCATGTAACAGTTCATACTTACTCACATTTCATATGGGCAACTTGCCAAACAGGAGAAAGTACTTCCCATGTTAAAAAAACATTTATTGTCTTGTTTGGCTGTAATGGGAGTTCCAGAAAAAATCAAAACTGACAATGGACCTGGATATTGTAGTAAAGCTTTCCAAAAATTCTTAAATCAGTGGAAAATTTCACATACAACAGGAATTCCTTATAATTCCCAAGGACAGGCCGTAGTCGAAAGAACTAATAGAACACTCAAAACTCAATTAGTTAAACAAAAAGAAGGGAGAGACAGTAAGGAGTGTACCACTCCTCAGATGCAACTTAATCTAGCACTTTATACTTTAAATTTTTTAAACATTTATAGAAATCAGACTACTACTTCTGCAGAACAACATCTTACTGGTAAAAAGAACAGCCCACATGAAGGAAAATTGATTTGGTGGAAGATAATAAAAATAAGACATGGGAAATAGGGAAGGTGATAATGTGGGGGAGAGGTTTTGCTTGTGTTTCCCCAGGAGAAAATCAGCTTCCTGTTTGGATACCCACTAGACATTTGAAGTTCTACAATGAACCCATCAGAGATGCAAAGAAAAGCACCTCCGTGGAGACGGAGACACCGCAATTGAGCACCGTCGACTCACAAGATGAACAAAATAGTGATGTCAGAACAACAGACGAAGTCGCCATCCACCAAGAAGGCAGAGCCGCCGACTTGGGCACAACTAAAGAAGCTGACGCAGTTAGCTACAAAATGTCTAGAGAACACAAAGGTGACACAAACTCCAAGGCTGCTGCTTGCAGCCTTGATGATTGTATCAACGGTGGTAAGTCTCCCTATGCCTGCAGGAGCAGCTGCAGCTAATTATACCTACTGGGCCTATGTGCCTTTCCCGCCCTTAATTCGGGCAGTCACATGGATGGATAATCGTATAGAAGTATATGTTAATGATAGTGTATGGGTACCTGGCCCCACAGATGATCGCTGCCCTGCCAAACCTGAAGAAGAAGGGATGATGATAAATATTTCCATTGGGTATCGTTATCCTCCTATTTGCCTAGGGAGAGCACCAGGATGCTTAATGCCTGCAGTCCAAAATTGGTTGGTAGAAGTACCTACTGTCAGTCCTAACAGTAGATTCACTTATCACATGGTAAGCGGGATGTCACTCAGGCCACGGGTAAATTATTTACAAGACTTTTCTTATCAAAGATCATTAAAATTTAGACCTAAAGGGAAACCTTGCCCCAAGGAAATTCCCAAAGGATCAAAAAATACAGAAGCCTTAGTTTGGGAAGAATGTGTGGCCAATAGTGTGGTGATATTACAAAACAATGAATTTGGAACTATTATAGATTGGGCACCTCGAGGTCAATTCTACCACAATTGCTCAGGACAAACTCAGTTGTGTCCAAGTGCACAAGTGAGTCCAGCTGTTGATAGCGACTTAACAGAAAGTCTAGACAAATATAAGCATAAAAAATTACAGTCTTTCTACCCTTGGGAATGGGGAGAAAAAGGAATCTCTACCCCAAGACCAAAAATAATAAGTCCTGTCTCTGGTCCTGAACATCCAGAATTGTGGAGGCTTACTGTGGCCTCACACCGCATTAGGATTTGGTCTGGAAATCAAACTTTAGAAACAAGAGACCGTAAGCCATTTTATACTATCGACCTAAATTCCAGTCTAATGGTTCCTTTACAAAGTTGCGTAAAGCCCCCTTATATGCTAGTTGTAGGAAATATAGTTATTAAACCAGACTCCCAAACTATAACCTGTGAAAATTGCAGATTGTTTACTTGCATTGATTCAACTTTTAATTGGCAGCACCGTATTCTGCTGGTGAGAGCAAGAGAAGGCGTGTGGATCCCTGTGTCCATGGACCGACCGTGGGAGGCCTCGCCATCCGTCCATATTTTGACTGAAGTATTAAAAGGTGTTTTAAATAGATCCAAGAGATTCATTTTTACTTTAATTGCAGTGATTATGGGATTAATTGCAGTTGCAGCTACGGCTGCTGTGGCAGGAGTTGCGTTGCACTCTTCTGTTCAGTCAGTAAACTTTGTTAATGATTGGCAAAAAAAATTCTACAAGACTGTGGAATTCACAATCTGGTATTGATCAAAAATTGGCAAATCAAATTAATGATCTTAGACAAACGGTCATTTGGATGAGAGACAGACTCATGAGCTTAGAACATCGTTTCCAGTTACAATGTGACTGGAACATGTCAGATTTTTGTATTACACCCCACATTTATAATGAGTCTGAGCATCACTGGGATATGGTTAGATGCCATCTACAAGGAAGAGAAGATAATCTCACTTTAGACATTTCCAAATTAAAAGAACAAATTTTCGAAGCATCAAAAGCCCATTTAAATTTGGTGCCAGGAACTAAGGCAGTTACAGGAGTTGCTGATGGCCTCGCAAATCTTAACCCTGTCACTTGGGTTAAGACCGTTGGAAGTACTACGATTATAAATTTCATATTAATCCTTGTGTGCCTGTTTTGTCTGTTGTTAGTCTGCAGGTGCACCCAACAGCTCCGAAGAGACAGCGCCCATCGAGAACGCGCCATGATGACGATGGCGGTTTTGTCGAAAAGAAAAGGGGGAAATGTGGGGAAAAGCAAGAGAGATCAGATTGTTACTATGTCTACTTCTTTCTACACAGACATAGTAACAAGAGATCAGATTGTTGCTATGTCTGTGTAGAAAGAAGTAGACATAAGAGACTCCATTTTGTTCTGTATTAAGAAAAATTCTTCTGCCTCGAGACGCTGTTAATCTGTGACCTTACCCCCAACCCCGTGCTCTCTGAAACATGTGCTGTGTCAAACTCAGAGTTAAATGGATTAAGGGTTGTGCAAGATGTGCTTTGTTAAACAAATGCTTGAAGACAGCATGCTCCTTAAGAGTCATCACCACTCCCTAATCTCAAGTACCCAGGGACACAGAAACTGCAGAAGGCCGCAGGGACCTCTGCCTAGGAAAGCCAGGTATTGTCCAAGGTTTCTCCCCATGTGATAGTCTGAAATATGGCCTCGTGGGAAGGGAAAGACCTGACCGTCCCCCAGCCCGACACCCGTAAAGGGTCTGTGCTGAGGAGGATTAGTATAAGAGGAAGGCATGCCTCTTGCAGTTGAGACAAGAGGAAGGCATCTGTCTCCTGCCCGTCCCTGGACAATGGAATGTCTCGGTATAAAACCCGATTGTACGTTCCATCTACTGAGATAGGGAAAAACCGCCTTAGGGCTGGAGGTGAGACATGCGGGCAGCAATACTGCTTAAGCATTGAGATGTTTATGTGTATGCATATCTAAAGCACAGCACTTGATTCTTTACCTCATCTATGATGCAAAGACCTTTGTTCACGTGTTTGTCTGCTGACCCTCTCCCCACTATTGTCTTGTGACCATGACACATCCCCCTCTCTGAGAAACACCGACAAATAATCAATAAATACTAAGGGAATTCAGAAGCCAGGGGGATCCTCCATATGCTGAATGCTGGTCCCCTGGGTCCCTTATTTCTTTCTCTATACGTTGTCTCTGTGTCTTTTTCTTTTCCAAGTCTCTCGTTCCACCTAACGAGAAACACCCACAGGTGTGGAGGGGCGACCCACCCCTTCATGGACTTGCTTCTTTCTTGCCGAGGCCAAATCTTGAAGACTTTAAGTTGAGCGTCAAGATGTTCCACTGAGCGCTTTCAGATCCTGGATTCTTATGCTCTATGTTGAGTCTTCAATTTGTAATCCCAGGGCCCTGTTGGAGGCCTAATCCTACAGAATGGAAGAGAAAGCTTGGGAATTCTTTCAAGGGAAGCACAGATCGGAGTGCAGGTCTTGGAAAGTAAGTAAAGGAGGAAATAGTTTTAAAATATTTTAATATGTTTATCTGCATATTTTTGGTCTACCCATAATGTTCTGAGAATTTAAATGGTTTAAGAAAATCACTTCTAAAAATAAGAAATATTGTTTTTTGTGGAACAGTTTAGCCCTTCAGACTCCTCTCACTCCTTCTGCTATCAATTTTCTTAGTGATTTTTACCTGTATTTGCCTCGATTTCCATCCCATAAAATTGTCATAAATGATTACTATTCTAATCAATGCTGCTGGAGAAAGGCAGCAAAGGCAGAATTTACAGATGTACAATTAAATTCTAATCTTTGACCTGCCATTAATTAACCAGCCAGCTATGGGCTTCCAGCAAGTTGCTGAATTCCCTGTGCCTCAGTTTCCCATAATGTAATAAACTAATAAATAATTGAAATGAATTAAAATGAAATTCACTTTGATTTAAGTAAAGTAAATGAAACGTCCATTAAGGACTTTTCCATTTTTAAAATCTCTTATTTGTGTGATTACTTCATTGTCCTTCCTGAAGTGAACATTTATGATTATGTCTTTAATGTTGATTTTTTTGTTCAGTTTTCTAATTTTACTGTGGGGACTAGTTTGTTCCATGGAACTTGGTGTCATAAGTCTGATTTGAATCTGTTACATTTTTAGAACACAGAAGTTTCAAGTGTGTGTGTGTTTCATTGGGTAGCTGTAGACTTGTTACTTTTATCCCATGGGTTTGGATTTTTTTAAAAATATAAACATTGTTTCTATTATTACTACCAATAAAAATATGTAAAATAGAGATTTATATTTTCACAGTCATCTTGTCAGCTGAGTTTGCAGGAATTTTGGTTCAGTGCACGTATTTGTCAGTTGCACTGAGGCAGGCAATGCACTTGGCGTCTAGAGGGTGAGGAGGGGTGGGTGGGGATGGGTGAGGGTGAGGAGTTTGAGGGGAATAAGAGGAGGTCTCTAATTACACCAAGTTCTTGACACACCAAGGGGAGTGATTAATGCTTTCAGAGGTGTTACAATTTAGTGTTTATTTGAATGTATTAAAGTTTGCTTTGCTTTAAAATTCATCACATTTACACTTTGAAAACAGGACTACTGAGGTTTTTTTTAATGTCAAATTCCATTTTGTTTTTCCTCTATTGACCAAATTGAAATGATCGGGACCTATGCCTCAGGCTCGCGTCACTTCAAAGTAGCCTTTGAAGGACATTTAAAAGATTCTCACACCGACTTAGAGCAATCTCTGAGAATAGCTGTGTAGCTCAACGAACCAGTGAGAGCGGCCTGAGGACTAAGGGGAAAGTGTTTGGAACGTGCTTTCGAGGTTGCCGTTGCTCAGCGCAAGGCAGGGCGTGCGCGTAGCGCGGCAAGGGGGACTAAAGGGACCGGCCGTGAGCGGGCGGTGTGCGCGCCGGGGGCTCTCGAGAGGCGCGGTGGGAGGCGGTCTTGTCTCCAATCGCAGCCACCAAATTGCTGCTCCCTCCCTCCGCTCCCAGCACTGGGCTGGCCCCACGGAGGAGGCTCATCAGCGGTCCCCGTGGGGTAGGCCCCTCAGGCAGTTCGCTGTGGTCACCTCCCAAGTTCTCCAACCCCCTGACACATCTGCTTTCCCGAGTGACAAATTAAAACGTCTGAAGCGGCCGGAGCCCGCTGCTGCCAGCGCACATGGCCGACATGTGAAGCTGTGGGATTCCCGAGTTTTGACGCATTCCATTTAGGACACAGGGACAGCAGTGTTTAGCAGTTGACACAAGAGGGGTTTCTACTGCCTGCCAGGCAGCTAAAAGGCTGCAAGAAATCTTTTGTGGGTTCCCTGAACGCTTTGAATTCTTCTAGCCGGCCTGACAGCCCTCCACTAGCACTCTGGAAAAGACTGCAGTGTTCTTCTAACACTGGGCGAGCCTTCATTATGAGGGTGAATGGGATCCCAGGAAGACTTGAAGTGGGGGAGACGATAAACGCCAAGAAAGCGAATTCTGTCTAACGCCGTGCTGCAAAAAAAGCAGCAGAAGCACCAGCAGACAGGATCCCACATCCGTCCCTCAAGATTCAAGGGGTGAAGGGAGCCGCAGGATCTCAAGTGGATCTTAACTCTCTCTGCCCCCCACACCTCACCCACCTCTCCCCTCCCCAGCTCCCTTCTGCCCCTGCAGGGTTTGTGTTCAACATCAAATTAAGTGTTCATGACAGCTAACCACAAGTTATTAAATGTGATTCACTGCCACATTGCTGGGCCTTCACTGGTGGTGCAGAATAACCACTTAGACAAACCATTTGATTCATGGCATTGATACAAAGACTCTTTCAGAAGAGAGAGGCCTTCTCAGGCCTTTAGCTGAAAATTGTTTTATTTCCGTTATTCTCTTAAACAGGTCAGTGAGCTGAATTAAACCCCAAATCCTTTCTAACTGCTTAGCTGTGAAGTCTTTAAGATATTACAGAGCTTGTGAGAAGTGGCTGCAGATTGCCAAGTCAGCGGAAATTTAAGAAATCAGTGTCAAAAACGAACTTGTGTTTGACAAGTAAGACAAACGATCTGCAGCCAGTACGAAGGGTGGCAATCTTCTAGTGTTTAATGCTCTTAATAATTAGGTTTCCTATCATAGAAAGGCATTATTATTTTTGAATAACTCCCTGCTGTGAGAGAGAGTTGATGAAATAGTGATTGTTGCTTTTCTTGCGTTTAAATTTCTCCTGGTTCATGCTTGGAGACAGTGAAGAATGAAAGACAAATGATCTTTCAAGCATCAGACACTCGGTTTTCTTTTTCTTTCTTTCTTTCTCTCTTTCTTTCTTTCTCTTTCTCTTTCTGTCCTTCTTTCTTTCTCTTTCTCTTTCTGTCCTTCTTTCTTTCTTTCTTTCTCTCCTTCCTTCCTTCCTTCTTTCTCTCTTTCCTAATTCATTTTTTTTGTTTGTTTGTTTTTGAGTCATGGTCTCACTCTGTTGCCCAGGCTGGAATCCAGTGGCAATATCATGGCTCCCTGTAGCCTGGACCTCTCCACTGTTTTTCTATTCAATCATTCCAAGCCCTGGTGTAATGTTGGCTTGTTGTGAGTGTCGCTGCCCTCTCCTGGGTGGAGTATGACATTTACTGCGGTGTTAGGTTTTGCCTGTGCTAAGCCAATGGGATTTAAAGATTTAGAAGGTCCTAAAACAGGAAGCTGAATGGTCTTTGTTCAAAATTGGCTGGGCTGTGTGTTCTTCCTGATGATGCCACGGACAATTCCTGGATAAAAGTACTTTGGCCTGTGCTCTCTGCAGCGCACGGATGTGGAGGCTTACCATCTGTTTATAAATGGCATCCAGAGCTGATAGATTGTTGAGGTATCCCAAGCTTATTGAATTTAAAGGGGGTACCAAGTTTGTGTGGGATAAATTCAGATCTAAGTTATCATCACTCTGCCAACAGCATGTAATTCATTTTCTTATTACCAACATAGTCTATTAGAAAATAAGTTAGCTATGTAACAAACTGAAGTCTAAGAAAATATCCATATTAGGAAACCTAGTTCGATGATTAAATTAAGCAAGGATTACTTTGGCGTGAATAATTCCACAATCTGCTTTTCTGTCCTGAAAAATGAGTTTAGCAAGGCATGGCTGTGCCTGTAATATTTAACAGCTTTATTTTCAGGGTTTTGAGTTATTTCCTATCAGTCTTCCAAACATCTTGGTTTAATGTCAGCTAATGTCACCTTCACTATCATTTATGAAATTTACAGAATTGTTTCGAGTCAAACAAATGTCTTACTAAAGGGGCCATATCCAGTGTAATACATGTTTATTTGTGTATTCATTTATTTATTCAGCATATATTGAGTGCTTCTTCAGTGAAAGTTATCTTAAAGTAAATCAAAAGCATTTGGTCATTAGGATGTCATTTAAGGTAATAGTAGAAATGTAATAAAAGCCCAATTCACCAAGATACATGAAGTTAAAGTAAAAGCAAGTTTTCTGTTTAACCCATGATCAAGCCAGCGACACTTTTTGTTTCATTTCTTACTGAAAAATCTAAGTGGATGACTCCCTTCTTCTCCCTTTTGGATAGGATGGAGGGAAAGAATCAAATCTTTGGTGACTCAGTATATGGCTAAATTACCACCCTTTTTAAAAAAGTAATGTTTGTTTTATTACATTTAATACACATGTGCCCAGTATGTATGCTGAAAATGTTTTGTTGGCTTTGTTGTTGTTTTAGCTAACACTGACCTGTTTCTTTGATTTTTGATTTGTTTCCTCAAATACAGAACAAGAAGTAAACCCTAGATAATGGAGGATTTGGATTACAATTAATCAGTGTTTTAATATAATTTAATAAAAGATGTCATGTTGCCCGCAAGAGTTAAGGTGGTCTTTACTCAGAAAGCAGTGTTACTCATTAATAAAAGTGATTGAAAAACAAAGGAATAATTGAGATATTTTTTTTACTTCAAACTATATATTAAAATGGTCACACTGATGGCTTTTTAACTTGCAACTTTTTGCACGCCTACAAATATCTGATATAATCTACTAAATTGGCAGGATCACAGAGAAGGTTTAAAGTTCACCAAGAAACATTTTGCCACATGATATAAAGGAAATAAAGCCCTAGAGTTCAAAATTAGCCAACACATATGATAATTAATGGATGAGTATTGGAGGAGTAAGAAACTTGGAGAGAACATGAAATTAAAAAAAAAACCTCTAATGTAAATTGGCAAAATTTGCAGTATTTTATGATTCATGATAGATCCATTTGAGTGTATAAGTAGATTTTGAAAGTCAGTACTTGTCTAGGATGGCAAATGTATTCAACACGTATTTATTTAATCTAATCCCTACTATGTGTCATTCTCTCTACTGGATGCCAGCATTGAACAGTGAACAAGATAACTTTCATATACACTGTGCCCTACATTGGAGAAACTATTAAAAAAAACCTCAGTTCTCATAAAGTATGATAAACGCTGTTCATTCATTCCACTATTAATTATTTAATAAGAGCCTAGTATGAACTGGGAAGGAAAAGGGGAACCATCTAGCAGAGCTCTTAGTCTGAGACACGGTAGGAACCACACAAGCTCCCAATAAAGAATAAAAGAGTTGGCTGGGCGCGGTGCTCACGCCTGTAATCCCAGCACTTTGGGAGGCCGACGCGGGCGGATTACGAGGTCAGGAGATTGAGACCATCCTGGCTAACGCAGTGAAACCCCGTCTCTACTAAAAATACAAAAAAATTAGCCGGGCGTGGTGGCGGGCGCCTGTAGTTGCAGCTACTCCGGAGGCTGAGGCAGGAGAATGGCGTGAACCCGGGAGGAGGAGCTTGCAGTGAGCCGAGATGGCGCCACTGCACTCCAGCCTGGGCCACAGAGCGAGCGAGACTCCGTCTCAAAAAAAAAAAAAAAAAAAAAAACAGAATAAAAGAGTTAGGAAGAGGCAATAGGTATGTAGGTAGAAGAAACTGAATGCACAAGGGGCTGATTGAGAAGGCATAAAAGAGTTTGGTAAAAGCTCTTGCAGAAGGAAGGAGGGTAGGGGGAAATAAAGCTGGAGATGCAATAACAGCCAATTGACTGAGCATATAAACAAGCCAAGCATCTCACAACAACCCTTTGAGGTATGTACCATTATTATCCCCATTGTAGAGATGAGGAAATTAAGTCAGCAAGATCACACATCTAGAAAGTGCAGAGCCAAGATTTGAACCCAGTAGTCTGTGAGTATAGGCTCCACTTTTCATTGCTTCATGAGGCTGTGAACATGCAATGTAGTCTTGACAATAAGGAACTTGGTCTTTAGGCTAAGGACAAATGGAAGCCCTCGAAGCATTCCACTAGGGAATGAAATACTCCCATTTGCCTTTTAGACGGATCATTCTGACAGCAAGTGGAAAATGGATTGGAAAGGAACTATGTGAAGTCATTGATTTGAGGCTATTGCAGTGGCCCAAGTGGAGAGATTCTAGAGGCCAGAACTAGGATGTAAAAAGAGGGATGGGGAAAAGTAAGAGTTTAAAAGATGTTTAGGAGATAGAAATAAGACTTAGTAAGGAACTAGATGTCAGGACAGGGTGGGTGGGGTATCAAAAAGAGTTCCTGTGTTTCAGGCTGGGGCCACTAGATGGAATTTGGTGCTGTTGACTAAGTTGGGAACACAGAAGGTAGACAAGCTCTAGGAGCGTATGAGATGAATTTAGGGTGGGACGTTTTGTGTTTAAGATTCCTTCGAAACCTCTAAGTGGAGATCTTTGAGACCTTTGAGACCTTCAGCTACATACTAGAGCTTTGACAGCTCTAACATCTCAGGAGAGAGGCCTGGGTTGGCTGCGTAATTTAATCAACTTTAGCACATAGAAATAGGGGAAAACATTCACATGCAATGATAGAAGACTATGCCCCTCTTCCTTCTCTCTGCACCCCTTCACAGCAATTCATTGTATTTGCTGTTGTCTACTTGTTCTTCCTCCATCCTGTCTCTCATTTCCCTTTTCTTTTTTTTTTTTTTTTTTTTGAGATGGAGTCTCCCTCTGTTGCCCAGGCTGGAGTGCAGTGGCACTATCTCGGCTCACTGCAACCTCCACCTCCTAGGTTCAAGTGATTCTCATGCCTCAGCCTCCCAAGTAGCTGGGATTACAGACATGCACCACCAGGCCTAGCTAATTTTTTTTGTATTTCTAGTAGAGGCAGGGTTTTGCCATGTTGGCCAGGCTGGTCTTGAACTCCTGGCCTCAGGTGATCCACCTGCCTCGGCCTCCCAAAATGCTGGAATTACAGGCATGAGCCATCATTCCCAGACTCATTTTCCTCTTCTCACAAAAGAGTTGAAAGTGAGAGAAGGGAAGTGAGCCCTTATCAACTCTTTCAGATCTTTTGCCCCGTACTTCCTCTTTTTCTCCTCCTCCTCCTGATTCCATTTTCTACTAACAATGTAGCTGTCTATCAGTCTTTTAGGCCACAGAACCAGGAGACATCTCCGAATCCTCTCCACACTATACCAATCACCCACTGTGTCCTAGGAGTCCCCAGGAAGAGTGGCAGATCAGGGCCGCACGGCTAAGTTACTCTCTCTTCTCCCATCTGAAAGACCTTTTTGTTTGCAATCAGATTCATCTTTCTAAAGAGCAAAACAAATAAAATCATTCTCTTGCTTGAAGAAACTCAGGAGTTTCCAGTGACATTCAACACGTAGTCCAAAGATCCTTAGGGAAAGAAGGGGAGGGATCTAAATGTGCTGAGAACCTTTTATGTGGCCAAGTGCTTTATGGACTGATTCAGTCAGTGTCCTAACAGGAAAGAGGTGGCACACTGAAATTAGGATAAATGAAAGATTTTATTTGCAAAGGAGTGATTTCGGAGGTGTGGGTGTAGGGAAGGAAAACCACAAGGGATAGTGCAGTAACTAGGGGAGGGAGTAGTAAGACTAAGGGAATGTTAAAAACAAAAAAACAACAAAAACCCCCTAGATATTTCCAAATTATTTCCTAGTAAGTTGTATCAATTTACAGTCTCATCAGTAATTTTGAAAAGTGTCCATTTCCTCACATATTTGCCAGCATCAAATGCTTTCAATCATTTTAATTTTTGCCAACTGAGTGAGCTGGAAGATTAAGAAATCTCGTTGTTTTAATTGTATTTTCATGACTAATAGAAAAGAGAAACATCTCTCTGTATGTTTATTTGCCATTTGTATTTTTATAAATGAAAACTGAAGTTAAATAATTTTTCCAATATCACGCCAGTAGAGTGGCAAAATCAGACCCAAGAGTCAAACATAAATCCATCTACTCTTTAGCCTCTTCTATTTCCACCACACTATCTCTTTTCTGTGGTATGCCTTTCCATATAAGACCTTTCATATTCTGACCTTTAACTAACTTTCTATGTTTACCTTCCCTCTCTCCCTAACTCACCTGTAATTCTAACTTGTCCTTGAACATATCATACCCTTTGAGACTTTGTTAGTTTGCACGTTTCTCCCCAGCATTTTCCACACTTGGTAAGCCTCCATTCAGCCCTCAAACCCTGGATAAATCTTCCACTAAGAATTATTTCTTGACTTTTTGAATTAACCTCCCGAGCACTCCATTTGTTTATATACTGTGGTTCACGTCACATCACATTTTATTATGTTGTGATTACCTGTTACTCATCTGCCTCTTTCTCTGGACATAAGCTCTCTCCTCATGTTGTTTGCTTTGTTGTACATCTGTCTCTCCTGCACTTTGCTCAGTATGGGGCTGAGAGTGTCTTAGCTCAGGCTGCTGTAACAAAATACCATAGACTGTATGGCTTAAACAATATAAATTTATTTCTCACAGTTCTGGAGGCTGGGAAGTCCAAGACTAAGGTGCCAGAAGATTCAGTTCCTGGTGAGGGCTCCCTTCCTGGCTTGTAGACGGCCACCTTCTTACTGTATCCTCACCTGGTAGAAAGCAAAAGGGATCTCTCCTGTCTCTTCTTATCAGGGCACTAAACCCAGCATGAGGGCTCCATCCTCATGACCTAATCGCCTCCCATAGGCCCCACCTCCAAATACCATTACATTGATGGTTAGGTCTTCAGCATATGAATTTTGGGTAATGCAAATCAGTTCTTAGCAATAAGTGATTGCTGAATAAATATCGAATTAAAGGTAAGAAGCTTTAAATTCCAAAGAAGAATAAAATAAGGAAAAAAATCAAATCTGTGAAAACATATTAACCTTCTACAAAATATGTAAAATGCTATGCCAGCCAGCTTGGGTTAGCAGCTTTCTGATCTTTTCTCCCCTAAGACAGCCAGTCTTCTGATTCTCATGGCTCCTTTGCACTTCCACCAGAGGGTGCCCAAGAGAAAGTAGAAGACATCTATACTCAGAGTTATCCACTGAAAAAATAAAGCTGGATTTTACTCCAAACTCTCTCAATGGAGTTTTGTTATCAGAGAACTTTCCAGTTTCTTGAACACTTATGAGCAGGGAAATTTCTCGTAACACTAAGTTTTGTACTGGATAAGTTTCTATCTCTTTGTCATTCTTTATTTTATTTTAGTTTATTATACTTTAAGTTTCAGGGTACGTGTGCACAATGTGCAGGTTAGTTACGTATGTATACATGTGCCATGCTGGTGTGCTGCACCCATTAACTCCTCATTTAGCATTAGGTATATCTCCTAATGCTATCCCTCCCCCTTCCCCCCACCCCACTACAGTCCCCAGAGTGTGATGTTCCCCTTCCTGTGTCCATGTGTTCTCATTGTTCAATTCCCACCTATGAGTGAGAACATGCGGTGTTTGCTTTTTTGTCCTTGCAATAGTTTACTGAGAATGATGATTTCCAATTTCATCCATGTCCCTATAAAGGACATGAACTCATCATTTTTTATGGCTGCATAGTATTCCATGGTATATATGTGCCACATTTTCTTAATCCAGTCTATCGTTGTTGGACATTTGGGTTGGTTCCAAGTCTTTGCTACTGTGAATAGTGCCACAATAAACATATGTGTGCATGTGTCTTTATAGCAGCATGATTTATAGTCCTTTGTGTATATACCCACTAATGGGATGTCTAGGTCAAATGGTGTTTCTAGTTCTAGATCCCTGAGGAATCGCCACACTGACTTCCACAATGGTTGAACTAGTTTACAGTCCCACCAACAGTGTAAAAGTGTTCCTATTTCTCCACATCCTCTCCAGCACCTGTTGTTTCCTGACTTTTTAATGATTGCCATTATAACTGGTGTGAGATGGTATCTCATTGTGGTTTTGATTTGCATTTCTCTGATGGCCAGTGATGATGAGCATTTTTTCATGTGTCTTTTGGCTGCATAAATGTCTTCTTTTGAGAAGTGTCTGTTCATATCCTCTGCCCACTTTTTGATGGGGTTGTTTAATTTGCTCCAAGCTTTAGAGGTTTAAAATAAGCTGAATTTTTCCTCTTCCCATGCATATTTCTAAGTCCTTCATTCATTTATTTCCAGACCATCCAGGATAATCATCTGTATTTGTTTCCTGTTGCTGTATAACAAACTGCCACACACTGGTGGCTTAAAACAGCACACATTTATTCCCTTTAGTTCTGCAGATAAGAAACCTAAAATCAAGATGTCAGCAGAGCACTGTTCCTTCTGGAGGCTTCAGAGAGATTTTGTTTCCTTGTATTATCAGTGTCCGAGGCTATCTGCATTCTCAGTTCCCGGCTTCTTCCTTGAAGAACTCCAGTCACTCACTCTATCATCATGTCTGCTACTACCAACTCTGATCCTCCCATCTTCCTCTTTATAAGGACTTGTGTAGTTACATTGCGCCCACCTGAATAATCCAAGATAACCTCCCCACTTCAAAAACTTAATCACATTGGCAAAATCTCTTTTGCTACATAAAATAGCCTATTCACAGGCTCTGGGGATTAGGACATGGACATCTGTGGGGGTCATTATTCAGCCTAAAGCTAATCTTAATTGCTGGCATTAATTGAGTGAATGCTATACAATGGGCACTACACAAAGCACTTTATATACTTTCCTTGGTTCACTTCACTTCGCTGCCACTCCTAAAGGTTGTTTTATTATTATCATCCTGTTTTACAGATGAGGAAACTGAGGCAAAGAATTGTTAAGCACATTCATTCGCTCACATAGGTGTATCAAAATCGAGACTGAGGTTCACGTTGATCTCAATCTTAAAATTATTGTACCATTTGCTCCCAAGACTGGATATTGTCATTGATAATTTGTTTCTTATAATTTGTATATTTTTACAAAAAGACTTTTACAGAAAGTCACAAGATGGCCAATCTACTCCCTCCTCTCTCTTCCTGGACAGCCTGTTCTCTTAAGCTGCCCCAGGCTTTCCAGACCAGAAAAATATTTAACAGATTCATTCACACTAAGGCACTAGAAGTTTAATCTGCCACCGGTCTCAGGAGTTTTTGCATTTTAAAGAAGGCTGGGAAGAAGGAAGGAAGAGAGAAAGCTGGAAGGAAGAAACTCAAGTGGGACATGCATTTAAACTTTGCTTTAAATAATAGATTATAAGCCTAGTATAAAAGGGGGCATATGATTTTGACCTAGGGGACTCAGAGCCCCTCAATCCTTGCTGGGTGGGAGTCCCAGCCCTAAGCCTCTTTGCTCTCAAGTCCTTTTCTCACTTCCTCTGCTCCTCCCTGTATTTTACAGAGCCTGTATCATCAGGGTCAGCCAGTGACAGCTACTGGTGGGAGGTTGAAAGGTAAGAGAAAAGGAGAAGCCAAAAGTATTTCTCCTCTGCCTAGGTCCACCCCTAACATTTACAGAGTCAGAGGTAAAAGGTCAAATGGAGATCCCATATCACATATCCAAATGTTTACAAGTTCCAAAACAAGCTAACAAATTGTTAAATAAAGCACATTCTATTCTCCTACCTCATCAACTGTACTTTCACATCAACTTGAAGGCTAGTTTGAGTTAGAATTCTTGGACTCTAGGAATTTCACACTCGGACATGGTGGTATGGAAAGAGTTAACCCTGGCTCCGGGCTCTGCCACCTGGTTCAGGCCTTGACCCCAACCCTGGCCTCTGCTTTGGCCTGGCCTCTGGCCTGCCACCCACTTGCTTCTTGTGACCTGTCATACACACATATAGACATCACTGTCACCACATCCAAGCTTTTTCCCCCTCCCCTCAAACACCTGCTCTGGGGCTCTTAGGCCATCTGAAATGAACACTGGAGGTGTGTCCCACTTGAGGAGAAGGCCAGAGGCCTGCACAGTCCCTGGGAGTGGGCTCAGGCCATTGGGATAGAGAGTCTCAGTGTGGGCTAGAAGGAGTCACACAGGCCCTGAAGCCATAGGCACCTCCCTGTAGCCCCAAGCATTCCTCAAGGGTGGAGGACCCAAAGCTGGAGCAGGACCACCGCAGGCTCGTATCACGTGCAGACCCGGGTAGGTGGCCTTGTTAGCCCTGGTCAAGGGGCCATACTGTCCCCTCTTTTTCTGCCTCAGAGGATATCTCAGCCAACTGTCTCCAGCTAGCTCTAGCTTCACCTTCTCCTCTGTGCCTCCAATCTAGGGGACCCCATGGCTTCCTGCTGTTTTTACCTCTGGGATTCCTAGGTGTCCCTTGTGGGCTTCTTGTTCTCTTCCAGCACCAGTGTAACCAATTCCCCATGTTAAACTTACTTTGCTTTAAATGCTCAGAGAAGCTTCTATTTTCTTGATTGGATACTAACTGTAAGGGCAGCACGTAATGAAGGATTTCACCTAGGGCCATTTGGGAAAGGGGTCAAGTCTTGGTGCACTTCCCTTTTGGCATAAGTGAACTTCAGAAGTTCCATGACACTGAGGGAAGTCTCTCCAATAAGGGAAGCCCCAATTGTCATCACCAATGCTAGCTTTCCAAAGATGTTTCTCAAGAAAAGGGAACAAACTTCCCTGCTGAAGTAGTCCATTTGAAATCTTAGGGAAAGAACCATCCCATCGCTAACCATTGCATTGCTCCCCTTGACCTTGACAATTATTCAGAATAGTTGCTTCTATATGCATGCTGCTCTTTTGCAGAACTTTATGAAAACCAGACTTTGTACAGTGTTCTAAGTTTTGCTGCATCAAAAAGAAGTTTAAATATTTTCATTTAATGTGGAAATATTTTTAGATGAGGAAGATGATTAAGTGTTGAAAATGTAGCGATTTGTTTGGCACAAAGAGAAAAGAAATATGAAGAATTTTTAATAAAAATCTGACCACAATGGTGTTGGAACACAATCTGTCTGAAATACAAGACAGATACTTTATCCCACAAGCTAAGCTGACTTTACTGATAGTTTTGGACAGTTACAGGTGTAATTTTAGCTACTAAAGGGAGCATAAATTGTGTTATAAGAATGCAATAGAAACAATGGGAAATGCAATTAAATTTTTAAAAGAAAAATTGAATATAAAGTTAGCAGAGCTAACACAAAGCATATTTTTGTAGCTTTTCACCAACAATGTATGTGAATTCAAGCTATTATGAAAATCAGATTTACTTTCAGGCTTCATATGTGAAGAGTGTGAAGGTTGTTTTTGCTATGAGTGCTAGCTGCAAACATTACATAAACCTTGCACCTAATAAAATTATTTTAGACATATTTGGTTTACATAATTTAATCCTTAAAGAAATACCAAAAAAAGAAAGAAAAAATGTTGATGGATCTGGACAGAGGCCTATGCCCAAAACCCTTGCTTCTCTATAGTCATTGAGGATGTTTCTCTTTTTTTTTTTTTTTTTTGCCTACGTGGCTTTAATTTACCATTCTGAGATGCAGTATGTGTGGAGAAAATATGTGGAGAAAAAGCTTTTATGTGCTTTTTCGATTAAAAAAAAAAATCAGTGCCACCAGCCCATGAGTGATCCTAAAATAACAAGGCAGTTATGTGTGTGTGTGTGTGTGTATGCTGAAAGGAAAACTTTGGGTAAGGAAATAGATTTAAGTTTCAAGTTTCCAAGGATCTATTTAAATGACAGCAAGGAAAAAAAATATTGTAAAAGTGATGAAAAATATCCCAGCAGTATCCTTTCAGAAAGCCATTTAACTTCTGGTGGTTTAAGTTGTGCAATGTAATTTCTACAGCCTTTGAAATATGTGGGCACCCTCACTGCTATTTACGTTCCCAATACTTGGAATCGAATGCTCCATTAGGGCTCTGAGAAGACAGGAGTTTCCAGAAGAGTTTGGTAATTGCCCATTCATTACTCAAAAACAATGACAGGGAATCATCATCTCTTTCCCTAAGTAACACTGGCATGTGGTGTAAGGCAGGCGCAGGAAGAGGCAGGAAACTGTCAGCTCTGAAGGCGTCTGCAGATCGGTTAGGAATATTGTGCGTGGACTTAATGTGTGCACTGAATTGAGCTATTACTCTGCTGCTTATGGAGGAGAAAGAGCTCTCTACACTGGTGTGCTGTTAACACATGCGGGCTGAGGCCTGGCCTCGCTGATGAGAAGGCTATCCCCACCTGTACCAAGGAAAGAAGCAACAACACACCTGTTCATTCTCTCTCTCTAAAAGTTTCCGTGGAGAGTGTCCTCTGTAACTTGAGCCTTGAGCGATATATATATATATATTTTTTTTTTTTTTTTTTTTTTTTTTTTTGAGACAGAATCTCTCTCTGTCACTGAGCCTGGAGTGCAGTGGCGTGATCTCGGCTCACTGCAACCTCTGCTTCCCAGGTTCAAGCGATTGTCCACCCAGGTTCAAGCGATTCTTCTCCCAGGTTCAAAGCGATTGCTCAGTCTCCCGAGTAGCTGGGATTACAGGCATGCACTACCATGCCTGGGTAATTTTTCACATTTTTAATAGAGATGAGGTTTCATCATGTTTCCAGGCTGATCTCCAACTCCTGGGCTCAAGCAATCTACCTGCCTCGGCCTCCCAAATTGGTGAGATTACAGGCATGAGCCACCATGCCTGGCCAACGTGAGCAATTTTATTGGCAGTCAGTGACAAAGTGCACTACCCAAGCTATATCTAATGACATAGTTATCATACCTCCAAGAATTGCCATGGAATTGCTGACTCTGTCCCAGTAGAATCACCTTGCTGATGTCCTTTCTGCTTTTAAATCCCAGCTGTGTGTGCCATGTCCAACTGTGTGCAGTAGCTTAAAATAGTATACATTTAAAAACACTATTATAGAGAGTTCTTAATTTTCATATCTCTGTGAAGGCTAGCAGGCAAACTCTCCATTTTACAGATGGTACAACTGAGGCTTTCTCTAGGTAACTGGTGCTAGGAGGAAACCTAAATTTCTTAGCTCCAGATGCAAAGCACTATTGTTTCTGTGGATTTGGCTTCTTGTCTCATTTACACTCTTGACCACCTCTGAATTACAGTAAAGTTTATCATTGTGTTAACAGAAAATACTTTTTTCTTTTTGTGTCCACAGAAAGGGTTTAACTTACTATTTTTTGAGTGACATTAAGAATTAGCAATGCAGAAAATGATTTCCCACACCCCCACTCCCTGCCATACTGCCTTTTTCCTGGCATTATGTCTCAAACTGAATAGATTTACGAAGTGAAGTGGAGAAGTGTGTTTTGTGGGAGTTACACTCTCCTCCAAATACTTCTAGGTTGTAGTGTTTTCCTCTGAAGTAGATAGCTAATACTTAACATGAGAGGAAAATATATTAAATATTATAATTAGTTTTTAAAAATATAAACAGAACCAAATCTTTAGCTCTTTGCAAAGTCTATGTTTTCTAATAAGCTTATTCCCCCATCTAGAGTTTCCCATCAGTGGGATAATTATACTCTTCCCATAGTGTAGACCCTAGTGTGTGGGTGGAGGGAGGTTGGGGTCTTCTACCTCGGACACACAGGGTGCTCATCAGATGTTTTCTGATAAGTTATTGTGCTGGGGAGGAAATCTCCCATGGCATTTTATTAAAGGTTCTGGCTACAGCCTGACAGTCACAGTCCTTTTGCCCTTTGCTGTGAAGATCAGTGAAGGCAGTTGTAAAATGACCCAGTCATCAGACAATTTCAAAGTTTACAGCATGAACAATTGCATCTGAAAAAAAACTGGCAGAATTTTACATGCATCATATCTTATACTCTTATCCACCCAAATGAAGTGCCTTTTAAATACACTTTAAAGGCTAGATACAGGATAATTTCTAAAGATCATATCCAGAAAATGGAGCCATAAAATAGCTCCATTTATGAGAGCTCATTGTGAAATAGATTTATATTTGTTGTGGGTCAAATAAAGGCCTGCCATCATAAGACCTCCTGCCTGGGGAAATAGGGTTAGCCTCTAAGAAGGGTGAGTCAGGCTGAAGGAGCTGCCTGTGTTTGAATATTTCTTCCCTCTGGCTCCACGTCCTTAATATTGTGCTTATACACAGCTTTGAATTTTTCTAAGTGTTAAATAAGAAATGAACAATGCCTGTGCTTGGTTTTGTCTCATAAAGGGTCCGAACAACATTAAGTGTGAGTGTTAAATTGTAGATTGATGTCCCCTCCTGTTAACCTCTGTGCTCTGTGGGTCCCAAGTGACTCTGCTGGCTTCCAGCATCCTCTGTGTTCATGTGGCTCATTGGGAAATCCCACTGTTTTCCTGCCAAAGGGTTTGTTACCTAGGTTTAATTTCTGTTTGGTATGAAAAGTATAGTTAACTTGTTTCTGTGGGCTTTTTTAGAGAGATATGTAAAACCAAAGTTAGAGCAATGGAAAACAAACATTTAAGAAAGCACATAATTAGGGGATACAAACTCAAACTGGGGGAGGCTGATTTCATAAAGGGGATAGGACTGTGTGTGGTCAAAGAAGAGGAAAGAGTGTGTGCATGATTCGCCTGCTTTTGGAGAGCTGCCCCCCTTAGAAGTGGAGTCCAAGGAGCTGGAAGGTTAAATGAAAACCTACAAATTGATAAGAACCAACAGTCTAAATGAATCTGATTCATAATTAAAATTGCAATTATTTTTTAGTTGCAAAAGCTCCAGTTATCCACAGGCTTCATAAAGTTACCAAATATCGCGATGCTAACTCACTCCTTAGGAACTTCTCACTGCAGGTCTACATGGAGATGTTTTCTTCTAAGAGTCAGAACAGCATTGTTACAGAACCACAGGAGACAGAGAGTGAGGGAAACGAACATTTAGCATGGTCCCTCTCCAAGAGGAAGAGATGAGAAAATTTAATAAAACAAAATATACCCACTCCCCAAAACATGGGACCGTATTATTTTTCGGAGGAAAGATGAAAGAACTACGATTCTCATAAAAGCCAGTATGGTGCTGAATTTGGGGGGGTACAATGAGGAAAGTTATTGCTGTGATATGGGTGGGTTTCTTTTATCTTTTTCTAGGTGCAAAGGCAGCAGTCATTTGAACGCCATCGAACAGCTTTCAGCTAACACAAAAGAGCAGACGGTTCCACTTATTTCTGAAATTAGATGCAATCATATCTGTGAATCACACAGCAGCAAACCACCGTAATC
The DNA here is from genome assembly GCF_028885625.2 of Pongo pygmaeus. Lineage (NCBI taxonomy): Eukaryota > Metazoa > Chordata > Mammalia > Primates > Hominidae > Pongo > Pongo pygmaeus. Next base: position 99,641,573 of record NC_072384.2, on the reverse strand, counting down.
TGCATTACAATACATTATCCTGCCACGCTCCCTAACTGCAGTCTACCGCAGCAACAGAAACACTTTGCGGTGACCTGCACTGAGTCTGCCAAAAGCACCAAGCCACGCTAAGGCAGTAAAGCAACAAAAAAGAACTGCTTTCTGCTGCGAAAAAAGAGCAAATTATAACAAGAGTCAAGTCTCAGCTAATGCAAGACTAGCATCTTCTTGTTCACAGTTTGCATAATTAGATATCATGAATAGGTTTTTTATTGTTCTAAAAATACTCCTGCTTTGTTTAAATCAGCTATTTCCTTAACAGCATGACTTTGGTACCAGAATTAGTGAGGTAGTTAGGGCAGCAGCAGAGATAAGGTACTTTTAGTTAACATTTAGAAAAAAAAATCTATGGATGATATTCCCCCCTCTCTTAGTAACTGTCAAAAGAGTCCTAGGTTTCCAACACCGTATAACAGGAGAGGCGGCCCACTGGAATGGCCTCGTGAATTGGATCAGGGGTTTGAGGGTCAGAGGCACCCCAGGGTCCTAGAACTGACAAAACGAACTTTTATTACTTTCTTAAAATAAGACATTCAGAGCCACTACAAACCTCTTCAGGAATTAAAATGCTTAATACAGTGGGGCCCCGGGTAGCGGTACTTACACTTCAAATGATAACATTACTAAGTTCAAATCCAAGGGAAAAAAGTAAATTTTGTTTGTTTGTTTGTTTCACTGGTTTGAATCATACCAGCATTTCCCCCAACCTGGAAGAGTGAGGGGGTAGAGGGACATTTTACTGGGCTTCTTTATCTCCCACCGCTTTGCTGTTTTCCTTCTCATTCACTCATAGTCTGTGTGCTATAAAGAGTATCTTTCTTTCAAGGGAAGATATGGGTGCCAGGCTCTATCAGTAACTAGTCAAGCCATTAAAAACTTTATTTTCCTTTTTCCCCTTCAGCCTGTGAGCTTGAACAGCTGCAGCTAAGGAGCTATAGTAGCAGTGACCAGTTCCCTAGGGTCCATCTTGGTATCAAACACTGACAGGTCCCAGGAAGACAAGGTCACAGCAAAATTATATATTGAATTTTTCCAGCCCCCTAGAAGCCCAAGAACTGTTTGGAGAGACCTGGGGCCAGGCGAACTCCCAGCAGCACTGTCGCTCTTCTCACAGTCAGTAGCTGCAATTGGTCAAAGCAGTCCCCAGCAGAGACATTTGGAATTACTGTCTCTTGGTCTACGTAGGACAGTCCTGATGTTCAATTTGACAAAACACCGTAAAGAGAACCCAAAGGGCAAGGCTCATGCAATTCTTGCATATGCCTTACAATGCACTTTTAACCTTTGTTGTTTTTAATTTGCACTAATGATCTATAGGCTACCAGTGACTGTGACAAAGAAAATGGCACTGATGCTTTTATTTTACTTTAATGTAGGCATTAGATAAAATGCATTTACCCCCAATTATTGCATTTATATTGAAGTTCTTATTGCTAGTGAGATTTTTTCAGACCTGTGCATCATTTCTTTTTATAAAAGAAATAATATCCATCCTAATAATATTGTAATAAATGATGTATTGTGACTACTTCTGTTTCTGGTAGAAAAAGCCCCAAAGCCTCCTTACTATGGTTTCCAGACTGTGGTAGCCTGAGAGCTCAGTGAAATCATATAACTCATCCTTTCTCCTCATCAAAGTCATAGGAAAAATGGGAATACCATCTTGGGTCAGACCCTCGATGCATTTTTGATAGATAGGGGTGTCAGGGGTTATTTTCACAATATCACATCAAGATCACTAAATACATTCTCCAGGTAGTTCCATCTTCCCTTCACAATTTGAACTTGACATCCATGATCCCATCTAAATTAACAGGCTTCTCAAGTATTTGAGGTAACAAAGTTTTTAAGTTCACTTTTTAAGTTCACTATGAAACGTGAACTTCTTTTTACCTGATCTAAAACTACCATTTCCTAGATCTGCAGATTTAGGCTTAGGTAAATGAGTATTAATACTTTTCATGATTTCTTTAACTTTGATTAGTTTTTATCTTCCCAATTAGAAATGTGCTACTTTTGCAGTCTAATCTTGGCAAAGAAACCCCTTAAAACCCAGGATTATTTTTCTACATCCCTCTATGGATAAATTTTCAATTTGTTTTGTATTTCTTGAGCTGTCATAACCAAAACTGCATATAGCAATCCAGGTGGAGATAAACTGTGTTGTTGTACACAAGTAACCTAACACTTGTTCACAATTGTTGTTATCTCCCGGTGTTTGATCTCCTATAATCCAAGTAAGGTTGTCCTTCATGTTTCCAATGAAAGACACTTTTTAAAAAACCAACAACCTTCAGACCTCTACACATAAAAATCTGAGTGCGTATGCCTCATATTAATATATACTCCGTTGGAATAGCTAGGCACTGTGTTTTAATCAGTAATATGAGATGTAGAGTAAGTCTAGCTATTGTAAATTATTTCAAGGGACAGTTTAAAATTTTACCAAGAGGGGGAATGTTCCAAAGTGTTAGACTCTGTTGAAGCATAAATCCTGACATAGTTTAATTTAATTGTATGTAAGCTCCAGGATAAGGTTTGAGCATGTTACAAAGTACCCTATGATCTCTGTTTTCTTATTCAAGGCCTGGGACATCTGTTACTGATTTCTTGTGCCAGGAAAGGTGACAGCAGTCCAAGTTAGGGAGGGTGGAAGCATAGATGGGGATAATTCTGTATTGTTGTGTCCAAGGGGGAAAAGTAAAGTTTCACCAGGCAGGCCCTGATGTGGCACAAACTCCCCTTCCACCCAGTCCTTTCTTCAGGGCCACTGCCAACTCACGCTGCATTTCTCATGTTGATTATAAGTGAAGCTTTGGCAAGGGGGCATTCGGGGTATCAGACAACCACATTATAATTCTACTGAAAAGGGTTCTTATTGTTTCTAAATTACTGATTATAGTAAGCAGCCCTCATGTCTTGTAGAGGGTGCATTTTGAACAAACACACGTAATCTTAAAGCTGATCTCTGCAAACAAGGGAGAGAGATCACCTGTGTACCTCAATATGCAAAGTGGCTTCTGCTTCAAAAGTGGACCTGTTAAGTTACTGAACAACAATTAAAGAGCCCCTAGGATACATGTCAAGAATGACTATGTGAAACCCAAATTGAGTTTTCTTCTGATAGAGGACACAGCACACTTTTGCCACAGCCCCACAAGGCAAGAGAAGCCATCCTGTATTGTTCTATTGTGTTTTCCTGACCTGAAGGGTATATGCTGTGTGGAACCACTTGCCAGGGTCTCCACTATGGTGGCTCTGTCCCTTCAAATATTCACATTATGTAGCATATTGTCTTCCCTGAGAGAGACTGGTAAATGAAATGCAACTCAGGGACTCAAGGATGTTAAGGTGGCATTGAGATTCCTCTGTCCAGTGGATATTTTGTATGTTATGTGTGCTGTCTACTAGCCCTGTATTTTGATTGAGTCTATGCAATCAACACATCACTTGTTTTCTTCAATTTACTTGGCTGACTCCAAGACCTTCTTTAATTCCTCAGAATCTTTGAATTTTGTTTACTGAAGTACAGACAAAAATCACAAAGGCAAGTGATACCTCTCAGAAACAAGGTATGTTATCTGGATTGCAGCAGGTTCTGAATAATAATGGATCTAAGAACCAAAACCAGAATGTCATCCACTGTGGGTACCATTCCCAGCAGGTCTGGCCTTTCCCCCAGGAGAAGACCAAAATGTCAGTTTCCCTATACTATTGTGGTCACTGTTGTAATACGAGAGGATAATAGCTAGGTCTTTTTGGTTTCAAACAACTGATTTATGATGCAAAACTGCTGAATAGTTCTGGTAAGGGAATGCATTGTTCTTTTTTGTTTTTTTCTAAAGTTGAGACCTTGAATATTTGACCAGAAATATTGAAGACCATCTTGCATTCTAGATAGTATAGCTCTTTCATTTACTGTACAAAGCAACAGCTGGCTCTTTGATCTTCGTTCACCTTGCTGTATCTCCTGGTTCTGTTCCTTCTCTGTTCTACTGTAATCCAAACATGTCATGTAACCCATCTTTGTCCGTTAGGGTACCTTTTTTACAGCTGAAAAAGGAGAGCTTTCTTGTTGTTGGGTTTTTTTTTTTTTTTTTTTTTTTTTTGAGATGGAGTCTTGCTCTGTCACCCTGGCTGGAGTGCAGTAGTGTGATCTCGGCTCACTGCAACCTCCGCCTTCCAGGTTCAAGCGATTCTCCTGCCTCAGCCTCCTAAGTAGCTGGGATTACAGGCACCCCCCACCACACCCGGCTAATTTTTGTATTTTTAGCAGAGACGGGTTTCATAATGTTGACCAGGCTGGTCTCAAACTCTTGACCCCAAGTAATCTGCCCTCTTTGGCCTCCCAAAGTGCTGGGATTGCCAGTGTGAGCCACCGTGCCTGGCCCCTTAATTAGCTGTTTTGAATTAATGGTTGAATTTCTTTCATGTTTCAGAGAGCAGAGCATTAAGAATTATATGTATAAGTTTAAGGACTCAAGATTTGCAGATGTTGGTAAGTAGTCACTGTGTCACACGTATGTATATTTAAGCATAGGAAGCAGGGAAATGGAAAACAGGTGTTTATGGGGGATGGATGCATATAATGTTTGAAGAACTGAAGAGGAGAGACAGGTTTACGAACCACAGCCACACCTGCTGTGTCCAGTGCCCTATCTAGGCCTTCAGTTAGTAGTGTAATCTGCTCATTTAAATAGGCCTCAGTGGTTTCTCTCTACAAAGGTCTTCTTGGCTCATGAAGTGGAGATGGGAAGGCTGTTGTGTTTGACCCTGGAGACCAGGTTCTGGTCCCAGTACTTCCACCAGCCAGCTGGGTGAACTCTCAAGTCTTTGAGGACTTTTTGTTTCTTCTGGAAACTGAGAGTCGGGGCTGAAATAATGTCAGGAAAGCTCACTCAGCTATAAGAATCTAAGAGCATCTGTGTTTCTTGGCTGCTTTGAAGAGGTTGTACAAGCCAGAGAGAGAGCCCTCTGGCAGCTGGAATTAAGTTGGCCTGTAGCTGAACATGAATCCCAACATCTGAAACTTGGTGGGCTGAGGTGCAAAGGTGGAGTGCAAGAATATGTTGCTGGCTCTTTTGACCATATGAGAACTATGGGAGAAAAACAAAAGCACCTGTTCACAGGCAAGCATGCACCAATATAGAGATGTGTCCTCTCATGCCCATAGATCCTAAATTAAGTTCTATTAATTTTTTAGAAGCATTATGAAGTTAGGGAGCAGTGTGCAGAAAGAGGACCAAAGTCAGTTTTAGAATGTTCCATCACTTTCCATTTCAGCTACCTTATTGAATCTGACTGATCTCAGTTTTCTTTTATATATCTATGTCTTAAGTGCTTTGTGAGATGAAAAAAGATTGTATATTCAAAAGAAAAGTGCTTTATAAAATAGTTTACATAGACATTATCATCGTCCAATCATTACAGCCATACTTATAGCTAAACTCAAAGCATTCCCCATAAAGCTTGGAGGTCCTAAGAGAGACAAGCACTCCCCAACCATTGTGGAAGCCACAAGTTCTGTTAATTCCACAGGAGGCATTTGCAAAGTGTTATGAGAGAACTCTGAGCCTTCATAAACCATGCCCCTTGCACCTAAGATGACAAGACTGTGCTCGTAAGGAGTGGAATGTCAACACACACATTTTATAGTTGAGAAAACGTAAAGTCCCCACAGAGATTAAATGACATGCCTAAGGTCATACAACCAGTTAGTGGCAGGATCCAGATTAGATTCTTGGGCTCCTATTGTCCAATCATTCTTTTTCTGTTAAAAAAAGAAACTTTCCCATGGTAACACTATTTTAGCTACATCTGTTAAATTTATGGGAGTTACCTTTAGGGTGAGTGATGATGAGTACCCCAGGTCGTTGGTATTAATTACCTAAAAAATGTGAAAAAACGATAAAATGGAAAGTGAAATCAGGTTAGAGCAAGAAGGAAAAAAGAGAAGACCTTAGCATCTTTTTCTCCATAATGTCTACACTGCTAAATATCACCTAACTTGCCCCGGAATGTTGGGGGCGTGGAGGGCAAGAGAGCACTAGAGGCATGTTTATTTGGCAGTTTCCAGTGGATAAGTGAATTCTTTCTAAAATTTCACTTTAGGGCCAAGATTTATCTAAATATGTCACTGTTTAGACCACTAAAAAAATATGGTATAAAAGTTCTGATTCTCATTTCACAATATGTTAATCTTTCTTTATTTATTCCTCCCAAATGTTTTTAAAACAATCTCTCTCTGGGACAATTGGATCCTGTGTATCCTGTCAAATTTTAGTAGAAAGCAAATTTTTATAACCAAATTATAAAGCTTTCAACACTGAGGCTTATTTATGATGGAAACATTGACAGAATATTAACTGTAGTGGCTTCCGTGATACATGTTCCAGTGAGGCAGAATTTCCAAATTGGGCAAATATTAAAATATTTAGCATCTATTTTAATGCCCTTCCCTCAACATCGTGCACCGTCTCCCCATTTCTAGAGTATATGATCCATTTTTGGAGTGATTTTTTTTTTAGATCGGACATCAACTTTATACATCATTTGAATAAAAGACCTTGATGTTGCAAATTTTTTAAACTAAAACTTGTTCTAGTTTCCCCAGGAATTAACTTTAAAAACAAGATATGGCAGAGCAGTGTCCTGTAACCACTTGACGTTTGATCTTAAATTTAACTCTCATTGACTATGATCAAATCTTCCAAAAGAAAATAATATTTTGCTTTTACCTCTGAACCGCAGTTAGGAGGGGAAGGGGAAACTCAAATTCAACCCTTCCTTTTAAAAATCACTGAGTCCAAATATGGCTCTCTATGAGGAAAATTTCTCCAACAGGCCAGGCAACTTTTCACCCATTTGAATAACAATCGAAATTCATAATACTTCTCTTCCCGAAGTCTTAACAAGCACCACAGACCTATGTTACGCTTTATATTTAATTAAAGAAAAAAAAAAAGATGGCTGAGAAATTGAGGCACTGATGAAAATAACCAACCGTTGTGTAAAGTCATTCAAAGCCCAGGGACTTGATAGCAGGAATCCCTGCTCCCAGACCACCTCCCCAGATCTAAGTGGTTAATCAGACAAGGATTCCATTAGGGTCTGAAATTGTTCGTGTGCTTTGTGGCAGCCGCAAACCCCTGGCCTGTGGAAGGAAAAAAATACATAACACGAATGAAGGTGCAGATCAAGCCTGTCCAGCCGCAGGCTCCCAGTCAGAGGCACCCCAGGAGACCCCAGATGAAGCTCATTTAATATGTATGCGAATGTTTTTGAGAGCTTTTTCCTCTTTGGCTTCGTGAAAGAGATGTTGATACCAAATGTATAGAAAGGGGACAGGAGAAAGAGACATTAAACATTCGCCTGTCAGGAGAAGGAGCAGAAACAGTAGCAGCTGGCTGTGCCTGAGAACAGAGAAAGGAAATGGAGTAAGAGGGGAAAGTGAAACTCACCATTTGAGCTCCCTTTTCCTAAACTGACAAACACCAAAAAGGGGCAAAGTGGCCGGGGGCGGCGGCGGGGGGGTGGGGAGGGAACAATGGATGGAATTAAATGTGAATGTGTGAATTCTAGGGGATTTAGTGATCTGAGAGGTGTCATTCATTTGGTACTGTGATCATTTCTTTTTAAAAATATACTTCTTTGGCTAATGTGTGCTTTTTAAGACACAGATCTTAGCTTCTTTTCCGTTATGTAAAGCTACCAAACCATCTTATTTATCAAATAATTCCCATTGAAATAGATGAAAGAAAAACGGAGGAGGAAAACAAAACATCTTTGATGTGCTGCTTTATCAGAAATGTGTGTCAAAGGTCAAAAAAGCAGTGCTCCAGAGTCTCTTAAACATGTCATTGTCATAATATAAAAACTGACTTACTAACTTAGATTATTTGGAGAGTTAAGTGCTTGTGTTATTGCAAATTAAACTAATTAGTATCATTTCCTGACAGCTGCAGCGAGTGTTAGCAATTCCACGATTTTTCTTCAGCCGTTTGTATGGGATGCATAGAGGGGAGAGAGCTTTGTGATTTAATGGAATGGGATCAGCTTATCATACTAAGGGCACAACATTCCACTCCCAATAGAGAACAGCTTCCACGCTCACTCCTTCCCAGTTTATCCACAATTATTATACTATTCACTTATTAAATAGGAAGAAGCACAGCAGTGTGAGGTGTCAGTGGTTCCTCAAACAGCCATGAGAGGAAAATATGTTGGAATTTGCCTGTAGTATTTCCCTTTTGGAATTGCAGAGATTATGCTCTCCAGTCTTTGAACCAAAATTGTAGCTGCCCGTAAAACATGCTGGAACTGATTTTCTACCACAGCTAGCTTAATTGTTATAAAGCAGCATATAAAAATGCCCCGAGTAGAGCTTCCAGCATCTGTAAATGAACAGCTGAAGCAAAAGGTTACATATTTCATCAGCTTTTCTCTGGAACGGATGAGCTTCTAACCATGAATCGTTATCAAAGACTAATGATAGGTGTTTTTGCAACACTGAACACAGGAAAACTTACATAGTGACTTCACCTATTAGACACAAAAATTAAGGAATTATTCAGACTGCATACTGTCAGTCATAATCTGATCCTTATAACAATGAGTTCCTAAGTAAGTTGAAGAAGCAACAAACTTTTTAGAAAAGAAACATGAAAAAGAAAAAAAGGAGGATAAGGACAAGAGAGAATGAAAGGAAAAAATTATGCAAAAAGGAGAAAAACTAAAGATCTGTAAGAAGTATGTAGTGAGGAGTTAAGATCATAATGGACTCTTGTATCTCATTCTTGATTTTGCTCTGACTTCTACTAATACTGATTTTTCATCCCATATTTAATAAAGGAGCAGACCCAGTGACATCTCTGGAACTATTTAAAGTGAACTAGTTAAGAAGTGAAAGAGGGAGCTGAGAGCAAGGAGAAGGCTAGAGGAAACCCTATTCTGCCCCTGCAGACTCCTTTAGTATATAAATAATTGACCTTCTTACAAACAATTCAACACTTTTGCAATCAGATGTCAAGAGCATTCTATTGTCTTTTCTCTACTGCTTAGAATTACTTTCTGTCTAGGACAAACTAAAGGATTACCAGAGAAGGAGCTTAGAAGGTGGCACTGGTATTTTGAGAAACTCGAAGTTGATTGTGATGTACAGCGGGGTTCAGAGCCATGGGATAAAGAAATGAGGTTCAGCCTGTTTAGAGAAGAGCCAAATGGCATGGTGATGAGCAGGATGGACTTTTTAAAATCTCCAAATTGTTGTGGAAAGGCAGGGCAAGGGGGCACTAGAAATGTACAAACCCTTGGGCCTGGCAACTCAACTTCCAGGAAGATATCCTACAGGTGTACACATAACTGGGTATGAGGATACTGATGGTATTATTATTTGAAATAGCACAAGATAGTATAAAACCTTAAAAGGCAAAGGTTAAATGAAGTATGTATAGGTACACAATTAAATACTACACAAATGTTCAAAAGAATGAGCAGATCTGTGGGTGCTCATGTGGCACAGCCTTAAGATAAATTAACTTTAAAAAGGAGAGAGAACAGTATATATGGTATACTATCATTTTTGTAAAAAAGAAAAAATGGGGATATGTGTGTTTGCATAATCATAGACTATCTATGGAAAGATACATAAAAATCTGGTAACCATAGTTGCCGTAGTTATCTCTGGGGAGGGGGATTTAAGCAACTGGGGTTCAGAAGAAAGAGAAAGACTTTTCACCATATGCTCTTTCATACTGCTTAAATTTTTTTCAGTGTGCAGGGTAAATGCATTGCCTCTAACATTAACTGATCTTAAAAATTAAATTTCCTTAGTAAGATGTGTTCTATTTAATTCTTCTAGAGTGCTACATTGCTATCATATATGCAGAGTTGCATTTCTATAACTTATACCTTTAAAAAGTCCTCAGTCATTTTTTTTTAAACTAAACAAACTGATAGTGCTATGTGCTTAATTCTTCTTTGTGAAACCTTTATTAAAGGTTCAGCTTTTACTGGTGATATTTATCCAGTTTGATTCAAAGCAGTTGAACTATTGCTCACTGAGCCCCTGTTAGGAGCAGACTGTTTCAATAGTGCTGTGAGAAAACACATGAATGTTCTTACCACAATATCTGGGACATAGAAGAAACTCTCTTGACTTTGTTGGATGATGGAATGATGCAGGAATGAATGAAAGAGGAAACAAAAATATAGAACTTCAAAAATTGGGCCAGGCACGGTGGCTCATGCCTGTAATCCCAGCGCTTTGGGAGACCAAGGCAGGTGGATCACCTGAGGTCAGGAGTTTGAGACCAGCCTCGCCAACATGGTGAAACTCCATCTCTATGAAAAATAAAAAATCTATTCGGGGAGCACCAAGTAGTAAGCAGCTACTTGGGAGGCTGAGGTAGGAAAATCGCTCGAACCCGGGAGGTGGAGGGTTGCGGTGAGCTGAGATCGTGCCACTGCACTCCAGCCTGGGCAACAAGAGCAAAACTCAGTCTCAAAAAAAAAAAAAAATCGAACTCTGTACATTGCAAGTCCATGTCCAAATTTTCACTGATCCACAGCAAAATGAGAATAGTAAGGACATGAAATGGGTTTATTCACTTTAAATGTCTATCTTCATAAGACCTTCTATATTTTGTATGTTATAAAGTTATTTATTTTATGAAATAATGTCATAATAAATAGTAGTTATCAATTTTTATTTTTGAAGCCATTATTCGGTAAAATAAAAGTTTGGCAAAATCTATGTTGAGCCTCCAACTTTTACGTGTCCATGAAATGTAAAGGTTTGATAACTCTGAGAAGCCAGAAGTTATAAAGATGTCAGAATAGAATGACAATGGAAAAAAAGACTTTTTGTCCACTGGCTACTTTTTATTATAATAGTTTTCCTATCTATTGTTCATTGTAAGACATTATTTAAGGTATATTAAAACAAGCATTAATAAATGTACATTTTCAAAATGATTTGTTTTTTTAAACAATTATTTAATACTTGCACCTCAAAAAAGTTTTTAACTTGGAAATAGTAACTCTTTCCTAGAAATGATTTTTAAGAAGATTGAAAATGAACCCAAAGGTAGTAAGCTAAAGTGCCATAAGGAAAGATTTACTTTTGATTAAAGCCATAATTAAGGTGGGGCGCAATGGCTCACATATGTAATCTCGGCACTTTGGGAGAACAAGGCAGGCAGATCACCTGAGGTCAGGAGTTTGAGGCCAGCCTGGTCAACATGGTGAAACCCCATCTCTACTAAAATTACAAAAATTAGCAGGTTATGGTGGTCTGCACCTGTAATCCCAGCTACTCAGGAGGCTGAGGCAGGAGAATTGCTTGAACCTGGGAGGTAGGGGTTGCAATGGGTGGAGATAGTGCCACTGCATTCCAGCCTGGGCAACAGAGCAAGACTCTGTTTCAATAAATAAATAAATAAATAGCCATAATTAGCCATATTAGCCAAATACTAGCTCCTTTACTTCTCAGTGACCACTTAGATCCTCACTGCTATGAAGGCCTGTTCATTATTAACCAAAAGGAAAACAATAATGGAGCTACTACTTCAATTTCAATTTGATGAAAAACTGTTGACTACAGTTTTGTTTTGTTTTTTTCCCTCAAGGACTAATTTTTTTTTTTTTGTCTTCCAGGCTCATTGGCCCATTGTTTTTGGAGACAAGACATAATCAAATGAAAGACCCAGCATACTGGGAATTAAATGACTCACTGGAATTCAGTTCAATTTCAGTCACACCTTTTGAGTGTCTGCGACATGCCACCTACTCTGCTAGGTACCTGGGACACAGAATGAGTGCAGCCTGGCCCCTGTCTATTGCAGATTGCTCACAATTTGCCCAGAATTTATGTATGTATGTAATTAGCCATAATGTATAATACTAAATCTATGTTCTCCTAGAAACAAAGTATGATGGAAAGAAATGAGGTGTGGGGATGGGTAATTCTACTGGGTCAGGGAAGCTTTTGAAAACTTCAAAGAGATAGCTGCTTTTAAGCTGGACTTCAAAGGATTGATGGTGAAAAAGACATTCTTTACTGTGATAGCAATTATTACAAAGTTGAAATGATCTATTAAGGAGTTTTTTTCCCCATTAAAGTGTGAGCCTTAAAAATAAGGCCTCTGCCTTATTCAATTTTGTGTCTTACTAGCCCTTAACACCAGGGCTGTTATATAACAAGGGTTCAGTACATGAATGAAGGAATTGGCTAGGCAACACAATACATTTTAAAAGGCATATTTGTAAAACATGAGATTACAGTCCCTCAACCATTAACATACAAAATGAAGAAGGACAACTGAAGAAACTCTAGTATGTAACACATATGCATGATTCCTCAACCACCTGCAAAAGCACTGGGTATACAGTTTTGAAACATGCTTTCTACTCTGAGTTTAGCATTGAAATTTATTTATCATCTTTTCCTTGATGACTAGATGTTAATATTTTTCAACATCTAAATCCTAGAGCCTGGCAAAGTTTAAGAATTTGGTCTTACCTGAGGCAAATGACTTTACACAGCTTAAAAGAGGGTGTAAAGTAGATGGTCAGTAAATGTAGTTGGCTGATGGCAATGTCTCTGGCTTAGAGAAGTTAAAGGACAGCCCATTTAAAGAAAATCCCTTGCTATGTTACATCTTTTCACTAGGAAAGGGAAAAAAGATTTCTCTCCTTCTCCCCATCCACCACTCCTTTCTTCCTTCTTTGTTTGCTTACCTTGTCAAAGATTATTCTTGCAGCCTTAGTTTATTTATTTTTATTCTATGTCCCAATAGGTAGTTCTGGAATCTCCCCAGTGTGCATGTTCATTTTCCATTTGAATCTACCCACACACACCCACCTCCATCCCCTAAGAAGATGAAGATGGAGTCTGTTTCTCTTTTCCCCATTATTTTTTCCTTGAGTAGCACTAATAACACCTAAGGGGTTGTGTTGCTGTTGCATGTACTTATTTTTATGACTGAAACAGAAAACACATCACCTTCTCAATACCCCCACTCCCAAGCATTGTGAAGAAATGTTGCACAGGCAGAAAATGAGCTACCTGGGCCTATGACGTGCCCTTTGGTTTAAGAGAGGCTAGGGCTTTAAAAAACTACCTTAAAGAGGTATATAATTGTTGGAAGCATGATGAGAGCATGATATTGGAACAGAATATAATTCATATTTTCTAATGAGGTCATGTCAGTTATAATTATTGTAGCCATCATGTGGACTCATTTTCTAGACTACCATCCCTGTAACGCCATTTACTGTGAAGTTTGGCTCACATTTGCAGTGTCAGGGAAGTGCCAATATCTATCTTTACACAATAGAACAGAGAAACTTCTACTGTCTTTTGAGCCAGATATCCATTTTTAAAATAGCCTGGGTTGAAATTTAAATGATGCTCCATAACAATTCGAAACTCACTCTGTTTTATAGGAAACAACACATTTTTATGGGGCAGTCTTCTGCAGATTCAAAAGCAGCAGTGGTGGCTCTGAAGGAGCTCTAATAAGCTACTGGATAATAAGCATATATGTTTTATTAAGTGCCTAAATAAGCATTAACATCATAGATTTCACTGCAAGCTATGTACAGCCCTTTCAGGATTCCAGACATGGAGCCAATTATTAATTCTTTCGCAAAGTAATTTACTCAGGAAGGAACATGTTAAAAAATGATTCTTATGCCAAAATTTCAGTCTTTTCTGAAGATGTTTCCCATTTAGACTAATGGAAATTTGGCCTGAGTTACAGGAAGGGCCTGGACAGCAGCCGTATATAATCAGAAAGCTTGTCATTTGTTAATTTTACAATTGTTATTCATTTTAACAAGAAACTAGGCAAACTCTATATGTACAGAAATATTTTCTCATTCTTTGCAACAACTCAATAGATTGGCTAGTATTACCATCCCTGTTTCACAATTGGGTGGCAAACAGGAGTGAGACAGAAGTGAGGGCTGAGCTCTTTTGATGATTTACTGTTTGCCCTCAAGGGCCTTTCTTGTAAACACATAAACAAGTGGAAGCAGTTAATGAAGACCTACTGTATGCCAGCACCTAGTAACTTCATGTTAAAATATTTGATATTTTTCTAATTTAAAAATCCTGCTTAATTTTTTTATTATTACAAGAACAATACAGACTTCAAACTGAAAAAAAAAGAAGGAAAAAAGAAATAAAATACTCATAGGCAAATAGGAGAAAGTTTCTATGTAGAAAGTATCTATAATCCCGTATTCCCAAAGGTAGTCAGAGGAAACCTCTTGGTATATATATCCTCTGGACTTTTCTCTCCTTTCCTTTGTTATATATTTTTCCATACTTTTACTTGAATGAGACTACAATACATGTACTGTTCTTAAACTTGCTTTTTTCACTTAAAGAAAATCACTAGTACATTTTCACAAAAGTATATACAGATTTCATTTTGGTATTAAATGACTTATGTACATCACTGTTTTAATCAAGTAATCTGGTGATTGCAAAGGAGAAAGTTAAAAAAAGTTGTATCACATAAATAGCCAGTGTGAATATATAATTCTTGATATTTCCTATTTACATATACTTTATGTATATGTTCTTTATGAGTCTCTTAAATCATTATTTAATATTTCTCTGTATAGTTTAGGTAACCAACTCTCTATTTATGGATAATTAGTTTTGTCTCAGTTTTTGTTATTACCATGTAAATATATATTTCCATGGATATAGTTTATTGTGTATTTGTCTAATAATTTCCTTAGGTTCAATTTTTAGGAATACAATTCATGGGTTAAACTTTAATACATATTGCCAGGTTGCCTTCAAGAAAGGCAAAATTTTATATCTTGTTACCAATTTATCTCTAATTATCAATGAATCTGAGAATTTTTTTCATATATTTGTTAGACATTTGTACTTCATTTGTGACTTACCTGTTCATGCTTTTGTCTATTTTTTTCCTGTCATAGTGTTTATGTTTTTGTTTTTTTATAGTTGATCTGTAATAGGCCTTTATACATCTAGGAAAATATTTCCTTGTCAAATGCATTGCAGCTTTTTTCTTGTTTGTTGTTTGTCCTTCAGCTTTGTTTATGGCACCTTTATAATAAATCAGCTTAGAAATTTTATGTTACCAAATCTTTTCATCATCCCCTTTACATCTTTTGACATTGGTAACACCACTGAAGAATTACAAAAAAATGTATCTGGCTGGGTGTGGCAGCTCACGCCTGTAATCCCAGCACTTTGGGAGGCCGAGGTGGGCAGATCAATTGAGCCCAGGAGTTTGAGACCTACCTGGGCAACATGATGAAACCCTGTTTCTACAAAAAATATGAACGGCATTGTGGTGCACACCTGTAGTCCCACCTATTCAGGAGGCTGAGGTGGAAAGATCACTTGAGCCTGGAAGTTCGAGGCTGCAGTGAGCCATGATTGCACCTCTGCACTCCAGCCTGGGTACAACCTGGGCAACAGAGAAGCTGTCTCAAAAAACAACAACAACAACAACAACAACAACAAAACAAACAAAAACCCAGTATCTTACATGCTCTCATTTTTTATATTTAAAATATTTACAACAAATGATTTTCTGAAATTTATTTTTAGGTGTAGCATGAGTAAGGGCCAAAATTTTTTTCACAGTTTTCCACCATTTGTCTCCAAACAATTTATGATCAGAAATACCACTTTTTTCATAAATTCCCACATATTCTGTAGTATGTTTCTAAACTGCTCTGTGTCATTGAGCTATCTGCCTATTCCTATATTGGTGCCTTACCATATTAATTATCACAGCTTTAGAGAAAATTTTATTATGTGGAAGGGAAGTTTTACCTCATTAATTTTTTTCAAAAATTTCCTTGACTATTTCCATGTATTTGTCCTCTATATAAATTTTATAATGAATTTATTAAGTAACTCCCCCCCCTCCAAAATTACTTTAGCATTGTTGACTATTTAACCTTAAGAAGCAAAAGGATTTGTAAGTCCAGGCATTATTCTTATGGGTCAAAACTCATATGAAATCTGGATACAGTGTTTCAATAAAAGCTCATGAATTCTATACAACTCTTATGTTAAAACATATTCAACAAATATTTATATGTCTCTGGCATAGTATTCTTTTCAATTTTGAGGTTTCTCCCATATATTAGTATAAATAAGATTTACAAGCTAAGACTGTTTCAAGCTTGTGCCATGGTTTATACAGTTGCATTTGAAATTAAAGTAAAATAATTCATAAAGTTTCTATGATTCTGTTACTTACCATCTAACCATATTGATTCCTATGCTTTGGGGTGTTGTCTGACTCAGAGAACACCCACTAAATGCATATAATGAGCATCTGCCAAAGGAATCCAGATAGTATTCTGTTCTGTGTGCCTTCATATCACAGTGAGCAGGGGTGGGGAATGGAAGCTCAATATATTTTCTTCAGTATGATAGCAGTGACGGTGAGCCCCTGGTGCTCCTCAGCCCCATAGTTTCAGGATTCAGTTTATCAACCGTCAATAGGCAAATGCATGTTTTTCTTTTCCCATGAGCTGATTAAAGTTGTGGTTTCTTGTAATTCATGGCATTCCATTGTATTTATTTCTGCTGGAGTTTTCAGGCTGGATTACTGTAACTAATATACCACTAAGTCTGTGCTGCAAAATCCTTGACCTTTTGAATCCTCCTTTTTAGCAGAAAATTGGCATAAGAAATTTCAACACAATAAATGCTTTAATTTTTTCTTAATCTTGATCCAGAATTCACATGGTTCAATTTAATTACGTCAGAGGCTCTTTGCCACCAGTATTAGTTTGGATTAAGGGTTTTTGGAGATTGTGGTGATAGGAGAAAAAGAGAGATGAGATAATTCTATTTGCAGTGGATTATTAGGAGAGAAACAAAAATATAAAATATGAATTCTTTGGTTTTTTTCTAAAATAATTTGTGCCCACAGCTCAATTTGAGCACATAGATTTGCTGGCCTCCCAAACCATGTGACTTGGAAATTGATTTAATCTTTCCTCCCAAATCATGTGACTTGGAAATTGATTTAATCTTTCACATGTGATCAAAGAATCTTTATGCACCCCCCCCACCCAATAGCAAAATGATGGACTCTTTGCATCCATAGCCTATCTGTGTAGGATTGGGAGAGATTTCGAACTAGGAGAAGAAATGGAGGCAGCAGCAGAAGGTGTTATGCTCAGAGTCTGTAGGGATATTGTTGGTCTAAACTCATGTGACTTATTTCTGTTGTTTTAGGAGTCTGCAAACTTTCTCTTTAAAGGGCCCGAGGGCCAATAGTAAATTAATTTAGGTTTTGCAGCTGACATATGGTTTCTGTGATTTCTTCTTATTATTATTCTTTCGTTTGTTTTTTTGTTTTTGTTTTTACAACCCTTTATAAACGTAAAAACATTCTTAGCTGAAAGATAGTTCAAAAACAGGCCATGGGCTAGATGTGGCCCACTGGCTTAGTTTGCCAACCCCTTTATGGGCTCATTGGAAGATAAAGTCATACAGAAATCATCAGATTATGAGATGCTGCTGATTATAATTGCAATACTACTTTATGTTTTAATTCTGTTTTATTGTTTACCCAGCCCATGCTTGAACATTGTCCCATTTGATCCTCAAGCTAACACTTACGAGACATCATTATTCCTATATGAGAGAGAAAACAAACCCAGGGAGGTAGTGACTTGTCCCAAACTACACAGATGCTAAAGGGGAAATCCAGGAATGAAGCATCTTGTGGTTCACGTTTGTTGCTCTTCTTTTATATTAAACTCAGATTGAGTAAGAGAAAATGTTGGTATAAAGGAAATCAGATTGAGAAAGCTGCTAGCTCATCATTAACATGTCTGTCCTCTGAGACCCTCAAGCTTTAAGTTGAATAAAAACCCAAGAACATACATTCCCGACTTCTTTCACAGTGCAGTGGCCTTAAGGGCTTAGATAAATTACCACATCAACTTGCAGCCCGGTCAGGATTTTGGAAAATCTCTAGTTAGCTCATAATTCCCACCTATGCTGATAAAAATGATGTGATTCGTGTTTTATTAATGCCTTAAAAGACTGATCAAAGAAGTGATAGTTTAGCTTCTAGGAACATACTCCATGATACCATAGTTGGATTGAGGGAACAGGGAGAACAAAACTGTTCACTTCATCAGCCTGCCAACAGGAGTCCGAGCAATGAAATACAACAGAATTGTTTGGAAAGACACATTAACTCAACTTGTGTGGCCCAGAGGCTAATCAGAATCTACATCATAAAGAATAGGCAAAGGTACATATGGGACTCATTCCTGCATTTTTATGGGTTAGAGACATGAACTGTGTATCCCGTTACACAGCAGAATAACACTAGAATGAGAGAGATAAGGTCCAAGAAATACAGTAACTTTATGGATTATATTGTGATATCTTTTTCGTTAAATACTATAGGCCAACATTGTTTAGTAACATTTATTTTTTAATTTGGATTTTTAGTCGCTGTTTTCTAGATTTAAAAGTGCCTATCTTTAAGAAGCCTGTTACCCTGTTACACTTAATAAATGAGTGCTACCAGAGTTCTGTGACAACTTGTGGCTTCTGCAACTTGAAAATGTGGAAATGTTGGAGAAGGTTCAGAAAAGACTATGAAAAATAAAAGTACTGTAAAAACAAAGGCTGGGAGCAAGATTAAAGGGATTTATTTTTGCTAAGGTTTAAAAATACTTAAGAGTGACTGATGCAGTGATTGGCGATCACATTAAAGGTTTCCACATAGAGCATACAGAGCGATCGTTTTCTCTTTCTGTCTGAAACAAGAGCACAAGAAGAGAATCTAGAACTTTGATTTCCAATTTGTAGGCTCCCATGGAATTACGTAGAGGGATCCTCAGACTGTTATAATTGTATCAAACACTAAATACAAAAAAGGATAACGATGTTATCTTTTTTGTGTGAAATGTTTGCTACTAAAAGGGGGTGTTTGTTTTTGAAAATGTTGAGAACCACTGATCTTGAATATAGCATTGGGAAATAAGTGAGGTACAAAAACTAACATCCAGCAATGAGAATTGTTAACCTACAAGCATTGACATGTACTTTGATAGACTGATTAAAATAGAGACCACTGTTATTTCAAGGTAACATAGAAGTTTGTTTATTCCTTTATTTATTCCACGATTAGTCTCTGAAAACGATCTATGTGTGAATGCACCAAGCATTGTTCTAAGCCTGGAGCTGCAATAGGGTTGAGGCGGGCACACTTTCTGGAATCATGTTATTCACAGTCTCTTAGTCCCTAGTAGAATATATTAATTCATGTCTAGTATGAGATTGCTTCCAGTCCTATAATTTTATTATCTTACCTTAATAGCAAGGAATAACAGATTTTGAAAAGGAAAGGTGAAGTTTTACTTTTGAGGCTTATTTCTGCATTTGAAATGAGATTGTAACCAAATAATGAACAGAAGAGTCACCTTTAAAAATCCTAAATTTTATTTCCCAGTTTGTGGGACAGCTAAAGAATATTCATTTCACCTGTACCTATCTTACATGAATGTTTCCTATATTCAGAAAGTATGTTGTTGATTTTCATTTAGACTCCAGATCCTTAAAGTACTTCAGAGAGGAAAGTTTTCCTCCTCCCCCTCCCCCTATTTGTTCTTTTCCAGGGTAAAGGTGGAGATGACTGTAGTTTTTTAGTTGTAAATTGGATTCATTCCATAAAAAGATGATGATTTAATCTCTGATTACTCATTGAGCTTTCAATTCACTTAGAGGTCTTCATGATGATTAATTTTCTTTAAAGAACATCATAAATTTATATCCTAATGGACTTGCCATGTGAAGTCTATGATTACAATATAGATAAGAGATGTTCATCTCTTCTGTTTAAGGGCTAGACCCTAGTGATATGAGCTCTTAAAGCTTATCCTTTTTCCTTTTTCTTTTGTGTTCCATTTAAAGTTATCTTTAATGTCACAGACAGTACAAGAAAGAAACAAAATTTGTCATCTTTTCTCCAGAAGTATTAGGAACCATGCTTTTCTCCTTGTTAAATGAAAATTCTTAAAATACCTTACCATAGACATTTAAATCTGCAGAGATTGTTCCAAATCTCTTACGGCAAATATTTATTGAGCATTTAAATGTGAGCCAGGAACTGGCCGGGCGTGGTGGCTCACGCCTGTAATCCCAGCACTTTGGGAGGCCGAGGTGGGCGGATCACGAGATTAGGAGATCGAGACCATCCTGGCTAACACAGTGAAACCCCGTCTCTACTAAAAATACAAAAAAAATTAGCCGGGCGTGGGGGCGGGTGCCTGTAGTCCCGCCTACTCGGGAGGCTGAGGCAGGAGAATGGCATGAACCCGGGAGGCGGAGCTTGCAATGAGCCAAGATTGTACCACTGCACTCCAGCCTGGGCGACAGAGTGAGACTCCGTCTAAAAAAAAAAAAAAAAAAAAAAAAAAAAAGTGAGCCAGGAACTCTTCTAAGCACTTCATGTATATTATCTCATTTCATCATAACAATGCTATGAAACAGATACTATTGTTATCCCCATGATACAGATGAGGAAACTGAGGCACTGACAGGTTAAGTAACCTGTTCAAAGTTACACCAGTGAAGCCAAAGATCAAGCCCTGGAAGTGGCTCTTAACCACATTCCCTACACTGCTTCTCAAGAAGGAAATGGTTGGGTTTCTTTTGAGGCATTCTTTTTCTGTTTGGTTGGTTTTTTTTGAGACAGAGTTTCGCTCTTGTCACCTAAGCTGGAGTGCAATGGTGCAGTCTTGGCTCACTGCAACCTCTGCCTCCCGGGCTCAAGTGTTTCTGCCTCAGCCTCCTGTGTAGCTGGGACTACAGGCGCGCGGCACCAAGCCCGGCTAATTTTTGTATTTTTAGATGGGGTTTCACCATGTTTGCCAGCCTGGTTTCGAACTCCTGACCTCAAGTGATCCACCCACCTTGGCCTCCCAAAGTGCTGCGATTACAGGCATAAGCCACTGCATCCGGCCTCTTTTGAGGCATTCTGACATGGGCACAATCTAGAAACATTAATCAAAAAATTTTCAAACATGTATTTATATCTATAATGCCTAGCATGGTATATTCGATAATGGAATACAGGTACTCCTTGACTTGTGATATGATTACATCCTGAGAATGCCATTATAAGTTTAAAATATCCTAAGTTGAAAATGCATTGAATATACCTACTGAATTTCACAGCTAACTTAGCCTATCCTACCTTAAACATGCTCAGAACACTTACATTAGCCTGTAATTGGGTAAAATCATCCAATGTAAAACCTATTTTATAATAAAAAGTTGAATATCTCATGTAATTTATTAAATACTGTACTTAAAAGATAGCACCATTGTAAAGTCAAAAAAATCATTAAATTGAACTATCATAAGTCAGGGATCTTCAGTATCATACAGCAGTGAAAAATGAATGAGCTACAGCTAAATGTATCAGCATAGGTGAATGTCACAAACGTGGAGATAAAAACCAAATACATAATTATTATTTAACTCATATAAAGTTAAAAAATATGCAAACCAAATAACATAATGTTTAGGGACATAAGTATACAATAAATTTTGAGAAAATTCTGTACACAAAATGCAGGATTGGGAGAAAGAGGGAAATATAATTTGGGAAGGCTACATAGGGAATTTCAAATTACTGATAGTGATACACAGGTGTTTTGTTTATTACTATTTTAATCATGTATATATGTTATATGTTTATTATGTATATTTCATAATTACATATTTTAAGGAAATAATATACAAATGGAAGGAAATATCTTTATTGCAAAGTGGATAAAGCAATATTTCAATAAAGCATCAAATATTAACTAAGATTTTCTTAATTAGAACTTCTCTATGCTCCAGTGAATTTTTAGTCATTATAAGAACTGACAGGTCAGGCACGGTGGCTCATGCCTGTAATCCCAGTATTTTGGGAGGCTGAGGCAGGCAGATCACTTGAGGTCAGGAGTTTAAGACCAGCCTGGCCAACATGGTGTAACCCCCTCTCTACTAAAAATACAAAAATTAGCCGGGCTTGGTGATGCATGCCCGTAATCCCAGCTACTCGGGAGGCTGAGGCAATCACTTGAATCCAGGAGCCGGAGGTTGCAGTGAGCCGAGATCGTGCCATTGTGCTCTGTTGGGTGACAGAGCGAGACTCCATTCTCCACCCCACCAAAAAAAAAAACAGACAGATCCTTTGAATTGTAAAAGAATAATTAAATCATTTCTAAGGTAGCAGAGTTGAGGGTATATTTTCTGATTTTCTCATTTAAAAAATTGTTTATCAATATAAGAAAATTATGATGACTATCAACAGATGTATATGAATCACCATCACTCGCAATTCCTCACTGCCACCAGATAACAGCATTTACTGAGTAACACCAGAGTTTTTGCCATCATTAGGAAAGATAATCAGTGTTATTTTACTCTTTGTGACACTCTGAATCGGGGGAAAGCTATTTTTAACTGATATCTTAGGGATCATAGCAACTGATCTGTGGTATCAATTCCAATTCTTGACTGTTACTTCTAAAGCCTGTATGTGAATTCAATAACAACAGTGAAATTATTCTGCAAATGCCATCCTAATGTTCATATGTGAAACCTGGGTTCTCTACATGCAATCGAACTGCCTACACAGGTGACTTGAACCTACGATATGAGGGAACAGAATATCAGCCTTCCTAGAGCCCACTTCATTTAGACCCACCTCTGACTTTGAACCCCTCCCACTCTTTCTCTTCCGGCTATTTTCGTGCCTGGAAACAAAAGACTGGGAAGTAGAAAAGTTTAGCTTTTTATTCTTTTCCCATCACTCTCAAAAGTCTAAAATTCTGAACTTATCAATGTTGAAGTTCACTAAGAAGTAGAAGGTATTCAATCAATCCTTTAATTTAAATTAGTGAGTATTTTATTGAGCACCCAGATAGTCACACACTGTTCTAGGTGCTCAGAAGAACATAGAAGATAGGTTAAATGTGATTATTGCTTTTAAAAACTGTATAATTGGGGAGGCAATACTAAATACATTCTATAATTTAAAGCAATACAAATAAGGTGTACAATTACTTAGCATAGTATAGATATAATGCTACAGAAAGTCAATATCAGTTTTTATTTTAAAAGATTTTTTTTTTCAAAAAATTCTATGATCCTAAGATTTTATGTTCTGAACTATTCAAAAGTTAACTGGAGTCTAAATTTTGTATTAGACTCCAGTCATTGTATTTTGTATTTGGTATTTTTAACAAAATTACATCCCATTATTTAAAGTAACACTGCATGTTGGCTGCTTTGCCTGTAGAGTAGCCATTCTTTCATTTCTTTACCTCTTTAGTAAACTCGCTTTCACTTAAAAAATAGTAACACTGTATTTTAAGCACAATTTTAGCAAATAAAATCCAACAATATATAAAATGAGTAATGCATCATGACCATGTAGGGTTTATCCCAGGAATGCAAGGATGTTTTGACATTAGAAAATCGAACATAGCAGGGTGTGGTGGCATGCACCTGTCATCCTAGCTACTTGGGAGACTTACACAGTCGGATCACTTAAGCCCAAGAGTTTGAGGTTACAGGGAGTTGTGATCATGCCATTGGACACTAGCCTGGGTGACAGAGCAAGACTCTGTCTCTCTCTCCCTCAAAATAAATAAATAAATCAAACAGACTAAATAGAAAAACCATGTGATCATCTCAATAAATGCAGGAAAAGATTTGGCAAAATCCAACATACATTTCTGAGAAGAATGCTTAGAAAACTAAAAATAGAAAGAGACATCCTTAACCTGATAAAAGGCATCTTTGGAAAACCTGCAACTAACATCAGACTTAATGGTAAGACTGAAAACCTTTTTTTTTTTCGGATTCTCGCTCTGTCACCCAGGCTAGAGTGCAGTGGCATGATCTTGGCTCACTGCAACCTCCACCTCCCACGTTCAGGAGATTCTTCTGCCTCAGCCTCCCAAGTAGCTGGGACGTGCGCTACCACACACGGCTGATTTTTGTATTTTTAGTAGAGACAGGGTTTCACCATATTGGCCAGGCTTGTCTCGAACTCCTGACCTCATGATCAGCCTGCCTCGGCCTCCCAAAGTCCTGAGATTACAGGCGTGAGCCACTGCGCTCAACCCAAAAGCCTTCTTAAGATCAGGAACAAGCTAAGCCATGTCCTCTACCACCAATCCTATTCAACATTATACTAGATATTCTATTCAGTTCAATCAGGCAAGAAAAATAACAGACACCATATTAGGAAGGAAAATAGAACTGTTTTTATTCATAGACAATGTCATCATTCAAGTAGAAAATCTGACGGAATCTACAATGAGCCAGAAGAAGTGAGTTCATTGAGATTTCTAGTTATAAGGTTAATATACAAAAATTAGTTGCATTTCTGCTAACAAAAATCAGAAATTAAACTTAAAAGGCAATACCATTTACAATAACATAAAAATATGGAATACTTAAAATTAAAATTTGACAAGAGATACGAAAGAACTGTGTGCTGAAACTTTAAACATTGTTGAGAGAAATTAAAGAAAATCTAAATAAATAAAGAGATAAATTGTGCTTATGGGTCAGAAGACTCAGTATTGGCATACTGATAAATTGACCAACATAATACAAAGCCCAGAAATAGGTACATACATAGATAATTGATTTTTTTTCACACGACTGCAAAGGCAAGTCAGTGAAGAAAATGCAGGTTTTTCAATAAAGGGTGCTAGAACAGTCAAATACCCATATGCAAAATAATAAACTTCCATCCACATTTCATACTATATTTAAAAAATTAACTCAAAATGGACCTCAGAATTAAAAGTAAAACACAAAACTCTAACACTTCTAGAGTAAAGTATGAGAGAAAATTTTTATGACTTTGAATTAGGCAAAATTTTCTTATTTTTATTTTTATTTTATTTTATTTTATTTTATTTCATGATTATTACACTTTAAGTTTTAGGGTACATGTGCACAATGTGCAGGTTAGTTACATATGTATACATGTGCCATGCTGGTGTGCTGCACCCATTAACTCCTCATTTAGCATTAGGTATATCTCCTAATGCTATCCCTCCCCCCTCCCCCAACCCCACAACAGTCCCCAGAGTGTGATGTTCTCCTTCCTATGTCCATGTGTTCTCATTGTTCAATTCCCACCTATGAGTGAGAACACGTGGTGTTTGGTTTTTTGTCCTTGCGATAGTTTACTGAGAATGATGATTTCCAATTTCATCCATGTCCCTACAAAGGACATGAACTCATCATTTTTTACGGCTGCATAGTATTCCATGGTGTATATGTGCCACATTTTCTTAATCCAGTCTATCATTGTTGGACATTTGGGTTGGTTCCAAGTCTTTGCTATTGTGAATAGTGCCGCAATAAACATACGTGTGCATGTGTCTTTATAGCAGCATGATTTATAGTCCTTTGGGCATATACCCAGTAATGGGATGGCTGGGTCAAATGGTATTTCCAGTTCTAGATCCCTGAGGAATCGCCACACTGACTTCCACAATGGTTGAACTAAAATGGGCAAAGGACATGAACAGACGCTTCTCGAAAGAAGACATTTATGCCGTCAAAAAACACATGAAAAAATGCTCACCATCACTGGCCATCAGAGAAATGCAAATCAAAACCACAATGAGATACCATCTCACACCAGTTAGAATGGCAATCATCAAAAAGTCAAGAAACAACAGGTGCTGGAGAGGATGTGGAGAAATAGGAGCAAAATTTTCTTAAGGCAAAATTTTCTTTCAACACCCAAAAGCAAGCTGTAAAAGAAATAAAAAGACAAATTATACTTCATCAAATGAAAAACTTCTCTCTGAATTATGCTCTTAAAGAATAAAAAGACAAACCCCAGACTGGGAGAAAGTATTTACAAAGTATACATCTGATAAAAGGGTTATATCCAGTATATGTAATAAAGAACTCTCTCAAAACTCAATAATAAGAAAACAAATAACCCTTTCGAAAAAAGGGGCAAAAGTATTAAACAACCACTTCACTGAAGAAAATATATGAATGGCAAATAGGCATATAAAAAGATGCTCAAGGCCGGGTGCGGTGGCTCATGCCTGTAATCCCAGCACTTTGAGAGGCTGAGGCAGGCGGATCATGAGGTCAGGAGTTCGAGACCAGCCTGACCAACATGGTGAAACCCGTCTCTACTAAAAATACAAAAATTAGCTGGGCGTGGTTATATGCACCTGTAATCCCAGCTACTTGGGAGGCTGAGACAGGAGAATTGCTTGGACCCAGGAGGTGGAGGTTGCAGTGAGCCAAGATTGTGCCATTTCACTCCAGTCTGGGTGATAGAGTGAGACTTTGTCTCAAAAAAAAAAAAAAAAAAAAAAAAGCTCAAAATATTTAGCCATTAGGGGACTACAAATTAAAATCAGAATAAGCTATTGCTACATATCTATAAGAATGTCTAAAATAAAAAAGACTCATCATATCAAGTGTTGGTGAAGGTGAGGAGCAACTTGATCTCTATAGATCACTGGTGGGAATATAAGATGCTGAAACCACTTTGAAAAAGTTTGCCAGTTTCTTAAAAATTTAAGCACCCATTCACCACATTCCATTCCATTATTCCTTACCACTCCCCTCCCAAAAAAGAAAGTATATGTTCATACAATGATTTTTATGTGAATGTCTATAACAAATTTAGGTGTGGCCTTGACTGGATTAAGAAATACATAGAAACCTGGTAAAGCATTATTTTGGGGTCTGTATGTGAGAGCGTTTCTAGAGGTTAGCATGTGAGTCTGAGTGGACTAGATGGGGAAAATCCACCCTCAATATGGGTGGGCACTATCCAATCCACCAGGGTCTGGAGAGAACAAAAACAAAGAAAAAGCAAATATGTCCATCTATCTGCTGAATCTGGGAGACACCCTTCCTCTCCTGTCCTTGGAAAACCAACTATAGACTCCCAACCTTTGGACTCCAGGACTTACCCCAGCAGCCCCTCTAAGTTCTCAGGCTTTTGGCATTGGATTGAGAGTTAACACCATAGGCTTCCCTGGTTTCGAGTCCTTTGTACTTGGACTGAGCCATGCTACCAGCACCCCAGGGTCTCTTGTTTGCAGATGGTGTGTTGCAGGACTTCTCATCCTCCATAATAGTGTGCACTAACCTCCCAATAAGTCCCCTCTCATATATCCATATATATATATACTCTTGATTCTGTCTCTCTGGTGAACCAAGTCAATACAAATAGCCAAAAATTGGAAACAATCCAAATGGCCATCAACAGGTGAATGGATATACAAATTGTGATATACCCATATGATGGAATAATGCTTAGCAATAAAAAGGGATGGGCTATTGATACACATAATATGGATCTCAAAATAATGATGCTGAATGAATAAAGCCAGAAAATAAGAGAATATACTGTATAAGTCCAGGACCAGACAGATTCACAGCCGAACGCTACCCGAGGTACAAGGAGGAGCTGGTACCATTCCTTCTGAAACTATTCCAATCAATAGAAAAAGAGGGAATCCTCCCTAACTCATTTTAGGAGACCAGAATCATCCTGATACCAAAGCCTGGCAGAGACACAACAAAAAAAGAGAATTTTAGACCAATATCCCTGATGAACATCGATGCAAAAATCCTCAATAAAATACTGGCGAACCAAATCCAGCAGCACATCAAAAAGTTTACCCACCATGATCAAGTGGGCTTCATCCCTGGGATGCAAGGCTGGTTCAGCATATGCAAATCAATAAATGTAATCCGGCATATAAACAAAATCAACCACAAAAACCACATGATTATCTCAATAGATGCAGAAAAGGCCTTTGACAAAATTCAACACCCCTTCATGCTAAAAACTCTCAATAAATTAGGTATTGATGGGCTGTATCTCAAAATAATAAGAGCTATCTATGACAAACCCACAGCCAATATCACACTGAATGGGCAAAAACTGGAAGCATTCCCTTTGAAAACTGGCACAAGACAGGGATGCCCTCTCTCACCACTCCTATTCAACATAGTGTTGGAAGTTCTGGCCGGGGCAATTAGGCAGGAGAAAGAAATAAAGGGTATTCAATTAGGAAAAGGGGAAGTCAAATTGCCCCTGTTTGCAGATGACATGATTGTATATCTAGAAAATCCCATTGTCTCAGCCCAAAATCTCCTTAAACTGATAAGCAACTTCAGCAAAGTCTCAGGATACAAAATCAATGTGCAAAAATCACAAGCATTCTTACACACCAATAACAGACAAACAGAGAGCCAAATCATGAGTGAACTCCCATTCACAATTGCTTCAAAGAGAATAAAATACCTAGGAATCCAACTTACAAGGGATGTGAAGGACCTCTTCAAGGAGAACTACAAACCACTGCTCAATGAAATAAAAGAGGATACAAACAAATGGAAGAACATTCCATGCTCATGGGTAGGAAGAATCAATATCGTGAAAATGGCCATACTGCTCAAGGTAATTTATAGATTCAATGCCATCCCCATCAAGCTACCAATGACTTTCTTCACAGAATTGGAAAAAACTACTTTAAAGTTCATATGGAACCAAAAAACAGCCCGCATCGCCAAGTCAATCCTAAGCCAAAAGAACAAAGCTGGAGGCATCACACTACCTGACTTCAAACTATACTACAAGGCTACAGTCACCAAAACAGCATGGTACTGGTACCAAAACAGAGATATAGACCAATGGAACAGAACAGAACTCTCAGAAATAATGCCACATATCTACAACTATCTGATCTTTGACAAACCTGACAAAAACAAGAAATGGGGAAAGGATTCCCTATTTAATAAATGGTGCTGGGAAAACTGGCTAGTCATATGTAGAAAGCTGAAACTGGATCCCTTCCTTACACCTTATACAAAAATCAATTCAAGATGGATTAAAGATTTAAAGGTTAGACCTAAAACCATAAAAACTCTAGAAGAAAACCTAGGCATTACCATTCAGGACATAGGCATGGGCAAGGACTTCATGTCTAAAATACCAAAAGCAATGGCAACAAAAGCCAAAATTGACAAATGGGATCTAATTAAACTAATGAGCTTCTGCACAGCAAAAGAAACTACCATCAGAGTGAACAGGCAAACTACAGAATGGGAGAAAATTTTTGCAACCTTCGCATCTGACAAAGGGCTAATATACAGAATCTACAATGGACTCCAACAAATTTACAAGAAAAAAACAGACAACCCCATCAACAAGTGGGCAGAGGATATGAACAGACTCTTCTCAAAAGAAGACATTTATGCAGCCAAAAGACACATGAAAAAATGCTCATCATCACTGGCCATCAGAGAAATGCAAATCAAAACCACAAAAAGGAGCGGATGAAAAAAGGGGAAATATATTAGTAATCGTAAAGATAGAAGTGACAAAAAAAAAAACAACCCACAAAAAGACACCATCTCACACCAGTTAGAATGGCGATCATTAAAAAGTCAGGAAACAACCGGTGCTGGAGAGGATGTGGAGAAATAGGAACACTTTGACACTGTTGGTGGGACTGTAAACTAGTTCAACCATTGTGGAAGTCAATGTGGCGATTCCTCAGGGATCTAGAACTAGAAATACCATTTGACCCAGCCATCCCATTACTGGGTATATACTCAAAGGATTATAAATCATGCTGCTATAAAGACACATGCACATGTATGTTTATTGTGGCACTATTCACAATAGCAAAGACTTGGAATGAACCCAAATGTCCAACAATAATTAAGAAAATGTGGCACATATACACCATGGAATACTATGCAGCCATAAAAAATGATGAGTTCATGTCCTTTGTAGGGACATGGATGAAGCTGGAAACCATCATTCTCAGCAAACTATTGCAAGGACAAAAACCAAACACCACATGTTCTCACTCATAGGTGGGAATTGAACAATGAGAACACAGGGACACAGGAAGGGGAGCATCACACACCGGGGCCTGTTGTGGGGTGGGGGGAGGGGGGAGGGATAGCATTAGGAGATATACCTACTGTTAAATGACAAGTTAATGGGTGCAGCACACCAACATGGCACATGTATGTATATGCAACAAACCTGCACGTTGTGCACATGTCCCCTAAAACAAAGTATAATAATAAAAGAAAAGAGAATATACTGTATGATTCCGTTTAAGTAAAACTGCAGAAAATTCAAACTAATTTATAGTGACAGTTGATCAATTGTTGCCTGGGGCAGAGGTTAGGGAGGGGTGTGAGAGAGAGATTACAAATTAATAGGCATGAGAAAACTTTGGGGGGGTTACGGCTATGTTCACTATCTTGATTGTGATGATGGTTTTACTAGTCTGTGTTTGTGTTGGTATAGACATAAAAATAGATATCATATCATATATGTATATCTAAACTTATAAAAGTATACAGTTTAAATATAAGTAGTTATTGTATTGTCAATTATGTATAAATAAAACTTTAAAAATTATATAGGTCCTACAACTTTGTTCCCTTAATTATCCAAGAGTTTAACCAAAGTCTCTGACTATGTTTAAAATATTCACTGTTTCATCCCAAATGACACTACCCATAATTGGAAAACTAAAAATTCCTTAACTGTATAATGAATTATATTTAAGTACACAATGCAAAATGAGCACTTATTTATTAAAATAATGTTTTTTTAAAAAACTTTGAAGCGATATCCAGACAAACTATAAAAATCTAACAGGAATTGCAGGCATGTGAAACTAAAACTAGAATATAAAATGAAAATTATGTACATGTCCAAACAAGAATATACATAGAGGCCCTGTGTAACATTTTCAGTGGGATTTTCTCTTGGTGCATTTCTAACCCTATGATGAAAAATATCTTTTCTTAAAGTGTATAATTACCCTCTGTCACTCTTAAATCTCCTCTGGTGTCTAAGCTCGTTTAATAATGGTGAACAGATGAGCGGAAATTAAAAATAAAGGCCTTCTACCAATTTAGCACCCTGCACATAATGTACCTATAATGATAGTTTGATTGCCAGTGCCCATTATTTTGTTGCTGCCTTTTTTTCTATTACCGCACCAGAGCCCTGGGTTTCAAAAAGAATGCAGCATCCTGTTTGATAAAACCAGAGCAATTTGCATGAACACCAGTTTTAGCCTGTATTAGAAAGATGCACAGAATAAAGTGGAAAACATAATGTAACGCCACGTGGACCATTTAATGTCAGTGGCACTCTTCACTTAAATATCATATTACATTTGGTTAATTTATTTTCCAAAAAAGAAAAGTGAAAAGCATGATTTTTTTTCCAGCAGAATAAGGGACGAAAATTGAAGTGTTTATGGATAATAAAATGAATGAGAAAAATATATCAAAATGAGGCTAGCGAGTTCCCTACCACAGTTCCCTCAGTGGATATGGAGCAAGTGAAAAATAGGAATTTAAGGTAAAGCCGAAAGAGATATTATCCAAGTTTGGTAGAGAGCAGTCAAGTCTTGAAATACCATTATAATTTTAACTATTATTTGGATCTGAAAACCTCCTGTTTTAAGACTGTTATCTTCGATTACTCTTATCCAATCATATATGGTATCTTATTTATATTTCTATTTTTCCTAGGGAAAATCATGATAATCGTAATAACTGCTAATATGTAGGAAGGAAGCCTCCACACTATACATTATGATTGCAGTAAAAATAATAAATTGGGTTTTTCAAATGGTTGTGATGACTTCCCTCACTTTTAACACTAAGTAGACCAGTTATTTTAGTGAAGTGTGGACATGGCCTCAGACACCTGCCTCAGTTCCCCGTGAGGGCGTTGCTCCCCGGGACGCGGTGCTCCCTGCTGAAGTGCGTGGAGGACGTCCAGGCCACTGGGCGCTCACATCTGGGCCGCAGAAGGGGACGTGGGAGTGAAGAGACCCTAATGCGACCTAACTAATATGCAGCACGTTCAAAGTTCTGTGAGAAGATGTGTTATGTAAAACCCCACTCACCACCAAACACAGAGTCTCAATGCGGAGCTGAGGGCTCAGTTATCGCTTCCCCTGCCTGGCAGACCTGATGGATGTAAACAGCTTGTGGTAACATCAGGGCCCAATCTAGCGCCAGTAAAAGATCTCCCTCTCCACAGACCTCTGCAGTTACTCAGGAGGATTGTAGACGGTTTTCAGTTACCCTAAAAACAACCCGTGTAGGCCCGTCTTGTCCGTGGACAAGCAGACTGTATGGATCATTTGTCTTTCCGTGGACGCTTTTCCTCGCCCTCCACCACCTGTACAAGCAACTCTGGCCCTCGACGTAAATCCCTGCAATCACTATAACCTTCTCCCTCAGTTACTTCCTTGATTTTATAGCAACGTGTGCTCCGTTTTCCCACTAGATGTTCTGGAGCTTGGATAGGAATTTGAATCCATTCTTTGGGCTGTTTTCTGAGACCAGTTCTGTGTGGGGTCCTAAAGCTCCTTGTCGATGTGGGAGGCGATTTTGAGGCGATGGAAGCTGCCTTGGCCCTCGCACTCCCTGCTCCCGGGGGCAATGGGGTTCGGCAGAGAGCACGATTTTACACATATTAAGTGCCTCTGAGTCCTGTAGAGAACCTCCAGCCCCAGACTTCCGCATGAAACAAGGGCGCACAGACTGGAGCTGTGGGGGTTTGAGGAGAGCCGTTTATTTGGAGAGCCTAGCACAGGAGGCGGCCCTGTCTTTATGGGTCTGAAGAGCCCACCTTTAGACTGCTAAGTGCTGCCCTGGTCTCTTTAGGAAGGGTTCAATGTCAGCATGCTCGAAGACAAGCAGAAGAAAAACAGCCAGAAAGGAAGAAGGCTCAGGGGGAGTGACTCCACCAGGCCAGCCGAGAGGGAACCGGGTCTCTCCTCCTTGACTAACAGCCAGTGGGGCATGCAGGCACCCCGGCAAGTGCCACCGAGCATCAGCTCCCAGGAGCCAGGCCTTACTCAAAGACAAAGGATGAGCACAGGACACAACCCATTCAAAGGCTTCCCAGCCTTAGCCATGGCCTCCTGCACCTCTCATATAAGCAGCCGGTAATGGAGTCTCCCAAGGAGGCGCTGGAGCTCAACCTTCTAAAGCCAGATCCAACAACTACCCATTTGAATGGTTGGCCGGTGGCTCAGAGCCAAGCGTTCCTGTGGCTGGATTACATACTCCTGTCTTCTTCTTTTTCCTCCTTGGCTGATCATAGACACAGCAGAGACCCTGTAGGGATGGATAACCTGCGTTTTAGATTCAGGGAGAAGGGGACATGCCAGGTTGTGACATGCCTGGAAGACACAGCTCCGTCTTCCAGGCCCAGCAGGGAGCCCGCCTCCATAGTGGAGAGGATGGTCGAGCTGACCTAATAAATATTTTCCATCTCTAACCTCAGAAATTATTTTCATGTGTCACAGCTCAGTAAGGAACGATGAAAAATAAAGTTTCCCTGATTAGACAAGACCTGCAGATCACTGGGAGTAGAATCTGAAACTGTTCTCTGTATTGCTCAAGAAGTCATTCTCCACACTCATCAGAGAGCTGATGTCACCCCATCCCTACTCAACTACACAAAGTAAGTGAGTTTGTTTCTTTCCTGATTACATGTCTATTGTTTCCTTGTCATCTCATATACCCCATCCCTCCCCACTCCAAAATCTACAACAGCAGAGTTTTTATCTGCTCTTTTCTCCTTTGAAGATTTGAAAACTTACCTATTTCTGTGTGAGAATCTCAGATCCGATTCTGCCTGCAGCCACAACACTTCTCTGCGGGGTGGGAAATGTGGTCGGATGAGTGGTAGGAAAATGCCTTTCGGAAAATTTTTTGATTTGCTACACTCTATTGAGTCCTAGTGGGAAGTCAGCATCCCTTTACTATTTTGGAAAATTCTCAGAGACGATATGCAGAAAAGTTTCAGCAAAACATTTGCCATCCTAATAACTTTTCTACATTGTCCCAAGGTAAGAAGAGAGGGGCTAGGGAAGGGAGCCTGTTAAAACGTGGTTCTTCCTTCTTCTCCATGCTGGGCTAGGGGCAATGTCATCTCTAAACAACAGTCCCAATTTAGGGAAGCTTTTGGTCCAGAGAAGGACGTGGTTAGCGTAATAAAAAAAGCCTCATTTAAACTATTTGCATTTAATTTCGGTTCAGACCTCTTCAGTAGAGTTTAGTTGGCAAGGGGATATTGATAACCCCAGCCAGGAGGTCAGATGCAGCAGGCAACCAAAAATCCAAGGGCTTCATTTGGCAACTTCAAGAACATAAACCCCCTCAGAGCAGCTCACTTAAGGCCACCAGGTCTTTAGGTTGATTGCCTGAATTCTAATTCTTGATTTAAACCATCTCATGTCTGCAGGTTGAGTATCCCTTATCCAAAATGCCTGGGACAGAAGTGTTTCAGATTTTGGATTTTGGAATATTTGCATATATGTAATGAGCTGTCTTGGGGATGGGACCTGCATCTAATCGTGAAATTCATTTATGTTTCATATACATGTTATACATACCTACACTGCTATCCAGTTTCTCCAACAGCTTGATTTTCTGTGGTATAGATAAACATAAATGCTTCCTCTTTCATATCACTGTTACCCGTAGGAGTACCTGTAGTCCTTTTCGACATTTTCCACAGTATCTTTACACCACAGTGCAAAGAATAAACAAACAAACAAACAAACAAACAAAAAACCACAGTGAGTGATGCACCTAGGTTTGGGCCCCATGTGGGGACATTGGACAGGAACCCCCTGTTGGTGCATCCGGCTGGCACATGGGCCGTTCTATTACCCTTGGTGGGTGTACTTGTGTAGGGTAATCTGGGCATGAGCAGAAAAGATACATTGCAGCTGAAGGGGGATAGGACGTCCCCAGTTTCCCTTGGGGACGCTGAATAAACGGTGTGTTGTACACCTGTGTTTTGACTGCAACCCATCGAATGAGATCAGGTGTGAAATTTTCCATTTGTGGTAACATGTTGGCATTCAAAAAGTTTTGGATTTTGGATCATTGCAGACTTGAAATGTTTGGCTGAGGGATGCTCAACCGGTTTTAGAATTAGGATAAATTCTCTTCAAGGGCTTATTGTTTAATGAGATCCAACATTGACAGGATACAGACTACCAGAGAAAAAATCATTTTCTAGGGATTCGTCCTAATGTTGTTTTCCATCACACTGTCCAAGAATCTTCCTAAGGAAGAAGTGGGCTTTACTTTTGAGAAAACTTCAAAAGTGTGATCTGCTTCCTCATGTCCAATCTAAGAGGCAACAAGTTTGGTAGTTAAGTGTGCTGGTTTTGAGGTCAGTGTACCTGTGTTAGAGCCACGGGTCTAACACAGAGAAATCTTAGGGACCTTTAGTGACATCCTTCTTCTTACAGAAAAGGAAAATGAGGCCAAGAGAGGAAAGGCGACTTGCTCAAATGTTTACAGTAGAACCCAGGTCTTCTAAAATTGCTTCTAATATTTCTTCTCAGAGAACTGGCAGAACTAGCAAAGTGGCTTTCCAAACCGTAGTCTACTTTTTCTAGTTTTTGTATGAGTCATTTTGTTTTGCTGTGTTTTTTTGAAGTATAACATAGATGCTCGCAAGTGCACAAATCATAAGTGTACACCTGGATCCATGTTCATAATGTGGTCACATCCATATAACCAAACACCCAAGTCAAGGAACAAAATGTTACCAAGTCCCCTCCCACTTTGTTGCCCTTTCCAGTCACTGTCCCACTAAGAATTGCCACTGTTATGACTTGCCTGGTTTTAAACTTTAGGTAAAGTGGATCATATGGTATGTGCTCTTTGGTCTGGATTCTTTTGCTCAATGTTATATTCATGAAAGTCATCTCTTGTATTATATGTAATAGTTTATTTTTTTATTGACAAACAGTATTCCATTATGTAAATACCAAATTTATTTATCCATTCTATTGTCGACATTTGTGTTATTGTCAATTTTTATCTATTATGCATAAAGGAAACATTTTTGCACATGTTTTGTCAGGCATATGTATGTATCACTGGTGGAGTAGAATTGCTGAGTCATAGAATATTTGTAATTTAGTTTTAGTAGACACTGCCCAACAATTTCCCAAAGCGATTGTACCAATTTACACCTTTACCACCAGTGTATGAGAGTTCTAATTGCTCTATATCCTTGCCAGAACTTGCCACTAACAATGCCTTTCTCAAGAAATAAATTTATTGCTTTTCTTTCATTTGTAGAAAAGTTAGTTGAAGAGGTGAAAAGAAGAATTTTGTCTCAAATTTATTTTATATTTCTAATTGCTTTTGAGATGTCTCAGGTCCTACCCCCTAAAGATTTTCTGTTTTACCCCAGTATTGTCAGCCTTAGGTAAATGACTATAGGAATATAATTTAGAGTTCTTTTTTTTTTTTTTTGAGACGGAGTCTGGCTCTGTCGCCCAGGCTGGAGTGCAGTGGCGCGATCTCAGCTCACTGCAAGCTCCGCCTCCCGGGTTCATGCCATTCTTCTGCCTCAGCCTCCGGAGTAGCTGGGACTACAGTCGCCCACCACCACACCCGGCTAATTTTTTTGTATTTTTAGTAGAGACGGGGTTTCACCGTGTTAGCCAGGATGGTCTCGATCTCCTGACCTTGTGATCCGCCCGCCTCTGCCTCCCAAAGTGCTGGGATTACAGGCATGAGCCACCGCGCCCGGCTAGAATTTTAAGAAGGCTATTCCTAGAGGACTTTCTGTCCACCCACTTAGCTAAAATATTACAATTAAAGATGGCTTCCATTGACTCTTAAAGTCTTTTGCTTTTCAGGTGTGCTTTATTGAGAAACAAAGATTTACTTTCAGCTAAGACCATAGCTGACAGTTCTGGGACAGCTTGACGGTAGGTATCCTGATGTTAATTCCGAAGACAGATGCAGAAAGGATATCATCAGTAGGTGTGAGGAAGAGCACTATCACCCACCCCTCGGGTCAAGTGCTAGCTTGCAGCCTCCACATTTTAGAGACTACTTTCTTATCAGAATGTTCACTTAGCCTGTAGAGTTATGGTAAGACCAAAAAGGAGATAAACTTAACCTTAATGCTGGTATTTGAAACTCAGTGTAGACTATTTGAAAACAAAACCTTTAACTGTCACTAAGTCCAAAATTAAAGTTTTGCCCCAAATAGAAACCAATTGATCCAGTGTTTTTATGCTGTATTAACAGCACAATCTAGCGAGCTGCATCTCTGAGGCCACCAAAATCAGTAATATTTGGGCCAGCACTCTATAAAAATATAAACTCAATTGACTTACATTAATGACATAATGTAATTTGCTGAAATCTTATACTGTGCCAATTCCAGTTGTATAATAATCTCTTTAAATACATTATTATACAGTCCTGACAATATCCCTTTGGGAGAGTTATGTTGTCCCCAGTTTGTGTATTAGAAAACTGAAGCATAAAAAAGTTAAAGACCTTCCCCTTCTATAAGTGGCAGCATAGGGATTCAAGATAAAATCTGTTGGACTTCAGTTCTCTCATAGGAACCATTGCCTTTGACTGCCTCCTGCAGAAAACATACAACAGGACTTCAAGCTGGAAAGACCTGCAAGTCGTAATCTGAGCCCTATGTTTATCTCCACCTTTCTCTACCTGTCTCTTCCCCTATCTCTATCACTCTCTCTACCTCCTTCATGACCTGTCACCCACCAACTTTCTTGCCATGGAAGGTGCGCCTTGTGCATTTGCTTCTCCTGATAAATCTCCGACAGAGAAGGCCTCACAAACACATTTTAGTTTGAAGCAGACTCTGCCGCAGCACCATCTGCCAGCTTGATAAAGACAATCCTCCTTTAATTAGGAATGTTGAAATGTTGGAAATCCAGGCCAACTTCTAGCATTACAGAGAAAACTAGAGTATGGAATCCTTGGAGGAAGAAGCCAAGAGTTGGGTCCAGATTTTCAGGGAAAACACACAACTTGCCTGAGTTCAGGAGAAATGCGGCCTTGTGCTCTGTCCTTGGGAGGCTTCCTGCACCCTCCCAAGTGGCCTCCGTGGTCGCACTGCCAGGGGCCAATGCACTGGGAAAAGTTCTCAGTGTGTTCACATGTTTCTAGCTTGTGTCTTTCCTTACATATGTGTGGGTTTTTTCTTAATAAAGGTTTGGCCAAAACTAACTATTTTTGAATGTGCAGTTACTGAGCAAATACTAGACATTTCTCCAACATTCCCATTGAACTTGAATATTCCAGAAAGGCACTTTACCCTGAAGAGGGTTTTACTTCAGGCCTGGGGTACATTCTTTCTAAAATGGTGGAAATCAAAATTAAGTATACCTGGGAATTATTGCACACATAGTATATATAATTATAGAGTTAATACAATACCACTTTAAATCATTGAAAGAGAATGTATACTTGAATGTAGTATAGTCACTATAGCCAAATTGATAATTTTTTTTCATGTATTACACAGATTTTAATATAATCAGGCCTTCTAAAATAAAAAACAATTTGGTGCATTATAACGATAGATTTGTTTTATTTCAGCTGTTTAATATTCCTCAAAGGTAAAGGTGTTGTTTATGTTCTTAAATTTTAGCCATCTTTTATTAATTTAGAGAGTGATGTAATCTATTATTATAACTACTGTTCAGCTGAATTGTCTATTGTTTAAAAAGTTTTTATAATATGATTTGATAGTAAATGTTAGTCATTACTAAAAAAACATGTATCTTAGAACTTAACAATAATGTTATACCATGTATAATAATAGTGAGAAGAATAAACCCATGGCAAGTTTTACCTTAGGGAAATTATGTAATATTTCAACCCCCAGGCAAAATTCTATGAAAGGAGACCGTTGTTTTTTTTTTTTTTTTTTTTTTTTTTTTTTTTTTTTTTTTTTGAGATGGAGTCGCTCTGTCATCCAGGCTGAGTGCAGTGGCGCGATCTTGGCTCACTGCAACCTCCACCTCCCGGGTTCAAGTGATTCTCCTGCTTCAGCCTCCCGAGTAGCTGGGACTAGAGGCATGTGCCACCATGCCCAGCTAATTTTTGTATTTTTAGTAGAGACGGGGCTTCGCCATGTTGGCCAGGCTGGTCTTGAACTTCTGACCTCAGGTGGTTCCACCTGCCTTGGTCTCCCAAAGTGCTGGGATTACAGGCATGAGGCACTGTGCCCGGCCAGGAAATCTTACAAGAACTTTAATATGTCAACACTGCCACATTCCTTTATTGCTTAATATAAGATATAGCCATTCATGTTTCTTTAGCTAAAACCACTGAAGAGCTAGAAATAAGCTGAACAAACATAATTAATTTCACTTGACTATAATATACAATGCCGCAAACACACTGACACGCGCTCCCTCCTAGATGGGCCCACCTAGAGCAGGAATGAAGATATAGTTTTCAATACATATAATACAGGTAGTATTAAGTTTTACCAGTCAGAATGATAAGATAAAACTTTTTTTTTTTTTTTAATTCCCCATAAGTATATAGCAGGTTCTAGCCCTACAGGATTCAATATCATGCTAAAAATAAGTCACGGTGAAAGGAAACCCCCATTAACCCCTATTATGGCATGTCTCCTTAAATTTGAGTCAGGGCTGACATTTTTGTTTTTATGAAAGTGCTATAATACACACAACAATGAAGACCTTTGACCCTAATCACTTCTTGCAGGATTCTGTTGTACCTGGTGGAATCTATAGATCACTGATCTGTCAATTGCAGGCTTTTGTGGGAAACATGTTGTCCCAATGACAGTCAGCCACCAGCACTGTACCTGCATGTACCAGTTTGCTATCCTTGTTATCAAAATTAATCCTGCTTAAAAAAATTATTTCAGAGCTTCAAGTGATAACAACATTCAAAATTTGACAGACAAATAAATCATCAATCCTAATTTATGTCCTTCACAGTAGAGATATTGGGGAAAACACTATTGTACAGTCCACATTATCAATCTCAAGTTTTTTTATATGTGCTCTGGGTTACCAACTCAAGTTATAAGTTGTTTTCAAGAATGACATTGAATTTTACATATCCTGTCAAAAACCAACCTTATTCTAACTTCTACTTTTTCCAGCTTCATCCTTTTTATCTTAGTAATCACCAAATCTTGTCAATTCTTCCACCTACATTTTCTCTCTAAATCTTTGCTTTCCATCTTCATTACCTCTGTTTTATTGCAGAGTAATAGCAATGGAGCTAAAATTGGTCTTCTCTACACTTCCACATGTTTATTAAACACCTACTTTATGCCAGACCTTGTATTGACTCAAACAGAAGTTTGAAAATAATATGCATACAGAACACTGCATTAGTCTGTTCTTGTACTGCTATAAAGAAATGCGAGACAGGGTAATTTGTAAAGAAAAGAGGTTTAATTGGCTCATGGTTCTGCAGGCTGTACAGGAAGCATAGTGGCTTCTGCTTCTGGGGAGGCTTCAGGGAGCTTTTAGTCATGGTGGAAGGCAAAGGGGAAGCGAGGGTGCGGCCAGAGCACGAGGAAGAGAGAGAAGACAGAGGTGCTAAACACTTTCAAACAACCAGATCTCACAATAACACACTCACTCACTATCACGAGAAAAGCACCCAGGGAGGCAATGGTGGTAACTCATTCATGAGAACTCTGCCGCCATGATCCAATCACCTCCCACGAGGGCTGACATCCAACACTGGGTGTTATAACTTCACATGAAATTTAGATGGATCTGTGACGTGGGACACAGATCCAAACCATATCAAGCACTTATGAAGTCACAGCAGCTAGGTGGTGGGTGCTAGAGGAGAATGGC
Organism: Pongo pygmaeus; assembly: GCF_028885625.2. Taxonomy (NCBI): domain Eukaryota; kingdom Metazoa; phylum Chordata; class Mammalia; order Primates; family Hominidae; genus Pongo; species Pongo pygmaeus. Next base: position 99,600,764 of record NC_072384.2, on the reverse strand, counting down.
AAAATTCGAGGAGGGAACTCAGAAGCATTGCAGTGAATCTCAACTTAGCCAAGTGATTATGGCCAAAAGTCAGAGAGCAAGGCAAAAACTTCTCAAAAAATTTCATTGCCCGGCCGGGTGCGGTGGCTCATGCCTGTAATCCCAGCACTTTGGGAGGCCGAGGTGGGTGGATCACATGAGGTCAGGAGTTCGAGACCAGCCTGGCCAAGATGGTGAAAACCTATCTCTACTAAAAATACAAAAATTAGGTGGGTGTGGTGGCAGGCACCTGTAATCCCAGCTACTCATGAGGCTGAGGCAGGAGAATCGTTTGAAAAAAAATGGGAGGCAGAGGTTGCAGTGAGCCGAGATTGTGCCACTGCACTCCAGCCTGGGAGACAGAGCAAGACTCTGTCTCAAAAAAAAAAAAAAGTTTTATTGCCCTTGAAAATTTTTCATGAAGGCTCCATGTTGGTACCATGTGCCATCTCTCAATAAATTCATCCCAGGCAGGCTTTTCTCCCACCTTTGTGGAGAAGGCTGTTCCTTCGGTTGACTACCAGATGAAAAAAATGGCTTCCATTTTGAATTCATGGGGTACCAGAAATACATCTGTTGAAACACTGGCTGGCATTCCATTCAGTGTGGTGAGATGTTCACACCATGAAATGCCTGAAGAAATTGTTGAGTGAAAGAGCAAGTTACATTTCCCATCTTCTTCTCACTTTAGGACATGCTCTCACTTAGTAAAATGAAATGTTTAAGTTTTGCCTACAGTATTTCAACATTTAAATTGCAATTTTGGCAGGGTGCGGTGGCTCACACCTGTAATCCAATAATCCAACACTTTGAACAGCCAACGGGGGTGGATCACCTGAGGTCAGGAGTTCGAGACCAGCCTGGCCAACATGATGAAATCCCATCTTTACTAAAAATACAAAAATTAGCCAGGCGTGGTGGTGGGCACCTGTAATCCCATCTATCCTGGAGGCTGAGGCACAAGAATTGCTTGAACCCGGTGGGGTGGAGGCTGCAGTGAGCTGAGATTGCACCACTGTACTCCAGGCTGGGTGACACAGCAAGACTCAAATTGCAATTTTGTTAATTAGCCAGGTGTGGTGGCACTCGCCTATAGTCCTAGCTACTTGGGAGGCTGAGGTAGGAGGGTCCCTTGAGCCCAGGAGTTCCAGGTTACAGTGAGCTATCATTGTGTCATTGCACTCCAGCCTGGGTAACAGAGCACAAGACCCTGTCCCCCACTCAAAATAATAATAATAATAATAAAAGTAAAATAAAATAAAAAAAATAAATTGCAATTTTGTTACTCTTGATTCTTCTGTCAGGCATTAATATTTGACTTTTAGAAAATCAAAGCTGAAAGTGTGAACATTATTGTTTGGCCATAAGTGTTTAAAGGAGTTTACCGTTATCAGATTAGTGACTTAGAATGGTGAGTTGTAGCTTGGAGGAGGTATATAAGGGAGGGAGAGAGGACATAGCGTTGGATATTGTCACAAAGGCTTAAGAGGGCTGTCAATTTTATCACCTACATTTTTTCTCTAAATCTCTCCTTTCCATCTCTGTCACCTTACTTGACAGTTTTTTCACGCCTTTCATGGGGTGGACATCTCACCACACTGAATGGAATGCCAGTGTTTCAACAGATGTACTCCTAGTACACCATGAATTCAAAGTGGAAGCCAATTCTTTTCATCTGGTCCTCAACTGAAGGAACAGCCTTCTCCACAAAGGTGGGAGAAAAGCCTCCCTGGGAATAATTTATTGAGAGATGGCACATGGTACCAACATGGCACCTTCATAAAAGATTTTCAAGGGCGATGAAACTTTTTGAGACTTTTTTGCCTTGCTTTTTGACTTTTGGCCATAATCACTTGGTTAAGTTTGATTCCATTGCAATGCTTCTGAGTTCCCTCCTTGAATTTTGCCATTCTCCTCTAGCACCCACTGTCTAGCCTTTGTGACTTCATCAGTGCTCCACATGCATGCTCTTCTCACATTTCTGTTTGAGTCAGTATAAGGTCTGGCATGAAGTAGATGTTTAATAAACATGTGAAAGTGTGGAGAAGACCAATTTTAGCTCTATTGGTATGTCAATAATTTTTACTTAGCATTATGATCATTATATGCATGTGCAATTGGAACTAAAAAAACAATCACTCACTTGGCACTGAAGCATGACAAATATAATTTTTGGGAAAACTCCCCAAGTTTCTCTAAGCACCATGTGGAGGCCTCATTGACCCAGAGTTCCTGACTTGTCTGAAGTATAGTTATATATCCAAAGAGGGGGGACTCTATTATGCCTACAGGAGTCCCTTTATGAGGTATATGTGAGATTTCCCTGGTTCTGTTCTTTGCAGTGAAGCTTTCTACTGTGACTTTAACGTGAGCAGGAGTGTCTCCATTTCAGAAATACAAGGGCAAACAAACAATCTGTCTGTCTGCATAACATTTCTTTAAAGTCAGATGAGTTTATGTGAAGTGTGGTAGCCCTGGGAGGGGGCTGAAGACTGGCTAACCCCACCACAGAGGCTGTAGGAACCCAGTGGCCTTGCTAACTTTCCACCAAGGTTTGTGTCAAGGTTTGTGGGGGCTGGGCGATGTTTCATACCAAATAACTCAGACAGAGGATTAAACACATTTCTATGCAACTGTGGCAGATTTGGGTTTTATTTTTACCCCACAGTCCTTATATTACAATACCTCTTTTGATGTGGCATATGCACATTGTGTATTCTTAACTGCTTATTTGGATACATTTGGGACTCTCAGAAGCCTTTTTTTTTTACTATAGATGCCAATAAATATGTCTGCAGGGGGGAAGGGAGACTGTACTTTTAGATTCCTGGCTTGAGGATCCTAATAAGTTTTTTAAAATTTATAACCTAATAATGAGCTTTGTCTACCACTGCATCATACTGAAGGAGTTTTATTTTCCTTAAAAGGAAAGATGCAGGATTTTTTGGTCTAAAAATGACCTGCTATAGTTTCCCAACTGGAAATTCTAACTACCTTCGTTGTCTGGTGTTTCCCTATTGTAGTCTCTGAAAATTAAAACTGTAGAGAAGCTCCACTGAATGAGAGCCACAGACTCCCGGTTAAAGTCCTTTTCCTTCTTCACTTACAAGTAACTTTATCCTAAGGCCACTACATCCTTGTTCTTGCTGTCCTTTGACTTACAGTTACAATATTATTTTTTTCTATTTGACATGTGCCATAGTTTGAATGCTTATGTCCCACCAAATACTTATGTTAAAATCCTAAACTCCAAGGTTAAGAGGTAGAGCCTTTGGGAGGTGGTTAGGTCATGAGGGCTCTGTCCTCAAGAATGGGATTAGTACCCCTATAAAACAAGCCTAAGGGAACTTGCTTGCCTCTCCCACAACGAGAAGATACTCCCTATGAATCAGAAAACATGCCCTCACTAGACACTAAATCTACCAGTGCCTTGATCTTGCCAGCCTCCAGAACAGTGAGAAATAAATGTTTGTTGTTTACAAGCCACACAGTTTGTAGTATTTTTGTTATATCAGTTCGAATTGACTAAGACAATATCTAGGTCATTTGTAATATTTTTGCCATCACAAGTAATTCTGAAAATGCTTTATAATAAATGAATACAAATATAGAAATTCCAAAAATGATAAGTACTATGGTTTGCGTATTTGTCCCCTCCAAAACTCATGCTAAAACTTAATCCCCACCAGGCACAGTGGCTCATGCCCATAATCTCAGCACTTTGGGAGGCCGAGGTGGGTGGATCACCTGAGTTTGGGAATTCGAGACCAGCCTGATCAATGTGGAGAAACCCAGTCTCTACTAAAAATACAAAATTAGCCGGGTGTGGTGGCACATGCCTGTAATCCCAGCTACTCGGGAGGCTGAGGCAGGAGAATCGCTTGAACCCGGGAGGAAGAGGCAGTGATGAGCTGAGATTATGCCATTGCATTCCAGCCTGGGCAACAAGAGTGAAACTCCATCTCAAAACAAACAAACAAACAAACAAACAAACAAAAACAAAAAAAAACTTAATCCCCAATGTAACAGGGTTAAGAGGTTGGGTCTTTAAGAAGTGATAAACCATTCATAGATTAATAGATTAATGGATTAATGAGTTATTGAGGGAGTGGATTAGCTATCATGAGAATGGGGCTGTTATAAAAGCCACTGTGGCTGTCTCTTGTGAGCCCCCTTGCTGTGTGATGCTCTGTGCCACCTCCTTGGTACTCTGCAGAGTCCTGACCAGCAAGAAGGCTCTCATCAGATTTGGCCCTTGACCTTGGACTTTGCAGCTCTAGTGCTGTAAGAAATGAATTTCTTTTCTTTATAAGTTACCCAGTCTCAGGTATTCAGTCATGGTGACGGAAAATGGACTAAGACAACAAGAAAGCTGCCAAGAAGAATCACGGTGCACTCAAAGTGACTATAAAAGAACAAATGGGTAGGGGAATTCATGCTGTAGAGGAGAAGAAATATATTTTCATCATCAGTCGCGAGGTTCATGGCTGAGGCCCCGTGACAAAAAATAGATTAACAAGGGAAAAGCCTACAAAAGTATTTAGTAAGTTTTACATGACATGCGAGCCTTCCTAAGGAAATGAAGACCCCTCCCGCAAAATGGGTAAACTTGTGTATATTTTATGCTAGGTTGGAAGAAAATGTGGATAGTCATAGGGAAGTATGATTGGATTAAAAAGTATGATCTAATGGTCATAAACTGGAAGAAAACTCAGTGACACTGTGTCTTCAGAGATAAGGATGTTCTTTACTCCCAGTATAGAAAGGGCACCTCTTGAATGAAGGTCTTATGATCTGCTTCAGAGGAAGGTCAGTGTGATGGTTAATATTGAGTGTCCACTTGATTGGATTGAAGGATGCAAAATATTGTTCCTGGGTGTGTCCATGAGGGTGTTGCCAAAGGAGATTAATATTTGAGCCAGTGAACTGGGAGATGCAGACCCACCCTCAATCTGGGTGGGCACCACCCAAAGCTGCCAGCGCAGCTAGGATAAAAGCAGGCAGAGGAACATAGAAAGACTAGACTGGCTTAGTCTTCCAGGCTACATCTTTCTTCTGTGCTGGGTTCCTCCTGCCCTTGAACATCAGACTCCAAGTTCTTCAGCTTTTGGACTCTTGGACCTTTGACCACAGATTGAAGTCTGGACTGTCTGCATCCCTACTTTTGAGATTTTAGGATTTGGACTGGCTTCCTTGCTCCTCAGCTGGCAGATGGCCTATTGTGGGACTTCACCTTGTGATCATGTGAGTCAATATTCCTTAATAAACTCCCCTTTATATATACGTCTATCCTATTGTTTCTGTCCCTCTAGAGAACCCTGGCTAATACAGTCAGAAACTCCTTCCTGGGTTTTATGGCCTGCTTCAGGGAGAGGGCTAAGAGAAGTTGAGAGAGTGACCTTCCTGCTTCTGTGGTTTTCTCAAATGCCGAGATGCCATATTTGGCAATAGTGTGTCCTGAACCCTCATTATGCTTATGCTGACCAGTGACCAAGGTCTTCCAATTTGGAGGCTCAAAGCTATGACCTTCAAGTTCATTGTGTAGTGCTTCCAATTTCTCATTCATTTTCACTGTTGAAGAAGGCCATTTAAGTTAATCAGTGACACTTTGATGACCTGGCATATTTTTAGCCTCTGGAGCCCTGCGTGTGAGGCTAGAGGCAGGAGATTGGGATTGTGGTTCAGCTTCACTGCCAAGCATAGCATTGTGTGTTACCCCGACTTTTTTCTGGAGTTCTCAAGGTCCTAACTGAGTAACCCCATTAGTGGTGTATTTTAGGAGAAAATATTGTAGGGGAAAGAAGGAATACTGCTCCATAATCATGCAGAGTAAACTTTGTATTACAATAATCTACCATCAGTCATCATGCAAAATGATATGTCTTGTTGACTTGGAAAATAAATCATTTGAAAGCTTTATCCTTTTCTTTTTTGGCTATTTGGAGTTTTCTATTTTATACATTTTAGTCATTCTTTCCATCTTGTCAAATTGGAAACATCTTAGTAAAGAAGACAATTTTCTTTAAAATTTTATAGGAAATATAGTGGTAATGGGTGCATGGGAACTTCTTTCAGATCTTATTTGATTCAGCTAATTAGTGAGCTTCTGAATAACAAAGTAAATTTTTGTTGGTAACTTTACGAAACCATTTTGCCCTTTGTTCAAAAACCCTCTCACATTTTCAGACAAGTTTTGTCTGAATACTAAAAAACGTAGAAATTTTTAGAAAAATAAAATGGAGGAGTATATGGATATATGGACATAAGAAAGATAAAATTTCTTACTTAATGTATTATCGTATAACTTCCCAGAGGAGGAAGTCTACTTTGAATACTATTGTGTAGATGGAATGATTATATGCAAATTGCTTACAATATTTCTTCTGTTTATATGCATGTATGTGTATGGAATCTGTGGGCTTTTTTGTGTGGGTGAATATGTGGTCAAATTATGTGGATGGGCTTGTTTGTTGGGAAATATGGGGTGTATACAGGAAATTAGGAATTAGAAGCCCTTATGGTTTTACTTTAACAGAGGTAGGGATGGATTGGAGTGGCTTTCATTTTCCATATGAAATCATTTAAGCTGGAATTATTCTCATAATATACATCAAGCAGGAATCCAAAACAGTTTTAAGAAATGAATTGTCACAAAGAACATAAGCTCCCAAAACTAGAAAAAAAAGGGATATATTCTTTTAATGGGGAATACCTGACCTGAAATGTAATAATTTTATTTCTATAAAACTGACTCCCAGATCATTGAAGAAACAACTCTTCTACACCTTACACTTTCGAAAACCTGTCTGAATCATTTAGACAATTTAAGACAAATAGTTATATAGCCATCTGCCTAGATACACTTAACCCTAAGCCAATGAGTGTGTAACGGTGGAGAGCTCCAAAAAGAGTACAGTCTGCACGCAGCGTAGAACTGAAAAAGGACACCAACATCCACAGATGGATTTGCCTACCACATTGAAATCAACATGGCAAAGATGGGAAGAAATGAAAAGTGTTTATTTCCTCAGGAAATCTCATATATTCATTCTGATGGGAACACATCCATTCAACAAACATTTAGTGAGAGCCTACTATGTGCCAGACCCTGTGTTGGATGCCAGAGAAGATTCATAAGAGAGTTTCTTCTGGACCGCCATATATATGGTGCATGTTATAGCAGAGTCTGGGCAGAGCACTGACCAATCTCCTCAGGGAAGATGAGCCTCACTGAGGAAGGTGATGTTTGGCTAAGTCCTGAAGGATGAGTAGGAGTTTCTATGTGGAAAATGAGAATAGCATCCCTGGCAGCAAGGCCAATGCTGAAGAGATGCACAAAATACATGGTGTGTTTGGGGAACAACAGGAAGTTTCGTGTGGGTGGAACACAAGGCTAGGTAGATAACAAACACTTTCTGGCTCTTACCACAGGGGTCACAGTCTGGTGTCCCATTCAATTTGGTTGGCAGACTTTTTTTTTTTTCTTTTTTGGCCCATACAGTGTTTTAAAAATATTTTGAATTAGTTGCCAAGATTTAAAAATTGGAAGATTTCTCATAAAATTCCAGATTTCTGGCTTCTCTTGAAAAAAAAAATTAGAAGATCTGGCAACACTGGGCCCACATTCCCACATGGCAACAAATGACTGGAGCTGAGTAGCAGCTCCCATGCCCCCTCCCTCTTTGAAAGAAGTATGTGCTTGCCAGTTCACCCCAGTCTCCACCTTGCTATCTTCTCTCCTTCGTGTTACATGCCTGGCCACTTCTAAGCCTGTTGGTCACTGGGATAGAATAGTGAACCTAACAGCCATGATTCTTGTTCTCATGGAACAAACAAAGTATTATAGAAGACTTCCTGGTGACAAGTGGGAGGAGCTCAGATTAAAAGGGAAGTTGGAGCCAGCATGAGGGAAGAGCCTTGTATATCTCCCTAAGGAATTTGGACTTCATCCTACAGGCCTATATGGAGACAATAGATATTCTTAAAAGAGTGATGTGACTAAATCTATCCTTCAGAATTCTGACAGTAGAGTGGAAGACGGCATGGAATGAGAGTCCACAGCAAAGAAACAAGTAAAAAGCCATCACAGTGGCCAAGAGAAACCCAAACTAGACAATGATACCCTATTTATGACCTTAAGAAAGCCACAATCTAAATTTGAACAATTAAAGCATTTTCCAAAGACAGATCTTATAAAACTTCAAACACAGCAACATGTTAATTTATGTATTTTAAATATTGATATGTAGAATGAAAAAAAAATCTTCACCAGAGTAACACAGTAAGGAAATGCCAACTTTTGAAGTTTTGTGCTAAATAGCAAACATTAAGCCTCACACCTTCAGAAACTCATCTCTAGGCAGCCCCACAGATCTTTTCCCATCAATTTATAATTCATAATATATCATGATCTAGCCCTCCATGAAGGAATTTGTATATCAGACCAGTTGACTCAATTACAAAAAAAAGTTCATAAAATGAAAGACATAATTTTTGCCGGTTCTAGGTTTCCCACAACGATGGAAAACCAGAATTCTGTTTACCTGAGAAACTCTTCAGGACATGAATAATCAAATTTAAATCCCAGAAAAATGTGGTCAAGTTCACTCATACTCTGTGGATGAAGATTTTGCTTTCTTAGGTTTACATATATTTTTATGTAAACCTAAGATTTATTTTATATTTTTAGAGGAAGTTGTCATTTTATCCTTCTCTTCATTATATTATTTTTTCTACAACTTCTCTAGAGCAGGGAAGATGATGATCAAAATTCAGAAAGAGCTAGGAAGGATTATGATGCCAATGGATCTCCTACTTTAAAAAATATGAAGTTTTATACTAATGTACAGTTGTGTGATTTAAAGGAAAAGCAGGTTGCTTAATTCTTTTTTGTAATAAATAACAATTCTTCAAATTCCTAATGGGTGTACTCTAAAGGGCTCATTATCAAATAAAGCTGCTCATAAATGCCTCAATCTTCCATACTGCCAAACATTTCTGTCCTTTCCATAGCCTGTAACTTGCTTCTTGAGTTTTCTTTCAAGGACTAATACTCAGGTACACAGATGAGTTAAGTTCTATGTCTTCTGTACAGGTACATCAAACCACCTTAGATGAATGAGATCAGCTGCCCTAAATAGAGAAGAAAAAATGCCTTCTAAGATGCCTTCTGATTTTGTCAACGCTCTGTGTGTTCTTTCCATAAGACAATAAAGGCTTACAGCCTTTTATTACCACATAGGTATTAGATCAACAGTCCTTTAGTAACATGAAGATTGATATGATGTATGGCAAATTAATGATTACATTCTTTTTCTAAACTCTTGTGTAAAAAGCAATTACCTGAGGTTCTTCAAAGTATAAGCCTAGAGTATAATGATAGCATAATGCTTGATTTGTACCAGGATCTGGTCTAAGTAATATGCATGCATGTAAATTACTTAAACATCACTGCAGCCCTTTCAGGTGGGTGCTATTATTTTCATCATTGCCATTTAGCAGATGAAAATACTCAGGTACAAGGAATTCTAAATAATTTTCCCAAAGTGTCATAGTTGAGAGAGTTGGTTTGATTCCATGCAGTTTGGCACCGAAGTCTGGACTCTTAACCACTGTATTTTGCTTTGTGCTATATAGGTACACCTGCTTAAACATTCAAGGATATTGACAATGTACAAATGCAAACTCCCATCAGGCCTCAAAATCTCTTCATTTTGGCTAATGTGGAGACAATTTCAGGATCTGTAGCATCTGCTATGTAAAGCTAAGATGCAAGACCCAGCCAAATTTCTCAAACAAATACAAGATTAAAAAATGCCCTTCAAGTATATCTGTCGTTGCTGCATCTAGTACAATGGGAAATAGCTTTGCAGTTAGTTTTACTTAATGTAAAAGATCATGATGGATAATTTCCTCTTTGCTATGCCTTGGTCAAAGAAGTCAATAAGTATTTGCTGGATTTAATTCATGGTCAGAAAACAGAGGAGATTCTCTCAACCTAGAGCAAGGTTTAGCATGACTTCACAGAGCACTCTATTACGGTACACAGACACTTACTGGCAATTCTCGGCCTAATTATCTGTTTTCATTTGTCTTTTCTCCCTAACATCTATTTTCCTTATTCTATATAGAATCTTGAGCTTTATATATTCAATATTATAGTTTTATTCGGGGTTTAAATATTTTCTTTTTAACCTAAGGTACACAAGGACAAGCTTGGTAAATCAATTAAAAATGGTGTTTAGACAGAATAACCAGTTGACTGTCAATGCATATCTGCAGTAATTAGTACTCATTAATGAAAAGCAAAATACTGCTTAAAATGAGAGCACATTAAATTGAACTTTTTTCATTGATAAATGATAATGCCCTCTAACATATGTCAAAATGAATCCATTTTCTTTAAAGAGAAGTCCTGAATAAGATACCATAAATATTCAGAATGTTAATTCTTGATGGCATTAAGACTTTATCAGTGATTCAGCTGACTGTGGAAGCAGTAAAATATATTAACATATTTTTTAATAAGCAACGGTTTTAAAGTTCAGATCCCTAATCAATTACTCAGTTTTTTCCAATGGCAAATAAGAATAATAATGTCTACCTCATAGAAATGCTGTGGGACTGAAGATATTGCAAAGTGCCAGGAAGTCACTAAGTAAGGCTTATTGTTACTATCCTTTTGACTTAACTTAGAAGTGTTTCATTCTATTTTTAGCATGTAATCATTAGTTGTGTTAAACCACACATTAAAATTGAGTGTTGTCTTTGGCTGTCCATTGAAATCATCTAGGGCGCTGTAAAATATATTAATGCCGGAGTCCCACCCTCAGAAATTCTGAATTATGTGGTCTGGCATTTGGAATTTTAAAAGCTCCTCAGGTGGTTCTAATGTGCAATCGAGATTGAGAATCAATGCTCTAAAATAATTCATCTCAGCAATAGACATTCTTGCTGTACCATCAAGCATTGCAATCAACATTCCAGCAACATTGGGACTTCTGGTTTATGAAGGTGCCAACTTAAGCAGCCTTTGGTTCACAGTCTACTAACTCTCCATTTAAAATACCCACTAGGACACTTAAGTATGCAAATTCACATTACAAAGGAAACTATAATAAAGGCAAGCATTCACCATGTGCCAGAATCTTCATGGTATTTCCAAGGATAAGAGTACACTGGGGGCCGGGCATGGTGGCTCACACCTGTAACCCCAGCACTTTGGGAGGCTGAGGCGGGCAGATAACCTGAGGTCAGGAGTTTGAGACCAGGCTGGCTAACACAGTGAAATCCCGTTTCTACTAAAAATACAAAAAATTAGCCGGGCGTAGTGGCGTGCACCTGTATTCCCAGCTACTCGGGAGGCTGAGGCAGGAGAATCGCTTGAACCCGGGAGGCAGAGGTTGTGGTGAGCCGAGATCGTGCCACATTACTCCAGCTTGGGCAACAAGAGCAAAACTCTGTCTCAAAAAAATATATAAATAAAAATAAAAAAATAAAAGAGTATGCTGGGGCTGAATTCACAAACAGTGTCGTTTGCACTCTGTCCCACTTGAATCAGAATAACATCTTTGGTTGATGAGTAGAGAGAAGAATGCTCCTGTTAATCTTTGTTCAGTGATGCTGGAGCTAATTCAATCAGAAAATGAGGCAAAGTTGATCTTCAATCTCTGATATCCTTCTTCCGCTTGATCGTTCTCATGCTGTGTTTTTCAGCTTCATCAGGTCATTTATGTTCTTCTCTGAACTGGTTATTCTAGTTAGCAATTCATCTAGCCTTTTTTCAAGGTTCTTATCTTCCTTGCATTGGGTTAGAACATGCTCCTTTAGCTCAGAGGAGTTTGTTATTGCCCACTTTCTGAAGCCTACTTCTGACAATTCATCAAACTCATTCTCTGTCCAGTTTTGTTCCCTTGCTGGGGAGGAGTTGTGATCCTTTGGAGGAGAAGAGGCCTTCTGGTTTTTGGAATTTTCGGACTTTTTGCGCTGGTTTCTCCCCATCTTCATGGATTTATCTACATTTGGTCTTTGATGTTGGTGACCTTCTGATGGGATCTCTGAGTGGATGTCCTTTTTGTTGATGTTGATACTATTCCTTTCTGTTTGTTGGTTTTCCTTCTAACAGTCAGGACCCTCTGCTGCAGGTCTGCTGGAGTTTGCTGGAGGTCCACTCCAGACCCTGTTTGCCTAGGTATCACCAGCGGAGGCTGCAGAACAGCAAATATTGCTGCCTGTTTCTTCCTCTGGAAGCTTCATCCCAGAGGGGCTCCTGCCAGATGCCAGCCAGAGCTCTCATGTATGAGGTGTCTGTAGACCGCTATCAGGAGTGTGTCTCCCAGTCAGGATACACAGGGGTCAGGAACTCACTTGAGGAGGCAGTCTGTCCCTTGTCAGAGCTTGAACGCTGTGCTGGGAGATCTGCTGCTTTCTTCAGAGCTGTCAGGCAGGGACGTTTGTCTGCTGAAGCTGTTCCCACAGCCGCCCTTTCCCTCAGGTGCTCTGTCCCAGAGAGACGTGGGTTTTATCTATAAGTTCCTGACTGGGGCTGCCCCCTTTTTTTCAGAGATGCCCTGCCCAGAGAGGAGGAATCTAGAGAGGCAGTCTGGCCACAGCAGCTTTGCCGAGCCTGGCTAACATGGTGAAATCCCGTTTCTACTAAAAATACAAAAAATTAGCCAGGCGTGGTGGCACACACCTGTAATCCCAGCTACTAGGGAGGCTGAGGCAGGAGAATTGCTTGAACCAGGGTCAGGAATGGTACATGCTCTTAAGACTGCACTGTCCAATATCACAGCCTCTAGTCACATATGGTTATATAGATTTACATTAGTTAAAATTAAACAAAATTAGAACTTCAGCTCCTCAGTCATACTAGCCATGTTTCAAGTACTCAATGGTCATATATAGCTAGTAGCTACTGTGAAGGACTCTGCAGATTATAGGCTATTTCCATCATCAGAGAAATTTCTTTCGGACAGTGCTGCTATAAGATAATATTTTCAATAAAATCTGAAATATGGGAATAGAAATAATACCAATTTTGTAAGATTTTTAAAGCCTACCAGGCAAAGACGATCAGGGACACACCTGAAGTCAACATTTGTTTATCTTGGTGCATAAGGGAGAAGGCACTCCAGAGGATCTCTGTGGCATTTCAACAGCCCAGGAGTTAATGAATGGTTCTTACAACCTTTGGAGGTTTGGATTAGTCAAAGGATGGCCTTGACCAGGCAAATTGCCGGAACAGTATCTGATCTTTAACCACATTAGCCTGTGCAGTTACTGTTTATTAGATCAGTTTGTCTGTGGTCTTTTCTCATTACATACAGATCTGAATAGGTCCTGTTTAAAAAGTTTGAGCCTAGAGGCCAGGCGCGGTGGCTCACCCCTGAGATCCCAGCACTTTGGGAGGCTGAGGCAAGCAGATCACTTGAGATTAGGAGTTTGAGACCAACATGGTGACATCCTGTCTCTACTAAAAATACAAAAATTAGCTAGGCATGGTGGCTCATGCCTGTAATCCCGGCTATTTGAGAGGCTGAGGCAGGAGAATCACTTAAACCTGGGAGGCAGAGGTTGCAGTGAGCCAAGATTGCACCACTGCACTCCAGCCTGGGCAACAGAGCAAGACTCCATCTCAAAAAAAAAAAAAAAAAAAAAAAGAAAAAAAAAAAGTTTGAGCCTAGAAACTGTATGATGTACAAGATGACTTTAGTTCAGTGCAGTTTATCTGTTTTGAAGCTTTGAAAGTAACAGCTTCTGTTTCACTTCTCAGTATCTCTGCCATTTCTGCCACAGCCCAACTGCCAGTATGGCCATTTTTCATTTTCTTGTAATCACTTTCTTTGGGAAATACAGTCTATTTAGTTTTGCACCTGTGTTTATAATGCCTGAATCTATTAAAAAGATTTGAACATTTGTAAGGTAGTTGTTTTGGTGACAATAAGCATTATACCTTCTAGCTGTTTTTGTTGAATGGTTATTTGTTGAATCATCTAGTATGACAGCGGGCAGGCAGCAACAGTTAAGACTGGAGCTCATGCATTTGGCAGCTATCATGGAGACAAACACTAATACAAAGATTATAATCAATGATTGAAATATGCCCCAAGTGTCCCACAAACTACTGTATTTGGATATTTCTTAAATGACCTAGTTTTTTTTTTTTTATCTTTAGTTCAGCTATGAGTGGTGTAACTTTGCCAGTGACTGAAGACGTGATCCACTAGCTGAAAATTATATAGGATAAGGATCTTGGCATGTGTGAGGGACAGAGGTGTCCACTAACAATTCAAACACCAGAACCAGGAAGGGGAAATAAGATGGCTTAGAGGATAAAGAACAAAATGTGTAAAGAAGCACAAGACCAGTGGCTTCTGGCCTCTGGTTTTGCCGGGAAGGGATGGTCTTGAACCAAACCTGACCATATACAGTCATCTGTTTCTCCCAAGGATCTTGAATTCACTATCTATTCTGTGGACCATTTGCTTTAGGAGACTCTATAGAGACCCTCAGATTAATGTTTCTATTAAGTACAGTTTTTTATGTTTTTACTGTTGGAGAATGGATGATGTCTTCTCTGGGAAACATGTATCATTGGATTCTTACTGCTATGTTAGTTGTTAATAGTTTATGAAAAAGACTCCTCTGATAAGGTTTAAGTGAAGTCTTTATCTGGTCATCTTTCCTTTTTTAAGAGATGAGGTTTCGCTACGTTGTGCAGGTTGGTCTTGAACTCCTGGGCTCAAGTGATATTCCTGCCTTAGCCTCCTAAAGTGCTTGAGCACAGGGATTACAGGCATGAGCCACCTGATCATCTTTCAAAAGTTTCTAATCATCTGGTTAATATCATATGGGGGCTGATTAGGTGGCAGGCATGGAAGTCTATTTATATCTTTTGGTGGAAAGAATATACATATCCTGCCAATGTATTATATTAAACTACAGTATTAGATTGGAGAAAAGTAAAATTCTCTATTGAGGCGTCACATAAAATTAACCTGTAGGTATTTAGTCAATGATTATCTTAGGGAGAATATAATATAGGTAGTGAGGACAGTGATAAATCTCTAGGCCTTCAATTTATTCAAAAATATATGCTACAGATACTACATATTAAACCTAGAGACAAAAATCTTTGTATATACATGTATCTATATGACCATGTTTTCTTTAACATGCAGAACAGACAATAATTGAGACGTATTCATAGTAATACATTTTATTTATACATAATTGACATAGAAATGTTGAAATTTTCTTTAAATTTGTCAGTTAAAAAGAAATTTATCCTAAGTTTGGTAAAGAAAGAAGCTCTCATAATAGTCTTGAGTTAATTAAAATTTAGAGAATGGCAAACAAGTCTAGTTATTCCTGTTATCCTTCCATTTATAAAGTAAAGGAGCAAATCTTTATGTTACCTGTATTCATTTAGGAAACCCAAAGTTATTTCAGGGGATAAGAGCTATTATAAAAATATTTATTTATTTATTTTCTAGAAGTTATTGGGGTACAGGTGGTATTTGGTTACATGAATAAATTATTTAGTGGTGATTTGTGAGATTTTGGTGCACCCATCACCTGAGCAGTATACACTGCACTTTATTTGTAGTCTTTTATCCCTTGCCCTCCTCTCTCTCTTCCTCTCAAGCCCCCAAAGTTCATTGTATCATTCTTACAGTTTTGCGTCCTCATAGCTAGCTCCCACATATCAGTGAGAACATACAATATTTGGTTTTCCATTCCTGAGTTACTTCACTTAGGATAATAGTTTCCAATCTCATCCAGGTTACTGCAAATGCCATTTATTCGTTCCTTTTCATGGCTGCATAGTATTCCATCATATACATACTACAATTTCTTTATCCACTTGTTGGTTGATGGGTATTTGGGTTGGTTCCACAATTTTGCTATTGTGAATTGTGCTGCTCTAAACATGCGTGTACAAGTATCTTTTTCAAATAACGACTTCTTTTCCTCCGGGTAGATACCCAGTAGTGGGATTGCTGGATCAAATGGTAGTTCTACTTTTAGTTCTTTTTTTTTTTTATTTTTTTTTATTTTTTGTTATTATTATTATACTTTAGGTTTTATGGTACACGTGCGCAATGTGCAGGTAAGTTACATACGTATACATGTGCCATGCTGGTGCGCTGCACCCATTAACTCGTCATCTAGCATTAGGTATATCTCCCAATGCTATCCCTCCCCCTTCCCCCCACCCCGCAACAGTCCCCGAAGTGTGATGTTCCCCTTCCTGTGTCCATGTGTTCTCATTGTTCAATTCCCACCTATGAGTGAGAATATGCGGTGTTTGGTTTTTTGTTCTTGTGATAGTTTACTGAGAATGATGATTTCCAGTTTCATCCATGTCCCTACAAAGGACATGAACTCATCATTTTTTATGGCTGCATAGTATTCCATGGTGTATATGTGCCACATTTTCTTAATCCAGTCTATCATTGTTGGACATTTGGGTTGGTTCCAAGTCTTTGCTATTGTGAATAATGCCGCAATAAACATACGTGTGCATGTGTCTTTATAGCAGCATGATTTATAGTCCTTTCGGTATATACCCAGTAATGGGATGGCTGGGTTGAATGGAATTTCTAGTTCTAGATCCCTGAGGAATCACCACACTGACTTCCACAATGGTTGAACTAGTTTACAGTCCCACCAACAGTGTAAAAGTATTCCTATTTCTCCACATCCTCTCCAGCACCTGTTGTTTCCTGACTTTTTAATGATTGCCATTCTAACTGGTGTGAGATGGTATCTCATTGTGGTTTTGATTTGCATTTCTCTGATGGCCAGTGATGGTGAGCATTTTTTCATGTGTTTTTTGGCTGCATAAATGTCTTCTTTTGAGAAGTGTCTGTTCATGTCCTTTTCCCACTTTTTGATGGGGTTGTTTGTTTTTTTCTTGTAAATTTGTTGGAGTTCATTGTAGATTCTGGATATTAGCCCTTTGTCAGATGAGTAGGTTGCGAAAATTTTCTCCCATTTTGTAGGTTGCCTGTTCACTCTGATGGTAGTTTCTTTTGCTGTGCAGAAGCTCTTTAGTTTAATTAGATCCCATGTGTCAATTTTGGCTTTTGTTGCCATTGCTTTTGGTGTTTTAGACATGAAGTCCTTGCCCATGCCTATGTCCTGAATGGTAATGCCTAGGTTTTCTTCTAGGGTTTTTATGGTTTTAGGTCTAACGTTTAAGTCTTTAATCCATCTTGAATTGATTTTTGTATAAGGTGTAAGGAAGGGATCCAGTTTCAGCTTTCTACATATGGCTAGCCAGTTTTCCCAGCACCATTTATTAAATAGGGAATCCTTTCCCCATTTCTTGTTTTTGTCAGGTTTGTCAAAGATCAGATAGTTGTAGATATGTGGCATTATTTCTGAGGGCTCTGTTCTGTTCCATTGATCTATATCTCTGTTTTGGTACCAGTACCATGCTGTTTTGGTGACTGTAGCCTTATAGTATAGTTTGAAGTCAGGTAGTGTGATGCCTCCAGCTTTGTTCTTTTGGCTTAGGATTGACTTGGCGATGCGGGCTGTTTTTTGGTTCCATATGAACTTTAAAGTAGTTTTTTCCAATTCTGTGAAGAAAGTCATTGGTAGCTTGATGGGGATGGCATTGAATCTGTAAATTACCTTGGGAAGTATGGCCATTTTCATATTGATTCTTCCTACCCATGAGCATGGAATGTTCTTCCATTTGTTTGTATCCTCTTTTATTTCCTTGAGCAGTGGTTTGTAGTTCTCCTTGAAGAGGTCCTTCACATCCCTTGTAAGTTGGATTCCTAGGTATTTTATTCTCTTTGAAGCAATTGTGAATGGGAGTTCACTCATGATTTGGCTCTCTGTTTGTCTGTTATTGGTATATAAGAATGCTTGTGATTTTTGTACATTGATTTTGTATCCTGAGACTTTGCTGAAGTTACTCATCAGCTTAAGGAGATTTTGAGCTGAGACAATGGGGTTTTCTAGATATACAATCATGTCGTCTGCAAACAGGGACAATTTGAGTTCCTCTTTTCCTAATTGAATACCCTTTATTTCCTTCTCTTGCCTAATTGCCCTGGCCAGAACTTCCAACACTGTGTTGAATAGAAGTGGTGAGAGAGGGCATCCCTGTCTTGTGCCAGTTTTCAAAGGGAATGCTTCCAGTTTTTGCCCATTCAGAATGATATTGGCTGTGGGTTTGTCATTGATAGCTCTTATTATTTTGAGATACATCCCATCAATATCTAATTTATTGAGAGTTTTTAGCATGAAGAGTTGTTGAATTTTGTCAAAGGCCTTTTCTGCATCTATTGAGATAATCATGTGGTTTTTGTCTTTGGTTCTGTTTATATGCTGGATTACATTTATTGATTTGTGTATATTGAACCAGCCTTGCATCCCAGGGATGAAGCCCACTTGATCATGGTGGATAAGCTTTTTGATGTGCTGCTGGATTCTGTTTGCCCGTATTTTATTGAGGATTTTTGCATCAATGTTCATCAAGGATATTGGCCTAAAATTCTCTTTTTTGGTTGTGTCTCTGCCCGGCTTTGGTATCAGGATGATGCTGGCCTCATAAAATGAGTTAGGGAGGATTCCCTCTTCTTCTATTGATCGGAGTAGTTTCAGAAGGAATGGTACCAGTTCCTCCTTGTACCTCTGGTAGAATTCGGCTGTGAACCCATCTGGTCCTGGACTTTTTTTGGTTGGTAATCTATTGATTATTGCCACAATTTCAGATCCTGTTATTGGTCTATTCAGAGATTCAACTTCTTCCTGGTTTAGTCTTGGGAGGGTGTATGTGTTGAGGAATTTATCCATTTCTTCTAGGTTTTCTAGTTTATTTGCATAGAGGTGTTTGTAATATTCTCTGATGGTAGTTTGTATTTCTGTGGGATCGGTGGTTATATCCCCTTTATCATTTTTTATTGCATCTATTTGATTCTTCTCTCTTTTTTTCTTTATTAATCTTGCTAGTGGTCTATCAATTTTGTTGATCCTTTCAAAAAACCAGCTCCTGGATTCATTAATTTTTTGAAGGGTTTTTGTGTCTCTATTTCCTTCAGTTCTGCTCTGATTTTAGTTATTTCTTGCCTTCTGCTAGCTTTTGAATGTGTTTGCTCTTGCTTTTCTAGTTC
This sequence comes from Pongo pygmaeus, assembly GCF_028885625.2. Classification (NCBI taxonomy): domain Eukaryota; kingdom Metazoa; phylum Chordata; class Mammalia; order Primates; family Hominidae; genus Pongo; species Pongo pygmaeus. Next base: position 99,581,610 of record NC_072384.2, on the reverse strand, counting down.
TTTTAATTGTGATGTTAGGGTGTCAATTTTGGATCTTTCCTGCTTTCTCTTATGGGCTTTTAGTGCTATAAATTTCCCTCTACACACTGCTTTGAATGCGTCCCAGAGATTCTGGTATGTTGTGTCTTGGTTCTCGCTGGTTTCAAAGAACATCTTTATTTCTGCCTTCATTTCGTTATGCACCCAGTAGTCATTCAGGAGCAGGTTGTTCAGTTTCCATGTAGTTGAGCGGTTTTGAGTGAGATTCTTAATCCTGAGTTCTAGCTTGATTGCACTGTGGTCTGAGAGATAGTTTGTTATAATTTCTGTTCTTTTACATTTATTGAGGAGAGCTTTACTTCCAAGTATGTGGTCAATTTTGGAATAGGTGTGGTGTGGTGCTGAAAAAAATGTATATTCTGTTGATTTGGGGTGGAGAGTTCTGTAGAGGTCTATTAGGTCCGCTTGGTGCAGAGCTGAGTTCAATTCCTGGGTATCCTTGTTGACTTTCTGTCTCGTTGATCTGTCTAATGTTGACAGTGGGGTGTTAAAGTCTCCCATTATTAATGTGTGGGAGTCTAAGTCTCTTTGTAGGTCACTCAGGACTTGCTTTATGAATCTGGGTGCTCCTGTATTGGGTGCATATATATTTAGGATAGTTAGCTCTTCTTGTTGAATTAATCCCTTTACCATTATGTAATGGCCTTCTTTGTCTCTTTTGATCTTTGTTGGTTTAAAGTCTGTTTTATCAGAGACTAGGATTGCAACCCCTGCCTTTTTTTGTTTTCCATTTGCTTAGTAGATCTTCCTCCATCCTTTTATTTTGAGCCTATGTGTGTCTCTGCACGTGAGATGGGTTTCCTGAATACAGCACACTGATGGGTCTTGAGTCTTTATCCAATTTGCCAGTCTGTGTCTTTTAATTGGAGCATTTAGTCCATTTACATTTAAAGTTAATATTGTTATGTGTGAATTTGATCCTGTCATTATGATGTTAGCTGGTTATTTTGCTCGTTAGTTGATGCAGTCTCTTCCTAGTCTCGATGGTCCTTACGTTTTGTCATGATTTTGCAGTGGCTGGTACCGGTTGTGCCTTTCCATGTTTAGTGCTTCCTTCAGGAGCTCTTTTAGGGCAGGTCTGGTGGTGACAAAATCTCTCAGCATTTGCTTGTCTGTAAAGTATTTTATTTCTCCTTCACTTATGAAGCTTAGTTTGGCTGGATATGAAATTCTGGGTTGAAAATTCTTTTCTTTAAGAATGTTGAATATTGGCCCCCACTCTCTTCTGGCTTGTAGGGTTTCTGCTGAGACATCTGCTGTTAGTCTGATGGGCTTCCCTTTGATGGTAACCCGACCTTTCTCTCTGGCTGCCCTTAACATTTTTTCCTTCATTTCAGCTTTGGTGAATCTGACAATTATGTGTCTTGGAGTTGCTCTTCTCGAGGAGTATCTTTGTGGCGTTCTCTGTATTTCCTGAATCTGAATGTTGGCCTGCCTTGCTAGATTGGGGAAGTTCTCCTGGATAATATCCTGCAGAGTGTTTTCCAACTTGTTTCCATTCTCCCCGTCACTTTCAGGTACACCAATCAGACGTAGATTTGGTCTTTTCACACAGTCCCACATTTCTTGGAGGCTTTGCTCATTTCTTTTTATTCTTTTTTCTCTAAACTTCCCTTCTCGCTTCATTTCATTGATTTCATCTTCCAGGGCTGATACCCTTTCTTCCATTTGATCGCATTGGCTCCTGAGGCTTCTGCACTCTTCACGTAGTTCTCGAGCCTTGGTTTTCAGCTCCATCAGCTCCTTTAAGCACTTCTCTGTATTGGTTATTCTAGTTATACATTCTTCTAAATTTTTTTCAAAGTTTTCAACTTCTTTGCCTTTGGTTTGAATATCCTCCCGTAGCTCGGAGTAATTTGATCGTCTGAAGCCTTCTTCTCTCAGCTTGTCAAAGTCATTCTCCGTCCAGCTTTGTTCCGTTGCTGGTGAGGAACTGCGTTCCTTTGGAGGAGGAGAGGTACTCTGCTTTTTAGAGTTTCCAGTTTTTCTGCTCTGTTTTTTCCTCATCTTTGTGGTTTTATCTACTTTTGGTCTTTGATGATGGTGATGTACAGATGGGTTTTTGGTGTGGATGTCCTTTCTGTTAGTTTTCCTTCTAACAGACAGGACCCTCAGCTGCAGGTCTGTTGGAGTACCTGGCCGGCCGTGTGAGGTGTCAGTCTGCCCCTGATGGGGGGTGCCTCCCAGTTAGGCTGCTCGGGAGTCAGGGGTCAGGGACCCACTTGAGGATGCAGTCTGCCCGTTCTCAGATCTCCAGCTGCGTGCTGGGAGAACCACTGCTCTCCTCAAAGCTGTCAGACAGGGACATTTAAGTCTGCAGAGGTTACTGCTGTCTTTTTGTTTGTCTGTGCCCTGTCCCCAGAGGTGGAGCCTACAGAGGCAGGCAGGCCTCCTTGAGCTGTGGTGGGCTCCACCCAGTTCAAGCTTCCCGGCTGCTTTGTTGACCTAAGCGAGCCTGGGCAATGGCGGGCGCCCCTCCCCCAGCCTCGCTGCCAACTTGCTGTTTGATCTCAGACTGCTGTGCTAGCAATCAGCGAGACTCCGTGGGCGTAGGACCCTCTGACCCAGGTGCAGGCTATAATCTCCTGGTGCACCGTTTCCTAAGCCCATCGGAAAAGCACAGTATTCGGGTGGGAGTGGCCCGATTTTCCAGGTGCCGTCTGTCACCCCTGGAAAGGGAACTCCCTGACCCCTTGCGCTTCCCGAGTGAGGCAATGCCTTGCCCCTGCTTTGGCTGGTGCACGGTGCACTCACCCACTGACCTGCGCCCACTGTGTGGCACTCCCTAGTGAGGTGAACACAGTACCTCAGATGGAAATGCAGAAATCACCCGTCTTCTGCGTCGCTCACGCTGGGAGCTGTAGACCGGAGCGGTTCCTATTCTGCCATCTTGGCTCCTCCTGCCTACTTTTAGTTCTTAAGGAATCTTCACACTGTTTTCCATAGTGGCTGTACTAGTTTACATTCCTACCAGAAGTGCATTCCTTGTTCACCATATCCTCACCAACATCTACTGTTTATTGATTTTGTGATTGTGACCATTCTTGCAGGAGTAAGGTGGTATTGCATTGCAGTTTTGATTTACATTTTCCTGATCGTTAGTGATGGTGAGCATTTTTTCATATGTTTGTTGGCCATTTGCATATCTTCTTTTAAGAATTATCTATTCATGTCCTTAGCCCAATTTTTATGGGATTGTTTTTTTCTTACTGATTTGTTTAAGTTCATTGTAGATTCTAGATATTAGTCCTTTGTCAGATGTGTAGATTGTGAAGATTTTCTCCCACTTTGTGGGTTGTCTGTTTACTCTGCTGACTGTTCCTTTTGCCATGCAAAAGCTCTGAAGTTTAATTAGGTCCCAGCTACTTATCTTTGTTTCATTACATTTGCTTTTGAGTTCTTGGTCATGAAATCTTTGCCTAAGCCAATGTCTGGAAGGATTTTTCCAATGTTATCTTCTAGAATTTTTATAGTTTCAGATCTTAAGTTTAAGTCTTAATCCATCTTTGGTTGATTTTTGTATAAAGTGAGAGATGAGAATCCAGTTTCATTCTCCTACGTGTGGCTTGCCAATTATCCCAGCACCGTTTGTTGAAAAGGGTGTCCTTTTTCCACTTTATGTTTTTGTTTGCTTTTTCCAAGAGTAGTCAGTTTGGTTGGCTATAAGTATTTGAGTTACTTCTGGGTTCTCTATTCTATTCCATTCATCTATGTGCCATTTTTATACCAGTACCATGCTGTTTCGGTGACTATGTCCTTATAGTATAGTTTGAAATCAGGTAGTGTGATGCCTCCAGATTTGTCCTTTTTGCTTAGTCTTGCTTTGGCTATGTGGGCTCTTTTTTGGTTCCATATGAATTTTAGAATTGTTTTTTTCTAATGCTGTGAAGAACAATGGTGGTATTTTTATGGGAATTGCATTGAATTTGTAGATTGCTTTTGGCAGTGTGGCCATTTTCACAATATTGATTCTACCCATCTGTGAGCATGGGATGTGTTTCCATTGGTTTGTGTCGTCTATGATTTCTTTCAGCAGTGTTTTGCAGTTTTCCTTGTAAAGGTCTTTCAACCCCTTGGTTAGGTATATTCCTAAGTATTTTATTTTATTTTATTTTATTTGCAGCTATTGTAAAAGGGGTTGAGTTCTTGATTTGGTTCTGTACTTGGTCACTGCTGGTGTATAGAGGAGCTACTGATTTGTGTACATTAATCTTGTATCCAGAACCTTGCTGAATTCTTTTATCAGTTCTTAGAGCTTTCTGGAGGAGTCCTTAGGGTTTTCAAGGTAAATGACCATATCACTTTTTAATGACCATTTCAATCTTGCTGCTTGTTCTTGGTTTGTTCTGGGTATCTAATTCCTGGTTTAAGCTAGGAGGGTTGTATTTTCCAGGAATTTATCCATCTCTTCTAGGATTTCTAGTTCACGTACGTAAAGGTGTGCATTGTAGCCATGAATTATCTTTTATATTTCAGTGGTGTTGGTTGTAATATCTCCTGTTTCATTTCTTAGTGAGGTTATTTGGATTTTCTCTCTTCTTTTCTTGGTTAATCTTGCTAATGGTCATCAATTATATTTATCTTTTCAAAGAACTAACTTTTTGTTTCATTTATCTTTTTTTTTTTTTTTTTTGAGACAGAGTTTTAATCTTATTGCCCAGGCTGGAGTGCAATGGTGCAATCTCGGCTAACCTCAACCTCTGCCTCCCAGGTTGAAGTGATTCTCCTGCCTCAGCCTCCCAAGTAGCTGAAATTACAGGCATGCACCAACACACCTGGCTAATTTTGTATTTTTAGTAGGGACAGGGTTTCTCCACATTGGTCAGGCTGGTCTCAAACTCCCAACCTCAGGTGATCCACCTGCCTAGGCCTCCCAAAGTGCTGGGATTACAGGCGTGAGCCACTGCGCCTGGCCCATTTAACTTTCGTATTTTGCTGTGTTTTAATTTTATTTAGTTCTGCTCTGATCTTGGTTTGGTTTGTTCTTGTTTCTCTAGTTCTTTGAGGTGTGACCTTAGAATGTCAGTTTGTGCACTTTCAGTCTTTTTGATGTAGGCATTTAGGGCTATGAACTTTCCTCTTAGCACCACCTTTGCAAAAATCCCGGAGGTTTTGATAGGTTGTGTCATTATTGTCATTCAGTTCAGAGAATTTTTTAATTTCCACATTGATTTTGTTTTTGACCCAGTGCTCATTCAGAAGCAGGTTATTTAATTTCCATGTATTTGCATGGTTCTGAAGGTTCCTTTTGGAGTTGGTTTCCAGTTTTATTCCACTATGGTACTTGATATAATTTCAATTTTCTTAAATTTATTGATGCTTGTTTTATGGCCTATCATGTGGTCTATCTTGGAGAAAGTTTCATGTGCTGATGAATGGAATGTGTATTCTATTATTGTTGGATGAATTGTTCCGTATGTATCTGTTAAGTCCATTTTTTCCAAGGTATAGTTTAAACCCATTGTTTCTTTGTTGACTTTCTGTCTTGATAACCTGTCTAGTGCTCTCAGTAGAGTACTGACGTCCCCCATTATTATTGTGTTGCTGTCTATCTCATTTCTTAGGTCTATTAGTCATTGCTTTATAAATTTGGGAGCTCCAGTGTTAGGTGCATATATGTTTAGGATTGTGATATTTTCCTGTTGGACAAGGCATTTTACCATTATATAATGTCCCTCTTTGTCTCTCTTAAATGCTGTTGCTTTAAAGTTTGTTTTGTCTGACATAAGAATAGCTACCCCTGCCTGTTTTCTGTGTCCATTTGCATGAAAAGCCTTTTTCCATCCCTTTAAGTGTATGTGAGTCCTTGTGTCCTAGGTGAGTCTCCTGAAGGCAGCAGATAGTTGGTTGGTGAGTTCTTATCCATTCTGAGGTTCTATGTATTTTAAGTGGAGCATTTAGGCTATTTACATTCAATGTTAGTATTGAAATGTGAGGTACCATTGCATTCATCATGCTCTTTGTTGCCTGTGTACTTTGGTTTTTTTGTTTTTTGTTTTTGCTTTTTAAGTTGTATTTTTGTTTTGTAGGTCTTGTGTGATTTATGCTTTAAAGAGGTTCTGTTTTCATGTGTTTCCAGGATTTGTTTCAATACTTAGAGCTCCTTTTAGCAGTTCTTGTAGTGGTGACTTGGTAATGGCGAATTCTCTCAGCACTTACTTGTCTGAAAATGGCTGTATCTTTCCTTCATATATGATGCTTAGTTTTTCTGGGTCCAAAATTCTTGGCTGATAATTGTTTTGTTTGAGGAGGCTGAAGATAGGGCACCAATCCCTTCTAGCTTGTAGGATTTCAGCTGAGAAATCTGTTATTAATCTGATAGGTTTTTCTTTATAGATTACGTGGTGCTTCTGTCTCTCACAGCTCTTGAGATTCCTTCGTTTTCACTTTGGATAACCTGATGACAATGTGCCTAGGCGAAGATCTTTTTGAGATGAATTTTCCAGGTGTTCTTTGTGCTTCTTGTATTTGGATGTCTAGGTCTCTAGCAAGGCTAGGGAAGTTTTCCTCAATTATTCCCCCGAATATGTTTTCCAAGCTTTTAGAATTCTCTTCTTCCTCAGGAACACAAATTATTCTTAAGTTTGGTCATTTAACATAATCCCAGACTTCTTGGAGACTTTGTTTATATTTTCTCATTGCTAAGACTTTCCAAAGCATTTCATATTTCTAAAAGTGTATCCAAAGTTTTCTGAATTTTTTATTGTTTTTTTTCTTTAAGCTATTTATTTCCTTGAATATTTCTCCCTTCACTTCTTGTATCATTTTTTGCATTTCCTTGCATTAGGCTTCACCTTTCTCTGGTCCCTCCTGATTAATTTAATAACTAACCTCCTGAATTCTTTTTCAGGTAAATCAGGAATTTCTTCTTGGTTTGGATCCATTGCTGGTGAACTAGTGCAATTTCTAGGGAGCGTTGAAGAGCCTTGTTTTGTCATATTCCCAGAGTTGGTTTTCTGGTTCCTTCTCATTTGGGTAGTCTCTGTCAGAAGGATGGTCTAGGGCTGAAGGCTGTTGCTCAGATTTTTTTGTCCCACAGGGTGTTCCCTTGATGTAGTACTCTCCCTCTTTTCCTATGGTTGTGGCTTCCTGTGAGCCTAACTGCAGTGATTGTTGTCTCTCTTCTGGGTCTAGCCACCCAGTGAGTCTACCCAGCTCTAGGCTGGTACTGGGGGTTGTCTGCACAGAGTCTTGTGATGTAAACCATCTATGAGTCTCTCAGTCATGGATACTAGCGCCTGTTCTGATGGAGGTGGCAGGGGGCGTGCAGTGGTCTCTGTGAGGGTTCTTAGCTTTGGTGGTTTAATGCTCTATTTTTGTGCTGGTTGGCCTCCTGTCAGGAGGTGATGCTTTCCAGAAAGCATCAACTATAGTAGTATGAAGAGGGACTGGCAGTGGATGGGGCCCTAGAACTCCCAAGATTACATGCCCCTTGCCTCTCACTACCAGAGTGGGTAGGGATGGACCATCAGGTGGGGATGGGGCTAGGCATATCTGTGCTCAGGCTCTCCTTTGGCGGGTCTTGCTGTGGCTGCTGTGGGGGATGGGGGTGAGATTCCCACGTCTCTAGAGTTGTGTACCTAGGAGGATTATGGCTGCCTCTGCTGAATCATGCAGGTTGTCAGGGAAGTGGTGGAAAGCCAGCAGTCACAGGCCTTACCCAGCTTCCATGCAAACTGAAGAGCTTGGATCTTCCCCAACCTGTGGAGTCTGCACACCAGATTTGCACCCTCCCCAGAGTTCTGGCCAGGAGGCTTCTCACCCCATTCAAATTGTTATTAAGTTCAGTTAGAGATTTCCTTCTCCCTGTGGAGTTATAACCCCTGCTCCTCTGGTTACCCTCCTGATGGGTCTCTGTGGTGCCAGGCAGGAAAGGTCTGCTAGGGGATGAAGCTGGCTTCCCTGGCCTTTCTGCTGCTTCCTCTACCCCTGTATTTCACTCGGCTCTCTAAATTGGGTCAGCTCCAGGTAAAGTCAGAAACTTCTCCCACAAACAGACCTTCAGCTTCTCAATTGGGGATGTGTGCTCAGGAAAGGAGGATCTCCCTTTCCCACTTCCTCAGCTGGGGCACTCACAGTATTTGGAGTATCTCTCAGGTCCTGCAGGAGCAGTCTGCTTCCTTCAAAGGGTCTGTGGGTCCTCTCAGGATTGCTGGTTTGTTCTTGCTGCTGATCTGGAGCTAAAAATCACAATGCAAGCTTCTGCAAGCTGCTCTGTCCGGAGCTGCAATCTAGTCCTGTCTCCCATCTGTCATAATGATCCCCTCCTATTATAAACTTTTTTTTTTACTCTAAATTTGTTTCTAAGTTTCTAAGTTTGAGAAAGACAAAATCAAGAAGAGTTGTCATAGGAGGCAAGATATGCTTAAGGCAAGAAATAGCTACAAACAGTAGTTTTAAAACACAGCAGTTAGTGAAGGTTCTTGATGTGGTTTAGATCTGTGTCCCTGCCCAAATCTCATGTTGAATTGTAATACCCAGTGCTGGAGGCAGGGTCTGGTGGGAGGTGATTGGATCATGGAGGTGGATTTCTCATGAATGGTTTAGCACCATCCTTTTGATGCTGTTTTCATGACAGTGAGATGTGGTTGTTGAAATATGTTTAGCACCTCTCCCTTGCTCTGTCTCTTACTCCTGGTCCCCCTTCACCTTCCGCCATGATTGTTAAGTTTTCCTGAGGCCTCCCCAGAAGCAGAGCAGATGCCAGCATTCTGCTTCCTATACAGCCTGCAGAACAGTGAGCCAATTAAACCTCCTTTCTTTATAAATTACCCAGTCTCAGGTATTTCTTTATAGCAATGCAAGAACAGACTAATATAGTCATCACAAAGAACCTTAACTTTTTCTACAGTAAAAGCCTTTTAAAAGGTTGTCAATATGTCCATAAAAGTATGTCAATAACAAAGAGAGTTAAAAGAACCAATTGAATTATCTGGGCAGAAAATAACAGACTTATTTTTTTTACTCCAATTCTCAACCTTGAACTTAGGCATTTTTAACAGGAAAAAAAATCCCATTCTAGTTCACTCAAATTTGCACATAAAGATCTATAAACATTTTTCTCTTTTGAATGAACCCATCACATTTAAACAAGTTGGTCAAAACTTTCCAAAATATTTTTTCAACTCCTTCTTTATAGATGTTATAATCTCAAACAAATAAAGTTCAGTTTTCAAGAGAGATCTCCTACATTTATTATTCTAACTTTTATTTTTTATTATTACTTATTTTGTTCTGACACAATCAGATACTTTTAAGACAAAATTATCTTTTTTGTATACTAAACCAAAATGTATCCATTATTCTAGAGAAACGTCTCACACTACTACTCACTTAAAAATAAAAAATTCTTTTGGCCTGTAATCCCAGCACTTTGGGAGGCTGAGACTGGCCGAGCACTTGAACTACGGTGTTTGAGACTAACCTGGGCAACACTGCAAGACCTTGTCTCTACCAAAAATACAGAAAATTAGCTGGGCATGTTGGTGTGCACCTGTGGTCCCAGCTACTCAGGAGGCTGAGGCAGGAGGATCGTCTGAGCTCGGTAGGAGGAGGTTGTAATGAGCCAAGATCATGCCACTCCACTCTAGCCTGGGCAAGAGAGTGAGACCCTGTCTCAAATAAATAAATAAATAAATAAAACATACATATATTAACACAAACCAAAGGCATTTGCACATCTTTTAAACCTGTTAATTGAAGGGTACTCTATGATATATCAAACAGTAGCACAGATATATTGAAATCATGTGCTCAAGTATCCAAAGATTATTAATCAATTAACACAAAATAATATTAATTTAAGATTTTACATTCAAGTTCTTGACAAATCTTATGTCTTGTAGCATTATATAAATTTATCTATTTTCCTAAACACATTATCTATTATGATATAATTTACTGGAACATACAAATTTCAATTTTATAATCTTAAAGGAGGGATTAGCAAAACCAATAGAGGAAATTTAGGAAATTCAAAATAGAATTTTAATTTTTTTAATGAAAATAAAGACTAGCTTAAACTAGTATATTTTGCTAACGTTTTAAACATGGTAGTAAAGTCGGGGGGAAACATAGAGCAGCTTTTAAATCAAAAATTCTTTAATCAGTTTTAATTTGTCCAGGGAATCATTTTTATAGTATTATTACATAATTTTTTTTTAGAAAAATGCAGTCTATAGGGTAAGCACAGTGGCTCACGCCTGTATTCCCAGCACTTTGGAAGGCCACTTGAGGCCAGGAGTTCAAGACCAGCTTAGGCAACATAGTGAGACCCTGTCTCAACAAAAATAAAAAATTAACCAGGCATGGTAGTGTGTGTCTGTTGTCCTAGCTGCTAGAGATGCTGAGGCAGGAGGATTACTTGAGCTCAGGAGTTTGAGGCTGCAGTGAGCTACGATTTTGCCACTGTACTTCAGGCTAAGCAACAGAGTGAGACTCCTGTCTTAAAAAAAAAAAAAAGTAAAAATAAAAATAAAAATAAAGACCAATGGATAGCTAAGATCCTGTTTCTTTTTCTGTTCCTATGAAAAGTCCTCCAAAGGCCACTGTAATTTCTAATTGTCCTTAATGAAATTATGCCATTTTGAAAGATGCATATGAGTTAAAAATATAATTCAAAAAATATCAAGAAATCAGGAGTTTGACCCAGAGGCTTAGATTGATACCACCCCATGGGCATTTGGAAGAATGGGTGAATGATGTTTCTACAACCTCAGGTTTCTGGAATATGAAAAAAAGGCAGCCACCACTAGTGGTGGGACCGACAAACCCATAGCTCTGGGCAGATGAAACTGAACAGACAGCTCTCAGGGGTAACAAAAATAAGACTATACATCCTTCTAACATCTTAAAGGATGGCTCAAAGCAAAGTGTTTGTCCACAGGAAGCTAATTTGGTGAGAAGTTCCAAACTCCTCCATTCTTGGGGCAATCTCTAGTGTGGGCCTAGGAAGGCTGCTTGGCTTTTTTGACAGGCCCAGTTCTAATAAATCGAAGACCTTTTTCCTGGTTAGCTAGAAAAGATCCATTCAAGAAAAAGCAGAGACCAAAGATCAAATGTCAGCTCAGGCAGGTTGATGTTGGACATTTGCCCTATGGGTTTATACTCTAAAATTTCCAGTATTTGAATTGGATGTGACAACAGAGGAGAAACCCATTTGACCAGCGAGTGAATTATATCTATAAATGGAGAGAAAAGTTAGAGTCTCTAAATTTTGCTTTTTAGGTGACCTGAAATAGTAGTTAATTTTGTCCTTTTGTTTTCAATCTGTTGTTTAGTCATAGGTGGTGTAAGATTCATTGTGGCCAAGAATGGTGGCTCACCCATCTAATCCCAGCACTTTGGGAGACCAAGGCAGGAGGATCACTTGAGCCCAGGAGTTCAAGACCAGCCTGGACAATATAGTAGGACCCTATCTGTACAAAAAATTTAAAAATCAGCCAGGTGTGATGGTGCACACCGGTAGTCCCAGCCACTTGGGAGGCTGAGGCAGGAGGATTGCTTAAGCCTGGGAGGTCAAGGCTGCAGTAAGCCACAATTGCACAACTGCACTCCAGCCTAGGTGACAGAGTAAGACCCTGTCTCAAAAAAAAAAAAAAAAAAAAAAATTCATTGCAGTTGACATAAGGAAGAATTAAAGTGAATCTTAGTATCTCAACCTAAATATTTGTAGAGTAATTACTTTTGGAATCTGAGTGCTGCTGAAATTGATTCTTAGAGGAGCTGTTTTCATGTTTCTGTGATATACTTAGACTCTGGGCCACATGAACTTGCCTCTGACTCATGTGCTGGGACCAGACATCACTGGCTTCCCAGAGTAGGAATGGAAAGGTTAACTAAACTCCTCTTCCAACAATATACCTATAGCAGCCACTGCCTGGGCCATTTGCATGCAATAGGTCTGAGCTGACAGTCTTTGGAGGAAAGTTTTTGGTATCCTTGGCCAGCCTGCTCCAGGTGGCTCAGTCATCAGCACTACCTCCACACTACTGCACTGAGAGCCAGGCTGGGAGATTTCAGTTGTTTCTCATTTCCTCTTCGTTTCCTATGATTTTGAGGTTACCAAAGGGAAAAGAAAATAATCATCTCTCCTCATCAAGCCTTCACTGAATGACTCTTGGTTTCCTGGTTTCCCATTTTCCCAGCCTGTGTAGACAAATTCTTCACTTCATTTTTTGACATGCTTATGTACTAAGAATGAAACCAGCTTTCTAAAGGTCTAGTGCATTTTTGTGAAGGAGGAAACCCCCAGAGACAATTAATTAGGGAGAGTTATTAGCCTATTGTTACAGAAGCTTTTAGGGGCAAAGAGAAAAATAGAGCTGTCAAAATCAAGGATCATACCTTGCTCAGAATCTAGTGGCTCCCCAGAAACTCCCACTTGTGGCTCCTGTCCCATGGATGGAAAGTACAGAGACGTAAGTGGAGGTTAATCATAGCTGCCCTCCTTCACACCATGAAGGAAGGAGCACAGTCTTTCACGGTGGATGGATGGATGATGGGCTCTGAAGTTAGGAGCTTGAACTTGGAGCCATCTCCACCCCCTTGAATTTTTGATCAGGTATTTGGTCTCAAATTCTCAATTTCTTCATCTATAAAAAGATGATAAAAATAGTACCAGACTCATAGACTTAGTTTAAGAATTTAATGAAACAACCTATGTTTCCATCTCTTGCATCTAGAGAGTGTTTATCAAGTCTCAACTGTTACTATTTACACAGTTGAGAAGTCCTCAAGGCCACATCACTTTTGAGACCAACTGTAAGTTCAGGCATCCCCAAGACCACCTGTAGGTTCAATAATTCACCAGGACTCACAGAACTGAGAAAAACTGTTATATTTACAGTTACAGTTTATTATAGCAAAAAGATACACATTCCAAGGGAAGACACGTATAGGGCAAGATGCAGGGGAGTTCCAGGTGAAACTTCCAGTTGTCTTCTCCCAGTGAAGCTGTGCAACAGTGCCTATTTCTTCCAGCAACTATATGTGGTAATACATGGAGCACTGCCAACTAAGGAAGCCCACCTGAGCTTTGGTGTCCAGTGTTTTTATTAGGACTCAGTCACATTTACCTGGTTGACTGGCTGTATCACTGAGCTCAGCCTCAGATCCTCCAGCATTTAAGCTGGTAATGCATGACTAAAGGTCCACCATAAACCACATTGTTAGCATAGACTATCTGGCATGGCCCAAGGCCCTAAGTAAACAAGAATGCTCTTATCAAGCAAAATATTCCAAGTGCTTAGTGATTGACCCCCAAAAGTCAGGGACAAAGGCCAAACCTCTCAAGGCAAAGTTAATCCTTTGTTGCATATTATTTTGTAATCTACCTCTTCTCTATTATCCATAAACCACTAAAATAAGATTTCAAACCTCAAATTAATTGTTAACTTTTTGTTAAAAATCATGTTTTGAGCACTTTCCATGCACCCTGTTGACCAGTGGAGATAAAAATCTCGATAAGCCGGTGTCCCCCACAGTGAACCAGTGGAAGAGACAAATGTTTAGACAAATAACTATAGCACTATCGCAAAATGTTCTAGGAGTCTGGTGGAGGAAATATTTGATTTTGCCTGCAATTGTGGGGAAAAGCTAAATTCTTTTCCTTTGGTTGAATTTTATTTTGATGTTATTATCCTAAAATTTAGGTCTTTACCATCTTGAAAAATGGCTTGACTCTGGGTTACATTACTAATCTGTAAATGAGGACTATAAAAATTAGCCAGGCATGGTGGCTTACTCCTGTAATCCCAGCGCTTTGGGAGGCCAAGGTGGGTGGATCACCTGAGGTCAGGAGTTTGAGACCAGCTGGCCAACATGGTGAAACCCCGTCTCTACTAAAAATGCAAAAATTAGCTGGGCATGGTGGTGCGCACCTGTAATCCCAGCTACTTGTGAGGCTGAGGCAGGAGAATCACTTGAACCCGGGAGGCGTAGGTTGCAGTGAGTCAAGATTGCGCCACTGCACTCCAGCCTGGGCGACACAAGAACGAAACTCCATCTCGAAAACAAACAAGCAAACCAACCTTGTAATTGATATAGATAGTTCCAACTTTTCAAAGCTTCTCACTTTATTATGTCACCCATTCAAGACTACCTGACAAATTAATCGCTGTGCTTTACTTCTCATTACTTTTGTCAACTCCTTCAAAGATTTCTGCACCAGAGTCCTTTGCTTCTGTTGCTGGACAGTTAGGTCCAGGTATAAAACAGAAAGAGAAAGTATAAAGGTATAAAATAGAAAGTATTGGTCACATGTTTAGAAGGAAGTGATGCTCACACAATACCAAACTTGCTCATTTTAATTTATTGATTGTCTAGATAAGGATCAACAAACTTTTTCTATATAAGGCAATACAATAAGTATTTTAGGTCTTATAGGCTAGATGGTCTCTGTCACAACTACCCAATTCTGCCTTTGTACTGTGAAAGCAGCCATCACTGTACATAAAGGAATAGGTGTAGCCATGTTCTAAGAAAATTTTATTTGCAAAAATTCATCTGGACAGATTTGGCTCTAGTTTGCAGACCCTAATCTAGGTCATTTATTCTCACATCAAGTATTGTGGGCTTACCTGATACAAAAACAGTGAGGAATGAAGAAGTGCTTTCTAATTTAATGCAGAAACATAATTAGGCCAGAAATTGGGAGTGTGTGATCATCAGCTTTTAAATTTTTGTGCCCAAGAAAGGAACAACAGATACCGGAGCCTGCTTGAGGGTGGAAGGTGGCAGGAGGGACAGGAACAGAAAAAAATAACTATTGGGCACTGGCTTAGTACCTTGGTGATGAAATAATCTGTACAACAAACCCCGATGATATGAGTTTACCTATATAACAAAACCATACATGTACCCCTGAACTTGAAATAAAAGTTAATAAAATAAAATTATGTAATAGCTATTCTAGTGGGTTAAAAAAAAAAACAGCAATAAGGAACACACACACACAAAACTTTGTACCCAAATGAGATGGGACTCAGATCATATGAGTGAAAAATATGACTACGACACATCTGCCAAAACCATCCTTTTGACCTATTCTTTTTGTTGTTGTTGTTGTTGTTTTTTGAGATGGAGTCTCACTCTTGTCACCCAGGTTGAAGTGCCGCGGCGCAATCTCAGCTCACTGGAACCTCCACCTTCCAGTTTCCAGTGATTCTCCTGCCTCTGCCTCCTGAGTAGCTGGAATTACAGGCATGTGCCACCACGCCTGGCTAATTTGTTTTTGTATTTTTAGTAGAGATGGGATTTTGCAATGTTGGCCAGGCTGGTCTTAAACTCCTGACCTCAGGTTATCCACCCGCCTCGACCTCCCAAAGTATTGGGATTACAAGCGTGAGCCACTGAGCCTGGCCTCTTTTGTCCCATTCTTCCCACTGTCTGCCTTATTGCAAACACCACGGGAAACACCTGGGAATCAGTGAGGCTCTGGAGAGGTCTGTGGGAAAGAATGGGGGATTTGACAGCTTCAAATAGCTATTTGTTTGACAGCAAACAAATAGCAGTTTGCTATTGTGATATAAAATGTTTTTAGATCTGATTATCAGAGGGTATAATCGAGGCCGTATCTATACAATACAAAGTAAAAAAGAATGCAGATAATATGTTTGGTCACCATAACCAGAGGTTGTTCATGTATGACAACAGCTCCTACTTACCTACTCAGCGTCCTCTATTTCCTCCCTTCTTCCTTATCAAAGGAGACCTGATTTTATTGGGGTAATCCAAGTGACAAAACAGAACAGGATTCAATTTCTCAGGAAACTCTTTTAACTAAAGGTGGCCCATGTTAGAAATTTCTGGCCAGTGCGCTATAAGCAGAAGTCTCCTGGCAGGAAAGTTATTTTTTCTTGTTAAAAAGGAATAGTTTCAGCTGCCATGCACATTGGTGCTGTGCACTTTCTTCTTCCAGACGATAATATAGATATGATGCCTAGAAGTGGAGCAGCCATCTTGTAATAATGAAAATCAAACGCCATGGAAGATGGAGCAGAAAACTAGAAGGAACCTCAATCCCTGATGATTTTCTTAATGACTTTAATGCTTCCTTCTGGACTTACTTATTTGAGAAACATAAAACTTTATTGCTTAAGCCACTGTTGGCAGGTTTCTGTTAAATGAAGCCAAACACAACCCTAATTGAATGAACTAACTTAAAAATTTTCAAAGCCATGAAAATCAGTCCATTGTCAGTGTTGAGATGCTACCGAGGACAGTATATAAAATCTTGACTTGGCTTTGTGTATTGTAGACAGTAGAGATAAAAGTGAGGCAGTACAGGGTTGACCAGTGCTGTGATTCCTGCCCTGCTACTCTTCATCATCTCATTAGCTGAAGTTCCAGGTGCCTGAGTGGCTACTAAGAAAGGCATTTATGATGATGGAGTGTGGGCCCATTAAGAAGTCTGGCTGGCAGAACACAATCTCCCTTCAGGCTCTACACGTTTACTCTAAGCAGTTTCACAAAAACTCGGCAAAATAGCAGAAAATCTCAGTGCTTGTTAATTAGTTCATAGCCCCCAAAAGTGCTCCCGCATTTTTTGCTGTTATCTGTGAAGTTCTTCAAGTTAACTATTTTATTTTAGAGGAAAAAATTAAGTTTTAATGATCCTTTCCTTGTTCTCTACCCAGCTTTATAAATAAATTCTATTGAAACCATGTTTATGATGAGTAATTCTTTAAAAATTTTCTCTTGAAAGCCTTTTGCCATTAATATTTCAGTTAATTAAAAATGCATTATGCCTTAATCCTTTGTTAAATGCATAACAGAATAAAACAGCCTATAATATTGAAGTTGGACTTTTTTTGGAATTGGATTGTTGAGCTTACGATTGATGGTTTATTAATGTAAACCTGGTGGGGGGTAAACCAAAGAACATTTCACGTTCTTATGTTTGCAAAAGAGATCAAATTTACAAGGGCATTATTTTTTTCCTACTGAATTCCTAAATGTTACTATTAAAAGACATAGAATATGTGTAATACAAACATGTGTATCCCAAGGGACAGTTCAAAAAGATTTCTAAACATGGAAAGTTTATGGAAGAATCCAAAGTCAAATTAATATCCCAGAGCTTGGATACAAACTTGGATTTTGGAAATGTTTTCAGATGAAAAAGGAGTTTTGGTGTGGGGCCCCATATGGAAAACATGCATAATTTATTTAAAAGACCAAAGCAAAAGTGAATTCACAGTTTGAAATCTGGATAATTATGCTATAATTAAAGGACTAGTTTGTTTTTGTTTTTAAATTATTGTCTTCAGAGTTTCCACCCACCCCCATTACTATTCAGGGATTCAAAAGTTTAGTTTATTTTTTTTATAGTCCTGGAAGTTTTTTTCTTCCTTTTAAATGAAACTCAACTTAATAAAATATTTTATACTTTTTTTCACTACAACACAACAATGGGAATTTTTCTATCCCTTCCTTCATTATGACTTTCTGTTTAAAAATTATATCTAAATAAGGTCACAAAATCAATGAAATTGGCTGAGTAAACTGGTTTGATTGGCCACTTAAGTAAATGAATCAGTTCTATGGCGCAATTTAAATTCATTCATTCGATAAATATTTACTGAACCACTTTTGCATGATGGATCCACTGGCCATGCATTGAGGATTCAGTCCCTGACCCCAGAAGGTTTAAAACCATTGTACTATAAAGATTCCAAAACATTTTATCACCAATGCTCAACATCATAAGAAGCATAGTAGGTCTTCAGCAGAGACTGAACCCCCAACTCATCTTCCCCCCACATTTTATTAAATGAAAAGCAAACAAAAATCTTAAGGCTGCTTTATGAAGGAGAAATAGAAATTTTTTTTCACAATATCTAAAAATTCTGTGTAATAGATTCCGATGAATAAATATATATTTTAAATTCTTCCAAGACCATAAAGAAATGGAAGTAATTACATATTCAAATATAAAAACTAGTTTTGAGGATAAAATACTCAAGATGCATGAGAGTTTAGAACATATACAGTTGTGGTAGCAACTAAATTTTGGTTTCCACACTCCTTTCTCTCTTCTATATATATACACATTGTATAATTATATATACTCAAGTCATACAGTGATTCTTTATCTCCGAGACTAGTTATTCTATTAGCTACTTACTCAAGAAAATTGTGCCTAGAAGGGATAGTGCATATATTTATTCTTTTGGCCTAAGTCCTGAAGAGTTTCTTGTCAGAGAAACAAACCAAGAGTATAAAATATATTGTCCTGTGGTTACTGTTCTTGAATCTATATGACCCAGCATCTCCTCTAATTGTTCAAACTTGAGTGCATGAACACACTACATATGCAAAAACTCCAATGACCGTGCATAGAAGAATATAGTTGAGAGATATAATCAAATACAACTTACAGTGTTACTCTGACACATATTTAATGTTGTGAATAATCATCCTTGTACTGCATCCTTGTTAGATTTGAATGAAAAAGTGGTTCATGTAAGGGATGGTAACTAGTATGACTTTTAAGAAGCCAAGCCTGGCATTTTCAGGAGTCAGCCAAAAGTAGAGAGGAAGAGGAATAACTAAGTGGTGCTGGAACTGTCCTAAGGTTTCTCTGAAGGCTTCTAGATCCCACCCTTATGAAGTCAGCATTCTCTCTTATCTGATTGAAAACATCCAGGGAGATGGATTTCCACTGTTGCTAGTTGAAAGGCTCCATTCTATTTACCAAGCTAATTACGTTGAATTTAGGGGAGAGGCAGGCCCGTTCAATTTATTAAACAGAAAAAGCCTGAGACCTGTGCTGTCATGCTGTAATACCCCTAAGGACTTGTGTTCAGTTCATAGCAGGCACTTAAAACAGTTTTGATAAAAGTTTGAATGAATGCAGTCAGAGTTGTTTCTTTTCCTGGAAAAGCAGACCATACTGGGCAACCTAGTCTCAAGTTCCAGACAGGAATATAAGGAGATAAAGAGAATGGAGCAATAAACAGTCCTTCCTCAGCCACAAGAGAGAGGACTGGGTGCTAAAACCTCTGTTTCCTTCTTCATTCCCATTCGCAAATACCCATGTGAATATTGCAAGGGTCATCTGCCAAATTGCTTTGTCCTAAAGTGCTAAAAAGTCCTCTCATCAAGGGAACAAACCACACGTCTTTAAATCCTAACAAGAAAAGTGGATTTCCGGGTAGTGGGGCTCAGGACTCTGAGATAGGAACTCAGAGCTAGGCTGGGGTTGTGTTAGGGATCAGGACATGGACCCTGTCTGCCAAGAAAAACCAAGGTAAGAGGCAGCCCGGAGGTAGGTGAGGGGCACAGCAAGTGAAGATGGAGAAGAGAGTGAGGGGAAGAGAGAGGAAAACAAGAAAGTCAAGAGGGAAACCAAAGAAATAAGAAAAAAAGTGCAAAGGGAGACAAAGCAAGGAGTAAAGGAATGATGGGAAAGCACCCAATCAAAGGACATGAGATGAGAGCAAGCAAAGCAAGGAAGCTAGGAGAGAAGCTAAATGATGCAAGTCCTGGATTATGAGTAGCAAGAGAAAGTGTCCTCAGAGAGAGTCTACACTGTATGTATCTGCTTGAATGAAATTATTATTATGTAACTATTACTGCATTTGACTTTATACTTTTTATATGACTACTATTTGCTCCCGTTGTATTACTTTAATAACATAAAAAATCAAAACTTAAATCATTTTTAAAGTTGATTTTTATCCTCATTAGTATAGTGGTGAGTAAAAAAGAAAAAAATAAAAAAGGCTGGGCGTGGTGGCTTCACCTGTAATCTTTAAAGTACAAAAAATTAGCTAGGCGGAGTGGCGCACGCCTATAGTGCCAGCTACTTGAGAGGCTGAGGCACGAGAATTGCTGGAACCTAGGAAGCACAGGATGTAGTGAGTTGAGATCCCACCATTGCACTCCAGTCTGGGTGACAGAGCAAGACTCTGTCTCAAAAAATAAAATAAAATAAATAAAGTTGATTTTTAAACTTTCCTACAATGCTTTCTCAATGGTGTTTCTTTCCTATCAGTTGAAATTAATTTTTTTGTTTTTTTGAGATGGAGTCTCACTCTTATCACCCAGGCTGGAATGCAATGGCATCATCTTGGCTCACTGCAACCTCTGCCTCCCGGGTTCAAGCAATTCTCCTGCCTCAGCCTCCCAAGTAGCTGGAATTAGAGGTGTGTGCCACCATGCCTGGCTAATTTTTGTATTTTTTAGTAGAGGCAGGGTTTTGCCATGTTGGTCAGGCTGGCCTTGAATCCCTGGCCTCAGGCATTCTGCCTGCCTCGGCCTCCCAAATTGGCAAATTAGATTTTAAAAGCTATGAAAACTAGCCTTTTATGTCCTGCTAAAATTTTTAAAAAATTAAACCATAAAATCCAGCTCAAATATTTCAGATTTTATGCTGATGGGTCCATTTACACTTCTGGGATCAGAAATAGAAGTGTTTAATAAACATTTAGTGCTGATAGAATGATACAACCATTGGCATTCATCAAGCTTTGTCTGTTCAAAAACAACACTGGTGATATTACACAGTATCTGAAAGGAATTTTACTATATCCTGAAGACAGTGGGAGCTATGAGAGAGTAATTCAAGAAAAAATTTGATCACTTTATGTTTGGGGTAGATCCATCTGGAGAAAAGGTTAAAGGAGAGCAAGGAGACTGCTCAGATCATGCACTGGAGTCCTGGATGGTCTGGACTGGGACAGTAGGGGTGAGGATGGAGAGAGGGAGAGCCCACGTAAAGTTGGCGTTCAATATCTAGAGGTGCAAGTCTGTACTGCTGCATAATTTCCTCCAGCAATAAACAGCAGGCGATGTGTAAGGCAGAGAAGGCAGAATGGTTGATCTGCACTTGGGAGGTTGATCAATAAGTGTGATGGAATGGCACTGAAGCTTGGGACTATTTAGAGAGTGATGGAAGTGTTAAACTGTGAGATCTAATTTAGACGTAAAAGGAAATGAAATTCAGAACATGACTTAAAAAATAAAATGAGAACAAGATACCCACCTGAATGGCTAAAATTCAAAAGAGTAGCATTTCCCATGTTGGTGAGGATGTAGAAACTGAAACTCTCATTCTCTGCTGGTGGAAGTAAAAATTGGTACAATCACTTTGGAAAACTGTCAGTATTTTCCGAACTCCTGGCCTCGAGTGATCCACCTGCCTCAGCCTCCCAAGGTGCTAGGATTACAGGCGTGAGCCACTGTGCTCAGCCCCTGTTTGTCAGTATTTTCTAAAGCTGATCAACTACAATCTTATGACCTAACTATTGTTTTCCTAGATATTCTTCTTTTCTCCAAAAGGAAAAGCAAACGTTTGTTCTGAAAGACATGTACAAGAATGTTCATACATATATAGCCTTATTCATGATAATAAAAAATTGAGATCAGCTTGAATGTTTATCAACTGTAGTGTGGATAAATTGTGATATATTTATGCTTTGAAATATTGTAGCATCTCTTTTAGAACATGAGTTGATCCTCACAAACATAATAGAGAATGAAAGAGGCACAGAAGAGTACACATTGCAGAACTCCTTTTATTGGAAGGTCAAGAATAGACAAAGCTAGCTGGGCTTGGTGGCTCACGCCTGTAATCCCAGCACTTTGGGAGGCTGAGGTGGGTGGATCACTTGAGGTCAGGAGTTCGAGACCAGCCTAGCCAATATGGTGAAACCCCATCTCTACCAAAAATACAAAAATTAGTCAGGCATGGTGGTGCATGCCTGTAATCCCAGCTACTCGGGAGGTTGAGGCATGAGAATCGCTTGAACATGGGAGGCGGAGGTTACAGTGACCTAAGATCAAGATAATGCCACTGCCTTCCAGCCTGGGAGATGGAGCGAGACCTGGCTTAAATTAAAGAAAATAAAATAAAAAATAGACAAAGCTAATCTATGGCGTAGGAAATCAGCATAGTGGTTGCTTTTGATGAGCGCCAATATGGCTTGGTGGGAGCTCATAGGATTGTAGGCGTTGAACATGTTCTATTTCTCAATATGGGAGGCGGTTACATGAGTGTGTCCACTGTGTAACAAGTCATCAGACTTTACATTTAGGATTTATAATTGCAAAATGTATTACACTTCAGTTTCTTTTATTAAAAGTAAAAAGTCTATGGAGATTCTTTAGTTATTGTGTTACACAGATTCTAGCTAAAGCACAATCGCTGGTGTTACAGACAGGTACCTTAGCTGTCCAAAGTTGCGTTTCTCATACACTTCAGTTCATGGTTCAGTAGTCCAGGCAAAACTTCTCTTATATTTTATTTTGTGTTATTTTTTGCTCCCTTTATTCCCCATCTTTCTCCCTCCTAGGTACCCACCCTAGTGTATTTAATATACAGCCTTTCAATTCATTGTCCATTCTTCTATGCAGAAATCTGTATGTCTTTGAAAAATGCATGGTGGTATTTTTTAAAAATTTAATTTTATTCTATTTAAGTTCCAGGATACATGTGCAGGACATGCAAGTTTGTTAATAGGTAAACATGTACCATGGTGGTTTGCTGCACCTATCAACCCATCACCTAGGTATTAAGCCCCACATGCATTAGCTATTTATCCTGATGCTCTCCTTCCCCCCATCCCCCAACAGGCCCCAGTGTGTGTTGTTCCCCTCCCTGTACCCCTGTGTTCTCATTCTTCAGCTCCCACTTATGAGTGAGAACATGTGGTGTTTTGTTTTCTGTTACCGTGTTAGTTTGCTGAGGATAATGGATTCCAGCTCCATCCATGTCACTGCAAAGGACATGATCTCATTCCTATTTATGGCTGCATAGTATTCCATGATGTATATGTACCACATTTTCTTCATCCAGACTATCATTGATGGGTTTTTGGGTTGATTCCATGTCTTTGCTATTGTGAGTAGTGCTGCAATGAACATATGTGTGCATGTATCTTTATAATAGAATGATTTATATTCTATTTATCATTGCATAGTATTCATGGTGTATATGTACCACATTTTCTTCATCCAGTCTGTCATTGATGGGCATTTGGGTTGATTTCATGTCTTTGCTGTTGTGAATAATGCTGCAATGAACATATGTTTGCATGTGTCTTTGTAATAGAATGATTTATATTCCTTTGAGTGTATACCCAGTAATGGGATTGCTGGGTCAAATGGTATTTCTGGTTCTAGGTCTTTGAGGAATCTCCACACTGTCTTCCACAATGGTTGAACTAATTTACATCCCACCAATAGTATAAAAGCATTCTTATTTCTTCACAGCCTTGCCAGCATCTGTTGTTTCTTGACTTTTTTATAATTGCCATTTGGGCATGAGATGGTATCTCACTGTGGTTTTGATTCGCATTTCTCTAATTATCAGTGATGTTGAGGTTTTTTCTTTTTTCTTTTCTTTTCTTTTTTCTTTTTTTTTTTTTTTTGAGGTGGAGTCTTGCTCTTGTTGCCCAGGCTGGAGTGCAATGGCTTGACCTCGGCTCACTGCGACCTCCGCCTCCTGGGTTCAAGCAATTCTCCTGCCTCAGTCTCCCGAGTAGCTGGGATTATAGGCGCCCACCTCCACACCTGGCTAGTTTTTGTATTTTTTAGTAGAGACAGGGTTTCACCATGTTGGCTAGCCTGGTCTCAAACTCCTGATCTCAGGTGATCCACCTGCCTCAGCCTCCCAAAGTGTGGGATTATAGGCGTGAGCCACCGCGCCAGGCCGTTGAGCTTTTTTTTCACATTTTGTGCGCGTGTATGTGTCTTTAATATATACAAGTGATACAACCATTGGCATTCATCAAGCTTTGTCTGTTCAAAAGTAACACTGGTGATCTATGCAAATGATGCTCTTCCTAAAAATCTCATTTTGTTTCTTACATATTAGACTTAAACATTGATTTTGATATTTATTCATGTTATATGAAAATGTAGTTTATTATAATTACTGCATGGCATTCCACTGTATGCCTGCATTTGACTTATCCATTACTCTAATAACAAACATCCAAGTTTCCTCACACTCTTTGCTATCACAAACTATACAGGTTTCCTTATGGTTCTGTGTGAAAGTTAGTTAAGCACGTCTTAAAAGCTTTTTATCTTTATCATCAGTTTTCCTTCCAGGAAGATTTGGTCACATTCCCATCAGGCTTTATAATTATTTTTCATATTTCTCCAATCTAATAAGCAAAAAAAAATCAATATATGGCTGGTGCAGTGGCTTATGTCTATAATCCCAGTGCTTTGGGAGGCTGAGGCAGGAGGATTGCTTGAGGCCAGGAATTTGAGACTAGCCTGAGCAACATAGTGAAATTCACTCTCTACAAAAATAAAACTAAAAGTAAAAATAAAAATAGCCAGGCATGGTGGCCCATGCCTGTAGTCCTTTCCGTTTGGGAGGCTGAGGTGGGAGGATCACTTGAGCCCAGGAATTCAGAGTTGCAGTTAACTATGATGGGTCTACTGCACTCCAGCCTGGGCAATAAAGCAAGACCCTGTCTCTAAAAAACAAACAAACAAACAAAATCACGATATAGTATTAACTAGTATTTTTAAGTAAGTTGTAAAATTAAACTGTTTTTTCATGTTTTTTGGCCATTTGTATTTCTGCTTAGTTAACTACTTGTTTATGCCTTTATTTTTATTCTGGGATTTTTTTTTTTTTCTGCTTGACTTTTAACAGATATTCGTATATTAACAAAATTGACCTGTGATCATATATTGCAATTATTTTCATTTTATTTTTCTTTTAATTTTGTTTATTATGCTGCTAGGTGGTGATGAGAGGGTAGTTGGGTTTGGGTTTTGCTTGTTTATTGTTTTATTTTGGCCTTACAGCTGCCGTCTTTTTGATTTTGGCTTTGGAGGTAATACTTAAGAAGAGTAAAGAATGTTCAAATTTAATTACACGTTAAGAGATAAGGAAAGTGTGGAGAAAGGAAGTACAGTTATGAGGAACCAAACCAAAGGGAACTGTATTTGCAAAACAAATTTTTGATGTTGGCGCTTTTCTAAGAAAAAATTCCAAGAATATGTGGTTTATTAACTGACTAATCTCTAATTTACAGTTTTCCCACTTAGTCAAAAAGTAATGTACTATAATCCCCTTCTCCTGCCTTCTAACCTATCTATAATAATTGTGATTGATATTTCAATAAATATGGTAATTTGTTTTAATTACCCAAAGCCTTAGAATCTGTAGCTTTAAACACACATAGTACTTTACTTTTAGTGCGTATTTTGCTGATGTTCTATCTTAGATTTGCTCTCTTGAGATTTATGATTTTACTTGTTTTGGTTTTTTTGGCAATATTTTATTTTACAGAGACTGTGGAAGGCAATTTCCATTGCTAAGGGAAATGAGTCCTCCTGTCATTTGTTTTCTTCTTAGGTGCCGTAGAAATAATAAAAAAATTACCACTTCATCCTTAACAAAATATTAACAAAATAAATCTAGCAAAATCCAAAAAGGGTAATACACCATGGCCAACTGGATTTTATCTCACGAATGCAAAGCTGGTTGCATTCGAAAATCAGTCAATAGATTTTACCACATTAGCAGAATTTTTTTTAAAGCTATATGGTTATTTCAACAGATTCAGAAAGCTCATTTGACTAAATCCAATGCTATTTCATAATAGAAACTCTCAGAAAACTACAGATGGAGGAAAATATCCAGGCTCAACTAATGCCCTGCTTATCTTGAAGACTGTGATGGAGGCAGTGAGCAAAATACAAATTTATAGTCCCCCAAAATTAGTATATAGCACATATCTTTATATTTATAAGAGCAGAGAAAAATCGTTACTGGCTATCTCAACACCCCTTATAAACAAGCCATTTTGCACCTCATTTATATTAAAGGTCAACTTTATCAATAACTAAATCCTTATGTAATCTGAGTAATACTGAACCTTCCATTTTACCTTATGGTCAGGTTCAGCACATCATCATCAACAAACAAATAAACAAAAACACAACAAATGTTCTCTTCCAAAAGCATTGAAGAGCACCATGGTTTTTAGGTATACTGACAAAGACATTGTACATTTCTGCACACAGTGAAACTTGCTTAAAATTATCTTTAATCATCTTGCCTTCTTCTCAAAGTTTTATCTCAGCACTTCAAACTCTCTGCTCCAAAACTACAAATCTAAGTGGACTCTCACCTCCATCTCATCTTAGGTACCATAGCACAACCACTTCCTAGTCTTCTAAAAGCAAGCGCTCCTGACCAGCAATGATGCCAATGGACAGCAGACTCCTTAAATGCATAGCCCAGCTCTTATCTCAATGGTGCAGCTCCCCAGAATTCAGGCTTTATACATTTTACCAACCTTTGCACCGTCTATGCACCACTTCTTTTATTACCATGGGTTCCTAGTGCTTTGATATCTCATAGGGCAGGCTCTTTCTCATTATTCTTTTCAACATATTTTCTTGGTCATTCTTGCTCCCAAAAAACTTCCAAATCATTCTTTTTTTCCCAACCTCTTCCATGCCTGTTGTTTTAAATTAAGATTGTAATTGGCATTGCATTAAATATATAGATTATCTGGAAAAACATCTTTCTTTTCACAAAATTATCTTCCTTTCTAGAAACATGATGCACACATGTTTCATACATATATTAGTCATTCATACATGATTCATACATGTTTTATTTTGCATACGTTGGCAAAATTTTATCTTTTTCTTCATATGTGGCCTTATGCATTGTGATAGCTTTATTTCTAGGTGTTTATTCATTTGTCCCAGTTGTAACTGTTTACATTTTAAACTGGTTATTACTGGTATATAAGAAAGCTACAGATTTTAAGCATAATTTTGTAAATCAGTTGAATTGATTAAACATCATATACAAGTTCTAATAGTTTTTCAGTTAGTTCTTTTGGATTTTCAGGTATACAATCTTATCATCTGCAAAGAGAGATGATCTCATTTTCATTTTCTTATTATATTAGCTAGAACTTATATAATAACACTACATAAAAGAAGTTACTATGGGGCCACGTGTGGTGGCTCATGCCTGTAATCCCAGCACTTTGGGAGGCTGAAGTGAGTGGATTACTTGAGGTCAGGAGTTTGAGACCTGTCGGGGAATCTGCCCTGATAGTCACGTAGGTTCTTTTCTATTATTCCTAAGCATCAGCCGGCTTGATAAATAAAGGGACAGATTACAAAAGAGAGACATTTTAAAGCTGGGCGTCCGGGGGAGACATCACATGTCGGTAGGTTCCGTGATGCCCCACAAGCCACAAAAACCAGCAAGTTTTTATTAGAGATTTTCAAAAGGGGAGGGAGTGTGCGAATAGGTGTGGGTGACAGACATCAAGTACTCAACAGGGTAATAGAATATCACAAGGCAAGTGGAGGCAGGGCGAGATCACAGGACCACAGGACCGAGGCAAAATTAAAATTGCTAATGAAGTTTCAGGCATCACTGTCATTGATAACATCTTATCGGGAGACAGGGTTTTGAGATCAACCGGTCTGACCAAAATTTATTAGATGGGAATTTCCTCTTCCTAATAAGCCTGGGAGTGCTATGGGAGACTGGAGTCTATTTCATCTCTGCAGCCTCGACCATAAGAGATGGCTACGCCCAGGGGTCTAGTTTAGAGACCTACCCGCAGGCGCACATTCTCTTTCTCAGGGATGCTCCATGCTGAGAAAAATAATTCAGCGATATTTCTCCATTTGCTTTTGAAAGAAGAGAAATATGGCTCTGTTCCACCCGGCTCACCGGCAGTCAGAGTTTAAGGTTATCTCTCTTGTTTCCTAAACATTGTTGTTATCTTGTTCTTTTTACAAGGTGCCCAGATTTCATATTGTTTAAACACACATGCTGTACAATTTGTGCAGTTAATGCAATTATTACAGGGTCCTGAGGTGATATACATCTTCCTCAGCTGACAGGATTAAGAGATTAAAGTAAAGACAGGCATAGGAAATCACAAGGGTATTGATTGGGGAAGTGATAAATGTCCATGAAATCTTTACAATTTATGTTTAGAGATTGCAGTAAAGACAAGCATAAGAAATTATAAAAGTATTAATTTGGGGAACTAATAAATGTCCATAAAATCTTCACAATCCATGTTCTTCTGCCATGGCTTCAGCCGGTCCCTCCATTTGGGGTCCCTGACTTCCGGCAACAGAGTCCAGCCTGGCCAACAGGGTGAAACCCCGTCTGTACTAAAAATACAAAAATTAGCCAGGTGTGCTGACACATGCCTGTAATCCCAGCTACTGGGGAGGCTGAGGCAGGAGAATTGCTTGAACCCGGGAGGTGGAGGTTGCAGTGAGCCAAGATCATGCCATTGCACTCCAGCCTGGGTGAAAAAGCGAGACTCTGTCTCAAAAAAAAAAAAAGAAGTTACTATGGGTATTTTTGCCATGTTCTTGACCTTAAAGGACTTTTTAATGTTTCACATTCAGTCTAATGCCTGGTATTGGTTATTTTCACTGTTTAGAAAGTATCCTCTTTCAGTTTGCTGATAATTATTATGAAGAATGGGTGTTGATTTCCATCAAATGCTTTTTTGGCACCTATCAAATGTGTTTCTTATGTCCTCTGATGTACATATATGATTAAATATTATTCTATCTTGAAATAAACAAACTAGAGAAGCCTGAACATAGGGAATCTGTGCTACACCATCTATGCTGATGAAGCATTTGTCATTATTTGTTTTTAGACAGAGTCTCACTCTGTCACCCAGGCTGGAGTACAGTGGTGCATAATCTTGGCTCACTGCAACCTCCGCCTCTTGGGTTCAAGCGATTCTCCTGTCTCAGCCTCCCAAGTAGCTGGGATTACAGGCATGTGCCACCACGCCTGGCTAATTTTTGTATTTTTGTAGAGATGGGGTTTCACCATGTTGGCCAGGCTGGTCTCAAGCTCGTGACCTCAAGTGATCCACCTGCCTCAGCCTCCCAAAGTGCTAGGTGTGAGCCACTGCACCCAGCCTGTTATGACTTTTTAAGTGTACTTTTCACTGCCATCATTAAGTCATCAATAAAATAGAGATTATGGGTAGAAAGGGCATTATTGCTTATATGTACTGATAATTTAGTCATTCCAACACATACTAAGTGTCTATTGGATGTAAAGCAGAGAGGTGCCAGATACAATACTAATGTTACAGAGTCCTTTGGGTTTGTTTGTTTGTTTGTTTTTTGAGACAGGGTCTCGCTCTGTCACCCAGGCTAGAGTGCAGTTGTGCGATCGTGGCTCACTGTATCCTTGACCTCCTGGGCAGCCTCAAGCAATCTTCCCACCTTAGCCTCCTGAGTAGCTAGGACCATAGAGAGATGCCACCACACCTGGCAACTTTTTAAGATTTTTTTGTAGAGACAGGGTCTCACTATGTTGCCCAGGCTGGTCTTGAACTCCTGGGCTCAAGTGATCCTCCTGCCTCAGCTTCCCAAAGTGCTGGAATTAGAGGTGTGAGCCATCATGTCTGTCCTGGTGTACCTTTTATTAAAATTTTGACATTCTTGAAACCTGAGAAATGCCTTAGTCAATGAAATTGGATATGATAGAGGCCAATGGACCTGATTCCCCAGATTCTAGCAAAATGGCTGGCAAATGGTAGTTGCTCAATAAACTTTAATGAATGATGGAGGCAATGTAGATGCTGAGAACCACAGGGGCAAGCCATATCTGAGTCCTTAGGGGACAGTCAAGTGTCAAGCACCAGGGTGAGTGAATCTAATTACCATGTCCAGAAAATGGAAATTAAGGTCATGGGCCAGTACTTCAGAGCATTATGTAGACAAGCTCAAAGTGAAAGCAGTCTGGGAGACTTGAGAACTGAGACTCAGAGAGCACCACTCATCACACCCCAAGGGGCTTCCTTAACTAGAGTTTTCATATTTCTTGGCTAAGTTACAGGATGAACTTTCAGAAATTTTCAATATGAGCTGTCCAGAAGCTTTGTTTGGTGGTACAGAAATGAGCCTAACTTTGAAGATCTGTAGACCCTGTAGCCTATCCAGACTACTTACTTTTCCATGGAATCATAAACTAGGTTTCTGAGTTACATATTACACAGAGTAGGCTTAAACATAAGGGGAATTTATCTCTTGCTCACATAAATAGGCTCAAATGATTCCAACTTGTTGAGGAATTTGGAGGTGGGGGAATGGGAACAGTGTTGTTACATATTGTCATTCAGCAAACCAGCTCACAGAGGTTGTGTCATCTTTAACATGTGGTTTCCGAGGTGCCCATAGATGTTTCCCTAGCCCAGAGAACAAGAAAGAGCAGGTGAATTTTACATGGGGGGATTTTTATAGACTAGGCCTGGAAATAAAGTGCATTCCTTTCACTTGTGTTTCATTGGCTAAAATATAAGCACACGACCACATCTAACTGAAAGAGAGACTAGGAAATGAAGTCTATCGTGTGCCCAGGAAGGCAAAACCATGTCATGACAAGATAATAAATAGTTTTTGCCACAGGTCATACCGACTTTTCAGGTCCACTAAAAAGTTTTGTTACAGATTCCTTCTCAACAAAGCCTTACGTGCTCCTAATTTTAACTCACATACACACTGCAATAATCTTAGCTCTGCCCTTATAGGAACTGTCGGACGCTATTGTTTCTGACCATGGAATTACCTTTGTCTTTGTGAGATTTAAGCAGTTTGTGGACATGAATCTCATCTGTGAAGTCCTCATCATGCCTCATTCCTGGAAAACTAAAGATGTCATTTCCATCTCTTGCCACCCAGTCCATCACTCTGTGTTCAGCATCAAACGTGAGGCCCTCAGCATAGGGGTTAAGAGCATGAACAACTGAATCAGATATAGCTGAGTTTGGGTCCTAAGTCCACTAATCCATCACATGATCATGGAAAAGTTTCTTAACTAGTCTTGTCTCACATTCCCTCAACCCTAAATCAGGCATAGTAATAGTATCTACCTATAGGGTTGTGTGAGAGGGTTAAACGAAGTAATGCACACTTAGCACTGTACCTAACATTTCTTAAGCACTGAAGTATTAGCAAGCTGGTTAATGATCAGCTAATAATGGTATTAATAACTATCAAGCTGGTAATAGTAGGTGTAAAATCTGGTCTTTCAGTATCATTAAAGTAATTTACATTTGTTTAATATAAACAGAAATATATCTGGAATGAGCCAGGCGTGGTGGCTCACGCCTGTAATCCTAACACTTTGGGAAGCTGAGGTGGGTGGATCACCTAAAGTCAGGAGTTCAAGACCAGCCTGGCCAACATGGCGAAACCCCGTCTCCACTAAAGATAGAAAAGTTAGCCAGGTACGGTGGCACGTGCCTGTAATCCCAGCTACCCAGGAGGCTGAGGCAGGAGAATTGCTTGAGCCCGGGAGAAGGAGGTTGCAGTGAGCCAAGATTGCGCCACTGCACTCCAGACTGGGTGACAAAGCGAAAACTTGTCTCAAAAAAAAAAAATATATATATGTATATAAAAATATACATATTATACAAAATATACATTTTATATTTTATATATATATATCCAGATGTTGTTTTGACTGTATCTACCCTCCACCCATCTATTATCAAAGTATCAAAAGAGCTGAAACTAGGGGGTTTTCCAGCGATTATGACTTAGTTGATGGGGTCTCTGTCATGCACTACACTGTCAAGAAAGAAGATGTGGCAGTTTATCAGCCATGTGATCTACCTGGCATTAGTGATCATGTCAGACCAGGCTGATATCGTCTGAAATGTTTTTCATGGTGAAGAAGGCAATAGTTCTTCTCTGGTCAGCATAACTGCTGAAAAGATAGTCACTTCTTTTTCTAGACAGTTTATTTAGGAATTTAAACCATGGCTTACTCCAAAAGGGGATATGAAATTGCTTACATGCGAACATACAGTTCAAGATAAAAGGAGTAAGTGAAGAAATTGTGGGAAAGGGAAAATTAGAGTAGGACAAATAAAATAAAAACCAGCGATAGCATTATTACACAAAATGCATATTGAAAAGTCCAGTACAAGTTGTGAAATATGGGCTAGAATTGACTGAGCTGCCTAGTATCACAAGTGAAAGAATGAACCCTATTCATGAAAGTTGTTCATGAATATTATAACTATTCCTGATACTGAGTTTTGAGAAAAACGTCTCCATTGAATAACCGTAAAGAGTATATTTGGCCATATAACATGCCAGCTAGGATCTCTGCAACATGTATACAGTAAAACTAAGTCCTCCTTGTAGGCAGCTAAGGGAAGTCCTTAATATTTTTACACCCATTGGTTTGAATACAAAAAGAACTGAAAATATCTCCCCTTCTGGATTAGCAAGTTCTAGTAGATAAGGGAGGACAGATGTCATGAATGTTCAGATCATGGAGCTCAAAATCCATGTGATGATTTTCAGTTCCTTTGAATTCCTGTAGTCAAATGCCTGATGTCTCAGGGAGGGCTTAGATAAGAATTTCTTCGTGAAAAATGACTTTCACATTGAACCGTATAAATCCTTGCTGGCTACTTCTTCCTACCCAACATAAACTGTCCTTTTTAATCACTCTGCAGTATAATTCATGAACAATATTTTATTGTAATGATGATTTGAACTACACAGTTTATTTGCTACCCACATGCCTATTTTCTCTTCTTTCTGTTAAGACTGGTTGGGTGTGTGTTTTCAAATAAGTAGACTGAGCACTAAGGTAGCTCAGAGGAAAAGAGTTAATAGGGACAAAAGAGATGAGGCAGCACACATTTTATGGTATCTTATTTTTGTCCTGGTGCTCTTGTAGACACAGAAGTGGAGCAAATGTACCCTTTATGGCATACAGTCAGCTGTGCAAAGGCTGTCGTGTATTTGGAATTCGTTTTGGAAGCAGGACAGAGGTGTGTTTTTCATTATGCCACATTGGATTTTTGCATTCGAGAGTGTAATTACCAAACCCAGCCCTCAAACCACTGCAAAAACATCACATGCTTCTTACACACATTTTTTTCCCTTCAAACTGGCACTCAAGTGCCCACCAAGAGCCCTGCCCACAGTAGGGTTAGTTTAAAATTCTTTTTAAACACAGTTGTAACATGGCTCTCATCCACAAAACAAGTATTATCAGCACTTAGATCATAGAATTATTCTTACATTATAGATCACTAGGTGCCTTTAATGTGTAATGACTATTAGATTCAGACCCTGAGTCAGACTGCCCCGTTATAAAACCCGCTCCAGGAGTCCAGCTCTTAGCAACATTCCAGTATCTCTTTCAGGCCTAAAATCAACATTGTGCTACAAATCTGAAGTTCAGAAGGTCAATTCAGTGTGGAGTTTAACTTCTTTTTTATTTAAAGTTTAGGAACTGTGCTGAGAAGACACAAAGACAGAAAGGCGTAGACATTTTATGCTTCTTCTCTGCCTTAGAGCCTATTCAAAGTCAGTGAGAAATTCAAAGAGCCTGGCTCTCTCACATTCTCCCTTCCTTGCTGCAAACCTGTGATTCCTCCTCTCACTGCCCGAGGGCTGCTGGACAGAAGTGACAGAGGCTCTCTCAGATCACGAAGGCTTGGCAGAAGCAGTTTCATACTGAGTTGTATTCTAGCAGCTTAAAAGATTTAATACAGCTTTTTGAAAACTCTCGGTAAAGAGGAGCTGCCATGGGGTAAAAGAAGTCACTTATTACCTAGCATCATGTGGCACATACACCACTGATATAATGCAAGCTGATTTTAGGTGATACATTAACAGACATTTATTCTTGTCATAGTGAAGTGTTTATAATGATAACTTCCCTTTGAATAACATTGACTATGCACTACACATTGTTCTAAGTGCTTACATATACTAACTCATTTAATCTTCCTAACAACTCTAGGAAGAGGGTAGGTAGTATTATTATCCCCATCATTATTAAAGCACAGAAAGATCGAATGATTTGTCCCTGATGATTTAGCAAGCTATAGGTGAAGCCTGGATTTGAACCTATCCAGTTTAGCTCCAGTGTCTATGCCCTT
Source organism: Pongo pygmaeus (assembly GCF_028885625.2). Lineage (NCBI taxonomy): Eukaryota > Metazoa > Chordata > Mammalia > Primates > Hominidae > Pongo > Pongo pygmaeus. Next base: position 99,547,663 of record NC_072384.2, on the reverse strand, counting down.
TAGCCCTTCTTCAGCCCTTCTCAACTAGGGTTCTCTGAGAATCAAACCCTTCCCAAATCTCATCTTGAACTGTAGCTCACATAATTCCCACGTGGGAATTATGGGAGGGACCTGGTGGGAGATAATTGAATCATGTGGGTGGTTTCCCCCATACTATTCTCGTGGTAGTGAATAAGTCCCACAGATCTGATGGTTTTATAAGGGGTTTCCCCTTTCGCTTGGCTCTCATTCTCTCTTGTCTGCCACCATATAAGACTTGACTTTACTTGTTTGCCTTTTCCCACAATTGTGAGGCCTCCCCAGCCATGTGGAACTGTGAGTCCATTAAACATCTTTTTCTTATAAATTACCCACTGTCAGGTATGTCTTTATTAGCAGCATAAGAACAGACTAATATAGTCATACTTTATATGGATTGGAAATTCAGGAGTAGCTTAGCTAGTTGTTCTAGCTCAGGAATAGCCATAAGGTTGCAGTCAAAATATTGGCAGAGGTTGCAGTCATCATAAGCTTTACTGGGGCTGAGAAGCTGCTTCCAAGATGATTCAGCCACATGGTTGTTGAGAGGAGCCCTCAGTTCCACTTGATGTGGACTTCACTCTAAGGCTACTTGAATGCTCTTATGATATGTCAGCTAGTTTCCCCAGAGTTTGTAATCTAAAAGAGGTGACAAAGAGGAAGTCACAGTCCCCTTTATGACCTAGTCTTAGAGGTCACACACTGTTGCTTGCCGTATTCTACTCATTACAAATGAGTTGCTAAGCATAGGCCACACAGGGTGGGATAATTTGTCTAGACCTTTAGAAGGGAGCTGTATAATAAATGTGTGAACATTTTAAAACTACTATACCACACTAGCACATCAAATATAGGATTTCATGGGCATTACTTCCTAGGTAACACTGAGGTAAGCATTACTATTAGGTCTGCATTGATTTAAAGAAAAATGTTAAGTCAATAATGAATGATACAGATAATGTGCTAATATGGCAAAAATTGCAAAGATGGTATATTCCCTTGTCCAGAACTTAGGATTACTGCCCTAGAGGACTTTCCATTTTCAGTGCACTGTGGGAGGAGCTGAGGGGTATCTAAAGAGGCCAAACTGAAGAGACTTAAGAGTTTGGAAGCACCAGGCAGAGCTAAAGGAGCACATATTAAGTGTTAGCTGGAAAAGAGGGGATGAAGGATCATGCTTTTTTAAAAGCCACTAATATTTCTTTTAATAACAGATTGATTAAGATATCACTCACATACCATAAAGTTTACCCTTTTTTTTTTTTTTTTTTTTTTGAGTCAGCGTCTCACTCTGTCACCCAGGCTGGAGTGCAGTGGCGCAATCTCAGCTCACTGCAACCTCTGCCTCCTGGGTTCAAGCCATTCTTGAGCCTCAGCCTCCTGAGTAGCTGGGATGACAGGTGCCTGCCACCACACCTGGCTAATTTTTGTACTTTTAGTAGAGATACAGTTTCACCATGTTGGCCAGGCTGGTCTCAAACTCCTGACCTTGAGTGATCCACCCACCTCAGCTTCCCAGAGTGCTAGGATTACAGGTGTGAGCCAACATGCCTGGCCAAATGTACCCTTCTATAAAGTATACAATTCAGTGGTCTATCATGTTTTCACAAAGTTGTACAATCATTATCACTCTAATTTCAGAATTTTTTTTATTACTCCACTCTAGAAAAATTTCCATACACATTAGCAGTCACTCCCCATTTCTCATTCCTTCCAGTCCTTGGAAACCACCAATTGACTTTCTTTCTGTATAGATTTGCCTATTCTGGACATTTCATACAAGTGGACTCACACAATGTGTGGCATTTTGTGTCTGACTTCTTTGATCCAGCAGAGTGTTATCAAGGTTCATTCATGTTGTCGCACCTATTCGTACTTCATTGCTGTTTATGACTGACTAGTATTCCATTTTATGAATATAATATATTTTGTTTAATCATTTGTCAATTGATTGACATTGGGTAGTTTCCACTTATTTGCCTATTAGGAAAAATACTACCATGAGCATTTGTATACAAATTTTTATGTAAATATATGTCTTCAATTATCTTGGGTACATACCTAAGAGTAGAATTGCTGAGTCATGTTAAAACTCTATGTGTATCTTTTTGAGGAACTGCTGTATTGTTTTCCAAACTGGTTGTACGATTTTCATTCCCCCTACAGCGTATGAAGTTTCTGATTTCTCCACATACTTGGCATTATTTGTCTTTTTGATAATAGCCATTCCAGTGGGTTTGAAGTAGTATCTCATTGTGATTTTGATGTGCATTTCCCTAATGACTAATGATATTGAACAATTTTTTCATATGCTTTTGGCCATTTGTATGTCTTCTTTGAAGACCTATTAAAATTCTTGCCAATTTTTAATTAGATTTATTTTTGTTGTTGGCTTGAGTCCCTTGTAGATTCTGGGTACTAGTCCTTTATCAGACATAAATTTAAAAAATATTTTCTCCCATTCTATGGGAGAAAGTTTTGAATCCACTTTGAGTTAATTTTTGTATGTGGGGGTGAGAAAGGGGTCTAACTCATCCTTTTACACGTGAATCTTAGTTACCCTAGCACCATTTGTTGAAAAAACTATTCTTCCCCATTGAATTGTCTTGGCACCCCTGTCAACAAGGCTTCATCCTAAATAATTGCTTTTCTTTCCCTGCCCAGTTTCATAACCCCAGCAACCAGGCTTCTCACCCCTAAACAGAAATTTTTGTTACCCCCAACAGTTTCTTCTTTGCAAAAACTGAACTTTTCAGAGTAACTGATGAAGACTGTCAACTCTCCCAGAGGCAATTTGATTGTACCCCAATGAAGATAACCAATTTCTAAGCCCTATCTGGACACTTAAGTTTTTACTCATTTTTTTAATTTCATTTTTATTGACAAATAATAATGATATATATTTATGGGATACAATACAGGTATACATTGTAGATTAAGAAAATTAGGCTAATTAATATATCCATCACCTCACATTCTTCAGCTTTTTTAGTGTGTCTCCATATGAACAGATAGGTAAATATTGCAATACGTTGATGAAAGTTTCTTCAACATAAAAGACAGAAACCGTGCACAAAACAAAAGAGATCTTGGAAGAAACAGGCAGTGAGGTGAGAAGACCAAAACAATCATATAATTACCATAACATTAGTAAAAAAAGAGAAGATATCATGTCCATGAGAAAGGAGTACAAAACTATTAGAAAGAAATAATTTTAAAATAATAAAGATATACTAACACTGAACATATCCAAACCAAAACAAAACACAATGCCATTTATAATTGTTTCAAGAAAATAAAATAATTAGGTAGAAATCTAATAAAACATATACAGGATTTATGTCCTGAAAATTACATAAGGCTGGTGAAAGAAATCAAAGAGGATATGAATTAATGGAGAGACATACATACTATGTTCATGGATTAGAAGACTTAACAGCACAGATGTCAACTATCTCCAGATTGATCTATACATTTAATGAAATTTATATCAATATCCCATCAACGTTTCATGTAGACTAGACAAGCTTATTCTTAAATGTATATGGAAAGGCTCAGGACCTAGAATAGCTAAAATGATTTTTAAAAAGAATAATAAAGTGCAAAGAATCACTTTACCTAGTGTTAAAGCTTATTAAACAGCTATGATAATCAAGACAGCATGGGCCTGACGTGGTGGCTCACGCCTGTGTTCCCAGCACTTTGGGAGGCTGAGGCGGGCAGATCACCTGAGGTCAGGAGATCGAGACCAGCCTGTCCAACACAGTGAAACCCAGTTTCTACCAAAAATACAAAAAACTAGCTGGACGTGGTGGTACGTGCCTGTAATCCCAGCTACCCAGGAGGCTGAGGCAGGAGAATTGCTTGAACCCGGGAGGGGGAGGTTGCAGTGAGCCGAGATCACACCATTGCACTCCAGCTTGGGCAACAAGAGTGAAACTCCATCTCAAAAAAAAAAAAAAGAAAAAAAAAGACAGCATGGTATTGTAGGGGGGATAGACACATAGATTAATGGAACAAAAATAGAGAATCCCAAAATATACCCATACTAATGTGCCCAACTGGTTTCCGACAAAGGTACAAAAGTACTTGAATATAAGAAGGATAGCTTTTCAAAATCCTTGGTACCAGAGCAATTGGACATCCACAGGCGAAAAAAAAAAAAAAGAAAAGAAAAAAGGCATAGTGGCTCACATCTTCATGTCTACAATCCCCACACTTTGGGAGGTCAAGGCAGAAGGATTGACTAAGGTCTGGAGTTCAAGACCAGCCTGGTCAACATAGCAGGACTCCATCTCTACAAAACATTTTTAAAAAGGGTGGGAATACACACGATACCACTTAGGAAAGGAGTCTGTCAGTTTCTTACAAGCAATCCCTTGCCGCAGGATCCAATAATCTCACTCCAAGGAGTTTACTCAAGAGAAATGGGAATTTATGTTCTCACAAAAGCCCATATATGAGCTTTATTCGTAATTATCAAAACTGTAAAGAACCCAAATGTTCTTCAACTGGTGAATGGATAAACAAACTGTAGTACATTTATATAATGGAATACTACTCAGCCACTAAAAGCAGTAAACTGTTAATATGTGTTAATCTCTTTGTTTTATTTTTGTTAATTTAGTTATTTTGGTAGGTGTGTTCTGGCATCTCATGGTGTTCATTTACATTGCCCTAATGACTGATGGTGATGAACATCTTTTCATTTGCTTATTTGCCATTTATATGTCTTCTTTGAAGAAGGTCTTTTCAAATATTTTGCCCATTTTTTTAACTGAGTTGTTTATTTATACTTGAGTTTTAAGAGCTCTTTATGTATTCTCTATCAGATGTGATTTGCAAATACATCCTCCCAGTATGGGTGTTGTATTTTTATTCTCTTGTATATAGTGTGAAGTAAGGTTCTAAGTTTTTGTTTGTTTTACATGTGGATATTCAATTATCTCTGCACTATGCGTTGAAAAAACTACCCTTTCCCCATTGCATTGTTTTGATACTTTTGTTGAAAATCAACTGATCATAAATGTAAGGGTTTTTTTTTTGTACTTTTCGTTCTGTTCCATTGATCTAATATGTTTATCTTTTTGCACTGTCTTAAATATTTATAGTAAGTTTTGAAATCAGATAATGTAAGTCCTCCAACTTCATTCATTTTCAAAATGATTTTGGTTACTTTAAGTCCTTCATATGGCCATATAAATGAGAGGATTCACTTGTTAATTTCTACAACAGAGAGCTGGGCATGGTGGTGTGCACCTGTGGTCCCAGCTACTTGGGAGGCTTAGGTGAGAGGATCACTTGAGCTCAGGAGGCAGAGGTTGCAGTGAGCCTAGATCGTACCACTGCACTCTAGCCTGGGTGACAGAGCGACACCCTGTCTTAAAAAAAAAAAAAAAAAAAATCTACAAAAGTAAGCCTGCTGGTTTTTACAGAAATTATGTTGAATCTATACATCAATTTGGGAAAAATTGCCATCTTAACAGTGTTTTGTGAACGTGGAACATCTCTACAATTTAAATCTTTAATTTCTATCAGAAAAGTTTTGTCATTTTCAGTGTACAGGTACTGCACTTTGTTAAATTTATTACTAAGTATTGAATTTTAAAAATTCTATTCTGAATGGAATTCTGTTCTTACCTTTATTTTCACATTGTTTATTACCAGCATATAGAAATACAGTTGATTGGCCAGGCGCGGTGGTTCACACCTGTAATCCCAGCACTTTGGGAGGCCAAGACTGGCGAATCACATGAGGTCAGGAGTTTGAGACCAGCCTGACCAACATTGTGAAACCCCATCTCTACTAAAAATACAAAAAATTAGCTGGGCGTGGTGGTGCATGCCTGTAATCCCAGCTACTCCAGAGGCTGAGGCAGGAGAATCGCTTGAACATGGGAGGCAGAGGTTTCAGTGAGCCGAGGTCATGCCATTGCACTCCAGCCTGGGCAACAAGAGTGAAACTTCGTTCCAAAAAAAAAAAAAAAAAAAAATGAAACTCCGTCTCAGGAAAAAAAGGAAAAAAAAAAGAGTTCAAGACCAGCCTGGCCAAGATGGTGAAACCAAGCTGGTGAAATCCCATCTCTACTAAAACTAAAAAAATTAGCCAGGCGCAGTGGCAGGTGTCTGTAATCCTAGCTACTCGGGAGGCTGAGGCAGGAGAATCACTTGAACCTCGGTGGCAGAGGTTGCAGTGAGCTGAGATTGTGCCACTGCACTGCAGCCTAGGTGACAGAGTGAGACTCCATCTCAAAAAAAAAAAAAAAAAAGGAAAGAAAATAAATACAGTTGATTTTTTGAGATGGAGTCTTGCACTGTCGCCTGGGCTAGAGTGCAATGGCACAATCTCAGCTCACTGCAAGCTCCACCTCCCAGGTTCAAGCAATTCTCCTGCCTCAGCCTCCCGAGTAGCTGGGATTACAGGCACCCGCCACTGTGCTCAGCTAATTTTTTGTATTTTTAGTAGAGACAGGGTTTCTGTATGTTGGTTAGGCTGGTCTCGAACTCTTAACCTCATGATCCACCTACCTCGGCATCCCAAAGTGTTGGGATTACAGGTGTGAGCCACTGTGCCCAGCCTACAGTTGATTTTTAATATTAATCTTGTATACAGTGAACTTGCTAATCTTGGTTATTAGTTCTAATAGTATTTTTTGTAGATTCCCTAGGATTTTCTACACAAAGGATCACATTGTAAATAGACAGATTTACTTCTTTTTTTCCAATCTATATTCCTTTAACTTCTTTTTCTTACCTTATTACACTGGCTAGACCCTCCAGTACAATGTTGAATTAAAACTGTGAGATTGGAAATCCCTACCTTTTTCTTGCAGTTGGGGAAAGCATTCAGCCTTTCACCACTTGATATAATGTTAACTATAGGTCTTTCATAGAGGCCTTTTATCTGGTTGAGGAAGTTTTGTTCCATTCCTTGTTTGTCTATAATTAAGAGATACCATCTGGCCAGTCATGGTGGCTCACACCTGTAATCCCAGCACTTTGGGAGGCCAAGGCTGGAGGACCACTTGAGCCCAGGAGTTGGAGACCAGCCTGGGCAACATAGTGAGATTCTGTCTCTACAAAAACTAAAAAGAAATAGTTGAGAATAGTGGTGCATGCCTGTAGTCCCAGAAATTCAGGAGGCTGAGGTGGGAGAACCTCTTGGAACCAAGGAGGTTGAGGTTGCAGTGAGCTGTGATTGTCTCTGCACTCCAGCCTGCGTGACACAGTGAGACCCTGTCACACACACACACACACACATACACACACAAATAGTGGCCATTCTATCTATTGTGAGAAGCCTTCACTCTGTCCTAGACCCAGAAGATTTTTTCTGCTTGCTGTTATTTCCCCAGTGACTCATGGGAATTCAACCTGAAATACAAAATCCAAAGAATCCATCAAGACATTTTTATTCTCTACATTGTAGATGACATGGGCTTCTAAAGCAAGTACAGTGTGTTCTTCTACAACTGGTTTCTAATAAGAATTGGTTCCTAAGTTGTTGGTAATTGGGATAAGAATATCAATATCATGCAAAAGCTGTGCTCACTTAAATGTGATTTTTTTTTTTTTTCAGATGGAGTTTCACTCTGTCGCCCAAGCTAGAGTGCAATGGCACGATCTCGGCTTACTGCAACCTCCGCCTCCCGAGTTCAAGTGATTCTCCTGCCTCAGCCTCCCGAGTAGCTGGGATTACAGGCACCCATCACTGCGCTGGGCTAATTTTTGTATTTTTAGTAGAGATGGGATTTCGTCATGTTGGCCAGGCTGGTTTTGAACTCCTGACCTCAGGTGATCCACCCGCCTTGGCCTCAGAAAGTGCTGAGATTACAGGCACGAGCCACTGTGCCTAGTCTAAATGTGATTTTTCCTAGCATTTTAACATGTTGTGTCAGCAAGTAACAGCAACTAAAGGCAAAACACCTAAAACAGCTGAACACCACAAGCCATGAGTGTGAATAGAATCCACAGTTGCCCCACAGTCTTCTCCTTGGCTCAGTTTACCTTATTCACTGCTTCTCCCCAATGCGGATTTTTTATTTTTCTCCATAGTTCAACAACATCAATTCTTTCTTTTAGCCCTGCTTAATTTATCTATTGCTGCATAACAAGCCACCCTCAAACTTAGTGGTTAAAAAGAACACATTTAATTTACGCATGTATTGGCTTGTTGGGAGCATCTCCTCTCTGCTTCACAGCATTTGGGGCCGCAGCTGGGATGACTCCAATGGATGAGAACTGGAACACCTAGGAGCTGGCTAGGTTTCTCTTTTCTCTCTCCTGTCTTCCCCTCCCATCCCCCATCTCCGTACCTCTAATTCTCTCCTGCTTTCTACCCCCCATGTAGATAGCTCAGGCTTCCTCACAATATGTTGATCTCAGGGTGATTGAACTTCTTTTACATGGCAGCTGGCTTCTCCCAAGCCAGCGTTCTCGGAGTCCGTGGTGGAAGCTCCAGATTTTCTTGTGATCTAATCTCCAGAAGTCCTAGAATATCACTTTTGCTGCATTCTATTCAAGTAAGTTACAAAGGTCAGCTCAGATTAGAAGAAAAGGGTAGTAGATTCTACCGCTCAATGCCAAGAATAACAAAGAATTTGTAGCCCTCCATTATCCATCTAAAGCCCCTTTCATCAAACAATGTTGCCTTTTAAAAAAAGTTTGTTAGGCCGGGTGTGGTGGCTCATGCCTGTAATCCCAACATTTTGAGAGGTCAAGGCAGGTGGATCGCTTGAGGTCAGGAGTTCAAGACCAGCCTGGCCAACATGGTGAAACCCCATCTCTATTAAAAATACAAAAATTAGCTGGGCCTGGTGGCTTGTGCCTGTAGTTCCAGTTACTTGGGAGTCTGAGGCAGGAGAATTGCTTGAATCCAGGAGGCAGAAGTTGCAGTGAGCCAAGATCGCCCCACTGCACTTGAGCTTGGGTGACAAAGCGAGACTCCATCTCAAAAAATAAAAGTGAATAAAGTTTGTTAACTTAAGAATCACACAATCTATAAAACTGGAAAAGAGACTTTATTTCTTACAAAAGGTTACAATCTGAAAAGCGGTCATTCTGACAGGTTGAGAAAGTGTAGCCTCCAGTTGAAGCCAAAAGGCAGGCACTTTGAGGGAGAGAGGGATACGACAGTAATTTAAGCTGAATGGATTGGCCAAACATACACATTCAATAGGTTACGGGGGAGCTATGAATATTCATGAGGGTGGTCCTGACACGTGCATATTGAACAAACATGCATGTTACATATGACCCATGTTCACCTTGTGGTGGAGACTTAGCATTTATTTTATTTATTTATTTATTTATTTATTTTTTGAGACAGAGTCTTGCTCTGTCACCCAGGTTGAAGTGCATTGGAGCAATCTTGGCTCACTGCAACCTCCACCTCCTGGGTTCAAGCAGTTCTCCTGCCTCAGCCTCCTGAGCAGCTGGGACTGCAGGTGTGAGCCACCACACCCAGCTAATTTTTGTATTTTTAGTAGAGATGGGGTTTCACTGTGTTGGCCAGGCTGGTCTCAAACTACTGACCTCAGGTGATCCACCCACCTTGGCCTCCCAAAGTGCTGGGATTACAGGTGTGAGCCACCGTGCCCAGCTGAGTCTTAGCATTTAAATGTGTTACAATTAGGTCCTATACATCAAAAGGCCTTTTCAGGACGCAAAAGCATTCAAGTGTACAGCCTCTGTAAACCAGCCAGAACCAGTCTATGGTTGGTGGTCTTCCTATCAGGAGAAAGTTACTGAAATTTGTCTCTTGTCCAATCAAAGCTATAGTTATGGCTTGTGGAACAGAGGGGTGGGGTCAGCATCTGGCGGTGGATGAGGGGCAAATTGTTTTCATATTACTTATCTTGAGGCCAGTGCTTGTTTGGCTGCTAAAGAAAGAGAAAAAACTTTGTGTCAGTTAAAACACAAGTTTATTCTTTACGTGCAGAGTGGTTGACTTCACCCTTGCCTGGCACGGCCTTAGGTCCTGTTTAGAATTTGGCATTTGGCCAGGTATGATGGCTCATGCCTGTAATCCCAGCAGTTTGGGAGGCCGAGGTGGGGGATTGCATGAGCCCAGGAGTTTGAGATCAGCCTGGGCAACATGGTAAAATCCTGTCTCTACAAAAAATTTTAAAATCAGCTGGGCATGGTGGTGCATTCCTGTAGTCTCAGCTACTTGGGAGGCTGAGACAGGAGGATCACTTGAGCCCAGGAGATGGAGGTTGTAGTGACTGAAGATTACACCATTGCACTCTAGTCTGGGTGACAGAGTGAGACCCTGTCTCAAAAATAAAAACGAAAAATAATAATTTGGTATCTTATTGCCACAAAGAGCCCATTTTGTCACTCTTATAACCTCTGGTTTAACAATAATGCTGGTCAGTTGTGTCTAAACCACAAAAGGGAAGGGTTATAATAAGGTGTGTCTGATCTCCCATCCATCATGGCTGGGAATTCAGTTTTTAAGATTTCTGTGGAGTCCTCTTGGCCAATAGGTGGTCCATTTAGTCAGTTTGGGGGCTTCAGATTTAAGTTTTAGTTTATAAGTTTAAATACTGTATTAATTATAATACTTTTAATTATTAGTAACTTAGCACATCTTTTTAAATTGTGCTGGTATATTCATCTTAAATTGTGATAGCTGTTAGTAATTTAGCTATTTCTCTAATGATTAAGTTCCACAGATTTTGAGTGGCTTGCTTCAACTATATATTCTCCACAAACTTGTGGTTTGGAGTGCAAGATTTCACAAAACTCATCATTTTCAGGAATATATATGTCATGTATACACCATTTCAGCAGTAACACTTGTAAATACACGTGTTTACAGTTCTAGTATCTTCGCTGAGTGTTTCAGGCCTCTGCTTACATCCAGCATTGTTTAAGAAGCCCCAATCCCGTCTTTTACTCCTTGATCTCGATACAGATGCACATGGTTATCTCAAACAACACTCATTCATTAAGCAGAAGCTGCCAGAAAGAGGCAGTAATAAAATCAATCTGCTGTGATGAAGATGGAGATTGACTTCAAGGTAAAATTGAGAAAATGGTTCAGATTATCGTTGTTCCTGTTCTTTTTTTAATTTGGCACATTGTTACATGTGTGTCATGAAAGATAATTGGATGTAAGGTTAGCTGGAGACATGTAAGGCATTTCAGCTGGCATAATGCTGGAGGAGTGCGTGTGTGTGTGTGTACGTGTGTCTGGCTCATCTGTCATTCAGAAGCTCTGCTGATTTTTTTCCATGCCTTCTTGTGTTCTTACTACCCGTTTGTTAAGTACTTTCCAAAACACAGGGACACTGGAAAGAAACCAAACACCATGTATAACTAAAGCTAAGACACTGACTTTTCTTCTAGTCACATTTTCTGTGGACATAAAAACGTGCACGCACATGTGTGTATAGGTGTGCCCACGCATAGACACAGCTTAACACTCAGAACTTGAGCCCCACTACTGAGGGGTGGATCCTAGCACCAGATTTCTGACCTAAAATTCTATGTCAACATAAACACATTTATAAAAAAAATACAATACTGGAAAAATTAGTAGCACCATTGAAATGAAAGTTATGAAACCTTATAGTCACAGGTCAAATTTCAATAAAAATTTCTTGACAGGCTGCTGTATATGAGGAGGTTGTATGAAAAGAAGTAATTCATTTCCTATTGCTCAGTTGCTTGGACCAAAAATCTAAACTATACTCTGGCTTCTCTCTTTTCCAAGCCCTCAGTAACTGCTCTAGAATCTGCTGTCCCAAATAATGTTTAATCCAGACTCTGCTCACCACTTCCCTGCCACCCTCCTAGTCCAAGCCATCATCTCTTCCATGGACAATGGCAGGAGCTCCTGACTGTTCTCTGTTTTTCTGCCTCCACCCCCAGCTCCATACTGTCTATTCTCCACACAGCAGCCAGGATGACCTTCTTAAAAATTAAATCATGGCCGGGCATGGTGGCTCACGTCTGTAATCCCAGCGCTTTGGGAGGCCGAGCAGGTGGATCACTTGAGGTCAGGAGTTCGAGACCAGCCTGGCCAACATGGTAAAACCCTGTCTCTACTAAAAATACAAAAATTAGCTGGGCATGATGGCTTGCGCTTGTAATCCCAGCTACTTGGGAGGCTGAGGTGGGAGAATTGCTTGAACCCAGGAGGTGGAAGTTGTGGTGAGCCGAGATCATGCCATTGCACTCCAGCCCAGGTGACGGAGTGAGACTCTTGTCTCAAAAAAAAAAAAAAAAAAAATCAAATCGGATCATCCAGTATCTGTCCAGCATGGCTCACAATCAAATCCAAACTCCTTACCATACCTTCAGGCCCCTGCCCCTCTCTCCTACTTCATCGTCCACACTTTCCTCCCTGCTCATGCTACTCCAGGCATGCTGACCTGCTCATGATACTTGGATCACAACTAGTTCATGTCCAGCTCAGGTCCTTTGCGCTTGCTGTTTCTTCTGCTTGGATTCCTCCTCCTCCCACAACCCTCAATATTGTCTTCAGAAATTCACTTGATTCGGGTCTCTACTCAAATGCCACTTCCTCAGAGAGGCCTTCCCTGACCTCAAATATCATAGCTAGAATAGCAGAGATTCCCAACTCCTCACATTGTTCCCTTGCCTATTTTGTGTGTGTATGTTCACAGCCCTTTTCAGTAACCAACATTATGTTATTTATTTATTTATGTTTTAGAGACAGGATCTTGCTCTGTTACCCAGGCTGGAGTGCAGAGGCATGATCGTAGCTCACTGTAATCCCAAACTCCTTGGCTCAAGTGGCTGGAACTACAGGCAGGCACTGCCATGCCTGGCTAATTTTTAAAATTATTTTGTAGAAACAGGGCCATGTTGCACTGGCTGGTCTTGAACTCCTGTGCTGAAGCTATTCTCCCACCTCCCTAAGTGCTGGGATTACAGGTATGAGCCACCACACTGGCCTATGTATCTTGTTAATTGCTGTTACCCTGATGCTAAGAACAGTGCCTGTCACATAGTAAATACTGAATAAAAACTTATGCTGGAAGAGCTCGTGATCTATACTGAGAGGCAAGCTTGGAAACTATCATGATCATACAATATGATTATGTTGTGATAGATGTGTATACAAGGCGTTTGAGGAGCACAAGAGGATAGAGTCACTGGTGGAGTGTTTTCAGCTGGGTCTTGAAGGATGAGTAAGAATTTACCAGATAGAAGAGTCTACAGAGGACATTTCAAGCAGAAGAAATAGTGAATGCAAAGGCCTGGATATAAAAATATTAAATTGGGGAAAAGCACGTCATTTTATTGTTCCTGGATAGCAGGATGTGCTCAGCTGAGGCGCAGTAGTGACTTTCCAAGGAATTTGGAAGAGCCATTGGATTTTAATAAGGTAAAATAATCTTCAGTGTTTCAGAAAGATTCTGCTGGCAGCTATATGGTGGTTAGTTTGAGGCAGAGAGGCTTTGCTGTCCTCCTGGACAGAAAGAAGTGGGAATGGTGAGAAGATAATGGATGGGAGGTGCATTTTGAGAGCAGATTGAGAAGGCTCAGTGACCTATCTGTGAGGGACAACAGAAAGGGAGGCAGAGGCCTGAAGATTTTTAAACTTGTATGACTTGATGGCATTTATCCTGATAGGAATGCAGAAAAAAAAAAAAGAAAAGCACACATAGAGTAAGGAAGAGGAACAGTGGTCCTTCACATCTGCCAGTTTCCTTCTTCTCTGTGTCCTTGAGTAGCTGTTTCCTAATTTCTAGCCATTAGTTAACAAATCACACAGGGCTGGGTTCACACCTGTTCTGCTTCCACCCACTGAGCCTTGGTTAGTAGGCCACACATGTGTGCCTGCTTCTCTCTTCCCTTGGGACTAAACCTCTCCCAGGTGACTCTTTATCTGTCTTCAAACTAGATTCCTAGCAATTCTACCCCATAAGGCGTGCTCAGACTCACCAAGTCCCAAGAGGAGACAAGACTTAAGATCAAACCTGGACCTACCCCAACCACATGTATAACGTGATCAGGCTTCTGGTCTGATTTGCATGTAATTTTTAAATTATTCAACTAAATACTTTCCAATTATTTTAAAACAACTCAGAGAACACAGAAAGACACAAAGTAGACTTGAAAGACTCCTTGAAAAATAAAGGAAAGGCACAAAGTAGCCTTTCAAGTCTACTTGGTATCCTTCTGTATTGTCTTTTTCAAGCCCCCTTCTTGAAAAACAAGAAAATCCACTCTTTCTATCTTTTTGGCCAGGCACAGTGGCTCACACCTGTAATCCTAGCACCCTGGGAGGCCGAGGCGGATGGATCACCTGAGGTCAGGAGTTCGAGACCAGCCTGGCCAACATGGTGAAACCCCGTCTCTACTAAAAATATAAAAATTAGCTGGGTGTGGTGGTGGGTGCCTATAATCCCAGCTAGTCGGGAGGCTGAGGCGGGAGAATTGCTTGAACCCGGGAGGTGGAGGTTGCAGCGAGCCGAGATTGTGCCACTGCACTCCAGCCTGGGGGATAGAGCAAGACTCAGTCTCAGAAAAAAAAAAGAAAAGAAAAGTATCTTTTTCTTTTTTCAGTCTTTATTCTATGTAGTTACAAATAAATATATTATAAAATATTATATATGTTCATATAGAAACAAGATATGGTTTTATAGGTTATCTTTGGGCTCAGAGTATTTTGAAACATTTCTTCCACTTAAAAATCTGTCTTCAGGCCAGGCTAGATGGTTCACACCTATAATCCCAGCACTTTGGGAGGCTGAGGCAGGCAGATCACTTGAGGTCAGGAGTTTGAGACCAGCCTGGCCAACATGGTGAAACCGTGTCTCTACTAAAAATACAAAAATTAGCCGGGTGTGATGGTGCATGCCTGTAGTCCTAGATTCTCAGGAGGCTGAGGCACAAGGATCACTTGAACCCAGGAGGCAGAAGTTGCAGTGAGCCGAGATCATGCCACTACACTCCAGCCTAGGCAACAGAGTGAGACTCAGTCTCAAACAAAAAAAAAAAGAAAAAAAAATCTGTCTTCAAAGGTTTTCACATTAGTAAATATAAATCCACTTCTTTTCAAACTTCTGAATGATATTCCATGGCAGAGAGACATGTTTGTCATTTAATCATTCCCCTCCTGACGGATACTTGGGTTGCTTCCAAGTTTTCAAGATTATAAACAGTGCTGCAGTGAATATCCTTGCACACCTTTTTTGGTATACATTTATTGAGACAGACCCCTGAAAGTAGAACTGGTGGACAAGCCTAAAGTTTAATTTTGCTATAAGATGCCAGTTTTCGAGTCTATTTTATTAGGTGCTTCTAGACAACAAGATTTGTAAAATTGTAAAGTAAGTTATTTCTTGACAGGATCCATCCTAAGGCTAACATTAATCCAGAAACAAACCCATCAGTCCCTCTGATAATTGTGCTGTATCTCAGAAAGCTAGGAATACTTGGCCACAGGCACACAGTTCTTTAAGCTTTTAAAGCTTTTCTGAGCCAGTTGTGGTGGCTCACGCCTGTAACACCAGCACTTCGGGAGGCTGAGGCAGGAGAATGGCTTGAGCCCAGGAGTTGGAGATTAGCCTGGGCAACATAGGGAGACCTCATCTCTACAAAAAATTAAAAAATTAGCCAAGTGTGGTGGTGCGTGCCTGTGGTCCCAACTACTTGGGGAACTGAGGTGGAGGGATCACTTGAGCCTGGAATGTCAAGACTGCAATGAGCCATAATTTTGTCACTGCATTCCAGCCTGGGTGACAGAGTGAGACCCAGTCTCAAGAAAGAAAGAAAGAGAGAGAGAGAGAGGGAGCAAGCTGTTAGGGAATCTGGGCAACCTAGCAAGATCCCACCTCTCCAAAAAAATAAAAAATTAGCCAGCACACCACTGCACTCCAGCCTGGTGACAGGGCAAGACCCTGTCTCAAAATAAAAACAAATAAACAAACAAAAAAAGTAAGTAAAGCTTTTCTGGGGCCTGCTAAAAAGTTCGAGATCTGGAAAAATTGTTCCCTTCAATATATAAAACCTAGAGAACGCTAAAGTTAACACAGATTTATTAAATCCCTACAAAATTTATCATTGTGTCAATTTCATTAATATTACATTTAGTATTCATAAATGTTTCATCGTTGGAATTCTCTTTAATTCTTTCCCCAATCTGCTTAAGTGAGGGACCAACACCAACCGTCTTGGTTTTTCCTTACTGTATTCAGAGTAAAGATTCACCTAAAAAATAACTTAAGGTCTTTCTTTTTCTCCTCTTTAGTTTGGGTGTCTTTCTAAGGGGGATTGCCTTCTGCTCCTCATTCAGGAAGAAGGCAGCTTTAACCAGGACAACAGTTTGGGGACGGAGCTCCCTTCCCCAGGAGGGGGCAGTATTGAGGAGAGAACTGCATGTGGCCAGTGGCAAAAACTAGGGGAGAAATTCTTTCTTCGGTCTTCTGAGAGAGCCCATGGAAGACAGTGAGAACTTAGAGGGCAACGGACCCAATTCATCTGGTGGGTTGATAGGGCAGGGGCTGTGGGTCACAGGCTCCCTGTTGTGGGGATGAGGTGGCAGGCAATGTAGAGGATCTCCCTCTCGATGCAGCTTTCATTCTGAGTATCAAGCTCTTTTTTAATGTACTTGTTTTCCTCTAGTGCTTAATTCTTAGCAATGACATAGCATCCTGCTACATTTCATCATAAAAGTATTGTATTTCAGCAGCACTTTGGGTTAATCAGTCCTGTCAGGATAGGCTGGGAGCCTAATCAACAATAGTGTTTCTATTAAGGATGACAGAGTTAGTGAATGTAATCACCTCGAGTGTTTCTTGGCTCTGAATTTAATTCAACAAGCATGGGTTGAGTACTTACCAAGTATCCTGCTAGACAGAGAAAACCCTGAAAATAGGGGCCAGCTATATATTTATTTATAAAATTTATTTATTTATAAAATGCATTCAGGGTTTCCAACAATGGACTTACACAGGAACTTTTGGAACACCATCCATCCCTGACTGGGCACTCTTCACACGGGCCATGTATGAGAGGACCAGACGTTTCTGTTTTCCAAAGAACTTTGTGATTCCCTGGGAAATGTCCCAGGCCAGGGAGTTTTTTGTTGAAGGTTTCTCTGTAATAAGTACCGTGTGGGATACTTTATGGATTGACCTGGCTAAATTATGTTGTTTTTTTAAGCTGGTGATTTTGTAGTTTACAAAAAGATCCACAGAGTTTGGCAGTTTGCAAGGCTTAAAAGCTTGAGATGCATTTCTAAGAGTACAAATGTCCCCTTTGGCCATTTGGGCCACAAAACCCTGAAGGTTCCCTTGCTTGGAGATTGTTGGTGGTCTTCCTTTTCTCCAGCCTGGAGCTCTGCCTGGAGCCTTTAAAAGTGAAGTGGACTAAACTCTGTTAAAATTATATGAATTGCCTGACTACTCCTTACTCTTATCCCCATGAAAAGTACCTGATTGTAAACATCTCTTTATAGATATATCCAAGATCTAGTGACTTCAGTTTCTCCCTTTGCCAGACAATGGAGGTTGACTTGTGTTCTTCATCCTATAGTTCTCACCCACACATCCAGGAGAGTTCCAAGGGAGCCATAAAGGTGCACCAGTGCATTTCAGTGTTTGAGAAAGTCTCTCAAATGTCATATGTTTACTTCTCTGAAATAAAACTGCACAGAAAAAGAAAACATCAACTGTCTTTTGCTTTTGGCTGAAATTGTATAAACTCACCAGTTGAGACATTGGCCATACGGAGATGAGGAAGAGCTGGTCCCTATTTTCAGGGTTTTCTCTGTCTAGCAGGATACTTGGTAAGTACTCAACACATGCTTGTTGAATTAAATTCAGAGCCAAGAAACACTTGAGGTGATTACATTCACTAACTCTGTCACCCTTAAATGGCCAGATCCCGCAGTTATCCCTTGTCTTGGCCTCTGCACTGTCCCTACTCAGGAAGATGCAGGCCGGGCATGGTGGCTCATGCCTGTAATCCCAGTACTTTGGGAGGCTGAGGCAGGCAGATCACTTGAGGTCAGGAGTTTGAGACCAGCCTGGCCAATGTAGTGAAACCCCGTCTCTACTAAAAAATACAAAAATTAGCTGGGCGTGGTGGCACATGCCTGTAGTCACAGATACTCGGAAGGCTGAGGCAAGAGAATCACTTGAACCTGGGAGGTGGCGGAGGTTGCAGTGAGCCAAGATTATGCCACTGCCTGCACTCCAGCCTGGGTGACAGAGCAAGGCTCTGTCAAAAAAAAAAAAAAAAAAAAAAAAGTTTAAGTTTCTATTGAAATACAAAAGTTTCTAGGAGAAGATGGAGGAACTTGTATATTTCAAACAGTGTGTGTGGGATGTGTGTGGTGTTTGGCAGTTAATAAAGGGAAGAGTAGAGAGGCTTAACTCTTCTAATTCCCTCTGATTACCATGGAGCCTCAGGTTATCTTGTTAGCAGTTTGGAAACCTTGGAAACTTGGCTTTGAGGATCTAGGAAACAAAATGGAACTGGGCAAAGACTCTTATGCATGGCAGTGACTTACTTTAGTGCTATGCTGTCCAATCCAGTAGCCCCCAGCCACATGTGGCTCTGGAGCCCTTGGAATTCAGCTAGTCCAAAACTGAGATGTATTATAAATATAAAACACATACTGATTTTCAGTTAGTGTGGGGAAAAAAAGAACATGAAATATCTCAACAATGTTTTGTATTGATTACATGTTGAAAATATTTTAGAGGCCGGGCGCGGTGGCTCACGCCTGTAATCCCAGCACTTTGGGAGGCCGAGGCGGGCGGATCACGAGGTCAGGAGATCGAGACCATCCTGGTTAACACAGTGAAACCCTGTCTCTACTAAAAATACAAAAAATTAGCCGGGCGTGGTTGCAAGTGCCTGTAGGCCCAGCAACTCGGGAGGCTGAGGCAGGAGAATGGCATGAACCCAGGAGGCGGAGCTTGCAGTGAGCCGAGATCGTGCCACTGCTCTCCAGCCTGGGCGGCAGAGCGAGACTCCGTCTCAAAAGAAAAGAAAATATTTTAGATATGTTGGGCTAAATAAAATACATTATTAAAATTAATTCTACTATTTTATTTTTAAAAGATGGCTACTAGAGCATTTAAAATTACATATGTCGCATTATATTTGTATTGGACAGCATGACTCTAGTGGCTAGGAGGACAGACCCCCACCTAGAGGGCGCTAAAGTCCAGTGTATGGGCGGAGGTGCCACCGAATGAGACTGCAAAGGCAGGAATGTCACTAGGAGAAAAGGGTGGCCTCAAAGCAGGGGGAGTAACAAAAACTCCCCAACGTGTCTGGTTTGCAGCCTGGCTAAACACACAGGAATTTCCACCTTGTCTTCCCATCCCAAGCTCTTTGATTTCCTTTGTGTGGACTCCTGTCCTAGAGAATGGTGTGGGGATGAGGTGCGGCTCTCTATGACTCTAACTAGATTTGACTTGGGATTAGCTTCTGAGATGATAGCAGGTTCTACATGTGGAATCTACATTGTAGATTACTGAGTGGTTGGATGTGAGCTTGTTACCACATCAAGCTTAGGAAAGCTGATAATTCTGTTTATTTGGTTGATATAAAAATTTCAGATAATACATTTTATGTGTAAGAACTTTATTGTTTTTCTAAACTGACATTGTGGTTTGACTCATAGACATTGATATCAAAGCAGGAATAGCTGAATTTTGCGTAGTACTTTACAGTTTTCAAAGTCCTTTTCAGCAAATTATCACTTTTAATTGTCACAACATCTTGTGAGGCAGACAAAGCATGTATAGATTTTTATCCATATGTTATAGCTAAGAAACCAAAAAAAAGGTTGCCTTGACCAGCATTTAAAAGCTGTTAAGTGACAGAACTGGTGATGGATCATGGAAGATCTGATTGGATACCTTGGCTTCTGGTCTCTGGTGGCTTCTACTGGTGCATAGAGGGTGACTGAGGTGGGGCAGGGAATGAGTGGTCCACAGCTGTCTGAATTCAAGCAATTATGTCCCCTTAAGGGTGAGGAAAATAATTTATAGGGTTTGGATGTCAAGATTTGGAAAGCTGCCTTTAGGAAATGGAGGGAAGGAGCTTAACTGGAGTACTGCCTTCACTCAGCATGAATGGCTTTGAAGTCCCTGTCTCTGTTTGATTCCTTCAGCGACCTCCCTGCTCTGAAAGGCCCTGCTGGTTCCTCTGCTTTAGGCAGAGCCCAGCAGAGGGTACTGGGAGCCTACTTCAGGGTAGGGTGGGTGCCAGACCTGTCCACTTTGCAGAGATGGATCACTGGAAGAGGAAGAAACCTAAGAAAGGAATGGTTGTTAGAGCTTTCCCATCAGCAGAGTGATGATGATGGTGACCACGATAGAAGCAGAAGCCTGGATACACCTGGGGGGTGTGGTGCGATCTGGAAATGTTGGATGGTCCGGAGCAAGTTTCCTCAGTTTCCATCATTTAAGCCTTGAAATGGCAGCCATGAACAAGCAGGGAATGTGAGACAGAGAAGTTAGGAAATCAAAGGGCTGGGGAAAATGGTAGCAATGATCTCTACATCAATGCCACAGATGCCAATTGTTCTTGGCCACAGTTTTGTGTTGTATTTAGAGATTACCATGATTTCTGACATGAATATGTTGTAAAAATAGGTTCAGCAACTTGCCTAGCTCCCAGCAAATCATTGCACAGACAAACTTAGAACCATTCGACAGGGTGACAGAGTCAAAGTGGACCCAAGGGATGTTTCCATCAAGTGCTTTCACTTCCTAAAGAAGGAAAATGAGATCCAGGGAAGGGAGAATACTTACCAAAGGTCACACAGCTAGTAGGGACATGTCAATATCATGGTCAAGAATACAGGTGATGGGGCTGGGCACGGTGACTCACGCCTGTAATCCCAGCACTTTGGGAGGCTGAGATGGGCAGATTGCCTGAGGTCAGGTGTTCAAGACCAGCCTGGCTAACATTATGAAACTCCATGAGCACTAAAAATACAAAAATTAGCTGGGTATGGTGGTGGGCACCTGTAATCCCAGACACTCAGGAGGCTGAAGCAGGAGAATTGCTTGAACCTGGGAGGTGGAAGATGCAGTGAGCTGAGATTATGCCACTGCACTCTAGCCTGGGTGACAAAGCTAGACTCTGTCTCAAAAAAAAAAAAAAAAAAAAAAAAAGGAGATGGCTGGGCCTGGTGGCTCACACCTGGAATCCCAGCACTTTGGGGGACTGAGGTGGGCAGATCACCTGAGGTCGGAAGTTTGAGACCAGCCTGGCCAACATGAGGAAACCCCATCTCTACTAAAAATTAAAAAACTAGCCAGGTCTGGTGGCACATGCCTGTAGTCACAGCTACTCAGCAGGCTGAGACAGGAGAATCACTTGAGATCAGAAGGTGGAGGTTGCAGTGAGCTGACATTATACCACCACACCCCAGCTTGGGTGACAGAGCAAGGCTGTCTCAAAAAAAAATTTTTTTAAAGTCCAGGCACAGTGGCTCATGCCTGTAATTCCAGCACTTTGGGAGGCCGAGGCGGGCAGATCATGAGGTCAGGAAATCGAGACCATCCTGGCTAACACAGTGAAACCCCGTCTCTACTAAAAATACAAAAAATTAGCCGGGCGTGGTGGCAGGTGACTGTAGTCCAAGCTACTTGGGAGGCTGAGGGAGGAGAATGGCGTGAACCCGGGAGGCGGAGGTTGCAGTGAGCAGAGATCATACCACTTGCACTCCAGCCTAGGTGACAGAATAAGACCCCGTCTCAAAAAAAAAAAAAAAAAAGAATACAAGTGATGAAATCAGATCTGGCTTCAAATTTGGGTTCTGACAATTATTTGTTCTGTGATTTTGGGTAAGTTATTTAACTTTCTTATCTCATTTTCCTTATCTGTAAAATGGGAAAAGAAAGTATATCCCTCTAAAGGCTGCTGTGAGGGTTTGGTGGGATAATAAATGTGAAACATTTACAAATTACCTACTAATAGCAAACATTCAATAAATGATAACTACTACTGTAATTAGAACTCAGCTTTTCTGATTTCCAGATCACAACTCAATTTTTAGACTATGCGGCCTCCCTCAATCCCACACTCAAGTCTCTGTATACCTACTATTAGTTCTGCTATAATATCTTCATGAAAGATTGTATGAAGTATACAATCATTGGATGAATGACAGTAGGTTTATTTGACTTCACAATTTCCCTACATATAAAATATGATAAAACTAGCTGGGCTACAGAAGGACTCCTAAGCAGAGTGGCTTAAGCAGGATAGGAGCTTGTTTTTCTGGTGGGACAGTCTGCCTTCTTCAACGATTGAGTCTTGGCCGGGCGCGGTGGCTCACGCCTCTAACCCCAGCACTTTGGGAGGCCGAGGAGGGTGGATCACCTGAGGTCAGGAGTTCGAGACCAGCTTGGCCAACATGGTGAAACCCCGTCTCTACTAAAAATACAAAAAAATAGCAAGGCGTGGTGGCGGGCACCTGTAGTCCCAGCTACATGGGAGTCTGAGGCAGGAGAATCACTTGAACCTGGAGGCAGAGGTTGCAGTGAGCTGAGGTCGGGCTCACTGCAACCTCTCAGTTGTGGACACACAACTAGCCTGGGTGACACAGCAAGACTCCATCTCCAAAAAAAACCAAAAAAAAAAAACCAACAAAAAAAAACAGTTGAGTCTCATCGTACGTTCAAAGTGGCTTCTTAAATTCTTATTTGTTTTTCAGGCAGACAAATAGTTCAAGAAGGTGCATGCCTGATTTTTTTTAAATTTTATTTTAATGTTTTAGATGGAGTCTTGCTCTGTTGCCAGGCTGGAGTGCAGTGGTGCAATCTTGGCTCACTGCATCCTCTGTCTCCTGGGTTCAAGCGATTCTCCTGCCTCGACCTCCCGAGTAGCTGGGATTACAGTTGCCCGCCACCATGCCCAGCTAATTTTTGTATTTTTAGTACAGACGGGTTTTCACTGTGTTGGCCAGGATGGTCTCGATCTCCTGACCTCATGATCCACCGACCTCAGCCTCCCAAAGTGCTGGCCTGATTATTTTAAAATTAAGACTAAGAGTAGCACCCATCACTTATATCATTTAATTGGCCAAAACTTGTCACATAGCTGCAAGGGGAGCTGGGAAATGTAGCCTTCCTCCACTGGGAAGTCATGTGACCTGATGAAGACCTGAGAACAATATTGAGAACCTGAAGTTGGTCACAAGCTTCTTACTATTACAGCAATGAGAGCTACTCTTAATATGAGTGGTGTTATGTATTTCTGAAGATCTATCCACCTCATTTTCACCACACCAAAAAATACATTGCTTAGAAAAGTATCTTCTCTTTAAACAGTTTTATTATTCAAAAGTAATGTAGAGGTTGAGCACAGTGGCTCACACCTGTAATCCCAGCACTTTGGGAGGCTGAGGCCGGAGGATCACCTGAGGTCAGGAGTTCGAGACCAGCTTGGCCAACATGGTGAAACCTCGTCTCTACTAAAAATACAAAAATTAGCCGGGTGTGGTGGCACATGCCTGTAATCCCAGCTAGTCGGGGAGGCTGAGGCAGGAGAATTGCTTGAACCCACGAGGCAGAAGTTGTAGTGAGCTGAGATCGCGCCACTGCACTCCAGCCTGGGTGACAGAGCGAGACTCCATCTCAAAAAAAAAAAAAAAGAAAAAGAAAAAAAAAGATAATTTAGAGGCAGAGAAGTTGCTGGTGGTTATAGAGATCCATCCCCTTTTGCTGCTCCTTTTCCCTTTCCTAGGACTGAAAATATCCACAGAAGTGATAAAAACACCAAGCATTCTCTTCCGACAACTGCATTGCACAGAGTCCTCTCAGCCTATTGGAGTCCTTGCCATAGCTATTTTGCGGGAGGGGAGGGAAAGAGCAAAAAAGTTGCTACCTCAGGCTCCCTGGTTCTGCTTTAGTTTATAATAGCCCAGTTGGCTGAAGTGGGACAAGGGTTTCCAGCATGGTATCTCCCCTTAAGCTGCCAAAGAGTATGATAAAGAATTGCTACTGCAAAACAGAGCTGGAAAATGAGTGCGAGAACCATGAAGCAACTGAGAAAAGTGATTTGCCAGTGGAGACAGAGAGAGCAAACATTGAAGTGCTGTGGTGAATTATGAAATGTGGATCCTGTTTTGACCATTTGGGGGCTACATTCTCTTCCCTGAAGGAGATCCCCATCCAGCACAAAGCTAACCCAGGAGCACCCTCTACACCTGCTCAGTTTGAAATACCTCAGGAGGTCGGTCCAAGAGTCTGAATCCATGAAAGTGTTTCTGAAAAGCTGAAAAACAGTTTCCAGGCTCTCTCATGCAGATAGTAATTTCTAGAACTTTAGTACTCTCTTGACATACTTTGGGGATATTTTCCTGGGATCAGAACAGTTTCTGAGACACTAGGTAATTCAGGCTCTGAAAGAAAACAAATGGGAGAGGTAAACCCAGGCAAAGATTCTGATTGCTATGCCCAGGGGTAAGGACTCCAATAGGCTGGGAGGACTCTGTGCAATACAGTTATCAGAAGAGAATACCTGGTGTTGCCATCCTCTTGAAGATGTCTCAGATCCAGACTTTCCTCCCTGTTCCCACTGCTACTGGGCCTGGCTCTCAGGATTCTCACAGGCTTATCTTGCTGCCTATCTTGCTGGTAACTTGTCTCCTTGCCACTCACCTTTTGTGTTCCTCAAAGCTGCATATTATTGCCACAATAATTCCCCAAATCCTTTTCATTGTGAGCCTTCTTTACTTCAGAATGCACCAAGTAGAGTTATTAGAGTTGTATTATATTTCTTTTTTTTAATTTTTTGTTGGAGCTGGTGTTTTCATTTTTCTTACTGTGTTTTTAAATGCTTGCACAATAGGTATGTATGACTTTCAGAAGAATGAAAAAATGAAGTCAGTTTTCAATGCCTCAAAAGTTGGGGGATGGGAGACACAGTCAGGAGCTATTTGGCTCTAGGTTCTTTTCTGACAAGTCTAAATGTTTTGGGTAGCACGTGAAGCCTCCATAAATCATCCTACTCTAACTCTCAAATGTGCTCTTCCCCAGCCCTTCATCCTGGACTCTGAAGGAAAGCCTGCATAGTTTGCTTACAGCACCCAGCTTCTGCTCTTGTCAATTCTGGCCCTCACAGCTTACTTTTAAGTCACAGCCATTTTTCCGGATCTCACCTTCCTGGACCATGTTAATTCTTTTTTTTTTTTTTGAGACAGAGTCTTGCTCTGTTGCCCAGGCTGGAGTGCACTGGCACGATCTTGGCTCCCTGCAACCTCCACCTCGCAGGTTCAAAAGATTCTCCTGTCTCAGCCTCCTGAGTGGCTGGGATTACAGGTGTCTGTCACAATACCCAGCTCATTTTTGTAGTTTTAATAGAGACGGGGTTTCACCATGTTGGCCAGGCTGGTCTTGAACTCCCAACCTCAAGTGATCTGCATGCATGAGCCTCCCAAATTGCTGGAATTACAGGTGTGAGCCACTGTGCCCAGTCTGGAGCATATTAATTCTTAAGCTTATCTGTCATGTCTATGACATTTTATTTATGTCTGTACCACATCCCTTGGAAAATTGATTATGTCATTTTAGTTGTTGCCAACTATTTTATTGGTGTGAATCTTGTATCCTAAATAAATTCCAAGTTATTTGAGGACAAGGGTGAGATCTTGTAAATTCCTTGCTTTCCTCACACCATCTGGCATAGTTCTAAACATATAATAGATATTCCATTGATTATTACATTTTGAGAACTTTATTTACATCTTTGCTAGATGACTTAACATGTGTCAGACCACTGTGTCATCCTTCTCACAAATATTGGTAGGAAGATTTTATAGGGATGGTGATCATAAACACAAAGGAATAGAAAACTAATGGGGGGACTTGGGTGTCAGTAACAAGCTGACTGTGTAGCCTTGAGAAACATCAACTTTGCCCTAACTTGCCAACCAATCACTCTCCCTGTGACTCTTGTTGACTGTTCTCATCACTGCTCCATCTTCTGTCCTTAGCAAACTGTGAACCTCATTGTCTACACCAGATTTCTTCCCCTATTATTGTGGACAGCTCTGTTCATTTGTCTTATTTTCATCAGCATTGGAGGTACCCTTTTTTCCATGGAACAGGCCTCACATTTCTTTTTCTTTTTTTTTTTTTGAGACAGAGTTTCACTCTTGTTTCCCAGGACGGAGTACAATGGTGCAATCTTGGCTTACCACAACTTCCGCCTCCTGGGTTCAAGCTTTTCTCCTGTCTCAGCCTCCCAAGTAGCTGGGATTAGAGGCGCATGCCACCACACCCAACTAATTTGTATTTTTAGTAGAGACGGGGTTTCATCATATTGGTCAGGCTCGTCTTGAACTCCTGACTTCAGGTGACCCACCCACCTCAGTCTCCCAAAGTGCTGGGATTACTGGCTTGAGCTGTGGTGGCCGGCCTCCCAAATTTCATCAGTGGGTTAGAAAGCCCACCTCCTCTATGGCCTGGACTTTTAAATATGCTAATCGTCTGCAATTGTCACTAAAAAATATGAACTTTTGTCATTGTACATATGGCTATAAAACCTCTGTTTAGTTTACTCATGTATTTTGTCCATTATCTGTGTGATCTAGCAGGATGTGATCCAAATAATAGTTGACTATAGATTGTAAACCCTGAGAGGGTGCAATGTTGTATTTTATAATGTGCCTGGGGCAGCTCCTGGCTGGCAAAGGTATTTCAAAATGATTGCTAAATGGTGCTTTTAGAAAAGGCCATGAACTTAAAAACCCTTCTTTGACTTCTCACTGTTATGCTAATGACAGAACCAGATAGAAGGAAAGTATGAGTAGCTCTGATCTTAGTTAAGCCCCATTCCTGATTAGCAGTGTGACCTTATGCTAATTACCTAACCTCTCTAAACTCACTTTTAGAAGGAAAATGTAGATGATAATAGTACCTAACTCATAGTATTGTTGTGAGGATTAAGTGCGATAACACATGTAAAGTGCCTAGGAAAATTCATAGCTATCACTTTTGTAGTTGTTTTCATTATTTCTTAAGATAAAAGACAAACTGGGTGCGGTGGCTTATGCCTGTTATCCCAACACTTTGGGAGGCTGAGGCAGGCAGATCACTTGAGGTCAAGAGTTCGAGACCAGCCTGGCCAACATGGTGAAACCCTGTCTCTACTAAAAATACACACATTAGCTGGGTGTGGTGGTGGGTGCCTGTAATCCCAGCTACTTGGGAGGCTGAGGCAGGAGAATCACTTGAACCCGGGAGGCAGAGGTTGCAGTGAGCTGAGATCGTGCCATTGCACTCCAGCCTGGGTGACAAAGCGAGACACTGTCTCAGAAAAAAAAAAAAAAAAAAAAAAAGGTAAAAGACAGCTGAGTAATAAATGAATAAACCAGTAGCTTCTCAGTATAGCTGTTGAATTAAATTGGATCTGTGAAGTCTCTAATATCAGCAGAAGCCTGCACCTTTCAGTCAATTAAGTTGAGTGGCTATTATCCAGAGCCATCCCCTTTTTCTGTCCTGTCTCCCTTTCCTAGGACTGAAAATATCCACAGAAGGGATAAAAATGAATGGCTGCTTTGTAGGATGGGGAGGGAAAGAGCAAGAAAGTTGCTACCTCAGGCTCCTTGGTTCTGCTTAGGTTATAACAGCTCAGCTGGCTGAAGTGGGACAAGGGTTCTCAGCATAGCATCTCCTCTTAAGCTGCCAAAGAGTATTGATTGCTAAAAGGCAATCAATTTTTGTTTGGTTTGTGGGAGGGAACACAGTCTGCAAGGTCACTGAAATTTTATTGTCGGAATGTTTCAAACCAATGTAAATGTGGAGGCAGAGTTCACAAAGAACACAACATTGAATCAAAGAGAAAACCAGACAGAGCAGCATCTTGGGTGCTTTTCTTCTGACATTCTCTTTTTGGGCCTGACAACTCTTTGCATTTTAATAATTTACCTCTCAAGTCAAAGGCACTAGTAGGCCTGCCGACAGAGGACTTGACTTAGTGTGTGGACTTTGAGAAATCATCTGAAAAGAGACACAAAGCCACAGGACGGAGGCAGTGGGCCTTTAGCTGTTACTTCCTACAGTCTGTTCTGCTTTTGTGAAAAGCTGGAGGGGCAGCTCTTTTGAGTCTTCATGCAGAACCCCCTGGATTTTCATTTGGTCTTGCAGGTAAGTGGGCAGAATGACTTGGTATTCTCATTCCTGGACATCTCAGCTTTGTCACTGCCCGCTCCTAGGGCTACTTGTGCTCTCAGTGTAGCAAAAAGAACACAGCCCAGAGAAAAAGCTGACCACAGTAAGAACAGCATAGGAATTTATAAACTGGAAGGAGAACATTGCCCAACTCAACAAGGTGTAACCATTTTCTTTCATAAAACCACATCATCGTAGAGAAAGAGAAACGGCAATGTTTTATTACTTTGTCAACACCAAACAAAACACTGTTAGCCACTGTGTAAGTTTAATTCAGAAGAAAAAGATGTTTCTCAGAGTAAGCCTGGGATCTTTTCACCCGTTTGGTACGACACCATTTGTTCCTGAATGAAAGACTAGAGAACACAGTTTCTCTGAGTCTCTTTTTCTCTTCTCTAACCTTGATAATTTCACATCTCTGGGACTGTATGATGAAAAGTTCTACTTGCCCAAGCACAGCCTTCTATGAAAGACTTTGAAATGGCCTCTCAGCATATAGTCCTGGTAATGCTGGCTCACCTTACCCAGCTGAGGAGCCTCTGGTGTACAGGAAGATAGGGTGCCATACAGCTGAAGAAAAGGAACTACTGAGATGCTTAATAAAATCCAGAGACAGTTCATTGCTAGTGAAGTAATAGGGTTGTTTGAGTGATGTTGTCTAAAAGAAAATGGATCAAAGAGAAGAATGTGACTCAATCTTCATCCCCTTATTCAAATTCAGTAATTGGCAGTGTGAATTGAGTCAACTGGATCAGCAATTCCCACATCACAATAATAACTCAACATTTCACTGAACACTTTCTGAGTTTTTACTATGTTCCAAGAACTGTTCTAAACAACTTACAGGTAATATTTCATTTAATCCTCACAATTTTCTGAGATACCTATGTGTATAATACCCATTTGACAGATTAAAAAAATGAGGTTCAGAGAGTCTCAAGCTGATCTCTCCAAGTTTACACAGCTAGTAAATGGCAAAGACAGAATTAACTTACTCTGTAGGTTTAAAATCTTAAAGCATAGTTCGTTTCCTTCAATATTTACAGAAATTTTAAGAATCTTTAATAGTAATTGTGGAAAGATGGATACTATTGTTTAAATAATTTTTTTTTTTTTTTTTTTTTTTTTTTGCGACATAGTCTTGCTCTGTCACCCAGGCTGGGGTGCAGTGGCATGATCTTGGCTCACTGCAACCTCTGCCTCCCCAGTAAAGTGATTCTTGTGCCTCAGCCTCCCAAGTAGCTGGGATTACAGGCGTGTGCCACTATGCCCGGCTAATTTTTGTATTTTTAGTGGAGATGGGGTCTCACCATGTTGGCCAGGCTGGTCTGAAACTTCTGGCCTCAAGTGATCCTCCCACCTTGGCCTCCCAAAGTGCTGGGATTATAGGTATGAGCCACTGCACCCGGCCTAAATAAAAGCAGTCTTTTAAAAAGAGAGTCATTTCTTTCATCAGCTCCACATAACCTTCTTAAAGGTGAGCATAGTTCTTCTTTCTCCATTACACTTCCCTATCCAACATTTTCAACACCAGCCTGGGAAGGGAGGATTGGGCAGTGGAGAGGGGCTGGGGAGGGATATATGGGGAGTAGGTAGGCAGTGTTCCAGATCATTCTTCCAGGGCATTCCCCATCTAGTTTCTTCTCGGATAGCGAGAGCCTACAATCCAGGCTCAAGAGTGGGCAAAATGAACCATATGCTCTGAGGAGGGGAGAACCTCTCTTCACCATACCCTTCCCCCTACTCCAGCACACACAGGCATAGAAAAGTCAAGCATCATTGGTGAGCAGGGATTTTCTTTTTTTCTTTTTTTTTAAATTGAGACAGAGTTTCACTCTTGTTGCCCAGGCTGGAGTGCAATGGCACGATCTTGGCTCACTGCAACCTCTGCCTCCTGGGTTCAAGAGATTCTCCCGAGTAGCTGGGATTACAGTCGCCCACCACCACGCCTGGCTAATTTTTTGTATTTTTAGTAGAGACGGGGTTTCACTAGGTTGACCAGACTGGTCTTGAATTCCTGACCTTAGGTGATCCACCCGCCTCAGCTTCCCAAAGTGCTAGAATTACAGGCATGAGCCACCACACCCGGCTGAGCAGGGATTTTCTAAATGATAGTGCTAAGCCTAGAGGATTGAGATAAATGGACAGAAAGCTTGGAAGACAAAAATATTCCATTCTTCTTCAAGTGGAGAAAGGGAGCAGGAAAAACAAAGTAGCTAGCATGCAATTGTGCATTATAGTAAATCTTCCCTGTTACTCAAGGCAGCTCACCCATACAAGGGAGAGGAAGTCCGAGGTTTGTTTTTATTCGTATATTTTCAGCTTCGCTGTAGATACTGTTGTGTGTGGTAATTCCTAGGCAGATGTTACAATGTGGAGTTTCTCTGGGCAGTTTAGTTGGCATTTTTAACAGGACTTGGATTAAAAGTCTTTCTTCTCAAAAACCGGTTCAGTGATTGAGGCTGAAAGGAGCCCTGCTTTGAAACCCTCTCCTAAAAAACGTAAGACAATCAGAGCAGCCTTACTTTCTTTATTGTCATGGGTCTGCTGTGAACCATCACAGGTTTACCCACAGGACACTCTCAGAGACCCCCTGCTCCACCCAAGGTGAGAAGTCATACCAGTCCATGGACCACAGAAGACCCCTTGTGAGATTCCCAGCAAGTGTCAGTCTTAGAGATACTACTGTGCTTATAGGACCCCAGAGCAGAGTTTATGGGGTCCTGTGTTTGAAAGCAACAGTACATATGCCATTTCCTTTCCTGTGACGTTCCTCTTTTCCTCATGCTCCCCTTGTAGGCTAACTGAAAACCTGCTGCTTTTTGACTTCTAAAAGGCTGAAATTGGAAGAGTAAATAGAATGATAAGGAGAAGAAAAGGCAGGTTGATCAACTGAGTGGCCTCAATGTCATCTCATTATGAATTTCTGTAAGCAATGCTTCTGAATTGTCAATTTTATCAGCCAAATGTAATTTTTGTGTGTCTGTGTGTGATAGAATAAGTATTGCACATCTCAGCCAGCCTATGCCTTTCATTCTTCTCCTCAATTCCCAAATGACTTTGAAGAAGGGAAATCAATAAATCAATTGGTACTTTGTCCAATACCCATTTCAATGACATCACAGCACCATTTGCTAAAGATTGGACATTAGTTATGGAAAAAGACTGAGACACTTTCGTTTGATAATGTATCTCTGCCTTTGTGAACATGAATACAAAAAGGAATAGTGAATTGACCTTGTAAATAGTAATTTTTGTTTTGATCCTATCAAAAAACAAAAAGCGGATAATTATAGAAAGGATGATAAAATATCATTTATATCCCAGGATTTATGATAAAGTCAGTGGGTGGTATATTTTGGGCTTATCCTATAATATTTCATTCAAAAAAAATTCCCTACTTTTGCTAAATCAATTTTTTATTAGATTTTTTTTTCAAATTTTATTTTAGAAATTCCTTCCTGTTGGTTCTTAAAAATGACACCAAAATGTAACATTTAAAAATCTATAAACAAACACTTAAATTAAGGACTAAGTTAGGTCTGGTTTTTGGAGAAAATACACAACTTGGGAGAATGCTTTTATAATATCAACAATCCCACCTTTTTCATTGTTTTGTTTGTATATTCATTCATTTAATCACATATTTGCATATATTCAATATTTTTTGTTTTGCTTTGAGACAGGATCTCTCTCTATCGCCTAGACTGGAGTGCAGTGGCACAATCTAATTGCAACCTCCCCCTTCAAGCAATTCTTCTGCCACGACCTCCTGAGTAGCTGGGATTGCAGGTGCCCCCCCACCATGCCTGGCTAATTTTTGTATTTTTGGCAGAGACAGAGATGGGGTTTCACCATGTTGGTCAGCTTGTCTTGAACTCCTGGCCTCAAGTGATCCACCTGCCTTGGCCTCCCAAAGTGCAGAGATTATAGGCATGAGCCACTGTGCCCAGCCTCGTATATCCAACATTATTAAACAGGGATAAAACGATAAAACTGGCCAGGCACGGTGGTTCATGCCTCTAATCCCACGTTTTCAGAGGTCGAGGCAGGTGGATCACCTGAGGTCAGGAGTTTGAGACCAGCCTGGCCAATATGGTGAAACCCCATCTCTACTAAAAATACAAAAATTAGCTGGGCACGGTGGCAGGCGTCTGTAGTCCCAGCTACTCGGGAGGCTGAGGCAGGAGAATCACTTGAACCCGGGAGGCAGAGGTTGCAGTGAGCCAAGATAGCACCACTGCACTCTAGCCTGGGTGACAGAGTGACACTCCGTCTCAAACAAAAACAAAAACACACAAAAAAACAATGAAACTATATTTTTCTAGTCTTTCACCCAGATATGTCAATGTTATATGTAACTTCATTTCTAAAATTCAGCCTCCCTTGGAAGCAACTGCTATACTCTTAAAGATCTTCCAGATTTTGCTTTTATTACCATAGTGTTAAAGGAGTATGCCTAACTAAGAATGACAAAATATGTGGGAACATAATAATCACAATGATAATGAGTGCTCTGTAGTCAAACTTACTGGACTGAGAGTCAGAAGAGGAGAGTTCCAGTCTCAGCTCAGTGCATGGGGCCTTTCTCATCTGGAGTATGATTCTTTGCCTCTACTCAGTTCAAGCTCCTCACCAGTAAATTTTAGGTTTCCTTCCAAGTTTGAAATTCTTTGTTTTTTTTATGATTCTCTTTCAAGAGGCCTTGATGACTTGGCATTAGGAGAGTTGTTATGAGTTGTGGGTTCCCAGCGAAAGATGGATTTGTGTATAAGCAGAGCCTGCAGTCTTTTATCTGTGGGAGTATTGACCAGGAAGTCTCTGGCCGTTCAGCACAGGTGTGCTGCCACACTGGGTGCAGTGGAGTGGTCTGCAGGTTCACAGTCTAATTGCTTTCCCCTTGACCTTGGTTTAGTCTTGTTCTCTAAACATTAGTCACACCTTAAAATGAAAGCCTCTAAACCCTTACTTAAGCCTATAGAGTCAGAAAGAGAGAGACTCTTTTGCTGACATTACTGCAGCAAAACTGGCAAGTCTCATCTGAGCTCCTATTTTGTGCTGGGATCACCTAAAACTCTTGGAAATAAGTGACTTGGAAAATACGGTGAGAAGGGATTAGGTCACCTAAAATATTAAAAGGGCTCAAAATTTGTGGAACTGAGACTAATTCTAAACCACTGCTATACACATACATACACACTCGTACATATTTACATATGCCATACGTATATATATGGGCAAACACATGTAATGGATATATTATATATGGATATGGGCAAAGGAGGTGATCTCACCTACAAATTTTTCAATAATATTTAGACCTAGAGAATATAATTAGTTCCCCCCCATCTTCTTTGCTATGCAACAACGGGGAATTAGGAGGGAGCTTGGCCCTCTGTTCCCTTCTCTGCTCATGGCGCCTTATCTGGAGAGCAGGTGGAGTCCTCCCGAGCTCTGTGCTGGGAGTCCCGGCCGCTGGCAGCAGGGCCGCCCCGAGGCCAGAACACAAGCCGGCCTGGCCCCCGCGGCGGCTCCCCCTACCGGGAGTCCGGAGCAGCGCCGATGGCTTGGTCCCGGGTGGCACAACCTCTCCCAGCCGCCCGCTCCTTGGAGGCTTCGCGGGAGGGATCAGCGAGCTACCACCGCCCGCCGGGCCGGACCGCGCAGAGCGGAAGCGCTCCGCCCGGGTAACGAGCATTTTCCAGCACAAGCAATTAGTTGCAAATAAACATTTGAAACGCCGGTTCTGTAAACCGAGTGCCCACCGCACGCCTCTAAACGGGCGGGGCCGTGGGGGTGGTGGGGGTGAGAATGGTGGGAAAGATGCTGGGCCTGGGAAGGAGCCAGGGGTAGGGGTGGATGCAGGGAGGCGCCCCACCAAGCGCTCCCCGATTTCAGAGGCACTTAAGTTACCAACGGATCAGGGCTGATCTCAGGAGAGGTAAACGACCATCCTTGGAACACGGAGCCCTTCTTCCCTGCCCGGTATCTGCGCGTGCCTTGGGTAGTCCGCACAACCCTCCCCAGCTCCGGATGCCCTGGGATACCGGGACCCAGGAGAGAGCTCGTCAGCGGGGCGCAGCCACTTTGCACTCGCCGATTCTGACACTACAGATAGTTAATTGGGGCCTTCGAAATCAAGGACTAAGGTGAGCAGAGGAGTCCCCCAGCCCCTGGCTGTAGCCTTTGGGACTTCTCTCCCGCGTCTTGGGTCAGAGCAGCGTCCGCAGCAAAGTCCTTTGGGGTGAAAGACGCGGGTGCGAATTAGTTTCAAAGTGGGAGGTTGCTTACACGTGAGCGGGGTCGCCAGCTCTTCGAAGGGCGCACGGTGCGGAGACTCCGGCAAGGGTGCAATTCCGTGCGCGTGTTAGCGCAATGCGCACTCCGCTGGGCCCAAGCAGTCATCAATTCTGCCAAGTGGGTGCTGCTCCGGGTACCCACTGGTGTGGTGGGTAAGTCGGGAGCAGAATAATGAAGCGCATTACTTGGGAAGCCAAATTTGCAAAGCTTAACCCAATCCTCCTCGGGGGCACTTCCGTAGAATAAGCTGTTGGTGTACAGCAGCCATACACTTAACAAATATATGGGCATAAAAAAATGATAGAAAATAATGGGGTGAAGGTTTGACCCGCCACCAGGCTTCTTGCCCTCGCCTCTTCCGCAGGCCGAGGGCAGTTTTGAGTCAAGTGCAATACGCAGTGGGTGTCACCCAACCTCTCCTGGCTCTGCTGAGGTCGTGATCCCTCTGACCCAAGCAGAAACCCTCCAGCTTCGGAGCAGCCCGGCGCCTCCGTGCCCCAAGTTGGCATCCCCAGACCAAGCTCCAGGGAGTCGGGGGTAAAGGAAGGCCGACGCTCAGAGCGTCCCCAGCGTCTTCCTGGGGATCCTCCGCGGCAGGGGCTGCGACCTGTGTGTGGAAGAGTCGTCTTAGCCCTTTCCGGTGTGGGGCTCTCAGGCAACAAGATTCCACGGGAGACTGTGACGACCTTCTCCAGCTGTCCACACTTTCTTGCCCGACTGGGCTGAACCCGAGCACAGAGACTGGCGTCTTCCCAGCCACACACTCTTGATTCCCAGCCGGGTGACCAGCTCGGTCTAGGGAGTGAAGGAAGGGGGTAAAGGGGAGTGAAGGAAGGGGGTAAAGGGGAGTGAAGGAAGGGGGTAAAGGGGAGAGGAGGAAGGGATTCGTTTCCTGCCTGCTTTCTTCTTCTCTCTGCCTTCTCAGAAGTTGTGCTGTTACAGAGAAAAACTTTCTAAACTACCTCCCCATTTTCCGGAAGGTGTTGCACACATCTCCCCTTCCCTCAAATACACACAGCTTTCTCTACCCCTGCTCCTCCCACTTTCTGGGAAAATGTAATAGGTGTGAACATCGACTAAGCCCAGTGTCTGTGGCACAGCAACAAGCTAATGTGGGAAGGGGTTTCGCTGGTGTTTATTTCTGAAATTGCTGATATACTCGTGGCAAGGGAGCTCGGCTTGTTGCAGAGTACGAAGCCAAGCCCGGGGCGCCTAGGCTGTGAACACCTCGCGCGAACTTGGTCCCGCCTCTAGGTCCCTGGCCTCGGGCCCTTAGGCTCTGCCGGGGGCCAGAATCAGGTTCCTAAGAAAACAGAAGAGTCAAACAACTGATCTCGCTACTTTACCCTCACTGCCCAACTCCACCCCCACCACCACTTTTCTTTTCTTCTTTTCTTTTTTGGTTGATGGTCTGTCTGTACTGGGCGGGTATCCCAGAGCTGAGGTGCAGGAGTAGTGAGTGATGCCGGGGCTGGCTCTCCTAGATTTAGGAACCGCCGCGGGGCGGAGGAGAGTCGAAGGGGCATCCACTTCTTTTGAGGGAGGACGCCGTTTACTTCCCGCAGACGACGGGCGGGAAGACCTCGGAGCTGAGGGCTTCTTGGGATGGCTCTTTGAGCAGGTAATTCTGCGGCGAAATCGAGAGCG
Source organism: Pongo pygmaeus (assembly GCF_028885625.2). Taxonomy (NCBI): domain Eukaryota; kingdom Metazoa; phylum Chordata; class Mammalia; order Primates; family Hominidae; genus Pongo; species Pongo pygmaeus. Next base: position 99,511,565 of record NC_072384.2, on the reverse strand, counting down.
GGTGACTGACACGCTCGGTGACGACGGCCAGGCGGGGCAGCACCCTTTCCGGTTAACAAGATGATTAACCTTCCGGCCTTGCCTGTAGTGGGCTCTCCCCTCCTCCTTCACCCTCCCTTCCTCCGGGATTAGGGGGTGCTCTTTACAAGGTGAGACTGGAGACTAGAGATGTGGGCCCTTCCTTGCCTCCGCGCGGCCTTTCCTCGGAGCCAGGCTGGGGAACCCGGTGAGGCACGCAGACCAGTCCCTTCGCGACGCCTGCCTCGCGGAATCGGGTTCACCGGCCCGGTCCCGCACGGTCCCCTGGGTCATCTCCCCCTGCAACCACTTGTCTGAAACTTACCAGATTCCAACCTTAAGGCAGGAAAAAAAGTGTTTCATATACAAACCGATCAGGGTATTTGCAGATAATTGCGAATGTCAAATACTCGGGCGTGATGACAAAGTGCAGAGATTGCCAGGGCCAGAGCTCGGCCTGAGGAGCGGGGGCTGCTGGCGGGGCTCCAGGGCCACCTCAGGCCTGCCCAGAGGCGGGCCTGCGAAGGGGGTAGAGCAGTCAGCCGCAACTACCAACAGCCCATTTAACGAAGACGGCTGCTTCTTCTACCCCTCCGCTATGGAGCTGATTCATGGATTCATTCACTTAGTCTATACTGGAGCTCCGCTCAGGGAGGAGGTGCGAGAGTGGATACTGCACCAGCCCAGCTCTCTCTCCCTCACTCCCTACTCCTGATGCACAAATACCTCACTGCAAGATTCCCCGCAGGTGGAATTGCTGGGCCTCAGTTGGATGCCTAGGCCCAAAGCGAAGGCCCTGCCAGGCGGTGCTCCCAGAGCTAATGTCCTGTGGCAGAGTAGGAGCGAGTTACAGGCCACTTTAGGACAAACAAGTGCACCCTTTGATACTGAGGTTAGTCTTCAATAGAAATAAAGAGGGACATAAAAAAAAAAAAAAAAAAAAAGGAAGAGGAAGAAACGAAATACTGGACCCACCCACCCCAGTCCTCCTACCGGGTTGCAGGAAGCCATCCTGGTGCCATCAGAGCCTGGGTGCACACAGCCCACCAGAGCTGACCCTGCCAAGGTCTCAGTGACAGCAAAGGTGGCTGCTCTCAACAGCTTTCAGAGCAACTCCTCTGAGACCCTACTGCAGGCACACTCAGAATGTTTCAAGTGCCTTGCATTCTTAAAAAAAAAAAAGAGAGAGAGAGAAAGAAAAAGAAAGAAAGAGAGAGAAAAAAAGAAAAAGAAAGAAAGAAAGAGAAAGAAAAAAGAGAGGGTGTGGCGTGGAGAGTGGTGTTACTCTTGTTGGATTCCACATCTACTGAAAACTGAGTGGATCAATTATAGGTAATACCATGATGTTGGTGGCAAGTCTGGCTTCCCAGGCCAGAATCGCAGGGGTTTCAGGGCCTGGATGCTGAAACCGAGAGGAGCAGTGGAGGCAGGGACACCCCATTCTGCGTTAGGTGGCATAAGCTGCAGTCACTGAGGCCCTGGCCCCGGGGTCCTGTGTCCTAGGCCAACGTAGTGGTCGTGAGGGGGCTGGGAGGGGTATATTGGGGTAGGGATGCTGAAAGACCTTGACCTGACTGCCGTCTCCTTTCTGAGAGCTAAAGAATGTGGTGGGGATTCTTCAAAAGCCGGGAGAAGGCAAAACTAGTGTGTGCTAGTGGGTGCAGCTGGGCTGCAGAGGGAGGGAAGTCCAGCCAACTATAGGGAGCCCTCTGTGCCTGTCTCTCTCCCCCGCCCTCAGCCCTCTTCCCTTTTCATTGAATGCCTGAAGTCAGAACCTACCTGGAAACCCTTAAAATTTTACACTCCACTTGTCCGAGGTTTCCAATGATGACAAATTTGAAAAACGCTTCGGCTGAAGCCCGGCACCTAAGGCTGAGAGTTGGGGGGAGGGGAGGCTGTTGGATAAAAGCTCCCTGGAAAAGACAGACTTGCCTCCCCCTTTTTCGCCACGCGGAAACTGGCCAGTCTGGACAAGGGATTGCGCCGGGCTAAGGCCTCGGGCTGGGGAGAGCTCCAGCAGCCTGAAAGCCGAATCCGCAGAAGTTATACACCTGGCTCCTTAGCCACCGGCCAACAGGAGCGCTCTGGGAGTCCCGCCCTTCACGCCTGTATCAGGAAGGCCTGAATCTGGCTGGGAGACCTGACTTGAGGTCTCTTGGGAGGAGCGGGGGGGCCAGTTTTGCAGGGGACTTGCCCAGGTCCAGCGAGGCTGACGTAGATAACAATAGCTCTGTCCTCAGCCTGGGCGGCCAGCCGGGGCGGCACGTGTAAGATGTGATTCTATCTGACTTTCCAAATAAAAGTGCATTGATTGAGGCCCAAAGAGTTCACGGCGCATAACTGTCTTAATTAAACCTGCTATAAACAGACAAATCACTTCTTGTTCTTGTAAATAGAGCTTGGGGAGATGGCACAGGGTCTGGCAAAAGCCAGGCTTGGGGAATATTCTTAAAAAAGGAAAAGAGTACTGAGACACAGACAGAAAAAGAATAAAACTGGAGTATCCACATCTTCAGAAAATAGCTCAACTGAAACCAAAATATGCCATAGCAGGAAAGTAATGTGAGACACCATAAGTTCCCAGAGCAGCTCAGTGGAGGCTGGTAGCCCAGGATGGGACCAATGGTGGAACAGCAGGGAGCCGGAGAGACCACAGGTTGTTCGGGGGAGGTCAGGTGCCCATTGCTGAGGCTCTGAGCTACTCTACTTGGCCCTGCACTTTCCTTGCCAGTCCTTCCATCTTTCCCTGCCACTGATCTCAACTTCCTGATACTGAGAGACAGCGCTGGGAGGACAAGTACTCTCTCAACTTGGCCAGCTTGGGGGACAAGGGCTGGTCACCAAGAGCTCAGAGATGGCAACAACTGGGGATGATGGGTGATCATAGGAGTCCAGCAGGGAGCAGATGGGAAGAAAAGTTGTCTGTGATCCTCTGGGAAAGCAGAAAATGGGGAGTATGTACACCCACAGCTCAGATTCTGCTGCACCTAAGTGCCGGCAAGGGCTGGGGGATGATCTTGAGAAGGGTCAGGTGCTCCAGTGCCCCAGCTCTTGGGTGTCCAGAAGAGGTTAGGTGGGTGGTAGCTCTGGGAAGAATGGGCAAGACGTCCTTCACTTGGAATGTGCAAAGGGCCGGGTCTGTCTCCAAGTAACTCCGGGTCTCCGGAAGTTACCTGGCAGGGGCAGCCCTCAGCGGACTTTGGGTGTTACAGCATAAAACGAGACGAACTAAGGGGAGCCCACCACTTTTCTAGCTAAAAGTGGAAAGGAAAAGTTGTCTATAATATGTAAATATGAGTGCACAGGTTTGGGTGGGTTCCTGGTAACTTCTGGAGCCAACTTTTCCCTGGTCTTGGTTTGCAAACTTTAATCCCCATTTCTTTTCCTTTACTATTTAGCATATGACTCTAACAATAATCTGATTCAGAAATACCCTTCATTTCGTTAGGCTAACATTGATAAAGAATTTAAGTTCAGGTAAATTTTAGCACAACACTTTTCTAAAAAGTACCTTTAAAAGTGTGTTTTAACTTCCACACAACAAAAACGAAAAAATTATATATCACTATGGTTGGAGAGAAACATTCTTAGATTGCCTTTATATTTCAGAGATTTTGTATAGGTGCCAGCAACTCCGCAGACACTAACAAATGGGTTATTTGCAGTTATTGTTCATGAAAGGTCTTTTATATTTTTAAATTACGGCATGGTTCCCAGGTGGAAAAATTCCTTACAATTAAGAACTGGTTTTCAAGAAGATTGGAAAACCAAAACAAAAATTACAACGTTTTATCATATAGAAGTCTTTACTGAAAACAACGGATATTGACTTGAAGTCAGAATGTAATGAAAGTTAATTAAAATGCAAACTATTAGGGAAACACTGCAGATGTCTTTCTGTCATATCCAACGGGACAATCTTTAGATACTCCACCCACCCTTATACTTGTATTGTGAGACTTGAATGGTTGTCAACAGTTTTTCTGTTGACACAAATAACAACAGTTCACCTTTGAAAACTCTTCACTCAAAGCTACAATGATGATTGCTCTCGAGACGAAGGACTTCTGAAACAAATAACTTTCACACATCCACACTCACACTTGCACACCCCAAACGCACACGCAATTGCCGGTTTTTGAAAACGTTGCCTCTGAATGAGAGAGAGAGAGAGAGAGAGAGACTGAGAAAGTCGAACTCGAGCTTAGGTAACCAACAAACCCAATTACTAGGCTTTATTGATACTAAAAGGAAAAGTTCCCCTCGTAAAATTTCTCTGAGCTTATTAGTTATTTAAATCAGCCCCAGGGTTGGACGCGTGACGCCGCAGGCACCTTCTGTCGGCTCCTGGAGGTGAGCAGCCAGCGTCCCTGCGCCGACCCACAGCCCCTTGCTCGGTCCTGGGCACTCGGGGCGAAGGCGGGCGCAAGGAGCCGAGGTGAGCCACTGGGCAGGGGCGCAGGGCCCGGCACGCCGGGGGAGAGCTCCGCGTGGCCTAGGGTAGGACACCGGGCATCACACTTTGGAAAGGAACAGGTCCCAGCCAGTAATAAGGGAGTAGGCGAGTAGGCCACGCGACCGCGGGAGGAGGAGGTCAGCCGGCCCGCTGCCTGGCTCGCCAGACCCCGGCCCGCTGGGCACCGGCCCCTGCGACCCGGCCGGAGCGCTGGTGTTCGCGCCGTGAGTCCGGGCGCGGGGCGGCTCAGACCTCCAGGGCTCGCTAGTGTTTTTGTGGGTCTGGGAGCTTTGCAATTGGGTGGGCACCAGGTGAATTTACACCTTTCTGGGTCGCTGTCTCAATAGTTGACAAGTCTCTCTGTGTGTATGTGCGCGCGCGCGCGTGGAAATGGTGGTGGGGGTGTATGTGAACAGCTGAATTTATTGAAAATAAACCCCAACCTGCCCAGTGAAGTCCTCTAAGCCCGACACGGGGTTCCCAAGTCCGGATGTGGCTCCGGGACCGCGCGAGGTGATGCCCTGTTCCTCTGGGCTTGGCTGTAGGGCGGGGAGGGAAGGCACCACGGGGTGGGGGAGAACTGAGCCCGAGTCGCCGCCGTCACAGCCACCTGGGCCTTTCCCGGAGGCCAAGGTCTTGACGGACTGAAAGGGTGTCCAGGGGATTCGTGATACCGAGAAAACAGGCGAGGCGCCAGCTCAGGAAGCCCTCTAAGTTGGTCCCCACTCCGCCGGATACACTGCCCCCCTCGTCCCTGGCTCCAGTAGGTGTCTGGGATCTTGGGTCCCGCAGCGGGCTTTTTCGCCCTTTCCGCTTGGTTCAAGACCGGCGTGGGCCCATAGCCGCAAAGCGTTCGGGAGGCAACTGCGGTTTGGGTCCCCTTGCACCCGGCTGCCTGAGCTTGCCTGCCCCTACGAGGGGTGGGAGCGGATTTCTGGACGCCTGCTGGCCTGCCTGAAATTTGGGGTGCGGACGGGGTGCTATCTTGGGCTACCCAGGTGTACTTTTCATTTCAAGGGGTTGGGGCAAACTGTGGGCGTTCGTATTTTGCACGCGCCAGGGCATTTTTGTGTTGAGTGGTCCGGTGGTACCCTGGGCCAGGGACCTGCCCATCCCCCGCCACATCCTTAACCCGTGGACTGCAGGCGACGCGGAAGGGTTGGCTCCGGGACGCGACCGGCAGAGCCGGCGCCGAAGGTTTCGGCCTCAGCCCACGCGGTGGCGCTGTCGGGAGAGGACGCCAGGGCTCGGGGCCGGGACCCGGGCAGTGACCCGGGCTCGAGGGTGGCGGGACGTTGACGCCAAGCCGAGGCCTCGGGGCTCTTCGCAGCCACCTTGGGCCTGAGATCCTCTGCCTCACTCGGTGTTTCCCTAAGGAAAACGCAGCGGGTGGGGAGCGCCACCCGGGGCCCCAACTCCGGCAGCTCCGAGCTGGGGGCGGGGACGCAGCGGCGGCTCCTTGGGCGCTTCCTTTTCTTCCCCCACCCTTGCCTTGTTGCCCCGGTTTACAGTCGATTTCTACAAGTAAACTAGATTAGCAGGGCAGTCATTCTCTCGCAGCGTGGTTGCAGAAGGGGACCCACCTATTATGTTCTGGGCTCTGCAAAAGAATGAAGGGCGCCCGGGGGGGGCGTTGCCTGGTGTGGCTAGGGTGGTGCTCCAGGCCGCAGGACCCTCCGTCTTCCCCGGTCCCCCGGCCCGCGGCCGCCGAAGGGACACCAGATCTCCTGCCAACGACTCCCCCAGCTCTGAAACCTATCTCCTCGCTTTCTTCCCCCAGGGCAGGCAGTGCCCACACCCGACGCCCATCTCCTACCCCGGGGAGCCCAGTGCAGAAAGCTCCCGGTCCTCGCCCGAGGCAGCTCCTGGGCCGACCTTGGCACCTCCCTTCCCGCCCACCCGGACCCTGAACGGTCGGCCCCACTAGCCCCAGACCCTTGGGCCTCTGGGGTGCTAGGCTCACCGCCTAGCGCGGACTCGTTGCCCACCATCCTTCCCCATCAGTCGTCCCTCTGAGGCGTATCTCTCTGCTCGGGCCGCAGGGGCTCTTTCGTTTGGGGCCGGAAGGAGGACCTCCAGTCTCTACCTCCGGCGGCCGACGGCTTCCTCCCCTCTCCGCCCCCGCCCAGGCCCCCTGAGCCGCCGGGGAAGCCAGGAGTCATTTATCTTTGCCTGGCGCGGGTTGGGATTTGTCCGGCTCTGATGCCAACGAGGAAGGCGTGCGGATAACGAAGTAAGTGTCCCCCACCCTGCGCTCCGGTCAGTCCCCAGACGCCCGGAGCACTCTGGGAAAGGGCTCAAGCCCACCCTGGGCGAACCGTCATCCAAGGCGCGTCCCCCACTGGGGTATTCTGGCCCCTGGCTCTTGTTCTCTTGGCGCATCTGATTTCCAGTCTAAGCCCCTCGCGGTTATGCCGTCCGAGAAAGTGTTGGTCGCCAACTCCCCACGGACAGTCCGCAGCGGAAATTGGCTTCAGAGCTGGCGTGGGCTTCATTTGAAAGAAATGATTCCCTCCCGCCCTCCTCCCGCCCCCAGCAGGGCAAGCTCCAGGGGAAGAGGCAGGCCCGCTTGGGTTCCTAGAAGCCGTCGAAAGCTTTTGACGCGGGCGATTCCCATAGTTTTCCCTGCCTGTTCCAGGGTTGAGGGAAAACGCGGCGCAACTTTCCAGGGCTCTTTAAGAGGCAGGGTCTCTCCGCCTGGGTGACCGAACTTGAAAGCCATGGACTTTGGGGATGGATGCCGGGCCCTCAGAGCTCGGGATGGCCCAGGCGAGAGCCTAAGTCCCGCGCCCGGCACACTGCACCCTCCACCCCGGCGCCCAGGCCTACGCTGTCCGGAGCGGGCCTCTAGGAAGGAAGGTTGACCAGGGTCGAAAGCACGCACAACAAAAACTTGGTGTCGACAAAGAGAAATCAAGAAACGTCATTAGAGTGCAGGCCATAAAAGAAGGCCTGACAGAGAGAAAAGGAGAGAAGATGGAAATAAGTAAAACCATACACCTTTAACACTAGCATATAAAGATCTATTGATTTTTAAAATAACAAATCCGTGTTTGTGAAAAACAGGCGGCCTTTTACTAAATGACATAAGGAAAACTTGGGAGATGGGTGAAGAAAAGGGGAAAAGTCCGAGCAGATTCCCGACAAAAACGTCAGTTAGAAGGAAACTGAGGGATAAAAATGTCCCCCAGATGTGAACTCCATGTTTTGAGCACGGAAGCAAACTATCTCCTAATGCACAAAATGGGTTTTAGATAAAAGTATTTTAAAAAATCAAACGTAATTAAAACAACTCTTTTCTTGTGATTTTGTTTTAAAAAGTTTGGAAATAAACCTTTTGAGGGATACAAAACGAAACCAAACAAATATTCTTGAATCATCAGCAAATTTATTTATTTACTGTTTTAAACAGTACAAAATTCTAGCGAAAGGTAAAAATATTAAAATATATCTTATTGTCGAAATTAAACCTGCGGGAAATAATCGCTTCAGTTGAAATTAGGTCAATACAAAAATTGTGCAGTAAAAAGCGTAGGTAATTTGAAACAGAAAAGGCCTTTATTAGAGACAAAACTCAAGAGGACAAAAACCCACACCGGACATACATCACAAAACTTCCTAGAACTCTCTCCTTTAAATCGGAAGAAATTTGTAAAATGTGATATGAAATACAACTCTACAAACATCCAAAATACATTTCTGGTCATAATTAATCGTATTTGACATTTTCCTCTAAGTTTAATGCAACTTTAAATAATTTAGGCTTTTTCCTAACATGATAGATTTTTGTCAGTATCAGAAATGGACAAGAGGAAACTCCAGTAAAGAGAAAAGCAATGAATTTAAAAGGGTGCAGAATCTGAAAACAAACTAACCACAATGTACATTTAATTGTACTTAATTGTATATTTCATTTAAATAGTCCTTCTCAGGGGTTTAATAATTTAGAATCAATAGTTCCCTTCAAAACATAATAAAATATTTACACTTTATAAAATATTAACTGATTAACAATACAGCCGTGTTGTTTATAAGAGTGTAACTGAAGTCCTGCAAATCATGCTGTTGACACAAGCCTGTGAGGTTAGCGAAGTGATCCTTAGCAAAATGTAAATGAAGATCTTCAGACAGTGGTGTTTATAAAATAGCTCATTAATGACTTAGGATTGAATCGCTCCAACCATTCGCATCATCAGATATAATAATAGTGACGAATCAGACAGGAAAGATCCTGGCTAAACCATTTGCATTTTTTTCCAGAAGTACTGAACTCCTAATATCACCAATTCTTCTAAGTTCCTGGACATTGATCCGGAGGAGGATTCGCAGTTCAACATCAAGGTAAGGAAGGATACAGCATTGTTATCGTTGTTGAGATATTAGTAAGAAATATGCCTTTCCCCATGTTGTAAACGGGCTAAGTTTGACAGTGGTAGTTGGCTTTTGCAACACCCCCTTCCCATTTCGACATATTACAGATTGAAGAAAAAGTTTGTTGCTCAAAACTTACAGTTTGTTTCTTTGCAGCCCCAAACCTTTTAGCTACCACCACGGGTTGATTTACTAGACCCACTTTTGCTCTCACCGACTTCGAACTGTGCATTTTCTCCCACTCGTTTGACTGGGGGTGGTATGCGGGGGGAGGATGGGGCTTGGTGAAGAAAACCAGGGAAAGGCAAACGCTGCCTAAAACACCCAGGGTGGCTCCCCTAAGATTTGCTATCCTGCTTTTCTTTTTTCGGCTGGGATCCGACCGACTCCCGGGTCGCCTCGGACTTCTTTGGAACTTGGTGGGCGGCGCCTAGGTGCGGGGTTCGTGGTGATCTGGGCGCCGACACTTAGGCCGGCGGCAGGTTTCCTTCCTGGGACCCTTTCTCTTCTAGAGGCTCTCAAGCCTCTAAGCCCGTGCGCATGCCGCCTACCAGGTAGATGCGGCGAGTGGAAGGCAGCCTTGTCCCGGGCACGATCGGCGGACTCAGCTTTCCGCAGCCGGGATTTACAGAACTGCTCCCGAGAGCGTTTCCCGAAACCGAACTTAGTTTGGCCCTCTGGCGCCGCCGTACAGTCAACGCTTCTTAAGGGGGATCGGTAGCTCTTGCTGCGGGAGATGTGGGAGAGCCCTCGGGGTCCGGGGGATTAGGAAGGACAGTCAACGTGTGCGGGAGGGACAGGAGGTGCAACCACTTGAAGGGGGTTCTCTGGCCTCAGGGCCGGCGGGGATGCGTCCACATTTTCTCGCCTAAGGTCCTAGCGGCTAATGTCCGCCGACGCCCCGGGCATCTCGCGGGGGCTGCGGCCCCTGCCCACGTGCTTTTCCTTAAGGAGGCAGCGCGCCCAAGTAGAATCGCAGGGACAAAAGCGCGGCCAGAGGCCAGCCTGCTTGGCTAGTGCCTGCGCCACCTTAAATGAGCACCGCGGCCGGAGTGGGGCTGCCGGCGGCCGCGGCCGCGGGAGTCGGCAAAAGTTTGTGGCTCTGTTACGCCTTCGCGGGACCTGCTGGGGACGCTCCTGTGCGGCCTCACCCCGGGCGGGGAGGCTGGGTCCTCAGGGCACAGCTCTGTTGGCGCAAGCAGCCCTGGGCTCGAACAGCTTGGGGTCCCCAGGAGCCCCAGTCCTGTAGCCCGAGGACAGGCACCCCCACCGCCCTCGCCGCCACCGCGTCACGGGCTCCAGGCGGCCCGGTTTGCGCCGCTCGCGATGACGCCGGAGCGGCGAGCGCTCCAGCGATGCCATCCAGGGATGCACCCCGCTCTGCACCCACCACGCAACCCCCATTCCTGTGCCACCCACAGCCCGGCGGGCAGTGGCCGCGCTCCTGCCATTCGGGACACCCGGGCTATTGTTCCGGACTCGCGGCCGTGCCAGCTCTGAAGGAGAAGCGGCCTTCCCTGCGCGCGGCGGCACGAAGCGCGGCGGGCCGGGACGTTCGGCTCGGCGCGGAGGGGGAGCTCGCAGGCACCGGGAAAAGTTGCTCTGAGGGGCGGAGGCGGTGGGTGGTGGGCGGAGGCGGTGGGTGGGGGAGGCAATCGCCCTCCTATCTCCAAAGTCGAAAGTACTCCGCGCAGTTAACAGAGCTGGGAGCCGAGGCAGCCGCGGTCGCTTCTTGCGCGTCGGTCTGCGTCTCCGCCGGCAGACGCGGCACCCAGCGACTGCCTTGTCGCCGCCGCCTCCGCGCCGGGACGAGTGCGCCTAGGGGCTGGGCGAGGCGGCCGCGCCCTGGACCCGCCACAAGGAGGAGGACCAGACCCTGGGCCCCAGTGCCCGCCTGCGCCCAGACGCACCCACCCGCTGGCCGCGGCCACCGCCTCGCGCCGCACTCGGTTCTCTGCCATCGGTCCTTCGCCGCCTCGTGCACGAGGTCCTCGTCACCCCGCTCCGACCGCCGACTCTCCCCTTCCTCCTCTTCCCTCCTCCCTGCCTCCCACCCGCCCCTCGCCTGTCCCTCTGCCTCCTTCGCAGCCCCGCCGCCGTTGGGTCGCCGTGCTCACAGCGATTGATTGATTGATGTTTAATTTCCTGCCAGGCGGGGCCCCCCTCCCCCCGCAACCTCCCCAGCCCTCCTCCCCGCCCCCCACTCCCCTCTTTTCTTGTGGTGGACCAGTCTGGCTTGGGTTTAGATCCATCCCCCCCACCCCCATCCCGAAATAATCCAGAGACTTTCCCTACCCCCACCCCAAATTATTATTTTGAAGGCGCTAGATCTGGGGACCGAAAGGGGGAGGGGGAGAAATCGGAAACCGAGGACAACCCAAAAGGACTCACTTTGCCTGATGACTCAACGCAACTAATAATCATCTCCCTCTCAGTGTGTCTCTCTCTGCGGCTTGTCAGTGAGTCCGGCTCTGGCTGCTGGCAGAGGCGGCCGAGAGGGGAGAGGCTGGAGGTGACAGCTTGGGCGGCCGCCGCGTTTCCTCCCGCGCGCGGTCCCGGGTCCCTGCGTCTTCTCGGCTCTTGTTGTCACCGGTCCCACCGCTCTGGCCGCGCCTCCTCGCGAGCTAGCCGCCCTGCGAACCGGCAGCCCCGGCCCGCCGCCGCCGCCGCCGCTGCCTCCGGGTTCTCAGCCCTTTCTCTCCAGAACGGGTCTCCTTCCCGAAGGTGTGAAAAGGCTCTTTCAGCCTCCTTCTCTTCCCCCCTCCTCCGCCGTCCCCTCCCCCGCTCGCTCGGGTGTCCCTTTGGAGGAGTCCTTTCCCTCTCCTCCTCCTCCCCCTCCTCCCTCCCCCCATCATCATCATAACAACCATCTCCGCACCAGAAGAAGACACCCTGACCCAGGACCTTAAACGTTAGGACCTGGGGAAGAGGGAAGGGGAAGGAGTAAAGAGGAAGAGGAAGACTAGGAGAACACTGCAAAGCCAAGCACCAGAAACTTTCCACCCTGGATTCTCTACTTTTGCTCCATGGACAGAGCCCCAGTCAGCCAAGTTTCAGACAGACCGTGAGCAGTAAGTACGCAGGGCGAGGGCTCCCGCGCTGCGCTCGGGAGTTCAGGGAAGCCCAGAGCCAACGAAGTTCCCTCCCCGCCGCTCTCGGCCTCTCGGACCGCGAAGTCGGGGAATGCAGGCGGAAGCCTCGTCCGCAGCCCTCCTGGCTCCGTGTCTTCATCTCGCATCCTTCCTTTCACCTCCCCCTGCCACCCCCACCTTGTCTCCTTGACCCGTGGCGCCGACGCTGCTCGCGCGGCGAGAGCGCCCACGAGGATTCCCAGCGCGCACGCAGTACGGTGCCGGGGTCTTGCTTCTTGCGGTTGTCAGTGACAACGCCAGCGCCGTTTCATCAGGTGTTTCCCCTCCTTCCCCGCCCCCCCCCACCCCCCCAATCCAGGGGTGTCGAGACCTGCGGCTTCCGTGGGGAGCGCACTGCCAACCTAGTGACCCAGAGGAAAACTTTCTGGAGCAATGTTAAAATTGGGGCGGATGAAGGCTGCTCTTGCACTAAGAATTCAAATGCTTTTTGCTTTTGTGTTTTATACTGAAGAGCTTTAAAAAAGCACTCGGGATCAGATGAAGATAAGAACGCTCCAAAATAATAACGATTGTAGCGCCCGCCTTTGTGATGGAGGTTATTCTGATAAATGCCTCCAAGTGTTTTCGGATGCTTATTAATGTGGAATTAGGGTTGATTTTATGCAGGTGTGTGCTTATCTCAGGACTTGCTCCGTATAGGTAAAAAGCGGATATTCAAGGGGTTCTTTCGCCCGGCCTTTGGCTCCTGCCTGGCCATTCACAGCGCATTTACCGGGTGGTTAATTCGGTTATGGACTTGCGCACACCCCCAACTCCCTTCCCATGTGGGTGGAACGTCTTTTTCTGAAGTTCACTTATTCCGCAACCCTGACCCCGGGACGGGCTAGGCTGTCGCACCCAGGAACGGTTTATGCCAACCCCGTCCCAATGAATGGACCACTTCTAGGCGCCCCTGGGTGCCAACCCGGGCCGCGACCCCGAGGGCTGACTTCTGGGGAGCTGCGACTGGGCAGAGTCGCCGAACCGAGGCGCTGGGCTTCCTGGGGGCCGCCCAGTGTAAGGTTGGGACCGGCTTCCCGGCTCGGGCCCCTCGGGCAGCGTGGGAGGAAGTTTGTGTGGCTGTGGTGCAGCGCTCTGCCACTGGCCTGAACGTCTATCACGTGTATGAGCGGTTTTCCCTCTTTTTTCTCCCTCCCCCTTCCTCCCCCCACCCCCTCCCTAGGTCCCTGTGCGTTTTATTGCGACCTGCCGGTGGGAACTTTGTCTCCGAGTCGGAGCAGCATGGAGCGGCGGAGCGAGAGCCCGTGTCTGCGGGACAGCCCCGACCGGCGGAGCGGCAGCCCGGACGTCAAGGGGCCTCCCCCGGTGAAGGTGGCCCGGCTGGAGCAGAACGGCAGCCCCATGGGAGCCCGCGGGAGGCCCAACGGCGCCGTGGCCAAGGCCGTGGGAGGTAACAGCCCGGAGCAGGGAGGCGCGCAGCCCGCGGCCCAGTGATAATGGCCCGGGTGTCAGGGTTCAGGTTGATTAGGCGCTGTCGCGGTGTAGGATTACAGGAAGTGAATTCCAGGTTGCCAAATAATGCCCTCGTCGCCTCTCATCTGCAACTGGTAGCTTCATCTCGAGTTAAAACAAGAAAGTGGTTTTACCCAGAGGGTGGCATTTTTTGGGCATTTTGCCACTGTGTGCTGAGGTGTTGGCAGGTTTATGTCACAGCCAGCTAACTGTTTCTAGATTTTCCTAGAGAGCTTTTTAGTGATTTAACTCTTTTGCCTTGCCTCAGAGTGTCTGTTGTAGGGATGAAGTTCACGTGCGTTCGCTTTTAGGGAATAAAATAGTCATTAATGCTCAGGCGAGTACAGGAACAAGGAGAGTTGATGTTACTTTGTAGTGAGGACAGTGCTTCAAGACAGATGAATGACAACTGGGAATATTTCCTGCCACGTGAAATGTGGGAAATAAAGAATCACCATGAATCCATCAGGCCCTTAGAAGCTTAAATGCTGCTGTTGGCTATAAAGTTTAGTCATATGCATTTGTAACTTTATTATGAATTATAGGACAACAGATAAAAATAGCAAGTAGCCTTATCAACTAGATGTAGTTTCCCCTCCCAAAAATTTATTAATAATTTTATTTAAAGAAAATCTTTTGTAGTTTTTACTACGTAAGCAACTACTTTCTTTTAAAGTGGTCAGGAAAAGCAATCATACAAAATAAAGATATGGGAGAAATTTAAACATTGAAATATTTTGGAGTTTGTATGCCATTTGCTTAGTTGCCTTTTACATGTAAAATCCACAATTCTAAATGGCATGCAGGTTTTCTATGTGTTTGGGATAAATCACTAGTTTAATTTTTTTTGCCTCTGACGTTTTTTCTCTAATAATTTCAACAGTAGCCCATTTAATATTCAATATATTAACTTGCCTTAAATGATATAAAACCTTGGCAAACCTTAATAATAAGCTCCCACCCCCTTGTTGTGTCTATTGTATTTCAAAATAGTTACTTACATCTAAAAATGTTCATTCCCCCTTAAAGAGTTGAACACATACGTTTTATAAAATCGTATTTTTTTCTTTTTACTTATTTTGCCATTTCTATTTCTTCATGGTAAATACTCAGGATGGTTTGTCTCAGTCTTTCATATTAATCATCTCACTTGAGAAGTATTCATCCTCTCAATGTTGTAAGTTAAAAAGTTTGGTGATGGGTTCTGGCTTGTTAATCTCCCCTTTTTGGGACTTGAAAGTATACTTTATTGAAGCAAAAGAAAACAGTTCTGTGACCCACTTTTTAAAAGAGAGGTTTATTAATTTGTTGTCCTGATACTGGAGCAAATAATGTCAGACTTTTGGCATAATCAGTTAGTATATGCATATAAGAAATAAAAATTCGTAGAGAGTATGATGGTACCAATTATGAGATATGCTAAGTGCTGAAAATGTTTGAAAAAGTTCTGGAAATCCTTGGAGACAGTGTGTTCCAAAGTGGCCTTTGTGGACAGAAAAGGCTTGGACTTAAAATTTTGGTATCTTTCTGAAGATCTAATAAAATTCACTAAATTGAAAGGAGCTGTAAACACTTTAGAATGTAATTGTTAACAATCGTGCTTCCCTAAAACAAGTTTTTTTCCCCCTCCTCTATATCATGTTGAACTATGAAAGAAAGTGCCTCGTTCTGTTGACAAGGGATAACTGTAGTGTTAAATAGTGGTTGGTTTTCAAATTTTCTGAGACTATAGTTCACATTTGAGCCCTTATATGTTTAATATAAACTAAAATTATTATCTTGGTGAAGAATAATAGATTTGTTTCAACCAGCTGCCTTAGACACTTTCTCTTAATTAACTTAATTTAGTAATAGCAGAGGTCTTATTAGCTGCTTCCCAAATTGAAAATAAAGATGACATTATTTTGTCTCAATACATATCGTTTATAATACATGATAGTAAAGTGGTTAAAATTGTTTAGTGGAATTTAAATTTTTTAAAAAAGAAAGCTTTTACTCTATATAGCATAATAGTTTGTAAAGAGATTAATTTAGACAACTTTAGAATATAACAACTTAGAAGATAAGATTTTGATAGTACGAAGGTTTCTAATTGAATGTTAACAAAATTATGAGTTTAAGTTTATATAATTTCCAAATGTATGTTAAGATGTTAATAATTTCTTTGTAACTGTTAACCATGTATATAGTTTGGAGCAAAGCCAGGCCTTTTGAAAAATGCACATTCTAAATTTAAAAAAAAGTTTAAAATACATTTCTAGTTAGATTTTTTTATAATTAAAGGATTTTTTTGAACATAGAGTAAATATAAAGTAGATTATATTTCTACCATTCTATGTTCTTTTGTTTAAATTTTCTTTATAAAGCAATATAATAAGCATAGATAACTACACAAGTATTTATAGCTCTGTATCATTTATTACCATTTTCAGATATATTGCAGTCTTGTCAATGGTGTAAAGATGGATACAATAAAATTTGTGTTAAAAGTGGGGCCAAAAATTTGGGGAGTACATACTTGTTAATCTTTAGTGTTTCTCTTTCTTAAAAGCTGTTCTTTTAAAAATAAGGGAGATCAAGTTAATTGGTTGTCAAATCAAATAGCAATTTATCTTACTGTTTTTGATAAGCAGTGAGGTAAATATATGTTAAATGTATTTCTGAATGCATTGGTTGCAATAGTAAATTCTGCTGTTACTCTACTTATTTAGGTAGAGGGAATTTACTGTGTTTTTCGATGAGAACTAAGTATTCATAAAAGAAGGGGCATTACTTTAGTGTCTCAATTTAAATAGTAGAGAGGGTAGATACACTGTCACAGTCTTTAAGGTTGTGTTTTAACAGGGGACTTAAAAGTGGATTGTTTACTATGTGGTTAGCTTTAGAAGACTCTATTAGAAACTAGATGAGTTTTGCTTTGTCTTTCCAACACTTTCTGGGATGTTTTTACTCTTATCTGAGCAGTGTGTTTTAAAGCATGTACGTAATAAAATGTAAGTGCTCAGATGTGTATGTCAGTCAGCTTTTATAGACGGTCCTTAGGAAAAAAAAAGGCTAATATCTCTTTAAAAAACATATGACGGCTAGGAGAGAGTTTAGAGCTAGCAAGAGCACCATAGTGTTGACAGCTTTATATCCCTGCTGGGTAACATTCACTTACTAGAATTGGCGTCCCCTCTCAGCTAGTAATTCACTCCATAAGGATTTTGAAAAAGGATGATTAATGGTGGGGAAATTTATATTTGTGAAATTGTTGATTAAAACTTACATATCTATTTGAAGATTTAGGAAAAGAAGGGATTATTAAGGATGATGAAAATAAGAATCAGATGATCCTTTTTACCACTATTAGCATAAGTACCTAAAATGTTCTGCTGTATGGAATGCTTCAGCCACGCAACTTACAGCATAAAATGAAAGTGATGCCAATCAAGTTTCCAGAGGAAGCAAGGCATTCTGCTTTTCTCCTGGACTGCTGAAAGGTGCTAGCCAGTTGTGCTTTAATAGCAATAAATTATTGTGCTTCATTCATTGTTAACACAAGCATTTTCGTTTTTTAATGTTTGGCTTGAAGAAGAACTTTCAGACAGCTTTATTTAAACTGAATGAACAGTGCTTGAATATACCAGATGGTGTATTTGCTGATAGGAGACATTAAACATCAGAAATCTTTTTGATATTTTTCATTTTCCTATGAATTTTTATGATTTTTTTGGTGTTAAATGTTCTAGATTTTAGGGAAAAATATTTGAACATTGAAAATATCTTTTAGAGAGTTTCGCTTTTTTTATTAAACTTGCTTATTTCTGAAAAATAATTTATGTTTTATAAATAACAATTTAATTTTGTTGGCATACTGTCTGTTAAAGTTATCTTATAACTAGTCTACCTGAAGTAGACCTATTCGTGCTACCAGGCAGCCCTTTCAAGAACATAACTGTCTTGTTGCAAGGGGAAAAAAATCATTATGCAGTACACACTGATGTATTCAAATAGGGAAGCAAATGTGATCAAGATTGTTAGCCAGGGCCTCATTTAAAACTGAACATTGTCTACAACAACAGTTAGTTTAATTGTCTACATGTGGAACACTTCCTTTTAGATGAAAAGAAAGGCAGTTCGGGTCAGGTGTAGTCACCATATCAGCAACAGTAGAGAGACATTTAACTTTTTGAAAGGAATGCAGATATGAGAGTATAGATAAGTATATATTGAGATTATAAAATACTTAGAAATATATTGTTAACATTGGCAAAATGGAGAAAACTCCATTTCCAAGGATGACTATCATAATATTTGTAGGAAGTACTCATTACTTCAAAAGAGAAAAGATTGTATTTCCCCCTCCTCCTACTCACTTTTTTTTTTTTTTTTTTTTAAAGGTTTTAAGATCTTTTAAATAGAATGAACTTAGGCTTTGGGGTCATCCAACAATCTAGCCTGTCCTCTGTAGTTTTGCTGAGGTAGAAAAATAACTCTTCTCTAAAGTGTTTTTAGTTCTTGGCCTGTTATTAAAATAAAGATATACTTGGTTAAAAAAAATATATGCAATGGAACATACACATTAAACAGAACATAGGGTATCCGCCCCTCAAAGTCCTGAGCATAATTTGATGTTTCAAGTAATTTTGGAAGCCTTATGTTCCATCAACAGAAACCCACTGACCATTGTATACTCAAGATCATCTGTAGTGCAGTGTGTGTGTGTGTGTTGGAACTACATAGATGTCCCTTAAGGCATCTGTTTTTTAACCCCTGCAGAAAATAAGGAATATCATCCTTTCCCAGAGGGTTGTAACCAGCAAAGTCTGTACATATGAGATATCCTGTTTGAATTCTTCTTTTCTTTCTTGAATTTTGTTTTAACCAATCTACCTCTGTAGAGAGGGGAAAACAGACTAATCATCATTTATTAGATAGCTAAGAATATGAATTTGAGTCATTTTAAGTATATGGAAATCAGTTTTATTCCAGGCAAGACTACCGTAATTATTTGGTATATCTGACAAAGTAGTAAGCAGTGAGGTTTGGTGGTTATAATTAAAAACCCCTACTTTTCTTTCTTTTTAAAAAGTATTTATTATAGAATCAGCATATATGTATATATTTAAAAAGACATGTTAAATTTACAGGGCTAGATGAATTCCAAATAGTATTATTTTCTTGGGTTATACTTATCTTTTAAAGCTTTTTAGGTTTGTGTTGGAATAAAATTTCTCACCACTAAAATGTTTCTTATGACTAAGAACCCACATTAGGTGTGTAAAATGTGTACATTGTTTTATTTCAGAAAGCCAAACTTTATCCTATATAGCATGTAAATTAATAAAGAATTCTTTATATTGTTTTATTTAATCAGTAGGCTTTTAAAAAAACTATATAACTAATATATGGTAACATAGTAATTTTTACTATCTTCCTTACATGAATACTGAGATACAATGGCATTTTGGAACATATTTAAAGATGGAGCATTTGACAAAAGTTGTATGTGTAACAGTTTGTCAGTGAAAAGTGACAAGTGGGAAATGACAAATGAAATGTTGGCATCATCACTCTTTATTTTGATAAAAATGTCTCAATTTGCAGTGATATAATACTGTTTCATATTATTTCATGAGTTGTGTGAGAATGCATAAGGGGAATTTAGATTTTGTGAACGGAAAATTAGCAGCCCAAACTCTCTTTTCAGAAGCTTTGGCAGCAAGTTCCCTGTCTCCCCCACTCCCCAAGAATAAGAACAGCAGTGAAATGTTGGATCTAACCCATACATTTTAACTCATTATTTTTTGGAAAAAAAAGAGAAATAACCTAAAATGGTTTCAAGTAGGAGACCTTTATGCTTAGCTCAAAAAAATGAAGAAAAGAGTTTGCCTTTTAGTTTCTATTCTTTTCTTTGTAGCAATTTTTAAATGAATGATTTGCCTCTACTGACTTTGATTGTATGGTCTTTTTTCGCTTCCAATCAACACTGCTCTCCAGCATTAATTTAGGGTGCCAGTAAGGAGAGCTGTGAATTCCTGTTATTTTAAAATGCAATAGAGGTTTTGAAAATGTCTGTGGTGAAAATGGATTTTTATATACAAAAGATTCATCATCTTACTACTTAAATGTAATGTGACAAATATTTCAAAGGCAAAGTAGATGCCCTGAGTGGAACTGAGGTATGACTGAAACAAAAACCAGTTGAGGACTTACAGAGTTTGAAAAAAGCACAGTTGTAGCCAGTATGGTGTGCTATTTTCCGTTGCTCTTTATTGTTAGCAATTAACCAAACATTATTTTACTTCTTTTACGTAGAAACAAGCCCTGTAAGCATAACATGCTACAGTATTTTTGTGAAAATGTTCCATGGTGGAGTTTTCAAAATTATGGAACTCTAGCTATATATATTTGTTTCAATTAACAGAATTATTTTGCTTTTTAGTAGCAAGTGATTTAAGAATTGTGGTAAAATCCGTATAATTAAGTGGCACTGAAAGGCTACATCAGAAATTGCATTCTACAACTTCTGTATCTTTTGCTGCTCAATTAAAAAGTTTTACTTATTTCAGATTTTTAAAAAACTAGATAAAAAGACATAATATGGAACAAATGTGCTTTAGATATATAATTACGACAGGATTTATGGCATGCATTTTTTCCCCTTTTTAATTGATGTCCTTTAACTTAAACAAGTGGATGTTATGGTTATTAGTTTGACAAATGCCTAAAATGCAGATAAAAACATGAATAGAAATTTTAAGAATTTGAAACTTGAAATAAAGTTATCAGCGAACTATGTCAGTTTTATAGTAAGCATATTCTTTATTAATGGTTATGACACATAGGACAGGAAAACCTTCTGGGGAAATATATTTCAATTTTAGTTGCTCCTGGTACTATTACTCACTAATAGTGTGTGGGCAGATTCAGTTCGGCTCTTACCTAGTAGCCGTATCATTGGAATGGAGTTCTATCGTAGTACAGTTGGTTATTAAACTGTAAAATAACAACAAAGATCAAAAAATTAAGGGGAGGCACTGCAAGCTACTATTTATCAAAAGGGATCCATTTCAAACCAGGGTAACTGGTGCCCACTGATGGTTGCACAGTTACTGAAATGTGCACAGCAGCTCAGTGTCTTTCTTTTGTTTATTTGACTGAAGACTTACACAGATATCTATGCATATAATATATAAAATAAGAGACTCTAGTTAGAGCAAATGTTTTTCCAAAGTGCTAAGATCTAACAGAGGTGATTTGCAGGGGTTTGTTGTAGAAACAGCGTGAATTTCATCACGTTAACCACATATATCTTTTTCTTTCTTTCTTTAAAAAATACTTTTTACTTGTTTTTGCATTTGGCTGGAAAGCAAGTGTATCAGTTCTTTCATAACCGATTGTGATTGATTTTTTTTTTAACACAAGAAAATATTTTCTTTGCAAAGAGAGCAAATTTGATCGGATGCCATGCCCAAGACTCCTGGGAAAGGACCAAAGGACCAAAGGCATAAAGTAAAAATAACTGTATTTTTAGATTTTCCAATTATGTCCTGTATTAAAATTGAGTACTTTTATTGCATTTGTTTCAGTTATTATCACATATAAGGAAAGGCAAAATTGATATATTTAATAGCTTACTGACAAGATGCATTCATATCAAAACACTTGAAATAGCAATAGCATTTTTGAAATATTATTTTTTGGGGGTTAACAGAACAAGAACTTTCTTTTGTCATAATCCAAAGATGCTAACAGAGCAGCATGATAAATGTCTCTTTAAGTGTCGTAGTAAAAGAAAATGACTTGTCTTCTGAGGCAGTGGAGAGTTTATGTTGTTTTGGACCCATTTCCCAAGCAGTGATCGAAAACAGATTACAATAACAATTATACAGTCAGAAGATGCAATATCCACTTCTGCTTTAATTGAGTGAAAGAATAATAAAAACATCATTAAGAAAAATGAGGTGGACCTGTCACACAATGTACAAATTTTTAGTCTTGGAGAAGATGCAGAAAAACTGAAGTGCTTTTCGCATACTTTGTTGTGTTTATTAGCTAAAATCTGTTTAAGGGAGAGAACATTTGGCTCTCATTCTTCCCTGGGAAGTTCAAAGAGGAGCCCATGGGAAGTGGTTGGTTGCCCAGGAGACATTACAAATGACCATTGACTTTGTCTTCATACACAGTTTGACCAGGAAAATCCCATTTTCTTAAATTCTACCTGAGGTGGAACTACTCTCTCCCCCTCCTTTTTTTTGTCTCTGTAAATGGAAGTCAGAAGTAATGAATGTTCCTCTTGTTACAAAGCCCAGCCAAGTAAGGGTTAGATGGGGTTCCTAGGCCTGCTGTTCTTCCTCTTCCCAAAGTCCAAACTAGGCTGAAGGGGAGAGAGAGAGTTGAGGCTGAATAACGAGCACCCTCATTTCTTCTCAGCACACACCAGGGTAACCTGAGTTGCTCTGTGGGCACATCACCTGAGGTGTACTCACCTGACTGTCACCTGAAATGTAGAGGCTCTTGTTTTGACCTGCAATCCTCTGAATCATGAAATCGATGTCCTTAACATTGCTGAGACTCCGGCTCTCATTCCACAGAGCTATGCTTTCAGCAACTCCGAATGAACCGCCAGGCAGCAGCCAAGAATCAGGGGCTCGTTTCCCCTCACTCTGGGCTGTATTTGTTACTCTGTTAATAGAAACTGTGAGCTCCTGAAGAAACCTAGGTGGTGACGGTGGAGTTCACCCGGGAACCTTGGCTCAGGGTGGGGATACCTGAGGTGGGGATAACTCGGGTTACCCCCATGTGTGGTGGGGATACTAAAACTGCAAATAATGTCGGCCATCAGAGTAGTCAGAGCTCCAGGTTTTACTCAGTTGACAGACTTGGGGGGGAATATTTCTTTATCTGTCGCTGAGTTTCTTGGATTTAATATTTAAAAACCTTCCTGAGGTGACAAAATGAAAGAAACAAGATAGGCAGTACATCCTCCTGGTGGAGGTCTCATAATTTCAGAACTCTCCCGAGCATTTATCATCCCTTTTAGAGTGGGATGTATATCAAACAGCCCCAAAAAAGCTTTTTTAAAAAAGTTATTTAATCCATAGAGTCTAGTTAATAGCGCCTTCATTAAAATGCTTTTGTCAGCAAAGGGTTTTCAGTTTTAACATTTACATAACCTAACAGTGTTGATGAAGGCCATGAGCTTTAAGGGTCTATTAGTGGTTCCGTTTCTTCTGGACTTTATAATTTAAACCTAAACATTAATTCTGGGTGGAACTTGGCATAATGTCTTTTTGCCTTGGAGGGAATTTTTGTTGTACAATTAAAAAAAAGTGTTTTGGTTTTTTTTTTTTTTTCATACGATCACCTTCTCCATGTCCCTCTTCCCCAAGTAAACAGCAATTAAATAGTCAAGGTTTTAAAAGGGTTTCTTTAGTTTAAAAAAAGGAGTAGTTATTTTAGGTGAATTTAACAATTTTCCATTAGTTCACATTGCAAACTAGTGCTTTGGTATTAACAAGGAAGTTCTGTGAGGCTGATAATGCAGTGAAAATATTTTTCTTTTCTGTCTCTCTCCCCTGTATGCAAGAAAACCCTGTGGTAAAATTTTTTAATAAAACCATTTTGCATGACAGTTGAAACTTATAAATCAGTTGCTATTCTTCTTTTTTAGAAGCTGAGAGACAAACACATGTTTTAGATTTTTTGTCACCTGTAATTGTAACATTGACTAGAAAGAAAGAAATTGGAATCTTAATATTAAGTCATTACGTGACTGAATTTTTCAGTATTGTTTATTTTGGAAAATAAACTGCGATCCTTAATATGATCTTTTTGATGTATTAATACTATGTTAAAGTTGAGTTATTATAGGAATCTAATTATATGTTAAGTGGGAAATTAGAAAGCACTAAAGAAACCTTGCAATGATAAATTGTCTTCATCTGAAAACCAGAAGGTATTCAGAGTGAAGGTGCCTGTCAGGAGAGAAGCATTCCTAGAGGCTCCATTCAGACAAGACGTTGCCCTTTAGATTTGGGAAATGTGGTATTAGAACACCCCAAACCCTTTAGTATCGAGGGAGTATAAGAAGAGCAAATTGTTCCCTGAATAGGAAGTTATTACACCTTTAATAACCAAGTAAAGCCACTTTACAAGGGTAAATAAGGTGATCCTGACTTTTTTCCTTCTCAAATGAATCTCTAGGTAATATTCAGCAAAACTACCTCTATTTACAGCCTCTTTTATATGGCAAGTTTGAGCCTTAAGCACGTTTTTACAGCTAACTTATAAACTCCCCCAAAACTGGGGCTTACCATTGAAAGTCTGCCAACACTGTTACAAATGGTCATTAGTTCCCAAGAAACTTTGAGGAGGAAAAGAACTGTAGGAAAATGCCGTGACTTTAGTAAGAACCATTTTGTTTCATGTGTACTTTTTGCCGCCATGGCAGAACTGGGGACTGACCTGCATGTTCAAGATTGATATTGAACATTCTCCTGTGGAAATGTATAGGATTCCAATTAGCGCAGGGTCAGAGCATAAATGTACCTCTTTTTTCACACTGTTCCAAGTGGTTAGTGGGAAACAAGCTGCAAAGTAATTCCCTTGGCCCCCTAATAAAAAGATTTATAGCAAAATAATTCTCAGCTCCATAATGGGACTGTTGTAGGTTTGTGTTTGATATTGGTAGGACTGAAATACAGTCCATGTACCCAAACTAAGCATTTATTGTAAACAAGTTAACTGCCAAGAGCTTATATTCTGTCAAACATAATTATATTGAAGATTGATGTATAGCTTGAAAGTGAGTTTGTGGGAGACAGTTCTTTTTAACCAAGGCAGGCTTCTGAGATGCAGCTCTCTTCTTCCTTTGCTAGAATGACTCAGTAAAGCCATCTTTCTCGCTGCCAGCCTCTCATATATAGAATAAACACAGGCTTGCTCTTTGAAAACATAGCTGTTTGTCGATCCTATTTGTGTTAACAAAATAAATGAACTTATATTCATAGAAACTGTCATGTATAGTTTCTTCTATCATCTCCATCTAGATGTAGCAGTGATGGTGCCAAGATAAAATAGTAGCTCTTACCTCTTGGGCGATACTGGAGTTCACCCACAAACTTTAAACGTATACTATTAAGTTAACCCCAGATGAGATTCTTTCCTCCTTCAATATGGAGTTTGAAATAATGTTTGACTTGTGTTTCTGTTATTTTGTATTGGGCTTGTCAGAATAGAACTGTTTTGAAACTGGCCTTCTAGGGGGAGGGGGACAACACCAATATCTTTATTTTGTGGCTCAGAAATTATTAATATTTTATGCTTAAATAATTTATGAACCAAGGACTCTAGGGAAAATGAAATCTTTTTGAGATTAAGGTGTTAATACTTGGAATTACTCCCAATTTAAAATGCTGCAGTAGTCTTCCAGGGTTTTTGCTTTGAGGAAGGTAGAATCTTACATTTTATTTAGGGTAAAGATTTCTCACTTTTTTGTCCAGGAGACAAATCACTTTAGGCTTTGATAACACTTCTCAAAGGCAGTAAAAAGTGGAATAACTCTTTCTTTGGCTGGGTGATAGCCTTTGGATAAACATATTCAGGATGAACATAAGGTTTCCAAGAGATTTATATGCAGAGACTTAAATAGTCTCTTTCATTTTTAAAATATTTATTTTAATATTTTATTTTGGAAATCATATAAATTATAAAGAGAATGTATTAGAACCATAAAGTGAAAAAAAATGCTAGTTTTCTCTGTTCTGTTTTTCTGATAAATTTCTATAAATTACACAGGCACTACATATATACTTAAAATATTTTGTCTGGGAAGTATTCCATCAGACCCTGGTTTCCCTGGTCTGTAGGCTGGGTTTTATTAACTTGATCTGAGTCACAATAATAATATCCTATGTATTGCAAACCAGAGATCTCAGTCAGATCCCCTAAGGGGACTGGAGAATACACACTATGATTTTGACTTTCTTGCTCTTTCTCCCTCCTGCTTTTTTTTCTCTTTCTCCTTTCAGCGTTAGCCCTTTCACCAGCTTGGTTGTTATTGCGTCTTGATGGATGCATTTGTTGAATATAAGAATGAGAGTGGCTTTTAATGGCTGAGAAATGGTGGTGGTAGTTGCCTGTCTGCTTAAGTTCAGCTTTGTGAAATCTGCATTCATTGCACAGTGTTACTTTCTACACATCTATTAAATATCCGTAAATGTTTTGCTGTTTGAACTCTAAACATAGACAGTAGGATTTTCTTTTTGTGAGGGAGAAAGCCTTTTATTTTTTTGCTATAACAACTTTACTTTTCAGTTTTTTATTTGATAAAAATCTCTCCATTCTAGTATGATTTCCTTTGAGGCTCTGCACCAGTGTTTGATCTCAATTTTTAATAATTTTTGTGAGTTAAACTCCCCAAAGAAAACATGCTTGTGCTATGAAATATTCCCACTAGAAATCCGGGTAGTCTTGTCTTATTGAGAGCTGAGCACTTGATTCCTTTATTAATTCCTTTCAAGAGGACCTCAGTACAGTTAACCTTTCCTTAACACTACACTGGAGAAATTAATCAAGCTGTTTTTTTTTTAATTGTTTGAATTAGATAAAATAACATTTAGGCAGAGCTCAAAACCTGAAGCAAATGTTAGTGTAAGGACAATTTACATTGACTCCTTTTTTGAGGCATGGGACTCTGAGTTGCAAATAGCTTTTCCAGAGAGGATGATGAGAGTAAGGTGGGGAGGTGAATCGATCTCTGCTTAAATACTATTTTTGACAGAGTGAGACTCTGTCTCAAAAAAAAAAAAAAAAAAAAAAATTCTCAGAAACCTCCAGAATGAAATTTTACTTAACGAAGGACAGAAACCCTGGCATTCCTAAATTGTGGTAGAGTCATTTTTAACATGTGGTTGGGTCTCAGGACTTATACATATATGCATTTTTAACCTATTGTAAAAAGAACCTGAAGAATTTTGGCTTGAACTAAGGATACTTCAACAATATGCCATACGCTTGAACTTTTCTGTTATATTCAAAGTTGTATATCCTACTTTTTTCCTTTCTATTTTTAAAAGTTATTTAATTATTTATTTTAGAGATGGGTCTGGCCCTGTAACTCCGGCTGGAGTGCAGTGGTGAGATCATTGCTCACTGTAGCCTTGAACTCCTAAGCTCAACTGATCCTCCCACTTCAGCCTTCCAAGTAGCTGGGATTAACAGGCTCTGGCCACTGTGCCCGGCTCTTTTGTCCTTAAAACATTTTTTTTGTTGTTGTTTTTTAAATTCTAGGATCATTAAACATTTTGTCTTTCTGTAATCACTAAATTTAGAAAAGATACTGTAGTCCTACAGTGCAGGACATGGGTAGGACTGCCGACAAGACCCCTGTGGCTCTAGGGTGTATACAGAGCATGGGGCAGCACGCCACTTTGTTATGCACCCATCCATGCGATGCCTGTGGTGATACCCTGACAAGTTCTGTCAATAGTGGTCATGCACAGCGCTGTGATCTGGCCAACATCCCCTGGATAACATGGAGCAAGCTCCTGAATCCACTTATGTGGATCGTTTCCTAGAAAGCTTTCCTTGTTTGCTGATGCTGAGTGCAATGCAATGGGGCCAGAGTGATACAGCAAGTTTGACAGCTAGGCAGACACTTCCTATTAATAGTGGTGATTAATATCTAACTGGAATTGGCATTTTGTTAAATTAACCAACATTTATTTTGGGCCTACTATATAGGTCAGGCTCAGGGTTGGGAGGGGCATGAGGCAGCTAAGTCCAGCCCATGTTTGAGGAGGAAAACGGTGGTCCTCTCCTCTAGACCCACTAGAGCCTCGGCATTCCTGACATCAGAGAATTTAGTTCCGTAGGTCAGGCTTGCTGTGGCAGAGTTCCCAGGTGTGGCTCAGGCTTCTTTTGTTTAGATAAGCTGCCACAAATTGCCTCCTATGTGCCTGTGAAATACTGTTTTGCAAACTGCCTGGCCAGTTTGATCTTGCCACTAAATTTCTATAACTGAAGGATGTTTGGAGACCTGGAGTTTCTCCTTCAGCCTTCGGACCTGACTTCAGGTTGAATTGTGATTGCTTTGCCTGGAGTCAGGCCTGGAATCAGAGATGTGGAAGGCCAGAACTCATCTCCCTCACCTACCACTTTAGGCCCAGTTTGATCCTTCGGGTGGTCAGTGAGAGAGGACTAGCGTCCACTCTCCCATCCTCACCCCCGCCTATTTTTGTTCTTATTGTCCAAAGTTAAGATTGGCCTTAGGGGTTGCAAAGTAGTATCTGGTTTTACTAGAGAGAATTCTGAGAATAAGCTATTTCTTGATATCATTCTCAACCCCATTGCCCCCACAAATAGTAGGAGAGCCATCAAGGAGTTTTATTATTGAATAAATCAATATTAAATATTATTGAATATTATTTCATAATAAATAATACAATTGAGAAATAATAGTCAATATATTGTAAACTATACATTCTCTGAAAAATTCACTTGTTTTTCTAGTTGGTTTTTTCTTAACTCTTATTCAATATTTCTTAACTCTTACTCAATTTCTTACTCTTATTCAATATTATTGAATATTATTTATTATTTAGTTGGAGGTCTAATCCTGAGTTGCACCTGGGTCATGGGTAAATATGAAATTGAATTATCGTATGTATGGCTGAGTTTGTACCTAAGAGTAATTATGATGGCTGGGCAAGGTGGCTCACACCTGTAATCCCAGTGCTTTGGGAGGTTGAGGCAGGTAGATCACCTGAGGTTGGGAGTTCAAGACCAGCCTGACCAACATGGAGAAACCCCGTCTCTCCTAAAAATACAAAATTAGCCAGGCATGGTGGCACATGCCTGTAATCCCAGCTACTCGGGAGGCTGAGGCAGGAGAATCGCTTGAACCTGAGGTGGAGGTTATGGTGAGCTGAGATTGCACCATTGCACTCCAGCCTGGGCAATAAGAGCGGAACTCCATCTAAAAAAAAAAGTAATTATGATGCAGAGTTTGCCTTCCTCATAATTGGAAAATTGACTGATCTCTACCTGTAAACCACTTAGAACTTGCTGCTGTCCCACCTCTGTCTTGGCTTCTGCTTCCTCTATGATAAGAGTTAAGAAAAAGCCAACTAGAAAAACAAGTGAATTAATGTTTCAGGGAATATGTAGTTTACAAGCAAAGGACAGGGAGGAGCGTTGAAAACTGGAGCAGTTGGGGGAGCCTAGAGGGCCTCTGGTCCACCTGTGGACCTGTGGGTGGCTCCCTTTGCATCCAAATGATTGCTCTGCTCTCTCCTTCAAAATTGGTGAAATTTTTTTCTACTGTTTCTTGTTATACTACCTGAAATTTCTTCCATGAGAAATTTATTTGAAATAAAATATATATTCTACTGTGAAGACCTAGCTGAGGAGATTAAGGAGAACACTAAACTATTCAAACAGTGTAGCAAGCATCTTTATATCTATTAATCTCTGGAATTTTTGAGATCAGCCCCTGGGGGGAGTAGGAGGCTGGAGTGGAATGTAGAGCCTGTGGCTGCCTTAGCCCAGGAGGCTGGGTGCCTAGTAGAGGACAGCAGGGCCGCAAAGAGGAGACTAGGAAGGACGCACTGCATCCCTTTTGGAAATTTTTCCTGGGACCCCAACAGGGAGGTGAGAAACACCCTATTCTTTCTTTCTGTTTATAGTTGCAATTTTAGGCTCTCAGGCTTTTCTTTATTGTTATTATTATTTGAGGCAGAGTCTCTTTCTGTTGCCCAGGCTGGGGTGCAGTGGCATGGTCTCGGCTCACTGCAACCTCTGTCTCCCGGGTTCAAGCCATTCTCTTGCCCTCAGCCTCCCAAGTAGCTGGGATTACAGGCGCCTGCCACCACGCCCAGCTAGTTTTTGTATTTTTAGTAGATACGGGGTCTCACCATGTTGGTCAGGCTGGTCTCGAACTCCTGACCTCAGGTGATCCGCCTGCCTCGGCCTCCCAAATTGCTGAGATTACAGGCGTGAACCGCTGCGCCCAGCCTCTATTATTTTAGGATGGAAAGAAGGGGCTAGAGGTTAATGTTGGCAAGTTACTTCTCTTCTTGTCTGTGACTCAGTATGTATGTGTATGATTGTGTCAGTGAGAGAGAGAGAGAGAGAGAGAATGAGAATATGAGGTTATAGAACAAGTAAATCGTTGTTTTGATTTTCTGGTAAATTTACAATAAGAAAAAATAGTAGCCATCCCTCACTTTTTCTCTCTGTCCTCTTGAAGACTGTTACTCACTCAGTTTATGTGGTATAAAGTTTGTTTCAGTATTTCAAACAGCTTGTTCTTTGGTACTTCAGGTTCAGTTTTATACAAAGAAAAGATATGCAAGGCTTTGCCCTACAGCCTTTATAATCTCCAGTTAGCCCTCAGACCTTCTCGGGTGATAGAACTGGATACGCTGCAGGCCCCAGGGAAGGGAGTGGGCCCTGTCTGCTGCCTTCCTTCAAGAGACAGATGGGCTTCAGGAGCTCTTTGAGAGAGGGGAGGTGAAAGCCTGGCCTCCTCTCATCTCAAACTGGCTCCTGTCATTCAGGAGTGCTGGTGGACCAAGGAGACAAAGGAGCTAGGGAGGGGGCTGGAGACGGTGCTGATTTACACTAGAGTATGACCATTCATGTGAGCCTTTCTTTCTTTCTTTGTCTATGAATAACGGAAGGGCAGGAGCCCTCTTTGGTTCCCCCTCCATGCCTAGCATGGTGCCAGACACCTGATAGGCAGACAAAAGGTGAATTCACTTACAAGTAGTACAGGTCACCCATTGGACATAGCAAGTGGTAAAGGGTCCTTTTTATTAAGAGGCCAAGCCCTTAGATTTCAATGGGTGTGGATTCTGGAGTGTTGTTTTCAACTCTCAGGAAAGCAGCCTGCTTGGGATTTAGAGCTGGATAACCTGAACTATTCTGCCCTTGCCTTGCTGTGTTTTTTGGGGCATGTTACTTCTCCCATAGTTTCAGTTTCCTAATTTATTAACTGAAAATAATGCTAACCCTGTCACAGGGTAAATGTGAGAAGATAAAGGTAGGTATGTTAGACTACATGATGATCTAGCAAGTGCAGTGCAAAGCAGGGGTTTATTTCATGTCCCAACTTTGGCGCAAGGCCGTTGAATCCTGTCACCTAGACGCCCTGCTGCAGCTGCACCATCTTTCGTCTTTCATTGTTGGGTTAAACATTCAGAGCCTTCGAGAATACGCATTCCTCAGGTCACTTTCATAGCCAGTGTTGTGACATTTCCCTAAGTCTGTTCTTTAAAATGAAGGGAAGGGGGAAAGAGCTGTTTCCTAATAAAAGAAGTTGGATTAATATAGTTAGTAATAAAACAGCAGCCTGCAATTGCAGAGAAGGTAACACGTTGGATTTTGGAATTTAACCAAGAGTGCTTCTGTCTTCAGGACTCCTAAGATCTGGAACACAGAGGAAAGACAGCTAAAGGGCTCACGACAGTCACGCTATTGGCCTAGTATCAGTTTGTGATAAATGTATCCTGTGTGAGAAAAAATTATATATTGTTATTGGGCAGATTCATTAGAACAGTGCTCTCTGATATTAATACAAATATAAGCCACATGTATAATTTTAAATTTTCTAGTAGCTACACTAAAAGTTAAACAGGTGAAGTTAATTGTAATAATATATTTTATTTAACTCAATATATTCAAGATACTCTACACGCAATTACTTTTAAAAAATCATTTATATTTATTTTATTTGTTTTTGTTATTAAGTCATTAAAATCTAGTATGTATTTTTACTTACGGCACATCTCAATTTGAGACTAGCTATGTTTCAAGTACTCAATTGCTACATGAAGTTAGAGGCTACTGTTATGGACAGGTAGTTTTACTGTGCTTTTAAGCACTTTCACCTTTTTTGCCATGGGGCATATTAAACACTTTAAGCCGGTTGTCATTTGCATAATAGGCCATTCAGTGATTATTAGTATCATCTTTATTCTGAAGAAATGCCTTTTAGTATCATGAACATTGATTACAGACCTTGAAAAAAATTACTGGTTAATTTTTTTCCTCTGTAAAATGGTATTAATACTGATTTTGAAAAAATGGAAAACAAATAGATTCCATTGTTTGAGAGCTATCTGTCAGACAGCTTAAATATGTAATATTGTTTAATCTTCACAACAGATCTATGATGTAGATATTGTTTGCATTTTGGCTGGGAGGAATTGGAGCTTCAGAGAGGTCAGATGAACTACTCAAGGTCACACACAGGTAAAGAGGGACAGTGCCAGGACTTGACCCTGACCCGGTGCTGTTCATCACCACATCTAACCATTTTTCCACGTGTCTCAGTTCTCACAGCTGTTGCCGTGAACAGTGGCAGTTACAATGGTTAACGCCTTATAAATTATACACACTTCTTCAGAAATAATGTCAGAATGAAAATGACAGTTTCAGTATCATCACTAATGACAGTTGGAAAAATGCATTTTTCTAGTGTAGCGAGGGTACCAGGCTTGTTTTGCCTCTTTGACAACAGAATTCATCATTTATCCCAATTACCAGAACAACTCTTAATTTTTAGCAAATGGCTGAGGCCGAGCGCCTGTCCTCTAGATTAAAGTACCTGCTTACCTCCTGTGATTGTAAAAGGCTTAGTAAGGCTTATGACCAGAAGGTTCAAAGTTCTCTACTAGATCATCTGAAAATGGGTCTGTGCTACAATAAAAGAAAAATAACGTTGGAAGCTCAAGATATAGGGCTAGAGCAAGATTTTCTTTTTTCTTCACCATTTCTAAATTTTGTTGAAAATGGATTTCAGTTTTACATTTTTATTCTTTTATTGGAACTTTTAAATTCTCCCCACTCTTAATTTATTTTGTGAAGTGCTTTTCAAGCACCTCCCTATCTTTCTATCCATTGTCACTTTTTTCTCTCTCTTTTTTTTTCTTTCTTTTTCCCTCTTTTTGCCTGGGACAAGTTGTGAATAAGATGGACAAATCTCTCTCTCTGTCTCTTTTTCTTGGCATATATTTTTACTCATCCTTTTATAATTTGCTTCCCTCAGGGATTTTTGGTTTTTAAAGGCCTTTTAAACCTGTGCCTTAATTTTCTTCTTTCTACACTTGAGCTCAATTATACTATTTTACTATTTTTTGTTTCTCTTGTTATTGTCATTAGTAATTGCATCTATTTTTCCTCCTATATTCTTCTTTTGTAAAACTTGCATTTCATTATAAAAACCATAATTGTTTAGATAGGTCAAATTCTAGTAAGAAGGTAAATTTTTCTAAGTATAAGCCCTTCATGATATTCTTCAGTATCTCATGTATATGTTCTGCAGAAGAAGCCCTATTATCATACGTTCCTGGTTAATACTGTTTTATTTTATAAATGACCACAAAGTTTTTTTTTTTTTTTTTAAATAGATGATGCCAGTAGGGGATTGTTGCATGCTTTCTGTAAGAAGTTATTACTGTTGTGTCAGCTAACAATTGCTTCCTTCAATCACTGAACCAAAATGTTTAGGAACTATTTCAGTAATTGACAGTTATAAAACATAAGTCCCTACATGTTATAGATCCCTGTGCTTTCATGTTATATTTCATATCTAACTGAACAGTTAATATTATTTTTAAAAGTTAATAGAGTCTTAAGTTTTTTCAGTTGACCGTAGACTTGAGAAAGATTTATAGTTTCTAAGTAATGGAGACATGATAGCTTATGGAGCAATTGGATTCATTTAAAGATCTTATCTGTGATTCCCAGATGTGTGACACTCAGATATTGACATTAGGAACTGCACATGGATTTTCAGCATCGAAACTTATGTACACACAGGTATTAGTGGTGAAGTAGCTTATGGCACCATGGACTATATGGCCTTATGTGTGCATATGCTTAAATCATTAGAAATAAAAATCTACCTACTTCCTTGGGCAAAGATTATATGCCAGCATGTAAGAGTTAAAAGCTCTAAATGGGGGCTATTCCTTGCTGGTAGGGACTCTCATGAATGAGTCCTATAAAATGCCATTATGCTTGCTTAGGAAGGTTTTACAACTCCTTTAACTACATTGAGGGCAGGAGTGATATCAGACTTGTTCTTACTTGTATCCCTGGAGCCACTGGTGGTGATACCTGTCACGTAGTAGGTGTTCAGTGAATAAATCCTGGATACATGAATGACTACAAAGATAATTTGGGGCCAGGCACGGTGCCTCATGCCTGTAATCCCAGAACTTTGGGAGGCCAAGGCAGGTGGATCACCTGAGGTTAGGAGTTCGAGACCAGCCTGGCCAACATGGAGAAACCTCATCTCTACTAAAAGTACAAAAATTAGCCAGGCGTGTTGACGGGTGCCTGTAATCCCAGCTTCTCAGGAGGCTGAGGCAGGAGAATCGCTTGAACCAGAGAGGTGGAGGTTGCAGTGAGCCGAGATTGCGCCATTGCCCTCCAGCCTGGGCAACAAGAATGAGAGAAAAAAAAAAAAAGATAATTTGAAGGAAATCTAATTTATATTATTTGCTACATGTCCTATATATATTTGGGAATAAACTTGGTATAAATAAATAAGCATTTCATATACCAGTAATGATCACAGTTAAAAAATATATCTTACAAGGCATTGTGTAGCTGTCCTAAATCTTCTTCTTTGTCTAAAAAATCAGTCTGCTCCACTCGTATCTTATATTTTTAAATAAATCTACACCATGGAGAGTGTATTTGCTATAGACAATAATACTGCTTTCTTGTTCTCAGGAGTGAACACTGAGTTGTCTTGTGTATGATATGGTTTGACTTGTTAGACTGTTGTGCAGTCTTAATAATAATTACCATGATCTTTAATGATAACAATTCTTAATAAGTATTATTATTGTTAATAAGGATTATATTTAATAATTACACCCAATACTTATTATCTTTAATAATAATAATTAGCACATGGGAACCAGTTGCACCATTGTTTTATCTTTAGAACAAATACCTCAATCTGTAACCCAGTAGTTTGCAGAGTATCTGCTCCCACCCTTGGCTTTCCAGATCAGAGTGAGTCAGGAGGCTTCTAGGGTTGAGGCCACAGGGAGGGGGTTCTGGAAAACTCCTATGCATTCTATGTGTCAAGGGCCATACTCCCATCTAGTCATTTCACACAGAGGTCTTCTTTTTGTTGTGAAGTACCTTCACCATGACCATGTAACTTTCTACCTCCCTCGTCTGCCTGCTCACCCATTCTTCGTAAGTTTTAATTTTTCTTGCACAAAAAGAAGACCCATAACATACTAATTTGTGTGAATTACATTAGGCAGGGTCCATGTTTATTACTTGTATGTTGGTAAAACTTTGATCTTCTTCTTCCTTGGTTATGTTTAGATTTAAGTGCCTGTATGACTTTTTTAAAAATAAAAAACAGTTTAAAAAAATCTTTGGTGAATTAAACATTTTTTAGCTTTTCACACTTTGATACAAAGCAGAGAAATATTTCAGTGACAACAGATTTCAACAGATTTTCAACTAGACTAATTTGCTTTATTCTTTAGGGTAGTTTACTTATTTTCTCTGAAAACACAAGAAAAGATACTCCCTTTCCAGTAACTGATGTTAATGTATAAAATAATTTTACATAGGCAAACTTTTGTATTTGGATGTATATTTTGACATAAATGTAAATTAAGATGTTTATGATCATGTTATTTTCAGGCTAGTTGATAACCTATTTACTAGGGTTTAAAAAAACAGCACGTAAGAGGGACTTATTTTAAATTTCTATTGACTTTATTGTATTCACATAACAGCTTAGGCCTTAAAATCAAACATACCTCCTTAGTAGGAAGGAGCTGGAAGCTTTGAAATGTATTTCCAGACAAGAGAAATATGTTACTTTTACGTGTAAAAGTAATATATTTATTATAACTGGAAGCTTTGAAATATATTTCTAGACAAGAGCAGATCTGATCTGAAAATACTAGTGCTAACAGTTAATGATAAAACTATAGACATTAAAAGATTCAAGTGTCTGTATGGTCACCTTCATCTCACCTATGTACCAGGACACCTCTAATTGGTGAAAATGACGGGAATCTAAGGGCTTCTGCCACTGCCCTGGGCAATTCTGTAATAATAGAGGGGGAAAACCCACAGCTTTCCATTAGGCCTATATGACTAAGAGTCTTGTTTAATCTAAACCACTGTCGATCACAGATGAGTGACTTTTATAACTGTCGCTTCCCTTCTCATCGCGGTGACTGAGATTTGCTTTTTAATGTTTGTGTTTTGCTCTTGAATTTTGTCCCTTCAGGTTTGATGATTCCTGTCTTTTGTGTCGTGGAGCAGTTGGACGGCTCTCTTGAATATGACAACAGAGAAGAACACGCTGAGTTTGTCCTGGTGCGGAAAGATGTGCTTTTTAGCCAGCTGGTGGAGACTGCGCTCCTGGCCCTGGGGTATTCTCACAGCTCTGCGGCCCAGGCCCAAGGTATTAATGCCTCTCCCCTCTCCTCCCAAGTCTCTTGTGTGTCATAATTTGAGGAAGAATATGTTTTCTGAAATAGTTCTCCAAACAAAGGTTGAAGGAGAATTGTCAGATTTAGCATTTCCTAGTGAGCAGTAGAATATTTCTTGTAGAAGGTCTTGTTTCTTGTTTTGGGAAGCATTTGACCAGCACTTCTGGAGCCACAAAATCAACTTGCATTTCAAACTGATCATAGATTTTTTTGCATTTATAACACTGTTAGGGCCTAAGTTAGGGCCAATGCTGAGATATTTAACTCCTGACTTATCCAAACTTATAATACATGACTTATAAAGCATTCAGTTTTCCAGATTTATTTATTGCTTTGGGCCTGTGGCTTCTGCACTTTGCAATAAGCTTTTAATTAAACAGAAAAAAACGGATGCCTCTTATCCTTTTGTTCCTTTGAAAACTGTTTTGTAGTTTTGATGCGGTCCATTCAGTTAAAAAATATTGCAGTGTCTTTATGATCAATTCCTTTCACTTATTTAATTAAATATTAAAATTGCATCATTATTTCAGTGCGTATTGTACAATACTGGGGAGCCCATTGTGAGCTTCTGTTGTTTCATTTTGAAGTATAGCCCATTGTTCTGTCATGCCAAAGAATTGACAAAACAAATAATAACAAAAATTCCCCCCAAACCTTGAGTGATGGAAAAAAAAATTGATCTGATGGAATTTATTGTTCTTATTTTTCAGCTGAAATGATTGAATTGTATTGTTTATGATTATGGTTATAACCAAAGGAGAGAAATCCATAACTTCCAGATCTTAGTTTATATATTAGTGTCCTGTATTACTATCTTTAGTTAACATTTGTGAATATGCCAAGGATGTTTGTTATTTTTTAAAATGAGTTTCTCTTCATATAATTCCTAAGAACTATCAGTCAGAGCCTCATTTGTACCAATAAGGATACTATGAGAGATTAAACATTGATATAAAGTTACAGATGTGGTGACCAAGGGATTTAAATTCCCAGGCTCTTGAATTTGATTCTGTAAGTAGATGATTGATTTTTAGGAAATATTTTAAGTATTTAAGTTATACTTTAGTTCTATCAAGAAAGCAACCTAATTGAAATTAGGAATGTTTTCCCAGGGCAGGTAGTACCCTACTAGTTATTGTGAATCCCAGCGCAGTCTGAATCTGAGCACTGGCCAGGCTGGGCACAGTGATATAGCTGAATCGTAGAGTCCAGTGCTTTCAAAGCAGCCTGATAAAGGATGATTCATTTCCTTTTTCCAATGACTTTCCTTCTTGTGTGAGGGATTCATGATTTGATCCTGAGCAAATTGCATACTGGGCACCATTGCTTTTATGTCATGCTATATACTTAAATGAAATAAAAGAATCTCCCTTCCCTTCCCCCAGCAAACTTTTCATGCCACTTTAGGGATATTTTTCTCTGAATGTAAAGGTCATTTTATCCCACTGCTTGCACCCTGGTGTGCCAGCTTCCTGTTTGACAGGGCCATCCATCTCAGTTAGCACAGCCGTTCAGCGCGTCGCGAGCTCACATGTGGAACACAGAGCACTAAGTGGCCAAGATTTGATTCTTGGCACATGCTGAGGGAAGGGGCTCTCAGGAAATTTGCGCTAGGGAGCCACACTATTCCTTTCAGGGATTTGGACTAAGAATTCTACTCACCAAGGTGAGATACATGATGTCATCTACAGTGGAGGATTATTAAACAGGGAACAAGTCAAAAGTGATTATTTGCCTCCTCAAAGTTTTTGAATATTAAGGCTAAAATGCTAAATATTATACTATTTATAAGTCGAATCAATATTCTTAAGGTGCTCTAGAGTACAGATATACTTTATTTTATAGGTAAGCAAAGATTTTATCACTCGGTCTCGTACTGTAATCTCACAAAGAAAAAAATCAGTTTATTTTAAATTAGGCTGCTGATCTGTGTTTTGGGGAAATGGAAAAACTTAGAATTGTTTACTTTGAAATAAATATATTAGATCATTGTCTTCATTCAGATCATTAAAAGTATGCTGTTTGCTGCATGTTTATTGTAGACCAAATAGTATGCATGATAAGACAGGTAATTCATACGCTGGATAAACAGCAGCATGTGAAAAAGATAGAAAAGGAGGTAGAACAAAATATGACTTGATGACTGAAGGCATGAGGTTTTATGGGGGTAGTTTTTTGTTCATTTTTGTTTGGCTTTGTTGTTTGTTTCATGTTTATGTAATTCCTCCAAGATGAGGACTTGAGGGACTTCCTGGCAAATCCATTTAAAGCAGAGAAATGGCAGTGTTCTTGAATCTCTTTTTCCTATGCTGGAAAAGTTGGGCAGAACTAAACTGCAAGGATAGTGGGTTGCTTTAGCCATCTTAAAAATCAAGACTCTTGAAATATGATTTTTCATTTTGATGTGACCAGAAAAGAGTTTCAGTAATTGAGTTGGAAGAGTATTTCAGATTGCCTGTAAAGGAGGAAATACATTAGCAATGTCATTATTTGGAATAGTCCTCAAGTCCCAATGACAGGGCAGCAGGTCCATGATCTTGCGAACATAGGATAGTCAGTTTTTTTTTCTCAAAGGGTATTCCCTCCAGGTGAGTTGAATTTTTATTAAGAAAGAATATTTTCTCCTAAAGAATGATAGAAATTCTACTAAAATGGAGTTTAGGGATTTCTTTCCCTGTGTTAAAATAACCTTTATTTGAAGGCTAGATATTAGTACCTAAGAGAGAATAATGTAAAAGATACTGTCATAAACCATGGTAACTGTGTTTCTAGCTGACCCATAACCTCCATTTCCCAACACACATACTGTTAACTCTGATTCTCAAGGATATGAAATGCAGGATTCATCAGACTTGCTGTTTTGCATATGTAGAAACCCGAAAGCTGGCAGACCCTTTGCTTCTACCAGAATAGCTGGACTAAGGTCTAATGAATGGCAAGCATACTTTATACTATATGTATGATGGGCCGTGAGTACACGTCTCTGCATTGAAAGTCTTTTGAAAGAGGCATGTTAATCCAGGGTACTGCTGCTATTCTGGGAACTGCCCCACTCTCCCAACTTAAAACTCACTACTACTTTTACTATTCTTTCTTCTTTCCTTTTCATCCTTTCAGTTCTTCCCCATAAGGCTTTTGGCAGTAGCCATGGAGCTCCCCACACTGTCCAGAGAGTTCTGGAGTCCACTGGTCGAGTAGCTATTCATTCATATTGGCAGTGTGAGTGGTGGGCTTTGGGAGGCAGCCGTGATGGCAAGGTGATGCCTCACTGTGCTTTAATTTGTAAGTGGGCATTTTATCTCTCCCCTACTTTGTTAATTTTAAAATAAATTTTAAAATTGACTGTTGATTAATTTAATTAATTTATTTATTTTGAGACTGAGTCTCACTCTGTCACCCAGGCTGGAGTGTAGGGGCACGATCTTGGCTCACTGCAACCTCTGCCTGCCGGTTTCACGCGATTCTCCTGCCTCAGGCTCCCAAATAGCTGGGATTACAGGTGCCTGCCACCAAGCCTGGCTAATTTTTGTATTTTTAGTAAAGATGGGATTTCACCATGTTGGCCAGGCTGGTCTTGAACTCCTGACCTCAGGTGATCCGCCCACCTTGGCCTCCCAAAGTGTTGGGATTACAGGCGTGAGCCTCCGTGCCTGGCCGACAATTTTATTTTAAAACAAACGTGCTTAGCAAATAAAGAGGCAAAAATCCTTTCTGACTGGATTTTTTTTAAGGTCAAAATTATATGTTTAAGAAGGGGTACATTAATTGTCACTGTTTCTTATTTATATTGGAGTAATTACATTCATGCAGTCATTTAAATAATGTTTCTAAAACACAGAAAAGGTGTCTTTAATAAATGTTATGTGAATCAAGCAGGGTGCCAAGTACCTTCTCAATGATATAAAATTCCACATATGTGCATGGAAGAAGGACAAAGGCAATGTATTAAAATAATCAACAGAGTAGGTGATGGGATTATGTGGGATTTTCTTCTTTTTCTAATAAAAAAAGTAAATATCAAATTTTACTTCCTTCATGAATTCTTTGAATAAATAGGAAGATAATTATGTCTATCTTATTCCCCAATTTTGATAAGCTGTTCACTTCATCCCTAATTTATCCACAAATGTGAAAATTTATATATGATACAGATGTATTTCTATTTTTTCAGTAGAAGATTAAAAAAAGAATCAATAAATCATTAATGAGCCCCTGTGATGTATAAACCAAGGGATTTCTTAGAGTTGGTTTTTTCTTTCTTTCTTTTTTTTTTTTCTTTTTTTTTTTTTTTTTTGAGACAGGGTCTTGATGTGTATCCCAGGCTGCAGTGCATTGGCACAATCATAGCTTACTGCAGCCTTGAACTTTTGGGTTCAAGCAATCTTCCTGCCTCAGCCTCCTGAGTAGCTGGGTGGCCATGCCACCATGCCCAGCCTAATTTTTACTTTATTTTTTGTAGAGACGAGGTATCCTTATGTTGCCTCAGGTGATTCTCCTGCTTCAGCTTCCCAAAGTGTTGGGATTAAAGGTGTGAGCCACTATGCCCAGGCAATTCTTAGAGCTTTAATATAATGCATGGTAATAATTGAACAATTACTATATGTTGAGCACTATTCTAAGAGATTTACATGTACTAACTCATTTAATTCTCATAACAGACTTTTGAAGTAAGTTATACATTTCTCATTTCACAGAAGAGGAAACTAAGGCGAAGAAAAGTAGGGGAGTAACTTTCCCAGAGGCGCAGGCTAGTGGGTGGAAGAGCTGAAATCTGAAGTCCATTGATCTATCTCTAGAGTCAAGGTCCTTAACCACACAGCTGTCCTGTGAACAGTTTGATTGCCAGCACTTGCTCTTTACTTTTGGACATAAGCCCTAAAAGGTAGGACTTTTTGGATTAGGTGGTTACTGAATACATGCTGATTATATATATTTGATAATGATGTTTATATATTTCATTTCCATGATGAAATATATAGATACTTTTTTGAAGTAACAGAGACAGACTTCATTAAAATTTAAAAGCAAACAAAAAGCCAAACCTCATAGAATTGTCATGTACTGAAGCCAACTTCTAAAACTAAATACTTGTAGAGGGCCTATAGTAGGTTGAGCATTTCAAATACATAATTCTTGCTTATGTGACCAAAATGAGTCCTGATACAAAAATAGAACATATTCCTAATCTAGAAGTTTCTTATCAAACTTACAAATGTTTTGTCAGTGTTGATCTGAACCTCATCTGCTTGAAGGCATTGTATGTGGAAAGCAGAATTTGCATCTATGAACTGGAAACGATGACAAAAATAAAAAAGATTTAAAACTAAAATACCAAGGATATTTTTATAAAAAATGAATGCCTTTATTAATATCACTTTATTATTCATTTATTTATTATATATTTTTCAATGTACTATCTCTTTACAGTGTACTATGGGGAAGATCTTTACATAGAGGCTACTTTCAAGGACAATTTTATTGTTAGAAATGAATATTCTTTCAGTTTAAATTGTTCAGTGTTTGAAATGCTCTGCTCTTAAATTCTCTAAAATCATTTTTTATGGAAACATGCAACATATAAAAATTCAAGAGACTTGTGTGTTAAATATTCATGAACTCCTCATCTAGGATCAACAATTAGAAATTCATGGCCAATCCTATCTCGTCTCTGTCCCTACCACTTCTCACCCCCTCCCCCACTGGATTATTTCAAAATATATCTTAGATATTATATTTTATCCATGATATTTTAATAAATATCTCTAAAAGATAGACTATCTTAGAAAACATAAACCACAATACTGTCATAACTCCTAAAAAAAGATAATTCTTTAATTTCACATTCAGTAAAGATTCAAATTTTCTTAATCATTTTGTAATTTTTAGTGTTGCCTTATTCAAATTAGGAGCCATACAAATCTATAAATTGCACTTGGTTGATGTGTCCCTTAATTTTTTTTTTGAATCTATAGGTTATCTATTCTTTCACACTTAAAAAAATTCTTTTCTGAAACTTAGGTTTGCTGCTTTAATTCAGAATTTTTGTTTGCTAAACTTAATGAAAATCCTAGTCCTATAGATTTCTTCAAATACTATGATTTTAAATAAACAATTAGTGGCTGTGCATGATGACTCATTCCTGTAATCCCAGCACTTTGGGAGGCTGAGGTGGGCAGATTCCTTGAGGTCAGGGGTTTGAGACCAGCCTGGTCAACATGGCAAAACCCCGTCTCTACTAAAAATACAAAAATTAACCAGGCATGGTGGCAGGTGCCTGTAATCAATTCCAGTTACGCGAGAGGCTGAGGCAGGAGAATCACTTGAACCAGGAAGTGGAGGTTGCAGTGCGCCAAGATTGTGATAGTGCCACTGCATTCCTGGGCGACAGAGAAAGACTCTGTCTCTAAATAAATAGATAGATAAAGACTCTGTCTCTAAATAAATAAATAGATAGACAGATAATTAGTAAGTGCAGTCATAATTTTGGAAAGGAATTCAGAAATTCACCTTTTTTTCTTTTTCTTTCTTTCTTTTTTTTTTGAGAGAGAATGATTAAAAGATATATGTTGTCTGGAGCCAAAAGGTTTCTCATGCTCTGAAAGTTTGATATTTTCCCTATTGAAAATGTTTAAAATGGTTCAGGCGCGGTGGCTGACACCTGTAATCCCAGTACTTTGGGAGGCCAAGGTGGGTGGAGCACCTGAGGTCAGGAGTTTGAGCCAACATGACCTGGCCAACATGACCAGACGGCCAAACCCCGTCTCTACTAAAAATACAAAAATTAGCCAGGTACAGTGGTGCACACCTGTAATCCCAGCTACTCTGGAGGCTGAGGCAGGAGAATCACTTGAACCCGGGAGGAGGAGGTTATAGTGAGCTGAGATCATGCCACTGCACTGTAGTCTGGGCAACAGAGCAAGCAAGACTGCATCTCAAAAAAAAAAAAAAAAAAAAGAAAAATTTTAAAATGGTTTAATCTTGTCTTGCTTTCTCTATTTCTTCTTTCACTCTCTCTCTTTTCCCTACTTTTTCTTCTTTAAACACTAAATGTTTGGGAGACTTACAGCAGTTTTTTCTTTATAAGGGCAATGTTGAAAAAATATACATATTTAGAAATTTTAGGCCTTAGAGCTAACCTTTAACAGACGAGCTGCTTTTTAAAAAATTCTGTGGCTCCCTAAAGAGAGCTGAAAATGCTACCCCAAATTGCTGTTAACCATGTCTCAGCCCTCATTAGAGCTGGATAGGCCGCAATGTAAAACACTATTTGGAGAACACTATTCTTCAACAGACCCCATGCTTTGTCCTCCTCTGCTATATAAAATTAAATAGTCATACATATGTGTGTGTGCACATATGCATGTTCATATGCACACAGTGAAACCTGAAATACTAATTAAATGCCAGTGGTAAAATAATGCTCACCTTATTTCCTCATCCCAATACATGGTTAAGATTGAATATCTTATATAATATTTATAGTTCTGTATTCCTTATATTTGTTTATGTTGGCATAAATATGTATTTAACATATATAGATACATAATTATGGCTCACATGAAGCTCAGCTGATGGAAATATTGTTTATATGTAAATTTGTAGAGGGTGAAGACTCTAACTTGATTTTCGGGATACCTAGCAGTTGACTAGGTAGTGCTTAATAAAAGCTGTTGAGGGCAAGAAATGAATGCGTGATCTCACTTTACCTCTGACCTTGCAATTTCTACTTGAATGCCCACTAAAAAAAAATCCTATCAGTGGAAATAATTCATTTAAAAATGTAGCTTATTATGTCCTCCACGATGAGGAAAGTATTTAGCAATGTTTTCAGTTGTCTGTTTTGTTTCGGATGATAGGCCATGGTAGCAATTAACTTTGATATATTTTTTAAACTGCCTAAAGTCCTCCTTCTCCAGAGCTTAGGCATTAATGCCCATGACCTGGAAGGGACTGGTCATCTGAGACATTCACGTAAAATGATCCAGGTTAAACAGACTGACCTACAGATATCTACAACCTTTATTTAATAATTAAGGTATGTCTCATTAAAATATATAGCTTCTAGGAGTTTCAAGTGTGAAACCTACAAGCCTAAAATTTGTGGTACTCTGATATGATATATATCATGTTTAATTTTTTATTCTGCTCCCCTTTAAAGCATAACCGTCTTTTACTAACTGATAGATTTTAAATGCAAAATAGAGTTGTTTGCTGAATACCTAGGTTTGTTTGTGGTTTAAGAAGATGTAGTACAGATTTCATTCAAGGAACTCATTTGGTAAAGAGCACATTCGTTAAAGCACTTAAATTTTTCAATAGTGCTGTTACTTTTTTGGTACATTCTTTACATTTAAACTTCTCCATTGGTATAACTCCTAGTTTTGATGCTATGC
Source organism: Pongo pygmaeus (assembly GCF_028885625.2). Lineage (NCBI taxonomy): Eukaryota > Metazoa > Chordata > Mammalia > Primates > Hominidae > Pongo > Pongo pygmaeus. Next base: position 99,467,248 of record NC_072384.2, on the reverse strand, counting down.
CATTATTTTCCAACTGTAAGTAAAGTCTATTTTGGCATTCATAATGGACAGTAAAAAAGTCTTAGCCATAGAGCATTTTGTAATATGAAAATGCTTTTTAATAAATTCCCTGCTTCCTATTTTGTCTTTTTTCCTTTGGAAAAGATTTCTTATCATCTGAATCTTATAATTTCAGTTATTTGCAAAATTGTGAAATTTCAGAATTGTAGGTCTTTCACTTCATATGTTAGTATATATTTTACATTTTAATACTTTGTCCAAATTTTCTTAGATACGGTGTTACTATATTTTTACATTCCTATGGGATCCCAGTTCCATAACTATTCATTTATTTCTGTAGTATCAGTAAGTGTTCAATTTATTTATTACTTAGTTCAAATAGCTTAGCATATAAGTGGGACCCAGAGCTCTCAGGGACTTCCTCTGTTTACAGGATGACAGAAGAGCTTGGTGGTGGTTTTGAGAGGCAGGGGTGAAAAGTGAGCATTCTGCTGGCTGTTTGGTCACAGTTGGGCACCTTAGTTTGGTTTCCTAGGTGCCAGATAGATTTTGCGTGACTGTGATGAGCATTTAAAATCCAGCACTTTGAAATGCAGGTTTCTTTTGATGGCAGCTTTGAGAGCTCTAAAGGGTCTTAAGTCAAGGCTCTAGAGCACGTGCCACTTGCTTGCTCAAAAGCAGTATTTGGCAAAATTATTTGTATGTCAATGAGAGAAAACACAAAGGTTCTTCCTCTATTTGTCTGCCTCTTTTTGGTTTGAAGAAATATCACTCAGGACAGAACAGCAAATCTGTGCTACTATTTTACAAGCTCGTTACTCAAGTTGGAAAAGATCGCTGTAGGCTATATGCAAATCAGACAGCAAAGAGGTCCCCCTCAGCTTCCAGGTTGTGCTCAGCAGAGAGATGCTTCCAAGGTACTCTTTCTGTCAGTTTTATAAATCAGAGAATAGGATGCTGAAAATCTCCTAGAATATTTAAAACCTCTGCCCTCAGTGATTTGGCTGCTCAGGTCTAATAATCTCCCTGGTAAAAGCCTACCATCATGGGAGCTGAATTAAGAGGGCAGCCTGTTCTTGATTGAAAGCCCTCACCAGCCTCACCAACTTCAGATGGTGGTTCTTCTTGAGAATCTATGCTCCAGAGCCATGGTAATAAATAACAATTCTAAATGTCTTGTTTTATTACTACGAATACGGTGATTCCTTAAGGGGGTGAAGAGACTTCTTTAAAGGGGGCCTATGTTAGATAATCTGCAATGAAAGATATATCAGAATTGCATGAAAAAAATGTTTCCATGCATAGATTTTTCCATGCAATTCTGATGTATCTTTCTTTAAAGGTCTTAAAATTAAGATATTTAGTCTTTTGAGCACTATTGAAAGATAGGTGGTTGAGTTTTACCACTCTTACTTTGCAGAAAGGAAAACTAAGAAACTTCAAAGAGCACACCTGGAGGCTGTGGTTCTCTAGCATCATATCATTTTATTCACTCATTTAACAAATATTTTTCGAGTGTCTATTATGTGTTAGATGTTGTTCTAGGTGTTGAGACACAGCAGAGAACCAAATACATAATATCTCTGCCCTCAAGATACTTACATTCTTATATGTAGGGGAGATAGAAAATAAGCAACTCAATATGTAATAAAATGTTAGGTAGGACCTAACATTATATTATGCTTATTTTGATCCTGTTCTCTCCATTTCGTCTAGAACTAGGGTTTTGGCAAACTTAGGCTTCTGGAAAGAAGCTGCTTAACCAGAACAAAGTGACAGGTTTTGAATATGTTTTGAGGATTAAAACTAAAATGATTTGACACTTAAAAGGTTAAGGTTCAGCTGTCTGAATTATCTGAAAAATTTACTTACATGGACTAACTCATGTTTGGAATAGGATAAATGTAACATTGTTAGAATTAGCTTATATTAAGTCATGGTTTTGCTTTTGTGAGGGAAATTGAAGCTTTTACATAATAGACGTATTATGGATATAATAAAATTTGTTAATATTTATTGAGTGCTTCTTATGTACCAGGCACTGTCCTAGGGCTTAACATTTACTAATTCAAGCTCATAATAACCCCGTGAAGTACATAATATTATTGTTCATATTTTACCAATGAAGAGGATGAGGCTCAGAGAGGTAAATAGCTTGACCAACACCAAAAACTGGCTTCAGAAAATGTGTACTTAACCAATATCCCATTTAGTGGCATTGTATTTCTAATCTGTCAATTGAGTCTAGAATCCAAGTGAATAGTAATTATACCTTATAGGCAAAAACCAAAGGTTGACATTTTCAAATTGATAACTTAATGAAGATATGTATTTTTAAATTGAGTGGGGAGCTTGTTTTGAGCTTAAATAACAAAATTGAACTTGCTATCATGGATGGCATTTTATAAGAACCTGTTTTGTTAGACCCTATTTTTGTATATTTGTATATATAAGCTCCTTATAAACTTATAAAGTTTAAATTTGTTTTTTCTAATTATAAAGTATAATACTTGTTAATTACCAAAAAAAAAAAAAACCTAAAAATTTTTAAAAGTGGAAGACAAAATTCCCTCATGAACCAACCATTCTAGAGATAAAAATAGGTAATATTTGGGTTGCTTCCCTTTGGTTATAGTTCTATGCATACTTTTACATAGTGGAGGTCAGATGTATGCAATATTTTCACTTCTAGTTCTTACTTAACATTATAATGTATAACTTCCATTGTCTATATTATTAATTTTAATACTACGTAACCGTGAAGCTTTGGATTTTCAAATCAAATAAGAAACATTAGTTTTCTCTTGATTATCTATTAATGGAAGTATTTAGGAATGGTCAGTAAATTAGGAAGTGTTAAGTGCAAATACTATACCCAGCACATGCTGGGCAATCAGAGTAATTTACGTCAACATTTATGTGCAGATACAGTTGTTCTTTGAAAATAAATTTATTTTCATTGTTCATTGCAGGTGCAAGGCCAGATATTTTTTTTAAAAAACTTTTTTGACGTTAATGTTCATTTGGCTTGCTTTCTTACCTTTGCCTGTGGTAAAGAGTTAAGTGTTTGTTTTTAATGTGGAAGAAGGCTATAAAGACATTGTGTCATTTAGGAAACTTTAGTTAATTGATTTCATATTTTGTTTTTGTAATTGTCTTGTTCTTACCCACATTTTGTTCATTTTCCTCTTTACAAAACATACACGCAGTATTGTGTGGGTTGGTTACTGACTGCTTACTAGTTTCACGATGACAGTCCTGTGTTAAGATGTTTCTTTGCCCAGGAATTAATAACTGATGACAGTTTGTCCATTTGTTAGCCTCTGTTTTTTGCTGTGTGCAGTAGGATGGAGATTTTATGAAGGAGTCTTTGGGGGAAACTCTGAAAGAAGGTTTTTTTCTGTGTTTGAATTGCTTGAGAACAGCCCATTATTGGAGGTAGGGAATTTGTCAAACAAATAATGAAATCTCCCATGTTTGCTGGAGTGATGGGTTGTAATCCTTTTTGTTTGTTTGTTTCTGTGGGACCTCAGGTCCTGCTGGGCATGGAAAAGAGATAAGCATCTCTCTATCTCCCTTTTGTATTGTATAATTCTAACGTGACCCAGCTTCTTTTCATAGTCTTTCTTATAGCATAGCAAGTATGAGATGGTCCTACCTGGAACCTATTTGACTACCTACTCTGAACCTTTTTCTAATAGTGTCATTGGCTCCATTCTGATTGTCTCCCTTCTGAGTGTATTTCTGGAGTCATGCGGCTCATACTGAGGCCTATCCTCAGATACTGGGCTCGTTCTCTTCCTATGTGAGTATGTTGATAGTCCCAAGATAGAGAGAAGTATTTGTTTTCAGTAAATATTTACCTGGGTTTTCATAATAGATATAATTGGCTAGCATTTATAGAACTCAAATTATCTATTAAAATATATTCATGTAACCAAAAATATCAATTTATGTGAAAGAAATATTAGTTATGAAACCATTTTATAATTAAATAAGTATACAATAAGTATACAAATGAGATATCGATTTAACATATTACATTATAATTTGTTGTGTTCCTTTTTTACATGTGACCCCCACTAGATATTAAAATGCACCCATTTGCACTTTAAACTAATGCAATTAAGATCATCAGTTGCTTTTCCATCTTATTAAGGGGGAATTTCCTGTTGTGACTAATGACAAGATTATGAATTTGTCTGAGTCTCTTGGCAGATATTAATTTAACCAGGTAAATTAAAAGGAATAGGCCCAACCCTGCTGTAAATCAGGGGATTAAACCATTTGGGGTGGCACGTTCTACCAGGAGACTGAGGTGTCACTTAGTACTCAATAAGGGATGCTGGCCACATTGTCTTGGAGTTCCCTAAAATAACCAATTTATCATCCAAACGAGCACCCACCAGTAGGATGTTTTTTTTCTCATCTCGTATTGGAATGCCTTAAGATATAGTCTCACTAGATTCTTATGTCCATTTAGTCCTAAAAACAACAAAGAAAGAGTGGTATGGGTATTGTTGCTAATGATAATGCTAGGAAACATAGAGCTTACTATGTGTGAGGCACTGTTCTAAGTGTGTTACACATGTTAAATCATTTAATGTTCACAAACCTCGTGTGGCATAAGTATAATTATCTTCATTTAACAGCTGAGGAAACTGAGGCACAGATGGGCTAAGTGACATACCCCAGGGTACACAGCAAGTAAGTGATAGAGCCAGGACCTAAATGTTCAAACCCAGGCATTTTGTTTCTTGAGACAGTGGCTTAGCCACCACACCCCTCTGCTTCTCTAGAGCATGATTAAGACATTGTTGTAATAGTGGGTTGTCATTAAGAATATGAATAAAAGTCCCTGTAAGGCCTGACCTAATATAACTAGATTAACTTATTAAAATGCTAAATATTTCTCTCTCTTTTCCTTTATTTATTTATTTTTTTCTTCAGGGGGTGGATTGGGAGGAAGGGAGAGAGGAAGAGAACTTCAAAGACATTACAAATGCATTCTACTTAATCTGAAATACTTTGATGCTTCTGGAAAAGTGAGATGATTTAATTTCATATATAATTGCATGAGGAATTATAAATTATGTTTTCTGAAATACCTATGACACGAAACCACAAAATGAACAGATAAAACTCATTTGTTCTCTGACAAATCAAGATATATGGCAGTGTTTTCATTACAAGTGCCGTTTGTGCGGAGGGAGCAGCTGAGTATGCTACAAGATGACAGGAACCGTTCCCAGGCAGCACTGCTTTCACATGGACATCCTGAGGTAATTTATAACCCATGCTAAAATTTTTAAAAAACATGGTGTCAAGAAAGCCAAGGTTGAACTTTTAAAGTCATGGAATGCAGATACATCTTTCTAATTGACCATCTTTAGCGTAAACTTATTCTTTAGAAATAAGTTGTTTTATTCTGTGGGGAGAATGGATTATTTTCAGGGCACTGGGGGTGCCATTTAGAAAATTATCTCTCTTAGTGCATTTAATAGTTTCCTGGAAGATATGTGTTGACTTCTGCTGGAGGGTGATATATTCATGGTAAAACTGACTAAGGATTCTTTTTACTTCCCACTGGCCTAAAAACAGTGTGTTCTAGGCCTCTGTGGTGGTGGAAGGTGAAGACTCAAAATACGGATGTTGTGAGTTGAAGCACTTCTCAAAGGACCTGTGTCCCTAAGCTGCCACAGTCATTTGTTTGTTTTGAATTTTAAAAGGGCTTTGAAATGTGTGGAACCAAAATAGTTGTTTGTAGTACTCGTGATTCTGGGAAGACGAGAGCATGGTTGTCTGTGTGGGAGAGAGCTGATGTGGGTCGATTACCAGAGGCACTGTATCGTGTTGGTTTTGCTCTGCAGTGATGAGTTTCTCACTGAGCTGCCCAGAATCACTCACTCGATGCCTTTTGGGATCGATGACATTTGATTTGTAATGAGTGAGTAGGAATGGGAGTGGAGACCAGATCTTTGGGTCAAAGAGGGAAAAAAGGAACTCCGTACAGCAGATCATAGTCCGTTTTGCATCTGATTCCAGCCTGATGAATTCTCACACACAGGGGGCATTATTCTATATAACTAAGACTTGTATTAGATGCTTTATGTAATGCTTTCTTTTTGGGTACATTTTCTATTATGTGTAACAAAACATTGGCTAAAAGTGTTTATTTAATAAAAGTTAAAATTTACTAAACCAAATCAAACAAATCGAATTGTACAAAAATGTTTGGATGTAGAAGCAAGCCAGGTTAAGATTTGAAAATAAATTCACATTTTACATTAGTTTTTAAAATAAAACTAATAAACTAATAAAATGTGAAAAAATTTCACATTTTACATTAGTTTTTAAAATAATTTCCTTTTAATTTTAAATATAGTGAAACGTAGATGGTGAAGAACAAATTGATTGACTAGTTTCTTTCCCCTAAGAAGTGGATAAGCAATTGATCACGATGGCTTCACTCACTTAACAGATCGTTGGCCCTCTAGTTCTGTCTTTTACAATCTGGTTCTGATTGAGGGCATTTTAGTATAGTGCAGTGGTTAGGCGTTGTGGACTCTGGCTGCCGGGCCTTTCATCTTGGTGCTCCCAACTTCCCAGCTCTGCGATTCTCTGCCTCAGTTTCCTCTTCTATAAAATCAGGGTAGTAATTATAATTCCTCCCTTGTAGGGTTGTTAGGAAGATTAAATGAAACAATCCAAATAAAGTGCTTTACATTGCCCTTGACACAGGGTGTAAGGGCTGAATAATGTTAGTTGCTATTATGATTCCTGTTGTTATTGTTATTACTTTACAATGCAGAAGCCAGATACAGTGTATCAATTTCTTTTGTTTTCTGTAGCTTCACTTCATATGAGCCCTCATTCTGAGATACTGGATGTGAAGTACCAATCTTAAATTTTCTTAAGGTATAGGAAGACTAGGTCTTCTGGTATTCATGTTTTTAAATTGACAATATCCTATTCCATGACTGCATCAACTTAGAAGAATGTTAATTTCTTTTTTGTGGATAAGTTGTTCTGCACTACATTGCTTCTTTCCCCTTTTCTTCAGAGTACTTAAATATTTACACAGGCTGACAGTATAATAAAACTTCCAACCCCATCATCTGGTTAAAATTGTGTATTTTAAAAAATGAAATATCCTTAACTAATGACAAATGAAACTTTAAATATTCACTGATAGCTTTGTAATTAGTGAGTTACAGTCTCGGGACAAATGTTTTTTTCTGTTCCTTGGTTTTTCTTCTTAAAGTTCTAAATATTGAGTTACCTCAGTATAAATGCAGCTTGACTACAGTGAAGCCATTTTATTTAATCCAACTCTTCCCACAGTTGTGTTGAGAAAACAGATGATTTTCCCTTCCATTCCTCCTCTGAAATAGTTGCTCATATCTTTTCTCTTCTTCTCAAGTGGTTCCACTTGTGGAACTGCCTCAAAGCAAATCTGGGGCTATGTGGAGCAGAAGGGATGTAAATGACTTCCTCTGGGGATGCGTTGTCAGTAGATATTTGTATCCTGGAAAATTTGAATGTAATGAGAACTGAACTTGTCACCCTTGAATCATGGGTCCTTTTTATCCTCTCTCCTAGAGCATTTCACAGGAGGTAGCTTCATGCCGAATTATATTATTTTGGTGGACTTTTACCTGGCCTAAATGATCATGGCTTAAAAAAAAAACGTAAATGGTGATATTTGTATGACTTAAGCGCCCAGCACACCTAAAGACAGCGGGTCATGTTATGGTTTTTTTTTGTTTGTTTGTGTGTGTGTGTGTGTGTGATGGAGTCTTGCTCTGTCCCCCAGGCTGGAGTACAGTGGCGTGATCTCCACTCACTGCAAGCTCCGCCTCCTGGGTTCACGCCATTCTCCTGCCTCAGCCTCCTGAGTAGCTGGGACTACAGGCACCTGCCACCATGCCCGGCTAATATTTTGTATTTTTAGTAGAGACAGGGTTTTACCATGTTAACCGGGATGGTCTTGATCTCCTGACCTCGTGATCCGCCTGCGTCGGCCTCCCAAAGTGCTGGGATTACAGGCGTGAGTCACCGCGCTTGGCCCATGTTATGTTATAGTCAGTTGTGTTCCAGCATAATGAAATTAGGCTGTAAACAAGGCAGTAACAAATGAAATGGAGGGGAATTCAAAAGTAACAGTTTAATTTATTCTGATTTATTGACTTTTTCTTCACCTCTCTAGTCTTCTACTTTACTGTTTCTCTCCCTTTTGTTAGTATTTAAACCCCTCCTGTCTTCCTGATTTTTGAGCAGATTCTATTCTTAAAAAAAAATTAAACATGAATTACCTGTGGTAAAACATAACATTTGAAGAAGACCTCTCTCCTGCCAACTAGTAGATGTGTGGTCCCCCTGTGTTTTTGGTGTGTGTTTATTTTAATATTAGAATTACCAACTGAAAGCTAATAATACTCTAAGAAAAGTATAATTATGAAGGTAAATCTGTATCAGAAATTGTGTGGTATACCTCAAGGTCAAATATAATTATTAGTGGATAGTCTGTTTGATAATTACCCATTCATAGATTTGTACATAAAGTAATGTTTTCAAAATCGTTTATTTTTAAAATTCATTCAGTTTCCCACAAAGTATAATCCACTAGATCATTAACAAAATAACCTCCTTTGGTATAATAGAACCACACCTGTATGGAAATAACTGAAACACTCTAAAATAGAAATATAATAGTCCTTTTGCGAATGTAATGTGACTTCTGCTGAGTCTTGGGTCCAGTGGTTCTACTTTTCCTTTCCTTCGTGCTCACCCCTGCTGAGGCCTATGCATTTGACAGCCACCTCTCTACCCTGTGGCCCTTGGCAGTGGCAGTGAGGGCAATGATGATGCTACAAGTTGGCACACAGGCTTGGTGGGGCTGAGGACAACCTTACAGAGAAGGACAGCTCACATGGAGTGTTACTGGCCCTGGAGGATACTCGCAGAAGTCTTGGAGAGCAGGGTGGAGCATCATGCCAGGAAAGAGAAGGGCTGGGCCAGGAGGGTCACAGTGTAGGTGCCCCAGATCTAGCTTCTAATCGTAGAGCTTTGCGTGGACCCTTGTGGGAAGACATTAGAGAGGTGATGGGCCACAGGTCACTCACCAGGCACAACCTCATTGGATAAATCAGGGATTTAGTTATTTAATCAAACTTCTGATGAATGAAGTATTCACTTTCCCATCAAATTAAATAGCTCATCTGCAGTATTCTAATGTAATTTGGATATCCATATATGTTATCTTAATGTAAACTCAGTTATGTTTTATCCAGGATGCACTACTGGTATTAAATTCTTCTTATAGCAATACAATTTTAAACATGATATTATACATAGCAGCTAATAAGTTAAAACAATACTGTATAGCACTTTAAATGATTTATATGGCTAATGATTAGCAACTTATTCTTGGAGATTCATACTAATTTATGACTTGGTCTCCATTTCAATTAATTGTGTACAACAGTTACTTTGTTTTAGTCATTTTGAATGGTTATTTCTTTGAGACCATGGCCACTGGTCAGATAACAAGCTTACAACTATTCTCTTCCTGAAGATAACTTCTTCCTTTTGGGCTTGTAGTCACACGTATGTGAAGTATGTGTTATAAGTCTGCACTGTGAATGATAGAGCGTTTCTTGCTTCAGGTCCTATATTTTAATACGCACATAATTGTGGTGCTCATTCTTATGTTGTTTTGTTTTTTAGGTTGTATTTAAATTACATATTCTCTGTTGCACTCATTCTATAAACTTTTCCTTCTTTTATTTTCCCCGATGTTTTGCAACCTGAACTTCATGCTTCTTCAGTGCTGCGTGTGGGGTGGCCTTTGCTTTATGGGAAGACTGCCGTTTTGCCTTGTCCTGGCTGTCTGTCACAGCCTGCTGCCCATTCACCCCCTCTTGCCACGTGCCAGGGATCATTCTTGGTGTTGCTGTCAGATCCCAGTGAGACCTTGCTCCCAGTCATTGTTTTGTTTGTGATCCTTGGGGAGAAGAGTGACCGGCTATAGGCTTTTCTGAAGAAGATGCCACATGGTGCTTCGAAAGGAAAGGCTTTTGCAGACTGGGGCCCGTGACAAGCAGGAGAGGCTGGCACCGGAGTCTTGAGTGAGCGCTTTGACACACCGAGTCACAGCCCATTATCACTTGTTCTGGTGTCAAAACAATACAGCAATTTGAACTGCGGCTCAGCTCACTCCTGCTGTCACACAAGCTCCCTTCTAAGTCATTAGAGTGCTGGCATGGACTCTTTCCGGATCAGTCAGAGATGCATTAGGAGAGGGGGACATATTTATTAATTCAATTTAATAAGTGACTATTAATCATCTGCTGTGTATCAGGCATTGCCCTGGTAGGGGGGTGGATGGGGAAAGAGGAGAGTTCCCATACCAGTACAACAAGATCCCTGACCTGAAGGTGCCCTTGCCCACGAGAGCACACAAGTACCGTGGCTATCATGAAGACAAAATTGCTTTGAAAATTCAAAAGAGGGAGAAATCTCATCAGATTGGAAGGATCAGTTTAGATGGATGAGGGAGGTGATGTGTGAGAGGGGCCTTGACAAGACTGCAAGATTTTGATGGGCAGAGAGAAGGTGAGACAGACAGTTGGCAGTGAATTCTGCTTGGCTGGTATGCAGGATATGTTTAAGAGGTATCAAAACTCGAATCTATTGTAAAATACCTTGGATGACAAACTAAAAAGTTAATGTTTTATTTAGTGGTCTCCTGCTTGAGACCACCACTGAAAGGGTTTGAGTCAGTGGAGTGACATGTTAGGAATATGTCAGTCCTTATTAAAATGTTAGTTATTAAATGTATTAATCATTTAAGATTGCAAGTGACTATATGTAACAGAAACTCTTCAACAGCGGCTTAACCAAACAGGGGTTTTATTTGTCTCATGTAGGTGTCCAGTGCAGCATCTTCACAATGACCTGGGCTCTGGCTGTCTTCTGGCATCTCTTAGATTGAAAAATGGCTGCTGGATCTCCAGATACCCAGTTGAGATTCCAGGCAGGAAGAGGGTAGGGAAAGAAGAGCAGAATGCCAAATGCCTCTCTTGAAGCTCTGCCTTTATTATTCTGGAATGGACAGCCTTCCTTAAGACTTTGTCTTTATCTCTGTCTCAGGACTAGAGAGCCTGGGAAATCAAGTATTTTATTTGACACAATGCTGCTCAGAAAAAAAAAGGGATTCTCTAGTAGGAAAAGTGGATATTGGGTAGGTAAGGAGCACTGTTGGCCACAGCTTATTTGTGAATCTATCAGAGAAGTCAGAGAGCAGAGGAGCAGAAAGCTAACAGTGCCAGCAAGGAGTCCTGATTAGATTCAGAGAAAATAATCTCAGAGAGCAGTCTCCATTTTAGGTTTGTTTAATGAAAGAATATGGGACAATGAATTAGGAAAACCAGGCTTTAGCTCCAGCATCATTATTAAACATGCATGTGTTGAGAGAAGCTACTTCTTTGAACCTCAGTTTTCTTATCTATAAAATTGGGGACTTCAAAGCCTGTAAGCCAAAAGCTGTGATGCTAAGAAAAGATTACATATGTGCTTCGGAGTACTATTTTCAGATTAAACACTGAGTAAGTTATAAAAATAAACATATAGATTATGAGAAGATATACATTTTATTAAAAAATGTTTTCTCCTAATTTGAGGAACCAAAGAACTAGCAAACATATTTCATGTATTAATTTGAAATATATTAGCTAAAAAAAATTCTGTAATATTCCTTGGCACTGGTGTTTTCTGTTACCAACTAAACAGTACTTGCATTTATTTACTGTAAAAGAAATAAGAGATAACAGATTCATCCCTAAGCCCCTGCTCTAACAGGATTATTTATGATGTGACAACTTATTACACTCCTTTCCTGATAAATAGTTTAGCTACATTCTCCATGTATTTTACAGTTTCATCTGGGGCAGTTTGTTCCCTACAAAGTGAAGATACACAGTTTTTATTTCTCATCTGTGACTTGTCACCATTAGGAAGGATTTTTTTTTTTTTTTTTTTAAACTCTACACCTGATTTCCTTCTCAAATCATTGTGACAAAAGACTGGCTCATATGTGTCCACATTGTTTTAATATGGAGGGAAATACAAAGAAATAGAAAATATGACCACTACCTTTGGGGGACTTATTACCTAGTTGGGGAGAGAAGACAAAGACACACAGAAAAAATAAAGAACATCACAGAAGACAAAGTAATGCCATGCTGAAGCAGATGCTTTAGTCTTTGTGTGCTGTGCATTCAGGAGGGGCATGTGGTGAGGGGTTCCTTCTCCTGCCCAAGGGCAGCCTTTTTCCTTGCTCCTTCCATTGCTGACTCTCTCACCTTTATTTGGGATTATGCTTCAACATTTGTCCCCAGAATTCTTGTATCTTCTGTTTCTCACTCTTCATTGGCTTCTTCTGTTTGTAATACAGAAGTACTCGGTCAAGACTACTGCAGACAAAACCAGGAATTCTTAGTATTTGCTTCCTGACTGAGGCTACCACCATATTTTATATCCTCCTTGTTAAATATTTTGCAAGTATGCATCACTCTGTCCTTACAATCTAGCTCTCATTTGCTTCAAATAGCTTCACACTCCCCAGTCAACAGTGCTTTTCTATTCATCAGATTTTGGGCCTGGCAGTCAGTCTCTGGTCTTCCTTTTCATTCCCTTCAACCATGTGACTCCTTGCACTCCCCACCGTCCTTCAGAGCTGAATTTGCCGTAGTTTGTCAGATGCCGCATATTTTTTCTTGAATCTCTGTCCTTATGCATTTTCTGAAATGCTTCCCCCTCTTCAATTCACCTGAGAAACTTAAGATTCAATTACAGTTGAGGTTATCAGCCTGGGAGAATCATCCCCCTATCCCACTGTTCACCAAATAGCATTAGTTACTTTCTTCTTTATGCCCCTATAACACTTATCTTTGTAACAGTAGTTAACACAGTGGGTTATCATTTATCTGTTTACTTATCTCTTTTCTCCCTGTTCTGTGAGTTATTCTAGTCTAGGAACTAGTCCTGTCCACACCTACGACTTGCCATACAGTCCAGACTGCACTATAACCATTATAGTGGTGAAAGCACTAGCTTTGGAGACACACAGTAGGGATTCATACCTTGACTCTGTCACTTGCTTGTTTTGTGACATTGGGTGTATATGTTGACCTCCATGAACTTCCGTTTATCTGTAAATAAAAATAACATCTACCCTCATAATGTTGTGAGGAGAAAATGACATCCAAACAATGTTCATAGCATAGTTCCTAGAACATGGTAGGTATTCATATTAAAATAGTATTTGTTGAAAAAATGTTAATAAATAGAGCAATAGTCATTTGGTGATAATACTCTCTCCCTCTTTTTCACTTCTTGTTTGAAGGTAGATATAAGCAAGGAAAGTTAAGGGGGATCGTCATGCATAGATGTACTTGGTGAGTTTCTGGATGGTACATTCTACTTGTAAGGATGGAGTTAAGTTTTAAGTGAGAGTGGGAGGACAAAGAGGTGAATTTTTTTTTTTTTTCCCGGACATAGTGACTTGGAAAGAACCCATCACAGGTGGCGAAGGAAGCTTTGTTAGAGAATGAAAAAGGAATGTATATGGCAGAGGAGAGTAAATGATTCAGTGTGATTTGTATTTGATACATAGTAGTATTGTCCAAATGAGATCCTTATCATAAGAAAGAAACTACCCAAGATTAATAAATGCCATATATTAGCAATTACTACTTGGGCTTCTTTAATTAGGAAAAAAAAATTCCAGGTGTCTGTGATCACTAATGGAGCTTTAGAAGTAAGAGGCAAAAGGGAATTTTATGGTTTTAAAAAAAACTTTATATTTACAAAGGTGAATGTAAATGTTTTACCAGACCATAAGTGTATGTTTTGATCTACTTTTACACTATTAGCTGCTAGTTATAGTAGGAAAATTCATCATAGGTTTTAACACTTGCTTTTATGATACCCTTATGATGTCATTCCTGTGTAGTACATTGCATTAAAAAATAGAGTGACCACCCTGAGCAGACTGTTAAAATAATGGAACATTCATTCTTCTTGAACTGCAGTCTAAATATTCCATAAAGTTATAGTAGCGTGCGCTGGGAGGGCAACGTTTCAGAGTTGTGGTCTCACCTCAAGATTGGAGATTGGTAAAGACATTAATTGCCAGCATTCTTTGTTCAATTTTTTGCGAAGAAGCAAGGTTTGCAGATGATACTGGAAAATATGGAGTTCTGATCAACGAGGCACAAATATACTCCTCATTGTGAAGTTATTTGTACTGAGGAATAGGTGATCAGTAATAACAGTTTAACTCAAATACCAATTGAGACAAGAAGACTCTCCCCGAGGAACAATGACTCATTTTACAATGTGGCCACAGAATTTAGCACGGTTCATCCCAGCTGCCTCAAATATCATTAAACTAATCTCAGCATCTAGGATTAGATGTGGCTGACCCAAGTGTCCTTTCAGGTCAGAGTTCAAGGAGTTCTGCTTAAGTTTCTGGGAGGAGGAACAGGGAGAAGAATCTGTGCCTGATATTCCTTTAAACAAAGGTTTTATTCTGTAGTGCTTTTAAGATCCCTCAAATAGCCTGAACTACTAAACTAACACACACAGAAAAAGGCAGTTTGTGATCTCTAGAATAGTCTGTTTGCACAGGTTATTAATCACTCTGGGCTGTGATGTACACAGACCAAAAGAAAGAAAAAAATCAGTGATGGTGGGGGGCAGTGATGGAGTGATAGGGAGCCGTGTTGAACTTCCTCCCTTCCTCATTCTTTGTTGATTTGTAATTAAATCCAGCCTTAGCAGGAGTATCATTACATTGTGAAGATGAGCTAGAAACTCTTTTCAAGTTAAATTTCTTAACATTATCCCCTGCAGTAGGAAGGGCATTCACACTGTGACCAATCTTTAAAAACAAAACAATGCTAAATAGTGCTTGCATATTCCAAGTAAAGATTCCTCCTTCAGAAAGACTTGGCATTTGTTGTAAGTGGTGTTATGGCACCATGGTATAGGGAAAAAAAAAAAAAAAAAACTTGTCTTGGTTTTTTTTAAAGTAAGGCATTGAAAATATAAAGTAGGCAGTATATTTTAGCCATGATAAAAATGTTAATTCACCATCTTGTCCATGGGAAAAGCTATTCCTTCAGTGAAGTCGTATTAACTATGCAATATCTTATAGCCAAGTATTGCTCTAGAAAATGTTGGAGGTTTGCGGCTGGGCGCGGTGGCTTACGCCTGTAATCCCAGCACTTTGAGAGGCCAAGGCGGGCAGATCACCTGAGGTCCGGAGTTCGAGACCAGCCTGACCAACATGGAGAAACCCTGTCTCTACTAAAAATACAAAATTAGCTGTGCGTGGTGGCGCATGCCTGTAATTCCAGCTACTCAGGAAGGCTGAGGCAGGAGAATTGCTTGAACCCGGGAGGTGGAGGTTGTGGTGAGCTGAGATGGCGCCATTGTACTCTAGCCTGCGCAACAAGAGTGAAACTCCGTCTCAAAAAAAAAAGAAGAAAAAAGAAAATGTTGGAGGTTTGCACATGATCTAAATTCAGCTTTCTAATTATTATTTAATTTCTGTTTTACATCATCATACCCTCCCCTCTACTGAAGTATAGATCACCATTAAAATAACATAGCTGAGTAGTGTATAGGAGTGTCTGTGAAAAAGAGAAAAACTAGATGGCTGTTGGGATTATCGTAGAGCCATAAAACATAATTAAATATATCTTTTCCCACTCCCTCATTATGTTCAGTGCTCTCCTCCATGGCTTCCCTGGTAGAGCTTGATCCAGCCTTTGCTTGGCTACTTCCAGAGATGAGGAGCTCACTTTTTGGTGAGGCTGTAGACATCACCATTTGCTCTTGTTTTACTATTTCTAGGGACTGTAAAGGAAATCATCTTGAAAGTATACGGATATAGTTCTTTTACTACAACTCAGATATTTGGAAACTAAGATCATGCCCTCCCTAAGACTCTTTTTTTTTTGTAGAGTCAACAGCCACAGGAGTCTTTGTATATATTTGGTCTCTTTTCTCTCCTTTCATGTTGTATTAAGTTGTTGCAAAAGTAATTGAGGTTTTTACCCTTTCAGTGGCAAAAACTGCAATTACTTTTGCACCAAGCTAGTATATCCCCCTTGTATCTGGTTGCTCATGGTCCCTCTGAAATGAACTTATCTCATTACCTCATTGTGATCTTGACTTTCTATAAATGCATTAATTTGTTTTAGCAGATGTTCACAATAGTGGCTTATATTAAGTCACCTCAATGTAATAGTTTGTCTTGTTTTTGTTTCCTATTTCACATAAATTTATGCAAGGTCAAAAATTATGGGTATATATATATAATTTTAAAAAATAATTTAATACATTCTTATTCCGTTTTATGTAGTCAAGTGTTATAGCCCATCATTTTGAATGTATTTGAACGTCATTTTGACGTTCATTTTGAATCTAAATCATATTATCAACCTTGCAAAATCTACAGATTTTATAAGCATCTTCATCCAAATCATTGGTAAAATGTTGAATAGGCAGGGCCCAAGATGGTACTCAGTGTGTAACCCTGAAGACCACCTTTCAGGCTATTAATTTTAAGACTAGTTATTCAACAAGGCATGAACTATGGAACTACCCTGTCAGGTCCACGAAGTTATCATGAAAGGCTTTCTCACATATTTTTGCTGTTCTTGTAAGTCTGATAAAAGGACAGGATCATGGTTTGGCATTACATCTGTGGACTGAACTTTTTTACTTTTTAATTTTTGAACTTTGAGTGAAAATATTACTTGTTCTGGAATTTCCGTTTGTTCATGATTTTATTTATTTATTTATTTTTATCATCAGATAGCGCTTCTATGCATTCCCTGGGATGTGAATCTCTAGGCCAGGAGGTTTACACTCATTTACTGCATCCAGATGTTCTTTTATGATTTTATTTTCTATATTAGCTCCCAGGGCTTTCTTAGCCATTGTTCTGGCATTTCCAGTTTGAAACTTCTTTTGGTCTAGCAGATAAAATGGAAATAGGTGGGTAATTGGGTAGTTTTGCCTCCACTTTCTTTATATTTTTACATGACATCATCTCCCACAAGCAGTTGTCCTATGTTTTTCTAGATCATCATTAAGTTCCTGAGTTCACTTAATAACTTTGTCAAAGTTAGAGGTTTCACTTATCTTAGATCTCCTGGGCTGTAACCTCTTTGATAAGATTCTTAGAGATTCCTACTTGTTTCTCTGCTTCATTTTCAATAATAGTTACCTAGTCTTAATAATTTAAGATTATGAGATAACTTTCAGATCCTGGCCTCACCTCTTATTAGGGCATCTGACCTCAGGGAGTTACTTAACTTTTCTATGTTTCTTTCTTTTCTTCTCTCTCTTTTTTTTTTGGGGGGGGAGACAAGAGTCTTGCTCTGTCACCCAGGCTGGAGCACAGTGGTGCCATTTCAGTTCACTGCAACGTCTGCCTCCCGGGTTCAAGCGATTCTCTTGCCTCAGCCTCCTGATAATTTTTTTGTATTTTTGGTAGAGATGAGGTTTCACCATGTTGGCCAGGTTGGTCCTGAACTCCTGACCTCAAGTGATCTGCCCACCTCATCCTCCCAAAATGCTGGGATTACAGGTGTGAGCTGCCGCGCCCAGCCAACTTTTCTATACTTCATGTGTAAAATAAGATAAGAACCCTCCTTACTTTAAGGCAGTTTTAAGGATTAATTGAGATATTATTTTAATGATAAGTGACATTGTACACGATGAATGTTACTCTTATTACTATTATTTCTCATGATGATGCCCACCTATCTTTTTCATAATTGTGATCATACAAATATTTCCACAGCTTCACAACTCTTTTAAACCATCTCCCCTAACATGATTTCATCCATGGAATTACACCCATTTTTTTTTTCAGCTTTTCAATGTCATTTCCTAAACTATAAAATACATACGTCCTCTCAGAATGCCCTTATTGTACCCTTCAGAAGAAGTGGTCTTTGGTACTTCAGAGAAACCTGTGGCTTCATGTCTCTCAAAAGTCTATTCTTCTGATTTAAGCCCAGCATAGTTCACCTTCATAAACATATTTATTATATTATGCCTTCCATGATGAGTACTATAAGCCAGATGACTATGGGGGCAGCCTGCAGCTCTTAGAAGGCTCTGTTGAAACCTCTGTTTTTCCAGTGGTATAGATTATCCGTGGAAAATGCTGATATTTCACTGGGCTTTCTCACAAAGGACTGCACATTGTAAAAATGAAACATATTAACATATAGGGCTTGGAATTTAATAGATTTAGGGAAAAATAAATAAAAATTGTGGAAACAAAATTATAAAACTATAAGGTTTCACAGTGTTTCCATTTTAACTTTCTACCATGTTTAGGTGTGTTAATTATAAAGACTCTGCCTGGTTTTTATCTATGGTAAGCAGAGAATAATAATAATAGAATCATCCTTTGGTATCCAGGGGGATTGGTTCCAGGACTCATTTGAATATCAACATATCAAGGATGCTCAAGTCCATCTTACATAAAAGGGCATAGTGTTTGCCTGTTACCTCCTTACCTCCTCCTGTATACTTTAAATAATCATCTCTAGATTGCTTATAATATCTAATACAATGTAAATGCTATGTAAGTGTTATACTGTATTTTTATTTGTATTCTCTATTGTTGCATTATTATTATTTACTTAAAATTTTTAATCCAGGGTTGTTGAAACTGCAAGTCTAGAACCCATGGACTGAACGAAGACCCACTCCACTTACCTTGACCCATGCAATATTCATATAATCAAGCATTCCTAAATTTTTGGAATTTCTAAATAAGAATGGATTTGAGAGAGTTTGGCCCTGAAGCTTTTTTATTTCTTTTTTTTTTCTTTTAAAAAACTATGTATAACCGGAAATAAGCATGTGGAGTTTGATTTCTTTACCATGAATAATTGTACTGAAATATTTCCAGGACATGTTCTAAGTTTACAGTTATATGTGTGAAGGTTCAGAGGACACTTTTGAGGAAACTGCTTTCCTTTTCCCTGAAAAAGTGATAGTGGTGGAGTACTCCCCATACATCCTCCCAAAAAATGCAGCTCCTTTTCTCCACCCATCATTTGCATTTGCCCTCCAGCCTTTCTCTATTTCCCTCCAGGGCACATACCCTAGTCTTGTATTTACCTGGGTCAGCCTGCTTGGCTGGAGGGTGCTTTTTTAAGTGCAGATTCCTGGGCTCATATAAACCTAGTGAATTGGGTCCCCTGGTGGTAGATCCCAGAATCTTCATTTTTCTCAAGTTCTTTATGGGGGAGTCTGATGTCCCCAAGTTTTGAGAGCCACCACTTAAGTCCATTTGTCATTGGCTTCTATTATGTCTGATGAAACCAATATTATGCAGAGCTCTTTCTGAAGTGCTTTGTTGTTGAACAGGCTGCTGGTGGGCCAGAACAGATTGTCACCATGTAAATGAGGAGTCAAGGGACATAATTTTATGGGCTCACACCTATCTCTTAGCCAAAGACATTTCAGGTTAGTTGTTTGCCTGTACTGGTAAAGGAATATAGTCTCATTTGAACTGGGACAACCCTAGTTCTGGGTACATTCTGTGGTATTATATTTGCCAACTCACATTCAGCCCATGCATTTATAATTACTCAACTGTTTCCATGCATTGAGTCATTGCAGAAAAGCCTCTTCTTTGTAGAACCTCATTAAGATTTCAGCTGCTAACAGATTTTATTTTACAGTTCCAGCTTTCATGATATTAAGATATGGAGATTTGCGCTTCTGGGAGGGGTTATTTACAAGTTTAAAGCTCTTAGGAGCATCACAGTGTTTTTAAGGGCATAACCAGAAAGGAAAATAAAAAGGGTAGTCTGGTATTCTGATCGATGTGATATAATACTTTGGAGGCAAAAATTTAAAATGTCGAATTGCTTTTAAAAAATTGTTACTTATTTGTGATCTGTGTGATTTTTTTTTTTTTAAACAGCGTTTGGTTTAAAACAATGTTTTTATAAACGTTGTTTATTTTTGGCATCTAAAAAGACACATAGCATTAAAGCAATACTCATAGGGTTCATACTTTTTAAATGAATATACTTTCCTTATGCTAAAAATATATGGTAAATGAATAATCTCTGATTTAAATGATACATTTTTTTTGCATGGTTGCACTCAGAATTATACTGTGCCATTTTATATCTTGTATTGTTCTTCCCCGTGGTATGTTAAAACTTTTAAATAATGTGCACTATTTTAATTACAGTAAGTAATCATTAACTGAGAGTTATTGGTTATATCAATTAGAGGTGCCACTTATGTTTTGTCTTCTATCTGTTAACATAATAATCATTCATTAGGCACTCTACAGAGAGAACTTAAGCTAAATGAGAGCGAGTAGGTCCACATCGGGAGTCCGGAGTGCTGGCCGCCATGATGGCTGCTTTCATGTGAAAGGCCTTGCCTCTTTTCTTGACGTGTTGTTACCACTGCTTTCACTGAGGAGGCATTGGCTACATGTCCCCTTTGGCAGTCATCTTGGGTATCTGAGAGGCTTACTCATCCAGTGAAGTTCCTCCGTACAGCGTTTAGAGGCCTTTCCTCTTGCTTTGCCTTTCTTCGGCACCTGCATGTGGATTATTTACTTGCTCATTTGTTCCTGGTGTCTGTGTATTACCTACTCTTTCTCCAGCCAGGAATAATAAACACCTTATTGACAGATTGACTTCTGATTCCCTGTGTCCTCCTTGTCAGGTTGGTATCCTGCCATCCCAGAAGGCACTGTGTAGATGTTTGCTAAATAGATGGTTGAATAGAGGAGGACTTAATTTTTGCTAACCGACCAGATTGATTTAATTTGTTGGTGTTCCAATCCAGCCACTTTGAATATCAAGCCTTTCTTGCTTAATATCCTTTTAGGCAACATTATAACTGTTCATGTTTCTATATAAAGATTTCTAAATTGGAGGGTTTCTCATCCGAAAATAGTCAAGAATTTATTTAAAAAACTGAGATTTCTGAATGCAAATAGCTTCCTTTTTGCATGTAGGTTGCTTTGCTTTATTTGCAAGGAAAGCACAGCGATTTAAAAGTAATAAACACACCCATTGTAGGAAATATAAAAAATACAAAATGATGTGAAGGATAAAATAAAATTCCCCCTTGGTGTTACCTGTGACCCAAGATATTTCTTACCTTGAAAATTTTGCTGATAAAGTTAAAATCCGCTTTATGCCCCTCATAGTCTCTTTTCTTTCTTTCCTTATAGGCAATTGGCTATCTATATATCTTAGTTTTTCACTTAATATTACAATATTATACAATATTATACAACAATATACAATATTATACAATACAATAAGTTTTTCACTTAATATTACAATATTAATAATTTTGTCGTGGCATTAATTTTTAATCCTTTTGTAATGGCTGATTGTGTGAGTATAACATAAGTTACACATCCATTCTGTTGGTTTTACACAGGTTGTTTAGAATTTTAAAAATATTATCAATAACTCTTTAATAAACATTTGTGGGTATCATTCTATGGTTTTGATTCATTAACTAGGATAATAGACAATAATTTTAAAAGTCTGCATTCTATGCCCAGTTGACAAATTCATGATTGATCTTCACTGACATTTAAGGTGTTAACACTGTCAAATTTCAGATTTTAAATTTAACTTAGTTTTCTTGTTATTACAGTTAACCTGGACTTAGAATATACCTGTTTCATTAGAATTTGAGCTGGTAAAGAGCTTCATTGTCCTGATTGAAAGGTCAAACTGAGGGATTTATAAAGCCTGCCTGAAATGACAAGACTGTTAGATCTGTGTGTTCTAAGATATGCGTCATTTAAAACCCATAGCATTGATATTTTTAAATGTCTTATTATGAAATATGTTCTGCTTACAAAAGAATATAAGTAATGTATAATGTATACATATATTACTTAATACATAGTATTAAAGAATAATAAAACAAAAACCTTTGTACCTACCACTCTGCTTAGGAAAGAGAACATTATTAGTACCTTTGAAACTTTCATGTTCCCTTCAATGCAATTGATTTTTTAATGCCAAGGAGCTCAGTGATAATGGATCAAATATTTTATTTTATTTTGAGACGGAGTCTTGCTCTCTCGCCTAGGCTGGAGTGCAGTGGTGCGATCTCGATCTCGGCTCACTGCAACTTCCACCTCCTGGGTTCAGCGATTCTCCTGCGTCAGCCTTTTGGGTAGCTGAGATTACAGGTACCTGCCACCGTGCCTGGCTAGATAATGTATCAAATCTTTTTTTTTTTTTTTTGAGATGGAGTCTCGCTCTGTCACCCAGGCTGGAGTGCAGTGGCGCGGTCTCAGCTCACTGCAACCTCCACCTCCTGAGTTCAAGTGATTTTCCTGCCTCAGCGTCCTGAGTAGCTGGGACTACAGGTGCGTGCCACTACACCTGGCTAATTTTTATATTTTTAGTAGAGACGGGGTTTCATCATGTTGGCCAGGATGGTCTCGATCTCTTGACCTCATGATCTACCCACCTCGGCCTCCCAAAGTGCTGGAATTATGGGCGTGAGCCACCGTGCCCAGCCAATAATGTATCAAATCTTGAGGAAGATTTGGAAGTGTCTGATTTTTTCCACCTGTACTGCTTCTACCTGGTCCAGGTGGCCCTCCCTTCTCACCTGGCTCACTGCAACAGCTTCCTAGCTGGTGTCTCCGCCTTTCACTTCTGATCCACTTCAGGGCAGCCTCCCCTAGTAACCTAAATGATGACTTAAATACAGAAACTAAATAATGCCATTTATCTGTCTAAAACCCTTCCTGGGTTTTCTGTTTAATTTAGAGTGAAATACAAATACTTGCCGTGATCTGCAAAGCTCTTTCTAATCTCTTCTGATCTGCATCTGCAACACTTACTCTCCAAGCATACTGCCAGCCTCTCTGAATTTCTCACTCCAGCGCAGACTTTCTTGTTTTATGACCATCATACATTTTTTTCCCCATATTTCTGCGTAGCAACCTCTTTTTACCACTCTTTGCAAGGCAGATTATTTTATTATTTTTTAATCCCTTGGGCCATTTTCCCTGACTACCTGATTATTCTTTCTCATAACATGCTATTATTTTCTTTCTTTCTTTTTGTTTTTTTTTTTTTGAGACAGAGTCTTGCTCTGTCGCCCCGGAGTGCAGTGGTGCCGTCTTGGCTCACTGCAACCTCCGCCTCCCGGGTTCAAGAAATTCTCCTGCCTCAGGCTCCCTAGTAGCTGGGATTACAGGCGCCCGCCACCACTCTTGGCTAATCTTTTTTTTTTTTTGTATTTTAGTAGATGGGTTTCACCGTGTTGGCCAGGCTGGTCTTGAACTCCTGACCTCGTAGTCTGCCTGCCTTGGCCTCCCAAAGTGCTGGGATTACAGGTGTGAGCCACCATGCCCAGCCTCATCCTATTATTTTCATTCCTAGCACTTGTTAAATTTTTAATTATATCTTTTCTTATTGGTGAGACTAAGTAGAACTAAGTTTCATGAGTATAGTTACCATGTCGATCTTGTTCACCATCCTGTATGTCTAGCCTGGGTAAACACTCCAGAAATATTGAATGAATGAATGAGAAAGTTTAGTGATAGAGAATATTAGCATGGCACAGCTTTTTATGTTCAAAAGATATATATGGTATTTTGGGTCCAACAAAATACACCTGATTGAATTAGTTGAATCAGGCCTACATCCCTGGACCTCCTTTTGCCTACCACACCTGTTATTTTTAATTCTTACTGACTCATTTGTAAAATATAACCAATGTAGGTTAAATAATCAATTGGAGATTTCTCAGGTATTTAAGACAGACTTAAGCAGCATAATATAGAAGAGATCTTGGTATAGTGGAAAGAATGTGGGCTTTGGAGTCAAAAATATGAATTTAAATAGTTATGGTGCCTGCTAGCTGTGTAATCTCGAAAAACTGTCCTCTGGTGTTCTCATCTGCAAAATGTGATGATAACACCTACCTCATTGGTTTGTTGTGAAAATTAAAGGATGTTAAATCCTAGCTCTGTATTTGCCACAAATAGACTCTTCATTCATGATATTATTATCATTGTCTTACCATTATTATGTAAGTGCAAATAGCAAATAGTTTCATCATTTTTTTGCTTCTGGTTTTTTCTTCATCTCTAAAATGGGGATCTTACTTTAAAGGAATAATGTGAAGATTAAATGGCATAATGTATAAATGTGTTGATGGCACAACACCTAGTGCAACTCTACCTGGCTCATAGTTGACCCTCAATAAATACACATGGCTAATAAAAATAACAGCATAAAAGAATTGGTATCATATTACTTGGTGGCAATTTGGAGTCTTTAAATTCTAGGTATTCATTTGCCAAATATTTATTGGATGTCTGTTTTATGCCAGGTGCTCAGTTCAGTGCTAGAGCAACAAGGAGGTCTAAGATGGAGCTCTATCGAGTAGCCTGCATTTCAATGAGGAAAGGAGATTTCACATGAATTGTATAGTTTTTCACCTCATGAGTAAATACAAAGTGTAGTGAGATTAATTCTCTTGGAGGGAATAGGAAAAGTGCTATTCCCTCTGGAAATACTGTTTGAGTTGGGTCTCAAAGGCTAAGCAGCATTCTCCAGAGGATAAGAAGTACCTTGTTCTGAGGAAGATAATATGAGTTTTGGAGTCAGGCAGACTTGGATCCCAGTGTCTGCCATTTAACATCCTTGTAACCTTAGGCAAGTCATCTATTCTAACCTAAAATGGAGACGTTAATATCTATATTGATGTAGTTTCAGTGTTGTCCCTGCCCAAATCTCACATGGAGATATAATCCTCAATGTTGGAGGTAGGGCCTGGTAGGGGGTGATTGGATCATGGGGTGGATTTCCGACTTCTGTTCTCTCAATAGTGAGTGAGTGAGTGAGTTACCGCGAGATCTGGTTGTTTGAAAGTGTGTGGCACCTCCCCGCTTCTCTTGCTCCTGCTCCCATCATGTGAGCTGCCTCGCTCCTCCTTTGCCGTCCACCATGAATGTAAGTTTCCTGAGGCTTTCCCAGAAGCTGAGCAGATGCCAGCATCATGCTTCCTCCTCTACAGTCTGTGGAACCGTGAGCCAATTAAACTTTTTTCTTTATAAATTACCCAGTCTCAGGTATTTCTTTGTAGCAATGTGAGGACAGACTAATACATATATCGTAGGATTTTTGTGAAAATTAATACAATGATAAAGGGTCTGGCATGCAGCAAGAACTTACAAATGCAGGGTCTTTGCAGTCACTTGGAAAACACTTCTTTCCACACTAGGAAATTACAAAATGGCTTTCATTCCCAAGAATTCATAGTTCTATGTCTTTACCTGATCAAACATGAATTTCTTCTACTTTGTAAAATCTTTTAAATTAAATTAAATTAAATTAAATTTTATTTTTCTGAGGCAAGGTCTGGCTCTGTCACCCAGGCTGGAGTGCAGTGGCAGGATCTTGGCCCACTGCAACCTCTGCCTCCCGGGCTCAGGCCACCCTCCCACTTCAGCCTCCCTAGGAGATGGGACTAAAGGTACACCCCACCATTCCTGGCTAGTGTTTATATTTTTTTGTAGAGATGGGATTTTGTCATGTTGCTCAGGCTGGTCTTGACCTTGTGAGCTTAAGCGACCTGCCCACCTTGGCCTCCCAAAGTGCTGGGATTACAGGCATGAGCTACTATGCCCGACCTAAATCTTGCCTGTATCTTTATCTTTAGAAGTTCAAAGATTGGCTGTTCAGCACCACTTCAAATTCAGTTTATTGAAGATTTACTTAGCTCGTAGGAGTTACTCTCTTACCCACTGTTAGAAAAAATAGTAGTCTTCATTCTGTGAGTCTTTATTTTTTTATTTCCACACTTGTCAAACCTGGTGAATCTTCTAAGATTCTAAACAAGAAATCAGTCATTTTAGCTCTTTATTATTGTGTTTACTCTTTATAACATCAACAATAATAGTAGTTTACATTTGGTTAAATGTTTAAAACTTATAGAGAACCCAAATTTGTATTACCTAATTTAATGTCCTCACAAACCCTTTGAGGTGGAGGCCATCATCATCTTGTTTACAGATAAGGAGATCGAGAGGCACTGAGTGTGGGTGACTTGGTCCTCTGATTCTAAGGAAAAACTTAATGTTTTCTTCTACCCCCTAGAGCCATTCTCCACCCAGGACCCTATAAATTGAATGACAAAAGAGAGATTAACAAGAGGAAAACAAATAGAAGTTAATTAATGTGTGCATCTGTGTCTGCTTTTCAATTGTCTTCAACTCAAAATAATCAATATGAGAAATAGCATAGTTTGGGGGGATGTATTCTGCTACCTGCTTTTCTGTTTTGCCCATCTGCAGATTCTGTTGTTTTCTTCAAGGTTACCAGTGCTCATCCTCTTTTTGTTTTTTCTTTCTACTGCAGTAGTCTTTCGTTCCTGTGTGGCCCAGGTTATTCAGCAGTTCCCTGTGACCCAGATTCTCTAGTCTAGAAAACATGTGTCTGTTTTTTTATTGATAGATTAGTATTTCTTAATCATGTGTTAATAGTCTACATTGGCTTCTCATTGCCCTGAGAAGCAACTTCAGGATCCTCTTACCTTCTTCCCACAAACCACTAGTCACTCTTTATTTCTTGTTAATTTCTAACATCCTGACAAGGTGAATGAAATGTACTTAAAATATAACTTCTTTAAGGTGGAACCATTTCACTTGTAACATTCTTTTGTCCCGTAGCACTCTGCTAAACTACTGTTTTTCATATATCTTTCTGTTTTGTTTGTTTGTTTGTTTTTGAGACAGTCTCTCTTTGTCGCCCAGGCTGGAGAGCAGCAAACCCTGCCTCCTGGATTTAAGTGATCCTCCCACCTCAGCCTCCGGAGTAGCTGGAAATCCAGCAGCACGCCACCATGCCTGGCTTATTTCTGTATTTTTAGTAGTAATAGGGTTTCACTATATTGGTCAGGCTGGTCTGGAACTCCTGACCTCAAGTGATCTGCCCACCTCGGCCTCCCAAAGTACTGGGATTACAGGCGTGAGCCACCGCGCCCGGCCATCTTTCATATATCTTTCTAAAGCAAAAAAAGCCAAATTCTTCCATCATGGTTTCCTTTGGGACTTCTAGGCCTACATTAAGTCTATTTTAAAAAATTATCTGATACACTTAGCTTTGTGTGTTTATTCTTTTTTCCCAAATTTTGTGTGGCTTATATTAGTTACTATTCATTATTGTTGAGTTATTTTTCAGATTCACTCATACTTGAACTGAATGACTTTGATTATAAATTCTTTGGGTATAAAGAGCACTGTCACTTTAAATTATTCTGTGACTAGCAGAAGCCAGTGTTGAGATGATAATGGTGATATTTAATATACTATTTTTCTGTATTAGGCATATCATAGATTTAACAACAATTATTAGATTTGGAGTCTCTGCTAGCTGCAGCCTTTTCCCAAATTCAAGGTATATTTCTGTGTAGCATATCTTCACAAAACATAAAAACACTAAACTGAAATTAAAACTGATTTGAAAGTATACTAGAGAGGATTGTGAAGATCTATGAAAATACATGACTTTTTTTTTTTTTTTATTAAGCATTTGTGATCACTGCCTACTCCATTTCCTAGCACCTTTTATTTTGTTATTCTTCTTTAGGTAAACAGCCATTCAGGAAGATGGTTTGTGCAAAAAGAATGAAAATAAATGCATGAAGGAAAATGTATGCACTAGCATCTCCTGTCTCTCCCTCTGAGATTTTATGTATGCTCTGCTTCAAAAACCAGTTTAAAAATAAAAAAGATGAGGGCGGTTGCAATCTGCTTCATTTTATGCAGATTAGGTATGGCCCTCGGGCACCTGCCAAATTGCTAATATGGCCTTCCGTTGGGCCTGATTAGTGTGAACCCGGATCTTTTCCATTAAAGCAGAAATGAATTTGTTGGGAATAAGGTAACAACAAAAGTGATGTGTTCACTAATAACCGTGGGTCAGGTTACATTAGAGCAGTTTCTCAGTGTGTACCTGAGGCAGACTACCCTCAGCATTTATGATTTCCTCCATCCTCACTTGGCTCCTCTCTGAGGACATCGTGGTTTTTAGAGACCGGTGGGACCGTGACCTCCTTTTATACTGAAGCTACTTTGAGAGGTCATTTTCTTCTACATTCCAAATGCAAAATGTTATTCTCATTTTTGTAAACACATCTGTAGGCCTTACACTTGTAATAACAAGTATCTTAAATTATCCAGAATGAATGTCTATATAAGGATATCCACTCTGGGCAATTGAATTTTTGGATAATTCCAATAGCCATTTTGAGTGCCCCTGGGTGAAGCATTAATTATCTTCCAAAAAGATAATGGAGACAATAAATATGGAACTATCAAGCATCTCTTATGACTCTATTAGAATACATTTTTAAGAAAATATTTTGATACCAATGATTGTATTCTGTGGGAAAAGAATGAGAGGTTTGTATGAACTAAGCAGCAACTGGAAGTTCAAAAAGACAAATTGGGCCCTATCTGCAGATTTGGGTGCATAAAGACTTACACAAAGTAAAGTCAGCTTTGTCAGTTGCCTAATTTAGCCCATATTGAAAATTACTGGAGCTTTAGCATAAGCAGTGTTTCACGTGAAGTCGTTTTGTAACCCAAATTATTTCTTGCCCATGGAGGAGTAAGAAACACATTTAACAGTTGACATTCTGCATCATCATGGACAGACCAGAGAGAGAAGTAGCTACACCCAAAATACATACGGAAGTCTTTTACGTGGGTTTGCTTCCCATTAAGTGGTTTATGGATGAATAAAATATTTATTTTTAAAGGCCTTATTCTGATTTATTAGAAGCATTATTGAATATACTACCCCAACCCAGTATTTTGTGTCTTCAAGTAATTTGATAGCAAGGGCAAGAATTGCAAAGCTTTTGTTTCCTATTTCTTAATTTTGTTTGGCGAAGTACAAATTAATTAAAGCTAAAATTATCTGTCACATAGATGTGATTGGGGAAGAAATTTATAATCATTTTTGGACTCTTACAGTTCTTAGAACATCATGTTTCAATATTATTATACAAGCATTTTTTTTTTGAGTGTCTACCAAGTGTCAGACACCAGGCTAGCTTAGATGAATGAGGTGGTTTCTGGTTGATTATGACCAGTTTTGAGATGTGTCCAAGTGTGCAAGAACCACAAACTGATAAAGAAATGTTCATGGGCATTTTAACTTAACAAAAATTTAGCTTACCTTGACTCATACTGGAAACTGTTATCAGAATTTAAAAATTAATGACTTGCTCTTTATTTCTGGTACAAATTAATTTTAATATAATATTGGGTAACTTGGTTAACTACTTTCTTCTAGTGTAGCAACATAATAATACCATGATAAACTTAAATGCCCAATTTCTTGATGGATTATTATAAGGTGCTTATGATAAAACACGATTGAACCAATTAAAAATGAGTAGAGGTAAACTGGGGCCCACTAAGGTGTCATCAGTATCCAAAGGCTCATCTGTATTCAGAAAATTAGACATGGTGACAGAGCGAGACTCCGTCTCAAAAAAAAAAAAAAAAAAAGAAAATTAGACATGAAAGAAATCAGTCTTATCGTAGTGAATATTTTCATGCTTTTCTCCCCATGTATTATAGAATGTGTATGTTAATAATGAAAGCAAAACAAAATAAAACAACATGAAATGAGATTAAATGGATCATTTTTTTTTTTTTTCATTTAAGTTAGTGGCTTGAGTGACTAAATATATTTTGATTTTTGATTTTCCTTCCTTTTAGATGTGGGAAGTTGATGGTGATATATTAGAATCAAAATGAAACACCACTTAAGTCATTTTAAGGATGGTTGAATTAAAAAAAATCCACATGACAGATTAGCTCTTGGGACCCCTTTGCAGGCTTTTGTCTATTTTTATTTATTTATTCATTTATTTACTTATTTTAGAAGCAGGGTCTCACTCTGTCAGCTCTCTGACTAGCTGGGACACAGGTACATGCCACCACGCCTGGCTTTTTATTTTTATTTTTATTTTTGCAGAGACAGGGTTTCTCTTTATGTTGTCCAGGCTGGTTTCCAACTCCTGGGCTCAAGCAATTCTCCCACTTCAGCCTCCCAAAGTGCTGGGATTACAGGCATGAGCCACAGAGCCTGGCCCACGGCCTTTTTTCTAATAGAATGTAATAGAAATCCACAGTATTAGCTCTCATACAGTTCTTGCCACCTTCTTATCTTTCTTACCGGGTTTTATATCTTAAAGCTCTGAATAAAAGTAAATCTTGTCTACATGTGGAGGGTCTTCATATATCAGTGATTCCTAGGGTATTTATTAGTATTTATAATCAGATAATTTTGAGATTTTTGTACCTTGCTCCCAATTTTCAGCATCATACTTCCTGAGCAAATTAAATTTATTTATTTATGTGGTCTATGCTATGGGCTTCATTGGTCATATACAAATATATCTTTAAGAAGAGGGGATTACTTATTTGTGGAGGTATGTAAACAATTTATTCTATTGGGTACTATGCAAATGCAAAATTGATCTGAGAGTATCTTGTCCTAATGATTGTGTTATTGTCTTTCATTAACATAAAAGTGTCCTGGGGAAAGTTACTCTTTAATAATTTTAACATAAAGAACTAATGAATACAATTATATTTATTTAGATAGAGAGAAGTCCATTAGTAGTCAGTAGGCAGCAGCTTTTGTTATTTTAGGAAGAAGTGCAGTCAGCTGGATGATATTCAATTTAAAAAAACCTGATTGAGCCATATTTTTTTTTTCGGTTGATCTGAAAGCATTGTTGTTTTGCTCACCAACTGGCAGACCTTCAATTATCCTGAATTTAGAATTTGTTTACTATACTTTGAAAGTTTAAAAATGAGCCCTTCCTGAGAAACAAAAAGCTGGATGCTTGCCATTTTTTTTTAAGAAAAATAGAACTTTAATGGCAGAAAAATCAATCTACCAATTCAATGTTGACTTTATTTCCAGTTTTGAAGGCTTAGTGTGTTTTTAAAATGACAGTCATCAAAGCTATCATAATTAATCCCCAAAGTTTTGGGGCGTCATTTTGATCTAGAATGTCAGAACTGCAAGGGGCCATGGAGATTATCAATAGGTCTCTGGGACTGTAGTGGATTCCACAAGATTTGGTTGAGGGTTTCAGCTATTGAGGCTCTTCTCTGTGCCTTTATCGGGTGTCTAGAACATCTCTTGGGCTAGTCTTCCTGGATATCCAGGGTACCAAGAGTATGGGCACTCACTTTTCCATGTGTTGGGGGTTGGCAGAATGCTGGGGAAGGGTCTGAGAGCACAAGGTCAACCTGCAAAGAAAGCTGGCACTGCCCACGGGCCACGGCACAGTGACCCTTCCTCCCTTCCAGCTTTATTCCCTCCTTCCCTCCTTTCCTTCTTTCCTTATCTCTGAGCCTCTACGATCTGCCAGGCACTGTGTTATCTGTGGAAGTTACAGTCTAGTGAAGAATAAAGGTCCCAAATATTTTTAAGTGCAGAGGCTCTCTGGGATCATTTGTAACAGAGGCTCTCTGGGATCATTTGTGGGTGGTCCCTGATGCCTTCCCTGATTGTGGACACTCCTACAGATGGCAAAACGGAGGTTCAAAGAGAATAAGTGGCCCCAGTCAGTAAGCTAGGACAAATTTCCTATCCTAGGGTCTTTTGGACCATGTCAGATGACTTGCCGTGTTAGCAGGTGACATTTTAGAAGATCCAAGTTTTTGCTTCTTTAAGTAAAGGCAACTTTCCCTTAAAAACATCCTAAAAAATGTAATGCTTACCTCTTTTATGTTGACTTACAATTCATTAATGCCAACATATGTGTATACAGGACTTCATAATTTCCAGTGCACTTTAACTCATGTTATTTTATTGTAATTACCATCTTGTGAGTCAGGCAGGGGAGTTTGTTTCTTGTTTTAGCTTTTAACTCCCCATTTTATAGAAGAGAAAATAGGGGCCCAGAGAGGGTAAGTGAGTTATCCACAGATGCAGAGCTGCATCCAACAGAGGGCAGATCCAAGATCTGGGATCTCTTGATTGCCAGGCTGCCGCTCTTCAAACAAAGGTGGGTATGTGACATACACACACCCAGTATTTTAGGCATCCTCATTTTATGGGGCTGTAGCCAGAGTTGTTAGAACAAGTTAAATTGACATGACCTTTGCCTTTTGGTGGTTTATAGTCTAAATATGGTTTAAAAAAAAAGCTTCAAGTTTATTAATACACAAGAAACTATTTTTTTTTTTCCTGGGTGTTGTCTATTCAGCCTATGCCAAGTCCTTCACACTTAAAAGGAAATAAAACACAGTTACAGTGCACCTTAGCCCTGCTTTCCTACTTACATGTCATAATGTTCCTCTTTCTCTTCAACAGTAATGAGATTTGCCAGTGAATTGAGGGGAAAAAAAAGGAATCGGGGAATTTTGATTTTCTGCTGTTTTAAGGAGAATTAGTGGATTAATCTAGATGCCCCCAGTCCTTGCTTTTTACTGGGCACCCTGGGCAGTGATGTCCAAATCTGGCTTATCACCAGCATCTCCTGGGATCTACCCCTGGAGCTTTTGTTTCAGAGGCCATGATGAGGCCCGTGACTGCTCTACAGATGAACTTGGAACCCATTTACTTAATCTGACCACTCCAAACACCACAGTTCTTAGTAATCTGCAAATTCCTGGGACTGGAGAGAAAAACAACCCATTTGTGACCTCTTCTACCCTCCAGATTATCTCTAACTGTGTGGTCCAGCTGCCACAGGATAGCTAGACATGCAAGGGGAATAGCCTCTAACTCTACCACAGTTCCATTGCCCATCAATTTATATGGCATTTTTCTGACATTGCTGAATATTTTTTGGGGCTCAAATAGGCCATTGTCATTATTTATCGCCATGTATGTTGTGACTGTAAGTCTACTTTTGATTCAATTAGAGAAACATTTGCCTACCGAGAGAACAACTCCTGTGTATTGGACTCTTGGCTTCTTTTTTGGCCATTAAAATGGTAGTGGAATATTTTAAAATTTGGTTTGCAGCCTTTAAATATGACATTTCCAAAAAATGTAAATCAAGGAACTGTCAGAATATCTTTAAATGTAAAACATCTGAAACTGTGTGCATTATTAGGTTTAATAGTGTATATATGAAAATGTCCCTGATATGTATATGAACATTGAAAGTAAAATTTATTAAAATATTCCTTTTTGTTTTGTTTTGTTTTGTTTTTGAGATGGAGTCTTGCTCTGTCGCCCAGGCTGGAGTGCAGTGGCGCAATCTCTGGTCACCGCAACCTCTGCCTCCTGGGTTCACGCCATTCTCCTGCCTCAGCCTCCCAAGTAGCTGGGACTACAGGCGCCTGCCACCACACCCAGCTAATTTTTTGTATTTTTAGTAGAAATGAGGTTTCACCGTGGTCTCGATCTCTGTACCTTGTGATCCACCCGCCTCGGCCTCCCTGAGTGCTGGGATTACAGGCGTGAGCCACCGCGCCCGGCCTAAAATATTCTAAAGGGAACAAAAACAAAACCCCAAAATCTTCAAACCGAAAGCAGTTGCCACTTCTACCAGTTATAGCCGTAGTTGCTTCTATGTATTGTAGTTTCTTAGCGAATTACTGTGAAATCAGGTTAGTTGGAACATGAATAAAAATGTACAACATAAATGAATATATGTTTGCCTTCATATTATTAATATATGGTGATGTTTTCTTTGATAATCTACATGCCATCATAATATTGCCCCTAAGATTAGGTATTATGTAACCATAAACTGTAGGAAACACAATATGCCTGGAGGACAATTCTAGAATATATAACTGGGAGCACGCAATTGATAGAGAGTTTCCAGGGATATTAAGCCCAGACACGGAGTACCTGGAAAGCCAGGTCCTCAGGAAAACCTGTTGCAACATTTGAAAAGAATACACATAATTAATTAGGATGAGAAAGATGTGAGGCAACTGTATTCTTAGACCTTCAGTATATACCTCTTACCCTAGAGGATGCAGAAGCATTGGCTAAACATAAGTTATGAATAGCATCTGCTAGAATGTAGCAAAGTATGTTTAAAAGAGTATTTCGCTTGTGTCTTTGATTATTGAAGATATTTTAGGGGGACAAATGCTAGGGGGAAATCTCTTTATGCAAATGTATTTCTGAATAGAAAGGAGGAAAAAAGAAGCTGCTTTGCATTACCTGCCAACATGAGTTTTTTAATTTAAAACTCTTTTAGAAAATGATTAAACTTAGAACAACAATAAGAAAATATGTACTGGATGAAATAGTTTTCAACCAGTGACATAAGTTTAGAACCAACCCCAAATAATTTCTCATCACACTTTTCTTTCTCATTTGTCTTATTCCTCCATGTAATAGTTTTAAATGGCACTCTTATGAAATAAATAACTAAACACCAACCACATTTTTTTTTCATATCCTGACCAATATTTTGGCTGTTTTACAGAAGAACTGGAATTCTGAAAATTAAATAAAGATTTCTGAAATGCTAACTACAGAAAGTTTTATTTAATTTATGGAATAATTTTGTTCTCTCCCTCTCCATTTTTTTTCAATAAGGTTTTTATTAATTTAGTCTAGTTACTTAGTGCTTATATTAAATAATCTAATAAAAGTCAGGGTTGTAACATAACATTTCCCAAATGTGAAGCAGCATCTATTACATGAGACAAAATCTTTATGCCGCAAAATTGTAAAAGCCATGTATAGAATTACAAGGCACCAAATGGTACTGTATATATTTCTAAAATAGAACATTTCTGTAGTGTAAGGGGGTAGTCAGCTCAAAAAAAAGTGTGACAGACAGCTGTATCACTATAGTTTATTCAGAAAGTACTGTAAAATTAATTTTGATTTTTAAATAATAATCTTCTTGATAATTTCCTCTGAAAGATAGAAATATGATTTAAATATACAGGTTAGTATTTTTAAAGGTAAAACCTACTTTGTTTGTGTTTGTCAGTGTTACCGGAATTCTTGCAAACAGAGAAGTTATCTGTGGGGATGGGAAACAGTGCATTGTGTGTGTGTGTGCTCACACACTTGCATCTCTTGATTTTTAGATAAATTCATGACAGTATATGTTCAGTGTATATTTTGAATCATTGAATTATTTATTTTTGTCTGGCATTTCCTTTTGTATTGTCATGAATGCAGGATTAAAACCATTGTAGGCTCCCAGACAAGTATGTTGTGAGGTTTCATTAATTTGTGTAAGTTATAAAGGCACTTGAATAATGTAAGATGACTCAAAAATGCTGTTTCATTTTCCACTTACTTTTACCCCAATGCAAGCCAGTTGAAATATATATATATAGAGAATCCTTAAAATCAAAGTAGAAGGTGTAGAAGAGTTAGGTTTATTCCAATAAGTTGTACTGGGGTACTGCTAAACTATGCATTAAAAAGGAAAATATGTATACTTCAAAAACCATTTTTGTTTTGCCTTTTTTTCTTTTTCCTCATTGAAAAGTCATTCCCACCACAGGTTTAGCAATAATAACTACAATTTATGTCTTTTTTGCTGCTGCAATTTGATGATATACCACAGTCAGGCCACAGGTTAGAAACACAGGCTGAATTATTATATACTGCTGGGTAGTGATTTCCTGTGAACTGATTTATGGATAAATAATTCTATGTTCTTATTATATAGGATAGACAGTTTTTAATTTCTTTAACAAAGCATAGCTGAACAACAGAAAATTATATGCTATAGCATATGAACACAACCACTCTGAGGAGGATAAACAGATGCAATCAATGTCATGAGTTCTCCTATTTTTACAAGGAGCCTCATCAGCAGTTGGTATTGTGGAAATAATACCGAGAACCAGAAGCCCCAAGGCTTAGTTCTTCTAAGGCTGGGGTTTTTATTGACACTCTTTTGCAGAGATCTTTTCCAGGGAGTTATGAGATATACAAACCCCAGCCTTTGGATATTAAAGCTAATGTCTCATTTTTTTTCTCGGGCTGAGTTTTCATTTTGCTTTAAAAGTTAATGTTAAAATGCACCTGGAATAAAAGAAAATTATCCATCCAGCTGAATTTTAAGAATACTGCTGGATATTTTGCTGGGTTGCTTATATCTGTTTCACAGATTGAACTGTAGGCTTTATTGTGCAGTATACCCAATATATATCTATTTTATCAGCATCTGTCTACATGCCACTGCAAACTGTGAGAATTGTTCTCATGTACTTCACAGGCAGCCTATTGTAGGCCTTCATGAAGTAAATATTTCTCATATTTGAGGTACAGGGGTAAAAGCTATCATCTTGGCTTATTTTAGGAGTGGTTTCACTTAGCTATGTGTTTAGCAATAATAAGCTTCTCTGCTCAATTGTGAGCTCCATAATTACAGGGACAGTATATATTGAGGTTATCTTTGCATCTTAGTGACTTTTGTTGGAGACACACAAGAAAAAAGTTGTTGAATGAATGCTTCATGCTTAATACAAACACTTCTAATGGCTCATTGATTATAATGTATTATCACATTTTATTTTGTCCTCAGACATGACTGACTTTCTAAAAGCTTGAATCAAATATTGATCAACTATAATGTGTATTATCACCACTCTTTTGTTTTTATATAATTAGAGGCAAATGATACTAAAAATGTGAATTACATATTTACTGAGAATAGTAACTGTTTTCTTTGAGATAAATACCAAAAACATGAACACAAACAACTATTGATATTTCTTTTGGTGAAATGTCAGCTCTTTAACTCTGGCAGAATACTGCATTGAGAAAATAAAAAACTGGTTTCCATTATTGCATCTTTTTAATTTTAGACAAAAATTGCCTCCATTCCCAATCTAATTTTATATCACTAATGGGAAATTTACCTACAATTGCATTTTGTTATTTGGTCTGTACACATTACACATTGAGTGGATTGGTGCTCTATATTTTAGTGAACAGATTTGTCTGGATATAGACGGTTTTATTCATACTGTGCTCAATTCAATCATGTTAACATTTATATGAATTTCAACCCCAAAATAAAGGCCCATAATTTGTGACTCAAAGACCTTGAAACAGCATCTGTAATAGTCTTCGACACCAAGCATTTTCTAAATGTCTGCAGATGACAAATTCCTTGTAAATAATAAAGATGATTGGAAAACAATGTTTATGTCTGAAATGGCACTGTTGTGGGAAACTGTTTTTTCCAGAGAAGTCCCAAGTTTAACTGGCTCTTCAGTCTTCTGGGACTGTGACGTCACCTGTTTGCTCTTTGGTCTCATTTATTCCTTGGTTTAACATTAAATGTCCAGACACTGCCTGATGTGTGACTGTGGACGCGCTCTGGCCCTCCTCTCCAGGGGCCCATTGTGTGGTTGGGCACTTGGATGTGGGTACATCCTCAGGGCATCGGTAACAGAGCTGAGCAGAAAGGATATTGGCCCAGTAGTTCAAAAACTTGCAAAATGAAGCCTAGGTTTTAGTCCTGGTTTTCATCCACTTATGTCCTTGAAAAGTCATTCTTTGACCTTCAGCTTACTTCCAGGTAGAATGCTGAGTCCAGGCTGTTTTCATAATTATAAACTAATGGTTGTATAAAACACTGCAAACTGTAAAGTAACATAAAGGGATGTTGTGAATAAGTTTTTTATAAGGTATACAAACCAACCAAGAATATTTATTGTACCGTGTTATAGAGAAAGGATTACTTCAGGTGGGTTATCAGGGTTGGAATTATTCCCATGGCAGAATTTCAGCAATAATATAGACAATTTCTAGAAGTGAATATTGGGGATCAATACTCTAGACAGAGTGAGAGTGTGATAAATTTTCAGAGAAAAAATGGAAATTGCCATGCATTTAGCATCTGCTGTGTTCCTGGCTGAACTCAAGGGTGTGTGTGTGTGTGTGTGTGCACATGCGTGTGCACGCGTATGAAATATTTCGTAATTTAATCATCACTAGTTTTTCTCATTTTTCAAATTGGGGTTACAAAACTTACTCATAGAATGTGAATGTTGGGAATAACATCTGTATACTTAAGTTATGCCATCATTATTGACATTTCTCTAGTGCTACAATATTATCCTCAATGACCACATAACTTGTTCTTGCTTCTTTGTCCTTGTTCACTACACTGGAGTGATTGGTGGGGTCTGCATCCCTCCGTAGAAGCCAGGAAGAGGCTGTTGTAATTGTAACTAGACATACCGACCTGAATTATTTCAGTTCTTTTTTCTCCCTTTGGAATGCGTGCCGTTTTTAATCCACCTGCAGTCCAGTACCGGTTGAGCATCTCAAATCTGAAATTCTGAAATCTGAAATGTTCCAAAATCTGAGATCTTTTGAGTGTCAACATGGTGCCCAAAGGAAATGCTCATTCGAGCATTTCAAATTTTGAATTTTTGGATTTGGGGTGCCTACCTGGTAGGTATAATGCAACTATTTCAAAATCTGAAAAAATCAGAAATATGAATTGCTTCTGGTTCTCCAAGGATTTTGGATAAGGAATACTCAACCTGTATAAATTAATCTCTGGAAGTTTTGCTTTATTGTTGTTATGTGTACACTAAGAAACTTACAATGATCTATTGTCCCTTAAGTTTTATGGAGCACTTATGTAGCAGTCCCAGTGCTAGTCTCCTTTTCATGTAAAGTCTCATGATAACCCTAAAGGGTAGGCATTGTTCTTATCCCCATTTTACAGATATGGAAATGGACACATGGAAAGACTAAACAATTTACTCAAAGTCTCACAGGTGACAAGCAGAGGAAGCTGGGTGTAAACTCACCTTTGACTCCGGACCTTACTCCTAACCTTTGACCTATACAGTGTGCTACTGAGTCAGGCATTCATGGCCTCCCGAAACTTGGAACCAGTCTTTTCTTCTAGTTTGCCTCTCACTTGAGCCAGTGTGATAACGAGAAGAGTGAGAGCCTGGTCTTTGAAGTGAATCTGAGCTCTGCTACTTGCTAATAATATTACCTAGGCTGCTTAAGATAACCCATCCCTTCTGAATCTCCATTTCCTCATGGAGGGAGTTGAAACTAGATATTCAGGGGTAAAGAACTGATGGAGAAATTGGAGGTACACTTATACTAGATTTGATGGTGCAGAAAATAAGAGACTGAGGGAACAGAGAGATTGTCGTAGTGTTTTTGTTTGTTTTGAAGTAGGGGAGGGCTAGGTGCAGTGGCTCATGCCTGTAATCCCAGCACTTTGGGAGGCTGCGGTGGGCAGATCGCTTGTGCCCAGGAGTTGGAGACCAGCCTGGCCAACATGATGAAACCCTGTCTCTATAAAAGTACAAAACTTGCCAGGTGTGGTGGCATATACCTGTAGTCCCAACTACTTGGGAGGCTGATGTGGGAGGTTGGCTTGAGCCTGGGAGGCAGAGGTTGCAGTGAGCTGAGATCTCACCGGTACACTTCAGCTTGGGTGACAGAGCCAGACCCTGTGTTAGAAACAAACAAACAAACAAACAAAAAAAGTAGAGGAGATGTGAATCTACTTATAGGTCAAAGGAAAGAAGCCACTGAGGAGCAAGGATGGAAGAAATGAATGGGGAAGTGGTGGGAATAGAGGATGGGACACATTGATGTATACTCCTCCTTTGTGATTTAAAACAAAAGTCTTTTATAGACACATGACTGAAAGCTAATATAATCATCAAAAATCTTTTGAGTCAATGTATTTTGAAATAAACTATCTCTTCTCTTTAAGACACATTAAAAAGGTCAAAAGAATGACTAAATTTTTGAGATTAAATTATATTCAAGCTCTTTACTAATTTTTACATTTAATCTGCATAGTATTCTTGTAAGATCAGTACTTTTATTGTTCCAGTTTACAGATGAGAGGATTGAGGTATGGAGAATTTTAAGTAACTTGGTAGGGTTACATAATTAGTAGGTGACAGAGCCAGGATGTGAACAGAGGCAATTTAACTTGGAAGCCTGCATTCTTAGTCACTATGGTATACTGCTTCCCAATTTGATTTCCTCAATTAACACTTGACTACTATTCCAAGTAATATTTTTGTCTATTTTATATCGGGGAAGAAGGACTGTTCTAAAGAATGTATTTGCAAAGAGGATTAATACAGTACGTTAGACAGAGACCCTGTTTGGAGGAAAGGCTCATTAAGAGTTACTCCAAGCCTCTACCTGACTGGAGTAGAGTGGGCTTCTGGCCATAGCTCTCCTAGCAGATCTTGTACCTGCAGACCCTGGTAAATAGCTGTGCAGAGACCATGACTTCTAGGACTGTGCAAGTTAGTTAATAAGGTGCAAAAAAGGAAAAGCACACACTTCCCATTGCCTGGGAAAATAGCATGTGCCAACAGCTCTCTTCCAAGATATAGAAACCAAACTGTAGCAGCTGCTCTATGTGGAGGTATTAAGTGTTGTTAAAACACCTGTGTGTGTCTAATTCCAGCCCAAACAAGTCTTCTTCCGGCTCATCAAGGTGGGGTAAGAATTTACCTATATGGAGATTCTATTTCCAGTAGAATGAGTTGTCTATTATTTCCTGTAGAGATTTCTCTCCCTCCCCTCTCTAAAAAATTGAGGTATAATTTACATACAAAAATATATGGATATTAAGTGATCAGTTTGATAAATTTTGACAATTTGTATAACCATGCAACCACCATGCCAAACAAGAAAATCCCCATATGTCCTTGTCTATGTAATGCCCCTTTCTGTCCCTCTGACTTCTATCCCCATTAGATTAGTCTTGCATGTTCTTGTATTTCATATAAATGAAATCATACAGATATATTCTGTTGTGTCTGGCTGTAGTGTGGTGTATGCTTACAATGGAATGCTTCTTTACAATAAAAAGGAATCAACTACTGACACCACAACAGCTTGAATGAATCTCTTGTAGAGTTGTGCGTTGAAGCTTGTAGGGTCCTTTTTTTTATATTACTTGCATAGTCTTAGTAACCAAAATGACCCACAAAATCTGCTTCTTTTACTTGCCTATCATAGTGCACAACTGTCAACTTCATTCCCCCCCCATTCTGTCATATATTATCTGTGTGACTTTAGAACACAGCCAATTTATATTCAGCTTATGGGTGATCATGATAATGACTTTTGAAAGGAATTTAAAATTGTAGAATGATTTTTTAAAAAGGAAATATGTTAGACATGTTACATGGTTTCTTTTTAGTATTTGCAAATGTCAGGAGTAAAAGAAGCAAGGAAGCAGACCCACTCTTTTGTGGGTGGCTGTCCAGTGGGCCCTGGATGTTCATTTCATGACTACTACATGCTGTGTGCTGTGCACTTTTCATTGTCATGAGAGAGAATGTTAGGAAAACTATCCCCGCAAGAAAACAGCTTTTCTTGGCAAGTGAAATATGACTTAAGGAGCCAGAACTGGAGACATACGGTACTATGAATGAGAGCTGTGTTACTTTATTGGATCTGAGTCCAGGCACTATTTATACTGCAGCATATTCAGCACCAGATTGTTAAATCTTAATACTGAAACAGTGTATCATTTTAATATTTTTGTTCTGTTTATTCCCTGTTTTCAAGCATTATGTCAAGCATTGCGCATTCATTTATTTCATCTTGGACAGGACGTGCCCTGACCAGAAAGTCCATTTCCTATTGCTGGAATTTTGCCCCGTAGCTGTCATTTTGTGAAGCTCTTAAAAGTTCACTTGGGTACACAGGTGTTTTCTCTCTTTGATGATAATATATTTTTTAAAGAACAGTGTAGTTGGACTCACCTGTATTGTCAAAAATAAAAATGCTGTTTTTCTTTTATCACTAAAGCATCACTGCTTTTTATGTGTGGCAATTTCTGACATCCTGGAGACCATGGGATTTTTCATCGCCTACAAATAAAATTTTTGTTACCCTGTGTCGCATGTGAAATGGGTTTCTCTATTTTTCTTCATCAATGTTACGTGTGCCCTGTGTACCAGATAAAATGGGCCTATCTTATGAATAAGTTAGCATTTTCACCGTATGTTGCTGAAACCATCCCATGAATCTTCCTCTAACAAGGGTATTCCTAAAATTGCTGCTCTACGTACCCCAAGCTTAAAAAGGATTTTTATTATTTTTTCATTGTTATGCATGTTTACCATATGCAGCAGGAAATCCACAGGGAAAAAGTGCTATTGTCACTGTCAAAAGAGCTGAGGAATAAAAAAAAGAAAGGAAGTTGAGGGCATCTTTGCTATTTCTGATCTGTGGTCAATCACCGTGGTATTGCATTTGGCCTGGGAAAGCAACCCCACTGCCTGCTGAAACGCAGATATGGGAGCGAACTCTAACTGCTTCATGAGCTCCAAATGCTGTTCGCACTGGGAATCGCACCACAGTCAGGATGTAACTGCGTGCTGAGCCCACACACAGGAATTTTCTTGTACAATTCAAAACTGAATCTTATATTTACTTAAGGCTTACTTTTTTTTTATGTCTATGAAATCAGCAGTCCTGTATATTTAGCATCAGCCTTAAGTTAGAATGTGAAACAATTCTGGGGGGAAGGAAGTATCCGTATGGTTTTCTAAGTAATTTAAGAAACAGGAAAACATAAAAGAACTGATTGTCTGTGATTAAACCTCATTCTTTCCTTCCCATCTTCCTGTATAGTTAACTAACTCAATTGTCAGCCAGAAAGAAATAGCTTATTGCACTGGGTTGTAAAATATCTGAGTGGGCCTTGGATGTTGATGATTGAATGACCTTCTTAACATTGAACAAACAATGGGGAGGTTTAATAAATAGCAGATATATGTTTATTATGTTTTTCTTCCCTGTGCAGGAATAATCAAGCTGGGAAGGTGGAACCCTCTCCCCCTCAGTTATGTGACAGATGCACCCGACGCGACAGTGGCCGACATGCTACAAGATGTCTATCATGTTGTGACGTTGAAAATCCAATTACAAAGGTGGGTGTTTCTGAACATCTGCTTTTCCTTGCTGTCAGAGCTGCTCCGTCCATCATAGATTCACTGCAAAGATCAGCATGTCCTGTCTCTTAATTTCTGGACATTGGACAAAATGAAAAGAAGGAGAGAGAGGGAAAGAAGGAGAGAAGGAGAAGGGTGGCCCTTCCCCAGGTGTCTTTATAGTCACATTCCAACTACTTTATGCTTTGTTTTCAGAAGCAGTGAAGTGGTAACCTAGGGGCGCCTTGACAAATCATTAAAAATCTATAGCCCTTAGGAGGAGCTTTACACAGCCCCTTATTCAATGGGTCCTCTAGGCCTGGTTAAATGTGTAGCACATAGTATTTGAAGAATAAACACCTCTGCTGTTTTCACATTGGTGTTATGAGGGGAGAGTTTTGTTCTTGTAGGAGGTTTATCAAGAATGTCCTGACATAGGAGATCTTTTTCTTCCCTTTCCAAGGGCCACATCAAAACAAACAAACAAACAAACAAACAAAAACACACTTTGTGGCCTGCAGAGATTCTGGGGATGATTTCTTTATTTTTTCAAATATGGCATCTGGAACAAGATATCTCTCTAAAGAACTGGAGGTTCTTTGCAGTCTTTTATTGTAAAGTGCCTGATAGGTGTGATTTAAGGAGTGTTGTCCTTTAGTGTAAGTGTTTTGAATTTTCCCCTTTTGGGGAATTTATACTTTAAAAATGGATCCCCAGCATCCCCATCTGTGTCTATGAATGGGTGAGGATCTGAAAAGTCATTTTTTGGTTCAGAAAGTAACTCTGAGCCATTCTATGAGGGTGAGGGTGGGCCTTCCAACTGCAAATCTGACAGGGGATGTTTGTTTACAGTTAACCTTAGGCATGCACAATAATTACATTTGTACTGGGGAAGTTTATAACCACATTGCCATGCCATTTCCACCAGCACATTGGAAAAATCATATTTTATAAAAATAGCATTTCTTGTATTGGAAGTGTCTATTTTTCTTGGATGAGTGGGATGACAAACTTAAAAGAGACCCTTTGGGCCCTAGCAAAGTCTTGGAGAAGCAGTTTTACTTCCCTTCCTTCACTTAGACCCCATACTTCAGCATTTCTTCTGAAGCTCCCACAAGACCCAAGAATGGCTGCTGCACTGTCTCCTCTTCAGTCAGGGGCCCTGGTTGAGGTTTGTGTGTTGTTCATTATTGTTCTGTTTTGCAGTTGTTCAAAGTTGGAAGACTTGCCTGCGGAGCAGTGGAACCATGCCACAGTCCGCAATGCCTTAAAGGAACTGCTCAAAGAGATGAACCAGAGCACATTAGCCAAAGAATGCCCTCTCTCCCAGGTCAGTATCTTCAGGTGGGGGTCTGGGAAACAGAAGAAGCCATTGGTAGACCCTCTAGCAGGGGGTTCCTTCTGCTTAAACAACTGTCTTCTCTTTCTTTTATTTATAGACTTACGCTGCATTTGAGGTGTAAAAGATTATGTTGCTTCTGGTTGTAGAATAGAAGTTATAGCTTATTAGCCGGGCATGGGGTAGCACTTTGGGAGGCTGAGGCAGGCTGATTGCTTGAGCTCAGGAGTTTGAAACCAGCCTGGGCAACATGGCGAAACCCCATCTCTACAAAGAATACAAAAATTAGCTGGGCGTGGTGGCATGTGCCTGTAGTCCCAGCTACTCAGGAGGCTGAGCTGGGAGGATTGCTTCAGACTGGGAGGTGGAGATTGCAGTCAGCCAAGATCATACTACTGTACTGTAGCCTGGATGACAGAGTGAGACCCTGGGTGGGTCTTAAAAAAAAAAATTAG
Organism: Pongo pygmaeus; assembly: GCF_028885625.2. NCBI lineage: Eukaryota > Metazoa > Chordata > Mammalia > Primates > Hominidae > Pongo > Pongo pygmaeus. The sequence goes on along the minus strand of NC_072384.2, from coordinate 99,422,448 downwards.
CATTTATTGAGACTTTGGGTAAAGAGTATTAAAGGAGAGAGTATTAAAACATTTTATGTATACGGGCCAGGCATGGTGGCTCACACCTGTAATCCTATCACTTTGGGAGGCCAAGGCCAGAGGATTCCTTGAGCCTTGGAGTTCGAGACCAGACTGGGCAACATAGCAAGATAGCGAGACCCTGTCTCTAAAAAAAAAAAAAAAAAGAAAAGAAAATAGACATTTTACATATACAGCCATTAACTTCTCACATATTTCATCAGAGATAGGGACCAGTGTCTCCATTTTATAGATCAAGAAACAGGAGCTTAGAGAAGCACTTACATTCACTGCCTAAGCATACTAGCTGGCTAAGTGGCAGGCTGAGATGCTACTCCCTACCCCCCTGTTTCAAAGTGGATGCACCAGATTGTTGTTTTATTTGGTCAGCTGGATGAGTCAGCCATGCTAAACCCATCTATGCATGATTTATTGGGCCTTTTGCCTGTCTGGTGTAGAGAGATGATCTTTACATCATATACATTTGTAGAGGTTTTGTAGTGAATTCACCACAAGAAAATGCGTCATGAGGAAAAGTGATACTCTATTTTTTAGTGAACGCACCATAAACTAATACAAGCCATGAAAATGAGATGGAGAGGATCAAAAGAAGAGCAGTGGAGGAAAGGACTGCCTTTTCCATTTGTGTTCATGGGCTGGGACCCATTTTTTTCTACTGATGAGATAGTATTTTGCCTATGGTGGATTAGGGCTGCTGTAGAAATGAACCCAGGTTGACAAATTATCTAAGGCTTTGAATGGAAATCTGTTTCCTGGTGTGAGCTGCTACACATGATTTAAGACAATGTTAAGTTCAAGGGAAAATAATGAGAAACCTATTACAGAAACTTGCTGTGCCATGAGCTTTGTTCCAGGGTAAGGGAGTCTCTGGAAGATGGGAAGGCTATTGGTTAAGAGCATGTATCCTGGAATCAGGGCTGGATTCATGTCCTGGTTGACAAGCCTCTATAACCTTACCTTTATGAGCCCCCCTTGTTTGGTTAGTAAAACTGAGTAGTAATGGTTCTGAGTTATATAAAGAGGATTAAATGATTGGAAATTACATAAAATGCTTGGCCTAATGCCTGGCGTGCAATGATGCACCATAAACAGTATCAGCTATTATTATTGAGATATGATGTGAACTGAATGTGTGTGTGTGTGTGTGTGTGTGTCTTTGAGGGTGTTTTGGAATTTGGATCCTCTGAAGCAAAGTATGCTATTAATATTTTTGCTTCGAAAAAAATCAAGAAGGCATGCATTCACGTATAGGCAGCTAGATAGAAAAGGATATTATTCTGACCTTATGTTTAGGACTTTTCATGCAGGCCATTTTAATACCTACCTGTAGGTGTGTATGTAGATGTTAAAGCCTTGATGCCTACAAAGTTATAAAATGCATATTTTGATTATACTGGTGATACAAAGGAACTGGACAAAGAACAAGTTAGGAAAAGCTGTGAATGATTTTTCCCAAATTTCACAATCATTCACAATTAATTTTCTCTTGCATTCACATGGAAGTCAAAATGGGCTTTGTCTGGAAGTGTACAAGCCTCTAACTTGATATTACCAATTCAGAAATTTATCCAGGGCTTCTGAGGCATGTGGAAGTTTGGTCCAAACTGTTGTATCATGACAATCATGTTTGGTTATAATTGTAGATATGACTAGAGAGGCAACATGAGTGAGGAGAATCCAGATCAGAAGCCAAGAGCCCTGGGTTCTAATCTCAGTTCTTTTATGCCAGATATGTGATCCTGGGCAAGTCTATTCATTTCTCAGGGCCTCGTTAAACTCTTCTATAAGCTGGGCATCATTGTATTTGCATGTTTCACATAGTTCGGAGGGTTGTCTTGACGTTCAAATGAGATCATCTTTACCCCTATCATAAAAACCTCTTTCCCCTTCCACTGTCTGCTCTCATGGTTTGCTCACGTAGTTGCCTGACCTGAACAGTTCCTTCTCCTTCACCCTTCTGTTTGATCCTATGGGTTCCATCACTTCTCCATCTAAAATCTTTTTCCCTTGTGCCACTGCCTTGTTCATTCTTTCATCATCTGTCATCTAAGGTATTTCAGGTCTTTTTGCCTCATGACTTTTCTCCTGCCACCTGATTCTCCTGTGTTCCTTGTTTATAATTCCTCAGTCACTCTCCCTACCCACCCTATAGGAAGTACAGACTCCATAGCATAAAGACCATCAAGATGACACTGTTCAGCCTTATATTTCACTAGAGCTACCTTCTTCCCTCTTCCTGCACTCATTCTATATTCCAAACACATGAAATTAATTATTTTGAAATGTTTACCATTGCTCAAAATATCTCTTGAGAGTGGGAGCAACCTAACTAGTGTAGCATTACAAATCTAACAAAGCCATCTTCTGTATTATCTTAAAATTTAATGCCAAGTTTATATTCTAGTCCATATACCTGTTTTGTTGTTTTGTTTTTGTTTTTTTGTTTTTTGAGACAGAATTTCGCTCTGTCACCCGGGCTGAAGTGCAGTGGCACGATCTCAGCTCAGTGCAACTGCCACCTCCCTGTTCAAGCGATTCTCCCGTGTCAGCCTCCTGAGTAGCTGGGACCACAGGCATGTGCCACCATGCCTGGCTATTTTTTTGTATTTTTAGTAGAGACATGATTTCACCATGTTAGCCAGGATGGTCTCGATCTTATGACCTCGTGATCCATCTGCCTCAGCCTCCCAAAGTGCTGGGATTACAGGCGTGAGCCACTGCTCCTGGCCCCTGTGTTTTAAATATTTTTAAAATGGCATAAAATCATTTTGCCTGTTAAGTTAGTAATCTCCTTCTCTTCACATGAGATTGGTTCTTCAGGGAGATGTACCTTGTTAATCTCTGGCTTTGAAAGCCCCTGAACACAATCCTGGTGACTCTAGAGTCCTTCAGTTTGACACTTGCTTGCTTTTGCATGCGTGATTTCACCTGGCTAGAATGCACTACTCTTTTCTACTTGATGAAATTATCTTTCAGATTCCAGCTGGAAAGACACTGCTAGTAAAGTGCCTCAACCTCCTGGTTGAAGTAGTTGCTACTTCTGCTCTTAGTAGCCTTTGTAAATAACCCTGTCACAGCACTTATCTCAGCCTGTTGTCATTGTTGCCTGTCAGTTTCCATCACTAGATGGACTGTCCCCAATAACAGAGGCCATCTCTTATTGATCTTTGTGTCCACAGCATTCAGCATAATATATAGTTTGTATGTAGCTGTTACTATAATGCAGGAATTTAACCTTTTAGCAGGATAATTCTTTGTGGTGGGGGGCTGTCCTGTGCATTGCAGCATCCCCGTCCATTACCCACTAGATGCCACTAGCATGCCACTATACCCCTTCCCCCAGTTGTGACAACCAAAATGTCTCCACATGTTGCCAAAGGTCCCATGACAGGAGCAATACCATTCTCAGTTAACCAATTCTCTGATGTGCTTAATGAATTAAGTTTAAAAATGTTTCAGAAAGTGTAGTTTTATTAGTATGTAAAGTTAAAGTTTTATCGTTATTACAGTGTTCTTGGCAGATCCAAAACATTTTGAACTAGAAATAGTGAATAGAGTAATTTGGTGATTGATGCCCAGCACATTTTGGTTAAACAGGGGCTCATTTCTGTTGTTTAGATTTGGGTGAGATTTGATTTAGGCTTCTGATATGTTGTGTGATTATGGAAAATCTCACTGGGGTAGCTCTTTTCAGCTAGCATGGATATGTAATGTGGACCCTGGCATTCATCCTACGCCATTATCCTTAAACATTCCAGATTATTCACTTAAATTGCATAGCTAGATTGTAATTTAGTGTGGAGATAAGCGTGCCTATGTTGTTGGTGGTTGTCATAGAACAGATGCATGCAGTTTTTGTAGTTCAGCCTATATAAAGTAAAAAAGAATGCATTTTTGTTCTAAGCAAGGTGAAACGGTAATTCAACAGTATATTTCCACCAGCATTCCTGGAGTCCTGATTAAGAATCAGGCACTTTGCGATGGGCTGGGGATATAACAGTGAATCTGAGGGAGGAACTAAAACCCTTTTAATGAAGGAAGAAGAGAGTGAGGCATCCAGTACTACTCACCTTAGGTGAGAAAGGTGGCTTGTTGGGTTTTTCAAAAATAGACTCAACTCATGAGTAAAAGATTCCTGTTATTGAAATAATTCTTCCTTATTACCCCCAAGCCAAACCATTTTAGGTGATTCTTTATTTGAGTTTGGCAATTACAAAAGGGAATGATTCAGTGGATAGTTCATACTTTCTTGAACACCCCAGTGGTCTGAAGTTCAAAAGAGCAGTTTTGAAGGCGGAAGAAAGGTATGGAGAAGTCCATAAAAGTGGAACAATTGTAGCCTGAGGTATATATATATTTAAAACAGGGAAGTAATGATTTAGCCGTTCTGTCTGGCCAGATGCTTGGAGAGTACAGATTGTGGTTGTGTGTCTGCGTATTTGTTTTTGATTTCACCTTTCAAAGTGTGCTTAAGTGCTGGCACCTCTTCCTTTTCCTCTGATGTCTCTGTGAGTAACCACTTGCAGCCTCTTTCCTCTGCCACTGGCTGTCCTGAGCATCCTAATTTAGCAGACCTTAGGCATAGTCCTCCCTTATTAAATAGTCCTTAGCTGTTCCAATCTGAAAACATTATGATTGCATCTTTCTGTGGCTTACTTATTCTTACTTGAGGAAGAGTTGAAATACCTAAGGTTGGCTTTTGATTGCAAAACCCCAGGTGCTCAGGGTTTTGACCCATTTAAATAAGTAGAGGTACCAGTACCTGCCTTGTGCATCTCACAGGTGATCATGATGTTCAAATGGGATGACTAAAGAGACAATCTTGTTAACTGAAAATTGTGGGGTTTTTTTTTTTTTTTTTCCTTTTTGCGATGGAGTCTTGCTCAGTTGCCCAGGCTGGAGTACAGTGGCATGATCTCAGCTCACGGCAGCCTCTGCCTCCCGGGCTGAAGCAATTCTCCCCCCTCAGCCTCCCAAGTAGCTGGCATTATAGGTGAGCACCACCATGCCTGGCTAATTTTTGTGTTTTTAGTAGAGATGAGGTTTCACCATGTTAGCCAGACTAGTCTTGAACTCCTGATCCCAAGTGACCCTCCTGCCTCGGTCTCCCAAAGTGCTGGGATTATAGGCATGAGCCACTGCACCTAGCCTGAAAATTGTAATGAAAAGAACAATTTGCAAGTGCATGCAACTTCCAATGTGCTCCATCTCCTAAACATATTCTCTGTGACTCTAGACATGTTTTTTATGGTAAAATATACATAACATGAAGTTTACCATTCTAAACATTTTTAAGCTTACAATTGAGTAGCATTGATTACATTCACAGTGTTGTGCAACCATCACCCCTGTCTCTTTCCAGAACTTTTTCATCACTCCAAATGGAAAGTCTGTAACCTTTAAGTAACAATTCCTTATTCCCCTCTCATCCTGACCCCTGGTAGCCTCTATTCTGTATTCTGCCTCTGTGAATTTGCCTATTCTACCTACCTTATGTAAGTGGAATCATAGAACATTTATTTTGTTCTGGTTTATTTTACTTAGCATGTAGACATGTTTTTGAAGCAGCTCTGTCCCATGGTGCTGGTTGAGGCTTTGTTGCTAAATATTTGAGGAACAAAATGACTGACTAAAGTTATTGAGCTGCAAAGATGTTACTAGATTTCCAGTGTGACAATGGTATGGCATTCATATAGTGTGCCTTTAGAAATAGATTGTAGGATAATTATTTCTGTCATCCTGAGCAAGCCTTACCCATTTGGACTTAACTCATATGTACAACATGCCAAAACAATTGAGTAGTGAAATCAAGCAGCCAATTGGGTCAGCAGAAAAAAACAAATTGAGCATGTGCTCATCATATATAGTGGCTGATCAACTGCATGGACCAGAATCATGTTAACCAGTTGCCAACTGTCCGTTTAATTTAACCTAAGTTCATGTATGTAGTGGGGATGCATCATATCTTGTGTTAACCAGTTGCCAACTGTCTGTTTTAGTTATTTTCATGTGAGGTTGTTTTAGTTTGTGTCCCAACCTCATGGACTCATGTTGAAGAAGGCTCACAAATGACAGCTTGAAAATATTCCTAACCAAGGGATTACAGTGATCATAAGAAATGATTGCATAGTGGGGAGAAAGATGCCATTTGTTGATTCCACATCTTGTGCTAGGCCTTTTACACAAATCGTCTCACAGAAGAATCCTTACACTCTCTGATTCAGGAGACAATAACCCCAATCACAGGTGAGGGTGCTGACGTTAGACAAGCGAGCCATTCAGCAACACCTTAGGGGAAGAGCTCTCAAATGTAGTGTTTTCATACTCCAAAGTTCAGAGGAAGTGTTTCTTTCCCTTAAAATGGCAGCAGTTTTCAATTCTGATGTTATAGCTCAGAAGTGGGGACAGAGAGGGATAGTAGAAGGCTGCCAAATGATATTAAATGAATTTTTTTCATGACAAAGTAATTCCTCAAAATCAGTTTTTTTCCCTTTACCTAATTGAAGTATCATTATATTCTCATGTTTAATATGTTATTTAGCATATCACCAAGCAGGTTGAAAAGGCCGAAAATCAGCAAAGAATGCACATATTACTCATTGCCTGTCTTTGCTCTCTCCCTCATGTAGACATAGAAGAGGAGGCTAGGGGATGCCCCTCCTCTTCCCTCAGACAGGGGATTCTCACTGACAGAATATGTAATTCTTCACGTCGGTTTAAAAATGTTCTTCTTCATAGCAAGTGTATTACGTGTTTTCAGCTTAGCTACTCTTAGTACCACACTGCTGTTCAAACAAATAAATCCCTCCAAGCCAAGCAGAATGTAGTGAAGGATATCCAGTTATTTTATGTTTTGTTTTATTTTGGGAAAAGGGGATGCTCAGATCTCTGTTTTTCTAAGTGTATCATACAAATCATTTTAACCTGTGTTTATTATTTTGCTTTTTCCTATTAAGTTTTAAATTCCCTTTAGGTTCCGTAGTTTTCTTGGATTGTAAACTTCTTAGTTAACTCACATAAGGGGCCTGAGATCACAACTTCATGTTTTCCTTTTTTTGCTGTTGTTACCTTGTTTTTTGTTTTGTCTAAAGTATTGGTTGCAGCATCAGCCGTTGAGCTTGTGGTCGCTGATAGAGGTGGTGGTGAATGTTTCCTTCCATTCATTCGTTAGTCTCCCTTCTTAAGAGACCCATGAAATACTGGTCCACTAACAGAGTGTCTTCATGGTGCCTCCCAGTGCTATTTGACTTTGGGAAAGATGCTTTTCATTCTGAGCTTCTGGGGCCTCAGTTTGAAAATGGAACCATGCTTATAATCATATGTGACATCTATTCTCTGGGCTAGTTGAAAAACAAGTGAGTTAAAAAGTTGTTTCGGGAACCTAAAAGAAAATTTATTTTTAGATAGATCAATCTAGCTATCATAAGTATTAAATACCAATATTGTAAAATTTATTCTCTTGCAGTTTGGCTTAGAGCAAATTCAAGCCTGCTAGTAAACTTTGGAATAAGTAAAGAAAAATTCTAATATAGTTTGATTTCTGAAATACCTTATTTTAAAAAAATTCCAGATATTAATGGCCAACCAAATGTCAAATTGACTACAGATAAGGACACCTATACTTTATTTCCCATCCAAAAATCTTTATACTTAAAATTTCATAATTAACTACAAAGAAATCAGAAATTTTCAAGTTTCTGTAGTTGGAAAGACATTTTAACCATTTTAATTTATCTTAGAATATAATATTGTTCATAAAATAGCTTTGTCTGTGGCCACTGTTTATGAGGTGGTGTTTGTGGCTGTGTCTCGGTATCTGAGTGGGGACTGCCTCAGTTGCCCATTATACATGTACCCTCATCCTTTCTTTTTCACAGCCCACCACCATGCAAAGCGATACATGCTTAGTAAATGCAAAATCATTTTAATATTAGCCTTAGTAAATCATAGTTCCTCGGTTTAAGTGTTAAAAATAGCAATACACATATTTTCTGGGTTATTTGTATTAGTATTGCTTTGTATAAACAGGGATACTCGAGTTGGTTGCATTCTGGATTGAAAAAGTTGACTCAGCTCTTGTTCCTTTATCAAAAAGATGTGGATCCTAAAAGTCCAACTGTACGGTTGCTTTAGGGTGACTGGAAAACATAAAAGAGCAACATAAACTGCAAAATTATACATATTTTAAAAAGCAAAAAATTAGATCTTTTTTGGCAGGGTGGTAAGTGGGAAAGACTTTAATTATTACTCATCCCATTCTGCATCAACTGTATCTTATCAGGTTTAAGATGCTATTGATTGTAAGATGGATCTCTATTTCAGTGATGTTGAAGTATAAAAAGTGGATAAAATACGGTAAATACAGATTCTCTGTGTCCCAGGACCTTTAGAGAACATTGTTTCCTGTAGAGTAATAGCACATGCTGGGTTCATGTTAGCCCCTTTCAACTTTGTGTATCATTAATTAAGTTTTGATGTTCTAGATATTTAATGGACACTAACATCAAGATGACCTTGTAGTATGTGTCCAGAGCATTCTAGTGAAGCCTAGTGATTTAGATTCAGATTATGAGAATTTAACACTCTAATTTAGGGTTAGAAAATATTCATGAAACTGGAATAATCAGATATAACATGTCCTTTCTTTTAAAATATTCTGAAGATATTTTTATATCTTCTGATTTTAAAGTCTTCTGAGGATGGACTATAACAATTCTTATCAGTAAAAACTATTTTGGGTATTAGTTCTGCATAAAGACCTGCAGGGAATTGATATGAGTAAAATGTGTCACAAACTCAAACAGACTTTTCTGGTGATTAAAGATTCTCATCTAGGAAATTTGTTTGCTACTTTTTTTTTTTTCGCTCAGTTCATAGTTGAAGCCTGTTTATGTTTTTGTTCTGTGATCAGTAGAGGTAACAACTTATTTATAATTATCTGGGACAGAAAACAAATCTGATTGAGTCAGGGTAGCCAACATCTCCTTTATAAATGAGTTGTATGAAATATAGGACCTGCTGATGGAGCCAGTAGGAGCCCAGATATTCATTTCCTTGCCACTCTGCCTTGTGCAGGGTCAATTGAAGATATAGCAGGAGCAAGGACAAAGAGAGGGTAGAGAGTGAGGGGAATTTGGATTATTTGGGGCCAAAGTGATGCAGTCTTCTGGGCTTGTGGCCTCATATTATGGGCCAGGAAGAATTGAGGAACAGTGCCAGGCAGTAATTAGACACTGTTCGTTTTAGTTCACTTCCTAGACCATTTGGCAATACAGAGTTTAACTCTGACTCCTGCCATGGCTGTGTATCCTGTGCCTTTCCAGAGGATAAATTCATACAAACAAGATAGAGAGATGACAAGTACGTTTGTGATTATTCACATATACCAGTGTGGCTGATGCATCTATTATTAAGCTACTTTCATGTTAAAAAAATTTATTATTATGACATTTCAGTTTGGCACTTTTAAATCTCATCTCTGTCCCTTTTCCTGTGTTAAATTTCAGTGACTCAGATATCCCACATCAGAACTATGTGAGACACGAGATAGAAAAAAAAAAAATGAAACAGACATAGTCACTGTCCTCAAGGGTCTCACAGTCTAGGAACAGAGCGAATCTCAGCCCAGAGCGGGAGCTAGCTCAGCTAGTTAGGGAACAGCCGTACCTGGTTGTTAATAGCACAAAGCAGAAGACTGTCTCCAGGAGATTAGGATTCCAGTGGTCATCCTATAAGGCAGGAGACAAGGCCCCATAGGTTCTGTGATACACTCCGATGATATTAGCTCTTTGGGTTCCCAGTGCTGTGTTCAGACCTTGGGATGAAAAGAGTTATCCTTACTGTCTCCCCTCAGAGAAAAGAATTGTCATGTTTAGATCAGCAACTGGGGAGGCTAACCATCCTTGAAAGAGGTTTCTGGGAATTGAATTAGGAACCCCCTCCCCTACCAGTACTGCATAGTGATTAAAAAAGAGGAGTCTGTTTTTTTAAATGGGAGTTTATGAAGGTCTGTCTGCTGGCATTTTAACCTCCTGTTAAATAACTTGATTTATTGTTACCCTTTTTATCTCTACTACTTTGTAGAAATGTCATTAGAAGTTCTAAGATTTCTCTGAACTGTTCTATGTCTGGGGCTAACTTTTTTTTGAGAAAGATGAGATTTCAAGGCAAGATATAAAACCTTACACAGGTCATTTGGATCTCTTGAGTTGTTTATGCCCAGGACAAAATAAAAAATAAGAAATAAAATCTATGTATAAAACATACACAGTCAATTCAGGTATACGTTAACATCTGCCACAAATGTTGGCCCAAACATAGTGTATTAACTGCAAACATATCTCTGTAGGAAGTTCAATTCAAGGTGTGCAATTATAATTTTAACTTTTCAGTGCTATGTCAGGCTATGCTCCACTTCTCTTTTAACCCCAATTATTAATACACACAAATAGCTGAGCAGTTGGGCTGAGGAGGATGAGAGCAAGGAAGAATCATGCACTTAAGCACTCAGAAAGTTTGAGCTTTGGTTCATTTTTTATTGAAACACAGTACAAGTATTATGTTTAGTTTCCCCTGCTCTAAAATAACACTGTTAATTTTTTCATTTGGTGAATTTTCACACAAGTTCTAATCACACGTTTCTATAAATTATATTAATTTAACTTATTTCCCTAAATGTTGTTCTGCAGTGTGTAGCACGGATGTTCTCAGATTCTTGGCTGTGTAAGCTTGTTGCAGTTGGAAGCGGAACAGAAACATCTGAAAGGCATTATTTGGATTACGGATGCTGGAGCATCTGATCTCACCTTTTGCTCTGGTTCCTAAATCACAACTGTTCTTCCTCTTTGCATTTAATCTGCATGTTCTGTCCCCTCCATTGTTGACATTGCCCCAGGGTTGGCTTTTTGGAGAAAGCACTATCATTGTATAAATTAAAGGGATGGTAAATTCAGGTAATCGTGTTTGATGTTAACAGTTCAGTTTACAGGAGTGGGGACTGTTTTAAGTTTAAAAGAAAAAAGAGGTTAGTGCAGGTTATAAAGTGCTCTTTCTTGTCCCTAAAAAGAAGTAGTCATATTTTGAAAAAATAACTATAATTTTTTTTTTCAGAGTATGATTTCATCCATTGTAAATAGCACATATTATGCCAATGTGTCAGCAACCAAGTGCCAGGAGTTTGGGAGATGGTATAAAAAGTACAAGAAGATTAAAGGTAAACTGACTTTTTTGTTTGTAAAGCCTGTTTTCAGTTTCTGAGGTTCATGAGTTGTTGGTTGTTTGGAATTTATGCTCATTTTAGATACAATTTACGTAATTTTTTACAAAGGTGAGATCTTTAATATTCCTGTCATGAGATCCTGGTTGGCTCCCTTAAAACTAAGAAGATATTTGAAGTAAAAGTAAAATTAGTAGCACAATATGTTAAGTTTATAGTTTTCATAAGTGATAACTGCAAAGACCAAAATCCTTTAGAATGGAAACTTAAAAGCTGTCATTCTAGGTTAAATCAGCACTCATAGTTTGGGTACTGATTAACAGATACTGTTGGGGTATCAGGATGTCTTTGGTCAGAAATGGAGTTTGATGTTGTGTTCCTTTGTCGATGATTCCAGAGCAGTGGTGAAAGCACGGGCTCTGCATTCAGGCAGACTTGGGTTCGAATCTTTAGCTTCTACATTCTAGCTATGGGAGCTTAAGCAAATTATTAAACTTCACCAAGACTCAATTTCCTCATCTGAAAATGGGAAATCATCAAAGTACTTAGGTCACTGGGTAGATGCGAGGACTAAATAAGACAATACTGGCACAAAGTAACCTCTTGACAAATAATAGTATACTCCTACTAATAATTAATAGTAGTAGTCATACTAGCAGTAATATATTACATGTGGAATTATGTTTGGTCCTGAAAATAAAGTTCCTTTGTGCAGTAAATAGCATGCCATTTAGATCATCTAGACTTTTAAACATGTCAGGACCATTTCAAATATGTCAGTGGTGGAAAAATTCTTTTGTTTTCACTCCATTCAGATAAATGTTACCTACCAGTGTCCCTGAGGGGATTTGGGGAATTTTTTGTAACATTGGTTTTGATGGTCCTTCCAGTCCATATTTTGCATAATTATGACATATTTATCACACTTTATAATATGTATTCATAGCCTTGCTTACTCTGCCCCCATCCGAGGGGCAAATGACAATTTATGGTGGGTAAGTAAAAGTAACGGATGAATTTGTTTCTTTTACTACTTGCAGATTTTCTCAGGGGAGACAGGATGTCAAAGTAGTGCTTGTTGGCTATTGAGTGTTTGGGAGATTTTTGACAAGGTTATCTTTTGAAGAAATGAAGTTTACAAACATTGGCAGCACATTTCTGATCACAAAGGAATGAGAGCGTTTTATACTAAATATACGTTTTATAAGGCAAGCCAAAATATTGAGCTACTCAGGAGAAATTAAGTACACTGAAAATTGAATTCAGATCCATTTCTTTTCAACAGACTAAAATTCTTAGGACCCGTTAGATCCTGGTTTGGGCAAATGCTTTAGCATATTAATATTCACCTTTGTACAATATAAGATGAATAACCCCTTCTTATTATAAGACATCGATATGTGGCTCAGAAGGTTTCTTTTCTGTAAGTGTTGCCTCCAAGTTTTTCTTTTAAAATAGGATTGTTAAAGTGCTTCAGCATATCCTCTTCGGCTGAAAATCAAAAGAATCATGCAGCTTCAAGGTCATTTGTTAGATCCCATTTACTTGCCGTTCGTTATAAGAGAAAGTAAGAGAGTGTCCTCTTTTAATAGGCTGGAGTGTAATTCCAGATTCAGAAAGATTGGAAACTCTTCACTCTAGTGTTTTCAGAATTGCCACTACAGAATGTGTGTGTGTTTGTGTGTGTGTGTGTGTGTATTCGCACATTAACACTCATATCTTCTACTTTTCTTTTTTCTTTCCTGGAGCTTTAATTCTTCAAGCTGTATTTTTTATTATTATTATTATTTTTTTAAAGATAGTAAATGCACAGTTAAATCTTTAAGTGCTGTAAAAGCAGACTGAGACCTTGATTTCATTCAGTCGGTCAAGGATCCACACCTGAAGAGGCTGTCAGACACTGTGTACACATACTATTCAAAGAGATGGAGCTAGTCATTGCTGTTGAGAAGTGTGTGTGTGTCTGTGTGTGTGTCAGTAGGAGGAGAAAAGGGAAGGTTAAGGTATGTGTGAAGTAAACACAAGCTGCCATAAAACAGTTCAAGTGGTGTTGATTCATCAACCAAGGGAGTGGGAGGGAAAACAAAGAACTCATGACAGGTATAATGGTGTGCAGAAAAGAAATACCCAGAGAAGTGCGTTTTATTCACTTTCGACCCTCAGAAAAAGGGAAGTGTTGGACTGAGGCAGGCACATTTTATTTGGTAGAAGACTTTTTCTATGAATAGATGTTGCTGTGGGAGTTTCTACCTAGTAGGACTCATTTCTCATGGGAAAGTAATGATTTGATTTGTAAAAGATGTTTGTGTCCCTGCTTTCAAAATGAAAAAAAGGCAGTGAATTCCAAATTTGGAAACCAGTAGTAGTGAAACCAGAATTCTACCATAGGGCTTTTTCTGAGACCCCAGAAGTCAGAGTTCCATGTCCCTCTCAGCCTCCCTACTTTCCATTTCTGCCTCAAAGTTACCAATTTACATGCACTTCTATGCACTATTCAGCGTAGAAGAAAATCTTAAGTCAACTTACTGAGGTCCCAAACTAAATGCAGGCTACATTGTTAAATATGTTTCCTATTATCTGCTAATGTCTGTTTTAATAAAACAGTGGGAACTAAGTGGTTGCTTCTTAATCAAAAACATGATTTCCTAAACATAAGCTATGTGATTCTGTTACAAATTGCCACATATAGATCTCCTAGGTCAAAATTTTTTTCTCTTCTCATAGAAATAAATAAACGGTAAAATAATGATATACTCTGAAAGATCAAAGTAAATATGACTAAAACCTGGCAAAAATAAAAGTCTACTGGAAGGACAAAAAAAAGATCAGATTGCAAATTCTGTAGTTAATGCTTAAATAAATATGAGAAAAATGAACAATCAATAATTTGATATCATTAAAAACAGATGTAAAAACTATATACAAATGGAATTGTCTAAATTTTGAAGTAAACATTTTAATGTGCATTTTTTGAATTTGTTGTTATTTTAGCTAAACTATTTACACTTATTCTTTAGAAAGTCCTAAATTGGTTTGGCTTAGCATGTTAACTTTATTTTCCCCAGTGATCACAGCAAAGCACATTCTGTTTACCTTTTTTCTTTAATTTCAAAGACAATCATGGTTGACACAGACATATTTGAGTTAACATGAGCATTACTTCAGAATAGATAGGGAGACAGTATGTATACTCTGGTTTCAAGGTCTAAGACCATGAATCTGTTTCCCAGGAATATTTGACATTGAAGAAAATGGAGTGGGTAGGTAGGGTAGGGTGGTAGGTTGGTTTAGACAGCATTTTTTTTTTTTTTAATTGCTGATCATCACATACCATAATTGCTTCTGGACCAGATTTTACAATGTAGAGCTCATAAGCTCCGAAATATAAGAAAAAAGAAAGTAAATTTTATCTAAAAGCAAAGAAAAAAGACCAATATTAATAGTTGTTTAATGTTTAGGAGTTTTAGTATTGTACATGAGGAGATTCCATAGACACCTAGAAACATTCATGCTATTCCAAAATTATTTTTAAGGTCTTGGGATTATGAGGGATGTACCCAAGTAGTTTTTTCATAAGTTCTACACATTTTAGTAAAATTTTAATTTTTTACACAACTTTTTTTGTCTGAACTCTTGATGTGAACTTTCCCCATCATTTTTGTGAAATGAAGTGGCAATCATATATGTAGTAGCACTATCAGTTTTACTCTCATGGCAATCTACTTTTGTGGGGGATATAATAAAAATAAGAAAACGCCTTAATAAAGAATCTTTTGTATATTTTAAATGTGTCCTAATTAATAAGTTACAAGAAAATAATTTTATATCTGAAGTGTTTGTCATCTGGTACCAAAAGCAAAATAAGCAGTCATCTTTGGTGAGGTCAATCCCAATTATTTAATATGCCTCAAGAATTGAAGGGTCATTGAAAGTTTACACAAATACAGGTGGCTATTATAAAATTATTTGTGTTATAAAATAATACCATTAGAATGAGTGGACTGAACCAAACCCTGTATTTTGGCCAGAGTGCAAAATTATCCCCATCACTTTTCTTTTCTCAGTCATTGCCCAAGAACCCTCTGATTGTTAGTTGTCTTAATTTTATTTGTTTATTTGAACTTCTTTTGCCAGATATTAAAAAGCTGGGAGAAAAGAGGATTTTAAAAACCAGTGTTACTTCCCCAAGCCTGGTTTATTCTAGTAATCAGTATTTTATCTGACCCTGTCTGATCTAGTCTTGCAAGATCAAACGTCCAGGCCAGCAGGCAGACAGTAAACAAAGCCCATGAAGGGTTTCGGTAAACACAAAGATTAGATGTTGAATGAAAATTAAACTCCTTGAACTAGTCCTCTGTACTAAAGTGGTTAAGTGGGTTGTGATTAAAAGAAATAAGTAATTATGATCATTATAGCTGAAATGATATAATGTTACCACATTTAAAGCACCTCTTGTACTCAAAAATGATTGTGTCATTTACAAAGTGGTGCCTTGGAGTTGAATAGAGAAATCAATGTCCCCTGACCTGGTTCCATAAGGCAGCCCTTGCTTAGCCATGGTGGTATCAGTGGTCAGGACAATGCCTTTAATCAACTCCTGGCCCTTCTGCCTCTGCTGTTGTTTAACTCTGATGAGGTAAAAGTAACTTACTTTTGTCTACCTAATTTTTCTGTCATGAGAGAAATTTGCTTTCAGCTTCAGATCTAAATGAAGTGTTCTGCAAGGAAGTTTGTCTGCCCTCTGCCTATGTTGTATCTTGTTGGAAGTAATGGCAGGATAAAATCCTCTGAATATTGTATACATATTTACTTACGTATTTTATACTGACAAATTATAGCTGTTTACGGGGTACAAAGTGATGGTATGGCCTTTAATACAACGTGAAATGATTAAATCAAGTGAATTAACCTATTCATCACCTCAAATATTTGACATTTTTTGTGATGAGAACACCTGAGACTTATTCTGTGATATTAAAATGCACAGTACTCAATTATTAGCTATATTCACCATGCTGTACAATAGATCTCAAAAAAAAAAACACTTGTTTCTCCTCACTGAGACTTTGTACCCTTTGATTATCATCTCACTGCTCCCACCTCTCAGCCTCTGTTAAACACCATTCTACTCTCTACTTCTATGAATTCAATTGTTTTAAATTCCACATGTAAGTGAGAATGTGCAGCATTTGTCTTTCTGGGTTTGACTTATTTCACTTAGCACAACGTTCTCCAATTCTACTCATGTCGTCACAAATATTGGATTCATGGAAATAGAAACATCATTTCTACTGTCAGCCACCTTTTATCTCACCAGTTTTTCAACATATAGGAGAGCCTTGTGCATTTTCATTGTGGTAGTCACTGATAGTATGCATAGATCACCTATGCCTACTTGGCCCTCCAATGAAAAGCTTATTGGTAGTTTAAGTGGAAAAATGGTGCGTGGGGAATGTCTTGAGCACTCAGCTTAGACATGGACTAATTCCTTGCATGGATCTTAAGAAGCTCGTTCCAGCTGTACTGTAACTGCTTTGTTGGGCTGAATATACTTATTCATAAATGTTTAAAGATATAAAAATGTTTGTTAATAATACAGTTTGTAGATTAAAAGAAATGAGCTTGCAATCTACTCATATTTGTACTATTTGTGATGTTATTTTAAATAGACATTAAGAAAGGATGCAAAGGGAAAAATGATCTATTTCCTTACGCCCCTCCCTACTTCTCTTGCATCTATTCATCCATCCAGCCTCATGTATACCTACTCTTTGGAAGAAGCATAAGACATAGTTCCTGCTTTCCAAAAGCCTACAATCTGTATGAAATGCTTAATTTATAATATAACATATATCTTGTCATTCAAAAACAAATTCTAGCTTCTATTTCATATATAATACCTGGCAGGATTCTAAGGGCTGGGAATACAGTGGAGAGCATTACCTTTTTCTTCCTCACAAGATAATTGTAGTCATAATTAAGTAAATAATTTTAACTAAATGTTTAGTGAGCACTTCTGCTACAGGCCGTAATTAATGCTAGAAGCAGTGAGAAATGTCCATACACACATAAGATATACTTCCTACCTCTAGTTGTGTTGTCCTTAACCTGGCAGGGGAAGCAGCTGTATAAATGGATCTGGTAAATATATAGTAGTGATATAAACTAGTGTGATGGTGGCATAGAGGAAGGTCCGGAAACTCTTCTTGCTAGGTTTGACATGGGGTTGGGGGTGGGCGGTTAGGGAGAGACAGCGCATGAATTATACCTTAAGGACAAGTGGAGTTACTGCAGCAAGGAGGAAAAGAGAAGGAGGAATGTTTGGGCAACCGCATGATCATCAGTACAGATGCAGAGGTACAAAAGAGCATTGCATGTTTAGAAAATTACAAGTGGCTGTCCAGAATGTCTAGAATGGCAGTACATTTATCCTGATACTATAATATAACAGGTGCTCAGAATGGCTAAGCTTTTGATCAGTGAAAAGGCAAAAGTAGAACTAGCTGGATATAGGGAGGGTAGTGACACCAAATGTTGATAGAAATGGTTGGGACCTGGCCGGGTGCGGTGGCTCACGCCTGTAATCCTAGCACTTTGGGAGGCCGAGGCGGGTGGATCACAAGGTCAGGAGGTTGAGAGCATCCTGGCTAACATGATGAAACCCCATCTTTACTAAAAATACAAAAAGTTAGCTGTAATCCCGGCTACTTGGGAGGCTGAGGCAGGAGAATCGCTTGAACCCAGGAGGTGGAGGTCGAAGTGAGCCGAGATCATGCCACTGCACTCCGGCTTGAGTGACAGAGTGAGACTCTGTCTCACATTAAAAAAAAAAAAAAAAAAAAAAAAGGAAGAAAAGAAATGGTTGGGACCTGGCTGGGCGATCATATTTGTTGTAACAATGAAAAATAAGGCTGAGAAGGTAGAGAATACACCTTAGGGGTCTTTGAAAGCCCAGTTGAGGTATTTTGAGAATCCTTGAAGGTTTTTCAGCAAGAGAGTGACATATTGAAAGTGAGGTTTTAAGAATGATTCCTCTAGACACCATCTGAAGCTGTATGAGGGTGTGAGTGGGTGTATGGCAGGAAGGGAGGTGGGTGGGAGGGGGAAGGCTGGTGTGTACACCTGGTGGAAGTAGGCAAAGTCGAATCTATTGCAGTAATTGACGGAAATGGAGTGGTGAGGGAAGTGAGGCCCTGGCTTTGAGTGGCACAAGTGAGAAAGACAGGAAGCCACCAATGCAAGAGGTTCAAGCAGAGGCGAGCCATGAGACTTGGTGAGAGAAAATAGGGGTATGGGAATGAGAAAGAGACATGCAAGCAGAATCCAGGTTTTGAGCTTAAGTGACTCTTGATGGTTGTGACACAAATAGGACAATACCAATGGAGACGAAATTGCCGATACCTCAGTGAGAATTTTGACAACTAGGCAGAAATGTCCATTAGGCTGTTTGAGACGTGAAACCAGCCAACTAAAGGACAGGATGGAGAATAAATTTTCGGGCCACTTTATTGGATGACAATTGAAATGGTACCAAATGAACATTCCTTAAAGAGGAGAGCAAGAGCAGGAGAGGGCTGGAAGCTTTGAGAGGAAAAGGGCCAGGAGTTAAGAAGATGCAACTAGAGAGAGTGAGGTGTCACCGAAGCCAAGGGAAGATGAGTTACTGGGGGAAGTGTTATCAAGGGTGCAGTGGAGGGGCAGGGGAGAGGAGAGGGAATTGGAGGCTCTTGGCTTTGGCAGAAAGGATACCATAATGACATTGGAGGGAGCTGTCTCTCTGCAGTGTGAGAACAGGGAAAACCTATGCATCTACTAAGGGACGGGTGGCAAGGACATGAGAGGAAAGAGTCTAAACGTGGCTAACTGAAGCATGAGGGCTAAGTGTAATTAGCAGAAAGAGGATGGAGCCAGCAGTTTTGAAGAGGAAGAGGAGTGATAAGCAAGAGCCCACCAACTAGGAGGGAATGGATTTGAGGCTCAGATAATGCAGTGCCTTTGAAAGAAAGAGGAATAGTGATGTTTTCTTCAGAATCTGGGAGAAGGGCAAGGAGATGTGTAAGGAGGGAAGGTTCTGGAGATGGAGTGGATGGTGAGGATGGGCAGCTCATGCCATGAAGTGTGAGGCTGGGCTGGCATGACCTCCTAGCAGTGAAGGAGATAATGATTGGCATGGGGGCTTGGTGGTGAGAACACCTAAAATGGGATCTGGACAGACCATGTCTGGGGAACAAGGAGGGAGTGTGCTTTAGATTGCTCCTAGTTTCAGATTTCCATTTGTCCTGCCCAGAAACAGAATAAAAAAACTCAAAAACAGATAGATGTGATGGGGGCTGACAAAGAATCTACGGAAGTGTGAAATGAGAGGCTTTGTGTGTAGACCATGAAATGCCCAGCTTATTTAAAATCTGATGATTGTGGGGACATCCTCTTCTACTGGGGAGACCAGCAGGTGAAAATCAGAGAACTCTTTTGGTTTCTTGATCAATTAAATAAAGATTATTACCTAATTTTCCTTAGATGATTACAACGTTCAAAGCTGAAAAGCATTTAAGCTTATAAGGTGCTTGAAGCACTTAACTATAAATGCTATGTAAGATGCTAGGACTGAAATCACATTGCCTAACGGGAGACAGTTATTTGACTATTTGCCTGACTGATGAATGGCCTTCATTCCACCATTTGTGAGAATTTAAGATTATTTGACCCTTGGAGTCCTGAACTCCCAAGGGAATGGACATGAATCTATAATCATCTAGAGTACAAATCAGACTATGAGTTCTAACACTGGGCCTTTCGGGGTATCACCTAAGTTCTATGTACCATAGAAATTTTGATTTTTGACTAATCCCCCTTCTGGGCCAAAAGCTGCTTGAAAGAACTTCAGAGGTGGAGGTTTTGGGAACACAGGAACATATCCATTTTCTGTCCTCCCCAGAGTCCTTTGAGCATGAGGCCTTAAACACAGTGAATACTTAGTAAATATTAATAGAATTGAATGTAATATAGATGAACTTATTTGAATATATGCATTTAGAACAGTTTTATTTTTACACATATTATATGGTGCACTAATCTTATTTGCTACCTGATCTGTCAATTGAGAGAAAAAAAAGAAAGAAAAATCTTTGCTTGTTTAGTTCATGTTGCAAATGTCCTTAGCAAATGTCATTGGTTAGAATCATTCTATTTTTCTACTAGTTATTGAGCTAAAGACTTAACAATAGTCAATTCAGTTGAATAGGACAGTAATACCTTTATAAAGTACAAATTAGAGACCATTTGTGTAGCCTAAGATAAACATGCCTTTGAGGTTTCACAGCTAGTTTATTGAGTATTTTCCTTAATATAATGGCCTAAAACATTAAAGTCCTATAAAATCACAGAGACTGGTCAGAGGAAAAGAATGAATCATGAATTGATTGTTTTCTTTGATTAACTTTCTTCAGGTAGGTTGAATTAAAGAATTAATACACATGGAATGCCAACTGACAAAGGCAGAATTTTCCTAAGCAGTAATGTTAAGTTTCAACAATATGATTTTTTTTTACTATCATATGCTGAATTCACCTTAGAAATTATAGTTTTAGATTAAAATAAAGAGTGAAAATAAAGATATTATTAGATATAAGCAGTTTTAACCTATGTAGAATGTTATAGGAATACTTGAAATGATCAATGATATCAAACTGTGATAAAGCATTGTTTGAAACCAAAAGGGACAATAGTGTTCTGGTACAGAGGGCGGAGACTAGGAAAGGTGGATAATGCTCACTTTTTCCACGGAACATAATGGGTCCTAGGAGCTTTTATTACCAAAGAAACAGAGGTGTCCACATTTGAGTTACTTTATGGTGGATATATACGTTCCTGTGGAGGTTAATATGATGGAAAAAGGAAGTTGATAATAAGGGGAAAATACACCTAAGAAAACCAGTCATATGGTATTATCACAATGCTGGCTGGTAGACTTTGCTTATGGGCTGTTTTATTAGGAGTTAACAAGTTGGCTCTGAATATCTTGCTCTAGGCAGGGACTTTTGCAAGCAAGTTCTCAACCCGGAGACAAATTCTCTCGAACAAATTTAGAGAAAAACAAAATCTTTGGGTTTGGTAGCAAGTTTTTTGTTTTTTCTTTTTTCTTTCTTTTACTCTTCAGCTCTTTCAAGCTCAATAATTTTTTAAAATTATATTTGGTGAACTCTTCTGGTAGTAGTTTTATTTGTTTGTTTTAATGGTATGGGATTTATATCTGAGAGAGCTATTAGCTTTGGCTACTGCAATCATGTCTGTCTGTGTTTGTATTAACAGAATTTTTTTTTGTATAATAAATTGACCTTATACCTCCAGTTATTGACTAGGAGAGAATAAACCGGAAGTATTTTCAGTGACTAGGCATATTCAATGTTGGCAGATGGGATGCTATTCTGGTTTGTTGGGGGAAATTAGCATTATGTTTACCTTTTAAAAAGATTTTAACCCAATGAAAGACTTTGGGTGGACAGTGGGGTTGTTGACCATTAATGTGTAGCCCAGCTGAGTGAAAGGAGACAAAATAAGTATCAGGTGGAAGCATACGGAATTGCCATTTTTGTAGGTCAAAATTGTTACATATCGCCAATTTCATATAGTTCAATTATATATGAATTTGTGATTGCTGAAGATTCTCAAGCTGTTATATTATGTGAGTGTGCATACCCAATTTCATTTCTTGTTGGTTACATGTTTCAAAGAAATAATTTCTATTTAAAGAATTTATAGGGTACTTGAGAAAGCTCTCTGCTGTGTGATTCATATCTCTTTCATCAGTCAGGTGGGAGTCCATGCTGATGACACTCATTTTGGGACAAAAGCTTTGGCCTCAAGAAAAATAAGATAATGGGAGGGGATTTATAAAAATAAATGTAATCACTATATTTATATAGTGATTATATAGGCACATATATATGTCTTACAGATGACTAGAATGAATTGCTAATAAACTGACAAAATAGGAATTTAAAGGAGCTATCTTTTATCATCAAATAGAAATGCACTTTAAATCATAGGCAGATGTTATGGGCCCATCTACATGTAGCAGACAGTTAAATTGTCTGAAGCAAATATATTTATTGATGGAGTTTTTTAAAGTTCAGATTATTCAGTACTGTATCTCTAGGGGCTGCCATCATTCCTGGCACATGATAGTTGATTAATAAATGTTTATTATATGAATTTTAATGTAAATCTATTTAAGTGATTAGCTGATTCAACTGTTGAGGAATCAGTGATTCCATCACTTTTTGAATTGACAGTCTTTTCAGTCTATGTTACACAAAGCATACAGTGGAGGCTCAGGTTGAGCTTTTACCATTCAGATGACTTATCCATCCTTCATGTCACATACGTGTGCCACGTGCACTTGTGCACACAAACATGCAAATACAAAGTGAAACTTATCGGTAAGAAAGTTGATTGCTCCTGACCCAAATTCTAAAGCTATTAATAACCACATGCCCCAAACTGGGCAGTTCATCTTAAGCATCAGAATACAGACTGCAGGGTCCTAAAGGCATAGGTTTGAATTCAGAATCTTCCATTAACAGGTTTGTAACATCAAACAATTATGACATTAAAGTCAAATAATGACATTAAAGAGGCTGACTGAGCTTCAGCTTCTTTAATAAAGTAGGCATCTTAATATCAATGTCATAGAATTGCTGTGAGAGTTAAACGATAATGATGTGTCAGGGATTTAGCTCAGTGCTTCAGCTACTATATAAATGGTAGGGCTTGGTGTTACCTGAAATGCCAATACAGTTTGAAAAAGATATGTTAGTAGTAAAAATATGAAAATTCTTACACTTATAATAAATATATTTTTTCTAAAGAAAATCCATTAGAAGCACTTGTGAAACATTTAGGCCTTAGAACTTGACTTTGAGTTATGCACAAAAAGAGGAAAAAGTAGCCATGTGGTTTGTGTTTTCTTATTATGAGGTGAGAGCCAGCAGCCTTAATCATTTTGAATATTCCTAAATACTTATCTGCATTTGGACAGTTATTTGACCTAGAGCACATTTTTTTAATTTCTCTGGTATTAGACAAGATCGTTGTCTTTAAAAATTGGGCTTCAAGGTTTTAGAGCATAAGGTGGGGAAGCAGAGAACCTGGAGAGGAGGTTTATAAATTTAAGGCATTCATATGCTCGAGTGTCTTTTTTCTGTGCTCTAATGTTTGGGTACCAATTTGAAATTGTTGGTTTGATTGGCAACTTTTTTACTACGAGTGCCAAAAGCAAGCCAGTGTCCTTTTTTACGTTTGTAGAATCACTTCCAGAGTACTTTCTAAGGTTGAAAGAGTCATAAAGAAATTCTGCCGTCGTCTTTTCTTTCTTTCTTTTTTTTTTTTTTTTTTGGCTTATGTTCTTCTACCCAGGGTTTCTAGGAGAGGTTCTGGGGAATACTAGAGTGTTATCTTATTAAGGAATTCATTAGCACTCATTCATGCTAATCCATTTAAATTTGCATAAGCATCTTAATGGCTTGAAGAAAAATCCATAGGCCAGAGATTCTGGAAATTTCTCAGTGCAAAACCTTTTACCCAGTTCATTGCTTTCCACCCATTATAACTATGGACAAACCCCAGGGGTTGTTTCACAAAAGCAACTGTGTTAAGGTTTGCAGCGTGAAAATACTACAATAATAGCTCTAGAAATATTATCTATCTTTTCAGCAGTATTGATAAACTTGCAAGAGCAATACTGTAATTACTATTGCTATTGCCACTATATAAACAACTATTTTTCTTGTAATGGGGAGTTTCGTAGAGATATCTAAGGAAAGTCTTAAATTCCTGCTAAAGAGTAAAGAGCAGAAGCAAGTATTCTGAGACAGATAATTGTTTTAAAACGGTACTTTTAAAGATGCTCTTAGATAAGTAACCTGGAAGGTTACTTTAAGACCACTTTACAGGTAATCCTTCCCATTTTACAGATAATCCCCAGATCACTCATCTAGTTATAACCCAGGCCTTTGAAATTTGAGTTTGCTTTTCTTTCTACCTTTCCTATGCCACCTTGCTATTATTGGCAAGCATCTGTGCCAATCAGATGCTTCACCTTTTGCTCAGAAACCTTCAGAAACTATACTTTGGGGCACTAAGTCATTGGATTATATTTTGAGCATTGAAATTTTATTATATTTACTTTACATAATTGCAAAAGAAATAATAAGAATTAAGTGCCAGAATATAGGAGTGAAAGACTATATATATATGTATATAGATACACACACACACACATACTTATGTATATACATACATACATGTATATGTACACATATACACACATGTATATATGTGTGTTTATGTGTGTATTATTTTATTTTTTGAGTTTTGAAAATGTTCTTGTAACAATCTAAAATATATAAATATATATCAGGGATTTATAATATTTAAAATAAATACCTGGCTTCCTGGATGTACCATAAAAAGTGTCTTAAATAATAAGAATTAAGTGCCAGAATGTAGGAGTGAAAGATTATATATATATATATATATATATAGATAGATAGATAGATAGATAGATACACACACACTTATGTATATACATACATACGTGTATATATACACATATACACACGTATATATGTGTGTGTATGTGTGTATTATTTTATTTTTTGAGTTTTGAAAATGTTCTTGTAACAATCTAAAATATATAAATATATATCAGGGATTTATAATATTTAAAATAAATACCTGGCTTCCTGGATGTACCGTAAAAAGTGTCTTAAATAAAATAAGATTTTTGGACCAAATACCTTTTAATTGTAACGCAGGTAAATTCCTGAGGGAGGAATATAAGTTTCTCATCTATGAAAAACCAGCCACAGGCAGCAATTGTGAGCATCTGAATAGCTAATGGTCATAGGGTGCTCTTGGTTAGAACATTGTCGCTGTGAACTTGGTGAGGTTTTAGGAGTTTCTGAAATTCTAATATAGGGCTACAAAGGCCCTACCTATTTTAGAGTTAAATGGAATCCCAGAAGCTTAGAGGGTGGTTAGAAAATGGCTGCCCATTCCCTGCAGTTTTCACTCAGTCCCAGGAAACTTGAAGGAATCTGCAAGATCCTCTTAGAACTCTGAGTTTCTCAGAGACCTGAACAGACTCCAGATCTGAACTGTTTATCTGGAAGGTCCCTGGACTGGTACCTTTCCCCAGATGTTGGAATAGCTACTAAAAGTCTCACAGCTACTGGACATAGAAGCATTTGAGCCTCCCTTGCCTTGACGGTTTCTTAAACCATGTTCTATTTGGGGACTTACATTAGAAGCTGGGGACATCATTCCTTTCCAGGTGATTCCCTCTCCAGTACTCACCCTCAAGGCTTCAGCCACAGTAGAATCAAGTTCACTGTGAATTAAATTGCAGCTCTGATTTAAAGCCCTGGGAGCAGTTGTGAGTTATTTATTTATTTATTTATTTATTTATTTATTTATTTATTTTTGAGACAGAGTCTTACTCTGTCACCCAGGCTGGAGTGCAGTGGCACAATCTCGACTCACTGCAACCTCTGCCTCCTGGATTCAAGTGATTCTCCTGCCTCAGCCTCCTAAGTAGTTGGGATTACAGGCATGAACCACCACACCTGGCTAATTTTGTATTTTAGTAGAGACCAGGTTTCACCATGTTGGCCAGGCTGATCTCAAACTCCTGATCTCAAGTGATCCGCCCTCCTTGGCCTTCCAAAGTGCTGGGATTGCAGGCATGAGCCACCGTGCCGGGCCAGCAGTTGTGTTTTTACTGTCTCTTTAATAAGTAAGCATGTTGCCTTTATCAGAATATTTTCTGTTGTGAATGTGAACATTGCTTTCACTGTCAGAGACAGCACTACCTTTTACCCTTCATTTTTTCCAGGATTTCTGATCTTATGCTAAATACTGCAGGGATAAGATGGCCCTTACGGCCAAGGTGATGTCTTTGGTCTTGGTTTAGTTTAAGACAGACTTAACATGATGTTTTCCATTACACAGTGAAAAAGCAAGAACATAAAACCAGGCACTGCTGTTAGGTCTGTGTTTCAGACATTGTGATTACTTTCAAATTATTTTAAAAGAAAGAAGGGAAAGGAAGGGGGAGAGGGAAGGAGGGAGTAAAGGGAAGAAGAGAAAGAGAAGCAGGAAAGCAGGAAGGAAGGGGGAGAGGGAAGGAGGAAGTAAAGGGAAGAAGAGAAAGAGAAGCAGGAAAGCAGGAAGGAAGGGAGGGAGGAAAGAGAAAAAGAACGCTGAGGCTCAATTTTCTGATACAGTCTGGCACATCCTGATACTCCCTCTCTTTTTTAAGCATCTGTACTTCACTTGCTGTGACTTAAGAGGCTAAAAACGTTATTCTGATATTATTTTTATGAGAGTGGCAGCAAGAACTAAATTAAAATGTTTTCAATTTAGGTAAAATCAGCCAGGCACGGTGGCTCATGCCTGTAATCCTAGCAATTTGGGAGGCTGAGGGGGGTGGATCACTTGATGTCAGGAGTTGGTGACCAACCTGGCCAACATGGTGAAACCCCGTTTCTACTAAAAATAAAATTAGCTGTGCACCGTGGCACATGCTTGTAATCCCAGCTACTCAGGAGGCTGAGGCATGAGAATCACTTGAACCTGGGAGGTGGAGGTTGTAGTGAGCTGAGATTGTGCCACTGCCCTCCAGCCTGGGTGATGGAGTGAGACTCTGTCTCAAAACAACAACAACAACAACAAAAACCAGCAAAAACCTGTGTAAATGGTTTCTGAAATCGTGTTCTGCCTTGGTCATTGTAGATGCATCCTTTTGATAGCATTTGATCCTTAGTCATTCTTAAAGTCGGGATGATAATTTTTTTTCTTCTTCTTTCATTCTTGGGAGTAAAGAACTTGGCTTTTACTGGTAGAACTGTTAGGAACTGAAAAACATAAAGGGTGACTAGTCTCAGAGGCAGAATTTTAAAACTGGTAGCCTATGGGCAGATCTGGCTTTCAGAAATGTTTTGTTTGGCATTTATTGTATTTTGAAATGGCATTAGTTGCTAACACTTAAAAATTAGGAATATCATGTAAAATCCAGATTTTTTGTTTTTCAAAAAAAAATCTAAAGAAATGACAATATAAGAAAGACAGGAACTGGCTGAGGTTGGGTAGTGGTTGCTACCTTTGTACTGGTTAGACTTTCCCTCCTCCACCTAGTTCTTCTGCAGCTGGCTTTTCTGGCTGTTATCTACCCTTGTTCAGGTAGATACCTACTTGTTCATAGATACCTACTTGTTCATAGGTATTTGCATTTGCAATTCCTTCATTAATGTTTACTAAGTAGTTAGTACTTCATGGTGTTACTATGGATGTAATATGTTGCTATGTCTTTACAAGATACTTCCATAGTTACTCTTCTTAACTATAAGAATTTATAAGGATCCACCGGAAACTCATAAGGATAGGAAAGAATGATTATATATAATCTTAAAGAATATCGACTGACATTATTCAGATTCTTATTGCACCAATTCATATAGGTTTCATGGAGCTCTGATGTTTATGCTTAATTGTGTACATGATTTTGACTAGATCTATGAATGAAGTATTTTTAAATTATGTGATTTAGATATATCTCAAGAAGATAAACTCACTCAAATGTAATTAAATTGTTGAAAAATGAAAATACCAAAATTTTGGAAAATTAATGTTTGGTCAAATAATGCATTCTATAGGAGGATGGTTCTATGTTTTTTCAGTAGAAAATGAAATAGATGGCCAGGTACAGTGGCTCACGCCTGTAATCCCAGCATTTTGGGAAGCCAGGGCAGGTGGATCACCTGAGGTCAGGAGTTTGAGACCAGCCTGGCCAAGATGGGTGAAACCCCGTCTCTACTAAAAATACAAAAATTAGTTGGGTGTGGTGGCGGCATACACCTGTAATCCCAGTTACTTGGTAGGCTGAGCACGAGAATAGCTTGAACCTGGGAGGCAGAGGTTGCAGTGAGTGGAGATCGCACCACTTCACTCCATCTTGGGTAACAGAGTGAGACTCGGTCTCAAGCCTCTCCCCCCACCAAAAAATGAAATAGGTAAAATATTTCCTTATTAAGAACCTGAAAACATAATTTAATATCTGAATTTATCTTTACTTTGACTGAATTAAAAGCAAATAAACAAGCACAGGTGAATCAAATATTTAACTGAGACCAAATATTTCTGTCTATAAAATAAGATTTTACTTTGGAATCAGTTCATGGTCTCTTTACCTTTTTTTTTCCAGTGAGGAAATTATGATGGTAATTCCTGTTCTATGGAAACTGTTAGATTATGTTATCTGAAGGCTCCTAACCATTTGCTTGGTTTGATTTTAAGACATTGTACTTTAAAATTTAATTAATACAATAATTGAAAAAGGTTTGCCTTTAGAAGATGAGTAAAATAATTTGTTTTCTTAACCTTATGAAGGAAAGGTGACATGTAAAACAAATGAATTACACTGTAAGGATTAGGCTGGGTGCAATGGCTGGTGAGGCTGAGGCTGGTGGATCACATGAGGCCAGGAGTTTGGGACCAGCCTGGCTAACATGGAGAAACCCCGTCTCTACTGAAAATACAAAAAATTAGCTGGGCGTGGTGGCGCATGCCAGTAATCCCAGTTACTTGGGAGGCTGAGACAGGAGAATCACTTGAACCTGAGAGGTGGAGGCTGCAGTGAGCTGAGATTGCGCCATTGCACTATAGCCTGGGCAACAAGAGTGAAACTCTGTCTTAAAAAAAAAAAAAAAAGCAAGCAAACATTGTAAGGATTAAGTTAGAAATTGAGCCCTAAAAGAAGTTTGAAGTAAACTCTTGACTTATTTGGAAGTTTATAGGAATGTTAAGCAAGAAATCAGGTTTTCTTTTTTTTTTTTCGGAGACAGCATCTCACTCTGTCACCCAGGCTGGAGTTCAGTGGTATGATTTCTACTCACTGCAACCTTCGCCTCTGCCTCCTGGGGTTCAAGCGATTCTCCTGATTCAGCCTCCCGAATATCTGGGATTACAGGCGCGTGCCACCATGCCTGGCTAATTTTTGTATTTTAAGTAGAGACGGAGTTTTGCTGTGTTGGCCAGGCTGGTATCGAACTCCTCACCTCAGGTGATCCACCAGCCTCGGCCTCCCAAAGTGCTGGGATTACAGGTGTGAGCCACCATGCCCAGCTTAACTGAGTTTCTTTAAAAAGCAGGAAAAAGCACTGTACATGTCTAAATATAAAGTGATACCAAGACTTGGGTGTTCACATGTTTTCCTAATGGGATATTTTGCATGCATAAAACTTGTAGACATGGATATAAAATAGTTAAATATCTACTCACATTTTAATTTATTAATTTATTTCCACATATACATTTTTAAAGTCACATATTACATGAAGTATTAATTTAGAAATACTACTTTTTTCCACCCTTACAGTTCATTGACTTTATTCAGTGCTTCCCATGTGATTTGGCATCAGTGTCTGTCATCACCAACTCCCCTATTCTGACTCATCTCACCCAGTTGTCCAGCACACATCATTTCTGCCTAAATTTTTTGAGACTCAGTATTTTTTTTTTTTATAAAACCATGATTCTGTCACGGTTAACTATATGCCAAACCATACATGCCATTTGTATAATAGGGAGACAATTATTTTTTTATATGTGTTCTATAGGTGAATATGTTTGATCTCTAGCTTCTTAAAGTTATCTTTAATGGACTTTTGCATAGTCATATCCAGCATTTGCAATTATAAGAAATAATTTCTAAATTTGTATGGATTTTTTGCTTTCAAAAAGAGATCTTATTAGATTATATTACACCTATAAGCATTTAAAACTAATAATGATGGGATTGTTTCAGCCCTATTTCTTTTCTCCAAACCAAACTTTGTTTTTCATGATAGAGTAATACAGAGACTTGGATAAGGATTTGGCTATGAGGTGACTGTCTTTCCTGAGACATTATCCTAGGGAAAGAAAAATACTTGCCTTATGCTTGTATATGTATGATACTTACTTTTCCCTTTCAAAGTTATTATTTTAATCTTTATTAAAGCACAATATAATGTAATAAAGCAGATAACCTGAGGAGAACTTCATTTAATGGCTAGTTGAGGTGATGTTATTAATTTTGTGATCTTTTTTCTTATCTGAGTGCATAGCACAATGTTTAAAATATCAGTTTCTTAAAGAAACATTCCTATAAAAAAGATAGCAAGTGAGTCAATAAATGGATATACTATGTGGTAGACATTTTTTAATGAACATTTCCATAGTTGTATAATAATATTTATGTGAGCTTTTTACTAGAAGGTAGCACTTAATTTCGCAGGAGATGTTGTCCTTGTCATTTCCTGATAACCATTAACTACATACTACAGAATATAGGAACAGCTGGTGCTTTTATAACAAAGGTTGATTGGGGAGATGATAGAGCTTGGGGGATCTAAGAGGATTTAGAATGGTCAGTGGTTTCTGTCTTGGCTATTTAAAGAAATGCTTACTTTTAAGAATTTTAACTAATTGAAGTGGCAAATAATTTTACTTTCTTTCATATGTTCCATGAAAAAAATCTATTGTAACATTTTGCAGAAAAGAATATACTTTTATGCTGGAGCTTCCGTCATTGTATGAAAAAATGTTTATATTATTAACATACCAAAAGTATGATAATTCAGTTCTACATATATTAGCAATAAATTGTACCAATGAAAATAAAGATTAATTATCACTTTTATCTCTTAACAGTGGAAAGAGTGGAACGAGAAAACCTTTCAGACTATTGTGTTCTGGGCCAGCGTCCAATGCATTTACCAAATATGAACCAGCTGGCATCCCTGGGGAAAACCAACGAACAGTCTCCTCACAGCCAAATTCACCACAGTACTCCAATCCGAAACCAAGTGCCCGCATTACAGCCCATCATGAGCCCTGGTCTTCTTTCTCCCCAGCTTAGTCCACAACTTGTAAGGCAACAAATAGCCATGGCCCATCTGATAAACCAACAGATTGCCGTTAGCCGGCTCCTGGCTCACCAGCATCCTCAAGCCATCAACCAGCAGTTCCTGAACCATCCACCCATCCCCAGAGCAGTTAAGCCAGAGCCAACCAACTCTTCCGTGGAAGTCTCTCCAGATATCTACCAGCAAGTTAGAGATGAGCTGAAGAGGGCCAGTGTGTCCCAAGCTGTCTTTGCAAGAGTGGCATTCAACCGCACACAGGTACAATTAGCATTAAACACTGAAATTAACAATAATACTGGGGACAGAATTGAGATAGGTTATAATTATTTTTATCTCTTCAAAAAGTTTTATGGATCTCAGGACATAGAATTAGATTAATTAATAATCCTTAGTTAATGAAACACTATTACCATTGATCCATGAATGACCATGATTAATTTACTAATTGATTAATTTTGATGAGGTAATGGACATCTTTGAACCCAACATGCAACTCAGGACCCCAAATGTTACTAATGACTTGGGTATGTACTCTCTCATCCTCTCCATTTATTGTTTCCAGATGTAACCCTGATCTTGAATTTTGTGATTATCACTCTCTTGCCATTTTTTTAAACAAATTATAAAACTATGCATGCCCAATCTATTTTTTCCCCTTGGTTTTGAACTTTATGAAAGAAATAAAATTATGTTTTATAATTTTATAAGTAAAGTTTTGTTAAAAATTTATAAAAATCCTTCAGAACATAAAAGTTAGATTTACGATATTGATAAAATGATAATGGATAGTTTACTTTTATTTTTAATGTTTGAGAGAATTATATGCCAATTATAACACTAAATGTTGAAAATGTAAACAGTTAATTCACACATGTCTTATTTTTATCGAGAGTGCTTATATGTAAGACATTCTTTTCTGCTAGTAGTTCTTAAACTGGAGTGTGCATCAGAATCACCTGGAGGGCTGTGAAACACAGACTGCTGGGCCTCATCCCATAGTTTCTGATTGAGTAAGTCTGAGGTTGGACTCAGAAATGGACATTTCTAACAAGATCCCAGGTGATTATGATGGTACTGATCCGGGGCCACATGTTGAGAAACACTTACCTAGCCCTTATATGAGTAAGAACAAAACAGATGTGCATAACCTCAGGGAGCTAATGATCTAGTGGTGAAAACCAGGTAACCAGATAATTAGAGTAAAATGTGAAGTGTTATGAGTAATGTTGGAGAGTGTAAGCAATAGTTGTGGTGGAGGTTCATGGTGAGCTGGAGGTGAGGAATACTTCCAGGAGAATGAATATGGTAAGCCTTCAAGAAAACAGTAGGTTAAAATTTCAGCACCCTCGTAAATGCAAGGCAGGAAGCTAAGCTCTATGTAGATGCAAAGAGGAGAAAGATAATGGGCAAGCACATATGTAAACAACACTCTAGAGTATTAGGTTGTCAGTGGGTTAGACCTTGAAGGATTAATAAAGTACAGCAGGCAAAGATGATGAAGAAGAAGATTATTATTTTAAGGTAAAGAAATTCATAGGAAAAATGTCGAGTTAAAAAGTGCAGGAATAATTTGAAGACATAAAACAACTGATTTCTGAGAAAAACCCTATGAATGTACAGAATGTAGGAATGCCTTCATTTATCTGATACCTGTTCAGAGACACATGATAACACACACTGTAGATGGACCTTACAAATAAAAGAAAGCATGCTGGATTGAAACCTCAATAAACTGGAAAATACAGGAATGTTTCCAAATTTAATGATTACTTCAGAAGTTAAGGGGCTGGGCACAGTGGCTCATGTCTGTAGTCCTAGCACTTTGGGAGGCCAAGGTGGGTGGATCACTTGAGGTCAGGAGTTCAAGACCAGCCTGGCCAAGATGGTAAAACACTATCTCTACTAAAACAAAACAAAACAAAAAAATTAGCTGGGCGTGGTGGTGCGTGCCTGTAGTCTCAGCTACTCAGGAGGCTGAGGCAGGAGAATCACTTGAACCCAGGAGGCGGAGGCTGCAGTGAGCCGAGATCATGCCACTGCACTCCAGCCTGAGTGACAGAGTGAGACTCCATCTCAAAAAAAAAAAAAAAAAAAAAAGTTAACTGAAAACTCTCACTGGCGAGAAATCTGATAAATTTTGGTAAATTGGATTGCCTGATGCAAGTTAACACTCAAAAAATGCACCTAAGTGGAATGTTATACCAGTTATAAATATTTTGTTTATCAGTGGTTTATTGTTAAAGAGGGTCTATTTACTTTTGGTTTCCACGTCTTTTGCAAGAAAACATTGAGGTAAGAATTTTATAGATACTGTTTAAGCAATACTGCGTGAGTTAAATAAATAGTGTTTTTGTTAAGTCAGTTAATACATTTTTTCTCTCTTTATTTGAAAGTGTGTTGGATCTCTGGTTGAATTGAAATGTATTTCTATTATGTAGGCGATTTAAATTTTTATTAGTTTTGAAATTGTCGTATGATTAATGACTCATTGAAAAATGAGTTTTTGTGCTGGGTGCGGTGGCTCACGCCTATAATCCCAGCACTTTGGGAGGCTGAGGGTGGCAGATCACGAGGTCAAGAGATCGAGACCATCCTGGCCAACATGGCAAAACCTCATCTCTACTAAAAATACAAAAATTAGCTGGGCGTGGTGGCATGCACCTGTAATCCCAGCTACTTGGGAGGCTGAGGTAGGAGAATCACTTGAACCCGAGAGGCGAAGGGTACCGTGAGCCAAGATTGCGCCACTACACTCCAGCCTGGCAACAGAGTAAGACTCCATCTCAAAAAAAAAAGAAAAAGAAAAAAAGAAAAATGAGTTTTTGTTAATGGTTGGGATTTTCTTACTGGCCTCATGTGGCAAGTTTTGGTTATCTCTCATTATATATATTCTACCTTTTTAAGAGGAAAACTATTCTTTTTGGTGTAAAGATATTTTCTTTGCTCGTAAAGAGTTATTATCAATTTGTAAGTATAAAAACTGCAAGTATAGTTGGTAGTTGATAAGAAAGGTAGATAATAAAACTTAAAAGGGATGGGCACAGATTAAAAAAGGCCTTGAATGCCAAGACAAGAGCTCTGAACTTTAACAGGCACTGGAAACCATCCTAGGTCTTAGGTAGGAATATGCTGTGCTCCCACCATCTTAATTAGATCTTCTGGAGGTTTGATAGCAAGAGGATAGGAATATCATTTAGCAGGCTGCTGCAAGTATCCAGATGAAATGTACAGAGGTTTTGAACTAGGCTGGTGGAGAGGGTACAGAGAAGAAATATTTTAGAAATAAAATGGACAGAAAGTGTATAAATGGATAAAGAGAGGAGTAGAACTGACACCAAGCTTCAAGCCTGATGACTGAGAATAAAGGTGTAATTATGAAGGGAATCCAGGAAGACATGGAAAGAGTGGTTGGAGTAAGGTTAAAGTGATAGTTTTAGATTGGGTTATTTTGACGTTGAAGTGTTGACCGACTTCTTAAGTGAAAATGTGCAACAATCATTGAAAATATGAGCTTGTGGGGGGAGGGGGGAGGATAGCATTAGGAGATATACCTAATGTAAATGACGAGCTAGTGAGTGCAGCACACCAACATGGCACATGTATACATACGTAATAAACCTGCATGTTGGGCACATGTAGCCTAGAATAATTAAAAAAAAAAAAGAGAAAGAAAATATTAGTTTGGCGCTAGGAAGAAGAGTTATCAGGGCTAGAGCAAGAGATTAGAGATGTTGTCACAGAGCCTGGGACAGGAAAAGGAAGAGTCAGGGGAGAGAAGGGGAGGAACCACTGCTATCACCACCACCACCACCAGCAGCACCAGCCCCAGGAAAGAGAGACAGAATAAATGCCAGGAGAATGGGGGCAGGTAGAGATGGAAGAATAGGGAGACAGTAGTGAGAGTATAGAGGACATGCGTGGAGAGTTTCCAGAAGAAGACTTGTCTACTTGTGGAGAGCTGAAAAGTTAAGAGAGAGAGGCCTAAAACCATGTCATGAGATTTGGCAGTTGGTTGGGAAAAGACTGGCGAAGTTTAGAGTATAATTTCATTAAAGTGGTGGGGACAGAAGCCAGAATTCAGGAGTTAAAGAGTGATTAGCTGTTGAGGATGCAGAAGTAAGTACATGACACTTTCCAAAATTTGGTGTTGAAAGGGAGGCCAAAGTGGGTGGACAGTTTGGAAGTGATAGGGGGTCAATTTTAGATCACAGGATTTGGGAAGTTCACAGCATGAACTGGTGATGATACCAATCATTGTGGTTTGGTAACGGTCTTCAGCGGTGCTGGAACTTCAGGACTGGGAGCAAGGAAGAAACACAGTGGGATTGTTTGAGGTTTGGTGCTGACATTTTAGGTATGGCAGGAGGCCAAGAGAGGTAAAATCCCTTGTTCTCTTGACTCTTAGCTAATTTATACATTCTAATATTGACAGAGTCTGTTAACATCACTTGAAAATGAGTTTGGAGGTCCTGAGAGACTCTCACATGTTCCAGACATCACTCTTCCGCTTTCTCTCATGATTCAAAGTACTTGGGCAATATTTGTGTGTCCATAGTTATCTGGACTGGGGTTATGAAAGGCTCTGATCCTTTTGAGCAAGTCTGTTGCATACTATTGCAAAATAAAAATTGGAAGGATCTATCTTTTGGCTCTGTATTTTGCAGTTCTCTGTCTCTGTGTGTGTGTGTGTGTGTGTGTGTTGTGTGTGTGTCTTCGTTCATCTGTCATTTATGTGCGTGAATAGGCATTTCATGGCTAGCCAACATTTTATTGCCTGGTTATGTATACAGCTCCTTTGGCTAAGGATAAAATTGAGAGCATGGTTGTATTACTTTGGATTTTAGAAGCAAATACAGTATACATTTTATCCAAGTAGCATGAAGCATGAGAGAGAAGACTCACAATGAGGCAAAACAAAGACAGACCATATTGGCAAGAGTGTGTACTTTGCCAAAGACCTAGACTCCTGGAGGTCTGTCTTCTCCCGTATAATCCTTTTTGTCTATTTTTATGGATTAATGATTTTTCTTTGGCGTTGCCATCTTTTAAGTGCCAAGTTATAAAAGGTCTAATTGAAGCATAGAACACATTTTATTATTTTCCTCCTGCCATTAAATTTGTAAGATGGCGACACCTAGAAAGAAACATTCACTTTCAATCAACATGAGCTTGAGTTCATGGGCCAGCCTTGAGGATATCAAATGGAAACTGCATAGGAATGTATGAGTATTTCCTTTTAAAATTCTGCTTTTAATTTAGGAAAGCTTTTCATCCCTCTGGGATCATAACCTGTTGTGTATAAAGCCCAACCTAATCAAGGTAGATGGTATTGACAGAATGACATAGTTTGAACTTAAGCAGGAGGTCAGCAGGCAGATTGTTTTTTGCTGTATGTACTGTAGTCACTAACAGCAGGACTGGGCAGCTGGTTTTACCAGCAGCATTGTCAAATGGAAAATATGGTATATTATGCCCCATGAAACCAACCATAGATTTTCCAAACGTTTAGACTTTTTTGAATGGAGTCAAACGTTTATGGATGATATAATGACTTGCCAGCTATAATAAACAAAAATAAACATTGTAGCATATCCTCAGTCTATTGAATATTTTCCAGAAATAATTCATGATCTCTATTATTCATATATTATCAAATTCAGTAAAAAGCATTTTAATACATTTTGTCACCTTATGTTTTGTGTTCCTGGATTTGTGCTTCATGGTTATACCAAGAACAAATCGTGTGTGTTCATTTTGTCACCTTATATTTTGTGTTCCTGGATTTGTGCTTCATGGTTATACCAAGAACAAATCATGTATGTGCGTGTGTGTGTATGTGTGTGTGTATAAAATAAAATAATATGTAAACATTTACAAATAAAGCTGGAACTGTTAAAAAAAAAACAACAAAAAACCCTGCCCAGTTTTTCATGTTTAAGATTTCCAGATGAAAAACTTAAATTCATAATAAATAACATTTCAAATGTCAGTTCTCCAAAGAGAAACTATTAATTACCTTGTTATGGCTGATTCATTGTCACCATATCATTTGATGATGTAAAATAACACAGTTAAGAGAATAGAGCCATATTTTCAAGAGCTTCTTTTCAGTTTATTTTAATAAATATGTCTTTTAAGAATATAAAATGTATTTGTTTGATAAAATGATGCCCTATCCACACTTTATGACAAGTCATGGCATCTGCTGCAGTCAGAGATAGACTGCCTTTTGCCAATATTTTATTTTTTATTTATTCATTTATTTTTATCCTTACATTTCTCTTTTGGTTTGCTAATAAAAACATACATGGTCTAAACTAGGAACATAAAATTGAGTCACTTGTTCTGGGCTAGGGATATAGCACATTAGAGGTCATGCAATGCCAGGATATGGGATCTCCAGCATGAGCCTGAGACTGACGTGTTTCTAGACACAGGGTATGGCCGAGCCTTGTGTCCTGTCTGTGCCATTAGGTCGTTATGACCTTATGTAAAATACATTCTGAGTATCACCACTCTTTTTTTTTTTTTTTTTTTTTTTTTTTTTTTTTTTTTTTTTTAAGCTAGTCTTCTGAAAGATAAGATTAGCCCTGCTTTGTGTCTCTGAAGACTTTTATGGCAAATGAGACCCAGTGAAAACAGTAAGGTGAAAGTGATAAGGCATTTTCTGACCTGGTCATTAATATTCAGGCAATCCCATGATACATTTCTAAGAACTTTAACCTGTGGCCACAAAGTGAGATGGATGGTTTTACACTGGAGGAGCCTCAGGCAGATAACATCCCTGCTCTGTTGTTGATGCTCCCCCACCCCCACCCCGCCCACGGTTTTACTTCTGAAAGCCTGCGTCTGCTGTTAGGCTTTTCCGTTAACATCTCTCCAGTTTGGGCTACTGATTTTCTCTGCTCATCCTGGCAGAGATGGAAATGCTTACCACCATCTGATGGGTACAGGAGGATGACAACAGGGCAGCTCCCAGCCTCCTGTAGTAGCGACAGCTCTGAAGCATAACTTCCACTCCAGAGCGCTCTGCAGGACCAGGCTGAAGCTGGGACTTTGCTTGCATTTCTTCTCTTCCCTGTCCTGCTTCTCACACTCCCTCAGCAGTTTCCCTTGGAAGTCCATCTTAATAAATCATTTGTGTGGTAGTCTCTATCTGAGGATCTGCGTTTTATCCCAGATTATAGATCCACGCCATTTCCAGCCTAATTGGTCATGCCATAGGGTAGTAGTTTGAGTAAAACCTATCTATAGTTTGATGTCTACTTTCTCTGCAAATCAAAAGCCATATGTTTTTATGGAACTAGTATAGAATTTTTTACTCCTTTCTTTTGAAAATATTATCAGTATTATTGTTTAAAACCTATGCCCCCTATAGCTCTGCAATTCAATGGGTCAGTATTGATATTGTCCAGACTGACTTATGGATATTGAATGTGGGGGAAAGAGAGAGAATGAATAAAAATGAGACAGAAACAGATGTTGGATGTAAGGCCTTATGAGACTTACCAAACTTGACTTAAATGAAAACTGTCCTTACTGGGTCTATATGGTGAATTATGTGATTCTGTGGTTTTGAGAGTGGCTTTGCCTCTCGGCCCTACTCCTCCTGTGCTCCTGCAGTGATGCAGATAGTGTCTGTGGGAATAAACAGCTCTATCAGGTTTCCTTTTTTTTCCATATTCGTTCTTGCTTATATCCTGAATTTATTTTAGTGCTGACATAGTTTGACTTACTACGCCTATGTACATGAAATATGTTGCTTGACTATTTAATTTGTTTATATCTTTGCCTTTTGACAGTGTGATTATGAATTCCAACCTTAAGCATTCTTTTGCCCTTTGTTACTTTGTGGACTTTAAAAAATTAATCAGGGATTTATGCCAGGATGGAAAGGTTTATGACAGTATTTTAAGACTTAATATTACTGAGGGATGGTTGTAGAATGCCCACTGACCTATAATAAGCATGATTTCATAAAATATGTACAGCGAATCTTCCTTAATAGATAAACTATTCTCTAATTTATTTGAAAATCCAATGACCTACATATTCGTATGTTCAGAAATCCCCCTTTTACTAACATTGTTTCTCCTCTGAGACCTTCCATCTGAGCAAATCTGTTAAATGAAGTAGAGGAAGCTTTGATCCAAACTAGGCTAAATCCAGTGGAACGGATGCCCTGTCACATGTGAATGGGAGCATTAGAATGCCAGAAAAGGGAAACTAGGTGTGATCCTCATATCTTCTCTGTACCACTGTCTCCTTACCTTGGCAGCAGAGTTCAGGAAACATCCTTATGCAAGGAATTAGCAATAAGAAGACTGTATCATTTGAAAATGAAACATTTGCCATACTCATTATTTATGTTGTGTGGGTTTTTTTTCCCACCTCTAGCAGATCATGCCATAATTAAGAAAGTTTCAGGTTCATTTTGTGTCTCAGGTAGTTCTTCTGAGCCGGTTCTTGGAAACATGTTTTCAGTTGCAAGTACAGATGTGTGTTGCAAAATGTGCTATTCTTTTGTAACAGTAAGTCTCTAATTTGGTATCTTGCTCCTTCAGTTCATTGAAAAAGTTGTAGAGTTACACAATTTGCAACCTTACATCAAAGGCCTTGCTTGGGAAAGCTGGGCATCCTGGTCTTACGTGATAGAGAACAGGATTTTAAAAATCCTTTGGGAACTCATTTTGTTGACCTGTCCTCATTTGACTACTTTTAGTTTTTATGAGACTTTGCAAAAAAATCTGCAGTTTACTCATCAAAGCCACATCATTTGAAGAAACTTAAGACAAGGATCATAAATACAATTCATGAAGTCACTCAGCAACTGGAGAATGTTTTCAATGGATTGGAAAATTAGAATGAATGATGTATCAGGAAAGCTGACAGTAAGGTCAACTGCTAAAATGTAAACATTCATGTGAAATGGCTTTTGCTTTTATGCTCTATTGACACAGTGTTTATAGTATATTCATGCCCCAAATTATTAAGGTTAAGAATGACTCAGGATTTACTAAACATTATATTTTGAAGTGGCACAGTTAGGAAGTGATATGTAGCAATAACATGAAAATCCTGGCAACCAAAATATTTGGGAGTCTGAGCTTCAGTGTGTTACCAGTCAGTTTTTTGGAGTAGAAACTTCTCTTTTAACTCCTTTGTTTGAGTTATACATATTGTTAGCCGAAGGTTGGCACAATTTAATCATACATACAGTTTATGTTTCTAGAAAATTTGACCTTTAAGGTATTCAGAATTCTGTCAGCCTACATCTGGTCTCAGTCATCATTATTTCTCACTATCCAATAGAGATACAAGCATGCAGCATGTCATACAGTAATAGAACACAATGTAAATCCAGGGGTCTTGACTCCATGGTCCAGTGAGCTGGTTATAAAATGACAAGGAAACCTGTGAAAAAAGGAAGTCCACCCACTGAAAGATGAGCTGTAAATATGAAATGCCGCAGATCAAGCATGAACCCGTTATTGAGTTTTGAAGTAAATAATATACCCTCTTTTGATTTCAGAACATTAAATTAATAAAGTGGGAAGAGATGGCCCTGGTTGCTTCATAAAATAAACAGTCTTTCATTTCAGGATCACTGACTTGAATTCATAGATTTACAGATTATAATAATATTAATATCTCCCAGGATAGCAGTGTCTCAAAGTTATTAGATTGCTTGAGGGTAGCCCTGTAGATAGCAGGTTCCCTTTAGTTCCCCTTGCACATATAAGACTATCTGTTGTTAATTGGCACCTTTTTTAGGCACTCTCAGCCACAAAACATGGATTGGTAGGTCAGAGGGCTCGTCTAAACAGGCTTGGGGAGATGATGGCTTTGTTTGTGCTCTGCCTATAGAGAAGGCTAATTAGCAGCTGTCAGCCATATGCAACTCTCCTCTCACTTCTAAATCCACCTGAAGTAGAGACTTGTATGTAAAAGAAGACCTTTCTTTTCTCCCTTCTTCACAAAACTCATGCAAGAGAATCAGAAGAAGCAAACATGATGACATACTGGTCTGTCTTGTTCTTTCTTTTTTTTTTTTTTAAGACAGAGTCCTGCTCTGTCACCCAGGCCCAGAGTTCAGTGGTGCCATCTCTGCTCACTGCAACCTCTGCCTCCTAGGTTCAAGCGATTCTCCCACCTCAGCCTCCCGAGTAGCTGGGACTACAGGCATGCACTGCCATGCCTGGCCAATTTTTTGTATTTTAGTAGAGATGGGGTTTCACCATGTTGCCCAGGCTAGTCTAGAATTCCTGAGCTCAGGCAGTCGCCCACCTCAGCCTCCCAAAGTGCTGGGATTACAGGCGTGGGCCATCACGCTCAGCCTATCTTTTCCTTTCATCCCTGACCAACGTGCAAAGTCCTTAAAAATTAGTTACCAGACTCATTCTAGAAAATTCAGGCTTCTCTGTTTTTACTAAAGAAAACTCACTTTTGGTAAGTTTTATAAGCTTGTTTCACCATTCTCTAACAGGGAATGATTGACTCATTTCACACAGATAAAGGTCTCTATCCTCAATGAGGACTTTTGCCTCTAGTGAGTATATTTCAGTAGAAACTTGCACTTTTTTGTTTTATTGTTTTTTTTCTTGTTTGTTTGTTTTTAAATGGAAGTCTTGCTCTGTCACCCAGGCTGGAGTGCAGTGGCATGATCTTGGCTCACTGCAACCTCTGCCTCCCGAGTTCAAGTGATCCTTCCACCTCAGCCTCCCGAGTAGCTGGGATTACAGGCATGTGTCACCATGCATGGCTAATTTTTTTTTGTATTTTTAGTAGAGACAGGGTTTCCTCAGGTTGGCCAGGCTGGTCTTGAACTCCTGACCTCAAATGATCTGCCTGCCTCAGCCTCCTAAAGTGCTGGGATTATAGGCATGAACCACCACATCTGGCCGAAACTTGCACTTTTAATGTGAAAGTCCATTGTTGTATTATTTAACTAGTCTCCCAAAATTCTGAGTGATGTTATATTTACAGTGTGATTTTTATTAAAAAAATACAAGGAAACACTAGCTTTAAATCCTGTTATTTATATATTTTTCACCATTGCTCAATTACAGCAATTTAAAAAATATATACAAGGCGTTTTCCTTTCATGGTCATTTATTGAAATGACCATTTGGCCTTGGGTTAATTGCATATTTGCTCAAATAAAGTGAAGGAAGTTTAAAGGCCAGAAATGCTGAGAAAAGTGTAATTGTTATCAATTTGAAATTACTAGGTTGTTTCAATTCTGTATACAGTTCTGTGTCTAAAATTGTCAGTATAGACTACAGAATTTACTTCCAAAGTTCTCTGACTGCAGTACCTATAAGAAATACTTTTTACATCATGAGCTGGTACACACCCACAGATGAGCATGTGCACACACATCTGTATGTCTGTCTCTAGCTATATCTCATTTCTACCTCTCCCTATCTGTATGTTTCTAAAGCAAAGGCTTCATGAAAGAAAAAAATCCTTCATGGAACAATGCTGTTAACATGTATTAAACACTTTGGTACTAAGGTTTTTTAATTCCAATTCATAATAGAAAGTTAGTTATGATATGCTAAATTATGATCCACTAATAATTATGACCCATGTTTGAACAGTGATACAGATTAAAGCTGATTTTTAAAGGTAACAAAGTTACTTAGAGAAAGTTGTTTTACTTTTCTGAAGTATAAATTGAATATCTTAATTTAGTGCTATCTAGAATATTCATGTGGTCATTTTGCATCATATGATTTATTACATTTTTCTTTATACCCTTCTCTATGTCAAACAGTTTTAATTATTCCACTTCCTATAAGTTATTTATATTTTCTGCCTTCTCTATGAGAAGACATTTAGCAAAATATAACTAGAGTGTCTTGAATATTTAAAATTGTAGATGTAAAATAAAAATTGTACTGTGATGTTTATGTATTTATTCATCAAATATTAAGTATTCAGAAACTATACTAGGCATCCTAACAATGGCTAACATTGATTAAACTCTTAGTATGTATCACATACAGTTAGAAGCTCTCTAGGGGACCCTATAAGGGAAGCAGAATTATTTTAGTTTTACAGGTGAGGAAACTGTGCCGTAGGGAGATTAATTGATCCTTGTCCAGTTAGAGCCCAATTTCGAATCCAGCGAGTCTGACTTCATGAGTCACACTCCTAACTACTTTATTCTCAATCATTTCTGTTACCACAGAGTGGAAGATGAAGGACATAATCCCTTCTTCAAAGAGGTACAGGGGTAAACAGACTTTCAAACCAGTAATCCTTTTGTGAAATCATTAGGACTGTGACGTGTCCCATGTGCTATGTGAGAACAGATGCTTTTGACCCCGAAGGTGATTAAAACTAATGCAGAAATATTTCAGCAGGAAAGAATAATATTTTATAACTGTTTCAGAAAAAGTCAGCTCAAGTGTTAATAGACTGCTTTGCTTATATCTGAAGGCATCTGATACATTTGAGATATAAATATTCAATAAATGTATTTGTTTTGTTTTAGGAAAGTACTATTTTTGCCAATGTTTTGACAAAGTAGCCAAAGCTAGTAAATTTTGGGGGCAGGTTG
The DNA here is from genome assembly GCF_028885625.2 of Pongo pygmaeus. Classification (NCBI taxonomy): domain Eukaryota; kingdom Metazoa; phylum Chordata; class Mammalia; order Primates; family Hominidae; genus Pongo; species Pongo pygmaeus. The sequence continues at coordinate 99,378,641 of NC_072384.2, read as the reverse complement.
CCAACAGTTGTTTTACAGAACATTCATGGAAACTAGGAATAAGAAGGGCCCAGAACTTTGTGAATGAAATAGTCATAGTGCCAGGTACTTGAGGTGTGAGTAGAAACCATGTATGTGCCCAGAGCTGAAGAACACTACTAGTAAAACGTTTCCAAAGGGAACCTGTTCAGTTCTGTTTGCTTTCACTTTTTGGTGCTAATGTGTTTTATAAATTTTGACTTGGATTGTGCATAGCCTCTTATTCCGGTACCTAAGACTTCCTAGAGACACCAAGGAGGAAGGGATAATCATTACATAGATTAAGTATGCAAAAACAAACAAACAAACAAAAAACATTAAAGTTGCCAGGAATCTGGTTTTGGCTAAGTTCCTCTATTGTACGTGCTCAAACGTGGCTTGGTCAAAGGTATTGCAGTTAAGGGAACACAGACTGTTTTGGCTTCAAGAACGCTCTGTTGTATCTACTCACTTTGTGTTACGTGGGTACTGTATTCTGATGAGAAAGTTGGCACAAGTGAAATTTTATTGTATCCACATAAAACAAATCTGTGAGACAAGTGTTTTACTTAATAAATTACAGACTTAGGGTGCCTGAAATATTTGCTCTAAAATGAAGTTTGCATGACCCAAAATTTCAGTTTCAATTATCTTGTTTTCAGCAGGCTGGATGAAAAGATCTTGAGTATAATGTGAGTCATGTTTTCAATATGTAGCCTGCCAGAGCCTGCTGCTCGCTGTTCAGCAAAGATAGGACTCCCACTCCCAGAAATTTAAAAAATATGCATTTGGTGCCTTCTTAGAACCATTCCTATATATTACCAACTGACCGCTAAGTGCAAAATATGCAGATTCTGCCCCCAAGGAGTTTACTGTATCATGGGAGGAAGGTTTTATAGTAGCACAGTGCAAAAGATGTCTCATAAATGTGAGGTAGAACTATTGCTGTTTTGGTTCAAAGGAGGGAGAAAGTATTTCCAACTGCAGTGTACATACATATACACATGTATACCTAGTCTTTTAGTGCTTTGCAGAATATATCTCTATAGTAACAACATTTGTCTGCAAATGTTACTTTTGTATATGCATTTGTATTTGCAGAAGACATTAATTCCCTTTAGATGCTCAATTCTATCCACCCCATCCTACAAAAATGCCACATGCATAGGCTGTCTTTCCTAATAAAGAAATATTGTAATAAAAAAGAGGTTTTATTAAACTAATGCAATAACGACATTTTCTTTGAGGATTTAACACATCATTTTTAATAATAAAAATCAAATTGTCATTGTTGTGCCCTGTATACCTTTTATTCAAATCAGACTAAGTACTCTGGCTTCGTGGCTAAGCAATGCTCTGGGGTGTGGGGGATGGGGTGAGTATTTTTAGCATTACACAAATGAATTTCAGCAGCCAGATTCATAGTGAGGTTGTAGATTATGAATACAGAACCCAGGGAAGCCTGTTAATATTCGTGAACTGAGGTGGAAATGCCTCTCATGAGTATCTAGAAGGAAATGAGAGACTGGAGGTTAGGAGAGAAACGATTTTGTTTGGTCAGCTTTCAGGTAGTAGGATACCAGTACTTTCTACAGCCATGTCACTGATTTAACCGCTTTGGCTAACTCTGAATTGACCACTCAAATTTAAGGGTTCATTTTGTGTGACTAGACTAGGTTTGATATCACATAGTTTTCTTAAGAGGCTACCAGTTTTTTGCTTTCGTGTCAGCTGGACACAGATATTTTAGAATTATGTGAAAATTAAGGCTAGCAAGCATACAAAAGGGGTGAAACATGAGGAATAAGGGACTTTATTTGGAAGGAACCTTTTTTTTTTTTTTTTTTTTTTTTTTTTTTGACATTTCAAGGGAAACGTGATAGGTTATCCAAGGGCAGGGTGGATGGTTGGCCCATATGAGTGCCAAGGCTCCTTCCACCCCTAGCCTTCTGTAATTTTAATCTGTAAAATGGGAGGATGTGATTTGTTTTAACTTTACTAATTGGTTATGACACTATTTGTTTAAAGCAATATATAATTATGAACTAAAATACATTTTCACTAACATGTTCTGAATCATATACCTTTAAAGAGATGTAACTTGATTTCTGAAGATGAGTGTCATCCCAGAATTAATAATTAAAATATAATATGAGGGGATAGGGCTTATTTTCTCTATCTAGGCCAAATATTTCTAAAGAAGTGCTCAGCGTATGATTTTACTTTTAGCATAGGAATCAGAAGTACATCTAAGCTGTCTTTGAGATTTACATGACATTTGAATGTTTATCTTTGTTCACATTGGAACCTAACACTTTCCTACTATATGCTTTCTATGATAAATGAATATTTTTTGGATCAAGTTACTTCAAAAGGTACATGTTTTAGTAAATAGATGAACATTGCAAGTTACCAGTTGTACCTCTCATTTCAACTGCCACAAACAGAAACAAAATTTCCAGAAAGGAAAACAGTCTCTAGCTAGCTTGAGGCTTTTTCCAAAGGGAAGTACTAGGGTTTGGCTGGGCCAGTTTACTCAGTACACACCTGGTGTATATCACTTTAAAAAATAAATTATGCCTCATTAAGTTACAATTAAATGGAATCGTGATCATTTGTTTTTCTGGAAGGAAGATGTTTTGCATATTGAAAGCCTAATTTGTTGCAGGTGACAAAAAGGCTGAACAGATTATCTAATATCACTTCATTTTGGGGGTTAATGTTTGCTGGTTAGCTTGTGTATACTCCAGTAGTTCAGAATCATACTAATGTAGACTCTTATTATATTTTTGCTTCAAAATATCTTCTACCACTTTATCAGTTTTTGCACTTTATTTTACAGCTTGTAAGGAAACAGAGGCTTGTCTTGGTATTCTGGAGTAGGCATGTGCTTTCTTTCTTCAAATGTTCTAATACTCCCCAGTTTCACAGGCTGCCCAATATTCATCGTAACTTTATATCCATGTACTATCTATATTTAAAATTCCAGCTAAGTTAAGTCTTACCTCTTCCAATTTTTTTTCCCTGAATCCTGCAGTTGATAATACTTTCTCCCTCCTTTGAGCCAAGGTGACACTAGTTCTGGCTTGCATTAATGATGCTTGGCATCTTTTACATTGTGCTGCTATAATACCTTCTCCTTCCCATCATATGGTAAACTCCTGGGAAGCAGAATTTGTCTCTGATTAAATCTCTTCATCCCTCTCAGAACTTTGTATTCAATCATAAATAAGAAATGAATTAATAGACTGATCTGTTTTTTTGAGACTAGGTATATTGAATTTGGGGGTTCCCTAGATAATCAATGGGAGATAATGGATTTAGGGGCTCCTGAGGTAATCCATGAGAGATATAGCCTAATCCTAGGGAGTTACCTGTGGTCTGAGAGCCGTAAAGAACAGATATCTGTTAAAATCTAGTCAGTAATGACTTTAACTGTTGCTGTCAGGAGTGGCATGTCAGGCTCAGCATTCCTAAAACCTGGCCCAGGTGTGAGTTCTCTTATTGCTCTCTTCCAGGGTTAAAGGCCCATCAAAGGTAATTTCTCACCTGTCCCAGACAAGATGTCAAAGGCTAGTGCAAAAACTTAGAAGCAGATTTTATAGAGCCAGTCATGATAACGTTTCCCAGACTCTTCTGAATATCAGCATGTATTGTACATGCTAACAATTTGGGACAAACTATATAAATTGTTAAGGAAGTATGGAAATCAAAAGCTCATTGACACAGAAAGTACAGACTCAGAATCTGTAAGGTCATTTAATTTGTTATAAAGAAATATTTTAAAATACTAGAAAAAAATAAGAGCATTAATTTTTCATTAAAAAATTAGCCCCAATTCTTTGTTTTGTGTGTAGAGGTAGCAAGCAGGCTAAATTATGAGCAAGCTAGATGGCATTATAATAAGTTATTGCTCATTTCGTACTTTGAATTGTTTTGCTTTTAATGAATATTTTGCCAAACTCATGTATTCTTTGGTGGTCCTGGAAATTATATGAAGCTTGCAAAATGTTAATTAGGCTATGGAAAAGGCCAGCTTCCTTCTGTTTCCACTGACTTGTAACCCAAGAATTATTTTGGAGGGTATCTCTCTACCTTGTGCAGATGTTCGTTCTGCTCCTTTTAGTCAACATGTTTCCTGGTCTTACATAATCTCGGCTAACACTGTGGAGGGAATTGTTTTAATGTGTCCCCGGAGAAGGTTCTGTTGCCTACGATGAGGAAAATACTTAATGATCACTTTACTCAATACTTGCAATATATTTTAATATGATTACTGATATGAAAGTTTAATAAGCTATATCCTGGTTAATTTATTAATTTCCCTCCATTTGCACATTCTCAATATTCATGACCTTTCTATTCATAAAAGTGCATCTTTTTTTCAGTGCCCAGGTGCCGTGCCACATTTTCTGTATCCCAGGCTGCATAATGGGAATGTCCAAGTGACACCTCCAGCTTGGCTGGTTGATAATTAAAATGCCAGATGACATAGTGGCAAGGGCTTTAGAAATATTTATGTGAGATAAATTATTAATTTATGTTCTATTCAAGACAGTTTCAATATGATAAACATTTACTTATCTTGATAATTAGGTGGGGTGATTTGTGGTGTATGATAGTTATGCTGTCTATTTTCTTCTGATTTTTTTCTCCTCTGATGATTTTCAACTAACGAAATAGACTCACTTTCCATTTATAAGCATGCAGAATTTGGACTACATTTTTTAAATATCCCAATTTAAACAGTTAAAAGCACATAAATGACTCAAATGAAAAAGACTCAACAAAACAACTAAAACTCTTCTTGTGCCCACCAGTGAGCCACTTGTTATTGAAAATGTCTGAGGTGAAAAGAATCTGCTTTGGGACCATAGCATCACAGATGAGAGTTTTAGTAAATAATTTAAAACAGTGTTCTGATTCTCTGGGGGTAATATGTGGAGGTGACACTGGCTACCTTGTTGGTTTGAGACTTTATCTTCAATTAGGCAAATGAAACAGAGGAAACAGTATATTCCACCACCCTTTAAAAATACAAATATTGTGTCTCTTTCACCTCAGAAATGGATGAGCAGTCATTCTCAAGGATACTTCATATTAATTTTCCTTGGAGATGGATTAATTTCCCTGTAAGGTTTTCCAGTATGTAAAAAATGTAGGAGAAGAAGCTATACAGTTTCAAAATGGAAAGAAACAAGAAACAAAACACTCTGTGTTTTTAAATTTTTTTTATTGATTAAGAATGAACAAACATAATTTTGAGCCATGGTCCATTAGAACAGTAGTTTTGTTATGTCACTATTTCGTATCCAAAACCTTTCCCATAATAAACTCCACAACTTAAAATAATTTCACAGGGGAAGAATAGGTTTATAAACTTTGCCTTTGAGATCTCTTGAGTATAATCATAATAACTAAAAGAATTTATCCGTGTTGACCCTAAAACTCCTTCAAGTTTTAGTAATTTGAAATTTATTGAAATACCAAATTTATGAGAGTGAAAGGGAGAGGAAGGAGGGAGAGAGAGGAAAAAGACCAACACATCCTTTATATGCAGAATTTATCATTAAAGAAAACTCAAAAAATATCAACCTTAGTGTTTTTTTACTGGTATTGAAAGTTGAAATCCACTTTTCTCTTGCTTCTCTGCATATTCATTTGAAGATTTTTGTCTTCAAAACAAATTCATTATGAATATTTCAGGTTGCTTAGTGCAAGTGGAAAGTAGGATAGCTTTAGGCAGAACTGACTTTTAATTTCAGAGAGTCGATACCTAGATTGTATCACATTTTCTGGAAGATAAGTGTCTCACTCGTTGCTTCTAAAAGCATGACAAGAAATCTGGATTGTTTTAAGAATCATGTACCCGTCGGTTATTTTTACATACACATCCTACTTTGTCCCCTTCTTGGGCATGCATGCATGCACACACACGCAGACACAGACGCACACATGAGACACTGTAGCTTTTCTACCAAGTATTACTTAGAATTTCTCTAATCAAAGTAACATGACACCCAAATTGTGAAACTGTCAGATGACATAGTACTTGTAAGTTCCTTGTAGTAAAATTGACTATGTGATGTTCTGAGTGGTGATTGCTTCCTTGGAGTGCTATGTGATACACTTCCTATAACTGCATTTGCTTCACTATGTTATAATGCATTGCTTTATTTTAAAACATTGCCTACCTTTCCCTGAAGATTTTTGGACAACTAGAGATAGCATATTCCTCTTACTTCCATTGCCTTTTCATATTTAAGCCACATATTAGAAATCTGATAGTGTTTCCTTTGCATTAATTTTCACCTGAGTGGAAACGTCTTTCTTTGGCATCTGTTCTACTTTACTACAGTTAAATAAGTGACTTTTCATGATTTGAGTTGCCCCATCTGTTCTAAGATATGGGATTAACATCTCAGCTCTTCCCAGGGGGATAATCCTAAACCCCGTTCTCATACTGCTCTGAGAAGCAATATATTAGCTGGGAATATAAAGTGATGTCTCTGTGTGATAATCCAACAAGGGTGCAGAATGGAAATAGATCTGCATCTACCCCCAGTACGACAATGTCCCACCTTAGATCTCCAGCCCTTTTCTGGAGTCCATACTACTTTTCTCTAGACTTGGCAGCATTTTCCTTTTCTTTGTGAATTCTCTGTCGTCAGAGCACATGAAAACACTAATTTCCTATTTAAATCTTTCTATTTGGGTGAGTCACACATTCAGAAAGTATCTGGGCCTATCATGGCATTCCATGCACACTGTTGTTACAGTGTGCTCAGCCCCTCGCCAGAGGTGACTTCATTTTCATTGCTTTAATGGTGAGATTAGGGTTTCCCTCATGAAGACATCTCATAAAAGATTTGGGTGCCCTTTGTACATATTTAAGGATAACTATTGTGTGTATAGATTGGGAAATTATCAGAGGGTTAACACAATTTAGCCATTTGCTTTGCGTCTTTTTTTTTTTTTTTTTTTTTTTGCATAAGAAATATCTCTATTGAAAACAGTGGCCGGTCATACAGAAATTCAGCCAATTTTTTTTTAAATTGATGTAAATCTACCATGCTGTTTAAATGTCGAAACTAAATTTACCAAACTTGGCAGATTTGTAAAGCTAAGCAGGACTGCCAAGTGTTCCCAGTTTCAAGCAGAGAGAGTTCTAACAGTTCCTGAAATACTTGTAGGAGGCACCTGGTGGTAATTGCAGTTTCACAATTCTTCCCGAGTGCCTACCTTGCTAGCTGGCATGTCTGTACACTGATGATTATTACAGTGATGATAAAGTGTCAGAATAGAACAGTCCTAAAATAATGCGTATCCCCCAGAAGGCAAGCACATTGCCTTCATATGGGAGAACCCTAAGGAATTAGTGTGAGGTTCTTGACATCACAGCGAGCTGGTTAAACCAAACAAAGGAGGAGAGGTGTGGAAGACAGAAACCACACACATATACCTGCAAATGTGACTTGGTCTGTTTTTTCCCCCATTTAATCAGGGATTGTTGTCTGAGATTCTGCGTAAGGAAGAAGACCCTCGGACAGCCTCTCAGTCTCTTCTAGTAAACCTGAGGGCCATGCAGAATTTCCTCAATCTGCCAGAAGTGGAGCGAGATCGCATCTACCAGGATGAGAGGGAACGGAGTATGAATCCCAATGTGAGCATGGTCTCCTCGGCCTCCAGCAGTCCCAGCTCCTCCCGAACCCCTCAGGTGAGAAACTTGCTTTCCGTATTTTTCACTCTTTGTCTTGGAAACATCTTGCCTTCACTAGTTACTGTGTTTTCCCTCAAACACTGAGAGACATAATTCAAGGATTTCTTTCCTTTTTTTCTTTTCTTATTTTATTTTATTTCTATTTTTTTTGAGATGGAGTCTCACTTTGTCACACAGGCTGGAGTGTAGTAGCATGATCTCAGCTCACTGCAGCCTCCGCCTCCTGGGTTCAAGGAATTCTCCTGTCACAGCCTCCCAAGTAGCTGGCATTAGAGGCACCAACCACCATGCCCGGCTAATTTTTGTATTTTTAGTAGAGATAGGGTTTCACCATGTTGGCCAGGCTCTTCTCGAACTCCTGACCTCAGGTGATCCACTTGCCTTGGTCTCCCAAAGTGCTGGGATTACAGGCGTGAGCCACCGTGCATGGCCAATTCTATGATTTCTTAATCCGCTGAACATGTTGGTCAGAGGATGTGAACTTCTGACCATATATGATCCCATACTATATTTCTGTCCCTTTAGGAAGTCCCATTCTTCCATACGTGGTAGGTGAGGGGTAGGAAGGTAGGAGTGGGCATAGGGGCAGGCTCTAGGATGTTTATACATAGCTGCTCAGTTGCCAAAGAAGGAGTTAGGGCATTTGTGTTGAAGCTGAGTTTGCATAGCAAGCGCACTGCTTTCCCTTAAATTGTATGTTTATTTGGTTGGACTGGATGGGGTAGAGGTGGCTGAGGGCAGGGGGCGGAGGGTAGTTTCAGCTCTGTTTTATGTAATCTGAAAAAGACAAAATGGAGGAACACTTGCAGTGGAAGCATGCATATGCAGTGTCTAGATCAGAATGACTGAGATGTCACTCAATGATCCTTTAGAAAATGATGATGGAAAGGTAGGCCTTAATTATTTTCCATCCTAGGATGATCTCCCCACAGAATTTGGTGACTTCCATTCTTCCTCTCCACACACTTGAAAAGTATTCTTTTCTTAGGCCCTCATGCAAGTGTATACATCTAGTAATGTGTGCTTCAAAGCTCCTAACTCAAGGGTCAAGGTCTCAAGGCAGTCAGGGGTCATTTCTAGTTCACATCCAAGCCCACTCATTTCTGGCCTATCCCCTATTTCCCCTAAACTTTTACTACTCGATAGATTTATGATAAGACCAGTCCATTCACTGTTGCTAATATAGTTGCAGGTTCTGTCTGAGTGCTAATTCTCAAAACCAATATTTAATGGGTATAAATTTTTTTTGTTTGTTTTTGAGAAGGAGTCTCACTTTGTTGCCCAGGCTGGATTGCAGTGGTGTGATCATGGTTTACTGCAACCTCTGCTTCTCAGGTTCAAGTGATTCTCCTGCCTCGGCCTCCCGAGTAGCTGGGATTACAGGCACATGCCACCACACCAGGGTAATTTTTTGTATTTTTAGTAGAGGTGGGGTTTCACCATGTTGGCCATGCTGGTCTCGAACTCCTGACCTCAAGTAATCCGCCCACTTTGGCCTTGCAAAGTGCTGGGATTACAGGCATGAGCCACCGTGCCCGACCTAATGGATATACATTTATACAAATCTGAAAAATGGGCGGTTCAAAACCAAAGGTTGTTTTGCTTAGATATTATAGCTTTGGTTTTGCGTTTTCTGATAAATTCTAAGGAACTGATTAAGCATAGAAGCAGAATTGTATTCTAGTAGAAATATTTGAGCTTTTTCAAGTATATCCATTTTTTCACACATTTTAACTCTTTTTATATTTTTGTACTCTGCAATAAACTTTTAATTGAAGATTACTTTCTATCATGCACTGCCAAATTGTGTTACTTACACTTCAGTCTTTAGTGAATTATGAGTTTTAGTTACTGTTTGAACCAAAAATAAGTCTCTTGACTGCTTACTTTGGATAAGTATAACCAAGCATTTTTATTTATTTAAAAAAAAATCTGGGGACATACATACTGAGCTAGTAAGTTGGGCAAGTTGTTAATGTGCACTAATATTTACTTCTGCTAAATTCATCAATATTTTTGCCACTTTTGGAGCCCATTAAACCATTATAGAAGAGCCCAGCCATACTTCATGGCCATTTGACAAGGCAGCTCTTCTTAGAAAGTTACTTCTGCTTGTTAGAAATTAACACAGGTCTGTGTGTTTGTTTTCAGCTCTTTTGTACTATTTTCCTAACAAGATTATATATCGTAGGTACCTTTTCAAAGACCTAATAGCTTTCAGTGCCAGACCGACTTACAAGGCCACACAGTTAGGGTCAGTATTTTGCCTATTTTGACCAGAATGCCATCTAGAAAATTCATAAAGATGCCCTTTAGGGATAGGTGTAGCAGGGAAATCTCTTATTTAATTTCACAATTTTGATATGTTTGAAAATAAATATTTAAACATGTTTTTGAGAATACAGTCATGGCATTCATTGCATTTGTACATTCTCTAGAACTGTCTTCTTTTTCTCTTGGGTAAAGATTGAGAAAGGAGAGTTTATTAAAGTCTTTTAAAACATTTCATGATTACTGACTTAAAATTCTTTACAGGCATATCTCAACAGTAAAGATCATAGTACAGTACAGATTTTATTGTGAGAACAAGTATTAGAGGAGTACTCACTGACTCAGCCTTTTAGTTGGAGTTAGCAATTTAGTGCACACAGGCAGCTTGACATTGATGCAGGGAGATTATTTTCCAGACCCCATCTATACTTTATTAGTAGCTGAAAAACAAATTGAAGAAATTTGAAATTTGAAATTATACCTCCAGTCTCTTTTTATTTCTTCAGCTAGCCAGCATTCCATGGTGTACTTAATAATGACAAAACAATACTAAGATAGGAATGATCATTTGTTAAAACACTTACTGTGTATTAGGTATTGTGAACATTTTGCATGAATTCAGTTGTCACCATTTTATGGTATTATGCCCATTTTACAGATGAGGGAACTGGGGTTTAGATGGATTCAGTAACTTGTGTAAGGGCACATGGCTGAGGGGTTTTGTCTTAGCCCTCATGGTTCGAGAGAAGACTTGACCAGTCAGGTAGGATGAGATAGTCAGTGAGGCAAATTAAGAAAACTGAATTGAGAAAGGGCAGACATGCTATGCTAAAACGTTCTCTTAACAGGGAAAGCGCTGTGGGTTAACTAGAAATTTTGAGCAGAACAAAGAGTTTATTTTAAAAAATTACAGATAATTGAATTTTTAATGGGAAAGTCTCAACCTAGCAAGAAAATTCTTGCAACAGCACCTGGCATAAATTGGAGATTTTGGAGGCAGTGTGTAGTGCAGTGTCCTGAGCCCATGTTTTCGAGCCTGAAAGACTTGCATTCAGATCATGGTTCCTTCACTGGCTGCTGGGTGTCCTAGGTTAAGATCCTCCTTTATTTCAGTTTCGTCATCTGTAAGATGAAAATAATAATATCTAACTCATTGGAATCTTAAAAGAATTAAATGTGAAGACAAAAGTTAAAATGCTTTCTGGAGTACCTGGCCCATAAAAAGCACGCCATAAATTATAGTAATTATTGCTTTGTGGTAATTAGAAAATAGTATGAGAGAAGCAGGTAGAAGAAAAATGGCAGAAGTTACTGAGCACTGTTAGGAAGTAAAGCCTTTATGGAAACGTAGGGCCTTAAGTTCTGCTGCTAGACACCATTTGTCACAGAGTCCACACTGCCTGTTACATCTTTCTCTGGACCTGCATACTGCTGGATCCAGTAGAGAACAGCTCAGGGCATCCACACAGGGAAACTTGTGATTTGGAGATAACTCTGTTGGTTTGAGATTCTAGGGTGAATGGGGACAAAGAGAAAAAACCCAGGTTAGGCCAATTCGGCTGGTAGTGCACAAGGATCAAGGATGTCTTTTCCTGAAATCTTGCTGCCAGAGGTTCTAAGAAAATGTCTCAGCCCTCTTATTAGACACCAGCAATGCATTCTAGGGCTCACACCAAGTAAATGTTATGACTGTCTTTTGGATTAAGTAGATTTAGACATTTTAGGGTTATCCTAACCCCAAGAAGTACAGACATCTTCTGTATTGTCCTTCATTTGTCTCTAAAGCTGATGGGAAATCATTCAATTTAAAACGAGCACTGCAGAATACATAAAACCACAATATGAATTTAAGAAAATGAAAACGGCACATCAAAGGCGTTCTGAAGCCTAGTTTTATGAAATGAAATTTTGTTTCATTTCCACTGATTTCCTAGGTGAAATTAGGTGACTGTCTGGGTAGCATAATGATGATAATGATGGGAAACCATACATACTCGAATGACATACGTAAAGCTTTAATAAAAAATAAGAGAGACTCGGGAGTGCATTAAATTGAGTAATAATTTATTATTTAGAGACCTCTACCCATTTACTCATTTTTTTTTCTGGAAGAATTGGCTCTTCTTCCAAGGTGTGCCATTTTTAGAAAGAAAAGGTTAACTGTGTGTGTGTTCTGCATGTTTGTTTTGTAGTTAGATGGTTGCTTATAGTTTGGTGTCTAGGAGAGCCATCCTACCTGTGAACCTTCGTCTGGGATACTGTGAGAGAACAGGGTTGACAGGATTCTGCATGTCCTATAGGAATGAACTGCAATTATTTCCAATCACAATTAACCTGATTAGAATAATGGACAGGAAGTGTCCCTCTGTAGCTAATGCAGTTTGGCATCAGCTGACTGAAATCCTTTGATAATTTCTGCACAGATGGCTGGGCTGAATGCAGCACTTTTTAAATTATTATTTTCATGGTCTCTTGGTAGGCCAAAACCTCGACACCGACAACAGACCTCCCTATTAAGGTGGATGGCGCCAACATCAACATCACAGCTGCCATTTATGACGAGATCCAACAGGAGATGAAAAGGGCCAAGGTGTCTCAAGCCCTGTTTGCCAAAGTGGCTGCAAATAAAAGTCAGGTGAGTGGTTTTTAAAAGAGCAAAATCGAGGGCTGGAATTAGATCCTTCTCCTTCCTCCACCAATAAAAATACATCTGTTCCTATAATAATAATAACAATAATAACCCCCAAGAAACCTGTCATGTTCTGCCTTTTACTCGTTTGCTTTTATTCCCATTGGAGTTCGAAATAGAGATGAAGCCAAAACCTGATCTTTTTTCTTTTAAAGATTAAAAAAAATTAGCCTCGAATGAATTCACTCCTTATTCTAAACACTGCAATGTACCCTTTTGTTTCTCTCCCTTTATATGTATATATATGAACAAAACTTAGAATGTATATAACAGCACCTTATTCTAAACACTTATTCTATTATTCTAAACCCCTTATTCTCAACACTGCAATGTACCCTTTTGTTTCTCTCGCTTTATATATATATATGTGTGTGTGTGTGTGTGTGTGTATATATATATATATATATATGAACAAAACTTAGAATGTATATAACAGCACCTTTCTGAGACCAAGTTTTAGCCAAGTCTCATCACCTTTCCTGTTCCCACAAGGGGAATGTCCGACTCTGTTATAATAACCACTTTTCCCCAGCCCCAGAGACACTTTTTGAAGTCAGGTGTTTCTTTTATGTACAGAATACAGTTGTTTTTTTCAGGAGAAAACACACGTGGGGGAGTGCAGAGTAAGTGCTAAAATCTTTTAACAGAAAAACACAGAAGCTTATCCAGTGAAATTTTTCAGAGTTCTGGGATTGTGGAGAATGTAACGCTCTGGGGAAAAGAGCAGACAGATGCTTAGGTTTTTTATTTCTGAAAGCAGCAACAGTTGATGGGATCTACTGTCTGCTTCAATTCTTCATTTAAAGGGACAACTTTGGCCCAAACCTAGAATCCTAGGTTTGAGGTGCATGCTTACTTATTTATACCTAGGGCGAACACCTAATGCAGAGTGGAGGAGATAAAAGTTAGTTAAAGCATAATTTTGAGAGTCCTTTGATTCTGAGCTTGATTTCCTCTGTGTCCTTGTATGACAAATGTTTTCATCCCTACATATGTAAATAATCAAATGGTTGATCATCTCCCTAACAAATCTTCTGTTGTGTGCTATAAGAAAGGAAGTGACTGAGTATTGTATTTCTATTAAGCAAGAAGATTTTCAATAAAAATTAAGTTTTTAAAACTGAAAAAATTCAAACTGTAGTTAAATGTTATATTTAGATTAATTATAGAGTACAGGGTTAGCCTTTTTTACCTGCAGTTTTAACCTGATGTACGTTATTTTCAGATGTTGATAAAAGGAGGGGAGTAGAATATCAAAGAACTTGGAAAGGGATTAAAGTGTTTGTTTCCCTTTTCAATTTCAGTGTAGTAGTTTTTCCAGATTACTCTGACTTTCTCTCATCAATGAAATCAGTGAAATACAGTTTGCTAAGACATAATGTCCAACCATAGTATGAAATACATGAAAAGAAAATACCATAGAGCCTTCTTAAACTGTTAAATGCATAAAATCCCATGTACCACATGGCAAAATATAATGAGAGTTGGAGCTGTTAAACGAATAAAGCTGTTAAATGCATAATGCCACTTGGCAAAACTACTGTGCATTTAATGGTTTTCCACTGTGTAATAAAGGACATATGTGGTAAATGTGCAGTGAGTATAAAAGCTGCACAATTGATTTTGCAAACCTGCCCCTTAGTTGTGACTTGATGTAAATATCAAAGTTTCACACAGTCCTTCTTTTATAAGCAGCTTTCAAGAAAAACTGAAGACCACAGTCTGAGAACTTGATTCCAAATGCCTGTAATCTTCCTGTTGATTTAGCAGTATGGCTTTTGGAAATAGTGATGCCTCCAGCCTCCCAAAATAATTCAGGTAGCTGATTGAAAGCTGCTTTTGCTAATTGGCAGAAGTTTGCTCTCCAAATTTTTGATGTCTCCTGAAATCAGTAGCCCTGACTTCGTAGAATTTGGAGGAGAACATACTTCTGGGAATTAATATGCTGAAGGTAAGATTGAGCTTAAGTGAGGATAAGAGGCTTTGAGGTCGTTCCTTTTTCACTGGGACAATGATCTCATTTTCATTTATGAGTGGGGAACCTTACTGTAAATAGCTGACTAGATAGGCAATTCAGGCATTACGTTTATTATGTTTTTTTTTTAAAATGATACTGCCAAACAAAATGAATTTAATTGGTAGTTTCAAAGGCAATTTAACAAAAGATATTCACTCCATTTTATAAGTATCAGTATTCATTTGATAAAAAGTACATTTAGTGAAATCAATTGCATGATTTGGTATATGGCATATATATTTGGTGGCTATCCATAGGGTGTATCTATGTGTGTGTACATGTGTGTACGTGTGTGTGTATGTGTATATATACACACACATATGTATATATGTATGTGTGTATATATACATATATACATGTATGTGTATATATACATATATACGTGTATGTGTATATATACATATATACGTGTATGTGTATACATATATAAATCTATAAGGTGTATATATGAGACTGATATATATATCCATAAGGTGTATCTGTGTGTGTATATAGACATATATATGTCTATACGTAGACATGTAGGTACATACATATATGTCTATACATATATGTATATATGGATATACCTTATGGATATATATATCTTAGTCATATATATACACCTTATAGACTTATATATCTCTCTTAGTCATGACTAATCATAGGACTTAACCTCTCCAAGCTGCAGTGGGAGGTGGCCACACCCACTCCATTGTATTGTGAGGACTGAGAGGAACAAAGATTTTTCTCTTCCCTTGCATTTTCTTCCCTCCTTCTTTTATTTTTCTTTGGAGGGATCTTAAGTTCTTGCAGTGACTGAAGAGCCAAATGCAAGGGCTTTCCCTTCTCCTGAAGGTGAAATTAGGGAAACAATTAGGTACTCTTGTGAACTGGAGTTGCCTTGAATCCCTGAAGGCCAAGTTCAAATACACATAGCAACCTTCTCCTTCCATTTGAAATTTCTATGACCCCTCCATTAACAATCCTTGGTGTTAATTGCTGTAATCAGCTGTTAAGAATAATTTCTAACACTGCCCTGTGTGTTAGGGAAGCCTTGAATGGGGAATACGAAGAGGGAGGAAAGTTTTAGAGAGAGTAGGAATGGTGGGCCACGAGGGTCCTCGAGGGCTGTAAGTGTTTAGGTAGGAACCAGGCACAATGCAAGGAGAGGGGTTCAGAAAAGGAGATGAAAGGGTGGCAAACTGGTTCATTGTGAAAATCCATTACTGGGAAGTGTGTGTATATGTTTCCCTAGTGCACAGGTTACATGAGGATGCATTTGTAGGGTCCCAGACCACCTCCTGCAGCTCAGCTCTAGTCCCTTGGTGATTGCTAGGTCAGTCCATCATCCACTTCCATTAGGTATCTTCTATCAGGCCCTTGCCCCTTTCTTCATGGGAAAGGTGTCCAAGAAGGATAAGACCAGAGGGAAAGACATGTTTATGCACATTTCGCCTTGTACTTTTCCTTCATTTTCTATTTAGGACCAGTTTAGTGGTTTAAAATAATTTTCTGTGTGTGAATTCTGAGGATTACCATCCGTTTCTGTCTGCAGAATACTCAGGTCATGGAATAGAATGACAGTGGTAATTCTCTGTGAATTAGGAGTTACGGGTTCTTAGTAGAAGCCATAATGTAAAGGCATATGGAGCGTTTTTTGTGTAACTCCAGTCTGACCCTCACATACAAAGGGCCACCAGGGAGCGAACGCCCCACATTCAGTCTGCGTGGCCACAGGAATGCCTTGTTCCTCAAAAGCTTCTGCTAATCTTGCTGGCCCTCTTCTGCAGATTCTGTAGGGCCGCTTTCCCCCTTTCTTCCCAATTTTACCCAATCACCTGTGATCTGGGTTGTAGAAATCTAGAGGAGAGAAAACATAGTAACCTGTGGGCACATCTTCTGCGGTTCTCCGGGGATGGCTGTGTACTTTGGCAACACCCTCAGCCACATTTCTCTCCCTTGACATCAGTTACCCCATTTCTCAGACACTGATTGTTTTTTTCTTCTCATATCCTGCTATCTTCTCCGTTTTATGGGCTACGATAGGTTAGCTCATAGAATGCTAACGATCATCTGACTTTTTTTTTTTTCTTTGAGAGGAGAGTTAATCTTTATTATTTATTATTATTATTATTTGTATACCCAAAGATCCAACACTACATATGTGATTTTTTTTTCCTACTAGGTTTGGGTAAAAATAGAGTAGGGAGAGAAATGGAAAGGGGCTTATTTTTAATCTCTGTTTTCCCTTCCCTCCGTTAAAAAGATAAACCAACGAACAAAAACTTCAGAAGGGCTGTGGACTTGCTTTTTGTATCAGGAAGGTGGAGAGAAACTGATACACCCTGTTCTGTTCCATACAGACAAGGGGAAAAAGACGGCCTGGTTGTAAACCCCAGATGGTGATAATGAAAGGCGGCAGCCCCAGAGCCTGCTGGGATAAAAGAAAAAGGGTGATTTTGGAACCAACAGGGACCCAGGGGGGTCTCTGGTGAGATGATATTAGTAAGATGTCCTCATCTTTACAAAGGTTTAAAGACCTCTGTCAATCCTCCATGCTGCCTGTGCCCTTGCAGGCCCACTGGCTGCAGGAGCTGCCACTAAAGTCAGGAATGAGAGTTTTTCTTCCTACTGCACACTTTAGAATGGGAGGCATAATTGTGAACCCATTGTAGCTAAAAGAGATGGATTTCTGGCTTGTAATACACAATTCTAAAATCATTTTCCCCATAGAAACTATGACCTACATGGTGATTGGGTTTCAGTATGTTCTATGCTTCATGTACATTAGGATTAAGTGGATTTTGTGTACTGACCTTTATGCCTTATCACTGTTTCTACAAAAAAAAAAAAAAAAGTTTCAAGTTCTCAACTGCTTAACAAATTGTATTCCTAAGTGAGAGTGTACTTATGTTTTAGATGTAGTTTACAAGCTCAGAATTTATGAACATTATTTTTTTCTTCAAATCTCTCTTTATAGGTGGTCTAATTTGCTTGACAGGCTAAATAATTTAAAACATGTAGGTCTGTGTGGAAGATTCTTTTTATATAAAAGAAAAATAAAGGAAAGAAAGAGTAATTAATTCTTGTTTTTGCATCCCTTCTTAAAATGTCTCAGGTACATATTTATACATTTTTTAAAGAAACAATTTATATTTTACGATTACATAAGTAATTTAACAGCCTCATTTTAAAAAATTCAGAAAGTGATGAAGAATATGAAAGTAAAAACATGGATCACCCATGATTTCATGAACCAGACATAGTTACTATTAACATTTTAGAATCTTTTCTTTCAATGTGTGTATGTTTGCATGGGAGTGTATGTGTATGTTTATGTCCTAATTGATATCATAACTGTGTAACACATAATTATAAGACAAGTTAAAACTATAATTTTTTAGGACAACTTTTTTATGTAGGAGAGTAAATTTACAAAATAGAAAATATTATCTTGTCTCATTACTTAGTTTCCTAGCCTTTAAAAAATGTTGCACAAAGATCAAAGTTTTGCCATTTTGCACAAAAAGTGCTTTAATGTTGATCCTATATTATTAAGTTTCCATTTTGAGGATGCCTTTATTGGGGCTGGGATAACTTAGGGCACTGGAAGTAGACATATTGCTGCCCTGAGCTCTCTGGTATAAAGACTAACAGAAATTATAGGCCATAGGATACCCTGTGTAAAATGAGTTGGTGGTCTGTCTCACTGCTAATGATTTTGCTTTTGCCATTTATATTCAACATGTAAGGTAGGCAAAAATGAGGTGTACAGCCTTGACTGAGTAGCTGCCAGGTAGGTTTCTTCAGAACACAATCATTCTGAGAGCCTATCATGGACCAGTTTCCACTCTTGTCAACTGGGTAAAATATACTAAAATTTAGGGGTGGTGTTCCAAATTCAAATTCAAAAAAGTTTAATATATGTACGCTAAAAATACCATTTGAAAAGTATTATTATGCCTAGTGAAGAAATTTCTCAGATTCCCAAATGCCAAACTAAGTGGTGTGAACATAGTGATTTGATGCGTGAGCGTCAAGTTGAGCCCTCCAGTCTCCCCTCTTTTTTCTCTTGGTATAATCTCAAGAAATCAGATTCTAGTGAAGGAATCTCCTCAGACATTCCCATAAGATCTCAGTTTTAATATCAACTTCATGATCAAGAATTGGGTTCTTTTTACCACCCTCACAATTAATTATGTTAATGTTTCATGCCTTAAAATTAGTCTTTATAGGAGTCCTTAGACAATCAATAATAATGATGATAATGAAGATTAATCAGACTACATATGCGGTTCTTAAAATGTCAAATACTTTTAACTTATCCCTAAAGTTTTAAACTCATTTTAAGTTCATTTTATCCTCTGCAGAAACCTTTGAGTTCATTTTTTCGCCTGTTCCTGACTTGGTAACTTTGGAAACTTGCATATGTCTTTGAAGTAAATTAGGTTGCCATATTAAAGCCTTCTCTCTGATTTCTCCCCAGCCCATTGGGGAAGAGGACATCAAGTTAAACTGTGGTTCTGACAGGGGGAGAATGTTGGTTTCATGAATGGTTGCTACCACTTTGCTGTTGAGACTGTTTAATCTTCTTCTTTTCACAGGGCCAAGACTAGGGTAAGGCAAGCTAGCTGCCTAGGGTGCAAGATGTAAGAAGGCACACATTTGTCAAGCCATACTGTTTACATTTCATGCCCTAGTCGCTTGCTCACCTCATTCTAGTCCCACCCTGATCTTTACAAAAGTCTTACTACTGGTTGTCTGCCCTGTCTGGTTTCCCCAACCACTACCCCGCCCACACCACCCCCACCCCCGCCACCCACCCATTATGATAAGTTCTTGAGGAAGTTTGCAATATACAGTGATATGTCACAGGTATGCTGGCATTTGGACCTGAAGGGAGGCACTGGAAGCATTTTGGTTGTTTTCAGTTTGATATTTTAGCCTAGTGCATTTTGCTGTTAATATCTTTCTGCTGTTGAAGTGAAGAAGTCCAGGATTCTAGATTCATTCTTCTTTTTTGACAAACACAAGTGGCTTTTTCAGGTGCATGTACCCATGTATGTATGTATGTGTGTTTGTACATATTTATATGTGTAAAGGTGTACCAAATCTCCATACTATTAAATAGCTATGTATATTCCATGTATGCTAAGGAGGGCAACAAAATTTTGTGTAATCCCCACTTGACTTGAGCCCAGCAGAGATTTAAAGGGCTGTTCTGAAATAAAATTTTCATTACTCTCAATTACAGACTCAATCTTTACAGACATATCCATAGAAATGTCAGTGACATGCATAAGATAACCCAGACATAGTTAAAAATTGGTCCCTGTAAAAATACAGTTTAGAATTTAGTATACAATTTTGAAAAGTAAAGAAGCAGATCTTCTGTACTTACCACATTTAAAGTATAATTAACCTTGAACTTTAACCAAACAGCCAGCAGAAATCTTTTTTCAGGTTTAGATAACCTCCTTGTCAGGGATTCATTGAAGTCCTTGACAAGACTTCCTTATAGTTAGGCTTTTATCCATTTCAGTTTTCTTGATTAGGTTATCTTGAGTCATTAGGGGATTTATTTATTTTAATAGACACTTATTGGATTCATGAAAAGAGAATTCGGTGACGAAGAAACAAGAGCTGAATATTATCTGGCTCATTTCACACTTCAGAAGAGTCTCAACCATCTGAAGAGAAATCCTTTCACAGTTACAAAAGTTTGTTTGGGGACTTTATGTGCTTCCATTTAGAAAGCGAACTGTCTGTGGTTAATAATATGAGTTTCCTTTTGAGATACTCAGAAAACATTTCCCCTTGGTTACATATGCTGACATTTTCTGTATTGAAGATGTGGGTGAGTAAATGGCCTTTTGCATTTCTGCTGCAAGAATCTATGAGTCATTCTCCTGAAGAACTGTTCATTTGCTGAGATATTCATTCATTAGAGTTCCTAGAGGGGCAAAGGGAGTGGGGGCTACTTACTAATTAGTAGGTGAAGTAACTCATTAGCTTTGTGTTAGTCATATCAAGGGGAATAATTACTGTGACAAGGCCCTGCCTTCAAGGAGCATATGCAGCTTTATTCAACAGGGGCAAAGTTATTAACTCTCTTGTGGGAGATCAGAGCAGGCTATGAACTTGTGTTTAGTGCTGAGCAAGTTCTAGTTTGTATTTGTTCTGAAATATTGTAAAAACTGGAAAATTAGTCATAAACCTAGACCAATGTTTTTTAAGGAAAAAACATGGGGGCTGTGAGAAGTTGGGGTCAAAACCAAGTGTCCTGAGGAAGAGAAAGCAAGCCACTTTGTATGCAGTGGCATTTCAGTACCATGGACAGGAACCCCACTGTTTTCATCTGTGGTGTGCCCCTCCCCTCCTTATCACTTAACACATAAGATTTACAGCCAAGATTCAAACTCTTATCTGTTAGGCTCCAAGCTTGAACACTGGGCCATATTATTGTTTTGTGAAAGGCCTCCCTGGTCATTTGAACATTCTCAGCCTTTGGTATGTGGTTTGGAGGATATGTCACTCATTTATTGTGGACTTGAAATATTTTAATCTTTTAAAACATTTTATAAGTGAAATAGATATTGCCATATGTCATTCATTTTCAATTGAAGAGAGCTTTAAAAACTCTAATATTAACAACAGCAACAACAGAAATACACGCATATATACACACAGAGAGAGAAAAGAAAGTGGTTAAAATGATAACAGATTCTTTAAATGATTGGTGTAGTGTGATTCTTTATGATATGTGTCATGTCTTTTTAGAATGAACACTCCTAGAGGGTAGAACTTATGAAGTGTGCACTTTACCAGTACCAGGCCATTGTGGGTCCCAGTTAATACTAAGCCACACAAGTTCACTATGAAAAAAGATATCTAGGCTAGGATAAGTCATGCTCTTGACTTTATGATATCCTTTTCCCCAACAACTTCTTCTTAAAAAGGAAGAAGGTGGGGGAAAGAGAGGAAAAGAAAGATGAGTTAATTCTTCATGATATCAGTTAAAAAGCCTTCAATGACTCCTAGGGCCCATAAGATTAAGATTAAAATTGTTTTTTTGCATGACATTCTTTAAATCTGAGCCCTACCTTCATTTCTAGACTTTCAGTCCTCTCCCCACCTGGTGAAATCTATCTTTATCTTCCAAGATTCACCTTGCATGCCATAATCTTAATGATGACACTTTTCCTGAACTGCTTCATGGTCAGAATTACTCACTTTCTTGTTGGTAGTCTCAATTAACCTTTCAAGTAAAAAGTAACAATGACAATTAGATAATATATGTAATGTACTAGCCCATTGCATGGCATGCAGGAGATGGGTGCTCAACAGAAAATTGTTAGCAGAATCAATGTCCTGTGAGACTACTATTACTATTTGCAATTTATATAATGGACCATTTTCCCTATCATATTCATGCATTAGAGATAGGGAAACAAACTTTAGAACAGTGACAAAGTTGCTTCTGAGAATTAGTGCTTCTCTCCAACAATAACTCTCTGAATTTGAGTCCATAAAACATTCCTCTAGGCTAATTTCTGTGTACTCTAATAATTTTGGTTCAATCTAATGACTATTTATTGAGAAGCTACTATGTGCAAGAAACCATACTCTGCTCTGAAAATGGTAAAATGAGTAAGAAACCAACCCTTGCCCTCCACTCCCATCAAGAAGCTAACTGTTCTGATAGGAGTGCAGACATACCCACCCCTAAAAATAATAATGATCAAGTTGTGAAAAAGTATAAAAAAAATGCTTCAGGGTTATGCAAGAGTGAGCAACAAATGAGACCGCATCAGCTGAGCCTTGAAGTACAGCTTCTCATGGGGAAAAGAAGTTGAGTATGAGATATTCCATCTAAGAGAGTAACATGGCAGAAGCATGAAGGTGAGAGTGTACCTGTGAGTAATTCACAGTGGCTGGAGCACAAGGTCAGTAGGGGAACTGGTGGGAGACAAGGTCATGAAAGAAAAATGGAGGCAAATGGTGTTTTTTTATTGTTGCCTCTAGTGATGTTCTTAAATTGTGAACTAGAGGTTCTCTCCTGTATGCAACTCATTAATGAAACTATCAACTTAATAAAAGATAAACTAGGAATTTATTATTCATCTTCCAGAAAGAATTAATGGCACATTTCTTCAAATAGTAAGCATGTCTAATACATTTACAATGTGATTTGCTTTGTAAATGTAGATCGATATGCAACTTTTCAGGAACACGTGGATTGTAAACAAACTATATCTTGACTGGTAGGAGTGTCATCTCACCTGCATAGTTGGAAGGGCAGTCAGAGTTGTTTTTTCTACTGAGGGAAATATATTTGTTTAAGAGGCTGATGAGATGGCTAAAATGAGATGTGAATGAATATTATTTGCTTATGCACCCTAATTCTTGGGAACTTTTAACCATTGATTGCAAGGAAGCAGTCTTTGGACTTATTAATAGATTGCTTCTCTGGATTCAGATTTTGAAGGTAAAGTTTTAATTGCGAACCTCTTGGTATTATTACACTTAGGCTCCATGTATATTTTTCTCTATAAGTTCCAGGAATTTCCTGTATCTAAAAAAACCTTTATTTTGAACTAATTTTAGACTCACAAAAATGTTGCCAAACTAGTATGGAAGGGATCATTGCACTGTATTATATATCCCTCACCTATCTTCCCCTAATGTTGACACCTTATATCACCGTATGGCAATTATTGGTGATAGGGCAATTATCAAAACCAGGAAAGTGACATTGTTTCTATACTGTTAACTAAACAAAAGCCTTATTCTAATTTCACCTGTTTTTCTACTAATGTCTATTTTCTGGGCCAGGATCCTATCCGGCAACCACATTGCATTTAGTTATTATTATTCTCCCTAGTCTTCTGCAGTCTGTGACAGTTCTTAAGTCTTTCCTTTTCTTTTATGACCTTGCCATTTTTGGTTATTTTGTTGAACACTTCTCAGTTTGGGTTTGTTTGATATTTTCTCGTTTCAACTGAGGTTATGTATTTTGGGCAAGACTACCTCAGACATGATGTTGTAACCTTTGCAGTACATCACATTAGAGCATTCGCAGTGTCAGTATATCATCACTAGTTATTTGACCGTGACCACTTTGTCAAGGTTATTTTTTATTTGTACCTTTAACCCTGATGGTTTATCACTATCTGCTTTTTCTGACAGATAACAAGGTAACAGATCATGGAATGTAGAACCAAAAAGGAACTTAGGGACCATCTTTTGTTAACCCGTCCTTTTACAGTTAAGCACCCAGGAGCTTGAACAGGGTAACTATTTGCCCAAAGGTCACCCCATTATTTAATGACAGACCAGGAACTTAGCAGTTAGGTCTTAGAGATCCAGGTTTGATACTTTCTACATTCCTAGCTATGCTCAAACACTTATAATTCACGCAGTCCTAGTTTTACCAGACTGTGTAAGCTAAATGGACTATATGAATATACAGCCAGCCTTTGGTCAAAACTTAAAACCAGGCTAAGAGAGAAATCCCAGGGAAGTATATACTCCACAGTTCATGGTGCCCACTCACAGAGCTGGCCAAGGCTGGAAACCAGATGAACTTCTGTATCAGCATTTCTGAAATGAAAATAATTCTCATGGAATGCTCCACATAACACAGAGAAAACAACAAAAACCTACTTGAGATTTTTAACAGAAAAAGGAGATTTGTTTATTAATAATTCATGAGTTCCCATTGAACATGCACGACAGAAACAGTGCTATTCAATAGAGAATACTGTCATCTGTCACTGTTTTATTTGACATTTACACTTTTTTTTTTTTTTTTGCCTGATACTGCAAAACTTTCTTGGATGGCATGCAAAAATTATATAAATGAAAAAAATCCCAATGTGGGGACCCATATATCTCTTCTGTGATGGGTTCACTCACAATTACATACATGTGTGTTCATGCAACTGCGTGGCACTCTCTCACACATTCATTAGCCAGCAAACAAGCTAATAGGAGACCCTATTGAGAAAACAGAGATAAGCATCCCAAATGGGCTGGTGAAAAGATGATATGAATAAAATGATGGTGCGTGAGATGGGAAGTGAGGTGGAAGAATAGATTTCCTGAAGATAGGCATACAAATACATGGAATGAGCAAGTGAGCCAGAGTGAGGGGAAGGTAAATCATGGCTGCCATGAAGAAAACGAACACAAAAATACATTACCAGTTCAGATACAAAATAAATACATATAAATGGCATCACAGGAGCACCCGTAGGAGGGAATAACGGCCTTTAGGAGAAGAGCAAGGTAGAGTTAGGATCACCTTCCGATTTTGTGCTACTATAAGGCTCTTGACAATCTTTCTGCTCTGTAGGTTAGTTATTATTTATAAAAATCACAGAACCAGCTGATACATTCATAAGCTAATTATTGAGGCAGCTGGGTACACATGGTGCAATATGTCCAAGGCTGTGAAGTATCACAGATTTCTTGGGGCCTGCTGTGGTGGGGGTGCACTGTTGAAGGCTCCATCCCTTAATCTGATCAGCCAAGCAAACACTTTGTGGGGAAACTAGATTAATAACCCTCTAAATACCATGAATGTGCTTCATCTTCAAAACCGGGTTCCCTTAAACATGCTATTAGCTCAGCTCCATCAGGGATTTGAGGAAGTTCTCTGGTGCCTTAAGAACACAGGGTCTTGTTGGCTACCTCCCTGTGCCAGAAATTAATTTGGTTTGCTTATGTCTGCACACATGATCACACTTGTGTCTAATCTGCTCCCTAATAGCTTCAAGGTCAAGACCTTGCATGTCAGTGGGCAAATTGAGAACTACACTTCTTAAAGACTGATGGCAGACAGCACACAGTCCATAACGAGGCCTGTAGTGTTGTTCTAAGTGATTGTAATGAGTGCAGATTATAACAGCGCATATAAATCAAATGCGGCAATGAATGTTGTGCGAGACATTCCCAGTGTCATAAGTGGAGATACCACTCAGCTGTCACCTGTCTCCTTTCAAGCTGCGGCTTCCCACAATGCAGTTCAGTCCTCAAGCAGAACAGCAGGTGCTGTCTTCCTTAAGGTCTGGGTATCTCAGATCTTCATCTTTTAACAGATGCAGGTTTTTGTTTGTATTTTCCATTAAATGGTTAGTCTCCATGCTCTTGCCTCCCCTGGAAGATGTTAAACATACCTGTTAGAAACATTTGAAAGAATTCAGTTGGAGACTTATTCAGATCTATGAAAAGATAGAGAAGTAGAAGCTTATTTTTCCACAGATGGTTTATTTTCCATTTCAAGAATTCTTTTACTTTATGCAAAGAACCCCTTGAGGAAACACTTGAGGACTAGGAGATTTTTAAAAATATAATTTATTTTCTGGTAGGGATAAAAAAATTTGTCTTCATTTTTTATATACATTGCACCTTGAAAATCAACCATTGACCTGCCTTTCAACTGAGTTGAAAAAAAATCTATGAAAATACTTGGAAAAACATTTCCAAGCAAATGATAAGATACCTTGTTTTCATTCTTCCTAACCTTCTAACTCTCCCAAGCTTCCAGTTTATTGCAAGAAAAGATCAGGTCTGCGCAAATGTGGCCTCTCACTTGTAAAAACAAGGCAGTGTTGTGTTACAGATTAGTTTATAAATCCCTGGTGGCTTCACAGTTCAGTGCCTACAGCTGCTGCAGATGGGCCTGGGTTTTTGTCTCTTCGCGGTGCTGCAGCCGGCAGTTGAAGGAGAAAATGGAATGATCAGGTTATTAACATGGAGGCCGCGAGGAAGAGGCTGCACAATGAGAACAGCTGGTGTTGCTGTCTTGGCTGATGCAGCAGAGATAATCAAATCTTGCCTTTTTTTGGGTAAAGGCAGAAGACACAGTGGAGAGTTAGACAAACAATGGCTTATGATATTATATGGGGTTTTTATAATGCGTGTCAGGAACTTTCATTGGCTTACAAGTGATGATATAGAATTTGTTGAGGTTTGGGAATTATTTTTCACAAAGTCATTCGTGTTTATGCACCTCTTAAGAAAATTTTTTTACTCTTTTGCAAGAGACATGATGTGGGACAGTTCTTGTTTTTGAAATTAGTGATGTAGCTTAGAAATGATGGGTTAGAAAGCTACTGGTAAAATATTTTGACATGAGTCAGTGAGCGATGTTGACAGCATCCTCTGTATTATTTTCATATAATCCATCATTATTTGCATTACATTTTCTTTCTCGTGCAGTTGCAAGAGAGAGAACATCCGGATGCCAGATTTTGGAAGCAGACATTTGCAGGTGTGACCCGACCAACTGCCTACCTTCCTGCAGGTGTGGCTGTGGTGGGAAGGTGATGGTTAAGAGGGCCTAGAGCCCGAGGTATTCAGAGATTGAGCAAATATACATTTCTTTTCATTCTAGCCAAGGTTATTGCTTCTATTTTGTGGAGTTATTGATAATTGTAAGAATATTTCCTCCCTAGAGATTTCAGTGTTGTTTACACCTAGACAATTTTTCTTTTTTAGAATTTGCTGTCCTGTAATGCATATTTGTTTATCTTCACTCTTAGCATGAAATGCTGCCCAGTTGGGTAATTTTAAAAAATTGTAACTGACTGACACAAATTACTTTTTCTGAGAACAGATGACTATAATCTTGCTTATCTTTTACAGAGAAACTGCAATTGAGAATATATTCTATAGGCAGGGTGTTACGATATCTAACAAGAGGAAAGATTCTTGGGCATTGGTATAACCACCTATGTGGTCAGGGGTTGGTTTTTAGCGTCAGACTGTTTCACTATCTCCCCAGGTTGGCAGGAACAATTTTGACAGAAAAAGATGTACTGTGATGGCACTGGACTGCAGTCAAGGCTCCCTCAGCTCCTCTGCACTCTGCAGGTTAATGCAAGCGACCTCCTCTCTCTCCAGGGCTGGCTGTGTGAACTGCTCCGCTGGAAGGAGAACCCAAGCCCAGAAAACCGCACCCTCTGGGAAAACCTCTGTACCATCCGTCGCTTCCTGAACCTTCCCCAGCATGAGAGGGATGTGATCTATGAGGAGGAGTCAAGGCATCACCACAGCGAACGCATGCAACACGTGGTCCAGCTTCCACCTGAGCCGGTGCAGGTCAGTGTCCCTGACCCCCGCACCCCACCTGAGCAGGGCTCTGTGTGCCAGCAGTAGCTGCTGAGGGTCCAAGTGGCACACACCACACCAACTTCTGTCAGAGGGTGTCTCATGCCAGGTCCCCAAGTACGGAAGACGCTGTCGTCACAGTGGGTACTGTGTGTATATGTGTGTGTGTGTGCATGTGCGTGCGTGTGTGTGTGTGTATGTATGTACACACAAAGAAAAATGACTGAGAAGTTGAGTGCCAAAGACAGCTGCTTTCCTGAGATCATTTTACTTGTGGGATTGTAAAGCCAGAGCACTCATGGAGAATTAAATCTCTCGATCGGAAAACATGGTTTCCATCAGTTCATTTTCTATAAAAAACCTGTGAAGTAGTTTTGCATCCAAAATCCCTCAAAGAATGTTTGATTAGACTGAGGAAAAGAAATAGCCACATGACCTAGGGAATACCATTGAACTCAGCTGAACCTTGAGAGACAGATTGTGACAGATTCTTAGAATTTTAAGATGAGTTTTTGCTGTCTTTGGTTACATCTCATTTAGAAATCTGCCTTCCTTTGGATTGCGTGTTTTGTTGGCTTAGTTTTTGCTCTCATTGAGAGAAATAATATTGCTTTGCCATAGTAATTGAGTTTAACTACTGACACTTTCCATAATCTAAAATTAATTGCTTTCAAGAAGAAATATTAATTGAGGTTTCCAATGTTAGACCCCCTAGAGTTTGGCCCACAAATTGTTTTGGTAGGTTATAAGATGGGCCTGCTGCCCAATACTCTCAATTTCAGCTGCCACCAAAGAGGACCCTTTGGCCTCTCTCTGAATCTCCTGGAGTAAGGAAAAGAAAGTTGAGGCAGGAGTGCATGTGTGCACATGTGTGTGCAGAATGGAGGAGGAGAAGATAAAGGGAGAGTGAGGCACAGTTTCTTGATAAAAATAGAGAGGAGTCGTGAGGGATGCAGTGAAACACTCCATCCTGAGGTTTCTGTCTCCTTTCCCTCCCCTCCCCCCTCACATGCTTGGGAGAGAAGCCAGAAGTTAACACATCTTTACGTCACTTTTCATCTAAATATCATCATCTCTGCCAGTGCTTTTGTGCTATGCTTTTGTGTTATCATTGGTCAGTTTCCAGGGCCAAAGTCGCAGAGTGAATTGCCCAGACTTAATAGTTTGGCAGTTAGGCTCATGACTTTGTAGAGGCAGTCTGTTGCAATATCCACAGTGATCCCAGAGTTGGGGATGGGGGTGATGAGGGTACACAGCACATACTCACCCTTCAGGACCCACCCTCCCCTTTCCCTTCTTGGTCCTTTTCTGACCGAGGTCTCATCCACCACCAGGGCACCTTACTTTAGATAATTAAACCCATGTACTGAGCCACACAGAGCAGTGGCTTTCAGACTTGGAGATTTAATTGAAATTAAAATTAAAGAGGGGCCCAATATAGGCTTTCCAACCTTTTATTTTAGAAGATAAATTTATTTGAAAAGTTTTAGGGAAGCTCCTATTTATTATCAATATCATTTCATAACATACTCTTTGATATCAGACAGATTAATGAAATGGATAGCCTCAGACAAAAGATCATGTAAATGCTACGGTTCAGCCATATGAAAATCACTTCCCCAGCATCTCCACTGCTTTTTTTTTTTCTCATTTTGATGTGAACTGGATTAGACTTCTATCTTGAACCAACACAAGGCCAAGGACTTGCTTTAGGGAACCACTGACTTTTCATGAAATTTTTATTCAGGGCCTATCTTAGTTCAGTACAAATGAAGTAGAAATAAAACAGCAAGGAAAAAGCAATTTATTCCACATATTAATCACAGCTTATTTTAATCATAAGATGGTGATAAAGTTGGAAACTTAGAGAAATTTGAGATAAAAGTAATCAAATGCATTGTTTGTTATAATTGAGGGCCTCCCTTCATCTGGATGGCAGCTCTTATACCATACCTGTCTGTTTTTTGTCCATAAATTATCATCTCGTTGGGCCCTGTATTTAGGTAGCTAAAAGTATATTCAACATAATATTTTGTCTATAGTTGGCCAGTTTGAGTACAATAAATCTTAGAAGCAGACAGCCAATTGATTTATGAGTTTTATTATCTTTTCTATTAGCATGTCAGAACTAGAGTATGCTGACAATATTTAACGGCTAAGCATGAATCTATAATTTTTCTTTTCAGTTTTAAGCATCTTGTGGCTATTAATATTAACTTCTGATATCACTAAGAGAAATGCACTTATTTTTAAAAGGTTATTCCCATCACTCAGATCTTAGCTAAAGAGTTTACAAATTAGGTAATTTTCTCTAAAGTGAATTTGCCTCAGCTGTTGACCTTGAGCCCATAACTACTGTGAAACTCATCAGCACATCACATTTCTTTAACGTTATGCCTATATCTGAGTGACACTGCTTTGCAACGTTGAATTTATGTCTGTCAGCAAAATACAAAGCTGTGGATTAATTGTTTATTGCAGTCATAATATGAAAAGTGAAGAAAAATAACTGACACTAGACAGCAGAACTCCTGAGACTAAAGTTGGCACAGCCTCTGTGACTTGGGGAGGGCTGTATTTAAAAACATACCAAGCTACTATAAAAAGGTCTGTAATTGTCCACAAGCCAAGGACTCGGGGTTGGAATTCACTTGGGCCTTTCATATCAACTAAAGTTTAGCAAGATACAGTTACTTATCTGTTTTAGAAATCTTAAAAATTCATATGTAGGGTAATATTAGTTTGGTGATGTTACATTTTTGTCTAATTAGATAGGAAATGTGCCATTATTAAATTGTTAACTCTGGGTGAAATCAGTGATTATTAAGAGCTTCTGATATATGCAGCATATTAAAAAACACATAAGTCCTCTTCACTTGTGGTCATGGAAGCGTGCCATTTAAATTTCTTTAGGTAATTAGGGTACACTATTTTCAAATTTTTCATATATGGTAAAGATATGAGGCAGTGATTTCTGTGCATAATTACCCACCAGATTAATCTGTTGTATTAGGGTACATAGATGTACTGGAATAAAAAGAGGGAGCTTTGCATCACTCCTTCTCCATTTGGTGCTTTCTGTGATATTGAGAAGTCCCTCGGAGTCACAGCCTCTCTTCTTACAGAAGAGAGGAACTTTTTCTTGCTGTTTGTATGCAAATGGAGTTGACAAATGGATAGTTTTTTATTGTCTGCAGATGTGTTTCTGTTAAGCCCGCAAAAGGTTTAGACATTTTAAGCCCTTGTTTTTTAACTTTTAAGTTCAGGGGTACATGTACAGGTTCATTACATAGGTAAACTTGTATCATGGGGGCCTGTTGTACAGATATTTCATCACCCAGGCATTAAGCCTAGTACCCATTAGTTATTTTTTCGGACCCTCCCCCTCCTCCCACCTTTTACCCCCCTATTGGCCCCTCAAGTCCACATTTAAAAATTATAAGATATCACATAAAATCTAGAAAGTCAGAAGATGTGATCCAAGCTCAGAGTTTTATGTGGCTGGAGCCAATGTCCTTTCTGCAGGGCACACACTTACTGTCCTGCTGCCCTGGTCCCTGTCTCCCCTCCTCTGAGTGTACATGCATATATAGCTGCCGTTTGATTTCTTGAGGCATCTCTCCTGTCAGGTCACCTGACCACCTCATCAAAGCCACAAGTGCCTTTGCCCCATGGCTCCAATTTCTTTGATGGTAGCTATTACATGCCATTTATTTTTATATTAATTTATTATAATTTTATAATCCCAACAAAATTTTTTGCATGCTTAAGTGCATGTTTGATGGCATTTCTCTTCAGAGATGAAGCAAGGTTATAGTTGAGATCACGCTGGGCCTGAGCCATTGAGGGACGTTGTCAGCCCCAGCGACTCACCAGCCCTGGGAGAATGAGACGGTTCTTCCTTGGGAATTTGGATTTCTCCAGGTGTTGTGTAGCTTTGATGTCATATTGAATTATCTGGTTTATCCAGGTTTCTATTTAGTATTCTCAGTCTCTTCAGAAACCCCGATTTAAGCTCCTGCTTTTGGAAGCTAGTTCTTCAGGATCTGAAGACACTTCATAAGCTAGATCCTGTCACATCATGAATCCACAGTTGGACCAGCATTGCCCCAGGGTGGTGAGAATTGGTTCCTGGGGAGCATAAATATCTTAGATTCACAGTGGTTTGTGGCCCTCCAAAGGAACTTGGTACATAAAGAGATAATATCTCTCTGGTATTAAAATTTCATAAAGAGGGGCCATGATTAGACAAAAATGCCCCAAAAACCTTCTGAGGGGATCAGTAGTGAAACACAAGTTGAGAAATACTAATCTACATAATGTTTCTAGTCCGTGTGTAGACAGCACAGAGGAGAGACCTTGTAAGGCAAACCAAACCAAAGCATTTCATGAAAAAGAGGAAATAAATTCCATTTTTCACCCCGAAAGGTTGGAAACAAAAGTATTTCCTGTGGTTGTAGTGATTTTTCTCCCAATAGTTATTATAACCCAAGGCCCTGTGCTGAATGGATATTCTCAGCTTAGAATAAAACACTGGTTAGGTTTGGTTCATTACTACCAACTCCGTTTTACAATTGGAAAAACTGAAACAGAGACGTCAAGCCTTGCCTGAAGCCAGGGTTGCCAGTGGAATGAAAACACAGGCGATTTTGGCATCCAGTCTTTCCTCTGACCACACTTCCCTCATGCAGGAGAGAAGAAAGGACATTGCTCATGCTATGACTAGGTCATTGAGCGAGGGTGATTAGGGAGCACTTGCCAAATTGTTCCTCTCTGTGTCATTTGTGCTTTATTGTATTTCCACCACACTGTTTCCATGGGTTATTTTGTAAGTTGAGGAATTCTGAGCTTGCTGCTGTGTGGTTTCCTGACAAGTACTTGTTTTAAAATTCCATGCCGTACATTGAATAAGAATGTGAGACCTGGTTAGTGACAGTCAGACACCAGCATTGTCCCTTGACTTGTCTGGGTTGCTTCTCAGGAGATTTTCAACATTTTCTAAGCCACAGACTCCCTGTCATTGGTAGCGACCAATGATTCTCAACCAGGGGAGATTTTGCTTCCATGGGATATTTTGGCAATATCTGGAGTCATTTTTGGTTATTATAATTTGGGGGTGCTACTGGCATCTAGTGGATAGAGGTCAGGGATGCTGCCAAATATCCCACCATGCACAGGGCAACCCCCCAAAACAAAGACTTACGTGATCTACAATGCCAAGAATGAAAGCTTGTGCCAGTAATTGCCTAACAGTGACAGATAAAAAATCATTAGTATCTCTGAGACTGATTCTGAGTTTTGTCTATTAAAAAACCCAGTAATAATAATGGTGACACTGCTGCTGCTTCTCCTTCATCTTCCTTCTTCCTCCTCCCCTGCCTCCTCCTTTTCCTTCTTCTCTGGCAGTAAGTAGCCTTTTTGAGAGCCAGGCTTTCAAAATGTGAGATTTTCACATGTCTTATCTTCTTCAGTTATTGTGAACAACCAAAGGGGTGGTTGGTTTTTATCTATTAATACTTTCACAGATGAGAAATTGAAGCTTAAAGAAGTTAAAGTAACTCGCCCAAAGTGAGAACTTAAATTCACATCTGTCTACCTTCAGAGTCTGACTTTTATCAAGTGCTGGAAAGCACTGCTAACATGCAACAGCCAGCATTCCCTGAATACTTACTATTAGCTGTCTGCTGTGATGCAGAGCTGTTTATGAGATCTTCATTTTTAACCATTCACTGAGTAGATCTAGTTCCTTGAGTTTTCTTATTTACAGAACACCTAATGCACTGAAACCCACAAATCATTGGTGTGATGTCAAAGAACTGATGTGACTGAAATTTTTACTTTTCATAGCTGCTTTGGCATTTTTGAGGTGGCTTCAGAATGTGCCTCTGATCACTAATGTTCAAGGGCACTTCAGATTTACCTCTCAGCCCTGGGAATCTGACCCTGATTTTCTACTCCAGCTGCACAGACTGTATCTTGATTTGTAAACTTGCTTCCTGAAGGACATCTTCCAGGAAAATAAATAAACTAATTAATCCATTAAGAATGTTTACAAATTCTCTTACCGGGTTACTAGACTTTTTCTTTCACCTTGGATTCATTCCAAGCTCCTATTCAAAGCCTACTGTGTGAATGTGGCTCCAGAGTTTTGAATCCCCACTCTAGTCCTGAGGAGAGATGCAAATGAACACTTGCATTTGTAATAAAATATTGTAGCAGTTGGGTAGAAGTAGGTCCTCACTTGGGAAAATGTTGGGAGTTCCTGACTGTCAGTGAGGCTGCATTAGCATTTTTCATGTTGATATTATGTTGCCCTGTATGTATTTATTCAACTTGAAGAGCATCCTTGATTTCTTATGTTACTAGTTTTTCAACATGTCAAAAATTTTAAATTTGTCATTCAGGAATATAAAGAGATTTGAAAGTCATTTGTTATAAATTCTTTTTACTCTAAGAGACAGACATTTTCATCTTGGGTTTATCTTCCAAAGGGTACTGAACAGATTTCCTTTAGTGATAATCAGAAAGCTGAAGAAGTTCATTACAGTCAATAGATTAGACATTAGCTATGGCTTTGTTTTACCTAGAGATTTTTAAAAACTCTAAGACACTGTACAATTTAAAAAGTAGGCAGGCAAAGTAGGCCAAAGAAATGTACAGTTTCTTAAAGTTGTTAAATTATTTTCTTTTACAAGACAAATTCCAGCTTAATAATTGAAGATGTATTAAAAGAAATTGAGGATGCTAGAACTTCATGAAAATCCAGGTGTAGGACTCTTGAGTATGGTTAGGTTTCTCTGAACCTGGAACTGGGAATTCAGCAGCTGCCATTTATGGATTCACCTTCTCCTTTGCCATCCTGAACATAGCATTACCTCTTTCTCATGTCAACTTCTTTCCACTACAGACTTTTCTTCCAAGCATCATCTGATTTACCATCTTCTGTATATCTCTTTGTAACTTCTGCATACTACTCATAGTGTCTCTGCATTATAATTCTGCCTCCTCCACACCTTGGCCTGCCCACGGTTCGTGCTCTACCTCATGACTTTTTCCCATGCCTTTGTCAAACTCACTTTCTCTTGCATACTCCATATTTACTACTTCAAGTTCATCTAAGAGGGAAATTGACTGGTTAACCTTATCCTCCTGAAGGCTGACTTTCTTGGCATTCAACTTCCAATCAGTCATCTGAATGCCTAATTTGGAAGGCATTGCATTTTAAAGAAAGAGCTTTGTTGGGCAACATATTAGAATAACCTCAAGAAGATTGGGAAGTAGAAAGCCACCTGGCCATAGATCACTTGTAGGTAACCTGTGAATGAGCTGTCTTTGGGCTGGAAAGTTAGGGCCTTTTAGTGGAACATGGCTTCTAGTACCCTGCAGTTACCAGGGTAGAAGAATACAGGTATGATTAACAAGTCTAGAACAAACCTTTCATTATCAAGAGAGATTCATATGACTTCTTTTTTAATGTAAAGTGCTGTGGGCATGCAAGTAGTAGGAAACCAATGCCTAAGGGAGATTTTCAGTTCCATGTGTGTCCAGAGTATTCTACCTTTTTATTCTATTGCAGCTTTTCTAACATTTATCATGTAGTCACATATGTTTAGTGACTGTCCTGTAGAAGCTGATAAATATTAAACATAAATTTTTATAGTAGTCTCTTCTGGTTCTGCTAATGTATTTTTTTAAAGTCAGTTCAACATTTTACTAGTCTTATCATTTTAATTACTGGAGTTAGCTTTTCATTCATCATGGGGTGGTTCTAATATTTTTGCCAAGCAGAACTCCTCCTATGAGTGACTGGACCTCCATAACACACCGCCTTCCAAATTCAACATTCAGGGTTAGTTGCTGGTTGGAAGTGAAATGTCAAACACCTGGGTTCCACTTCTCTCAGTCTTTTCCTGCCTTCTGGGAACATAGAGAACCCTGGTTTCTTGAGTAGCTTGTTCTTCCATAATTGCTATGTTTCTTTAAATAATAGTCTAATTTTTATATTCTGCATTTTTGAAAGGCAATACAATTCCTGCACCTTACTCTCTTGGTTTTTAGATACTAAAATTGAGTAGAAGGCATTTTGTCCAATCCTTCCCTATAGGTAAAGGGAATCACAGTCAGTTGTGTCATTTATATCGGTACAAAAAGTCCTCACGGATACAAGCCCAGTGCTCAGAAACCACTAAAATTACTAATATATATTGTCTTTCTATTTTAATAGAATATTGAGATTTTTAAAGTTTTTTAGAAGTTTTGGGATAGCAAAGTACTCCTTAGACATGTTTTCATAGTTTTTTCCTTCTGGTGAAAGTAAATGAAGCCAGGTATAATATTAAACCTTTAGTGCCTTGACTTTTTTTTTTTTTTTTTTTTTTTTGACATTTTGGTAGGAAAATAAAACGAAACAGAATGCTTTTGAATATAAAGCTTCATTGGCTTTCTTTTTTAATATTGCTTTGGAATTTGTTAGGTGCTGGTTTTGCTGTTGTCCTATCGGTCAACTCAATGTTGCTATTTATCCCCTTCTCCTTCCCCTTCCCCTTCCCCTTCCCCTTCCTTCCTTCCTTCTCCCTCCCTCCCTGCCTCCCTCCCTCCTTCCCTCTCTCCTTTTGCTTACTTAAAGATAAAATATGAAACACTCTTTAAACCTAAAAGAAGGCAGTGGCTAGTACATTTTGTGAAAGTGGCTAGTACATTTTGTGAAAGGGCAAACTGATTAAATTGAGCAGCATAGAGCAATGAGAAAGACAGAGGCAAAATAAATAGTGACTAAGGTAGAAAGTGCATTAAAATGCATCCTTCTTTCCCTTCCCACCCACGAAAAACAACAATAAATCTAAACTAAAATTGAGGTACTTGTAGATATTGATGTGTCGTTGTTCTCGTCAAGTGTCTTGTCACATTTCATCTGTGAGAGGGCACACCACCTTCCTTTATACTTATATAGATAGCTAGCAAAGTCTGGCTTTTGGAAAAAAAATGATTAAATTTAATCGATAAGCCTGCTGTTAGGCTTCAAGTTATAGACCTGATTGAGAAGACGGGCCATTTTTATTCTCGCGTTTTTACTTATTCATTCAAGAAATATTTGTGGAGTTTCTTGAATATGCCAAGTGTTATTCCAGGTACCACATATATAACAGTGAAAAAAACCAAAATTTCACATATACATTGAGCAGTTTTCTCCTTTATTCAGAATGTATTTTTAAATAGACCTCCATTTTCCCTCTGGCTACCTTGCATTATTCTAAAATTCAGATTGTAAATTAGTGGAATCCATAGGTTCTGTTTCTTCCTCTGATTCTGACCCTGGGTGACATCTTTCTGCTTCTGTTTTTCTAGCTGTTTCTAGAATGGACAGGTAATATCTCTGAAACATGTTAAGCCTCTCAGTGATGAGATTACCTTAAAAGAACAAAGTGTGGCTATTTGAAGGTATCAAACCAAACAGACCTTCTGAGTCTATTCTATAGAGTCTAAAGTGATTTACATAGCTCTACAAAGAATGGCATCTGCTGATTAATGATCAAGTGGCATTTTAAAAAATAGTTTTGATGGAAAACAGATAGATAATAAGTATGTCCACTCCAACCCTAATTTCTCCCTGACCACACAGATAAACACTTCTCTTTTTATGTCCTGCTCATATTTATTCTCTCCAGCCAGAATGACTTCTCCAAGTTAGCAACCTTATTTACTTGGTACTGAAGTATGGGCTAATTCATTGTTAGTATATGAACCAAACCACCTGGCTCATTTGGTGTGC
The DNA here is from genome assembly GCF_028885625.2 of Pongo pygmaeus. Classification (NCBI taxonomy): domain Eukaryota; kingdom Metazoa; phylum Chordata; class Mammalia; order Primates; family Hominidae; genus Pongo; species Pongo pygmaeus. The sequence goes on along the minus strand of NC_072384.2, from coordinate 99,341,080 downwards.
CTTTAATAAAGCTGTGGTCCTTGGAAGGTTAGGTGTGTGAACTAGTCCCTCTTAATAATGAGCTCTTATGGCAGAAAGTCACATGCTGTTCTAGGAAGATGGGAGCCTTCTTCATATTTTCTGTTTCAATTTTCTACCAGAGTGCTTCTCACTGATAATTGTTGATTTCAAAGGTATTCATCGTCATTGCAGAAGAAACAGAAAAGAACATCTTGCAGAAAAGGGCTTCCCCACCTGGGTAGATGAAATTCTCATTATTTCACTCTGTTTGGTCAGTGCACTTGTTTCACATACTTTGATTTGGGCCCAATCACTCACACAAGGTCATAAATCTAGGAGGTAATTAACAGTTGAAATAGGGGATGAGGGTAGTTTAAGAAGCTCAATCCCAGTTGCGTTTCTGAGAATACAAGCCTACATGCTGGGGATCTGGACTTAACAAACTCGATCTACAAATGCATACTAATACAGTCATTGTTAAAGCATTTTGGACTGTCTTACTTAAAAAGTATTTCAGTACAATGTAAAACGTCCAAATGGAAATATAATTTATTTTAACCTCCATTTCTTCTTTTTAAAAAAATAAGTAGTATAAGTTGTCAAAGAGCTTATTTAAGTAGACTGAAATATTATCTCTGCTGGAAGCATGGTGAGGTGTTTGGATAGAGAGGAAAGGCTGCTGGACCTTCAGAAGATCTGGGTTTGAATTCTAGGACCATCACTGGAATTGGAGCTCTGATGTTGTAGAGGCTGCTTAAAATTTCGGAAACTAATTTGCGAGAATAATCCCAAATTGATAGGGTTATTTGAAGTTTATATGAGATGGTGATTGCATAGAAGGCACCCGAGAAATGTTAGTAGGTTCTGAGCATTATTAGTATTAATCTTAAGGATAAAGGGGATAATTCTTACTCAAAAGAGCACAGAATTGAATTAAGGATGGTGTCAGCACAGAATTTTATATTCAGCAAGATAACGGGAGCATGCCTGGCCTCTATTGTTTGCATGTAGTACAATTGTTTTAAGACAGATTTAGAGACTCAGCTGTCTGGTTTCATATGGCCTTCCTACATTTTAAGCTTTTTTAAAAGTCATTGTAACTTATTTAAAAGATAAGTGAGAACTTTTCTTCTCAGCTGTGAATGAAATCCTTCTGTAGAGCATAACAAAATGCCATTGGGTATGACAAAAGTTGGTTAGTGCTTTGTTTGTTTTTTTTTTTTTAAGCTTAAAAAGCAAAAAGGCTACTTCAGCCTCTGTATCATCTCTGAGACTTCTGCTGTCCTTGCTACCCATTAGCATCCACAAAGTTGTGAAAGAGCCATGTAGTGATGATGTTTGAGACTCTTTGGTGTAGTATTAAATAGGCATCTCCCCCATTAGCAGCTCTGTGCTGGCCTTGATGGACTCAAACAAGGGAAAATAAATATTCTCTGGTGTTGAGTTCTTCAAAGGCTACCAGGAAGATGAATTCAGGCTACCAGAAGACGAATTAGGATATGAAGTGACAAGTAGAGTGAAGATGCAGAACTTGCTGTGATCCCAGGACTCCCTTCAGTGGAACCTCTGTGCTGAGAATACTAATGGCCTATTTTCACATGTATGACTCTTCCGGGAATGACCACCTGGAATTCTACCTCTTTCCCTCCCATGTATGCAGGTAAACAGGAGTGGACTTACATACACTAGTGTCATTGTAGAAGGAATATAGGATCAGCTCTAATTTACTCAAACCAAACAAAAACAAAAAAGTAAAACATTTGCAAATTTTACTATTTTAACTATTGATGGCAACAAATTATTTGAAGTGTAGTTCACAACAAATACGTAGCAAGTCATGGCTTTATAAATGAAAGCCACAGGGCAATGAATATAACCATTTAATTTTAATTTTAAAAAATCGTATCTTGCTTATATAATAGTAGAAACAAACACAAATGCTTCCTTTCAAATTAGAGTTTTCTGATTATAAACTTTGAAGTGCATTTAAAATAGATGACTGGGATTTAAGTCTAAGTGTAGTATGGCTTTAAGGTTAAAAAGTTTCCAAATATTTAAAATTTTTCTATATGATTATTGCCCCTACACTGAGGATTTCTGTGTGTTGTTTCAGAGGCCAGAGCATCTTATAAAGAATAAATATTACTCTCTATTTCTAGTTTCAATGAACCTTTGACCCAGTAGGAGAAAAGATGACATGGTAAAGAAAAGGGCACTGTAAGTGACATAGAGTCTAGTCTTAGGGCTGAGTGTGTGACCTTGGATGAGGCATTTCACTCTGAATTTCCATCTACTGTTTTGTTTTCTTTTGTTTGTTTGTTTGTTAGTTTGTTTGAGACAGGGTCTTACTGTGGTTGCTCAGGCTGGAGTGCAGTGGCACAATCATGGCTCATAGCAGCCTCTACCTCCTGGGCTCGGGGGATTGTCTCTTCTTCCACCTCAGCCTCCAAGGTAGCTGGGACTACAGGTGCACACTACCATGCCTGGCTAATTTCTTGTATTTTTAGTAGAGATGTGGTTTCACCATGTTGCCCAGGCTGGTCTTGAATTCCTGGACTCAAGCAGTCTACCTGCCTCGGCCTCCCAAAGTACTGGGATTACAGGTATGAGCCACTGCGCCTGGACTCCATCTACTGTTTTCTAAATTATTACAACATGAGTTAGGTGATTGCAGAGACCCCTTTTATCTAAAACACTCATACTGTGAGTTGGCTCATCCATTTCTAATTTCCATTTGAGTATTTTAATGAGGGTGTAAAATATAAACAACAACAACAAAACAAAACAAAAACACATTGCTCCTGGGAGGTTCAAATGCATTTTGGAAAAACAAATTAGCAACACTATAACAGATTATGAACATCTTATATTGGACTCAGAGACCCAGTTGATTTTCTTATGACTGATAGTTTTGGCAATTGCAAGAGAAAGCCAGCCACTGAGTTTTAAACTGTCGTAACCAAACCTACCTACTGTGGTTTCTCAGCTGTTTCTGTTTAGTGTGGAAATCTAATGTAGCTGCAAACTACTGCTGATTTTTATTAAGTTGAAGTCTGGAACTTCCCCTTGTAATGATAGAAAAGCACACTTTCAATTAAAGGAAAACTGCCAAAGTTCTGAAATTCATTTATTTTATTATTACTTGGTTTGACCCTAGAAATGGGAGATCAAGCAAACTAGATAGGTTTGACAGTTCTAAGGTCACAAGTTCAATTTCCTCACAAGTTGTTTCTAGATCAAATTCACTGCAAATCATATAACCCTTCACCTTTTGATATAGAATATTTTATGGAATTGTGGATCACATTGGGGTCATCCTAATAATCACTTTGGGGCTGGGAAAATGACAGGTAAGTCAGGCCAGGCAAAGGGATTCAGTGAGCAAGTCTGGGAAGCAGTATGTGGCTTGTCAGAGGACGAACATGGTCTTGCTTCTCTATAGTAGAGTCGGAGTATGCTGGAGAAAGCCTACTCTGGCTTGCAGAAGCCAATTGTTAAATTTTTAGGAATTTCAAAAGCTGGTTGTTATACAATTGGCAGCATGAAACTGGCCATGCTGGGATTATTCACACTACAAAAACTGGTGGATTATCCAACTGGGGCTTTTTTTTTTTCTTTAGAGACCCAGTTGTTAAATATTTGCCAGCGAAACACTGAGTAGACTCCAGTTAACTTTTTTTATTTCAAGCTCTTTGGCCATCCGTGTATTATTTATTTTTTATAAACAAAACTTGCTGAAAACAATTGTATGAAAGAAGAGTCAGGTGTTTCCAGAACTGATTGTCTCATTGGTAATACAGCTCATTTGATCATCCAGATAACAAAAATGTTTATTTAAATAGCAGTTGTTTCTACTCTTTCCTTGTCCTGCTTTCCTTTAGTTTAAATTTATTTCTTCATGTTCAAACATGTTTATCTTTGTATTTCTTTCTTATGCAGCGTACAAAGCTCACTTGAGTATCTGGTTGGATCAATTTTATAGAATCTTGTAGCATAATGAGTCCGTAATTTGTGATTTCCTAGTGCCAAACACCCAAGATATTTTAGGACTCTAGGTAGAAAACAGGAACAAATTAACAGTTATTTTTTTAGATATGATAAAAACAGTGCACCTCAAAATTAAGACTCAATTATTTTTTTAAAAAGTAAATTAGGGAGCTAAAATCTATGATGTGAACTCTTAAAGATGAATATATGTGAATATGGAAAGGTATTCCTGTTTCTGTTATGATCAAAATGAGCAAAAGGTGCTAAAGTGAGCATGTACTGCATAAGTGCAGTATTCACATGCAATGATTTTTTTTAAGTATAATGTTTTGCATTTCATGTTTTTTTGACAATGCCTGTCAATAGTTGTACTCAAAAGTGTGGTAAGAGAAGACTGGCAAGGAATTGTGGTGGGCCAATGTCAAATATTTCCATGTGGTGTAATTTAGGGCTATACTTTTGAGAGGAACTCTTATTTGGGTGCATCATGGGAAATGAAAACCTTCCAAGGAGATAGGGGCTAAAATAGTTAAAACAGCATGCCTAGTAAGTTAACATAGTAATGAAAGGAAAGAACCAAATTAACTGATTCTTTGGTTGTATAACATAACCTGGATCAAATGCATCTGGATAGTCTGTCAGTTGACTATTCTTCAATAGATCTTCATATTAGAACTACTGATTTACCAGGAGAGAAGATTTTCTTGTCATTTTGTTGATAAGAAATCAACCAGTTTGAGTTCCTAATACAGATGTAGTAGAGGTGGCATGCTGTACTTTGATGATCTCTCTATATTTGCATATATGAAGCAGAGTAGTACTTTATACCATATGAACATGTAACTGTCATCTGTGTTCTGTGTTGCCATTCCTCACATATAGAACGTGTATGTAATCAGTTTCTATTTCATGTCATATTCATCTGCATTTGCAGCATTTCAAAGATTAGTCGGAAACATCTTGGCAGAAATGGAAAACGCAGAGTTACTTATAAATTCCAGAACTACAAAGACACAGATCAAACATATGATATTAATAACTAGTTGGGGGGGAGCATTAAAAATTAGATTATTTAGAAAGTTGAAAGTATTTGTGATCATTTTCCTCTTCTTGAAAGGAAATAGATTCTGAGTTTTGTGTTTTGTTTTGTTTTTTTTCTCCCATCCTCACATTTCCTTTCTCCCCCTTTTTCATGTTTTGAATTAAAAGCTAAAGACAGGCTGAAAGGGTGTATATATAACTGCAAGAAGGATGTGGTAAATCATGGCAGTGGTTTGTGATCTCACAGACATGGTGGTGTCAGAGACTGAATACCAAAAGCGAATCCTCAGCTTCCAATGGATTTACTTGAAATCCTTCACCCTTGTAGCATATCATGGGTAATAGCATATCATGGATAATTACATTTTTACAAACGGTAGAGAAAATCATTTTGACACACACATAGTATTTTCCAGCCAGACCAGCTTTTCAATCTTTTACAGCTTTCATGCATTAAGGCTCATATTTTCTTTGTTTATTTAAAAAATATTATCATTAATAATAGGTTTGTTCTGTGGTCAACTTCTGAATAAAAAATACTAAGAAAGACCCCGTTTTTTCCTGTTGCCCCCAAGTCAAACATTTGATACCTTTTCCTTTGTAGAAGTTTGGGCTACTCATGTTTTTGATTAAGGAAAGTTATGACAACCAAATTTTCATGGAGATTTTTAAGAGCTTTGGTCATTTTTCAGCTTATTGCTATGTATAATGGAATGAATTATGTTTGGTAGCAAATCACTAGAAAAAAAGAAAACAGGAGAAAAACTCACAGGAGAAATACTGTCATTGATTTCTTTGCTACTATACTACTGTCTAATAAAGTGAATTCTGGCTGCATGAACCTAGAAAAGGCTGCCCCCAACTAGCCATTCACCTGCATCAAAATTCCAGGGAACAGAAAAAAATTGGGGGACAATATTCTCTTTTCTTAACTCTTTCTGATCAAATGTGGTATTTCATTTTGAAAATGAGATTAATTCCCCTAAGGCTTTTGAAACTTTAATAATACACAATAAATAAAATCATATCTAATAACTCAGCAGTTTCATTTGGCACCATCATCTAGATGTACTGCAACTGCGGAAACATAAATACTTGCAGGCTTCAAAAGCCCCATTTCTATTTGCTAAATAAACTTGGCTGGCTTAAAATTCCACTGTGTACTGTCATTAATACAATCTACTTCGACAGCATTTAATTAAAGTGCTTTTTCTCTATTAAATTCATTAAAAGTTCTTCCCCCCTCCCCAATGTATAACTGCTTTCCAGATGCTGAGTGGCAAGAACCTATAAGCCTTGCTTTAAATAACTTCTCATTTCTCTTTGTAAAGTGTTTATTACATTCAATTTAGAAACTGTTAAATATGGCTTAGAAAGGAAGTCAGATTCCAAGACATGTTCTCTATTCCTTTAGCCATCTCTTTAAAGACAAATGTTAGTTTAACTCATCTGAATAAGCATTTATTATCTGCATATTTTTCTTATATACTCTGTCAACACTACTAGACATTTAAACTGGGAGGTAATAAAGATATGATTTCCACATCAGAGTTGGGGAATTTGCATTAGTTCTAAGCAGGTACATGGCTTGAATACGTTTGCCTGCCCAGATTCAGGGAGAGTAAGCGTAGCAGTCTAGTATTAATAGATTATTGACAGTTTAATGTCTTGGCACCTACTTAGCCCATGAAGTATAATAACCAGGAAGCTGTCTGATATGAAAGCCGTCAATAGCATTTTCAATCAAAACCTTTCAGTTAATTGCTGGTTGACCTTAGAGATTTCCTTTAGGCAATAGCATTCTTAGTTTAGACCAAAAGGACCATATTGATTTGTAGAGTTTATTCAGAGATGATTATTTAATACCCATTGCTCCACTATGTGTGGTAAATTTTGCCTTTTCTCTTTCTGTCCTATGAAGTGTTTTTTTTTTTTAGCATTGCTTTTCACAAATATTCTTTTTACCAGCTCTACTTTCAAAATATCTCATTAAATCTGTTCTCTTCTCAGAAATAGAAAGTTTGAATCTTGAGGGTGCCCTTAATCAAGTGGTTTTTGTTTGTTTGTTTGTTTTTGTTTTTGTTTTTATTTATTTATTTTTTTGAGACGGAGTCTTGCTCTATCCCCCAGGCTGGAGTGCAGTGGCGTGATCTTGGCTCATTGCAACCTCCGCCTCCCAGTTTAAGCGATTCTCCTGCCTCAGCCTCCCTAGTAGCTGGGATTTAGGCGTGTGCCACCATGCCTGGCTAATTTTTGTATTTTTAGTAGTGACTAGGTTTCGCCACGTTGGCCAGGCTGGTCTCAAACTCCTGACCTCAGGTGATCCACCTGCCTCGGCCTCCCAAAGTGCTGGGATTACAGATGTGAGCTACTGCACCTGGCCTACTCAAGTGTTTTAATATGATAATAGAGTTTTGATAGAACTCGTTGCTCAGCATGGAATTATAATTCCAATAGAGACCCTGACAAAGCTAAAAACTGTACTCTCAGTAAGGGTAATTATATAATGTCTTAAAAGCACTGTACCCTAAAAAAATGTTGTTTAATGCCAAAATGCTTTTTGATTTCTGCAAGTATAAATGAAATGGCTTATATTTGGCCTCTAGATTTTCTTAACTTCCATTATTTATTTAGTTTCAGATGCATATTTTTAGAAGCAAATTTTGATAAAGTCTAAGTAAGCTATGAAGACAGGCAAAAAGCAGTAAAGACAGTTTGTGGCTCTAACTTGAAACCATTCTCTTTGCTTACTTTGGAATGTGTGGTGTTGAGACTATAGAGGTTAAATCAAAGTGGGGGCAAAAAAAATATACATTGAATTAATTTTGTTACTTTTTTCTTTGTTGTTTCTTCACAAAGTCTCTCTTTGTTCATTCTGTTCCAAAGAAAATCATTTTGGCATTTAATATTTGTTTTGGACAAGACATTCAGTGTTTTCTATAGTATGTTGTATATAGGCAATATTCTTTCATATTTTGCTCAGTTGAGAGCCATTGACATTTCAGAATTTTATTGTGATACATATGATCCATTTTTTAACAAATACTTCTGGCTTTTATAAATTCTGCGTTGTTTTTAAAGGTTTCCTTTGTTTGTCTTATATGGATTCTCTCATTTTTATTTGTTGTTTTGCTGCTTTGCCTCCAGCAACTTTTCTTGTCATGGAAGCTGTCTGCTGCAGGCCCTTTAAGTTCTGGTGATAGTAGAAATATTTCTGCAGATTGGGGAGGGAGAGAGAGAAGCAAACTGATGAATATGTCAGTTTTTATCCCTGAGAATAGGAATATCCTAAATGTTTTTTGAGTGTTAATATTTTCAATCAGATTTTTTTTGGGAATTAAAGAACTGTGTGAGTCAGTATGGTATTTATTAACCTATGGTATTTATTAACCTATATACAAAATGTATGTGTGCATGTATCAAATTATTATAAGCTATGATAACTCAGCTCTTTTCGGTAATAAGTGTATTTTTAGTGAGTGCCTACATAGACTTAATACTTTATTTCCCCTTAGGACTATTAGATGTGTTCTAAATTTTAGGATGACTTTCAGTCTGTGTAATACGGCTATTGCCTGTGTAGACGTATATATTCATTCAAAGCACAGTGCCTTGACATTGTGCTAAGTTTAGAGTATGTGGAGGTGAATATAACACAGAATCTACCCTTAAGGAGCCCAGAGATCAGTGGGGAGGCAGATATGAGAGCAGATAGCTATAATACAGCGTGTAAGTAAGAGAAAGAAAAGCACAAAAGGGGCACGCCTGCCCCAAACCTGGTGAGTTGGAGAACTCAGAAGGCTTCCAAGGAGTAGTGCTGCTCATGGCCCTTACAGATTCATCATCAGAGGTTTCCAAGAAAGGGTGACACAGCATGAGTCTGGGGGCTCCAGTGTAGAGTTGTTGGAGCACAGCCTGCAAGGCAGGGGCTGGGGAGCAAGGACCGGCAGGGGCTCAGGCTGCAGTGAGATTACAGGGCCTTCTTGTACACAGAAGAGGCCTAGACCACCTGAAGGCCACTGAGGGCCTTTAGCAAGATGTTCGGTTGACTGTGACAGGGAGGCCTGTTGGGAGGAAGTCAGAGTAATTCAGGCAAGAGATTATAAGAGTCTGAATTACAGCAATGGGAGTACATCTGGAGAAGGGAAAATTAATCCAAGAACTGTTTAAAAGGAATAATCAGCAACATGTGGAATCAACTAGATGTGGAGTTTCAGATGAGGGGAAGGAGTCAGTGAGAACTCTCAGATCTTGGCTGGAGCAACCTGGGGGGTTGGTCTTGGAGCACCAATCGAGAGCGTTAATGATTAATTCCCTACTAATGTCATTTGTAAGTATGTTTGTTTTGTACTAAGTTCTCAGCTATTAAATTAAATCCACCCCGAAGTGTATTCACATTTGAAAGTATAATAACTTGACAGTTCCAGTTTCTGAGGACGACCTATACAGGGTAAGCAAATATGCTCAGAAAAGCCAAGGAAACATTGTGTGGAGACACAATTGGACTTGTTTTGTGAATCTGAGTAGATAAGGATGCTGAATGGCCTTGTGGGAGTAGCATGGTCCTCTGCTGCTCGGAGACTGGAATCTTGCTTGTGAGAAAAGGAGTCACTAGTCCAGTTACTTTGCCCCAGGGAATTAGGAACTGAGATTTCTCTTCCCGGTGACCATCCTTGGCCCCCTGGGTAAAGGAGACTCATTTTCTTGAGAAAGCGGTGATCTAAACAAGAGTGCCTGTCCTTGTTGGCTTTTCACTTCTCACCCGATATACCTGCCACAAAGTTGAGAAGCAAAAGCCTATCCATACCCAGTTTCAGGTAGTAAGATCATTAATATGGAGGATACAAAACCAGTATTCCCATAACGAATTAAAAGTGGTTTAGAATGGAAAAGCGTACGCTAGAATTAAGAGCCCAAATTTTGGGGAAGTTTCTACCTCACATATTTAATTTTTCCATATTATTTTTCTCTTGAAAGAAAATAATACCAAGAAAGCCAGTCTCTGATGAAATTAAATGAAGTTGAAAACTAAAGGCTATGTTTGATAAGCTCTCACTTGATACCTTTTAAGAGCTAAGCCACCAGGAATCTTTGCTGCCTCTCCCTAGAGATCAATGGCCTCTGCCTCATGGTTTGAGGCGAAAACCCTTCTTTGATCATTTAACTTTGTTTACCCAGTTTGGACTTTTGGGTATAATAAACTATAATATGTCAGTGGTGTGGTAATGCTAGATATTTTTTTTTTCTTTTACCAGAGTGGTTGATTATAATGCACTGCTTAAGATTTGCTTTCTATAAAAGGAATATTTGTACTTTTATGTGTTTGATTCACACAGTGCAGTTTCTCAAGTCCTGTTATTAAGTGGTTACATTCAGAAAGCAAAAAATATGCTGAGGTAGTATTTTCTTGGTGAACATCTAATATTTTCACTAACCATAACTGTCAGATTGTTCTGACTTCTGAGTACCCCAACTGTAAAAATTATACAGAAAATGTGGCCTAATGTGGGATTCTAAATAGCCTCATGTGAGGCTTCAAACACATGGATTACCTTCTTTCATCTCTTTCCCCTGAAGTAAAGCATCTCTTCCAAACATGCTTTCTCCTTAAATAATTGAAGCCCTCTCTTTTAAGAAGCTGTGAAACACTTCAGTTGTGATGTCACTAGTGCCATTGCAGTTATGGGGATTTTAAATCCTAAACTGGTTCTTGGCTGAGGTTTGTCAGGAAGGGTCTCTGTTTATGTGCTAGCAAATTTTGATGAAACTGGGTATCTGCTTTGTAAAAATGGTACACAGAGATAGAAATGTAAAAATCTCTTTATAACCCACTCTAAATGGACATTTGAGAGAGAAACTTCCCCATAAAGTATTCTAATTTTTTCTAACATTTGTGTTGTTTTCACTTTTAATTCCAAACTTGAAATATTGAATAATAGCCTCTGTCATTTATAGTGTTATTCTTAGAGTCTAGTAGATTTTAGTTGAAGGTGTTTATTCACACTGAAAGAAATTTGTGCTTAAAAACTTAAATTGAAACGGAATATAATTTTGTATTTTTCTTCATTAGCTAGCTAAACAGCAGTAAGCATATATTTGTTACATGTTAGACTCGGGGGTATGTGATTTTGGAGTCAGAGCTCAATTTTGTATATTTTTTTCTTCCTCTGAAGAATAAATGCAATAGTACCTGCCAATATTGTGAGATTATTTCATTCTTTTTAAGAAATAAGAAATACAAAAGACGATAAAGAGCTTTGAAAATAATTACAGGATTTAAATAATTACAGAAATTTGATATACGACCATGGAGTCATATTAAATAATCTATGTGTAAATCAGTAATAGTAATGCTTTATTTCAGTGAAGCTTACATAATTTATTGAGATCCTATGACTGAAAGTATACATAGATAATCTCCCCCCCAACCACACCCCTCCGTATTATCCTTGTTTCTAAATCATCCTATTCCAAATAGGTGTTTTCAATTTATATTTTTCATCACTAGATTTATAAATACTATAAAGGGATTTGGAAATGGTTTGAATTCTGAGTCTTTGGTGCTTTACCTTAGGAATCATTATTTAAGTCTTCATTGACAATTCTTGGCTGACTGGGTGATGTCTCTTCTTATTAAATGTATCTATTCTTTTCCTTCATGTATCTTAAAACATTTTCATTTAAAAGGAATCAGAACTCTGCTCTGGTTAAATTTACTGGATGAAATGTATTTATCCGAAGTGATCTCTATTCTGTTACTTTAAGCTTACCTTGAATCTGTTTTAAAACAAGTTTCAGAGCCCACAAATCATGTGTCGCTGGCATTGATGAAGTTATTTTCATTTGGGTCACATTTTTATTTCACTTGAGAATTATTTAGCCCACTGGATTAACTATTTAAGCATTTCTGATGGATCATGCTTAATCTGAACCCTTTGCACATCTTTCTTTCTTAGCCTTTTGCCATTGCCGAAGTATTAGAAATTTCCAGGTTGGTTCTTTTAATATCATTGGGATCGTGGTACCAAGTCATCCTAACCTTTCATCTTCCTCATTTAGTTACCTGGTTATGTTTAACTTAAGAGTATCTTCTTTCATGTATGCTGGCGCAAAAGCCACTTTTTTTCGCAATTATACCCATGAAGCAAGTCACACATTTATTTAAAAATCAGAATACTAGAGGTAACTGTTACCCTGCTCATTTCCATCTTACTCTTTATTTGTTTTAACCAGATGTAAGGTCTTTAAAGACACTTTAATCTGGGCCTTGAATTGGGTCTTCAAGAGATAGGCCTTTTCTGTGAATTTTTAGGCTAGGTTTTGTGTTCTGAGAATACTTTGTGAAGAGTGGAGGAGTGTTGGAACAGGGAGAAATTAGTGCTTATGGATGTCAGGCAAGTGAGGGTATGGTGAGTGGGCTGGGGATGGTATCTCCCAGGCATAAGGACACATGATCACAGCCTGGACTGTCCTAAAGGGTCCAGTCTTCCTAAGTCTTCTCATGGATTGTGTTTGTTGTTTTTGTGGAATGGTTTTGGTCATGTTAGCCCTAGATGATCAAATAAACCTGTTTCTCAGATGGTGCTGATTAAAGGAAAGGTATAATTGCCACTAGGTACATCATGTGTCCATGCTTTTCCTCAGGTTCTAACTGGAGAGTGGATTGTTTTCTATACTCTCTTCATAGCTATTTGATATAGTTCCTCATCTCCTTACATTGAAGAAGCATTTCACTCAGCCACCTACCTCTTCAGTGTTTGCAGATTCTGGCCACTCCCAGCAATCAGATTAATGACTGTGACACTTTTTTTTCCCCCCAAACTATACCAAAGCTGTTGGTATAGTTGTTCTCAATTTATAACCAAAGAGGAAATGATATAAAGCCAAAGGCTGTTTTAAGAACCATGCTTCCTCCAAAACCCAAGTTTAACAGCTTATTGTGTCACAATATTTTTATGCTTTTATCTTTGACCAAAGTGTTTATTTTGAGAAACAATTATTAAACTGCATTAAAAACATACACAGTGTTCCAGTAGTATCTTGGTTACAATATTTAAAAAAAAAAAAAAAACAAAAAAACAGACTAAGGCTGGATGAAATTGAACACATATTTCCATGTCAGACTTCCTACCATTTTGCTTGTTTGTATTGATTTCTTTTGACATGGTCTTCTTTTATTGACCACCACTTTTTTTTTTCTTATTCTCTTTCTCTCTCTCTCTCTTTTTTTTTTAAATCCCTCTCCTATAGCTGTATGTGCTAAGAGCAATTGTAAAAGAGAACCAACTTATATTAAATCCGCCTGGAGTCAAAATGTAATCTAACACCTGTTGTCTGCAATTTGTCATCACTTCATGGATACTTTTTTTTTTTTAATAACAGATTTCCTGAGTTTTGACCTTAGGATACTGTGTAACCCAAATAAAGCAACAAAGCTAAACCATGGTTTTTTAATAAGTCCTATAATGTTAGGATGTGAAATTACAATCATAAGAGCCAACTTAAGTAACATCATTTGAAGTTAGAAATAGTGCTGAGTTGTGTATCTAGGAGAATATGTTTTGCCTGTGAAAATGTCTTTGTGTGATAAAATCAAGAGACAAATCATAATGCATGTGTAATTTCTCCTACACTCTTTCCCTAAGGCTTTCCTAAGTGATTTTCTCCTACACTCTTTCTCTAAGGCTTTCCTAAGTGATTTGACTCAAGTAAGGATGTTTTTACTATTGAGTGTGATTCATGTCATCCAAAGTTTTCAAACTTTTTGGTTGTAGAATCTCTTTTCACTGTTACTATTGAGGACCCCAATAATGTGTTATATTTACCAATATTACCATATTAGAAATTCTGAGGAATGTTTTAAATGCTTACTAATTTAAAAATAATTATAGATAATACACAGTCATCCCTTTGTATCCATGGGGGATTGATTCCAGAACTTCTTGCAGATAACAAAATTCATGGATGCTCAAGCCCCTTATGTAAAATGGTGTAGTATTTGCATGTAATGTACATACACCCTTCCATATACTTTGAATTATCTCTAGTTTACTTATGATACCTCATACAGTGTAAATGCTATGCAAATAGTTATACTATATTGTTTGGGGAATAATGACAAAAAATAGTTGATACATGTTAGGTACAGACACAACCATTCTTTTTTTTTTCCTAAATATTTTTGATTGTGATTTGTTGAATCCATAGGTATGGAACCCATGGATATGGCAGGCCAACTATAAATGCATATATGTAAATGTTATATTTATTTGACAATAAATATATTTTCAAAACAGAAAAATAATAGAATGCCAATGTTTTATATACTTTTGCAAATATTTTAAAGTCTGACTTAATGAAAGACAATTGGATTTTCATAATTGCTTCAGCATTTAGTCTAATACAATATGTGGTTTTGGTTGACACCAGTGAGGCAAATCCAGCCTCACGTAGATGTGTAATTACAGTAGGAAAAAATATTTTAATCTGCATTTCAGATAATTGTGATATTCTTCTTTGATACTAGAGCAACATTCTACAAGTGGTAGTTTCTTAATGGTTAGTTGCAAAGTGGAATTGAATCTAAAACTATATTGATGAACTTTTCATACTTTTACCTATTCATAACTTTATAACATCATGCATGCATTTGGAAAATACTGGTTTACTGTATTTTGTAAGGTTATGCAGCCCTTACAAATGTTGGTGCATTTTATTATATGACATATTTAAAAGCAAAACCAAACATATTTGTTAAATCACCACTGATATCAAAAAAGTTAAGTACTGGGAAACTATTAAGCATATGGTGGCCACTACAAGTTTTTCAAAATTCTAATTTTTGCTTGAAAGGTTAAAAGGTATAATTGGCAAGAAATGCTGTCCGATATTTTTCCTGGAGTGATAGGCTCACTTTATTTTTAAAACAATGTCAAATATGCAGATCTGAATAACCATAGTTTGTCTTTAGTTGTTCTTTCAAGTCAAATTGATACTCCATGACAAAGATGGGTGGCTCAGCTTTCAAGTCCAACAATCACACAAGTGCTCTTTCTCAAGACAACCATCTTCCCTCAGTATGCTACAGAAGTACTTCATATGCGCTTCCCATTTCGTCACACAGTACATTAAAAAGAAGTATACTCAAGGATTGAGACTTAAGTAATACAATTTTACTGCTTCATCAAAGATGCTCTTAAATGAAAGTGGCATCATTTTTGCCATGAGCTTGTGGCAGTGAAAAATACAACTGCCTGGACCATTTGGTGCTGCTGCTTTGATTGTTGCAGGCCAGCATTTCCCACCAGTGCTTTTGTACCATCTGCAAATTTTGAAGTGTGGTCTATGCAATAGGCCCATGACATTGAAACTATTTTCACAGCAAATCCAAGACATTATTTAACTTTTTGACTTTGCTGAAATTTGCAGATGGTACAAAAGCACTGGTGGGAAATGCTGGCTTGCAACAATCAAGGCAGCAGCACCAAATGGTCCAGGCAGTTGTATTTTTCACAGCCACGAGCTCATGGCAAATTTCAGCAAGGTCAAAAAGTTTATGTTTGGCTGGGCGTGGTAGCTCACGCCTGTAATCCCAGCACTTTGGGAGGCAGAGGTGGGTGGATCACGAGGTCAGGAGATAGAGACCGTCCTGGCTAACATGATGAAACCCTGTCCCTACAAAAAATACAAAAAAAAAAAAAAATAGCCAGGCGTGGTGGCGGGCGCCTGTAGTCCCAGCTACTCGAGAGGCTGAGGCAGGAGAATGGTGTGAACCCAGGAGACGGAGCTTGCAGTGAGCCAAGATCGCACCATTGCACTCCAGCCTGGGCAACAGAGTGAGACTCCGTCTCAAAAAAAAAAAAAAAAAAGTTTATGTTTATGTTGTAAATAATGTCTTGGATTTGCTATGAAAATAGTTTTGATGGCATGGGCCTCTTGCATGGACCACACTTTGAGAATCATTGATAAAGAATGTCTTCCTAAGAGGATGTCAGGCTGTATGTATAGAAGGTGTCACCTTAAACAGACTGTAACTTGAGGCTCAATTTCATGTAACATATGCTTCAGAGGCAACTTTTCTGTGCCATGCCATTTTAAGTACAAAGATGTATGTAGTATTTGAGTGAAAGAAATAAGAAAAGTTATTGGTAGATGTGCCTATTTGTAGATCTGTGGGGTGAAAAAGGTTTCTGAATTTGTTGCTTTTATAATAAGCATGTTGATAGAAAAAATGAATGACTCATTATACTCCTGATTCTTAAATACTCCTCACATTTTGTAATAACTGTTACTAATTGAAACCCTAACTTATGACTTCAGAACTTTGCTGCTACATACTTAGCATATATTATCTCACTTTCCCTCCTAACACTACCAGCACTACAAGGAAGATTTTACAGATTAACAAACACTGTGGCTCAGAGAGAGTAAGTAACGTGCTCAGAATTACAAGGCTAGTAACTAAGCAGTTGTGGTTTTGCAGTAGAAACTGGATTTGAAACCAGAACTTTGTGACCTCAAAACTTCTCCTTACCACGTGTGTACAATGCCATCTTATAGGTTATACAGTACCCTAGGAAATTTTTTTTACACAGAAAAGAATTATATCCCTACTCTCAGATATACAGTAGATATAAATTCCTGTAATTAGTGATAGCTTCTTTATTTTTTAAACATTGTTTTGCTAAAAAGGAATGATAGCAAGAAAAGTAATAACTAGTTTTGCTAAACTGATCTGAAAGTAAAGAAGAGAGAATATGGGCCGGGCGCAGTGGCTCACGCCTGTAATCCCAGCACTTTGGGAGGCCAAGGTGGGCGGATCACAAGGTCACGAGATTGAGACCATCCTGGCTAACATGGTGAAACACCGTCTCTACTAAAAATACAAAAAATTAGCCGAGCGTGGCGGTGGGCACCTGTAGTCCCAGCTACTCGGGAGGCTGAGGCAGGAGAATGGCATGAACCCGGGAGGCGGAGCTTGCAGTGAGCTGAGATCACGCCACTGCACTCCAGCCTGGGTGACAGAGCAAGACTCTGTCTCAAAAAAAAAAAAAAAAAAAAAAAGAAGAGAGAATATGGAATGCAGCACCACAGAACAAAAAGATACTGAGCACTAATTGTGTCCCAGGCATATGGTATGCCAATTGTAGCTCACAGTCCAACAGTGACAGAGACATAAAATAATTATATTAATATTTACATTCATTATTAATCATTAAAGTTCTCCTCACTGAATGTTTGGGCCAAAATTAATTGTCCTTAATGCTGATTTTGAAAAAAGGGGAATATTAGAAGGTAGAGCTAGGTTTTTGAAACTTTCAATTACATGATATTTTATATATAGTCCATTTAAAAAATAATAGTATGTATTCAATCATCTATTCAACAAATTCTAATTGAGTTATGCATAAGGACTTTCAACCAATTGTTATTTTTAAGTAAAAAAATTGTGTGTGTGTGTGTGTGTATATCTCATATCATCTTGTTTGTGTTCTCATCTCCTATTAATGTACCTTAGCCTACAGGACCTGAAGCTTTGGGTGAGGCTTGTTACAGAGGGACAGACGTGACCAACTGGGAAACTGTTTTAACCTATTACTACACTGGATCAACCACCTTATACAGTCACCTCCTTAATGATTTCTCATATATATGTATATATATGTATATATATACACACACACACACACACATACATGCATACATACATACATACATACATACATACATACACACACGCTTTTTTTTTTTTTTGAGACAGGGTCTTGCTCTGTCACCCAGGCTGGAGTGCAGTGGTGTGATCTCAGCTCACTGCAACCTCCCCCTCCTGGGTTCAAGCAATTCTCCTGTCTCAGCCTCCCAAGTATCAGGGGAACCTGCCCCTGATAGTCAAGTAGGTTCTTTCCTATTTTCCCTAAGTGTCGGCCAGTCTGAGAAATAAAGGGACAGAGTACAAAGAGAGGAATTTTAAAGCTGGGTGTCCGGGGGAGGCATCACATGTCAGCAGGTTCCTTGATGCCCCACAAGCCACAAAACCAGCAAGTTTTTATTAGTGATTTTCAAAAGGCAAGGGAGTGTACGAATAGGGTGTGGGTCACAGAGAGCACATGCTTCACAAGGTAATAAGATATCACAAGGCAAATGGAGGCAGGGCAAGATCACAGGACCACAGGACCGGGGCGAAATTAAAATTGCTAATGAAGTTTTGGGCATGCATTTTCATTGATAATATCTTATCTGGAGGCAGGGTTTGAGAGCAGACAACTGGTCTGACCAAAATTTATTAGGCGGGAATTTCCTCATCCTAATAAGCCTGGGAGCGCTACGGGAGACTGGGGCTTATTTCATCCCTACAGCTGTGACCGTAAAAGACAGCCGCCCCCAAAGTGGCCATTTCAGAGACCTACCCTCAGGGACACATTCTCTTTCTCAGATATGTTCCTTGCTGAGAAAAAGAATTCAGCGATATTTCTCCCATTTGCTTTTGAAAGGCAAGAAATATGGCTCTGTTCCGCCCGGCTCACCAGCAGTCAGAGTTTAAGGTTATCTCTCTTGTTCCCTGAACATTGCTGTTATCCTGTTCTTTTTTCAAGGTGCCCAGATTTCATATTGTTCAAATACACATGCTCTGCAAACAATTTGTGCAGTTAACACAATCATCACAGGGTCCTGAGGTGACATACATCCTCCTCAGCTTACGAAGATGATGGGATTAAGAGATTAAAGTAAAGACAGGCATAGGAACTCACAAGGGTATTGATTGGGGAAGTGATAAGTGTCCATGAAATCTTTACAATTTATGTTCAGAGATAGCAGTAAAGATCGGCGTAAGAAATTATAAAAGTATCAATTTGGGGAACTAATAAATGTCCATGAAATCTTCACAATCCACGTTCTTCTGCCATGGCTTCAGCCAGTCCCTCCATTTGGGGTCCCTGACTTCCCACAACACCCAAGTAGCTGGGATTACAGGCGTGTGCCACCACGCCTGGCTAATTTTTGTATTTTTAGTAGAGACAGGGTTTTACCATGTTGTCCAGGCTGGTCTTGAACTCCTGAACTCAAGTGATCCGCCCGCCTTGGCCTCCCAAAGTGTTGGGATTATAGGCATCATCTACCGTGCCTGACCTTAAGTATATTTTTCTTGGAACTTTTAGTAGAAGAATGCTTTCCTTTTTTGGATCACAGTTTATGTTCTGTTGTAAAAAATGAGGTAAAATTAGACAACAAGTCAAAATAATTCTAATATTAACCCAAAATAAACGTGGATAAAAGTCATTTTGTTTGTGTTCTCATCTCCTATTAATGTACCTTACCCTACAGGACCTGAAGCTTTGGGTGAGGCTTGTCATAGAGAGACACATATGACCACCTGGGAAACTGTTTTAACCTATTACTACACTGGATCAACCACCTTATACAGTCACCTCTTTAATAATTTCTCATTTTCTCTATAAAAGAAGACCACAAAGTGTTGGCATATTATAAGTAATCCAGCTCACCCCATAATGATACAGTGAATTATATACTTTCCTAAACTTAATCATTCAAGATCTCACTTCCTTCCCTACAGGCAAAAAGCATTATATTTTACACATGGCTCCCAGCTGGTTTTCATTGAGGCCTTCAGAATCCATTTGAACACTGAGAGCTTTAAGAAGAGCTGCTTTATCTTTCTTAGTCACCTTTGGTCGTGGTACCATTAGGTCTTTTTGTTTTCGAATTTTTCGGTTTTTGAAGGCAGAGAAACAACATGTGTTCATATTACAATTGTGCTTTATGACTGGGCAAGGAACTTTGGGTTTCATTTGCAGTTAATGTCTCTTTTGAGTATATTTACAACTTCTCATTCTTCATTGCCATCTTCATGCCCATTTATAGACATATGTGTCACATTTCAGCCCAGAGAGATTACAGAAAATAAATAAGAAACTTACTAGACTTTTAACTTTCTATTTGTTTATTCCTACCCATAACTTATTCATCAGACCTTAATTGTTGGAAATAGGACTTCATATTAAAAAGCTGTATAAGTTAATAGGTCCGATTATTGTAGATACTCCATAAATGTTTGATATATGGACACACTTTTTAAAAAATTCTTTTAACCCAGGGCTGTTTTTAATATCACTTCTTTTAGATATGATGAACACCTCTGATGAAGAAGACAACAATCAGTTAAATGTAAATTAACCATTCTTTTGAGGGTAGAAGTGCCAATGCATACTTCTGGCTGTTTTTATGATAATGTTGCTATTTGTAATACTCCGATAAAAATCCAGTGCTATATTACAAACTGAATTTTTCTTACTAAGTAATTATATAAATATTTTCCCATCTCTCTGGTAATAGTAGCAGTTTTCAGGTCTTAGTAGATTTTTGGCTATCTCAGATTTTATGATTTAAGTTCATTATGAGGGCTTTCCATTACCCTGATGGTGGAATGCCAAGCACTCCATGCTCTGGCCGTGTGGCTCTCTCAGGTGTCATTTTGCTGGAGCGTGGTACTATCCAACAGTACTTTCTGTGCTAAGGGAAATGCTCTATATTGTGCTGTCCATCATGGCATTGCACAAGTGACACAATGGGGCACTTAAAATGTGGCTGATGTGACTGAGTGAGCATTTGCTTGTTTGTTTAATTAGTTTAAATGTAAATACCCACATGTGGCTAGTGGCTACTGTATTGGGCGGCACAGCTCTAACATGCTGACTTTCTTGCGGTTTTGCAGTTGTACCAAGTATATTCTTGCCTTGCAGCTTTTTTGTTTGCCTTTCTGGTATCTGGAATGCTCTTCCACATGGCTGGGCTTCACATCCTTCAGGACTGGGCTCCAATGCTGCCTCTGTAGGGAGCCTTCTCTGAGTCACCTTATCTTAAATAACTTCCCCTCCCCATAATCTTCCTCCTTATGCATTGCTCTATGTATTTATTACTACCTGATATTTTATTTACAATATCTCCTCTACTCTAAAGACTTTGTTCAATTTTTCTCTATATTTTACTCATAGAAGTCAGGAGACCATAATGTTTAAGAGCATGGGCTTTAACAGATGCTTGAATAAGATATGCTTGACAAGCCCAGTTCTGCTGCTTACAAACTCTGCACCTTAAACAAATTATCTACACTTTTGGAACTCCAGTTTTCCCATCATAAAATGGGGGTAAAAATGCCTGCCTCTAAGAGTACGGTGAAAATTAATAACATAAAATATATTTATAGCATTTAGGTCAATGTGTGGCTCATGAGTTAGCTTTATATGAATGGTAACACCTATTACTACCATTATTATTGTTATTAAAGCTACTTAGATATTTCATTACTGTGAACCCTGCCTGTCATACTGGAAAATCAACAGCAGAAGCTATGAAAAAGAAAGGCTTTTAAATAAACCATTTAGGACTCTCTTTACAGAAATGAATTTGTTGTCTAGATTAACTTTAATTTTGATGGAGAAAAATCCAAACCAAAAAAAGAAGTAGGATGAGTTGATAGGCTTCAGTGTGCAAAGAGTAAAAAGGAGTGGATAGTTACCCTTACAGAATTAAATATTCCATTATTTGGGAAAATCACATGAAGAGAGGTGTTTGCCTTAGGGATAAATAAAGGTCAACTACTAAGCCCATTTTTTTTTAAACTTTTATATCGAAATATGTTATAGTTTGCATACAGTAAAATGCATAGATTTTAATTGTACAGCTTGATAATCTTTTAGACATACACACATCCTTTTAACAAACACACAAGTCAATATAGAGAATATTTGCAACATCCCAGAAGGCTGTCTTCCACCCCCTTCCACTCAGTAAACCTCAGTGGAAACCCATTATGCTGGGATCTGTCAATGCAGGCTTTTCCTATTTTTTTCTACTCTTTTATATTAATTTGTTTTTCCTATTCTTTCACATAAGTGGAATCATACAGTTTTTAGTCTTTCATATCTGACTTCTTTCACTCAACAGTAAGTCTGTGGTATTTATCTATGTTTGTGTATATAGCAATAGTTCATTTTTCCTACTGCTCGGTTATATAAGTATACCACAATTTATTTATCGATCTTATTATTGGTAGACACTTGGGTTGTTTCTGGTGATGACTAAAACTGCTATGAGCATGCGTTTTAGAGGACATAGGCACTCATTTCTGGTTTTATACAGTGTTTGTATGCATGGCGTTAGTAGGTGCTATCAGTGGGGATTTTTTTTGCCCCTCTACCGAGCCCATTTTGAAAAAGGGAAAAAGGTAATGCTGGAAAGTCCTTGGTCCTGCCAGCTTTTTCATAAATAGTTGGAAAGATGCTCAATTAAACTTAATATAAAGAAAATCTCAGAAAATTATAATCTGACTGCATAAAGGACTAGTTTGGAAAGAGAATTTTATTCATTTTGCAGGGCATTCTCTTAGTTGGAGTAATTGTGAATTTTGTGACTTAAAATATTAATTAACAAAAAAATTATGCCCAAACTGTCAAATGAGCCTGGGAATGAAACCGCTTATAGATCTCTCCATCAGCAGTCAATGGCATGACTCTCAGGGCACTTGCTTGGG
Organism: Pongo pygmaeus; assembly: GCF_028885625.2. Lineage (NCBI taxonomy): Eukaryota > Metazoa > Chordata > Mammalia > Primates > Hominidae > Pongo > Pongo pygmaeus. The sequence goes on along the minus strand of NC_072384.2, from coordinate 99,318,504 downwards.
ACAGAGACCAAACTTGATTCATTCTAGTTCACTAACAGGGAATTTAGAAGATGTTCTGAGAGATTCAGACCAAAAAAAAAAAAAAACACCAAATCGAAATATCAGTTAAGTGAGAGTTCAGAAACTTTTCCTGTGAAGAAATGGCTAAAAGAGTTGACATTATTTAGTCAAGATGTGAGAAAGTGAAGAAAAGATGACTTGATTCTGTCCTTTAGATGGGAGGATTTTAGAAGAGGATTTGGATCAGTTTTCGTGCCTAGAGAAGACCATCTTATAGGCATTAGGCACTGCTCTCCTTTCACTCAGAGTACGTATACCACTAGAATAAAGTACTACATGGTATTAGGAAGGATTCTTAGCAATTGGCTAGAGAGGAAATTATGTTGTTCTTTTGCTAGGAATTGTCTAGAGACAATAACTCTCTGCCTGGAGTAATTAGAACATTTTAGGGGAATACAGATAGTTAGGACAGATAACTTTGGGAATCTTTTAATCTCAGATATTATGTATATTGTGGTTGAAAGGGCTTATAGCCAAAGAAAAGTGTCAGTATAATAGAAAAAGCTCAGCTCCTTTGGTAACTTGTAAGACAGTTTCACTTTAGAGATGCCCATTTGGGCATTCAGTGTTTTGACTGCTCCTTCCTTACCTGTTAGAAGATGCTAGAAGATATAACTTAACCATCTTCATGTAGATGTCATCATGCTGCCCAACTCACTATGGTACATTGTCTGACCAGAAACTATATATTTCACTTTGTAGATAATTTCTCTAACTATTACTTCTCTTGAGAAACATCTTCCTAGTCTGTCATGGGCAGTTGCCTTGTCATTGTCCCCTGGAAACCTTCTTTATCAGACTGACAACTCCCCATGTTTGTAATTTCCAATTTGGAGGATTCTCCGAATACATTCCCTGAATGTAGAGGAGATGCAACATGTTTTCAGTTCAATCTTGATCCAAATAGCACCTTTGTGAGGAACTTGTCAGGATTCAGTTAATTAATCCATGTGAAGTTCTTGGAACTGCCTGGCACAGAATAAACATTCAGTGAGGGGTAGCTATTCTTGCTGTTCTTTCTCTGTTTCAGGTTTGGCTTCTCTGTACGTATGTATTACTAGTGCTCAGTTCTAGGAAATAAACGGGAGTGAAGCAGGCCAGTTGGTTGGACCTAAGGAGAAGAACAAATGCAATCATGCAGAAAGATTATAGTAACTTCAAAGTATAGTTTTGGAAAATCTCTTTAAATCTAACCAGTGCACAGTGGAAAATCCCTGAAGAACCAATCTAATTATTCAGTTAAATGGAACCATTATGCTGACTTTTACTACAGAAGGCAAGCATAATTTAGAAAATGGGGCATTTTAATTCTCTTTTGTTTTCCAATTAGCGCAATTGCTCTAATGGGGAGTACTCATGCTTGAGTCTATGTTCTTCCAGTACGTACTTTGCACATAATTTCAGTTTCTCTCTCCCCCAAAATTGGAATCCTCACCTGTTGACATAGAGGTTTGCTTATTGCAGTGCTCATGCTGCCCAGATCATGGCCTCAGAGCAAATATCCTTCTGCCATGAAAGTGGACCTGACCAGCACCAGTCCCCCCACCCCCAACCCCTGGAGCTCTGCTTTTCCTGCCGGGTATAATTAGGATGCTAAAGTAACAGAGCTCTCACTTTTTTTGCTGATGCCAGCTTACCACAACAGACCACATGAGTTTACTCTTAGTTGAAAGTGGTGAGGAAAATGCTAAGAACATTCATTTTAATTGGGCAACATTATGCAGACTTTAGTGCCACTGTTTTATAGTCCTGTGCTTAGGATTTCTTTCTGCCACTAGCCATCAGCTTATTATAGCAGATAGTCTTATTTGCTTCTGATTATCCTTTTTATTATTGATTATTGATTATTACTTGAAAAATTTAAACCTCTTTTGTTTATTGCTACCTTATTTAGGTAACAGTTTCATCTGCCCTAATATTTGTTAAGTTCTACATAAAAGACCGACAGTTTCACATTGGTGGGAAGTATTTTTTCATCATATGGCCCTCAAGACCAGGATGAATGGCAGATTTTTTTTTTTTTTTCTTAAATGCTTGCTTTGATGCTGATGTTTCGTAGCTAAAAGACATGGATCATATGGGTAGTGTGTGGTGGTGGCAGGAAAGGTGGCAGGGATGGTGGTACAAATGGTCCTTTAATGTAACTAGACGTGTTTTCTTTGCATTGGTTGGATTTATTCCTCCTGAACTCTGGAAAATGTTTAATTTGTTATTCTAATATGAAAAAGATCCATAAAATATGAGAGAATAGTAAAAGGAGAATTATGTTTTTTAAAAAGTGAACTCACTCTTCTTAAAAGTTTTGGGAGGATTTAGGAAGTTAGGCACTGACCTAAGTATAGGAAATGTGGTCTTTGCCTTTGGAGCCAACATGACACATTTTAGTGGGGAAGAGCACAGTAACCTTGTAATTCTGTCATACAGCTGAAACTGTAAGGTGTGGGTGATGGCTGCAGTTCCTCATCAGGACTTCATGTTCCATCTCCCCCTCCACAAAGTCCTTCTCACATAGGCCTGTGGGGAGAGCCGGGGCTGAGTTCCTTTGAGTAAGCTTACCTAAGATTTTGCTTTTTTATTAAAAGAGTGGGGAATAGGTGGAAGTAAAAGAACAATTATTTAAATTACAACTAGAAAGCTTTAACATTAGGAGAAAAAAACCCAGAAATTACAAAGTATATGCAAAACAGAGGATTAATTAGTTTATAGTGATATCGAGAAGGTCCATCTATGTAAGTATAAAATGGTCATTTAAATTCATAATTTAAGAAACAGTTATGTCTTTAAATTAGTTTGAACATTTTCACATTCTAAAAAATACATTTAAAATCAAAAGAATCAAAACTAGAACTAAAAGAATATAAAGTCATTTCTAATTTTACCAAGGATTGATTTTCTGGCTTAAGTACCAATTGTTCCTCTATAACACTGTAAGAGTCATTATGAGGCTGATAATAATTACTGTCATTTATTGGATGTTTGCTCTAAGCCAGAGATGAGGCAAACTATGACTCATGGGCCAAATCTAGTCTTATTGGAACATAGCCATGTTCATTTGTTTTTGCAATAGAATAGAATTGAGTAGTTGTGGCAAAGATCGACCCTCCAGAGCCTCAAATATTTACTATCTTGCCCTTTCCTGACAAAGTTTGCCAATCCCTGATTTAAGACAAGCACTGTTCTTTGTAACAATTATGTCATTTAATCCTTACAACATCTCTAGGAGGTTAGTTTCTTATCCTACTTTTATAGATGATGAAATAGAGGCTCAAAGATATTAAGTGACTTGCCCAGGGTTACTCAGCTAAGTGGAAGAATATGAACTTGAAGCCATGATGATAGAGTCCATACTTTCCCCTTTGTGCCCAATTTCTTTGTCGTTAGCCTTCAGAGAGGTGGCATATCTTGGTGGTTAAAGGTATAGAAGACTCTGAAGCCAGGTTGCTTAAAGTGAGATGACCTTAGGCAATAAATGACTTGACTTTGTATCTCAGAATATAAATGTTGGCAAATACTACTATTATGAACCTACTGTTTTGTAGGTGAGATACTAAATCTCCAGAAATGCTTTTAAGCTTTCCAAAGACCTGACTTTACAAATGACTATAGCTTACCTCCAGTGCTAGATAGATAACACATATTTCAGAGGGCTGATGGTTTTGGAAAGGTAAAATCATGAGTCCAGTGTTCATTTTTTTCTCTCTTAATTATCAGGTACTTCATAGACAGCAGTCTCAGCCAGCCAAGGAGAGTTCCCCTCCCAGAGAAGAAGCGCCTCCCCCACCTCCTCCGACTGAAGACAGTTGTGCCAAAAAGCCCCGGTCTCGCACAAAGATCTCCTTAGAAGCCCTGGGGATCCTCCAAAGCTTTATTCATGATGTAGGCCTGTACCCTGACCAGGAAGCCATCCACACTCTTTCGGCTCAGCTGGATCTCCCCAAACACACCATCATCAAGTTCTTCCAGAACCAGCGGTACCATGTGAAGCACCACGGGAAGCTGAAAGAGCACCTGGGCTCAGCGGTGGACGTGGCCGAGTATAAGGACGAGGAGCTGCTGACCGAGTCAGAGGAGAACGACAGCGAGGAAGGCTCCGAGGAGATGTACAAAGTGGAGGCTGAGGAGGAAAATGCTGACAAAAGCAAGGCAGCACCTGCCGAAATTGACCAGAGATAATGTGAACTTCTACTAGGCAAAGCAATACATCGGTCCAAGGATTTTCTGCTTTCATTTCTTTACAAGTTTTTTGTTTGTTTGTTTTTTGTTTTTGTTTTTGGGTTTTTTTTGCTTTATTTTTGTCTTTTTATGTCTGTTTTGTTTTTCTTACCCTTTTGGACATTTCTTTGTTGCACAGGATACACCTATAGACTGAATAAGTTCAGTATTTCCGAATCAGACATCGCCTTGGCAAAGACACTAAAGCGTTACACTTTATCCCGTCTCTATGACTGGATCATAGTCATTATAATCACAGGAGACTCTGCCTTCATTATCCTTGCACTTAACGGAAGTTACATCAGGCAAGTTCCAGGATGAAAAGAACTATGAAATAAATGAAGGAAGCTACAAGTGTATGTGTATATGTATATGTATATATCTCTATATTTACATATATATATTAAAATTGCATGGGACAGAGACTTTGCAATCCGAAAGAATAGACTGTGAAATGAGTTCTTAAAGAAAAGACTTGTTTATGTATTAAAAAAAACCACTTCACAGTGAGTCGCTTTGGCTTTTTGATAAACTGCGGCCTGCTCTCAGGGTGGGGTGACTATTTTTGAATTCCTATTTATTTTTTGTGTTTGTCCCTGATTTTTTTTTTTTTTTAATTCTATGGCTTCCTATCTGGCAGCTTAATGGGTAATTTTTGAGGTATGTATTTAACAAAATAAACAACACTGCCGAAAAAAAAAAAAAAAAAGTAAAGTGAAAAAAATCAGGGCACATTAAAATGATACAAGTCAAATTAATCTTAAAGACACAATGCACACTTAAAATGACTCAATAAAATGACTTGCTACGTTCCGTTATTCAATTTGTCATTACTGTAGTGAACAGATGCATTTCTCTGGAATTCCAAATAAGTAAAACTGAAATTCAGTGCAGAGAAAACTTTGTCCATTAGTGCAAGTCTTGATCAAATGACATTTTGACATTGGACATATGGTATTCATAGTATGAGCCACATTTTGTTGTGAAATTTATTTTCCTGCTTGTGGCTTCAAATCTGAAAATTAATAAGCCTGCTCGTTGAAAAGTTGTTTGTTGTTGCTGTTTTTTTTTTGTCTTTTTGTTTTTTACTAGAAAATAGTTCAGTGTAATATTAAGTTAGAAAAGAAGTTGCCGCCCAGTTAAAGGGGCTCCCTCTCAAAGAAATCTCCATCCTTCCCTCTCCCAAAAGACGTTTCTGATTTCTGTTTCACTTTGGGCTTCCTCTTCTTTGTACACATTCCATCTACCTAATCAAACATTTTCAGTCCCTAATCTCTCCTGTCCCTTTTCCTGGGATGACAGCCCTAACAAGAACTGTTTTTGAATTGTTGTGCAGCTCCAGGCAATAGAGTATGTGAAGCGATTTCAGTAGAATCACCTACTCATCATAAAAGAAAACATTATCCCAGTTACCTACATCGCAATTACCTTATGTAAAGCAGAACTAATGCTGACTGGATGTTTAATGGGATGAGCATTAAAGCTGCAATCTACTATAGTACTCCAGATCTCTTTCAGCTTCCTATGAGAAACACCAGAAGCATTACTTTCCACTTCTACTTACAGTAATTGCAAGAGGAGACCTCACATTCAGGACTGGCCTAGTGAACGCAATCCATGGTTTAAACTGGCCATTAAACAGTCCCACATGGTTGGATTTTTTTTTTTTTTTTTTTGAGTTGTGCTTTCACGAAACCTTGTCAAAGACCTCATGCAATATCACTTTGAAAGTTATTTTCTGTTTACTACACAAACATTGTAATATAACTGTTAATACTATTTATATATTTGAAAGGTATAAAAGGTAGGAGTTAAAAAAAAAACCTCTATGTGTAGATATTAACTCAGAACTTACAATATACAGGGAGAAGACATGTTGCAATACAAGCTAATTCTAGCTGCTCAGTAACCTCTGGAGTTTTTAAAGGGACATTTTCCTGTACTTTTTCAAATAATGATGTTTAAAAATTATCTTGACATGAGCGTCATATACCTTTGCAAAAGGATGGTTGTTTGCAGTTAGCCCTGGCCCCATCCTTCCTATTTCTGTAGTATGCTGCAGCTTTAATCAGAAAGTCCATGGTTGCTGCTTCCTGATCTCCGAGTTACTCTTTCCAAATTGTCTTCTTACACTGTTGCTGAAGGTCACTCTGTACACGTAATGGAAACTGATTTTGCCAAGCTCTTACAAGGTGGTTCATCTATCGATGGCATCCGCATTTGGTATCTTTTACACTTCAACCAAAAATTTATTAGGTATTTTTCAATGCTAAGTCTTGCCTTTTATTTTTTAATTTCACTGCCAAGTTTGCAGTGGTTCTAAGTGAATCTGTGGGCATTTTAGCCTGTGGTCTTGCCAGATCTTTGCGAATTACAATGCATATATGTCTATTTATTCAATATCTGTCATATAATATCTATTTGGAAGAAGAAACTTTCTCTTGTAGTGCCTCTTGACAAAGCACAATTTCCCGCCTTTTTTTTTTTTTTTTTTGTGAAATGAAGAAAACAAATTGTGTTTTATTGCGGTATCAACAATGTGAATAAGGATTAACATATTGTAAATGTTCTTTTTTCCATGTAAATCAACTATCTTTGTTATCACTAAGTGATAATTAATTTTTAACTTATGTGCATTGTTAGGCTGTTAGAATTTTTTGGTTGTTAAAATAAACGCATTCAATAAATATGACCTTGTTTGTCAATTATTTTACTGGGCATTATCTGCTTTCCCACTTCATTTTTCATGCAGAGAGAGACCTGGTGAGTCTTAGGAAAATTTGTACCCTTATTTTAGAAACAAGACAGTGGTATCTGCAATTACAGATATATGAGTCCTGTACAGTGCATGGATTTAATAGCACATGTGAACGTATGTGTGTCTCTGTATGTATATAAACACATGCATGCTCACTTCCTGGAGCTGGCAACTGGGAGAGTCATTTATCCAACCTTTTGTCATATACAAACAAAACTCAAATGTATAAAGATATATTTATAGGCTGCTGTTTTATTTTTCTAGTGAATATTTTCTGTTTATAATTAAAAAACCACAAATGACTGCGTGTCAGGAAACTTTTGGAGCACATATGTCCATGGTTAATGGACATAATAAAAGTCTTTTATATTTAGAGCTGGGGTACCATAATGTGTGCATGGAGGAATGCCGAAAGGATTGATGTATCTGAGAAATGTGTGAAAATGATTTTTTAGAAAGTGCTTACCATGGAAAAAACTGCTCAAAAGACTAATGTTAATAAGGAAAGAGCAAGTGCTTCACTTCAGAACTGGCAAAGAAAAAGTAAATTAAAAAGTGATTTTGTTTTCTTTTGATATTGTAAATGTTTTTCCTGTTTATTTTTTTTTTCCATTTTTCTGCATTTGATTGACATACAGATATAACTTCTCTTTCTTCCTCGGTTTCCCTTACCTTTTTTAACAGCCCACGAACCATGTAGATATGTTTTAATGATAATTTGTGAAAACCGAGTGTTTGCAGAAAGGCAGACAGCTTCAGGGTGCTGAAGGTTTCTAAAAACAGCTAGAGGCTCAACACGGGGTGAAACGTTATTTATGCAAATATAAACGAACTCTGCATTTAGACTAAAGACAAAGAAGAAAAGCATTTGTGAAATAATGACTTTTAGCACAAGCAGCTTCCACATTCATGACATTGTGTTTTAGGGGTCAAACTTCATCAGTGGGAGGCTCTACACACAGATGAATTGGTGTGCCTAGAAGGTGTCTCTGTGCTGGTGACTTCTATTTTCGAGAAAGCAAAGTAGGAATTTCTCAAAGTCATAGCATCTCAGAGCGATCACTTCATGGGTTGAGTTTTGTCGTGTGTGTGTGTGTGTCTAGAGGACATATGTTTCTTTACGCTGTTATTTCCCTTCATGAAGAGTCTCAAAGACTTTAAATTCCCCACATTCTTTCTAAAGGACAATCATGCTGTAACTAGACAGTAAACATTTATTAAACATGTACTCTATGCCAAACAATTTGCTAGAAATTGCAGTGACAAAGAATGTACGACTTTGTGCTTTCTCCTCAAGAAGCTTATAACTTGTTAGAAAGGCAAAATATAAATCCAGGAAAAATGAAATAGTCACACAAAAGTTGTCTTCAGACAGAAATGTATTTGTTTAATGGGTGGTGCAAACACATGCTATGAATTTAACAATTATTGCTTATAAGCTAGAATGGTCTCAGAAGGTGGAACATTTATGATTAGGTTTAGCTGCATACAATAGAAAAAAAAAAGCACAAAGTAATTATGACCCAACAAGGGTTTCTTACATGAAAGAAATTGCTGAGATAAGCTGGCTTCATGAAGTCAGAGACTCACACTTTTTCCAGCTCACAGCTCCATTTTTTCCTGTGTTCATTCCTGTGTTCCCTCTTCATAGTCCAGGATGATCGCTAGAGCTCTTGCTATCACACCTAACTTCCAGGCATCAGGAGGGACAAATGAGTAAAGAATGACACACAGTCTTCCCTTGGTACTGTAGCGGATTGGTTCCAGGAACCCCCCCCCCACGACACACACCCCCAACCCATGGATACCAAAATTCACTAATGCTCAAGTGCCTTATATAACGGTGCATAGTATTTGCATATAACCTTTGCATATCCTCCCTTATATTTTAAATCATCTTTAGATTATTTATAATATCTAATACTATTAGAATACATAGTAATACAATTAGTATAATGTAAGTGCTATGTTAATAGTTGTATTGTTTAGGGAAGAATGACAAAAAAAAGTCTGTACATGTTCAGTATAGACACAACCATTCATTTTTAAAACAAATATTTTTGATTTGCAGTTAGTTGAATCCACAGATACAAAGGAGCGACTATACTCTCTTTCTTCAAGCCCTATGCTTGAATGCAGGGGAGACTAGTAAATGTTTCTAGCTGTTCCGCGAATTCCAGAGAAAGGGGGAGAGTGGATATTTGGTAGGCAGCTAACAGCCTCTGCCACAGAAGGTATTAAGAAGAATGTTGAAAATAATAGATAAGAGAAGGATAAGTGATGAGGCACATTTGCCCTGCTGCTACCTCCTGCACCTTACATCTCTTCCTTCTCCTGAGTTCAAGTTCATTCCTGGCTAACTTTAAGGATCAGTCCAAGCAGCACTTCTTCCAGGAAGCCCTTCCCCATCTGCTTTGCCAGTGTGATACAAATTCTTCCATGCTCATGCCGCTTCCAGGGTATTACACTGCACAGTTTGTAGCATGTTGTGGTTACTATGCTAAATGTTTATTTCCCATGAGCCCTTGAGACCTATAGCTGAATCCCAGACATGGAGTTCCTCAGTAGCTAGAACAGTGCACTCAAAAATGTTGATTGAATGATTGTGTATTAAATATGTGAAAAAACAGTGCATTCAAAGACATAGAGTCAGAGAAGAAGACACACTGTAGGAGAGTGAGCAGAGGAGCAGGAGAAAGGAACCTGACACTGGCAGAGCTCTCCCAGGCTAGTTGTTGCTTTACGCTCTCACAGCAACTCCTCACAAATACTATTATCCTGAGTTAACGAGGGAAAGGAGGCTGTGCCTAACACAAGGTCTCAAAGAGGGTTTATGGCTATTTTTCAAATATGTCTAGTCAATTATTCAAGACACACGCTTTAGGGTTTATGTAATCTTTTTTGATTTCTAGAGCTTTCCAAATTGTAAAAGTTGGGAAATTGATAAAAAATGATGGAACAGGATAACAAATATTGGCAGAAGTTAAGGATGTTCATTCAATTTTTTTCCAAACTGTCATGTTCTTAATAGACTTGTAAAATGAAGCAGAAAAAGCCAAACCTATTCCTAAAATGATCTGCCTTTAAGACCATTGTAACTCACAGGTAGCAGTTATTTTCTCTTCCAAATTCATGACACTTGTCTGTACCACTCATTAAAAATAATAGAGCAGTGTTTGAAGACAGCTTTCGTGAGGTTATTTCACATCTTCTGGGTTTATGTTACAGACTTTGGTGGCTGAACGTGGCAGATGATATTAATAAAGAAAAGCCCTAAACTTCGAAGGGAATTGGGATCCAGAATATCTGAGTTCTGATGGTGGCTCCACCATTCCCTGGTTGTGTAATGTTGGGCAAATTAAGACTTTGAGCCTAATGTTCCTCATCTAAAAATTGGGCATAGTGACTCTCACAGGGTTATGCAGAATCCAGTGGTATAAGATGCTTTGAAAGTGGTAAAGTTTGTGAAAATATTACGTTTGTCATCAGAAATTGCCAAGTAGTGATCTAACTTTGATTAATTGTATTTATTAACTTTCAGAGATACTGATGAAATAAAGCAACATTTAAGCTTTTACTTAGTTATTACAGACATATTTAATTAAGGCTTGTGGTACGACCACAGGAATGCCATGACCAACTCAATCTATTCAGTAAATATATTTATTGAACACCATTAGTGGCCTTGATTTTTAATGCAGAATCAAAGCAGTTCTGGATACATTTAAATTGATTAGTATATAAGATTTTTGTTTTCTATCACCCCAAAGAATGCCACTTCAAGGATCCCTGAGAGTGAAGCTAAATACATTAATTTGTGTCTGAAATGCTTACCACTGAAAAGTGGACATATATGAATTGGGTACATTTTGCTTTATTTCTACCTTCCACCCATCTTTTCAAAGTGAGTGGAGAAGGGTAAATTCTAGGGGACTACATCAAAAGTAATTAAGAGAGATTTGGGCAATAGCTCAGCAGGTTTAGGGGTGGGTGTGATTCTTTAAAGACAACAGCAAGGCCTGAGGTCTTTGCATTTGGCCATGCAGAGAACAGGGGTGGGTGGGCAGGTGGAGGAGACATGGGGCTGTGTGGGGATAGGCATGACAATGTGTCTTCTGAATGAGCATGTCTAGGACTGGCATATTGAGTCAGAGACAGGAACAATGAATGAAGGGTACAATGAAGGGAGGTGATTTGACACCCTGCAAATTCAGTATTGCTGGGAAATAATAGAGCCGGGTTCTAAAGCAAGGTCTGCATTTTCTCCCCAGTATCACACCACCTCTCTTTTTGTATCCTAGAATGTCCTAGAAAGAATGTATAAACTGAGCATTAATTCGTTGACCAGCATAGTTTCTATGTCATGACGATTTGACATCTCTTAACACACTTTTTCATAATCTTGTTCAAGTATGACATTTCTGATTGAGTTTTGTTCTGAGGGAAAGCTTATTTTTAGAAAACACCATGATCTCCTAGCACAACTGTCCCAAAGAATCTAGAAGTAGCTTCTTTTGTGACATTTAAAAAGGCTTAAAGTGTTACCTTCACATGTGGGGAAATAATTACAAAAATATTCCATTAGCAATGTAATAAATAGTGCAGAGCAATGATTAATTAAAGAGATAACTATAATTTATTCACTATCCATTAGCAAGCATAATCCCATGTAAACACAAAATAACACAGGCTGAGGGAATCAGGGGAGACTCAGTGTCAACTTTGAACTGAGCAATCCTAGGAATCTACCCTTAAGGAAAAGTTAAGGAAAAAATAAAATCTTTACAACTTTAATTTGTTTCTAGTTGATTGTGTGGAGGCAATGAGTTGTTCTAGTTTATTTTTTACTAATATTGTAGCTTGAAAAAGTTACTTTTCAATCCCTAGTTTCTTCATCCATAAAACAGGCCCAGGAACAGTGGCTCACACCTATAATCCCAGCAGTTTGGGAGGCCAAGGCAAGAGGATCACTTGAGGCCAGGAGTTCAAGACCAGCCTGGGCAACATAGTGAGACCCTGTCTCTTCCAAAACAAACAAAAGTATAAAATAGGGCTAATGACTTATATATTTCAAGGTTGTCATGATTAAATAAAATAACTATGTGGAAGCATCTAGCATAATTCCTTCCTTCCCTTCCTCCCTCTTTCTCAGGGAGAAAAAAAGCAGGATATAATCAAATGTTACAGAGGACTTAAAAATAGTTCAGATGAGTTTCAGAGTAGGATTAAGTCTTACGTTTAAATTTTTTGTGTGTGATTTAAAATCTTTAAGGATAAAGGGCTGTTAGGCTACACTCTCTCCTTTTCTCCTTCTCCCACTTTTTCTTTGATTCTCTTTCATTACAGTCCCTTTCTCTCCATCTCTCCCTTCCTCCGGTTCCTTCTTCCTGGCAAGAGCTATAATATGATTTTCTTTCCTAATTGCAAACAGAATGAATGAGGTGTTTCAGTAGCCTTCTGAGGTCTTCAAAATTAGATATTTAAACTTAATGACACCACACTTGCTTGTTTTTCTGCCGCCTCATTCTTGTTCTTTTTTAATGTATTTCTGATTCTCTTCTCTCTAAGCCTTTACGCCCAAGACAATCCAGGGTTCTTCCCTTCATCCTCCTTTTCCCAAATCTACTCTCCTTCCTCATCCAGCATCATGACACTAAATGCACCCAAATGCTGACCACACTACAATGTCTGTCTGTAGTCTAGACCTTTCCTACATCTCCAAACCAGTAGGTTCCACTGCTGATTCAATTCCTCCACATGCCTGGCATGCTTCACATGGCCCCAGACGACCTCCTCTTCTTCCCTGAACTGTTCCTCCCACCTGTTGGCAACTCCAGCTTTCCAGTGGCTTAGGCCTAAAGCCTTGGATTTGCCCTTTATTTATTTTCTTTAACACAATGGCATTTAATCTGTCAGGAAAGTCCTATTGGGGAAACCCACCCCCAATATTCCAATATAGGTTCTTTCTATTTTCCATAAGTGTCAGCCGGCTGAGAAATAAAGAGAAAGAGTACAAAGAGAGGAATTTTACAGCTGGGCCTCTGGGGGTGACATCACATATCGGTAGGTCCGTGATGCCTACCTGAGCCGCAAAGCCAGCAAGTTTTTATTAGGGATTTCAAAAGGGTGGTGGTGTACGAACAGGGAGTAGGTCACAAAGATCACATGCTTCAAGGGGCAAAAAGGAGAACAAAGATCACATGCTTCTGAGGAAACAGGACCAGGGCAAAATCAGAAACTCCTGATAGGGGTCTATGTTCAGCGGTGCATGTATTGTCTTGATAAACATCTTAAACAACAGAAAACAGGGTTCGAGAGCAGAGGACTGGTGTGACCTCAAATTTACCAGGGCTGGGGTTTCCCAATCCTAGTAAGCCTGAGGGTACTGCAGGAGACCAAGGCGTATTTCAGTCCTTATCTCAATCGCGTAAGACAGACATTCCCAGAGTGGCCATTTATAGACCTCCCCCCAGGAATGCAATTCTTTTCCTAGGGTCTTAATATTCCTTGCTAGGAAAAGAATTTAGTGATATCTCTCCTACTTGCATGTCTGTTTATAGGCTCTCTGCAAGAAGAAAAATATGGCTCTATTCTGCCTGACCCCGCAGGCAGTCAGACCTTATGGTTGTCTTCCCTTGTTCCCTAAAATCACTGTTATTCTGTTCTTTTTCAAGGTGCACTGATTTCATATTGTTCAAACACACATGTTTTACAATCAATTTGTATGGTTAACACAATAGTGGTCCTGAGGTGACGTACATCCTCACCTTAGGAAGATAACAGGATTAAGAGATTAAAGTAAGACAGGCATAAGAAATTATAAAAGTATTAATTTTCAGAACTGATAAATGTCCATATTAAAATGAAATCTTCACAATTTATGTTCAGAGACTGAAGTAAAGACAGGCAAAAGAAATTATAAAAGTATTAATTGGGAACTCATATATGTTCATATTAAAATGAAATCTTCACAATTTATGTTCCTCTGCCACGGCTCTAGCCGGTCCCTCCATTCAGGGTCCTTGACTTCCCACAACAAAGTCCTGTTAGCTTTCCTTTTAAATATATTCATAATCTCACAACCTCTCACCACCAACATTACTACCAGCTTGATCACAGCCACCATCACTGTTTACCTGGAGTGTAGCAACAGCCTCCACACAAGTCTCCTGCTTGACCCTGTCACCTCTTCAGGATTAAACCAATGTCCTTACAATGACCTGCAAGGCCCTACGTGATCTGACCTTTCTCTGACCTCCTCTCTTTAATTCTCTCTCCTCTGTTTACTGGGCTCCAGATACACTGGCTCCCTGCTGTCCCTGGAATACACTAGGCCCACTCTTGCCTCAGGACTTTGTTCTCCTAGCTCTTCTCTTTGCCAGGAAAGCTCTTTTTCCAGACAGCCCCATGGCTGGCTTCCTCAATTCCCTCCAATCTGCCCAAAAATCATCTTCTCAATGAGAACTATGCTGATCACTCATGTAAAATTGCAAACTCACCTGCCTTCTGGATTCTTTTTATTCTGTCTATTCTGTCCTGCATTTTCTTTTTCATAGCTTCTAACATACTCTATAATTTACTTATGTTTCATGTTTTTATTTATTGTCAGCTTCCTCACCCCATTGAAAACACAAATAGGGCACAAAGCTCTTCCCTCCCTTTTAACAAATATTTGATGAATGGGGTACATTTCATAGCAGTTTCCCTCTGTTGGATTTTGAAATTTTCCCAACTTCAGCCAAGATTAAATATTTAAATTGCCTTATAGGGATAAACTTCATCTGAATATTTCTGTAATGCATAATCAAGTTACTTGAGTTACAAGTGCCTTGATCTCAAGAACCTCCACAACTGACATTTGTAAGCCCCACATTCAGGTAATTCATAGTCTGTGATTCTGTGTTGTCTTGGAAGACAGACTCACAGAACCATGGGCTTTGTTATCCTGCACATCCTCTTATTCAAAGCAGAAATTCCTTTTCAGGCATCCTTGGCTGGAGGCCATGCAGTCTTTGTTCTTTCATGACTAGGAACTTATGAGTTTGGAACTCAGCCCATTCTGCTTTTAGTTAGTTCTCTTTTCCCCTGTTATTGGTGCCATCTAAAGCTGAATTGACTCTTCTAGTAACAACCTCACATATTTAGGCTCATATTGAATATTGATTACTAAATCCTATAAGTTCTCAGGCTTTCTTTCTTAATCATGTGATACAGCTACTAAGAGGGCTATGTCATTTCAGACTGCATGAATAGAGATATACAGCTTAAACCAAGAAAGGTGATCGTCCTATACTCTTCAATACTAATCAGGCCACATTGCAACATTGTTTTCAGTTCTGGGTGACATATTTTGGAAGGATGTTGATAAATTGAGATATATTCAAAAAACAGAGGGTGACAAGGATGTATAAGAGCCTAGAAAGTTTATCTTCTATTAATTTATTCTGTTAAATCATTTTTTTCATTTGTCAACCAACAAAGTAGATTTATGAAATGTCTATTATATTGAAGCCATTGTGAGGGAAATAAAGTCAGGACCTTTAGTTGACAACAATAGAACTAAATTTAACTAGTTAAGTAGAAAAAGAATTTACTAAAGGTTATTAGAAGGCCCAGAGAATTTCCAGGTGAGTCAGAAAATCTGGGTTAGAGATTAGGATCAATATCTAAGATGACTCCAGGGGAGACTGCTGCTGCAGCACGGAGCACAAGCACCAGATCTTGGTCCCACGCTCCTGGTCACTGAATGCCATCTCAAAACCTCTGCCCCTGCTGCCTCTGAAACCCGGATGGCTCTGCCACTGCCCTTAGTGAAATGGAATTCACATGGTGCATTTTTTTTTTTCCATTCCCTTCCAAATAGAAGTCCTGATTGAAGGAGTCTAAGTCATATGTAAGGAAGGCTGGGAAAGTGCATTTCTGTCTTCTGTCTTGGACTCATAGGTAGGAAATTCTCTAAACATAGAAAAAACAGTCAGAGGTGCTCAGGGCCCAAAAAGTATGCCAAATGCACTACACTTCGAACTCTTTGAGGAAAGATACTATGCCTTATTAGAACAACTTAGTGTTGCTTTGAAATCAGAAAGGGCTGGTATCTATCTAGAAATAGATCTACTCTTCTTCCTAGCTTTCTGTAATTTGGAGCTATATATATATATAAAAGGAAAATAATACCTCCTTTGCAGTGTGTGTGTGTGTGTGTGTGTGTGCCCATATAAAGCACAGTGCCTGCCTATTAAATGATAGTTTTCCTGCAATATCTTTGTATTCCCATTACCAAGGATGATTCCTGGTACAAAGCGTTCATTTTTTAAAACTATGAGACTGTTCGTTGAAGTCATGGTATTTACCTTTGAGAAAAATATCAGTAGGTAGATAATTTGTAAACCAAAAAATTCTAAAATCCAAGGTGAAATAACGTCGATCCACTGTGGATGGGGAAGTAAGTGTCCTCTGAGGTACTGATGCCTGCTTTTACTAGGAGAAACTAGAAGTAGCATCAAATAATACTTAGTCTTATTTGACTAAGAGTGACTGTAAGAGTGACTCAGTATGAACTTGATCAAGGGTAAATCACCTCCATCAATCATTCTTCTATATTCAGTTGGACACTACTAAATATTTCCAGATGGCAGACCAACTCATTAGATTATGTGGGAGAATACATTTTGTAACTAATTCCACCATGGACCAGCACCAAGTTGGGTTGTTTAATATCAGAAAGATTGTCAAACCTTAAGTGAAACTTGTTTACATCACAGACAGTTTACACATAACATTGCTTTGAAAACCTCTGCACTCAGATAGTAGAACAATGGGGTTTTAACCAGTATAGCTGCAAGCTTGCACACCTGAAGTTGATTCATGCAGATATCCTTGAGACCCATTCTGGTGGCATTCAGGAAGCTTACTGTACTGGGAATATTGGGGAGGCCTTGGCATCTTCAGCACCATCATAGGATAAGGGTACTCCTGCCAAGGTCCCATCTGCAAGTGTGACACTCACCTCTATTACTTTGTGAAATGCTATTTTGGGAATATAGTCCATGGCTGTCATTGCCAGACTTTGGGACTTCTTGGACCAGTAATAGCCACTCCTCAGGCTTGGGGGCCAATAAGGACTTGTCAAGTTCATATTGGCAAATAAAGACACTCAACAAGCAATACAAAATATAAAACTACCATCTTTTATACCATTATCACATTAAACAAAGCACTTTTAACTCCTCCCAAAGTTGGAAGGACATCATCTTAAAATAAACTATAGTTGGGCTGGGCAGGGTGGTTCATGCCTGTAAGGAATCCCAGCACCCTGAGGAGGCTGAATCTGGGAGGATTGCTTGAGACCAGAAGTTCAAGGTTACCATGAGCTATGATTGTGCCACTGGACTCCAGCCTGGGTGACCAAGCAAGGCCCTGCCTTCGAAAAAATACAACAGAATAAAGCATAATCCTATTCAAGTGAGGAAAGTGAACCAATTTGCTGTGAAATATGTATGTCTTACCCTTTTTTCCCCTCCTTTTTCTGGGGAGCAGAAAAAACTCTGTCACCACCTAGAAGCTGACCGCAGATGACATCTAGAAACTGCCAGTCTGAGGACTAGGCTGAGTATTTACTTTTCCAGAAGTTCTGTCCTTTAAGTCAGGCACCAAAAGATCCCCAAATTTGCTTGGCCTTCTCAGAATTAACTCAATTGGGCTTTGCTTTTTCTAAAGGATTTTGCAGGAAAGTGCTGCCATGTATTGCCATTACATTTACTATAAACTATTGATGCAATGGTTGTCTATGATGCCTCAGTGGCTCTCAGGTTAAATTCCATACAAGAAATTTCCTTTTGATTTTAAAGTAAAAAAAGATGATCATTGTTTCCCCAGTGGAATTTGGGTATGCTACTTTCTTTATCTGACAGTGAGAACTGAATTTCTTGAGTTTCCCTTTCTTGCCCTGGCCAGTAGGAAGCTCAGCATCAACTCTGATGTCTACTCATAACTACTGAATTGATCCTGTACTTCTAAATGAGAAAAAGGTGACAACCTCAAATTACCCAGAAAGCTACATTTGGAGAGTATAGGAATTTTAGTAGCAAGTCATTAAAAATGAAACTGAATACAATTTCTTCACACAGACAAATACATCCTTCTGGAGAAATCAAAGATCTCCCCAAGTTCATATTTGAGACCACATCATCTGATTATGTAGATTGTTCACAGCATGGGTATCTAGGTAAAGAGAAGAGTGGCAGCTCTTGTATAAGGTCTGCCTTTACCCAGAGGAAGTGACTTTTTTTCTGATTAGTACCAAAGTGCAGAATGGGCAAGGAGTGGCTCGGCCCACACTTGTGCACAAGTCCATTTGCATGTACGTATCCCATTTCAGCATCTGCTCCTCTGATGTCACAATGCCACACTTAAGGATCTCATGATTTGTGAGCATGGAGCTCTCTGTGGCTACTTGGAGCCTTGCATGCGGGTAGGGCTGAGCTACACGGCTGCTTCAGTGAACTTTGGCCAAACATAGCTTTCTCTGAGTAAAATTGCCATCTCCCCACTACCCCCGACCCCAACACATCTAGGCTTTAATACACAGCCCAAGACAAGAAACAAGAGAACTACCAGAAGCAATGAAAAATTGTTAGTCAGAACTTTTGACTGATTGGTGCCTCCAGTCTCCCCCAACATGCCAGATGTACAGCTTTTTACTGTACATAGTTACATATGTGTCCTTTGCATAAAGCCTCTCTGGCTAAACTTCAATCCCTAACTATTATATATTCTGAATAAAAGTGAAACATCTCAGCATTTGCAAAAATTCAAGATTTATCAACATATTGAGCTTTTACTAAGTCATGAATTCTTGATTTGTATTCACAGAGCTTTTACATATTCATAGCCCTCTTTAGCCAAAGATCTTCAATATTCATTTACTATGGAGTGGTAAGTATATATTATTCAACTCCATTTACCAATGGGTAAACTGATGCCCAACTAAAGGCCTCATCAGAGAAACCGAATAAAGAGCAAGATGCTCTTAGCCCCGCAGAGAAAGCTTGCTCCAGCTGTCTCCCTCCAGAAATAAAGGCCCGTTGCCTGCTTGTGAGTCTCACTTCTCAAGCATTAGGGGAATCAGGATTTTTCCTTCTGGATTTGTTGAAATGTCTTGAATCGAGTTTCCTCTTAAAGCACAGGGGACAAAAGAATAGCCCAGGGAAATTAAAAAAAAAAACAACAAAAAAAAACTAGCCCTCTTCCAAATTGCTTCAAACCCATGATGCCAAAGGTTAATTGACCAGATTAGTTCCTCCTAAACTTGGAGGAGAACAGGTAGAAAGAATCATTCATTTGCTCCAATAACCAATTAATGACACTGATTGGGTTGGAAGGGTCCTGCCTCTCCCACTTTTATTAGAGAAACAGAGGTCAATTTTCTTAATACCTTTTTTTAATACAATCAATTCCTTTAGTTTCTAAGTAATTTACTGAGGATTCCAGCTATATATTTACCAGGTGCTGACTGACGGGGTGTTTAAATGTAAAAACAAAATATTTCTGGCCAGACCTAGAAAATTACAAGAGACGAACTCTGAATGATCCCATGAGAGCAACCAGCCTGTAACACATATCACAAAGGAATGTCAAGCCTTATGGTTATTTTAGAAACTGTACAAATATATATTAAGCATATTTCTGCATGGAGATTACATTTTGCAATAAATGTACTTCTTTTTTTAAAGAATGTCATTATGGGGTATTCAAAGGAAGACTGTCTCTCTGGGGAAAAGCAAGAGAGATCAGATTGTTAATATGTCTACTTCTTTCTATACATATCTCAAAGGGTTCTTTCTTTCATATCTCAAAGGGTTAATTATTGGGAAAATGACTATCCAGTTCCCTAAAGTGTTCATTTGAAAGCTGGTGGTCAGAAGTCAGTCTCTATTTCACCTCCAAAGTAAATAAAATAAATGTAATTTTTCAGGATTTTAACTACACAAATGTCTGTTTTTGTCAAAATATGTTGCTCCTTAGATAGTGAGATGATGATACATGGCATTTTTTTTATTAACACCAAGCACTAATATAAACTGAGCTCATGATATGATAAAACAGAGCTCTCCAATAGAATTTTCTGCAATAATGAAAATGTTGTACATCTATGTTGCTCAATCTGGTAGACATTCACACATGTATAGGGTTGCCTTATTTAGCAAAACAAAACAAAACAAAATTTTAAAAAGCAGGACACTTAAATTTGAATTTCTGATAAACAACATATAATTTTTAGTATACATGTGCCCTGTGCAATATTTGGCTCAATAAATGTTAGCTAATATTATTGTTATTGATAATTATTAACTCATTTTGTCAATGTTTTAGTGGAAAGGAACCTACAAAGATGTAAGATGGAAAGGGCAACAAAATAGAACTCTTTGACGTGATAATGCAAAACTGTGTAATCAGCTTCCTATAACTTGGAATAGAATGGATTGTATTTTCCTCTGAACTCTGCCTGCTTTCAATATTTAATAGTCAAAACCTTGGTTACAGACCAAGATGCATCTTTAAACAGGTATTTTCCTCAGCATTAAACTGCAATCTGCATTTCCAGGATACTTCAATGTATGCAACAGGTGTGTTGCCTGAAAAGTTGCTTTAATTCAGTTTTACCTGAATCAAATAAATAAGGACTTACTCTCTGTTTAAAGGAATATGGAGAGGGGAAAATATATAGCTACACATATATATATGACAAGTTACCATATATAATAAATAATATATAACATTTAGAACATTTTTGATATCTGTATTTAACTTATTTGGAGAATGACGTTTCAGTGAATGTCCTGGTAGGGGATAGAAGGCCCAGGATAACTGTGTAGCCAAAGTGAGTTTAACAAAGGCCCTGTTTATAGAGGTGTAGTCAAAATTAAGGGAACCAAGAGGGATGATGGGCACATGCTGTTACCACAGGCCTGAAACGGCCCCAGGGAGTGGAAGGGTAAGAGGGATTGCATGGCAGGATCCATGGCCTTAGAATATTGGTGGCAATGTAAAACCCTTGTTCCATTTCTTAATGTTTTAAACTCCTGCCAGTTTCTCCTATTGGCCCAAACCAACCTGAAGCCAGAGTGCAAAGGGGCCTGGAGTCTTAAAATAATAGAAGTCACCCTCCTGGGTGCAGAACAGGGCAGTGGAGGGTGAGAAATAATTGTGAGAGGCAAACAGAGAATAAGCAGCACACAGAATACATACACTTTACCTTTTTAAAAAAGTCAAATCACATGTTCATGTGCATTATGGAAATGGTCACACTAACTCCCCATTCTTCTTGTGTATGGGTTTTCATCATTGAGTTAGTTTGGGAAATTTTATGGAGAATTAAGTCAGTCTTAGAATGTCTAGTCAGCCTTGTACATATAAGGAGAGTTGAATGTTGGAGTCAAATTATTTATATGGAACACAGACAAGAATTTTGCCCTACAGTTGTATTGTGTGTGATAGGAGTATTAGCCACACTAAAAGCAATTATTTTCACATGTTGCAATATATCAAGATAACAACAGTTCTCTGTCTTATGTCTCAGGCTCATGTGCAAACACTCTTTCTATTCAGAAGGACCAGATGGTTAAAATGAAGATAATTCTCACAATAATTGGTGGTTTCTTATAAGATTTTATTGGGGGGTAATGGAATATCTAAATTGTTTATGGAAATTTGTATTACTGAATGCTGCTATCCTTCTCATTGTATAGTATGAGAGTATTTTTCAACATTAATAAAGAATTCTTTCCTTGGTCAGGAACTACTGCAGATATTAGATAACAAAGGAAGTGGTCATGAATCATGGTCACAAAACTTTTAAAATTTGAGCCACTTAAAAAAATTTACCCTGGAAACATTAAGGAAATTTCTTTGGCCTATCTACTCCCTGATACACACTTCTTATTTCATCAGATTTTCCTTTAGAAATCATAACTCTATATAGTCCTAAAAATGTCCCCTCCATAATGAAAATGTTATAGTTTATTTATTTAGAGTGCCGTGATTAAGTACACAGAGGCCAGGGTGTGAGACCTTCAGTAATTTATTTAACTTCTCTCTGCATCCATGTACTCATTGTTAAAATGGTTATAATCATAGCATCAATCTCATAGAGTTGTGCAGATTTAATAAGTTAAGATTCCTGGCACTGGTACATCCTGAATAAATGTTACCTGTTATTGTTATTGAAAAATTATTATTAGTTCATTTCATTTGTGTTTGAGCAGAAAGAAAACTGTAAGTGCAAAGGGCAACAGAATCCAGTTATTTGAGGTGGTATTGGAAGATTGTGAAAATCACAGAATCCTTGAAGAGGATTGTTCTTTCTTTCTTTCTTTTTTTTTTTTTTTTGAGAGGGAGTCTCTCTCTGTCGCCCAGACTGGAGTGCAGTGGCGCAATCTCGGCTCACTGCAAGCTCCACCTCCCGGCTTCACGCCACTCTCCTGCGTCAGCCTCCTGAGTAGCTGGGACTACAGGTGCCAGCCACCACACCTGGCTAATTTTTTTGTATTTTTAGTAGAGATGGGGTTTCACTGTGTTAGCCGGGATGGTCTTAATCTCCTGACCTCATGATCCGCCTGCCTCGGCCTCCCAAAGTGCTGGGATTACAGGCGTGAGCCACCGTGCCCGGCCTGAAGAGGATGGTTCTTAAGAGATTGCCTACTCTTGCCTCTAAAGCCAGAAAACTTCAGTAGGTCACCTATGGTCTCTTAGCTAAAATCCAGGGCCCTTCTTGCTACAATGCTGTTTCCATTCTTCCACCATGCTTCCTTTTAAGAGTGTGCTAGTTCTCACTCAAACCAGCTTGCTGATTGTTAAATTTTTAGGAATGTTGTGAGGTAATTGCTAAATACAGCCATTATTAAACATTAAATTATACAAATTTACAATTAAATAAATTTCCAACTCCACGTTTGGTGGTATCATCTTGGCAGCTTAACATTGGCTATGGTGGCCGTATTTATACTGCAGAAATTGGCAAATGCTACATTTTTTTTTGAGAGATGATTGTTAAACATTTACCAGTACAGCATTGGTTGAACATTGATTACTTTTTTTATTGCAGAAGTGAGATATTAGGTATTAAATTAAGCCAAAAACTGTTAGAAAGCTGTGCTGAACAGATGATTCCAGAGCAGTAAAATACACACAATGGGAAATTGATTTTAACCCCTAATGAATTCTAATGAACAGCAATGCTAGAATACTGATCTCCTGATGTTCATTGATCCCTCATGAAGGGCTGTTTAGATCCATGGGTGAGATGCTGATGGGAAATCAAGGTTTTTGTTTTGTTTTTGACCAGTGCTCTTGCTGAAAACAGCAAGCACTAGAGAGAAGTAACAAGGAAGATTTGGACTGACCACAAAAGGAGTTTATTTTCTTGTGGATCCCATGAAAGAATAATTCACAGAAGGCACATGCCATCTACAAGGAGAAAAGCAAGACAAAAAGTTATTTTTGCTGAAGCCATGAGGTCTACAGGCCCAGAGCAGCAAGACTCAGGAGAGGCCTTGCAGTGTCTGTCAACCTCACTGGGTGCTTCTCTCTGGATATGAGTGTCTTCGCCTTCATTGTGGAGAGGATAGCAGGCTTTAAATAGCCAGGAACATTGAGACCTTTAATTTAATGCTACATCAAATTAATTGCCTTGTTTATCTTTATTCACATTCTACCATTTGTTCCCAAAAAAGCTGTGGTTGGACAATCTCCACAAATACTCCCCTAGGAAGGGCAGGATATCTCAGAACCATTCACAGGCGATCAAGTGTGTGTGTGTGTGTGTGTGTGTGCGTGCGCACGTGCATGTGCACACATGTGTACAAGTGCATTTCTATTAAGATTCATTTTTTGTTAGTCCTCATCCTTTAAATATCTTTTTTCAAATTTTCTGTCTATAATCTGAGTGAAGTTAGAATGGGAACTACAGAGAATCAGTCAAGAGTGTGAGACAGACCACGGAACAGATGTGCCTGGTGGATGGATCTAGAAAGACTTGTGACTCAAAACAATTGAATGGCCCCAGAGCCAGTGTATCACTGAAGGGATACACAGAGCCAGGGAGATCTGGCTGTAGCAGCAGGACTTCAGCCATGAAATGGGTGCAGAGGCAGGATTCCAGTCCCTGGGAGAACTGGTCAGGAGAAGGCAGGTTCTGGTATTGGTGGGATGGGACTGGGTTGATTCACTATGACAGCCTGTGCCCTGAAATCTGACTCTCCAGTTAGAATCCTCTATTAGGCATAACAGCTCTCTGTACCTCAGTTTCCACATGTGTAAAATGGGAATAATAATTTGTACCTACAGTATAGTTTTTTTGTGAGAATTAATACATGTAAACTTCTTGTGAAAGTGATTGGCTATTATAATTATTATTACTTGCTATTTGATGAACACCATGCCAGGCATTTTACATGCATTATGACCTCTAGTTTTCCAAAAATTTTATGAATTTAGAAATGTGTTCAATTCTGAAATAGAAAAAGCTTGAAAGTCATCAGACCAATGTTTCAGAGCCAGAAAAAAGCTAAACACACTAAAATATTAATTACTTTTCTTAGATCCACCAGAAAATTGAGGTCACAGGGCAAACCTGGGAAGTGCAAAGGGCAACAGAATCCAGTTATTTAGGTGGTATTGGAAGATTGTGAAATCACAGAATCCTTGAAGAGGATGGATCATAACTGGGAAGAGGAGAATACAGAGAATCACAGCCCAGATGAAGTTACTGAGAGCAGAAGGCACTGGAGCCAGTAGCTAGGAGGGACACTTTAATAATGTGACCAATTGCTGAAGGCTGAGTATAGACTAGCCCGAGAGTTACACACTCCTGGAGGCCCAGCCTTGGGGTGGGGGTGAGGAGTTTGGGTGTGGGGAGAGGATCCATTTTTGTGAGTTTTACTTTTAAGAGCTTCAGGAGGTTCTCATAATGAAGATAGGGAAAATTTTCCCTCATACTTCCAGCAGAAAGAGAGGGTAAGTAACTGTTTGAAATATGCCCAGAGCATTCTTCATAACACAGGCCTGCCCTTCAAGAGATTATTTTACTAGAGCCTTATCTGACCTGCAGAAGGGCAGTTAGACAACTCCAGCCCACTATAGCCTTTCTGTCTCACATAACTGCAGAAAAAAAAAAGCAAAAAAATGCTTCTGAATATCACAGCTCAGGAACTCAGGATCACTAAGATAATTGAGATTTAAACAAAAAACTTTAGGATGTTTCCCCTCTCCAACAACTTGCAATTATATCACTGGGACACTGGTATAATAACAGTAGTTTACAACTGAGAGAGCTGTAAGACATAGGCTCTATTTAAGAAGGAGTTCTTAGGGACTGTTCCAAGATGGCCGAATAGGAACAGTTCCAGTCTGCAGCTCCCAGCGTGATCAACGCACAAAGCAGATGATTTCTGCATTTCCAATTGAGGTACCCGGTTCATCTCATTGGGACTGGTCAGAAAGTGGGTGAAGCCCACGGAGGGTGAGTCGAAGCAGGGTTTGGCATTGCCTTACTTGGGAAGTGCAAGGGGTTGGGCCCTTCCCTAGCCAAGGGAAGCCTTGACAGACTGTACTGAGAAAATCAGGACCCTGCCACCTAAATACTGTGCTTTTCCAACAGTCTTAGCAAATGGCACACCAGGAGATTATATCCCACTCCTGGTTCAGTGGGTTCCACACCCACGGAGCCTTGCTCACTGCTAATCCGAGATCGAACTGTGAGGTAGCAAGCCTGGCTGGGGAAGGGGTGTCTGCCATTGCTGAGGCTTGAGTAGGTAAACAAAGTGGCTGCGAAACTCAAACTAGGTGGAGTACACCGCAGCTCAATGAGGCCCAATTGCCTCTGTGGACTCCACATCTGGGGGCAGGGCATAGCTGAACAAAAGGCAGCAGAAACTTCTGCAGACTTAAACATCCCTGTATGACAGCTATGAAGAGAGCAGTGGTTCTCCCAGTATGGTGTTTGAGTGCTGAGAATGGACAGACTGCCCCTAAAGTGGGTCCCTGACCCCCGTGTAGCCTAACTTGGAGACACCTCCCAGTAGAGGCCAACTGACACCTTATACAGCCAGGTGCCCCTCTGAGACAAAGCTTTCAGAGGAAGGATCAGGCAGCAATATTTGCTGTTCTAAAGCCTCCACTGGTGACACTCAGGCAAACAGGGTCTAGAGTGAACCTCCAGCAAACTCCAACAGACCTGCAGTTGAAGGACCTGACTGTTAGAAGGAAAACTAACAAACAGATAGCATCAACATCAACAAAAAGGACATCCACACCAAAACCCCATCTGTAGGTCACGATCATCAAAGACCAAATGTAGATAAAACCACAAAGATGGGGAGAAACCAGAGCAGAAAACCTGAAAATTCTAAAAACCAGAGTGCCCCTTCTCCTCCAAAGGATCATAGCTCCTCGCCAGCAATGGAACAAAGCTGGACAGAGAATGATGTTGACAAGTTGACAGAAGTAGGCTTCAGAAAGTCAGTAATAACAAAATTCTCCAAGCTAAAGGAGGATGTTCGAATCCATTGCAAGGAATCTAAAAACCTGGAAAAAGATTAGACGAACATCTAACTAGAATAAACAGTGTAGAGAAGACCTTAAATGACCTGATGGAGCTGAAAACCATGGCATGAGAACTATGTGATGCATGCACAAGCTTCAGTAGCCAATTCGATCAAGTGGAAGAAAGGGTATCAGTGATTGAAGATCAAATTAATGAAATGAAGTGAGAAGAGAAGATTAGAGAAAAAAGAGTAAAAGAAATGAACAAAGCCACCAAGATATATGGGTCTATGTGAAAAGACCAAATCTACATTTGATTGGTGTACCTGAAAGTGACAGGGAGAATGGAACCAAGCTGGAAAACACTCTTCAGAATATTAACCAGGAGAACTTCCCCAACCTAGCAAAGCAGGCCAACATTCAAATTCAAGAAATACAGAGAACACCACAAAGATACGCCTCAAGAAGAGCAACCCCAAGACACATAATTGTCAGATTCACCAAGGTTGAAATGAAGGAAAAAATGCTAAGGGCAGCCAGAGAGAAAGGTCAGGTTACCAACAAAGAGAAGCCCATCAGACTAACAGCAGATCTCTTGGCAGAAACTCTACAAGCCAGAAGAGAGTGGGGGCCAATATTCAACATTCTTAAAGAAAAGAATTTTCAATCCAGAATTTCATATCCAGCCAAATTAAGCTTCATAAGTGAAGGAGAAATAAAATCCTTTACAGACAAGCTAATGCTGAGAGATTTTGTCACCACCAAGCCTGCCTTACAAGAGCTTCTGAAGGAAGCACTAAACTTGGAAAGGAACAACCGGTACCAGCCACTGCAAAAACATGCCAAATTGTAAAGACTGTAGATGCTAGGAAGATACTGCACCAACTAACAGACAAAATAACCAGCTAACATCATAATGACAGGATCAAATTCACACATAACAATATTAACCTTAAATGTAAATGGGCTAAATGCCCCAATTAAAAGACACAGACTGGCAAATTGGATAAAGAGTCAAGACCCATCAGTGTGCTGTATTCAGGAGACCCATCTCACGTGCAGACACACACATAGGCTCAAAATAAAAGGATGGAGGAAGATCTACCATGCAAATGGAAAGAAAAAAAAGCAGGGGTTGCAGTCCTAGTCTCTGATAAAACAGACTTTAAACCAACAAAGATCAAAAGAGACAAGGCCATTACATAATGGTAAACGGATCAATTCAACAAGAAGAGCTAACTGTCCTAAATATATATGCACCAATACAGGAGCACCCAGATTGATAAAGCAAGTCATGCGAGACCTAAAATGAGACTTAGACTCCCACACAATAATAATGGGAGACTTTAACACCCCACTGTCAATATTAGAGAGATCAATGAGACAGAAGGTTAACAAGGATATCCAGGACTTGAACTCAGCTCTGCACCAAGCAGACCTAATTGACATCTACAGAACTCTCCACCCCAAATCAACAGAATATACATTCTTCTCAGCACCACATTGCACTTATTCCAAAATTGACCACATAGTTGGAAGTAAAGCACTCCTCAGCAAATGTAAAAGAACAGAAATCACAACAAACTGTCTCTCAGACCACAGTGCAATCAAATTAGAACTCAGGATTAAGAAACTCACTTAAAACTGCACAACTACATGGTAACTGAACAACCTGCTCCTGAATGACTACTGGGTAAATAAGGAAATGAAGGCAGAAATAAAGATGTCCTTTGAAACCAATGGGAACAAAGACACAACGTACCAGAATCTCTGGAACACATTTAAAGCAGTGTGTAGAGGGAAATTTATAGCACTAAATGCCCACGAGAGAAAGCAGGAAAGATCTAAAATTGACACCCTAACATCACAATTAAAAGAACTAGAGAAGCAAGAGCAAACAAATTCAAAAGCTAGCAGAAGGCAAGAAATAACTAAGATTAGAGCAGAACTGAAGGAGACAGAGACACAAAAAAACCCTTCAAAAAATTAATGAATCCAGGAACTGTTTTTTTTTAAAAGATCAACAAAATTGATAGACTTCTAGCAAGACTAATAAAGAAGAAAATAGAGAAGAATCAAATAGACGCAATAAAAAAATGATAAAGGGGATATTACCACCAATCCCACAGAAATACAAACTACCATCAGAGAACACTATAAACACCTCTACACAAATAAACTAGAAAATCTAGAAGAAATGGATAAATTCCTCGACACATACACCCTCCCAAGACTAAACCAGGAAGAAGCTGAATCTCTGAATAGACCAATAACAGGCTCTGAAATTGAGGCAATAATTAATAGCCTACCAACCAAAAAAAGTTTAGGACCAGAAGGATTCACAGACGAATTCTACCAGAGGTACAAAGAAGAGCTGGTACCATTCCTTCTGAAACTATTCCAATCAATAGAAAAAGAGGGAATCCTCCCTAACTCATTTTATGAAGCCAGCATCATCCTGATACCAAAGCCTGGCAGAGACACAACAACAAAAAAAAATTTTGGACCAATAACCCTGATGAACATCAATGCGAAAATCCTCAATAAAATACTGGCAAACAGAATCCAGCAGCACATCAAAAAGCTTATCCACCAAGATCAAGTTGGCGTCATCCCTGGGATGCAAGGCTGGTTCAACATATGCAAATCAATAAATGTAATCCATCACATAAACAGAACCAAAGACAAAAACCACATGATTATCTCAATAGATACAGAAAAGGCCTTTGAGAAAATTCAACACCCCTTCATGCTAAAAACTCTCAGTAAACTAGGTATTGATGGGACATATCTCAAAATAATAAGAGCTATTTATGACAGATCCACAGCCAACATCATACTGAATGGGCAAAAACTGGAAGCATTCCCTTTGAAAACTGGCACAAGACAGGGATGCCCTCTTTCACCACTCCTATTCAACATAGTATTGGACAATCTGGCCAGGGCAATCAGGCAATAGAAAGAAATAAAGGGTATTCAATTAGGAAAAGAGGAAGTCAAATTCTCCCTGTTTGCGGATGACATGATTGTATATTTAGAAAACCCCATCATCTCAGCCCAAAATCTCCTTAAGCTGATAAGCAACTTCAGCAAAGTCTCAGGATACAAAATCAATGTGCAAAAATCACAAGCATTCTTATACACCAATAACAGACAAACAGAGAGGGAAATCATGAATGAACTCCCATTCACAATTGCTACAAAGAGAATAAAACACCTAGGAATCCAACTTACAAGGGATGTGAAGGAGCTCTTCAAGGAGAACTACAAACCACGGCTCAATGAAATGAAAGAGGATACAAATAAATGGAAGAACATTCCATGCTCATGGGTAGGAAGAATCAATATCGTGAAAATGGCCATACTGCCCAAGGTAATTTATAGATTCAATGCCACTCCCAACAAGCTACCAATGACTTTCTTCACAGAATTGGAAAAAACTACTTTAAAGTTCATATGGAACCAAAAAAGAGCCTGCATTTGCCAAGACAATCCTAAGCAAAAAGAACAAAGCTGGAGGCATCATGCTACCTGACTTCAAACTATACTACAACGCTACAAGTATACAAGGCAAACTATACAAGGCTACAGTAACTAAAACAGCATGGTACTGGTACCAAAACAGAGATATAGACCAATGGAACAGAACAGAGGCCTCAGAAATAACACCACATATCTACAACCATCTGATCTTTGACAAACCTGACAAAAACAAGAAATGGGGAAAGGATTCCCTATTTAATAAATGGTGCTGGGAAAACTGGCTAGCCATATGTAGAAAGCTGAAACTGGATCCCTTCCTTACACCTTATACAAAAATCAACTCAAGATGGATTAAAGACTTAAATGTTAGACCTAAAACCATCAAAACCCTAGAAGAAAACCTAGGCAACACCATTCAGGACATAGGCATGGGCAAGGACTTCACGACTAAAAGCAATGGCAACAAAAGCTAAAATAGACAAGTGGGATCTAATCAAACTAAAGAGCTTCTGCACAGCAAAAGAAACTACCATCAGAGTGAACAGGCAACCTACAAAATGGGAGAAAATTTTTGCAATCTGCCCATCTGACAAAGGGCTAATATCCAGAATCTACAAAGAACTTAAACTAATTTCCAAGAAAAAATCAAACAACCCCATCAAAAAGTGAGCAAAGGATTTGAACAGACACTTCTCAAAAGAAGACATTTATGCAGCCAACAGACACGTGAAAAAATGCTCATCATCACTGGTCATCAGAGAAATGCAAATCAAAACCACAATAAGAGACCATCTCACACCAGTTGGAATGGCAATCATTAACAAGTCAGGAAACAACAGGTGCTGGAGAGGTTGTGGAGAAATAGGAGCACTTTTACACTGTTGGTGGGACTGTAAACTCGTTCAACCATTGTGGAAGTCAGTGTGGCGATTCCTCAAGGATCTAGAACTAGAAATACCATTTGACCCAGCGATCCCATTACTGACTATATACCCAAAGGATTATAAATCATGCTACTATAAAGACACATGCACACATATGTTTATTGCGGCACTATTCACAATAGCAAAGACTTGGAACCAACCCAAATATCCATCAGTGATAGACTGGATTAAGAAAATGTGGCACATATACACCATGGAATACTTTGCAGCCATAAGAAAGGATGAGTTCATGTCCTTTGTAGGACATGGATGAAGCTGGAAACCATCATTCTGAGCAAACTATCACAAGGACAGAAAACCAAACACCGCATATTCTCACTCATAGGTGGGAATTGAGCAGTGAGAACACTTGGACACAGGAAGGGGAACATCACACATTGGGGCCTGTCATGGGGTGGGTGAATGGGGGAGGGATAGAATTAGGGGAAATACCTAATGTAAATGACCAGTTAATGGGTGCAGCAAACCAACATGGCACATGTATACATATGTAACAAACCTGCACATTGTGCACATGTACCCTAGAACTTGAAGTATAATAATAAAAAAAAAAAGAAGGAGTTCTTAGGGAAACCCAAGGTATAATAGGAAAGAGGAGGAAAAAACTAAAAACTAGAGGAAACCAAACCCTCTGGGAACCTATAGCTACAGAAAACATTAAACACAGCCCAGTTGGTAGCTAGATTGCATAAAAACTCATACAGAAAGCCTGTTGCTTTGATGCCTATTGTCAGACACATCATGTCCTGCTTTCAACAAAAAAAATCACAAGACATGCCAAACAGCAAGAAGAAATACAACCTAAAGAAAAAAAGTAAATATTGAAACTAGGCTCACATGTGACACAGATTTTGGAATTTTTAGATAAAAAATTTAAAATATTTATGACTAATACATTAGGAGTTCTAGTGGAAAAAGTAGACAGCATGCAAAAGCAGATAGGTGGGATAAACAGAGATGGAAACTCAAAGAAAGGATCAAGGGAAATCTAGAAATCAAAAACACTGCAACAGAAATGAAGAATGCCTTTCCTGAGCTTATCAGTAGACCATATATGACCTAAGGAACAGACTCAGCAAACATGAAGATTTGTCCATAATAACTTTGCAAACTAAAATGCAAAGAGAAAAAAACAATTTAAAAAAAGAACAGAATATTCAAGAATGTGAGACGATTATAAAAAGCATAACATAAGCCTAGTGGGAATTTCAGAAGGAGACGAAAGGGGTAAGGAATGAGAAAAAAATAGTAGCTGAGAATTTTCCAAAAGTTTTGACAGAGACCAAACCACAGATCCAGAAAATCAGAGAACACCTAGCAAGATAAATACCAAAATTCTATACCTAGGCATATAATATTTAAACTGCAGAAATCCAAAGGCAAATAGAAAGTCTTAAGAACAGCCAGAAAAAAATTAAAAAAACCTATCTATAGAGGAATAGTAAAAATTATATTAGACTTTTCACCAAGTCATGCAAACAAAAACAGAATGGAGTGAAATGTTTAGTGTTAAAAGCAAAAACAAAACAACAACAACAACTACAAAAACCAGCCTAGAATTCTGCCTAGTGAAATCATCCTTCAAAGGTGAACGAGAAATAAAGACTTTTTCTGATAAAAACTGAAAAAAATTGTCAGCAGTAGACTCATCTTGCAAGAAATACTTGAATTATTCAGGGAGAAGAAAAACAGTCTGGAGCAGAAACTCATATCTGCAGAAAGAAAAGCATAATATCAGAGAACAAATAAATAAAAGTGAAATAAAATCTTTTATTATTATCACTCTAGTAGATACTTTTTTGTTCAAAGTAATAATAGCAACAATGTGTTGGGGGATTACAGCTTATAGATAAAGGAAACAAATTACAGTGATGTTATGAGGAATGAGAGGAGGGAATTGGGAATACTCTGTTATAAGGTACCTATAATAACTGTGAAGCCATACAATGTTACTTGAAAGTGGACTTAGATTAGTTGTAAATTATTTGACAAACTCTAGGGTAGCCACTAACATTTTTTAAAAAAGAAGTGTAATTGATACACAAAAAAAGAGAGAAGTTGAAATTATATAAAATGTTCAATTAAAAACAAAAAAGACAGAAAAAGAAAGGCATATTTTAAAAAGAAATGAACAAGGGTAACAAACAGATAAAAGTTACAAATGTGGTAGATATTAATTGAATGTATTAGTTCATTTTCACACTGCTGATAAAGACATAACTGAAACTGGGAACAAAAACAGATTTAATTGGACTCATAGTTCCACACGGCTGGGAAGACCTCAGAATAATGGCGGGAGGTGAAAGGTACTTCTTACATGGCGGTGGCAAGAGAAAAACGGGGAGGAAGCAAAAGCGGAAACCCCTGATAAACCCATCAGGTCTCATGAGGCTTATTCACTATCACAAAAATAGCATGAGATTCAATTACCTCCCCCTGGGTCACTCCCACAACACATGGGAATTCTGAGAGATATAATTCAAGTTGATATTTGGTGGGACACAGCCATACCATATCATCCAAGTACAATTATTTGTCACGTGATTGGAAGACACGTTGAGAAATGCATCATTAGGTAATTTTATTTTGTACAAACTTCATAGAGTGTATTTACACAAACTTAGTTGCTATGGCCTGCTAAACACATAGGCTGTATGGTATAGCCTATTGCTCCTAAGCTACAAACCTGCATAGTGTGTTATTATGCTGAATAATGTAGGCTATTTTAACACAATGCATGTGGGGCTTAATACCTAGTTGGTGGGTTGATACGTGCAGCAAATCACTGTAGCAGCACATATTTACCTGTGTAACAAAACTGCACTTCCTGCACATGTATCCCAGAACTTAAAATAAAATAAAATTAAAAAAATACTTAAATATAGAAAAAGTACAGTAAAAATATGATATAAAAGATAAAAAATTTGTACATCTGTATATGGCAGCCCCATTACAATTATATGGAACCATTGTCTTGTATGGGGCCCATAGTATATATCAATAATCCTTTTAAATGTGAATGGTCTAAATATATCAATTAAGGGACAAACTGTCAAAGTAGATAGATAAATAGACTCAACTATATATTGTCTACAAGAAACTCATGTAAAATAGACAGATTCAAAGTAAAGGAATGAAGAAAGACATTATCATGCTAACACCAGTCAAAAAAGAAAAGTGGGAGTCACTACATTTAAGGCAAAGCAGACTTTAAAACAAATAAGATATTCAGGGATCAAGAGAAATGAAATTATAAAAGTGGCAATTCTCCAAGAAGATATAACAATCCTTAATGTATATGCATCTAACAAGAGAACAAAAACAGTTTTGAGACCAAAAACTGATAGAATAGCAAGGATCAATAGACAGATCTAATGTCACAGCTGAAGATTTCAATACCCTTTTATCAGTAAATAATAGATCCACTAGGTAGAAAATCAGTAAGGACATAATTGAACTCAACAATACTATAAATCAACTGGATCTAATGAACATTTATAGACTTAATCCAACAACGGCAGAATACACATTCTTCTCATGCTCACATGGAACATTCCCCAAAATAGACCACATTCTGGGCCATAAAACACTTCTTAACAACTTAAAGAATAGAAATCATACAAAGTATGTTCTCAAAACACAATGAAATTAAACAAAAATCAACAACAGAAAGATAGCTGGAAACTCCCATGATATTTTGAAATTAAACAATACATTTCTAAATAACAAAGGAATAAGAAGTCTCAAAATAAATTTTAAAACATTGAACTAAATGAAAATGAAAACACAACTTATCAAAATGTGTGGAATGCAGTGGAAGTACTGCTTAAAGGGAAATTTATAGCATGTGACTGAATATTTTAGAAAAGAATAAAGATATAAATCTAAGCTTCCACTTTAGGAAACCAGAGAAAGAATAATAATATAAACTTAAAGCAGCAGAAGAAAAAAATAATAACAATTGGAACAGAAATCAATGAAGTTGAAAACAGGAAATCAATAGAGAAAACCAACCGAACCAAAAGCTGGTTGTTTTTAAAGATCAATAAAGTTGATAGATTTCTTGCCAGGCTAGCCATGATAAAAAGAAGATGCAAGTTACTAAAGTTAAGATGAAAGAGGTGTAATTACCATTGATCCCATTTAGATTAAAAGTATAATAAAAGAATATTATGCACAACTGTATGTCCACAAATTTGGTAACTTACATGAAATGGACCAATTCCTCAAAAGACGCAAACTACCAAAACACAGAGAAAAAATAGATAATCTCAATAGCCTAATATCTACTAAACATATTAAGTCAATAATCAATAACCTTCTAAAAAAGAAAGCACCCAGATGGTTTCATAGGTAAGCTCTTCTAAACCAGGAAAAAGTGATACACATTCTCTATAATCTCTTCCGGGAAACAGAAACAGAGGGAATACTTTCTAACTCAGCTATGAAGTCAGCATTACCTTATACCCAAACCAGATACAGACATTACAAGTAAGGAAAGCTCCAGAGCAATATCTCTCATGCGTGTAGATGTGAAAATACTCAACAAAACAGTACCAAATCAAATCCAATGATATATACAAAGAATTATACACTGTGCCTACATAGAATTATTTCAGGTATGCAAGACTGGTTCAATATTTAAAAATCAATTAAGGTAAGTCATCATATCCACAGGCTAAGAAAGAAAAATCATATAATATCAATAGATGCAAGAAAGGTGCTTAACAAAATTCAACACCCAGTCATGATTTAAAAAAAAAAAAAAACCTCTCAGCAAATTAGGAATAGAGAGGGGCTTATTCAACTTGATAAAGACCATCTACAAAAAACCTGTATTTAACATAATTGTAAGAAACTAGATGCTTTCCTCCTAAGATCTGGAACAACACAAGAATGTCCCTTCTCACTACTCCTGTTCAAACTCATACCAGAAGTCCTAGCAATAAGAAAAGAAAAGGTATACAGATTGGGGAGGAAGACATAAAACCTCCTTTGCAGATGAGAGACACAATTGTCTATGTGGAAAATTCCAACAAATTAGCCAAAAAACTCCTGGAACTACTAAGCCATTATAGAAAGTTTGCAAGATACAAGGTTAATTTTCAAAAATCCATTCTTTTCCATATACTATACAAGGAATGAACAATTGGAATAGGAAATTAAAACACAGTATCATTCTCATTAGCCTCCTCCATCCCATGAACCCCCTCCCTCTGTAAAATCTGACAAAATATTTACAGAAGCGATATAAGGAAAAAGACAAAACTCTGATAAAGAAGTCAAAGATTTAAATAAATGGAGAGCTGTTTCCTGTTTATGCACAGGAGGACACAGTATTGTTAAGATGTCAACTTTTCCCAGCTAGATTTATAGATTCAGTGTAATCCAAATAAAATTCCATCGTTATTTTGCAGAAACTGAAACACTGATTTTAAAGTTTATGTGGAAGACAGAAGATCCACTATAGCCAAGACAATATTGAAAGAGGAAAATAATCTGGAAGACTGACACTACTTAACTTCAATACTTATTATAAAACTACAGCAATCAAGATGGTATGATAATGGCAAAAGAATAGACAAATAGATCAATGGAACAGAATAGAAAAGCTTATAATTTGACCCACACAAATATAGTTAACTGATATTTCACAAAGAAGCAAAGTCAAGTCAATGGAAAAATAGTGTTTTCAATTTGATACAGGAACAATTGGACATCACATGCAAACAAACAAACAAAAAACAATCTAGACAGAGGGCTTATACCTTCCACAAAATCAACACAAATGTATAATAGGCCTAAGTATAAAACACAAAACTGTAAAACCCACATATAACATATAACTGAAGATACCATAGGAAAATATCTAGGTAGTCTTGGGTTTGGTGATGAGTTTTTAGACGTAACACCAAAAGTATGATCCATGAAAGAAAAAAATTGATAAGTTGGACTTTATTTAGATTAAAAGCTTGTGCTCTGCTAAAGACACTGTTAAGAGAATAAAACAACAAGTCATAGACTGGGAGAAAATATCTTATAATCAAATATAAATAAAGACTTGTACCAAAATATTAAAATCACTCTTAAAACTCACAATAAGAAAAGAACCCAACTGGAAACTAGATAAAGGAGCTGAACAGATATATCATCAAAGAAGATACACAGATGGAAAATAACATATAAGAAATGAACCACATTATATGTGACTAAGGAACTGCAAATTAAAGCAGCAATGAGATGCTACTACACACCTACTAGAATGCCCAAAATCTAAAGCACTCACAATACCAATTGTTGGAGAGAATAAGTGGCAGTAAGAGCTTCCATTCATTGCTGGGAGGAGTGCAAAATGGTAGAGCCACTTAGGAAGGCAGTTTGGCAGTTTCTTATAAATGTAAACATAATCTTACCATATACCTGCTCCTAGGTATTTACCCAGTTGAGTTGAAAACTTATTTCCACATAAAACCTACACATGTGTATTTTAGCAGCCTTATTCATAATTGCCCAAACTTGGAAGCAATTGAGATGTCCTTCAATAGATAAATGGATAAACAAACTGTGGTACATCCCTACGATGGAATCTTATTCAGTGATTAAGAGAAATGAGTTATCAAGTCACAAAAAGATATGAAGAAACTTTAAATGCATATTGCTAAGTGAAAGAAATCAGTCTGAAAGGCTACTTCCTGTATTATTCCAACTACATGACACTCTGAAAAAGGCAAAACTATAAAGAGAATAAAAAGACCAGTAGTAAGTGAACCTTAATGTAAACTATGAACTCCACTTTATAATATATATTAATATTAGTTTATTAATTGTCACAAATGCACCACACTAATGCAAGATGCTACTAATGGAAGAATGTGAGTACAGGGGAGAAGTATGTAAGAGCATTCTGTATTTTCTGCTACATTTTTCTGTAAATCTAAAACTATTTTAGAAACCAAAGTTTATTATATTTTTAAAAGAAATATGTTAATTTCACAGATGAGAATCTAAGGCTTGGGGCTCAAAAAGGTAAAGTAGCTTGATGAAAGCCACTCTGGGAGCAACTGCTGTGGAAGTAGATTACTGAGGTGAGAACTCAGGACAGAGGCTCAAAATAGAGACTAGTTTTCTTCAGACTTAAACCAACAAAGATCAAAAAAGACGAAGAAGGGCATTACATAATGGTAAAAGGTTCAATTCAACAAGAAGAGTTAACTATCTTAAATATATATGCATCCAATACAGGAGCACCGAGATTCATAAAGCAAGTTCTTAGAGACATTTAAAGACACTTAGACTCCCATGAAATAATAGTGGGAGACTTTAACACCCATTAACAATAATAGACAGATCATTGAGAAAGAAAATTAAAAAAGATATTCAGGACCTGAGCTCAGCTCTGGATCGAATGGACCCGATAAATATCTACAGAACTCTCTACCCCAAAACAACAGAATATATATCATTCTCACATAGCACTTACTCTAATATCAATCACATAATCGGAAATAAAACACTCCCCAGCAAATGCAAAAGAACTGAAATCATAACAGTCTCTCAGACCACAGCACAATCAAAGAAGAATTCAAGACGAAGAAATTCACTCAAAACCATACCATTACATGGGAACTTAATAACCTACACCTGAATGACTTTGGGGTAAATAATGAAATTAGGGCAGAAATGAAGAAGTTCTTTGAAATGAATAAGAGCAAAGATACAATGTACCAGAATCTTTGAGACACAGCTAAGGCAGTATTGGGAAAGAAATTTATAGCGAGATATGCCCACATCAAAAAAAGCTAGAAAGATCTCAAGTTAAAAACCTAATGTCACAACTGAAAAGAACTAGAAAACCAAGAGCAAACAAATCCCAAACCTAGCAGAAGACAAGAAATAACTAAAATTAGAGTTTAACTGAAGGAGATAGAGATATAAAAAACCATTCTAAAGATCAACAAATCCAGGAGCTGGTTTTTTGAAAACAAAATAATAATAGTAAAATAGATAGACCACTAGTTAGATGAATAAAGAAGAAAAAAAAGAAGATTCAAATAAACACAATCAAAAATAATAAGGGGGATATTACCACTGACCCCACAGAAATACACACAACCATCAGAGAATATTATAAACACCTCTGTGCACATAAACTAGAAAATCTAGAAGAAATGGATAAATTCCTGGACGCATACGCCCTCCCAAGACTGAACCAGGAAGAAACTGAATCCCTCAATAGGCCAATAATGAGTTCTGAAATTGAGGCAATAATAATCTACCAACCATAAAAAGGCCGGGACCAGATGGGTTCATAGCTGAATTCTACCATATATACAAAGAAGAGCTGGTACCATTCCTACTGAAACTGTTCAGAAAAATCCCTAAGTCATTCTGTGAGGCCAGCATCACCCTGTTACCAAAACCTGGCAGGGATGCAACAAAAAAAGAATAACTTCAGGCCAATATCCTTGAAGAATATTGATAAAAAATCCTCAACAAAATACTTGCAAATTAAATCCAACAGCACATTAAAAAATGTATTCACCACGATCAAGTAGGCTTCATCCCTGGGGTGCAAGGTTGGTACCACACACACAAATCAGTAAGTGTGATTCATCACATAAGCATAACGAAAGACAAAAACCATGTAGTTACCTCAATAGATGCAGAAACGTCTTTCAACAAAATTCAACATCCCTCATGTTAAAAACTCTCAATAAACTAGGTATTGAAGGAACACACCTCAAAATAATAAGAGCCATATGTGACAAACCCACAGCCAACGTCATACCGAATGGGCAAAAGCTGGAAGCATTCCCCTTGAAAACTGGCACAAGACAAGGATGCCCCCTCTCACCACTCCTATTCAACAAAGTATTAGAAGTTCTGGCCAGAGCAATCAGGCAAGAGAAAGAAATAAAGGGCATTCGAATAGGA
This sequence comes from Pongo pygmaeus, assembly GCF_028885625.2. Lineage (NCBI taxonomy): Eukaryota > Metazoa > Chordata > Mammalia > Primates > Hominidae > Pongo > Pongo pygmaeus. The sequence continues at coordinate 99,278,574 of NC_072384.2, read as the reverse complement.
AGAGAGGAAATCAAACTATGCCTGTTTGCATATGACATGATTCTACATCTAGAAAACCGAATAGTCTTAGCCCAAAAGCTTCTCTTTTTTCCTTTTTGAGGCAGAGTCTTGCTCTGTCACCCAGGCTGGAGTGCAGTGATGCGATCTCAGCTAACTTCAACCCTTACCTCCCAAGTTCAAATGATGCTCATGCCTCAGCCTCCAGAGTAGCTGGAATTACAGGCATATGCCACCATGCCCAGCTAATTTTTTTTTTTTTTGTATTTTTAGTAGACACAGTGTTTTGCCATGTTGGCCAGGCTGATCTTAAATTCCTGGTCTCAAGTGATCCACCCATCTTGGCCTCCTAAATTGCTCATATTACAGGTATGAGCCACCGTGCCTGGCCCAAAAGCTTCTTAAGCTGATAAACAACTTTAGCAAAGTTTCAGGACACAAAATCAGTGTGCAAAAATCACTACATTCCTATACACCAACAACAGGCAAGCCAAAAGCCAAATCAGGAACAAACTCCCATTCACAATGGCCACAAAAAGAATAAAATACCTAGAAATACAGCTAACAAGGGAAGTGAAAGACCTTTACAAGGAGAACTACAAAGCACTGCTCAAAGATATTGGCGATGACACAAACAAATGGAAAAACATTCTATGCTCATGGATAGGAAGAATCAATATCATTAAAATGGCCATACTGCCCCAAACACCTTATAGATTCAATGCTATTACCATTAAACTACCATTGACGTTCTGCACAGAACTGGAAAAAACTATTTTAAAATTCGTATGAAACCAAAGGAGATGGCTGTGCCTTAGTCAGCAGTAGGCCTAGGTGGCCTTCTGGCACAGCATGACTCAGTGGGTTTGGAGCACAGGCACACAACTGTGCACGTTATGTAACCACACCACATAAGGCACATGTAACCACTCATGAGAGCTTGTGCTTGGCTCAGAGCCACTATTGTCTGTAAAAGGTATAACTATCCTGCTGATGCTGTACCTACAGCTTGCACCCAGAAAGAGAATAAAGCCATGTTGCAACTGCCTACGATTCCTCAAGCGGTCTTTCAGCTACCTGCCACTCACACACCCACTCTCCTTGGACCTCAGCTTGGGCTAGAACCTGACACTTGGCATAGTTGGCAGGATCCCGAGGTGAGTGAGCCTTTGGCACCACTGATTCTGGGTCGACCATGTGGCCGCAACATGGATTGTGGTACCTGGTGGTAGCCATGCTGCAAGGATGGGCCCCAGTGGAAACCTGGGTGGTGGTCGATGGGTCACCCATGAGTGTGGAAAATGCGCTGAAGCAGCTGGAAGCACAGAGCACTGAGAAGGAGCGAGCCTTTGCCAGCAGAGTTGGATGGGTGTTTTTCACTGTGTTACGAGAAGTGCATACCCAGTCCCTGAGGGATACAGCTCAGGTAAGGGACCTCCAGGCACAGGCAGGGTGCATGGAGGCCCCGCTACAGAGCTTGGAGAAAAAATTAGAGGCTGACATGAATGCAAGCCTGGGTCTGCCGTCTTGGCTGGAGGTCCCCACTCAATCTGATACTGAGGAGGAAAAACCCCTGTTGCAGGCTCACCCAGTGGTTTGTCAGAAAGTAGATCACGAACAGCCAGTGGGATCCCAAGGGCGGGCTCAGGGACCCCCCCCATCGTAACAAAACATACTTCATATATTGCCTATACACCAACTGAGTTGCGGAAATTAGGCAAGCAGTGCCACCAGCGTTCAGGGGAACCCCTGCCCTCCTGGATGCTTTGTCTGTGGGACGAGGGAGTATATAGTATCTCCTGTTCTGCTCTGAGATGGAAAAGCTGGCCTCTATCATGACTCATTCCTCCCTCAGTCAGCGGTTGCAAGTGAGCAGGCAGTTAGCAGCAGGGCAAGGTGACCACACCCTGATTCAGGCTGCTATGAGCAGCCATATGGACTGTGTGGAACAACGCCAGGGAAATACCCAAAACTGTGAGTAAATGGCAGTCGTATGTCGATTTGGTGCAAGTCATCTGGGTGATGGGTATGCGGCAGGCTGTTTGACCTGAATACCCAAGGGCCAGATGATGAATGTTTCACGCCCCAAATAAGGGATCTCATGTTGGGTTCTGTGCCTCTGAGTGCCTTTGGCTCCCTAGCTGGTGTCCTCACCCTGTACACAGGGCACCACATACATGAAATGACCACTGGTATGGTAGCTCTTGGGAAAGCAGAAGGCCATCAGCAGGACTGAGGGGTCCACACCGTAAAGAAGGGGAAGGTGCCCTGCCTGCAGGGGGCTCCCCCATGGGAGAAAAGTGGACCCCAATGAGTGGCACACTCACAGATGTGAGCCAAGATTTAATGTTGGCTGGGGTTGACTGAGAGAAAATTGATAAGCAGCCCACGGAAGTACTGTTAACTTTGTGGAGGCAGTTGTCTCCAGAGCAGCAATTCCAGAAAATGCCCAAGGAGGAGAAGGACATTGCTGTGTGACCCAGTCTTGCCTGGGTCTATGAGCTCCAGCTCATAGACTACTTGCTACAGCCAGACAGAAATGTAGACCCTTTTCTCTTTGATTAGAGAACTGGCCGATGTGCTCCACTTGGGGGGACACGAGATGACCAGAGGCCACATGTGGAGTTGGCAATCCTCTGGTCCCCCACCAATGTACAGCAGATGTTGGTGCTGGTAGATACTGATGCAGATTGTAGCCTTGTTTATAGGAACCTGGATAAGTTTCTGGGCAAGGCTGCATACATTGATGGCTATGGAGGCTGGTCAGTGAAAGTGAAACCTGTATCTCTGTACCTCGGCATTGGCCGCTTAGCTTCTCACTTATACACTATGTATGTCTCCCCCGTACCTGAAGGCATTATGTGGGCGGACATTTTACATGGCCTAGTATTACAAACCATGGCTGGAGAATGCAGATTCTGAGTGCGTGTGGTGAAGCTGGTGCTATGCGGACATATGCATCACTAGCCTCACGTCCTGCCACAACCCCGACAGGTTACTTCCACCCATTAATACCATTTGCCAGGTGGGCATACAGAGATAGCTGAGACAATCAAAAAGCTGGAGGACCTGCAGATAGTGCATGGTATCCACAGTCCCTGCAGTTCTCCAGTGTGGCCAGTTAGAAAGCCTGATGGAACTTGGCGGATGACGGTGAACTATCGGGAATGGAATTAAGTAACCCACCCTTTGCATCAATCATGGATTTGACAGACCATTTAATGATGCAGCTGGGACAGTACCACTATATAGTGGACTTAGCTGATGCATTTTTCTTCATCGACATTGACATCACTGCAGTCCGCCTTCACGTGGAAAGGGCGACAATGGACTTTTACAGTGTTGCTGCAGGGCTATGTGCATAGCCCCACCATATGTCATGGTCTTGTTGCCATGGATTTAGCCATCTGGCAATTTCCAGAAGTGGCCCGCCTATTCCATTATACTGATGATATTATGTTAACCTCTGATTCTCTTGCAGATTTAGAAGCAGCGGCACCCCTCTTGCAGCAACATTTGGCAGCATGTAGTTGGGCTGTCAACAAATCCAAGGTCCAAGAAATCCAAGGTCCAAGGTCCAAGGTCCAAGGGCCTAGATTATCTGCCAAATTCTTGGGAGTTATCTGGTCAGGTAAGACAAAGGCCATCGCAGAGGCTATCACTGTTAAAATTCAGGCATATCCTCATCCCACCACAGTGAACCAGTTACAAATGTCTGTGGGCCTTTTGGGATATTGGCGGGCATTTGTGCCCCATTTAGCTCAAATGACAAAACCGTTGTATCGATTAACAAAGAAGGGAACTACCTGGGATTGGGATGATGCAACTGAGACCACCTTTCTGACAGCCAAGTGGACTATTCAGCTGGCACAAACCCTACGGGTAGTTGACCAGGGACATCCGTTTGAGCTGGATGTGCATGTGGCCACAGATGGTTTCTGCTGGGGCCTATGGCAGTGCACGGGGCACTTGAGAATGTCAGTATAGGCTTTTGGTCTCAACTATGCAAAGCAGCTGAGCTCTGGTATTCCTTAATAGAGAAACAGCTAGCAGCTGTATATGCAGCTCTTCAAGCTTGTGAGAATGTGACAGGACAGGCTTCAGTCATCATGCGTACGACTTATCCCATAGTGGGATGGGTGCGTTCATGGGTAATGACCCCCTGGACTAGGATGGTGCAGACATCCACTTTAGCAAAGTGGGTGCACTTAGAGCAACAGAGTACTCTGAGTACAAATCCCTTAGCAGTAGAGCTGCAAGAGATCTTGGGACCTATAGTCCTAATGCAAGAGAAGGCCATGAGTCAGCCTGAGGTACCCTTGGACCCTGAGCCATCACCATTCAAAGAAGGGTGCCCCCCCATTTCCGATGGAGCATGGTACACAGATGGGTCTAGCTGAGGTGCTACTGCTGCCTGGACCACTGTTGTAGTCCAGCCTAGTATTGACACTATATGGTTTGAAACTAGGTGTGGGCAGAGTAGCCAATTTAGAGCTGAATTTAGAGCAGCATGGATGGTAATCACCAAAGAGGAGACTCCTGTGGTAATCTGTGTGGATAGCTGGGTGATCTATTGAGGCTTAACCTTGTAATTAACCACCTGGAAAATACAGACTTGGCTAGTTGGGCCACTGACCCATTTGGAAATGGGTCAATTGACATATGACAAGCCATGTGGAAATACCTCTGGGAAATGGGTCATTAGAAGGATGTGACTATTTATCATGTGTCAGGCCATATGTCTTTGGCCACCCCTGGCAATGATGAGGCTGATGCCTTAGCCAAGGTCCAATGGTTAGAGTTGGCACCTACACGAGATGCGGTCTTGTGGCTACACTGGAAACTGGGACATGCAGTGGGTAAACTGATGCAACAGGTCAATAAGCATTGGGGTCTGTCCCTGCCCACGCAAGATATTTGGGAGGCTTGTCAGAAGTGCCTGGCGTGTACTCAGGCATACCTTAAACGGAGGCAGCTGCCCAGTGTTACACAAGAAGTGACAATAGGGTGAGTGTCCTTGACAAGGTGGCAAGTAGACTACATTGGGTCGCTGCTGAAGTTGCAAGGGTATACGCATGCACTAACAGCTGTGGACATGGTCACAGGACTGTTCTTCACCTACCCTTGGAGGATGGCTGACCAATAGCACACCATCTGGGCCCTGCAACACTTATGTGCCCTGTATGGTTTCCCTCTGGCTGTTGAGAGTGATAGTGTTGAGACATTTCACTGTACAACAGGTACAACAATGGGCATAACAAATGGACATAAAGTGGGAATTCCATGTGCCATACAACCTGCAAGCTGTGTGTATGATTGGGCTTTTGAAGAATGGGTTACACTTGCATGTCACACCCCCATCTTTGCAGGGCTAGAGTTCAAGTCTGGACCTGGTGCTCCAAACCTTGAATGAACAGTCACAGAAAGGTGGCCAGGCCCTGGTGGAGGCTTTGTTACATCAGGCCACCACCCCCATTCAGTTGCAGATACACACTAAGGATGACCTACTCCAACCAGGTATGAGGATGAATGGTAACCTGTTGTTGCCTGCCCCAATGCCCCTTAAAGGCAGGGGAACAGAAAACCTGGCTGTGGCCATGGGCTGTCCAACCACCACATTGCCGGTGGTTGGCCACTGTAGCTCTGGTGGGGGGGCCTACAGTATGACTTGCATGTCACTCCTTGGGTGTTCAATACATGGCCCCCATGGTTGACTGTAGGGGAACAGTCAAGGAGGGTACCCTTCTCTGGGGGACATATATAATATCTGTATGGTCTATTATGTGTTCCTCCATGACTTTGCACAAATATGGGACTCAGTGGAACCATGGGGAGCTGAGAAAGTGTGGTACCATTGCCCAGGGTAGAAGCCCTTGGCAGCTGCATTGTTATCTAGGGATGAAAAATTAGCTTATACTTTGCCTGAGGTACATGATTTGTCCCTGTTAGTACCTATGCCCGTTTTGTCCTTTTGACCATAGGTTAACATGCTCCAACTGCACTGTGGACCAGGCCCACACCTATGCTGAGGTGACCAATGTTTCCAATTGCTGGATCTGCACAATTCTTCCAGCAGCAGCTGCAGATGGCTTGCCCTGGCACATACACCCCACATCTTCAGAGAACTGTACGTGGTTGGAGACTTGGGGTCCCATGGCCAATGCCTGGAACACAATGTGGCAAGCTTTAGACAAAGGATGCTGCAAGACCCATGGTATGCCCACCCCCTGGCTGGCCCATGACATTTATGATGAGTGGGGCTGGCTAGTGGGGGAACATGTAGTACCCTTGGCCCGGGTGCCATGGTGCATAGAGCAACACTGGGGTAACACTACTGTGGGATGGGTACCCATCACAGCCTGTGCTAACATAACATGTGTCACTACACCAAAGGTGTGGTGGGACATGCAGCCCCACCAAGGTTGGGCCTCAATGGACTTTGTGGCCCCTGGGAGTTTATGGGTCTATGGGGACACAGAGTTGCCTTACCTACCAGGGAACTGGACGTTGTACATGAGGGTGGCCTTATGTACCTGCCACTGTTCTCTCCACATTGCCCAGATGCCTGCATAACTGGGAGGTGCTATGCTCTTAGTTTTTGCAAGTGCAACGAGCCCCCTGGTGATTCTACCCCTTGACAATGACTGTCTCTGGAGAAGGTGTCATAACTGTAGAAGCACAAGTTACTCTTGCAGAGCACACCACTCAGGCTCTGAATTATACCTGAGTGGCCCTCCTCTTGTTAACTGATGAAGTTGATCAGACCAGAAAGGTAGCATTGTAAAACCAAATGGCCTTAGACATAGTAACTGCTACCCAAAAAGGCACCTGTGCCCTTTTAGGAACACAATATTGTACCTTTATCCTTGACAATTGGCAGAACATAACAGCAGCCCTGCAGGAGTTCTCATGGGAAATTAAGGTGGCCAAGAGCCTTACTGATGACCCCCTGAAGAGAAGGAGGGCATCCCTGGGCTCTGACCTACACTGGGCCCTAATAGTCATAAGTAGCATCGCTGGGATCCTAGTAGTGAGCTGTTGCTCTCTGTATAGTTGTTATGGGTTATGGATTCAGGGCTTTGCCCTACGGGCACGTGTCTCTACCTGGGAGATGCCCTTAGCCTACGGGATGGAGTGTAAGGGAGATGGCTGCACTTCATTCAGGGGTAAGCCAAGGTGGCCTTCTGGCTCAGCATGACTCAACGGGTTTGGAGCACAGGCGCACAACTCCACATATGTAACCACTCACGAGAGCTGGTACTTGGCTCAGAGCCACTATTGTGTGTAAAAGGTTTGATGATCCTGCTGACACTGTACTTACGGCTTGAGCCCAGAAAGAGAATAAAGCCATGTTGCAACTGCCTACAATTCCTCAAGTGTTCTTTTGGTTACCTGCCACTTGCACACCTACTCCCCTTGGACCTCAGCTTAGGCTAGAACCTGACAGAGCCCAAATAGCCAAGGCAATCCTAAGCAAAAAGAACAAAACTGGAGGCGTCACGCTACCTGACTTCAAACTATACTACAGGGCTATAGTAACCAAAACACCATGGTACTGGTACAAGAAAAGACACATAGACCTACGGAACAGAATAGAGAACCCAGAAATAAGACTGCACATCAACAACTATCTGATCTTTGACAAACCTGACAAAAACAAGCAATAGGAAAAGAATTCCCTATTCAATAAATGGTGCTGGGATAACTGGCTAGCCATATGCAGAAAACTGAAACTGGACCCCTCCCAACTTATACCATATACAAAAATTAACTTAAGATGAATTAAAGACTGAAATGTAAAACACCAAACTATAAAAACCCTGGAAGACAACCTAGGCAATACCATTCAGGACATAAGCACGAGCAAAGGTTTCATGATGAAGACACGAAAAGCAATTGCAAAAAAAGCAGAATTTGAGAAATGGGGTTTAATTAAATTAAAGAGCTTCTGCACAGCCAAAAAAAAATCAACAGGTAAAGAGATAACCTACAGATTGGGAGAAAATTTTTGCAAACTATGCATTTGACAAATGTCGAATATCCAGCATCCATAAAAAACTTAAACAAATTTACAAGAGTAAAACAAACCACTAAAAGGGCAAAGGGCATGAACAGACAAAGGACATTAAATGGGCAAAGGACATGAACAGACAATTCTCAAAAGAAGACATACATGTGGCCAACAACCATATGAAGAAAAACTCAACATCACTGATCATTAGAGAAATGCAAATCGAAACCATGAGAAGGTACCATCTCACACCAGTCAGAATGACTATTATTAAAAAGTCAAAAAATAACAGATGCTAGAGAGGTTGTGGAGAAAAAGGAATGCTTATACTCTGTTGGTGGGAGTGTGAATTAGTTCACTCGTTGTGGAAGACAATGTGGTGATTCCTCAAAGACCTAGTCAGAAATACCATTTGACTCATAAATCCCATTACTGGGTTTATACCCAAAGGAATATAAATTGTTCTATTATAAAACACGTGCATGTGTATGTTCCTTGCAGCACTATTTATAATAGCAAAGACATGGAATCAACCTAAATGCCCATCAATGATAGACTGGATAAAGAAAATATGATGCATATATACCATGGAATACTATTTAGCCATAAAAAAGAATGAGATCATGTCCTTTGCAGGGACTTGGATGGAATTGGAGGCCATTATCCTTAGCAAACTAACACAGGAACAGAAAACCAAATACCATATGTTCTCATTTATAAGTGGGAGCTAAATTATGAGAACACGTGGACACATAGAGGGTAACAACACACACTGGGGCCTATGGGAGGATGAAGGGTGGGAGGAGGGAAAGGATCAGGAAAAATAATTAGTGGATACTAGGCTTAACACCTGGGTGATGAAATAATCTGTACAACAAACTTCCATGACACACATTTACCTATAAAACAAATCTGCACATCCTGCACATTTACCCCTGAACTTAAAATAAAAGCTGAAAAAAAAAAGGAAACTAGTTTTCTTTTTAGGTGCACACTCATGGTGTAAAGAAACTAGGCAGAAGATCTTTTACTAAACAGCTGTATTTTAATGTGATGTGAATGTAAGGTCCTGCAATCTGGTTTAACAAGCCCTCCAAGTGATTCTAATATTTGCTAAGGTTTGAGAACCCCTCTCCTGGACTGCTGATTGGAGGGCCAGAGCTGGAGTCAGGCTGGGCTTAGGAGTGTGAGGGAACAAACAGGGGCAATTTATGGAACTCTGTCTGCCCCAAGAGATTCTGGATGTTACATTAAAGAAGTTGAGCTTGCCTGGGGTGGGGAAGATACTAGGAGAGATATTCAAAGAATCAGATGTGTTTGGCCCAGCACAGTGGCTCACACTTGTAATCCTAGCACAATGGGAGGCTGAGGAGGGAGGATTGCTTGAGGCCAGAAGCTTGAGACCAGCCTGGGCAACATACCGTAGACCTCCACTCTACAAATTTTTTTTTTTTTAATTAGCTGGCCATGGTGGTGTGTACCTGTAGTCTCAGCTACTCAGTGGGCTGAGACTGGAGGATTGCTTGAGCCTGGGAGGTCAAGGCTGCAGTGAGCTATGATCGTGCCACTGCACTCCAGCCTGGGTGACAGAGCTAAGACGTTGTTTCTAGAAAAAAAAAAAAAGAAGAGGAAGAACAAATGTGTCCCTGTCTACCTGTGAAGAGTTGTGTATGGAGTCTGGAGAAAAATACTCATTTTTACTCCCATTTCTTTGCTGCTGAGTGAGAAAGAGATATATTGTACTTTCCTTCATCTTTGTGATTGGATATATGATATACGAATCCTTTATTCATTTAACGAATATTTATTGATTGTCTTCTATATGCCATGCATTGTTTTGGCTCAGAAGCTACAGTTAGATTACAACACTCTGGTTTCATGGAGGCTTCATCTTCAAGGGGACAGGCAGACAAATAATAAACAGATTTTTTAAAAATGTATTTACTAGGTTCTTTACCTCTAATAAAGCTTGTGTGCCTGTATCTCTGCTGAAGTCTTTGTTTGAGAAACCTCACAGGAGACCCCCTCCCTTAGTAACTCCATGTGAATGTGCCGTGTTGTTCTGTAGGTCTGGGGTGAGCAGATGTCCGGCAACTTCTTCCATGCAGAGAAGAATTATGTGCTTGAGTTGTTGCTGAATTCATTCTCCATGTGAAGAAGAATGTACGTTTCACGTTGTTTTGAATATTGAATGACAAAAAGGAAAAGAAAATAAACCATACAAAAATAACTGCATGACATTAATACTGAGGACTTAAACTCGCCAAAACAAGGAAATTCCAATTTAAGGCCAAATATTCAGGACTACACTGCCTTTTCAGCCACACTGATGTGAACTGTTACTAACCAGGATTCTTTCTTCACCTGGTGTTTCCTTGGCTTGTCATTTTGATGCTCAGCAACTTAGTCAACTACTCAGGGAGAAATGATTCCCATTCATTCAGGTTATACTCTGTTTTCATTGCTGGGATTGGTATTTAGAATTTTTACTAAGCAGCTTCAAAAAGAAGGGTTTGTTTGTTTCAACTTTGTTTGAAAGTTGATCTTCCTTATTAAAAGTCATGGCATTGCAAAACCGAAAGATGAGAATGGATTTCAATATTTAAAAAACATTTCCACTCTAAATAAAAGTCAAAGAAACCCAAGGAATAAAACTGCCCTCCCCCCCACCTACCACCACCACCAAAAAAAGGAGGGTATTAGGGAAATTGCAGAGGGAGTATAAAACTCTGAGCCTTGTAGCAGTATGAACTGGAGTGTATCAGGAATTTCCAAGGACATACACGGGCTCTACCAAAGAGAAGTCAAGGTATCTTTATCCCTACTATTATAGTTTTATCTCCTGACATGCTAAATCTACTTAAACCTAGCTTTCCCAAATTCTAAATCAGTGGCTTTCAAATTTGACTGTACTTCAGAATCCCATGGGGGGTTTAAAAAATCCAAATGTCCAGGCCACACTCCAGACCAAATATATCAGAATTTCTAAAGGTGGGATTTGGGCATCAGAATTTTTAAAGCTCCTCAAGGGATGCCAATCAGCAGCCAAGTTTAAGAACTAGTGCTCTAAATAACTAGCTAACGATAAGCCTCACACTAAGCAGCCATTTGCCAAATCCAAAATAATTTTTCTGTGTCAGAGAAAGATGAGTGAGTGGAAGTAATTGATGTGGTTTTTCATACCTTTCCGTCTGAGGGGGTGAGGAGTAAAGAAGGATCAGGAGAGATTTGACACTACTGATTAAAAACAGACAAATATGCTTAATAAACATAAAGCAGAATGTGGGCCAGTTGATTGTTCTTGGAAGAACATATGTTGGTCACACTAAGTGGAAGAAATTGTGAGGCTTGTGGAGATGGGGGATTAGAATTCAATCCTGTAATATCATTCTGCAAGCTAAGAATGCTAGTGTTGGGAAATACCATGAATCCATTTCAGGTGTGATTTGTCACCAGGTAAACAAGTGAAGTGGGGAGCAGAAGTACATCACGTGAGTGCTCTGTGCTGGCTGCTGACAAGTTCACGGTCAATGTCCAGAAAAACAAATAACAAAAAAATTGCTGAGTTCTTCTAATAGAGGTGTGAATAGAAGTGAATGAGAGAAGTATCTGAGTAAATAGTAACTTTCCTAGTATTTTGTGGTAGACTACCAGGGAGTATGTTATTATTGATAATAAAATGAAAAGGATGTGGTCATAGTATAAAGCCTCAAATTTGTGTAGTACTTGATATTGATGACAAGAATATATTGTTGTCATAATATTGCCAATGGGTAAACTGAGGCACAGAGACTTTTTTTTAGGGCCTTTTCCAGGGTGGTAGGGTTGTAGGAGAATAACCAAGTCTGACTGAGGTCAGTGGTACTCACTAAATAAGTAGTGAGCACTTGCTGTGTGATTATGGCACTAAGGACCACATTGGAGTCCTTTCGAGCACTAACGACCACATTGGAGTCCTTTTGACCAATAAAAGTATTATTTTTCATACTCCTTTCTAAGAGATTGGCACCACTGGTTCCCTCAAAGTCATATTTCTATTTTGTGTTTGAAGAAGATGGCAAATGAGAAGAATTGAGTGATTTTTCTGATCTTTCTAAATTATCTGGATTTAAAATCCACAGATTCTCCAGAAGCAGGATTATTTAGTCCAAATTACAAGCATGCTTGAAAATAAGTTTCTCTTCATTTTGTCTTCAAATAAAATATCTTCAGGCAGAGAAAGTAATGTAAATGACTTGCCCAAGGCAAGACTCCACACGGTGCCCGAGTCCCTAGACTAATCTTTTGTCTGTCTTCCTGGTCAACACCCTGACAATGTGGCTACAGAATCAGGGTGGTGAAACAGTTAAGAGTTGGACTGTCCACTGTTGAAATCTAGCCCTTCCCTTTACTGTACTGACTGGGAGGCCATCAGCAAGTTCTGACATCGTCAAACCATCAGATTCTCCATCCATAAAATGACGAGTTTATGATCAGTTTTGTACCCAGAATGCCCAGGATTGGACCTAGCATCTTAGTTGAGTAGGTTCTCAACCAATGGCAGGATTTCCTGTTGTTTTTTATTGGGTTGTTGATTCCTGTTTAAAGAATCTGCCATAAAGTTGTACTGACAATTGATGTAATGTTTGTGCATGGCAAAGTTTAATAGACCCAGATTTGGCCTGATGTCTTAAATCGCCAGAATACCTGTAAATGTAAGATGTTCGTTGTGAAACTGTGCATTTGTTGTAAATTTCATTTTGGGCCCTTTATCACATGGGAAAATGGTAGTTTGATTAATAGTGAGAGCTGGCCTGAAGTCAAGTTCAACTCTTACGGTGCTTTTAAGTATATATAAATTATCAAATGATGTTAAAAATAACCCCTGACTGGCTCACTAAGTTTTAAAATGAAGTACTTCAAATCAATGGAAATAATATAAAATGCCACTAGAAGACGGTTGCAATTTCTTTTGATATTTCTATGTGTGTGGGCTGACTGATCACAAGGAGCTTAAGGTTGACTGGTTGAGAGCGAGCAATCAATCTAAAGAGGAGCATCCAAGTATCTTTGTTACAGCATTCAGCCTTACCTAAATTACACCAGAGGTGGAAACATTGAGCAGAGGGGGACATGTGCACTGCTTGAATATGGGGCTCTGGAGTCACAAACTGGGGCTCAAGCTCCGCTCCTGCCATTTACTCATCCGCTTATCTAGGGCAAGTGTATTAGTCCATTCTCTCATGGCTATAAAGAAATAATTGAGACTGGGCAATTTATAAAGAAAAGAGGTTTAATTGGCTTATGTTCCTGCAGGCTGTTCAGCAATCTTGATGCTGGCATCTGCTGGGCTTCTGGAGAGGCCTCAGGAAACTTACACTCATGGCAGAAGGTGAAGGGGGAACAGGCACATCACATGGCCAGTGCAGGAACAAGAGAGAGAAGGGGGAGGTACCACTCACTTATACACTACCAGATCTCCCAAGAACTTACTAATGCAAAAACAGCACCAATGGGATGGTACTAAACCATTCAAAAGAAATCCACCCTTATGATCCAGTCACCTATTACAAGGCCCGGCCTCCAATACTGGGGATCTCATTTCAACATGAAATTTGGGTGGAGACACACATCCAAACTATAGCAGCAAGTTACTTGTACCTTTTGATTTAGTTTCATCGTCTGCAAAAATAATAGTACCTATTTCAAAAGACCATTATGGGGCCTAAATGAAAAGAAACCTATAAAAGATTTGCTACAGTAGGAGGCATATGTTATATATTAGTTATTATCATTGCTATCAGCATCATTATTATTATCACATTCAGGGACTCTTTCCAGCCAGAACTTCAAGGGAAAAAAAACATATTAATTAATTTGACACAGGCTGTAATGTAGATGTGTGACTTTGAATACTTTGAGTACATTTTGCATGTGCCATTTTTAAAAAATAAGAACCATTGTCACCTTAGAAAATTATATTGTTTCATAATCATGCAAAGATCAAAGACCTCCTTCATGATAATGTATAACCCTGTAACTAAAATCAACATATAACAACAGATTATTGTCTCCTTTCCTTGCCTTCCTTTTGGAACTTTATTTTGAATTGTACAAAAATACAGGTCAGGCATGGCGGCTCATGCCTGTTATCCCAGCACTTTGGGAAGCTGAGGCAGGTGGATCACTTGAGGCCAGGAGTTCGAGACCAGCCTGTCCAACATGGCAAAACCCCATCTCTACTAAAAATACAATTATCTTGGTGTGGTGGCACATGCCTGTAATCCTAGCTACTCGGGAGGCTGAGGCACGAAAATTGCTTGAACCTTGCAGGTGGAGGTTGCAGTGAGCTGAGATTGTGCCACTGCACTCTGGCCTGGGAGACAAAGCAAGAGTCTCTCTCTCTCTCTCTCTCTCTCTATATATATATATATACACATACACATACATAAATATATATAAAATATATGTACATATATTTATATATACATATATTTTTATATATGTATATATAAAAATATATATAGAGAGAGATGCCCAGGATTGGACCTAGCATCTTAGTTGAGTATTCTGGCAATTTAAGACCTCAAGCCCAATCTGGCTCTATTAAACTTTGCCATGCAGAAATATTACATCAATTGTCAGTACAACTTTATGGCAGATTTATATAACAACCCAACAAAAAAACAACAGGAAATCCTGCCATTGGTTGAGAACCTACTCAACGATGGAGGTTAAAAGTCTGAAATCAAGGCCTCAGCAGGGCCATACTTCCTCTGAAACCAATAGGGGAATTCTCACTTTCCTTTTCTAGCTTCTGGTAGTTTGCCGGAAGTCTCTGGCCTTCCTTGGCTTGTAGGTGCATCCCTTCCATCTGCCATCTTCACATGGGTTCTCCTTGTCTCTCTACATGTTGTTGTTCCTCTGTGTGTGGACCCCAGTCATATTGGATTAAGGCTCACACTAATGAATTCATTTTAATCTGATTACTTCCGGAAAGGACAGAAAAATATGTGACATACTCCATTGTTAGGATCAATTTCAGAAAAGGAATAATAGTTAATTATTGTCACAAGTAGTTACAAGTGGCAGGTACTGTGCTAAGTGCTTTTTTGTTTATATAACGGAGCCCCACACTGACGGTTGGTATATTTAATAGAATTTAATTAACTTTAATGATGAAAACCTTGTAACTCATAACTTTATTACCATTTGAGTATAAAAATAAAAGATCTCTTTTTAAATTCTTCGTTACTGAAAAACTGAATATTCTGACTTTTCCCTCCTTGATGCTGTACTTGGTTACTTGGTTTGATGTATTGTTTGCCCAATTTCTGGACCTCCATTATAAGCATCTAGAAAGAGAATTGAAGAGGAAGTCAGTTTTTGCTTTCCTGACACCTTACGCGCATTGAATAATGGCCACTTGGGTATATTTAAACAACTAATACATTATTTGTGCATCTTATTGAAGCATTTACATACTTAAACACTGTGTGAAAATGTTCTCATGTATCTTATTTTTGCATTTATTTTGAAACTTCCTATTCCTTGGGGTATTTTTTTATGGTCAGGCACATATGCAGGCAATGATTGTATGACCACCCTTGGTTATGTATTACATCTAATGAAATTAGCTTTTTTGCTCACCCCCGGGGAACCTTTGGAAATAAGACAATAGTCTCAGTTGTTTGTTTCCTGGAGAAATGTTAACGATTAACTTCAAAAAGGAAGAATTTCTGTTACCCCACTGCCTAATTTTTCATAATTCCATAGAATTGGTGTGTACTTTATCTTTGTTTAATTCATCCCATGCAAGATAGTAACTGCTGTAACACTGGTGTACATATATTTTTGGCTAAGAAGAAAGCACTACCATACCTAAACACTTAGTTCTTTCCAGTTGGGGTGATTTTTAAAATATTAAGCCTTGTCAGCAGCCAGAAAATATTGAATTCAGGCCTAGCTTTAATGGTTGTTAGATAAAGCATCAATCTGATTTATTTGGATACTAACCACCTTTGCCTGAATGCACATAGTAAGTAATATTTTCCACATGTGCCCAGCAAATCTTTATTGGTGTACTCTAGCACAATGTGGGATACTAAAGAAATGTGAATTACCATGACTGGGCTAAGAGTTTGTAGCCCCTGAGTTTGTAGTTCAGGACATGCGTATGTGGGCAACTCAATGTGAAATTTGGAAGACAACTTGCTCTGTGCTGGATGAAGCCTTTGGACATTAGCCATGGTCATCTGCTGGGTATTTAGAGTGGCATGGGTCTTCTGTTGGGCTCCAGAGAGTGTCTCTGGGCTAACACAGGTTTCCTCCATAGCTGCCTGGGCTGAAGAGAGAAGCCAGTTTGCTTGCCTGAGTCTTGATGTCTGAACATCTGTATTGGGTGCAAGGCTAAAGGTACAACACTAAGCCTTTTATCTGTATTGCTTCTTTTAATTTGCCCAACAGCACTATTTTTAGTTAAGCAACTTCATTGCATATGTGTGACATACAGAAAGCTGTGCATATTTAATGTATCTGACTTGATAAGTTTTGAGATAAGTTTACACCTGTGAAATCACTACAATGTATGTCTATCACTTCCAAAAGTTTTATTCTGCCCTCTTTATTTATTATTTTGTGATAAAAACATTTAACATAAGATGTACCCTCTTAGCAAATTTTTAAGTACACAGTACAGTATTGTAACTATAATACTATGCTGTATAGTAAATCTCTAGGACTTACTCATCTTACATAACTGAATCTTTGTACCCTTTGACTAATATCATTCCATTTCTCCCTCCCTTCAGCTCCTGACAACCACCATTCCACTCTCTGCTTGTATGAGTTTAACTATTTTAGATTCATCATGTAAGTGGTATCATGTAATATTTGTCCTTCTGTGTCTGACTTATTTTGCTTAGCATAATGTCCTTTGGATTCTTCTATGTTGTTGCAAATGGTAGGATTTTGCTTGCCTAATGCTCAGTAATGCTATAATGAATGTGGGAGTGCAGATATCTCTTTGAGATCCTGATTTCAATTCCTTTGGATATATACCTAGACGTGGGATTGCTGGAACATATGGTAGTTCTATTTTTAACTTTTTGAGGAACCTCCATAATGTTTTCCACAGTGACTGCACCAATCCACATTTCTACCAACAGTTTACAAGGGTTCCTTTTGTTCACATCCTCACCAACATTTGTTATCTTTTGTTTTTCTGTTTGATAATAGCCATCCTAACAGGAATGAGATGATGTCTCACTGTGATTTTGGTTTACATTTCCCTGATGATTAGTGATATTGAGCACCTGTTTACATAACTGTTGGCCATTTGTATGTCTCCTTTGAAGAAATGGCACTCAATTCCTTTGCCCATTTTTAAATTGGGTTGCTTTTTTTTTTTTTTTTTTTTTTGCAATTGTGTTGTGAGGGTTTCTTATATATTTTGGATATTAACCCCTTAAGGGTTAGAAATACTTTTTCACATTCTGTGGGTTGTTTTTTATTCTGTTGACTGTTTCCTTTGTGGTGCAGAAACATTTTAGTTTGATGTAATTCTGCTTGTCTAGTTTTGCTTTAATCGCCAGGTGTCATAGACAAAAATTGAAAAGATAAATAAAATTGACAAGCCTTAACTAGACATAAGAAATAACTTGTCCTAGCCTTAACTAGACTAAGAAAATAAGAGAGAAGTCTTAAATAAAGAAAATCAGAAATGAAAGAGGAGATAATACAACTGATGTCACAAAAATAAAAAAGATCATAGGTAACTATTACGGACAATTATATACCAACAAACTGTACAGCTTGGAAGAAATGGATAAAGTCTTAAAAGTATACCACCAATCAAGACTGAATCAAGAAGGGATAGAAAGCCTAAACAGACTAATAACAAATGAGATTGAATCAGTAATCAGAAACTTTCTAACAAAGAAAACCCCAGAACCAGATGGCTTCATGGGTAAATCCTACCAAGCATTTAAAGATAAATCAATACCAATCCTTCTTAAACTCTTCCCAAAAATAGAAGAAGAGGGAACATTTTTTTTATGAGGCCAATACCAGTACTGTATCACCCTTATACCCAAACCAGGCAAAGATACCATTACCACAAGAAAAGAAAACTACAGGCCAATATCCCTGATAAGTATGGATGAAAAAAATGTTCAACAAAGTATTTGAAAACTAAAATCAACTGCACATTGAAAAGATCATATGTCATGACCAAGTGGGCTTTATCCCTAGGATGCAAGGATGGTCCAACATATGCCAATCAATCAATGTGATACAACACAGTAACAGAATAAATGGACAAAAATAACATAATCATTTCAATAGATGCAGAAAAAAGTACTTACAAAATTTAACAACCTTCATGATAAAACCTCTGAACAAACTAAGTGTAGAAGGAACTTATTGCAACACAATAAAGGCCACATATAAAAACCCACTGCTAATATTATCCTTAATGATGAAAACTTGAAAGCTTTTCCTCTGAGATCTGGAAAAAGCAAGGATGCCCACTCTCACTACTCCTATCCAACATAGTCCTGGAAGTCCTAGCCAGAGAAATTGGGCAAGAAAAAGTAATAAAAATCATCCTAATTAGAAAGAAAGAAGTTAAATTATCTGTGTTTACAGATGATATAAACTTACATGTAGGAAACCTGGAAGACTCCACAAAAAAACTGGTAAAACTAATTAAAGAATTCAGTGAAGTTGCAGGACATAAAATCAATGTGCAAAAATCAGCCATGGTTCTATACACTCACAATGAACTACCCAAAAAAATTAAGAAAACAATTCCACTTACAATACCATCAAAAAGAATAAAATATTTTGAAATAAACTTAGTGACAAATATGAAAGACTCATGCAATGAAAACTAGAAAACACTGATGAAAGAAATAAAGTAAACACAAAAAAATGGAAAGGTGTCTGGTGTTCACATATAGAAATAATTAATATTGTTAAAATGCCCATACTATACAAATCTGTCTATAGATTCAGTGAAATCTCTATCAAAATCCCAATGGCATTTTTTACAGAAATAGAAAAGACAATGTTAACATTCATATGGAAGTACAAAAGACTCTGAATAACCAAAGTTATTTTGAACACGAAGAACAAAGCTGGAAGTATCATATTTCCTGATTTTAAAATATATTACAAAGCTGCAGTAATCAGTACAGTATGGTATTGGCATAAACACAGACATGCAGACCAATGAAACAGAATAGAGAGCTCAGGAATAAACCCATGAATATATGACCAACTGATCTTCAACAAGGGTGGCAAAAATACACAATGGACAAAAGATAATCTCTTCAATAAATGATATTGGGAAAACTGAATATCCACATGCAGAAATATAAAATTGGACTTTTATTTTGTACCATGCACAAAAGTCAACCCAACAGGACTATCAGGTAGTTACTATCACTCTTTCCCATTTTATTATAAGGAAACTCAAAGCCAGAGAGGTTAAATGCCTCATCTTTGGTCACAAAAATAGCAAATGATGGAGCAGAAATTTGAATCCTGGCAGTTTGACTCCAGATACCCCTTTGTTTGGGGTTAGCACTTTATGATTTCTTAGAGACACTGTATGATGTAATGCAAAAGGCATGTGCTTTATGTATAGACAGCCCTGAATTTAAATCCCAATTCCATACTTAGTGGCTGAGTGTCTTTGAGTTTATTATTTAATCTTTCTAGGCTTTAGTTTCCTCCTCTGTAAAATGGAGCTGCTATGATGCTTAAATAAAATAATCCATATTAATTCTCAGCCTGACAACTACTAAGTATTCAAAAGTGCTACTTTATTTCCCTTAGAGCTCCTGGCTTATCCGTTCCAGCACCTTATATAGGTCTCCCAAAGTGGCCCTTACTTGTGCTGGGAATGACCCCACAGTCATGCTGCTAGGCTGCCATTGCTCCAATTGATGCTTCTCAGAAATGGGGCCTTGGCCAAAGTTCCAGGAGTTTTGTTTCTCTTCGATCAGAGGTAAATTTATCCAGACATCCTCCTTTTAAGTACCAAGGGCTGCATCTGTTTTAGACCAAAAATAATACCTTGTGATTGGAAATGTTTCAGTAACATTATTTGTGTGTTTTATTGAAGCAGAGGTTACAATTATTAGCGACACCAGGAATTTCAGACATTTAAACACAGTCTTGACTTCTCCAGAGCAAACCACATCCCTGTGCAATTAGTTTATCTAAATACCTTCCATCCAAGCTCTAAACTAGAGCCAGCCTTTGTAGGTGGTGGTCCCTTTGAGGACAGACTCTCCACCATGCTGCCCATGGCAGGCAGACAAACCTGGAACTCTGCTGAGGGCTGCAGTAAAGGTGACTTGGGACTATTAGCAAGTAATTTGCTACTTGGCTTGGGTCACTTCCTAGTCACTGCCAATCTGGCTAGGTTATCCCAACTGCCTGTTTGAAGCTGACCTTAAGGATTTCAAAGAATTAAAAACAGGTTTTCCTTTGCTGAGAGTTCATTCCTTTTATCACGTGATCTCTTTATAGTATCCATTTCAGCCAATCTCTTATAACCCAACATCTGCGCAAAAGAAGGAAACACAAACAAAAAAACAGCCTATCCTTTAAAGTCTCAAAATCTTACCTCTACTCATGGGCTCAGCATACTTTTTTGTTGTCATTTTTGTATATTTGTTTTACTAAAACAATAATTTTAAATAAAAACCATAATTCCTTTTAAGTTTGAGGTAGGTGATCAGAATGGATGGGCATTATTGTGTTACTGGAGAAGGTGAGTTAGGTTACTTTTGAAATGAGAATACCTCACTTAGTCCTCATAACTATTGGGACATAGGTATTATGATATCCACTTACAGATGAGGAATCAAGACTTGCAGAGAGCAAGCCATTTGTACATGATCATATACGGGTGGTAGGGCCAGGAGTTGAACCAGGGTCTATGTCATTCAAAGCCTATAGTTTTCCAGCTACTTTTTGCTTAAATTTATAGGAGAGGCAAAAGAGTAATGCTTTCAGCTTTAACCTCGTCCCCAAACATGTCACCATATTGACAGACTCTGACAGGCTAATGTTTATTGTTGTTTTACAACTATCTATTCTTACTTAAATAGTAAACATTTAATTGGGCCAATCTACAAGTTGCTAACATAATTGCATTCAGCAGGAAGTTGTGGAGTGTTCCATACACTGCATCGGGAGATATGAAAAACATTTTCAGGAACCAGGCAGAAGATGGGAGCTGCTGAAGATGTTTAAGCAAGGGTGTAGTGTTAACGTATTTGAGGTTTGGGAAGTTGATTGACAGTAGTGTGGAGAGTAGATTAGAAAAAGGACTGAAGGTAGGTCAGTTCCAAAGGCATTTTGCTGTCCAGGCAAGAAATCATGGTCTGGTCAATACTTTCTCACACCAAAATTAAAGGAAAATACCTTAGACTAACCCCTTCAGTGAGTTAATGTGTTGGGTGGGGTTTCTTAGTGAACAGTCCTAATGGAGTCTCTCTCTTTTGCTGCCTCTCTCACTCCAGCATCTGGGGAAGGAGCAGTTTAGTTTTGGAGTACTGCTTCCTTTTTTAAGGCCTAACTCATCTGGTGATGGAGGCAGAAATTTTATGTTGGAGAAAAAGGGAACAGTTACAGACTGTTGGGAGAATTGTAAATTAGTTCAACCATTGTGGAAAAACAGTGTGGTGATTCCCCAAAGACCTAAAATGAGAACTACTGTTTGACCCAGCAATCCCATTACTGGTTACATACCCAAAGGAATATAAATTGTTCTATCAAAGACACACGCATGCATATGTTCATTGCAGCACTATTCATAATAGCAAAGACATGGAATCAATCTAAATGCTCATCAATGGTAGATTGGATAAAGAAAATGTGATATCTATACACCATAGAATACTATGCAGCCATAAAAAAGAATGAGATCATGTCCTTTGTAGAAACATGGATGGAGCTAGAGGCCATTATCCTTAGCAAACTGACGTAGGAACAGAAAAGCAAATACTGTGTATTTTCACTTATAAGTAGGAGCTAAACAATGAGAACACATGGACACGTAGAAGGGAACAACAGACAGGGCCTGTCGGAGAGTGGAGGGTGGAAGGAGGGAGAGGATCAGGAAAAATATCTAGTGGGCACTAGGCTTAGTACCTGGATGACAAAATAATCTGCACAACAAACCCCTATGACACAAGTGTACCTACATAACAAACCTGCACATGTATCCCTGAACTTAGAATAAAAGTAAAAAAAAAAAAGAAATTTCATGTTGGATTACTAGGAGCTGCATCAGTGAGAGCTGAGGCCCCACAGATGAAATAACATGACCTACTGAGAACTGTGCAGCTCAAATGGCTGAAACAGAAGAAAAAGAAGAGGCTTGCTGAGAGGTGAAACAATGTCTAGATCACAAATGCTCTTATAGGTCATACTACAGAGACTCAGCCATATTTCTTGAGACAATAAGGAGCCACGAAGAGGTGTAAGCCAAGCTGGAGGAGAGGTGGGGTAACTTGTGCAGTATCTCATTTCATAAAGATCATCCAGGCAAAACTGGAGTCAGGGCAACCACTGAGAGACTATTGCAATAATCCTTGTGAGAATAATGAAAGCCTGAACTGAATTAGTGGCTGTAGTGAAGGGGAGGAGAGTATAGAAGTGAGAGATGTTAAAGACTTAGAATCCATTGGGCTTGATTATTGATTGGATGTGGTGTGGTAGGTGAAATTGGAGAGGAGTGCTGGGATGTCTCCAGATTGCTGAATTGAATGACGACAAACACGTGGCACCCTTCACTGAGATGGAGGACACAGGCTGCCCTCCAGCGCGCTGTCAATGAAGGGGCACTGATACAAGTGATTCCTGAAGCCTCTTGCCAGGCTGTGTCTTGACAGTGGGAGGAGCTAGTGTGGGAGGATGGTCAGGAGCTAGGTTTGGGACTGTTGCATTTGAGAGTCTGTGGGACACCCAAGTAGAGCTAAAGGTCTCAGAGGTAGTTAGGTAGAAGGAGCTCAATCTCATGGGAGAGCCTCAGGGTGAAGAGCATCTGAGCACAGGTTTCAGCTGGAGAAAAAAGAATGGATGATAAGATTGGCAGAAAGAAAGAAGAAAAATAAACCCAGTGATTAGTAGCTGATTTTAGAAGGAAGCATGTAAATTCTCACCAGCCTTCCTTCTGAAAATCACTCCTTTGGCAGGTGGGGCATGTACAATGAATCTTAAGCTCCAACAACAGGAATTGCGCTCAACTCCCAGGTGCCTGGATCATTCATTCACTCTTCGTAGCAACTTATGTTTTCAAATTCTAAATCTTTAACCAAAATGTACCAAAAATAATTTAAAATATTTAAAAATCTTTATTATTCTTGTAATTCAATTTCACTGTACCCTTTCTATCACAACCTCTGTACAAAGTTTAGAAGCCATATCATAAGACATCTGGTGCTTTATTCCAGGTGTCATTCATTCATTCATTCATTCATCCTTTTTTGCATTTATTTGTCCAGTTTGACCAATAAATATTTACTGAGCACAGTGACAGTGACAAGACCACTAACCTCATGGAGTTTACATGATAGTGGAGGGAGATAGCCAGAAAACATGGAAACAAATCAGGAAGAAAATTTCAACATATCCACTGAAACCTTGCCATAAACTTATATTCTCTCATGAATGTAATTTAAAAGAAAAAATTATTAGTAAAATTTTGACATATATATGCAAGTAGTAATGGATTTCTGGGCCATTTAAAGTGTATTTCCATTGTTAAATTTTCTAGAATCTGTTTACAGCTCCAGTAAATACTCAGGTGTCTTTCATTTTTTGGTTATGGTTTTTGAAAAAATTCCCTCTGCCTCCTTCCCTATTAACTCCTCCCTATTGCCTCTGGATCTGGAAAGTGAGGAAACAAGTTATCACATTGCAACATTCCCTCAGACACTCCCTCCATTGTCGGAGAGAAAGACGCTCCTGGCATGTTGATGGAATCCACTTGTGTGTGAAAACACTCTTGCTCCCCAGGAATGCCCTCCTTGGAGCAGTGAGAGTCCATAAGGCGGAATGGACTTGATTTGCTCACCCGGCTGTATTTAGGCAATTTCTTCCTTAGTGGTACCCAAACAAAGTCCTGTGAAAACAAGCCTCTGCAAATCACAGAGCCAGGTGATCATGCATTGAGGCAGTCGGGCCGGTGAAAACTGTGCTTGATGAATGAATAATTCGAGAGTTTCTTTATAAAAGTGACGGGTTTTTAAATGGCTACCATATGGGGGCAGGCAGGTGGCTGGCAAAGGTTTCTGTCCTGCTTTTGCTAGACAGGCTGCCCTCCAGCGTGCTGTCAATGAAGGGCACCGATACAAGTGATTCCTGAAGCCTCTTGCCAGGCTGTGTCTTGACAGGGGACACTCCTGCCTGAGCAGGCGGCAGGTGCTGGACCGCGCTGAGCCCCGAGCTCGCCCGCAGTTATGCTGTCAGCCTCTCATGGCTGTAATGCTTCGTGACAACTGCCTACCTGGAGTGTGATAATGGCAGAAAACCTCTGCAAAATTGATGGCAAATTTCACACAGAAGAGTGGCTTCTCATGTTATGGGAGGCAGAACACCCTGGTTCTCTTTGCCATTGGGAGACAGAAGGTTAGGGTCAGGACCTGGGCAATGGTGTAGATTTTAAATCCAAATTTGCAGTTGACTTGACCTCCTCCCTGGCTCTGCATGTCACATACATTTGTTTTCTCTCAAATGCGTGAGCTTCAGCTGCTCTTAAAAAATGTTACCAAAAGATTATCTTTGAACTGAATTCTACATGACATTAAGCAACATAGAAAGTTGACAAGAAACATAATGAGTCAATGCTTCCACTGCAGATCAAATAGGATAAAATTCCACATTGTCTTTGGTTGCCTGGATCAAGCTGAATGTTTTGCGTGAATTATACAGCTGATTAAAGCTTATTCAGAGGTCCATAGCCAACCATTTATGCTGTGCTGCTTAACATCCCCCCTCGACACAGATCAAAAACACATTTTTATCCCAAACCTCTGTCATTGGCATTTGGCTCATCAGAATTATTAAAACTAAATTAAGTTTGCTTAGTTTTATTTCCTTGACTTCAGGAATGAAAAAGATACAGCTAACTTAAGAGACCAAGAAGATTCTAAGTGGTAATCAGAGAAATAAAATATTGAACACTATCTAACAGAAACTCAAATGAAATAATGCATGGAAAGTTTGTATCAAGATGCCTCAATTATCATTAGCTTTCATAATTTTTATTCTAAACTTATTTAATTGATAGGACTTTTGACATTTCTGACATTGTTCAGATGCTGATCATATTTTCTCTTCTTTTCATCTTTTGACTGTAGAGTTAGGAAAGAGACAGCAAAATGGTCCATTTGTGTATATATCTCTGTTAGAATCTGGTGGAGCAACTGTGTGAATGTGTGGGGTGTGCTTAAAAATGGGCACACCAGGAAACAGGCCTCTGTCGTGTCTTGTGGGTGTACTGTTCTCTGAAACATGAAAATCTTCAGGCTATTTTTAATATCTAATTGATAGAAATACTTTGTTATTCTACCATAAAGTTGAAAATGAATTATAATAAAAACATATGCCTTGAGTAAACATTTTAAAGTAAAAAATTCCCACTTCTTTCCTCTCACTGGAAATTCTTGGCGTTCCAGAACTATCTATGCCACAGTCCTTGTTATAGCATCTGTTAGGGAATCATTTTCAAATAGGCAGCCGTGAGCCCATTTTGAAGGCAAAGGTATTTTAAAAAGATGAAAAAAAAAAAGCAATGGTATCCTGGATATAAAAAATTCCCTATAGTGTTCACAGCTTTTATACTTATTTTATTTAACAAACATTTTTATAGCATTTATTATATGCCAGACACTATTCTAAGCAGTTTTCAAATATTGATTCATCTTCATAAAACTATATGGTAGGCAGTATTATTAACTGCCTTTTTCAGATGAGGAAACTAAGGCAATGAAAGAATACATAATGCATTCTGGAGTCTATGTTCTTAATCACCACGCTTCCTCCATATTCAGTGTTGCAAGGCCAGCCATGATATATTTCAAAGAGTACGTTGAGCTTTGAGGCTAATTTTTCCCATATGAGTTTGGGTGTCTTATAGGGTATCTTATTAAACTTCAGAGAAATTTTAATTTTATAGTTTTTTTCTGAAAAATTATTCTTAATTGGTTATTTTAACTTTGAGGATTTCAACTTTTTCTAAATGTAAGAAATATTTCTTTAATATGAAAGGAGTTGTTTTATGCCTTGTCTACCCTCATTCCCTCAGATAATTTTAAAATTAAATAATGGAAAGTGGTAGCCTCGACGCATGCCCGTAGCTGTCATCTACCTCTGGGCAAACCCTGCAGGACATACTCAGCTTGTATGAAACAATCTCCTGAGGTCTGGGATCCTTAAGAAGTGCAGGAATCTGGGGGAGGAGAGTTGCTGGTACAGGGGGCCAATGTTTCCAGTGCCACTGCCAGAGCCTGGGGAGGAGAAAGCCGATCCTGCACTTGCTGGCTGAGGCTCTAGCTCTCAGTGCAGAGGTCCTGGCTGGCTGTGGGCGTTTCATGACTAGCCTCCTAAAGAACAAATGCCAGTCTCATCTCTCACAGCTGGCCAGTCTAGCACTGCCCAGGCTCCAGCTGCGTGGCACTAGGAGCAGGCAAAGAAATCCCAATTACTTGAGGAAGAGAGACCAATCTGCCATGTATGAGGAAGATGTAATAAAAGTAAAAGAGACTTTGAAAAACAAACAAAAACCAAGAAAGAATTTAGAATGCTTTAGCAACGTTTTAGGAAATGATGAAAACGATAAAGTAACAATTTCCAAATTAAAATAGTTTACTAGTAGAAGGGAAAAAGGAGAATCCAACTACTGAAAAATGAAATACATAATCCATAAGATGATATGGGGGAACAGTTGCAAACACATATCAAAGAAACGAAGCAAAAGAAATAAAAATCACGAGTGAAAAGATGCATTAAGAGACAAGGAAGACAAATTCGAGAGTTCCAATAAGCAAACAATGACCATTACTAATGGAGAAAAAGGAAGAATAGAAATGAAGTAATAAATACAAGTGTGTGCACATATGTATACTTGCAAGTGTGCATGCATGTGTATGTACATGTGTGTGAATAAATCCCTGAGCCAAGGAAACACTTGAATTTTCAGATTGAAAGGCTCACCAAATCTCAGGAAGGATTAAAATTAAAAATGTTCTCAAGCAAACATACCTCCCCTGCATTTTTATCTATTTTAGATGGGTACACTAAAGGAGGAAAACTGTTTTTTCTGCTTTGCAAAGAAAAAATACAGTTAGTTCTAGCGCAAAGCACGTTTTTCATGAGGTGGGATTGCAACAATGAACAAGACAGATCAGTCTTTTCCTTGGAGTCCAATGGGGGAAACCATTAAGTATTAAAATGCTGTGTTAGACACACAGTAATAGAAAGAGCCCAGGCAGCTGTGGGTACATAGGTGAGGACCACCTAACTCAGGCTGGAGGAAGTACAGTCTGCACCGAGACCTAGCAGAGGAGTGTGGGTTAGCCAGGAGGAAAGGAGAAAGTAATCCAGGAGAGGCAAGGGAGAGCATGTTTGAAGAAACCTTGGTGGCAAGATTCAGGGAAAGCAGTTGGGAGTGGGAAGGCAGAGACAGACAAAGTAGGGAGTTAAGCTGGAGCCAGATCAATTATTGCATGCTTTCTCTCTTTTGGGCACCATACTAGGTGCTTTCATCCTCATGCTGACCATATGTTGTTGGTACAACCCCATTTTTCAGATGAGGAAATTGAGGCAAAGAGAGGTTAACTAACTTGCACAAGGTCACCCAGTTACTTAAATGGTGGTGCCAGGCAGTCTGGCTCCAGAGCCCACACCCTAAGAATGCTGACAAAGGAAGGATTTTATTTTTTAGTACTGCTTGACCTTAGGAACTGTATCTAGTGGTTTCAGACATAAGAGGATAGTCTTGGCTAAGCCACCCTCACGCAGCCCCAGTGCAGTAGCTGACACACATGCCCGCCTGTTGCATCTGTGGACTTATCTGAGTGCTCTTAAACCATGGGTAAATGATCCCCAGGCTGTCTTTAAGATAATTAGAAACAAATGGAAAATAGTTCTCCTATATTATCAACAGCATATCAGCAAAACTTGTGTCTTAAAATGTGCATTCAATTTCTAATATTAAAAAACATAGTTAAAGCCATATGTTGGATATTATCACGCATCTTTATAAAATTAGTAGGGGACCCATTCGAATAACCATTTTGTTTAGATCAAACTTACTGCAGTTTTTTTTTTTAAGTCTTCCCCCTCCTTTGCCTCTGACCTCTGCAAATCTAATATGAGAAAAACTGTGTGTTTGCGTGTATACAAATGTGTGACCGTGCATACATGGGTGACTGCAATGGGGATGAATTGTCAAAAAACAGAGTCTTAGGTTTGGAAAATTGTTATTTAGAGAGGTGGAGATAGGGTGAGAAAATCAGCAATTGTTCAAAGAGAACAGAAGTTGCTGATAGTTAATATATGATGGAACCAAAAGGACTCTTCTTTTCCTTTTATTTTGAGTTTTTCTATTCTTTCTTTTTTAGGTCTACAACTTTAGTGTGGGTTGGGGGCAGTGCTGGTCTGCTTCATCTAATCTTCCAGTTATTGTTCTGAAAGCCTAATGACCATATCACATAGCTCTAGAAGGAAGCCTTTCAAAAATGCCCAATCAATGCTTGGGAAACTTTAATCATTGTTGTTTTGCTAATTTCCCCTTTTAAAGTAATCATAATTAAGTAAACTCTGAGTAGAATGGATTTCATGAGATGAGCAGTCCTCAAAAGATTTGCCTTCAATATTTCCTTCTTCTTATGGAGAATGAGAATCATAAAAAGGGTTACCTTAGAACATTTGGTAATACAAAATGCCAAAACAACCATTTTGTACAAACAGTGTACCCTCTACATGTTATGCAGACATGTATTCACAGGGGGTCTTACTGAGTGCTGGGGAAAAATACATTCATATCATCAACCAGAATTTCAGAAGAGAAGAGTCCTGTGGATTCCTGAAAATTCAAAAAAAAATACATTTTCTAACAAATTAGTTGAATTTCCGTAGAACTCTACAAGCAAAGAAATAGACAGCTATTGTAAAAAAAAAAAAAAAAAAAAAAGGATAAAAGCATATTTCTGATCACTAAAACTGAAAGAGCTTTGTAAAACACAGAGTTTAGTCAAGGTAAGAAAAACAAAAATCAGGAATAAACATGAAATCAGTTGATTTAATCTGCCTTAAGTAAAATTGAATAACAACAAAATCTCTTGATTGTAGGAGCTGAATCAGCAAATAGAAGAAAAATCCCCCAAAGAATCAACCCTATATTTACAACCCACTTGAGGTTTTTCACTCTGACAGACTAGTCACTAAGTATAGATGGTCTTTCCACTGTTGGTTTGTACAACTTTAAATTTGTCTCTTTCTTTGGTCTGGGCCCCAGGATATATTCTAGGTTCAGACTGTGTCACTTAGTGCTTTTTAATTGATGCTTCATCTATAACAAAGAGGCTAAAATTTTCCATGAGAAACTTTCCCACGCAAAAACCTTGTGGACAACTCACCTCATTGCTTAATAGAAGAAAAATAAAAAAGCCGTTGGGATGAAATGCCACTTCAGTTGGTAAATTTGTGTGGGGTACCTACTTTGTATAAGATGTTCAGTTATGTGCATCAAGATAAACAAGTAATAGTCCTTACCTTTAAGGCTGTGTATATTCTGTTGAGGAACTGAGGTAGGCTAATAATCCAGTTCAAGACAAGCAGAATTAGAAATGGAACAGGGCTAAAAAGACAAAACACAAAGCCTTGTCTGTGCACAAACGATGGAACAAGAGCAATTCCAGATGAGGGAGTCATGGAAGTAGCCTTTTCCTTAGACCCTGAGGGATAGTGTGTTAGTCCTTTTGTGTTGCTGTAAAGAAATGCCTGAGACTGGGTCATTCATAAAAAAAGAGGTCTCTTTTGGCTCAGTTCTGCAGGCTGTACAAGAAGCATGGTGTTGGCATCTGCTTCAGGTGACCGTCTCAGGGAGCTTCCAACCATGGTAGATGGAGAAGGGGAAGCAGGCATGTCACATGGCAAGAGAGGGAGAAAGAGAGAGGGAGGGAGAAAGTCACAGAATCTTTAAAACAAGCAGATCTCTCGTGAACTCATCATCATTCACTACTGCAGGGATGGCACCAAGCCATTTGTGAGGGATCCACCCCCACGACCCTAACACCTGCCACTGGGCCCCACCTCAAACAATGGGGATCACATTTTATCATGAGATTTGGGGGAAACGAAACATCCAAACCCTATCAGATGGAGAGGATTTTGAGAGGCAGGGATGGAGACTGGAAGTTTCTGAGGGAGGAGAGCACAGGTAAAGACCCATGTGGAGGAGGAAGCTGTTGGGGTTGCACTGTCATGGGTGGGAGAGGCTGGCTGAGGAATAGTGGGTTGGGGCTGTTGGTTCAGAGCCTCTCATGCCAAGCAGAGGTAGTTTTAGTAGAAAACTGAGAGTTGAGTTATAGAGAATGCAGGGCTAGAAAAGGCTATTCTCCTTGATTTAGAGACAACAGCTCTGTCAAAGCAGCACAGTATATAACAGCCAGAGTGTAATTTTAAAAAGAATGCCATACTTTGCTGGTCCTCCTAAGGTAAATTAAAGGAATCAGATTCATAATACCAACCATCTTTTCCTACACTGGTTTCTTGTCTCCTCGATTTCCTCATTTTCAAGCTGTCAGCACTTCCTATCACCACCTGTCCTCCCCATCCCTCCACCCCATTTGGTGCAGATTTTATTCTCTCCTTCTTCACTCCCTCTTAGGCCTAGGTCTTTCATGTAGGCTGTGGCAATTTCTCTCCTGTGTCTCTTCCTTCTTCCCCCAGCCTCTCTGCCCTGTCAATCTCTGCTTATTTTGTGGAGGAAATTTAAACTAGTGGTAGTTCTCTTATACTCTGTTATGCTTTCAAGTCCAGGGAGCATAAATGAGGATGGAGAAAATGACAATGAAGAAGGGATAGATTGAGAGCCCTTCAATAGCAGAACAAACAATAGGACTTAGCAGCAGATATCACATGAAAAGGAGCAGGAGTCAAAGACAGCATCAGGATTTCAAGAATGGGTGAATGATTGGCAGGTGGACAGAGAACACTGGGAGAGAGAGGGAATTTTGAGAGAAAATGCTGATTTCAGTCTCAGTGGCTGACATATTAATTCTGACATTGATATGAATGAATATTACACATCATAGACTTTTGTGTGTCTGTTTTCTATTGCTTAGAATACTTGAAACTAGGTAATTTATAAAGAAACATTTTTTTTTTACAAAATTGTGAAGGCTGAGAGTCCAAGGTTGAGGGGCCACATCTGGTGAGAGCCTTCTTGCTGGTGGGGACTTTCTACAGAGTCCTGAGGAGATGCAGGACATCACATGATGAGAGAGCTGAGTGTGCTAATGTGCTAGCTCAGATCTTTCTTCCTCTTCTTATAAAGCCACCAGTTCCCCTCCCCTGATAACTCATTAATTTATTAATCCATGAATGAATGAATTCTTCATGAGGACAGAGACTTCATGACCCAATCACCTCTTGTAACACCCGCCCCCCCCATCAATACTGCCACATTGGGGATTAAATTTTAACATGAGTTTTGGAGAGAACAAACATTCAAGCCATAGCAACTTCCAAGAAGAAAGAATATTTTTCTAAGTAATATTTTTCTATGTTCAGATAAAAATTTGAAAGATAAAGAGACTAGGCATTTAGGATGAGCAAGATTTTAGCAGGTGGCATGATGAGTAAAGATACTGTGAAATGTCATACTAAGGTATTTTGGCTACATGCAATGAGAAGTCATAGAAAAATTTTGAGCTAAGGCGTGACTTACAGTTAGATATTTTTTTAGATGAAATTTTTAAAATATAGGTTGGGAGGAGAAGAGATACACAAAAGGATTTTGTGTAGTAATAAAAATGTGACAGATTACAAAACTTAGTTCAGTAACAGTGGGAATGGAAAGAAAGAAAGAAAGAAAGAAAGAAATATGAAATATTTTTTAAAGGAGGCAGTGTGCCAGTTAAGAGTGTGGTTAAAGGCTGAGGAAGATGTTGTTCAAGTCCCTTCTCTGATACTTCATCACCATGTGATTTGGGCAAATACAGTGATTTGGTATCTCTTTGAGCTTCAGTTTTCCTCTCTGTGAAATGACTATTAATAGCATACCTATCGCATGGCACTGTTATAAGGATGGAAGTCAGGAGGGGGTAACAAGAATGACAATGAGGCTAGTTTTGCCATGTTAAATGAAGAAGGTGGCCCCACCCTCTGGGCCAGTGATGGCAACGGAAGCTCCACCAGCCTCTGAACTGCCTTTGGAGTCATTCTTCCCTTTTCTTGGAGGTTAACACATGTGCGTAGCCAAATAGCTCTATTGGACTGTTTCCTGCCTGTAGAATCCCTGAAGTCACACAGCCTCCCTTTATCTTGTCTTTTCTCTGTACCCTTCAGTCCAAGCTGGCATTATTTATGCTGAGATGGTTGATTGGGTCTACAAGTCACATGCCTAATATCTCTAGCAAAGGGTGGTTCAGCCATACCCTTGGACTTTTCTCCGGAATATACCCTTTTTAATATGAGTAGGCTGGGCATTTTCCAGATCTTCAACTTCTAGTTCCTTTTTGCTTCTTCAATTTATGTCTCTCCTCTTGTATTATACGATAAGCAGCAAGGAGACACCATGCTCCACCTTCAACACTTTGCTTAGAAATCTCTTCAATGAAATATCCAAGTTAGTCGCTTACAACTTGTCTCTTCTAATCAACAGAACACAATTTGGTCAAGTTCTTTATCACTGTATGACAAGGATCACCTTTCCTCTTGTTTCCAGTAATGTGTTCCTCATTTCCATCTGAGGCCTCACCAAGAAGCACCTGTAACATTCATATTACCAGCAACCTTCTCCTTTAAGGCAACATAGGCTTTTCCTGTCATGTACCTCAAAGATTTCCAGCTTCTACTCATCACCAATTCCAAAGCCACTTTCACATTTTGTGGTCACAGCAATGCATCACTTCCTGATACCAAATCTGTATTAATTTGCTAGCACTGTTGTGACAAAGTATGATAAACTGGGTGGCTTAAGCAATAGAAATGTATTGCCTCCTAGTTTGGGAGGCTAGAAGTCTGAAATCAAGATGTTGGCAGGGTTGGTTCCTTCTGAGGATCATGAGGGAAGGATCTGTTCCAGGCCCCTCTCCTTGGCTTATAGATGGCTATGTTCTCCCTGTGTTTCTTCACAGGGCATTTCCTCTATGTGTATACCTTTCTCTGTGTCCAAATTTCCCTTTTTATAAGAACACCACCAGTCATATTGGATTAGGGCCCATCCTAATGATCTCATTTTAACTTTACTACCTCTGTAAAAGGCTTATCTCCAAATAAGGTCACATTCTGAAGCACTGGGAGTTAGGACTCTAGTATTTTTTTTTGAGAGACACAATTCAGCACATAATAGTGTTCAGAAGGATTTTACAATGAAATTGTTCACATGTGGGGTTTATAAATCAGCCCTGTACTTTCAGATGATTATAGTTTTTGACATTTCTTGTCTGTTTTGATGGGAGCTTTCCAGTCCAGGAGAGAGCAAGCAAAGAGATAACATTATGCCTTTTGTTGATGATAGTAGCTTAACTTGGTGGTGGGGCCAATGAAATGGTAAAACTGATTCATTTTCCAGCCTCACCATATATGGGTCTTTTGGCTCCCAACAAAATGAGCTTCCTTTGATGAACTGCTTTTTCATTTTAGTCTTTTCTCTGCCAGAGTAGAAGCCTTTCCTGAATGAAGCTCTTAATGACACACAGAATTTATATCTCTTAATAGAGTTTAATCACAAGACTGTCTAGTGATCTACTTCAGATTCTTTCTGATGCAACCAGCAGTTTTTAGGGCTATTTTAGAGTTTATGTTGGATACGACCTAATAGAAATCACAAAATATCCTTTGTATGATAGAAGAGCAGCTGAGTGCTGTATGATTTTTAAGAAGGCTCCAACCTATAGCAAATTGTTTTTGTGAAATTCCAATGTATTTGCACCCTGGTGGTAATATTAGAATTATTCACTTCTAAAGCCTTTTTTTTTTTTTAAATCACGTCATCATATTGTATACTCTATGGATGCAAAATACTCAAGTTTTCTATGCTACCAGTTTAGTTGTTTGTTTTTCCTTTTTTATACCCTCCTTCTTGTCCCCTTTCATTTGATATTTTACTGTGTTGTACTTCCTGTTCTGTGTAAAAATGGGGCACTTGATCAGAAATACTCAAATCTATGTGCATGCACACAGGAAAGAGCCTGCTTATTATCTATGAAATCTGGATCAGATGCTTCCTGATTGTCTGCAACATTTTGTCAGACTCTCTGTGAGTCCTGTCATCTGGCACAGATTCTTTCCCTCATGGAAGGCCTTCCCAAGCCCGTGTCTGGTTTGTCAGCTCCTATCTTCTGACTGACAGAGCCGGCTTACTCTGCGTCGATCGTCACCCCCTTCACCATGCCAAGGAAACAGATGGAATGAAAGAAATAGGAATCAATAAGATGAAAAAAGTTTAATTTCCTTGGTCTTCCCACAGTATGTCACCTTCGTTCCAAAGCCAGAGTTTTTAGAGGGAGGAAATATAGCTCCTTTAAAGAAAACTAGAGGTTTATAAGCCTCTTAGTCGCTTTGGAGTTTGCTTTGCCACAGCTTGGCTGTTTTCTTCTTTTCTTTTTTATTTCTTTTATAATTACAATGTTTATTCTGAGTATAATTTCCCCCTCATTCACTTTGTTCTGACTGCATGTTAGTTATCAAGGATGAGAAATATGAAAGAGCCAAAAATCTATGTGTGACTATGTCTAGGTTGTGAAGCATCGTGGAAAGAACACAGACTTTGAAGTCAAACAGTTGATGGTTCAAATCATGGTTCCATTATTTACAGGCTCTGTGATCTTTGGCAATTTGTTTAACCTCTTTGAGCCTCAGTTTTCTCACCTTTAGAAGTGTCAATTTTATTGTGCTATTGTCAAATTTTGAGGGGAAGTGAATTGGAACATCTTAGACAAGCCTGATACTCTGCCAGTACACTTTGATGGTAGCCATAATTACTATTTACCTGTGGACTTCTGAAACACAGAGACAGATATACAAGACAATGACCATTAATGGAAAACCATTAAAAAGGTAGTCAGAAGATTTGATACTTTTTCAATTGGAAAAGATAATTTTTTTGGCATAAACTATGAGACTGATAATAAAGTTTTAGGCACATGCTAAAAGATGTTATAGCTTTTAATGGCCCATGGGATTTTATACTTGCAAACAGTTATTTAACATGTTATTCAAATTATAACCATATAAGCCTAATGCTTCCAGGGGTATGTAAGAAAAAAAATCTAAGCACATATACGCAAACACCAGTTGATTGGCATTCTTGTCATTAAATTCTTTGCAAATATATAACTAGTTTTGTTAGAACATTTGGTTCACCAATAATACCTTAAATGATAGAGAGGACAAGGATGAGTTTCTATCAAAAATTAAAGAAAGGCGGACACTAGTTAAAG
The DNA here is from genome assembly GCF_028885625.2 of Pongo pygmaeus. Lineage (NCBI taxonomy): Eukaryota > Metazoa > Chordata > Mammalia > Primates > Hominidae > Pongo > Pongo pygmaeus. The sequence goes on along the minus strand of NC_072384.2, from coordinate 99,242,892 downwards.
CAGTAGGGACAGATCTTAATCTGTAATATACGATTGCATTAGAGAAGAAGGTCTATGGTAAACTGAACTCAACTTTGATTTGTGTGAAGGTGACTGGGTGTTTTGACAGAAAAATGAGGGAATGGGGAGGAGGAGGAGAATGAGCAGGGGGCTCAGTAGAGTCAGAGAAGTGAGAAATTACAAAGGATCAGTCAGTATAAAGGCCGACTAGACCAGCTACGTCTGTTAGCTGGAATTATCTAAGTTAAGATTCTATTCTCCCACAGAGCCTGTGAAGCAGAGGCCCTATCCTTCTACATTTTAAAGGACTGGGTTTTAGGTCTTTGAGAAAGGCACTCTTGAGAAATAAATTAACATACATCTCAAAGGGACTGAGGAAAGATTACAATTTCAAGCCATTTCGAGTAAATGCTCTAAGAAAGTTTTCTATAGTTGAGTATTGGCTAGAAAAAGCAGTAAATTGTTTGTTCTTTAAAGGGGCCAGGCACTTTAAAGGGGGGCCAGGGTCATCTAGGGATGCAGCCTTGAGCTCTTAAAAGCCACATCAGTGTTTGCTTAAGTCTTTAATGTTGGGACGGAAGGATGGACGAAATAATTTGTGTTGAGAGTCTGTAGTTTCTGTAGGCCCAAGGTTAAGGCCTATAGAGGCCTATTGAGAAGAGGGCTCAGAGGAAGTTGGCTAGAGTTTGGTCAAGGACAAAAATCTTTGTCATTTCAAAGCAAGCAAAAATGTTAATAAAAAAAAGCTTATGTAAATAAAAATATAATCATTTATTCATGCAGTGAATAATTTTAACTGCCAATTATATACCAGGCCTTGTTCTAGGCTCTGTGAAGTGTGATACTTGTCTTCACAAATCTTACAGTCTAGAGGGTGAGAAAAATTAAACAAACCAACCAAACCAAAAAAAACCACACCATAAATTATAAATACAATTTATTCTTCACATTTGTGAAAATATTTTATTATATGCCAAAGAGAACCACAATCTATTCCTTCTTTTTTTTTTTTTTTGCTTCTTATTTTGGCAGTAATTTTAAAAACTGGTAATATTAAGAGGACTATCAACTTGAACACTCTCATAGTCTACTGATGGAAGCATACATTGGTTTCAGCGTTTCTTGGCTAGTATTTTGGCAGAATATGGGAAGAGACTTTGACATATTCATACCTTTTAGTTCCCATTTCCACTTCTAGAAATCATTCCTAAAGAAGCAGAGATAGATATAGTTATATGTAAAGACATTTATCCCCGTGTTAAAATAGTGAAAAACTAGAGTATAAATGCTCGATATAATGGATTATTAAGTAAGCAAAGTATGTGTGTATACATGTATGTAATATATATATATCTTATATACTTTACTTAATATTCAAATCAAATATATATGTGTAAGAGTCATCGTGCATTGCTTAGTGAATGGAAAACATTCTGAAAAATGCATCATTATGAGAATTTGTCATGTATGAACATCATGGAGTGTATTTACACAACCCTAGGTGGTGTAGCCTACTACACACCTAGGCTATATGATGTAGGCTGTTGTTCTAAGCTACAATCTTGTACAGCATGTGACTATGATGAATGCTGTAGGCAAGTATAACACAATGGTAAGTATTTGTGTATCTAAACATAGAAAAGATGCAGTAAAAATATTATAATCTTATGAGATCACCATCATATACACAGTCTGTCATTGACCAAAACATCTTATGTGGTGCATGACTATAAATATAGTTTGTGTGTGTATATGTGTGGAATAGACTTAGCCTATATTGAAGAGCCCTGTAAGAAACAGCTTTTTGAATCTCATGGTCAAATCTACCATAAGATTGGTACATGTCCTTCATTGCATGTTTATAAAGACCATCTGAAAAAAATATAAGGAACATAAGGAAAAGCTATGTTTTGTTGAGAAATTTGTTTGTTTGTCCCCCTTCCTCAATGGCCACTTAAGTAAATTGTGTAACTCAGCAATCTTACTGCTTTGCGTTAGATGCTAAAACTGTGACAGGCTGGTGGCAGGTATGAACATTGTCATCATCTGCCTTTTGATTAAAAAAAATTAGTTTTATTTCAGTCCCCTTTTCTATCCTTATTTTCTTTTAAATTCTCAACAGTTTTTAATTTATTTTGCTATAACTGTATTTCATTGTAAACCACTTTAAATCCTTTCTGGAACAAAGTAGGGTATAAATAAATTAAAGAGGATATCCCTGAAAAGAAATTTAGCAAAATTTTATTGTAGGGTTTTTTTTGTGTGCGTGTGTGTGTAGAGGATGTTAAAGTGCTTTTAATTATCTTTAAATTTTTCCAAGTTATTTCTATAAGAAACATGTGTTTTCAAAGATTGTTTCATAAATGAAACTCACTGTCTGCTCAAAGTGCTTTGTAAACTGTAAAATGTAATAAAAATAAGAAAGATTTCTATTTTTGTGACTAAAATTATTGGTTATACATTTAGTGGACTGCATGTAAAGTCACATGAATTTAGGCATCTGCTTAACTTATACTCAGGCTTTGACTTGGCATGTACATATTTTGAAGGAAGAGTGTAATTCCAATACTATTATCATTAAACATCTACTTTGTGTTCCTCAGATATACAATATTACATGGAATTAAAAGTAGAAGCAGCTGGGGGCGGTGGCTCATGCCTGTAATCCCAGCACTTTGGGAAGCTGAGGCAGGTGGATCACGAGGTCAGGAGATCAAGACCATCCTGGTAACATGGTGAAATCCTGTCTCTACTAAAAAATACAAAAAAAAAAAATTAGCTAGGCATGATGGCATGTGCCTGTAATCCCAGCTACTTAGGAGGCTGAGGCAGGAGAATAGCTTGAACCAGGGAGTCGGAGGTTGTAGTGAGCTGAGATCCCGCCACTGCGCTCTAGCCTGGTGACAGAGCGAGACTCCATCTCAAAAAAAAAAAAAAAAAAAAAAGTAGAAGCAAACTAGATGTGGTAAAATACATTCTACATACACTTAAACTGCATCTGGGTGAACTCAGACAGCTAGAAAGTCAGTCTGATAAACTGACAGGATTTTATTTATTTCTTTCTCCCTTTCTTTCAAAAAAAAAGTTGTTTCTCTAGTTGGATACTTCAAGGATTTCAGAGTGCTGAAGAGATGTATCAGAATATTACCTGCCCTTTGTGATGTCCGTAGCATCACAAATTCTTCCTGCTGAGACCACTAATTAAAGGGAGCCATCCTGTGTATGTAAACAGGCTCACTTGTCTCAATCCCTTGTAAAACTGCCATCTCAAAGTTTCCTTTTCTCTCAAAAGCCTCTGCCTCGCTGCAACATTCTGCTCTTTGAGTCTTTCTTTTGATGCCCTTTGGTCTCCATGTTGTATCTTGTGGCTATACCATGAATAGCTATTCTTTGAACCTCTTCCTTAGCTACTGATGGCTCAGCTGTGCACAGTTTAGGGTTGTGCAGGATATTAAAGGGTGGGCAGCGTCTTTAGAGTGATTCGTGGACCTTGTCATAAGTAACAATAAATGTGTGAGGAGGGAGTTGGGAGTCGAGTACCGCAGGAATCTTCACTGGGTGGCAGGTGTTAAGAGGCCTGAGGAGGTAGATGAGGATTTTTATTATTATCTTACTAGGCTTTATATTGGGTGGTTGAGCTTCCATAGAAATGTTCACAATGCTCTTATTGCTTGAATCAAGGTTAAATAGACAAATGCATAGTAATGTCCCTGGCCTCTTAGTTAAAGCTCTCCTTAGGTCCTTTCTAACAACCAGCCACATAGAACAATATGATTTCCCTGGGTTTATAATGGTCAATAGCTATTGAATTCATGTAAGAATTTCAATTGGGATATGGTCGGCCAAATATTTACAGTATATGCTGAAAAGAATTATTTATGTATTTCTTTTGATCTTCAAATATATATGTATGTGTGTATATATATGTATATATTCTTTATTTATTTATTTTTTATTTTTTAGGGAGCTTTCTGGAAAAAATTGGAAAGCCTGCTAAACAAATTTTAAAAGAGCTGTAACACTATACACACACACACACACACACACATATATATGGAAAAAATTAAAATAACATACATAGTCTCTACTAAAATAGAATAATAAAAAACTACCAATAAAAAAACCCAGAAGAATTGACTTGCATATAAAAAAGAAGAAAAAAGTTAAAAAGATATCATCAGACTTTGCAAGATGTCCATACTAATTTGTCAAATGGAGGATGTGAAAGAAGGAGCTCAAACTAACAATTAAAATGGGGAATATTTGGCAAAATTGAAGTTTTTTCTATTAAAAAACAAAACAGTTTAAAGAGGAAGATGCAATCATTCATAGGTTTCAATGAGCTTGTCACATTTCAGGCATCCCAGACATGTGTAAATCCATTTATTTAAATAAATTTGTTTGCTACTACTGTTTGCTAGGCACCACATGAGGTGTGTGAGAATGCAGAGATGAATCGTGCATATAACCTGTTTTAAGAAAGCTGTCAGGGCTGGGTGCGGTGGCTCACGCCTGTAATCCCAGCACTCTGGGAAGCTGAGGTGGGAAGACTGCTTGAGCCCAGGTGTTAGTTAGTTAGACCTTATCTCTATTAAAATAAATAAATAAATTAATAAATAAATAAATAAGTAAATAAAATAAGCATGTAAAATACTTAGAATTGTAACTAGCAATTAGTGAGAGCTCAATATGTGTTAGCCAACGCTGTGATTTCTCCAGTGGTTGCATAGAAATGTGACAGGAGGCGAATGAATCACAAGGTCAGGGGATCGAGACCATCCTGGCTAACATGGCGAAATCCCCTCTTTACTAAAAATACAAAAAATTAGCTAGGCGTGGTAGCAGGCCCCTGTAATCCCAGTTACTCTGGAGGCTGAGGCAGGAGAATCGCTTGAACCTCGGAGGCGGAGGTTGCAGTGAGCCGAGATTGTGCCACTGCGTTCCAGCCTGGGCAACAGAGCAAGATTTCCATCTCAAGAAAAAAATAAAAAAGAAAAAGAAAAGAAATGTGACGCTTGTCACAAGAGACTTTGAGAAGTGTAGTTTTTCTTTCGGTAGCCATGTGTACAACTGAAGTTATGGTTTTCTTACCAAAGAAGAGGAGAATGGATATTGGAGACAGCTAGCAGTCTATGCCACCCAAGAAAACATTCTATTTAATCCAGCCAGTCTTCATGGCTCTTACTGGACATAGTGCTGGTTGTTTGTATTTCTCCTCCAAATTGACACCCACACCATAGCACAACAGTTTTATGTGCTCTGCTAGGCAAAGAATGACATGGAGTTATTGCCTCTCTGTCTGGGCACAATGTGTCTCAGTGTGTCTAATTACGTAGCCCATTTGTTTCCCTGACATCTAGTTCAAGGATCCTAGAGTAAGAGACAGATTCTTGAAGCCTAATATTTTGCCTTGTTTATTTTGTAAATTCAAAATATGCTGGGAAGTCTTCCAGGCTATGTGAAAAAAAAAGTGGACCACAGCTCATGGCTAAAATGAAGTTGGTGAGCTCTTTTAATCTCTGCTAGCTGAGGTCCTGAGCAGCATGATCATCTAAGATTTGGAAGTGTCAGATGCTACAGTAGAATGCACAGTTTCTGAGTTAGCAGTCCTAGTACAGGAGAAGTGGGATGGTTGTGATGATTAATACTGAGTGTCAACTTGATTGGACTGAAGGATGCAGAGTACTAATCCTGGGTGCTTCTGTGAGGGTGTCGTCAAAGGAGATTAACATTTGTGTCAATGGGCTGGGGCAGGCAGACCCACTCTTAATCTGGATGAGCACCATCTAATCAGGTGCCAGTGAATATAAAGCAGGCAGAAGAATGTGAAAAGGTGAGACTGGCTTAGTCTCCCAGCCTACATCTTTCTCCCACGCCAGATGCTTCCTGTCGTCGAACATCAGACTCCAATCTTCAGTTTTGAGATTCAGACTGGCTCTTCTTGCCCCTCAAGCTTGCAGACAGCCTATTGTAAGACCTTATGATCATGTAAGTTAATACTTACTAACCTCCCCTTTATGTGTGTGTGTGTGTATATATATATATATATATATCCTATTAATTCTGTCACTCTAGAAAACCCTAATACAGTAGTATTATGAGCTAAATTGTGCCCCTTCAAAATTCATATGTTGAAGTCCTAATCCCCAGTACCTCAGAACATAACTATTTAGAGACAGCTCCTTTAAAGAGGTAATTAGGCTAAAACGAGGTCTTTAGAGTGGGCCCTAAGATGACTGGTGTTCTTAAATATAAGAAAAGGAGATTAGGACAAAGATGTACAGAAGGAAGATCATTTTAAGACACAAGAAGACAGCTATCGATAAGCCAATGAGAGGGCTCTCAGAAGAAACCAGCTCTGTTGATGCCTTGATCTCAGACTTCTTGTTTCCAGAATTGTGAGGAAAGAAATTTCCGTTGTTTAAACCACCCAGCCTGTGGTACTTTGTTACGGTTGCCCTAGAAAATGAATACAGGGGTTTTCTTAAAGTAGCATGGTAAAGCAGAGACCAAGTTGATGATCATCTTATGACACGGTAGGGTGTGCTCCAAGAGGGTATTTGGTCAAGGGCTTTGCTACTAGCCCCCTGGTGTGCTTGGACTAATGCAGTCACTTCCTAACTGGTTTTCCTGTTTTCATTCTTTTTCTCTTTTCTTTTCTTGTCTTTTTCTTTAAATAACAGCTTAATTGAGATGCAATTCACTTACCATAAAATTGACCCTGTGAAAGTATAAAATTAATAATTTTTGGTATATTCTCAGAGTTGTATAACAATCACTACAATTAATTTTAGGACATTCTCACCATCTCCCTCTCCAAATTCCATACCCATTAGCAGATACCCCATTTCCTCCCAACCCTTTCGGTTCCCACCCCCCAGACCCAATCAACCACTAATCTACTTTCTGTCTCTATAGATATGCCTATTAAATAAGAATGGTTCTCCAATACATTCCTGTCCAAATTTTTTAGGATTGGGTTGAGGAAACAGGCACTAACTGGAGCATTTTCTTGGAATAACTGAGACTGTCCTGGAAGGCTTAATAAGCCAAAGAACCTAGAATTGTCATTAGTATTTAAGCTACAGCAGTAGTGCCAAACTGTCGTCAGGTCTAGAGGGTTCGAATTGAGTGGAATGTAGTGAAGATGGCCACAAGGGAGACTATCATGCTTGAGAATTCTCTGGCAGGTGATCTTAAGACATAGTCACAAGAGGAGGAAAAAATGACAAAAAGCGAAATAACTAGATGAAAAAATAAAAAAGAATGACAAGAGAAAGAAAAATAGTAAGTATGTGACTAAAGATGGGAAGGGCTTTTTTTTTTTTTTTTTTTTTTTTTTTGAGACGGAGTCTCAGAGCTTTGCTCTGTCACCCAGGCTGGAGTGCAGTGGTGTGATTTCAGCTCACTGCAACCTCTGCCTCCCGGGTTCAAGTGATTCTCCTGTCTCAGCCTCCTGAGAAGCTGGGATTACAGGTGTGTGCCACCACACCTGGGCAATTTTTTTGTATTTTTAGTGGGGACGGGGTTTCACCATGTTGGCTAGGCTGGTCTTGAACTGCTAACCTCATGACCTGCCCACCTCGGCCTCCCAAAGTACTGGGATTACAGGTGTGAGCCACCATGCCCAGCCTGGAAGGGCTCTTTTAGCTTATAAGTACTATCTCAAACAGCACTGAGTTTTGTAGTTTGGTTGTTTCAAGCCAAGAGAAATTACAGTTTCAATAAAGTTTCCCGTTTTCTAGATTTCTCAGGTATTTCTAAACATCCCACTATAAGTAACGACAGAACATTAACCGTAGAGTGAATTTTTCCAAGATTCTTGCAGTATTTGGCTTTCAATCACCTTTAAGTGTAGAGTACATTTAAAATTAGATAATCCATGAAGTCATCTAGAAAATAAGAAAACATGTGATTACCATGCATTTATTAGTGAGCCACAGATTCCTTGCTGTTTCAGGCCAGTATGACTACATGCAAGGAAGTCTTTTGTAATAATTCAGCTGTAATAACATGCCTCATTTAGAATGTATTAGGAATATGCTTCTCTCACTGCTGATTTAAAAAAGAAAGAATGTATCAGGAAATTATCATTCATTTGAGTTTATTAGAAAATTTTGAATCAATTACGCCCAATTGCAATTAAATTTCTCCAATTTATCATGCTATACCTTGCACGAGTAGTCAAAGCGGACATAGTATACAAAGTATATAACACAAGGATAGTTTGAGTAATATGGTGGAAAGACTATATCACACGATTGTAAACGCCCTGGGATCAAGATCAAATTCTAATGATTTGCACAGCTAAGGGACTTTGTGGTGTAACACATGGTCTGATTTCCGCTTGTCCTGCATTATGTGTTAGAAATGGTTTGTGAAGGAATTCATCAATTTTGTAGCTTGCTTTATTTAGGCTCTGCACAGAGCATTCTATACTGTATGATTGTTCACTTTGTTTATCTTGTGCAGCTGTTTGCTAGAGAAACATAAGGAGGGGTTTTGAAAACAATTAATTTTTAAAAGAGATTGGGGGTTAGGAATGCTTTGGAGATGTTTATTAATCTTCTCATTTGAATTTAAAACAGCTTTGAACAGCTAGTTCATTGTTAGGTGTTGTGATTATGAATGGGGCACCTCTGTGTGAAACTACCAAGTTCTTCTTACAAGACCTTCCAAGCAGAAAATAACCTTTTCATTTCCTGTCCTTTACCTCCCAGAAGGGGGGAGGGGATTTGCAAATAAACCCAGCTTCACAAAAACCCAAGAATATATGGTTTAATTCGTTCTTTGAATTGGCCATATCTAACTACAGGAAGGAGAGTGATCTCTTGACCAAAACATCTAGCGTTCAGATTGCTTTTCTAGAAATTTAAGTGATCCGATCATATCCTTTTATTTTAATCTTCAACTGTATTTAATAAGGAAAACATAAAATATAAACAAAGGTAAAATATAAATATAGAACAAATCCAAGCAAATGATAATATTGATGGGAAGATTAGAAATATCATTGTTTAATTGGTCCTCTCATCACATTCTTTCTTTGAATATACCTGCATCATCTAGTTCTCCTGAAGTTCTTTTTTGGAGGTACTTTTTCTTAATGATCTTTCTTCTGAGTCTTACTGTTTATATTGGATTGCAATTTATATTTCATCATCTATTAACTTTATATGTTTATTGAAACTGTAGGAAAAGATCTGAATAAGTAAATTCTTTTTTTTTTTTTGGCAAACTTGATAGATTTGGCACAAGTTACCAGAATTTATAAACATAGCCAAAATGATCCTTTTAGTGGTCACTCAAAGAGACATTAGTTTTTTGCTTAAAATAGCATGAGGTTTAACATGCACTATAAATGCATAGATACTTTCATGCGCGTCTGTGTGAAGAGACCACCAAACAGGCTTTGTGTGAGCAACATGGCTGTTTATTTCACCTGGGTGCAGGCGGGCTGAGTCCGAAAAGAGAGTCAGTGAAGGAAGATAGGGGTGGGGCCATTTTATAAGACTTGGGCAGGTAAAGGAAAATTACAGTCAAAGGGGGTTTGTTCTCTGGTGGGCAAGTGTGGGGGTTGCAAGGTGCTCAGTGGGGGAGCTTTTTGAGCCAGGATGAGCCAGGAAAAAGACTTTCACAAGGTAATGTCATCACTTAAGGCAAGGACCGGCCATTTACACTTCTTTTTTGGTGGAATGTCATCAGTTAAGGTGGGGCAGGGCATTTTCACTTCTTTTGTGATTCTTCAGTTGCTTCAGGCCATCTGGGCATATACGTCAAAGTCACAGGGGATGCGAAGGCTTGGCTTGGGCTCAGAGGCCTGACATTCCTGCCTTCTTATATTAATAAGAAAAATAAAACAAAACAGTGTTGAAGTGTGGGGGCGGCAAAAATTTTTGGGGGGTGGTATGGAGAGAGAGAATGGGTGATGTTTCTCAGGGCTGCTTTGAGTGGGATTAGGGGTGGCGTGGGAACCTAGAGTGTGAGAGATTAAGCTGAAGGAAGATTTTGTGGTAAGGGGTGATGTTGTGGGGTTGTTAGAAGAAACATTTGTTATGTAGAATTATTGGTGATGGCCTGGATACGGTTTTGTATGAATTGAAAAACTAAATGGAATAAGAGAAGGAGAAAAACAGGTATAAAAGGTCTAAGAATTGGGAGGACCCAGGACATCTGATTAGAGAGTGCCTAAGGAGATTCAGCATAGTCCTGCCAGCAAAGATTATTTATTTACTTCAAGAGTTTAGAGTGGCAGTTTGGGGATAGCCCCAAGAGATATCAGCTGTGATGACTTGGAGAAACAGTGTAAACTGGCAGTGTAAACAAGAGCAGGGCATGTATGAGTAGTTGAGAACAGTGAATAGGAGTATGACTAGACAGAAGATAGTAAGGGTGACAAGTTTTTCGTGGCACAGTCTAAGTTGGTCTGGTGTCTGGAATGAGACTGAGGCCTAATAAAAAGGAGTGTCTTATACAGGAGCTTAAATGGGCTGTACCTTGTAGCATTCCAAGGACAGGCCTGAATTCTGAGAAGCAAAAGTGGTAAAAGTATTGCCCAGTCCTTTTTAAGTTGGTGGCTGAGCTTGGTGAGGTGTGTTTTTAAAAGACCATTAGTCTGTTCTACTTTTCCTGAAGACTGAGGACTGTAAGGGATATAAAAGTTTCACTGAATACTAAGAGCCTGAAAAACTGCTTGGCTGATTTGACTAATAAAGGCTGGTCTGTTATCAGACTGTATAGAGGTGGGAGAGCTAAACTGAGGAATTATGTCTGACAGAAGGGAAGAAATGACTGCGGTGGCCTTCTCAGACCCTGTACAAAAGGCCTCTACCTATCCAGTGAAAGTGTCTACCCAGACTAAGAGATATTTTAGTTTTCTGACTTGAGGCATGTGAGTAAAGTCAATTTGCCAGTCCTGGGTGGGGGCAAATCCTCGAGCTTGATGTGTAGGGAAGGGAGGAGGCCTGGACAATCCATGAGGGGTAGTAGAATAGCAGATGGAACACTGAGAAGTGATCTCCTTGATAGATTTCCGTGATGGAAAGGAAATGAGAGGTTCTAAGAGGTGGGCTAGCGGCTTGTTACCTACATGGAAGAGGTTATGAAGTGATGACAGAATAGAGTGGGCCTGTGAGGCTGGAAGGAGATATTTTCCTTGGTCTAAAAACTATTTGCCTTGTGTGAGAAGAGATTGATAGGTGGAAGTTTCAGCAGGGGAGTAGGTGGGAGTGACCGATGTGAAGGAGAAAAACTGGCCATGAGGGACAGAAGTTGGAGAGCTAGCTGCTTGTCTAGCCACCTTATCAGCATAAGCGTTGCCTAGAGCAATGGGATCTGACGCCTTTTGATGCCCCTTGCAGTGAATGACCCCAGCTTCCTTTGGAAGTAAAGCAGCCTTGAGTAGAGTTTTTATTAAAGAAGCATTAATGATGGAGGACCCTTGTGTAGTAAGAAAACCTCTTTCAGCCCATATGACCGCATGGTGGTGCAGAATATGAAAGGCATATTTAGAATCGGTATAGATACTGACATGTAGTCCTTTTGCAAGAGTGAGGGCTTGAGTTAAGGCAACTGTTCAGCTTGCTGAGAGGTAGTGGAGTGTGGCAGAACGGTAGCCTCAATGATAGATGTGGAAGATACTATAGCATAGCCTGCCTTTGCTGGTGAGTGCAGATTAGGCCTGGTGGAACTGCCATCAATAAACCAAGTGTGATCAGGGTGAGAAACAGGGAAGAAGGAAATGTGGAGAAATGGGGTGAACGTCAGGTGGATCAGAGAGATGCAGTCATGAGCGTCAGGTGTGGTATGCGGAATAATGTGGGAGGCCGGATTGAAGTCCGGGCCAGGAACAATGGTAATTGTGGGAGACTCAACAAAGAGTGAGTACAGCTGAAGGAGCCAGGAAGCAGAAAGTACATGCATCAGGTATGAGGAAGAAAATAGATTTTGGAAGTTATGAGAACTGTAGAGAGTGAGTTGAGCATAGTTTGTGATTTTGAGGGCCTCTAAAAGTATTAAAGCAGCAGCAGCAGCTGCACACAGACATGAGGGCTAGGCTAAAACAGTAAGGTCAAGTTGTTTGGACAGAAAGGCTACAGGGTGTGGTCCTGGCTGTTGTGTAAGAATTCTGGACCACGCTAACCATGCCTAGGAAGGAAAGGAGTTGTTGTTTTGTAGAAGGTGCTGGGGTTTGAGAGATCAGTTGGACACGATTGGCAGGGAGAGCATGTGTGTTTTTGTGAGAATTATGCCGAGATAGGTAACAGATGAGGAAGAAATTTGGGCTTGACTGAAGTAATGAGGGCTGTCTGTGGAGCTTTGCGGCAGTACAGCCCAGGTAATCTGCTGAGCCTGATGGGTGTCAGGGTCAGTCCAAGTGAAAGCGAAGAGAGGCTGGGATGACAGGTGCAAAGGAATAGTAAAGAAAGCATGTTTGAGATCCAGAACAGAATAATGGATTGTGGAGGGAGGTATTGAGGATAGGAGAGTATACAGGTTTGGCACCATGGGCTGGATAGGCAAAACAATTTGGTTGATAAGGCATAGGTCCTGAACTAACTTGTAAGGCTTGTCTGGTTTTAGGACAGGTAAAATAGGGGAATTGTAAGGAGAGTTTATAGGCTTTAAAAGGCCATGCTGTAGCAGGCGAGTGATAACAGGCTTTAATCCTTTCAAAGCGTGCTGTGGGATGGGATACTGGCATTGAGTGGGGTAAGGGTGATTAGGTTTTAATGAGATAGTAAGTGGTGCATGATCGATCGCCAAGGAGAGAGTAGAGGTATCTTATACTTGTGGGTTAAGGTGGGGGGAATACAAGAGGAGGACACAAAGGAGGCTTTGGATTGGGAAGAAGGGCAGCAATGAGATGTAGCTGTAATCCAGGAATAGTCAGGGAAGCAGATAATTTAGTTAAAGTGTCTCAGCCTAATAAGGGAACTGGGCAGGTGGGGATAACTAAAAGGAGTGCTTAAAAGAGTATTGTCTAAGTTGGCACCAGAGTTGGGGAGTTTTAAGAGGTTCAGAAGCCTGGCTGTCAATACCTACAACAGTTATGGAGGCAAGGGAAACAGGCCCTTGAAAATAAGGTAATGTGGAATGGGTAGCCTCTGTATTGATTAAGAAGGGGACGGACTTACCTTCCACTGTGAGACTTACACGAAGCTCGGCGTCCGTGATGGTCTAGGGGACTTCTGAGGTGATTGGGCAGCGTCAGTCTTTAGCTGCTAAGCCAAGAAGATCTGGGAAGCAGTCAGAAAGCCTTGGGCCAGAGTTCCAGGGGCTCTGGGAGTGGCTGCCAGGTGAGTTGGACAGTCCAATTTCCAGTGGGGTCCCACACAGATGGGACTCGGCTTAGGAGGAATCCTGGGCTGCAGGCATTCCTTGGCCTGGTGGCCAGATTTCTGGCACTTGTAGCAAGCTCCTGTGGGAGGAGGTTCTGGAGGAACACCTGGCCGCTGCGGTTCAGACATTTGGAAGTTCTTGTGTGCTGGAGATGTGGCTGGGGTTTGTCTCACAGTGGAGGCAAGGAATTGCAACTTTTTTCTATTATTGTACACCTTGAAGACAAGGTTAATTAAATCCTGTTGTGGGGTTTGAGGGCCAGAATTTAATTTTTGGAGTTTTATTTAATGTCGGGAGCAGAATGGGTAATAAAATGTATTTTGAGAATAAGATGGCCTTTTGACCTTTTAGGGTCTAGGGCTGTAAAGTGTCTCAGGGTTGCTGCCAAAGGAGTCATGAACTGGGCTGGATTTTTATATTTGATGAAAAAGAGCCTAAACACTATCTGATTTGGGATAAAGAAAAAGGAGCATTAACCTTGACTATGCCTTTAGCTCCAGCCACCTTTTTAAAAGTAAATTGCTGGGCAGGTGGGGGAGGGCTAGTCATGGAACGAAACTGTAAGCCAGACCCGGTGTGAGGAGGGCAGGTGATAAAAAGATTATAGGGTGGAGGAGCGGAGGCTGAGGAAGAATTGGGACCTGGAGCAGCCTGGGGAGGAGGGGAGAGGTCAGATGGGTCTGTAGAAAAGGAAGATTAGAAAGACTCAGTGACGCTTGGGGTTGGGACTGAGGGGACAGGTGGGAGGGAAAGAAGGAAGATTGGGAACAGAGACTAGAGAGGGACCGATGTGTAAAAGAATGCCTGGACATCAGGCACCTCAGAACATTTGCCCATTTTATGACAAGAATTATTTAGATCTTACAGGATGGAAAAATGGAAAGTGCCGTTTTCTGGCTATTTGGAACTACTGTTGAGTTTGTATTGGGGTCAAGCAGCATTGCAGAAGAAAATAAGATGCTTAGATTTTAGGTCAGGTGAGAGTTGGAGAGGTTTCAAGTTCTTAAGAACACAGGCTAAGGGAGAAGGAGGAATGGAGGGTGGAAGTTTGCCCATAGTGAAGGAGGCAAGCCCAGAGAAAAGAAAGAGTAGAGACACAGACGGAAGGGGTTCGGAGGTTCTTACCCTCCAGAAAAGCAGCAAAGGGGTTAGGGCACAGAGATACGAGGTCGGGGCGTGGAAATAAGGGATTGAGGCCCAGAGATATAAGAGGCTGGGGCATGGAAATAAGGGATCAGGGCACAGAGATATATGGGGTTGGGGTACTTGCCCCTCCCCTAGAAAAGCAGGACTTGCCACTAAGGGTGAAGGAGAAGGGGTTGGGGATTTCTTGCCCTCCAGAAAGGTGGAGAAGGGGTAGAGACATGGAGAGAAGGGGTTGGGGTGCTTGCCCCTCCCCCAGAAAAGCGGGACTTGCCACTAAGGGTGAAGGACCAAGGCAGGCATCCCTGCATGGTCTGATGCCTCTGCAACGTGGGTGAATAATCAGAGAGGTGTCCCTGCAATATGATTAAACACCAAGGGAAGGCTGCCTTCCCAGTCCGTGACCAGCGCCGGAGTTTTGGGTCTCCTTTGTCTCCTTTGTCTCTACCAGAAAATGAAAGGAATTGAAATTAAAAGAAGGGAGAGATTGAAGTGTGGTGCCAAGATTGAAAGGAGAAAGAGGTTGAGGGATAGTGAGGGAGATTGAAGAAGAGAGTAAAAAGAGGCCGCTTACCAGATTTGAAATTGGTGAGATGTTTCTTGGGCTGGTTGGTCTGAGGACCCGAGGTCGTAGGTGGATCTTTCTCATGGAGCAAAGAACAGGAGAACAGGGGATTGATCTCCCAAGGGAGGTCCCCCGATCTGAGGCACGGCACCAAATTTCACTTGCGTCCGTGTGAAGGGACCACCAAACAGGCTTTGTGTGAGCAACATGGCTGTTTATTTCACCTGGGTGCAGGCAGGCTGAGTCCGAAAAGAGAGTCAGTGAAGGGAGATAGGGGTGGGGCCATTTTATAAGATTTGGGCAAATAAAGGAAAATTACAGTCAAAGGGGGTTTGTTCTTTGGTGGGCAAGAGTAGGGGTTGCAAGGTGCTCAGTGGGGGAGCTTTTTGAGCCAGGATGAGCCAGGAAAAAGACTTTCACAAGGTAATGTCATCACTTAAGGCAAGGACTGGCCATTTACACTTCTTTTGTGGTGGAATATCACCAGTTAAGGTGGGGCAGGGCATTTTCACTTCTTTTGTGATTCTTCAGTTACTTCAGGCCATCTGGGCATATACGTGCAAGTCACAGGGGATGCGATGGCTTGGCTTGGCTTGGGCTCAGAGGCCTGACAGACATTAATGATAGAGTTCAAAGACTCTGATGAATGTGTACCCATATAATAACCAACTCAATGAAGATTTAGAGCATTTCCATCACCCCAGCAAGCTCCCTTGTGATTCGTTTCCCATCACTCTCCATTCTCCCTTCCAATGACCCCACACAACTACTATTCTGATTTCTATCATCAGATTTTTGTTTTGCCTCTTCTGAAACTTTAGGTAAATGGAATCATACTTTTTGTTTGGCTTCTTTCTTTCAACATGATTTTGAGATTCATCCATGTTACCTGTGTCAGTGATTTGTTTCTTCTTATGGCATGAGTGTATCAGTTTGCTAACCTTTTGCTTGTTCATAGGCATTTTGGCTATTTCCAGTTTGGCTTGTTATAAATAAAGTTGCTATAAACATTTCTGTACAAACTTTTGTAGAAATAAGTTTTCATTTCTTTTGGGTAAATAGCTGGAAGTAGAATGGTTGGGTCACTGGCTTGTATATGTTTACCTTTATAAAAAATTACCAAATACTTTTCCAAAGTGATGATACCATTTTTCACTTCTACCTGCAACATATTAGAGTATCAGTTGTTTTACAGCGTAACTAATACTTGGTAGACAAATCTTTTAATTTTAGCCATTGTGGCAGATAGGCAGGAATAGTTTATTGTAGTTTTAATTTGCATTTTCTTGGCAACTGATAATGTTGAAAACATTTTATGTACATATTGGTCATTTTTATATCTTTTATGAAGTGTCTTTCTCTATTGTTTTTATTTGGTTGTCTGTTTTATTACTGGGCTATACAAGTTTTATAAATTTCCTAACAATCCTTCACACACATAGATATTATGAATTCTTTCACCCTGTCTGTGTCTAGCTTATTCATTTTAGTAGTAATGTCTTTTGATGAGCAGTTTTGAATTTTGACGAAGTCTCATTTTTCAAAATTTCCTCTGTCTGGTCCATTCTATCTGTCTTGTGTAAAAATTTTTTGTCTACCTTATGTTTGTGAAAATATATGGCAATTTCTTTTATAAAAGCATTATAGTTTTATCTTTAATGTTATGTCAATGATTCATCTCAAAATAATTTGTATGTAGAGTTTGAAGTAGGAGTCAAGGATCAATTTTCTTCCTATATGGATACCCGTTTGTTTCAGTCCCATTTGTTGAAAAGACTTTCCTTTGGTTGCCAAATATATTGTTTACATACGTAAAAACCAGTTCACCATATGATGGTGGGTCTCTTTCAAGACTCTGTTATATATTTGTCTATTCTTATGTCATTGTAACACTTATTTGATATTGTAGCTTTATAGTAGTAAATCTTGAAATTAGATAGTGTAAGTCTTCAACTTTATTCTACTTTTTCAAGATTGTTTTGGCTATCTTAGCTCTTTTCATTTTTACATAAATTTTGAAAATTAGCTTGTCAGTTTCTACAAAAACTTGTTAGGATTTTTCTTGAGATTCCATGAATCTAAAGATCAATTTAGTGAGAAGTTACATCTTAATACTCTTTATCTCAATCAATAAACATGGGTCACCTCACTATTTATTTGAGTCTTCATTAATTTCTCTCAACATTGTTTGGTAGTATTCAGAGTAAATGTGTTGGACAGCTTATATTCAACTTATTCCTGGGTATTTTATGGTTTTTTGATACTATTATAGATGGTGCTTTTGAATTTCATTTTTCATTTGTTGTTGCTAGTATATAGAAACACAATGGTTTTTATTGTCCTTGTATCCTGCAAATGTACTAAATTTTCTTACTAGATTTAATAGATTATTTTGGATTACTTAGCAATTTTTATGTATACAATTATATTGCCTGCAGATAAGGACAATTTTATTTCTTCCACTCCAGTGTTTATGCATTTTATTTCTTTCTCTTACCTTATTGCATTGCCAAGGGCTTCTGGTACAATGTTTAATAAAAGCAGTGAGAGTGAACATGCTTACTTTGTTACTAATACTAGAAGGGGGAAAGTATTCAGTCTTTAATCATTAAGTATAATGTTAGTTATAGGTTTTTCATAGATGCCTTTTCCTTTATTAGACAGGAAATTTCCTTTTGTTACTAGTTTGCTGAGAGTTTTAATCATGAATGGGCGTCAAAATTTGCATTAGCTTTTCCACATCGATTGTGATGTTTGTTGATTTTTTTGAATATTGAACCAAACTTACATTCTTGGATTAAATCCCACTGGGAGAGATATAGATATACATATATATAAGCATATGTAGTAATGTAAATAGTAATAAATAGTAATATAGTATAAATAGTAATACTATAAATAGTAATATATAGTAATATAAATATATATTAATATATATAGAGTAATATAGATATAGTAAGATAATATAGTAATATAGATATATATTACTATATATACATATACCTATAAATACTATATATACTATATTACTATATATACATATACCTATAAATAGTAATAGAAATAGTAATAAATAGTAATATCATATAAATAGTAATATATAGTAATATAAATAGATATATCTGTCTATATTAGAATATGTATAAATAAATAGATATGTATCTATTTATATTAGTATATATACTAATTTATATATCTCTAATATATATTTATTAATATTACTAATATTTACTAATAATATTAGTAAATCAAGTATATATAATAAAAATTGTATTATATATAAAACTATTTTTTGCATCAACATTTATGGGAAATATTGGTCTGTAATTTATTTTTTAGCAATGATTCTTATCTGGTTTTGATGTAAAGTTTATGACGGCCTCATAAAATTAGTTGAGAACTGGTCCCACTTTCTTTCATTTCTTAAAGAGTTTGTGTAACATTGGTGTAATTTTTCCTTAGCTCATTGATATAATTCACTAGTGAGGTCATTTGGGCTTCTAGTGTTCTTTATGGGAAAGTATTTAATCATGAGTTTCATTTTTATATTAGATAGAGGACTATTCAGATTTTCTATTTTCTTTTAGCACTTTTGAACACAAATTTTTGTTTTTTAAAAATTCATTTTATCTAGATTGGTGAATTTATTAGCATAATGTTGTTTAGAATTTTTTTTTTTATCTTTTTAGTATCTGGTAGTTTTTTTTATTGCTAATATTTATTTTATTTCTTTTCCCCCCACAGAGAGTCAAGCTAGAGGTTTATCTTGCTTGAAAATTTTTCAGTTATTTGGATCTGTATGCTGACATTTTTCATGAATCAAAGTTGAAAAAAAAAATTAGCTATTAGGTCTTCATTTTTTTCTACCCCATCCTCTCTCTCACCTCTTTTTTTCTGGCTGCAATCACATATATTAGACTTCTTGAAACTCACATATATTAGATTCTTTTGATGCATTGTTTAACTTTTTCTAATTTTCTTTTCTTTCTGTGCTTTATTTTGTCTTTAAGTTTACTGATGTATTATTTCATTCTGTTCAATCAGCTATTAATCCCATATAATATTATTTTATTTAATATACTATATTTTTTCAGTTATATTATTTATATTTTTTGTAACTTTTCCAAATTGCTTCTAAAATTCCCCATAGTTTCACCCATTATATTATATGCCCTATACACTGTAACATATTAATCATAGTTATTTTAACTTTCTTGTCCATTTGTTGGTAAATTTCTTTTAAGTGACTTTTCCCTTGACTACAGGTCATATTTTCCTATATAGTGATTTTTATTATATTTTGGATATTCTGGGCAATGCATTGTTGAGATGTCATATCTTTTATTTTTCTCTGAAGGGTGTTAATTTATATTCTAGTATGCAGCTAAATTACTGGCAGGTTATTTCAATAAGTGGAGGCTTCGTTTCTCTTTTTGATGGTAGGTCTATTTTTTGTATTTTCCTTAGTCCTGCAAGGAATTCCTTAGTTTTGGGAAGTAGTTTTTATAATGAGACATGGCTCTTCTGGGATTTCAATAGAAAGACAAAGGTGTTTACCAAGACCCCCTGACTTAGAAGGATGTGCATCCAAATCGCTCTCTTTCCTGTGTTGGGCAGCAGCTGAAAATTCTGGTTACATCTTTCAGACTTCCAAATATTGTTTTACCCTTGAACTCTTTGGCGTTTCAACTATGCACAGCTTAGGGATCTGTCAGGGTTTGAAGGTAATTTATTTGCAATTTTAAAGCTTTCCTTTTTTATTCTTTCTTTCTAAAATGTCTCCCCGGTTTTATAACTTTTCCGGAAGTACCATTCACCTTTTTCGGACTCTTTATACCTAAAAGACTGTACCTTTCTGCTTCATTTCTAGACATCATGTGCAGTGTGGACCTGAGGACTTAACTCAGACAATAAGCTTATTAAGCATGTATTTCATTTAATATGGTTCCACTTTTTCAAGGGTCAAACCCCCTTCAATTTCTACCTTCTTTTGGCCACTCCCCATTACCTTCAAAATTTTTAAAATATTTTGTCCAGAGTTTATAATTCCAAGAAGACTAGTGCTATATAAGCTACCAAAACTGAAACTCCAAAGAAGCATTTTTTTGTTTACCCTTGGTAATTTATCTACATCTATATCTATAATTAATTACAACCATATATCACTTCATGATGGGAATATGTTCTGAAAAATGTGTCATTAGGTGATTTAGTCATTGTGTGAAAATCATAGAATGTACTTACACAAACCTAGATGGTGTAGCTTACAAAACACCTAGGCTATGTGATGTAGCCTATTGCTCCCAGCTACAGATCTGTTGATGTACTGAATATTCTAGGCAATTGTAACACAATGGTAAGTATTTGCATATCTAAACATTGTTAAACATAAAAAGGTACAATAAAAATATGGTTTAAAAGATAAAAAATGGTACGTCTGTAGGGTACATACCATGAACGGAGCTTGCAGGACTGGAAGTTGATCTGGGTGAGTCAGTGAGTGAGTGGTGAATGAATATGAAGGCCTAGGACATTATTATGCACTACTGGAGACTTACAAACACTGTACACTTAGGCTACACTAAGTTTATAGAATTGTTTTTCTTCAGTAATAAATAACTTACTATAACTTTTTCACTTTATGTTTAATTTTTTAAACTTTTTGACATTTTTATAACACAGTTTAAAACACAAACACATTGTATAGCTGTACAAAAATATTTTCTTTATGTATATCCATATTCTGTAAGTTTTTTTATTTTTGTTTCTATTTTTATTTTTCACTTAAAAATTTTTTTTTGTTAAACACACGCACGCACACACACACACACACACACACGTAGAACATTAGCCTAGGCCTACAGAGGGTCAACATCATTGATATCGCTGTCTTCTACCTCTGCATCCCCATTTCAGGTGGAATAACCTGCATCCAGCTGTCATCTCCTGTGATAGCAATGATTTCTTCTGGAATGCCTCCTGAAAGACCTTCCTGAGGCTGTTTCACAGTTAACTTTTTTTTGAAGTATTAGGCATATACTTGTTTTTAAAAAATTTATTTTTATTTCAATAGCTTTGGGGTACAGGTGATTTTGGTTACATGGATAAGTTCTTTAGTGGCGATTTCTGAGATTTTGGTACAAACATTCACCTGAGCAGTGTACATGCAAAACGTAGTCTTTTATCCCTCACTCCCCTCCGACTCTTATTCTCCTCAGTTCCCAAAGTCCATATCATTCTTATGTCTTTGCATCCTCATAGTTTAGCTCCCACTTTTAAGTGAGAACATAGGATATTTGGTTTTCCATTCCTGAGTTGCTTACTTAGAATAATGGCTTCCAGCTCCATTCAAGTTGTTGCAAAAGACGTTTCATTCCTTTTTATGGCCAAATAGTATTCCATAGTGAATATGTACTACATTTTCTTTATCCACTGCTTGGTTGATGGACACTTAGGCTGGTTCCATATCCTTACAACTGTGAATTGTGATGCTATAAACATGTGTGTGCATACTTCTTTTTCATATAATGACTTTTCCTTTGGGTAGGTGCCCAGTGGTGGGATTGCTGGATGGAATGGTAATTCTACTTGTAGTTCTTTAAGGAATCTCCATACTGTTTTCCATAGTGGTTGTACTAGTGGAGTGTACTCTAAAATAAGGATTATAGTATAGTAAATACATAAACTAGTAACATAGTCATTTATTACCATTATCAAGTATTATGTACTATACATAATTGTATGTGCTATACTTTAATATGACTGGCAGCACAGTAGGTTTGTTTATACCAGCATCACCACAAACATGTGAGTAATGCACTGGGCTACAAGGTTACCGTGGCTAAGAAATCATTAGGTGATAGAAATGTTTCAGCTCCATAGTAACTTTACAGGGACCACCATTGTATGTGTGGTCCATTGTTGACTGAAATGTCATTATGTGGGACATGACAATGTTTATGTTTATATTTAACTAAATGTCCTTTAATAATTTCCAGGGTATACGAATGAACTCTTTATCATGATACCATAAGGAGGACTTCCTCATTTGTCCTTGCAGATTTGGATTTATTAAGATTGTGATAAAATGTCTCTCTTGGTTTTATCTAAAGTTGAGTTTATCATTTCTTTCCAAAACATGGTTTTTCTCTCATGTTTCTTATTTCAGTAATTAGTACCCAGTCACTTAACGTAGAAACCAGAGATTCATCCTTATATTTTCTCCTTTCTTTAATCCTAACATCCAAGAGGCAGTCAAAGCAAGAACTTAGAGCATAGGCTCTGTCTTGCTTTCATCCCTGCTCTTTCTACTAGTAGTTGCACGGTCTTGTATTAACTCACATAAAATGCTTAGATTAATTCCTAGTATGTAATAAGTGCTAAATAAATGTCCTATTTATTACCACAAATAAAAACATAAATCAATAAGTCAATCATAAATCAATCATTACTTATCAGCATTTGAATCTTTCAATTTCTTTGCCACCTTCCAGTCTAAATTCCTACTCCCACCTAAATTGCTGTAACAAGCACCTAATTATTCTTCTCCATTTCTACTCCCCAACTTCAGTTCATTTCCCATCCTACTGCCAGACTGAGCTTTTCAAAATGAACTTATCATGTTGCTCTGCTGTGTAATACCGTTTAGTGCTTCCATTTGCTTTCAGTATAAATTCCTATGTAAATCCTTACCGTATAATCCTTACCATATATAACAGTGTCATATAGCCTCTGTTTTCCTATCAGGCCTTGTATTGCAACAGTCTCCTCTCTTGTTTTCACACTCCACCCACATTGTTGTTGTTGTTGCTTTCTTTCTTTTTTTAAATAATTGTTCCTAGAAACTCCCCGATTTCTTATTCATTTTAGGACACTTGCACTCATTGCCTCTCTCAAGTTTCAGCTTCATTGTTCCCTCATCAGAGTAAGCTATTTCTAACCCTCCCTTTGAATATGACCTGGTTCAACTAATCTAAAACTTTGGTTTTTGAGAAGGTTAATAAAATTGATGTCTTTAACCAGACTGACCAAAGAAAAAGAGAAAAGGTGGCAAACCACCAATATAGAAATGAAAGAGAGAACTGCAGACCATGAAGTCAGTAAAAGGAAAATAAATAAATTTTGTAAGAAACTTTATGGCAATACATTTGACAAATTGGATGAAATGAACAAATTTCTTTACAAATTTCTTTTTTAATTAATCTTCTTTGAAAAATTTTTTTTTTATTTCCATAGGTTTTTGGGGAATAGGTGGTATTTAGTGATTTGTGAGATTTTGGTTCACCCATCACCCAGGTAGTGCAGGCTGGACCCAATTTGTAGTTTCTTATCCCTCACCCACTTCTCACCCTTTCCCCGTCCTCAAAGTCCATTGTGTACAGATACAAATTCTGAAGGCTTAAGAATTTTCTCAAGAAAAACAACATGAATAGTCCTATATCTATTTTTAAAATCAAGTTCATAGTAAAACTTTTTCAACAAAGAATTCTCCCATCCCAGACAGTGTCACTGTCAAGTATTTAAAGAAGTAATATTATTCTTCTACCAACTTTTCCATAAAATACAAGAGCTGAGAATACTTTCCAACTCATCCTATGAGGTTTGCATAGTTTCAGAAAGGAAATATGCTGTAATCATTATCTTCATTCTTCCTCATGTAATACATGTTTTTTTCTGACTGCCTTCAAGATTTTCACTTTATCTTTGTTTTTCAGCAGTTTGAATATGATGTGTCCAAGTGAAGGGTTTTTAAGTGGTGGTATGATGGTGATTCGTAGTGTTCTCTGAGCTTCTTGAATCTGTAGTCTGATTTTTTTTATTATTTTTGGAAAATGTTGGCCATTATTTCTTCAAATATTTCTCATTCCCTATTCTTTCTTGTGTACACTGGGATTCCAATTACACATGTGTTAGACCTCTTGATATTGTTTCATGGCTCTTAGATGTTCTGCTCTGTATTTTTAATTATTTTTTCTTTAATATTTCAGATTGGGTAACTTGTATTTACTCATCTTTAAGTTCATTAATTTTTTTTCCTCCATGGGCTTGGCAGTGTTGAATCTACTGAGGAACCTGTCAAAGTAATTCTTTATCACTTATGATTTTTTGTTGTTGCATTTCTATTCGGGTCTTTCTATTAGTTTTCATCACTCGGCTAAAATTTCCCATTTGTTCATGCATGTTGTCCACATTTTCCACTAGAACTTTTAATACAATAATTTATTTTAAATTCTTTGTCTGATTGTTTCAACAATTGGGTCACATCTTCTTTGCTTCTTAACAGTGGGTTTTTTTTTTTATAGTCTTATAATTTTTGGTTGATTGAAACCAGGCATTGTGTTTAGGACAATAGAGACACTGGTAAATTGTATTTATGCCTGAGTAATGGGCATGCCTCTCTATTGCTGTGGTGGGGTACATTAAGTCAGTGTATGCAGAAGTTGAAATGGGTTTGTTTGTTTTGCTGTGGTTACCTTCATTGTACTACAGTCTTCAAATTTCCTCCAGGGCTGTCTTGTAGTTAAGTTGGGGGCTGAATCTTTCAGATATTTCTCAGTGATCATGTTCTGCCTCAACTTTTGGTCTTCCCTAGGAGCTCATACCTTTGAGTAGGTTTTCTCTCTGTCCTTGCCCGTCCTTCAGTGGTAGACTACTTTTACTTGATACTTAATGCTAGCTAGCCTGGTGTTGGGGCTGAGGTAAAAGGGCCTTTCCTGTTGTCCTTTTTTTATTCCCAGTCTTAGGCAGTCCCTGTGAACCTGGGTCTCAAGAGTGGAATTTTCCAAATGATTCTGCCCCTCTTTCATATGATATCCATACTCCCTGCTATCCGTATGATAGTCTTATACCTTTGGTAGGTCTTGTGGGGAAAAAGTTTTCTGCCTTTCCCTCAGTCATAAGAGATCTTGAATGGTCAGAGCCCAGGATGGTTCCTTCCTCCTTTCCCAGTGGTACGAGTTTTTGGTTTTGTTTTCCTGTCTGCTTTTCCTAGCTGCAGTTGGGCCCTACCTGTGCCCTGCCTTTTCCCCATGCTCTTAAGGCATTTATTCGGTAAGTGAGATGGGGGAAAGGATCTAGATGGGGCTTTTTGCCTCTCCTGCAGGGGAGGCTACCCCTCCCCTCTCCGAAGCACATAGGCCAAGGGAAGTTTTCTGTGGTCTCTTGCCCTGCCCCTTTGGCATTATACTCTCTCATTAGTTAGTACATGGTGATGGTGGTGGAGAAGAGCCTGTGAAGTGGTACAAACACTCTTTATGTCTGTGGCTCCCAGGGGCTCCTATACTTTCAAGTAAGTTCACACTGAGCTGTTAGCAATTCATCTTAAACTTTAAGCTAAAATCTTTTTATCCCTTTGTGTGGCATCCTATTTTCCTCCCATACTCTACTCCACCTGGCCAGGGCTTATGTTTGACTCTCCTCAGAGGCACTTGTCTTTTTTAAACTTTGAGGCTGGTTTGTTACCTTGAGAACTTAGCTCTCTTATGTTTAAGAAAAGTTAAATGATTTTTCTGAAATATTTAAAGGGCAGCTATATTCCTCCTCATCAGTCTGTTTTTTAGGTATTATGCAATGAAAAGAACATGTTTTTATATCCATGGAACTTTCAAGTTTTCTTATTTTCCCCAATTTTTTCCATTTCCTTTCTTATTTTCCCCTTTGATTCTTTTTCATTATTTTCCACATTTCTTCCCCCACCAAATGTCCTTGGCTTGTCCTTTTATTTCCTAGCCCTTTCATCTGTGTAGGTTTCTCAATACCAGTGTCTCTTTTCTTTGAGTCTATGCCTTTGTCATTATTCTTTTTCAATTTGCTTTAAATACTCTTCGTGTCTTTTTTTTTTCTCATATGTTGTGTCTTTCCTATTGTGGGGAAAGAATTTATAAAAGGGAACTTAGAATTTACCTGGTAGATATTTAAAATTGCATTTTAATCTTTAATGTAAAATATCTGTAATTATTGAGTGCCTGATATGACTTCATGAACTTTAAGTGCCTCCAAATACCCTCCATCTGTTTTGAGCCGTGCTGCATTTGTTGGGTTGTATTTCCAGAAGGCTGCTAGGCTTTAAACTTGGAATTTCAAGTACCTCAAGTCTCCTATGTCCAAAACGACGTTGATCTCATTCTCTCTAAGTTTGTTCTATCATTCTAGTCACATGTTAGAATCTGCAAGGTCATTATCATCTCTTTACTCAAATTCCTTATCATAGCAATTCTATCTTTTAAATTTCCTTTGAATCTGCCTATACTGCTATTGCCTCACTCCCCAAATGTATTAGTCTGTTTTCATACTGCTGATAAAGACACACCTGAGACTGGGTAATTTATAAAGAAAAAGAGGTTGAATGGACTCACAGCTTCATGCGGCTGGGGAGGCCTCACAATCATGGTAGAAGACAAAGTCACATCTTACGTGGCAGCAGACAAGAGAGAATGAGAACCAAGCAAAAGGGGTTTCCTCTTATAAAACCATCAGATCTCATGAGACTTATTCACTACCAGGAGAATAGCATGGGAGAAACTGCCCCTGTGATTCGATTATCTCCTACCAGGTCCCTCCCACAACTCATGGGAATTATGGGAGCTACAATTCAAGATGAGATTTGGGTGGGGACATAGCCAAACCATATCACCAAGTTAATTATTTCTTGTTAATATTATTCATATCTCCCTACTGAGATTTCTGTAACAGAATTAAGGTTACTGGAATTTCTGCATTGCCAGATCTACTGGTTCACAATCTTCATTCACTTTAAGCATTGGTAGCATTTGGCATTATTCTTCATGACAAGTACTTGAACAGTCAAATAATATTATGTAAAAAATATTTACTATGACTTACACCATTGTCTCCCCCTGCTACAAGATCTTACCATGTACTGTCCCCTGTGTTTACAATATTCTTCCCACTCCCCACCTTTGCCCCTCGCCACTATTCTCCCTTTCTGAATCCCCAGTAATTAGTAGAGTTCTTTGCATATAGTTGGTGTTTAATAATGCTTATTAAATAAATGGATAACTAATATTCCAGTCAAACTGCAGTAGTTTTAAAATTTTGTGTGTAGAAGCAAAAACATCTCTATGAAAGAAATCTTACTTGGAACCCTAACACATAAATATGAAAAAGCAGAGCATTCTAGTTACAGCTTGCAGAGAGGGTTCTGGGGACGGGGTGAGCACACGGGTGGGGAGTGGTGGGCACACAGGAAACTTGAGTCTCAGAAGCCTGCTGAATCCTTGGTTAAGCTCCAAGGTTTCTCCTTTCCCTGGACCCCAAGACAGCTTCCAAGAATCAGGGAGCTCCGCAGAATGCAGCTGGAACACCTCTGCTCCAGACAATTATTCTGAAAAAAATAGAGGTGGGAGATGTGTGTGTGTGTGTGTGTGTGTGTTTGTGTGTGTGTGTGAGAGAGAGAGATACATACCTGTTGACCCAACAGTGAATTCAGGAAGCTTTAATCAAAGTGAGGGCAGTCACTATTCTCAGGCATATTTCTATGTTGGCTCTTAAATACATAAATTGCTTATTTAGTCAATAGAGAAGATCCTTTCCCTTTTGCCAGCTCTTGTTTTATACCTCCTTGGTCAGAAGCACTTAAAGGGCAAATGCGTAAATGATTATTGAGAGTAATTTGCTATTCTGCGTGCAAAACAAAGCAAATATCTTGTGAAATGGCATTGTTTTGGGGCAGTAATATATACATTGTAGCATTTCATTAATTCCTTTTCATTTATGCACTTCACTCTGTGCAGGTTACTGACAGTCGATTTAAAATATGTATTACTTTAGCTGGTAAGTGTACATAAAATCACTAAATCAAATTTGCACGAACATCAATTCAGAAAAATTAAACATGTGGACAGTCACCAAGGACAAAAGGCCAACACACTTCCATATACTTTCTCTTCTTGAGTTTTTGCTAAGCTACGAATTCTTCCTACTTTAAACACAACTGTGAAGTTTCTGTTGGAATCAGCTCTCATTTTTAGTGGCTGCTTCTTTATGCATCAGAGGAATCAAAGTAAATTTTTATAGGAAAATAAGTGTTTAAAAATCTCTTTTAAAAAGGTACACGGAAATCAACAGTGTATTTTATAACAAAAATAATCAATGGGCTTCTTGTTTTTTTGTGTATCTTGCCTGAGCCACGACATTTTACTTCTGACAAGACTCTTTGGCAGGACTTTTTTCTGTCAAAAAGGGGGTGCCAGTATTCACATATTGACAAATTGTGAAATGTCCTTTTCATCCCTAGTTTTCTTGCAATGTCACTGCCTCTCTTTTTTACCTTTGTAAAGTTACAACTTCTGAAACTTCATTGCATAGAATGTGAAGTTAGGTGAATAAATGTGTTTGTAAAAATCAGTAAAAAGAAAAGATGATTTATCCTCTTTACTTCTTAGCTATACTTTGTGGTAGCCCAGGTCTCAATAAGGTTCTAAGTACACTAAGGCTTGCAAACCTATTCTTAGCGAATGAACCACTGAGGATGAGAATGTTAATTTAATTTGAGCTACTGTGGATCAATATCACTCTGTTAAACAAGTGCTGGACATACTTATTTTGCAGTAAGGCACAAGCTCTGTTTAACTTCCCATGCTGTAGACACTGTGCTAGGTTCGGGAGTTACAGAAATGAAAGAACAGCCACTGCCTTTCGAGCACTCATAATTCACTGCTGGGAGAGAGGGGTGGGCAGATAAGCTTTTACAGGGCAGCGTGGCAGGTACTATGCCAGAGATCATGCACAGGATGCTACTGGTTAGGGTCATTCCAGGATGTGCAGGGCTCCAGGGATATATTTGTTTACAGACCAGTCTACATAAGCAATTTGATTTAAAAGTATATTATAAAATCTCAGGCCCAGATGAGGTGTATTGACTTACTGATGAAAACTTAGAATATTGGGTAGAGAAGTACTTAGATATTTGTTTTTGGTCTAATCAGTACACTTGAGGATTCTTTGTAGTGGCCAGGCACCATTGCCTCATATTCTTTATTGTCCAATGTGCTATTTCCGGAGAATTTGATATTCCCACCATGAGGAAAAGATTGCTACATTGTTATTACTCACAATGCCATGGCTCTTAGGGACCTTTTTGTATTAAAATAAAATAAAATAGATCTTTTGTCCTCTGTAGGTTCCTAATATCAATTATTTAATGATACTTTCAGTAGGATTCAGGATGCTGTATCAACTTTCAGGCCACTTGTGAAGACCGACTTCCCAAAAGTTATTACTGTGATTCACAGATGATGATCACAAATTCAAGTCTTACCCACAATTTGCAGGAAAATGTGAATGATAATTCATTTTCTGATCATGTAAATTTTATTGCTCTGAATGTCATAGTATAAACAGAACAACACATCTTCCAAACATATATTCTCTTTAGGCTACAATCACTGCATTTTTAGAATATGCTCTCTCTTCAATGTTGATTACATCTATGCCCTCTGTACATCTTTACTAGTGAGGCAAAGAGGAGCAAGAGCCCACTGGCAGAATGAGAAGAGTGATCCTGTTAGGGCAAGGAATGCCCATTCCTCATGTTCCTTATTCAGCATGCTTAAGAGGACTCAAAAGACCATGATATCAACACATTGTTCAGAAGCAAGAGAGGACGTCAATGAGAAGAACTTGTTAACTTTGCAAAATGATGAAAGCCCTCAGAGGAGATAGGTTCAGCCACTCTTGCAGAAGTATCTGACACAGGTTATGAAAATTTGGAGATGGAGTGACCTCCTTGGGTCCAGGAGTTGGGGGAGGAGGGCACATTGAATAAAAGATTCCTGCTGCCATCTCTACCACCTTCAGGTGGTATAGAATATAGGCAGCACCACGGTTAGAACAGAGATGAGTGAGAACAGAAACAAGAGTCCACACAGAGGGCTCTAGTGCAAGGGTTGGTGGTGGACGGTCAGAATCTCAGAGACCTGAACTTGTCCTGGGTCCTGAGTGACAGTCATCTCCAATCAGCATGTCAGTAACATCTGGTTGCGAGATCTATTGCTATCCTGTGGAAAAAAATATTGCACTGGTCAATAAGAACAATTTGTTCAGTAGGCCACCCTCCTGCAAACAGAACTTAGCCATGGGGTCCCACAGAATTCCTCAGGGCATGTGGTCTATCCTCTCCATAGGATAGTGGATGAGACAGTGCCCTTAAGAAAAACAATGGGGACCAGGGCACACACATATTCAACTTCAGGCTTGAGACTTTGCACCCAAAGGGTATTGCTGACCCTAGCTCATCCCAGGTCCTGGAAGGTAATTTAGAAAATCTCAAAGAAGGCAGTCTTACTTTTACAAAGCACAGGATCCCCTGAGGCATAAGGCATGGAATGTAACCCTGATTGCCTAAATTTAGTGTCATGTTGATTCGTACAAAGGCAAAGAGGTAGGCATTCAATCATCCTGGAGAAAAAGGAGACAACCTTTCTGAAAAGGTCCTGTTTCAGTTGTCTCTTGAAGGGTGGTATTGCATTAGGTAGCTAGACAAGGGAGAAAAAGTATTGCAAGCAAAGAGGACAACAGGTATAAAGCATAGAGACTGTGAAGCCACATGTTACATTTGGGAAGCTGTAAGTAAATCATTGTAGCTATAGTGAAGAGGTCATGTAGGGCTTTGTTATTCCAGGTGTGATCTGCAGTAGCTCACCAGTAGCATCAATATCATTTGGGAGTTTACTGAAATGCGGAATTTCAGGTCCCACCCTAGGCTTATGAGCCAGATCCAGGATTTGCATTTTAACAAGATCCTACTCCCCTTCATTCATATGAAATTTGATGCTTGAGAAGCTTTGCAGTTCCCTAAAATGGAAATGCAATAGTGAACTGGAGCCAGATGCTAGAGTTTGGATTTTACTCTGTAGCTAAGAACAGCTCATTGTATTTCAAGCAAAGCATTAAGATGATCATATTCTGCTTTTAGAAGAGTTGAGTAGCAACAGTGTGAAGAGCACTGCAGAAGGGTAGGCTGTGGGAGTGGGATGATGGAGAAAACTACTGCCATGGCCTAGGCAAGGCAAGAGGAGAGGATGAATTATGGCAGTGAGATGGAAAGTGGGAATGCTATTTAGCAAATAGAATTGAAAAACATGCCGGCATGTGGGTGAGGTAGATTGAAGAGACTAGGGTGATATGCAAGTGTCTTAGTAACTGGGCAGATAACCATGAGAAAGTATATATAAGATGAACAGATTTTTGTGGAAGAAGATGAAGACCTTGAGGTGTGTGAGGGACATTTAAGAAGAAATGTTCAGAAGACATTATGTGTATGGGGACAGGGCTCAGAGAAGAGTGTAGGCTCAAGGTTCAAATTCGGGAGTCATCAGCATACAGGTAATAATTAATATCAAGGCAGAGGATGAGGTCACCAGAAAGAAGAGAATGGTAGTTTAGAACGAAGCATCAGACAATACTAAGATTTAGTGGTAAATAAAAAACAAATCTGCCAGAAAGAGTTCAGAAAAGTAGGAGGAAAACTAGAAAAGACTGGACACAGGAACTAGGGGAAAGTTTTCAAAGAGGTTTCAATATAATCAAACACTGCAGCAAGGTCAATAAGTAAGAACTAAAAGGGTCTTGAAATCGGTTCGTGGAGACACTGGAGAGCATCGTTCCAGTGGCGTACTAGGAATGGAAAGTGGTATGTATGGATTAAGAGAAATGGGAAGGCTGTGAGAGCCAGTATAGATTAACTCGAAAATAGTGGCCTTCAAAATGTGGTTCCTTAATCAGTAGCATCAGCATCCTCATGTTCCAGGAAATGTAAACTGCAGAACTGCAAAGAAAAAACCTTTAGAATTGCAAAATTTTTGTATCTTTAAAAGTAAAGATTTTTATTCACAGAAGCCTGGACTTCTTTTAGCATATAATTTTGTTGAAATATAAATAAAATTATATTTTATTTATATTTTCATATGTATGAATATACGAATATATAATATGAAAACATACAAATCAAAAGTTTACAGCTGAATGAATTTTCATGAAGAAAGCACACCTCCGTAAGTGCACCAGGATCAAGAAGCAGAATATTATTGGCACCTGTAGAAGCCACCTTCATCTCTCTCATTCTTGAGGATACAGTACAATGACTTCTAATACCATGGATTAGTTTTGCCTGTAGAACAGGCAACATGTAGAACATACTTGTTTGTAACTAGTTCAATATTACATTTGTTAGAGTTATTCTTGTTGTGTTTGGTTTTAGTTTGTTCATTTTCTTTGGTGTATACTATGCCATCATATGCATATACTATAACATTTGAATGGACATTTGAATGCTGTCCAGTTTGGGGCTATTGCAAATATTAGGTTGGTGCAAAATTAATTGTGGTTTTTGCCATTAAAAGTAATTTGCACCAACCTAATTGTGCTGCTATTAACATTCCTGTGAATATCTTTTGCTAAATATATGTCTATATTCTAGCGAGATACATAGAATTCTGGAATTCTAGGTCATAGGGTAATGTATATCTGCTCAGCTTAGTAGATACTATCAATTTTCAAAGTGGTTGTATCAATTTACACTACTACCAGCAGAATATAGGACTTTTAGTTTCTGTATATCCTAACAAACACTTAGAACGGTTTATTTTTCTCAAATGGCCCTGCTGGTTAGAATGCAGTGGCACCGGATTTCCCCAATGACTTGTGAAGTTGATTCTGCTTTTCTATTTTAATTGACCATTTGTATATCTTTTTTGAAGTTTCTGTTTAAAGTGTTTGCCCACTGTTCTATTGGATTGTCTGCCTCTTTTCTTACAGGGCCTGGGTTTTTGAATTTCTAAAATCTTAACTTTCTATACCTTAGAGCATGTACTTTATTGCTAAGCAAAATGTGTCAACAGATAGCACACAGGATAAGCTACCTGACTGAGGTTTAGTCCCCTTAAGCAAAGGCTAACTGATAATCTAAAATACAGCAGCAGCAACAGCAACGACAACAGCAACAACAACAACGATAATACTAATAAGTGGTGGAAGCTACAATTTAATATACCCTTACACTATATGAAACACTGCTATTTTCTGAGAGAAACATCCTAATATGATTAAAAAAAAATGTAGGGGGAACGTTGATGGTTAGAAGAGACAAAAACAACCACATTTATTCCTAGAAAAACTGAAAACCACATGTGGACACACACAGAAAGAATATGGGATTATTTAAATCTCAATGTCAATTTTTAAAATGTCATTATTATAGGAAATCAGATAAACAGCATTATTTAAGTTTTCAAGTAATGAATGAACCCATGTTGTCCCCAATTTACTAATTATCTTCTTGCATCATAGCTTAATTGTTCTCTAATGAATGCCTTGCCATTTTCAAATATTGATTAATTACATTTAAAAATTCATAATTTTCTGACTTCTTTGTGTAGATTGGTTTAGATACACAGACTCCAGTTACACATTCTGGGTGGGGCACCCCCAAATCTAATAAGGACATTGTTAATAAAACTATTACACAACCCATGCTAATTCTGGGAAGAGATGCAGGAACGAATTACAAACTCAGTGAATGAAAAACAATCTCCTACATTTACATGTTTATCCTTGTATTTTTTATGTTAAAGGCCAACAAAAAAGAGACAAAAAAATCTGCCTTGATAATTGCTTTCAGCTCCCTTAATACTCAATATGTTTAGCTCCTTGCACTGGGGTGTCATCAACTGCTGAAGGGCCATACTATTTTAGATTTGCAGCTCTATTTTCTCCTAGTTGTATAAAGGCATTGTTTTTAATTAAAAAAAAAAAAAAACATTTCATTTTAGGGACTTAGATTCCTGTCCTTTAATCTGTCTGAGTTGTCTAGGTCTAGATTGCATGGAACCCACTTACACTTGCATATTTTTAGGCCATTAGTGGGTACCATTTTCTATATTAGATTACCAGCACTCTGGAGGGTAAAGGCCATCCATTTCATGTTCTCCCTGATTTTGAAATGGGCTGAGCACATCTGCCTCTGCAGGTTAAGCACACATTCTGAACTTGGCCTTGACCTCATTAGCACATAGTCCAAATCACAGAATTCCCATTAATGACTGACCAGTTGATTCACTGATGACTAATTTAGCCAGTATTTCCTTCTTTGCTGGCCTCAGGTTGGAATTCATAAGCCCTCTGGAGAGAAAAAACAATTATTGAAACTAGATTCTCTCTTTCTTTCTTTTCAACATCATTATCAATTCTTCCCAGAGAGCACTCCTGAGTACCACTTTTGAGTTCAGCAGACACTGATTTGAATCCTTCCTCTGCCATACACTTAGCAGCACTGCAACCTGGGATAGGTTAGTCAAAGAAATTGAGCCTCAAGAAGGCCCTGCATATGGGGGAAGAGTGTAAATTTGTTAATATGTACAGAACACTTGGTGCAATGTCTTTCATGTGGTAAACACTAAAAAAAGGTGGATAGCAATACTGTTATTATGATTATACTCACAATAACCTTGGAATAAAATTACAGCCCTTTAAAAATGGAAGAGAGCAGAAAGATAATGTGAAGAAAGAATCTGAGGTCCAGAGACATAAAGTGACTTTTTCAAGGTTACATAGTTTATGAATAGCAGAACTGAGACTGAAACCAAAATTTTCTGATTCCTGGACCAAAGCCCTTCCCATCTCGGCAGATGGCTTTCCTACGTAATACGACTGAGGTCTCCCATAGTTAGAAGCAACACCCAAAGCTTATGCTATTAAATAAAGAAGATATAACAGACAAGTTGAATGCTATGTTAAAATACAGCTTCCTGCAAGGGATCTGAGAGACAAGGCTAGATTAGATGAAAGGTCAAAGAGATGCCTGTTTTGTGGGGCCTCAAGCACAAGACAGCCTAATAATAGAGACAGGGTGATTTAAAACCCTGCTTATGGAAGTAATTAATTAATTTCATGAAAATGTCTATATCACTGCCAATGGCCACCATCTGATCACAACTAATTATCTTTCATAAAATATAGATATTCTTTCTGTGGGTTTTTGTTTGTTTGTTTTCAAAAATTTTGCTGGAGACATGCCACTGTACTCATTTCTACTTTGGTTTGCTCCCTGGAAGCAACTGAGTTGAATCTCCAATCCCTGGTAAAACAAAATTGACATTTTTCTTCCAGTTTCTAATTTCCCAGCACAATAGTAGACGCAGATGTATGCATTTAGCCTGGAATTAAACCCTGAGAGACTCTAACTAGCACCCTAACTTGGGAAATTGTCTCATGGATGCTGA
This sequence comes from Pongo pygmaeus, assembly GCF_028885625.2. Lineage (NCBI taxonomy): Eukaryota > Metazoa > Chordata > Mammalia > Primates > Hominidae > Pongo > Pongo pygmaeus. The sequence continues at coordinate 99,207,606 of NC_072384.2, read as the reverse complement.
ATGGCAAAAGGTCAGAGACAGAGTATAAGACTGTGGATGGGTTTATTATGTAATAACAATATGATGCACAGTTAATACTTTACTGATATTTCTTAGATCACCAATATACATATTTTAGATAGTTGATGTTTGTGGAAATGTATACTTGCTGAGTATACTGAATTATATTATTGGCACACACATTCTTTAATAGGTGGTTGCGTATGAAATTTAAAGTAGTTTTTTCTAATTCTGTGAAGAAAGTCAATGGTAGTTTGATGCGAATAACATTGAATTTGTAAATTACTTTGGGCAGTATGGCCATTTTCACGATTTTGATTATTCCTATCCATGAGGATGGAATGTTTCTCCATTTGTTTGTGTCCTCTCTTATTTCTTTGAGTAGCGGTTTGTAGTTCTTGAAAATGTCCTTCACATCCCTTGTTAGCTGTATTCCTAGGTATTTTATTCTCTTTGTAGCGATTGTGCATGAGAGTTCATTCATGACTTGGCTCTCTGCTTGCCTATTGTTGGTGTAAAATAATGCTTGTGATTTTTACACATTTATTTTGTATCCTGAGACTTTGCTGAAGTTGCTTATCAGTTCAAGAAGTTTTCTGGCTGAGATGATGGGGTTTTCTAAATATAAAATCATGTCATCTGCAAACAGAGACAACTTGACTTCCTCTCTTCTTATTTGAATACCGTTTATTTCTTTCTCTTGCCTGATTGCCCTGACGAGAACTTCTAATACCATGTTCAATACGAGTGGTGAGAGAAGGCATCCTTGTCTTGTAACAGTTTTCAAAGGGAATGCTTCCAGCTTTTGCCCATTCAATATGATATTGGCTGTGGGTTTGTCATAAATAGCTCTTATTATTTTGAGATACGTTTCATCAATACCTACTTTACTGAGAGTTTTTAACATAAAGGGATGTTAAATTTTTTCTGCATCTATTGAAATAATCTTGTGGTTTTTGTCTTTGGTTCTGTTCATGTGATGGATTACATTTATTGATTTGTGTATGTTGAACCAGCCTTGTATCCCAGATATGAAGCCAACTTGATCATGGTGGATAGGTTTTTTGATGTGCTGCTGGATTAAGCTTGCCAGTATTTTATTGAGGATTTTTGCATCGATGTTCATCAGGGATATTGGCCTGAAGTCTTCCTTTATTTGTTGTGTTTCTTCCTGGTTTTGGTACCAGAATGATGCTGGCTTCATAAAATTAGTTAGGGAGGAGTCCCTCCTTTTCAATTGTTTGGAATAGTTTCAGAAGGAATGGTACCAGCTCCTTTTTGTATTTCTGGTAGAATTCAGCTGTGAATCCATCTGGTCCTGGGCTTTTTTTGGTTGTTAGGCTATTAATTACTGCCTCAATTTTAGAATTTGTTATTGATCTATTCAAGGATTCAACTTCTTCCTGGTTTGGTCTTGGTAGGCTGTATATGTCCAGAAATTTATTCATTTCTTCTAGATTTTCTAGTTTATCTGTGTAGAGGTGTTTATAGTATTCTCTGATGGCAGTTTGTATTTCCATGGGGTCTGTGGTGCTATCCCCTTTATCATTTTGTATTGTGTCTATTTGATTCTTCTCTCTTCTTCTTTAATTAGTCTAGCTAGTGGTCTATCTATTTTGTTATTTTTTTCAAAAAAACAGCTCCTGGATTCATTGATTTTTTGGAGGGCTTTTCCTGTCTCTATCTCCTTCAATTCTTCTCTGATCTTAGTTATTTCTTGTCTTCTGCTAGCTTTTGTATTAGTTTGCTCTTGCCTCTCTAGCTCTTTTTATTGTGATGATAGGGTGTTGATTTGAGATCTTTCTAGCTTTCTGATGTGGACATTTAGTGCTATAAATTTCCCTCTTAACACTGCTTTAGTTATGCTCCAGAGATTCTGGTACACTGTCTCTTTATTTTCATTGGTTTCAAAGAACTTCTTCATTCTGCTTTAATTTGATTTTTTAACCAGGAGCCATTCAGGAACAGGTTGTTCAATTTCCATAAAAGTGTGTGGTTTTGAGTGAATTCTTAATCCTGAGTTCTAATTTGAATGCACTGTGGTTGGAGAAACTGTTTGTTATGATTTCAGTTCTTTTGCATTTGCTGAGGAGTGTTTAACTTCCAATTATGTGGTCAGTTTTAGAATAAGTGTCACGTGGCACTGAGAAGATTGTATATTCTTTGATTTGGGATAGAGTGTTCTGTAGATGTCTGCTAGGTCCACTTGATCCAGAGCTGAGTTCAAGTCCTGAATATCCTTGTTAATTTTCTGTCTTGTTGATCTAATACTGACAGTGGGGTGTTAGTCTCCCACTACTATTGTGTGGGAGTCTAAGTCTCTTTGTAAGTCTCTAAGAACTTATTTCATGCATCTGGGTGCTCCTGTATTGGGTGCATATATATTTATAATAGTTAGCTCTTCTTGTTGAATTGTTCCCTTTACCATTAGGTAATGACCTTCTTTGTCTATTTTGATCTTTGTTAGTTTAAAGTCTGTTTTGTCAGAAACTAGGATTGCAACCCCTGCTTTTTTTTTTGCTTTCAATTTGCTTGGTAAATTTTCCTCCATCCCTTTATTTTAAGCCTAAGTGTGTCTTTGCATGTAAGATGGGTCTCCTGAATACAGCACACCAATGGGTCTTGACTCCTTATCTAATTTGCCAGTCTGTGTCTTTTAATTGGAGAATTTAGCCCATTTACATTTAGGGTTAGTATTGTTATGTGTGAATTTGATCCTGTCATCATGATGCTATTTGGTTATTTTGCACAGTAGTTGATGCAGTTTGTTCATAGTGTCATTGGTCTTTATATTTTGTTGTGTTTTTGCGGTGACTAGTACTGGTTTTATCTTTCCATATTTACTGCTTCTTTCAGGAGCTCTTGCAGGGCAGGTCTGGTGGTAATGAAATCACTCAACATTTGCTTGTCTGGAAAAGATTTTATTTCTCCTAAACTTATGAAGCTTAGTTTGGCTGGATATAACATTCTGGGTTGAAAATTCTTTTCTTTAAGAATGTTGAATATTGGCTTCTGATCTCTTCTGGCTTGTAGAGTTTCTGCTGAGAGGTCCACTGTTAGTCTGATGGGCTTCCCTTTGTAGGTGACCTGACCTTTCTCTCTGGCTGCCCTTAACAGTTTTTCCTTTATTTTGACCTTGGAGAATCTGATGATTATGTATCTTGGGGTTGCTCTTCTCCTAGAGTATCTTAATGGTGTTCTCTGTATTTCCTGAATTTGTATGTTGGCCTGTTTTCCCAGGTTGTGGAAGTTCTCCTGGATAATATCTTTAAGTGTGTTTTCCAGCTTTTTTCCATTCTCCTCATCTCTTACTGGTATTCCAATCAATCATAGATCAGGTCTTTTTATGAAGTCCCATATTTCTTGGAGGCTTTGTTCATTCATTTTCATTCTTTTTTCTTTATTCTTGTCTTCATGTTTCATTTCAGTAAGGTGGTCTTCAAACTCTAATATTCTTTCTTCTGCTTGGTAGATTTGGCTGTTAATACTTGTGTATGCTTCACAAAGTTCTCATGCTGCTTTTCAGCTCCATCACATCGTGTATGTTCCTCTCTAAACTGGTTATTCTAGTCAGCAATTCCTCTAGCCTTTTATCACGGTTCTTAGCTTCTTTGCATTGGGTTAGAACATGCTCCTTTAGCTCATCATAGTTTTTTATTACCCATCTTCTGAAGCCTACTTCTGTCAACTTGTCCATCTGATCCTCCTTCCAGTTCTGTACCCTTGATGATGAAAAGACATTGTGATCATTTGGAGGAGAAGAGGCACTCTGGCCTTTTGGGTTTTCATCATTTTTCATTGATTCTTTCTCATCTTTGTGAGTTTGTCTAGTTTCTGTCTTTGAGGCTGCTGACCCTTGATTGAGGTTTTTGTGGGAGCCCTATTTTTGTTGTTGGTGTTGTTGCTTCTTGCTTGTTTGTTTTTCTTTCATAGTCAGGTCCTTCTTCTGTAGGGCTGCTGCCATTTGCTGAGGGTTCACTTCAGGCCTTACTCATCTGATTTGCTCCTGTGTCTGGAGTTCTTTCATAGTCAGGTCCTTCTTCTGTAGGGCTGCTGCCATTTGCTGAGGGTTCACTTCAGGCCTTATTCATCTGATTTGCTCCTGTGCCTGGAGATGTCACTCAAGGAGGCTGGAGAACAGCAAAGATGGGTGCCTGTTCCCTCTTCTGGGACCTCTGATCTTGAGGGGAACCAACCTGATGACAGTAGGATCGCTCCTGTATAGGGTGTCTGACAACCCCTATTGGAGGGTCTCAGTTGTGTGGCATGGGAAGCAGGATACATTTAATGAAGCACTTTGTCCCTTGGTGGAGAGGGTGTGCTTCGCTCTGGGGAAACCCACTCGTCTGGGCTGCCTGGATTCCTCAGAACTACCAGGAAGAGAGGCTAGGTCTGCTGGTCTGCAGAGACTGAAACCACCCCTGCCCATAGGGGGTCAGGCCCAGGGAGATCCAAATTCTGTCCCTGAGCCTCTGGCTGGAGTTATTGGAGATCCTGCAGGGAAGCCCTGCCCAGTGAGGAAGGATGGGTCAGGGTTAGGCTTGGAGAGGCACTCCAGCTGCAGACTGCCACAGCCAATGTGTTCGGTTGTGGGGACAAGTCTTGGGACGAAGCCATCCAGCTTCCTTGGCTCCAGCAGGGGAAGAGTGCAGCCTGGAGCTATAGAAATTGGTACCTCCCTTCCCCAACCCAGGGAGCTTAACATGCCAGGTAGTTGTGAGTCCCAGTGCTGGCCTCCTCTCCCTCCTGCAGGCTTAACCAGATTCCAGCTGAGAGCCTGTAACAGTCTGCACATTCCAGGGTTAGGATGCTATGCCCTGGTAGTGTGGGTTTGTGAGTGGTCTCTTCCAATCTGTGTGTTTCACACTTCCATGGAAAAAGTACAATTTCTCCAGCTGGGTAGCACACTCACTCACTGCCTCCCTTGGCTGCGGGGAGGAGGTTCCCCTTCCCCAAGTGGCTGTTGCAGCACACTGTTCTTCCTTTTCTCCATGCGTCATGCCAGCCTCCTAGTCAATTTTGATGACAGAACCTGGATACCTTGGTTGCCGGTGAAGGATTCACGCTTATGTTTTTTTTCCAATGGGAGCCTCTGAACGCTGCTTCTTCTAGTCTGCCATCTTGGCCCCGCCCCCTTCTTTTCTTAATAGATTACAAATTAACTCAAGTGTTCCTTGTCCCTTTCTGCCCACACAAACTAGTGCTCTAATTATTTTCCAAATATGTACACTGGGGCTGAAATAGTAACAACATGAGCTATCTATGTTACATATGTATCCATCACTTTAAACAGCACTTTCTATGTACCTGGCACTGTTTTAAATACAAAGATAAACTCATGTAGACCTCAGCACAACTTTATAAGACAGGGACTGCCATCGTCTCTGTTGTACAGATGAGGAATCAGAGGTGCAGAGAGGATAAATAACGTCCAGAGGTCGCACAGCTCATACATGGGAGAAGCAATGTTAAAATTCAGCAGTCTGGCTTCAGAGTCTCTGCTTTTAAAGATGAGTGAACTAAGACAGAAAGGAGTGAAGCAGATTGGTTAGGAGCCAGTGCTTCCTTCTAGTGTTGGTATGATTGACCACCACCACGTACTTTGGCAACTTGATCACTATACGCTTATAAGCAGTATGTTTCTGCAAAATTAAACAAGTTATGTTCCTCGTTCAACCAATATTTATTGATTGCTGCCTTCATCTTAGGGTCTGTGTTAGGCTCCAAGAATTCAAAGATAAATAAGGTTTGTCCTGCCTTCTGAGAGTTCCCAGTCTATAGAGGAGAAAGTAACAAGTAAGTTCAACACAAGACATGATAGTTACATCTAGGGGGGTCTTTCAAAAAAGAAGTGAAGTAAAGACACAGGGATAATTTTGATTGGAAGGGGAAAAGGAAGGAGGCTTCAGTGATGGTGCTTTCTCTGCTTGACTTTAAAGGATAAGAAATAATGTTTGTACAATATTAACTGATGATTCTTCTTGATAGTTCCTAACCCAGTTTCTCACTCCTCACCCTTAATCTAGGTCGCTCTCTGCTTATGCCTCAAGAAAAGGATGTATTTATAGAAAAAAAAAAGAGGAATACAGGAATTTCCTCCTGGTTTCTGATTTTCAGAATCTTGGCTCTTACAAAGAATGGGGAGAAAACTCCAAGCATGAGAGGTCTCCTAGATTATATCGTTTTCCTAACCCTGATGTCTCTCTATCATCCCAAAGATACTTAACCACAAAAATTTCATGAACTTTGTTAAGGGAGAAGTGGAGAGAAAGAAAGAGGGAAAGTTGAGAGGTTTGGGAGGGAGAGAGTAAAAAAAGGAGGGAAACAGGGGAATGAGAGAGAGAGAGAGTGAGAGAGAGAAATATAGACACGCACTCTGCTCTTGATCTGGGAAGGCCAAACAATTCTTTAGAGTCTTGGAGCAGAGGAATCATCTTCTGTTTCCTAGTTCAAGCTCTTTGGTGGTCAAAGGCTCAAGGATAACATGGCTACAGGGTGTATGGCAGATAGAGCTTAACATAACCTCATGAAGAGAGTCTCCTGACTTCAGTGTAGCACAAGAAAGTGCTGCCATTTCTTCACTCCAAAGAAAGGCCTGGGAGTGGTGGTGAATCCCACCAGAGGAGAGGAGTATGCTGGAGCAGATTTAAGGATTGAGCACAAGGACAGCATGGAATGAGGAATATCCTCAGCAAATGCTGCTTTGAATTGACAGGTGGCATTGAACACCATCTCTTTCTCCTCTCTTCCCATCAATGCATTGGTACTATTTTAGATTCTTGGAAATTAGAATGACTTTAGGAAGATGGGAGAACTCCAGATTAAAATGACATTGAGTTTCCAAAAATCTAGTGGATGGGGCTGGGGTGGAGTTTGAAACAGAAATTAAGATGTTTGGACAGATAAGGACAGTTACATTTCTTGTACAGCCAAGGTCATGGACTAACATCCTTGCTATAGACAGGTTATTTTCTCTTTATTCCTGTTACATAACTTATTCATTTATTGAACAGTAGCTTACGAAGGATCTCTGGAAGCCAGACCCTGGTACAAGGTTGATATGAGGACACAATCTTGGATGTAACACATTCTTGAGAGTCAGATTTTAGTATGGAAATTATAATAAAAAACAACAACAATAGGCCACCTTTTGTAGGAAGAGAACATAATTACTGTGATGTTTAGACTCTCATACTTTAAAGGTAAACCTTTGGCATTTTTGAGCCTTCTGGGAAAAAACAGAAGTTAATAGGACTTGTTAAAAGAAAGCAAAGTTTTCTTCCTTGTACCACTTCACTGTTATTCATTAATCTCTTCTTATTAAGTGTTAACTTGCAAAATTAACAATCCAGTGTTTTAATGGGGAAAGGAACAAAGAAGTTGAAAATGGAGCATTTAAATTGCTAGTGGAAATTTTAAAATTTGAATCAATAACTGGACTGCATTTAAAATTGATATTATAATAGCCACCTTAACTTCTACACAATTTACTTTGACACATTTTTGTCATGGGACTATTTTGGAAAATTCTGATTTGGGCCAAATGTAGATTCTGTGAACTCTAAGCAATATTTATTCAGGCTCCCTCTTCATGAACTTCAATTTCTGTATCCATAGAGAGATTCACCCTCTCCTGCCACCCATTATGCCACCACCCTGAAATCTTATCCATCTCCAGATGCAGAAGCCATTTCCTGGGCTCTATTTTTTCTATGCATGTTTGTTGTTCCAGCCACAAAATTGAAGCTCAGGAAGTGATGTCTCCAGTTGTATTCCTTGTAAGCAGACCCTGAGATGAGGGCTTGCGCAGAAGTGATTTTTTTAGGAAGCACCCCCAGGAAAACCAGGCAGGATGGGTGGGGAAGTGAAACCAAGAAGGGAAGGAGGGTCAGGGAGGGTATGCTGCGTAGACAGGTGGCATTGAGCACAACCTCTCTCTCACCTCTCCTCATCAATGCATTGATACTATCTTAGGTTCCTGGAAATTAGCATGACCTCAGGAAGAGGGAAGAACCCCATATTAAAATGCCATTGAGTTTCCAAAAACCTAGTGGATGGGAGTGAGGTGGAGTTTGAAACAGAAATTAAGATGGGTGGACAGGTAAGGACAGTTACATTTCTTGCACAGCCTATTCCTGTAGAGTCCCTCCGGAATAACTTTGGCTCAGTTACTCAGGGGAGATCTGGAGATGGTGTAGGTCACAGCTCAGACAACATTTCTTAATGATTTTAAAGAATTAAGTCCTAACTTCCGAGGCCATCCATTGTGGGCAGTGAATTAATTTCTCTTCTATGCATCCAGAATGGTATCAGTCCTGTCCCATCCTTGGGGGAATTGAGAAAATCATCACTGAAATCATGCTCTGTCTTCTGTGATTCAGATGAGGAACACTGGTTGAGAAAAGCAGTGAGGGTATCCGAATCTGGGGAGTGGAGGAGCTGTACTCCCATTTCCATCAGTCTTGGTTAAAGGCTGCCACTCAGGGATGACACAAATTCCTAGGTCCTTCAGGCTTTTTCTGCCAGCAGACTAAGTGGGTTCTCACAGCCTAAGGGCAGCTATTGGATGAAGACATGGGTGTTGGCTGTGTGGATGAAAGCACAGTGGGAACCATCGTACATGAAAATGATGATTGAATCCAAAAACATTTGGATGGAACACTGATGGCATCTGCTCCAGTCTAACCCTCTGCCACACAGATCTACTCATGCCTTGTGTTAACTTTATTCCATTGTTTCTTCAGGATAGAGCTGGTCATAATTTCTAAAAAAAGAAAACCTCAAAACCTTCAAGAAGAAGGTCCGTGCAATGAGCTACAACCCCTCCTGTTTCAGATAGATATTGATCACTTATTTCCCATCCCACTCATCCTAGATTTTGTTTACCCTTGGCCAGCACTTCTTCAGATCTGGTGGCTTGCCTAGTGGGTGATCCAGATATTCATACCTGCAGGGGCTGGGATGTAATTACTATGCTTTTGCTGTAATTGCTTGTTTGTAGTTGAAACTGGGCAAAAGACCCAGAGATGTCTGAGTGGGTTCTGAGTTCCAGATGGTCTTCTTCTTGGCACATTATGTAGCAGCAATTCTACCCTCTCATTATAATCAGGATTATTGCCCCTGGCAGTTCAGCAACTTTTTGCCGTGTCTGTCTACTGGCACTAGTGGTCCAAAAGGACCTAAAAGTTGTAGCATTAGGTTTAGTGGGGCCCTTGTTTCCTCTGGTGGAATTGTTTTCCTCCTCACCCCTAGGCAAGAACCACAGCCTCTAGACACACCAAAACTAACATTGCAGGAATGGAAGCCTAAATTCCCCCAAGCAGGCACTGGATATGATGGTGAGAGGAGACACTTCTACTGTACTACTTGGTTCCTGGACCCATATGCTCTACTTATTGGGGACAACACCATACAGTGATTACTGGCTCAACTTGAATAATGAAGGTGTAATCCCACAGGTTATCATTTCTAAGATAGTGTCTTAATTGCATCCATAAGAAGCCATTCTAAAATTCTATATAAAAAGCAGCTTTGAAATGATATAGTATATGACAGGATCAGTGGATCTTGTGATATGGTGCCCACTTTTGCATCTTCTTTGATGTAAAGTGGGTCAATTGGTTTGAAATGATGTCACGTAGTTTCAGTCAAATAAGACCCCAGGTGTGTAAATCAGACACTCTGGGATCCCTCAAATAGTGGTGCTGGCCAAAGTTCTCCCGTTAGGAAATGCAAATCCATCTCCAGAATATGTGCTTATCCTAGTCAGGACAAATTACTGTAATTTTATTCTTTCTATAGTAGAAGGGATTGGATGTAATAAATTTTTCACCAAGAGGCTAGTTTGTCTCCTCAAGGTATGGTGTAATATCAAGGGCTCAGCTTTTGTCTCTGCTGTTGACAGGGTGGACATTTAGCAGTAACTGTAGCTGGATCAGCCTTGGAGCATAGGAGTTCATGCTATTGGATTGAGGCAGAGTCTTCATCTCTGCAACTATTCTATTCTATTCTATTCTATTCTATTCTATTCTATTCTATTCTATTCTATTCTATTCTATTCTATTCTATTCTATTCTATTCTATTCTTCTCTATTCTATTCTATTCCTATTTTATCCATGGTTCATTTTTGGGGGTCATTGCTGAAGCACTAGAATGACTCTGGACAGAGACTAGCTGGCATCTTTCAGATGACTCTGTCTACTTCATTGTTGTATTCATCCATTTTCATACTGCTAGGAAGAAATACCTGAGACTGAGTACTTTATAGAGAAAAAGAGGTTTAATGGACTTACAGTTCCATGTGGCTGGGGAGGCCTCACAACCATGGTGGAAGGCAAAGGAAGAAAAAAGGCACACCTTACATGGAGGCAGGCAAGACAGCATGTGCAGGGAACTGCTCTTTATAAAACCATCAGATCTCATGAGACTTATTCACTATCACAAGGACAGCATGAGAAAAACCCACCCCCATGACTCAATTACCTCCCACTGGGTCCCTTCCACAACACATGGAGATTATGGGAGCTACAATTCAAGACGAGATTTGGGTGGGGGCACAGTCAAACCATATCAATTGTGTAGTGCCTACCCTACATTGGATTCTGTGGTGAACACTTAGATGTAAAGCAAAGATTGTTACACTTAGTAACCTACAGGTATATGGTTATATCTACATGACTTTCACCCAGCTTTTTCTTTCCCTATCCTCCAATCTTTTTCCTTCTAGTTTCTGATCAACCAGTCAATTTATTAGCTACACTAAGGAACTCATTTATATTTTTACCTTTGGCCACGTCTTTCTCTCCACAAAGTAGATGACTGAGTGTACTGCTTAAAGTTCTGCCCAAATGAGAAGTATTTTCCTTACCACAAGGCCACCCATTAGTGGGTAAGAAAGTTAACATAGTCCTGCGATAGGATAAAAAACATATACTGTTGTTTATTCCAAGTGAATGAGAACTGCTTCTAACATTTCGTATAGAGAAGTGTTAGAAATAATTTATTAGCCAGATGCGTAACTACATACCAAATACCAGAGTTAGTATTAACCTGTTGTAGTAAACATATCATGGTCATTGCAGCTTGGTTAAACTTTCAGTGATCCACTGTCATCTGCCATGATTCGTTGATTTTTGCGTGTGTCAAATTGGTGACTTAAGAGGAAATGTGTTGGGAAATCTTTGTTAAATCTTTGAGAGTGGTATTAATCCCTGCCATTTCATTTGAATATAATGTAGTTTCTGATCTTCAATCTTGGCCAAGTTGAGGGGTAGAGAGTAGTCTTAGGGGATTTCATTCAGTCTTTTCTCCCATCATGATCTTTACACCACAGGTTAATGAGCCAAGGTAAGTGTTCAAACTGCTGAATATCTAAGCTCATTCTGAGATTTCTCTCTCATTTAATGCGAGACATCATTTATTCCAGACTTCCAGGAACCACTCTATCAGTGTGTTAGGATTGACTCCAGATGCTTTTGCCAGAATATTGAATCATGAACATTAAGTCATGGAAGAATGTCCCTATATCACTAAACGCTCCCTTACAATGCCTTATATTCTACCCAGCACCTCTTATTGAGTCTAGTACCCTCAAAATCCTCTCTGAACCATGTTTGTTTGGTTTCTACCAATACATATTAGCTAGGTACTGAAGCACTTTTGGTGAATAATTCATCCTTTTCTGTTTCAGTCTGTTTAGGGTACTATACTAAAATACTGTAGATGGGGAGCTAATAAACAACAGAAATTTATTTGTCTCAGTTCTGGAGGCTGGGAAGACCAAGATTAAGGTGCCGACAGATTCGATGTCTGGTGAGGGCTCATTTCCTGGTTCATAGATGGCACCTTCTCACTGTGTCCTCACATGATAGAAGGGCAAGGCAGCTCTCTGGGGCTTCTTTTATAAAAAAAAAAAAAAAGGGCTTAGAAAAGGTTAGAAAACCCCGTTTCTCCTCATGATGTAATCACCTTACAAAGTCCCCACCTTCTAATACTATCACACAGGTGATTAGGTTTCAACATTTAAATTTTAGAGGGACATAAACATTCAGACCATAGTATGTCTTGTATTTTTCCAGTTGATCCATGTTGAGACTTGACCCTAGCCATGGGTTTAGTGGTCTGCAGGGAGGTGGGAGTGGATATTGAGGAAATCAAAGATCCAGTCCTAATTCACAGATAAAGTTCTTATCAATTACCCTATTATAGCATGCTAAGGGTTATCTTCACCTGATTTACCTCCAACAATGGAATTAATTCCTGTGGCCATCTGGTGAGCAACTGATCCAACTCAAGAATCCTTTCCTGAGAGTCCACTTCCTATGACCACATCTAGTACCAGCTGTCTTAGATTAGATTCTCCAGAAGTAGAATCTGAGGCAGAGCCGTATGGAAGTGATTTATCAGGAAATGTTTCTAGGAAGAATTGGGAAGGGAGTGGGGATGTGTGACCAGGAAGGGAGAGAGGACATGCCAGGGTGTTTTAAAGAGGGTAACTAGCTCAGTCTCCTGGAGGATCTCAGAAAACAGTATAGATCACACTTCAAAATGTCCTGATTAGGGGGAAGGGAGTTGGAGAATTACCCTGCCACAGTCGGTCAATGTTTAAGAGCGCATCCGAGGTGACATGAATTCTGGCACTTCTGGCTCTCTGTGCATGCAGACAAAGAGAATTCTGGCAGCCAGGACAGCCCTCCGACAAGGAGATGCAAGTTCTGGCTGTGAGCAGTAAAACACATTTGGAGCTGTTGTGCATGAGCGTTTTAAGGAGATCAGAGCAGGTATGGGGAGAGCACTGACAGTATCTGCCACTGTCATCTATGTATAAGCACTGAGAAAAAAAGATTCGTATGCAACTAGATAGCAGTCCTGTAGAAGAGAGTACATTTATCTTCCCATACTATTTATATTTTGACTATCTTTACAATGAACGTAGGCATGTATTGATTTTATTCTTAGTAGTCAAATTTTGTTTCAATGAGTAGGCTACATGAATCCGTAGTTCTAGTCTGGTGGACTGATTAAGAAAAGAACTGACCCTTATCTATTCCCTGGTGAATCGTTGAGTGGAAATAATCCTCCAATAAGACTAAGGAGGAAACAGTCACTTCTTCAAATCCACTTCTCTTGTCTAGATACATTGATCTTTGGTAAAGAGTTCAATAATTGAACTATAGCATTTCTACATTTGGGCTGATAAATTGTTATGTTGTAAATATAGCTTTCAGATGATCTCTTTTGTAATATGAAAACTATGTTTGTAACATGAAGAAAAATCTCTTATATTTTTAGACAGTTTTGATTTAAATCGCATGTTTTCTTAAAACAGAGACACATCAATATTCTTCTGAAAATGTGAAAGAAAGAGATTATAGCCTATCAGTTTGAATGAGACTTTGGGTGTAAATGAGTCATTATAGCTAATGAGAAGTGTGCTTACACTATGCATTGTCGTTGCTCTTGAGATATCTGACCACTTCATTGTTTCTGGCCTGGGGCGAGCACAAATGAATGAACAATGGTTGGGATGTCGATGATGTCAATTTGTGCCAGTCTGCCTCTCCCATTCTCTTCTATTTTGATATTTAAATAAGTATTAGGGCAGGAATTCCAAATATCATATCTTCATGTTGGATAAAAGAGGTTTTCATTCTGAGTTGGCTCAGTGAGTGGTCTCTTGGGTTGAAGCAGAACCATCTGCTACTTCTGTTTTGATTTTCACAGTCGAATGTACACCTTACTACATAAACATAATCTATGTATTCTTAATAAAATGACACCCTATTTATTTAATGAAAATTTGGAAGGTGACAGATAAATGGCCAGTCATATGATCAAAAGGGGGTTTTTCATTTGGTTTAAAGCTCATATTCTTGTTGAGAACTTAGCTTTTAAATTTATTTATAAAGAAATGTAATTAAGTTGATTTTTTCCTGCTAATCAAGAAACAGAAAATGGAAGATATCAATGATTACTTTTTTAAATATATCATCGCCTCATGCTATTCCACCCTCTTCTGCTTCCTGCTTATGTATTTAAGAACTCCACAAAGATGTTCTCTTATCAATGAACTGTGTTAGGAAAAACATATATAAATTATGTCTTGCTGGAAAACACATACCTTTCTGTATTGTACTAAAAGTTTTGCCAGTGTTTTGCAGGTGGTTAACATATTGCTTGCAAAAGTACATTTATAAAGTAATAACATAATTTTTCATTTGAGACAACTATTTGAAATTGCAATGTTTCTCTGTGTGGTAATTTGAAAAAGTGTTGTAATATATGATTTTACTTAGGTATACGAAATTATATGCTTAACAAATTAATACATTCTCATAAGTTCTCTTAGGCTATTTTTACATTGGATGACCAAATTTTGATCACTTATATAAATGACCAAGACATTCAGTTTGAGCTTTTATTTTCTCGCTCTCCAAGTTTTCTAGTTTTGGCATTATTTGTAGTTTAACTCTACATGGGAAAACAAACCCTTTCAAAATAGTTTCTTTTCACTCTATTCTTGGATTTTTTTCCCTTCCCAGTGAGTCTTTCTGATAGTTTTCAGAAATACCCATGTGCCCAAATAAACAGGAGGTTATTCTTAGTATATTAATAGTTATTATCATGGGAGAAGAATAATCTTAATATTAATAAAAATAATTTCCACTCACTGTTGAAATAAATTTATTTTTAAAAGTTGATTCAATGATTGATATTTATAGAATGTTAATTTTTTAAAAAGGGCAACTCTGTGTGGAGTTCGAAAGCTTTTGGCATCCTTGCCTGCCCTACACAATATGATGGAAACCCAATCTTATAAACCTAAATAATAACTCCTAGCACTGATGCTCTATTATTAAGGTTTGCTGAGTCAAAGCACTTAAATAGAATTAACAAATAAAATTTTCAAAGACTCCCATGAGGTAGGTAAATGTTTTCTTGCTTATTTCTTCAGAGACCACAGTTCAGGGTACTTGCCAAAGCTAAAAGGTCATTGTTGCTGAGCTCAAGAGTGCCAAGAATTTTCTGGTTGCTAATCCAGTTCTTAGATGATTATAATTAGAGCTTGATATAAACTATGCCTAGTTTTGCATTTGGTTCAAATTAACATTAAAATTTCTTGACCCATTTAAATTATTTTATACTTAATGGAATTGTAGAGTTGGAAATGTTTTGAAAATGATCTAGTCCAAACTCTTCATTTTATAGATGTTGAAAAACTAAAGCTTGGCAATGCAAAACCCTGCTCAGGCTCCCAGTCTTCTCACCAATGGGCTGCTGTGCAAAGATTTGATGGCCACATCTTGATATGGAAACCTCCCAGAGTTTCCAGGAGATGGCATTAGATCTGTAAAGTAGTGGGTAACAAAGAAAAGGAGGAGAAAAAGTGTTCTAGAGGAAGAGGTGGTGGGAGATTGTTTTGTTCTGTTTTGTGTCTGACCAAGCTTCTTTCTGTGCTGAATAACACCATGCCCAAGGAAGCACATGTTCTGTTCCTTGGAAAAATTCCTTGGCTCACAGCCATCACCACAGACCTTCTTAGACACCCAAAATGGGCAAAGAATACTTGTTTGAAAGAATATTTGTAATCCTTCCCTTGAAAAGTCAAGGGTGGTAGAAGGTGAAGAAAAAGGGAGCGGTTGTAAGGGGGAAAATATGAGTGCAGATGTAGCAAATAAGGGGCAGATGAGACATGAAGATGAGTTCTGGCTTCCCAAATATGGCATGCCCTCTATGGTTTGAGAGAGACACGCACCCTCTCCAAACTCAAGAAGTACTCTGAGAAATCTTTGTATTTTTTTGTAATAATATTTTAAGTAACTTTTAAGAATTTTCTTAATGCCATTGCTCATATCAAATTGCCTATTTGAAAGATCTAGCTTGATGTTTATTAGGTATCTCAAAAGCAACATGTCCAAAACTAAACTTCCAATCCCCCTGAAACCTACTTCTCTCAATGTCCTTCCTAACCTAGGAAATAGCAACTCCATTCTTCTAGCTGCTTAGGCCAGAATTCTTGCAGTCATCTTTAAATCTTCTCTCACACCTCACATCTAATTGTTCACTGAGGCATCTGACTCATCTCCTCATCCCTGTGTTATATAGAGCCCGTGATTACCTTGCTCTTCCCAGACCATGACAGAGGTCTTTGTTTACTATGAAAATTGGGAAGAGGCATATCAAGAGTGGTCCCAGTGAATTATGTGTTTTCCAAGCCAATTTCTCCCTGCCTTCATTGTATAAGGAGCAACCTTACCTCCTCCTGATGATCATGATCAGCTACTACCATGAGGATGATATTGACTTTTCTTAAATGCTGGTCTCTTCATGAAAGGAGCTCAAAGTAACAGGGTGGGAGCCATAGCTTAGAATTTTGTAGGATTTTTGCAATGTATGCTGGTAGAAATGTTCAACATCTCTAAACCTCCAAGCCCAGAGTTGTGGACATGAAAAGCAAAATTCTCCAAATGGGTCACCAAGAATTACATTAAGCCGAGGTACTCTAACTTCTGTCTTTCTATCTTTTTGTTCCCAGATCCATTTATTGTGTCTATTGATATGTTATGAAATATGATAGTTATTGATTTAGCAGGTAACATAGATGGAATAACAAGGACCATATTAACCTTCTTTCCTGAAACAAACATACCAGACAAATACATCAAACAGTTTTTAAGACACTGATGTCAAAAACAAAGGAAAGTGATCCCTGAGAGGCAGAAAATAAACATGATGGGTTATGTGATTTCCCCTGCTTACTGCCTTGAGACAGTTTTCAGTTGGCACAGGGAAGGGGAACAGACAGACAGCCATGCAAACTCCCTGAGCTGAAGCAATAAAGCCAAGAATCTAGATAGATCAAGGCAGCTAGAATTTGTAAGACAGAAGATCCAAGAGAAGAGAGCTTCATAGAAAGAACATGCTGGAAGTCTGCAGAGGGTCCCCTTTCAGTATCCAGTGGAGTATTAAGCAGTGCATATATATGCTGGGAAAAGAACCATCTGAAAAGGTTGGAGATAATAATGTCTGGTGCTCACATGGGGCCAGAAATAGTACTTGCTCACACCAGACAGACTGGAAAAACTCATAATTAACAGGACATTATGTAGACTTTTCAGGAAGGTCTTGCCTTAGTAGTGGAAAATAATAAGTCCTATACTGAGCATTGTTGTGGACATCCTAACAAGTCATAAAAGTAAGACCTGAAATAATCAAGTTGTTTCGAAGTCACTTAGCTGCAGCCCAGATCAAAGTTCAAGATTTACAGAAATTCAAAATTATCCAGCACCTAACTAGGTAAAATTCATGTCTGACATCCAAACAAAGATTGCAAAGCACAAAAAGAGGTAAGAAAACACAACCCATAATGGGGGGAAAATCAATCAAATGAACATAGACATTAAAATTAGCAGAGGAGGACCCTGAAACAGTCATTATAATTGTATCCCATACAGATATGAAATATATTTTAAAATACAAATAAAATTTCTAGAGATGAAAACAATGAGAAGAAAAATAACCTGGATGAGACTGACAGAAGATTAAACATTGCAGAAAAAATGATTAGTGAAACTGAAGACATAGCAACTGAAACTGTCCAAAAAATTTTTAAAATGAAGAGAACGTCAGTGAGTTGTGGAACTGTTATGGGATCTATAGGGTGTTGATTTTCTGGCCAGAAACTTCTGTGGCTGGTGGCACCTTTGCCCGAGTTCTTGACCTGTGAGTTCTCATCCTGTGTCCAGGAAGAATGAGGTATGCAGACAAGTGGAAGGTGAACAAGATGAAGAGGAGCTTTATTGAGTGTTAGAACAGCTCAAAGGAGACCCACGGTGGGTAGCTCCTCTCTGCAAGCAGGTAATCTCATGGAGTGTTCAGCTTTCAGCAGAGAGGAGGCCCTGGAGAGGGTGGCTCCTCTCTACTGGCAGGTCATCTGGCTGTCTCTGCAGCTCTCAGTGGAGAGGGTAGCTCCTTACTGCAGCTGGTTGTCCCAACCTCTCTCCACCCTCTCCATCCTCTGCCTGCTCTGGCTGAGCCTGGGGCCTCAGCAGGGTGGAAATGTGTACAGATTGATCCAGGGTGACCATGTGTGCCTTGGAAAAGGCACCACAAGTCCCCACCCCAGTCCACAGGGCTGGCAGCTAGGCCCCCAGCATTCAAGGGGGCCTGAAGGTGGGGCCTTACTGGGGACCGCTCCCTTCTGCCCAGGAACCTATCTGCTTCTTGCTGCCTTTGATGACACCCAGGTTCTGCCAGACTTCTCCAAGGTTAGGGTGGGGAGGGCACCAATAGCAGGGAGAAGCCAGGCAGCAGAAGCAGGCACTTTCAAGCCTGCAAAAGTAGGGAGACTTCTTGGGCCCCCATGAGTGCAGGGATGCCTGAGTCTGCATCTATGGTTTGCAGGGTTGTGTGGGGCTCCTGCCTGCTCCATGGAGTGGGAGGCTCTGGCCTGCAGCGGAAGTTTGGGCGGCTGCAGTGGCACCCAGGGAGTTCCTGCTGCACCTCTGAAGGGCCACTGCCATCAGAACAACTTCAAGTGACCTAATATATGAGTGATTGGAGCCCCCAAATAAAAAGGATGGAGAAGAAAAATATTTGAAGAAATAATGGTCAAAAACTATCCAAATTTAACTAGGATTATGAAACTGCATATGTAAGAAATTCAGTAAATTCCAAGCAAAATAAACATAAGGAAAGCAACATCAAAGCAGGTCATAATCAAATTGGTCAAAACAAGTGATAATGAGAACATGTTAAAAAGGAGCTAGGAAAAAAAGACATGTTGCATACAGAGGAAGATAAGTAAGGATTACATCGGATTTCTTGTTGGAGGCTACAAAAGCAAGAAGACAGTGAAGCAACATGTTTAAATTACTGAAAGAAAATAATAATTGTCAACCTAGAATTCTCTACCTGGCAAAAATATTTCTGAAGAAAAGGGTAAAATAAGATGCTTATACACATACAAAGGCTAAAAGAATTCATCACCAGCAGACCTACACTACAAGAAATGTTAAATGAAGTCTTTCATCTGGAAGGAAAATTAGGCCAGATAAAAATTCAGATCTATACAAAGGAAGAACGAGAACCCGAAATGGTAATTACATGGTATATAAGTGGTATTCCAATTTTTATTTAAATCTTTTTAAAGATCATAGGCTAATAAAAAAAGTAGTCTATTGTGGGGTTTATAACATATGTAAAAAATAAAATGCATGACAACTATAGCATAAAGTCCAGAAATTGATGTACATTATTGCAGGGCTGTCATGATAAACATGAAGTGGCACAATATCACTTGAAGGTAGGCTGTGATAAGTGAGAGGTGTAGGTGATAAACTCTAAAGTAACCACTACAATAACAAAATAAAGCATTATAGTTAATACACCAACAAAATGAAAGCATAAAAATATTGATCCAAAAGAGGTAGACAAAAAGGAAAAAGGCAACTAAGAACAGATAGGATAAATAAAAGACAACAAGACAAACTCAAACCTAAACATATCAGTAAATACATTAAATGTAAATACCAGGTTTAGGCCCAGGTAGGGCCAAGGACTTCAAGAATGTTACATGACCAGGTGGACCAGAATCACATGTCATCCACCATTGTTGCACCAGTGACTCTTCTTTGCCTCAAACCAATGCTAAAATGTGCATGTCCCTCTAAGCAACTGAAAGTGGAAGAAAAAAGGTTAACTTTGGTATTGTTGGGTGCAAGCCCAATATGTACAAACCCCTACTCACTGGTGGCCTTGAAGTACATAATTAAGGGAAATCCCCTCGATTGGCAGAACTTCATATGATGCATTTGATTATCCACTTTGTGTGAAAGAAAAGTATCTCAAGAGTATTTGTGTGTACAAGCAAATGGCTTGGCTTATTTATCAGAGTCAGGAAGGCAAGATCTTAGGAAGATCAGAGATCAGGACAACTGGGTAAGAGATATGTGGATAGGCCTAAGGGATTGGGCACGAGTTATGAAAATGATCTAAATGATGAAGCAGACAAAATAACTCAGTAGATTGACTTCAAACAGCTTCTGTCATTGGCCACCCAAAAGCTGGTATAATGGGTATATGAATGAAGTTTCCAGGAAGGCAGAGGCAGAAGCTATGCATACACTCAGCAGCATGAGCTCCCACTCACCAAGGCCATCCAAGTTACTACCACTGCCAAATGCCCAACCTGACAACAGCAGAAACCAATGCTAAGTCTCTGGTATACAACAACTTCTCCAGGAGACTAACTAGGTACCTGGTGATAATTTGATTACATTGGTCCCTCCTACTCTACAAAAGAGAGTGATTTATCTTCACCAGATTAACACACATTTCAGCTATGAATTTGTCTTTCTTGCTTGACTCAGCCAGTGCTACTTTCTAATGTCTTTCAGAGTGCCTTAACAACAAACGCAGGATCCTGAGTAATATTCCCTTAGACTCAGGGTTCCACTTTACAACAAAGGAGGTGCAATGTTGGGCACATGACCAAGGGATTCACTGTCCCTCTCACATACACATTATCAGGAAGCTGCCACCTACTAGAGCAGTAGAATGGCCTTTATTTATTTTTAATAGTCTTGTTGAGATATAATTGACATGCAGTAAACTGTACATGTTTAAAGTATACAATTTTATAAGTTTAGACATATGTACACAATCAGGAAAACATCATCACAATTATAATTGTGATGATTATAAATAATTAATAAATTATAAATAAATAATAAAGATAATCATAAATAAAGATAATAGATAATAACATCCAAAAATTTTCTTGTGCCACTTTGCAATCTCTCCCTCCTACCCTTCCTGCCCTCCAAACAACCACTGATCTGCATCTTGTCACTGTATGTTAGTTTGTATTATCTAGAGTTTTATGTAAATGGAATCATGCAGTATATATCCTTTTCCGTTTGTCTTCTTACACATAGAATAATTTGAGATTTATCCATTTGTTTCTTCCATCAACAGTTTGTTCTTTTTATCACTAATAAGTTGTGTTTTCATTTTAATTCAGTTAAAATATTTTATAATTTCTTTTTTTGATTTCTTCTTTGATCCATTAGTTATTTAGAAATATGTTATTTAATTTTCAAATATCTGGAGACTATAACTTCTTTTGATTGTATAGGGTGACTAAGTCTCTTGTTTGCTATTCATGTATTTTGCCACCAGCATTCTTTTAACCGACTTCACACCTTTTTTTTCCGGACCTTATGGCTGCTACTCCAACTTTGCTGTTCTTTATGATAATGGGGCCCATCTTGCTTGTGGTGTTATGTGTCATCACCTGGCCTCTCTTAGTTCAGGATCCTTTTATTTCCATTGCTATCAGTGAGCCAAGTTCTGTAACATTATCTTTCATTTTTAGTGCTAGACTGCAGAGAAGAACCATCTCTGAGCTTCTCAATGATGCCATGGCCCCACGAAGCAGTGCATTCCTTATCCTTTTGATAAAGGTTTTCCCGTGGAACATAGTGGACTTGGGTTAGCTAACCTTCACTAGTTTTTCATCTCTGGGATTTTCTCTTCTCTGAGACTTTCAATTCCTTCACTTACTATGGGTCATCTATTTCTTCAAACTTACATAAACCACCCTAAAAGCCTGTTGGCATTGTCTTCCAGAATGTTTGGCCACTCCATATTGATAAGCCCTTTCTTATCCCATTTCATCTTCCATATCTGTTAGTTCACATCCTCAGGATCAAGTTCTATGATCTTCTGTGTCTTACTGATATATGTTGGCAGCTCCTTTGGGAAACAGTCCATTTCTTCTTCAGCAGGTTGAGCACATTTCCAATCTGGTTATATTGTGACTTAGTCCTAGTTTTTGGACTGGGGCCAGGAAGGTAAGTAGGAGTAAGTCATGGTGGAAAAGGTGCATGCAAAAAAGCGTTTGTGATGCCTTTAATTAAGAAGGGAACAGTGGCTTTGTAACATGGAGCAGTGGTCTACTTTGCAAGTCCAGAGAGCTCGGAGGAATATGGGGATTGAAGATTTGAAAGCATCAACCCTGATGTCCTTATCAAGTCTCAAGATCCTACTCTTTCTTAACTAGGCTTTTGATCTTGGTATAGGTGATTTTCCAGGATTGAGAATTCAACTTTCTCTGTAGCTCTGCTGACCTTATGATTAAGTCTCTTGAGCCTGAATCCTCAGCTTTTTCTGTCCTCCTGCTTCAAGAGATGGAAGTCTGTTTGTGTACTGCCACAAAGGTTTTCTGGCTTTCATACTGTACTTTTAATTCATTGTAAATCTCTCTGTCTTTCAACATCTTTCTTTAATGCCCCTATAGCTCTCATTAATAACTATCAGATTTCATACCTTTTATATTTACTATTTCCTCCAGTCTTTCAAATGCCTGACATACTCCACCACCAGTGTATTTCCATCCTCTGGTATCCAATTCCAGTTGGTCACTGGTGAAAGTTTTAGTAATTGCGTAGCTACACCATGCTGAGGGCTTTAAGTACTCAACCTACTGCCAGTGGCAGGTCTTTATGACCACCTGATTAGCAAGTGATCCGTCTCTAAAATCCTATTGTAGAATCTGCTTTCTAGGACCATTGCTCACGCCAACTTTTGTAGGTTTGATTCCCTAGAAAATAAATGATGATTTACAGATTTGCACATAGGCGGGTTATTGGAGACTGCTCTTGAGAAATAAATGTATAAGAGAATGAGGGAAGCAGGAGAGAGAAGAGAAAAAGCTGAACTGAAATGCAGTTGCAAGAGAGGCCTCAGTGAATCACACAGAAGTCTAAAGCTAAAATTGTGTCACCTATGATTTGATACAGACTCTGCCTAAGGAGGGAGCAGACCTGGAGCATTGCCAGCAGTACTATCTGGGGTGAGTCACATTCCTTCAGCCTAGGGAAATTTGTGTTGGGGAACTCAGCTGTGCGCCCTTAGCAGGCACCACTCCAGACAGCTGAGGGAATAAGACCCTTGGTCCTGCAGTGTGGTATCTGGATGGTGTGTCCACACCACCCACTATAAAATTTTAGGGCTTTCTGGCCCTCGCTTAATATTAACATTTACCAGAACATTCATATTCTTCATGAAGTTTTAACCAGATAAGAATTCAGACGTCACTCACCCAATCTATCTTACACTCAAGGATATCATAAAAGACTTAAACATTTAAATTTGGAGGCCAAATTCCTCAGGGAAATAAAGACAGAGTTTGTCTGCCATTTCTCCTTTTTTTCTGTGTAGAATTTATACTGAGCAATTAAATGACATTGAGTCAACATAACTCACTGAGCAATGAATATGCATCGAGTTACCATGACTCAAATATTCCTAACTGCATCATGAATTGTTTATTGAACAACTTATTCTAGAAGCTTTGTTTGCCAGGGATAAACCTCGTGCTTGCTGGTTTTCAGTGTCTAGAATCCTGTCTCATTCTGGGTCTAGGAATAAGTAGAGTGTTAGTTCAGTTCAGTTCAGGCCTTTTGCCTTTTTTTTTCTTCTCTGAAATTCCTCATAGATCATTGGTGGTAATCATATTTTTGATGTCTTAATACCAGTGCCAAGACTTTTTCTGCCGCTACCTCCTTCTCATCAGCTCAGCTAAATGTATTCTATTCAAAGAACTTCCTACTATCCTCTGCTTAGGCCAAGCTCCTCTTACGGCCCAAGACAATTTTCAGTAGTGTGATTTTTATCTTGTCATCCTTATGTCATACAAAAGAAAAGAGGTTGAGGCTATCACTTATTAGAAGACTGAAAAGTGATGCATCCTAACCCTGATAGTAAATAAGCAAGTTTTTGTTAGGTTAGTGTAAACACAATCAATAAAACATTAATTATTCCCATGGTATCCAGAAATACCAATAATAAGCCTGGAATTCATAAGAAAACCTGTCCTCAAAGGCTATAGAAAGTCACAAACACGCAATGAAGGAGTGCTCATGAGAAATTATTCAAAATGAGCACACCAAGAGTTTATTTGTTTGTATTTTTGTTTGGACACAGAAATCATTATTAGCTCCTATTGATCCTTGATTTATGGCACAAATGTGAGAGTGACTACATTTCTGGAAGGTTTAAATAATAATTTATGAGAATTATGAGCCACTTAATTATTTAATATTAAAAAGCTCAGAAGGCCAGGCATGGTGGCTCATGCCTATAATCCCAGCACTTTGGGAGGTTGAGGCAGGTGGGTCACTTGAGGGTCAGGAGTTCAAGACCAGTCTGGCCAACATAGTGAAACCCTGTCTGTACTAAAATTACAAAAATTAGCTGGGTGTGGTGGTGTGTACTTGTAGTCCTAGCTACTCGGGAGGCTGAGGCAGGAGAATCACTTGAATCTGGGAGGTGGAGGTTGCAGTGAGCCAAGATCATGCCACTGCACTCCAGCCAGGGTGACAGAGCAAGACTCTGTCTCAAAAAAAAAAAAAAAAAAAAAAAAAAAAAAATCAGCAGGTTATAAAGTGGCACTACTTTAAAAAATCAGAATTATAAGTTGTGAGTGTTGTACTACTATAGTTAATTTTTTCCATCTTTAAGTTTTGTCTTTGGCAGGGGCTCACAGACATCTAAATTATCTGTCTTTCGACCTACAGCCAGTAAGACTACAAAGTTCACAGTCTTGTTCTAACAGAGCAGGAAAAACTGGGTTTCTTTATTCTTTATTGAATTCCTTATTCCGACTTTAGTCATACAGGGACAAAAAGCTCTTCAGTTCCATGAATGTCTCTTGCATACAGCTGTGAAAATTTTCACACATCAGGAGAAATCAGCAACATGTACTGCTGAAAGAAGGGGAAAAAATGGTGACTGCTCAGTGAAGCTTAAAGGAAACACACCCCAATGTTTGTGTAGGCAAATGAATGAACACAGACCCTGGGGTCCCAAATACACCATTTTTGTGGATTACTATGCACGATTTGTCCACACTCACAAGATGATTAACCATTTTGCATCTGTGAATTCATGACCCCAAACAGATGAAAGGTAAATATGGCTGTGTTGACAAATGAAATGGCTTGGTTGTAAAATTCTGGCGCAAATGAAGGCGTTATATAAAAAAAGAAAGAATAAAAAGAAAAATCTGCAGGGAATAAATTCATATTTGTTCTCTTGTCAGTCACCAGGACAACCTTATTCTCTCAAAGAATGACGGTTATGACAATCATTAACATGGAGATAAGTGGGAGCGATATTCTGGGGTAGAATTTTAGGGTAAAATTCTATCCCTGAATCGTAAGTAGTAAAGAAGTAAAGAGGATAGTAAGAAGTAAGGAGTGGCTCAATATAGGAAAGAAAAACTTTAAATAAGGCCCAACCCTCACCTACAAAGTAGATGAGCAGTGAAATGACCCTCAATTCAATATTTAAGACAACTTTACAATATATTCCGGCCTTAAAGAAATTGTGTACATTCTCTAGAGTATACCTTTTCCACCTCAGAGAGAAAAAATATGGAGTACAGAAAGCTGGACTGCAAGTCCTCAAGCAGAATCTGCTGGAAAGAGTCATAATTTCCTGTTATTTTTCACTATAGGCAATACATCATAATCCTAGGAAATTCACTTAATAAGTGATAATTAGAATAGTGTGATCATGGAAATGGGGTGAGTTATAAACTGTAGAATGCTAGCTAATAGGTAAAACTAAATAATAGGTAAGAACACTTCCAAAGAATGAAGTGGACCTTGCCTCACCAATCTTAGATGTTTAATCCACACAAAACACCATAAACATTTCCCCTGAACGATAATAGAATGGAAATATTATGATTTCTACTTTATTCTAAAGTGACTATAGTGTAGTCTATAATTCTAGTTATGTAAATATATAGACCAGTGTTTCCCCAAATTTAATGCGTATACACATCATCAAAGGACTTTGTAAAAATGCGAGTTCTGGCCTGGGAGTTTACATTTCTAACAAGTTTCCAGATGATACAGATGTGAGGAGTCCAGAGGCCCGCCCCACTTTTAGGAGCAAAGATTGAGAAAACTTGAAACAATTCCGAAGACAGTCTCAGGGATGCTAATTAACAGCTGAACAATTAGATCTGTGAGGAAAGGTGACAGCTTCTCAGAAAAATGATGAATCTGGAAAGAGAAAAAATAATAAATCAACAGGAGGATCAAAGAATGCAAAGGGCTTTTAGCACATTTTCTTATTCCACAACAGCAGGATTACAAGTGAGTTTCCATGATAACATAAACGGTCTATGCAATATCTGGAAAAATTTTATGACAGTGAGAGGTGCTGAATACTAAAACAAATTACTAGGAGAAGCTGAAAAATCTCGTACCAAGAGTTTGGAATGATTTGATAATGCTCCTTCCTCAGGAATGAAGGATTTTCGTCATCACCTCTTAAAAACCCCTTCCAGGTGAATGTGTATAGGATGTCCACATCAACACGGTAATTTTTATAATATATTTGTACTGAAAATAATTTGGAATCAATTGTAAATATCAGAGCTGCTAGCAGACATCATCTACAACATCATTTTTATCTATTTGATTGATTTATTTTATGGTATTGGGAGATCTCTCTTGGAGAAAGACATTTATTAGATTATTTCAGCTCATATGTGAGAGTCCCTACATAGACTTCATGCTTCTTATTTTCCCAGTGGCTAACTAGGGGAAAAGGAAAAGTGTAAAAAAATTACAACTTAAATTTTATCATTTTTAAAAAGCAAAACTTCATAATTCATGGGTAAAAATACAAGATATAGTCCCATTTTTAAAATGCATGCACAAAAAAGAAAAATGTTCAGGGTGATAGCTTCGTGTTTTGTCAAATTCTTAGGGTCATTTTCTTATTCTTCACAGAAAACTCTTTTTGTTTACAAAAGAGCTTTGTATTCAAATGGTGCTTTGAGAGTTGTAAAAAGGAGTAAGAGGACGGGCGCAGTGGCTCACGCCTGTAATCCCAGCACTTTGGGAGGCCGAGGCGGGCGGATCACGAGGTCAGGAGATCGAGACCATCCTGGCTAACACAGTGAAACCCCGTCTCTACTAAAAATACAAAAAAATTAGCCGGGCGTGGTGGCGGGCGCCTGTAGTCCCAGCTACTTGGGAGGCTGAGGCAGGAGAATGGCGTGAACCCGGGAGGCGGAGCTTGCAGTGAGCCGAGATCGCGCCACTGCACTCCAGCCTGGGTGACAGAGCGAGATTAGTCTCAAAAAAAAAAAAAAAAAAAAAAAGGAGTAAGAAATCATCATATTGTATTTGTTCCCATAATTTATTACTGATACCTCTTATGATCCTTGTCTTGATGACACAGGGCTTCATGGGCCAATACCACAGAAGAAGGCCACATAAGAAAAAATGAGTAATAAGAGCTAACGTGTATATAGTGCTTCCTATTTGCCAGACCCTATTATACATGCTTTTTGCATATTGTTTAACAGGTATAAAGATATAGACAAGCTTCACTAACAAAAGAAAAATAATCAAATAAAGCATATTCATGCTTCCGAAAAAAGAGAAAAGAAATAGACAAAAAGAATTTAAGGAGTAGGGATACTTGGGATAGCTATTTTTGGATCTCTGGTGAAAGTCAGTGATATTGACAGCTAGAAGGCAATAGTACACAACGGTGCTATAGAAGATTTGAAAGCAAAGTTGTATGGAATGAATACAAATGTTTCTAGCACATTCCAGCAATTAGCATCCCTGACCATGGGTCCCAAAGTAAATGCTGACTAGCACATTGAACCTCGTTGTAAATTCACTCAAGTTATTCTGTATGCATTTCTACCTCAACAATTCAACGTAAGTGTGGACACATTTTTGGAAATGATCTTTTTAAAGAATGGCCTGTGGCCTTCAGAGTAGGAAGTATCTCCCCTCTCTCAAATTCTCTTCTTCCTGAACCCCAATGCTATGTACCACTGCAATTTATTAAAGGTTAAATACTAGTTATAATTCTGCAAATACAAAGGTTTGTCATTAAGTCCTAAACTGTATATGTATATGTAGTAACAAAGGTCTAATTGGGTAAAAGTCAAACTGATCAGAGAAAAATTCCATTATCCTAGAAAGTAGGAATAAGAGGGAGTGAGGAAGCACTTTGAACTATCCTGTAAGCAGTCAAGAAGGGAAATCCATAACCTTTTGGGGTTTTTACCTCTCTTTGGATGTAAGGGACTGTAGCACATTTATTTTTTTTTCTTTGATGGAGTTAGGCAGGGAGATTGAGGAGATTGAGAGAGGCATGGACATCTGCTTTCAAAAAGTACTTGAAAGCTACCCATGCAACAGTGTGAGGGGGACACCCGTGCCCTGAGAGAGCCAGCACATTGCAGTCAGGCTGATGGAAAGGAGTTAGAGAACTAGAAACAGGTCAAAACCAGCAGCTATGCTGGAGGCCCCCGTCTCTGCTCACTGGCTTTCTGCTTTCAGTTAGCTGGGAATCTGATTCAGGATTTGGAGAAAGCCTGAGTCATTTCCAAAGTGTCATTAACTAGCTATCTCAGAGTGCACTTGGTGCTTAGAGGAACAGATTTCAATTACAAGGCTCCACCTCTAATTTAGAGCTGCTTAACTTTAACACATAAAGCATGATTTTCTGAACCAAAATTAAAAATAGATCCTGCTAAAATAAGTCGTTAGAAAAATTAGCAAAACGCCTCAGAACTCCCACTTTAGGGAGGAAAAAAAAGGTCCTTACAATTAGCATTATTAATAATTCCTTAGTTGTGAGGTCTCAGTGCTTGCTTAATTGCAGAGATTTAGAATCTTTCAAACTCTACATGTTAAAAATAATAGCTAAAGACTCCTATGCCGCCAGCACGTGGGTGGCAGGAGGAAGTGGAAAAAATAAAAACTCACAATGCCTAATGATTTATTAATGAGTTTCATCTCTTTTTTTGGAATTCAGACCATTAATTACATGTGTGTCTAATCACTCACTGGTGGATGGAATGTTTTCCGCCCTCAACTCAAGAGACAGACACACTTCGTTATTTGCAAAAGAGAAACTTAACAAGTTTAAGTTTCCCTTAAACTCCTTTAGCCATTTTCAAACCTCCACATTTGCAGACAAGCTGGCAAACAAAAGTTGTCCTTGAAGCTTTCCATCTGGGCCCACTAACTTCGATTAGGAATTAAAAGCAGGGTTTATTTGTTTGTTTTGTTTTTAGGAGCCCTCTGCTAAGGCTGATGGGTCACTGTTTTGCTGGGTAGAAGGGCCCAGAAGAGCCCATTGATGTTTTTATCATCCCAGAGGTGAAGAAAAAAACAGTTACCCAGGATTTCTTCATTCATTCAGTACATGTGAAATTAATGAAGTAAGAATTGGATAGATAATTTCAACATGTGAATTTTGTAAGGATCTCCAAGAAGTAATCTATTCTTCAGACAGGCCCATGCTTTACTGTTCTGTGTCTATGGTTAAGGACTTTAAAGGAGGTAATTTTAAAATAACACTTGCTCAGAAAACTTACACCAGGCCTTGTTGATGTTTTAAATAGCATAACAAACTTGATCTTTAGTAATTCAAAACTCCATCTTGGGTACTTCAAGCCCCTTTGTTTGTATTCCCTATATAATTACCTCATTTTTCCATTACTTTCCAGGTGGAATTGTTACTTCTGTTAAATATATTTATTTGCGTGTTCATTCAACTTTCAAGCTATTCCTCGGGATTTACTTCTGCCACCCTTGCTTCCGCCATACTTAATTGACTTTTACCTGCTAGGCACAGCTTTAGGTAATGGAGATAAAGCAGTAGAAAACAAGTTCTCTGCTTTGAGGAAGTTAGATTCTGTTGGGTTGAGCACACAACTCTCTGCTCTTCACCAAAATAGCTTATTCCCTCTTTTGAAATTCTGGTGGCCTTGTTCTTCAACTCATGAGGTCTTTCCTGACCTCCAAATAATTACCTAACAGCAGAAGTAACTTACTTTCATGTCCCTAGCATAGACAACAATGACTGGCATACGGTAAGTGCTCTATTAATGTTTATACAATGAATGAATGATTCTATCCAACCAAGCTACTTTTCAAGATTATGTATATAGCTATATTAATAACTTAGATTTATTTGGAACTTTCAGCTTGTCAAATGTTCTTACATATCTCCTTTGATCTTCACTATTTTTCTAATGTATTCATAGTAAGCGAAGGAGTTATAACCACCCAGATGAAGAAACTGGAGCTCTTCCTGACTAAATAACTTATTCAGGCTTAAACAGCTATTGGGCAGGAAAGTCAGGATCTGAAAGTACTCCTCTTTCCACCCCACCATGTAACTTATTTCTGTAACTTCTTTAATATTATTTGTTTCCTTCCTTCATGCCAATGGTTCTCAAATGTTTTTCATCAGAATCACTTTGTGGGGATGCGTTGTTAAAACACAGATTTTGGACTCCAACCCTAGAGTTTCTGATTCAGAAAGTATAAAGTATAGCCTGATAGTTTGTATTTTTCACAAGTTCCCAGGTGATCCTGATGTTGCTGGTCTGAGGACCACACTGAGAACCACCATCTTAGACTATGAACTCTTTAAGAGCAAGCATTGTTTCCTAAGTCTTCCTTAATGGGTTATCTGTGCTCACTTACTGCCACATAACTGCTCTGCTATGTCACCTTTAACAACTCACTCGCTGTCAAGGAGGTGGTTTTTTCCCCCCTCATTCTGGATCCAAGTCGCTCATGCAGTTTAAATGGATTTCACTTGTTTTGTGGCAGAGATTCAGAACAGCTGTGTGGGTTCCTCTTCTACTTATTTAGTGAGTGTTTCTCAACTTGTTTTTCGAGAAGTGTGGTCCGAAAACCACATGCAATAGCATCATCAGGGTGCGTACTAGAAATACCCATTCCCAGGGCCCAATTCAGAATCACTGAGTCAGACTCTCTGGGGCTGGGGGCTGCTAGTAAGCCTGTTTAACAAGTGCCCG
This sequence comes from Pongo pygmaeus, assembly GCF_028885625.2. Taxonomy (NCBI): domain Eukaryota; kingdom Metazoa; phylum Chordata; class Mammalia; order Primates; family Hominidae; genus Pongo; species Pongo pygmaeus. Next base: position 99,176,719 of record NC_072384.2, on the reverse strand, counting down.
TGGAGAGTCATGTATGTTCCAGAGTTGCAAACCTTTGTATTAAAACCATTTTTAAGATACCCTTTTCATTTGTATCTCCTGGATGAAGAACTTGAGCTTCAAGTTTCTCTCCTAAAGTTAATTTTCCGGATCCTCTCTCAACCCTCTCCAACTTGTTTGAGTAGCAGGGGATGAATTTTTGGGCATATTCTCAAAGAATGCTGCATGCTGTTCCCATGTGTGGGTTTCTGCCCAGTATTTACAGAGAAGTTTTTTAATAGTCAGTGTTTTGGAAAGTGACTACTGAAGATGTGAAATGGACTAGGCAAGGAAAATAAAGTTGCTTTAACTTTTTTGAATTTCATATTTCATCTTCAGCCTGAAACTTGGCTCTTTATAATTATTATCTTAAATGAACCTGACACGCCACAAGCACTACTTAAATATTTTTAAATTCATTTTAGATTTTGAAGTCCTTAACTTGCCCCAATATCCTTCATCATTGACTATGGCTTCATGAATTTTAGTTGGGAAGAATAACATTGTTTCGGGGAAATTTTTCCATTTTAGAGTAGACCATTACTCATTAGGCTAAATCTATGAGTTGATGTTTTTCAAGTCAGTGTCTTCAAGAGTGGGAAATGTCTTCTTGGTTTAGGAACCTGTCTAAGGTGGCCTAATAATTCTGGAGCAAATACAAGTTTTAAATTGGTCTGAAGTAGCTAATCTGAGGAATTGCTTCCCAGGTCTTAAAGCCTTGAAAGTAAAACTTTTTCTCTTGGCTTGTGTCAACAAATATTACCTTATTCTCAGCTGACTCAAGCATTCAGAAGATGGCATCATTGGCTGTAGCAAGGCCTTGGAGGATGGCAACAGCAGAGGCAGTGGCATTTTCTAGAGACTTGGAACCATAGAGTTTGAGACATAGAAAGAGTCTTCCTGGACACTGAGTTCCACACCTTCATTTTGTAGATGAGAAATCTGAGACCAGATAAGATGATTTGTCCAGGTCACCAGGATTCATATTCAGACTAGTTGATTTGACCAGTGTCTTTCTATCCCACAGTACCTTCTTACTGGGAGAAAAAAAGACTACCTCAAATCAGATAACACCAGTTTTGGGTTTTTGGTTTTTTTTTTCCCCCACAAGAAGATTTTCTTTGTGCAGTGCTTCATCCTAATGTAATCCGTGGGGTCCTGTATTAAGTACAGTAACAAATTGCCACAAGTTTAATGTCTTAAAACAACATGAGTTTATCTTATAGTTCTGGATATCAGAAACTCACAACAAACCTCACTGGGCTAAAATTAAGATTCCAGCAGAGCTATGTTTCTTCGGGAGTCTCAACAAGATAATCTGTTTCCTTACTTTTTCCAGCTCCTAGATGCTGCCCACATTCCTTGGCTGGTGGTTCTCTTTCAGTTTCAGAGCCAGCAATGGCTAGTGGAGTCCTCACATCCTATCTAACACTGATCCTCCTGCTGCTCTCTTCCACACTTAATGACCCTCTCTTCCACACTTAATGATTACATCAGACACCTTTGGATAATCCAGGATACACCCCTGCCCACCGTCACCCTTACCCCCTCCCCCATTTTCTGGTCAGCTGATTAGCAACTTTAATTCCTTTTGCAACCTTAATTGAGCTTTGTCTTGTAACATATATTCACAGGCTCCAGGGATTAGGATGTGGACATCTTATGGGGTGGGGGGTGGCGGAGAGCATTATTCTGCCTGCCATAGGTCCCACTGAAGAAACAGCTAATAATTATAATTTACATTCTTAAAGTGTAGTCTTTGAACTAGCAGCATCAACATCACCTGGAAACTTGTTAGATACGCAAATCTTAGGTTCTACCCCAGATCTGAATCAGAAACCCTGGGGCTGGGACCCAGCAATCTGTCCTTTAACAAGCCCTCTGGGTGATTCTAATGCATGATAATGTTTGAGAATTGTTGTTTTAAGTAACGTAAGAACCCAGAATAAAAATTTAAGTGAGTCCTTTATTTTGACTTAATACTGTTCATTGATGAAGAACTTTATATTTTACTTGCATTTTTACTTAGAATTTAAGGTTCTAGGAGCCTTAAGTATTCTGGATGCGCTTTAGAGCTTCTGAAGGTGCGTGGAGACCAAACAATGCATGCCATTGCCATTTTTCTCTCGAGTCCACGTTGATCTGGGCAGCTTGATTTTTCTTATTTATTATTTGCTTTGTTTTGGAGGTGGCAAGGTTACACAAAATTTCATTTGGAAAAAGTTAACCACTGCTGAAAATATTTCCGAAGACAACTAAATACGTCGAATATCATTTACGGCTTCATGAGTTAGGTTCAGCAGGGTTACTCCCCACATTTTCATTTGTTGACTTCTGCTGCAGGTCTAGCCGAGTAAGACAAAATGCATAGCAACAGAGATGCCTTGGACCTAAAGCCCTGGTAACCCTTTGTTAACATACTTAGATAAGAGAAATTTTCGGGACTGCCTATTCACCTTTAAAACAAACAAAAGACTGTCTTTGCTTTGTTGCTTGCAGACTAAAGCTCTGAGGTAGTGATTGACTTCCCCAAGCCCCACATCTAGAGAGTGGAGTTAATATGACATTATATATCTTATGGAGGAGCCATCAGCAGATCATCTGTGGCAGATTGTGGAATTTGAGTGAAAAGATGAACCACTATAAAAGCCAAAAAGGAAAAAACAACACAAAACCCCAATAAACAAAAGGTTTGTCCAACTGCTGTTTGCCTGAAGCTGGCATCTGAGAAGAACTTTCCCAGAAACAGGCAACACCTGAAATTACCATGTGTAAATATGATGGGAAGGAATAACTATGAAAGAAACTTGAAAAATCCATGGTCTTACTGTTTACTTCTTGCAGCTTTGCATGAGGGTAGTTTCTTCTCTAATATGCAGAACTCTTTAAAGTAAAAGAAACAAGGGAACGTCTCTAGGACTCTAATTCCCTTCTTGGATTTCTGCCTGTCCACCATGATTTCTCCTGTCCACACCATATCTGCAAGGTGGGCCATCCTGAATTCATGTTGTCTTTATTCTATCATTTTAAGACTTTGTAGATTTACATGAAACCCTTCAAAGACTTTCCTAATTTAGAATTCAAAATTTAGAAATATTAATTGAAATATCATATGGCAGGCACTGCACTAAATCCTGGGATTACAGGATTGAGCCAAACAGATATAATTCCTTGCTTTGCTAAGCTTAAAAAGGCCATATACATATTTCCCTATTTCCCTGAACTCCTATATTGGATTATTCAAATACCTCTTTTTTTTTTTTTTTTTTTGCTTTCTACTGGGCCAATTACTCTAATCACCTTGTGACATTACTTATTGACTGTTTTCACATTTATCTCTGATATGCACAAACTTTCAAAGCTAACAGTATATTGGTCTGAAATCATACGCTATTTTAAGGAACATTATTTACATTATATTTCCAAGTGCCTTCAGGCTGTTTCTATTTTTATGTGGGCTGCTTCCTCTCCTTTGTTTTCTGAGTCTAATTAGGCTTGAGAAGTATCATGAAATAGGTCAGACATATTTGGATTTGAATTTTTGCTTCTCTGTCTCTGTCCCTCTCTCTTTCCCTATATGTATACATAAATTTGGAAATTTTAATGTACTATCTCTGAGCCTCAGTACTCTCAGTTAAAATGGAGATGATATTACCATATAAGGTGGTGATGAAGATTAAAATATGTGTGTATATGAGTGTACTTATGTATGTGTATAAATATATACATATTATACTTTTAAATGGAGAGATATTTATTTAAAACCATGACTGGCATATAATGGGTTCTCATTAAGTATCATTTGCAACTCCTCCTAGTCAATTATTCTTATTAAATGAGGACTCTTTTGGTTCTCTTTCTCCTACCACTGGAGTCTGTGTAAAGGTCCTTGCATTAGCTTCCTATAGTTTTTTCTCTTTAATCCTGCACTTGTAATTCCTAAGGTGCTGCTTTCACCATGTTACTCCCCTGCCTAGGTGCATACTGCAAACATGAGAGGACTTCCGAAAGTTCATGGAAAATGCATATTATGAAAAACTATGCATGGATTAAAAAAAAATTTTTGCACCAAAATAAACTCATACTAACTTGTTATAACATATCTGAACAAAATGTAGTTTGAGGCACTAAGAAGAAGACATCTGTTTGAAAAGAGCCCCATCAGAACAACATGAATTCTGCTAAAATTAAAGCAAGAATGAATATCAAATTTATGGTGAAGCTTGGGTGGAAGAATGTAAAGTTATTGGTGCTTTATGAAAAGTTTATGGGGACAATGCCCCCAGGAAGTCGGCAGTTTAAAAATGGATAACTCGTTTTAAGAAGGGATGAGATGATGTTGAAGATGAAATCTGCAGTGACAGACCAACTACATCAATTTGAGAGTGAAAATTCATTTCGTTTAAGCCGTAGTTGGGAAGGACCATTGATTAACAGCAGAAACAATAACCAGCGTCAAAGACATCTCAACTGATTCAGTTAACACAATTCTAGCTGAAAAATTAAAGTTGAACAAACTTCCTATTCAATGGGTGTCAAAACCATTGCGCTCAGATGAGTTGCAGGCAAGAACAGAGCTTTCAATGGAAATTTTAAATAAATGGGATCAAGATCCTGAAGCATTTCTTTTTTATTTTTATTAATTTTTTTTAAGAGACAGATTCTCTCTCTGTCACCCAGCTGGAGTAGCTGGAACTGCAGGCATGTGCCAGCATGCTCAGCTAATGAGATCCTGAAGGATTTCTTCAAAAAATTGCAGCAGGAGATGAAACATGGCTTTTACCAGTATGATCCTGAAGACAAAGCCCAATCAAAGCAATGGCTACCAAGACACGGACATGGTCCAATCAAAGCAAAAGCAGACCAGCCAAGAGCAATGGTTGTGGCAACAGTTTTTTCAGATGCTCAAGGCATTGTGCTTGTTGACTGGAGGGCCAAATAATAATAGCATCTGCTTATCATGAAAGCATTTTGTGAAAGTTAACCAAAGCTTTAGCAGAAAAATGTCCAGGAGAGATTCACCAGAGAGTCCTCCACCATGACAATGCTTCTGCTCATGCCTCTCATCAAATAAAGGCAATTTTGTGAGAGTTTTGAGGAATCATTAGGTATCCACCTTATAGTCTTGATTTGGCTCCATCTGACTTCTTTTTGATTCCTACTCAAAAAATCTGTGAAAGGTACCCATTTTTCTTTAGTTACTAGTATAAAAAAGACTGCATTGATGTGGTTAAATTCCCAGGACCCCCAGTTCTTTAGGGATGGACTAAATGGCTGGTCCATTTTGTAAGTTAAATAGCTTACAAAAGTGTCTTGAACTTGATGAAGTTTATGTTGAGAAATAAAGCTTATATTCTGAATTTTTATCTTTTAGTTAAATTTTTCCATGAACATTTTGAAGTCCCCTCATTCTTATCATTCTGTGTAATACATCATTTGGTGTTGTTGGTGCTTTACTTTGATCTTATCCATGATGAGACTGTTTCATTCACTTTTTCTCACAAAACCCATGTATTCTGGTGGTACTTGCTGCTTTTCTTTCCCTTGATGTGCCATGCACAGTTTTACTCAAGCCTTTGTTTACATTGAGGTAAGATTTTAAGTTGTATATGAGTCAACTTTAATTTTAAAAGAAGATGCTTAAGAATTCACTTATATGGTGCCTATACTTAATATAGTTTATTCAATCTCTTTGGTTATAAGCTACAGAAATCAAACTAGCTTAGGCCAAAAAAGTAAATTATTATTTCATAGACTCCAAATTCAATTTTCACAACTAAATTGCAGGAGGTCAGGGATTTGCAGATTCTTTAGAAGAGCTAGAACCAGAGACAAGGCATGCCTTTGAGGTCCCTCCATCTCTCATCCCTGCTTCTCATGGCCTTCTGCTTTCATGCTCTTTCCCCATAGACTTTGTTCTTCCACATCTTTAGCCTCTCATCAAAGGCCCCTCTGAAGAGAGGAGGCTGATTCTCTTTCAAGGAAAAGAACTGACTGGTGTAGATTAGGTCAGGTGTCCACTTCTGGCTGCAGGGTCATGTAAAACTGTGGAAGTTCCCACTGTAGTTCTCTCTCTCTCTCTCTCTCTCTCTCTCTGTGTGTGTGTGTGTGTGTGTGTGTGTGTGTGTGTGTGTGTGTGTGTGTCTGTATGGTGGGGTATGGCTGGGAGCAGTTCCCAGGTGAAGAGAGGGAAGAATGCTTGGTGTCAGTACTGTAGAAGTATTATTATTAACACCACTTTGGAAGCTTTAGGATGGATTTGTGCTCTGCCAAGTCTGTTTTAGTGGTAATCCTATTTTCACACATTTCCTTTAATATTAATGAAAGAAGTATTATACTGATGTTGATGGCCCACTACCATGCCTAAAAAAGACTTGTGTTATGCCACCATAATTCTACTTGCAAGGGTGTTATGAAAGTGAGCCTGTGATTATAATTATTGTTATTTATCTTTTGGATGTACCACTGGCTACATAATATGCATAGTGGTGTCACGCAGTTTAAACTTGAAGTATCACTTGTTTTGAAATATATACTTCTTTATCAAAAGTAACTCATGAAATCATCTTCTATATTTACCACTGACTATACCTAGTTCACTGCTTAACACCAACCAGCCCAGCAATTATACTTCCTGAGAGTTTTTATAACTACTTCAGCCTTTATTTTAGATGGCACTTTTTGGTAGATTGAATATTTCGAAGAACAAGAATGGTAAATATAGAACCATCCAAATATTTGTTCTCCAAAATTGAATCACATTTATTAGGAAAGGAAAGTTGTTTCTAGTCACATACTGAACCGTTTAGCTTTACAATGCCCTTTTCATCTTGATAAAATTCTTGAAATTTAAGAAAATCTTTATCAAGTTGACATCTGTCACAATTAAAAAGTAAAGAAAAGAAATTCATGCATCTTCTTCAGACTTCTACTGACCCCGAGGGTTTCTCTGTAAGTTTAATAACTGAAATGAAATGTTAGTACTTAACAGTTGGAATCCTCTTCGATTTTGGTTACCATACTAAATAAACTGCTGACACAGCATGAGAGCTTGTAAAGGCTGAAAAAGATCGTCTCTGGTCTGAGCTAAGACACCCTCTCCTACTGCTTTGCCCTACATATGTCTGTGTGGGGCTAAACATCTGGTAGACCACTTGTTATTTGTGAATGAGGGCAATTATCCATGGCACAGGTGTGTTATCCTCTGAAAGATCTTATTTCATTCTAATATGGACATGTCTGCAAATAATTTATGAAGTGCACTTACTTTATAGTCATCTTTCCCATGGAGAATAATTGCTAACCTGCCTTTCTCCATTTTTCCTTTTCTTTCTTTCTTTTTAAATGAAGAGTTGGACTGTGACATCTTTTAGCTAGGATGGTAATTGTAGCACCTTTGGTGAAAACATGAATGCTACATAAAGCACAGGTTTTTCCTGTAAATATTAGAGGAGAAGTTATAATTTCCAGCATAATCTATTTTCAAGATCACATTATTCTTATAGGCAAAAGACTCTTGGTAGCAATTTCTTTCAGTTTTTTGGTCTCTCTCGCTCTCTCTCTCATCAGTATATTAGAAGTCTGGTGGTCAGCATCATACTCATTCACTTTTTTTCACATTAAAAAAATGCACAGATTCTATTAACTTCCCTCTTGTTCTTCCCTTTTTTATTGTGCATCATTTGGATCTGTGAGCAATTCCTTAAAAGTCAAGGAGCTTTTAATTCTTTTAAAGTAAAAAATTATCATTTTCATTTGCATGTTTGCAAATAATTAATATAGTTCATTTACAGACATGGCAGGACTTTGGACTCACTCCCTAACAGAAGGCATCCTTCTTAAAGTCCATTTGAGTTATTTGAAATTCAAAACAATGGAATCTTTTCTCTCTACACAGGCTGTGTTGTTCTATATAAAGTACCTCCAACAGATATTTATATATTGAGATATTTATAATGTAAAAGGAAACAGAATGTATGGGTTAAAATCAGTGCCTAGTAGTCAGATTATTTTGGGCAAATCATTTAACCTCCCTGAATGCAACAAACTGGTTAAACATACGGACTCTGGAAATACAGACCTGGGTTTGAGTGCTGGCTCTGTCCCATCATCCACTATGTGACCTCTCTTAAGCTTCAGTTTTCTAACTATATTGTGGGGATTAATACCATGTCAAAGGAAGATAAATTTGTGTAAAATGCTTAGCACGGTGCCTTATAGAAGAAAGCATTAAATATGTTAGGTTATTATTACTATTATTAAGTGTTCCGTGCATATTAACCATTACCACAAGTAAGTATAAAATGAAAATAATACTTGCCCTGCCTATCTCAGAGGTTATTATAAGTATCAAATGGTAGCATATGTATAAAGCACTACATAAATATGAGATACTATTTTGATATTTTATAAGCTATAACTACCCTGTGTAAAAGAATCCTTGCTTTTAGTAGTGCCAAAATTTTGGAAATTTTTTCTTGTTCACTGTTGTATCCATAGCACTTAGCATGGTGCCAGGCACATGGTAAGAGTTCCAGAAATTCTTATTGAATGAAGTTATTGTGTTGCTTACTTTGCCACTTTTTGAAGCTTGAAACAAATTCTAATCCTTTCTTTTACCAGTGAGGATTTTTCGTCTTACTTGGTTGGGAATCATTGGGAAAAAACTGAGGTTAAATTCTGGGTTTTTCTATTTGAGGATCCGGAGAAGGATTCAAACGGAATGTAATACATTATCTTTAAAGGTGAAACAAAAGCGAATTGAAAGGCAGCTTCACCCTCACTGTCTCCCATCTCAATAAGTATTGAATGGAATTGATTAGGAAGGGAAATAAAAGCGGAGTGTGATCTGGGCTGAATCATCTGGTAGAGGATCTGGCTGAGTCAGAGGCAGGGTAAAGAGTAAGGCTGCTTTGATTAAAAAAAAATAAGAAAAACGCAACTGATTGTAAGGATGACTTTTTCTCTTACCCTCATTTCTTTTTCTCAAAAGAGAGTAATAAATGGAGTATTAAAATGAAATTATAACAAAATCAAAGGAAAGGAGGTGGAAGAGAAAAAGAGAGAAACAATTTTCTACTAGCCAAAGAATAATACAATCTTTAATTTCTTGCAGTGAATATAAATGCCTTGGGTATTTGTTATCTCACAGACCTAGAGTATTCTGAAAACTTTGGTCCCTCATCCTCTCCATAACTTTTTGCCTACCAAACTATTCTCCTGCCTCCTTGAAGTTTATCTGAAGAGCTGAATAGAAAGGATATGGTGTCCATTTTGATTTTTATTCCAGGCAATGTTTCTGTCCTTGAATGACGAGATCAGTGGAAGCCTACAGCCTGCTTAACTTAGATTAAATCACAGTATTCATTAAGTAGTCTAGTGATTCTTAACCTGGACTGGGCATCATATTTACTTAGGAAACTTTTTAATAATATAGATTCATCACAAACTCTCTTATTCAGTAAATTAGGGGAATATGTGGTGAAAAGATTTGGGGATTTGTATTTTTAAAAGATTGTGATGCAGGTGATTTTGTTTATGAAAACCACTGATTTGGTTAAACCTAGCTATTTTACAAGAAAGGAATTTTGAATCAAGAGAAGGGAAGTGACTTCGTTAAGAGTGTGCTGTCCTGGTATTGAATAAGATGCCAATGCCCCAAGATAAGGGTTAGAAATATGTATAGCACAACAATCTGTATTTATAAGGACAATTGAGATTCTGCATCTGACCAAAGCCCAGAGCCCCTAGCAGATAATCAGTAAGTCCTCAAATTGGACTTTTCCTCTCTGTTCTTCACTCAGATCTCCCAGTCATTTGCTCCCACACAGCATGTGGCAGCATTGCTGGAATAAGTAGGAGCTCAAGCATAGTGAAAAAGAAATTAATGCCTCACCTGCTGGAAACACATGTAAGAAATGGTGAGGCTCTCATGTCTCCTTACATAACCTGTATTCTTATTAGTTGGGGCTTTGACTGCAAACGTAAATATTAGTTATCTTTCTCCCATTAATTATTGTCACACAGATTTAAAGGGTCAGAGATTTGGAAGTTAATGCCTCATTCAGTGTGGGAAAAGTAACACTGTGCACTTTGGCTGCTGTTTTTCTTTCTGGCTGACTGCAGACCAGTTGTTTCTGCCCCATCTCAGCTGGCTGGCAAAATGCTTATTTGCATAGGGCAGCTATTTTCATGGTGGGAAGGGGTGGCATCAAACTCACTTTTGATTTCCAGAGAGGCTGTGGATCTTAGAACTTATATCCATTACATCCATCATGTTTTATGCCTGTTCTTTTTCTGTGATTAGGACATCTTTGTGTGTTCTTTCACTATGACCATCTGGCTTTCTCTTGTGGCAAAAGATATTATTTCCTGCAAACTAACCAAGGAAAGCCCAAAGTTTTTGTGTTGTTTTGTTGAGAGGCAAATGATGCAGCATGAGGTAGTGAGGTAAGAAACCTGGGTTCTATTCTCAGTGAGCCATGAGGCTTGGGCATGCTGATTAAACTTCCAGAGCCTTGGATTCATCATAAAATGAGAATAGTCAAAGGCATGTGGCCTATCATCTAGACAGGTGACATAGGAAAGAAAACAATTATAATTTGTAGTAATTAAGAAAAACTATATTCAGTCTTGATCATCCCCATTGATTGCTATTTCAATGGAAATTGAATTTTGTCATTGGACTCTTTGGGGAAATGGTCTTCTTGTATAGGGCCTTTATTAAAAATCAAGTCCAAAGTCAATTATAGACTTGAAAGTATTGAGGAGCTAGTTCCTAACAGGTGGTGAGATCGTATGAAGATACCACCAAGCACAAGGACAGATCAGCAGGAAAGCATCATCTGGCAGTCAGACAGGGAACAGTGGCTGGATATGCTCACCTGGCAGTGGACAGGTGGAAAGGCAGCAGGAGAGCAACACCATTGGCTCCAACGCTTGACATTAATCACATTCCTATGGAAATGCTGCAATTTTTACAGCACACCCGTGAAAGGGAACTGTCAGATTCTATTGGATGTTCACTTACACTTTACTTAAGAATAAAACAAACAAGCTAAACCAACAAACAGTTTTGTCTCAGTAACATCCCAAAACAGAATGGAAATAATATTACGTTTATTGTGGTGGTTCAAACCTTGAGAATACTGTAATGTTTTAAAGCACAGGCCTCTCTTTTGTGGTAAGAAAAATTATTGCTGAAAAAATATCAGCTAGTATATGGCCTGTTTACTTCTTGAAGAGCTACTCTTGGTTGTAGACATGAGTTTAGTCTCCTTCTGGGTGCATCTGGGGTGTTGCTTCTAACAAAGGGATTTTGCTTCTTGGTCGCAGAAGCAGAGTGGTAGCTATGAGTAGAAGGATGGAATGTTATAATTCGCTCAGGCAATGCAACTCTATGGACTGCTCCTAAACTCTGGTTCATACCTCCTTTCCAAGGAGGAAGCGTAGATTCACTTGAAGAGCTACGGAAATTAGCTGGATAAGTATTTAATAAAAGTTTATTAATGAATGAAGTAATGAGTGGCATTTCTATTTCTTACTTCCTAGAGTACCTACTGTCTTCAGGCTTCTATCCCAATATCCACTATACTTGTTAGTGAATGACAAGTCCATTAGCAGATGGTCCCAAGTTTGCTTTGTAGTTCAACATCACCAAGGAAATGGGCTCCTTTGATTCTTCTGCTTTGTCATACCCAATAATTTGTGAGTATCTCCCCTCATGGTCTCAAGATGAACTTTTGTGGCCTCCAAGCTATCATGTTATCACAAATATTTCTTCTTTTTTCTATTCTTTTTTTCTTGTTTTTTTTTTTTTTTTTTGAGAGATGGAGTTTCACTCTTGTTGCCCAGGCTGGAGTGCAATGGCGTGGTCTCAGCTCTCTGCAACCTCTGCCTCCTGGATTCAAGCAATTCTCCTGCCTCAGCCTCCCAAGTAGCTGGGATTACAGGCACCTGCCACCACTCCTGGCTAATTTTTTGTTTTTTTAGTAGAGACGGGGTTTCACCATGTTGGTCAGGCTGGTCTCAAACTCCTGACCTCAGATGATGCACCTACCCCGGCCTCCCAAAGTGCTGGGATTACAGGCATGAGCCACCGTGCTCAGCCAAATATTTGTTCTTTATAAAGCAGGAGACATGGTTGGTGGTGGCTTCTCCTCTCCCACTTATTATGGAAGAAAATTGCTCCCAGAAATCTCCAACAGCTACTTTGGCTTAAATCTCATTGACCAGGACTGGCTTACATGTGTGTATCTTACTAGTAACTTGAAAAAGAGAATTGGTTCTCATGACTGCATTACATCAATCCTGATTCATATACAGAGGTTAGGCAAATCCTCTCTCCCACAACAAAATTGTTGTTTATAAAGGAAGTAGGAAATAGTTACCATCTCTAATCTGCATAATCCTTGATGGCAGAACCTACATTATCCTGTCTAGTTATCCTTGAGCATCTAGCAAAGTGCTTGGTCCACAGTAGAGCCTCAGTAAATTATTAAATAAATGGCAAATGGATGGATCCAGAGACCAAGTCAATAACAAATAATTGAGTCCTATATAGGTTACTTTTTTTTTTTTTTCCAATTAACTATTCCAGGCAGGTAATACATATCATTTCTAACTCTTTGATAACCATAAGGTAAGTTTTCAGATCCACATTTCACCTATTGAGAAACTAAGGCAAAGAAGTCTTAAGCAACTTGCTTAGGGTTATAAACCTTGAAAGTGGCAAATCTATGTGGTTCCCAAATTAGTCTTCTTCCATAATACCATAGTGCCTCTTTATGTTGGAAGATGAAAGTTTTTGGTTCTCCTTGGCTTGCCTGAGATGACCATTTTATTTAATGTCCTCAAGGCCTAGAGTATCTGTGGTAGAAACTGAAGTCTTCAGGTTGTATCTTCTCTAAGCACCTGTATTTGTATATGAATCAAACTGAATGGGAAGGGAACAAGCAAAGTGAAAAGGTTGCTGGTGAAAGGCACATAATCTATCAGTTTCTAATGAGCAATTTTCTTACTGATCTTTCAACCTGTCAAAGACACTTGCCTAGCTCCTAAGTTTGAGCCAAGGTAAAACAAACTAGCGAAATGATAAGAGAGGATATATAGAATGAGAACTCTTATTCCTGATCAATATTGTCAAAGGCAATTTAGAGTTAGTACTTTGGGGCTTTCATGACAAAATTACTATCATTTCTCACCTAGACCATTGCAAAGGCTGTAACTGGTGCCCTACATTCACTTGGGTCTTTCTCCACGTGGTAGCCCAAGTGGTTTTTCAGAATCAAATCTTTTGTCACTCACCAGTTTAAAAGGTTCATTGGCTTTTTATTGTATTTAGAATTAAGACTAATGGGACTTTAATACTTGAATTCTTTCTTAGGCCTGGCCTGCCTTAGCGCTCTATCCTCATCCTGTACCACCTCCCATTACTCTCGGCCCTGGCTGACTTCCATCTCTCTTTAGGCCCTTCACTCTCTAGGCTCCCTCCTAGTGAGGATTTTCCTACACTCATCCCTGACTGAAATGCTCTCTCCTGAGGCAGGTTAACTTACTCAGCCTTCAGGGGTCAAGTATCAGTGCCCTAGCAGCCCCACCCACAGCTTCAGTTTAAGTTTCTTTATTCTATGTTCTCTTAGAACCCTGTTTCCTTTTGTTTTTTCCAAGATTCATTTCACTTTGTGATTATATACTGATTTACATGACTGTTGGTTTGATGTCTGCCTCCTCTTCTTATTTTTTAAATAGCTTTATTGAGATTTAATTCATCTATAATACAATTCATTCATTTACAGTGTACAATCTAATGGTTTTTATTTGTTCACAGAGTTGTGCATTCATCACCACAATCAATTTTAGAACATTTTCACTACCCCCAAAAGAAATTCTAACCATTGGTAGTCATTTCCCATTTCTCTTCTCTTCCTTTACCTATTCTCTCCTCACAGCATTCCCCCAGTCTCCCCAGCCCCAGACAAGCACTTATCTAGTTTCTGTCTCTCTATATTTGCCTATTCTGAACATTAAAAAACAATTCTTCCTAACTGTAATTACATATCCTTTGACCAACATCTTTCCATCCCTTTCTACCCTCTGACTTCCAATGCTCTGGTAACTACCATTTTACTCTCTACTGCCTCCCCTCCTGAGTCAGTAAGGGGTAACAGGGGCATAGACAGTAGAGCCAAACAGCCTGTGTTCAAAGTGTAGCTCTAATACTTAACAGCTGTGTGACCCTTGACAAGTTACTTTCCATGCCTCACTTTCCTTAACTGTAAAATGGGAAATATAATAGTATCTACCTCTTGTAGGATTGTGAGGATTTAATAAATATAGATGTAAAGTACATAGAACAGTGACTGACATACTTTACATACTATTTAAAATGACTAGCTGTGTAAGAATAAGGAATATGTCTAATGAGCTAATCATTGTAATCTCACCATAACCCTCACCAGAGAGCACAGTACCTGCACGTAGTAGATGCATAACAAACATTTGTTAGATGAATGGATAAAGATAGAAATGTTTATTCTAACACAAATATCTTTTTTTTTCAGTAATTGTTACAACCTTTCCATAGGACACAATAAATAAGGCATGGCTGGCTTTTATAGCTTGAAAATGCTAGATCTTAATATCCATCCAGGCTATTTGAAAACCTAACTAAATCTTTAAGTTTTGGCTTGATACGGAATGAAATTGGTGCTTGAATCAGGATAGGCTTCCAGCCCACATATATAGAGTAATCTCTGAGCCCTGTTATAGCTCAAAAATAGGTCCCAGCTTACTTTTATTTTAGCAGACTTGTCAATTATATTTGACATTCTGGGTGAATCTTTTTCCTTTTCTTCCATTGGAGAGTTTCCAAATTTGTGCTATCTAATTGGTTGGCCTTCAAAAATTTACTGAATTTCTTGGAGGGACTATTGGTATATAGGTATTTTCAATGTTTTCACTCTGTCTTTGGCTTCATCCTTTTTTCTCTGCAACATATACGGTCTCAGCTTGCAGACCCATTAAACTCCTATGTGAAGGGGATAGGAAAACCGAGGACATTTATCACCCCACAACCAGCAGGTAGAGGAGACTGGGCTGTTGGTTTATTCATTGACTTGTTCATTCTTCTTTATTCATGAATTTTATCTGTATGCAAGTAGGAATTCTGAGCCAAAGATCATGAAGACCATGAGATAGAAAGTAGGGCAAAGACTGGTGATTGAACCTTGATACAGGATTCAGGTTGCAGGTGGTGAGGTGCGAGGGCCGGGTTGGGGAGAAAAGGAGAATGAGAGTGAGAAGAAAAGGGCCAGAGGATGAGTAAAGACAAAAAATACAAATAAAGTTTTTTTACAAACATCTTTTAAAAATGTATCCCAGGACAGACAAGCTTTTCTTTTACTGGCGATAATGCATTTGAAATGCATTATTCAGAGAACACAATATTACCAAAGTCAACATGTATGGTGACAACTTTGCCTTGTTGCAGAAAGAAAAAAAATAGAGATGTGGAAGTGCTTCAAGTAAATGAAAATGAATCCAGTTCATAATCAAGTAAAAATGTTACGGGTCCAGAGCCAGAGAATATTCTTATAGTGGGCTTTTTTCAGCACCCTAAATTTAACCAGATGGAATGCTTTTTAAAGAACCACCCTATTCAAACTTTGGAAGTGAAGAATTTGTCTTTTAATGGTAAATTTGCATTCCATCAAAAGATGGAACACATCATCCTCAGCTTACTTATTACCCATAAATAAATTATAATTTAATTGGTTTTATTTCATGGTCTATGATGAATACCTAGATTTCAGAAAATTTATTTCAGATATGACCAAGTAGAGGTATACAAACAACATGAGTTGAGACACAGGAAAAATGTGAACTCCATTCCTGGTATACTGAAAGCCATGTAACCACAAATTCTTGTTGGTTTTAATATGAATATCCTATTTCACAAACCCCAAATAGTGAGGTTAGAGAGAGAATACTCACTACCCTGAATATGGAAAAATTAATGCAGCTGAATTATTAGTAAGGGCAGATCTAGTTGCTGAAATGCAAATAGGTCAACAGCAAGTTAATACAATCCAACAGAGGTTCAAAATTCTTGGTTTGAAAGGAGTCCCATATGCTACTGAAATAGCATCATAATTTTCTGATAGCTATGACAAGCGGAAGCGGTAGTGGTAGAATTAGTGCCCATGTTGCTCTAATTTCTATACAATGGGTTACGCTTTTGTCAGTCACCAGGTTGATTTAGACATCTGTTGGTAATAGTGGTAAAGACACAATTTTAACAGTCAACAAATACTTATTGAATGTCAACTATGTGTCAAGCACTGTGGTAGGTGCTGGGAATGTGAGGGGTGGTAGATAAAAAGGGAACTAAAGCACTTGCTTATTCTTGTGGAATTAACAAACCTACTGAGGGTTATCCAGATATGGAAACAGTCATATTGTGCTTCAGGCATTACTTGAGATATACACAGAATGCAATGTGGCCTAGAGAGGGCAGTTACTCCTGCCCTACGGTGAGTGAGAGAGGGTTTGCCCAAAAAGAATGTATTTGAATTGGACCTTTGCAAGTGATTAGGATTTTGTTGGGCTAAGAAGGAGGAGGCAGAAAGAGCATGCAGGCACAAGAGGGGTGTTTCCAAATTCCAGGAGGTTTGATAATTCACCTGGGACTGGAAGGTAAGTTGATTTGGCTGGATCCACGTGAAGTATAACATTATTGCATGTAAGCCTTGTCTTAGTCAGTTTGGGCTGCTATAACAAAGTTCCATATAGGCTTGGTGGCTTATAAACCATAGGAATTTACTTCCCACAGTTTTGGAGACTAGAAGTGCAAGATCAGGGTGCCAACATAGTCAAGTTCTGGTGAGGACCATCTTCAGGTCACATACTGCTGACTTCCGGTTACATCCTCACAAAGCAGAATGAGGACTGGAGAGTTTTCTAGGGTCTCCTTTATGCGGACACTAATCATATTCATGGGGGCTCCACCCTCATGACCTAATTTCCTTCCAAAGGCCACTTCCTAATATCATTACACTGGTGGCTAGGTTTCAACATATGGATTTTTGGAAACATAAACATTCAGTCCATCACAAGACAATCCTATAAGGTGGTTAGGCATTACTATCTCTAGTATATGGATGAGAAAGTTGAGGCTAAGGGAGGTTAAGCAACTTAATGAACATCACGCAGCTTGGGGTCATCTCCACAACTTCAGTTTCACAATCATGAGTAATAGTTTTATAGAGCACAGCTGAATTTTGCTCAATGTTGTTAAAATGCTAATATGGGAGAACATATGATATCTAAATAAGAATAATGCTAACAAGATAAACTTCCAAATACTCGAGAGCCAATTATTCATTACATATAAACCTGCCTTCTGCCACCCAGCACACTTTTGTTTACCCACTTTTGTCAGGAAATGACCTTTTTTTGAAATATATTGAGATGAGAGGCTTCTTTCTGAGGTTTCCTTGGGAAGTAAGTGGTGTACTTAAACTTAAGTCCATCTGAATGGCTCACTATAATATATTGATGCACCCTAAAGGATAACATTATTGCATCTTTATTTTATTTTATAGACAGGATCTCACTGTGTTACCCAGGCTAGAAAGCAGCTGTGCAATCACAGCTCACTGTAACCTTGAACCCCTGGGCTCAAGCTATCCTTTTGCCTCAGCCTCCCGAGTAGTAAGGACTACAGACACGCACCACCATACGTGGCTATTTTTTAAATTTTTTTTTTTTGTAGAGATGGGGTCTTGCTATTTGACCAGGCTGGTCTTGAACTCCTGGCCTCAAGTGATCCTCCTATTTCAGCCTCCTGAGTAGCTGGGACTATAAGTGAACCCCACTATGCCCACCTCCTAAAAAGAATTTTAGTCTGTATCATGGAAGACAGCCTGAGAGATGGATAGGGGCTCCTGGCTTAGGAGCATGAAAGAAGATTCCTCACAGTTCAGAGGAGAGGATGAAACATGATTTAGTGTGTGAAAGAAGTAAAACACAAAGTCTTTTGATTTGTCATCTAGGAAAGGGAATAATAAAGCAAAGCCCGGGAAAAGAAATATAGTCAAAGGAATAGGAATTGTAATAAACCCTTAAAACAAAAGTGGCTTAATGAGGTCAGGGAAGGAGACAGGACAAAAGGGAAAATATGTTAGGAGAATAGACTCCATTAAGTGATCATTGAAGGAAGAAAGAAATCCCTCTGGGAAAAATTGATGACCTATTCAAGAAAAAGAAAGGCAGGCTCAATCCCTGGAATAAGATGCACTACACTCCAAATGGTGTTTTTGACCCTTGGAATTCAACATGATAGTCAAATTGTGCTTTGCTACTGACAAGATTCTCCAAATTTAGATAATTTATACAATGTGTAATTATAAAACACTATCCTAAGAATTGTAATTCTATCACATTTCCATTTGAGACATTGTATAATCACTAAAATAAGAGCAATAAAACAAAGGAGAAAAAATTCAAAATTGTTTTAGAAGACAAA
Organism: Pongo pygmaeus; assembly: GCF_028885625.2. Classification (NCBI taxonomy): domain Eukaryota; kingdom Metazoa; phylum Chordata; class Mammalia; order Primates; family Hominidae; genus Pongo; species Pongo pygmaeus. Next base: position 99,158,175 of record NC_072384.2, on the reverse strand, counting down.
AATTCTTTTGTGCTGTGTTTCTGGAACATTTTGGTAAACGTGTCAATAGCAAGGCATATACATTAATTATATCACCTACAAACAATAAAATGGAAGAACATATAAAACTAACTTAAGGTACATTTAAAATAACCTACCATGATAAAACATTACCTTAAAAATTATACTGCCTTCTATTTGAGCCATTGTATTATAACTTAAATGTGATTTGCAATAAAACTAAAAGAAGAAAATATCAAAATTACATTATAGAGACAAAAAAGCATCATCCTGTGGCTCTGGATTTCCAGAATGAGACTCACTGGGAGGTGGGACCAATTCAAAAGGTGACCAACTTCTGTTTATGGATTGTGTGGCAGAAGGCTAAATCCAACAGTTGCTGTTGAGACACTTTTTGTTGGTGGTGGAGGAGGTGCTGGGCTAGGGAAGTCCCTCAGTGAAGGTGATTTCTGGGAGATTCCTCTTCTCAGGAGTTTTCCCCTGAGATTCATCTGATGGGTTGGGGAGAGGGAGGATTCTGGGCCAGTAGTGTTATGTTCAGTTGTTTGTGTGTGTGTGTATGGGGGGGAGTTGAATCTAAAGACAGTCCCAAGTATCTGCCCTAGGACAGCACGCGAGCACTAGGACAAACTCTGTCTTATGGAGAAATTGCTGCATCAGGACAGAGCTGGCTAGATGGATGGTCTTGATCCTGTGGTCCTGACCCAGGGGTGATGCTATCTGGTCAAAATCTGACACTGGACCCTGGATCCTCTCACAGCCGATGTTCCTCCTTCCTTAGGGACTTTGTTGTCTAGGAGATTCCCTGGTAGTCCTCCCTAGCCAAATGCCCTATTTGGAACATTGAATACATAACAATATTTTTAAGGCATTTAAATTATTCCTTAATAATTTTTTTGTCTGATACGTGTATTTTCTTTTCTAAGTTAACATGATTTTTTTCCACCTACAAAGCTGGATTTCATAATAGTGAGTGATGACTTTTTCTGAAAGAATTTTGGCATATATTTTATAGGTGTCCAGCTCTTTACATACATGGCTGATCTTTTCATCTTCCTTGAAAACATGTTCTATTTTTCCAGGATAAATTCTCTGTAAGTTGGATATTTAGTTAAAATTCATTTCCTCAATGCAGTTCAGAAGGGAATTGACATTTTTGCTTTCCCTTTCTGACTGCAGCTAAGCTTTCTCAGTTTGGAGACTTTTAATATGTTCTTTAAGTGCATCAGTTATTTATTTTATTCAGTTAATTTAGTATACATTTGATTTCTGTTATCTCTGAGTTCTTACAAATTTAACTCAGCTTTATCAATCAGTTTCTTCAAAACTCCTTTGGATTCATCGTCTAAGAGGTCTCCAGTTTCTAATGGATTCATTATATCCAATTCCAAGTTCTCACTATCCAAGAACAGCAACCCAAATCTTTCATCCAAAGAGTTCACCCTGAGTCTTCATCTGATTTTCTTTACGATTTTGATTTTTTTCAATCTCATTTATACTTTCCTATTTTTTTGATAAGTTTGCTCACTTATCTTTTCCATTCTTCAGCTTCTTATGAAAGTGACTTTGTACTTCCCAAAATATTAGAATGTTCATTTAAAGCATCCTTTAATATTGTTTCTCTCAAGTTTTGCTACATTACTTGTGATATATTTTAAAGGCAGTTTTTTTTTGCAGCTAGTTGAAATGGAATGAATTTTTATGTATCTTTTAAATTCTGAACCTTTTTTATAATGTTAGCCATTAGATTAACCTGTTATAAGTATTTAGATTTAATTTTTCACAAAATCTATATTGTAAGCCTAAGTCCTACTTTGTATTATAGCTTAATTACTATTCAAAAAATTAAAAGAGAAAAAATCAAAATTACTTTAGTGGAGAGAAAAAAAAATATTTTCTGTGGCTCTGGATTTTCAGAGGTAGACTCATTGCAAAACAAGATGTACAAATTAAGTGAGGTGTCCAATATCATTAGTCAGAGAAATGCAAATTAAAACCACAATGACATACCATTTCATATCTAGTAGAATAACTAAAATTTTTTAAAAATTGAATTCTCCAAATGTTACTTAGAATATTGAACAACTGGCACTCCCATATACTGCTGATAGAACTTAAAACGGTACAGCCCCTTCAGAAAACAAAACAAAACAAAACACAGCAGTTTTTAAATAGGGGTAAACAATAGACTAGCCATTCTAGGAATTTACCAAGAGAAATGAATACATATGTCCACATAAGGACTTGAACAAGACTGTTCACAGCAGCTGTATTCATTATAGCTCTAAAATAGAAAAACCCCAAATGTCCATCAAATGAAGAATGGGTAGGCAACTTTCTATATATTCCATACAATCTATAAAATATTTCATACAGGCACTTCATGCAATGAAATACTACTTAGCAATAAAAAAGGAATGAGCTTCTGATTTACACAACATGGATGAATTTCAAAAGCATTATGTTGGCTGAAGAACAGGCAAAACAAATCTGTGATAGTAGAAATCAGAATAGCGAGTATCTGTACAGGAGGGTGGGGTGACAGAGTATGAGCTGGTAGTTCTTTCTGGGGTGAAGGAAACCATCTATAACTTGATTGTGGTCACATGGGATTCTACATTTCTTTCATATCTCATTGAATTGTACATTTGTATGTTTTACCTTACTAAAAAAAGTGGACAGGGATTACTTTTGCAGAGAGGGTGCAATCAAAGCATTCTAAAGCCATGTGACTGCATCTGGATGAGAACTTACTTCTTAAGGATCCTTTGATATCTGGGGAAGAGCAATTGAGGAAGTATTAACAGAGCTTGAGCACTCTTGCTTTCAAGAAACAGGGTTGTTCACAGCTTTCAGCTGCTCTTCTGGTACCTTGACAGCATCTCCTGCTGCTACTGACAACCAAGATTTAAAGGGGGGAATTTATGTGGGAAAGACAGTCTCACATAAATTCCTCAAAATTCCCCCAAAATTAAGGTCCTGTGGGAGTGGGTGGTAGAAGAAACAGTGGAATGGAAGAAAATGAGAGCAAATATGGTATTTAGCTTAAGGGAAGGAAAAAGCTTGTTAGAATATTTATGTAAACAGAGATTTTGCTTAGAATTGAAAGAAATTGAAATGTGCATACATGGAGCATGAGGCAACAAAGAAACTAGGGGCAGGCAGATTAATACTTGCCAGCAAGTGAGAAGTGCTTCCTGTAAGCATTCAGGATGATTCTCTCATATTTAATGAATCAACGAGGTGTAAAAACAAAGTCTATGATATTAATCTGCTATATATACTAATTTACCAGTGATTTTTTAAAAAATCAGGCTCCAAGTGAGTTAAATATTTCTACTTCTAAAATATAAATCATTCCACATATTATATGCTTTCATTTATTAGATATATCTAGAATAGAGAAAACTATAGAGATAGAAAACAGATTAATGATTGCCTTGGGCTAAGAGAATACAGCTAAGGAGTACAGTGTTTCTTTTTTTGAGGGGTGATAAAAATGTTCTAAAATTGATTTGGTGCTGCTTGTAAAACTCTGTGAATATACTAAATGCCACTGAATTGTGCATTTTAAACAGGTGATTGTACAGAATGTGAATATCTCAATAAAACTGTTAAAAATATCAACTATTCAAACCACACTGAATAGGCAAATAAAAAAGTACAAGTGATTGTTTTGTTTGTGAGCAGATTTCATATGTATCTATGATTTCATTGAATGTTTATATTTATAGGAAGGAAAATGAAGACAGTTATCAATATGTTAGAATTTTCTATGCATGAAGAAACAAACTAAACTAAGATATAACATATTAAAGCTTAACAAAATAATTCCAAAAGAAAGATCACCTTAAAAAATGTCACTGTGTGGCAGACAAGTGAGTGATATTAAGATCTCAATTGGCTTTTTCTTAAAAAGATTATTTGTGGTAATGTAGGAAACAACTACATACACGTAGCCTCTGTTTTGTATCCCTGTTATATGAAATGAGGATGTAAACATACGTAGTATAGCTCACAAAGGGACACTGACTTATTATACTTTACCCCGTATAGTTACGGTACCTGAGAGGTAGAAGGTGGTCAATAAATGGTTGCTGAATACCACCTTTGAAAATCGTAAATCACCATTAAAATGTAACATATTAATTACTCTTGGAAGGCAGTGACTAAGTTTTGTAACTCTTTGTTCTGTTCACAGTGCCTTTTACATGTCAAGACGGAGAGCCAAGGAGTGTAGTGGAATTAATTCCCACTGGTTTGGGAATGAGACATGACTGAGTTTGAATCCCAACTGTCAGCTCAGGCTAATTACTTACTGCTTTAAGCCTCAGTTTTCTTCATAAAATGGGGAGGCCATAACTCATAGAGGAGTTGTGAGATCCAAAGCAAAGAATGTAAAGAGCCTAGAAAAATCCTGGCATATTTAAAGTGCACATTACATTTTAGTCATTTTTCTCTGTATTTAACGAATAAAAAATCACTGTCTTATTCAAATGTAGATATGAATTATTCTCAAATCAAGTATTTAATTTAAGTGTGGATTATTTTGGAAGCATTATGATAAAATTATTGTTAAAAACATTTTCGGGGAAGCAAATTTGAAATGTAAGAAGGTAATGATAAAAATATTCTAGAAAAATAGAAATAATTTTATAAAAGTGTATAGAAGGTTTTTCTGAGCATAGCATGAAGACAGATGCAAAGGGAAATATTGATAAATTAAAATACCTAAGAATTTAAGTTTGTACATAGAAAAATTACAGTGAACAATATTGAAAGACTACAAACAGAAAGATATTTGATCTGCAAAGCTGGTAGTTTTAATATATATAAAGCCCCTGCAAATCAATGAAAAGTCAAACAAATAAAAATAGGTAAAGAGTAGAGGCATCCAAGAGAAGAGTTACAAAAGATTAATAACCATGTAAAAAATTCATATTTACTAATACTTTTAAAGTGCCAATCTAAAATTGATATTCAATTTTACCTATATATATATTCCAAAGATTAAAAAGAGTGCTATCTGGAAGATATACCAAGGTAGACCATATCCTGGGCCACAAAACAAATGCTAACACATTTAAAAGCATTGAAATTCCAGTGTGTTTTCTGTGGCCAATGTGGAACCAAATTAGAAATCAATAATAGAAAGATAACATAAAAATCCCCAAGTGCTTGAGAGCTAAGTAACACATTGCTAAATAACACATAGGTCAAAGAGGAAGTCTCAAGGGAAATAAAAATATGCTGAACTAAATAAAACTAAAAATGCAACATATCAAAATTTGTGGGACTCAGCTAAAGCAGTACTGAGAGCAAAATTTATAGCAACAAATGCACGCATTAGAAAAGGGGAAAAGTCAGCTGGGCTCGGTGGCTTATGCCTGTAATCCCAGCATTTTGGGAGGCCAAGGTGGGCAGATCACCTGAGGCCAGGAGTTCGAGACCAGCCTGACCAACATGGTGAAACCCCATCTCTCCTAAAAATACGAAAATTAGCCAGGTGTGGTGGTGGGCGCCTGTAATCCCAGCTACTCAGGAGGCTGAGGCAGGATAATCGCTTGAACCCGGGGGGTGGAGGTTGCCGGAGCCGGGATCATGCCACTGCACTCCGGTCTGGGTGACAGAGCAAGACTTCATCTCAATAAAATAAAATAAAATAAAATAAATAAATGAAAATAAAATAAAAATAAAAAATAAAAGGGGAAAAGTCTCAAATTGATAATATAAGCTCCCATCTCATGAAGTTAGAAAAAGCAAAATAAACCCAAAGTAGAAAGAAATAAATAATAAGCATAAGCAGAAATCAATTAAATTGAAAACAGCAAATCAATAGAGAATATCAATAAAACAAAGAACTGGTTTTTCAAAATGACCAATAAAATTGACCAACTTCTAGAAATGCTGACAAAGAAAAAGAAGAAACAGATTACTGATATCAGGAATGAAATAGATAATACCCGTTTATACCCTGAAGACATCAAAAGGATAATAGGGGATACTACGAACAATTCTACATAAACAAAGTTGACAACTTAGATGAAATGGGCCAATCCTTGAAGAACAAATTATTACGACTCACCAAATATGTAATAGATAATTTGAATAGACCCATGACTACTTGGGAAATTAAATTTTTAATTTAAAAACTTCCCCAAATAGAAATTTCCAGCCCCCGATAATTTTACTGGAGAATGAATTAACGCCAATTTTATACAACATTTCAGAAAATAGAAGAGAAAGGAAAACTTTCCATCTCATTTTATAAGGCCAGAATTATTCTGATACCAAAACCAGATAAGACAATGTCAGTCTCAAAAAAAGAAAAGTACAGATCAAGATTTCCTGCATTTAGACACAAAAATCCTCAACAAAATATTAGCAAACCAAATCAACAAGGTATAAGAAGATTAAACAACATCATGAAGTGGGTTTATTCCAGTTATGCAAAGCTGGTTCAGTATTTGAATATCAGTTGATGTAACACACCATATTAACAGGCTAAAGAAGATAAATGATATGACCATATCAATTGATACAAAAAAAGCATTTGACAAGTTCCTACACTCTGTCAAGTGTTCCTTACATTGATAAAATCTCAGTAAGTCAGTGATAAAGAGGAATTACTTCAACTTGATAAAGAGGACTGCAACACTACAAAAAACCCTACAGCTAAAACTCTACTTAATGGCAAAAGACTAAATGCTTTCCTTCTAAGAGTGGGAACCAGGCAAGGATGTGGGTTCTTACTACTCTCACTGAACATGGTTCTGGAAGTCCCTTATTATAATAGCCAAAAACTGAAAACAATCAAAATGCTCCTCAATAGGGCACTGTTTAAGCAGTAGTACATCCGTACTATGGAATGCTATTCAGCAATAAATAGGAAAACACTATTTATTAATGTAATAACTTGGACAGATCTCAAGCTTATTACGCAGAGTGAAAAAAAAGCCAATCTCTAAAGGTCACATACTCTATGATTTCATTTATGTAACATTCTTGAAATTATAAAGTTACAGAGCTGTAAAACAGATTAGTGGTTTCCAAGAGTTAAAGAGGAGTTTGAGCCTAGAAGGGAGATGGGTGTGGTTATAAAAGGCAACAGGAAGAATCCTTGCAGGGGTAGAAATGCTGTATCTTGACATGTATCAACGTCACTATCCTGGTCCTGATATTGTACCATAGTTTTATAATAAGTTAGCATTGGGGGAAACTGGGGAAAGGGTAAGGGGATCTCTCTGTATTTTTTTAAATAAGGACATATGAATCTACTACTATCTCAAAATAAAAAGTTTAAAAAACTATAAAAAATAATAAATGTTATGGAAAAATGGGCACACTCATATATTTTTCTCTTTTGATAATAAGTGTTTCTACATTTTAGAGAAAAACATGAAAATAACTCTTGATTTAAAAATTGCGCATATATATATATATATATATATATTTTTTTTTTTTTTTTTTTTTTTTTTTTTTTTTGAGACAAGATCTTGCTCTATCACCCAGACTGGAGTGCAGAGGCACAATCTTGGCTCACTGCAACTTCTGCCTCCCAGGTTCAAGACATCCTCCTGCCTCAGCCTCCTGAGTAGCTGGGACTAGTGGTGCATGACACCAAGCCTGGTTAATTTTTGTGTTTGTTTATTTGTTTGTAGAGATGAGGTTTCACCATGTTGCCCAGGCTGGTCTCAAACTCCTGAGCTCAAGCAATCTGCCCGCCTCGGCCTCCCAATGTGCTGGGATTACAGGCATGAGCCACTGCGCCCACCCTCAAAATTGCATCTTTTAACCAGCAATTCTACTTTTAAGACTTTGTCTTTAGGACATCCCTTTGTACAAATAAAATGCTTATTTTAGCATTTAATGCATAGACTGAATGGTATAAATTATAGATACATAGTTATAGTATATCAGTAGGGTACAGGTAAAACTAGAGTACATTTGTATAAATGAGTATTGTACAGCCATTATAGTGGATCAGATAAGGAAAGATGACCAGAAAAATAATTATGAGGTATTAGAAGTTGAAAAAGGCAGATTCAGAGCAACACTGTTTTCCATTTTTTTAAAATAATAGTAGCATGTATGCTTATACAAGTGTAGGAAAAAATCAGAACAAACAGAGATCAAGTTGTAAACCATTTACCATCACTCCCACCCTGGGGCTGGAGTAGGATGGCAGTGCAAGAAGTTGTCACTATGTACTTTATATATTCCTACATTGTTTTCATTTTTCATTAGATATATCTGGCACTCTTATTATAAAACATAATTATGACATAAGAAATTTATAATATCAGCAGAGGGTTTTATAGCTGAAGAGACACCTTTTTATGTATATGATTTCATTTAATAAGCAAACAGCCTCATGAGGAGGATAAGTAGACCCATGTGTGAAATGTGGAAATAGATGGTCCTAAAGATGAACTAACTTGCCCTAGGATTCTCAGCTGTTGAGTGACAGGGCACAAGTCTAGAGTCTTTGGCCTATACTTTTTGCAGGCTGACCCATTATTACACTGCTTGTGAATTTCTTTTTCTTGCTCACACCTTCCTGCCTAGCTGGAATGACTTTCTTGCTTTCTCTTTACCTTGCAGCCTATCAATCAAGATCACATCCTTTCAAAAGCTTATAGAGCAGAGTAGACTCCTACCACGCGTTCAGCTGGTGTCCTTTGACTGCTGCTTTGCTCAGTTCCACCTTGGATGGCTTGCACTGCGTTTAAGGGTATGTTGCACACTACTAAATGTTTGTCAGCTGTGGGCCTTTTATATACCCAAGGAGATCTTATGTGATGTTGAAGGCAGAGGCCAGTTCACCATTTCTTTTGTTGTCTCCTTAGACATGGGGAATACAGTGCTCTGTTCAAAACATGCTTACAGCAATTCACTATTAACTTAACATCATCTTCAAAATAAGCATCTAAATACAACCCATGAAGGACACAGTATTCTTTTTAATTGGCTAATAGTGAAAGTAAGAGAATCACAGAAGGCCCCCAAGTTGATAAGGATAGAATTCCTGTACCCTCAAACTGACAGCTACTTCCCTCTGGAAGTATAGTGACATGAGTTTAAACTACATAGCAGCTGATTACTAAGATTTTTTTCATTTAGAAGTAAAACACTATTTTGCCAGCAGCTGCTTTTATGCTATATTTTCTACTCACATTGAGTTTACTGGACTTCTGTTAAAGAGGAAATCTGACTGTGTTGACAAGTTGTTTGACCCTGAAACTGTGAAAGTTCAACTCTCTTGCTGCCAATTTGACCTCTCATTAAAACTTTTGGCTCCTGCCTGCTTCTGGTTATGTTAACCATGGGGTGGGTTTTTCTATGCAGTTAAAGGATAAAGACCAAAAGTTTTGAAATCTGATCATCATTCGTAGTCCTGTTTATGATCTCTTACCACAAATGATCTGTTAGACTGCCTCCTATTAATCATCTCTTGAAGAGGAGGAGGGAGTCACTTTGCTGTATCTTTTGTGCATAGGAAGGTTCCCCTTCATTTAACCTTACTGGAAGAGACTGCAATAATCATTTCTCTTGCTGATGGGTGGCCATTGTATTATTGTTTGCTCCCTCATTCAAGTTGGTGGGTGGCATTTATAGTGTGTGCATTCCATCCTTCTGGTGATTGAGGGGTAAAGATTGGGTAGGAGAGGTACGGCAAGGAGGCAAAAGCTACCTCTGAGATGAGATTCCGAAATAAACTGAAAGGGTTCTTATCCTAGCAACCCTCAAAAAATACATAGAAACACATCTGTCCCTTATTTTTTCAGCTTGCTTTATGGTGAGTCATTCAAGTTTTTAAAACCATACAATTACACATGCTAGCAGCAGGGAAAAAGAGTCGATAATAAACCTGGCAGGGGTAATTTAACCAAACCATGCGTATCAGTGGTTTATACCAAGAAGGGAGATTTAGAAATTCTTTTCAAGATACATGCTTGCATGTGTGCACACATGCACATACACACAGGTCTATAGGCATATATATTATAAAATTATATATATGCACACAACTACACGTGTCTTCTCTAGAATGTTCAGAGGAAAATGAAAATGGGGGTATTGTATCAAAGAAATGCAATGTAAAACAAATGTAGTTATAGGTTTAGAAAAACAGAATTCATTTGTGTGTGCTAGGTTATCATACTCCTGCAGTTAGGTAAAGAAATATTCTTTTCTGAGAAAATTATAAGGAAAGAAATGTAACAGTTTAAGAAACAAATAATAATTGAATATATCCAGATCATTGCTTTCTTTAAGGAAATGAGTAAGGGCACAAAAGCTTACTTATCTCATTGCATTGGCTAAATCCCACTATATATATTTTAAAAAATCTATTAATAAATATCCTTTGTTCTGAAGCCATAATTGGAAAAAAATGTGAAGATTAATATATCCTGGAACATTATCTATATGCTGTAAACAAATGAAACAGAACTAGTTATAGATACAGCATCCTTCAGAAGAAGAAACTTAACACAGCACTGGGTTCTAGGCTGTCTCTTTAATATATTTATTATAGTTAACTTTGCAGATGTTAGTCAGAGAGCCTTAGAGGTTCAGGGGAGACCCTTATTACCTAAAGTTTACCATAAGATAAAATTCTTAGACTTTATCACTTATTCTTACAAAATAGTTCTTTGAGTCATTTTTGTTTAAATTGTGATTTACCATAGGATGGGAAAGTTAACTGTTGATTTTTTCCAAGCTTATAATTATTTTAGCATTTAACAAATGTTTCCTACATTTAAAAATTATGTTTTTGAAAACAGTTGATAAAAACGAAAATGTGGGGAAGACATTTTTATTCCATAGAATTTATTCCCTACCTACAGCTCATCAGATCTTCAGCTTCTCTAACTCACTTCTTTCTTATTGTTCAGTGTAATAAAAGGAAGTGTTAAATGCATTTCTCCCCTAGGATTCTTTTAGGCATGGATCACAGACTCAAAGGAGATAAATACATTATTCACGCACAGACATATGCACACATCATACTTCTTTTTAGTAATTTTAAAAGGTAATTTGATTCAGGTAGTGAAGTTGTTCGCCAATTTGTCTAGTAATGTAAGTCCATCCATTATTGGTATGATATGTTGTTATGATGTAAATATCTTTCATATATTCAACTGCATGTAATTGTGTGATGATGTTTGTCCTGGAAGTATTTCAAGGCACATTTTTGCACCTGAATCTGAAAGCAGACCTAGTTTAGTGGCATACTTTGACTTTAGAATGCTTTTACTCCTTTTCCCAATTAGGAGTACTCTGAGTGTGTATGTGTGTTTATGTTTTTGTGCATTTTGAGAAAAGAGTTTATGCATGAATCTGGATTGAGGATACATTAAAAATATATCTACCCCAGAGCATTTTACCTTAAATATATTTCATTTTGTACATATGCCATAATTTTAACAACTTCTTCATGTGGTGCATTCAAGTAGTATCTTTCCTTTGAAATTTAAAGTGAGTAAAATTTATTTTTGTTCATGTTTCAAATACTTCTGATTGATATTAGAGGTTAAATGTTTTCCACAAACATTCTGAGGTCATGGTGATTTAGAAATGTATTGTCAAATGTTGTCTTTATTATTATTGTAAATTCCCTGACTTGACTTATTAAGGAGTGAAGTAGAGTTTTTAACTAAACTCCTCTGAGTAGTTTAATAGTCACTTTCTGCTTTCCTTTAGAGCTCAGAATAAAATGGATCTGATTTTTTGTCTTTGATCTTATATTATATGGTATTTTGGGGTATTTGGAACATTTACATTTACATTGCATCCTAACTCAATAGGATTTCTAAAGAAACTTGTATCAAATAGTATTTTGTGAATTCAAAGAAATAGTATGTGTGTAACAACCATACAATCTCAGTGGCATACAACAGTAAGTTTTTATTCTCACACTTACAGGTTAGCTGGGGTGGCTCTGCTTTAGGCTTGGGTCAAGGAGACAGATGGGATAGCTGTGCTCCATATATCTAATTTGGGAACCTAGGAGCAGTTGATATCTGGGACAAGTTTTTCTCAAGGTAAAGGCTGACAGAAAGCTTAGTGGATCCATGCCCATTAAGGGCTGGAACACTATAACTTCCACCCATATTCCCTTTGCTAAAGCAGGTCATATAGCTGAACATAGTATACAATGGGGTAGGGAAAAGTAATTTGTTACAGGGAGCAGGGAGTGAATGTTTGCTATCACAGAGATAGATTGGATCCATACAATCTATCCAGTATTTTTGGATTTCCTTGTTATAATTTAAGGATGTACTTTGTCCCATTCATTGACTTCCCATTAGGACTAATCTCGGAACCCCTGGCTCCTCAAAGATGCCTGGCTTCACCTACATTTAAAAAGCCATTGGAATTCTTCTTATATGCAGTGTGCAGATGTTTCCCAACTTATGATAGCTTGATTGAGGATTTTTTGACTTTACAATGATGTGAAAGTTATATCCATTCAGTATAAACCATACTTGAAGTACTCATGCAACCATTGTTTTCCACTTATAGTTCAGTATTCAATAAATTACATGAGATATTCAAAACTTTACTATAAAATAGGCTGTGTTGAATGATTTTGACCAACTCTAGGCTAATGGAAGTGTTCTGAGCACATTTAAAGTAGGCTAAGCTATGATGTTCAGTAAGTTAGTTGTTTTAAACGCATTTTTTACTTACAATATTTTCAATTTTCATTGGGTTTATTGGGATGTAATCCCATTGTAAGTTGAGGACCATCTGTATTAATTTTCTATTTCTATTTAAAAATCACCCACCATTTAGCCATTTTAAATGATGTACACATTATCCCACAGTTTCCATTAGACAGGAGTCCAGGCAGAGCTTAACTGGGTCCTAGGCTCAGGGTCTCAGAGGCTGCAATCAAAGTGTTAGCAAGACTGTGATCCTTTCAGGAGCTTGGGGCTGCCTTCCAACTCATGTGTCAGCAGAATTTGGGTCCTTGTGGTGGTAGAGCTAAGGCTCCTGCTGCCTTGCTGACTCGGAGCTTCTCTTAGCTCCTAGAAGGCCCTGCAATTTCTTGCTACACAGCCTACCCATTGTCTTCCCTCACAGCACAGCAACTTACTTTTTCAAAACCAGCAGAGAAATCTCTTCCTCCAGCCTGCTAAAGTGGAGTCTTATATAATGTAATGTAATCACAGGAATGACTACCCATCACCTTTGTCATATAACATAGCCTAACCAAGGGAGTGACTATTCAACCCCTTTGCCATATTCTATCAGCTAGAAGCAATTAGTGGGCTCCTCTCCCACTCAAGGGGAGGGGCTTATGTAAGGGGTTCGGTCATTGGGGGTCATCTTAGAATTCTGCCTGTCACATACCATAATCTACCAATTAAAAGCCACAAACCCAGCACTTGTGCGTTTGGAAGAATCATACTTACAACTCCAGAAATTCTGGCTTCTCTGTTTAGTAGCCATCATTTGATGCATGGAAAGCAGTAGGTAATCTGTAGCTCCAGGACTAACCTAAACTTCCTGAGGACTAACATGCCTCAGAAATATTGGAGGGATCTTAATTTAAGCCCCCAAAATATTATCAGTGGTGGGATGGGTATAGAAGTGGGTAGTTTCTTTGAAAAAAATTCAAAGAAAAGAAAAAAACAACTAACAGTAACACCTAGGTTTTAAAATCATGCCCAGCTCATGTTTGACAATCCTTCTGATAGCCCAAATACTACAAATTTAGTTGACGATAACAGAACAGATGGAAAAAACATATGGCTTGTAGGTAGTTTGTGGTAGTTGATATTTGCGGTACATTAGGGGAATTTATTTTATTTTGTCTCTTTCCTTGTGTAACTTTGTGATACTTTATCAAGTGAATTTTATATGCCTTTTTTGACTTATCTCTGTTGTAGCTATTAAACTCTCTTTGTGACTTGAATATAATATTAACATGGATTTTTAAAATAATATTTCACAGCAGGCATTTAGATTCACTGGTAAAAAGACTATTTCACTCAGGAAAACATATCTTTAGCCATTTGTCATTATGTAGAGTCCTTGGATAGAGATTACACAGGTGAAAGAAGCAAGAATTTAAGGAGATTAATTCAATGAAGGATTAGTAAAGAAGGTCAGCTTAACTGGGATTTAGTTTAGACATGTATCTAAAATTTCAACAAAAACCACTAGGTCTTGATTTAACATTGATCTCTAATAACTTCACATTTTCTAAAGAAAATTTAGTCAACAAATCAGAGGGTTTGTTGAAAATGCTACTTTTTGATCCTGTTACAAGAATAAGAAAAATTTAATGTGCTGGAAATGGCATAAACGTATTTGTTTATGTGTGATCTTCAATTTGATTTATTTTAAGGCTAGATAGCAGCCCTAGAAACCCTGTGCCACTTTAAGATTTACTACACAAAACCCTAAATGAAATGCAACTTTGTGATGTTTGCCTATTTGCAATCTTGTAATTAAAAACAAAATCCAGATATTTATTTAAGGTTTTTCAAACATACAGGGCGAGATTAAAAAAAGAACATTTCTCTTTAGAGGGACTAAGGGATAAAAGTAGACTTTGGCAATTCAGTATAAATTAAATAAATATGTGTGAAAATCCCTATTCCTGTTGGCTACTTAATACCATGTCTATAATAATGAAGCCACACTGAAAATCAAAATTGAATTGTTGGTAAGTATTTCTTAAATGATTCATTCAGTTTCCTGACATGACTCTTTTTTCCTTTGCCTTATCTATCATATCAAGATAGAGACCCATATTCCTAGTTATCTTAGCAAAAGAAGAGCTTTCTTTGGATTTCATCCACATGACTTCTCTTTAAATAGCTGAATTTTATGGGTTCTTTTTGTCCCTCAGGCTTTGAACTCTCTCACACACAAAACCTGCTAGAATAGGCGAGAATAAAGATGTTGTCTTAGAATGGCTTATCATCCTGTAAAATATCTTTATAGTATATATTTCTGTTTCTGCCTTAACAGTGAACACAGTGGAATAATGCATTAGGCAAATTTTAAATTTCCAATCAAAACATATTTAGGTTTAATGAGTGATTAGTCATTTTGAATTAATATTAAGAGAATTAATCAAACATGTTTTTATCTTTTTAAAACAGACTTTAATTTTTAGAGCAGTTTTAGATTCACAAAAAATTAATGGAAGGTATAGAAATTTTCCATATACTCCTGCCCCCATACATATTTAGCCTCCCCCATTATCAATATTCTCTACCAGAGGGGGAATATTGTACATTTTTTACAATTGATGAACCTACATGACACGTCATTATCACTCAAAGACCATAGTTTACATTAGGGTTCACTCTTGGTGTTTTATTGGTTTAGTCAAATGTATAGTGACATGTATCTACAATTATCATATCATGCAGAGTAGTTTCACTGCCTTAAAAATCCTCTGTGCTCCTCCCATTCATCCTTTCTTCTTCCCTAACCCCTAGCAACTACTGATCTTTTTACCATCTCCTTAAACTCTTCCAGAATATCATATAGTTGGAAACACAGTACATAGCCTTTTCAGATTTGTTTCTTTCACTTAGCAATATGCATTTATGTCTTTTCATGGATTGATAGCTCAATTCTTTTTAGTGTTGAATAATATTCCATTGTCTGCATACACCACAGTTTATCCATTTACCTACTGAAGGACATCTAGGTTGCTTCCAAGTTTTGACAATTATGAAGAAAGCTCCCATACACATCTGTGCACAGTTTTTTGTGTGAACATAGGTTTTCAACTCTTAGAATAAGTTTAAACTCTGAGTAAATTACCAAGGAGCCTGACTGCTGGATCATATGGTAAGAGTATGCTTAGTTTGGTAATAACCGAAGTGTTTTCCAAAGTAGCTGTTTGCATTTATATCAGCAATGATTAGAGTTTCTGTAGCTCCACATCATTGTCAGCATTTGGTGTTGCCAGTGTTCTGGATTTTGGCCATTCTAATAGGTGTTTTCATTGCTATTTTTACTTGCATTTCCCTGATGATACAGTATATGGAACATCTTTTCATATGCTTATTTGCCATCTGTATATCTTCTTTGGTGAGATATCTGTTAAGATCTTTGGCCCATTTTTTAATTGGTTGTTTGTTTTCTTATTGTTGAGTTTTAAGAATTCTTTGCATATTTTGGATAACAGTACTTTATCAGATATGTCTTTTGCAAATATTTTCTCCCAGTCTGTGGCTTGTCTTTTCATTCTCCTGACTGCATCTTTTGCAGGGCAGAGATTTTTAATTTTAATGAACCATAGCTTATGAATTTTTCATTAATGGATGGTGCCTTTGGTGTTATATCTAAAAGATTATCGCCAAACTCAAGGTCATCTAGATTCTCTCCCATGTTATCTTCTAGGAATTTTATAGTTTTGCATATTACTTAAGTATGTGATCTATTCTGATCTAATTTTTGTGATGAGTGTAAGGTCTGTGTCTAGATTCATTCTTTCGCATTTACAATTCTTGGGATATCCAATTGTTTTAGCACTATTTGCTGAAAAGATTCACACTCTTTAAACTCTATAATTTTATAATAGCATATTTAATCCTTGCTATGGTTTTAACATTTGTTCTTTCCCAAACTCATTGGAACTGAAATATAATTGCCGTTGTAACAGTATTAAGAGGTGGGACCTGTAAGAGATGATTAGGCCATAAAGGCTCTCCCCTCATTAATGGATTATGCCATTTTTGTGGAGTGGGTTTGTTACCACAGTAGTGGTTCCTTATAAAGGGTAAGTTGGCCCCCTCTTTGCCTCTCTCTCTTTCCCCCTCTTGCTTTTCTGCTATGAGATTATGCAACAAGATGTCAGCTCTTTGATCTTGAACTTTTCTGCCTCCAAAACTATAAGCCAATAAATTCCTGTTCATTGCAAATTATCATTTATGATATTCTGTTATAGCAATACAAAATTAACTAAGACAGGAAATTGGTACTGGAGAAGTGGGGTGTTGCTGTAACAAATACTTGAAAATGTGGAAGTGGCTTTGGAACTGGGTAGTGGGCAGAGGCTGAAAGAGGTTGGAGGAGCAGGCTAGAAAAAGCCAGTATTTCTGTAAATAAAGAGTTAAGGACAATCCTAGTGAGGGCCCAGAAGAAGAAAAGAACTTCAGGGAAAGTAGAAAACTTTTTAGAGATTACTTAAGAATTTTTTAATCAGAATATTGGTAGAAATTTGGATGGTAAAAGCAAATCTGATAAGGTCTCTGATGGAAATGAGAAATATTAAAAATTGGAATGAAGTTTGTTCTTGTTAGGAAGTTGCAAAGATCTTGGCTGAATTGTGTCCATGTCTTAGGGTTTTATGGAAGGCAGAATTTAAGAGCAGTGAACTAGAATATGTGGCAGAAAAAATGCCTAAGCAAAATATTGAAGGAGCTATGTGGATTCTTTTAACTGCATACAGTAAAACCATAAAAGAGAGAAATTGATAAGAAGATTAGCATGGATAGAAGAAAGCCAGGTGCTATTTATCAAGACAATGGGAGATTGATTCTGAAGGCATTTCAGAGATCTTTGAGGCTTCACCTCCCATTGAAAGCCCAGAGCTATAGGAAGGCAGAATGGTTTTAGGAGAAGGGCCCAGGGCGCTCTCCATGGGCTCACTGCCCAGGGCCACCTTGGGACTCTGCTCCCTGCATTCCAGTGCAACGTTCCCTGGCTGTGGCCCCAGCTGTGGCTCAAGTGGCCTTGAGTGCAGCTCAGTTTGCTGCTCCAGAGGGCACAAGCTATAAACCTTGGCAGTGCCCACATAGTGTGTTAATTCTGCAAGCGCACAGCATTTGTGAGCTGTGGGGGAATGGCTACCTACATCTAGATTCCTAAGAAGTTATTGACCAGCTAGGTGGCCCATGCAGAAACCTGCTGCAGAGGCAGAGCTGCCAGAGAGAGTCACATTAGGGCAATGCCTAGTGGAGCCACAGGGATAGATTGCCCTGGGACCCCAGAACTATAGAGCCATAAACATGCAGCCCCAGCCTGGGAGAGCTATAGGCACAAGACTCCAACTTGTGATAGCTGTTATGTGGGCTAAGCCCGGTAAAGTCATGAGGGTAGTGTTGTCCAAGGCCTTGGGGGACCAACCCTCACCCCAATGTGTCCAAAGTGTGGGACATGATGTCAAAGAAGATTATTCGAGAGTCTTAAGATTTAATATTGTTTGCCCTGTTGGGTTTTGAACTTACTTGGAAGAAGTTGCCCCCTTCTTCTTGCCTGTTTCTTCCTTTTGGAATGGGAATCTATCCCTGTTGCACCAGTGTATTTTGGAAGTAGATAATTTGTTTTGAATTCAGAGGCTCAAAGTTGGAGGGAATTTGCCTCAAGATGAATTGTGCCTTGAGTCTCACCCATATTTGAGAGATGAGACTTTGGACTCTTGATGCTGGAATAAGTTAACACTTTTGGAGCTATTGGGATGGAATGAATGTATTTTGTATGTGAGAAGAACATGAGTTTGGGGTGCCTGTGGCAGAATGTTACAATTTGAATGCTTGTTCCCTCCCAAACTCATGTTGAAATTTAAATACCATTGTAACAATATTAAGAAGTGAGACCTTAAAAAGTGATTAGGCCATAAGAGCTCTAAATGGATAATGCCATTATCACAGGTATGGGTTCATTATCATGGGAGTGAGCTCGTTTTAAAAGAATGAGTTTGGCCTCTTTTTGCCTGTTTTTCTTTCTCTCGCTCTTTCTTGCCCATCTGCATTTCATCATGGGATGATGCAGGAAGAAACCACTCACCGTGGACTCTCCAGCCTGCAGAACTTTCTCTTCATTATAAATTAACCGGTCTGTGATATTCTGTTATAGTAGCACAATATGTACCAAGACAATTCTATTCACAAATAAGCAGTATATATTGCTAACTGTAAATCAAATAATGCCATCACAAAAATAACTAAAATAACTTGAGAAGCACAAATTGCTTTTGGTTCAAAGCTCAACATTAGTCTATATTTGGTAAATGCTAACATTCTCTTCCCACCCCATCATGGATATTTTAACTAAAGAAATTTTATGTTTCAGCATGTCTTGTTGGGTTTCACTGTAGCTTCAAGTCCAGGGAAATGAATATATTGTTTTGCAAATTAATTCCATAGTCTTCCTATTCCGATGTTTAATCTTTGGTTTTTCAAAGATATTCTTTGGTCTGATCTAATTTCCTTTTGCTTTCACTATGATCTGTTTCCTCCTGTTCAATAAAGATGAACAGGTTAACATCTAACAAATACTATTCAAGTCACCCTTAGGCTTATAAAAATTGTGCTGTAAGTCCAGTTTCTTCAACCTCTTTAAATTATTTGTAAAATAGTCTCATTATAAGTGATATTCTAAATAAATCAAAGAAATGGGTACTAGTTACCTCTTTGATGGTTGCATATGGTGATCTTTACACAGTTTTGTTGAGAGAAATGCCAACATGTATTTGTTCACGTAGGTTTCATTATCTCACACTTTTGCTCCGGCAACTGTAATGTCAAAAAATGCCCTTATTTGCTAAGCTCAGCTACTTTCTTCTCCACCTGTGCCATTGTTGCCAAGACCAAATGAGTTTTCTAAGACAAGTTAGATTTTCTGTCATTGTGATGACACTCTACTGTGCTGCTCTATTTGCTCTTAGAATATAAACTACAAAGGATATACAGTCAAAAGCCTTGTGCTTTCTGCTAGGATTGCTTGAAATGAATCTTCCTATGCTCATGTCACAAGTTTGGTATACAATTAGGTTCATTTATTTCAAATTGTTTTTGATTTTTAGAGGTTGCTTTTGAATATTTTAACATATTTTTAAGATATATAAATCATTTGTACAATTCCAAAGTCAAAACTTTGTAACAAAGTGTATTCATAAAAGTCTCACTTTCATCCCTTTTTGCCACATTATGTACACCAGAGCCTACCGTTTTTATTAGTTTTTAGTTTATACTGCCAGTGTTTCTTTCTCATCTTTTTCATTTTTTTACAAATGAAATTAAATGTGTGTGTGCATATCTATCCCCCACATATATATATAATATGTGTTACATATAATATATATGTATATATAATAGGAGTATATTGGTATCTCATTGCACATATTATATATGTATATGTGTATATAAACACACATAATATATATACATACATGTATGCATGTACATATATACACACATATGATATATATACATATGCATGCTCACACATATATTTTTCTACACTTTGACTGTTTTCACTTTGCAATCAGCCTAAACATAACCTATATTAGCATAGTCCTTTTCATTATTATTCTATGGCATTGCATAATATCCCATTGTGAAGGGGCCCATAGTTTTTTCAAGTAGCTTCTATTTATGGGCATTAGGGTAGTTTCCAATATTTTCCTATTGCATATATAATATTGCAATAAATGAACTTGTAACCTTGTTTCTTTTTAAAATTCACAAACTCTGGGATACTTTCCTCTGAGTAAATCCATTGATTTTCTAAGCATTAAGAGTAATCACTTGTCCCTTTCATATTTACAATATATTGTATCATATTTACACATGTATCATATTTACACATATATTTCATTTATTAATGTTTTCTACATATTACAAGTATCTTGGAGTCATAATTTGTGTCTGGCTTTTGCATATCCCAAAAACATTGGGTATGATATAGCCCATGTGGCTTCTGATTGTTCTGAGCTATAAGCTTCTTTTACTGCCCATGTTTATGAGTCAATATGTATGTTGATACAGAGGTTCTTTTGCTTATTAATTTAGAAATGTTTATCAAAAGTCTACTCTATGTGATGCTGTGTAGGATGTAAAACTGTGGAAAACAGTCTTCCATGAAGCTTATGCTACCTGTGATTTACCTTGTGCCTTAAGGTCAGGCAACTTACGTTTTTGTATCTCAGTTTTTTTATCTGAAAAATGGGAACTGTAATCTCTGTTTTCATTGTTTCATGGGGATCCTGAAACAACCTGCTGCAGTGATGAATGCAAAATAGCTTGCTAAGACATAAAAAGCCATAAAATATATACAATACTTACTGTCATTGTAGTACTATATGTTCTTAAATCTTTTGCTATTATCTTCCCCAAAAGACTCAGCTGTTTGAGAAATATGAGTATAGTTATTGTTTGTTTTATATTTCCTCAAAGCAGCTAGTACAGAGGGAACAGACACTGAATTTATGAAACTTTTGTTTTATTGAGTCGTGTACCAAGGGTTTCAAACTCAAATTCCTACAGGGGCTACACGGAGAACATAAATTGGACCACAGTAGGAAGTGCTGAGAAATTATGGCCAAACTGGAGAATAAATTCTAGGCCTAAAAACATTCAAATTCAAGTTCAAAAACAGCCACATTCAGTAGTCTTTATGTTCCTCTGTGCGCTGTGGTTTATACAAATGCTACATGTGAGACAGAAACCTTATTTCTTTGCTCCGTTCAAATTCTAGATGATTTTAAAGATGTGGGATATTGACAAACACAGCTAAGTCATCATAATAATTATCAGTAAACCTAAAATAATAACAAAAATGTGTTGTGTGACTGTGAGGGTGTAGTAAAAGATGTAAGATTCAGCCTTAGAGGGTTATGCTTAGTGTAGATGTGCTTTCTGCATTTGCTTCCTGTGTTAAACATGCCCTATTCATGGACACCCAAGGGCTGATATCACTGTGCTACTTCTCGTAACACAATTTGCTTTTATCTTGTAGATACTACGTATCATAACACTGATTGTATTTCTTTTTTTGCATGGTTCGTGGAATGTTCAGGGCCAAATTTATCACTGACTTCTAGAAAAGTATACCAGATCTCCTGTCACAGATACTGGATTCTAATTTTGTTTTAGCGTTGTCTTTTAACTCCTTGTTCTTCCTTCCCCTTTCTCCCGACTTACGTTTTTTTCTTATGCTGTTTTGCTTTATGTATATTTGTAAACTACCTCAAAGTTTTTTGGAAAAAGGTAATGTATAAATGACGGAAGTCCCAAAGTATGTGCTTTTGGAGATAAGAGAGTAATCACCTCTGTTATTCTTATTGTTGTTATTTACAAAGAAATGGTACATGCATCTGGTGGAATATTACTTCTATAGCCAGACTCTTAACAAGGAACTGAAAAATGTGGGCTTTTCTATATTTTGCTAGCCAGTAAGCTTTACTCAATTTTCCCTACACAATTTTTCAAAGAAAAAAATTATTTTCAATTACAGAACTTTCTTTTAGGGGTCTGGGATGGTCCCTATTGCCACTTCTCGTATTTTTCTGGCTTTTTGCTTTACAAGACAAATTAGGATGTAATTCCTGGCCTCTTTTTGGTGGTGTGGGGCCATATGTTTAGCTCCAGCCGATGAGTTGTGACTGAAAGTGACTTGAGCATGTCACTTCTGGGCCAGAGCATTGAATTGCCCTTGTGAAACCCTGCAGCAATCTCCTTTTCTTCCATGTGTCAACTGGCAACATCTGAAATGGTGGCTGCTCTATCTGCCAGGATCCCTGAGTGTCGACCACTGTTAACTTGTATTAGGGAGCACAGAGTTTGGAGTACTTTGCTACCAAAACACAGTCGTGGCTATCTTAGGCAGTTCAAAGACAATTCATAACAAATCAAAGATTAGGGACATGGATTGCTTATCAATTGTGCTTACTTCTTGCTACGTAATTAAGATACAGGTGAGGATCCAAAAATAAGCCAAGTCGAAACAGATTTCAGAATTTGCCTTGGAATTTAAAGGAAAAAGAAGAAAATCATTCAGAATGAGAAATACTATCTTTCAGAAAGAAAAATCTCTTCTAAAACCTGAACACTCCCACTGCTCAGCTTTGCTTACGTTAAAATCAAGAACAACAACAAAAAATGCTCCCTGTGATAGCCCGAGTATCTGGATAATATGTTTATACACTTTTTATCAATTCTGTATTTGTGATGCTTTCTACAGCTAGAGGTGAATGAGAATCTAGAGGGAAATTATGACTCGATGTAGCCCTCATTTGCCTCAACTCGACAGGCAATTTTTACATTTTCAGAGACTCAGGGGTGTTATTTGGAGAAATTACTCAGGAATAAAGATATCCCACCAGGCAAGAGGGGATTTCATGTTTTTGAGACACCTCTTTCTTCAATTCCAGTTTGCAGGTGGGACTGGGGGAAGGAAGGGGCGTTAGAAATATCTAGATAATATCTGTGACTAAGAACAGGAAGCACCCCTCCAAGCTCAGCGAGTGGACTCTCAAAGGAGACAGATTGGCCACATGTCTTTTTGTGGCTGTTGTTTTTGAAGTATTTTGGAAAAAAGCATAAAGAAGGAGGAGCATCCTCCTCTGAATGGAACGGCTTTCATCAGATTCTCCTGTATTTCCTGGAGTGCAGGCCTGGATGCTGGTTTCAAAAATCTGGTCTTGGAAAAATGATTCTCTTTTGCTCTTGATTTTAAGAAAAGGTGCTAGCCTATATTATAAATGGTGGTATGACTCAGGCAAACTGAGATTAGAGAGAGATAAAGACAGATATGTGGATGGAGACACAAGCAAGCCAGGTTTCCAGAAGCAAGAGATGATTATCCTTCATTAGGGATGTTTAAAACTCTTGACATTCTGTTTTTTGTTTTTATCTTTTGAGACAGTATCTCTTTTTGCCAGAATGTAGTGGCACAGTCATAGCTCACTGTAGCCTTGAACTCCTGGGTTCAAGTGAAGCAGACCTCCCACCTCAGCTTCCCGAGTAGTTGAGACTACAAATGTGTAATACCATATACCTGGCTAATTTGAAAAAAATTATTTTGTACAGACAGAGTCTCACTATGTTGCCCAGGCTGGTCTCGAACTCCTGGCCTCCAGTTATCTTCCTGCCTTGGCCTCCCAAAGCACTGGGATTATAGGCATGAGATTCTCTTGACATTCTTGACAGGGCTTCTAGGGTGGGTGAAAAGGGAAGGAAATTAGAAATTCTAATGTAACAATTTTTTTTTCTTATTTTGTAGTGGCCATATCCTCCATTGAACTGAGAAATTTTCACACCTAACTGATTCCTAATTGAAAATGAAATATGTATTCCCACAAGCAGCTTTAAAACATCTAAGATTGCAAGCAAAATTTTTCATTATAGTTTGCAAAGAAAACACTACATTCTTTCTCACTTCTTAGTTACAAGTGATATATTAATTTCATCCTGTCTATATACATTAAGCACACATGTTGTATAGTATTTCTTATAAATTATGAATTTTGCTAAGTGATTACACAGACATATAAGAGTGTTAATTGTAGTGCTCTTTATTGTAGCAAAATATTAGAAACCATCTACATATATTAAACTAAGAACAGGGTTAATAATTTACAGTATAGACATATTAAGCAATATTATATGCTCAGTAAAGTAAAATTATATGCTCAGTAAAGTATTATATGCTCAGTAAAGACGTATCACAAAAGGAATCTATATTTACCTGAAGAAACTGTGCTCAAAATGTTAAAAATCAGATTAAAAATAATATAATTCTTTTTTTGTAAATAATAATTGTGTGTACACATGTAGAGAAAGAACTCTATGGTCATTTTTAATGCTTTTTTCCCCAATGGTCATGCATTAACATTTAATTTAAAGTGAAAGATAAAATTTAAAAAAATATTTGGATTTTTAGCCCAGCACTCCCCTTTGAGCCACAGATTATGTCTGTGATATCTTCCCTTGTATGTTTTACAGGCATTTCCAAGTTAATGTGGCCCATGTTGCACACAATAAGTCTGCCCCAATCCAGTGCTTCCATGTCAGTAAACCACAACTCTGCCATTTCCAAATGAGTCAACTAAGGGTCAGTTTTGCACCGGTCACACCCACAGCCCAACCCTATTCTCCATCTAATTTATAACCAAGCTCTGTTTCCAACACAGATCTCCACACAGACTGTGAACACCTCTGTGTCTCTCCATCTTAAATGCATTACCTCATTCCAGGTCCCATACCTCTTGTGTGACTTCCGGCAACACTTCTGTGCTCTCACCATCTTTTCATCCTTATTATTAGCCAGGGAAAGCTTTTGACACACCAGTGACCTTCCATTGCTCCTAGGGTATGTTAAATATTCTGTTATGATTTAGAGAGAACTGACTAATCTGGTAGTCTGGTCCCTGGTCCCTGCCTTTACCATAGCCTCATACTGTAGCTTGTTTTCTCTCTCTCTCTCTCTTTTTTTTTTTTTTTTTTGAGATACAGTCTCACTCTTGTCACCCAGGCTGGAGTGCAATGGTGCAATCTTAGCTCACTGCAACCTCTGCCTTCTGATTCAAGCAATTCTCCTGTCTCAGGCTCCCAAGTAGCTGGGATCACAGGTGCCTGCCACCACACCTGGCTAATTTTTTATATTTTTAGTAGAGATGGGATTTTGCCATGTTGGCCAGGCTGGTCTTGAACTCCTGACCTCAGGTGATCCGTCCACCTTGGCCTCCCAGAGTGCTGGGATTACAGTGTAACTTGTTCTCTTTTGCTCACAAATCCCTGGACACTCTAACTTCCTCTCTCTTCTTGAAGTACTTCTCATCAGCAACTTCTTACCTTGGGGTCTTTGTACAGTCTTTATTCTTGAAATGTTCCTCTCCACTTTTCACATTTAATTCTGATTTCTTTTTTAGATGTTAAACTCTTCTTTTTCTTATCACATTTTATCACTATTTGAACTGTTTATAGTCTATCACTCCCACTAAAATGAATGCTTCCTGAGAACAGGAACTTAATTGTCTAGCTCATTATTGTATCCTCAGTGCCTAGCACCATTATTCGCACACAGTGGAAGTGCAATATTCGCACACAGTGGAAGTTGGACAAATGACTACATGAATGTGTATTTGTGTCACATTCAAATTTTAAAATGTGTTTATACATTGGCCATTCTTAGGCTATGATATAGTTGACTTTGTCTTTTTCTACATTTCTTTTCCCATTTTTTTGGCTAGATAAGTAGTTGGTAATAAAGTAATTTTTCTATATTTTTTATTCTATAGAAAATGATAACGTAATTTTATATTCAGATTGACAGCAAAAAAAATTAATAGAAATTTTAATAAAAGTACAATATTAACAGCCCTCAACCTTTGCGATATGAAGCATGCTGGGACATGTTGTTTCATTTTGATCTATAGGAATTTAAAGGTATTAAACTCGCTGCAGGCATACTCCTTATTATTCTTTGAATGTAATAGAAACATATTGATAATTACAAGTTAAAATTGAACGTAAGTGCTATAACACTCAGACAAAATCTATTCTCCAGTTCAGGAAAATTCAAATTAAATTTTGATCATGATATGTACATCAGATGTGAGCAAAATAATATTATTTTTTGAAATCAATGGGGATATTATGTATAAAAGAATAAATAACATTTGAATTATGTGAACGAACCTTGACGTTATGATGATCCATTTGATAGCCATAGAGAATACTAGCAACTTTACATAGAAATTCAGCTGCCAAAGAATTTAAAGCTCTTTCTTTTAAATTTGCAAGTTTTATTGACATCGAATTTACATCTTTATTTCACTGGATATCACATCATCCAGTTTTAACATTCCCTATATTTCTATTAATAGACTTTAGAATATGTGTGAATACATGTTATAGCTAAGGGTTATATCTAGATAACGTCTATCAATGTTAAGCTAATTATTGCATAAGACAACATCTTTCTTTGTTGAGAAGGTATTTGCACATTAAAGCATCATGGTATTTGGATTTTAAAAAGTTTTTAGTAACAATTGTTTATACTATAAAAACATAAGCATTTTATGCTTTTTATTTATGTTTATTTTAAATTAACTATGAAAAAAATTCTCATAGTTTATAAGTATAATTAGTAAGGTAATAAATGACAGCATAAATGAGTGGTATATTAACTAAATGTAAATATATTAATTCAAACTATGTATGTGTACATATATGTGATATTCTTTTCTCATTGAATGATTTTGAATAGGATGGTATATATATATGTATTCTTTTAAAACAATTAGGATTTTGCTATATACACAATTTCAGATCCTGCCATTTTCTCTCTTTTTTTTTAGTAACTCCTTTTAGAAGAAGATCCTGCCATTTTCTTATAGCATAATATCTAAGCCATTTTCCCATGTAATTACAATTTTCATCCTACATTTTCTTTTTTCCCTATGCTTCCCTATGACACAATAAATATGTTTCATTATTTATATCAACATTTCCCTTTGTAGGATATTGAAGGTGAGTCGCACCTTTGTTAATATAAATGATTCTGAAGTGAATATCCTTGAGTCTTTCCGATTATCTATCTAGAGCAGTTGTTTTTCAAATGTTTGTGTGCATTAGAATCATTTGCTGGGCTTGGCAAAACAGACTGCTTATTTCCCTCCCCAAAGTTTCTGCTTGAGTAAGTTTAAGGTGGGGCCTTGAGAATTTGCTTATGATTATGCTGCTCATCTGGGGGCCTTGATTACAGAACCACTCACATACAAGCAGTACATTTTTCGAAGTAAGGTTATTGGATTAATGAATATACATTTTTTAAGGTTCTTGGTACATATTGCCAAACTGTTTTTCAGAAAGACTGTATCAAATTGCATGCCTACCAGTAAGTCTCATAGCATGGAGTATTTTAATTTTAAATCTCTTGTCATTTTGAGACATGAAAAATGTTATCGCCATTGAAGCATTTTGTATAATAATGAAACATTGGAAACATTTCCATCAAAAGGAAAATGGATAAGTAAACATGGGTATAGCCATACAAGGAAACTCGATTTAGCAGTTTAAATGAATGGGACTAGGTCTAGTCTATTTGTACCCAACCCCGGAAAAATCACAAACTGTAAGTTTGATTGTAAAAGGTTTTAAAACATGCAAACAATATTAATTGCTTATAAATACATACACTTAGTCAAGATTTAAAGAGCACACAAATATGTAGTAATGGTATGAAGAACATGTGAAGGAATGCTAATACACCAAACTCCAGATAGTTACTGTGAAAGGAGAGACTGAAATCAGTGAGGTGGCATTCAAGAGGCTTCCATTACATCTGTGGTATATTTTTATAAACAGATTTAAAGCCAATATGACAATATGTTAAGGTCTGTCAAACCTGGTTAAATACTTATTGCCTTATTCAGTATTAAAAAGAAAAAATGGGATTTATCAATATTATTTGCATATCTTTAATTAGTAGTGAGGCTGAATATTTTCTAAGACTATTAGCTAATTTTTATTTCTTTCTTATTCCTCATATGCACATAGATTAAACTACAAAAAATTGATTTGGAATCCTTAGTTGTAGAATTTATTTGCATTTCGCTGTTGCATGGGTTTTAATTTCTAAACATCATTGGTTACACCCATTTTTAAAAATAAAGGATCAGTTGAAAAAGACCTATGAAAACAAAAGCAAGAGAAAAAGAGTCTACTAAATTACTCTAAAATGAAATAATTAAAAACAACAATACACCTACATGCAAGTATTTATTGAATGTTACACTAAGCAAAAATTGAGAAGAACCAAAACCGTGGTACACCGAAAGACTTCTGTACTAGCCATTCAAATATATCAGGTCCAAATCCTTGGAACACAGCTTGAAAGGAAAAAGAACCTTTGCAGATAAGATTGAATTAAGCGTCTTAACACAGAGAGATTTTCCTGGATTATCTGAGTCGGCTCTAAATACATTCACAAGTGTCCTTATATGAGAGAGGTAGATAAAGATACACAGAGGGAAAGGTGGCTATGTGATGATGGAGACAGAGATTGGAGTGATGTGGCAGCAAGTCAAGAAATGCCGGCAGCCACCAGAAACTGGAGTAGATTCTCTCTTAGAGCTGCTGGAGGAAGTACAGCCCTGTGATACCTTGACTTTGGCCCGGTAATATTGATTTAGGACTTCTGGCTTCTAGAACAGGGACAAAATAAATTTATGTTGTTTTAAGCCACCAAGTTTGTGGAAGTTTGTTATAGTAGCCATAGGATATGAGTACCTTTTCCAAATCAGAAATTTTAGTTTGGTCATATCCTGAAATTTTTTAGTCATTTTTCAAGAATATTAAATACATTATAAAAAGTGGCAATTTGTCATGTTAAGCATTTCTGGTTTAAAACAAAAATATGCACAAAATAGCCACATCTTTTGAATTACTACTGTGAGGTTTTAAGACACAATTTCTTAAAATTTCAAGGTGAACTGTATTGAAGTTATCATGATATTAACAGCAAAATGCCTCTAAAATGAAGAAAGTGTGAATCTTTCATGTTACCTCCAAATGATTTAGCTTCATAGTTTTCTGAAACAATTGAATCTTAATTAAAATATTCCTATGGCTAAGATTATAGAATACTCTGAAAAAATGAAGAGATTTATAACATAGACAAATCAACTATGATAACAATTCACAACATAGTCAAGGGAGAAATAAATGGAGAAGTGATTATAGATAAATACAATTGATTATAGCTTTAGACAGACATATGGTTGAATTAGTTTACTTGTTTCAATTATTAATGAGAAATTGATATGCCAACTTCAAAATATTAAGTTTTTGCAAAATATTCTGGATGTTTTAGATTTGATCTTAACTTTGTAAGCATCTTATAGATCCAGCAGATTTGTTTCATTTGTTAACTTAAAAAATATACATTGAAAGAATTCTACATTCACAGAAAGATGCAAAGACATTTATAGGTAGGTTCCATGCACCCTTCACTTAGCCTTTCCCAATGTATATCTTGCCTAACTCTACTACAATATCAAACCCAGGAAATGAACATTCATGTGATCCATACGGCTGAATCGGATTTTGCTAGGTATACATGCAGTCATTTGTGTGTATGTATATGTGTTGTATGTGTATACTTCTATGCAATTTTATCATGTCTATCATCACATAACCAAAATCAAAATACTTAACCATCACCACAAGGTTCCTTCATGCTATCTTTTTATAGCTATACCCATCACCTCCTTTGTTCTCATTAACCCACAGGAATTACTAATATATTCTCCATGTCTAAATGTGTGTTTTGTCATGCAGATTATATACATGGAATCATGCAGTATGCATTTTTATGACATTGGCTTTTTATTCTTCCATACAATTTCCCTAATATGTATCCAAGTTGTTGCATTTATCAATAGTATTTTTTTTTTATTGCTGTGTATTTCATGGGATGGATGTCCCACAGTTTGTTTAACCATTCACCATTGAAGGACATTTGGGGAGTGTCCAATTTTCAGCTATCATAATTAAAGCTTCTATGAATATCTGTGTACACATTTTTGCATTAAAATAAGTTTTCATTTCTGTGGGGTTTATGTCCAAGAGTCTTAACTGCTGGGTGATGTGGTAAGTTCCATTTTTAGTTTCAAAAAGAATTTCCAAACTTTTCCACAGTAATTGTATCATTTTAAATTTCCACCAGCAGCATATGAGTGATCTAATTTCTCCATCCAGAAAATGTTTTTACTACTATTTTTTTTTATTTTTGTCATTTAGATAGATGTATAGTGATATCTCATGGTGGTTTTAATTTGTACTTCCCTAATGACTAATAGTGTTAGGCATCTTTTATTTCCTTATTTGCTGTCTGTATATTCTCTTTAGTGAAATGTCTTGTAATTCTTTTACCTATTTTCTAGTTGGATTTTTAAAATTATTATTTTTTAAGAGACAGGGTCTCACCCTGTCGCCCAGGTTGGAGTACAATGGCATGATTATAGTTCTCTGCAGCCTCAAACTCCTGGGCTCAAGCAATCCTCCCACCTTACCCTCCCGAGTAGTTGGGATTACAGGCGTGAGCCACTGCGCCCGGCCTGTTTGTTTTTTAATGTTGAATTTTGAGAGTTCTTTATATATTCTAGATTCTAATTATTTGTCAGATATGTGATTTGCAAATATTTTTTTCTAGTCTATATTTTCTTCACATTCCTTACAGAATCTCACAGAGCAAAAGGTTTTTAATTTTGATGAGGTCCAATTCATCAAGTTTTCCTCTTTTGGGTTATGCTTTTGGTGTCAAGTCTAAGAACTCTTTCTGTTGTTGTAGGTCCTGAATACTTTCTCCTATTTTTAAAGACATTTTATAGTTTTAAGTTTTAAATTACATTCATTATTCAGTGAGTTAATTTTTTAATAAGGTGGGAGGTTTAGTTTGTAGTTCATATTTTTTATGTATGTTTAACAGTTGTTTGTGTTCCTTTGCTAAAAATTAGCTGGACACATTTCTGTGGATCTATTTCTAGGCTTCCCATTTTGTTTCATTGATAAACGTATTTATCATTCTACTCTGTCTTGATTACTGAAGCTATATAGTATGTCTTAACATTGGAAAGAAGAATTCCTGCTTTTTTGTTCATTTTTTCAAAATTGTTTTTACTATTCTAGGGCCTTTCACTTCCCATATAAATTTTGGAATAGGCTCATCTATGTTTGCAAAAACCTTACTGAGATTTAGATAGGCATTGCATTAAACCTATACATCAATTTATGGAAAATTGAAATCTTTATTATGTTGAAACTTCTAATCCAGAAAAATGATTTTTCCTTTCCAGTATTCAAGTCTTCCTTTATTTTTTTCACAAGAATTTCATAGTTTTCATTATTCAGATTCCATACAGGTTTAGTTAGATTTATGCCTAAGGTTTTTATTTTGGAGCAATTGTAAATGGTATTGCATTTTTTATTTTAGTTTTGTCTATTTATAATGGATAAAAATGCAATTAATTTCTCCATGTTGATTTTGTCTCCTGTGACTTTATTGGAATCAGTTATTAGTTTGTGGAAGTTTTTTTTTGTAGATTCCTTGGGGTTTCTATATAGACAATCATGACATCCATAAATATAGATAGATTTTTATTTTTTCCTTTCTAGGCAGGGCATTTTTTTTTTCTTGCCGTGTTGCAATGGCTAAAACTTCCAATACATTGTTGAAAAAGAATGGCGAGAGTGAACGTCCTTGTCTTGTTCCTGATTTTGGAAGGAGAATATTCAGTTTTTCACCATAAAGTATAGATTTTCTTGTAAATGCTTTTTACAAGGTTAAGGAAGTTCTTCCCTATTCCTAGGATACTGATGATTTTGATCCTGAATGGATATTGCATTTTGTCAAGTGCTTTATTTGTGTCAATGGATTTGATCATAAGATTTTTTCTTTGGCCTGTTAATATGATGTATACCAGCCTTGCATAATTGGAATAAACTCTACTTGGTTATGGTGTATAAGTCTTTATATGTATTGTTGGATTCAGGATGCTAATATTTTGTTGAGAATTTTTGTGTCTAAGGTTATGAGAGATATTGGCCAGCCATTTTCATTGTTTTTGTGTGTTGTCTTCATTTAGTTTTGGAATCAGCGTAATATTGATTTCATAAACTGAGTTTGGAAGTGTTTCTTCCTATCCTGTCTTCTGGAAGAGGTTATGTAAAATAGGTGTTAATTTTTAAAATATTTGGTAAAAATCTTCAGTGAAAGAATCTGGGTCTGAAGATATCTCTTTTGTTGTGTGAGGTTTTTAATTACAAAGTTAATTTACTTCATAATTATAGGGCTATCCAGGTTATCTATTTTATCTTGACTGAGATATGGGAGTTTGTGGTTTATTTATTTATTTATTTTTTAATGATACTTAAAGTTCTGGGATACAAGTGCAGAACACGGAGGTTTGTTACATGGGTATACATGTGCCATGGTTGTTTGCTGCACCTATTAACCCATCATCTACATTAGGTATTTCTCCTAATGCTATCCCTTCCCTAGCCCGCAACCCCTGACAGGCCCTGATGTGTGATGTTTCCTTCCCTGTGTCCGTGTGTTCTCATTGTTCAACTCCCACTTATGAGTGAGAAGATACGGTGTTTGGTTTTCTGTTCCTGTGTTAGTATGCTGAGAATGATGGTTTCCAGCTTCATCCATGTCCCTACAAAGGACATGAACCCATCCTTTTTTATGGCTGCATAGTATTCCATGGTGTATATGTGCCACATTTTCTTTATCCAGTCTATCACTGATGGACATTTGGGTTGGTTCCAAGTCTTTGCTATATACTACAAGGCTACAGTAACCAAAATGGCATGGTATTGGTACCAAAACAGATACATAGACCAATGTAACAGAACATGCACATGTATCTTTATAGCAGAATGATTTATAATCCTTTGGGTATATGCCCAGTAATGGGATTTCTGGGTCAAATGATATTTCTAGTTCTAGATCCTTGAGGAATTGCCACACTGTCTTCCCCAATAGTTGAACTAATTTACACTCCCACCAACAGTGTAAAAGTGTCACTATTTCTCCACATCCTCACCAGCATCTGTTGTTTCCTGAATTTTTAATGATCGCCATTCTAACGGGCATGAGATGGTATCTGTTCATACCCTTTGCCCACTTTTTGATGGGTTTTTTTTTTTCCTTTTAAATTTGTTTCAAGTTCCTTGTAGATTCTGGATATTAGTGCTTTGTCAGATGACTAGATTGCAAAAATTTTCTCCCA
This sequence comes from Pongo pygmaeus, assembly GCF_028885625.2. Classification (NCBI taxonomy): domain Eukaryota; kingdom Metazoa; phylum Chordata; class Mammalia; order Primates; family Hominidae; genus Pongo; species Pongo pygmaeus. Next base: position 99,124,667 of record NC_072384.2, on the reverse strand, counting down.
TTCTGTAGGTTGCCTGTTCACTCTGATGATAGTTTCTTTTGGTGTGCAGAAGCTCTTTAGTTAATTAGATCCCATTTGTCAATTTTGGCTTTTGTTGCCACTGCTTTTGGTGTTTTAGTCATGAAGTCTTTGCCTATGCCTATCTCCCGAATGGTATTGCCTAGGTTTTCTTCTAGGGTTTTTATGGTTTTAGGTCTTATGTTTAAATGTTTAATCCATCTTGAGTTAATTTTTGTATAAGGTGTAAGGAAGGGGTGCAGTTTCAGTTTTCTGCATATGGCTAGCCAGTTTTCCCAACACCATTTATTAAATAAGGAATCCTTTCCTCATTGCTTGTTTTTATCAGGATTGTCAAAGATCAGAGGGTTATAGATGTGCAGTGTTATTTCTGAGGTCTCTGTTCTGTTCCATTGGTCTATATGTCTGTTTAGGTACCAGTACCACGCTGTTTTGGTTACTATAGCCTTGTAGTATAGTTTGAAGTCAGGTAGTGTTATGCCTCCAGCTTTGTTCTTTTTGCTTAGGATTGTCTTAGCTATACGGGCTCCTTTTTGGTTCCATGTGAAATTTAAAGTAATTTTTTTCTAATTCTGTGAAGAAAGTCAATGGTAGCTTGATGGGAATAGCATTGAATCTATAAATTACTTTGGCTATATGGCCATTTTCATGATATTGATTCTTTCTATCCATAAGTGTGGAATGTTTTTCATTTGTTTGTGTCCTTTCTTATTTCCTTGAGCAGTGATTTGTAGTTCTCCTTGAAGAGGTCCTTCACCTCCCTTGTAAGTTGGATTCCTAGGTATTTTATTCTCTTTGAAGTAATTATGAATGGGAGTTCACTCATGATTTGGCTCTCTGTTTGTCTGTTATTGGTGTATAGGAATGCTTGTGAATTTTACACATTGATTTTGTATCCTGACACTTTGCTGAAGTTGCTTATCAGCTTAAGAAGTTTTGGGCTGAGACGATGGGGTTTTTGAAATATACAATCGTGTCATCTGCAGAGACAATTTGACTTCCTCTTTTCCTATTTGAATACCCTTTATTTCTTCCTCTTGCCTGCTTGCCGTGGCCAGAACTTCCAATAGTATGTTGAATAGGAGTGGTGAGAGAGGGCATCCTTGTCTTGGGGAAGTTTTCAAAGGGAATGCTTTCAGTTTTTGCCTATTCAGTATGATATTGGCTGTGGGTTTGTCATAAGTAGCTCTTATTATTTTGAGATACATTCCATCAGTACCTAGTTCATTGAGAATTTTTAGCATGAAGGAGTGTTGAATTTTGTCTAAGGCTTTTTCTGTATCTATTGAGATAATCATGTGGTTTTTATCATTGATTCTGCTTATGTGACGTATTATGTTTATTGATTTGTGTATGTTGAACCAGCCTTGCATCCCAGCGATGAAGCCAACTTGATCATGGTGGATAAGCTTTTTAATGTGCTGGTGGATTCAGTTTGCGAGTATTTTATTGAGAATATTTGCATCTATGGTCATCAGGGGTATTGACCTCAAATTTTCTTTTTTTGTTATGACTCTGCCAGGTTTTGGTATCAGGATGATACTGGCCTCATAAAATGAGTTAGAGAGGAGTCTCTCTTTTTGTATTGTTTGGAATATTTTCAGAAAGAATGGTACCAGCTCCTCTTTGTACCTCTGGTAGAATTTGGCTGTGAATCTGTCTGATCCTGGGCTTTTTTTTGGTTTTTAAGCTATTAATTACTGCCTCAATTTCAGAACTTGTTATTGGTCTATTCAGGGATTCAACTTCTTCCTGGTTTAGTCTTGGGAGGGTGTATGTGTCCAAGAATTTATCCATTTCTTCTAGATTTTCCATTTTATTTGCATAGAGGTGTTTCTAGTATTCTCTGATGGTAGTTTGTATTTCTGTGGGATCAGTGTTGATATCCCCTTTATCGTTTTTATTGTGTCATTTTGATTCCTCTCTCTTTTCTTCATTATTAGTCTGGCTAGTGGTCTACCCATTTTGTTAATCTTTTCAAAAAACCACCTCCTGGATTCATTGATTTTTTGAAGGGTTTTTGTTCTCTATCTCCTTCGTTTCTGCTCTGATCTTAGTTATTTCTTGTCTTCTGCTAGCTTTTGAATGTGTTTGCTCTTGCTTCTCTAGTTCTTTTAATTGTGGTGTTAGGGTGTCAATTTTAGATCTTTCCTACTTTCTCATGTGGGCATTTAGTAGTATAAATTTCTTTCTAAACATTGCTTTGGCAGTATCCCAGAGATTCTGGTATGTTGTGTCTTTGTTCTCATTGGTTTCAAAGGACTTATTTATTTCTGCCTTCATTTTATTATTTACCCAATAGTCATTCAGGAGCAAGTTGTTCAGTTTTCATGTAGTAGTGCAGTTTTGAGTGAGTTTCTTAATCCTGAGTTCTAATTTGATTGCACCATGGTCTGAGAGACTGTTTGTTATGATTTCCATTATTTTGCATTTGCTGAGAAGTGTTTTACTTCCAATTATGTGGTCAATTTTAGAATAAGTGTGATGTGGTGCTGAGAAGAATGTATATTTTGTTGATTTGGGGTGGAGAGTTCTGTAGATGTCTATTAGGTCTGCTTGGTCTACAGCTAAGTTCAAGTCCTGAATATCCTTGTTAACTTTCTGTCTCATTGATCTCATGTTGACAATGGGGTGTTAAAGTCTCCCACTATTATTGTGTGGGAGTCTAAGCCTCTTTATAGATATCTAAGAACTTGCCTTATGAATCTGGGTGCTTCTTTATTTGGTGTATATATATATTTAGGATAGTTAGCTCTACTTGTTGCATTGATCCCTTTACCATTATGTAATGCCCTTCTTTGTCTTTTTTTCATCTTTGTTGGCTTAAAGTCCATTGTATCAGAGACTAGGATTGCAACCCCTGCTTTTTTTTTCCTTTCCATTTGCTTGGTAAATCTTTCTTCATGCCTTTATTTTGAGCCTATGTGTGTCTTTGCATGTGAGATGTGTCTCCTGAATACAGCACACTGATGGATCTTGACTCTTTATCCAATTTGCCAGTCTGTGTCTTTTAATTGGGGTATTTAGCCCATTTACATTGAAGGTTAATACTGTTATATGTGAATTTGATCCTGTCATTATGATGCTAGCTGGTTATTTTGCCCATTAGTTGATGCAGTTTCTTCATATTGTCAATGGTCTTTACATTTTGGTATGTTTTTGCAGTGGCTGGTACTGTTTTTTCCTTTCCATATGTAGTGCTTCCTTCAGGAGCTCTTGTAAGGCAGGCCTGGTGGTGACAAAATCCCTCAGCATTTGCTTGTCTGTAAAGGATTTTATTTCTCCTTCACTTGACAAGTTTAGTTTGGCTAGATATGAAATTCTGGGTTGAAAATTCTTCTCTTTTTTTTTTTTTACTGTACTTTAAGTTCTAGGGTACATGTGCACAACGTGCAGGTTTGTTACATATGTATACATGTGCCATTATTGGTGTGCTGCACCCATTAACTTGTCATTTACATTAGGTGTATCTCCTAATGCTATCCCTCCCCCCTCCCCCCACCCCATGACAGGCCCCAGTGTGTGATGTTCCCCTTCCTGTGTCCAAGTGTTCTCATTGTTCAATTTCCACCTATGAGTGAGAACATTCAGTGTTTGGTTTTTTATCCTTACGATAGTTTGCTGAGAATGATGGTTTCCAGCTTCATCCACGTCCCTACAAAGAACATGAACTCATCCATTTTTGTGGCTGCTTAGTATTCCATGGTGTGTATGTGCCACATTGTCTTAATCCAGTCTATTATTGATGGATATACTCTATATAAAATTTCAATTATTTTAAATTTGTTAAAATTTGTTTTCTGATTAGATAAGATGTATCTTCGTGAATGTTCTACGAACGCTTGAAAATTATGTGTATTTTTCTCCTGTTGAACAGAGTCTTCCAAATAAGTCAATTAGGTCCTGTTGGTTGATAATGTTCAGTTCTCCTAAATTTTTGCTGATATCCTGTGTAATAGTTTTTATTAATGATTGGTAACAAAATGGCATTCAGTAGCTTTACAAGTAAGGTTATAATTCTGACCTTCCTCACAGAGGTATGATAAATCATCAATGGACATGGTTTTTAAATCCTACAATTTAAAAGTTTACATAAAACATTTACATTAATTATTAAAACTCACCTGTGAATCATATAACTTCTTTTATAGCTCTTTATGTCTTCTTTCAGTTTGAGGAAAGTAAAGGGATATTGGTGGTCTCAAACTTGAAATTTTCTATACAAAAGCATCAATAAATTCATTAAAATATCAAGTGGAAGCAGAAAATATGAACAGAAGAAATAAATGTTTAACTTAGCTGTGGATTAAGCATCATACTGCATTATACTGAGGGAAACAGCTTCAAACGCCTCACAGACTCAGGCTTGGTAATCACCACATTCCTTGAAATGGGAAGAGGTAGAAAGTGTTCTCAGTTCTACTTTATGGATAGTGATTGAAGTAGGTTACACTTCAAAAATAATTGGTAATTCTCACAACTTGTAATGTCTTTCCTACAAATAATTTTTATAAACTAATGGTAGTTACAAATATGAGAAAACCAGAAATGTGGAACAGTGTATACAAATGGAACACTGAATTATTCAATATAGCATTTTGGCCACTAAATTCTGCCCCACTCTAATATTGCAGTTTGATTCTTTACAGCATTGTGACCTAATTCAAAACCTGAAAAAAACTTTTATCTTTTCTTAAGATGGGAAGCCTCAAGAGTTGCTACATAGACTAAAGCCTGGATTGTTGATTTCCCTGTACTGTATTTTAAGCAAAATATTTTTCCAACTGAAAAGCAAAGCAAAAGAACAACAAAGGCTAAGAAAGGAAACCAAATAAAAAGGCAGTTACCATGGAATCTTCAACATTAGGCTTGAAAAAGCAAGAGGATTTTTAATTCTATCAAAAGAAAAGAAAAAAAATTATACAGAAACCGTTGCTATACACATTACTTTATAAATCTACCATTAGAATTGTAAACACAGGTTTAACAGTGGATTTTGTACTTTTACAGCTGCTCTTTGATAAAGTAAGAGAAAAATTAATCCTTTATAGTCCTTGATTATCTGGTTATAGCTTACTAAAGATATCAAGTAAAGCCATTTTAATGCTTATATTTAAGTTGTCCTTGAAAAAATACATGATTTTTATTTAAAATCAACTTATTCAAAAATACCTTTATAACACAAATAGTGATGTAGTCCATAATTAAAGCAAATATTAGTCTTTCAGCAAATATAAACCACCAACTTTTCCAGGAACTTGGGTACGATTTTTTTTTCATAGAGATGAAAATGAAAATAAATTTATATTGCTAGCTTGATGAGCTCAAGAGTCTAGATGAAGATTTACAAGTGAGTAAATCCTTTATGCTATCAATATTCTTGTTTAACATTTCAACTGTATTCATGAGATTAGCCTTTAGATAATGTCTAGGTTGATAATCGCAAGTACACTAATTAATAATGATTGAATTCTGCTTCTTCTGGTGAATGAGTCATGCTTGATATTATTAGAGTTTATTACAGTTTATATTTTGAAAGCTCACCACTCTACAACTATGCAACCTTGAAAGAAAGGCAAGTGTGGGAGGCAAGGAGTGAGAAAGCTGTGGAACCTCATCATTGGGCTGATGATGAGGGCATAGTTTATGTTTAGTTCTGGTTTCAAGTATTTGGGTTGCAGTGTTTTCAGAATGCCATGATCACCAGGGGCCATTGGAAGAATCAATTATAAAGTTTACAGTTTTCAAGACATACTCTTAGCCACAATGGAAAAGAGGGTTTTGTTTATGATAAATCTTGTCAGCATTAAAAAGTAAATTATTTTCAAGATAATTTGACTTTAACACAGAGGAAAAAATCCCTTAATTTCTCAGAATCATAATTAATTATTTGTAATTTTTTTCATACAGAGACGTTTGAAGTGGTGCCAAAGAGTAAATCAATTGTCTTCTGTTTTGTTTCTTAGTCACTGAACAGTTTCTTACTGTTTGCTGTCTGCTTTCTGTTTCTCTCTCTCTCTCTCTCATTCTTTCCAGCAAAACAAAAGCTCATTATGTCTCATGGGTGACGGGATGAGGAGGAGGAAGGAATAAAATGGATTGGAGTCCTACCATGTGCTAGTTACTGTAAAATTTGATTGATTCTATTAAGTAAGTACATGTACTCCCTTTTAACAGATAAGGAGACCCAGACTCGGAGAGGTTTGTCAAGAGGGATGCAAATGAAACTTACTTCCCTTCCTTCTGTTCTCAAGTTTTGAGTGTGACCGCATACAAAGTAGATCATCTCAGTTAGAAGCCAATTCTACCAAGATGTTACTGATTTAGCTTGGGAAAAGTTCTGAAGCCCCATTTTCTGTGAAAAATGATGTTTAAAACACAATATTATGTTGTTTTCTGCAATGTAGATGCTAAAAGGTGTGAATAGTTCTTGTTTTCCCTAAAGGATCACAAAGTCAAAGTCTATATGATGTTGACTTTGCAGGTACTGCTGTGGTTTCCCCAAGCAACAGAACCTGCAAATGAAGTGTGATGACTTTGTGAGGGAGAAGAATGTCATCCTTCCATGTTTTCCCATTCATACAAGGCTCTAAATTTATGAGCAAATTATGTTCTGTGAGTTCTTTCACAAATCAATGTCTTGGTCGTTGGAATTCTTTTCTTCATTTAAACAGTGTGAGAAATGTTGATTTGGCTCTCTGTGTAAGTCAGCATCTTAGGTAAGCCAGAAAGTAGCAGGACCACAGAACTAACAGTGTTTTTTGGAAGATAAGCACTACTTTGAACATAGTTTCTAGTGGATAGTACATTTTTTTTTAGTTTGAAGACAAAGAGAAGATATTGATATCACTAGTCAATCTTCACATTTCATTCATTTTCTGAGTCAATTCTTTTCAACCTCCTTTCTAAATATATCTCATGTGGCTTCAGTTTCCACTGAAGGCATGAGACATACCTGCCTTCCACCTTAATGCACCTTGACTGGGCCGTTCAGATGGATGAACTGTTCTAGGTTGAGATTTTGGAAGGTGATGATGTTGGTATTAACACAAGAAGCTGACAAAATCCTGTGGGTAATTATAATTAAAACAAAACTTTATTTCCTCTGCACAGGATCTCAGCAAACAAAGATAGGGCAGTGGAGCAATAGTAGATGTTAAAACTGTTTGCTTTTTTTTTTACGTCGGATGGTAAAATATAGTATTATTTAGGAAATTCTCAATTTATATGTGCAGCAATCAACATTTCACACCTCTCATTGCATATTGCATAAAAAGTGAGCTTGGAAGAAAACATGTCATAATGTTTAAATGTTATTTTTATGAATGGCCTAAAACTTTGTTTCTCAATGCACATTGTAGGGCATTTGGCAAAGAAGCCTGGAGATATTTTTAATTTCCATGGCACTGGGAGGGGTTGCTAATGGCATCTAGTGGATAGAGGCCAAGATGCTATTAAACATTGTTCAATGCTCAGGATAACCCCCTACAACAAAGTGTTATCCCATTTAACATGTCAATAGTTCTAGGGTTGAGAAACTCTGGCCTATGAAAAGCAATGTGCTAAAATTGTACTTACTTTAACGGCTCAGAACAAATTATTTAGTTATACGGCTAATGTAAGTGGTATGCATTTTTACTGAAGTATCAGAGTTGAATTTGTAAAATGGTGTCTCTTTAGGTACTTTTTTTGTCAAATTTTAGTACAACGGTGACTTAGCCCCCACTGCCATAACAAAATACCTTAGATCAGGTGACTTAATCAACAAAAATTTATTTCTCGCAGTTATGGAAGCTGGAATTCTAAGAACAAGGTGTCAACTTGGTTGGATTCTGGTGAGAGTTGTGAGGGCTCTCTTTCCAGTTTGAAGATAGCCTCCTTCTCACTGTGCCCTCATATGTGGTGGGAGTGACAGGGCAGAGAGAGAGGGAAAAGAGGAGAAAGCTCTCAGATGTCTCTTCTTATAAAGACACTAAGCCCATCATGAAGGCCCTCACACTCATGACTTCAAATAAATCTAATTATTTCCCAAAGGCCCCATCTTTAAATACTATCAAATTGGAGGTTAGGGCTTAAACATCTGAATTAAGGGGGACACAATTCAGTCTATAGCACATGGTTATTTCCAAAAAAAACCATATATAGGAAAGATACTGTTAGCAGAATCTAGCAATGCTCTCAAGAATGGGAATGGATTGTCAGATGTAAAAGAAATCTTAAATGTTCACAATATGTTTTATCTTCAGTAAATATTTGCAAAGTTCATTAACTCCGAATGTAAAATCTCGTAAGATATTATATCTAAAGTCTCTGGAGATAAGTTCCTCAGAGAGATATTTTTACACCTTCTGAAATGAAGAAGTAGTATTGTAGTCAAAATGATTTGTGTTTCTAGAATTTGCTGCTTCTTTAGTTAAGAAGTGACTGGTTAAGAGGGAGCCTACATTCTGCATGGGCATAACTAGAAGCCTAATTACTTCATCCAGACTTATGCAACATTAAAAAAAGAATTAGGTGTTAATACAGTATAGAGTCAACATATTTTGATCAGCATTTGTACGCCATGGATGGCTTGGAAATTCAGTTCAAATTTTAAGTTTTTACCCTTGATTTTTGTCTGTGTTTACCTAGTTTCTTTATTTCTCGGGCTTAATCATTTTTTAAAGGAAGTAGATGAGTGGTTGCAGAGGGCAGAAGGGTTAGGGAGAAGTGGTGAGTGCTAATGGCTTCAGCGTTGCTTTTGGAGGGTGATAATATAAAATTGTGGTGATTGTTACATAACTTCATTACTAAAATTCAATACTAAAAACCACTGAATTGTACATTTCAAGTGGGTGAATTTTATAGTATATGAATTATACCTCAATATAGCCATTGTATTTTTTTTAAATTGTGATTAAATGGAGCACTGCTAGCTAGGTAGCATCGACTAGTGAATTTGGCCCAGGCCAGGCAGCTGAAGGACCTGCTAATTGTATTATCTCTCTAAGTAAGGTGTCCTCATGTTTCCAAGAGACAGTACCTCCACCATCATTTACTTAACCTCTAATAATGTCAAATTGAGTGGCTCAGTTTCTCTTATTGTTTAAGAGAAACATATCATTCCTGACCTTGTAGCTTCTTTGCAGACAAGCCTCGTATGTCCTTCTGTTGCTTTAGATATCATTAAGTTCCTTAGACAATATCCATTATGATATTATTCTGTAAAACAATACATGGCACTTTTGTATTAAACTTGGGTTTAAATGTGCTTTACCTTGGGAGAAGTTTCATGAAGCTCATGTTTAAATTTAACTCCGGGTTCCTTAATGTGCCAGGTTAAGATGCTTTTGGGGATAAATACTTTGCAATGACTTTTAACTTAGAGTTACCTTGATTCATTGTGTTTGTTTCTCTTCTAAAGAAATTCATTTTGACCGAACAGGATGCCATTGAGCAAAGCTATTTTGCCTCCGATATAGCTAAAATTTTGGAGGCATTGTTATTATAAAAAATTGTAAAAAATATGTTTGACACACAATTCCTCTCTGTACACATTCTTACTGAGAACAGTTTCAAACATAAAGTGTGCTGATCACTTTTCTGCTTGCTCTCCATCTATATCCCCACTTCCTTTGGTCTGGCCTTATGTCAAGGGGAGGTCTGGGAAGCCTGCATTTCCCAAACTCCCTTACTCACTGCTTTTGGGCCAGATTGGGCCAACTGGAAGGAGATTGCATATCATAAAGAAGAATCTTTTTCAGGAGAGTCTCTAGCAGTGGCTGAATCTCCTTAGTAGTCCCAGGTCCTGTTCAGACTGCTGATCCTGCTCAGTGGTCCTGCCACTTGATATTACATTTTCCCTTTGCTCCTCAAGTTGTTGGGTAAGAGGGGCTTCCTGCTACTGATCATCTCAGAATTGCTGTATGATCCCCTATTCAGGTTTTTAGGGTGTCTAACACTTTTGTAATAAGTTCCTGTGTTAAAATTCCTCTTTCAACTACTAAGTAGACTCACTCTATCTAACTGGACTTTGTCAGGTAAATGCAGAAAAGTTGAAAGCATACATGTGTCTTCGACACCTTAATTTAATCATTGTTATTGTTTTGTCGTATTTGCTTTATAATGTAGGTACATGTATGTACATGTTTTTTTTTTGTGGTGAATCATTTGAAAATGCAGAGAAGATGACACTGTACCTCTAAATCCTCTGGCATGAACCTCTTAAAGACAAGAACATTCTCTTACTTAACCGTGGTAATATTGCCTTACCTTAGAAAGCTAACAGACATTTTCTAATATCTGATAGTTGATCAGTATTCTAGCTTTTATAATTAACATTTTATTTTAAAAGTGTATATCATTATAGCTAAAGACTTCATTTTGAAAGTTATACATTTTTTTTCAACAATGATGATTACTTTATATTCAGAACACAATGAGACTGGAAATGAGTAGCTGACTTCTCATGGCTACAAAGACTGTTGGCCTTATTGTGACTCCTCATTCATATTAATAGATTTCAGTAATTTTGTGAGAAATATGCTATAGTAATTTAATCCTGTATAACCCTGTGTAAGCACTATCTAAAAGCAAACTATGTTTTTCAAAACACATGAACAAAAATATTTCATGCATCATTTTTCAATTAACTTATTTGAATACTTGTACTGATTTGTAAATTTGGTAATCATCTCATCATTAGGGTATACTTTTACCGTTTGAGCCCTTCAGTTAAACTGGGTAAAATTTCTCATAACTTCCACAATTTTCAACTCATAATTAAATGACATGAATTGTAAAATGTTATAGCCTTCATGGTTATTTTGACATACGTTTCTATCTTGAACCATTCTGTTTTTAAAGATGATTCCTTGATAAAGGTGATATCTCTTGGTAATGTTGCTGAATTATTAAATGGTTCATGGAGACATAGCTCTTAAATAGCAATAAGGAAGAGATTTGCAGTATCTAATCCTAATCCACTGCTTCCTATGTTAGATGGGTGTAATGTTGTCTACAATGCCTACTCCTACTACTTTAAGGTAAAAGTACTGCAGGTAGCCTTTGTTCCCACAACTTGCTCATTCCTTGAAGGATAACACTGAGTTGCTTGCATTCTATTCTCAGACTTATATTTCTTTTAAACAGCTCTTAGAATAGACTACAAATTTAGTAGCATAAAAGCAACACTTTTTTTTTTTTTTTTAACTGTATCCCTTTGGGAAAAAAAGGAACTTCTTCCCAGGCCTAGACTGTGTTTTTCAAAGTTATGTCTTACAATGGTTATTATGAGCTGGAGCAATTCTGCTATAGTGACTGTGTGTGTGTGTGTGTGTGTGTGTGTGTGTGTGTGAGAGAGAGAGAGAGAGAGAGCACTATGAAGTTTTTGGGGCAAGTGATACTCCAGAGAGGTTGCCTTACAGACATGGCTAGCCTGTGTAGCCTTTTTATCTGGGAGGTCAGAAAATATTTTTTTTGTCATAAAATTTTTGGAATTCTCTACAATTAAGGCCAATAAATCAGGTGAAGGGACTTGATATTTTGGCTGAAAAATCTGAGATCATTAGTCAGAAGGGAGCATCTTTTTGGGGCAAGTGGTGGCTGCCGTTAAATTTATGCAGGACTTAAAAAATATGAATGTTCTCTGGGGCCATAATGGGTAGAATTATGAACAATGGGTAGAAACTACAGGGGAACATATTTTATTCAATGTAAATAAAAATTTCATAATAATTTGAATTGTGTGTCTTAAAAATATTTCTATTTTGTGACATAACTCTCATTTAGTAAAGCCCACAAATCTTAATTATATGGCTCCAAAAATTCTTACCTATATGTTCACCTATGAAACCACCATCCAGATAAGATACAGAGCATTTTCCACACTCCTGAAGTTTCCCTTGAGTCCCTCTCTAATCAGTACTCTAATCAGTACTCTAATCAGTACTCTCCACCCAAAGGTAGCCACTATTCTGACTTCTACCACCATGCCTTTTCTTCAACTTCACATAAATGGAATCATGCAATATGTAACTATCTCATTCTTTAAACATGTTTGTGGATATGTAGTACGTGTATATATTTATGTTTTGAGATGTTTTGGTACAAGCATGCAATGTGAACAAAGCACATCATGGAGAATGGGGTATCCATCCCCTCAAGCATTTATTCTTTGATTACAAACAATCACATTAGTCTACTTTAAAATGTACAATTAAGTTATTATTGACTATAGTCATTCTATTGTACTATCGAATAGTAGGTCTTATTCATTCTTTGTAACTATTTCTTTGTACCCATTAACCATCCCCACCTCTCCGCCAGGCCCTCACTACCTTTCCCATCCTCTAGTAACCATCCTTCTACTCTCTGTGTCAATGAGTTCAATTGTTTTGATTTTTAGATCTCACAAATAAGTGAGACCTAAGTGTGATGTTTGTCTTTCTGTGCCTGGCTTATTGCACTTAATAATGATCTCTTGTTTCATCGATGTTGTTGCAAATGACAGGATCTCATTCTTTTTTTATGGTTGAATAGTACTCCATTGTGTGTAAGTACCACATTTTCTGTATTCATTCATCTGTTGTTAGACACTTAGTTTGCTTCCAAATCTTGGCTGTTGTGAATAGTGCTGCAATAAATGTGTATACTGATTTCCTTTCTTTGGGGTATATAACCAAAAGTGGGATTGCTGGATTATATGGTGGGTCAATTTTTAGTTTTTTGAGGAACCTCTAAACTATTCTTTATAGTGGTTGTACTATTAATAATTTACGTTCCTACCAACAGTGTATGAGGGCTCCCTTTTCTCCGCATCCTTGCCAGCATTTGTTATTGCCTGTCTTTTGGATATAAGCCATATTAACTGAGGTGAGATGATATTTCATTGTAGTTTTGATTTGCATTTCTCTAATGGTCAATGATGTTGAGCACTTTCTCATATGCCTGTTTGCCATTTGTATGTCTTCTTTTCAGAAATGTCTATTCAAATGTTTTGCCTATTTTTTGATCGGATTTTTAGATTCTTTTCCTATAGAATTGCTTGAGCTCCTTATATATTCTGGTTATTAATCCCTATTAATAGTTTGCAAATATCTTTTCTCATGCTGTGGGTTGTCTCATTCTTCATTAATTGTACTCTCTGCTCTGCAGAAGCTTTTTAACCTGATGTGATCCCATTTGTCCATTTTTGTTTTGATTGCCTGTGTTTGTTGGGTATTACTCAATAAATCTTTGCCCAAACCACTGTTCTGGAGATTTTCCCCAACGATTTCTTGCAGTAATTTCATAGTTTAGGTTTTAGATTTAAGTCTTTCATCCATTTTGATTTGATTTTTGTATATAGTGAGAGATAGGGGGCTAGTTTCATTCTTCTGCACAGGGATATCCAGTTTTCCCAGCACCATTTATTAAAGAGACTGTCTTTTCCCCAGTGTACGGTCTTGGCATCTTTGTCAAAAATGAGTTCACCATGGGTGGTGCATTTGTTTCTGGGTTCTCTATTCTGTTCCATATTTCTATGTGTCTATTTTTATGTCAGTACCATGCTGTTTTGATTCCTATAGCTATAGCTCTGAAGTATAATTTGAAGTCAGGTAATATGATTTCTCCAGTTTTGTTCTTTTTGCTTAGGATAGCTTTGGTTATTCTGGGTGTTTTGTGGTTCCCTATACATTTTAGGATTGTTTTTTCTACTTCTGTGAAGAATGTTCTTGGTATTTTGAAAGGGATTTCATTGAATCTGTAGATTGCTTTGGGTAGTATGCACATTTTAACAATATTTGTTCTTGCAATTCATGAACATGGAATATTTTTCCATTTTTTGGTATCCTCCTCGATTGTCTTTCATCAGCGTTTTATAGTTTCCATTGTAGACATCTTTCACTTCTTTAGTCAAGTTAATTCCTAGATATTTAATTTTATTTGTGGCTATTGTAAATGGGATTACCTTTTCCACTTCTTTTTCAAATTGTTCACTGTTGGCATATAGAAATGCTACTGATTTTTGTATATTGATTTTGTATCCCGCAACTTCCCTTAATTTGTTTATCAGTTCTAATAGTTGTCTTGTGGTGTCTTAAGGTTTTTCCAAATATAAGATTATATCATCTGCAAACAAGAATAATTTGACTTCTTCTTTTCCAGTTTTTGCTCTTTATGTCTTTCTCTTGTCTGATTGCTCTGGCAAGGACTTCCAGTACTATGTTGAATAACCCTGCTGACTGTAGGCATCCTTGTTATGTTTAGATCTTAGAGGAAAAGCTTTCAGGTTTTCCTTATTCAGTATGATACTAGCTGTGGGTCTGTCCTATATGGCTTTTACTAGGTTGATATATCTTCCTTCTACCTCCAGCTTTTTCTTTTTTTGTTGTTTTTTTGAGATGGAGTCTCACTCTGTAGCCCAGGCTGGAGTGCAGTGGCATGATCTTGGCTCACTGCAACCTCCGCCTCCCGGGTTCAAGCAATTCTACTGCCTCAGCCTCCTGTGTAGCTGAAACTATAGGCACGTGCCACCATGCCCAGCTAATTTTTTGCATTTTTAGTAGAGATGGGCTTTCACCGTGATAGCCAGGACGATCTCGATCTCTTGAACTCATGATCCACTCACCTCGGCCTCCCAAATTGCTGGGATTACAGGCGTGAGCCACTATGTCCGGCCAGGGTTTTTATCATAAAGGGATGCTGAATTTTATCAAGCACTTTTTCAGCATCAACTGAAATAATCATATGGTTTTTGTCCTTCATTCTGTTTATATGATGTATCACATCGATTGATTTGCATATGTTGTAACATCTTGCATCCCAGGGATAAACTCTACTTGTTTATGATGAATTATCTTTCTAATTATTATTGAATTCAGTTTGATAGTCTTTTGTTGAGAATTTTTGCATCAATATCCATAAGAGATACTGGCCTGTAGTTTTCTTTTTTTGATGTGTCTTTGTCTGGTTTTGGTATCAGGGTAATACTGGCCTCATAGAATGAGTTTGGAAGTATTATTTCCTCCTCTATTTTTCAGAATAGTTTGAGTAGGATTGGTACGAGTTCTTTAAATGTTTGGCAGAATTCAGCAGTGAAGCCATCAGGTTCTGGACTTTTCTTTACTGGGAGACTTTTCATTATAGCTTTGATCTTGTTACTTGTTATTGGTCTGTTTAGGTTTTGGATTTCTTCCTGGTTCCATCTTGGTCGGTTATATGTATCTCAGAATTTGTCTATTTCTTCTAGATTTTCCAATTTATTGGCATATAGTTGCACATAGTAGCCACTGATTATCTGTTACATTTCTTCAGTATCAGTTGTAATGTCTCCTTTTTCATTTCTGATTTTATTTATTTGAATTTTCTGTCTATTTTGCTTAGTCTGGCTAAAGATTTGTCGATTTTGTTTAACTTTTTAGAAAACCAACTTTTTGTTTCATTGATTTTTTGTATTTTTTCATTTCATTTTTAAAATTTCTCCTCTGATCTTTATTATTTCTTTTCTTTTACTAATTTTGGGTTTAGCTTGCTCTTGCTTTTCTAGTTCTTTAATATGCATCATTAGATTGTTCATTTGAAGTTTTTCTTTCTTTTTTTTTTTTGATGTAGGCGCTTATAGCTGTGAAATTCACTCTTAGTACTGCTTTTTCTGTATCCCATAGGTTTTGGTATGTTATGTTTCCATTATCATTTGTTTCAAGAAATTTTTCAATTTTCTTCTTAATTTCTTTATTGACTCGCTAGTCATTCAGGAGCATATTGTTTAATTTCCATGTATTTGTGTGTATTCCATGTATTGTATTTGAAGTTTCCAAAACTTCTCATGTTATTAATTTCCAGTTTTATTCTATTGTGATCAGAGAAGATGCTTGATATTATTTCAGTGTAATTGAATGTTTTAAGACTTGTTTTGTGACCTAACATGTGGTCTATCCTTGAGAGTGATCCATGTGTGGAGGAAAAGAAAGTGTATTCTGCAGCTGTTGGATATAATGTTCTGTAAATATCTATTAGATTGCTTTGGTCTGTAGTGTAGATTAAGTCTGATGTTTCTTTGTTGATTTTCCATCTGGATGATCTGTCCAATACTGAAAGTGGAATGTTGAAGTCTCTAGCTATTAGTGTATTGGGGCCTAGCTCTTTCTTTAGATCTAGTATTTCCCTTATATATCTGGGTTCTCCAGTTTTTGGTTCATATATATTTAAAATTATTATATCCTCTTGCTGAATTGACCCTTTATCATTATATCTGCTACTGATTTTTTATGTTGATTTTGTATCCTGAAAGTTTCCTGAATTTGTTTATCAATTCTAATAGTTGTCTTGTGGAGTCTTTAGGTTTTTCCTAAATGATCTTGTGTTTGGAAAAACCTAAAACAATTATACCATGACCTTCTTTGTCTCTTCTTATAGTTTCAGTATTGAAATCTATTTTGTCTGATATGAGTATAATAACTACTGCTCTTTTTTGGTTTCTATTGGTATGGAATATCTTTTTCTATCCCTTTATTTTCAGTCTATGTGTGTCTTTATAGGTGAAGTGTGTTTCTTGCAGGCAACAGATTAATGGGTCTTGTTTTTTCACCCTTTCTGCCAGTCTATGTCTTTTGATTAAAGAATTAGTCCGTTTACATTCAATGTTATTATTGATAAGTAAGGACGTACTCCTGCCATTTTGTTGTTTTCTGGTTGTTTTATAGTCTTTTTTTCCTTCTTTCTTTCCTTCTTGTCTTCCTCTAATGAAGGTGATTTTTCTTTGGTAATATAACTTAGTTTCTTGATTTTTTATTTTTTGTGTATTCATTGTATGTTTTTTTGGTTTGAGGTTACCATGAGGCTTGCAAACACTATCTTTAAACCACTGTTTTAACCTGGTAACAGCTTAGCACTATTTGCATAAACAAACAAACAAGCAAAAAGAAAACTAATAAAAACTCTACATTTTAACTTTATCCATCTACTTTTTAACTTTTTTGTTTTACTTTTTATATCTTATTGTACTGACTATGTCTTGAAAAGTTGTAGTTGTTATTTTTGATTGGTTTATTGTTCCGTCTTTCTACTTATGATAAGAATAGTTTATATATCACAGTTACAGGGTTATAATATACTGTGTTTTTCTGTGTGCTTACAATTACCAGTGAGTTTTGTACCTTGATGATCATTTATTCCTCATTAATGTTGTTTTCTTTCTGACTGAAGTACTCCCTTTAGCATTTCTTGTAGGACAGGTCTGGTATTGATGAAATACCTTAGCTTTTGTTTATCTGGGAGTCTTTATTTCTCCTTCATATTTGACAGATCCTTTCACCCTATATATTATTCTAGGGTAAAGGTTTTTGTTTCTGTTAGCACTTTAAATATGTCATGTCCCTCTCTCTTGACCTGTAATATTTCCACTGAAAAGTCTGCTGCCAGACATATTGGAGCTCCATTGCATTAATATGTTATTTGTTTCTTTTCTCTTGCTACTTTTAGGATCCTTTCTTTATCTGTGACATTTGGAAATTTAATTACTAAATGCCTTGAGGTAGTCTTCTCTGGGTTAAATCTACTTGGTGTTATAGAACCTTCCTGTAGTTGGATATTGATATCTTTCTCTAGGTTTGGGAAGTGCTCTGTTATTATCCCTTTGAAAAAACTCTCTACCTTAGCGTCTTTCTCTGCTGCCTCTTTAAGGCCAATATCTCTTAGATTTGCTATTTTGAGTCTATTTTTCTACATCCTATAGGTACATTTCACTGTTTTTTATTCTTTTTTCTTTTGTCTCCTCTGATTTTGGATTGTCAAACAGCCTGTCTTCAAGCTCACTAACTCTTTCTTCGATTCTGCTATTTCTTCAATTCTGCTATTAAAGGACTCTGATATTTTCTTCAGTATGACAATTGCGTTTTTCAGTTCCTCAATTTCTTTTTGATTCTTTTTAATTATTTCTATCTCTTCATTAAATTTATCTGGTAGATTTCTGAATTTCTTCTCTGCGTTATTTTGAGTTTCCTCAGCACAGCTATTTTGAATTCTCTGTCTGATATGGTTTGGCTCTGTGTCCCCACCCAAATCTCATTTTGAATTGTAATTCCCAATGTTGGGGGAGGGACCTGGTGGGAGGTGATTGGATCATGGGGGTGGATCTCCCCCATGCTGTTCTCGTGATAGTGAGTGAGTTCTCATGTGATCTGATGGTTTAAAAGTGTGTGGCACCTCCCCCTTCTCTCTCCTGCCACCATTAGAAGAAGGTTCAGGACCGTTTTTCTATCTCTTCCGTACCTTTTTCAATGGTATGAAGTTAAAAGCAGGTACTATGAGTGCTTACCTGATTTTTGGTCCTTATAAAGGTGCTTCTTCTGTGTAGATAGTTGTTAACTTGGTATCCTTGCAGATGGGAAAATCAGTAAAACCTTCTGTTTCACCATCTTGCTTCACCCTCTCTCATGCTTCTTTTGCTCAACATTATATCAGGGAGATTTAGCCTTGCTGTTGCATAGTTTGTTCATATTCATTGCTATGTAGCATTTTATTCATTCTTTTATATGTTTTTCAGTGAACATTAGCTGTAAATTTTATATCTATTAGGTAAGCAAAAAATGTTCATTGAACCCATACTGGGGACTAGATCTTGTGTTAAGTTCTGGGGTTTTAGCAGTGAAGAAGACATATTACTCATATCCTTTCTCAGTCATCAGCGATGCTATCTCCATGCAGGCTCACTCCTGCTCAGTTTGTGAAGCTCAGTTTGCCAGGCTTCATTCATGAGGCAGTTCCGGCCTAGGTGAGCCCACTTGTTGGTAAAGTCTTGCCTTAGCCTCAGTCCACAGTGTCTTCCATGGTTACATTTCCTCAATCCCTACAGGGTTGGCCCAGATCCTATATCTAATCTACCGATGTGGTTTATTGTCTTTTGCTGACAGCTGTGCTAATTTGAACTTCAGCCATTTGGTTAGATTCTTGAGATTGCCTAGTTCTTTCCTCTCCCACCTTTCATCCTCTCTAGTATCTTCTCCAGGAGTGACCTCACATTGCCTCCAGGAGTGACCTCACATAGGGAGTGACCTTCACACCCCTATACTCTTAACTATGGAATCAGACTTGACCATGCAAGGATGCCTTGATCAAGGATGCTGGACAGCAAATGAAGGCTGCTGATCCTACTTCAGCTGCTAGATAACCACTGTCTGGATCAGAATTTCTTCTATATTACTGGTAGGCCAAAGTACGTAAAGTATGCCCCATCTTTGGCAATTAGACAAATTAGACAAGCTTTACCATGTCCTCAGAGGGATAAGTTGTAGCTGGGTCAGTTTTTTACACTTCCCTCCCAGCTTTCTCCCTTTGCACACTTACCTTACCTATTTAATTCTCAGGGCTCCTGAAAATCAAGTTTCTATGTAGGTTATGACCTGTCCAAAGATGAACTGAAGTGCCTTGAGAAAGGAATTTTTTATTCTATCACTGGAAGTGTTTAGGCACAGATTCAATATCCCCTGGAATGATTGCTATTAAAAAATCCAGTGTGTGTTCTACTCAAAGGGTATCAAGTTTAGAGCCCTAACTGAATTTCTTAATAGCTTTAAGATTCTTGAAAAATGTCAACTTTCCAGATGTTTTTCATCTATAGCATGTGTGTATTAATAACTCTCATAGCAGTATGCGCTATATAGATAAACTGAGATATGTGGGAACCTGCTATAACATTAGTTATTATTATCCCTTTTCCCTTATTTCCTTTGGTCACATTCTCCCGGGTCGGAATCAAGGAATGTCATGGCTACAGACAGGAGGAGAAGTGGGCTTGACAGCAATACCTTCACAAAGACTTCTCTTTGAAATTTAGAGGTTTAAATTTTTGTTATTTGATTTGTCTCACCCATCAGAAGACACATTTTAGCACTTAAAGGCCCATGATCAGCCATTACAGGTGGCTCGCGCCTGTAATCCCAGCACTTTGGGAGGCTGAAGTGGGTGGATCACAAGGTCAGGAGATCAAGACCATCCTGGCTAACACAGTCAAACCCCGTCTCTACTAAAAAATACAAAAAATTAGCCAGACATGGTGGCAGGTGCCTGTAGTCCCAGCTACTTGGGAGGCTGAGGCAGGAGAATGATGTGAGCCCGGGAGGCGGAGGTTACAGTGAGTGATCGCACCACTGCACTCCAGCCTGGGTGACAGAGTCAGACGCCATCTCAAAAAACAAAACAAAACAAAACAAAAACAAAAACAAAAAGCCCATGATCTATTAGAGAAAGCTCTGATCCTCTGATCCTGGAAGAAGAGGAGAAACAGGCTTACTCACTTAGGAACTTTTAGTGTTCTCCAATGGTGGAATCCTATTCTGTAGGAGGATGTGAAACCTACAAAGAGGGTCTAGACTGTTATGAATTTGAGATGGTTTCTTTTGGAATATTGAGTTTGACCTTGGCACTTTTGCCTCCATGATTGATACCTTACATTTGGGTACTTGGTAGAACATTATCCCATAGACTCAGCTTGGAAAGCCAGATGAGATCTAGTCATTGTGTTTATAGAAAAAGTAAAGCAAGATAATGACTAAATCATATGTATGCAAGGGGCATACATGTCCAGGAGAAGTGGTAGAAAGAATACAAACTGGACAATGGTTAGAATATAAAGATAATTACAGCAGCATTTCATAATGAAGAATACTAGTTTTATAGCATGTTCATACCATGTTTTAGGAAACTAAGATACTACCAATTATAAGATACACCATAACTTTATGTGCTTTTAAGTTAAAAGTCTGTTGGCAATTAAATTATAATGCAATGCTTTAACAATAGCAATAGCCCTATGAGACTAGACCCTCATTTCTTGAAACTCTTTGATCCATTTTGAGAGACTGAGCAATTTCTCCAGTCTTCAATTACATTGCTTGAAGTGTCATAGGAAATATGTATCTGTTTTTCAGTAACAAAACACAATTCATGTATGTGTTCTTTCCTATGGTCTCATAAAACAATTGGTTGGTGCTTTTGTTTTTTTTTTTTTTAAAAAAGCAAAAAAAAAAAAAAAAAAATAACAACTATGCAATTGCAGTTATTTCTCCAATGACAAATATTTGCTTCAGTAATATTTTATACCCCATTCTATTTTCATGCTTTTCTGCTTACAAAATAAGTTTTTTGTTTAAATACTAAATTATAGTTTACTCTTTTTAAAGATATTTTAAATAGCAATTAAAATTGACATGTGTAGTACCAACAAAACATATTACTCAGTTGCTATGATGAAAAAATGAACAGCGATGATCGTGTTTGTTTATGCACAGGAAATGACAACTACATCATGACTGTTACCAGCTAATAGTGATTTTAAAATGCCACTGGTTGTTAGATACAACCCAATGTTAAAATGTGATAAACATGTATGTCATATTATCATGTTATGTTAACATAAATGAGGAAATAGGTGACTATTGTGACAAAATGAGTTCTATAGTCCAAAAAGTTTGGAAAACCACAGTTATGCAAGTTTCTTTTACTATCAGATTTCACAGAGACTTTAACATATTAATAAGGACCATGATTCTTCCAGGGGAGCAGTGTTTGGCAAAATTAATTGCCCATAAGTATTCTTTTGAATCTCCTCTTTTTGTATCACTGATTTGAAGAAAACACTTTAGAAAACGCTTATGAAGAGGGACTAAAAATAAGAGCTGAAAAAATTTCAAGGAAGGAATTTTCAACAATTATGTTTGAGAGAAGTCAGAAAAAAAGACCTAAAAACAAGCCATTGGGTTTGTTAGGAAGCCATTGTTAAAATGTTGAGGATATTATTAGAGCAAACCAAATGTGGATTAAAGACAGATTACATGGAGCTAAAGGAAATGGTGGAGTAGAGTTAATTGATACAAACCATATTTTTGAGAAAGCTTGGCAATGAGAAATGGAAGATGGTAGCTCTGGTTCCTAGTGTTGAGTAGGCTTTCCCGTAGTGTGGCTCTGCTGGAATGAAATGAGTATTTCTGTCCTCTCTGCTGGCTCTCAGAATCTTAGCTCAGATAAGAAACTCGAAAAGCTGTTATCTCAGACCTGTGCTGCTCTCAGCATCCCTTCTAGTTCTGCTCTGACTCAAAAGCATTACATATAGCAACTGCATCATACAGGCTACTATATAGCCTGCTTCCTTCTTGAAGGTTGTTACTGAACAATATGTTATGGGAGGTAATAACAATAACTGTTGATTGTAGAACTTTAGCCACTAATAATGCTGATCTATTAAAGATAGTTAAGCTGATAGTCCAACAAGACCCTGACTGCATGGAAAACTGATGTCCACCAAGCAGAGTGCTAAAGTGCTGAATTTCTAATTCAGAGTGTGGCAGTGATGCTAATATAGATCCTAGCTCCACTAATTAGAGCTACTAATAGCTCTGATCTATGAATAACAGTTAATGTAAAAACTAGATTGATAGCCAGAATTTCGGAATGTTGATAAATATTTATGGTTTTGTTGAGGATTAAATATAAATATCATTATATGTCAGATTAACTTCTGACCTATAATACATGGAGTGCATTAATAATGAGAATTGTTTTTCTTTTCTCCTTTATTTTCAGTGCAGGGCTCACTAATAGTTTATATTTTTTTCTACATTTGATAATAGGTTAGTCTTAATTTTTTAGAGGCATTGGGAATAGCACTTCACAGTGAATAGGATTTTCAGAGGAAATTCTGATTTGTAAAATAAATAAGATATTGTTAGCTAAATCTGTTGGTGCTCAGAAGGCCTAAGGATATAATCTTTTAAAAATAAAGTAAGAGGTAAATTGGGAGGAGGTCGAGGATGAAAGAAGGCAAGTTGGAGGGACTAAAAGCCTTAAATAAATGAAAGTTTCTCTTTGGGAATCCAACCTAGAAAATCAACAAGGAATGAATAAAACGCTATTTGAGAAGCAGTAAAGGCACAGATGAAATTTAACAGCATGAATTTATAATAACCATGTCACTATAGTGACCGGAGAAAAGCCATATTAATTTAAAAATATGACTGTATTTACAACTCTACTCAATATTACATGTCCATAAATTCATGTCAAGTCATCAAATAATTTATTCTTTTGCTTTTTTTTGAGATGGAGTCTCGCCCTCTTGCCCAGGCTGGAGTGCAATGGCACAATCTCGGCTCACTGCAACCTCCACCTCCCAGGTTCAAGCGATTCTCCTGCCTCAGCCTCCTGAGTAGCTGGGATTACAGGCATGTGCCACCATGCCCAGCTAAGTTTTTGTATCTTTAGTAGAGATGGGGTTTTACTATGTTGACCAGGCTGGTCTTGAACTCGTGACCTCATGATCCATCCATCTCAGTCTCCCAAAGTGCTGGGATTACAGGCATGAGCCACTGCACCCAGTGCAAACAATTTAGTCTTATGCATCTATGTACATCAATGTATAGGCTGAGTTGAAAATGCATAATTCTTATTCTCTGTTTTAGAGAATAACAATCTGAAATAATACTACATTGTCATGGACAGATATGTTGGCTATATATGAAACAAATATATGGTAGGTAACATAAAATATATGTTTTCCCATGGAATGAAGTTAATTGGTGTGCCCTATGCAGTAAGGTTACTTTGGGAAAACCTATGAGTTTGAATATTTGGCTTATTGCCTGTTTGGGTGAATGGAGTTAGCTTCTGAGGCTATTTTGATACTGTTGGTTGTGGTATTCTAGCCACTAATAATGCTGATCTGTAAAAGATGGTTAAGGTAAAGACTGAATAGCCAGAATTTTTTAATATTAATGAATATTTACTATTTTGTTGAAAATTTAAAAATAGATATTATTACATATACTTAGTAAGTTAATAATAAAATCCATGCAAGTCTTTATTAAATGCCTAAAATTATTTCAGTTTTGATAAAATTCTTTTTGAAACAGATTACATATTTCTATGTCTCTTTTTTTTTTTTTTTTTGAGACGGAGTCTCGTTCTGTCGCCCAGGCTGGAGTGCAGTGACGCAATCTCGGTTCACTGCAACCTCTGCCTCCCGGCTTCACGCCATTCTCCTGCCTCAGCCTCCTGAGTAGCTGGGACTACAGGCACCCGCCACCATGCCTGGCTAATTTTTTATATTTTTAGTAGAGACGGGGTTTCACCATGTTAGCCAGGATGGTCTCCATCTCCTGACCTTGTGATCCGCCCGCCTCGGCCTCCCAAAGTGCTGGGAATATAGGCGTGAGCCACTGCGCCCGGCTTCTGTGTCTCTTAAAATGAAAAAAAATTGAGTGTAATTTAACATTTTCTTGATGATTCTGGGTTAATGTGTAAGCTCCATTGTACCCAACCATTGGGTCTGTGCAGAAATCTACATGGAGGCATGTTTACTCCAACATGAAATGCATTTAATGAGCTCAGTCACCTCTTGGCCAGTCCTGATCATCTCCTTGCACTTCTAATTTGCCTTGTCTAATCTGTGACTTGCTTGAAAATAAGGTTACTACTCCAGTTAGAATTTCAACTAAAATAATAGTAAATATGCTCTGAGTGAGAATCTGAATTCTTCTCTGTTAAAATACATGCATTTGACAAGATGAGATTAGGGAAAATCTATTCTGATTGTGTGTATGGCTTTTTTCCCCTCTTATTTTCTGGTTCATTGCCATATAATGGGTAAACGAGTTCTGTACGTGGGAGATGCCAATTTACCGATAATTTGCACCTAAAGTATTTATGCTTGGTTGGTAAACACCCTCTCTAATCCCTGCAAAATGCTTTAATGGTATAGTGAATGAAGAGGACATTATGAGATTTGCAATGAGGAAAATTGTAAGTTTTTAATTAGAGATGTTCACAGAAGACTGCAATTTAATATTTATCTTAGGCAAAAGTATCATCAATGTTCTTATCTTGTATTTGCATTTTATATATACATCATTTATAACTCAAGTATTCTTATGGTTGGGTTTGAGCTGGCCGGCTAAGCTTTTTGTGTATTAATATTGACTGGTTATTGGGTAATAGCCTACACTGCATGCCTCCTGCCATAATATGATGAAAAGTGATTATGAAAAGTGCTTTGGTTTCAAGTCTGGTGAATAAAAGAAATACCATTTCAGTTTCTCCACAGGGAGATCTCCATTGATATTTTAATTTGTGTGTAAAGTAAATGTACAAAAGGAGAAGGAAAACAAGGTGATAAAAACTTAAAGGAGCTTATTAATATTTAACATGAAGGAGAAATACTTACCCATGATTCCTTTTAATGTTATGGGGCATCAGGGAATGAATGATCCTATATATAATATTAAAATATACATCCACATATATGTATATAAAATTAAAATATTTTGATAATATTTGATGAGCATAGTATTTTTTATCCAATTATTAAACCTCAAAGAATTTACCTTATAAAATAATAATGAATGAAGACAATTAAGTAATTTTTTGGAAAGTCACCACAACATAATTTATAATATTAAAAAACAAATAAATAATAACAAATAAATAAAACAAACACATCTGTGACATATTTGTCATGGGAAAACATCTGATGACAAGAAGAATGCTGAGTTAATGTGAAAACAACTAGACGTAAAACAGTATATGTAGCTTACCTCAATTTTATAAAAATGACTTTATATAAAATAAGTAACTACAAATGAAGCAAATGTCAATAAATATCTCTGGGTGGTAAAAATATGAGTAATTCTAATGGTGTTCTTTCATTTCTCAATTTTTAAACATTGTATATGCATTATTATTATTATTGGTGAACTTTTTCTAAATAGATTTCTAAAATTAGAAGAAAATTAATGCGAATAAAGTGTAGCATTAATTTTTCTAACATCTTAGATGTTAGATGCTACACTTAAGTGTTAAGATGCTATACTTTAAGTGTAACATCTTGACGTGTAATATCAAAGATTTTTTTTTTAAAGATTTCATTTGAACTAAGATATGAAAATAAAAAATTTGGTGACAAGTTTAAAATTGATTTGATTAAAGAATACATATACTGAACAAAATTTATACAAAGAGCTGTTAAAAGAATACTACCCTTTTAAAGTAGCGTATGTGATCCCAATATCTACTTTTCAAGTTCCTTCACTGAAACAAATTTATTTTCAGAGAAGTGAATTTAAACTAAAACTAAGTAAAATAAAATTTGGAAAAAAATTATTGAATTGAGCCATCATCAAAAGCTCAGCATGCAACTTGTCTTATAACTCCTTAATATATTTGCAGCAAAAATAAGAATGCATTGAAAATCTCAAACAGTGTGCCAAGGAATCAGTTGTTGAATACTCAGCCACAGTCTTGGTGTCACTGTAAGAATGTATCACCTTCTGAAAATAGTCCCCAAGATGTTTACCTTCTGTGATTCTGCTTCACCTGCCCTAGCAACCGAGTCTTTCCTTTTCCTTTCATTGTGGTTGTAAGAGAAGTTCTAATCAGCCACAAAGAATTAGCACTAATTATTGAAAGAATTTTAATTGCTTACATTAGAAATAAATGCTATGTTTTAGGGTCTTGATAATGTGTCCTGCAATAAATTAAGTAATAATATATTATGATAATATGGAATATTTTTGATTTGTCATTTAAATTTAAAAGACTGATTAATTGAATTGGTTAAAGCAACATTGCAGGAGGTCAAAATTGTATCAGGCTCCATCTATGGGTCTGAGAACATAAATTGACTTCTTATAGAAAACAGCTCTGTTCCACAGACACAAATTTTCCTTTTAACATCTGGTCAATCATCTTGCAAAGGTGTTACAGGTAAGAAGTGTCATTGAATAAGCAGAAATTCATGCTTATGCAAAAAAATACCCAATTATATGTTCATTTCTCCATTATTCTGAGTTGGATACTAAGAAAAACACAATCAGGCACAGCAAAACTAAAATGCTGAAAATATAAAAATATTTTATAATACCAGAGTTGGCAGGAAAAGAAAGAAATCCTCAGAGGTTAAAAATGATACATAAATAAATATAAATCCATAGGATTAGCAGACTCTGGAACTGGCACTTGACCCGTAAATCTCTGGTATCCCTGGTAGCCTGGTAAATGGGTTTAAATGGATCATGTGAAGGTGTCAGGTGCTCTAACCCAAGAATCAAGGAAGATATGAGATCAGACCAGATACCCCCTCAAAAATTTTTGCTCGTTTGAGAGTGATATTTAAGAGAGTGAAGTAGGAAGAAAAACACCCCTTGAAAAGAGAGAGTAAAGAACATGCTGGTTTTAGCCTTGGCTCTGAGGCAAAAAAAGGTCTCTCCTGATAATTCTTAACTTCAAATTCGTACTGATGTAAGTTGGAGCATGAATTTGTATTCTTGTGTGATTAAAAAATGAAACAAAGCAAAACATAATTGTAAAATTTGAGCTAAAAAATGTCTCAGGCTGTTAATGACCTCAGACACCTGGCAGAAGCAAACACTGATCTTCTCTGAAGGAACACATTCTGCTTTAAACACAGGACTCAAATGTTTTCTACAGATGAAGTTCCAAGAACACACACACACACACAAACACACACACACACTTAAACATACAAAGAAACCAGCATGCATGAAAGTTGTTAGAAATAGCAAGCAATAGAATCAGACAATTAAAAATACAGAACAAAAACAAGTTTATATAGATAAGTAAACGTATACTAAAAAATACAAAAATTTACCAGAAATATTTGAAAAGACCAAAATAAACTTCTAGAAATAAAGAAATATAATAATACAATTTATAAGCTCAATGGATAGGATGTAATAAGAGAGTCAGAAGACTTCTACTTTGTTTATGACATATTACATAATTTGGTGTAATCAATGCATTAAAGAAACTGTAAAAAAATAGGCACTTATTTTTTAAAAAGGCATCTGGCCTGGTGTGGTGCCTTACATCTGTAATCCCAACACTCTGCGGGACCTTGGTGGGATGATCACTGAGCCCAGGAATTCAAGACATAGGGAGATCCTGTCTCTACAAACAATAAAAAAAAAAAAGTAGCCAGGTGTGGTGACATGTGTCTGTAATCCCAACTACTCGGGAAGACGAGGTAGCAGGATCTCTTGAGCCCAGAAGGTTGAGGCTGCAGTGAGCTGTATTCCTGCCACTGTACTCCTTCCTAGGGGACAGAGTGAGACCCTGTATCAAAAAAATAACAAAACAAAAAAGCATGTGTTTGAAGGCATTGAAAGGATAACAGAATAAGATTATCAGTTCAAAAATTTAAAGAAGATGGAAACTCAGAGAAGTGAGATGAGTATCTGAGACTAGCTTTGCTCTGGGCATCTTTAATTACAGAATGAAAATGAACAAATTATAGCTACCCACAATAACATGCCAAATGTCACAATAGTAGTATTGATATAAATGAGCTACACGTGAAAGCATGAATACCGTATGATTCAATTTAAAGTTCAATAATAGACCAAATGAAAATACAGTGTTTAAGGATGCATATTTAGAAGATTCAAGACAATTAGCACAAATGTCAGGAAAGTGGTTACCTTTAGAGAATAGCATGGAGGTTATGATTGGGAAGAAGTGCATGGTGGAGGGGGTGGTGTTTCTAGGGTGCTAGCAGTATTCTACTTCTTGTCTTAGATGGGGGTTCATGAAGTAAGC
The DNA here is from genome assembly GCF_028885625.2 of Pongo pygmaeus. NCBI lineage: Eukaryota > Metazoa > Chordata > Mammalia > Primates > Hominidae > Pongo > Pongo pygmaeus. Next base: position 99,096,086 of record NC_072384.2, on the reverse strand, counting down.
TTTGAAACTATCTTGTGTTTTATACATTTTTTATGTATATTGTATTTTATAACCAAAATGGACTAATAAAGAGAGTTAGTGTTCTGGACAATAGGTCAGGTAAATACCTGGAAAATATGGATGAGACATTAAGAAACTTGAAAGAGTGAGAAGGTGCAGTAAATATGTAACCCAGTATCCTTCTAACAGGGAATATTGGTTACCAATATTCAAAGAGATGATGAATGAAAATTTTCCAGAATTGTATTAAAATTCTTAGATTCAGGAATCCTGATGAATTCTAAGCTGTGTAAATGTGTAGTCTTGTGGCAGTAAATTTGTCTAACACTAAATATAAAGATAAGATCTTGAGAGCAGCCAGAGGGAAAAGACAAATAATAAAAAATGAATGAGAGTGATATTGATAACTGATTTTCAACAACATCAATGGAAATTAGAAATTAGTGGAATAATGACATCAAATACTGAGAAAAATAAATGTCAAACTAGAGTTATATATAGTGAAACAGTATCTCAGAGCTGAGAGCAACGTTAAGTATAATTTGAATTCAAAATACAAGATCAAGAGCGTTCATTATACACAGAGCTTCAGTTAGGACATTTTAGACAGTGAACTCTTAGAAGAAAAGGAATCCCAAAAGAAAAATCTGATGCAAGACGAAATGGTGAGTAAAGAAAATGACAGATTTTTAATAAAAATAGTTTACTTTATAAAACAGTAACAAAAATGTCTATTATGTTGGATTAAAGTCAAGAAAAAAACTAAAATGCTAGATAGTAATTGCATATAAAATAAGAAAGAGGTGATACAGGTTAGTGTTCTACAGTTTTTGTATAATTTACCAGAAATACAAAGAAGTGATTAAACTAAAAGTGTTATCTATAAATGTTAGACTATATAGGGTAACATTAAAGGTACAGAAACAGAGCATAAAACATCTAAGTCATTAATAAGAAATAAAGGAAAGAAAAAAATCTCAACCTAAAAGAAGTCAAAAAAAAGCAAAAGAAATCCAGAACAAGTAGGTCACATAAAGTGTATACAACAAATTGGGAGAAATGATTCCAAATAGAACAGTAATCTCAATCAATGTAAATGGACTAAACGCTCTAGTAACAGACGAAGTTTGTCAGACTGAATAAACAGAACAAAACAAAACGTAGCCATACTCTGTTTATAGCAAACACACCAAAAATATAACAACACAGGAAGGTAGAATGTGAAAGGATGGAGAAAAGCTACACTAGGTAAATACTGGCCAAAAGAAAACCGGAAAGCCACATTAATATCAAACAATTCAGATTTTCAAGTTGGGGAAACATTGTTAGAGCTAACAAGGCCTCTTAAATATTGATTAAAATTGGGTTCATAAGTAAGATTTTATGTAATTAATATTATGATATTGAAACATATACAGAAAAATTAAAAAAACTAGGATGAAATGACAAATTTGTTATCATAAGATATTCACACATCTGTTTCAGAAGTTGTTAGATCCATATTGATGAAAAATTATGACAAATACTTGCTTAATCTAATGGTTATGCTTAGAAAATTGCTGTTTAACTATGAAGCAATACACATCATTTTCAAGCATATGGAGAACTTTTATAAAATTGACCATATACTAGACCATTAAGCAAATCTCAAAAAATTATTGAAAAGGGATTTCTTACAGATCACCTACACTGACCATAATTCAGTAAAGCTGGAAATCCATTACACATCTCTGAATGTGTTTTGAAATTTAGAAATATATTTCTATATAACTTGTGTATTAAAAAATTATAATGAAATTTAGGAAAAAATTTGGATTCTATAAAAATGGAAATTCTACATATTAAAACTCATGAGATGCAGTTAAAGCTATACTTGGTAAGAAATTTGCAGCTTTAAATATTCATATTTTAAAAGACCATTTGAAAATAAACAAGCTAAGCATTCAAATACAAAATACTACAATCTACATGTAGAGAATATGGATGAAAGGAAATAACTTAAGACAGGAGCAGAAATGGATGAAATGAACATAAAGATATAAAATACAGGACCAATAAAACTAAAGATTGGTTATTTGGATAAAAAATATGATACATTCCCTTACAAAAGACAACTTGAGTTTAAAAGGAGAGAAAAAATGAGCAATATTATGAATAAAAAAGCAGGTATAATTATAGATGTAGCAGACACTAAAAAGGAAAAGAGTGTTACGAAAACCTTTATAATACTTTTGAAACAAAGGTGGAATAGATACATTTCTGTATGATACAAATTAACAAAATTGATTCAAGGCTAAATGGAAAACTTAATAATCTCTATAACCATTAACATTTTGAATCAGAGATCAAATGCCTTCCTATAAAGATAATATCAAGCCCAGATAATTTTACCTTTGAGTTCTTGAAGCAATCAATAATCATGTTATTCCTATCTTACACAAACTAATATTACATACCTAGTATATAACCTTAATATTGGAACCAAAAGTGAATAGTATGAGGAAGAAAAATTAAAAGTTAATTTATTCTTGACTATAGATGGTAAAATTTTAAATAACATATTTATAAAATGAATTCAGACATGATTAAAACATGGACTCTGGGCTTATTTCAGAAATGCAAGTTAGTCAACATTAGAAAATCTATTACTGAATTAAAAAATTAACAGATTAAAGGAAAAATTATAAACATTTCATTAAATACAGTAATAGTATTTATTTAAGTTCCACAACATTTCATGATAAAATTCATAGAAAACTAAAAATAAGAGGGGGACTTTTCTAACCTGAGAATAATATCTACAAAAAATCTAGAATAAATATCATACTAATAAAGAAACATTACAAGCATTCTCTTTGAAAACATGAACAAAGCAAGATCAGTACTACCATACTTTATACCCATTCAACATTGTCCATGAAGTTTCAGTTTGTACAGTAAAACACACAAGAAAAGCATGTTAAAGCAAATTAAATATGGCCTGAGAATGACTCCGTACTTCTATGTTTGAGTCCTTGTGGATGAACTGTAACCAGCTTAAAAGTCAGACAAAATTGAAATCCTAAATAGTATGCACCTATAACAATGGCTGAGTGCTGGCCAATCCCAGCAGCCATACTTCAACCACTCATAGACTGCTGAACATTCAAACCATGTTCAAATAAGGCAAACGTTGAGCTTTTCCTTATTTGAACGTTGAACCAATCCCCCTGTTTCTCTACTCCCTTCTGATTCTTGTATGTCACTTTACCTTTTTTGTCTGTAAATTTGTTCTGACCATGGACCCCTGGAGTCTCTGTAAATCTGCTGTGATTCTGAGGGCTGCCCGATTCACGAATCATACATGGCTCAATTAAACTCCTTTGAACTTAATTCGGCTGAAGTTTTTCTTTTATCAAGAGTAAGGAATGGTAAGGAAGATACATAGTTTTCATACATTGATTCACAGATAAAACATTTGTCCACACTGAAAACCCTAAAGAATCCATAGACAAACTATTATATAAGTTTATCCGGTTTGCTAAATTCACCCAGGTTAATTTCATTTTTATATGCCACCAAATCCAGGTTCCAGAAAGGTTTTTTATGAAACTTGACAAACTAATTCTAAAATTCACATGGAAGAGGAAAGGGCCAGGAATACTGGCACTTCTGAAGATGAAGTGGCTTCCCATACCCAATATGAAAAATTACTACAAAATGCTAATTTTAACAATTTGATATTGGCACAAGAATCAAATCAACCAATAGAATAGTGTAGGGAGTACAGAAACAGAGCCATGTATCGATGGATACCTGATGGACTGAAGAGCTGGAAGGTCACTGGGGAAAGGATAGTCTGATCAATGTATGGTGTTGAAACAAAAGGTTATTTTATGGTTAAAAAAATGGATCCTTGAATCAAACCATATCAAAATAAATGAATGAGTAAATTTGAGGTGGATCAAGAGTTTACATGTCAAAAGCAAAACTTTAGAATGCATTGCAGAAAAATATATGAGAACTATTTTAATGAGCTGAGGCTATGGAAGAAGGGGAGAGAAGAAGACAAATAAATGGAAGGGAAAGGAGAGGAGGAAGAGGACGAAGGATAAACCTTAAAAAATGGATATAAAACTTCTCCTTATCAATACAACATAAAGAAAGGGAAATGACATGCCAAAAATTGGGAAAAGATATTTACAATACATGCAACCTACAAATGACTGGTGTTTGGTAATATTATATGAGACTCCTGTGAATCATTAACATCAAAGCAAACAATGTAACAGAAATGGGCAAAATCATGAGCAACTAATTCACAAAAGAATAAGCCTGAATGGCAACAAACGTGTGGAAAAGAGCTGAACTTCATGGTAAGAATGCAAATTAAAACCTAAGTAAGTGCCATTTCACAACTGTCAGACTGTCAACAATTCAAACTCTGATAATATCAGTGTTTGTAAGAATGTGGAGGAACATTCTAGAAAGGATGCTTAGAACATAGTAGGCACTCCATAAATGTTTCTGGTTGTCTGTTACTGTGTAACAAACCATCCTAAACTTAGTGATTTAATATTTAATTATACTGATGACCTGTTAGGGACTAGGGCATAGATTTACAGGTGCTTCTGTTCTAAAAGAAGTCACAAAGGTATGAAAGCATTGTATGAACACTTAGAAGAAAATTGTATGTTAGATTTGAGAAATTATTTTAGGACTCAAGGAGGACATGGAATATGAATTGGGCTGAAAGTACTTTAACAGTTGAAAGGCGGAGAAAGTCATGACTATACTGTGCCATAGTTTGTTTTGGTTGGAGGGAAGGTTGATATAAAGTAGTAGTGGGAAAATATCATAAATCTGGGGGCCAATTTCCAATTGGTCATTCCTGTCATGCAAGGATTTTTACACTCAGTGAATATTATCAAGTACCGACTTTGTGTCAGGACCATAGAGTGTGCTGGGGATGCAAGAAAGAACTCCACACTGTCATTGCCTGAAAACAGTTTACAATCTAGTGGGAGTGTGGCGGAGGGAGGTGGCAAATGGGTAACTAAAACACAATGAGGTAAGTGCTAGAGTGCTGTGAGTCAAGGGAGATAGGCATATTCACAGGAAGAGTATCTAATCTAGGGTTGAGATGGAGGTGGTCAGAGAAGGGAGCAGGTGACATGTTAGTAGAGAAAGAAGAATGAGTGCTGGTGAAATGACAGTTGGAGGAAGAACATTCTGACAGAAGGGAAAGCATGTGTAGCATTGAAAAGTGCAGGAGACTGTGTCACGTGGGTTCTATTGCAATTAGTTCAGTACAGCCCACTGGACTGTGAAGTCAAGGAAGGAGATGATGTTGGGAAGTTAAACTTCGTTTACAAGTCATCAGGCCTCTGATATAAAAGTGCTGATATAGACTTTATTATGGTGGCAAGAGGACTCTGTTGAGGCATTTTAAGCATGGTGGTAACTTGATTTTAGAAAGAGTCTGTGTTTTAGGAAGAAGATTGTCACTAAAACAAATTTAAGAGGATCTAAACAATCTAAATTGTACATGGTAAAATAATAAATAGGAGTGCACCTGAAGCAAAAGTGGGAAGCAGAAAGACTAGTTAGGCCGTTGCAGTCATTGAGGAAGGAGAGGGTGGTGTTCTGGCTAAAGGGATGGAAAGAAGTAAATGGATTCAAGAGGTATTTAGGAAACGAACAATAGACCCTGGCCATGTACTGGACATGGGGAGTGAGGGAAAGAAAGGAGTTAAAGTAACTCGTATTCTTCTATTGAGCAACTCAGTCTGTGGTGATGCTGTTGCCTGAAATAGGGAACACAGGGAGAACCGAAGGTGTGGGGTGGTGGACAGTAATGACTAGGAGTCACTAACTGTTGCCATGGGAATGGATGATTTGTCAAGAAGAGTTGTAGAGAAGAGGACTAAGAATCAAATGGTAAGGAACAGGTAGAAGAAGACAAATGTGAAAATTAGGCAGAAAAGGAGGATTGAGGGAGGTAGCATAGAAGCCAGAAAGGTGAGCTGTCATGGAAATGAAGCAAAGAGTGGGTTTCCTGGTAAAGGTGACTAAATGATTGTGAGAAATAAGAGGTTAAGTGGAAGGAGTCCCCCGTCCTTCAGCAACAACAGTTCTCTGGTGACCGTGATGACAACACTTTTTTTTTTTGTGAAGCTGTAAAGTGGAGGGGAGAGTGAATGTAGGCCTTTTCTTAAAAAAGACCCATGGCTGCTACTTAAATAAACTGGGAAACAATTTTGAAATAATGTTAGTTATTATGAGTATTCAGGTGTTATTTTATGGATGTAATTGTAGAGAGCTTAAGCCATTTAAATTTTAGATGAGAAAAGAGAGCTAGGGATAGGGGATAAAGGGTAGTACAGGGTCACATGTTTAATGAAAGCATTAGAGTTTAATAAGCTGGTAGAGACTTGAACCACCTGAAATGCTGATGGGAAGGCCCAATAAATACTAAAAAGTTGACAATATATGGCAGTTGGACTGGATGATTGTCTATGAACAGACAGAAGAGGAAATAATTTGTATACATGTGGAAGAATTAGCAGTTAGGAACTGCCTCCATCATGCCAAATTTTTACAAAGACAATATTCATTGTTACAGCTTTTATATTTAGATTGTATAAAATAGTTTCATCTTGAATTCACTATTTTAGTTCTTTGGAACACAAAATCTTGGGCCATTTATCCTTGAACTCATTCATTGAAGGAACATTTGGGGCAAAGTCTAGTATGATCACATTACCCAAAGACCAAATTACGAACATGTAATCTAATGAATTTCCTTGGAGTGTATTTCTTTGCTATAGTGGCACTTTCAAAACAAATGGCACTTTGAAAACAAGTTTCATACTAATATCTAATACTATTATTTTATATACCATGAACACATGCTTAAATGGCCATTTCTCAATTTCTCCAGTAATCATTTCATTTTAATCAGCTAACTGCTGATAGCCCAGATGATCGTCTTGCATGCAATTTTATTTAGCACATCTCTTAGAATGACTGAAGTGTCAGAACATCCCAGGTACACTGCTGTAGATGCCAGCTGCACTGCAGGAGTGTTGCCCAAAAACATCTGGAACATTATTCAGTATGAAAGGGAATGAATATATTTATGGAAGAGATATTCACATCTGTGGCCAGGTTCTTTCAAATATTTCAGATTTCATACAGTTTCCATCATTTTTTTTCTATAGAACTTTTGATAGAATTATAATTTGTGGGTTAGATTATTTGATCAAAGAAAAAAGGCTAATATTTTTGGAGGCTGAGTTTGAATACTGTACCAAATAAAGCATTATGAAGAATAAGTTCTAAGAACTAATCTATTATCTGAATCTGGGAAATCTGAGATATATTGTTTCCCTTCTGTTTCCCTAAGGATTCGCAGGAAAAAGAGAGGAAATGTAATTATTGACCTCTTATGAAAGGAGAGGGATGGGCTATCTTTTCAGAACTATTATAATGCTGATTAGCATTTGTTGAACATCCATGCTGAGCTAGGCACATGCTAGCCACGTTGCATATGTCATTATTTCTATTCCTCGTAGCTAGGAATCCTTGCAAGGTAGATATTCTCTTTCTCATTTTGTTGGTGGGGAAACTACTGACCAGTGATTTATGTTCAATGATTTATCTGTGATTATATCACTAGTAGATTTCAATCTACTTCTATTTGGCTGAAGTATCTGTTCTCTTTTCACATATTCTGCCCCTGCCCAAATAAACTGAGGAAGAATTTTGAAATGATGTTAACATAATGTGAATATTCAGATACTATTTTATTAATCTCAAGAAGGTTTAAAGCTACAGGCATTTTATTTTTTTGTATGTATTGATCTGCACACATGTATTTATAAAGAACACATATAAGGAGAGCAAACAAATGCCTGTTTTTATAATATACTGCTTATGAATTTTTGGATAAGAATAAAATAAAATATTTAATTATTATTATAACTGAAGACATAAAAGTAATTTGAAAGTTGTGCTTTATTTGTTTTTGCTCATTTTCATTAATTTTCACCCTTAGAAGATGCTTATCTAGGAGATTGCTAACCAGTGCAGATGTGGAGGGCACAGCTATGATTGCGTTTTTTAAAAGACTGGTCTAGATACGCTTATTAACTGTGATACATCCTTATGTATTTTATTAGTGACTAAAATTTTCTTAAGATTATTGTGCAAATTTACTTATAGAAATTTTCTTCAGTTTACCTATTTAATCTGAGTACAGAGGGAAGAAGAAGCCCTGTTTAAGGCTTTGTTATTTATATCTGTTTTTAGTTTTAGATGCTGGTGCAGATGCCCCTCTCCTGACCTCTCCTGCATCGTTTCTTTTCATGAATTAGAGACAGCCCAGTCTGGTCATCATTCTCTATGAAAATCCTTGTCTTACTTGCTTCAGTAACTTGCTCAAAATGCTCTTTTACATGTCAGATTCCTCATCAGTAAAAATAGGATACTGACACGTTCTCATTGGGATTATACTAGATGTTACATGGAAAGGTAACTTGTTAATGCTTGGCACATATTAGGCATTCGGAAAGTATCTGTGGAATGTGAATCAGAAAAGCACATGTGATTAACTTCACTCTATCATGATTATTTTTGTCATCTCTGCACTTCATTTTGTCATTTCTGCACACCTGACTGGTTTCATTCATTTGACAAACATTTAATGGGATATGTGAGCTATTGGTAGTTTTTTTTCCCTCACTGAGCCATATATTTTTGTAGGGGAGACAGACAGTAAACGAGATAAATAGAAAAACATATGGTGTGTTAGTTGGTAAGTTCTGAAAAGGAAATTAAGCAGGGAAGGAGAAACAGAAATAATGGGGGTAGGGTTGTGATTCAAATGGGGTGACTAGGGAACTCCCTTGGGCAAAACTATTTGAGAAAGGACATATGAATAAAGGACCAAGTCAAAAGGATATTGATATGGTCTGGCTCTGTGTCCCCACCCAAATCTCATCTTGAATTGTAATCCCCATAATCTCCACATGTTGAGGGAGGGACCTGATGGGAGGTGATTGGATCATGGGGGCAGTTGCCCCCATACTGTTCTCATGATAGTGAGAGAGCTCTCACGAGATCTGATGGTTTCACAAGCGTTTGACAGCTCCTCCTTCACACGTTCTTCTCTCGCCTGCCACCATGTAACATGTGCCTTGCTTCTCCTTCACCTTCCACCATGATTCTAAGTTTTCTGAGGCCTCCCCAACCATGCAGAACTGTGAGTCAATTAAACCTCTTTTCTTTGTAAATTATCCAGTCTCAGGCAGTTCTTTATAGCAGCGTGAAAACAGACTAATACAGATATATTGAGGTGAGGAGATCCAAGCATAGGGAAAGGCAAGTGTAATGGCGCTGGGGCAGTAGGATGCTTAACATGTTCAGGAAACAGCATGGAGTGTGATGTGAAGTGTTTTTAGCTTCCATAGAAAAGTCTGAAAGTTTTACTAGTATCTACTTTTCAAAATCCTCAGGGATCCAGCCTTCTTCCAGTCTGTCTCTCTCTAAGGGAATGGTTATTATCCTCAGAGTCTAAGATGGTCCTGCCCACATTCCATAGTCCAGGCTTAGTGGGAGAGTTGAAAAAGAGTCAAGGTGTTCTCAGCACCCGTATTTTAGGGAAAGTTCTCAGAGATTGCCAAAGCAAATGTCTGCTCATATGTTATTGGCCAAAACTTAGTAACTAGTCCCCTTCACTACAAGGGAGGCTGAGAAAGATAGTCTTTTTCTCTGAGAATACATCTGCATAGCTAAAACTTCAATTACTGTGGAAGAAGGGGAAGAAGATATTGGGGAACAACTGACAGCCCCTACTATCCTCCATGAACAGCCTCACCAACCAGGGGCAAGGTGTTGAACTTCAAATGTTCCCTCTAATGATTTCCTGTGAAGATACTCATGCCTAACAGCTAAGATCACTTCCTCAAACAACAGTGAAGAAATGGAACAAGCTTGAAAATGAAAAAACAGGGTGATTTTACAAATGATGCCTACATTCATGGACTCACCTCAGTTCTTTTGCTGCTGAGAGAGACACCTCCTGGTGTCTCCTACACAACAATTTTTGCTCTACCATTCTACTTCAGAAATACAAAAAGTATCCACAAAAGTTTCTAAAGTAAGGGATGCTTTGTTTTATGTATATATCAATAAAGGCTTTGTTTAGAACAAGTAAGGAAAAGACATTTTTATGTTCCCACTATGTCTGCTTTTAAAGAACGAAAATGAAAAGAGCATAGAAACTACATATTATAATTGGTTCAGAATATTCTATAGAATTAATTTTAGATGCCGAGTGCTTTCCTAGAAAGTATGGTTCTTTGACATTCATTAAAAAATATCTGACAAAATAGAAAAGAATATTGTTTCCTTTTTTAATAAGCATGAGTGAAATACAAGAAACTAAGAGTTTCCTTCAAAACCTTTTAAGAAAATAAAATATTATGCACACATCTCTTGCAGTTGAATTGAAATGGATATCTTTGATTTCTAGTTTCTGAACAGAAGGAGGGCCCAGAGAAGTCCCTAGATAAGCTCAGATTCGAGTAGTTCTGCTTGGAGGTGACGTAGAAGGATCAGCAGTCTCCCAAGAGAGCTGGTATTTTTGGCAGCTGCACATGCTCAGTTTTGTAAACTCAGGTGATTTATAGAAGACTCAAATAAGCATCTGAATTTTTGTATTAGATATACTGAACTTGAACTCTGAACTTTCAGATATCCACTCATTCTTGCCTCTCAATGTCTCCTCACTGTATGTTCTTCTTTGGAAGAAGAGATTGGCCTTTTTATGACCTACTTGACTTCTCACCCTCTGATTCATGTTTTATTCTCCATCTAATTCCATCTGTCTAATGTACAAAACCCAGTAACTCATGTGTCCAGTGCCTCCCTAGTGTTTAAATATTCTTATTCATATCTCCAGTTGTCAGTAATTCTCTTTCCATAAGGTCTGTAATTTGAGGGTGAAGTAGAATTGTTTGTTTTTTCTAAAAGCATTCTCAGTTCTTAAGAGTTCTATAATTGAATAGGTCTTGCAACACAATCAATTCTTGGAAAGGTTTTTTTTTTAATGTCTTGTTTTATTGGTCTTGTTTTGTTGTTCATGTAAAAGACCTAAACCCCAAATTTAGGTTCAATAATGTTAAATTGTCACTGCTTATATTGTAATGGCTCTGCCTTAAAGACCTATAAAACAAAGTGTATTCTTGTACAATGCTTAGTCAGCCACCCTTTTAGTAGTTACCAGAACCTTTTTTTCTTTTCTTTTCCATCAGCACAAAGATTTTGTCTTTATCTCATTGAGAGTGATAAAATTAGCCATTAAGCAAAATTTAGTCTTATTCACCATAGAAATCTCTCCTTCTCCCCACATCATACCTTTTGGCCTTTTTTCCCCCATTCTTTTACAGTTTGATTGAAATATTCTTTAAGGATTGTTGAACCACATGTGGTATCTCCAATAAATATTGTTATTAGAATTTGTGCCTGGTCAAGATGAATTTAATGCACATTGTTTAAACATCTAGCATTTATGTTGATAATTATTTAGAGAGAGCTTGCTGATCAAAGTATTTGCCTTTAGAGAGAAATACATTTAAGTTCATTAACTGACATAGCTTTGCATGCATCAATGGTTGGGTGGTGTCAGCATTTATGAAGAGTACTATGCAGTGTTCTCTCAAGCTGATATTTTTAATACTTGTTGTTAGACTTAGAGATTAAATACCTTTCCCCTATTTTAGTCTCCATAATTTCCTTATTTTAGTAAACCTTATTTTAGTAAACATGTTTTCTTTCTCGTTACAAAAGCAATCCCTATCCATTATGGGGATTTTGAAGAATTCAGAAAAGTTTAAAGAAAGTAATAGATCATTGCCACTGAGAAAAAAAAAATGGATGGCATCAATAAAATACTGTAATTTTCAGAACAATTATTCCTTTCTGAGTCATATTTTTGTTTTGTTTTGGAGATATCATTTATTTTTTATTTAAAAAACACTTTCACTCACAGCTTTTTTTTTTTTTTTTTGAAATTCAAGGCATTTTTATAGCAAAACATTCTATAGAGTAGAATCAAACATTTACATACATTTAAAAAATAAAATAGTCTTAAAGTAGGATGTATCCCCAGACACCAAGGATACCCGTGTGCTCACGTGCTCACTGAGAAGTTCTTGACTGTGATGTTTATTAACACATGTTTCCAGCAGTTGTGCAGGACTTAGAGTGAAGAATAAAGAGCATCTCTGAGCCCTGCCTAATAGGAGCTGCCAATGTCATAGACAGCTTATGTCTTTTTTTTTTTTTTTTCTTTTATTATTATTATTATTATTATCATTATTATACTTTAGGTTTTATGGTACATGTGCGCAATGTGCAGGTAAGTTACATATGTATACATGTGCCATGCTGGTGCGCTGCACCCACCAACTTGTCATCTAGCATTAGGTATATCTCCCAATGCTATCCCTCCCCCCTCCCCCCACCCCACAACAGTCCCCGAAGTGTGATGTTCCCCTTCCTGTGTCCATGTGTTCTCATTGTTCAATTCCCACCTATGAGTGAGAATATGCGGTGTTTGGTTTTTTGTTCTTGCGATAGTTTACTGAGAATGATGATTTCCAGTTTCATCCATGTCCCTACAAAGGACGTGAACTCATCATTTTTTATGGCTGCATAGTATTCCATGGTGTATATGTGCCACATTTTCTTAATCCAGTCTATCATTGTTGGACATTTGGGTTGGTTCCAAGTCTTTGCTATTGTGAATAATGCGGCAATAAACATACGTGTGCATGTGTCTTTACAGCAGCATGATTTATAGTCCTTTGGGTATATACCCAGTAATGGGATGGCTGGGTCGAATGGAATTTCTAGTTCTAGATCCCTGAGGAATCGCCACACTGACTTCCACAAGGGTTGAACTAGTTTACAGTCCCACCAACAGTGTAAAAGTGTTCCTATTTCTCCACATCCTCTCCAGCACCTGTTGTTTCCTGACTTTTTAATGATTGCCATTCTAACTGGTGTGAGATGGTATCTCATTGTGGTTTTGATTTGCATTTCTCTGATGGCCAGTGATGGTGAGCATTTTTTCATGTGTTTTTTGGCTGCATAAATGTCTTCTTTTGAGAAGTGTCTGTTCATGTCCTTCGCCCACTTTTTGATGGGGTTGTTTGTTTTTTTCTTGTAAATTTGTTGGAGTTCATTGTAGATTCTGGATATTAGCCCTTTGTCAGATGAGTAGGTTGCGAAAATGTTCTCCCATTTTGTAGGTTGCCTGTTCACTCTGATGGTAGTTTCCTTTGCTGTGCAGAAGCTCTTTAGTTTAATTAGATCCCATTTGTCAATTTTGGCTTTTGTTGCCATTGCTTTTGGTGTTTTAGACATGAAGTCCTTGCCCATGCCTATGTCCTGAATGGTAATGCCTAGGTTTTCTTCTAGGGTTTTTATGGTTTTAGGTCTAACATTTAAGTCTTTAATCCATCTTGAATTGATTTTTGTATAAGGTGTAAGGAAGGGATCCAGTTTCAGCTTTCTACATATGGCTAGCCAGTTTTCCCAGCACCATTTATTAAATAGGGAATCCTTTCCCCATTTCTTGTTTTTGTCAGGTTTGTCAAAGATCAGATAGTTGTAGATATGTGGCATTATTTCTGACGGCTCTGTTCTGTTCCATTGATCTATATCTCTGTTTTGGTACCAGTACCATGCTGTTTTGGTTACTGTAGCCTTGTAGTATAGTTTGAAGTCAGGTAGTGTGATGCCTCCAGCTTTGTTCTTTTGGCTTAGGATTGACTTGGCGATGTGGGCTCTTTTTTGGTTCCATATGAACTTTAAAGTAGTTTTTTCCAATTCTGTGAAGAAAGTCATTGGTAGCTTGATGGGGATGGCATTGAATCTGTAAATTACCTTGGGAAGGATGGCCATTTTCATGACATTGATTCTTCCTACCCATGAGCATGGAATGTTCTTCCATTTGTTTGTATCCTCTTTTATTTCCTTGAGCAGTGGTTTGTAGTTCTCCTTGAAGAGGTCTTTCACATCCCTTGTAAGTTGGATTCCTAGGTATTTTATTCTCTTTGAAGCAATTGTGAATGGGAGTTCACTCATGATTTGGCTCTCTGTTTGTCTGTTATTGATGTATAAGAATGCTTGTGATTTTTGCACATTGATTTTGTATCCTGAGACTTTGCTGAAGTTGCTTATCAGCTTAAGGAGATTTTGGGCTGAGACAATGGGGTTTTCTAGATATACTATCATGTCATCTGCAAACAAGGACAATTTGACTTCCTCTTTTCCTAATTGAATACCCTTGATTTCCTTCTCCTGCCTAATTGCCCTGGCCAGAACTTCCAACACTATGTTGAATAGAAGTGGCGAGAGAGGGCATCCCTGTCTTGTGCCAGTTTTCAAAGGGAATGCTTCCAGTTTTTGCCCATTCAGTACGATATTGGCTGTGGGTTTGTCATAAATAGCTCTTATTATTTTGAGATACGTCCCATCAATTCCTAATTTATTGAGAGTTTTTAGCATGAAGGGTTGTTGAATTTTGTCAAAGGCCTTTTCTGCATCTATTGAGATAATCATGTGGTTTTTGTCTTTCGTTCTGTTTATATGCTGGATTACATTTATTGATTTGCGTATATTGAACCAGCCTTGCATCCCAGGGATGAAGCCCACTTGATCATGGTGGATAAGCTTTTTGATGTGCTGCTGGATTCTGTTTGCCAGTATCTTATTGAGGATTTTTGCATCAATGTTCATCAAGGATATTGGTCTAAAATTCTCTTTTTTTGTTGTGTCTCTGCCAGGCTTTGGTATCAAGATGATGCTGGCCTCATAAAATGAGTTAGGGAGGATTCCCTCTTTTTCTATTGATTGGAATAGTTTCAGAAGGAATGGTACCAGCTCCTCCTTGTACCTCTGGTAGAATTCGGCTGTGAACCCATCTGGTCCTGGACTTTTTTTGGTTGGTAAGCTATTGACTATTGCCACAATTTCAGCTCCTGTTATTGGTCTATTCAGAGATTCAACTTCTTCCTGGTTTAGTCTTGGGAGGGTGTATGTGTTGAGGAATTTATCCATTTCTTCTAGATTTTCTAGTTAATTTGCATAGAGGTGTTTGTAATATTCTCTGATGGTAGTTTGTATTTCTGTGGGATCGGTGGTGATATCCCCTTTATCATTTTTTATTGCATCTATTTGATTCTTCTCTCTTTTTTTCTTTATTAATCTTGCTAGCAGTCCATCAATTTTGTTGATCCTTTCAAAAAACCAGCTCCTGGATTCATTTATTTTTTGAAGGGTTTTTTGTGTCTCTGTTTCCTTCAGTTCTGCTCTGATTTTAGTTATTTCTTGCCTTCGGCTAGCTTTTGAATGTGTTTGCTCTTGCTTTTCTAGTTCTTTTAATTGTGATGTTAGGGTGTCAATTTTGGATCTTTCCTGCTTTCTCTTATGGGTGTTTAGTGCTATAAATTTCCCTCTACACACTGCTTTGAATGCATCCCAGAGATTCTGGTATGTTGTGTCTTGGTTCTCGTTGGTTTCAAAGAACATCTTTATTTCTGCCTTCATTTCGTTATGTACCCAGTAGTCATTCAGGAGCAGGTTGTTCAGTTTCCACGTAGTCGAGCGGTTTTGAGTGAGATTCTTAATCCTGAGTTCTAGCTTGATTGCACTGTGATCTGAGAGATAGTTTGTTATAATTTCTGTTCTTTTACATTTATTGAGGAGAGCTTTACTTCCAAGTATATGGTCAATTTTGGAATAGGTGTGGTGTGGTGCTGAAAAAAATGTATATTCTGTTGATTTGGGGTGGAGAGTTCTGTAGATGTCTATTAGGTCTGCTTGGTGCAGAGCTGAGTTCAATTCCTGGGTATCCTTGTTGACTTTCTGTCTCGTTGATCTGTCTAATGTTGACAGTGGGGTGTTAAAGTCTCCCATTATTAATGTGTGGGAGTCTAAGTCTCTTTGTAGGTCACTCAGGACTTGCTTTATGAATCTGGGTGCTCCTGTATTGGGTGCATATATATTTAGGATAGTTAGCTCTTCTTGTTGAATTAATCCCTTTACCATTATGTAATGGCCTTCTTTGTCTCTTTTGATCTTTGTTGGTTTAAAGTCTGTTTTATCAGAGACTAGGATTGCAACCCCTGCCTTTTTTTGTTTTCCATTTGCTTGGTAGATCTTCCTTCATCCTTTTATTTTGAGCCTATGTGTGTCTCTGCACGTGAGATGGGTTTCCTGAATACAGCACACTGATGGGTCTTGAGTCTTTATCCAATTTGCCAGTCTGTGTCTTTTAATTGGAGCATTTAGTCCATTTACATTTAAAGTTAATATTTTTATGTGTGAATTTGATCCTGTCATTATGATGTTAGCTGGATATTTTGCTCGTTAGTTGATGCAGTCTCTTCCTAGTCTCGATGTTCTTTACATTTCGGTATGATTTTGCAGTGGCTGGTACCGGTTGTGCCTTTCCATGTTTAGCGCTTCCTTCAGGAGCTCTTTTAGGGCAGGCCTGGTGGTGACAAAATCTCTCAGCATTTGCTTGTCTGTAAAGTATTTTATTTCTCCTTCACTTATGAAGCTTAGTTTGGCAGGATATGAAATTCTGGGTTGAAAATTCTTTTCTTTAAGAATGTTGAATATTGGCCCCCACTCTCTTCTGGCTTGTAGGGTTTCTGCCGAGAGATCCGCTGTTAGTCTGATGGGCTTCCCTTTGATGGTAACCCGACCTTTCTCTCTGGCTGCCCTTAACATTTTTTCCTTCATTTCAACTTCGGTGAATCTGACAATTATGTGTCTTGGAGTTGCTCTTCTCGAGGAGTATCTTTGTGGTGTTCTCTGTATTTCCTGAATCTGAATGTTGGCCTGCCTTGCTAGATTGGGGAAGTTCTCCTGGATAATATCCTGCAGAGTGTTTTCCAACTTGTTTCCATTCTCCCCGTCACTTTCAGGTACACCAATCAGACGTAGATTTGGTCTTTTCACATAGTCCCACATTTCTTGGAGGCTTTGCTCGTTTCTTTTTATTCTTTTTTCTCTAAACTTCCCTTCTCGCTTCATTTCATTCATTTCATCTTCCAGGGCTGATACCCTTTCTTCCATTTGATCGCATCGGCTCCTGAGGCTTCTGCATTCTTCACGTAGTTCTCGAGCCTTGGTTTTCAGCTCCATCAGCTCCTTTAAGCACTTCTCTGTATTGGTTATTCTAGTTATACATTCTTCTAAATTTTTTTCAAAGTTTTCCACTTCTTTGCCTTTGGTTTGAATATCCTCCCGTAGCTCGGAGTAATTTGATCGTCTGAAGCCTTCTTCTCTCAGCTCGTCAAAGTCATTCTCCGTCCAGCTTTGTTCCGTTGCTGGTGAGGAACTGCGTTCCTTTGGAGGAGGAGAGGTACTCTGGTTTTTAGAGTTTCCAGTTTTTCTGCTCTGTTTTTTCCCCATCTTTGTGGTTTTATCTACTTTTGGTCTTTGATGATGGTGATGTACAGATGGGTTTTTGGTGTGGATGTCCTTTCTGTTAGTTTTCCTTCTAACAGACAGAACCCTCAGCTGCAGGTCTGTTGGAGTACCTGGCCGGCCGTGTGAGGTGTCAGTCTGCCCCTGCTGGGGGATGCCTCCCAGTTAGGCTGCTCGGGGGTCAGGGGTCAGGAACCCACTTGAGGAGGCAGTCAGCCGGTTCTCAGATCTCCAGCTGCGTGCTGGGAGAACCACTGCTCTCCTCACAGCTGTCAGACAGGGACATTTAAGTCTGCAGAGGTTACTGCTGTCTTTTTGTTTGTCTGTGCCCTGCCCCCAGAGGTGGAGCCTACAGAGGCAGGCAGGCCTCCTTGAGCTGTGGTGGGCTCCACCCAGTTCAAGCTTCCAGGCTGCTTTGTTTACCTAAGCGAGCCTGGGCAATGGCGGGCGCCCCTCCCCCAGCCTCGCTGCCGACTTGCTGTTTGATCTCAGACTGCTGTGCTAGCAATCAGCGAGACTCCGTGGGCGTAGGACCCTCTGAGCCAGGTGCGGGCTATACTCTCCTGGGGCACCGGTTCCTAAGCCCGTCGGAAAAGCACAGCATTCGGGTGGGAGTGGCCCGATTTTCCAGGTGCTGTCTGTCACCCCTGGAAGGGGAACTCCCCGACCCCTTGCGCTTCCGGAGTGAGGCAATGCCTCGCCCCTGCTTCGGCTGGCGCACGGTGCGCTCACCCACTGACCTGCGCCCACTGTCTGGCACTCCCTAGTGAGATGAACACGGTACCTCAGATGGAAATGCAGAAATCACCCGTCTTCTGCGTCGCTCGCGCTGGGAGCTGTAGACCGGAGCTGTTCCTATTCGGCCATCTTGGCTCCTCCCAGACCCACAGCTTTTTATTCTACAGAATCAAATGGACTACTTGGATTCAAATCCTGGTTCTGACACTTTCCAATCCTATTAATTTGAGCAAATTTCTTTTTTTTAATTTAACTGATTATTTTTTATTTTATTTATTTATTTTTTATTTTTTTTGAGATGGAGTCTCACTCTGTCACCCAGGCTGGAGTGCTCTGGCGTAATCTCGGCTCACTGCGACCTCCGCCTCCCGGGTTCAAGCAATTCTCCTGCCTCAGCCTCCCAAGTAGCTGGGATTACAGGTGTGTGCTACCACGCCCGGCTAATTTTTTTGTATTTTAGTAGAGACAGTGTTTCACCATGGTGGCCAAGATGGTCTCGATCTCCTGATCTTGTGATCTGCCTGCCTCGGCCTCCCAAAGTGCTGGGATTACAGGCGTGAGCCACCACGCCCTCAAGCAAATTTCTTAAACTCTTTATGTTTTAATTTTTTTAGTATAAACCAAAATAAAATATACCTTTTTTAAAATTATTATACTTTAAGTTCTGGGATACAAGTGCAGAACGTGCAGGTTTGTTACACAGGTATACACATGCCATGGTAGTTTGCTGTACCCATCAACCCATCATCTACATTAGGTATTTCTCATAATGCTATCCCTCCCCTAGTCTCCTCCAGCCTGGCGACAGGCCCTGGTGTGTTATATTCCCCTCCCTGTGTCCATGTGTTCTCATTATTCAACTTCCACCTATGAGTGAGAACATGCAGTGTTTGGTTTTCTATTCCTCTGTTAGTTTGCTGAGAATGATGGTTTCCAGCTTCAGTAGGGTTATTGTGAGAAGTATATAAACTAGTACAGGTTAAGCAATGAGAACACTGCCTGGCATGTGCTATAACACCGTGGTTAGTTTTTGCTATTATCATTATGTAAGGGGAAAAAACAGCTACAGCTGGAGTTTTGTGTTCTGTTAGACAAAAGAATATAACTAATCTTTGTGTCCAACACAAATGTTATAAAATGAGCTGTCCTATGTTCATCTTTTCCATCTTCCTTCCTATCGCAAGTAAAAAACCATATCACTCAGCCTTCCTTACCAACATTAATGAACAATGAGGTATTAGTGGAAGTTGCTGGATGTGATTTCTGTGAAAATTCTTCTGTCCCAAGCCATTTTCCTCTCTTCCGTTCCCTGGAGGGTGGCTGTGATGACTAGAGCTGCAGTAGCCTTCTCAGATCGTGAGGCAGTTTTAAAGATGTTGGAGCAGAAAGACCAAAGGACCTGGGCTTATGATGACAATGAAACCCCCATACCAGCTTTGGTTGATCAACCGTTGTACTTCTTTTATATGAGACAGAAGCCTGGACTTCCATTAACAACACCAGAATGTACTTTATAACTGATACATTGAATAAATAATCAACACATAAGGTTCTCAGATTATTTTCCATGGTCTTTCCCACTTTTTGTCTGACAAAAGATAGCATTGCTTATAGGGCTCCATACATTGCCTTCCTATTTCTGAACTTTTCACCTATTAATGTTGTATTCTTCTCATTTTGTCTCAGATTCTAACAGGAATTCATATTGGGAAGAATTGTTCCTGTCTTTTTTTTCCTGATTTTTATTTTATTTTATTATGCTTTAAGTTCTAGGGTACATGTGCGCAATGTGCAGGTTTGTTACGTAGGTATACATGTGCCATGTTGGTTTGCTGCACCCAACAACTCATCATTTACATTAGGTATTTCTCCTAATGCTATCCCTCCCCCAGCCCCCTACCCCCTGACAGGCCCCAGCGTGTGATGTTCCTCACCCTGTGTCTAAGTGATCTCATTGTTCAGTTGCCACCTGTGAGTGAGAACATGCAGTGTTTGGTTTTCTGTCCTTGTGATAGTTTGCTGAGAATGGTGGTTTCCAGCTTCATCCACGTCCCTGCAAAGGACATGAACTCATCCTTTTTTAAGGCTGCATAAAAAAGGTGTATATCTGCCACATTTTTTTCATCCAGCCTATCATTGATGAACATTTGGATTGGTTCCAAGTCTTTGCTATTGTGAACAGTGCCACAATAAACATATGTGTGCTTGTGTCTTTATAGTAACATAATTTATAATCCTTTGGTTATATATCCAGTAATGGTATTGCTGGGTCAAATGGTAATTCTAGTTCTAGATCCTTGAGGAATTGCCACACTGTCTTCCACAATGGTTGAACTAATGTACACTCCCACCAACAGTGTAAACGCATTCCTGTTTCTCCACATCCTCTCCAGCATCTGTTGTTTCCTGACTTTTTAATGACTACCATTCTAACTGGCGTGAGATGGTATCTCATTGTGGTTTTGATTTGCATTTCTCTGATGACCAGTGATGATGAGCATTTTTTCATGTGTCTGTTGGCTGCATAGATGTCTTCTTTTGAGAAGTGTCTGTTCAAATCCTATGCCCACTTTTTGATGGGGTTGTTTTTTTCTTGTAAATTTGTTTGAGTTCTTTGTAGATTCTTAGACCTTTGTCAGATGGGTAGATTGCAAAAATTTTCCCCATTCTGTAGGTTGCCTGTTCACTCTGATGGTAGTTTCTTTTGCTATGCAGAAACTCTTTAGTTTAATTAGATCCCATTTGTCAATTTTGGCTTTGGTTGCCATTGCTTTTGGTGTTTAATCATGAAATCTTTGCCCATGCCTATGTCCTGAATGGTATTGCCTAGGTTTTCTTCTAGGGTTTTCATGATTTTAGGTCTAACATTTAAGTCTTAAATCCATCTTGAATTAATTTTTGTGTACGGTATAAGGAAGGGATCCAGTTTCAGCTTTCTACATATGGCTAGCCAGTTTTCCCAACACCATTTGTTAGATAGGGAATACTTTCCCCATTTCTTGTTTTTGTCAAGTTTGTCAAAGATCAGATCGTTATAGATGTGTGGTGTTATTTCTGAGGCCTCTGATCTAGTCCATTGGTCTATATATCTGTTTTGGTACCAGTATCATGCTGTTTTGGTTACTGTAGCCTTGTAGTATAGTTTGAAGTCAGGTAGCATGATGCCTCCAGCTTTGCTCTTTTTGCTTAGAATTGTCTTGGAAATACGGGCTCTTTTTTGGTTCCACATGAACTTTAAAGTAGTTTTTTCCAATTCTGTGAAGAAAGTCATTAGTAGCTTTATGGGGGGATGACATTGAATCTATAAATTACTTTGGGCAGTATGACCATTTTCACGATATTGATTCTTCCTATCCATGAGTATGGAATATTCTTCCATTTGTTTGTGTCCTCTTTTATTTCATTGAGCAGTGGTTTGTAGTTCTCCTTGAAGAGGTCCTTCACATCCCTTGTAAGTTGGATTCCTAGGTATTTTATTCTCTTTGTAGCAATTGTGAATGGGAGTTCACTCATGACTTGGCTCTTTGTTTCTCTGTTAAAGGTGTATAAGAATGCTTGTGGTTTTTGCACCTTGATTTTGTATCCTCAGACTTTGCTGAAGTTGCTTATCAGTTTAAGGAGATTTTGGGCCTAGACGATGGGGTTTTCTAAGTATACAATCATGTCATCTGCACACAGGGACATTTTGACTTCCTCATTTCCTAATTGAATACCCATTATTTCTTTCTCTTGCCTGATTGCCCTGGCCAGAACTTCCAACACTATGTTGAATAGGAGTGGTGAGAGAGGGCATCCTTTTCTTGTGCCAGTTTTCAAAGGGAATGCTTCCAGTTTTTGCCATTCAGTATGATATTGGCTGTGGGTTTGTCATAAATAGTTCTTACTATTTTGAGATACGTTCCATCAATACCTAGTTTATTGAGAGTTTTTAGCATGAAGGGCTGTTGAATTTTGTCGAAGGTCTTTTCTGCATCTATTGGGATACTCATGTGGTTTTTGTCATTCGTTGTGTTTATGTGATGGTTTACTGATTTGCATATGTTGAACCAGCCTTGCATCCCAGGGATGAAGCCGACTTGATCATGGTGGATAAGCTTTTGATGTGCTGCTGGATTCGATTTGCCAGTATTTTAATGAGAATTTTCGCATTGATGTTCATCAGGGATATTGGTCTAAAATTCTCTTTTTTTGTTGTGTCTCTGCCAGGCTTTGGTATCAGGATGATACTGGCCTCATAAAATGAGTTAGGGAGGATTCCCTCTTTTTCTATTGATTGGAATAGTTTCAGAAGGAATGGTACCAGCTCCTGTTTGTACTACCTCTGGTAGAATTTTGCTGTGAATCCATCTGGTCCTGGAGTTTTTTTGGTTGTTAGACTATTAATTATTGCCTCAATTTCAGAGCCTGTTATTGGTCTATTCAGAGATTCAACTTCTTCCTGGTTTAGTCTTGGAAAGGTGTATGTGTCCAGGAATTTATCCATTTCTTCTAGATTTTCTAGTTTATTTGCATAGAGGTGTTTATAATATTCTCTGATGGTAGTTTGTATATCAGTGGTGACATCCCCTTTATCATTTTTTATTGCGTCTATTTGATTCTTCTCTATTTTCTTCTTTATTAGTCTTGCTAGCGGTCTATCAATTTTGTTGATCTTTTCAAAAAAACCAGCTCCTGGATTCATTGATTTTTTGAAGGTTTTTTTTGTGTTTCTGTATCTCTCAGTTCTGCTCTGATCTTAGTAACTTCTTGCCTTCTGCTAGCTTTTGAATTTGTTTGCTCTTGCTTCTCTAGTTCTTTTAATTGTGATGTTAGGGTGTCGATTTTAGAACCTTCCTTCTTTCTCTTGTGGGCATTTAGTGCTATAAATTTCCCTCTACACACTGCTTTAAATGTGTCCCAGAGATTCTGGTGTGTTGTGTCTTTGTTCTCATTGGTTTTAAAGAACATATTTATTTCTGCCTTCATTTTGTTATTTACCCAGTAGTCACTCAGGAGCAATTTGTTCAGTTTCCATGTAGTTGTGCAGTTTTGAGTGAGTTTCTTAATCCTGAGTTCTAATTGATTGCACTGTGGTCTTAGAGACAGTTTGTTATGATATCTGTTCTTTTACATTTGCTGAGGAATGCTTTACTTCCAATTATGTGGTCAATTTTAGAATAAGTGTGATGTGATGCTTAGAAGATTGTATATTCTGTTGATTTGGGGTGGAGAGTTCTGTAGATGTCTATCAGGTCAGCTTGTTGCAGAGCTGAGTTCAGGTCCTGAATATCCTTGTTAACCTCTGTCTCATTGATCTGTCTAATATTGACAGTGGGGTGTTAAAGTCTCCCATTATTATTGTGTGGGAGTCTAAGTCTCTTTTTAGGTCTCTAAGGACTCGCTTTATGAATCTGGGTGCTCCTGTATTGGGTGCATATATATTTAGCATATTCTTGTTGTATTCATCCCTTTACCATTATGTAATGGCCTTCTTTGTCTCTTTTGATCTTTGTTGGTTTAAAGTCTGTTTTATCAGAGACTAGGACTGCAACCCCTGCCTTTTTTTGTTTTCCATTTGCTTGATAGATCTTCCTCCATCCCTTTATTTTGAGCCTATGTGTATCTTTACATGTGAGATGGGTCTCCTGATTACAGCACACTGATGTGTCTTGACTCTTTATCCAATTTGCCAGTCTGTGTCTTTTAATTGGGGCATTTAGCCCATTTACATTTAAGGTTAATATTGTTATGTGTGAATTTGATCCTGTCATTATGATGTTCACTCATTATTTTACCTGTTAATTGATGCAGTTTCTTCATAGCACTGATGGTCTTTACAATTTGGCATGTTTTTCAGTGGCTGGTACTGGTTGTTTCTTTCCGTGTTTAGTGCTTCCTTCAGGAGCTCTTGTGAGGCAGGCCTAGTGGTGACAAAATCTCTCAGGATTTGCTTGTCTGTAAAGGATTTTATTTTTCCTTCACTTATGAAGCTTAGTTTGGCTGGATATGAAATTCTGGGTTGAAAATTATTTTCTTTAAGAATGTTGAATATTGGCCCCCACTCTCTTGCTTCTAGGGTTTCTGCTGAGAGATCCGCTGTTAGTCTGATGGGCTTCCATTTGTGGGTAACTTGACCTTTCTCTCTGGCTGCCTTTAACACTTTTTCCTTCATTTCAACCTTGGTGAATCTGATAATTATGTGTCTTGGGGTTGCCCTTCTCAAGGAGTATCTTTGTGGTGTTCTCTGTATTTCCTGAATTTGAATATTGGCCTACCTCGCTAGATTGGGGAAGTTCTCCTGGATAATATCCTGAAGAGTGTTTTCCAACTTGGTTCCATTCTCCCTGTCACTTTCAGGTACACCAATCAAACGTAGATTTGGTCTTTTCACATAGTCCCATATTTCTTGGAGGCTTTGTTCATTTCTTTTTACTCTTTTTTCTATAACCTTGTCATCTCACTTTATTTCATTAATTTGATCTTCAATCACTGATACCCTTTCTTCCACTTGACTGAGTCTGCTATTGAAACTTGTGCATGTGTCACGAAGTTCTGGTGCCATGGTTTTCAGCTCCGTCAGTCATTTAAGGTCTTCTCTACACTGTTTATTCTAGTTAGCCATTCTTCCAATCTTTTTTCAAGGTTTTTAGCTTCCTTGCAACGGGTTCGAACATCCTCCTTTAGCTTGGAGAAGTTTGTTATTGCCAACCTTCTGAAGCCTACTTCTGTCAACTTGTCAAAGTCATTCTCCATCCAGCTTTGTTCCATTGCTGGTGAGGAGCTGAGATCCTTTGGAGGGGAAGAGGTGCTCTGATTTTTAGAACTTTTAGCTTTTCTGCTCTGGTTTCTCCCCATCTTCGTGGTTTTATCTACCTTTGTTCTTTGATGTTGGTGACCTACAGATGGGGTTTTGGTGTAGATGACCTTTTTGTTGATGTTGATGCTATTCCTTTCTGTTGGTTAGTTTTCCTTCTAACAATCAGGTCCCTCAGCTGCAGGTCTGTTGGAGTTTGCTGGAGTTCCACTCTAGACCCTGTTTGCCTGGGTATCACCAGCAGAGGCTGCAGAATAGAAATATTGCAGAACAGCAAATATTGCTGCCTGATCCTTCCTCTGGAAGCTTTGTCCCAGAGGGGCAGCTGCCTATATAAGGTGTTTGTCTCCCAGTTAGGCTACACAAGAGTCAGGGACCCACTTGAGGAGGCAGCCTTCCATTCTCAGAGCTTAAACACCGTGCTGGGAGAACCACTGCTCTCTTCAGAGCTGTCAGACAGGGATGTTTAAGTCTGCAGAAGTTGTCTGCTGCTTTTTGTTCAGCTGTGCCCTGCCCACAGAGGTGGAGTCTAGAGGCAGTGGGCCTTGTTGAGTTGCGGTCGGCTCTGCCCAGTTCAAGCTTCAGGCTGCTTTGTTTACCTACTCCAGCCTCAGCAATGGCAGACACCCTTCCTCCAGCCAGGCTGCCACCTCGCAGATTAATCTCAGACTGCTGCGCTAGCAGTGAGCAAGGCTCTGTGGGCATGGGACCCGCTGAGCCAGACACGGGGGAGAATCACCTTGTCTGCTGTTTTCTAAGAACTTGGGAAAAGTGCAGTATTTGGGCGGGAGTGTCCTCTTTTTCCAGGTAGTCTGTCATGGCTTCCCTTGGCTAGTAAAGGGAAATCCCCTGACCCCTTGCACTTCCCTGGTGAGGTGACGCCCCGCCCTGCTTCAGCTTGCCCTCTGTGGGCTGCATCCACTGTCCAACCAGTCCTGATGAGATGAACCAGGTACCTCAGTTGGAAATGCAGAAATCACCCGTTTTCTGCGTCGATCACGCTGGGAGCTGCAGACTGGAGCTGTTCCTATTCGGCCATCTACTGCTCCTGTCTTAATAGCAGTAAATAGTGACACATTCCTTATCTTAATAACCTGGTATTAAGGATATTAAGTGTAATTATGATTAAGGATATTAAAAATACCCTGAGTATTAAATAAAATTTTTTCACAAAAATTCTTTGTGACTGTCATATATTTCCAAAGAATATATGTGAAATCATCACGTCTATCTTAAAATTTGATAGTATTGGGATCTCTTTTTAATATAATTTTATTTTTTTTTTTTTGCTTCCTAATCAGCACATTCTTTTGTCTTTAGGTTGGAAGTTAGACTTTTTGTAAATCTACTCATTTATATCAAGTTTAAGAGAGATTTCCCTGAACACAGAAGAAGGAGGGCTTATGAAGATTCTTTTTTTTTTTTTCTATTTTGTTTTGGTAAGTGACCTTAAGGAATCTATAATTCTTCAAATTCCATGGAAGAGAAACTTAACTAAAACATTCAGCATATTTCTTCCAGTGATTTCCCAGGTCATCTGCTATTTTGCTAATAAATCTCTTATCACTTTGTCTGATAGTACATATTTACATTCCTTTTACCCCGTTAGACTGGAACTTCCTCATGGGTAGGAGTTGTAACTTATCCATACTTACAGTACTTAGGGCAGAGCTTTAACATAAAGGAGATATTTAATAAATTTTTTTGGTGTGTGTGTGTGTGTGTATTCATACAGTTTTTAAATACATATATAGATTTAGGGGGTACTTGTACAAATTTGTCACATAGATAAATTGAGTAATGGTGAGATTTAGGCTTCTAGTGTGCCTGTCACCCAGATAGTGACTATTATGCCCAGTAGGTAATTTTTCAGCCCTTACTCCCCTCTCTTCCCTCACTGCTTTTGGCATCCCTAGTGCCTGTTATTTCCCTTTGTATGTCCATGTGTACCTATCACTTAGCTCCT
Organism: Pongo pygmaeus; assembly: GCF_028885625.2. Taxonomy (NCBI): domain Eukaryota; kingdom Metazoa; phylum Chordata; class Mammalia; order Primates; family Hominidae; genus Pongo; species Pongo pygmaeus. The sequence goes on along the minus strand of NC_072384.2, from coordinate 99,069,099 downwards.
AGTAATAAATAGATGTGATATTTGATTTTCTGTTTCTGAGTTATTTCATTTAGGATAATGAACTCCAGCTCCACTCATGTTGCTGCAAAAGACATAATTTCATTCTTTTTTTAATGGCTGCATAGTATCCAATTGTGTATGTGTTCCACATATTCTTTATCCAGTCATCCACTGATGGACTTACACAATTTTGTTGCATAGGTCATTCACCCGTGCACCATTACCAAAAGATCCTTTTCCTGAAATAAGGCCACTCTAAAAACTCTGAGGAGCTGGGTTTTTGAGTTTCTCATCCAGATCAGGTACCTCTGTGACTTAGGATCTGAATGTTTCCTTCTTTACAATTGAAAATTTGAGGGGCTTGAGCTCATTCATTCTGTTTTTGTCTTTCAATGGGGCTGCACCAGAAACATTCTAGTATTTTAGTAGAGTTTCAACTTTTTTAAAAAAAAGACATCTATCTTGGGAGCAATGGTTTTTTCATGTACATTGAGAGGTGTTTTTTTCTCAGTAGATTTGATAGTTGATGGCTTATTTCCCTATCCTCTCCCTATGTCTGTTTAGAGATGATCCAGGTCCCTGAGTTGGGATAATATCATTCACATGCCTGCCCAGACTGTGATTATTGACGTTAGTGTGTGCACAAAGGTTAACTGTTGTTCCCAGAAATCTCAAGAGGATTTGTGGGATTTAGTAATCCTGGAATCCTGAGCTTAGTCTTTTGGAGATGGATCTTACATGAAGGAAAGCAGCTGTGTTATTTGTAGGTGGAAAGATCCAAATTTAGTTTAAATCAAGGATTAGTTGCACTAACTCTTCAACATTATATTGACATCAGATTTTCACATTAATTCTCTCTGTCTTTCTCACACACACATTCCCGTTCATTCTGGCTTTATAGCAGTCTGCTGAATAGTATTCTTTTCTTTGTCAGAAAAGCAAAACATTTGTTATGGTGCTTAATCAAATCCCGGGATGGATGTTTGTATGCCTTTGGGTTCTTACAGTGAAATGTAATAGTTAACATTTTGGCCTACCTGAGAAGATGCTAGCGAATGTAAAGAACAAATACATTGATTATTATTATAGCTATCTGTGGATGTTTCTGCCAGAAATCTTTATATTCCACAAGTTTTTTGTCATATAAACTATTTCAACTATTGTTGGCCATCTATATAAAAGAGGAATGTGTAAATAATTAAATATCTAAAGGGTTTTGCTTGAGTGTTCTCTTTTGAGAGAAATGACTTTTTACTTAGCTCGTATTACTCTTATATCGTCAGTGTTATTGCTATAAAATGCATTTTCTATGTGGTCTTTATTGTTAAATTACTACAAATAAGACTTACAGGTTGTTAACCTTATGTGCTATGGGCAAATCAAAGTCATTTCCCATCTCCTCTTTTTATTCTATTTATTAATTGTCATGCACCAGGCCCAAAAAATAATAAGAGAAGAGAAAAGAAAGGAAGGCAGGGAGAAAAGAGGAAGAAAGGAGGAAAAGAAAGAAGGAAGAAAGGAAGAGAAAAAAAGGAAAGAACCAGTAATAAGAGTGGCTGTTTGGGAAAGAGGCTTGATTGGTTCAGGAAACCATTCCGATATACCCTAATGCTACCATTAATCACATACATCCCTTTACTGGAAGAAGCAACATCACTTTTTACCTCAACATATATTGGCATTATTGAACTCTCTCATTTCCTTTAGTTCTTTCTCAAAACTCGCCTTTCCAGTGAGCTTTTCTTGGCTATCCTATTAAAAATTTGAACTCCCTCCCCTAATACCATATTCTTTTCCTTACCTTACTTTTGCATCTCAGTATGTATAACTATCAGCATTCTCTCATTGAAAAGTTGAGATGTTTATCTGTTAATCTTTTATGCATTTTAAGCTCTTAGAATATTATGGTACATAATACATGCCCAATAAATACTTGTTATAGAATGAACAAATGAATGAATGAATGAATAAACAAGAGGGGTAGTGAAAAATCAATCTTTTTTGAAATAACTGATATAAATCTTGGGATCCTTGAAGTTTTTTTTCTAGCATGTTTAGTCACAATTCCTGTGGTATATTAAACCATTTGCATGATATATTTTTTTAACTTCACTCGTTGAATCTGGCTATTCTTAACATTAATATTCATTGCCTTTATAGTATATATTTTAGACTCTTGATATTGGGATTTAGATTTTGACCTTCAAGTATCTCCATTAGTGAAACTGAAAGGTTGTTTTTGAACTTTTATAAGAAAGACTTTGCCATGGATTACATTTCTGCTTTTTTCTTTCATGATTTATTTCAGCTTGTTAAAATATTTTGTGTCTTAATTATTTTGTACTTTCATTTTTATTATGCAAAATTATTCAGAATAAAACATGCATATTCTAAAAAGAAAAAAAGGTAACATGCGGACAGTGTTGCAAAACTCCAGGTGGGAGCTGTGACTGTCATGTAAAAATGACATATGTAAAAGTTATAAAATATACAACTAAAGTATTTGAAGGAGAAAGGTGTCATTTGGGGGAGATTTATTCTCAAAGTCATAAGAAAAAAAAAGGGAAGTGATTCCACCTGTTCCTTCTAGAGGTTCTCATTACATTGCCATGTTTAATGGCAATTTATGTGCTGTATTACAAACAATTTAAATAAAAAAAAAAGACAAGCTCTTGCCTTCTGGAAAATAGACCAGTTAGAAAAATTATGCACAGTTGCAGAAATAAATATGTTCATGGAGTTGTTAGAACCATTTAAGTTCAAAAACAGCAATAAAGGAAGGCACATAAAAGAAGCCATATTTCCTTTTATTTATGTGCATGATACACTTAAATCTTTAAGAATCTATTCATTTATTCTTTCTTGAGATAAAACTAATCTACAACGAAATGCATAATCTTAACTTTACAATTTAATGAGTTTTGATAAATGCACATAGCCAGCCCCATGTAACTTACACCCCTAAAAAAATTAGACACTGCCACTGCTGTCACATCCCAGTAAGTACTCTCACAGTCTTTCCCAGTTATTCTTCCCCATCACAGTGAGGCAACCACTTTTCTGATTTTTAAAACTGTTGATTAGTTTTGTCTAATATTGACCTTCATATGAATGAAATCATGCTCCTCTGTGTTCAGCTTCTTTAGCTCAAGGTAACATCTATTAGACTTGTTCATGTTGTGTGTATTAATATTTTTTATTCCTGAGTAGTATTCGTTTGTGAGAATATACTAAAATTTGTTTATCCATTCTCTTCTTAATGAAATTTGAGTGTCCAGTTTATGCTACTTGTGAATAAAGCTGCTATGGACATTCTTGTGCAAGTGTGTGGGTTTTATTTTTTGATGTGTTTTTATTTTTTGGTAAATATCAAGGAGTAGAATTACAATTTCCAAAAAGTGGGTATATATTTAACTTTATAAGAACTGTCACAACTTTTTCCAAAGTGAATATACTATTTTACACTTAAGCTATCTATTTATTTTTATTTTTTTTTAAAAAAAGGAATAGACTTCTACAATCCTTAACAGAACATGGCCATCTGGGGCCTAGCTGCCAAAATCGTTCCGTATACTGCCAGGTACTGAAGTGTTGTCTTAAATATCTACTGTGCATGCTTTCTCCTGAATGAGAAAAGTGGGGTGGTTCTGATTTTCTGGGGACTAACTATGGAACAATTTTTTTTTAAACCTACATGTTAAAATGGTACTTGCAACCCACTTAATAAGTGTGAAGATAAGAAAGTTCTAAACTATGGCTGTTGTGGGTTGATTAAATTTTACTGATAATTTGAGCTCACATTTCCATTTTTTCTCCCTGAACTTTTAAAATTTACAAAACCCAATATGTATCGTCACAAGCCACTTTAAGTTTTCCCATTCATGTTTGATGGATTTCAATATTTCTTACTTTTTAAAACTTACTGAACACATCGAAATTTTGTTTTTTTAAGAGTTATTTAATGTCCAAAACAGCACAGGAATTTCTAACATCCCTTTCCCTCTTTGAACAAAGTTTAAAAGGAGTTTCATTCCAGAAGAACTTAACACCAGTTTTAAATTCACTATCCAGAAGACCTGGTGACATCGGTCATCCTCTCCCCTGCCTGTGCATCACTGTGGTGGAGCTAGAACTGTGAAGGCGCAGTGAGGCTCCTAAAATGCATATGATTTCGCAAGCCTATTCTCACCTAAAATATTATTTTTCCTCAGAAATATTTGTGTTTGAGAAAAAGCAACTACAGGGCAAAATTTTGGAGGAAGGTTGAAAACAGGTACCATGGAAAATATTATTATTGATTTTTATAAATGTATTTGGCAGTGAATGTGTACTGAGCTATCCAATGTAAGCATCAGGATTTCTTTTTCCATTGGTAGTATAGTAGAGTCTTCTTTCAGTAAACATTTGCTTTTGGAAAACATAAAAGGTCAGTTTTGGCCAACTGCATTACTCCTACTCTGCCATCTGTAAAAAATTTAGACTTTGCCTTTCTGAATGACCCTTTAAAAATACACAAGACCTAATTCTATCCTTTACGCCCATAAAACTCCCATTGGACTTCAGTGGGAACATTTTGAAGTTAAGTTCTAAGGAATAAGGACATTTTACAATGCCCGCTTGTGAGAACTTCCTTGGGCAGAACTCAGCCAACTCCTCATTCCTCCTGAGAGAGCTCTATGGTCTTACTGGTTTTTGAGCTTCAAAATAGACTCTGTGTCATTAAGTGGTTATGCTTCTTGAGCACACACACACACACACACACACACACACACACACACACAAAACCTCACCCTAAAACTCTAATGTCATGCAACACTAAAGTAGATGGCCCTTGGTGCAGTGACAATCTTTCTGCCTCTGTTCATCATGTGTTGATTGGTAGATGTCAGTTCTCATGCCCTGCTCCACTGTGAAAACATATACCATTTTTGAAGAGTTAGCACATGCCAGGCACTGTACTGAAAGATTTACATACATTATTCCATTTAACCCTGTGAGGTAGAAATTACTATTTCTGATTCACTGTGAGGAAAGGGAGACTTAGAGTGGCTAAAAACATGCTGAGAATCACATGGTCGAGCCAATGTTTAGACTGTACTCTCTCTGATTCCAAAGCCATTGCTTTTTATTGTTGCACACCTTGCATTGTAGTGTACCACTGCCCTTTATACACCTTAGCAGGGGAGAAGGTCGTTGTTCAGGGAGGGTTTTGCTTATATGTCTGTCTGTCCTTCTAATGAGATTGACAGACTTGAGATAGGGTTCTTGTTTTGTTCATCTTTGTATGGTTAGAGCAGGATGCATAGGAGTTCAATAAACAAATCTTAAATTTAAAAAGTATTCCTTTTTGTTGTCATAAAAGTTACACCTCCTTGTTAGGAATAACTAGACAATAAAAAACAGAGTATAAGTCATTTCTAAATAACAGTATCCAGAAATAATTCAATACATCTTTGATAAATGAGTGAATTCCAAAAATTAAAAAAAAATACTTATAGTCTTATGCTGCTTCTAATATATTTGTATGACAATAGGCACACCATGACCTGATTGCTTGATGTTAATTAAGCATGATTAGTGCATGATAAAGTCTTTAGTCTTCACAAAGCTAGGAAGTGAAAGAGAGGAAAGAAAAAGCCCAAATATTTCTATGATCAAACCATTTTAATTCACAATATGAAGTTCCTGCAGTAGCACTTTATTTGAGACTACACACCTTTGAGTCAGTTACATTTAAACTATTAAACTGATCAGAAGTACTTATTTTAAAATTATCTCTTTATGATAGGAATTATATTTCAGAAATTTAATAAAAATATCCTTGTATTTGTATGCCAGTTAAATAGGACTTGATTTAAATGCTATAGTTAAAAGCAGTTTATTGGTGAAAGTCTAGCCCCTAGTGGACAGGAGTCTCTGGTACACGCCCACACACTGAGCTAGTTAGGTACAGTTTGGAGGGATGCCTTCTTAAACCTCAAGGGCTTCAGAATGAAACCGTCTGCAAGACTTTTGATGTTAATATTTTCTTCTCTTTTTTTTTTTCCACAAAGATATGACCATTGCATGTCTGGCTTATAAGAATTTTATAATATTTTAGTGAACATGAAGACTTTTTTACTGCATTATTAAAATTTCTTGAAAGTAGTGATCCTCTTGCCTGTTTAAAGAGTAAAGTTTCTTTCTTTTCTTTTCCTTTTCCTACTCCCTTTCTTTTTACTATAAGTATCCAACATTTAGGCAACATTAACACTTTTCTTTCAGGATGAATTTAGATTGCACTTATAACTCCACTTTCCACACACACATATTTCACAAAATTTACAATTTCTTTGAAAACTAAAAGGAATTATTTTTAGTTACTTCTTTTCGCTCATAGAAGCATGTATGATATATAAACATAAAAATAAAATGAAGTGCAAAAATTTAACACCCAAATAAGATAGAAACACAATATAACACCTGATATAAAGCATATGCAATCAGAAAGTTATAATTTTCTTAAGCTTATAAAATCCTTCTTGTTCTAAGAATTGTTATTAAACACATTTTATGATTCAAAGAAACCATAATTAGAGTTCTCTAATCACCTTGATGATCCTAGATGTTTGCTTAGTTTTAGAAACTTAATGCAGAAAGACTGTGAATTTGAATTTCAAATACAGTCAACTCTGCTATAATATGACATATGTGTTGTAGGGCTTATGCACAAGGGGCACAACACTCAAAACCTTTGTCAGTGATACATAAAACAAGTTTGAAATCTAATAAATATGAGAGTTCTCTTTTACACACATTACATGGTCAGGAAATACATAAATACTATTTTACCATAAATATGTCACATTACCTTGAAACAAACCTGAAATTTGCTTGTGTAAGTGGGTGTCAGAAGTGTTGCAACTTATGAGTTTTTGTGAAATTGTAGAAGGTGGGTTATCTGAAATCAGCTGGAAAGTTCTAATAGCAGATGTGGATGGGTGTGGCTCATAACACAGGCCAGTGAACTGAGGTAACTGGCAGATGTTTGAGGAGCATGTGTGTGTTTTGTGTATTCCCGTGTAGCTTGTATGAATTGGGTACAGCTTTCTGCATTCCTCTAGTGTAGCTTATGGATAACATGGTGCATACGCAAATACAAAATTTGCCTTGTCCTCAAATTGTTCTCTACTATATAAATTGTGTAGGAATAAATTCACATTTCCAAAACAAGAGTTATAGCAAAACTGATTATATTCTTTGTCAAAGACCTGAAATAGAAGAAGAATTACTCATTAGGAATGAGAACTATTTAATGTTTAAGAAATGGTATAAAACATTGCGCACAAGCTGTTCTAGACTTTGTTAGCCCCCGTGTGTTACATGTTTGGCTGTTACATTGTCAGCACAATTAAGTTCATTTATTCCATGTCCCTTTAAGTCATATGGTGGGTTTGAGAGAATGTAAGTCAGCCAGGTATGGTTTTTGTGTCTTTTGAGTTCATGCTTTCTAAAACTTTCCATAGTAAGATATAGGGGAACATGAATAACATTCTTTAAGTTATGGTTGTTATGTGTGTACAGATGGAACACATAGCTCAGATAATAAAGGGAGGGAAAATTTTTCCCTTTGGTCAGTTAAGGTTAGCTTCACCCATGCTAAAATTTCAGAAGGCGAAAATATGAGTTTTTAAAATGCATTTCCAAGTTAGAAAAATACAAGCATCTCTTATTCAGTATGAGTAGCCAAAATAAAATGTACCATAAAAGAACACTTGATTTTCTCTTCCAAACTTATACCTCCCCAAGTCTTCTGAATTCCATGAATAAGCAGCCATGTGGTTTCTCAAGCCAAAACCAAGGGTCATTCTTGCTCCCATCTCTCCATTATCCTGGTTTCATCATCATCCAATCTAACTTCTGTCTCTGCTTTTAAAGCCCATCCAGAATCTGTGCATCCGCACTGTCACTGTCATCTCTCACCTGACTGCAGTGCCTCTTAGCTGCTCTGCCCCCTTCTACTCTTTCACTCAATAACCCATTTGCTGCCTAGCTTCCAGGGTGATTAGAATTACAAATCAGATCACATCCTTCCTCGCTCTAACCTTCCAATGGCTTCCTATTTCATTTAGGATAAAATCTGAATTTGACCAGGGCCTATAAGCTGTACATTATTTGGCTCCTGACTATGTTTCTGACCTTATCTCCCATGTTTTTGGTTCAATCCACTCTAGAGACGCTGGCTTTCCTTCTGCTCCTTGCACAGCAGCTCTTCCCTCTGCTGGAATATGCTCAGCTCAGTCTTTGCCCAACAGTTGTCTTTAGATCTCAGCTTCCATCTCACTTCTAGAGAATCACTCCCTCCACCATGACCCTACCCTTTCTACCCACTTACTAAATCACTCATTTGTTATTATATGCAGCCCTACTACTATCTGATATCATCTTGATCATTCTGTTTCTTTACATTTATTTTCTCTCTTCTCTAGAATTAAGGCCTCATGGGAGTTTGTCTTTCTTGTTTAGTACATTAACCTTGGCACCTCTTCTAGTGCATGACATTTGGATGTTTAATACATATTTGTGAAAATAATAAATGAAGATTTAAAAAAATAGAGGGGAGATACACAGACTCACACACACACACATATATATGTACATATATATATGTGTGTATATATATGTACATATATATATATAAATTTTTCCAGCAACGTAGGCAGAGTTCTTTGCTTTACAATGCAAATGCTCTCAGACTTTAAAAAATAGTTTGAGTCGATGCGGTTATGTCAACCCAGTTGATGAAAATCAATGGTGGTAAGCATTTAGAGATGACTTACCATATCCAAGGCACTCCTTTATATACTTTTCATATAGAAATTCATTCAATTCTTACAATACCCCTTTGAGGTAGGTACTATTATCCCAATTTAATAGATGAGAACACTGAGGCCCTTGAGTGGCACAGATGGTTGAGCTGGGATTTGAACTAGGCAGCACTACTATAAAATCAGGTGGCTTAGCCCCTGTGCGTTCTCCATAGGGAGGACATCTGATTATATAGTCATGCTTTCCTAATATGCCACATACTATGCCTAACGCCTAGAATAGCGGAGAACCTGTAGTTTTTGTTGTTGTTGTTGTTGTTGTTGTTTGTTTGTTTATTTTTACTTAACAGGATAAGAAGGGTAACAATCAGTTAACCACAAAAACCATTACACAGAAATTATTAAATGCAAACTTGATATCAATGTAAAGAGCCCCAAAAGTTATGCATATGCTAGAGTTTTAAAAGAACCTTAAATATGAAGGAATGTATTGATCAGTAACCTGTGGATTTGTTGGTAAATATTCAGTCAATCTTAGTCTGGATCGGGCATTGACTGTCTTTTCTTGTTGGCTTGTAGCTTTCAGGAAAGACATCTGGAAAGTGGCTTGAAATTTATTTTAGAGGCCATAATGCGAACCTCTGTAGAACCTAAAGGTGCAGAGAACAAGAGAAAAAGTGACTGTGACTTTCATACAGTACAGAAGAGGAAAAGGACTGGGTTGAATCTGTGAATAGTAGCAGAACTGCCAAAACCTGGAAGGGAAGCAGTCACACGAAGATGGAGTTTGCATCTATTCACATGCTTATGGGGATCTACCAAGTCTACTGAGTTGGACTATGGTGCCAGAAATCAGGAGATAAAGTTATTTTCTTTCTGCAACTTACTACAAGCAAACAACATGTCTGAGTCTTAGTTACTACACATGTAAATGGCGATATTGTATTACATTTAACAGAATACATGCATGGAAGCAGAATACTGGCCTAAATGCCTTCTTAGAGAATACTTTAACTTTCATGGACACAATTATAACATTTTATGGTTTGGAAAATGAGTACAACAATGGTTATGAAATTGATGGAGACAGAATTGCCACAGAATTTATGGTAACAATGAGCTAGGAAACCTTGAGATGAAGAATTAGTCCTTGCTGTCAAACATAATTTACATATGAAAAAAATAGGTGAAACCCACTGACAACTTCTGGGGCTGCAGAATCATGGGACTCTATAGAATGGACCAGGTGTTCTGTATTGTTCTTTTAATTTTAAAATTTGAAATTGCAAAAAGCCAATAAAATATGTCTTAATATGTCTTCATTTCTTGCTTTAGTTTGACTATTAAACATAAGGAATTAAATTCAACACAAGAAAATTAAATATTAGAAAATTTGCCATTACACTATATCAAATTTATATTATCAAATAAATAAGAGACATACTCCATTGAATAGGAGTGTGGGACTAAACTGCTCTGCATGCAATGGAAGGGAATTTAAAAATTTTTCCTTGATGAATTGGAGAGGCAGGGTTTTATGACTCCTAAAATGTGGAGCGTAGGGAGCTATTGGAGAGGTAGCAGACTTACAAGATATCAAGATCTGAGAAAACAAGGTAGTAAGGAGTTAACTTTGGCATGTGGCCAAAAAATTTCTAAGAATAGTAATTCTCAAATTCAGTTTAAAATTATCCCCCGATCTTCACCTTTCTATAATCATTTCCTATTCTACTTACAACTTTAATAATATTTACAAATTACATTCTATTTGGAGGAGCAAGAGAGAAGGGCCCACATGGTATGGAAAGAAGATAGCAGCTGCAGAAAGTGAGAAAATAAGGTACAGAATTTACCAAGAAGAGACATTCAGAATGAGAGATGATAAGGAGATTCTATCTGCACACAAGAATATGTGGAACATTTTTGGAGAGTTTGGGACTTTCCTCAGGACATGGGCTGGGGATTTAATTATTTTAATTTAATTATTAAAGCAATGAGTTCCCCAAATGCTAAAAGACTTGGGAATGTTCAGGCAGCAGACACTTTGGATTATATATGTAAATATTTGTATTATGAATTTTTTTAAAGAATACTTCCAGCAAAAGCATCATATAGCCAAGATAAGTAATTTGGGGAGACATCAAATATAACAGGATGTATCTTCTCTGCATCCATCCACCCTACTTCTGGCAAAAGTCATTAGGAGATTCATTCCTTCCTGTATTTGGTCCATGTGGATGGATAGAGCATTGCTATTTTCTCCAAGGATGGAACATGTAATTTAGGCCCAAGACAATCAATAATTTTAATCCCTTGGCCACAGCAGCTGGTTAGAAATATAGACACTGACCCAATTGGCATCACTGAAATACAAGGAATTTTCTGAGACTTCCAGGAAATCTATATTGCACTTTCCCCTAGATCTAAATCTTGCAGTGGATTTATATTCAGGATAGATTTAGTAACAAAATAGTAGCAGCAGCTTGAGACCCTGCTGCCACTATTTTGTTCCACGCAGAGGCTAGTGAAGGCTTTGGAACAGCAGCTACAACCAGAGAGACTGATATTGCAACCAGTGATGGGAACACAGGTAAAGGAGAGCTTAAGGGAGGGAAGGGACAACAGAGCGGGGAAACTCAAATATCTTATACTAGGTGCTATGTTTAGGCTACATGTACAATTCCTTTCAATCCTCAAAGCAATTATTATTATCTCTGTTTGACAGATAAGGTAGCTAAGGCTTAGAAAAGCTAAGCAAATTGCCCAAGGAAGAAGCAAGATACAAATACTCTAATATTCAAGTCCCATTTCAAGCTGTGAGCTTATCTGCCTCTGAAATTCTACAAATAAGAAAAGCAGGAATTTTGTGGCTCGTAGGATTATAAGGATGTCACCTATGGGCTCAGAGAAAAGATAATTGTTTCTTGATTTCGATGAGACTCCCCACTCTACCCCTATTCCTCCTTTCTCTCATCCAGATAGTACAGTATAGAAAACTTGAGTTATATCTATTTAACGCGTTAATTGTTCATATGGAAGACTTATATTTCCTTTACAATCTGGAAAATGGAGTTAACTCAGTGGCAAAGAACTTTAAAATTATAAATAAGATTCAGCTACTGTTCTTTATGCCATTGGTTCTTAATTCATTTGGTGCAGGTAACATACCTGCATCTGTAACAGAGAAGTATATAAAGTATCTGAGTTACTAAAAATTCTGATTTATCAGTGTATGGGTTAATGAAGTTTCTCTGTGATAGGAAAGCCATTTTGAATCTGGAGAAATGGCAAAGGCATTAATATTGTGGGTATATGCTTTCTTGCACCAAAAGATTTAAGTGTTGTTTTTCTAAATGGGCAAAGTGAACTTCTGCATATAGTGAAGACAGCAAGAACAATAGAGGCTGGAGCCTACTGGTTAAGGCTGTGCAAGCTGCAAACTGTTATTTTTGTGCTTAAAAAATAGCCATAGAAAGGTGGTTTCTAGAAATAGATGTGGAATTCAATGCCTGTGTTAACTACTGATTTCTAGTTATAGAAAAGAAAAATAAGATGCCATCTTCAGCATATGGAACTAATGTCAGGAAAGCCTTTTATTGTCTAAAAGGGCAATTATGCACTTGAAAGCTCATTTCTTTCCTCATTCCAAAATATAGTCCACAACAGAGATTTAAAGGGGAATTTATATAAGATATTTCTTCCATTGCCCCTTTCTAGTTGTTTCTTTGGGCTTCTTTAATCCAGAAACTATCCCAGTGCTCGTTATCAATTCTGAATTAGCAATAGCTGTATTGCATGGCATGTTAATGATTAAAATGGAAAGCAATTCTTAAAATTTAGTTCATCTCAGGGAAGAGAGGTACTTCCCCAAGAGCGGCTACACTGCAGGGACAAGAAAATGCTGAAGATAATATACAGCTCTTGGGGGAAATGGAATGAAAAGAAATAAATATCTCCAAAACATATTGTTGTGCTTGTATTTTAAATCCATGAGGAGAGCTTAAAAGAGAATCACTTAAGTTCCAAGTGACGTCTTTGGGTTATAATATTGTAACTTTAAATTGGGAATGGTTTAGGGTATGTGGAAGAATCTTTCTGTTTTCAGGTGGCCTGGACCTGTTATTCTCATTAGCTGGGAGCCAATATAAGAGACAGCCCGTGTCTGTCTTGGGTTTTGCTGGGGCAATTCATGCCACCCATAGAAAGCTCTTTCCCAGTCACAGTATTTACTTACAATGTATTTTTTTCTTTTAAAAATTTATACAAGGACTGACGTCAGTAAAATGATAAAATAGGACTCTCCAGTGCTCTTCCCCCCACTGAAACATCAATTTGAACAACTATCCTCATGCAAAAATATCTTCACAAAAGCTAAGGAAACTAGATGAGAGATTACAGCACCTGGGTGTAGCACAGAAATAAGAAAAGATGCATTGAAGAAGGCAGGAAGGACAGTTTTACATCAACTGTATTCCTTTACCCCCAACCACAGGCAGCACAGCGTGGAAAGAGATATCCTCTGTGTGAGGGTAGGAGCACCAGATTGTGCTTCAAACCCCAACACAGGATCTACTCAAGTAATACTAGTGCAGGCAGGTTCCCACAGCCCCAGACTTCATGTCAGTACTCATGGGCTGAGGCTTCAGGCCTGCCCCAGTGCCGGGAGGGATTCTGCAGCTGCAGACTCCAGGCCTGTGTGACAGACTTGGTCTCTGGGCCATCACACTGCCAAGCTGACCACAGCAGCCCCTTTCTCCAGATTGTTCTAACTGCCAGGCAGTCTCCACTGGTTTTCAGGCCTAACCCTGCACCAAGCCAGCCACCACAGAATCAGGCTCCAGGCCTGTCCCATGGCCAGGCTGGCCTTAGCAATCCTGGGCTCCAGACTGCCCATATTACTGGGCTGGCCCCCCTGGCTCAAGCTTCAGGCATGCCTCAGCACCAGGCTAGCCCCAGTAGTCCTAGTCATCAGGCTGACAACCACAGACCCAGCCTCTAGGCTGGTACCTGTAGACATAGAATCCAGGCCCACCCAGTTCCAAGGCAGCTCCTGTGGCACCAGGCTTTAGGCCTGTCCTCGTGCCAGTCTGGCACTCAGACCTCAGATACCAGGTGGGCACCATGGATACAGGCTGCAGGCCTGCCTATTGCCAGGCTAGTCCCCACAGCCCCATCCTTCAGGCTGGCTCCTGCAGACCCAGGGGCCAGGCCTGTCCCAGTAGATTCTAGTTCTGGGTCAGCCCCCATATATCCAACCTCCAAGACCTCCCTGTGTACCCAGGTTCTAGACCAGCCCCTGAGGCCCCAGGCCAACCTTCATGGACCTAGCCTCTTGGCCAGCACCTGTACACTCAGCCTCCAGGCTGGCACTAGTGGATACAGGCTCCAGGCCAGCCCCAGTGGCTTCAGATCCCAGGTCACCCTCCATAATTATAGTCTCCAGATCAGCCCCAACAAACCCAAGCTTCAAGCTGGCCTCAGTACAAAGCCAGCCTCAAGCTCCAGGCCACTCCCAGTGGTCCCATGCTTTACAGAACCCAGGGTACAAGCCTGTTTCAGAAGACCCAGGGTGTAGGCCCACTCCAGTAGACCTTGGTTCCAGATTGAACTCTGTGGACCGAGTCTCCAAGACCACCAAGCTGCAGGCCAGTCCCCATGAATTTAGGTTCCAGGCCTATCTTAGTGGCCCCAGGTTCCAGACCCACCCCAGTGCAAGGTCAACTCCATGAACTCAGGCTCTACATCCTTCCCAGTGGACCCAGGTGCCAGGCTCATTCAAGCCCCTGGCCAACCCATGGAGACTCAGGTTCTAGACCCATCCCAGTGCCAGGTAAGCCCTTGTAGACCCAAGCTCCAGGTTGGTCTCCATGGATACAAGCTCCAGGCCCATCCCCACAGACCCCACCAATAGGCCTATCCCAGTGGATTCAGACTTCAGGTCCAACTCTGTGGACTTAGGCACCAGGCTTGATCACCTGCTGACCCAGGCACCAGCTAGCCTGCCCAAGGATCCCAGCAGCAGGTCCACCCTTGGACCATGCCAGACAACCTGCCCAGCATCTCTGGACAAGCTAATTGGTGAAGAACTTTCCTAGAAAATGCAAGTCTGCAAACTGAAATAAGTCCCTACTTATTCAAAAGTGCAGATATCAATGAAAAGCAACAAGAAACATGAAAAACCAAGAAGTCATAACATCATCGAAAGAATACAGTAATCTTTCAATAACTGACCCCAAATAAATGGAGATATGTGAACTGCCTGACAAAGAATTCAAAGTAAGACAAATAGGTAACATCAGAAATTAAATAGAAAACATTACAATATATGCCACAGATATAAAAAGGATCCTAAGAGATTATATGACCAATTATATAAAAACAATTGGATAACATAGAAGATATATATTCCTAGACACATGCAACTTACCAAGACTGAATCATGTAGAAATAGAAAAGCAGACCAAAAATCAGTGAAGAGATTGAATCAGTAATAAAAAGTCTCCTATCAAAGAAAAGCCTAGAATCTATTGGCTTCATCATTGAATTTTACCACTGAAAGAACAGTGAATGCCAATTCTTCTCAAATATGTCGGAAAAATAGAACAGGTAATACTTCCAAATTCATTTTACAAGACCAGCATTGCTTGGTTACCTAAGCCAGACAAAAACACTAGAAGAATAGAAAACTACAGGCCAATATGCCTGGTGAATATAAATGCACAAATTCTTAGCAAAATACTAACAGATGGAATTCAACAGCACATTAAAAAGATAATTCAGCATGATCAAGTATTATTTATTCCAGGGATACAAGGATGGTTCAACATACACAAATCTATAAATGTGATACAACACATTAACAGAATAAAGAGCAAAAACCATATAATTATCTCAATAGATCCAGAAAAAGCATGTGATAAAATTTAATATTGCTTCACAATAAAAATTCTCAACAAATTAGGTATAGAAGAAATGTACTTCAGTGAAATAAAGGCCAAATATAACAAACCTACAGCTAAAATCATAATCAATGATGAAAAATTATAAACTTTTTCTGTATCATATTATACTATCTATCATATCTATATCATACTGAATGGGGAAAATCTGGAAGTGTTCCCTTTGAAAACTGGCACAAGACAAGGATGCCCTCTCTCACCACTCCATTCATCATAGTATTGGAAGTTCTGGTCAGGGCAATCAGGCAAGAGAAAGAAATAAAGTGTATTCAAATAGGAAGAGAGGAAGTCAAATTGTCTGTTTGCAGATGACATGATTGTATACTTAGAAAACCCCATCGTCTCAGCCCGAAATCTCCTTAAGCTGATAAGCAGCTTTAGCAAAGTCTCAGGATACAAAATCAAGGTGCAAAAATCACAAGCATTCCTATACACCATTAACAGACAGAGAGCCAAATCATGGTGAACTACCATTTACAATTGCTACCAAGAGAATAAAATACCTAGGAATCCAACTTACAAGGGATGTGAAGGACCTCTTCAAGGAGAACTACAAACCTCTGCTCAAGGAAATAAGAGAGGACACAAACAAGTGGAAAAACATTCCATATTCATGGATAGGAAGAATCAATATCATGAAAATGGCCATACTGCCCAAAGTAATTTATAGATTCAATGTTATCCCCATCAAGCTACCACTGACTTTCTTCACAGAATTGGAAAAAACTACTTTAAACTTCATATTGAACCAAAAAAGAGCCCGCATAGCCAAGACAATTCTGGGCAAGAAGAACAAAGCTGGAGGGATCATGATACCTGACTTCAAACTACACTATAACGCTGCAGTAACCAAAACAGCCTGGTACTGTTACCAAAACAGATACTTAGACCAATGGAACAGAACAGAGGCCTCAGAAATAACATCACACATCTATAACCATCTGATCTTTGACAAACCTGACAAAAACAAGAAATGGGGAAAGCAAGCCGTATTTAATAAATGGTGTTGGGAAAACTGGCTAGCCATATGCAGAAAACTGAAACTGGACACCTTCCTTACACCTTATACAAAAATCAACTCAAGATGGATCAGAGGACTTAAATGTAAGACCTAGGACCATAAAAATCCCAGAAGAAAACCTGGGCAATACGATTCAGGATATAGGCATGGGCAAAGACTTCCTGTCTAAAACACCAAAAGCAATGGCAACCAAAGCCAAAATTGACAAATGGGATCTAATTAAACTAAAGAGCTTCTGCACAGCAAAAGAAACTATCATCAGAGTGAACAGGCAACCTACAGAATGGGAGAAAATTTTTGCAATCTCTCCATCTGACAAAGGGCTAATATCCAGAATCTACAAAGAACTTAAACAAATTTACAAGAAAAAAACTACCCCATCAAAAAATGGGCAAAGGATACGAACAGACACTTCTCAAAAGAAGACATTTATGCAGCCAACAGACATATGAAAAAAATGCTCATCATCACTGGTCATTAGAGAAATGCAAATCAAAACCGAAATGAGATACTATCTCACACCAGTTAGAATGGCGATCATTAAAAAGTCAGGAAACAACAGATGCTGGAGAGGATGTAGAGAAATAAGGACACTTTTACACTGTTGGTGCGAGTGTAAATTAATTCAACCATTGTGGAAGACTGTGGCAATTCCTCAAGGATCTACAACTAGAAATACCATTTGACTCAGCAATTCCATTACTGGATATATACCCAAAGGATTATAAATCTTTCCACTACAAAGACACATGCACACGTATGTTTATTGCGGCACTGTTCACAATAGCAAAGACTTGGAACCAAACCAAATGTTCATCAATAATAGACTGGGTAAAGAAAATGTGACACCATGGAATACTGTGCGGCCATAAAAAAGAATGATTTCATGTCCTTTGCAGGGACATGGATGAAGCTGGAAATCATCATTCTCAGCAAACTATCACAAGAACTGAAAACCAAACACCGCATGTTCTCACTCATAAATGGGAGTTGAACAATGAGAACACATGGACATAAGGAGGGGAACATCACACACTGGGGCCTGTTGCAGGGTTGAGGGCTAGGGGAGGGATAACACTAGGAGAAATACCTAATGTAGGTGACCGGTTGATGTGTGCAGCAAACTGCCATGACACATGTATACCTATGTAACAAAGCTGCACATTCTGCACATGTACCCCAGAACTTAAAGTATAATAAACAAACAAGACACCAAGAGAGCCAAGTGTGTTGCCTCATGCCTCTAATCCCAGCACTTTGGGAGGTTGAGGCAGGTGGATTAGAAGGTCAGGAGTTTGAGACCAGCCTGACCAACATAATAAAATCCCATCTCTACTAAAAATACAAAAAATTAGCCAGGCCTGGTGGCGAGCACCTGTAATCCCAGCTACTCAGGAAGCTGAGGCTGGAGAATTGCTTGAACCTGGAAGGCAGATGTTGCAGTGTGCCAAGATCGCACCATTGCACTCCAGCCCGGGAAACAGTGTGAGACCCTGTCTCAAAAAAAAAAAATTAAAAAAAAATTAAAAAAAAGATAATTCAGCATGATCAAGTATTATTTATCCCAGGGATGCAAGGATGGTTCAACATACACAGATCTATAATGTGATACAACACATTAACAGAATAAAGAGCAAAAACCATATAATTATCTCAATAGATCCAGAAAAAGCATTTGATAAAATTTAATATTTCTTCACGATAAAAACTCTCAACAAATTAGGTATAGAAGAAATGTACTTCAATGAAATAAAGGTCAAATATGACAAACCCACAGCTAACATCATACTCATGATGAAAAATTGAAAGCTTTTTCTATAAGATCTAGAACAAGACATGGATGTCTACTGTCACCATTTTATTTCAGTATGGAAGTTCTAGCCAGAGGAATTAGGCAAGAGAAAAAAATAAAAGGCATCCAAGTTGGAAAAAATGATTTAAATTGTCTCTATTTGCAGAAGGCATAATCTTATACATAGAAAATCTTAAAGACTCTACAAAAAACAAATTGGAACTAATAAATTCAGTAAAGTTGTAGGATATAAAATCAACACACAAAAATCAGTAGCATTTCTATATATTGACAATGAACTAACTGAAGAAGAAAGCAAGGAAATCTCATTACAATAGCTACAAAAATCAAATAAAACGAAATGGAAATAAATTTAACCAAAAAAAGAAAGACCTGTGCGCTGAAAACTATAAAAGATTGATGAAAAAAGATATCCTATGTTCATGGATTGGAAGAATTAATATTATTAAAATGTCCACACCACAGATTCAATGCAATCCCTATTAAAATTTTAATGATATTTTCACAGAAACAGAAAAAAAGAATCCTAAAATTCAAAAGGAGCTGCAAAGACCCTGAATAGCTAACACAATCTTTAACAAAAGAGCAAAGCCAGGGGCATCATATTACCTGACTTAAAAATATGCTAAAAAGCTATAGTAATAAAAATAAAATGGTACTGACTTAAAAACAGGTACATAGATCAATAGAACAGAATAGAGGGCCCAGAAACAAGCCCATGCATTTATGGTCAATTGATTTTCAACAAACATGCCAAAAACACACAATAAGCAAAGGACACTTTCTTCATTAGTGGTGTTGGGACAACTGGATCTCCACATGCAGAAAAATGAAGTTAAATCCTTACTTTACATCATAACTAAAATTCAACTTAAAACGGCCTAGAAAATTAAATGTAAATCTTGAGACTATGAAACTACCAATAGAAAACATGGGGAAAAGCTCCATGACATTGGTCTGGTCAATCTTTTTTTTTGGATATGAACTCAAAAGCACAGGCAGAAAAGCAAAAATGACAAATAGGATTAGATCAAGCTAAAAAGCTACTGCACAGCCAAGGAAACATCAATAGAGTGAAGAGAAACCTACAGAATATAAGGGAATATTTGTAAATTATACATCTGATAAGAGGTTAATATCCAAAATATATAAAGAACACAAACAATACAATAGTTAGAAAACAAATAACCTAATTTAAAAAAATGGAGAAAGGAGCTGGATAGACATTTCTTAAAAGAAAGTGTACAAATGTCCAACAGGTATATGAAAAAATGATCATTAATCATCTGAGAAATGCAAATTAAAGCTACAATGAGATATCACCTCACACCTTTTGAAGTGACTATTATCAAAAAGACAAAAGACACCAAATGTTGGAAAGGATACGGAGAAAATGGATCCTTTGAGTGCTGTTGGTAGGAATGTAAATTAGTAGAGTCATTATAAAGAATGTATGGAGTTTCCTCAAAAAATGAGAAATATAACTACCATATGATCCAGTAATTCCAAAACTGAGTATATATATTCAAAGAAAATAATTTCAGTATGTTAGCAATATCTGCTCTCCCATGTTCATTGCAGCATTATTCAAAATAGCAAAGGTATGGAATCAATCAAAGTGTCCATCAATGGATAAATGGATAAAGAAAATATGATATATAAATATTTAAATATGGTATATACACAATAGAATACTATTCAGCCTTAAAAAAGAAGAGAATCCTGACAACGTGATGACAACGTGGATGAACCTGAAGGACGTTATTATAAGTGAAATAAGCCGGGAACAGAAAGGCAAATATTGCATGATCTCACTCATGTGGAATCTAAAAAAGTTGATTTCATAAAAGTAGAGAGTTGAATAGTGGTTACCAGGGGCTGGGGATGGGGTGGTAAGGTAGGAGTTGGGGAAGTGTTGGTCAGAGGACACAAAATTTCAGTTGGACAAGGGGAATACATTTAAGAGATCTATTCTACAACATGATGACATAGTTAAGCAATGCATTATCTTCTTGAAAATTGCTAAGAGAGTAGATTTTAAGTGTTCTCCCCATGAAAAGAAAAGTGTGTGAAGTTATGTATAAGTTAATAGCTTGATTTAGCCATTCCACAATGTATTCATATTTCAAAACATATTATGCATCATAAATATATACACTATTTTTTTTATATATACACTATTTTTTTTTTTTTTTTTTTTGAGACCGAGTCTCACTCTGTCACCCAGGCTGGAGTGCAGTGGCACGTTTCTCGGCTCACTGCAATCTCCACCTCCTGGATTCAAGCGATTCTTCCACCTCAGCCTCCCGGGTAGCTGGGACTACAGGCTAATTTTTGTAATTGTGGTAGAGATGGAGTTTCAACATATTGGCCAAGCTGATCTCCAACTCCTGACCTCTTGATCCACCCACCTTGGCCTCCCAAAGTGCTGGGATTACAGGCATAAGCCACCGTGCCCAGCTAAATATACACAATTTTTATTTGTCAATTCAAAAAATAAACTTAAAAGTAAAAATTTAAGTAATACCTGAAAACATGTTTTTGTTGTTGTTGTTAATTACTCAAAGGTATAAAAAGTTCCCCTTCAATCAATCATCATCTTTTGTCAATCTAACTCTCCTCTCCAGAGGTAATAACTTTTAAATATTTGCTGTGTATCTTTCTTAACTCATTTTTAAGCATTTTATGTATTTTTATGTAGTATATGGACATCATGTAGTTTTAAAAACAAATAGGCTTATAACATATATTATTCTTCAAATTCTTTTATGACTTAGAAATATGTGTCTTAGAGATATTTCTATGTCAATAACTATGGATTATCTCATTTTTAACTTTTGCAGAGGATTTCATAGTACTTCAGCTTCATAATAATTTATCTCTTTCATTCTGATAATAGGTTTCTTCTAACTAAAATGTAATGAACATCTTTGTTGTATATTTTAGATGCACTGAGGGGTATTTTTGGTAAAATGGATAACTAGAAATAGAGTTCTTAAATCAAAGGGTATGCATACATATTTTACATTCTAGTAGGTACTTTCAAATTATACTCTAAAAACTGGTATTAAATTACATTCCCAAAAGTGCATATGTTTCTCCACACCCTCAATGACACTGGATATCATCATTTTCTATAATAAGTTTATTCAATTCAATGTGGGTAACAACAACAAAATCAATGTTTTAATTTGCATTTTCTTGACTATCTGATGCTGAACCGGTGAAGTTTATCATCCTTTTATATACAATATTTGTGCTTCTGCTTCCCTGAATTGTCTACTTATATTTTTTATTTATTTATTTTTCCCAAATTCTTTTCACAGTGACTAGGGTCTTTGCAGATATTCTGTTTCTTAAACTTTTATTGAAGAAAGTATTTGCAAACACTTTCTTCTAGTGTGTTGCTTTTTAATTAATTTTGTTTACAACATTTTTTGAAATGCAAAAAACTATTAATATGTATTTAATCATATCTAACATTATTTCCTTTAAAAGCTTTGAGAGTTGTTTATTTCCTATGAAGGCATTCCTCACCTTAATGTTGGTGGACTAACAGTTAAGAGGTTGGGCTTCAGTGTTGTGATGTCTGAGATGAAATCCTAGCTACATCCTTTTCTAGCTCTGTGACCTCAAGCAAGATTCCTCAGCTGTATGTGCCTCAGTCTTCTCATCTTAAAATGCAGATCTGAATAGTCCCATTTCATAGGGTTGTTTTATGGATTAACTGAAGTCCTACAAATAAATTGCTTGGCACTCAATAATTGATATATTTATTATAATACAACACTTTATAGTTTTAAGAAGCATTTATCTTTTTAAGCCATCTTGAATTTACTTTTGTGTATAACATAATTATTTTCATTCAAAAAGATACTCAGTAATCAAAATATATTAATCATGTGCCTGTCTTCCCCAATAATTTGAAATGCTATCTACACTACATATTTAATTCCCATGTCTACATGAGTTTATTTCTGGACTCCATTTGGTTTTATCTATTTCTCTATTTTGGGGGTTTGTATTACACTGCTTTAATGATTATTAGGGCAAGAAACACACACTGTTCTTTTTCCAAAATCATTTGGCTATTATTGTTTATTTCATTTTCAAGCTAACTAAAGAATCATGTGTGTATGTTTGTGTGTGTGTGTGCACGCGTGTGTGTTTAGCAAGAACTGTGTTGAATTTATAAGTTAATTTGGAATTACTTGATAGTTTTGCCTAGGAATATGGCATATTCATTTGTAGGAGTTCTTTATGTATTCTGGATGTTTGTCCTTTTTCTATTGTTTGTTGTGGTAGAGCTGAATAATGTCTTCTCTCCCAAAGATGTCCATATCCTAATTTCTGGGACCTATGAATATGTTAATTTGCATGGCATAAGGAACTCTGCAGATACTATTAAGGTGAGGATTTTGAGATGGGGAGATTATTCTGGATTATGAGGGTGAGCCCATTGTAGCAGAGGCAGAGGGTCAGAGTCAGAGACAGAGAGGTTAAGACAGAAGCAGACGTCAGAGTGTTGTGGGGCCAACACCCAAGGGACACAGGCAACCTCTAGATGCTGGAAAAAGTAAGAAACAGATTCTCCCCTAGAGCTTCCAGAAGAAGCAAAGTTCTGCCAATATGTTGAGTTCAGCTCTATAAGGTTCATTTTGGACTTTTGATGTCCAGAATTGTAATATAAAATTGGTGTTTTAAGTCCTAAGCTTGTAATAATCTGTTGAAGAAGCAATAGCAAACTAATACACTTATATTGCAGTCTTTTCTCTTGCTTTGTGGCTAGTGTTTTGTTTTTTTGTTTTTTTTTTTTTTGAGACAGAGTCTCTCTCTGTGGCCCAGGCTGGAGTGTAGTAGCATAACCTCAACTCATTGTAACATCTGACTCCAAGGTTCAAGTGATTCTTGTGCCTCAGCCACCCGAGAAGCTGGCATTACAGGCACACACCACCACGACTGGCTAATTTTTGTATTTTTAGTAGAGATGGAGTTTCACCATGTTGGCCAGGCTGATCTCAAATGTCTGACCTCAAGTGATCCACCCACCTTGGCCTCCCAAAGTGCTGGGATTACAGGCGTGAGCCACTGCACCCAGCTTGCATTTTCACTCTCTTGATGCTATCTTTTGATGAACAAAAGCTTCCTTTTTATTTTAATATAATAAAATGCACAATCTTTCTTTTTGAATAATACTTTTGTATGTGATTTAAGAAATCTTTCCCTACCTAAAAGTTATAAAGATATTCTCTTCTGTTTCTTCTAGAAGCTCCACTGTTTTATGTTTTACATCTCAATTACAATGTTTTGGGAATAATATTTTGATGTATAGTTGAAATAGGTATCAAGTGTCACACATTTCAATAAAGATATTTAATTGGCATAGTACAGTTTATTTGAAAAAAATTATTCTCCAATTGTTCTGTCTCTGTCATGGCACCCTTTTTGGAAATCAGTTATCTTTAAATATAGAACTATTTAAAGACACAATTCTGTTATGCTTGTCTCTGTGTCTATTATTGCACTAATACCAATACCAATATTAGTGTAACTTTAGAAATAAGTCTTGATATCTGGTAGAGTAAGTTGTTCCTGTTTGCTTTTCTTCCTTAGGCTTGTCTGTCTATTTTGGGTTCTCTTCATTTCAATGTAAATTTTAGATTTCAATGATCAATTTCCACAAAAACATGCTGAGATATGACTGGGATTGCATTATAGATCAGTTTTGGGGATAACTGATATCTTTATAATACTGACTATTCTAATCTATAAATATTGTTTTAGCCTGGGTTCCCTAGAAAGCAAAGCCTGACCAGAAGTATGCTAATACTTTAATAGGAAATATAATCATGGGGATCAGGAGTGAGGAAGTATGGGAGCAAATTGTGAAAAAACAAGGTTATGCTGAGTTGGCCACCACAGTGGCGTATAGGTTGCTTAACCCCATAAATCTGTCTGAAAAGCTGTATAAAATGTTTCTCAGACTCATCGTCCCAGACAATATCAGTATCTTAGAACACTTCAAGGCCAATTACTACCTTTTCCTTCAATCTTGCATTCTGTTATTGTTTGTTATATTCTACTGTTGTTAGGTTTGTTAACTCTCCTTATGTAGTCATGTACTGCATAATGATGTGTCAGTCAACAACAGACCACACATATAATAGTGGTCCCTTAAGATTACATTATACTGTATTTCAACTATATGTTTTCTATGTTTAGTTATGTGTAGATACAAAAATACTTACCACTGCGTTACGATTGTCTAGAGTATTCAGTATAGTATAACATGCTGTACAGGTTTGTGGCCTAGGAGCAATAGGCTGTTTTACATAGCCTAGGTGTGTAGTAGGCTACACCATCTATGTTTGTGTAGGCACATTTTATGATGTTCACACAATGACAAATCACCTAATTATGCAATTATGCAGATACGTTCTCAGAACGTATCCATGTTGTTAAGTGACACATGACTATATTTACAAACACACAAGATAGTATTATTATTATTATTATTATTATTTTTATTGAGAGGAAGTCTCACTCTGTTGCCGAGGCTGGAGTGCAGTGGTGTGATCTCAGCTCACTGCAACCTCTGCCTCCTGGGTTCAAGGGATTCTCCCACCTCAGCTTCCCAAGTAGCTGGGATTACAGGCACCTGCCACCACACCTGGCTAATTTTTTGGTATTTTTTTATTAGAGAGGGGGTTTCACCATGTTGGTCAGGCTGGTCTTGAGCTCCGGCCCTCAGGTAATCCACCTGCCTTGGCCTCTCAAAGTGCTGGGATTACAGCCATGAGCCACCACACCCAGTCTATTGTTGTTGTTTTATCAGTCAATATTTTAGATTTATTGTGTTTCTTATCTTTATTGTTTTCTCTATGCTTTATCTATTCTCTCATTTTTTAATGACTGAAATGTTTTGATTTCTCTTTCATCTATTTAGATAGTTGAGATGACTCAAAATTGATCTTCTGTCCCTGAGAAGTACAGTGTACTTTCAGTCTTTCCTCTTTTCCTAAGGATGTAGCCCTTTGGATTTCCACCCCAAAGTTTAGGGTTATATTAGGCACTTCCATTTTAGGGGTTCTTGAATTCCAGCCCAGGAGTCTGTCAACGTTCTGCTAACATCTTACTGTCTCTACTTCACAGTCACCTGTCCCATATTCGGGAAAAGTAGCCAAAATGCTGGCCTCTCTGTCTCTTTTCTCTTTCTCCTGGATTTTGGTCCTATCTTGTTAGCCCTCCAATAACTTTAGCTTTTGTGGTTGTTCAAGCTTTTTTAGTGGTTCTTGGTGTGTGGGTTGGTCTGGATTACCTTCTCTATCATTAGCAGTGTCAGAACTCCTATTTTTAAATTTAACAAAATATTTAAATTTACATGTTTTCATTAACATTTAGAATTAATTTTTATCTATATTATCTCTCCAGCTGAGAACTTCAGTCTTCTTAATCTCCCATGTACTATATTTTAATCATCTGGAATTTTATTTCCACTATTATATTTTGCATTTACCATGTTTTGCTGTTTCCCCATTCATCATTTTTTTTTTTTTTTCAAAAAATGTATTTCATATCACCCTCTTTCTTGGTCTCTGCTATTCAGGTTTGGGCATTCAACAGTGGAATTGGTCATCTCTATTGTGTGGCGTTATCTAAGTCATTGGACCTATGCATGGCTTTTAAACTCTCACCATAATTGCTTTATTTATAATCTCAAGTTAGTAAGCTGGAATAGCTGGGAAAGAAGGCTGACTGAGAGATTATCATTATCACATAATTGTTAAGCACTTCCTTTTGTAGTGAGAGTCTTTTAGTATTTGTATGGTGTAAAAATATCCACATGACTTATGCTGATTCCAAAAGTTTCATTCACATATTTCTTCCTCAATTCTTCTTTTCATCAATCTCTCAATATTATTAATTTTCAGCATCTAATCTTTTGACAAGTCATTAGCCATTGCCTCTGAGATAATACAGATTCTAACCAGAGGCATAGTCTTTCTCCAGGCAAAGTAGAGATATACCACTTGAAATTATGTTCAATTTAAGGTTAAACCTTCTCCACCGTCATTTAGAGCCACTCTAAATAGGACTTAATGCCACAGCAGTCTACTTCTGGCAGGAAAATTGGCAAATTATGTTCAAATCATTTTCTCTCAGCAGACTGATTCACATCAATGCCCCATGAATCCACAAGTGTGGTTTGAGGGAGGATGGCAGTGCAGTGGCCATAGGCATACTGGGAGTGTGAGCTGCCTGCTCATGCAGCTTGTGTGTGCCTTCAGGATCTCCTTGGAATGGGTCCTACTTAGTGATAGGATTCTGTTAGGCATGTTTGACTTTATAGCCAGGTAGGTCAGATATATCCGTTTTATTATGGGCAGTATAATTGCATGGTCATCCAGCATCCAATAGTAAAGATTCAGTATCTACCACAAACTCCTTATAAGCCAAGAGCTATTTTTCAAAAGGAAAATATTTATATGATGAAAAGTGCACAGCTTTGCTCTAAAAAGGGATTGGCAAACTTTTTCTGTAAAGAGACAAATTATAAATATATTGGCTTTGTGGTCTCTGCCATAACTACTCAACTCTGCTGCTGTAGCACAAAAGCACTAATGTGTAGTATGCAAATGAATGAGTATTGCTGTATTTCCATAAAACTTTATTTGTAAAAACAGGTAGTAGAGAGATTTGGCCTGTAGAGGTTTTACTTTGCTAGCCACTGCTCTAGAGACTTGAGATTCTCTGCTGCGATTTTCCTATCAGGGTTTACCACAGTATACATATAGCATCCTTTTTGCCTACCAAGAGTTCAAGCAACATTGTAACTTCTGGTGCATAAGCACCAAATGCTTTCACTGCAATCTGCACTAGACAGATTATTTTATCTCCTTTTGAGATGCTCTCAAGCTGACAGCCTTGGAGATCACCTGGTAACAGGGTAATAGCAGTGCTTCCAAATGTGGTATTTTTGACTTCCAAAACCTAAAGAGGACAGTGTCTCCCATCTCATTGGTTAGTGTTCAACATGCAGTGACTTCTAGTTTACTTTTCTGTAAACTAAAGTACTAACATGTTGAAACTTCCGGAATTCCAGAAATGTTACTAAGATGGGAGACCATATGGTTTCCTACCATCTAGCCTTCATAGGTCTTACCAAGGCATCTAAGCAATCTTAAGGTTCTAAACTGTGATGTTACTAATGTAGCAAACCTGTATGATATCTGATGGAATCATGAGAACAACATAGTATCTACAGCTTAAATCGTGGCAGAGGAGGGAGAGCTGATCATTCTGAAATAAGTTCATTAGGTGTCCTTGCAGTCTTACCAGGGAAAAGCAAATTGCCTCTGGATTTGTCTGCTTATTTGGATGGAGAGAGAGTGCCATTTGCCATGTCAAAAGATATCATACCTGGAATAGTTGATGGAACCATATCTAAAATAGCAGACTGGAATCATAATCTGAATGTACTTGATGTAATGTATCACTACTCTCTAAGCCCCTTCTCTATTCTATACTTATCAACCTAGACAGTTAAATGTGACTGTCATCAAGAATGACCTACCTGGTATCATTTGTCTTTGGTGATGGCACTATGCTTAGTGATTTTCTTTGTGATGTAGTACTTTCTGTGATTTACCATGTTGGTAGACAGACACGCCTCTGAGGAGTTCTACTAATTAGTTAATGTCATATCTTTCTTTCATGTGTCATATTACTTTATTTGTGGGTCAAGAATCTACTGTGGGGGTTATTCTAGTTGTTGGGGAACATATGTTCCAAATAGACACTAGGATCTGGGGAAATAACCATGGTATGGACTTGGAATCCCAACATGCCTAGTCTAATTTTGAAAAGGGACAATTTTGTAACTGATCCCTATGAGTTTCCTTCTCATCCATGGAGCTTGTTTGTGTTCTGGATCTCTAAGAATTATTGCTGTCTCAGAGCCAGTGCTTAGTAGTCTCTAAATATTTCAGTATCTACCTTTACAAGTATAGTTATTCTTGTAAATGGCAATAGGTATTTTGGGAGAAAGTATAACTTCACTCAAGTATGGAAATTGGAATCGAGATTATGATCTTTTGTTGTAGTAGCTTAAGTCATGTGTCTATGTCCCAGAACTAGAGCTTATTCATTTGTACATATCAGGTAGGTTGTTAATGGGTTGTTTATCTCCTTTAGAACTTGATACTCCATAATCAATTACCTACAAGCTCGGATTCTGGAGTTTCAGATTATTCTGATTGCCTGCTACCTTGATGCCTTCTATAGAAATTGTGCCCATTTTGTTTTAAGCAGTTAAGTACCACTAATAAATCTCTGCCAAACTTGGAATCTGGTAGACCATTGAAATCATGGGATCTGTTTCTATTGTATCTTCCTTCATTGACACTCAGAATTCACCCATGAGAGCAGTCACAGGGACATTAGCACTCCCTTAACTAATGGCTTTCTCAAACTCTTAATGGGCCCTTGGGGTACTTGGTTAAGTGTCCCTTAAGGGATGCATAAGAGAAGCACACATGAAAAATAAACTCCAAAATTTCTATTGTCTGTGTGTTTAGATTGCCTTCTCTATATTATATGAAGAAATTTCTGCCATTTCAACTTCATTTAGTATGGACAACCAATGAGTCCCTATTTCAGTCAACCAGCTAAGCAAACATTCATAAACACTCCCAGAGACTCTAGCTAACACATGGGATCAATATTTTATGTTGATAATTTATATGTTTATCTATAGATATGAATATATGTTTATATTTATATATGCTTATATATTTATGTGTAAAATATTATAATTTTAGCCCAGTCTAAAGTTAATTTATTCTTAATTATCCCAAAATTCATTATATTATTGACATAAATTAGCAAAATTTTATAATTATTTTGATGTATAAGCCTTTTTCTTCTAGGTTTGACTTTGTAGTTGGCTAGTAGGTATACTGGGAACTGACCATAGTTAGAAATTTAGAAATATTAAAGGATAGTGAAAGTAAGTATGAACAGAATTGACATCCTCTTGCAAAACAACTCTCCTGGACAAAGGTTCTTTCTGAGTAAGACAAAAAGGGCCTCTATAGACATAGAGGAGGGGCTGCTTCCTCTGGCAAAGGAAATATAGTGAGGTTGAGTATGGAAGGCTACTGTGAGTCTTCTACATACTCCAGTATATCTCCATTGTAATTTTTAGAATTCTGATTTTTATTGACCAATGTTCTTACTTTCATACAAGAAATTAGTTAAGGCTTTGACTTGAAATGATTTTTAATTTAGCAATCTATTTGACCAAATTTTGTATTTGATTTTTATACTTTCAGCTTCAACCTTTTAGCTACAGCAGAGAAGAGATTATTTTCAAGCATGGAAAGTCCCACGTTTCAGTTTGTGCTTTAAGATTATGATTTAAAACTTTGAGACTGTCACTCTAATGTTATATTTCATGCTATTCAGTACTGTGAGAAACCACCTTATTTCACAGCCATGAATTTTTTAGGCTATATAAGATATTCTATAATAGTGAGTCTTGTTCCCTCCAGAGGTTTGCATAGATGATAATTTAATAAAAATGTTATCACTACATGCTACTTGTTACCAGAGTCTCCTCCATTAATACTAGTGAATTTCATTGTCTTCTCTCCCAATTTGGCTAGATAACCAATCTTAGATTTCCATTTACCAACCACATAGACCACAACACAGGAATGGACTCTAGCTGAAAAATGCTAAGAAGACATTTATTAAAAAGGTATCAGATGGCTTATGTAAGCACTAGAAGAGAAGGAGAATTAATTTCAGAGACATGATATTCAGGGAAAACATAAAATAACTCATGGTGACTGGTTATCTAAGGACTGGTCTACTTTTCTTCTGTCACAGGGTGCTAGATGCCACTGTTTTCACTACTGCCATGCTGCCAGAAACCTTGATCATGTTGCAACCACCACTTCTTCCCTAGAGCATTATCTTAGCCAAGTTTTAGTATTACTGGTTTCCAATTCAAAGTTCAGGAGGGGAGAGTCTAATTATTATTTGCCTGTATCATGTGTCTATGTCTTAGATGCAAAGAAGTTTGAAAATTGAGTTTTAGGCATTTTCATCTTCAAATTTTAATTTCCACCTATACTCACAAGGAAGAAAATCTCCTAAGCTATTTGAGGGATTCAGGCATCCTTCTCCAATTCCTTCCTTCCTTCCTTCCTTCCTTCCTTCCTTCCTTCCTTCCTCCCCTCCCCTCACCTCCCCTCCCTTTCCCTCCCCTCCCCTCCCCTCCCCTCCCCTTCCCTTCCTTTCTTTTTCCCATTCTTCTGAATTGGTAAGAGTTTTCCTACAGTCATATAAGTGCTTAGAACATGTCAATAGGAAAAGCTGTTTACTCCTTTTTTTTTTTTCTTGTCTGCTGATAAAATAAGATAAGCTCAACTCCATTCAGAGTATTTCTCTTTGGGGAGAGCAGGTTTTCCTTTTTGTCCTTCCTATCAAAATCTCTTGTGGAAGATTTGCCTCCATGTGCTCTTATGTCATTAGGGCATTATTCCTTTTCAGGCAAATGGCTTATTTTTAGAGGCCATTTGTTAGATTATATCCACAAGTAAAACATTCAGTCTGTTTGGTAATGAGTAGAGGAAAGATGTGACTAGCTTAGCTGTTCTTAATGCAGCCCTGTAGAAGAAGCTGCTTTGCGTTTAACCCAAGACTTATATCCTCTCCTATTTGGGCTTAGAATTAGACATTTCCCAGATTTCCTTCTAGTTAGATGGGACCATGTGACTATATTCTGAGCAATGGAATGTGGATGAAAGTAATGTGCACCATTTTAACCCACTATGCATAATCCTCCCTGTTCTTTTCCTTATCTGACTGGCTAGAATGGAAATGTCATCCAAGAAGTTGAAACTGGCAGAGTCATGGTATAGGAAGAGAAAGCATGGAAAATGACTCTGGGTCGTTAGAACTCTCCTATGATTTCAGATCAATCGCATACATCTTGTAATGTCTTGTATCTATTTATTCTAGATTCCTGGTTCCTGACTACCTTAACTTACTTTTGGTAACTTTTTTCCTTATGGCTATTCCTAATAATATTTTTTCCCTGTTACTACTAATCTTTCTTTTTCCTGTTTGTCCTCTATGAACTGTAGATTTTCCAGCTATCTTTTAGATCCCTAAATTCTGGTATCTATTTGATTATAATATCTACTTTTCTACTCCATAAGATTCCAATATCATAAATGAAAACTCACTCCAAAAACCTTAATAGCCTACTGTAAATCAATACAACAAAAATGAATGCTATAACGATTTTATGGGCATAGATTCAGAAAAAAATATTTTCTATTCTTATTATTCCTCCATATGACCAGTGTGATGTAGAGTCTTCAACATCACAATGAAATTATAGGATAGTTCTCTTCTTGGAAGCTAGTTTCTATTGAAACTTTTTTAAAAGCTGTATTTAATAAAGGCCAGTCTGAATGCCTCTATATGAAATGTATGATTTAAGGGTGAAAGATAGAATTATCATTATATTTTCACATTTATGTACTTCAGGCCCTATAAATAAAACTGAGTGGTTTTGTGATCTTGCCAAGTCTTAATACTGAGTTGATTAAAGTGGTAGGTGCTTTCTTACTTTTTATCTTTTTAGTGCCAGAAGGATTTGGCTCTTAAATTGGGATATATTTAAAACTATTTATTTGTTAGGAACACCAAGAGTAGATAGGAATACCCAAAGTTTCTCTCTCTCTCTCTCTCTCTTTGCTTCATAATGCCATATCACATAGAAAATGGTCCCTCATCGTCCTCTTGAATGCAGGGAGAAAGCCCTCCAGAAAATAAAGACATTAAAGAGTTTTCTGAATATACACTATAGTTAAGGGCTGTTTGTATCAATATTTTTCTTTTCAGAGCATAAATGTCATTGGAAATCTGATTCCCCTTCTCTCCACCACCCACTCTTCTGCTGATGATAGCTATAACTGAAGGGAGAGTGGATAAAGGCTAACAACATCAGGTAATGATAAACTCCTATTATTTATTCTACAGTGATAAACTAAAAGATAGCAAGTGCTGTTCACTTCTCCATGCAAAGAGGATTCAAGTAAGTAGTCTTGGATACAAAGCACAAATATAATGGATTTTTTTTTGCTAAATAGAATGTTCCCAAGTAATATTTAGCAATAAATAGGTTCTTTATATTTCTTTGTAGCCTTTGCTTATTCAAAAGGGTGAAGTAGGGTTAAAGAATACTGGAGTTTATTGCTGGAAGAATATCTTTTAAATAAAAATGATATAATTACAACCTCATATGAAGCTTTTGAATGTGAATTATCAAGAGACTGAATTTCTCTTTGTTCATTCAATATTGTTTGAGATTTTATGTACATCAATGAGGAACTTGTAATTTCCAGGTTCCACATCACATCATGTATCTCTTTTGTGTGAATTAACACACTAAATTAATACATAAGGTGACAATTTAAACTGTACACCAGTGAGGTTAGGGACATGCTTTCCTAGAATTACTGAAAACCTCTAAACACTTAGCACTATGCAATTCTCAAAATGTGTACTTCATGAATGCACTTTGGGCTGGAGTGGAAACATGGAAAAAGTATGGTGTGAATATGTATTTTTTTTGGCATTCTTGATGTTAAAATTTCTTCATTAAAAATAATATTCTGTTTGAAAACATATTTATGAAACTTGAGTTGATAAAGTTATATGAGGAGTTCAGATACTATGCTCAATTTAAATATTTTAGTCAAGCTAAGAACAGAGTACAACATGTAAAACACACACATTGTAGTTTGAGGAAATATAATAAACCAACATGTGCCTTCTTTTATTTTTGGTGAAAATTTATGGTATGAATTTTATCTAAAATGTTTGAGAGCTATGAGGAAAACCATATATACTTATAAATTAGATCCACTTGGGAAGGACAGTAATGCCATATTACTTTGGTTTTATTGATACGGTTTTTGGCTTTCAACTAGAAGCTGCCTCAAATCTGAAAAAGTGCCTTTGTTGAGAAAAATTTCTTAACTGTATATTTGAATCTATTATTTCTAGCAAAGGCCAGCCTTTACTGATGCAGTTTAGGTAATTGAGAAATAAAAGATAAATTAGAACTTCTTTCTTGAAATAATTAAGATAATATAGTTATTTGTAAAAATGGATTCAGATGGCTGTTTTATTAAATTAATCCAGTTTCACAATTGGTAATGAAGGGCAATAATTAGTCATTATTTGGAAATAAGAAAACATTAGAGGAAAAATTAAGAGGATAGCACAAAAGACAGTTATTGTGTAAATACTTGTGAAAGAGCATTTCTCAACACCCCAAAACAGCCCTTATTAAATTCTTCCTGAATGACATGCTTCACCCAAGAGGTAGATGATTGATACTAATGTATAGCTTTTCAAGTAAATATTTTATTTTTGACCATAGGCTCTCAAGTATCATTTTGTTTTAGGGAATATTGTCTTACTCTAGGAAATATACCTATTGGAAGGATCATTTTTCTTATAAGTGATTTTAGTAAGAACTTTAAATCTGTACCAAATCAACTATGTAAGAGATTTCTACAAATCTGAACATGTTTCATTCACGTTCATATGTTTTTGAATACTCATCTAAGGCAGAAAACCAGGGCGATTATATTGTGGATGCAGATCCTGAGAAGACTACCGTCTCTGGATATCCTATTAAAATGTTAACTAACAGGCCGGGTGCGGTGGCTTACGTCTATAATCCCAGCACTTTGGGAGGCCGAGGTGGGCGGATCACTTCAGTTAAGGAGTTTGAAACCAGCTGGTCAACACAGTGAAACCCCATCTCTACTAAAAATACAAAAAATTAACCAGGTGTGGTGGCACATACCTGTATTCCCAGCTACTTGGGAGGCTGAGGCACAAGAATTGCTGGAACCCAGGAGGCAGAGATTGCAGTGAGTTGAGATCATGCCAGTGTACTCCAGCCTGGGTGACAGAGTGAGACTGTGTCTCAACAACAACAAAATCAATGTTAACTAACAAAAAGACAGTGCAATTTCTCAGAAAATAATCTTCCCTTGTAAAATAATACAAAAGTCAGTAAACTTGTTTCAGAAAGTACATGAGCCATTAATTATTATCAGAACTAAGAGTAGAGAACCCTTGAGTACAGTGAATTTCGATACTTATATAATGTCCATCTTAGAGAAAATAGTGGACTGTTTCCTAGAAATAAAGTGGTGATTTTAAACATAAATTGAAGTAGAAATAAATATCTTACTCTAATAGATGTGAATTTTTTCTATTACCCTTGAAAAAAAAAAAAGAGCCACCTTTCTACTTCCCGTAGTAGGTCAACTGCTTCTTCCCTGAACCCTAGATTTTCTCACATTCTCAGAAGTTTGCATCTCTGGTCCATGAGCCTATTCTTCGAAAAAGCAATTCACCTGGGACCAGGAAAGCTTAAAAACAGGAAACAAAAGCTTGCTTATTCTTCTAGGATAGAGGGTAAGGGGCAAATTTTTTTCAGTATTTTGAGTTACTTACAATAAAGACAACCAAGGCAGCAATTATTTCAGCAGATTATCCTTCTGTAATTACTTTTAAAAGACAGTCAGTTGCAGGTATACTATCCATGTTAAAACTGGATAAGAATATAAGGCAATACAAAACAATAATTCCCAAATACTCTCAAGCATTACTAAGCAAACACCAGATACTTAGTGGGTCACTTATTTTTATGCAGTTTGGTTGCATTGCAATAGTATGATTATTTTGCCATTGTTTTATTAACTTGGCAGAATTTTGCAAAATTATACCACTTAAAAATTTTGCGAAGCTATTTTAGTAAGAACTTTAAATCTGTACCAAATCAACTAGAGTACAAAATGTACTCTGAAGACTTTTAGTAATGAATGGAAATGAAGAGGAAAGCACGTTGTTATTTCTGATGAAATTGAGAGTAAATAAAATGCATTCTCTTTCTTACTTTGGATAGGAATGAAAGGCTTAGGGGACAATGTTTAGAAACCACAGTGTAAAAATTTTATTAGATTTGAAAATTCTGCCAAATTTAAGTGTGATATCTTCAAGAAATGAAGATTGCAGAGATTTAATATATTTGATATCCTACTTGCCACCCCAGAATGAGGTGAAATCAGTTAAGATCATCATCCTTTACTTCCTGAAAACTAAGTTAGCATGGTCCAGAGACCAGGAATGTTAATGACTGCAGTCAGTTGGGATTTAGAGTAAAAGTAAAGTTAACATTCATTCTGGATTCAAGTTGGAAGAGCGATACCATGTTCATGTAGGCTTGTGCTATGAAGAAAAGGCAGTGTTGGTGAACATAGGCTGTAAAGGTGTTTTAAAAACCTATTTCAGTATACATGCTAGGTTATGTTTATATTCCAATTTCAGGGATCTCTTAAGAACAGCCTTCAACTGTATAATGCCTAATACATAAAGCACGTGCTTCTGAATGCCCTTTCTATATTGTTTAAAGGATTATCCACCGGCTCTTTTATCTATGACATTTGTGTAGACCAAGGACAGTGGGACCTGCACAGTGACACCAAATTTGTCACATTCACCTGTGGAAGGATGCTTTTAGCAGCCGTTTCCTCTTGATATGAATTAGAAATTTGCCCCTTTTTTTCTTTTCTTTCTTTCCTTTTTTTTCCCCCTTCTTGTTTGCACTGATATTTGTTTTGGTTACTTTAATGCAACTAATGGATTTAGAGTCACTTAATTTTTCTCTGTATTGTTGATATTTGTTACTGTTTCACCTGAATTGGAATGAAGTCTTTAAATTTATTTGATAAAAATATAGAGAGGTCTCTGTGTATAGTTTAGCTAACATCCACTTTCACCAAAAGGTATTTTTCACATGCTTGAAGCTATGAAAACTTTTGTAGGACATTTGTGAGAAATGTAAGACAGGAGAACTGCATCAGGAGCTTACAATTTGTTATCAAGAGAGTTTAGGACAGTTTGAAAGCGGAGTGTAGTAAATGACTCAAAATATTCAGTATTTGGCACTCAGGTCTTAATATAGAATCTCCAAAGAGAAGGTCAGTTGGAATTTGAATATCAAGGAAAACTTCGTGAGGGGTTTTTTATCTCACCATCACAAACTGGGACAAAAATAAAGAAAAACAATAGGAGTAAACATACACAACAGATCCTTCTAAAATTTAGTGTTTCT
Source organism: Pongo pygmaeus (assembly GCF_028885625.2). NCBI lineage: Eukaryota > Metazoa > Chordata > Mammalia > Primates > Hominidae > Pongo > Pongo pygmaeus. Next base: position 99,032,282 of record NC_072384.2, on the reverse strand, counting down.
CTTTTGTTTTATTTTTTCCATTGATTTTTATTCATTAGGACCTAACGGATATTTCTCTGTCTTTATTGAAAAAAACATGCCAGGGGTTGAATCATACCATAACAAGGTGACCTTTTATTCTTAGGCAAAAGTTTGCAATTTCTTATGTCATTAAAATGGGTCATTCCATTTCTTTTCCTAAAATCTTGTGATATTGTTAGGCTCCTAGTGAGGGACACTGAAATAATGAAGATTGTGAGTGAATAGTGGCAAAGCAGTGAATTAAATTTCTAAGATTTACTCTCTTTCAGAATGCTACCTCAGGGGAGGTAGGGATGAGACATGATGATTATGGAAGTACAGATGGTTAATTTATTCAACAAATATTGTGTACTTTGTACTTTATTTTTGCTGGTTACTTTAATTGGCACAGAGATGACCATGATGGGACTTTTCTTTGAGAAGTTCACTGTCCAGTTCACTTTCCTAAATCATAGCTGAAAAAACTAATGTCCAGATAGGTGATGAGACTTTTCATGATTATGTCGATGATTAATAAAATGTAAGGAACTCTAATACTTCTCCTCCATTTGGGGAGATGGAAGAAGCACATGATTTCATTCTCTTTTTCATGGACTAACATAAACTAGGAATATACAGTTAGCCACACTGCTACCAAAAGGCACCAGTGAATACAGTTTCTATATTACCCAGCTTGGCAGAAACCAGGAGGATGGTCCGCAATTTCCAATCTAAATGAATGAATAACACCACATAATAATATTGCTGCTGTTGTTCTGTCCTCTCAAATTCTATGAATGTTTTATATGTCCTAATGTATCCATTTCCTTGGGATACTATAATAAATTACTACAAACTTAGTGGCTTAGGAGAACACAAATGTATTATCTTACAGCTCTTGGGGTCAGAAGACTAAGATGGGCCTCACTCAGCTAAAGCAGAGCTCTGTTCCTTTATGGAGGCTTTAGGGGAGAATCCTGTTTTGTTTTGTTTTTTTTTTTCCTTTTCCACTTTCCAGAGGATTTGAATTTCCTGGCTTATGACCCCTTCCATCTGAAAGCCAGCAAAGGCCAATCTAATATTTGGCACACAGCGTCACTCTGACATTGACTCTTGTTCTCCTCTTCCACATTTGAGCATCTTTATGATTACATTGGACACCCAAATAATCCAGGACAATCTTTCTATTTTATTTTATTTTTTTATTTCTTGCATTTCTTTTTATAACTTTTATATTAGGTTCAGGGGTACATATGTAGGTTTGTTATATAGATAAACTTGTGTCACAAGGGTTTGTTGTACAGATTATTTTGTCACCCATTATTTGTCACTAGTGTGCAATAGTTATTTTTTCTGATTCTCTCTCTTTTATTACCCTCGACCCTCAAGCAGGCCCCAGTGTCTGTTGTTCCTCTCTTTGTGTCCATGTGTTCTTATCATTTAGCTCACACCTATAAGTGAGAACATGCAGTATTTGGTTTTCTGTTCCTATGTTAGATGGCTAAGGATTATGACTTCTGCAAAGGACATGACCTTGTTCTTTTTTATGGCTGCATAGTATTCCATGGTTATATGTACCACATTTTCTTTCTCTACTCTACCACTGATGGGCATTTAGGTTGATTCCATGTCTTTGCTAATGTGAATAGTGCTGCAATGAACATACATGTGCATGTGTCTTTATGGTAGAATAATTTATATTCCTCTGGGTATATACCCAGTAATGGCATTACTGGGTTGAATAGTAGTTCTGCCTTTAGGTTTTTGAGGAATCACCATGCTGCTTTCTGCAATGGCTGAACTAATTTGTATTCACATAAACAATGTATAAGCATTCCGTTTGCTCTGCAACCTCACTTGCATCTGTTATTTTTTGACTTTTTAATAATAGCCATTCTGACTTGTGTGAAACAGTATCTCATTGTGGTTTTGATTTGCATTTCTTTGATATTTTTTTCACATGATTGTTGGCTGCATGTGGTTTTGCTTTGTATCTCCACCAAAATCTCATCTCAAATTGTAATCCTCACATGTCAGGGGAGGGTCCTAGAGGGAGGTGATTGCATCATGGGAGCAGAATTCCTCCATGCTGTTCTCGTGATAGTAGGTGAGTTCTCATGAGATCTGGTTGTTGAAAAGTGTGTGGTACTTCTCCCTTCTCTCTCTCTCTCTCCTGCCCCACCATGACACGATGTGCTTGCTTCCCCTTCACCTTTCACCATGATTGTTAGTTTCATGAGGCCTCCTAGCCATGCTTCCTGTATAGCCTATGGAACTGTAAGTCAATTAAATGTTTTTCCTTCATAAATTACTCAGTCTTATGTAGTTCTTTATAGCAGTGTGAGAATGAACTAATACAGAAAAATTTGGTATCAGGAGTGGGACACTGCTGTAAAGATATCTGAAAATGTGGAAGCAACGTAGGGACTGGGTAACGGGCAGAGGTTGGAACAGTTTGGAGGGCTCAGAAGACAGGAAGTTATGGGAAAGTTTGGAACTTCCTGGAGACTTGTTGAATGGTTTTGACCAAAATGCTAACAGTGATATGGACAATGAAGGCTGAGGTGGTCTCAGATGGAGATTTGAAACTTATTGGGAATTGGAACAAAGGTCACTCTTGCTGTGCTTTAGCAAACAGTCATGGAATTTTGCCCCATCCTAGGGATCTGTGGAACTTTGAACTTGAGAGGGATGACTTAGGGTATCTGGCATAAGAAACTTCTAAGCAGCAAAATATTCAAGATTTAACCTGGCTTTTTCTGAAAGCGTACAGTCATATGCATTCACAGAGACATGATTTGAAACTGGAACTTATGTTTATAAGGGAAGAAGAGCAAAAAAGTTTCGAAAATTTCCAGCCTGACCATGTGGTAGAAAAGAAAAACCCATTTTTGTGGTTGAAATTTAAGCTGGCTGTAGAAATTTGCATATGTAAAGAGAAGCCAAATGTTAATAGCCAAGACAATGGGGAAAATGTCTCCAGGCCATTTTAGAGATCTTCATGAGAGCCCCTGCCATCACGTGCCAGGAGGCATAGGAGGGAAAAATGCTTTCCTGGGCTTGGCTCAGGGACCAGCTTCTCTGTGCAGCCTCGGGACATGGCATTTGGCATCCCAGCCTCTCCAGCTCTAGTTGTGGCTGAAAGGGGCAAAGGTACAGCTTGGTCTGTGGCTTCAGAGGGTGCAAGCCCTAGGGCTTGGTGGCTTCCACGTGGCATTGGACCTATGGGCACACAGAAGGCAATAGTTGAGGTTTGGGAACCTCTGCTTAGATTTCAGAGGATGTATGGAAACACCTGGATGTCCAGGCAGAAGTCTTCAGGGGTGAAGCCCTCATGGAGAACCTCTACTAGGGCAATGCAGAGGGGAAATGTGAGTTGGATCTCCCACACAGAATCCTCACTGGGGCACTGCCTAGTGAAACTGTGAATAGAAGGCCACCATATTCCAGACCCTGGAATGGTAGATCCACCAAAAGCTTGCACCATGGACCTGGAAAAACTTCAGGCATTCAACACTAGTCTGTGAAAGCAGGTGCAGGGGCTTCCCCCTTCAGAGCCACAGGGGTGGAGCTCCCCATGGTCTTGGGAGCCCACCTCTTGCATCAGCATGGCCTGGATGTGAGACATAGAATCAAAAGAGATTATTTTGGAGCTTTAAGATTTCATGATTGCCCTGTTGGGTTTCAGACTTGCGTGGGGCCTGTGGCCCCTTTGTTTTGGCCAGTTTCTCCCATTTTGAATGGAAGCGTTTACCCAATGCCTGTACTCCCATTGTATCTTGGAAGTAACTAACTTGTTTTTGATTTTATGGGCTCATCAGTGGAAGGCACTTACCTTGTCTGAGATGAGACTTTGGACTGTGGACTTTTGAGTTAATGCTGAAATGAGTTAAGACTTTGGGGAACTGTTGGGAATGTATGATTGGCTTTGAATTGTGAGAAAGACATGAGATTTGGGAGAGGTCAGGAGCAGGAATGATATGGTTTGGCCTTATGTCCCCACCCAAATCTCACCTCGAAATATAATTCCCACACGTCGCAGGAGGGGCCTGGTAGGAGGTGACTGAATCATGGAGGTGGACTTACCCCTTGATGTTCTTGTGACACTGAGTGGATTCTAACAAGATCTGGTTGTTTGAAATGTGTGGCACTCCCCCCTTCTCTCTTGCTCTCTCTCTCCACCATGATAAAATATGCTTGCTTTTTCTTCACCTTCCACCATGATTGTAAGTTTTCTGAGGCCTCCTAGCCAGGCTTTCTGTATTGCCTACAGAACTATGAGTCAAACCTCTTTTTTTCATAAATTGCACAGTCTTAGGTAGTTCTTTATAGCGGTGTGAGAACAGGCTAATACAGTTCTTTAAAGATGCTAGATATTAGATCTTGGTCAGATGCATAGTTTACAAAATTTTCTCCCATTCTGTAGGTTGTTTACTCTGTTAATAGTTTCTTTTGCTGTGCAGAAGCTCTTTAGTTTAATTAGATCCCATTAGTTAATTTTTTCTTTTGTTACAACTGCTTTTGGCATCTCTACCATGAAATCTTTGACTGTGCCTATGTTCTGAATGGTATCACCTAGGTTGTCTTCCAGGATTTTTATAGTTTTGAGTTTTACACTTAAGTCTTTAATCCATCATGAGTTAATTTTTGTATATGGTGTAAGGAAGGGGTCTGGTTTAAATTTTCTTCATATGGCTAGCCAATTATCCCAGCACCATTTATTAAATAGGGTGTCCTTTCCCTATTGCTTGTTTTTGTCAGATTTGTCAAAGATTAGATGGTTGTAGGTGTGTGACCTTATTTTGGGGCTCTCTATTCTGTTACATTGATCTATTTTCTGTTTTTGTACCAGCACCATGCTGTTTTGGTTACTGTAGCTCTGTAGTATAGTTTGAAATCAAGTAATGTGACACCTCTAGCTTTGTTCTTTTTGCTTAGGAATGCCTTGGCTATTCAGGCTCTTTTTTTGTTACTTATGAATTTTAAAATTGTTTTTGTTTTTTAGTTCTGTGAAGAATGTCATTGGTAGTTTGATAGAAATTGCCTTAAATCAGTAAGTTGCTTTGGGCAGTATAACAATTTTAATGATATTCATTCTTTGTATCCATGAGCATAGAGTGTTTTTCCATTTGTTTGTGTCATCTCTGATTTCTGTGAGCAGTGTCTTGTAATTCTCCTTGTAGAGATCTTTTATCTCCCTAGTTAGCTGTATTACTAGGTATTTTAAATTTTTTTGTGTGGCAATTATGAATGAGATTGCATTCTTGATTTGGCTCTTGGCTTGGCTATTGTTGCCAAATAAGAATGCTAGTGATTTTTGTACATTAATTTTGTATCCTAAAACTTTGCTGAAGTTTATTAGCTGAAGGACCTTTTGGGCTGAGACTATAGGGTTTTCTATATGTAGAATCATGTCGTCTGCAAACAGGGATAGTTTGACTTCCTCTCTTCCTTTTTGGATGACCTTTATTTCTTTCTCTTGCCTGATTTCTGTGGCCTGGACTTCCAATACTATGTTGAATAGGAGTGGTGAAGAGGGCTTCCTGTCTTGTGCTGGTTTTCAAGAGGAATGCTTCTAGCTTTTTCCCATTCAGTATGTTGTTGGCTATGGATTTGCCATAGATGGTTCTTATTATTTTGAGGTGTGTTTGTTTAATACCTAGTTTACTGATAGTTTTTAACTATCACTATTTAACATGAAGAGATGTTGACTTTTAACAAAAGCCTTTTGTGCATCTATTGAGATAATCATGTGGTTTTTGTCTTTAGTTCCATTTATGTGATAAATCACATTTATTGATTTGTGTATGTTGAACCGACCTTGCCTTTCAGGGATAAAAGCTACTTGATCACGGGGAATTAGTTTTTGATGTGCTACTGGATTTGGTTTCCCAGTATTTGTTGAGGATTTTTGCATCAATGTTCATCAAGGATATTGACCTTAAACTTTTGTTGTTGTTATGTCATTGCCAGGTTTTGGTATCAGGATCATGCTAGCCTTACAGAATGAGTTGAAGCGAATTTTTTGGAATAGTTTCAGTAGGAATCATGACAGCTTTTCTTTGCACATCTGATAGAATTTAGCTATAAATCCATCTGGTCCTGGGATTTTTTTAGTTGGTAGGTTATTTATTACTGATTCAATTTCAAAGTTCATTATTAGTCTGTTCAGGGAATCCATTTCTTCCTGGTTCAGTCTTGGGAGGGTGCATGTGTCTAATAATTTATCCGTATCTTCTAGGTTTTGTAGTTTGTGTGCCTAGTTGTTCATAGTAGTCTCTGATCATTATTTTTATTTCTGTGGGGTCAGTGGTAACATCCCTTTTGCTGTTTCTAGTTATGTGTATTTGGATCTCCTCTGTTTTCTTCTTTATTAGTCTAGCTAGTGGCCTATCTTATTAATTTTTTTTTCAAAAAAAAGTCTGGATTTATTGATCTTTTGTTTGTGTGTCCATCTTCTTCAGTTCAGCTCTGAATTTTTTTTTTTTTGTATTAGTCTGTTTTCACACTACTGTAAAGAACTATTAATACTAGAGACTGGGTAATTTATGAAGATAAAACATTTAATTGATTCACAGTTCTGTATGGCCGGGGAAGCCTCAGGAAATTTTTGAATTTTTTGTGTGCATCCATCTTCTTCAGTTCAGCTCTGATTTTTGTGTGTGTGTGTTAGTCTGTTTTCACACTGCTATATAAAGAACTATTAATATCCAAGACTTGGTAATTTGTGAAGAAAAAATATTTAATTGATTCACAGTTCTGTATGGCTGAGGAAGCCTCAGGAAATTTACAATCATGGCAGACAGTGAGGGGAAAGAAAGGACCTTCTTCACATGGTGGCAGGAGAGCGAGCAAGCAAGGGGGAAACTGCCACACACTTTTAAGCATCAGGTCTTGTGAGAACTCACTCACTATCATGAGAACAACATCGAGGAAACTGCTTCCATGATCCAATAACCTCCCACCAGGATCCTCTCTTGACATGTGGGGATTACAATTCAAGATGACATTTGGGTGGGGACACAGAGCCAAACCATGTCATTCTTCGGCTGGCTTTGGGATTGGCTAGCTTTTCTTTTTCTAATTCCTTACTTGTGACGTTAAGTTGTTAAATTGAGATCTTTCCCTTTGATGTGGGCATTAGTGCTATAAATTTCCTCTTAGTACTGCCTTAGCTGTGTTCCACACATTCTGGTATGTTGTACCTTTATTTGATTAGTAATCTTAATTCTATCTGTAATCTTAATTCCTCTGTGCCATGTAAAATGATGTATTTGTTGGTTCTATCTTTGATTAACAATCTTAGTTCTACCTGTACTCTTAATTCACTTGTGCCATGTAAAATAAATATTTGTAGGTTCTAGAGTTTAGGACATAGTCATAGTTACCTTTGAGTGACCATTATTTCACCAACCACATCTACTGATGCAATTATTCAAATGGACTGAATGATACTTTGAACTCTTTCTTGCTTCAGACACGTAGTCTTCTGACACAGGTCCAGGTAGTGCAGATGAATTGAAGACTAAATAGCTTCCCACTGATAAATCAAGAGCTACCTTTTTTTACTTTAGATGCACATTGTATAGACATCTCCTAGATCATACCACGTAGTTCGTCTCTTACATTAGATCAATCTTTATCATTCTTGTTATTGCTGACATTTTGGGCTGGATTAGTATGTGCAGTGGAGGCTATCCTATATATTGTAGGCTGTCTAGCAGAATCCCTGGCCTGTACCTACTAGATGCCAGTAGCATCCTCGAACCCCTTCCCAAATGTTACAACACAAAATATCTTTGGACTTTGCCAAATGTCCCCTGGGGGCCCAAATCATCCTTGGATAGAAGTCACTGCTATGGACTATAAATGTCTTTAGTTCAGGAGCCACAGTTTTATATCACTGGAATCCCTAATCCAGTGCCTTGCACATAGTATGTACCTAGTGAATGTTAGTTAAACAGCTGACTGGAAATCTCAAAATTAATCACTATCACTACAGAAATAGTAGGATTTCTTAATTCTATAATAGATATTTAAAATGCAATTGGGGACTAAATTCCACAAAATATTGTACAATATACTGTAGTCAGTTTGAGTAGACACTCTAAACTTGAGAAAACTCATTGTCATAATGGGTAGCATTTAGCAAACCCTTACTTCATGCCTGATATGCCATACCATATTTAATCCATATAACTGGGACTTTCCTTAGACCTGGGCAAAAGGAGCCTGAGGTTTGAGTCCTATATTTTAGAGATCCCTGAACATCACAAGTATAAAAACAGAACAAAAACAAAACAGACAATACCTTTGTTATATTCTTTGGCACCTTTGATGTTAGATTTACTGTTAGATAAGATCAAGGACAGGCACTCATCGAGGACACTGCATGGGCCTTTAGCTTTGAACATCTGCTCTCACAACTCTAGAGCAATGTTTTTCCACATATCCTCTCTGTGTCTCTGATTTGAATGATGGTGCTTCCAGTGCTGGGAGGATGTGTTGATTGTGCTGCTGTTGACCTCAGAGATGAACATGGTTTAGAGTATGGGAAGAATTTAAGTAGTAGAAAGATTCAGATAAGAGAAAGACACTGATTTTGAGTCAATATGTAAAAAATTAATAAAACATTTCGCCACAGAGAGCATGAGTGCAAAGATTTTTGCATAATGAACATTGTTCCCCAGAAGTATTGACCTTCATCTTTTTCTTTTTGTGTTCTGAATAGTGGTTTCAGCAGTACTCATCAACTGGCACAGATTGTGTAGCCCTTGCATTTGGAAACACTTTTCCACAAAAACAATGTACATTACTATTAATTTTGTGTGCATATATACATTTATTCTCTAGCCGTAACATAATGAAATATAATATTCTTTTTATTGGCAAGTAGATAGACTAAAAATTAGAATTTTGGAGTAGGTTTGGCACTATTCACAATAGCAAAGACTTGGAACCAACCCAAATGTCCAACAATGATAGACTGGATTAAGAAAATGTGGCACATATACACCATGGAATACTAGGCAGCCATAAAAAATGATGAGTTCATGTCCTTTGTAGGGACATGGATGAAATTGGAAATCATCATTCTCAGTAAACTATCTATCGCAAGGACAAAAAGCCAAACACCGCATGTTCTCACTCATAGGTGGGAATTGAACAATGAGAACACATGGACACAGGAAGGGGAACATCACACTCTGGGGGCTGTTGTGGGGTGGGGGGAAGGGGGAGGGATAGCATTAGGAGATATACCTAATGCTAAATGAGGAGTTAATGGGTGCAGCACACCAGCATGGCACATGTATACATATGTAACTAACCTGCACATTGTGCACATGTACCCTAAAACTTAAAGTATAATAATAATAAAATAAATTAAAAAAAGAATTTTGGAATAGTTTTAATAAAATTATTTAATAATAATTTATTATATTTTAAAAAATAAAAATATTCATTTCTATGAAATAATTTTAATGTATAAGTTTGGTACCTGTTAATATTAATTTTAATTGGTAAGAAAATGTTAGAAGGTGGGGGAGGAGCCAAGATGGCCGAATAGGAACAGCTCCGGTCTACAGCTCCCAGCGCAAGCGACGCAGAAGATGGGTGATTTCTGCATTTCCATCTGAGGTACTGTATTCATCTCACTAGGGAGTGCCAGACAGTGGGCGCAGGTCAGTGGGTAAGTGCACCATGCGCCAGCCGAAGCAGGGGCGAGGCATTGCCTCACTCGGGAAGTGCAAGGGGTCAGGGAGTTCCCTTTCCAGGGGTGACAGACGGCACCTGGAAAGTCGGGCCACTCCCACCCGAATACTGTGTTTTTCCGATGGGCTTAGGAAACGGTGCCCCAGGAGAGTATAGCCCGCACCTGGCTCAGAGGGTCCTACGCCCATGGAGTCTCGCTGATTGCTAGCACAGCAGTCTGAGATCAAACAGCAAGTCGGCAGCGAGGCCGGGGGAGGGGCGCCCGCCATTGCCCAGGCTCCCTTAGGTAAACAAAGCAGCCAGGAAGCTTGAACTGGGTGGAGCCCACCACAGCTCAAGGAGGCCTGCCTGCCTCTGTAGACTCCACCTCTGGGGGCAGGGCACAGACAAACAAAAAGACAGCAGTAACCTCTGCAGACTTAAATGTCCCTGTCTGACAGCTTTGAGGAGAGCAGTGGTTCTCCCAGCATGCAACTGGAGATCTGAGAACGGGCTGACTGCCTCCTCAAGTGGGTCCCTGACCCCTGACCCCCGAGCAGCCTAACTGGGAGGCACCCCCCAGCAGGGGCAGACTGACACCTCACACAGCCGGCCAGGTACTCCAATAGACCTGCAGCTGAGGGTCCTGTTTGTTAGAAGGAAAACTAACAGAAAGGACATCCACACCAAAAACCCATTTGTACATCACCATCATCAAAGACCAAAAGTAGATAAAACCACAAAGATGGGGAAAAAACAGAGCAGAAAAACTGGAAACTCTAAAAAGCAGAGTACCTCTCCTCCTCCAAAGGAACGCAGTTCCTCACCAGCAACGGAACAAAGCTGGACGGAGAATGACTTTGACGAGCTGAGAGAAGAAGGCTTCAGATGATCAAATTACTCCAAGCTACGGGAGGATATTCAAACCAAAGGCAAAGAAGTGGAAAACTTTGAAAAAAATTTCGAAGAATGTATAACTAGAATAACCAATACAGAGAAGTGCTTAAAGGAGCTGATGGAGCTGAAAACCAAGGCTCGAGAACTACGTGAAGAATGCAGAAGCCTCAGGAGCCGATGCAATCAAATGGAAGAAAGGGTATCAGCCCTGGAAGATGAAATGAATGAAATGAAGCAAGAAGGGAAGTTTAGAGAAAAAAAGAACAAAAAGAAACGAGCAAAGCCTCCAAGAAATGTGGGACTATGTGAAAAGACCAAATCTACGTCTGATTGGTGTACCTGAAAGTGACGGGGAGAATGGAAACAAGTTGGAAAACACTCTGCAGGATATTATCCAGGAGAACTTCCCCAATCTAGCAAGACAGGCCAACATTCAGATTCAGGAAATACAGAGAACGCCACAAAGATAATCCTCGAGAAGAGCAACTCCAAGACACATAATTGTCAGATTCACCAAAGTTGAAATGAAGGAAAAAATGTTAAGGGCAGCCAGAGAGAAAGGTCGGGTTACCATCAAAGGGAAGCCCATCAGACTAACAGCGGATCTCTCGGCAGAAACCCTACAAGCCAGAAGAGAGTGGGGGCCAATATTCAACATTCTTAAAGAAAAGAATTTTCAACCCAGAATTTCATATCCTGCCAAACTAAGCTTCATAAGTGAAGGAGAAATAAAATACTTTACAGACAAGCAAATGCTGAGAGATTTTGTCACCACCAGGCCTGCCCTAAAAGAGCTCCTGAAGGAAGCGCTAAACATGGAAAGGCACAACCGGTACCAGCCACTGCAAAATCATACCGAAATGTAAAGACCATCGAGACTAGGAAGAGACTGCATCAACTAATGAGCAAAATAAGCAGCTAACATCATAATGACAGGATCAGATTCACACATAACAATATTAACTTTAAATGTAAATGGACTAAATGCTCCAATTAAAAGACACAGACTGGCAAATTGGATAAAGACTCAAGACCCATCAGTGTGCTGTATTCAGGAAACCCATCTCATGTGCAGAGACACACATAGGCTCAAAATAAAAGGATGGAGGAAGATCTACCAAGCAAATGGAAAACAAAAAAAGGCAGGGGTTGCAATCCTAGTCTCTGATAAAACAGACTTTAAACCAACAAAGATCAAAAGAGACAAAGAAGGCCATTACATAATGGTAAAGGGATTAATTCAACAAGAAGAGCTAACTATCCTAAATATATATGCACCCAATACAGGAGCACCCAGATTCATAAAGCAAGTCCTGAGTGACCTACAAAGAGACTTAGACTCCCACACATTAATAATGGGAGACTTTAACACCCCAGTCAACATTAGACAGATCAACGAAACAGAAAATCAACAAGGATACCCAGGAATTGAACTCAGCTCTGCACCAAGCAGACCTAATAGACATCTACAGAACTCTCCACCCCAAATCAACAGAATATACATTTTTTTCAGCACCACACCACACCTATTCCAAAATTGACCATATACTTGGAAGTAAAGATCTCCTCAATAAATGTAAAAGAACAGAAATTATAACAAACTATCTCTCAGATCACAGTGCAATCAAGCTAGAACTCAGGATTAAGAATCTCACTCAAAACTGCTCAACTACGTGGAAACTGAACAACCTGCTCCTGAATGACTACTGGGTACATAACGAAATGAAGGCAGAAATAAAGATGTTCTTTGAAACCAACGAGAACCAAGACACAACATACCAGAATCTCTGGGATGCATTCAAAGCAGTGTGTAGAGGGAAATTTATAGCACTAAACACCCATAAGAGAAAGCAGGAAAGATCCAAAATTGACACCCTAACATCACAATTAAAAGAACTAGAAAAGCAAGAGCAAACACATTCAAAAGCTAGCAGAAGGCAAGAAATAACTAAAATCAGAGCAGAACTGAAGGAAACAGAGACACAAAAAACCCTTCAAAAAATCAATGAATCCAGGAGCTGGTTTTTTGAAAGGATCAACAAAATTGATAGACCGCTAGCAAGATTAATAAAGAAAAAAAGAGAGAAGAATCAAATAGATGCAATAAAAAATGATAAAGGGGATATCACCACTGATCCCATAGACATACAAACTACCATCAGAGAATATTACAAACACCTCTACACAAATAAACTAGAAAATCTAGAAGAAATGGATAAATTCCTCAACACATACACCCTCCCAACACTAAACCAGGAAGAAGTTGAATCTCTGAATAGACCAATAACAGGAGCTGAAATTGTGGCAATAATCAATAGCTTACCAACAAAAAAAGTCCAGGACCAGATGGGTTCACAGCTGAATTCTACCAGAGGTACAAGGAGGAGCTGGTACCATTCTTTCTGAAATTATCCCAATCAATAGAAAAAGAGGGAATCCTCCCTAACTCATTTTATGAGGTCAGCATCATCCTGATACCAAAGCCTGGCAGAGACACAACAAAAAAAGAGAATTTTAGACCAATATCCTTGATGAACATTGATGCAAAAATCCTCAATAAAATACTGGCAAACAGAATCCAGCAGCACATCAAAAAGCTTATCCACCATGATCAAGTGGGCTTCATCCCTGGGATGCAAGGCTGGTTCAATATACGCAAATCAATAAATGTAATCCAGCATATAAACAGAACCAAAGACAAAAACCACATGATTATCTCAATAGATGCAGAAAAGGCCTTTGACAAAATTCAACAACCCTTCATGCTAAAAACTCTCAATAAATTAGGTATTGATGGGACGTATCTCAAAATAATAAGAGCTATTTATGACAAACCCACAGCCAATATCATACTGAATGGGCACAAACTGGAAGCATTCCCTTTGAAAACTGGCACAAGACAGGGATGCCCTCTCTCACCACTTCTATTCAACATAGTGTTGGAAGTTCTGGCCTGGGCAATTAGGCAGGAGAAGGAAATCAAGGGTATTCAATTAGGAAAAGAGGAAGTCAAATTGTCCCTGTTTGCAGATGACATGATAGTATATCTAGAAAACCCCATTGTCTCAGCCCAAAATCTCCTTAAGCTGATAAGCAACTTCAGCAAAGTCTCAGGATACAAAATCAATGTACAAAAATCACAAGCATTCTTATACATCAATAACAGACAAACAGAGAGCCAAATCATGAGTGAACTCCCATTCACAATTGCTTCAAAGAGAATAAAATACCTAGGAATCCAACTTACAAGGGATGTGAAGGACCTCTTCAAGGAGAACTACAAACCACTGCTCAAGGAAATAAAAGAGGATACAAACAAATGGAAGAACATTCCATGCTCATGGGTAGGAAGAATCAATATCATGAAAATGGCCATCCTTCCCAAGGTAATTTACAGATTCAATGCCATCCCCATCAAGTTACCAATGATTTTCTTCACAGAATTGGAAAAAACTACTTTAAAGTTCATATGGAACCAAAAAAGAGCCCGCATCACCAAGTCAATCCTAAGCCAAAAGAACAAAGCTGGAGGCATCACGCTACCTGACTTCAAACTATACTACAAGGCTACAGTAACCAAAACAGCATGGTACTGGTACCAAAACAGAGATATAGATCAATGGAACAGAACAGAGCCATCAGAAATAATGCCGCATATCTACAACTATCTGATCTTTGACAAACCTGACAAAAACAAGAAATGGGGAAAGGATTCTCTATTTAATAAATGGTGCTGGGAAAACTGGCTAGCCATATGTAGAAAGCTGAAACTGGATCCCTTCCTTATACCTTATACAAAAATCAATTCAAGATGGATTAAAGACTTGAATGTTAGACCTAAAACCACAAAAACCCTAGAAGAAAACCTAGGCAATACCATTCAGGACATAGGCATGGGCAAGGACTTCATGTCTAAAACACCAAAAGCAATGGCAACAAAAGCCAGAATTGACAAATGGGATCTAATTAAACTAAAGAGCTTCTGCACAGCAAAGGAAACTACCATCAGAGTGAACAGGCAACCTACAAAATGGGAGAGAATTTTCGCAACCTACTCATCTGACAAAGGGCTAATATCCAGAATCTACAATGAACTCCAACAAATTTCCAAGAAAAAAACAAACAACCCCATCAAAAAGTGGGCGAAGGACATGAACAGACACTTCTCAAAAGAGGACATTTATGCAGCCAAAAAACACATGAAAAAATGCTCACCATCACTGGCCATCAGAGAAATGCAAATGAAAACCACAATGAGATACCATCTCACACCAGTTAGAGTGGCAATCATTAAAAAGTCAGGAAACAACAGGTGCTGGAGAGGATGTGGAGAAATAGGAACACTTTTACACTGTTGGTGGGACTGTAAACTAGTTCAACCCTTGTGGAAGTCAGTGTGGCGATTCCTCAGGGATCTAGAACTAGAAATTCCATTTGACCCAGCCATCCCATTACTGGGTATATACCCAAAGGACTATAAATCATGCTGCTATAAAGACACATGCACACGTATGTTTATTGCGGCATTATTCACAATAGCAAAGACTTGGAACCAACCCAAATGTCCAACAATGATAGACTGGATTAAGAAAATGTGGCACATATACACCATGGAATACTATGCAGCCATAAAAAATGATGAGTTCATGTCCTTTGTTGGGACATGGATGAAATTGGAAATCATCATTCTCAGTAAACTATCGCAAGAACAAAAAACCAAACACCGCATATTCTCACTCATAGGTGGGAATTGAACAATGAGAACACATGGACACAGGAAGGGGAACATCACACTTCGGGGACTGTTGTGGGGTGGGGGGAGGGGGGAGGGATAGCATTGGGAGATATACCTAATGCTAGATGACGAGTTGGTGGGTGCAGTGCACCAGCATGGCACATGTATACATATGTAACTTACCTGCACGTTGCACACATGTACCATAGAGCCTAAAGTATAATAATAATAATAATAATAATAATAATAAAAAGAAAAATAGAAAAGTCAAATAAGTAAAATACTTTAAATCATTAAATAACTACTGTTAAAATTTTGGCTAGAGATCTTTTAAGAAATCTTATACATTACGTATAGCTACATGAATTGTTTACATATCCTATGTAAGATCATGTAATTTGTATTAACTATTTTTTAACTTTATGCAATAATATATCTTGAGATGTTTGTGCAAATCATGATTAATTTAAATGGAAAAAAAAAAGAAAATGTTAGAAGGAAACAACTATTAAAAAGGTGAAAAGTCATTTTTATTTCTTATTTTTATATTTTAATGTATACAGTCTAATAAAATATATTTAAATTTTGTACATACTTTGAATTTAATTATATGTCATTAAAAAATTCCTTAGATGATTATGGTCAATAGAAAGTAAATTATGTAATTGTCTTGACCTTTTATTTTATTTTTATGTGTTCTTTAATTTTTTAAAAATTTTAATAGCTTTAGGGGTACAAGTGGTTTTTGGTTACACAGATGAATTTTATAGTGGCAAAGTCTAGGATTTTAGTGCACCTATGATCTGAGTAGTGTACTTTCTACCCAGTAGATAGTTTTTCATCTCTCATCTTCCCTCTTACTGTCCTCCCTTCTGAGTCTCCATTGTCCTTTACACCACTCTGTATGCCTTTGTGTACCACAGCTTAGCTACCATTTGTAAGTGAGAACATGTAATCTTCATTTCTGATTTCTGAGTTATTTCACTTAGAATAATGGCCTTCAGTTCCATCCAAGTTGCTGCTAAAGATATTATTTCATTCTTTGTTATGGCTGAATAGAATTCCATGGTGTATAGGTATATATATACCACATTTTCTTTATCCACTCATTGGTTGATGGGTACTTAGGTTGATTCCTTGTCTTTGCAATTGTGATTTGTGCTGTGATAAACATATGCATACAGATGTCTTTTGATATAATGACTTCTTCCCATTTGCATAGATACCCAATAGTGGTATTGCTGAATTGAATAGTAGATCTACTTTCACTTCTTTGAGAAATCTCCATACCATTTTATGTAGACGGTGTACTAACTTACATTCCCACCATCAGTGTGTAAGTGTTTCTTTTTTTATCACATCCATACTAACATCTATTGTTTTTTGACTTTTTAATAGTAGACATTCTGGCTGGTGTACAGTGGTGGCTCACTGTAGTTTTAATTTGCATTTCCCTGATGATTAGTGATGTTGAACATTTTTTCATACGTTTGATGGCCATTTGTATGTCTTCTCTTGAGAAATGTATATTCTTGCCCTTTGCCCACTTTTTATGGGGATTTTTTGTTTTATTCTTGATGATTTGTTTGAGTCCCTTATAGATTCTGGATATTAGTCTTTTGTCAGAGGCATAATTTACAAATCCTTATCCCATTCTCTAAGTTGTCTCTTTACTGTAATGATTATTTCTTTTGCTGTGCAAAGCCTTTTCCTTTCGTTAGGTCCCATTTATTTATTTTTGTTTTTGTTGCATTTGCTTTTGGGGTTTTAGTCATAAATTATTTGCCTAAACCAATGTTCAGAAGAGTTTTTCTTTGGTTTTCTTCTAGAGTTTTTATGGCATCAGGCCTTAGATTTAAATCTTTAATCCATCTTCAGTTAATTTTGGTATATAGTGAGAGATAGGGCTCCAGTTTCATTCTTCTACATTTGGCTATCCAATTTTCCCAGCACCATTTATTGAATAGGGTGTCCTTTGCCCAAATTATGTTTTTATATGCTTTGTCCAAGATCAGTTGGTTGTACTTGGCTTTATTTCTGGGTTCTCTATTCTGTTCCATTGGTGTGTCTATCCACGTTTATATTAGTACCACTGTGTTGTGGTTACTATAGTCTTGTAGCATAATTTGAAGTTGGGTAATGTAAAGTTTCCACATTTATTCTTTTTGCTTAGGATTCCTTTGGCTATTCAGGCTCTTTTTTGGATCCATATAAATTGTAGGATTGTTTTTTCTAGTTCAGTGAAAAATGATCTTGGTATTTTGATAGAAATTGCATTAAGTTACAGATTGCTCTGGGCAGTATGGTCATTTTCACAATATTGATTCTTTCAATCCATCAGCATGAGATGTATTATATTTTTTCATGTAATCTATGATTTCTTTCAGAAGTGTTTTTATTTCTCCTTGTAGATATCTTTCACCCCCTTGGTTAAGTATATACCTAGGTATTTTTTTTTTTGTAGCTATTGTGAAATGATTGGAGTGCTTGATTTGATTCTCAGCTTGATCATTGTTATTGTAATAGCAGTGCTACTGGTTTCTGTACATTGATTTTGTAACCTGAGACTTTGCTGAATTCATTTATAAGATCTAGGAGTCTTTTGGAGAAATCGTTAGGGTTTTCTAGGCATAAGATTTTGTCATTGGCCAAATAGAGAAGTTCAACTTCCTATTTCCAATTTGGATGCCCTTTATTTCTTTCTCTTGCCTAATTGCTCTAGCTAGGACCTCCAGTACTATGTTGAACTGAAGTGAAAAAAGTGGGCATCCTTGTTTTATTCCAGTTCTTAAGAGAAATGCTTTCAGCTTTTCCCCGATTAGTATGATAATATTGGCTGTGGGTTTGTCATATATAGCTTTTATTATTTTGAGGTATGTTCCTTCAGTTCCGAGTTTGTTGAAGGTTTTTATAATGAAGGGATTCTGTATTTTCATCAAATGCTTTTTCTATATTATTGAGATGATCACATCTGGTTTTTGTTTTTAATTCTGTCTATGTAATTAATCCCATTTATTGACTTGTATATGTTGAGTCATCCCTGCATCCCTGGAATAAAATCCACTTGATCATGGTGAATTATTTTTGGACGAATTTTTGGATTCAGTTTGCTAGTAATTTGTTGAGGATTTTTGCATCTATATTCATCAGGGATATTGGTCTGTAGTTTTCTTTTTTGGTTCTTTCCTTGCTTTGGTATCAAGGTGATACTGGCTTTGTGAATGAATTAGGGAGGATTCCTTCCTTCTCAATCTTTTCTAATAGTTTCAGTAGAATTGGTAACAATTATTCTTTGAATGTCTGGTAGAATTTGGCTGTGAATCTTTCTGGATTTGGGTGTTTTTATTGTTGTTGTTGGCAACAGAAAACAAAACTGGTTCAATCTCACTGCTTGTTATTGGTCTGTTCAGGATTTCTATTTCTTCGTGATTCAAGCTAGGAGGGTTGTATATTTCCAGGAATTTATCCATTTTCTTTATATTTTCTAGATTGCTTGCATAGATGTATTCATAATAGTCTTAAATGATCTTTTATATTTCTGTGGTATCAGTTGTAATGCCTCTATTTCCATTTCTAATTGAGCTTATTTGAATATTTTCTCTTTTATTCTTGGTTATTCTAGTTAGTGGTCTATCAATTTTGTTTATCTTTTCAAGAACTGCTTTTGGATTCATTGATCTTTTGTATTTTTTTGTTTCAATTTCATTTAGTTCTGCTCTGATCTTTGCTATTTCTATATAATAACCTTCTTTGTATTTTTTTTTTTTTACTGTTGTTGCTTTAAAGTTTGTTTTGTCTGACATAAGAATGGCTACTTTTGCTCTCTTTTGGTTTTCATTTGCATGAAATATCTTTTTCAAACCCCTCACCCTGAGTCTATAAGAATCTTTACGTTTTAGGTGTGTCTATGGAAGAAAGCAGATATGTGGTTTGTGATTTTTATCCATACTGCCTATCTGGATCTCTTAAGTGGAGCATTTAGATCATTTACATTAAATGTTAATATTGAAATGTAAGGTACTTTTCCAGTTATTGTGTTGGCTGTTACCTAGTGACATTGTTTTCTTCATTGTGTTAGTGTTTTATAAGTCCTGTGAATTTTATGCTTTCAGAAGGTTCTATACTGATGTGTATTGGCCTTTTGTTTCAAGATTTAGAATTCCTTTTTAGCATTTCTTGTAGGGCTGATCTAGTATTGACAAATTCCCTCAGTATTTGCTTGTCTGAGAAAGACTATTTCTCTTTCATTTATGAAACTTAGTTTTGCTGGATACAAAATTCTTGGCTGACAGTTGTTCTCTTTAAGGAGACTAAAGATATGACCCTAATCTCTTCTAGTTTGTAAGGTTTCTGCTGAGAACTCTGCTATTATTCTG
Source organism: Pongo pygmaeus (assembly GCF_028885625.2). Classification (NCBI taxonomy): domain Eukaryota; kingdom Metazoa; phylum Chordata; class Mammalia; order Primates; family Hominidae; genus Pongo; species Pongo pygmaeus. The sequence goes on along the minus strand of NC_072384.2, from coordinate 99,012,581 downwards.
ATAGGTTTTCCTTTATAGTCTATTATTCTGATAGGTTTTCCTTTATAGTCTATTATTCTGATAGGTTTTCCTTTATAGTCTACCTAATGCTTTTATCGCACTGCCTTAGAATTATTTCCTTCACATTGATTTTAGACAGGCTGATGAATGTATGCCTTGATGATGTCCTTTTTACAATGAATCTCCCAGGAGTTACTTGTGTTTATTGAATTTGGATGTCCAAATCTCTAGCAAGGCCAGGAAAGTTTTCCTCAAATAGGTTTTCCAAACTTTTTGCTTTTTCCTCTGTTTCAGGAACACCTATAACTCTTAGGTTTGGCCATTTTCTTGGGGACTTTGTTAATGCCTTTTAATTCTTTTTTTCTTTAATTTTGCATGTTTAGGTTAATTAGGTTAATTAATTAGGTCAAAGACAAGAAGCCTTGTCTTTGAGCTCTGAAATTCTTTTTTCTACTTGGTCCAGTCTATTGATAGAACTTTCTACTGCATTTTGTAGTTCCCTCAGTATGTCTTTCATTTCTAGAAGTTCTGATTGGTTGTTCTTTAAAGCATCTATCTCTTTAGAAAATCTTTCATTTCTATCCTGAATTAAAAAAAAAAAATTTATGTTTGTTTTCACCTCTCTCTTATATCTCCTTGAGTAACATAATAATCAACCTTTTGAATTCTTTATCTTGTATTTCAAAGATTTTTGTCTTAGTGTGGATTCACTATTGCAGACTTAGTATGCTCTTTTGGTGGTATTATAGAACCCTGCTTTCTTATATTGCAAGAATTATTTTTTCTGGCTCCTTTTTATTTGGGTAGACTATTTCTTTTAATTATTTTTGAATTTATTTTTTATTTGACTGGGTTTTAAAAATTTCTTTCTTTTCCTTTTGAGGATGTGACTTTAATGTTTTTAGTTAATTGTTACCTAGCTTGGGCCCTGGGTTCTTTTAGAGGAGAAGAGTCTATTAATTAGTTGGTTATATAGAATCTGTGTGTGATGGTTTTCTCAGTTGCTGGTTGTAGTAGCAATGTGCTGTGTGTGTGAGCAAATTCACTGTCTCCTAGGGGCTGGAATGACAGAGGTCTCATGAAGCTTACCTAGATCCCTTTAAAATTTTTTCTTCCCAGTATTTTATTCACTGGGTTGAACAGTTCAGGCTTCAGGCCAGCAGGAAGTGACCACAAAACCAGATGCAGCTAAAGCAGGTAGGTAAATACAGTGCCCCAATGGTAGATAGAGATCCCATCTTTGACAGAGTCAGCTGGGTCAACTGTCAGTGAAATGCACTGCAGTCTTTTCAGGGGGAATGGAGGGAGCCACCACAGCTCTCCTTCCAGACCAGTGGGAAAGTGATCTCCTTCACAGTCATACACCTAACCCAGTGTTCCAGCTATTCAGATCAGATAGGCACCTCTTTTCATCTGCAGGAATGTTGATCTTCCCTGTAGAGAGGGATTGCAAGGAGGAGAAGGAGTCCTCTTCTCCAAGACCCTTCATGAGCAAGGCTGCCTGACTGTTGGGGTAGAGCTGAAGACTTTCCCACTGAGCCCAGCACTGCACCTGTGCTTCTGCTGAAAGATATTTCACACAAGTAAAAAGTTCATAAACACAAGGCCTGCAGTCTGGTTTCTTTTGTACCATGGGGTGTGCTCTCTCTTCCCCTAGGAGTTCCCCTAGGAGTTCCTGAGGGCCATGCTATTGTGAATCCTGCTTCTCCTCTGGGTCTAGGTGCCCAGTGGGGCTGCCACACTTTAGGTGGGTTCTGGGGAATATCTGCAGGGGATCCAGTGATGTGATCTATCCTCAAGTCTTCCAGTAGCAGGCACCAACACCAGCTCTGATGGGGGTGGCAGGGCAGTGACATAGACTATGTGAGATTTCCTTAGCCTATAAATAGCCTTAGTGTGTTAACTTTCTCAAATGCCAGGTGCAGTAGTGATATACTGGGCACACAGACAAACTCAAGACCTGGTGAGCCAGAGTGATGCAAGAAATGATGATAGATGAAACTGTGCAAAGGTTTTCTCCTTCCTGAGCACTGTGTTATTGTGCCTGCAGATGTTGTAATGGGCTGTGCCAGTTGGCCTTCTGCTAGGAGTAGGTGGTGTTTGCAAAAGACCACTAACTGAGGTGGTAGAATTTGGGCTGGCCTTATGTTACCCAGGGGAGATACCGTGGTGTCTCAGGCAATGGGTGGGGCCATGGAGCACCCAAACATCCCTGTCTGTTGTGTTATGCTACTAGGGAGGGTGGAATGGCAAAGCTGGATGGGGGTTGAATCAGGCAAGTTTACTCTCTGGATCCCCATGTATGGGCACAAGCAACAGCTTCAATGGGTATCAGAGGGTAATTCCCTGGCCACTGGGTTAATGTTCCAGGGATGAGTGTAGCTGCCTCTGCTGTACAACAGAATCTGCTTGGGGAACTGAGGGTAGCAGGCAGCAGTAAGCTCCACTCAGCAATCATGCACTTGGCAGGATTGGTCTTACACTCACAGTATTCTGCTAGCAGCAGCCAGCTGTGTACCCAGCAGCCTGTGCTCAGAAATCAGAACTGCCCCAGGCCAGAAGCCTTCCTGATAGAGATAGAAACCACAGCTTTCAGGCCACACCCCTTCTGGTCTGCCTGAGATGGCGGAATGTCCAGCTCCTGTGCTTGTGGCCTTGCACATTTCCCTCTTCTCAGTTCTGGTCAATGGGGTTCGTCGCCACTCAAGTTCGTATCGCAAATCTCAGTTGGGAGCTTCTCTTAGCTTGTGACCACATCTGAGTTAGCTTGCAGACTTCTGCAAGGTCCACTGTGAGGTAGAATCAGGAATGGCTTCCCTCTATCCTTGCTGGAGTCTGGAAGTGCATGCAAAGCACCACCCGATGCCACTCTTTCTCATATATTCCCCAGCGCTCCCTAAATCAGCTCCAGCGCTGAGTAGGGTTAAGGCTTTTCCCCATGGCTTGCATTGCCCAGCTCCCCTGTGGGAGTGTGTGTTATGGCAGCAGGCAGTCTCTCCCCCTCTCACACTCTGGAGACTCACAGTTTTCTGTCTGGTTCACAGTGTAGGCTTCTGCCTGCTGCTTATTTCAAAGGGTCTGCAGTTTCTTTCAGTTTTTCTAAGTTCCTGTCTTGCCTCTTGGAAAAAAAGTTCACAGTGTGAATCTCTACACACTATTTTGTCTTTCCAAGTGGAAGAGGCATGCTAACAATGCCTCTAGTCTGCCATCTTGGACTTCAAAAACAAAAACCTCTCCTTCAAAAGAAAAAAAAAAAATCAAACTTTTAAAATGACGATTATTTTGCTGAAAATAAGTCTTATGATATAAATATATAATAATTTGCATTACATAAGTTTTTATATTATTATTCATCCCCAAATGGCTGGCTCATCAACAGAAGGCCTAGTCTTTGATATTTGCCACATAAAAATCATAGCTTTACATGTATTGTTTTTGATTTTGTCATTATGAAGGTATATTTGTCAAGGTAGGGAGATAGAACATATTTTATTTAACAGTTTGTTGGCTTAATTTATAATTTTTAAATATTTAGACATATGGTATGTGGACCTCTATTTGTATTCTTGTCCCGGGCAGGCCTACATATGATAACTTTATGAAGTTGGTATTATCATTTTCATCTTTTAGAAAAGGTATCTAAAGCTCAGAGCAACTAAATTGCTTAAGGTAACCCAGTAAATAAGTGGAAGATCTGGATTCTCACCCCAGTCTCTTTGCCTCAAAAGCCTCACAAAGCCACAACATCAGTTAATTACTGAAGATTACATCTCCTGCGTATGGTCTTTATGAGGAAAACAGAGATGGAGAGAATATTAGAGAGTAGGAATATTTCTCTTGTCAGGTGCCTGCTCTCTCCAGAAATACCAAACTACTTAGATAGATCTTTCATCTCAGAAGTCTCTGTGTGTGTGTGTGTGTGTGTGTGTGTTTATGCACGTGTCTATAAAGCATATGTACATTAGAGGTTGAGGGTAGAATTAGAGATTGATACTCTACTAGTTTTATAAATAGCAAAGCAAGATGGTCTTTTCCAGTATTTTTATTTGAGGACCAAAGTGTATTTATTGTTTCAAATAAAAATGACATTGGCTTACATTGGAGTGAATATAAGTGTCCCACCTTCTTTTGTGGAATGAGTCAATACCTATCAACAATTAAGGCCATTAAATGTTGTAAGAGATATGCCCCCCTTCTTGCTTATTAAAGAATTTGTTCTGTACCACTTTGTCTCTTCACAGGTTAATGCAGTGATTAAGATGATTGATTCGGGAAACAAACTGCTTGGGTTAAAATCTTGGCTCTGTCATTCACTACATATGAGAAATTGGAAAAATTACCTAACCTCTTACTTTCAGTTTTCTCACCTATAAAATGGAAGCAGTAATATTTCTCACCTCAAATGGTTATAGAATTAAATTTTTTAATGCATATAAAACTAGAATAATGCCTAATAAGTATTATGTATTTATTTATAGTTATTACTTCCTAATAAATATTACTTCCCAATAAATATTGATGTGAGGCATTTTAATAGTCAATTATTGAGATTTCAAATAGTCTATTATCATTTACTAAACAACATTTTAAGAGAATTATAAAAGTGAAATAAATTATTTAAAAATGATTTATTCAGGTCAATCATAGTTACCTAAACATGTTTAAATAATTTTACTTCTATATGTAAGAACCAATTAAATTTATTGACATTTTAATGAGTATCCTTTTGTAATCTCCTGCGTACACAAGAAAATGGAGTGAAGCAATCTAGATACATGTGAGTTGACTACCTCTTACCCAAAGACACATTACCGTTAGGTGGTTTTGCTGGTTAATTCTGTTAAATACATGGAGCAGAGAAACTTCCTAAGATCTTACCATATGAAATCAGTGTGATTATCACAAATGAAGCAGCTACTGAGTGATTTGAACATATCCTATGTTTTTAATAATGTGGACAAGATATATCCACTCGATTTTTAAATTTTTGCACAAATAATGTCAGAAAAGTAGTGAATATGTACTATGCATCAATTAAAGTAGAAGGCATTTGAATCATTTAAGAATTCTTAAATATCATTTATATGACTTGTGGTTGAAGATATTTTTCTGGGAGAATGCATATTTGTATTTAAAATAAAAGTCACTGCAATCTGTGATTCACTACATGGAGATTTACAATTTATGTATGCCTTCACAGAAAAAAAATACGTAATTGTAAAGTGAGGTCTGACTGTATTGAAAGAAGAGGCATTTTTGTAAAAGCATGTTGTTACATACAAATTCTGGAGTCAAAATTGTAGTAGTCTAAACAACTGTAAGAAACAAACATTGAATCAACAC